>NW_026555186.1:29872500-34872500 GCF_021234165.1 Pteronotus mesoamericanus
TTTAAAGAAATAAATTATTCTCCATTTTACTTTCTTAAATATTACATGTTAAGTAAGAAAAGGAACATGTAAGGAGCACCACTATTTCTTAGATATGCATTTGACAGGAGTGATTCTCTAACATATTAGCACTACAGCCCTTGAAACGGACACCAGTGGGAATGGTCTATAATGATAAAGCCGGAAAATAGGAAAAGATTAATTTCATCCATTTGACAGACTCTTGATAAGCACCCATTATGTATCAAAAACTGGAACCAGAAAGGCCAACAGAAAGGCTCTCTTGTCCTATCACACAGGGACCCAGAGTCTAAGTCTTAATTAGGTCTAGAATGCACAGTACACCTAATGAATACTTCTCTTATGTTGATGATGTTTACCAAAGTAACTTGGCATCTCTTCACTTAATTTCCCATAGACTACTAAATTAGAACTGGAAGGGACCTTAGAAACAATCTATTACCAACTTCTAACTTTATAGGTGGCAATCTGAACTGAACTCAAATTTTGTTGTACTTGTTTAAATTTGTAAAATATCTTTGTCGGATCACATATTCTATAAACCATGGGTGTCAGTCAAAGCTTTGGTGAGAATATAAAAGAAGTTTCTGAAATGATGTACTTTAATACCATCTTACTATGAAAACTTTCAAATGTATAGAGAGAAATATAATGAACTAGGTACTCATCACTAAGTTTCAAAAACTATCAACATTTGTTCAATCTTGTTTAATCCAAACTTTTACTCCACTTCTGAATTATTTAAAAGCACATTGCATATATGATATAATTTTATCAGTAAATAGTTTGGTTTGTATTTCTAACAGATAAACACTTAAAAAAAACATAATTCCTTTTAATTTCATGTAAATACAGTCAGTGTTCACATTTCCCTATCAAGCCATGTCTTCCCAGAGTTGATTTGTTTGAATTAGGATTCAACCAAGATGCACATATTACATTTGGTTGGTAGTCTGCTTAATCTAAATTATGCATTTTAAAGCAGAATTTGCTGAGATTTTTGTTTCTCTCTCTCCCTCTCTCTTTTTCTTTCTTTTTCTTTTTTTTTTTGAGCATCAGTGTAAAGGAGATCTTCAGTGTTAATATATGGGAGAGATATTTATATATTCAGTAATGTAGAACAGCTGCAAATTTAAAGAAATAACCCTTATTGATAGGTTTATAAAAACTGTCTGTAATTACATTCCTGAATGACTTGAATAATAGTGTGTCTGATATATTCTCAGATAAGTATCTTATACTTTTCTTTGATATTAGGGTCATACACTATACTTACGTATTTTTTTACTCCATGTTCTATTCTATTAATAAATTGATTTCTCAATGTTAGTTGGGCATGTGTCTGCCCTATAGTTAAATTCATTTCCTTTTCCTTTGAAGATAAAGTTTTATAAGTATCACAATAATATTTTCTATGTTTAGGTCAGGTTCCTCATGTCAAAAGATTTAATACTATTAAAATAATACTTATCAATTTTCCATACTATACTCTGCCCTATGTTCAGAAATTTTTTTGCAAGATCTTTAGTTTTTTTTTTTGCTCTTAGGTTTTTTTAATTTTTAAATTGATTTCAGAGAGAGAAACAAGGGGGGGGGGCAAAGAGAGAAATATCAATTTGTTGTTCTACTTATTTATGCATTCATTGGTTGATTCCTGTATGCGCTCTGACCCAGGACTGAACCTGCCAAGTTGGTGGTGCTGGGACTATGCTCTGACCAACTGAGCATCACGGCCAGGGCCTTGGTAAGCTTTTTAAAAAGAGGAACAAAGGTGACAAAAGTTAACTTGGTTGATGTATGATTAAATAATAATACATGATTGGTCAATGCAACAATCTAAGAAAACTTAAAGCTTAAAAAATATTACTTTTCACTGCAAATACGACATTTTAACACATGCAATTTGAAATATAACAGTTGATAGTAACACAAAGTTCAATGAACTCTAGATATGCAAAATAAAACTGTCAAAAAGATTAACTCTTTTCTAAACAAATATTTTTAAAACCTCTTATTATTCTCTATCATAGTACCTTTAATTACAATAATTTTAGGAAAGAAGTCAGTAGACAGTTAACGAGGTAAGCTCTGAAAAGAGTGAACTGACAGCAAGTGAAAGAAACTACTCATTATAAAGTAGAAAGGGAAGGCCCAAGGCTTTCTTTATCACCTCTTCTTTTATCCGTCAATTTCTTGCAGATTTATATGCATATTTTGTTTTGGTGGGTGGCTTTTTTTTTTTTGCAGTAATAATTACCAGTTCATTAATAACTATAATCAGTGTATCATAAAGTGGATTCTTCATAGTGGAGAATTTTATTATAATATCAACAAAGCATTACGAGTAGTATCCACTAGTCAGGACTTAGACTGGCATATATTTGTTTAAGCCAAATAAAAAATATTTTGCAATAAAACCTCTGTAACTGAAAATGAATTACAATCTCTCTTTAAAAAGTACTTCATTTTAATAATTCAGGGAAGGAAGTGACGATAATACTCTTATTAACTATGAGACCTCTGAAGTAGTACAGAAATAAAGAAATGAAGCATTAGTATGGTACACCTTAAAGTTTAATTTAAAAATTAAGGCAACTCATACCCAGAAGACAATTAAATAAAAGAGTAAGATGGCAGCTGGCTAGGCAATGGAAGCGCAAAATACTGTCAAATTTTAATTAAAAAATGTTTTCAATTTAAGCAGACCCAGGCCAGTGATTTTTCATTATTTTTACCACAGTTCCTTGACTACTGACATTTTCATCAGAACAAATAAAGGCTTTTCCCCAAATTTAAAATGACAAAATTATTTTTAATTTTGACTTATAATTTCTTTGTCCTTGAAATTCAAAGGAATTTGATCTTAGACTTGTCTCTTAGCCTGGGACTTGAATATATCTTAAGTTTTTAAAGTACAGTACAAAAAAATAAAAATTTTTTAAGAATATGGTTCTTCTACTATATTGGAAAACAAACTTTATTACAGTTGTATTATCATTTGTTTTGGGAATAAGATCACACGTTCAAGAAATATCTGGCACATGACCCAGTAAGTGCTTATATTCAACAAAGACTCCCTTCAAAGCAATCTGTCTTTGAAGACAAACTAGAAGGAAGCTGGCACTCTAGCAGTACAAGACAGACTAGAAAACAGTATTAAAATGCCCTAGCCTAGTATAAATTAGAGATTGGGGGAAGGGAAAAGGAGGGGGAAGAAAGGGCGGGGAGAGGGGGGGAAGAAAGAGATCGATTTAAGACAAAAGTGCACTTAAGAGAATCAGAAATCAACTTCGAATACAACTGTCATCACTATGATATGCAACCACCCTAAGAAATCCAAACAGTTTAGTAAAATTCAGAGTGAATCAGATTCTGCTTCATGAATTATGACTTGTTTTTTCTTCATACTGTTTAAAAACTGATAAAGTAACCTCCATACCAAAAGCAAGTCTGATAGATACTCTTTATCTTCCAATTACTTTCCTATAACCCAAACAGGGTCAGAACCTCATCCCTAGTCATGGACAGTTTGAACTTCACTAGTTGCCAGTCTCTGTCAATAGCTACAGCTGTAAGCCACTGCTAGCCATTTTTTCTATATTCCTCAGGTAAGGAGCTTGATGGAACTAACAATAAACACTAACTTCAGATGCTAAAATTTGGTTTCTGTATTAAAAAAAAAACTTTTCTTTGCCTCACTTTGCCTGCCCAAATTAAAATTTAGAGGGTTTCCCTCTTCCTACCCTTCAGCTTGTAAATCCTTGAGGGGGTTGGGGGAGGCCTTAATTCCATGGCTTGTTGGTCCTACCGACCAATTAAACACTCTTTTTGCTGGTCACAGGAAATTCTATGCTGGCTACCCATACCAACGCACACAGCCCTTAGTTTCACACTGTTGCCACTGCCTCCACCCTGATGTCGTGAGCCTTCGTTCCTCCGCTGAAGGGTGAAGTGACACTCGACACTGCCAGTTCACGGAAACCAGACAGTGAACAGCATGGACTGTGAAAATTATCTTTCTACTTCTTATGAGGAAAAGTAGTTCAGATATCCAAATTTTAAGCTCTGTTAAATGTCAAAAGTAACTCTTGTATTTAAGCTATAATAGTAAAGAGGGAAATGGGTGGGACTGTGGAGTTTAGCCTATATAAAATAATATTCATGTAAACACTCAGAGGAATACTGACAAATAATGACAATTTATAGCCACAGAAATTCCCAAAAGGGAAAAACTCTGTTATAAAATGAAAGCATTTAGTATACTGTAATTACATACCTTTGAGGCATTTTTTTTTAATGTTTCTACTTAACTGTAAATGCTGAGAGCAAGGACCTGGCTCAACTGTTCACTACTATATCTCCGGTACCTGCCTCACATTCTGGCCCGAACAAACACTTGTTGGAGGAATAAAACACTTAAGTGGTAAAAGTGTAGTAAGGAATTTAGTCTCACTTAAAGAGATGTCTGAACCCATCCTAGCCCTTGAGAGATAAGCTCTAAACTCTTGGAATTCTCCCCAGTAATGGCAGGTCTTTATAATTCACAGTGGGCTCCTAAGGGGACCATACCTGGCTAGTAGTTTATGCCCCTGACGTGTTTCATGGTGGGTCCCTAGATAGCTTATGCTAAGCAGATAACTCAGGATGGAAACTGGCCATATCAGAATTACCAACCATATGAGGGGTAACCCAAAATTCCCGGAATTTATTTATAAAAAATTGTGTATTTAGCTCTGGCTGGTGTGGCTCAATGGATTGAGTGCTGGCCTGTGAACTGAAAGGTTGCTGCTTCACTTCCCAGTCAGGGCACATGCCTGAATTTGTGTGCCAGGTTCCTGTCCCAGTTTGGGGCACGTGGGAGGTAACCAATTGATATTTCTCTCACACAGTAATGTTTCTCTCCCTCTCTTTCTCTCTGCCTTCTTCTCACTCTAAAAATAAATAAATAAAATCCTTAAAAAAATTGTGTATTTATTTTTACATGTTTAAACTTCAGTCACCTTCACAGTACTCTCCACTGCTATGGAGAATACCAATCTTGCCGACCTAATAAAGCCTTAATGAAAAGTCTAGAAGATTAGTAAGCTTCCCTGTTTGGCAATACTCCATTTGGAATCCACCCAGAATCTCCTCTATGTGCCCTTTTCTTCGGTTGGTTCTAATTTGTATTTTATTTTTACAATAAAACTGTAATCCTAAGTATCTTGCTTTGCTGAGTTCTGAGAGTTGTTCTAGTGAATTACCAAATTTGTAGGTAGTTTTAGGAAACTCCTAAACTTGCAGTTGGCCTCAGTGGTCTTTAACTACTTAACCAGCCGGGAGGATTGTGCCCTTAGCATGGAGTTTGGCTAATTCCAAGCAGCATAATGTATCTAATTGGGCTTCTCTTTTTGCAACTCTGGTTTCTCTGTCATAGAATGTTCTTGGAATTACTTACTATTCCTCAATATATTCCTTTTATATTCCATAATGATTGCTTTTCTTAATGAGTCTTCCTGCACTACCAAAACTGAATTCCACTTAGGTACTGTGATTCAAAAGGTTCAAATCTATTATATTATGGCAGCAAAGTCTAAGTCTGTGCTTCCTCATTAATGTGTCACAAATGGGTTAGAAGTGTCTTGTGCTGTTGTTGTCCCTTAGGAAGGCCTTGGGGAGGGACTTGGGGAAGGTACTCTGCTGACTGCAGCACTAGGGCCGGGTGCCTCTTGCCTCCTACAGCATCCTCTGATTACCCAGGAGCACACTACAAATATTATCACTTTTCTATATGTACCGTGACATGAAAAGATTGGAAAGCAATGAGTTAAGGAATCATTACTACAATTTTCCCATGACAGTATGTCAACAACGTATCAATACTTCTTCAGCATCAGACTTGGTTCTTCCAACCTCTACCATGTGCTATACTTGTATATGTATATACTATACATGTGCTACATTATACATGTATATATACTTGTATACATGTATACACTTATACATGTGTATACTATACATGTGCTATAGTAGCCACACTAAACTACTCTCTCCAATAGTCCAAGTTCATTCTTACCTCAGGCCTCCACATGCACAATTTCCTCTGTCAGTGACACCATTCTTGTTCTACTCCAGCCACTTAGACTCTTATTATTCTTCACCATTCAGTTCGAAGGTCACATATGTTAAATTCTTCTCTACGAGATCTTTGTCACGTTGGAGCACCTACCAGATCTGTACCTCTAGAAGAGAACTTACTACAACGTAATGATTCCCTTTTCCCACCCTAACCTGTGAGTTTCCTGATATCATGCTCTGTGATTCACCTCCTTCTTTGACTCACTTTACTCAACCTTTTCCTTTGTTGCCTCTGAAAGCACATTTTTCTAGAATTCCATCTTCTCAATTCAAACATTTGCAGGCCCATTAATTCATTTGCTTTTCATGAAAACACAATTAGTTGTTTAGGGAAAGTATTACCTCCATATTATAAATTCAAATTATATTACCTCCATATTATAATTCATATTATAAATTGAAGTTTACACAAGCCAAAGAATTGCCCCATAGTCACAATGACAGTAAGTAGCTCAGCCAAGGGTAGAAATGAGGTCTTTGAACTCCAAATTCAATGCATTTCCTCAATAGTGGCCCCCGCCTCTAAATGAATTCTTGGTATTTAAAGCTGGAACTCTGAAAGTATACTCCCACAGCAACACTCTGACCTGTAGAAAGGTGCTAAAGAACTGCTATGGAGGATCCGTAATTTGGGGGATTGCCTTGAGAGCTTCACATTATTGTAAGGTCAGAACTCAGAAGTCATTTTTCCCCGCAGAAACAAAAATTTTAAATATTAAGTGAACAAGTTAATACACTTTCTTATATAACTAACTTGAAAGAAACAAATCATGCAAAGAATGAGACAAGGTTTCATGCTCATGTTGATCAGCAGAAAATATTTCAGAGGTTATATTAACTGCTGAATTCACTTTAATACTTTTGTACGCCAAATATACAAAAAGTCATCTAAGCCAGAAAAGACTGGAGTTTCACTACAACATTTCTAACCAGAGGTGAACAATTTATTCTTATTTTACATTATTCTCATATAAAAATTCTCTTCCTCTTCTTCTCTCATCCTTGCCGGAAGCCTAATAGTCTGAGGATTACTGTTTCTGAGCTCTCTAGGTTTGATGTGAAATAATTTAGAAAGTGTTAGCATAACAATAATGTAGCAAAAACAATTCACTAGCAATGTCCCAAAGAATTCACAGTTTGTTCATTGAAATATTACAGCAGAAACTAAAGTGTTTCTTCATTTTAGCCATTTGTTGTTCAATTGCCCTTAGTTTCATGTAAGACTGAAACAAATACAGTACGGTATTTATACATCGTCTTTATCATACAGTTTGAACAAAATAAGTCCTGTCCTTACAAAGATAATTTTATTAGAAATTGTATTTAAAAATATCTGTTCTAAATATATAATTCAAAGGGTTAGAAAAAAATAATGAAAGTTTTCATTGGAGAAATATTTAGTGTGAAAAATTCCTTGGGTTTCATTGTAAATATTTTGGTAATTTCAAAAAAAATAAAGTCTACCTATATTATGCCAAATATGCAAAGAAAATAATTTAAACAATCCACCGAAATATATAAAAATCTTCTACGGACTATGAAGTCATCATATAAGCTAAAAAATGTTTCCCCTGTTTATTTGCGTAAAATTATTCAAATCATTGCGGCATTAACTATTTTCATTGTTTCAAAATTCTACTCTAGTCCTAGATTCCCAGAACATTAGAATTAGAAGAAACCATGGAGATCTACCTTACCATCATTTTAGAGCTGAGAAAACCAAATGACTTGCTCAGTATCACCCAACTAACAGGTAGTGGGGATTCAGAAAGGCAGATGTTAGATGTCAACAGAAAGGAATCCTAGTCATTCATATACATGTTTTCCCTTTCTGTTAAAAAATAAGCTTTTTGGATAATAGACATAGAATAGAGAAACTTGATTAGAGAAACTCTGGAAAATACTGCAGCATATAAAGGAGAAAAACAAATCATCCGTATGCTCATTATTCAGAAAACCTGTTAAAATTATGGTGCATTTTCTCCTACTCTTTCATTTTCCCTATAATTAAAAACACAGTATGAATGTACAATTTTACAAAATTGAGATAATATACATAATATTTGATATTGTTTTATCACTATACATCATACAGCATTTTCTCATCATAATAAAACAGTGATTTTCAACCAGTACGCCACAATAATTTTTAAAACATGCAATATCTGACTACTTAGTCAGGGACATTGACCTCTTTTCCCTTAAATTGTCAAATAAAAAAAAAAAATGACAACTGCCATTACAACAGTAGCCATCTGGTGTGAATGAATCAAAATTATACCTGTTTTTTGTCAGACTGGCAAAAAATATATATTTTTGGTGTGCTAAAGAACTGTAATAATTAGTTTATGTGTGCCATCAGATAAAAAGGTTAAAAGTTGATGAATTATTTAATTTAAAACATCTTTTACTTTGACTCTGCCATACTTTATGTAACCATCATTCTCCTATAGACATTGAAGTTATAAAAAACAATGCACATAAATCTTCATATTTTTAATTATTTCATTAGAAGAAAAATCCAGATATGAGATTACCAGATTAAAGAGTATATATATTTTGATAACTACATAGATGGCCAATGGCCATCCTGAGTGTTGCACTAATTTAATCTTCCATCAGTGGAGCAACATAGAATTCCTGTTTCATTGTGTCCTTCACCAATAATGATCATTGGTTTTTGTAATTTTTGCCAATGTCACAGAGAAAATGGCCCCTTAAATTTGTATTCATTCATTACCACGACTGAACATTTTTCATGTGTCTACTACCTGTATTTCCTCTTCTATAAATGGTTGTATCTTTTGTCTACTTAAAATTGTTTTAATGAAGTACAGTAAGCATACAGAATAATAAGCATATCTTAAGTGCAAAGCCCAGAGATTTTTTTCATAAAACGAATACATCCACATACCAGCACCTCGATGTAAAGACAAAGCACTATCAGCACCCAGAAGCTCTTCTTGTGTTCCCTTCAATCACCTGAGGGGAATCACTCTTCTGATATCTAATACCAGATATTAATTTTGTCTGTTTTTGTACTTCTGCACATCTTTTCAATACTAATTTTATTGTTTTACAAAGTTTATTTGTATTTACTATAAAACACTTAAACATTACAAAAAAATTAAAAAAGAAAGCAATGACTCATCCAAAAATCCTAACACTTAAAGTAACTATGGTTAACTATGGATGGATATACAGATATACAGAAAAAGATAAATTATCCTACAGAATGAGATTATAATCTGACTCTAACTGAAGAAAACAATAATTTAAATAAAACTAAGACTAAAAAACAAATTCATGAGGTGATAACTTGTTTAAAATTACTTGACCACAGAACACTTTACATGTAAGTACAAAGGAGTATTTTTGCAAGATTTTAATATTACCAATTTTCCAGGAATGCAACTACCAGAAAAACTGTTCATGTTTTGGAAATTTATGTAACTGATGGCAAATTAAAATCCATAGCATTTGAGCTCCTCCTAAAACTCACTTTTATCAGTCTGCACTTACAGTTGCCACATTCATGGTGGTTCTACGCATGAGCATCAGCATCATTTAACTACTTAATTGCTAGTGCAGTCGTGGTCCAGTTTATATATCAATGTAACTAGCACTTCATTACAAATTATTTTTATTTCTTCTTTCTATTTAATTAGGGCAACATAATTTTAAGTTTATGGATGTACTCTTATCTATAAGTTTCATTTCAGGATCCAAAAGATTCCTATAGTCGTTGAGGTCCCACACCGTTCTATGAGGGTTGTAATTTTTAAGGGTTTTTCTTTGACTTTTCCTCTGATGTCTTTAGTCCACTTATTTCTAAATTTTTACACATAATGAGGAAACTTACAACTGGTTGATTTGTCATCTTTTTAAAGTGTTGTTTTGAGGGATGGAGGTGAGATGAGGAACAATGCCATTCTGCATCAGAACATTCAATTTATTTCTACAGGGTCCCCTTTTCAAAGTTCTACCTTTTTCTTTGTTTAAAGTTCTACTCCTTTCTTTATTTGATTATTGCTGATGCATTTCTGGTTGCCACTCACATTACTACTATTTGATCATTCTGTTAGCTTTTGGGGATGCTGTGACCCTGCTTCACTCAGCCGCATCACCTTGCTGTCCCTTTTTGCGTACTCTTTGGATGGAGTGCTCTCCTTTTTCTTTGAAGAGACCATTCCAATAATATTTTCCTTAGTATAACACAGTGAGTCCTTCAATTACTTTGTGATGAATGAAAATATACTGAAAACTTTTCTAATCTCAACTGTATTCTTCTAATAGCTAATAAAGTTAAGAGTCTACTCAGGGTCCATGATCACGTACCACGTCACTTGTAAAAATATTAGTTAATATTTTTTGAGCAATGACAATGTGCCAGTCACTGTTCTAAGAGCTTTGCATTTATCTCATTAATCTCACAACAGTCTTGTGGGGTAGATTACCTCCATAGGAAACCAAGGTGCAGAAAGGCTACCTACCAATTTGAACAAAGTCACACAGCTAGTAAGTAGCAAAGTAGGGATTTGCACCCTGGTCATCTGATATCAGCTCAAGATATTTATCCACTACTTTACTGCCTCCCAAGTTTTTAGGGGCCTCCTTTCCCCTCAAGGACTAACTGCTTTGTTATAGATTTTTTGATTACCGCTTTCTCTTTACAGCCTACCACAAATGGTCAATAAATATTTATTACTTAAATAAATGAAAGACTTAACTTCTTATTTTCACTGCTCTGCCCCATCTCTTTTAATGTGCCTTTTCCTTTTGGCTTTAAAGAAGAGCAAACTAAAAACCCAAATATCGTTTTTACTCATTTTTGAGGGGTTAAGAGATAACTGCATTTTACAACTTAAAAACAACATTATAAGCCTAATAGTTTTCATCTATACTTTCTAAGTGAGCTGACCAAAGCTGACCAGAAATGCACGTAGGTCTGAACACAGCCTTCCTATCACATTTGCTCTGAAGGGGGAATTTTTACTAATAATCTATAAGAATTCGGAAATCCTCTTTTCTGCTCCTGGCAGAAGCAGCTCTGTGCTCCTGGCAGCTCTGATCACCAATTACACACCCTGCCAGCCCTGGGACCAGTGATACAGCCGATCTGTCCAAGCTACCTGTGCTCCCTTCGGAACTCACTGTTCTACCTCCTAGTTTGTCAGATTTCTGACACAAATTAACAGGAGGTCAAGCATATTAACAGATTATACATCCTAGGCAGCATGCTTCATTCAGAGTGAAAGGTTAGTGATACAATACGCTAACATAGAAAAAGTTATTGCAGTTTCAGATACTATGACAGGCTGATGGTTTTGGCATTATTTTGAGGTATGTCAAAATAATAAAAATAGGCATGTCTCCTGCCTCCCTTCCAGACACACTCCACAAATAACATGAAAGAATTTTCTTTAGAGACACCAAAGCATGTGCATGAAGATAACACAGAGCAATACAACCTTGATTTTTCCAATGAAAACAGGTATTTTTAGTAGCCTACAGTTAAAAAACCAAACCAAACAAAAAACCCAGCATGGTAGAAAGAGAATGATTATAGGAATGGCAAATCCTATAACAAAATAAGTGTGCTAATGTAGACAATAATTCTTTGTGGTAGCATTTATGTATATAAACTAATTCCAAGTGGCAAAGAACCCTTATATATTACAAATGGAGAACAGTACCAGAGAATAATGTACACATGATAATTAAATGTGGATAACAAGCAGAAATAAATTGAGATAATAATGGTTTGGGTAGAACGAATTTAAAATATTTACAAAATTAAATGGTTACGTCTGAACTGAACTTGTTAGAGGAGGACTTGTTCAAGACTCAGAATCAACTTCAATTCTTTGCATTTTAATAAAAATGATGCAATAGCATCATTTGAAAATTGAGCTAATGTATTTTGGATATTACTTACGCTAATGACTGATGAAGAAGTTGATAAATTTAAACCTTCGAGATCAGCTATCAAGCTTGGAGAAAGAGCTGGTGTAGGACGTACAACTGGAGCGGATACTGGGTTAACTGGAAGAAAAGGCCCAAATTAGCAAATATGCATGAAAATTTAATGCATATTATTAAAAGCAACATTTTTATTTTGTTAGTAAACCTAATTAAATTACTTTGATTAATACATCTATGACAATTCTATTTAATATCTTGATTTAGTCAAGTTATTATCAAGTCTAGGCAGTTATTAGTCTTAGCTTTCAAAACATAATGGCATAGTGGGGATAAACGGTGACAGACGGAGACCTGACTGGGGGCGATGAACACATTGTACAGTGTATGATGATGTGCTGTAGAATTGCGACCTGAAACCTGTATAATTTTGTTAACCAGTGTCACCCTCATAAATTCAATAAATAAATAAATAAATTTAAAAAAACATAATGGCAAATCCTATAACAAAATAAGGACATAAATATCTTGAGTAATAATTTTTGACATTTATGACCCTGCAAATTCACTAACAGAAAAAAGTAAAGAAACATTTTTTCAGACTAATATAAAGAATAACAATAGTTTTCAAGAGAGTTCTCCAGTTGAGTTAGAAGTCTTAGAGAGGAGTATAAGGGACTAAATAGTAATGGAAAAACATACAATAAAGATTAAATTTTTAAAAAAGTGTTTAAATCCTTTATTTTATTCTCCACTATTATAATTACAGAGGCACAGGCTACCTAATTCCCTCCTAATTATACTTTGTCAGCAAAAGCTACATACTAGATAAAAATCTTTATTCTTGAACTCCTATGTATGAGAGATCAGGTACCTGAACATTTGAAAATGCAAATCTGATCATGTGACTCCTCTGCTTAAGACTCTTGAAAAACTCACAATTGCCTACAAAAGTCCAGCTCTTTATTATGTATGCAAGCTCCTCTATGATCTAGCTCAGCCTTGCCCAACAGAACTTTCTGGGACGATGGAAATATTCTACAGCTTTGCTATCCAATATAGCAGCCAGCAGCAGAGACACCCAATGTGCTCCTAAAATGTTGCTAGTATGACTAAAGAACTGCATTTTTATTTTTGAGTAACTTACATTTAAGTAGCTATGTGTGGTCAGTGGCCACTATATTGGGGAGTGCAGGTCTAGCTCATCTCCAATTTCACCTGCCACTCCCATATTCTAGCTCTACTGAATGACAGTTTCCAAGATCTTATTTCGTGTTTTTGAGTCTTTTATTTTCTTTTCCCTTTGCCTATAAGTTACTTCTCTGCCTTGCTCATTTTGCAACTTTTACACATGAAGCTACCAGTGCTTATATGTGCCTTCTTTGTTCCACAGAAATGTCTGGACATATTTCTACAACCATACTGCTCTCATAACATCAGTTAGTCTTTATATGTTTTTATTTCTACTAATCTGTGTCAGCAGACTTTTTAGTGATTAGTAACTACTCAACTGTTTGCTGAGTAAAATAAATTAAAATGCAGGAAAAGTTTTAGCTTCCATCAAATTCTCACTCCAAAATAACACTATAAAGGAAGTAACATTTACTTAATTTGACATCACTTTTCAAAGCATTTTTTCTCATTTTTGTCTCACAATATCCTGTAAATTATGCAGAAAAATATTAAATCATAAAGTTAGCAATACATATTTCTTGAACAAGAGAGCAAAAGACAAAGTTCAAGTATGGCTCAAGATAATGTCCTTGTCTTCAAGTAACTTAACACCTAATTGATAAAAACACACACATACTTGAAGAAAAAAAAGTAACAATATGGTTGTTAATTAATATTGCCAAAAGAAGAAAATTTTCAAAGGAAATCTTAAATAAAATCTCAACATATACAATAAAAAAAGCAGTATGGAGACTGGGTGGAGGAGGAATGGGGTCCTTGCTTTCTCACTTGCACTCCTTTGGTGAGCCTGAAGCCCTGCTACAAAGCCCAGGTTTCCTTAGATCTGTGTTGAAAACAGTTATTAAGTGCCATAGGGAGTTGGGAGGAAAAAAAGGATCACTGGGGATATGGTGGTAAGAAAAGGCTTCATGAATAGGAGGGAATGAAGTCCAGTTTTTCAGGGAGGGTAGGCTCTGAATAAGAGGAAAGGGAGAAACTGCTTCATTACTGGATAAGAAAATGTAAACAAAGGCTGACAGATGGGAAATTAGAAAGCTAAGGGGTTTGGATTTATCTGGTACACTAAAGGGAACTGTTAACAATCTACCCAAAAGAAGAATGATATGACATATGGTATTGCAGGAAAGTAAATCAAGTGGTAGTATAAGGGAAAAACTGAAAAACGGAGCATTCATGGTGGCAGGGAGGAAGAATTTACAGTAGTTTAGGCAAGATGTGAAAAGGACTGAGGTAAGATAATGGCAGTGAGAAGGCAGAAAAGGCATTTATATTACAGACACTGCAAACTGAGGCACAGGGAGGTAACGGTTTGTCAAGGCCATAAACAAGTGAACGGTAACACCGCTGTAGGACTAGAAATGGGTTCTTCTAACCAGGATCAAAATATGTTGCCTTTCCATGCAAAAGGTACCTTTTCTGGTGGATTCTAAATGCATGTTTGTTCATTTGTCCATCCGTCCGTCCGTCCATCCAAAATATTAGATGCCCATGTTTAGTAATAAACATTGAGTAAGAAAAGCCCCACACTTCAACTATGGCTTGGCTGAAGACTTAGGAGAAAAACATCAAAGACTAGACTACAGGAAAGGTCAACTCCTAAGAAAAATAGAGGGTTTTTAATATCACTTCAGAAGGCAGAGGTATTAAAGAAATGATTGCCTATCTATTACAGGGCTGGCAATATGAAAGCTGGCCATTGAAAGTTTATCCTAAATTGAATTGTGAGACCAGTTGACTATGCCGAAGTATTTAATTAATGTGTAAGAAACAAAATGACTATGCATCTTAGAAAAAAAAATAACATGGCATAGAAATTAAAATGAGATATCATTTCAACTATCAAATGAGCACAGGCAATTTTTAAATACAAAATTCAGCATGGGTAAGGGCCTAAGGAATCTGGCGCTCTATACTAATATTGTGTAAGTTGTTAAAAGCTTTGTGAAAGGCAATTTCACCAGCAGAATTCTTTAAAGCCTTTGTCCCAGCAATTCTACTCCTGAGAATTTATCTTAAGGCAACAGTCACGGAGATAATGCAATAATATACCTATGATGATGCGTACTGCTTCACTGATTATGATAGCAAAAAATGGAAAGAACTTAAATTTCCAACAACAGTAAACCTGTTAAATAGAATTTATTACAATACAAACGATAATCACGCAGTCATTAAAAATGAAGCTGTTAAGGAATATTTATGGCATGGAAAGTAATGTGTATGATAAATAGATAAAGCATCAAATAATAAAACAGTATCTCAGAATGACTCAATTGTTTTTGGGGGTTTTTTTTGGGAGAGGGGTTGCATGTGAAAAGAACCTGAACTGATATGTCAATGTAAAACGAGAGTATTGGGATTGTAAACCCATTTTTTCTTTGTCTTTTAAAAATTTTCTAAAAATACAGTTTTTCCTTATTAAAGATTATTTAATAAAGTAATTATATAATTATTCTTCTGATCAAAGTTTTGCTTTAGAATTTAAGAAGTAAATTTTCAATATATATTTAATATGAAGTTAACTTGTTAAATGTAATTTACTGCTGCTACTGCTACAGCCTTTTATATCATCTCCATTATAGCTAACCCTTGTATAATGTTTATCACGTGCATCCCAGTTTTAAGCGATGCTTTTAGATTTATTGATTCATTTAGCCTTTTTAATGCTCCTAAAAAGTATTACTCTTATCCCAATTTTATAGATAGAGCAGATAAAAAGATTAAGTAACTTGCCCAAGGTTGCACAGCTAGCAAAGTAATAGAACTGGGGTGCAAACTCAGACAGCCTAGCTCCACTGTCCTCTTAGCCACTCCAGGCTACTGCCTGCACAACAGTTTATTCAACAATATGGTATCACTTATCATAAGGCTTATCTGAAGCATGATTATTGTTGGGTGATATACATTTTTAAAAGGTTTCACAGTTAGTTGTACTAACAGTGTAATTATATAGATTTACATTTCCTGTGAAAAACACCTAATAACGATGGCTACTTTATGATCATGCTATTGAGGTAACATAGTATGGGATACTAAAAATACTTTTATTTTCATAAATATAAAATATGACTGGAAAAATGAAAGCAGAATGCTACTTCTAAGCCTAATCTATCATTAGGCCATGTGTTACCTTAGCATAAATATTTCTAATGTATTATCAACTGACCTCATGAAACAGTCATGTAATTTCATAATCTAAAGGAACTGTAGAAATATTCAGCCCTTTTTTCACTTTCCAAATGAATAACATGAGGTACATATTAACTCAATTGATTAACGGGTTCTGATAATATCCCCTCAACAGATACAATAAGAAAATATCAAGTTACTTAATCAAAACCACGATTGTTTTTGGTATAGCCAGCCTATTGCTAGGGTTGCCAAGCATACTTCCTTAGAGAGACAATGATTACTTCAGGTCATAGCAAGCTCCACTCCTCCATGCCTTTACTTCGCTTACTCTATTCTCTTACCGCCAACTGCTTGACTCATTCTTAACTTACACCCAGCTCAAGCATTATGTTAATCTGGAAACTTCTAGGTGGGTTAGGTACCCCAATACCTAACAGCATTCTGGCATATCTTTATCTCATTTGATTTATAATGTGGCAATCTGATAGCCCCTTCATGTGTTTCCCCTAGGACAGGCTGAGAGTCCCTTGGGTAGGGACAATACTGTATCCATTTAGAATCTCCAGCATGTAGCATATGCTCCCGCTAGAGCATAGCAAATGTTTATTTAATGTTTTCTGAATGAAGATATAGATAACTTCAGTCCTTGCAGTTTTCCTGATATGCAGTGAGTACTGAACAAATAGCCTCTGCAGATTATAATGTGCCTCTTATATGAAACTCAAGAAATGTGTCTCCCTCGTCTTCAAAATTAATCTAATTCTCACAGCTAAGAACTCAAGCAACTGGAGATCAACAAATTGCTTGCCATGGACAATGGAGACCTATTGCAGGCTAATAAAGAACATATAGCAAAGTCAGTATTTTAAGAGCCATTATCAGCAACACTTTTTTCCCATAACACTGCACTTGTCTGCATCTGTAAGGTCTGATCATACTTCTGCCACAAGCCTTTGTAGCTTTTTAATTGGTTTTTGTTTTCCTCCTCATTTTGTTACTGTACTTTGCCCCTCTATTATCTCTCTTATACAGGATATTACTTGTTCAGGTAATCTGGGCCCTGACTAGATTTTGGTCTCTGAAAGAGAATAACTAAATTTTGTTTATCTGTTCTAGCACCTAGCAGATGATCCACAAACATGGGCAACATTGATTTTAAAAGATTTCATGTGTCATTTCTGCAAAAGATTTTTTTAAGAAATAGTTTTTGGTATTAAAAACAAACAGAAATATATAATATGTTGAGTTAAAATAAATGTAAGTAGGGATAAATTTTTCCTTAAAATTAAAAAAAACTTACAAATTTTTATAACTTAATAATTAAGAAAACCTTTGTTTCCACATTAAAAAACGGTTTAAAAATGAATCAAGCAATAAAAATTATATAATTTTATAGTTTTTCATTTCTCCTTAGCTGCCAAGAAATCCAGAGTCAAATATAAGGAGAAAATTTAATTAGTACACTCTAGCATCTTTCTAACATTTACTCTTAATTCCTTTTTAAATGTGTCTGTCTACTGCTGTAAATTGTAAAAGGTACATATCTACATAAAATATTCACCGACACAGAATGACATAAAATATAAAATAAGTCTTTCTCTCTCCTTTTTCCTAGTTCAGTCCTGTACCCTAAAGAGGTTGGAGCTATCACAGTTAATTGTTTCATCTGTAGCCTTCCAGAAATGTATGATGTACAATCATGTGTGTGTTCCTGAAAGAGCTCTTCTTTTACTCCCTTTTTGTTTGTTTCTTTTAAAAAATTTTATTTATTCGTTTTTAGAGAAAGGGGGAGGGAGGGAAAAAGAGAGGGTGAGAAACATCGATATGAGAGGGAAACATCAATTGGTTGACTCTTGTATGTGCCCCGACCAGGGTCCAAACCCACAACCACAACCCAGGCATGTGCCCTGACCAGGAATTGAACTGGCGACCCTTCACTTTGCAGGACAATGCCCAACCAACTGAGCCACACGTCAGGGCTACTCCTTTTTTTTTTTTTTTTTGCTTTGTTTTTTTAAACAAGTGGAATCATGCTCTACATGTATCTTAAAAAAAAAAAATACAGTATTTTGGATATATAACATAATTAGCACATGAAGATTTGATCCACTTTTGTTAATAGTTATATCATCCTATTGGTAGACATTTTGTTGTTTTCAGGATCTTGCTGTAATAAATAATGCTGCAATGAAATTTTTATATATAATCTTGCATATTTTATTAATTCAACAAATATCTACTGGGTGCCCACTATCTGCCAGGTGTGTTCATACACTAGGAATAACAGTGAACAAGACAGACAAGGATACTATTCTCGTGCAACTTTAATATAATTGGGTGAGAAAGACAATAAACAAATAATAAAAATATTTAATATAATGGCATATAGTGAAAAATGTCATAAAGACAGAGTTATTAGTGAAGGTGTGTGTGAGAAGCTGACTTTTGAACTGGGATTTGAAAGATAAGAAGCAGCTTCCCATCAGATGATCTGGAAGAAATGTTCTTATTATGGGGAACAGTAGAACAAAGGTCCTTAGGAGGAATGAGCCTGGTATATTTAAGAAATGCAAAGGAAAAAGGAACAGAACAGATAAAAGATAAGCAGGAGTCGGATCATCTAAGGTCTTAGAAACCTAGGAATATGGATGTTAATATAAGAGTAAAATTAAGCCCGTACATTAAAGGGTCTCTAAAAAAAGGATGAAATGCAATCTGATCTTCCTAGTTTATCTGTAGGATAAATTCCTAGAAAAGAATTAATAGGTAAAAATTGATGGGTGTGTACAATTTAAGTTCTAATGATAGATATTATTATAATGACTCCATAAAGCTATAACTATTTATATTACTATCAAAAACACAGAATGCTTTTTTTCTCTAACCCTTAGTAATAATGGATGTTGCTTTAAAATCTTTGCCAATAAGTGAAAAATAATGTAAACTTTAAAATCTTTGTCAATAGGTGAAAAATTATTCAAATTTGGCTCCAATTTTAATTTCTCTATATTAAGAATTTGTCATGAGACAGTCCAGGTAAATAATATAAATACCACAGTTTTATTTTCTGTTTAGAAGAATAACACAACCTACAAACATAACTCACCTCTAGTATGGAAAAACTGTATTGAAAAATGACAGTAGTTTAATACTCATGAAATCTTACTTGTTGTTACGTTTCTTCTAGTACAAAATGTACCTACCAACAGTCAATTCCACTCCCTCTCTCTCACAATGAAGGAGTAGTTAGGGGAAATGACGAATATACATCTCTGCATACGTGGGTTAGTATATTTGTAGGACTCTAAGTCCCGAGAAGTGGATTTGCTGAGACAGGATTTTTTTGCAGTTAAAATATTGATAGGTATAGCCACTCTGGCTGCCAGAAGCTTTTTGTACCCAATTCTACTCCCATCAAAGTGTGGCAAATGTAAGATGGTGATATCCTTTACATTTTCAAGTACTTTCCTAATTCCCTAACCCCTGAAGTTAGATGTCTCAATCCCCATAGCTAACACTTAACAATGTAGAAGTTGTGAGATATGGGTGTTTACTAAAACAAGCATAAATTACTAAGGCAAAAGATCTTAAAGTTGATTTGGTGCACTTTTATTTGACCAAGTATATTAATTCAAGTGATACAAAACTCATATGCAGAATAGATGAAAAACGATACTAAAAACCAATTTCTAAAAGTTTCTTGCTGTATTCATCTATAAAGTTTTCATAAAGGATGTTAATATACTTTGAGATATAAATATGAAAAGTATTCTAAAAGTAAAAAATACTGCTAAATACAGAAGAAAAATTTAAATTTTAATACTTACAATCATCTAAATCTAGAAGTGAAACATCTTTGGTAACAGGATTTCTATCTTGCTTTGTTTTCTTTTCTCTCTCCTATAAAATAAGAAATACTTCATTTATTGCATGTTCTGTTTTAAAAATCTATGAGGTAGTCCTTAAACATATCAAAACATTTTTCCTCTGTAGTCTTCTCAAAAAAATCATACTAAGCTTCTCTATGGTTACACAAAATGTTTTTGAACCAAAATTTTTATTTCAGTTAGCATAGTATATGTATTTCTTTTCCACCATGCAAACTGTTAAGTATTTTAAAATATTTTGTGTTTAAACATTATAAAAGACCTTCAGAAGAAAACTTAAAGGGAACTAATTATTTTATAATTTGACAACTTTCTGCTGACATGAAAATGTAATGTGGCTCTTCGGTACAAATTGTACAAACATTCCTAAAAATAAATTTTAAACAAGTTAACTAAAAAAAAAAGAAACAAACAATATATGCTTAGTCTGAGATGGTCAATGTCTGTGATAGATGACCCTTGCTGAGATAGAGTTTGTGACACGCGTTATACCAGGTACTTAGTATTTTACCGCTGGGTGTATCAGACTTCTTCCAAAGGTATTCAGTACAATCTACAAATGTAATTTTCAGGCTCCTGCCTTCATAGTTGAAAAGGATTCATTTACTTTGTTTTCTGTTTTCCTTTGGGGAGAATACGTATTTCAAAACATATCTGTGCATAATTAGGGCTTTCACCATCTCAGGTTTGTTTATTCAGTCTACTGTATTTTTGATATGTGGATAACCATGGACTGGAAAACAGTGTCTCTAAGGCTGAGGTGTTCATGACAGTTTGCATAGAGATACAGAAAAAAGGTGTAATCTTAAAAAAAATAAAGTATGGTACTAAGGTGCATCATTAACAAAGAACAACAAATATTAGAGTGTTGAATAAATATATTTGGATCAATGTTACTTACTTTTATAATATAATCATTTTTTACATTAAATCTCAAATTAAAGGTCAAAACTTAAGTTTTTACTAAAATGTTTGTTGGTTCCTTCCTTCATTCAGTAAGATATGTATAGAATTTTTAATATGTATCAGATTCTGTGCTAAACAATGGAATACATTCAAGACACACTTAGTCCCTGCCTTCATATAACTTATAATCTATCAAAGGAGTTTAGAGCTTATTGTTTATGGGAAGTATTACAAATACGTTTGAAGTATTTTTCTAACCATGAGAGCTATCACTACACAGAAGGTACATTACCCATTTAAAGTTTACACTGTGTTAAAGCTACTACTATACTGCATACATGAACAAGACCAATACATCAAATTATATGATAGATAACATTTTTAAATAATTTTAAGTTCTGCTTGGTTTTCCTCTACTGCCAATACTCAGAAAAAAATATTTCCAGGTTCCCAGAGTAATACACATTAAAACAATAAATAAAAACATCAGCATTGATTTTATTCCTCAAAATAATTATTTCTGCCACTGAAAACTCCAAATCAACTAGATGGGTTTTAATTTTCATTAGTTATTTATAAACAACATTTGCCCCTCTCTCCACACCGCAAATGAATAACAACTTCTAGGGCTAAGGAAAAAAATCGAAGAAATGTTAATTTTGAAGCTGAAATGTAAAAGTTATAACTAATAAAAACATATTCAGAAAGCAAATGCCATCTCAACTAGATTATCATTCCTGTGAAGAAAGGCCATATAACAAAAAGAGCTGATCACCATGTGACTTATCAAAATGCTATGCTGAGCACAATGGGTGTAGCTTCCTATAAGCTACAATGGTGCATGACTGTCTTTATGGAACTGTAACCTCCCCACCTGAAAAATTAGAAACCTATCAAATCAAGATAAAGTTAAAGCTGTAGGCAAGTCTATACCTTATTTTCTACTTCACAGCTAAGAGTCTGTAACAATATCTATTAAATACATATCAGGTCACATACAACACAGGACAGAGCTGCATGTGAAATTGGGATAAAGCCTAAAACAGAAAAGAAAAAAGGCTTTCAAAAGGACAGAATTTCATTGACTTTCTGAGAACAGCAAATAACCAGTGACTGAAATACAACATTAGCAATAGATAATGGTCATTCCTACTAAATTGAAAAAGCCTTGCATTCTGAATCAAGGCTATAAAAAGCTTCATGATGTGTCTGGCATTCCTCTCTTATGTTATATTTCATTTTTCATTTTAAAAAATCCATAGTAAGTTCAAAACATTTTCATACTTAAAGGATCTACTATAAAAATAAAAATCTGAATTCTAAACAAAGAAGTTAAGAGCCCTATTCCATCAAACATTTCTCCATTTGCAATTCATCTTGGTAATAGAGACAGAACCTGGGTAAATGCATATAGGACTTGAGGCAGGAGATTTTTCTTGCTCAATGCATAATTCATGTGCTCCGCCTGCAAAGTGTGTAAAATGAGAATTTCACACCGCAGCATGAGCCATGGAGCTGCAGAGAAAAGGCAGATGAAATCATATTTTACTGTGTGAATTTTATTTCTTACCCTCCCAATATTTATACAAAACCATCATTGACAAACCAAACACACTGACAGATCACCCACTGTTTCCATTGTGTTAGTACTTGAGAAGAGATCAGGCAGAAACACAGACAATTTGTTTTTGTATATTTTTTTAAATAGAGAATTAGGTTTTTAACAGCTGAGTGACTGTATTAGACTTTTATAAGGACAACAGTAACTGATCTTAAAATCTCACTATGAAAATACCTAGTTATCAATTCATCATCCTCAAATCTCCATTTTGTTTCTATGGTATTCGATTATACACCTTAACACACCAACATTTTCAAAATAAAATACAGAGTCACAGGGTTAAGAAACTGATTTCTATTTAATATACTTCATTTCAAATAATAAAGAAAAGATCCTGGAAATTTTTATTAAGCTCCAAATAATACAAATAAAATTATGTTATAATATCTGTAGAGATTTTTTTTTATGTATTATGCATGTTCATTTTCATGCTGATTTAAAAAGAACAAGGAAAAAAATCTTACATGACAAGCATCAAGATGCTTTCTAAGATGGAATTACTGTAAAGAGGTTTGAAATTTTAAACTATAAAACAGGGCTAGTATATAAAGTTTGTCAAACCCATACCATGCTTTGAAATCAACAAAACTTCAAGACTAATGTTTAGCATTACAGGGCAAGACATTTGCATGAAATATTTTCATTGCAAATGAAATTACCAACCAAGGACAATTTAACGACTCTCTTCCTTCAAGTCATCTAACAAATTTGGTTTTAAAAATCTGAGGCCTCACACTTATACTGTGCTTTAAAACAAAAGTACATTACCAGTAAAGTGAGGTTCTTTATAAGTTAAAAATTAGTCTAAACTGTTAAATAAATCTTTCCTATTACATTATACCTACTTCAATAAGAAAGCTTACTTAATGGCATTTGCTATTATTTAAAGATCTCAAATGAAGTGAAATAATATTTCTGTTCTGGAGAATTTAAAATATGAACTAAACTGGGACAGATATAAATTGAAAGAGGCAAGGTTCTGAATTATGAGTAGAAACCAATTTCTACAATATTCACAGAAGTTATAGAATTGCAACATACAGAGATACTTGTGAAAACACAAGCAAACCGTGTTTCCTATATTTCAAATAGGGCAGAAGAGCAATCAGAAAATAGTTCCTTTCACTCTTATCCATACTGTTTCAGAGCACATGTCAAATTTTCTTTAAACCCAATTATTTGGGACAATAAAAATTATTTTTTAAAAGGGATTAGACTCAAGTTAAAATATCTGTCTACTACATACATTTCAGAGACAAACATCTAGAAATAAAAATATGTTTGCCCATGAAGATTATTGTAACTAAAGAGAACAAGATAATTATCTTTGGTCATTACTGATAATATCTGATCTCAAATAAGAACATCTCTCAATCAATAATACAATCAAACAAACATAACAACAGAATAGAATATATGACTATTGTTTTGTATCTTATGGATCTTCTGGGGCATGGTGTCGAATGACAAACATTTCAGGAACATAATTCAACGGTGTTTCTCACCCCTTGACTGGCCCTATACCCGTCACATGAGTAATACCCTCTCATCAATAACGTTTTTAATTCAATGCAGTATTCTCAACTAGTAGAAGTAAAGAGACCACCCCCTGATATGCGGCCATTTTCTCCTTAGCTTATATTTTCTGTAATTAGAGAAACAGTGTAAAAGAAGAAACGAAGACACAGAACTGGGAAAACATACAGCATGGTAGAGAACCACAAGTGCATTGGGATGAGAACACAGGGAACACAAAGGAGGTTAAGTCTGGAAAGGGAAGCTTGGACGTGCTGTCTTGAGGGGTTTACTAAAGTCGAATGATAATGGAGCATCACTATAGGTAGTGTGAGCATTAATCTGGAGCTGCAGAGGCCTGGGGTTGGAGAAGTTCTCAGAATGACCAATGGCAATGATCTGTGAGGGAGGTAATGAAGTGCTGATCTACAATGGTAGTGGTAGGAAAAGAAGAAACAGATGTGAGAAATAATACACAGAATCTCTGAGACTTGGCAACTGTGTGAACATATAGGATGGGGGAGGAAACAAAGGCAGTTCTGGGGTTACAGATCTGAAAGATCTGGGATAAAGAATTCTGGTACCAAATGGTACAGCAAGTCGCCTTTGGGCTGTAGCAATAGGTTTGGGAAGCCAGTAGTTTCTGACAGATCCAAGAATGTGGTTTTAATTTGGGAAGAAAAGTTACAGCTGTTGTAAGGACTTGGAGATGTTATTATGGAAGAATTCACACAAAAAGTTTTAGCTGAAACTACAGGAGTCAGTGGGTCCCACAACAGGAAAAGCATAGAGAAAGAAAGACTAAAAATAAATTAATTCACATTAATTTTTTATTAATGTAATGCATTTTAAAATTCAATTATTGAGGTGACATTGGTTAAGAAGATTATACAGGTTTCAAGTGTACAATTCTATCCTATATACAGATGATATATCATAATTTATTTTTGAAACATAATGCATACTAAGCACTAACTCTGGGGCAATATCCACACTTGGGTGTCAGAAGGTGGTAAAAGTGAAGAAATCAAAAGATTGAAGGCCAAAGAAGCCAGAAGAAAAGGAATGCAGAGTTTCAAGGAGCAGGGGAAGGAAAGGATAATTACTGTGAGAAGGCCACTGGGTGGGGGATGATCCGGCTGACTTTTCAGAGCGCAGTATCTGTAGGAAGTGATAGGAGTGAAAACCAATTTCAAAGGGACTATGAAATAAGTCTATTAAGAGGCAGTGGATGGAGAATACCTACATTATTTTTCTAAACTCTCACTGTCACACACTCTATCTCTATTCTACTCCCTCCGTTCCCCTCTCTTTAAATGTTGGGGAAAATCTTGAGCGCTTTGCTTAGCAAGGGAGGTATTAGTGGAGAAAAAGGCCAAAGGGGCAAAGGAAGCAGAAGATTCTCAACAAAACGAGGGCCAAAAGGAAGTAGGACTTATTCTTGGTAAGAGGACAGGGATCACCTACTCAGAGCTATTCAAAGAAAAGGAGGGTAAATAGACAGTGTGTTAGAGAGCATAGTGGTAGGAAATGCTCCCAGCAGGTGACAGCTCTGCAGGTGATTCTGCAGAAAGTGGATGAGATCACAGGCTGCAAGTAAGGGGTCATCCCAGAATATTGACTTATAACTTGAATGGTATAAAGAGTTTAAAAAAGAAGACATAAGTGTTATAACAAATTTTTGGTTCCTTTTAGCACTGGCGTTCTATAATGTTAATATTGTTGGTCTCTCATGGACTTAATATGCCAGTTAAAAAATGTTAACACTGATGTTTCATATTTATATAATGCTTTACATTGATTTTCCACATTCGATTTTTTAAAGCAGCACTTGAAACAAGTGGAGTAGGAGTTAGCATTTCTACTTTATAGATGAGGAAACTGCGGTACAACACAATTCCTATCCCATAGGACCATCACATTCAAGGTACCTCAAGTTCTCATTTTCAAGCTCAGTATTCCCAAAACACATTGTCCAAAAAATAGGAATGGAATAGAAAGAGTAAAAGTATAGATTTAGTTTGGCTGAAGATTTAAAGTATATGAATTTTCAGTGCTAAAATGCTGGCATGCTAAATTAAGGTAAAGCACCCACCATCTGCCTTCATTACTCATAATTTAGGGCAGAACCCATACGACTTGATGCAAAGAGGACTTTTCTACAATTACAGGGTTGTCCATTATTAGAAAATTGGTATACTTGTAATTGCATGGTATACTCCAAATCACTCAGAAAGAAATAGAAAGAAAACAATAGTTATGGTGGCTCCAAGGTGGAGAATATTCCAACTGATAAATTAAAACAAACCATCTTATCTGTATATTATAGACAGGAAAAAGATATTTTAATATAGAGAAAATAAGCCACATAAACAAAACACATAGACATGAAACTATCAACATGAGTAAAGGCTGAATTTCTCAAGAGTCTTGGCTCATCGCAATATTTTGAAATTTTATACTGATATTCTACAGTAAAATATTTTCAATTATTAAGCGATTTAATCTGGTCATTGATAGTCTTTGACAAAGAACCAAACTGGACCTTAGCTGACATGGGGTACCTTTCTGGCTTTTTAAGGGGGTCCTAAAGCCCTGCTTCCGATATTGTATAGGCATTGAAGTCTGTAATTTTTCAACTTTTGCAAAACTTCATAAGAATAACGCATTTTCATTCTACCCACTGGACATTCATTGATTTCTTGTTTGGTTATTTTTAAAAACACTGATTTCTTATTTTCAGTTTACTTACTGTCAATTTCTAAAGCTCCTTTATTTTAAATAATATCTTAAACTTTCTTTTGTAATTTAGTGTAAGTAGGAAATGAGAAGATATCAAACTCACTATGTAGTAAGTTTTTATAGGAGGCCAGAAAAATAAACCTAAAAATCTGTAAGATTTTATGAAATTTTTGAAACAGAAATCTTAGATTTATAAAATATAGACAGGAATTTTAAGTACAAGTTCACATTTAAAATAGGTTTTACTATATGCAAGAATATTTGAAAGAAGGTAAGACAAATATTAGCTGATTTTTAAACATGCCTGTTCTTTAACAATAAATCTCTGGATAGAGGAGGGCAATTACATACTTTAATGGATTTATTTTCATCCATGGCTACTCAGATGACTTATTAAAGAAATTGATAAGTACAGAAGAAATAAATGAAAATAATACTAAATACAATATTTGTTTTTTATTTCAAATATTTTTTATTATATAGAAAAATATTTTTTATTTCTAAGAGATTTTATCAATAAAAAATGTTAACTTTTATTGAATGTCTTTCAGAAAAAAACTGAATTCACTTTAAAAGACTAGACCATATTTTCAACATATTGAGTACAGTTTATTTAAAAAATGAAACAAAATTATTGCATTTTAAGTCTAGGATCAACATGACCCATTTATAAGAAGAGAGTAAAAATTAAAGATCAGAAAGCTATGTATTAAGTCTGAATTTTAAATTAATGACTGTATTTTTACAATTTATACTTTCATGATTTTGCTGCTAGGCAGAAAAGGTTAAAGGTTAAAAGTATAACAAAAAACATTATTATTCTATTACAGAAGTGGTTCTTACCTTTGTTTTCAAATACAGGGCTACTGAATTTTTATTAGTTATGGGATATATATACTTTGATTAAAACTTTAAAAATATTCTATTATCCAAAATATCAGATATTTTGAAAAGGGTATTAGTCTCAATTTCTTATGCCGCATGTACATTTATATATATTCCTTTGTTCAATAGTATATCTGTATTTCCTTTTACTTCCCATTAGCAAAGGCCTCCCTTGTCACATCCTAGCCAAGGACAACAAAGGCTGGATTCATAAACACTGAGCTCTTTAATTTCAATGGCAAAGGATGAAGTTAAAAAAAGTTTTTAAATTCTCTGAACGGCTGAGTTACAAGGGAAGCCATTATCTAGAAAAAAATAATGTAAAATCATATGTGTGGATGAATGAAGAGAAAGTTTATTTTAGCTGTCAGTGACAATGTTAAATTTCCTTCTTAGTTTCTTGATTTTCTACAAAACACTAATTTTCAGAAATATTTATTCTTAACTGGGAAAAGTCTATACAAATATTTACTTTTCATTACAACAAATGTGTAACCCTCTTACCTTAGTGACTTTTCTGGATTTAGATTCACTGTCTGATTCTGATTCAGATTCTGAAGAACTGTCTTCAATTGAACTAGATTCTGCACTGGAAGAATCTGAAGTTTCAGATTTTTCGTTTTCTTTCTTCCCATCTTCAGCATCACTGTGTATAATAATAAATTTTGAAATATCAATGTTAAATCCTTTATATAAACAAATTTAAGCAGTTTAAGAAATCAAATAGCAAATGTTGCTATATTTGCCCATTTTGTCTATAAATCAGAACTTTTACTAAAATAAGAGTATTTCACTGAGAACCACTTCTTTTTAGTATTTAAAAAAATGATAAATATGGTTTCAAAATCTCAGAACATATTAGTGAAGTAATAATGAAAGTTGTATTATCTATAACCAAATAAATCAGAACGCATTCAAAACCAATTATAGGAGTACATCATATATCCTCAAACGCAAAAGATCATAAAATAACCTAAATGATATACTAAGTAGAAAAAAAACAATTAAATGTTTGATTTACCAGAAATATACATTAGGTGCTAACAGTAAAACTTCAAAGGTACTTGGGCTGATTTTAAAATGTTGTCTCAAAATACTAAACGTTCATTAATAAGTTTAAGTATTTATACATGTACTTTTGCTAAAACAGACTTACATTTTATAAATTTTTCTGTCCAAGAAAATTATTTACATATGTTCCTAAATGTGACCCTAAAACATATTATGAGAAAATGTTAACCAATTCAAAAGAGAATTCTTCTAATGTACTAAGGTTTACTAAAAAGTAAGATAATCAAATATAAACTTTTTAAAACTTTGCTTTAATCTTTATTGTTTTTTCCATTACCGTTTAGTCCCCTTACATTCCCCCTCCCCCCAGCAATCGCCAGACCGTTGTCCATGGCCATGAGTCCTTTATCCTTTTTGCTCAAATGATCAAACCTAAATGCTGATGCCATTCATTCATTTGTTCACCCCCTCCCTCATTTAACAGATACTTATCAACTGCCCACCATGTGTTGGCACTGTTGGTGCTGAGGATAACAATGGTTAGTATGATACAGATGGTCTCCATGTGCCTTCCTTACAGAGTCTGTTGTCCATTGGAAGACATGGAGAAACAAGATGGCATTTACAATAAAGTATGGTACGTAATAAAGCATAGCGTGCCATGAGAACATGTGGAGGGTCATCACAACAAATTTAATGAAAATTGGGAAGGCTTCCTAGAAGAGACACATAGGTTGAGAAACAGAAATAAGGCAGGGAGAGGGTAGGGGGGTAGCTCTCCAAGGAAAAGGATTACATGTAAGATAGCCAAAAGGTCTCAGGGGAAAAGGAATGCCTTGCGGTCATGACATTTTCTCAAAACGAAAGGTGTAGCTCTCCTTACCTCCTTACCGTATGCATGTGTGTGTGTTTAAGATTCTATCTTGTGCCAGGTGGGTTAGGAAGATCATACCAATCATTTAATTTAGACATTCCACCATATTTTTACTGGGTGCATTATTATCCTATAGCATTCAGGAAAATTAAGTAACTTGCTCAAGGACCCGTAGTCAGGAGGACAGAATTGTAGTTTGAACTCATGTCTTTCTTACTCTGAAGACCATACTGTCCCTACTACACCATGTTATCTCCCTTCAACTGAAAACACTTTGGAGTATAAAATTCAAATTGAGTCATAAATAATTATGATTATTTATGGGTGGTTTTGAAGATATTTAAAGCTCCTTAGCTTTAGAAAACTATCATGCAGTTATACTGGCACAGTTTTAAAAAAAAATTCTAAAAGAATGCAGAAAAACATACAGGAGAGAGAGTAGTGAGGCAAGGGAAGAATCAATATTTCCTAGAATTGATTTTTTTGTGGGGAAATATGATGGCTGTTTATTAAAAATGGAGTCATGGTAACATCTCAGAGCACATGTAATTATATTTGATGACTAAAAAATATGTTGTTGTTTTTCCCTAGCAAAGAAGAGCAATTTATTATCCCCAATTCAATGCTTAAAACACATACTTAAAAATATAAGGTTTAGAAAGCATCTGAGATTCCTTTTGATATAATAAACAATTCTTTTAAATTCAAACATGGCTAAAGCGAAAAGTCCATTTCTGAATGAAAAAAAATAATGAAACTAACCTAATACGTGATTATAAATTTCTAGCACACTGGCTTTTGTTCACTGAAAAAATATTTAGTGCACTGAACCAAACTTTCTTTTCCTAGAAATAAGATACTTCTTATCAACTATGTAATCATAACTATTCTGGTATTAAACCAGTACTAACGAATTTCTCTCAAAGAAAAGGCTATTACAAACCAAGTAACTCCTTTGCTGCAACAAGGAGTAATTCTGAACATATTTAACTTCTAGCATTTGAGATAAGATTTTAAAGGTAAAAGTGTTATTTTGTTATGCATCACTCAATTTTGATGGGTAATTATTGTTTACCTTACTACTTAGAGTTTCAGATGTTAATCTAATGAAAAGAATTTACTGGTAACTAGCTTTTTAACTTTGCAATGATGAAAAGCCTGTATTAATTTAACCTACAGATTTCATTTGTTCTGAACAGGAAAAACAATATAAATCACTTTTAAAATCATTAAATCCTGACTTAAATTAATAAAGTCATAATTAGGGTATTATGCTGTGTTTGTTATGGAAGTGGCAGGGCGAGCTGCTTTAATTACTGTCTGTAATAAAAGGAGCAGAGAGCGTACTGCGCCCCAATCAGTGCTGTCAGCCACGACTGAGCTGGGCTGCGAGCTCATCAAGTGAGCGGGCAGCAGGCTCCTGGGGAAAGGGCCATCATGTCTGCAGAGGCCACTCGCTGACAGCAGCGAGGAAAACAGACTCTTACAATTCAAGGTATCAGCCCCAATTACTTAAAATTTTAATGACACTTTAATACATGATAATGTTGTTGATAATGGGAGATCTTAAAAAGCGCTAACACTTATATATCTTATGACCGTCTTCCTTCACGGCCCTTGACTCTAATATTTGGATCATAATCTTTTTAATATAACATTATTTAGAAAAATCAATTGTCTTGGTTACATAATGGCAAAGTGTTGAAGGATTTAATTTTAGCCCTCAGCAAAATCGCTACGAAAGGTAATTAAGTGTTTCATACCTACTGCTTGATCACTTAACTCAGCCTTCCAAGGTTATACCAATTTTTGAAATATAGCCCCAAGATTTGTTCAAGTTCAAAATGAAAACTAAGCATTGTAAGTAGTAGAATAACATAATTTAGAATTAGTATTCTAAATTAATTTTACAAGATTTAATATCTGTTCAGGAAAATATATACACACTTATTTCTCACTCTATGAATTACAGGGATACGTTAGCCTGGCAGAAAATATCACAGAATTATTTTTTGAATAAAATTCTGAGAAAATAATTCACCCTCTCTCTTTGGTTTTAGAGTCCCTCTTGGCTGCTCTTTTGTCTTCTACTCCGGACTCACTCCCGCTGTCACTCCCGCTGTCGCTGGAGGAGTCCTCACTGCTGTCGTCACTGCTGCCTCCCTCCTCGACTTGTTCTCCACTCTCACTTCCAGATTCACTCTCTGAAAAAATAGAACCAGGTGTTCTTTGATTTATAGCCATTTAATTATACATAAGGACACAAGTAACTTAATATTCATCACGAATGGAACCAGATGTTGAATTTTAGTTCACTCAACGCCACTTATTACACGTCCTCTCTCCACACTCCAATCATGCAGACTTCTGGGGTCCTGCAGCACGGTGAGTGTGGAGGGACTCCACAAGACACAGAGGGGCTCTGAGAACGGCTGGGAAAAGCAAAGATGGACCAAGGAAGCAAGCCGAATCTGATAGAATCTCACTTTCAAACCCAAAAGTATCTAGCTATGGCAAAGCTTTTTACAAAAATGATACAAGGATAATACAAGGATAAAAATAATTTTTAACTCTTCTATTGATAACGGGAAATTTAATTTAGAAAAGAAAAAGTTAACAGTGGGGTCTTCTTAAGAACAAATTTTGAGAAGGAAATGAGCCATTCTAATCATCTCCACACATTTCTAAATCCAAGGGCAACAAGCGAAATTACTAAAATCATTATTTTAGCTAGCATAGGAGTTTTCCATAGGTCAAAGAGATGGTAAAGTTACACTGACGAACTATACATTTAAATGTTTTATGTATAAATTATGGTATGCTAGGATTCTTTGGTAGAAGTGCTGCATATAGCATGTTTATATATATTTTAATAATAAAGCACAATTTTTTACCATTTGAAATGATTATAGGTACAGAATGGTATCCTAGATAAAGACAACAAACTGTTGCCCCTCCAGTGGTCTGATGTAGTATCGTTAGGCAGAAACATAACCTGCAGTTAAAATATTATTCTAATAACTTAATAATATCCATTTTATGAGGACTGATTTATGTACCACATAGTAAAAGTGCCTATATTCTTTGGAATAACTTGTATTAGTTAAAAGCATGGGTTCTTAAATTGGAATGCATGGTTCAAATCCTGGCTTGACCACTTTCCAAGTGTAAGACTAAGCATGTTATTCTAACTCTCTGGGTCTCAGTTTCCTATTCTGCACACAAGGATAATAATACTAACTACTTTATAGAGGTGTTATAAAGATTAAATGATTTGAAACATGTAAAGAAGATTGGGATACACAGTGCCTGCCACATGGTAAGGCATTTATAATTATGGGCTTTTACAAAGAGCAAAATTTATTTTACTAAAACTTTACAAAGACAAAACTGCTGAATAAAGATACTCTGAATTTTTTGTGATTTCAAAATTGAACACATGTACATTTATAACTAAGACAACTGGCTAATACCATAAACTATAAAAAGAAATTATAGCATCTAAACTACTCTCATGTTAATTACATGGGAGTTAAACACGAATAAGAATCCAGTTCACTTCAGGCACCATTACTTAAATCTTCAAGTTAGTAATATCCTGAGGGCCTTTGTTCATTGTGAAAATACTTGCTCACTGGGAAACTAATCTCATAACTTCTAATGAGAAAAGTTATCATTTCCCTCTGGTAGCTACAGTAGAACTACTGTAACACAGCTCACTACTCTATGTATTCAGATAAATCTATGAAAAGTCTTACTGTTAATATTTCAAATATGTTTTGAAAAAGGTTAGACTATGGACAGGCATGAGCTTGTGAATAAATGGAATGGAGACAAATATCCACATGACATATTCAACTATACAAATAGGTCTTTCTCAATGGTATAGGTCATTCCTGAAATTCCGTATTTTTTAACAGTAATCTCTGGATTAAAGTACTTTCTCTAGTTCTCCGCGTATTACTTCAGAAGGTAATGTACCACAGATTAATTTATCAGAAACTAAAAACAAAGATTTTGAGAAGGGAAACAGGAAAAAAAAATGAGTGAATTACCTTAGAGTATGGCAGTGGATGACCAAGTAATAGTGAGGGACCTTGATTCCTTAAGGAATAAAGGTTTTAGAAGAAAGACGGTCATTTGATTTTGGGTCAGATATATCCATGAGGTTAATTGTAAGAATGATAGAAAGTAAATCCACTATATTTTTCATTATGCAAAGCACTCATAGAATTTTAGTACTGCAGAGACTTAAAAAGCACCTAAGTTCCAGTTCAGGTGGGGATCCAACATTCATATCATGGGGATGCCAGAAGGAGAAGAGAGAGAGCAAGAAATTGAAAACCAATTTGAAAAAATAATGACAGAAATCTTCCCTAACCTGGTAAAAGAAATAGACATACAAGTACAGGAAGCACACACTCTCCCAAATGAACTCTAAGAGGTCCACACTGAGACACATCATAATTAAAGCGCAAAAGGTTAAAGACAAAGAGAGAATATTAAAAGCAGCAAGACAAAAGCAAGTAGTTATCTACAAGAGAGTTCCCGTAAGACTGTCAGCTGATTTCTTAACAGAAATTTTACAGATCAGAAGGGAGTGGCAAGAAATCTTCAACATGATGACAGGTAAGTACCTACAATCAAGATTACTCTACTCAGCAATGCTATAATTTAGAATCAAAGGACAGGCAAGAAAAAGCAAAGTAGTTCCTCACCACCAAATCAGTATTATGTGAAATATTAAAAGATTTTCCTTCAGAAGAAGAGAGAAAAGGAAAAGATAGGGGACAAGTATGTAGACGCTGAGCCCACTTGCTATTGCCCCCGACTCAGATACTTGGCTGACCTTCTGAAAAATAAACTAAATATTCAATAGAACCTTAGCTGACATGAAGTTTGGGAGCCAAGGAGTACAGAAGACACTTCACAACATGTGCAGGTGAAGGTGAGACAGGCGGAGCTGCCAGAAGTTGGATGACCCACCCTAGGACCATGAGCTGAAAAATGCCAGAGATGGATCCAGAAAGAGAAGACAGAAGGCAAACACCAAACGGTGCTGATACAAATTCCGCCTCATTTTTCTTCAGAAGTTGCATTAATTTTTTCTTTCACATAGCCTTTTAATATTTCTTCCTTTGCTTCCACTGTATTTCAACTAATTAACTATTCTTTGTCTTTTATTTTTTATTCTTTATATTTAGATCTTTATTTTTTAGTTTTATTTCTATTTCAAATCTCATATTGTACCCATACTGTCTTGCTCCATTTTGCTTTCTTCCTGCCCTTTCTTATTTTTGTTGTAAATTTTATTTTCCCCACCCTACACCTTGTTCCTATTCCTTACTATTTCTCCCACCTCTCTCCTCTCAAAAATCATTCTTCCTTCCTGTAGTCAGCTCACATTCTTTTTCCCCTTCATACAGCACTCTTATTTTCATTCCACCTTGATAAATTGTGGCTTATTTGGCATGGATATTACGATTATGGCTGTTCTTCAACTGTATTCCTAGTTGTTCACTATTTTATTTTATTTCAGACCTCATAGGTTATTTTCCCCCTGTTGCAGTCCATCTTCCTTTCCTCCTGCCTTTGCTTATTTGAGTTTGGAATTTTATTTTTTTCCTTTGCTTAGCCTGGATTCTATTCCTTACTGTTACTATTTCTCCTCCTTCTATCTTCTCCAAATCATTTTTATTTACTGTAGATATCTCATATTCTCTTTTTCCTGTCATATAACATTCTTATTCTCTTTCTACTTTTATTAATTTTTGCTGAGCTGTTATTTTTATTGACCCTGTTGTGGTTTTTCTGCAATTTTGCTTCCTTTGGTTCACTACTTTTAAAATTCTACTTAAAATCTCTTATTACACCCTTCCCTTTTCTTATTCCATTCTCTCATCCCCTTCTCTGTTTTACTTATGTTTTAAATTTTATTTGTTCCCTTCCTTTCTCTGTTTCTATTCCCTATTATTATTATTTCTCCTCCCTCTTCCCACTCAAAATCATTTTTCTCTCCTTTAGTAGTCTCATACTTTTTCCTATCTTATAATATCCTTAAGATCTCTCCACCTTTATTAATCTTTGCTCAAATGCTGTTGATATTGCTAATGTAATGGGGGCTATTTTTGCTGGTGTGGGTTTGTTTTCCTGGGTAGTACTGCTTTGTTAACCAGCACCTATACAACACCATACAAGACAAGGTGGGGGCTGTGACTCCCAGTCAGCCTGCTGGAAAGGAGAACCCATTGACGAATGAGTCATCAGTAATCAAAGCCCAAGTATAACAAGAGCGCCCACATAAAATGAATAAAGGGCAATCCTAGAGCATCCACATCAGAAAATCAAAGAGACGGCACCACTGAGTCCATAGAACTCCCACCACAGAAATCTGCTCCACAAAGACAGGCAGGCAAAGCAGAGCAACCTAAAATGCAGAAACAAATAAAAAGAATCACCTAAAATGAGGAGTCAAAGAATTAACCCCAATTGAAAGGAAGAATCTCCAGAAAAAGAGCTAAATGAAATTGAAGCAAGCGATCTATCTGACATAGAATTCAAAATATAGGTTATAAGGATGCTCAAGGAACTCAGTGAGAACTACAAGGAACCTTATGGGAGCTACAGAAGCATGAAAAAGGACACAAACTATGAAAAAGAACCAGAAAGAAATGAAGAATACAATATCTAAAATGAAAAAAAAAACCCCCACACACTAGAAGGAATTAAAAGCAGTCTAGATTAAGCAGAGGACCAAATCAGTGAGCTGGGAGACACAGTAGAAAGACATCCAGTTAGAGCAACAAAATGAAAAAAGAGTCAAAAAGGATGAGGATAGTTTAAGGGAGCTTTAGGACAACATGAAGTGTAACAAAATTTGCATCATAGGAATATCAGAAGGAGAAGAAAAGGAGCAAGGGATAGAAAACCTCTTTGAAAAAGTGACAGAACACTTCCCTAACATGGTAAGGGAAAAAGTCACGCAAGTTCAGGATGCACAGGGTGCCCAATCAAGATGAACCCAAAGAGGTTTACTCCAAGACACATCATAATTAAATTGCCAAATTTTAAAGACAAAGAGAGAATCTTAAATGCAGTAACAGAGAAACAGCTAGTAACATACAAGGATACTCCAAAAATCAGCTATCAGCTGATTTTTCTACATAAGCCAGAAAGTACTGGCATGAAATATTCCAGGTATGAAAAGCAAGGACCTATAACCAAGACAACCCTATCCAGAAAGGCTCTTATTTAAAATGGAAGGTGAAGTAAAGAGGTTCCCAGACAAAAGAAGGCTAAAAGAATACATCACCACCAAACCAGCAAGAGATGCTGAAGGGATTTCTATAAAAAGGAGGAGAGAGAGAAACACAGATACAGAAAAAGTGGCAATGAATAAGTACCTATCGATAATAACCTTAAATGTAAATGGATTAAATGCTTCAATCAAAGGACCTGGGGTAACTGAATGGGTAAGAAAACATGACCCACAAATACACTGTCTACCAGAGACCCACCTCAGAACAAAAGATCTACACAGATTGAAAATGAAGGGGTGGGAAAAAAATATTCCAAGCAAACGGACACAAAAAAATCTGGGGTGCAATACTTATATCAGAGAAAATAAGACTTTAAAATAAAAGCCATAAAAAGTGACAAAGAAGATCACTATATAATATTTAAGGTAATGGTCGAACAAGAAGATAAAACTCTTGTAAACATGTATGCAACCAATATAGGAGCATCTAAATATATAAAAAAAATTTTGGAGGACTTCGAGAAAGATATTGACAACAACAAAGTCACTGTAGGGGATTTTAACACTCCACTGTCAACAATGGACAGCTCTTCAAAACAAAGAATCAACAAGGATATTGTGGCACTGAATGACACTCTGCATCAATGGACTTCACTAATATATATAGAAGCCTTCACCCCAAAGAAGAAAAATATACATTCTTTTCAAATGCACATGGAACATTTTCAAAGATAGCCCACATGGTAGGACACAAAACAAGCCTCAACAAATTCAAGAAAATTGAAATCATATCAAGCATGAACTCAGATCACAATAGATTCAAGTTAGAAAGCAACCTCAAGGAAAAAACTCAAAAACATTCATTCAAATAGATGGAGACTGAATTACATGTTATTAAATAATGAGTGGGTCAATAATGAGATCAAGGAAGAAATCAAAAAGTATCTGGAAACAAATGAAAATGAACACACAAAAAATCAAAATCTATGGGACACAGTGAAGGCAGTCCTGAGAGGGAAGTTCATAGCAATACAGGCCAATGTAAAAGAGATATAAAAATCTCAGATGAACAATCTTACATGCACAATAACTAGTGGAACAACAGCAAGCCAGAGTGAGTAGAAGAAAGGAAATAATCAAGATCAGGGCAGAATTAAATGACATAGAGACTAAACAACAATTCAAAGGATCAATAAATCCAGGAGCTGGTTCAGTGAAAAGATAAACAAAGTTGATAAACCTCTAACCAGACTCATCAAGAAAAAAAAAAGAGAGAGGACTCAAATAAAAAAATCAGAAATGAAAGAGAAGTTACAACCAATACCACAGAAATGCAAAGGATTGTAAGAAATTACTATGAACACCTATATAGCAAGATATTGGACAACCTGGGCAAAATGGACAAATTTTTAGAAACACATAATCTTACAAAACTGAATCAAAAAGCAAACAGCCTGAATAGACTAATAACAACTAGTGAAACTGGAGCAGTAATCAAAACACTCCCTGCACACAAAAGCCCTGGACTGGATGGTTTCCTAGGTAAATTTTACCAAATATTTAAGGAATAACTAACCCCTATCCTTCTAAAACTATTCCAAAAAATTCAAGAGACAGGAAGACTCCCAAACTTTTTATGAGGCCAGTATTATCCTAATTCAAAAACCAGGTAAAGACACAAGAAAGAAAAAAAACTACAGGCCAAGCTCTCTGATGAACAAAGATGCTAAAATCCTCAACAAAATATTGGTAATTCAGATTCAGAAATACATTAAGGAGATCATACAGCATGATCACGTGGGATTGACCCCCGGGATGCAAGGATAGTATAATATTTGCTAATCAATAAATATAATACACCAAATAAATAAAATGAAGGACAAAAGTGACATGATCATATCAATAGATGATGAAAAAGCATTTGATAAAGTACAGCACCCATTTATGATAAAAACACTCAGCAAGTGGTAAGAAAGGTAGCATATCTCACCATAATAAAGGCCATATATTAGAAACCTACACCTGACATTATATTCAACAGGCAAAAACTAAAAGCTTTCCCTTCAAGATCAGGAACAAGACAAGGATATCCACTTTCACCACTCTTATTTTTATAGTACTATAAATTCTAGCCACAGCTATCAGACAAGAAAAAGAAATAAAAGGCATCCAAATTGGAGAGGAAGTAAAACTGTTATTAGTAGCAGATGACATGAAAATGTACATAGAAAAACGCTATAGCCGTGGCTGGTCTGACTCAGTGGACTGAGTGCCAGCCTGCAAACCAAATGGTTGCCAGTTCGATTCCCAGTCAAGGCATATGCCTGCGTTGTGGGCCAGGTACCCCAGTAGGTGGCATGCGAGAGGCAACCACACATTGATTGTTTTTCTCCCTCTTTCTCCTTCCCTTCTCCTCTCTCTAAAAGAGAAATAAAAACCTTTTTTTAAAAAAGAAAGAAAAGAAAAATGCTATAGTCTCCACCAAAAAACTACTCAACCTAATAAGTATATTTGGCAAAATAGCAGAATACAATGTCAATATTCAGAAGTCATTGGCATTCTTGTACACCAATAACAAAACATCACAAACTGAACTAGGGGGAAAAATCCCATTTACTATAGTAACAAGAGAAATAAAGTTCCTAGGAATAAATTTAACCAAGGAAGTAAAAGATCTGTACTCGGAAAACTACAGAACACTGAAGAGAGAAATTAAGGAATATACAAATAAATGGAGGCATATACCATGGTTCATGGATTGGACAAATTAATATCATTAATATGTCCATACTATCCAAAGCAATCCATAGATTCAACACAATTCCTATTAAAATACCAATGGCATATTTCACAGATCTTGAACAAATATTTCAAAATTTTATATGGAACCAAAAAAAACCCCAAACAGACCAAACAAACAAAAACCCCCAAATAGCCTCAGCTATCTTGAGAAGAGCAAAGTAGGAGGGATCATAATACCTGATATCAAACTATACTGCAAGGCCACTGTCTTTAAAATAGTCTGGTACTGGTATGAGAACAAACACTTAGATCAATGGAACAGAACAGAGAACCCAGAAATAAACCCAAGTCTCTATGATCAATTAATATTCGACAAAGAGGGCACAGGCATACAATGGAGTAAAGATGTCCTTTTCAATAAATGATGTTGGGAGGACAGGACTGGCACATGCAAAAAAATGAAACTAGACCACCAGCTTACACCATATACTACAATATACTCAAACTGGATAAAAGACTTAAATATAAGTCATGACACCATAAATGTTCTAGAGGAAAACATAGGCAGGAAAATTTCATATATCCCATGTAGCAATATTTTTGCTGATATATCTCCTAGGGCAAGGGAAATAAACAAATAGGGCTACATCAAACTAAAAAGCCTCTGCACGGCTAAGGAAGCCATTAGCAAAATGAAAAGGGAACAGACTGTATGGGAACATAATTGCCAATGATATATCAGACAAGGGTTTTATGTTCAAAATATATAAAGAAACCACATGACTCTACACCAGGAAGACGAGCAATCCAATTAAAAAATGGGCAAAGGACCTGAATAGACACTTCTCCAAAGAGGACATTCAGATGGTCCATAGACATGAAAAGATGCTCAGCATCACTAGCCATCGTAAAGATAAAATTAAAACCACAATGAAATATTACCTCACACCTGTCAGAGTGACCATCATCAATAAATCAACAAACAATAAGTGCTGCAAGGATGTGGAGAAAAGGGAACCCTAGTGCATTATTGTCAGGAATGCAGACTGGTACAGCCATGGTGGAAAAGAGTATGGACTTTTTCCAAAAAACTAAAAATGGAACTGCCTTTTGACCCAGCACATCCACTTCTGGGATTATACCCTAAGAATCCTGAAACACCAATTCAAAGGAATTTATGCACCCCTATGTTCATAGCAGTGCTATTTACAATAGCCAAGTGCTGGAAACAGCCTATTGCCTATCAGTAAATAAGTGGATCAAAAAACTGTGGTACATTTACACAATGAAATACTACACAGCAGAAACAAAGAAGGAACTCCTGCCCCTTGTGACAGCATGGACGGAACTATAGAGTATTATGTTAAGTGAAATAAGCAAGGCAGTGAAAGACAGATACCCTATGATCTTACTTATAAGAGGACTCTAATGAACAAAATAAACTAACAAACACAATAGAACCACACATATGGAAACATGGAACAGACTGAAAGTGACCAGAGGGGAGTGGAGAGGGGAATAATGGTGGAAAGAAGGGGAAGGGGCTAGAGAAAAACATGTATGAATGACCTACGGACGTGGTATGGGAACTGACTGGAAGCAGGGGGTGGGATGGGCAGAGAAGGGCAAAAGGGGGAAAATTGGGACAACTGTAAAAGAACAACAATAAAAAAGGATTAATGAAGAAGAGAAGATAAAAATATGAACAAAATGACAAATACATATCTAGCAACAAGTGAATCTAAAAAACAAAATAAATGAACAAGCAGAACAGAACCAGACTCATAGACCCAGACCACAAACCATTTTGATGGTTGCCAAAAGGGAGGAGGTTTAGGGGGATGGGTGAAAAAGCTGAAGGGATTAAGAAGTCCAAATGAGTATTACAGTACAGCCAAGGGGATGTAACATACAGCATAGGGAAATAGTCAACAGTGCTCTAATAACTATGTATGTGTTGGATGGGTATGAGATTTATTGGGATGATCATTTAGTAACATATATATTGTCCAATCACTGGGGCATACACCTGAAACTAATATAATGTTGTATGCCAACTGTAATTGAAAAATAAAAAATGATTTAAAAAGAAGCATCTAACTCTGTGTCTTGATTTATTAGGATACAGCTAGGTAAGTGCTATTTACATAGCTAAAATCCAGGACTTAAAAATCTTTCCAATTTAGCATTCTTTTAATTGTATTTTGTTGCCCTCAATCTTTTAACTCTTGGTTTCTTTATAATACACAGAGATTTATTAATTTTAGTTTTATCTCTATACAGGTTCATGTAGAAATAAAAGAATATAAAATGGATGAGGAACAGACTGCTCAGTATTTAAAATAAACTTTGTATTTTTATCTAAAAATGTTACTTTTTAAAAGGCACCACTAAAGGCTTATCAAAAGTAAAATTATGTTTTTCAATACACCAATGAATATAATACACAGTGTAGGTTAGAATTCAGAAAAGCATGAGTTTCTTTTTCAACTCTTTTATTGATTAGCTCTGTGTACAAAAGGCAGTATCAAATAAGAAGGGATTGGAAATTACTTTGAAAACTAAACAGAGCTATGCAAATCAAAGGAATTATTATAATAGCATACACTTTTTAAAAGCTCACTTGTTGAATATTATGTAGTAGGTCTTATTGTTTTGTTGGAGGCATAGCATGGAAATGACAGTGAATGTTTTTTAATAAACTGTAAAGCCTACCACTGTCACTGCTGCTATCGGAAGAGTCTTCTTCCTCCTCAGATTCGGAATAGAATTTCTTAGGAGGGTTCTCTTTCTTTGCTTTTCCTGATGGTATCCTTTCTTTTGCCTGTTTAAAAAAGAGTAAAAATGTAAATATAAAGGAATTCTAATAGACAATTCAGTCTTCTGGCAAACTCAATCATTCCGAATACACTGTGAATGCGGAAGAAAGTTTAAGGAGTCAACAGAGAAGGTAGCTGTGACAAGTCCTGGCATTAAGGCTGATTCCTCATTACCTTTGAATAGAAAAACACAAACTCTCAGGGCTCATTTCATGTTAGATCAACAACCTTATTTTACATACAATTTTAAACACTTTTGTATTTGTTGGTCCACAGAAGATTAAAAGTATAAAGCCTCAAAGAGATGAGGGCGCTTAGAGGTAGACACAATAATAGCAATAAGAAATGCAAATTCCCAGCTTGAGATTGAGGTAAGAGAAAAAAAATGAAAATACTTACTGTAGGTAATAAGTAGCCCTAATCTTCTCAACAGTCTAAACCCTGGAGTAACCCTTGACTTCTTTCTCTCACTTCCTAAACATATAATCCATCGAGAAAGCTTTCTAGCCAACTTGTTCCTTTAACACCTTGGTCAGAGCCATCTCTCTCTCCTGGATTACTGCTAACTGGTCATCCCACGCCTAACCCCCACTACAAGTTTGCTCAACACAGCAGCCAGAAAAATCCTATTAAAATCTAAGTCTGACTATAATATTGACTATATTCCCTATATTGTACTTTATATCCCCATGACTATTTAATCCATTCGCCTTTTAATAACTGTGTATGACACCAGGTAGGTACTAGAATTATTAGAGTATCACTTCACAAAATTATGTAATTGTCTAACCACTGTTCTGTATGCCTGAAATTAATATATAATAATATTGAATGTCAACTGTAATAAAAATTTTTTTTTAATTTTTAAAAAAACCCTAAAGTATGATCAAGCCTGGTTGGTTTGAAACCCTGCCAATAGCTGCCCATTTCACTCAGAGAAAAAACAGCCTCAGTCCTTACAACAGTCTGCATGGCCCTACACACCCATGTCCACCCCTTGTCTATCGGGCCTCCTGCTGCTGCTCTCTCTGCTGCCCACTCTGTTCCAGCCATTCCTGACAGCTGCTTCAAACACGCCAGGCAAGCACCCACCTTAGGGACTTTCCCCCAGATGTTCCCACTTCCAATCCCTCCCCCAGGGAGCTCCCTCACTTCCTTCACATCTTTGCACAAATGTCTCCTCAGGAAGGACCAATCTATTTAAAATTCCAACCTCCCATGCTTTGCTCTAATCTTTTTCTTTTCCCCATCATAGCACTCCTTACTTTCTAACATACTATACTATTTGTATATTAACTTTTCTTGTTAGTTTATGCCTGCGAGAATGTCAGCTTCCAGAGAGCAGGGATTCTTGGATATTTTGTACACAGATACCTGGCACAGTAATTATTAGTTTTTTGAAGAGCCCTTAAAGACTCCAATACGTGTACTGTAGTAAAATAATTATTTTCATAATTGTCACCTTCATTTATCAAGAAAAATTAAGTCATGTTTCATACACTCTCATTTAAAGCACAGGGAAATGCATGTTTTTTAAAAGGTCAAAATGGTTCAGACTCACTTATTTATCACACTTTTAACTGAGTTTCTACTATGTGCTAATTTTCTAGACTATACATTCCACTGTAACGGAATTTACAGCATGATAAAGCTCCTTATTCAAGAACACTGGATGCATGTTAGGATCACATGAGAAATTTTTTAAAATACTTAAAGAAATAATAAATATACTAACGCTAAAAGCAAATACCTGAGATTTACCTCCTAAGATTCTGATTTAATTGGTCTGGTGCAAGTCTGACATAGGCTCGGTTTGTTTCAAGATCTCCACTGAAAATCACTGATCTTAAAGAACTTTAAGGGCTTAAGATGTGCTTCATAACAAGATAAGCTTCAGTAACCTAGAAAATTACTATATCGACAGTTATAGAAAGATGAGTAAAAATTACTTGAATATACGTGAATAAGATACTTATATAATATCAGCAATACTGCTTTCTTTTTATATATTTATAATGCTCTGTACTCCCAATATGCATATAGTATTCCATGAACAAAATTTTCCTATATTTAGTAAAAACTGAAGTTCACCTTTTTCTTAAATCCAAAAATCATTTTCTGAAGTCTGGTAAAAAGTGTATCAGATCAATTTACGAGAAAAAATTACTTAATTAGACTATGGCTTTCAGGATAAGACTAAATCGACAAATAAGGGAAATCAGGCTTCTATGCTTAAAGGGCAAATTGACATAGTTATCAACTCTCTATTCATGGAGTGTTAAACAATAAAAATATTTTAATTTTTGTGATGATCTTTTAAGACTATGACAATCATATCATTCTAAGCAAAAGAAACAACAGAGAAAAGAATAGAGAGGCATTAATTTTCAAGTTCCTATGAGGGGTAAAGTATTGATAATAGATGCGTTTATAAAGCAAAATACCCTTGATATGCAAAAGACAGTCTTTCTGTAAATGCAGGGAAAAAGATTTTCTAGAACTAAGCAAAAAAAATTCTAATGGATCTTCAAAACTTACCGGTATCATAATATGCATAGACGTTATACCCGATACCCTAGAAATGGTAGTATGTAATTCAAAATGACTTCCAGCGTCAATCGGACTAGGTTCCCTGTTGTTTTGATTAAGTTCACAGATTATCTAAATGTAGGCCATTTTTCTTACTAAGTTTTATTTCACAGTAACAAGATATGACCCCATAAGATCGCTTTATAGTAAAACTAGGATAACAGTATATTATGTGCATAAAATATATTGATGTGACTTTGGATGGGTGTGAGGTAGAGTGAGAGGCAAGAAAGACTTTATGCATTGTTACAGCTCTCTCTGATATTTTTATATTTAATTGTGTCTTTTATAGTATAATTTTAAGCCAGTATGTCCAGAGACCAATAGATTGAAACTGTTTTCTGCATGGCATCAATGGATAGAAACAGTTTTCTTCAACCAGACGGCATCAGTTATAATTATTCTCCATGAATAAGTTAGCAATTATTAATTTCCAGAATGTAGTCAGCAAAATGAAAAAGAAATCAATTTGTCGCTGTTGAACTGGGCAGGTGAAATGAACATAAGAAAATAGGTTATTTAAGTACTGTCCCTGTAAGGTAGTTAATGCTTAGAAGAGCACATGAAAATGGAATAAGCCAGCCAACCAACCAATATATCAGCCAAAATAAGGATACTGCTGAGATAAAATTAAATTGCATAGCATTGTTATCCATTTCTGAGAAGATAAACTTTTTTTTTTTTTGGTGGAATGAGGTAGCAAGGAGGAGGGATGAGTGGAAGTAAGAAAAGAATAAACAGATGGGTCTACCTGGACCTACACATTAGTACCCAATAATGAAAAAGGATAGAACCATAAAAATGAGTGGGCATAATAAGAAATTAAGAGAGTAAGTATATCTGTGGAAAGAATCATAGCAAAGTACATTCTTGTATTCTAGCATCTGAGCAAAAGTTGCACAAATAACCAATCTTTTTGAAACACTTAAGAATATGTAGATTTGCGTGAAAATCAGCAAACTTAGTTGCAAGGAGGAATAGACATGTAATTAGTTTTAATAACTTTTACATTTTTAAAAATCATCTCTAAATAGAGATAATTTGTCACAGTATGACAATGATGGTGCTAAGCACTAAGGATAGTACAGATCTGCAAACAAGCTCAAGCTTCCTCCGCTGCCTCTCTTCGTGTTATATAACACTAAAATACAGTAAGAGGATGGATGAATTCCGATGGATCTGGATTGAAATCTCATTGGCTTCACTCACTAGCTTTGTACACTTGGGCAATTTACTTAGGCCCTCTGAACCTCAGTTTCCTCATCTGCAAAATGGGAACAACAATAACCAACACTTAAAATCATTATATAGTTTAAAAAAGATAATGTCTGTAAAATATTGTCAAAGTACACTGCCAGTGATGGCTAAGTGTAGTGGCCATTATTGTTTATCAGCACTTTTGGCCATGCTCCAAAGCCAGAGTAAGTCTAAATAGTTAAGAGAAACATACTTCTCAAGAGGATTAAAATACATGGCTATGCCCATTATAGAAATTCTATTTTAAATAATGAAGATTTTCCCCCATTGTATATGATAAGTTAATAGGCAAGAAGGTTAACTGACTTTCCCATAGGAACTAGTCGTAAAGGACTCTGGTTATCTGAATCCTTGTCCAATATTTCTACCCGAGCATACAGAATGTAATAACTAATTGGGTTTTTTTTTGTATTAATTCCACTTTAAAAATATTACATATATTTCACATAATTAAATCTCTAAAGACAATAAGAAGGCCCTCTATTTTTCTTATTTATATAATAAAGATAAAATATTAGGATAGAAAGTTTAAAAGATAACCAGCATTTTTTAAAGATTGATCTAGGAAAAGATAATTTATATAGAAGGCTTTTTTTATGTGAAAGCAACATATTATCTATCTTAATTGTGACCTTGTCTAAGGACATATTTGGTACACAAAGCTCCCTATTTATGTTTAGGCTTCACTTAAAACAGGTTCATCAGGAGATGCAGAACACTTTGTATAGTTTCTCTGGAAGAGAACAGCAAAAATTATTTAGAAAAACATTGGCAGGAAGCTTACAAATCTCTAAACAAAGTAGAAAAAAGCTCAATTCAATGAACCTAAGTATCTTAGAAATTGAATCTACAAAGCTACAAACACAATACCACATGTGGGTAGCACTGATGCAGAGAATTCAATTCTCTTTCCTTGGAGAAAAGAACAGTACATGTGCAATGACGTAAGAATACTACAAAGTTCCCATAACAGCAAGACATATCTAACATATTACACTTCAAAATACCAGAACAATTTTCAACTCCCTAAAAAAGCTTTTATATAAAACTATCATTATTCTAGAATATCCTACTGTTTGGTAAAATTAATCTCAGAAAGGTCAACTTACCAACTCTATTACTTCTACATTTCGAACTGATGGGTCAGGTGCCACCTCTGGCCAATCAGATAATTCCAGGTACCCAGTAGCTTTAGTGTTGAGAATGTGAGATAGTGTACCAAGCTGGAAATGATCCCTATCTATTAAAATATAGGAAACATAAAATAAACAATATGAGCTGTATATAACAGAACAATCCTAATCAGAACTCAAGGTAATTGGCATATTACCTCAAATGTCAAGAAATAAATATAAACTAGGAAGCTCTTCATAGGTCAAAAAACTGATTTCAGTCCATAGATTACAATAATCTTCCCCATAATGGTCAATAAAAAAGCTAATCAGTCAGTGTGTTTAGAGGTGTTGCTCTGAAATGTAGCTTCTCTAAAAATTACTTTACTGTGAATATTAAGAATGACAGCACAGTTAAACAATCCATATACATGTTCGGCACAAACACATCCAGAATTTTAATAGTTTTTCTATGAAACTAAACTGTGTTTTATCACTTTACAACAATTAAATAAGAGACAATATGAAAACCAAGGATATAATCATCTGATTCCAATTGTAAAGGCTACTTGTGAAACTGATCAGTTAATTACTCCTTTTTAAAAGCTGGGAAAAAAAATGTCAACTTCCATCTTTTAAAAACATATTTAAATATACAAAAACACTTTTATGAAATAATTATTCCTAAAAAAGTTTTTGTTAGTGTACTTAAAATATTTAATTAATAACAACTCACTGTTAAGGTGAATTATATTTCTTATTAAATAAAACTATCTATTTAAAACAACAATGAAGTGAATGTCTACAAGAACAATACACCTCTTATCTATTGTTCAGCTAAACTGCTTAGTAAGAATAAAAATGAAATCAGAAGATTGAAATTATTTAGGTAAATAAGGTCTATAAAATATAAACTTTAACTAATATAAAGCTTGCTCTGGAGAACAGATGAATGAATAGCAAAGCACACAGTTTTTATATATTTATATAGGTACATCATTTACATTTCCTAAGATAAATTTTAAACACATGAGAAATGGAATATATTGTTACATTTTTTTACATAACATATATTGTGCAGTTATATTCTAATGACAATAATACCTTTAAAAGGAGATTCAAGCACTGGTGCAGGTTTTTGTGCTAGGAATATTTTTTTGGCATATTTACTTAAAGCTCCACTCTTCTCATTCGGAACAATAAGCTGCCTAATAAATCTTGTACGGTCTCTGATGTCGTAGTTTTGATCATACTTGCCGAGATTTAATATGTACTGGGTAAGCAATTTTGTCTGTTGGAAAAAAACAGAACAAGATGAGAATACAGTTATTTATGATTATTGATAACTCTGGATAAACATATTTAAAGAGGTAATAAAAATGAATGGTTATGTCAAACAAATGTTGTTCCATAGGGAATATGCATTTCTAACGCTGCAAATGGAATTTTGAAGCCAAAGCACATGTCCTCTTCAGTACTGGGGAGGTGAATGCTGAGTACTGAGAAGCAGCCATGTGCTAGATTATTAAACTGCTGAAGTGGAAAGAAAGGCATCATTAAAAAAATAATCATATATGGCAAACCCGCTGAAGGGTCTACGTGAGAATAATGAATGTGGAAATACAACTAAAAACATGGCACTCAAAACTTAATCGGAAAAATATGCAGGACATCAAAACATCAGAGAGTATTAGGGGGCTGGCAAACTGCTTCTCCTGAGGTGTGTTTTATGAAGAGATACTGTCCCTGGCATAAGCAGTGTCTGCACTCTGACTGCACTCAGTTACTTTACCCTGAATTATGACCCATTAAAGCAGACACATGAATCACTGAACTGGATTACTGCAAATTATTTGCAGTGCATTTAGCTGTTACTTTTTCATAAAAGCAAGCTGCTGATGCCCTCTAAAAACTAGGATAAAAGACTCCTTCCATTTTTCCCCCATGCTGCTTATAGCCGCTAGTAATATTGGTCATTTATTTATTTATGTAAGGGAACAACTTATTATAGTAGCTTTTACATTGTAATAAGATTTCCTAAGTCAATTTCTGAATGTACTACATTAACATACATTGAGATTTTAATAATAGACCAAAATTGAAATGTTAACAAAATAGCTTTGTATTTTAAATTCATTATTTTGTTGAAAAAGCAGTTTTAATTTAGAAGGTTACACACATACAGTCACAATAAAAATTAAATCGAATCCATAATACATGGAAAAATAAACATCTATATTAGAACATTTTATAGACATTAGAAACATAAAAAATAAAATCAAAAAAATAAAATCAAACGTGTCAGGCAAAGAAAATTCTAGAACAGTAAGTCAAAGTATAGGAATGGTGTGGTAAACTCTTTTATGATAATAATTAGTTGAGACAAATGATTTGTAGAGAAAGTAACGTTTTTGCAGTGACCATGTATTTAAAAAGCATTAACCTAGTTTTAATAAAGTAGAACTATAAAAAATGCAAAAGAAAATGTTGATAGAGCTATTCTGGTTATTAACAACTGCTATTCATTAATTACTAGACCATGTTTGTTCAACTACAAATGAGAATAATTTTATGATTCACTTTTAAATTAACAAAATATTCACCAAATGAGGTATATAGTTCAAAAGGAAATATATCATTCTAGACAATATAATTGACTTGCTGGGATAACCAGGGAAAACTAACCATTAGTTTCCTCAAATATAGAGTAAGAATTTATAACTAGGTTTATTTTAAAGTCCATTTGAGTGCTGAGATTAAGAATGTGCAACCAAAATAAATCAGGGAAAGAAAATAAGTGTGTCTACTGTAATGATTTTTTTTTTGAGCTAGTGGAGTTATACATTTTGCTTATTATTTCCTATCCCTGAAATTAATTTTTAGGAATTTAATCTACTTCAGTACATTAACAGGCACAATTATTGAGAATAAAATAGGAAATTTTTGGTAGTTAAAATTACATAATTTTAAAAAGTATGTATTTATTGACTGTAAAACTTGTTTTATGATATTGGTAGGCTTGTAAAACAGCTTTATTAAAATGTATTTTCAAAAATGAAATATATTTCTAAAAAATAACATATCCATGTACAATGATGCATTAAAAATATAAGCAGAATAATTATTCACTGCACATTCATGTACTTCAATCACCTTCTTCGCTGTACGAGTCTCTGTCTCTAATACTAAGTTATTGGTATTTCTCTGAAGAACATGTTTTTATGTGGTCATGTTATTTTGAAGTTTAACAAAAATATGATTGCTTACTATCTTCAAAATTGAATTTTATGATCAATAATTATGATACTGTTGACATTTTCAACTTACTCTTCTCTATAAACCATGTTTTTATTGGAGAAAACAACCTCTTTATAGTATTGGACAGTCTGATACGTGCAGAGAAAATTCTTTGGAATGAAGGGTATTCTCAATGTTTTCTTTTATGTTGAAATTTGTAAATATTTCAAGTCCAGATATTTAACTTTTCCCCTTCCTTTCAATGAAATCTTTTTAATAATTATTTTTATGAGACATCACTTTTACTTAATTTTCTATTTAAACTTTTAAAATAAATCACCAAATTTAGATACTGCAAAATCAATTGCCTTCTCAATGTCATTTTCATTGTAATACAAAATATAAACTTATCCAGTTAAGCCTTGGCTGGTGTGGCTCAGTGGATTGAGTGCCAGACTGCAAACTGAAAGGTCACCAGTTCGATTCCCAGTCAGAGCACATGGCTGGGTTGCAGGCCAAGTCCCCACTTGGGGGTGTGCAAGAGGCAACCAATTAATGTATCTCTTGCACATCCATGTTTCTCTCCATTTCTTTCTCCTTCTCTTCACCCCTCTCTAAAAATAAATAAATAAAATCTAAGGAAAAAACAAAAACAAAACCAGAAACTTATCCAGTTAAAAACAGAAGCTCCATCAAAAGGCTTCCCAATAGTTGAGTAGTTGAGATACTAAAAATGACAGAACTCCTAAAATCTTGCTCTCTTACCAATTTGTTCAGTTCCTTGTTTTTGTTTTTGTTTTTTAATCCTCAGCAGAGGATATGATTACTGATTTTAAAGAAAGAGGAAGACATCAATCGGTTGCCTCCAGTGTGTGACCCGACCTGACTGGGAGGTGAACTGCAAGCCAGGTAGGTGCCCTGACCAGGAATTGAACCTGCAAGCTTTTGATGTGCAGGATGAGCTCCAACCAACTGAGTCACCCGGCCTGGGCTGTGCTTCCCTAGATTTTATAGATAAGTTTCAATGTCTTCCTGTACGCAAGCTTTGTTTCTAAAAATGTCTATCTGCTAACATCTGCAAAAACTAAAGGTTTTGATACTCACTGCACTGGTGAAAACTAAAGATTTACAAATGATTCTGAATAAAAATCTAACCAAAACAGTACAAAAGTTTCTTTTACTCAACCCTCATCCTCCATCCCCCAAACAAAAGCCAAATAGGATACTTAGGTCAATTTACAAAGCAGTTTTTCACAAAATCACATTTCTAAAATTCCGCTGGTACCATGCAGAAATTAGAGCTGTATACCGGAGTGTATGTTGTCATGCTGAAGTATGTTTTGTCAATGTTTGCTTCATCACAGTAATTCTATAGTTCAATTGAACTATACATATCAAATATCAGTAAATTTGACCATTACAGTTTTACTTCAATTGGCAGAACAAGCAGATTTTGCTTGCATGCACCACAACCAATTCCCCAAATATTTCTGCTCAAGTTTTGTTAATAAGAACATTGATTTTTACCATGACAACAGCCTTTTGGCAAAAACAAGTAGTTTTATCTTCCACGTACGGCTTTTAAAGTCACAACAGCATTTACAGCATTTCTGATAGAATAAACTTAAAAAGCTTTACTTTGATTCCACTTATTGCACTGACAGAATAAACTCACAAAAGCTTTGTGTGAAAAAAAGTCAAACTATTGTTTGAATTAATTGATTTTCTATTTAAAAAGCAGCGTTGTTTGGGTCCTTTTTCTGCTAATGGAGCCAATACATAACAATTATTGCTTCATTTTTCATATGTGAAAAAGAAAACTTGTAATAAAAATTGAACAAAATTAATTTTAAAAGTTGTTTGATCTAAGTGAGGTCATGTTTCACAGAGACATATGTAAACACCTTCTGCACCTGTATATATTGTCATCTTGAGACAATCTTTTCAAATAACTTCTAACTTTTTAAATAGATGTTGATATATTTTTAGCAGATTTGTCATGTTTTCTGGTTGTTGTGTGGCCTGTGATATCACTACAATTCTTATGGTAGATGGTAAATGTTGATAAACATTTTGTGCATGTTAAGTATTTAGAGAGAAATCTGTACTTCATTCTTCATTAAATATACACCTTAATTTTTAAAAACTCGTTGCTCAGTTTGCAACAAAATTAAAAAACCCTGCTAAGTAATGAAATAAATAGGTTTAGAATTATGCTGTACAACAAATGATAAAACTGCTGCAGGGACAGTGCTCTGACCACTCTCTTAAATGACCTAGAGTAGGACTGTTCTGTCTCTATCTCCTATACACATTTCACCAAACCAAACCTCTAACTTCCCGTGTTTTCCTCTGACACTATCCGCTGACATCTGGGAGCTTCATGCTTCACACAGGCCATGGCCTGTTGCCAGCAGATGAAAACACTTAAAGTTCACGTCTTAAACATTTATCCCACCAGAACTGGAAAAGCGAAGGACTTCACTTTTCCTTCTTGCCTTCTCAGGGAACACTTCGTTTTATCAGCACATATGCTGCATGCTGCTCTTAAAGGGAGAAGTTAGTCATGCTGCATCTCAAAAAGGTTGAAAACTGAGAGAAAGTCTTTCCAATTTAGATGTTTCACATACTAAAATGAAATCTCTTCACTACAGTTGTGTCTTATATGCCACCAGATAAAACCATGGTAGATGTAACAAGTACACGTGGAGGTCTACAACTGTCTTATTTTAATGTAACTACTAATGATACTACTTCATAAAAAATGAGAAATTTGGGACAAATCCTAAGCTGAATGGGATACCAAGACAACAGTCTTAAATTCGATCTGTCCTGAACAGTTATAGAGAAAGTAGACAATGCTCAAATTAAACAATCATGGAACTTTAATATGACCAAAAGTTCAATTGAAAACCAAATCAGACATTACAAAGTACTTTTAAATAGGTTTTATTCATAAAATTTCACAAGGTACCCTCCAAATAATATAATGTACCCTCAAAAGCAGAAATATCAATATCTTATATATACCTATGTATTAAATTTTGATTTCATATTAATTTTTGTTTTGACCTAAGGAATCATAACCAGTACCAACTAATAATTAATGCTAAACAGAGACTATTTACACTAATTACATTCTCTTCAGATTAACTCTAAGTCACTGTGACATAGGAAAAATGAATTTGAGGAAACCCTACATAAAAATGGAGAAATTCATCATTTAAAAAACTTCTCAAAATATGGGCAACATATATTTACCTAAATACCTTTAAAAGTAATAAATTGGTAAGAGTTCCTTAAACAATAGCTTTCATCAAATATTTAATATGTGAGCACAAAATAATTTAAAAGGTCTCTTAAAATATAGTACTAAAATCAGTTTAGATATACTATTAGTTTAAAGAATATAAAAAGAACAAAAAATTCAACATTTTGCATAGCAAAGATTAATATTGGTTGCACACAGATGTTTTTAGAAAGATACAGGAAAAATTTGTTTGGTAAATGAAGGAAAAGCTACGTAGAATTCTTAACCGACACAAGAGGCAGATCTAAGCCGTACTAACAAGTGTTCCATCTAATCAATTTCATCATGTCATGACTAGATGAAATTCTTTATGTGACCCAGATGAAATATCATAAATTTAACAGCATTCAAATTTTTGTCAACTTGAAAAGTTTTCTGTAATTTCTCCCTTTATATTTATGTTTACTTGAGTTTCTTAGTGCTAAAAAAAACATTTCTAAGGGCAGAAATGTCACTGCGCAGAGCTTGAGCCACTTCTGCTAAGTCATGTTAAAGGGGCTGGGTTGGGGAACGATTCCTCCCACGACTGGAGCCACAATGCAAAAGAGAATTTCCTTTAACTTCAGGAAGTATCCCTAAAACATCAGTGACTTACAGAATTTTTCATTAAGAATCAAAGTCTGAAAAGGGCCCTGGCTGGTGTGGTTCAGCCTGTTGGTGCATCATCCAGTAAACCAAAAGGTCATGAATTCAATTCTCTGTCAGAGCACATGTCTAGGTTGCAGGTTCGGTTCCCAGTCAGGGCATATAACAGAGGCAACCAACCAATCGATGTTTCTATCTCACATTGATGACTCTCCCTCTTTTTCTCCCTCCCTTTCTCTATTCCTAAAAATAAATACATAAAATATTTAAAGTATATATAAAGCAAAATACTGTCTACTATGCAAAATTTCAAGACCCACACAACAATAACATACATTTTATATGGGTATGCATATAATAAATATATAAAACATGCATGACTAAAACACACCACCAATATGACAATGGCTACCAGTTGGGAAGAGAGGAATGTGTGAATGGGAACTGGAGCATTTATTTTAGCTGTTACAGTCTGTTAAAAAAATAATAAATTTGGCAGAAACACAGACTGAAGCTTAGTGTTGAATGTATGCATTTCTGCTATTTTGTACTTTTCTATCAGTTTGGATTATTGTTTCATAATTAAAATAAAGACATAAGCCACTTTAAAATATTCCCTCATGTTCCTTTTCTCTACATTTAAAAGATGACATTATTAGACAAAGTTTAATTGTATACTTTATTCATTTATTTTTAACTGATATTAATCAGTTTAATCAAATCCTAGCTTTCTGTCACAGACCTTAGTATACCATTTCAAGGAAAGCATGTTAAATCTTTATAATATGTTTTAAAACCTATAGAGTTGCAGCAACTTTAGCTGGTTTCAAAATCCTTCAAATTTTCCTTTAAAATACAGTGAAATTACTCTTTAGAAGAGTATACAAACAGTGTTTTCTACTCTTGATATTCATATCTCCCAAATTTTTCTTCATAAAAGTATTAAAAGAGGAATTTCAGCACCCTTTTCCCAGTAGGAAAACCTCAAATGGAGAGCGTTTCCTAATGAGAATACAGATTCTCAGTAAGTGGACTAATTTCCTTACTGGGTAGAGCCACATTCTCTAAGAAAGAGCTAGCAGTGGTTAGCACTATAAACTAGGACTACAAAAAAAATCAGGTAACAACAGGAATTAAACACTATTATGTGCTAAGAAACCCTAGCACTTTACAAGGATGGTCTCATTTAACCCTCACAACTTTGTGAGGTAGGTACAATAAGTCTTGCTCTAATGATGTTTGGAAGCTATGTTTTTGTTCCAATTCAATTGGTGTATTAGAAACAATTTGGGCATAATGTGACTTTGTATTTGTTTAGGCATAATATCATCTCCAAGAAACACTAGGTAAAGTCAGAAAACTGTACCCCGCTGAACTGTTCTATGCAGGAATAATGACACATACCCATCGCATCCCAGCGGGTATGAGACCACCACCTACCTCAGATCACCACATGCGTTCTAGGCCACAGTCAGCACATTTGGTGGTAAACTCTAGATGCAATTTCAGGTTAATCTCCCTTTCCCTACTTAACTCACAAATACAACCTTTCTAACACCCATTTCACAAGCAAACCTCAGGTCTTTTACAAGGCAAGGACCTATATTCACTGTAGTAGTTATGTGTTTCTTAATGATTTAACATGTATAAGACTGTTGTGGTTTTATTAAGTTCATTTTTTTCTTTTTAATGTGTCACCAATGAAATTTTTGAGGTTGTGCCTCTAGCTCCACTTTTTAAATAATCCCTGTGGGTTTTTATTATGCAATTTCATAAAGCACAATGATTTTAAGAACATGTATGTTGCATTATTAAAAAACTGCCCATAATTTCTTTAATCTTTAAAAACTGATTTGAGAGAGATTAAAAGAAAAAACTTCAATTTGTTGCTCCACTCAACGATGCATTCACTGGTTGATTCTGATGTGTGCCCTGACTGGGGATTGTACCCGCAACCTTGGCGTATCAGGACAATGCTTTAACCAAATGACCTACCCAGCTAGGGCATGTCTATATTATTATAATTCCCATCTCACAGATGAGGAAACTAAGTCTGGGATAGGTTATATGTTTTGTCCAAATTCACGTAGCTCAAATACCAAAACAGGATATGAAGCTACACGGTCCAACACGAGAGCTTGCACTCTCAATCACTACCTTTCTCCCAGGAATTGCCATCAAATAGTTCTATGGTAGCTATCATGCAGAGTTAAACTGCTTTCCAAACACAGACTTCCATCTAAAAGAGCCCAGAGTCAGAAAATTAAAGAAGTGTGCCTAAGGAGTCTTAATACAATGTAACAGAGTTAAAAAAGAAAAAGAACTATACAAAGCAGCTTTATATCTGTATACCCTCCCCAAAATATTAAAATGTTAGAGCATTATAAATACTTAAGATAGAGAAGATGTTGATTTTTCAGATATTATATTTGTCAGTGTTAGAATTTCATTTCATTCTTTTTTTTTTATAGTTTCTATTTCTCCACTGGGAGTTCTTATCTTTTCATTCATTGTGAATACTTTTCCTTTATATTACGGACCACTATTCTAAAAACTGCTTCAAACTATTTGGCTGTAAATTTCAACATCTGGGTCATGCCAACGTTGGTTTCTGTTGGCTGTTTTTCTTTTCCTTGAAAATTGATCACATTTTCCTGGTCTCCTTTTTAAATATACCATTTGAAGCATTTGTAAGAGTGCAGTTAAGTGGCATTGAGTACGTACATTCGTTGTGTTGTGCAACCATTACCACCATCCATCTCCAAAATTTTTATATTTTCACAAATTGAAATGCTGCACCAATTAACAATAGTCTCCCATTCTGGTTCTTCTATGTGGAATAATTTTGGATTGTATTTTGGACACTATGAATGTTATGTCATGGAGACACTACACATTTTTATACTCTTTGAATGAGTACTGACTTTTGTTTGTTTCAACAGACATTAACTTGGTTGGATTCAAAATGTGAACTTTGCCTATAAATTTTATAGTTTGGTTCCTTTTGTTGTTTTTTTTTATTGAATTTATGGGGCGACATCGGTTAATAAAATTTTATTAGTTTCAGGTGTACAATTCTGTAATACGTCATCTGTATATTGTATTGTGTGTTCACCACCCCAAATAATGTCTCCTTTTTTCATAGCTGTGCTGCTCTAAGTCCACCCTACACATATACGGGGTTCAGGGGTCAGCCAGAGACAAGGGCAGACTTACGCACAGATTTTGAGGCTCCTCCACTCTGGCTCTCTCCTGTCTCTAACTCCTCCATAACTTTCAACTATCTGTAGTTTCTCTGAACTATGTCCTCTACTCCATCAGGCTAGACAGACCTTGGGTTTCCTTTTGGAGTTTTAGCCTCTGGGCAGAGAGTGCTAACTGTAGTGTGTCCTCAGGGTAACAGCCACGAAAGTGAGGAAATTTACTCTGTGCCACTCCCTTCTACCAAGTGTCAATTCCCCTCCACAATCTCCATTTTACATTTTACTCTTATGAGACTTGAGGCAGTTACTTTTATATTTTTTCAGAATTATGTGAGTCTGTCCAATAGCAGCTTATTCAAGCATATGGAAAGCAGATATTTGACTAATCTTTAAATTCTCTTTAAACCAGGTGGAAACATTTCAAGGCATTAAGAAAGCTTATTATTCAGGATTCTTTAAGCATATAAATAAATACAATGTCCTAAATCTTGTAAAAATCGACTTAGGCATTCCCTATAACTAAATAATTCAATAAAAATTCTGGAAAAGCTCACTGAGGTATCTAGACCAAAGGGAATACAGATCTACAAATAAATATCAGGACTTTATGGCAGACCAGTCCCTTGACAATGCAATTGGCCTCTCTGGTCCAGTTTTAAAGACAGCTGAAATAAATAAGTATAGAACACAAATTTTTACATTTAGGTCGAAGCTATTATGTTAGTCTCTTTTATATTCAATGGGGATAAACCATACAACTTAAAAATGTCAATTTGATAACGCTAAAATCATTTTTTTAATGTTAATTTTCATTATAAATTCTCTCAAACCCCTTTTCTTGAGAAATGAAAAACTGGAGAACAGAGCACAAATCTGCAGGACACGTTCATTCATCTATTTTTATATTTAATCATTTAAAAACAGTGAACTACATAAAATATGTGAAAATTTGGCGTATTTTCTAAACATCATTATGTTTTACCAGCTGGTGGTGATATCTATTGTGGTTACCTGGAAGTATCAATATAAAATATACAATAGAACACTTCAGAAGCTGAGATCCAAAACATCAATTATTAATACGATTCAAGAAAAAACGATGTGGTGCAAACTATGTTGTCTCCAAATTCATTAGATAAAAAGATGTGGAATACATGCTATAATTTCTAAACAAATAATTGGAAGAGGGCCAAACACAAAACTATCACTTCAGTCTTGATTTAACATACTAATTTTGTATTACTTTTTTTAGAATAATCCACGAGTTAGGTATTTTTAGAGTAGCCAAACCAGACATAAAGTCATTAACAATCATAATATTCTAGGTGTTCTATTGACTTGTCAATATTGCATGATTTTAGTGAACAAAGGGAATGTCAAGCTAAAACAATGTTTTTAACAATATATAACAAACTCAACAGCAAACATAGGTTTCCTTTCTTTTACTCAGTTGTTAAAAAGTAACTCATCACATGAAGAAATCTACATGATATTTAGAAATGATTAACTGATCCTTTCAAAGATTGACTTAAAATGCAGACAAAAATCTAACTCATGGAAATATATTCACAATTATCTGCAATTACTTGGTCATAAATCTTATATACTAATCAGCAAAAGCTACAGTGACACAATTCATATCACAAGTGGGAATAAAGATAATCCAACACATACAAAAATAAATTTGAGGGGTCAACCTGAGGGTTGTGAATGGCCTACATCAGCTTCTCAGAGAGCGAGTGTGGGTAGGGCAAGAAGGCAGAAAAAAAGGAAGACATACATAAAGAGACACTCAGTAAATACAAAAAGAGAGAACAATGAACACTAATGGGAGAGGGAAGAGAGAATGAAAGACATTAGACGGTGGTGGTTATGCGTGCATATGTGTGCATGGAAGGGTGCAGGATGTTAGAGAAGTATACACAGAGTTTTAAAGCAGAGGAACAACATAAACACAGAGAGAAGGAAACAGAAAAACCTCACACGGCAAAGTAAGATTCATACAGAACTCCACATATAAGTGAAATCATACAGTACTTGTCAATGACTGGCTGATTTCACTTATCATAATACTCTCCAGCTCCGTCCATGCTGTCACACAAGGTAAGATCTCCTTCTTTTTTAATGGCTGAGTAGTATTCCATTGTGTAAATTAACTAACAAAATAGAAATAGGCTCACAGATGTCAGGGGGAGCGGGAGAGGGGCTGGGTGAAAAAAGGTGAAGGGATTATGCAAAAAAAATAAAAACAAGACTCACAGACAACAGTTTGATCATTTCCAGAAGGAAATGGGGGCAGAGGTGGCACAAGAGAGCAAAGGGGAGCTTAATGGTGATGGAGATATCATTTGGGGTAGTGAACACACAATACAACATACTGGTGATATATTATAGAACTGTACACCTGAAACCTGTAAACCTATATAATTTTATTAACCAGTGTAACCCCAATAAATTGAATTTTAAAAAAAGAAAGAATTTTTTTAAAAGAATCACACAAAGAAAAAATTTGGGGCATGGAGCATAAACCTACTACAAGGCGCAGCTGCAGATGAGCAAGAATCTTGTTCTAGTCTCACAAATCAGGTTAAGTCCTCCACCTATGGAGAATAGCAATTTTGATATAGGAAGAAGGATGGTAAAGTCCTCATTTTATACATGAAGGGGATTCCTCTTATACTCTTTGAGGAACTGTTACTAATAAAATGATTTTAAAATGAATAAAATGGAACTATTATTAATACAATTAATAAAATGATTAAAAAAATGAATATTATAAACTGCAACCTGGTAAACCATAGCATTATTAAAAAACATTTACTGTTTTCCCTGTATCTGCAGAACAAGGTCCAGAGCATCCACCACGCCGAGTCCTGGCCTTGCCTACCTTTCCAGACTCAGCTTTAAGTGTGCTGAAAGCACACAGCTGTTTCATGACTCTGTTCTCCTTTTTCCCTCTTCTGTATACTAAACCACTCCTTCGAAGGCCACAGTAAGGAGTCTTGTCCTTTATGAAACTTTCACCTCTCTCCTCCCCTACTTCAGACTATCAAAAACTTTCTCCTCTGGAGTTCAACTGTATCTCAATACTTCAATCATAACACTCAGCAACTACTATTTCATTATTTATGTTTTCCTCCTCAACTAGATTAAAATATCATTGTTTTGAACAATTACCATGTATTTTAAAACCTTAAAGAAATAAGCACATACAGCTCCAAGAAGGGGGCAGAATAAGTAGGTGCTACACTAACCTCTTCCAAGGACCAAACTGGAATTACAACAAAATAGAAGCAAATCATCCTGAATAACCAAGTGGGCAATAGCCGGAGAGAAGGCTTACAACCACAGACATACGGAAGAAACCATTTCAGAACAATGAGACTGGTAGGTAGTACAGATGTGGTAGACGGATGGATGAGCTTTCACAAGTGGTGGCTAGAAGTTCCAGGGGTGTATTTCAGTGGCTGGGGGATGAGGGTTCCTCTTGAGAACTGTGGGATTTAAACCACAAGCTGGGCTCCCCAGCCTAGAGCACCAAAACCAGGAAAGGAACCCAAATAACGACTGGCTGTGAAAAGAAGCAAGGTGTCCATCCTCCACAGAGAGATGGCTGGAAACACTGAGAGCCTCTTAAAGGGACATGCAAAATGTTGTTTGCAGCCATTTATCCTGGGCTCTGGAAGAGGGAGGGCAGAGTGGACTAGAAAAACATGAGGAGAGTCTGTGGTTGGTAGCTCTGGGGAGAGAACTAAAGAAACAGCCACCAAGATCCCTGTGCTGAGTCATTCTCCACACTGCAGAAGCCATCCTTCTCAGGCAGAGCACTCCCCTCCAAGGGGCATCAGCCTGTGGGGAAGCAATAGCCAACAGGGCAGGAATCCCTCTCATATTACCCTGCGAGGCATCAGCCAGGCTGTTAGGTACAGCTGGAAGCTATTTCAGTCCTTAAGCCCAACACCAAAGACAGATCTCTGGGAGCTCTAAGAATTTAGCTGATCTCTCCCCAGGCCCAGAAGTGGTAAAAACTGGCCTTGATGTGAAGCTTGGTTCCTTCTGCACACACCCACACCCAGCAGAGGGAGCCACACATGGTGGATCACTGCTGATAGCTCCAAACAGGTTGGCCAGAACCAGTCACAGGCAGAGTCTGACATACGGCTGCACGAGAGTCTTTACAGATCTATCTAATACATAGAAAAAAATACAAAGCAGCAGCCAAAATGGGAGGACAAAGAAAGAGACCTCAAATGAAAGAATAAGAGAGGTCTACAGAAGAAAAAATAAATGAAATGGAGACAAGCAATTTATCGGACAGATTTTAGAGTAATGATTATAATCAACAGCAAGAAAAAAGACATAGAGACAATAAAAAAAGGAACAGTCAGAAATAAAGAATGCAATATCTGAAATAACTGTTACATGGGAAGATATATAAACAGTAGGTTAAATGAAACAGATGATTAACTCAGTGATTTGGAAGACAAAGTAGAAAACACACTGAGGCAGAGCAACAAAAAAGAAAAAAGAGAAAATCAAGATGGCGGAGGAGTGGAAGTCACACTGACCTCCTCCCAGGACCAGCCTAGAGAAATTGCAGAGAAATCACCTGGCACAAACAACTGAACAACAGCAAGAGAAGAGCTCTGTACCCTCAGAGACAGAAGAATTGGCTTTAGTGCAATCTAACAGGTAAGGAGTGCGGTAGAGACTCAAGAAGGCGGGCAGGCCACCCAAAGGAAGCAGCAAAAGAAGGATATTGAAACGGCCAGTTGGATCTCCCTGAGAAGAGTGGGATCTAAACCAAAAGTGCAGATCTCTAAACTACAGCACCAGATCCTAAAAACAACACAGAAAACAGCCAGGTGCAAAAATGGCAGGGTTGCTCCCGGCCAGAGACTGGCGGCTGGAGACACAAAGAATCGTTTAAAGTGCCAATGCATAAATTTTTATTTGCAGCCACTTACCCTGGGCTCCAGCAAAGGTGGGGGCAGAGTGGGCTAGAGACACCTGAAGAGAGACTGGGGAAGGAAGCCTTGGGGAGAGAACAAAAAGAGTAGCCAGAGGGATCTCAGTGCTGACTCATCCCCCCATGTGGCACCAGCCATCTTGCTCAGGCAGAGATCACTTCCGCTGAGCGGCAGCAGTGTCAGAAGATCAAATTGCCCCCGTGCTCAGGTAGGATGCCACCCCGCCCTGTGCTGTCTAAGCTGCCTGCTGAGTGCAGAGTGGCAGCCACAGTCAGCAGATCCCTGACTAAAGGGGGCGCAGAGACATCTGGAGACACTTGGGGAGAGAACGGAGAGAGAAGCTGGTGGGATGCCGGTGCTAACTCCTCCCCCATAGGGCAGCACCGGGAGAGGACCCAATAACCCCTCCCCCAGAAGGGATTCCGCCCCACCCTGAGCTGTCTAAGGCGACTTGCTGAGTGCAGAGTGAAGAGATGAACAGCTCAAGGAGACAGCCACAGACAGTAGATTCCTGGAAGGCTCGAAAAGACTGCCTAATGTCAGACAGGATCAACATCTGACATCATCAGAGGCAGATCCAGAAAGTAAAAATAGCAGTCTTCTATCATAGAAGTTCACACCACAAAGTCAGGAGATCAAGACAGATCAACTTAAGAAGTAGAAGCAAAAAGAGGAGTCTCACAAATAATGGGAAGAAAAAGAAATACCCTCCAGTCGAAGGGAAAGGAGGAATCCCCACAAAGAGGATTAAATGAAATAGCGACAAGTAAATTATCAGATATTGAGTTCCAAACAATGGTTCTAAGGAAGCTCAATGAACTCAGTGAGAAAAAAGCTTCCAGAAAGAGCAAGAACATGAAAAGGACTCAAAGAGAATGAAGAGGCGCTGAGGGAAATGCAGGACAACCTGAAATGTAATAATATCCGTATAATAGGGAAATCAGAAGGAGAAGAGGATGAGGAAGGGATAGAGAAACTGTTTGAAAAAGTAATGATGGAAAACTTCCTTAATTTGAGGAGAGAGAGTCACCCAAGTCCGGGAAGCACAGAGGGTCCCATTCAAGAGGAACCCAATGAAGCCCACTCCAAGACACATCATCATAAAAATGGCAAATATCAAACACAAACAGAGAATCCTAAAGGCAGCAAGGGAGAGAGAGGTAGTAACACATAAGGGAGCCCCGAAACAGCTAGCAGCTGACTTCTCAACAGAAATACTGCAAGTCAGAAGGGAATGGCAAGAAATATTCCAAGTAATGAAAAGCAAAGGCCTGCAACCAAGACTGCTCTACCTAGCAAGGCGAGTTTCTTCGCAATGGGTTTGCCGCCAGAACACAGGTGTCGAGAAAACCACCACTGAATCAAAGCCAAAATGGGAAAGGAAAAGACTCACATCAACATTGTTGTCATTGGACATGTAGATTCCGGCAAGTCTACCACTACTGGCCATCTGATCTACAAATGTGGTGGGATCGATAAGAGAACCATCGAAAAATTTGAGAAGGAGGACGCTGAGATGGGGAAGGGCTCCTTCAAGTATGCCTGGGTCTTGGATAAACTGAATACTGAACATGAGCGTGGTATCACCATTGACAGCTCCCTATGGAAATTCGAAACCAGCAAGTATTACGTGACCATCATTGATGCCCCAGGACACAGAGACTTTATCAAAAACATGATTATGGGCACATCTGAGGCTGATTGTGCTGTCCGGATTGTTGCTGCTGGCGTTGGTGAGTTTGAACCAGGGATCTCCAGGAATGGGCAGACCCGTGAGCACGCCCTTCAGGCTTACACACTGGGTGTGAAACAGCTGATTGCTGGTGTTCACAAAATGGATTCCACTGAGCCTCTCTATAGCCAGAAGAGATATGAGGAAATTGTTAAAGAAGTCCGCACCTACATTAAAAAAATTGGCTACAACCCTGACACAGTAGCATTTGTGCCAATTTCTGGTTGGAATGGTGACAACGTGCTAGAGCCAAGTGCTAACATGACTTCGTTTAAGGGATAGAAAGTCACCCGCAAAGATGGCAGTGCCAGTGGAACCACACTGCTTGAAGCTCTGGATTGCATCCTGCCACCAACTCGCCCAGCTGACAAGCCCCTGCGTCTGCCCCTCCAGGACGTCTACAAAATTGGTGGTATTGGTACTGTCCCTGTGGGCCGAGTGGAGACTGGTGTTCTCAAACCTGGCACGGTGGTCACCTTTGCTCCAGTCAATGTTACAACTGAAGTCAAGTCTGTTGAAATACACCATGAAGCTCTGAGTGAAGCTCTTCCTGGGGACAATGGGGGCTTCAATGTCAAGAACGTGTCTGTCAAAGATGTTCGTTGTGGCAATGTGGCTGGTGACAGCAAAAGTGACCCACCAATGGAAGCAGCTGTCTTCACAGCTCAGGTGATTATCTCAACCATACTGGTCAAATCAGTGCTGGTTATGCACCTGTTCTGGATTGTCACACAGCTCATATTGCTTGCAAATTTGCTGAGCTGAAGGAGAAGACTGATCGTCATTCTGGGAAAAAGCTGGAAGATGGCCCGAAGTTTTTGAAATCTCGTGATGCTCCCATCGTTGATATGGTTCCTGGCAAGCCCATGTGCATTGAAAGCTTCTCTGACTGTCCCCCTCTGAGCCACTTTGCTGTTCGTGCCATGAGACAGACAATTGCTGTTGGTGTCATCAAAGCAGTGGACAAGAAGGCAGCTGGAGCTGGCAACGTCACCAAGTCTGCCCAGAAAGCTCAGAAGGCTAAATGAGTATTATCCCCAACACCTCCGACCCCAGTCTTAATCGGTGGTGGAAGAACAGTCTCAGAACTGTTTGTCTCAATTGGCCACTTAAGTTTAATAGTAAAGGACTGGTTAATGATTACAATGCATCACAAAACCTTCAGAAGGAAAGGAGAATGTTTTGTGGACCAGTTGGTTTTTTTGTGTGTGGCAGTTTTTAAGTTATGTTTTTAAAATCAGTATTTTTTAATGGAAACAACTTGACTAAAATCTGTCACAGAATTTTGAGACCCATTAAAACAAAGTTTAATTAGATAAATAAATAAATAAATAAAATGGAAGGCGAAATAAGGAGTTTCCCAGGCAAAAGATGGCTAAAAAAATACACCTCCACCAAACCAGCACTGCAAAATGTGCTAAAGGGACTGCTTTAAGAAGATGAAGAAAAAGAGTCTATGAACCCACTTCCTTTCAGAGTTACCAATACTTGATATTACCAATATTTTTAATACTTATTAATCTGATTGTGACAATGATGTGTTATTTTAATTGTTACTTTATAATTGCTTGAAACTCAACCTGTTTTTTTGTAGCTTTCTTGTCTATTTCTATTACTTTTTAAAAAACTTTAAATGACTTTTTGGTATTCTTTATCCATTTTTTGATTAAATGTTTGTAGAATTCTTTCCCTAAAAACAAACAAACCACTAACTCTGTCTTAGATGTGTTGCAAGTACTTTCCTATTCTATTACTTGTCCTTTAACTATTTTTATATATATATTACTGTACAGTCTTAAATGTTTAATATAGTCATATTGTCAATATTTTACTTTATAGCTTCTGGGTTTGAATATTTTATTTCAGGGTAAGAAAAATATTAGTTTGTATTTTCTCTAAAAACTCCTTACATTCTACATATTGATTTTAATTCACCTGAATATTTTTTGTATAACATGTGAAATAGGACTCTATATTTGTTTTATTTCAAGTAATAGTGGTCCATGCACCTTATTTGTTGAATAAGCCTTATTTTACCCATTGATCTGAAATATCAACTTAATCATAAGTTACATTGTTAGACAGATATATTCATTTGTCTCTAGAATGCTCAATATATTTCACTGATCTACTTGATTATTTCTGTGCTGGTGCCATGTTGGTTTAATTGCTGAGACTTGGTAATGGTTTTAAATTTTTTAATATTTCATAATTAACTTTGACATTAAAGAAATCAATCTACATTTAGAAAGAAAAGAAAAGAAAGAAAAAGAAAGAAGGAAGGAAGGAAGGAAGGAAGGAAGGAAGGAAGGAAGGAAGGGAGGAAAGAAGAGGGAGGTCAAGAGAGAGAGATGGAACTCCTACTTTTTGGGAAAACATGGATGGAACTGGAGAATATTAAACTAAGTGAAATAAGCCAGTTGGTGAAAGACAAATACCATATGATCTCACCTGTAAGTGGACTTTATTCAACGAAATAAACTAATGAACAAAATAAACCACAGGCATGGAAACATGGAACAGACTGAAAGTGACCAGAGGGGATGGGGAAAGAGGACAATGATGGAAAGAATGGGAAGGGACTAGACAAAGAACATGTGTGAATGACCCATGGACATGAGCAACAGAGTGGAAATTGACTGTGGGACCGAGGAGTGGGGGTGGGATGGGCGGAGGGGGGTAAAGGGGTAAAAACTGAGACAACTATAATAGAATAAAAAGATTTATAAATTAAAAAAAGAAAAAGAAAAAAATTCATACTGTTCACCTCCCAAAATCAATCTGTCTATATATTAATTTCTTAAATAAAATAAACAAAAGTTAAGTATAAAAAAAAGAAAAGAAAAAAGAATTTTAAAAAATGAAGAGAGCTTGAGAAACCTTTGGAACAACAAAAGCACAACAACATTCACATCATGGGATACCAAAAGGAGAAGAGAGTGAGCAAGGGAACCAGAACTTATTTGAAGAAATAATAACCCAAAACTTCTCTAATCTGATGAAAGAAAAAGACACACAAATCCAGGAAGCACAGAGAATCCCAAAAAAGATGGACCCAAAGAGGTTTACCCCAAGATACTTCATTATTAAAATGGCAGCTTTAAAACAAGGGAGAGAATTCTAAAAGCCATAAGAGAAAGTCAGGTAGTTACCTACAAGGGAGCTCTAATTAAGCTATCACCTCATTTTGCAACAGAAACATTTCAGGCCAGAAGGGATTGGCATGAGATATTCAAGGTGATGAAAAGCAGGGACTTAACAACCAAGGCTACTTTACCAAGCAAGGGTATCATTTTATTTTATTTATTTAAATTTTTTATTGTTGTTTCATTACTGTTGTCCCCATTTCCCCCCACACCTCTCCCTATCCCTGCCCACAACCCTTCTGTGACATTCAATTCTCCCTACCATTGTCCTTGTCAATGTGTGAAGGAAAAATGGAAAGCTTCCCAAATAAGAAAAAGCTAAAGAAGTTTGTTAACACCAAACCAGTGCTGCAACAAATGTTAAAGGGCTTACTTTAAGAAAAAGAAAAAAACAAGAAAATAGTTTAAAAATAAAATGGCAATAAATATGTACCTATCAATAATCAAATGAAATGTAAATAGCTTAAATGCTCCAACCAAAACATAGGATAGCTGAATAAATAAGAAATCAAGATGCATGCATGTGATGCCTCCAAGAGACACACTCCAGATCAAAAAATACACACAGACTAAAACTAAAAGGATGGAAAAGGATATTTCATGCAAAAGGAAAAGGGGAAAAAGCTGGGGTAGCAATACTTATATCTGACAAAATAAACATTAAAACCAAGGCTATAGTAAAACACAAGAAGGACACTACATAACAATAAAGGGGACAATCCAACAGGAGGCTGTAACCCTAATAAACATGTATGCACCCAACATAGAAGTACTTAAATATGTAAAGCAAATCTTGACGGACATAAAGGGAGAGATTCACAGAAATACAGTCATGGTATGGAATTTTAACATCCTACTGGCTTCAATGGATAGATCCTCCAGAAAGAAAATCAACAAAGAAACAGTGGTCTTAAACAGCACACTAGATCAAAAGGATTTATTTGATATCTTCAGAACATTTTAACCCAAAACAGCAGAATATAAATATATTACCAATGTACATGGAACATTTTCTAGGACAGACCACATGCTAGGAAAAAAACCAATCTTAATAAATTTAAGAAGATTTAAATCATATCAAGCATCTTCATTGATCATAATGCTATGAAACTAGAAGTCAATCCCAAGAACACTGAAAAATACACAAAGACATGGAAGCTAAATAATATGCTATTAAACAATGAATGGGTCAACAATGAGATTAAAAGAAATCAAAAGATACCTTGAAAGAAATGAATATGAGCCACAACAACAAAAAAACTGTGGGACACTGGGAAAGCATTCCTAAGAGTGAAATTCATAGCATTACAAGCCTATCTCAAAAAACAAGAAAAAGCTCAAATAACAATCTAACTTTACACTTAAAGGAACTTGAAAAAGAACAGCAAACAAAGCACAAAGTGACTAGAAGAAGAAAATATAAAGATCAGAGCAAAATTTAAAAAAACTAGAGTCTAAAAAAATGATACAAAACATCAATGAATCCAAGAGCTGGTTCTTTGAAAGGATAAACAAGATTGACAAACCTTTAAGCAGACTGATCAAGAAAAGAAGAGGGGACCCACATAAATAAAATCAAAATAAAAAGAGGAGAAGTAACAAATGACATCAAAGGAAGGCAAAATACTGTAAGAAAATATAATGAACAACTATATGCCAACAAATTGGACAACCTGGATGAAAGTCATAGAAACAAACAATGTTCAAAAAAAAATCAGGAAGAATAAGAGGATCTGAATAGACAGAATACACTTAGTGAACTTGAAGGTGTAATCAAAACCTCCCAATAAACCAAAGACCTGGACCAGTTGGCTTCACACGTGAATTTTACCAAACATTCCAAGAAGAACTAACACCTCTCCATCTCAAACTCTTTCAAAAAATTCAAGAGAAGACACCCAAGCTCATTTTACAAGGCCAACATTATTCTAATTCCAAAATAGATAAAGACACTTCAAAGAAAGAAAATTATAGGCCAATATCACTGATGAACATAGACGTTAAAAGCCTCAACAAAGTATTAGCGAACTGAATAAAGCAGTACATCAAATGGGATTTATTCCAGGAATGCAAGGTTGGTACAACAGTCACAAATCAATAAATGTGATTCACCACATAAACAAAATGAAGGATAAAAACCACCTGATCATATCATTAGATATATAAAATCCATTTGATAAAAACCCTCAGCAAAGTGAGAATGGGGGGAACATATGTAAACATAATAAAGGCCATATACGATAAATACACTGCCAGCATCATATTCAACAGACAAAAACTACAAGCATTCCCCTGAAGATCAGGAACAAGACAAGAATGTCCTCTTTCACCTCTCTTATTCAATATAGCACTGGAAGTTTTAGACACAGCAATCAGACAAGGAAGAAATAAAAAGTATCCAAAGAAAGTAGTACTATACAAGTGTCTTTATTTGCAGATGACATGATACTGTACATACAGAGCCCCTAATGTTCTGCCAAGAAATTACTGGAACTAATGAATTCAGCAAGGTAGGAGGATACAAAATTCATATTCAGAAATCAGTTATATTTTTATATGCCAATAACAATCTAACAGAAAGGGAAATTAAGAAAACAATACCATTCACAATTGCTTCAAAAAGAATAAAATATCTAGGAATAAACCTAAGCAAGGATGTAAAAGACCTGTACTAGGAAAATATAAGACACCGAAGAAAGAAATTGAAGATTTCTTCTTCACATACCATGTTCATAGATAGGAAGAATTAACATCATTAAAATGTTCTTACTACCCAAAGCCAATGATAAGTTCGGTACAACTCTTACCAAGATTCTAATGGTGTATTTCACAGAACTAGAACAAATATTTCAAAAATTTATATGGAACCACAAAAGGCCCTGCATAGCAAACGCAATCCTAAGAAAGAAGTACAAAGTTGGGGAATCACTCTGTCTAATATCAAACTATACCTTAAGACCATAGTAATCAAACGAGCATGGTACTGGCATAAAAAGACACACAGATCAATGGAACAGAACAGAGAACCCACACCTTTATAGCCAATCAATATTTGACAGAGGAAGCAAGTACATACAATGGGCTATAGATAGTTTATTCAACAAATAGTGTTGGGGAAACTGGACAGATTCATGCAGAAAAATGAAACTAGACCACCTTCTTATATCGCAAACAAGAATAAATTCAAAGTGGATCAATGACTTAAATGTTAGACCAGAAAACATAAAAATCCTTGAAGAAAACATGCTCAGCAGAATCTCAACCACTGTTCATAGAAATCTTTTATTGAATATATTTCCATGGGCAGAAGAAACAAAAGAAAAAATTAATATATGGGACTTTATCAAACTAAAAAGGTTTTGCACAGCAAAAGAAATCATCTGCAAAATAAAAAGACAACCCACAGGAGGGGGGATCATATTCACTGGTATATCTAATAAGAGGTTAATATCTAAAATTTATAAAGAATTACAAAAGTCAACACCAAAAAACAAACAACCCAATTAAAAAATGGGCAAAGGACCTTAACGACACTTTTCCAAAGAGGACATACAGATGGCCAATAGAAATATGAAAAGATGCTCAATGTCACTAATTATCAGAGAAATGCAAATTAAAACCACAATGAGATATCACCTCACACTGGTCAGAATGGCTATCATCAATAAATCAACAAACAACAAGTGCTGGTGAGGATGTGGAGAAAGAGGAAAACTTTTACACTCTTGGTGGAAAAACAGATTGGTGCAGCCACTGAGGAAAGCAGCATGGAGATAACTCAAAAAATTAAAAATGGATCTGCCTTTTGCTCCAGCAATCCCACTTCTGGAAATATATCTGAAGAAACCCCAAACACTACTTCTAAAGAACATAAGCACCCTATGCTCACTGCAGCTTTATTTACAGTCACCAAGATATGGAAGCAGCCCAATTGTCCACCAGAAGATGAGTGGATAAAACACCTATGGTATGTATACACAACAGAATACTACATGGCCATGAAAAAGAAGAAAATTTTACTGTTTGCAACAGTATGGATGAACCTGGAGAACATTACACTAAGTGAAATAAGTCAGTCAATGAAAGATGAATACCATTAAGATTTCACTCTAATGTGGAATCTAATGAACAAACTGAACTAACAGGCAAAACAGCAACAGACTCATAGTCAGAGACCAGACTGACAGCTCTGGGCAGAGTAGGGGAGTCGTTAGGGGGTGCAGGGATTGAGCAAAAAGGAAAAGGATTCGTGGGATAGACAATAGTGTAGTGACTGTGGTGACAAGGGGGATATAAAGAGGATAAATGTTAATGGAAAAAATATAATTAAAAAAAATTGGACAGCTACTAATTGATAAATGAATAGACTAGTGTCTGAACAGACCTTTGCTGCTTCATCAGAGTAAAGAAGTAGGTAGAAGTAAGGATTAGCCTCTTACCTGTTTAGAGTTGGTTAAATACAATTTTGCTCCCAGATTTAAAATCTGCAGTTTTACCAGATCATCTTCACTCGTGAAGCTTTTAGCCATCTTCCTCAAAACATCAGGGGCAATTTTAGGAACTCGTTCACAGTTTTCTCCAATTAGCCAAAGAATACTTGCTCTAGCCACAGGAACCTAATATTAAAAGCAGATTATACAGTTACAAGTAAGATAACCACACTCTCCTTAATATTAACATAGAAAAGTCTTTAAATATTATTACCAAGGTGTTATATCTGTTAATTTAATGTCTATGCAGGAAGAGCTCCTATATTTATGGATTTTCTTTAGTTTTCAAAAAATAAAAAAACAGGAAGTCATAAAACTGATTTCAGAGATAATGTCTTAGAAAAGATTCATAGAGGAAAAAATCATTGCTCGAGAATCTTGACTCTATCAGAGATCTGCAAATTCTTGAGTTGAATCTGGTTGGCCTTGCCCATTTGTTTATGTATTAATGTTGCTGATTTTGTGCTATAATAGCAGAAGTGAGTAGTTCCAACAAAGTCCAAAAGGTTGAAATATTTACCAACTAACAGTTTACAAAAATTTTGCGGACCTCTGATCTAGGGCAAACCTTGATGCCTATAAAAATAATCTAGGATTCTTACTAAAACTACAGGGTTCTGGTATCAGCACCAAGAGAGCAGACCTGTGTTGCAGCCCAGGTATTCACGTTTTAAGAAGCATCACTGACGATTCCTGACAGGTGGTCTGCAAACCATGTTTTGGAAAGCATAAATAATATAGAAAGAGAAGAGATCCACTAGAGACTGAGATTCCAAATCAAGACTGTTATTTCCTCTATGTATGTGCATCTACAGCACAGGGAATATATAAAAACTACAGGATCATTAAGATTTGGCTTACAAAATCATTAATCTTAGTCTTTTATTTGGTCATCAACAAAAGAAATTGAGATAAGCTAAATTTGCCCAATATTGCATTTGGCATTATATATTTTTAATAATGTACGTGTCAACATAATTTGTTTCTTAAAAATTACTGCTTTGCTACAAAATTGGAAACCTTCCATCAGCACCATTAAGACCATCATTTCAGAGTATGTACATTAGTTTTATTACTATCTGTTTATTCATATTATCCCTTATTCCAAAAAAAAATTTGAAGGGGCATGTAAATTAGTTTCTGTGAACATTTTCACCGAGTGTGGAAAATCTGCATTATTAAGAAATGAAAAAGCCAGCAACTATCATTAAGAGGTAGCATCACAATGAGAGAGAACATTCTTTTTAAGAATTCCTTTTCCAATTCCCCAAATTAAGTCCTGATATTTTCATTATAATTTCTTAACTGTACATATGACTGTTAAAGAGAGAATGAGGACCATTGCAAAGCTAAAACTTTATCACAATATCCACCATCTCAAAATACTTACAAAATACCCATTTTATGAAATAACATAAAAGTATTAAGACACCCCTAAGCTGGGCCACTCACCAGAATGAGAATGAGGTCATAAAAAAACCTTTAAAAACAACATCATCTTTAAATTAATATTACAATAAGTTTAGCAAGCAAGAAGAAATCAGCATACTTATGCAATATGTATAATTACTAAATATAATACTAAATGCTATTACAAATCCATTCATGCAGTATGATAAAACTGTATCCTTCTAATTTCTAGAAAGAAAGGGGTTATTTCTCACATTCCAAAGGTTACACTGCATTAATATCTTACTCCAATCTATTATTTTTAAATTGGGCTAAAAAACAGTAATTGAGTGGTACATTAAATTTTCCAATATGAAGCAATTACAGTTGTCTGCCATAATAAAAGATACCTCTAAATAAGAATATATGGGCAACTTCGGATTTCAGTTATGCTAGATGTTTGTTTTTAAATATTTTATTACACATTGCTAGTATAAAAATTAGAATTCTGTAACATATAACAATCCATTACCGCACTCAGTAATTTTCTTCTGATAACACAATTCTTTTCTGCAATCAAAAAGACAATTCTAGAGAGTTTTAGGAAATTGTTTCTATTCCTATTCATTAACATACTAAAATTAAACAATAAACACTCATACATTTAAAACACAACTCATTGAAAAATTTAAAAATCAATAAATTCTAATGCTCACAATGAAAATCTCAAGGTAGTGGTGGTGCTGGAGGGCAGGATAATATTCAGAAGTAATAAGATCAAGAAAACATTTTGAAAACTTAGAAAACCTCTCCATGACATGAAATAATATCAGTGTAAATATACCAAATTTTTGGTGATGTCAATTTGTTAAAAAGCTTAGAAAACTGACAAACCCAACGTTTTTGTGCATTTGGAGGAAAACAGAGTCCTAAGATTTTCTCATTCCTGCTCTCCCTTTCTCTCCCATTTAAATTATAAGACTTTCATTTGTATACCAATATTACAAATCCATGGCCACTACATTCAAAGATTTGAAGCAAGTGACAAAAGAGCAAGTAAGAAACTTGTCCACTTCTCGTTTTATGGTCTTTTCAACCACAGAATATATAGATACATAGAACTAAGGCCAAACCAGTAACACACATGTATGCATATGATGTAATATTCTCATTATGAACCTCTGTTTTTTCAATATTTTCAAGGACAAACTGGATTGTAAATGAATTTGCCTGATTTTTTTTAAATTATAAATCCCTGAGCAAGGTGGTTAAGTGCCCTTTTTAAACCTTCTACCAGGAGGCAGTATCTACTTCCATTTTAACCCATTAACTTGACTGCAAAAAACAAATAATGATTCTTGGTTGACCATAGCAGTTAAAAAGACATCTAGAAAGATTCTACAGATCACTCTGCAAGCAGTTCAATTTAAAAGCTATTGTGTTTCAACACCAGGCCACTGCACAGTGCAACAATGTAAAGTAAATCCTGCAAAAACACCAATTTTATTTATTTAAATTTGTCAAAGGCAAAATCAGTAGACATCTAAATAATCTTCATACAAACAGTAAATGATCCAATATTCTGTATCTGGACTCAGTATGCATTAGAAGTCTGAATTAAATGGGTCGGAGAGTAAGTGTAGTTAACTTTCAGGTGTTTAGTGAGGCACCTGGGCAAGGAGTAGAAAGTGTGCTATTTCAATGCTACTCAATACTGAGATATTGAGTACAGAATAATGTCTTTCAACTGTTCTTTTATGACATGAAATCCTTGTCTGTCCCAATAAACATTATGTGAAACCCTGTTAAAACATTCCTCTGGTAGTAAGCATTTTATTCTGGAGGAACTTTCCTCCAAAAGCAGTATTTATTACAAATGGAAGATACTTCAAAGGATAAAATATTCACAATCAGAACATATAAGCCAACTGTACTATCAACATAAATCAATTCAATTTGAATAAACTTTAAAAGTAGAATTTAAATTTCAGTTTTAGTATTTTCAACAATCTACTTACTAAATAACAAATGAAAGTCTTGAATACAATTAAATCTATGTTCCCTTTTTAAAAAAAAAAATCACATAGCTGATACGTATTGCGCTCCTACCATATGCCTGGCACTGTTTTTAAGTACTTTACTCATTTTTTTCCTCAGTCAATTATCACAAAAGCTTTAGGAAGGAGGCTATACCATTATCCCCAATTGATAGATACATGAGGAAACTGGGCACGAAGGGAATAAAAAACTTGCCCAACATCTCAGAGCTTGTCAGTGGTGGAAGTGGGACTGGAACTCCAAATCTGATCCCAGAGTTCACTCACCATAGCCACCAGATAGACAAAAAAGAGTGTGCTATATTGGCAAACATAAGAGCCAGGAAAGCAAGACGACCCGCTCCTGCTCCCAGACTGAGCATGTGTATCATGGAGTCAAAAAACATCACGTCAATGGGCCTACTTACTCATTAACCAAGTGAAGGCTTCCTCCTTTTGTCTGCTCTTCTGCCACATCATGCAGTGGCTCCCTTACAGCCCCCTGCAGCCTCCCTGGAACCAGCCCTCTCAGGTTGGGTCTAGGTCATCCTCTTGCTACTCCTGTACCCGTACCTGCATTTTCCCACTTCCTTTCACCTTGTGTTTTATGAATAAATAAGGTGGCCAGTGTGGAAAGAGGTCTTTCTATCACTTCTGTTCCCCCTCCTCCCAGAGGGTACCTGAGCCCAGGATTCTGGCTTAGGCACTGAGGAAAAACATGCTCAATACTGTCCTCTTGTCCTTTGACACTGGTCAGATTGGCTCTAACGTCACGGTGGTTTAAGATACCCTCCTTGGGTTTAGGGTGAAATAAGTAGAGATTCATGAATAAAGAGCTCTCATTTAAGGCTCTCAGGCTATGCCTCCCATTTTAGAATCCCTTGCCCACACTTAAGAGCCATCAGGTACCTGATGAGATTAATAAAGCCCTACTTACTTTTCCAAGAGGCTATGGTTCTAAGGTGAGTAACTCTTGACTGTTTAGGTCAGAGACTCTGGCGATTCAATCGCTCCCCTTTCCTGATTTTGAAACTGTTGTCTGCTGCATCCCTCATCACCTTCCTCAGGAGTGACGTGTGCCTCCAGCCCCTGACCATTTTTAGGGTTCTGCATCACAAACTGTCTGGCCATGTCTCACTTCAAGCACTTCAGCTTTCTCAGAGAATGTTAATAGTAACAACTCATCATTACCTTTTCATTTTCCAAAAGTTCAATTTTTCGCTATTGAATTACATGTAGTTTTCTTGTAATTATTTTAATGTCCCCTATAGTACATTACCAATTTGTCTATTTTTGTTTTCTCTCTTTACCTTATGAGAATCAGGAAGGGTTTACTATTATCTTTCCAGAAGACCAGATTTAAGATATATTTATCAATTTCAACTACCTTTCTTTTGATATTCCAGTTTACAAAATTAACTTTGATCTCACTTAGGTTTTATGCTTTGATTCATTGTTCTTTTTCAAACTTCTTATGGCAAATGCAATTTTTTTTATTTCTGGTCTCTACTTTTAAAATGGTGGCAGTTATAACCACCTCCCACACATTTTGGAATAAAGTGTTTTCGTTTTCTGTGTTTCATGGAGAGCTTGCATATTTTTCTCTAAATTTTTTCATCATTCTGAAAATGTATTTTCTTACTTCATAACAGGTCTGGTATGCTTTTAAATTATTTAATTCTAATTAAAACTAATCTTTTAAGTTTACTTATGTCCATCCAAGTACAATTTTCTAGGGATGTACCCATAAAAGTGGGTACTATCTGTTCAAGAGACATAAGCTTTTAGCTATATTTATTAAATCAAGCGTTAATTATATTATTTAATTTTTCTATGTCCTTACTTAAGCCTACATCTTACTTAAAATCTCCTAGGTATACCTTACATGAGAGAACTATATTAAAGTTACCCAACAAAACTGTATTTTATATTTGTCTTTACATTTCTTATAGACTTTTCTTTTATATATTTATTTGGTTGCCATATTTTTTGTGCAAATATTTATGACTCTTAGTTTCTTTGTAAATTGGCCTATTTTCTACTATATGATGTTCTTTTTTGTCTTGTTAAGTGTTTTTAATTAATTTTAAATCTGACTTCCTTGTTCATGTTCACTTAATATCTCTTCCTTCTTATTTTCAATCCTTATCACATTGATTAAGGTATTTTAATTATAAATGGTCTGTAGCTAACCTTTGTTTTCAAAGTCAATTTAAAAGTCTTTTTTTTTTTTTTTAATACTCACCAGAGGATATCTTTTCATTGCTTTGTAAAGAGAGAGGAAGAAAGAGAGAGAGAGAAAGAGAGAGAGGAATAGCGATGCAAGAGGGAAGCATCAACTGGTTGCCTCCCATATGGGCCTGGACAAGGGACTGTATGTGCTGAAATCAGGAACCAAACCCACAACTGAAGTATGTGCCCTGGCTCGGAATTGAACCCAAAACCTTTTGGTTACTGGACAACTCTCCAACTACACCTGCCAGGACTGAAAGTCTGTCTTTTAATGAGAGAATTTACTCCATTCATAGTTAGGGTAGGATACAGTTGATTTTCACCCTTCCATCTTATAACTTTATGACTTTTAAGAATATATTGTTTATTTTACATGTTTCCTTTTTTCCCTTTGTGAATTTGGAATTTCCAACATACTTTTAGATTCCATTAGTGATTATCTTCTGACAAAAATAAAAAAAATAATAACCCCCCCCCCAAAACAGACTTTGCTATATAGATCTGTAAGAAAATATTTAATTGGCTAACATTCCAACAACTATTGTAGAAAACAATCGATGTAATAAAAAATGTCTTCATGTATATATTGCTATTATTTTTGACTTCACCTGTTAGTGCAGTGTTCCCTGCTTTGGTTCATTAGTTATTTGTTAGGAAAGTGGTTCTTACTGAGGGATATACCACTTACCTAGATGGTATCTAAATATGTGTAGGAGTATTTGTAGTTCTTATAATGACTAAAAATACTACTGAAATTTGACAGCTGGTACACAGGGATGCTGGATGTCCAGCTCAGTGGACTTGAGGAAACAGGCTTACCTTCTCATCTCCCTTCAATAGATCACTGACAAATAAGGTCAAACATCTGTTCCATATTTGGGCAAACATGGGCCATGTCAGTCTAATGCCCAATTTGTCAATGATTTTTGGGAAACAACAATAAATAAAATTCTGGCCAGGCCAGTGAGTAGGAAAGTAAATTGAATACAAAGAGAGAGAGAGAGAGAGAGAGAGAGAGAGAAATGGAAGAGAGACAGTATAATGCATTGGTTATAAAAACAGACCTACCTGCTATGTGACCTTAGGCAAGTTGCTCTACCTTTGAGTGACTCAGTTTTCTCCGATACAAAATGGGAATGCTAATAGAACCTACCATGCAGAATTGTCATTACAATTAATGATTTTGAATTGTAGACAGTTAGACTAGTACCTGGCATATGATATGTATTACAGGAATTCTGTTAAGTAAACAGAGTATAAAACAGGCTACGAGACTGCTTACTAAATTTAAACTTTATCAAGTTTGTCTTCTTCAGAAACATTAAATATAGCCATCATCATCATAACAGCTTACATTAAGCACCAAGTGTTTCACATATGTTGACTCATATATTTTTCACAATAGGTCTGTAAAGTTATTAGTACTACGATTCCCATTTTACCAATGAAAAAACTGGAGCATAAAAGTCAAATAACTTGCTTAAGTTCACAAAGCCAGTAAAATGTGGAGAATAATTTGAACCCAAGGCATCAAGTTTTCAAATCCACTCTTAAGCCCTATATTTTATACACGATCTTTTTAAGTCCTGACTTTGATAATTAATCCACAATAAGAGCAGATGTGAAGACAAGGAAACTCTCTGGTGAGAGGTATGGTGGAAGCTCAGATGGTGACTCCTGTGCATCTTATTCTCAGCTTTAAGAAACATGTAACTACCCTGAGGGAATGGAAATTTTGCCATCAGAGACATTAAAAATTGGTCCTGACTGGTAGGCCCCATCCTACTAGTCAGTTAAAGGTATTGCCATCCAATAGGCTAACAGTATAGATTACCCAATCTTTAAAAAAGGAAATGATATACTCCTCTCCTAAAATATAACCCTTTCAGTTATAGAACATTAACTGTCAAACTTTAATATTCAAGGAACAGGCATAGTAAAAGACAAACACAATGGAGAAGAGTTTGAAGGAAAAAGAAAAAAGAAAGCCATAGAATGTTTCAAAAGGGAAGAAGTGGTCAGTGAAATAAAATGTTAACAAAAGATCAAGAAAGATATAGAGAGCAAATTATCCACAGGATTTAGTAAGAGTAGATAATGACCTTGGAAAAAGTGAGAATCAAAATCAGACTGTGATATATTGAGGAGTGTCAGGTAAATAAATTCAGATAATTCTTTCAAAAGCTTTAATTTTAAAGGGAAGGAGAGAATCAAATAGGACATTGATTTTAATAACAGCTAACATGCAGTACTACTATGTACCAGGCAATGTTCTAAGAGCTTTACAAATATTAACTAATGCAATACTTAAAACAATATAGATTATACTATCACCACTGTACAGATGTGAAGCATAGCGATTTTAATGTATAAACATGGAGCTGGTAAGTGGCAGAGCCAAAATTAATACCTATTTTTTAATTTAATTTTTAACCACAATTTCAGATTTTCAGAACATTTCAAGTGTATAAAGAATTTCTGAATACCCTTTACCCAGATTCCCGAAATGGCAACATTTTATTACATTTGCTCTAGCTTTCGCTTTGTGTATACAAACACATTTTGTTTGTTTTTTTTAAGATTTATTTATTTATTCTTTTTAGAGAAAGAGAGAAAGGGAGGGAGAAGGAGAGGGAAACATCAATGTGTGGTTGCCTCCCTGCAACCCAGGCATGTACCCTGACTGGGAATCGAACCGGCCACCCTTTCGCCAGTTCACAGTCTGGCACTAAGTCCACTGAGCCACATCTGCCAGAGCCAAACACATTTTGGTTTCTGTATGGATAAAAGTTGTAGACATGCTCTTTGACTCCAAAATACTTCAGGGTAAACTCCTTAATAAAAGGAATGTTCTTATATAACCACAGTAAAATTATTTGAAAATCAAGAAATTAAACAATAAACCAATACTATTACCTAATCTACAGATTTCATTGAGTGTTTGCCAATTATCCCTATAAAATCCTTAACAGCAAAAGAAAATCCAAAATTATGTGTTGCATAGAATTGTCATATTCTTTTAATCTCTTATACTCTAAAAATGTCCGAGTTTTTCCTTTCATTTCATGATATGGGCATTTTAGAAGAGTACCAGGCAGTTATTTTGTAGAATACCCTCATCTGGTTTTGACTCATGTTTCCTCTTTATTAGTTTCAAGTCACTCAGTTCCAGCAGGAATTCAACAGAGATGATGCTGAGTTCAATTCAGTGCGTCTTATCAAAAGGTACATGATCCCCTTGCTGGCAGTGTCAACTATATTCATTTGGTTCAGGTAGTGTCTGCAAAGTTTCTCCATTGTAAAGTCAAAACTCAGTAATTTAACACTTGTAATTAAGAAATATTTTATAAGCATATACTTTGAGACTACAAATATCCTGTTACTACTCAATTTTCACCCCCTAGTTTTTAGCGTTTGTTAATGCTTCGTACCTGAAACAATTATTATGCCATCACAACTAGAAAATGGTGACATTCAAATTCCATCATTCCTTCTATCTTTTGCATTTCAAAAGAGTTTCTCTTTCTTACTTACCCATTCATTAATTCCATGTGCATTTATATTCTTGCTCTATCAATAGGTCGTAATCCTTTTATTATCCCTTATTTTGTTGCTCAAATTGGCCAGTGGAAGCCCCTCCAAAACTTGGCTCTTGTGTCTTTCTTATATGTTTTTATCATTTGTGAAAACTTTCTTTTTTCCTCAATAAGATGTTCTAAAATCATCTTACTCTTTCCTTGCCATAGCTCTGGAATCAGCCATTTCTCTAATGAGCCCTGGTTCCTTTGCATGGTGAATGGAATCGAAAAACCAACATGTACTATAAAAAAGAGACACAGTACTATATTTTACAATGTCCATGAACCTTGCTAAATGAAAGAAGCCAGACACAAAAGCCAAACTGCTGCCGGATTACATTTACATAAAATGTCCAGAATAAGAAAATCCAGAGCCAGAAAGTAGACTGATGGTTGTCAAGGCCTAGAGTAAGGGGAAGATCAGGAGACTGAGGTATGAAACTCTTTTTTTTAGGAATGATAAAAATGTTCTGGACTTGCATAGTGGGGACAGTTGCACAACCTTATGAATATACCAAAAACCACTGAATTATGTACTTTAAAGGGGTATGTTTTAAATTATATGATGAAATTATATCTCAATTAAACCAAAACAAGATCTGGGCACTAGGTGTGTTCATGAGTACTAGGGTATTTATTCCATGTAGGCCTTCTCAAAGCACAGCATTAGGACACAGATGTTTGTAAATAGATGTTTGTATTCATGTGTATACATACTAATGTGTATGAACACACATGAATATGTACTCTCACAGACATCTAGATATCTATATAAAACCCCATGAAGTTCACATTGATCAATTCTAATCCAATACTTAAGTGTTATTCACTGTATCCTTCGCCTTTTTCAAATTTGTAATTCCCATCCACAACAGTATAACATATAAGAAGCAGGATTTGAACCTAGATGGCGTAGCTTTCTTAACCACTATACTTTAAGATCCCCATTTATTTTTAAAAAACTATAATTTACTACATTAATTCAATAAAATTCAGCAAAGATCTCTTAATTGGTACTCACAGTGATACTGTCCAAGAGTTTGGCCATATGTTTAATAATTTCACCATGTTGGGCAGGTTGCATTTGCAGTAATTTCTTAATGACGACCACACTTTCAGCAACAACTATTTCTGTAAAAGAGATTACTAATATTAAATATGTATGATTCAATTCAAGTGTATTATACTTGGTAAAATGAAAAATTTATATTAACAAAACATTCTATATCTCTTAAATAACTAGGTGGAAACTACTACCACCATGAATATTCCTCAAATTTTTGGGGGGTGAACATCCACCTTAAGCACAATAGTACACTTTAATTCTACCCCACCACTTTCCCTTGCCCATTCCCCACTCCCTCCCTCAACGTTTCCCCTTTGGTTTTGTCCATGAGTCCTTGCTACATGTTCCTTGACTTTCCCCTTCCCCTCCCTTTCCCCCCACCCTCCCTCCTTCCCTCTTGTCTCTGATGGTTTCTTTTCCTTTCAGCGTTCCTGGTCTTATTTTCCTTGCATCTTTGTATTGTTGGTTAGGTTCCACTTATAGGTGAGATCATATGGTATTTGTCTTTCGCCCCCTGGCTTATTTCCCTTAGCATAATGCTCTCCAGTTCCATCCATGCTGTCGCGAAGTTTAGTAGTGCTTTTTTTCTTTCTGCTGCGTAGTATTCCATTGTATAAATGTACCATTATTTTCTGATCCAATCATCTACTGATGGGCATTTAGGTTGCTTCCACCATTTGGCTATTGTAAATTGTGCTGCTATGAACATTGGGGTGCATAGATTCTTTTGTATTGCCGTTTTGGGATTCTTAGGGTAGAGTCCCAGCACGGGAATCACTGAATCAAAAGGCAGTTCCATTTTCAGCTTTTTGAGGAAATACCACACTGCTTTCCACAGTGGCTGCACCAGTCTGCATTCCCACCAACAGTGTACTAGGGTTCCCTTTTCTCCACAGACTCGCCAGCACCTGTTGTTTGTGGATCTGTTTATGATGGCCATTCTGACCGGTGTGAGGTGGTACCTCATGGTGGTTTTGATCTGCATTTCTCTGATGGCTAGTGATGCTGAGCATCCTTTCAAATGCCTCTGGGCCCTCTGTATCTCATCCTTGGAATAGCGTCTGCCCAGGTCCTTTGCCCATTTTTTGATTGGATCGTTTGTCTTCTTGGAGTGGAGTCGAGTGAATTCTTTATATATCTTGGAGATCAAACCTCTATCTCATGTATCATTAGCAAAGACATTTTCCCATAGGGTTGGCTCCCTTTTCATTTTGCTGATGTTTTCTTTAGCCATGCAGAAGCTTCTTATTTTGATGAGGTCCCACTTGTTCATTCTTTCCTTTATGTCCCTTGCTTTAGGACACGTATAGGTGAAAATATTGCTGCTTGGGATATCTGAGAGTTTCCTGCCAGTGTTCTCCTCTAGGACTTTCATGGTGTTGCGACTTATATTTAAGTCTTTTATCCATCTTGCGTTTATTCTTGTGTATGGTGTCAGATGATGATCCAATTCCAATTTTTTGCATGTACCGTCCAGCTCTCCTAACACCCTTTGTTGAAGAGGCTATTATTGCTCCATTTTATGCTTCTGCCCCCTTTGTCAAATATTAGTTGCCCATAAAGACCTGAGCTTATTTCTGGGCTTTCTATTCTGTTCCACTGGTCTATGAGTCTGTTCTTGTGCCAGTACCAGATTGTTTTGAGTATAGTGGCTTTGTAGTAGAGTTTGATGTCCAGTATTGTGATCCCTCCTACTTTGTTTTTCTTTCTCAAAACTGCTGCGGCTACTCAGGGTCGTTTATGGTTCCATATAAATTCTTGAAATGTCTGTTCTATTTCTGTGAAATATGTCATTGGTATCTTAATAGGGATTGTGTTGAATCTATAAATTGCTTTAGGTAGTATGGACATTTTGATGATAATTCTTCCAACCCATGAGCACAGTATATGCTCCCATTTATTTGTGTCTTCCTTAATTTCTTTTTTCAATATTGTATAGCTTTCTGCATACAGGTCTTTCACCTCCTTGGTTAAATTTATTCCTAGGTACTTTGTTTTTCTTCTTGCTATATCGAATGGTATTTTTTTTTCTGATTTCTTCTTCTTCTATTGCATTGCTGGTGTACAAAAATGCCTTTGATTTCTGAATGTTGACTTTGTATCCTGCTGTTTTCCCAGATTCACTTATTAGGTTGAGTAGCTTTTTGGTAGAGTCTACAGGGTTTTCTATGTACACTATCATGTCATTTGCAAACAATGATAGTTTTACTTCCTCCTTTCCTATTTGGATGCCTTTTATTTCTTTTTCTTGTCTGACCGCTGCGGCTAGGACTTCCAATACCATGTTGAAAAGAAGTGGTGAAAGCGGACATCCTTGTCATGTTCCCGATCATGGTGGGAAAGCTTTTAGTTTTTGCCTGTTGAGTATGATGTTGGCTGTAGGTTTTTCATATATGGCCTTTGTTATGTTGAGGTATGTCCCATTTACTCCCACTTTGCTGAGTGTTTTGATCATAAATGGGTGCTATACCTTATCAAATGCTTTTTCTGCATCTATCAAGATGATCATGTGGTTTTTGTCTTGTCTTTTATTTATGTGATGTATTATGTTTATTGATTTGCATATATGGAACCATCCCTGCATCCCTGGGATGAATCCCACTTGACCGCGGTGGATAATATTTTGAATGCATTGCTGGATGCGGTTTGCCTAATGTTTGTTGAGGATTGTAGCATCTATGTTCATCAGCAAAATTGGCCTGTAGTTTTCTTTCTTTGTAGGGTCTTTATCTGGTTTTGGGATTAGGGTGATGCTGGCCTCATAAAAAGAGTCTGGGATCTTCCTTCCTCGTGGATTTTTTGGAATAGTCTGAGAAGTACAGGGGTTAGCTCTTCCTTAAATGTTTTGTAAAATTCTCCTGTGAAACCGTCCCGGCCCAGGGCTTTTGTGTGTCGGGAGTTTCTTGATTACTGCTTCAATTTCCCCAGCTGTTATCGGTCTGGTCAACCTTTCTGTTTCTTCCTCCTTCAGTGTTGGAAGATCATACTTTTCTAGAAATTTGTCCATTTCATCAAGGTTTTCAAATTTCTTAGTATACAATTGTTCATAGTCGTTTCTGACAATCCTTTGTATTTCTGTGGAATCAGTTGTTATTTCTCGTCTTTCATTTCTGATATTATTAATTTGAGTCCTCTCCCTTTTTTTCTTGAGTCTGCTTAAAGGCTTGTTGATTTTATTTATCTTTTCAAAGAACCAGCTCCTGGATTAGTTGATCCTCTGAATTGTTCTTTTCGTCTCTATGTCATTCAGTTCTGCTCTAATCTTGACTATTTCCTTCCTTCTCCTTGCTCTGGGATTTATTTGTTGTTGTTTCTCCAGTTATTGAAGTTGTAGTGTTAGGTCTTTTATTTGAAATGTTTCTATCTTCTTTAGGTAAGCCTGTATTACTATGAACTTCCCTCTCAGGACCGCCTTTGCTGTGTCCCATAGGTTTTGGACTGTTGTCTGTTCATTTTCATTTGTTTCCAGAATTTTTTTGATTTCTTCTCTCATCTCATTATTGACCCATTCATTCTTTGATAGTCTACTGTTCAGTCTCCATGAGCTTGCAAGTTTTTGAAGTTTCTCTTTGAGGTTGATTTCCAGTTTCAAACCCTTGTAGTCTGAGAAAAAGTCTGGTATTATTTCAATTTTCCTGAATTTGCTGAGGTTTGCTTTGTGTCCTATCATGTGGTCTATCTTTGAAAAACTGCCGTGAGCATTTGAAAAGAATGTGTATTTTTCTTCTTTGGGATGTAAGGTTCTATATATGTCAGTTAAGTCTATTTGATTCAGTGCGTCATTCAGCTCCACAATATCCTTATTGATGTTTTGTTTGGAAGATCTGTCCATTTTTGACAGTGGGGTGTTGAAATCCCCTACTATCAGTGTGTTGCTGTCTATATCTTTTTTGAAGTCCTCCAAGATTTTCCTTATATACTTAGGTGCCCCTATGCTGGGTGCATATAAGTTTACAATGTTTATGTCTTCTTGATAGATTCTTCCTTTAAGTATTATAAAGTGCCCCTCTGGGTCTCTTTCTATGGCTTTTTTTTTGAAATCTGTTTTGTCTGATATTAGTATTGCAACTCCTGCCTTCTTCTCTTGCCCGTTTGCTTGGAATATTTTTTTCCATCCCTTTACTTTCAATCTGTGTAGGTCTTTTGCTCTGAGGTGGGTCTCTTGTAGGCAGCATATGTGTAGGTCATGTTTTCTTATCCATTCAGCTATCCTGTTTCTTTTGATTGGGGCATTTAGTCCATTTACATTGAGAGTTATTACTGATAGAAACCTATTCATTTTTTCTCTTTGTACCTGTGTTTTTCTCTTTCTCACTCTTTTCCTTCATCTTCTTAAACCAGTTCCTTTAGCATATCTTGTAGTGCTGGTTTGATAGAGATGTACTCTTTTAGCCTTCTTTTGTCTAGGAAACTCCTTATTTCCCCTTCTGTTTTTATTGAGAGCCTTCCTGGGTAGAGCAGCCTTGGTTGTAGGCCCTTGCTTTTCATGACTTGAAGTATTTGTTGCCATTTCCTTCTGGCTTGTAGTGTTTCTTTTGAGAAGTCAGCTCCTAGGCGTATTGGGGCTCTCTTGGATGTTACTTTCTCCTTCTTCCTTGCTGCCTTTAGAATTCTCTCTTTGTCCTTGACATTTGCCATTTTAACAATGATGTGTCTTGGAGTGGGCCTCCTTGGGTCCCTCTTGAGTGGGACCCTAGGTGCCTCCTGGATCCATGAGACATTTTCTCTCCTCAAATTGGGGAAATTTTCCATCATTACTTTTTCAAAGAGATTCTCTATCCCTTGCTCCTCTTTTTCTCGTTCTGGTATCCCTATTATGCGGATATTATTGCGTTTCAGGTTGTCCTGCATTTCCCTAAATGCCTCTTCATTCTTTTTCAGTCATTTTTCCATTTCTTGTTCTTTCTGGGAGCTTTTTTCTACCTTATCCTCCGTCTCACTGATTCGATCCTCAGCTTCATCCAGCCTGCTTTGGATTTCTTCTACTGTGTTCTTCAATTCAGAAATGGTATTCTTCATATCCTCTTGTGTCTTCTTGATAGTTTCTATGTCTTTTTCCAGGTTGATATAGTTTGCTGTAAGGTCCTGATAGTTTCTCTGCAGTTTCTCAAAGTTATCTTTCAACTGGCTGAGCTCATTGAGCTTCCTTAGAACCATTGTTTTGAATTCAATATCTGATAGTTCCTTTGCCTCTATTTCATTTAGCTCTCTCTGTGGGGATTCCCCTTTTCCACTCATTTGAGGGGAATTTCTTTTTCTTCCCATTTTTTTGAGAGTCTATTAATTAATTAATTAATTTTTGCTTCTGTTTCAATTGATCCATCTAGATTTCCTGACTTTGTGGATTAAACTTCTATGGTGGTAGGCGGGTCTTTTTATTTATTTGTTTCTTTTTTCTTCACTTTTCTTTCTGGGCCTGCCTCTGATGATGTCAATTTTTGAACCTATATGACTTTGGGTAAACACAGATATTTTAATAGGAAGAGAAAGGGGCTCTGTTGTTAGCACTGGCCACTTTAAAATTAAAAATATTACTACTTTCATTAATGATTTCATATAAATATTCTTATTTGTTTTATGCTCACTTTTACTAAGCCAGATTTCCAAACTACAAAAGTGAAGCACATATGATAAAGAGTTTAAGAATCAGGTTGATGAGCTAATAATGATTATGCAACCAGAAGTGAACAGTACAATTTAAGTTCCTTAATATTAAAACTGTAGGAAAAAATCCATGATTATAAAGAAAGTTTTAAATTACCAAAAACAAAAGCCTAAACATTAAAATATCAGGGTTTAAATTATTAAATCCTCCTGCTTTTAAGAGTGATTAACAATTATATTGGTCTCCCATTATTTAATTATAAAATAATCTATTCTTTTTAAAGGTGCTCAGAGTATGCCCTCACTTGTGTGGCTCAGCAGATTGAGCACCAACCTGTGAACTTAAAGGTCACAGGTTTGATTCCCAATCAGGGCACATGCCTGGGTTGCAAGGCAGGTCTCTGGTTAGGGGCCTGCAAGAGACAACAGTGTATCTCCAACATACCTATCTATGTGTCTCTCCCTCCTTTCCCATCTCTGTAATAAATAAATAAAATCTTTTATTTTTTTTTTAAAGTGCTACATGGTAAAATATTCATCTTTTATACCAGTCAGTAAAAACAATTCTTGAGAAAATTATGCTTTAAAGTAATTAAGAAAAAATGCTTTAAATTCCACAGCTTGAAAATTTCACAAGAGAAAAAAAAAGTGAACATAAAAACCGAGAAGTCTTGAATATACAGTAGTTTGTATTTTAAAAAAATATATTAGTGTGCTAATTTGTTATGCTTTTTGTATGCAACTAAATTTTAAGAGAACAATTACTATGGTAAACCAGGGTTTAAAATCTATAATTTAAAATATTTCCCCAGGGAGTATGTCTTAGTTGATCAAGTAGAAAGTCATTATTACAGATATAAAAAATAAAAATGTTTTTAAATTCATATTTTAAGGTTTGATGCTGAAACAGATAAAAATGTTATTGAAAGTAGAAATAAATAAAATATATACATTTAACATTTTATCTCCTCTAATTACCTTCTACAATTTTTTTAAAAAAATCTATATTCTCAATAATTTATGTTGCCACACTATTTAGAGTTTTAATACTACATGTAGAAAAATATTCTACCCACCATAACATCTTGAATTTATGGATAAAAGATTATAATTTGATGTGCATAATAAAAAACACTCTGTGGATAAATTTTGTTTCAATTATTTTTTTTCATCAGAAGTACTTATAACAATGTTACAATTTTCTGAAGAGATCTAAATGTAGGGAAAAAAGAGAATTAGGGATAAAAGAGTTATTTTAGTGAAAAGTTATTTTTCTTATAAAATTTTTTAAAAATAATCAATTTTGTTATGTTTAAACTCATGGTTGCTATGTCATATATGCGTGTCTAGATATGACATACTTTAGAATTCTACAAATTATTTGACTGGTTTTACAATGAAAATTACACTTTTCTGAAAAAGAATCTTGTTTTAATCAAATATGTAATTATAATGAAAGTTCCCTAAATAAATTATTTTAAAGGTGACAATTGACTCATTTTTCTCTTTCTCTAAATGGCATCATTTATTCTAAAGCCATACCATAAAAATAACTGACATTTCACCAGAGACGTATTGAAATCTAGATTACATATTTTACCTAACCAGTTTTACAAATTGTTTAGTGTTTCGATTAAAAACATGAAGCTATTCCAAAGTGATGACTTCTAAATCTAGTTATCTTGAATATAAAATTATTAGGTGAATTTCTGGAAAAAAACTTTGATGGTAACACATTCAACATACTTTTGACCTAGCAATTTCTCCACTGGTATAGAGTTATTTGCCTGCTTTTAGCACCCTCTGCAGGTAAACCAATATTATACATGACTTACATGCCACTGAAAAACAAAATAGAACCCTTGAGAAAGGGTAAGACTAAGGTGATTAAATTATGAAGAAACAAAACAAACTACACTTTCTTAGTTCTGTTTAGGTAAGAGAGAATTGTTTGCAAGTTAATTACTCAATTTACTAAAATAACAACAAACAACTGTATGAGTGTTGTTTCAAAGACAAAATGCTACTCATTGTGATCACGGTACTGATATACAGGAAAAAAATAAAATGCAATGTTAAAAAATGTTACAATTTACAAATAATACCCAGAATATTCAAATGTTGAATACTTGAAAAATAAGATGAAAGTGTCAACCTACCGTCTTTGTTGGATAGCAGACACACCAGGCCGTTGAGACATGTGTCAGTGACTTCTAAGATGTTTGTTGCACATCTGCCTATAGTCTGAATAGTGGCTGCTGCAAATTGTTTATCCTGGCTTTTCACATAGGTCTAGAAAATATTATTACAATTAATTTATACATTGATACTATCAAGTGAACAAAAAGTGTCTATGACATTAAGCTTTTTCAATATAAGAATTCTAGCATACATAATTTCATCTATGTGTACAAGAGATCTGACTGATGACTTCACTTAATTTAGTTTCTTTTTTACTTAAAGAACGTGCCTATAAAAGAGGCACATTTTCAAGCCAACTTCATTCACTTGTGGCCACAGTGGCTTGTGACTCCAAAACAGATAGTGGGGAGCAGTCACCCAAAGATAGCAATTAGTTTAAGTGCAAGGTTGAAACATATGATGAGAACTCTCTCTTTGGAGGTTTCAGTTCATTTAACAAGCAGCATCTGTGAATCTATGGGAAAAAAAAAAAGGTTTGCTTCTTCAGAGACAATAAATCTAACAGTTGGGAGAAGAGGAAGAAAAAAACCACTATGATACTGACAAGCATTTTACTTTTAAAATGGTATCTGAATGGCAATAAAACCACAATAGCTACAGTGAACAGCATTTCAATAAATACTTTAAAAAATACTCAGTTTAAAAAAAAACCCCAATATTGCTCCTTTAAAAATATTTTCTTTAAAAGAATTCTTTAAAAATACACTGTAAACCACATATTTATACAACAGAAAAATAAATAATTAAATTATTTAACAACAGAAGTTAAAAGATCTTTACAAAATTCATGATAACCTTAAATAATTTCACTTTGGTTAAACTTTCCTAATTTAAAACCTCAGCTTTTGTTATTTACAAAAATGAATGCACATTTACAATGTACATTTATATATAATACTATATGTAATAGAATTTAAAATCCAATTTGCAACTATAACTTTCATAGAATGATTCCCAGGCTCAAATGAGAAGTGCATGCTGTATACTTAACAGTATGGTTATCTACCATGCAAAATAGAATAATACATTTAAATGGTGCCTAAATGACAAATGGAGGAGAAAAACCTAAAAATACCTAAAAACTTACAAATTTAGTGAAAATGGTAGCAAGAACATGATTAAATGTTGAAGAAACAAATTAAACAAATTAAACTCTTAGTTCCACTTAGGGAAGATCAATTGTATTTAAAATCTGTTTCCCAGTTGATTATCTAATTTTCTAAACCAAAAGAAGTGTCTTTAAAACACTTGAGTTCTCTATTTTACTCAAGAAATTATATACAAGTAAACATAACTAGGAACATAACAAATAAACACAGAAATGTGGTACAAAAATAAAAAATGATAAAAACAAATACATGAAGATATATTTAAGAGCTTGACAACAATGGACATTACTGAACATCTGATATTAAATGGAATAACTGGATCACCAATATTCTGAAACAGGTTCAATGTGTCACCTCTGTACAACAAAGCCATAAAATTATTTGAGATTCACTCCCTACCACCCCAGCAAACTTGACACAGCAAAAAATGGACAGCAAAAGTACTCCCAATCAGATTACATATGAAAACAGGAAAGGCAAAATTGCAAGCACAAAGACAAAAACTTAAAAAACTTAAAAACAAATGAAGTAAAAATCAAATTCAAACAATGTTCTACAGCTATAGATTACTGGATAAGAACTTGTGATTCCGTATCTTCCGTATATTACGTAAATATAAGATGAGTGGATATCCAAGACATTCTAATTTTATAAGGAATTTTTGTAGAAAAATATACAGCATGAAAGTATAGTGATCCAGTTATTAAATTATAAATCATGGACATGGTATAATATTCTAGTATTCCTAATAAAAGCGTAAGATCACACCATCAAAAACAAATACAGTATCTATATAGTTAAAGAGAAATTTAATATGGGTATATTAAAAGATTATGGCAACAAAATAAATCTACAAAAGCTGGGAGTTGACAAAAACTTTGTGATTAGTGTGCAGCATCTTAAGAAATTTTTTGTTGACTTTTGTTCAGACAACTGCTAATGAATCGTAAAACTCATAATATGAGGTTTTCTATTGCTATGCTCCCCCACTAAGTTTTCAGAGCTGACTCATCAGGAAGGGCGTAATATTCATGAGGTAATTTTTTAGTAATATTTTGGGAGTGTATATAGCTGGAAAATGTCTCATCCATCAGCATATACAGTTTTTTTGGGGTTTTTTAAAGCAATACATGAAGTTAAGAGGGCAATGTCTAAAACAGTGGTCAATCAAATAAGTAATTATTTTCAGGAGTCCAAAGGACTACTAAAGATAACAGCACAAAGAGATTACATACTTACAGTAACTAAATTTCAAACAGAGTTATAAAGCAGTCTTTCAAATTCTATGAAAACATGGAAGAAACTACTATTCCATTTCCCTTAAATTTTAAATTTGTACTGAATGTTTTTTTTAAAGATTTTATTTATTTGTTTTTAGGGAGAGGGGAGGGGAGGGAGAAAGAAAGGGAAAGATGCATGGACCAGTTACCTCTCACATGCCCCCAACCAGGGACCTGGCCTGCAACCCAGGCAATGTGCCCTGACCAGGAATCGAACCAGAGACTTTTTGCTTTGTGGAAAGTCGCCCAACACACTTAACCACACTAGTCAGGGCTCAATGTTTATTCTTGAAAATTTATAAATGTCTTAGTTGTCAATCTTGTCCCAAATGACCATTTTATTTACACAATTACATATTTCAAAGTTCAGAAAGATAAATATTTATTAATCTATACAGATGTTTTAGAAGTTATTTTATAATTAGCACTGTACACAAACCTGAAATTCTCGAAGAAGAGTTGATATGTTGGCTTCATTTGCCAAATTTGTCAAAATTTCAAGCTATGATAGAAAAAAAGGAAAGTAAACATTTTAAAACCAAAAAAAAAGTTGATTTAATAAAGAGTAGACTTTTAATATCAAGGTAATTTCCGTTTTCTGAAAAAGTCAGTTATAAATGTTGTGAGGCATTATACCTTTCAGGTAAACATTGTCTCCCTACATCTACAGGTAGAGAATAGATAATTTACAGAGTGCTTATAATTACAGTGGTACCTCGGCACTTGTTCATTTGTTCTAGAACTCATGACGACTGCCGAAACCGATGAGTACCAAACAAAGAGGTATCTTCTCTTATAGGGTTGCGCCATGACTCATACATAGTTCTAGTAAGTGTGATGAGTCCCAAGCAAGCGCCAAGTTCTGAAATATTTTTTCTCGTCGAAATGTGACGAGTTCAGGGTTTGATGAGTTCTGAAGCCGACTAGTACCAAGGTATGACTACTAAAAAGAGAATCCTACATCTTCCCTAATTATTTGTCCAAACTTTACAATTTATATCTGATTAATCTAAACAATTTAGGGTAGTTCCTTTTTTATTAATAAAGTTAGAAAACAAATGCCCTCCATGTAATCTCTCTCTTTTCCAGATACCAATTAATTACCTTAACATGTTCCCAAATTCTTAGACATTTTAATTCTTCTGGATTTATAACTACAAAAAATATGCAATTAAAAGTCCATTTCCAATAGGCTCACGAAAAATTGTTTTTAATCATAAACAATATTCAATTAATTTGAAGAAAAGCATGAATAAGGAAGAAAAGGAACAGAGAACAAATTGGACAAACAAACACACAACATACAGACATACATATTCATATCAATAATTACATTAAAAAGTAATGGTCTAAACATTCCAATTAAATGGCATAGATTGTAGGAGCTCTTCATATATTCTGGGTACTAGTCACTTTCCAGATACATGTAGTGGTATATTTTCTCCTAGATTATGGCTAGATTTTTCATTTTATTTTGATGACAACATTTCAATTTTCTATAGTATTTTTTAAATCTCAACATAGAGAAAAGGCAAAAGAGAACTATTTTTTATTTGAACCACTTGAGACCAGAGTTGCCAATCTGATACCACACCATCCCCAAATATATCTATGACTATTTCTTACAAACAAGGACATTGTCCTACAGACCAAATTACAAATGGAAAAATCAAGAAATTCACACTGATACATCACATCTATACAATTGTCACTCCTCTCTTAAGTTTCTTCAGTTACCTCAATAATGTATAATAAAAAGATCCAGTTCAATATCACGCATTGTATATACTGATCTCTTTAGTCTCCTTCAGTCTAAGATTCTTAGTCTTTCTTTTGACTTTCACCAATTGAAACTTTTGGTAATAACAAACCTATTATTTTGTAAATTATCCCTCAATTTAGGTGTGTCTTAGATTTCCTTATTGTTAAGTTCACTTTCCATGTGAGTAACCAATCATTCCCATATGTATAGTCCATCTTTTCCCCTTTGTGTAATGTCTCCTCTATTTATTATATTTTCATTTTCTAATATATGTGGATCTATTTCCAGGTTTTCACTCTATTCCACTTGTTTATCTGTCTTTTTTTTGAGTGAGGGGCTGCTTCTCATCATATTAAATTTTCATTCATTTATTCTTTCAAAATGCCATGAAATATGCATATTCAGAGTAGAAAAATCATAAAATACCAAAAAAGAAGGAAAAATTCATCTTAAACATCATCCCTGAAAAATAATTGGATAGTGTTGCGGTATATTCTTTTAGACTGTATACATGTGTATACTTTTTTATTGATATATGCATTTTTTAATTTTATTTTTACATTTTTATTGTATTTTTTCCATTGCCATTTACTCCTCATATGTCCCCCTACACCTAACAATCATTACACTGTTGTCTGTGTTGATGAGTTCTTTTTCCTTTATGCTCAACATTTCAATTCTCTAAGCTCCCCCAACCCAACTTAGCTATCATCTTGCTCTCTATCTATGAGTCTGTCATTATTTTGCCTGGTAGTTCAGTTTCTTCATTAGGTTCCTTCCACATGAGTGAAATCATATGGTATTGTCTTTCTTTGACTGGCTTATTTCACTTGGCATAATGTTCTCTGGGTCCACCCATACTGTTGCAAAGGGTAAAATTTTCTTCTTTTTTATGGCCAAGTAGCATTCCATTGTGTAACTCTCCCACAGTTGTTTTATCCACTCATGTACTGATGGACACTTCATCTGCTTCCATATCTTGGAGACTGTAAATAACCCTACAATGAATCGAAGGGTGCTTATGTTCTTCTGCCTAAGTAATGTTTTGAGTTTCTTTGGATATATTCCCAGAATTGAGCTTGCTGGGGCAAAAGGCAGAACCATTTTTTATTTTTTGAGGTATCGCCCTACTGTTTTCCAGAGTGGCTGCACCAATTTGCATTCCCACCAAAATTGCAAAAGGGTTCCTCCCTTTCTCCACATCCTCTCCAACACTTGTTGTTTGTTGATTTATTGATCATAGCCATTCTGATAGGTGTAGGTGATATCTCATGGTGGTTTTAATTTGCATTTCTGGTGGTTAGTGATGTTGAGCATCTTTTCATATGTCTATTGGCCATCTGTATGTCCTCCTTGGAGAAGTGTCTATTCAGGTTCTTTGCCCATTTTTTAATTGGGATGCTTTTTTAGTGTTGAGTTTTTTTAAGTTCTTTATGAATTTTCGATATTAACCCCTTATCAGATGTATTGGCAAATATATCCTTCCATTTTACAGGTTGTCCTTTTATTATGTTGATGTTCTCCTTTCTTGTGCAACAACTTTTTAGTTTGACATAGTCCCAATTGTATTTTTTCTTTTGTATCCCTATCCTGGGGAGATATATCCATTAAAATATTGCTACGAGCAATGTCCAAGATTCTGCTGCCTATGTTTTCTTCAAGGATATTTATGGTTTCAGGTCTAACATTTGTCTTTTTTAATTTATTTTTTAAATTTATAAATCATCTTTATTCTATTACAGTTGTCTCAATCTTTACCCCTTTACCCCCCTCACTCATCCCACCCCTACCCCCTACTCACACAGTCAATTCCGACCCTGTTGTCCATGTTCATGGCTCACTCATAACATGTTCTTTGTCTACTCCCTTCCCCTTCTTTCCACCATTGTCCTCTTTCCCCATCGCCTCTGTTCACCTTCAGTCTGCTCCATGTTTCTGTGCCTGTGGTTTATTTTGTTCACTAGTTTATTTTGTTGAATAGAGTCCACTTATAGGTGAGATCAAATGGTATTTGTCTTACATCAACTGGCTTATTTCACTTAGTGTAATATTCTACAGTTCCATCCATATTGTCGCAAAAGGTAGGAGTTTCATATCTCTTTCGTAAATGCAGATTGATTTTATTTATTTTTTTATATGTCAAAGTAAATTATAAAATATTAAAAACATTTAAAACCATTACAAAGTCTCAGCAATTAAACCAACATGACACCAGCACAGAAATAATCAAGTAGATCAATGAAATATAATAAGCATTCTAGAGACAAACGTATATATCTGTCTAAGAATGTAATATATGATTAAGTTGATATTTCAAGTCAATGGGAAAAATAAGGCTTATTCAACAAGTAAGGTGCATGGACCACTATTACTTGAAATAAAACAAATATAGAGCCCTATTTCACACATTATACAAGAAATATTCAGGTGAGTTAAAGATCAATATGTAGAATCTAAGGAGTTTTAGAAGAAAATAGAACTAATACTTTTCATGACCTGAAGTAAAATATTCAAACCCAGAAGCTATAAAGTAAATATTGACACTATGACTATATTAAACATTTAACTACATGGTAAAATACATATAAAAAAAGTTAAAGGACAAGGAATAGAATAGAAAAGTATTTGCAACACATCTAAAACATGGTTAATAGGTTTTTTGTTTCTTGTGGGTTTTTTTGGTTTTTTAGAGAAAAAAATTCTACAAACCTTTAATCAATAAATGGGTAAAGAATACCAAAAAGTCATTTAAAGCCTTTTTTAAAAAAATAATAGAAATAGGCAAGAAATATACAAAAACAGGTTTAGTTTTAACAAATAGTAAAGGAACCATTAAAATAACATCAGTGTCACATTCAGATTAATGAGTATTAAAAATATTGGTAACATCAAGTATTGGCAACTCTGAAAGGAACTGGGTATTCACAGAAACTTTTTCTTCATCTTAAAGCAGTTCCATTAGCATATTTTGCAGTGCTGGTTTGGTGGAGGTGAATTCTTTTAAGCCTTCTTTTGTCTGCGAAACTCCTTATTTCACCTTCCATTTTAATTGAGAGCCTTGACGGGGAGAGCAGTCTTGGTTGCAGACTTTTGCTTTTAATGACTTGGAATATTTCTTGCCATTCCCTTCTGGCTTGCAGTGTTTCTGTTGAGAAGTCAGATGCTAGCCGTATTGGGTCTCCCTTATGTGTTACTACCTCTTTCTCCCTTGCTGCCTTTAGGATTCTCTGTTTGTCTTTGGTATTTGCCATTTTAATGATGATGTGTCTTGGAGTAGGCCTCATTGGGTTCCTCTTGAATGGGACCCTCTGTGCTTCCTGGACTTGTGTGACTTTTTCTCTCCTCCAATTAGGAAAGTTTTCCATCATTACTTTTTCAAACAGGTTCTCTATCCCTTCCTCCTCTTCCTTTCCTTCTGGTATTCCTATTATACGGATATTATTACATTTCAGGTTGTCCTGCATTTCCCTCAATGCCTCTTCATTCTTTTTGAGTCTTTTTTCATTTTCTTGCTCTTTCTGGGAGCTTTTTTCCACCTTGTCCTCCAGCTCGCTGATTTGGTCTTCAGCTTCATCTAGCTTGCTTTGGATTCCTTCTACTGTGTTCTTCAATTCGGAAATGGTATTCTTCATTTCCTCTTGTCTCTTATTGATAGTTTCTGTGTCTTTTTTCATGCAGATATAGTTTGCAGTAAGTTCCTCATAGTTTCCCTATAGTTTTGTGTAATTCTCTGTGAGCTCACTGAGCACATTGAGCTTCCTTAGGACCACTGTTTGGAACTCAATATCAGATAGTTTACTTGTCTCTATTTCTTTTAGTTCTCTTTCTGGGGATTGCTCCTTTCCCTTCGACTGGAGGGTGTGGTTTTTTTGTCTTCCCATTCTTTGTGAGACTCTTCTCTTTTGCATCTGATTCTTAAGTTGATCTGTCTTGATTTCCTGACTTTGTGGTGTGAACTTCTATGGTAGAAGACTGCTGTTTTTACTTTCTGGATCTGCCTCTGATGATGTCAGATGTTGACCCTGTTTGAACTTAGGCAGTCCGTTCAAGACTTCCAGGAATCTACTGTCTGTGGCTGTCTCCTTCAGCTGTTATCTATTCACTCTGCACTCAGCAGGCCACCTTAAATAACTCAGGGTGGGGCGGAGTCCCTCCTGGGGGTGGGGTTTTGGGCTCTTTCATGCTGTTGTGGTCAGGGGGAGGAGTCAGCACTGGGATCCCGCTGGCTACTCTCTCTGTTCTCTCCCCAAAGCCTTCATCCCCAGTCTCTCCTCAAGTGTCACCAGACCTTCTCAGCACCTCCTTTAGCCAGGGATCTGCTGACTGTGGCTGCCACTCTGCACTCAGCAGGCACCTTAGACAGCACTGGGTGGGGTGGAGTCCCACCTGGGGGCGAGGCTATTGAGTCCTGTGATGTTGTTGCCACTCAGGGGTGTGGTCTGCCTGAGCAAGATGGCTGCTGCCTCATGGGGGATGAGTCAGCACCAAGATCCCGCCGGCTCCTCTCTCAGTTCTCTCCCAAAAGCCTCCTTACCCAGTCTCTCCTGAGTCATCTTTAGATCAGTCTCCCCCGCCTTGCCGGAGATCAGGGTAAGTGACTGCAAATAAAAATTTTGCGTTGACCCTATAGAAGGCTCTTTGTGTATCCAGCGGCCTGTCTCTGGCAGAGAGAAACGCTGCTGCTTTTCACAGCTGGCTGTTTTCTGTGTATTTTTTGGGCTCTGGTGCTGTGGGCTAGAGATCCCTGCTTTTGGTTTAGACCTCGCTCTTCTCAGGGGGATCCAACTGGCCGTTTCAACATCCTTCTGGTGCTGCCACCCATGGGCACCCCACTGGCCTTCTTGGGTCTGTACCGCACTCCTTACCAGTTAGATTGCGCTAAAGCCAAATCTTCTGTCTCTGAGGTTATAAGGCTCCTCTCTTGCTAGTGTTCAGTTGTTTGTTCCAGGTGATTTCTCCCCAATTTAGTTGTAATTCCAGGTTGGTCCTGGGAGGAGGTCAGTGTGATTTCCACTCACTCCTCTGCCATCTTGATTCTCACATGTAACCCTTTAATCATTTTTTAATTTATTCTTGTGTGCAGTATAAGAAGGTGGTCTAGTTTCATTCGTCTGAATGTATCTATCTGATTTTCTCAACACCATTTGTTGAATAAGCTATCTTCTATTAGACCATTATATATGCTTGCTTCCTCTGTTGAATATTAATTGATTGTAAAGGTGTGGGTTTATTTCTGGGTTCTCTATTCTGTTCCATTGAATTGTGTGTCCATTTTCATGCCAGTATCATGCTGTTTTGATTACTATGGCATAGTAAGATTAGTTTGACATTAGGTAGAATGTTTCCTCCAACTTTGTTCTTGTTCAGTACTGCTATTGCTATACAGGTCCTTTTGTGATTCCATATAAATTTTTCAAATATTTGTTCTAGTTCTATGAAATATGTCATTGGAATCTTGATAGGAATTGCACTAATTGATAGATTACTTTGGGTAGAATGGACATTTTAATGATATTAATTCTTCCTATCCTGAACATGGTATGTGAAGAAGAAATCTTCTTCCATTTGTTTCTTTAGTGTCTTACAATTTTCCAAGTACAGGTCTTTTACATCCTTGCTTAGTTTTATTCCTACATAGCTTTTTTTTTTTTTTTTGAAGCAATTGTGAATGGGATTGTTTTCTTAATTTCCCTTTCTATTAGTTCATTATTGGCATATAAAATAAAACTGATTTCTGGATATTAGTTTTGTATCCTGCTACTTTGCTGAATTTGTTAATCAGTTCCAGTAGTTTCTTGGTGGAATCTTTCGGGTTCTCTATGTACAGTATCATGTCACCTGAAAATAAACACAGTTTTACTTCTTCTAATTTGGAAAAAAACTTTATTTCTTCTTGTCTGACTGCTAAGGCTAGAACTTCCAGTACAATGTTGAATAAGAAAGGTGAAAGTGGACATCCCTGTCTTATTCCTGATCCTAAGGGGAATGCTTGCAGTTTCTGCCCACTGAGAATGATACTGGCAGTGGGTTTGTCAGACATGGTCTTCATTATGTTGAAATATGTTCCCTCTCTTCACCCTTTGCTGAGAGTTTTATTATAAATGAGTGTTGGATTTTATCAAACGGTTTCTCTTCATCTATTCATATGATCATGTGGTTTTAATCCTTCACTCTGTTTATGTGGTGAATCACAATTATCAATTTCCAAATGTTGACCCAACCTTGCATTTATGGAATAAATCCCACCTGATCATGGTATATGATCTTTTGGATGCACTGTTGTATTTAGTTTGCTACTGCTCTGTTAAGGATTTTAGTGTCTATGTTCATCAGGGATATTGGTCTATTAATTTTCTTTCTTTGTTACATCTTTATCTGGTTTTCGATTTAGAATAATGCTGGCCTTCTAAACTGAGTTTTGGAGCTTCCCTCCTCTTAAATTTTTTGGAATAGTTTGAGGAGAGCTGTTAGTTCTTCTTGGAATGTTTGGTAAAATTCACCTGTGAAGTCATCTGGTCCAGGGCTTTTGTTTTTTGGGAGTTTATTGATGGCAGCTTCAATTTCACTAGGTGTAATCTGTCTATTGATATTCACTGCTTCTTCCTGATTTTTTTAACACCATATGTTTCTAGGAATTTATCAATTATGTCCAGGCTGTCCAGTTAGTTGGCATATATTTTTCATAGTATTTTCTTACAGTCCTCTGTACTTCTTTGGTGTCAGCTGTTATTTCTCCTCTTTTTTTCTGATTTTAAGTGGGTCCTCTCTCTTTTTCTTGACGAGTCTGGTTAAAGGTTTGTCAATCTTGTTTATCCTTTCAAAGAACCAGCTCTTAGATTCACTGATGTTTTGTATAAATTTTTAAGACTCTATTTTGTTTATTACTCCTCTGATTTTTATTATCTTCTTCCTTCTACGCACTTTGGAGTGTTTGTTGTTCTTTTTCAAGTTCCTTTTAGCATAAGTTGGATTGTTTATTTGAGCTTTTTCTTGTTTTTTGAGATAGTCCTGTAATGCCTATCTCAAATTTTCCTCTGAATTTCCCTCTTAGGACTGCTTTCCTTGTGTCCAACAGATTTTTGATTGTTGTGTCCTTATTTTCATTTGTTTAAAGGTATCTTCTGATTTCTTCTTTGATCTCATTGTTGACCTATTCATTGTTTAATAACATGTTATTTAGATTCTATGTTTTTGCATGTTTTTCAGTGTTCTTCTTATGACTGATTTCTAGTTTCATAGCATTATAGTCAGAGAAGATGCCTGATACGATTTCAGTCTGCTTTGGGATGAAATGCTCTGAAGATATGAATTAAATCCACTTGATCTAGTTTGTCATTTAAGGCCAATTTCTCAGTGTTGATGTACTGTCTGGAAGATCTATCCACTGATGTTAATGGAGTATTAAAATTACCAACTATGACTGCATTTCTGTGGATCTCTCCCTTTATGTCCATCAAGATTTGCTGGACATACTTTGGTGCTCCAATGTTGGGTCCATAAATGTTTACTAGTGTTATAGCCTCTGTTGGATTGTTCCCTTTATCACTATGCAGTGTCCTTCTTTGTCTCTTACTACAGCCTTTGTTTTAAGGTCTATTTTGTCAGATATAAGTACTGCTACCCCAGCTTTTTTCCCTTACATTTCCATGAATATTTTTCTCTGTCCCCTTACTTTTATTCTTTGTGTATCTATCCATCTTAGGTGGGCCTGTTGGAGGCAGCATGAGTATAGGTCTTGTTTTCTTATTCATTTCGCTACCCTATGTCTTTTGGTCAGAGGATTTAAGCCATTTACACTTAAGGTGATTACCGATGGACACGTATTTTGTGCCATTTTATTGTTACAGTAGTTCCCTCTGGTTTTTTTTCTTCCTGTCTCTTTTTCTTCTTCCTTCTGTTAAGGTAAGCCCTTTAACATTGTTTGTAGCACTGGTTTGGTGTTAACAAACTCCTTTAGCTTTTTCTTATCTGGGAAGCTTCTTATTTCTCCTTCGATTTTGAATGATAGCCTTGATGGGTAAAGTGCCTTGGTTGAAAGTCCTTTCTTTTCATCACCTTAGATATTTCATGCCACTGCCTTCTGGCCTGAAATGTTTCTGTTGAGAAATCAGATCACAGTCTAATTGGTGTTCCCTTGTTCATAACTACCTGTTTTTCTCTTGCGGCTTTTAGGATTTTCTCCTTGTCTTAAAGCTGCCATTTTAGTTATGATGTGTCTTGGTGCAAGCCTCTTTGGGTCCAACTTGTTTGGGGCTGTCTGAGCTCCCTGGACTTGCATGTCTCTTTCCTTCACCAGGATTAGGGAAGTTTTCAGTCATTAGTTCTTCCAGTAGGTTCTCGATCCCTTGCTCACGAGTCTCTTCTCCTTCTGGTATTCCATTCATGTGGAGGTTCTTACATTTCATATTGTCCAAAATGTTTCTTAAGCTCTCCTCATTTTCTTTAAATTCATTTTCACTTTTGCTGTTTGGCTGGGTGTTTTTTCCTACCTTGTCTTATGATTTACAGATTCAATCTTCTGCCTCATCTAACCTACCCTTTATTCCTTCTAATGTATTATTTATTTCCGTTTTTTTCATTCTTTATTTCTGACTGGCCCTTTTTTATGGTTTCTATGTCTTTTTCCATGCTTTTTAGTATCTGTATAATCATTAATCTAAACTATCTGATAAACTGCTTGGCTCCATTTCATCTAGTTCTTCTTTTGAAGAATTCTCTTGTTCTTTCTTTTGGGGTCTGTTTTTTGTTTTCCCATTTTAGCTGTTTCTTTGTTTGTTTGTATGTATTAGGTAGGTCTGCAAAGACTCCGGTGTAGGCCCCTGTCAGATGTTGCTTGTGACTGGCCCTAGGCAAGCTGTTTGGAGGTATAAGAAGTGATCTATAGTCTGTTTTTGTGCAAAAAACCAGGCTACACAGCAGGGCAAACTTTTATCAGCACCAAGCCCAGGGGAGGGTCAGCTAAATTCTATGAGCTCTCAGAGATCCACTTTAGTTGTTAAACTATGCACTGATATAGTCTGAAGCTATACTCAGCAGCCTGGCTTAAGCTCCACAGGGTGGGGCAGAGCACTTCCTGCAGGTAGGGCTACTGTTTCCTCTCAGGCTGATGTCACTTTAAGAAAAATGCTCTGCCTGAGAAAGATGGCCTCTGCATTTTGGGGGATGACTCAGCACAGGGATCCTGGCGGTTGTTCCTTCAGTTCACTCCCCTGAGCCACCGACCCCAGACTCTTCTAGAGTTTCTAGTCCATCTGTCCTCCTTCTGCGAAAGCCCAGGATAAGTGGCTGCAAACAAAATTTTGTTTTTTGACCCTTTAAAAGGCTCTGTGTCTCCAGCCTTCTCTCCCTGGCAGACAGAAGCCCCACTGCTTTTCACAGTTGGATATTATATGGATTGCTTTCCCAGTTCTGGTGCTGTAGGATGGGGAGCCCAGCCTGTGGTTTATATCCCACGCTTCTCAGGGAAAACCTCCCCAGCTGCTGAAATATCGGCTCTGGAACTTCAACTGCTGCCTGTGGAAGCCCAACCAGCCCTCTAGCATCTCCTCCGCACTGTTTACCAGTCATGTTGTGGTGAAGCGGTTTCTTCTGCCTGTCCTAGGCTATAAGGCTTCTAGTGTCCAGTTGGTTATTCAGGATGATTACTCTACAATTTAGTTGTAATGCTAGACTCGTCTTGAGAGGAGTTTAATGTAGCTTCCACTAACTCCTCTACCAACTCTTCCACCATCTTGGGTTGATCTTATTTTTCTGTCTTACTATCAAATTGTTTTAATCATTATAGCCCTATAGACAAAGTACACTGTATACCATAGTTATCATTCCCTTAACACAACACTCTCATAATCCCCTGTATCAGCATGAACTGCACCTATCTATCCCCTATTCCCACCTCTACAATCTCCAATTAAACCACCAACCAACAACAACAAAAATCTCAAAAATGCATTATTCTTTTAAGATCCAGTCAAACATCATCTTTTTCACAGATCTTTTTCTAGTTCTCTCAGAGAATTAACCCCACCTTTGTGTTTTTCACAGCATTTAAATTACATCTCTGTAACATCACTTAAAACACAGACTGTTAAATTATCTATCTATGCATCTGTCTCCTTTAGTATACTGTGAGTTATTCAGGGTGCATGTAGCAAGTTTTCACTTTGTATTGCGTTAGCCAGAAATTCTGCTTAGTTTTTTCTGTAAAAAACATCCACATTTTTCATTTTCACCAATAACTTTACGGATTTGTGTATTTTGAATATGTTGGCTATCTACTGCATGGTATAATGTTGATTGTTCTCAATTAATGTCTCCATTTGATCACTATCAATCAACTGATCTACTGGATCATGAAGCTTCGTCCAGCAAGAAAATTTCAGCATGAAACTTTGGAAACCACTTTTGACACGTTCAAGCAGTCATAGCACCTTCTCCCTTTCCTGCACAAATCTTTTCTTTCTTTTTTTTGTGTGTGTGTTTCAGCTGCATTTTTACCTTTCTTGAAATAATAAAGCATAATATGCAAAAGTGTTGCACATTTTCTTCCATCTTTAGTATTAAAATGGCTACACCAAAATTAACCAATTTTGATTTTTTGTTAAATGCACACTGATATGACAGCTGTCAAAATATCATCTAACAAAATTATTTTGAATGAAGTTAAAGACAACTAAGTGCTACTAGAGCCATCTTATGGGAAAAAAACCAAACAAACTTTTTGGCCAATCCTATCTTATTAGAATGTAGCAGAGTAAACTGTATATAATAATGTAGTTTAAAAAGTATTAGTGAAACCTAATCAACAAAACAAACAAGCAAGCAAAATATAACCAGAGACATTGAAATAAAGAACAAACTGACAGCAACCAGAGGGGAGGGGGAAGGAGGATAACAGGGGAAAGAAAGGGAAGAGTCATCAAGAAACATGTATAAAGGACCCATGACAAAGCCAAAGGGGCACAGGATTGAGGGTGGGAGGTGGAGGTGGGTGGGGAAAGACTGGAGACAACTGTGCTTGAACAACAATAAAAATAAAAATAAAGTATAAAGAAAATCCCTCAATGTATCTGTGTTTTTTAAAGCAGATCTCCATTTTACAGATGCTAGAAGCTATAGCAGTATCTTCAAAGAGAAAACATATTAGAGTATCTGAAAAATAAGAATATGCCTACCTTTAGTGTCTTGATCATAGTTGGATCAGTTGACCTAACATAGAAACTCTTTAGATAAGGTTCAAACATACCCTAGATAACAAAAATAAATATAAAAATACATTTAATGATAATAAAGCATTCATTTTTCTCTTGAATTATATATTCTCAATGTACCTACCTTTCTTTGAATTGACATAGTTGCTATATTCTGTAGGACAACATACTGCACCTCCCTGGAAATTAAAGGATAATTTTCACTGGGTATATTTTCCAATAAAATATCTTTAAGTAAACAGTACATTAAAAAAAAAGAATTAGTGATAAGGCTCATATTGAATAGAACTCTTAAATATAATACTTAAAAGTTAGTAAATTTTAGATGTTACTGCCTTAAGGTATATTTCCCTATAAACTATTAATAAATTAGATTTGTTTCATCATGAGTAAGAGTTAAAACCAATTTTATAACACTGCATTCCTAATATGTAAAACCAATTCTGTAGCTGCTCTTAACCTATGCAAGGAAGGTATTCTTAGGCCTGAAAAACGAACATGCTTGTCAAGTTCATATAAACTCTTGATTGGAAGTCTCACTGCATCACTCAATTCTCCCCTGAGTGAAAGACAGATTAAAAACACCACGTTATTTTCACATCCAAATATCTAAGAAATGAAGGTAGAACTGAATCTGTTATAAGGCTTCATAAGAAAGATGCATTCCTGGTATTTCTGATAACCTCTGAACTAGCTCTAGAACACAAAAATTATTGAACTGATAAAAGGAAAAAGACTGACTATGTGTACAAACAGAGAAAGGAACAGAAACCCAGAGGAAATATCGTCTTACTAAGGAATTGCAAAAGTCAGTCTAGGGTTAAAGTTTTGACACTGAGTTCAAGGTAAGGACAAAAATAAATATGTATTTTTCCCTGCAACATCATTAGTAGAGACAATGAAAAAAATTTTAATTTAAAATAACTAATTATTGCAGAATATACAGGGCAAGCTAAATAGCTAAAACAATGGTGCTGTTAAACACACATACCAACAACAAAAGAACAAAGGACAGAAAAACTGATCTTCAACTTTGAAAGTACATGTCATGGAAACTCAAAAGTTGTCTGAACTGTTGACCTAAACTGCTGAATTACTGCAAGGTAAAATTAAAAGGAAAGGTATTCTTGCTATCTATCTATCTATCTATCTATCTATCTATAGGGAACAAAAGGAGTAGGAATTTCTTTAAAATAAGTAGCTATTAAGAATATAGCTCTCCTTTTAAATAGAGAAAATAATGGTGACAGATGACTAAATTAAGTTGGTGATCACACTTAAAGGTAATATAAATGTTCAATTAATATATTGTACAAGTGAAACTAATATAATAACATTGTATACCAACTATACTAAAATAAAAATACATAAATAAAAACAAAAAATAGAGCAAACTACAGTAATTAGATATTGTAAGTGTATAGGAAGCAGCAATTCTCTCATAACCTACATAATTTAGCATATGTATTGCTTCATATAAAATCAAATATAATTACACTGAGTAAGTCAATCTGATAATACATTAGTATAGTTTGCAGTGATTCCAGATTTACTAGAACTCCCAAACATTATTATTTTTCACACCTAGAAATATCAAACACAAGTACTAGGCTACTGGTGACAGCATGTAGTATATGTCAAAAGTTATTTTTAACATTCTTAAGGCTATTTGGGCTTGAGATTTAAAAGCTTCAATATTTATCACAAACTTTAAGATAAGTTATATAAAATCTTCTATAATGATCCCCTTTAGTATCAAATCTTATTAATAAAATACAATCAGAGCTACACGTTAAATGCCTAAAAGACACATTATATTTGTTCAAACATTCCTTTTGAAGGAATACAAAAGAAAATATACATAAAACTATGTCCTACCTATTGCTACGAAGTAAACGCACTAGTGATTTAGAAATAATGCCAGCTTCAGATTTTGGTGCTATGTGCCAATAGAGCTGAGCAACTGCCATAACCACCTAAAAGATAAAGCATGAAAACAATCAGAATTATGAGCAACGGAGCACTCTACAGTTTCAAAGAACATTCTTAGATATTATTTCCTTTAACTCCTACAAAATTCCTATATTATTTTATAGGATAAATATGTTGTTACCTTCTGTAGCAGGTGACTAGTGCCCCCTGTCACCAACCAAGAATTCATGTCCACCCTCAAATGTGACCTTATTTGGAAATTAGCTCTTTGCAGATTATTAATGTAATTATCAGGACAAGATCATACTGATTAGGGTAGGTCCTAAAATCACTTAAAGTGTCTTTATAAAATATAGAATAAAGACATACAGAGACGTAGAGAAGAAGGCAATTTGACAATGGAGGCAGACATGGAATAAGCCACTTAAAGAAAGCCAAAGATTTGTTGGCAACCACCATAAGGTAGCAAAAGGCAGAGCCTTTTTCCCTCAGAGCCTCTAGAAGGAATCAACTGAACTGATACCTAGATTTTGATTTCTGGCCTCCTGAAATGTGAGAAAATAAATTTGTTGTTTTAATGTGCCAAGTATGTGCTAATTTGTTTATGGCAACCTCACAAAAGAAAGCTAATACATCCTCAAAAGAGAAAATAGATGTTAAATGAACAACCCAAGATCCGACAGTCAATACACAGCAAAGCTTGACATGATACTCTAAATCCCATAGTCTTCCTAGCAGTGTTGCTGCTGTTCTGAGACTGGGATTATTTTAAAGAATTGTAAACATGTCTTTCCAAATGAAGCCAGATACTTAAAGATAACAGTAATAAGTAGGCTGAATTTTTTTAATCAGTACATTTAAGTTATAATTAAAACAATTCCTCTTAAATAGCAGCATTTTAAAAGATCTTGGTTTTCAAAAATACAGAACCTTCCAAATAGTCTTTGGTTGAAACTCATTATAAGAGTGATCAAAATTTGTCATAAAATATGAGAACTGTGTTTCCTCTACATGCCTGTACACTTAGATCCAGAGATCAAGTCCAAACTTCCCATTTACTGAAAGTATCCACTTTAAAATGTGACAACTGCAGAAACAGAGATACAAAAGTTACATCGTCTTGTCTTTGTCTCAGAAGATATGTTCATGCTACTTTACTTCTGGTTGGTTTACAGAGCTCTAAGAAATGTATGACAAGAGTCTTACATACACATAAAGAGCACACAGTGCCCGAGGGTGCTGGAAGTAAAAAGAGTTTTCTTCTAAAACTACTAAACATATTTTAAAAATACAGTTTACAGGGTCTCATATTTACTGTTGTTTCACATTTTTATTGTACTTTTTTTTCTTACAAGACTACTAAAACTTTCAGGCATTACTTAGGAATTTGAGGAGTTTAAGAATATCGTATTTCTTCACTTGTGATCCACAAATACACTGTAACTATAGAACAAACTCTTTTGAATTTAAAATCTTATAAAACAAATCTCAATTAATCACTGACTTAATTTACAACTCACTAATAGTCATTTTTTTAAATATAGCATAAAGCTCTAAGTGTGCTGAAATTCTCAAAGTCTGTTGTAAAAGTTGAGAATAAGGCTAAAACAGAACAAAAATTTACTCACAATCCTTCAGAAGTCAGCACATGCATGTATACACATACATATACATATGTGTATATATGTGTTGTATATTATATATGTGTATATGTATATAATAATATATGTGTATAGTGTGTGTGTGTGTGTGCATACATCGAATAAGCCTGATACCAAAACATATTGGAACAGAAAGTAAGCCACCTCTACTTGGTACACTATCAAATATGCAGAGAACCAAAACATAACTGGGACAAAAAAGTAACTGGGACAATTTACCTCTTTTTGTTTCACCATTCAAGAATAGTTTTGGTCAGTATTTGTACTACAAAATGAACTTTTAAGACAAAGCTAAATTATTACTAAGTCACTTATAAAGCAGAGTCTTAGGTGTCAATTAACAGCTACTTAACGACCACCTGGCCAAGCAAGGGCACATTAAAACATATGCATATTTTCAACATTAGTAGTAAAATAATACTTTCGTTATTACTGTGCATAGTTACTTAATAATGATTAAGAAACTAAATTACTAGGTATAAGATAAAAACTTTTGCTAATTTCTAACAAATATATACAAAGTGCTGTGCTCTAAATTCTCAAGCATCAGAAAACAGTAATTCAAGTGAAATTCCTTACTTTCAAAGTTTTTGCTAATTGAAGAAAATAATTCATTAAGAATATTTTTAATTAAAAAAATAAACTTTAACTTGAACGCATCAAGCCTTTACATATAAATTCCAGTTAATAGGGAACTCAGGTCATAGAAGGAAAAAATTAAATAGCACTCTATAAAGAAATCAACCAGATAAACACGGAAAAACATTCTGCAAGACTTAAGAGGTTTAACAGAGATAACAAGCAGATGAAATGCAGCAGACATCGGTTTAGATGAACCATTTATAAAGATAATTTAAGATAAATTGGAATTAAATGAGATGAAATTTTATTGAAATAGAAAGGTGGAGAAGACTGACTAGAAAATAAACAGGTTAAAAATACTACATACAGTATGGTTTCTATCTTGTTTTAAAATATATAGATATGTACAGACATACACACATGGGAATATATGTATATTTATGTAGAAAAAAGATCTGGAAGAAAAAATGTATTAAGATATTATAACAGTGACTTCTGAATGATAGAAATATGATGTTTCAATTTTTTTTAGTTTTGCTAGTCTGAGTTTTCTAATATTCTATTGTACACTTATATTTTTAAAATAAAGGGTTATTTGAAATAAAAAGGTTAAAAAAAAACAAATTAGGATCCAAGTAAAGATGATTTTTAATAGTTATTGCTGCCAGTTAAAATTTACTATGTATGAGGCATTATGATAGGTGCTTTATGAGGAAAATAAAAAGATTATAAACTAATACTAGATTAAGTTCTCACAACTACAAACTAACAACAAAGAAATGTGCACAATCTTCAATCACCTCAGAAACATCATGAGCTCATATGTTAGGAAAAACTCAATTAACAAAACCACAAAAAATGTAAATCAGTCCAGTGGGTATACAACTACCAAACCAAGTAATCTCACTAAAACCTGATTTTTTGTTATATAAAGAAATAAACAAATGATCCACTAGCACACCCAAATATAAAGACTTGTTTACTAAACCTACATCCTCTTAACCAAGGTTTTTTAAAACAAATCTGTGAGAATTATTTCTTACAAGGGTTTTAACATACCGCTGCATTTCTGCTCTGAAGCAAAGGTTTTGTATTACGAATTAAAAGTCTATGGTCTGGATCCATAGCATAAGTCTTCCTCCTTTTGTCAGTCTTTTCATCATCCGATTCATAGAAATTCTTTTCGTTGTCCTCTAGACCACCATCCTACAGGAAAGACATCCAATCCCATGTTTAGTTCAGACCTTGAAGAGCCCAAATATTATACAAAGAAAACTCTTAAAACATCTACAATCATAAGATTTTATTATACAACTGTTGAGGCAATTTCAAAATACTTGCTACTTACATGAAGGCCTTGTTTTTTCTTATATTTTATAACACAGTAACTGACCTTTAGTGCTATAGATAATACTTCTCTTATATTACATAGGAAAACTCTGAAAATATTAAATCCCCATTAGATTCTAACAAAGCCTATAATATAAGACTACCTAAAACCTGAAAACTGTTTGCATAAATTACCAGTCATTCTGTAATTGGATCAAAGGGTCAGAAGAGAGAGGAGAATTTTTTCAACTGCAACACACATAAAAGAAATCATAATAAAGCCTGACAGGTTAAACACTAGTGATTAAGTAGCTCCCTACATTGTCAAGAAAGACTCAGTTTGAGCTTTATGTATATCCTTAACAGTTGATTCTGTTTTTGTTGTTGTCCTTTTTATTTGAATTCTTTATTAGCTTTGTCAGTAAAATCAGTCTATAGGCCTTTAGTCCTAAAAATAAACAAACGAAAAATAAAAAAATAATAATATCCAAATTTGAGTAACATAGAAAAATAAACCAAGGACAAAGACAACAAAATCCCCCAAAAACAGAACTTCAAGGACCTGAGGAACTATAACAAAACAACAAACATTTCGTGTCATCTGAATCCTGCCAGAAAAGAGAAAGAGGTTAGAATTGAAAGAAAGATATATTGGCTAAGAAAATCCTACATTTGGACATAAAAGTACTGATTGAATAACCTGAGTCAGCCCTAAATAGGATAAGCCCAAAGAAATTCATAAAAGACACATTTAAGTCAAACTTCTGAAAACTAAAGACAAAAAAATATCTGGAGAGCAGCATGATAGAAATCACATGAGAGGATGAGGTCATGAATCAGGGTAGTTAGTAATAAGGATGGAAAATGTAGGACAGATTCAGGAACTATTTAGAAGTGCAAGTCAATAGGATGCAGTGACTGAAGGTGATGAATGAGACAGGGGCACTGAAAAGGATGCCCCATTCCCAGCGTGGATGACCCAGCAGGTGCTGCTGCTGCTACCAGGCAAGAGAAACTCTCCAGGAGGGAAGGATTATCTCTTTCCCAACACTGTTTGCTATACAAACATTCTAATAAGACAGACCAGAAAAAACAAAACAAAACAAAAAAAAAACCTACCAATGCTTTTACTCAGAAGAATTGCAAACATTGGAGAAAAACCCATTAAGAACTGCCTCTCATTAAAAAAAAAAAAAAAAATTGTCTCCTAATAGTTTCTTTTGCTCATGACTGACCGGCCCCTATTCAAAGTGAATCTTCTTTCCATAAATTAAATTCTCTCCAGTAAAAGAAAATTTATAATTTGCAATCTCTAATTGTTTTTTTCTTCAATGTGACAGAATAGTTTTAAAAGTTACATAGCCAGGCACATAGAGTTCTTAGACTTGACACTAGAAGCACGATTCATAAAATGAAACACTGATAAACTGAATCTCATCAAAATTTAAAACTCTTGCTCTGTCTATGTGGGGGGCAGGGGGAAGGGGAGAACAAAACAAACAACCAAAAAACTCTCAAGAGTTAAAAAGAAAAACAAGTTATAAGCAGTCAGAAAATATTTGCAACCACATATTTGACAAAGGACTACACTATCAAGAATACAGGGACCACTCCCAAAACTCAAAAGTGAAAAAAACAATCAATGCATTTTGAAAAGGAACAAAAGATATTATGGACTGGTAACAAATTCACACGATGAAGCCCTAATACTTAATGTTGAGTGTATGCCAAAATAGAGTCCTTAAAGAAGTAATTCAGCCTAATGACATTATGTGTGTGACTGTACCCCAACACAACCAGTGGCCTTATAAGAAGGAAGAGGACACCAATGGTGGCACAGATAAAAGACCGTATGTCCTCAAGAAGACAGCCATCTGCAAGCCAAGGAGAAAGGTCTCGGGAGACGCCAAATCTACCAACCCCTCGATCCTGGACTTCCAAACTCTTAACTGTGAAAAACTGTGGGAAGTAAATTTATGTTGTTTAAGACATTCAGTCTGTGGTATTTTGTTAGGGTAGCCCTTAGAAAACTAATACAGACTCTGGCAACAAGAACAAGAGGGTGTGCTGCTGCTACAAATACCTAAAAATGTTGAAGGGACTTTAAAACTGGGTAATAGAGGCTGAAACAACTTTGATTTACATGTTTAAAAAAGAAACCTAAATTGCCTTGAAGAGACTGTTGGTAGGAGTCTGGGTGTTAAAGGATGTTAAACGTGATTCTTGTGAGATCTCAGATGGAAATGAGGGAAATGTTACTGAAAACTGGAGTAAAGGCAATCCTTGCTATAAAGTGGCAAAGAAATTGGCTGAATTATGTTCTAGTGCTTTATGAAAAGGAGAAGTTAAATGTGATGAGATTGAATATTTAGCTGAGAAGATTTCTAAGCAAAGTGTTGAAGGCTCAGTCTGTTTTCTCCTTCTTGCTTACTATAAAATGAGAGATAAATTGAAAAAATTAAAGCAAAAGTAAACCAGAACTTGAAGAAGCTTTTCATCCTATCCATATAGCAAAAATCAGGAAAACTTCAGAAAAGAATGCCAACGGTATATCTAGAAAATCATTTGATAAAGAGATTCTGGGTACAATGTATGGATTTAAGAGATGGAATTTTACTGGCAGAGACACTGCCAATTGGGCTAACGGGGAGAGACAGGACAAAATAAAGGACCGCTGTCACAGTCTTCGGGATTCTGTAGGACAGGGCTATGTGAGGACACAGAGAGAAGGCAAACATTTATAGGCCAGGGAGAGAGGCCTCATTCAGGAGAAACCAACCCTGCAAACACCTTGATCTTGGGCATCCAGCCTCTAAAACGGTAAGAAATAGATTTCTGTTGATTGAGCCACCTAGTTTGTGGTATTTTCTTATGGCAGCTCTAGCAAACCAACACAGACATCAACAAACTATTCACCAAATGAAAAAAAAAATCATGAAAAAATAATCAACTACATTAGCTATCAGAGAAATGCAAATTAAAACAGCAGCAAGATATCACCACACACCAGCAGAATGGCTCTCACCTAAATTTTTAAAATATGACAAGACCAAATGACAGTAAGGACACAGAGAAAACAGTTCACTCATATATGGCTGGTAGGAATGCAAAAGGTTATAGTCAGTCTGGCAGGTTGGCAATTTCTTACAGAGCTAAACCTGTAATTACTATACAACCCAGTAATTACACTCTTGGGCATTTATCACTTGGAAATGGAAATTTATTCTCATACAAAAACCTGCACACAAAATATTCACAGCAGCTTTATTCTTATTAGCCAAAATGGAAACAACCCAGATGTCCTGCAATGGATGAATGGTTAAACAATTGGTTAAACATCTATGCCATGGAATACCACTCACAAATAAAAAGAAACAAACTACTGGTACACACAACCCTGATTAATCTCCAGAGAAGTATGCTGAAAGAAAAATAAATAATCCTAAATGGTTACATACTATATGATTCCATTTATATACCATTCTTGAAATGACAAAATTATAGAGATGGAGAAACAATTAGTGGTTGCTAGGGATTAAGGGTTACAGGGTTAAGCACAGGGAAGAAAGTGGGTTTAGCTACAAAATGGCAACACAAAAAAATCTTTGTAATGGCAAAGTTCTGAATCTTGACCATACCAAGGTCAATATCCTGATCATAATAACTTACTATAGTTTTCCAAGACGTTCCCATGGCGGGAAGTGAGTAATGTTATACCAGATATCTCTGTATTATTTCTTATAACTGCATACAAATCTATAATTATCTTTAAAGTTTTAATAAATAAAACTAAGGGAAAAATCAGTAAATGTTGGAAAAGCTACTTGTACATATTTATCCATTATTATAACAATAAAAAATTATCTAAAATGGTATACATTGGATTGCTTGGGTTTTGGGGGGTTTTTTGGTATTGTTGTAAGAGTTCTTTACATATTTTAGGTAACCCTTTATCAGATGTATCATTTGTAAATATCTTATATTCAGTAGGTTGTCTTTGTTTTGTTGATGGCTTCCTTTGCTATGCAAACATTTTTTAGTTTGATATAGTCCCACTGTCTATTTTTCCTTTTGTTTCCCTTGCTTGAGGGGATATATCTAAAAAGCTACTGCTTAGACCAATATCAGATATTACTGCCTGATTTCTTCTAGGAATTTCATGGTTGAAGGTCTACTATTTAAGTCTTTAATTCATTTTGAGTTTATTTGTGTATATGGTGTAAGAAAGCCATCCAATTTTATTCTTTTGCAGGTATCTGTCCAGTTTTATCAACACCACTTATTGAAGAGACTGTCTTTACCCCACTGTATATCCTTGCCTTGTTTGTCATAGATTAATTGACCACATAAGCAAGGATTTATTTCAGGGCTCTCTATTCTATCCCATTGATCTATATGTGTGTTTTTATGCCAGTACTATGCTGTTTTGATCAGTTAGTTATCAGGGAATATACCTCCCACTTTGTTCTTTCTCAAGGTTTCTTTGGCTATTTGGTGTCTTTTGTGTGGTGCCATGTATATTTTAGGATTAGCTGATCTAATTCTAAAAGAAATAATGCCACTGGTATTCTAACAGGGATTGCATTAAATCTGTATATTACTTTAAGTAGTATGGACATTTTTAACAATATTAATCTTTACAATCCAGGAGTAAGAAACATCCTTCCATTTATTTGTATCTTGTTCAATTTCTTTCATCAGTGTCTTACAGTTTTCAAAAAATCAGGCCTTTCACCTCTTTGGTTAAATTCTTTCCTAGGCATTTTATACTTTTTGATGTAATTGTAAACAGGATTGTTTCTTTAAATTTCTTCTTTAGATCATTTGTCGAAATTGGTACATAGAAATTGGTATATAGAAATCTGTTGCTCAGATTTCTATATATTGATTCTGTTCTCTAACTTCACTGAAGTCATTTATCAGTTCTAACAGTTTTTAGTGGCATCTTTTGGGCATTCTATATATAGTATCATCTGCAAATAATGAGAGTTTTACTACTTCCTTCCCAATTTGGATGTCTTTTATTTCTTGGTCTTGTCTTATTGCTGTGGCTGGGATTTCTAATACTAGGTTGAATAGAAGTGGTGATAGTGGGCATCTTTGTCTTATTCGTGATTTTAGAAGAAGGTTTTCTGCTTTTCACCACTGAGTATGATATTAACTGTAGGTTTATCATAATATGGCCTTTATTATGTTGAAATATGTTCCATCTATACCCATTTTATTGAGAATTTTTATCATAAAAGGATGTTGACTTTTGTCAAATGCTTTTTCTGGATCTCCTGAAATGATCATATGTTTTTTATCCTTTATTCAGTTAATTTGATGTATTGTATTAATTGATTTATGGATGTGAACCATCCCTGAATCCCTGGAATGAATCCCACTTGGTCATGGTGTATAATCCTTTTAATGTATTCTTGAATCTGGTGTGCTAACATTTTGCTGAGAATTTTTGCATCTATGTTCATGGGCTCATAATTTTTTTTTCTTAATGTCTTTATCTGGTTTTGATAGCAGAGTAATACTGGCTTCATAAAATGAATTTAAAAGCATTACTTCCTCTTCAATTTTTCTGAAATAGTTAAAGAGGAATAGGTTTTAATTTTTCACCTGTGAAGCCATCTTCCCACACAAGATTCAAAGATCTTAAAATGCTATTAATAAAAAGTTCTACAAATCAATAAACCATGATGTGTTATATTAAAGATCTATAAATTCATTCTTTCTTAACATTTATTATTAAATAAATTATTATAATTTCCTAAAACGAATGGGATTATTTGAAATACTATTAAGTTTTAACAACAGGATTATGGGATAACAAATATGAAAAATGTGGGACTTAATACCTATAATAGTTATTGATGCTTTTATATTTTTCAATTATTCTTGAAAAGTATATTCCCCTCAAATAAAATTTTCTCTTAAACTTTTTATGAAATTTCTATTTACTTCTGCAAAAGAACATCATGGCATATCTTTTTACAATATCTAGCTCTGCTAATTATGCTGTTTTATGTACCAACTGCATTATTCTCAAAGTTTGAACTAAAAGGAAAAAATTAATTGATAAATGAAGTGTTACTATTTGTCATAGGTTAATGAAAATAACAATATAAGGCTTCCACATAGGATGGGAACCACCCTGCAATAACTTGATATCTGAATCTGTATTACTGCTGGCTGTTTTCTCAGGTTTTCAACCCATAAGAAGATACACTAGCCCAAAAGGAATGGAAGTTAGATGTATATATATAACTAGAATGGGTGAACGAGGTCACACCAGTTTAATATCACAGCACTGTCCCAATCACCATGGCAAATTACTTAAACTCTCCTTGTCTTAATTTACTCATCTGTAAAAGGGAAGAAGAGAGAGAGAGAGAGAGAGAGAGAGAGAATGTGTATTTTAAAAGTGTTTTATAAAAATTATTTCAGTGACAGTTATACAAGCATTCAGTGCCTGGTACATATTAAACACTCAAACAGTAGCTATTACTGGTTTTATTAAGAAACTTTCTTTCCAGAAACCATGTAATAGAAATTATTACTTACCTCAAATCAAATATCCCTAGATGCCAAATATGAAGAAAAGTTTCCCCCTACATTATCCTTCAGAAAAGAAACTACCTCATATTTGAGAATTTACAACTATGTTATGAGGTTCTTAAACACAACTGCTTCATTTTGAAACATAATGTACTATTTGGGGAACTCCTTACTTTGAAACAACTTTAATCAATGTTAGTTATAGATGCTTAAAGTAAGTCACAAACTCCAGTGACTAAATGTCATTATAAATAAGCCTTTAAGGTCACTTTTAAAAACAGGTAATATAGGATTATAGAGTTCTGCTTCCAGTAATGGCTAAATAGGCCACTTGGAACAACTCTTCCAGTGAGAACTAGAAGAGGTAGGGGAAAAAACATAAAACACATCTGTCTGAAGGCACTAAAGAGCTAACAGAACAGTGATGAATTATGTAGGCAAGACCCAGAAGTAGTAAACCTAGAAATCTGACAGACATTTGTAATTGCCTTCCCCCAAAGAGCATGTGCTGCTACATAACAGGAAGCTGAAAGGCCTAAAAGCTGAGTAGGCTTTCAGTAGATTCACAAAACTACATAAAGAGAAACTAAAAGTCAGGAGCCACCAAAAAGCAAATTCCTACATCTCACCTAGTCTTTGGTTTAAAAACTAAGTGTCTATAACCTAGGGAGTAAAGATGATAAAACTAAAGCCTAGCTTTTAACCCTATCAGTATGTAATTGCAATGATTAAATGAACTCATTGTTGATACCCTTCCCTAGTAATATTCCATAAACAAACCAAACTCCATCATCCAAAGCTTCAAACTACTTCTACAATTTATCATAAAGGAAGGAAGGAAAGAAGGAAGAAAAAAAAGGCAGTGTCATTATGTTAAATGGAAGGTGTAAAGAGGGAGGCTGCTGAATTGTACTTACAGTTTCTGTTTCTTAACCTGAGTATTCATTATATAAGTGTGTTCAGTCTGTGAAAATTCATGAATCTATTTGCTCCTGACACATGTACTTGCATCATGTACTAATTCAAAAAATTTTAAATACACATAAAAAAAGACGATGACGTGACTATAAATCAAGAAAAACAATAAAAACAAACAGAAAACTAAAAAATCAGCACAACAGACAAGAATTTTAAATGGACTGTAAAAATATCTTCAAGATATATTTAAGTGTAAGATTGAGCTTCTGGCAGGGACTTCAACATGGTTATTATTTTTACAAAAAGTCAACTTAGGTTTTAATATCATTTTGATATATAGAACTATAATTTCAGAATCCGCTTGTACAGTTAATGTGGCAATCTTTTAAAATCAGACTAATTTTATAAGTGTAATATTTGGATAGATCAGATTGAGGAAGATTTGTGCTCTCTTAGAGATAATAGCCCAGATAATTAAGTGGGAATTCTATATCTTAGATAGCTCTGAACAGTTTAAAGTAATCACATTACAAACATTTTAATGTATAATGAATTTTCTTTTCACTTTGTCTAAATACACAAAAGTTAAACAAGTAAGGTAAACAGGATTTACTGAGAAAGATGTTAGGTCTGCTTAAGAATAAATAAATAAAATGTGTTTTAAGGATGTTGAGATCCACTTAGAGAAAATTCTCATTTACTCAACAGAGTACATACTGCATAAAATCCCATATAAAAGAAAATAAATGAGTTTTAATGAACATCCATGTGTATTTGAAAGTAACAGTTTAGAAATATTTTATTTTCAGCATAACTAGTTAAATTTTTAAAATTTATTCTGTGCATTCTAATATATTTCTTATCCAGAAATTGATATTATGCAGTCTCAATTTGTGTAATACATCTATGAATTTGGAACTGAGTAGAAAAGATTCTCATACATAGCTGAAATAGTTGTTATGAAGCCTTTGGATAGCATTCTACAATAATTAAGTCCTTATTCAGAGTATATTATGCATATAATTTAAATCATTTTAATAATCTGTTTTCCTGATACATAGGTAATAAAAAGTAAAACTTTAAAAAGAATATATTAATAAATATCTCGCATTCTCTATCATGGGACAGAGAAATAGAAGCTTGTTTTAGAAGCGTTTGAGTCAAAAGGCAAAAATAATCAATTATATTGTGTTGTTTCTATTAAGCCTGGAAAAATAAGACATTATCATACACAGGGTTTCTAATGGATATTAATGATAACATTTTATATTGTGGTTTGTGTTGGCTATTTTTTTTAAACCACACTGTCAGCATGGCTATTACAAAAAGATGGAACCACTTGACAGAAATCTGACTGATATAAAAAAAATTAATAAACCCATAAAACCTTCTCTTTTGCAACTTGGAAAAGAGCTGGTTCTAAAGCTAGGACAGTTAAAGTAAATTTAGATCACCAGTATTTAAAAAAACTCCCTAAGGCCAAAGCTGAAAAATTTGAGCAAAAAAAAAATAATAATAATAGTATTAATTTATAACCCAAAGAATAAATAAATGGGTCCATAATCATATAAATAAACGAATAAAAAATAAATAAATCAGGGGAAGCCAAGTCTCCCTTACCAAAGAATTTCAAATAACTATGCTAATATCATCTGAATATGTCCTGGAAGATTAAAATGTATTTCTATGACGGCATTAAAGCTATATTCCAAGTTGATGTGTATCTCAAACAACAGGAGATTCTTCTAACCCTGGCTGGCATGGCTCAGCAGACTGAGTGGCGGCCTGAGAACCAAAGGGTCGCTGTTTTGATTCCCAGTGTAAGGCACATGCCTAGGTTGCAGACTAGTTCCCCAGCTGCAGGTGCGTGAGATGCAACCACACATTGTTTCTCTCCCTCTCCTTCTCCCTCCTGTCCGTTCTCTAAAAATAAATAAATAAATAAATATTTTTTAAAAAGAAGGGTCTTCCTCATAGAAAACTATTAAATGACTAAAAAGAACCCTAGTTATTGAGGACACAAATACATAAAATGTTTGTAATAAAACTCATAAAGTGAGTACAAAAAGTTAATTTATAAATATTTTATTTTCCTGTGATTTAAATATAAGCGTGTGTATAAAATGAAATTATACATAAGAATAGAATACTTTCCCCTTGTTTCTAAAAAAAGCATACATTCAAGCTGAACCTAAAAATAAAAGCTTTAAGTCTCCTGTATGGAAAATAGGGACCAACTTATATTTGAGAAAGGTTTGCAGTTTTTTTTAAGTGAAGACAGTGTTTTAAAAATACATATTGAATAGATGTACATGAAACTATGTAACATCTAGCGTTTTATGTGAAATCTGGGAATAGAAGTGGAAGAGGATAGAGTTAAAGTTGAAGCTAGGTGATGTATATATATAAGGGACTCATTAGACTGTTAGGCCTACTTTAGTATATACTTAAATTTGTCCATAATTAAAAATTTGAACAGTGAATTTGACTTCAATATCTAATATAAAGCTATAGTATTCAAGACAGTTATATCGGTGAAAGAGCAGGTATTAATGGAACAGAGAACCACAAAATATTTAAATATATTTAAATATATTGTACAGTCAACTGACTATAGTCAAAGGAGCAAAGGCGATACAATGGCAAAAAGATAGTCTTTTCAACAAATGGTGCTGGAATGACTAGACATCTACAGCAAAAAACAATCAATCTAGACATGCACCTTTGACCCATTAAAAACTTCACTCAGAAAAGCCCTGAATAATGTGGACCAGTTGCCTAGGTTGCAAGTTCAGTCCCTGGTCAGGGCACATACAAGAGGCAACCGATCGATGTTTCTTTCTTACATTGATGCTTCTCTCTCGCATTGATGTTTCTCTTCCTCTTTCTCCCTCCCTTTCCATGTCTCTAATAAATAAATTAATTAAATAATATTCACTCAAATGGTTTATTAACAAATATATGTTTAAATTATTAGACTGTAGAAGATAACCTATGTGGAAATCTAAATGATCTTGTCTATAATGATTTTTATTTACAACACCAAGGATATGGCTCATGAAAGAAGAAACTGATAAGCTGAACTTCATTAAAATAAAAAATGCTCTGCAAGACAATGAATGTCAAGACAAAGCAAACCCAAGCCATAAACTTGGAGAAATATTTGGAAAAAGTAATCTGATAAAGGGTAGTTAACCAAAATATACACAGAACTCTTAAAACTCAGTAAGAAAGCAAACAACTCCATTAAAAAGGGGGCAAAAGACCTGAACAGACAACTCACCAAAGAGATATAGAAAATAAGCATACAAAAAGATGCAACTTCAACTGAAGTAACCTCTAATATTAGTAAAGTACTTTAACAAATACCTTATTGAATCCTTAAAGCAACCCCTTGAGATAAAGCAAAGCAGTACTTACTATCTTTTCCACCGATGAAAGAAATGAGGCACACCATTAATATGAACTGTCAATAATCTCAGAGATTAAAAGTGGTGGGGCCAGGATTTTACCTCAAGAACATTATTCTTCACCCTGTCACCTCCCCCTTTAGCATTTATAGTAGTTAAGAAAAAGACACTGATATATACCCACTTCCCTTCAAAATTCCTCCGTAGTCTAGCATCACCTTACGATTTGTACCAGGACAAAATCTCTGTAGTCTGCTATGGACACAGACTATTATATAATGCTTAAAACTATATAAAGGAATATATCAAACATTCTCTTACTGTATTAGTCAGCTCAGGCAACTAAACAAAACACCAGAGACTGGGTGGTTTGAACAACAGAAACTTATTTCTCACAGTTTTGGAGGATGGCAAGGCCAAGATCAAGGAGTCTGCAAATACAGTTCCTGATGAGAACCCACTTCCTCCTGGCTTGCAGATGGCTGCCTTCTCACTATGTCCTCATATGGCAGAGAAAAAGAGAAGAATCAAGCTCCCCAGTGTCTCCTCTTAAAGGGGTACTATTCCCATGATGAGGACCCCATCTTTATGACTTCACTTAAACCTAACTACTTCCTAAATTCCCCACCTGCAAATGCTACTGCATTGGTGATTAGGGCTGCAATGTATGGGTTTCAGGAAACACAAATATTCAGCCCAAAGATACCACAGCAGGATATTGATGGTACACCTGACACTGGGTTAAATGTGCCTGACAAGACCAAAGTAGGAAGGTAATTAGCATTATCATAATCACTTAGTTAAAACAGCTATTCAATATGTGTAGCGTGTCTTATCAGGGAAAAATATGTCATGTGTAATAAAATTTTCAATTTAATGTTTTTCTCAAAGGAAAGAAAAAGTCTCTTTCCCCCAAAATTGGGTCTAGGAGAAACAAACCCAAGGATATGAATACTTGCTTGAGACTGTTTTTCCTCCTGTGAGGTAACTGCTATGTTCTCCACTTTACAAGTTTTATAACACAGCCCAGTGACCATTATACCACACAGGTGGAAGTGTGGGTTTGAGGACCACTGAACACTGTATCTCCCCCAATACATCACAATTACAAAAACACCTGTACCCAGTAACTTTGTGCAAGCCGCTATGAAAATTCACAGCATTCAAGTGTCCACAACACTTCTTTTCATTTCTTATGACTCTATGTTCAGCTCCACAATATAAGAAACAAGTTTTCTGAATGCAGGAGTTTCCAAACTTTTGTTACTGAGAAATCTGCAGAATCTACATAAGGCATTTTTCCTATAGAATATATTCCATAAGAATATATTCTTATATAACTCTATTGAAGACTTGCAATTTCCATGAGGACTGCAGTGATTTTAATATGTATCAGAGATTTAAGGTCTGTATAGAATTCCTGGCTGAGTAGCTCATTTGGTTAGTGTCCTCCCGATACGCCAAGGTTGCAGACTCAACCCCTAGTCAAAACACACTCAAGTATCAACAAATGAATGCATAAATATGTGGAAAAAAAAATGTTTCTCTGTGCATCTCTCTCTCTCTAAAAAAATCAACCAACTTTTAAAGTCTGTATAGATACAGCTAAATAGATAACATTATAGGATGGGACAAAATGAAGAGGCATTTAGGGAAATGCAGGGCAACCTGAAATGTAATAATATCCGTATAATAGGGATACCAGAAGGAGAAGAGGATGAGGAAGGGATAGAGAAACTGTTTGAAAAAGTAATGATGGAAAACTTCCTTAATTTGAGGAAAGAAAGTCACCCATGTCCAGGAAGCACAGAGGGTCCCATTCAAGAAGAACCCAATGAGGCCCACTCCAAGACACATCATCATTAAAATGGCAAATATCAAACACAGAGAATCCTAAAGGCAGCAAGGAAGAAAGAGGTAGTAACACATAAGGGAGCCCCGAAACAGCTAGCAGCTGACTTCTCAACAGAAATACTTCAAGTCAGAAGGGAATGGCAAGAAATATTCCAAGTAATGAAAAGCAAAGGCCTGCAACCAAGACTGTTCTACCTAGCAAGGCTCTCAATTAAAATGGAAGGTGAAATAAATAGCTTCCCAGACAAAAGAAGGTTAAAAAAATACGCCTCTACCAAACCAGCATTGCAAGATATGCTACAGGGACTTCTTTAAGAAGATGAAGAAAAAGAGTCTATGAATATCCAGTTCCTTTCACAGTCACCAATACTTGATATTACCAATATTTTAATAATTATTAATCTGATTGTGACAATGATCTGTTGTTCTGTTACTTTATTATTCTTGAAACTAAATGTGTTTTTGTATATATCTTGCCTATTTATATTATTTTTAAAAAGCTTTAAATGACATGTTGCAAATACTTTCCTATTCTATTACTTGTCCTTTAACTTTTTTTATATGTATATTATGTACAGTCTTAAATGTTTAATACAGTCACATTGTCAATATTTTACTTCATAGCTTCTGGGTTTGAATATTTTACTTCAGGGTAAGAAAAATACTATTTTGTATTTTCTAAAACTCTTTAGGTTTTTCATATTGTTTTTTTAACTCACCTGGATATTGTTGTATAATATGTGAAATAGGTCTCTATATTTGTTTTATTTCAAGTAATAGTGGTCCATGCACCTTATTTGTTGAATAAGCCTTTTTACCCATTTATTTTAAATATAAATTTAATCATATTACATTGTTAGACAGGTATATGCATTTGTTTCTAGAATGCTCATTTTATCTCATTGATCTACTTGTTTATTTCTGCGCTGGTGTCATGTTTTAATTGCTAAGACTTTACAATGGATTTCAATTTTTTAATATTTTATCATGGATTTTCCCATTTAAAAAATAAATAAAATCAATTTGCATTTTTAAAAAAAAAGAAAGAAGGAACTCCTACCTTTTGTGATAACATGGATGGAACTGGAGAATATTATGCTAAGTGAAATAAGCCAGTCGGTGAAAGACAAATACAATATGATCTCACTTATAAGTGGAATATATTCAACAAAATAAACTAATGAACAAAATAAATCACAAGCATGGAAACATGGAGCAGACTGAAAGTGACCAGAGGGGATGGGGAAGTAGGACAATGGTAGAAAGAAGGGGAAGGGAACAGAGAAAGAACACGTATGAATGACCCATGGACATGGACAACAGAGTGGGCAATGACTGTGGGAGCCTGGGAAGGGGGGAAAGGGTGGAGGAGGGCAAAGGGGGAAAATTTGAAACAACTGTAATAGAATAAACATGGTTTTCTAAATATGGTAATAGAATAAAAATAGTTCATTGACTAAAAAATATCTTTTAGACCTATAGAAAACAAAAAAATTAAAAAAGTAAAAGAAAATTCCAGCCCTGGCAAGGTGGCTCAGTTGGTTAGAGTGCTGTTTCCAGTCAGGGCACATACCTGGATTGCAGTTCAGTCCCTAGTTGGGGCATATACAGAAGGCAACCGATCAATGTGTGTGTACACACACAGACACACACACACGCACACACCCCCCCCCCCCGCCCCTGTCCCTTCTTCTCTCTCTAAAAATCAATGAACATATCCTTGGATAAGGACTGAAAAAGAAAAAAAAATTCCAGAAAAAATCCTCAGGTTTTCTAAACAAAGACTTCAGTCTCTGCTGAGACTGAATTTACTATCCCACAAATTAATCCTTTCTCCAAATGTCCTAAGGCTACTGAAACAAAAAGAATAAGGCATAAAATACCCACATCACAAATTGAAACTGAGAGAAGGAAACAAACTGTCTTTAGTTGTGGTGGGATGAAATTAAGAAGCCATGCTATATCAGAACAAAGAAAATGTATGTATCAGAGCATCCCAAGTCTTTGCAATATGAAAAGGGTATAATAACTATGCAAAATATTCACAGCACAAAAGGGAAAAAAGACAGGTAAAAAACAGAAGTCATTCTGGAAAAAATAAATCCCATATGTTCAAAAGTAAGTTCTCTGGTAAGTTAACTAAGAAAATAGAGTCAAAAAACATAAGTTCAAAGATGAGATGAAAAAACTACAGATTGAGATGAAAAAACTGTAAATTAAAGGAAATATAAGATTGAAACTAAACAAATAAATACCAAAGCACTATCACTACCAAACTAAGTAAAAATTAGATCATTTAAAATCAAATTACTGACAAAGGCTTGAGATAATATAAATGCAAATAGAAAGGCAAATATTAAAGCAATTTTTTAAAAAAAGGTGACAGAGAGTAGACAAAGATCATAAAATAGAATAGCTACTATTCCTGGAGGGCAAAGAAAAAGAAAAATTTTAATTCCCTAAAATACAAAAGAAGTGAATATGCAGAGTGTATAGAATGACCCACACTGAGATGCAACCTCACTAATTTTCAAAGATTAAAAAGTAACAAAACAGCCCTGCCTGCTTGTGGCTCAGTGGGTTGAGCACTGGCTTGCAAACTGAAGGGTCACTGGTTCCATTCCTGGCCTGTATTTTGGGCCAGGTCCCAGGTTGGGGGAGTGCAAGAGGTATCCGATGAATGTTTCTCTCCCCCTTTCTCCCTCCCTTCCTTGTTCTCTAAAAACATAAATAAATAAAATCTTAAAAAAAAAAAAAAAAAAACAGATCTGAAGATACAAATAAAATCAAGTTACCTGCAAAAGAGATGTCTACAAAGCTCCCAGAGGAAGGGAAAAAAAGGTTAGATCCAAGAGATATATATCCAGCCAAGATGTCAAGTACAAAAGTAACAAACATTTAAAACACATAACATCTAAGAGAATCACGATCAAAGAGCCCAGGCAAAATATCAATCAATATGAAAGTGACACTGAAAGTCTCTCTAATCCACATATCCTTAGCAAGACACTGGAGGATGTCCTCTATCAAAACCAGGAAGACCAGAAAAGATGAAGACAGTATGTAAAGGAAGCTGTAAGATGTAGAGAATTTTACACAGGAAAGAGAGGAAATTAAATTCCAGAAAAACAACCCTAGCAAGCAACCAGAATAGAACAGGAGAGTATAGCCTCTAAGAGTGTGTCTCCTGGAAGAATATGAAGCTGTTGGAATACTTGATATATTTGACAACTATACTAGTTAGAACTATATTCAGGTATATACCAAGAAAGGTAGCCCCATTAGGAAAACACTTGTTCTTTTTCGGTTCCATCCATTTCCAGAGTATGGCTTTATCCTCATGCTTGCAAATATTGGCTGCTGGACCGCTAATAATCACATATAAATTCCAGAAAGAAATAATAAAAAGAGAGAAAGTAATGTATGTGAAATAAGCCTGTCAGAAAAATTGTTTTCCCGGAATCACGAACAGAATATTTCCACAAATATCTCAATTTCCACATTGGGTCATTTGGCCATTTCTGACTCCAAGGCAGTGTGAAGAAGTTGGAAAGCTGATTATGTTTAACTGGATATATCACTACCCTAAACAAAATGGATTCTGTTATTTTAAAAGCTGAGGGGAGTAAAGAATTGATATTAGGTAGGCAATTAGGAGTATCTCAATAAGTTTATCTAAAATAACATTTAAAGAATTTAATATCACAATAGAGAATTCGGAATGCTTATTGCAATGGTGGCATGATAAATAAACTAAGCAAATTAAAAGTGACATAATTTTTCATTCCAGGAAGAACTAAAAGTTCCGCAAGAAAAAAGGTAAAAATGTTACTATACAGCATAAATAATATTCATAAAGTAAGAATTAAGTGAACATCACACAATGGTTGAAAATTGTCATAAAATTATATTGCAAAGAAGGATCAGGGAAAGTGGAAGCACGAGGTAATATATGACAAGAATGCTAAATTCCCCATTTCCATAATAGAAAGTCAAAATATGTCTAAAATCAATAAATGAAGCAACAGCAACACTATGTGTATTACTTAGAAATGGAAAAGGTTAAATACACACAAAAGCCATAAAGATACGGAGGTAGCTACTTCACATATGGGTTAGTGTGGGACAAAGAAATGTTTCCTACAAGCCTTGCAGTTATCATTTAACTTTTTTAAGCCATGTACATGTTACTTGGATAAACTGTAAAATATTTTTTAAAAGGAACTTCATAAGTTAAAAACTCCCAATCGAAAATGAATTATGAAGAACAAAAGAACAAGGAATCTTTAAGATTAATGCTTCATAATTTATGAATGGAAGGGAGACTTCATTTCATTATCTGCACATGGTCCATTGTTACCCATTAAACTGCACACTGAACCCTCCATCAATAGTTGCCTGAAAAAGCACACAAAAACTTTTTTGTTCACATTGTAAAGCATGGATTCTACCACAACTCATGATTTTGTTTTTAAAAAGTTCCACAGAATAGTAAGATTAAAAAACAGTCTGTTAATAAGAAACAATACAAAATTTACAAAGAAAACTAACCCATAAGAAAACTAAAATTTAATAAAAAATAATCTCTACAATTTAGGTCTTCTAAGACCAGACCTAACAGTGAAATCTTGAACCTTTTCACAAAGTGTCATTATATTTTCAAAAAATTGCTAATCAAGAACTATGTATAGTATATGAATTTGTGTTCTGATAAGTTCATATTTTATAGCCATCCCTAAAAAGTTTAAGAAACATTATCTGAAAAATTATTTTTAAAAAATTCTAAAGTTGGAACTTTCTTATGCCTATATAGGGTTTTAAAATTGAAGTACTGATATATTGAGAGAAATAAAAGTAGATTAATCATCCAAATTTCAAAAGGCATACATACTGCCACCAGAATTATATTACCTGGGTTCATATGCAAAAAGAACTGTGAATATATAGAGTTTTAAGTTCCAAATTACTAAAATATTTTGATATATCTCACAAAACTTATCTCCTTGAAAAAGTTTGACTTTAAAATGCTAAATTCATAAAATTAGAAACATTCCCGTGAGTCCCCAGCACCAGAGTTTTATTTCAGTTGATAATTATTGCCACTGAAGTTTTTTTAAAATCAGTCTTAAAATTTATTTGGTGTTTTATAACACTTCTTAAAATCCATTACTTCTATAAAAGCAACTTTAGTCTTATAGATTTACATTTATGTTTCAAGTATGCTACCCTAATAGGTTTGAATAACACAAAGAAAATATTTAAGTAATTTTATATCCTTGAAAATTATACAAACTTGACCTAGAATGAAAAAACAACCCACATGGAATGCAAAGAGTAAGGTAAACTTAAGAAAATAAAAATGCAAACATGCATTTTAGCAGTCTCTTGAATTTATTAACCTAAAAGGTTTAATTTCCATTTTCCTGCATCAGCTTTATTTATAAAATGTCGTGCCCTATAAATACGCTGTTATTTTCTATAGTCAAGCACCCTCTTAACAAATCTTCTCATTAATATGTAAATTTAAAGTCAATCGGTCTTCTCCCTGACAGCCCCATGAATTCCTAGTGCACTGTATAATCGGCTTTGACTTGGCATCCACTATTTATCATCAAAGATGTCAGTTAGAAAAATTATAGAAAATGCACTGCAATTGATATGACTGCAATCTACTTTGTCAAAACTTAATTGTTCCTCAAATCATACATTTACATATAAACAGCCTAAATACTGATCTATAATGATGCAAATAAACTAAATTAAAAATCTCTTCTGCCCCTGAAGAAACCTGTTTGTATATGATGTGTTCATTTGAGAACTTAATGACAAATGCATGTACATCAATCAGCTCATCTCAAAAGTATTTCCCCTAATTTTTAATTCCTCAAAAACAATTTTGTTACATTTCAAGCCCATAAACATAAACAAATATTTGAAATAATTCAACAACAAACATCTTTTTCTTTTTTGTGTGAAAAGTAAATTTAATTATGGTTGTTAGCTAATGGCAATGTCTGAATACTATGGATTGGGGAGCTTCAAAACTAGCTTTGACTGGAACAGAATAAGCAAACGCACAGAAACATTAAAGTAAGCAAAAAGACACTTTAATAGTTATAGGGTAATAGAACATAAAGGGGAAAATGTTGATATAAGCATTGGATTAGTTACTCTTGTTCATATATCTGGCTCCACCTTTTAAAAGCAGTATTATCTTAGGTGACTCATCTATAAAATGAGTGTAATAATTCCCACTGCCCTATCTCAAATAAAATACTACAGATGTAAAGCAAACTATTAAATTGCTAAATACAAAGTATCAACAAAATGATTTTTCACAATTTCTCTTAGTATTGACAGGAAAACCTCTTAATTTTAATGAATTTTGTATTTTATGCAGTTTCTTATTTTATATAACAAATCAATATATTATTTTAGTGACACTTTTCTCACTTGCAAAGTATTTTGCTTCAAGATAAATGGCCCTTGATATATCATAAAGAGTTCATATAACATTTTATGCAAGTGTCTGTTAGGTAAAATGGGATGGGGGTACTAAAATGAACGCCTACCTACTCTGCTGATTTCATTTAAAAAAAAAAAGTATTCGAGTATTGATTGCCATGGCTCAGCTGGTTGGGCATTGGCCCACAAAGTGAAAGGTCACGAGTTTGATCTGGGTCAGAACACATGCCTGGGCTGTAGGTTTGGTCCCAAGTCAGGGTGATATTTCTCTCCCTCTCTTCCTCCCTTCTCCTATCTCTAAAAATAAATAATAATTTTTTTTAAAGTATTCAAGTATTGATGATAACATGATACAAAAGAATGGTAATGCCCTGGCCAGGTGGCTCAGCTGCTGGAGCACTGTCCCATCCCATACACCAAAAGGCTGCAGGTTCAATTCCCAGTCAGGGCACATACCTAGGTGGTGGGTTTGACCTCCAGTCGGGGTACATATGGAAGGCAACTGACTGATGTTTCTCTCTTTGTCTCTCTCTCCCGCTTCCTCACTCTTCTAAAATCAATAAACATATCCTTAGGTGAGGATTTTCTTTTAAGTTTTATTTATTTTTTAAAAGATTTTATTTATTTACAAAGAGAGGGGAAACGAAGGAGAAAGAGAGGGAGAGAAACATCAATGTGTGGTTGCCTGTTGTGTGCCCCCTACTGGGGACCTGGCCCGCAACCCAGGCATGTGATCTGACTGGGAATTGAACCTGCAACCCTTTGGTTTGCAGGCTGGCACTCAATCCACAGAGCCACACCAACCAGGGCAAAAAAAGTTTCTTTGGATGGTAACACCTCAGCACTTACTCTGCTAGAGTACTGCTCCACTTTATCTTTCTATTCTATAATACCCTTAAATAGTGTTTTAATTCATGGTATGCTTTTTATAACATAAGTGAAAAATGAAAACAGATATAAATGCTAAATACTTCTCAATTTCTTCCAGGTATGGTCAAATGTTTCTTTATAATTCAGTCTGCCAACTTTCAAAGTTAAAATTACCACACATATGCCTAAAAAGTTGGATCCAATTTAAAGTTTAAGCCAAAAGGTGAGTGGACTGCTCACTCAAAAGTTTCTCTATAAAACAGAATCATAGCTAGCCACAGAGAAGTCTGAGGTATGTTAAGTGAAAGTGAGCATGTATGTGATCTAAATGACGATAATCCATTTGAACCTTATTTTTGTAAAATGTATTTGTACAACTAGTCTAACATTTTTGACAATCTCTTACTTTTAATACCACTAAAAAGGATGACCGTTCCAAATCATTTCCATTGCTAATAAACAGAACATGTATGTATCCAAAGAGACACAAGCCTGTTATCTTATTTTGGTGTCAATTGATATTATTTTAAATTATGTGTTATCCAAAGTAAAATTTAAACCCACTAGGATAACTGAAATTAAGTGGTTGCCAGAAAATGCCTCTAAAGAGTCTATCAAGAAGTTATGAAAGGGAAGACATTTCACCATGTGCTTAAATTGTCTCTATAATGCTTTAGTAATACATATAAAATTACCTTGGCTGGTGTGGCTCAGAGGACTGAGGGCCAGCCTGAGAACAGAAAGGATGCCAATTCAATTCCCAGTCAGGGTACATGCCCAGGTTGCAGGCCAGGTCCCCAGTTGGGGGCATGCGAAAGGCAACCAATAGATGTTATCTCTGGCACATTGCTGTTTCTCCCCCTCTGTTTCTCCCTCTCTTCCCCTCTCTCTAAAAATAAATAAAAATCTTTTTTTAAAAAAGATTTTAAAAAGGAGAATATATATAATTATAGTTAGTGAAATCTTTACAAATCTTCTATTTTAGTTGGGGTATTTTTTTCCCCTTTTCTTTTAGCCAAGGAAACTTTCTGAAAAGAAATCATATGCAAAGCTGCATATGAAAGGCAGGCAAACTGAAGCCTACTTGGGAAGAGCAGGAGGAGCCTTGCAAACTACACAGTCTAGAGCCCCACCCCCTTGGTTGTGCCGCAGCAGTACTACAGCATCCTGAGGGCAGAGGTGCACACTTGAAAACTGATGAATCCATCTATTAACCACATAATTTAAAATAAAGCCTAGGTCAGACTACAAATAAGTGGTAAAGATAAAGAAATTTAGCCCAATTCCAGTGTAACAGGACAATGACCTTATCTCATGTTTGTAATAATTAAGGTTCATACAGTTAACATGTAAAAATAAAGTATGCATATAGTCATACTTTTTCAAATTGTCTATCAAAAGTATAAATATATATGGCAGTGTAGAACTTAATTTCTTTGTTGTTCAAATAGCTTTAAATATGAATTTTTTTCTAAAATTAGATAAAATTCAAGGAACAGAAACACAAATAGACAAACTACAAAGACAGTTTAAAAATTCATTACATATTTTTAGAAGACATAGTAAATAATGTGTATTTTTTAACTCCAATTTCTACATAAGGACAAAGCAAAGGATCATTTGCATACAGCTACTAAAATACTTTGATAGTGACAGAAGAGTACAATAAAAAATTTTATTAAAGCTCTAGCTGGGTGGCTTAGCTGGTTGGAGCATCGTCCCATACACCAAAAGGTTGTGAGTCTGATTCCCAGTCAGGGCACATAGCTAGGTTGCGGGTTCAATCCCCAGTCAGGACACATTTGGGAAGCAATCAATCAATGTTTTTCCCTTACACAGATGTTTCTCTCTTTCCTTCTCTCTTTCTCTCTCTCCCCCCCGCCCCCGGGTCCCACTTCCTCTCTCTCTAAAAATCAATAAATATATCTTCAGATGAGAGTTTTAAAAAATTAGAAAAATAAAAAATAAAAAGCTTTTATTAGGTAGTGACAATGGCTAGGTAAGACAGAATTACCTACAACCTACACAACAGAAAAAGCATATCTGAATAGAATTCTGGAAAGGAAGTGAAATCAAACAACTAACTATAAGCAACAAAAATATCTAGTCAAAGTTACCATTTACATGAAAGGGCCGAGACATGTGCAGCATGGACATGTGGCTTAAGCCAGCATAAATGCCATCTAAAGTTTTCTTTGCTCAATGATAAATAAAATTAACTTTATAAAATAAAAGCACAGGTGATTAGTAAAACTGAATCAATTTAAGAGCCTATGTGACATAAGACTTTTAATATATGGATAATTAAAATATACTTAGATTTTTAAGTAGAATAACCTAAAATTTTACACACTATGCCATTGTATATGCCAAAATAATGACCAATTATCCTTGCATTTATATCATTTCCTGCTTTCCAAAAGAACATGACAAAATGAGATTTCTTTAAAGACAGATTTTTTATATTTTGCTACTCTTAATTTTGTAAAGTTCATCCATTTTGTTAGTATCTTTTATAAGCGGAAGATTATTCAACACTTACCTCTTTCCAAGGACTGACAAACTGCGTACGAGCATATCGGGTCAACATGTGGATTATGACAACCTGTCCCCATTCTTCAACATCAACTAGTAAATTACATAGCTTGCGGTAATTCTTGTGAATCAGATCTATTCTATCCGGGCATACTTCCTCAAAAGCCATCACAACACTGCCAGCTACCAGCTAAAAAGAAAAGAAAGGGTAACATTAAAAAAAAGTTTTACTGCCATCAAAGATTCTATGCTGGCGTTACAGAGGTACAATCAGTGTTATGGCAATCAATATTTAAAGTATTTAGTCATTTAATTAATAAAGGATAACATTTAAGTAACAAATTTTAAAGTGTCACTCCCTCGAAGAATAATTTTAAGAGCTGCCTAGAGAGCTAATGTTTTTCTGAAATATTAGTAGAAATTCTGATAATTTTTTATTTCATCAGGTTAAATTATTCATATGTGGATTAAATACATTCATCATGCACTTTTCATTTTTAAAGCAAACCTAAATTCTAATCTAAAGATTCATTATTCAGTACATTACAATATTCAGAAAAAGAAGACAATAACAAGGACCATGTCATGTCCGTTTACAATGAGAATGTCAATAATTTCACAATAAATTTATCTTAAAATGTGTGTGAAGACTTCATAAATGTTTTTTTAAACAAAAATACTTTCATATCTTACACCTTTTAATCCACCTGTTTTTAGCAATATAATTTATTTACAAAGAAAACGCAGGCTAAAATTTTAGTACATTTTACCACTTTTGTAAACAATGTGCATAAGTTCAAATAATAGATTACCAACAAAACGTAGCTTTCTCTAAGACCAATTAATGAACCATATATGCTGCTTTTGGAATTCTCATGCTTTTGCAAAGTGGTGAAAACAAGATGTCTTTAGTATAAAGACACAAATTAAGCAAAATAAATAATATACAAATACTTCTATATACATACCACTGATATGTGTGCAGTTAGCCAACGATATAAAATGGTTTTGAAAAAATAAATTAATATCATATTCTTTCTGAACACTAGGGATCTTCAGTTTAGCATCTAAAATTTCCCCAATGACTTAAAATAAGCAATTAAATAGAAATATAACTTACTGAAATGGTACTTTTTGAAAAATATTAGATACAATGATATTCATATTTTTAATGTTTGTCCCTTTACTTGGCTGACATTTAGTTTATTAATATGCAACCAACAATACAATTGAAAGAAAACAGCTCAGAATATAGACTTGCTATTATGCTAAACAAGTTTCCAGTCCTGTGGGGATTTTATGAATTACCAATCAGTCTAAACGTGAAGCTGCATTTATTGACTCCAGCCCGGCCCATGTACTGGTGCCTGCTGGTCTCAGCATGTATGCACCTCAATTGGAAAAGCAAAGAAGTGATTATTTGGGTGAACTAAATAAAAATGTATTATACATATCATTTCCTATTTGTTATTGATATGGAAAGAAAGTTAAGTTCATGTTTTTTAACTTTACATTTTGAGGTCTTCTGCATAAATCACTCTTTAAAAATTATATTCTGTGATAATTATATTTCAAAAGTATAGAATAAGTATCATTTAAAAATATCTAAAAACAACTAAGTTTATGGTATCAAACTATAGAATAACATAGCAATTGTTAAATATATATATCTATCCTTACATATTTTATATATATGACAATCTTGTTAATAATATAAAATAAACAAACAAATATAAATATATATATACGCGCCAATTGGTAAAATGTGTTCAAGTACAAAAATAAATAATACCACTTACAACAAAATAATTCATGGAAATGAAATAGTAATTCAACAAAGTTTAGATTCCAGAAATATTATGTAAAATCAAGTTATTTTGCTTAAGCCTAAACGTTCACATTTTCAAAGTGCTTAGTAGATACCAGTTAAACATTAGCTACCACATGGTATTTATTAAACTAAGAGCTACAGATACAAAATAATTCCTTAGTACTAACAAAAAACACAGAAAAGAAAGAAAAGAACTAGTTAAGTAAAAGTGAAGTTTAAGGAAACAGATAATTAGTAAGGATTGTAAAAAAACTACTTTCACAAAATAAAACTGGCTGTTTTCAGTACCTTGTATGGTTTTAACAAACTTACCCTAGGCTAAAACACTACAAGAAGAATTGATAATTTTGGTCTGTTAAATGTTTAATATGCTATAAAACTCTCAAAATTAAAATAAAATGATCTACTCAGATTTTAAAAGCAAAAATACTAGTTTCCAAAAAAAAAAAAAAAAAAAAGACAGTTAATTTCCATCTTACTGTGTCAATAGTAGCTTTTTATATAAGGAGAAGAATAAATCACTCCAACAAAACTAGCAATGAGCTCATCAAATTCAAATGCAGTTTTCCATTTATGTATTTTTTATATTAAAGCAATAAACATGGTTCATTTATCTTCCCCTGGTTGCAATGTTTTTCTGTGCTGTTGCTATGAACTTCAGCCATTAGCTGTGCTCCAAGGTAAACTACATGAGCCATCAACAAAAGTGACACCCCATCTATGGAGTTCATATTTTCTCCAGATTATCTATGCTAGTTGACAAGCTGGTAATGAAAAAAATCACACTAAGCAAATGGTTCCACTAATAACAATAAATTTTCTATAAAATTATGAAGGGTACAAAACGTTTCCTTGCATCTATTTTGTCATGAATTCTAATTAACGTTGCAAAAACCTGAGAGTGCTGGGTCATCACAAGAAGTGCATCAGGTTTGATTGATAATACAGTGTAAGTTGGCCAATGCTGCCAAGATTTTCTTCTCTTAAATTAATGGCCATCCAACCTGCCCTAATCATACAGCTCAAATGATATTCCCCTTCTTATTTCAATTTTCTGGAGGCATGGAAAACGGGAAAGATCAGTCATTTATCTTCTAATAGCTGGATAATAGATCTATCACAACAAAACATCTGCACAAACTCAGAGGTGTGGTTTTTTTTTTTTTGCCCACAACAGTGAGGCTTTTACTGACATTAAATCAATAATTTATAAAATGGTGTCATCTCCACAGCTTAGTTATGAACCACCAATATATTCATTAAACATCATTTTTAGCTAAATTAAGGAGAGAAACTTTCACATCAAAAAACATATGCAACTCAGTTTTTCAGTGGTCACAGACCAAATCTGTCTTGTTAAGAGACTGAGTTTTCTATTAGAGTGTTAAACGCCAACAAAAGAATTTCTTTAAAATTAACCTAACAAGGAAAAATAACTAAACACCAGCCTGCTTTTGAAGTGCTCTAAATAAAAGAGACACTGTCCACTGCTATGCTTAAATTGCTCAACAAATATGGATATTTTGCATTAAAAAAAGTATAAGAAATTTAAAAAATAAATTTATAACTGAACATTAGGAGAGTTCTGTAGTAAAAACAAATTTCAGTATATGTTAAATGGAGAAAACAGGATGAAAATGGTACATCTAAGAATATAAAATGAAAAAATTATATAAAGAAAACTTGTAACAATTGATTGGGGATGGTAAAATATAAGATAAAATGTCCCCTTTTAATTTCATTGACTATAGTTATGAGGTTCCTAGTATAGCTTTTAAAATTTAGATATATTCAGATAATAGCTACCCTAAGTGACATTAAAATGTTCTTCTAGTTATATTAACATAACTATATTCCTAAACCCAAAATGATTCATTTTTAGAAAAGAACTAGTCATATAACAAATATTGGTCTTTCTCTAGTAAAAGAGAAAAGGCATTCTATTATATTTTAATATGTTTATATTCTACCTTTCCTTAACATGAGAATTACAGAACTAATTTTTTTTTTGAGATCTCAATTGTAAAAAAATTTTCCTTTAGGCTAAAATAAGTAACAAAAGGTAGTCTATATCAAAATCAACAGAGGTTAAATTATAAAAAAAGTTTTAAATAGATTAACACTTTTCAAACTTATATTCATCAGCAGCAAGAGCAATGTCATCATGATTATGATCCCAAGAAGCTCCTGCTGATGGCAAATTCATTCCTTTTCAAAATGTGGAGGTAAATTAGACCAGGTTCATTTACTTGGGAAATTTTTAAATAAAAATAATTTGGAATTCTTGTTGATTTTACATGTCAATGCTGACATTATTAATTTGTGGGAAAGAAGAAATATAGCTGTTTTCCTTCAATGAAGTATTATATTCAACAAGCAAAAATAATAACAAAGATCCATAAGTATCTGTATAGATGCCAGAATATTTTTAATCTTTCTATAGTAGACTATATTCATACAAAAGGAAAAATATCAGAAAAGATTATCAAAACTCTAATTTAAATACTACTGGTACCTGAGTAAATCTGAATCTTCCAACTCAAACCCAGAAAAACTAAAGATGTAAACTTATGTCCTAGGCATAACTAAAACACAGAGAATCTCCAAACTTCAAATTACATGTATGTAGAAAAGTCAGTCCTCAATCCAACAGAGTTATTTTTCATGCTTATATCACAAAACTTCACAGGAACCTATGATAGTCTGATAAAACTGCCAAGAACAAGGCAGACCAGAATTGGTGGTAGGCACAAGAGGTAATTAAAATCAACAGCAGAAAAAGAAAGAGAACTCTAAGTGTGAAAACACTGCAAAAGATTACTAGTAGATTAGAGCAGATTACCAGCTAGGAAGGGACTTCACTGGGGAGGGGGGTATGGATTTCAATGAGGCTATCTTGGAAAGGGAAAGTTTCAAGAGAAAATGGTTTAAAAAAAGGTGGCAGAAGAAGAGCACCATAGAAACTATAAGGTGACAGAAAAATATAAAAGGAAAAATTTATGATCCTACAAGTAAAAATATTAATAATCAAAATAATCTTATGGCATACATCTCTTCATATGGATGCCCTCCCAGCAAAGCAAAGCAAAGCAAAGCAAACAAACAAGCCACTACTTCTGCTATTCTGACAGAGAGGGCCTCTTGTACTATGAATCTTGCAGAGTACCTCAAAATCAAACCAACCCTACCAAAAAAAAAAAAAAAAAAAAAAAGTAGAGATTCAATCTGTAAGTACTGAAAACAGAAAATAAAAATCAAAACAATTAAACATACGAAAATTACCCACAAAATAATCAATGATGAAGCAAAAGAAAAATGTAACACAATATTCCAAAATGAATTAAGCACCATCAGAGAAGCACTTAGAGACGGGAAAAATGAACATGAATCATAAATTCAAAAAGAAGAACAGAAATGAACAAAAGCCATAAGGTAGAAATAAAACTGGAGTTAAGTGAAACCAGGTAAGAAACAGAAAAAAGCAGACATGACGATTAAATTGCAAGGTGCTCTGATAAATAGAGTCAAATGAAAATTTAATAAGGATCATTAAAGATGAAAAACAAGAAGAAGAATGGAAATAAGGTAAAGAAAGAAGTAAAATGGTTTAGAGAGACTGGTGGAAATATAAAACAGGCCAAAAAAGACACAGTTTTCATAAAGTTGAATGCCTAAATAAAAAGTAACAAGTAAACAGAATTAATATTTAAAATCATAACATAAACACACCCACTACTTTTCAGAAATAATATAAGTTCTGGCTCACTGGGTAGTAGGAAAAATTTGACCCACTTCAAGTAACCTTGAGACACCATGTAAAACAATTATATTTCAAAGAAAACAGAAGATCCTCAGGATCAGTGTGTTACTTAATGCATACCTATTATAGGCATTTTCTTAGATTGAAATAAGGCAAGGATGCCCACCTTCTCCACTAGGTATATGCCAATATAATTAGACAAAAAATTAGTCATAGAAATTAGAAAAGAGAAAGTACAACAACTTCTATTTGCAGATGATATGATTCATTTTCTAGAATAAACCATGGAGAATGAAGAACAAAACTAAATCAAACAAGAAAAGAATTCAGTAGAGAAGCAGGATATAACATTACCATACAGAAAATCAATAGCTATCTTATACACCAATATAACAAGTTCAATGATATAATGATAAAGCAATTTCAATTTATAATAGCATAAAAGTAGTAAAACCAAGATAAAATGCTACTCTAAACCACTACTTAACCTACTTAGTTGTCTCTCTCTCACTACTCCCTACAGAGGTACATGTTAGCAATTCTGAAACACTTCCCCTGCATTCAGCAATGGAGCTAATAACTAAATATAGTGTGGCAAGTGGAAACCACATTTCTTAATGTTGGAGAAAGAAGTTGAAAAGGTAAAGAAGCTAGAAAGAACTCCATGCTATTACACTGAAATTGGAGGTATCAGTATAAAATACTGCCGTTTAATATAGATTAAAAAAATGTTTTTAATTTTTAAAACATAAATATATATACTATATAACAGTTTAGAAAAAAGAATGCCTCATAAATGATAGATCATCAAGTTGCCAAAAGATCTACTTTTGAACACTGAGCGTTTGTGAAATAAAACATTAAAAATAATACTAAACACCCAATTTCTACCACCAAGAAAAAAACAAATTCTACAATCATTTAACAAATATGAAATACCTACTTTGAACAAGTACTCAACATATCTTCTACTGTATTTTGAAAATAAATGATCAGAAATCAAGAACAGCCATTCCAAATTTACCAAAAAAAAAAAAAAAAATTCTTTGCATTCCTTTTTGAGTATTTATTTGGAATACTCATTAACCCCTTTTATGGTGCCAGACATTGTAATGAGGGTTTTATATACAAAAACTCATTCAACACAAACAAAACCTTTATATACTAGAAATTATAAGCCCTGTAAGTTTGGAAACTGAAACTTATGATGGTTTAATACATGGCTACCAAATGGCAGAAGTTCATAAACAAATCCGACTTCATCTAATTCCAAAGACTGTAGTTTTCAGCCGTAATGTACTTTGTTTGGGAAGATATATGCACATTATATGTGGAGATTTCATTCTTAGGCTACACCATAAATTTCATTTAGTTTATAATATAGCACAGATCATGGTAAATTACATTAAAATATCTTTTTCTTGTAGATCTTACCATATTCTCCATAGTACTTAGCAGTATCCTGCACATGAGAAACTAAATTCTCATGTCAAGTTACTAAAGTAATTAGTAAAAGTGACTTTTAGTAATAAATCAAGTGACTTATTATTACTAAAGTCAAGTTGACCACAATATCAATAATATTGATTGTGTATCTAGGTCCTAGAAACAGGTAAAAGTATAATAAACAGAAGACAAAAGAAAATTAAATTTCTTGTCTCTGTTTTTATTTATTAAGCAAATTTATGTTTGCTTACTCCAATATTATACTAAACATTACAGAAGAAATGCAATGAAGATTTCTGCCACATTACAGATTAAAAGAAATTTGCTAGATGGCCTAGGAATAAAATCTGTAAGTTATGATCTCATGCATAATGTAGTATTTTAAAAAATATATGGTGATAAACTCATTAAAGGAATTAAAATTTTCAACAGAACATATTCACCTAATGTAAAAACAAAGTAGAAAAGGAGGAATGAGGAATCAAAAAGACATGAAACAGAAGAACAAGTAAAATGTCAGCTATAAATTCAACTATATCAATAACAACATCAAATGTGGATGGATTAAATAATCTAATCAAAAGGTGCATATTCCCAAACTGGATTAAAAAAAACAAAATCCAACTATACGCTATCTGCAAGAGATACACATTGATTAAAAAATACCAACATGTTAACAGGAAAAGCAAAGAAAAAGATATCATGTAAATAGCTACCATAAAAATGCTGGAACAACTGTGCTTACAATGGACAAAACAGACTTTAAAACAAAAAGTATTACTAGAGATAAATGGATATTTTATAACAACAAAAAGGAAGATAAAAACAATCACAAACATATATGCACCAAACATCAGAGCTGCTAAATATATGAATACTGGCAGAATTAAAAGGAGCAATAGACAACTCTCCAATAACAGCAGTACACTTCAATACTCCATTTTCAATAATGGATAAAATGGGATGCTTTTACTTCCAATGTGTCCTATTCTTTCTCTCTAACGTTGCTCATATTAAACCCAGATACCAACATCATTAAGAAGGCAAAAGATCCTGTCCTTGTCTTTAAGCCTTATCATTTTAATTATGATGTGTCTCAGTGTAGGCCTCTTTGGATCCAACTTGTTTGGGACTCTGAGCTTCCTGGACTTGTGTGTCTTTTTCCTTCGCCCAACTGGGGAAGTTTTCAGACATTATTTCTTCAAATAGGTTCTTGATCCCTTGGTCGCTCTCTTCTCCTTTTGGTATTCCCATGATGCAGATGTTGCTATGCTTTCATGTTGTCCAAAATGATTCTTAAGTTCTCCTCATTTTTTTAAATTCTTTTTTCTTTTTGCTGCTCAGCTTGGGTGTTTTCTTCTACCTTGACTTCCAAATCATTGATTTGATCCTCTGCTTCAACTACCCTATTGTTTATTCCTATCCTACTGTTTATTATTTATTTCAGATACTGCATACTTTATTTCTGACTGGGGGTGGAGGGATTGAGCAAAAAGGAAAAAGGACTTATGGACACAGACAACAGTATGGGAAGAGAGGGATATAAGGGGACTAAATGGTAATGGAAAAAAATACAATGAAGATTAAAAAATAAAATAAAAGTTAAAAAAGAACAAAGGCAAAAGATCAAACAAAGAAACAGAAGACTTGAACAACACTATAAAACTAATTAGACCTAACAGACATACATAGACACTTCACCGAACAATAGCAGGATACACATTCCTCTCAAGTGCACACTGAATGTTCTCCACAGTAAACCATATGCTGTGTCATTCAACAATAGCTATGGGGCTAGTGGCTACTATATTTGGAGCTACTATATATGGATACATATTCTTCTTGGTGATATCATCCTAAGATGAACTGGCATCCTCTTCCTCAATAGTTGAGCCATATAGGTGGGTATAGAAGCCTATATCAAAGAAACCATTATATCAGCTCCTCCAGACATCTGCTCACAGAACCCATCGGTCATCACTATTCCTAGAGCACAATATCCCTACACACAAAGAATGAAGAGTGGAAAAGGGAGAAGGAGGAGTTATGTGCATTCCTAAAAGATGATTCTTATTGGCCAGTATGATCATTCTTACCACCCCATAAAATTTGTCTTGTACATATAAAAATGTTTAGTATTTTTTCAAAAAATTGTAATACTAAAACATACTCCCTCTACTTTTTCAATATCTCCTTAATACTTTTTAGAATTTAATTTTAAAACAATGATTTGTTCCCAGGGGATTCAGTTTTAAAAAATTCTAATAAATCATTGCTTGAAATAAAAAAATTTGGCACTAAAAACAGCCAACAATTTAGCCACAGATTAAAGAAAGGGTTTTTCCCCAACTTGCTCTTCTTTACACTATGATGAAGAAACATGAACACACTAAAATGCTAAATGCAATCCTTGTTACATTGATATTTTCATTCTTCAAGGATTTTAATGCTCCACTTTTACACCATTTAAAAATCAACAAGAATAATTATGTCAAATATACAATGATAAAATGATACTATGAAATAAAACATACTTGTACTTTGACATAACAATGTGTTACTTACTGTGCTTTTATCCTTCAGAAGTTTTTCAATAACTTCAATTAACATTTCCTTCTGCTCTGGATCAAGGCTAAAACACAAAAAGAACATACACTAATTTTTTTCCTTTAATTCTAACTTTAAGTGAAGCTAACCATTTCAAAAATATTGAGAAATTTTTAAAGAGAGAATGGAAAGTAAGAATTATGTAAGGAGAGAAACAAACAGAAAACAAATGTAATGCAAAATGGGATGCTTTTACTCCCAATGTGTCCTATTCTTTCTCTCTAAAGTTGCTCATATTAAACCCAGATACCAATACTATTAAGAAGGTATTTAAAGAACAAGTTCACTTCTTTAAAAAAAGTTAGAAAACCGTAAGTAAGTAAATAAACCACAAATTCTTTTTTTTTTTTTTTAACTGAGGGGAAAAATAACAAGCTAGCAATCATTTTCTACTATGGATATGTAATGGTCAAAAACAAATATACAGAATTTTCTAATAAGAATTTTGTATCATTCTAATTCGTACTGATGGAACCATACGTTAAAACCTGCCTTCTAAACCAAAAAATATACAAGCAAAGGCTTACACTTGTATAAAATTAAGAAATGCATCTTAATAGCAGCTCTAATCATTGAAATACTGACAGTAATATAATTTTCTCCTAGCATGGAATTCTAATGTTGTTCATTTACTGAGAAGCTAACAAATGGGTATACAGAGATAAAGAAGCAGAAGTTAGTAAAGACAGTCACAAATATAATCACACCATACACCAGAGATATGTATAAGGGATTATGAGGATAAGGAGGAAGCGCACTCATGGAGACAGAAGGGGTTCTTAAAGGAAGTGACAACTCAGAGAAATCTTAAAAACAAATGACTTTACAGCTGAAGAAAGGAGGAAATTTTGTAGGTAGATACTAAAGAAGGAACAAGAGGTGGTAATGAGATAAAAACATTTTATGTAGAGGATTAACAGGCAATATTGAGACTGTACATTCAAAACAAGGAGAGAAAGAGTTAAGGCTGGAGAGATAAAATGGAGCCCAGTGAAGAACTCTTAAACCGCCTTACTGAGCTTCGATCTTATTCTGAAAGTGTTTAACAAAAAAAGATAATGAGTGAGAAGCACAACATAACTTTGACAGTTTACCTCAGAAAATGAGTTTTTATTTTTTTACAGACATTATGTAAGTTGATAGGTAACCATTATAATTATCTGGACATACAAACTTTTTAATTTTTTCAAATTTCAACTCCAGTCTGCATTCTCCAGGAAGTCTTTCCCAACTAATGCCATTTCATTACATCTTTGCATTATGAAACCCCATGAGCCCTATCCTATTAAAGGCACTGTTAGTGTACTTTTATATGCACATATATAGCACACGTTAATATCTTATTGAATTATAGATTGCCTTTAATTATTTGGCATGTTTGGTTTTTCCTCAAATATGTGATAATACATCCTCTACTGTTTTCATACATTTTACACATGTGACACAGCACCAGAAACCAAAATAATCTAGATCAAAGCATGTGGAATTAATGGTAACAGAAAATAATAGCAAATTATTGCAGATATTACTCTTATTTAGGCAATATGTTTACTACAGAGATCAAGAGATATATGGTATTTTAATAAGTAGCATACAAATATGGTATGTATGGTGCTGTATTTAAAAACTAGTATTTAAAAAATTTATTTACTAAAGTAGCTTTCGGAAAAAAATCAGTCAAGGAAGGAAACAGCAGGAGCAAAGAGTGAAGAAGGGAAACAAAGTGAGTTGAGAAGGTAACATGCTCATGACTCTACAATAAACAGAAAAAATATTAATTTTCAAATAATATATGTGTATTTGTATATGAGAGGTAGACCATATAAATGAGAATTCAAATTCTTATTATTTTAAAATTATAAAAAATGTGTAAATTATTACAGGCCATAACAGGCTCACTAGTAAAAACCTGTGTAGGGACTCCATAGCCAAAACAAAGACGTTTAAAGAATATTTGTGAGGGGAAAAACAGTCACTGAGTTTACTTAGTATAAGAACAGACTAGTTACAAGAGCTAATAAAATAAGCTACTATTGTCTATAACATTCCACAGAACATTAGAGATCTTTGATATTATTGACAAAGCACCTACCTGTACAGTTTTTGTATTGCATGGGCTGCATTCTTTCTAACATATGGTGATAAATCAGCAGAAGCTTCCTTAATAGCGAGCATCATAATAGGAACAATAATTGGCACTCTAATACTTGACAGAACTCTCAAAGCACTTGCACGAATTAGTTGATTTGGGTCCTAAAAATTATGCAAAAATAGTCATCAAAATTTCAAGTTTATAGTATTTCAAAGATACCTTTATGGCATAGTTAATAGGAGCATGTAGGTTGCAATGTAACAATACCAGGGGAAAAGCTACTTAATTTAAAATAAATAATGAGTACATGGAAATGGGTAAAAAAAGGATTAATAAATATTTCTCTGACTAATGTTTTAATAAGAAAAGTAATGGTTATAATTCTTGTTCATCATTTACTACTAAACATGCTAGGTTTTTTAAAAATTTCGTAATAATAAAATGGTGCAGGTCATAAATTTTTTTTAAAAAAAGTCACGTCTCCTCTTTGCACATTTTCAACAACTAGTTGGTATAATGAAGAGTTCTTTGATACATGATAATGATCATACTAAACATAAAGAAACATATACAAACTGCAACATACAAGGCAAGGTCCACTTGGTTACTGAAATTATTTTCTAAGACAACGAAACAGGCACTGTGAGAGGCCTTTTAACTCTTTCAAATCACTACTGTGCCATTTAGTGAATTACCACTCCCCTTCTTTAAATGACACACCTTCGGCTGTGCAGAAACCTTATAGTTCTTTGCCTGTTCACTCTATTGCTTACCTTTAGAGCTCGCTGAAAGGTACTTATGGACAAGAGTGCGAGATCCTGCTGTTCTTCAGCATATCGAACCAGGTAAACATATACTAACTTCTTGATCTGTTAAAAAAAAAAAAAAAAATCATTTAATCCTAGCCAGAGTGAAAATTAAAAATCAGTATTTTCTATACCAAAATCCTTTCTTAAGTTTTTTGAAGTAAATAACTAAGCCTGATCATAGCTTAGATTGTAAAATAAAAGACATTACACTGTGGGGCAAAAGTAGGTTTTACAGTTATTCATATAGAAAATAATACAGTAATTTATTAATAATCATACAGAAAGTCAATAAATAATAATACAAGGATCAATCCTGTGCTTCGTGTATTCACAACCGTAAACCTACTTTTGCCCCACCATGCATATTACAGATAATGAATGATAACAGAAAAAGTCTGTGAAATAAGAATTTTAATAACCCAATCTATAATTGTAACATTCTATCAAGGTGTCCTTCCTTTTGAGGGGGAAAAAAGTCCCTGAGCAAAATTCATATAAAAATAATAAAATATTAACAGAACTGCAAAAATATTTTCAAAATGAAGGATACAAATAATACAAAGAACCTGAGTTCTGCCCACTAATTATATGGTATGGTAGCTTATGGTATGTTTCTTCATCTGTCAAAAGGTGCTAACTACAAATCAGTTTCTATGGTAATATTCACATTCCGATATATATTACATATCTTCAGTTAAGTAAGAATAATGTGTGACAAAACTTCCAAAGGTTGGAAGTGTGTTCAGAAAACTGTTTTTAAAGGCAAATTAATCATTGTTTATAACAAATTATGATAAACAGAAAAAAATAAATGCAAATTAGAATTTGAGTTGAAATTCATCAACTGCTTCCTTCTGGCACTGCTCATAGCCCATATCTCCCCCCTCAAATATCTGCAAATCCCACTCCCTAACTGGCTCCTTTATATATCAGCACAGTACCTGCCAAGAAGTTTATGGAATGTTCAAAGGGCACAGGAAATGGGTGGAAGGTGTTACAAATAGCTGGAATTGATGCTGAAAAGGAAAATCAGTGCCACACTGGGCCACGTTTTGTGTATGAACCAATCTGGACTACTTTAAACATGACAGAACATAGTTTTGAGGTCTTTCACCATCCTTTTGCTCCCTTCTGAACTCACTCCAATTTGTCTATGTTTCCTCCAGTGCGGCATTCTAAACTAAAACTGAAGATTAAGCAGAACAAACTGGTTAACATTTTGTTCCTGGTTAGGTACTTTCAGTGATACAACTAAATTTTAATTATGGTAATACACCTTTTCCAAATGTACTTCTGACCAAATCAAGCCATACTTAAATAACTCTCCTGGTGAATTTTTTTCCTTTTAAAAGAAAAGCAAGATCTTACATTTACCCACAGAAACATTCAGCATCCTAAGATCATTTTAGACCTTTGCAAACTGACCTATGCTGCTGCTCTTAACAATTTCATGAGCACAAGCAAACACCTAATAAGCATACTTCCTAAATCATCATCATTAATAAAAATGCTAAACACACTATTTTAAGTTGATATCAATCCATACTTCAATACTATATCACAGGGTGTGTCACAGGGAGCGACGCGTTGTAGGGGAGTGCAGGGTGTGGGCGCTCCTGGATCTGAGGGTTACTGTCCGGAGCCAGCTGAGGAGGGAGCAGGGCTCTGAATCCCGCAGAGCCCATCCCGGGGTTGTCACAGATGGGGAATAAGCACGAGTCATTGCAAACACTTGTCTGTTTCCCAGGAGAGGGGATATGGCTCTTCCCTCTAGTCGAGAAGGGCCCCAGCCCCCATGTCCTAAGGCTTTTATTCAGAAGCATATGCACAGGGGTATGGATGCAAAGCTCATCAATCAATGTCAAAAGGCTATGTTTACAGAAAACAGACAGAGATCATAGATAACAACTGAAGGAACACAAGAGATCTGCCTCAGGTCAGAGTCTATGAATAATGTAAATCTCCTTCCCAGTATGAACCAGTTATCATAGCTTTTGAGGGATGAACAAAGCATGCTCAGAGGAACTTAGTTTTAGGCCTGACTGTCCCCAGAACTTCCTGATCCAGTTCAGGGCTGTACCTGCCTTTAGTATTGTTTCAAGTCTGAGCCAGGTGGGCGGAGCAGTGCCATCAAGAGATAAGGAGACTGCTTTCAGACAGAATGAGGACTCTGGCCACATCCTAGCCGAGCCGAGGAGTGAGTGCCTTTCTGCCTTTTCTCCGTGTCCCCCAAGTCCTTGCCTGCTGCCCATACCAGCGATGTCTGTCTTAGGTTGTCTCTCCTCATGAGAGAACTTAACCATCATCAACAACCAACCATCACAGGGCCAAGCAGGGTGTTGTGAGGGAGGCAGGGGACAGGTTTCATCTCCTCAGTGGCCTGTTTTCCCAAGGCCTCCTTGATTATTTCCAGTCTTGGGGCCCTCTTGCCTGTCAGCAAGGCTACAGCCCCTGAAACCAGACACGATGTTTCCTAACAAGGGCTATAGGTAAAAGTAACAAAAAATTAATTTCCTATTACTCTTCAGTGTTAAATGAATCCACAAAATCTTAAAAACAAAATCTACAATTCTTAACTCAGTACTCAATACAGTCCAAAATCTGGCCCAAAATTCCTTCTAGCCAAACAGGAATGTCACAGGTGGGCACAGGTAACCAGGTCCTTGGTGATCGCAGACAAAAAATGAACTGAACACTCAGAGTTTATAGCAGAAAGCGAGAAAAAGCAGATTTATTAGGCCACACAGAACACGGGAGCAGGCTAACCCTGAGCAGAGCAGAGAAGAGCAGAAAAAAGCCTAACAGCAGCAGCTTACCTTCCACACCCCAAACCCAGGGGCTAGGACTGTTATTCCTCTAAGGTGGGTTTCCCACAACACTAATTTATTATAATGCTATTATAATGAAGCAGGGGTCAGGTAGCATCTTCTACACAGGTACATTCCTGATTCACTAGGATTCAGTGCTTTTCCAGAAAGCAGGAACTACTAGTCTTAGAACAGGGTCTCCGCCCCTTATCCATGTTCTTTATCTTAGCCCTGGGGCACCTCTGGAGTTTCCTCCTTCCTGACTATCTCCTGCCTCAGGAACAGTCCCCAAAAATACCTTGGCACATTTTTTTCTCAATCTTCACTCACATTATCACTCTATTTTTCCCCAAATTCCACTAATTAAAGTCTTCCAAAAAAGCAGTAAAACAATAAAATGTCCAGTAACAGGTGAAGAGTAAAATAAATACAGTACCATCCCCATAAAACTACACTATGCAGCCACTATGTAGAATTAAATATTGAAAATATGTCCTTGTAGATAAAGGTGCAAAATGTATGCATTGTAGCTCACTTCTCTATTTTTTTCACTTCTGTATTAATAAAAAACAAAATACAGGTACACACATACAGTATGTTATCACCCTAAGAAACATGGCAGTCGCACCCAGGTGCCCGCACATCTACATATGATGTGCCATTATATCATAAACAACAAAGAAAGGAACAACAACAGAAAAAACCCTGCCAATTATAAATTGTCTGTTACCAATTGTTAAGGTAATTCCCAACTGCAGCAACAAAATAAAAAATAAATGTCTTAGAATAGACATAATATGCTAATAATATCAAATACATATAGCACTATGTACCAGGCATTATATAATATGCTAATAATATCAAATACATATAGCACTAACTATGTGCCAGGCATTGTTCTAAATGTCTTACTTAGATTACTTCATTTTATATTCACTACTCAATGAACACATGTCTTATTATTCCCATTTTAAAGAAACTGAAGCACAGAGAGGTTTAAGTAACTTCACCAAGACAGCACATGTATTAAATAAAGATCCAGGATTCAAATCAGGTAAGCGTAAAAATTAAGAAATCTATATGGTAAAATGTGAACAAGTAATTATGTCTGGGTGCTGGTATTAACCAGTGAACTTTTTTACATCTTTATATCGTTCTATATTATTTAATTTTTAACATGAAGATTAATTTTGTGTTCAGACAAAACAATTATTTTCACTTTAATATTGAATCTCACCTTTCCACCCATCCTCCAACACAAAAAAAAGGTAGTATTTCTCTGATTATAAAACTATTTTAAACAGTTTTATTATAAAACAAATCTCAAACTGAAAATATTTTTGGGATCCTTAAGAAGACGGTTTTTCTTTAGTGTTGGCAATATATAGCCATCAGAATTGTTTCACACCTGCTCAAGAGATCAATGAAAACTCAGCTAAATGAACACACTTTTGCAAGTCACCCAATCTGCGACAGCCCCTTGTTTCTGAGCATTAGCCAATCAGAAACAAACGCACTACAAGAAAACCACACCTCTGGGTGCCAATCAATCAATGGCAGTCTCACCCGGGTGCCCACACATCTACATATGATACCAAACCACGCAGGTCCCTGAAAGTCCATGAAACTTTTTTCTCTGTTTGTTTATATAAACGCTTTAAATGATCACTTGGAACCAATAATCTTATACAACAATACAAATGAGTTCTAAAACTATATGTATGTAAGTATATAAGATAGTAATGAAATGATCCAAAATATACCAATATTTTAGATTTTTTAATGGAAATACAAATTCTAAAAATTCTTTAATTACAGTTTAAGAACCACTCATCTAATTGTTTGACGTATAAATGATTTACTTCCCCCACCAGGTTTTAAAGTTCCTAGGATTACAACAATGCCAAAAGGCAATTAGCATTTGCAGTTTAACTAATTTATAGCAACATTTCCAGTAACTATCACATGCCTGGCATATACTAAGAGCTCAGTAATTATCAGCTGAACGAAACATCACAGCCCAATGGTAGGCTGAAAAAAAAATGAAGTCATTTCCCATTAGATTGCTACATCTAGGATCTAAGTTACCACAGATGGTTTATAACCCACACCTATTCAGATGTCTAGAAGGACACCAACATATTTTGAAGAAATGATACGTATTACAAAGATTGCCTCTAAAGTCTTTAACTCGTGGAGTCTTAAAAAAAAATCAATCATAAAGAATATTCTTTCTCCTTACTAATTACATTCAGATCTCAGTCTACAATTCTCTGAAAAGTTTTGAAAGAAGAATGGGTTCGAGTCCACCCATCCTTTCATTGTTTTGTGATTTCTTAGTAACACTTTTATTTACCAAGTTACTGGTACAGCCAACCTATAAAGCTGAATTATAAACTCCAGAATATATCCAGAAGTTTGTATTGTCAACACTGAAACATTCAGATCCACAGCTGAGCTAACAGATATCACTATAATTAGTCACTATTACAGAAGGATTTTTGTGATTGTTACAGCAAAAAGCGTAACAATATTAAATCACAGAAGGTTGCAAAACACTAAATTTGTTCTAGTTCTGTTATAAGAATCAATCAATATTGACCACAAGAGGCCTATGCACTGACTGGCTGCAGGTGTGCAGAGAAAACCTACTTTCCCTGAAACCATTCTGTGACCAGAAATGGGAGTACTTAAAGCTCCGTGACTACACCATTTTCTGATCAGTTACTTTCATTCAATGCTACGACACTCCTTGCTGTAAAGCTAATCATAGCAGAGCCCCAGTAGGCTGGAAGAACACAGGCAGATCTGTTTAATTAGTTTATCAATACTAGTACATCAAACTTCATGAGTTATTGACTAAACCTTTGATTATTTTTGTACTATAGCTACTGATTGCTTACTAGGTCACATTTTGAATCACTTGACAACGAATGGCAGATGACGTATAGCTCAACTGTGTGTCTAAGGCAGCATGTACTTGTAAAAATGAAATTTTGCACTTGATAGGAATAAAACATCAGTCAATCCTCTGAACATAAATTTTAAGAATCTTTTGTCAGTTTTCCCACAACATTAGAGGATTATGCATGTTTCAAAAAGTTAACAAGGTATTTCAATAACAAAAGAGGTTCAAACAAATAGACTAGCAATTAATTATGTTTATAGGGACACTTTGTTGCAAAACTCTATGCAACATACCAGGATCTGATTGTAAATGAACAAAGAGGAAAGTCCTACTATTGTAATATCTGAAAAGTACAACCAGCTCCAAATTAACAATAACTAGTATAGAATTTTCTGTTTACAACAAGACTACAAGTTCAAGAAGAACTAGTTAACTGACTACCGATTTCTAAGGACTTGGTCATTTCTACTCATATTTAAAACAAAAAACTTTTACCAATACCAGATACCTCCTCAAAGGACAGCTAATACCAGATTTAGTAAGAGGTCAAAATAAGGTAGAAAAGGAGGAAGGAATCATCAAACAGGAAGAATGGCTCTAAAGGGGGAATGGCCTAAGACTGGTTCTGAAGCCAAGCTACTTGGCTTTGGACTCTTACTCTTCCATATACTAGCTATATGACCTTGGCCAGATAATTTACTAAAATGGGGTTATATCATAAAACGATAGCAAGAAGATAACTAAGATAACTTTCCCTCTCATAATCTCTGAAAATTAAACATACTTCTAAATAATCCATGTCAAAAAAAAGTAAATAAAATATTTTTTAACTGAATGACAATAAAAGTAATCAAATTAAAATTGGAAAAAGCACATAAAGCAATGCTAAGAGGAAAATACATAATATTAAAGGCTTATATTAATAAAAATATTTCATCTGCATTCCCAACTCAAAACATCAGAAAAGAAATAATAAAACCCAAATCAAGTAGAAGGATGAAATATTAAAGATGAATATAAGAGTTAATGATATCAAAAAAAATCAACGACATAGGAAACAAAAAATTTACACAATCAAAATCTGTTTTTTAAAGATCAATAAAACTGAGAAGCCTCCAAATCAATCAAGAAAAAAAGAAAACAAAAATAATCACTATCAGGAGTGATCTAAGAGGAAACATCACTGAGGAAACTACAGACATTAAAAGGACACTACGGGAATGTTACCAACTTCATGCCGACAAGCTGACAACCTAGACGGAATGTGTAAGTGTCTTGAATGACAAATTACCAACACAGATCCAGGTAGAAATAGAAAATCTAAATAGTCCTATGTTGAGTGTCCACAAGACAATCTTAAGTCTTGATGACTCACCAGAAGAACTCAAACAGCTCAGAAAGTTGTAATATTCAGGGTTATAGATCATTACAACAAAATTAAAGTCAGCAAAAAGGAAAGGCACATTGGGGTAAAGTACAGAGGAAACCAGGCACAAGTTTCCAAGATTCCTCCTGCCAGTGGAGTCACATTAAAAATTACTTTAACTCCTTCAGCAACAATGTGTAACAATAGGTACAAAGAGCTGCCAGTCAGCAGCACTTGATTAAGACAAATTGGTCCTGGTTTTTTATTAGGGCTCAGTCATGAAGGTGCTGTATGCCTAACCTACGTACACTGTCATCAGTATGTATGACATTAGTAACTAAAGCTCCTGACCAAGCAAATTTTTACCATAAATCATGTGTTTAGTATAAATGATTGAACAAACTAGTATACCATGACTCAAGACACAACACATGTAAAATACTCTTATCAGACAGAATAGTCCAAGAGCCCAGTTTGCTAAAACCAACCAAGGATCAGTCATGAAAACAGACCTTCCTTGGGAATATACAGGGTTTGAACAGCCTAAGCCAAGCTAACTGTTTCCCAGACAGGCCTATACCAAGTAAACAATTTGAATTCAAAATTAAAAACCTTCCCATAAATTAAACTCCCATGCCCAGATGACTACACAGTAAAAATAAAATAATATCCAGCTAGAATAAAATACCAATTCTACACATACTCTTTCAGGCAACAAAGGATAAACACCTCCTAGCTCATTTATAAGGCTGGTATTAACCTGATTACCCTGGTATCAAAACCAAAACTGTTACAAGAAATAGAAAAAATATTATTCAATAACATACAGATGCAAAACTCCTTAACAAAAGTTGGTAAATCAATTCTAACAATATATTAAATAGTTAATACAACATAGCCATGAGAGATTTATCCCAGGAACAGAAAGGCTTAATAACTGAAAACTGAACCCAGTTAGTCACCATATAAAGAAAATAGAGAAAAAAATCATATGATTATTTTGATAGTTATAGAAAAAGGACTTGACAAAATTCAAACCTCATTCATTATAAAAACTCAGCAAACTAAGGATAGACTACTTCCTCAACATGACTATAGGCATCTGTCAATAACTATTATCACATTTGATGGTAAAATACTCAATGCTTAGTACATCAGAAACAAGGCAAGGATTACCACTCTCATCATTCCTATTCAACATTGTAATGCGGCTGTACTCATGTAATATGACAAGAAAAAGACATATAGAAAAGTAAAATTATATTTGTACATAATCATTTATGTAGCAAAGACTAAGAAACCTATAAAATACGTATCAGAACTAATAAGTAAATATATCAAGTACAGAATATGTATGCTAGTAATGACCAATTGGGAAATGAAATTAAAAAGATAACACCATTTGAAATAGCTTTTGAAACTACTAAAAACTAAATTTAACAATATGTGCAAAATTTGTATACCAACAACTACAAAACACTGCAAAGGGAAATTATATAAGGTCATGTTCATGGACTGAAAGACTTAATATGGTGAAGATGGCAATTTTCCCCAAATAGATCTATAAATTCACTGCAAACAATATCAATCCCAAGATGCTTTTGAAGATACTGGGATGCTGATTTTAACACTTACATAGAAAGGCAAAGGGCCCAGATTAGGCAAAACAAGGCTGAAAACAGAACAAGACTGGAGAGCTTACACTGCCTGACTTCAAGACTTACTATGAGACTACAGTACACAATGTGGTTACAGGCACAAGGGCACACACATATATCAGCGAAACAGAAAAAAGCTCAAAAATATACTCACAATTATATGATCAAGAATTTTTCACAAAAGTGGCACAGTAATTCAATGAGATACAGTCTTCTTAAATGATAGCAAACCAACTAAATATCTGGGGGGGAAATGAATCTTGAACCTTACCTCACACCACACACACAATCTAATTTGAAATGTTGTACAGTAAAGAGTTAACATACCAAGCCAGAGATTGCTTTCCTTAGGAAGTCTCCTCATGAACTGGCCCTGACTGGTATATGAGAATTTAAACTTCAGGGGCATTCCCTCATTCCTTAACTAATAAAGGTGGTTTACACACAAACAATATGGTTTACACTAAACATGTGCTCCCTTTCTGGGAGTCTGGAATTTATGTATATGCTAAACAGTTAATCCCTACAAGAACAGTCCCCAGTGAAAGATTTGGGTACTAAATCTCTAATGAGCTTTCTGAGCAGAAGACACCTCATACATTTTGTTACAATTTAAGCTGAAAGAATCTATTGTCACTGGGAAAATTACTAGGAAAGGATTCTGGAATCTTGCGTCGGTTTCCTCTAGACTTTGCCATATGCGTCTCTTTTAGTACCAGGTTTTGTTATGTATCTTTCTTTAATAAATCATAACTATGCATGTGACTATATCCTGATTCCTAAGAATCCTTCCAGTGAAATCACTGAATATGTGGGTCATCTTGGGAACCCCGCCACGACATGGATCATAGGCGTAAATGTGAGAGAGAAAACTATCCAACTTTTAGAACCAGGGGAAATCTTTATGACATTATATTAGGCTAAAATTTCTTATACAAGTCACAAAATAGCTTGAATTATAACTAAAAAGTCAATAAAACAGACTTTATCAAAATCAAATGCATGTTTTTTAAATGACATTGAAAAACAAAAAGAAGAGGCACAGACCAGGAGAAAATAAATAATAGTAAATAACCATCTATCTGACACATGGCTTGTATCAGAATATATAAAGAACACTTATACTTTAATAATAAGACAAAAAAATTTAAAAAGGCTCAAGACTTGAACAAATATTTTAGAAAAGATATATGACTGACCATCAAAATCACAAAAAAAATGCTGAGAATCACTAAATACCCAGATAATGCAATTAAAAGCACAATGAAGCTACCATAAAGTCTTACAAGATCAAGTGTTCGGAAGGATGTGAACCAGCTGGAACTCTCATACACTGCTCATTGGAATGCATACAGCCACTTTGGAAAAACTATATAGCACTGCACTATTTCCTAAAAATGACACATATACTTCCCAGAAAATGCAACAAATCTATTTCCAGATAGTTACCCAAGAAAAATTAAAATACATGCCCACATATAGCATTTAATTCAATCCAATTATATTTCAACTGACAAATTAAGAAACTGTGAAAAATCCAGATTACAGCAAAAAGAAAGTATGAATACACAAAACAGCATATATGAATCTGTTTCCTAAGTTCAGGAAGTCAAACATGCGATTCCACACTGTATGATGTGATATAAAAGAAATTCTAGAATGATAAAACTACAGTGACTGAAAGCAGGTAAACACTATGCACAAAAATTAACTCAAAATGGATCATAGTCCTATATATAAAAGCTAAAACTATAAAATTCTTAGGAAAAAGACAAGTACAAGTCTTCATGATCTTGTATTTAACATCAGTTTCTTAGATATGATACTTAAAGCATAAGCAGACAAAGAAAAAGCAGACAAATTGGGATTCATCAAATTAAAAATGTCCTTCAAAGGATACTATCAAAAAGATAACTCACAGAATGGGAGAAAATATTTGCAAATCATGTAACAGATAAAAATCTAGTATTCAGAAATATAAAGAACTCTTACAAACAAACAATAAAAAGGCAAACAAACCAACTATAAAATGAAGAATGGCTCTGATTAGACATTTTTCCAAAAATGTAAACCTGACCAATAGATGCTCAATAATTTTTTATTAGGTAAATGTAAGTCAAAATTTCAAAAGTGATAATGAGATGGATACCACCTCACAGTCTGTAGGATGTCTATAATCTAAAAGACAAACAATAATTTTTTTTTAAAAGAGAAAAATAAAGTGTTGGTGAGGATGTGGAAAAATGAGAACTACATACATTGCTGATGGAAATGTAAAATGGTTTACCTGCTCTGGAAAGCAATTTGGCAGTTCCTCAAAAAGTTAAACATAGAGTTACCATATAAGCTAGCAATATCACTCCAAAGTATATACCCAAGAGCAATGAACACTACATCCACACAAAAACTGGTCCAGAATGTTTAGAGGAGCATTATTCAGCATTATTCAGCATTATTCAGCATTATTCAGCATTATTCATACAGCAGCATAACCAAAAAATGGAAACAACCCAAATGTCAATCAACTGATAAATGAATAAACAAAGTGCAGTATATACATACAATAGAGTACTATTAAGCAATAAGGAAAAATGAGTAATATTATTAAGCAATAAGAAGGAATCAAGTATTATTCAGCAGAAAGGGGGAATGAATAAGAAGAATAAATACTGCCACATGGATAAACCTTGAAAACATTACACTAAATGAAAGAAGCCAGACATAAAAGCCACATATTATATGATTTCATTTATATGAAATGTCCAGGACAGGCAAATCCATCAAGACAGAACGTAGATAAATAATTGCCTAGGGCTGGGGAGAGGGGAGTGATGACTAATAAACACTTTTTTGAGGTGATAAAAATGTGGAATTAGATGGTGATTGCTGCACAGTTCAATGAATATACCACAAATCACTGAACTGTGTACTTTAAAAGAAGTTTATGACGTTAATTATATTTCATCTATTTTAAAAGATGACTGATTTTAAAGTAAAAATAATAACCATATAGTTAGGGTGTTTCAGCATATTTAGAAGTAAAATGCATGATAATATGGGAAAAACTGGGAGGGTGCAAATGAGAATTTATTGCCATAAGGTTTTCCAAGTACATACGAGTGGTACAGTAGTCTCCCCTTATCCACAGTTTCACTTTCCCCTGTCAACCATGGCCCAAAGATTATTAAAGGGAAAATTCCAGAAATAAGCAATTCATAAGTTTTATATTGTGAGCTGAGTAGTACAATGAAATCTCACACCGTCCCACTCAGTCCTGATCAGGACGTGAAATTGTCCCTTTATTCAGCATAGCCACACTACACAGCTACCCACCCATGAGTCTCTTAAGAGCCATCTCAGTTATCAAGTTGACTGTTGAAATATCAACAGCAGTACTTGTGTTCAAGTAACCTTTCACTTAATAATGGTCCCAAAGCCATTCGCATAACTTTTATAACAATACATTGTTCTAATCGTCCTATTATACATATTATTAATCATTGCAGTTAATCTCTTACTGTACCTAATTAAACTTTATAATAGGTATGTATGCACAGGAAAAAAATATAGTGTATACATGTTTTGGTATTATCTGTGGCTTCATGCAACCACTGAGGGTCTTGAAACATATCCCCCAAGGATAAGGAAGGGCTAGTGTATAATGATACTTGAAAGTAGACTGTGATAACTTAAAGGTGTATATTGTAAGTCCTAGTGGTAGACTGTAATAAGTTAAAGGTATACACTGTACAAGTACACCCTAGAGTAAGTGCCTACCAAATATATAAACAAAACAAAGAAATGCACTTTTAAGGATATTAATACTTGATTATAAGGAAAAAGACTCCCTATACACTTAAGTTCTACTTGTTATACTCCACTTCCATCCACCTAAAACATCTGCCCTGATGTCACCAGGTCCTTGAAAATATTCTTTAATGAAGACTATTCCTTCTCCCAAACTCCCCAGACTCAAAAAAGAGGACCAGGCGTGTTGCTTTATGCTAACAAAGGGCAAATAGGAGGCACACGTGCTGGCATTTTGACTTGCATGAAGGTATCACGATTTCCTACTGAGTAAACATAAACATACCTCAGAAGCAACAAAAATCTAATGATACTTAAATATCTTATGTTGCATTTCAAGTAAGTAAAAAGCATATGATTCTTTCCAACAGAACAAATCATGAAAATTTGACTCAAAACAGTACCTCAATATTTTTACTGGCCACATTCTTCACAACGGCAGGAAACAGTTCGGATGCATTTCTCCCTTTTGCAATCATCTGAAGAATAAAAGTGGAATATTAGGACTGCAACTTCTTTTAAATTATTCATTTGAAAACAAAACATAAATTCCACATTAAATATTTAGAAGACTGAATCAGCAAATAAGATATGGAATTAACAAGCTGAACTCTTTTTGAGTCATCTTACTCATCCCAACTATCTACAGCAAAGAGCAAAGATCAATCTCTCGTATGAAAATATAAATATGCAAATATATAGACATATTAAGGAAGAAATATATAGTAGTTTAAGACATAATAAAATATTTATAACAGTTTTCTCTGGCTAAGGGGGTTGTGCTTCTTAAATATCTGTACTGTTTTTATGTTCCAGGTTCTTACATTAAAGATGTACTGCAATGGGGTGGGGATGTGTGGAATAAACACTACTTTCAGCAAAAGTAACTCTTTTTTCCTTAGCTTTATTTCATAGGTTCCCTGACTTCTCCAGCCATTAGCTTTCAAAGTTCCCTTCACCAAGTCCTCTTTCTCCGCCCAATGAAGTTATGTACACCACCATCTTTTCAGGCTAGGCTATTCTACAATCTCTGAAACTCCTAAGAATTCATTTGCCCTCATGACTTAACTCTAACCCCTATGGGGATCCATTCCACAGACTCCAGCCCGAACTCTGAGTCCTAGTCCTACTTCTCTCATTGGACAACATGAGATGGCTGTCTCATCCCAAACTTGCTGTGTCTACAACCAAACTCATTTCTCATGATAAAAAGGTACTCTGCTAAAATTTCCTATTCCCACCAATTTTCTCAAAAACTGTAATATCTAACATATCAAACAATTATGCCCAAAACGCAGAATTATCTTGGACTCTTATAACTAGGATTTGGTGCGATTTCTTAGTACACTCAAGTTCATCCCTCCTTACTGCTACTATCCTAGCACAGGTCGGTGTCGCCCCCCAAGGACTTTCCCACCAGTCCCCTCCGCATAATAATAGCGTACATCACTGACAGGTTAAGCCTGACTCAAAGATTTCAAAAGCCCCTGACTGCCTAAGAGGTCAAACTATTTCACTTAATATTCAAATACCTTCACAGTTTGCATTAATTAAGCTCATCAACCACTACCGTTCTACACCAATGCTTTTATCAAAGTAAGCTGATCTTACTCACTACTAGAATATTCTCTTGCTCCTCTATGCTCATGTTCATATAAGGGAGGACCCCAAAAAACCTGGAACTTATTTATTTAGTTTGGGGGATACCAAAGTACTTTATTTGAAGGAAGGGTACAAATGAAGGACATAAGCGGATGATTCATACAAGTTATAGAAAAGGTTAAGGTTAACTTCAACATGCATGTACTGCTTTGGTGACCAGGGAATTCACTCCCATAGCTGCGGGAAGGCAGCCTAATGCTTAGCTCTCTTTACCATCCCCCAGAATGTGCTTGTCAAAGAGATACCCTGCCACGCCAGGCTGAGAGGCCCCCAACTTGCACAAGTTGGTTATGTGGTCACCCAATTCTTTGGTGGATTTCACCTGCTCATCCAGGTATGAGTCCTAATGAAGTCACACAAATGAAGGTCATTTTTCTCAGTGGCCAGTTTCTGCAAGTCCAATAGTGACCGAGTCACACTTTTTTCCAAGTTGTAATGCACGCTCCACTGCATTCAGCCCATTCTCCCCAGTCATCACGTTCTGGTTTCTTGATATCCTGCAGGAAGATTCAGCCACCTCCTTGGTTCTGCAGCTTCACCAGTTCTCAGCATGTTTCCTCTCCTCATTAAACTGGTGAAAAAAATACTTGGCAAAGTTCTTCGAAGCCACATCAGTGCAAAGTAGTAAGACATGGACAGGCAGATGTAGGAAGTGTAGAACTCCAGGTTGATCTGGCACCTGATAGCGGCCTCTGAGTTCCGATGGTAGTTCTGGCACACCTGTGAGGTGGACGTGGTCATCGTGATGGGCAGCTGAGGACGACAGGTGGCTTCACAGCGCTGTAGCAGTGGCAGGAACCCTGGGGCGATCTGAGGGTGCTGTGAGGAGGTGGCAGAAGGATGGATCCGCACAGCTGGCTGGGATGTGGGGTCGAGCGCCAGGTTCTGTTCAAGCACTTTTGAAGCAGGAAACCATGGCGAAGACTGTGCTGGAATTTATTTATAAAATATTGTGTATTTAGTCTTACATGTTTAAACTTCAGTCACCTTCAAAGTACTCTCCACTTGATGCAATACACTCGTCAAGATATTCTTCCCACTGCTCAAAACAGTTTGTGAACTCGTCAATTTTTATGGCTTTTAGTGCTTCTGCTGTTTTTTGTTTCCCTCTTCCACATCAGCAAAACATTTTCCTTTGAGAATTTTTCTCATCCAGGGAAACAAAGAAAAAAAAAGTCGCTTGGGACGAGATTGGGTGAATAGGGACAGTGGGGCACTGGGCTCATGCCGTTTTTGGTCAAAAACTGCTGAACACTCAGCTCAGTGTGGGCAGGTGCACTCATAAATCACCCATCATGAAATGGGCAAACACGTTGAGTCTTTAAAAAAAAAAAAATTCACTGAAACAGAGCAGAGCCTCTCATAACACCGATGGGTACACTGATACAGATGGGTTCCTAGAACACTCGCCTAGCAGGGAAAGCCTGTACTACAAGGGGCCCACACTCCAGAAAATAGGTCCAGTTTTTCTGGGGGGGGGTCCCCCTTGTATCATGCCCCCAACCCAATTCTTTTTATTTTTCTGAGTTCTAACCTTCTACCTAGAGTATCATCAAGTTCTAATCATCCTCCCTCGCTAGAGCCATCTCTAACACCTAACTCATTATGGCATCCAAGCCTAATTTCCTATAGAGTTTGTTAAATATTCACTTTTCATTTGGATTTCTAATGTGCTTTTATTTCCATTTATTTCAGCTTTATGTCTACCTGTATTCTTCCTTTGCTCTCATTCTCAGAATATGGTTTTCTATAAACTATATAAACTATATATAGACTTAAAACTGTATTTTAAGTCTAGATTTTGGTAGCCACAAAATAAAGTTTTTAAGTACAGGGTCATTTTTTGAAAAGGATTCTTGATGAATTACAAACCATATCCAAGAAAAGAAATTTTAAAAGACAGAAGGTATTCATTTTATAAATTTAGGACAAATGTTTAATAAATACTATGTGATTTTTTTTTTTTTACTATGTGATATTTTAAGCATTATAATCCCAGGTAGTAATTTCTCAAAAGATCTTTCTACAAGACAGCTTTAAAATACTCTAACACAAGCTACTCTTTTCATACTGTTTCCTTAACTGTGATATTATTTGAGTATTTTACAAAATCTACTGAGCAATACAAAAGTTCCACAAAATGCTGCAGCTAAAAGATCTTTATATGATTTTTATTCCTCTCTCAAAGCTTCTGCCCTGTGTTTTCTTCTACAAGCTTTAAAGTTTTAGCTCTTACATTTATGTCTGTGATTTATTTTGACTTTACATATGGAATAAGATAGGGGTCTAAATCCGTTCTCTTATTTCGTGTACATTTGTTGAAAGGACCGCCCTTTCCCATTGAATGGTCTTGCACCCTTGCTGAAAATCATTTGGCCATATACGTGAGGTTTTCTTCCTGGGCTCTCTATTAGGTATACATTTGTCTTCAAGCTAGTACTATGTTGTTTTTATTACTGTAACTTTGTAACAACTTTTCAAATCAGAAACTGTGAGACTTCTCACTCTATCCTTCTTTGGATGACTGTTTTGGCTACTCGGGGTCTATATGAATTTTAAGACAGACTTTTCTGTTTTTGCAAAAAAATCACTGGGATTTCTATAGGAATTACATGGAATACACAGATCATTTGGGGAGTACTGACATCTTAACAACATTAAATCTTTCAATACATGAACAAAGGATGTCTTTCCATTTATTTGTCTTCTTTCATTTCTTTCAGCAACATTTTGCAATTTTCAAGGTACAAGTCTTTTGCCTCCTTGGTTAAGTTTAGTCCTAGGTATTTTATTCTTTTTGATGTTATTGTAAATGGGACAGTTTTCTTAATTTCCTTTCAAACTGTTTACTGTCAGTGTAGAGACACAACTAATTTTTACGTATTGATTAGACACATTTCAACTTTGCTAAATTCATGTATTAGTTCTAAAAGGTTTTTTTGTGGAATCTTTAGGGTTTCCTAAATATAAAATCAGGTTGTCTGTGAACAAAGATAATTTTACTTCTTCTTTTCTGATTTGGATGTCTTTTATTTCTTTTTCTTGCTTAACTACCCTAGCTAAAATATCCAATACTATGTTGAACAGAAGTGTCAAAAGCAGGCATCCTTGTCTTGTTCCTGATTGAAAGACAGGAAAAGCTTTGAGTCTTTTACCATTGCATGATGTTAGCTGTGGGTTTTTCATAAATGGCATTTAATATGTGGAGATAGTTTCCTTTCAGCCCTAGTTTGTTGAGTGTTTTATCATGAAAGAGCTGAATTTCGTTAAATGCTTGTTCTGTATCAATGGAGATGATAATGTGTTTTTCCCCTTCCTTCTGTTAACGTGGTATATAACATAGATCGATTTTTGTAAGTTCTTCATATCCTTTTTAAAATATTAAATAATGTAAATAAAAAAATTTACATTAAATTTTTAAAATTAAGGAAGAAAAACAGAAGAAACTCTGCTTTATTTCCTAACAGTTTTAACTGGCTTCATTTTTCACAACAGTAAAGATGGTTTCTTCTAAAAAGTTCAAAAATTTTAATTTATAAATAAATTCTGGTTAATTCACAGGTGAAAGAAAGGAAGATCTTATGAAGATTCAGATCCAATTGCAACACTTAGGTATCAAGAGCCAGAAGTAAACAAAGAAGTAGAAAATGAACTAACCAAATCTTGATTTATATCCCAGAAAGTACACTGGAGCAAAACTGACAGAAAACCCATGAAGGGTTTCTATAGACATTATATCATTAGCAAAATCTCAGGCCTGCTTTTAGGAACTGGTTCTGATATACACCAACATGGCATAAAAATCTTGGCCCCTTTAACAATTTCCAACCCAAGAACAACAACAAAAAAGATGCCAACATCAGCCACAAGTTGAATCTATTAAGGTATACGCAGAACTAAAGCATTTTTGTTGAAGGGAGAAAGAAAAAGGAATGAACAATGTCCAGAAAGATTCGGACTAAAATGTTTATTATAATCATTAACTCAAAACAATAATAATTATGTATGTTATTAGTTTTTTCTTCTTACATGGACTTTCTCCAATTTTTTTACAAGTTACCACTTGCATTTGCTTTAGTTTTTTCTTAAATATTGAACCAAAATATGTGGAAATTTGAAATTACTTTGAGGAACAATAATATCCAACCAAATATCCTGTGACATAATATATATCAATAACACTAGGAATTTTTAAAATCTTATCAAAGAAAGATTCACAGCTGCTTATTATCTCATAACTACAAAGAGAAGTGAACTAATTTGAGAAAGACCTTCAGCATCCAAAAATACATCAAAAACTTCAATGCACCAAAATATTCCATTCCTCCAAGGACTCTGAATAATCAACTGATCAATATTTTAGCTAAAAATGTATTACAAATTCATTATATGAAACAATGTATTTCATATTCACCTTAATTCAATTTTCACCAAGCCAAGATAAAACATGGACATGTGCTATAAACATTAAATACATATTTTTCAGAAATACAAGAAAAATAATGAGTGTTTGTTTGAACTTCAGTCCGGCTGCATAAGTGACCATAATAAGATCTTTAAGTAGGTAGCTGTTCTCCCCTCAGGATGCTTTGGCATACATGAAACATTATCACATATGAAACACTGGAAATATCACCCCAATTTTAAATGTCTCAGATGTTATCAAAGAAAGATAATAAAATGAACTGTTACTATCATTATGGTTTCTCACTGGTAGATGTTGCTGACAAAATTATCTGTTGAATCACAGGACTCTACCAGCGTGAAAGGAAGTCAGATGTGCACTGCCAGCATTTTTATATATTTTAGACAGTAATGTGGTAAAACAATCATATAACATTTAAAGTTTTGGAAGATTAAAATTTAGAAATGTTTATGGTTGTTTACTATGAAGCAAATACCTTAAAACTACCCTAATTGTATGACATGATAAAACCCAATATGCAGGGCTCGTGAAACTCAAATTATAAAGACAAACTGAAAATTACCTTAAGAAAATACAGGAATTCTGAAGCCAATATAAGACTCTGTTGACTAACCTCCAACAAACTACCTCCAGCCAAAAGATGTTTTCAAATGATGCACATAAACTCATATATACACATGAAATTTTCTGATTTAAAAATCTTCCACATAGAAATAAGGTGCTAACTAGAAGTCAAATTAAAAACTGGACAAAGGTAAAGGTAAACAAGTGACTGTACAATACCTCACCAAAAAAAACTTCAAGCAAAATAACTATAGCTATTTAATGAAGAGGGGAAGTAGCAAACAATAATTGCTAGCTGAAAATTAAAATATATCATTAACAGCATTTAAAAGCACAAAATATTTAGAGAAAGTATTAGCAAAATTACAGAGCTTAAAACTTAATGCTAAAGACTGTAATACATTGTTGACAGAAATTAAAGATGACCTAAACAAGTAAAGAGTATAATGATGTCATAAGACAAAATACTGTTAAAATGTTAACTCTCCCAAAATTGATCTACCAATTCAACACAATTCCAGTATAAATCCCAGTAAGTTTTTTTGCAAAAATTGACAGGCTAATTTCAAAATTTACATGGAAATGCAAATAATAGGGTATAAACAAAGCAATCTTTTTAAAAAGTAGAAGACTTATAGTAATTTGTTTTAAAATTACAGAAATCAAGAGTAAATTATTGATGAAACAATAGCCATAAAGATCAATGAAGCCGGAGAGTCCAGATATGGACCCTCATACATTTCACTGAAGGCTGAAATTCAGTGGGAAAAGGACTGCCTTTTAATAACAAATAGTGTGAGGAAAATAAGCTATGTATGTGTAAAAAAACAAAAACAGAAAACCAACTTGCATCTTACCTCGTACCATACGTAAAAAATAACGCAAAAAGGATCCTAGACCTAAACAAAAAAGCTAAAGACAGGGCTGGGGGGGATCTTTGCAACCTCGGAAAAGGCCAAGATGGCCTGGATTAAAACTCATTCTATAAATTTAGCTCAGGTCTACTCAAAAGCCTCCCCAGAGGACAAGGAGAAAACTATAAACACGCAGAAATACATCTACTTGAAATCTACAGGATATATTGTAACCAAAATTACAAATATTTCCAATAAAATCAGAAACAAGATAGTGATGTCCTTCTCCACCCCTACTATTCGTCATTACACTGGAGCTTTGTAGATGCAGAGATAAGAAAAATAAAGGACATAAAAATATTTGAAAATAAAATATAAATCTCTCATAATATCCAGATGATGTAATCGTCCATTCAGAACATACAAGCAAGGATCCCAAAAACTATTAGAACTAAGAAGAGAGTCCAATGAGAAGGCCAAAAGCAAGAACACACAAAAGTTATTTCTTTTCTGATATACCAGCAGTAATTTTAAAAATATAATTAAGGGGACCATTCATAATGGTAACCAAGATTTTAAATTACACAGGAATATCTCTAACAAGGAATGCATAAGAGCTCTATGATGAAAATTATAAACTATAAATATAATGCCACTGAAAGCCAAAAAGGGAGAAAGGGAAAGAAGGAATATATAAATTCCATATCATCCCAGTCAAAATTCAAAAACAATTTTTAACAGAACTTGACAATTTGACTCTAAAATTTATCTGAGGATCAAACTTTTACTTTTTATACCTCGATATTATTTGAAAATATACAAATATATATTTATATCACTTTATAATAAAAATTTTCCCAGGTTTATTGAGACATAATTGAGATAAAACGTTGTGTGAGTTTAAAGTGCCAACAGGTACATGAGAACATCACTAATCCTCAGGGAAATGCCAATCAAATCCATGAGTTGTCACCTCAGGCCTGTGAGAATGGCTTTCATAAAAAAAAAAAAAAAAAAAAAAAGAGAGAGAGAACAAGCATGGGTGAGGATATGGAGAAAAGAGAAGCCTTGCGCATTGCTGATGGGAATGCGAACTGGTACAGCCACTATGGAAAAAGTATGGAGCTTCCTCAATACTTTTGAGCAATTATATTCCTAGGAATCCAGCAATTACATTTCTGGGAATATAGCCTAAGGAAATAAAATCACTAGTTCAAAAAGATATCTGTATTCCCAAATTCACTGCAGCATACAGAAATGACCTAAATGTCTTTTCAAGAGATGAATGGCTACAGATAGGTAATATACACAGAAACATACACACACACATATTCATTATAATTCATTATAATATGAGTAATAGTCACCCATGAGAAAGAAAGAAATCCTGCCATTTGTGAACACATGGATAGATCATCCTGAGGTCATTATGCAAAGTGACAAAATAATTTTTAATTATCATTTTCCTACAGTTAAAAAACCAAGTTCAAAATTCACCTTTATACAAACTTCCTAATGAGAGTCTATAACTAATAGGCATATTAGTTATATCCCCATTTCTTTGTGACATATTTATTTACAATTAAATTACATTTATGATAGATAAGTAGCCCACATTATGAGAACACTGATTTGTATTTATCAGCTTAAAAGAGGAATAAAAAAATACACTTTCAGATTTAGGAATCTCAATAGTATCCTCAGATTTAGTAAAATACTTTACCTTTTTAGGAAGTATAAGCCAAAGATTAATGAAATAATTAAGAGAAGTACTTGCTTTACATGGCAGTATAAGACTGTAACCTATAGCGATACAAACTAAAACCAAAAAGCAATAGGGTAATCAATTGTAAAAGTTACAAATGATCTTTGACTTCTAAAAATTTTGTAAAAACATTAAAACTTTACTTCTGTCAGTTATAAATATATATATAAAAGTGAAAATTGCAAAACTAAGATTTATTTAGTACACTATAATTTAGAACATCAGAAACGTGGAGCATTAACTTACTAAATGGGCTGGCCTTATTCTCACCATTTAACTTAAGATACTGAGCAATCTTTTCTATACCTTGGTAAATTACCAAACTCCTTTTCAAATTTAGATCACCTTTCAACATTTTATCATTTGTACTTTCAATGTTGTAAATTATCTCCTAGAGTTCCTTTAATGTGAAGTTTTTAGGCAGCACCACTTTCTCTGGTGTATCTTCATCTTTTTCAGCACAACCGGTTCCCTCATTTACATGGAAAAGCTGACCTGTACTAAGTTACTCCAGCTACATATTTAGAGTCTCATGACCAGTGGCAGCAAGACCACCCCCACAGTCAGCTATTTCTGTATAACTTCATTTACAGTCTATCTGATTTGTATTTCCAATGTTACCACTTTTCATTTCTTTGCTGCAATTTCATTTCATCTTTGTTGACCAAATCCCTCTTTCCACTTTTGTAAAATATCAAGTGGGTTTCTCTCTGGGAAACAAGGAGAAAACACAACTACTCGCTATTTGCATGAACTGGCCAATATGCAGTCACCAATCACTAAAAAACTTTGAAAGTGACATAACTTTTCAATGATCATGATGGACATTTGTTATCCACACAGTGAGTTGTGGACTGACGAGTTAGTGGTGAAGTTTATAAAGATGCAATTACTACATTAATATATCACAACAACTGAAATTTTAGCCATGTTGTTGGTGGACTGGGAGACTTGTGTTAAGTAAACTATGATAATAAAATTTGTACATATCATTGCCATGCAAAGCAAGAACTACCTGCCCATAAATGTTATTATACATACAGCATAACATTAACAAATGAAAAATTTACAAAAGATTCTTCAATCCCCCTATATTACCAAATAACATAAACCTGAATGTAAGAATCAAGTACTGTATAGGTTTTTTATAGGTATAGTGAGTCCTTGAGCTTTATATTTGGGTTCCATAATTCATCTTTTAACAGAACATACTGGTATCCATAATCATCTATCATAAATGGTATTTGGACTTTGATATGTTAAGAAAGGAGATTTCAAACTCTCATAAGGTGGCAGTTGTGTTGTGACCTTATTACAACAGAGTTTATTGGAGCAATTATACCAATGTATTACATTTTGACCTTATATAAAAATGTGTAGAAAATAAAAACTCAGCAATGGTGGTGATAAAAAGTATAGTAGTAATGGAAAAGACAAGTTTTGTGAACTTAATTCCACTGAACCAAAATTAGAATTATTTAGCATTAGACAGTCACTAAAGTAAGCCAGTTTTTTTTCACTCTGAATGTAAAAAACAAATACAAAGACAGCAAGTGCAACACAATTTGCAAAAATATTTTATTAATGATTTTAAAAACAATTAGGAATTGTATTATATTTTTAGCTCTCTGACAATGGAACCCCTCTATTAATGTTATCCAATTATTTGAATTTTGCAATGCAAGTGAAATCTGGACAATACTCCTATGTTTACTAATACTCATTAGCAGCTCTATGCTACTAAGTTGAATAAAACATTTCTATTGGTACAAATGAAATTTAAAACACAAAAGAAAGCATGCTCACAGTTTTTAGGTCATAAAATGACAAAAAAATCCATTCGTTAGCTAATTAGTATCCCTCTTTGTAGGAAGTCAAAATATTGCTGAATATAATCTATTTGTCTTCAAAATGATTAGTGCTGTTTATCTCACAACAGAAATATCTTGATATTAACAGACAAGGAAATCAAAACACAGAAAAGACAGAATTAGAATTCAAGTTTCTGAATTTTAACACTTCAATATTTCTTATAAAACACATTAGATACAAATTTCTAAGTCAATATTGAAAAGCAAATAGCATGTTCAATTTGGTATTTAACATATTATTTAATATGTATATTTAATACAATCACTACCTGTTCATTTTCCAAAAATTAAAATGATCTATTTTATTTACCCCAACAATCCGTTTCATTGCATCCAATTTAGCAGAATCTTTGTTGCTCTCCAACATTTGCTTTAGATCTTCATTTCTATACAAAAGAAAAAAATTCCATATTTAGATTTTACATTTACAACTATTAAAATATATCACTTTCATAAGAATTAGAAATATGATAGACAATGTTAAATAACTGCATTCTTATTTACAATTAAATATGTATTTCTTGTCTTAACCCTACAAAATAATACCAAGGCTTACTTTTTCTAATTAAAAATACAGCTGGAAAATATATAAACAGTAGAAACAGCAATATATAAAAATTTTATCTGAGGATATACAATTACTATTAAGTTACTATAAATGTTCACTGTAATCAACTTAGTATCCTTTCTTAAAACTTCTCAGACTCTTTCACATTGCACAGGTAACTGAAAAAGGAGAAAAATTAGTATTACCACATATGAGGTTCTTCTCTTCTTTCGTTATTTTCCTACTTTACTTAATGGTCATGTATACTTTTTTAAATGAAAAACCTAAAAGCTAAAAGAAATCCTTAAAAACTTTACTTAAGATTAAAACTGAAACAATTAGATAGGAACTAATTTTCTAGAAAGAAATGTGATCACACATATACATGTCAAAAAACAGAAAGAAAATTCATTTTCTCATTCCTGCTCCTCTTTACTTTTCCCCAACAGTTTTCCATCATTCTTCTGCATCAGTGTTACCTGGAGAAAGAAGTCAGCAATGGAGAATAATGAACTGTTAATTTTTAAGAAGTCCCAACCTCTACAACCAGTTATATCTTATTCATTGCCTAATGGAAACTTAGTTTATTTCTTTTAAGTTTGAGATGCCAGAGCCCTCTTCCCAACCCCCTTTGGGTCCTACATGCTCTCTGAATCTAAAAACAAGAGAATAGGAACCCACTATTATAGCCAAAGGTTTTGCTCTTTGTGTTTAACAGGGAAGATAGTCTTCAACAAAAAATGTAAATATCTTTTGTCTTCACACAGGCAGAGAGGTTCAGAGAAAAGAGAGAAGAAAAATCCTAGGAACTATTTCAACCTGATATAATATTCAAGTTCTCACAGATATGTTATAAAGGCCTATTAACAATTCTGATGTAAATTAAATATTTCTTCCCAAATTCCTCTTTGCTTATTACCAAAACAATAAAGATTTGAGAGAGTTAATACCATAACGCCTAGTTTATCCTCACAATATGCTCACTTGTATTCAGTCATTTTAAGTCTACCTCCCTTATATGTTAATTCAAATATGGCCCATCAACATGTCATTGCATTAACTTACAATTTTAAAAATTCTCTTTGATAAACATCAAAAGTTGACTCAAATTAATGCTGAACTGGCAATACTTTCACTGCCTCTGCTAAAAACCAATAGTTGTTTCAAATATGTATGTTTTTTTATCTTCCTAATTCTCCACTTACCTACTTACCTGTAGCTTTCCAACTTTAAGTATTAGGATACCAACTTTATTTTTACATAAGTGACATCTTGTGGTGTTAAGTGGTATAACCTTTCTCTTCATGTTCAAAATATGCCTGTTTTAACAGTTTCGAGGAACAGAGAAAAATATGTAACTGGACTGTTAAAGACAATCATATTGTCACCAGAAAGCCACTCTATCTCAGCACCAGTACAAAGCAATAACTATAATCGAAAGGCACAGTTTACCAGTTACATATAAGAGCTTAGAAGGTAGTAGGACTTTTAGATGGTAAAAATTGCCATTTTTAAAAAATCCATAATCCATAACTCTTTAAGACCTTCCACCCCATTTAAAGACAATGTATTAAGGAAAATGTTAAGACTGCAGCATCATGCACTCTATCAGTGCCACTCAAAGTGTGATCTGAAAAAGTCTGGTCCAAGAGCCATTACCAATCCACAAACATTAGTTACCAATCCATGAGGAGTTATGTACAGAAACTGAGAGCAAGTAGAGTTAGAAACCTGATAGAGCAATTCAAAAGTATAACTTTACATCTTTTGAATTTAAGAAAAATTGGGGCTCGTATTCTGCATGCTTTTTTCATTTCATTTTCTTAGTAATTTATTTTTTGTTGTACTTTACTGAAGTATATATCCATGATGGACTGAAAATCTGAAAAGGCCCTCCATCAGTCTGAGTACAGTGCTCTACACAATTACCTTCTTTTTCCTCAAAACACTCACCCAAATTTGTATACCATAGAAAGCAATACACGAAACTTAAATCCAGGAATGATGGATTGAAAAAAGTGATAAGGAATAGCAAATCCCAATCAGAGATACATCCCCAAAAGGATGCATCAAAATCTTTAAGGAGGGCTAGACCTTTTTCAAGCTCTGCCAAAAATTCTGCACACCTAACATGAGCACCACACCTCTTCCTGCTTTGAGTACCACTCAAATAAAAGATGTTCCCACGTGGGCCTCCACAGTTAAATAGTGTGCACAACATGAACGGTTAGTGACTTTCAGTTCAGTTAGCACCATCCTGATGATACTGAGAACCTTGTTAGTTTCTGGCACAAAGTATTCACTTATAAATAAAACAGAAAACTCCAGCTACCTAACCATCCATCTATTAATCTTCTGAAAGTAGGAACCACAAATTATCCAAGTAAATATGTATGAATTTTTCCTACCACGCTGTTCACAAAATTAAAATAATCTACAATTATTTTAGATAATTTAGATCTACAATTGCTATCACCACTTCCTCAACCCTTAGTAATCCTCTTTTCTCTCTTACTCCTCTATTAAAACTTCTCTTACAAAGGTAACAAATAACTTCCTAATTAAAATACCCAATACAAAAAAACTCTTAAATAATTTTACATTATTCCTCTACATTTGATACAATCGACCAATAATCCTCCGTCTTGCAATTCCCTCCTCCCTTAGATTCTGTAACTATTCTCATCTGGTTTCCATTTGCATTTGTGACAAACCAAAGAACAAAAACAGAAAAATCCTTGCATCCTTGCCCTCAGAGTTTTTATTCTAATAAATAAAAACACTGAACAAACTTATTAAATAGCTAAAATATAAGTCATGAGGTGATAGAAGGGAAAATAGAACGGAAGAAGAGAATGCAGAAAGGAAAGGAGGAGGCAATTTTAAATAAGATGGTAATAGTAGATTAAATAAAGAGACATCTGAAAGATTTACGAATGAGGATGTTAGCCATGCAGATAGTGGGATGGGGTTGGGAGAGGGGGAAGAAAAGCACTCTAGGCAGAAGAGACAATGCATAAAAAATAAGGTACCTCTGGAGAGCTTATAATAGAGAAAAGTCATGATCACAGATACATACATACATACATACATACATACAGATAAAGAATCATTCTACCTGTGGCATTTAGAATACAATGTAAGGACTCCCAGATCTGCCCATGGTGCTGTAGCTTCTAAAAGACTTCAACCTTTCACAGAAAATAACTTTCTAAAGACACTTGGAGATCAACCAACACGAGCTGGACTTACGGAGCCCAGATCCTGGAAAGATGCGGAACACAAAAAATGAGCTCCTTATTCACACCAGCGTTGTTTCCCTGAGTGCACTTCCCAAACTGCCATTTGGAATAACAGAGCCCAAGGAGAAATGACAGTTTAAACAGACTGAGGAGACAAATGTTGAAGTTCAAGACTACCAAAGGGACTAGAACCGAAGGGGCAAATGCCAAGGAAATGGTATATAAAAATCTGTGTACAAATGCCCTCAAGCAGTTGGCTATATTTTCACAGGGCAAGATTCAGAAAATCCAGCAGAAAACAGCAGGTAGAAGGGATGTTAAATACCTGCACAGAGAATTCAGCAACCACACATAACTGTGAAAAGAAGATGGCATTCAAGTATCTCTCAAGTAGAGAACCCGTGGTAAATAACCTGGCCTTTCAGTTACAATCACAGAAGGGCCACGACGGAAGAGTAAGGATGTTTTCTAAAAGTATGAGAAAATTTGAAATAAACAAGACATTAAAAAGCCTAAAATTGAGCTTAAATAGGATCAAAATGATCTGCTAGTACTCTTATCTGCCTGTCAGAAAAAACACAAACCACTTTGGAAAAATATATCATCTAGAGCCTCGACAATGTTTTTATCCTAAATATTCAGCATCTGATCAAAACTTAAGATACATGCTAAAAACATGAAAAGAGACAAAAAAAGAGAAACAAATAGATCCATGGGTACTTCAGATAACGGAGTTATCAGAGAGACTTTAAAATAATTACACTTAATATGGTCAGGAAAAGATGAACAAAAAAAATGAAATGATAGGGAATATCAACAAAATAGTATCATCTATACGAAATAATTAAATGGACATCCAGAACTGATAAACACAGTATACGAAATTAAGAACTCACCAGCCCTGACTGATGTGGCTCAGTCAGGGTTAGGCATCATCCCAGAAACCAGAAGGTCACCAGTTTGATTCCCAGTCAGGTCCCATGCCTAGGTTGCAGGCCAGGTCCCCAGTTGAGGGCTTGCAAGAGACAACCAATCAATGTTTCTCTTGCACATCAATGTTTCTCTCCCTCTCCTTCTCCCTCTCTAAAAATAAATAAATAAATCTCTTTTTTTATTTTAAAGAACTCACCACATAGGTTTATAGCACACTAGAAATAACAAAAACAAAAAACAAAAAAACAGGATTACTGAACTTGACTGCAGGTCAAAAGAAAATACATCATTTGAAGCACCAAGGTACAAAAGAATGGAAAACACAGAACAGAGGCATGAGAGCTATAGTCAAAATATTTATTATACCTCCAATTAGGGTCCCAAAGAGAGAGGAGAGAAAGAAAGAATGAGACAAAAGCAATATTTCAAGAGATAGTGGCTAAGAATTTTTCCAAACTGAAGAAATGCATAAACCTACATACTTAAAAATCTTAAGAAAACAGGACAAACATGAAGAAAGCTACAGTAGACACAGCAAAGTCAAACTGCTGAAAATCAAACACAATGAGAAAAACCTTAAAAGTATGCAGAGAAAAAAAAATTTCCTTAAGGAAAGCGTCAGCAAATCTTTTCTGTAAAGTGCCAGAGAGTAAATATTTTAGGTATTACAGGCTCATACCACCTGTGATCTAAGCACTCAATTCTACCACTGTAGAGTGAAAGCAGCTACAGACAATAAATGAGCATGGCTGTGTTCCAATAAAACTTTATTCATATGAACAGGTCAGCCATAATTTGCTAACCCCTGCGTTAAAAGGCCCAACAATAATACTGATGGCGAACTTTTCATCAGACATTATAAAGGCCAGAATATAATGAAATGACATCTTTAAAGGACTGAAATAAAAAATAAATAAAGGTCAACATATAGCCCTGACTGGTGTGGCTTATTGGTTGGGTGTTGTCCCACAAAGCAAAAGGTCACCAATTCAATTCTGTCAGGGCACATGCCTGGGTTGCAGGTTCAGTCCTTGATCAGTGCATGTGTGAAAGTTAACTCATAAATGTTTCTCTCCCTCTCTTTATCTTTCCCTTCCCCTCTCTCTGAAAGTAAATACAGAAAAATCTTTATTTAAAAATAGGTCAGCATATAATTCTATACCCAAAAATACCCTTCAAAATGGAAGGTAAAATAAAGTGGTTTTCAGACTAATAAAAGCTAAGGATCTGGTACCAGGACATAAAAGGCTATTATTTTTAAAGAAAGATAAAATAACTCAAAATTTTATATGTTCTAAATTTATAGTTTCCATCTATAAAGCAAAAGCTGACAGAATAGAAGAAAAACAAATATCCTAATCATGACTGGTAATTTTAACATACCTTTCTCAGTAAGGGATAGAAAAAGCAGACAAAAAACTCAATAAAGGTGTAGAAAATTTAAACAACACAATTAACCAACTTAACCTGAGACACATAAGGCACTATATCCAACAAGTGCAGAAGAAAAACATTCTTTTTAAATGCCCATAAAACATTTATCAAAATATATGCCAAATAAAATCTCCGCTAATTTCAAAGGTCTGAAATCATACAGAGCATATGAAATCTAACTAGCAATCAATAATAGAAGAATAAATAGAAAATGGCCAGATGTTTAGAAATATAAGCAACACACTGTAAATGATCTATGAGTCAAGGAAGAAATCATCAGGGAAATTAAAAAATATTTTTAACTAACTAATGAAACTGCAACATTTCACAACTCATTAGATGCAGCTAAAGCAGTATTGAAAAGTAAATTTACACTTCTTAATGCAATACAAAAGGCTGAAAATCAATAATCTAAGCTTCTATCTCAAGAAGCTAGAAAAAGCAAATTCAAGTCATAGAACAACTAAAAGAATAAAAGGAGAATTCAATAGCATAGAAAGTAAACTATAATAGAGAAAAATCAACAAAACTAAAGGTCAGTATCTACTTTAAGTCAGTTGTTATAAAGACAATGAGAAAGACACTTATCATTGGGCCTCACACACTCATTTACTCAGTATCTACTATGTGTCAAAAAATGTTCTAAGTAGTGGGGTCCCTGACTTCTTGGGACCTAAATCCTAAGTGAGAATTTAGGGGAAAGAGAGTGTAGGAGGAAGTAGGAGGGGAAACAGAAGGAGGAAGAGGGAGGGACAAGGAATGGAAGAAAGAAGGAAAGTATAAAGATAAAAAGGCCAGATTAGTACTCAAAGAATTAAAATAGGGTAATGAAATACAGACTAAGTGGACACGCAAAATTACTATGGGTAGGTGATCAAATGAGGTCTCAAGTGACAATAAGGAGCAAACCACAGAAATTCTGCCAAGATAATAAGGCAGGAATGTATTTGAATATATGATATACAAAAGAAGATGTATAAATATAGTTTCCTCAAATACACTAAGCTCTTTACTGGCCTATAATAGGCACACAGTAAATAATAGTTGAAAGAATAAATGGATATAGACTGTATAGTAACAGGTTTCTTAAGAGAATTACAGAAAAACTCCAAGCTTTCACTGGATTCTCAACAGGATCCATGACCCCAATAAAGGTTAAACCCTAGACACATTTTAAAAATCATGATGCCACACATATACCAGAGGAAGTCTCCATACATACTTGCCAAAGCCTTTATCAATGTTTTTAGACACTTGTTCTCTTGTCAGGCAGCAAAAAGTAGGTTCTACTTTTGCACAAGCTGTTAGGAATGTCTTCTAGAATGTGAGTACTCATCCTTAAAGTTTTAAAGGAAATTTCACAGTCACTGAGCTAGTTGAGTTTATGAATGCTGACACAAAAATTAGATGGAACAGGCAAAAGTTCTTTTTCACTGTTTAAGAGCACTGTAAATGAAAAATGCCACTTGGGGGAGTCTCAGGAAAAAAAAAACAACAGAAAATTGATAAACATAAACCAAAAACTTTTTAAATTTTTGGATTAAAAAATCCCATAAACATAAATAAATAAATAAATAAATAAATAAATAAATAAATAAATAAATTTGAGATTCATTTGACAGAAGTGCCAATTTTCTTAAAATACAATGAGATCTAATTCAATAAGGGAATGGATAAAGGACACTTGAAAGTATTTCACTGAAAGAATAAACCGATACACATGAGGGAGGAGATTTAATGCACTCACAATTATAAGGACTCAGTGTAACAACAATTTGCACCTGTAAGATTGGCAAATATTGTGAAATGTAATGGCACCCAGTATTGGCAAAAAAGTAATGAAAACAGACTTTACTGCTGGTACAACCCATCTGGAAGGTAATTTAGCAATATCTATCACAATTTAAAATGTAATGACCTTTGACCTACAATTCTGTCTAGAAATTTTTCCTACAAATAGATACATTCACACAAGTATGCAAAAATTTATGTTGTAATATTGCTTATACTCATCAAAAAGTGATATTAATCACATGGCCCTCAAAACCAGAACTAATGAAATAAAGAGAGTACTAGGAAATATTATACAGTGGTGAAAGAGATTGAAATAGTTTCATATACTGATACAAGGTTTCCAAGATCTATGAAGGGAAAAGCAATATACATGGAGGATACCATATATATTATCATTTGGGTTTGTAAAAAATTTCTGGAAAGATAGATACAAACTTATTTACCATAGCTATCTCTGAGAGTATGGGAATGTGAACTATATCCTTTCTAAATTACTAATTTGCCACTACCATGTCTTTCATTTATACCATATAATTAACTTATTTAGCCAAAACTGTAGTATTGTTTTCTAGAACTTATAAAACTATATAATTTAAGTATTACAAAGTCTTGATGAAGCACATGTGGCTACTATTCCCATTTAATAGATAAGGACCTAAGGCCCAAATATCATAAAGAAAACATACAAGTAAAGGATTATACAATATATAAGAAACTCTGCCTTTTGTAGGTGGTGGCAAATGTGCAAAGAATGCAAGGAAGGCCTCGGGCACAGGGCAACAGTACAAGGTGGCAGGACGCTGCCTGCCCACCCCTAAGTGCCACACACTGCCCCTCTACAGCATGCGCATCTTTGCAGCTAACAGTGTCGTTGCCAAGTCCCACTTCTGGTACTTTGTGTTTCAGCTGAAGAAGATGAAGAAATCTTCAGGGGAAATCGCCTACTTTGGCCAGGCATTCAAAAATCCCCCCTTCAGGTGAAGAATTTTGGTATCTGCCTGCAGCGCTACGACTCCTGCAGTGGGACCCACAACATGTACCGGGAGTACTGGGACATAACTCCCACAGATGCCGCCACCTAATGCTACCAAGACTTGGGGGCCTGGCACCGTGCCCACACCCCCTTGATCCAGATCATGAAGATGGAGGACACTACAGCCAGCAAGTGCGGCCAGCTGGCAGTCAAGCAGTTTCATGACTCCAAGATCAAGTTCCCACTGCCCCACCAGTGGCCAGCACAAGCCACACTTCACCACCAAGAGGCCCAATACCTTCTTTTAGATGCAGGGTTTCCCTGTCCCTTGTCTACCCAAAAAACCTTGGTTTGAAAACTGGGGTGCTTAGGAAAAAAAAAAAGAAATTGTAATCTCATCTAACTTTCAAGTATACTTCCAGAGAACTAAGAAATGGCAAGGAATTAAACTTGGATTGTTTTGAAATCCAACATTCTTCAAATTTATCACATTGTTGTCAATTTCTGCTTCAGAAAGAGGAAGGGACTTACGGTCAAGATAGAGACATAAGTGACACACTTGGCCTCCTCACGCAACCACAGAAAGAATTACAACCAGATCTCAAAACTAGTAACACCCAGAACTGTCAGAAAATAGAGCTGTATGGAAGTCCGACAACCAAGGATTTATCTCCAAACGTGCCAACATCCAAATCATGGGGATGCCAGAAAGAGAAGAAGAGCAAGAAATTGAAAACTTATTTTTAAAAAATAATAAAAGAAAACTCCCCTAATTTGGTGAAGGCAATAGACATACAAGTCCAAGAAGCAGAGAGTCCCAAACAAGTTGGACCAAAAGAGGAATACACCAAGGCACATCATAATTAAAATGCCAAATGTTAAAGATAGAGACTCTTACAAGCAGCAAGAGAAAAGCAGAGAGTTACCTACACTATCAGCTGATTTCTCAAAAGAAACTTTACAGGCAAGAAGGGACTGGTAAAAAGTATTCAAAATGATGAAAAGCAAGGACCTACAATCTAGATTACTCTATCCAGCAAAGCTATTATTTAGAAAGGGAGGAAAGATAAAGTGCTTCCCAGACAAGGTAAAGTAAAGCTAAAGCAGTTCATCACTACCAAGCCATGAATACACGAAATGTTAAATGGACTTATTTAAGAAAAAGAAGAAGATCAAAACCATGGACATTAAAAAGGCAACAAATTCACAACTTTCAACAAGTGAATCTTAAAACAAAAAACAAAAACACAGCTAAGCAAACAACCAGAACAGGAACAGAACCATAGATATGGAGATCATTTGGAGGGTTATCAGCTCAGAGGGGTAAGGAGGAGAAAGGGTAATGGTGCAGAGACTAAGAAGCATAATCCGTAGGAACAAAATAGGGGGAAGTTAACAACAGATGGGAAATGGAAAAGCCAAAGAACTTACACATAGCACCCACAGACATCAACTAAGGGGTAGGGGGGAGATTACTGGAGGGAAGGGGGTACTGGGCAGAGGCGGGCAAACGGGGAAAAATTGGGACAACTGTAATAGCATGTTCAATAAAATACACTTTAAAATTTTTTTAAATTTCTGCTTTAAAATTAAGTATATTATGAACACATTTCAAGAACTGTAAAGTAATGCCTTATAAGTATAAATCTATAATCTAGAGTGCCACACTTCCTCCTGTATCTATAATCTGCTACAAGAAAACTATTATTTTTTCCCTTACATTCAAAATTATTATGAAAAGAAAACTGATCACTGGAATCATAATATACACTAATTCTAACTATTCTCAATAGTAGTCTAAAACATCTGTGATACACTTCTGCCTAAGTCAAAATAAATTTTATCTTCAATGACATTACTTTGACTGTATTTGGTTAACATCATCTCATGTAGGTTCATCAGCTCAAAATTAATTAGCATTACAGAATAGTGTATTCCATCCAAACAATTCATCTTTGTTGGCTCACATGCCTCACTGCTACTGGCACGCTACTGTGATAATGGGCCTGGTGCCACAGTAACAGATGGGCATAAACACAGACATGCCAAAGAGTCAGTGTGTGCATCAAGTCTGAGTATTGGCATTATATTTGCCTCCAAGAAATTCATAAATTACAGCAGAATAAATACAAGTTTTCTAAACTGTGTTAATAAGATGTGCCAACTCGAAGCTAGATCGATTTTTAAGTTCTATAAAATAATAAAAACAAGTTTTCAAGGCCACAGAAGGCAAGTTTTCCATCTGATGAGTTTGGACCAGCTTTCTGTGTAGGGAACTGAGGAAACCAATAAGCAATCTCTACCTTAGATAAGCTCTGTCCCTGAAGCACTTGAAAATCTCAGCAGAAACTTCCCTTTTTAGAAAGTCACATAGCAGTGATGCAAGATGAAAAAGTTCTTGACATGCGTCACACAACATTGTGAATATACTTAACACTGCAGAAATGTACACTTAAAAATGACTAAGATGGTAAATTTAACGTTATGTGTTTTTTACCACAGTTAAGAAAAAAAAGTCACATGGTCCTGTCACGTGTCCTGATGAAGGCTATATACAGGCCTAAAAAGAGAAAAAAGGTCAAATTCCTGCTTAGGAATAGAATCCAAGAGTGCAAATAACTGAAGTTTAAATAGTTATTTAACATTTTGCCATCTGTTGAAAAACCATTGTCATCTAAAAAAAAGTGGTCATTTTTAAAAGATTACATTATCTCACATGTGGTTTTAAATTTTTAAAATATAATACATATACTACTGACCAAACTATATTAAAAATGTTTATTATTTTTACTTCATTAATTAAAAATTTTAAATATTAAGAATGTTAAGGAAAAAAATCATTTAAGTAATGTACTAGGCACCAGAATAAATGGTTACGTGTGCGTGTGTGTGTGTGTGTAAATAGAAACTATCTCTGACTTCCAGCAATTAACCACATTTTCTCTTTTAAAAAAATGTTCAAATATCCAATCACCTTGAGAAAATCCATCTGTTATTTTATAATTGTTATACTGTCAGACAGAAACTATTTATAAGAACTATGTGTTTTTAACTGTATTTAGTTGACTTTTAATTAACCCTACCACTTCTACTTGTTATATTAAATGAGTCATCTGTACTGATTTTTATTAAAATACATGAAAGTGTTTGTAAAATTCTTAACTGTCCCGAAGGTGATAAGCTGAAATAATCAGACGAGTGTCCCAGACCTCTGGATTGCAAGAACTAGGTAAATTTTCAACAAAAGTCTGGGTAATGATACAGAGTTGCCTACTTTTTACTTTGCCATATAAAAACGTTAGCAAAAACTACCCTCTACGAAACAATTACCACTGTTTCATAAAAGACAATAGGAAGGATGTTTGTATTCATCTGAGGACTAGTACAATAGCCATTTGTATTCCTTTTTTAGTAATCTGACTGCTCTCATTATTTTGGACTAATGTTCTATTGAGACCATGTTTTTATTTTTTATTCTCAAAATATTTTTTCCCAATATTATACTGACCTTTTCAATAACCACAAACACATCTCAAGGACAGACCTGACAGAATTTGATTGCATCTAATGAGAAATGTAGTTACTTACTCACAGACAACTATATACTGCTCTCTCACCTCAACATATTCTCAAATAATACATATCAAACATATCTACAAATACGTAACTACAGTCCAAGATAACTCATGAAAATGTCCTTTCGCCTTCCCAAATGTCCTCTCAATCCTTTCTCGTTTAAGTCAATAGTCCTAACATTCCTCTATATAGGCTTAAGACCAAAGCCCTTGACTCCTCTCTCCCTCCTCCCTCAAATCTAGTTAGTAATTAAAACCTATAAATCCCTCTTTCAGGATGTTGCTCGCACTTCCCTGCCTCTTCATTACCTGTTTACATCAACAGAGTCTAAACCATTATCATATTACTCTTAGACTTTTCCTAAAAATCTCCCTTCTGGTTCCTCTGTCTCCAGCTTCTTTTCTCCAATCTATTCTCAATACAATGCCAGGTTAATCTTCCCAAAACACGACTGCAGTAATATTTGTAATCACCAACTCCTGTGCTTAGAACGGAAGTTAAAATCCAACTTCCTTCGCACTCTAGCCAATTACTTCTTGAATATTATTACCTACTGCTCCTTTCCATGAACTACACTCTTTATACAAACAGGTTCACTCACTGTTGCCAGAGAAAAGCCAGAACGTTTTACCTTCACTCTTGGTTCTTCCTACCCTTAATTCTTTCCTAATCCTTGTGTCAAAGTTTAAATCGAAGTCTACCTTCTCTTGTAGCTCCAGCCTTCAGTGACAGCTTTCTCCTTCAATATCCTGTAGTACTTCTTATTCCATTTGTCATTAAGCAAATGCTAACCTTTTTATTTTAATGTTAGTGTTCTGATAACTCAACTAGAGATAAAGTACATGAAAGTTTTTGCAAATCAATACACAGATGCATGCCCCATGGAAAACTGCTTCAAAAAAAAAAAGAAAGAAAGAAAAGAGAAAGCTCTGGAGTCCCAAAGCCTGGGAAGCCTGAGGAAAGCCCTTGTGTGGCACTTATAACACGGAACTATAGCTCCTGTTTGGAAACTAAGAGGCCCTCTGGGCAATTACACACCTTGGACGATAATGAGGACTCAAAATAAAAAGGGAGAAATAGAACAAATATGTGGGCATAGAGTCTTATAAAAATTGAAGGTGTTACCCATAAACAGTGAACCTAAGAATATATGGGAGAGTATTAGCTTATGGAGTTAGATGGGGTGAAGAGACCGTCCACACAAAAAGACAGAGATCCAATGATTCAGATAAACCCAACCCCTAAATGGTTTCTCATTGAATAACTGGAACCCGTATCTATAACCCTAGTGAGCAGAAGTTTTATATGCACTTAGAGCAAATAATTGAGCCAACAAGAGGCCTGGATTAAGAGGTTCCTGGGGATCTCTATCGAGCGAGGTTTAGAAGGAAAGAGGCTCAAGTCTAGGAACAATGAATGGTTTAGAATGGACAAAATTTAGACGTGATTCTAACACCAAGGTTCAGCAAGAAGGGCAGAAGACAGGACTAAATGTTATTAGGAAGACTGGAGGACTTACGACGTCTTCGGGGTATATGGGGGGAATGACCTGAAAATCATAGAAAATAAAAGCAGAATAAAAATATAAGGTATTGTTACTGTCATTACTACAATTATGATGCTGGTTTGGATACCCCAAGCCAAGAGCAGAAGCTGCACAGAGTAGTTACTCAATAAATGTTTGACCATTATGGTGATGGTGATGTAGTGGCAGCAATGAATGACGAAAGTAACTGTTACTATCTCCAACAATTGCTTAGGCATATTTACTTATGCTCTGCCCTGTTCCCTAACTTCAATTTAAGGATACTCAATTATTCATAATATATAGCAAGACTTTAGAATTTTAGCGGGAAAAGGAAAAAATAAGGAAATTAAAATAGAGGCGAGAGTTAGGTTAATACCCAAAATGCTTGCCACAAAGGTCCATACACTTGCAAGCTACAGACCACATTTCGCTCTACATTTTCTAGCAGTTATTGTATAAAGGACATAACCATGATTCACAATGTCAATACATAAAGGGGAAAGGGAAGATCTCAGAAGACATAATTATTTCTGATACTAGATTCAATGGATCCACAGAGAAAGCATCTTCAAAAATAACTGCCACTGTGCTCAGCTACCCGTTCATCCTCGCTGTTGTTATCTATCACTGGCCCACTCAATTAAGACATTTCAGCCACTGGCTATTATTATGAGTGACTTTAACATTCAGTAGGAAGCCCATCCAGTAAAATAATATTTCTAAGTTCTTTGGCCTAACCATTTTATTGATTCTCACTTCCAGGCAATTTCAGCTACTCTCTGCCATAGTCATACCCTAAATCATAACCAAAACTTGTATACACCCAATACTACTCAATCTCTGAAATATTAAATTCACACAACTCTCCTTCTGATCACAGTCTCCCATCTTCTAGCACTGCCACTCGATTAGTCCCAATACCCCTACTCCTTTAACTTAAGGACTCCTATTCCCCGACCCCTCTTTTTTCCTTTCAATCTCCAATCTTTACTTTTTCCCACTCCGGCTTAGAAACTGTGTTCAATTACATCGACATCTTTCTTACCAAGATCCTTGCCAAACTGTCATTCATAGCACCCTCCTTGCAAAGCCTCAATTCTGCATCATGAATTGACTATTTTCTTCACATTTAAGCAAAGGCAGCTAAGCACTGCCAGGGAAAAAGATCAGATTGTTGACAGTATAAATCAATGTTCTCTTACCAACTGGGCAAGCCCTCAATATGATCCAACAAGCCTTCCTGGTTTTCCCTGTCAAAAGGCCTTCCCACTGTCTGTTGCAGCTACTTCAGAACTCTCCTCAAACCTCTATCCTTACTACTTCCTTTGCCCATTCTCATCAGACGTTCTAACCATTCTTCCCTCTTGTTAACAAAAGACTATAAATTAAGCCTTCAAATCGTCCATTCCTTCTTTTCTCCGTTGTGTTCTAGATCTCTCCCTCTTGTTTTCCAGCACTCTTCTCTATTGTGTCCTTCCAACCAGCATTTAAGCACTCTCAACTCTCTTCAACCCTTAAAACTAAAAGCTCCTTAGACTCCATGTGTCCCTACAATTCCACCCTTTCTCCTCCTCACTGAAAGCCAAAGATCTTCGGAGTAGTGTTCTTCCATTACTCACTTCTCATCAATCTGCTGCAATGACTTCCCCTGACACTGCTGTCACCACCACCAAATTCTCCAACAACTGCCCTATGACTAAATTCAGGAAAGGCTTCCCCTGACTTTCTTTCATGGGACAGCTCACCAGTAGTTGGCACTGCTGATTAACTCCTTCCTGAAACTCTATCCCTTTGATTTCTATTAAAGACAGGCAGAAAAAATGAGAAATGAGCTCCTTCTTTAATAGACTACTTTAAAGAAATAGAATACCTGTTAGCAAAAGTGATATTAAATAAAAAGTTTGAAACAAATATATTTTACTCCCTTATACTATAATCATTACTCCCAAATTCTTGATAATCGCATAGAATTTACCTAGTGCTTACCGATTTGTTTTATGTGGTGCACATTAAAGATACTTTATATAATTTAATAGTTTCTAATGCTGCGTGGTAAGATTCAGAACAATAGTGTGAAACTTAGGAATAACTTGAAAACTAAAAACATAAAGCAATGGTTAATGTGGAAATTAACAATGGCTCTAAAATTTTAACAGTTATAAAACTACATTGTAAAGCTCGACTGGTGTCCCAACAGTAATAATTATTATGCTTATGATGTATCAGGCACTGTTAATGTTTACATATGTTAAATCTTTTAATTCTCACAATAATTCAGTAAGTATAGGTACTATTAGTATCCTCATCTCCACTTACAGATGAGAAACCCAAGGGCACAGAGTGGCAAAGTAACCTGCCCAAGTACCACTTATTAATTCTGTGAAAAATTTTCACACCAGGCAGAGTAGCTCCAGAGTGGGTGTGCTTAAGCATCACCACACTGTCTCCACAAACCACAATGAACAATTCATCTGCCATCTTCCTCCTATAGAACTAAAAAGTGGGCTTGATCCTTTTTCTCAATCTTAAACACAATGCAGAAGATCTGTTTGTATAATCAACATCAAGTGTTTCCCCAACTTCCTTCTTCTTGGTCTTCTAAGTAAGCTTCAATTGTCCTTCCCCCTTCAATGTTGACTTTACCAAGAGTCCACCTTCGCCTTCTCTCATACCACACTTCTTCCCTTTAATGGCTTCCAAAATCACCTATCAATTGATGACTTCCAAATCTCTACCTCCTGCCCAAGTACCTCTCCTGAGTGCCACATCCATGTATCTAACAGCTTAATGGATGCCAAACTACCATCTCAATCAAATTCAAAAGATCCAGAATAAAATGCAACACTCCTAACTCTGAACTTCCCTATTTTCTGTGTTTCCAATATCACAGAATACTTCCACTAACTGTATAGTTCACCCGTTCAAACACCAAATTCAGCCAGAGTGACCATTATAAAATGTAAATCTATCTTGCCCCTCTCCTTCAAATCCTTTGGTAACTCCTTACTGTGCAAACCTTCATGATAAAGTCCAAATACCTGAGCATGATATACCAGACCCTTCATACTATGGACTGTGATTACCTGTCAGCCATCTTTCATCAGTCCCTCATTTCCCTCCAACCCAATGCCTCACCCATATTCAATTTCTTTTCCTGTCCCTTAAAAATTAGCCCAAATCCTTGCCTCTAAACAAGTGGTGTCCAACAGGATGATCTGTGAACTGGAAATATTCTTTATATGCACTATCCAATATAGTGACTGCTAGCTACATAGAGCATATAAAAAAGTGGCTAGTGTGACTAGAAACTGAATTTTATTTTAATTTATTTTATTTTAATTTATTTTAATTTATTTATTTTAACAGTCACATTTGGCTAGTGGCTACTATAATGGACAGTATTCCCTCTGCCTGGTATACAGAGATATGTACAGAAAGCCCTGGTCAGTGCTACCATCTAACAAAACATTATTATTGATTATTTTATTAGGCCCTTCCTTTCATGTAATTAATTAATAAGGTCCCATTCAACACATGCCCATTTAAAGCTTTTAGTGGAGCTAGCTACATAACTTCATTTTGTATACACAGTTTACTTTTCTAAGAGTTTAGTGCTTCTAAGACAGTGGCTTAATTACAATTTGTCCTAAAAGGACTATTACTTGAAGAAATCAACAGGCTCCATATATTAGTGAATAAAAAAAAAATTATAATGTCATATTATACTACAAAAGGACACAGTTTTGCTTCAAAACACATAGTATATATATGAATAAGAAAAAAGACTGGAAGGTCCATATCATGTTAACTGATTCCAAGCGTTGAAATTCAGGTGGTTATTTTTTAGCCAATCTATATTTGCTAAATTTCCTATAAGGAAAATGGGCTATCAGTCTAGTGATTCCCTTCTCTCTGTCACAACGGCAATTTTCCCTCTTCTACATCAGATAGTCCAAGCAAACAAAAAAATAATCCTTTCTCCCATTTAAAAAAAAAAAAATCCCTTGACCTAAAATTCCCTTCCAGGTGCCATTCTATTGCTCGGCTCCCCTCTAAACTAACATACATACTAACTACAATTTTTTCCTTTCTCTCTTGAACAAAGTCCAGTCACACTTTCAGCCCCACCATTGCATCTAGCCCCACTACTGTAACCTAAATGGCTTGTCAAGTCACCAAAGTCCTCCACATACACAAATCCAAAACTCATTTGTCAGTAATCATCTACTTGACCCCATTCATACACTTGCCACATTACTCCATGAATGCTGATCTCCTTTTTTTTACACTCACTCCCTTGTTGTCTCATCCAATCCATGATATTTAATATCATCTATAACCTGATGGCTCCCAAACTTGTATCTCTAACCTGACTTCTCTAAGCTCCAGATTTATGTTTCCAAATACCTATTTAATATAGGCCACTTGGATGCCTAACAGACATCTCAAACTTAACGTGATCAAGCTCTCCATCCTCTTCCCTCTTTAAATTCCCCTTCACACAATCTTCCTCATTTTAGTTGATAGCAATTGCAAACCTCCAGTTGTTTAGGTAAAACACCTTGTGTCCATCCCTGATATATTTTTTCTCTCATATACCACATCCAAACCATCAGCAACTTTTATCAACTCTACCTTCAAAATACTGTATACCCAGAATTCAAGCCCTTATCTCCACCCCCACCAATCTGATTTAGTCATCATCTTCTCCTGGCCTAGATAGATTATTGCAATAGTCTCTTTGCTGGTCTCCCTGCCTTGGATCTGCTCTCTATTGAGAGTTCAGGAGGCAAAGTGATCCATTTAAAAAGGAACTGGATTGTCTCACACCTTTGTTCAAAACCCTCCAGTGACTTCCCTTTTCACTCAGAATCAAATAAGTCCTTACAATGATTTACAAAGCCCAAACCAATCTGGCTCCTTTCCTCTCTGACCTTCTGATCTACTAACCTCTCCCGCCTCTTCCTCCACTCTACTCGCGCTATTCTGGCCTCTTTGTTGATCCTCACACAGGTCGGAAATTCTCCAGCTTTAGACAGAGCCTGGATACTTACTTCTTCTGAATACTCTTGTATTCTTCTTACTCAACACTCTTCCCCAGACATCTGCATGTCACTCCCTCACATCCTTGAGGTATGTGTTCTGTTACCAAACTCTCAAGGATCTCTTCCTTACCCTGCTTTTTCAAACCCAACCCCCACCCTTTCTATTCTATATCCCTGCTTTATTCATCACCTTAGTACTCATCATCAAATGACCAACCATATATTGATCTGTTTATCGCCTATCTTCATTCCACTGGAATGTATGCTCCATGAGAGCAGGCATTTTGTCCACTGCTTAATCCTTAACATTAGGAACAGTGCGAGGCATACAACAGTGCATGGCACTCGTATCAATAAATTACTTCTATAATTTTTTAAAGTTTAAAAAAAAACACAAGAAATGAACAAGGAGGTCCAAGGAACCCCAGACTATAATCTTTTCAAGCAAAACAAAAAAATTGATATGACACACAACAGGCACTTGATGGCTACTGACTGACTCCTAAATACCCAGTCTGCTCAAAGCCTCCAAAGGCTTGTCTTCTCTCTTAAAGTAAAATTCCAGGTTTTTCAAGGACCTACATAATCTGGTCCTCTCACCTTCCACTATGCCCTTAGCCTCTCTGCCTTCGTAGTATTGATTTCCCCCTCATCCCTCATGATCACATTCTTAACCAACTTTCAGAAAACCCATTTCTAGAGTACAGCTGGGTGATATGTAGCTCTGCCAGCCCATCATTTTGGAACCAGCCTTTTTCATAAGTCTCTGCTTTGCCCAGCGGCCATGCTAACTCAGTCAGCTGAAGGATTAAAGATGCTGGCCTTCCAATTAGGTCAGTTCCTATTACAAATAAATCCACCCATCAAAAAGCAGACATTGACCATAAGTTGTTCACTTTTCATAGATTTATGAACTCTTTACAGCTGATATGCTAAATAAGTTTTCCCTAAGTACACAAGCCAGGATTTGTTATTCATAGTAATATGAAATATATGAAAATCATTCCTTCTTGATTATTCTACGTTGGGTTCTTCACTTTAAATTTTGAATTTGGACTGCAGGCAATTTGTTTTTGTCAGCAGTTCATTTACATATACAACTGCAATATTGTCAAATTATTTCACTATAATACATTTGTCATTCCATGAGCAGTTTAACTTTTCATGCAGTAAAAAAGAACATTTCCACCAACCATCTGTCTGCCTTTTTTGTTTTAATCATTCAGTTCTAGTATGGCTGCTCTAAATTTTTAAAAAAAAAGTGAAATAAATATTTCACATCATGAGATTTAATGGTAAGGCTTCAAATTTAAGTATTCCAGATTTCCTCCTCAAATCTCACCAAAACAGTGATCTTAAAATAACATATCCTACATCAAAGGACGAATATCTTTTTAGCTGAATATTTGTTAAGATAAACTGTAAAAGTTAGAACTGTCTCTCCTCCAAGAAGAAAAGCAAGATAAGCAAATAAAATGAAACACTTTTGCAATCTGTTGGAAAGTAAGACTCTGCTTACAGGCAGTATTTCATCAATTTTTAATGGGTAAAACCTTATTTAATTTTAAGTGTATTTCAAGAACTAAGTTATAGGAGCCCTGCTGCACCACGAAGGTGACAATCCTTAACTTGAGTAGTCAGCCCTTTGTAAAACTAGCTGTCTTATTAATGTGAAGACAAAATAAGAAGTTCATCTGGTTCGGAAGGCACTGCAGATGCCATTACAGTTTCTTCTTTTAACAGCCATCTTGGGGGAAAAAAGACAGTTACTTAGTGAAACAGGAATAAAACATTGAAATTGGTTAACATTTTATGTGTCTTTTGTAAATAAAATAAAGTAGGATTCAATTTAGATAGTATATAGCATGGCAAATATGTTAACATCTCCAGAACTAGATCTAGTGATCATGAATTTCAACCCACTAGGCAGAATTAACAAAACAGGTCTGCTAACAAAACTGGAGTTATTAGAACTCAAGGAATTTAAATCTTTTGAATTTGAAGATGATGAGAAGGACAAAGGTATGCTATAGAAATCATTAGTGGACTGTATTTTCATACCTGCAACCCTAGACTTCTGAGCCCTAGACAAGAGAAAGAAATTCACAATGAGTCTGTACCTCTTCATAATATGCTGAGGGGCCAAAATATCAGCATCTCAAACTAAAACATGTTTGACATTTCAAATTCCAGCATTTTAATTTTCTTCAGTAAATCATTCTTTTTATTTTAAAAAAAATGTATAATACATACTTTTAGGTAGGTGTATCACACTGAAAAGTTCAGAATTATTACACAATGTAATATTAATTATATACTTGTATTCTTGTTAGTTTTCACTGGCTTTATCTCACCAACTAAATTCTAAGTTTCTGAAAGGCATGGTAAAGACCTTGTAATTGTTTTGTATTTTTGTGCTGAAAAGACAGAAGAATGAACTATACCTATGGAATAAGCACAAATTTACAAATAAAGATGTCTTTGAAGAGTGGAAAAGAGACTTAAATCCTGATTGTAAAGTTTATTCAACACCTATGAGACAATTCCAAGTCGATTAACCTTAACCACAGCAAAGGCTCAAGCAATGCGATGAAACTAACTGTTCTAGAACTACATACAATTTAACTTCAGGGTCACACAACAATACATCAATGCAATGCAATGCAATGCAATGCATTGTCATACCATACAGCACAACAAAATAGAGATACTAGAGTAGGTTTTCCTTTTACATAAGGTCCCCTGAATCAGTCATGCTTTATTTTTAAGTACATTGACCAAAGAGACAGTCAATGTTAGTAGAATCTGAATCATTCAACTAAGTAAAGGACCTAAAAATATTTATTAAACAAAATTATTGAGTTGGCCAAAGAGGTTGTTTGGTTTTTTTCTGTAAGTTTGCTCTAGTAGTGCTTCCTTGTCTTTAACTTCATTCGAAACAATTTTGTTAGATTGTATTGTTACAGCTGTCATATCAGCATCCATTTAAAAAAAAAAAAACAAGATGGATGAATTTTTGTGTAATCATTTTAATATTGAAAATAGAAGAAAATACAAAACATTTTTGGCATATTATGCTTTATTATTTCAAGAAAGGTCAAAAAACAGCTGAATGCAAAAAAAGATTTGTGCAGTATATGGAGAAGGTGCTACGACTGATCAAACATGTCAAAAGTGGTTTGTGAGGTTTCATGCTGGAGATTTCTCACTGGATGATGCTCCATGGTCGGGTAGACCAGTTAAAGTTGAGAGCAATCAAATCAAGACATTAAATTGAAAACAATCAACATTATACCATGTGGGAGACAGCCGACATACTCAAAATACTGGTATCCAAGTTAATAAAGTTATTAGTGAAAATGAAAAATGTACCTTTCATTTTATAAAAAAAAAAAAAAAAAAAATACGGACTTTTCGGCCAACCTAATTTAGGTGAGTGTGTGAGAGATTCCCCTATATAATATCAACAAGTTCATGGAGTCTCTACACAATCTGGGAATACAAAATGACTTAATGAGATAAAGGTATCAATGAGAAATACTAGGACAGATAAAAAGAAAGTGGAACAAGCTTAAAGCAACTGAAACTATAGAAGTGTAAATGAAAACAATTATGAAAACATGGTATAGAGCCTAATTAAAATTATTATAAATAAAACAGAAACAATCACCAAAAAAACAAGTTTAAAAGTTCGTATTATGTGAGACACAATGACTCTTCAAGGCATGACCAAACTAATGTTACTATTAATAAGATAATTTCATCTGGGACTAGGTTATCTTTATTTTTAATAAAGTAACCTCAAGAACATCCCTATAGAAAGGTTACGTTCATTCAGCTGTACTTCTATATCCTTCTTGAAAGAAAGAAAAAGTGGCAGAGCTATAGTTAGATTTGCTGTAATTACAGACAAACCATAGATCCATGTAATCTTCCTAGGAAACTCCACTGAGAAATACTGATATTAAAAGATAAAGGATTATATGTAATGTAATTTTCATGGCTAATGTTGTAAAGTTGACAATAAATAAAATAAATAAGTTAAAACTAAGCTAGGCTTTATTAATGCAATGCAAATCACTGATGTAGTACTGACTATCATAACTACAAAATGTAGTATGACTACAGCAAAGCATGCAACCCTTTGTTTGGGTCTAAATTAACTCTGTGAATCTAAACAAATGAAAAATCCACCCTAATTTCAGCAGGGACTAAAAATGCTACCTTTTAAGTGTTTCAGGTGGTACTGGACTGGTTAAGTTCCTGGTTGCTAAGGTCACTTTTTGTTAAACCCGATGGCCTCTTTTCAGCCTTTATTCTGTTGGCCCTCACTATACAACTCCTAACATAGTTGATCATTTCCTCTTACTGTCTTCTTAGCTTCCTTTTTTTAACCTTCTTCTCATTTCCTACCCCTCTGAGCACTGTCCTTCTCCCTAGTTCTTCTTCCATTCACACCTTAAATGTAGGGACTTGTCTGAACTGCCTTCTCTTCTAACAAGAAAAGTTCTCCCTGGATGATTTCATCCATTCCTGTGCTTTAATTACTACCTACAGTTCTAAATGTTAATGTTCTAACCTGTATCTGAGCTGAACATGCATTTTCTTTTGCAGCTCTCCTGGTTTCTACACACTTTGTCTGAAGAACTCCCCCTTTCTCCCTCTGGCAAAATCCTTTCCAGGCTTTAAGACTTAAAATGCCATCCCCTCAGTAAAACTTTCACCAACTTTTCCAAGTAGTGTTAGCTAATATTCTCATTTAGAAACCACTTTCAACTATACCATCCTATGAGAATCTCACAAAATAGGTAAGTATTATCATACCTTTTGTAGAAATGAGGATGCTAAAGTTTGAAGAGATAAAGCAACTTGAACAGGGCAACATTACAAGTGGAAACCATTAACTTAAATCCAGATTTTCTCTAGGTCCAATGCTCTAATACATTGAGATGCTCTCAAAAGAAAAGAGATTAGATAATTTAGTAGTCTTACTATTCTTATGAAAAAAATCATTAGTTTTATGCATTTCTTTCTAGAATTAGATCCTAAAGGTTTAATCCAGAATAAAATTATTATTTTTAAATTATACAACACAGCCAAATGATAAAGATGAAAAAAAAAGTGCTTCATTGTTTAAAACAAGGAAGGAAAATGATTTAGGAAAAAACTAAAAGCAATAAAAGTTTACAACAGTCTCAAAAGAAAGGAATACAAAAAAATTAAGTCTTTACATTTTAAATAAACTGAAGAAGCTAATATTCTAATACACAGGCTTGATAAACCAATAAATAATGTAGAGGATCTTTCATAAAACCATTAAAACTCCCTAAATCTGGTTTTGTTTAAAGGGGGAATGGGATAAATAAGACTAATAAATTAGATTAAATTCCAAAAACAAAAATCATCAATAATCCTGTGACTAGGAAGTGATTAGGCACCTTGGTCAGTGAAGATTCAAAGGACATATATCTCTAGAACAAGAGCCAAAGAGGAGAATACTGGAAGGAGTCAGAGAGATGAAGCTGCCATTTTGCAGCAACTGTGGCAAAGACTGATTGAGAAGATTCATCAAATATAGGGGGTGGCAAATTTAATCAGAGGCAAGACATCTGCATGGTCTCAAAGGATCCCCCCCAACAGAGAGATTATTGGAAAAAATGAAATGGACAGCTGAACAATTATCGTGAAGATGGGCATCCTATGCCTCCAGGTGCAATAGTCTGAGAAGGCCACACATCACCTATGGTAGCACTATGGCCAAAGAGAATCTAGACAAGAGGAAACACCACTAAAATTGATTATCAAGCTATAACATAATTGGTTTGCATTCTTCAAATGCCAAGGTAGTGAAAAGCAAAGGACAAGGAACTAGACCAGATTAAGAGATTAAACAATAAATGAAATACAAGATCCTGGGTGGGATGCTGTACTAGAGAGGGAAAAATGCTAAAATAAAAAATTATTTAGTGGGCCCTGGCTGGTGTAGTTCAGTGGATTGAGCGCCGGACTGCGAATCAAGGGGTCGCCAGTTCGATTCCCAGTCAGGGCACATGCCTGGGTTGCAGGCTGGGTCCCCAGTAGATGGCGCACAAGAGGCAACCACACATTGATGTTCCTGTCCCTCTTTCTCCCTTCCCCCTTCTCTAAAAATAAATAAATACAATCTTTTTTAAAAAAAATTATTTATTCAAACAAATGACAACACTGGATCACAGACTGTAGAATGTACTGATGTTAAATTTCCTAAATATAACAGTGCATACTTGTGTAAGAGAATATCTTCATTCTCTAAAAAACCCACTAAGGTATTAAGAGTAAAGGGACATGATGAACACAACCTAGTCTCCAATGGCTCAGAAAACAATGTGAATACTCACAAAACAATGTGAGTGTGGGTCTGTATGTTTATGGAGGGGGAGAGAGAGAGAGAAATAAAGTAACATAGTAAATTTTAAAATTGTTGAGTTTGTATAAAGGGTAGTTGTCTGTACTAGCAACATTTTTGTAAATTTGAAACCATTTGAGTAAACCATCAAAAATTAGACAAGAGGAACAGGGTAAAATTTTAAATTTTTTACATATGCCTTTTAATTTTTTTTAAGCAAGAAATATCACCACCTTTTAAGTGAGAGAATATAGGCTCAAAAAGGATTAACTGACCACTTCCGGAAAAGGATTCTACTTGTTTCTTATACAACCCCAATATGTTGCAGTTCAATGGCCAAAATGTTTCTAATTCCTGGTAGTTTCCAAGGTGTACACTGTGTACAGCTACTACTCAAAGTTTTAAACTTTTAGTGAGTTGTATGCATTCTCTAATCAAAGCACCATAAATTTCATCATCTGAAAGCAGCTTGAGAGAATGAGCTCTTAGGTTATCTGGGTTCCAATTCAGACAGTGCAGGATTCTCGCTTGTGTGTGTTAGATCTTGGGCTAATTAATCACCTCTGCTCCAATTTCCTAATTGGCCAAGTGGGATCAGTATTTGACAACAAGCAATAGGATTGTTAGGAGCACTGAATGAGATGATAAAGGTACAGTGCATAAATGTATGAGCACTGAATAAATGTTAGCTATCTCTTTTCTTTCCTCCTCCCCCTCTCACTCTCTCCCCACCTCCTTCCTTCCTTCCTTCCTTCCTTTTCTTCTCTCTCTCTCTCTCTCTCTTTCTTTCTTGCTATTTATAGTTTAAATCCAACCTGTTTAGTCACCTCAACAGCATAGTCATAGTCAAAACCATTTTTTTTTTCAAATCACACCCGAATGAGACAAAATAGAAAATCAGAGGCTCTAAGAGAAAAAACATCTTAGATGTTCACAAACCATGAAAGTAATTAATTGCAAGCAAAGCACACACAAAACAGATACAGACTTATGGGTTAATCCAACAGTCGAAATCTTTTGCTAATAAAGCTGAAGAGCTGCAAAAAGCTCCTTGTTAGAACAATCCATCATCTAAGTACACAGAATGAAAAATCAAATTGGTTTTCTTAGTTTTAAACTATTCTAACCTGAGAATGTGGCAGAAAAAGAACCCTGTATACTACAAGCTGTATATAAGATTTCAATCAGCCTAAAACAGTCAAAATTTCATCCCAATTTCAACTACTATAGCACTTTCCAGACTGCTCTATCTTGTTAGTAAAATTAAATTAGAATTTAATTACAGATATACCCTTCTGACAACTCCAAAGTCACGAACACAGGTACTTTACCTTAATTTAGCAGGAATCTAGTGATAGCCTAATATGTTACCATAATACTGGGTACTGAGAAATTTAGTACTGAGAAATTAAAAATAAAAATGTAAAAATGATTACAATAAAATCTGTTACTAAAGTTACTATGATTCTGTAAGTTTAAACCCTTCTCCCAAAATAAAACAATTTGGGACTGTTTTCTTCCCATCTTTTCGGTGGTAATTAAATTATTTTACCAACTTTTTAAAAACAAAGTGTACGTTTGTTTACAGTAACATTAAATACTCTCTACTTCTGGTTATTATTGTTTGAGATTGGGGGGAGAAAGATGTTGCCTGTAGCGCAAAGGAAACTGTCCAAGGACATTAACGTCTGTGTAAGACAGTGTGTCCATTCATTAAGCGCCTGAACACTCCTTGCTCCTGCACTTCAGTAGTCTCCCTTAAGCAACGCTCACACTCCAACTCTCCCTCTCAACTCCCCACACGCTCTTCCAGCCTAACGTGCAAGCTTCTCCAAATTTGATGCAACAAACATTAAATTTACTAGAAACGTTTGTTCAGATTTCAGATTCCTGTGTCCCAGACCAACTCAATCAGAGTCCTTGGGGATGGAGCTTAAGCTCTCCCAATGGTGCTTCCTTCACTAAAGTTTGATTACTACTGGAGACCCCTACACACACTCTCCCCAACTTCCCAACAACTCCCACTACTCCCAGCTGACCCAACCCCACCCACCGGCGGGAAACGTTAACCCCCGGCCCCACTCCTCTCCGGGAGCCCGAGCCCTATGCGCGCTCCTCCGGGATCCCCACCTCCTCGGTCCCGTCACCGCACCCCAAACATTTATCCTCACTTTTTCAAATCGCTGCTAAAGAGGCCGAAGGCACCGGAGGGGGAAATGGTTGAGGTCGCCTCCTGACCCAGCTCCGTCGCCTCCCCTCCCCCGGAATGCTCATTATAAGCGAAGCTGTTGCTGGTCATTGCGGCGACGCTGGCGAGGGTCGGGTTGGTTCGGCCGGGGTTCCTCTCGGAACAGCTCCTGTCTGTCGGACACGGAACAAAACTAGTTCTCGTGCGGAGGGGCGCGCGCAGGCGCTTCCGGACTCGTCACGGTTCCCTAGCGGACCGGTCGGTCCACCCCCTGCGCATGCCCAGTGTGCAAGATGGCCGGAGCCCACCGCCAGCCCCTCCAGGGCCGGCCTGGATTTCCCTTCTCCGGGTTTTTGAGGTAGCTGAGAGGCTGCGACCCTGGCTGTGAGCTAGGAAGGCCCGCAGCGTCCAGGCTTTTAAAGTTGTAGAAGGGAGGTTCCTGTCGTACCCACTTAGATCCGTTAAAGAGGTTCCGCGAACCCCGACCCCTCTTTGGCTTCTGCTGTAAACCAGTAGCTTTCAGATTTCTCCAGAAACCCCATTTAACACACCAGATCAACTTTCCGAAACATATCACGATCTCTTTCCGTTTTTAGTCTGATTTCTTCTCCATGGCTCCCTCCAGCCAGCGTGGCATTGCTTCCACAGACACCCCGCGCAGCCTATATCCCATCTCTCCGCTTTCATGAAAACTAACTTGACCTTCCGCTGCGTTTTTTAAGACGAGCATGACTGATATCCAAGCCTGGATTTTTTTAAATACAAAACAGGAGAGTTACAGGCTTTCTAAATAAAATACTAAACAAATACTAAATGCAAACATTAAAATTACCCAGATGTTTTTACATAATAATTTCTAACATTAAGAAAGGTATTACATTTATCATTATATAATATATAAATAGATATTGGAATTAACACTTCATCAGCTTCCTGATTTAAAAAAATTCTTAGTAACCTAGAAATAAAAGGAAATATTCTTCCTGTTTTTATGCCTATGCCAAGAGATATATACATTATGTTAAAATACCTCCATAAAATATACAAAGTAAAACACACACATTTAGTAGTGAAATACTAAAAAGCATTCCACCTAAACTCAGAAAAAGGACAAATATGCCTATTAACACTATTATTATTTAACATCATTTTATAGATTCTAGTTAATGCAATAGGACAAGAAAAATAGAGTAGTGAAAAAGAAGAGATTATAATATTTATAAATATGATTGTCTTGCTGGACAATCAAAGAAAAAATTATTAGACATTTAAGTTGATTCAGTAGAATGGCCAGATTCAAAACCCAGTAACACTCCTACCCATCGATAATATCTAATTAGAAAATGTAACTTTTAAAAGATCCTATTCCACAGTTACAGCAGATAAGCCTTAAGAAATGTATAAAACCTAAGTGAAGAGAAAACATAAAATTTTATAGTTTAAATATGGAGTATGGGGAAGAAGACCTCAAAGGAGAGTATATATTTCTAGACAGGAATATTCAAGTAAATCTGTATATTTAATGCTGTTTCAGTCAAAATTTTATTTTTTTACTAGACAAATTTAATCCAAAAGTCACCAGGAAGACAAAATGTAACTTAAAGCAAAAGCATTTTGGGGAGGAAAAAAAGCGTGATGAAGAAATTACCCCTCTGCTCATTTAAATGTAGTGTAGAGTTATTGTAATTTTAAAGTTTGGTATTGTTCTCAAGAGTAAATAGATTGGTTGAATAGAATAGAAACTGACTCAGATACATGCAGGTATTGACATTGTGACAAAGTTGACATTTCAGATCAGTTAGGAAATAATGTATTAATCAATAAATGATACTAGGACAATTGGTTAACTATGTGACAAAAACTAAAGTTAGATCTCTGTACTACTGGTAGTTCTCAATGACTTCTGGAACAAATTACCACAAATTTAGTGGCTTAAAACAGCAAAAATTTATTCTCTTAAAATTCTGGAGTCCAGAAGTTTGAAATTAAGGTGTACTGTCTAAGGTACCTGCAAGGCCACTTTTTCCAGAGCCTCCAGGAGAGAAGCCCTTCCTTGCCTTTTCTTGCTTCTAGAGCTGCATTTTTGTATTCCTTGCATTCCTTGGCTGTTAGCCCCTTTTTTCTGTCTTGCAAGACCAACAGCATAACATCTTTAAATCACTGCTCTGTCTTCCTATCACTTACCCCCAGTCTGTGTCAAGCCTCCTTCTGCCTCCCTCTTGTCAGGACACATGTGAGTACACTTAGGGCCCACAGCAGATAATCCAGTATAATCCTCCCATCTCAAATACCCTCAATTTAATTTCATCTGCAAAGTCACTTTTGCCATATAAGGTAATATTCACACTTTCCAGGAATTAGGATTTGAATATATATTGGAGGGGAGGGGCGGCAGTAATCATTTAGCCTCCCACAATCTTTAACTCATAAAATACCTATAGGAAAATTCCAGATTGGTTAAAAATAAACCACACAAATTGAATGAATTTCAAGAAAATATTTTCGGGATTGAGGGGTCTCAATGTTGAGAATTGGGACCCACCAAAAAGGAAAAAAAAAAACCTCTCAGCATAATTTTAGACTAGAAATAATAAACAAATATTGGTAAAACAAATTCTATATAAATAGTTTGAGCAGTCTTTACAGTAAAAAAAGACTCTTCTTATGGTTTTTAATAGTACTTAAATTTTACAGGTTAGTGAAGAGAGGAACTTCAAATTTCACAAGTATCTTCTGTATTTACTTGAATTTATTATTATAAGGAATAAACCCACTCCTATTTTAAAAAATATTTAAATTTGAATTATAACTAAAACACAGTAGTATGATTTCTAATAAATATGATTTTCTATTTGTTAAGCTCTTTAAAAGTTTGAAACTCCAAGTTAAGTAAGTTATATGCACTTACTATGGTCCTAATTAATCTGAGCCTCCTTTACATCATTTAACTTCATTATGACCCATTCCCCCAAGTTTACTACACTCCAGAGTCTGGCCTTTCTGTTTCTTGATCCACCAAGCTTGTTATGACTTGAGAGACCTTACTGAGCTCTCTACCAGCACCATTCTTCCAAAGGGTCTTCAAAAGCCTGGCTCCTTCAGCTTTATTGAGGCTTTATTCTACTCATCTATTAACAAAATATCACCTATTCAGAGAGGTCTTCCCTGACATCCAATCTTCTGTAACACTTCCTCCTGATCCCCACCCCTAGTGATTACAGAATTGATTGGCTCAGTTGATCTGTTTAGGTAGCTATGGATCACTCTCTGACATATGTTCCTCTGGAAGCTTTGCAATGCACTAAAAAGGATGGTTTTTCCAGATAGAGTACAAAGTTTCTTTTGCCAAGTGAACATGATACGCATGTGCTCTCCTGTTTAAAGAAACTCTACAATTAATTATTTTGGCACATGAAGAATTCTTCTGTAACTGAATTTATGCAATCCTCCAATTTACCACACATTTGTGGATTTTCGTGCTTCAAGTTTTCTAAAATGGTGCACGTCTGCAAACGTGTGCCTTAAAAATGCCATGACCTCTTATTATGTTTTATAAGGAAACCAATCTAGAAAATAGCAATGTGGTTAATCCATCATTAGATAGTGACATATGTTTATTTGAACTGATGATTTAAGAATAAGAGAGATTATATTACTAAATACCACAAGGGAAACATTTTTAGCCACTTGTATATAATTCTCTTATTTTATTTAAGAATTTAGACAGCCTTGCCATGGAGCGTCCCGTACACCAAAAGGCCATGGGTTTGCTTCCCAGTCAGGGCACATACCTGGGTTGTTGGTTTGATCTCCAGCTGGGGCGTGTTTGCGGGGGCAGTCGATTGATGTTTCTTTCTCACATCAACGTTTCTCTCTCTCTCTCAATCTCTTTCTTTCAGTCTCTCTCTCACTCTTCCTTCTTCTCTATAATCAATAAACATATCCTTGCATGAGAATTTTTTAGGAAAACAAGAATTTAGATGGCCTTTATCTCAGAAGCAAAGGTTTGAATTATGCAAAATGATAGTGTTGTTATACTTCTTCTTCATATTTCCGATATAATACACTGAATTTTCATTCAGACCTGGGTTTTGAAAGAAATATAAATAGCTAGGGAATGTGCTCAGCAAAGCAGAGCACTGCTGAAGTACAGGACTACTGGAAATGCCTTCTCCCATGTCCTCTCTGAGGACCATTGTCAATGAATAGAGCTTCCTTTCTACCTCACTTTTGCAGCAGAAAATGATCAGCCAGACCTAATTTGAAGGCTGACTCCATCACTAGCTAGATGTTTCCCTTTCTGAGTTAACTTTTCAGGCAAGTCCTTTACTTTTCTGAGACTCAAACATTCTGCAAATCATTAGTTCTAATCGTATTTAAAAATACAACTTTGTTTTGAAAAAGGAAAAGGAAATAACAGTTTCAGAATACCCTTTCAAGTAGAAATAAACCTCTCAACTGCCACATTAACAAACGCTCTAGGCCTGACCCTAAATGTGGAAATTATAGGATCAGCTCCGTTAGACAGCTTCTAAAACTATCTCAGTGTTAATGCTCTGAAATATTTAAAGGCAGAAAGGAATTTGAATATTTTATTAATACAGTCGACAAATATACATGTGACTCATCTTGTCCTTGGTTTGTGCTAGAAATTATGTAGGGCACACACTTAAGGAAAAGTCAGGCCTTATCCTCAAAGAAATTATAATAATAGAGGAGATATCCTCTACATGAATATGTACAGTACTGCAACATGAGGCAGTACTGGTGAAAATATTTCATCGGAATATATTTAAAAATACGTAAGTTTTTATTTTTTATGAATTATATCATGTAATTCAAAAATCATTCATTCACGTCCCGTTCCATTATTATAGTTCAATTATCTTACTATGTGCCAGACTCTTCTAAGTTCTCTTCATGTTCATTCAATCCTCATACAACCTGTGAGGCAGTTACCATTAGCATCTTCATTTCACAGGTGAAAAAAACTGAGGAACTAGGCTTGAGAAACTTGTCCAAGTTTACACAGCTAATAAGTAGCAGAGCTGGTTTTTAAACTGAGGCCAGACTCTCGGGTCCACATTTTTAATTACTCAGCTATATCATCTCTTCACATACTTAATAATATATCTCCCAGGTTGTACTATATCAATATATACAACTTATTTGTTCTTTTTACAGTTGCATAGTATTCCATTTTGTGACTATCATAATTCTTAAACTAGTCCTCTAATGAAATTTTTACTTTTTTCTAATCTTTAGCTGTCACAAATTATGCTTTCATGAATAATTTATGGAGTTATGACACGATGGTAGCATGTTTTGTACAGTAGTATATTGTTGCCTATGATTCTCTGCAAGGCAAGTCTCTGGCGGTTAGAGGACCTTAAAGTGGCATCACCCCCCTTATTGCTTCACTTCTCATAGATACAAAGAAGGTTGACTAAGTGCAATGAAAGGAGATAACAATTGTAAGCAAAGTGATAAAAGAAATCACAGAGAAAACAATAACATCTGAACTAGATCTTAAAGTATGGAAAAGTTAATTCATGCAGGTAAATGAGGTACAGATAGACTTCAGGGTAATGAAAAAATTGAAGGCATTTTCACAGACATTAGGATAATAGAGTCATTCTATATCTTAAATGAATGTAACAGTCTTAAAGGCTTAAAATTGAACAATATAGCTTTTGAGGTTAATAGTTAAAGGAAATCAAAAGGCAGGTCTTAAAATGGTCAGAAATAAATCTTCATGATACTATAAAAAATTTCCTAAACCACTGACATAGCACACTAATGCATTCAAATGTGCCCATGCAGCTGGAGCAAATAGTGCCACAACAGTTGGTATAATCACAAAAGGAATGATTATAATGGAAGTAAAAAAGCAAAAGGAGATAAAGCAAAACCGAATGGCCTTAAATTAGGTGGTAATTCACTCAATTTTAAATCTTGTAGCTCGGAATTCAAGCCAAGGGTCCATGTTTGAGGAAACTAATGGAAAATTTGCTAGAAGTCATTCAGAAGGCACTGTAAAAGAACACTGCATTTATAATGGAAAAATATTTCAAGTCACTTTAAAATTCAATGTTAGCAGAATAGTTAAGGAAATCATGGCACTACAACTTGAGGAAATGTGAGCCATTACATATTATTAACATGAATACTATTTTTTTAATCAGGACTTTGTTGCAAGCAAAAGAATCCCTGTTAAACCAACTTAGCAAAAAAAAATAAACGGAAAAAAAGAAGGGTGTGGGGAAGAGGTTTACTGACAAGGATTGCACTGCCCTTAGAGATGTGTAGATTTAGGGGCTCAAATGATGCCTCCAGGATGTTCTCTCCCATCTCTCAGCTCTGCTTTCTGTCTGTGTCGGCTTCATTCTCTTGAACTGCAGACAAGCCAAGGACATAGCTTCAGGAGCTTCAACTTTACAAAACCACAGTTTAGCAACCCACATGAAGTAGAGTTGTTTTTTTTAACAAATTCCCAGGAAAGGGCTCTGACTGGCCCAGCTTGGGTCATGTGCCTGCCATTGAGACTAATAATTTTAGCTGTGGAAATGCATTATTATGACTGGTCAGTTCCGGGTTATCCACACCTTTAAAGGGAAGCACCCTAGGGTAAAATTACTGAAGTGAGGAAGGTACAGCTCCACAATGGGCAAAGGGATGCTGTTACTAGATAGGGGAACAGGGACGCTAGGCAGACAGAAACAACAAATTTCATATAGCAACAAGTGTCATATAGCAACACTGAAAATACCTGTTACAAAATTGTAAGTAAAAAATAATAGAATAAAAATTATACCTAGACCCTGGCTAGGAAGCTCAGTTGGTTAGAGCATCATCTTGGTATACCAAGGTTGTAGGTTTGATCTCTGGTCAGGGCACGCACAAGAATTAACCAATAAATGCATAAATAAGTTGAACAACAAATTGACATTTCTCTCTCTCTCTCTCTCTCTCTCTCTTTCTCTCTCAAAACAATAAATTTTTAATAATGCCTCTATATTATGATTACAACTACATAAAATTTTGAATTCATTGACCACAAGTAAAAGAAAAGTTAATACGTAAAATAAGAACCACTACCAAAATAAGAAGCAATAATTTTCAAGCAGGTACAATTTTGCTTGCCCAGGGGACATTTTGCAATGTCTAGAGACATTTTTGGTTGTCACAAATAGAGGAGTGCTACTGGCATCAAATGAGCAGAATCCAAGGATGCTGCTAAATATCCTAAAATGTGCAGGACAACAATTCCCCCGGCCAAAAGCAAAGAATTACCTAATCCAAAATGTCAATAATGTTACCATTAAGAAACTCTGGCAGAAGTGAAACAGAAAAAAAAAAAAAGAAAGAAAGAAACAGAATTAAAAAAAAAATCTGTTGTTTGCTCAAAAAAAGGAAGGAGAAATAGGAAGAAAAGAAAGAAATGGAAAAACCCCCACTGGTGTGGCTCAGTTGGTGGGGTGTTGCCCCACAAAACAAACGTTCACTGGCTTGATTCCTGGTTGGGGCACGTGCCTGCGTTGCAGGTTTGGTCCCCAATCGATGTTTCTCCCCTCTCTTTCCCTCTCCCTTCCCTTCTCTCTAAAAAAATAAAAGAACGAAATGAAAAAGAAAGCAAATAAATGTGATGGATGGTGATCTCAGACAAGGTGATGAAAGAGTTAGGGGCACAAGTATATTGAAAATCAAGACACCTTATTTCTTAGTCCCATCTCTACTTTTAACTGGTAGTGTGACTTTGGCAAATCACAGACTCTTTAAGACTCAGTTTCCTCACTGGTAACGTAAGAAATTGATCTAGTCAACTTGCCTCTGACGTTCTTAGAGCTCCAAAATTCTACATTATCTTGGATAGCTAAGCAGACTCAATAAAAAGATAATTAAGTTTTAATGATCTACATGTTCCTGGCTACTTTTAAATCATGCACTTCCTTGCTATTATGGGCACATTATAGGAATTCTCCCTTTGTTAACATTTTTGATATAAAATGAGTTATGTTGCCAGTCTGAAGAATTTAGGTCTAACAGGCTTTTTCTCAGACATTGGCACAGGAAAAAATAACACACAGTCTATTTATCAGTGCTCCTTTTTTCAAATTTAAAATTTTTTTTTTAGTAAGAAAGAAGACATGAGCCTGGACTCTGAAAAATTCTATGTTACGTGTCTAAAAAAGCAGGAGAGTTATGTTAGAATAAAAGAGCCATAAAAACCAATTGTAATATGTGAAACTTGATTTGATCCTGGATTTTAGAAAAACAATATAAAAGATATCTTTCAAACACTTAGGAAAATATGAATATGAATTCTATATTAGATGACATTATTGAATTGATGTCACCTTTTATGGTGTTATAATGATGTGTTTATATGAAATAAAGTCCTCATTTTTAAGAGATTCATGTTGAAATATTTCTGGGTAAAATGTAGCTCTGACTGGATAGCTCAGGTTGTGGGTTCAATCGCCAGACAGGACACACACAAGAATCAACCAATGAACGCACAAGTAAGTGGAACAACAAATCGATGTTTCTGTCTTTCACTCTCCCCGCCTCTCTCTCCCTCTCTTTCTCTCTCTCTCTCTCTCTCTCTCAAATCAATAAAAAGAAAGTGTCACGGTACTGCAGCTTACTTTCAAGTGGATCAGGAAAAAAAATCTTCTAAAAACATATATAAAAGATAGATAAAATATCTTTTTTAAACATGATATCTACATCACATAAATGTTAGTAAGTTTTCACACAAACTGATCTAGAAACACATCAGAGGCATAAAGTCCTTTACAATTTCAGCATGATTTGTTGGCCAGGTTGGTTTTGAGGGGAGGAAGGTGAGCTCTATGGTCTAATTTAATGATACAGGATTTCTCAAGTCAAGGATATTGAAAACCTGCCCGTTAGCATAGCAGCTAGAGCAATAACGTGTTACAAGTGATAGTCACTGCCAATTAGTTGCAGAGACGGGACTTGAACTGCTTTCCCAAGTCAACCAAATAAAATGCTCATAGAATTAGTGTTTTATCCTGTAGGGATTAATGGATTTTATTCTCTCTACAGAAAGATAACTAATGACACCTACATTATCTTTCAAAAAGTATCTCAACAAAAGTAGGAGGTAGAACTTTAAGGTGGGAGTCCAATATCACTCCCACATGTGTCCCCACTGAATGATGCTAATAAATCACAGGAGTAAATAAATTATTTTGAACCAACATCAACCAATCTATATATCTCCACTTAGATTATAAGTTTCTCAAGAGTAGCTACTGTATCTTATACTTCTTGATGTCTCTCTACCTATCACAGTGCCTGCCCTACAGATTCAGGAAATGTTATTGGTGTTTCTTGCAATGAAAATTTAAAAAAAAACCTGATAAATCTATCAACCCCGTGGAATTTTTGAAAGATAATAAAGTTCTTTATAATTGTTTGATATTGCCTGGGTAAGATTCTATTGTTTGAAGAGTTTAGCAAAGGTTATAGAATTTAATTAACTCAGAGAGAATGAAGACTACTTGAGGAGATTTTATTTTCCCTTCATAATTGCAATCGATATGATAAAATTGTCCTCAAGCAGTCATTCCTGTCACATTAACATATTCAGTTAGCTTGAATTCCCAAATGATATATTCTCTCGTAGTTTCATGTTTCTTGACTGTTAAGGTTAATAGAAAGGGCTTGCATTTATTAGAATAAAATTGTACCAAAAATATAATTTGACCCAATTTGTAAAAGAAGCTCTTGTCTGAGATAAGTGGTAATTCCAGTTGTAGGCAGCAGAGGTAGTTGTTTTCACAGAAAACATGAGATACTAATTGCTTACATTTGAGTTTCTTTCTTAATTATAATTTTAAATGTTAAAATCTTATAAATTATTGACCTCGAGTATTATAATTCCTTTTGTTTTTCCTCCCACCCTTCCTTTTTTAGCAAGTATGTTTCACTATACATGTCAACACTACCAATAATTTTTTGTTTACTCAGTTCTTAACTCTTTAATTGGGTCCTCAATTAGTATGACAAGTATAAATATCCTAAGTTGGATACTAGCATAATTACACTACTATTATAAAATGACTGTTTCTTGTCACTCCTGTAAGAAGATTTTAAATTAAATTTAACAAATATTTATTAACTAACCATAATGTAAAAGTACTGTGGAGGGTAGCATGGGGAAAATAAAGATGAACAAATGTCTACTTTAGCACAAGAGGTTTAAACCAAGAGTCTGGGGGTAATGAATATAGGATACTTACCTCTGAAAACTATTTCATTCCAGATCCTCTCAGATGACTATGTTAGGACCATAGTGACCTGAGATGAGACTAGTGCCAACATTCAAAAGGACAACAGCAAATCCATGTTGACCTATTTGGTCTTTTTCTTTTTCCCATTAGTGTTGCCGCTAGAGCAATCACTCTGTTTACTGTGTAGTGAGTGGAACTCTGAGCTTCTTTACTGCTCTCAGCTTCAGTATCTCTAACAATAAAATGTAGATAATCATGAATTTTAGAGGATTACGGTAGCGGCCAAGTGAGGCATGGAATGTGAAAGTATCTCTGCAGCATCTGTCACCTGGAGGCCCTCGATAAATGTCAGTTCTTTCTCTCTTTCTGAGTGTCTCCCAGTGACACATGAACCCAATTGGAATATCTGGACATTTGGAACCACGAGAGAGTGTCGCAAAAGTAAATGAGAATATTAAACTCTTGCCAGCGCTAATACTCTGAGACACTGACTTCAAAGTTTCTATGCAGGATAATTTTCTTCTATTTAATTTGTGTTGCTTCCCCCATCTGCCCTCACTCCCTGCCCTCACTGCCCAACTGCCCCTCCGAGAGTCCCTACACCCCAAGGCTCATGTCCAATGGCGTACCCTACTTTCGTAAAGTTCCACTGTTAAAAAAAATAAGTTGGAGATAAAACACAGCAAAGGACACAAATGTTGATAAAAGAATAATAATTTAGATGGCACCACGGGAACAAAGACAGGAATAATAGAAATTTAACATATTTCATTGTTCTGGTATGTAGAAAATTGGGCAAGATTCCTAAGAGCGAATGAGTAACTTCAATCAGTTTAAGTATGGTAAAAATCATTTTTACCATCATCAATGAGTCAATGATATAATGCCTTATAAAACTAGAATGTATTTGTTTTAACTACACTGAAGTAGATATGAATGTGCACGATCATGTATTTGAAGCCCTAGGCAAGTCAGTGGAAATAGCACATTGTTTTTACCCTCTTTAAACAGGGCACAAATAAACAATTCAACCAAGACTTGGTGTCGGTTGCACTGATCATACATTTAACTTAAAATAAATATAGAAAAATCCCTGGAATATTACACAACATGGACACGGACATTATATTGGGACTATATTGGAGAAAATTTGTTTGTCTTGATTAAAGAAAGTCAACAAAAATTGAAGTAGCAAATGCAAACCTAACAATAACACTTAGGAATATGTTTACCAAAAACAGACTTTACTGGAGTATTTTTATTCAGTCAATTTTTTGTCTAACAAGATAATATCTTACAGTAAAAAACATATGACCTGATTTTTTTTCTGAACCCAAGAGAATACAATGAAATCAGCAATTACTAGAGTTCAGCAATACTAAAATAGTTAAACAGCTGGAGTGGTATTGATTAATTATTCATGAAAATGTAATTTTGATGATAGTTTAACATTATTTAGTATAAAGTTTAATTTCCTGTCTAAAAGTTATTATTTCAAATTAGAAAGTCTTACTGCAAATATTTTTGGTTTTTTGTTACATAGTAGCAAAAATTACTTGAAATGGCTGGAGGCAAAAACAGAATAACTCTCTAATCCCAGCGAGTCATAACATTCCAATATAATCTAATGAGTACAGTGTATCGGTAATGCAGAATCATTGTCGGCTATTTTTGCTGTTCTCTCTGGCACTAGAGTAAAGAGCAGGGCATTTGTGGAATACTGAGTATTTCAGACAAGAGCCAAGGTAATTTAAATTTTTATTGCTACATTTAGTTCTTGGCTTTAAACAAACTGAAAAAGAAGAAACCTCAAAAAAAAAGTAATTTACTAAATCATGGTACAAACCAAATCATGAACAATCCAATTGCAATATTTGGCTTTCCTTGGATTCCGTTTGTGTTGCTAAGGCATTGAACAAGTCTGACTGACAAGCAATATTTTGGAGAAATTAAGTTCCAAATGCTTCCTTGGCAAGGCTGAGTTAGGAATATAGAACCTGAAGCTATCTTCTTATTTTGTAACTAAGATGCTTTTGCTGCACTTACTTTCCTATTGCTATTAATTGCCCTTTGGATGATTAACATTGGTTCCAAATTCCCAGATCACAGGCTAATCAATCTGGTAAGGCTCCAGTAAATCTGCTAGGCAGCTTAGGTCAATGGCCATAAAAAATTCTATGATTCCTTAAAGGAGCAATCAGTGACCCAACATGTTGGTCATCAGGGTACACACACACACACACACACACACACACACACACACACCCACACCAGTAGTTTTAAATATACCATAACCTTTTTTTTTGCAATTAAAATCTCACATTTGAATCCCCTTGAATGAGCATCTAAAATACCAGAGAATATAATACACCTATTATTTTAAAAATCACTTAAAATGTATTGAACTTTTTTGCTATATAACAGTTAACTGTGTTACACACAGTCAATATATACTATAATAACTTCATATAAATATTCGCTGAGTGATTATCCTATGCCAAGCACTATTTTAAGTTCTCTTTCAAATGAATCAACCCAATTAATATCTATAACAACCCTACAAGCATGAGTAAGGCATGTTTCTTTCTCTTACAATCGGACAAGAAAGGTCCCACTCTGTTCTTCATATGGTTGTACCACTCTCTGCAGGACAAAGCAATGTGCTCACCTAGAACCTGCTACCTCCTTTCTTAACCACTCTGGATATGTGAGGCCTTGACATTGCCTGACTAAGTGGCCTATGGCCATTTCAGGGACTGTGTGACCCTTTTCCCTTTGTTCATCCTGCTTAGGGTAGATCATGCTACCTTCATAGTACCTGTAAGTCCTTTGATAAATTTTGAGAGTTTGTCACTCTCTTCTCTTTGACACACTTTCTTCACATGCCTTTTGGCTCATCATTCTCTCCTAGTTTTTCACCTAACTTACCTTCTTTGTCTCCTTTGCTCTTTCCTCCTCATACCACCACCATCTGAAATTTCAGGTACCTCAGGTCTGTCTTCAGTCTGCTTCTGTCTTTGCAGTCCATTACTAACAGACCCTATAAATATGGTAGAGAGCTCCAATAAGTCTGTGTAGACAAACCACAGTCCCCTTAGAAGAGCCACCAAAGTAAAGGGCTCAGAAACGGAACTTAGGAAGACAGTTAAAGGAACTAGGTATACTTAACCTGGAGGAGAAATGGCATTGGGTGATGTAGTGATTATATGTCTTTAAATGTTACTTTTAAGGTTTCCAGGTAGAAAAGGGATTAAGCCTTTTCTGTAGGTCTACAGTAGGGAGAAACATTTGGATGAGTGGGAGTTTCAGAGTGGAAGAGATCAGATAGATACAGAGCTTTCTAGTCATCCTAGCAGGAACAGCTTTTCTTTACAAAGAAAAAATGCCCTGGTGCTCAGAGTATGTGGTCATGGATCAGAGATGTGGAGTTGGAGAGAAGGGAGGGAGTAATCATATAAAACTGATTTCAAGCATTGGAAGGACAGTTAGACTATATAATGTTTGAGTCTGCTCAAGTTTGAGGAATCTAAGATTAATTCTTACTTTAATAAAAATAATCATGATAGTCATCACAATTCCAGCAGTGAAAATTAAATCTGGCTTATGAAAAGTTAAATCCAATGAAAATACAAAAGTTTTGTCATTGCTTTAACATTCACATTTTATTCTGTCCTCTTTCATTTTCAAAAATGAATTCATATGAAGCAAATCTATAAAGGAGAGCAGTAGAGGTGAAAATATCACAGAAAAGGTAAGTAGTTTGACTAGTAAACTCATTGAGTTGAGACAAGTGTGAAAACTCATTACAATCTGAATTTCTCACTCACCTTAGTTTCTCCTCCCCTTTAAACTTTCTAATAGAAAAAGTTGAATTCACATTATTGGCAACTGCACTATTTGTCCTCACTTGAATAAAAATAAATAAATAAATTAGAAATACCACCTTTTCCACATTTATTTTAATCTAGAATGTTGCAATACTTCAGGATTTATTTTCTGGTTTCTCAAAAGACCAAATCTTGAAAGTCTCATTCTTAAACCCATAGGGAATATGTCTATTTCAACATTATTTGAGCAGGTAAATTGAAAGGGAATGGGATTTGATTTAACACCTGTTAAAATCTGTAGACTATATATCAAAGGTGTTGCAGAAAAAGTAAATACATCAATAAATTTCTATTTTATTTCATATTTGAAGATAATATTGCCAACCATTGTATTACTTTTATAGTAATAAAATTAGAAAAGAATGAATTTCTAATCTCATCTGCTTTTTTTCTTTCTCCAATGCAACAGTCTTGCTAACTCATTAAAGCAGAAAAAAAATTCTTTCAAAGTCATCAAATTGCAAATAAATCACAGGTAAAATAATAGTGATTCACTGAGTACCTCTTGTGTGCCTGGTGCTTTATATATATTATTTTCTATTATTAGAAAACTGCTTTTATTTACAGATGATGTTTAAAGGGTTTTAGTTGCTACTTTCCCAAGGTCACATAACTAATAAATTGCAGGGCCTAGATTCAAAATCTGGCTTCTGTTACCCCATCCAGCACGCTTACCTACTATGTTGCACTCCCTATAAAGTATGATGTGGCAGGAGCTGTTTTTGTTTACCAAATATCCATTCTCTCCCTCTTTCTTATTGTAACAGAACACTGAATTGTAACTGAGCACATTGCTCAGCTGAGGCTACTTGCCATCCTTCCTTGCAGCTAAGAATGAGCACATGGCTAGGAAATACATAAAATACGTAATCTGCCAATAGAATGCTTTCTGGAACTTCTCTCTCTCTGCCCCACATTTGCTTTGTGAAATGTGGATGTGATGGCTAGAGCTTTAGCAGGTATTTTGACCCATGAGATGACTTTGAAGATGGGTGCCAAAGCTGGAGGTGGAGGAGAATATCCTAATTGTCCCTCGTGGAGATGTCATGCCAGCACCGGTGTGCCCACTCTCGATTGCTTCTACATGATTGAAAAGTAAACTTCCACTTCATTGTAGCCAGATACATTTACTTCTGTTACACATCATATATCATGCTTGACATCTTTTCATGAAATTAAATTTGAGTCCTGCTGCCTCCTCCACACTCTTGTGCCTCATCTCTAATCTCCTTCCTTTAAAATTTCACTCATAATCCAACTTGCCTATAAAGTCTTCCCAAACCACCATTTCTTCTATGGTGAATTTCAAATATATTGCCAGATATATATAATATACACCAACCTCCTATATATTTTGGTATATATATTATATAGGTTGGTATACATATTTTATGTATATATAAAATATATGTATATGTACATATATTTATGTATACATAAAATATATATACAAATATGTATATATAAAACTACTTTTAGCTTTTTATTATGAAAAATCTCTAATAAGTACAAACGTAAAATTATGTAAGGAAGAACTTTTTAAATAAAGAGTGTTTCCTTATTAATCATTAGGGTTGATTTGGTTTCACAGGCTGAATTCCCTACATCTCTTCCATGCATGTCTTTCTGCAGCTCTGGGCTCATATTAAGAGGAGGCCTCTTCTAGATATTTAGAAATAGGCAGTTTTAAAAGGTTTTGGAAATATATTGTTTTATGCATATATCATACATATTTGCATCAAATAGTTTCTACTATCCAGTTTAATGGCACCAAAAATGTTAGATGAGGTCAGATATTATGAAAATTGACCCTCATAAGCCTAACTGGGTGTGGACCAATCACATCTGAATATAAGAGTGCTATTTTGGAAAATGCTCATGTTGGTGAATAAATAGAGGTAGCATGATATTGTCAAGATATCACATGAATTAGAGTCAAAGAACTGCTTCCAGATCCTAATGTGGCCACTTCACTTTCCTGGGCCTTCATCCTCTCACCAATAAGATGAGAGAGCTGGACTTGGCCATACTTTATTGTGTTATAATCGTTTGAATTTCTGCAAGCAGAGAAAAACTTCAGTGATTCCAACTCCACTAATTCTATATTTACAAACCAGTATGGGTCACAGGATCTTGCTTATAAAATAGAAGCTTTAGTTTAGCTAATTTCTATTGTTGTTTTCAGGTTTTACATTATGTGGTTCCACCTACTTTTGTGTATATTAATGCTAATTTATAATTAAAGTCAGGAGAAGGTAATTGGTCTTGTAGAAGGACAGTTTTGGGATTTTATACAAGAGACATTTAACACTACCGCAGATAATGCTTGTGAGGTGTTTCCTTCCCCTTCTTGCTCTGAGAGCCTTTTCAAACATCACTTATTGCCCATGCTTTAGTGTAAAATGAAATTAGCCATCAGGACTGAGATGACATGGGGAGACCACTGTGTTTGATGCTGGGGAAACAACGATAAGTCTGGGTGACCAGCCCATGTCTTCATGGAGCTGAAGTTGTTCCCATGTAATTTTCCACAATGTCAGGTTAAATCCACATGTTTTTAAAAGGGTAACAGGCCTGTGGAATTCCTTCACAGATAAAACTTAGAAGGTAATGTAATATGAAATATAGTATTAACTATCAGTTTTTAAAAATCTTTCTGTGTACTATATTAGGCCAAAAGTGTTTACATTTTTGTGTGTGGAAGAATAACATAAAGACTTCTTTAAAATACAGGATTCTGGGCTTAATATTTAGAGAGTCTGACTAAGTTGGTCTGAGGAGTTTTTGTTTTTAGCTAGCACTACCAGACATTTTAATGTTGATGCTTTATTTTCTAAAACTTTGGTAGAAACTGCTATTAATTTTTCTGTGCCACATATTTTTGTTATGGATTTAGCTTTTGTTAAATAAATTTGAATTTGATTATGTACAAACTATGTTCATAACAATAAAATATTATTTAGTTGCTCCTTAAAATATACCCTCTTCATGAGGGTCCCGTGTGGTACTCCCAGATCAGCCAACAAGACAAATGATAACTCTCATTACCACATGTCCCACAAAATTTTTTTAAATTTTATTTTGAATAGATAATACATTTTCCTGTTTTAAAAATCAAAACAATATTAAAATATATAAATATAAAGAGACAAAAGACCTGTACGCAGAAAACTATACAACATTGAAGAAAGAAATTAAGGAAGACACAAACAAATGGAAGCATATACCATGCTCATGGGTTGGAAGAATTAATATCATCAAAATGTCCATACTACCCAAAGCAATTTACAGATTCAACGCAATCCCTATTAAGATACCAATGATGTATTTCACAGAAATAGAACAGACATTTCAAAAATTTATATGGAACCATAAATGACCCCGAATAGCTGCATCAATTTTGAGAAAGAAAAACAAAGTAGGAGGGATCACAATACCAGACATCAAACTATACTACAAAGCCACTATACTCAAAACAATCTGGTACTGGCACAAGAACAGACCCATAGACCAGTGGAACAGAATAGAAAGCCCAGAAATAAGCCCAGGTCTTTATGGGCATCTAATATTTGACAAAGGGGGCAGAAGCATAAAATGGAGCAATAATAGCCTCTTCAACAAAGGGTGTTGGGAGAGCTGGACGGCTACATGCAAAAAATTGGAATTGGATCATCAGCTGACACCATACACAAAAATAAACTCAAGATGGATAAAAGACTTAAATGTAAGTCACAACACCATAAAAGTCCTAGAGGAGAACATTGGTAGGAAACTCTCAGATATCCCATGCAGCAATTTTTTCACTGATATGTCTCCTAAAGCAAGGAACATAAAGGAAAGAATAAACAAGTGGGACCTCATCAAAATAAGAAGCTTCTGCATGGCTAAAGAAAACATCAGCAAAATGAAAAGGGAGCCAACCCTATGGGAAAATATATTCGCTAATGATACATCAGATAGAGGTTTGATCTCCAAGATATATAAAGAACTCACTCGACTCCACTCCAAGAAGACAAACGATCCAATCAAAAAATGGGCAAAGGACCTGGGCAGACGCTTTTCCAAGGAGGAGATACAGAAGGCCTAGAGGCATTTGAAAGGATGCTCAGCATCACTAGCCATCAGAGAAATGCAGATCAAAACCACCATGAGGTACCACCTCACACCGGTCAGAATGGCCATCATAAACAGATCAACAAACAACAGGTGCTGGCGAGTCTGTGGAGAAAAGGGAACCCTACTACACTGTTGGTGGGAATGCAGACTGGTGCAGCCACTGTGGAAAGCAGTGTGGAATTTCCTCACAAAGCTGAAAGTGGAACTGCCTTTTGAACCAGTGATTCCCCTGCTGGGACTATACCCTAAGAATACTGAAACGCCAATACAAAAGAATCTATGCACCCCAATGTTCATAGCAGCACAATTTACAATAGCCAAGTGGTGGAAGCAACCTAAATGCCCATCAGTAGATGATTGGATCAAAAAGTAATGGTACATTTACACAATGGAATACTATGCAGCAGAAAGAAAAAAAGAACTACTAAACTTCGCGACAGCATGGATGGAACTGGAGAGCATTATGCTAAGTGAAATAAGCCAGGGGGCAAAAGACAAATACCTTATGATCTCACCTATAAGCGGAACCTAACCAACAATACAAAGATACCAGGAAAATAAGACCAGCAACACCGAAAGGAAAAGAAATCAGCAGAGACAAGAGGGAAGGAGGGAGGGGGGGCAGGGAAAGGGAAGGGAAGGGGAAAGTCAAGGAATGTATAGCAAGGACTCATGGACAAAACCAAAGGGGAAGAGCTGAGAGAGGGAAGGAGGAAGGGGGCAAGGGAAAGTGGTGGAGGGTAGGCAGAGACAAATGTATTTGAAAAAATAAATTAAAAAAAAAGAAAAAAAAGAAAAAAATTATAAATATATATACTTGCTATTTCTTAGAATAAGATATATATGTCTTAGTAATAATGTACTCACTCCTTGGCTGTTTGTCTCCTAATTCTCTCAGTGCTTTTGTGCCTCCATAGATGATTCCTTTATGTTTCTCTTATGCAAAAGTTAAGGTAGGGAATAAACTCTTCTGCATCTATAAGTTAACATGTCTTAAAAATCTTTTCTTACCAATGTATAGAGTTTTTCTCTTGTTTTTAAACCTGTACAATATTGTGCGGCTGTGGCATAATTTAACCAGTCCTCTACTGATGAGCACATTTGTTGTTCCAATGTATTTTTACTATTACAAATAATGTTTTAAGAAATAGCCTTTTAGTTATTCATAGAGTTATCATATGCCCTAGCAATTCCAATTGAATTGAAAACATATGTTCATACAAAAACTTGTAGACACATCTTCACAGTAGCATTAGTCACAGTAGTCCAAAAGTGGAAACAACTCAAATATCTGTAGGCTGATGAAACGGATAAACAAAATGTGGTGCATCCTTACTATGAAATATTATTCAGCCATAAAAATAATGAGTCACTGATACATACTGCAATATGGATAAATCTTGAGACCATCATGCTAAATGAAAGAAACCAGACATAAAATGTTACCTATTGTATGATTCCATATATATGAATTGTCCAGAATAGGCAAATTCACAGAGACAGAAAGTAGATTAGTGGTTGTGAGAGGCTGGTTGTGGAAGGAGTGAGAAGTGACTGCTAATAGAAACAGGATTATTTTAGGGGTGATAACAATGTTCTAGAACTAGATAGTGCTTGATGGTTGCATAAATTTATGAATATATTAGAAATCGCTAAATTACACACTTTAAAATGGCGAGTTTTATGGCATGTAAATTGTATTTCAATTTACAAAACAACTTTCTAAGTATCATTTCATATGACTATAGGTATTTTTATAGAATAAAATCCCAGAAGTAGAATTTGTAGGTCAAAGTTCATGCACACTTTTAATTTGTAACTTTCATAGATTTCACAGGGTTTTTTCTCCAGATTTGTGTGCTAGTTTATACTCCTATCAACATGTATGAGGGGACTTGTTTCCCCATAACTTTGCCAACAGAGTATGTTGTCAAACTTCCAGAGTTTTATCAAGCTGATAGTTTTTTTTATAATATTGTGGTATAGTTTTAATTTGATATTCTCCTGTCACGAGTGAAGTTGAGTTGTTTTGGGGGTGTTTGTTTTTGTTTTTGTTTTTTTGCATATTTCCTACCAAACAAATTTAATTCATTGGAAATGCTTGCTTGTACTGCCATGCTGTGTTACATCGGAGTCTAATTCTTATGGCACAAAGGAGGTTGCTCTGTTTCCAACACTCTCAATCAACCCCAATTTTAGTTCTACCCTACAGTTCAGTATATAATTATTCAAATTGCAATGATTCTCTCTAGCAACAAATTGAACCCTTACAGAAAATGAACTAACTGACAGTAAGAGAAAATAATAGCTGAATTTTTAGCCTTTGAGTCTGAGCTTTGAAAACCAAACAAAAGGCTGCAGTCTCTCCAAATTACTGATTACACAATGATCTCTGAATCTTGACATCTGATTTTTTCCCCAGGGTTAAATCAATGACTTCTAGCTAGAAACATAAACCATATAAACACTGTTCATTCCTTAAATACATTTATTTGTATAGTTCCTTCCATCACTGAAGATTAACCATCCTTCTGTGTAATAACTTGGATCACAAAATGTGCCCATATTTTGGATGGAAAAATAAGATGATGAGAATCCCAGTGTTAAGATCAATGGCAAGTCTGTCTACCAATAATGTATAGCTATTTCAATTTTCAGTGGTAATACTTTAGAGCCTACAATTTCAAAACAAATGTTTTTTAACATAATTTTTAAAATACTCCCAATTAAATTCATTTCTAAACAGATATGTAATTTAAGAGTTCAGTCATACTTTACACCAATTTTCTCTTAGCAGCATTTTCCCTACCTAGGTCTGACATCTTAACATCTCTGAGTCTTAGAAAAGTTGTTAAGATTGTAGAAACAAAATCCAAAGCTGGAATAATAATAAGAGCTAGCATTTATGAAGCACTTACTGTGTGCCAATGTGTGCCAGGCTCTGTTCTAAAAACTTGAAGCATGTTACCTCATTTAATTTTCACAGCAGCCTATGAGGTATAGATTATCCCCCTTCTTACAGATAAAGAAACCAAAGCATCTGAAAATTAAGCTCTTTACTCAAGGTCACCCAGGTGATAACAGGATTCCAACCTAGAAAGTCTGATTCCATTGCCCATGCCCCTAATCAATATTAAACCTCTGTATTAAACCTGTATAAAACTTCTGGGGCAATCTGACCCAACATCTACTTTAGAAGCACACTGCCTGAAGCCCAAGAGGTAAAGCATCTTGCATTACAACTCCAATACTACATTAGGAAGAATGGATAAAAAATTTCCCTATCAAATCTTACGTGGATTATGAATGAGACCAGTCTGGTGGAGTTCAGAGAAATGACATTATAATTCATTTAGGAAGCCATTTATATAGGCTTCAATAAATTAAATTTACTAATTTAGTAAATTAAATACAGACACTAGATTAAAATAGAAGTTCAGATCATTGTTCTATAACATTTTAGTATAATTATGTCCCATGTAATATTTGGGATATACTTTTACTAAAAAATTTTCATTGTTTTTTTGAAATTCAAATATAATAGAGCACCCTGTATTTTATCTGGCAAATATATGTGTGTGTGTATATATGTATATGTGTGTATATACGTATATGTGTGTGTGTGTGCATGTGTGCGTGTGTGTGTGTGTGTGTGTGTGTGTGTGTATAAAGGTAAAATGTTAATTGTGAGGAGGCCATGTGGTAATTCTTTCTGGGCACTTATATTTCTTATTTCATCTAATTCTATATAGCTTGAATTATTTACAATTACTGAGATTCTCAGAACCTTTCTCCAACTCCCAGCAGACCTCGGTTGAACCAGTCTTTGACAAGAGTAATAAAATTACTATAATTTGCTAGATTTACTCCAGGTGAGTGAACACTGGAAAAAATATTGGGTTATATTAATAATAATAAGTATTATTAAAGTTAACCATTATTATATACCAGACACTGTTGTAAGAGCTTTAGATAAGTTAATTCATTCAATTTTCAAAATAACCCTCAGAGGTAGGTACTATTATTACATCCATTTTACAGATGACAAAACCAAATAACAGTGAGATGAACAGTAAGTATTTTTTAAGATTTTATTTATTTATTTTTAGAGAGATGGGGAGGGAGAGAGAAAAAGAGGGAGAGAAACATCAATGTGAGAGAGAAACAACCATCAGTTGCCTTCCATATATCCTCTGATCAGGTATTGAACCCACAACCTATGTGTGTGCCCTGACTGGGGAATCTGCATCCTTTTGGAGTATGAGATGACACTCTAGTCGACTGAGCCACCCAACCAGGGCTCTTTATAATTTTTAGACAAGTGCCTCAAACTATCGTTTTGCAGTGGGACTGGCAAATTACATATAGAGTTCTGATAGCAGAAAGTTGTGTTGGGAATATGTTGCTGTGCATCAAAGAAGTAAAGAAGAAAGGTATAGTTGAATTAGATCTTATTGAAGAAGGAAGATTTGAATTGCTCGATGTCGCCATGAGCTTATTCTCCAACCTGGAATAAAAATACTTTTTCTAGCCTCTCTTCTCAAGAAAGGACCAACCAAATAAAAATCTTCACACAGGATTTGTGTTAATGTGCAGCATAGTTGGTTCTGCCTACTTGGGACTGCCTCTTGTGCTGATCAGTTGCTCCTACTCACTCCACCCCATGTCTGTCCTGGAAGTAACCCTAGAGGAAAATTTCCCAAAGCTCGCTAAAAACAAACAAACAAACAAACAAAAAACTGAATTAAAAATCCATGAACAAGTTTTTATGTAAGAATAATTCTTATGTGAACACAAACATCATTTGAATCCAGTCTTTCTATTGCCTAAATACTTCCAGATAAGGTGTCGAGGTGAGAGGCAAGCCCATATTGACATTAATAGCTGCCCCATAAACTGCAACCAAAACTTGCTCACTTATTTAAACTACAATACCAAACCTTAAATTTTCATTTTCCCATGCCACAGTTTACACAATTATGAGAGGTGGACATGTTCTGTATTTTCCCATCTTAATATGCAAACTCTATGCCTGTTTTTCACTTGATAGCACACTCAAGAAATTAATCCATTATGGTGGCAATATCTTTTAGAGAAGTATGGAATAACAGAGAGTGTAGCAGCCAGTAAAGATCTTTCTGAGGTAGTTTCTTTGAAGTTTTGGGGTAAGGGAGCTGTCATTTGTCAAAGAGAACATAGGGATATCCAGATGTAAATCACTGATGAATTTATCTCAAGGGGTGTTGGGAAATGAATAGTGGAACCAGCACAAACCATGTGCCTGGGAGGAAAACTTCAAGACAATAATTAACAAGATATATGAAAACCAAGTGGTAATTAGCTCCATTGGTTAAACTAATTAAGTTAGCAAAAAATACTTTGAGAAAATAAAATTTCAAATGTTTAATAGTATAGCATTTTTACTACAATTTCAGAATAGTTTTGAGAACATGTAAATGCACTTTAGAGGATAGTTCTCTATATTATGGAGTGGTGGAAGTAGCAATAAATGGCGTAAAAAGCACATTAAAAGCTGTGTGTAATTCACAAGTCCATACTTTGTATAAGTATGCCAGAGGGTGCTCATGTTTAATGTTGTATTTGAGCCTTCATTAAATTGTTGCTCCTTTTGAAGTTCTGCAACTGAGTATTGTAGAGTTATCCCAGAATCATTTTTCCTACCCAAATCATTGAAATCTGTGCTAGTAATATCACCAACACAAAGAAAAAAAGAAATGCTTTATATTGTAATTATTTTTTATTTTCACAACCAAACTTACCTGGATGAAGACCTTATATCCATCCATCTATTCATTTATTCATTTGCTCATTTGTTCATTCATCAAACACCAGGATGTCCCATTATTCTTACCAGGCACTGACCTAGGACGTAAGGTTACAAAAGCATATAGGATAAGGTCCCTGTCTTCAAATAGTTTGCAGTGTGGTTGGAGCAGAAATATTTCTAAACCAATGAGTGCCATTAGTTGCTCTGGATTCTGTGTTAGAAGTACCTATAGGCTTTGGTGCAACAGGAGGGAATCGATGAGAAGGGGTGAAAAGTCTAGAGAGGAGGACATGTTGGAACTTTGGCCTTTGTCTCTTTTTTTTTCATTCTGTTCCCTCTGTTTAGGTTACCCTTCTTTTGCCTAAATCTTGTGCAAAACTTTAAAAAATGGTGTATACATTTTCCTAACCAGTTGTATGTGAATGTATTTCAATTTTTAAAAATATAGAAATACAGAAGTTTTTCTTCACTCTGCTCCCCATTACTCTTCTACTTGGAAGTAACTCTTTTAACATATTGTATGTATGTTTTCACACTTTTTGTGTACATTTACATGAATTCATATTTCCATTGGAATATATACATATATGCATATATAATCATATACAAATGATAATATTGTTATTCCATTTTTTACTTAATTTATCATGGATATTGTTTCACTACAGTACTTCTATATTAACATTCAAAAATAAGGATTACCATGTTTATTTAGCCAATTCTCTATGGGTAAAATATTTATAATTTCCTCCAAAATTTTCACTATTATAAATACTGAAATGACCACCTACAAACATCTTTATATACATGTGTATATATTCCTTCAGACCATATACTGAACAGTGGAATAATTAATTTTAAGTCATGGTAATTATTGTCACATTGTCTTCCAAAACACATTTAGTAATACATATGCCCATTAACTTGGTAAAAGACTTCTTGTTTCTCTACATCTTGACCAGTTGAGAGTATTGTAAACCTTTTTTTAGAGTAGTTTTAGATTCATAGCAAAACTAAGAGGAAAGTACAGTGACTTTCCATATACTCCCTGCCGCCATGCATATGTAGCCTTCCTGATTATCAACGCCCCCCTCCAGAGTAGTACAATTGTTATAAATAATGAACTAACATTGATGCATTTATAATCACCCCAAGTCTGTAGTTTACATTTGGGTTTGGGCAAATGCATAAGGCCATATATCCATCGTTGTAGTATCATGCAGAGTCCTTTCACTGCCCTAAAAACCCTCTGTTCTCTGCCAAGCCATTCCCCAGCCCATCCCAAAACCCCTGGTAACCACTAATATTTCCACTGTCTCCATAATTCTGCCTTTTCAAGAATGTCATAAATTGACTTAGTGTAATCATAGGGTATGTAACCTCTTAAGATTGGCTTCTTTCACTTAGTAACATGCATTTAAGTTTCCTCCATGTCTTTTGTTGGCTCAATAGCTCATTTCTTTTAAGTGCTGACTAACGTTCCATTGTCTACATTTATCACAATTTATTTATTCACTTACTGAAGAGCATCTTGACTATTTCCAAGTATTGGCAATTATAAATAAAACTATTATCAACATATGTGTGCAGGTTTTTGGGTTGACCTAAGTTTTTAGCTCCTTTAGGTAAATCCCAAGAAAAGCAAATGCTGGATCATATGGTAAGAATACATTTAGCTTTGTAAGAAACTGCCTGTCTTCCAAAAGAGCAACACCGTTTTTCATTCCCACCGGCAATGAATGAGAGTTCTTTTTGCTCCACAGCTTCACCAGTATTTGGTGTTGTTAGTGTTCTGGATTTTAGCCATTGTATGTAATAGGTATGTAGTATTATCTCATTGTTTTAATTTGCAGTTCCCTAATTACCTATGGTGTGGGTCATCTTTTCATATGCTTATTTTCCATCTGTATATCTTTGATGAAATGTCTGTTGAGATCTTTAGCTCATTTTAAAATATGATTGTTTTCTTTTTTAAAATATATTTTATTGATTATGCTATTTACAGTTGTCCCAATTTTTCCCCTTTGCTCCCCTCCACCCAGCAACCCGCACTTACTCAGACCATCCCCACACCATAGTTCATGTCCTTGTGTCATGCATATAGGTTCTTTGGTTACTCCATTTCCTATACGATACTTTACATTCCCATAGCTATTCCATAACTACCTATTTGTACTTCTTAATTGCCTCACCTCTTCATGCATTCTGCCACACCCCCCACCCATCTGGCAGCCATCAAAATGCTCTATGTATCCATGATCTTGTCTCTGTTCTTCTTGTTTGTTTAGCTTGTTTTTCAGATTCAATTGTTGACAGATATGTATTTATTGCCATTTTGTTGTTCATAGCTTTGATCTTATTTTTCTTAATTAAGTCCCTTTAACAGTTCATGTAATAATGGTTTGATGATGATAAATTCCTTCAGGTTTTTCTAGTCTGGGAAGCTCTTTATCTGCCCTTTGATTCTATATGGTAGCTTTGCTGGGTAGAGCAATCTTGGCTGTAGGTCTCTGCTTTTCATGACTTTGAATACTTTTTGCTAATCCCTTCTAGCCTGCAAAGTTTCTTTTGAGAAATCTGTTGACACTGTTATGGCAATTCCCATGTAGGTAACTAACTTTTTCTTTTGCTGTTTTTAAGATTCTCTCTTTATCCTTAACCTTTGGTATTTTAACTATGATGTGTCTTGGAATGGGCCTCTTTTGCATCCATCTTGTTTGGGACTTTCTGTACTTCCTTAACTTGCATGCCTATTTCCTTCACCAAATTAGGGAAGTTTTCTTTCATCATTTTTTCAGATAGATTTCCAATTTCTTGCTCTTTCTCTTCTCCTTCTGGCACCCCTATGATGCAAACGTTGGAATACTTGAATTTTTCCCAGAGGCTACTTACATTATCCTCATTTTGGGGGGTTCTTTTTCTTCTTGTTCTGACTGGTTGTTTTTTGCTTCCTTATGTTCCAAATCATTGATTTGATTATCGACTTCATCCACTCTACTATTGTTTCCCTGTAAGTTGTTCTTTATTTCAATTAGTGAATTATTCATTTCTGACTAGATCTTTTTTATGCTGTTGAGGTCCTTGCTAAGTTCCTTGAGTATCCTTAAAAACACTGTTTTGAACTCTGCATCTGCTAGACTGCATATCTCCCTTTTGTTTTTATTCTTTTTCTGGAGTTTTGATCTGTTCTTTCATTTGGGCCATGTTTCTTTGTCTCTTTGCTTTGGCAGCCTCTTTGTGTCTGTTTCTATATATTAGATAGAGCTGTTATGACTCCCTGTCTTGGTAGCATAGCCTAATGTAGGAAGTGCCCTGTAGGTCTAGTGGCACAGCCTCCTCTATCACCCATGCTGGGTACTCAAGGTGTACCCTTCATGTGGGCTGAGTACACCCTCCTATTGTAGTTGAGCCTGGGTTGCTGTTGGCAGGTCAATTGAAGGGATTTACCCAGGCCAGTCAGCTGCAGGGACTGGCTGTGACCACTGCCCTCCACCAACCTCAGACCTCCGTGGAGGATCAGCTGTGCAGAGGCAGGGTGGTGGTACTCCAACGTGTTCTGTAGCTGTCACTGAGTGCGCAGACTCTGGGGTTTCCTAGGTAGTGCAGGCCAACATCAGTTATCACCTGTCTTCTTCCAGGGGCCACCCTGCATGAACTATAAAGCAATCTGAGATGGCTGCTCTTTGTGTTGGGCTTGGAGGTTCCCAGGCGAAGCCAAACTGTGAATCTAGGCTGACTGCTGCTAGTGCCCTGCTGGGACCAGTTAGCAAGAGGTATGGGGGCTGGGGGTTCACTGAGGCCAGCTGGTGCTTATTTGAGAGGATTTAGGAAGTTGTGATGCATGAGCCAAGACCATATGGAAAAGTCACTGATAACAGCTTGGATTGGCCTGTAAGTTGGGTGGGATAGAATCTCAGGGGATCTCCAGAGTGGGGCTAAGCAGTGTTAGCCAGGTTGATGGAGTCTCAGATATGGCCCCTGCCTGCCTGCTCTGTGGCTTTGTGGGGGGAGGGTTCAGAAAAGAGATAGTGGCCTGTGCCCACCTTTCATTCTGGGAGAAAGTTATCTCTGAGCTCTTGCCTTGATGTCAGACTCTTTAGTTCCTCTGCTGCTGGTGCCTTTCAAGCTGCTACCCCAGAGCTGAAGCTCAGAGGGAGTGAATCTGAATAAGTTCATGTGTGGATTCTTTAAGAGGAACTGCTTGAGGCACTAGAAGTTTCTTTTATCGATTCTGTCCCCACTGGTTTTTATAGCCAGAAGTTATGGAGACTTATCTTCCTGTCACTGAAACCCTAAGCTAGGGTGGGACTGGGATGATTCACTCTGGAGATATCCTTCCCAAATTTTTATCCACCACATGTGGAACCAGCCTCTCCACATCTCTGCCCCTCCTACCAGTCTGGATGGATGTGGTTTCTTTAATTCTGTAGTTGTCAGACTTCCATTCAGCTCAATTTTTGATGGTTCTGAATGATGGTTGTTCAATGATTTTGTTGTAATTTTGATGTGGTTGTGAGAGGAGGCAAGTAGTGTTTCTCTATGCCACCATCTTGACTAGAAGCTCAACTTTGATTGTTTTCTTATTGTTGTGTTTTAAGTGTTTTTTGTATATTTTGAATAACAGTCCTTCATCAGATATGTATTTACAATATTTTCTCCCAGTCTCTTGCTTGTCTTCCCATTCTCTTGACATTGTCTTTTGCAATGTAGAACTTTTAAATTGTAAGTCTAGATTATCAATTATGTCTTTCATGGATCATGCATTTGGTATTGTACCTAAAAAGTCATTACCATACCCAAGGTCATCAAGGTTTTCTCTTCTAGGAGTTTTATAGTTTTGTATTTTACATTTAGGTCTATGAATCATTTTGAATTAATTTTTGTGAAGGATGTATGGTTTATATCTAGATTTTTTTTTTTGCATGTGGATGTCTAGTTGTTCCAGCACCACTTGTTGAAACATAATTGCATGCATTATTTCTATTACCATTTTGAACGAAGTATTGTGTTAAATTAAGAATAAGAAAAATAAAAGCTTTTATTTTACTTTCACTTATTTCTTCCTGATGCTCCTCCTTTCTTTGTACAGATCTGAGTGTCTGACCTATATTATATTTCCTTTCTCTGAAGAACTTCTTTAACATTTCTTGCAAAGCAGGTCTACTGGCAAAAAATTCCCTCAATTTTTGTTTGTCTGAGAAAGTCTTTCTTCTTTCACTTTTGAAGGATAATTTTGTAGTGTAGAGAATTCTAAGTAGTTAGGTTTTTTCCCTCTTAACACTTCAAATAATTCACTGTACTCTCTTTTTCTTGCTTGCATGGTTCCTAAGCAGACATTGGATATAATTCTTTCTTTTTAAAGATTTTATTTATTTATTTTTAGAGAGAGGGGATGAGGGAGAGAAAAAGGGAGAGAAACACCTTTTAGCTTCCCCTCGCACGCACCCCAACTGAGGACTGAACCGAACTGTAACACAAGCATGTGTCCCCACTGGGGACTAAACCAGTAAACTTTCACTTTGCAGGATAACGCCCAACCACGGAGCCATACCAGTGAGGGCAGGTGTAATTCTTATCTTTTTTCCTCTACAGGTAAGATGCTTTTTCCTCTGGCTTCTTTCAGGATTTTTCTTCATCTTTGATTTTCTGTGGTATGACTATGGCATGCTTAGGTATAGTTTTTAGGGAGTTATCCTGCTTGGTTTTTTCTGAGGTCCTCAAACCTGTGGTTTGGTATCTGTCATTAATTTACAGAAATGCCCATTCATTATTGTTTTTGATATTTCCTCTGTTCCTATCTCTGGTCTCCTTCTGATAGTCCCATTATGCATATGTTACATCTTTTGTATATGACCTACAGTCTACATTTTTTCAGCCTTTTTTCTGTTTGCTTTTCAGTTTGAGAGGTTTCTGTTGATATATCCTCAAGCTCAGAGATTCTTTCCTCAGGCCTGTCCAACCTACTAATAAATTCATCAAAGGCAGTCTTCATTTCTGTTACAGCATTTTTGATCTCCAGCATTTCTCTCTGATTCTTTCTCAGGATTTCTACCCTTCCACTTTTGTTGTCTGTTCGTTCTTGCATGCTGTTTACTTTATTCATTAGAGCTCTTAGCATGTTAATCATAGGTTTTCTAAATTTCTGGTCTGATAATTCTAACATCTCTCCCATGTTTGCTCTATCTCTTCAAATTGTGTTTTTGCATTTTGGTATGTCTTGAATTTTTTCTTGATAGCTGGATATCATGTACTGGGTGAAGGGAACTGCTGTAAATAGGCCTTTAGTAATGTGGTGGTGAGGTGTTGAGGGAGGAGAAGCATCCTCTATCTAGTCCTAGGATTAGGTCTCAGTTTTTCACTGAGAATAAGTCTCTGGCCTGTGAACAACTCAAGTGTTTCTCAGTTTTTCTCTCCCTTCTTAGGTGGGACAGGATGGTTAGAGGAAGCTGGAGTTGGCTATTTCTTATCTCTCAGATCAGTTAGGCCCTGACAATATTCCAGCAGGTAAGGCTCTGGTTAACTAGTTTCCCCTGAGGGCAGCCCTTTTCAAGAGCAGAGCCCTCTGGCGTTTGGGCCTGGCTCCTTTTCCTTTCCTTCTGCCTGAAGTGTGAGAGGCTTTCTCTCCACTATTCACCATGAGAATCTGATGAAACTCTTGGAGGTAAAAGCTACAAAAAGTGGGATTTCCTATGACTGGTTCCCTCTGAAGCTTTTAGCTTTCAGACTTACACACATCGAATCCCCAGCAATTTGTCAATTATATTCCAGGTTTCCCTACCCTGGCACTGGTTTCCCTGGGGGTTTCTGTTTATGAATCTCTGCTCTGGTAAGCCATGACTCCTTGTCTCCTCTAGTTTATCTCTCTAACCTTGGGAACTGTGGTTTTCACTGTGTCCTCTTCTCTTATGGATCCAAGAAGAATTGTTTTTTCAATCTGTTCATCTTTTCACTTGTGGTTAGGATGGAGTGTTGACTTCAAGCTCCTTACATGCAAAACCAGAAACCAAAGGTAGAGTATTTTAATATTTTTATTGTCAGATAAAGGTAAAACATTAAATTTCCACTTCCCTGACTTCTGATGAGATTAAGTCTCTTTCATCTATTCCTTTGAATCCAATCTTAAAAGATGAATCAGTGTTCAGCAGAGGGAAAAGTGTGAGCAAAGGCATAGACCTATTCATTGTGCACAGGCCCCAGGGTGTTTTAGGGGGACTGAAATTGCAGTATAGGGAAAGAGAGGGTGACTTTTAGAAAAATGAGGCTTAGAGAAGTAGAGAGGTATCAGATGAGAAGGCCTGCGATTCCTGTTTTTTGTACTTTCTCCTCCATAGTGCAGAGCTATTGAAGGGTTTTAAACAGGGCTGCAATTGTCCAAATTAGTTTGTTTGTTTGTTTTTAAAGTGATCTCTCAGCTGCAAGAAGAGTGAAATGGGATGAAAGCACAGAGGCTGAAAAGAAGAGATCATGCCTGAGGGGACTGCAGTGGGAAGGCAGTGGAACTGGCTCTGGAGGAGGGGCAGGGTGCAGGTAAGAGGGGTAAGGAAGACAGACTGGTATAACCAGCAAAGTGTGTGTGAGGGTGGGAAAGTGAGGGTCAGTTTTCCATTTGAGTGTTGGTGCTCTAGCAAAAAAAAAGTCACAGAGTGGCTCCATTTAAATTTCAGTAAGATTTCCACAGAGATGAATATTACTTTTTAAATCAGAAAAAAGTACACATTTACTTAAGAGACAGAAAATACTGGCTGAAAGAAAAGATAGTAATAAATGAATCTGTAAAGAAAAATAATAGAAAGATAAGAAAAGAAAAGTATTTTTAAATGGATGATGGAAAGAAAAAGGTAAATGAGAATTTGAAAGAAAAACTGAGGAGTTTTAATATTTATTGGTTTACATTTCTTTTTACGTACATTAACATTATTCTTTGAAAATATAGAACATTAATTTATGGAATACAATAGACTCTGAATTCCAAGTCTGATAAAAATCTCAAAGTGACCCCTGCACAAACCCCCATTGTTGAGTTCTCTTGAGAACCTGGGTATGTATCACCACGCAGCACTCCCTTAATCTCCTGATGCTGTTTGCTATAAAGAGAAATCATTATCTCTATTTTAAAGAATGGAGTCCTGATGAATGAAAAAGGTTACCTGTACACGTTACCACTTAGATATTTGATTCTGTTAGTTATTTATTATTAAGCATTTGTTTCATTGCTGGGGTAATTTTTACAGGAGTTCTGAAATCCCGCGACATTCCAGTTCTCTTCCCCCGGACTGTTCTGCCCTCCTCAGAGTGTCTTGGACACAGCGATCACTGCTGCTATTCCTTTAACTCTGTGCATGCCAACTTTTAGATGAATAATGATTTATTTTGGAATCAATGATACTTTTTTCAATCTATGTCTGTGAAAATCATCTTTGGTTGAAGGGTTCTACAGAAAATATAATGCTTTGTTACTATCATCTTCATAAAACTGCCATGGAATAAAAAATATTGACATAGAAGGAGTATATAATAGCAATGTTGGGTATTTCTATCATTTTAATTTTATAATTTAATGTTTGAATAGTTAGCAGATACAGAGAAGGACTGCTATGCTCTGAATGTTTGTGTTCCCCCAAAATTCATATGTTGAAATCCTGATGCTACAGGGACGGTCTAAGGAGGTGGGGGCCTTTGGGAGATGCTTAGGTCATGATGCTGGAGCCCTCATGAATAGGATTAGTGCCCTTATAAGAGAGATCCCCACCATGTAAGGACACAGCCAGAAGTTGCTAGCCAGTGAACCAAGAAGAAGGTCCTCATCAGAAGGTAACCATGCAGGTGCTTGATCTTGGACTTTCAGTTTCCAGACTGTGAGAAATATATTTTTGTTTTTTATAAGGTACCCAGTCTGAGGTATTTTGTAGTAGCAGCTCAACTGGACTAAGACAAGCACAAAGAAAAACTAATGACCATCCATATTCCTACCATCCATAACTAATCATTATTATCATATTGGCATTTTTTCACATTTTTAAAACAAAAATTAGTCTCTTCTCATACCTATTACAGGGAATTCAAATAATAGAGCTGTACAAAAGTTCAAAAGTACAAAAGACAAAAGTTCAAAAATCACTCCAAAGTTATCACCCAGAAATGCCCGTTATTAGTTTTAGAGTAATATCATTATATACATCCTTCTAAGCATATACACAAATAGAAGAAATACTTTTATAAATATGAGATCATACTATTTGTCACAAACACATTAAACTTAATCTTATTTGGATTTAATAAAAGAAAAAATTAAGAGAAACTGAAGGAATTACTGATATTAAAATAAATATTTCTTCACCACAAGATATATTATTTCCTGCAAGATTCTAAATACTCTCCAATATTAAAAGGCTGGATTCACTGTGCTTTTTTTTAAAAAGTACACACATTTCAGTTGGTTATATCATCAATGATTTTCTGCTTTGAAAATGAGAACATAAGCATCTTCGCACTTCTACCCATCTCTTCATCCTCCCCCAGTTCAAAATATTACCTTCTATTTTATAATGATAATTCTCATACATTTTGGCAGGCATGGCTAATGTACTGAAAAACCCTCTGTCTACACCTTTGTCAGTTTCAATATTTCCTACATGGAAGAAGCTGCTCCTGAATACGCTCTCTCCCACTGTCAACTCCCAACCAAAGCCTTTCATCACAATCAGTGGGTCCCAGCTTTCTTTCTTCCCCCATCTCCCTAAAAAGGTCCAAGAGAAAGGTAAGTAGAAAAATGCTTACAGAATGAATAACTCCAGAGTTTTATTAGGCTTGTGGGGACAGGGAAAGAAGCTATGAACACTCATACATTATTAAGTTTGACTCTCTATGACTTCTTATAACACTATGATTCTCTGAAATGACAGATGTGAAGAGTGGAACTCAGATAACACAACTGGCTACTGAGAACTTAAAGAGAAAGTGGTGGCAGGAAGTCCAGAGAGAATAGGGTCAAAAAGCAAGGAATTATGGGAAGGGTATTTCCTGTGTATCCAGTATTAGAGGCTGGCAGCGGGGCTGCACACCTATCTCAGAGGAGTGTAGCCAGTCTCTACTCATCTCCAGGCTTCCTACTCATTTAAACAGAAAGTTCAGTATTTAGAGCTGAACATCTGGCTTGACAGCAGGGAACAGTGTTAATAGTAGTTCAGAGGAATTGCTGTGTTTGCAGCTGTTTCTTCTCGATAAAATAATTGTTGTTCCAAATGGGAAATTACAATGTAGAATTGGAATCAAATGAAAAAGTGGTGTCTTACCACAGCTTAATTTAGCTGTATATAAATAAGTTTGGGAAAAGAAGGTATAGCATTAAAAAGGAAGATCATTATAAATGGTGGATAAGCACTTCTCTAAAGAGCAAAAGGGAACAATACCAGGAAAGTGTGATTTGTGACAAGAGGCTTGGGTCACATACTAAATCGATGACTACACACATTTTCTAATCCTATTGCATAGAAAACGCACACACTTGTTTAATCTGCTTTGCCCAGACTACAAGCTCAGTTGTTTATTGAAAGTCACAGGAAAGCTGATTGGAACAACTATGTGTATGATTCTAAAATATTTCAAAGTTTCTTATGCCAAGAGTTAAGCTGTAATTTGCCTGCAAAACTATTAATTAAAGAGAAATTAATAAATAAGTGATTTTTTTTTTGGCCTACATCTGCAAAGAGTAATTGAGAAAGGTCCTAGGGTAAGAAGGTAGCCTGTGGAACCTAAAGAGAGCAGTCATTGAATGAAAAAAATGGAGCCTGGGAAAAAGATTTCAGAGCATGCTGCATGTCCCGATTTTCTCTTCCTATGCTACTTAGCCATGATAAAGACCATACACTGGCTATACATTGAAGATGTATAGCTCCTATGTTGCAAACACAGAACAGACAAGATTAGATTAGATAAATAACCCAGACATAGAGTCTGGATGTAATGCAAACTGTTTCCAGGCTCTGCTGGTAGGGAGCAGTTACTCACCCTATGGTTTATGGATCAGAGCCTCACTCACGGGACCTAGAGACTTCCTGTACTTTGTGTCTCCACCATGGTGCATCCCAAAGAGGATCAGAAAGAAGTAACCAGAAGGATTGCTCACTTGGGTGTATCTTTGATTTATGCTGTTGGCATTCATTTTTGATAAAATTTACAATAGAACAAGCCACATTTTGTCAATTCCCTTTTTTTTATCATTATCATTCTATTCCAAAAACCCACTCTAAGACTTGGCCCTGAAACACTTAAGACCCCTTTCATATTTTTAGCTTGTGATCAGTGTAGATCCAAAATAATATCCACCACTTATTTCACTTGTTAATAATCCCATTTTGCCCTGTTCTTTCCATATTCTTGGGGCTTCTTAATATTGCCTTTTTCTCCCCTGTGACAATTAATGGAATCCCAGGGCTTGTTCTTTAAAACTGGAGGTACTTACATGTAACTACTCCCTCTTTCAGCAGCTGATGAAAAGCAGATAGTATTTTGCATTATAAAACTGTTTTTACAGAAATTATTTTCATTAAAAAAATCTCTTTCTTAAAGGGCCTGATAGTAAACATTTGAGGCTTGCAAGCCATGTGGTTTTTGTTGCAACTGCTCACCTCTGATATTATAGCATGAAAGCAGTCAAATGAATGGATGTAGCTGAGTTACAGTAAAACTTTATTTACAAAAACAGAAGCCTGGCTAGGCAGTAGTTTGCTGAATTCATTAGCTGACAACTTCAGTTAGAAATCTGGATTTAAGATTGCTGCTATAGCTGTGAAAGCAATCCTTAATCCTTAGAAGGTTATAAACTGGTTGTCTTACTTAATGTGTCGTTCTAGTAACAAATACTTAAATTGACATCCTTGTTTTCCGGAAGACATAAATGCTTGTGAATTTTTCTTGTTGAACAGAGGAGGTTTATTGGCCTCCTCTTTTATTCCTCATGCATGAGGTAAAGGAGAATATGTCACAGACTAGGGTTTTGAGAAGCAAACAACGCAGCAGAGCTTTGAAAGCAAGTTGTTTCATTAGGACTAATACTTGTGGAAAGTAGGGAAAGATGCAGGACTGGACAGGGAGAGAAGCAGAACTATTATGCAGGTCCAAAAACTTCATCCGACCTGGCATGGAACTCTGGGAGAGTAGTACCCCAAGTGTCCAAGACTTTATACCCTTACATCACTCAGTCACCAGAGGCAAAGCTACCCCAGGAAGAGGGAGGCTTCAGGCGAAGCAGGTCTCTGGAAAAGGCTCATAGCTAGAGGCTGCCTCCTAGCTGTACTCCGCATTGCTAGGCATCAAGTACTTTCTTGAAGGGCGGTCTGGACAGAAAATCTTCATATCCACCACAGACAGTTAGATGTTTTATTTCAACAGAAAGTCGGAGAGTGTCTCATGTAAGTTAACACCTATAATGGAGTAAGAACAACCATTGAACCACTGAGCCTGTTAACTTCATCCTTTTTATTCTGTTTTAAACTTCTTACATGTAGAAATATCCCATTTCATGGAGGAAAGAAAAAACTGTGGGACACAAAGATGATGAAGAAATATCTGGGCATCTTTTTTCTGCTCTATTTCCTCACTTGCCTTTCCTAATTAGTTACCGTTCATCTCCTATTTGGCCTCTTCCATTCTACCCTCTGACCTTCTTGTTTCTGCATCCCCCATTCACTGACTCCGTAAATTCTACACAATGTTGTTGAATAGCTTTACATATAAAGCAGGGCTTGTAATGGAGAAAAATGTCACAAACTACATTCAACATTTCCTTGTTTTTGATCACTATGTATAACGCTCCCATGAATATTTGTGTACAATTTTTATGTGAACATATGTTTTTAATGATTGTGGTTATATATCTATGAATAGATTCTTGCTTATAGATAACTCCATGTTTAGTCCTTTGAGGAACAGCCAAAATGTTTGCTAAAGTGGCTGTACCATGTTACAATCCCACCGGCAATTCATGGGGGTTTCAGTTACTCCACCTTTGTCCACACTTGCTATTGTCCATCTTTTTAATTATAGTCATTCTAGTGGATGTAAAGTGATATCTCATTGAGGTTTTGATTTGCATTTTCCTGATGACTAATGAGGAACATCATTTCTTGCTTTGTTTTTTTTAGCATATCTTTTTAGAGTTATTTTTTTTCATGGTGGTCTACTAAGATACACTAATTGTAGTGAACTCTAATTAGCATCTTAATTTACAACAATCAAGCTTGGATCAATAGCCCTGATTGGTGTGGCTCTGTCGGTTGGGTGTTGTCCCACAAAGTGAAAGGTCACCAGTTCAATTCCCAGTCTGGGCACATTCCTAGGTTGCAGGATCAGTTCCTGGCCAGGGTATGTTAGAGAGGCATCTGATAGATGTTTCTCACACCAATTTTCTCTCCTTCTCTTTCTCCCTCCCTTCTCCTCTCTCTAAAAATAAATAAATAAAACATTTTGTAAAAGTTCGATTAATAGCAGCTTAATTTCAGCAGAAACAAAAACTTTGCCTCAGTGTGGCTTCATCCCAACCCCTTCCTTTGTGATGTTATTGTCATATAGATTACATGTTTATATATTACATACCTATGGACACAATTTTATAAATATTGCTTTATTCAACTGTCTTTTAATTCATATAAAAAAGTTGTAAGAAAAAATACATCTCTATAATTTCTTAAAATATTTGCCCATAGTTGCCTTTACTGATAATCTTTATTTCTTCTGCTGAATTCAAGTTATTGTCCAGTGTCCTTTTATCTCAGCATGGGCTCCCTTTAGTATTTCTTGTAAGAGCAAGATTGCTAATGAGACATTTGCTGGTTTCTTTTTTTTTATTGGGACTGTCTGAATTCCTCCTCATTTTTGAAGTCCAGTTTTGAATTCTTGATTAACAATCTTTTTCTTTTAGCACTTTTGAATGTGTTATCTGATAGCTTTCTGGCCTCTATAGTTTCTGATAAGAAGTTAGTTGTAAATTTTGAGTAGTCTTTGTACTTACGAGTCATTTTTCTCTTGCTGCATTTAGGATTCTCTGTTTGTCATTGGCTTTTGACAGTTTGCCTGTGACATGTCTAGGCTTGGACTTCTTATCCTTTGTTGCATATCTTGGATGTGTAGATTAATGTCATTCATCAAATTTAGTTAGTCTGGGGGCATTCTTTCTTTCTCTCCACCTCTTTCATTCTTCCTTCTGTTTCTTAGACTTTCCTTACACATAAGTCGGTATGCTTTATGATGCCCTGAAGCGCACTTTCAACCTGTTCATTTTTCTTCACTCTTTCGTCTTTCTGTTCCTCAGACTGGATAATCACAATTGACTGATTCATTCTTCTTTATTCACCGATACAATCTTCTGTTGGCTCATATGTGCTCTTAAACCCCTTCAGCATGATTAATAAACATTATTTTATTAAAAATATTAATATATATGAAGTCTGTCCAGAAAAAGTCTTGCCATTGTTAATATAATTAGAATGGCTTGAACAATATCCATGTAAACAGATAGCCAAATAGAGTGGACTGGAATGTGCATGTGTGAACAATGATGACTTCACTGTACTATTCACTGGGGGACAGTAGATGTTGTTGAGTGGAGCATGTGTACTGTGTGGCCGTCGCATTCAAAATGACTGAGTGAGGAGAGCAACAAATCTGCATCAAATTTTGCGTTAAGCTTGAATATTCCTCTGCAGAAACTATTTGGATGATTCAGAAGGCTTTTGAGGATGATGCAATGAGTGCAGTACAAATAAAATGCTTCAAAGATGGTTGAGAATCTGTTGAAAGTGATCCACATTCTGGAAGGCCTATAACAAGCAGAACACCTGAGAATGTTAAACGTGTATAGGCTGCAGTCAACAAAGATCAGTGAAAGCTGATCTGGGGATTCCAAAAATTACTGTGTCTGAGATTTTGATACAGGATCTTGGCATGAAGTGTGTTGTAGTAAAATCTGTGCTGCAGTTTCTGCTACCAGAGCAGAAGGAATACTGTGCTACAGTTGGGAGAACTGTGAGGTCCCAAGGTGCTACATTAAAGGGGACTGAAGCATCATTGTTCTTGTACAATGTTTCTTGTATTTTGTATGTTCTTCAATAAATGTCTCTATTTTTCATATTACATGGATAGGTACTTTCTGGACAGATCTTGTATGTAGCCCTGGCTGGTAGTTCAGTTGGTTGGAGTGTTGTCCCATACACCAAAAGGCTGTGGGTTTGATTTCTGGTCAGAGCACACACCTAGGTTGAGGGTTTGGTCCCCAATTGGGGAATATATGGGAAGCAACTTATTGATGTTTCTTTCTCTCTTTCTAAAATCAGTAAACACATCCTCATGTAAGGCTAAAAAAAGTAATATACATGTATCATATATGCAGTGAATCACTTTTTTCACATTGCCATGAAATATTTACATAAAAATTAATCACATTTAGACCTAAAGGAAATAGTGCAAAAGGTATTATTTGTATTGGCTACATCATCAGATCACAAAATGCAGTTAACACTAAACACTTTGAAACTTAAAAACACTCTCCTAAATAACTATTGGGTTGAAAAAAATTAAAATGGAAATAACAGATCATTTAGTCATTAATAATAATGACAATACCACTCTTAAAACACACAAGAGTGGTGCTGATATTTAGAGGACATTTCATAGATGTAAATAGTTTTGCCCTGACTGGTGTAGCTCAGTTGGTTGGATATTGTCCCACAAAGTGAAAAGTTGCTGGTTTGATTCCCAATCAGGGCACATGCCTCAGTTGCAGGTTCTATCCCCAGCTGGAGATCATGCAGGTAGCAACTGACTGATGTTTCTCTCTCGCATTGATGTTTCTTTCCCTCTCTTTCTCTTTCCCTTGCCCTTTCTCTAAAAATAAATAAATAAAATATTAAAACAATAGTAATTTTATCATTGCAATTTTTTTAAGTAAATAACTAACCAGCTACAAAAAAAAATCTAGGAACATAATTGCAAAATAAACTTAAAGAAATATAATTAATAAAAATTGGACACAGTGAGAAAAAAAGAAAAACAATCTATAAATACAAAATATACATTTAAAAAAGTTATATATTTTGGTGTTCAAAATGGTTCTTTATAAAGATTACAAAAATAAGCATATTTTAGTCAAAGTAGCTCTTTCATAGACAAACAAGGCCATATCTATGGCCTTACATAGGCTATCTACTACTATAATTTCTCTCTTAATAGTCAATAGTTTCAACTTCATATTTCTTATTTTATTCATACATATGTTGTTCTAATAATCCACACAATATCAATGTGCCTCTATTTTTGACATTTCTTGGGTGGAGGTATGTTCATACGTATTTTTACAACAGAATAAATTAAATATTGTCAGGAAAGAAGTGCTGTTTGAAATAGAAAAACATAAAGATGTTTCTCTCTACAACCAGGGTTTCTGGACTTTGGACTCTGTAGGAACTCACTGAACTTCTGGACAAGTAAATCACCAGAGAATATAATGGGCTTGACTATGATCACACACCAGTATAATTGGTGCCTCAAGGAAATTGTTGAAACTGGAAAACCATTTAGGACAGCAGTGATTTGTTTCTGTTCTTGGACACTGGAATTTGTACTTAAACCTGGATACTCCCTTCTCTTTGTTCCGGGCGTGGCTACTTTGGTGAACTTCTAAAATCATTTTGTTGCAAAGAAATATCTGGCCATTGTTCTTATGGACACACTGAACTAACTGCAAATGCTTCTAATTAAGATATTAATTCTTTTTAGAAATCTAAATTGTATGTCTTTCTAGAATCAGGCCACTACGGAGTTAGGATGGTAAAATCTTTCTACAAATTCTAAAAGAATTGTTTCTGAGAGATGAAAGTGCCTTTTTATTCAGTTATTTCCTCACAGGAAATCATGAGACTGGGATGATGCCAGAGGGGACACATAGGTCTAATTTCTTCCTTTCTGAATGCTGAAAGAAAGACTGTGACGTGAGACTGCACTGGATTGTCACAACCTACCATCTACTGAACAGTTAATACTTCACTTGTGATGCGACTTGTAACTGAATGAGCCAGAGGTTGGGAAGTATACTATCGGCTATTGGGCTGGCCAAAAAGTCTGTTATATTCATTCCATATGATGGCTGTAGTAGTGCTTAGTTGTCTTTAACTCCGTTCAAAACAATTTTGTTAGATTGTATTGTGACAGCTGTCATATCAGTGTGCATTTAAACAAATTATCAAAATTAGTGAATTTTTGTTCAGCCATTTTAATATTGAAGATGGAAGACAATAAGCAACATTTTCAGTGCATTATGCTTTACTAATTTAAGAAAGGTAAAAATGCAACTGAAACACAAAAAAAGATTGGTTCACTGTATAAAGAAGGTGCTGTGGCTGATGGAATGTATCAAAAGTGGTTTGTGAAGTTTCTTGTACTATTGACATTTTGGCAATATAATTACTTGCTGTGGGTGTCTTATGCATTGGAAGACACATTGGAAACACCCCTGGCCTCTACCCACTAGAAGCCAATAGCAGGAGATAGCCAACATACTCAAAATATCTAAATCAATAGTTATTGCTGAAAATGGAAAATGTGTCTTATTTTATGGGAAAAAAACATAACGTATACTTTTTGGTACTTGTTACTTTGCATCGGTGAAAGGGGCCAAAGGATCTCTGAGGGTGAGGGTGAGCAATCTCTGCTGAAGAAAATGGTAGCTACATCATCAGTTTCTTGGAGAAAGAATAAAGGTGGCCTTAGATTAGAGGAAGGGACAACTTCATCCTTTCTCTCAATTGGTAGCAGCAGGTCCATGCTATGGTTAAGGAGGACCTGATAGAGATACATAACTATGGACAATAAGATGACATTGGCTACTCGTGACACACTAATGGCTAAAGAGGGAGATGAATGCAGGGGATCCGCAGGGCAGGGCAATAGCTGCTTGACTCTAGGACCAATACCTAAATTTCCATTTTCTATATTTTTCATATGTTCCAACTTTCCTTTAATATTTTTAAGCCTTCAGTAAAATTCTGAGTGCTACAGTCCAGTGTTTTCCATGTTGTGGGGAATTAGAAATGGTCCTGTGTCTACATGAAATAGAGTATTGTAGGAATGTGAATTTTGCCCTCTTCTGCCCTCTCCCCTGAAGTCAAGTTGATGGTAGTTGTCAGAAAATTGAACGGGCACCCTCTCTGTGTAGAGTGTTAGTCACATGCCAGGCAATAAGCTGAGTGCAAATGAACACTATTGCCAATGTGCGACTGCTTCCCAACCAATATGCAAAGGGAATTGTTTAGGGGATAGGAGATATTCTGATATTATGTAGATGGGACTGACTGTCTAGCCAGTAGATATTTTAATTATACTATGTCAGTCACATAGAAAGAGTCATTCATGCCAGCTAGGCTTTCTTGGCAATTTAATTGTAGCAGCTTGTGGTACATTATAACTACCACAGAAAATTCAATTGAAGAAATAAATTACCCATGGTTAATAGTTAATTACAAAATAGTGAGATTATCACTGTCCCAAAAATGTCTAATATTGAGCAGAATGTGATAAAAAAACATAACATTGAGTTTTTGAAGATGAAAACCAGATTTTAAGTGAATGAAACCTGCTTCCCATATGATTTTCCCCCTACAGTCTCACTGACAAGATTAAAGGGACACACTGACCATCAAGACATGGAAAAAATATTTATATGTTAAAAACAGGTGTGGTTTGGCATCTCTTTGTTTATTGGAGCAAAAGTGCAAATTCTTCCTATTTCTTGGGGAAATTCTAGAGCTTTCAAGGTTGTTAATAACCCGGTGTTTTCTGTGATTTTATTTTGTCATGTCATGCATGATCTTATTATGTTCTTTAGTAGTCTTAAACACATGTCAAGGGGATTATTTCCTTACTGTAATAGCACAATGGGAAACAGGTCGGTTTGCAAAGTATTGTAGTTCTTCAAGGGCATAGATATTTTTTAAAAATTGAATTGAAGATGGGCAGCTAAGAGGGAAGTGCACATACAAAAAATATATTTTTTGTTTTCAGCATCAATTTTGTCACAAATGTGTTGCAGTTCAGTTATTCTGTGTATATATAAAATATCTGCAAAATTTGACAAAGATTCTGTTTTGATTTGTAAAATATTACTGCTTGTTTGGACACAGTTATAAATTTTACATTCCTCACACCAAATTACATGTATACTTAATGAGCTAGAAGAGGGATTGGCAAAATATGGCCTGAGAGCCATATTTACCACCTCCATTTTTTACATGTTATTTACATGCCTGGTATTAGTCAAACTACAAAGTCTGAGGGCACACTCCCCAAAACTGCTATTACGCTGACACCACAAGCAAGTTTGAGAAATTACCAAAGCCACCCTCAGGTTTAGTAATTCACTAGGAGGATTCATAGAATTTGTTGAAAGTTATTATACTTACAATTATGATTTATTACAGGGAAATGATACACATTAAAATCAGCCACAGGAAGGGAAACATTGGACACAGCTTTGGAGGGTTACTAATGCAAAGATTTCGTTGCCCTCTCCCTATGAGTAATGACCGGTTAACTTCCCAGCATTGATATTAAGAATATGCATGAATTGGCATTCACAGTTTCACTGGAGCTTCATTCCATAGGCATAATTGATTGATCGATTGGTTGCTCACATAGTTAAACTCAGTCCCATATGACTCAAAGCCTAAATCACATGGTGGTTCTTTCTGGTGTGGCCAGCTAGAATCCTAAACAAAGATACTCCTATTAGTTAAGACATAGATCACCTTCCAGAAACGTTTCTGTACTTGTTGATCAAAAGCAAATTAATTACACATTTAACATATAATTAATGCCAATACCAATATTTAGTTCTAAGACATTCATGGGCAATCATACCAGTAAGAGAAAGGATGGTAAGTGGGAAGTCTCCTTGCTAGGATTGGATTTAAAACTCTGAACATGGTTTTGTTTTGCACTGAGTAGGGTAATTAATTTTGGGAAAGATCCAGTAACAAGGGTCTTATCATGCCATCAGTAAACTTTTACTAAGGGCCTCCTTTCTGCAAGATAACTGCCAAGAACACAATTCTCCAATCTTTCATATATCTGTTCCAAATCATGTGGGAGAAAAAAAAGGTGATTTATGAGCTAAGGTACAGAATTATTTGATTCAATGAAGTTTTTTTCTAGATCTGTAAAGTCAGTTTTTTTTTATTCTAAGCCCTATGAAGATTTGGGCTTATTTACACATATTATTAAAGTAAAAACTAAGCTATATACTTTCTTCTGAACTTATTTTTAAGTTGTTAAAGTAACAGATGATCATTATATAAATGGAAAGTAAATTAGGAAAGGAAAAGAAATAGTCTATTGCTTCATCTATTTTCTTTTCTAATTTTAGGCCTTAAAAATGAAACTGTATTTTTACTCTTTATATTTTATATATCTTTCCTTTTCCTATCTATTATTATACTTATTCTTACAAATTATTACACATTTTTAAAAAAACATTTTAATGGTCATATAATAATCCTTGCATGGATTAAGAATTGTTGATTTAACCATCTGACTTTAGTTTTCTATGTTTTTCCTCAAATGATGTTTTTGTTTCTTTGTTTGGTGGAGTAATATACCAGAATGTCATTCCGAAATTGTTTTTTTAAATTGAGGCAAGCTGATAGGGTAATCCAGAACCTTTCTTCTAACAGATATCAATTGCTTATATAATAAAACATATGAATTTATATCAGTTAAATTTCATAATCAAATCAAATGTTTCTTATTTATAATTTTCTTTACTTTGGCAAATACTAAGACATATTTAGTACTATGTCTTATTTGCATGTTAAATCAATTGAGTTTTCCGAAACTTTGCACACGAGGAAGAGCAAAAATCAGTGTTGTCTAGTAAATCAGTGAAACTTCTCTTGAGCAGTGTGGTTTGGCCTGAGGTGTGCAGTCACAAGGTTAGAGGATTAGAGGATGCCTTTTCTGATTGTGCCACCCAGGAGGCATGAATTGTGGTATTAATCTCAGCTCTGCCTCCCAGCTGATGGCCTAGGTGCCTTCACCTTCTCCTCTTGTTACCACTTTCCTCTGCAGGTTATTTCATCTGGCCTTCCTCTTCTTCCACATGGAAGTGCATCATGTTGGCCCCGGGTGCCCAGCCTGACCCCTCTCTCCACTCTTGGAATATCGGCAAGTTTTTCTGCTATGAAGTGAGGCATTTTTTTTCTTCATGCAAGGCAGATCTGTCTGTTGTCGATCCCTTGCTGTGCTTCTCGTGGTAATAGCCCTTTATTTAGCTTCCTCTCTATTACAGCTTTTTTCTCCCTAGGAATTTGGCATGAGTTTCTGAGGGCTGGACCATAAGGCAATCAAAGGACGCATCTCACATTGTATCCAGAATTGTCCCTCCCCTCGGACATCAGCCTCTGTCCACAGAACAAGCCTGGGCTCTTCTATTTCCTCCTCTGGGACGGAACTCGTTCCCCACGAATCATATTGCCTGTGAGAATATAAAGGAAGAGTTTCTCTTCCCCATTGGCTTCAGTGCCTCAGGTTTAGAGACTGCCTGTCAGCATCTCCCACTGTCCTTCCCATGATGCTGCTGGGTCCTCTTGAAGTTGTTCTCTGCTGAGCCTATCTACAGGCTACCCTGACATGGTTACCCTGTCTGAGTTCTCAACTTTTCAGCTTAAGCTAATACTCTGGAGCCCTGACTCCACTGATTAAGAAACTATTGGACTTGCTTATTTTTGTGTTAACATTAATTTTTAAAACCTCATATTGCTAAATCTCCATTATTTTACAAATTCACTTGTGTACCAAACTACAGTTTAATCAGGAAACTGGTCTAATACCCTCATGAAAATGTGATTAATTTCTTCAGATCTTTGCCTGACAAAGTAGATGTTTTCTGTTCTTATTTTAGGATGCTGATCTTCCTTTGCTCTTCATGGTGAAAAGTAGGTGACAAAACATGCAATGGAAAGGCAAATGATATGTTAAAATTTTTTAATATAGACATTTCATTGTTTTTAAAAAATATTTTTAGAGAATTTATTACTGCTTTAATGTACTATGATAAAATTCAGCATTATATGGCAAAAATTCAGAATAGATCTGTAATGATCTCTCCATCCATGATCTATCTATCCATGCCATCATTTAATTTCCACCTATGCCACATGTTGTGCTGAGCATCAGGGATGTGAAAATGATCAAGCTGTGCTGTGTGCCCCAGAGGAACATATAACCTAGAGGGGGACACAGATGTGCCAAGGAGTATAATAGATGTTTATGATACCCCAGGTGACATTCCTTTGGCCACTTCTGACTTGATGTGGTAGAGAGTAACCATGTACATTGATGGTTTCTCACTACTAGTGTCCATTGAATTTCTCAGCCTTACTGCCTCAGGGATTTTCCTGAAGCTATTCTACTGCCTCTGTGCATGCGTGTGTGTGTGTGTGTGTGTGTGTGTGTGTGTGTATTTAACACTCCAGGGGAAATCCCAACCGGGGGTTTAGGAATTGGTAGAAAAATGCTTTTGGCGTCTCATCCTTCAAAGGACAATTATAAGGAATGTTTTACATGGTTCATCAGAGATCCCCACAGGGATTTGAGCCCAAATTACCCACAGTTGTCAACTGCTTAATAATTTCTCCTTTATTGGCTTTCCCTATATACCTGTCTTGTTTTTCCCTCTTCATCACTCTTGCTTCCTGGGAAACACCATCCAAATACACTACTTGTATCCAAGTTCCTTGTCACTTTCACCCAAGGTCCTGCTTTTGGTAGAACCCAATTTTTGTATTACCAATATATAATAAAAATCTATAGAGAATGAAGATCTAAGCAGAGTTTTCATTCTATAAAGGATGGAGAAACTCATTTCTTGGGTAGGAGTTTCTAGGAAAGACTATATGTCAAGTGCAAGAGCCAAAGAAAAGATTATTTATTTTTAGAGGGGAAAGGAGGGAGAAAGAGAGCAAGAGAAACATCAGTGTGTGGTTGCCTCTCACATGCCCCCTAATGGGGACCTGGCCTGCAACCCAGGCATGTGCCCTAGACTGGGAATCGAACCAGTGACCCCTTGCTCTGCAGGCAGGCACTCAATTCAATAAACCATAGCAGCCAGGGCAAAAGGGAGAAATTTTAAATTTGTAGTTGAAAAATAAGGTCCTCCAATTTCTTTATTTTTATTTATTTGTATTATTATAATCCTCAATATATCAATATATATTTATTGATTCTTGAGAGAGAGGAAGGGAGAGATGGAGAGAAAAAGACAGAGGGAGAGAGAAGAGGAGATGTGAGAGAAAATTTAATCAGTTACCTCCTGCACTCACCCGAGGATGATGCTCCAACCAACTGAACCCCACCAACCAGGGTTCCAGTTTCTTTAACTAGAGTGCAATATGGGATATGTAGTCCTGGGATGATATAGTGAAGGCTGATTCACGTACCTCCTGTTGTTTGACTGAGCTGTATATGCTTGGGCCCTTACGGGCTTTGGGGAGGAGTCAATGATGTAATAATTTGTAGCTGATGCCCAGGACTTGGAATAAGTAGTTTGGAGAACAGATATGGACAGGTCTATGTTTTGACCTTTGAAACCGTTCCCTGGACCAGGGAGGAGGTACTCTGAGGTAGGAGAATGTCAAGAGTATCAGGCTTGGTCCAGGGATAATGGCTGTGGTGAGATTTAAAAGGACAGTTGGCTTGCAACACTGGATGGTGGCTTTCTACTGTCTTGCGACTAAGCCCCCAGAGAAATGTGTGCCAGGTTCCATGAAAGAGGGGCTGTGAAAATATAAAGACTGTGCCAAAAGGAAAAGTTGTGATTCATCCAAACATTGTAAAAAACTAAAACTAAAAAACTAAAAGTTTCCACTTCCCTGTGGAAACCCATTCACCAGAACCCAGTGCTTTGGCTAAGCTCTCTGGAGGGTATGAGGGTATGAGGTCCAAACTGGTGTTACTGGGAGGGAAAATGTCCTACCTCAGCCCCAGAGCCTAAGCTAATACCGAGAGGCAGGCAGGACCATCAAAGTTCCTGAGGTCACAAATGGAGGGAAACCAACAGTGGCAGCTGTCCCACAGACTGGTTAGATGAAACAACTTACACAGTAGAGATGGGTGAGAGGTCTGGCTCTCACACCCAGCGACTGTGGATACAGTCATCCACATTCCTGTCACTATTTCTCTCTAGTCATCTGGTTCAGACATTGGGCTATAATGGTATACTTAACCAACAAGATTATGGCACTTGTCTAGAAAAATCCCAACAACATGAAATTCTCTCCTTGGGCAAAGTGATAAAGCTCAATGTAGAATGCAATGACATGCAGTACAAAATCCCAGATGTGAGGATTCTATTGCTCATAATAAGTCTTAAAATAATTTTCAGGTTCAGTCAGGTACAGACTACTCCCTGAATTCCCCATTTTCTCATTTGTAAAGTGAAGATAGTCATACTTATCTTCCAGAGGCATGTCCTATATGAGAAAATGCCTGTTGCACCTCCAGCATCTCAGTGCCTGACACATGCCAGACGCTCAAGGCGTTTTAGCTGTCTCTACTTTCTCCTCCTGTAAAGTAAGGAAGAGAACAGTCATTTTAAATAAATATGATTTTTTAAAAAAAAATTATCAGCATTAAAATCAACAGGGAGCATCTGAGAGTAGCCTCTCTTTTTTAAAAGATCTAATAGTCAGGTTTTGGGGTTTCTTTTGAGCGATAAGAAAATGGGTTAGATTGCTGTGATTATTTCCTCTTTTATAAGAGTCCCCTGAAGATTTATGCTAAATTTGCCACTTAAGAATTATAAACTGTTCTCACTTTGAAGACTTTTGTGAAATTGCATAGACATAGGTAATGTCAAGTATGATTATATAATTTATTGTTCATGAAACAAATAAAATCAGTTTTCTGAAATTGCACGTAGATAAAAATGATGTAATCTGCCTCCTGTTTCTTTAGGCAAAGTACCAAAGTATTACAGGACTGTAATACTTATTTTATTACATTTATATATTACTATATGATATATTACTATTACTATTTACTTTATGTACCATAGTATATATTACATGTACATACAATATAGTTTATGTTATATACTATATAATTTCTATATTATGCCATAATACTATTTTACTTTTTCTTTTTTTTAAGTAATTTTTTTAATTTATTGATCTTAGAGAGAGAAGAAGGGGAAGAGAGAGAGGGAAACAGTATGAGATAGAAACATTGATTGGTTGCCTCCCATACACGCCCTAAGCTGGGACTGAACCCACAGCCTAGGTATGTGCCCTGAAGGGAGACTGAATCCATAAACTCTTGGTGTATGAGAAGATGATCTAACCAACTGAGCCACTTGGCTAGGACCTATTTCTTATTTTTTAAAGCAGTTTAAGTGTGATCACTGATAAATGCTTCCTTAATATTTAGGTATACATATATATGTGCGTGTGTACATAATGTATGTGTAAATACAATAATACATTTCTGTCTTGTAAAATAAGGATAATTTCACCATAATGTTCTTATACAGACTCTTCTAGGAAATAAAATGAGCTCTATAGTTCTTGCAACTCACTGGCCCATACTATTTGAAATTCTTCCATGGTCTTTCTCTGAAGTCAACATTTAAAATTCAGAATTTCAGCCCAGAAGATTTTATCATAGCAACTGCACAATTCTGTTTGTATTGACTAATAAATTGGTTGCTCTAAATCTTATATTTGGGCTTACTCTGACCAAAGATGTTATATAGCAGTCCATTTTATAAACAAAGAAATCTTAACAGTAAACACAATTATTTCTTGAGTACCTTCTTTAAGCACGATGCTGTGCTAAGCTCTTTGAATAATATAAAATTTCTCCCTGCCTCAGCAGAGAGACAAATATATTCATTCATTCTAAATATTGTGAACTACTGTATATGCTGGGCATGCACTCATAAATTTATACCCATAGGATATGGTATATCATGAACTCTATAACAAAGATTCAAATTGTTTTAGATACTATGGGAAAGGAGAGATAAATATGGATTAGGGATAGCCAGTACATATTTATTCAGAACATGTTATTTAAAATTGGCCATGAGGATTGATTTAACTTTGACAAGTGGGAATTGAAAGGGAGAAGGACATCCTTGGTAGAAGGAACTCTATGTGCATGTATAGTTCTAGGTAAACTGAGACTCCACATATACATTTATGTTTATTTTGTTTATTGTGCTCCTGTGCTACAGAATACTTTTAAAAATTCCCCATCTGAGAATATGTTTATTGATTTTAGAGAGAGAGGAAGGGAGAGAAAGAGATAGGAAAACATCAAAACATTGATATGATAGAGAATCATTGACCAGTTGCTTTCCACACATGTCCCGACTGACTAGGGATCAAATTCACAGCCTAGGCATGTGCCCTGACTAGGATTTGAACCCTCCAGCTGAGACACCTAGCCAGGGCCTGCAGTATAGAATATTTTTATCTAATGAATCGTAAAACAATACCATTCTGATGTAATTATCTGAAGGATACTCAGATCATTTAGCCTTTTGAATAGCATATAATCACCTGGGAAAGGGTGACTACTTTAGATACAGCTGGTTGGGCTGGAGTTGGTTTAGGTGGTGAGCTTGGGAGACAGTGGGCTGCATAATGGGTGGTGGTGTGACTATCTTATAGTCCTGTAGGTCAGAAGGCCGGCATGGGTCTCATTAGGCTAAAACATTGGTGTTGATAGGGACTGGTTCCTTTTTGGAGACTCAAAAGGAAAAATCATTTTCTTGCTCATTTACGTTGTTTGCAGAATTCAGTTCCTCATGGTTGTAGAATCTGTTCCTAGCTTCTAGAAACCACTTACATACCTTGGCTCATGAACCCCTTCCTCCATCTTAAAAGACAACATCTGTTCTGCCTTCCACCATTAAGGACCCATCTGATTCCACTGGGCCTACCTGGATAATCCAGGCTAATCTCCCTCTCTCCAAGTCCTCAGCCTTAGTCACATCTGCAAAATCCCTTTAGTCATGGAAAGTAACATTTGAAGGTTCCAGGATTAGTGGGTGGACATTTTGGAGAGGGACCATTATTTGGCCTAACACATAGTGCCTTCATCTCCTCTGATACCCCCTGGAAGTGTAGCAAGTGGCAGGACGGAGAGCCACATATGCTCCTGTTAGGGTTTCCATGGGTATCAGTGACAGCAGTCACAGCAGCAGACCTGGAGACTGGGTCTGCTGAGAGAGATGATAGATTGCAGTTCTAAGTCATTAGTGAATCCAGAGTCTAATGAAACGTTTGAGGTAAGAATTGTAAATTTCTAACTAGACATTTTCTCAACATCTACTTACTAGCTATCTGCTAGTCAGTATAGAAAGCAGGAAATTCAGACTACAGCCCCTGCCCAATGGATTCACAAATAAAATTTGTCAGATGGAGAGAGAACCAGCATAACAACAGTGTGAGGCATGCCCCGAGGAAAACAAAAATAAAAATGAAAACAGAAGCAAAAATCCAGATAGTTAGGCAGGGGTGAGCCACTATCACAGATGAAGAGAATGTTAGAGCTGTGCAGAGAACCTGAGACGTCATTTAGTCAAGTCCTAGACCTTTTAGGAAGTTTCTTGGGAATGGACCCTACTCTTGTATCTAGTTCCCTGCTTTATCCCCCACATGTAAAACATTGTTTACTGCCTAATGGGTGTTCAGTAAATACTTGTTGACTCACTAACTATGCGGAAACTCAGGTCAGAAAGGCGAATTGGTATGATTAAGGTCACATGGTTGGCTTATGGTACAGCTGGATCTAGAAATTAGTTTTGATTTTTCATTCTCTGTTCTATCAAATTTAAGAGGCAGCTTCTGGAAAATGAACTACTTCAACAAATGAAGCCTCCTGTATGCTGACTTTCTACCTTGCACATAGCATCTCTTCTTCTCATATAAAATATTGCTAATGAAATCTGTCAAATGTCTGAAACATGAGTCAAGAGAAGAGTTCTGTTCTCAGTTCCTCCATTTACTTTCTTCATGACTGAGGCAAATTGCTTGACCTGTCCAAACTCAGTTCTTCATTTGTCATGAGAAAGGCTAAGATTCCTTTCAGGTCTTATGTCCTATGATTCTATATTTAATGAAAGTTAATGAATTAATAAGCTTACCCATGAACTATATGCCTGAATAAATTTATATCAGTGTTCTTTATTAAAATGTGATCAGAACATCACCTCTATCAGAATCACCTTCGGTGATTTTGCAATTGTTAAAAAAATAAATTTGATTAATAACTGTTTGTTTAGAGGGATTTCCATTAGGCCATGCTTCCCAATCCTTTTCACCTCTATAGCCATCGTACCCCTAAAAAGTAGTTATATTTATGTAGTTTACTAGGGGAGGAAACTTTAGACTATCTCTTTGCCAATGCACATCTCACAGAAAACTGTCATAAGTATCACTGAGGGAGAAAAACCAGTTGCAGAAAAATACATATATGATCCAATTTTTTCAAGACAATGCCAAAACTCTGTACAAGTGTGTAAATACCTGCATGAATGTATTATATATTGCATATGATTATGTGAGTATTACATTATGTGAGTGCAGATGTACAATATTATAAGACTATTGAAAGAAACATACCAGGTTATTAATGTAGGGGAAAAGAGAAGGAAAGACAAAGGATAAAAAATTTTTTGATTTAATCTTCATTGTATTTTTTAATAAGTGAAAACACTATATATGCTATGAATCTACTTATGCATTTATGTAAAAGAATGTATTTGTATACATAAATACATTTAAAAAGAAAATAAACAATGCAGATCCAGGACCTCTACCTTAGATACCTTAAAGCAGAATCTCAGGGATAGGAGATGTGGAGAGGTGGGTACCTGCATCATTAGCAAGTATTTCAAATGATTCTGGAACAATGAAGTCTGTAAATTTTTGCACTAGATGCTAATGTCATTAGCTGTAAACACAGCATATTTGGAAATTTCCATCCTGCAATGCAGGCTCAGCTGATTCTCATTGTCTTGGAACATAATAGATGTATAATAAATAGCTGCTGATTATTTGGGCCATTTGAAGGACAGGTGGAGGGTGTGAGGGCCACAGTGGTGAAGGAAGCAGATCAGCTGGGCAAGATCAAGCCCAGGAGAGATGAGGGAAAGCACCTGAGAGCAGCGGGCTGGGCTCTCTTGTCATTTGCAGACGTAGAACTCATGCTGTTTGTTAGACACTAAATACATGAGGGCATTTTTCTATGTCTCATTTAATTTACTTTTTAAATAACCCTTTACAGACCTACATAGGTGGAGTAGCACATGTAGTATCATAATTGGGATTTGAACACATAATTGGGTTTTGAAAGCTAAAAAATCAACCAGACACCAGGCTGCTGCTGACAATTGGATGGTGAGCACAACAGACTGTTTGCTCTTTTCCATATATAGAATCTTGCAGCTCTGGCATGATCACCCCTGTCTATTGTCACTTATTAGTGGACACCCCTCGTCGACTGTGTAGAAGCAGCTTTTCATATATCCCAACCTGTATCCGGCCAAAGCCAGATTACAGCAAAGTGTGATTTTTGTCCATCATCTCCATCTAGTGTTTTCACAGCAGGGGTAAAGTATTAATCATCTGACTTTGCATAGAATAGTGTATGCTTCCGAAAGGCCAAGGCAACTTCCAATTCTTAGGCATCTATCAAGTGCAGATAATTCTGGCTCTTCGTAGCTTCATTTGCTAAGTGCTTTTCTGTTAGTGCAGAAGGAAGATCCAAGTGGGGGAAAGAGGTGCCCTCAGTTCAGGGGTGAAGTAATGAACAATTCAAATAAATTCTTTACACATACCCAATTTTCAGTAACCTCATCCCTGGCGCTGGAGAGTGAATAGGCAAAAATCAGAGGTGTGTATTTTCAAACATTTCCTCCCAAATGTTTGAAAGTAAACCAAAACGGCATCTTTTTGTTGTCCACTAATACTAACTTGCTCTCTTGACTTGTGTCCCCTCATGCTACAAATCATTTCCGGAGAAGTAGCCATTTTGCAGATTCCAGAGGACGGGAGCAGGGGCTGGACCCTACTACTAAACCTTATCTGTTTCCCAAACCTCCGCGGGGCCAGTACGGATCGGTAGCTCCGAGGCTGGTCTCCGTAATTTGGCAGCAACCTACAGTCCGAGGGGACCGGAAGACTGAAGGCTAGTATTTACAGGTGGGGTCTAGAGTGTGCAAAATTCATTAACTAGGTTTGAGCCCCTGGGGACCCTGTCTTTGGCGACTGATGCAGAGGTTCTCCGTTGCCCACGCCGGAAGCGTGGTTAAATAGCCACGCCCTCCCCAGGTGGGTAGTCTGAGTGTGAGACTGCCTGCCCATCTGGGGCAGTGGTAGCAGTGGACGTTATTTTTGCTCACAAAATACCACCTCTTTCCCAAATCACGTTCGGCCACAGGGCCCGATATTAAATTGATAATACACTCAGTCCACCTAAATGCATTTCTGGTTAAGATGGGAGATGTAATCTCAGTCGGGCCCCCAAATCGTAGGACAGATAGCAGCTCTCCGCTCCCGGCTCCCTCGGCCCTCTGTCCCTACTCAGTCGTAGCCAAAGCCCGGAGCACGGGATTCAGATCCAGAGGAACGGGACGGCGAACGGGAGTCGCGCCGCCAGCCTGGAGCCCGGCGCACCGGGCATGCTCAGTGGCGCGGCCGGCTGGGTGGCCCGGCGAGCTGTACCCGGATCTGTTCGGCGGAGGCAGCGGCGGCTACGTGAGCGCGCAGGGGGGCGGCGGCCTTGCCTCGTCTTCCTCGCTGCGCCTTGGTCGGGTGGGTGACGCCGAGCGCGAGAGAGATGTCGGATTTCGACAGTAACCCGTTTGCTGACCCGGATCTCAACAATCCATTCAAGGTGAGCGTTGTCCCCAGCATCTCCCGCCACCGCAACGCGCCGTTGTTTGTGAAAACAGACAAGTTCCTTCGCGCCCACTGCGCCTGCCCCTCTGCGCCTCTCAGCCGCCTATACCTGGGGCTCGGGGCCGCCGCAACGGTTTTGGAGGTCGCGCCCCGGCCCCCTCGTTTGGGGGTCTGAGCGGAACCTCCTCAGCTCCGCGTCCGGCCGCCCCTCCCCACGTCCCCTACTGAGGAGCGTCGTGCTGTAGCCCCGGAGTGGGCCCGCGCGCCAGTAGGTTTCCTGGCCCGCCTCCCGGGAGCGGCTGAGTGAGAGCCCTGGGCAGGTGGAGTTGTCACCTGCTAGGCAAGTGTGGCTGGCCGGGCAGGGACCGGGAGGCGGCGGAGAGGGGGCTCGCCCTCAGGTGGGGTTGTCATGGAGACTCAAGACGGCAGCGAAGAGCTGCGTAGGGTGATGGCAGAGGTATGGAGGTAAGGTGAGGGCACCGAGTACGCTGCAATTAAAAAAAAAAAAGTGGTGCTTTTTATTTTTTAAACTTGTGTTGCGCCCAGATACCACCAGCGGCCCTGCCACCCTCTCCCTACATTTAGGCTGAGGTTGAGGGTCTGATACCAAAGTTAAAAATAAACACACCTGGAAAAGAAGAGTGCACGTGGAAGATCATCTTCCTACCTAACCGCTCTTAGGTAAACGACGGGATATTTTCCAAGCTTCTGGTGCGTCACCGGTTTTCTGGGCTGTATGAGGATACCATTTCCCACTTGAGCTGCTTTCCTTCTTGGAGTCTTATCAGCCACAGCTTGGGGAGGGCTTGGCTCAAACAGGGGCAAAGGAAGGAGACTAAGAAGTTCATCTTTTGCCCTTACATTAATGCAAAGTCTAAATAAATATCTCTTTAAAATACTCCAGGTTACTTAATGAACTCAGTTGCTTAGCACTCAGAAGCAGTTTCCAAATGTTGGAGTTTCTTAATTCCCCCTGGATATATGCAGTAGTAATCTTACTTCGTAATCACACAACATGAAATAGTAACTTTAATTTGTGGCCACATAAGTTTCTTTTCTGGCTTGTTGAGTTTAACATCCCTTTTTGCTCCTGCTCTTATCTTACTAGGAATCCTGGAAGAGGAAAAATATCCGCATTCTGATTATAGCTCTGATAATTTGATGGAGGATTATGTTAATTGCATGATCCTGGTTATAATTGACAACCTGACTCTGTATAAATGTAGAATAGATCCAGTCACTATTCCTTTGCCTCTAATGTCACTTAAGAAAATTCTGTACAATTGGCCTGGAACTTTCAGGTTTTTACAGATGATACGGTTGCACTTCAAGGAGATTCTCCCCCCCACCCCCCGAATTTTAGTATTTAATATTACATCATTCCATTTTGTAGAAAATTGGAATATTGAATCATAGACATTCTAAAGAGATATTTCATAACTTGCCAAATGGGTTTATTTTAAACTACTTTAGAGGTATGACATTAAGAACCTGTTAGCTTTTCCTAATTCAGATAATTCATTGGTGCTGTTTATTCAGCATCTGACAGTGTGGCTGTTTCTACTTGGTCATTTCATTTCACAGCCCATTTTACATAGCTGTTCTCTTGTTAGTGCTTAACATTGTCTTAGCCCTGACTGCTCTTTCGTGGCATCTAATGTTGCTGTCTTTTCTGCCACTCATAAAGTTGCTATAGTAATTCTAAACCCCAAAATAATTCTAAATACTCATTCCTTGTGGCATAAAATTATAAATTTTTTTTGTCCTTTGTAAGTGGATGCACTCAGAGGATAATTTTTATTCAACTTCATAAAATATTTCAAGGGCTGCATAATTTAGGCCTAAAGAAGACTTGGTTGTACACATGTTACTGTGTATGGTCTTTCCCTGTTTTTGGTGATGGTCACAGCACAGTGTATCTGATCCTGTACCTTTCCATTTGTGTCCACATGCCCTTCCTCTTCTCAAAGCTTTATATTTATAGCACATTCTTTCTTTCTACTTTTGCCTTCGTTCTGTGTCCCCTCTATTTAAATGTAAAAAGTTTCTAGATTCATCTTTGTATTACCTTATGCTCATCTTTCTTTTCAAATATGTTCTTCCAATCTTTTAAAATAAAGTTTGTATTTTCAAAATACGTGATATTTCACATTTGGCAACCACCCACTTCTTGATTAAAAGCTACTTGATTTCCATTGCTTTTTCAGTTTTTTAAATATTTCTTTTCCTTCACTTTTATGTTAGAAACACTTTTGTCAGCATCTTCACTTGAGCCATGCCGTGAAAATAATTACTGAGGATAATGTTTTTAGATAATGTGACTACAGTGGTTTACTTGATTTTACTAGCTGTTGTAAAGTTATTTGCTGGAATTAACTTTTTTTTTTTGAGTGCTTGCTTTATTCTAGTGGCTGTGATAGGCTCTGGTAATGGGTTTATGAAATCTGAATAGTTTTCACTGTGCTTCAAGAAACTTGGAATAACTGGAAATGTGTAGTAACCTGAAAGAAAATAGATTATTAATTATATGGCCATTCATGATAATCCAATCACAAGTTGTAATAATGTTGTTTTAAAGCTAGAGAGGAAAAACATTTTCTGTATGGTCACTGTATTTATTGAAGAATTGCTGTATGTCCCTTGTTCTTTTCAGTTATTCATGCTTTCATGCAAAAGATATTGAAGAAACATCTCTGTTTTTAAGAATATTAGCCTATCATGGAGACAAGCATGCCCGGAAAGGGAAATAAACAAAGAGAGCTCAATAACCAGCAGAGAGATTGGTAATATAGGCTCTAATAAGTCAGTGTAAGAGTGTATAAGTAAGTGCCAGGAGGAGCACAACTTGTTCAAAGAAGGGAACAATAAGTGGTCAGAAGATCTTCATGCCTCTTAATACTTCAGCATATTCATATGCTAATTGTTGTGTTACAGAATTGATTTTGGAAATAACATTTAGTATAATTTTTAAAAATAGAATCAAAATTTCAAAGTTGGAAAATCTTAAGATGCATTTAATCATATCTCATTCTATGGTTGAAAAAAGGTTCAGCGATATGATATTTTACATTTAGCAACCATCCTGATTTCTTCTTGATTAAAAACTATTTGACTTCCATTGCTAACTTGGGACTTGCTCATTTTCTTATGTCCAGGTGCAGGTAATGCAGAATTGGTATTATAACTTAGATCTCCTGATTTTCAAGTCCACTGCTGATGGCACTTTATGTGGTTGCATTTTGTATGCCAAAATTTTTGTTTTGTATTATTGGGGTATTTGATCTTGGCTTTGTCGCTAACCTGCTGTGAGACTTTGGAAAGTTACTTAGCCTCTCTACACCTCAGTTTAATATTCTGTAAAATAGGATAATCCTACCTTCTCCATAGGATTGTTAATAGAATTAAATAAACATATAGTATGTAGTAAGTGTTCAGTGCATGATGGCTTTAATTTGCTAATGACAAGTAATATTATTAGTAATTCAAGAAATTATATTTAATTTTATATAACCATATTATTCTTAGCTTATTAATTTGGTGAATGTCCCTTTTGAATCTTCTAGAGTGCTAGTAGTATTTTTTTGGCAGGTTATATGTAGTCATAAGGAATTTTTTATTTTAATGATTATATTTATTTATTTTTAGAGAGAGGGGAAGGGAGGGAGAAAGAGAGGCAGAGAAACACCGACGTGGGAGCGAAACGTTGATGGATCTGTTGCCTCTCCCATGTCCCCAACTGGGGATCCAGCCAGTAACCCAGGCATGTGTCCAACTAGTAATCCAACTGGTGACCGTTTGATTTGCGAGAGGACACCCAACCCACTGAGCTGCAGTCAGGGCATAGTCATGAGGAATTAAGGGCAAAAATAATTAAGTGGCTTGTCCTAGTCACTGTGATACACTAGATTCAGGTTGTCTGAATTCTAATGCTTTGTCACTACATATGCTTCCTCTCTAATTAAAAAACTCTAATAAAATTGAGCACAATGTCCTTTTTGTTTTGGCCTCAAAAATTAATGCCCTTTAATTTAAACTAACTCTGTGACTTAAAAATGGCTTCCAACTCAAGTTCTTTCAAGTTCTAATAATTTTAATGGTATTCTAAGAGTTTAATTGAAGTTGAAAATTGAAAACTTTGTCATTAAAAAGTGACCCATAATTTGAACATGTTACCTATATTGTTTTCATTACATTAAGTTTATGTCACTCCTCCTTTATCCTTTTACAATTTAAGATTGGGGATTGTACAGCACTAGGAAAGGATTTTGAGGATTTTTTCTGTGATAGTCTAAACTTTGCCAACTTTTGTCTTTCAGCATTAATCTGAACATAGTGATAGTAGTTTATTGTCTATGATATTTTACATTTGGGTCAACTGTGTGAGTTTCCACTTTTCTTTTTCCTGGGTTGTTATTTTAAAAAAGCATTTGTTGAGCTGCTGATTATATTTCATCAAATTAAGATGCATCATTATTTACCACTGTCTCAGTTATCTGTTGCTGTATAACAAATAATCCCAAAATGCAGCGGCTTAAAACAATTTGCTCCCTGTTCTGTTGTTTGAGCTAGAGTTAGCTGGACAGTTTATTTTTGAATGCTATTGCCTGGAGTCACTCATGTGGCTTCAGTCATCTAGCCTGGCAATTTTCTACTCGTGTGCCACAAGAATTTTGCAAGAATATGCAATACCTGATTATTTAGTCAGGGGCACTGACCTCTCTTCCCTTAGATTGTCAAATTAAAAATGGCAACAACTAACACAACAGTAGTGGTCTGGTGTGAATACCCTGTCTCGAACCATAACTATACAGGATCCAGCACAATTAATGCCCCCTTTTTAATTACAAAATCTTTTATTACAAAACCATAAGCACAATTCTTTAACATAACAATATCACACTCAAACATAGCATATGACATTTTAGGTGAAATGGTCAAATTAAAACTATAAATTATTATATCCATATTAGTATCCTACCAACCATACTCAAGGAGGCCTTATTTCTGCTTGACCCTGTATAGGTCATATAATAGAACTGCATCTTATTGGTCACATCACATAATAAGGTTGCATCTGCTTAGTTAATTCGTAGTACCAGAAATCCTTATATACAAGTGTAGGCACCTGAATTTTTAAAAAGTCACTTCAGAGCAAAAAGGGAAAGTATCACTACTACTACTACTACTACTACTACTACTACTATTTTTGGTAAATCAATCAAAGTTATACCTATTTTTGCCAGATTGGCAAAAAAAAAAAATTGATTTTTTGGTATGCCATACAATTTTAGTAATTAGTTTATATGTGCCGTAAGATGAAAAATGATTGAAAATCATTGATCTAGCCTCTTGACTGAGGCTGAATGGTTTAAGAGTGTCCAATCTTTTGGCGTCTCTGGGTCACAAGGAAGAAGAATTGTGTTGGGCCACACATTAAATACATTGTGACACGTAATCACAAAAAACTCAGTGTTTTAAGTAAATTTACGGTTTTCTGTTTAGTCGCATTCATAGCCATCCTGAGCCGTGCGCTGGACACCCCTAACCAAAGTTACCTTGGACTGTCGGTGGGGGCAACAATTGGTTCTCTTTCATGTAGCCTCTGTACTAGGAATAGCTTAGGCAGTTTACATAGTGGCAGCAGTGTTCCAAGAAGGAAAGAGCTGAAGCTGCAAGGCTTCTTGAATCATTTCACTTCTGCTATATTCTGTAAGTCAAAATAAGCCACAAAGCCAGCCTGCGTTCAAAAAAGGAGTGGGGAAGATTAGATTCTACTTCTTGATGGGAGCAGCTGTGTCTGTTGATACAGACCTACGAACTGAAAAAAAGACACCCAGCATCAAATGGTGAGACAGGTACCAGATAACCTCAATACACACTTCTTTCATATAGGGGAGGGAGGCACGATTGCTGGTTGATAGAAGTGTGAAATCGCCTCATGTTGTCATGGCCTCCTACTTTGGGCGCGTTGAGTGTTCCTTGATTAGGTCCCAGTTTTACTACCAGGAAATCTTTCCTTAATCTGTTACTTTCTTCTCCTTTTGGCTCTACCCTCTGAGAAGTCATTTTCCTCTTTAATAAGTAACCCCTGCTTACAGCTTAGTAAGCATTCAGTCAGCATTCTACGCATTGACAATTGGGAGCCCAGATACCTCTTCCATTTTGAAATGTCTATGTCCCTTTTAGTTCAGGCTGGTACAGCTCCTAATTTCTTGTAATCTTTTCGGGGTTCAAACTGTACCTTAAAACACATCCATAATTCTTTCTGAGATAGTCATTTTTATGTAGAATAGAATGTCAGGGTGCTTTGGGTCAACACTCAGTATATTTAGAAAACCTTTTTCTAGGTTGAACATCTATGGCCAGTGAAAGCTCTCAGTCAGGTACAAGGGGAGGCTGCTAGTATGGGTAGGGTATACTTCTTACAAGAGCTACATTGACAAAACTAGTATGTAAACACAGTTTTTTAAAAAAATATATTTTATTGATCATGCTATTACAGTTATCCTGATTTTTACCCCTTTGCTGCCCTCCAACCAGTGCCCTCTACTCCCTCAGGCTGTCTTCCCACCATTGTTAATATCCACGGGTCACGCATATAGGTTCTTTGGCTACTCCATTCCCTATACTGTACTTTACATTCCCATGGCTATTCTGTAACCACCTATTTGTACTTCTTAATTCCCTCACATCTTTACCCATTTTCCCCATCTCCCCTTGCATCTGGCAACCTTCTGGCAACTAACTTCTTTTCTCTTGCTTTTAAGAGTCTATCTTTAACCTTTGGCCTTTTAATAATAATATGTGTTGGAGTGGGCCTATTTGTATACATCATAATTGGGATTCTCTGCAGTTCCTGGACTTACATGTCTATTTCCTTTACCAAATTAGGCAAGTTTTATTTCATTTTTTCAGATTTTTCAATTTCTTGCTTTTTCTCTTTTCCTTTTGGCACCCCTATGAGGCCAATGTTGGACCTCTTAAAGTTGTCCCACAGGCTGTTTATACTACCCTTAGCTTTTTGGACTCTTTTTTCTTGTTCTGCGTGGTTGTTTTTTACATCCTTATGTTCCAAATTACTGATTTGATTCTCGCCTTCATCCACTTTACTGTTGTTTCCCTGTGAATTGTTCTTTATTTCAATTAATGTATCCTTTCTTTCTGACTGGATCTTTTTTATGCTGTTGAGGTCCTCACTAAGTTCCTTGAGCATCCTTATAAACAGTGTTTTGAATCCTGTATCTGATTGCTTATCTCCATTTTGTTTAGCTCTTTTCTGGAGTTTTGATCTGTTCTTTCATTTGGTCCATGTTTCTTTGTCTCCTCATTTTGGCAGCCTCCCTGTGTTTGGCTCTGTGTATTAGGTAGAGCTGCTTTGACTCCATATGTTGGTAGTGTGACTTAATATAGGAGTTGTCCGGTAGGGTTGAGTAGCACAACCTCCCCTATTACCCAAGCTGGATACTCGAGGTGCACCCTTTGTGTGGGCCATGTACATTGTTCTCTTGTAGTTGAGCCTTGGTTGCTGTTGGTAGATCAATAGGAGGGATTTACCCAGGCCAGTCAGCTGCAAGGACTGGCTGTGACCATTGACCACCAACCTCAGCCTCCATGGAGGATCAGCTGTGCAGGGACAGGGTGGTGGTTCTCTGACATGGTCTGTAGCAGTCCACTAAGTGCACTGGCTCTACAGGCCAAGGTCAGCCCCGACCTGTGGTTTTCGGAGGCACTCTGCCTGAGCTGTGAAGCAGTCTGAGATGGCTGCTACTTGTGCTGGGCTTGGAGATTCCCGGGTGAAGCCAAGCTGTGACACAAATCTGGCTACCACCATGGCTCAATGAAGCCAGCTGTTGCTTGTTTGATAGGACTTAGGAGCCAAGACCAGCCATTCTCATGGAAAACAGTTTGGGTGGGCCCCTAAGTTGGGTAGGGTAGAGCCTCTGTGGATCTCCAAGGTGGGTCCCACAGTGTTAGCCAGGTTGATGGAATCTCAGATATGGCACCAGCCTACTGGTTCTGTGGCGGGAGGGCTCAGCAAAGGGACAGTGGTCTCTGCTCACCCTGATGGCAGACACTTTGGTCTCTCCCTGTATACCACTGGTGCCCTTCAAGCTGCTACTCTAGTGCTGGAACTCAGAAGGGGCAAGTCTGACGAGGTAAATCTGTGTGTAGGTTCCCCAAGAGGAACCGCTTAGGGCTTTAGCGGCCACCTCCACCACCTCAATCCCTGCTGGTTTTTGCAGCCAGAAGTTGTGGAGACATTTCCTCCTGGCACTGGAATCCTGGCCTGGAGGGCCTGGTGTGGGTCTGGGACTCCTTGCTCCTGAGATATCTCTCCTGAATTTTTATCCATGTGGGTGTGGAGTCAGCCCATTCTGCATTTACGCCCCTCTACCAGTCTGGATGGATGTAGTTCCTTCAATTCCATAATTGTCAGACTTCATTCAACTTGATTTTATAGTTGTCAGACTGCCATTCAACTTGATTTCTGATGTTTCTGAGTGATGCTTGTTCTACAATTTACTTGTAATTGTGATATGGTTGTGCAAAGAGATGAGTCATGTCTGCCTACATCACCATCTTGACCAGAAGCCTTGAACACAGTTTTATTTTGGTTCCATGAGTGTAACAATAATCATAATTGAGAGGATGATGATTTTGAAAAATTTTGAAAATGAACTCTTCTTTTGCTGATACTACCAAAACAAAGTTGTTTTTCGTGTTTTCTTTTTTTTTAATTACAGTCAATATTTAGTAGTGCTGAATGTAGGTTCAGGAGATTTATTGGATATATTCTTAATATGAATGACTGGTGTGATATAGTTCTTAAAATATATGTATATAGGATTAATGACATTAGTACACTTGTCTGTTTTGGCCTGTCCCTTGGGCATTGTCTTCAGTTCCAAGTGCATATTTAAAAAAAGGTTTGAAAAAAGTAGGATATGCCCAAAGAAGAGGAGAAAATACTTGACAGGTTCTTGGTTGAGTGAATAGACCCTTTCTTGCTTCAGAGGGGGAAAAAAATCTAACACTAATGGTCAGAGTTTACGTGAAGACAGATTTTTGTCCTAACATAACAATTTAAAGCATCTATTAGAATAGCCTGACAGTGCTTTTTTGGTATGGAGTTCCTCAGCACTCGATGGAATTAAAGCAGAATTTGGATGACCTTCAGAGATGCTGAGGTAGAGATCTTAGTGTCTTAAGGTTTTACTACTTTGAATTCTGTAATTATTACATTTTTGTATCAGTATGCACCATTTTGTGAATGCATCAATTCTCTTATCTTTTAATCTATTGGATGCTAGGATTCAGTCTATAATTTCAGCAGGCTTCCTGTTCTAGGGGTCTGCTGTGCTCAGTGCCTCAGCTTTTGCTGAGGGAACAGCCCCAAGTGGTCGCTTACACAAAGGCGATCATGCCCTCTGCTGTGTGCCTCTTGCCACAATGCCTGAGCTGATCTTACTAAAGATACCTGGCCCAAGAGAAGCCTGTCTCTCAGCTGATTAGGAGCAGATCAATTGCTTAGTCCAAAAATTTTGTCCTAGCAAGAACAAAAATGTACATTGGGCTGGCCAAAAAGTCCATTTAGTTTTTTCCGTAAAATAAAGGACACATTTTTCATTTTCACCAATAACTTTATTGGTTTGGATATTTTGATTATGTTGGCTCTCTCCCACATGGTATAACATTGATTGTTCTCGGTTAATATCTCGATTTGACTGCTATCAATTTCAACTGGTCTGCCCGATCTTGGAGCATCATCCAGTGGGAATCTCCAGCACGAAACTTCACAGACCACATTTGAGATGTTTGATCAGTCCCAGTACCTTCTCCATAAACTGCACAAGTCTCTTTTTGCATTGCAGTTGCATTTTGACCTTTCTTGAAATAATAAAGCATAATATGCCAAAAATGTGTATTTCCTTCCACCTTCAATATTAAAATGGCTACACAAAAATTTACCAGTCTTGATTAATTTTTTTAAAATGCATGCTGATATGACAACCTGTCACAATACAGTCTAACAAACTTGTTTTGAATGGAGTTAAAGACAACTCATTATTACTAAACAAACTTTTTGGCTGCCCAGTAGTTTACTGTGCTGTGTTTCTCAGGAAAGTGAACCAAAAGTGCAGAGAAGTAGTCAGGTAGTTGTAGTGATGATAACCATGGAGAGACACTGATAAAGAGCCTCATTATCTTAATCATGAAACACTGGAGTAGAAATCATCTGGGGCTTCTGAGGGTTATTTTCTAGAATTACTGTCCCTTATTAGAATTGCTTTTGAACTGCAAGAGATGTTTCCATGTCTCGAAGAATTCCATCCTCTGTGAAACCTGGCATCTTTCTTTAAAATACCTTCCCTCAACCAGCACTTGTTTCATTCAACCAGAATTACCAAAAGGTAAATGCAAAGTAACATTTTCTTGCAAAAACCATGATAGAATTAAATCTGCATTTAGACTTAATACAGATTTAAATGATAGAATACAAGTTACATGATAGAATTAAACCTGTATTTAGTTCTTTTGTGGTAGAGTAGAGATGTTTTTAAGCCACAATGGGGAAATCTTCCCAACTTTCAATCCATGTGGGAAGTAAAAGATGTGGAGGATGATTGGATTTGACTTTGTACCAAGTCTTACCACTTGTATTTTGTTTCATTTGTTCCCACTAAGGCAGCCTGTACTGTCCTATACGTTCAGACTTCACATGGTAGACCAGTGTGGAGTCCCTGTGCAAGAACTGCCACCAGAATTCTTTGTAGACCTGTATGCAGAACAATCCAATAATATCTTTCTTCCTGGTATTTGGTTTGGGTGCTTCTAAGAATTAGTAATGCTAGTTCTTCAATTGATGTACGTTTGGGTTGTTTCTACCTTTTAACTTGTATGAATAATGCTGCTGTGTGTGTGTGTGTGTGTGTGTGTGTGTGTGTGTACACACACACACACACAAGTTTTTATTTGAACACTTGTTTTAAAATCACTTCAGTATATACCTAGGAGTGGAATTGCTAGGTCACATAGTAACTATGTTGAATCATTTGAGAAACTGCGGACTGTTTTTCCAAAGTGACTGCACCATTTTACATTTTTACTAGAGGTATATGACGGCTCTGCTCTTTCTATATCCTTTGGCAACACTTGTATTTGTCTTTGATTCTAGCGGGTGTGAAGTATCTCGTTGTGGTTTCAGTTTTCATTTTCTTGATGGCTATATGATGTTGAGCATACTTTAATGTGCCTATTGGCTATTGTATATCTTTGGAGAAATGTCTGTTCAGACCCTTTGCCAATTTTAAAATTGGGGTGTCTTTTTTGTTAAGTTGTAAGAGATTTTTATATATCCTAGGTACAGGCCCTTTATCCAGGTATATGATTTATGGATATTTTCTTCCATTTGTTGATTGTCTTTTTACTTTCTTGTTAATGTCTGAAGCACAAAAATTTTAATTTGGATTAAGTCCAAAACATCTATATTTTGTGGCCTGTATTTTGATATTTTATCCAAGAATCCTTTGCTAAATCTGAGGTAATAAAAATTTAATCCTATGTTTTCTTGTAAGCATTATATAGTTTTAGTTCTTACACTTAGGTTTATGATTAATTTTGAGTAAATTTTTGTTTATGGAGTGAAGTAAGGTTTAACTTTATTCTTTTGTACGTGGATATCCAATTGGAACATTTGTTGAACAGAATGCTCTTTCCTTACTGAATGATCTTGGCACCTCTGTTGAAAATCTCTGTACTCTTTTTAAATCTATTTCTTATAAAAAATATAATATTTTATCTAAAAAGCCCCTTATATTTCATGCAGAATGGCTCCCAAATACCTGATGATTGTCCCTATAGTATATGTAATACGAGTATATGAGGTAGCCCAGCTTTCAGAATTGCTAGAGCTGGTGTTGTAACTACTTCTAAATCTCTGCTTGCTTTAAGATGCCTTTTAAACAGTGTAATAATGGGTTTGTTTTAGAATGTAATTTTGAATACACTATCAATATTACCAACTTGATTTTTTCCTTTTTCTTAAAAGAAACACTTCCATTTACTTTTCAAAATGTACATGAATTACTGAATATATTTTTGCATATAAACAAAAATATTATAAGGTGTGTTTTGAGTATTGTGAGATCAAATGTGGAGTATTGGTGGGATCTAACTAGAAAGAAGGGATTTATAGTAGTTATACACTGATAATTTTAACTTGATTGATAGCTAAACAAGAAAAATAAATTTGACAGTTGAATGCAAGAGACTTAGTATATGTAGCTATTAGAGGTTTTTGCTTCTCAAACACAGTCAAAACAGTGCATATTGTAGAAGCATTATATACACAACAAATACTGGTGGTTTCTACTTTCTCTAAGAGAAATAAGAAGTGGCCGAGTTCTATACATGCTGTAGGCAGCCTTTTTACCTGAGGGAGTCCTCTAATGGTGGTTAGAATCCCCCTATGGTGATTTGGAATATTTGGAAAGTGGTGGGAAATGAAAGTGAGAGGTGATGGGAAAAGAGCATCAAGGAATCTGGCCAGTCATGGCCAGGGGCTGGTACACTGGTATAATTTTACTACCATTTAGCAATTCTCTTAGACTTGTTGATGCTTGTTTTAGGTTGATTTTTAGTAAGTCTTTTTTTTTTTTTTTTAAAGATTTTATTTATTTTTTAGAGAGAGGGGAAGGGAAGGAGAAAGAGAGAGAGAGAAACATCAATGTGTGGTTGCCTCCTGTGCACCCCCGCTGGGAACCTGGCCTGCAATCCAGGCATGTGCCATGACTGGGAGTTGAACCAGCAACCATTGGATCACAGACTGGCTGAGCCACGCCAGCCAGGGCGTGACTTAGTCAGTCTTGTTTTATTTATGGCCTAGCCCTAATTTTTGGCTTGAAGTCATACATTGTAGTGAATTGCTTGCAAGTAAGTGGCATATTATAAAAATGCAAATTAATGTATTCCCAAAACTAAAAAGAAGTGTTTTACATGCTTTTTCTATTTGGTTAAAGCAACTTTTATGGAAATGTTTATTTTGAATCTTAGGGGAACTTAACCGCCATGTAGAGTTGAGTTCACAGGAAAATGTCCTTTGAACTATATATATTGAAGACAAACATTTCTGTGTTCTTAGCCTTGTGTTAGGGGGATTAGAGGAAAGAGTAAAAGTTTGCAGACATTTGTTTTCTGCTAGTAGAGGGGAATAGATAAAAGGGTGGCTCAGGTAGAACCAGACCACCTAAGTTTGTTTCTCTGCCTCCTAGCTAGGTGACCTTAGCCTTATGTTTTAAGTTGTTTTTTTTTTTGTTTTTTGTTTTTAACATTTCTTATAGTTCCGGGAGTTGTTTTTTGTTATCAAGACAAAGAGGGGAAGCTCTTAAAATAATAGATAAGGAAATATGGTGCAAGATTATTTTTGGTTGCAATATGTGATTGTTTATCCTACTCCTTTATTTCATCCCTAAATGGCCTAAATTTTCTAAGGCAGACTAATTTTTATTAACTTTTAAACTTTTGGGTATTAACAAAAATAAAAAATGCAAATTACTAGTTGTATAAAGCTTACGGCTTTTAGAGGCTATTATATATCACAACTTGACTGAAGGTAATAATGAGAGCTCATTTTATTTTTATAACAAATCACCTTGTGATGTAAGTTTTGTTTAAATGCTGGGAAGTTGTGCACTTGGTTGTTTAATATTAGTGATTTTTTAAGGTGACATGTGTTTCTTTTTTATTATATTTGAGTGTAATAGTTTCTGAAGTTATGATTACTCTTCAAAGTCACAGGAAGATAGTAGGAGATGAATTCCTGGTCTCATTATTGGGATTCTGAACTGGGATCCCCCAGCGATATGTTGCTGTAGAGAATGCTTGGATTTATTGGTGCCATGATTTTAGGTACTGGCCTGGTGTGCTTCACCACCAGGTTATCAAGAGTAGAGTATTTATTTAGCCAGAATTCATTTCATAAGAAAATCTTTCAGAAACTATACAGTTATCCTCATGTGGAAAAAATATTTAAAAGTTCCTATAACATTACCAGATTATTAAGATCTTTTAAAATTTGTTTATATGTCCTTACTTGGCACATTTAGTGGTAATTGTTCTGATATTTTAGTATTTAGTAAAGGAGCAGATGAGATGATACTGTGTATAGAGAACCCTAAAGATTCCACCAAAAAAACTACTAGAGTTGATAAATGAATTCAGTAAAGTAGCAGGATACAAAACAAATATGCAAAAGTAAGTTGCATTTATACATACCAGTAATGAACTATCAAAAAGGGAAACTAAGAAAACATTCCAATTAACAATTGCTCAAGAAAAAAAGAAAGAAAGAAAAAAAAAAAAAAAAAGAAAAACAGCTAGGAATAACTTTAACCAGGGATGTAGAGGACCTGTACTCAGGAAATTATAAGACACTGAAGAAAAAAATTGAAGATACAAATAAGTGGAAGCCTATTCCATGTTCATAAATATGAAGAATTAACATCATTAAAATGTGCACACTACCCAAAGCAATCTATAGATTCAACACAATTCCTAACGACATACCAGTAGTGTATTTCACAGAACTAGAACAAATATTCCATAAATGTATATGGAACCACAGAAGACCCCAAATAACCAGAGCAATCTTGAGAAAGAAGAACAAAGTTGGAGAGATCATGCTTCCTGATATCAAACTGTACTGTAAGGCCACAGTAATCACAACAGCATGGTACTGGCATAAAAGCAGACACAATTCAATGGAAAAATAGAGAGCCTAGAAATATACCCACACCTCTGTGGTTAATTAATATTTGACCAAAAAACCCCCAGAAAATTGAAATAGGGTAAAGACAGTCTATTCAATAAATGGTGTTGGGAAAATTGAACAGATAATATACAAAAAAATTAAATCATCTTCTTATACCATACATGATAATAAACTCAAACTGGATTACAGACTTAAACGTTAGACTTGAAACCATAAAAACCCTAGAAGAAAACATAGGCAGTAAAATCTCAGACTTCTTGGAGCAATATTTTTTTTGATATATCTCTTCAGGCAAGGGAAGCAAGGAAAAATAAACCAGTGGGATTACATCAAAGTAAAAAGTTTTTGCATAGCAAAGGAAATCATCAACAAAATGAAAAGACAATCCACTAGGAGAAAATATTTGCCAATGATACATTTGGTAAGGGGTTAATAGCCAAAATTTATATAGAACTTACAAAACTCAAAACACACACAAAAAATCCAATTAAAAAAATGGGTAAAGGACCTGAATAGACACTTCTCCAAAGAGGACATGTAACTGAACAAAAAAATGGAGGGTTGGCAGCCTGCTGCCACAAAAGCCAAACTTGTGAGGCAGATGTTGGTGCAAAACGAAAGAGGTTTTATTCAGGTGCTGTGTGATCTGGGAGAATGGTGGACTCCTGTCTCAAAGTCCATCTCCTCAGCAAGACCAAGACAAAAATCAGTGTCCAGAGTTCCTGCTCCAATTTAAAGTACAGTGTTTTGGAGCCACCAGGCAGCTGCTAAGAGGTCATAATCCCCATCAAGTAGCTTACCTTGTTCCCAGCTACTGTTCATTTTAGGCTCCCTCCTGGAGCCTGCATGTGGAGCTGCTCAGCCATGGGCCTTGTGGCTGTTAGGGCCGCAAGGTCAAGTATTTCTGGGAGAGTGTGTGAATGGACTGCCCAGTGCAGCACCAGGTGGGCGAGAGAGAGAGGCTCCCTCCTGGAGGTCATGGTTCATGTGGCTGCTAAGGCCACATGGCCCATGGAGAAAACAGGCAGTTGCACCTCATGAATTCAGATCATGAGCAAGCAAGCCAGTGAGAGAGAGCAACTTCTTTGTTCCCCTGGGGTATGGGACAGACCAGGTACTTTCTCAAAATGACCAATCAACTTAAACTTTCACGTACTTCAGGTGGGCCCACCTCCCAACCAATCCCTTCCTTCCCCAGGCTAGACTGACAGGCTTCTTTGGTCCAGCACCTCCTCTTATGCCATCTTGACTTTCTTTGTAGCATGTCCCTGCCTTCCCCTGATCCCACCCCCAATCTGGTACCAGAAGGGGTGGAGAAAGGGCTTTTTCCTGTCCAGTTATCTTTGTAGCTTTTCGTGCTTGGGCCCTAGCCATTGATATTAGTACCTTTCTGCACACTCAGTGTAAAGACCTCACCCTGTTGCCATCTTGGCCAGTGGGGGATATTCCCTGCCTCTCTGGATGGGTAAAAGACATAAAGAGGGCTCAGACATATGAAAAATGCTCAGTGTCACTAATCATCAGAGAAATGCGAATTAAAACCACAGTGAGATATCACCTCACTTCTGCTCCTGTGTTATATAAAAACTGTGGATTGGGAGGTTTCTGTACAGATCTCTTGTCATCTTTTATAATTTTGAAAAACTTAAAAGGAAATTTAGCTTAGTCTGAGTTTGTTATTTTTTGCTACAACTAAATTTGCCCAAGTGAATGAAAGTATAATAAAAGCCAGTCTTGAAAAATTGTAATGCGTGGATCATCAGCATTCAATAGAAATACGGAGGGGTAGGCAAAAGTAGGTTTATAGTAATGAGCACATGAAACAGTTTATTCTCATATTATTGTTCATTAGTTATTGTATTATTTATATTACAAACATAAGCCTACTTTTGTCTACTTGTATTTTGTGCTACATACAATTCTCTAGTATCCATGTGGAAAAAATACCTAGGTGAAATTAATTTTAATAATATATTTTGTTTACTCCTCCCCACCAAATTATCTTTCTAGCACATAACATAACAATTATTGAGATAGTTTACATTGTTCTCTGCTGAATCTTTGAAACCAGTAACATGGTGTGTTTTATACTTTCAGCACATTTCAATTTGGACTGGTTACATTTCAAGAGCTACATTTGGCTAGTGGCTACAATGTTATATAGCACAGGTCTAGATGAATAAAAAATATCATTACAACAGTAGATGGCTTTTGCACTGTGCACTGTTAAGCTGTGTGTGATAAAAGAATGTTAATAGTTACAGCTGGTTTAAAATTTGTTTTCTTTAGCAGTCAGTTATGTAGATGGTGAGAATTTACCCATCTTTGTAATTCTTGTTGCATAAATGATTTCACATTATTCATTGTCCAGTCACAAGTTTTTATACATTTTAAAAGACCTAAAATATGCTCTTTGAATTATTGAGAACATAAACCAAACTTAATATACATTTGTTCTCACATTAATGAAATCTGTGTGACATGACAGGCTTATATTTTTAGAAGCTCATTCTGGTTTATAATGGATGGGGGAGTTGGTCAGAAGTTGGGAAGGAGTCAGTAAGAAGGCTGTGGGAATTTACATGTGAGAAATACTAGCAGCTTGATCCCGGGTTGGGGTGGAGGGCAGGTGGTAAAGTGGATAGAAAGAAAGCAGAGAACTGGGGCTGATAACTTGCTTGAGAGTGATATATGGTTAAAGGAATGTTTTTGTTTTTCTTTGCTTGTGTGCATTTTAAAGATGACTGAGCCTTGAAGTGTAGGTATGAGGTACCCTGCTGAGGGGAAGCAATTGAACATAGAAAAAAGGGTACCTGTTCCTGAGGAAATATGGAAAGAGATGAAATTTAGATATGGAGAGAATTCCCTGCCCTCTCCCGACCCCACCTCTCAGCTGGGTTTTGCCAAGTTGGCTTAAACTTTTGAACTAAGAAACATAAGGGGTAAATTAAAGATAAGTTATATTTATATTGTCCTCCCTCATTTTTTGAAGGGGAAGAGAGAGGAGGTGAAACGAGTTAAATGTTGATCCAACAGCACTTTTGAATCAGTAAATGTGCTGGGGGGATCAGTATGTATACTAGGGAGCGGTAATTGTTCATACTAAATCTTTCCCATCAGATTTTATTTAAATACAGTTAATGGCAGCAAACTCTTTACATAGAGTTTTAATGGAATACAAAATGATAAGGAATATTGGTTTCACCTGTTCTAGTTCTAAGGCACGAATATGTGCTCAGGTTACCTGGTTAGGGGATGGCGGTTTATCTTGTGGGAGGAAAGGAAGCCCAATAGTCCATCTCTGCAGTTGTACTGAATCCTCCTCTGAGAGCTAACAAACTGTCTCCTCAATTGACACCTTTGTGCCCTTCAATACCCTTCCACCAAGTAGTGGAAGCCACTTTAATGTGACATCAATATGTATAAAACAGATAAAACTTGGGCGGCAGTGATGCAGTGAAGATTAGAGGGTTGATCTCTGTCACCCTCTTTTCTCACTTTTTCTCTGCTCATACTTCCTCCTCCTTTTTCCTCCACCCTGAGGTCCTTTGGAGGATCTGCAGGACAAGGTGAAAACTCCCATAACACCAAGTCATTCCTAACTAGAATAGCAGTAACTCTGTGGCCCCTGTTTTTGCTTTGGTGACTCATTGGCAACTCTAGTAATTGCCATTCCCCTCAGATGCTATACTTACTGCTCTTTTTTTCTGGTCACCTTCTTATGACTTAGCATCTGTTTGTCTTTCTACCGTGATTAGTGTCAGGTTCTTCTGCTACTAATCTTTGGCTCGTATTCGAGCACTTCAAAAAATGGGGTTGATCAGTCATTATCCAATATAGAGTCACTTCTGTTGGGGTCTGCCAGACTTTCTTATGTCCATTCTAAAAATGGCTGCCTTTGACACAATTCCTCATTCTTTCACATTTGGATAAGGTGATAGGGTCACATGACACAAAGGTTGGGCAAACAACTGCTACTGCTTGCTTTCCTCAGAAAGTGACTGAGTGTTTTTTGGCCTATTCATTACACGAGATGTGCTCTACTTTCTTGATACCTCAGTCATAAATGGAGAGCTTTTTTGTTCCATCGTTAGCTTGTTATTGATGGTTACGATGGGAACAGCCTCAGGCATCATTATTTTCCATGTGCACGGACTGTATTAAGGATTTTGCATGTGGTAGCACATGAGCTATATGATACATTTTACTGATGGAAACACTGAGTTACATAGAAATATGAAGTGCCTTGTTCAGTTTACAGTTTTTCAATAGTGGAACTAGGATTTGAATGTAGGCAGTCAGCTTTCCAAACAATAAAGACTAACAATCTATAGCATAACATTTCAGAGCTGCAACTGACCAGGGAGGTCATCTATCAAATTTCCCCTGTTTTATTAGAGGTTTTGCAAAATAGCCTTGGATTAACTGAATTAATCCAATTAAAATATTAAGATAGAATTTTAATGTTTATACATAGATCCATAGGATATTTAAACTCTGAAGAATGTCTTTACTTGCTCCTTAAATGTTAATAAAATGCAGAAGCCTAGAATATTCCTTTAAGTTAATAAAATAAGAGTAACTCAGAATGTTTTCCGTTAGGAATGCAAATTATCAGGCACCATCTCAGACATTTAAGTATATAGAGAGTGAGGCTCAGCAATTGGGTTTTAACAGGTGATTCATTCCAATGCCAATTAAGTTTGAGAACTACTGCCATAGAATCATCAAGTTATCAGTTGAAATAATTTCATTTTGATTGTGTGAAAGAGGAAGCACAAATTTTCCTGTCAAAGTTTTGGAATCAGTAATAAACAATCAGCTCAACCACTGTCTTTTCTTGATAAAGTTGTGATTGTGGTAAATTCTATTTTTCGTATTTCTGATGGAAAGAGTATATATAGGCATTGGAAAGTCATGACTTCATATTTTGTTTCAGACATAAACAAATTGACCTTGAGGAACTTTATCGTCCTTTTTAAGGTCATAGCGTCTTTCTCAAAAAAGTGTACCATCCACCAGGGAGAGTTATATCAAAGATTGGAAATAATATAAGTGCTGGTTACTTAATTGGCGTTAGAAGATCATTATTACTTAAGTACTCAGCTTTGTTGTTTTCTCTCAGTTTAGAGCCTATAGCTTACTCAACATTATTTATACTTATTAAAATCAATTTGAAAGGTTAGTTATGTTTTATTAAATTTTCTCTTTTTTAGAGAGGGAGTGAGGGCGGGATGGGGGTGGTGGTGGGAGGGAGAGAGATAGACAGACAGACATTGATTTGTTCTTTTACTTTTTAATGCATTTGTTGGTTGACTCTTGTATGTGCCCTGACTGGTGATCAAACCTGCAACCTTGACCTGTATTGGGGCAACTCTCTAACTAGCTGAGCGATCTGGCCAGGGTAAGGTTATTTATGTTTCAATTCCTAAATCATTCTTGGCATATCTTGTACATACTCTACTGTTAGTCACGTAATACTACATTAGGAGAAATTCTGACCAACTAGAAGTGAACTTACTTATTTGAGACAATGATTTTTTTTAAACAGTCAGTTAACTTTCAGCCTGAATTAAACTTTTCTAGAATCTAGAAGGAAGCAAGTGTATTCTAATTATAGTAGTCAAAAGGAGAACACTAGAAGAATAATTTCATTTGGGATTAATCTAGAACTGAATTCTGCTTTATATAGGATTAGAAAAAGAACTAATGTGAATTTTAGGACGCTTGATAATTGAATATGCATATTAGTTGCAATGTGAGTTGGATTCACTGGACTCAAATTACTCTTGAGGCTGGATTCATCTTACCCTACATTTTGTCTCTTCCCCTTTTTCTTTTTGAATTAATTTTCTTCTATAATTATGGAAAACATTTTCATGGTTCTGAAGGAAAAAACTGTAAAACAAGTTACACTAAAAGAAGTGTAGCTTCCAAACCCATGCTGTGTCTTCACTGTCCTCTTCCTCTCCCTAGAGGTAATCATTTTTATTAGTTTTTGGTTTATTTTTCCTTTTTTCTTTTTATTTATTTACTTATTTATTGAGTTTTGGGGGGTGACATTGGTTGATAAAATTATATAGGTTCCAGGTATACAGTTCTATAATACATCATCTGTATATTCCATTGTGTTTATCACCCCAAGTCAATTCTCCTTTCATCACTATTTATCCCCCACTTTACCTTCTTCTACATCCCCCTCCCGTCCCCTTTGGCTAACACCATATTATTGTTTGTTTCCCTGAATCTTTCCTTTTTTCAGATTAATCCCTTTATCCTTCTTACCCCACCCCCAAACTCACTCTTCTAACAATTGTCAGTCTGATCTCTGTATCAATGAGTCTCTCCACTTTTTTAGTTTATTTTGTCATTAGATTCCACGTATAAGTGAAATCATATGGTACATGTGTCTTTCAATGACTGAGTGATGTCACTAAGCATAATACTTCCCATGCCCATCCATGCTGTTGCAAAAGGTAAGATTTTCTTCCTTTTTTATGGTCAAGTAGTATTCCATTGTGTAAATGTACCACAGCTTTTTTATCCACTTGTTACTGATTAACATTTGGACTGATTCCAAATCTTGGCTATTGTAAATAATACTGCAATGAGCACAGGGGTGTGTGTGTTTGTGTGTATTCAAATAGTTTATTTTGTATTGTATATTTTTCCATGATCATTTATCCCTCTTTCATCCTCTTCACCTCCATCTCCTTACCTCAGTCACCACACTGTGTCTGTGTCCATGAGTTCTTTTTCTTTTTTGCTCAACTCTGCCACCCTCTGAAATCCCCACCCCCAGGCTATCAGCCTGCTCTCTGTTTTGCTTGTTAGTTCAGTTTGTCCATTAGATTCCACATATGAGTGAAATCATATGGTATTTGTTTTTTTCTGATTGGCTTATTTCACTTAGCATAATGTTCTCCAGGTCCATCCATGCTGTTACAAAGAGTAAAATCTTCTTCTTTTTTATGGCTAAGTAGTATTCTGTTGACATAGTATTCCATGTAAATGTACCACAGCTGTTTTTTCTTCTCATCTACTGATGGACACTTGGGCTGCTTCCAAATTTTGGCTGTTGTAAATAATGCTGCAGTGAACACAGAGGTGCATATATACTTTCAAATAAGTGTTTTGGGTTTATTCAAATATATTCCCAGAGGTGGAATTGCTGGGTCAAAAGGGAGTTCCATTTTAGATTTTATGAGGAAGTTCTGTACTGTTTTCCACAGTGGCCATACCAATCTGCATTCCCATCAAGAAGCAGAAGGGCTCCCCTTCCTCCACATCCTCGCCAGCACTTGTTGTTCGTTAATTTATTGATGACAGGCATTCTGACAGGTGTGAGGTGATATCTCACTATGGTTTTATTTTGCATTTCTTTGATGGTTAGTGTTGTTGAGCATCTTTTCATATGTCTATTGGTCGTCTGGATGTCCTCTTTGGAGAAGTGTCTATTCAGGTCCTTTACCCATTTTTTTAAATTGGAATGTTTTTTGGTGTTGAGTTTTATAAGTTTTTATACATTTTAGATATTAACCCCTTATCAGATGTATCATTAGTGAATTCAGTGGGGTTTTTTTTTTTCATTTTGTTGATTGTTTCCTTTGGTGTGCAAAAACTTACTAGTTTGATATAGTCTCATTTATTTTTTTCTTTTGTTTCCCTTGCCCAAGGTGATATATCAGGAAAATCATTGCTCTGAGAAATATCTGAGATTTTTCCTGCCTATGTTTTCTTCTAGGATTTTTATGGTTTTGAGTCTTAACATTTAAGTCTTTAATCCAGTTTGATTTTATTCTTGTGTATGGTGTAAGAAGGTGATTTAGTTTCATTTTGCATGTATCTGTTTAATTTTCCCAACACAATTTATTGAATAGACTCTCTCTATCCTCTATATGCTTTTGCCTCCTTTGTCAAATATTAATTGACCATAAGCATGTGGGCTTATTTCTGGGCTCTCTATTCTGTTCCATTGAATTGTGTGTCTGTTTTTCTCCCAGTACCATGCTGTTTCGATTACTATGGCCTTCCTAGTACAATTTGATATTAGGAAGCACGATTCCTCCAACTTTGTTCTTTTTCAAGATTGCTGTAGCTATTTTGGGTCTTTTGTGGTTCCATATACATTTTTGGAACATTTGTTCTAGTTCTGTGAAATACACTATTGGTATCTTCTTAGGAGTTGTGTTTTGTGTTGAATCCATAGACTGCTTTGGGTATTATGGACATTTTAATGATGTTAATACTTCCTATCCATGAACATGTTATATGCTTCCACTTATTTGTATCTTCATCAGTTTTTTTCTTCAGTGTCTTATAATTTTCTGAGTACAGGTCTTTTACATCCTTGGTTCAATTTATTATTAGGTTTTTTAAAAAGCAACTGTAGTTTGGAATGTTTTCTTAGTTTCCCGTTTTGATAGCTCATTATTGGTGTATATAAATGCAACTGATTTTATGGGTTTTTATTTTGTATCCTGCTACTTGATTGAATTCATTTATCAGTTCTAGTAGTATTTTGGTGGAATCTTTAAAGTTCTCTATGTACAGTACCATGCCATCTGCAAATAATGACAGTTTTACTTCTTCCTTTCCAGTTTGAATGCTTTTTATTTCTTCTTCTTGTCTGATTGCTATGGCTAAATGGACATCCCTGTCTTGTTCCCAATATTAAGAAAAACACTTGTAGTTTTTGCCCATTGAAACAAGGTTGCGTTTGTCATATATAGCTATTATAATGTTGAGCTTTGTTCCCTCTATTCCCACCTTGCTGATAGTTTCAGTCATAAACAGGTGCTGTTTCTTTTTTAATCAAGCGCTTTTTCTGCATCTATTAATGTGATCATGTGGTTTTTATCCTTTGTTTTGTTTATGTGGTGTGTCACATTTATTGATTTGCAGATACTGTACCCAGCTTGTATCCCCAGAATAAATCCCTCTTGATCATGGTGTGTGATGTTTTTAATGTACTGCTGTATCCAGTTTGTATCATTGAGGATATTAGTATCTATGTTCATCAGGGATATTGCCTTATAATCTTCTTTCTTTGTAGTGTGTTTCTCTGGTTTTGGAACCAGGATGATGCTGGCCTTATAAAATGACCTTGGGAGTCTTTCTTCCTCTTGAATTTTTTGGTGTAGTTTAAGAAGGATAGGAATTAGTTCTTCCTTGAGTGTTAGGTAAAATTTACCTGTGAATACATGCAGTCCATGTCTTATATTTGTTGGGAATTTTTTGAGTACTCCTTCAATTTCACTAGTTTTTTCTTTGTCTCTTCATTTTGGCTGCCTCTTTGTGTTTGTTTCTATGTATTAAGTAGATCTGCTATGACTCTCAGTCTTCATGGAGCCGCCTCATGTGGTAGGTGTCCTGTGGGACCCAATAGCACAATTTCCTCAATCACTTGTACTGGGTGCTCCAGGAATGTCTCTTGTGTGGGTTATGTGGGATCCCCATTGCAATTGAGTCTTGATTTCTATTGGCCCACTCATGCTCAGGCCGGCTGACTGAGGCCCAACCCTGACCACCACAGCATGGGAGGTGCTGTGCAGGTGCTGACCACAGCAAGTGGAATTCACTTCAGCTGGGGTTCATGCTGGCTGAGATCTCCCTTTGGATATGTTGTTTGCGAAGCTTTTTAGATCCTGCTCTGATGTTGCCTGAAGCTGGTCACTGAGGTGTTGGTTCTGAGCCTCTTGGGAGGGACACTGGTGTAGGCCAATATCAGACAGTGTCTGTACTTGGCTCTCAGCCACCGTTCGGAGCTATAAGCAATCCACAATTTGTGGCTGCTTCTGCTGGGCTTGGCTGCATGCAGGAAGAACGATGCTGCACACCAAAGTCAGTTTTCGCCAGCACTAGCCGGGCGCCAGGGCAGGTCAGCAAATGTCCATGGCACCCTGACGAGATCTGCCTGTGCCTGCCTCGGCCTTCCCACTGCCTGTTAGGCTCAGGCACTGAAAGAGCTCCTGACGGAGTCAGGATGATGGGCCTAGCAGATCTTCTGTGAGGGAGAGGAGCCATTCAGGCTTCAGGGAGTGTGGTGGTTGTGGTCCCTGCCCTAGAGACAAAAGACTCAGTCTGTCCTGGATTTTACTCTGACTTGGGAAGGTCAGACCCATGAGGAGTCAGGAGGATGGGGCCTCTGGAACCTGGTGGTTGGGTTTCACTCAGTTAAAGTTACACTCAAAGGAACCTAGCTTCCAAGTCTATGCTGTGCCTTCTATTCTGTTCTGCGCCCTGTAGATAATCATTTTTATTAGTTTTTTGGTTTATTTTTACTTTTTAAAAAATAAGTAAACACAAATTTATTTTTATCTTCCTTTGTGGATAAAAGGTAACATCTTATTTACACTGTTCTTTTCTGCACCTTACTTTTTCACTCACTCTATGGCAGTGTTTATATCTCCTTATACTATTTTACAACTGTGTAACACTCAGCTGCATTGTGTTTTTTCATGTAAATATACCATGGTTTATTCAGTCATCTTCTCTTGCTAGACATTTAGTGTGCTTCCATTTATTGCCAGAATATGTTTGGAATAAATTTCTAGAAGTGAAATTATGGATAAAGTACAAATGCAGATGCAGTTTTACCAGCTATTGTCAACTTTTCCTTCATACAGATTGTAAGTTTCTGTTCCTATTAGTAGTAATCTATGAGAATCCTTTTTTCATTACAGCTTTGTTAACAAGGTAAGTCAGACTTACGGATTTTTTCCTAATTTGATAGTTGAGAAATGATTACATCAGTGTAGTTTTTTAAATGGGTAGTTCTCTTCTTATGAATGTGCTTAAACATCTTTTCCTTTACACTTTGAGCTATCACCATATTCCTTTCTTTCTTTTTTGATATATATTTATTTGTTAAGGAGGTATTTTTTGGTTATTAACACTGCTACTCTAGGGATGGCACAAATAATACTCCTTTTTTTAATTACAGAATCTTTTATTACAAAACCATCAGCATGTAATTCTGTAACATAACAACATCACACTCAAGCACACCTTATGACATTTTAGGTGAAATGTTCAAATTAAAACTATAAATTCTTACACCCATATGATTACCAACAACACTCAAGCAGGCCTTACTTCTGCTGGACCCTCTATTTTGAAGAATTAATCTTTAGATCTCTCCCCCCCTACCCCCCATGGAGTGGTATTAATCAGTCAAGAAACAGTATTACCAGTTATGCATGATTAAATTAAAAGGACCTTTACACCTATTTCTTGTATTCAAAGAAGTCACAATCTAATTTGTGAAAAAAGACTTGCATGAAGATCATCATTGTTCAGTGAAATAAATGTTAATGGAGATAAACCCCAAGCTCTGTGGGAGCACTGGGCCTGGGATCCAGCAACATGGGTAGCAGGAAATACTAAGAAATTATCGGCTAGCATATTGGGTTGTTTTTGGATTGAGTCTTTAAGAAAGCGGAGCAGATTGCTAAGCCAACTCTGCCTGGAAGAGTGTTCCTGCTAGAGGAAACAATGCCAAACATAGTGTCTGAGGACTCACAGGTCTTCTGGTTTTGTGGGTAGTCGAGGGGTGGACCTTGAGACTGCATCTGGACCATCTGGACCTGCTAAGTCTCCACTTGCTGACCGTTAACCCACTTATAAATTAACTGCAGCAATATCACCTCTAAGAATTTGATCATCCTGGCTAGGAGGCTCAGTTGGTTAGAGCGTTGTGCCGTATGTACATCTATAGTTTGCAGGTTTGCTTTGCGGTTAGGACACATACCTAGTTTGATCCCTGGTCAGCCCCCTATAAGGAGGCAACCAGTCAATGTTTCTCTTTCTCCCTTCCTCTCTCTCTAAACTCAGTAAAAACATATCCTTGGGTAAGTATCAAAAAAAAATTTTTTTTATTAAAACATTTATTTCTGTTTTTTGTTTGTTTTTTTTAATTTTTCTCCTGAGGAACACATCCCCTCTTGGAAATCTTCCTGCTCCTCATTTTTAGTAAATGTGAGAGGGGAGTCCAGTGAAGTAGAGTGATTTTATTCCCTCCTTTCCATTATTGTAGAGCAAGCCTAGAGCCTTTACTTTTTGTCTGTGCTGTACTTTTAAGTTATATTACTTCTTTCTTTTTGCATAGTTTAAGGTTTCTTATTCAGCAGCTGATTTCATTTGGTTAAGACAGGAGGATCTGACCACATGAGGTGGTTATGAGAAAGTTAATGAGGCTGGAAGGGTAGGCAGGTGCTGGGCTACACGTAAGTCAGGGCCTTGTGTCTCATTTTGAGGAATTTGTATTTTGTAGTTAGTGGAGAGCCTCTAAAAATTCTGAAATAGATGAGGGACAGAGGAGAGGGATTGAAAGAGGGGAATGACAAGTTTAGTTATTCATTTTTGAAAGGTAACTTTGATTACTGTGTTGAGGAAGATGGGTAGGATAAGGTACGTATAGTTGAGAGCAGTGGTCCCCAGACTAGCAGCCACACATCACGTGGGAACTTGTTAGAAATACAGATATTTAGGCCTTACGCTAGGCATATTGAATCAGAAACTCTTGGGGTGGACATGCAGCAATCTGTGTTTTATTTGATGCTGATGGATGCCAAAGTTCGAAACTAGGAGGCCAATGAGGCTACATTACAGTTTGAGAATGCTTTTCACGATATGTTGTTGATTTAGTTGAGATGTTCATTATGTTTGTGTTTTACAGTCATAATCAACAGAAATAGAGTATTTAGGATTTTGGGACTTAGTTATTTACTTGAAGGCCTAATATTAAAAAATTTGAAAAGCTAGGATAGAGTGGTACTACATTATACTTGGGAAAGGGGAGACAGTCCAGGATCATGTAGGGGAAAAATTACAGTCAGTGAAAATACTGGAGTAAAATAAAACAAATGAGAGGTACTTAATCTTGAATGCTTGATGTTTCCTGCACATGACATTGATTTGTAGTATGGTACTTGAAATCTCTAGCAGGGAAAGTTGATTGAACATATAAAAAGGGGGAACATGAACTCTTTGTGGAGTCCAAAGGAAAGGATGGTGGGTTTTCCCAAAATTTGATAAGATGCTCTTGTGCAATGAATTCCACAGCTGTTAAGAGGTGGTCTACTTTCAGTCTTTACATAATAGCTAGCAGCTGATTTGCATGTAACCCAGTTTTCATTTGGTTTTCTTTGAGGGTGCCAGGGCTGTGTAGGTTTAAATTTCAACTTTGTTGGAATGGGTCTGAGTAAATCTGATAATCATCTTTTTTCCTCTGTTACCTTTGCTGGGTGACCAAAAGTACAGATGAAGTGAATGCTTTGTAAATATCAAAATTTTTGTCTTAAAGGGTGAATAATCTTTTTTTCTCATTAAAATTTTATTGCAGGACCCATCAGTTACACAGGTGACAAGAAATGTTCCACCAGGACTTGATGAATACAATCCATTCTCGGATTCTAGAACAGTAAGCCTATCCTTAATTGAACTACTTTTAAACCTTAAAAGTGAAATTAAATAACAATTATATTAATATGATATCTTTTTTAGTTGAGTGGTTAAATTTATGTTAAACAAGCTTTTAGTATTTTATTTAGAATTAGCAAGTTAATTTTTATATTTTATTTTTATTGTTACTTTTAAAAGACTTTAAATTAAAAATTTTTTTTTAAATGACAAGTAAATAAAAAGATTTTATTTATTTTCAGAGAGGAGAAAGGAGAGAGAGAAACACCAATGTGAGAGATACACTGATCGATTGCCTCTCACATATCCCCTAACTGGGGATGGAACCTACAACCCAGGCATTGGCCCTGACTGGGAATCCAACTGGTGACCTATATGATACCCAACTAACTGAGCCACACCTATTAGGGCTTATTATTTGTTTTAATCCTCACCCAGGGGTATGTGTGTTGATTTTAGAGACAGAGGATGGGAGAGAGAAACATCGGTGTGAGAGAGAATCAATGTAGGAGAGAAACATCCATCAGTTGCCTCTTACACGTGTCCTGATTGCGGGGTGGGGGTTAGGGGGTGGGGAGGGTCAAATCCACAATCTAGGTATGTGTCCTGATAGGGAATCAAACCTGCAGACTCTTGGTGTGTGGGATGATGCTCCAACCAACTGAGCTACCTAGTCTGGACAATTTTTATTTTTTATACAGGAAGGAATATTAGTAATAATTGAAAATTATTTTTGCCCTTGCCAGGTGGCTTGGTTGGAGTGTCGTCTTGTACACTGAAAGGCTGCAGATTTGATCCCCAGTTGGGGTACATGTCTGGGTTGCTGGTTTGATTTCTTGTCTCTCTCACATTGATGTTACTCTCTCACATTGATGTTACTCTCTCTCTGAAAACCAAAAAAAATATATATCCTTGGGTGAGGATTGAAAAAAATTACTTTGAGGATCTTAGTGAAATATTGCACATTTTCTTGTATGTTCTGCAAATTAAATTGCTAAAAATTCCTCTAATATATAAATCTTACTGCAATACTTTAAATAGGAGAGGAAGATTTTTTTTTTTTTTTTGTATACAGGTTGTCTTCATTGTAATACGGTATGATGCTTTTTACAGTGAGAGAGACCTATATATGGGACTGTTCCATGAATATTTGTTTGATTGTCATTTGAATTATGTTATTCTGAATAATACTAGCTCTGTTAGACTAGACTAGACTAGAACCTCTGGAACTTTATCTGGCCTTGGAACATATTCTTCTCTTCAAAATTTAGTTTTGATTAATAAAATGTAGGAGCATGGGGAAAAAAATCATTATAGAACAGAGGTTCTCTACCCTGGAAGCATATTAGCAACACCAGGGGAGCTTTATTACACTATCCATTGGGGCTTGGATCTCTTATAGTTAGGGCAGTTTTTTGTTTGTTTTTGTTTTAGTTCTTTTACTGTGAACCAGTTTTGAGAACCGTTGAGATAGGTTCTGTTGAGAATTCTCCCCCAAAAATTCTCTGGTAAATAATTTTGTCTTTTGTGTTTTAGTCTTTACTTAAATATCATATCCATGAAGTCCCTAATTTTAAATAATCTTGACACTTGAAGTGTCAGTCATCCCCTTAACAATATTGGAGTTCTTCAGTTGTATGCTTAGATATACGTATTAGTATAATGATTCTTTCTTGATCACCTTTTTCTTTTTTTGTTTTTATTAATTTATTTTTAGTCAGAGGGTAAGGGAGGGAGAAAGATAGGGAGAAAAGCATCAATGTGTGGTTGCCTCTTGCGCCCCTAACTGGGGACCTGGTCTGCAACCCAGGCATGTGCCCTGACTAGAAATCAAACTGGCGACCCTTTGGTTCGCAGGCCAGCGCTCAGTCCACTGAGCCACACCAGCCAGGGCTGAACACCTTTTTCTGATGTATGTTTTTTATAGCCTAGAAAATAATTCAAAAAGATTATGTAGGGTTTCACTTGGAAATTTTTTCAATTTTATTGTATTAACTTTTCATTTTTTGGAAGAGCTTTGTACAAAGTGAAAGCATTATAATAAGAATGAACTTTTAAATTTCACTTTGTTATTACAAAGCCCTCATTTAACACCCTTTGCTTATGTGCAGCAACTGTGACCCAAGCAGGGCTCACTAAAATGTTAACTGAGCAAGTAAATTTCAGATTGGACCATGTGAAATGACCAATAAGTGGACCAATTTTGACAAGTAAACATGGCAGTTTCATCTGAGGTGGGTGAAGAAGGGATTTAAAAGACATTTTAAAGTTTACTGATATAGAATAAAAAATTTTTATATAATTTTTTGGGAAGATTTTACTAGCGAGAAATATATTTAACCTTTACAAGAACAGTTTATTTTTACCAGTGATAGCAGTATTCCTTATCAAGTTGTCTACTTTTTGTCATGTGCTTTACCTGTATTATCTTACTGAATTTTTATAACATTCAAAATGGCTATCTTTAAAGGTCATCCAATTTGTAAGTGGCAGAACTGGTTTACTAACTCATCTGTTTTCTGTAAAACTTTGCCTTTTCCATTTTGCTAGTTCTGATGCCTAAGAAATAGAAGACATAGTCCTGGTATAGGAACACTTTCTTACCTAATTGAGATTTAAAAATTACATAAATAAGATATATCCAGAAACAATAAAATATAAAAATGTAAATTATGGTCCTAAATGTTGAGACTTTATAGTCAAGGAAAGGTTTAAGTAGATAGCTAGGCAATAAATAATGAAAAGCCACTTTACAATTAAACACTGATACAGTGTCAGAACCAGGAAAATTGTTATGAGAGCACTCATGTGCTGAACATCACCAAACTTTTTACACTGTGGAAAGCACAGTTGAAATAATAAAAAAATTATCTGGTCAAGATGGAGGTGTAAGTAGATACACTTTGCTTCCTTGCACAACCAAAAGGACAGTAACAAATTTGAAAACAAAAAGGAACCAGAACTGCCAGAAAATTGAACTGTATGAAAGTCTGACAGCCAAGGAGTTGAAGAAGAAACATTCATCCAGACCGGTAGGAGGGGCGGAGATGGGCAGGTGGGGCAGAGAGCATACATGGCAAGGCAAAGGACCCGGCACACGAGTCCTCGGCTAGCGCTCCGGTTGGTCCCACATTCAAGTACAGATAAACTGGGAGGAACAACGGGGGAATGAGACAGGGTGAGCAACCCAGGGTTCCAGCACAGGAAAAGAAAGCCTCAAAACCTCTGACTGTAAAAACTATGAGCAGTGAAATGACAACACACTCACAACTATCAACAACTGAACTTAAAAAAACAAACTAAGCAAACAACTAGAACAGGAACAAAATCACAGAAATGGAGATCACATAGAGGGTTATCAGTGGGGAGGGGAAGGGGGAAAATGGGGGAAAAGGTACAGGGAATAAGAAGCATAAATTGTTGGTATAAAATAGACAGGGGGAGGTTAAGAATAGCATAGGAAATGGAGAAGCCAAATAACTTATGTGTATGACCCATGGACAGAACTAAGGGTGGGGGGTGGGGAGAGGAATGCTGGTAGGAGGGTGGGTGCAAGGCAGAGGGGAATGAAGGGAAGGAAAAAAAAATGGGAGAACTGTAATAGCATAATCAATAAAATAAATAAATAAAATAAAAAATAAAAATTGCTTTGTTTCCTATAAGCATGGTTTGAAAATTTTTTTTTTAAATGACTGTGGCTATTTTCCAAAACAGATTAGATGTATTTGGATAGTTGATTTAGTTGATTGTGCTATTCATATTCAAAATGAAGCTTCTGGATTGTTGCATAAGGGTGTGGTGAAGTACTTGAAGTCATCCAGAAAGATCCTTTAGCAGAGTGAGTATAACATTGCTAAGATATAGAAAGTTTCTGCTTTATTTTCTTCTTTTTTTAAATTAAACTTTCTTTTATATTTAGTTTTCTGTTTGACACATTAGGGTATTTAAGGAAGGCACCAATTAAGTATTTAAATATATTAATAATTTATATATTAATTCAGTCCGTATTATAAATTCAGAGAAAGCAGTTGTCACAGTATAAACTAAGTCAGTCTGTTGGCAGTATAATGAAAGACTATTGAGCATATGAAATGTGGTTAGTCTGAATTGAGATGTGCTGTAAAACTGGATAGTAGTCTCAAGTTATAAGATACTGTTTTTTGTTCGAACTAAAATGCATTTACCACTGAGCTTATTTTGGGCCTGGTGGATAGGTTCCCTGGCCTATCCTCTAAAATTTAATATATAAATTACTAGAAGAATTAGTTCATCCTTTCAAATTAGTATGTATTTATGGAGAATGTTTCCCTTTTAAATTAGATAACAATTGAAAATATCTACTGCAGTTTGATTTTCACTAACTTCAGCCAGTGGTGATGGCATTCATGGCTTTGGACAGGCTATCTTCTGGTAGGTATTAAAGTACAGGAATACAGACGCCTGTGTGTGGGGGGGGAAGTGTGGCACTGGTGTTATAAATCTTTAGTGACATTTCTAAGGACCTTAGTTTATTATCATATTGATTTTCTTCAGGGATGGGCCTTTTCTGTTCTGATAGTTGTTGCCATATATGATTTCTGTCATATATACAGTAAGACCTGTACCTTCTGTCAGAAAGAAGAGTGAAGACAAGAAAACACCAAGACTGGTATGCCCACGTGGTCATTTTTGACCATAAGGGACATAGATAATTGATTTATGTAAGTAAGAGGTGCTTCTAACTAAGATAATTCAGGACATAAAGTAGACTGAGATAAGACCTGGATTCTAATCTAAGCTGTGCCACCAATTAGTTGGTAACTTTAGGCAAACAATCTAACCTCTGTGGATATCCTTTTTTTTTTTTTTTTTTCCAATGTGTAAAAATGGAAGCAGAGTAGAAAATGTTGAGTGAAATAATTTCTAATAGTTTTTCTTTTAAAAATGGATAAAAATTTTAGCTCCTGGGACTGACTGAATATATGTGTTTAGTATCTATCTCTAATACCGTAAAAACATTTTCTGTATCATACTGCCTGTCTTTATTTTATCTTGTTGCGCATTTATTTATTTTTTTAATCTTTTTCTTTCTCCTTTGCTTTGTACTGTCTTGTCTTCCTTGGAATTTATTATCTGTCCTTTCCAGAACCAATCTCTTTGTTTCTAATCTCAATTAATGGTAGCTGTTGCCTTCCATCTTCTTAGTGTCATTGGCTAGGAATACCTGGGTCCTCTGGCTCAAACAGCTTTTTCTTTTTCTTCCTAATCAGTTGCCACATCCTGTCACTTATACCTCCAGGAGCTATTACCTGCCGTTCTTTTCATTCCTACTAAACTGTCCTAAATCAGGCACTCCTCGGTGGATAATACAGTGGCCTATCTACTTACCTTGTTTTTGCACTGTGACGAATTATTTTCCTAAAGCAGAGGTCTTGTTGGGTCCATTCTCTTTAGAAATGTGTACATTGATTATGCATTGCCCATTTAGTGGTGTGGCAATGTGGGGCCCTACATGACTTGACCTCAGATTGCTTTTAAATTTTTTAATAGACTACTTTTTTCGAGTAGTTTTAGGTTTACAGAAAAATTGAGCTAAAAGTATAGAGTCCTCGTGTATTGTGCTTATCCCCTAGATTACCTGTGTTTAGTGTTTTCCTCTAATGTGCCATTTGCTCCATTTGCACCACCACCCCTACACCTTTTATCAGTCACTGAATGGTCAAGAGAGACTGTGTGTGGTCATAATGGCTTTCCTAGGTTATCCTCACCTCTTTCAGTGGGTCAGGATGAACCTCTCGTACTGGATATGTTAATTTTCTATTGCTGAATAACAAATTACTACAAACATAGAAGCTTGAAAAAACACATGTATTATTTCACAGTTTCTGTGGATCAAGAGAATGGGCACAGCTTAACTAGGTTGTTTGTTCAGGGTTTCACAAGGCTGTGATCAAGGTGTTGTCTGGGCTATAATCTCATCTAGAGGCTTAATTGGGGAAGAGTCTTCTTTCCAGCTCATTCAGGTTGCTGACAGAATATCCTTGTGATTGTGTGACTGAAGGCCCTGTATTTTTGCTGCCTCTCAGCTGCAGACTGCCTGCAGTTCATGGATGCCGTCCACAGTTCCTTGCCACGTGGTCTTCTCCAACATGGTCACTTAGTTCATCAAGTCTGCAGAGTGTCTCTCACTTTAGATGAAGTCTTATATAATGTAACATAATCAAGAGAATTATATCCCATCACTTACACCATATTTTGTTGGTTAGAAACAAGTCGGGGGCTGGCAAGCACTCAAGGAGAGGATATTCTATAAGGACGTGACACCAGGAGGGAAGAATCATTGAGGTTCACCTTCGGGTGTGTACTCTACATTGAAATAAGAATGGGTTACTCCATAACTCTTCACACCCATTTAAAAGGGTCAAAGTGGGCCCTAGCCAGGTAGCTCAGTTGGTGAGAACATTGTCCCAATATGCCAAGGTTGTGGGTTTGATCCCTGGTTAGGGTACATACAGGAGTCAACCAATGAATGCATAAATAGGGGGAACAACAAATTGATGTTTCTCTCTCCCCACTCCCCTTCCTCTTGCTCTCTCTCTAAAAATCAGTAAATAAAAATTAAAAGTGTCAAAGTGGAGCCCCAAGAGCACCTATCCCTTCCTACCCAAAACACTTTTCTGGTCTAAATTTATCAGGACTAATCACATCATACCCTTTATTTCTGTTTATGTCCGTCTCTATAAAAAGCCCCAGACCCCAGGATACTTTTAATACCCTGATTTTAATCCTCATGATACTCTGTACATTCCTTATTCTGTACTCTTTTATTTCCTTAATTTCTGAAGCTTTCCATCATGCTCTCTGGAAGTCACAGTCAATTTTCATCAAAATTCCATATACTCTTAACCTTGTCTATGCATGTTTTGTGTCTTGCTGTGTGGAAACTGGCTTGTTTATGAGGATGCTCTTCCCTTGCAACCTCAAAAACTAGCTGCTTTTTCCCTGGCCAGGTGGCCCAGTTGGTTGGAGTGTTGTCCTCCTGAACACCAAGAGTTTGCTGGTTTGATTTTCTTTCAGGGCACATAACTACGTTGCAGTTCCATCCCCAGTCAGGGCACAACTGATTGATGTTTCTCTCTCACATTAATGTTTTTCCTCTCCCTCTAAAATCAATGAATGTGTCCTCGGATGAGGATTACTCTCGGCCCCTCGCCTAAGAAAAAAACCTGGCTGCTTTTTCTCTCACAGTTCTCAGACAACTGGGCATAAAGGTGGGGTAGATATCTTATTTCCCATTGCTGCTTCTAGACATTCTTCCTTTTCCTGTTTAAAAATCCCCACCTCTGAATCTCATGTCATCAGATTATAATTGGATACCACCACTCTTTGTGGTTATCATCTATCCATTGAACCCTGAATTTTATTACCCCTTCTCTTTCTAAAAAAATTATAATTTTAGTTCTTGATTCACCATTACTCTTTCTGGCATTATTCTTATTTTGAATAGTTGGTGATGGTCTTCCCAGCATTCTGCCTCCCAGTGCCCTGACCTCATTTCTTCCATTGATTTTTGCCTTCCATATCAAGTCACTCACTCCCCTGGTCATATCCTAGATTCATTAGAGTTACTTAACTCTTCTGTAATTTTAAGTTAATGTATCTTTTTAGTCATTACTCTAGTTCCTCAATTTCAACACATCCTTAAACTTCACCAGGACCTCTAGTTGTTACTTCTACTATGTCACTGCCCTTTATTCACGTCTTGTCTTCCCTCAGCTTAAATTCCATATTCAGTCATTATAATCACTCCTTTGCATGCACCTTCAGTTGCCTTGCTTTTGCCTCTTCCCCTTAGTTTCACATAATCCCTTGGTTAAAACTCAAGTGCTGGTTAAATACAGCTCTTTCTATTGTCTGTGCATACCCTAGCAGCTAAATATCGTTGGAGGAACCATGCTGAAAGGTCTCACTTTCAGTCCATGACCAGCTCTGAATTGTGCTGAAATTCTAATAATTTAATTGTCCACTCTCTTCTTCCTTTCTTCTCATCTTAAATATTTAAAAAAAATTTTTAAATACTCACCTGAGGACATTTTTTCATTACTTTTTGGAGAGAGAGGAAGGGAGAGAGAAACATCGATGTGAGCAGGAAGCATCTCTTGGTTACCTCCCATACACACTTGTACCAGGGACCGAACCCACAACCTAGGCAGGTGCCCTGACCAGGAATTGAACCACCATCCTTTCCGTTATGGGTCAACACTCCAGCCACCTGAGCCACACCTGTCAGGTCCTCTCTCCTCATCTCCCCCATCCTCACTCTTAGCTGATAAATCTCTTCCCCATTCTCACTCTTAGCTGATAACCTTGCTTATTTTACTGAAGAAATTAAAGCAATCAGTAGAGAACATCCATAGACTTCCACTCCCACATCTGTCTACTAGTATTTATACCCATATACTCTGCTTTCTTGACTGTTATTTATAGATGAACTTCTATCTAAAGCCATTCCCTCTATTTGTGCTCTGGATTCTACACCCTCTCACCTTAAGAACTTTGCTATTTGCTCCCTCCTACCTCATTAGTTTTTTCACTTTCTACTGGATTATGCCTGTCATAAAATCATGTGTTGTCTTCCATCTTAGAAAAAAATCACAAAAACCTATTTATGTATTTTAACAACTTTTTTGAGATATAATCAGTGTACCATAAACTCATTTAAAGTGTTTTTAGTCATTTAGTGTTTTCAGTTAGTCACAGAGTTGTGCATGCATTACCAAATTCTAATTTTAGAATATTTTTGTTCCTCCCACTCCTAAAAGAAATTCTGTACCCTTTAGCAGTCACTTCACATTCCCACTCCCTCTTCAGTTCTAGGCAACTAATAATTTACTTTCTGTCTATAGATTTGCCTATTCTGAACATTTCATATAAATGGAATCCTACAATATGTGGCCTTTTGTGTCTACTTTTTTCACTCAGCATATTTTCAAGGTTCTACTCTGTTGTTGTATATATATCAGTAAGTACTTCGTTTCTTTTTAATGATTTTTATACCACATTTTGCTTATCCGTTTATTAGTTGATGGGCATTTAGGTTGTTCCCAATTTTTGGCTGCTGTGAACATTTGTGTACTATTTTTTGTGTGGACATAATGTTTGTATTTCTCTCAGATATTTATCTAGGATTGGAATTACAGGGTCAAATGGTAACTCTGTGTTTAATATTTTGTGGTGCTACCACACTGTTTTCCAAAGTGGCTGCACCAGTTTACATTTACATTAGCAATGTATAAGGGTTCCAGTTTCTCCACATCCTTGCCACGTTAGTTATTGTCACACAGCCAAGTCGTGGATATGAAGTGATTATATCCTTGTGCTTTTGAATTGTATTTTACTAATAACTATGATGTTGAACATTTTTTTCCATGTACTTATTGGCCATTTGTATGTCATCCTTGGAAAACTGTCCAGATCCCTTGACCATTTTTTAATTTTTAAAAAAAAATATTGAATTGTAAGAGTTTGTTTTATAATCTGGATACAAGTCTCTTACGAAGTTTTTGATTTACAGATATTTTCTCCCATTCTGTGGGATATATTTTCACTTCCTTGGTGGTTTTTTTTTTTTTTAATTAATCCTAACCCAAGGATATGTTTATTGATTTTTAGAAAGAGAGGAAGGGAGAGAGAGACAAAAACATCAATTGGTTGCCTCCGGGTATTGAAGCAGCAACCTAGATATGTGCCCTGGTTGGGAATTGAACCCACAACCTTTTGGTGTATGGGACAACACTCTAACCATCAGAGCACCCAGCCAGGATGGTAGTGTTTTTTGGATGCATGTTATGTTTTAAATTTTGATGTTAAATTTGTCTGTTTTTCTTTGGTTGCTTATGTTTTTAGTGTTATGTCTAAAAACCATTGCTCAACTCAAGGCCATAAAAACTTGCTTCTGTGTTTCCTTCTAAGAGTTGTATAGTTTTAGTGCTTACACTTAGGTTTGTGATCATTTTGAGTTATTTATGTGTGGTGTGAGATAGGTGTCAAAGTACATTCTTCTGCATGTGGATATTCTACTTGTTCTAGCGCCATTTTTTGAAAAGACTGTTTTTTTCCCAATTGGATTATCTTGGTGAAAATCAATTGCTGATAAATGTAAGGATTGATTTTTGGATTCTCAATTTTATTGTGTTGATATATATGTCTATCCTAATACCAGTACCATACTGTGTTGATTACTGTAACTCTGTAACAAGACTTTGTCTTAACCTAGTTTTCCTTTATATCCATTTCTGCCATCCCTTTACCAGAAAAACTTTCTCTGTTCCCCATTGCTGCAGAACTCCTCTGAAGAATTGTCTACTTGTTTTTTTCTCAGTCCTTTCTTTTAGAAGATACTTAAGTAGGGGATTTGCTCCCGACAGTCTACCAAAATGCACTTGGCAAGTTAGCCAGTGACCTCCCCATTGCCTAATCTGATGGTAGATTTTCAGCCTTAATCTTAAACTGTCATCAGCACTGACACTCAATCAGTATCTTATTCTTGGAACACTTTCTTCATTGGGCTTTCCGAGCACTTGAGGTTTTCCTATTCAGTCTCCTTTGCTTGTACCTCTCCTACCCCATCCCTTTTACCCTGAATATTGGAGTGTATCAGGCGTTAGGCTTTGCTGCTCTTCTCTGTCTGTGCTCACTCAGATGGTGATTTCATCCAGTCTCACAGTTTTAAATACCATCTACATGCTGATGGCTCCTAAATTTGCATCTCGATCACAGACCACTGCTCTGAACACCAGACTCATATATTCAACTGCCTGCTAGACATGTCTATCTGGCTGTGTTAGGAATTATAAATTTAACATGTCAAAACTGAACTGAATCCTCTGTTCATAAACCTGTTCATTTTTAGTCTTTCTCATTTCTGTCATACTGGTTGCTTAGGCCAAAACTTAGGTGGTGTTTCACTATTTCCACTTCCATATATCTCACATCATTTTATCAGGAAATCCTGTTGGCTCTCCCTTAAAAATACATCCAGAACTGACCCCTCATTTTCATGGCTATGACTTGGCTTAAGCTTTGATCATCTCTTGCCTGGTTTCCTAATTACTCTCTCTTCATTTACCTTTGGCCCATTTCAGTTTATTTTCTTCTCAGCAGCCAGAATGATTGCTTTAAAAAAAAAGTTAATCATTTCAGTCTCCTGCTTAGAACTCTCACTAGCTTTTGTCCTTCATAGTAAAACCAAGCATCCTTAAAATAACCTAGAGTTTAGTCCCTAGAATCTCTGTTATTTATCTCGGTACACTTTTTTCCTCATGTATTCCTATCTCTCACGCTGGTCTTCCTCACATATGTCAGGCATTTTCTGACTTTCACTGACTATTCCCATTGCCTAAGATGATCTTCCCCCAGATAGCTGAAAGGCTGACTTCTTCACTTCCTAACCACCTTTGTAAAACTATCCCTACTCCACCTTTACTCATAACTCCTTTACCCTGTTCTTTTGTTATTGTTGTTGTTCCATAAAATTTATTGTTTTCTTAAGATAGTCTGTAGTGTATTTGTTTATTATATGTATTGTTTATCTTCCATTGCTAGACTGTAAGCTCAGTGAAGTTAGGGATATTTATTTGTTTTCCAAGTCTTCCAAGTGTCTGTAACTGTGGTACATTGTAGTTGATCAATAAATGTTTGGTGAATTTATGAATGAATATGCTTCTTTTCCTTTATGAGTCTTTCTCTAATTGGAAATTCCCATCCTTGTATATCCTTTCCTCCTACTATGCATCTCCTCCCCAGTTCTCATCTTTAAAAGCCTTATTTGAAAATGGTTATCTGTTCTGGTAAAATTATTTCTATTTCTCTCAGTTCTAACATTTGTATCATTTTCACTACCCTTAATAACAAGGGAATCTGTGTTAAGCACAACACAGTCAGTTCTTGTCTGCTCAATCAGAGACTGAAAGTTTTAGGTTTCTTTTGGCAGTCTCTCCACTAGGTGAAAAGGATAGGACAGTGGTTTATAGAAGCTGTAAACTTTGTTGCCTTAGAGGAGAGTTCTCAAATTTCAAGGTGTCTAAAAATCACCCTGGGGAGCTTACTAGATATGCAACCTTGTTAAATTATGCAGATCCCTTCTCAGCTTTTGAATCAATATTATAGAACTATTGAATTGAATATTATAGAACTATTCATCCACTATTGTATTACTGTGATTGTTATAATGTTCTTAGTTCTACTGAGCTAAAATGTATCCTTCTATAACTTTTTTATTGGTCCTAGTTGAATTCTCCAAAGCCACACAAGCAGGCAAACATAGTAAGGTAATTTGTGTTATAATAGAAAAGAATTGGAAACAACCTAAGTGTCCATCAGTGGATGACTAGGTAAAGAAAATTGTGTCTGTGTATTATGCACACATAAATAGATATACACACACAATGGAATATTATTCAGCTATAAAAAGAGGAGAATCTTGCTGTTTGTGACAGCATGGATGGACCTGGAGGGCATACCTTTTGTTCTCACTTGTGTGTGGGATCTTGAAAAACAAACTAACAAAAAAATCGAGTTCATAGGCATAAAGAACAGATTGGTGGTTACCAGAGGTGGAGTGGGAGATGGGCAAAATGGGTGAAGGGGGCTGAGTTATAAGTCATGAGGATATAATATACGGAATGGTGACTATAGTCAATAATACTTTATTGTAGATTTGAAAGGTAGTAAGAAAGTAGGTCTTAAAAGTTCTCATCACAGGAAAAAAAAATGGTAACTAGATGGGAACAGATGTTAACTAGACTTATTGTGGTAATCATTTTACGATATATACAAATACCAAAACATTGTATGGTACCCCTGAAACTATATGTTATATGTCAATTAGACTTCAATACAAAATAAATAAAATAAAATATTGTTCTTAATTTTCACAGGATATTTTAAAATAAAGTCTTTCCTAACTGGTGAAATTTCATCTACCAAGGTATAAAGCTTTGCTCTGCCAGACTTTGTTTTTACTTCTGTCTCAAGGTTGCTTTCCTCCTAGTCTCCTGACTTGTCTGATTTTTTCCCTCTGTCTCCGTCTCTGCACCTTCTGCTTTTCTCAATATTAATGTTTTCCTCAGGGTCTGCCAGAGCAGACACAGTTTCAGGGTTGTCAGGAAGAGACCTCATCTTACTCTGGTACCTTCAGTTGTACTAGAGTGTCCTCTTTTTTTCTATAGGTATGTTGACTTTCCTTCATATCTGGAGTTTTGATGAGTGTAAAATGAAGATGATAGACACAGAAGTGTCCAGGGAGGCAGACAGATATACCTTCTTGCATCTCAGATTTTTCCTTCTGGTATCATTTCTTTCTATTTCTAAAGTAGAAGATTTTTTTGTGAGGGTCTGTTGGTAGTAACTCTTTCAATATCATTATTTATCACCTTTGTTCTCAAATGTAATCTTAAGGGATTTAGAAATCTATGTTGATACTTTGTCCCATCAGTTTGGCACATTTATATGGATATCCATTATTGCTGTTGAGAAGTTAGCATTCAGTCTTGTTGACATTCCTTTACATAGGTTTGTGTCTTTTCTCTGGCTGTTTTTAACATCTCTTGTTCTTAAGATTTGCTTTTTTACCATGAGGTATCTACGTGTTAATATTTTTTTCATTTGGTTTGAGTTTTGGGGTTTTCAATCTGAGAATTCATGTCCTGACATTCTGTTTGAATATTGACCCTCCTTCATTCTCTCTGTTCTCTTCCTGTGGAACTCTAGTTTTTAGACTTTCTCACTCTATTGTCATCTCTCTTTACCTCTCACGTTTTCCCTTTTTTCCCTCTCTCTGCTGCATTCTTTTTCTTTAGACCCAACTCCATTTTTCTAATTATCTCATCATCATTGTGTAGTCTGCTGTTTAACTTGTCTATTAAATTTTTAATTTCAATTATTACAGTTTTCACTTTTAGAAGTTCCGTTTGTTTCTTTTTAAGATGATGTTTGGTCAGTTCTGATAGTCTCTTGTTGCTGAATCATATTTTTATTACCTGCTTTTATTTCTTCATTAAACATCTATTTTATATTTTGTATCTGATAATTCCAATATCATGTGTCTTATTTTGTAGTTTGTAGGCCCATGGGCCTGTGCTCATGGTGGCTTGTTTCCTTCTGTGTTTAATTCATAACCCAGTTTCTTGGAGTTTTTTATCTGTGAAGATTTCTTGAAGCCTGGTTTTAAGTGTGTTCCTCTACTTTTGCCATGTGCTGAGGTCGCTATCAACCTGGGATCCCTTGAAATGAAATTTTAGTTTCACTTATTTTGTCTGTATGGATAATGTGAAAAGCCTGCAGGTTTGATAGGTTTATGATTAGGTGTTCTCAGGGGAGAGTCTCTTCCCCCCCCCCCCCGCACCCTTTGTCCAGAGTCAAGGGCAAAACAAGCAGATATTCCTAATGTCTCTTTCTGTGAAGTTGCTATTTTTCTTACCCACTGAGAATGTTGCTATGTAGGGAAACCTGGCTTTATGGAGCGATCACAGATTGATTTTAGCTTGCACAGACTCCCAAGCTTTTCTCCAGCTTAATAAAACCCAGTGATTTTGTGAATGGCATGGCATGAAGGCTCTTCTTTGTTTGGATTTGCAGGGGTTTGTTTTGTTATTGTGCGTGCGCGCGCGCACGTGTGTGCATTTATTCTCTGCCATCCCAGGATTTTCTGTCAGCTTAGTTATACTTAAAATATTATTTAAATAAAATTTGATCTAGCATTTTTAGGTATTATGTACAGGGGTAGGGGAGGGTTCACTACACTGTGTGGTCTTCTATGTTGCCAGAAATAGAAGTCTTGAATGGATTGTTTTATTAATTTCTTTTTTACTCATATGTGTGGAAGTGAACAGTTGGAATACATCTAGGGGCTATCACCAGGATAGATCTTTAATAATTATGGCAACAGCTGTACTTGGCTTGAGGTTGCTAATTAAGTATGTTATAGCTGAAGAAAATTCTGCGTCCCAGAGCTGAACAGAGATCTAGCTAATATCTACAGATTTGAAGAAATTATCAGGATAACAGTGATCCCATTAATAATCAGTGCTCACTTGTGGAGATTTGTATGTCTCCAACATTTCTCGTCATTGCCACACCATAAGCAGCTGTGTCCTCAGATCTATCAAATTACTAGTTCTAACCCAGCCTTCATCCTTACCTACTAATTTATTGTTACTTAATTCTTCATTACTCAAAAGAGTGAAGAATTTATTGTATGGTTTCAATTGGGTGAATTTCTTCTTTGCTTTTCCTGAAGTATGTTGCCAGACTAACTTTGTCAGTCATTTATTTGGTCATTGTTTTGTTGTCACTACATGTTAAACCAAGACAGTTAGACTTTAGAACCATGCTTTTCTAGTTGGAGAACAGTTAGGACTGATTAGTTTCAGTGTTTCTGCCTATTAATATGAGATATTGGGGTGGAACAGGGCATTTGTAATTCTTTGGGTAACAATAGATTATAGTGGAGATAAAAATACAAGTAAAAGCTTTTAAATTCCACTCTCCAGAAATCATCACTATTAACATTTGATGTATTTTTAAATAAAAATTGGGATTACAGTGTGATGCAGTTTTGTAACTTGCTTTTTATCACTTATTATAGGTATAAACTTTATTATTTTTTGGAACTTTTTATTTTTTTATTTTAATTTTTTTTAGAGAGGGGAAGGAAGGGAGAAAGAGAGAGGCAGAGAAACATCAGTGTGTGGTTGGTTGCTTCTTGTGCACCCCCTACTAGGGACTTGGCCCACAACCCAGGCATGTACACTAGACTGGGAATCGAACCAGCGACCCTCTGGTTCACAGGCCGATACTCAGTCCACTGAGCCACATTGGCCAGGGCTATTTTTCAGAACTTTTAAATAGCTGCATAATATGTTTTCCTATGAATGTATCACAATTTATCTAAACATATTTCTGTTGTTAGACAGTTGGGTTATTTCTAACTTTTTGTTTTTATCAATAATGCTGCCATGGGCCTTCTTAGCATACACACATTTGTGCATATCTTGGATCATTCCCCTATGATGTTTTTTAAGACTAGCTATTTATGGGGCATAGGGTATAGATACTTCTGTGGCTCTTACACATAATGCCAAATTATACTCCAGGATTATTGTATGAACTAGTTTATTCTTCTACTATCAGTGTGTTGAGAATACTCATTTACTACACCTCTTCCAAGATGTGGTGGTAATCTTATAGTAATAATCATTTAAAAATAATGAGATTAAATTTGCATTTCTTTGATTCCTAATGAGGTTGACTTTTTTTGTTTATTTTCCTTTTGTATCTCTTTTATAAATTGCCTGTTAAGAGTTTTTTAAAATGCATTTTCTCCATTAACATATTCATCTGTTTTTTATTGATTTGTACATATGAAAGGTAGTAAAGAATTGACGGGTATGTATTGCTTATTATTTAGGTTTTGTCTTTTAATCTTATGAAATACTTTATATTATCAAAGTTCTAAATTTTAATGTAGTCAGATATATTACCTTTTCATTATGATATCTCTCTCTTTGCCCCATCTTAACGTTTAGAATGGCTTTTCTCCAACCTAAGGTTAGATACTCATCTCCATTCTGTGGGCAGTACTTCTGGTGTCGTTGTAGTTTTGTTTCGTTTTCTTTTTTTTATTTCATTTATTTATTTTTGGAGAGAGGGGAAGGGAGAAAGAAGGAGAGGGAGAGAAATATCAATGTATGGTTGCCTCTTGAGCGCCCCCAACTGGGGGCTCAGCCTGCAACCCAGGCATGTGCCCTGACTGGGAATCGAGCCAGCGATCCTTGGGTTTGCAGGCTGGCAGTCAGTCCACTGAGCCACACCAGCCAGGACTAATTTAATTTCTTTTCTTCTTCTTTCTACCCCCCCCCACCCCACAATGGACATTAATCCATTTGGAATTTATTCTGGCTAAATACAGGACCTGATTCCCCTGCCCCCAAACATTTAAATAATTGTTCCAGTGCCATACATCTTTTTTGTTCCTACTAATTTGAAATGCTATCTTGGATGTATGATTTAATTTTTATATACACCATTGTGTATGTACTGTAATTCCAAATTTTGGTATTTCAGGCTTTATATTTTTCTGTCTTATGGTTGGGAAAAGATACTCTTCTTGCATTCTTGATTACTAGTGATGTTGAGTTAATATTTTTATTAGCCATTTCTGTTTTCTTTGTACTCCCTGTTCAGGTCTTTTGCCCATTTTTCTATTAGTACTCATATTTTTATGGATTTGGAACAATTCTTCATGTGTTCTGGGTATCAATATTTTGTTTATTTTCATTATAACAAATTTCCCCTAGTCTGTGATGTTAATAAATTTCAATGTTGTTGAATCTGTCAATCTTAACTTTATGGTTTGTTCATTTTCTAATCTTACTTTAATAAATACTTATTGAGCATTTATTACATTCCAGACGTTGTAGGCACTGGGGATATGTCATAGACAAAGTAATGATGAGTTTTAGAGCTAACATTCAAGAAGCTCTTATGTACCTTGAGGTCACAAAAATATTCACCTATATTTTTTTCCTAAAAGTGTTTAAATACTGATTTTTCACTTTTTGGTCATTAATTCACCTGGAATTTATTTGTGTATATGGTGTGAAGTAGGAAATCTAGTTTAATTGTTCCATGTGGGTAATCAATTATCCTAGCATCATTTATTGACTAATATGTTACTTCTCCACTGTTTCGTGGTATCACCTTGGTTGTCTGTCAAGTTCCTGTATTTGTGTGGGTTTGTTTCCATGTCCTTTCTGTTTATTGGTATATTTCCGGATCTTTGGCATCTGTACCACACTCTTAATTACTATATCCTTAAAATAAGTCTTGATATCATAGGTATGAGTTCTCATTTTTCTTCAAAAATTTTTGACCTATTCTTAGCTCTTGGTTTTTTCATATGTCTGTAAGAATCAGCTGTATTCCATTTTATCTTTGGTTGTGCTTCCTTTTCAGAGCCGCTGTGTGCTGTTTCAGGATAAAATCCTGCTATATTGGTGGTGTCTTCCAGTTTTAATCTTTGAACTGAACTTCTCTTTGCAGATGCTTCATGTTTTTTTCTTCTTCCCTTCTCCTTCTGTCTTCCTTTTCTTAGTCATTTTAAAAAGTACTTTAAATATATTTTTAAACTTAAGGCAGTATATTGGGGAGGGAAAGGCAAATAATAATAAAGTGTATAAAGCAAAAGGTGCAAATCTCTCTGACAGCAATTTGCTGAGACCTTCCAGATATTTTTCTGAACATGTACAAATGTGTGTTTACAAAAGTAAAAATTAGTCATATGCATACTGTTCTGTAGTGTGCTTTATTTCATTTAGTATTTAAAACGGCATTCTCCTATAGCCCTAACACATTACTTTTAATGACTGAATCATATGTTTACACAGTAATTTATCAGTTCCCCTTTGATGGGCTTGTAGATATCTACCTACTTTTCCATCTTGCAGCTTTCAAATATTGCTGATCCTCATCATGAAAGTGGAGGTTGTGTAGTTTGTTTTACAGCTTCCTAAGGTCTCCCCTCTTAACTCTTTTGAAGGGATATCAGTGGAGTTCTGTCAAGAGATAGCCTATTAGGGCACTGGCTTCTAACTTTCTTAAAAGGTAAGAGGTGATAGTTAACCTTGGTGTAAATCCTTTGGTTGCTATATGTATTTTACTCCAAAGAAACACTGAAAGGTTTTATTTTTAACTTACATGTGGCATCTTAGAAGAGAGTGTTTGTGATGTAATGTTAGAGGTAGACCCAGATTGAAGAGTACAGAAATGAATGAGAAAATAGAGATGGAGAGCTTAAGCAGGTCTTTGTCACACACTTGACTATGAGAAGGTAGGAGAGGAAGAGAGGCAGTTCTTGGCATTTGCTTTTTGTTGGTAGTATGCCTTTTGAAAGAAGTTAAAGTTGGATTTCTATGATACGTAATTTGCCCTTTGCTTAATCTTTCTAGCCTCCACCAGGCAATGTGAAAATGCCTAATGTACCCAGTACACAACCAGCAATAATGAAACCAACAGAGGAACATCCAGCTTACACACAGATTGCAAAGGTTAGTTCATGTTACATGCATAAGTTCATATTGGAAATTACAGTATCAGTACCTTTTACTTCTGGAGCAGATGGAGTTATAAATCAGAATTTCTTAACCATATCCTTCTTTGATGAGATATTATAAATTCTTGCATTGGGAACTTTATATATCATTTAACTCAATGCATAAGAGCCAATTCAGTTACTCTTCTCTCCATTTGTCTGTTTTCCTCAATTCTTCCCTTTGTTATTCATTCTTTTAGGCATAGAGGTCACCTGAATTTCATTCTCCCAATTACCTTAGGACTCTGGCTGCTCTTAGAACTTTTTTCTGTCCTAATGTGCCCACCATCCCCATGAAGATTTTCATAAGCAAAAGGCCAAAATGGGTCAATATTTTCTGAAAATGTGATCTTCAGTGAATTGCTGTATTTTGGAAGAGCATTTGAATTAGATTTGTAACATAGTAGAGGTAGAAGTAGAAGATAGCATAACAATGTTGCAATATTTTATACTTATGACAACCTGTTCACTTACTATTTTTTGTTTAGGAACATGCCTTGGCCCAAGCTGAACTTCTTAAGCGCCAGGAAGAACTAGAAAGAAAAGCAGCAGAATTAGATCGTCGAGAACGTGAAATGCAAAACCTCAGTCAACATGGTAGTATCCAAGATGTTTGAAATACAAATAACCTTTAAACACTTTAAGTTATGCCTGTACTGGCTCTAGGTCATTTGGTTTGTGAATAAAACTCTGCCCTGTTTTCCTACTCTAGCAAGGAGATCAGACAGAGCAAATGTTCTACTTGATTCTGTGTAGCTCTTTCATATTGGCTGTTTTGCATAGTGTTTTGATAGATTAGAACAGCGTGAGCCTTATCAGAGAGAAAATGAATTTGAATATTACAGTTTTGGTTAATTCTAAGGCCAGGAGCCTTTGATTATGCATTGGGCTGTCTTTGTGGCTAATGAAACTTTCTAAGTACATGGGAATGTGCCCTACATTTGACTCTTCTGGTTTGATCAGCCTAATTTCAAATCATCTGTCCCTGTCCTCACAAGAATGTTGTGTCTGTCAAGTCATGTGTTGACTCTAGGAAGCTTAGGGTATTTCAGTGTTGCCAAAGAAATAAAGAAATGCTAAGTTACAAGCTATGAAATCTATTCAGGCTATAACTGCTAAAGGCATCTTTAAGGGGGTATTTTAGGGAAAGCTAGCAGTCTCTGGGTAGGAAGGGATAAGACAGCTGGACAAGCATTGTTGGTATGTCTGGGATAGTGATGGGATGACAGGGCGAGGACAGCGAGAATACATGATGTGTTTTTTCCTTACTGTAGAATGTGCAAATCCAGGGGCTCTTGAGGACACGTTTATCCTGGGCCATTTTCTTGTTTGCAACATCAGAGACAACATCTCTAAAAGGAGAAACTAAACATGTAATTGAAATCATTGTTTCTGAAATACCTGTTACTAAAATCTATCCTATTTCCTTAATGTTGACCAATACAAGTTATTTCTATGAGAGATATTTTAGTAAAGGTTGTAATGATGAGTAGGAAATTAAAAGTTAGATTTGTAGTGTGTTATATACTTAATCCTCAGTACAATTCTTTGAAGGGTGGTGGTGGCTCTCATTTATCAGATGTAGAAACAAAGTCTTTAAGAGGTTAAGTTGCCCAAGGCCTCCTAGATGGTACGTGGGTTAGCACTTTGATTTCAGAGCCTTTTTCTTTACTGTTATTCTTGGCTTCTTCTCAATAGTATGAGGCTTGTGTGAGAAATGTATAAATTACCTGAAATTTGAAAAGATGATAAACAGTGGAGAAATGTTGGAGAGAATCAGAAATAGATCATACTTTTTTTATGCTATGAAAATTTTCCTGGTTTATAAAATGTATGTAAAATCTAATTTTAAAAAGTTGTAGGATTCTAATATCTAAAATGGGAAAATGGCCTTTAGATGTTAATTTTGTTGTCTATTTTTAATGTGTGACTTCTTGTTTTAATTTTAGTTTTATATTTCCGCCACTGATTCCCTATTTTCAACCTAATTTCTTTATGTAGATACATTTTTTTCTCTCACAGTTTGAATTTTTTTGCTCTAGGTTTTTGAGGTGTTCTAACTTCTTAGCTTTTTTTATATGACTGTTTCATGTTTTCTCATAGTTTTGTAATTTTCTTATGTGTCTTTTGGGTATTATTTTTTTGAAACTTTGGGATTTCTGAATTTGGGATTTCTATTATACTTTCGTGTTGGTTAATCTTGTGTTTCTTCATGGAGTTAATGGTAGAAAACTCAAAAGATTCAAAAGCTGTGTCTTCCCTATTCACATGAGTTAGGAATTTATATTTAAAGATTTAAGACACTGAGGAAGAAGTTGTAGAGATTTAAAAACTACATGGCCTACCCGTGAGAGCCAGATTCTTGGAACTTTGAAATAAACTTGTTTTTAGGTCAGAATCACAAGAAATAACTTGTATTAGTCAACACTAAGGAAATAAGATAGATTTTAGTTATAGGTATTTCAGAAACATTGATTTCAGTTAACTTTCATAGTGAAATATGTGTCCCTATGTTCTTCTTTCTTTTCTTGTTTCAACTGTACATAAATCGTTCCTGCTAAATATTACATGACATTGGAAAGTTATTTTACCATCTAATGTTTTCTAAAGTGATTCTGGGAATATTTTTAAAGATATAAAAATTGGTTTTCAAAATTGTCCAAGAATGTAGAAATACAGTGTTATATTTGTAAAACAATAGATAATGCTCTTTATTTTGAAACCAAAAATAAGACTAGCCCATATTTGTCCTAATATAAATAACTTTTTTTTAAACTTTTGCAGGCAGAAAAAATAATTGGCCACCTCTTCCTAGCAATTTTCCTGTGGGACCTTGTTTCTATCAGGATTTTTCTGTAGACATTCCTGTAGAATTCCAGAAGACAGTAAAGATTATGTACTACTTGTGGATGTGTGAGTACAGAATAAATTATATATTTGTTAAAGTTTATATTTTATTGTCAAAATCCACCTTTTTTTTGAAACTTGTATATTAAGGATAGTATTATTAATTTGTCTTTTCCTATAGATTTTTTAATTTTCAGAGTGAAATATATACTTGGGTGCTTCAAAATTATACTGTATGTGACAATCTAAGTTCTTAGCTGAGGAAAACCTGTATAGTGAGAACTGACATTCTTGTGAGGAGAAGACTTCTTTGTCATATAGGTAGAATTTTGCAATAACCTGTTTCCTTTGAAAAATCTTATCTGGGCAGTATTTGCTGTGAAGAAATTATGCATACTATTTTTATGCAAATGAATGTCATTAAAAGTTCTATTATGCATTATGACTATTTTTTAAAGGGGCATAAAATACTGTAATATTACAAACATTTTTCTTATAGCTTTGAGTACAATTTACACTTCATTTTCAAGTGGGGATGAATACTTTCATTGTTGAAAGTATCCAATTAATATAGGATGTTTTATTGAACAGGACATTAGGATGTCCAAAGGGTGTGATACACTCCTTTGAGTATAATTACAACTCAGGAATACTAATAGTAAAATGTCAAGCTGTTAATAGTTTGCTGTATGTACACAGATTCCCACTTACTCTGTTTCATTTTTTTTTGTGGGGGGGGTTATTATTTTATTTTTTTTATTGTTCAAATACATTCGTCTCCACCTTCCTGCCACCACTTTCCCCTGCACTCCTCCCACCCCCTCAATCCTTCCCCACTTGACTTTGTCCAAGGGTCCTTTATACATGTTCCTTGACTTGACCCTTCCCTTCCCTTTCCCTGCACCCCCCCTTCCCTCTTGGTTCTGTTGGTTTCTTTTTTCTTTCAGTGTTGCTGGTCATATTTTCCTTGCTTGTTTGTATTGTTGGTTAGGTTCCACTAATAGGTGAGATCATAAGGTATTTGTCTTTTGCCCCCTGGTTTATTTCACTTAGCATAATGCTCTCCAGTTCCATCCATGCTGTTGCGAAAGGCAGGAGCTCTTACTTTCTTTCTGCTGTGCAGTATTCCATTGTGTAAATATACCATCATTTTTTGATCCACTCATTTACTAATGGGCACTTAGGTTGCTTCTAGCACTTCGCTATTGTAAATTCTGCTGCTATGAACATTGAGATGCATAGGTTCTTTTGATTTGGTGTTTTGGGATTCTTTGGGTATGATCCCAGCAGCAGAGTGCTGGGTTAAAAGGCAGTTCCATCTTTAGCTTTTTGAGGAAATTCCAAACTGTTTTCCATAGTGGCTGCACCAGCCTGCATTTTATCACTGTGAAATCTGTTTTGGTGGTGATCAAGAACTGGGACTTCTAATTTTTTTTAAATTTTCATCTGAGGACATGCTTATTGATTTTAGAGCGAAGGGAGAGGCAGAGAGAGAGAGAGAAACATGGATCAGTTGCTTCCCCACCTAGATATGTGCCCTGGCTGGGAATTGAACCTCCAGCCTTTCAGTGCATGGAACAATGCTCCAGCCAATTGAGCCACAACAGCTACGGCTCTGTTTCATTTTTCATTCCAGTTATCTCAGTCCCATTTAATATCATTTTGTCAGTAGTAGAGGTAGCTGTCACAACTTCTCACCTGCACAATCTCTGGATTAATGGGTAATTTGTAGGGTGCATTCTTGATGGAGGGAATTTGTATGTTTTTCCTGTATGATTAGAGTGCCTTTTCCCCCCCTCCAAATATATGAAGTAATTTTCTCAAAGTCTTTTTAGGAGCATTCTTCACATATGTGAAGTTGCTCTGAAATGTGAGAAGTGATTCCTCATGGATAGTACATTAACCCTTATTTTTAGTTTATTTTTGAGATTTTTGTTGTTGATGTAATATCTTTTCCTGAATCTCCACTGTCAGTATCATATATTGTTAACATTAAAGGTTTTGATTCCATGTGTATTCATGCTAACCAACTCATGTTTTATTTAATCTATATAATCATATAACATATGCAAGTATACATAATAATTATTTTTTAATGGGCAGAAATTGGCCTAGAATTTTAGATATAAGTTCTTTGGCTTAGTGAAAAATATAGTTTGCTGATGGAGATAGGGTTGGAAGAAGACTCAATAAAGAATTTAGTAAATAGAGATTGAATGGGGAAGACAATTTTAAATGAATGATTAACTTTACCAGTGCTGATTGTTACATAATAAGTTTGTTTTGTCTTAGAAATACACAACTTTCTGAGGTTCTTAGAAATGATGTAGTTGGCTATAGTTTTTCGTAATCTTGTTCAGTTAACAGATCTGCTAACTGTATTGAAAGAGGGTTCAAGATTCCAGTTAAGTTTCTGATTTGAAGAGGCATTAACTAGAACAAAGTAAGAACTAGTACCAGCTCAATAATGCCTCTAAATGTCATAGAATAGAAGCTGTTTAAATAAGTTATTTTCAAGACAAGTCAACCCTTTACTGACTGGAATTGACTAGTGCTTTCACACTGTAATTGTAATTATAATGAGAGATAACACTTACTGAGGATTTACTTTATGCAAGGCACAGTGCTTATCACTTTTATATACATTATGTTATTAAATCTTAATCATGCTGTGAAGCAGGCACTATATTGTCTAGTTTTATAGATAAGGAAACTAAAGCATAGAGAATATGAGTAACTTGTCCAATATTACACAGGAAGCAAGGTTGGAGTTGGATAGTTTGACTTAAGAGCCCAGAGTCTAAATTTACATTTTATACCACTTACAGAGTACCAAAATGAAGAAATAATTGACATTTTAAATCCAGATACAAAGCAGATATGCTTTCAAATGTACTGTGCTTGAAGCATTTAGAAATATCACTGTGAAGTGAGTATCAGCCTCTTCGCATGTACCCTTGATTTAAAAGAAACGGAGAAAAAGAAACAAATAGAAACAGGTCAGCTATATCAAACACCATTTAGTGAAGAAGATAATATACTGTTACAAAGCTGTATATGTTATGTTAGTTGTAATGCAGAGCTTATCAAGTATTGTAGTGATAGTTGCAAATTTAGGTTCACTAACACCAGATTTGAGTGCTTAATAAAGCAATCTGAAGTATGATATGAAGAATCATTCAACTTGCAAATCATATAAACAAAATGGCTTAAATACTTCATTAGTGCTCTACCTACACTTGGAATCCAACAAGTGGATTGGAATTATATTGAAATTAGCAACACAGAGTCATGCATTTCATATTACCCTGCGCGTGCATGCGCGCACATACACACACTTGATCTCTGTAAGTGGACCAGTTGTTTATTAAGTATGCCTAAACATTTTATTTACTCTCCATTGGAATGCAGATAAAGGATTTTTTTTATTATAGTTGTTTGTTATTATGAAAACATTTACAAAAAACTTTTAATAGATTACACAAACTTAAATTGCTATTTTTTTAAAAAAGCCTAAACCTGGATGAATTTTTGTGAACTTTAAAGTACTCATACCCATATACTGTCTTTATTAAGCTGGTTAGTAGATAAACTTTTAAAAATTCTTTCTGCCATGGCTGGTGTGGCACAGTTTTCTGGAACCTTGTCCTGTGGACTGAAAGGTTGTGTGTTCAATTCTTGGTCAGGGCACATGCCTGGGTTGTGGGTTTGGTCCCCAGTTGGGGCTTGTGTGAGAGGCAACTGATATTTCTCTCGTCTTTTTCCTCTTCCCCCTTCTCTTAAGCATGTCCTTGGATGAGGAAAAAATAAATAAGTAAAAATAAGAATTATTTCTTTGAAAGTTGGTATTTGAGTTAGAATGTTCTGAATATTTAATACTTTTTTAGGCAGTTAGATGGCATTTAATGTTACAGAGTAAGAATTTTCTATCTCACAATCTTTTGAATTCTTATTTTAAGCCCTTAATAGAACTTTTATTTTGAGGCAAAAGATTTTGATTAAATTTGTTAATAAGCTAGATTTCATGAGAATTAGAAATCTTAATGGGAATAAAGTAATTAGAAAGAGTCATTCTTGTGTAATAGTATGAAATGGAATTTAAGGCTGGAAGAGCTGCATTTCTATTGCTGAAAAATTAAAACACACAGATTGATTAGCTCAGAAACATAACCTAGATTTTTTCCTCTGGAACTTTTTCTTTTACTCTAGAGATAGTGTATTTATCTAGTTGTTAGATAAGAGCAAATTAGGTGAGGCATCATAGAATATCTGTTTTTTTGTCCTGTTTCTTTAATTATTAACTTTTTTGATTAATAATTTAAAGAGATTTTAAAGTTTATGTTTACATATATTGAGATTGTTTCATTATTTAGATTCACTAGGTCTTTGATTTGTTATTTTTAATTCAAATAGTAGTTTGTTGGTATATTTTTATTGAATTGATAATTCACATTAAAAATTATTTTAACTTTTGAAGGAATTTCTTTTCTGTAATAAATTCAGCCAGTGAATACACTTTTGAAAGTGCTTAAAATTATTAATTATAATGAGTAAATGTGGTTCTTTAGGATTAGAGTGTACTTATATGTTACTCAGATTTTTTGTTTCTGGTCTGTCAGGGAACGTAATTATTAACAACATTAAGAAGAGTTTGCCAAGATCTATTTGTGTTAACTAAAGAAAGTTCTGCCCCTGAGCTGAAATGTGTCATAGTGTACTTTTTTTTTTCTTTAATAAGTTTAATCCTCTACCAAAACACAGTTTGTACTCTAGGACTTTCGAAAAATGGACAATTCAATGAAGATGAATTAATAATTCTTACAGATTGACTGTATAGTCACTGAGAATTTCTACTGTATTAGTTATTTTTAGCCCAATGATTATAATTTTATTGCTTAAAAATGTCATGATGAGATTGCACGGGATACTTCTCTTCTGTGTATAATGTGCTCATGGAGACATCTGTAGCCCCACTCTGTACAAATATAGTTCCAAGTGTAGGATCTTTTTCCTCCTAAGTCCTGGTTCTTTTCCTGGCAGGCACTACTTTCTTTTTGGGCATTGGATCAAGAGACATATCACGTGTTTCCTTCTCAGGAAAGAGGCCCTTCAGGTAGTGCTTCTGTGGTTTAGCTGTGTAATTGCCCTTTAGGAAATGGCCAAAAGAATTTTTGCCAAACAGTGCATGTATTAGGACTACTTTTCCTTTGATTACTCTGTTTTCAAATCAAACATGTAAGAAACAGCAATGTTTTAAAAATACTAAATGAAAACATGTGGTAGAATACATTTGCTCTTGGGAAGTATCTTTTTCATTTATAATTTTTGTTGAATGAACTCATAAATTGAATGTAAACATTTCTTTTTTTGTTTTTTGATTCCACAGTCCATGCTGTAACACTATTTCTAAATATCTTTGGATGCTTGGCTTGGATTTGTGTTGATTCTACACGAGGAGTTGATTTTGGATTGAGTATCCTGTGGTTCTTGCTTTTTACTCCTTGTTCATTTGTCTGTTGGTACAGACCACTTTACGGAGCTTTCAGGTAAAATGTGTGTACTTTAAAAACATGCTCTTTAAAGCCTGTGAAGTAAATAATTTGTGGTATATCTTAAAGGGAAAATTGACACATTTTCATTAAATCTTTTTTTATTATTGTGTAACACCTTCAGGAAAGTCCATATATCACAACGCTGTGTATTCATTAGGTTTATTATTTCACGTCAGAGAGGTAATGTGCCAATGTCATAACAAAGCTGAAGGGAGGCGCATCTCACAAGAGAGCATGAACATTCAGTCATCATACTTACGAAGTACAGAAGGATTTCATTAGGCTTTTTAAATCATGAAATCCCATTTTTTCCCTCCCACTTCAGAATAATTAAACATGAAAATGAATGAACGAAAAATGAGAGCAGCCTTAGGTCTTAATATTTGTAAAAGGTTCTATTCCATATGATAAAATAAACTTTTAAGAAAAATTTTGCTCTTCATTCCCTCCTTCAAAAAAAAAAAAGTCACAAGTGATAATTATAGCCTAAATCATAAATGAACCTAGGTAAGATAAATATACATATAATATTTAAAGGGGATTACTTCCAACTAGCAACTTTGTAATTATTTTCTGTGTAACTTCACTTTTGGCTTTTCAAAAGACAGCAACGTTTTAAAACTATATAGACTATAACATGAAGTGTAATACTTCACATGGTATATTTTAATTAGTGACTAGGATTAACATTTCCTAAATGCATGTTCCATGGGCTTTTAGTAGGTGTGGAAAAAAAAGGTTCATTAGCTTAAGTTTGGGAACAGCTGGATAATAAAGCTAATAAGCAAGTTTCTTCGTTTTAGGATTTCTTAGACTCCTTGAGAACCTGGTATGCTTTGTGATTTGACCATAAAAACATTATTATTATTATTACTATTATTATTATTATTTTGTGGGACACTTTTTGGATTATTGCTTGAAGAAATAAACATTAGGAAATGCTGATTTAGATGACAGCCCTGTTTGAGTCCATATATTCAGTTGTTCATCAACTCATGTTCATCTGAATAAGAATAACGAACTTCTTTCAACACCCATGATGAGAGGCCGCATTACTAACAAATATGCATGTAACGTGCAGATGATATATTAGGGAAACTAGAGATCCATGTTCAGTTGTTTAACTATTTCCTATTTCAACATAAAATTTCTTTGATTAACTCGAATGTTTATCACTGCCCTCCCACCCCACACATACACAGTGGAATTAGTAATCCAGATAATGTAAACAGATGGAAAAAAAAAAACAAACCCTAGAAAGAAAAGTGAGAAGATTAGGGAATTTGGAGAGAAAAGATGTCATTCAACATAAAACTAAGTTAGTTAGAAATAAAGGGAAGAAAATAGATGAGAGGAGGGCAAACAAGGAAAGAACCTTTGGATATATTGAAATATGGGAGGTTGGTGGTCAAGCAATGGGGCAAGGAGCTCCTGTAGATGTGGGTTGGAGAGGAATTTACTTACTACTTGCATGATCTAGGAAGAGAGTTACTGCTGTCCTTTCCTTGTCATCTAAGCCTGGCCAAGGTTTTTTAATTTTTAATTTTTTTAACATCTGGCCTCTACCTGCCTACTTTCATCACATTACTAGTGTATCTGTAATGATGCTGGTGGGTGGCAATGGGCTTGTATCAATTTGAGACTTTAAAAGTGACTAGAGACTTTGAATTTTAAACTCTCTATTACTGATATAGCCAAAACAAGCTATTAAAAGCCAGGGGTTTCTTTTTTGTTGTTTTTGTTTTTTGCCTTTTATTACTTGAAGTCACTCAGTTCTGTTTATTCTCTTTCTTTGCCAGTTGAAATAAAAATGCTTTGTGGAACATTTTTATTTCTGACCCTGTTAATCTGTGAGCTAAATTCTTAGTTGTATCTCAATCCTTTAGAGTATATCACATCGCTTCTTGGCCTTTTGGCTAAGATCAAGTGTAGAGTATATCACGAATATGTTGATTATCTGGGTTTCGTTTCACTATTTGGAGCAGAACTGAGAGGAAAAATATTTTATGAGGAAAGCTGAAATTAAAGTATTGGAAATCAGGACTTCCAGTCAAGATGTAGGCTTAGGTAGACATGCTTTGCCTCCTTATGCAACCACAGAGAGAATTACAACTAAACCTCAAAACAAATAACACGTCAGAAAATCAAACTCTATGGAAGTCTGACAACCAAGGTTTTGAGGAAACTACATTCATCCAGATGTGTAGGAGGGGTGGAGAGGTGATGAGATGTGGTATGGCACAGAGAGGTAGTGGGGTTGGAACCAGTGGTCCGACATTGACATGTAGTGGATAAAAATCTGGAGGCATACCCCGAGAATGAGCGATCCCAGTCCCAGGCCAGAAAGCACAATCCAGGGTTCCAGTGCCAGGAAGATAAATCCCTGTAACTTCTGGCTGTAAAAGTCAGTGGGGGTTGAAGTGTTGGAAGAAACTGCCGGGGAGTTTCAGGATACTCTGCTTAACGGGCCCACATGGTCTTGGAATGTATACAGACCCACCCACTCTGGGATTCAGCACCAGGGCAACAGCTGGAAGGGCACCAATTGCATATGGGGAGTGGGTGAAGTGATTGGAAACAGTGTGAGTGCTGAGCAAACCTCCAGAAGAAGACTAGCAGCAGCGCTGTCCCCTCTCTTAGCTCTCCCCCGACACTGAGCCACAAAGTGGTGAAGTGGTTTACCCAGCCCTGGTGATTATGTAAGGCTCTGCCCCACACAATTTACAGGTGCCTTTTCTACAATAGGCCACATTAAGACAGGGAGTCAAAGCAGCTCTATCTGCAACACAGAAACAAACACAGGGAGGCTGCCAAATTGAGGAGACAAAGAAATACGGTCCAAATGAAGGAACAGAACAAAACCCAGAAATAGAACTCAATGAAATGGAGATAACCAGCCTATCAGATTCAGAGTTCAAAATACTGGTGATCCAGATGCTCAAAGAACTCATTGAGTATGGCAACAACATAAAGGGAAGAAAGAAGGTTACACTAAGTGAAATAAAGAAAAATGTACAGGGAACTAACAGTGAAGGGGAGGAAGCTGGAGGTCACATCAGCAAAGAAATAAGCATTCAACCAGAAAAGCAAGAAGAAACAAGAATTCAAAAAAAAAAAAAATGAGGATAGTATAAGAAGCCTCTGAGACATCTCCAAATGTACCAACATCTGAACCATAGGGATGCCAGAAGGAGAAGAGGAAGAGCAAGAAATTGAGTTTATTTGAAGAAACATGAAAAATTCCCTAATTTGGTGAAGGAAATAGACATACAAATCCAGAAAACACAGAGTTCCGAATAATTTGGACCCAAAAGAACCACACCAAGACACATCATAGTTAAAATGCCAAAGGTTAAAGATAAAGAGAGAATCTTAAAAGCAGCAAGAGAAAAGCAGAGAGTTACCTACAAAGGAGTTCCCATAAGATCATCAGCTGATTTCTCAAACTTTGCAGGCAAGAAAGGACTGGCAAGAAGTATTCAAAGTGATGAAAAGCAAGGACCTACAACCTAGATTACTCTATTCAGGAAAGCAATCATTTAGAATTAAAGGGCTGGTAAAATGCTTCCCAGACAAGGTTCATCATCGTCAAGCCATTATTACGTGAAAAGTTAAAGGGACTTATTTAAGGAAAAGAAGATCAAAAATATGAACATTAAAATGGCAACAAATTCACAACTCTCAGCAACTGAAACTAAAAAAGCAAACAAGCAGAATCAGAACTGAGTCATACATATGGAGATCATTTGGAGAGTTATCGGTAGGATTTTCTATGTACACTGTCATATCATCTGCAAACAATGACAGTTTTACTTCCACCTTTTTAATTTGGGTGCCTTTTATTCCTTTTTCTTGTCAATCACTGTAGCTAGAGCTTCCAATACTATATTGAGTAAAAGTGGTAAAAGCAGACACCCTTGTCTTGTTCCTGATCTTAGGGTGGAAACTTTTAGTTTTCGCCTGTTGAGTATAATGTTGGTGGTAGATTTCTCATAGATGGCCTTTATTATGTTGAGGTTTGCTCCCTCTACTCCCACTTTGCTTAGTGTCTTTATACTAAATGGGTGCTGTACTTTATCGAATGCTTTTTCATCTATTAATATGATAATGTGATTTTTGTCTTTCCTTTTATTTATGTGATGTGTTATGTTTACTGATTTGTGAATTGTACCATCCTTGCATCCCTGGGATGAATCCCACTTGATCACGGTGGATGATCTTTTAATGTATTGCTGGATGTGGTTTGCCAATATTTGATTGAGGATTTTAGTGTCTATGTTCATAAGCAATATTGGCCTGTAGTTTTCTTTTTTTGTTGTGTCTTTATCTGGTTTTGGGATTAGATAATGCTGGCCTCATAAAAAGAGTTTAGGAGTCTTCCTTCTTCTTGGATTTTTGGAAATAGTTTGAGAAGGCTAGGGGTTAGTTCCTCCTTAAATGTTTTGTAAAATTCTCCTGTGAAGCTGTCCAGTCCAGGGCTTTTGTATGTCAGGAGTTTTTTGATTACTGCTTCAATTTCACTAGCTGCTATCAGTCTGTTCAGGCTTTCTGCTGCTGCTTGATTGAGTTTTACAAGATTATATGTTTCTAGAAATTTGTCCATTTCACCCAGGTTTTCAAATTTCTTGGCATATAGTTCATAGTAATTTCATACAGTCCTTTGTATTTCTGTGGTATCAGTTGTAATTTCTCTTTCGTTTCTGATTATATTTGTTTGGGTCGTTTCTCTTTTTTTCTTGATGAGTCTGGTTAAAGGTTTGTTGATTTTGTTTATCTTTTCATAGCACCAGCTCCTGGATTTATTGATCCTTTGAATTGTTCTTTTAGTCTCTATGTCATTTAATTCCGCCCTGATCTTGATTACTTCCTTCCTTCTATTTGCTCTGGGCTTTGTTTGTTGTTGTTTCTCCAGTTCTTGTAGATGTAGGATTAGGTTGTTTATTTGAAAATTTTCTGTCTCTTTTAGGTGGGCCTGTATTGCTATGAACTGCCTTCTCAGAACTGCCTTCACTGTGTCCCATAGGTTTTGGGCTGTTGTGTGTTCATTTTCATTTGTTTCCAGAAACTTTTTGATTTCTTCCTTATCTCATTGTTAACCCATTCATTTTTAATAACATGTTATTCAGTCTCCATGAATTTGAGTTTTTGAGTTTTTTCCTTAAGATTGTTTTCTAGTTTCAAGCCATTGTGATCTGAGAAAATGATTGATATGATTTCAATTTTCTTGAGTTTTTTTGAGGCTTGTTTTATGTCCTATCATGTGGCCTACCTTTGAAAATGCTCCATGTGCATTTGAAAAGAATATATTTTGCTGCTTTGGGGTGAAAGCTTCTGTGTATATCAATTAAATCCATGTGATCTAGAGTTTTGTTCAGTGCCACAATATCCTTGTTGATTCTTTGTTTGGAGGATCTGTCCATTGTTGAAAATGGGGTATTTTAAAATCCCCTATTATAAGTATGTTCCTGTCTGTATCTTTCTTGAAATTCTCCAAGATTCTCCTTGTATAATTTGGTGCTCCTATATTGGGTGCATATATGTTTACAATGTTTATATCTTCTTAATGGATTCTACCTTTGAGTAGTATGAGTTGTCCTTCTGTGCCTCTTTTTATGGCCTTTGTTTTGAAATCTATGGTGTCTGATGAAAGTATTGCAACTCTGCCCTTTTTTTCCTGTCTCTTTGCTTGGAATATTTTCTTCCAGACCTTCACTTTCAGTCCAAGTAGGTCTTTTGTTCTCAGGTGGGTCTCTTGTAGGCAGCATATGTGTGGGTCATGTTTTCTTAACCATTCAGCTACCCCATATCTTTTGATTGCAGCATTTAATCCATTTATATTTAAGGTTATTATGGTTAGGTACTTATTCATTACCATTTTACGTCTTTTTACCTGTGTTCCTCTCTCTCTTTTTCTTCTTCTTAAAGCAGTCCCTTTCGCATGTCTTTCAATGCTAGTTCGGTGTAGGTGTATTCTTTTAGCTTTCTTTTGTCTGGGAAATTCCTTATTTTGCCTTCAATTTTAAATGAGAGCCTTGCTGTGTAGAGTAGTCTTGGTTGCAGTCCTTTGCTTTTCATTACTTGGAATATTTCTTGCCATTCCCTTCTGGCTTGTAGTGTTTCTGTTAAGAAATCAGCTGCCGACCTTATTGGAGTTCCCTTGTATGTTACTTCCTGTTTCTCCCTTGCTGCCTTTAAGAATCTCTCTTTGTCTTTGAATTTTGCCATTTTAATTATGTGTCTTGGAGTGGGTCTCTTTGTGTTCATCTTGGTTCACTTTGGACCATCTTGCTTATACCTTGCTTGTTCATCTTGGACTTTGTGTGCTTCTTGGACTTGTGTGACATTTTCTCTCATCAATTAGGAACGTTTTCTGTCATTACTTTTTCTAACAGGTTTTCTATCCCTTGCTCCTCCTCTTCTCTTCTGGTATCTCTAACATATGGATATTATTATGTTTGTTGTTGTCCTGCAGCTCCCTTAACCTCTCTATGTTCTTTTTTCCTTTTCTTGCCATTTCTGGAAATCTTTTTTTACCTTGTCCTCTAGTTTGCTGATTTGATCCACTGCTTCATCTAGCCTGCCTTTAATTTCTTCTACTGTGTTCTTTAATTCAGAAATTGTATTCTTCATTTCCTCTTGTCTCTTATTGATAGTTTTTGTGTCCTTTTTCATGATGATGAATTTTGCAGTAAGTTCCTTGTAGCTTCCCTCTAATTCTTTGTAATTCTTACTGAGCTCATTGAGCTTCCTTATAACCATTGTTTGGAACTCAATGTCTGATAGTTTACTTGCCTCTGTTTCATTTAGCACTCTTTCTAGGGATTCCTCCTTTCAATTGGGAGTTGTTTCTTTGTCTCCCCATTTTAGGAGAGACTCTTCTTGTTTGTTTCTGCTTCTCAAATTGATCTGCTTTGACTTCTGTCTTTTTGGTGTGAACTTCTGTGGCAGGAGGCCTGCAGGATTCAGTGGTGCAGTCTCCTTAATCTACTGAACTTGATGATCTTCGGATGCCCTTTATGCCACTTATGTTGACTGTCTGGATGTAATTGGGTTTTGATTGCTGTTGGGTCATTCTTTGATGGGTCCTTCCCTCCAGCTGGTTGACTAAGGATCACTCCACTCACCACATTTTGTATGCTGTTGGGTAGGTGCTGCCATAACAGAACCACACAGCCCAGGAAACAAACCCATACGTGCAAAAGTAACTCCCATCCACAATCCCACTATCAACAACAAATAAACTAATGTTAATAAGGATGTAAAAAGATTAAGACTGTTATAAGAAAGGAGAAGCAGATATGAGATGACTAACAAAGAGAAATGATTTTGAGAGGGTAGAGAGAGGAGCACTAATAAGAGTAGGGAATCAGAACAACATGAAGAGAGAAAGTAAAATTTGCCTCATAAATAAAAAAGGAAATGAAGAAGCCAGAATGGAGTAAGAGAAGGAAAGTGTATAGTATGAGGTTTAAAGATAAAATAAAAAAGTGAGAGAAAGAAAAAGGAAAAAAGTAAATAAATAGTAAAAAAACAGGAAAAAATTGGAGAAAAAGAGCCACTGCAGCACTATCAATAACAAATGAGCTAAGATTAATATAGGTGGGATGGGAATAAGAGGGAAAAAATAAAGAAAGAAAAGCTTAGGAGATGTCTAGAGGAAAGGGAAGTGAGTTTGAGATGATAGAGGGAGGGGGAATACTAAGGGTGAGGAATGAAAACCAGGCTAAGACAGGGAAAAATTAAAATTTGAGGTGAAAAAAAGAAAGGCAGGATGAAGGGAAAAAGTAGAAAAGAAAAAAAAACCCAGGCTAATACAGGAAAAGGTTGAAATCTGAGATGAAAAAGAGAATGGGCAGGATGAAGGCAGAATGGAGCTGGAGAGGGGAATGGTGAAATTTGAGATTTGAAATACAAGAATAGTGAAGAATTAGAGATAAAATTGAAAAAAAAAAACCCAACTCAACAACAACTACCCTATCTACAACCAAGGAGCAAAGAGTGCTAAAGGTAGAGAGAGAACTCGGGCGTTCTAAGATTTCTTGTTGGAAACAAGAATGAGATGACCATTGATAAGAAAATTGGTGTTGAGAGGCTAGACGGGAGAAATAGTAATTGTACAGGATGGAAACAAGTTGTAGCAAAAGAGAAAACAAAATTTAAAATGAAAATAATAACAGAACAGAGGAAGGTGAAATAGGGCAAGAGAAGGGAGGAGGAAAATACGAGTATTGAAATAAACTATAATATAAAAAAATCTAGTGATTTAATATGCACAATCTAGAAGGATAAGAAATGAATGTTAAAAAACTATGAAGGGAAGAAAATACTGCAAATCATGGAGAAGAAGACCACAGTGGATTTCATCTCGTCAGCATCTAGTATTTACCACTGTTTTTTCTTTGTGGATCCGCCTCTGATGATGTCAGATGGTGTCCCAGTCTGGCCTTAGGCAGCCTGTTTGAAACTACCGGGGAACTGTCTGTGGCTGACTCCTTCACCTGTTAATCTAGTCACTCTGCACTCAGCAGTCAGGCTTAAGCACCACAGGTGGGGTATAGTACCTCCTGGGAGAGGGGCTATTGCTTCCCCTCAGGCTGAGGCCACTTGGAGGGGAGCAGTCTGCTTGAGCTAAATGGCTCCTGCAGTCGTGGGGATGACTCAGTACCAGGATCCTGGCAGCTGTTCTCTCAGTTCTCTCCCCAAAGCGACTGTCCCCATTCTCTCCTCAAGTGTCTCTAGTTCACTCTGCCCAACACTTGGCCCCCTGCTGGAGCCCAGGGTAAGTGACTGCATATGAAAAACTTATGCATTGGCCCTATAAACGCCTATCTGCATCTCTAGCCATCTTTCTTTGGCAGAAAGAAACCCTGTCACTTTTTGCAGCTGTATGTTATCTATGTACTTTTTGGGCTCTTGTGCTGTAAGCTGAGGAGCCCAGCTTCGGATTTAGATTGACACTTCTCAGGGAGATCTCCTGGCTGCTGAGATATTCCTCCAGCACTTCAGCTGCTGCCCACAGGAACCCAGCCAGTCCTCTCGTGTCTCCTCCACATTCCCTACCAGTCACGTGTTGAAGCTGTTTCTTCTGTCTGTCCTTGGTTATGAGGCTTCTCTTCCACTATTGTTCAGTTCTTTATTCCAGATGATTTCTCCACAATTTAGTTGTAATGCCAGATTGGTCCTGGGACGAGGTTAGTGTAACTTCCACTCACTCTTCCACCATTGCATGTACCAGATTTTCTTTATTCATTCAGCAAAACATCTTTGCTCTGTTTTTAGCTATTATGGATAAAGCTGCTATCAACATCTGTGTGCAAGTTTTTGTGTGGACTTAAATATTTAATTCCTTTGAGTAAAATCTGTAGAACCTTTTGGCACAAACTGACATCTTGACAGTATTGGTTCTTCTATCCACAAACATGGAATATCTCTCCATTTATTTCTTTCTTTGATTTATTTTATCAGAGATTTGTTGTTACATGTTGTTGTCACTCCTTGTGACCCTATGAATTAGTAATGTCCGCAATGTCCTGTCCTCAACCAACCCTGCTGAGCTCCTGTAGACTCATGCCCATGGCGTCTTTTATGGAGTCACTTCACATATTTGGTCCTCCTTTTTTCTTTCTGCCTTCTTGTTTTTTTCAGCATTATTGTTTTCTCTAAAGAATCCTGCTTTTTCAGAGTTCCTGGAGTAGAAGATTTTCATGATGTTCTTCATGTAGATCTTCTACACATTTTGTTAGATTTATGCCTAAGTATTTCATTTTTGGGGTGTTATTTAAAATTTTTTATTTATTGATTTGAGAGAGAGTAGAGGAGAGGTGGTGGGTGGAGGGGGGAGAGAGATCGATTTGTTGCTCCACTTATTTATACATTCAGTGGTTGATTCTTGTATGTGCCCTGACCTGGGATCAAACCTCAACTTTGGTGCATGGGGATGATGCTCTAACCAACTGAGCTACCTGGCCGGGGCGGTAGTATTGTGTTTTGCAATTCAAATTCCACTTGTTCATTACTGCTCTATAGCAGTGATTTTCTACCTTCTTCATCTTGTAGCACACACAAACTAATTACTAAAATTCTGTAGCATACCAAAACATACGTATTTTTTACTAATCTGATTTTAAAAATAGGTATAGTTTTGATTCATGCACACTGTACCGCTATTGTATTGTCTATCTTTTTTTTATTTAACAATCTAAGGCAAAAAGAGGTCAGTGCCCCTGACATTGTATGTTTTAAAAATCCTTGTGGCACACCAGTTGAAAATTGTTGCTCTATAACAAAGCAATTGAGTTTTTACATTGTATCCTGCACCTTTGCTATAATCACTTATTAGTTCCATGAGGGGTTTTTTTTGGTCTATTCTTTTGGATTTTCTTCATAGACAATCATGTCATCTGTGAACAAATACAGTTTTATTTGTACCTTCTCAGTCTTAATATCTTTTTTCTTTTCTTGTCTTACTGCATTAGCTTGGACTTACAGTGTAATGTTGAAAAGCTGTGATGTAAAGCAGGTTATAATTGCCTTGTTCCTGGAGTGTATGATATACATGTACAACTAATCTGTATCACTATTAAATAACACTGTACCACTTCTCAGGTAGTGTGAATACCTTATAATACAAAATAATCCTAATTCTTCCCTCCTTTCATTTTCATCATTGCTGTCATTCATTCACTTATACACAAGCACACACACACACACAAACATATGTAATCAAATATAGTGTTGGTGTTATTTTGAACAGACTGTTAGATTAAGAATAAAAAAAATAAAAGTTTTCATTTTATCTGAACTGATTCATTCTTTGATGATCTTCCTGCCTTTATGTAGATCTGAGTTTCTGATCTATGTGATCTGTCCAGAAGGTATCCAGCCACGTAATATGAAAAATTGAGAAATTTATTGAAGAAGATACAAGAGACATTGTACTTAAGACAATGACGCTTCAGTCCCCTTCAAAATAGGCAACTTGGGACCTCACACAGTTCTCCCAGTCACCATCATCTGCCCCATTGTACTTTCCTGAATCTCATTGACAGTCTGAAGTCTCTTCCCTTTCAAAGGTGATTTTAGTTTTGGGAAAAGCCAGAGGTCACAGGATTCCAAATCTTGACTGTAGCAGGTCTGAGTCACCTGGGTGATTTGATGTTTCACAAAAAAACTCTGCACAAGATGTGATGCACGAGCAGATGCATTGTCATGATGAAGCTGCCAGTCACCAGTTGCCCACAGCTGTGGCCTTCTGAATCATCCCAGCAGTTTCCACGGAGGAATGTTCAAGCTTAACACAAAATTTGATGCAGACTCATTGTCCTACCCACTCATTTTGAATGCTGTGGACACACAGTACACATGTTCACTCAATGGCATCTACCGCCCCCATTGACTTGTACAGTGAAGTTGTCATTGTTCATGCATGTGCATTCCAGTCCACTCTCCTTGGCTGCCAGGTTACATTGATGTTGCACAAACTTCTTGTTATATTAACAATGGCTGGACTTCTTTTTTTTTGAAGAACTACTTTTAACATTTCTTGTAAGGCAGATCTACTGGCAAAAAATTCCCTCAACTTTTGTTTGAGGAAGTCTTTTTCTTCTTCATGTTTGAAGAATAATTTTTAAGGTTCAGAATTTTAGGTTGGTATGTTCCCCACCCCCCAACATTAACTATTTTATTGTACTCTTGCTTGCATGGATTCTGAGATGTCAGATGTAATTCTGATCTTTATTTTCTATAGTTAATGTGTTTTTACCCTTTTTAATATTTAATTTTCTGTGGTTTGATTATGATTTGCCTAGTCCTTGATTTGTGTAGTCTTTGTTGGTATTCTCTGACCTTCTTCGATCTGGTTTTTGGTATTAGACATTTATTTTGGGGAAGTTCTCCATCATCATTGTTGCTAATATTTCTTCTGTTCCTTTCCTCCTCCTTTTGCTATTCTTGATATGTGTATATAACACCTTTTGTAGTTGTCCCACAGTCCTTGGTATTCTTCTTTTTTAGAATTTTTTTTCTCTTTTCAGTTTTGAAGGTTACTGTTGAGAGACTGTCAAGCTCAAGATTCTTTCCTCCCCATTTCCAATCTACCAATAAACCCATTGATGGCAGTCTTCACGTCTTTTGCAACGTTTGTGATCTCTAGCATTTATTTGGTTCTCTCTCAGAATTTCCATCTCTCTACTTTCATTTCTAATCTGTTCTTGCTTGCCGTCTACTTTATGCATTAAAGCCTTTAGCATACTGGTTGATAATAGTTGTAAATTTCTGACTTTTTTTTTTTCTTGCATTTTAGTTTGCCTTGTAATTTTTACTTGTGCCTGTGCCTCAGGACTGTGAACTCCACCAATGCTTCTCAGTTCCTCCTCTTTCTTAGATGGGACAGGTGGCTAGAGTGGGAGTTTGGTATTTCCCTTTACCCATGTAGATATTAACCCAATAATAAGGCCAGAGTGAGAGGCAACAAGCATTTGAGAGAAAAAAGAATAGCTATTCTGGGAAGCATTGGTTCAGATAGAAACCCAAATAGTGTTCCAATTAGGAGACAAAGATTAGAGGTATTTATGAGAAAGGGAAGGGAACAATTACCTCAATAGAAGGAAGGCATTTCTGTTGGCTCAGATAAGCTAACATAGTAACATTAACTTTAAACAGTATTGTTAATTTTCAGTTTAGTAGTCAAAGTATCTGCCCTTCTTTTTATCTTTGCAAACATTTCTTTGGATCACAGTGTTGTTTTGGACCCAGTCCAAAGGTTTTGCCCTGTTTTTACATTCAAAAGTCTTGAGGCATCAGATGTGCAAGACAGTCTCTTTGAAATGGCAGCCCTAACTCCATTTTAAAGTTGCTGTGTTTATATTGTTTTGTACATAGCTTAGGCTCTAATAAGACCCCAGCACTTTAGGCTTTTGCTAACCTTGTTAAGAATAGAGTGATCTGTAGTACTTTCAAATGGTTCTTTTTCCCTTCTTCTTGCAGTTGGCATGAGGGGATTCCCTCCGCCACCCCCCCACCCGCCCGCCGCCAGTGTTCTCTGAGAACCAGGTTGAGCTCTTGGTGGTAAAATTCACAAATGTGTCGGGCTTCTCCCATGAGAAGGTTTCCTGGTTCTCAGAGTTGTCCACTTAGAGCCTCCAGCAATTTTTTCCTACTGTAACAACTGGTTTCTGTGAAGGTTTTTGCTCATGAGTTTTTGCTCTTTTAAGTTTTCATTTTGTATTCACCTGTCTGTCTCTCCAATTTTGGGGTAGCCGTTTGCCCTGTAACATCACTTATCTTTTGGTTCTAAGAAGAGTTGTTGATTTTTCAGTCTGTTCAGCTTTTTACTTGTTAGGATGGATTGGCTACTTCTAAGCTTTTCTAGGTATACTTTTTAAAAGCTGTCTCTGGGCAAGAGATAGTAGTTGTATCTTATTTCTTTATAATGTACTTCATATCCATGGGGATATTACACCTTTTATATTGGAATAGTTTGTTAATTGAAATTACACATTAAATATAATTGAGCTGCAACACTATTTTAACATCTTGACAAACACATAGAGTATCAACCAAAAAGTCAGTTTAATTGTTTTATATGAAGATATTTGATTTTAAGTTTAAAAATATATTTAAAGCTCAGGAATTGATGTTATTATAATAGTTGAGTTTCTAAGTGTGATGTAAGGACCCTTGGGGTTCTCCCTTCAGATATCTTAAGGAAAAAGAGGAAAAAAAAATCTTTGTCTTTGGCAGAGATTTCTTAGATACAACAATAAAATCAAGATCCATAAAAACAAAATGATAAATCAGAGTTGTAAGAGGGCAAAACTTCTGCTCTTTAAAAGACACTCTTAAGGAAATGAAAAGACAAGCCACAGACTGGGAGCAAATCCTGCCAAGCATATATCTGATAGAGACTTGTATACCCAAATTCATAAAACTCAACAATAAGGGAAATAACCCAATTAAAAACCTCAGAAAAATATTCTAACAGTTTATCAAAGATGATAGATGGATGACAAAAAGCACATGAAAATGTGCTCAGAAACATGTTATTAGGAAAATGCAAATTGAAATCAAATGAGATCCCATAATATACCTATTAGAATGGCTAAAATTTAAAGGATTGATCATACCAGGTGTTAGATGTGGAGGAACTGGAACACTTAGATACTGCCACTGGGAATATAAAATGGAATAAACCCTTCAGAAAACAGTTTGGCAGTTTCTTTCTTTCTTTTTTTTTTTTTTTAAATCCTCACCCAAGGAAAGGAAGGGGGCGGGGGGAGGGGAGATCGAGGGAGGGGGTATAGAGGGAAAAAAAGAGAACGCCAGCTAAATAATCAACGTCAAAGAGAAACATCGATTGATCAGTTGCCTCCCTGTGCACCCTGACCAGGGATTGAACCCACAACCTAGAATGTGCCCTGTCTAGGATTCAAACCTGCAACCTTTTGGTGCACGGGACAATGCTCCCACCAACTGAGACACCTGGCCAGGGCTGGGAGTTTCTTAAAAAGTTAAACATATATCTACCAAGTGTTCTAGCCATTCCACTTCTAGGAAGTTACCCAAGAGAAAAGGAAATATATGTTCACATGAAAACTTATATATGAATTTTTGTAGCAACTTTATTTATAGTAGTACAAAACTGGAAACAACCTAAATATCTCTCAGCAAATGAATGAATAAAACTATGGCATGTCCATACAGTGCAATAGTACTTAGCAATGAAAAGGAAATGAACTTTTGACAGGTGCCGCATGAGTGAATCTCAAAATAATTATGCCAAATGAAAGAGGCAGACAAGAAAAAAGTATATTGTGTATGATTCTATTTACATAAATTAAAATATGATAACGATAGTGACAAAACAGTGTGTGGGGTGGGGAGGATGGGATTACCGATGTACACAAGGAAACTGTGGGATATGTTTACTGTTTTTATTGGAGAAGGCTCACGGGTATATACATATGTCAGACCATCAAATTGTACGTTTTAAATATTTGAAGTTTATTGTATGTTAATTATAATTCAGTGAAGCTATTTTGTAAGAAAAATAAAAGGAAAACAAATTTTTTGCCAAGATATTTTATGGTACAGTTGGAAATTGAAAGGACAAATTGAGGTAGCAATAATAAAAATATCTAGTATTTGCATAAAGATTTGCATAAATTATGTTATTATGATTTCAAGTCTCAGGTAGTTGCCACAGGTATTTTTAAAAATACTTAGTTTTTAAATGTTGAGTGTCAGTCTGCATGTGAATGTAAAGGTATTGAGAAAAATGACATTTTACCTTCTTCCCTCCCCCCCCCTTTTTTTTTTTTTACAAAAAGGAGTGACAGTTCATTCAGATTCTTTGTATTCTTCTTCGTCTATATTTGTCAGTTCGCTGTACATGTACTACAGGCTGCTGGATTTCACAACTGGGGCAACTGGTAAGTCTTTTAATTACTGAAGTTAATCTGTTCATCTAGTATCTTTATGTAACTTTTGGCTTCCTAAAAATAGGTAACAGAAAGGCCCTGGCTGGATAGCTTAATTAGTTAGAGTGCTGTCCCCATATGCAAAGGTTGTGGGTTCCATCCCCAGTCATGGCACATAAAAGAATCATGCAATGAATGCATGAATAAGTGGAACAATAAATTAACATTTCTTTCTTTCTATTTCTCTCTCCCTTCTTCTCTGTCTCTAAAATCAATTTAAAAATTTTTTGAAAAATAGTTAACAGAGAAAAAAGCCAGATTGGCCAAACTAAGTAAGTAAAAATTGCAATTTTTTAGTATTTAAAAATTTTCTAAGGCATAACCTTTGGACAAACCATGCTATTTGAAAATTATGATAGAAAAAAATAAATGAATTAAAAACAGCACATTATATCTAGTTTAAATAAAATGTGTATATAACAGGCTTTAAGAGGAAGGGTAAAAGGAGACTGAGGAGTGATTAGATAGGTAGGAGGGCCAAAGATAGTGGAAGGGAGAGAAAAGAAATTCAAGGATTTCAAGGAAAAGGGGATGTAATGTGTGTAAAGTACTATTTTAGGTTTACAAACATGTTTTCATATACACATGCATATGGACATGTCTTAAAAAGTGGAATCACTGCATACACATACACATGTATTTTATTCATTTTTATTGAATTTATCAGGTTAATATTGGTTAATAAAATTATATAGGTTTCAAGTGTACAATTCTATAATAAATCATCTGTATATGTTATTGTGTGTTCACCACCCCATCTCAAATCTCCTTCCATCACTGTTTATTCCCCCTGAATCCTCTTCTACCTCCCTCCACTACTCTTTCCTTCTGGTAACCACCAAACTGTTGTCTCTATCTATGAGGGGTTTTTTTTCTCCTTAATCTCTTCACCTTTTCCACCCAGACCTACAGTCCCCCTTGTTTCTGACAACTGTCAGGCTGTTCTCTATTTATGAGTCTGTTTCTCTTTTGTTTGTTAGTTCATTAGATTCCACATATGAGTGAATCATATGGTACTTGTCTTTTTTGACTGGCTTATTTCACATAGCATAATGTTCTCCAGGTCTATCCATGCTGTCGCAAAGGGTAAGTTTTCCTTCCTTTTTTTATGGCGAAGTAGTATTACATTCTGTAAATGAACCACAGCTTTTTTAATCCACTCATCTACCGATGGACTCTTGGGCTGCTTACAAATTTATACATATATTTTTAAACAACATTATCATTCTCAGCATGGCAAAATAGTCACTCAGTGGGGGAGCCTCAGGAACGGACACTATTTGGACCTGGGCTAGGAGGTAATAGCACATTTATATCTCCATTCATTCACTCTAGAGCAAACATTCCCTGAATGAGATGGCAGGTTGAGGAGTATGCATCTCTAAAGTTATTCTTCCATCTCTTCTTTCTTTTATAACTGAAGTACATGCAATTGAGTTCTTATAAACCAAAAGCATGTATGAGGCAAATTTGCTTCACTGTGTACATATACTAAAATGAGCATGTAAACATAGAGTATATTGAGGACTTACATTTAGTATGCCACTACTGAACAGGAATAGTGACAGGCAGTCAGATCTCCTAATGGGTATATATATATATATATATGCAGAGAGTTTATAGATATTTTAAATCAGTTCTTGGAAAAAGCATTCATTATCATTTTAAATAGTATTTAGTCTTTGATATTTGAGGGAACAGAAATGTTTTTGAATGTTTAACTAAAAAATACTGCTTATATTAACACAAGTTTTTTTTTAAAATATGAAATTAACGTCTTGCTTTTTAGCACAAACTTAGAAAAAGTATTAAAATTGAGCATAACAGCAAGAGTAGTAATGAAATAGCACAGGAATCTGCTAGTGAGAGTGCGTACAAGATGACCTGTTTTACGATAGATCTCATGTAAATCAGATTTTTAAAAAATTAAACTCTTTGAGTTAATTGTAGATTCACAGTGATAAGAAGTAATGCAGAGAGATCACAGGTACACAGTTTTCCCCAACTGTAATATCTTGTTAAAACAGGTGCAATATCAAAACCAGGATCTTGACATTGATACAGTCAAGGTAGAGAACATTTCCATCACCAAAGGATCTCTCATGTTGCTCTTTTATAGTCACATTCACTTCTTCTGCCCCCATTCCCTCCTTAACTGCAGCAGTCACTAATCTGTTCGTCATCTCTTACTTTGTCTCTTCAAGAATGTTATATAATTGGAATTGTACAGTGTGTAACCTTTGGCTTTTTTCACTCAACATAATTCTCAGGAGAGTCATCCTGGTTGTTGTGTATATTTGTAGTTCATTCCTTTTGGTGGTATGGATGTACCACAGTTTGTTTAACAAGAGTTGAAGGAGTCTGGAGTTTCAAGTTTTGGGGCTATTATGAATAAAGCCACTATAAACATTTGTGAACATATTTTTGTTTGAACATAAATTTTCATTTCTCTGTGGTAAGTACTCAAGATTGTGATTGTTGGTTCATATGGAAGTTGCATGCTTAGTGTTTTTAAAGAACTGACAGACTGTTTAAAGAACTGACAGACTGTTTTCCAGAATGGCTATATGTTCCCACCAACAATGTATGTGTGATTCAGCCTCCACATCACATCCTCATCAGCATTTGGTATTGGCACTGTTTTTATTTTAGCCATCCTGATAGGTGTGTAGTGATATCTATTTGAGGTTTTAATTTGTATTTCCCTAATGACTCATGATGTTGAACATCTTTTCATGTGCTTACTTGTGATCTCTGTGTCCTCTTCTTGGAATACCTCTTCATGTCTTTTGCCCATTTTCCTCCTCCTCCTCCTTTTTTTTTTTTTTTTTAAACTGTTGAGCTTTGAAAGTTCTTTATATATTCTGGATGCTAACCTTTGTTGAATATATGGTTTGCAGGGGTTTTTTTAATAATTAAGCAGAACTTAATGAACTTTAAAAGAAAGTAATAATGAACTCCTAGGTATAAAAAGTATAAAATCTGGTGGTACACGTTTCAGGCTAGAGTTTGATGTCTGGGTTTGAATTTAGACTATGCCGTTTATCAGCTCTGTGACCTTGGTACTGAATATCTCTGTGACTCAGCTCCTTACCTGTAAAGTAGGGATTAAAAACAGCCATAGCTTACAGGATTGTTGTGAGAATTAAATGAGTTAACATGTATAAAGAACATGAGTGCTGCTTGGCTCATAAGAGCTGAATATGTGTTAGTTGTTACATTATTTTTTTAAAAAATGTGCATTGATATATTTGCCTAATGATACTTTCCTTTTTATTACTCCATAGTGGTTGGATTTCATCCCTTACTGGTCTCAACCGAAGCATTCCTGTTGGAATCATGATGATATTCATAGCAGCACTTTTCACAGCATCTGCGGTCATCTCACTAGTTATGTTTAAAAAGGTGAGTGAAATTTCATGTCCGCAAATTTTTATAGTGAAACTCATTTTCCACTTTTGCTCTTATTATAATGTAGCCTCAAGTCATTTTTTTGTTCTTCTTGTGCAAGTTGGTTCTCTCAGGATTACTTTGTGTAATTAAAAGTTAGGCATAGATATATGCCTATTTAGAAAATTGCATCATGTATCACATTTTTAACTTCTTTAGAAGGGAAATATTTTAAAATCCTGTTAACTGAAGTTTTTTTCAATTGAAGAATTAACCTTATTTTTTAAATTTGGATTATTTTTTATATATTCTGACTTACTTTTTGAATTTTGAATGTATTAGCCTGATTAATAAATGGAAGTGTAGTGTGTGCATTTTATTCGTATTTAAAATTTAAACACACTAAATTATTGATCAAAGAGTATAAAGTGAGCTGGTGACAGGTTCAGCCTGGGTTATGACATGAGTTTTGTTTTTAGCAACTGCTCAATTATCTGTACTTCTTCCTATAGAATTCCCATGGCTGTTTTCACAGTCTTAAAAAAAATCATTACATAGGGTAGGAGAGAAATCAATGTTTTTATTTGTTTATATAAAGTTTAATTGTGAGATATATATACATATATATATTTGATATTCTGCATATGTTCAAACATGATATAGCAACCCTGGAAATGATATCTATGTTTTAAAATGATAAAGGACTTTTAGTGGATCTCACTATAAAGAAAACAAGTCTGTACATCTTTTTAAAACAATTTTAATGCCCAGTAACTTGAGAATACGTACAAGAAATGCATAGAAATAATTGTACCTTATATTTGAGAACACTCTGCACTCTTGAAATATTTTACTTACACATTTGACTTTGTCCTCAAAACTCTATGAAGGCTGAATAGTATTTTTTCTGTCCAAATTTTGTTGCTTATTTTCTCTCATAAAACCTTTTCTTTCTTTTTTGAACTGCACACACATACTGTTGAAACTTAGCTTTCTAAAGTTACTAAATCCTGAAGTCTGTTTTCAGTCTTCCTCCTCCTTGAATTCTGTAGTCTTCTATACTACAGGCTGCTCCTCTTCCTCAGTCTTTGCAATTGTGTTCTAATTCTCTTGCCTCTGAGGTTATTCTTTCTCTTTCATTTATTTTTTTTTGTTCAGCTCATTAGTGAAAGTCTCCTTAAATGCAGTCAGTTTTCTCCTTTGGTGTTCTACAATCTTTTTTCGTGAGAATTTCAACCGCCCTCATTGTTTCAGTTTCTTCTTTATCTGGGTGACCTAGAATGTTGGTGTTGGACGATACAGTGCTTTGCATAAACATTTAGTTGCCTCATCAGGTGACTGTTTACATCACCAACAGATTGTTATCATCGTCTCACAGTAATGCATCATAAATTCATCATTTTCATCTCAGAACTAGCTCTTCTTCCAGAGGTTCTGATTCATATTCAAGAAACATTTATTAAGACTACATATCGTATGATTCTGTTTATATGAAATGTTCAAAATAGGCAAACCTGTAGAAACAAAGTAAATTAGTGGTTGTGGCTGGGGTGGGGTGGGGAGTGACTGCTAATGGTTATGAAATTTCTTTTTGGGGTGATGACAATGTTCTAAAATTAAGTTGTATAGAGGATATAGTTACAACACTATCAAGAAACTAAAAACCATTGAATTATATACCTTAAAAGGCTAAATTGTATAGTATACAAGTTTTATCTCAGTGAAACTATTTTTTTAAACAAACATTTATTAAACACCTACTATAAATGGGGTGGTGCTAAGTACTTTCTCAGATGATTCCATTTAACATTCGTGTCAGCACTTCGACTACTTCTGTTACTGTTTCCATTACTTTCTTAGTGACTTTCCTAGATACTTTTATACCTTTTTTTTTTTTTAAACTATCTTTCTGCCCTTCTCTCCCTTTCCATTCCCAACCTCAGTGAATCCAGAATTTTTTTGACTGGTCAGTCACAGCCTGCTCCCGCTTTGTTCAGTCCATTTGCTATATCGTTACTATATTAATCTAAAAAAAAAAGATGCAGCATTCTGAAGATTTCTGAAGTAGACATGGGCGGGGGGAGTGGGATTGAGGTGATTCTGAGAAGTAGATCTAATCCCTTCACAGCTCCCAGATCGAGACTTTCTACCCTACCTAGACTGTACTACTCAGTTTCTTTAACTGTCACGTCTGTTCCCAGTTCTTGTTCATGCTCTGCTTCTTAACTTTCGGGGTGCTTCATCTTCTCTACTAGTGTCCTTTTAAGAAGTTGCTCAAATATTCCTGCCTCTTACACAGAATCTTTTTCTTACTCCACGTCTTAGGGATTATGTCATCTCCCGTTTTCTTGGGGAACTTGCTGTCTGTATTATACATGGTGGGATCTGGGCATAAGCCACTTTATGTACCTTGTAGTGCACATATTCTAGGTATCCAGCTTATAAGGCTCTTCCAGGGTGAACATGTGTTATACTATTGGAATTAAATGAGAAGAGCAATAGCTTTGGAACCTCACAACTCAGGTTGAAATTCTGGCACCTTCATGTACTGTGTGAACCGAAGCATGCTGTGTAACCACTCAGACTCCAGGCTCCATGAGAGCAGGGACTTAGTCTGTGTGCTTTCAGGCTGTATTCCTCACCTCTGGAACAGTTAATGTCAGTGAGTGGCATGTGATCCGTACTCAAATATATGTTGAATGAAAGAATGAGAATAACTGCTACTTTTATTGGTATGATGATTAAACAAAAAAATGACTGCAAATTGCATAGCACAGGGTCTCAATTAAAACTAATTTTCACTCTGACTGGGTGGCTCAGTTCATTGGAGCATACACCAAAAGTTTGTGGATTTGATACCCAGTCAAGGCACATACCTAGATTGTGGGTTTGATCCTTGGTCAGGGTACATATGGGAGGCAATCAGTTGATGTTTCTCTCTCTCCCCGCCCCCTCCTTTTCTCCCTTTCTCCCTTCCTCTCTCTTTAAAATCAATAAACATATCCTTGGGTGAGGATTTAAAAAATTAATTTTTTTTACTGGTCTATTTGACCTCTTTATCATTTTATATTTAGGGTCTGGTTGATGTGTACTTTGTTTAGTAGGTGCCTGTTCCATCAGGGAAACAGAATATAATGAAGATACTTATTGAAAAGAATTGGCTTATATGGTTGTAGGGGCTGGCTCGGTTAGTCTGGAATCTGCAGCATAGGTGGTCAGGAGGGGTTGGAAACCCTCAAGCAGAAGATGAAGCCGTAATTCACAGGTGGGATTTCTTCTTTCTCAGAGAAACCTCAGTTCTGTTCATAAGACCTTTAACTAATTGGATCAGGCCTACCCAGATCACTCAAGGACATTCTGTTTTTCTCAAAGTAAACTGATTATACATGGTAATCACATGTGCAAAATACCTTCACTATAGCCTCATTGCAATATCTCTCCGTACAGTTTCTTTATCATTCCAGATATACTGTTGGGAGTGCTTTATAAAACTAGAAATTTAATAAATTTAGAGTAAGCAGAGGGTTTTGTGGTTTGTTGCAGGTTTTATTCATTTTTTAAATAACCTTTGAAGAGTATGTGTTATGTGCCAGGTAAGCACCAAAAGCTCAAGGAGCCCACATTTTGGTGTGGAAGAGAAACAAATGAATGGATACCACAGTCCAGTGATTTCATAGCTGTGATATGGCCAAGTATAGGGATCACTCAGCAGGGAAACCTAACCAAGTTTTGGAGATCTCTCTTAGTAGGGAGGTCTTTTTGTATTACCTTGGGTGAGATATCATGATGAGCAGGAGTTATCTAAGTAAAGGAATAAGGGAAAAGGGAGAAGATAAGTAGGTACCAGATGGGGATACCATTTTCATATCTAGTTGCAGGGAATAGCATGGCATATTCAGATAATTAAAAGTAGTTGAGAATGGATGGGAAATAAGCTTGGTGCAGAGAGAAAAGTGGGCTGGTTGGTGGTGGAGGGAGGGTAAGTAAAGATGAGGCTGAACACATAAGTATAATTATATTCTGTAGAATTCTGTTACTTAGGAAACCTTGTTAAGAAGTCTGGATCTTCTCCAAAGAGTGGTGATGTGTCATGGAAGAGGTACAAAGATGAGAGTAATTTAATTGATCCATTTTGAGCTTCAGGAACACTGTTCAGGAATAGATTTGGGATTTGTGGGGCATAGATATAGTATTTGGAGAAATTAAGACTGGGAGATAAGCTAGGAAGCTGGCTAGTAATGATGGTGGCCTAAACTAAGAAAGTGGCAGTGTAAAATAACTGTAGTAAGGGAAAACAAGCAGGTAGTGATTGATTAGTCTTGGACCTGGAAGTGGAGGCTGAGGGGAAGACTCAAGGATGACACCCGAGTTATTAGATGGTGGGTCATTCAGGAAGAGAGTACAGGAAGAAGAACAGATCTGAGCATCAAGATGTTTTCCGCTAATGCTAGTGGAGCATTAAAATATAATCACTTGGTAGACTTTTGAATGTTTAATTGGGAATAGAGGAAAATCCTTTAGACTGGATTTCTAAACTTAGGAAGTATTGACTTTTTCGTGTAAATGAAGGCTGGACAGTGGATATGCAGTGAGAAGAGAGCCTAGGGTAGAGTACTCCCAGCATTTAAGAATCTATTGAGGGAAGAATGTGGAGGGAACTTTAACCAGTCCTGGTTGTGGTGGGGAATGTGTGGCACAGATGATTAATAGAGTCAGAGTGTGGAGGAAGAGTTTATTTTGCAGCTGCTGTATAACTGGCTGCTGTGTTGCAGCGCTCTAAAGTCTTTGACCTGCACTGTTTCCCCCGCAAGTAACACAACTCTTTAGAATCTAGTACAAGAAAGGAAAAGTGCTTTTAGAGCTGCGCTTTTTAGAGCTTTGCTTGTTGTACGTCAGGCATTCAAAAGAATTATGACTACTTCTCAAATAAATGTATTGATAATAGAAATTGTGCAGCATACTCTATTTTGGTTGAGCATATTTTCTTTTACCTCATAGTTAAAGAGGTTCCTGGTTACCTCTTTTTTTAATATTTGTTCACTATCTTTCCTTCTATACAAGTTCCTAAACTTCTCTGAATCTCATATTATTTATCTGTGAAATTAAGGAGTTTAGATGAGAAAACTTCCAGACAAGATGGAGGCGTATGTAGATACACTTTGCCCCCTTGTACACCAAAAGAAGGACAACAACAAACTTAAAAAGAAAAAACAACCAGAACTGCCAGAAAACTGAACAGTATGAAAGTCTGACAACCAAGGAGTTAAAGAAACATTCATCCAGACCAGTAGGAGGGACAGAGATGGGCGGAGAGGACACATGGCAAGGCAGCAGCAGGAAGACCAGGCAAGACAGTGGCTGGTGGACCAGGCAGTTCCTCATTACCATGTGGATAAATTGGGAAGAACAACTGGGGAGTGAGACAGATCATGCAACCCACGGCTCCAGAGCAGGAAATGAAAACCTCAAAACCTCTGGGGTGGTAAAAACCTATGGGGGTTGCAATAGTGGGAGAAACTCCCAGCCTCACAGGAGAGTTAGTTGGAGAGACCCACAGGGTCCTAGAAGATACACAGACCCACACCCACCCGGGAATCAGCACCAGAAGGGCCCAATTTGTTTGTGGGTAGCAGAGGAAGAGACAGAAAGTGGGGTGAAAGCCTAACAAACTGCACTGTTTCCTCTCTGATCCTACCCCCATATACAGTGCCATAACGCATCTATGTGGATTGCCCCGCCCTGGTGAATACCTAAGGCTCCACCCCTTACAATGTAACAGGAGCACCAAGAAAAAGAAATATGGCCCAAATGAAAGAACAGATCAAAACTCCAGAAAAAATACAACTGAGCAATAGATAGCCAACCTATGAGATGCAGAGTTCAAAACACTGGTAATCAGGATGCTCACAGAAATGGTTGAGTATGGTTGCAAAATAGAAGAAAAAGTGAAGGCTATGCAAAGTGAAATAAAGAAAAATATACAGGCAATCAACAGTGAAAGGAAGGAAACCAGGACCCAAATCAATGATTTGGGGCAAAAGGAAGAAACAAATATTCAATTGGAACAGAATGAAGAAGCAGGAATTCAAAAAAAATGAGGAGAGGCTTAGGAACCTCCGGGACAACTTTCAACATTCCAACATCCGAATCATAAGGGTGCCAGAAGGAGAAGAGGAAAAGCAAGAAATTGAAAACTTACTTGAAAAACTAATGGAGAACTTCCTCAGTCTGGTGAAGGAAATGGACCTCCAGGAGATCCAGGAAGCTCAGAGAGTCCCAAAGAAGTTGGACCTAAGGAAGCACACACCAAGACACATCATAATGACATTACCCAAGATTAAAGATAAGGAGAGAATCTTAAAAATAGCAAGAGAAAAGGAGACAGTTACCTACCAAGGAGTTCCCATAAGACTGTCAGCTGATTTCTCTAAAGAACTCTTATAGGCAAGGAGGGACTGGAAAGAATTATTCAAAGTCATGAAAGGCAAGGACCTGCATCCAAGGTTACTCTATCCAGCAAAGCTGTCATTTAGAATGGAAGGGCAGATAAAGTGCTTCCCAGATAAGGTCAAATTAAAGGAGTTCATCATCACCAAGCCTTTATTACATGAAATGTTAAAGGGACTTATCTAAGAAAAAGAAGATCAAAACTATGAACAGTAAAATGACAACACACAACTATCAACAACTGAACCTAAAAAAAAAAGTAAATAACTAGAACAGGAATAGAATCATAGAAATGGAGGTCACATGGAGGGTTATTGGAGGGCTGGGGGAGGAGAATGGGGGAAAAGGTACAGGGAATAAGAAGCATAAATGGTAGGTACAAAATAGACGGGGAGGTTAAGAATAGTATAGGAAATGGAGAAAGCAAAGAACTTATACGTACGAGCCATGGACATGAACTGGGGAGCGGGGACTGCTGGTGGGAGGGGGATGCAGGGCAGAAGAGAATAAAGGGGGAAGAAAAATGGGACAACTGTAAGAGCATAATCAATAAAATATACTTTAAAAAAGAGAAAAGAGAATTTAGATAAGATGATTTTCTGTATGACTTTATGAAGTACAAGCAATGGGGATAATATAAGCTAAAATGTAGTTTGAGCCAGCTTTCATATTTGTATTGGCGTAGATTTCTCTTCCTTTGATAGAAATCGAGATCCAATAAAAATGATATTTTTTTCCTTTTTATTTTATTTTCCACACAACTCAAAATGGCTGTTAAAGAAAGAAATCCTTTGGGATTATGTACCATACTTTATAACCACTAGAGGTCAGGCTCTTCATAAACAGTTAATACCCTCTACAAGTTCCCTGTGCACACAATATTTTTACTCTAGAATTGTTGCGTTTTATTAGGCTGTTCTGTGTTTCCATCCTTAGTTGAATGTGTTCTGTGGTCTATATTTATTTCAGTTACAGTGAATACAATATTGAGAATTTTGTTGGGATTCTGATGTCTTGCATATTTGGAGTGGGTAATCATTCCTAAGAGTTCCCAGTATGAGTGCTGTGATAACTTAATGTTGTTTCCCCCATAGTGTCATCTTATAATTTAAATTTTTAAAAAATTGAAATGCAAGAGTATGTCTTTTCTACCTCTTTTATAAATAAGGGAATAGTTCAACGCTTAACTTTCTTTAATTTTTCCGTAGAGTATTTCTAAATTCTGTGTGGGTTTTTTTTTTTTTAGATCTTCCTTCTATAGTAAACAATTAAGATTGAATAATAGTTTTGGTCTAAGGCAGAGATATTAAGTGTGTCAAATAAATAAATGGCTCTAGCTGGTGTGGCTCAGTGGATTGAGATCCAGCCTGCGGACCAAAGGGTTGCTGGTTCAATTCCCAGTGTAGGGCATATGCCTAGGTTGGAGTCCAGGTCCCTAGTAGGGGGTGGCGCGAGATGCAACCTCATTTGATGTTTCTCTCCCTCTCTTTCTCTCTTCCTTCCCTTTTCTGTAAATAAATAAATAAATAAATCAATCTTTTCAAAAAACAATAAATGAATGAATCACAGGAGACTATGAGGGGAATCCAAAATTTCCTTTTTCTTAATTATAAAAAGCTGGAATAACTTGGTATGGAAGAGATAAATAGATAATACATAATTCATATTCCTTTTGGGATCTAGTTTTGAATGATTATTTGTTTTTTAATTATATTTTATTGATTATGCTATTATAGTTGTCCCAATTTTCCCCTTTTGTCCCCCTCTACCCAGCTCCCCTACTCCCTCAGGCAGTCCCTACACTGTTGTCCATGTCCATGGGTCATGTGTGTAAGTTCTCTGACTCCACTATTCCCTGTTCTATACTTTACATCCCCATGACCATTCTGTAACCCCCAATTTGTACTTCTTAATCTCTTCATCTTTTTTGCCCATCCCCCCGACCCCTGAGTCCCTCCCATCTGGGAACCATCAAAACATTCTCTGTATCTATGATTTCTTCTGTTCTGCATATTTATTTTGTTTTTTTAGATTCGATTGTTGATAGGTTTTATTTTTTCCATGGAACTTTAAAAATTGTTCATAGACTCTTATGTCCATATTCATAATACAATTATTAATGTGAGTTTTTGATATTTTGAAAGTATTTAAAAAAAATAATTTTTTCTTTAAAAAACAAGTTTCCCTAAGTGCTTAAATTTTTTTTATACACCAAAATATCTATTCTGCAAATCCTCTTTTATTTTGCATGAGGGTATAGAATTTGGCTATACTATCCAGAATAATGACAAGTTTCATTTACTAGTTAAATTGGTTTTTACAATAAATGTTTTGTGATAGTAATCTATTATATGTAAAGAGAGAATCTTCTTAGATTAAAAGTGACTTTCACTTTCTTTGAAAACATTGTGATTGTTCACCCCCCTTTTGGGGGCTTTAGTTTGGATCTAGGACAGAATGCTAATATTTTACTGCGCTGGGGTTTTGTGGTCACAGAGCAGCTCTCCCTCCCCCTCTCCCTTGCCCGCTGTTGTTTGCAGTGACTGCATTGTTTTACATTCCCACCAGCAAGGATTCCGATTTCTCCATGTCTTTGGCAACACTTATTTTCCATCTTTCTGATTATAGCCATCCTAGTTCGTGTGAAGTAGTTATGTTCACTTTTAAAAAAAATTAAAAACAATTACAAAGTAATTCTCTGACATAATTACAAAGAAAGCATTTTATTTTGTAATGAAGGTATAGTCTACTAGAGCAGTATTACACCTATTTGGTAACACTTGTATAATGAAGATGATTTTAGGCCATTTTTTAATTCCTAGCAGATAAACAAATAATTATTCAGTAGTTTCTACCACAAGTGTTATGTCTTTTAGTGGGTGTAACAATGAGTGAATAAGAGCTCTTCCCCTCAAGGAACTAAAAGCATGTGAGGTATAAGACATGTAGATAAACCCTCCAAAAAAAAACAGCGTAATACCATGCCTAAAAGGTGTACAAAGTATAGGAATTGCTCACTATGGGGAGAGCCATAGCTAGTTCATGCAGAAAGAGGACAGCAGTATTTGAGATAGTCCTCAAAGGATGAGTGGGATTTCAGTAGCATGAAACCAGAATGGTGTTCCAGAGGTTACACACAGCGTGTCTGAATCATGGGTGTGACGGTTTATAGAGGATTTCTAGGAAATGGGTAACTGAAAAAATTGGGCTTTAGGATCCATAAGTTTTTTAATTTTAAAAACTCAAAACAAGAATAAAAATATTTCAAAAACTCAACTTGTTTGTACTTTCCCAGCTTTTAAAAAAGGTAAAATAATTTTGGTGTGATAGAGATCTTATATTAATAATAGCATGAATTCTTGAAATGGTGTTCTTCAATAGAAACATGTTTGGATTATTTTTATTAAATAAAGTGCCATAGTTCTGTCCTCTCTGTGTGTGTGTGTGTGTGTGTGTGTGTGTGTGTGTGTGTTTTTTTTTTTTTTTGGTCATACGCTTTCTTGGTGTAGACTAAGATATTTTGAAGATATAAGGAAACAGAATAATTTTTATTTTTATTAGTGCAACACATTTATGTAATTATTTCATCCTGAGGAAAACTCTCAGAGACAGGGCAACAAATATTCGTGTTTATGGAAGGTAAACTTGAGGTTCTGAGTGGTCATAGTTGTTTCCCTCTAGATGGCTCTCTGGGTCTGTATAGATATAGACTATTGAGAAGTGTGTGCTATTACTATCTTTATTTTGCCTCTGTGTTCTGTGGGGCTATGAATTTCATTTTAAGTAGTTAAACTATGAAGCCCATAAATATGTCACATCAGCTACTCAATACAAATCTGAAAGAGGAAATTTTTCAGCACCACTGTATCAGAAGAATTCAGGACAATTGGGTATTTTTATCTTTTACCATGGCAGCTCTTCATTCATTAATATGCTTTCTTCCCTTGACATCTATAGAAGGGTGCTTGGTTTTTCCCCTTCCTCTCCTAATCATTCCTTGTTGTTGTGAGTGCCTCTTAAATTATTGGTGTCTTAAATAGGCTTTGGTACTTGACTATCTATGGGCGGGGGGTGTGTTTTAATTTTGCACAGCAGTCTTTAATAGTTTTCTTAAAAATCGAAAAGAGAAAGAAGTGCAAGGCATTTCAGTGTATTGATTGCATTATGTAATCCAAAAAATTTTTAAACAAGACTTTGTGACTATAGAGAAAACAGTGTTAAAGAAAATGCAAAAGAAGGGAAATTTTCTTAAGTTACAGAGAGTACCAGCCTGATAGCTTGCTTCCCAGCTATCAGTTTCTCAGAAGATAGAATGCAAACCAGAATGCTGTTTATTTAGATTGGCTGTAAAACCAGACAAAAGAAATCTGACATGTAGAATATATCACACAAAATCAAATATTGAAGAAATGAAAACTTGAAAATTAAGTTTAAGTATATGGATATATAGAAAGTCCAAATGTTTTGACACGTTTAACAGGTTCTCTGTTGGTAAAAGTTGGTTATTTTTTCTAAGCTGCTTCTTTATGATATAGACTTAACTAATTGTTCCAATTGTAAGAAGTTAGGACCTACAGTTGCAACAGTTGTAAACAATACCCTGCTAGTCTCTAAGATTATCTAGTAACTCATGTCTTTTGACTTAAAGGTTTTGGTAAGTTTAGATGCTTAGTTTAAAATAATTTTGAAAAGATGGGCAGTGGGATGTGGCCTGACCTATAAAAATATCAATAAGCAAAGAAGTGACTGAATATACACTTGCAGGTGTAATTGACTTAAGTGATCTGAGACTTAAGGACAAAGCCCTCATTCCTTAGAATATTCACTCCAGAATTATGGAGGCTGTGTCCAGTTAGCTGAGATTAAAGCCTTGTGCATGTTACTTGCTCAGTTACTGCAATACATGACAACTGGTAGAAGTGAGTATTTATATCAGAAATCTTAGAATTATCTTTGTATAATATTAAATTTTACAAATTTATCTTCAGCCCTCTTACTCCTCCCATTATTGTTCTTTCCAAGAACCTGGACACCCTCCTTTGGTAGTCTTAGGAATCTTTTCAATGTAATTATTTATCAAGAAAAAAATTTTGCTTTGAGCATTAAAATGCATACATGGTTCTGCCATATTTATTAAAAAGCTCTTGTAGTAGTTGGTTCTTGATTGAAAGTACTGGTTATCTAGATTAGTTGGAGGGGAGTTGCTATCTTCAGAAGTCTTTTTATAAATCACTCTTCTTGATAAGTTCTCTTTTAGATTTATCCAGGTTTTCAAGAAAGTGTTAAAAACTTTAAGGACCTAGGCTGGTCTTTTTATAATCTCTGGTTCTTTGTTTGATATTGGATTCAGCTTTGTTCTCTTTTTCCTCTTCGTTAGTGGAATTGGCATCAAATTCATGGCAGATGGAGCTTGTGGTTGGAACAGTAAACAGATCAAACTGATCCACTTTTTGTAAATCAATAGGCAATGTAATTTGGGTTGTTTTAGGATGAACACTAAAAGAGGTCTTCAGCAAATGATTTATTCCTTTGCTAACATTGATATCCAGCTGTGGAAAACAGGACTGCAGCATGACCTCCCACTGAAGCCAGGGTCCGCATTTGTCATTTTTGATGTCATTCGGATATTTGGCTACTTTCTTCAAATGCTCCCAACACTGAAGTGAACTGTGATGCTTTTCGAGTCTTTGTTGAGGGTCATCATGAATTGTTTCAGGAACAAGAGCTAAAATTTTACAGCAGTTTTCTTTATGTCCAAGAATATCTTGATCAACCAAGGCATATTTTTTAAAGTATATATTTATTATGTTTATAGATTTTCTGATGCAAGGGTGGATTTTTTCACATGGGTGAACTTTCTTTTTAATGTCTTGACCATCCTTTAAATAGGTAAATAATATTTCTTCTAATTGGCTTTATTATTTTCTTTTCAAATTTGTACTGAGTAGCTGTTATATATATTGATGTGCTTCATAGTTTGTGTATCCTAATAACACGTTATTTAGCTTCCATGTCTTTGTGTGTTTTTCAGTGTTCTTCCTGTGACTGATTTCTAGATTCATAATACTGTGGTCAGAGAAGATGCTTGATATGAATTTAGTCTTCTTAAATTTATTCAGACTTGTTTTGTGTCCTACCGTGTTCCATGTGCACTTGAAAAATATATATATTCTGCTGCTTTGGGATCAAATGCTCTGAAGATATCAATCAACTCCATTTGCTCTAGTGTGTCATTTAAGGCCACTGTCCCCCAGTTGATTTTCTGTCTGGAAGATATATCCATTGAAGACAATGGGGTGTTAAACACCCCCCACCCCATGACAGTGTTTCTGTTGATCTCCTCTTTTATGTCCATCAAGATTTGCTTTACATATTTTGGTGCTCCCAGACTGTACTGCAGTGGACAAATTTCTAATTTATCACGGACCCAAGAGCAAACATCTCTTCTTTCAGAGCATACCCAGAGATGACACTTAAATCCATAGTCCTCCTTCAGTGCTCAGTTGATGATGCATATGGCCTTCGCCATGAGGGCCCAGCACTTAGAATATATGTCTGCCGAACTACAACATCTACTCATATCATCATAGTCTGTCCTGTCAATGTCAAACAACAGTTTTTTTTTCTTGAGCCTGGAAATCTCCCAGCTGCACTATATTATGTTGATTGGGTCTGTGGGAATTTACCATGCCTATATCAATCTTGTATGGATTCATTTTCTGCATCTCCTTTCCAGATCACACTGGTTGTTGAAGGATTGGCCATGAATATAAATATCATCTTTCAATGTGAATGAAAATTAATGGTGTTGAAAGTAATTCTTTATCACTCTACCATAGTTGAGTAGTACTGGGCACAGGAAAAAGCCTCCAATAAGAAAGCTTAAGCAGCTCGGCAGCTCAGAAGGGTCAAACGTCTCCATGGAGTGTTGTACTCAGAGCTGGAAGGATTACCACAAGAGCTGGCAGGAACCACACAAGAGTCTCTACTTTGTGTTCTTCATGGAGAGTTTCATTTTATGTCAGAGTTGTAGCTACCATTTATGCACCAAAGGTTTCCAAGTCCATGTGTCTTGCCCACTCCTATCTTGAACTCCAAACCCAGTCTTCATCTGCCTCTTGTGGCAGGCCTGCAGTAGTATTTGATAAACATTTGTGGAATGTATGACTGTTTAGAATCCAACCTAGCACCTCTTTCCCTCCCTAAACCAGCCTATTCTCTCTATTGTTTTTTTGAAATGTCATCCCAGTATCTAAACAACTTGACTGTCTTGGACTCATTCTACTTTTTCTGTACTTGACATTTACTCCATAATTACCAGTTTCTGTCCAGGTTTGGGGAAAGGACTGACTTTGATGCACTGCTCCATCCTCCAAACTTGCTTTGATTGCATTTCAGTCCAGCTTCTAATTTAGACCTAATCACAGTGCAGTGTAATTACAAGTTCACTTTTCTGTTTCTTCCTCTCTCCAAGTTTATAGGCATATAATAAATATTTGTTCTAAATTGCTTTAATATTTTTTCTCAAATTTATATTGAGTAGCTGATGTTATATGTATTGATGTGTTTTATAGTTTATGCATCTTAATAACATGCTATTTAGCTTCCATGTCTTTGTGTGTTTTTCAGTGTTCTTCTTGTGATTGATTTCTAGTTTCATAGCATTGTGGTCAGAGAAGATGCTTGACATGATTTCAATCTTAAATTTATTGAGCCTTTTCTAACATGTGATCTGTCCTAGGGAATGTTACACGTGCACTTGAGAAGTGTATATATTATACTGCTTTGAGCTGAAATGCTCTGAATATATCAATTAAATACATTTCATCTAGTGTGTCATTTAAGGCCACTGTCTCCTAGTTGATTTTCTGTCTGGAAGATCCATTTAAGTCAATGGGGTGTTAAAATCCCCCTTACTATGACTATATTTCTATTGCTCTCTACATTTATGTCCTTCAAGATTTGCTTTACATATTTAGGTGCTCCTATGTTGGGTGCATAAATTTTTGCTAGGATTATATCCTCTTGTTGGATTAATAAACCATTATGCAGTGTTTTTCTTTGTCTCTTACTCTAGCCTTGATTTTAATGTCTATTTTTTTGGATATAAGTATTGCTACCCCAACTTTTTTTTCCTTCCATTCACATGAATATCTTTTTCCATTCCTTTACTCTTAGTATGTGTGTATCTGTCAATCTGAGGTGGGTCTCTTGGAGGCAGCATTTATATGGGTCTTGTTTTCTTATTCAATTCAGCTACCCTATGTCTTTTGGTTGGAGCATTTGAGCCATTCACATTTAATGTGATTATTGATAGATACATATTTAGTGCCATTTTATTGTTAGACTGTTTTCCTCTGTTGTTGTTTTTTTTCTTTTTCTTCTTCAAGCAAGCCCTTTAACATTTGTTGTAGCACTGGCTTGGTGTTAACAAGTCCTTTAGCTTTTTCTTGTTTGAGAAGCTCCTTATTTCCCCTTTGATTTTAAATGATAGCCTTGCTGGATAAAGTAGCTTTGGTTGTAGGTCCTTGTTTTTCATCACCTTGAATATTTCATGCCACCTCCCTTCTAGCCTAAAATATCTCTGTTAAGAAATCAGATGATAGTCTCATTGGTGCTCCCTTGTGTGTAACCACCTGCAGCTTTTAGGATTCTATCCTTGTCTTTAAGCCTTGCCATTTTAATTATGATGTTTCTAGGTATAGACCTCTTTGGGTCCTACCTGTTTGGGACTCTGAGCTTTCTGGACTTGTGTGTCTTTTTCCTTCACCAGAATTAGGGAAGTTTTCAGTCACTATTTCTGCAAGTAGGTTCTCAATCCCTTGCTCACTCTCTTCTTCTGGTATTCCCATGATGCGGATGTTGTTACACTTCAGGTTGTGCCAAAGGTTTCTTAAGGTCTCCTCATTTTTTTTTAATTCTTTTTTCTTTTTGCTGTTCAGCTTGGGTGTTTTTTTTTTCCTACTTTGTCATCCAAATAACCAGTTTGATCCTCTGTTTCATCTAACCTACTGTTTATTCCTTCCAGTGTATTATTTATTTCAGATATTGAAATTTTTATTTCTGACTGGTCCTTTTTTATGGTATCTCTGTCTTTTTTTGTGCTGTTGAATATCCTTATAATCATTACTCTAAATTCTATCTGATAATTGCTTGCTTCTATTTCATCTAGTTCTTCTGGAGAATTCCCTTGTTCATTCATTTGAGGTCTGTTTCTTTGTCTTTCCATTTTGGCTGCTTCTTTGTATTTGTTTCTATTTATTAGGTAGATCTGCAAAGACTCTGGTTTAGACTTGTGTCTGATCCTGCCTGTGACTGGCCCTGGGCAACCTGTTTGGATCTATCAGCAATCCACAGCTTGTGGCTCCCTCTGCTGGGCCTGTTTGTGTGGAGAAAGAACCAGGCTGTGCGCCAAGTCTGGCACTGGGCCTGGGGGAATGCCAGCTAAAGTCTCAGATCTGCTTCTGGCTGCAGGCTATCTGTTAGGCTTTACAGTGAGAGTCTTCCAGCTAGTATATCCGATACTCCTCACCAGCAGGGCATAAGCCCTGCGCGGTGGGGCAAGAATGATTCCTGTGGGAGGGGCTATTGCTTCCCCTCAGGCAGATGCCACTTGGATGGGAGTGCTCTGCTCTGCATTTTGGGGGATAACTCAGCACCAGGATCCTGGTGACTGTTTCTTCAGTTCTCACCCCAGAGCCACCAGCCCCAGATACTGCTTATGCTCTCTGTGCCGGAGCCCAGGGTAAGTGCCTTCAAACAGAATTTTGTGCATTGGCCCTTTAAGAGGCTCTTTGAGTCTCCAGCTGTCTCTTGCTGGTGGACAGAAACCCTGCTGCTTTTCAAAGCTGGAATTTATTTGGGTTCTTTTTCCAGTTCTGGTGCTGTAGCCTGGGTAGCCCGGCTTGGGGTTTAGACCCCACACTTCTCAGGGGGAACCACTCCGGCCACTGAAATACAGCTGCCACCCATGGGAGCCCAGCCCAGCCCTCTTGCACCTCCTCTACACTCTCTATCAGGCACATTGTGTTGATGTGGCTTCTTCCGTCTGTCTATGGTTATAAGGCTCTCTCCAGCTAGTGTTCAGTTGGTTATTCAGGATCATTCTTCCATAATATAGTTGTAATTCCAGTTTGGTCCTGGGGGATTTGTGAAGCTTCACCTACCTCTCTGCCATCTTGGGTCCCTCTCCAGGTTTGGGTTTATGCATCTTAAAACATATGCTAATAGAGCATTTTTGAACCCTGCTCATGAAATAAATCCCAAGATTTTAATGATGAATCAGTACGGACAAATAGTTCACAGAAGTGTTTTTTTGTAAATCCTTTAAAACTTGACCATACACAAAAGGTTAAATAGTTTACAGAGTGGATAGCAGAAATATCTTTAAGGACATAAATAGTTCTTGGTACACTAAATGATAAAGTGATACCACATATGATTATAATATGGTCAGTCAAGTATATGTAGCCAATACAGAAATTGAAAAGGCATAATTTGATTTGTCGAGGGAGTCATTAACGTTTTAAAGTGAGAATGCCTCTTGTTAGGTCAAACCATTTTCTTGGAATGCTATACTATCTTAATTAAAAATAGCAGAAAATGAAGCTTTTTGCTTTTTTCTTTTAAATATTTTATTTATTTATTTTTAGAGAAGGGAAGGGAGGAAGAAGGAGAAGGAGAGAAACACCAGTATGTGGTTGCTTCTCATGCACCCCCTATGGGGGACCTGGCCTGCAACCCAAGTTGTGGCCCAACTGGGAATGGAACGAGTGACCCTTTTGTTTGCAGGCTGGCACTCCATCCACTGAGCCACAATAGCCAGGGCTTTCTTTTCTTTTTTAAGAAATTTTTATTTATTTTAGATGGAGGAAGGGGAAGAAAAAAAGGGAGAAAAATACACTGATTTTCTGTTCCACTTATTTATGCATTCATCGGTTGCTTCTTGTAGGTGCCCTATCCAGGGATTGAAGCCACAATCTTGGTTATATTGGGACAACGTTCTCACCACCTGAGCTCCCCAGCCCAGGGTCAAAGCTTTTTTCATTTGGTTAAGTTCTTTAAATTATTTTGGTTTGGCATAGGTGTAGTTATCTTTTTTGCAGTGGAGATTAAAAGGAGAAACCTGTGTTAAGAAGATATTTAAATACACTATTATATGCCAGCATTATCGTGTGGTAGCCGACGTTCTGGATCTTAGAAGTCATGCCTAGAATCTACTGCTGTATTTGAATAATGTTGAGATTAATTGAAGAGCTGTTGAAAATGAATGTGTAGGTAACCACTTAACTTCTCCTGCTTTTTTGTGCCTCTCTAGGTACATGGACTATATCGCACAACAGGTGCTAGTTTTGAGAAAGCCCAGCAAGAGTTCGCAACAGGTGTGATGTCCAACAAAACCGTCCAGACTGCAGCTGCCAATGCAGCTTCCACTGCAGCAACTAGTGCAGCTCAGAATGCTTTCAAGGGTAACCAAATGTAGAGAATCTTCAAACAATACACTGTTACCTTTTGATGGTACTTTTTTCTCCAGTTACTGTATTCTATAAATATTTTTATGTTCAAGACACAATACACATAGCATGTATATCTCTTATTCACTTGTGCATGGATGAAAACCAGAAAAGCTTCCTTGTCTTATTATTTACCTAACAGTTTCTTAAGATTTCAGTGCCCTTTGCAGAAAAAAAATTACATGCTAAATAAATATTCTCCATATTTTTTGGAGGATGAATGTTCAGCAAATTATTTCAGTGGTGAGACACTGAAATTAATATGATAGTTATTAAAAATGCATTTAGTACTAGCTGCTGTCATTCTTTCAAGAATCTTAAGACTTAAGGATAACACATTGGAGCAGTAAGTTGTTGCTTTATTCCCCTTATTAATATGGAAAGAAATAGGCTATCACAGACTTATGGATTTTTAAATTGGCTTGCTTTTTAGCAGTTTCAGTCAACACTGAAGAGCCTATGTGCATTTCGTAGTAGATAATGTAAATTTTATCTTTTTCTTTTCTTTTTTTAGAGTAGCTGATATTTTGATATCAATCTCTGATCTTGCATGGGCACCACATTTCTTAAATTAAAAAAATTAGTATTTTGGGTTCTGCACTGCTTATGGTTGTAGGATTGGGGAATTGTTTGTAGAATTATAGAAATGATTTTCTACAATAGTTTCTTTTAAATAAAAGTTTATTGGGGTGTAATGAGAATAAAATATGCAGTGCATTACCCAAAAGAAAAGGTAAAAATTGATGGAATAGAATATAATGATGAGAATACCTTTTTTAAAAAAAATTCAGTATTCATATCATAGTAAAATATTACTGTATGAAAACTTTGGTATATTCTTGTGGCTATCTTTTTAATTGAACTGAGATTGTGTTTGGCAGCTCTTTTGGGGGATATGTGTGTAATTTTTAACAGCGGTATTAAGGTCTAGCCTAACTCCTTGTCCATAAAGAACGTACAGTATTTAAGGGATTTTTTTTTTAGCCTCTCATATCTAGTGGCATTAAAAATAAAAAGACCCTGGCATACACATACTTGAATCCCTAATACATCTCAGTCTTTCAATTTTTGAGACAGACTGACTATATTAAAAATTTTTAGTAGTAGAAAAAACATTTAACTTGTACCAAGCAAGAAAATATATAGTTGAATGCATTAATTACGAGTATAATCACTTTAAAATTGTTACTGTGCAGCACAGGACTTCATCCTTATAGTATGCTTTTGGGTTGAAAGTTTGAATCATTTGTAATACTGATTAAGAGACCCATGACATTTATAAAATAGTGATACTGTGTTTTGAGAGTCATTAGCTAATTTAAGATTACAGAATAATAGGTAGTGATGTATTCAGTTTGATTTTAAGTAAGGATCATTTATTGGATTTTATTATTTGAGACTGCACATCCCTTTAAAAAAATCAGATAGGCACAAACGGTTAAGTCACTTTGACTCTTCTCCCTAAGTCTGGGACCGGCTGGAATGGCCAGTCTTCACTGTTTATGAAGGAAGCTTTGCATGGCAGTGCCGCTAGGTGACTCAGGCCCACCCAAGTCGTGTTTACACTGGGTTTATTTGGGGCTTTACTGAAGCAATATACTTGGAATATGTTTCTTTTATTTTGAAGAAAATAGGTTTCGGAGGGTGAATTTAAAGCTGTTTATAAACATTTCTGAGCAGCGAGAATCTCCACCTACTTTTTCAACCAAATAAGCCAGTTCAAGTTTTTCAGAATCTATAATCTTATTGAAAATGTTTCATCTGTGTGCTTTAATTAAGTGTACATTTTACAGACATTCAAAACATTAATCACAAAATGCAACCAGAACACTATGTCCTTTATTAATTTATAGCTCGAGTCCATTTTTGTTTTGCTTTAAAGTACAACTAAAAGATATGGCATAGAGACTTTTGGAAAATACTGAGATACTTTCCTTCAGGAACAGAAGTGTCTATACCTGTTCTATAGAAATCCCCATTGTTAAATAGCAAAGAATAATTACAACCAGCAGTAACTTTTTTTGTGTGGATGGGGAAAATGTTATAAATTCAGTTATGTGGATTAATAAAGCTTATGAGATAATTGTCTTTTAAAAACATGAATGTGCATTAAATGATGGCAATGCTTACAGTTTAATAAGGTGTAGGGGTTTTAAATTCTTATATTTTCTATTCCCTTACTAAGTAGGAAATACTCATGTTTTCACTCAGCAAAAGATAGGCATTTGTGGAAGTGTTTTATATTTGATATTAGCATTACCCAGTATCAGAATCACGAAAGGGTCTTCACAGTGTAAGTAGGCACCCATGCCATTTTTCAGTTTGCAATATTTAGTTGTAGCTGTTTTATTTAAAACTAAAGTTTGAACACTGGAAAATCATAGCTCGGTGATTTGTAATTTGGGACTTGGATTATTTATCTAGGGATGTTTGTATATTTTGTAAGTGAGCAATACTGCGCTGCCATCATGGTGACTGTCGTGGGTCAATATAAATGCCCTTCATCTGTCCCTCTAATGTTGCATGTTTTCGGTGGTTTGGAAGTTTTGTATATTTATTGTATTAACACAGAGTGTTATAAAATAAAATGCTGTTTAGTGGATGTTTGTTTGTATAATTTTAAATACTTTATTTACTTCAGAGGCAGAAATTATGCTGAGGGTGTAATGTATATAGAAATTCCACATTTGAATTTTTAAAAAATAATCTGTATAATTCTATCATGTGCTAAACAAAATAATCATATAAAAGATGAGTTAAAAATTCTCAGCACCATAAAATGACAATTTTTCTGTTGCATTAGACCTTTGTAGGTAGTGGAACATGAACTTCATTCATATTAAATATTTTGACCATTTTAAGGTCAAAATACACAGACTGCCTAGAGATTCAAAATGAAAAAAATGTGTTTTGTGGCTCAGATTTTTCCTAGTGGGTTAAAATGTATATCTCTGTATTAGTATTGCATTGATTTGAGTGAACTGGGGTTCTGTTTCTTAACTTTGTTACCTATTGCCCTTTTATGTGCTGATGATAGAACCTGTTTGATTTTTCACTTGGTTATGTAAAGAGGATGTTAAAATATAATATAAAATTATGTTAATGGTGAATCTTGAGAAATATGTGTTCAATTAAAATAGGATCAGCATTTTCAATTTTCTGGATGTTAGATAAAAAAAAAGTAAACTTGGATTGTGATTGGATATGTATCCTCCTCATGTTGAGATAATATAGTTTGCATTTTAGAGGGAATTTATGTTAAATTTATTAGTTGTTTCTGTAAAATATTTGTAGTAGTATAATGCTTTTACAGTTATTGCCATATCTTTTTCTGAAAGCACTGACATTACTAGTATTTAATTTTATCTTTATTGGTAAAATCTGTTTATAGACTGTTAATACACAGAACTTGTTATCATTTTACATATACTTTCCCATTTGAATTACCATGGCTGTCAAACACCATTTCACTGTATCTCCTTCCATTTTTTCCTTAAGGAATATGTTTAGAGGAATTTGTTGCTTCCATGTGATTAAGACTTTTAGGAGTGAAATAAAAATGGTTAATGTAAAAATAATTGGAAGATGGTTAAAAATAAAAAAATACATTATTTGATAGATTTTGAAGTACCATAGTATAAACTTATTTAGAGTAGAATAATATGTTTTAAAACATTAGCCTTGTATTAAGTGCTTATTGAACTAACAGTTGTATCTGAGTTGTTAAATATGGAATGTGAAGTATTTCCATGAGAGAATTAGGGTACACTTTACAAAAGCAGGATGCTTTTTGTATTGATTGATATTTTATACCTTATTTTATAGCTTTATCCCATGATATAGAGAGCTATAAAGAAATCTGTAGAAATTTTTGAAGCCAGGCACTTCTACTGTTCTGTCCTAGGTAGAGATATCATTAATTTAAAGATTCTAGGAAACACTTCTAGGCAAAGACTCTTCTCTAGTGTTCTTACCCTTCCTGAGGGTTCCTTATTTACAGTTTAACTTTATGGGTTTGGTAGACAAAACTTACAACATGCAAAATTTTCTTTAGCACTCTTTATGTTTCAAATGCCAGGGGACATGGGAGCAGCCATGTAGCAATGAACTGAGGGCTAAATTTTATGTATACCTAAATCTTGATTTGGTTTTTAGCTCATATTTTTCTGGGCTTGGCATAGCTGATGGTGTAGCTAAAAACATCTTGCCATTAAAACCCATTTTCTCTTTCCTCTAATAGGGACAGAAAATAGTTAAGCCTCTTCTACCTAGTAATGTATCATATACTTGCGTAAGATTACTGTGAGCTATTATCTTTACATTTAAACAGCTCTCATTTGTAAAATAATAATATGCAAATTTTATTTTTAAAAAACTTAGATATAATCCCAGAATTCTTCAGAGCTTTTGAAATATTTTGTGGGCCTGGGATTCTCAAGATAAATCATGGTTGTAGTAGCTGTTACTGTTGGCAATTTTTATGATCTTCAGGTGTTTTGGGGCTAGGGAAAAAAACACACCAAAGATCACTGTCTTTTACTCGTGGTCACAGTGGTTCCTGCAATGTCATAGTCACTTCAATAAAAACTGAGTTCACTGGGCATTTACATTTCTCAAACTGATTTTTTTTCCTAGTATGAAAGTAATATATACCTGATGAACAGTTGAGAATGATGGAAAATTATAAATGAGAAAATAAAAATAATATGTAATTTGTCCTATAGGGATATCACTGCTAAAGTCTGGATTTTTCCCATTCTTTTTGTATGTGTACATATTTTATAGAGTTAAGGGATATAAACAATGGAATTTTGAAATCTTATTTTCCTTACTTAACATTATATTGTAATCACCTGATGATTTAGCTTTTAAAATTAACTTTTAATTCATAAAATTAACACCTATCAGTCTAAATTATAGAAAAATATAAGCAAAAGAAGATAAAGTTACCCATAAATAACTATTGTTAATATTCGGTGTATATCTATTAATTTTTTGGGGAAATCAGCTTTCCCCCCTAAAATTAGAAAAGATTTCCCTCTATATTCTTGTAATAGACTCGTTTCGAGATGTTTATGTAGCTCTCCCAAGTCCATTTCTTGTGGGGCCCTGATACTGTCGGGGGTACTGGCTATCGTATCTCGCCACGGTGGACTCATGCTTGGCTCATTAATTTTTTTTCCTTGGTAGGTTTTTCCAGAGCTATACTGTTCCAGAATATGGGGTAGCCATATTCTACCATGAGGAAGGAGTCAACAAAAAGCTGAAGAATGAAGCAGACATGCAAGGACAAGTGGGATGGAGAGACCTAGGAAAGATATTAATAGCTTTCCATTTAAATAGGCCCGAATGCCCACCCATATTTTACCCCATTATCCCAGTATTATTCATACTCTTTATTTTCTCCCTGAGCTACCTTGAGTTGGTTTCCTGTTGCTTTCAACTGGAGAATTTTAACTAACATAAGGTTTGTAATCTTTTGTTCAGTCATGATATAAATATATGTTGAACTTTTTTTCATATTGATGAATGTATTTCTATAACATTTAATAGTTGTATAACTATCTTTATATGTGTGTACCATAAATTATTTTTTGAAGTCCTGTTACTCCTTCAGATTTTGATTTTTAACTTATAAATAATTTATCAAAGAATACATTGTTGCTAAATGTGGGGATCCAGGCTTTTTTCTTAGGACAGACTGCTAGGTCAAAGCATAAGCATACTTTTTAGTACTTTTTAAGATCTTTGATGCGCGTTGCCAAATTGCTCTCCAGAAAATTGCATGTTTATGCCTCCATAAGCAGTGTATGTAAGGACCTCTTTATCTACACTGGATGTCCCTTTTCTAAAAAGTCTTTGCCACCAATAGGTTTTGACAAATAACCAGGAGGTTTGTTTTTCTAAGCCTTCTGTTGTCCTATAGATATACTTGTCCAACACTCCTTTTTTTGGTTTGGTTTCGTTTTGCTAACGAGGAGTGATCCTGTATCCTGCATCCACAGAGAAATCTGCTTCCTGAAAGCACAAAACTAAAGAAGATTAGTACAGGATGGAAAAAGAAACAGCGGACTGAGGTAGCCAGTCAGTTGAGCCTCTCTAGGTAAAATTAGATTGGTTTTAAAAACAGATTGTTATTCTTCACAATTTTTTAGAAACTCTTAATTTTTGATATCAATTCTAAGTGATATTCTGTTTCAGCAGACAGAAGATTTTCTTCTAATAATTTTTGCTTATTGAAGGCTGTGTCAGAGACTATGCTAAATACTTACTGCACTTCACTCCTCACACCAAACCTGTGATGTAATTTCTAACATTGGCCCCATTTTTAGAGAGAGGAGTAGGAAATGATCCCAGTCACTCAGTGAGAGAACAACGTCATGGAGCAGAACAGCTGGTCTCTCCAGGGAGAGGCAGCTAGACCCGAATGTCTCCATGAGGCTGCTTCTGTCACATGGTGCCACCTCTCTCCAATTCTGTTTCTGTCCATCCTTCCACATTTCCAGTAATTCATATCCATCTTTTAGGGACATTGGATCCTAGGAAAAAATTCAACCAAGAAACAACCTGTATTTTTGATGTCGCCAGACCAAGGCCTAGCACCACAACATGTGGGTGAGTACCTGTTGCCTGCTCTTCAGCAGTATTACTTACTAAATGGCCTTTTGCTTTTGTATGTGTATTGGAGAAACTTTAATAAAGACAAACCCTTATTTAATTATTAGTTTAACAATGAAGAAAATAATGCCTCTTATGTAATTATAATAGCTGCTTATCTTGGATGAGAGATTATTTGTAACAAGAAAATAAAAACTGTCAAACCATTACTTGTTTTACTGCTGTCATACACCCAATGGGTTTTTAGTGTGTTTTCAGGATTGAGTCAATTGAGATACATGGTGTCATCATCAAAAGTGTGAAAAATTACCAGGCTTTTCCTCTGAGAGGGAGGAAAGAGCAGTGTTTTCATCAGTGGTCATTGCAAGGTGTGGCATTTTTGGAATTACACTTGGAAGTTATTTTAACAGTTTACTGCACAGAGATGTTGGCATCTCCAGGGCCTTGTAAAGGCCTTCTTCTCACCTTCTACATTCTGCATAGGAGGAAATCACAGCTGTTTGAGAATGTAGACTTTGGTGTCAAACCTGTATTTGAGCCTTGGCTTTTTTTTAACCTCAGGCAAATTACTTAATTTCAGTTAATTTACTTAGTGGCAGTTAATTTATCTATAAAATGAGGATAATAGTTTCTGCTTATTGGGCTTTGATGAATACATGAATTATATGAAGCGCTTAGCATGGTACTTGCACACAGAATGTACACAATAATTAAAACCTCTTGTTGGCGGTCCATGGGTATCGATGATTCCCAAATCTCTATCTCCGACCCTGCCTTCTCTCCGCCGTGCATTTCTAGCTGCACACAGGAGCTCCATTGTCAGCCTCATCTGAACCTCCCCACTTTCACTGTCTCTGCTTCTCTAGGATTCCTGATCTGTGCCCAAACGAAATACCTGGGAGACATTCTGGACTCTTCCTTCTCATCCCCTTACCCCTTCTAATCAGATACCAAACCGTCCGTTCTTTCTCCCTGACATTTGTCTAATTCATGTCACTGTCTTTGCTATGAACTGCCTTACCTCAGGCATTCTTTTCTTGAGAATAGCTTATAATGGATTCCCCCACACTTAGGCATTTGGTGGACTGTATGCCTGTAGATGTTAGATTTTTGACACTGTCTGACTATAAAAGGCCAAAGAGCTTCTACTATTTACAGTTTTCATTGATTCTTCTTTTCTCATGTGGTTTTGCTACTTCCTCTTATTTATACTTTTATCTACATCCTGTGTACCTAAGCAGAGTGAGCAGTTCACATCTTAAAGACTTATCTTGCAGAACTCTCAGCATGAGAAGGAAGCTGCAAGGAAGAAGATAGTGGTAAGGAGTGTGTTGGGTGCCCCCAACCACATGACTAAGCAGCTGATAGGGGTTATGGAAGACAAGAGTAGGCTAAAAGTTTTATTTGATGTCCTTTAGCGTTTGAGTTGAAAAAGGTACTGAATTATTGGAAACTACTGAAATAACCCACTTAAAGGAAATGTCAAGCATAGTCAGAACTGTTCTAAAGTGGTTTTATGTTAAGCAAAGACCTTAAGGCGCGCTAGGAGTAAGTCTAATGTGATGTGCTCCAGGAAGATCGATCCTGGAAAGTTACCCAGTGAAACACACCTGAGCGGTTCCCCAGCCCCTGCCGAAATCAGAAGCTAGGGTCCTTTCTCTTGTGGATTAACTCTTCAGAAAGATGTAGTAATAGATGAAAAAGCAACTGAAGATTTCCAAATTTGCTCAGATTATTTAGATCGTAATTTGTTTGGAAATTTTTTTTCTTTAGTGATTTAGATAATTTTGTCAGCTTTTAATTTTGGTTTCTGTTAAAAACCTGGCAGTTGTCAGGCATGTTTAGAAACCAAAGCATAAATGTAGTTTCAGCTGTTGTAGGCCCTAAATCAGGAAAAGAAATGCCATTTTTGTTTATTCTTTCAGATAAGTGCTTCATGAGGTATTATGGAGAATTGAGTCAGTTTATGAAAAGGGTTTTAGTGTCATCTTTGAGAAATCTGCGTCTGGATGAGGCTTGTTATGGGCATATTACCTTTAGGAAATGTGGCTGTGGAACTGCTCCGTGTTTGGTGTTTTTGTTTGGAATAGGGGAATGTGACCTTCTTCAGTAGACTTTTTCTTCTTTGTTATTATTACACATATTTCTTTAAAAGAAAACTCAACTTTTTAGTGCTTTGAAGCATTTTCGTATTTCTTAATTTTACTTTATTTTTTAAATTTAATAAAAATTTTCCCATCGCCATGTCATACCCCGCCACTGTCTTCAATGGCACCCTCCCCGCCCCCTGAAATCACCACCCTGTTGTCTGTTGTCATGACTTCGTTTTACTTTAAAATTAAGGTATTTGTATTGAGAGGGTTTTTTCTTTTTAGAATTAATTATACTGATACTTCTCCAAGGAAGAAATTGTATGACCTATCTTGAAGTTAAAGCTGACCTGAGGTACAGATATACATGTTACTAATGAATGGAATAGTTAAAATACCTGAGTATCTTTTTTCCTATCATCAGTTTTATATAAGTTAGTGTTTAAAATAACATTTGACTGATAGCTGTTTTCTTGATCAAATTATACACATCATATTGAAACGAATATACTTAAGACTTGAAAGAATCAGAATGAGTTTGCAAAATCTGGTTTAATTCAGATCTGGGGAGAGGAGGGGAGCACACTGTGAAAATACATATGCACAGGAACCTAATCAATGCTAGACAAACAATGGATTAGTTTACAATGCAATAAAGTAACAAATTTGAAGGCTCAAATTGAGTCCATCAGCGGTAAATACAATTTTATATTTGGCTCAAGTGGCTGTTGAATATCAAGTGGTGCTGAGTTCCTCCAAAGCACCTAATGACCCCCCCCAGCCTTGGAAGGGGTTTCACCACAGTCTCAGAAGAAATCCCAGTCATGCCTTTAACTCTTTTGGCCCTTGGGAGTCATTGCTGCCCAAATACAAATGCAGGCCAGGGATTTCCAGTGGCCACATGTTATTGCACAGAGAAGTCTGTCCTAAGCCAGACTCTTATGGCTAAGAAGGTATGAGATCAGCCCTTAAATAGTGGTCTAGCATTAACATGGTCTATCAAAGCATGCTAAGAAAGAGCTCCTTAGTGATTATGTACCAGCTACTAGCTATCACACTAACAGAAAAAGGCAATAAGGGCAGCTTCACATTTCACATGAAAGACTAGCATTAACTGGGCCTGGCTTGCCAGCTTAACCTTCACATAAATCTAGTGATTATTTTAACTTAGACCCAGAAAAAAATGATTTCATACCAGTCTTTTCTTCACATAGGTTTGTGTAGCATTAACATTGTTATGGTTTAAATACTAGGCCATAAAGGCAAAAATGTTTAACTCTCCTTTGCCAAAACAGAAACAGTGCCTGTTCTGACGCCTGTCCAGTTTCCAAAAAACAAAACATACATACACCTTTGTTATTGCACATGTTTCACACAGACTTGTGTATGTATAATACATATATATATTTTAAATATGCTACACATAAAAAAGACTATGGCACTTTACATGTTTTAACAAGATCATTACACCACAGATGTTTGAAAATTATACAAAACCCTTACACAATTAATGTAACATTGTTGAATTAGCACACAGGTTTAAAGAATCCACAGAATCCAAGGCAAATATTTCTGCCTTCTTGGAGTTCATTGAGAAGCCCAGCTCATTACAAAACTCTTAGCCCAAATGCAGGCAAAAATAAATAAGACTTTTCTGGTAGTTGTAATGGTCCAGGTGTATTAGATTTTTAGACTGAGGCGATTAGGTAATTGATTAGAAATTTATTAGAAAAGTGTGGGTCAACAATCAGTCTAATTATTTTTTAATACATTTCTTTCTAACATATTACTCATACTCAGTGGTTTTTAATCAGCTCTGCAGTTTTGGTCTAGACCAGCATGATTTTGGATGTTCCATTCATCCCAACCAAAGCCTGGCTATTGGACTGAAGGTTTAAAAGGCCCAACATTCTCTCTTCCTCTTCCTTTTATGCTTCCTCTGCCAGAGAAAGTCCATTCAACTTACTGAGTCAGTGTTTGAGCACTTTTAGTGGTTTGGGGTTGTGTGTGCCTGTGCTTTTCCATCTTCTGTAGCATTCAGACTAATGAAGTAAACACTGCCAAGTGACTGACGGCTGACTGAGAGGCCCCATTTTCACTTGTGACTTTTGTTATCTGGGCGATCGAGGGGATATGCTACCAGCTCTGCCAAAGAGCAGTCGGGCAGCACAGATGAGGGACTTGTTCAGGGGATCCTCTGGGCTTATGAAAATTTGTCTATAAGGAGAGTGAGAGTGTAAAATTCGTGTTGGAAAATGGGTTCTCTATCCTGTACAGACAAAAGAAAAAAGTGAATCTTCTGATGATACATTTAAGAAAACTGTTTCCATCAAGATTTGCTTGATGAAGCAAATTGTTTTTTTTTTTTTTAATGAAAATTACCGCCAGGATTTGAAAAGTAGTTACTATGGTGGCATCAGGACTTGGTGAAAGCATATGAACACTTGGTCAAGTGCAAGACCCCGGGTCATCGGCTACCATACCCTGTTTCAGTGCGGTGTCAGAGATGGGGTTAATGTCTCCTGAGCCCTTACCCTAGGCTATGTATTTCCCCCTTCTCTTTTCAGAGAAAGTCACAGGATTTACATTGTGCTTATTATTGAACTTTGGACTAAGAATGGTGAACTCAGTAAGGTCTGGTTCCACACCTCTACCTTTCCTGCCCTTAGCAATCTAAAGAAAGAAAAGGCCAGAATGGAGTAGAACTTTAGTTCCATTCCATCAATAAAAGTTTTTCTGCATCCAGGCATGGTTTTAGACTCACAGATATTTCAGAGATTCACTTTGGGCAAGGTTATAAAAACTGAATCAGAGCTCTATATATCTGGTGGCACTTACCACACAATACCTTGCCCTAACTTATTATTTGTTAATTATTTTGTTAAATTTTCAAAATGAAGCAAGCCATCAAGTGAGCAGATCCAATCCTTCCAGAAATCTGTGAGGTCCATTCTACCTGTGTAAGTTGCTATGGAGTGTTACCTGTATCATTCTGCAATTCCGACCTTCGGGTGGATAATAGCAGACGAGGTTCTCTCTGGCCACTTTAATCATTCCAAAGTAAATTTGAAGTGATGGCTAATACCATTTTCCTGAATCAGTGATACTGATAATTTATGGAAATTAGATTAAAAGCGCCCGAACCCTTTTCAACAGTGGTAGTTGATTCTTTTTGTAAACAGGTATAGACAGGTGTTACAAGCTTGGCCTAACTCTCTTTTTGCATTAACTTTCTACTCTGTTTATCTGGGAATGATGCCTTTGATGCAGCTCACCATTTGTAGCAATGCAATGTTATTTCAGTCTGCTCTTAGGATCAACCGCTCTTAGGATCAACTCCACTAACTAGAAAAACTTAAGTCCCATGATTAGCTCCTTTTGTTTATGCACAGAATGACATTTTGTTGCTGTTGGGGTTGGAAATGTAGCTGACTACAGTATGGTTACCAGTCAGTGGGAAAAGGTCTCCCCAAGTGCTGAGGTTCTGGCAAGTTCTCCCAGTGAACATCTGAATGAGCCACAGCTGGCTTAGAGACGTCTGTCCCGAGAATGAGGAAACAGAGTGAGGTTTCCTTTGGCAGCACAATCCCAACCCTCGGAGAAAAACATGCGACCTCTGGTGGAAGAGGAGCCTGGGCCAGTACTGGTGCTAGCTTGGCTGCTGGGAAGCGGAATGAATTTGTCTCCACTAGAGGATTTTGTACTTTTATTCTTTCAATCTTACAGGTCCTTATTTTCTTTAATCACTTGGATTGACAGTTGATTCATCATCTGACCCTGAAATTCAGCCTCGAATAAATTCCGCAACAGGATCTCAGTGTCCCTGCTGGACCCCTTTGGTGAGCTAAGCAAGAGATCGTGTCTTTATGCCCTTTAGCACAAATCCTATCCCCTGTAAGCGTGCAGTCTCCAACTGAGAGAACTTGAAAGAACCAGGAGGAGACAGAAACACCAAAACTCATTCTGAGGCAGAGATGCTCACAGGCCTGTAGCCTTGTGGCAGATGCACATCTCAGAACAGCCAGCAAGTCTGGCTAACAGTCTTTTCTTTTACCAAAGAAATGCTGCTTTAAGGGTTTAGATCATTATCCTTCATTGAGCGTTGGGGGAGATACAGTCTGACAGAACTTGTCAACTGTATGTGAGGGTTTATGTACTACTATTTACGTGTTCCATCTCTTGTAATTTGCACTGTGGCTCTCACGTGCCGTCACTTTGCTTAGCTAGATGTTGCCTCTCATTGGTCCTTTTAAGGCTCAGGGCTCTGGAATGTGGCTTTGGTAGGTAAAGGCTAGTTCTTCACTTGACGCAAACAATGAAACCAGAGGCGGACTGTTTCACAAGGTTACACAAGGAGGAAAATGGCATTAATGTCTCTTCCAAATTAAAGGAGGCAGATAAGGTTTTTCCCCTCTTCAATTTCTTCCTGTACTTTGTCACTGGAGGTTGCAATTTCTGCTTGTGCAGAAAAGATGGCACAGATGAAGGTGAGGACTGTCCCACCAATGGCAGTATAAAAGGCCCAGCCCAAGGAGCAGTCTCCGGGTTTGTAGGCCGACGCATAGTGTCCACAGTAGGCGATGGCCTTCTGGCAGCCCCAGCCAGCAGGGTAGAGTATCAAACCGAGGATAAGGAACAGGCCTGCAGGGCAGAAGAGGAAAGAGTACAGATTTATTGTAATTGTTACTTGATTTGCCTGCTTTGGGCTATGGCATCCTTTCTGCAATAGCAAGTGTTAGGGACTGTTTTATGCAACTAATCTAACCTGACCAATAACTATCACCACATTACCAGAAATATTTTTAGCCTCTTTTGTACATGTTGGAATATGTACCCACTAATAATTTCTCTTGTAGAAAAGCAAATGAACTTGTTACTGTTTCTTCTCACAGGGTTCTTACTGAGAATGGAAGGTAGACTCTTACCTAAGGCAGAGGTTGGCAAACTATGGCCAAGTAAGTGTGGCCTTGTTTTTACAAATAAAGTTTTATTGGAACATAGCTATGCCCATTCATTTATGGATTGCCTATGAATGTTTTTATGCTGGAACAGCAGAGTGAGTAACTGCTACAGATCCTAGGGGTTAAATTATTTGCTACCTGGCCACTTGCAGAAAATGTTTGCCAACCCCTGGCCTAGGGGAATTCACACAGAACCATTTAATATCACCCTGGTTAAATGCCAGAGACCAGATCTTAACCCAATGTCAATGCTTTAAACAAGTCCACAGGAGTCTCTTTGATGGCATTCACCAACAAACAATTGCGTGCTTTGGACAAAGACTTCATATTTACATGTACATTTAGGAAAAACACTGCAAGCTGCAAACTTTTTTCTTTCTTTTTTGGTCTGAATGCTCTTAGGTGAACCCAGCCTTGGCAGACACTAATAAGCTCTGTTTCTGTTTTGCTGACCCCCCACCCCCACCACCTTGTCATACGAAACATCCATTTTTCTATTCCTTACAGCTTTATTGCCCACTGTGTAATTGCCAGTTATTTTTCCTACCAGCTGGGTAAGGAGCTACCCCAGGGCCAGGACTAAGGTGAGGCAAGTGAGGCGCAACTGTGAAGGGACAGTTACTTTAGGTGTTCTCCCTGTGCTCGGGGGAACCTGAGAGTATGTTACCTGCCGTGCCTTGATCCTGGCCCTGGCTACCAGTCAGTCACACAGCAAAGCTGCTGGAAAGGAAGTCTGGGCCCTGAACTAACAGAGGCTGAGCTGTCTTACCCAGTGAAGCTTTCTTTGTAGAAAGGGTGCTGCAAGAGTGTGGCTTTATTTGTTGTGGCAGGGGTGAAAAATGTTTTTTTCTTAAACATGACACCTACTTATCAAGATTGCAACTTTATAACCCAGAACACCTGTTTTTTAGATACCATGGAATAGCAACTCTATCCTCATAAACTAATAATCTTGGCTTAGCTCTCTGGGTTTACCACACCAAACTTTCCAAGTCATTTAATGCAACTTCCCCACAGAAAGAACATGACTGAATTTGTGGTGTGAAGTTTGAAGAAAGAGCAGGGACAGTGTTTGAGACCACAGATCATAACTTTCACACAGTCTTCTTCATCCTGTGATGGCATCATCTCTCCAAGCATGGCAGTTCACGACTAGAGTGGGTTTTGGGGTCTGACTGTTCCTACTTCCCAAATTAATCTCATTGTTCTAGTCTGAAGGCCTCCAGGAACTTTCTAGCAGGTGTGCAACAGAGGCAGTCTGCTCATATGTTCATTTTCTGAAAAAGGATGCTTCACAAAAGAAGCGTCGTAACCCCGCAGTCCTCTTCCTCTACACGCTGGGGTGCTGGGAGCAGGAAGGCAGTGATGTGTAGCTAGGGAAACGCGATTCAGTGTTGGGAAGTGTAAAGGAGAGGGCAGCAGGCTGAGGCGTCTTGGAGAGAGGCTGTCAGTAGTGATGGAGAGTGCAGAGTGAGTTCCCCCAGGGATAAGGCAGCCAGTGGAGAGAGTGTTGGTACTCTGGAACTCACAAGGTATTGAACCAGCAATCTTGGTTTGGGCGTCTGGGGTCAACGCCAAGGCTAGAAAGCACATACCAGAAAAGCCCTTAGAGTCTAGTGGGAGCTTGAACACAAACTAGCAAGATGATGGGCCATAGCGAAGACGCACTAAATTAAGAGATGGGTCAGTCAGTAGTTAGGAACTCGGAATTTCAAGTAAGATAGAGGTTTGAATCCAAGCTCTAAGAGACTTAGAAAATTAACCTAAGTATGATTCCTAACCTGTAAAATGGGCTAATGTTAACTGATAAGGTGGTTGTATTGAAGTATGTAAAGAGTGCTTTCCACATCCATAACAGTAACAGCAGTAACAACAAAACAGGAGCATAGACTAGCACCTGACAATAGGGTAAATAAAGCCTTTCGCAGACCCTTCCCATACATAAACAGTTTAAAGTTTACCAGTTATGAATAAGCAGGTCAGCTTAGTTTTGAGGGTATGTTTTGAAAGGGGTAATAATTTAGAAAGAGGGGAGAACCCAGGTTACAATTTTGTACCCTTGAAAGAATACACCACCCCCATCTGAACAGATCTTACTCAGCTGCAGAGATGTAAAAATTGAGTTAATTCTTTTATGTTTCCAAGGCCTTTGACGAATCCTAATTATCCGACCGTGTTCCCTAGGAAGCCTCACCCAGAGTATGTGGGTCTTGTTTCTCCCTCCAGTCCTAAGTTAACACCCGCGCGCTGTGCGGCGCCATCGCTGGGGCTTCTGAAGGATTTGGAGGTGCTCCGGCGCACAGCCTCTGCTGCCAAGGGCTAGTGCAGGCCCCAGGCAAGGGAGCAGGAGCGGCTTTTCCCTGTAAAGCCCGGAGTGTTCACATTGTATTTGAATTGTGGCTCCAGTTAAATATTAATGGCACATGCCGTATATATTACATGGCTTAAACAAGCGCAGTAAGCAAAATTAATGCACTTTAATATGATAGGGACAGAAGACAGAAGGCAGAGTTTGTCGTCACATAGCAGCTCTGCTACCCTGTGCTGGGCTCATAAAATACCTTCCTCTGGCTCTCTCAGATTCTTCTGGGAAGTAGGCAGGTTTAACATAATTAAATAATATAATCCTTACTTTAATATGAGACCCCGTTTCACAGTACAGCCAGGAACAGTCACTCCAGTACCGCTCCGTTGGTGTCTCAGGTGCTCCCCCTTTCTGATAGCTCAGCTAAAGTTCCCAAAGTGCTTTAGGCCACCTTAAAAATCTAGTGACTGCTATTGACCAGTTTGTGAATGACAGTAGGAAGACTTTTCTTATCACATAAAGGTGCCATGCTTGTGCGTTTGTTAAAACACTCAGTATTTATAAGCCCCCAGGGCGTCCATGTTGGGGGGTGGGGTAATAAAAAGTGGACTGTGGCACGCCTCCAAGTCCCAGTGGATGTGAAGTGTGCCGAAACCACATGCTCTCAACGTGGGCGGCCAGCCTAGACAAACAGCGGCTTGTCCAAATTCTCCCTGGGGCGGGCGGAAGACGTTGCCACTGTCTACCCTACCCTGGCTGGTGGACCTCTCTTCCCAGCACGCATCAGAGTTGTCATTAGCATGGTTAATGCCATGAACATCTAAGACCTGTGTCTGGTAAGGGAAGAGTGGCCTTCAGGTAAGTGCAACATGAGTCACACCTGTCATCTGTCTAGGTATTTAGAAAACGGCTCTTCCATCAAAGGAATTTTAAACAGTTTATAGTGATTGAGGTGACCACCACCCTTAGACCTCACCTCACAAGGTCCTGAGCAGCTGTTCTGGCCTTAATGAACATCCCTTACTGAAGCACAAACATCATCTAAACCTGTTCTTTTGCTTGCTAGTAAAATAGTTGAGAAAAAGCCCATAAAGGTTTCCCATCTCCCAGAGTAAAACCCAGCTCCCTCTCCCTGGCCTCCAGGCCCCATCCGATGCAGCGCCTCCTTGCCTGTCTGATCGCCTCTTCCTGGACACACCAGGATGCTCGCAGCGGCGCACTTGCCACTCCTCTCACTGGCCGCGCCCTCGTCCCCCCAGTTAGCTTTCCGGTCATCTTTAAATGCCACCTCCTAGTGTGGTCTTCTGTTCCAATTTATTTAAAATTTCAACCACTTACCTCCCCCCTACTTGCTATCCCCCTTCCTTGCTTTGTTATTTCTTGGCACTTATTTACAGACATAGAATGCATTATATTGAGTCATTTACGTACAAAAATGGTCATTTCACATGGTTCCACATACAATTTTACTTTGCCATTTTGATTGTTACCCATTTCCATACTAGACTTTAAGCTCCACAAGGGCAGGGATTTTTGTTTATTTGGTTTACTATAAAGCTAGTGTTCAGAATAGCTCTTGGCACATAGTAGGCCCTTCATAAAACTTTCTTAATGTCAGTCCAATTTGGTTTGTAATAAAATATTTCTAAACCACAGTGCCCCTGGGGAAAACAGTAGAATAACTTTGGTTGATACCAGTCAATAAAAATGTACTGTGCCAGCAGGAAAGGAAGCAGAGACTCTTGGTTGGCTGGCTTGTTTTGCCACACTGCCCTATTCTACGCCTGGGAAAGCAAATTTGTGCCCCAAATTATAACTGGGCTTGACGACACCAGCTAATGACAACAGAATGAAAGTCCCTGACTTCTTAAATGGCAGGTCAGACAATAGGCAAGAGAATACAATGAGACATACCAAGTCTGCTGCAAACTGGTTATGATGTTTCTGGTCCTCAATCTGGGGTGCCTTTAGGGATTGTCTGCTTGGTTGCTGGTTATGTCCAAAGGCCAAATGGAAGGTGGGGAGTGTGCTCAGGATTGAGTTTTACACAAAAGCTGAGCCAAAAAATGGTCGAATTTCCCTGTGCAGCTTTAAAAAGGCAGTTCCTGAAGGTAGGCCAGCCGATGGTGGTCTCTGGGGCCTTTCTATTGCCTTGCATTAATGCCTCACTGTTTCAGGTGTCGGGTGGGGGTGGTGTGTATATGTGTGTGTTGTGGAGGGTGACAGAGAAAGTAAGGGACTACGACAGTGGGCATTAGCTTGTCTGTTGACTGGCTTCTCTCCCTGGTGCCTCACTGAGCAGTGAGTGCCAAGCCCAACTGGGAGGAGAAGGAAGAGCAGAGAATTATATTGGACAGTAACCTAAGAAAGTAGCTACACCTGAAAGTAACAGATGACCAACTGGTCATCTCTGCCCTGGCTCGACATGATAGGATGGGCCTTAGGAACATACCATTTTCCACCACCTTAAAAGATATCCTAATCTTTGTGTCCTTTGTCTTCTCTTGCTAACCGCCTCCCAGTTCGCTATACCAAGATTAGAATGTGTCATGTCTGTTCACCATGGGGTCACCTGGGTGATGACTCAACCTTATCTGGGGAAGAAAAAAGTAAAAAGGAACGGGCGGCTGGTTACTTGGACTGCCCTACAGATGCCACCATGTGCTGGAGACAGAATCCTGATGACCTGAGGCCCACCCTGTGGTGGTGGCTTTCTCATGATCAGCTGAGCACCAGCTATTACAATTCAAAGCCTATCATGCCCCGCTCTGTTATTTTAGTAATATTTTCCCCTACCTGGAATGAGCTTTCAGGCTCAATCTGGGTTTCCCATCTTGCTGCACAGGACTTTTCAGACTCTCTGTGGGCAACTTAATCATGTGGTGTGGGTGTCACTCAAATAATTAGATTCCATGAGCTGTGTCTCATCACTGCTTTTCCAGTGCCAAAAAACATAGGAGGTACTTAAAAAAAAATGCATGGAACACACCAGGAAAAGTCAAGTTGCAGGCTTTCTGATCAACATTCAGCACTCACTGTGATTAGACCAGCTGCCAATCTATACGTCTTAGGTGACTGCTACTGCCCTGGAATTAAACAATGTGATATCAAATAAAAGTTCTGATCAAATCTCTTAGGTTGCAAGAAAAAATATCTCCATGATCAGCCAAGCCCCCAATTTTAGAAAGATGAAGCATTGCTATATATATTAAATAATATTTCACTTGGTCTGAAGATGCCCACCTCAGGCTTTAAGAATATGGGATGCTGGGAATGGGGGCCAGGTCTGAACCACAGCTCTTCAGTTTGCCAAGGAGGTGGGCAAAGGCTCCATGGCTATTCTCAGTCTCTTTCCCTGGCTATTGTAGTGCCTCCTCCTTCCCTCCAGATCAGTCACACAACCACCACACTTTCACATCCTGCTGGTCAAGGGAATGGACTCAAGGTTGGTTTGTTTTTTGTGGGTACAGAAGAAAGCCGTTGTTCCTGGCCTGAAAAGTGCAAGAACTAAAGGCAGGCTCCTTTCTACAGAATAATAAGCAAGACTTTCGAAATCACACTTCCTCCTCTTCAGACAGACTTCTAGACTAAATAGTAAAGACAGGCTAGACCTTGGTTTGCAAAGGAAATTTACTAAAGACAGGAAGAATATCTGTTACTGCTACCGGCAATTTGTGGAGGCTCCCCCAATGAGGGGCACAACACTTAGCCTCCCTGTGGTCGGAATCAGGAAGCTCATTCTAAAGCTATGAAAGAGACTCTACTCCCTCTGGAGAGTGCGTTCACAGCAGACAGTTGACAGCATGCTTAGTGTCTTTTTGATAAACTTGAGCTCCAGGTAGATACTAGTTGGTCTCTAACTACGTAATAACTGAGGAATGTCCCCCGACTGCACTCCAGGTGCCTGTCTGATGCCAGGCACAGCAATGAGTGGCCATGATGGGCGGAGGAGGGGGTGCGGTGGGGTTTCATAGGCTTTAAACACTTTCAGGCCCCTGCTACTCAAGGATTCTAATCACAAAATACACATTACCTTCCCTGAACAGGGGGCTCTTATGCGGACTCTGGGGGTACTCGTCTACCCAGAAACATCCCTCTTCACCCTATTTCAAATGTCACTTCTCTGTGAAACATGTCACTTCCTGCCAGAAGGTTATTCTCTGTGTGCTCCCACTGCCCTGTGCACACCCCTCCATAGCTCTCTATCAGATATTATTGTTATATATTTATCCAATGTCTGTTTACCGAGTTACCTACTAAGGGCCAGGCATTATTCTCAGGCCTAAAGATAAACAGTACCCTAACAGGACTCCCAGTCCCTTGAGGGCAAAAAAAGTTTTATTCCTCTTGTCATGTCACAGTTTTGTCTTAGCCTTTACCATAATCAACCTCACGGGTGTGTCACAGGTTAAAAAAGGTTAAGAGTTCAACTTATTTCTGGTTTGGAAGCAGACACTGACTCGTAGCAGGAGACTCCATTCCTCTTTCAACATATCTCTGAGGAAACAAAAAAAAAAGTCCTCTAGTCCTTTACCCATGTGAGGTCTCCCCCGACTCAGAGGGCTGGCACAGGGGCCTAGCGGAGCCTAAGCTCCAGTTTTGCGGCCCCAGCTCAGTACCCGATGGCATAAAGCCAGGAAGCTGCCCCTGCCCTTCCCCTTCTGGCCTTGAGCCAGTTGGCCATCTCTCTAACAGGAAAGAAAGGCAAATGAAGCAAGAGAGTGACAGCTTCCTGTATCCCATCCCCACTCTGGGACATAGCTCCGAGAGCATTCCAGGCTCATTGTGGGCGACAGCTTCAATCAACAAATTTTCAAAAGTACTGACAGTGCTGGAAAAGTAAGGATAGTCCTCACGTGAATTTCAGATCATTTGCCAGTGTTCCAGCTCCAGGGTGGAAGGAGGCCTCCTTGACTTCCATCTCAGTATCCTTTGCTCTTTGTTCTCCCTTCCCTTCCCAATATCTAGACACTGGGGAGCCCAGGCTGAATCCTTGGTCCTCTTCTCTCCATTCTTATCCATCATACTTAGTCCCATGGCTTTAAATACTAGGCTGCGGTCTCCTGAATTTTGATTTCCAACTTTGAACTCTAGATTTGCATATCCAACTGCTTACTCTTAACTTCTAGCCTCCACTTGGATATCTAACAAGTTACTTCGAAATTGTGTCCAAACCTAACTCTTGGAATCACTTCTTCCTTTAAAACCTGGTCCTTAGCCTATGGACTTCATCTCAGCAAATGGGAGTTCAACTATACACGATGCAGTGAAAAGCCTTACAATCATCCTTGACTCCCCTTTCTCTCTGAGAGCCCACATTACTCTCTCAGCAAAGCCTGCTGGCCTTCATTCTGGCTGTCCCTTTCCCTGGAAAGCGCTTTCTTCCGATTACCCACGTGGCCAACTCCTTGATCTCCTGTAAGTCTTTGATTAAATCTTTTCTCACTAAAGCCTACCCTCACTCCCTATTTAATGCCAACCCCCGCCCCAGCAAACCCAGCCTCTCTCGCCCCGGCCGCCTTTCCTTCTTTTCCTCCCACAGCACCTCTCACCTTTTAACATGCTATATAACTTACTTTTTTGGTTTATTGTCTTTCTCCACCGGCCTGAATGTAAACTGCATGATGATAGAGAACTTTACGGGTTATACTTTATGTATCCCAACTGTCTAGAACAATATCTGACATGTAATAAGGTGTTCAGTAAATATTTGCTGGGTGAATGAAGAGAGAGAGCGCTGTGATGTAAATATTGAAGCCATTGTGGAAGGTTCTTGCCAAATGTCATTAAGTGTTGGACGAAAAGCTTCATCTGATAACATGAGTCCCTGGGGCTGACAATTTTGGTTAACAGAACACCAGCCACACTCACTGATGAAACACACACACAGGCTCCAGACCATGGGCCTGGCCTTTAAGTTGAGTATAAGCACTGAAAACTTCTTTTCTGACTATGGAAAATAGCTGTTTGCTGGGACATCACATAGAAAAAAGTAGTAAGTCAGTTAAATATAATATATTTTCAGTTATCTAGAGATCAACTTCAGTTTAGCCTCTAAACTCTGAAACTGTTTCCAACCATGCCTGGCTGCAGAGCGAGCCACCAAAAAGACAGGCTGTGGCTGACTCGTGGGAACTGCCCAGGACACCAGCTGGCAGGGGAGAGGGGAGCAGCAGTGCAGGGATAAACCTGGAGAAAGTTCAGGAAAATGACAGAAGGCAGAGGGGTGTATGAGGAGAAATGAAGGAGCTGCACCATGTTAGTTTGCAGGGCAGGGCCGGGGGAGTATCTAGCAAGAGCAAGAGCCTGGAGAGTAAAAAAAATAAACAGGAGCCAGCACTGAGGCAGAGAAGGCAGAACTTCTCTACAGCCCAGGATAACTCCCGTCAGCAGCCCAGACGGCAGTGTCTCAGTTTGAGGAGTGAGTGAGTGAGTGAGTGAGTGTGTGCGTGGGTGGGTGTGGGTGTGTGTGGAGGGAAGGGGGTTTAGAGTGAGGAAGGCTGTTTCTTTGCTTCCAGTGGAGGAATAGCATGCTTAGTTATTGAACTCTTAGTCTGGGACCATCAACTGGTACAGTTGATGTACAGAGTATTATACAACAACCTTATGCAAGCTAGTTACCATTCATCTGTATAATTACCTCTTTTCTGTCTAAATTTTAATTTTTTTCCCCAAATCATCTTCTGCTGGCAGTTGGCTCATTTTGCCAGTCTCTAATGGCCATGTGTAGGCCATGTGTCATCAGCTGTTGGGCTGGGACGGCCTCTCTTTCACAGTCCCCCAGGGCAAACGGGCAGAGATTAAGCCTGGGCTTGAGGAAGGCACGCGGTACCAGAGCACGTCCAGTTCCCGTCCACTGAATTTGCTGTCAAGCTATTTTCTCCCCAACCGTCATGGTATGAACCCGCGTAGTTCTCATGTGCGGGGACTTGGGAGACGCGCTGTAATGATCTTTCTCAGTCACCAAGACAAGGCTAAACTATATTCCTTACATTCTTGTTTTAAGAAAGAAAAGATGCAACTTAAAGAATTTTGTGGGTAAAAATTTAAATAAAAGTTACAGGTAAATGGTTCATTAACTACCTGGAAAACTGACTAGAACAATGATAGTAAATAGAAGTCTTACTATTTCATAATATACACTTGTTTTACAATAAAGTAGCATTGGTTCCAAGGCTGCCTAGATGCCTCAAATGTACTTCAGGCTCATGAGAGGAACTCCCGTCTGACGGTGAACTTACTGATGGAGGTGAGGAGTGTATTCCCCGTTCCTCTACTTCTACCTCTCCACCCCAGTCCATACTCAGTGCCTACGACACGGTCCTCTGTGTTTCTGACTAACTTCATGTGTCATTTCTGATTCCCATTTCCTTTCTAGTCTTCACATCTTTGGAAGAACCTTTTCGAAACGTCTTCTATGGTAACAATGGTAGATTCCAAGTAAAGATGACATGCAGTTAGCGATAAACACCTCCCCCCAATTTTACACGTTCACTACTAATACTTTGAAGCTGGAAGCTTGTAAGATGATGAACGCCTTTCAATGATCATACTCATAATTATTATTATAATAATAGCAGCAGTTCATGCTGTACTACAATGTGTACTATACTAACTATAACTCATTTATTCCTGTAACCGTGTTACGAGGTTCGTACTATTAGTATCATCATTCAAGATGAGGAAGCTGAGGCATTAAGTAAGGTTGCACAGGTAGTTAGCAGTAGAGCTGGGACTTAATCCAGGCCATATGGCTCCAGGGTCCCCCTGTGCCATCATACTAGATTGTGACTTCACTGCAAACCAGAGCCTAGCTTCTAAGACAAAAGCATTGGTCCAGCTGAAGAGGGGAAACTGATATTTACTCAAATGCTGGCGTACTTATACCTGTGAGCAGTTAGAGAGCAAATGATAAAGAACAGTCATCAAGGGAGAAAACCACAGGAGTACTGCGAAGGGATGGTGAGGGGAAGGGATGGTGAAGGACTGACGAGGAGGAGAAGGCTGCACCAAAACAAAGGGACACCTACTGTCAGGCAGCTTGACCCTACAGCAAGACAACCAAAAGATAATTCACACCTTCTCTTGCATTCGAAGCTAAGTGTCACCGGCCAGCTTGTTGCAACATAGGTATCTCTTTGGAATGGCTGCCTTTGGCCAAAGTAATCTCTAGAAAGAAAACCTAGTGAAGAGGTCAGAACAACGTAAGGTTAGCTGTGATGTCCTCTTCTGCAGAAAACTGCAGGTAAAAGCACAGAACTCATCAGATACCAGAGGGGAAAGATGTAAGCCACATTCCACTTACATGTTAGTGTCTGCCCTGAGATTCTGTATGGTTGGGAACCTTCTAAAGTTGCACACCCACCTAAAACACGAATGCCACCCACCCACACACGCACACAAAATACCCCGTGTCCTCTCCAGCAGATGTGTAGCCAAGCAGACAAAATCCAGCACTGAGAGGATTCTTATCCCCAAATCATATCCCTCTTCCAGCAAGTCAGGCCATTGTCATTGTTTAACCATCTCACCTTCTGCAAGTAGCCATTCTTAATGCACAGAACAGAGCTGATGATATTCATCTTTTCTAACCTCCTCCTGTCCCTGAATCTTTGAGCCATCATTCGTATACAGTGGGCTTTGAGTTAGTCCTGTGTTAGCAGAGATCTGCTTGCCTTAATGTTGATGTACAGGGGACACTGCTTTCAATCCTAGGCACCTGGTAATCATGAAATCTTGCTCATAGTAACTGCAGACACCAGAATGGTGGCCCCCAGGCCTCTTCCACCCAAGGAGAGTTCCGGTCCTCTGCCTCCCAAGCCCCAAAGCCCATCAGTATTGATATTCCAACCTGCTTGACTTCTCAGAGGCCAGGGCAGGGCACCATCCTCAGTATCAAAATTTCAGTTAGCTATTCAGAGTCACGAGTATTTGAATGATATTTATAAAAAGATTGGTATAAAGAATTATAACATGAGTCAAGGATTTCTGCCCAAGAATTATTCTATACCTTTGAAATCACTTTGCCCAATAAGGATATACAATTTTTAAATAAGAATTTATTCTGTAAAACCCAAACAGAATTTGGTTTTAGTGTTTGCCAATTCTGAAATGATTCTTACTGGTCCTTCATAGGATGGCTCCATTAAATATTTTACGCTCTAACTGGGTGGGCAGAGTCTGTCAGAACTGAGACGTACCAGCATTTGCTAAATCCTTGACTCTTCAAATACCTGGAAACTTACAGCTGTGCTAGCACAGTGAATGTAGATTTACTGAGCACCTACTATGTATGTAGCAGGCCCTATTCTGAACACTACAGATAAAACTTTGAAAAAAGATATGATCTGCCCTGGCTGGTGTGGCTCAGTGGATTGAGCACCGGCCTGCGAACCGAAGGGTCGCCAGTTCGATTCCCAGCCAGGGCACATGCCTGGGTTGCAGCGCAGGTCCCCAGTAGGGGACATGTGAGAGGCAACCACACGTTGATGTTTCCGTCTCTCTCTCCCTTCCCCTCTGTCTAAAAAAAAAAAAATATATATATATATATATATAAATAAATATTTATATATAATTATATAAATAAAATTTATATATTGTGTCTTTAAAATACATATTTTTTTATATATATCTGTCCCCTGCTTATATTCTAGATCAGTGGTTCTCCCCCACATTTTTTGATTCCATACAATAGAAAAGCCAGAAAAATTGGGAGGTCAGTATTTTAACTTTACTAACATAAGAACACTGAAAATGATGTGTCTCCCTTCATCATATGTTTTCAACACCAGAAGGCTAAAGGATGTAATCTAAGAACAAGGGATATCTCTTTTAAATTGAATACACTGAGCTCTATAAAATCTTACCATATTGTCCTTATCTTCCTTGTGTTTGCTGTGGGCTGGTGGAAGCCTCAGCACAGAGCGGCCCTGCACTTGTTCTAAGACAGTAACTACTGAGAGCGGCCCTTCAGGATGGGAGTTGCAGAGGGTGCCTGTGTTAGGATGGGGGCGCCCTTTTAAGAATTCTGTTTGTTTACTGTGTAAGTAAGGAGGTTCTCTGAGTTCTCTGTTTCTGTGGAGTCCAGAATCTAAACTTCTTTTTACTGTACCTGATTTTAAAGTTTCAAGAATTTATGGACAAGCTAGACTGGGCCCAACTCTATATTTAATAACTGCTTGGGCAGCCAGGTCAAGGTCTGGAGGTCAGAGGGTTCACTGGTAATGAAAGGGGTTTTCAGCAGATGACCACAGTGTCTTTGTACAGCAGATTATAGCTACATGTCAGCTTAGTACATGATCAATAATACTGGAGGTTTTGAACCAGCAAGATTTCCTGAGGGGAAGGAGAGGAAAAGCGAAGGATCAAGTGTCAAGTTTTTAAAAAAAATGCTCAATTAATGCTGTTACCATCTTCCAGAAAGAGTCTAGTAGGGTATTCATTTTCTACTAAAAACACTCCCATGGAACTATAATTGGCAAGAAAAATACTCTTCCAGGGTGGGGGCTGAAGAGCAGACGACAGAGCAACAGAAAGAGAATTCTTTGGAAGACAATCAGAGCATAGTTGTCATAAAAAGACCTTACAACCAAGGCCCCAAGAGGAAGTTTCTGTTATAATTACTCAAAGTTAGTGACCATCAATTAAGAACTGTCAGATGCCCTTAGAATGTGCGGAGAAACAATCTATGGGAACTATGCGCTTCTCCCTTGTTGAAGCCTCCCGAAGTCTTTCTCAGCAGTGACTCCCGTTTATATTCAAATTCTTCACTGGCAGTTTCTACAGCCTTCGTTCCTAACTGTTAACATGCATCCCAACAAACTAATTTAGCCGGATTATTCTTTCCCATGAGTTAGTGATAAAGTTTGCTCCACATTCCAAGTGAGAAGCTGTTTTCTGAACTCTTTATATGCAACTGGGAGAAATTTATGAAATATTTTCTTGATAAATGATTCATCTGACATGTAGGGTTAAAAGGTGTTCCTGTTTGACTTTAACCAAATACACTGGTGATTCAAAATAAGTAAAAGACATAAAAAAGTTTAGTTATTGAGCTATGAAATACTCAGGACAACAAGTCAATTTCTTTCCTGCCAAGGTCTCGGGGTCTAGATAATATTAACTAATTCCTACAACGAACCAGGTGCGATCTTTTTTTACCAAATCTCTGCAGTTAGCCTTGAAATGCTGAACATAGCTACCATGCGTTTTGGTGTGAAACATTTAACATTGGCTTCAATTTCTCAGTATGTGTATTTTAGATTTCATCTGTACTGGGGGCTATCTTTAAAAAGGAAAAAAAGATTGCTAGCCATTTAATAAAGCGACTGACAATACTGTATACAGTAACTGAACTCACAAACATGGCTGCCAGCACTGCAGCACGGTTGTTCATAGAAGATGCAGACTACTTTTGAAGTAGCATCACAGATTAGAAGACCATCATTGATTGCATTGAGCTCTGAACTCCCTGTGCAAATATGCAGAGCCACACTTAAGTGATTATTTGTTAATGGAACGTGAACATAGATCATCCATGACTCTGTGATAATTTATAGCTACAATTAAGGGGTTACCATGGCAAAATACTTTCCATACTTTATTTGCATATCAATTGCTAATCTGAATTTTAAGAGAGTTGCAATTTTCTTCTAGATCTTCCAACTGATTCTTTTAAAATAGATCCCAGTCCCTAGATTCACTTAAATTAATGACTTCTTGGGTCCACTTGCTTTTAGACAGTAGTTTTTTTAATGTAATGATAGTCAAGTTCTTTGTTCTCTTTATATATACCGTATGCATATATATATATATTTTTTGCTCTTGTAGGGTATAGTTTATGAAAAAAATGACTCTCTAATATAGACTTGGGAGTGGAAACTCAAGAAATTGTAGACCCAAGTCTATAGGTCTTTTGCACTTAGCAAGCATTCAATAAAAACTCCTTGAATTGAAATTTAATTCTGGCTCATAACATTTCTGCATTCTTTATTTTTTACTAAAGGATTCCTAAAGGCTGATGAATTAGTAAATGTGCCATAATCAGTAGTATTCTTACATTGATTTAGACACAGAACTATTAGAATGACCTCTGGTGGACATGTTTTCTGTCCAGCTTAAGAGCCTCTTTTTGACGGTCAAAAGCTTCCAGTGCCTCTTTCCAAGGAGGGAGGAAAGGAAGGGGTGCTTCCTCTACTTTCCTCATGCCTTTTCTTTGAGGATATTTTAAAGTTGGACAACGAAGGACACACCACCACCTCAGAGAAAGCCAGGCACTTTTCAGGGGTGAATTTATGGGGCAAGGTCCCTCTGAAAGTCAGGAATTCCCTTCCCTTTCTGTATGCTTTCCAAGCCCTTCCACAATGCCGGACCTGTCTTTGTGGCCTGGGAGTGAATGAGTCGGGCACAGGATAAATCAAAATGGTTGTTGGGACCAGGTTGAGTTGTGGTTACCTTCCTGATGCTAAGATTATTTTTCACCCTGTGAAAAACAGCAATTAGAATACCAAGTCCTGGGTAATGACCAGGGTGTACTTCATGTGCTCATCCATACTTCCCAGTGCATTCTGATTTATGACAAAGCAATTCCACAAGCAGCAAAGGCAAAAGCCCTCCAGTCTTCTCCCTTGGATTATTCCCCTTTTATTCCTTTCCCTTCTTTTTTCATACTGTCCTCCTCTATCCTCAATTACTGCTCACTTCCAAGAAGGCCGAGTCTGCACACACCAGGCCCGGAGCTGCCACGGCAGGAAGCAGTTCCCACGAGCATACCCTCTACCCCAGCCCGGCAGAGGCAGAGTTCGGCCCCGCAGCAGTCCATCTGGTCAGCCTGGTGGAGCAGCTCACTGGAGCAATCCTGCTGGACCGAGAGGGATGCAGACAGATAGAGGACTACAGGGAGTAGAGAGCGTGAGAGCCAACCAGACACAAAGAAGCAAACAAGCACGAGAGGGGAGACTGGAAGACAGCAGGCAGCCAGGCCCGGCATCTCATGAGCTAGTTCAGCCCTCATGGCAATCCCAGTGGAATAGTCCAAGCCAGCACAAGTGAGCCAAACCCTGAGCTCATTTTAATGGCTCCTGTCCCAAACCTGAGTCACTGGGGATTCCACGGACTTCTGAGAGAGCCCTTGCATTTCCAACAACAAACTGCTTGATGCTGTCATGGAAAACCTGGATCTTTGCATTCTACGGTTTCACTATGGATTACATCCAGGTCACAACCTAAGGAAGACAGCTGGCAAAAGCACCCTGTTGGCCGATTACCCAGCTTTTGTAATGAATCCCAGAGGGCTATGAGCTGATGTGTGTTTCTGGCTCTGCCAAGTCCCGGACAAGTCCTTCCCAATGAAGACCAATCGGCCTGTGATTTATTCTGCAGGGGAGCCTGAGGAGCCACCTGCCATCAAGACTCAGCCCTGCCTCCAGAAGGGAAAGGAATGGAGAATGTATTTGTCAGGGGGAAGAGGAGCAAAAGTTCTTTTTTTCCTTGTCAATTCAACTGCTATCTTCTGCTTTAAAAAACAAAAAACTCTGAGGACACCTGCAGTCACACCAGAGTCACAACAGGACTGCTCTATACTCTTCAGCCCTAACACAGACAGGTTTTTAAGGGGCAGGGAACAGCGCTAGACAGTGTAGCCATGGCCAATTTCAACAGAATAGAGTCAATTCTTAAGATTAGAAAAGCCACCCCTATTCCTTAGAATGCAGCAATTCTAGGAAACATAAAAAAATGTACTAAAACCTGCCAAGAAAATAGAAATGTTTTAATTATATATATAGCTACTGCCACTTATTATTTACTGTGTGCCAAGCCCTGTGTTGAAGCCTTTCTCATATATTGTAATTTAATCCTCAAAACAATCCTGAGGTATGTATGACTTTTACACTCATTTTACAAGTGAGAAAACTGAGGCTTAGAGAAGTGAGTTCAATTCATCAACATTTCACAGCCACCTTCAGCCGGGGTCAGGCCATAATCCAGGGCCAGGGGAGGCTTGGATTTTTAAATTCTACTTAGAATGAGTGTGGGGCACCAAGCACATTTATGCACAAGGATTTCGGGAGTGTCAGCTGGGCGCCCACCTAACGGGCCTTGAAGGCAAATCCTGCTATCTGGGTTAACTTAACAGTCAAAAGTTGTATTTTATTATTTTTTAAGTAACCCAGATCTTGAGATTTCTACTGAAGTAGCAGATTCTTTCACACCCAGCTTCTAAAATCAAAATGTCAATATTTTGATGATTTATTTGTATACACAATAAAGGGCACCTGTGGCCTATTTATTCTTTAAAATTAGGTGTAGTAACGGTATGTGCTTACAATATCTTGCAATTTTTCATCCAGTTGCATTTTACGACACTGCCATTTTTGCCAAAATGAAAGTTGTAAAAATGAACAGTCTGAATGTATTTCCAAAGAATATCCTTTTGTTGCTCTGGCAACAGCTTCCTTTCTCACCATTTGTTTCAGGGTCGGGTAGATCCAGGCAGGACTGAGAGAAAGGGGGCAAGGGGAGAGAAAGACCGATGCTCACAGCTGCAGCAAGTTCTTGGCTGAGGCTGGAGTTGACCAGATGCTGTTACAGATTGGCCAAGGGGAGAAGGCAAGTCAGCTGCTCCAGACACACACACTTTCTCAGCCATAGATTCGAGGACCATGGCCGTAATTTATCTTGGCTTGAACTGCCTGGTGTAGAACCCCATGAGGGGAGAAGACCCCATTCGGCATCCCTTACAGACAGAGGCCACCCCCACCCCACTCCCCACCAACACGAGAAAGTCAGCTGACTTGTGCTTAGTCCTTCTTTCCCATGATTTTTTTTTTTTTAGGTTTTATTTATATATTTTCAGAGAGAGAAGGGAAGGGAGGGAGAAAGAGAGGGAGAGAAACATAAATGTGTGAAAGAAACTGATTGGTTGCCTCTTGTTTGCCCCCAAATGGGGACCTGGACTACAACCCAGGCACATGCCCTGACAAGGAGTTGAACCGGCAACCTTTCAGTTTGCAGGGTGGCACTCAATCCACTGAGTCACACCAGCCAGGGCTCCCATGGTTTCTTCTCAGAAGGATGCTGCACAGTTGAAAGGACAAAAGCAACAGCTTCTCCTGCACTTCAGCGGTTAGCCTCAGATCAGAGGGCCCTCCAGAGATAGCCTGACTACACGGGAATCTCTGTCTCCTCCCAACTTAAAATTTTGAGTAATTTCAGATTTTTTAATATGCTGTGTGTATGTGGGGAGAAAGTTAAGATTTCTTTTAGAAAATCTAAACTTTGGAAGAGACGTATGACCAAAAGACTTGCACGGGGGGTACGCTTCTACTTTTTTCCCCTCAACCCTTCTTCCCAGAGGCCTGATACATACAGACAGACAAAAAAAGAGGGAGAAAGAGAAAAAGAAGTCAGAATTAATGGAGTGTGAATAATACCAAAAATACGTACTAATTTTTGTGCCAAAATGAATGTTCTTGCCATTTATGTGAAATAACGAACAAGAGCACCAAAAGATTGGTTGGGCTAATCTACTTCCGTAGAGAATGAATTCGCTGGACTAAACACCTTATTAAAAACTGGATGCAAATAGTATTTAAGACTCAAGGGTGTCTTCTAGGCAGCTTCTGCACGGCCGTTAAGACATGCTGTGGTGTTACGGCCCAAGATGGCCACCCCTTACTGTAAATGTCCACTGATTTGCCAGAGGGCACTATTTCTCAGGAAAAAAAAACATTCCTAGGGATGACAAACCAATTTCACCTGCATACCAGTACATTGATAAAATTCACCATAAATGCATGGGAAATTGACCCTCCCGTCAACCAGGACTCATCAACAGGACTATAAAGTGTGTGCCGACGTTCCTTCATCTACATGTTCATAATGACTTTCTAAAAACCTCTGGTAATGCTTCAACAAAAGCTTAAAGGTACACACATGCATATACGGACATAGCCCAGAGGCACTATGTGCCAGAGGGGAATAAAGTAGGGGAATTTCTCTGACAAGAAAAAGATGCACTGGTGGTGAAACTCATCTTATTTACCATTTCTGGGAGGTGACATGACAAGCAGAAGGGGATAAACTTCAGATTTCACAAGTGAATCAAAAAGGGGACAATGAGTTTGAAAGAATCAAAATCTAAGAGTATAAAGGTCATATTTTTCAATCTCCTCTATTTTTCAGAAAAAGAATGCCAGGGTTGAGAGAGGTGGTGCATTTATCTCTGGTAAAACTTCAGTGTAGCAGCAAAACTAAAAATTAGAATCCTGGCCTCCCAAATTCCGTGACGGCCTATGGGCGTCTGGGTCATTCCTGGCGTGGCCGATCCTGACAGAGAGACAGGGTTCTGAGGTGTGCCAGGAGCACATCCCCCTGCAGAGAGCCCAGGGTGGTGGAGCAGGTCCTCTTCTCATTTCCGGGGGCCTATTACCCTTCTTCCACCCACAGACACACATCCCCCCCGCCCCACAAGATTTGAGGAATGAAAAACATTATCTTACCAGCTATTTGGGGGAAAAAACCCCAAAACTCTTGTTTGACCTGCTTCCTTAGAAGCCAGCCCTGCCAAGCTCAAGAGTCTGCTGTAAGGCACACCAGAGTGACTTCACTGGAGCTGTTTCTTTCCCAGCCTGGACACCATTCCCAGTGCTTCCCCTCGCTGACAAGGCGCCCTGTGCACACAGCTTGTGCCGTTCATCTAGGGTTGGAGGTGGTTTCCTGTTTCTCCTGTTAGCCTTCAGATTAATAACTAGCTTGGTTATGATTGTTGAAAAAGTTCATTTCTTTTCTGACAAATCAAAGCAAGAGTCTATCCCTCCGCTTCCCTGAGGATGTCTTCTGTGTGCACATGCGCATGTATTTTTCTATCATCTAAAACAAGTCCCTTGAGCCTAGACTGCTTCCCTTCCCTCTTGGTTCAGTGTCCACTGTTCAAAGCCATGTGGCAAAGTTCATGAAAGAACTGGTGGCCTTGGAAGTTTTCTTGCAGCTCACAGCTTCCCAATGGATCACAATAAAGACCTCATACTTTTCTGTCCTCTGACTTCTAATCAGTTCATTAGTGAGAAATCCCCAGAAAATGGAAGTTAGTTTATATTTTCTGATTTGCATAGAACATTTGCCAGTCTCCAGGAGACAGTTTAAACCAGGACGTTCAAGTGAGAGCAGCTGATACTAACTCCTTCCCAGCCTGCTGCTTCCCCAACCAAAGCTGAAATCATCCGGGCTGGGCTGGGCTGGGGCTGGGCTGGGGCTGGGGCTGACGCTGACAGCCTGTGGCCACCGGCTCCCGGCCCCTGAAAGAACATCCCACGCTCACATTCCTTTTGCATAGAGTGCTTGCTGCAGGTGGGTCCCAACTCCTCAGTGGATGCACTACATGGAAAGCATGCTTTTAATTTAATGGTAAAAGCAAGGAGTAATAGGTACTCCAATAAAACCTAACAACTTAGAACCAGAGGAAATAGCAATGAAGAACATGTGAGAGCTGAGAACAGACACTGCTCTCCATCAGAGAAGAGAGAGTAAAACGGGGCAGGGGGAGTGGCCACGGCAGGGTGCTCACGTTGCTGAGAACAGACTGTCCAAAGTCAACCCCACCGGACACTAGAGGATCTTTAAAACTAGCAGTAAACAAGTAAGCAAGTGTGTACCCTGCACATGCAAAGCCCACCCTGCTCTCAGGCCCCTTCCCTCTCGTGCACACTTACCTGCAATTCCTTGCAACAGCCCGCAGACATTGAAAATACTTTTCTTCATGATGCTCTGTACACACATGGTGAAGACAGACACCAGGGCCACGATGCAGAGAATGAAGATGCCGAAGGCTAAGAAGATCGCAGTGGCCTGCCAGAAGCCACTGGCAATCTCACTGAAGTTCTCAGCGTAGGGCCCGCACAGCGTCTCCTGCGGGACATGCAGCACCCCAGGGTTGCGGATGCAGCGGTTGTAGATGCCCAGAGTGGGGTGATAGGGCTCCGAGGGGCCGCTCGGCTCATTGGGCTCAGCGGGCTCAGCGCTGCCGCGGGTCTTAGCTTTTCCAATCAGCCAGTCTGCGCTCATGAAGGCAATGAGCTCTGCAAAAGCCACCACAATACTCAGGAGGGTCCAGAGCATCGAGCGACAGGTGACAATGACATGACACATATTGATGTTCAAGGAGGAAAAAGTCAGGAGTCCACGGGTTAATAATAAAAGTCGGTGGGGAAGGGAAGGCTCAGGACTTCTCAGAAGGCAGTCGCTGCTGGTGGGCGGGCACTCCCACAGCCGGATGCTCCTTTCTCCCTGCCTCTGGGGGCGCCGTCCCGGACTGTCATGCTGCCATTTCGCAGCTCCGGAGCGTGGCCTCCAGCCTCACCTACCGGAGAAAAGAGAGGTCACGGTCAGCAGCGCCAGGCCCCGCCCCTGCAGCACCGCGGCGCGCGGGCAAACTCGCTGGTCTCAAACCCAAGTGTGAACACGGGCAGCTCGGTGGCCCTGCGCGGCTGACCCGCCCTGCGCAGCTGCCCTCGGCCCGCCTTCCACTGCCACACCCGACCCTTCCCGCCCAGGCTGCCCGCAGGTCCCCACAGGACCTTGCTGGAGCAGATCTGGTCCCCAGCCAGCAACCCGGCCCTTCTCAGCGCATTTGCTGGTCTCCTTTGTTTTCAGGCCTCCCTTTCCATACTCTTAGAAATGATTGGCGTTTATCCTTATCTCTAGGCGTGACAGAGCGCCCCCCGCCCCGCACCCACTCCAGGGGCACCCTGCAGTACAGGGGCTCCAGCTCGATCACCTTTTCAGGGTAAGTCAAACAGCACAGGAATCCAGACAGATCTAGATATAAATGGCAGTGAACCATCAACAGACTGGATACGCTTTTTAAAGTTTACAGGGCTTTTTGCCGGCTGTTTTGAAAAAACTTGCACTGAAAGTTTTTGCTTAACAGTAGAGAGCAGCAACACCTAATTTTATTGCCTGGGAATCAGGTTACTAGCACAGACGTAAGAGTATTTGCTTCATAGGTAAATCAGAATATAAAAAGAAACAATGCCATAAAAAACAGTAACACGTTGCTACCCAGACTTATTTTTCATCCATTTCCCAGAGGGTCATTTTTAGATGAAATAAACTGCATTAACTGAAATGCAAGAAGGAAAGAAAAAACTCAAGAGTTTATAACTTAGTCACTTGGGAAAATTATTCATAAATGACCGTTGACTAAGTATCTTTACCACTGAGTGGACTTGTTGACAACAGAAACTTGCCTGTAAAGAATGAAGTGTCCCAATTCATCACATGTGCCTCTGCCCGAGCCTCCAGTCACCCCAGGTCTGGAACTCAACATGCCCATTGTTTCTGATCTCACAAGGACTCATTCTGTTCCCAGGGACAAATGGCTTCATTACCAGAGGGCTTTGCTCTAACAGCTCAAACCTCCTTCAGAGGGGCCTGAACCCTGAAGCGGGCCACAGTGCTCATCGGCCGCCCCGTTTGCTGCCCTCTCTCCAAGGTCAGGAAGAGCTGCACAGCTTACATCTGACTTCTGGGCACATGGCTCTGTTCTAAATGATGAGACCTCATAACCCAGGTCACGTCAGCTGCAGAAGAATTACAAGAACCTGTGGCAGTCGGCAGCAGGGTGGGGCAGGGAGTTAGGGAAGATGGGGAAAGCAGGGAAATAAAGCCCAGGGTCAGTTTCTACACCATGTTGGCTGACATCCACTGCAAGGTCACTGCTTATCTCATACGACACAACACACTTAAAAGTCCTCATACCACTGGAGTTATACAAGATGCTGTTTGGGGAAGAGGTGGTATGTTCAACTGCAAGAGTTTGGAAGCTTCCAGGTCTGGGTTCCAAATCCAGTTGCACCACTGCCTGGCCATGCGATGTCGAACGTCTCAGAGCTCAGCTTCCTCAGCTTTCAGCTTCCTCATCTACCAGATGCGGATAGTAAGGGTACCCTGCCTCACAGTATTGTGAGGAGTAAACAAGAACCTGTTACAGCACCCTGTTCAGTGTGGGACATAGTAAATGCTCAATGAACGCCAGCTCTTTTTCCTGGGGAGCTTTTCCCCTAACATGGATGACACTGGTCAGAAAGCAGTTTAACCTCTGGAGTTGCTCAGCAGATAACAGAAACTTGGCCATTATACTCAGGAAGCATTAAGCACAGGCTATTCAGAGATGAAGAGGTCGCTCCTAACTAAGCTTCCCTGGTGGGCTTTCAGGGTGGGGTCCTGGTCTGACTTCCTGTTTCCCCACTCCCTGATCCAGCTGCCAAATTCAACTGTGGAAAATGAGTTAGCATTAGGTCAGCAGTATAATCTACTCCTACTCACTCATTCTCAAACCCCCTTCCCCAAATATCATCATACAGAAATGCCTTTTGAAGAAAAACTTACCAATACAAATGAGTTCTGGAGGAGGTTGTTTATAATGAAAATGGCCATTTTGAATAAGAACAAGAAAACAAGTCAAGAAGCCTCCCTGGAGTCCCCAACAAGCAGCCACCCATCATTCGAGCTGACAGGAGGAGAGCCTGGCCTGTCAGGAGAAAATGGGGCTTCTACAAAGTCTTCCAATTTGATCGGAAAAACCAATTTACTGTTCTGCCCATCCAATCTCCATCCCTGCTCCTCTTCTGTTTAATGGCAATTTTTCAATGTGAATATAAAACCTCTACATATTTGTCCTCCTGCAGAACCTCAGGACTCAGCAATGGCCTCTCAGGTGACTTGGATGTTAATGAATATGCCAAGTGTCCACTGTTCTGGTCAGCAAGTTCTGCTCAGAGCCCGGAATGCAATTAGGTTGCAACTGCTGAAGAAATAGGATGTGAAACTTGAGAAGAGAAGAGGACACATACAGCCTTAGCAAAATGGTCTATGCCAGATCTAAGGCAGGCTTATTTAGGGACTCACGTGCTTAAGTTTAAATATACAGTTCACCGACCATATGTGCTAAAACAATCCCCCATCCATTGCACCAAATTCTTATGTTGATGCCACAGTGGCTAGATGAGGCCTTCATTCTTCTTTGTTGGGTCTCCCCAGCTAGTTTGTTAATTACTACCCTAAGAGAAATAGCCAGGATTACACAAGGCTGTCTGACAAAAACTGAGCATCCAAAAAAAGTCCTGAAGTTGGAAAAACAAGGGAAAACCTGGGAACAGCCCAGTAAAGGGCTCTGGAGTGGTCTGCATTCTGTCAAGTGCCCCAGTTTAGCCATGTCCCCTGTGCAAGGAGGGGTGCCTGCTGAGGCAGCATCCGTATCAAAGGGAAATCGATCCTTGTTATGGATCTTGTTAACCACAGGGATTAAGGCACAGAGTCCCTTAGTACAGAATCCACTGCTCTTCAATATAATTCCTGCTTCTGCAAAGCTCACTTAATAAAACGAGGCCCTCACTGACATTCCATATAAAGGTCTCCTGCCCACAGGCCACTAATACATTTTCCCTCCTGGACACCTGACTTATTACCACATCCCTGGTGGTGGGACAGTGAGGACAGCCCTCTGACTTTCAGAAAATGATGCTATGATTGGTTTAACAATCTGCCAAGTAAAGCCTCTCAGCAAGTAATAAGAAAAAACCCAAACAAACAAGAACTCTGCAGAAACTTACTCGTTTCTGACAGTAATACTACAGTCAGAAAACAGAATGGAGGAGGTGATAAATGGTTGGTCTGTGGGGTCGATTATATAAGTGTTCGCCACAGAGCCCTAATACTTCAAGAAGGGTGAAGGTGTTGCACAGAGCTGGGCAGTTTAGTGATGTCCATCACGGGATCGCCTCTTTGGCAGCTTCCTGCTGTCAGTGAGCAGGGAAGAAAGTGCATGTAAGGAGAGCCACCCAGCGCCAGCTGCCTAGGAGACTCTCTAACAGGAGCCCGGGAGTCAAGCTCACATCCACCTAGAAAGGCGGAGGCAAAACTGACCCACGCTTCAATCAGCGTTACGTCAGAAGCCTACCCTGCCCACCGTTGCACCAGCAGCAAAGCCATGAATGAGGCCGTGACAGACAGTGCTGAAGACCACTACCTTAGTATTCTCCGGGGTTGTTTTTCAACTTGATTATGAAATTTTGCAAACAAAGATATTAAGTGGAAAAAGAATAGACAATGAACACCCAGACCGAACACATGTGAGCATTTCGCCAGATTTGTTCTATCACTCTATGGTATGTACACTCACACTAATACACAGACCTATTTCTTTCTGGACAGTTTGAAAATGAGACGCAGATGCCTTGACACTTCTAAATACTTTAGCATACACTTCCTAAAAATAAGGACATTTTCCTATATAACCACAATAAAATTAATGCACCCTAGAAAACTGACAATAATTTCCTTATAGTCAAAGCCTGGGATACACTCAAAGTCAGGAGACCTTTAAGCTAATTTCTTAAAAACATGACTCAATCAAGGCTCATGCATTGCAATTGGTTATGTGTCTTTAGTTTCTTTTAGTCAAAAATAGTCCTTCCAACCCTAATTTATCCCTCCCTGCCTGCATTTTTCCTCTTGACATTGACTTTTTTTTAAGCTGAGTTGAGTTTTCTTAACCCAACAATCTGGGTTTGTCTATTTCCTCATGAGACCATTTAAAATTGTTCCCTCTCCTGCTTTATAAAAACTGGAGATTAAATCTAAAGGCTGTTTCACATTCAGCTTAAATATTTTGGGGAGAATCCTTGGTAGGTGGTGCTGTGTGGTTTCTATTGCATCATATTTGGGAGGAATATGACTGGGGCTATGCTGCAGAATCACAATAATTGTACGCATTCACAAGTCTATCCTATCTATCCAGAAACAACATGCACAGGGTCCTCACTGGTCCTAAAGAATCCAAATTACTGTGAGGAAGTGATTAGGAGGCTGGGCTGGGCAGGGCTCGGTTTTATGAAGGGCTCCTTGGGTCGGTTCTGATGCCACAGTTGAGAAGCTCTGTTCTGAGAGATGCTATCCCAGAGGTTTTATAAGGGAGTCCTTAACCAAAGGAAGTTTACTTCCAAGAAAGGTGTGCTGTGTTTCTTTGCTATGGAACCACATTTTACACAGGCCTTATAAAAACACAGAAAGACCTGCATACCTAGGAAGGGGGCTACACCTCAAAAGAAGCAGTCCTCCCAAGGAGGATATTCGTGAACCAGGAGAGCGTGGTTTATTGTGATGGGAGAGGATTTGTGTGACAAGAAGGAAAGGCCGTCCTTTCTCAAACTTCAGAACCTTCCTTTTAAAAAGGGCCGGCCTGGGCTGCTGACGCTTCTCTCCAGTCCTGCCCTCTGCCCACCCCTCAGCCAGCGTGGAGGGGGCAGTCGGCACTGGGCCATGCCATGTTGGAAAAAGGGCACTACCCACTGCGAGCTGGGGCAGCTGTGTTTTAAGAGCTTTGGAAACTGGCCTGGGAGCACATCTCTGCCACTAAACAGTTGTGTGTCCTTCGGAGGCTATTTATACTTCACCTCTGCCAGCCTCAGTTTCCTCATCTGCAAAATAAGGCTAACAGCATCTTCCTCACAAGGCTGACATGAGGCGTAAAGGAGAAAGTGTAAGTAAAATAATCAGCATAGATTCCAATTCATTGTGCTCAACATACGTTAGCTATTATAAATCATTATCACATGATTAGCTTAAACTATTTGTGGTTGGGTATGTAGTCCAAAATATTAACTCCTATTAGTAATAAATTTGTTACACTGACCCCGGTGGTCCAAATAATCAGTACACTGTGAAGAAGAATGTAGTTTGTTCCTCTGTCACTGGCAGCTTCTTCACTGATAGCTATTTTGTTACCTCCACCTCCCTCAGATACATTCAAGTCACAGGAAGGTGCCGCAACCTGCCTCCAGCCTGTGCCCTGGAAGGGGAAGAGGGAGAGGTAGGACCACGTGCACTTTCACCTTCCAGGGCTGGAAAGAGCCTCTCGAGTGCCGCTGCCTGAATGCGGTCCTGGGACCACCCGTCTCCTAGGAGGAAACCTAAGCCACCTGTTTAAAAAAGCAGAAGTCCTTGGCCCCCCACACTGAAGCTAACTCTCTGGCAGCGTTGCCAGAAACTGCATTTTTAACAAGCCCGCAGGAGAGTCAGACTGATGTTTCTGAGTCAGTCAGGAGGAAGGAAGCCTCACAGGCCATGAGGTGGCTGGGTGCTGGAGAGAGAGGGACTGAGGAGAAGAGGCGAGGCAGAGTGTGGCCCAGCTCATCAGGACAGAGCCAGACCACCTGTCCTCAGCACAGCTCTCAAGCCACACACGTCCCGGGGACCAGTGATTCTGCAGGGAAACCAGCTGTTTCCCCAGCTCACGTGTTGTCCAATAATCCTCCCAGGGCGTGATGGAGCTGCCCATACACCCAGGACCTTCCCTTTCAAGAACAAAAGCAGCTTTTGAACTGTAGGGACAGGCTGAGACAAAAAATGCTCAACACTTTGCATGACTTTAAAAAAAAAAAAGAAATCAGCTACCAAAAGAGGTTTTGAAAACTCTCATCTGTCTTGGCCACCCTCTAAAATACACTGACTACAGAAATGCAGACATTTTGATGATATTCAAAAAGAGGGTCTCAATGCACAAATAATTATGTTGTTCTTTGAGTTATAGTCTCAACATGCTCACCACCTCTTGTTTATCGCCAGCATCCATTCCCCGATTTCCGTGATGAACCCCTTTCCTCCAGACTCTCCTGGGAAACCTCTCACGCCGTGGTTCCCACCCGGGGGCCGTTCTGCCTCTCCTCCCCTCACAGGGTGGGGGTGTGGGGCTGCCTGTGCCTCCCCACTTGCCGCTTACCGCCCCACAGCGCGCAGCCGGCCCCCGCGACACTGCAGTGTCTTCAGTCCAGAGTGAATGCCCTGCTCTGGAAACCTCCTGCTGAGGGCAGTTTTTACACTTGCAGGAGCAACTTGAAACTGATTTCTAAAACCTTTACATTCAAAAAGGCCTATTCTGAAGAGTAAAGCCATGTTCTCTAATCTGGACGGACAGTCACAGTATTTACTAAGTTAAACACATCTTTAGTTGTTTTTTATGAAAGTTTTTTAAGGTCCATGCTAATCTGTACGTCCAGGATGGTTGGCAGGGGCAGAACCTGATTTGTCAGAGTGGACAGGCCCTCAGCCCTGCTTCTCCCGAGGTCCCAGCACCTTCTCTGAATCACAGACCGAAGTCAATTTTTGTTTTTCATAATCTCTATTCTTAAAATGGCAAAACCCCTCTCACCCCTCCTGAAGATCTTGGACTTTGCCTCAGAAAGCACCGAGTTTGGCCACATTGCCTTGATTTCTATTCAACTCCCCGCGCCCCACCCCCCCACCCCCACCCCCCGCCCCGAGTTGGGCTGGCCACTCGGTACACGCTCAGGCGGCCTTGACCCCTCGAACTGTCAGAGGCTCTGAAGGACCTTGCAGGCAGACCTGCGTAACCTCAGGCCTTCCGGTGATTGCCTGACGGAGCGTGGCTCCCCTCCACAAGGTGCTTCTCCCCCTTGGACCCGGTGGCTCCTCCAGGGCAGTGAGGTCCCAATTCTCGAAACCAGCTGAACAAGCCTCTTTTTTGCTCGGCTTGGGGCATCCAGGGAGCACCTGCTCATTGTCTAGTTTGTTCTTTAATTCGCTGGTTCAGGCCAGTCATAGATGCCTTTCTTGATGCCCATTCCAACTCCTCCTTACCCGATCAATCTGCTTTCTGAGCAGCTGATTTCTAGAGGGTCATTTTTGTGCTTCCATCCACAGCAGCAAGAGAACAGCTCCACCTGTCTGGCCTTAATGTCTACAAACTAAGCCATTCTTTAAAATTTTTCAAGTCCACTTACACATTTTATAACTTTTTTCCTTCTACAAATGTCATCATGTAAAAATCATTAGGAGGCAAGTCTTTCTTTACAGGTCTTTTTGTTTGTTAGACTGGAGGAACTGAAGGACCAGACTTTGATGTAGATGCCGAAGTTCGCTTTAGCTCATATCCTTTTAGGTCAGGGCGATATGCCCACGCCCCTGTACGTACTTTGGGGTCAAGAGGTTTTGTCATTTATTTAAATGGAAAAAGAACTTGAAGAGTTGCCTTTTAATGTAACCACTTTTAATGTAATGCACTTTTAAACAAAATGTATTTTTCACATTCAGAATGAATTCTGTGATATCGGTAAAAATACAAGTCTTAAAGTGAGTCCCAGTAGTCTTTTAGGATCAATAAGAAAGAATTTTAATAGAGAAAAGTATTAACAGGTGGAAAACAAAGAACTTGTACATAAAAACCAAGATTCACAATTTCCTTCCTCACGTGGGAGGGATACTCCAAATGCCCTCTGTTTAAGAGACTCAACTGGGAATGAACAACCCTGGGAGGGCGGGCTTCTGGCTGCTCCGCGGGGACAGCTGGGCAGCTGCTCCCACTGCCGGGGACCACCAGTGCTCCGTCTTCCAGCAACTGCAGGCTTTCTAGTCCCTTCTGCACAGAGGCAGAAAGAATAACTGCTTGTTCACAAGATACAATGCCACCAGCCAGGTTCCCTTCCAACAGCTTAAGAAAACCCAAACATGATAAATGGAGGGGATTATGCCACCTGTTATTTCTGAGTCTCCCTCACAAATCCATAAAGCACCCAAAAACCTAAGAATCAACTAGAACAAGAAGCCCTTCCTTACTGGAAGCGTCTGGGAAAGCTCTTGTGGAAGACTATCATTCTTTCAAATATTCTTTCCCTCCTTGGAGAAAGGTTATATTTTTCTAGTCCATTGACGTCAGGCCTGACCATGGGACTTGCTTCTGCCAATACGTGCCATTTCTGAGAAGAATAGTTATGAGCTGGTGCTTCGTTGTCCAGCTCTCTTCCCTCGCCCTTGAGATCAAGAAAATACTGGGCAGAGACCTCTCCATCGGCCGGGGTCCCTGATAACACAAAGCTGAGGTGCTGTCAACACCGATGCACAGGCACGTGGGGGTGAAAAACCAAACCTCTGTTGCCAGTGCTGAGAGTTTAGGATCACAGCATGACCCAACCTCTTCTGAAGGCTGCAGCTCTGGCGGAGTCAGAGCGCCTGCCCATCCAGCCTGTCTCTCTTTGCTATCGGGTTCAACTCAATTTTACCATCCCCTACCATACGCACGGCAAAGAACTTTTGAAATTAACTAATAATAAAAGTCATCTAGTGACACACATTAAAGCTTGGCAACTATCTCAGAAGCATTCACCGCACAGTTGAACAGGATAAGTGGCTATGATAAACTTTTTGCTCTCTTCGTATATTTCAGGCTTCATGACTAGAAGTACTAAGAAATAAGAAAAATCCCCTGTTTAGTCAATGAGGACATCCGAAGTGACTCAGAGAGGCAGCTTGAAGAACCACTGCCCATATCAGGCGCTTCCCTGAAGCCTCTTACCCAACAGTCTTCTCTCACTGGGATCTGTTCCTGCTTTCATTTCTCTGCTTCTGTTTCTTCCATCCCAGGTGGACCCAGCTACCTCCCGCAGCCACCAATTAGGACTACACCCACGAAGTCTGTTTCTAACCAGCACAGGAAGAGAGATCTGAGCTTTGTCTAAAGAAGAAGGCTCAGCCCTGGCTTGGTGTGGCTCAGTTGATTGAGTGCTGGCCTGCAAACCAAAGGGTTCCATTCCCGGTCAGGGCACGTGACTGGGTTGCAGGCCAGGTCCATGGTTGGGGGCAGGTGAAAGGCAACTGGTGGATATCTCTCTCGCACATTGATGTTTGTCTCCCTCCCTTTCCATCTCTCTAAAAATTAATAAATAAAATTTTTTAAAAAAGGGAGAAGGCTCAGTCAGCTGGCAGCTCAGGAGATGCCTCCGGGACCAGCTGGTACCAGGTGTTGGCACAGAACAAAGGTGCAGGGCTGCCCAGAGGCCTCTCTCCAACACGGGGCAGGCCAGGTCTTTCCAAAGAATGGAGACATCGGGGCTTGGGTGAGGGACTCAGCTAACAGAGGGGGGCAAGACATCCTGGAGGAGAGTGGGAGGGTGACTGCAAACGAAAAGTAATGGCAGCCGGGGCGCAGATCACTCAAAGCAGAGAGTGTGAAACGTGGCATCAAAGCTTCCAGAACAAGGCAGAAGCCGTGAGCCACGGCGGGCAATCGGCTGTGACCACACTTTAAATTTTTTCATGTGATCTTCACCATGAGAATCAGAATATTTCTTCTAGAAATTAGGTTATTGCAGAGTTGAAGGAGGAGAATGTAGCATTAAGGTGAAAACTGGTAGTTTCTGTGAAGAAGGACTTCATCAGCTCATGAGTGTACCTGTAAGGTTAAAACTGAAAATTTTTTTAACGTTTACTTTTCAATTACAATGGACAATATTATTTATGCTAGTTTCAGGTGACTGGCATGTCGGTTAGACATTTATGTAATTCTACGCAGTGACATCCTTGGTAAGGCTGGTGCCCACCTGGCACCACACACGGTTATTATATTGCTGACTGTATCCCCTGTGCTGGGCTCCACATCCCCGTGACTGTTCTGTAAGTGCCAATTTGTACTTTTTAGTCCCCTCACCTTTTTCTTCCAGCCCCACATCTGGCAACCATTAGTTTGCTCTCTGTATCTAAGAGTCTGTTTCTGGTTTTGTTTGTTTGTAGTGTTCTTTAGATTCCACAAAACTAAAGTTGTTTTAAGTTAGGTAATTTGCCTCCTTTTGAACCAAGCCCCCTTAAAAAAAAAAAAAAAAAAAAAAAAACCAACAAACCCAGCAATATGATGTCATTTTATAAGTTCAATACCAAACAAAAATGTTCATCTGGAAATAGTCACAGGTACTTTAAAAATGGCAAAAAAAGTCTTTCTTGCACCTCATCTGGCCCTGAAGACCTGAACCATTAATGCTACTGACAGAAGACAACGGGAGTGGTTAATGTTAAAGCCGCCCTTAGTGCCAAGGTTCCAAGCAACCATTAAGGAGGTGACGTGTACACGACAGAAACCTCATCCCAGAGTGGCCAAGGGGACAGATTAGTTAAACTCCAGCCCAAGGACTTCCGGTGGGAGGGGGGAATGGGCAGGCACAGTTCACGGCAGCAACCTTCGCCCAGGATCCCAGTAAAGCAAACACTCCCAGCACATCACGGAGCTCCGAGCACAGTGGGGTTCGCTTGCAGAGCTTTCAGGGAGGTACAGGAAGACTATCCTCGAACTGGGCCTAATAGTGCAGGACAACCCAGATCCTTAAAGGCCAAGAGCCTAATTTGGGATTTGCTCAGGGATCAAGACAAGGCTAGTCATTGCTGACCACCTTAGGGGAAAAAAAATTGTATATTCTCACTGAAGTCGCTTCTGTTTCTAACCAATACTGCTAAGCAGTAGGGGAGGTAAGAGCTTTTGAAAGATTTCAAGTAAAAGGCCAAAGTCCACTGTAGACTATGTTCATATTTCTAAAAGCATCACTGAAAAGTTCAATTTCACTGGGGTGTTTTGTGTTGTTTGTTTACTTCACTCACATTCATGCAGGTTTTTTACAACCAAAGACACACAACCTGCAGCCCCACGGTTGGAACCGCCCTATGTTAAGTGTCCACTGTACACAATGCCTGAAGGCCAGTGAGGTCAGAGAAGGATCTGAAAATGGCCTAACACACATATATCAACACACATGCAAAAAAGAACAAAATGTACAAAGTGATGTGTGCAAACATGGCTCTTTGTAACTTAGGGTATGTATCAAAAATGTCCCCTCTAGTGTCTTATTTCTCTCATGCATTTAAGACCCATGAAATACTGTGTGATCAGGATGGCATGCAGACAACTATGCATGCACATTTTTAACTGCAGATTTTTTTAAACATCTAAAAAATCAGCAAGACAGATTTGTATACTGAATCTCCACTCAGTTCATTAAACACTATCAGTGATTTCGTAGCCAGAGATCAAATTACCTAGAGGTTTTCAACTCCCGTAACGAGAATACCAAATTAAAAAACCGTAGACAGGTTTAAACTTTCTTCCTCTATCAACTAGAGGAATCCCCTAGATATTTAGGGTTCAAACTGTGTTTTGTAAACAGATGAACTTAGGTGTCATCCCCAAAAAGACACATAGTCTTCAAGGAAAAGCAAGTTCAACGTACAGATTCCAGTAGCTTCAGGTACTTGCAGATACAAAGCAATCCTTCAACGCAGACAACAGTCTTGGCCTGCGTTGCTGAACTGGCCTAATGACGCAGGAATGTCCCGGGCAGGAGGCGGCAGCCCAGGGAGCTTTCCTCATTGCAGCCTAGATGAAGTCAGTGCAGAAAGTTCAAGATGGTCAGAGATTCTGAACCCTCGTATTTGTTCATATGATTCAATACTCTCTTTCGGGAAAAAAAGACTTACTGTTACAGCTTCTAACAATAGTGAGGCTTAATAAACAGAGATAAAGTTCAACTGGATGTCTCAGAAGAGTATGTGCCAACAGACCAAGCCACTCAAAGACAAAAGCAAAATCACTGGGAAGGCTGGGAGAAGAAATGGCTTCAGGTTTCCTCCCATAAGAGGAGACACATTCCACTCCCCTGACCCCATACCCCCCCTTCTCAGCTCTCAGGACTGCTAGACAAGGCTGGTGAAGAGGAAGTCTTTCCAGGGTCACAGACATCTAGTACTACGGACTCCAGGTGCCACAGTGGGCCCCTGCCACCATCCTTCCCAACATGCACCGGGCCAGAGGGGGTCACTCACTGAGAACTCCAGTGGCTCAGTGAGAGAAAAGTGCTAGGCAAGCGAGTCAGGGGAAAAAAACAGACCATGATTTGGTTAGGTAATAAAAAGGGACATCGAGTGTTGACACATACTCCTCTGAACTAACAGACCTCATCACACAAACGACTTCCCCACAGCCCTGATCACCACAGGCTTCATGAGAAAACACCCCCACATGGCAGATGCTGATCTGTACCCCACAACTGCCAAGCTCTCCCATGAGCAGGGTGGCTCACAATTCTGGGTCCCAGCATAAAATATGGTCCAATCAGTGTTTTGGGGACGGTCTCTCAGTCACAGGATAAGGGTGAGCGCCAGTAGCCACCCTCTCAAGGCTGCTACCTAACCCGCCGCTCCACCCTCCGGACCAGTGAGCTCACCCAGAAAGGCCGCACTGGGAACTGACTCAGTGCGGGGTCAGACTGTCTGGATTTGAATCCTGAGTTCCACCACTTCCTAGGCGGTGACCCTGGGCACAGATGTGCTCCTGCACCGAAGTTCCCGAGTTTCTCAAATAGGGTGCTAACAGAGCCAACCGCATGGGCTTGTTGTGATGATCAATTAAGTTAAATAAATAATGAGTTCAGAACAGTATGTGGCACATGGTAAGTACTCCATTCACACAGACTACCCTTCCAGGAACAGGGTCCAGCCTCCCTATCCCCTGACCCCATGTCAACACGGCCATTTCCAAGGTCACATCTCTGGCACTGCCATTTAAAGCTTCGTGTTCCAGGACCCGCCTGGCATGTAAACCCTTAGCCACACCTTCCAATACCCATTTTCTCCATGTAAAAGGAGGCCTGTGGCAGAAAGGATACAAAACGCAGCAAGGTCTGTTTTCAGTGCTACCGTCCTGCTGAACCATGAACTAGCTCTACGTCTCCAGGCAGGGAACTTCACCTCCCAAAGTGGGAGTGATCAAAGTATCTACCTCATGGGGCGTTCCAGGGCTACAGCAGCTGTGCTCGTAAAGGAAGGTGTAAGTGTAAGTACTCGGTGGGTGAGGAGTCAGTGCTAGTATTATAGTGGTTAACATTTATTTTTCTGTTCTTGAAGGTCTGTTTGTCCTCACATGGCCGGACGGACGGACAGGGACACACACACACACACACACACACACACACACACACACACACACCCCACCCCACCCCACCCCACCCACCTTCTGATACCATTAACTATAGTCTGAAGTTTGTCAAATGGCAAAGTCATATGTTGGGGGGTGGGGGAGAACGTGGACCACCACCAGACAGGAGGAGAGACAATGTGGGTTCTGGCCTAGGCTCTCGGCTAACTGGCATGTGACCACTCACAGCCTCTTGTAACTACTTTGGCTTCCACGTCTCAGGTACAAAGTGAAAGGGGAGGATCTGCAGATCAGCACTGTCACTTTCAGGTCCCAAAACCAGTCACTTCGAGCACATGACCACCTTTTGTCACTTTCTCCCAGACCTGGGACTCCCCCTGCAGCCAGTGCCTCTCCAGGACCTACGCCTCTCGTGGGATGGGAGACAGGGACAAGCCTGCAGGCTTGGAGGAGTGCCAAGCGCGGAGGCGGAAGAGGGCTTACCACGGGCAGGCGGCATGCCCTTGGGCGCTGCCCAGGAAGCTGCCCAGGGCCACGATCAAAGGGCCTGGGCTAGACTGGCTCCCTCTTTTCATCTTTTTATAAGGGGTGGAGAACCCACCTCTAGCCCTTCACTCCCGGTTCCAGAGTGTCTCCCATTCTGGCGAACACAGCAGAGCCGCCCCCACTGCAGTCCTTTGTCCGTAGCATCAGAGATGCGTCCTGCTGTTAAAGAACTCTCACTCAGTTCTGAAAATCCATGCTCTTAAAAAGGGTCCTTCCTTTCTTAGATACTTTCGCTCCCTGTTCTGGGCAAGTGAAATGCTTGACTGTGAAGAATTTCATAGCCATGTGCCAGGGGACATGGTAAAATACAAGTTTTAATCATTTTTTAATGAAGGGTGACAACTGGTGAACAAAAGCATCTCAGTGTGCGTTCTGCGCTGGGGGGAGCCGGCCACACGAGAGAGTCCTTTTTAAGTGCTTTGGTTTCAGGCAGGAGTCAAAATTCATATCCCTTTTATTTCAAAACATAAACCATATGAGACTGTCCTATAAAATTAATGTTTGCTGCTGTTTATTCTCTGTTCCTCAGTGAGTTATTTAAGTCAAACAGTGCAGTTCTCTCATCAGTTGTATGCGGCCCCAGAAGGCTTGTTTGCTTCTACCCAGGGGCCCTTATTTCTGATAAGTATTCTTATTAATGATCTAATAAAATGTCTTGTTTTGTTATGATCAACCAAATGATTCAAGTGATGTTTAAAAATTCAACACTCCAACCCTATTAGCCTGGATGAAGCAGCTGCTGAGCTGACATTAATTTAAAGTGATTTTTAATTTTACTTGGCATTATCAGTGAGGTCGTGGATAGATTCTTTTAAAAAACAAAAACTTCTTTTTAGAAATTTTGGACCCATTGCTGTCAGAGGCAATACTTTAATAAGATTCAGTAAAACTGGTCGATTACAATGATAATCACGGAGCGCGAGGGCCAGGGAGAGAGGCTCTGGCAGGACAAAGTATCTGGCAGCCGACCGCACACACCCACACCCGAAGGTGGCAGGCGGGCGTCAACAACAACAACGCTCACAAATACGTCCGGTTTCACTCCTAACTTCCTGACCTTTGTCTCAAACTGCCCTTTAGTGGAGGTGGGCATTTACAGAAAGCAAGGGCTACACTGCGGCGGGCCTCTGTCACAGCGGGCAGGAATCAAATCGCAGGCTAAAAGGCTGCGGCTGCGTGCAGGCGGGGAAGGAGCGGTGCCACCCTAGGAAAGCCTCCCTCCCTCCCTCCCAAAGCAGTCAAGGTACTTAAAAGGGCAGGAGCAATGGGTTTCTGAGCCGATGGGTGAAATGGCACCGATTGTGCAAAAGTAGTTCTTATTTTCCCAGGACCCAGAATATTTGATTTCTGGATTGTTCCTTCGTTCTTGTCTCACGAAGCCCCACCCTTTGAAAGTAATGCTCATTAAATAGCTGCTAAAACGAAAGCACTTTAAAACAAAACAAAACAAAACAAAACAAAAAAAACCCCTGATATTGCCAGTTTCCCAAACTAGAGAATTCCTATTGATACGCATTTGCTGACCCTTGTTTATCATGGTGATTAGCAACAGACAACTTTAACTGGACTAAGTTCTAGAGAGGCGAGGCCAGGCAGGCGCCTCTAGGAGCTGACACCTTGTTCAAGATTGAGTGTCCACAGCGTGTAGAACCACACACTGGGTGATGGGGCTGGAGAGGGCAGGGCGGAGACACAAAGGTACTCGTACTTCCCTAAGAAACTGTCCCTGAAGTTGGAGTCAGGAAGCACACCCATACTGAGGCCACTAAGGAGCATGACCAGCCACAGAGAACGGGGAATGCTGGGTGGGGTGGGGCGTATGGGAGAAGGGGAATCCTAAGAAACTATAGGCTTTTATCAGAAGCATAAGAACTGTGAAGTAAATCAATGGTTAGTACATTCATATGAGAGAGTTGCAGTTGGGAGGGGAAAAAAAGACTGGGGTTTTCCTGCTTCTGTTGGATAACCCAGGATGGTTGCTCAAAAACACCTCCTAAAAGAAGGCTAAGGGGCGGGGTCATGCGGACCCTGCTACTGTTCCAAGCAAGCCTGAAGTGGCGAGAACACCTGTGTTTGGGGGGGCGTGGGCGTGGGGGGCGGGGTCTCTGCCTATCTGTAAGGAGGAACAATGGCTGAAAGGGTGAAGGATATTTAATCTAGACATATCTGCTGGCTAGTTAGTATGACAAATTTTAAATAGAAGAATGAAAAGCAACCTTATATTCTAACCTCTCTTACCCATTCAAATTCATTTTGTAACTTCCAGGATTACTTGTGAACTTTTAAAAATGATTTTAAGGAACTAGGGTGACTTTTAAGTGACTCTTGGTTTCTAGTCCAAATTCTAGCAAGAAAAACTCCCCAGACGCACTGCACTTAGACAATTTTAAGAGACAAATGTGCTCCGTGTGGCATCGAGCCCTCAGGGTTTAGGAAGCTGGTGGGGACCCTGGCTGGGCTGCTTTGCCCTCTCTGGTTTTTGTTCCAGAGCATAGTATCCTTTGGTCCAAAAACTGGTGTGAGTGGGACTTATCATTTAAAGAGGTAGTTTGCATTGATGGGATAAAAAAGTATGAGTCTCGGGGAACCAACTGTAGGGGAAAACATATTTGCCAATGATACCTCGGACAAGGGTCTGATCTCCAAAATATATGAAGAACTCACACAACTCCACACCAGGAAGACAAACAATCCTATTAAAAAATGAGCAAAAGACCTCAACAGACACTTCTCCAAAGAGGACACAGAGAGGGCCCAGAGACTTATGAAAGGATGCTCAGCATCACTAGCCATCAGAGAAATGCAAATTAAGACCACAATGAAATACCACTTTATACCGGTCAGAATGGCCATCATAAACACATCAATAAACAAGTGCTGGCGAGGTTGTGGAGAAAAGGGAATCTTAGTGCACTATTGGTGGGAATGCAGACTGGTGCAGCCACTGTGAAAAACAGAATGGAATTTCCTCAGAAAACTAAAAACGGAATTTGACCTGGCAATTCCACTGCTAGGATTATACCCTAAGAATCCTGAAATACCAACTCAAAAGAACCTATGCACCCTTATGTTCATGGTAGCACTATAAACAATAGCCAAGTGCTGGAAACAGCCTAAGTGCCTATCAGTAAATGAGCGGATCAAAAAACGATGGTAATTTACACAGTGGAATACTGCACAGCAGAAAGAAAGAAGGAACTCCTACCCTTCACAACGGCATGGATGGAACTGGAGAGCATTATGCTAAGTGAAATATGCCAGGTGGTGAAAGACAAATATCATATGATCTCACCTATGAGTGGAACATAATCAACCAAACAAACAAGCGAGCAAAATAGAACCAGAGACATGAAAATAAAGAACAAGCTGACAGGGGAGGGGAATATCATGGGAAAGAAGGGGAAGGGGCAAGTTGAGGAACATGTATAAAGGACCCAGGGACAAAGGCAATGGGAGTCAGCGGCGGGGTGGGGAGGATGGAATGTGGGAGCTGGGGGCCGGGGCGGGGGAAAAATGGGGACAACTGTAACTAAACAACAATAAAAACATTTTTTCTGAGGAACGGAATAAAAAGTATTAATCTGATTCAGGAAAAAAAGATAAATGATCACACTTGAGGAAGAGGTTGTGAATATAAAGTGTGATCCTGAAAAGGAATTTGCAACCCTTTTTGCAACCCGTCCCTTCCCACTAACTCCTCTCTCAGCTCCTGACCCCACAAGACATTTTCAGGAGAGGAAGGCGCTCCAACGGATGTGATTGAGAAAACTACCAGCCTGTTATCTTGTGTACGGCATTTAATGTGCACGAGAACCCTAACTTCCTCAACAGAAAGGAAGAAAAGCTGAAGCGGCCTGGCTGCTCGTGGCCGTTCCTCAGAAACCACACAGCCAAATCCAGAAACCAGGCGGTGGGGTGATCTCTTTTCTGCCGCTGGATAGAGTGAGAGACAGGCCACGTTCACATACCAGCAACAGAAACTTCTGAAGTGCGTTCATGAACCTGGTCTCTGAGCCAGTGCTGGGACAGCAAAACGACCACTCTCCCTCCTCAAAAGGGCCATGGCTAGTGGGGTTGACAGATAAGGCAGCAGGTGGGCACAGCACAGAGCAGCCACTGTCGTGGAAGCAGGATGGTGTGCCTTGTCCTGTCTGGAGTAGAAAAGGCGACCAGCACAAGTCCTGCGTGTGTGCGTGCCCTACGCAAATCACTGTCATGCCCTGAAGAAAGGGGGCTCGAGCGAGAATGCAGCAGAAGCAGAAGCCATTCTGTGAGGGGCTGGATATGTGTATCCAATACGTTATAATGAGGGACCCCTACAATATTTGTAGCATAAAAGGGACAAAATCAGAATTGCATTTTAGAAAAAAGTGATCTGTAGGATACCTGTAAGGGTTAGGCAAGCGCCAGGAAGGAATAAACCTTCCCTGAGTAACTGCTGCGTTGCGCACCTTGCTCATGCGCTCACAGAGGCGTGCACGGGCTCTGGGGGGAGCTGTTCAAAGGGGCGCAGCTGAGCCCCAGATCCAGCAGATCGCTGCCAGGGATTTGGAAGGGGCAGGAAAGGGGGCGCGCCTCAAGGGTCAGGAAGGCCAGTTAGGAAAACCTTGCAGTGATGCAGGTGAGAAAGGGGAAGGACCAGAGCTACCGCAGTAGAGGGGCCCCGGGTAAGACCTGTTTAGGAGAGAGAACAGGACTCAGAGACTAACAGGCTATGTAGGTCAAGACTGACACAGATTTGTGCACCTACTTGAATGTTTCCATTTCCTGGAGTAAGAATATGGGAGAAGAGGCCTGTTGGGCGAGGTAAGGAGTTAAGAAGCACTTGAGATCTCTGTGGATGCACATCGGGCACTCAGATTTGGAATCTGCCAGGGTAAGGAACTCCAGGGTATGAATGAGATCTCCCAAGAATGGAGTGTAGAATAAGAGGTCAGGAGGACCAGAGATGTGCCTTGGGGAACCAAGAAAACTGCCAAAGAAAGCAAAGAGCAGGCCAATGGGGAAGAATGAGGGGGCCTAGTGCTCCAGAAGGCAAGGCAGAGAGAGATCGAAGGCAGTGTCCTTGGTCAGCAGAGACAAGCAGCGAACACCGCTGTTCTCATCCTACCATGCTAACATTTTACCCCAAAGTGTAGCACGGAGGTCGCTGAGCAGAAACTACAGTTAGTCTCTGAGATAGACTGCAAAATGTCGTGCCTTGCATTTTATCTGGATCCTCGACTTTTTACCCCCTAGCATTTCGTTAAAATGTCCCAAGGATACTTTATCTAGGGAGTCATTACAATAAACACGCGGTTAACACAAGGTCAAGCTGAGGAAGAATGTGAGCAACACGGTGCTCGAACGCTGCTGGGGGCGTCAGGAGGGGGTTGGAGGGAAGGAAACGGCGGGACAATGCACAGATGTCTACGTTTTTGCTGCCAGGAGTTTAGACAAACAGGAAGACCTTAAACTCCTCCAACTGGGGACGCTCGGTTTTGCCTGATGAGCAGAGGGGCTGAGCACATGACTGGAATACAAAGTAGAAGGTTGTGATTAAGGCTGCAAGAACTTCCCACAGAACCTACATGCAGCCTCATTGGCAAAGAAACTCGAGCCGGCTTACCCCGCGCCCAGACCAAGCTCCCTCGGCCTGTGGCCCGCCCACCACTGACCCATGGGGTTTTGGGCTCATGGTCTGCGGGGTCATTTGAGCTGCACCCACTCATGGGACCCAAATAAGGCCAAGATATCAAATTTCACAATTTAAAATTTTCCTGCTGACATCTAGCAGAATTTATGGGTATGAAGCCTCTAAGTGAGAACCAAAGAAAAAAATGCCTGGTGTAATTATTGAAACAACATGCTCTGTTCAACCACCATATTGCAAGGGAGTTACAAGAATTATTAGAAATCCTCTGCACTTCAAAAGTTAGGAATATCATTAAATGTTTTTTCCTTATAAACAGTTACATATTTCTGCCTATTCATAATGTAAAAATAATTTTTAAAACTATGTAAACAAGGAATATTTCTTGAAATAATGAAAGTTCCAAAATACCACCTGAGTGGTACCCCTTAACTGTTAAACATACATGCTTCGCTGTCTCCATGACAGGGTTTCTCAACCATGACACATTAACATTTGAGGCAAGATAATTCTTCCTTTTGGGTGCCTGTGTCGTACACTGCATAATGTTTAATTGCAAGAGGACCCATTGCTTCTTCCCACTATATGCCAGTAGCACTCTCCTAGGTATGACAACAAGAAGTTATTTTAGACACCGAAGAATGCCCCTGGGGGACAATTCTGCTCTAGAAGTTACCCACTTTTGGTTAAGGTGCAGGATCTAGACTGAAATGAGGTTCAAGTCCTGCCTATGCCACATAGTAGCAAAATCAAGATGGGCCTCAAGCTCCCCAGCTGTAAATGGGGATGGTACTATCTACTTCATTGGGCTGATGTGAACATTAAATCAGAAAATACATGTAAAATGCTCTACACAGAGCAAGCATTTAGTAAATGGTAGTAATAATTATGGTTAAAGAAGACAGTTGTTGATCCATGACCTTGGAAGACAGAAGCAGGAAGGTCATTTATTTGGGCATCTGGTAAAAACAAACTGCTCACATTGCATGTTTAAACAGTCTGTACAAGGGCACTTGCATTAGTATGCTAGGAACAAACCATGGATTAATACTAACCTTGATGGAAACCATGTTGCATTCATCCCTTCTGGAATGAAGGGGATGGGGGTAGGAATAAAGGGGAAAGAATGAAATGGAAAAATAGCTACAGACCAAACAGAAATATCCTGCCACAAGGAGAAAAAGGTAAAACCTCACCCCTTTTAAAAAGTGGGCCACAAACCGAAATAAATGTGCTGAATTGGGGGAGAGGGTACCATGGTAAGAGTTGGTGACCCCCTACACAGTTATAGATGGTCGGTCACTGGAAGGGGAAGAGGACAGTCCCCAGTGGATGTAGCAAGCGGGGAAGTGATACAGGCACAACCATCAAGGCAGCAGGACGGCGTGAGCTCTGCGGACTCTCCAGCCAAGAGCGGTCTCACAGCCTGCTCCGGCACCGCAGCGGGGCCTGCCCAAGCGCCGGCAGGGCCGCCCACGGCCTCCCCAGAGTCGGCATCTCTCCTGCTAGCTGTTTCCTGGCCCCTCAGTGGGAATGGCAGGGTTTAAAACTTGTCAGTGGGAAATGGTGCCACAGTCAGAATAGCCACCCCCTCAGCCCCCTCCCCCGGCCTGAAGCCCCGGGCCCCGCTCCACCACCTCTGCACACACAGGGAACCGGACAGCTGCCTCTTCTGCCTGGCCCCATACCTGTCAAGCCTCACACACAGGCTGGGTTTGGCTGGAATAATTAGAATGCAAACACTGTCAGTTAATTAGCATCCAAACCTTTTTTGTGTAAAAAGAAGTGGCTTTTTCTGGTAGCTGAACTCTAAAATAAGTCATTTAAAACAGTCATCTGACTCAGAGAGGATGCCCACACTAAGTTGGATATCTCTTCTAATTGGTCATTCAAAAACACAACCAAGTCTTTATGAGACAATGCCTGGAAACAGTGAAATACCCTCTTCATTGTCTTTTTTTTTTTCCCTGACCCACATTTTACATATATCTCAATAATATGCAGTTGTCTATTATGTTGTTCAAATGCACCATATTTTTCCTTTTTCATTAAAGTAAAATAAATAACCCAGAATAGTAGTAGGCTCGTGCCCAGCATTTAAGGCCGCACACATTAACATTCAACAGTACGCCCACACATCTATATAATCTCTGAGCCCAAGTCTTGTCCACACAAAAACCCAGTGGAGGCGAGTGATTTTTTTTACCCTGATATGCTATTATGTTATTGTCAGTAGAATGCACCCTAAGAACCAAATAAGGAAAACAAGACAACCCTCCTTTCTTTCCTGAAGGAAGGCCACACAGTGCCCTCCATTTGACCCCAAAATCAAATCAAAGACATCACATTGTATTTACATTCTAGGGTAATTTTTGCAAGATAAAAACTTCCATAGTACAGCTTAGAAAGTAAAATGTTTGACATACATGAAGTATCCAACAGGCAGTACAGATTAGAGATCTGAAAAACAGGCAACAAATATATACTTGACTTAAAATATCCTAAACCATTTTGAGAAACTCCAGAAAGTTGAATGCTAACCTCACTTTGTCAGAATTAATTTGGGAAACATTTAGTCCTGCGTGAAGGAGGACTGGACTTCCCCAGCCAACATTTGGTCAAGTCACCATTTCCATAGTTAGTTCCTGTCAGTGTTCTGTCTGAGTAACGAAGTGTTTCTCTCCCACCTTGGCTGGGAGGACGAACATGGGGCCAAACACCTTGGAGACAGAAAAACAAATAGACTCACGTATGTTTTTAACTCAGTTCTGTCTGGAAATCAGGAAGCAAGACTAAAGATTAACCTTTGGGGAAGCTCTTAATGCTGAGTTTTTTGTTATATTTTTAAAGTTCAAATGAGAAGTCACTGAGAGCGTAGAAGTGAGGAAGGCAAACAAATGGCAACAAGACTTTAGGATGGCCTCCCGGGAGGCACAGTCTACCCCCATCATTTGGGGTAATTTTTAATTCAGAAAGATCAGAAACTTGGATTGGCTTCCTGTCCATTTATTTCACCTGACCCTTGTGTTTGTAGATTTTATACACAACGTCTGCTGCCTAAGAATGAAGGGAGATGGCCAATTTCCCTGTACAGCAGGTCCTTAAATAATGATTTCATTCAACATTATTTCCGTGTAATGTTGATGAGGAAAAAAAGAGTGGATTCCCAGCAGAGGCCGCTGTCTGCGTGGAGTTTGCTCCACAGGTGGGTTTTCTCTTTGGACTCTGGTTTCCGCTCACATTCCAAAGACAAGCGCATGAGGTGTACTGGTGTGTCTCAACTGTCCCAGTCTGGGTGAGTGTGCGTGCGAGTGGTGCTGTGATGGAAGGGTGTCCTGTCCAGGCCGGGTGCCCGCCTTGTGCCCTGAGCTGCCAGGACAGGCTCTGGAAACTCATGATCCCGAACTGGAACAAGTATGTTGGAAAAGAAAGATCTTACCTGTCTTTATTAATCTTTCTTAAATAAATGTACAGCTCACATTTATTTCAATGTGTAATAGGGGAAGGGTTTTGGGTCTTTAAGTTTGGTGATGGTTTTGTGACCAGAAACATGCTATAGGAACTTAACTCTTATCTATATCGATTAGCTTAGGGTAAAATTGGTTTCATTAAATGTTGTTTCACTTGAAGTCACAGTTTCCAAGAGCCTACCAACAATATTAAGTGAGGACTTACTGTACTTCCACTGAAGCCAACGAATGAAGGATTTCAGGCTTACTTCGCTTACATGAAAAGGAATGAAAAAAGACTGAAATTTTCAAATTTCATTATTACAACAGTTTTTAGTCCCAACAAGAGTGACTACATAACCCTGGCCAGTGTGGCTGAGTTGGATGGAGTGTCATCCTGTAGACTGACAGGTTGTGGGTTTGATTCCTGGTCAAGGCACATGCCTGGGTTGTGGGTTTGGTCTCCAGTTGGGGGGTATGTGAGAGGTGGCTGATCAATGTTTCTCTCCCTCCCTCTCTCCCCTCCTCCCTCTCTCTAAAAATCAGTAAGCATGTTCTCAGGTGAGGGTTAAAAAAAAAAAAAAAGGAACTGCACAATGTCATTCAACAGGAAAGATCAGCTAACTCCCTTCCCTCTGCTCCCAGCTTATCTGTCCAGACCCTTGATGTTTCTTGAACTGCCTGGATGAGACTGTGAAGTCAGGGACGCCTCCTGTTCTGAGTGCTGAAGGGAGTAAGAATGGACAGGCGCTGAGATGATGAATAGTAACATCCAACGCTCATCAATCTCTACTTTTCATTTCTCTTGTTTCTCAGGTCTGATAACTCTCTTTATTTTCTGAACCTGACAGTTGCTAGGACTTCTCATTGATTACAATCGATCTCTGAACCACTGCTATCTAAAATTGGATCTTTCTTTAGGGTAAGTGTGCTCCCAGGGAAAGAAAATCATGAACTGTCCAAACCAAAGCATTTCCAGGGGGCATTCGGCAGCAGGACCATATCTGCTGTGCCCTTCTGAGTTAAAATACACCTATGAGATGAATACCATTGTCCTAAGTTAGCCCTGTTCACACACTCCTACCTTAATCTCAGACTGTCCGCTACTGTGTTATTTCCAATTCATTGCCATGTTTGTGCATTTGTTGCAGAATGTGTTTATGCAGCAGTAACTATGAATGACAGCGATATTTAAAGTGACAGGCACTGTGCTAATTGTGTACCATGAATGCACTGCTGTTGAACATCCTCACTGCTTTCAGTGAAGTGCTATTATTTTGTTTCAACAAACAGGAAAACTGAGGGATGGGCCATTTAAGCGAATCCATAAACACAGAGCAGTCCCTCCAATATCCAAGATACAGCATCCCCATTCAAAAGATGCTAATACTACTGACAACCAGAATTCCATTTTAACAAGTCTAATGCTAACAAATTTTGAAAAATTGCTTTTTACAAACACATTCTTCTCCTGGACACAAACAGCCAAATATTAATTGGCACAACCTTGTCAAAGGCAAGCACCTTCATACCTTAAAATTTAAAGCTTCCCCATACCACCCTGGCTGGCTAGCTCAATTGGTTAAAGCATTGTCCCAACATGCCAAGGTTGCAGTTGGATCCCCCATGAGGGCACATACAAGAAACAACCAATGAATGCATAAATAAGTGGAACAACAAAGTGATGTCTTTTTCTTTCTCACTCTCTCAAATCATTTAAAAAAAACTGATTAAAAAAAAAAGGTTTACCCAAACCAACACCTAAAATCCCATAGCGGGTGTCTTTGTAAGAATTGAAAAGTACTTTCACTGGTAACCTCATTGTCACAGCATTCCCGTGTAAGGCTGAAAAGGTAAAGGACAGCATTGTCCCCTGAAGCATGAAGCCACGCATTGCCTCTAACAAGTGTTTTGCAATCTGCAAGCAGCAGGGCTTTAGAGGAGGATGGAGCCCCGCCATGCAGCAAGGCTAGTATGGAGCTGGATGACAAAATGCATGCAGCTTTAAAAACAGAAAGCATTACATGAGGAGACAGATGAAAGGATATGTGAAACAAATCACTGAATTTTCGCAATCCTATAGAGTCTCACGAAGGGAAATCATCTGACAGACTGTATCATGAATTTTTGCAATGCAAGAATTTATCAAAGCCTCGGGGAATGAATCATAGCCCCAAAATGTTTCTTAACATCCTTGTAAAAATCAGCCTGTGAATGAAGCAACTCTTTCAAAAGCACTTGTCTTTTTGCTTTGGGTATTCACTTGTTTAGCAATCTGTATAAATAATTAATGAAATCTCCCTGAAGATAAACTGTTGCAACTATAAGAAAAAAGGGGAAAAAATAAACCTAATGTTTCCGTCCAAATGAGTATAGTGCCAGTTCACTATCAGGGAGTCCACATCATTGTCTTTCCAAGTAATCACAGAGACACAGACCTGGGAAGGGCACGGATCTGGGCGCATTTCCCCTGTGGTGGGCAGGGGTTCCGGTGCAAGGCTCAGAGCACCCTTGCCTGCTGCCTGCTGCCTGCCGCCTGCCGACAGGTGGGCACGCCCAGCCAGGCCCGCGGTGCCAAACGAGCCATGATCCGTCATGTTCTGGTGTAGACTGGGCAGAGCATCGGCTGATGCCAGAGACACAGCTCCTGTTCTCTCCATCACTGAGTCCACTGACATCCTTACCAATGGGACCAGAGGACTGAGATCCTCTCCTTCCTAGGGATGCTTGGGATTCACTGCTCAACTGCAGGAAAAATTAACTTAGGTCTAACTCAGTGCTGTTATCAGAAACCAAGACTTCGGAAGATGTCTTCCACACGCCTGGTATTGCTGCTCCCCTACTAAAGGGTACCACTCCTTTATGAACATACGTTGCAAGTACTAAATATTAAGCCTTAACTATAGAATATTTTTGAACAAATGAAGCTTTGTGCTATTAGGTATGACAATAATTCAAACCATACGAACAAAGTGTTGCCTGGTGACATTCCTTTGAAGATGTGTGACAAATATATATGAGAATAAATTGGCATGAACGGTGACAAGTATTAGTTTGTCAATGTACTGTCCACAGTGTGAGTAGGGGGTGGGAGGTGCGGGATCGCCATGGGAAAGGTAAGTAAAAGCATAACACTTCAATCTCCTTGAACAAAGGAAATTGGCAGGGGGACAAGGGGGGAGCTCATTCAGGCTGGAAAGAAGTCAGTGCTAGAACTAAAGGCTCATATTCCAAGGTCAGAGCCCCCTTTTCAGCAGAAGAAAAGTAAAGAGCGTCATTTACGTTTCTCCCTGCTTGTATGGGTTGTTAAGTAATAAGCCATGTGCCAAAACCCTAATCTGCAGGATCAGCTCTGAAAAGAGGAAAAGAACTCTGCCAAGCATTTATCAACACCTAAAATTGTTTCTTTTCATTCTCAGAACTAAAGTTGTTTTATTAAATATTTTAAATCTGAGGTCCACCGCTCCCCTCTAAACCTGCAGGCACCATCTCAGATTTTAAGCCATTGCTCAAGGAAAGAAAGCGGGGAATGCCAGAGAGGCGATTAGAACAACGAGGGGAGACCCCTGAGCCTTCCCCAGCCCTGCAGGAGGGCAGACACCCCGCAGACACTCCGCAGGGCTGCTCCTCACTCAGCTTTCCGCACAGCCCAGGAGAGCAGGGCCCTGCATGGCGACCTAGGAGGGAGGAGCCGGGCAGCTGTGGCCACGCCATCATGTGATACCTGCGGGATGCTGGTCGGGGAAGGGGAGGACAAGGAGATTGGACTCCATGCCCCGGGGCGGGGGCGGGGTACAAGTAGAGACCAGGCACCTGGCCTCATAAAACCCTGGAGCCCCTCCTAGAGGGAAAGCAGAGGGGACTCTCAAGGGCCAAAGGATGAAACAACAGGCAAGGCTGGCTTCCCAGCGCTGGCCCCAGCACTGTGCTCGGGGCTACAGACAGAAGCAGGGAGTCAGTGGGATCCCAGGAATCAGCCTGGTGCACAGAAGGGAGCACTGGACCGGGAGTGCAGGAACCTGCTCCTCTTCTAGCACCACCCTCAGGCAGGTTGCTCTGGACCTCTGTCGGCTCCTACATACCGGAGGCAACGAGAAGGTGAGCTGTGCCCTGGCAGGTGTGGAGCAGTGGGCTGAGCGCCGGCGTGCAAAATAAACAGTTGCGGTTCAATCCCCCATCAGGGCACAAGCCTGGGTTGCGGGCCAGGTCCCCAGTGGGGGGCACACAAGAGGCAACCACACACTGATGTTTCTCTCCCTTTCTCCCTCCTTTCCCCGCTCTCTCAAAATAAATAAAAAAGAGAGTGAGTGGTCAGGGGACGCTCGCAGCTCCAAAGTCTGTGACTCAATGATTCGCTGCCCTCATGCCTCACCCACCCTCGTGCTGACTCATCCTGCCCCATGGTGACTGCTGGGTTTTCTTTTCCTGACCATCGTTAGGGTTCAAAACAAAACACAAACCCAAAGGCAGAAGTCCAGATGTAGGCCCAATGCCCCCTACTTCCCATGTTACTGAAGCAGCTGCACATCCTTGGGGGAAGCAACCGGCCTAAGCTTTGGCCCCAGGGCCTCATCAAGCCCACGCCCCCTCTGTCCCAGCTGGCCTTCGGCATCCGCCCTCCGCTCTGACAAAACTCCCCGTTCCTGCCAACGCCGGACCGGGGAGGTAGAGACTGGGACGAGGCCCAGGGATTTCACGTTAGAGGAACACTGCCAAAATCACACAGCCGCCTCAACTTACGCTTTTCACAGCTTAGAATATTATTTTTTGCCCTTTACTATAAGTCCAGGGCAAAAATATAAATGCTTTAATGTTATTTTGTTCCAAGTTGAATAAGTTTGTTAGAATGTAGGAAGAAAAAACATCAACTTCATAGGCATAAAAGGAAAGAAAAGCCATTTTCTAGTGCCTGAAGAATGTTCCAATGATATTGTAGTTCTTTGTATCCCACAAAAGGAAGTGAGATTTCACCTGAACCCTGGGACCTCCCACAGGGTAAGGCATAAAGGGACGGTTTTGTGAGAGCAGGTGGTCTTGTCTTGCCAAGGAATCGGAGGGTCAGGTCTGCACTGAGCATCCAAGTACGTGAGGACCCTGGCCTTCCACCCAGGGCCACGCTGAGCAAATCACTGCGGGAAACAGATACAAGACAAGCCTCAGAAAGCCCCTTCAGTGCAGGAACCTCCTTCACATCTCAGTCCCTGGTCCTGCTTGTCCTATCTCCCCAGTGCTCCCCAAGGGGGGAGGGACCGTCCACAGTGGCCAGCATGAGGGAGGGAGGAATAGAGAAGAGCGAAGACCTAGGGCCCCCTCCGGCAGCAGAGCCACCCAAAGCTGGCACAGCCAAGGGAGAGGGCAGGGGCCAGGGGAGAAACCCCAGCCCTAGGAGCATCTCCCCGCTGCCCTCTGGCCTGAGCCTCCAGCTCCAGCTGCTAACTCCCAGCCCCACCCGTGCTGCTGATGCCTTTCGCTCCCCTGCTGGGCCCGGTGGGGATGGAACTCCCACACCCTGACCAGAGGCATCAAGACTGGTGGCCACCAGACTGTTACTATAGTGCCTCACCCCGGGACTCCTCCACAGACTTGACCACACTCTTTCCACAGGACAATGGGCTCTAGATTCAGGCACAGATGGGTAACGATTTCTGGAATACAATCAAAATCACAAGCTGGAGCCTACCAGTCTCAGAACTTTAGAAATCAGACCAACTGTTCGTACCCTTGGGGGGGACTTAGGCATTCTCCCTCAGAGAGGCGCGAGTCAACCAGAAGACCCTTGAAAATGGAGCTCACTGGGTTTTCTTCTGTGAAGTTCACCCAATCATGGCTTCCACAGTGAGACTTTGCTACCGTTTCTGAGAAGCCCGTGCCAAGGACAGACCAATGCCATAGGCTGAAATCAGCTCCGCGGGCCCTACGTGATCATGTGGGCGGCGGGGGGCGGGGGGGGGGTCACCGGCAACGCCACGGGGGATGAACTCCCATGGCAGATAGGGAACGATGCCATTACTCAGGCAGAACTTGGCCAGTAGAGGTAAGTGCCTCTTTGAACACAGTCAGCCAGATGTCCTGCCCCCTCCCCTCCAAAAATTTCCCCCACAGAGACAGAGGAGTGCAGTTTTCTCACCTCTAGAGGAAACCTCAACAATTTACAGAGCCAGTACAAGTTTTGCCCTCACTTCCCTCAACTGGGGCCCGTCATACTAGTTCTCCAAGAGACCAGATAAGAAGCCTGGACTCTCAAGGAATGGGTTCATTCCTCCCGCCGGACAGACTGCCTACTGCCTCATCAAAGTTTTAAAATTGTCAGAATGACTTTTACCTCACAGCTTTAATGTCTGGGCTATTCTTCCGGCCTGACAATTTTGATAACGTCTGCTCTGTTATTTTAGAATATTCTGTTACACGCCACATAGCAAACGCCTGTGTTTGACTGAATTAGTCATTATATCTACAATGTGTGGCGTCTCCCCAACCATATGCATTTTTACCAGCAAAATTATACTACACGACACTAGCAACACTAAAGTGTCACCACCACCACTGTGCAAGGGAAACGCCATCATGATGACAAGAAACAGCTGCCAAAGCAGTTGCCTTTTTTCGGCTTAGGCCAAACTCAAGATGATAAAAAACGGAGTGGGGTAAGTCCCCTGGCTGAGTGCCTTCGCCCTTCCTCGGAGTCCTGAAGATCACAGAGAACTGTGTCACTCAAAGTGTGATGGTCCCTGGGCCAGCAGCAGGGCCACCACCTGGGAGCTTGCTGGAACTGCACAATCTCCCCAGCCGTTGTTCCGGAACTAGAATCTGCTTGTAGCATGCCCGGGCGCCGTACAGCTTAAGCAGTACTGCAGCACTGCTCGAAGACCTTTCTGATGCCCCCCACCTTGCTAGCACCCAGACAGTGGCCTAAGGCCTGAGATCAGCCTCTGCTCCCTGGAGGCCACTGACGGTTTCACCAAGGGGCGCAGCGGTCATGGCAACCCGCTCGGGCTAGCGTTCCGCCCACCTGGAGGCACCCCAGCCCATTTGGCCTCCTCTCTTGAACTGCCCGGGATGGTTAGGAACGTGCAAGGCAGTTTGTCCCCTCAAATGTTTGTTAATTCATGAGGAAAAAGATCTATTTTTAGGTGTCCACTGCCCGGGCATACTGGCTCACCCAGTCCCTTTCCTCCCACTTGCCCAATTAGAAAGATCATATTGTTTCCTGGCATACAATTCCAAGGGCACGGAGCGCAGGCCGGGGGCATGGAGAGGGCTCCAAGAACAGCGCTCGGGGAATGGAAACAAGATGATTTCTGCTCACAGCAATTTCCTCAGCACCCACCCTTTCCTCCCATCATGGACCCCATGCTGAAGGGACGCCAAGGCCACGTGGATGTAACAGAACACCAACATATGCAAGACATATTTTTGTCTCCTCAAAACACAGCAGAAAGAAGGGAGAACCAATCAGCTAATTCTCCCTTTATCCCACCCAAGTTGAAAATTTAACAGTCTAATTCCAATTTTCCAAATGATAGATGAATCCAAGTTTTTCTTATATGGGGGAGCGTGCATAAGAAGGGAGAATATAAAACTGAAAAGCTTCTGACTTAGCTGTGTTCTCAAAGTCTAACATTTGCAGGGGTGGGGGGTGCTGGAAATGACCGCGCACACACACAATTTACCGTATTATCTTGGTGAGCTATGGGGAGGGCAAATATGTCAGGCCATTTCCCTCTTCTTTGCTCACAGTAGATGGCACTAATTCACCACAGTGCTTTTGCCAACTAGGCCTAGACATTGCCTTAGGAATCTTCTCAACAGAGGCCCAGTCCTACAGAAGCTTAGAGCCTACCTCATGACTCCAGAATCAGCATGTACATTTGAACAGGAGGATTCCCGCTCACTGAAGTGTGCGCACCAAGGTCTGAGAGGCGCTGGTGCAAGCTGCACCAACGTGAAAGGGACTTGCTACCCTGCTTTATTGTCTTGGCCTTTCTAAACTCTACATCCCTATTTCTATCCCAACTTCTCCACAGGTTTCGTACTGGAGGCCTAGAGACAACAGATGACCCATTAAATTTTTTAAGAATTAGTAGCAAACATTCAGAAATTGGAAGACAGCGTAAAAATCTAGACATGTGGGTTTTCTTGTGGGGAAAAAAACCAGTATACCTAGCAATACTGGGCCTACATCTCCACATGATAGTAGGTGATAAGAGCTAAGTAGCGGCTGCTCTCTATAGAGTCTCTAATTTGCTCCAGTGTCCACTCCTCCCTATTGCTTTGGAGCAGCCTGTTTTACCCATTCCAGCTGTTTACCTGCATGTGTGACCATCCCGTAATAGGCTATAATTGTCTCCAAAATCAACAAGAACAATTGCTCATGAAACTGTCACCTTCACATTCAACTCTTCTCACGACTGAAGAAGGTGAGCGCCCCTACCTGCACTGGCACAGTTTCCCTGGGCCCGCGTGACTCCTGTGGTGGGGCGAGCAGGACTTGCAGTGTGAGCTGCCTTTTCATCCAGCTCTTGTCCTGTTTGAGATCCACAGGTTGTCTGAGGTCTGCACACGTATCCTTCCCATTGTCTAGTGCCTAGCACCAAGCACATACCAGGGAGCACAATCTTTAGGAGCATGAGCCGTGAGTCTGCAACAGGGTTCAAGTTCCTAGCCCTGCCACTCAAGAGCCGTGTGATGGCCCTAGACAAGCCACTGACTCCCTGAGCCCGTTTCCTCCTTTGTGAAACTACAGGGAGCACTTAACTCAGTACTCCACTGAGTTCCTGTGGGAAATTAACAAGAGACTGTGAAGTGCCTAGCACAGGGCCTAGCATACCTGTGCACTCAATAAAGGTGGTCATTACTATTGTTATACACAGTGGGTGCTCAAAACATTAGCTGACTTTCCCATCACCTTTGACTATCCCACTTCCCAGAGAAACTGAGAGCTTGCAGACCCTCTGCACTGTCACCAACGGTAGCAAATGATCAGGGCTCTCGACAGGCTGCCCACATCAGCATCCGAGGATGTGGGCGGGTGGGATGCAGAACTGAAACCGCCCAGCCATGCTTGGCATTTTCCTACCCACCCCCCTTGCAACTTCTACACAAACCAGCTAAACTCTTTTTTTTTTTTAAGTTATTAGCATTTCCACAGGCCTCCCTTTGAAGTTAATACGATATATTTTTAAATTCTATTCCAAGCCACACAAATCTCTCCCTTCTCTGATCTCACACTACATTTGGTCGGAACCACACAGTTCAGCATTTAATGCTCTCACGATATATATCATATAGGCCTATGACTCTCCAGGGTAACTGCCAGTGACCTCTAAAGGTGATCAGCACAGCACGCAGCCAACACGAAGTGATTTTGAAAGTACACACAACAGTTTCCTTCTTTCAGGCAAAACAGTCTTTTTTTTTTTTTTTTTTGCATTTATTTTGTACCTGCAAAGTGCTAAGCATTGTAACAAGCATAATACATGCCATGCCCATCAATAGGCATTCCCTTGTCTGCGAAGAGACATGTTTCATGTTAACTAAACTATGAAATGGAACTGTTCCAGTTTTCTTCGGTAATCTTTGAACCATACCCAGTACAATAAATGAAAAGGGACAGAATTGGGTCACTGTCTCATTTGTTTGTTTCCTTAAAAAGGGACTGGTGATGATCTCTGCATTGCAGCATTTTATCTGCCAATGCTGCAAAATTGACGGAAGAAACATGACGCGTCTTCCCAAAAATAATGTTTTCCATTCAAGTTCCTCCTTTCAGAGCTAAACTATCAGTCACTGATTTTAACAGGCCACAGACCTTGGCCCCACCTGTCCTGGGTAGGAACCATGCTGGCCTCACATTCATAGTCTTTAGAAAGCGGACACTGGCTGGGGCAGTGGAGGGACCACAGTGACCATTCTCAGCCTCCCTGAGACGGGGAGGAAGTAGAGGTGTTTGGGATCATGCCCAGCACCTGTGGTCTATGGCACGGATTCAAGCATCCTGTCGCTGCTGCCTCTCCATAACCAGCTTCGACTTATAAGTGGCACATTAACGCAGCTACACAATTCACCATTTAATAGCAGCCCTGGACAAAAGCTCCTCCTGTACAGGAGGCAGACAATGGTCTCATTGAAGTGGCTCTCTGGGGCTGATGTGGAATGACCTGCTTGTCTGAACAAACACACAGCCTTGCTAGGCAGCCGCTACCTGGTTATGTGGACACAGAGAGTTGTCATCCTACATTCTTGGCCTTTAGCCACAAGGAGCCCCCAATGGCTATGATCTCCTGTGCTTTTGGTGAGGGGGCCGACCTCTAGCACTGCCAGAGGGGATCGTGGAAGGTTTAGAGCAGAGCCGGATGTGTCCATGAGGTAAAATGGCATGAATATTAGCAAGAAGAACAAAGGAACAAAAAAATCCCTTATCTCCCACAGAGAGGAAGCCTGTCTCCTAATTAACTGCTTGATATATCACCAGTGAATTGCAGCCCCACCTCCCCTACCATCCATCACCCCACTTCACCCCAGACCTGTGTGGTGCTGCTCTCCACACAGACTCTAAATCAGCTGCCTGGAAAGAAACCATCTAACAGGACCTCTCAGTTGGCGGGTAGTGAAGGTGGGAGAGATGAAACATCTGGGGAACTAGAGTGAGGGGGAGAGCATGGGGAGAGCATCCTCCAAGCATTTATTGATAACTAAATATGAACTGACCAGAGGCCCAAAGGCCTCAGGAGCACTTCCTTTGAAGTTTCTCACCCACTCCTGAAGTGGCCAGAGCGCGGCAGCCGAGACCTGGGAGCCGCTGAAGGAGGTCACAGAGCTCGTATTTCAGATGTGACTTTGGCTTATAGAAGCCACTTCACATTTACTGCCGTGTGGAAAACATAAAGGCAGCCACGGCCTGTCACACTCTGTGGCGGGCTCACGGCTGAGCCAGTCACAAAGTCCTTGGGGGAGGAGGGAGGGGGTACCTTTCATAAACTCTTGCCATGAGGTGTGTGACCAGGCTGGCACCTGATAAATCAGTTACTGAAACATATCCTGGCCTTCCGGTGACTGGGGATCCAGTAACACTCAAAAGAGAGGAACATAAAAAATAAACCCATAAAGTAATACTGTGCAGCAAAACCCACACAAAAGAGAACTTTCAGTCCAGACTTGCACGGCAGGAAAATGGTAATCATTACAGCAGCTGCCAAGTACCTGCCTACCTGGTAGGGTAGGGCAGCCATCAGCTTGTGCCCACCTGGCCTGTGGACAGCAGGAACCACAACCACTGAGGATGAGTTAAACTTAAAAAAAAAAAAATCTCCATTTAAAAAATGGATTTCTGTAGTAGAATAACATTAGAATGCTTTGAGTTTGAGTTATGATAAGGGTCCACTTTAAGAGGAAAGCCATTGGTAATTCTAGAATCCTTAAATTATAGAAACTTAATACCTCTGTGACCTTTGCATTTGCCTTGAAAAAAAAACAAAAAAAACAAACAAACCACCATTGTAGTTAAGCTTGCGTCCAACTACCTTCACATCCTTTAGAAATAAATTCTCCAGCATTGTGTGAGGGCTCTGATTTGCCATCAGGAAAAGTTAACAATCTCTACAGGGTCTTGCCTTAGCCCAGAGCCTGCCTTCTTCACTAGGGTCCCCTGAGAGGCTCATGTGTTGGAACGGGCATCGCTGGTGTGGCGCTGGTAGGAGGAACATCAAACATCCGCTTTTACAGAGCTGCCAAACCTACTTGCCCTTGCTCCACTGGAGTCTACCAGCAAAGGGTGATTGTGAATTGCATCCTGGGACTTCCAGGAATCGCCCCGCTGGGCTCCTCCTCCCTGCGGTGGCCGCTGAGGTTGGGAAGCACCGAACACAGCTGAACCTGTCCCACTATTCTTGGAGCTCCCGCCAAGCGGACTTCCGCATGTGCGCACCTCAGTGATGTTGCCTCCTCACTTCTTCTCCACCTCCCGCCTGGCCTTAAAGGGCAAGCTAGAACGCCAGCTCTTCCGTGGAAGCCTTTTCCCTTTAGACTCTTCCCCCACTGAGTGGGCTCCAGTCTTCCCCTGTGCCCCTTCAATGGCACGGCACTCTCCACAGCACAGTGGATTAAAGACCTCGCCTCTTCTCCCTTACTAGACAGTCCACACACTCGCTGAGCTCTGAATCCTCACCTCACCGCCACATCCCCCCAGGGATGCATGTGTAGTATCTGCTCAGGGGACCCTCCCTAGAACTCCATCCGGGCCATGTGTGTCCCGGCAGGCACTGGGATGGCGGTCTCCCACGCTCCTTGCTGAGGCTTTCTCGGTTTTCCACTCTTCTCTGCTGCCTGTCTGAGAGGACAGAGAACAGAACGAAAATCATGCCCCAAGCCTTGTCCCTGAGATACAGTCCTTAGACCTGGGCCTGGCCTTCTGAGAACCGGGGGACAAGGTAAGGAGCCTTGGCTTTCCTGCGCAGGCCCCAGGAGCAGAGGTAGCCCAGGAAGGCCACAGTGGGGCTGAAAAAGAGTCTTTCCTTAGCCAGTCAAGTCACCTTTATGTCCACGCAGCCAAAGACTGAAGGAGGCAGGGAGACATGTGCAGAGTGACAATGTGGACAAAATATCAGGACTACGGTAAGACATGAAGCCACTGTTCGCGTGAACTGAAGGCACCGAAGCGACCTGGGAGGGGTGCTAGGAGCCTGCCGTGGCCTTTAGTTGTCTTTAGTAATTCCAGGGAGCAATGCTGGAGGCAGATCCACCTTCAGTGGCCGGGCCAGGTGGGAGGGTCAGGCTGCAAGCACTTTCTCCTTGGCTTTTGTGAGGGGCTGAGAGCTAAGCATGGCCCACTAACCTGCAACCAGGGTGGGGAGGCCCGAGGGTGGCTGAGGAAACCCACTGACCCATCAGCAGTGCCGGAGGAGCCATGAGGAAGAGATGGCTGACTTGCCAGTGGAGAGCCTCCCAGTTCTCTGAGCGGCTCCCTGGGGGAAGGGTGGGGGGCTCTCTTCCAGGCAGAACACCCAGACAGCTACAGACAGTACACTCCATGAAGGCAGGGACCTTTACACCTCCGAGGGTAAAACAGAGCTCAGATCTTTGTTTTGGAATCATCAGAGGTAGCACATTTTGAACACAATGTACAAGGAGCAGCAACTCAGCCTCTCTATTCCTGGATACAACAGGGGGATAGGATGATCATATAAAATCTCTAGATTAAAAAAAAAAAACACACAAAAAGCCCTTGCTCTCTTCACAGGGCCACCATTTTTACAAAGAACAATTAGCCAGGAAAACCTCAGTTGTGACTGAGGTCAATAGGAAGAATAGGTATTATTGGTTTGAATCCTCAGGTCGCCGACCTGTGCAGATGCAGTGAGGATCCGCAGCTTTGCTGACTGTGGCAGTTTTAGACCTGCTTGTTCTGGCGAGGTCAGGCCACCTTGGTGGGAAAGTCAGGCCAGTGGCAGAAAAGCGCACCAGTAAGTCTTGGGCCATTTTCCTGCACACAAGCACACCCCTCCCCCCAAAACACAAAAACAAAAATATAACCAAGTGGAGAGGCTGTCTTGGCAAGCACTTAACTGCATCTCAGTCTGCTTTTCAGTAACTGGGTCAGAATCTAAACTTTTCCTTCTTGTCTTTTCTTTTCTAAAAGAAAACATTCCTTAACCAAAATATGGAATTCATCTGCATTATAATCCCAAGTGGAGAGCGGACTCATTTCCTCTTGATCTGTTTCACTTACTCCCACTCACTCTTGTTTCTCATGGACAATGAATGGAAACACTCCCCTGTAGGAATTTCAACCGCCTTCTTTGAGACAGATGTTTTGGAAACCACTGACAAGCTGCCTGTCACTGTGAGGCAAATCACACACGCTTACAGCCAGCCAGGTCCAAACCGTGAGGCAGGGGTATCCAACCTTTTGGCGTCTCTACGCCACACTAGAAGAAGAGTTGTCCTGCGCCACACATTAAATACACTGCAACACATAATTACAAAAAAAAAAAAAAAAAATCTCATAATGCTTTAAGTAAATTCACAATTTTGTGTTGGGCAGCATTCATAGCCAGCCTGGGCGGCATGTGGCCCGTGGAGTACAGGTTGGACACCCCCAATGCGGTTTCTGCACATCCAACTCTAATATGACCTACACAGCCTTCACTGTCTGCCATCTCAGATCAGGGCAGTATCTGTAACTTAGAAACCTTTTCTCCATGTCCCCTTTCACCAACACAGTCCTCATCAGGAGGCCACATCTAAGGCTCTATCTCAGCAATGTCACTGTCAGCTACTAAAGAATCAAGAGTGGAATTTCTCGGGTGTGTCTCTGTAAAGATCTAGTACTGGGGTATGGTCAAATCCTTCACTGAAATTGTTACTTTCAGGCAGTGAACCTAGGTACTTGGGAAAGAAAATGAACCTTTATAAGCCACTAGGGCAGTGTTCATAAATTTCTGCTGGGCAAATGGGGCCCTTGTGGCTTAGATAGAACTATTCCCCAATACTTCCTAAGCACCCACGTAAGTTCACGTTTCTCCCTGAGGGCCTCACTTGCTCTAGGACAGAAATGTACTATGGGCTCTAGTCTTTTTTGAAATTGGTGTGATGCATGGAGGCAGATCATTCGAGCCACCTGGATGTGCTGTGAAATAGTTTCTCAAACAGTTCCAGCGTTTCCAAATGCACCTATAAAAACAAAACTAAACACCCGTTAAATTCAGTCTTTAGGAAATCTACTTTGCTCCAACAGAGTCAACTGCCCGGAGAGAAGTTTCAGCAGAAACTTCTGGTTATTGGCAGGAATGAGGACTATGTTTGTGTACATTTGGAGGGGCACGAACTAAGTTAGGAGCACACCCTTAAAAAGAGGCCCCTCCTTACCCAGCCTTTGTTAACCAAGGCCATTCTACACAGGATGAGTTGGAAAAGCTAAGGTAGAATCTGAGAAAAATGCTCAACATTTAAAAACTTAAAACCTGCGCAAAGGTAATTCCCATCTGCCTTAGCAATGGGCTTCAAGAGTTCCATTTTCTCCTGCACCAATAAAACATGGAGTGACTGTCTGTGAGCCATTAAAAACCAGGCACAGGCGCACTCTGGAGAGCTGCACATGCCTGCCCAGTGTTAGCGCACACTGCTGGGGTTAGGCTATTGGCTCCTTTTTGCTACATGTTTTTTTCTATCAATGAGAATCATTTACGTGTAATATAAATTTCAACTTTATATGGAGCAATCTTTGAGTGGAATGACTAAAACATTATAACTATAATAAGACATTTTCTCAACATTAGGTAGTCTGTTTCCCAAAACCATCAGGGGGGAAAACACAGACAAAGAGACAAAAATAAAATTAAAAAGGGATTAAGAGAGAAAGCCAATAGAGAACATTTAAGGACATAATCTCTAGGGACCTACCCTCCAGTTCCATCACTTTATGAGCTGTGGGTCCTTGGACAAATTAATCCCTGAGCCTCAGTTTTCTAATGTGTGAAATGGGAATAGTAACACACCTACATTTTCTCAGATGCATGGACTGTGCATCTGAGGCACAGTGCTCAGCAAATGGAAAGCTCTCAATAAATGGCCACCTTTGTCACGTGATTCTTACTAACCTCAACTCCAGGACTTGCTGGTGCTGACTTAACACAACCTGTCAGAGTCACCTGTACATATGACTAGAATTGGCTTCTTGTTCATCTTGCCACTTAAAGGTCACAGTGTGCATGTTCTGTTTATACTGACTAAGAGTTTCCCAATGACAGAGTAGTTACACCAAATCATCTATTTGTTTAGCTCTTTGCTTTTTGCTGCTTCCAAATGTCTGTGGATTGATCTGTGTGGATCTCAGAAATGTAATCATTAGTTGTTTGGCTAAAGAGGCTTCTCTCTGTGTTTGTTTTTACTAGAAGTCAGTCCTCTGAACCTGCGGTTTGCAAACTTTCTTTCTGCGCAGGGAACACTATTTATCACACAGGATCTGACAAGCAACTCCAGTTCTGCATATGAAACAGATAAAAAAAGCGGAGCTGTGCTGATTATAAAATAAGGGGTCGACAAGGGCCACCTTGCTCCACCCATGCCAGGTAGCCCCTAAAATGTCCCTAGGAACTGTGGCATTCTGTGGGACACACTCAAAAAGCACTGATCTAAAATGGCTCTTCCATTTGGATCTCACCACATGGTCTGAACTGGAGTCTCCTTGGTGAGCTCCTGCTTTTCATCTCCTAGCTTCATCAGTAACAACAAAGTCAGAGCCACAAAACCACGATCCCTTGCTCACTAGACGTTCCTAACATGGCTGTGGTCTGTGAAGATACACAGACCCTCATTTTTTTGTTTTACTGACTGAACACTGAGTTACAGCAAGTGCCCCCCCAAAAGGCCCCAGGGCCACAGTGATTACATGGCTGTGCCCACCAGTATGTATGAGGCAGGGTATCATTATTATTGGCTTCTGGAGGAGCCAGGTTCCATTTAGTTTTTTTGTACCGGTTAGGCCATGCTGTATAAACCAAGGCAAGGCAATCTAGTGAAGACTCAAAAGAATTAATAAACAATTACCCATGGAAGTGCCATTTCGATGGTGGAATGCATACTCCTTACAGTACTTACAAAGTGCCGGCAGTTTCTACACACATGAAATTTTACAAGGATAAAAAATTAGAGAGAAATTCAGATGAGGGGATCAGAATACTGAAGCAGCTGGAGAAAGTCATCTCTTCAGAAAGCCCCAGACTAGGAAGCGGGCCCCTCCTCCCCCATTTAATTGCTGTTCAGCGGAAGCATGACATCGACTTAACTGTGGGAAGGCAAGAAGCAGAGGGGGGCTTGTTCAGGGTGGTCTGAGGGAGACCAGCCAGGAGTGATGGGGCTGGAGCCAACCAACAAAAGATCCCAACCAATCGTGAGGAAAATATTTCCTCCACAGAAAAAGTTGTTTCATCTCCCCAGAGAAAGGCTGGAAGATTCCCAGCCTGAGTCATTCGGAAACAGCTTTCACGAAGCACTCCAGAGTGTCCCAGGGGAGTGATCGGGCCATGATGGAGGAGGCGTCTTCATGACCAAGTGGGTCTTTTCCAGTCCCAACTCCCATGATTTCTGGAACCTTCTGCTTCTTCCCAACACGCTGTGGCCAGTGTGACCAAAGCATGACTGTCAGGATCTTCCGGTCTGAGCATTTTAAGGCCTGCATGTAGCTATGGATGTGGCTTTGAGGCCTCCCAGCTGCAGCACATGAGCCTGGAGTCCCAGCATCCATGTAAACAGCTCCACCTGGACTGGGGGCACTGAGAAGACGGCGGGTGCAGGGTCCCCAGATGGGGTACTGCCAGGCCCAGGCAGTCGACAATCAGGCCTCAGCGAGGGGCACGGCCTGGAGCCTCTTACATTGCCACATCTCACCCGGGGACTGCTGAGAACGTGTCCCTTTCAACATCTGCTAATTAGATCTGCTCTTAGGAACTAGTAGTAATTAAAGCTACCCTGTGACAGAAACACTGCCAAGGCCTCACATCCCCACAGCTGCCTGGTGAGTGGAGCAGATGCTGTGTCTGCTTACATCTAATTATGAACCTGGGCCCTAAGTGACACTGGCCACCTTCACAGACAGCTGCCGGACAGCCCTCTGGAACAGCAACATGTTGCTGAGCGCAGGCAGGAAGGCTACTTCTCCATCAGCTCCTCTCACCTTCCCGAGTCAGCATTAGCGGGACCTGCACTGGACCACTCATGCTGTTGATTGGGTATCATTGTCTGGAGCTGTTGATCACATGCCAACACATTATGTTCCTGTTAACTATTCACTTGACTTGGATTTCTGGAAAATCCCTGTCCAGAAATTTAATTTTTAGCCAGAAGAGCCTCCTAGAACGTACCTGTTTAAACAACCATATTTTTTTCTCTTATTTCAAAGTTTTTGTTGGGTGCTACAGCTTATGTTAGTATATCCATTAACTACTGTTGTGTGACAAAGCTCTTCAAAATTTAGTGGTTTACAACACCTATGCAGTATTTCTCACGATTCCAGAGGTCGGCTGGGCATGGAAGGCTGGCGAAGGTTTCATTCACACACCCGGCATTGAATGCTGCCTGCGGCGGGGGCGCCACGGCTCTCCTCCTCTGGCAGGTGACAGCCTCAGGGCAGAGTTCCAACAGGGCAGAGCAGAAGCTGACAGACCTCCTGAGGTGAAGGCTCTGGAACTCACACAATACTTGTGCTGGGTCTATCACTCCAAGCAAGTCGGAAGGCCAACCCATATTTCAAGGGGTAGGGAAATAAAGCACCAGTTCTGGATGGGAAGAGCTCAATGGATGTGTGACTCTCTTAAATCTGTCACATTCCAGCATTCCCCTAACTGTGTCAGAGTGACATGAGTTCTGGGAGATGGCCGCAGGTACTCTCTGGTCAAAGGGGTCCCAGGACAAATGCCAAATGCTATGTCCTATCCTTGAAGAGCCATTGTATATATTAGCACATTAAAGTCTCTGAGAAGTTCCACAATAAATGTAAATCTTGTTTAACTTTGTTTAATGATGAACAAATAAGATTATAAAAGATCCTTTTCCTGTAACACCATTTTAGAAAGCTCAGTCATGAATCCTGAATTTTTGGAACTCTAGTTTAGCATACTTTTTCTTGGTGTCTTATGAGATGTCCCCTAACTGTCACATATATTTCCAAAATACCTTTTACTACGCAAAAGTGGCACACTCCACTGTGAGTCCTGAGGTGGGGATTATAAAACTAAAGGCCACCACAGTATCTCACAGGTTAGACTTGGAGACTTCCACTCAAAATCATCTTTTTTAAAAAAAAAAATTTATCTTTCAGAGAGAGGGGAAGGGAAGGAGAAAGAGAGGGAGAGAAGTATCAGCGTCTGAGAGATATCAGATGCCTCTCACATGACCCCAAATGGGGACCTGACCTACAACCCAGGCATGTGTCCTGACTGGGAATCGGACAGGCAACCTTTCAGTTCGCAGGCCAGCACTCAGTCACCTGAGCCACACCACCCAGGGCTCAAAGTCATCTTGATTAGCACTAGAAAATTTTCCTTAAAGTTGTATGCACAAAGGTTTGGGGTCTTTTTCTTCAGATACATAGTATTTTTTGAGCATTGACATTAGTTTTGATACCTAATAGAGTGCACATTAAGATTCATTCTGACTGAACTTCTCATGTTTAAAATTCAGTAAAATAACACAGCCGATAGCAGAGCAGGAGGCCAAAAGCTGTTTTTTTCGCAAGGGGCTGATAACCCACTAAAGAACCACTTTACTTCTTAACCTGCCTATTGGTCACCAATCTGAACCCTCCAATGCAATTTTCTGCTGAATCAGAAAGAAAAAGCTCATCTATCCTCAAAACCAGGTTCTCCACTGAGAGCTTTTGATAGTTCTAACATGGGGGGAAAATGATCTAATGCTCTGGTGGGAGTGTGGTGGTCCCAACAGTGAGTGAAGATCCATGTGGGCGGGGCAAAGTCAAATCAAGGTTTAGGGCTATAATGACAAGAACAGCCACCAGACCAGGAAGAGCAAAAGCCGTAACCTCAACCTCAAGGATCAGACCCCCAGCACTGTCCCTGTACCAGTACACAATGGAGGCATGCTGCAATATTGGATGCTAAGACAAAACAGAAAAAACATCCCATTATCCTTTTGTATTTTCTCTTGTAGTGGGGAAGAGTAACCGACAAGGAGTTGACAAAAGGACCTACGCATCTGGCTGCTGGAACAGTGTCTCAGAATTGATTATTCTTGCATTCATTTCACCTAAAGGGCAGAGTTTTTCCCAAAGACACACAGCAATCCAGGGCCAATTTACTAAATCAAAAGCATGATATCCTAAGATTTCTTTCTTTGGTGTCAAATACTTGTAAGTCTTTAACTTATGCAATGAAGTCATCAGGGAAAAATCTCCTGGAAGTCTGAATGCAGTTTCAAAGGATAGAATAAGAGTGAATCTACAAAGGAAAGGGGAATTCCATGGCAAAAACTGCTCCGTGAGTTATAAAAGAGGATGTGGAGATTCCGAAGGGAGAAGGAGTTGTGACTGGACCACACAGGTTCTATGAGCTCCATTTATCATCCTGCACCTAAGCTGTTTCTACAATGGCAGCATGTTTAACGGGAACTTAAACATAAGCCAACAGAAATGGCATCCACCTTTTGACATTATTGTGGGAGAGATGCTAAAGGCCCTCAGGACTTCCGCAAGCTGACCTCTCTCACCTGCCTCATGACCTCACTACACCTTGTATTTCAGTCACACCAAACCAACCACTCATGGCTTCCTGACCTCGCTTTACACTTTCGGGGCTCCTTGCCTTTGCCCACTCTTGTCTCTACTAGGACCTCCATTCTCTTCCTTCATCCCTCAGTGAAACCTAGTCATTCTTAAGGTCTGTGTCAAACGTCACAGCTCTGGGATGCCTTCCCCAAATGGAAGAATTAACTATTCCTTCCTCTGTTCCCACATAAGCAGGTCATTACAGTGGCAATAACTGCTCAGCTAGTCTCTCATGGTCGGGTTGGGAGCTCTTTAAGGACAGGGACATAGGTCTAAATGATCAGCTATCTGACAGCTTCAAGGTCTTATCTCCTCATTCCCTAAATGACACTAATGGCATAGTCAACAAGACATTAGGATACATTTTCTATGTTAGGATAGGTCATCAAGACTGTTGTGTGAGTATAACAAAAAGGAGTAACAGGATACAGAGAGCAGAGAATCTTTTGAACGTCCACTAACAGCTCTGGATTCCTTCTTTCCTTCCTTAGGAATTTCCCACAGTAATGAAGGTGGCTCTGTTCAGACTTGGCTGGCCACAGATTTCCGTCAGATTTTTGTTTTCTTCCAGATCTGAGTGCATGGAAAAAATATCGTAATTTCCTTATAGGCCTAGCTATAGTTCTGTAAGGCTGATTAGCACTGAGGAAACCATAACCTATAAGGAGCCTGACAATCCAGTTACTCCATTTGTTACTCTAATGGTCTATCAGTGTTTGTTACTGAGGCATGATGTCATTTTAGAAATAACATCCAGTCACCTCTCAGAAAGTCTCCCTGTATCGTCCCTTCCTGGGTTCAGGATCAGTGGTATAAAATTCTGAGTATCTTTTAATTCACTCTGACATCTATCAGATACTGATGCAATTTAAGTATACTCTACTAACAATCTCTGTATGTGCTTTGCATCTGATCATCTGAGATGTCTCTCTAAAGTGAACTTGTGTTAAAAATGTTACCACAGTGCACTCAGCAGGCATAGCCAGGGCCCCCCCAGCACCCCCAGCTCCCCGTTCCCGCACATGCAGCAAGCACCCCGGACCTCCAGCAGGAGGACTTCCGCCTGAGGAAGCAGACTGTAAGGGCTGGCCCCAAGGGCAGCCACCAGTCAGTGGCAGATGCGAGTTGAAAGAGACATACCCCAGCTTGCTGGCCCCTCAGAGGCGATGGTTCTGAAGGCTGTTTCCTAGAAGTCACGGACTGAGGAACCAGCTCCAGCGTACCCCTTCACGGGCTCTCTTCTCCTCCATGTTCCACACTCCTGTTCCCTTAAGGTTCCCCAGGATTACCCTCTAATAACCTACTTATGCTTGAATCCTTACCATAGGGTCTGTCTGGGGTGGGGAGGAAGCAGTCTAAGAAAAGTACGAACACTGAAGCAACATGGCATAAATAAAAGAAGGTAGACCTGTGGGGACACCCATATTCAGGTACAGTAAACATTCACAGTAAATAAAGCACAGTTACAGCATATTCGTGCTCAAGAACCTTTCCGTGTCATAGTCACAATGAGTCTGAAAGGCTCAGGAAGTGAACTGAGCTGTCTTAAATCTCTGGGAGTTAGTGTGTATGTGTTCTGAAAACGGATTAAATTTCATTGGCTGTTTCCAACTTCCATGGTATTAAATTTCCTTTTATTCTTCCTAGCCCCGTATTTCCAATAACCCCTGAAAAAAAAAGTACCCCTGGGGAAGGATATTTTGCTATCTTAATAAAGTCTTTCAAGCCTTAGGAGACAATCACCATATTTTCATTCTCAAACATATTAATTTTACTCCCTGAAAGAATCTTATGAAAATATTTGTATTTCTTGCCTGAGTTCCCTGGGAGGTGAAGTTGAAAAGCTAGCTCATAAAGAATACTCCCAGTTAGGGAGGAGGCATGGGTTCACCCTGGGGCACGCTGCATTAGAAGTGCCAGGGGGACACCAGGGGAAGACCCCCACCAGGCTGTTGGCTCTATGGGTCTGCAGCCTGGAGCAGAGTTCAGTCTGGGGTGGTCCGGCCTGTGGGTGGCAGCTGAAATCATGGAAGGGGCTGGATAACTTGGAGAATACAAGGTGCTGAAGGCGAGAAGGAGGGTCAAGGACTACTTGGAAACAGTGATTAAGGGACAGGCTAGAAAAGTCAGCAAGTCTGACAAGAAACATTAGGAGAAGAGAAAAAGAGGTAACAATCACATCTGCCTTGGACAGAGAGAGGGGAAATACTGATGGAAGTGCCGGGGCAGGATGCAGGGCGAGGACAGGGTGAGGAAGGACAGGGGTGCTCACGGGGAAGAGCTAACTTTTCAGATGCTGACAGTCACAACCAAGAAGTCACATTAGAACTTCCAAGTTTCTTCTCCTTGACACTTCCACACCTGACTTCCCCTTAAAATATAGGACAGTTTGTATGCAGTTAACTATTACTGAGAAGACAATATGTGCAAAGTTGTGCACCCCAAGAAACCCTTCTACAAAAATGGAACAAGATCATAAACCGGTCATCATAAAATGACAATTTCACCTAAAAAGAAGGACACGTAAAATCACAAAAGAGAATTCCAGTCAAGATGGTGTAAACACGCCTCACCTCCTCATACAACTACAGCAAAAATTACAACTAGACTATAAAACAAGTATCACCCAGAATTGTCAGAAATCAAGCTGTATGGAAGTCTGACAACCAAAGATTTAAAGAAGCCACATTCACCCAGGTGGGTAAAATGGGTGGAGGCAGGGAGACGTGCAGAGACACGTGGAAAGGCGGAGAGGTGCAGATATGCACGGAGAGGTGGACAGGCACAGAGACGCAGGACGGGCAGTCCCACGTCCAAGTGTGGTACATAAAAATCAGGACGGATACCTTGGGAGGGAAGGATCCCAGGCCCAAACCAGACCACCCAGCCCAGGGTTCCAGCACCAGGAAGATAAGTTCCCATAACTTCTGGCTGTAAAAACCAGTGGGGGTTGGGGCAGAAGAAGAAATTGTGAGATTCTCAAGAAACTCCTCTTAAAGGGACCACAACAGACCTAGGATTCATGCAGACCCACACCCTCTGGGATTCAGCACCAAGGCAATGGCTGGAAGGGCACCAGTGGCATACGGGGAGAAAGTGAAGTGACCGGCAACAGCATAAGTGCCAAAAGACAGCTTCTTCCCAGGCAAAACTCCAGAGGCTAGGCAGTGGCATTGTCTCCTCTCCAAGCCCTCCCCTATACAGAGTCACAAAGCTATGACATAGGTTGCCCGCCTGGGTGATTTACCTAAGGCTTCGCCCCATACAACTTACAGGTGCACTTTTCCACAATAGGTCACACTACTAAGGCAGGGAATCAAAGCAGCTCTACCTAGTACACAGAAACACAAGGAGCCTGCCAAAACGAGGTGAAAAATAAATGTGACCCAAATGAAAAAACAGAACAAAACTCCATGAAAAAAACAACTAAACAAAATGGAAATAAGCAACCTATCAGATGCAGAGTTCAAAACAGTGGTTATCAGGATGCTTCAGGAACTCATTGGATACTTTAACAGCATAAAAAAGACCTAGACAGAAATGAAGATAACATTAAGTGAAATAAAAATCTACAGAGAACCAAGTGTGGAGGGGATGAAGTCAAGAATAAAATCAAGGATTTGGAACACAAGGAAGAAAAAAGCATTCAATAAGAATAGAAAGAAGGGGGGAAAAAAAGAATTAAAAAAAAAAAATACAAGGGTAGCCTAAGGAGCCTCTGGGACATCTCTAAACGTACCACCATCTGAATCACAGGGGTGCCAGAAGGAGAGGAGGAAGAGCAAGAAATTGAAAACTTATTTGAAAAAATAATGAAAGAAGACTTCCCTAATTTGGTGAAGGAAACAGACATACAAGCTCAGGAATCAGAGAGAATTCCAAACAAGATGGGGCCAAACAAGACCACACCAAGACACATCATAATTAAAAGGCCAAGGGTTAAAGATAAAGAGAGAATCTTAAATGCATGAAGAGAAAAGCAGAGAGTTACCTACAAAGGAGTTCCCATAAGACTGTCATCTGATTTCTCAAAAAGAAACTGCAGGAAAAAAGGGACTGGTAAAAAGTATTCAAAGTGATGAAAAGCAAGGACTTACAACCTAGACTACTCTATCCAGAAAAGCTACCATTTAGAATAGAAGGGCAGATAAAGTGCTTCCCAGACAAAGTAAAGCTAAAGGAATTCATTACCACTAAGCCATTATTACATGAAATACTAAAGAGAATTATATAAGAAGATAAAAACAATGAACATTAAAATGGCAATAAATTCACAATTATCAACAATTGAATCTAAATAACAAATTAAGCAAACAAGCAGAATGGGAACAGAATTATAGAAATGGAGGTAATTTGGAGGGTTATCAGCTGGGAGGGGAAAAGGGGGAGGATGGGGGAAAAGGTGCAGGGATTAAGAAGCACAAATTGGTAGGTACAAAATGGACAGGGGGTGTTAAGAACAGTATAGGAAATGGAGTAGCCAAAGAACTATATGCATGACCCATGGACATGAACTAAGGTGGGGGGTGGGGGGAGAGGGGCAGATGGCTGGAGGGAATGGGTGTACCGGGTGGAGAGGAGCAAAGGGGGAAAATTGGGACAACTGTAATAACATAATCAATAAAATGTATGTTAAAAAAGAAAAAGAAAATCACAAAAGAGAAAATACAAATGGCCATTCTAAAATACTTATGAAAAGCATTCAATTCCATTAGTTAAAAAAAACAGAAAAAAAGAAAATGAGATACCATTCTCACTTCCCAAACTGCCAAGATTTAAGGATCCAATGATCCTTAGGGTGTGATAAGAGAAAACTCTTATACTGCCAATGGGAGCCAAATTTGCCAAAATATACACTATTTCAAAAACTGAACAGATAGCCATAAAACAATATTCAAGGTTTATGTTTAATGGTTTAAAATAAACCAGAAAACAATTTGTCAAAAATGGACAGTTAAAATGATTTAAATACATACCATAATATAGAACATCCAACCACTGAAATTCTCCTTTTAACAAGAAACTTTTAATGATATGGGAAAATACTATAATACAATATTAAACAAAAAAGTAACTGAACATAAAGTTTTATACAAAGTGCCCAACTACGTGAAGAAAAGAATGTACACAACGAGACTTCTTAGGAACTTGGCCATTGGGCTGACAGTGGTGGCCCCTAAGAGCTCTGATTGTTTTTTCTCTGAATGCTAATACTTTTCTGTATAAACAGAGATTATTTTGATCATCCGGAGAAAAACACATATAGACATCTTCTGACAATTCTAGCCCAGACTTAATAAGTACGTAAGGGCTAGTGCTTGGCTTCACGGGTATACATACCAGTGTACACGGACGCTGGGGAAGACTGAGGTGTGACCTTTGGGCAGGTGAAAAACCATCTTTGCTTGCAGATACAAATGCTGCAAGCATAAAACAGGATATTGTAGCAACTAAAGAAAAGTGTAATTCCTGAGGGTTTATCCGAGTGGCTTTCTCTGCAACTATGATCTCATCAAGATGCCTGACAACTTCTAGGACAGTCTTAAATGTACCTGATGTGGTTGTAAATGGTCAATAAAATAGGTACTCTGACCTTGAAGAATAACGAAGAGTTCATGAAAGAACTTGACCACCAGCTCAGGTTGACTGTCTTTCTAATCCATAGCTGCTCCATGAATTAAAGGGGCGGGGGGCGGGGGAGGGGATGAATTGAACTTCAGCTTAATCAGGGATACAGTTTGAAAATGAAATGAGAAAAGAGAAATGTGAGGAAACGAGAGGAACCCACCCTTTCAAATCAGTCACCCTAGAGGGCTAAAGTGAACCTTCAGTCATATTTGCCTTCGTTGCATGAAAGAGATGACCTAAGCTGTGAGTTAATGACAGGAAGTGTCCATTTCCTAACAACTTGGCTGTGTGTACAGAATAATTTGGATCAAAATCAGGTACATTTCCAAGCCCACCTGAGCTTGCCAAGTAGCTTTAAGAGCTTTTCATGGGCGGCTCTGGGTAACACAAGGTACAGGGCCGGGGTGGGGGGAAACCCTATCTCTAAGGTTGCTTGGCGCCCTAGCCTCATACCTAGTGGTTGCCCCCAGCGTGAAAGCACAAGATGGGGAAAAGATTACACAAACTTTATTTTGGTTATTGAATTAAAGCAAAAGGAAATGGAGATTAAATCAATATTTAATTCAGAAGAAGTCAGTTTATGATAGGAAATCATGACAAAATTTCTAAGAGCAGACAGGGTGTTTATGGGGGATGGATTCAGAACTTCGGAGCTATACCACAGACTTGTTTGGTAGTAAGCAGGGCTGCCATGGTTTGGCACAGGAAAGAAAGGGATACAAAATAAAGTGTATATGGCTCCTGCTTACCTATATTGACAAGCTTCATATAGAAGCATAAGTATACTTTACATTGACCATGAGGGAAACGCCTCCACACCATCCCAGTACATATTCACTCAGCTGGCGTCAGTTCATCTCCTCCCTTTCCAAAAGCCATTTTAGAGTGGGTCACTAAAGTAAAAAGCCTTCTATATAAGGATCATGGGCATTTCTTTGTGTAGACAGAATGACAAGAGGAGTACTAACTGGTATTCCAAATCTACCTGCTGGAGGATTTGTGTATGGCCTTTATAATAGTCTTTGACATCTGATCAAAACAAACTGTACGGGTTACTGATGTGAGATACAGAACATCCTTATGGACTAATCCCGTTGAATGGAGGACCTGAAATCTCTGTGGAACAAGCCATCAGACAGATGGCCAGAATTCACAGGAACATGGACACTGGCCACAGCAGCCCCAGAAAGAGTCCCCTTCCCAGGAGGGAAGCACACATTCTTCCTCCTCATCCACACCTTTGCTTCCTCCCCCTGAAACAAACGATTTTTCCTACTTCTCAAAAAAACGAAAGCCACTCCGTGAGAATTACCTTAACATCTATTCCTTGCTCTTTAAGCTTATCTATTGCAATCCCACCCTTCCTCTTCCAGAGCAGCCCGGCTCCTGTCCAAAGCTGGTTAGCTGCCTCCTGGGCTGTGCTTCACGGGTGAGCCCACCCTCCCCTCCTGTACCTCCCTCTCCGCTCTCACTGTTTCTGGCCAGTGACACCTTCCTACCTGGGCTCCTGGCCTCCCGTCAGTCTGCCACCTGTGGTACCTTCTTACTGTTCAACTTCACTTCCCTGCTTAGAAGAACTTCCATGGTGTCCCCAATTATAAACAGGTTATACCCCCAAAACTCCTTCACAAACTGGGAGTTCTACTTAAGCCCACATTCATGCCTCCATTTGCCAGACATTTACTAGGCACATAACATGTGTCAGGCACTGTGCTGGGCAGCCTGCAGCGTGCCTGAAGGAGAGGTCTCTTCAGTGACTGTTACAGAAACGTCATAGAACCGGCTCTACAGTCTAATCATTTATCCTCTATCCACTCAATCGATATTCACTAAGCACCTACCATGCATCAGACATTGTACTGGGCATCAAGGATGTAACAAAAGACTTGGATCAGCCCTTGGGAAGTTTAGGGTCTACCAAGGGAAGCAACTTTTCCGCAGAAAGAGAGCATTCCTGCTGGGAAGAGCCCTCAGGACACTTCTATTGGACAGGCACAGGTCTAGCCAGAACTTCTTATCAGAAAAAAGGCAAACGGTCAACATGCAAGTAACAAAAGTAGAAACAGAACTGCAGTCACTTTAAGTGTTTAGTGTATTTAATTACTTTGATTTGCTTTTTTAAAAACTTGAAAAACCACTGTTTTATTTCCACTCTATTTTATCAGCTTCCGACCCAGAAACCACATATTTGATTCAATTCACCCTCAGTAAAGAGAGAAGGCTGTTTGTTATGCCCTCTCTTATTAAGTGCTTCCCCTCTCAAATGATCTGCTTCCAAGTGCTGGTGGAAATAGGTTTTATACTCTGAAACTAGACTTTCAAAACCTGAATGTTGTAACAGTTACACTATGTATGCAAGGAAAGTCACCTTTCTTTAGCTAAAGATTCTTCATGAAATTTGATAAAGGCTCCTGTTGAAAACACAAATATCAATTTTGCTTAATTCCTGAGTAGAGCTTACAATACTGGACAGTAAACGCTCACTCATTTACTCAGCCTGGAATAGCATGAGGATGGCAATGCATTTGTCGGGTTTAGCACACAAAGGACTGCAGGCATCACAGACCAAGTGCTTGCAACGGGAGCATTTTGACAAGGAAAGTGGCTTGTCTTTCTTGGTACGAACTACCATGGAATAGAATCAGAGGTTAGGAAACCTCGCCTTGTGAACCAGGCAGGACTCATACCCAGATCAGGATGATTCTGAGTCAAGTACTCTCCTCCCACCTCTTACAATGCACTTCCAGTGCCACCCAGGACATGAATGTGAAACACATACACTGATAACCTTAACTGTATTCTCTTCTCCTGTTTCATACATACACTGGTCAAAACTAAACATCTAGCCAGCAATCATTCCCTTGAGAATATACGTCCATATTTCTGGTAATATGGTAAGAAGAGAGTGCTAATTTAGAAAGTGAGGTCAGAGCTCTCTGTAATTCAGATGCTGTTAGTTCAGAATTGTCATTCTTGTGTCCGTCTGACTTGCTCAAGCTTTACTGTATTTCAATGGAAGGAATTTACAGTCAAAAATAAAAAAGACACTGAGAAGGCTAGTTTTATCTGCTTAAATCTTCAGAGAGGGGGCTTTCAAGGGTGAACATGACTTAGCTCCTCAAGGCACTGGCGGGACAGAATTGGCTTTCCCCCAGAGCTGGATAAACAGGCAGGCCTGGCAGCGATCCAGGGTGACAACCACAATGGGGGACTAAATCATCACTGGGATACATCGGAAATATGGAGCCACTTAACTGAGGGGTGAACATGCGACTCCTTACATAAGGGGCAAGATGCAATCGGTCCTGTTTCCGCTCATGCAGACTGTGCCTCAGAGTGGAAGTAAACACTCCTCATTGGCACAGGCCTGTCTCTGCTGAGACAGTTTCCTCACAGAAGGGCACGAGTAAAGAGCAGGCCTCGCTACCTCTGTCTCCTGGCTGGTGGGCATCTGAAATTCTGGATCTGACCCATGCAAGACAGTGTTATCAGCTGAATTTTCAACAGGTTTATGAACACCTGGTTCAGAAAATTACATATAATAAATCCCTTATTTTCAACATACTGGAGAAGGTATGTATTTTTACTAATAGTCTTTATTAATGGAAAATCGGTTTTTCCCACCTTCACTAAATTAACATGGAGCAGGTACTTAAAGATTATCAGTAACAATGCCGACAGTTAGACTTCCCAGGATACCCACCTGTCGCAGGTCAGCAGCCCTGGCCTTCCCATGAGAAAGAACTTTGCTCAAGTAATTTCATAACTCACAAGTGTTTACAGTTCCCATAAAACAAAAACAAGAAGAACCAAATTTCCTAATCTAACACAAGCAGTCATTGTTAGAACAATTAACACTTGAGAAGTCAATAGTTCAATTTATGACATAAGAGTAATGTTTCCCTCTCTAGAATCTGTAAGTTAAAAAGATCGCCTTTCCACAAGGGAGATGGTGTCTGTGAGGACACTCTACAAATCCCCTGCATGGGGCAGACCCTCCTGAGTAGGAGGTGTCAGTTGGTCCTGAATCCATACAACGTGCTGGCTTCCGTGGCCTGAGCTATGTCCTCATTGACAGTGAGGCCCCTACAGGTTGAACAGGCCCTGATTTTCTTGAATGCACGCTCAACCCTTATTATTGTTATTAGTATTTTCCAAAAATGACCTTTACAAATTATAATCCATAGAGTTAATCATAAATCATCTATTAATCAACTGTTTTTAACTTTTATGAGGCTATTCCTCTCCCTCAGCTGACACTCAGTAATAAAAAGTACTCTGAATTGGCTTCCCCTTCCTGAGAGAAATAACAAACAGTGAAATGGTCCACAGAAAAGCTCCAAAGGCAATACAACACAGCCAGCCATGCCCATTATAAAGAGCTCTGACATTTGTTTTTATGAATAGTAACAGAACAATTCATGTCGGAATTGAAGTGTGGAAATTATAGCATTAAATTTAACACCATTTATGAAGCTTTGCAGGGTCCTTTAAAATATTTGTGTATGCTCATCAAGTGATGCTTCACCCTCCCACCCCTGAAAAAAAACTGCACCTCTTTCCAGTAAGTTGCTACCCGCCTGGAAAGTGTTTCCAAAGAATTACTAACAATAAAGGTGTTTGGTTTCATTTACTTACCTAGTGTATCTGCAGGAATGCTGGGAACTCTCAAAGAACAAGTTCAGAAAAATGTCACCTGGAGAAACAAATCAAACAAAATATTGGACTAAAAAAAAAAAACCAAAACACCCACAAAGAAGATTTATGCAATTTTACGTCTCAAAATAGGTAATGTTTCAAATATTGGTTCCCAAGCAGCACATTCTTCAACTTGCACTGGACCACAGGCACGGGAGCACTGCTGCACCAACACGGGGTCCGAAACACTGAGGGGCCAGAAAAACTGAGAGGGCCGTGTGGAAGGTGCAGCCCAAGAACGTGCGCCTTGTGACAGCCTTTCCCTTCCCCTCACAGAGGGACCAACTTGAAATGTAACTTGTGTCCTTGAGGGCATTTTATAACAACCACAAAGGCACAAATAATCCAGAAACAAATTAAGGAATGACATGTGACATTGTGAATGAGAAAACTATGCTGGTAGCACTCTAAATCTTCTTCAGTTACTCTGCTACCTTTTTCAGAAGCTAAATTCACAAGGATGTCAAAGACTGAGAAATGAAAAAATGGTCATTAAAACTCTAACATAGTAACCAGAGAAACTGAGAAGTAAGAATTTACTGAATGACTGATCACTCTATTCAGAATTAAGTATCCCTGTTCTCAGAGTCTTCAGGTAACCTTAAATATTTTAAGTCTATTAATACATTCAACAAATTGAGAATCCCAAAATGCCTGTTCAGGATTGCTTGGAAATATTCGGCAGAAAGGGACCAAATTTCTAACACAAAATATCACAGTTAACCATTTGCTGGAGATCTGCTGTGGACCCAGGAATGTATGGCATCAAATTATAACCTCCCCAGACAGGGAGTATGGCCGCTGACGGATGAGGAAACTGATGTTGAATGAAGCAGAGAACCTCCCGCAGCATCACATTGATCCAGGGTTTCCGAACAGTATTCTTTTTCACTGCCATGTGGCCCCTTGAAAGCACACCTTCCACAATACGTAGTCCATCCATCCCCTCCCAAACAGGAACCTGAGAGCCCTTAAAACTCCGGAAAAAGACATCAACTAGAGGATAAAAATGAACTTGTGCTTTTTGCATGTTTCAAAGTAATTCCATTGTTTCAAAATGACTAGCCTAACGGAATATACTATATGAGTAAATATTTAGAAATAAAGGACTTAGGGTTCAAGAAATATTAAAAAACACAATTAGGAAGAAAGAAAGATTTTTAACTCCATGTAAGGTGGTTCAAACAAAAAACATTCAATAGTTTAAATTCTATTGATAAATAAGAATACAAGGAAAGGCTAAGTGCCCATCTTCTATAATCAAACTTTCAAATATACCATCATCAAACTTTGATAATGACAGTCTATAATTTCAGGCCACGAATATCCATATTTATAACTTGAGGTTAAAAAGCCAGGACAGGGCTCAAAGTCTCCTCTATCTAAAGAGATTATTTTAGTTCAGTAACAAGCTTGAAGATACTAGACAACAGTCATTGGGTTTCATTTTATTAAAAAAAAAAAAAGAATTCTGAACTTATACGGTCCTTTGTTATGATAGCTTAGGCGAGTTATGATTTAAAAAAAATAAAAAATAACTCTTAGTATGTTAATTATTAGTTAAATTCCAAGCATTCCCCACAACTTTATTTTACCCCTTTAGGGAGAGTCATGGGATGTCATGACCAGGATCTTTGTCTGGAAATGGCTCCTGGGAAAGAAGCCGCCAGGATCACTTTGAATGGGTCTCTTCTGAATGAGGGTCTTGATCAACATTTAATTGTCTCTGAAAGTTAAGATGGCTCAGAAAAATACCCAAACTAGCACAGTTCAAAATCAAAAATAACATCTTAAAAGTCTCTTTTGTTACATACAACACAAGCAAAGCTCTAGACAGTTAAGACAGATCTCAAGACCTTAACGGTAACAGAGAAGGCGGGGCAAATGCTGATTCCCACCTCGAGTTTTCCGAACTCACACTGCTAGCTAGAAGCACTTCTTAGAATACATTAATTTAGCCTAAATCCTGAAGAAAAAAGGTACTTGAGAATAAGTTTTCAGTATCTTTCAGACAACAAAGTCGTATCTTGCAAAACTACCACAGTGATCAAAAAGATAAAACATGCCAATTCTATTACTGGGTTTGGTCATTAAATGGGGTGTTACAGTAATCTTTATTTTTTTTAAAAAATGCTATTTCAAAAAACATAGTAGACTAAACATACACTAAGTCACAGAGTTCTCCAAAGTTCACGAAACACTAGTGATTATATTAGGCATTAACTGTCAGGCAATGTTCTATGTACTTGAGGGGAATTAACTCATTTACTTTCCACAAACACTCTGAAGTAGATACTAGCTAGTATTACTCCTAAATTAAAGATAAAGAAGCAGGCACAGAGGTATTTAAAGAACTTTCTAAAAGTTAGGTGGCTGTAAGTAAGTGAAGATTTGTAACCGTATGCATTGTCATATTTAATTCTAACAACTATATAACACAGTCTGGGTAGAAAATTTTATCCCAGCTTAAATTAGGGGGAAACAAATTCTGAGGAATAAACACCAACTTTCCCAAAATCACACTGCTAGACAGCAACAGGGTCAAGAACAGAACCCAAGGCATCAGGCAACAGAGCCAGTGCTGCTTTTTCACCTGATTTTCCTTTTTTTTGTTTTAAATTCCATTAATCAATACGGAAGTCAATGCAGAGAGTGTGTTCTGCCCTTAATCTCTGAGAAGACACTTCAGAGTTCCCCCATGGGGAGAACATCAAGTGCAGCACACACAAAGGTATCACGATGCTGCCCTATCAACATTTGTCCATTTCTCTATGTGCCATTAATGTTCTGCCCTTACTGGCTGTTAAACACAGGGGAGCTTATAAAAATTAGAAATATTTGTCTTTATCATTTATCATTTTTGTCTTCATTTTTATAGATTAGCAGTCTATTTAGCTATTTAAATTATTTATAGCCAAATAAATGGAGGCACTGTTTACTCTCACAAGTACTGTATTGTAGATAAAATGAAAATCACTGTTATGTCACCCCAATAAATTCAATAAAAAATTTTTAAAAAGAAAATTACTGTTACTTTTGAGTTAAAAATGTTTACTTCCCATTCATCTCCATTTGAGTCTCATGCCCTTCTGGTCCACTTCCGGAGGTCAGGAGGAGAAACAATAGCTGCTTTTAGTGCCTGAATACCCACGTGATAGGCACCAGCTCTTGTTTACTGAATAGAATTGCCAAAAACAGGAAGCAGAGTTGTAAGACCCCTTTCTCAATTATAATCTTTTATGATTTGAAATGCACTGATTTGAATTGTTTCATATTACTTCATAATACTAGAACAAAGAAGTGTAAATTACCTTGGAAGTTAGTTTTAAGGATAAATTTCAGCTTAACTAAGCAAAGAATGTCATTAAACAGAGTCACACCCCAGTGCTCCAGGATGCCTCTGGGTAGGCTAAGAAGCCACAGAAGGGGAAAGTCTTGATAACTGTCCTCTAACAAGGGTCCCCCATGACCCCTGTGAGAGTTCACTACGCCCGTCTTTGGTAAGAATGGAAGTTCCCGTGGCAAAACCCCGCATAGGTCACATGATATTTTCCATCTGATATTTTCATTTGATCCATACTAAGAGTAGAAAGGTAGCTGGAGTTGGGGGTGAGCACAAACATGTCATTTATTATTCCCATTTTACAGACCAGGAATTTGAACAACCTAAGTGAAATCAAACAATTAGTAAATGCTAGATAGAATCTGGGCTCCAATCTAGAACTTTTAATTCCCAATTTCAAGATATTTCCTGCTAGGTGATATTGCAACAACCAAGACATGATGGTTTTCAACCACCAAACATATTCGTCAAGGACAGGGGCATGGATGGTCCCCGAAAACTTGAAGCATGGAAATGAGTACCAACGGAGATAAGGTAAGAGTACTCCTCTCACAAAGCACCCCGTCTACCTCACTAGGAAGTGCTCTGTGTTTTCGGTAGACACTCTCTCTAATGCTCTGCTTACATGTGTCAGCTAAACCAGTAACTGTCCAAATCCCGCTTTACTATGGTCTGTTGATACAATAAATGCTTGAGGAAATTGGTTCACATTTGAAGGAAAGTTGGCGACAGCATAATAAGCACAAAGGGCAGGGTCCCGTTTCTGCATTTAAGTATACATTTCTCAAAGACTTGGCTGGTAGGTTTTTGTTTTCTGGGTTTTTTTTTTTTTAAGTCAATGAAATGCACTGACTCTATTCTGACAACAGATCCAGGATAACCTCCCATTTGAGCCTGACAACAGGAGTTGAAGAGAAATGCGTCAGCCATTGAAGCGCTGCTGAACCTTGCAAGATTTTCAAGGAAAGACATGAGAGTATCAAATTTCAAGAAACTGTCTACCAAGTAGAGAGAGTGGCAGGCTGCCAAGGGCTGGGCTGTGTTAACTAACTCATGTGAAAGGCTGGGAAGCTGAACCTACAACGCCTGCCCTGCCAGTCAGCCACAGCGGGAGTGACTGAAGTTCAGGTTTCCAGAGACCTCAAGATGGTGAGCCAAAGGTTGTTGATCACAAAAACTTCCTTTTATCCTTAAGGAAGGAGAAACGACTTCATTCAAAAATCACATCAACATGAAGTTGTTATAGGGTAAATTTTAAATATCCGGGCACCATAGAACAGCCAGCCACGAGGCCGATTCGATTATACGACACTTTCAACACATCAGGTTTGTGCATCAAAATGCTGTTATTATTATACACACATAGCCAGGACCACATTTTTTCACATAACTGGTAGCTGTTCCCATAAATCTACTGGGCCAGAGAGGCTCCTTGAGAATGAAACAAGCTCTGGGTTACTCTTCTCTGCGCAGCACCTGGCACGGAACGGACATTTCATAGATGTTTACTGAAGGAACGACTGGGTGATTGCATCGGGAGAGCTAAAGGAAGAATATGAGGAAGAGAGAAATAATAGATTGTTGGGAGGCAGAAAATCATCAGGCAAAGATGACGGCAAGAGTTCCAGAACGAGAAGAAAGCACAGCGACAAACGATGAGTTGGCAGGCACAGAAGAAGCCTGGACAAATGCCAGGTCTGGACTCCTTCGACCTGAGATATCCTTAAACATGGATGGTGGAGGAGGTGACGGGGCAAATGTGCATAATTAGAGGGACCTTTTAGGTAATTCTGAGAAACCCTCTTCCACATGACAGCTGCTCTTAATCCTCTTGCTTTAAAAAAAAACAAAAACCCAACAAAACAAAACCTTGAATACAAATACTTGATCATTTTGCAAGACAGCAACCGCTGTGAATGTTGCCAAACACCAGCAATGTGTAAGTCTCATCAAACACTGCAACCACTCGTTTGAGAACAGGTCATTTAAGATGGGCAGGCACAGGCCGTTACAGGCGCACAGGCGAAAGCGGCACGTGGAGAGCGCGGCAAACAGGCAGCAGAGACAATCTAGGATGGGAAGTGCTGACAAACAGTTCCTCTGACATTTCTTAGCGGTCTGCATTCAAAATCTGGGCATGAACTTTAAGGAGTAACAGACCCATGCTTCTGAAAAACAGATGCCAAGATTAAAATTAGAAGGAAAGAAAGCCTGCTCATTAAGATTCCCAAACAGGGTAATATGAACACACACAGGCTAAAGCATACAGAGAGGGGCAGAAAGTTTACAGCTGCTGAGTACATGAAACACAGAGTTTAGTCTCATATTATTATTTATTAACGATTGTATTATTTTCCGTGTGACAGCGGCAAACCTACTTTTGCTCCACCCTGTATCTAGGTCATGTAGAGGCCCTGCTCCCAGGCTGGCATCACTGAGAAGCCCCTTGGAGTCCAGGAGTGAGCCCGCCTGACCTGTGGACCGCTTCCCAAAGACCCTTGTAGCGTGTCACCTTCACACAGGTGAAACTTGTTAAGGGCACAGAGCCGTCACACCATCAACACAAGCCAACTTGTAATTCTGGATGCCTTTCCTTTAAAGGACTCGCTTGTAAATGAAGGAAAGAAAGCAGAGAAAGAGTCCTGACAGGAAAGCTCAGTGGGTTAGAGCATCATCCCAATATAGCAAGGTTGCAGGGTTCGATCCCTGGTCAGCAAAGACAAATCAATGTTTTTCTTTCTTTCTCTCTCTCAAAAAAAATCAATAAATAAAAATTTAAAAAACAAAAAGGAAGACAGAAAAAGAAACCAGAGAAAGGGTTCCTGCATCTAAGCAAGGCCAGCTCCAGCAGTGAAATGGAGACTTGCTTTTAGGGGCCTGGCTCCCCAGTCTAAAATATTTACCATTTCCATTATCTTACATATGCTTAAAGACATTTCTCTATCCATCATCTTACCCACCCCAGTCAGAAAACATCTATTGGGCACCTACGTCCCTGGCAGGCACCGAGGAGAAGCAACACACGAGGTACCATTCATGACTCCCAAGGGAAGTGCTCTCTCTCTGGTGCCGATGGGCAACCCTGCAGGGGCGGGGTGCTCCTCCCTCCTCTGATATCGAATGAGGAATGGCCCAGCAGCCGCTGCTTACGCCACAACGCCCAGTGCCACTGCTGTCTCTTCAGAGCCATTTGTATCTTGAGATTTGTACCTTAAGTTTCAGTGTGCAGAATCAAAGGCTTTGAGCTTTCCTAAAACTCGAACACTAGTGAGCAGGTAGCAGCATTCTGGTGAAGCAGAGCCGAAGACGACAGCTTCGATCACCCCACACAGAGCCCAGAGGCCTGTATCCTGCGTGCCTGAGCGAGGGCAGCTTTGGAATGAATTTCAGAGGAACACAATCACTGCAGGCACTAACTGCATGGGAGAGATGTGTTCAGCGTTTACCACCTTCAGGGTAAAACATTACAGGAAATTTTTAAAAAATATGTTGTAACAAAACAAAGGAACATGAACCTTTAGTAAAATATTTTCATAAGGTTTATGATAGCGCTAACTCTTGCTCAGTCACTTTATCAACAATACATTTTATCAACAAAAAACCTAAACACACCTCGGTGGTACAGTCCTGTTGTGAGGCCTACTTAGCACAGCCGCTACCCTAGAAGGAAACAGAAGCACAGCCATTACGGTCTAGGCAGGGAGAAAATGAGGTGGGCACTTACTCCTGAAATCTTCTAGAACAACTCTGCTTACCTAAACAAAGGCATATACACACCACAAATGGACAGAATGAATTATTATTAAAGAATAAAAGCTATTATACAAAACAGACATTTAATCACTGAATCAATGTATTTATAAAGTCTTCCAAATAAATCTCAAGTGTGGTGGGAGATGGTGGGAACCTGCCTGGAGAAATTAGAGAAAATGAAGGCAAACATACTAATGCCAAAGTTGTGCATGGAAGCCAGAGCTTCCAGAACGAGAGCCCCCGCCGCACATTCATCCCATTCCTGGTGGGTGCCCGGACCAGGGCAGACCCCCAGAGCCCACGCTCCTCCACTCAGGAGAGCCACAGCATGCCCTTCCTGCCCCTCCATCAAGGTCAAGACCCCTGTCCCCGCTTGGGTCAGAAGCAAAGTCTGAGACCTGCCTTCCCTTCCCGAAGCTTGCAAGCATCACAGCCATGTCCCTTCTTGGTGGCACAACCCAGCAAAAAATTTTTTTCAAAGTATAAATGACTGATCTTCCAGTCAAGGCAGCAGAGGCTTCTGTTAACAGTTCTCAGAACCAGAACCCTGCTGTGACTGGCTTTATAATCAGAAAAGGACACAGGGATAAGGAAGCAGGTTTCTTTAATCTTTCCTTCCCCAAGGACAGCTTCCAAAGTCAGATTATTAGAAGCTGTGCTCTTAGAACATACCTATCCCCAGCTCACTTGTCCTGGGTTTTTTTGACTAGCCCTCATCAGAGACCAAGGCTGTGTTTCCCCTTTTTGTGGCCTGCTTTGATCCCAAATCTAATGCCCTGTTCTCCAAAGCACAAGGTGGAGGCCTCGGGACTTCTGTCCATAACCGTTTGCCTTTATAGCCTCCCTACTGCACGTGTGAAACTGTGTCATCTTCTGTGAAGCCTTCTGTAAACTCACTCTTGCCTTTGCCCTCTTCCCATCCCTCCCTTCTCTGAGCTCATGCACAGCTCTGGGCATGACTCTATCATACCCAGCACACTGAGTAATGACTCCCAGTTCCATCCATCTGCTGGTTAATGTTTACCAAGTGTGGCTTGGGCAACATTACAAAAATGGCCATGACTCAGTCCTTGACTAGGAAGGGTGAGGCAGGCCCTCCGCAAATCACAGATACTCATATGGCTTGTCCTCTCGTTTCATTCATTCGCTAGCCCTGACCACCTAGCTAAATAAAAGAGCACAATGCATATCTCTAGGTCTCTAGCACCATCTGCTCTCCTTACCCTGGTTTATTTTTCTCCCTAGCTCTCACTACTGCCTAATAGCCACTTGTATAGACAGATGGACAGACAGATAGACATACCTAGGGACAGATAGATAGACATATCTAGGTACAGATGTTTAAGTTAGTTGTTTATCTACTAGAATGTAACTTCCATTAAGGCAAGATCTGTAATATGTTTCCGTCTGTGCTGTAGAGACCCCTGATATCTGGGATAGTGCCTGAGACAGAGTGAGTTCTTGGTACGCATCAGTTGATGGATACATGTGTGGGCAGATGACAATGAGAATGTCTCAACCAAGACAGGAAACCCCGGAGTGAGGGTGGGTAGATAAGAAGATCAGGTGAGGGTATGGAGAAAAATTTTCTCATTGAGACTTTTTAAGTTTGAAGTACCTTGCTGGGCAACCAGGCAGGGGGGATTCCAGCAGGCAGCTGGTCAGGAACTGAGGAAAGGAGTTTAGAGCAGGCGATATAATTTGGGAAATGACCAGCATAGAGGAGGTGACTGAAGCCACTGGTAAGAGTGAAATAAACCCTGAAAAGCATGTCATGTAAGTAAGGGAGGAGCTAGCTCTTGCGTAATAAAGTAGTATTAGTACCTGCCTTGTAAGGATGTGTGTATGAAAGGGGTGAGTGTACGAAATATCTGATCTTTCTATCTCTTCAAGGCTTAGTCAAACTCCTCTAGGCAGCAGGAGCTCAATAAGTGCTTATTGTATATATGAACACCTTTTAATACTAAGAAAGACCATATTTAATGCCATCTTATCCTCACAGCATTCGGGCACAGCATGGATTCAAGAACTGCACGTTTACACAAGGCTGTGTTTTCCTTTTGTAGGACTCTCAGTTACTCTAGTCTGATCAAAGATTAAGAGACACCCAGCATTACCTACAGAATGAAATAATGCTGTATTGCTTTTTATTATCTAGTGGGGGGAAGAAAACCTTCAGGAACCCAATTACTCATTCCTACAACGTCCATGAACTTGAATGTCTACCGGGGCACAAGCACTGTAGTTACAGATTTACACTTAAATCCACAAGGAGAAAAACTTCCTGGCACAGACTAAAAAGTCCTAACAAATGTGGAAAATGAGCTAAACTCAAAAGCTGAGTACAATGTAACAGTCCATTGTCAAGACAGAAAAAAAAATCACTGGTCAACTTAAGCTGTTTGCTTTTAAGTTTATGACAATCTGCAACTTAACTAAAAATAACCACCAAAGGCAATGATGGAGACACCAATGCCACTATGAGTGCCCTCTGTAGAAAAGTTAGTCAGTCAAGGAGGTGAAGGCTCAACAACACTCAATCCTGGCGGCACCCCGCAAAGCACCTGCTGTACGCGCCTCAGCTGAGCATCTTCCAGGAGGGACCCCGCAGGAAGTGAGCCGAGTTCTTCCCCAGCTACAACTTGAGCATCCCTGCTTTTACCTTTTATTTTTCTGTATCAGACTCCCACTTAAAATTTTGTTTGAAGAAAGCACTCACTGTTACAACACTTCGGAAGCCACTGACCTGGAGCAAATTCATTTTGGGGACGAAAATAAACGAAACTTTTTAAATCCTAGTTTGTGTACCCACCTTCACACTGGATCGAGAGTCCCTTGGTGGTGATTCCCATGGGGGTTGGTTGGTGCTGAGATTGGGAGGGGCTTATGTTTTATAATTCTGTAATGTTTGAATTTTGTATAATAAAAACTAATACTTTTCTCGTCAAAAAAATATTAGATATCTTACTTCAGACTACTTGTCTTCCTGATGTTTCACAGAAACCAAATTTTAAATACATTTAATTGCTTCCAAGCAACAATGAAATTCTAATGGGCCATCGGACATTTCTGTGTTTATGTTAAGAAACGAGAGAAAATGTTCCATGTTTAGTTAATAGTAAAAATCTATTCATATAGGACCATTCTCGAGGGGAATTGTGTACATTGGAATATTATTTGTTTTCCAAACAGCTGTCATGAGATTCCTACATGCTATTCTGTTTCAGATGAAAATCAAGTGTTTCAAGTTTTAATTACAAAGCAGTGCTTAAATGAAGAAACAAGAACAGCTACAGAAAACAATGGTCGTAAGGCACTAAAACAGAAGCAGATTTCTAATGCCAGCACTTCTCCCAATTCCCTGTGAGGAGGAGGGCACATTCACAACCAGAGCTGCGGAGCATTATTTCAATACTCTCTACTCTAAGTCGGCATTGGAAGTTTTGTCTTCAGTCTGGGGAGATCCACAAACGACAGACAGTGAGACTCTGGCTCACAGGGAGGACTACAGATTTTCCTTGTACAGGTGGAGGCAGGGCACCTTCCATCCAGCCAGATGAGAGGCCAGGCCCTCCACTACCAGGACAAAGGCCCTGCTAGGTCCCAGGAGGAAAAGCCGAGTTTGGATACCCTTCCATACTTTCTAACTTCCACGTGACCCAAGGCACACATGTGAGAGACAGGCAGTTGGTCGGAGTTAAAAGTACAGTCTGGCCACAGGGCCCCACCCAGCCGACTGACCCGCAGTGCGAACGAACCCTGACCTTGGCCTCACCACCCCAATCTCTAACCAAATGTGTAAACTGGCTTCAGATGCCTGAACTGTGCCTCAGAGGCATTTCCAAGCTAACAAATAACATACATGACACACACACAAGTCCAGAAAAAGTGATAGGACATAATTTTCTCTACTGAGAGAAAAATATTTTCTATTATTAATAGCTAACCGCTTACCAACCAATTTGAATACAATCAATGATAAACAACAACTCACAACTGGTTTAAATCCTTTTCTCCACAAAATTCTTCTGTATTACAGGGTTACAGATGTCTCGTCGAAATCTCCAAAACACACTGTCCTCAGAGGCAATCCGGCTGATGCCTAAGTTTTGGTTCCCGAGCTTTCCTGTGCATGAACGGAAGACCACTCACGCTAGAACAGGACCATTCTTCCTTCTGCCAGGCCTGCTCTCACTGTGCATATCCCTCAGTCACCAAAGACTGCATGGCCCCAGTGCTCTCTGAATAGAGCCCAGAGCTGCTGACTGTTGTGGAGGAGAGGACATCAGAGATGATCTAGTGCAAAGCCATCATTCATCAAAGAGGGGATTCAAGTCCAGAAAACTGAAGTAACAGAAAGTCTTGGTGGTGAAGCTGGGGACAGCAAACCAGGCACTCCCTCCTCATCCTGTGTTCACACCAGGGGATTAGAAACCAGGTTCCTCCAGCCCCGCCCCACCCCTCCCCCATCAGATGTGTCTCAGGAACCCCGGAACCCTGGCAGAGTCGGTGAAGGCTGAGGGGCAACAGTTTATCTGCCTCATACATTAGGGTTAAACACAAGATTTCACTTGAAAGAAAGGGTTTCACAGTAAATAAACATCTTGAAAACCACCACATGGCAGAACTAACTTCAAATAAAAGCAAAGTTAAAAAGAGAGAAAGAACTAAAAACATAGGGTCTTATTTTAATGAACGTATCCTTTCATAAATGAAACAAGAAAAGAAAACAGCACTAAAACCAAATGTTACAGCTTAAGAGTCCTCTCCTTTATTTTTGCCTGCCCAGGAAAATAAAACAAACAAACAAACAAAGACAGAGAAGAAAAACAAAGGGAAGAGAATATATTTCAGTTTCTAAGTCCCTGGGGAAGTCGTAAATCGACATTGCATTAACTAGATAATTTAAATTCCTAACATAAATCTTTACTAAAAAGAAAGGAAGAGAGAAGAGTTTTCATAAGTTACCTATTGCGGGTGGGGGACAAAATTCCCAATTTTATCTTTTGCTTTCCTGTCTGATGAACATCTTTAATGGCTTTCAATTTTTCCTGTTTCTAAAAAAAAAGTCCTTCTTATAGGTGCTCACAAGCCCCTAAACTGTCTCTCTTCAAGGTCAGTAAGAGGAAGGGAAACCTTGGGGACACAGGAGATTCAACACATCACCAAGAACTATGTTCACTGTGGTTTTGATTTTCCATAAAGAACCTTTCTTTAGCCTTTTTAATTTTTGTCATCCTAGACTCATACTGGAGCCAGATGATTTAAAAACCTTACTCCAAACAATCTCAACTTTTTAAAGTTAATAGCTTCCAATGACATTGAACCAAACAACTTCTTTGCATTTTACAGACCATTTAAAGCCAGCAAACTTGATCACTCAGTAATGCAAGCGTTCTTTACAGGAAGTGCCTTCACGCCAAGTACAATTCTTTGGGGAGTTTGTTAATAGGCTCAGTCAAGTCAGCTCTGTCTCAGCCAAGTGTCCTCTCAGTACCATCCTCTGAAAAGATTGAATGTCATCTTCTAAACACACAACCCCTCTTCCTTCCTTTCCCTCCCACTTACTCCTAACTTGCCACAAGCAATATCAGCATGCAATGCAAATGAGAGACACAGCTATATCTAGGCACAGGGTTTTAAGAAGTCAAAAGATAATGTCACATAGTACTGATTTTCCTATGCTCTAAGGATACATGAAAATTAATATGAGTTGTTTTATAAACTTGGAGCACTCTGAGAGGCCATCTTGGTTAGCCTCCAAGCCAACTCACTTAAGTAGCCTAATTTTTATGTTCTACTTTTGAAGACGTCCAGGACACAAACTCCACAGTTGCCAGTGACAGCCTGACTTGTGGTTTTATTTCCTTCAGAGTCAAAGAGGACTGTCTCCCTCAACATTTTAAAAAAATTAAACAGCAGCTTAACTCTTTTTTAAGACGTTATTTGAAGCCCGAATCTGGTAACTAAAACGACACAAAAGGGAACAACCAAGAACAAGGCTACAGGTTAAACCACAGACAACGGAAATGTGCCTGGTGAACTAAGGTCGGTCACACTGCTCCCTCCGCCCTGAGGAGTCTGCAAACACCATGGGTGTATGCGTTAATGACTCAAGTTCATAAGGTTAAGAAAGACTCTACAGCTCCTGGAAGGAAAGTGGCTCATGTGCGATGAAGTAGTATTTTCTAGTCACTGGGGAAAATCTCCCCTAGGCCTTCCACACTTTCCAAATGAAGAAAAGAAGTTTTGGATTTTGGTGTCCTTTTCCTCTTCTGTTTTTCTAAGGGTCCCCTAAGCAACGCCATAGTCAGGTTTCGTACATTTTTTAAAGGGGAACTTTCCACTGAGCTACACTCCTTGAAACAAATCTTCTGGAGACTTTGCTCTTGGCCTCCTAGAATTTTTCAATGAAACTCAAAAGAGATGTTTACCTGACCCCAAATGTTATCCTAATGAAAACTCTGTTTTTAATTCCTTGAACTCTTCCCTTTCTCTTTTCTTGTCATGCCCTCTGGGAAAGAAAGACAAGCACAGATGTTGGCTTGACCTCAACTGGCAAACACCAAGACAATCCAGTTCTAATGGTTTCTCAAGAACTTGGACAGCAGCACAGAAATATTAATTATGCCCCCTTCTCTGGCACGGTCCTTTGCACTTCACCTTTTTGGAGGATCAATGTAAAGACAGGAAATGCCAGCACATTACCTTTGTGACAAAAACAAGATGTCAATCACAGGAAGAATAAAGGAATATTATGGGTTTTTCAAAAGCAAAGAGAGGCAGAAAAAATCTGTGATCTAAGGAGCAGAGAAGAGGAGGAAGACTGAGACTATTTTTTGCCAGTTAAAGAATCTGAATGAGGCTGGGTCCAGGCTCTCACTGGCAGGGACACTGGCGGAGTTTTGGAATTGGGCACCTACAATCAGGGCTTAGTTGATAATTTCTTTTTTTTTTTTTTTTTTTTTTTTTTGCAAGAAAGAAGGTTCCTGTATGGAGGTTTCTGCAATTCCATTTCCAGCAGTCACATTCACCCCTGCTTGGGAATGGCTTCAGCTGTCACATGTACGCACACAGCCCGGTCATATGTATCTCAGGGGCTTCTCCCACCATCTGGGAACAGGTGCTTTCTTCTACCAAGAGCTCAAGGGGCGGTGTGAATGGCCTCGCTTCATTGCCAGTATTCTCTGGGAAATGTCTTCGAAGGAGTCATTTAGGCACAAGGCTTCTGACACCATTCCACTCCACTCCATCTCAAATTCTAGGTTCCCAATACAACAGCATGCTTGCTTCTAGCTCCCCATCCTGTAACAAGGCAGAACTACCATGTGATCCATCCACAACCTCTGTGAGCACTCCAAGTCCAATGCCCTGCTGCACAGAAGGGGCATCCTGTAGCAGGGAGAGTGACGATTCACAAACAGCTGCGTGGTGAGCAGGCCCTTTGAAAAAGGCACACTCCGTATAAGAGTGAAGATAAACTCAAAACTCAGTACAAAAGTGTAGTTTATTTCCTCTACCTTTTTAAATCTGATTCTTCAAAAGGAAGAGATGAAAACTGCCTCCAAGCAAAGCACAAAAGCCCTCACACAGCATATGAAGTGTCCCGGTTAAGTGACTTAGCTCCTTGTTCCAGTCTGGTCTTTTCCCTGCACCATGGGTCTAACCAGCGAAACCAAATGGAGCCACAGCTGAAATATTCTCAGGTTTCAGAACTGAGCCAAGTAGAAAGATGCATCCACAGAAATGCCCACCCTAGTGTACAATTTGCGCTTGCAGTGAGAGGACTGATTGATTTGTAGCACTTCTGAAAAATTGCTCTTTGGAATCTCATTTGACAAGAATACTTTTCGTTTATATTTCGGCTGATTGTAGCAAACTCAAGGACTTTGACAGGGAGCTTTAGGTGAAGGAAAAGACCAGGCAAGTCATTGGAGCTTCCTGAGCTCCATTTGAGGATGGTCTTGGTGGGGGAATTCCTACATTAGCAATAGCACAGTTACAGAAGTATGTAAGCAAATAACTAACTAAATAAAGATTTCAACTTTTTTTTTTTTTAATCTTCATCTAGCTCAACCCAGACTGGCTACTTCTTTATCAGTGGGACACTTTGCAAAAACAGGAGGCCTAGAATTTTAAAAAAGGGAACTTACGTTGTTCCTATCCCATGCAAATTTTTATTGACTAAGTTTTATTATTAATAGCTTACTTGTTTTGTTTTGAAAGGAGTTATAGTTTTAAAAATGTTTGTCTTTTAGATGCTAAATAAGGGCTCTGTAGTCTCCGTTTATAATGAAACTGTCTGGCCTAAATGATGACTCTGAGCCCTTCGCGAGCAGCTGATGAGAAAGACGCTAAGTGGGGATGGCGTTCTTAGCCTGAGGTTTCAGCTGGGGAGGGAGGGGAGAGTGAATCAGTTTAGGATTTTCATAAAATTTCAATTAATGCTGAAAAAGATGGAACAGAAGCCTCTTCTATGCTTTCAGGTTCCTATAAGTACATGAGGAAGAAAAGACAACCTGGATGCAAAACTTCTCAAGAAAGGTAAGGTTGAGAACGATAAATAGCATTTGCTGGAAAATACCTCTCACTAACAAAGAAAATGAGGGAAGCAGTGTGACCCCAGTGTTTGGGTCCTCGTCTGGGCCTACCTCTACCTGTTTCTAGGAAAGGAGATGAGAGGATACTTGCCCAGTCCTGCTTAACTGGTACAGAGGCACATAAAGCATGTGGTTCTACTTAGGACAAAAATGCTCCGTAAATCCATGAAGGATGAATTAAAAGATTAGCTCTGCACAGGGACTTTGAGTGTCCCTGGCCTTAGGAAGGCAGGGAGGTCAGGATGAGCCATAGGCCCAGCTGTCTCCATGGCCCGGCAAGGCAGAAGAATCTTGCAAGTCTGAACTGGGGTATATGGAACGAATAGGAAACAGATGATGCGAGGTTCAAAAGCTGTTATCCCTGGAAGCCAGCCCCAGGGAAGCTACTGTGGGTGTGCGTAGCATGGAAGAAGGGTCAAGACTGGGTGTTCATCCCAGAAACATCCCAGCCACGCATGGGTCCAGGGAGCCAGTACCCTCCGAAACTAAAACCTCAATTAACATTGATCCTCTCCCTCCTACTTACCATCAAGGACTGACTGAGCCCTTGCAAGGTGCTAGGCATTGTGCTAAGCACTTAAGAACATTTATCTCCAGGGAATATGCACAACACTGATGAGGCAGGCTACCACAAGGTGAGGCAGAGAAAGTAACTTGCCTGAGGTCAGACAGCTAACGAGCAGCACAGAGCCTTCCCAAAGCACCTCCCAGTTGTCTAAAAGGCCAGGGAGTCTCAGCTTAAAGTGGAGGGAGGAAGCCACTTTTATACCGTGCTTTCGTCTGTCTAAGGACCTGAGGAGGAGGAAGAGTACCAGCTCTGGAGTACAACCCTCTTAGGTTTGAGTATCAGCTTCACCATTTGTAGTTTGGGGACAGAACGACCCCAGGATGGTCAACCACTGTCCATTTTATTCTCCTTTTCCCAAGGCCAGTTACTCAAACCTATAAAAGCTTTCTCCCTCCTCTCTAACGGGCACCTCACCGGCAGCTGTGAGGATGGGGGCAGGGGGCGATTCTACAGTGACGAAGCAGGACGCAAACACGGACAACTGCATTGTCTCCCATCTGATTTTCATGTCTCATCGACATTCAAGTGCCATCTCACCTGGTTTTCCAGAAGCACTGTGTGGCACACAGGGACAGCAGTGTCCTCCTGCCACAAATGAGTAACCAAAGCCCAGCACACCGAGCCCTCACACGGCTGGCAGGCCAGGGGCCCGTCACCCACTGCTCCCTTCTCTACCCTCGACCAAGTTCCCACAGAACCACAGCATGCTCCGGCAGCGGACTCTGTGAAGAGGACTCCCACTCGGCACGTTTAAAGGTCGCGACGGTGATCCTGAGTACGCCTGGGATCACCGTTGCCCTCCCCCATATAAGAGGTGTGCACACTAAATAAAATAGCAGCAAAACTTCCAGATTTTATAGAAAAATAGTTGTGTCTTTAAAGTCTGTCCCACTACTCAATCTTGGGTCCTCTGTTTATTAATATAGAATAAGCTGTGTTTTCTAGCAATTATTACTCGAAAAGCTTTAGAAAAGGGCATTTCAACCTAACAAGAACAAGAATATTCTATGTATAGTGGTATGTTCTTTTTAATTGTTTTTGTTGCCTCATGAATGCTTACTGGATTTTTAAACTCAGTAAACTTATTTCTTCATTGGAGGTAGAGAGACACCTAGTAGCTGTTGCTTCCAAAATTCTTAATTACTCCTATCCTTTCAATCTCACCCTTCACTGTTAATGGTATTGCTTCTAGTCATTAGAGTCCTTGCCATATGAATTGTGAAAACCAGATATTAAGCAAGCCAATCCCAAATATCCAGACTTTGCTAACAATATTAAACTGTCTGTTGCACAGCCAATTAAAGTTGGTCCTAGAGACTCACATTTCCCACATCTATATGTTGCTATGGTTGATGCTTATTGACCAGAGAAGCTGACTGGCACCTTCTTACTAACTAGGACAAATGATGACAATGTTAGACATTGAAAGCTAACTGTTATGAAAGGATTTCACCACTTTTAAGGGCCTGTGGGCCAAGAACAAATGATACCGCAGGAAAAGACCACCAGGAAATGCTGACACCTTCCATCTCTGCTTTTGTCTCTGCATCCCACACCTCCTGGACACAGGGACTCAGGTCTGAATCCTAAATACTTTAGGTCCATATGTAAGCCATTATGAGTAACCGTGCTTGAAATTTAATTACGCATCTGCTCTTCTGCAGCCTTTGGACATCTTATGACTTTCCCTGACAACTACTTGCAAAGGCCATAATCACAAGCATCTGTAACTGGATCCCCAGCTACAGGGCAAAACACCACATAACTCTAAGAGGCTTTGGGTCCAACCTTACTTGGTTTCTTGCCTCCCTCGCTTTTTTTAAAATTGTGCTGAGCCTTTGGTTTGCAGAAAGAGCTAATTAGCCCTGGAAGAAGGCGGCCCGGGTCCTCTGTAGCGTTCTTCCCACACGGGCCGGGTGAATCCTTAACATCTCCCTTCTGGCGGCCTCCCTGGTACCTTCTGAAAGAGGCCCCGTGGCTGTGGCAAGAGGCTCCTGGGCTCATGGCAAGTGAGGACCCTTGCACCGGTGATGTTCCCCTGGCAGCTTCTGAATCCCTGAGGGAGGCTTGGGGTGCACCCTGGCTCCAAGTGGGCCAGGGGAGTAGGTGTGCCAGTACTTCTCCAACTCTTCCCCTAGGGTCGCTCAGAAGCCATGTGGCTCTGGGGCTGCAGCTGCCCTTTCCGATTACAGTTGTCCACTGGTGCAACCTGTGATCTCAAACACCACAATTAACTTCCCTGTGTCTCTTCCATACTGTTAAAATTTAACAGCATCCACTTCTTAAAAGGATTTCTGTACTGTCCTATCTTTCATCCTAGAAACACTCCAGCTCAGTCACACACTGACTCAGTAACCCTGGGCATGTCACTTTCCCTCTGTTTCTCACCCAAGTTCTAGCCGTCTCCTATTTTTTCCTTAGGAGGAACAAAAGTAACATTGAACACAGAAGTCCTCCTCAAAGGATGACGCACCATAGAAATCTAGGTATCACGGTATTATTATTACTGTCATCCTCATTATCCTCTTCAAAAGCTCCATTCAGAGAGCTACAAGTTCTGGAGCCTGACTAGCAGGGTTAACTCCAGCTACTCAACTGCTCTAGCCTCAATTTTCTCACCTGTAAAGTAGGGACGACATAACAGCACCTAACTCAGAATTATTGTGAGAAGGCACTTAGAAATGTGCCAGGAACGAAGAATGGGGTGTAATATTGGTCACTCTCATCCTGTAATTAACCTTGTTTTCTTTCTTGTTTCATCAGGGACCTTTTAAAGTAAATCATCTTCTCCAAGGCACTCAACTTTAGTGTGCTAAAGAAAGACAAGGGGCTAATAATTGTTGTTACATATCCTATTCCACTTAATGCTGCCAACCAACATGTGCGGCACAATTTATTGTCCCCTTTTCATGAGAAGTTGAAAAAGGTCAACTGGCTACGAGGCAGCAGCCAGAATTCGAAGTCAGGCCTGAATGACCCAGACTATGCATTGTTTCCATTTAGATATGAAGCAGAAGAAAAATGAAGGTTTTCCTAAAAAAATTTAGAGGGTCATCTAATTTACATACACAGTATGGTTCAAAGTCTACTGTAACAAACAGCTTTAGATTTGGACTTAATTAGTAAAGACTCAGCTCAAATGGCACGTACTCTTGACTTCTCATCCCCACCCCCCTAAACCTGCATCCCCATGAGCAAGTTCAAGGGACCCAAAATTAAACGTGCTGCTGCAGGGTGTCTCTGCTGAGTATGATCTGTGTAGTATGCAAGGCCACACCTTACAAAGAACATTTTATAAGTCTATGTAAATAAAAGACATCTAACTAAAACATTTCTATCATTATGAAACTTGACTTGTGTCTCCTGTGAAATGCCCTTGTATCCTATGCAAATGTACCCACTTTCAAACGCAAGGCCATATCATAGCAAGTACTTCATTATAGTTCACTTTTGGGGAGTGGGGTGTAGTCCAGAAAAATCCAGTCAGTAACAGCAAAAGAAGGGGAGGAGAATCGCTTTAAAAGTATGTTGAAATGAAAGGTTACCTCCGGATTATTATATTTTCTTTTGAAAAGTACTTGGCAAGAGAGCAGATACAAACTTAGATAAAGGCATTAACTCATTCATTATACAAGTTAAACAGAGTCCAAATTTTTCATAATGTGCCTAGAGCCTCGACATCAATTTACCTTGCCTCTTGATTTTTACTATTATTCATTTTTTCCTTCTCACTTCATACATTTTTACAACTAATGAACACTGCAAGTAAAGTTTCTATGAAAGAAAGTTTGGAGAGTGCTATTCAATTTCTTTTTTCCAGTATCCAACTGGCTCTTCCCTCCAGGTAAGGTTGAGAATCACCGAGGCCTACAATTGCCTCTTGAAATTTTAAGTGAAATATGCTAAACAATTGTTTTTAAAATATCTATGAGGTTTATTCCTGGATTTAAAAAAGATCAACATACTTTTATTACAAAGAGCACTTTACGTGGACTAAGTTTATACTTCATTAAACAAAACAGTTACATCCGCCCTGGAACAGTTAGTCTTACCAAAATTATGTAGAGCGTACAGTCCTCATACCCCCCCAGGAGACTGTTATGCAAATGGTAACATGAGTTACACCTTATGTAACCACAGGCTTATGGCTAAGGAAGTTTCTGATGCTCTCAAGCCTTTGATTCTATTCAGGAATCTTTGACCCTTTATACTTGGGGATTTGTGACATGTCTGTTGACTAGTAAACATTAACCATGTATTTCTTGATGGTAACCTAGCAACATATTTAATGCACTAGTTTGTGGCAAAAAAGGAAGAACTGATTTACTACTTTTCATAAAATCACCTGAAATGTAGTCCCTGTCCATACTGACATACACTCTACAGAAGTAAAACACCCCTGACTTGGTACATATGTACAAGTTCACAGAGGAGAATTAAGATGAGGATATAACCCCTAAAATCAGTTTGCTCTTTGTTCCCATGACCAAGTAACCAATGAAATGCAAAGAACAGCGAGAAGTAGTTGACCTACGGAGCCCTAACATTTTTCCCTCTGCAGCTTTTGAAACAGTTTACAGTTCCTTTATCTTTATTAGGACATTTTCCTCATCAAATTAATGAGTCACTAAACAAAAATCTTACTAACATGTTTACATTTGGGAACAAACTATCTGCTAAAGGTCTAGCAGAAGAGACCAGTCAGTTTGCCGTTACTTTTCAATGAAGTCATCTGGGAAAGGCAAGGCAGAAGGAGAGCTGGGACAGAAACACAGCATGACATGTAAAATCCAAAGGAAAGCCCGAGACCAGCGCAAAGAAAATGTGAGCAATCCCTTTTGCCAAGTAATCCTTACCACCTCCATCTCTACCCCTCTACCTTGATGGAGCTCCGTTTTTGACAACGATCAAACAGGACATGTTTTGGAAGAGTTAGCATTGTTAAAACCAAGCACTGTGTAAAGTAAGTGAGGGGAATAGAAGCCGGTGGAAACCTTGTGTTGTGAAGACTTAAAGGAACAAAAAGGAATCTTGTTAGTGGAGGCAACCTTTACAGCATGAACAGAAAAAATAAATGGCAAATGTGCATTCATCACATTCTCTCATGGTTCTAACTGGGCACACACCGACGGCACAAACATGTGGCTGCCGGGTCTGAGAGGCTGATTCCTGACTGAACTTCAGACCGAGAGCCTGCGCAGGAGAGCTGCGGAGGGTGTGCTGTGCACAACATCTGGAATGTTTCTAAAAAGAAATGGTTCCCTTCGAATCGTTTCCACTTGGTGGTCTTTTCACAGTGGTCAAGAACACATATTAACTGAATTAACAAATAGTATAATATTGTTTTTAACAAGCAACACAGACCTATAGTTAGAAGTCAAGGGGAAGTTACACATGTGTTAGTAGAATTTCAGCCAGGGAACATTGGAAGAGACCAGAAGTACCCAGAAGGGCAAGGCATTTGGTCCCAGGAGGACAGGAAGGACAGAGTGCACACACCCCTACCCCTGCCCAAAGGAGGCAGAGAAGGGAGCCTCTGCAAATCTGCAGGAAATTCTGTTGAGGGAATTCCTATCTCTCTAAAAGGCACTCTGGTAGTTCCTCAAAGTCCAAGCCCACCTGGGTTTGTCCCCTGTGCAATATCTACTTCTCAAGGTAAGCTGCGTAAATCCTGCACTCTGAGGGGAGAGTTCTTTTTCCCTTTCTCTCTATTAAAGCTTCAGTTATATACCAAACTGACCCTTTCTGAACATTTCACTTTTTAAAATATTTTTATTTATTCATTTTAGAAAGAGAAAGGAAAGAAGAAAGAGAGAAACATCAATTTTGTTGTTCTACTTATTTATGCATTCATTGATTGCTTCTTGTATGTGCCCTGACCAGAGATCGAACCTGCCACCTTGGCATATGGGGATGACGCTCTAATGAACTGAGCTACCTGATCAGGGCCTTTTTCACTTTCTTCACTTCTGATTTCATCTTCAGTTAAGTTCTGCCTGATCACTCCAACTGAGTGAAAAATCCAGGTACATATAAACACATACTCGGCTGAATTACTCTTGGTAATTCAGGTAGTTGTTCTTTCTGAACTTCAAAAAATATTCAAAGCTGTGCAAACAAAGCTTCCCTCACACAATCAGTCAGGACAGAATCTATTCCTGGGTTCCTTGTGTCCCATCAGAACAAAAACCCCCAGGCGGTACACCATGTCCACAGCGGCATTAATCACAATAGCCATAATGTGGAAGCAACAGATGAGTGGATAAACAAAATGTAGCATATACCTAAAATGGAATATTGTTCAGCCTTAAAAAGGAAATTCTGACACATGCTACCATATGGATGAACCTTGAAAATGTGCCCAGTAAGCCAGTCACAAAAAGACAAGTACTGTATGATTCCTCTAACACAAAGTTCTTAGTCAAATTCACAGACACAAAAAGTAGAAGGGTGGTGGGCAGAGGCTGGGCGTGGGCAGGGGCAGGGCGGGGGGTGGGGAGTGACTGTTTAATGGGCATCGAATTTCAGTTTTGCAAGATGAAAGAGTTCTGGACATGGTGGTGGTGATGGCTGCACAAAAATGCAAATGTGCTGAATGCCACGGAACTGAACACTTCAAAATGTTCAGACAGTTAATTTTATGTTATGTGTCTTTTACCACAATTAAAAACGAAAACAAAAACTCAATAGGTGGTTTCCACACGTGGTTGTGCCAATCTGCACTTAACCTGGGTCTCCGGTTGGAAGCCGTCACTGCACAGCAGGGCTGGATGAGTACCAGCTTCTGACAATTGCACGGGGGCTAAAGAACACGCCAGTGGGGCTGGGTCATCGCTCCTCACAGGCAGGCCTCTCCCAGGGAGCACAGCGTGTGCATCAGGGATGCCTGACTCACTTCCCTTGTGGGAATCAGGAGAAGCGCCTCCCTGAAAGGGTAATAAGACCCCCAGTTTCCCTGAATTAAGGAAGGGGGAAGAGCCAAAGTCAAGAGCCCAAGGTCCTGAGATCCTTGGGGATGCACTTCCACCTTGCAGTTTTATGCTGGAATAAGATGGGGCTGGGACCTTAGAAGCACCAGCTGCTTTCCCCGGGTACTTCAGCTCTCAGCTATGTTCCCATAGCAGTATTATTTCCAGGACAAAAAGCCTTTTTTAAAAGCTACTCTACAAGGTGCTCACTGACTTGGTCCTTGCCTCCAGGAGATCACAATTTATGGTATACCACTGTGGCCACACCAGCTGAAACATATGGACAACAGGCTAGCATACTCAATCAATGTTTGAATGGGCGAAGATATATTTGTAGCACATGTGGCAGAGGTTGAGCGCACACACATTTTGGGGAGAACAGGCAGCTGGACCAGAGAGTGAAGAGACTAAATAAGTACAGAAGAACCTGGGAGCTACAAACACAGAGGGTAAAGACAGGGCCAGGTTTCTGAGGAACCAGCAGTCATGACCTGTCTGACTCTAATGCAGGGGTGTCCAACCTTTTGGCATCTCTAGGCCACACTGGAAGAAGAGGAGTTGTCTTGGGCCACACAGTAAGTACACAAACACTAATGAAATCTGATGAGCAAAAAAAAAAAAAAAAAAAAAAAAAAAGTTTTAAGTAAATTTACAATTTTCTGTTGGGCCACATTCATAGCCATCCCAGGCCACATGCAGCCGCGGGCCGCAGGCTGAACACTGAGGCATTGCCACAAGCTGACCCAGGGCATCTTGTTTGATAAGGAAAGAAAGAGAGGAGATTATTGTTGGCAGGGAAACAGCACCAGTTTCTGGCAACTGGATCTCGGTGCAGCAACCTCAGTGCTTGAGTTCTGGCTAAGAAAAAATTCAGAGCCAAGAATCAAACTATTAGAGAAAGTTTATTTAGATAGTCACAGAGGTAGGAAATGTGAGCCAGCTGGGTGTGGGCTTCAGAACCAAGTTGCAGAAGCAAAAGAAGGGCCCTTGAAGCTCAGGAGAAGGAGAAAGGCAGAGACCGCATGCCTGGGGGGCGCGGCTGGGCTATGCTCCCTAGAGAGAGCCGGAGCAGCACAGCGTCCTCTGGCTTCAGGGTGTTTATCTGGAAGTTCCAGGGGAGGAGCCCAATGGACCATCCCTCAGCTTTCCAGGTGTGTCTTTTCAGGGCTGTGGTCTCTACTGATAGGTCAGCCCCAGAGCAGGGGGTCAGCCATGGCCTCGGTTTTTCAGGCTTTGCTGCTTTTCTGGGCCTGAAGCTGAAATACAACCGAGGCCTAGATATATCTGATGTGGGTCAGAACCTCACTGTGCTGGGGGCTTAATGCTTAAGGGCTACTCTCCAGTCCCCCTTTTCATTCCCTCTGTAAGGGGGTCTAACCTGCCAGGGGAGGAAAGATCAGGGGAGGGTCTAAACAGCAGGACCAAAGATTAGAGAGGTCTCGAGGTCTAAACGGCTTGACCAGTGTTATGCTAAAGGAGGAAAGGCTACCCTGGGGGCGAGGTCCCTGTTTCGGCAGCTTTGCCTGTTGCTAGGCACCTGGGGCTTTCTGCCCTGGTGACCTTCTGTACCTGGCCCACAGTCCTTGCTCTGCTCATGTCAGTCTAACTGCCTATCACACTATCAGTCTTCAAGAGAACATGCAATGATAGCAAACATTTTCATGGTGATTATAAGCCATTCTTCTAACAATTTATTAATGTTAACTTATTTCAGCCTCAACCACAGGCACTGTCTTATCCACTGATGGAGAAAGCAAGACATAAAAAGGTTAAGGAACTTGTCCAACATTTCAGAGCCAGTAAGTGTGGGAGCCAGGCAGTTGTCCTTGCTCTTAACCACCATGCTGTCCTGCTTCTCTGAAAGAGCAGCTGTTTACATATCACCAAACAAGTAGAGAGGATGAAGGTATGTTCAGCACTATGTTGCATGATAGCTCTTCCCCGCTGGTATTTTGGGGGAGGTGCAGTAGCGCTTCATGTAGACACATCTTCCAAGTCAAGCAGACATCATTAAAATACCAACTCTTACTAGCTGAGTGGCATTGGGCATGTTAATTAACCTCTCTGAGCATCAGCTATTCACTGCATCTGTAACATAGGCTGTCTACTATGTCTCTGAGGATTAAATAGGGCCTCTGGCATGTACTCAGTAGACAGAAGCTACTGTTCACCCAGCTGAAAGCTCTCAAAACAAGCATCAGACACACAGTCAACACTTAATAAGTTAATCAAAATTCTATAATAAAGTAATAATGGCTATGAGTCTAAACTGGCATGCAACAGTAGATTCATAGCCACAGAGCCACAAATCTTGAACAGTTTCTTTGCCATACTGTTTGGGGAGAGATTTCAATAATTTTTCCTAAGTGTTCCTTTGGGATAGTTAAGAACGAAGACAACAAGAAATAGAAAAAAGACAAAAACCTATGGGCAGGACATCCATGTGTTAGCGGGATGTTTTACTTAAAAACATAGTTTAAAAGTTAATTTAAGAAAAATGACATTTTATAAGTCGTTGTTTGCTTCCAGAAAGCCAAACATTCCAAAATTGATAAATCACATATAGAAAATGGACAGCCTCCAATGACCAAAGAAAGAACATAAATTACACATCGCATCTCAAACTTCAGAGAGAAACCATCTGATGAGGTTAGCCTTCTGAAGGGGCAGGGGCTCTGCATTCTTTCCTCCCCAGAAAGGAGCCTGGTGACCAGCCCCTGGCTGGCCCATCCTCGGGGCAGGCGGTCGGGGGGGCCGGCAGCTATCTCTCAGTGACCAGATAGCAAACCTCATCCATACCCAGCATGTTCTGTACTCACATTCAAGAATGTAAAAATATTCAGCAACACCACCTACACATGCACAGATGGACAATGTCCAGGGCTGCTTCAAACCAGGATCTAAGGTCAAAGAAGCTGGACAAGCCGTGCAGAGATGTCCCACCCTCGGCCACGATGCAGGGATGCTCCTTCCTGGAGACAGACTGTATTTTTACAACAGGCTTTTCTATTTTCCTTACAGAACACTTCAACTATAACAGTACAAACCAAACATCTGAAATAATGAGTCACCTATTGGCTTGAATCCGAAGCACCAGGTCAAATCCAGTTTAAGCCACGTCAGTGCTTAATAGCAACTGGAGTACAGTGAGCAGACCGATTACTGCCACCCAGTTTGCACACCCTTCCTATCAGGGCAGACGATATCTTGGGAAGGAGAGGCATGAGGAGCAGTCCTGACTGTTTAGGATGACCTAGGACAATCTATGGCACTCCTTGTCCCCGAAGGGCCCCTCTTTAGAGCAGATTCCAGACAAAGAAAAGCCAGAAAAGAAACTCAAACTGATAGCATTTTTTTTTTTCCTTATGAACATTTTTGGCAAAGGGTAGTCTAAGAGAAAGGGAGGTTTACATGAACAATGATGGTATTAAGTAATATCACTCTTATTTGTGGATTTAACTTACATTTATTCTCGATTATAGTAGATAATAATATTGAAATATTCTTTCATCAGTTTTGAGGAAAAAAGTGTCACTCTCTATTCCCCAGCTATTCTGGACTGAAATGAAGAAATGGGCTACAAGAGCTATAATAAATTATTACCAACCTCATATGACATCCCGATTATATATTTCTTTTCCTCCTTTATGAGATTATAATGTCTACAATTAAAGCCAGACAAATATTATTTGAAATTGAATTGAGATACACAGCTACAAGATTACTTCTCAAAAGAGATGGAATGAGAATGGGTTCTTGTTCCAAAAGGCTGGACTTCTGGGACACACGAGCCCGTCAGCGAGAACCTGGCTCAGCATCACCTCACGGGAGATGAGAAGCCGCCTGGAGGAAGACCTCACAGAGCTGTGTGACCTCTGCTGAATCCATGAGGGCGGCACACAGGCATCAATGAATGGCTGATGAAGTAACCCTGGGACAGGAGAGTTCCAAGAGCAGTTTTCAGGAGTCACACAGCGCCCAGCTTTCCTTTAATGCAGATCTGTTTTCCCTCCTCTAAATACCAGAGAAGTGAGACAGAGAAGCACGGTAAAAATTCCTGACCCTCCTCAGAACATCTTTGTGATTCTGGTCTCATCACTCCAACCCTGGGTGAGAGTGTCAGGCGCCCGTCTGCCACTGTCCTAAAGCCCGATCCCAACTGCCCCGAAGTCAGGTCAGCCAGAGCCCAACCATTCAGAACCCAGCAGGGAATCCAGGAGACGGACGCTCTGAACAGGCAAATGTTGTCCAAGACCAGCAAACCACATTCTGACCCAGGTAGAATATATTCTATAAACAAACATCCAGAAAAGGCAAATTCCTCCTTTATAATAATGTTGATAGTCTCTTCAGCTCTCGACCTCAACTTTTTGCCTTCTTCCCATTGAAACACAAAAAGTGACTCTAAGCTGTCCATAAGTCTGTAAATTCATATAAAACCAAAATTCAAACATTTAAAAGGCAGTTCAATTTCTAAGTACTAACTAAATAAATCACAAAGTAATATTTAACATGACAAACATGATAATTGTGTAAGCCAAGCAAAAAGCCAAGCAAAATCCCAGCCCTTGCTCCATATCAGAATCACCCACAGGACCCGAAGAACTCACAGAAGATCCAGGACCACGGCCTAGACATTATGTGGGCCTGGGCTGCAGTGGAGACAACTTTCTAAGCTTGGCTTTTTACGTCCTGGGTGACCTTGGGTACATCCCATCTCTTCCCTGTTTCCTCGATTCTAAAATGGGAGCACTTATCAAAAATAATTTGTTTTCCCCGCTTAGGAAACTTGCATCTCTTAGCATGGGACAGAACCAAGAAAAGGTGGAGAAAAATGTACCAACTGCATCTCAGGGGATGTGAGCAGAGAGATTCAATATGATGAATGGATTTATGTGGGAGAGCAAGTAATTGGCAAGGTAGATTAGGGAAGACTATAGATAAGAGGCCAAATATTATTTGAAATTGTCCCTTTTAAGAGACAGAACAAAAGAAAAGTTGGGCCCTTCTGGTGTGGCTCAGTGGGTTGGGCATCCTCTCACAAACTGAAAGGTCACCGGTTCAATTCCTGGTGAGGGCACATGCCTGGATTGCAGGCCAGGTCCCCATTTGCGGGCGTTTGAGAGGCAGCCAATCAATGTTTCTCTCCCCTTCTTTCTTCCTTCCTTCCCCTTTCTAAAAATAAACAAAATCTTTTTTTAAAAAAAGAAAAGTTGGGAAAGAGAGAAGTGAATGAAGTAAGAGACAGTAAGTTCAATGCAGTCCATGAACATTTGTCAAAAGTATGTTATGCTATATTATGGATATAAGAAGGGGTTTCCATGAAAAACCACATGGTCCCTAAATTCAAAGGATTTGTGATGGAATTCAGTGGTTCTCAAACTGCATATGCATTAGAATCACAGGCAAGCTTGTTAAAAAATACAGGTGCCTGGGTTCTACCCACTCATCCCAAACATAATTGATCATGCTTTTGTTGCTCACGACAATTTGGCAACAACAAAGTAAATAACCATGGAAGACAAGTTTAGGGTAATGCAGCTAAATAAATACACAGGCTCTTTAAGGCAATTCTGGCTTAGTTATAAAGAAAAAATACAGGTTAAGACCAGTGTTCCCAACTCTATATGCCAAGGTGCCCAGGAGAGCAACAGTGAACTCACAGGAGCATAAAGGGGTGTTTACATTAAAAAAAAAAAAGAGAGAGAGAGACTTGTTGGGTACTGCACAAACAATTAGTCCAAGTTAATTCACAGATTGCATCACATTCCTTTGATGACAACATCTTTGTGAAAGTGGGTTTTTTTTTGCAATTGTTATGATAAAAAGCCAAGTATATCTGAAAATCAATGTGGAGCAGGAAAGGAGGGTAAAGTGCCCAACCTAATTCCAAGGTCTGAGTGCTGAATGGGTGGACAGAACTCACTAGCAAATAACAGTGGTTATTTAAGGATGAAATACATTTTAAAATTTTATAAGGTGAAAAACTTTTTTTTTCCTTCAATTTATATGTATCACATTTTCCAATTGCAACTAAGTTGTTTGGACAAATACTTATTAGATTGTTTGTACTTGACTACTTAAAAAACAAAACTGGTATTTCTTTGGAAAGAATTATCAAGACACTTGGAGCATCATGAACAGAGACAATTTGTGAACTTCTGGGTTAAGGCCACCTTACAATGAGATTCTTCTCACAGACAACAACTTAATTCACTTGATCAAAACAGATCTGTTTAATGGGGCATCTTGGTAGAGAAAGCATTCTGGCGAAGTTCCAGAAGTTCCAGAACAATGCTTTTCCAAGTATTCTCAAATGAGAACAATGGAAAATCATGAATGTCTTTCCACTAATTAGCCAATAACCTCATGACTTCTTTTCTTCCATGTTGTATTTCAAATAACATTCCCAAGTTTAAAAAAATTGTATCTTTTTTCATGGTAAGCATTTTTACATTTGTGCAAAGTCCTCAAACACAAGCGAGTTTCATTTCACAAAGTCTGAACATATAGTAATTTCAGTTATCAACTTATTAGATAATCCAAGTCCAGTTATCCCTACTTTTTCAAGCAACAAGTCACAGGAAATATGGGGCTCTCTGTCCACTGGTGTACCTACCTGCCTGGCCCACCATATGGGTCTCCAGGCCTTTTCTGGCACAGCAGTAATTTTCCTTGTTGTTGTTACACTGCATTGGTCCTCTCTCCTCCCAGGTCATATTACTTTTATAAGTTTTATGTGAATTGGATTTTGAGACTTCCATGATTCCTAGATATAAAAACTTCCCAAGATTAAAAAGCCAAGAGTAAACCTTCCACGTAACAGGTAGAACTTTATTTAAAAAAAAAAGACCAGATGTCTAACACAAGCTCTGCCTGCCAGTTCAAGGGTTAAACAAATGACACCCAGACTACAGCCTCACCATGTGATCCCATCTACTTGTGACGTGACACACAGGTAACGGCACCATGGTGAGCACGACGGAAATACCCTTCTGCCCGATAACTGCCTCCACCATACTGAATGCTCCTTATCCCTTAAACCTGGGGCTCTTTAAAATTATTGGCAGTTTCTAGAGTTCTCTTTATACAATGCTTGAAAACACAGAATTGTTGAAGTGACTGTTCAAAGTCAAGTCTCTGACTAGAAGAAAATCTTAAGTGACCAAGAAAATCTTAATAGTGACTTTCAGCAATTTATCAGTCACTTAGGTTAATGATGAGCAAGCAATATACTCTTCAGAAAGAGCTGCTTCCTAAGGAGACAAAGGAGATCAAAAAAACGAAGCTTTTTCATGAGTGAAAATTATTCTGAAAAATGAAAGTTGAGACCATTGCGCCTACTAAATTTCTAAATAGTTTTGAAATTTTAAAAGTGAGATTTTTCACTTAAAGGTGAACCTTTCATATAAAAACATTTCAGATATAGTCTTGTTAAGTGAGCAAACTAGATACCAACTCTAACGAAAGCCTTGTTATTTCATGTTAATTCTTCTAATATAGAGCCAAACTGAAGCTTCCAAGTAAAAGCTAATCAGTAAACAGCTTCAGTTTGGTGTTGGGAGTAATGAAAAGAAGCTAACATTACAACCTGATTCAAAATATAATTTCTCTACTTTCTGAGTTTCAAAAATCACATTGTAAAGCTTTCAGAGAGAGAGGGGAAGGAAAAAACAAGATGATTGCAAGCAGACCCTCTCAGAGATACTGCTAACAAAATACTGTGAAGCTGGTCACTGAAGTAAATGTTCTGGCTGAAACAATACTTTCCATGACAGAACATAAATAGCAGATGACCAGGACTACACTCTGTTTTGGCCTGTGTCTGAACTCAAATGAGCTACTTAAAAAAAAAAAGTGAGACTCCAAAAATACTAAAAAGTAGAAGAAATCACATTTAAATTTGCTTAACCCTTGAAGAGCATATTTGCCATTTGCCAGACCCCGCAGGCCAAGCAGGCACCCTAGCCTGAAAGATCACGTAACCACAGGCAGGGAAGTCTCAGAGGAAAAACAGTGAAAAGACAATTAAACAGAACAACTCCTACCATTTGGCCTGGTGATGAAAGGAGCAAGATGTCACTGAGGATGATAAATATTTGGACCCTTGGCTTCTCTGTAAGGATAAGGTAACAGAACAAATGCCTTTTCTTGAAGGGGTGATTTGCTTTGCCTTAAGATTTAAGCTGAGATGATTCTACCATGTTCACAAAAATCACTACTGATAATGCAGGTTACAGAGCAGAAGGTCCCAAGAGTGTAGTCATGGATCATTCACGGAATTCCCCTGCTCAGGACAAGTGCCCACTAACAATGCAAATTATTCTCAGGTGTGTCTATGCTGAGTTATGATTCATAGTGAAGGGCCCTTTTGAGTTAGGCAGACTCAAACAGGAAGATATCAGTACTTAAAAAACACAGATAAGGACTAAATTTAATTATACTATCAACATCTCCATGTAGGGAACTTATATCACCAATGAATTCAACAGCATTAGAAGGTGGGGGGGAAACAACCTAAACCTTCCAACCCCTCACATGCATCCCCCTCAGAAGAGGCTGTAGGAGAAAGGAGCCAGAGGCCCGCTTCTCCAGCCCTTAAGTCTCCTCACAGGGAAGTAATTTTCCTCAGGGCCTCGGTTCACCCAGCAGGTAAACTGAAACACAGGTGTGGACAGTCACCACATCCGTCATTAAACACTGCAGAACAGTAAGTGTTGTGGCTGGACCTCAACATTCACATTCAATGTGAAGGAGTAAATGTATGGGGAAGATTAACTCCTTAAAACCAAAAAACTAAAAACATTTAAAATATACATTTATGTGGAACACACACAAGTTTATTAGACTCTCCGCCTAAAAAGACCAATAAAATATGGCGCCACATTTAAAAGTTTCCACTGAAACTTCTAGAAAAGAAGTGCATATCTGATACATAGTCTGGAGGAGTATGGCAAATCATTGATCCCCATACACACCCATGGTTGAAGGGGATGATGACAGCAATAAAGAAAGGAAATGAAAAAATAATTAAGGTCCAAATAACACTGACACATCTTTAACTTCTTAAGGATCAGGTGGTTTTAAGATAGAAAGATTCCCGATTATGTCACAAGAAAGTAAAAGGAGCAACATTTTCTTACAAAACTAAACAACCTAAAAATCATATCTGCCAGCTTCTCCAAAGGCATTTTATTGAAGTGAAGGACTACAGCATTGGAACACATTCTCCTCAAGTTCTCTCCTTTTTCACTCTCACAAAAAGTGCAGTACTAGAAAAGAATGGCCCAAGTTTTACTACATACAAATGGTTGATACTCTTACTAGATTTAGTTCTTTCTTTCTTAGTTCTTAAAGAGCATGCACGTATGCCAGTAGGACCCTTCACCAGCAATAGGCATTCACATATAAACCTGAGGAGGAGCTGAATTGTGAGCACTTACCTCAGACAGAAGAAAGCAGACTCGGAGTTCAGTGAACACACCCAAGAAGAATCCTAGAGCCCAAGGACGCTGGGAACAACCTGCTAACGCTGCATAAACCCCAGCCCCGAGGTCTGCTGCCACAGGCCCCCCAGCCAGAGCAAATCCCAGCATCCCTGGCTCACTGAGCACTGAATAAGAGCCAGGCCCGTGCCAACTAATCACTTTACAACACGTTATTTCATTGAAACCTCACCACCACCCACAACGAGGCAGGTGCATTTTTATGAAGATAGAAACTGAGGCTCAGAGGGGAGAAGTAACAGACGGGAACTCATGCCTGGCTCACTCCACAGCCTGTGCTCTTAACTACTACACTGAACTAATTTATTGATTAGCTGACAGCATGCAAAGTCTCAATTCAGAGACCTGAAAACTATCGCCCTCTTACCAGTAAACGGTTTCAAACCTCAGAGACAATCCTTTTTCCTTCCAGTCATTTCTCTCTTCCTCATTACAGCCCCTCAGAAGGCCCTTGCAGCAAGTAGCAAAATGAACAGGAGTTAAAAGGGTCCAGACTCTTCACTAAGCATTTCTCTTCAGGGAAATACATCCCCAAGAAGGGGCCCAAATGGAGAGAGAGCAATTTGCTTTAAGAGATTTGCAGCAGGCTTATTTATGCCAGCATCCAACTGGAGACAATTCAAATGTCCTAATATGGGGCTAGTTGAACAACACACTAGCACATATAAAATGATGAAATACTAAATGAATGATTCAAAATGAGCTATATGGAATGTAACATTATAATAGTGCTAAATATTTCAAATGCAACAGAATTTACCCACCACTTGAAACAATTAAAACAGTCCCATACAGATATAACTTCAGAACCAAAATGAGAAGACCTACATGAGAATTCAATCTGCTATAGTTTGTTACGTTGGTTGAAAAGCTGGGAAATTACAAACTGTAAAGACTCAAAACAGAGACCAACAATAGATTACCATGTGAGCAAAGCAACATGGGTATTCATGCCAACATCACATGCACGACTCTGATCACTGCAATGAATTTCTGAATTTGTGTTATTAAAATACCTCTCTGCACTGTAACTTCTTGAAGAGGTTTTTAAAAAAAGTCACTGGTCTTCCTACTGAGAGTAACAAGAACTGAGGTTCTACATCAGTGCTGCTCAGGAAACGTTCCTTTAATCCTTTTTGTTTATTCTGTTCCCTGCATTTATGAGCTCTCTAAATCCCTTCTACTTAAACCATGCTACTAAACCACTAGGATTAAAGACATGGTGAGTTTTCTAACAGAATGTATTTCGTTTTATGCCTGAATAATGTGTTTACACAATTTCATAGTTCAGTAATTTGCTGAATGAGCTTGTATAAAAATAATGTGACTGAAAACTCATTTTTAAAAATGTGTTTTGTCAGAAAATGTGACAGGAGGTTTCCATTACTTCCGGGAAGAGAAGGTCCCACAGTCCCATGCAGACTTGGCGCATGTTAATGGGCTTCTGAAGCCAGACGGCAGAGCCATGGCTTGCCTAGGGCTTAAGTTATGTTTTAAACATTGTTAGGAAGAGCAGTTTAATGAAAAGTGTTTCAATTAACTGTTGATTAGCTGACAAAATCATACATTCTAGAGGACATCCAGGCCACCAATGCAACTTCAAAAGCTGGCAGGGATTATGAGCAAGACACGCACTGAGCACAGAGGCAGCGCCCGGCCTCTGCGCAGGATGACGTATGTTGGGAAATAGATGGCACCAAGGAAGCCCGTTTCATGGGCCACCTGTCTGTGTGACAATGCTGTCAATCATCACCTCCATCATTCTCCATAACGCTCGCCAGGTTTTCTACGGTCTTCTAAGCCATCATTACCACCACCATGATCATGATACCACCTGCACTAAAGAGAGTGTAGGCAGGCCACCTCATATACCTGGCTTCTACAACAGGCAAAATCACAGCAAAGACAGTGTCTTTATGCTTCCACTTTAAAGTATCAATTTTAACTAAATCATTCTTACTGACTCACTTTCTCCTTTGATCTGTCATAACATTTAACTTAGGTACAAGACAAAACAACCTGTAGATTGGTTATCTTTAGAGTAATTAGCTCTACATTTTAGGATTCCCCAGAGTTTAATATAATCCAAAGAGTAAACATTTCTGCATAAAACTGTCAGCAGACAATACCAATTACCTTATATTTTCAATCCAGTTTGAGGTCCTTCCAAAGCTTTCACAGTTGCTATTTAAAACTCACAATCCCCATATAAAGGGGAATTTCTTTACTCAGCAACATTCAATAACACATTTTGCAAAATTAACATGTCCAGTGAAAGCTCTGATGAAGCTATAATAAAACTAAGGAGGTGTCACCAGCAAAAATTCTGTCCTTAAATGCATGACTTGATTCAACTCAACTGATAATTTATCAAGAGCTCACTATGTTCTAGGCAATGTGCTCGAGCCAGCTTTCTTTAGGAAAACAAAAACTGACAAAACTAAAAATTTAATAACCTTATGTACCTCCTTAAACATTTAAAAGAAAAATGGTGGTCATTGAAATCCACGAGTCTGGAAGTTACTGATTTGAAAGATTTTATTATTATATCTTTACTTTCCCAATGCCTAAGTGACCATCTGGTTTCAGATGAGCATCTCTAGAAGCAGCATTAACTTCTTTATACCACCAGGGACTAGGCCGTGAATTACTGCTCTGGGCTATTTAATGTACAAGACAGAAATTTATTAAATAGCAATCAAGCAGTAATTACTAAATGGTTCCCCAGTGACTCAAAGAGTCAGTAATTAACTACCACTTACTGCACTAAGATTGTGAGTTATTAAATAGCACTAAAGGAACAGTTCACTAAATCGTACCTTAGTGTCCTGAGCCATTTCCATACAACTCACCAAGAGCATAGAAACTGGGGGACTCTAGCTGTTTCATGGAAAACAACATGAATTGTCACATAGCAGCCAACTCCAGCCAGTAATCCTGGAGTTCGGCCACGCGGCTGAGCAAGCGCTGCATTCACTGACCCTCCTTTGAAGGCCCCTGCATCCCGATTCACCCTGCAGCCACGAGCACTGACAAGACAGCAAGTGGCCCCACCTAGTCTATCGCAGTCCCGTTTACCAACCTACACCCAAAGCTGTGGCATGCTGTGGCGTATCTCCTCCCACAGGTTTATATTTTGCCGTCCTGATGTGAATAAAGGACATTTAAAATAAGCCATGGTCTTAATCACAAATAAAATTTGCAATGTGTATTCCAATCTCCTCTGAAATGTCTTTTCTGCCCATCTTAGCTACCCTGCTCCTCTTGGCTCCCACCTCCCATCCCCATTTTATTTTGGACTAGCTTCTTCATAACCACCCCTCCCTCCAGACAGTGACCCCAGTCTTTTAAATCAAAATCCAACATGAAAAGTTTCACCTGATGAGGAGATAAGACACTGAAAGACTCTCCAAAATGGCTTTAAAAGTCATCCCTTCAAATTTCAAATAAGTTTAAATTTAAAGAAAAACCAAAAACACCCCCAGGTTGGTGTTGGGTTTTTTCCCTCCTAGGAGTGCCTACACCTTGTCATTGCAATAATCTCACAAGGCAAAGTCCACCTTTCATGTAGATCTATGTAATGTCCAAGGGTGCACATAATGAACTTGAAATATTAAATCACTCTGGGCAGTAAAAGAACATGCTCTTTAAAAAAAGCTATTTAAGAAGATACATGATATCTTTATCATTAGATAAACTCCAAAAAGTGTAAAAGAAAGATAAGCAATTAACCAATGCACTAGTAAAAAGTCTCAGGTGACACCAGGGGGACGGACAAATGAGATCAAGGAGATAAAGTTCAAAGAGGTGGAACAACAGCTCATTAATCACCTGGATCTGGGAAAACTCTCACAGACTTAAGTGAAGAGAGAAAACATTTTAGAAGAAACCAGAGATGGTCATGAAAGCAAGTGCTTCTTTAGTAGAAAAGCTAGGGTATTTACCTGAAGATTACACCTCCCAATAAGAACTCAAGGGTTATTTTTTTTTAAATCCCTATCGAATTACTAAATAGTATTTGCTACTTTTACTGTCAAAAAGCTCTCTTGAACAAAGTTTTAGTAGTAACATGAAAATATGGAGCATGACAGATTGTCCAAAATAAAGACTGAAAAGGGGCACTATTTTAATTGTATAATCTCCATTTGATGATTATTAAAAACATAACCATACTAGAATAATGTAAGGGAAAATGCATACTAGATATATACATTGTTGATTTTTCAACCACTGAAGCTACAAAATTAATCATTAAACCTGTCCTTAATTAGTTACCCAAAGTCTATTTGCTGAGAGGAAAAAAGTAGCTAAAAAGTTTGGGAAATGTTATCATTTAAAATACACTAGAGAACAACATTAAAGAAAGTCAACAAGAGGCTTTCTTTTGTTGTGGCATAATAAAAAAATGGTTCAACCTTTCTGTAGGTAGGTTGTATGAAAATCCAAAATAGTTACACTCTAACTCAGCAGTTTTAATCCATTTACCCTATAAGATAATTAGACAAGGGTAGTACAAGGATGTGTAATGGAGCTTTACTCATAACAGGGAAAATATTTCATCTATAAGAGATTAGTTAAATAAATCACAGCACATTCGTACAACGGAATATTCTTCAAAGGTTAAAAAGAAGGTATCTAAGTTTATTGACACAGAAAGACTACCACAATTTATTGTGGGGGGGAAAAAAACAATGCCTTATAATATGATCTCATGTATCCATCTAAGGTTGTGAGTGTGTATATGTGTGTGATGATCATAAAAAATATGGGCAACACTTTTGTTTAGTGCAACTCAGATTCATTAAGTTTTCACTGCTTAATGATTGCCAAAGAAAAGTTTATGAATTGCTACAAGCCATCAAATAAATGAGAGGAGGTATAAATTCTTCCAAGGCACTAGTTCTTAAAACCAAACAAACAGGCAGTGTTAATCAAGCAAGGGATAACTCTCCCTGCCCTGCAAGCAGAACCGATGGTCAACTGGGTCACTGGGCCAGAGCACAGGTAGCTCTCAACTGCGTGGTCCGGCTCCAAGGACGGTACAGAGCAGGGCAAGGTCAATGTGGGCTCAGGCTCTGAAGAAAGACTTTCAAAGCGGAACTCAGCCTGGACTTCCCTGAACTCTGTCCCTTGTTAGTTTCTGCACCCTAGTAGGGTAAGAATCGCCAACTGACCCTGGCCCGTGAGGCTTCTGGCCTCTTTTTTCAACAGTTGATATGCCAGAGCCTGAGACGGGGTGCTGAGCTGAGCCCCCAGCCCCAGAACCACAGCAGAGACTGGGTCAAGGGCACTTCGGGGGAAAAGGCCCAAGGAAAGGCCCCGAGTGGGATACGAGCTCGGTGGCTGAGAACCAGAAAGGTCTCAGGGCTGGAGCAGAATGAGCTGGGGCAGGCGTGTCAACAGGACCAAATCACACCGGTCCTAGTATGCCTGGACAAGAAATTTGGACTTCAACTTACGTGCAACAGGACAGGATTAGATTTTCAGCAGGGAGTGAATGTAGTCTAATTTACATGTGTAACAGCCCTGACAGCTGCTGTGTGTATAATGGATGGTGTGGGGGTTTTACTGAAAATCGATTGTTAAAATTCAGAAGGCACTGAGGCCACATAAGCGGAGTCTTTTTCTAATTCCATTTTCTCCACATATGGTACAGGCAGGCTCCTAGAAAACACACACACACACACACACACACACACACACACACACACACGTGCTACGCTCTTTAAAAACCCACAAGACATTGTAAGATGCTCCCTTCTAGGGAGTATATTTCTCTCTGAAACAAAAGAATAACAATTTTTATTTTTTAGAGTTTTTTCTCCAAAAGCCAAAACAGAATAGTAAGAAAAAACTATGTTCTTTTATAGTAAAGAACTGTGTTTTCACTAGACATTTTGTTACAAATTAATGCAAAGCTAGCTGTTCATTGACAATGGAGCACTCCCTACTCTCTATTACTCTCCAAACTCTGATGCTGTAAAGACATTTCCTCTCAGAATAAAGAGGTTTTTTAAAATTAGTTGAATAGTGTTGTGGAAATATAGAAATCACCCTAGTCTTTCGGACAGACTTCTCTTCAAAAATTAAAAATAGGAAGATAGCCACTACAGCAAATGGTTAGGCACACAATATGTATCTTTTGGAACTGGAATGCATTGTACAATCATTCTTCCAAAACTCTGAATATGTGACTACTATTTATCTAGTGCCTTCTGTTAAAACAGTTAAAGTGCTTTACAAATATCTTCCTCATAATAACTCCATAAAGAGAGAAGAGTCTCCTATAAAAGTTCATTGGGCATGAAAACTTGGCTGAGTTATTCACAGCTTGATCCAAGAGCAATTATTAAAATTAATTTTTAACAGCAACAAAAATAATTTGGCTGAAAGAGTAAACTAATAAGCAGTGAACTGCTTACCCGTGGCACATTTTCCTCTACACAAAGGCTGCCGTTCCTGGCCCCAATACCCAGAATTACTTCTACAAAACCAGCTCCCATTAAGTCGCGACGGCTCAGAAGTCCGGTGCCAGGGGCTGAACTGAAAACCCTGGACTCCATAGCAGCAGTTGGTCCTACATTTAAAGTGCCCTTAAAGCTGGGACCAAGCCTAATGAATTAAGGCTGAGCAAAGAGCCACCCTTCATAATGCAAGTGGGATGGTCCACTAATTGCTCGAGCTCACCCCAGCCTCTCCTCCCCAGTGAGCTCCACCACATGCGCCCCTAGGTCCTAAGGTCCTCCTGGTGGACAGAGTAGTGAAAGGATGTGGTGGTTCATTTTAAGTTCTAAGTTTAAAAGTCCTTGTGGGCAAAATACACCTGACAGTCCTGACCCTAACTCTGGTCTGGTCTCCCTCAATGCCCCTGGGCAGCCTGGCCTGGCTGGCCTGGCCCCTTGCCGAACCATCAGGACCGTTTCTGGCTGGCCCCTAGGAAGAAGGATCCAACAGACAAAAGGCTCCTAGACCAACTCTCCCTCCCTCCTACTAGCTATTGAGTCAGGAGGGTGGGAAAAGCCAGAAAGCTCGTTCTTACCAATACTCAAAGCATCTGAGCCACTGGGTAAAACCCACTCATTTTAAAGAGAAATAATCTATCTTCTAGCTCCACCTCTAGAGTTAGAAAAGCAGTCCTAAATCAGACTATGAAATTTGTTTTTTCACAATACCTGGCACACAAACTTAGTTTCTATTGCAAGACTCTATCCATTTCATTATGTCTCTACAAAAACTGTTTTGTTATATTTGAACCTAAAATTGTAGTACAACTCTGTAAATATAAAAATACAAGTATCAATAAGTCATGTTTAGGAAAAGAAAAAATAAGTCTAAAAGATTTAGGTACAGGGAGAAGGCTTTAAGATCCTTTAGAATATTTTATAAGAAGTAACTGTAAGTTGCCAAGTATTGCTCTAATCCATTTGATCCCCCACAAAAACATATGAGATATTATTAACCCCAATTTATAGATGAGGGGACTGAAGCAGAGACTTTAAGTAACTTCCCAAAGATCACCCAACTGCTAAATGTTAGAGCTGGTTTCAAAAGCTGGCGGCCTGGCTTTTTAACCACCCAGCTGACTACTAGCTGGTTTTATCTTAGCAAGTCACAGTTTATAAATCAAGGTTCAAGACTCTTTCTTCACCATGAATTGCCTAAGAGCCTCTGAGTTATATCTACCATGTGAATAGTATTAACATTTCAGGGGCGATTCCTACCCAGGCATTTAGCATTCCTGGTCTCTATTCCCGAAAAGCCTTCAGGCAAACTAATCCCCTCCCCAAATCCAAACACCCCTGGTATTGAGTGGGGGAGGGTCAGCCCTGCCCCAGTTAGGAAGCGCTAGAGTAAACAGAAAAGGAAGTCAAAAGGACATCAAGAGCATTCAAACAAGAAATGCCTATTAGAAAGAAAGAGAGGAAGGAAGGAAGGTAGGTAGGTAGGTGGAGAGGGAGGGAGGGAGGGAGGGAAGCGGGGGTGGGGGGGAGAGAGGGGGAGAGAGAGAGAAGGAAAAGAAAGGAAGGAAAGGAAAGGAAGAAAGGGAGGGAGGGAGGGAGGGAGAGAGAAAGAAAGAAAAGCAGACAAAGGGAGGACACATCCCAGACTTCCTCCCTTTTCCTGAATCAAACATTGATTATTAAACTGGTAATTAGACTAAAAACAATCCAAAATTTTAAACTGATGAACAAAATAGCAACAGAGCCGTGGCTACATGGAACAGACTGACAGCTGTCAGAGGGGAGCGGGGAGGGGGCGCTGGATGAACGAAGGCGAAGGGATCACCCAAAGAACATGTACGCATGACCCACGGACACTGACAACAGCGTGGGGGCGATCAGAGAGAAAGGGGGACACAGGCTGGGAGGAGGGGAGCAAAGACAGGGACAAATGGGGACATCTGCAAGAGTGTCAACAATAAAAATAAAGGAAAAAAAAGAACAAAGTACCATTAAGGCAAGTTGGAAATCAGGAAGGAAGAAAAGAAGGGAGGGAGGGAGGGAAGAAGGAAGGAAAGAAAAGTCAACAGGACTCAGCAGCTAAGAGAAAAAACTGTTTTCTAAAAACAAATCCATATATGGCAGGCAGTCTCAATCTGCTCTTTCACAAACTCTAAACCATGGATTACAAGTTAACGTAGGACCTGACAGACAACCTTCAACGTACACGTCAGTTCTTATGATGGAAGCATGGGGAGAAGCCCTTCCCTTTACTCAGCCTAAGCTAAAAGAACGGACTGTCCCCCCACCCCCCCCCCAACAGAAATACCACATTGGGATTCAAAATCTGGTGCTACGATTAATAAGAGCCTATATTCTGACACAGGGGACCACTCATTTGGTTCTAAAAATATAAACAACCAAGGCTAAGTGGATGGATACACAAGAAATAGAACAGCCACACCCCTCCCTCAGCTATCGCCCTCTCCTCTCCGCCACCTCACGGGTGCCAGTCTGGAAAGGCCACGCAAAAGTAACTGCCCTCAATGGCTACACAGAGAGAGCTGACCCTTGCAGAGCTGCTGCTAGGATGTGGGGCTGGGAGAACCCCGCGGTGCTCATGCTCTGACACCCAGGACCCCTTGCAAAACAGGGCCACCGTCCCCTCCACCACCTCTGCTCGCTGCTCCCCTTTGTTCTGCTCCCTGGTCCTTCCTTCCCCACTCTCCATTCCCTCGGCAAATCCAAACCACTTTTCCTAGATTAACTTTGTAACCACCCTGCCTATGGATTGTTTCCGAGGACATCTTACACAAAAATCACAGAGCCAGAAAAGGATTTTGGCAAGAATTCCAAGGCTGTCCCATCCAGATTTCAGAACCATGCCAACAGACGCTCAGCTTCCTTAGTCCCTGGTCTGTGTTTGGAGGGACATGACCCAGAGAGAAAAGGACAGGATGCAAAAAGGGACAGAGAATGTGGGTCACCCTCACAGCTCACCCGAAGGAAGTTGGATTATCACTGGCCGTTCCTAGCAGCCTCTCCTTGCAATACTACAGCCAACAGTCCCTGATATTAGTCTGACCCTGCTCCCTGACATCAGCATTAATAGTGACATCCGAGGGGTCCACACCCCCGACTTGTTGGTTAGTTGGCACCCATCTGCGACCAGGAGGCTTCCACAGGCCATATGCCCTAAGGAAGGGAAAAACGATCCCTGCCTGCGGGTTGTGAGTGCCAACTGTCCTGAAGTAGACATTGGCTCCTGGGAGACCCCGCCGTGCAGGCCTCGCAATCTGAAGTGTCACAACTCTCTACTAAGGGTGCCCGTGAGGTTACTGCCAGGCTTTCTTAAAAGGGCCAGTACCTTCACATTTATAAGGTTGCTCTTAGTTCTCATGTTAAAAAGAGAAAGAGAGAGAGGTAGAGAGACAGAGAAGTTCAAATAATTGTATATTTTTCCCCCCTAGTCTGCTCAGTTTAAGGGACAGTCATTCTGTCTGTTAGGAAACACAGAAGTGCGTCTATATACCCAAAGATGCAATTGTTGCAACCTACACTTTAATGTTCTTCCCTCCCAGGAGACACATTTTTTAGGATGCCTACAACCCCAGCACTGGATTTAAGACAAACTGACCTAATCTTGTAAGAATACCTGAAAATCTCTTTCAAGTTGTTGATTTCAGGGAGGGTTCAAAGACTTGCCCCGGGACGTGAGAGCAACAATCTGGGGTAAGGCACCAGATGAAGGCAAGGACTTTGACCCTTACCTTCACATTAAACCAGAGGAATTTCACTTTTGTTTGTTTAATAGCTGTTATTAAGCAATGCTTATTAAAATTAAAATTTGTTCAATGTTTAATAGACTATGCCAGAGAGGCAGGAAAGTCAGCAGGGTAAGGAAAATATGTACACAGTCATGATCACCCTTAAAAAGTTCTTTAAGGAGACCAACAAACCACCTCTCAAGAAGCTTCTAGAACAGGTTTTTTAGTGGAGCACTAGACAAAGTGGTTGATTTACTTGCAGGGCGGGGATTGAAAACAACAACTTTGTATAGTGTCTCACATTTTTGTGGGTCAGAAATTTGGGCAAGGAGCAGCTGGTTGATGCTTCTGTTCCGGTTGGCAATGGCAGAGTTCGTTAGGTGGCATTCAGCGGGTGGTGGGCTCATCTGGCGGGTCCAAGATGGCTTCACTCACGTCAGTGGGGATGGCTGGAAGGTTGGGTTCAGCTGAACTGGAGCACCCGTTTGGATGACCAAAAGGCGGACTTTTTAAATGGCGACTTAGGGCTTGAAGAGCAGTGTTCCCGTGAACAAGGTGGAAACTGCATGACCTTTTATGACCTTGCCTCAGAAGTCACATGATACTTTTTGTCATATACCGTGGGTCAGAGTAGTGACAAGCCCACCCTGGTTCCAGGAGAGGGACCTTGTTTTAAAATCCAGAACCTCCCCAGCTGTGCTGAATAAAAAATAATACAAACACTCTGATAAAGGTAATGTGCCCTGAGCCTTAAACATAACTATTCAGAATCACCGGTTTCAGGACACTGAGTCTGAGAAAACCTGAGTGACTGCTTTTCAGAAAATTGGTCAAAACAGCAAGAAAACAGCCCCACGGTATTATCCAGACTCAGTAAACAGACTTGGAATTTAGAGATTGGCCAAGAGCCCCGCTATTACCAAGAAATTCTGAACTGACAAGGCAAGAATCTGTGTAAATGGACCCATCACTTTATATGGCTCTGGCCTTTAGAAATTTCTCAGAGAGATTTCACTACGGCTGCTCTCCCTTGAGGAGCAAAACCCTAATGCTTTGAACTCACCGTCTCTGAGTTATCCTTTGCAATTTACTCTCACTAGGCCTCAGGGTTTTTATTTCCTTTTATTCACTAAATCATATTCAGTGAGGCAAGATGATGTATAAGAAGACCTGGAACTGAGATCACCTGAGGGAACGAGAGATTGAAAAGTGCATCGTCTCACTCTCTAAGGCAGTGGTTCAAGGCCAAAATGATCTTGCCCTTCCCATCACCTGCCCCTCAGCCCCCTGAGTGCGTGTGGCAAGGTCCAGAGGCATTCCGGATCATCACAACTCGGGGAGTGGCGTTCTACTGGCATCTTGTCAGTAGAGGCCAAGGGCGCTGCGAAACATCCTACGATGCACAGGACAGCCCCCAACTAAGATTTATTCAGTGCAAAATGTCAATAAGACCAAGGCTGACAAAATCCTGCTGTAAGGCACATACTCGATTAAGTCGACTGTGAAGCAGCTCCACATTATTTTTTCATCTCCCTGTTTTTGAACGATGCATGTATAATTAAATCTCTATGAATTAAGCATGCATAATGCTATGGCTCCACTGGAATATCTCACTTTAAAAAAAGAGTTCTCTTGAAAGTCCGAAAATCATAATCCTCATCGTGAACCCATCCTTTAACTTAATTGTTAAGAGTCACTTTTGATTTAGATGACCCAGTCACATCAGTAAAGGCAAACAGACAACCAAAAAAGAAACTTTAGAGGATTCAGTACTCAGTGGCTCCCATATGCTCTGGTCTTTTGTGTCTTAAAATAATGAGCTGAAATGTTCATGCATCCAGGCAGACACAAGCAAAGTCGGAGTTACGGATTAACAGCTGCTCTGTGGTGGCAGGCTCTCCCACCTGTCATCTCCCAGCAGGCGAACAACAGCAGCAATGACAGAGTGGCCTACTCTGACCAAACACACCCCAGTCCTCTGCCACCTGTCCCTAAAACAGCACAGATACCTGCCTGTATGTCCCGTGGAGTCACTTTCTTCCCTGCGGGAATACTCTCACGTGCCTTGCTCTGTTTGTGGCAGTCATACATTGGTTTATACTTACAAACCAAAAATTGTCAACTCACCAGACAGAAAACATCATTTATAAACTCTTAGGTTCACCTTTGGGGAACTCCTAATAGTCATTTTTATTGGGTCTCTTCCACCACAAATTTGTAGAGCTATTTCCTATTTCTCACATTAATTGCTATTTTCCTCTCTAAACAAGGTTTCAATGACACCAGTACATGGCACAGAAAACCACAATTCCCTCAGTGAACTAAATTACATTGCTGGGTTGGTGCAAAGGACTGCGAGCTGGCCAGGCCCGTTAATGGTGTGTGATGTGTTGCCATTCTCCCAGGACAAACGTAAACACTTTTCATACACGTGTTTGGCTTTGCATCCCCCTTTCCAACTAAGATTTTACCCTGGGAGGCAGAACCCTCGCTGCCCCACAGCGCAGACCGCCACCCAGCGCAGCCTTCGCCTGGTAGCCACTCCTCCCAGCAAACACAGCCTCTCCAAGACATCTGGTCACAGGACTGATGTAATTCTTCCCAAGAAACACAGCCTCTCTAACAAATCTGATCACGGGACTAATTTAATTTCAAGTGACTATTAATTTTACCTCATGTCAAAATACTCACTCTAGAACTCCTTTGATCTGAAAGGCAAAGGAAACCCTGAGAAATACCAGTTTACAGGACCCGCCTGCCTGCTCCAAAGAAAGGGTACACACAGGAAACTCAGTGAGCGGCAAGCTTCGGTATGGAAAGAGATGCCTGAAAAGAACAACTACAAAAATGCTCTGAGTCCATCAGCTGACCTCGCAACAACTGAGGACACTTTCAAAAGTTACTGGATTGCTTAACATACCTTGCTCCTGTTTTAATAGCGGTAGTAACTACCTCTTACTGAGCTCCAGCTATGCCTTACATAGGCTTTTTCATTTCACATAACAATTCTACAAAGAGGGTAGGATCGTCCCCACGTTACAGAAGAGGAACAAAGCCCTGGAGAGACTAGCAATGTGACTAAGGCTGCAGGTCCTGCGAGCGGGGCGCAGGGCTGGGACCAGGCCTGCCTGACTCAAGGCTGCGTCTTCCCCACCACAGCCCCAGCAAAATGAGGCTGAGGAGCACTGTCTTCCAAACATTCTCATCTCCAAAGAGCCTGACATACAGCTCTCTAATGTTTGTTAATTGGTTAGAATACTTAAACAGGCTGCATAGTCACCACACAAAAGCCAATCCCATGAATTTACTCATTTACCTTTTTAGGCCATGGACAATGAAAGCTGTTTAGGTTCAGGGTGAGCCTGGCTATCTGTTAGGACAACTGGGCTCCAGAACGGACTAGAAGGCACAACCAAGGCATCCTTGGAGCCTGGCCCCGCTGGAGGGAGAACTCGGTCCTCTCGTGAAGACCATGTGGTTCTGGCCTTGCAAATGGAGCCACTAAACCGGGCTGCTCAGAGATTTGACCCTGGTTCTGGGAAAAGCACACAGCGGGTGAGGACATCACCTAGAGCAGGGTCCCCAACCTCCAGGCCCAGACCAGTACCGGGCCAGGTCTGTCAGGAACTGGGCTGCGCAGCAGCAGGGGAGCTTGAATGTGATGTGCTTTAATCATCCGAAAACTATCCCTCCCCGACCGAGGTCGGTAGAAAAACTGTCCTTCATGAAACCGGTCTCTGATGCCAAAAAGTAGGAGACTGCTGATTAGGGAAAATACCAAAGGAATAAATGGAGGGAAAGACAGGGCACATAAGATGACTCTGATTTGTGTTGTGAAACCAGGAGCAAGATGCCTGCAAAACCACCACAAACTTGGATTCTTACACTCCTGCTCCCTATAAAAATGTACTTACATGATTTATACCTTATTTGAGGAATAATTAATGAATGCATATATACTATTTCACTTTGTGATAAGAAAATTGCAAATGTGAACGAATCTTGTAACAAATTTTTATAACAAGTTGGAACCCTCTGAATACAGAATTCCATTACATTTCAGATTTTAATTTTGTAAACATGAACACTATTATATAAATCTCCATTAATATTCTTTTCTGCACTGTAGTTAGTCCCTCACAGGTTGCCTTAAAAAAAAAGAAAAACAAAAAAACTACTGAATTGAAACTGTCATATGCAATAAAATAAGTAAATAAATAAACAAAAAGTGTGTGCCTTCATCAAGAGACAAAGCAAAGTTCAGTGGAAATACTTTTCCACTACAAGGTTCGCTCTCTACGTTACTCTTCATAAAAGCTCAAGGCTCATGGCTGGGAAGTCAGACACTCCCACGTCACTTTTGTTTGTACTTTCAAGAATCCTGAAGAGAATAATCAGGTTCTCCTCACATGGAAATGAACTCAAGAAACCAAATATTCCAAATACACTGTTTTTATCAACATATATGTATATATTCTTAAAAATTGTATTTGTCATTTGCATCACAAAGAGTATTTTGGGTTCACGTAAAACATTTATTATTCACTTAATAATATCATTTATTATTTCACATTTATTATTACTCATTTTTATTATTATTTGGAATATTATTATTCCAAAGTGCTATGCCAGAACCGTACAACAGGACAGGCTCACAGACAATGAATGACACAGTGCCAGAGAATAGCCGCCGTGAGAAGCTCAAACACCAGACCATGAGGGCACTACCACAGATCACTTCCCAGGGCCCAACTCTCACCAAAAACTAAGTAATGATCAATGCCACTGTGCAAGATTAAGTTTAGGCCTTTTACTCAAGCTCTAATAATCTGGCCAATGGTAATCATTCTTCCTGATGCTCCAGAGTCCTGGTCAGACACACCTCTGGCCGACAGAACCCCTGCCTGCTTTAGATCAATAAGCCCTGCGATCTTTAATACAGAGCAAAAGCCAATAACCAACTGCTTCTTTCTGTAGTCATCAATCAGGGTCAGCCTAGAGCTTGTCTTAGGGCCACCAGGAGACTGGACATCTGCTGTGTATTTCCTGGAGAGAAGCAAGGAGACGTCGCACAAAGTCAGCATGAGCAGGAGTCAGGGGAACCACTGAAAGGGACTGTCGGAGGAATGGATTTCCAGAAGGAAATGGATCCCCCCCACCAAGGTGGCACAGAAATTCCACCTGAGAGTGGTCCGTTGTCAAGGGTTCCAGAGGAAGCACACTCATCCCTGGATATCAAGGCCATGTGGTGAAGCCTAAAGGTCACTTTAAAGAGACACCTCTGTCCCTCCAGTCGGGACGAGTGGGTGATGAAACCAACCAAGCAGCAAACAATGACACCCCTTCAGTTAGTCTTTGTGAATTTAAACAAAATTTCTTGACCTTACACATTCTCTTTGGTAACTTTTCATCTTGAATTAAAGTCCTGTAGCTATTCTAAATTTTTAAACTCCCTTGTAATGATAAGTCCTTTTTCTTCTTCTTCTTCTTTTTTTTTTTTTTTTTTTTTTTGTGAATTAACTGGGAAATTAAATTGGGAGAGAAATGAACAGCAAAGCCTTCCCGTTCCTTGCTGTGCCGAAAAGCAGCAGCGTGGCTGACCACTGCGGGTTCCTAAGCACAGCACACGTCATGACCTGGTTTGCTTGGCCAAGGCCACTGACAGCAGGGTTACAATTTCCGAAATGAGGCTGGACAGCAGCAGAGATCCTGATTTATGGCTGGTGGGATCTATCAGTGTAGACAACCGAGTCCTCCTGACCTTCTAGTCACACCACAGCATCTTGTACACACGTGCACTTCCAAACACAGACTGCCTGTTTGATGAGCTCCAAGTAGCATGTCCCACTGAATAGATGGCACTGGGCCACAGAAGGGGAGTTGGGCTCCCAGCCATTAGAAGAGGGGCAACTTCAAGCCCATCTGTTCCACAGTTGCCTTGACTCATCCAGGGAGGCTGAGCAACGGGGGCCATCACCCCCTCACAGCCCAGGCTCTGCCCAACTCCAGGGGCACCGCAGTGACAGGCTATCGCCCACACCCCACGCCTGAGAAAGCGTCTTCCCTGCCGACTTTAAGGAATCAGTTCAATCTTGCTACATCTCAATTTTCTAAGCTACGTGTTATCACGAGAAAACCTTAATTACGTAAAAGCCACTTGGCACCACTTCTTACAGACTTTCCAGCCTATAAAAATAATCTCGAAGAGCACTGGAGTAGGAGTCAGAAGTCTTATCTTCATTCATATCATTCACCCACCTAACAAGTACATATCAAGCACCTAATACACACTAGGGACCAAAGGCATGAAGGTGAATGAACAAGATAGACAAGAGTCCCTGCTCCCGTGGGGTTTTAAATAAGTCATTTAGTGTCGTTAACTGAAACTAAAGGGCTCGGACAGGAAGCTCTTTCAAGTCCCTCCTACCTCACCTATTCTCCACTCTGCCTTGGTGCCAAGAGGGGACTGAAGCATTCTGGAATGTTCTACTTCCCTGAACAGATGCTATTTTTACTCCACATACATATAGCCCGGGCTGCAGATGTGTGACTTAAATGCATTCCGCCGAGCATAAATGACTCGTTTATTAGACTAAGTAGAGCCCTGATCTCAAACAACCCCTGGCATGCTCATCTCAGGCTCCTTGGCATAGGGGTGCTCACAGACCTATTCCTTCCACATGGAGGAAATCTGGTTCCTTCAGATCAAAACTACAGAAAAACAGAAGCAGGGCTGCCAAGGCTTCCTCGCATGTTGCCTGGGTTTGTTTATTTCTTCTTCATCAACTCACATCATTTCTGACACTGCATTTCAACTTCCTGGACACAGTTAGAGAGAAAAGCTTTTAAGAGGCACTGAAGTACAGCCAACTTCTGATTAGCCGCAGTAATGAAGGAAAGGAACATCACATGGCCAAGGCAGGAGGGCTCTCGCCTCAAAGCACTGAGGCGCTGAGACTCTTGTACAGGATGCAGAGAAGCATTAGTGAAACAAGTGAAAAGCTGCCCCTCCTAATGCTCTTCCCCCACCCCATTCCCCTCAGATAACACTTCAGGAAAACACTTGGCTGGAGTTCTACCTTCTGGGAGTTCCCAATGGCACTGCATCCACCAGAAAGAAAGACATCTACAGTCGCCATCGTCTACTTGTACAGGGAAATGGGGGGTGGGGGGTGGGGGGGATAGATTTTTATAAGAACTCTACAAACCAAAGCTATGATGAAATGCACTTAATAGTGGTTAAGGATTTTAGAAGCACATCTTAATAGAAGTTTTCTTTAATTTTTCAGAGCTCAGTTCACAAATTTTAGGCAGAATTGTATACAGTCCAGAGGGAGAAGCTGGGCTAGAAAGCCATCAGACATGAGAGTCCGCGTGGGAATGATGATGGGTATAGAAAAGGCTGGGCCCGGAAATAACCAGCAAGGGGCAGTGAGGTAGAGGGTCCATACCTTTGCCCTTTCTGATCACAGACGCTCTGGAAGTTACTCAAGGGAAGTTACTTTGTCTATGACTGTTTCAGACACACAGAAGGCCCTTCCCATCCACCCTGCTCCAGTCTCCTCCAGGTCCCACCTCCCTTGCCCTGCCCACCTTGGTCACTTTGCTCCCGTCAGAAAGAAATCAAGCTGCTTTGGAGAATGGTGCCAGCGGCTGGCTAGTACAGAGAACTATCTACTCAACACACCTCCTTCCCTTCTCTTGGAGGGCACTTGGTCATTCACTTCTTCCTCCTCTTTGCTCTCTTCCTTCTAAATACAATCTGAGGGCTTAGTGTGAAAGTTAGCAGTCCAGAAACAGAATCCCAGGTCCCCACTTCCCTACTGGGAGACCTAAGGCAAGTCGCATAACCTCTCTGGGCTATATTCTCTTCTCTGTAAACTCAGAGAGAAACACCTGCCTATCCCGCAGGGCTCTCGTGAGGCAGCAGAAATGAGTGTTCGCTGTGCACAGGACAGCGCCTGTGAGAAGGCCACTCTGCTAACTCCCCATCACAAGGCTTAACACTTTGAACACTGCTTGGCTCAAAAGAATTTGATGACCATCATGCTCCAAATACATAAAAGATACCATCCCAACTCTAAAAGAGCTCTCTTGTCTCGTGGATTTCTTTATTTCCAGCGTGAACGCCATGTCGCTGAGTAACTAACTGGCAGAGCGGTATGGCAGGACCTACAGCGACCACGTTAAGCCACTAACTCTCCATTCGGGCAGGAGAAACCCCACGCTCCTGACCCCAGGGCCCTGCGCCATCAGCGTGCCTCCCCAACCCCTGCCCAGTGCCGCGGAAGGAAATGGCCAGCCCCTCCGAGGCTACATCCCACACACCACCTCATTGTGATAAAGATCTCAAAGGAGCAAATTAAATTATCCCCTCTGCCTTTTATTCCTCAGTAACAACCACAAAATGAGATGAAATGACCCCCTGCTCCTCTAATTTAAGGCTGATTTTATTACCTTCAACCCCAATTCTCTCTTTTGAACGGATATGAGACCCTGAGGACCCTCAGGCCAATGGGATTAGTAATTGCCGGCTTCTTCCTCCAGGCTGGACCCAGGCCGGCTCCCCAGAGGGCGCTTCTCCTTCCCCCAGGGTGGGGTCACAATCAGTTCAATCTTCATGCTTCAGAGACAACCCTTTGAACAAGATCAAATGTTTCCCCACTGCGGCCTGGCGCTGGGCTCAAAGGAGCAGCAGCCCCTTCTCACTCAGAGCGTTAATGTCAACTCAGCCAGAAAGGCGAAGGCGAAGGAGGCGGCCACTGATTAACTGGCCACCAGGCTAAAACCAGGCCCGCTCAAACCAGCGCCTTGGGAGGGCTGGTCACCCCCGTAAAACGTTACGTGCCCTCTGAACCCAGGAACAAGGAGAATGAGAGCTATTCTCCCCAGCCTGCTGGGATGGAATGGGAGTTCAGGCCGTTTGTTTTCTCTTTTGTGACCAAAAAGGGTAGGACTTCGCTGCAGCAGCCCAAGACAGGCAGATAAAATGTGGGTAAGGTGAGCACCCAGGATTGCCCACTGGGAAGTAGAGACGGGGAGGACAAGCATCAGAGAGAGCGTCAGCGGGGTCAGTCTGAGGAAGCCAACGTCCTTCAGCTTTGAAGAAGAAACCGAGAGAACAGAATTCTGGAAGCTTCAGAACCTGCTCCATATAAGGAATGTTCTAGAGAGAAAAGGAATCATTTAAAACACAGGGCATTTACTCTTTATCATTAAAAGGAATGGAAGAGGAAGTTTTTTCACTCTCTTTAGCCTTTCTGGAAAAGTTACTTTTATTAACCAGTCATCCAAAGGCTTTCTTCCAACTCAGGTCCGTAATTGTTAAAAGATGCTGAGAAACAGGAAACATTTCTTAACTGAAAGAGGACATGAGATTGATCAAAACAACACCTCCGAGCCTTTCATAAAGCAAAGTCTAAGATATTCCATTTAAAACCAACATTTCCTGGAAACAAGAACTTAAAAGTTTTCTTTCAAATCAACAAAACATAGTGGATAAGACAAACCAGCCAGCAAATCACAGCTGACAAGCCACCTGATCAAAGCAGAAAGTGGTTCCTAAATTAGGTACTGACTGTGCTCTGGAAATGGAAAAAAGCAAGCTCTTCCCAGAGATGTCAATACCTGGGTGCAGCTCCACAACAAAACTCAAAAGCCTATTTTAGAGACTTTGCTTCTTCTTTAAGAAAAAGAAAAGATATAGGTTTCACCTGAAAAAACCAGACACTTGAGTGGGGATGCACCATATATTTGTTGGTTGTCTGTGTCTGCGTGTGTCTGTCACCAGCTGCAGTCTCGGCTCTTCAGCAATAACGGAAATTGCCAGAGACCAGTACGTTAATGACAGTGGAGTCCGAGACCAGCAGACCCTTTGCTGCGTCTATTGGTTGCCTTTGCTCCGATTACCCTCAAATGTCTACCCTGGACACAAGGGACTCGCACTGGACAGTGTCCTTGGATCAAAGCCATCGCTCCAAAACAGCTCCAAATATCACTCACACACACACACACACACACACACACACACACACCCACCCACCCACCCACCCACCCTCCCACCCCCACAATACACAAATTCTACTGCTGAGGCACTAGCAGTCCCATCTTCAGAAGAATAAACATTTCATCACATGGAAGAAGAGCACCACATTAGAGGTTCAAAACACAATCTCCAGACACACTAAGGAAATTTGGGCACTACATCACTTCTTGGCTTTTCTAATTAGGATGAGGTGGAGTAATCGAGACCCAACTAGAGAGCTGTATGAAGTATGCCTGAATGCACATCTGTATGTGAGGGCCCCGGTGTGGCAGGGGACCAGCTCAGTAACTTGATGACTTGACCTACCTCCTTTTTTCCAACCTGATTAGAACTATATTCTAAGATAGGAGGCGCTCTGAGAATCAGATCTCTCCTAGAAACTCAATGAGTTGCTGATTCTCTTTACTTGGTGATCACTCCCCCGGCATTTGGCAGTGTGAAGACCAGATGCACACCACCACCTTGCCTTCAGTTTCCGCACAGATGGTGCAACACAAAACAGTCAGTAATACCTCAAATTCCAAAACCTACTAAAAAGCTGAAACACACTTATATTTTAACATCTGGGCTTTTAAACTGCAATTTATTTTCTTAGTTCATTTTTCAAGTATGACAGACGAACTGATTCCATGGAGATTGGAAATTCCTGGGGAAGAACATGAATAGGGTCAGCTGAGAGTCAAATTTCTTGGACTGCCCTGTCTTTCACGAAATTCTCCTCTAGGCAGCTGCACAACTGAGCTCCGCACCATGGAGAAGAAGCCACGGTTACGTTGCTGCTTCTACATGGGTCCTTTTTGCTGGTACCTCTACAAGGCTGTGGAAAGCACATGCAGAAACCAAAAGATAAGTTCTTCCTCTTTGTTTTAGTGCTGCACACACCCAAACAAAGCAACTCGAAAGGCTGAATAACGAGCAGTGTCAACGTAAAAACAGGATAAGGAAGCAGGAGCAAAAACTCAAGACCACCATGTCCTAGGCGAGCATGGTCTTTGGTTAGATTTAAGTACATCCCCGCCCCGGCTTCCATGAACTCGGCCACCCACCGGTTTCTGGTTCACCCACCAGGCCCCATTCCAGACCCAACATTCAGGTGCAACACCGCCCTGGGGGTTGCTGCTCCCGACCTCCAGGATGAAGCAAAATGGGGTCAAGCCAATCAGCTCGCCTCTCAAAGAACCCAATGTACTAAGTATGGGAAAAAGAGAAATGCACTGATTAAAAAGGTTCTTGCTAACATTATTTAAACCTAAACTGTGTTTTAAAACACATGCTCAGGCCACTCAGAAATATTTTTATTTCCTCTGGGTTGTTAACTGGGAAAGTCCACTGTTTGCTCCCTACTGCCCATACCTGTAGATCCATGGTCAATCCAAGGCGGAGCAGGGCTCCCAGGGTCTAGCCAACAACTCTCTCTCCCAGGGCAGCAGGCTGTCAGTTAGCACATTACTGCTCTGTGACCTAGCATCACTTACCACTCAGAGGCGGACAATGACACAAACTCCTGACTTCTCCTTTGCAATAGGGGTAAAAATCTAAACTCCGAATGACTTAATGCAGGGATGGGCGAAAGTAGGTATACAGTTGTTTGTATGGAAAAAGACATGCAGGTTATGTTTATCACAATAGCTTTATTAACTCTGTGTTTCCCATACTCACAACTGTACACCTACTTTTGCCCACCTTTGTATATTATGATAAATTCTCAATTATGCATGGTAATGTGTACAAACATCCATGTAATTAATCAAAAAAGGCACTCTGCAAATCATTTCATTGGTTTAGGACTACATTATGATTGTTTTTTTGTGCCACAGTGCAGTTTACTAGGGCATTTTTTCCCCTCACACTAATGTTCAATCATTTATTGAAAGTCTGTTCCATGCCAGCAACCATGGTAGGAAAATAAAGCCCCTCACAGACCAGAGTAAAAAGATGAGCACATACAGGTAAAGCCAACCATGGCCAGTGTAGGCAGCACGTTGTGTGACCAGAGAAGCAGACAGTTTGATCAACAACAAGTGAAATGTGGGCAGGACCTTAAATGAGGAAAAGGGATTCTAAAGTACCAACTCAAAAGGAGGGGAGAAGGGTGTCCAGCACAGAGGAAGAGCATAAGGCGACAAGAAGCCCAGCCAGGCTCAGGAGAAAGCCAGCCAGGTAAACATCTCCACCCGATCACTCTGCACGGGGGCAGGGGGGCCGTTTTACACCTTTCTGAGAAGCGATGTTGCCCTGCATCTCAGGATCTCCCTTTACACGAATGAGAACTTTGGCGGTCGTCAGAGTACAGCGTCATGGCCCGAGGTTCTCCACAACCAGACTGAGCATGAGGAGGTCCCGGAACCAACCCCTTACCTGTATGATGAGAAGGAGCACTTTAAGAAGAGGCTAAGCTGCAGGTCAGCTGTGAACTCAAGGGACTGCTTCCCAGTTTACCTGAAAAACAAGAGGAAACAGCCATTTTTGTTAGCTTGGAGTAGCCAGTCTTTACGAGTCCCAGCAGAAACCTGCAGACCATGCCTGAGGCTCCTCAGTCCCAGAAAACCTGGCCAGGGTAACTTGGCCAAGGGGTTGCATCAAAGACACCTGAGTGAGAATCCTAGTGTTATAACTTAGCGGCAGAGTGATTAAGCTAGGTCCCTAACCTACCTCTGCCTCAGTTTCCTCCCCTGCAGTAGCTGCCTCACACAATGATTAACAAAGCCTTCTACATGACAGAAACCATGCCAAGCTGGCCATCGCATGAATGTGACAAGCTCCCTGCTCTCAGGGAGTGGACAGTCCACAAAGACACAGAAGTGAGGAGGTGTTAATCTCAACCTGGATGCAGCTGGTAGGAGCTAAAGTGGGGGAAGAACAAGGGGATGAGGAGCCTTTGGGCAGGTACCAGCTGATCCCAAAAAGGTCAAAGAAAGCTGAGAACTCCTGGAAAATGTAAGTAATTTTTTTACAGGTATGAGAGAGAAAGCACACACTAAAGCACACTTCCTAAGTGCCATGGGGCTTCAGAAAAATCAAGTCCTTGTCCTCAAAAATAACTTGGGAAAAGACTCTCTCTGTGGAGGAAGGAAGGTTTCTGCTGCTGGCCAAGTTCACCTGTTAAGCAGGTATAGAAACAGGATCATTTTCCAAGCTTCTCTCTCCAAATTAAATAGACTGGCCCTAACCAGTGTGGCTCAGTAGGTTGGTGTCGTCCTGCAAAGAGAAGGTTTGCTGGTTCGATTCCTGCTCAGGCCACATGCCAGGGTTTCAGGTTCGGTCCCTCGTCGGGGCATGTTCAACAGGCAACCGATCAGTGTTCTCTCTCACACTAACGTTTCCCTCTCTTTTTCCCTACCTTCTCCTCTCTCTAAAAATAAATAAAATCTTTTTTTAAAAAAACTAAATGGACTAAAAAAAGAGCAAAATAACCCCAAGTACAATTATGGTATTTAACCTTGATTTTCATATAAAAATCACCTGGCTTTTTATTGCCACTGCAAGTTTATGTGAAATGACCATATTAGGTAGAAGTATGCCAGACACATCACCAAGGACGTTAAAGTCCCCATTACACACACACACACACACACACACAATGGGAATCAGTTCTGCCTAGTGCCCTCCCAGGTATCCTGGGCTTTTCATGAGCTGCCCTAGACACCTGGTGCCTCTAGTGGCCCTTGGTGACCCTGTACCCAGCCCTGCCCTCCTTGCACCATACTCATACTTCACCCCATCAAAGCTGCACCCTTAGTGAGCTGATCTTGAGAAGAATTTTATGAAATTATTACTGCTAAGGTATGACTAACATATATTACCTGTATTATGGATGCTTACGTGTTGAATAACAGGTTTAAAGAAAAACATTTCACCCAAAATCTTCTACTGGTAGAATTTCAGGCACGTCAGCCAGTGCATTCCATCTTTTGGGTAAGGAGCCCTTTCTACAGCTCCCCAATCCCACTGCACTGACCATTTCCCACTTCACCTGTTTCGTAAGTTGACTGCCTCTATGGTGGGGCTGAGGTGGATCCTGCATTTGTAGAAACGAAAGTTAATGCTGATACAATGATGTGGAAAGCCTGACTCCTCAGTCTGTTGATTCACGAGGATCACAACCAAATTGTCTGTGGAGGGTGAGGGACCCCTCACCCATTTCTGGTCAGCATTTACTTAGCAAAGGGACATGCGTTATCCCCAGTGTCTGAACCAAAGTAGGGGAGAAAGTGGGAAAAGTTGGCCTCAGGACATTCCAGCGGCCTCTGCAGAGACCCAAAGCTTATAGCTCCGGTTTTTTTTTTCAAGAATGCCCCAAAGCACTTCATAATCAGTGTCTGTAAAACCTTCCTAAAAATAACTTCAGAACTGACCTCTCACACTGCTGACAGAGGACTCTCTGATTTGGTCCCATGCAAGCAAGATAACAGCCTTTCTGTAAGAATAAAAGCATGTGTCAAGATAAAAACGGAAGTGGAGCCAACGGGACGGAAGCCAGCCTTTACCACCAAGTGTCCAAGGGCCAAGAAAAACCAGGGAGGGTGCCCCTCTGACACTGCCAGTAGTACCACAGGCTCAGGTAGATATATTTCTAAATCTATGTTTCTCTTACCTGGTGTTTCTAAAACCTGCCTGATAAGGACCATCTAGATACTTTGTTTAAAAAGTACAGACTCTCAGGACCATTCCAAGCCTACAGAGCCAAGACAGCAGGGGTGGGGTCTGAGAACTTAGGCCTAGCCAGTACCCCAGCAGAGCCTCAGGCAAGTTTTAGAAATAATACTCTAAATGAAACAATAGATAACTTTTTAAAACTTTGTAATCACGTACCTTCAAAGTGCTAGGGTGTATGAGAAAATACAGGCTTAACTGGAGGAAGTTAGAGCCTTCTTTATCTATTTAAAATTACGGAATGTAATCAACATGTAATGAGGAAATTAGTGTATCTAAAATTTAGCAAAACGAAACCTCTCCCTGTAACTATCTCCTGCCTGGAAGACCCTCCATCGCCTCCCTCCCTGCACAGCTACTCCTGGTCCGAATGGCGGGGGCAGGCCTGAGAGCCTTCCTCTCAATCCCAGCTGGGACCAGCTCTAAGTGGCAGGCAATCAATTCTATGTCAGGCCCACAAGCGCAGCCCTGTTATCAGCCTTTTCAGCTTTCAGCCCCCAGGTGACTATTCCACAGTCTAACTCACATCCCAGCTTTAGGGGAAGCCTTGCTATTCCGCAGTCCGCAGGACCGCCGGCACGGACGTCAGGGGGAGCTGGTCAGAAATTCAGAATCCCAGGCTTCGCCCAGGCTTGCTGAGCCAGTCTGCACTTCTGAAAGATTCCAGGTCATTCTTGTGCACATTCAAGTTTGAGAAGCCCTGCTTTAAGGTATGGAGAGCACCAGTGTGACACTTTACCCCCACCTGTGGGACAGCCATGTCATCAGCAGGGGCCACTTACACTCCAGACTCTGAGGCACCTTCTTCCCTCACACTCTTAACTCACGTCTTGTCAGTTTTGGTGTGTCTTGGGGCAAAATCACCATCAGCACAGGCCAGTGACCAGCTAACGATCCAAAGCCCAACTCTTAGGCCGTTAAAAGGAGGCTGTAAGTATTGACGATCTCTTACATTTTCATCTAGCTCTTACATCTGCCCCCCTTAGAAGAGAGGAGTACAGACCCATAACCATAAATCAGTTGTGACAATCTAAAATCAAACAATACATAGAATGCTGGCTCTCTTGGTTCCAGCACAATGTTAATGAGGTCAAGGTCATGGGTACGACTAGCTTCCTCTGTATCTTGGCACAGATGCCAACCTTCTGCCCCGTGGCTGCCTACAAACGCTCGCGCACCCTTGGTTACTAAAAGGACTCAGAGAATGACAAGGCGAGGCTGAACAGAGAAGCACCAGTGAAGAACTCCAAGGACTTCAATGACTGATGAGCGGGAAGAATCAAGGAAGAGCACACAGACCAGAGGGAGGGCTGACGCGACAGGTGGCCGGGTCAGAATGCAACACTGTCTGGACAGGCTGCACAACATGCCAGAAGGAGAAAGGTGAAACTTCACAAGAAGAAATGCGAAGTCCCACGCTCAAGATTTTAAAAATCAAGTACGTAAGCTAGAGGAAATCTACCTGATGGCAATTCTTGTTTTAAAAAGTTCATTTTTTTAAAAAAAACCATGCAAGCTATGTTGACGGTGTAGTGGCTAAAAAAGCTAACATACACTTAGCATCCCTGACTCTCCTTCCCAGACCACGGGGAGCAGCGGCCTCACGGTGACATATGCGATCAGACCATCCTGAACAGCCTGCCGGCCACCTCTCCACACAGGTGCGCACGCCGCCTGCCACACCTTTTCATCACCGCCGCCACTTGTGTTCTTGTCGTTCAGCGTGGCCTCTACTAGGCTATGGTTCTTTTTGCTTGTGGATTATAGCTTAAACTTTCCATACATCCACTTAGCTCCCTTTGATGCTGCCCTTTCTTTTCTAATCAAGAACAGAACTCTAGACCTACGCACAAAGTAGAAAAAACACGTAAACAGACAAGACAATTTAAGCACACCCATTTACCAATGACCTACAGTCACCTGTTTAAGCCGGCACACTATGCTACACATTACAGCACGAATCCATGCAGAATCAGTACTTAGGTCAGTAAATTACCAGTTTCCACTGCAGAAGAACCCTGAAAGGACTACCATAAGAATGAGCAAATGACAGAGTAAGTGTCTGTTTAGACATAGTTCTCTATGTAGAATCATCTTCTAGGAATAGACAGCCACTTTTTTTTTTTTAATGGAGGTGACTTTAGATTGTTTTTAAGTTGTGGGCCATGTTTTTCTTAAGTGTATATTTCATATACAAATGGTAGTCATTTATTTAAAAAAGAAGACTGCTTACTGATAAGTTCATAATTCTCAGACCATCCAGTCTATTATTTTTAATTTCATAAATTTTCATCCTTTTGGAAGGTATATAAATGTCTAATCACTATGTTGTACACCTGAAACTAACATAATATTGTATGTCAACTGTAATTTAAAAATAAATTTAAAAAACAAAATGCAAAAAAAATAAATGTTGATCTCTATGGGCAAAAGAAAAAATTTTTTTTTAATATTTAAGAGGTTAATTTGTCTTGAATAAGTGTGTGCCCTGTACCACTTACTGAATATTAAATGAGGCTACTGTCTACACAGTAACAGCCATCCTTAAACTGGCTAAATGCCTCAAAACTGGAAAACAACATGTGAAATTCAGCCCCACTGTAGCCTGTCCCAGGAGAAAGGAAGCTTGAACTCCAGGTGCCCTTGACAACACAGCTCAATGTGGAAAGAAAATGCTGAACAATAGAATCAGTAGAGGAAAAAGAGCCCCTCTAATTTTCCAGGCATGTAGAGCAGTTGTTGCTAAAGGGATATTTCAGATCGCACTGCTGGTTCGAATTCTACAGAACACTGAAACAATTTCATAAAAGAAAAAGAAAATCTAACATGTCAGAATAGTACATGTTTAATTCAGTACTTATCAATCAAACAGATGTTTGCACATTTAGATAGAGAAATGAAACACATCTCAGATTACACTTACAATGTTTATGAAAATGTACGAAGCATGCCTACAACCAAGAGTGAGTTCTGACCCACTGTTCAGAAGGAGCTGCCCCACGCTGGCTTTGGGTCCCTGAACCCCGTCCTGGTTCTAGTCCCCCAGCCTTCCAGTATTAGTAACTTTATGCTAATAGAAATTTGATTTTCTTTCTAAAGTCAGAGACCTGTTGCGTAACGAATGTACCACAGATGTTAAAAGATGTACGGTGTTGTGACCAAGACTGTTGATACAGTTTTATACGAAAAAAAAACACCCAAAAGCTGTTTTGTTCTGATTTTAAAAGTAACACGCTACTTATTAAAAATCTGAAAAACAGAAAAATAAGAAAGCAGTCACCTAGTAACCCAACTAGTCCAAGATAACCAGTTAAAATTTTAGTCTACATTCTTCCGGTCTGTGGCTACTGGGGTTCCTTTCACGGCACCCCACTCAGGCAGGCGTGGGTGAGGCATGGCTGCTCATTACACAGACTGACAATGATTGATAATCCCCGCTGGCCTTACCCTAAACCCACAGCGGTAAGGAATAATGGGTTGGTCGTACACAAATCAAATACTATGCCTGCAATTCAACGAGCATTCATTGGGGTCTACTTTGCGCTCTTTGATTTATCCCACAAATAAATGAAATTCAAATTAACAGCAATAGCCCCTGAGGTCCATATGGGAACTTCAAATAAAGAGGCGAAAAAGCCTTGTCCCTTGTGGACATGAAAACAAAAGTTAGGCCTCCTAGTACAAGTTCTCAGGGTTCCTAGTGAGAGCTCTTTTTCTGGTTTGCAGATGGCTGCCTTCTTGCAGTATCTTCATGTAGAGACCAGGAGAAACCCAACCACCCTCACTAAGGTGGAGAAATTAATGTTGGGGAGAAAGGTTTGTTGAGAAGTTGTAAATAAAGACGTGGGAGCCGCAGACCTGGGTGCGGCTGCCCACCAGCAATCCAGGGGTTCCTGAGAGTCTGTTCACTTCCAGGATCCAAGAGATTCAGTCCACCACAGAATAGTCTTAGTTGCACAAACAGGGAGTCCTTCAAAGGGCCACACACTAACCACTGTAACAGCCTAGCTTCACCCATCAGCCTGAGTGGCAAATCCTCACCGTACCGCCCTTATGTAGCCAAAAGCTGGGCAACCTGGTCCCTTGTTGAACTATTCTCTGTACATAAAGACACAAGAAAAGAACTGCTTTTACTGCTAATGTCACCTCAGGCAGCACTGGGCACTGTTTGTTATGAACACACTGAAACCCTCAATACTCTGCATTCAAACAGTACAACTGGGTACCGAGTTTAGTACCTATTAATTTAGAAACCATGGGAAGAGTTTTTAAAGTTAGTTTAATTGTACTGTCCTAAATAGAACCTCAAAAGTTCATCCAAATAAATGCCTCAGAAGCCTTATTTAATTTTTATTGAAATTTTTAAAAGTATCACTAATGCCTGCTTTAACTGTGGTATTAAGTCAAAATCAGAACAGGCCCATGAAGAAAAAGTCGAAATACACTGAGGTTCTCCCTTCAAGAAACCTGCCAAGTCAAGGTCAAAGTTAGGTGTGTCTCTTTACCTAGCTGATGGTAATACAATGAAACTAAGAACACGTGCAGATAACATATCTCTTTTGCTATGTTCAGTATTTTGTAGATGCACATAAAACTAGTTTACATTTTCAGCAAATGAAGGTCATCCTACACTTTCTTAAATACAATATATACCTGTATATTAGTCAACTCAGGCTGCTATAACAAAATACTATAGACTGGGTGACAAAAAAAACATTTGTTTTTCACTGCTCTGGAGGCTGGAAGTCCAAAATCAAGGTGCTGTCAGATTCAGGTCCAGGAGAGGACCCTCTTTCTGGCAAAGAGAGTGCTCTGCTGGTCTCCCTCTTCTCGTAAGGACACTAGGGCCCTGGCCAGTGTGGTCCAGTGGGTTGGAGCGTCATCCCATAAAGCTGGGACGGGGGTGGGGGCCCTCAGTTGTGGGTTCAACTCCCGGTCAGGGCACATGCCCAGGTTGTGGGTTCAATCCCCAATTGGGGTGTGTGCGAGAAGGCAGCTGATATTTCTCTCTCATATTGATATTTTTTCCCCTCCCTCTTTCCCTCCCTCACTTAAAAGCAATGAAAAAATGTCCTCAGGTGAGGATTAAAAAAAAAAAAATACCATCACATTGGGGAGTAGGGCTTTATTCAACACATGAATTTTGGAAGACCACAAATATTCTGTTCATAAAATAAGTGTGTGTGTTGGGGTGGGAGTTAGGGAGTATCAATTTTATCAGTTTATATCCTAGCTGTTAAATACGTTAGAACCATTCTATTCACATTCCTTGTAATGATCTCAGTTCAAAAGAACATAAACAGATCTTACCAAGTCTACAAAATAACACCAGAAAGAATCTGGTCATTTAAGGCCAAGGTCAGGAGCTTGATTATCCCTACTTAGGCCTGTTGAAAGGATGAAAGAGAAAAATTCAGTTGCAAGGACACAGATTACTCTCACTCTGGGCAATATTTAGTAAATCTTGACAGATCAGGCAACCACTTGCCTCTACTATACAAATAATTCTATCTTTAATCCCTGGCGGCAGACCTCTCTTTCTGCTTGTATATCCAAATCTCTGCTAGGCATCTCTCTCTGGAAAGCTCAGTCAGTTCTGGATTCAGCTGAACTCATTACCCCTCACCATCTCCCCAAACTGAGGTTTCCCACACCTGCTCACCTCAGAGAATGGCACCATGATCCACACCAGTCACCCCGGACTCCCTCTTTCTAAGTGTCCACCCCGAGAGAGGACCAAGGAAGTGTGGTGAGTCCTCCAGATCTGCTCCACTCCCTCATTCCCCTAGCAAGTGTCCTCAGGATTCCTGCAAAGCCTCCCAGCTCACCTCCTGTGCCCTGCCCTGGCCACCTTGTCACCTAGCCCACCTCGCAGCCACTGAGCTCTTTACACAATATGATCATGTCACTCACCTGCTGCAAATTCTCCATCTTCCACACAGCTTTTGAGATCAAGTTCAGACTCCCAGTTCAGCACCTGAGACCGTACAACCTAAGGTACTTCCCTGTACAACTGTGCTTCGGTCCAAGCAACTACTGTCAGTGCCCTGACTACCTTATACCTTCACAAGCCTTCTAGACTCCAACATATATATTATTATTGCATCGTGTAGTACTGTGATTTTAAATAGTAGTGACACACAGAAACAAAACCTTGAATGTACAGGAGGAACCAAGTTTCCTTTCTTTATTCTCTCAGCCCCGCCTTCTACAGCAAGAGTCAAGTATCTCAAATGCCAGAGCAGACTCTTCCCTGGACACAATCTGGGTTTTAGAAGCTGATGATAAGATCTGACCTTTGATTCCTTCTTTGCCTTTCTAAGGCTGAGAAGACTACCTCTGAGTAAAACTACTATTTGTTTTCATGGCCTGCTGGTGGGGGGGTTCTAGTCAGCCACCACTCAAACTGGACACATACTTCTATAAAGCACAGAAAGAGATAGGCTCTCCTTTGTTCCTTACCCCTATGAAGGGCCCAGAGGACTGGCTGCCCTCTGCCACCACCCCGGCCAGGTCACTTCCCTCTGATCAGGCGGGCTTGTGGAAGAGATGTATACCTGGCTCGCTGCTTTCGATGTGCGGGAACTTCTGATTCAAAAAGGGAGCTGCCAGGGGTGGTAGAGCTCCTTTGCACGCAGGGTTTGCTTCTCCAGCTATGGATAGAATGTGTGCTCTGTGGGGGAGAGGCGTGCTCTTGGTTCTTGCTGTGTTACCAGAGGCAAGAACAGAGCCTGGCTTATGGAGAAGGAGGCTCCATAGGTATTTGCTGAAGGACAGGATAAAAGAATGGATGGATGATTGAGCAAACAAAGGCATTCCTCCCAAATTAGAAAGGCAATATACAGCACAGTTCCCCAGCTCAAAAAATACTGTTTTGCTAAGAATGCCTTTTGTTTACACTGCTTGTTGGTACGGCCTTAGTAAAAACTGAGCAATGTATCATTAACCTGAAGAGATAATTTAAAGTTGGTTTTTGGAATAAATTCTAAAGGTTAGATATTTACTTACTACTTGCATTGTTCTAGGAGGAGTAAGTATTGAGTAAAAACATTGCTTTTAGAATTCCCAAGAGAAGCACTCACAATATCCACCATGAAAGTTGTTTTGTTGTTTTTTTTTCTTTCTTCAAATACACTTTGGATGTTTACTTTGGTGGAAACTGGACCTCAGAATTTGCCATTGCAAGGGGGCAGTGGAGCCTGGAATACAAACCACACCTATGCTCTGGTCCTCAGATCCACACAGAGCCTGCATTACACATTCCCTGGTACCAGTGTCCCAGAAAAGGCTGACCAGAATGGGCCCAAAGGATGCAGCCTGCAAGTTCTAGAACCCTGCATGTGGACTCCATGGGCACGGATACAGCCTCAACCCAGGGTCTGCCTTAAGCAGCAGCTGCTCACTCTAAAATCAGGAACCCTTGCATTGCACCCCTTGGAATGGCACTGCTCTTTCCTGGGCGCTCAACACCCTTCATTATCATTTCTGAGCACTTAGCCCAAGACACCATCCAAGTCCTATACAAAAGTAACCACAGTTAATCTTCAAGGTGATGGTCTGATTTGAATACTTTTTTTTAAAAAAAAGATTTTATTTATTTATTTTTAGAGAGGGGAAGGGATGGAGAAAGAAAGGGAAACATCACTGTGTGGTTGCCTCTCACCCACCCCCCACGAGGGACCTCACTCGCAACCCAGGCATGTATGTGCCCCATGCTGGGAACTGAACCTGCGACCCTCTGGTTTGCAGGCCGGCACTCAATCCACTGTTACACCGGCCAGGGCTTGAACTCCTATCACCACAATTTTACAACACAGAAGCCAAGGCTAAGAGAAATTAAACAACTTGTCCAATGCTGAGATAATGACACTCCTGGGAACTTAACAGCCCCAGTTTGGGTCTCCTAATTTCCGTCTCCTACTTCGTCAGTTCTTTGCAAGAAAAAAGTTTGAGAAGCTATATATAAACACTGTTCATTAAAAAGAAATATGTACTCTTCTATATATTGTTTTTCTACCTTCTACTATGGATTTTTCCTTCCTGCACCGCCCAAACACCATGTGCAGTAATTTCTCATTCGCTCATCAGTCTGCAAGTCTCCATAGGCAGGCAGGTGCCATCAATTCTGAGCCCATCACATGTATTAACAGCATACATTTTTCCAGAAGGCATCACTTTACTCTCATCCACAAAGACCTTTGTTCCTTCCTATAGACAAATTACTAGTTCATGTATCATGATTGAAATTATGTTCAGTGAAGTTCATTGGCAGTGTAATTATTCTTCCTAATTAATCCGCTCTGAAGACAAACGATTTCCCTCGCCACCCCCCATCATCTCTAGGAACGCACGCCGTCTTCTTTCCTGGCATAAAATGTTCGCTGCATCCTTTGCAAACCACAAGCAGCCACACTACCTGCTTCCTCTGTGACCACTTGGGGAAAAAAATATTGTTATAACTTGGCGTTTTGTATGATGTTACTTCAACCCCTCAAATATTATTTCATCAGAATCAGATTACTGACGAGGATTAATAAGGCTATCACAGTATGACAGCAAAAAGAAATGAGAATGTTGGGTTTTATCCCCCCCCCCCATCTTTAAAACATTTAATCTCTCCAGCAGCATCTGTTTTCTATCTCTTAAATTTGAGAAGGAAAAATCCCTTTTATAGAGGACCAGTAGAAAAGATCAGGAAAGGGCAATTCCAAAGAAATTAACATCTGATCATCGCTTAAACCTGCCGCGGGTGGAGCTCTCAGGCACTGGGTGAAGTACAGAAGAAGGAACGTGCAGACGGTAAACGTCCCTTCAAACTAGGTTACTCAGGTTCAACTCCCAGGACGCGGCTCTAACACTCCCCCTCCCGCCCGCACCTCGCCTCAGTCCGGATCCACGCACGGGTCTACAGGGGCCGCTTCGCGATCTCCAGCAGCTCTACTTCTACATGTGGGTCACGGATAGCAACCTACGGGCACGCTCACAATCACAGTAGAGAAAACGGGAAATCCAGGAAATGCCCGGGAAGGGAGCGAGGGTGGGGGTGGAGGACACGACTTCGTCCTTACGCCCCTTCACTCCCGCTGAAATAGACCGTGGACGCTCCCGAAATAAGAAAAGCTGAACGGGACTGTAGAAAACCCTTCTGCTTTTCTGAGTTCAAAAAGCACTAGACTGCTGAAGGGGAAGGGAGGCGGAAAAAACCTTTGTTTGTGCCTAAAAGCATCCAGAAGCACACACAGAGAGTCTTCCTCCGTCCTTCGCCCCATCTCAGGGGCTCAACCCACCCATCCCAGATGTGGTCGTCCCCACTCGACGCCCAGCGCCTCCAGCCCGCACCCCGAATCACTGCGCTGCCCACAAAAATGCAGCCCAGATCTGAGAAGCAGCTGACGTCTGTGGCCGGCGGGACCCACTCGCCACAGACCAGGCTCCCCGGGCGCGAGACCAGGCGCGCCGAGCTGCGCCCAGGACTCGCGCGCAGCCACGCCGCGGTCGCCGCCGGTCGCCGCCGGTCGCCGCCGGCCGCGCCGGCTTCCCGGGAAATCTCTGTTCCAGGCACAACTTTTTTCCACTCCTGCTGCCGGCGGCCGCGGCGCGCAGAGCAGAAGCAGCCGTTCCCTCTCGTTCCCAGCTTCCAACACCCGTCCCGCCGCAGCTCCCCGACCCGGTCCTCTTCCCTCTCCGCGGGCTCAGCGGGCGCCGGAGCGGCGCACGCAGCCGGGTCTCGCCCGCCGCGAACGGTTCCGCCAGCACCTTCGCGGGCGTCCCCCGCCCGCCCCACCAGGACGAGATGCAGGCTCTCCCGCCCGCAGGGCGCTCGGGGCCGGCGGCTCCCACTCACCCGGCTCCGGCTCGGCGTTTCCGAGCGCGCAGCCTTCCCCTAGCCGGGGCTTTCCGTTACGCCTCCTCGCAGACACCGCTGTCTCTGGCCCCGCCAGCCGCGCCGGGAAGAAGGAGGAGGGAGGAGAGGGGAGGAGGCGGCGAGAGGAGGGGGCGAGGGAGAGGTGGGGAGAGGGTCCACGGGTGGGGGAGGAGGAGCAGGCGAGGCGAGAGCGCCGACCCGGGCCGCCGCCGCCGCCGCCGGGCTCACAGGAGGAGGAGGAAGAGGGGCGGGGGCAAAGAAAGAAAGAGGCCGCCGAGCCTCCCCGCCCAGGACCCGGCCCCGCGCCGCTGCCCAGTCACCATCGCCGACTCCGTCCCGCTCTCGGGCCAGGCGTCCGGGGGAGGGGTCGGGGCCCGGGGCTCCCCCGGAGCGGGGCGGGCCGGGGCGGGGACGGTGGGCGGACGAGGCCCGGCCTCCGGAGGGGAGTGTCCTGCAAGGCCCGGGAGGGTGTGGGCGAAAGGGGATCCCCGGGGGGAGGGGCGGGGGCCCGAGGGCCCGGGAGCCTGTCACTGCGCCCGCCCGGCGTCGGCGCCTCCGGGAGTCCCGCGCCGGGGACCTCCGGGAACAGTTGCGAGAAGCCGTCTCAGCAGTGCCGCGAAGGCGCACCGCCGCCGGGCCGGGCCGGCGGGGAGCTGCGAAGTCGGTGTCGGGGTGAGAGGCCAGACTCCGGCGGAGAGCGGGCCCCGGAGCGCCCGGGGCCGCCCCCCAGGCCGGGGCCGTGGCGGGAAGAGCGTGCGTCCGTTGGCCCCGGGGAATCCCAAGTGGGAAGGTGGAGTGGGGGTGCCGAGCCCCGCATCCTCGCCTTCCTCTCCGGGCGAGGAGGCTCCACGCATACGTCCCCCTGCCCTGCGAGTCTCTAGGTGAGGAAACTCAGGGAGACCCGCCTCAAAGAACAGTTGTAACTAGATTGCAGGGGGCTCCTGAAACATCCACCCCTGCACTCCCATTACGGTTTCGGGATGAATTTCTTAGGCGTCTTTGCCAACAGTCTGAAAAGCGTGCTGCCCGGGAGAGAAAACTCCCGAACCCCCACCACCGCCCAGAGAGCAAGGAGCAGAGTTAGAGGGCCACGAGTTACGGCGACAGTATCCCCTGTTGTAAGTTAAACGCCGGAACGAGGCACAGAGCCAAGCGAACTCTTCTTGTCTTTTTTTTTTTCCCCCCTGTCAGACTTCCTCCTGTTCCCAGCTTCTGGGCCTATTGTCTGGGACACCTGTACCCAGTCGACTGAACCTAAACCCTAACAGCCAGTCGGGAGCCCCGCCTCCATTGCCAATAGCCTCTCGCATTCTTCTAAGCTTTTTCCAGTTGCCCGTCCTTTCGAGACCACTGCCACCTTCCTGGTTCTGGCAGTAGTTAGAGACTTCATGGCTCCAGGTGCCTCCGCCGTAGTTTCCCCTGTGCAGTGCTATCCATCTGCACAAACCTACAGGAGTTCTAGAATTTCGCTCAGGCAGACCACTTCTTGTTCCAGAAGCTCTTTGACACAGAAAACTCTGAATTTCTTAAAAACTTTTCTATTCAAAACCATCCTCCGCCCGGCTCCTGGAGCCCCGTGCTCTCACAGGTACCCTCCCCTTCTCCCAGACGGTTGCCTAGCGTATCCCTGTGAGAGTGTGCGATGTTCTTGCCAGAACTGGAATGCTCTCTTCCATTGTCTTTCACAGCCACGTCCCACGTGTCTTTATTGAAAATGAAGTTTGGAGAACGACATTTCTTCTATAAAAGGATGTGTGCGTTCTTCCCATTTTTTGAAATCATACACTAGAAATAACAAGACTTGTGGGGAAAACAGAGTTAGGAGCAAACCACTCAAAATCTATGCAGCATTGCAACCAGAGCACTAACAAAAACAGCAACCCTTTTTGGGGTGGTGAACACCCAACATAATATACAGATGATGTTTTATAGAATTGTACACCTACATAACTTCAAAAACCTACTTTTAAAACTTAAAAACTTTTTAAAACATACATAACTATTTACCAATGTCACCCCCGTAAATTCAATACAAATTTTAAAATAAAAGTAAGAAATGTTTTTTGAAAGCGACACCAGGGATGCACTCATACACAGAAGAGAAACCGTGTGAGGGCACAGTGAGAAGGCGGCCATCTGCAAGCCAAGCGGGGAGGCCTCATATAAAAAACCCAAACCTGTCAACACCTTGATCTTGGACTTCCAGCCTCCAGAACTGTGAGAAAGTACGTTTCTGTTGTTTAAGCCACCTGGTCTGTGCATTTTGTTATGTCAGCCCTAGCAGACTAATACAAATAGGTTCTTATTGTAGGCCTAATGCACAAGGTACAGTGACAGCCCCCTCAACTGGGCTGCGATTATTTGAAGGCAGGACCTAAGTCTTAGATTTTTTTTATTCCCCCAGATGCTCAGTGAAGTTTCCTTCACAGAGCAGGACACGCATACACACAAAAACAAACAAAAGATCCAGCAACCATTCAAAAAAAAAAAAAAAAAAAGAACAGGTGAGAGTGTATGAGCCATACACTCTCCTAATAGTTAAATTCCTAGGAAATATTAGAGTAAAGAGAAATGTAGGCCTTTACCGTTATAAAAAGATGGAGGTAACTGATGAAGAGATTGGAAGGAGGTTGTTTGAGGTGCAGAGTTAGGAAGGTAAACATAAAATATACAAGTAAGAGGTGAATTCTCCCTCCCCAATAAGCCCTTCCAAGTTAGAGCTCATGGCCAAACCAATCCAAGAGAAAGAGCACAGGGTAAATGGACACCAGGCATGGTACTGTGTGCTCTCCACAACTCCTATCTTCTGTGTGTTTTGCCTGCAGCCACTCTTGATGGTGCAAAATTTGAGGTGCTCAGGACAACCGCATGTGAACCAGCACAACCACCCCAATTTACTAATATCCTTTCCCTACCTACCAATCATGAATGAGCTAATCTGCTACATACACTCTCATTCCAGAAACATGCTGGTAACAGAGCAGACTTTACTTATGTCTGTGCTTACAATGAAGGCTGTACTTCATTCCATACATCTTTTGAGCACTTAAGTGTATGCCAGAGATAGTTCAGGCACTAGCAATGTATCAGTGAACAAAGGGAAACGCAAACATGCCCCCGTGGATGTGGATACTTGAACAAGACATCACAGATGATCTGTATTGTGTGGTGGTATTACAAATTTCAAATGTATGCAACTTGAGTTGATGGCTCATCTACAGTCTAATCTCTTTGAGGGCTAGAGTTGAGCGTTATGTTTTTGTATCTTTCACAATGTCTGACATAGTAAATACCTACTAGGGTGTGTAAATTAGGGAATTCACACCCATTTATACTTAGTGCAATTGAATTAACAGAAGAGCCACTTGGGAAATCTCAAACTAAAGTTTTCTCAGGCTCTTTCACCAGGGACCTGCCAAGATGGGCCAGGTTTATCCCATGGAGAAGGTGGCCAGGGTCATCACAGAGAGGCATGACACGCCCCTGAGCGACGACTTACACTCCCAAAAGTACGTGCGCAGGGACATCGCTGCCATCTCCAGCAAGAAGCTCCGCAGTAAGCTAGGCGGGCTATGTACCCATCTGATGAAGCCGATTCAGAGAGGTCCTGTGAGAGGGATTTCCATCAAGCTGCAGGAAGAGCAGAAAGAGAGGAGAGAGAATTATGTTTCTGCGGTTTCAGCCCTGAATCAGGAGATCATTGAAGTTGATCCTGACACTAAGGAAATGCTGAAGCTCCAACCTGCAGATCACTCAGCCTACAGTTGGGATGAATTTCAAAATACCATGTGAGCCATTTGAATCTTACTGCTGTGCTGTAATGTCAATAAACCATGGACAACCAAAAAAAGAAAAAGAAAAGTAGTTTTCTCAAAACCATGTTTGTTGCTATTTGGGCTAAAATCAAAGCAAGTATCCCCAGATAGGATCATTTGGATCTGAAGAATAGATAAATTACACTTACTAGGACGCAAGAAGTTAGAGATGGGAAGAGAAGGGAAAATAGAGAAGGAGAAAGAGGCTAAAAGTTGTAGTTCAAGAAGAAAATACCTGCTATGTCCTCTGGAAAGGCAGGCCTGGGAAAGCAGGGAAATAGGAACTTTGGGATAGCGTGAATGCTGCTTCAGCCACATTTCCAAGAAACACTTACTATGAGGCCCAAGTGAAGGAGAAATTAAAGGGAACCTGCCAAGTTTGGTCAAATGACAAGAAGCCTTGGAAGAAAATAATTACGAGCCACCAGATAAGTCATAAGGTAAAATTACCCTGGACCTGGCTAAAATGTTCTAATTCTGAATTTGCTTGCCTATGATCATTCAGTCCTCTGAACATTATGCCCTACCTGGTATAACTTACATTAACAGGGCTAGACATTTTTCATGTGTGAACACTTTGTATCCTATTCTGCATATGAATCAGCTTGGAATTTAAATACAATAAAATATGTATTTATAACAGACACATTTGGTATATTTTCATGATTGTCAGCATACTGAACATTGATTAATTTGCTTATTCATCTTCATAAAAACCTACCTCTCAAATCCACTACTACTGCCCCCCATTTTGAGAGATGATATTTCCTTATACAGTGATCATAGAATTTCAATGCTAGACACAAACTTGGAAATCAATATCTTTTAAAAATCACATAAAAATTAAGTGATTTAAACTAAGAATCTCTTCAGGGAAACTAGCAAAATTGCAATTCACCAACTTGATCCTGTGAAAAATCAGTCTCTTAAAATTATCATCCCGCTTTTTTATTCCATGGACCTAATTGTACAAAGAAGCCATCCAAAATTATAAGACTCCATTTTCCTTGACAAGTATGGGTTGAGAAATGGCAATTTTGAGCACAAAAATTTGGAAAGCTCTACTGATTCAAAAGGACCTTGTCTGTTAAAATCAGTGTTGTGATCTATGTGAAAAGGAAGCCCTCTTTTGGGCCACAGAAATGGCCTGGCTAAAGTCTCCAATGGACAGTAATGTCATGTTCCAGTTTCTGCTTCCACCTGGCAGTTATTAAGTCGAGGGTAAAATGAAGCCTGTAAGTATAAAAGAAATTTCTCCATTTTTACTGAAATCCCATTACCAAAGTGCTAGGCTATCTCATGAATGAGAATCTGAATAAGTGTCTGCCACCGAGAACAGATATTACAAGTACCAACAAGCACATAGGGCTTTTCAGCAACTACATAATGAGAGAGCAGTGGGACCAAGTCATATATGAAGGGCCAGGAGCTCCTGATAATGAAAATCTCAGTGATAGAAAAGACTCACTTTCTCCACTCACATCAATTAAGGACAAGACATCGACAAAGAGCCGAGGAGAAACACGGCCCTCAAAATACACCATGACTAAGTCATGAAAGAAATAAGCACTCAGAACTTTGGGCATTCGCTCTCTCCTGGTAAAAACTGAGGGCTGTTGGCCACTTTTATCTTTTGGCCATAGCCTCTACCTCTCAGTCTTCCTTTCTCCTATAAATGAAGCAATAGTTTTAATTTGCCACTAACTTCTAAAGTACTCTGCTTTCCTGCCTCTGCAACTAGACTCCACGTGACTCTGGTTAAACTCAACCCAAGGAGGTGCTCCATTCATTTCCTCCTATTATGTCACCGCTACCATAAACAAATATGTCTGGCCCTCATCCAAATGAGCTTACCTCTGAAGTGAGGTGGAAATTTCCATACAGTGAGAGTGTTTTACTGTAATATTACTTTATAAGTTACATGCAAATTCTGCAACATCTTAGCTCCTCATAACATATAACTGGCAAATTCAATTCACTGGGTCTTTATTCATTCCAAATCTTCACCTGCAGACATTTTCCTGGATTACAAAACTTTCTCAGGAGAGGTACAAAATACCAAAAAGTTTGGGGGGTTAACTGTTTTAACAGTATTCATGACAGGCATAAAACCACCCAGAGAAAATGTGCTTCAGCCCTCTTAACAAAGGTGCTGTGCATCTGGTTCCTGACTTGTGATTTCAGGAGCTTTATCTTTTCTATTATGTATGTGTTGCTGTGAAAATCTCTAAGAGTTAAGGTTGTTTTACTATTACCCTCATTAGTACCTACAATAAAATTTAGAAAATACTCAGCATGATTCAATAGCAATGCTAAGATGAGAGTTTGAAAAAACCTGCCTTCTTTTCCTCATTGTGAAGAGAATGCTTGTTCCTAATCTGGCACAGACTAAAAAGATCTAATCTCCAATCTGAAAACCTTGCCTGTAAGGATTTTTTTTCCTTTTACTTTCTCTGCCTGGAAACAAGAAGCACAAGCATGTATGGGGTCTGTCCAGGAGGTATCCAGCCATGTAATATGAAAAAGAGAGACATTTATTGATGAAGATTCAAAATACAAGAAACATTGTACATAGGACAATGATGCCTCGGTCCCCTTCAAAGTAGGCACCTTACGACCTCACACAGTTCTCCCAATCGCCATCAGCTGTCCTGTCTTATTTTCCTGAATCTCATCACAGTCTGAAATCTCCTTTCAAATAACCTTTCAAAGGTGAATTTTAGTTTGGGGAAAAGCCAGAAGTTGCAGGGCGCCAAATCTGGACTACAGGGGAAGCTGAGTCACCTGGGTGATTTGATGTTTTGCCAAAAACTCTGCACTAAATATGATGCATGAACAGGTGCATTGTCGAGATAAAGCTGCCAATCACCAGTTGCCCATAGCCGTGGCCTTCTTAATCAACCAAATAGTTTATGTAGGGGAAGTTCAAGCTTAACGCAAAATTTGATGCAGATTCATTGCTCTACTCACTCAGTCATTTTGAATGTGATGGCCACACAGCACACATGCTGACTCAACTGCCCCGACTGACTACTACAGTGAAGTCATCATTGTTCACACATGCTCATTCCAGTCCACTCTCCTCGGCTACCAGTTTACATTGATGTTGCTCAAACCTTTATCATTATATTAACAATGGCCCAACTTTTTCTGGACAGACCTCATATATCTGTAAAACTACCAATTCTCGGGCACCCCATTTTCACATAGTGCTAGAATTAGAAGATATATTATTTTCTATTAATAATAAAAATATTGAATATTATTAATTATTCTGCCTACTTCCAAATGGCCCTGGGGTGACTTGTTATTTAAAATAAGAGAAGAAGGTAAGAGATCCTCTCACCAGAGTCCTGGTTTAACAACACTGAGCATTAAACTTAGCTCTGGGCTTTCCAGAGCCAAGGTAAGAATGACATACAATGAATAATATAGTTCTTACGATCTGGTAAAAAAATCATAGTTGTTCCTCAAGTTAGGCAAACTTTTTCCTGGCACTAACTTCTAAGAGAAATTGAATCATGGAAATTCTTACATAAGAAACGCTGGACATTCTAAACCTCTGGGTGTAGCATCTTCGTTAAGAGGAAGCAATAAACTCTTGCCCTGTAGAGCAGAGAGGGTAAAAAGTTAAAAGAGATGACAGAACTGTCTGCATTTCTACCATGGCTCAAACTGCATTATCTGAACTTAACTTCCACCTAGACTCTGGGGACCCAGAGGATATTCTCCGTGCCTCAATTAAGAAAAGGAAAAAGCAAAGGAGTATTCTCTTAAGCAAACTATACTTTAAAAAAAAGCCATTTCTTTATTGACTTCACAAATCTTTCTCAATTCTAAATCTATTGTTTTACAAAGAACTCATTTGACAACTATGCCTTGTCTTCATGTCAGGACAATTTTGGGAAGGTTTTCAATGAAAACAAGAATTAAGGACAAGGGCAATCTACACAATTAAGATTCGTTCTAGCTTTTCTTCCAACATGGCATTATGCTATGCTAGTTAAACAAAATAATGTGCAATCACTTTTGACATCACGTAGATGAGGATAATATAAGCCATGAAATTAAATAAACCATAAGACTAGTTTTTAGAGTTGAAGAGTGATTTCTTTAAATATTCTATCCAATTTTGCTGGTAGACAACTGCCTTAAAAATAGTTATATAAAAATAGTTATATAAGCGTCTCTTTAATTTTCTAGAGTATCATGAGAAAAAAATCTTTGATATTAATGAATTCAAGTCCCTCCACTACCTTCAGATGCAGTTTTTGTTTACTAGGTGTATAGTAAGAAATGACCTTTGGATTCCTAGAGACTGTGTACAAATTCCACTTCTGCCAGCAAATAATTTTAGGCAAGTCACTTAACCTCTCCAAACTTTAGGGCAGGGTTTTGTCTTTAAATGAGGATAATACTATCTATCACATGGGGTTATTATGGCTCTTATATGATTGTTATTAAATGTATGTGAAGTTCTCCACTATAATACCTAACATTAGAGGTGCTCAATAAATATTTATTCTCTCCCCTTGACATCCATATTCCTGCAAAAAGAATCTTTTCCCAGTTCAAAAAGACCATTCTTCCCAATTTGCCAATTACATAGCTTTCCTATACTTAAAGAAAAAATGATGTGAGAATCAAAACAATGAGGTACTGGCATAAGGATTGACATAAGATCAATGAAATAAAATACATTGTCACATTTATAGTCAACTGATATTGAACAAGGGTGCCAAGACATTTGAATGCAGAAAGAATAGCCTTTTCAACAATTGGTGCTGGGACAAGTAGACATGCACATGCAAAAGAATTAATATGAACCCCTACTTCCCATCATGCAAAAAAGTTATTAGCTCAAAATTGGTCATAGATCTAAATGTAAGTGCTAAAAGTATAAAACTCCTAAAATAACACATAGGAATAAATCTTCAAGACCTTGGGCTAGGCAATAATTTCTTAAATATGATACCAAAATCACACACACACACACACACACACACACACACACACACACCCCCATGGACTTTATTTCATAAGAACTAAAAACTTTTGTGTGACAAAGAAACACCACTAATAAAGTGGGAAAGGAAAAACCATAGAATGGATTTAAATATTTGCAAAACATGTATCTGACAAGGGACTTATATCCAGAATATGTAAAGAATTCTTATTATTGAATAAAAAGACAACTCAATTAAAAAATGTGCAAAGAATCTGAATAGATATTTTTTCCAAAGAATTATGCAAATCATCAATAAGCCCCTGAAAAAATTCTCAGCCTCATTAGTTAGCAGGTAAATACAAACGAAAACCACACTACAGCTACCAGTACAAAAAAAATAAAGAAGACAGGTAATAGCAAGTGCTTATAAGGATGTGGAGAAATCGAAACCTTCATACATTGCTTACAGGATTGTAAGTGGTGCAGCAACTTTGAGAAAGTTTAATATTTGCTCAAAAGGTAAAACATAGAGTTACCATATGCCCCAGAAATTCTTCTCCTGATATATGCTGAAGAGAAATAAAAACCCATCTACACAAAAACTTATGTACAAATGTTTAAGCAGTGTTCTTCAAAACAGCTCAAAAGTGAAAACCCAAATACCCATCAACTGATGAATGAACAAGCAAAAAGTGGTACATACATTTATTTTACTATATACACACATTCATTTAATGACTGAAAAACCACAAAAATAAAGTACCGATTCATGCTGCAACATTGGAAGTTTGAAATGTTATGCTAAGTGAAAAGAAGCCAGTAACAAAATACTGTATATTTTATGTATGATTCCATTTATAAAAATGTCTAAAATATGCAAGGCTATGGAAACAGAAAATAGATTACCAGTTGCCTGGGGCTGGAGCAGAGGCTGGGGGTACGGGGAAGTGAGCAGTGACCGATAATGGGTATGATTTCCCTTTGGGGGTGACAGAAAGGTTCTAAAATTAGATTGTGGTGATGATTATTCAGCTCTTAATATACTAAAACCACTGAACTATATACTTGAAATGAGTGGATTTTATGGTGTGAAATATATCTCAATTTAAAAGAAAAGAAAAAACATGATAGGAGAAATGGTTGTGCTATCAATAACCAAGAATAATATTGGTAAACATTTGCTGTTAGAGGAATACAAATATGCCTAAGCATGGATTTTATACTCAAAGGGCCTACAGTCTAGGGAATGGACTTAATTCAATGACAATCAATGCACATTTTGATTGCCAGTGGGACCAGAATTAAACAAGTAGCTATATAATATATTGTATTCATCTAACACACGATGCTGAGACTGTATTAAGCTTAGGAACATAAAGTTTGCCTGTTCTATTCCTCTATAGGCATCCAGGCTTTGGCGATGAGTGAGAAGGATCTCAGAAAAAACACTGGGCTAGACAAGAGCAGGTGCCACTGGAGCCCGTCAGCGCCGAAAACAAGCAGTGGAAGGCAAAGATGTTAGAGAAGCTTCTCTGGGAGTTATGACATTGTTTTCAAGGATAGGTAAGAATTCACAAGGCATAAAGTAGGATCCAGTTCACTCAGACAAAAGAGACTGCATGCACAAAGCCCCCAAAGCACCGACAGCACACAGTGAAACGCTCGAAGAGGAAAAGTGAGAGGTGAGAAGAAATTGACTGGGGGAGGGGTTAGATGTAAGTGGGACCCCCAAGGTCCCATAATGTTCCATCTGAGGTCCCCAGGAAATCATTGAAGGTTTTAAATTTCAGGAATGATCAGATCTTGTTTTTGAAAGATTGCTCTGGCTGCTATGTGAGGAGATGGTTTGGATGAGAGCGAGACCAGGAATGGAGAGATCTGTCTTCCAGGAGAGTGGGGATGAGGACCCAGATGGCTGGTGGTGTAGGCTTGCAGCATCAACGGGGTGGGAACCGAAGGAAAGGAGGTCCAGGGCGACCCCAAGTTTTCTACGCTGGGTAACACATAGCAGGTTGTGCCAGCCACAGAGGCAAAACATGGGACCAGGGGCCGGATTCCTGTTGGGGTACAGTGAATGTGATCATACCTCATGGAGTGGAAAGGGCCGTAGGCCACAGATAGGCAAAACTGGAGCCTCCCTCCTGGAAACTATAAAGACCAGTGTCAAAACCTGCCTTTTTGCCACCAGCTTGTGGAGTTGGGCCCAGTTATACCTTCCTTGGTATCTAAGCCAAGGATAGGCCTTCAGAAAACAGAAGATGCCAACTTCTATCTCAGTCATTCCAACTACACCAACATTAGATAGTGCTGATAAATGTCGGCATACTAAATGCTTTCCAGCCAAATGAAAAATGTCAGCTTGAATAGGCTTTGGGAAGGACTTCATGATCCAGGTGCTCATGGAGGCTGGGAAACTCTCTTTAGAAGTTGACCCAGGTTGGGTTGGATCAAATATCATTGTCACTTATTATGAGGACATGTGAAATGCACAAGTGATCTGAATCAGTATTCCTGGTAGGCATCACCTTATTAGCTACTTCAACAACTTAATAATAAATAAAAGGAAGTTTTACCTTCTTCTGAATTATTCTTTTGCAGTTATAAAAAATACTACTTTGGAAACCTTCATAACTTTGTAAACCAGATAAGGCTCTCAAATCCTAATGGAATTATTGATCTTCAAGTCAAAATAAGGTTTCAGTGCAAGTCCTAATGCATTTATTGATTGCTGATGGGATCAAAATTAACATGGGAAAAATAATCAATAAACATATCTTAAAAATAAAGCTGACATCAGAAACCATCTCTATGACTTCCAAAGTGGGATTCTGTCAGCGCAAAGTTCCCTTAGAAACCTGAACTTTTGTTGACCTGATAGAAAGCAGCTACTTCAGCATAGGATGAAAGACAATATGATATGCGTGTTCAAAAATAAACAACTCTTTAAAGTGCATTTTAACCTCAGAGACCTCAAAAGAAAAAGCAACTGCCATGTCTACTGATAACACAAAAAGAATTCAGGAGAAACATTTCAAACTTACAAAACAAATTGTTAAGTCTTTCTTATTCTTTGTCTGAAACTGGCTGTGATCCAGAGGCATAGCTTCTCTTTCTCTCAGCCCAGAACAATTCCCAAAGCTTCCAAGCTCATGACATTGTAAGCAAAGGAAATTTGCCAATGCCTGAAGGTAGCAATGCCAGCAACCTGCTAACATTTTTAATGTTAGAGATTGTTTGTACATTTACTATGTTCTTCAAGGAGCTAATCTGAAACCACCTTAAGAAAATGCATTCATTTCTCTACATTGCAAAATAAAGCCATTTAGTAATGGTTGTTCATATGCATAAATTGAATTTTAATGACTTTACCATTTTGTTATATTTTTTAAACCCCAAATCTCACAAGTCTTAATGGAAATTACTAGCAATAGTTTATAGCATTTTGCAAAGTACAAACTGTAGCCGTGATGGTCCAGTTATTACTACAGGCCATTTCAGGTAGTGGTAGAATGAGAGAATCAAACATTGGTTTTTTTTGTCTCACAGTTTATTGTCCAAGCCTTAGGCAGGACCATGATTTAATTATTGGTCATTTTTTCTAATAAAGTAACCTAACAAAACAAACTATCTGGCAGCTGGATGGTAAGAACATGTTTTTAAAAGATTCATTTCCAGGTTTCATTTTATTTATATATTGAGAGATTTTATGTTAGAATATATCCCCCATTGAACTCATGAGACAAACTCATGATGAAATAATTTACTGACTGGGAAGTTCTGATATTCCTCAGTCGATATGTCACAACCAGGAAACTCTCTAGTGGAAGGGTAAGTTGAACACTTACCTCACACCATGTAGAACAATGAATTCAAAATAGTTTAATGACATAAATGCAAGAGCTAAAACTATAAAATTCTTAGAGGAAAACATGGGAATAAATCTTTATTAGCTTGGATTTGGCAATTGATTCTTATATTTAGCACTCAAAAGAAACAAAAGAAAAATAGATAAACTATACTTCATCAAAATTTAAAACTTTTGTGCATTGAAGGACACTATCAAGAAAGTAAAAAGGATGGCCCACAGAAAAGAAAAAGAGTTTGCAAATTTTATATCTGATGGGAGTCCAGTATTCAGAACATATAAAGAGTTCTTATAACTCAATAACAAAAAGACAAACAACCCAATTAAAAATGGGCAAAGAATCTGAGAAGACATTCTCCAAAGAAGATATACAAATGACCAATGAGCATATTAAAAGATGCCCAACATCATTAGTCACCAGGAAAATGCAAATAAAAAACATAATGAGACACCACTCCACATCAACTAAGATGACTATAATAAAAAACAAAAAGGAAAATAGACTTCAGGTCTAGATGGAGGCACAGGTAGACATGCTTCACCTCCTCATGCAACCACAGAGAGAATTACAACCATATCTCAAAACTAATAACAATCAGAACTGTCAGAAAATCAAACTGTATGGAAGTCCAACAACCAAGGATTTAAAGAAGCCACATTCATCTAGACATGTAAGAGGGGCGGAGTTCAGGAGACGGGCAGAGGGGCATTAAGATGCAGTGTGTGTTAGAGAGGAAGTAGCATCAACAGAGTGGGTGGTCCCATATTCACATGTGGTAAATAAAAATCAAGAGTGATACCTTGGGAGCTAGCAATCCCAGCCCCAGGCCAGACCACACAGCCCAGGATTTCTGCACAGGGAAGATAGATCCCCATAACTTCTGGCTATAAAAACCAGTGGTGGTTAGGGCAGCAGACGAAACTGCCAGATTTTCAGGAGAGTTTATTTAAAGACCCACATGGTCTTAGAACACAGGCAAACCCACCCACTCTGGGATTCACAATCAGGGCAACAGCTGGAAGGGTGTCAGTCACACATAAGAAATGGGTGAAGCAACTGGAAAAAGGCCAAGTGCCAAGAAAAACTTCAGAAACCAGGGAGTGGCATTGTCCCCTCTCTGTGCCCTCCCCCCACACAGAGCCACAAAGCCATGAAACAGGTTGTCATGCCCTGGCACTTACCTAAGGCTTCATCCCACACAACTTACAGGTGCCTTTTCTAATACAGGGAGTCAAAGAACCTCTATCTAATACACAGAAACAAATAGGGAGGCTGCTGAATTAAGGAGACAAAGAAATATGGCCCAAATGAAAGAACAGAATAAAACCCCAGACAAAGAACTAAATAAAACAGAGATAACCTATCAGATGCAGAGTTCAAAACAATGGTGATCAGGATACTTTAAGAACTCAATGAGTACAGCAGAAACAGAAGAGAAGAAATGAAGGTTACACTAAGTGACATAAAGAAAAATATACAGGGAATCAACAGTGGTGATTATGAAGCCAAGAATCAGATCAATGATTTGGAACATAAGGAAGAAAAAAGCATTCAATCAGAACAGCAAGAAGAAACAAGAATTTAAAAAATTGAGGATAGGCTTGGGAACCTCTGGGACAACATTAAATATAGCAATATCCGAATCATAGGGGTGCCAGAAGGAGAAGAGGAAGAACAAGAAATTGAAAACTTATTTGAAAAAATAATGAAAGAAAACTTCCCTTATTTGGTGAAGGAAATAGACACACAAGCTCAGGAAGCACAGAGAATCACAAACAGGTTGGACCCAAAGAGGACCACACCAAGACACATCATAATTAAAATGCCAAAGGTTAAAGATAAAGAGAGAATCTTAAAAGTGGCAAGAGAAAAGCAGAGAGTTACCTACAAAGGAGTTCCCATAAGACTGTCAGCTGATTTCTCAAAAGAAACTTTGCAGGCAAGAAGGGACTGGCAAGAAGTATTCAAAGCAATGAAAAGCAGGACCTATTACCTAGGTCACTCTGTCCAGCAAAACTATCATTTAGAATGGAAAGGCAAATAAAGTGCTTCCTAGATAAAGTAAAGCTAAAGGAGTTCATCATGACCAAGCCATTATTACATGAACTGTGAAAGGGACTTATTTAAGAAAAGGAAGAAGATCAAAGCTATGAACAGTAAAAGGGCAACAAATTCACAACTCTCAATGACTGATTCTAAAAAAACAAACTAAGCAAACAAGCAGAACAGGAACAGAATTTGGAGGGTTATCAGCTGGGAGGGGGAAGAGGGAGAATGGGAGAAAGGTGCAGGGACTAAGAAGTATAATTGGTAAGTACAAAAAAACCAAATTTTGTCAAGAATAGTATAGGAAATGGAGAAGCCAAAGAACTTATATGCCTGACCCATGAATATGAATAAGGGGAGGGATTGCTGGAGGGAAAGAAGGTACCGGGAGGCGGGGGCAAATGGGGAAAAATTGGGACAACTGTAATAACATAATCAATAAAATATATTTTTAAAAAACAAAAGGGAGAACAAGTGTTGGCAAGGATGTGGAGAAACTGGAATACTAATACATTGCAGGGGGGGACTGTAAAATGATACAGCTTCTTCAAAAAATAGTTTGGCAGTTTCTCAACCAGTTAAACATATGGTTAAAACATCATCCAACAATTATGCTCCTATGTATATACCCAAGAGAACTGAAAACAGGTGTGCAACAAAAAACTTGTACATGAATGTTTATAGTAGCTTTTTTCTTGAGTCTAAAAGTGGAAACAAACCAAATGTCCGGCGAAATATGGTATATCCACTCAATGGAATACAATTAAGCCCCACAAAAGAATGAAGCACTGATACAATATAGATAGATGTCTAAAACATTTTTATGCTAAGTGAAAGAAACCAGAAACCAAGACCCACATATTATACGGATCTACTTATATGAGATGTTCAGAAATGGTGAATCTATAGGGACAGAAAGGAGGTTGGTGGCCATTGGGCGCTGGAGGAAGGGAAATGGTGAGTGACTGCTCAGGGGTGTAGGGTTTCTTTGAAGGGTGATAAAATGGTCCAGAATTAGTGGTGATAGTTGCACAATCTTGTGAATGCACTGGAAGCCATGAAATTGTAAACTTTAAAATAGTTAAAATGGTGAATTTTATGTTATGTGAATTTTATCTCAATTAAAAAAGCATTATTTTTCCAAACCACAAAGTAATTAATGAGCCCTGGTGGGTGCGGCTCAGTGGTTGAAGCATCCTCCCTCAACCTAGAGGTTGCCTGTTTGATTCCTGGTCAGGGCACATATCTGGGTTGCAGGTTCATTCCCAGTCTGAGTGAGGGCACATGTGCTTGCCACCCCTGGTCCAGACCTGTATGATCCCCAGTCGGTGCGGATCCCCGGTCTGGGTACATAGCAAGGCAGCTAATTGATGCTTCCCTAATGTCAATGTTTCTCTCTCTTCCTTCCTCTCTCTCTCTAAAAAATGCCTTGGGGGAGGATTTTTAAAAAAAGGAATTAGTGAGAAGAGTGACATTGTTTTATATTTCTGTAAATCTCCTCATGTATGATTTAGAAGAGAGTTGGATGCTCGTATTTGCTTCTGTATTCAAGCAGCTGCAATGTTGTTTGGCTGAGTATATAAAAGAAATCCATCCTCATATAGATAAGTATTTGGAAAAAGGAGTAGATTTTAACAGCCTTTCTACATAATTGTGAATATTCTTCTTTCATACAACACCCAAACTCAATAGATGGTACTTTTTAAGAAGTTAGCTGTAATGTATAATCTGAAATCAAATCAATGAATTTATGTCCTACTCTATTAAAATTCACTGGTTTATCCTGCAAAAGTAAGAAGGGGAAGAAGAGGCAGGGAGAGAGAGGACAAAGAAGAGGGGGAGGGGGAGGAGAATCGAGACTGTAAAGTAGTAAGTCTTTTTTCTTTGTACGTATATAACACTGCTTTAGTTTCTATAAAGAAAACATGGAAAAGGATAATTATGTCCAAGGTTGTTAGTTAATGTTTAGCAATGAAGTTGTTCAGCTTTAAGGAACATTGTACGTTGAGCAACAGGGAGAGATGTACTTTTTGTCTCTAGGCCAAGAGTTTGGCTGGGTGACAGGAGCGGGCTGCAGGAAGGAGAGGGTCGGAAGCGCACAGTCTAGGCCTCCACCTACTTCAAAGTGTGCCCAGCCAGGCTGGGTTCGGGCCGCTTTCCCAGGATGGGGTGGTGGTGGTGGAGGCAAGACTCCGCAGCCCGGCCAGCGGCACCAGAACGCGGACTTCTCAGGGCACAGCGGAGATGCCTGTGTCATTGACCCACGGCACAATACGTGCTCAAAAACCCTTCTTGAACGACCCTGAATTAGGAAGATTGTACAACAGTGAAATGTTTTGGTTTGTTTTTGTTGCTGTTGCTTGAATGTAAAAACTTTAAAAAACTACTGCTTGTTTTATCATTTTATACATCTTTCTATATCATTGAGATCATACAATAGATAGCTTCTTAGCTGTCTTTTTTCACTAAACACCATGAGCTAAGAACTTCCTCATGTCAGTAAAAATTCAGTCTGCTCTGATTTTAAATCTCCTCCCTCTAAGCAAGGCCTGTTTCTACACCTGCACATTTTACTAGGGAATCCTCACGGTTTCATACATCTCTGTTAGGACCCCAAATACTGCAGTAATCATTCTTGATACACTTCCATTTTCCATCACACCATGTGTCTGCATTGCCCCTGAGTGGTGCCTTCTGCCACCGGCCTAAGAAGGCTGTGCAGGTCAAGAAGAATAGGAAGACCCAGGACTCCAAGGGCGAAGCATCCAGACCACTCATCTAGGTTCGAACCCAGACACGTCAGGTACTACTGTGACGTCAGACAAGTTATTTAATCTATTTTTCCTTCAGTTTACTCATAAGTAAAAGAGGGAAATGAGAACAGTAATGCTGCTTGTGGGACTGTTGCGGGTGGGCACATGTCGAGTATCTGTAACAGGGCTTGGGGCCGGGGAAGGCTGAGGGTACAAACTTGCAACCAGTCAGTCCTGGAGATCTGATGCACAGCACAGTGGTTTTAGGCAACGAGACTGAATCATAAACTTCTAAGTTGCTCAGAGACTGGATCTTAACTGTTCCCGCCTCAAAAAGTATAATTAGGTGGAGCGATAGAGGTATTAGCTAATATTATGGTGGTTATCATAGTACAATATATAAACTTATCAAGTCAACAAGTGCACCTTAAAGTTACACAATGTTATACGTCAATTATATCTAATAAACATTAAAGAAAGACACAATACTTGGCAGGTAATAAATGCTCAATACATGTTAGCTGGTATCATCAGTATCAGTGAGGATCAGGCAGCCCTGGGTTGGAAGCTCCTATTTTCAACTTGCCCCCAAATGTCAGCGGGCACCTCGTTGAACCTTTCAGTGCTTTGGTTTCCTCCTGTCTAAAATCAGTATTATAATACAAATCGGTTGATAATACCTATCCCACAGGGTTGTAAGGGAAGACATGTAGGGAGCCCAATGCAGAGCAGGAAGTCTTGCTCACCACGGGCGCACAGGAAAGGGGGCTGCGTCTCAGGCTCCTGGGATGAGGGAGGCACACATGATGGCATTTGCGTGGTTTCCTTCTTAGGGCCCACAGGTCACTGAGTGGAGAGGCCTCAGAGTCCCCAGGACGTGGAGACCAGCCACCTCGGGGAGAGGACCCCTGGGCCAGCAGACTGCTTGAGTTTCTTAATTTGTTTCTAATCAAATGCTCCGGCTGGAGGACCCTTCCAGCCGCAGAAGGGTGGGAACATTTCCATGACTGTGTTATCAGAATGATCTGGCTCCTCCGTTTAAAAAATACCTATCACTTGTGGAATCACAGAAATGGAAGGCTTTGTGATGAAACAGGCACCCCAGGCCTGTTCCCAAACAGAAGGCTCTTCTGCAGAGTTTTCTTTGGGTGACTTTTCAAAGGCTCCTCCCAGGCTGGCCCGGCCCAGGCAAGTCCTCCGGTCGGTGGGAGAACAGACAGTTCTCAGGAGACAGGGCCCCGGCAAAGAGGCAGGCAGTCCCTCTCCGCCCTGTTGCCTGAACAGCCCGTACATGTGGGTGTTTTGAAGGGCTTACCTGCTCGGGAATTAGTTAAGGGAATACAAGGAACAATTACTATGTAAACTTGGTACTCAAGCAACTCAGGAATGATTGAAACATGACTCAGGTTTATCTATCTCTATGCGGCAGGCATGCTTCCCGCCCTTCAAACTCTGGATTCCTCCTCCAACCGCATTTTGGAGAAGCCCCTTTTCTGCATTTCACCTTACTTCCAGCCCCCTATCCAAGTCTAGGATCTCTCTTTCCATACCTTTGGAACCTTGGGGACTCGATTTATCTGCCTGTGTCAGAGGTCAGCCACTCTCCCGTTGAAAGCTGTCTCCCCAAGCCCCTGAAATGCCACTTGTAGCCCCTCTGCATCTCCACAGCCCTTCGCTCCACCTGTCCCCACCCCCGAGGACCCTGTGTTCCACTCACCTGGACCGGACCGAGCTCCTCTGCAATTCTGCCCCGCCTCCTTGCGGCCTCCCTTTGCTTGTGGCAGTCACTGGTACCCCCGCACCCTGCCTTGGGTCCCAGCCTCGGTTCTTTCCCTCCAGATGCTCTGTATCTATTTTTGGTCACACCTGGCCCTCCAGTCTGGGGCCAACAATTGGTAAAGATTTAAAAAGATTACTACAGGCCCTGTGCAGTGTGGCTCAGTTGGTTGGAGCATCTTCCCATAGACCAAAAGTTTGCAGGTTCGATCCCCAGTCAGGGCACATATAGGAGGCAGCTGACCAATGTTTCTCTCATCTCTTTCTCTCCCTCCCTCCCTCTCTGGAATCAGTGAACACATCCACAGGTGAGAATTTTTTTAAAAAGGGAAAAAAAAGGTTACTGTGGTCAAGGCCCTGTGCTAGTGGCCTGAGGATAGAAGATGGTAAGACCTGGCTTTTCAGTCTAAGAGCTTCCTAGCTAACACGGAGCTCTATAAAGCTATGGGTGAAAGGTGCCACTGACTGTCCTCACAATGGAAAGCAGGGAGGACTTCCTTCCCTGGCATGGCCAGGGAAGCTTCCCAGAAGAAGTGGGATCTGAATTGAGCATGAAAGGATTGGTCGGTCAGACCCGTGGTTGCCCATTCAGTTTAAAGAAAGATACTCGTTGGGTTCTCCTGTTGGAGATGTGATACCTACGTTTGTGGTGGGGTCTCATTTCCAAATTCTTTTTCTTTTTTTTCAAGTGTCATAGTGACTGAATCATGTGACCACTGTTGACAACTGGCAAGGCAGAAAGAAGAAGGAAGGCATTTCAGATGGAAGAAACAGCTGAAGCCAAAGAGGAAAGGCAGGAAAGCACGATACTTTTATTTTGAGGCGGACAGGCAAGAAGAAATAGTTTAGTTTATCTGGTAGATACTAGTGCTTGAAAGGCAGCTCAGATGTTTAGATTCCACACTTAATGCAGCGGGGAGCCATGGATGGTGTTTGCAGAGAGATGTTCCAAGGGATATGGAGCTATTTCTGCATAGATTTAGCTCTTTCCTCAGACTCGTAGGAGTACACAGCTTCCCTGTGTTCACAAGTGTTCGTCTTGATCTTTTTTGCAAACTGTAGGTGAAACTAAAAGGAGCTGTCGCATGCAATTCTGTCCCAGAATGACTGGCAGCATTTACACCCATTATTTTGTTCTCACGTCCTTCAAGAGACAATCATGAAAGTGAGTCTGATGTTCTATTTCCCAAGATTTCCATTATCTATGGAGAGATAGTTAGTTTTCATAGAAGTACAGGTAAAGATGTTAAAAGAGAAAGAAAGAAGGGACCAATGTAAAGAGATGCAACAAAAGAAGACATGTTGGATGTACTGTAAGGACTTACCATCCTTAATGCCTGGACTGGAAATCAGGCAGCCTGGGGAGCGTATAAGGAATTCTTGAGGAAAATAGGGATTTTTCATTTGCAGAGCCACTACCTTCTAAGACCCAAAGGCTGTGACCAGTTAGAAGCAAGAGCTTCATTGTGTGTATTGGAAGGCTCCCTCCAGAAGCAGCGGGATGGGAGCGCTGCGAGTCCGGAGGCTGAGGTATAACGCTGCGGAGCTGCAGGCTTTAAGTGCTCACACACAGAGTCAGTTGTCCCTCACGACAAAGGCCATTAGGAACGCAGGACTGCAACAACAGCCCTGTTGATGATAATGACACCTTTTGTTTACATAAGGCCAGGCACTGAACTTCTTTCGGACTCTGCACAAACCCGAGCATGATTTGGCGCTGTGCTAGCTGCCAATGACAAATATTGGTTGGGGCTATTTAGCTTCTTCAACCTAGTGGCCCAGCCAAGCAAATGCATCATCCAAAAGAAAATGCATGTGATGCTTGCAGAATATAATCTTTCCCTTCAGAAAACTAAAAATATCTTTTTTAAGTGCTGTTCACTATCGTTCAGATGTATCCTAATGCTCTATACACTCTCGAGTCAATGAGACCCCTTAGGGACAAGTTAGATGCTTGACAATATTAATGAGCTCTGCAGGAATGCCTAACAAATAAGACCTTCAAGAGATAAATGATAGAACCAAAAAACAAAACAAAAACAAAAACAAAAAACCCACACAGAACAGGGCAGCTTGATTGCTATTATACTAAAATATATGTAGAATTCTCATTGGGAGAATGCTGAGCAAAATTTTTCATCATTGCTGAGTATAAGAAGAAATGGTCTTAAATTTAACAATGATGTCAAGAATAACCTGCAGGAAGATGTCATACAATGTAAAGCTCTGAATAATGCAATCCTCTTCTTTGAGGCTGATGTCAAACTGGGTCTCTAGGGGTTGCCCCTGAGCCCTTTTAAAATCTCTTTCCATGATACATGTGCAACAATGAGAGCAGGTACATTGTCAGCATTTCTATGATTGTCATCACCGCACCCCCAGGACCAAGCACTGTGCCTGGTTAAGCATTTGATTAAAGAAAGGATGGATAGGTTGGATGACCTACTGCCTGAGAGTACTGCATAACTTATTTTTTATTTATGAAAGTAAAGAAGTGGCCAACTAGAAAACCACCAGCACCACCAATCTCCCCACATAATATACGGTTTGGCAAGTAAAGAAGAACCTTGGATCACAGCAAAGAGCTATGAGGAGGCAATCACTGGAAATTGTGTGGACTTGGACAAGGATCAGAAATGTTCAGGCACATCCCATGTTTGGCCTGTACAAGATTAGAGCAATAAACTGAGTGTATTTATCATTTAAATGAACAACAAATGGGAATCTGAGATAAGCTGACATAGAAATTCACTTAAACTTTGTACTTACAGAATGAACACTTTGCAAATGGCCTCAGGGTTATAGCCTTTTAAACGTTTCACATCACTCTAAGATGTGGTGCCTGAAAACACCACACTGGTATGGCGACTGTGCCAAAGACAAGCATGGCAGGCACACCGGGAAGGAGAAGATCGCCTGCTTCCCTTCTGGTTGCAGGTTTGGGGGATCAGCTATTTTTAAAAATGAAAAAAAAAATTTAAAAGGAAGTTTTCTAAAAAGCAAAAAGGAGGTCAGAAAGGAAACAAAGCAAAAATAAAAAAATATATAAAACTTGAAAAAAGAAAAGATGATTTGCACAAGCAAAGGAAAAGAAAGCACAAGACGATTCTAGGGGCCTTATGAACATAAAAGGAGGAGCTTTGAAGTTCTATCTGCAGAAATAATAAAAACATAATCATAGAGCAGAGGTCTTTGGGGAGTCTTGAAATTTAAAGATATATCATAGTCCAGTCTTGTAAGTACTGCATGGTATTTTGTGCTTACAATGTGATAGCAATCCAGATTTCCTATGACTTCCTCCTCTCAAAGACAAATACTATCTCCAAATAGGCAGAACCCAGTTATAAATTCAACTTAGGAAACTGTACATGGGTCACGTGGTCATAGCTGTCTCTGTTCCCCCAGCTCCATCAAAGCCCTTCTCCCTCCAACTCCAGAGAGCAGCCAAACTAAATGCCATGGATGACAAGCTTGGATCATAACTTTTCCTCTGTTCCTTCCTCACTGCTTTCTTCATCTCTTCAATTTCAATGTTGCATATGAGTCCTTTCTATTTTTAACCTCCATTTCCATCATTCATGGGACATTGACTTTTACCTCAGGCAATTTATTTTTCATACCAACTTAACAAATATAATAAGGCACCAGCATCACTAGTCTCTAAAGAACTTGAACCAGCCTGGAAAATCCCTCCAGGATCTACAAAAACTTCTTTTGTTCCTACCATAAGTAAGCACCATTAATTTTTCTATTTTCTTCTATCTTGTTTAAATACAGGTGTGTTACTTTCTAATCCTCTTCATTACCACTGCATTTTAGCTACCTTTTAAATGAAATATCCCTTCCAAGAGTTGCCCCTGACATATAGACAGGGCCTGGTGAAATGCTGGGTCAAGGCCAAGGTACCTTTTCTGGCTGTTGTTGTTTGGTTGTGCACTGGGGCTTCAAGTCTAGCCCAGCGTGGATGCCCTGTTAGTATTTCTGAAGTAAACTCTTTCTCAGTGTCTCTGTTCAAACTTAACTATCCAAATGGCATTGGCTTTCCTTCTCTGAGGTGAGAAGTCTTGAACTGTGGTTTTCCATCGCTGTTCAAATAGCTGTGAGCTGACAGCTGGGTGGGGAGGAAAATTCTCTAAATAGGGGATATGAGTATGGAGTAAACAGCTGACATCTTCTCTATAGTTTCCTACAGTCTCTCACTCTATCATGAACTATATAGGTCACAAGTGAATTTTTGTTTTTTTTGCCTTAAGCTCTTAACCTTAATATTTAATATAGTTATCTACAAAACTATTTCTCAATCAGATTCTGTAAGAATTAGTGTCTCATTTTCCAACCTCTGATTATTTATTCTACAAAAAGATGAGCTCTGGGAACACCTCTTCCAGGTGTACACAGGGCAAAGAATCTTGGGGTAAAGACAAAGTCCTGTGCGTAGCGACTTCTAAGTTTAATCACACAGAACTGGCCCCAGCATCATATTCAAAATGGTGAGATTTGTGGTGTCCCTCTTGGAACTTCACTCCTGCCTCCTGACAAGTTATTATAATGACTTCCATTTGCACAGTTCTTTACAGTTCACCAACATTTTGACATGGATTACCTCACCTCATGCTCACAGACACCCCGGCAAGGGCATCATTACCATTGTTATCCTCATTTTACAGTTCAAGATACTGGGGCTCATTCAACTGAAATTACAGAGTAAATACTAAGTGCCAGGCCCAGTGGAGCTACAGCTATGAACTACACACAGCTCCTACCTTCAGGGAGCCTGATAGAGGATGCTAACCACAAACAGGAAGTAACAACACAGCCCTAAACCAGGAGGCCCCACGGCAGGCCCAATGTCCAGAATGGAAAAGCTTTGCAAGAGGTGTCACCTGATTTCTATAGGACCAGCTTCGTAAGGTAACAAGGGCTACTGGAAGAGCATTCTAGGCCCCCAGCTTTTTCTTGTTTGAACTCTTAAAGAGAACTATCAACTTGAATGAATTTCCAATGGTGGGATTTCAGATCATACAATAAGGTCAAAAGAAGTATTTGGGCAGGCAACATGGAGGGTACTTTGGGCTAAGAGGTGTCACACTATAGTCCCCAGATTGGATGTGTCTCCTTCTGGGGAGCCCAGACCCGAAGGGGGGCACATTTTCTGAGTAGGCCTGTCTGAACACTGTAGCCTTGTCTTCAGTCACAGAGCACAGAGTAACTCTCCTGGGCTCCTCAATAGGAAAACACACGTGTGGGTCCTATACACCACGCAGAGGGCAGCCCTTCCAGAAGTGACAACCGAGAAGATAATGTCAAAGCTTTTCAACCACAGTAATGTTATCTACTAAACTCAAGCACTTGGAAGCGCTACTATCAATTGTTGGTGGTCACGGGTTTAGTCCAAAACAACTTTTCCTACATCTTCAATCTCTCTGGAAAAGAAGCAGAATCTTAATCCTCCACACATCCCCTCAAACAGGGGCACAAAGGGGGCTAATCCCTCAAAACAGCAAATAAATCTCCAGAATTTTGCCCCAAGAGACTAATCCAATATCCCCAGAGATTGTCAGGCGTTATCACCACAGCACATCAGTTGAACGCAAGAGAAAATTTAAATTATTTTGAGGAAACATAAAACATCACTTTCAACCCTGCTGGCCCTCCTTTAAAAACCATCTGGGATAGCAAAATGGGTGAGATAAGTGTAAAATAACTTTAAAAGACGCTATTCCTAGAAATAGTCCAGAACTGCTTCCTTATGCGGCCTGCGTGGTGGCCAGGGGTCTGCAGGCTGTCCTGGACCCAGGCCTAAGAAGTGACTCAGATGTGGCAAAGAAGCCACGTTATTGAAGAATATCCTGGCACTGCATTTGGGAATGGCACATATTCGGTGATCATGTAAATTCTGGTCTTGTGCACATATTGTTTTACAAAATCCAGGCATGAGATCATTTGGCCTGAATGTTTTCTCTGAGGGTTTCTCACAGACACACACGGTTATCTGAATTGAGTTAGACCAGGGGAAAGGCATTTGGGGATTATCTGATCGTACATGTGGAGATTTAAACATTTCTCAGGCAGGTCAAAAACCAAAGGTTTCTTAGAGGGCCCAAAGAGGAGGAGCCCACAGATATCTAATCACATCACCTCTTTCTACTACTTTATGGAGGCCAAAAATGCTTTCTCCAAATCATGAACAAGCAGATAGAACAGCTACTGCTATTCTTTCAGGCGACATGTATTTAATTAGATGGATGCGTGTTTTTGTTTGTTTTGGGGTTTGTGTTTTAGACTATTCAGAAAAAGAAGAGTGTCTGATATTACTTTGTTTTTAGGTTTAAATCTAGTTAATTTGTGTTTTAGGTTTAAATCTAATTTATTTATTTTTGCTCATAGTGTTTCGTTTTTGCTTCTCTGATGGCTTACCTGTATTTGATTGGCTTTCTTAGGTTGCCCCTCTGTTTAAGTAGGGTATCGTGTCACAGGTGAGGTGTCAGGAACCACCTTAGCTTCCAGGCCGCGGCACTGCATCTTACTAGGAGAGAACGGTTGGCCTGACCCCTTGCGTCGGAATCGCCCGGGGGAACCCAGTTAAATCGAAGTTTCCTAGGCTCCACCCCAAAGGGCCTCGGCCATTAGGCCTGGGCCCTGCCCAGGGACCCGGAGGTCTTTCTGTGCGCACTGCCCTGCGCTCCACAGGACTGCGGATTGCCCCACAACAGTGGTCCTTTTCTAACTCTCCTACATCCTTTGCTTGATTCTGCTCAGAATTTTTTTTAGTATAACAGCTTTCTAAGACTAAGATGTTAGCACTCATCAGAAAGGCAGGATATATTTTGGCTTATTAACAGTAGGATAGACTTACTGAAGGCCAGGAAAGAAGCTGACATCTACTTCGTTATCAGTACCTTGGGTGAAAAGAGAGGGGAGCAGGTGCCCTTAAGGCAGACCCGCAGGGCAGCCGGGAGGGGGACAAAGACCAGCCAGCGGGAGGCCCCCAAGGGGCCAGGTAGTGCAGGTTTCCTCTTTCCTTACATCTGTGAAATGTTCCGAGTCAGCTCTGCAATGAAGAGGCTTGCTTATGGGGCGAGACTCAGGAACTGAGTGTTCTCATTTTAAGAGGAAGATAAGGGTAAATTTTATGAAGTTCTGAAAAGTATGCATAGAGGAAGAATGTGCACCCCAACAGTCAGAACGCTAAAAATAGGGGACACCCATGGAAGTTTGAACAATGTGTTGGGTGTATGTGAAAGCAGTACTGAACGACACAACTGGTAATACGTTCAAGGTGCTAATTGTCTTAAGAGATATGCTATAAATAACTTTAGATAAATAAACTATAAATATATTAAGAAATTTAGGGATTAAATGCCTATGTCAGGTTATTAAGGAAATTAGTAATATTTTAAATGCATGCCCCAAGTTTGAGGTTGATTTCCCTGAAGAACAATTGAAGTATTCCAGCAATTTTCCTTGAGGTCACAGACCACAATAGGATGTTTCGTGTCCGTAGTTCTTTGGGAGAATTCATCTGTTGTTTGGCTGAAGGCATATAGCAGATATAGCAGGACCTGAATGTTCTATTTTCTTTCTTCCTTCCTTCCTCCCTCCCTCCCTTCCTTCCTTCCTTCCTTCCTTCCTTCCTTCCTTCCTTCCTTCCTTCCTTCCTTCCTTTCTCTCTCTCTCCTTTTCTTTTCCATCCTTCTTTCCTTCCTTCCTTCCTTCCTTCCTTCTACATGTCAAAGATTTACTTACATTATTACCAACAGAACTAATGAATGATAAAGCTGGCTCAAAGGAAATTCATATATAATAATGCTGGAATGAGATTGCTAAGTTAGATACAAAGCTGGTTAATATATTCTGGGGCAAAAACCCCCAACCTTGTAACTTTTAGAGTTATCTTTTCTATTAGAAGACCTGCATCTTCAATTCTTTCTCCTGCTTACTAGCTGTGAAATGTTGGGTAAGATATTTTACCTTTCTAGGCCTAAGTTTTATCACTTGTAAAATTAAATAAATATATATGGAACACTTCTTACAGAATTATCATGAGAATGAAATCTGATCATGTTTGTGAAAGTAACTGTCATAATGTGGGTATTTCTGGATCATGACATTTCAGGCTGAGTTGTGAGTAAACCATGTGCTCTGTATGTCTGGCCATACATAATAATTTCAGTCTATATAGTCAGACTATTCACAATAAAAATATGTGTAAAAATAATCAGTGAAAACATTTATCTACCAGCAAGTTAAAAATATACTTAATTCATTTATTTCTGAGTTTAAAAATATTTTATGGTAAATGCTCTGACTTTGTTTAGTAGGACCGCAACTCATTAAATAAGAAATGCTAAGTGTCTGCATTTGGGAGTCCAGGTCAACCACGTTAGGCAGACGGGCAGCTGTGGCAAAGCCTCCCTTCTCTACCTCCTCTTCCTGTCAGGTAATTGAGGTGAAATTAGCCTTCCCACAAGGCAGGGCCAAAGCCTAAAGATACAGGTCCTGAGGAAAAGAACAGGACTTAGAAGCTCCGGCTGACTGCCTGGCAGGGCTCATAAATTATAAAAGGCACAATTAATTCTTTTCCATTCCAAATACACATAACCTTTCTGTTCCCAAATGCAGTTTTGTACTTAGTATGCTATTCCCCCACATGGAGAGTTAAATGATTTCCATTTCTATTAAAACTCTCCTGGTGCTGACAAAAATGCCATTGTGAGACAGCTTTTCTCATGCCATTAATAGGCTCCCAAAAAGGATTTCAAGCAGCATGTTCAAACTCCTGCGTCATCGCAGTAAGCAACTGAACACAGATGTTTGGATGCATGTAGAGACAAACCATTCTCCTACAGCTACTAAAACACTGTGGGGAATTCAGCTTGTTAACCTACTGCAGGGCGTGAAAGGTACATGTGTTCCTTTTACATCGAAGGTACCCTGCGTGCTGGTTTGGGACCTGTATGGTTGTTTGGTCTCTTTGGTGCCAGTTTCTTACCTCTTTGATGTTAACAGCATTTTCTTGCAATGTTCCCCAACTATCAGTTTATTTTTTTTACTATGTAACATTAGAAAAAGGGAACATATTTGAAGAATATAGTTACCTAATGATTTCTAACTAAATCTTCTCTTGTGAAAGTTTTCTTCTAAAACTTCTGTGATACTTTACAGTTTACTATGTTCAGTTTTTTCTTCAATCTTCATATCAAACCTGTGAGAGAGGCAGGACAAGAATTATAACTCCTGTTTCACAGATCAGAAAACTGGCGTCAGAAAGTTTATAGAGGACATAAAATGACTTGCTGGTTGTTCATTCCAAATAACTACAAATATCTCCTTTCAAAGACAAAATATCCTTTTCAGCTCCCGTGGCTTTCTTGAGTTATAAATTATTGTTCCAAAGAAACCCCAAAGAAGTAAAATCTATTATATGTGTTCTTATATGGTTAAACCCTACTGCAACAAACACTGTTCCAAAGAAGGTAATTAGGATCATAAGAGTAATTTATATTTATTATTTATGATGTACCAAGTTTCTGTATTAAGTGCTTTATGTGTTTTGTCTCATTTAACCCTCACAATATCCCCAAGCTGGGAGAAAGTGTTATCTCCATATTTCAATTAGGGAAATTAGGTCTGGGGAGACCTAGTGACTTTTCCAGAGTTAGAAAAGCAATACTGTTGAATATAGCAATGCATCCAACTCACTCTGACTCCAGGTTCACCACTCTTAAGCAGTGCTTTCCACAAAGCTAATTTTCTGTCCCTGCTGATAACACAAAATAAATGTTTCTGTTGCAGTCTACAATGAATTGTCTTTGTCAAAAAAAGTTACAGTGTACGACATTGTTGGTGTGAATGCAAAATGGTACCCTCGCTTTCAAAAATAGTTGTTCAATTTCTTATAAAGGTAAACATTCAGTTAGCATATGAAGCAGTCATCCCACTCTAGGTATTTATCCAAGAGACATGAAAACACTTATCTGCACCAAGACCTGAATGGGAATATTCATAGCAGCACTATTCGCAATAGTCCCAAACTGGGAACAACCCAAATGCCTGTGAACTGGTGAATGGATAAACTGTGTACAGCCACATGATGGAATACTGCTCAGCAAGAGAAAGAAAAACCTAGTGATAGATGCAACAGTGTCAGATGCATTTCAAGAGTCTAATGCTGAAAGGAGCCAGGCACAAAAAGCTTTGTTTCACATGATTCCACTTATAATGACAAAACAAATGGGAGGATCCCCAACAAATGGGGATGGCCAACGGAAGTGACTAAAAAAGGGTTTAAGGAACGTTTGCGATAACGGAAATACTCTGTATGTTTATTGTGGTATTTCATGAGTTTATACATTTATCAAAACTCATCCAACATTCTACTTAAAAAGGTTTTACTGTGTGTCAACTATACCTCAGGTCGTCTGACTTACAAACAAATAAAGTATTAAAATGGGTCTGAGCCTCTGCCCTGCCACTTTTCCAAAGTGTTTGATTAGGAGCTGTTGTGACAGCAAGGTTGTCACTGCACTTCTGTCCACTCATAAAGTAGCAATCACCTTTCAGCTCCGCTCATTCCTTCAGAAAATACTGTAACTGTCTATTTCTCCTCTTCTCAAAGCCGCCCTCCAGCCCCCTCAGGGAACAGCCAGCGGTGCGCGTGAAGGTGGTGTGCTCAGGGAGGGCAGTACAGAGGACAATCTGCTCTACTCCAAGGCCACTCATTTACATGTTCATCTCATCCTTTAAAAACGCCCTTACAGGAAAAACCAGAATAATATGGAGCATATATGTGGGCACCATGGCTCAGCCAAGTTGACGCATAAAATAAACCATCATTATCTTGATTCAGTTCTGTTTCTTCCTCTGATTTGTAAAGAAGAGGAATGGAATTTCAGGGAAGGAACTCCAAACTGTTTTCCAGACTTGGGTGATGCTGAGAATCACCTGGAGACGCTTGTTAAGCCTGCAGGTCCCCTTGACTGATTCAGGAGGTCTGGGGCGAGGTCCAGAGCAGTTTAAATAAACTCCCTATGGGATTATAATTAGGCCAATTTGGGCAACAGAACAGTCAAATAACCTCTCTGCAACCAAGGAACCAGACTATCTGGTGGGATTAAAACGGCATTTGCTTAATGTGAATCCTATCATTTGAAACTGCTTTAATGGCACACAACAAAGTCTGTTTAAGAACCCTTTTATTAAGCAATTAATGCTGCCCAGGACTCAGGCGGCCTCCTGAAGGAACTCCAGTAAGTGTGGTGCGGCTTCAGAGGCCCAGTACGGCCGTCCCCGGTTTACGCAGGCCCCTTCGCGGCCGCCCACAGCGGCGGGTTTGGGGCAGAGGCATGGCTGCTCTCCGGGCACCAGCTTCTAACCACACACTGAAGAGATCCTCTGTGTGCCCCGCCCTGAGGCTGGACCAGTGGTCCTGAAGTGCCACGAGCAGGAAAAGAACACAGAAACGGAAGGGGAAAGTACACCTAATATCTCTAAAACAGACATTGATATTCCTTCCTCCCTTCCTTCCTTTCTGCCTCCCTCTCCCCTTCCCCCTCCCTCTGTCTCTTTCTTCCTTTTTTAAAGAAAGCTTTAGCCTGGAGTGGAAAGGACATCAGATAAATATCTTGAAATAGCTGAAGGGTGCTCAAGTGGAAGAGAGGTTTGGCTTTTCCCCCTCTACTCTCCAGGGACAGAAATAGCCCCAGTGGGTGGAAGCTATAGAGAAGGGGCTCTGTGGGCTCCGCAAAAGAAAGGACAAATAGAAAAAGCAGAGTTACAGCGAGATAGACCCTGTCAGCCTGCTGGCCTTGCCTTGTACTAGCTGCGGAATCTGGGGCAAGCGGGTAACCTCTCTGAGTTTTCTGAATTGCAAAATGGGAATCATGACACTTCCCGGGATGCGATGAGGATTAAATGAGCTGTTTGTGAAGCTCTTAGCAGAGAGCTGGGCCCATTACTGGTGCCAAATAAGATGTGGATGACAAAAGTAAGAAGAGTTAAAGCTCTGAAGAGCGAAGAAATTGCCTCAGGTGGAGTAAACACCAGGAGTGCTCAAGTACAGTCTCAAGCCTCCTTTTGGGGGAAGGGAGCATAAAGGGGGAGGGGGCTCTAAGCACTGCGGGAGTGGTTGGATTGGACAGCTTTTGAAGTCATTTCACCCTGAGCAATTTTATGGCTCTTAGGAGAGGTAGGGAACACAGTCTTGTGCTTGCAAAACAATTGCTCTTTTGCTTTTAGTGAAAACATTTACTCTCTCTGGGAAGCCAACCCTTAGCCTTTGAGCATAAAAATCTGATGGGTTACGATCTGGATTTCTACAGGGAAGTTATGACCTTACACAATGCTTACTGCCATCCCACCCTTAATACCAAAGCAGGGGACATGAATCACAAAACAAACCGATGGCAGAATATATTCCCAAACAACAAGGAACATAACCGAACCGCAGTCTTGATGGATAAGTCCATGGTATAGAGAGCACTGTGTTACATCAAGACAATTAAGGAAGGAATATTTCTGGAGAGTCACAGGATGCTGGGATACCTATTAAAAATAGAAACTGGGATTTTAATTTTCCCTAAATGTGTGATAAGAATGCTCAAATATTTGTATGAATTGGGATAAAGTATGATCTTCCTATAACCTCACTGGAAATTCATGTCAGACATTTTCAGTTAACTATGGTACATTAAAAATATGCATTCATATTCCTTCTGTCTGGAAAAGTGCCATAAATACACACACACACACACACACACACACACACACGCAGTCCAAAGGACAGGAGACAACAGCCGCTTAAAGGCATGAACCTTTTGGAAGAAGTGGGTGGAGGAGCAGTCATTGATACAGCACAGCTGAGAAAGTTAACATCTAAGTATTGCAGAGAGCGGCACCGATTAGTGGAAAGCAAACCGATTCACATGACAGAACCCCGGGAAGTCTCAGGAACTGAAGGGTTAGATGTTGTGGAAGATGTAGGTTAACTATGGAAATGAAAACTGAAGGCTAGTTGAAAGTTATATAAAGAACATTAAAAACCCCATGCCTTTTCCCTTCCCTCATCCAGCAAGCAACTACCTCCTATGCTTCCTTCCCCCTCCCACCCCCTGCCCCGCCTTTGGAATTATATGTTTATTCTCTGGAAAATTTGAACACAAACCACTCCCCATTCTAAAACCCTATAGACCTTAGGGGAGGATGCGGGGAAGATGCCCTATTGAAAATAGGGAAGCTGACTAAAAAGCTATGTACTAGTTAGAGAGTCCCTCAGCGCCTTTCCCTCCTAGTTTTCAGAACAAAAACAGCCAGGATTATAGCACACAGAGGTAAGACTGGAGTGTTCTTCTTTTAAGAAATTTAGAGATTCCAAAGAAAAGTTCTCCAGATTATGACCTTTTAAAAGGTCATTTTATCTCTTGATGTTCCCGGAGCAGAGCCTACCATTCGACAAGCCCCACCTGCTCACCTTTCAATGCTCATTATAATATCTCACTCTTACATTTGACCAGACAACTGAAGATCACCAGATATTTGAGGAAAACCTCCAACTTGTAAGAGCAAAACATACAAGAAAAAAAAGAACTTGAGGAAAATCAAGATAAAACAGAGAGCAGAATTAAAAAAACAAAACAAAATTCTAATACCCTCAAAGAAATGGGAGAAGATATTTAGTCTATGAAACAAGAACTGTATATTATGAAGGAACATAATATGAAGGAAGTAGAAAATAGAAAAAATTATCTTGGAAATTTAAGCCAAGACAGCAGAAATTAAAAATGTAATGAAAAGATTAGAGGATAAAGCCCCTTTCAGAGAGTTGATTCTTAAACAGGCAATAGGAAAGACAAGATCAAAGAAAGAAAGTCAATCCAGAAAGTTCTACAGCTGACTAATAGGGGTTTAAGGAAGAAAGGACAGAAAAAAATTGAGTAAAGAAAATGATCAAATAGGTAATATAAGAAATTTCTCAGTTTAAAATGACATTATTCTCCCAATTGAACATGTCCATTGTATGTCCAACCTAATGAATAAAAAATGTTCACCAAGTCACATTATTTTAAATTATGATGGGAATTACATTGCGAAAAAAGATCCTAAAAGTTTTCAGAGAGAGAGGAAAAAAACAGAGGGAAAAAGTGAGAATATAAGGAGTTGGGAACAGAATGGCAACAGATTTATCAATAGCAACACCAGAATCTAAAAGAGAACAGAGCAGTACCATCGATATTATAAATCAAAGGGATATGGAATTCTATACCCACACCAACTGTCAAGTATGAGCTAGAATGGTAATATTTTAAGATATTCCATGTCTTAAGAACTTTGCATTATAAGTGTTCTGTCTACTGAGAATATGCTCTACCAAAAAGGGGGTAAAACAAGAAAGAGAAAGATGGATTCAGAAAACAAGATCTGTGCAGCACAGAAAATAAGATGCTCGGATCCCTTTTAGGAAATGACACGTTATTCAACTGAAAGCAGTGTTGTTACAGCTGACAGCCTCCAGGTGATAGCTCCTTTGGGGTAGGCCTCAGCTTTTGAGCCAAGGTCACATTTTTCTTGGGGTGGCCCTTCGTCAACAACTGAGCAAAGTGATGCTAAGAGGACGTGGCTATCTCTACCCTTATGGGACCTCTCAGAAGAACACTGTTTGCGCTGCACCCCCCGCTGGGCTGGAAGATTCGCTGTCAGGGGTGCGGCGCAGCAAGACAGCTCTCTTGTCCAATCCTGCTCTTCCCTTTCCTGGCCTGGGTACCTCTCCTCAACAAACCTTCTGCGCTCTTAACTCTGTCTTGGTGTCCCCTTTTCACAGAATGCCACTGCACAGGGCCTAACACAGGCGAGAAGGAAAGAGAAGTTCCAGAATGACAGTTGTTCAGCCGGCCTGAGGAGTAAGCAGCACAGATTAGAAGAGAGAGCCTTCAGGCTCCCAGAAGGTAACCTCCAGGTTAAAATAAACAATACAAATTGATCAGGCAATCTGATAGACTAGAAGATGTGGAAAATTGTTTTAGGTGGAATTTTACAGTTCTGTAGGAGAGTCTAGAAAAATTTAGGGACGAGGATAATGCCGCTTAACAACAAGGATACATTTTGAGAAATATAGAGATCAGTGATTTCGTTCTTGTGTGAACATCATAGAGGGCACTTACCCAAACCTAGATGGCATAGCCTACTACTCTCCTAGGCTACCTGATACAGCCTATTGCTCCTGCACTACAGCCTGCACAATGCCTCACTGTACAAAGCAACACGAGATTTAATCAAGCACAAGAGAAAATGATGCAATCACGAGATGCAGTAAACACAAAATATATGAGGTTGTGTACAGCAAACTTCTTTTTTCATAAGTAGAGAGAGAGCGCTCTAAAAAAATGATAAAAAGTATAGTATAGTAAATGCATAAACCAGTAACAGTGGTTTATTATCATTATCAAGCAGCATGTACCGCACGTAATTGCATGCGCTGTACTTTTACATGACTGGCAGTGCAGTAGGTCTGTTTACACCAGCATCACCGCAAACACGTGAGGAATGCGTTGTGCCATGATGTTGGGTGGCTACAGTTCCACTCGGTCATAGGAATTTTCTAGCTCTAATATAATCTCATGGGACCACCGACATATATGCAGTTTCTCATTGACCAAAACATCATCATGTGGCACATGACTATACATACAAGACTGCAAAAAAGCCAACTCAGATAACCACAGATAAGACAAAAGTTGTAAAAGGCAAGAAATATGACCACCTTACACTACTTTGCTTGGCTGAGAATGTAAAAATATAAAAACTAAATATCAATTTAATTTTAAAAAGTTGTGCTACTCTCTTGGGAGAGGGGGAATTAGGGATGGTAGTGAAAGTTAAATCCCCATTCTACCATTGGTTAGAAAGTCAGCAGATGATGTCGCTATGTCTAAGGTCGGTATTTCTGTAATAGCAGTGTAAGTATGGCAAACAGCAGGAGAAAGAGGTAAGAGGTGTTGCCCCTGGGGAGAGGGACAGAAGTGGGTGGTAGAGGAGCACTGCTTTCCTTTCCAAGGCCTGTAATACAATTTGACTTCAACGATGTGCATGTAGATTAAAAAAAATAAATGAATTTACGAAAAAAATGGGTGTGGGAGAGAAAGAAAACTCATAGGCAGGAAGTGGAAACTTCATCCATAGGCATTGGTTCCCAGGAGGAGTCTGCAGAAATACCAAGGGCAGAACGGTGGGAAGGGCGCCAGCCGAGACGGCCCTCATCCCACCTGCCATCACCGTGGTAGAGTGACGGCTGCAAGGTCCCTTCACTAAGAGTCTCTGACTGCGTGTTATACCCCAAGCATCCATGATAGCGAGTCCTCCGTCGGTTACCTCTGCCCCCGGGTTATCAAAGTTGGAATTTTCTGGCCTGTTCAGGGGATGTTCACGATCCTGGCTGGAATTTACTTGTTGGAAGAGAAGAGAAGAACAAAGACATTATTGACCAGCTGGCTAGGGAAAAATGCAAAGATGATAATAAAACAGAGGGAAGATACATAAAATTCAGTGGACTGCCATCATCAGAAACTATTTTTCACCTGCGGTCAGTGGTTGGTATGTGTGATAAAGTTCAGCAAGGTAGGCTTGGAGAGAGATTTAAAAGCAGGTTACAGAAGAGGAAAGTTCCAGCAGACCAGGATAAGGAAGAAGCCCTGTGTTCGCTCCTCCTATTGATGAACGGGTTGTCACAGGAAGGTTAGGGGGATGTTCGCTTAAGACAAGGCACAGTGCAGGGAGCCAGGCAGAGGCTGCGTCAACACAGCAGCCAGGGGGAAACGAGCGGAAGGCACCCTAAGCGACAGCTCTCAGAAGAAACGGATGGCACAGGTGGACAGGGGGCTCAGTGATAAAGCTGAACAACTGCGGAGCTTTGATTTGGAACTTACCCTATTTTGAAGGGTGATTTGGGGAAAACCAAAGGAGATATTAGCACAAAAGTTAGGTTTTGCTTTGAGTTTGAAGGGGGGGTGGTGACAAGGGGGGGAGGTATAAAAGGCAATGACAGTGTTTCATTTATTTTTTTCTTTTGAAACTTTAAATTTCTTTTACCTTTATTTAGTTTTGTGAATTAACTTGTAGGTCCATAGAAAGGAGCAGAGATAGGATAGAGAGGTCCCCGTACCTTGTACCCAGGTTTCCTCAATGGTTACATCTTAGGTATTCATAGTATAATATCTACGCCTTGAAAATTACATTGATACAATGTGTGTATGTAGTTCTATTCCATTTCATCACATGCCCAGGTTCACGAAACCACCGACAAAATCAAGACACCAAATATGGCATGACCACAAAGGTCTCCCTCCTTCTCCCTGTTCGTAGTCACACTCACCACCCCTCTTCCCCCGACCGCCCCTCATCCCTAGCAATCACTAATATGTTCTATGTATCCATCATTTTGTCATTTTGAAATAGTAATATAAAAGGGATCACACAATATGTGACCTTTTATGATTTTTTTTCCTCTCAGTATAATGCTTTGAGTTTCATTCAAGTGGTTGCATGTATCAATAATTAACACAACAGTATGTTTATCCAGTAACTTGTTGGAAGAAGGACATTTTTGTTGTTTCCAGTTTTTAGGTGTTGCAAGCAAAGCTGCTAGGGACATTGTGTCTAGGTTTTCTGTGAACATAAATTTGCCTGTCTCTAGGATAAACTCCCAGGAGTGCAATTGCTGGGTTGCATAATAAGAGTATGTTAGTTTTCTAAGAAATACCCATAACGTTTTCCAAAATGGCTGTGCCATTTTACATTCCTATCAGCAATGTAGGAAAGATTTAATATCTCCATAGTCTCACCAGCAGTTGGTATTGCTTTATTTCTTTTTTGAAAGATTAGAAACTTCCTGTTGCCTTCCCTTGTTTCTTTTTAAATAAAAAAAATTTCAACATTCTATATGGGGGGGTGTGTGTGTATACACATACATGTATGAGGTCTGTCCAGTAAGTGTCCAGCCATATACTATGAAAAATAGAGACATTTACTGAAGAAGATACAAGAAACTGTACCTAGGACAGTGACATCTCAGTCCCCTTCAAAGTCATGATCTTCTTGAGGAAATCTGATTCATAGGTAGCAGTTTGAATCAAGTCATTAGCAAGAGCAGCATGATGTTCCTTCTGCTCTGGTAGCCGGAGCCATGGAACAAATTTTGCCATGACATGTTTCATCCCAGGATCCTGCGTCAAAATCTCGGACACAGCAGTTTTTGGAATCCCCAGATCAGCGCCTAGTTCTCTCACAGTTAGCCGCTGATCTTTAGTGATTGCAGCCTGTACATGTTCAACATTCTCAGGTGTTCTGCTTGTTTCAGGCCTTCTAGAACGTGGAGCATTTTCAACAGATTTTCAACCATCTTTGAAGTGTTAGTGCCACATTCCAATTTGTGCTGCACTCACTGCATCATCCCTAAAAACCTTCTGAATCATACGAATAGTTTCTGTGGAGGAATGTTCAAGCTTAAAGCAAAATATGATGCAGATTTGCTGCTCTACTCACTCAGTTATTTTGAATGTGATGGTCACACAGCACACATGCTCACTCAATGGCATCTACCACCCCCACTGACTAGTACAGTGAAGTTGTCATTGTTCACACATGTGCATTCCAGTTCACTCTGCTTGGCTGCCAGGTTACACTGATGTCACGCAAACTGTTCTTATCACATTAACAATGGCTGGCCTTTTTCTGGACAGACCTCATATATGTAAATCTATTTAACGTCAAATCATAATAATTAGACAAACATGCAAAGTGTAATTGAAAATAAAAATTTAAAGTGCTTTAAAAAGATAAGACAAACATCGGTTAGCACGCTACCCGATTTAAAAAACCTGAAGTATCTCCCAAACCAACCTCACCCTTCTGCCTCCTCAGGGAGAAACGGCGCTCCCAGAACTATAAACCGGTTCTCTGGGAGGGAGGCTCTGACTTACAATGTTTGTTCATTTCTGTGGCGTAAATGCTCCTGTATGACGGATTTCAAGCTACCAACCTGAAGTAACTGAGCGTGGAGCTGGGAAGAGGCGGGCAGAATCAGCTCTTGCAAGGCTACAAGGGGCAGTGCCAGCACTGCTGATCCTGAGTTCAGCATTTATCCAGCCTAGTGGTGGGCGGGACAACGGACCCCCTGAGATAGCCTACTCCCTGGAGCCTGTGCCTGTTACTTCATATAGCAAAGAGTTTGCAGATGTGATTAAGGTGAAGATCTTGAGACGTGGAGGGTAGCTTGGATCATCCAGGTGGGCCCCAAATACAATCGCAATTGTCCTTTATAAAATGGAGGCAGAGAGAAATTTGACTATAGAAGAGGAGAAAGCAGAGTGACCATGGAGGCAGACAGTGGGGGGATGTGGCCAAGGAATGCGGCAGCCACAAACAGCTGGATGACGCAAAGGACGGATTCTTCCCTAAGCCCTCGGGAGGAGGCACAGCCCTGCGGACACCTTGTGTTAATTTGTTACAGCAGCCACAGGAAATGAGTGCACATACAGTGTTTTACACATACCTACTACTAAAATATCTATCCAGTTCATTTAGCTAGATGTTATCTTTTATTTATTAATTCTTTTTAATCCTCACCTGAGGATAAGTTTATTGATTTTTTTTTTTTTTTTTTTTTTTTTTTTTGAGAGAGAGAGAGAGACAAGCCTTGGAGTGAGAGAGAAATACCAATCAGTTGCCTTCCATATACTCCCCAACTGGGGATCTAACCTGAAATCTTTTGGTGTACTGGACGATGCTCCAACAAACCGAGCCACCCAGCCAGGGCAGCTAGATATTATCTTTATAAAATTGCTATATTATTATATACAGTATATAGATAATTACTTTTAGAGGGGTGTGCTCTCAGGCTCTGGAGAGAAAGGCTGAGGAATAACTCATAAATAGGGATTGTAGCATATAGACTGGGAATTATTTTTTTCACTCAATATTGTCTCTAAGATATTTATTTTATTGCATAACTGTAATTCATTTATTTTCACTGCTGGCAATACTTTGGTATGTACTTTTCCATTCTCAGATAGAATTTGTTAGGTATCCTTTATCAGATTAAAGTTGTCTGGGGTTTTTCTTCCCTGAAATGAGCTCACACCCAGGATGACACATTTCTTAGGCTTTCACTTCAAATATTGGGTGAGATAAAAATTGTGGAAGGTAACAAATTGAAATGAATGTTAATAAGATTATGGGATGCCAGATACTCCACCAAGAGTAAATGTGAGTCACCTCACCCGTAGGGAGGGACAGCTGGGTAAGATAAACAGGGTGTGGTGTGAGCAGAGTCTCTCCTCAGCCACCTGTGCACAGGGTCGCCCATGGGAGAGGGGATACGCCTGCGCTGCTCCACTCTCCGCCCCTCCACCCCCTCCCTCCCCCGCTGCCGCTGCCGTAATTAGTGGGGAGTCAGGGCTGATCTGGGTAAGGAAGAGGCAGAGATGGCTAGACAGCCGACCTGAGATGCCATGACTCACAAATGTGAGAATGACCCATTAGGTGAAAAATCAAGAATAAAATGACCTCCAAAATATTTTTGACTTCTAGTTGGACACAGGACTCTTGCTTGCTCTGAATCTCCAGGAAGATAAAAGGCATGAATGAATCCAAAGGGACCAGGGGTGACTCAGCCTGGGGTGAAATGGGTGACTGTTTCCAAAACATTTCTTCATTCTCCCTGGGAGTCTGACCTGGACAGAGTCCTGCTTGACTGGCAGGTGAATCAGCTCACAAGCCTGTGAGTCACAGTTCCAACTGTCACTATTCAGCCACCCATTTCTTTACCCCTCGCCATATATGTGAGCTCTTTCCTTTGGAACCCGTAAAATGAACCCTTTCATGAAAATCTTACAATTTATTGATGATTTCAAGAGAACATATTTTTGCACCACAGCCCAAATAACTGAAAAAATCCATTTTTCAAAGTAATGCTCTCTCAAGTTTCCGCTTAGGAATTGCTGAGTCAAAGGGCAGGTGCATTTCTTATTTTGATATATTCTTTTTACCTTGGAGTGTCATCTTATTTTATTTATTTATTTATTTATTTATTTATTTATGATCATCCCTCAAGCATATGCTCATTGATTTTACAGAGAGAAGAAGGGGAGGGGAGGGAGAGAGGGAGACATCGATGTAAGAGAGAAACATCAATTGCTGGTCTCCCATTTGTGCCCCAGCTGTACCCCAACCAGAGGATCAAACCTGCAACCTCTTTTAGTGTACAGGACAATGCTCCAACCAGTTGAGCCACGGGGCTTGGGTACATCATCATACTTAAACACATGAGTCCCTTCATGTTGGTGGTGAACTGGCACCGGCTATTAGATGGGTGGAGTCAGGCTGGACCTCAGTTTAGCAACCTCTGTACTGGAGTTCTAGCTAGGAAAGAATACAGAGGCAAGACTCAAATACAAACAAAAGTTTTTTAGTAAAAGGCAAAAGATTTATATGATCTGAAGAGAAACTAGAGCATTGCAAAAAGTTTTTTAAAAAGTCACAGAGGTAGAAGTGGGCCATGAAAGAAATGGGCTTAGAAAACCAGTTATAGCCCTGGCTGGTGTGGCTCAGTGGATTAAGTGCCAGTCTATGAACCAGAGGGTCATGGGTTTGATTCCCAATCAGGGCACATGCCTGGGTTGTGGGCCAGGTTCCCAGTAGGGAGCACGTGAGAGGCAACCACACATTAATGTTTCTCTCCCTCTCTTTTTCCCTCCCTCTCACTATAAATAAATAAAGACTTTTTTAAAAAAACAACCAAGTTAAAAAAAAAAAGAAAACAAGTTACAGAGGCAAAAGAAAGGGCACTGGGGCTTAGGAGAGAGAGGCAAAGAAAACACACCTCGGGGAAGGAGCTAGAGAAAGGCACTGGCGTGCTCCATAGAGAGAGCTGCGCTGGGTCCTCAGTCTTGAGGATATTTATCTGCATGTCTCAGGAGAAGATCCCAATTAAATATTCATCAGCTTTCAGGTGTATCCTTTCAGGGTCATGGACTCTACTGATTGGTCAGTGCCAACACAGGAGGTCACTAGTCAAAGCAGCTTGTCCTGCTGTCAGCCACGCGTCACTTGCCTGGTTTTGCTGCTTTTCTGGGCCTGGAGCTGAAACACAACTGAGGCCCAGATGTATTTGCTGCAGGTCAGAACCTCAAGTCCTGCAGGCTGAATGCTTAAGGGCTCTTCTCCCGTCCCCTTGTTCGGTCCCCCTCTAAGGGGCTCTAACCTGCTTGACTGGCAACATGACAAGTGGTATGAAAGGTCAAGGTGTCTAAACCCCACAGACAAGTGACATGCTAGGAGAGAAAAGGTTACCTTGGGGGCGAGGTCCTTGTTTTCCTAGCTTTGTCCATTGCTAGGCACCTGGAGCTTTCTGCCCTGGTGACCTGTACCTGGCCCACGGTCCTTGCTCTGCTCATGTCTGTGTAACTGCCTACTGTATAAGTACTCTGTATGGAGAAACATTTTCTTACTTCTCCAGAGGTAGAGCCACTGACAGGAATGACCTTAATGACAGAAGACACTGGGCAGGTCAGCCTGGCAGGATCCAGATGAGCCAGCAGCAAACACCTTAGATAGCTTCTGGGCAAAGTCTTTCTTATGGTTATCAGGCTTGGGAGCTGGCTGAACACATCCTACACCATCGTCCTTCCTATATATTTATAGGCAATTTTCAACTGACTAGCATCTAGTCCTCCAGCTTGAAGATGACAAATTTTTTCCTTCACTCTTTTCCACTGTGTGCCTTTGGCCATTAATTTCTTGTATGCTATACTCCAGAGACTTGGTAAGAATCTGGGGAGTGATTTGTAAGAAGTAAAGATAACATAAGGTAGCCTTCATTAAAGACATTATCATTTGGGGACATTATAGAATAGTCTGTATGCTACACCTTCTATTTATGAGTTATTCAGCAGCCTTTCTCTCCAGAGCCTGGTGAGGAATTTCACATAGCCAGGGAACACCAAGATTATAGTCAGGTCTCCTGATTCACCATTCACCATTTTTTTTTCCATTACACCATATCCTATATTCTAGAGTTGAAATTGAAGACACGTTTGCCATTCGTGATTCAGTAGGACATTCAACAGGCTACTCCTCCCTCTTGTCATGCATACACAGGTGATGACTCTAATGGTCTTGTCAACAGCTAGTTGTCAGCAGTCTTTATTTTCATAATCATAGGCTGAGACAATAAACTCTCTTGCAAGAGAATGTCCAATGCCTTTAGTAGCAACACTAAGACTGGCTATGTCGCCAAAAGCCCCCAACATTTCTAAATCTATTCAAAATCAATGGCTCTCTTTGCAAAGCACAAAGGCAAACACCGAACTATCCAAAATCAATAGAAAAGAGTGATAGACAGGGAAATAGGACTGTGTAGCACAAAGGATAAAAAAATAACAAAGCCAAAGGTTATGGAGTGATTGCTTTCTAATTTGTCTTTATAAAAAGGAAAAGAATCCAATGAAAAATTGGCAAGTTGCAGAGTGAAAATGTCAGAAACGTTTTATATTCTAAGACTTTGCCACACACTGTCTTGCACAATGTTAGAGGAAGTGAGGTTGAAACGGAGAATATTTTCACAAGTCTGAGCCAGCCAGGAAGCCAGGGGAAAATACTCTTAAATTTAGGAAAATTACAGGCCTGCTATTTGACATTAGTTGGAGAAAAACATCAAACCTCAGAACTTATTCTGAGAACTTGAACAAGAGAAGTACTTCAAGACCTGTGTTTGGTCCAGGGGAGAGGGGGCATGCCTCTAGGGAGCACTGCTGGGAGAGGTCTGTGGGGAAGCCCCTGCCAAAGGAGGGGATGATAAAAGGGGTTGGCATTTCAGTAAACCATCTTCTAAATGCGCACAGAGACTAAGAGCATAGAGAACCTGACTCAGGGCTGGAGCCTGGGAAGAACACAAGAGCTATAGGTGGGAGAGTCAGATATCGCCCTTAAGTGTGGGCCCAGCATCATGAGCAAATGAAAAATAAACTAGCTTACTATTTTGTGAAAGAAGAGTGCTGAAAGCACAAGCCTTGTTGGATAATAAAACATGTTATCAAAATATAATAAGCAAACTGGTATTGACTCAGGAATAGTCATAAAGTTCAATGAAACAGACCTGAAGATCCATAAATAGACCAAAATACAAACGGAAATTTAGGATAGATAGAGTCAGTTAGTGTTTCAAGTCAGCAGAGAAAAATGGCTCATTTTAGAAATGATATGGGGGCCCCTGGGTTGTCATCCAAACAAAGATAAAGTAAATAATAGGTAATTAAAAGACTTAAAAGAATTATATAATCACTAGAATAAATATGAGTTTTCCCCCTAATTTAGGACTGTAGAAGTACTAATTATAATACAAGTCTTTGAAACCATAAAGGAGAAGTTTGGCAAACCAGACCTACGTGAAAAGAACAAATTTCTGCATGGCCACCGCTGGGCAAACGCAAAGAGAAAACGGAAAAGACACAAACTGGGCGCAAACTGCATGTACCCCCTTTAAATTACAAATACAAAACGACAGTTCTTTAATACGGAAAAGCTCCTACAAATCATTAAGAAAAAGACTGAGAACCCATGCTCACTCTCATTCATAACATACGAAAGGAAAATTAAAACTGTAATAAACTACTATTCTCACTCATTCGCTTGGCAAAGATGAAAAATTTGGTAGGGGCTCCGGAGAAACAGGCACTCTCCTGTTGGTGGTGGTGTAGATTTGTTAAACTTTCTGGAAGGTAGTTTGGAAAATACCTATTATCCCAATTATAATTGCACAAATCCCTAAGTCCAGAAATTTCACTCTGGGGAATTTAATGAGTGGATATTCCTGCACATGTGTGAAATAAAGTATGTAAGGATGTTCTTTATCATTTATAATTGGAAAACACTGAAAACCTAAATGTCTATCAATGGGGAGCTGGTTAAAGAAATTTTATTACATTCAGTCAATGGAAAACAATGTAGGTATTAAAAGAGTAAGACAGCTCTATGTACACTAATTAAGATTGGTGTCTAAGATATATTTTAAGTGAAAAAATTCAAGGTGCACAGTAGTATGTGTAGGCTATAAACACGTATACACTTGTAATTCCATATTTTATTTCTAGAAGTGCACAGAGATTAGTAACACTGGATGGGTGGAATGGAAACTTACTCTTCACTGTGTACCCTTTTGTAACTTTGATTTCTGTCTCATGAACATGACTAACCTACTCAAAAATATGTCAAGTAATTTTGAACTGAAACTGTTTTTGAATGACATAAGACTTGAATATCATAAGACTAAATGTCAGGGTAGTTAACTTTTTCCAAAGTAAATTTATACACTTGAGCATATACAATCAAAATATCAAACAGTTCTTTTTCTATTCAGAACACGACCATATGACTTTGTTAGTTGGACTAGAATTAATAGGTAAAATACAATTTTTAAAGAAGACACAGTACCTTTTTTTAAAAAAGGTAAAGTTTAAAAAAAAAGACATGGTAGTGAAAAGACTACCTGTAGAAATTGAAACCCTACAGGCCACCAGTAATATATAAGAATGACTATGAAGATGGTTATTTGAAGATTAAAAAAAAACAAACAACAAACCAACCCCAGATCTTAGTAACTAAATGAGCAAAAATCTGAAAGAAAAAAAATCACAGGCAGAATAACAGTTTTAAAACATGAGAAAAGGATTGTAACCTCATTAAAAATAAAACTTCAAAATTACCCCAAAAGGACATACTTATCAAAATATTTAAGAACATAGATAATATATAATACTCAATAGGAGTGGGACAAAGCCCACATTGTTTTGCATGGCATTCTTCCATTGGCTTTCCCCTCTTTCCGGTTTTATTCCCATGATTTCTCACTGCTGTTCCTTGGGGTCACTCCAGGGAAACCACCCAACCCAAACCTTTGTCTCAGATTCTGCTTTTAAGAGCACCAAGGCTAAGGGAGTTAGCAGCTGGGGTCCTAAAAAGCAGGCTCTCAGGATGCAGTTTGCAAGTGTGGTGGGGACCACCCTGGCCATGCAGAGAATCGCGGATATTGAGACTCTCCCCGTGCAGGTATGGGCATAAGGCGTGACACTGGAATGGAAATGCAGGTAATGGAAGTTACAAAGACTGGGGAGCTTGTTCGATTTTAACTCTCTGGAAGTCCTGAAAAACAGAGGATTCAGGGTAGCTAACTATCAGCCAAAGGTGTGAGGTGGAAGCCAGAAGGCCTCCAGTATTGCAGCGGGGAGTGTGCTCCAAACTGGCCCCCGAGATGCAAAGGAAATTAATTCACAGCTGCCACAGATCTCTTCTGTCACAATCAGAGGAAGAAATGGGTAAGGCCCTGAAATTTGATTTGAGGGTAGTGGCTGATGAGCCCAAGAAGCAGGAACCCTCTTGCTCCTCTGAACCGGCTTCCCTGCTAGGGCAGAGCCGTCCCCTCGCCTGGAGACTCTGTGAAAGCCTCGCTGGGGTCTGTATTCCTCAGGATCACCCTGCCTCCCTATTGTCTCCAGACTATAACAAAGATGAGGCTTCTTTCTGCAGGAGTAGAACTCATGCACACCAAAGACACTGTGGGACTTGGTTAATTTGTACCAGCAGGAACCAAGATTACATGATCATGTGGATCTTAAAGGAATTAGGTGGCAGAGGGGAGGTGGATTGTTGGCAAGAGCAGAACATGAAGCTGGATGGGGAAGAAGTTATTGACATAGAAGCCCTCTCCCATACTCTGCCCATCAGAGAAAGGTCACCTAGGACCAGTCTTAATGTGCTGCAGGGACAGCTCCTTGATGACCAAACAACAGCCACAGGAAACGAGGTGGAAATGCTGGAATTGCCTTTGTATAGTGTTAATGAAGGGTCAGAAAGCTCAGATATGTGGAAATGTAGAACAGACTTATGCAAGACCACAGGGCCACCAACATTCAGTATCCCTCAGGGAGGCGGAGGGAATGTTCCCTTCACTAAGACAACAAGGGCTGCAAGTGAGGGCGATGCCACCATAGAGAGCTTTGGTGGTGACTATCTTTGGAAGAGACAAGGGACAGTAGGGACTACTGCCATGGGAATGGGCTCCCTGGTATCAATGGAGATGACAGAATTCTGAAATGACAGAGACTTGATGGTGGCAGGTAATCCTCAGAGCAAAGGACAGAATTAACCATAACGGGCAGCAAGGCCAGGGCAGCAATCAGGGTGCTTTGACCTATGGGGGTGGGGCTGGGGGAATCTATGGCGATGGCAAATAGAGCCCGGTGCTCCTAGGAGCAAGGTACACAGGCCGCCTGCCAGGACTTGTCAAGAGTCATGAAGAGTCTGAAGATTTTGCCCTCATTGCAAACTTATAAGTTAGTCTGCATGATTTCATGGATGCTGGCAGAAAGCATGAGACTCCTGAGTCAGAGACAAAGAATATTGTTGCTCACAGCACAGCAAGCAGCATGAGCTCTGTATCGACCTTGCCCTCAACTTCCCCACCTCCGCCCAGCTCCCACAGGGACAGTGCTTAGGGACACAGGTGAATGTGCACATACTGTGGCTTTGTATTGCAATCGATAAACCACCAGCTTGGGGAACCTGGATATTTTACAATGAGCAATAAGGAAGTCTGCCTGATTTTTGCTCTGGAGGAAGACTTCTGCCTTTTGCCCTCTGCTCCCCAGGAAGCCGCTCTCTCTATTTCCCAAGGCTATTTGCTATACAAACATACTTGAAAATATAATTAGGAACTAATGACAGTTAGTGCCTCTGCTCACAAGACATGAAGAAACAGGAGAGACCCATAGAGAATTATCCCCCAATATTTGCCTAAAAAAATAAAAACAGAGAAAAACAACTTTGTTGTAAATACTTTTTGTAAGTGAACAATCCAACAAAGAGATCTTCCTCTAGATCAGTCACGGGGACAAAGATCTGACCTTGTTGGCTGTAGCCCATCACTGTATGGGGTTGCTATTGTGGGAGTTCATCTTCCCCGTGGACCACGCTTAACACTGGCTAGGACCAAGTGGTATTTGCAACACTCCTGGCATACACCATCCTTTACCATGTGGCTCTATAGTTTCTGTCACGAAAGAGAAGGTCTGTTTCCCTATTCCTTGAATCTGAGCTTGTCTATGTGACTGACTTTGGCTACCAGGACGTTAGTTAGCAACATACACAATCAGGATCAAATAGCTTGCACGATTCCACCCTCTCCCGGTGTTCCTCCACCAAGCCAGGAGAACGTGCCTGGGCTAGATTGCTGAAGGGTTTGCTGCTTCTGGCCATATAGGCCAGCGCCTCCTCCAGTTCTTCTTGACCTAGAAATTCAACACCCTGGGGGCAAGCCCTGGGGCAGGGGGCCTGCTGGGGTCTCCTGGCCTGTCTCAAGGACTCCATTGAAGTTTTGCATCGTAAAGCAGCTTCCAGTGATTAATTCTGCCTTAAACACCCCGCCCCGCAAATGGAGAAGAGATCCCCTGCTAAAGAGTGGGAGGTTTGAAACAGGGCAGGGCTTAGAAACTCAGCGGGAGGCAGAGGTCTTTGAGCCCTTGCAAAACTGCTCTGATCTGTGACTGGTGTCACACATTATGGTCCCTCTAGATCTTGGTGGACCCTGATGGTGTTTGGGGAAGGTCAGATTTCCTGGAAATACTATTTGTATGGACAGGAGATTAGACAACAGTCTGTCTGGTAGCCATGATTATGGGAACTCAGTTCTTGGTTTTTATCCATTCGGCCTGGGGACCTAGAAAAGGATGCCTTTTCCTCTTTAGACTCCCCCAGGCTCACGGCAGCCCTGCCAAGCCCAGCGATGTCAGTGCAGACCGCTCCACAGGCAGCACCACGTGGAACCCCGGCCCCAGCTGGGTGCTTTCGCACAGGTTCTAGCAGAGCTGTGGTGGCTGAGCAGACACCTGCTTTTAAATCCCCATGACACTCTCTCAGGACCCACTTGGAGCCTTTTGGCAAAGTTCAGGAGCTGCTGGAACTACCAAGAGCTTGGCAGGGCCTTGCCCTGTATGTAAACAGGAAATCTTAAGGTTTCAGGACGTAACTTCTTTAAGCAGTAAAGGCTCTTAACAAGCTCTGCAGTAAAAGACATTGAACCAGAAAAGTAAACTTTTACAGAAGGGAGACTGCATTAATGGAATTGACCAGTCATTAATACTAACCCTTTAGCTTTAATGATTTGCACGGATGACCTGGGAAGGAAAAATAAAAGGCCTTCCAAAGAGGTGCAGAGCATCGGAATTTGGGGAAGTGGAACCCACAAGTAGGAAATGCCAAGTAACTACTGAAGGGAGTGAAAGAGGAAAAGAAAGTCTCTCATTAGAATTCCAGGAGGAGTTGAAGGAAACTAAAATTTAGAAGGAAGAGTGCACCAAAAAAAAAAAAAAAGAAAGAAAAAAAAAGGATACAAAACAAATGAAAAATAACTTCATGGCATAGGGAGAATGATTTGCGTGCAGACCAGGAAGGCCGCATGGGTATTGTTAGTAGGTGATTTCCCAGCGCCAACATCCAACAAACAGCTGCAGGAAAAAAGATAAACAGGATGCTGGAGTGAACTAGAAGATGATATAATATTATAGGAAGTGCTATTATTCCTATATAAGGTTTAGATTAAAATCTCTTTTTGGTTCACTTACTATCTTGAAAAAAGCTGACACATTTTCAGCCTTTTTCCCATCTAGCCAATTTATGAAATACCCCTTTAAAAAAGTAACACCTGCCACATTTGAAGATGTAACCCCCCACACACACATAAACACACAAGTACCGTTACAATTTTAAAATATGGAGTTGTATTCTTTCCCATGTCAGATTTTCTGTGTGATGATAAATTAGAAACTTTGAGAAGCATATGCATTCTTTTAGATCACAACAATAACAGCCACCGTACTAACAGTGGTTATTCTTATTTGCTCACACATTATAGCAAGACAGAGAGGGTTAAGTCCCCCTCAAAGTGGAGAGGAGCTTTTATGTGGCATTTATTGTATGCTAAATACTATTCTCTGTTTTATGTATATTAACTTTTTTAATTTAAATTTTTATTTTTAAGTATATTTTATTGATTATTCTATTACAGTTCTCTCAATATTTTCCCCCTCTGCCCTCCTCTGCCCTCCTCTGCCCAGTACCTGCTTCCCTCCAGCAATCTCCAACTTAGTTCACGTCCATGGGCCGTGCATATAAGTTTCTTGGCTTTTCCATTTACTATGCTCTTCTTAACCTCCTCCTGTCTATTTTGTTCCTACCAGTTATGCCTCTTAATCCCTGCACCATTTCCCCATTCTCCCTCTTTCCCCTCCCTGCTGATAACCCTCCAAATGATTTCCATATTTATGATTCTGTTCCTTTTCTGGTTGTTTGCTTAGTTTGCTTTGTTTTGTTTTTTTTAGATTTAGTTGTTGATAGTTGTGAATTTGTTGCCTTTTTAATGTTCATGGTTTTGATCTTCTTCTTTTTCTTAAATTCCTTTACTATTTCTTGTAATCATGGCTTGGTGGTGATGAACTCCTTTAGCTTTACCTTGTCTAGAAAGTACTTTACCTGCTCTTCTATTTTAAATGATAGCTTTGCTGGAAAGAGTAATCTAGGTTGTAGATCCTTGCTTTTCATCATTTTGAATACTTCTTGCCAGTCCCTTCTTGCCTGCAAAGGTTCTTTTGAGAAATCAGCTGACAGTTTTATGGCTTTGTAGGTAACTCTGCTTTTCTCTTGCTGCTTTTAAGATTCTCTCTTTATCTTTCACCTTTGACATTTTACTTACGATGCATCTTGGTGCATTCCTCCTTGGGTCAAAGTTGTTTGGGACTCTCTGTGCTTCCTGAGCCTGTATATCTATTTCCTTCACCAAATTAGGGAAGTTTTCTTTCATTATTTTTTTAAATAAGTTTTCAATTTCTTGTTCTTCCTCTTCTCCTTCTGGCACCCCTATGATTCTGATATTGGCATGTTTGGAGGTGTCCCAGAGGTTTCTAAGTCTATCCTCATTTTACTGAATTCATGTTTCTTCTTTTTGTTCTGGTTGAATGTTTCTCTTCCTTAGGTTTCAAATTGCTGGTTTGAATCCTGGCTTCCTTCCCTTTTCTGCTGGTTTCCTATCTGTGGATTATTTTTTATTTCTCTCAGTGTAACCTTCATTATTTCTTCTCCTCCTCCTCCTCCTTCTCCTCCTCCTCCTCCTTCTTCTTTTGGCTATACTCAAGGAGTTCTCTGAGCATCCTGATAACCAGTGTTTTGAACTCTGCAGCTGATAGGTTGGTTATCTCTGTTTTGCTTAGTTGTTTTTCTGGGGTTTTGTTGTATTCTTTCATTTGGGCCATACTTCTTTGCCTCCTCAATTTAGCAGCCTCCCTTTGTTTGTTTCTGTATATTAGGTAGAACTGCTTTTACTCCCTGTCTTAGTAGCGTGGTGTATATAGAAAAGGCACCTGTAAATTGTGTGGGGTGGAGTCTTAGGTAATTGCCAGGGCAGGGCAACCCAGTTCACTGCTTTGTGGCTGTGTAGGGTGGGCTCTGAGAAGGGACAGTGATGTCACCTGGCTACTGATGGTTTACTGGTTCTTGCCCATTTCCAGTTATTTCATCTTCCTGTATGTGACTGGCAGCCTTTCAGCTGCTGCCCTGGTGGTGAATCACAGAGTGGGTGGGTTTGCCTGCACTCTAAGACCATGCTGGCCCAATTAAGCAGCAAAAATCTGGCAGTGTCTTCTGCAGCCCCAACCCCCACTGGTTTTTAGAGCCATAGGTAATGGGGATCTATCTTCCTGGTGTCGGAACCCTGGGCTGTGTGGGCTGGCCTGGGGCTGGGATCACTCACTCCCAAGGTATCCCTCCCCTCCATTCTGCCACTGCTACTGCCACTTCTAACTTTCTTTGCCACATCTCCTCTCCACCCACCTCCGTAGCTTTGTGCCTCCTACCTGTTTGGATGAATGTATTTTCTTTAAATCCTTGGTTGTTGGACTTCCATACAGCTCGATTTTTTTATGGTTCTGAGTGTTATTAATTTTGAGGTCTGGTTATAATTCTTTCTGTGGTTGCACCAGGAGGCAAAGTATGTCTACCTATGCTTCCATCTTGACTGGAGGTCTATATTTTAATTCTTTTAATCCTAACATCAATTGTATGTAGTAACTCCTGTCAATATTGCTTTACAGATGTAGGAAACTAAAGCCCAGAGAAATTAAGTGATTCGTTCAAGGTCACACAACTACTAAGTAGTGAAGCTGGGATTTGAACCTAGGTTGTCTGGTTCCAGAGTCTGAGTTTTTGAACACTAAACTATACCTCTAGCAAGAACATCTCTGAAATACACAGAAGAACTTGTGACTAACGGTAGAGGTTTGACTTTAAATGCATGTTTGGGTAAACTATCAGATTACAAACTAGGCTGCAACACAGGGTTCATTTCAAGTTAATTTTAGAGGATTCCACTCTATCAAAAAGCCTAACAGAGTCTACTTTTCCAAGTTTTGTTTTCTCTAAAATTATTTTTCTTCTGAGATGAGAGAAATCTCCAGTGTAGGTATATTTCCTTCTGGGAACAGGAGAGTCATGTCTATGTGTCACTTAAATCAGTAATTTCTGTAGCAACTGTGAAGGAGCTAGCATTATATAAGACTAAATAAGAGTTTGGGGAAGAAAAAAAAACTGCACCATAAAAATCACAAGTCTTGGGCAATAATTTTAATTCTGTTAATCCTCCCCTCTCCTCTTTGGTTTTGAAATATTTATTTCAGTTATATTAAAGAACACTTTCCAGATCAAAGACTGTCAATGAGCTGCCAATGAGTCAAGTTTACTTCTAACCCCATTTTTGAACTCCTCAGTGCTTCTGGTCTCCATGGAGACTATGCCATCCTAGGGCCCATCTGGAAACATAAATCTCAAACGAGCCAGTCTTAAAAACCAGTTTAGAGTGAACATTTTCAGCCTGTAACCTTAATGCCATTAGTGAAATAGAAAACAGCATGTATGTGCGATTTCCCTCACATTAGAAAGAAACAAAATCTGATCACTCAACTAACAGAATTAAGAAAAAATGGAATTCGCAGTTTTGAAAACATTAAGATGCTTACAGGAAATCTTATTCCATGCATTAAGTAATCAGTGGTCACAAAATGTATTTCAGCATTATTATTTCCCTAAGTCCTGTACTTCCAACCCATGTTGTCTAGATAGCAATTTTCATGTGTGTGAATGTCTTTGATCAGTTTTATAAGGCTCTTAAACATCTGAAAAGCAATTTGAGTTGAATGTGATTGTGTCTTAAGAAGCAGTGCTTAACTCTTCTAGAAATTTTGTCCTAATGCCCCTGTCTCTAGCCTTGCCTGAGAGATCCTTTGTAATCCTTTGGGGACAATGAATTTCAATTACTTTTACTTTTTCAAACTATACAGATGCTACTGAAAATTTGCTGTCATTTTTTTAAAGAAAGTCATGAAGGCATTTTAAAGGGTCTTTATGGGCCTGGTGCCAGGTACTTTCTTTTCACACACTTGGAGAGGGCTAATAAGCAACAGACAACAGATAACATGGAACGATGCTAGAATACATCTTTACTAGTGTTAACAGCATTTTCTATAATGCGTATTGCTAATACTAGCAGCTAATATTATCAGAATGTTGTCTATTTTGACACTAAAGGATCTTTGTTGTACAGTGAAAGGGGCAGGTAAATCAATCACTGTATAAAGTCAGTTTCCAAATTATTTTAAAAATAAAATTTTATTCTATTAGTAGGTTTTATGCAGTCACTGTAGAAAATATTAAAAATAAAAAAGTATAAAGAAAATATTAAAATCACTCATAATACCACCTCCTCAGAAGAAAAAAAGGTCAACATTTTGTGTCACTCCTTTTCTATACATGTACATACAAGAGTATTTTTAAAATCTGTTTTGGGGCCCAGAGCTCTGATTGGGTTTGCCCCTTTCTTGAATGGCCAAGGTGTGGTGACTGGGTCGAGCTGGTCACCTCAGGCTTACTCCTCTCTCTGGATGAATGAATTCCTAATAGGACTTCACAGGCTAATTTGGACAGACTTCTGGTGGACACTCACATAGCAATTTCTGGAAAAGCCCAGGTATTTCTGCACTTTAGTTTGGACTCAGTCTGGGCCATCTTCCATATACTTTCCCTACATTTAGTGTGAAGAATTACAGAAACATGGCAGTTGCCTTCTAACTCTGGCAGGGTGATTGTGGAGAAGAAGCCAGTGGTTCTGGTAGTTCTAGGGGACAAGTGTGGGATGGATGGGAAGAACAGTCTTTTTATTTTTTCAGTCCTCACCCCAGAATATGTTTAATGATTTTAGAGATAAAGGAAGGGGGGGTGGAGAGAGAGAGAGGGAGAAATTGATGTGAGAGAGAAACATCAATTTGTTGCCTCCTGTATGCACCCCAACCAGGGATTGAACCCATAGCCTTTTAGTGCATGGGATGATGCTGCAACTCACTGAGCCACCTGGCCAGGGCGGGAAGAACAGCCTTATTTGAGAGGTGAATTTTCTGCCATTGGCCACATTCACTTGTAGTGGGATGGTGGGGAGAAGTCAGGGACAGCTGATATCATTGTCTTTTTCATAAGGTTCTGTGACTCTATATCTCTCTCCAGGGTTACCCTTTTGTCTATATGGTAGGATTTAGGGCTGAACCTTCTACCTCCATATCAATATTTTGATCGCGGTTATAGTCACAGGGCTCAGAACTGTGGCACATAGTAGATGCTCAGTAAATGTTTGCTGGAATGAACGAATGAATGAAATCAATGATCCTGGCAGCTATGGTTGCTCCTTTGCCCGCTACTTCTGGAGACTATGGACAAGCAAACATGTTGGAATTTGAACAGCTTTTGTGGGAAGAGATAGAGAACTGTTGGCTTACTAGCTCACAGAATTATCCATTTTCTGTTGTTTCTCGGGAGGGCCCTTGGTCTTAGCTTTCACACGGTGGTATGTAGAATGGACTGGGAGACAGCCAGTTTGGGCTTTTTCATCTACCAAACAAAACAAACCCAAACATTTGACTTGATGGCTGGAATCCCCAAGTGGATGATCTCACTCAATCCTTTCAACAATGGAATGAGACCACTGGCCTCCAGCAGGCTTGTCTTGGTGGGGGGGTGAGGGAGGAGTGGTGGCTTGGAATAGAGAGAGAGCAAATGTTAAAGGGTGGAAAAGAAAATTACTTTAAACTACCAAACACCCTTTTCAGGGATCCAATGCCACATGCAGCCCCAACTTACAGTATAGAGGTCTAAAATCAAGTATTGCTATATTTTGTGGCATAAGAAAGCAATACTTTGTAAAAAACTTCTTTACCAAATGACATTTTAGGAGTTCATAATATTAATATGTTCTGGTCTGCTTGAATGAATATAAATACCAGTTCCATAAGCAGAGACCAAGGCACACACAGATTTGAAGTGATAGCTTTAGATTACACACCGTAGTTAATTCTATGCCTGAGAACTGAAGGCGAAACCTTGGGCGAGGAGTGACTGTCTGGTTTTTGCTTTGTCATGAGCAAGTGTGCTGTGCCCGGGAATCTCCCCAGAGCTGAGGTCAGCTAAGGTTTCAGTTTGAAAGAGTGGTAAGAAATGGTGGTGTTTCTCAGAGAGGTGGCCTCAGAGGTGAACCAGGTAGCAGGAAATACCTTTCCCCACCCTATACAGGAATGCCAAACATCAGTCCTGTTCCCCTGCTTCCTTCACACCAGTGTAGTTTATGGAAATTGAACAACATCACGGGAAACATCCTCAGAGGTTTTAGGGAGCACATTGTATCTTGAGGCACCTCATCTCTAGAACCTATGTTTGTGGGACTTGGTTGGGCATTTACTGAGGACAAATAAAAACCTTCCTGCATCAGCTGGGAAGAGGCAATATGCTGTGTTCCCTCCCAGCACTGGCAGTTACCAGGACACTTTGGCTTCAGATCAATTTGACCACTGGTGAGTTCAGCCAGATATACTCACATCTCACCAGCAACAGATCTACAGAGATAGCACTTTCTAGACTAAAATGTCAATTACTAGTGTTCACTGACTAGAAAAATAATGCAGTTATAGTCATCAGCAAAATATCCAGGAGCCACAGGGAATTAATTTTGATTCTGGTTAGGGTTAAAGTCCACAGCGGTCCAGGCAGGAGGAACACAGAGTGCATGACTGTAGCCAGGGGGCTATCAGGGCCTCTTCTGCTATCAGCCAGGAAGGAGCCTGAGGCTCCAGTCCTCTTCCCAGACTGCTTTTCTGGCTCCTGGAGCTAAACAGCCTTCAGTCCTGCATACCTCCCTCTCTCCTCAGTAACTGGACCCACCCCAACCAGACTGTGCCTACCAACCTTCCCCACCCCCACCCCGCCCCTTATGGTCTTTCCAAGCTAAGGGACTAAATGAAAAAGCAGAACAACGTTATGATTTTTCTGAGGCTGCTTAGCTCAACCACCCCCTTCATTTCCATCCGTTTTGCAGAAGCTTCCCTCTCGTCCATTTCAACAAGGCTGCCGCTCCCTAACTCCCACCCCTCTCCTGTGCTCTTCCTTACCCTTGACTAAACACTTCTCTTCATCCCCTCTGAGAAAGCTCACTCCACTGATTCCCGAGAAATCATGCTTTTACTGAAGATTTGCTGGGGTGAGGGGTGGGGGTGGGCTGGGGATGGGGTATGAAGGTGGGGGTTACATCGCCCACACACAGAACTTCACATAGAAAAGTCCCCTGGACTTGTCTCTTTCCCCCAAAACCTTTCCCTTTGCACCCTTCCCTTCCCCCCATAAGCCCCCTCAGCATCAGCATCCTTCCCTTCTCCCTCACCCCAAACTCCCCACCCCAAGCCTCTTACCCCTTTGCTCATAGAAAGTCATTTAGCTCCTGAGCCTTTGGACGCCAGATGACTTTGGAGCCCAAAAATAAGAGCTCCCCCGGCTGGCAGGAGCTCTCCTGGTGGAGAAATTTTAAACATCTCCTCATTTTTCTGTTTACTTTTTTTTTCCCTACACAAACTCATCCAAACAACTGTCACATCACCTCCCTTGAAGGGTCCTTGCCAGCCCACATCTTCTATGGTGGCAGCTGCTCTTTGTGCCACACGGATTTCTGGAATGAAAATAGGGTCCTCAAATAGACAATCACTGACCAAGTTTAACACAGGCCCTCAGTTCTGAGTCAAAGCTCTTGGTAACCTGTCTCCCCGCCAACAGGGCCAACTTCATGGCTGCACATCCTATGTGGTGGCACAGAGCACGGTTTACAGCTCTGCTGTCACCATCTGGAAATTCTCAATAAATGTGAACCGAGAACCTCACATTATCATTTGCACGAGGCCCTGAAAATTACGTAGCCACTTCTGCCTACACATGACCCTCATGGAAAATCTCTCTTCCTTCAAAGCAGTTTCTCCACACTCCCCCATAAACCTTAATCTCTAAGACGATCTGCCTTGCCCAACCTGGCCCCTGCTCACGGCAGGCGCTGGGCCTGGAAAGGGCAGCTGTGCAGAGGGAGGTGGTGAGGTCCTTCCTTTGCCCTGATGAAGCCCCAGAAACCAGGGTCTGTGGGAAGGCCCAGGGGGTGAAGGCAGGGAGGTGGGAGGACGGGAGAGGAGCCCTGCACAATCGTCAGCCCCACCCGCATGCCAATTCCAGAGATTCCATCGGTACAGAGAATTCCTTTGTGGTAAACCCTTTCCAACTGCTTTATAAATAAGAATATTCCTGAGAGGGTCAACACCCCGCAGTATTGGTTTCCACCATGCTGTGAACAAGTTTGTAAGTTGTCATAAGCTGATCATCGCAGGGGGTTTTGGCCCAGGGGCACATTTGAAGAGGGTGCCTTTGAAGCATAGAGGAGAGTAAATCACAAAGGAGAAACCGGAGGAGGGGCTGCAGAGTGGGCACCGGGGCGTGGGACTCGGGACAGAAGTGGGGCTGCGGGAAGGGAGGGCCTGCCGGAGTATTTCTTCTAGTTCACGGTTTTGCTAGACTCAAACAGAAACTGTTCGGCTCAGCCTCCCTTAATGGGCAAAGAAGTTTGTATTAGTTTCCTGTGGCTGCCATACATATATTTTCCAGTAACAGATAAATACAGCCTAGGTGGCTTAAAACAACAGAAACTTGCACGGTTCTACACACTAGAAGTCTGCACTCAAGGTGTCAGCGTGGTTGGTTCCTTCTGGAGGCTCAGGGAGAGAATCCATTCCACACCTGTTTCCAAGCTTTTGGTCTCTGCTGGGCAATCTTTAGCATTCCTGGGATTGTAGACACATCATTCCAATCTCTGCTCCGTCTCCACTCCGTCTCCTCCTCCGTGTCTCTGTGCATCCAGCCTTCCTCCCCTTTCTCTCATAGGCACACCAGTCATTGGATGTGGGGCCTGCTCTGCATGCAGAATGATCCTCCTCTCGAGAACCTCACTACATCTGCGAAGACCCTATTTTCCAGTAGTCAACAAACTGAATTATATACTTCATGATTGCTAATGGGCTAGATCTTAAGTGTTCTCACCACAAAAAAGAAATGATAATTATGTGATGTGATAGAGGAATTAGCTGAAATTATGATAATAATCATATAGCAATACACCAATGTATCAAATCGGCACACTGGACAAATTAAACTTATATAATGTTATATGTAAATTACTATACAAGTTAAACTCATACAATGTTATATGTCTATTATATCTCAATTAAAAAATAACTTTTCAAAAGACCCTATTTCTAAATAAGGTCACATTCACAAGTACAGGGGTTAGGACTTGGATATATCTTTTTGGAGCCAGAGTTCAAAACAGGGTTCTCACATTTTCAGTTTCTGTTGGCTTTTTATTCAGGCTTTCCTTGAACTTTTGAGCTTTGGCTTTTCCCTTGATAAAAATCATGAAATCCTGAGACCCATTATTAAATAATAATAGCAAAAGCTCTGCAAATCCAAGGCATTTTGCAAGTATGTAACTCAGGAGACGCTGCAGGACCTCCAAGTGTCCCAGGAGAATGGGAAGGAACAATAGCAAAATGCCTTTGATCCCTTCAGTAGAAGAATTTAGATAAGAGCCAAATCCTATGCTTTTAATATCACTGTACATTAGTCAGAACATAGAAATGTGTGTGTTTACAATCTTTACTCTGAAATGGAAAAGTAACAAAAATGCGGTTGTAGATTTTCATTAGCTGCTTTGGTTTGTTGAAAAATATGGAAAAGCCTAACACAATATTTGTGAATAAAACCTCCAATGACTAAATCCTATCCACCATTCCCTTATCATGCTTTTAGGAAAAATGTGCTTTTCAGCAAATTATACCCAAACAGTACCACGAAAGAACAATCAGAAATTATGCATGATTCCTAATCACCAAGGAAAGATTCAATTACTCTGAGAGATTTGGCATACTAAAATGATTGAAACAGGAAAATGATCTTATGAAAAAGTTAGGGTTTTTCTCCCCCCTGCATTAATCTTCACCACTTTGGGTCATTTCTGTTTAAGTATCACCATGGCTTGGATCAATGCTACAGAGTAGTCAGCAGATTTGAGATGGAAATTCACTCCTCTGAGTGCCAGTCTGCTTTCTTGGAGGCGGGGTTACCTCCCATTTCCTTCTTTTATGCACAGAAAATCCCCAAAACCCCAGTGAGGCCAACTCAACCCAATCACATTTCATGACCGGTAATACCACCATGCAATTAACTTTAAAAAATTGTTTTCATGAAAGAATAAAAACTAAAAACAATATCCCAGAAAATTATGAGAGCATTAAGGAGAAGTAGCCTTACCAGGTATTGAAATATATTATATAGCCACAATACTTAAAATAGTGTGGAACTATCACACAAAGTTCCACATGAATGGGTGGGTCAGAAGACATATAGACCTCCAAAATTTGAGAAGCTATAGGTGATGTTTCAAGTGAACTGGATGGTCATAGGAAAAAAAAAGGCATCTGAATCTATATCTCATAGCTTAAAGTAAAAATACTAAATGAATCAAAGGTAAAAATGTAAAACAAATCAAGTCAAACACACACATGCACAGTGGAAGAAAAATTTACAATTTTAGGGTGAGGAAGGCTTTTTCAAGTATGATCAAAAAACAAAAAATCCAGAAGACTAAAATAAAAGAGAAATTTATACAAAAAATTATTTTTTCCTATGAAAAAGCCATGATAAGCAGTCAAAAGGTTAACAGCAAACTGGAAAAAAAATGTTTATAAGTCACATCACAAAAGACTAATTTGCTTTCTCTTTGTCCCTCATCTCCATACACACTGATTTAACCAACACAAAAATGAACAAAGGCTACAAGCAGTTAGCCAAAGAGGAAGTGAACACTCAGTAGATATTTACCTCACTCATAATAAGAGAAATGCAAATTTAAAAGTACAATTCAGGACTGCTGGTCAAGATGGCGGCATAAGTAAACATGACTTGCCTCCTCACACAACTACAACAAAATTTCAACTAAAATGTAGAACAATCATCACTCAGAACTGTCAGAAATTTAGTTGAATGGAAGCCTGACAACTACAGAATTAAAGAGACCACATCCATCCAGACTGGTAGGAGAGGGAAGAAAAGGAACAGGCTGGTCCCACATCCATGTGTAGTGGATAAAAATTTGGGAGGGATATCTCAGGAGCAAGGAGTTCTAGATCCACACAGGCCCCCCATCCGAGGGTTCCAGTGCCAGAAAGATAAGTCTCCATAACCTCTGGTTGCAAAAACCAGTGTAAATTGAGTCGGTGGAAGAAACTTCTGGAGTCTCAGCAGTTCCTCTTAAAGAACCCACACATGGACTTATTCCGACTCATTCCCTCTAAGCTCCAGCATCTTGGTAGCAGCTTAAAAGGCACCAATGACAAACAAGGAGGAACTGAAGTGTTTGGCATCAAAGCAAGAACTGGGGGACAGAAAGGCATCACTGTCTCTTTTCTGAACCCTCCCTCAACAGAGCCACAGAGTTGGCATGAAGGTACCATATTTGAGATTCCATCAACCTGGCTAATACTGTTTGCCCTGCCCTGGAGATCCCCTGAGACTTTGTCCCACCCAACTTATTTTTCCACCGAAGCTACTTTTCCATATGAATGGCTGGTCTTGGGTCATGCTTCATAATCTCCTAAATCTTCCCAAACATGTGACAGGCAGCCTCAGTGAGCACCCCCAGCACCTGTGCCTCTTGCTTGCTAAGTGACCGCAGGCCTGGTGCTAGCAGCAACCAGCCTAGATTCACAGCTTAGCTTTGCCTGGGAACCTCCAAGCCCAGCACAGTAGCAGCCATCTGCAGATTCCTTCATACCTCAGACAGGGTGGCCCCAGGCAAAACACAGGTGGGGGCTGACCTTGGCCTAAACCAACTGGGAAACCCCAGAGCCTGCATACCCAATGGACAGCTCCAGGCCATGTTGGAGCACCACCACTCTGCCCCTACACAGATGATCCTCCACCAAGGGCAGAGGTTGATGGTCAGTGTCCACTGGCAGTCCTCACAGCTGATCGGCCAGGGTAAATTTCTCCCATTGACCTGCCAACATCAATTAAGTCTCAACTACAAGAGGAGGGTGCACTCAGCCCACACAAAGGGCATGCTTCAAGTACCCAGCTTGGGTGATAGGGGGGCCTGTGTCACTGAACCTTACAGGATACCTACTACATTAGGCTATACTACCAAGACATAGACCAAAACAGCTCTACCTAATACATAGAAACAAACACAGGGAGGCTGACAAAATGAGGAGACAAATAAACATGGCCCAAATGAAAGAAGAGATCAAAACTCCAGAAAAAAGAGTAAAACAGAATGAATATAAGCGACCTATCAGATGCAGCATTCAAAACACTGGTGATAAAGATGCTCAAGGAACTTGGTGAGGATACCAACAGCATAAAAGGGACCCAGTCAGAAACAAAGGATACACTAATTGAAATCAACAACAATTTACAGGGAAAGAACAGTAGAATGGATGAAGCCAAGAATCAAATCAATGATTTGGAATATAAGGAAGCAAAAAACAACCAATCAGGACAAGAAGAAAAAAGAATCCAAAAAAACAAGTATAGTATAAGCAGCCCCTGGGACAACTTCAAGCATTCCAACATTTGCATCGTCTGCCAGAAGGAGACGAGAAAGAGCAAGAAGTGGGAAATCTATTTGAAAAAAAATGAGAGAAAACTTCCCAAATTTGGAGAAAGAAACAGACATGCAAGTCCAGGAAGCACAGAGAGTACCAAACAAGATGGATGCAAAGAGGCCCACTCTAAGACACATCCTAATTAAAATGCTAAAGGTTAAAGATAAGGAGAGAATCTTAAAAGCAGCAAGAGAAAAGTAGTTATCTTTAGGAGAATTCTAATAAGACTGTCACCTGATTTCGCAAAAGAAACTGCAGGCTAGAAGGGATTGGCAAGACATATTCAAAGGCATGAAAAGCAGGGACCTACAACCAAGACTGCTCTACCCAGCAAAGCTATCATTTAGCATCAAAGGGCAGATAAAAAGCTTCCCAGACAAGAAAGGACTAACGGAGTTCACTGTCACCAAACCATTATTATATGAAATGTTAAAGGGACTTATTTAAGAAAAAGAAGATCAAGACTGTGAACAATAAAATGGCAATAAACACATATCTATCAGCAATTGAATCTAAAAAAAAACTAAGAAAACAAGAACAGAGACAGACTCATGGATACAGAGAGTGTTCTGATGGTTGCCAGATGGGAGGGGTGTGAGGGGGAACAGGTGAAGAGGTGAGGGGATTAAGAAGTACAAATAGGTAGTTACAGAATAGCCATGGGGATGTATATTACAGTATAGGAAATGGAGGAGCCAAAGAACTTACACAATGACTCATGGACATGAACAATGATGTGGCGATTGCCTGAGGAAGAGGGGGATGCTGGGTGAAGGGGGGTAGGGGGGAAAAATTGGAACAACTGTAATGGCATAATCAATATAATATAATTAAAAAATAAAATAAATAAAAGTACAATTCAGTTATGTTCAGAAAGAAGTTTATTAAAACAAAAAACAAAAACAAAGAGAAAGCCATGTTTCACTCATGCAACTGGAAAGGTACAAAGCTCTTTGTACAGTGTGTCTGAGACAATTCCCATCAAGATGGAATGCCCTCTTCTAGGTCCCTCCCCTTTCCTCTGGAGTTGGGAGTGGATGCTGTATGACATACAAGCAGGGCTGGGACCACAGTGAGGCAAGAGAGCTAGAGGGCACAAAATGTAAGAAAGCACTCACTAGCAGGGTCGTGCAAGTGAGGGTCAGCCTTAAAAAAGTGCGTCCTTAAATGGTGTGCCCTGGGCACCTCTCTTGCTTCTTACTTCCAAGGAAGTCTGGCTACCTTGATGCCATCAGGCCAGAGTAGAACACAAAACAATAGAAAGAGACTCCTGGGTGGTCCCAGTAATTCCATCCGCTGGTGATTCAGCTCTTTCCAATCCTGCATCGGACAGGTAACTGAGAAAGTCTTTAACATGACTCAGCCCCAGCCACTGTCCGAGAGATCCCATGTCAGAACCACCCAGCAAAGTGACCCCTCATCAGGACCCATAGAGACGATGAAAAATAGAAAATGATAGTTGTCATTGGAAGCCACTAAGTTTTGCGTGATTCGTTAGGCAGTGAGAGTTCTAGACTTTCTAGATAACTAATGTAGGCACTCTCATACCTTGCTGGTGGCAGATTAAATTGGTACATCCTCCTTGGAGATGAGCAATAGACTAATGTCTAATCAAAATAATGCAAACACATGCCCTTTGCCCAGACAGCCCACTTTTAGAAATTTCCCAGTACATACAGTCACACACATGCAAAATGATATACATACAATATATTTATCACAGTATTGTTTAAATACAAACACTTGCAAACAACCTAAAAGGTCACCAGTATGGGCCTGTTTAAGCAAATTATAACATTCAATGGAATACTGTTCAGGCCAAGAAGGAAAGAGGGTATTCTTTATATGATGATATGAAAAAAAATCTCCGATGTCATTCCTAAACAAAACAATAACAAAAAAGATGCAAAGCACTGTGTGAAGTACACCGACAATCATGACAGAGGAGGAACAGAACATCTGTCTGTGGCCGCATGCATATGCACATGTCATCGTGGCAAATTACAGGAGAAACCTCGCGTTGCCTGGAGAAGAGAACTGATGGCCAAGAGGCAGGAGACGGGGAGGGAGGTTCACTGTAAACCCTTCAGTACTTCTTACCTTTATACCGGCTGAACATATAACCCAATCAAAAATACATAAATAAAATCAGCTTTTAAAAAAGGAGTTTCTATCAATTGTTTTTGCTTTAACTTAACACTGTCTGGACTTTTAGATAGTGGAGCCGGATCTTTAAAGTGAGGTACCCAGAGTCCTGAGGATCAGGAGGAGGTGCTTCCAGCGTGCGTGTGCGCGCGGGTTAGGAGGCTCCGTTTCTGCATACAGAATGAATAAGCATGCTCCTCCTTGAAATGCGTTTGGCTGGGAAAGCACCCTACCGGGCTGGTTCTGGTTTCTGGCTGCTTCTCTCCCAGCCTTCCTTCTCTCACCTGACAGAAGGCAGGCATAGCTCTCACCTGTCCTCCATTTCATTCTGGGTGTTGCCCAGAGCGGGAAGACCTCTGGGAGGCCACACAAAGGAACAATTCAAAATACTGGCATTGGTTTTGAGAAAGTGAACAACTTTAAAGATTGGGAAATAAATCCTTTTGCAAGTCTAATTCTTGCAAAAGATAGTTTCCAAGTTTTTGCTTTCAAAAAAATCGAAAGAGAACCTGTTGAGTTGTCAGCTGACAGCACATTAAAAGTTATTTTTGATAAAGGCCATTCTTATATATAACTCAGGACTTCAAAGAAACAAGCAATATTGCTATAAGAAAACTCCTTCCATTGCCATCTGCTTATTTATATAAATAACATTCCTCAGCACTGACATTTTTAAAACCAAAAAAAGGGAATAAAATTGATGTGATTAATTACACTTAGTCATAAATAACTGAACTTGCTTAAAAACCAAAGCAGCCTTATCCATCTTACTAAGAGATACATTTCCAATAAAATTACTTTGTTTAATGATTATAGCTGGTCAAAGCAATTGCAGCAATGACTCCATCTAAAGTGTTTTTTTTTTTCCCTTTAGAACTTTATGATCAAAAAGTTTCCACTTGTTTACATACTTTTATTGCATGGAAGTATAATAGAGTCATTAAAAAAAGACTTTCAAGCACACAGATATATCAGGAGTAAAATTGTTTCAGGGAAGCAGAATGAAATGCGTTCAAAGTAACGAGGGAACAATGTAAAATTTCCATATGTTAAAGAATAACTTATTGATATATTTTTAAAATGGTGATGGTGGGTATGAAATGGCTGTGGTATTTGAACATTTTTAAAGAAGATATAACAAAGTTTTAAACATGTTACATCTTTTGTTGAAGAAACATTTTAAACAATGTAAAACTGTGTAAGAGAGAAAGTTCTTCAAATTCTTTAAACAATACACAAATAATTTGAACTATTGACTTAGAGACCATCAGATTCCGCTCTCTTTACATTGCAGATGAAAAACTTGCCCATGAAAGTGAAAATAACTGGGGTGGTAAACACAATACAATACACCGATGATGTGTTACAGAATTGTATACCTGAAACCCATTGAATGTTATTAACCAATGTCACCCAAAAAATTCAATAAAAATAATTTTTAAAAACACAAAGCGAAAGTAACTTTCTCAGGGTCCCTGAGTGACAAATGGGACCAGCCCCTGGTCTTCTGCTTCTTGGTCCTGACAGCCAGAACTAACCCAGGCAACCTGCCGGCAGCGGGAAGCTCTCTCCGGTCTGCGGCAGGAACCCTTGAGTGGTAAGGGGCAATCAGCCCAGATTCCAACACTGTGCACTCCGCTTGCCCCCGGGGATGGAGATGAAACCCAAGCAACAAAATGCTTCCCACATCCTCTTGGGGCATGTGCAACGTTTTACTGGGCCCTTAAGATAATCCTTCATTTCCTTTCCCATCCTTTCACCTCTCATTTCTGTGAATCTCTTACTTTCAGTTTGCTCATCAAAAGCCTTTCCTGGGGACCCGCCTCATCCCCAGTACAGATGATTCCAGCAAGTGCTGGCCGGGGCCCAGTGAGTTGGAGGACGGGGCTGCAGGAGCAACTGCATTGACACCTTAACTTTGCCTTGGTGGCTCTGCTTGTCCTCTGCCCTCACCCTCGGTCTGACTTCCAGCCTTGTGCCGTCAGCTACAGGTAGAGTCTTCATGTAACTCACTCTTCAAATTAGCACACGTTTGAAAGCGGGATAAATATATTAATACTTATGCCAGAAAAACAGGTAAAACCAGGACCCTCCTGGGATATATGGTCCACTTAACTATAGGTTACCGGTGAGGAAGGAAGAAAAAGCTCAGAATGTTGGGTTAGGTTAGGCATGGGGAGTGATAAAGCAGCAGATAAATCGGGGAGATCTGGCCTGGCCATGGGTGATAAGACCCAAATGGGAGGGAAGATGCACTAATAACAATTGTCTGTTGTATTGTTTTTGGTCTAACACTCTGGGCGGAGCCAATACTACCTAAGGGCAGAATCAGCAGCTATGCACTTGATGTGATTTGGGGAGTCCAAAAAAAATAAATAAATCCAGAATTACATAAATCTAGCTTCCTCATGACCTCTGCAGTAAGATGACTTCTGATACCTCCCAAATTAAACTTGTTACTTAGGCCTCCTGGAAACTAGTGCATTTTACCTGGGTGGTATAACTTGGTGGGAATACCATAAATGCATCCTTCTGTACCTTACAGAAAAGAATCATGAGAACGTGGGTCATAGGACAGGTAAGTTTTAAAGTGGGGACTAGAGATGTCATAGTCGAAGACCCGGAGCATAAGGTATGAACCATGCTTGCTGGGAGAAGGCAGCTGTGGCCTGGGGAGGCGGTGGGGCGCATTTGGGACGGCGCGTTCACACAGGCAACCTCCTTTAACCCTCCCTACAACCATGTAGGTGGGCTCGGTCTTCCCTGCTTTACCCAGGAGATAAGCCCAGATGGCTTGTTACCCTCTGAAATTACTTTGAAAGATCATTACAGGAGACAGATTGTACCAGAAATCAAAAAAATAATACCTTGTATTTGTGTAATTCTCTGTGTAATAAGTATTTTCATGTGCATTATCTTATCCTGACTTGAGAAGAGGCCCCGTGAAATGGACTGGCCGGGTATTGTTATGATCGCTTTATGATGAACAAGGCAAGGTCCATACTCCAGGTGTCCTGACTTGGGTTTAGTGATTGGGCATATTTCCCACCAGCTACACCTTATGACAGGTCAATCCTGACAAATTTCCTTGGCCTTATAGGGAGGATAACTGAATCATTCCAGTCATGCATATGAAAAAAATATTTATTTATAATTAGATTCACATACAACTTTTACCAAGGTCCCTAAGTCCCTAAAAATCTGATTCCTGTCCACCTTTCCAACCTGTCATTTTTTCGTGTTCTTTCTATAGACTAGTGTGGTCGCCTTTCTGATCCTTGACTACACCATGTCCTCTACCATTGCCAGTTTCCTTTGCCGGGGCTCCTTCCCTCCAGATATTTATGTGGCTGGCTTATTCTCATGCCTCAGGCCCAGGCTGATTTATTCAGACTCTGCCTTCCCTGTTATCTAAAGTGGCCTCTCCAACCTGTTCCCTCTGTTCTATCGTCCTGCTTATTTCCTTGATTACACAACACAACTTGCAATTCTCTTGCTTATCTGTTATGTAGTTTTATCTTGTTTTCTCCACTAAAACATAAATCCCATGAGGCAAGGACCAAATATGACTTTATTTTATTGCTCTATTCCAAATGCTGGTACAGAGGAGGTACTTGTAAATGTTGTTTTATAAGTAAAATGAATAAGCAACTTCAACTGAGAATTCTTAACTAGATCTGTGGCCAGCCAGCGTTTTTGCTATGGATGGTTATACTGTAATTCCAACAGGAGTGCATTCAGGAAGATAAAAGAATCGCTCATTCTTCTAGCAAGAGGCACCCACAGGGATGGAAGGGAACCGCTGTCTCCTTGAGAGGCTCTTCTGATCTGTACGCCTTGGGAAAGGGAGCGTCAGTGTCGCACACTCCCTTGACAAGGGGGCAGACTTGTCAAATCCAAATCCTCCAATCTACATAGACTTATTAATTTTTTTTAAAGCAAATTCCATATGCTCTAATACAGCTTTAATGGTGCAGCTATAAGGAAGCATGATATATAGGATTGCTTCATTGGAAAATACATCAAGTAAAAAAACACTCTTTAATGTGCTTTGACAAGATGATGAGCTCAGGAATTATTCAGTCCCAAGAGATTCAGAGGCTCCAACACATGCTAATATCAGAATGATTTCATTGACCTAAGACACCATTGCCTGTTTTTGTTTGTTTTATTAAATTCCACTTTTACTGCTACCTTATGACCATGATGCTGGTTCCTTTAAAGTGAGACTTCCCTGGGATTCTGGAACAAGACAGCAATTGGAGCTAAAAGCCGTGTGGGAAGGTAGCTAAATCTTAGACACATAGAAAGAAAAAAATTTGAAGATGGAGATTTTCAAGGGCAAAAACATTTACAGACTTTCCTGAAAGAATAGAGGCCAATCCAAAAATGCATGAAATTCTACAGTAATATATTTTTTGCCCTGTGATAATATCCAAAATAAGTTAGAAATTACAGTTGGAGACTGTAACTGGAGAGAGATTTATTTCATACCATAAGAAAAAGATTAGGAATTTCAAAATTGTTTTGAAATTTCAGCAATTTTCTACCTAGATTCTAATATAGGAAAAATATTATTTATACTCTAATATTTGTGTAGAAACTGAATAAATCACCCTGGAACTGATACATACATTTTTAATCCCAGTGATGTAATGATGTGATGTCATTAAGGAGATTCCATACTTTGTAAAAATAACTGAGATTCTAGTAATGATACTCTGGTCAATTAAAATCCATCAGCTTACTGAGGGAAATCAGAAGAGTGGGACAAAATATTAAAAACACCTGCTTGACGGCACCTGCGAGGCTATCAAGACCGAAAGGAACTCCTAGACTGAAGAGTAGAGGCCCAGGGAGGTGGCCCAGTGTGTGGAGGGAGATGTTTTTCCCCTGGGAACTTTTGCCAACTCTAGGGGAAATGACTGAGAGGCTAGAGGGCCTTTTTGAGAGTCACATCGGGCTAGGGGCCCCAAGGGGCCCTCTGGTGAAATATAAGTTGAGACCCCAAAGGGACCGCACTAGGAATAAGGGTAAACTAGACTTTGAAGAGACTCATTCTGAACTGGCATTGAAGTGGTGCAAATTGGTGGTTCCTCCCTGGAGGAAAATGACTTGGTGGACCTAAAGTTAATTCTACAAACAATGTTGCAAATACAACATTTGGCACACAGTGAAAAAAAAAATAACTAGGTATATGAGGAGATAAGGTAACATGGAAGCAAACAAACAAACAAACAAAACCAGAAACAATTACATAAACAGATCCCCAGGAGCTTTAGATTTAAGAATTACCAGTAGAAGTCTTACATTAAATGTTTACTATGTTCAAGAAGATAAATGAAAAAAACTGGTAATTTTGGCAAGAATGAGAAACTATAAGAAAGAAACAAATGAAAATTTTAGAACTGTAAAAGATAGTTAAGAACTCACTCAATGAATGGCTTTAACAAGGGTTTGACACATACAAAGAGAGAATTGATAAAATGGCAGATAGGTCATGATTCATAATTCAGAATGCATCATGAAGAGATAGAGTAATGGATGCAGATTAAATCAGACTAATAATAAATTACCTAATGAGATTATAAACCTAAATCTAGCAGTAGTTACATATAATGAAATGAGACAAAATCAAAGATTGAACTGATATAAAAAATTATGTTTATAAGAATTATTTATTTCTCTAGGAACACCAAAATGTTGAAAGTAAAAAGATGGATGAAGAAATCAAATATAAATACCAGTGAAAGAAAGGATATAGGTATATTAATATCAGATACAGCAAACTATGTCTCTAAAGAGAGACACAATAATGGTAAAATGAACATTATAGTAGGAAGACAGGAAAATTTAAATTTGTATCCACTTAGAAAATATAACTTTAAAATGATATAAAGCAAAAAATGACAGAACTAAGTGGTGAAATAGACAAAAATATTTAGTGAGACTTTTTTTCTGTTTGTTTTTGTGTTGTTTTTTTATAAACATGCTTTGTAACTGATAGAACAAGCAAACAAAAATCAGTAAGGACACGGAAAACTTCAGCAACATGACTATGAAATAACCTGGTAGACAATGTGAAGCATTCAACAACTGCAGGGTATATATTATTTTGAGGCGTATATGGAAAAATTGATCATATACTATGTCTTAAAGCAAGTCTCAGCAAATTTCCAAGACTGAAGTCATACAGCATACGCTCTCTGACCACAGTGCAGTTGAAATCAGTAACAAAAATATACCACAAACCCCTGTGTATGTAAAAATTAAGAAATATGTCTCTAAATAACCCTTAAGTCCAAGTAGAAATCACAAAGGAAATTAAAAAATATTCTAGATGGCATCAAATGCATGAAATGGTATATATTTAAAAGGAAAAATATTTTATTTTAAAATATTGGACATTGTTGACTTTAGACTAGATTTAACTCTTTAAAACCTTTCCTTGTCTCCTTTCTCATATATCTCTTCTCCCCACACCCTATCCTCCCAAATATTTATAGCACCTCCCGTTAAATATTATTGTTTATTTTATTTTGGCTATGTAAATATTTTTCACAGAAATGTGAACGGGATAGATGTTGCTTTCAAGGCTTTATTCTTATCTATTCTATTTACTTGCGTATCCCTTTGCCACCCCTGAATGAACTCAGTCCAGCTTCCCTGACAGCAGCGAACAGTTAAGTAAATAAAAATCTCCACCATCCAGACTGCTGGGGCAAAAGCTTTCCTGAGCCAATGGCAGCTCTGATGGAAAGAAATGGATTTGCATAATGCAAGAAGGCAAGAGCAATGCTGAGGAATGCACAAAGGAAATAGTGTCCAAAATATATATATATAAAAAGAAGTAGACGCTCTCAAAGTGGATAGGAATAGCTGTTTCTTTTCGATGCACTGTAAGAGTGCAGAGTCAGAATAGGCTGAGAGCCGAGCATTCTTAATGATTTTATTGCAGGAGAAAAATAAAAATTCAAAATTGTCTTTTTATTTTTCTTCTTTTTAGTACTTAAAAAATAATGAGTAAGAAAGAGAGAGAGAGAGAGAGAGAGGGAGAGAGAGAGAGGGGCAGTTTCCAGGTTACAAATCCATTGCTTAAGGAATGTTCCCCAGGATACAAGCATGCACTTATGAATGTGAGTAGGTGGCTTGCTTTCTGCTGTGACCTCTCGGACCACCCTTTTTACTCACTAAGTGCAGAGGGTGGTATATAAAGAAAAGAAATGGAAGGAACCCTCTCCCACAGCCAAGCAGGTGTGGAGGCAGGAAGGGCACAGAAGCTGGATGAATATGGCTTTAATGTCCTGAGCTGCTGGTTAGAAGTCAAAATGCATTTTCCAACAGAGCCCTACGAATCTATTAGGAATGGTCACATGTTGGTTTTACTTTTTATCAGGATGGGAGGAGAGAACAATAGAAATCATTTACAAAAAGTAAGAGTTAGGGTTCTATTTTTCTCCTGTTGAAATATATAGATTTCTGAGGAAGAGCTGGGAAGTTAAGTACCATTCTTTTTTCTTTTTTCTTTTTTTCCATTTGTTCAATATTTACAGAACACTTATTGAGTAGCCAGCACCGAACTGAAGCTGGAGAGTTTTCTCAAAATGAATTTACAGCCTAATAGGGGATACAGATATAGAAAGGCAATCACAACAGTGTAATAAGGTGGATTTAGGTGCTGAGCTGCAAGGGCCCCAGGAGACGCTGTCCTCAGCGCAGGCTGGATGGATGGGAGGCTCCAGAAGCTGTCACCTAAGGTGACACATTGAACATAAGGATCTGTGGCTCTGCAACAATGGGAAAATGTTTCAAATCCAAACTTTAAACTTACTAATTTGTAAGAAGTGATTGGCATGAGAATTTATGATTGCTTGTATGGTATTCCTTCCTGAACCAGAGATAGAAGTCAACCATACACATTGTCACTAAGATTTCTGATTTTCACCAATTATCTTAAGCCTGAACCTTTTTTGTTGCTTTCCTTTCCGCATCACCACCTAAAAAGGGCCCAACCCATTCATCTGCTTTGCCCTACTTCTCTCTGACCCATTACACAGTGTTGCCTCAAAATATTACTTAGGAATTCGAGAGTTCATGGTGGGGCGGGCTGGGAACTGCTTTTTAGAACTGGCTCTCAGAAAATGCCATCAAAAGGTAACTGGCCATGTCCAACTTCTGATGAAATTTTAATGATCACACTGACATAAACCACCACTTTCTGTTCCTGATCTATTTCCCAGGATCTTTCCTGCAATTAATCACCATCTGAATGGATTCTGGAGCTCCAGGCCAAAGTGAAACCGCTTGCAGGAATCTTACCAGTTTGTGCAGGGACGTTACAGAGCACTTTTTATGAGCTCTGACTCACCCTGGGCTGGCTCCACAGCCTCAAGTAAGGCTGCCTGTTACCTTTGTTTCTTCCAGTTTCCATGGATACCACTCAAGAGGGTTTCAAAGTTTCTAGTATAGGCTTCCTCTCTGTTTTGTTACTTCTCTTAGAATTCCGTGGTGGGTTCCATCTGGCTCTTAGTTTTCAGAAGGCAAGGCATTCTCCTGTTAACCTGCCTCGATGTGACACCAGCCTCCATTTTCTGGATCTTTCAGTAAAAGAATTTGAGCCAAAATGATCAGGAGAACTCACAATGCACTTAACAATGTCTGTGGACTTGGCCTGAGGTTGTCCACCCTTTATCCCCCAAATCCTGCCCTGTGCTCCCAGCCAAACATGTCTAACCTGCACCCACCCTTGTAAGAGTGCAGAAGTACTTCTTGGTTTCCCCATTTTTCTTTATAGTCCATGTGGGGGAGAGAGTCATTCCTACTTCTTTTCCATTTCTTTTCCAAGCAATGTTTGCACTTGGTCACAGCTAGAAAATGTAACAAGCAGGTGGAAGAAATTGTGTCCTAGTCACAGAAAATAGGTGGACCTGCAAATTAATTACTCATGGAGGTACTCAACACAAGTTGCTAAGGAGCCAGGTAATGTTTGTGGATGAGGCAAGGGCAAGTGGGCTGTCCTTAGCTGAGTCTCAGTTCCACCCCTTGTCTGGGAGGGCCAGCGGGTGGGGCTGCGGACAGGGAAAAGGGCAGTAGGGAATTTTGTTTCCTTGGCAGCACATCTGCTGAGGTCATGAGCAAGCCATGCGACCTTGTGGGTGGTCTCTCATACTCACACTCGTCCAGCTGCACAACACAGCGCCCCCTCCCCCCCGCCCCCGCTTATGGCCTCAGCCAGAGTATTTATTAGGAACCCTGCCTCCTTGGAAGACTAAATAGCTAGGACTTCATAATTAAAGACTTCATTAATTTCCTACTGCAAATTTTCATGGCTAATGGGACTTAGGCCTGCATTATTTATGGCACCGGAAGGGGTACCATCCATTAATCTTAGCTATCCTCTTACGCCCAGGTGCCCACTCCACCCTTCCTCCCCCACGAGCCTGCCAGCGGAATAGGAGGTAGTCAGTGCCAGAGTTTACAAGAAGTAGACTCTCAGGGTCTCCATGCTGGTCTGCATGAATTTGTCGTGTTGCCAAAACAAGGCTGGAAAATGTAGCAAGTCTAACACTCATGTGTCATCTTTTAATTGTTTTCTATTCTCAGTTCATCCCATAAGTAAATAGGGCATAGAGCAGATGAAACTGGACTTTCTCCCTGGCTTGTCTTTCAAGAGTCTCACTAGGGAGTATTTTAGAAGCTCTCTGGGGCAGGGGAATGAAGGCTCTTAGAGAAAAGGGGTTGAGAGATGTGCTCCAAGCTGCCAAAGGGAGCTGGCAGAAGATGAGCATGAGATCAGTACATTTTTCCTAGAAAGAGTCATTTTGTGGCCTCATTTGAGGAAAAGCTTTCTTTCTGAAGTCATAGTGCATGAGAGAATTAATAATAGTAAAACAGCTAATATTTAAGTACTACCGGTGTCAGAGAAGGTATGCATTATCTTGTGTACTCCTTGTACAGCAGCTCGCCACCACAATCTGTTTGTCCCCTCTTTCCTGGCAAGAGTTGTACCTGGAACATGGCTATCCAGCCTGGGACTACATTTCCCAGACTCCTCCAAACCAGGTGAGGTCATGTGCCCACAACCTTCACCCATGGCCAACGAGCAACAGCAGGCTACATTCAAGCTGCAGCCTTTAGGGGAGTTCCCGCCTTCATGCTCTTTTCCCCTTTCCCATTGGTTGAGTTGTAATGGTCTTAAAATCTATAAGTTGTTATTAGACGCGGTGCCTAAGCCACCCACCAACCCAGAGCACCTGTCCTTGATGGCTTCATGAGAGACATAAACCACTTGTTCCTCATCTAACCACATTTTAAGGATCTTTTATGAGGAAGCTTATGCTACCCTAGAATATTTTGTAACAACCCTCCAAGACAAGTTGGTTTTTTTTAATTAACCCATTTTTACTAATGATAAAACTGCAACTCAGAGTAGTTAGGTAATTTATGTAGAGCCATACTGTTATACATTAGCAGCACAGGGACTCAAATCCAGGTTCTCTGACCACCTATGAAGACAGAGGTCAGGATAACGGTGCCCTCGTGTAGAGGGGATTGACTGGGAGGATTCACGGGGAGCCTCCGGCTCTCTGTCCCACTCCTTTTAAGAAAAAAGTGCTTGGATTAGTAGTTTCATATCTTTAACATTTAGACAACATTTTATTATCCAAAGCACCTTCACACAGTTGGCTCATTTAAGCCTCACAAACACGTTGTTCACTGTGTAGATGAAGAAACTGAGGTCTGGATAAGTTAAATATCCAGGGAAAGACCCTGATTGGCCCAGCATAAGTCTGTTGCCTTCTCCATGGACCAATCACTCAAGCCAGGAGGATGGGGCAAGACATGGTGATTGGGAGTCCCACTAGAACCACATGGATTGGGTAGTAGCACAGGAACAATTAACCATAGGAGGTGAAGGAAGGTGGATGCCAATGTCAGAATCAGGAAGGGATGTTGAACAGGCAAAAACAGATCCATTATACATACTTTGCATTGTAGAAAGAATTCACCATAGAACTGGCAACAGTATTCCTTAGTTTTGAAAACTCTTTGTATGTGCATTATATGTAATTTTCTCTTGGCCTTACCATAGACAGCCTCTTGCAATGCGCTCTCTGAGACTAGTCTGTTCATTCAAACCCTCTCTAGAACTTCTTAGAGCTCTCTTTTAATTACAGGCCCCAGGCGAGTCTAACCAGTGTATGTGTACACAGTCCGGTCCCAGGAAGACCAAAGCCCCTGAGTGAAGAGATGAAGAAGTAAAACAATTGCACACAGGTGTGGGCATCTGTGCTCTGCGTGAAGAGTGGGAGAGAGGTGGTTACACATACCCTTAGTTTCCCCTCTCTAGAGTTTCTTTCTGGTTGCTCTCTGAGGATCAAAATTCATTTTCACCATGGTGCCTCAGTGTGAAGGGAAGACTCTAACAAAAAGTCAGGCATGCCATTCCGTCTGCTTCACAGGTGTGCGTAAGTTTTTGGCTGCTCCCAGCCCAGTGAGTGCACTTGGTTGCCCTGTGGGCCCAACTGCTGGCCAAAACATGAACTTCACGGGAAAGCAAGCGGTTGGAACCGCCCAGGCTGGTAGTGACTGTCATCTCTCAATTTGGGCACAGGACCTTTCTAACAATTTGTGACATATTTCTGGGACTCCAGACATTTCCATTCCATGCTTTGCATTAAATAGTATCTTTTAAATTTTAAAACCACAGTAAACAAAAATTTTATAATGACCTTGTACACAATGCACATAAAATATAACAAAAACATTTCTTGAAAAACACCTAATAGGTATCCTTACCCTGTGTGTTGTACTCAGATATGTTTTATTCGATGTTATTTCATGTTGTAAAAATTCCAGAGCATAACCAACTACACGATTTCGTGATAGAATGTGACGTGCAGTTAAGAGAATACGTAGTCCAACCACTCTAGGCACTGCCCTGGCGCATTGTCAGCCTGAACTGGGAGCACCTTCCCAGTCCACCCCTCAAAGCCCTTTGCTTCAGGGCTCTAGCCCAGCGTTATGTGAGCCGTGCTAGGTAAGGTGGTGGGCCCTGAGCCTCACATATCACCCCCACTCCCTCATGACGGGTCTCAGAGTCGAAGGGACACTTTCTTAGCTGTGTAAATCCCTCCACATCACACTGGCATGGGCGGTCACCTGGGCTTTGCTCCACACCAGACATCAGGAGCTCACTGCCTGCTGCTTTAGCTGAGGCATTAAAAAGTTCTTTGAAAATGAAGAGATTTCACCTTACACCTGTCAGAATCTCTATTATCAAAAAGTCAATAAATAACAAGTGTTGGTGAGGTTGTGGAGAAAGGGAGCTCTTGAGCACTGTTGATGGATTTGCAGACTGGTGCAACCACTATAGAAAATGGTATAGAGGTTCCTCAAAAAATTAAAAATAGAACTATCATATGATCCAGCAATTCAACCTCTGGATATTTATCTAAAGGAAACAAAAAACACTAATTCAGAAAGATATACACGTATGCACCCCCATGTTCACTGTACCATTATTTACAATAGCTAAGATATGGGAGCAACCTAAGTGTTCCTCAACAGGCAAATGGTTAAAGAAGATGTGGTATACATATACGATCAACTATTAGCCACAAAAAAAGGATGAAATCTTTCCTTTTTCCATTTGTGACAACATGAATGGACCTAGAGGGTATCATACTAAGTAAAAGAAGTCAGAGAAAGATAAATGCCGTGTGATTTCACTTACATGCAGCATATAAAAAAATCAACCAAACAAAAACAAAACAGAAACACACTCAAATATAGAGAATAGATTGATGGTTGTCAGAGGGGAGAGGGTTGGGGGAATGGGTGAGATAGGTGAGGAGGATTAGGAGTTACAGACTCCCAGTTTTAAAGTAAATGTCATGGGGATGTAATGTACAGCATAGGGAATATAATCAATCATACTGTAATAACTTTGTATGGTGACAGATGGTTATTAGACTTAATGTGGTGATCATTTTGTAAGGTATTTAAATGTCAAATCACTATATTATATGTCTAAGACAAATATAATATTGTATGCTAACTATACTTCATTAAAAAGATTTACAGAGCATTTAGAAAAAATAGCAATAGATATATGGAAAATAAAATTATTTAAAAACTAAGGCAATTTCTTATTCCAGAAAAACAAAAAAGCAAAAGATTATTTAAGAAGGAAACATAAGCAGGTCCATTACCTAGCTAGGTAGCAAACACCATTTAATCATCATAATGTAAACATTGAATATTAACATACCTCCAAAAATTATATAATTGTTGAAAGGATGGTGTGGAGAGAAAAAGAAGAGGTAAGAGGCATATAAAAGACAAATCTCTGTCTATGAAAACAGCGTATCAACAGATATGTTAAAGCAATAAATGGCAGTCAAGCATATCATTTTGAAATACAGTATATAAAACAACGAAAAAAGAATGGATCCACATGCTTGTGAGGAGCGGTCCCTGAGGCGGGGAGAGAGGAAGGGCAGACAGGGAACCACTAAGATTTTTATTTTATTTTTCAATTATAGTTTACATTCGATGTTATTTTATGTTAGTTTCAGGTGTACCTCGTAGTGATTAAACAATCACATACTTTATAAACTATGGTACTTGTAATGCTAAATTTAAACAGCTAAATTTTGTTACCCTTATGTTTAACTTTTCAAACCATTTGCACATGTTACCCTAACATAAATACAATTATAAAAGGGTTCTTTGATGGTTCCCATAGAAACGGCCTTGCTACCACGTGCATCCCTTCATCCTGGTCCTGCCTTCGAAGGCAGGTGAGTGGAATCTATTTTCCAAAGCCACATCCTAAAACCTTTGAAGACAACACCCACAACTGTCCTCAATCCCCCATCACCAATTCCTTCCATCGATGAGGGACACAGTTCCCAGGTCCCTGGCCATCCTGCCCGCTGTTTCTAGACACTCTTTTGTTTGCCAACATCCTTCCAAATGTGTTGCTTCCAGGACAACATTCATGTATTTTAATCACATTAAGAAATCAGCTGCTGTAACAAACAGAACTCTTGACCCCAAGATTGTTGACCTTTGTCCTAGCTGCATGACATGGGCCCAGCCCTCTTTCCTTTTTGTTTGATTTCTTCATCATTCAAAAGAGAGGACTGTGTTGTTGAGTGGGCACAGAGTTTCAGTGTGAGATGGCGAACAAGTTCTGAAAACGGGCAGTAGTGATGATTATACAACACTGTGAAGGAACCCAGTGTGACCGAGAGGTACACTTAACAAATGTTCAACGTAGTAACTTTTATGCTATGTCTATTTTACCACAATGTAAAGAGAGAGCAAGCGTTGGATGTGATAATCTCTAATATTCCTTCCAAGATGTCCAAAGCCTTTACCATCTGACCCCGCATTACTTTGGCATTGAAGGCCCCAGGGGCCGGGCCCAGCTCTGGGCCTTCCATGGAAAGGGGTGGGAAGATGCTGAGAGTCCCAGTCGGTGACAGGGAGCCCGGCGTTCAGTAGCACAACCCTCTCACCCCACTGTCCCGGACCCCTGTGGTCTAGCAGAGCCTAAACACTAAACACGTTCCCAGTGAAGTCAGAGCAGCCGTCCCAGCTGGAGCCCGCGGGCTCAGAGGCGGGCAGGGCGTTCACACCAGGCAGAGGCTTCAGCGGACGGCCTGACCGTAGGGACGGCGGGGCCAGCTCAGGGAAGGCCTGAGACCTGGTTCCGGGTTGCAAAATCATTTTTTCCCCCGCTATCTATTCCAGGGCAGTGGTGGACCCAGAGAGCTTTGGGCTGTGTGTGGGTAGAGAAGCTGTCCTGTTGGGTTTTTCATTTCTTTTTTCTAGTTTTGGAAGTAGCCTCTGTCTTCCTTTTAACAACAGAAACTCAAACACGCTTAATCTGAGGAACAGAGGGCCTCGCAGGGTCTAGCACAGGGCCGCCAGAGAGCTGTGTGACACAAATGTCCACAGCCTGATGCTCTTGACAGTCAGCCCCACAGGTCACCTCCACCTGGGCTGTGCTGGGACTCCCCGACCCACCCAAGAAATGTCATACAAGTCTGATGGTTGAGCTCCCCTGGACACCGTGAAAGGCTCTGCACCTCAATCAAGAGATATTTGGGGTCTTTGAAGTGAAAGAGGAGGAGGTAGGGTATATGATTTCCTTTTCCTTTTTTTTCTTTTTTTTATCAATTTGAGAGAGAGAAACATGGTTTTGTTGTTCCACTTATTCATGCATTCGCTGGTTGATTCGTGTATGCCCCCCGACTGGCGATCGAACCCACAACCTTGGCATATCAGGACAATGCTCAAACCAACTGAGCTTCCAGGCCATGGCCAAGTATTTGGTTTTCAATGATTTTCTTTTTCTTTTTCCAACCTGTGGGAGAAAGCATAGGCAGCTGAAAACTATGTTAAAGACCGGATTTGGGGAGTGTCATCATATTTCATATATGCAACAAGTGACTGGAAGCAACTCCGTGAGGACAACAGGAGGCAAAATGAGCTGAAACTCATGCAGTGGGGCTCAGGTACCTCTTTTGTGAAGCAGCAGCTGAGGAGACTCGGCGCTCACCACTGCTGACAGAAAAGCCCGAGGAAGGAGCCAAGGCTGAGAACGACAACGGTATTAATTTGAAGGTGGCGGGGCAGGCTGCTTCTGTGGTGCAGTCTAAGATTAAGAGGCATTTTTGTACCACTTAGTAAGCTAATGGAAGCCTGTGGTAAATGACAGGGTTTGTCAGTGAGGCAGATCAGATTCTGATGGGATGGGCAGCTGATCACTGAAACAGACGCACCTGCACAGGTGGCAGCGGAGGATGAAGATACAATTGATGTGTTCCAGCAGTGTCTACCAAAAAGGGACTGTTCTACCTTGTCTCAGCACTCGGTTCCTACAGACCAAGAGTACAGACTCGATTAGAAAACCCCAGATTCTACCCACCACATTGAGTCTTACAGTATAGTTTCTCTCTGTTTTCGTTTTCCCCTTCCCCATTCCCTTACTATACCTAAAGTAACTGGTGCACGTGCACAAATATGGTGCATTTTTTAAAAAACTAAATAGTCAATGGTATGTTTCAATGGACACATATGGAGATGGAATAGGGAAAAATGACTTGTTCTGTGAAAATACAGCAGGTCCTCAAATAATGTCATTTCATCCGATGTCATTTCGTTATAATGTTGGTCAGCCACCGCAGGAATTTAGTTCTCATTTCTCTGATTCACCTGTGCGGGAACTGGTTTTGTTATACATGGTTTCGCTGCAGGTCCAAGAGCCTATCAGTAACATTCAGCGAAGACTCACTGTGCCGTCTCTCTCCATTCGTGGTGTGCCCGTTTAGCTCTTACTGTTATATTCCAGTGAGTTATTTTGCTCTTATTGTTAAACAACATAAAAAATCCTGCATACCTTGTTTGATTATAGAATTTTAGTGTTGTTCATTTGCCATTGTAAAACCAAGGACAATTTTATGGCAAACTTTTTTGTATGTAGCTGTTACCTGAAGGACAATTTGTCTGTAAATGGGGATAAATTACTCTCAAGGGAATGAATATGAGATAGTTTTCCTTTGAAATTAAAGTATCCTCTTGTTTAAATAAACTTGTTAAAAAAAAAAAAAGATGAAACCAGAATAAAACTCCCAGGTGGCATGCCATCTGGGTGTCTATTAACAATTAAAGAATTAAAGAACCAAACCCACCTGAAATCCATTAGAGGTGAGGGCAGGGCCAGGAGGCAGGCACCCCTCCCACTTTCCCCCAAACATCAAATGCTCTTCAGCCAACACAAGGCACCGTGCCAGACATGCACATCTGGAACCCAAGTGTGGTGCATCAGTCATGGCCTTAGGTTCTGGAGTCAGTCAGACCTGGGTTCAAATCCTGAATCTGACACAGCTGTGTGGCTCTGGACAGACGTTTCATGCTCTCTGTGCCTCAGTTGTCCTATCTACAGAGTGTGGTTGCTGGTACTCAGTTCATAGGTGGTTGTAAATGATACAGTATACATGCTTAGGGAGCAGTGGGAACTCAATAAATCTACAGTATTATAGCCTGTGGTGGTCCAAGTCTGTGCAAGGTGAAAGCCATTTGCCCTGTTCAATAGCGCCACAAGGACTTTTCTCCTCCAACATTTTATTATAAAAAACTTTATACAGAAAAGCTGAAAGTTGTACAGTGAATACCTATGTACCTACCACCTAGATTCTACAATTAGCATTTTGCTATGTTTTATTGCCTATCTGTCTCTTATCTACCCATCAATTCATCTGGGTTTTTTTTTTTTTTATCTTTAAAAATTTTCAATTACAGTTTACATTCAATATTCTGTATCCGCTTCAGGTGTACAACATAGTGGTTAGATAATCATGTAGTTTACAGAGTGGTCTCCTGATATTTCAAGTACCCACCTGGCCCCAAACATGGTTATTATGATATTATTGACTATATTCCCTGTGCTGTAATTTATTTCCCCATGACTATTCTGTAACTACCAATTTGTACTTCTTAATCCCTTCACTTTTTACCCAGTCTCCCAATCCCTCTCCCTTCTGTCAACCATCAGCCTACTCTCTGTATCTATGAGTCTGTTTCTATTTTGTTTTGTTCTTCAGATTCCACACATAATGAAACCATATGGCATTCGCCTTTCTCTGTCTGACTTATTTCACTTAGCATAATAAACTCTAAGTCTATTCATGCTGTTGCAAAACGTAAGATTTCATTCTTTTCTATGGCCGAGTAGTATTTCATTACGCATACGTACAACAATCCATCTGTTCCTAAAAATGCATTTAAAGTAAGTTGCAGATATCAGTACATTTTAAACTGCATATCATTATCAAGTTTGTTTGAAAGGTAAAGTTTGCATTTGATGAATGGCGCAAACCTTAAGTATACCATGGATGCATCCATTTTGGACCCTTAGCTCTGTGCCCCCTGCTTCAGTTGCCACAGAGACTGCTTTGCTGCAGGCTGGGCTCTCCCAGGGGCCGGGCGGGTGGTGCAGGAACACACAGGAGGGGAAGGGCTGCCCATCCAGCGGCAGTTGCTCCTTTGAGGCCCAGCAGAGCTGCTGCTCCTCTGGGAGGTGCAGACTGAGTTTCTGCTCAGGTCGCTGTGCCACTGTTTCAAGGTCCACTCCAGTCACTTCATAGAGGTCATTTCATTTATTCAACGTACAAAATCCTTTTAAAATCCTTCTGAGAAGCACCCCTAACAGCTCTCCATTGGCTTGCCTCCAGCACTCTCCCTAGGTTGTCTTTCCCAACTTAGAAGTTCTTCTTATTGATTTTTTTTCTTTCTGTAACTTCCAAGTTCTTTCTTCTGGAAACAGATTCAATATCCCTGTGAAAAAAGGAAGTCTGGTCTCTCACATGCTCTTTGCTTTCTCAATTTCTCCAGGCTTCTCCATCCTTTCTCACTTTATCATTCCTGCCCTGAATTACTCATTAACATTTCACACAGTGTCTCCTTCATGAAGCCTCCTGAGGGAGAGGACCACATCCTGGGCTTCACTGAAAAGCCGCCCTCCTCGATGGGGCTCAGTGCACATGCGCCATGACTTAGATGGAGACAAATAAGGGTATTACATGTGGTAGATGGGAATGTAACTAACTGGTCTTTGAGGCCAAACAGCTTAATGAGCTTTAGTCTTTTAAACATATTTTGGACCAAGAGCAGGAAAGTTTGTGTATCACTCAATCTATATTCTGTAAAGGAACTAGCCATGGAATTAAACACCTTAGTGAAGAGCCTTGCTTAATGAAGCTGTAAACAAAAACAGGTCTGCTAACTCTATGTTGTCAAGGAAGGGCTGCCTGGGCCACCATGGCTCTGTGTTTTGGATTATCATCATCACAATTTTGGAGAAGAAAAACTTGCTGTCCCCAAGAACCTTCTCTAAAGTGTCAGCTCGGTCTTCATGTCCACCCCAAGGCTGAGGGCCAAGAAAATCATACTTCAATCCAGGGCACATCAAGGTGCGAGGTCTCTTCCAATCTCCTAGATCCATCTTCCACACAAAACCTCCCCGTTGTCTATGAAGGGCCCTGGTTTCCAATCGCCGGTGTGAGGGCAGAAAGCCCAGCTCCCCCCCAGGTCCTAGCCATTCCATTCTTCCCAGTTCCTTCACAGGAAACCCAAGATGAAATGCCTCTCAGGAAACTTTCTTTGATACCGTAAACGCCTCCATTTGGGTCAGGCAAAGACTCTGCCAGTTCATCTGGAATTTCTGCAGGTTCTGTTCATAAAAAGAAAGAGCGATATATATATACATTTAACCAAAGCTTTACCTCTGTGTCTCCTGTGAGACCAAGACTTAGCCAGAAGCCAAACAATCACCCTGACAACATAACTGTGTTGTTACCCTGCATGTTTTTCTTTTCTTCCAAAATTAAGAGGGAAAAACCCCTCCAGAGCTAAGATCACGTCTGGTTTTCCTCCGCCTGTCCAAATGGGCCCCGCTGTGGGAGGAGGGCTCCCAGTGAGCAGAGAGACTCCGAATCGGAGGGGGAGCCGCTGGTACACTGGCGATGACTTGTGTGCACTGGAAGCTTAGAAAACGTACAATAAGCCCACGTTGGTTTTTACTGCAAAAGTCGGTTACAAAGGGACATCTCCAGCAGCACCGTGGCATTCACAAGGGCTTCTGTGGCGACGCATCGTCTTTAAAAAATGAGCAACCTACGATCTCAATGTTTTTGGAAGAACATATTTTGTTCACTCTCGGCCACAGCCCGCCTGTTGCATATGGCCCTGTGGCCCACACAAGGGTCACAGACTATTGCTGGCCGGGCACCAGGCGGCGGGCGAGCTTCCTGCAGCCGCCCAGAGCGAGGAGGCCCAAGGGGACGTGTCTGCCATGCCTGGGGCGCGCCAAGGGTCAAGGCTGCAGAAGCTCAGTTCAGGGTGCAGTGCACTGCGCACGGAGCCCAGACCAAAGACAAGAAACCCACTGCAATGGCCACCAAAATGGGTGGAAAATGAAAGAAAGATGGGAGATGATGGGGAAAGGCCAGGACAATTTTTCTGTAATATTGTCCTAGGCCGTCAGAACAGTTTCCCTGAGCAGAAGCAGTGTGCCGGATTGTTTTACTGCTTGCCCAGTACGTGGTGAGTCTGTTTGGTTTACATTAAAGCACAATACCCAGGAAAACAGCTGACTTCAAACAAAGTGATTTTGCTCCCTGGAGCTGCCCTCTCAGCCTTAGCAGTTTCGCCTTCACTCTGGGGTCAACGAGGTCTGCCTCTTAAATGTAGAAGTCAAAGCTAAACTGAGTCGAATTTTTTAAACCTATGACCTTTAACCACACTGTTGATTCACAATGTCAAAAGCCTCAATATTCTTCTGGGCTGGAAAGTTTAAAGATACTTGGCGCAAAGTCGGCTGTTGGATCCACATTTGAAAGAAGTATCTTTCCTTCATTTCAATAGAGCACCGCTTGAAACACTGTGTGAGCTAAGGCCATAAAGTAATGAACCTTTTAAATAAACACATTAGAATGTATAACCCAAATAAATACTGGCCTTGAGGAAAATGTTTTAGTCAAATGATACCATTATTGCTCAAAGCATTTTCAAAATTCCTCTTTCAGAATAGCCTTCAAAACAGGCTTGTCCAAAAGCAGATGTCACCTGACTTGAGGATAGTCACAGGTTTGCTTCCTGGATCCAGTGCATTTTTCCGCCTTTCACAATTTTTGCAGCTACAAGCCTGCCCTTCTCCCCTCTTTCCTATCACAAACTAATCAGCAAGAGATTTCAAGAGATGTGTTGCAATGGTGCCACTTGAGAACAAAAAAGTCTGGGAGAAAGACCACAGGGCCAGCTACAGCTGGAATCTAAGAGACCCCTGGAGCCTGGCCCCTGCTCCAGTTCCTTCGGGTAGTGAGTGACCATCAGACATCTAAGTGGATAAACTGGCCAACTGTCCGCAACCCAAATAATGCCACGTTAACCTCCTCTGTCAGGGGATGTTCCTTGGCTACAGGCAAGAGGGGCGCCGTGCATCTAACACAGGTATGGCTTTGGTCAGTGTCCTCTTCTGTGACAGGCCACAGCAGGAACACTGGCCAGCCACGCTGGAGCTGGTTGCCACTGGATGGCAGGGAGGTTTGCGGCGCAATGACAAGGAAGGAAGCAGCCAATTGCTGTTTGGATCCCCGCCATGGTAGCAGCTGTAAGGGAGACTCACAAAAGGTGGCTGGGGCCCATGGACGAGGAAAGAGCAGTGTGAGTCCTAGGAGCGTGGAGCTGCAGGAAGGAGGAACACCCACTTGGGGTTGTCAACAGTAAAGAGAACCTGGGGCGTGTGCCCAGGTTTGGAACCAACCAGAAGACGTGCTTGCTTCATTTGACGATTCAATGAAATATTTATGCAAGTATTTTGAAGTTGTAAAATGCTTTTAGGTTATTCATCACCCTTATTACCCAGGAGGAAAGCAAACTCACTCCAATCTTTCTGCCCCTCCAGGTGCCACTTATCTTCATCTACCCCTAAGTCTTCACTCTCTCCCCAGTTTAGTGAAACTGTCCTCATTCTTGTCCAAGGCTAATCCCTATACCTGGGCAATTCCTGTGCTCTTCCAGCTCCGCCCCTGCCTGCTTTCTGAGTTCTTCGTTCCATTTAGTTATGCGTTCGTCATTCATCTCTTCAACCCCTCCCCCACTCTTCCCATCATTATTCAAACTTGTCCTAAGTTCTCCTGACATAAAAAAAGAGAAAAACCCTCTTTCATGCCATTATATCCCTACACATAGTTCTTGTTTCTCCCACTGTTATCTTTTCAATAGCCAGCCTTCTGGAACGGGTCCTCTCTACCCACTCCCTCCAGTTGCTTACGTCCCATTCACAGCTGAGCACACGGCAGCCTGGTTACTGAATCCATTGCTGCACTGGAAATGGTTTTGGCAAGGGAACCAGTGACCACCTCCCACCATATCCGGTGGGCAATTTTGTTCTTCTATTAATCAACTTCCTAAACTTTCTTCCCTCAGTTTCTATGGGAACACACTCTTCTGTTGTTTCTCCCACCTTTCCAACTGCTGTCTATTTTTCTGCCTCTGTTGCTTCATCCAACATTGGGAATCCCTCTTGGCCTCTGGGGACACTGATGGTTCTTTGGCTCTTAGAGGGAAACTGGTTGGCGCATAGTCCAGTCAGAGCCCTTTTTTGAGCCAGAGGGTTTGGAGTTGGTGCTTTCTTCCTCTTGGCACCTCCTCTGGGGCTCTTATCTCCCCAGGCGTCTGGTGTGGTGAGTCAGCCGGGCCCTCAGCCCTGGGGCCGCAGGGAACGCAGGTCCTTCGGGCAGTTGCCATCAGCAACGCTGCAGGCGCCCGGGCGACCCCTCTGGGTTTCCTTATCATTTTTTGCCCTGCCTTTCCTAGGGTTTAAAAAGCCCTGGAAAAGGGATAAGGCAGAGCCCAGGCTTGCGTCTGGGCTTCAGAAGACAGATGACCACCGGGTCTGCAGGGTCTGAGTCTTCGATCTGCCTCCTGCAGGACAGAGGGTCTGTGTGGCTCCATCCGTGACACCAGGGCCCCGGCTCCCCCTTCTGTGGGGGATTCTGTATGGATTTACCGGCCGCAGAGTCCTGGCGCCAGATTGCAGGGCGGAAGTCCTGATCGCATCAGCTGTATCTGCAGGCTTTGTCTTCTCCATGGGGTGGGCAAAAGTAGGTACACAGCTGTGAGTTCATAAAAGAGTTTGTTCTTTAATTATTATTTATTATTGTATTATTTTCTACATGAACAACTGTGAAGCTACCTTTGCCCACCCCTGTATAAGCACTTGTCCGGGGAGATCTAATCTGCCCACTGGGCACCACATTCTGCACGTGGGGGTTGGTGCCACATTACCATCCTGAGCTCGAAGCCAGGGCTCCTGACCCGCAGGCTTATACCTACTAACATGGTCAATACACTTAAAAGTCCATTCATCAACACTCCCAATTTCTGCCTTTCTTTGCCCCTTTCCCCTTCTGTCTCTACCCTACCTTCTACCTCCCCTTTGGTCTAATCAGCTCTTACTTTTCCATAAAAATGTAGCCAAAATGCCACCTCATTGAAAGTCTTCCCTGGCCCCCAAGGTGCGGTCAGTGGCCTGCTCGCTCCATGTAGTGCCCTGCACTCTCCCAGTATGACACTGTGCTGTCGTCACTCGCTGCCCTTGCAGCTTTCCCGCCAGCCTGCGCGCTCTCCCTGAGCAGGGGCTCTGCCTTGGGTATGAAAGTCCAAGGCTCAGTGCACGTGTGAAATGGAAAGTCTCTCCTGTTGGCGAATTGGAACATTACTCTTTCTCAAACACATGTCGCCGGTTTATTGAGCACGCTTAACATGGTAAGATTAGATTTAGTGTTTTTCTCCTACCGCTGTCTTCAAATGAGTTCTGTCTGACTCTTCTTGTTCTTCGGTGATTTCTTCAGGCAGATCTGAAAACCTCAACCATTTTCAGATATCAGAACAGTACCATTTGGGGATATTAAAAGCTCCAATCTAAACCCAAACTTGCATCTCACATCCAATTTAAAGTTTCTTCCCTCCATCCAGCTTAGGTCTGACCTGGGGGTTAAGAACCTTCAGTGGGGAAAGGGGTGTGGTTTAGTCTCCCACTCTTCTTGATTTGTCTTCTCCACTCCCCACTCCTCCCGCCCCCACCCACCCTCCAGCCTTCTTCAGGACCCTCTACGACTAAGCAGATGAAAAATGAGAGCGAAGGGGCAGAGGCTATTATGCTCAACATGTGCAGTTTGTGGCTTATGCCTGAGTGTCTGGAGTCTTTGAATGGCTTATTAGTGGTGCTCTTGAGATTCCCTGCCCCCCATTCCCACGGCAGGGACTTCCGGCACTGCACCAGGATGATGCACTCTCCAGCTGCTCTGGTCTTTCTCTGCTGGGACCCCCTGCCCCAGAAGGTAGCCTGCTGGCCAACAATGGCCCATGGGAATCTACTCACCCATAGCCTTTCAAATGGCAGCAATGCATCTTACTACCTCAGTTGCCGTCTCCCCGGCCCCGCGCCCCCTCCCCCGCCACCCGCACCCTGCCACCCAGCTTCAGCTGGCTTCCTGCTTCCCTAACTCCCTGAGTGCCACGTGCCAGTCTTCATGCCCTTCCCCTCCCACACCCCAGAAGACCAAGGCAAGCTCTCCCAGGACACATGGCATTCTCTGCTCTGGCAGTAGCACCGTGCAGTCTGAAATATAAGCTCCAATCTACGAAATGAGAGGTCAGTGTGTTGAGAGGCCAATTTGTCTCCCCTCCTTGCAAGATCCCCCCCGCAACCCTGAGGGTCTCTTGGCCTCGTCTTTGCTTGCTTTGGGTGACCGGATCCTTTCCCTAAGGGAAAGAAGGAAAAAGCAAAACTTGCTCCTTTTACAAACTCCCTGCAAAGAACTTTCTCAGGTACTGCTAGCCTTTCCTTAGCAAGTCCTGTGGGATTTTTTTAGCACCTCTCTTTAGAATGCAGGGGTCCCTATCACACACTCACTTCAGCTTTGAAGTTTAGGCAACAGGAAACGTTCCCTTCCACATCCTGTTAGCTGATCTTAAAATAATTCCTTCTCCTCTCTTAGACCTGCTGTCACCCTCTTATTACCGCCCCCACCAACCTTATCTAAAATGCGCTAAAGGGGTTTGATTGGAACTTTATCTCTGAACAAAACTGAAAATCATAAAAATATATTTTATCTATTTAAAAAAATGGATGTTGTGTAGTCTTAGACTAACAAAAAAGAATGTATAGGAATTTTTGGCATTAGCTATTTGACAAAATTTTATGACAGCACAGTATGTCTTCCTTCATTTTACATCAAGGACAGGAAGATAAAGAGGAATCTCTTTGCAAAAATATTCAAACAGTTTCATCAGTTTCCTGAGGGCCTCTCTTCCACCTTTGATATTCAAATCACCTTCCTTTGAAGAGCCTGATGTATCAGTGTCCTTGTCAATTTCCTCTCCCTCTCCCTTAACTGCTCCAATTCAGCCAGATCCTTCCTTCTAGTGGTTTACCCACGAGGGAGTAGCTCTCCAATCTCACTGCCCACTTGATGAAAAGGCATTCGATTTGAATCTTATTTCTGCATATGGGCATCCTTGGAAAAATCAGCTGGAGGACGGCTGAGAAGGAGGATGCAGCAGTTGGCTAGGGAGCAGGCTGGTTTAATTGGGATTGAGGTATTTGCCTACGGACACTTTTCTGAGTGGTGGGTAAGTTCATCAGTCACCACTGTGTTACCACAACATTAGCTTGCCCACGCCATCTTAGAGCTGTGGGGCTTAGATACTGAAACCTGAGAAAACCAGGGACCTCTCCCAGCACCCACGAAGGAGTTGTACCCTAAGTGCTTCTCAGCTGACATGGGGCAAGGACTGGCTGGAGCTGACAGAAGGTCCACATGAGACCTGTTAGGGTTTAAAAAGCTGTCCTCATGTACACATTAAGGGGACTATAAGCATCTTTATAAGATGGCAGACTACTTAGTATCAGGGGCTTGCCAGGCTTTGAGTCATTTTGCAAAAATGATCTCCCCTCGGCAAATACTTCCAGAAATGACCTCTTCTTAAACCTACCACCTCTAACCCAGTACTTGGCCTCTTTCGATGGAGGCTCTTCCAGCATCACCAAGTCCTTCTGAGTCCCTGCCCATGCAAGCAGAAGGTCCCACCTAATCTCCTGTTATGATGTAAGGCCATTCCCCACTCTTGGTGACACTGAGGAAAGAAGGAAGCAACTATCAGTCCTTTTCACAAGCACAGCCTGAACTGGGAAGGGCGCAACGATAAAGGGAGGAAAATGGCCTTTGTGGTCAATTAATAGTTGACAAAGGAGGTAAGAACATACAAATGGGATAAAGATAGTCTATTCAAGAAATGGTGTTGGGAAAATTGGAAAGATATGTACAAAAAGTGAAACTAGACCACTTTCTTATATTATACATACGAATGAACTTGAAATGGATTAAAGACTTCAGTGTTAGACTTGCAACCATACAAATCCTAGAAGAAAACATAGGCAGCAAAATCTTGGACATTTCTTGTAGCAATATTTTTTCTGATATATCTGCTTAGGCAAGGGAAACAAAAGAAAAAATAATCAAATGGGACTACATCAAACTAAAAAGTTTTTGCACAGCAAAGGAAACCATCAACAAAATGAAAAAACAACCCACTGAATTGGAGAACATATTTGCCAATGATACACCTGATAAGGGGTTAATATCCAAAGTTTATAAGGAACTGATAAAACTCAAAACCAAAAATAAAATCCAATTAAAAAATGGGCAAAGGCCCGGAATAGACACTTCTCCAAAGAGGTCATACAGATGGCCAATAGACATAGGAAAAGATGTTCAATGTCATTAATCATCAGAAAAATGCAAATTAAAACCACAATGAGCTATCACCTCACATCTGTCAGAATTGCCATCATCAATAAATCAACAAACAACAAGTGCCAAAAAGGATGTGGAGAAAAGGGAACCTTTGTGCACTGTTGGTGGGAATGCAGACTGGCGCAGCTACTGTGAAAGCAGTGTGGAGTGCCCTCAAAAAATTAAAAATAGAACTGCCTTATCCAGCAATTCCACTTCTAGGGATATGTCCAAAGAAACCGAAAATACTAACTTGAAAGAACATAAGCACCCCAATGTTCATTGCAGTGTTATTTACAATCACAAAGATATGGAAGCAGCCCAAGTGTCCATCAGTAGATGAGTGGACAAAAAAGTTGTGGTGCATTTATACAATCGAATGCTACTCAGCCAGAAAAAAGAAGGAAATCTTACCCTTTGCAACAGCATGGATGGACCTGGAGAGCATCATGCTAAATGAAATAAGCCAGTCAGAGAGAGACAAGGACCATATGATTTCACTCATATGCGGAATCTAATGAACATAATGAACTAACAAGCAAAATAGAGACAAATGCATAGAGAGAGAGCAGGCTGACAGCTGTTGGGGTGGGGGGTGTGGACTGAAGGGGTGGAGAGACAGAGCAAAAAAGAAAAAAAGAGGAAAAACTCATGGACATGGACAATAGTGTGGCGCTTGCTGGGGGTGGTGAGGGAAGGTGGCAGAGGGTCTCAGGGGGGTTGATGGTGACGGACAGAGACCTGACTTGGGGTGGTGAACACACAATACATCATGCAGATGTGTTGTAGAACTGTGTACCTGAAACTTCTATAATTTTGCTAAACAGTGTCACCCCAATAAATTCAATTAAAAAAAGAATTTCCAATTTTACTTTCCTGAAGGACTAACTCAACTACTAGTTTATCTCCATTGTATCTACTCCCAAAAACCACACCCACTCCCATTCTGTGGAAGGATAAAAGCCCCAGTAAATACGGATCCATAATTAATGACTATCAGGAAGCATGCTGCCCACCCTTTGCAGCTTGTCCTTGGCACTTGCAAGATGTACCTCAGCACTAAGCGTAAGCCAAGAAGCCAGTTTTCGGCAGGAAAAGTAGCACATGGAGAAGCATTTGTAAAAAAGTTGAACAAGTGAATGGGAGGAATCTTAGGAAAGGATTGGAAGATGAAGGGGGAAAAATCTGAGTCTGTGCAAATCTGAGACCATAAAAAGTGTTTGAAGCCATCAGCTGATATCTTGGAGGCAGTCCCAGGGTAAACAAAGCCTGCCTGAGGAGTCTGGAGAGTGTAACGCTCACCCTGATTTCACAAAGGCGCTGAAATCCTTCCAGCGGACACAGATGAAGCCCTTTGAAGACAGCCAACGCTCTAGGACACCTGCTTCCCCACCCCCCACCCCAACCAAAAAAAGGCAGGCAGCAGGGTGGGGCTGCCGGCAAGGCTGAGTCAACAGGTCTGCAGGTAGGATGGAAGGGATGGAAACAAGGGCCAGACTTTGAAATCAGGGACTCAACTGTCATCCTGAAATCAGAAGGTGGTTTTTTGAATTCAACAAATGGAACATTTCTCCAACAAGTATTGTTTAAGTGCGAGGCTCTGTTCTATGAAAGCTATCCATTAAACAAACCAGACACGGGACTTCTGCCTGGTGGGGAAGACAGCCATTTGTACAAGAATAATTAGATGGTGTGATCTCTGCTCTCACAAAAGACATGCAAGTCAGGGACAGCATTTCAGTTCAGAGGTTTGGGAAACCTTCCCCAGGGAGGGGACCTTCCAGCTTAGACCTGAGTGGGGAGCTAGTCAAGCAAAGAGGAAGAGAGAAGAAGGAACGATGGCAAAAGGACTGGCCTGCGTTAAAGCCTGAAATCCTGAGAGAGCTGGCAGATTGGCTCAAAGTCAGGCAGGAAGTCAGATGAAAGGTGCTGGGATTATTCATAGTGGAAAAGGAAAGGCTAAAAGTTGAGTGAAAGTGTTCAGTTATAGTAAGTTATTTATAGAGGCAATGACCTCCTGAGGAGGTTCAAGAGGAAGGAGGCTGCAGGGGTTCTGCCGGAGGCCAGGCAGCATGCAAGGGCCCAGGGTCATGACAGCACTGTCACCAGGGAGGGGCAGCTGTGGCCACCCGCACCCGTCTCCCCATCTCCCGTGTGGGGATGGGTGGGATGTGGCCCTTGGTGGTCAGGTCACCCTAAGAACTGTGCTTCCTGAGAAGCAAGTGGTTGTTACACTGCCTCTAAGAAGGGTGAGCCACTTACCTGCAGGGCTCTTGTTTGGCAGTGGGGTGTGCCTCAGTGCCAGATGGGACCAGACTTGCTGAGTCTGGGATCACACGGGAATGACTGGGCAGCTGCTTTCTCTCTCCAGGTTCCCTCGCCCCTCCCCCAGGGCTCCTAGCCCATTGCTAATATTCCAGTATGGCAAGGACAGCACTTTGAGGAGCTCTAAATCGTTAGCCTTCCCAGCGAACTCACAAGTCTCCGTTTGGCTCTGTTCATAAGAAAGGAAAAGGACCTTGACAACTCCTTCTCCATCTCTACTTTTCCCTGCCTTCTGACACAGCTCCATCGACTGAATTAAAGCAGAGACAATTAACCACTCAAAAAGCACCCCCTGGGCGGGAGGACTGGCGCCCCAGCTGAGAGGGTGGTTCCGGTCCAAACAAGGGCTGGGTTTTTCCTGCGCAACGCTCAGCAGCTGGGGCTCCTGTTCCGCCCCCGCCCCCACTCCTGCTTGATGCCAGAGAGATTGCAGAAGGGGGTGGGGCTGATCAGGCCACTCAAAGAGCTGTAGGGGCCAATAAATGTATGGAAGAGTTCAATCTCTTGGCACCGAAAGGAATACAGAGTAATGTAACATTTTAAAGCCTGTCAACCAGTAAAATTGTATAACAATAGGCACTGATAAAAATGAGGTCAAGTTCTAGTCTCTGATGGTATAAAGCCTTAGTGACAAAAGAAGGGAGGCTAATGGCGCCAACTGCTCACTTCTTTCTGCCATCCCTGTCCCAAGACAGTGTTTCTTCTCATTGGGGATGGATGAGGTAGATACTGGGTTTGCAGAGGGTCGTCACTGGGATGACTGAGTCGAAAAGCCGGCAGAAGCGCCACAGCAGCGCAGTCCCCCTGCAGTGCCAGCTGGGGCCCTGACTTCAGGAGGAGGACCGCCCCCTCCTCCCCCCTCCCCGACCCCGCGGGATTGTATGAACGACATTTTTCCTTCCCCACCAGTAAGAGGAGTTGTGGGCATAATTCCTATAGCTCAGCCACTTAACTTTTTTACTTAAGGCAACAATGTGTATCTATACAAATCAAAGCATTTCTCTAACCAGGTGCCATTAACCAAGACAGAGCTCTAACTATGCAACATTTTATACCAAAACATACTCTCTGAACCTAAACATAGTCATTATTTGCTCTCCTTTTCAAAGACTGGCCCTTACAAAGGGTCTCTCTCTTTTATACCTTATAAAAAAGTCCACATATACAGGCTAACCTCTGCATTTCCCTTCTTTCACCCCAAACCCCAGAGAGCAATCATTACAGACAGAACTTTTAGAAGTATCCTAGGTGTCTGAAGTGTTTGTTACTCTTCATTTCAGAGCCTTAAACACAGAAGGTGAATGAGGTTCTGTTGACTTTGTTTAGATGAGAATAGCTGGGGTGTCTAGTAGGACCCACAGACCTCCTCCAGAGTTTAACAAGATGGGAACTAATTGTAACTAAAGATGAAAGACTAATTGATGCCCGCTTGCTATAGGACAAGACCTGCCGTTAAATTTCGAAGCCAGCACTGTCACTGGAAGCTGCACCGAGCTTTAAGAACCCGCCTGCAGACCTCACCCCCTCCTCCTCCTGATCAGCGTCGAGCGTCCGGTTTGCCTGTGTGGTCCGTGGGATGAGAGCACAGGAGGTCACCAGCCTCTGTGACCTGTATGTGGGCAGGCCATTTTCCTATGAAATTCATAAAAAGCATTAATAAAGACCTTTTTGGGGCTGAGCAATTCCAACTATTTTCAATTGCTTTTTAAAAATGTCTAAGTCCCCAATTAGCTCTTTATTCTATTTCCCTACCTCTTTAGGTGGCATTACTTCTCGGTTGAACCGTTGCCCTCGTCTCCCCATGGGCTTCCCTGCCCCCAGTCATCCCGGGCCCTCTGCCAGGGTGATGTTCACACACAGGAGGCTCCCCAAATCCTAGGGTGTAAGAAAAGGACTTCCTGCAAATCATCCTCCATCCTTAAAGGTGCAAAACAAAGGGAGGAGAAGGAAGCCCAGCACTGTAGGTTGCACGACAGCACAGTACAGAGAGGAGAGCTTTTTAAGAGCAATCTGGGCTCCACGTCCAACTCTCCTGGCCACGTGACTTCATGCAACATAATTTCTCAAATGCGAGAGCCATTTACCTAATGATTAAATATGATGGTGAAGAGTTTAGCAGCCATTATAAAAGTCAAATGGTGTCTGGTATACAGCATGTCCTCACTGAAGGTTCCTTGCCCTACTCCTGTAATTAGCAAGATACGGCACACCTGATGGGCGAATTCCACCTATCCAAAGAGGCCGTGGTCAATTTGGGCCTGATGGGGCCCATGTGGGCACCTGGGGGCACGCGCTGGCTGATGAGGCAAAGGAGTAGGAGCAATTTCTAGGCATTGGTGACACTGAGTCTCCTGGGAGGGCAGCATTATGATCTAGGGGACTATAGATTACAATCCTGGACTGGAAGGATCAGGGACCTTCTTAACTCAAGAGAGCTCCATGTTGTCCCTTTTCCTCCTCTTGGTGTTTATTTCTTTAAAACATTTATTCTCTGTATGTTGCATCACCACCAACTTGTTTGTTGACATTCCTGGCTTCTTCCTTTGGTTGGATCCCCCGTGACTTTTCCACTGTCTTGCAGAGGATGTGTACATTGGTTTCCTCGTGTGTTTATACATTTAACACATTTCGAATTTGTCCTGGGGTTCAAGGACTGCAGGCACATGAGCAAAATAAATTGTTCGGGGAGAAGTGCAGCTGTGGTTTTTCTCGGAGGACATGGCCCATGGAGGGGACAGAAGCACATCACCAAGTCAAGTCACCAGTCACCACAGGGCACCACCCAGCACCTACTGAAGCCGGGTGTGCTTGCCTGGAGGGAGTTTCCTTCTCTCCACACCGGTGTCATGGAGACACAGCCCTGCCCTGGTGAAAAATCACTTAATGAACACGCTTACTCCTTTTCCAACTTTTCCTTTCCTCCCGGGTCAGGTACAGTTCTTAGCTTAAATTGAAGAGCAATTTGGATTCATTGTGTGTATTTTTATGGTTACCAATGACACTAGTTTCCCCTCACTGTGGGGATAAAACAGCATCACTTAAAATTACTTCTTCTAGTAAAGAAGGTAAATTTGAAAAAAAGCACCACGTTAAGACTCCTGGGAGCGGAGGAGCCTCTGAGAGTCGCGGAGGCCTGCGCGGGCCCGAGGAGCTGTGGGACCGCCGGGGGGCTTGGCCAGATTTTATGGGGAAGAAGGACCTGTGGGCCAAAGCGACAGAACACGTGGAATCCCTCGGAGAGGGGCCCTCCTGCTCGGCCTGGAGTCCTCCTAGTTATGGGGCCCACACATTCCCAACACCTGTATGCGGTACACCCACCGCTTGCATTCAAGCGCCGCTTAAGAACCAGGAAAATCCAGGGGCCTGACTGTGAAGCCCCAAGTAACATTTTCATACCATACAGCTGCCTCCCTCACGGAATCAGAGTATCCTCTGATCAAAGGCTTTTAAAAATAGTTTTTACAGAAAGAACTCACTAGTCTTGTGGGTGTAAAAAATAAAAAGCAAAAATTAAGGTAAATAAATTCCTTTGCGGATCTTTAGGCTGGGTTTCCTCTGACTCAGGAGCCCCTCCCACCTCCCCTCCGCCCCCACCAGGGCGTCCTGTCCGCTGGGCTCCCTGGTGGCTGAGCCTCCTGGGAGCAGGGTCTGTCCTGTGCCCCTTCCCCCGCTCGCCGCCATGGCTGCCCCACCCTTGCCTCCACTGCACAGTGCGATTCTGGGTGCAAAACGTTGGCAGGGAGGGCAAGTCCCAGCTTTGGTTTATTTAACGTAAATAAAAACACAGTAAGTCCTGTTTACCTGAGGGGAGGAGCACGCGTGAGAGAGAGAGAGAGAGAGAGAGAGAGAGAGAGTGTGTGTGTGTGTGTGTGTGTGTGTGTGTGTGTGTCTGCTCCGCCCTCCTCTGCGAGACTCCGGTGCGGACAAGAGGCAGGTGCCGACTTAGTGGCTTCATTACTTGCAAGCTGGCCCCTCAGTGCCCAGGCCCCCTCTTCAGGCCCGTGGAGAAGGGGAGGAGGAGGGGCGGGAGAGAAGGTGCGAATGTGTGCGTGAGAGTGTATGTGAAATCATGATCCGATGGAGTAAAAACCCTGGGGACACCTACACCTCATTAATGGGATTAAAATGAAGATTTCCAGGAGAGGTGACCTTCTATTTATCTACCATCTTTGTGTCCAGGTTGAGGACTCAGTTGGGCAGAGTGGGATTTAAAAACCAGTCTGGGAAGTGGGCTACTTCATTATTTTCTTAAAGGGGTTTTAAAGGTTTATGGTGGCTGTATCTGGGTGGGTGGCTTTTGAATTGTTTAATTTTCTTTTATATTTGTCTGTATTTTAAAAAATTATTACAGAGATATTATCTCTATTGTTAGAAGAATGACAAGGGTTATTATATAAAATACCTTGAGCTCAAAGATTGATGACTTGGGCGAATCAGTTTGAGATGAAATCGCCTCTCCTGATGGGCGCAAAGCTCTGAGGCCAGGCCCAGGGCAGCCGAGTCACCACCTCCTGCCCTGCTTTGTGCCAGCCGGTCGCTGGCTCCTACGGCGGCAACGGAGCAAAGGTGAAAGGGAGGGGGCAGGCGCCTCAACACCAGCTGAACACACCTCCTCGCAGCCACTGGAAAGGGGGATCACCAGGTGAGCAGGCTGGTCTTTCACTGGCCTCTTTACAGAAAGAACTCACTAGTCTCATGTGTGTAAAAAATAAGAAGCAAAACTTAAAGTAAATAAATTCCTTTGTAGGTCTTTAGGCTGGGTTTCCTCTGACCCAGGAGCCCTGTCCACCTCCCCTCTGTCGACCCTAGGGTGGCCTGTCTCCCTGCCTGCACAAGCCATGGCTATTACTCTTGGGCAAAAAATAGCTTTTAAAGTTTAAGAGATGACTGGGAAAGATTAAAAAAATGGACCAATACATTTTAAGCATTGTGATAAAGACTACATAACTTAAAATTTATCATTTTAACCATTCTCAAGTGTACGCTTCAGAGGGACTAAGTGCATTCGTGGTGCTGTGCAACCGTCGCCAGTCTCGCTCCAGAAACCCTTCATCCCCCAGGTGGGAGCCCCACGTGCACAGCTGGCATATTCTAAAAGGTAAATTTATTTTTTGTTCTCCATAGGTGGAATAATCATGAAGTAACAAAAAACATCAAATAAACAAATCCCTTCTTTAAAGGTAAACAAATTCAGAAAGAAATAAGATTAATACTTTTAATGATAATCTACGAATCTGTTCACATTCTGGTACAGAGGAAGAAAATCTAATGAGATACATCCTATTATGGGTAAAATAAAATCTCAGGGACAAGTTTTACAGAAAATTAGTCTTTAGAATTCAAGTCCATCGAGTGCCGAGTGTCCACACTGTACTCCACAATGAGGGACAACTGCTGGGAGTACGGCAGGGAGGGCAAAGACGTGTCATCCAGTGATGGCCTCCACTCTGTAGTATTAATGGGTTAGAAGGATCCAGAAGGAACATCTGTGCCCAGTTAGTTCATAAATCTGCCACAGGCTTAGGAGTGAGAGGTAATAGTGTTTGGCCAGCTGTTTGCCAGCCCAGGAGTGGGGCAGAGGCTGGTAACGTGTCCTTAGTTCTAGCACCATTCCCTTCGTCGTCATATTTTAATCCAATCCAAGTTACTAGTGGCCAAAAGATACAGCTACTGAATTGAAGGATGGCTATACCAGGACCTATGCCATATTATTTGGTGGTTTAATTTCTATTGTCCCATCGAGAATAGATAGAACGGAGGATTATTGACAAAAGAAGAGTCCCTTTGGTAGGCATATTCTGCCCCGCCCCAGAGGACACCACGACTTCACTGTGGCATGTCCTACGACTGCCCAGACATGAGGCTGTGCTCCTGACCCAGGACGGCAGCATGAGAACACAAAAGCAATGGTTGGGGGATATTTATATTACCCCTGTATTTAGCTCACAGTGTGAGACTTCCTCATTTGCTCATTTGTCTATTCATTCATTCATTCATTTTTTAAAAAGGTGTACTGAGTGTCGTCTATGTGCCAGGCACTGAACCAAGCTTTGGTGATAAGGAGTGAATGAAACAATGGGGCGAATGCAAACCAGAGTACAGTTTTTGCACACATTTCTCTGATTCTGATACTCTTTGGAGCCAATGTAGACCGATCCACACTGGTAGGACATTTGTGGGACTGAGAAAGGGCTGGCTGGGTCACGCTGTGCATCCTTTTTCCCCCACCGAAGCACCTCAGTAAAAGCAGTAACACTGAGAGAAGAGGAACATGGATGCTCCTTCCTGGCTTTACCAAGGCCTGCAATCCCAGATGCTGGCTGTTTCCTTTTCAAATTGCCCACTTCCATCAACTCAGAACAACAGTACCCCTTTCCTGGGGTTTTTCCTCACTGCTGGAGAACAGCAGTGCAGCTCTTACTATGTTATGAGACACAGCCACGATCATGACAATAAACCCTGTGGAACTAGAAAGATCCTCACCAAACAGATGACACAGACGCAAGCCTAGCTGGCCCAGGCCTCTCCGTGTGTACCATGAGCAGGCTCACTGAGCCAGGCTGCCACCGTCTCTGGGCGAAGCTCTCACTTGGGTGTCAGGGACAAAAGGAAGGCAGGGTTCAGTGTTCCAAAAACCAGTGGTGCTCAGAGTGGAGAAGCAAAGCAGCTTCTCAGGCACAGGACGCCAGAATCAAAAGGGAAAGAAAAAAACACCACAGGGGAGCTGGGGGTAGCAGGAAGTCTAGACAAAATGAGCAATGGCTGGGGGGAAAACTTGGGGATAAAAACACAGTTCTTTACTGTAAAAAGCAGAACCAAAGAGTAGGCATATTGCCATCCTGGCCTTAACAGTGAAATGGGCCTCCTGCTCCATGACGGGATGAGTGATGAGGTGGGTGAGCAAGGGGTGACCAAGGCGGCTATTCACATGGAGCGCCTGGACACGATCTCTCCGACGGGGAGCCCCCTGACCAACAGGACCATTAACAATCGTCTGCTCCCTTCATTTGTTACAAGAAATGGGAGTCACTCCAATAAAAGTTGGCTATTGGCAGAGGGGAATCTGACATCTGACTTGCGAGGCAAAAGGAGCCAGCTGCTCCAGCCTCCGGGACTCCATGACTTCCTATTTCAAATCAAGTTCCCAGCTGTCCCACAGCTGCAGAAAAAAGGGGTGAACCCAATCACCCTCTCCTCTAGACACACCCCCCAGCCAATGGCAGGAGTGCTCCAGACTTCATCAGCTTCTTAAATGCACTAGGGGTTGAAATGAGACATGCCATTATGGTTTAGGAGCAAGGGAAGGGCCAGGTGAACCCGGGTTGGGAGAACGAGTGAGACAAGGGTCACATGAGTAAGTGTCTGAAGTCCAACTTGCCACAGAAAGGTTTTCTAGACCCCACCCGAGGCTGCCGCAAATCCTACAGCCAAGGCCCCCAAGCCCCAGTGCCCTTGGGATCGCAGCGGGGGTCCTGGTCCGGGAAGAACACAGGCACTGAGTGTTTGTGGTAGAACTGGAGCCGGGAAAGAAGCTGCTTGACAATATGGGGATGTTCTCTTGACAGGTCATGTCTTTCTTCTGGGTCCTGATCAATATCAAAGAGCCAGAGGGTCTTGGTCGGTGGGTCCGAGGAGGGTATCTCTGAAACATTGTATTGAGACGGTGGAGGGAACCAGTGACCGCAGCCTGGCAAAGAAACACAACAGTTTATTGGGGAGAGACGTGGTAGACAAGTTCTAATTTCAAGGAGAAAGCCCAGGGGACAAAGCTGAGCTGGGTTGTGGACACCGACCCATGAAAAAGATGAGGCCCTTGATACTGTGTCTAGATCTAAGACTCTGACATCTGGGGCTTTAGTGAGACGGGTCTCACTGCTTCCCAACCAGGGGTACCCAGGAATGTGAATGCAGGTATGGGGGGCGATTTTTCACCTGTGACATGACTTGGGGGGTGTTACTGGCATTCGGTGGTCAGGGCCAGGGATGCTAAAATGTCTTGTAACACGTGGTGCAGTCCCAAACAATGAAGAATTGTCTTGCCACAATTGCCAAGACCGTCCTCATTAACAACACCCCTTAATTGCATCACAGCCTTAACTAGCACACCACATGTGAAAACTATTTAACAGATGTCCCTTTTAGAGAACAGGCTCGGGGGAAGTAGCCCCCTCGCCCAGCCACACCCCTGGCTGAGGATGTGTAGAGCGTTCAGAAATTCCCTTTGCGTGCTTGGGAGCCCCACAAGTCGGGAATCCTTAGGCCTCCATGAAGCCTAAGACTGGTATTTCTTCCTTTTACTCCTCCTACAGCTAATTCTTAATTTTGCTGGGTGGGGCTTAGGATTTGTAGATCATGTCACTCCTCCCTCTTCCTTAATCAGCTGTTTCATTCAGCAGCCCCAGGGTTATCTTTTGCAAAAGGCAGTTGTTAAATTTTGGGAAGTGCTGAGCATTCTACCTGGGTAGCCCGTGAGAAGTTTCCAGTTTTTGTATCTAATTGCGGCATGGACAGATGTGTTGAAGGCTGAATATTCTGGAAGAGAAAAGTCATCCTTTGCTGGAGCTGTGCTGTTCCCAGGACCTGGGAAGAAACAGTTTAGGAGAATTAGATCACTGTTCTTGGAATGTGACATTATAAATCAACATTTTATGTCCTCCTTGCAGAACAGTAGCTTTTATTCAACATTGGAGTGTAAATGTGTATCCTGCACAGAAATGAATCTTCTATTAAGTATAAACAGAGCCATAGTTACATTAAACGTCAGTCATAAACCACCACAAACATAAAGGAAATCCCGAAGAGATTAGAATACTAATTCATCCTTAAAATCACTATGTTCTGCCAATGCACAGCTGGCCATCTGTAGAACAGTGTTCTGTTATAGCATGGTGAGTTGTTTTTGTGTGTTTTGCTTTTGCTGTTAAATGAATGAAATACATTTTCTGTGTATACTTCTACCTATATAGATAATATAATGCGCTATAAAATGCACATTTTAATGGAGTCTAGCTCAAGCTAGGAGAGGTCAAGCATGCCGTGATAAGTAGTGCATAGATTCATTTTTTTAAACCACAGGTATAAAATCTAAGAGTAATTGAGTGGTGCTCAGTTAACCATTAAGACAGGATAATTATGGGTGTAAAAATAAATGTGGTATACAAATTATTGGCTCATATTGTGGGTTACATTCATTTATCATCTTGAGATCTTATACTAATTGATCAATCAGGTTTTTTGAGGAGAGCAATTAATACCTGTCCCCTGTTCCCCTTTTGAGTTTGGAACCAATTGAAAGGTAGAGGACAAAGGAAGATGCAAATACTGATTTTGTTACTGATACACTTGTTTGGAGAGAACATAGTTTCAGATCTGTGACAGAGAGGTCTTGCTTATAACTGACCTTGACTTAGAAAGACTAAGACACCCATCACTGATCTTGCTGGATGCACACCAGGCCCCTTCAGAATGCACAGCTCAGGGCAGACCAGAGTGCTTCCATACAGCCTGGGGACACGCTGGTTCCAAAATTCGGCAGGCAAAAGGGTCTGAACTGAGCAAGCTTGGTTCCTCCTTTTGGATCTCTCCCTCCTTCACCTGCTTGTGGTGAGGAGGGTAAGGTCCAGAGAGATCTGAGTTCTAATACAGTTGAAAACACTGGAGGGCAAGGTATGGATGTCCCCCACCTCACTCCTACCTGCCCAACTCTATAATACTTAGTCTGTTTTAAGTCCACTCAAACATGGTCGCAGCAATCATGTTGGGGGCACTTCCAAAGTCAGCCAGACTACCCACCCAATGACTAAAAGCCACAGTTTGTGATGTGTCTGTCAAAGCGCACATTTCACCACAGTGGTTGGTCAATGGATCGACCGATCCGACCTGGAGGACTTTGAGAGCGCCTCCTCCCTGCCGGAGCAGGGCTTCTGCGCGGCTCAGGATTCCATGCAGGAAGCACTGTCAGTGCTGGAAAAAGCAGGGTCCCATTCTTTTGTCAAGTCTTGTGGAAATGACCCTGAGGACATACTGGAGACTGAGCCAATTACTATTGGCGGTTTCAGACCTCCAGTCTTAACAATCACATACCAACAAGTCATTAGCACCAAAGAGGAAATCTTTTTGAGTTGTTTCTCTGTTTGCTTCTGGCTACTTTGGCTCCAAGACAAAGGATGCTTCTAGTGACCGAGGTGCCTGAGGATGTCTGTCATAGGAAGTATGTTCTTAACGTTCAGACTGTGGTGGAATTGTGGGCCTTCATGACACGACTGTGAGAAGGCCCTTGTTCAGACACCAAAGAATGGGAACTAAGACAAGTCTGCTTTGTGAACAAAGACAAAGAAAAAAAGAGGAAGTTTAGCTAGCTCACTATACTTATATTTATATACATTTTTTCTTAAAGCAAACAGGAACATAAAATACCCAAACAATAAATAAGACTAACTGATGAAAGATGGTGTTATCTCAATAATATTTTTCATTTTCAGAAATTAAAGGGAAAATTACAAGGAAAACTACAATTGACACTCTGTGAGCTGGCATATGGAATAAACAGCTGTTAACATTTTGTCATATTTGCTTTTTTTTTTTAAATTAAAGAAACAGGACAATGAAGATGAAGTGACAGGTTTCTTTGTCCCCATTCTCAGTCCCTTCATCCACCCCCCAGAGGCTATTGCTTCATGATTTTAGTGTCTAGTGTCTCCTTCAGAGACTTAAAAAAATATGTTAACATGAGTGGGGGACCCAAAAAACCCAGGAATTTATTTATAAAATATTGTGTATTTATTCTTACATGTTTAAACTTCAGTCACATTCAAAGTACTCTCCATATGATGTAATACACCTATCGAAACATTTTTTCCACTGCTTAAAACACTGTTTGAATTCCTTGATTTTGATGCCTTTTAGCGCTTCTGCCCTTTTTTGTTTCCTTTCTTGCACATTTGCAAAACACTTCCCTTTGAGGACTTTTTTTTTTTTATCCAGGGAAACAAAAAACATTGCTTGGGGTGAGACTGGGTGAATAGGGAGGGTGAGGCATGGGGCTCATGCCTGTTTTTTAGTCAAAAACTGCTCAACACACAGTGCAGTGTGGGCAGGTAAGCCTGTAAATACCCATCATGAAATTGGCAAATGCATGGTAAGAGGCTTCAAAAAAAAAATTCACTGAAGCCCAATGCAGCCTCTCACAACACCAGTTAGTACAGGTGGGTTCCTAGAACACTTACCTAGTGGGGAAGCCTGTACTACAAGGGGCCCACCCTCCAAAAGATAACTCTGGTGTTTTTTGGGACCCCCCCATTTTGTGTATACATGGTCTCTCCAGAAGATATCCTGCCATTTATTATGAAAAATAGAGATATTTATTGAAGAGACAAGAAATGCTGTACACAGGACAATGATATCTCATATCCCCATCAAAGTAGGCACCTCGGGACCTCACACAGTTCTCACAATTGCCATCAGTTGCCCTGTGATACTTTCCTGACTCTCACTGATGGATCTGAAATCTCTTCCCTTTCAAAGGTGATTTTGGTTTTGGGAAAAGCCAGAAGTCACAGGGTGCCAAATCTGGACTGTAGCGGGGACGAGTCACCAGGGTGATTTGATGTTTCACCAAAACACTCTGCATGAGACATGATGCATGAGCGGGCCCGTTATCATGATGAAGCTGTGCATCACCAGCTGCCCACAGCTTCGGGCTTCTGAATCACCCGAATAGTTTCTGTGGAGGACTGTTCAAGCTTAATGCAAAATTTGATGTAGAGTCATTGCTCTACTCGCTCAGTCATTTTGAATGTGACAGTCACTCAATGGCGTTGACTGCCCCCACTGACTAGCACAGTGAAGTTGTCATTGGTCACGTGTGTGCATTCCAGTCCACTCTCCTTGGCTTCCAGGTTATATCCATGTGCAAACCGTTCTCGTTATAACAATGGTTGAACTTTATACGGAGACCTTGTATGTGTTAGGGAATAATGTACAGTACTGTTTTATACTTTTTAAATGTATGTGTATTATGGTTTACATATTCTACATTTGTTTTTCATTCATGATAGTACTTTTAGAGCTCTGTGATTCTAAGAGTGTATATATGTAACTGTTAGATATTTCACCATATAAAAAACATATCCTTTTGATGGGTTCTTAGGTTGCTCTAATTTTACTTTTATTTTTTCCTATTATAAGCTATCCTGCAATAAACATGTTGTCTACAACTCCTTGTGCACACGTACAAGGGCCCCTCTGGGTATGCGTCCAGCATAGGACTGCCCAGTTGCAAGGCGCACGCACTTCCAATTTCACAGCGTCACCTGATCGGCCCTCTAACCAGGCCTCTCCCTGTTTCTCCACATCCTCTACCTGATACTTTCAGATTTAAAATTTTCTGCCTAGCTAAAAATTTTAGAATCTAGAGCTTTAAAAAAAAAATCATTTCATCAGCAATAGTATCTTTCTTTTTCTGTGTCAATCCAAAGGGTACTTTAAAAACATTTTTAAATAACACTCAGAGAGAAGTGGGCACAAATCACACTTCATGAAGAGTGGATTCTCCCTCACGAACACCAGCCCACACTACAAGGACCTCAGAAACTCATGCCAGCAGCTCCCAGTTACTGCCCTCCTTTCCCCCAGGTAACTGCTATCCTAACTTCAGTTGGTGTTTTCATTATTAAGTCAACCATGTATGAGACAGACGATCGAGGTGAGAGATAAGAGGCAGAGATTTCTTAGAATGTTAACAAACTTTTAGAATTTCTCTGATAGAGTTGGGCTAGATACATATTTAAGAAATATTTATTGATTAACAACTGTGTGGTAAGAAAGTTTTGTGTTCTGAAATTCTGTGACATGAAGTATGGCATTTTGCCATGTATAATGTGCACTTCTTTGCCCAAATTTTTGAGGGAAAAATAAGGATGTGCATTATACATGGGTAATACTAATTTTGTATCTATATAAATGTTTTTTAATTCTTTTATTATGTTTCTGCATTACAAGTATAACTCTAGAAACCAATAATGATATCCTTATGCAAAATAATGCCTGGAATACAATAATCAGTTGTTTCTAAATGCAAATAAATAAAAACTGAATTAAAAAATTAAAAGGAAAGATTTTTTTCCCTGAAAGTCTGGGCCAAAAATGTTCATGCCCATTACACACAGCAAAATACAGTAATAAGCAAAGAGACATCTAAGAGAAGTTTTGAATGTAAAAATCTAAGGTATTTAGGGACTAAAAGTTATAAATAATAAAATTTCAAGGTTTCAAGTTGTGGTGATTGGGAGAACAGGGTTGCTGTTGGCAGAATAGAAATGTTGGGGCAGAAAATAGTGGTGCTAATATGATTCTGAAATTAGGCATATTGACTTTAAAGAATTAATATGAGCTCAAGGTGGAAATACCTACTATATATTGGAGCTGAAACACTGGCCCTGTGGAGAGACTGAAGCACAGTCTGATTCAAGCACCATCTACATGAACCCTGAAAATGGATTATTTGCCTGGAGAGTGAAGCAAGAAGCAATCAGTAGCCCAGAGACAGAGCGCCAAATGCCAAGAAAAAAACTGTTAGCAAATGAGACAGAGAAGAAAAAAATAACATGAGGAAGAAAAGCAGTTCAACAGGACATCACAGAAGTCAAGACAGCGGAGAGCTTCAGACCATGAATCACAAGTACCAAATATTCCATCCCTTGGCTTGATGAATGAAGAAAATGGAACTGGATTTGTTAACCTTTGGGGGGAAAAGTAGGGAGTTCAGAGAGAAGCATAAACAGATAAATCTTTCTCTTTTCCTTCTGAGCTGGAAGCCACCTCTAAGATAATAAGCCTTTCTGGCCAGACATTACTAACCAGTTAAAAGATGGCTTAGTCATGTGTATTGGTTTTGGATGTGAAAAAGGAGATCAGCAGAAAATTTTAGGGCAAATGAAAAAAAAACCCCCAAAATAAACCAGTATCTTACATAACACAGTAAACTTTTAGAGCTCCTCATCTGAACCACCTCTGGAAATCTGAAGGAGGTCCAATGTCCAGAATGAGGTGGGTCAATGGCTTCAGGGGAGAATGTGGTTTTCAGAGTCAGCAGGGGTTCTAGACACACCCTGGGAGTTGTTTCTAGATGGGATGGGGAGTTACTGGGTGGGAGTCCAGGTTCCCCGTCTACTTCAGTCGGCACAGTTTAACCCTTAAGGAGGGCTCTGTAGTATTTGCTAAATATAGTATACTTCTCTACATTTTTGTTGAAAGAAAGGCTCTGTGACTAAAGTATAATTTGAAAGACACTAATTAGTGATAGGTGATGGACTCACCAAATGGGGACGGGACTGAGAAATGCCTGAGGACACATCTGATCTCCTGGGGCTCAAGGCATTTCTTGGCTGTACAGTGCATCCTCCTGACTCTTTGGAAGCTGCTGTCTAATAGTCTATGATTGTGTTGTATCAAATACATTAACTTTTCTGACTATGTGCTTTATATGTTTATTGTATATACATTGGAAAATGTACAAAAACATATGAATAGGAAAACTAAAATTGCTTATAAATTTATTAGCTGCAGTTTACATTTTGGTGTATAATCCTGGAGACTTAACTACACAAAGCCTAAATAATATGAACATGTTAGCTGATTTGCAAATAAGAAGAGGTGGCTTCATAGAAAACAAGCTTTCCATGCCTAGAGAAGATTGGGCAGGGCAGTGAGGAATCCCAAGCACCACTGCAGGGCTGCGCTTCATCCTCTCTGGAGTCTGGCTCAAGTAGAATGAATTGGGCCTGGCTGGGGAATGGAGCTTAGAAAGAGCTAATGCTGTGACTGCGAAGGAAGGTACTGGTAGAGATGGTAATGAGGACAGGGCTATGGGATCGACAGGAAGAACCGTCTCCCCCTCTGCCAGAAGGCCGCGGTGCACAGCAGTAGAGTGCGCACTTCTGGAGCCACGTGGCTTGGGTTCCAATCTCAGCTCTCTCGCTCACTGGTTGTGTGACCTTAGGCATTAGCTGCCCTCCCTAGGCCTGGATTTCCTCATCTGTAAAAGGAGGATAATATCGTCTCTTTAACAGGATTGTTGTGTGACCTAAATGTGATGATACAATGAAAATGTATTGGCACTTTGCCCAGCATATATTACATGTGCAATAAATGTTATTATTACCAGTTGTGTAATCTTGGGCAACTTTCTTATGCCTCCATTTACTATCTATAAAATTAGTATAATAATAGCAAGTAAGATAAGGCACATGAGTACTTAGCACAGGATCTGGGATATTGTAAGACTGTGGTCAACATTAAAGATAACAGCTAATACTTATAAGCCCTTACTATCTGCTTACAAACAGAAAACACTGTGTTAAGTGTTCTAAATCTATTAACTCATTTAATCCTCATAATAGTTCTATGAAATAGGTAATAATGTCAGTCAATAACTCACTAAATGCTACTATTATCAGTACGATACAGCTTTTTTCTTTTATTCAAGACCTTACAAAAAAGGAGAAAAGTAGGCAGAAGCAATTTGGTTTCAACAAAAACCCAAAAAACAAAACAAATCACTTCTTTGGTCTGTGTTTGGAGAGGACCTATATTTGCTCCCCCGTTTATGTTCCAGTGTTTGAGCAGAGTTGGGGAAAAGGCATTAGTGGTGGAAGTTTCAATTTGCCACTTTTAGGGTTTAGTCCCCTTTCTGCTCTGCTGATTGGCCTGCCATTCACATTTCCATTGAGCTCTCTTTGTGTTTGATCGCTTTTATAATTTACAAAGACTAGTTTAAAATTTTATTCTACTTCTAATGACTATCTTATTATTCCTGCTAGTAGGAGGCCATCTTCACACTTTAATGGCACATGGCTGTTTACTTATAGCAACTTACTCACTTGGGCTAAGTGAAGAAAACCCTGCTTTTCCAGATATCTGGTTGTCAAGGTATTTCTTCAAATGGAATCCTGCCATATATGTTCTTTTTGTTTGTTTGTTTTTGTGTTTTAAGAGCGAAGGAAGGGAGGAAGAAGGAGGGGGAGAGAAACATCGATGTGAGAGAGAAATCGATGGGTCATCTTCCGTAGCACCCTGACCAGGACTGAATCTGCAGCCCAGGCCTGTGTCCTGATCGGGAATCAAACCAGTGACCTTTTGCTTTGTGGGAAGATGCCCAACACACTGAGCCACCCCAGTTAGGGCTACGTATGGTGGTTTTTTTTTTTAATTAACAGGTAAGCCTTAGGTTTAATTAGCACAACTACCTTCAACTTCCATGTTTAAGTTGAAAGGTCTTGAAAGTAGCATGTTTGTTAGCTTATTATGTGAGTCAGTATGTTTCAGAGTTTATTTACACTAAACATTTGATCAGTGGACCTTTTCTTCATGGCTCAATCCAAGAAAAGGACCCCAATTCCAAGTGAAGTTCAAGTCATTAGGATTTTATTTTAATTAAATTTTTTAAAAATCCTCCCCAAGATCATGTTTTTATTGATTTTAGAGATTCTCTCAAGAAGGGAGAGAGAGAGAGAAACATCAGTATGAGAGAGAAACATTAATTGGCTGCCTCCCATCCTCACCCTGATGGGAAATTGAACCCACCACCTAGGAGTGTGCCCTGACCAGGGACTGAACCTGAAACCCTCTGGTGTACAGGACGATGCTCCGACCAACTGAGCCACCCGGTTTGGGCAAGGCACGAGGATCTTTATTGTGCCAGCTTGTCTGAGCCCCAATGCCCACTGCTGGGACATTCCCCTGAATCATAGTGCATTTGGGCTACATCTGGCCTGACGCACCTGGGCTCACGTGGATCAGGTCTCCAGTCTGCTCTGGGTTTACATGTTGTCAACCTGTGGGCTCGGGCCACGGCTGCCTCTCATCTCGTTGTGTGGTAAGGACTTGCATACCCAGATGCAAATGTGTTCATTGTTGTCTTGATTCTTGTTTTTGAAAATCATTCTGAATCTAAAAATAGAAGCTTTCTCTAAAAATAGTTCCCAAAAAACCCTGGCTAGAACTCCCACACTCTTGAGCTGATGCTTTACTTTGCTTAATTTTCAAAGATGAAGAAAGCCCCCAGTAGCCATATGTACGGCCCTGTGGCTGGGAAGCTGGGATTACAGAACTGTGAGGAATTAGCCGCAGCACTCCCTGCGCTGTGACTCAGGTTCTGGGAAGGAACTCAGAGAAACCAGAGTGCATTTTCGTAGGTTGTAGAACAAATGATCTTTCTATTATCTTGTTAAGTTATTTAACCACTCTGAATTCCTGCTTCCTTGTATGTAAAATGGAGGTAAAAATAATGCCTCCCTCACAGGGTGGCTGGGAGGATGAAAGGAGACCCTAGGGGTAGTGAGCGTGCTGTACACTCTAAGTGTAAATACCCTGGTTACAGGTCTCGATTCCCACAGCGGTTGCGAGAGGAGTGGGCACACAGACAAAGCTGACTGACCAACTGAAAAATTGATCGGTAGCCCTCTAAATCAAGGTGTGATCAACAGCCCAACTCTGTAATGACTGTGAGAGCTGAGCCAGCTGCCAAGGGAAGACGATATTACTAGAAAATTATGGGCAAGACGGAATGAGAAAATGTGGAGGTATTAGTCAAAGGGTAAGAAGTGTCAGTCATGCGAGATGGGTAAGTCCCACAGATCTACTGTACAGCCTGGTGCCTACCATTAACAACGCTGTACCATCAATACTGTATCATGTACTTAGAAATTGGTTAAGTATTCTTATCACACATGCACACACAAAATAATAAATAAAGGGGGCAGGAAAAAATTTTTGGAGGAGATGGATATGTTTATGGCATAGATTGTCATGATAGTTTCATGAATATATATTTATCTTAAAAATCATTAAGTTGCATACATTAACTACGTACAGCTCTTTGTATGTCAACCATACCTTGGACTTTATTGTGTTTTAAAAACAAATGAATAAAAAATAACATGAAAAAATGTAGCAAAAACACCTAAATTCCATATCCTAAACCACAGGTCTGGCCAAAATTATGAAAATCAAGTGAAATAGAACAGGGATTTCCAGTTATGCTTGTACATTGGGATTGCCTGAACCTCACAGTCACCTTTGTACTTGACTCTGTCTCCCTGAGCCCGGCACAGCTCAGCCCTGGGCATTTCTGTCCCCACGTGGGCTGCCTGGTCTTCCGTTGCCTTCAATGACCTGAAATCACCATCTTTAGCAGCAGCACCTGTAGGCTGGCAATGGTCTTGCCATGGCTCCCTCCTGCAAACACTCTCTATGCAGCTGCCCATATAAAACAACTTAAAGCAGAGCAGTCCAATGTCCACCTTGGTTCACTGCTGGCAGTCCCCAAGGGACCTCTCAGGCCCTACGCACCTCAGAGTGACAGACAGTGGCCAGCACACTCTGCTGAGGCGCCTGTGTGGGCACAGGTGCAGAGGGCGAGGGGCCTGCAGGCCTGGGGAGCAGGTCAGCGTGGGCGGGTGGCGGAGCTGGTCTGCGGTTCTGGGTTACGGTGGGCCGCTCCCACCCCTCAGGCCACGTAGCGCTCTGCCTGCTGTGTGAACTCTGGAGAAGGGGAAAACAGGGAGGCCTGACACCATTAAAACCCCCCTAACTTCATCCTGCCTCCTATTTCTGGATTTCAACCTGATTGCTGCGGGTTCTTGTTACACCCGTCCTACTTATTTAGAATCCTGTCTCCTCTAGGCGAAATCCTTACAATGCGAAGCAGGAGTATCGAGGAAAATATGCCAGACATAAAGCTAATCAGAAAAAGGTGAGGAGGGATATTACAGATGGTATTTACTACCTACAAGGGAAAAATAAAAATGTCCATAATTTTTATACATGCAATCCACATGACATATTTCAAATGAACCTAAGTTTATGATTTTCAGTTTACAAAGTCAGTTTCTCTGACACCTACTCATTCAGTGCGTAGTTGGTATTTTAAAAGTCCTAGTGAAAAAAGAGCTTTGATGTGGTTTGCTCAGCCTAGATGGAGTTCAAATGTTAATCATTACTGAACTGTGCATAATAAGTATTCGGAGAATGTGCCTATGTTACAGGGAATTTCAACAGTTGGTTAATATCTGACATTGACCAAGGATTCAGTGAATCCTCAACTCCCTGGTAAATCCATCCATTTATATCTGAAATAGGTTGATGAAAGATCTCCTCATACTTCGGTTCAAACTGAATCTTGAATAAATATTTTATTTTATATTACTAATTCATTTGCCTATTAAACAAATACTTATTTTGTTGATCATTCTAGGTGCTGTATATTAAATCTTCAAAATGAATAAACCAGAGTTTAGCTGGTGACAATAAGGAAATTTGTAAAACATCCTAAATTCTAAAATAGTAGAAAATACACTTGTTGACTGAGTAAATAAAATGCACAAAGTGCCCGAGAGGATCCAGGAGGGCCGTGCTCCCTGATCTGGGTCCTAAAGGACAGGTTGAATGTGACACGTAAAGAAAGTGTGACAGAAATGACCCAGGGAGTGGGCAGCGTAACCTTGAAGATTTTTCCTCCCCATGGAAACATCCTCCTTTTCATAGACCGTGCACTCCCTCTGGCTTCACCACATTTCCGTGCCCCTGTGAGCCACCCTGCCTGCCTTCAGCCCTGCACCCCGGTGAGGAGCGGGGCAGGAGGAAGAGAAATCCTGTCTATCTGACGCCCATAAGATGGCCGGCTTCTACAGGAGCTCCTCTCTGATGTGCCGCACACACTGGCGCGTCCGGGAGCCCAATCTCCACATCTTCCTGCTATAGTTCACGAGGTAGAATCATACGGATTGAGATGAAAGGCAAAGCAGAGGGGCAGGAGCCTCCCAACGACCGAGGAGGAGTTAGACTAGAAGAATGCTTCAGAAGCCACAGGAAATTCTCCATGGAGAAATGGTTACTGTCAGAGAGAGGGAAAGTGTGAGCGAGCAGGGAAGGGGCACCCTGGCTGTGGCAAATAGGATGTCAGTGAAGACTGTGGAGACAGCAATTTCACCGGGCTTGTTACGTATAATGCCCATAATAAACATGAACGAGCAGCCCAATGAGCTTGCAATAACAAAGACAGATAGGAGAGTGTGTATTTTCTCTAATCATCCTCCAATTAAAGTGAAAACAGATGATCATTTGCAGTTCTGACATCATTGTTCGTGTGCCAACCACCGTTTCCATTCTGGTCCTGCTCCGCAACAGGCTAATCTAATGCAGAACCGTGGCTGTCCTTTGAATTCACATTTTTAGTTTGCCTCTCTCTAAACACAAGTTTTTCAAGTAATTGGTAGAGTCCGTCAGCAAATCGCTATAAATGGACACTTGTGTATATAAAAAAAGAGAAACTAACCAAAAATATTCATCTTCAGCCTGTGATTAAGATGATGAGCATGAACCAGGCTGAGTCGTCTGTTCTCTGGCTCAGGATGAAAGAAGAAAGGCTCCCCGACCCGCAACATGGCATTTAGCAAAATTCCAACTTTCACAGAGCCCCACGGTCCAAAATGCTTTGCCGAAGGCCACACTCCTCCTGGGTCGTAGAGCTCGTATTCCAGTGTGCAGGAAAGACGTGACTGGGCTCTGAGTACACTTTTGGATAAGGATGAAATAATGCTAATTTAATACTTAATTTGGAAAGGAGGCCCTGCCCACGGGATCAGCCGGGGATGGCTGTCAGGTGGGCCTGGCGTCTCTCTGCAGCGTCGTGGTGCTGTCCTTCCAGGCCCTGGGAGCGCGAGCTGGGGCTGAGGTGGCCACAACTTCAGTGCAGAAAACTAAAGCTGGCTGGCGCGCCTCCAAGGGCAGCCCTCCGCAGCACTGCGATTCCATGGGCCAAACCCCAGCATGTTACACAAACCCTGTAATCACTGAAATGAGGGCCACTAGGAGCTGCTTGCCAAAGGTAAAAAAGCAAAAATTTGAGACAACTCTTTCTAGCCTACCCTAGCTCTTGGCAGCAGCCCAGCTGAAACTAAGGATGTTTTATATTTCGAGCCTATCAGGGTCTCCCAAAACACAGGATTCAGAACACAAGTTCCGGGTCCAAGGAAAACGGAAAACACATCTGAGACAGTCAGCAAAGATGGTGTCTTTAAAGAGGCGCCTCCAATTCTCCAAATCAACTTGAAAAGTCCCGTTGCAGAGTACCCGCCTTAAATGTTCACGAATTTGAAGATGTTGATTTGAATCTGGCGGCTTGATTATGGAATCCAACAGCCAGCCAGCTTGAGATTCCTGAAGCCTCGGTCAGTCCTCTCCCTAAAAATCCTTTGTAAACTGTCATGTCCATACCCTTCAAAGTGCTTCCCGAGGACTGCTGGCTGTTGGGCACCTCGCACACATTCCTGAAAGGACTCTCAGGAGGGACAGCATCTGAATCTGTGCTGGCCAACACAGTCTGGGGAGACACCCTCTCCCTACCAGTCACCTTGCCATCATTTTGAAGCCAAAAGTAGGTGGGAGGAACTCAACTCTACTGAATTCGATCGGGGGGAAAAAAATCCAGGAACTGAATTTTTCATCTGACTCAGAGTGTGGAGGATCTTCAGGCAGATCAGGAAGTGGAATGGCGGGCTACTATCATATCAGACGCTCAGGTTACTAGAAGGTGGTATTCTTCAAAGCTTTAGGCAGTCGACTCTCCTCGGGGCCAGAGTAAATTCTGAAAATATGGTCATTTGCTCTAATGCTCTCTCTTGGCTCTAGATCAGTTTTTCATATGAATAATCTTGATAAAGTGAAAAATTAAAAAAACAGATCCCCTCCCCAGGCTCAGAGTAACCCTCTACCCTCTGCAACTTCTTCTTTGGGCGAGGAGCATTGTAAATAGGAAAGTGGGAGTACTTATAACTGAACACTCCACGACAAACCCAGAATTGGCCGCCAGATGAGGAGCCTAGTAGGAAGCAACCCCCCGAGGACTAGATGGTCACTGGCCAGCTCTACTCCCCACCCAGTATTTTGCCTGAAGTTCTCTCTTTGGGGCTGGAATTCCCAACAAAACATCCCCCCTTAACTGACTAAGACTTTGCATTTTAGAAGGAAGACAACATTAAAAAAGCAACAAGATATCAACAGAAATGCTTGGAACATCTGCTTTGTTGAAGGAACTGTGTAAGGTACCACAGGGACTATAGAAAAGAATTACCGGTAATTAATTAATTAATTTTTTTTTGAGATGCGCCAGGTTTTTAGATAACGGGAAAAGTATTTGTATTCACTAAGTTTAGAATGAGTTGGAAGGATTAATGTCAAAAGTAAAAAAAAAAAAAAAAATGGCAACACATGACAAATGCCAAAGGAGTGGTAAGACATAATTTAAATAATTGAAGCAGTTCTTGAGCACTTAGATATGCAAGCCACTGCGCAGAGAACTTCAGGGAGTACGTGTTACAGAACTCCAGAGACAGAAGGGTTGCTTCTGGCTGATCCAGTGAAGGCAGGCTTTTCGGGGGAGGTGGGACTTGGGAGCGAAGTCTGGCACCGAAGGATCTGTAGGCTTCACAGAGGCAGTGGGTAGGAAGGCGCTGTCCCGGGCACAGGGGAATAGTATGCGACAAATTCCTCAAGTCTGCTTTGACTCTGGAAAATAGTTGTGCACCCTCGCTAGCTGGAAGGATGAATTGAATCAGTCCCCCCAACTACAGAAGTTACAACTTTTTTCAGTAGGTCATTAGAAACCAGTAACATTTGTTTGAGCACATTTCAGAAAGATTCATGTGCATGCCCACTATGATGTAATTATTAAGCTTCCCAGATGACTTGATGCTGCAAAACCATGGTAGCCAGGAATCATGGTCACCAGGAGAGGAAATTCCACGTTGCAGATGTGTAAATTAGCACCCTGCATCAGGGCGGGAAGAAACCATGGAGCTCTGTTGGGTGAGCGCTGAGACAGGCCAGGTCTGGGAGGCAGATGGGAAGTCAACATGACCAACAGAGCAGGAAAAAAGAACCATGAGGTCTGAAAGGACCTCACTGAAAGGGGAGGCAACGCTAAGGGAGATGCTGCTTTCTGAGGGGGATAATGATTTAGGTTCCGACTCCCTGTGTGACATGAGCATGGGCCACGTGGGCTTAGATGTGATGCCACATTTACCGCAGGTGCCTTCCCACTTCACTCTCCCCAGTGTGGGGGAACGAAGCCTGCACCGCAACACGGCCCACAGGGCCCGTGCCGGCTGCTCTGCCTCCTTCCTGGGATCCCAGTCCCACCACATTTTGTGGCCTTTGCAGTCAGGTACATGCCAATGGAATGTAAATGAAGTGGAAGCGCAACTCCCAGGCAGGTCTGGGCCCAGAAAACCCTCGTGTGCACAACCGTCCATGCAGACAAGCACGTCAGCCTTGGCAGCTCATTAAAAACGGCAGAGCCACAGGATGGAAGAAGCTGTAGTCCCTTACACCCTGCTTGCAGGAGAGCTGTCCATTGCTCGGGAACACTCATTTTGTACATGACACGCGTGAGAAATGTCCCTATTGTTGGACGATTCACAGTTTCAGTTTGATCCAGCAGCCAGTGTTTTATCTTAATGAATCCACCCCTCCTTTATCTCATCTCACGCCACTCCCCTCAGCCCGTATGTCCAACCACACTGGTTTCTTCCAGTCCTTTGGACTTACTAAGTTCTGCTGGTCGGTACAGCCTTTCCCTGCCACAGGTTCTTTGCATTTGCTCTTCTCTCTCCTCAGAGCACTTTCTACAGCTCTTTGCTTGGCCAACTCCTCTTCTGGGCCTCACATCAAACAACAGTTCCTCAGAGCTGCCTTTTATGGCCTCCCTAATAAAATTAAGTCAACCTCCATTCATCTTTTATAATCCATATTACAATCTGCAATTGCATATTTCTTTATTTATTTAATATGTCTCCTATAAAAATACAAAATTCAAAAAAAGGCAGAATCATGACTATTTTGCTCCCTGGTATACCATTCATTCAGTGCCTAGGCTTCTGGTAAACATTACTGAATAAGTCAATGAACTGGAGCTCCAAGGTCATGGGTAGATTTTACAGTGATCTAAATAATGATAGAGAGAACAGCAGGCTGAGACACAACCCAACTGTGGGAAATACGCACTTCTCAACTGCACACCCCCAAAGAAGACACTCGAAAAATTAAGGAGATTATTATTATACAGTGAAAGAAATTAGAACTAGCAAGGGGCCTTAGACATCATGTCACCTGATCTGCCCTTTGCATAGATGAGGAGATGGAAGTTCCCTGACCCGGTTAGTTGGTGCCCAAGCTGGGAGCCGCTGGTCAGGTATCCAGCTGTGTATTAGTCCATCCAAAAATAAAAAATTAAAAAAAAGTTTGGACTCTTCTGTTTGCAATGATACTGAGAAGGAATATAACTTTAAATTTGTGGCCAGGATAAACCTGTGGTCCTACTGCTAGATCTCAGGATGTCTCATGATGTTCATGTGATGGATTTAAATGAACTGATGTTTTCTAAGATCTTAACTCCAGGCCTTAGCTCCATTCTCCTGAGTGGCCAAAGAGAAGGGGGGCTGTTGGAAAGCGTGAGGAAGGGACATTCAGGTCCTTATTTGGCTGTGTTTGCTCTCCTAAGAGTGAAATAGTTATCTGCAAGAGATAAAGAAGCTTCCCCAGAAAAATGAACAGTGTACATCCTGGGTCCTGGACAGAAGCATCTTCCCTTCCCCTCTATGATTCTTCTGCTCTCACGGGCAGTGTTGTCATTCACACATTGGAACAGGGGCTCCAGCTCCAAAATAGACAATTCACCATAATAAATTTCCCTCTGCACTGGGGACACTTTCTGTATTAATATGATTAAATTAGCCTGTCAGCTCTCTGGTATTCTTTGAACACTTGAGAGAAAGCCAGCAGCTTATGGGCTTTTCCAATAGAAATATTTCCTACTAAAAAGTGATTTCCACACACATCCCTGCCTCCCTTGATCAGGAGATAATTGTTGGGCTGGCTGTTCTAGTCGCCGAAGCTAAGGTCTGGCACACAAACTGTGTGCTTTTGTAAGAATGCCAAAGGGAGCAGAGAAAGCCCTGGATTTGCACCCCCCACCCCACTCCCACAAGCTTCCATGAGGTCAGAGCATCCAAGTTCCCACAGAAACGGTGCTGGTCTCCTTGGCTGAAGGGCTTGGATTGGCCGTCAGCCTCCTGCCAATGGCTGCTTTCCTACGTTATCCAACCTAAAGGCCTTCCAGAGGTTCGAACGGTGCAAGCTCAGTGAACACTGGAATTTTTCCCCGCGGAATACAGGAATTTATGTTATTTCAACAAGTATTCATTGTTTACTCTGTACCTGATGCCATACCAGGAACTGGTTTTATTCCGTTAGGTGATTATTTATTGAACACCTACTGCACACTGGGTATGGGGCTGGAGTGCCATTCTCTGCAGGCAAGGAGGTCTCGGTCTAGTGACGGGCTTGTTCCTTATTCCACTGCCCTTGTCCTCTCACCTGAGGACACCAGGCAGAACTAGACGGGGTTCCTGGCTGTCCTGGCGAGTCAAGGGTGTAAGCAGAGTGCTCGAATGGCCCTAAGAGTCTTTTGCCATTAATGTTCTGAGAATAGAAAAAAAATGCCATTTAGTTTCTAGGAGCTGACATAAGACATACGCAGTTAGATTCCTGAAAAAAGCAACAGAAATACCGGGGGAGAGATTATCTCTCAGGGTGAGTAATTGTTCACACAGATGTAACCTAAATGTGGAATGAAAAGGAAAAGAGTGTTTTTCTCCAGCTCAGAGTGAATTCTTTTTTAAATCAAAAGTAGTTCATTCCTTTCCTTGCCTTGCTATCCCCTCCAGACCCACCTATCACTGAGGTTAGAGGACTCAGTCAATGTAATCACAGAAGTTTCTCTTACGGGAAAAAAAAGTCAGAGAGGAGAGGAAGGTTGGGAACTGCCTACTTTTCACGTGGCAGAGGAGAAATGGAAACCACGGAACTATTTTGACTTATTGAACAAGCTTGAAACAGCCACTGGGGAAGAAAGGGCAAGAGCTCAGCGGGATCAGGGGAAAATATCTTGACATGGCAGATAATTAATACACTAAAACCAACAACCAAAGGCAGAAATGGAAGCTGTAATTACCCAAATGCTTTTAAAGAGGGGATGTTGGAGTGGAAACAAAAGTGGGCGGTTCCTACGTTCACAGATGTGGAGGGCCAGGTAGGGACTGCCCTTCTCTTTCCCATGGGGGGTGGTTAGTTGTCTGCCTGTCTTCCATCTCCCACTTTGCTCACGAGTCTCCCTGCTCCTGGACAGCAGCCCGACAGCTGCACACTCTTCGGGGATTGTGACAATGCTGCCCGGTGTTGTGTGTGTCCTCACAGGTCTGTGGCAAGTCTCCTATAAAATCAACGCCACTCAAGGACATGGACCATACCATTGAATTCCTTTTAAATTACTTAGTGTTTAGCTTAATAGGAGCCCCATAAATATTTTTTGAGTGACTGATTTTTCTCTGCAATATTTGCGACTCCAAGGACCATAGACCTTTTATAGAGTCTCAGCACCGACTTCCATCGTTTTGTGAGAACAACACAGTTCTTAGAAACAGTAATTCCTCCCGGGATTGCTCAAAGGAATGCACACTGGAGAGTGAGAGAGAGACACAGGCGAGATCATAAATCCCATTGCAAAGGGACAGTTAAAAACACTGAAGCTGCCTTGGCCAGGTAGCTCAGTTGGGTAGAGCATCATCCCAATACACCAAGATTGCGGGTTCGGTCTCTGGTCAGGGCACAGACAGGAATCAACCAATGAATGCACAAATAAGTGGAACAACAAATTGATGTTTCTGTCTCTCTTTCCTCCTTCCTCTCTCTCAAATCAATAAAACAAAACAAAACAAAACACCAAAGACTAATAATTGCTGAATCGCATTAGCAAAAGGCTTAATACTACAATCATACCAAGTTTACCTCTATACTCAGTGACTTTCTGCATTTGCCACTTATCTGTGGTCAGAATCTGAAATGTCAGTAACATGTCAGAGCAGAATTAAGCCAGCAAAGCTCACAGGCAGCTAATATTATTACATTGTTAGAATGTACATTTTAATCAGTGATTTTATATAGGTATTAATACAGATTTATTGATTAGAAAAAGGACAAAATGAAATTATTAGGAAGAAAAATGTCTGTTTCTATTCATTAATTTTATTTCTAATTATTTTCCTTCTGTCGCTCCCCCACTCCCGCAGAAAGAAGAGGCTAATAATGCAAACTTTTCCCGCTGCTTTCCATGGCAGTAAGAACTACTTCTAAGAAAGCAAAACTCACTCTTTTTAGTAGATTTTTCTGGTTCTCCTTGACTTTGATTAGAAAAGCAAGCATGAAAGAGAGGGAACGATAATATGTGAAGATAAATATGTGGTCTGTGTCCTCTGACTGGGAAAATGCCTGGTGAGCTGGACTGTCCACTGGAAGGAAATTTAAAATAATTGGTTATACTGAGAGTGCACCAGGCTCTGGTACACGTTCACAGCCAGACTCGGTGCCTGGGTACCTGCCGCAGTGCAGAACCCTGCACGGAGCACTTCAAGAGAGCAGCCCTTCTCTGCCGGGACAAGGGCAGCGCTGGAGAGGCAGGGAGAGCTGGATTCCACTGATAAGGGCAACTGGGGTCCCAGTTCTGCCACTTTCTCGCTGTGCAGCCTTAGGCAACTTACTTTTCTTCTTTCCTTTCCTTCCTCCCTCCCTTTCTCCTTTCTCTCTCTCTGTCTTCCTTCCTTCCTTCTTTCTTCACCTGGGGATATGTTTATTGATTTTAGAGAAAAAGGGAGTTGGGCGGGGTGGGGGAGGAGAGAAAGAGAAACACCGATGTGAGAGAGACATCGATGGGTTGCTTCCCTTAGGCGCACCTGAACCTAGGTATGTGTCCTGACTGGGAATCGAACCCATAACTTTCTAGTATACAGGATGACACTCCAACCAACTGAGCCATCCAGCCAGGGTTGTATCTTTTTTAAAAAATGTGCTCATGCCAGCTCCCTGGGATACAGGCACAGTGAAAACGTCATGTTTCTCTTTCACAACCTGCCATTAAGGAGGCAGTGGCTCCTCACTGGGGAGCCTAAGCCAAAGTTCAGAGTGCTGACCTGTTTTTGGAGGGCTTCAGGCTGTCCCCACCCTCCCTGAATCAATAAGAGGAGGAGCCTCTTATTTTCAAAGACCTTTAAACATATCTGAGAAACCTGAAGGGAAGGCCCCTTAAGAAGGTGTAGAGGTGTGAAGATGCCAATAATCTGGGCCATCTTCCCTAACTAGGAGATCCTCAGCGGTGACCTTGAGCGAGGCAAAGAGACGTTGTACAGAGAATCTAAGAACAGAGGGGATAAGAACAAAATGACCTTATTTCTACCTTCCTTCCCACAAATTATGAAAAATTTCAAGCATGCACCAAAGTGGACTGAAGAGCATAATAAACACCAAAGTACCCAACACCCAGCTCTGGCAGGTAAGGCCAATCTTCTATCTTTCCCTGCCTTTCCCTCCTCCCCACATTGTTTCAAAGTAAATCCCAGCCACTGTAACATTTCACCCGTAAATATTTCAGTATATATCTCTAAAAGACAAGGATCTTTTAAAGGAAAACTGTAATTATAATACTATTGTATTATCACATTAAGAGACATTTAATGAGGAAGATAAGCAGTATTTCGGAGAGCATTAACAGTCATTCCCTAAGGGCTGTGCTGTCTCATTCATATGTTGAAATCCTAACCCACAAAAACGACAGTATTAGGAGGCCTTTTGGAGGGGCTTCAGTCATGGCAGTGGGGCCTTCGTGAATGGAACTAGTGCTTCATAAAGGAGGCTCCAGAGAAGGCACTGCCTATGAACAAGGAAATGAACTCTCACCAGGCTGTGACCAGGCTGGTCCCTTGAACTTGGACTTCCCAGCCTCCAGATCTGTGAGAAATACATTTCTGTTGTTTATAAGCTACCCAGACTGTGGTATTTTGTTAAGACAGCCTAAATGGGCTAAGACATCCAGTTAGTGTCCAGACAACTGCCTCCACATGGTTATAAGACACTTTTCTGGGTGGCTGGGAGGACACCATCCCAGGGCTAGTAGCTGCCTCAGGGCAGTCCAGCTCGCTGGAAGAGCACATCCTGTACCGGGCGGAGTAAGATTCATTTCATGTTGCATTTACACCTCCCAGCACAGAGAGGCGTTCCTATTAAAGCATTTCCCTGATTTCCGGAGCCACAGGCAGCTGCAGAAAGTCAAATACTTGCGAAGGCCACAAGGGACCATCTCCCTCCAGCCTTCAGGACAGCCCAGTCTTCAGCCTCAGCTGATGCCTCTGCCCTGTTTGCAGTGTCCCCAGGGGGACCAGGGTGGCCTCCTCAACCCTCCCGCTCAGGCCAGAGGTGTCCTGGCTAACGCCCTGTTGGATGCGGAGTAAGGTGGGACAGCACACAAAGAGGCATCAATAAATGTTAACTATTGCCCTTGCCCTGCTGTTGACTCTCTCAACTAGTCAGAGCTAACATGTTAATGAGTGCTACGGGCTCCTATCTAAGGCACCGGATTTGCGGTGCAGACATGTGTGGATTACAAACTATGTCCCAGGCACTGTGCTGGGAGGGGATACAGAGATGAGTGAACAGACACCCAGGTCCCTGTCTTTGAGAGCTTTGGAACCTGGGCCTGAGTGCCCTCCGAGTGAGCAGCAATAAGTGCGTGCTTCATTCTGCCCAGAAAGGCAATGGTCGTACTCTCTGGAAAGGCCTCATCAAGGAAGGCTACATTTGGACTAGATTTCATAGGAATAGATGGATTTTATCAGGCAGAGGAAGGCAAGAAAGACAAAAGGAACAGCATGAGGAAAAGCGAAGGGGCAGGAAAGCATGTGTTGCATTTGGGGGACAGGAAGAAGGGGACATTGTGAGCACGAGACAGAATGGAGGTGGAGGGGGTGAAGTGGGGAAGGTCAGGAAATGGGGCTGGACCACTTGGCGGGGCGGGGCCTCTGCAGTGTGAACTTGACGTGCTGGAGCAGGAGCTGGGCGCTCACTGAGGGAGGCTAAGCAGGCAAGCCGTCCTCTGATGGAGAGGACTTCAGGCCTATCTCCAATCAGCAGAGATGCATCTGGTGACAGAGCTTTCAACACTATCCCGGGTGACTCTCTTCTATGTCTACACCAAGGGCCAGTCCCATGGAGTAGCTGGCGGAGTGAGGAACATGCTAGGAGACAGATCATTCTGGAGCGTGTCTGGGGAGTAAGGTAAGGGCAGTCAGGTCTGGCTCAGCTCCTGAGCGCACAGCACTCTTGCCATTCAGCTGGAGCTGGGAGATCCCCAGGACCAGGCAGATGCAACTCCGCAGCTTTGTGGTATGTGGCGTCTGGCCACACCTGCTGCCTGTGGGCTTTAACCCCCGTGCTCCTGCTCTGATAACCACACGCTGGCAACCTGCCCAGCAGACCTGGGCCCGGCCTGCTTGCTTTTCCCACAGCAGGCCTGCAGGCCTGGCTCTGAACCCCATCCCACTGATGTGCTTCTTAAGCTACACGCCCACTTGCCCGGCCCTGTGGTTCTTGAGAGGAGAGGGTGGTGTCAGAGGGGAATCGGTAGCTGCATGATGGCAGCGGTATAGACGTATAAGCAGGGACCACGGGCCCTCCCCTTCAAACCCTGGTCTGGTGGCTCAGCGCGGTGAGCACCCCACTGGACCCCTTGATTCAGGAGACACCGGCCCATCTGCTGTCCCAGAAGAAAAGGGGTTGCTCCGCTGTTTATCCTTAACCAACTCACTCTCCTAATCTCTACCCACTTCTCAAACTTCCTGTCACCTGTGTGCCTCACTAGCCCCTCAGATCTCCCTACCAAGGAGAATGGTAATCTGTCTTTTCTTCGGGTGCTCAGAGTAGGGCAGTCATTTCTCTTTTGGGGACAGATACAGAGCCTGCTACACAGAAAATCAGGACAAGGCAGGACATAGAATGGGAGTGATTAAATGCATGTCCAAAACCAGCTTGCAGATCCCATGAATTTCTAGTACCGCTGGTACAAGCATCCCAGGGAGAGCTCAGCTGTGGAAGGACGGGGAAAAGCAGCATGCTGAAAACTCCTCTTGCTTTGAATGGAAAAATGAAATTGGTGCCTGTGAGTTATTTGTTTCTCATTTGCTTTGGAAAGAGATTGTGGAGAGAATTTGGAAACCTACATTCCATTTCAGAGAGCAGAGCAGATTTCTGCTGACATCAGTTTGGCAGGGGGTTAGATTTTGTCTCTTTGTGCCACGTGAGCTCATTTTCTGGGGTACACACTATGCAGTTCTAATTCTAGACCCCAACAGAGCTGCACCTCCAATCATGAAACTGTAGAATGGCTTTTAAGTTTTTATGTAGGGCACATTTTTAGAAAATACAGCCTTCCTTTTGCAAACAGTGAGCACCACTGGGAACTACGTTAGTTAAACATCTTCAACACGGATCTGTGCTCGGCTTTCCTGTGCTTTGGCAGTTTCAGGAACTTCCAGCCACTGATTCCCATGTTCAGTTGTATCAGAATATGATTGTGGTTGGATTTCTCCCAAGACACAAAGGCCTTGAGTCTTTGACCTAGTGTGGTTAACATCAACTTCTTGCTACGTAGAAGGCTTTGCACAACAAAACGGTTTGGAAATACAAGAAAAGTTAGGGAAATTTCTGTGGAAAATTCTGGTCCTAAAGTGTCAGATTAAATGCAAAATTTGAAAATAAGGCCTGGAGCTGCGGGCGTGAGGGGCTGAGGGCCCGGCCTTCTGTGGGGGCAGCCAGAGCAGCATGGATGCGTGGCCTGACGCTGACACACACCGCCATCCTATTGTTAGTCTAGGTCCAGCGTCCAACTGAACTACCCATTTTTTCGAGATTAGCATCCATATATTACCTTTGCCTTGGCCACATTTCCTAGCAGAGTGAAACAGTGAGTGCTTAGAAATATTTATCGATTAAAGAGTTGAAGGCACACATTGACAGGCTAGAGCTTTTCAGAGGGGCTGTTCTTTTGTTTAGTGGGGTTCTGCTCTGGGTGGTAAAACTGCTTCCCTCATTACCTCCCTGAGAACCTCAATTCTATCAAGAGGGCACAATCAAACTAGGAATATAAACTAGAGGACCCAGAAATTCATCCTAGGAGCCCAGTAAAGAGTTAATTCAGTTTTGATATGAGAATCATGAGTCCAAGCTATAAGGATTACACACAATGGATTTATAACACAATACAATTTTTAAAAAAAGAACAAAAGTAGTGACTGGGGACGTTTCAGATGAAGAAATAACCATGTTTTAACCTCACTGCTTTTTAAACATTTGCATCTGTGAATTGCAGAGGCTCAACATAAAGCAGATTGCCTATATCCACTGAAAGCCATTCTGGCATGAGAAATTTCTCTTACATAAAGCAAAACAGATGTGTGAGAGGGAAAAGCAAACTCTCTTTTGGGTGTATCAACATTTGGAATTACATCGTTACCTCAGGAACTATATACTGTGTGAAGCAATGAATACAGAATCTTGACCACACTAATATCCCTAAAAACTCAATATAAAAATCAGGGACTTAATATCCAGAAAATACTAATTATTAATGCAGATGGAAAACAACAGTATATTCACATTTCATCCACAATTTTTAAGGCTATCTGCCAAATGAACTAACTCTGAACCAGAGATTAAACATCCAGAATTTCTGGCCAAATGCCATTCTGGAAGATGTGAATTCAGATCCACTTAACTGTTTAAGTGATTAGAAGAAGAGCCACCTCCTTGTAATCAGGAAAGAGTACACCAGGGTCATATGCAAATGTGACCGCACGTTGGGAACCATAAACAAGTCAATTTGGAAATACGAAAGTGCTCAAAAGCCGCCCCACTCTAGGCGCACGCAGGCCAATGTTTACAGAGCAGCAGGCAAGTGCACGGCTGTCTGCTAGGTCGTGGGAAACGCACAGAGAAGCACAAACTAGAGCACCGGCACTGGGCCTGGAAGGGAGGCCCAGGGTACCCACCTGGCCTAAGGGAAGAGTATTTACAGCAGGGAGGAGAGGAGAGAGAACGGATGAACTCCTCAGTGAGAGACCGATCTAAAACCAGGCTGGGAAAGTTGTTCAAGGAACCTTCAAATTTGATCTACATGTAAAAATTATATGTGCAATAGATTGGGAATGGCAATACGACAGTCAAGATCAATTTGGTAGAAATGAATGCTACTATGATGAAAATAACTCCAAATATTTCATATGATCCCATTACAGAAACAAAGTCACAGGGACATTCTGTTCAAGTATGCACACACTCACACACATACTCACACTAGATGCAGTAGCACAGATGCAGTTCAGAGGGCTCAGAATTGTCTTGGGCTCATGAGTGTAAAGGACAATGATGATGAAAAACTTTGTAAATTATGAGTGTACACAGGAGGAATAAGTAAATACATTTTCACTGACAGTTTTCCCACTTATGTACAAATTAAACTTTAGGTACAGTCTCCACCTGAAGCCACACAGCATTTGTTTATCATTTAAAAAAAATCACAGCAGTGATTTGTACTCTAAATCATAGAGTCATGCAGTACTACACACATCTGTACTTTTCTCATTTGGTGTTTATTATGAGCATCAGTAAAAGAGAGTTCTCTTCATTTTCTTCTGACTTCACTAAGTATATTTTCTGAAACTGTATTCTGATGTTCAAAACTGCTTGAGTGAGAAAACAGAATTATAAAACACAAGTATCAAACACTCTCCAATAAAAACACTTAGATAGTAACCACTTAAAAAGAATGAGCTCCCAATTTGGGTTGTATGAATAAACAAAGGCTCCACATTGCAAAAGGTGGGTACAGTGTTTTCACATTTAATTCCGTGACCACTTCCTCAATTTCACTGATTGGCAGCATAGTTTGAGATGTCTGTAGGCCTCCCACTTTTGAAGGAAAATATACAGAACAAAAAAGTATGCTGAAAATACACAGAGCCAAAATGCTCGTTGTTCATGAAAGGCTCTGGCATCTGAATTTAATAATCAGATGCCATTTGGAGTCTATATAGTTTTTCAACAGTATAGACACTTAAACAAATCAGGTTGAAATTATACATAACTCAGTGCATATATTTCAACTGTGATTAATTTCTCTTTATATGTACATATGCAATCTCTTATGAAACATTCTTGAAAGCAGCCTCATAAGGAAGAAGAAGGTTATGGTTCAAGAGGGGTCATCAATGAGACAATGAAGAGATACAATTCAGTGTTCCCCTAAGTGCTTTTGAGCTGTATGCCACCACATAAGCCACCGCAGTGCCTTTATTAGGTGTCCTCTTCCTTACTTTAGAGGCCCAGTTAAAATCCAATGTCTTCTCTGAAATCCTCTGAGAACTGTATTTGGGCACATTCTTCCCCTCCCCATATTCTTTATTTTCTCTCTTACTCACTTCAGCATCCACTGTTGTGTATTTATTACTTGTTTTGGAATACGTCCACACTTTACCCTGACTCATTTGTAAGCTCTTTGAGAACAAGGAGCTCTGAGTTATACACTTTCTATCCCTATGGCAACCTTCTTCAAAGTGTAGTCCTTGAATCTTAAAAACTGCCTGGTTGTTTGATCAAAATATATTCAGAGATCCTGATGCTACATGGAGAAAAAGCCCAGGAAGCTGCATTTTAAAGACACTGCCCAGGTAATTTGTATGCATTCTCAAGACTGAGGACCATTGTTTACAGGGACTATAGACATGAACTAGGGGAGTGCTGTGAACATAATCAGTATCAAGAAACATTTCTTGAATATATAAAGGAACATAAAAAACCCCAAACTAAATCAAATTACCAAGAACAAAATCAAACAGAAAACCAGGTGTAAAATTAAAGGTGTTAGGCTTAATCTTATGTCTATAAGTTGAATCACAAGCCAATAATCTTCTTATGAAGTTGAGTGTACATGAAATGTTATTTTGAAGAGAATGCATATTCTCCAGTCGCATGATTGATGTATAGGGCACACCATCCGCCCAAAACTCCTAATTAGGAGGCCACATGGCCACCTCTTCTCCCCACCTTTCCCCATTGGCTTTCCCCAAGAACTCAGCCCTTGGCTTTCCTTCTTGTCTCTATTGCTCCTTCCCTGCTTTTTCTCTAAGAGATTGACTGCTTTTCTTTTCTTTTTTATTTTTAAAACGATTTTATTTATTTTTAGGGAGAAGGGAAGGGAATGAGAAACAAAGGGAGAGAAACAGCAATGTGAGAGAGAAACATCAATCAGTTGCCTCTTGAACGTGCCCCAACTGGGGACTTAACCTGTAACTCAGGCACATGCCCTAACTGGGAATCAAACTCGCGACCCCTCGCCCTGTGGGACAACGCCCAACCAAGCCACACTGGTCAGGGCGAGATTGATTGCTTTTTGTACATCTCACTATGACAAACAGGTTCAAGATAAGGGGAGAGCAGGGCCCCCACTGGTTTGCAGAGGGCCTTATTCAAATTAGAACAAGACACTCCTGTGCCAGGAAGCATGACTTGGCACACGGAGGGCAGGCCGTGCCCTGTGCGGTGAGCAACTTGCGAAACTATTCCTGGCAGCCTGTCAAAAATGGTGGAAGAAAGCATGCGCCTACCATCCTTGCTCCCACATTTGTCTGAAGATGGCTTTTCCAGATCTCTGTTTTCTCTGACTTTACTCTTCTTTCCCCCCTCAGATTCATATGCTATTGAGTAATAAGAAAAGGTCCAAAGATTATTCATTTGAAGGCTCGGAAGAAAGCTGCATGTGACTTATTATTTTGAGACAAATGTGAAAGGCTTCCTTTTTTTTTTTTTCCAAAAAGGGGTGAACAAAGGGAAAGGATTTACATTTTGGGAAAAGCTAAAATAAAGAACTTTAGACTATAAGGGAGACTAAGGAATTCTCGTCTCTGAAGAGGTTTTGAAATACTGTGAAGAATGATCCATCTTTGGTGGTTTAGGGCTGATCTGAGCAAGGAGGCCTCCTGGGGACCCCCTTTCTGCGTGAAGGCACATTTCCTATGAGGCAAGGCTCTTGGTCCCTGCCTTTGTGGCCATGTCTGCTGAAGCCCCTCTGAGGCCTTGAGGGGGCCTTTCAGAACTGCAACCTTGGCCCTGAAGTCCTTGCTTCTAGGGCCCAAGTTATCCTCTTGAGCAGAAAGCTGACTAGTAGCTGCAACAGGAACAGGTACTCAGGACAGTCTATAAAACACATAAAAATTATTTTTCTGAAGATGTGTACATTTGTTAGGGTACAGATTTGATAAGAAAGACATCACCAGTCTAGGAAATATATTATAATCTTACTAGACTCTGAATTCCCAAAGGGCCGGAACCCCATGTTCTCCTTCATTACTCTAATGTTTATGGGGCTGAGCAAGAAGCTTCTCAACAAAATGCTTATTGATGAGAGAAGCTTAATTTCCCAGCTCGGCCACCAGACTTTGCCTCCGAACGTCCTTCTCTGTTTGGCTCCTGGAGAACTTTCTCTTTCCTTATGTCACTCTCTGTGCCCCGCACCGCTGCCCTCAGTCACAGGGTCCTGGGCCACGGGCCCTGGACCTGCAGCCCCGCCACCTTCGCCCCAGGTGTAACTCCTGTGAGTAAGTGACTGAAGTGGCAGACGTAATCAACGACTTCGAGATAAAGAGATTATCCGGGCAGTCCCAGTCTTTTAAAAACAGAGAGTTTTCTTTGGCTCATAACAGAAAAGTCACAGAGATTCTAGACATGACAGGGATTCAACAGGAGAAGGTTCTTCTTGACTTTGAGGTAAAGGGGGTCACGGGGCAAGGACCTGTGAACAGCCTCTGGAGGCTGGGAGCAGTCCCTGTGGGGAGAGCAGGGACCTCAGTCCTACAACCACAAGCAACTGAATTCTGCCAACAACCTCCAAGAAGCTGGAAGCAGATTCCTCCCCAGAGCCCCCCAGGGAGAGCCCAGCCCGAGCAACACTTGACTGCAGCCTGTGAAACCCTCCGTGGAGAACCCAGTGGAGCCTGCCCAGACTTTCAACCTCTAAAACTGTCAGATGATAAATGGGTGTTGCTTTAAGCTGCAAAGTTTGTAGTAATTTGTTACATAGCAATAGGAAATGAATACAGCAGCCCTCTGGGAATGTCTATGGCAATACTTTACTTGCCTCCCAACTCAAGTTCAATCAGCTTTCTACTTGAGGAGATAAAAAATGGACATTAGTAAACCAAAAATAAACAATAGCTATGGTTATTATTATTGTTGTCCTTGTTCAATGACCCATTCAACCAACTGCTTCATTCTCTCCTTATTTGCACTGCTCTCCTCAATCCCACGCATCCGTAACATTTTCCTTTCTGTCCCTTCTCTATTGGGGTTTGTAGTTTATGGTGAACACCTCTATGCTTGAGCCAGATCCTTTATGCTCCCAGAACCCCACCCAGCATCAACATAAGCAATTGGAAATACAAACACAGACCCTGCAGAGCACCTGCACACAGATCTGGAGCGATCAGTGGGGATGCCTTTAAGAATTAGATAACATGTCTTGAGTAAAATAAACTTGAACAGAAATGAGCCAAATTGAGACCCTTTGACATACAACCAGAGAGGCTCAGACCTGAGCGTTTGGGACTGAGATAGCCACAATCCTAGATGCTTTTACTGAGACCCAAGATCAATACCTGAGATAATAACTCCCCTGTGTAAAGTCCGAGGCCTTACCCAAACCACATGGTGCTCAGCAGAACGGTGCTCCAGAATCCAGCTCTTTCGACACATTATTCTTCCTTTCAGAAATCCTACTTTCCTTGTGTTTAAATCAAAAGAATCCTTCGAAAAGCTATTCTTACTTCTAGGAGACAGGGAAAATGATTTTCAAATGCCCTGCTTGATCCTGCTGCTTTTTCCTTAAGCAACTTTGTTCGACCCTCTTTTTTAGGGCCAAGTTTATTTTGCTTTGCATTCTAAGGGGTTGTTCATATGTGTGCCCCCCACCCTCCTGCAGCCCCATCAGCTCCTTGGGAGCAGGGATCCTGCACCATTTCTCTTTGTGTCTCCCTAGAGCCTGCTGTACATGGTTTAGGACTCTAATCCAAGCTCTGAGCTGAATTTACAGCTGAGATTTCCTTTACCCTCAGGTTTCAGGTAGGGGCTCAAGATCCCTTGATCCAGGGAAACAAAGGTCAGGGAGCAGCTGCAGCTCAACCCACTCCTGGGGTCCCCCAGGGAGGTGAGGGTCCCACAACCCCAGGAGGCTGAGAAAAAGGGGGAAAAGATGGGGATGAAAGTTCCAGATGGAGAGGAAGAAGGGCCAACCTCACTTCCCACCTCTCAGCTAGCAGCTAGCGGTGTCGCTTCTCTAATTTGATCTTTTCCCTGCCTTGGCCAAGGCTGAGTGCATTCCCTGTAGAGCAAAAGTGAAACAATGCAGTTGCTGTTTCAAAGCAGGGGGAGGGGGGGAAGGATGGTGGTGGGAAAATGTGAGGAAAGCATTTTACTTGATTTATTTCTTTAAATGTATGTTGTGGGAAAAGTAGTCAAGAAGATAAAATATGCAGTCAATTCTGAATCAGGAAGAAAAAACATTTTCTATTGTCCTTTAGAATCTTTTGCACTATTATCTAATCATTTAGTCAATCACCTGGCAAACCGCATACCCGCTGTGTGGGGCGTGCCTCCCTTGGCTCGGCTTGTCGGTGTGCTTGTTGCTAGAACAGAGGGTCTCCAGAGCAGGGACCTTCCACAGTTCATCTCCGCCCCCGCCGCCCCCCCACCCCCGCCCCACGCGCAGCGGTGCCTGGAGGACGGCAGGTCCTCGGGGCGTGGTAGTCGCCAGCCATAGAGACTTTCAAAAAGGGCCAGCAGAAGTAGAGTGGTCAGGGCAGGGCCTTGGGGCCAGGGGGCCAAGTGCTTCTAGGGGTGATGAGCAGTGACAAACATCGTGGAAAGGCCAAGCTGGCTCGTCCTGAAAAACAGCCAAGGATTTGGAACCTAGGAGGTCACTGGAAACCTAGGGAGTGTTTGGGGAAGAAGATTGCAGTTGGGTGAAAAGTGCAGAAGGAAACACTCGCTGATGGGCACAAATAAATATGTTTTTAAAAATTTACCTAAATGTACATTGTTACATGACTGGCGACATGACCACAGAGTACTACGAAGAGGTTAATAAAGTAGATCCATGTCCGGGGCTGTCAGCCTCAGCATTATTGACATTTGGGTGGATTCTTCTTTGTCCTGAGCATTGTGAGATGTTTAGCAGCAGCCCTGGCCTCTACCTACAAGATGCCTGTAGCACTGCCCCCAGCTTGTAACCACCAGAAATGTCTCCAGGAATCGCTGAGTGTGCCCTAGGCGGCGGGGGAAGCAAACTCTGGCCCCTAGTTGAGAAGCACTGTTCTATATGTGCTGACCTAGAAAGATCTCTAAGGCAGTATTGTCTTGCTGGAGTATTTATACTATGTTGCAAGTAAGTACTTTGTATATAACACCGTTTAGGTAAAGAAAAATATTTTATATATACACACACATATACAATGGCGTAAATCCATATTTTATATCTAAGTATATCTACAGTGGTCTAGAAGGAAAAAAACTGTTACAGTGGTCATTTCTGAGGAGGGGGCTGGGGCTGGGAGCCACAGTAAATTTTGTCTTTATTTGTACTGTTTGTGTTTTCAAAAAATTAAAATGAAAATGTGCTTGGGGTGGAAAAAGCACAAGTAAATTCTCCTTGACGAAGTTTAGAGATGAAGAAAGGCGGCCAGAACGAGGCAGAATTAAAGGAAGGAATTTTTAGGATGTGGGAAAGTTGAGCTACATTCAGTTGTGACAATTTTGGATAAGGCGTGATGAAGAGAGGGGCGAGTAACTTCTAGAATGCTCCCACTTATTAGCTCAAGACTGCAGTATTGCTTTGCCAGCCATGACTTTCCCACTACAGTTAAGTATGCATAAAATGATAGACCTTCTCTCTCTGTTTTTCCACTGCATGTTTCTTTAATTTGTATTTCTTGGGAGTGGGTACAGCTTTCTGTATCTAACGTGCTGATGCCATTATGGAAACCGTCACTCCTCAGGGTTGGAAAGACCTGAGAATAGAAGCCGACTCTGCCTTGTGTTTGGTCTGGCAGGGCTGGGTATCCTGCAGGAGTGTATTTGTTTTTCATTAATTTGTTTGTCATTTTTCTCCATGATCTATGGAACATTTATTTCCCCTGAAGCAAAAGAATCTGAAATGTCAGAGGTTTCTCCTGGTTCTGCTGGGATAATGAATTGTTGAGAAAAAGAAATTTTTCTTATATGCTATTTGATGGTGGAAGGAGACATTTTGTGACCTTTTGCTATTTTACAGTGATAATGAATTTCCTGACAAACGTGGAAACTTTGGGCTTCTTTATTAAAATAATAAGGTTTGAGAAATAACTTTGACCTGGACCTTTGTAGAATTAATCAAATACAGATTTTGGAAAAATTGATGAGTTTGGTCTTTGCCGAGACACCCTAATTTATTCCTGTCGCTGAGGCAATACACAGATCTACACCACATAAAAACATCAAACAATTAACTACAGACCCATGTCCCTGGACAGAGATTTAGACACACTTGGTGGGAGGAGGTAGAGGCTCAGGGACTTTCAGCCTGATCACATATCGCTTTGTTTCCTTTTTGTTTTTTGTTCTATTTTTCAATGTAAAAATAATACAAACTGGTCTATCCTGAATAAAATACAAAAGATAATAAAAAGCATCCATATTCTCACTCTTCAAAGCTAATGGACCATCATAACATTTTGGTTTATTCTTTTTAATCCTATTTTGATGCTTGTATTTTCTATACGATTGAGATAATACTGAATATAAAGTTTTATACTGTAGTCATTTTTCCACTTAAATATCACATATAATGTTTTGTTTCCAGTCTTTAAATACTTGAAAGGAAACCTGCACCGAGTCCTCTTACAATGTTCCAAACAAAGGCACCATTTCATGGGGGAAAAAGAAGTAATAGGTTTTCTTCTTTGCAATATAATAGGAACATAAAATACTACCATTTCCCCCCGAATCTAGTAAGTGATTAGATCTATTTTTCACATTCTCTAAATTTGTAGCTATGCCTGTGCCTTTATTTTTTAGAGGTAAGAAAACCTTCCTGAGTCCATGGTACAAGGGGAGCTCACACGATGACTCTGGGGAGGGATGCTCTGTGTCCCTCAAAGACAATGATTGACCAGCAGGTTGCAGCTACTGCTTTGACCAACGAAATGGATGCGTGGAAGTCAAATCCAACACCAGATAACTCTCAGCCATTTCCATGGCCATGGGCATGGGGAATTTCCCTCCTTTCCACACGGAATTAGCACTGTTAGTCACTGAGTCCCTCTGCTTATTTTCCCTGGGGGACTGTGGAGTACTTCTATACTCATTCGCTGTACTACGCAAGATTCAAACAAGGACTTGAAAGTAGTCAGAACCCACAACCCAACAAGGTCTCGCAGAATTTGGGTAGGAGAAGTTGGCTAACTCATTCTTGACTTGGGAACCACTTCCTGGGTGGTGGATGTTCGGTTCAATGCTATTTTAGGGAAATTTAGACTTTACTTCTGAACATTGACAGAATGAAAACATCAGGAACAAAAGGAAAGAAGGAGCCAAGCTTCTGAGATGAGCTCTAAAACCTTTATGCCTTGCTGGCTTGAATATATTTTGAATTGTTTTCTTCAAATGCCATATCGCTTTAAGATCAGAAAACAATATGGCATTTGGAAAATGAGAAAGATAATGTAAATTGTTATCCAACTAGCTTAAGTAGGAACTTGGGGGGTATTATAAACATATAAAACAGTTCTGAAATTTAAGATCTCACATCTGTCTTTAATTGCATATCTCATAAAAATATTTAATTAATCTTAAATCAAATATCCATATAGCTATTTTAAATTATACATCTTGAACTTTGAATGGGGTGAAAGACCATTTTAGACTATTGGCTGGCTACTCGAAGTGTGTTCAGAGAACCAGCAGCATTTGTACCACTTGGGAACCTGCTAGAAACATTACATTCAGGCCCCGCCCCAGTCTACTGAATTAGGCCATCCATACGCTCGTTCAAGTTTGAGAAGCACTGGTTTAGCGTAGGGGTAGCACTCCACACCTTTAACATGCAAGCGTTTTTTACGTGGTGGTCACAGGTGAGTTCCCAGGTGATGCAGGAAAACTGTCAGTACTCTTCAGGCTGCTTTGTTCTTCCTCACTAACAGTCTAATTTCTAGTATTATCTTTTCATCACCACCTTGTTAACTGATGGTCAGAATCTACCCCTGAATGCCGAGGCAGGCTACAGCTCAGGTGACTATCTGTGATGTTCTGAAGGGAGAAGACAATGCCAAGATCATTACCTCAATTTGGGGCCAGGTTAATTTGGTGAAAAGAAGATGGCAACTTTAAAGAAGGTGTGTTTTCTCTCACTTGCTTACCTCTGCTTCTAGAGGTACAGCAGCCTCAGGATAATACAAGTTTTCAGGGGTGCTCAAAAGCATGCCTAAGGTCAGAGATGTGCTGGGCTTGGCAGTTAGAGGAATTTAAACTTAAACCTAGTTGTTTTTTTTTTTAAATTCAACTTAATCACCAAAACTTGATAAAGTGCCATCAAGTTATCTAAAAGAAAGCAGATACTGCACGATGGAAGGGTTGATGTCATCCCTGGAGCTGCCAAACCATTAACAATTTGGAAAGTGATTTTTAAAGGGGAAAATACAAAATTATGAAAAACATGCCGTTCTTAGATTTGCTTACATGCTCTTCCAAGTGTCTGGTGATTTATGTACATCTCCTCTTTCCATTCTTTTCTTATTTGGTTTCCACTGTCAATATTTTCTTTTTAAAAGAATGTATATTTATTTGAGCTCAATGCTGGATAAATGCTGCAGAAAAAAATGACCTCATATAAATGTGAAAATATGGTGAAATTAGAAGGGAAAGACTTAGATCTTTTTCAGTCTCTAACATTAAAATTTTTAATGTTAAACATTAAATGTTAATGTTAAACGTTAGTTAACACTTAGAAATTAGGTATTGTATTCTAACTTGTCCAAGAAATAATCAAAATCCAACCCTCAACTTTCTTTAAATGAAATATATATATTATAAATAGTTCTTACATCTCTAGCAAAAGATTATAAGGGAGGGTGGTACTTGAGCTGAGTTTCTCTCCTTCCTCTTTTATTCTTATTTTCCCTTTAGAGAAAGGAACTGAAAGTCAGACACGCTCCAAATTATTTGCTGGAAGGAGTTTTTACAAAATGATATAATAAAGGCTCTGAAATGAATTCTTGTAAGTAGTCAAAATAATCGTGACTTCCTGTTTAAGTCATATCAATTATGCTAGTGCCAGACTTAAGTAAACTTAAATCTCTTAAACTTGCCATCAATTGAGCGAAATCTAAGTTTCCTGTCTTATTTAATAAACAAGTATTAGCTATCACAATTCAAGCACCTCTGGCATCTAATTGCCTTTTAAAAAATGTGTTAAAGACTTTCTCTGTTTAAATTTTTATTTAAATAAAGGACATTTATTTGGCAACTGCTTTTTGTTGTGCCACTGTTCTAGAGGCTTGGACATAGTAACAAATACAAGAGACAAAAATGTCTGCTCTCATGGAGTATATATTGTAATGGGAGAGGACAATGATAAATAATATAATAAAAATATACTTATGCCGGACAGAGACAAGCACTGTAAAGAAAATAATGCAGGTGTGGGGAGTGGGGCTGCGGTGGCACGGTGTCTGGATGGTACCTAGAATACTGTGCACTGTCAACACTAGTTTCTTTTCTTTTTTCTTGCCACACGATTTTTATCAACTCCCTTATTTAATCTTGCCTGTACCCTACGTGGCAACATTTAGGAAAGAGGACAACCAGCACAGGTACCTAACACCCCTCACATTTTAAAGGGAAGCGCAAAAGCTGACCGAGATCTCCTTTCCTGAGAAAAACAGTATGGTACCCAAGAGATAAGTAAGAGATATACTAGCAGACTTTTATAAACACTCCTAATTTGGAAATCAGAGCGGGTCATAGGACTGAAAGAAAGCCTCCATGTAAGAAACTCTTTCGTTACTCTTGGTCAGGAATATGCGGAGTCACCTCTGCCAGAAAGCCTGAGAGTATCTCCAGCACACTGGACAGAAAGGTTGTTTGAAAGGGGCTCATCCTAATATGGGGGGTACAGTAGTGCCAGGAAAGGTACTGGGCACAAGTCACCTGCACACCTGGAACAGAATCTGGGCTCATGAGAGGAGACCATAAAACTGGCTCCATGTCAATGACTCCATCAAATACAAAGAGACCACCTAGTGGTTATTTTCCTTTATTTGGATGGCCCACTGCACCAGACCACTTCTCCTCATCCAGAGGCTAGCACATCACTGAACTCATTCTATGTATCTTCTATAAACTAATCCTTCTGCTTTTATATTTGAGATTATTCTAACAGTCTGCAGAGATGAAACTCAAAGATAATCCATCTTTAGCAAAAACCAACTACTTTACACTCAGTAACAAAATAATACCAGTATGGAACACTAGAAAATATACAGAAATATGAAAATATTTCAAAACTTAAAAGGAGATGAACGCATAACTGTAGAGGTAGAGTCATAGCATACCCGAGAACTATTTACTAAAGAAAAAGAATAAACTGTCAGCAGCAACTTTGTGTACTTAATATAATCCTGTGAAATATTGACTCGATGAAAGAAGAGGCAAAAAAAGATAAAACTGATAATTTTTGTTAATAAACAGAGCTGGAAATCCTATAGAAAGGTAGTGATGAGAGATTCGCCATACTACATTCTGAAATGCCATTGGAGGCGTGGAGGAGAGGCAGAATGAGATCTGTAAAATAGAATCAAATCAGCAACGTGGAACTCACCCCAGAATGTAGGCAAGAGGGCAGAGATAACAGTAAGAAGTGAAATAACATGTACAGTGTGGGACAAAGTAGGCTTACAGTTATTCATATGAAAATCAATACAATAATAAATAATAATACAGAAATAAACTCTGTGTTTTGTGTACCCACAAAGGACATCCAACATACATGTCAGTGGTGTTAGCACCCAAAAGACTGAAGTACATTTAACAGAGATAAAACCTGAAGATATATCAGATTAAAACTTTCCTGGGATGAAAAACTTGAATTGTACAGTGCTCATTGTATGCCAGGAAGAACTGATGAAATAAATCCAAAATGCACTGGATGCGTATATTTAACTATCAGTATCAAAGACAGAACACTATAATTATCCAGGCAGGAGGAGAAAAACTGTATATCTCAAAAGCAAGGATAATAAGCTGTACTGAGATTACTTTACTGTAACAGTACATGCCAATGACCATGAGCAATGCCTATAGAATTTTGAAGAACAAAGTTGTGACTTTTGGGTTATTTACTCAATAAAATTGTCATAATGCATGTAAATTACAGAAGGACATACAGTATTCTCGAATATGCAAGGCCTCTAAAAGCACATGACTCATGAAATTTCCATGGAGAGAAGACAATTCAAAGATGTACGCAAACCAACCCAAAAAACAAAATCAAAAGAAAATTTCTATCTCAAGATAAAATTAGTTACAATAAAAAAAAAGTAAACACTGAGCCCTGGCTGGTGTGGCTCAGTGGATTGAGCACTGGCCTTGAGAACCAAAGGGTCGCCGGTTCAATTCCCAGTCAGGGCACATGCCTTGGTTGTGGGGCAGGTCCCCAGTACGGGGTGCATGAGAGGCAACCACACATTGATGTTTCTCTCCCCCTTTCTCTTTCCCTTTCCCTCTGTCTAAAAAGAAATAAAATCTTTTTTAAAAAAAGTAAGCACTGAAATCTATAAGTAATTTATATAAAATTAAATCTGTTCCTTATTCCTGTACCCTGGGATTGCTTCCCGAGTAACTGACCATATACAAGTCTTTATCTCATGCTCTACTTTTTGTGAATTAAGACTAAGGCACTGAACAATAATGAATAATTCATACATGATACTGATACCACATATTTAACTGAATTCATAGTAGCAGAGAGTATTGATGACTGTCATGAGTTGAGGGGTAGGAAAAATGGGAGATGGTGGTCAAAAGATACCAACTTCCAATTATAAGATGAAAAGTTCTGGGACCTGGAGTGTGATGAATAGTTAACAATACGTATTGTATACTTGAAAGTTTCTAAAAGAATAATCATAAATGTAATATTTTACAGGGAGTCATTAGAGAAGGTTACATCAGAGAAATATGCATCTTTGGTGAACAGAAGACTTGTTATTGTTAAAAATGACACAACTTTTTTCCAAGATAGTGGGTGTTACAATGTTGATTTTGCTATTTTAAAATAGTAAACCTACTTTACATTAATTTTATTATACCTAATGCATTTTTTAATGAGCGAAATATAAAAGATTAAACCTTTGTAGGACAAAAAGAAAATTCAAGTGAATATTTGAACTCAGAATAAAGAATGTTTTAAAAATTTTAAACACAATGGAAGAATTCTATAAAATAAACATTTGAAATTTTAAAATTTAAAAGATACCGGAAAATAACATTTAAAAAATTTGATATAAAAATGAATATTTTACATATAAAAAGTTCTTATAAATTGATAAGAAAAATCTTCTTTCTTAACATGAGAAAAAAGACAAACTAGTAATTGTGGCCCCCGAATAGTCAATAAACATGAAAAATAAGCCTAGCCTCAGCAGTAATCAAAGAAATAAAATTAAAACAATGTATTATTTTATTTACAAAACTGGCACATGTTTTTAAAAATGCTAATATACCCTTTAGCCAAGATTCCAAGAAATAAGTACTCCTATGTGGTGATGGTAGATCTATCAACTTAGACAATATTTCAGGGAAGTAACTGGGCCACATATATCAAAGGATCTTCAAAGTATTTATGCCCTTTGACCCAGGAACTTTGGTTTAGACATTATCCTCTCAAATTTATGGATGGTTATTGCAGCTTTATTTATATTAATGAAAAATTGAAAATATCCTAACAAATGCAAAAATAGAGTAATGGTTAAGTAAAGTATCTCCACAGGTTAGAATGGGAGATACATGTCAGAGAATACCATGACATGCAGCCATTAATAAAACTGTTACAGAAAAATACTATAGATGAAAAATATCTATACTTATTATGCTAAAACTTAAGCAATGAAATATTATATTGTATGATCTGAATTCTGCAGGAATCTGTGTAAATGAATGCGTGTGTTAGTGAGTGCAGTGGAGAGAGAAAAAAAGAGAATAGAAAAAGTATACCAAAGTATTAACAATGCTTACTGGGGTCAGGGGGCGGGATAGTGGGATTAGAGTGATTTCTACTTTGTCTCCGAGCTTTTCTGTATTTTTCAAAATTTCTATACCCCTCACCCCCATGTGTTACTTGTATGTATAAAAAACAAACAGGAAGCATGCAAGGTTAAGTCTAATCTCCTTAGTCTGGCATACAATCTATGATGGGAAATGATCTTTCCCATCTTCTCTTTCCCACCTTCCCTTTGACCCTGGAATGGGCTTACATACACACCCTTTTACTCACACACTTCTGTGTCTCGAGGTGGCCTTTGCCATCTCAGGAGCTCTTACTTCCAGGTTCGGAGCAAGGTTCCCTTACCTTCACAAACTAGCTTGTGTGATTTTGCCCTCCTTCACTCTCATGCCAGCTCTCTCTCAGGCTCTAGGGAAATGATCCAGCGATTACTCAAGTACAACTTGTAATGTCTCTACCACTGTTGACTTGTGCTGTTATTTGATTTTCTTTTAACTTTTTGTATGTTTTTGTGCTTCTCTCCAACTGAGTTATAAAATACTCTTTGTATTTTTCATAAAACTTAGTGAAAGAGAGAGGTACCTGTGGTAGACAGAATAAAGACCCCCAAAGATGCCCACATCCTAACCCCCAGGGCCTGTAAATATGTTAAGTTACATGCAAAGGGGAATTAGGGTTGTAGATGGAATTAAGGTTATTAATTAGCTGTTCTTGACAGTGTGGAGATAATCCTGGATTATCCAGGTGGGCTTAATGTATATAATCACACAAACCCTTAAATGTGGAAGAGGTTGGAGGAGGAGATGTAATGATGTAGTTGGAGTGATGTGCTATGAGCACTCAACCCTCCACTCCAGGCTTTGAATGTAGGAAGGAGACCAAGGGCCAAGCAAGGCGGGCAGCCTCTTGTAGCTGGAAAAGGCAAGGGAATGGATTCTCTTTTGGAGCCCGCCCTGCTGACACTCTGAATCTTTGTCCTGTGAGACCCATACCAGACTTTTAGCCTACAGAGTTGTATGATAAATTTGTGTTGCTTTAAGTCATTAAGCTTATAGTAATCTATACCAGTATTGAGAAAAATTAATAAAGCATCAAATATTATTTTCTTTGATTCACAACAGTCAAGAAAAGATAAAACTGAAGTTGTTGAAGTAATAGACAAATTTAAAACTATACTTCTTGAGGAAGTCTATCCTAATACCTCCAAATGCCTCTCGTTATTTATTTCTTCTTAGTGTTTATCCAGGGTGCGGCAAAGGTAGGTTTACAGTTGTGTGTATGACAAACACAGTTTATTCTTATATTATTATTTATTAATTGTTGTATTATTTCCCACATGAACCACTGGAAACCTTTTTATGCCCCACCCTGCATATTCAATTTATATTGCTTATCATTTCTTGGTATTTTATTTTATAACTGCATTACTTTAACTGTGTGTGTTAATATCATTTCCTGGGCATATATTTTTTTCTTCTCATTAAAAAGATTCTTAAGAAGCAAAAGCGGGAGGGTGGTGGCAAGGGACAGGTATTCAGTCTCTATGTTTGCTGCCAGAGGTAACAGGCAGGCTTCAGTCTGTAAATGCCTGTTACTACAACGTACCTTATGGGTTACCTAAGGTAGAGCACATACTCAGCTTTCTACAGCCTGCTTCTCAGAAGTGTTTTTAAAAGTTTTATTTCAGCTTTATACATAAGTGCCCCATCGCTCCTTAAAAAGTCTGACCAGATTAGTGAATATTTGAAAGTGAAATTACTACATTTTAATTTCATTAGATATGTCCCATAAAATTTAGTGAGGTTTCATGTTTTTCCAGAATTTTATGGTTTTCTCTTTCAAGAAAGGTGTCTACATTTATCCTTACTGATTGTAAGATTAGGGAACTGAGGTGGGAAGATGTCTGGTCTAGACTGGGAGAGGAGGGAGGGAGTCTGGGCACCCCTGAACCTGGACAGACCTGGGTATGGAGCAGGCTCCAGGGTGAGGGTGGGGCGCGCGGGGCCGCTGGGCCTGAACGGGACTATTTGGAGGGTAGTCTGCGTTGAATGTCAAAAGCAGCAAAGACCTTTCAACCAACTAGATTACCACGCTACTCGTGGAAGCTATGGCTAAAATTTCTAGGCTCTACCAGAATTAAATAAAAGTAAGCAAAGAAATAAGTGGTCAGTTGGAAACAGAAGAACTTGGCATCACTGTAACCTGTCACCCCAGGGGAGGGGGGACGGTGAAAAAAGCTGATGTGTAAATGGGGTTCTGGGCAAGTACCCACATGGTTGTGCAAAAGAGAGCTCAGCGAGGCGGCTGGCCCTGGCCAGGTGCCCTGCTCCCGGAGGCGGGGCCAGCCCCGACCCTTCTTGTCAGCCTCTGTTATCTGGCCCTGGGAAGCCTTAAAAAGGTGCTTGCCCTAACTTCTCCAAACATAAAGTTGGGGCAGTGGGATCTGCCATTTCTGTACAGCCTAGGCCTGTGGTGAGGATTAATTAGTGTTTTTAAAGTGCTGTGGGTTTGGTTTGGTTTATTTATTTTCTCAGGATGAAAGCCAGTGCGCCAGCACCAAGTGTTAACAGTGAAGGTTTGATGAATGTTACTTGAGATGCATTCTGCGAAGTGGGGTGGATGGGCTATGAGGCTTGTGGGACTGCCTTCGGCCTCAGAAAAGCCACATTTCCAAACACACTTTAGTGCTCCCCAAAGTGAAGGAGGCAGAATAGAAGCCTTTGAAAATTAAAAAGGGGCAGAGTTATCTGTGTTCAGGCTCCATGATTGAGGGCAGGCACCAACCCACACCAAGGAAAACCTGACAAGCCGCTAAAGACAGACATCGGCAGCCAGAGAAGACACAAAATTCTGCTTACTTTGTGACAAGCTATAAAATGAGCTCCTCTGTTCGAGGAAGAGAAAGGACCGTAACTCAGACAGTCAGGGTTTCAGGGCTGGCGGCTGAGGAGAGAAGCTGTCATGCATGCTTCTGTGACCCAGGACAGGTGGGCACACGAAGCGGGAACCCCAGGATGGCCCCAGCTCCTACTGTCTGAGAGCCCAGCAGCATCACAGAGAGTCCGGTCTCATAAGAGCCCTTTCAGCTGGGTGTCCACAATAAATCTTTATAGTGTTACTCCCGATTATGACAGTTACATGTTCTCATTACTAAAAATTAAAACTGCCGAAATACAGAAAGTAAAAAGTATAGACACCCCCCTTCCCATCCCAACAGCTGGAATATAATCACTGTTAACTGTTGTTTGGGCATATTTACCTAACGCCCTCAATTTACGGGTGATGAAACAGAACTCCACGTATCCACAGGCTCACGGGAAAGAAGTCAAAGCTGCATTCAAATCCAGGTCTTTCTGAAACCCAAGAACTCTGCATGTTCCATTAAGCTACACTGCCCTGTCCCTGCACCTTGCTCCCTTGTCCCACCACCAACCTCAAAAGGATTTACTACAAGGCACCGACAGGTTTCTACAACTAGTTTTACAAACAGAAACTGCTTAGCCCGGGGGATGTAATATACAGCACAGGGAACAGAGTCAGTAACATTGTAATAACTATGTGGGGTGACATCACAACTATTATTGTGGTGCTCATGTCAGAAGGCATATAAATGTTGAGTCACTACGCTGCACACTGGAAACTAATATGATACTGTATCGCAATTAAAAATAAATTATTTTTTTTCCAAAAAAACTTTGGAGGGGGAAAAAAAAACCCTAAACAGAAGCTGCTAGATAATTCTAGATATGTGAAACTGCAAGGCTAGTGTCACTACTAGACCCATTTTTCCAGCTCATTTAAGTGTACAATGTTTGGTCATCATGCCGTTATATGGGTGACATGGCTGAAACTAAGACCTGGGTGCCCTTCCCCACCAAAAGCAAAGAGACCACTGAAATGAGAAAGATATGACTTATGTGTGAGGCCGAAACCTGGAGAGCCGTGAGTTCCAGCTCCACTACTTATTAGCTGTGACTGATGCCTCAGTTTCTCCTTTAGGTGATAAAGAAGACAGACGAACTGAATGCAGGGTGCCTTCTGCCCTCTGGCATCTTATGCAACGGTGAGCAGTCTCATCACTGAGAGTTGCTGTGCCTCCTGCATCCCTCCTAACTTGTCTTATTCTGTGCAATATCTCATTTCAGGCTGAGAGGTAGAAAGTTGCCTCTGCGTTGTTACTTTTCAAATATGCCCAGCAAAAAATGAAAGTGCTTTGAAAATAATGTATGGTGTTATTACTCTTGCTAGATTTATTCTAATTTAATCAGTGGAAGGTAACCTACTGAAATGACTGATTTATTAGCACGCACTCTTTCAGTGTGTATAAAATCTCTGATACGTAAGGCACCGAGAGAACTGTACAGATGAAACCTTGCCCTCCTGGGAGCTTATGGCTCTGGGTAGGGACGACACAAAAATATAAATAATTGCAGCAGGCGACGGCAAAGGCTCTGTGTCCTAGGACGCTCCAGAAAAACTCCAGGGACTCAAGTTTGGAGGGATCAAGGAGAACTTCATGGAGAAGGGGGGATGTGAACTGGGTCCTAAACAAGGAGCAGAGAAGCAAGGAAGATGTTGGTGACTGAAGGTGCTGAGGGGCTGTTTCAGCTGAATGATGGAGCCTGCAGGACGCTGGCTAAGGAGTCTGTGTGTGCTGGTCCCCAGTCGGACACCTCACGCAGCGTCAGGGCGGGGCAGGGAGAGGCTGTGCCCACGCCCTCTTCCAAGCCAGTTTCTATGAGAACTTACAGCCTTACTGATCCTAGTACCTACAATTCCTGGCATGTCGTGGGCAGACAGCATCTACTGAATAAATTATCTTGGAAAAGGCAACCTAATGTCAGGAAATAGATTTGAATGTTTCTCTAAAGAGGAAACAGGGAGCAGCTCCAAGCATGCAAATCTGGATGACTCTTGGATCTCGAGTATGGATTTGGCAATTTTACTGCAGAAAATGAGCGTGTGAGAGAGGAGAGGGAGGGACGAGTGTTCCTTCACCCTGTAATCATGAGCAGAAATAACATCTCATTATAACCTTTAAAGAGAGGAGGCCCTTTAAATGAAATGGTAACAAAGCTGGACAGGATCACTTTGAAGACTTGGCCTTTGGTGGAACGGAAAATGCTAACATCTGTCAGTGCCCTTCATCTGTAATCAAGCCCTATCAGCAGAGCGGGTGCTTTAAATGTGTGCATGTGTGTCAGGTATACATGCTTACGCTTCACAATCAGATGTACGTGAGAATGCCAACAATGCGCAGAATGACACATCTGACTGCCAAGGTGAGTGGTGGGTGTAGATGGAGTATGGTCACTACCTCAGGGCAGCCCAGTTGAGGCCTGGAGCGTGTAGGTTGATCTAATGCCTTTGAAATAACTTTTCCCCTGGTCTGAGGCGTGCTAGCTAGAGCCCGAGGGAGGCACAGAGTGTGGAGCTGGAGCTCTTCCGAACCACGTAGAGCTCCACTCACACCTGCAAGGTCTGGGACTGACTGACTCAGGATGGCGCGTGCTCCCCACCGCTTCGGATGTTTCCAGGCTTCCCCATAAATCAGCTCCAACGGTGCCATCCCCTTCCCTCGGGCTCTCTCAGGTTTCCTTCCCGGCCCACTCTGTACTGTTGGAAAAAGACACCGAGTCTAGGTCTGCCTGCTAGAAAGAAATATTTTAAAGACATGGGGAGTACGCTCTAGCCTTAGCAAGGAGGAAAGAGAAAAATGTAGTATCTTGGCAGGACCCAAAACAGGTCTGTCTAAGGTTATGTCAGGACAAAGCCTCCGAAAATGAAGAAACAGTACCCTCAAAGCGCGCAGGAAAGCAGTTGCAGCCCACTCCTGTGACGCTGGCCATGGGGCCAGGGGCCACGGAAAGAAATGTGAAGCCAGGTTAGGGGCTCTGAGAGGGCCAGTAACCGATGAAACAATGAAAGAGAACGTGCCAGGAAGGCAGGACTGAGACAACAGGAAGAGGTGTTGCCCTGGTCTCAGAAGGGAGGTCAGGATGGGCTGAATCCAGAGGTGGGGGGTTTATGAACATATTTGTCTCTCAAGGAGGTCTGGGGAACCCGATTATTGCCCACGTTACTTGGGGTTCATTTTGCTCATGGTTTTTACAGTCTATGTGATCATTAACATAAAATATGAACAATTTGCTATAGATATATTAGAAATCATTTATTAAATACATTTGTCTCTGCCAAATGTATTTAAAAAGTAAATAAATAAAAAAAAGAAATCATTTATTAAAACAGTATTCTGAAAGATCAACATATATTCTACAAAAAATGGAATTGTAAATGTCCCTTAAATGCCATCAAACCCTACCCTTTTCTTTGGAGTGAACATGTACATTCTATTGCTTTTCCTGGTGAGGAAAAAGAGGACAGATGGTGCGCCAGCCACAGCCTGCGAAGGGTATGTGGCCCTGCAGACCCTGTAAGAAGAGCCTCTGGGGCACCCTACGTTCTTAGAATAAAAGGGACAGGTTGTAGCTGCTGACCCCAAGAGGCAGGCCCCTGAGGGGATCTGGAACCATTTAGCAGGCGGGGCTTCCCTAGGAAACACCTGATGTCTAGTCCTACGATTCACGACAGGAGGGGCGCTGGGCCACCATACCCAACAAGACCCACTGAAAAAGGGAGAGCAGGTGGAAAAGTTGATTGATGCAGTGATGTCTTAGAACAGGGACTGGAACGGTGGGCAGGATAGAGCAATACCAAAATGATGTAATATTTCTAATCACTCTGGCCCTTTCAGTGTTTCTAGCACTTCCACTTGTATTCACCAATTACGACCATGCCTTTGGCTGCATCGCCCCTTATTAACAAGTACCCCGTTTCTAGCGAGGTGAAAAGGGGACAAACTGAAGAAGAGGCTTTGCTCATTTAAGGTCTTATTTATATAGCGACCCACTGAGTGTTGAAGCTGGAAGGGAATGTAGACATATTTAATCAGTCTGCACAGATGAGGAAAGTGATGAGGTAGCGTTTGGGAAGGTGGAGGTGGAGCACTACCCTCGTCTGCTGCAGGTAAGGACACCTAACCTGGGACGTGCTACAGTTAGAAGGCAAACAAGTGTTTCTGTGATAACAGTGACAATTGTCAATCCTTAATTTATACCCGAGGTTGGCTGCTCTCTAATTTTATTCCACAAGAGTCTCTAGATCATATTTAAAAAACAGATTCTATGAATAGGATTTGCAGACTTGACTGTCCTATAAATACATCTATTCTTATACTTGGATTTAATTTTTCCCTACAAATTCATTGCATAGAAAAGGAAATGGGCTTGTACCATCATCCTATAAAGGAGCAGGCCCCCCAGGATAGCTCTCCTTTCTCCAACCGCTGCACAGTGTATTGAAATGAACATGAAAACTGGGAGGAAAGGCCCATGGTGTCACCCATGTATGACTAATAGGTGGCACTCAGCTGCCTGCAGGCACAGACAGTACAGAATGCTGTCCTGCTTTTGTGGACAAATAGGGAATGTAGTTCAACATCAGTGTCAAGACCTGATATTGTCCCTCACTACACGCAGAAGTCAAAGCAAGAGTCCCAAGTTGGCAGAGAAGGCCTGGCCTGTGTTGCAAGGAGAGGGAAGGTGGGCAGAAGGCCAGAAAGCCTCCCTGAATTTGTGACAGCAACAAAGGGTCCTCGTCCTTCATTTCATATGACGAAAACTGACTCCAAGCAAAGGGAAGGGACTTGCTCAACACCTCACAGTGTACAGGCGGCTGGGTGGCAAGGCTGAGCTGACTCTGTATTCTGATTTCCATGTCTCTATGAACTTCACACGAGCTAGGGACACTGCAGGGAAGACAGCAAAGATCACAGTGAGCAGTGCTGTGGCCCGGTGACACAGGAAAAGAGCTCATAAGCTCCCATTTCTGATGCCAAGACAAAATATATCTTAGTGAGTGAAGGGGGCATAAGGCTTTTCATTTATAGATGGGATTTAGTGGGTAAGAACACTTTACAATCATTATAATGTGGGCAGCATATTCTGCACAACGCTGGCTCTTATAGTGGGTTTATACCGTGCATTAAATTACTCAGAAGTTTTAATAACCATTCCTGCCTTCCCCGTTGCCCTCCGGGCACCCTGAGAGATTCTGATGTGATGGGCCCGCAGTGAAGAATCACTGCTCTGGGGCCCCAGTTACCGAGTGGAACTTGCGCTGTTCCTCAGGTGTGCTGAGGCAGAGAAGGATTTAACACCCGGCGATGCAGTCATCTCAAAGTAACTGTCATGGCCTGTGACTCTCTGAATGCAGCTGACCAAATCATTCCCTAGTATCTTCTAGAATGATCCTTCTAGACCATGAGAAACACATAGGTAATTAAAAATTTTCTATTAGCCACATTACAAAGGTAAAAGGAATGGGTAAAATTCACATCCATAATACTGAACTCAACACATCCTAAGTATGCCCTTTCAGCCAGTAGGAAATATATATTATGATATATTTTACTTTTACACACTAAGTCTTCAAAATCTGATGTGTATTCTATATTTATAGCACATGTCAACCCATGATTAGCCACATTTCATGTGTTCAACAGCCACATATAGCTAGTGGTACCATACTGAACATATAACCTCCCTTGTCTTTCTCACTCACGTAAGTATCCTCCAATAGAAACAGAAATTTCTCTATAATGCAGCCATTCCTACCTGTCTCAAGGTCTTTTCCTTTCCAAACCTAATGCTTCTACTTTGGTCTTTATTCCATCCCAACTCTCCACCACTCAGTCAAGTAATCATCACTGAGTGCCTACTAAGTGCTGGGTCTTTGTGTTAACTTATGAGGATGAAAAGATTAATAAGACATAGACCTTGACTTCCAGGAGCTCTCAGCTTAGACGGAAATGAAGGCACACAGTAGGATATTTGATGAATGCTATGCAGAGATACCTGTGAGGGGTGCAGAGAGGAAGGGAGGACCACTTCTTCTGGGGTTTCCAGAAAGCATTCATAGGGATGAGATGGGATATCTGGGCTGGGTTTTAAGGGATGAGGAAAAATTGTGGAGAGGCAAAGAAAGGTGTTTTGGGCAAAGGAAAATGCATAATCAAGGCCTAAGTATGATGATCCGCATGCTTGGAAACAGCAAGTGTCTAGTAGGGTGAGAAGGGGGCAAGGAGCGTGGAGAGCGGCTGGCGAGGCGAGCGGGGCATTGACTGCCCGGTGAGACATTCAGAATTACTGAGGGGTCAGAAATTTCTGAGCAAGAAACCTCATGGTGGGTTTTAGCACAGACTGGAGAGGACAAAGAAGTAAGGAGGGCCCGAACAAAGGGGCAGCACTCTATTTAGAGAGCAGGGGATGTGAGCACCCAGGTGAAGGAAGGAAATGTAAGAACACTATTTTTCTGAAGAGAGTGTCAAGATGGGGCATTATGATGGAACCGGGGCAAAGGGCGTACAATAGGTAATGCTTTCCAGGCGCCAGCCCTAAGGCCCCGAGCATGCTATCCTGCAGGACTACCACAACCTGTTGGAATCTGAGAGCACTCAGAGGCCTCTTTCCCTGAAGAATAACAGAGCTACCTATGGGCCAATTTAGACAGTAGGCAGAATCATGCTAAGTCACTCCCACGATTGCTCAGTAAGCCATGCCTGTGAGACACAGCAGGTGCTGGGCAGCACCTGGCCAGCTCGATCAGATGATATGGCGGCTTATTTGACGTTGGGTTTTCTGGAAGAAGGCTGGAGCTCTCAGATAAGAACAGGGTAACAAGAACATGACACTTACAATGAAAAGGAGCCCCTGAGACCGACGGGTTCTCCTTTCACAGATGGGAAAGCTGGGGCATGGGGAGCGAAAAGGCTTACAGCTCATACAGTTAATAAGCTGCAGAGCTGAGAACAGAATTCAGCCTCTGTGGCACAAAAGCCACAGTGAGACTGGGACAACAGGTGCCATGAACTGCTTGCCTTTATACAAAATTCAAGTGGAAAAAGAGAAAGCAAGGCCAGAGACACACAGTAGGTAATAAAACTATGCTTGTGAGCCAAACAGATTCAGTTTAGCAGCAGGGAATGGGGTACTCACATGGAGAAATGTCCACAAAGTTGGGGTCGATGTTATGCAGCAGCTCCGTTCTGGGGGATGGGCTTCCTTCACTAGAAAAGAATTTTTAGGAAACATTAATTTCCTCTCTCAAACGGGTATGGATGATTTTAATATTTCCTACTCTTATCCTTGTAGGAAATAACAAACTTGCAGTTAACAACTTTGTCATGAAGTCAGAGGTCCCCAAATTCTCTGCTTGATGCATCTATCTTCAAGTAGTCATCATTGTCATCATTTATCTACAGTCTAACAATGACTGAACACTTACATGAGAGCTTCAATGTCAAGCATATTTTTTAAAAAATAAGTCTTGTGACCTTTTGCAGTAGACAACGTGGCTGTATTTAAACAGCAGTGAAATGGGACCTCAAGTCATCCTGTGTAGACTGCATACCGAATCCTCACAGTGAAGTCAAGAAAGGACATCTGCCAAGCCAGCAGCGTTAGTGTTACAGATGCAACATGCCTTTTGAATATTAGCCTCTGTGAGAAAAACTACTGTCTTCCATACCCAGACTGGCAACGTGGATAGAACTCATTGAATACAAATACGTGTGAAATATATATACCTCTTTAACTTTTTTTTTTTTTTAAAAAAAGGGTATATGCAAATACAACCACAACCTATAAGGGTGCTGAAAAAAACTTGGATCACTTAGCCCAGTCCCCTCATGTTATAGACAAGGAAGGCACATAGTAAGTTATTGGCCAAACAATGGGTTGGGTGACTCTCAAAATAGTGCTGTTAAAAATCTGGGAGCACTGTCACCATCAGAGGTATGTGGGGTGTACACGAAATACCCAGATCACTTTGCTAGTACACACTCAGCCTTATGGAAGGTGTTGGACACAATCTCATCATTGGGAGAGAACTGTGGACACCTTGATAACCCAACAGAAGTGAAATAACATTGATGTAGCTATAAATTTCTAGGACATGTTACAATACATGTGAGAGTCTCTTTTTAGAAAAGTATCAGTGTCAAATATAGCTAAGTCACACAGTCTAATCACTATGAGCTGCATAAAACAAAGACAAATTGCAATCTTTTATCAAGGAATTTTCCGTATTTTTAGGTTTAGGCAGATGGCACAGTTTAGCTATATAAGCAACACTATGTTCACTAGTCTATTGATGCCATTTGTGACATGCAAATCTCTGAAAAATGACTGGTGATTTTATTGTAAGTGATTTTTCAATAATCACACAAGTTCCTTGGTTTTAGGTGAACCACTTGGACTCCAGGTTGATAGCAACTAAGGAGGGCTCTCTAATTAGCTCCCATGAGGTAGGCACCTATGGGACTTTTCCAGGATCTTCACTGCACTCAACACTCACTGCCCCACATACGTTACTGGCTAAGGCAGTCAGTTCGCAATGATCATTAATGACAGAGACCTACCTCTAAACCAGCGAAATGGGCATGGCTCATAAGTGTCTGTTATAATCAAACTGGAATTATTTGGGGGGTTTTGGCTAGGCTAGTTAGTAATAGTGGCTAGCATTTATACAGCATTTATTATGTGCCATATAGCATTTTAAATGGTTTACATGTACTATCTCATTTAATTCTTGACACTATGACATAGACACAGCCTTGGTACACTGCACTTAATGAATTACGAGATCACATGGTTAATCAGGTGACATAATCGGGCCTGGACCTCAGGCAGATTCCCCACTCCTAACCACTAGGCTAAATTGTCTCCTTCGTGCAATGTAGACATGGCCTCAACATCTCCTTGAATATCTTGTATTTTCACTCATTTAGCTTATTATTAAGTCCCAATTAACAAATATCTCTATTGACTCCAAATGCCTCTATTAAGAGTTCATTGTTTTTCTCCATCTTGTTGTCCTAAAGACTGATGCATTTCAGTATTCAATTTTAATTTACCTTGAATTTCATATTTTCTGGATTAATTAAAAAAAAAAAACAGACCAAGGAGAAACTGATCAGAGACTAGTTTCCAATATGCTATAAATATTTTCTAAAAGTCTACAGTTTCAGACACTGAGATCACAGCACTGTCCATTTATAAATAGAGTTTCCAGTTTTTGACTTTCATTTTCCAACTAGTTGAAGGGTGGGGCAGTAAAACATTTCCCATAAATAAATGAAATGCTATTACATTCCATACTTCTTTTACCACTAGCTGCTGACCATCTGTCATAAAAGGACACACCCTGTAAGCCAGTATCAAGTTTTCAGAAACAGGAGTAGCCAGGGCAGTATCTTCTGAGATGAAATCTTGACCAAAAAAGTTACTAATTAAAAAAATATTCAATAAATATCCACATAGTCACATCCATCCTGTTAACCCTTGGTAAGCATCTTCATCATTGTTATCGTCTTCATACAAGCTAAGTGTTTTAGACATAGTCTTTCCCTAAATCCTCACTATAAGCTGCCTATAAAGCAGGTACCACTACTAGCACATTTTCCATGTAAGGAAACCGATGCTTAAAGATGTTAAGTAACTTTCCCAAGATCATAAAAAATAAGTGGATAAGATAGGATTTGAACCATATCTAACCACAAAGGTCACAGTCTTAACCGTTATATTAGTGAAATAAATCCCTTACAGTACTATGTTCTTTGTTATGTGGGTGTGGGTGATATTGGGTGTGTGTAAATCCCATGCTCCTTGAAAAGCCATTTTAACATGCAAACATTACCACAAATAAAGAGTTTAGGCATGGAAATGATAAAGTTTTGACTACATTGGAAGAAGAAATTCATTTGATATATGAGGAATTTTTTCATGTACATTTTTATTAAAGAATCTTATTAAATTTCTAAAGTAGGCTACTTAAGAAATAAGTAATATTATAAAAAATAATGGAATCATGCCCTTAATATAATCTTTTCCTATTCATTACTGTAAAATAATTGGTAGGACTTCTGGGTTAGTCTCTAAGTAAACCAGCAGGGCCTAATAAGCTTTTATTCCAATTTCCATTATAAAACTCATGAGGAATTACAAAGCGATGAAAACTGGCAAGAGAGTTGGAAAATAAAGAGAAGACCAGACGCTGATGTCCCGAGGGAGCTTTCACTAATGCCAGTGCTAAAGAGATTAACAACATACTCTTGGATACTACCATAAGGATCAGAACCTGATCCCAAAGCACATAGAAAAAGATGGATTCATTCTGTCTACCTTTAGCTAAAGGACTCAGGGGCAGCACCACAAAATAGAGGCAATGCCTTCCCACAAGCTACCCTCAAAGCTAGGCCCTCACGCCTCTCCTCCCTCAGCCCCAGCAGCATCCTTCCCTATGTCCACCCAGGCAGCAAACCAACACCAGACTACATGGGAGTAAACAGAATAAAGGAGCATGATATGCAGCATCCTAGAATGTAGCACCTAACTACAAAAAAAAAAAAAAAAAAATCAAAAACAGCCTGCAGAGTACTACATACTAGGGGCATAGGGTAGAAGCTCTTTTGTCAAAAAGTGTAAAGTAGGGAATCAAAAAAAGAAAACAAAACACATCATTCCTTGAAACTTTAACTTAAAACATATATAGTCACTTGGCAGTCTTTGAAGGCAGAGCTACTGGTTGTGTTAGGTAGCAGCTAGGAATGAGCAGCCAGACGGGAAATAAAGGCAGGGCCTTCACCATTATAATCTAAAAAGAAATTTAATACGGGAGGTTAGAAGCAAGAGGAAGACATGTCTCATCAATTAACTCAGCTGTCCTGAGCCAGTTTGACAAGATAGCCGGTGTCCTGAGAGTTGTAAGCAAAGTAGCACCGGAGGAGGGGAGAGTCCTTGAGATTGTGCTGAGGAAAGCGGCTTCTGTAACAATCTTACTACGATTGCTGGGTGCCCTCAACATCACAAGCGGGAACTGCACAGGAGGGAGAGGGGGGCCTATGCTGGGAAAGGGGGCCTCTGTAACAATTTCACTAACTAGGACAAAGAGTCTACACTAACTGAGAAAGAAAGCCTTTGTGGCTGTACATTATTACCAAGATTTAGAAGGGGGAGGAAGAGGGGCAACCTAGAAGCTGACTAAAGTATATAACCCCTGAACCCCAACAGTCAGCATATTTAGATGAGCCAAGTACCCACCTGCAGCCTCAGCTCAAGTGTATAGAACAAACTAACAACTTCATTTTCTCTATACATGGGGAATTGAGACTAGCTGGGTGCCTGCTTGCAGCTTTGTGCTCACGTGCTTCATAAAGAAACTTGCTATCTCATGTCCACTACACGCATCTGTCTCCTGCTTGAATTCGAGCACGGTACGAACCGAGGCTGGAGAAGGAGCCTTTTGACTCGGGTCTCTCTCCCCCGCCCCCCGCCCCACATCTCTAACAGCTGGAGTTCCCTATCATCTTTATTTCATTAATCATACTTTTAATGTTTCATCTACAGTTTCTAGTGCTGTTTTTCTTAAACTGGAGCAAGAGTCCAGGAACATGTGAGTTTCTAGATTTCCACAGATTGCTGGTGGCCATCTAAATTTGAATCTCTCCACACATTCCTCTGGAAAAAAAAATATTGAAAAGGAAAGACAGTAAAATCACCCAGCATCCAAGCCTACAATATAAGCAAGTGACAATATATTTAAACCCTGGATGGATGTGAGGAAATAACCATCCGAGGCCTGAAAGGTCAGTGCTGGTGCCCACCCTGCAGGGTCAGGCTGGGATTACGCCAAAGAGGGTGAGGGGGACAAGAGGGGGAGAGATCCAGATCATGCCTGGTAAACTAAAGCTCAGAAACATGCTGATACAGGTCCGATGCCTGGTGGGTCAGACAGCTGGCTCCTAGCGGGTAAAAAGGAAGTGTCTTGGAAAGTGCAGGATCGGCATGGCTCCCTTGGGCAGGCACCAGCTCTGCGAGGAGCAGTTGACTAACAGGTGTCTTTTGGAAGGTGGATGGTGCAAGGAAAGGAGGAAGAGGCAACAGATCAGGGTCCTCCTGAAACCACACAGTATCAGAGAATCATAAGACAGGCCAGAACGAAAGGAGCAGCACTTAAATGAAAGAAACTGCACTTCACCATAGCAACAGAAGGTGCTCTTGAACTAAGAAATGACATAAACTATCCAAATTCCACTCCCCAGATCACCTGCTATTGTGGGTCCAGGAAAAGCTAACATGTAAACATAAATGACAAGAACAGAAAGAACCAGGATCTGAGCAAAGTTACCATAGGAGTTAAAAAAAGTAGCAAGCCAGAATTTTAAAAACTTTTGGAAAATCAAAACGCTCCCCTCCTATGGGATAAAAAGCAGAAGAAAACTGTAACATGATATTTCAACATGAATTAAAGATAATTACATCAGAACTGCCAATATAAAAAAATACCATGAATCAAAATTTAAAAAATTCAGACACTGAACTAACAGAGGAAACTAAAAGAAAAGACAAAATCTCAGAAGTTAAGGGATATTATATACAACTGAAAGTATATGAAAGCAGATAGATAAGATGAAAAGAAAGAGGATAATTCAAAATAAAAATTAAAAAGTAAAATGAATCAGAGAGAAACTGATAGAAATAAAAGATTATGTAAATAAGATTCAATAATACCTATAATTGAAGTCCCTAAAGAAGAAACACAAAACAATTGGAACATTATACTTAAAACTATAATTAAAAAATTTCTGAAAAGACCTCAATGTATAGATTAAAAGAATGCATTGTGTATCTGGGAATACTGACCCAGCATGGTTACCTTTGAGGCATATCTAGAAAAATCTTAGACTTTAAATAACAACAATAATGATAATAAAAATCTTCTGAGCCTCCAGACAGAAGGACCAAGTCACTTGCAAAAGAAAATCAGGTTGACATTAAACTTATCAACAGCAACATACAAAACAAGTAAGAGTGGGAGGACATTTTCAAGAAAAGTCAAGAAAAGACCGTACGAGACAAGAATTTTATATCAATTGAACTGTTTTTTAATTCTCAAGGTTGTATAAAATGTTTTAATAGACACAGAACAATTCTAAGAATCCTGAGAAATCTATAAAAGAAGGAATTTCTCCAATTAAAAAGTAATTAAGAACACTTTAGAAATGGACAAATGGTGAGCATGTAACACATTGTAGGTCTGAGACTAAAACAAAATTATGGATAATGATAGAACAATTTATGTGCTCTGATAAAGTAGAAATAATACAACTAAAACTGTTGGAGAAGGGAGAAAGAAAGGGTAAAGTTTAATAAACTACTTGATTTTCCTATAAGTAATGAGTAGGAGTCAAAGATGCCATTTAAAGCCAACAAATCAAATAGTAGAACCTATGTTTAAAAAAATACTGAGAGAATTATATAAAGATATTACTATAATGGTGAACACTGGAATAAAATATAAATCATTCTAATTACTAAAAGAACTTACAAATAAAAGGTTAAAGATAAAAGTAAATATAACACAAAACAATATGACAAAGCTAAGAATAAAAATACTAGTCAGAGCAATAGATATAAACTCACTACAAAATGAAATATTTTCTGACTGGATCATAAAGAAAAACCTAACACTGCACCTAGTAAGTACAGAATACACATTCTTTTCAGGTCCACATGGCACAGACACAAAGAAAGACCAAATGTGAGGCCAAGTCTCAAATTTAAAAGAACTGAAATAAGAAGTATGTTCCCTGACCAAAATAGAATTAAACTAGAAATCAATAATATCATTAGAGAGAATCTGAAATATTTGGAAATTAAACAACATACTTTTCAATACTTGGGTCAAAACACAAAATCACCATTTGTGCCATTCCTACCATTATACTTACCGATGATTTTGATGTAAATTCTACTTTGTCAGATAGCAAGACTGCAAGACCTCAGATTCTTTTAAGATTTTAAAAATTAAAAGTTTTTTGTTTTGTTTTATTGAGAAATAACTGACATGCATCACTATATAAGTTTAAGGCATACAGTATTCATCTTCTCATATAGATAAATAAAAAGAAAAGAATAAAGAAAACAGTTCCTTTTGTTTGCAGGTAAAACTGTGACACTTTGTTGTAATAGTACTTATTAAAAGACAATGAAGCAAAGTCTTCAGAATGCTGAGAAGAAAAGATTTGACAGGAATCCTTTGTCAAAATATTATTTATGTTTGGGGGTGACAGAAATATTTTCTTCACATGCAAAGATTAAAAAAACTCACCATTTATGTACCTTTACTAAATATTACTTTAAAATATTAACCAACCAATCAAAAGATTATTTAAAATTAGGAACGAAAGAACGGGAAAGATATGTAATAAATGGAGTGTTGGTAATATTAAAGGTAATTAAACATACAGACACATATGTATACATTTATACATACAGGTATATATTATGTATAATATATAAACATACAGATATATAGAAATTCTCTATATGTGATTACAAAGTTGAATGCAGAAGAAAAAAATCTTTTGAAGAGTTAAAAGATTTACAATATTATATTTCAGAATGCTGAAATATAATGCCAGACTGAACTATCAAACACTTGAAAGTAGAAAATAAGTAGGAAAATATTGATCAGGAAAATAAAGACAAAATAAAATTTTCTTTGGGCACTTCTGCTTCCAGCCAAGATTGAATAACAGGCAGACTGGACTTACCCCCCTACTTAAAACAACCCAAAGAAAAATAGAATATATAAAACAACAGTTTTCAAAACACTGGGTATCAGGCAAAGGACAGTGATCCCTGAGTGACAGCAGACAAAGGAAGTGAGTCTTATCATTGTCCCAGCTTCCTATCTTGAGACAGTGTCAAGCCCAGGGCAGGGAAGGGAACTGAAGCACAGCCTCCGCTGAAGAGACAGAACTGACAGTCCAGGGAGACCAAGGGAGCTAAAGTTTATAGGACAGACCACCAGAGAAGAGAAAACTGCTCAGAGAGATATTTGTAAAGGGTTCCTTAAAGAGAATTTTAGCTGAGCACTGATCAGATGTATCTGCGGCAAAATTTTGTAAAAGACATACAATGGAGAGAGGTGGAGAGCTATTTCCACCAAGTATTTAAATATACTCTTAAAACACAATGACTGCAACAGCGAGGTGCTGACACACTGTAAGAACGGCTCGGCCAGTGGACTAAAACAATGGCACTGAGACAGATCCCAATGTGAGTAAGGACTTAAAGTGGTGCTACAAATTTCCACTGAAAAGGACATATTATTCCATAATATTTACAAAATTAGTATCAATAATAATTATCCAAAAGCAGTCTGGTTGTCTTGGTAATATTTGGAATAAAGTATCATTTTAGTTCGTAGGTTCTTTGCCTTTGGCCCACTGACCACGCTGCTTCATTGGGCTTCATGGTATCTGAGAAAGAGGGGTGAAAAGTGACTTGTTTTTCCTTTAACTTTCTTCTTGAAGCTGAATCCATGGGAGGAAGAAGTCTTTATAATGTTATGTTAAGTTTTTAATGTATTTTGTATCAACAGAAAATATTTCATTACCACCACTATCATATCATATCACCTAGAACAGTTTCCCATTGATGAGGGGAAAGGAAACCCTTCTTACCATTATGATTAGGGGCTCTGCTTTTGTTTATAAGCTTAATTAAAGAGAAAATAAGTAAAAAAAAAAAAAAGAAGAAGAAGAAGAAGTAGCATTACAAAGTCTGAATCCATTGAAATGTGTTGAAACAACTTATAGGCTGCCTATCAAGGTGAAAAATGAAAGACCCATACAGATTGGAAAGAGCGCGGAGAAGTCATGTCCCCTGTAAATGACAAACATGGTCTGTGGCTTGGAACAGAAGAAAAACTGAAGCAGCTGAAGGAGCTTCTATTCCAAATAATGTCACCCACTCTAGAAGTGCTCCTTGTCCTGACATTTGAGTATTTTAAAGCAGGCCTAAGAGGAATTGATAACTAGGCAACTAGTGAAACTTCCGGTGCTCTCAGCACAGCCAATGCTGTTTTTCTTCCATTACTGGCATTCCTATTTTATGAGGCCTTTTTGAAATTTTGGGAAACTACCATCATCTTGAAAATGGTATTTCCGAGCAAATATCTGACTGGAAAAAGTTGCAGAACTCTGGGCACAGATCAAGTGTCTCTGGCACTTGGCTGTCCACTTGTTTTCGCTGCTTTGGAAAAGAAGCCCCGATGCCAGTCGGACTGACTGCTTTCTGTATCAGCGGGCACGGGGGCCACACGCTCTGCCACTGGTACAAACAAAGGCTTGCCTCATGCTGCCAGAAGCACCAGGTTCATCTGGGCAGGGGCTAAGTCACTTATTTCTGGATCTTTTTATCAAGAAAGGGGGGCAGAATGAGAGCACTTCTGCACTTCCAAAGGGAAATTTGCTGGATTTTCAGAGGAAAGTCTTAAAATGCTGTATTAAACTTTGGGTAGCGATTTTACTTTTTTAAAGTAGAAAAAAAACCTTGTGCTTTCTCATGGTTTAACATACTTGGACAATGTTATTGGTCATATCTTTTGGGTAAAGCCCCGCAGTCAACATTATGTAAGCTGTTCGAGAAAAGAGGGTGCCTGTTCAGTAAGATGTTGGTCAGTACGAACTCAGTGTTCTTCTCACACTGAAGAAAGACTCTACAAATCTTGAATTAAGGGGACCAAACTTTTTCCAATTTTTCTGCAGGCAGAAACAAACTAGTGCCAAACTCTTAAAGGTTACTTGAGATCAAGATAATCTTAAGACTGACATGTGGACTTAGAATCCAAAATTTGGTGACATGGATGAATATCAATGACTTGGACTTTGCCAAAGATAATAAATTCAGTAAATTTGGGGCACAGGAAATTATTCAAATGAATTCAACCAGCTCTCAACTCAAGGGTACCCTCATTTGGCAAAGTGAACTTCTTGGTTGTAAAATCAAGAGAAGGCTGAAGACTCCGAAGGGCAGCAATGGAAGAACCAGGAAAGATCACCAAGAGCACAGATGTGTCATTAGAGACCAAGGCGAAGCTCATCCACACCACTGTACTCCCAGGTACTACTGAGTGTGCAAAGGTTGGACAGTGAAGAAGACTGATAGGAAACAAAATTGATCCATTTGAAATTTGATGTTGGGGGAGAGCTCTACAGATTCCTTGGACTACCAGAAAGATTAACAAGTGGGTCCTAGAGCACATTAAACCTGAAACATCGTTGGAGGCAAAAATGACAAAATGGAAGTTACTCTGCTTTGGGCACATCATGAGAAGACAGAGGACTTTGGAAGAGACAACAACGCTAGTTAAAAAAAATACAAGGCAGCAGGAAAAGAGGAAGATTACATACGAGATGGATTGACTCAGTAGAAGAAGTGTTAGGCTGTTGAGGACAGGACATCATGGACATCACTCATTCAGAGTTGCCGGGGGTTAGAGCTGACTCACCAACAAGTAACACACACAATCACATAGGAAAAAAAGTGTTATTGATATCTAATATCATAAAAATAAATTCTATCTAAATTTTTGTGCATAATGTTTAGGTACCTTTTCTGTAAGTTCACATCTTTCAGTCTCAAAGAGATCTATGATTCAAAAACCTGAAAAAAATTTACAATATCTCTAAAAGCATTTCTTAAAAAAAAAATCATTTGTTTGTAAGATGAACTATCCTTTGCACACAAAAGCTATCATTCTCACTCAACTGAGCAAGCTGCCTTAGAGTTCTGTCCGGGGAGGAAAGAGGAAGGCGTGCAGGCACCTGATGGTTTTCCACACGTCGAAGCCATCCAGAGGCTTGGTGCCGTTGGTGCTTCCCCCGGCCAGCCTCACGAGAGTCGGCAGCCAGTCGGAAATGTGGATGAGCTCCCGGTTCTTCACGCCCTTCTGTTTCAGCAAGGGGCTTGCCACAAAGCCCACGCCGCGAACGCCTCCTTCCCACAGGCTCCACTTCCTTCCTCGAAGGGGCCAGTTATTGCCCCCGGCCAGAGTCTGCCCTCCGTTATCTGAAATACAATTAGGTGTCGTCATTAGGGCAATGTTTAAAAACAGGAGACTTCTATATATGTTCTTATTAAATGGTGCTTAAGAGCTGAAAGAGATAACTCCTCCTAACCCTCTCCTGTACCAGCTACCCTGTTCCCACCCAAAAGTGCCCTCCCTCACTCAGACATAACCAGACTGCAGTGTGGCACAGATCTGACAGGAGAAATCAGTCCTCTGTGGACAGGGCGCCTGCAAAACAAAGACATCCCCTGCAGTAATTGCTGGGGCTGAAGCCCTGTGCTAATTGAGGCACCAGGTTTCAAGTGCACGTGTGCAACTTGGTGTAACAGAAGAGAATGAATCTGGGGAAGCTGGGCCCCCCAGGACAGGAAAAGAAACTTCTGAGTTTTACTAAGTGACTTAAAGCTTCTGATAGGTGGGGAGAGCAGACCTTTTTATTTTCCTCCTGGAAAAACGACATTTAAACTGGTCATTGAACTAACATTCTGCTCCCTGGTGATTTGAACTCTTAAGTGTGAAAGTTGAAGATTTCTTCAGTGGGCTAAATGTCTCTGCAAACAGAACAGTTGGGTGGAAAAAAATAATTGCAAGAAAAATTTCTCCCCTCCCAACAGGATGATGGCAAGACCAAAAGCTTCATGGTGTGCTGTGCCAGGGAAGAGGGGGGTTTTCTTCCAAGAAAACTGAAGGAATGGAGGACACTGGGGAAGCCAGAGGAGAAGTTACAACAGTGACTGAAGTTAAGTATCCCACCAGCTGCTTAGGGCTCCACGTTGGAAATTCAGTTGGACCACAGAGAGCAAAAAGTGAGGTTGTAGAATCATTTTATCTTCAAAAGCATCCACACACGTAGGTGACTTTAGAGACCTATTTTAAACACTTATTTGCACATATGTTATACTTTATAATTAAACAATTTTTAAAAACCACTGTTATCCAAATGAACCACATGAGGGCAGTAATACAGACCTGCTCTATAGGACCTCACACATATAAAAATCTAACACAGAAATTAAAATCTCTCAAAGCCATAGGCTGGCCACACATGGAAGGAAAGAGAACTAATATGTGTTAAGTAAGCACCTCCTATGCACCAGGCACCACTTTAATTTCATATGATCTCCACAGAATCTGGAGTCTGAGAGACTCTAGGCCTGACACATGAGCTGAGTGATGAGAGGCAATCGGCTGCCTCAGTTTCGTTATCTTGGATGTGGAGAGGATACTTGCTGCCTTATGTCTGATGGTGAGAATTAAATGACACCACCTAGGATCATTGCTTGATTGGGCACCTGTCAATATTTATGACACCCCAATAGTCTAATGTTATAACCATGTTATTGCTTAAAAAAAAAATGAGATGTGAAAACAACAGACCAGTGAGTGGCAAGCCTGGGGTTTGAACAAGGTCTGTGTGGCTGTCCGGGCCCCTTCTGCTTCCAGAGTCACGCTCCTGACATGAGGAGCACGGGTTTTATACCATAGGCTACAGAAAGCTTCCCTTCCCTATGAAAACCATGAACAGAGTCAACCTCAGCACAGCATACTCCCTTCTTATGATACGGCGGAAGGAGACCTTTTCAAGGTGATCATTCCTTTTAGAGGAGAAGCACCCTTGTTGCTGGTGGGTAAGAAGGTCAAGGATCTACTGCCAAGGGGGTTCCAGGTGTGGGTTCTCCGCTTCATGAGAGAGTAGACGAAGGCGACAATTTTTCAACACATGGGTAGGTCACAATCAACCTTATTTGCTGTCACAGACTTACAAGAACCTGTCCTTAAACCTCACATCTCTTCTTGAAACCCAATGCCCAAACAGTCACCTCAGCCAGTGTATTAAATACACATTGTACTTCACATGTGCCAACCTGTATATTCAAAACAAGGGGCACCGTCTTTGGACAGAGGGTTCTTCCATGTTCCTCAGAGTATATCACCCATCACCCCCATGACACAACTTAAAGGAAGGTGCTGTTCATGGGATACAAGAATACACTGGAAAGAAATGCTTACACCCTCCCCATGAGAACAAGAAAGGCTGAGACAGCACTGTTATTTTGCTTTGTCGCCTGGATTGTTATAAGCGATACTGACTCAGTGTTTGTAGAAGATGCTCCACGTCTCCATTTTAAATAGATATACTATTGAGATATTACAAAATGTCTCTTTCAGTTGCACATATTTGTTAGCGCTCAATACAGAAATGTGGGGTGATGATGGTGGCGGAAATAAGAGTGGCGATGATGGGGATAAGGGTAGCTGTGTCTGGAATCTGATTCTAGGAGCAGCCCTTCAGGTATGACTTAGAAAGGAAAATAGTCTACAAAGCGAATTTGGCCGCCACTGCTACTGTAGGAGCTGGAAGGTGTTTCCTCACAGTGCTGGGGGAGGGCGCTAGTGCAGTGAGGATGGCTGTTTTTCCCATTAGCTCAGTGTGATGATTTTGCCATTAGCTACGATAAGCCATTCTATCGTCAGTTATCAATGTGGCTTCCTCCCCTTTTCTTCCGAGAGCACTCCAGAGAGAAAGCCCTGGTAACTGACACACCTGCAACTTGTTCTCTTGGGCTCCCCAGTCACAGCGCCAACTGTAGACTTGGCTCCATGAAGAGGGCAATTCAACTTTTCAGGAAGGAAGTCGGGGGTCATATCTCCACAGGCAGCACTGGGCTGATGGCTGCCCCTTATCGAAGAAGGAGCAGAATCCACTACAGACGTAGGCCTTTGAGCAGTAGGGTGCTGTTCAGCAGTGCGAGCACAGTCTCGCCAGTATTTCAAAGAGCTAGACACAAAACCGATCAGAGCAACAGCAAGAATCAAATAAGCTCATTTTAAAAAAAGGTAGGAAAGGGAGTTTCCTATATTGCTCACTTAAGTCTGCCATAAATTAAAAGGGGTCAATTATATTTATTGCAAAAGATAGTAACTAGTCTTTTGGTGGTGATTACTTTGTAGTGGATACAGATGTTGAACCACAATGAAACTTATATACTGTTATATACCAATTTTACATAATATATATCAACTTATATATCATTATATACCAGTTTTACCTCAATAAAAAAATTTTAAAAAGATAATGGAACTACCACCAAACATGTTTATTTTCATTTCCCTTCTAATTTTCTTTGGGCAAAAGTTAATTTTTTATACTTGTTTGAGAATTAATTTTCAAAAGAAATTTTCCTTGTTTCATTTCCTGACTGACTTATAAAAAAACTTCCAAATCCGAATAAGATGACTCTAACAAGTAAAGGAAACTATGAAATTTTTTTTTCAGGGAAATGGTTTTTCAGCAATGTTTTGGCAGAGGGAAAAGCTAATTATAAAACCTTTGCTGTCCAGAAAAAAAAAGTCAAAATAAAACAAATGTTGTCATTTACAGATGGTAAATCTCCCTTTATAATTCATTATTAAACAAAAATAACTGTCAAAAAGTCATGGAAAAACATCAGTTAGCCCAACATCTGAGCAAAAGCATTAAGTATATGACAGTGAAGACTCATCCATATCCAGCTTATCAAAACGAAGGCAGAACCGTGACAACAACGTTTGTTTCTAGGACTGTTTCCCAGGCAATGTAATGTTGTGGCTTGGCTGTGGCAGGCTGCCCAGAACAGTCAATGTATATCTTCACCTCATTGCCCTCGGGGATCCTTGAACCTGGGTGTACCCAGGGCGTTCTCCTCACTCTGACTAGGGAATCATGGGAGGAAAAGCAAGTAACGCTCCAACAGCCTTGCACCAGGTCCTGGCCTTCCCTCTGAATGGAGGGCCACCAATGTGAGTGTGACAGATGAGTAGACATGACTTCAAATACCAAGAAGTCCCTTTGACCAAAGAAAAGGACCTGCTTGGTCATGGTTACTTCTTTTAGACTAATTTTTTAAAAATTACTAAAATGTACATTGGAGAGTTAACATGTGTCTTAGTAGTTCATGTAAAGGGTTAGGTTAATTCAATCTTCTCCTACTAAAAGATCTTGGAGAAAATATCTACCCAGATACTCAATTTACAGCCTGACGTTCTCTTTCTCTGTTGTTCTGCATTCAACCATTTCTGATTTAATGTGCATTCATTTCTGCCAAGCATGCCTTTCCAATGGGTTTCCAATCTAGACCACTTCTTTGCGTCGGACACTCCCCTCACCTGGTCCCCAAGGTAACCTTCAGACTGCTGCACGCTGCTGTCAGAGGCACACCCGTGCTTAAAGACCTCGGAGTGCTTTCTGGGCAGGAAAAAGTTCAAACTTCTGGCAAATACAGAGAATCCTTCACAACAGAGAAACCTATAGGGGTGTGCAACTTGCAGCCCAACACAAAATCATAAATTTACTTAAAACATTACAAGATTTGTGTGTGTGTGTGTGTGTGTGTGTGTGTGATTACATGTTCAATGTATTTAATGTGTGGCCCAAGACAACCCTTCTTCTTCAAGTGTGGCGCAGAGACGCCAAAACGTTGGACACCCCTGTTAGAGCGTCACCTCCTGCCCTTTCCCATAAAAAGTGCCTTGCACTTCACACAGAATCTCTCCCTGTTGTTAGAACAGGTTCATGTGGACTTTGCCTTTGTCCCTGTTAAGTCCTTTGCCTACAATGCTCTTCCCCTTCGTTCCTGCCAAATATAAATTTTAAGTCCCAGGTTAAATGTCACATCTTTGGTAAACTTCACTTACTCCCCTAGTCTTTATCTCTCCTCTGTACTTCCACTGCACTTTCTATATATACACTTATCTGTCCCATTTATCTTGGTATCTTATCTTATATATACTTATCACAGTTATCTCTGTGTATTAATTAGTTGTTCACGAGTTTGTCTTCCCTTCTACCTCTGCCTCTCAAAGGTGAGAACAATGTCTCATTTGTCTTTGCATTCCCAGGACCTAGCACAGGTTGCCAGAGAGAGAGCTCAAAAATTTGGAACAAATAGAGGAATGGAGAAAAGGTCTCCACAAATATAGATTGAAGACACTAAAAATTAACTTTGATTACTGCACAGTTTTTATGGGGCTTCCATCCAGCCACTCAGTGACCTTGACTTTCAGGAAGCTGGTATGCACACACATGCTCCTTATTTTTATGATACTGGTGAGGGGCAGCTCTTGGAACCCTGTGAGAATTTAAGCAAATACCAGAATTGTCTGTCCAATCTGGCACCTGGTCAGTTGCAATGAAGTCAAAGGGGTTGTTGGAGAACATTTTAGGAAGCACCGGTCCTGGCCTGGAAGAGAATTCTCACTCACCCCTTTAACAAATCTTTCTGGAGCGCCCACCATATACCAGGGACCACGTTAGCTGGCAGCAAACAAGACAGGCAGGCCTCCATCTCTCATGGCGTGGGTAGAGGAGGTGAGGTCTCTCCATTCATGGTAGGTGGTAACTGGGTCTCTTGGAGGAGCTGCCACCATAATCACAGGACAGAGCCAACCACCATCAGAGAGACAGGCACCCAGCACAGGGAGAGGCGGCTCAGGGCCATGTTTGATTGTCTATTAGTTGGTGGGACATTCTGTGTTGGGGCTTCTTCTTAATTAAATACTGAATTAACTATACTTTCAAGAACACTCCAGTGCTAGAACTTAAGGAAAACTTCAGCTAAATGATGACTACATATAAAAAAGAAAATGTCTAGCTGTTTTATGACTGTCATTATTTTTCTATAGTATATCGACTGCCACATTTCTAATTTCACTGACGTGTATGCAAGGGATAGGAGTTAAATTCTATGAGTTGGGCCCTAGTTGGTGTGGCTCAGTTGGTTGGGGCATCGTCTTGTAGACCAAAGGATCATGGGGTTCGATTCCCAGTCAAAGCACATACCCAGGTTGTGGGTTTGGTCCCTGGCTGGGGCACACAGAAGAAGGCGAGAGATCAATGTTTCTCTGTCACATTGATGTTTTTCTCTCTCTCCCTCCTTCTCTCTCTAAAAGCAATAAAAAAGGTCTGTGGGTGAGGATTAAAAAAAATCACATAAGTGCTGTGAGTTTGGGAAGGTTACGCTATGTCTAAGTTTCCGTGTTTGAAAAACAAGGATAAAAACCAAACCCCTTCTAACATAGTGCCTGGCACAGGAGTAGTGTTCAACAGATGTCAGCCATTTTCACTAATGAAGATCACCACCTGCAGCAGCAGCTAAGCATGCAGAGCAAAGCAGGAGCCTATCTGGGTATTCAGGAAACGTACACTAAATGTGGGCACCACAGCCACACTCTAACATGCCACGCTTCGTGAGAATGAGTATTCTAAGCACAGAGCCCTCCTAGGTAGCACTCTCTGTAGGTAATTTCTTGAGAGTCAAGAAATGAATTGTGAGGGGTTGTGTTGTTACTCTTGGGGCAGAGCCAAGGTGACTCCTCGCTGTTTCCGTGCACTTAAGTAAAATACAGCAGTTATCAAAGAAAGAGGTTCAAAAGCCAGAGCCTGTGATTCAAATTCAACGTCAAACACAGAATCTTTATGCAGACATTCATCTGAATATCTGAAGAGGTTTTAAATGGTTTGCAGCACTCAGGGCAGATGAACGCTCTGACCGCCCTCCCAGGCTGACACTGCTCCGACTTACATCTCGATTAGAGGCGCCGGCATGGGGGGCATTCCTGCCGCACTGGCCTCAGGACTCGGGCGGGGCGGGGTGGGGGGGACGGCACCGGCAGCCGGACCCCCGGTAACTGATGTAGCCACCAAAAGAGCTGAAGATAAAGGAAGGTGAATGCAGGGAAAGGGAAAGATCGGAATGAATAGAGATTAAAAGGAGAAAGATAACATAGGGTTGCAGTAAAAGATTTCCTCATGTCATTGCATATAATAATGAGATACCAATGGGGTTTTATCTCTCCTGTAGCATTTATTAAGGATAAAAAGACTCAAAAATCTGTTGAATGATTGAAAACATTTGGCCTCTAAAAGTTAAAATGGAACTGGGAACTGGAAAACTGTCCTAATTTGCTATGCATTAATTAGTAGGCAAACAACTGAACTTTTTTCTCCAGTTTGAAGCATAGGTAGTTGCCGATCTTGGAGATCCTTAAATGAAAGTTGTAAGGCAGGTACAGAATGTTGTAGATTACCGTCACTTAGGAGAGACATGGGTAATGCTAGGTTTGATCTGATATTCTAGATCCCCTACAAGTACCATGGAAGCTCTGTGCTTGGAGTATTGAGGGCCAGCAAAAATACATGTTCGTTTGTCCTTTTTTATAATTAAAGCCCTCCTTGTTTTCCCTACAGTTTGACCTTGAAAGAATGCTTATTTTTTTCCCTAATGACATCATGAATTTCAAAGCAAACTAAAATTACTTGGTACCCTGAGGGAGTATCATAGTTTACTCACAAATTATTTGGCTCCCCTTCCAGACCTGAAACCCCTTTAAGGTGGCCAGATACTTTTTACCAGACAGGAATGTCAATCAAGAAGTGCTAGATGAAAAAGGCATCACAGAGGTGTTTCGGAGTCTGGCAGGTTCAAGGACAGCAGGAGAGAAGTGAAAGTGCCATCAAGAGGTAGGAGAAAGTAGAATTGTGGATTCAGAAAAACAAGTGTACTCACTACTTGCAGAGTGAGAAAGATGGGAACTGAGGTCAATGATTCCTCAGAGAATTAAACTAGAGAAAGCTCACGTATGCTACTTGGGCAAGCATCAACTACTTAATTTACCTTTATGTTTTCAAATATACAATACAAGTTAAAAGTTCTGAATTTACCCTTGAGGCAGAAACATTTGATTGGACTTCTACCTTATTAGTAGCAGGATAACCTTTTAGGGTCACTCAGAAAAATCAATAAACCAAACAGAGTACACAGGCAGTTTTGTCTCTCCAAAGCCCTTCTCGATGCTTACTAAATGCTAAAGGATCTCACGGGTGTATGGATGTCTAGTAATGGTGAGAGAGACCAAAAAAAAAAAGTCACGGGAACATTGATCAGCACAATCCTCTTTGAAGAACAACAGAGTAACATTTAATGACAGAAGCAAAAATAACTTAATACACCTAAATATTAAGAAGTTTGTTAAAAGAATGTAAACATTGAATGCATAGTTAATAAAGGTAGGAAAAAAGATTTGCTTTGGATCTGCAGACGACATTTGTTCCAAAGCTAAAGTAAATCCAACTCTGGGTCCTTGGACTCCGGTCCTCCTGACCACATCGGAAGGCAGTCCCCCTTCTGGTCAGGGATGCACAGGGAGATCTGAAGAAACCTGGTGACCCTGGACATTCCCACAGGGGAAGACAGCGTGGGCTGTTGGCAGTGAAGGCGGCCGGGGAAGAAGAGAACATGGGGAAACGGCCTGCTCTTTGTGCCTCACAAGAGGCTACAGGTTAGATGGAGGCATTTTCACATTGAGAGATGTTGAGAGAGGTCCAATAACTGGAAAACTCTGTGTCTTCTGAACAGCCATGAACCAGGATACAAGAGAAAGACCAAATGATCAAACAAATCAAAACAAATGCTCCCGACCACAATGGGCATCACCAAGTCTCTGCAATTAGATCCTGATGTGGAGCCCATTTAGTCTCAGACAAGATTCTGATAAAACGTGCGGCGGCTGGCTTTCTCATCTCACAGCAGCCTGCTAGCATCTGCAACTTAGAGAGGCAGGCTGCTGGCCGAGGTCTCTGTGGAGAGCATCCTAAGGGTAAGGGACAAAGAATATGAATAAAAAAAATATAAAATGTAAAAGTGGACCACAAACTAAAAATGTTGTTAGCTGTTTTTCCAACGTTAAGTGACCTGCACTGATGTATATTAAGGACACCACTGTATGAAGCATAATACAATAACTAAAAAACTAAAATGATGACCCTGTGTCATTAAGGCAGTAAGAGGCTTGCAGTATAGTTAAGGAGAGTTTGCTCAGACCTAGAAAAAAGTTGATAGTTTGTACTTATCACACTGATCCTATTTATATCAATAAAATGTGACCACCTTCACCTGCGGTCTTTGCAGAGGCCACAGCTACAAGCACACAAAAGCATTTACTATCCTGGCATAGATTTAAGCCTATACACTAAGAACAGATAATTATTTACAGGTCAAGCAACGGGCCTCAGGAGCTTTATAGCTCCACTGGAATGGTGTTTTGAAATGGTAAGTCAGGGCTTTTCTCATTCCTAGTAATTTCAGGTCATCCTGTGACTTGAGGACAATGGGGGTATGGCCTCAGGGAAGGGACAGTCAGCAGATCAATGAGCTAGTAGGTTTAGCTTAAACAAACATTCAGAACCAGTTAGGGAAGAGAGAGGACAGAACAGAGAAAGAAGACAGGTTGTGACCCTAAGGCACCAGGCCCTGCCCCAGGACTGTGTCACAGGCTGGAGAGAATGATGGAGGTGGGATCCAAGAGTGGAACTAACCTATGCTGCATCCCCGGGGGACGGCGAGGCTCCCTGCATGGCCCTGTGCCCAGTGTGATGTGGCAGCAGCAGATGGCAATGCTTGCAGGCCCAGAAGCCCTCACACCACAGTGTGGAAGAGGTGGCAGTCCCACCGATGAGTGGTTTTCCTCAGATGTGGCAAAAGATGGCCCAAGTCTCTATAGGCAAGGAGGCTGCAGCAAGGCCTCAGGGGGTGACAGAAGCGTGAGGAGGACAGTGACTGTGGACCACATGCTGCCCTCAGCTCCAATGCTTTGGGATGAGACAAAGAGGCCTGGGGCTGAGATGACCTGAACTGAGTGAAACCAGATTTCCTCCACCCAGCAGAACTGGGACCCCAGCAGCGCTGAGTTCAGTTCCAGGAGGAAAAAGAAGTGAGTTACCCTTTTCAGAAATCTAAGTGTGGGGACTGAAGTCTGTGATCCATCTGTGTGAGCATTATGCCTGGATGTTCTATGTCTGATGAATATAATAACTGCATGAGGTTTCTTTGCAGGTGAAACAGAAAGAAGGTGAATCCATTTTTGCTGTGGTGGTTGATTTTATTGTTGAGGTGATGATATGTACCTCACAGTGGACTCATTCACAGATTTCTACCTTTTTATATAAAAGCAACTACAGGAATACCTCAATGCAGGTTCAGGTCCAAACCTGCAGTAAAGCAAATACTGCAATAAAGCAAGTCACACAAAATATTTAGATTCTCAGTGCATATAAAAATTATATTTACACTATACTGTCTATTAAGTGTGCAATAGCATTAGGTCTAAGAAAACAATGTATAAATCTTAATTAAAAATACTTTTTTGCTAAAAAGTGCTAACGATCTTCAGTGAATGATAATCTTTTGCTAGTAAAGGGTCTTGCTGTGATGTTGACGTCTGCTGAGTGATCGTGGAAAGCTGGGGTGGCTGTGGCAGTTTCTTAAAATGAGACAATGAAGTCTGCCTCATCAATGGCTCTTCCCTTCAGGAATGACGTCTCTGTGGCATAGGATGCTGTTTCATAGCATTTTACCCACAGTAGATCGATCTTTCAAAATAGAAGTCAGGCCTCTCAATTCCTGTAGTTGCTTTATCATGTCAGTTTCTGTAGCAGTCTCAATCCTTTGTTGTCATTCAACAATCTTCACAGCATCTTCACCACAAATAGATACTATCTCAAGAAACCACTTTCTTTGCACATCCTTTAGAAGCAACTCCTTATCCGTGAAATCATGAGGTTGCAGCAATTCAGTCACACCTTCAGGCTCCACTTCTGATTCTAGATCTCACCTTATCTCTGCCACATCTGCAGTTGCTTCCTCACTGAAGTCTTGAATCCCCTGGAGTCATCCATGAGGGTTGGAATCACCTTCTTCCAAACTCCTATTAATATTGATTATTTTGACCTCTTCCCAAAGAAGCATCTAGAATGGTGACTACTTTCAAGAAGGTTTCAATTTACTTTGCCCAGAACCACCAGAGGAACCACTATCTATGATGGTTCTAGCCATCATATATTTCTTAAATATTAAGGCTTCAAAGTCAAAATTACTCCTTGATCCATGGGCTGCAGAATGGATGTTGTGTTAGCAGGCATGAAAGCAACATTAATCTCCTTGTACATCTCCCTTTGGAGTTCTTGGTGACTAGGTGCGTTGTCGATGAGCAGTAATATTTTGAAAGGACTTTTTTTTTTCCTTTCTTAGCAATAGGTCTCAACAGTGTACTTAAAATACTCAGTAAACAGGTATGCTGTTATCTGGGTTCTGTTGTCCCATTTATAGAGCACTAGCAGAGTGGATCTGGCATAATTCTTAAGGGCCCTAGAACTTTCGGAATGAAAATATGCACTGGCTTCACTTAAACTCACAGCTGGATTAGCCCCTAACAAGAGAATCAGCCTATCCTTTGAAGCTTTGAAGCCAGGCATTGACTTCTCCTCTCTAGCTGTTAAAGTGCTGGATGGGATCTTCCAATAGAAGGCTGTTTCATCTACATTGCTGATCTGTTGTTTAACATAGCCACCTTCATTAGTTATCTTAGCTAGATCTTCTGGATAGTTCGCTGTAGCTTCTATATCAGCCTCTGTTGCTTCACCTTGCACTTTTATGTTCTGGAGACAGCTTCTTTCCTTAAATCTCATGAACCAACTCTGCTCGCTTCCAACTTTTCTTCTGCAGCTTCCTCACTTCTCTCAGTCTTCACAGAAATGAAGAGATTTAGTGCCTTACTCTGTATTAGGCTTTGGTTTAAGGGGATATTGTGGCTGGTTTGATTTTCCATCCAAATCATTAAACTTTCTCCATATCAGCAATAAGGTTGTTTTGCTTTCTTATCATTAGTATGTTCACTGGAGTAGCACCTTTAATTCCCTTCAAGAACTTTTGCTTTACACAACTTAGCTAACTGTTTGGTGCAAGAGGCCTAGCTTTTTGGCCAATCTTGGCTTTCAACGTGCCTCCCTCACTAAGCTCAATCACATCTAGTGTTTGATTAAAAGTAAAAGATGTGCGACTCTTCTTTTCACTTGAACATTTAAAGGCCACTTATAGGGTAGTTAACTATCCCAATTTCAATACTGCTGTGTGTCTCAGGGAGGCTGAGGGGAGGGAGAGAGAAGGGAGAAGAGCTGGTTGGTGGAGCAGTAAGAACATACATAATATTTATTAAGTTCACCATCTTATATGTGTGGTGCCCCAAAACAATTATGACAGTAACATCAAAGATCACTGATCATCATAAAAATATATAACATAATAGATAACAAATATTCACAGGTTCAGGGCTTTAGGACATGAACAGCTTTAGGGGAAGAAAGGGGAATGTTGTTTTGCCTACCACAATCATAATGATCAATTTTATCCTAGGACTGCAAACAATTTTCAAACAGAATAACAAAGTTAAAAGAATTATACTATGTAACTTAAAGACCTACTATAAAGCTATAGGATCAAGAAAGCATGGTACTAGAATAGGGAGCCTACTTAAAGAACCACACCTAAATGATTATTCAATATTCAGCAAAGATGAAAAAAGTCTTTGCGACAAATGATTCTTGAGTAATGGGATATCTTCAAGGGTGGTGAAAAGAGCCTTGGCCAACCCTTATTTAACAATATATACAGAAATTAATTGAAGATAGATCATATTATAACACAATAGTAAAAAGAAAGAAAACAACTAAAATAGAGGCAAAGGATTTGAATAGATATTTTTCCAAAGAAGATATACAAATGGCCAATAGACACATGAAAAATTGTTCAATGTCATTAGTCATCAAGGGAACGCAAACCAAAACCATAAGGAGATAGCACTTTACACTCATTCGGATGGCTATAATAAAGAAGACAGACAATGACAAGTGTTGGAGAAGATATGGAGAAACTGGAACCCTCATCCACTGCTGGTGGGAATATAACATGATGCGGCTACTTTGGAAACAGGCAGTTCCTCAAAAAGAGTTACCACATATAAATTTACCATATACACAGAAATACCACTGCTGGGTATATACTCAAGAGAAATAAAAACATGTCTATAGAAAAACTTATATATGAGTCCTGGCTGGTGTGGCTCAGTTGGTTGAAGTTTCGTCCCCTACACCTAAAAGTCGCAGGTTTAATTCCCAGTTGGAGCACATGCCTAGGTTGCACGTTTGGACCCTGGTTGAGGCATGTATGCAAGGCAGCCAATCCATGTTTCTCTTTCAAATCAATGTCTCTCTCTCTCTCTCTCTCTCTCTCTCTCTCTCTCCCTCCCTCCCTCTCTCCTTCTCTCTCTCAAGTCAATAAATGTATCTTCAGGCAAAGATTTTTAAAAAATAATAAAATAAATAAAAAATTTTAAAAGACTTAAAAAAACTTATATATTCACAGCAGCATTATTTATAACAGTCCCAAAAGTGGAAACACCCATTTTCCATTAATTGGTGAATGGATTTTTAAAAAATGTGATAGATTCTCAGCAATATAAGAAATTTTCCACAATAAAAAGGAATGAAGCACTGATACATGCTACAATATGAATAAACTTCGAAAACATGATGCTAAATGAAAGAAGCCAGTCACAAAAGGCCACGCACTATTATTCCATTTACTTTACATGTCTAGAATGGGCAAATCTACAAAGACTGAAAGTAGATTAGTGGTTTCCAGGGTTTGTGAGGAGTGGGGAATGTTACTGGATAGAGGATTGTGGGGGGGCGGGTAAAAATTAGATGATGGTGATGATTGTACAACTTTGTGAATATACTAAAAACCGCTGAATTATACACTTTAAAAGGGGGAATTGTACGGTAATGTGAATGATATCTTAACAAAACAAAATTGTATGAGAAAAAGAAGGATGGATGAAAGAAAAACAGAAGAGAGTACCTTTCCAGAAAAACATGAGAATATATTTATAGAGAAACATAAGACAATATCTTCGTGACTTGGGGATAGGCAAAGGTTTCTTACCAACAGCTTTTGAAAAATACATTTGTGTATAAAAATTGGTAAGAGCCATAAGGGTATAAGAGGATGCAGAGTGATGATAAAACTTCAAAAGCAGAATTAAGCAGCAGGAGGAAGTACAGCTTAGTCAGCTGATGGGATCTCACTGCAATTAAACATCCCTCCTGTACTTTTTGTCTCTGAACAAGAGGTGGGTTAGAAGAAACTCTCCGTGGTGTCACAGGGATGCGCTCCGTCTGCCTCCCGGCGGCAGTCCAAGCCTGCCCGTCTCGTGTACATCTCAGAGCGCAGCCGAGGGTGTACCTCAGGGCAACAGATGTGACTCTTCTAGACAGGGCGTTCTAAATCCCACCCTAATGCTCAAAACCCAGAGCTTCCAGGACATGTCAGATTCTTTGTTCTTGTTTTCACCAGTCCATCAAATTCACTTGGCTTCTTTTAACAATAGTAGATCCTTTCTGGAATCAATGTGTCTCCCTTTCTTGTGCAGACCCCTACTTTTATACCTCAATTTTTCATCAAGGCCTTTTGTTGTAAGCTGACCCTCCAAAACATCTGCCTGGCATGTGAGGCACAAAATTCTTCTTCTTCTTCTTTTTTTTTTTTTTGAAAAGCTTTTTGTATGTACACAAAGACTGCTTCATTGTTTATTCCATTTTTGGCTTCCTGCAAGTTTAAATATGGAATCAAGTAGAAAATGACTTCAAAATAGTTAAGAGATTATATAAATCTTTTCCACACTTCATGTAGTCAGTCATGAAGTTATATTAACCCTATCAGGTATCAATGGTGTGCTAGCGATTTCTTTTGTTTTTTGATTTACATACAGTAAAATTCACTTGTCTTGGGTTGTAGTTCTATGAATTTTGACAAATAGCGCCATATAAAGAGTCACAATCAAGATACAGAACTCCATTACCCCAGAATCACTCCCTTGCGCTGCCTCTTTGTGGTCCTCCACCCCACGCCTAACTCCTGGCAAACACTGATGAAGTTTTGCCTTTTCCAGAATGTCATATAAAAAGAATCGTAAAGTGTGTAAGCTTTTGAGTCTGGCTTCTTTCATTCAGCATAATGCACTTGAGATTCATGAATTTTTTTTTAAAGATCTTATTTGTTTATTTTTAGAGAGAGGGGAAGGGAGGGAGAAGGAAAGAAACATCAATGTGTGGTTGCCTTTCGCACACCCCACACTGGGGACCTGGCCTGCAACTCAGTCATGTGCCCTGACTGGAAATCGAACCGGCAACCCTTTGGTTCATAGGCCAGCACTCAATCCACTGAGCCACACCAGCCAGGGTGAGAATCATGAATCTTATTGTGCATATCAATGGTTTGTTACATTGCTGAGTAGTTGTCCCAATAGCGCTGTACCAGTTTTATTTATCCACTCAGTAGCTGAAGGACTTTTCAGGGTTTTTTTTCCAGTTTTTAGCAATTACCAATAAAGTCACTATAAACACGTGGGTATAGGCTTCAAAATATATATATAGATGCATGTTTTCATTCCTCTTGGGTAAATCCCCATGATTGGGATTGGTGCTTTCAAGACCGTTTTTCTTCATCTTTGGTTTTCAGCAGTTTGATTACAATATGAGTATAGCTTTCTTTGGGTTTATCCTGATTGGATTTTATAGGGCTTCTTGAATCTACACATACATCTTTCACCAAATTTGTGAAGTTTTCAGATATTATTTCTTCATATTTTTTTTCTACGCCAATATTTCTCCTGTCCTTCTGCGACTCTAATGATATGTTAGACCTTTTGGTATTCTTCCATAGGCTCCTCCCTGCAACTCAGTTCAATTTCTCCCACTTTTTTCCCTCTCTGCTTTTCAGACTGTGTAATGTCTACTGATCTATCTTGAGGTTCACTGACCCTCTATCATCATCATTCTAATACTGGGACCATGGAGTAAATTTTTAATTTTAGATACTGTATTTTTTCAGTTCTAAAAATTCAATTTTGTTCTTTTTTTCCCCTTTCTATTTCTCTGCTGAGAAGTTCTATTTTTCCATTCATTTCAAGAGTGTTCAATTTTATCTTATGGAGAATGGTTATGATTAACCCAGTTAGATCCAGTTGGCGAGTTCTGTCTTACCTTCTGTGGACAGGGAGCTGATGTCGGTTTAGTTTTTAAAGCCTTGGCTCTGCTGTTTGGCTTTGTCCAGCATGTGTACCACTTACGGGTTAGTCTGAAACTTGGGCAGTGGTTTATATCACAGTTGAGTTGCTCCTTTGGGTCTGTGCAGCACATGCACACCTTGGAGGTGAGCGTAGGACTTACGTCAGTTCTTTCACAGGATCCAGCGCACTCCTTTCTGATATTCCCCCCATACTTTCCAGTCCTCGGGGTTCCTTTCTGCTGGTTTCTTTGGTCATAAAGGCAGGTTTCTCTCAGGCTTTAGCCTCCTATTCTATCATGCACTTCTACACAACTGAGACTGCTTTTGGGAGCAAAGGAGCAAAAGAAAAGAGGGAGATAAAATAATGGGATTTTCCCAAACTCTTTGGACTAAAGGGGGCTCCTTTTCCCTGGTCCTCTGATTAGAATCTTCTTTCAGGGTTTTAAGTGGCCAAACCTGCCCACCAACTGCAATGCAAATCCTCAATTGGGACTGGCCAAGGGGAGAGAAGAGAAAAAAAAAAAGAAACAGATAAAAAAAGGAAGTTCCCTATATTTTCCAGTAAAGGACCCTCTCCCAAAGCCCTGGTTAGAAATCAGCAGTTTCAAGTGGAGACGCTGCTGTCACGGCCTGCTGCACAATCCTCTAATAACAACAGCCCTCAGGTCAAAGTGAGAGACAGGAGAGAAAACAAACCCCACAAAACCCACTCCTGGTACAAGGACTGATAAAGCTTTGACTTCCTCCCCATTCACCATTTGGCTTCTACTGTTTACTTTACAGGGCCCCAGGCAGTTGTTTCCTGTACTGTCCTGAATTTTTAGTTGGACTCCATGAGAAACACAGGCTTTAGGTGTCTTCCTCCGTCCTGCCAGCCGAGCGCCCTGGCGAGCTCCTGGTTTTAATGAGAATGGGCCGATGCCTGGGCTTTGCTGTTGTTGTTGTTTTTACCTTTGCCTGAATCGGTGCAGAAGCAGAATAAATGACAACTCGTTTTCATAAGAATAAAAGAAGAAAATAAATTAAAAGACCTTAAGCACCTTCTGGTGCCCATGACTGCTGTCAACACTGTGGGAAAAGACAACAAACGCTCAATCCATGGTCCCTGCTCTTAAGGGACATGTCAGCCATGGAAAGCCTGGCCCCTGGGAGAAATATAAGACTGTCCACAATGAAGACTAAAAAGGATACAGAGAAAGAAGAGGGAGATGACAACTTGGGAATGGAGGCCACTCAGCTGTGTGCTGGACCTTGATGGAAAGGAAAGGGCACTTTCTACCAGAGGGAAAAGGGGCTCTATGGAATTCTTATTCTTCTAAAGTTAGTTTTGTGCCCCTTTGATTACATGTTGAGTTGATTTTTCCCTAAAAGAAACTAAAAGGTGTTTTCTAGGGGCATTTTGTTACTCCTGACTTTGTTATCCTACTGACTCCTCGTCTGTCACTTTGCTAGAAAGGGTTCCGAGGCTTGGTTCAGAGTGAGGACTAGAAGCCAGGTCGGTCAGGCCACAATGTGACAGGGGATCCTTCCTGGGAAGTCTTGAATTACCCCAGACAAAATTCTCAATAATTGTTGTAACTCAGCTGGTCGCTGGCATTGTTTGTATGCTTCATCGGAGTTAAGGTATTCGGAAGTTTATTTTTCATATTTTATTTGGATTGATTCCTACAATCACAAAGGCAGTATCTTCATTCTAAGGCAGTATCTATTCTATCTGAATGTATTTTTTTGCTAAGTATCCCAAGAGCCTGTGCCTGCAGAGTCCCTGTGAGCAGACAACCACAAAAGAGGGCAGAGCGGTCGCACAGATGGCCTGCATAAGCAAACAGGGGCCAAGTCCATCGCAAATCTTCACGCGCAGCTGTGTGGAAAATACCTAGGCTGGTGACTCAATGTCTTGGGATTTCTAGCTTTAAATGACAGCAGGGAAGAGATCATTTTCCAATTTTGAGCATATAGGGATGCTGGTGAACTTCAGCCAGCTTTGAGCCTATTAGCTACCATGCATTGCACTCAATATGGAAGAAAGATTTTAAACAGTGTGGAAAAAAGGGAAGCCTGTTGCAATCTGGGCATCAGGTATGGTACCCGGACAGCTGACACAGCAGCCAACCTGGCGGAAACACTATGTCTATTTCCCATAATGGAAATTGAGCTTCCTCCTAGTGTGACTGCATGCTGGGGTGTTGCTTGACTGTATTTTCTGGAATGAGATGTGTTCCGGGGTCACGTGTAAAACGCAGAACCCATGATAGCATCGCATTTGTGCCTCTTCACGGTTTTGCCTGGGAACTCTATCTTTTGTAAAAGACCTTGCCTGTGTCCTCTGATCCCCATCCCCCCACTTCAACCCTTCTCCTGGCCGGCTGCTGGGACTGTATTTTGTCGCTTATCTAACACAAAATAAACAGAACAATCTGGAGCTAATTTAAGTGGTTTACCATATCAGGATACAGCTGGGAAAGATTTTAAGAAAAAGGCTCAACAGGAACAATAGTGCTGTGAAGCTGAGCGGCCGCAGAGAGCACAGGAAGGCAGTTTCAGACAGCCTGGCAGACAGCTGTCAGCCACTCCAATAACAATCCCCGCAGCCAATGAAAACGGGCAAGGTCTGTGCGGGCAGCTCCGCCGGAACACCAACAATGAAAATAAGGAATTAGAGGGTGTTCTTCGTTAGTGGCCCAAGTGTCAGGGCCACCAGTCTCCCGGGAGCCCTTCCGCAGAGCTCCCATGCAGCAAGGACTGGAGAGGAATTGCAGATGAGGGACACTTTATTTCTCCACAACCCCGGCCAAGACTTAAAAACAATTTTTTAACATGCAAGCATACATGCTGGCTTTATTCTGACTTACAAATCCAGCAAGGCCTGCAGAGAAACATCTGTTTTTGACATCAATTTCTTCCAGTCTGCAGGCCGGTTGTCTTTTTAACTCTTTGGGGGCCTCTGGCTAGACCTTGAATTTCCTGGTGCAACTTGACAGAGGTGAGAGGGCTTGAGAGAGTTAAATGAAGCTATTTGTTGCCCTTGAAAGAACTTGCAAATACTTTATATATTTAAAAAAACAAACAAAAAAAAAATCCCTACTTGGATCAAGCTCTTGACAAAAATCCAACCAATTAGGTAAACTGTGTAATCCTAAAGGCAGTGATGGTTAGTGTGGAGAATACCGAATTGGAAGCATGGAGCCTTGGACTCCTAAGGCTACTTCTGCCACTTTCTGGAGCCAAGTCCCCTCACTTAGGACCAGTTGCCCCTGTCCTCTTCTCCGTCACTTAATTCATGCCCACACCTTCTTTCAGAGAGCACTCAACTTACTAAAAAATTCCCTCTGACAAGAGCCATCTTTGGGTCTGTCGCAGAAAAAACAGATTTGTTGCATAACTTTAAAAATATAATCCTTGTCCATGTTATAAGAAAAGAATGCGATCTGGAAGGTTCAATAAACAATAAACAAACGAAAAAGTAGAAATTAGATAAATGTTTCATTAGGCACTATTTCGTCTATTGTTATATCATGTCACACTAGATCATTTAAATAGTGTTGATTATTAAATCTTCCATGACAATAGAACTAACAAGACTAAAATTTCAGCATACAAATAGGTAGAGATATAGATAGGTTTGCTTAAAGCAGAAAAGAATATAAAAACTTCCAAAGGACAAAAAGATAGGCAGGCAGGAAAATATCCCCTTTAGAAATGTAATATCCTTCCTATTTCCAAAGCATGTAAGTTTGGACAATGATTACTTCAAAAATATCTGAGCACACTTTGAAAACAATGCAACTATCTGAGAACATGCACTCTCTAGAACAGCTCTCAAGCAACAGCATGTATCAGAACCCCCTAGAAGACCTGTTAGTGCACAGATTGCTGGGCCTTGCCTCCAGAGTTTCTGGTCCAGAGCAGGCTCGAGAACTTGATTTCTAACAAGTTCCCAGGTGGTGGTGACGCTGCTGCTCCTAAGGCTACCTAAGGATGGAGCTTTGAAAACCATTGCTCCAGAGACAGATTCAATAGCTGATACATTAAAGTCAACCAGTTTTACTTTCTATTGTTTTTGTTGTTCTTTTGAATCACCAGTGGGCAAGTGTGGTTGAATGGTGAGAGAGGAAAATAAGCAAGAATACCAACAGGTACTGAATCAATGCAAAATATTTTTTTTTAAAGTCACACAAAGGGAAAATGGCTAAATCTTAACTTCTGTGAGGATTAGGTTATAAACGAATTATAAAAGTCATTATTTTCTGAAGGGTAAATTGTCCTTAATTTACAGATGAAACATGTGTGGCAAAGGAGAAATTCTCATAATAACGAGTCCCTGGGACTACACTCTGTGTCAGTTGTTCTCATCCTGACAGAACCACTTGGGGAATGAGATTATTTGGAAGAAAATGCAAAGACTGCGAGTCTGCCCAGAAGGAGCTCTGCTCTGTAGAAAGGAGTGTCTGAGTTTCCATAAAGGGACTGCCGAATATCACGTGGTATCTTAGAGATCAACATGAAAATGATGAGGTCAAGAAAGATTTGACCGCAATGACAATAATAACTGAAAGATAGAAAAAGGAGGTAATTGAGAGAATCTAAAATAGATCCCTCAGTATACAACAGTGAGGTCAACTGTCATCTTGGAGATTCCAGTAGTTTCATTCCAAGTATCCATTTTAAGAAACTGAGGAGCCAATGCAGGCTTTCATCAATTCTAAAACTATACTTCTAATGAGCGGTTATGTAACCAGGCCTTCACTACCTACAGTCAAAGTGGTTGCTGTGAGGTTGGTTAATAGCATTACTGTAGTACATAAAGACCATATGAATCCGAAGATAAGTAAAGAGAGAGAAGACGGACTGTAGAGATGCTGTCTGGCAGCCTGAACAGCTCATAAGCGAGACTCTCAAGCAAGCTGTTTCTGATACTCCAGTGATATCACCATACTGCACCGAGAAAGGTTTGCCAGAGGGAAAGTGAGGTCATGGGGTGATTTGGTGAGGCCCACCGCTTGTCTGGGACTTAGCCTACTTTATGGGACTCAAAATGAATTAAAACTACATTTTAAAAGCTGTATCGTCCACCTGGTTCCCATCACTGTTTTTGGCCAGCAGCAAAAGGACCTGTCAGTTTTTATCTGCAGGAGGTAAAAGGGGGCAGCACATTTCAGGGGCAAAGCAAATAAACATATTTGCCAGGATGGTTTCAGGTTTACCAACACAGCGGGTGGGGCAGGAAGCACTGCACTGATCCAAATAATTGCAGCAGCAACATTTCACTCCACTAGACAATCTGACATCACAGGGCCAAAGAGAAGGTATGTTTTGAGCTCATGATATGGAGCAGAGTTCGGAAGGGAGCTTCTCCAACTATCTGACTCAGGTACCTACTACATTTTCAAGGAAATCTTTTCTCTTGGGGTCAATTCACAATACCATTGTCCATTCCCACTTCTTGACGAAAACCACACATGTAATCCGAAATTATTTTTAAAGTAGCTTTCCTGAAAAAATATTCAAGGAATTAGAAAGAAGAATCAACGTATCATCTTGATCCCTTAAAAGCACCTGTCATGGTTACTGAAAACATGCTGAGAGCTAGGGGCCAGGACTCAGGTGAGTCAGTGGGACTCTACAAGGGTGTTTCCTGGTCAGCTGGGGCAGATCCCCCTCACTAGTCCTTGTCCTGCCAGCCCACAACATAAAGGAGACCAGGCTTTTAAAAATAGTTTTAATTTACTGTGAGTATCATAAAGTAGGCCAAGTCACAGACAAAAAGTTTGGAAAAGTGGATAGATACACACAAAAAAATGGATTAAAGATTTAAATGTAAACACCTAGAAAAAAACATAGAGAAAAAGTTCCTTGACACAGGTCTTGGCAGTGGTTTTTTTAGATATGATACCAAAAGCATAAGCAGCAACTACAAAAATAAACAAGTGGGACCACATCAAACAAAACACAAACCAAAAAAATACATCAAACAAAATAACAAATATAAGTACTACATCAAACAAAAAGAGCAAAGCTTCTGTGCAGCAAAAGAAACCATCAAAAAAATAAAATAAAATAAAAGGCAGTCTATAGAATGGAAAAAAGTATTTGCAAGCCATATATCTGATAAATAATTACTATTCAAGACATATAAGGAACTCATACAATTCAATGGCAAAACAAAAAATTTTTTTAAAAATCCAACTAAAAAATAGGCCAAGGACCTCAACAGAGATTTTTCTGAGGCAGATCAACAGCTACATGAAAAGGTGCTCAACATTACTAATCACTGGGGAAATGCAAGTCAAAAACACATTGAAATATCACCTCATACCTGTTTGAATGGCTATTAACAAAAAGACAATGGATAAATGCTGGCAGGATGTAGAGAAAAGAGAACCCTTGTGCACTGTAGGTGGGAATGTAAATTGGTGCAGCCAATTTCCATACTGTGGAAAACAGTATGGAGGTTCCTCAAAAAATTAAAAATGGAACTACCATATGATCCAGGAATCCTATTTCTGGGTATATATCTAAAGGATATTAAATCACTACCTTGATAGCGATACCCCACCCCCAGGTCATTGCAGCATTATTTACAATAGCCAAGACATGGACACAACCAAAGTGTCCACCAATCGATAAATGGATGAAGAAGAGGTAATGCGCGCATACACACACACACACACACACACACACACACACACACACACACCCATGGAATATTATTAATCCTGAAAAAGAAGGAAATCCTGCCATTTGCAGAAACACAGATAAACCTCAAGGGCATTATGCTAAGTGAAGTAGGTCAGACAGAGAAAGACAAACACTGTGCAATCTCACTAAAGTATCCTAAAAAGACTCATTGTAACAAAGAATAGATTGGTGGCTGCCAGGGGGGATGGGTGTGTGTTGGGGGAGGGGAAAATGGGTGATCGTGATTTAAAGGTACACACTTCCAGTTATAAGATGTATAAGTTCTGAGCCCCTAATGTACAGCATGGTAACTATAGTTAACAATACAGTATAACATACATGAAAGTTGTTGAGAGAGGAAATCTTTTTTGCTGTTCTTACCAAAAAAAAAAAAGGTATATGAAGTAATAGATAGGTTAACTAACCTTACTGAGGTGATCGTTTTGCAATATATACTTATAGCAGGTCATCCTGTTGTATACCTTAAACTTATACAACGTTAACTTATACAACTATGTTCACTATAGCCCCATACAGCTAGGGAAAAAAAGTAGCCAGTAGGCAAATGTGGCCATTGAGCTTTAGAAATGTAGCTAGTCTGAATTGAGATGTACTGCAAGTATAAGATATACAGGAGACTTAGTATACATATTTTTAAAAGACTGCAAAGTATCTCATTGATGTCTTTTTGTATTGATTATTTGTTGAAATAATATTTTTGACATACTGGGGTGAATAAAATTTATTACTAAAATTAATTCACTTTTTTTTAGTTTTTAAAAATGTGGCCATTTAAAATTACATATGTAGCTCACATTTGTGGTTTGTGTTATAATTCTATTGGACAGCATTGGTCTAGAACCTCATTTTAATAATTCTCTAACTACCCTTAGGATATACAATCCTTCCATCATACTACCTTTTTACCATATTTTAACAACCCTCCACCAAGTCCTGATTTCCCTCCTTACCCAGATCAAATTCCATGACTCATATCACTATAATATTTTCTTTAAACATACCAACTTATCTTTCTCTCTCTTCATTTCACTCACCTGGGCAAACTCAACCTCAGTAAATTCAACCGTCTATGGTCCCTCAGGTACCTAGAAACCAAGTATGATCAGTGTTTCCTCGGCCAAATTTTGTCATCACTAATTCTCTTCCTGCTGGAAGCCCAAGTGGCTTGAGAGCCAGCACATAACCAGTAAGGTACAGAATACGTAACCGTTTCAAAAGAAAGAACATCTGCCAAAAAAACTGAATGAGTTCCTATACCCAAATCTGCCTCTACCTAGCTGTGTGAAAGTAGAAAGTAACTTCACCTCTTTGGAGCTAGAGTTCCTCATATAATATGAGGCTCTTAGTCTTTCTAGCTCTAACGTGCTATGATTTGGTGAAGACAATAGAAGTCAGTATGAACATGGGGCTATGAGTAAATGCTTTTGACATTGCCTTTGCCTGGGCCAAAAGCAGCAGTTTGCATGCAGGTAGTTTATTTTGGAAGTGGTCCCAGCAAGCAGGAGTGAGAGGCTGGGGTTGCTGGATGGGGAACGAGGAAAAAGCCACACATAGATGTGTTATCAAGCTGCTCAATCTCACTGGCACCCTTTGAAAATCCTGAGGAAATTCATCTCAGAGCTGTCACTCTGGAGGATATATAGGAGACGCATTTATCCAATGGCTCCCAGTGAGTTGGGATGGCCCCACAGGCCGCAACTGCTAGCACATCTGGGTTATGCACGTGTGTGTCCCTTGGTGTCAGAGGACATGGGGGCTCAGGGTGATGCTGTGGTCGCCCTGGGAGAAGCTGATCAAAGCCTGTTCTGAACCTGTCACAGAACAGCAGCTGGAGCAAGATGCAGGGCTATGAGGATCTGCTGTGATGTACTGGTGTTGATGACAGGCACTCTTTTCATTTTTAATTTATCTCCCTGCTTTGAATATTCTTCCCAGCTTTGTCCACCTGGGGAAATCCTTGGTACAGATACTGTCTTAATAAGTGTGCTTTCTAAGTGAAAGCCTGGAGCTGAAGGTTTCAATTGTGGCTTTGCTTTTAACTACGGATCACTCACTTGTCCCTTAAGCTCATGTCTTCATTTGAAAGAAATGGAGAATAACACACTTCACATTCTGGGAAAGGCTTAAAGCCAGAGTGTTGTCACGCAATGGTTTTGAGAACTTCAGTAATATTTAAAGACAGAAATTGACTATTGGGTTAAGAGTTCCTGCCTGCCCCAACCTGCCCATCTGCAGATTCGAAGGCCTTCCACATACAGTTCAGCTCTGCTCAAGCCATGGATATCGAGAGCTTTTCTTGTGACCCCACTCCCGTACATCCCCAACTGCGGCGTTGTGTGGACTTCTGCCTGGTTTCCCAATGTGCCTTCCTGGTCCCTGACAGTGAGGTCCCCAACGGCCTTCCCAGCCCATGTGAACTTCTCTCTTCTAGGGGCTGCTGGGCTCTGCTAATGTAGCATATGCAGGGTGTCTGAATGGGGTCCTGCTTCAGCCTGGACGTTTGGAGCCTAAACACGGCTGCAACGTGTGTGTCACACGCTGCCCATTGGTGACCGCCACAGTGTCCTCACCAAACAGTGCAAAATGGCAAAAGCCCACATAGTGATAATAATATCGATAGCTGAAATTATTAATTTCCTACCTTATACCATGCCTGGTATCAGGTGCTTTATCTTATTTAATTCTCATGATAGTCTTGTGAGTAAGCTGTATCCCCATTTTGCAGATAAGATTACCGAAGTTCAGAAAAGTAACTGACCCAAACTCACCCAGTTAGTAAGTGGTAGAATGAGGATCTGAACTCAGATTTGTCTGACTACATGGCCCCTGCTCTATATTAACTGTCTGCTACCCTGTTTCTCCAAATGGGCCTCAAACTTGCTGTGTCTCCAGGGCCATCATAAACCACACTCTTTGTCAACCTTCTGGAGCCAGCTGAGCCCCCTATTCCTGACTTTGCCCTGCCCTGGCTTCCTACCCTCTCCCCTTTCCCAATGTGTCGAGTAGTTGACTGTCCAGGAAATTCTATCTTGACCGAAGCCGGGCTCTTTTGTGGCACGTTATATTGCTCTATCAGGCATTTGGCTTGTGCAGCCTTTTGAAGACAAAATGTGGTATTAACTTCTGGAGTGTCCTTTGAGTGGGGATGAAATCTAGGTCCATTACCAAGTTGCTGGATGAGTGATGTATGCTGGGCGCCCAGAAGAGCGAAAGAGAACATGGCGGCGGGGAGCAGGGAGCAGGCCGCGCTCAGGGAGCGCGCGCAGTGGGAGTGACATAATAGCATGCAGCTTTAAAACAAAGCATTGTCCTGAAATACCAGCATGGAAAACCATTTTTTTTCAAAGTGTGTTTCTTCCTTCTTACTCTTCACACGCTGTATACATATGTGCTCATTATTTTTGCACTGACAAACATACTCTCCAGGTGTTACGTTTTCTTCAAGCCCTGAATGCTTAATTAAGGACACAAATGCTGGCTGACCAGTGGGGTGTCTCCAAGGAAGAGCTGTTTATGTGTGCCTCCTTCTGAACCCTGAGACTGGGAGCACCTTATTATCACTTCCTTCTCGTTTACAGCTCTCAGTGGTTTCCACAGACCTTGGGCTAATCCGCAGGACCACGCTTCTGCATTCAGTGTAACAAGTGATCTTCTGAAGCTCCAAGCTCAATTAGTGCTTCAGGACTGGAGAAAATGTTATCAACAAAGGGACAGCCCTCGAAGAAAAAACAGTAAATAAACCCCCACAGAGGAAATAAGGGCCTGGGTTTTTAGTCATACACAGCAATAAGACTGATTAAATTCCACAGGGACATCAGCTGACAAACAAAGCAGCAGGAATGTGATAATGAAGGTCTCAGTAGCAACTTGGCCTCCAAGAAGCAAGCACGACTGCCGGAGTCCCTTTTATTGCTTTATCGGGAGGAAAGGAAAATACCAAAATCGAGAATTCAATGTACTGCCCTTAACTTTCTAAGCATCTTATAAATAACTATATTATTAAACAAAGCACGGTGTAGAATTTAATTTTAAAAAGTGCACCTAAAAATGAAACACACCTCCTCGCTTTTCAGAAGAGCGTGTTCTGATGGAACAGAAGACACTTCAGTGCTCACACAGCTATGTGGGGCTATGAATATAGTATCTGGAATGGAAAATAAAAGAGCTAAAATTTCCCACCATTTCTGTTACTGGCCACCTGTGCTTTTCAACAAATATCCTCTCTGTGATTATTTCCCTATTTACAAAAAGGTGATAATTATTTCTCACCTACCCCAGAGAATCAGAAGACAATGAGGTTCAACAACAAAGCCTATTTGTTTTTAAAAGACCTTCAAAAACAACAGCCCTCTGGTGGGGGTCACTGACAGGGGGTGGCTACGCAAGAGCAAGAGCGAGGCGGGGAGCATGTGGGAAATCCTCTTAATTCTGCTGTAAACCTCAAATTATTCTTAATTTGAAATGGAAAAAAAAAAGCTTTCTTTTTTGGGAAAGATCATGTTTATTTCCTGGAAAAATACTTCACTAATAGTGAACTTGTCCTGCGCTCCTAGAAAAGGTTTTATAATCTTAAAAAATAAAAAAGTTGCTGAAAATGGATACAGTAGTCTCAAAAGTATTTTTGACCTATAAAGTACTAATGATAAACTTCAAAGAAAATATATTACACAATATAGGTATTTAGTAAGTTGATTCAGGACCCCATAATACTGTGTTATATGTTGTAACAGCATTTCTTCTGGTCCTGGGGGTTGAAGTGTTATTACATCATAGCAAACAAGTTAAATATTTTGGGTTTTCTTTAAAATAGTGGAAAAAGACTTTCTTTCCTCCTGTGTCTTCATCATGTTGCACTCTGTATTTAAAGAGTAACAATCCTTACAACCATGGTTCTTGCCCAGCTGCCTTTCTACATGCTAAAGGTATGGACTTCAAGTAATGAGACTCCTTCTTTTCTTTTCTATTTTTTTTTTTTATCATTCAAACTTTAGACTTATGTAACCAAATGAATTACATCCTTCAGTGAAGTCACTGGGAGGGAATATCCTTATTTCAATGATGTTATCGATGCTCAAAATTGTTCCTGGGATTATCTTCCAAGCCAGTTTATGAGACTGCTAAGCAAAATGACCTCATCACTCAGACCTCCAGGGAAGGATGAGAAACACGCAGATCTTCCCTTGTCGAACCTCACAGTCCACTATGTGTTATTTCCATTTACCCTGATCATTAAGAGAGAAAATCTTCAATCAGCAATCCCTAGGCACCTTGCAAAAGGTATGGATTTTGCATTATGAAGCCACAATCTATAGTGGCACTGTCCAAGAGGAAATACAATCTGAGCCACATATGTCATGTAAAATATTCTGGTGGTGATATTTTTTAAAAATAAAAAGAAAGAGTTAAATTAATCTCAATATATTGTATTCAACCCAATGTAACAAAAAATTATAATTTCAGCATGTAATCCATATAAAAACTATTGAGATACTGTTTTATAATCTTTTTTCATACCAAGTCTTTGAAATTCAGTACTTCACATTTACAGCATGTCTCAATTCAAATTAGCCACATTTTAAATGCTCAGTAGTCACCCGTGGACAACAAAGATCTTGGTTCTTTTCTCCCTGGAATAATGAAGGCCAATGCACTATTTAGTATTGGATTAGCTGAGTTTTTCTTGGCATTTTCTTCATTCCTTTAACTTGTGAGTTAATGACCACGGTATAAGAAAATTATCATTAACACTGGCCAGATCTTGGTCTTATAACAAAAAACTTTATAACAAAGTCAATCTGACACTTGCCAAAAACTATGGAAATTAAAACAAAAATGGTAAAGGAAGGTCTACGGGCTCTTTCACCCACCAACATTCAGTCTCTTGTTGGCCTCAGATGCCCCTCTAGCTTGGAGAGGCTGCATGTGGTCTTTTCTCAAAGCTGGGAAAAGCCAAGGACAGCTTCAAAGAGGAGGGGTTTGCCTTTGCCTAGGACCAACAGAACCTGCGATCTAAATTACCTAATGATTCACAACCCAAACGTGCTTAAGATAAAGGAACAAGCGTGGAGCAAGGACCTGGGGAGGATGGGGAATGTAAGGGGCTGGAGAAGCTGAGATAGAAATTCAGGGCTTAGGACCAACAGGATAGAAAGGAAAGGAAATCGAAGACTCAGGAAGTGTCTCTGAAGACCCTTCATCCCATTACTCTGGGATACCACGGCAGGCCAAGACCACCAGGCAAGAGTGCAGACCCCTAAGCCCAGACCTGAGCACAGAAGTCCTTCATGCCTGTCGCGTGAGACGGAGGCACATTCTTTAAGGGAGGTCACACTAACCACCATCCAGATTTGCCATCCAGGATAAGCACAGTGTCAAACAGCCTGGGCCTCCGGCTGGGGCTGGGTGCTCTAAAAGCTCCGTGAAATCCTTAGCCATGTGGCCGAGTGTGGGTCTCCTTGTCCCGCCTCCCACACGCACTCAGGGGGAGCCACAGTTCCCCCCAAGCTCTGAGTCAGGATTAGTGGGCGATTTTTTTTTGTGAATGAATGGAGTCAATCTCCTTTGAAGAATTTTAAATTCTTCCATCAAAGGATCAAAAAAGAGTGAAAACCTGAGATTTGGAAATTTTAAAAAAATCCATGAAATCAATTGTGTTCCGTTCCATATTTTGCCCTTGTTTGTTCTACCCAAGCAAAGTTGATCGGCATTCCAGGAGGAGGCGCCCTGCCATACCGGCAGGGTGTCCCTTTGCACACTAAAGGGAAGGCTGGATGGCCCCGTCACCATGCCCAGAACATCCCTTTGCTTCTCGTCCTGCATATCTGCTCATGCTACTCCGTGCCCCAAATGCCCTGCCCTGTCTTTCCGATAACCTACTGAGAACTTACCAATCTTTCAAGCACAGTTTAATTTCCATCTCCTCCCCTCTACGAAGCCTCCCCTGGTGGCCTCTATCCAGAGGTTCATCTTTCTGTTTCACCTGCCTAATCTCTAGTCATGACTAGGGTGGGTGTGCTGCTACTTCTAGAACGCATGCGCTCTCCTCCCCCTGCAAACATATCCTGAGTTCTATGCTAGACACGGCGCTGGACTAGTTGCTCCCCATCTTTTTGGTCCCTTCGACCATTCACACTGCCTTCAGCAGCACTGCTTCTTACACTGAGTGATTTTCAGCCTGGAGGTCAGAGAATAAACCCAAGTCCTTCTAGGGGGTGTGTCAGAGCCCTAGGCATGGGAAGGGCCATCTCCAAACCATACGGTAGCCTGGCCCCCTCCCCAGTACCCAAGTACCCAGTACTTGGGTCTCACACTGACTAAAGACCAGGACCGCCACCCTAGGTGTTCTTTAAGACCTTATCTTATTTTATCTTGGGGTCTCCTCAGAACCAATACACCATCTTACATAAAATATAGAGTCATCATGCTTATTAACTAATTCCTGTTTCCACGAAGAAAAACGGTGATCTCACCTGGTCAGATGACCTCATGTGGGGACAGCCTGATGACCAAAACCCACCATAGACACCAATCATGCCATTCCCTTCAGGGACTCACAGACGTGAGCTGTACGTGCTGCGCACAGGGTGCTGTGGAGGGACGAGGTTCCCAGTGGACCTCACCGTTCAGCCTGCTCTGTTACCTTTGGATTTGAGAAGGATCTTCTAACATCAAACCTAACACCAAAGTGGGATTTTACGTGGACCATAAAGCCTGCGTTCTCGTCCAGACACCCTCCCTTCTCTTCTTCCTCTCCTTACTTTTACACTTTTGACTAATTTGTGTATGTCTGTGTACATCAGAATATATTACTAGACCACAGGCTGTTTTGAGGACAGAGATAAAGGTGTTTTTTTGTTTGTTTGTTTTTTGTAGTTTCCACAGTGGTAGATGCCATTTTTAATGTTTGTTAAATTTTTTGAAATAATTTTTAATTTTTAAAAATCCAGACAAATAAGAAAGCACTCTGGGATGTGAATTATTAAAAAAAAAAAAATCACTGTACAAGGAACAGCCGTCCTGGGGGGGGGCTGATTAGAAGTGGCTCATACTGTGAAAGAAAAATATAAAAGAGATCATAGAGATTACAGTTGGTTAAGAGTGAAAACCCCTGGAAAGGAAGAAACATGTGGTGCCAATGATCTCTGAAATATTTTCTCATTAAGAAAACATGAGAAAAGAGCCCTACAAGGTTAAGGATTGTTCTGTAACAAGGGGGCAAGCCTGGAAGGCAGAATTTTGGTATACAACATTTTGTTGATGCTTTGTACCTAACTGCCAAAGTCAGCAAGAGAAGCGATGGGGATTTTTTCAAATATATTTCATGACTGTTCTTAGGCCTGGCCAGGACGGGGGCGGGGCGGGGGGGTCGGGTTGTGGCGGGGAACCTCATGCTTCTGAAAGCAAAGGAGAGGCAGCCAGTTTGAGGCCAAACCCAGCAGGCCCGTTGCCCACAGAGCGCTTGGGCGCTCATTCCCAGGCCCTCTGTAGAGAGCGAGTCTCCATAAATTCCTGGGAAGGAAGGGGCCGTCAGCCTCTCCTCGGCTGACGAAGCAAGGGCCTCAGATCAAGTCAGAAAACCACAGCAGTCGTTGTAGAAACCCAAAGTAGAGAGGAATTCGTGACAGAAAGCCAGCAAAAGCTAGCCCTGGAACTCTAATTTTTGAGCAAATGCCTTGCTTCAAATATATTCCACACACATGCACAGCAGTTACCACCCCTCAAGGAAAGCCCCACACGTGGAATCTAAAATGGGGGAGTATTGCATTGTTCGGGTTCTTTCATAGCTAAAATTTAGCCACTCTTTTTTGTTTGTGTGTTTCCTTGAAAAAACCACTACAGAGTAAATCCCTATTTTTACATTCTTGAAGATATGAATATAAACAATACACAACCTTTGTTTTTCAATGGATAATTAGTGCCTCCTTTTAAACTTAAATTTCTATCTCCCATCTGTTATTAATGACATTGATTTAAAAAATTCCGGACCAAAAATCCTGAAACACAATTTACTTTTTGCTGATTCCTAAACTAATAATTTCTAGGCCATTAAGTTCCTTTTCGGCCTCCCGCTGCCCACCAGGTATCTGCATCTCCAGCTTGTGGCAACCCAACTTTATCTCAGCCCCTACCTCTGGCTCTGACCGTAGGATTATTTCTGCACAGAATCCACTTTTCACCTCCATTCTCCAGGGCAGCCTGTCCAACCTCACATTCCTCTCGCCTTCTCAAGGAATTTTGGCTCTAGTGAGTTCTGAGAGGAATGTACAATATAAGAAATGGATCCATCTTAAATGTGACCTTTAAAATGGAATGTAAAACAGGAGGAGAAAGTAACCCCCCCCCAAATTGGAAAGCTTCTTGCAATTTGGTCAATAAATATGCTCAGTTCAATATGTATCTTCCACTAATTATGAACTTGGAGGCCACTTATAAACTCACAGGCCAATTATAAACTCAGCAAAAGGTCACGTCTTATAGAAGTGTGAAAATAAAGATTACCTCATGCGTCTCATGCTGAAAATGTCATAATATCCAAAATATAGTATTATAGCACACAAGCAATAAGCAACATAATAAAACATTGAGGGACTGAGAAGGATCGTTGCCTTCAGACTCTGGGATTGTGGATTCAATGGTTAGTTCATAGAATACAAATGCAAGACTGTTCTGGGGATCTTTAAAATGTAATGGCTATTATTATTTTTCAACAAAAGAATCAACAAATCTGTACGCATTACTACCTATTACTAATAAAATTTTAAAGTGACCCAATATGCTTTGAGCACGGACATTAACAGAAAAATCAAAGAGGTGAACTGGATTGACTTGTGACTAGGAAGAAAAAAAATCTCATTGTCTTGAGCTGTGTGTCATTATTTCCCTCTAAGGTAGATGTGTTAAAGGAATAATTGCAGAGAAAAACAGTGTGGACGCACTATATGATTTATAGTCCAAACAGTGTTTTGTTTCTTTATAGAAATTCATTTAAGTGTTTGAAGAACCTAGTGAGACAAAACAAAATACTTTGCCTTTCCCTTTCACTAAATACAAGCGTGATACCAAGAAGCTAGTTTGTCTTGGACAAACTATAGTCTATAGTAACTTGTCTATAGTAACAGATTCAGCATTTATTTGTGTGGATGCACCCAGTATTTCTATGCTTATAAAGAAGAGCAGTGCTACGTGAAGTGAGAAAACTGGAAAAAATAAATTGCTGCACTATGATGAGCCAGACCCAAGTCCTTTTTCCTTGGGTGTTAATAACATTATTATAGCACATTATTAAACTCTATTTTAGGCAATGAGATTGTCAAGAAAAACAGAAAAATTCTCCAGAGAAAGAACTGCAAATTAAATTTCTCCTTACAGTCAAACTCTCATCTAAATGTAAGGAAAGTGGTTATTCTGATAAGAGTTCATATAAATATACCCATAGACAGGCAGACCTCACAGATATTGCACATTCCGTTTCAGACCACCACAAGAAAGTGAGCATCGCAATAAAGTAAGTCGTCATCTTTTCACTGGACAGGGTCTGTCATTCAATTTGTAAAAAATGCAACATCTATGAAGCACAATGAAATGAGGGGTGCCTGTCAGAGCTGCATAAAGATGTTGAGATCAATCTCTGTTTTCAAGGTTTTAGAATCAGTTTTCCCAGTTTTAATGCATGATTTAGTTGCTCCAGACCTGGCTCTAATCTGAGCTCATTTTACTCAGGGTCAGATTTCTTTAAAGATACCTGAAGTTTAACAACTATCAAGATCAGCCACGGTGACAGGAACCCAGCTTAAAATGGCATCTTAATAATAGCCACTAGTGCCTCTCCTCTTAAATAACACCCTGCTAAAATAACAAAGACACAGAACAAGATGAAAACTCGTCACAAGGTAAGGGACCAGGACTGACAGACAAACCTATCACACCAGAATCTTCGAGAAATTTCCATAAGCTGTAAGGCTAAAGAAGCTGGACTAAGGAAACAAGGGCTGGCCTACCCCATTTGCTTCATGACACAGAGTCACCCCACTGACATGAACAGAGGCAGGAAGGCAGCCTGGCAGGGCCCAGTGATAATTTCTGACATGACCAGAGAAGTATTACCTCTTCAACTTTCTACATGCAGTTGGAGATCACAACTCTCAGAAAAAAAATAATCGAAGACAGGAGTCTGACAGGGAGGCACGCTGTATCTTGGGAAGTGACCCCAAAAACAGAGCCCTGAAGGTATGGAAATAGCAAGAATCTGGCAGCCACGCCTGCTGGAGTTGTTTTGGCATGACAGAGGACCAGGTCGCCAGAAGAGCCAAAAGCAGGTCATCTGCTTCTGTAGAATATAGGAGACGCGATGCCTTCACACCACTGTGAGTGGCGTGCATCAACCGGACCTCAAGCTATAAATCTGAGAAGGTATTAACCAAGGAACAGTAGGCAAAGGCCAAGAGATGACCAAGCACACTGTGTGGACAGATCCTTCACTGCTATATTCAGAGTAAGAGTATATAGCTGGTACTGATTTACTATGGAAATAAAGTTTTTAGGAAAGTTCTATTGCAGAAAAGCATTAGTTCAATGAACAGAACTGTATAAAGCCAAAAGTAGAGAAAAAGGACAATGGGATTAGGGAAAAGGAACAGAAGATGAAAAGCAAAAGCACAACTGATTAGGATTAATAGGTAGTGACGTCAAGATCTGTGTTTGAATTCTGGCTCTTCCATCTGTTAGATGAGTGGTACTCATAGTCCATTTGGACTGCTGTAACAAAATATCACAGACTGGTTAGCTTATAAACAAGAGAAATTCAGTTCTCACAGTTATAGAGGGTGCGAAGTCCAAGATCAAGACCAGCATGGCTACCTTTTGGTGAGGACCTCTTCTGGGTTCATAGCCAATGCCTACTTGCTGTGTCCTCAAATGGAATGTGGGAGTGGAGGGGTGGTTTGGCATCTCTGTGCAGCCTCTTTTATAAAAACACTAATATAATTCATGAGGGCTTCACCCAAAGCCCTCCCAAAGGCCCCACATTCTAACACCAACAAATTGGATGTTAGTATCTCAACATGTGAATTTGGGGTAAACACAAACATTCAGACCATAGCAGTAGCCTTAGGAAAATCATTTAAACTCTTTAATTTTGATTTCTTCATTTATAAAATAGGGGTAAAAAAACCTATTCCACAAGGTTACTTTATTGGCATGACCAATAATAAGAAAGTACAGGCAAATCACTAGATCAGGACTTGGGCAGGGAGTAAATATTTATCAAACAGTAGCCATCATTATTACTAACAATCTCAGAAGAAAAATAAACTGACTGAGGCAAACAAAGGATGGCAAAGAAACCAAAAACAAAATCAATAATAACATGCACTGGAGATGTGAAAGAACAGAGTTAAAATTGTAAAAATGTCTAACTGGTAAAGTAGAGGAGCTCCAGAAGCCTGAAGAAAAGGACAAAAAAATGAAAATAATGAGAGAATGCTGAGTCAGTGATTCAACCTACTAATTAAATGTATTTTTAAGAAATAAATCAAGCAGAACAAAAGCAATAAACTAAAATATGAACAAGGAAAACCTCCTGGAGTGAAAAGTAATCTCAGCAGGCAGATCAAAGGGCTCACTATATTTCAGGCAAAATTAATTTTAAAATATTTTAAAGACCCACACCTAGATATAATTCAGCAAAACATCCAAACTATGGAGATAATTAAAAGAAAAAAATCCTCCAAAAAAGTTTCAGGGACCAGCTTAACCAGAAAAATCTTTCAAACATTCCGTAAACTGTTCCAGAGCATAGAAAAAATGGAAAAAACATCCAAACTATTTTCCTTTAATCTTCACCCAAGGACATCCTCATTGATTTTAGAGAGAGGGGAAGAGAGAGACACAGAGAGAAACACCAATGTGAGAGAAAAACATCTATCGATAGTCTCTCGTATGCACCCCAACCAACCAAACCCACAACCTAGGCATGTGCCCTGACCAGGAGTTGAACCCACAACCTTGAGATTTATTGGACTATGCTCCAACCACCTGAGCCACACTGGCCAGGGCCCATGTTATTTTATTATGTGAGAATAACCAAGACAACAAAACCTGACAGAGAGAATAAAGCCACCAACCTTACTTTTCACTTCTGAATTGATAACAAAAATCCTAAATAAATCTCTAGCAAATTGAATTTGGCAGAATAATAAAAATGCATATACACAATCAGGTTGGATTTAACCCAACAATGCAAAGATGGTCCAAGACTAATATATCTATTAATAAATCATAGTGTCAGAATATGAGACAACCTTATTATAAGGTAATCTCCATTTTCTTATTGAAAAGCTCCCAAAACTATTTTTGCTGACTTAAAGAAATATAATACAGATGTTTAGGAAATAGTGAAATATCTATTTAAAATAGTTATGTATACACATTTGAAATCATATAATAAAAGATCTTAAAATATAGCTTTTTCCTCACTTTCACACATCATAAAAAAATCTTATTCTACCTCTTCCCATGCCTACTTGATATCAACATCTGTTGTCACATGGGCCACTTTGAGATAGTTCACAGGTTCCCAGAGCTACCATCTTCACTTCTATCTGAGCACTTTTGAGTCTGTATATAATACATTCATGCATGTATACATTTCTTTCAGGAAATCATTTATCTTTAAATTGTATAATTGTTGTCTCTACAACATAGACTTGTTTTATATACTTACCACTTCCAATTCTTATGATCATGAGATCATTTCCCAGGAATAATTACGCAATCAGTATTAAATTTCTTTGCTTCTTTTTTACTGATTTTTGTTTTTAGTCAGTGATTTCCACAAGCTTTTGATACCCACACTGATCAATGTGCTTTACCAGGCTGTTTAGAACAAAGCCAACGGAGAAACACTTGCAGAATATGAGAGATCTTGTAAGGACTTGTGTGTAAGATGTCTCCCTCTTCTCTGAAGAGTAAATTTTGGGGAAAAAACAAATGTTGTCTTATAGCAACACTTTTCACAAACAGGGCATACTTAGAAAATGATAGCGTATGTATAGCACTAAAGCAGCCGAACAAGGCTGCTCAGAGTGGCCCCCCGGCCCTGGCCCTGCCCAGGCTCCTGGCTAGATCAGTATTGTAGCATGGCTCTGCTACACCATGAAGTCTATTAAGGACACCCAGATCATCAGCTGCATCCCCTCAGAGGCCGGAGACTGCAGTGGAGCCAGGGAGGTTGATGCCTGCTTCGGTCTGGTTCTGTGACCTTGGGCAAGTTACTCAGCCTCTTTGTGCTTCAGTTCTCACATCTGCAAGAGGACTATTGTGAGGATTAACTGAACTAATTCTTGTAAAGCACTTAGAACTGCCCTGCACCTAGTAAGCACACAAGAAATGTTAGATTCAATAGACATGCCTGATTAAAAGCAAAACAAAACAAGTCTAGGAGTAGAATAACCAGATTAATTCCTCAACAGGCCACGTCTCACCCCTTACACAGTCACTTCACATAAAACTCACCAGATTACAAACCCCAACCTCATCGTGGGGTTCCCAGTTAAATTTTCAGGTTTTAGCCAAGGAACACTAGAGATTTGAGAGAGCCTCCTTCATGAAAGGTAGACCAAAACAAAGATACAAACAACCTTAGAAGGAAGGAAGAAAGACAATGTTGGAAGTATAAACAAACTTAAAAATAGAGGTATGTGTGTACACACACACGCACACATACACACACACAATTATATATGAGATATATATATACATATATATATTAAAATTAAAGAGCACGGGCTTTGGGGAAATAAATTGTTACATCCATTACAAAACTTCACAGAAAAAAGAATTATTGGAAAACAAGAAGGAATTTTTGATAATTAAAAACTATTGTAGTTGCAATGACTTCAATAGAACAGTTACAAAATAGTAATAAAAAAACCTCCCCAAATAGAAGGAAAAAAATTAAGAAATAGAAGAGTAAAAAATGAGTAAGTTAGAGGATTAATCCAATATCCAAATAACAGGAGTTTTGTAAAGGCAGGATAGAAGAAAGGTGGGATAAAGGGCCAAACAATTCTGAAATAAATAATACAAGAAAATTTCCCGTGGAAAAGGATCTGCATTTTCAGATAGAAAACACTTTCTGAGTACTCAGCATAATGAATAAGCCAAGATCTATACCCAAAGTACATCGTAGAGCAATTACAGAAAACTATGTCTAATGAGGGGAGTGGGGTGGAAATCACATATATAACAGATTAGAAGTCAGAATGACATCACCATAATAAAAACAATTTTCATAAGACTCCTTTCTTTGTTTTTTCTACAATCAACATGGATAACTTTGACTGTCATAAAATGTTTACATTAAAAAATCCATACTTGGAGATGCCAGCCTAGATTTAAATGGCTCCATTTCTTATCTGTCTTCACAATGTCACAATCTGTCTCTTTACACTGACACAGAAATCCCTTGCAGTCAGCAAAAGTCCCACTGATAGAGCCTAGCCATAGAGATTGCTGAGGACAAGCCAGTCCAAGGATTCATTGCGCAGTTGCCCAGCGTTATACTTTCTCAGAAAGCACTTGTTTTCAAGCCTACTCCCAGAATATTTTGATATTTGAAGAAAAGTGGGGAAGCCCATAATTCTTTTTCCTTAGACATATCTTTCTATGCATTATGATCATGTCTCCACTCTTGCAGTTAGCATCTATTTTAATAAGGAACTGCTAAGCGCTCCAATTTGTCTCCATTCCATTTATCGAATGCCATGTCCTAAGCTTTGCCAAGAGATGATTTTCTTATTGACAGGCTTACCTGTGGAAAAGATGAGCACTGTGTTGTTCCAGAGCCCACGGCTTTTTAAGGCTGCGGTGACATTTCCCACTGCTTCATCCATAAGGGACACCATTCCTGCATAGTAATGCCTGTTCTTATCTTGGATAAAGTCATATGGTTTCAGGTATTCTTCGGGGACCTGAAGGGGCTCGTGGACAGACTGGAGAGCAAGGTAGAGAAATAGAGGCTGGAAAGAGAATTTGTGCGCATTAGTCAAGAGGACATGGAAGATAAATATAAAGAGGTCCAGATTTATCAGTTAATGAAAGTAACATCAAGATAACCCACAAAATAGGTTAAAATATTTGTAAATCATATACCTGGTAAGGGACTTGCATCAAGAACATTTAAACAACTCTTACAACTCGACAATAAAAGACAATTAACCCAATTACAAAATTTGGGCAAAGAATTTGAATGAACATTTTTCCAAAGAAGATATACAAATGGCCAAAGCACATGAAAAGATACTCAACATCATTAGTCATTTAGGAAGTGCCAGTCAAAACCATTCTGAGATACCACTTCGCACCCTCTAGGAGGTTAGAATACAAAAACTGGAAAATAACAACTGTAGGTGAGAATGAATGTAAAATGGTACAGCCAGTTTTAAAAAATTTTGGCAGTTCCTGAAATTGTTAAACAGAATTACCATATGACCCAGCATTTCAGTTCCTAGAAAATGAAAGCTTATGACCACACAAAAACTTGTACATGAATGTTCATAGCAATATTATCCATTATAGTTAAAAAGTGGAAACAACCCAAATGTCCACCAGTTAATGAATAGGTAAACAAAATGGTGTGTTTTCAGCAATATACAGCAATAGAAGGAATATTATCAGCCATAAAAAAGGAATGAAGTACTAACATATGCTACAACATAGATGAACCTTGAAAACCTCCTGCTAAGTAAAAAAAGCCAGTCACAAAAGAGCACACATATTATGATTCCATTCATATAAAATGTCCAGAGAGGCAAATAACTATGGATACAGAACGTAGATTAGTGGTTGCCTGGAGCTGTAGGGGGTTGGGGAGAATAGTGAGTTACTTCTAATAGGTGGAAAGTTTCTTTTTGTGATGATGAAAATGTTTTAAACTTAGATTGTGATGGTTATATAACTCTGAAGTTACTATTGAATTGTATACTTTAAATAGCTGAATTTTATGGTATGTAAACTATGTCTCAATAAAGATGTTAAACTGTAACAAAAAGACACAAGATAAAAGATTAAAAATAAAGGCTTGAATTCTAAAATAGTTTAGAAGGCTCTGATCCAAACAAATGATTATAATAATAATATCAATCATAAAAACTATATTAAATGTCTGTGTGCTAGATACTATAAAGTTTATATACTCCATTTCATTTAATACTCAAAAACACTCTATGTTACATTCATTTAACAAATAAGTTAACTGAGCCTTAGAAAGGTTACACAACTTTGCGAGTTCATATTAAATGGAGAGCGATTTCCTATCAGAAACCCCACAATTTTAGTGTAGATATGTACCAACAGATGCTTTAACTTTTTGCTTCAGTTGGAAAATAATTTCATATCCTTTAGGGAGAGGGATAGAGATTTTTGATATTTTTATGAGAAAACAAGTGAACACCATGCCTTGTTAGTTTTCATCTAGGACCAAATGTAAGGCCAATTTAATTCCTGAAAACCAAGGGGTGTGACAGATTGGTTCTGTTTTACCTCCGCCTACTTACAGCAGTTGGCGTGAGTGGTGTTCCAGGTCATCCTCTCCCTTTAATGAACCCTCTTGAAGGCACTCTCTTCTTTGTGCTTCTACAGAATTCTTTAATGAGTTGAAATCCCTCAAAAAGACAACTTGTTCAACCCAAGAATAAATACAGAATTCTGTTAAAGTATTTGAGGCATTTAAATTTCATAAATGGATGAGAAAAAGTTAGAAAGCAGGTTGGGAATGGGTGTCTCATATTTCATTCTTTATTGTTCATAAATTGTTTTGAATTATCTATGCTATATCCCTGTGATAGAGTACAAAGTATACACGTATAGAACTCAAACAGACACCCAAAAGGTTATTTGTAGTTCAGATTTTTGGCACTTAGAAAGACCTTTTCCCCAAAATCAAAATGTTAAATAAAAATAGCTGTTGAATATCAAAGTCATCTCTCTAAAACCTATTTAACTAGCTCTGGCTGGTGTGGCTCAGTGGATTGAGTGCCAGCCTGTAAACCAAAGGGCCACTAGTTTGATTCCCAGGCTAGGGCACATACCTGGGTTGAGGGCCAAGTCCCCCAGTAAGGGGCATGCAAGAGGCAACCACATATTGCTATTTCTCTCCCTCTTTTTCTCTCTCCCTTCCCCTCTCTAAAAGTAAATAAAACCTTAAAAATAACCAAAAAACCCCTATTTAACTAAAAAAGTAGGTGATGGGATGAAAACCATGATAATGTAGAACTTGTGCTTTATTTGTACATTATTTCTGTGGGAAAACATCCCAACTCCAAAGGCCAACATTAAAAGCCTTGACACTACGTTAGCTCTGTCTCCGTTCCCCCTCCACCACACACTTCCTGTTCCAGCCACACAAGTCACACGGAATCTCGTGTCCCTCCAAACTCTGGTGAAGGGAGTCCCCGCGGTGCCCCTTCTTCAGGTGGCGAAGAAGGTCCCTGGGCTGAGATGCTGGGAGGGGAAGGACGTGAAGCGGCCGCACTGACCTGACAGGCAGGGAGGGCCTGTGGCGGGAGCCCCGCCTGGGTCTTCGGCCCTAGGCGAGGCCAACCCCAGCCGCCAGCCAAGGTCTAGATAGGATTAAAAACTGGAAAAGCACAACAATTTGCAGCGCACACAAAGTTTTAAAAATCCGAAAATATCACATAAAAATCTGTTTCATTTTGTCTTGTTTTAATTTTCTTGAAAAATCGGAACTTCTGACAACCCCATACCCATACCCCATCTGGAAACAAACAGCTGGAGTATGAGAAACAGAGACCTCACTCTCAAAAAGAAAGCTCTCCACCATTCTAGCCTCCCCATTGTCCATCTGAGCGGCTTTATTTAGGAAAGCAGCCTGACCCTTATAAACATGAGAGCGCGTGACTCTCGTCTGGGTTCTACAGTGGGCGGGGTGGCAGAATGAGAAAGGAACCCCCCTACGTAAAAAGATGTGTTAATCCGGGTCATTATCAGCAACATGGCAACCCAGGCTAGTGATTCGGCAAGTGATTCCTAGAGGCGACGGCCAGGGAGAGTCACGGGGGAGTTCTTACAACCATGCCAGGGGAATACATGATGGTCTGGGGCCATCACCACAGGACCTTATACATAGTCAGTGTAGAAATTATTCTAACCACTTTGTTAAACAGCAAAAAATTTCCTGAAAATCTTTCTAGTAATTATTCGTTAGTGGCTAAGGGCATGACTGTCACTTTTGAGGGGTTAAAATGATAAAACTACAGCAACTGCCCATCTTTCTAGTGGTCAAGCTTCTGAGAAGGAGCATAACTGAGAAGAGGAAGTGAAAACAACCTCTGCGGATGAAGCCCAGCCTGTCTTGTGACTGTCCCAGGCCATGCAAAGGCTTTGCATGACTTGCTGACCAGATCCTAATAACTTACAAGAATGTAGCTAAGGAAGGTATTCCTTGAACAAAGCAAGCTCTCTTTCTTCCCATCTCCTCAGCAGTAACCTAGGGTCACTTAGTGTGTGGGCAAGCAGCCTTACCTGACCCAGTATGGCTTTGGGTCACCAGGAGGAGACAGAATGATGGATAGTGTAGCCCATGTAAGGAGGTGAGGACCAATGCAACAGATTGTAAAGTATTTCCATTCAATATTGTGAAAATAAGGTTTTGGCACTCACAAGGTGAATTTTAATCATGAAACAACTCATTCCCAAACAGTGCTAGATGTGAGGCATTTCTATACTGTTTTTAAATTTAAAAAAATTTAATGGAGTACTGTTCTTAGTATTACATGGCGGCCCAGTGGAAGAACAATTAACTAGGGCTCTAAGGTTCTCCGACCGCAATCAGGACCCCACCTTCAGCCGCTAGTCCTAAGGCCCTCCCCGTGAATTTGCCCTCACCTGCCAGCCGGGGCCTCTGCTGGCCTAAATCAGGCAGCCACCATCCTGGGGGTGAGTCCATTATTACTACGCTATCTACTGACTTGTGTTCTAACCCAATTATGCCTTGGCCTGCGGAGGCCTGAGGATACATTCTGGCCTTACTGACATTCTGACTCAAACCACTGACGTCCCGGACCCGACCTGATCTTCACTCATCGCCAGGTTTATGCTGCACCCTGATCTCTTCTTTGCTCTTTTTGGGCCCAGATCCCTGCTCTGACCAACTCAGTTACAACTGCTCCCTTTATTCCAACCCTAACTGTACCCTTTCAGGTTCCTTGGAACTGGATAATTGAAACCTAGGTGTGAATCGTGACAAAATGTTTAAATATTACATAAAAAGTATGACATTATTACTTAAAAGTTATTAGCATATTAATAAGATGCTAGGGGTCCACTTCCTTTTCTTATGTCTATTAGTGTACTCTAAATATCCTCACCATGCCAAGAAACTAATCTGTGAGAAAGTCTTATTTTCATTTGTTCAGTATATTTTCCTAATTTAAAGAATGAATTTAAAAAGCATATGCTATGTTTTTAAATTGTTATTCTATCTTTGACTTCCAAATTAAGACATTCCTTTCCAAACTGTGCCAGGGAAAGTAAGGCTCTACCACAAGAAATTTGTATTTGCTTGAAGAAGCTTTCAGGAGGTTAGATGTGTAGAGAAAACACACTTTTATTCTGCAAAGTGTTGAGGGGGGCTATTTTTAACCAAAAGATATTTTATGAATGTTATTTTCACACTGCAGTGTTAGTACTAAGGGAATTATCCTGTAGGGAAAGAGAAAGGACATTGCTTCTCAACACATGTGTCACGGTTATTAGCAGAGCCTCCCTGAGTCCAGCACCAACTGCACTTCTGTTGCAAAATAGCTCCATATGCTTTTCCCCCTTCAAGTGCACTTTAAAATAGGGACATTTTTAGCTTAGCTTGTGGATTTGTGTGAATTTCTTTAATGATTTCCATCCTTGAACAAGTTGCCTACGTTACAGTCTACATATGTAACACTTCCGAAATTAGCGCAGAATAAGGTTCAGGGGGGGGGGAGGTAGAAGAGAGTAAAGGGGGGGAAATGATGGTGGACGGAGCCTTGACGTGGGGTGGTGAACACACAACACAATAGACAGATGACGCATTACAGAAGTGTCCATCTGAAACCTATATAATTTTATTAACCAATGTCACTCCAATAAATTCAGTGAAAAAAAGACCAAAAAAAAAAAAAATTGAGCATTGGGATAAAATGGTAAGTGCAGCTCCTGGAACTGGGTGACATATCATTTTACTCAGAACTGAACATGTAAACATCTGCATTTGTTATTTTAAATGAGCTTTCTGGGGTATTACTTGGCTATATTGCCTATTTCATTCAATTACGTCTCTGCTTGAAACTTTACTTGGAGGATGCTGGGAATGCTGGACACTGCTTCAGAATATTTCAGACACCAGTAGGAAAATGACCACCCTCTCATCTGGCAACTTCCATAATGTTATCTCAGCAGCACCAAACTAGTAACACTAATTTGGATGACTTGTGAGCTCCAGGGCCTACAATTTTCCTCAGTTCCTGTGCTTTCCGTACTACACCAGTTAAGGCAGCCCACCCACAAAGAACTATTCCACCCCAGCTGCTTCCTCTTAGCCACTTAATGTTAGGGCACTCTGAGAGAATCCTCTATTGTTCCTTAATGGGAACTAATTTTTATTGTACACATACTATAGTTACAGGATCATATTGTGAACCTGTAAGAAAGGCAATTGACTTCTGCTTCCAGTCTGTGTTTGAAGGGGGTCAATAGTGGTTGCACATCAGAATCACTGGTGGGAAGTGGGGGGTGGAGGGGTAATTAAATACCAACAACAGGGTTCCACCCCAGACCGATCAATCAGTCTTTGGAATTGGTATTTCTTACAGGCTTTCCAGATGATCCCAATATACTGTCAGGATGACATGTACAGGGGGGCTAATAACCTCTGGCCTTGGATATTAGCTGTGAGTAGGGTGTGTGTTGAGCTCTGGAGTCAAACAGTGTGGGTATAAAATCTGATTCTGATACTCAATAGCTCTGTGACCTTGAGTAAGTAACTATTTAACTCCACTAAGCCAGTTTGCTTATTGGTAAAAATGGTACCTACCTCCAAGGACAGGACGAGGTCCATCGTTCCGTTAAGACCTTATCTTGTTTTTCAGGTTTTAACTTTATTACAAAATGCCAAGCATACGGAAGGAAACCTAAACATTTAATCCAATTACCTAGGAGTTATTTTTGCAACTGTCTGAATATTGGTGTAGCCCTAAATTTAAAAACTGTGTATGTCGACATATTTGAGAGAATATTCCAATTCCCTCCGGGTTCCATAGCAACAAGCATGGCAGAGCCAAGGTGTCAGAGTGTGAGAGTGATAAAAAGCTCAAAGTGCGGACAGACGCCAGGGAAGATCCCCAGCACTGAGCCAGAGGCAGCAAAGACAGCCACAAAGAAACTGCACCAAAGAGGCAATCAGCAGCCAGGAGCCATGTCTGCCTGGAACATAACTTGCAATCCAAACTGTCATCTGCATGGAGGACCTTCAGGAATTGTCAAGGAGGTGAAGTGCAGGAAATGGGAAGAACCAGCACATTCTGTAATGTGCTATGACCAGGCCCTAATTTTGTGGGTATGCTAATGCAGTTCTTAGTGAAGCTCTATTTTGAGCCTGATATCTGACAACACAAATAATTTTAAAGGCATTTATAAGCTAAATCTAGAAAATTCAGCTGAAACTTTAGCTCATGAGATTAACTCTAGGTTAACAAAAAATGTTTAAGGCCATTTGAACTCTTCTATTTTTACCTACAGATGAGTCAAAAGATATCAGTGTATGACATACATAAAGACTTCAGGGTAGTCAATGTGAAAAACAGGCTCATCAGTACGCCACGTTTATGGATTGGAAGACTCAATATTCTTAAGACATCTTTTCTTCCCAAGGTCTATAGAAACCTAAATCCAAGCAGACTTTTTTTTTTTTTAATTGACCAGCTGATTTTAAAATTAGGGGATACAAAATATCTATGGGATACAAAATACCTAGAATAGCTAACATTATCTTAAAGGTCAGGGAGGAATACAAAGTTAGAGGACTTGCCCTGAGCCTAAAGTTTACTGATCTCTTAATAGAAAGTTTGCCATAATAAAACCTCACCTTGTACATAGTCTATCATTTTAAAATATGTCACTTTACTAATTACTTATAGCACATGCATATAATACACCAAATAAAAAAAAACTATTATTCCTACTAAAACACTACAGATACAGTACTTCTCAAAGTGTAATGGAGGGACCACTTTAATCAGAATCACCCTTAAGGAGTTTCTTTAAAATGCCTACGTATGGATTTCCCTTGGACATAAAAGATCAGAGGCAGGCTCCAGGGATTTCCATTTTTAACAAGCTTCCCAGGCTGACACTAGTGTACTCTACACATTTTTTAAATTTAATCTTTACTGTATTTTTTCCATTACCATTTAGTCCCCTTTTACCCCCTCCACCCAGCAAACACCACACTGTTGTCCACATTCAAAAACTATCCCCCTAGAATGCATTAGATTTTCCCCTCTTGACAGCGGTCTCTTCCTATATTCATCTGAGGACGCACTCTCTTAACACAATCTTGATATCAACAAAGAGGCAACACTTACCTTTTCTGGTGGATGGTTAGTTATGAGGTCTGTAGCTCTTTGGGTAAATATATTTGTTGAATACATATTCCCATATCCTGTTGCAACTTCTTCACCATCTCGAAAATCAAGAGCGCATCGTGTGACATTTAGAGCGTTGATAAATGTACAGCGCTCGTGGGAATAGTAATCTTCACTACCTAGGAGATATCCTGTAACAAGAATGGGAGATAGAAGTAGTCAGCATGGCATAAAACTTGTTAAACAAACTCATGTTTCAGCATTTAATTGCCTAATGCAATTGATTACCCATGACAAGGCTAATCAGATGACAAGGTTAATCAGAGTACCATTTCTTAATGTCTTTATATTTCTAGCAGATGCCATTGAAGTGTCATTGTAAAAAAAAAAAAAAAAAATTCAAATCTACTCCTCCAGTCTTTAGCACACAAGTTCTCTCATGTAACTTTCAAATCGAGTGATTCCAAGTAAATACATTTTTAAAAAATCAGGATTCAAATTCGGTAAAGGTAATAACATCTTAATTTTTTAAAGCTAAAATAGTGTGTGGTTAATGTGATTTGTTACAAGTTTTTATTCTGCAGTGATCACATAAATGAATGCAGTAATCAAATTGTGTTTATATTGACCTTGGGAGACTGGCTTCAAGGTTATTTACAGTAGTGGCTCTAGGAGGAATCATCTTTAGTCAGATGCTGACACCCACTGGTGAGAGATGCAAACCTTTCCAGACAGACGATTTCTAAGCACTGCAGAGCCAAACAATCAAACTAACATGCAGCGCTAAGATTAGATTTTTCTCTCTATGGTGATCTCAGCTTCAACCCAAATTTCAATGGCATTAACTGCCTATCCCACAATTTAGACCTAACCACAGTAGAAAATGGGTTTCCTCAACAAATAATTTGTTTCTGCAAACATTTTATATTTTCCTAAAATAATTAAAATAAGGTGTGCTGCACACTGTATAATTCCATGTATATGAAATGTCCAGAATAGACGAATCTATTCAAGACAAAAAGTAGGTTAGTGGTTGCCTCAGGCTGGCGGGGGTGGGGGAAAATAGGGAGTGACTGCTAATGGGGACGGGGATTCTGTCGGGGCCTGATGGAAACGTTCTACAGTTATGATGACAGCGGTTCAACCTCGTGAATGTATTAAATATTACAGGGAATGTATAAATATTATCACTAAATTGTACACTTTAATTGGGTGGATTGTATGGTATGTGAATTACATCTTTGAAAGCTATTAAAAAGAAATAAGTTGTTCTGGACTCTGAGATATCTCCTGACAAATATTATTAACCTTAAAATGAGGATGATAAAATTGGTCTAGCCCTTTCTCCAGTTTGAATGTCCTATAATCACAATTAAAAGCCTTACACAGTTTACACAATAAATCAATTCATTTTTAATTAATATCCCCCTCTTCCATGATTCACTAAATTCAAAGTTCTGAATACAATGAACACATTCTTTTTTAAATACGTATTTTTTTAATATATATTTTACTGATTATGCTCTTACAATTGTCCCTTTTTTTCTCCCCTTTATGCCCCTCAGCCCTGCACCCACCAGCATCCCCCCCCCCGCCCTAGTTCATGTCCGTGGGTCATACATGTAAGTTCTTTGGCTTCTCCAGTTCTTACACTATTCTTAACCTCCCTCTATTTTGTACCTACTATTTATGCTTCTTATTTCCTGTACCTTTTCCCCCATTCTCCCCGCTTCCCCTTCCCTCTGATCTTCATTTCTGTGATTCTGTTTCTGCTCTAGTTGTTTGCTGAGTTTTTGTTTTTGTTTTATGTACAGTTGTTGATAGTTGTGAGTTTGTTATCATTTTACTGTTCATAGTTTTTGATCTTCTTTTTTGTAGGTAAGTCCCTTTAACATTTCATATAATAAGGGCGTGGTGATGATGAACTCCTCTAACTTGACCTTATCTGGGAAGCACTTTATTCTAAATGATAGCTTTGCTGGATAGAGTAATCTTGGATGTAGGTCCTTGCCTTTCATGACTTTGAATACTTCTTTCCAGCCCCTTCTTGCCTGCAAGGTTTCTTTTGAGAAATCAGCTGATAGTCTTATGGGAACTCATTGGTAGGTAACTGTCTCCTTTTCTCTTGCTGCTTTTCAGATTCCCTCCTTATCTTTAATCTTGGGTAATGTCATTATGATGTGCCTTGGTGTGTGCTTCCTTGGGTTCAACTTCTTTGGGACTCTTAGCTTCCTGGATCTCCTGGAAGTTTATTTCCTTGGCCAGATTGGGGAAGTTCTCCATTATTTTTTCAAGTAAGTTTTCAAATTCTTGCTCTTCCTTTTCTCCTTCTGGCACCCCTATGATTGGGATGTTGGAATGTTTAAAGTTGTCCCAGAGGTTCCTCAGCCTCTCCTCGTTTTTTCAAATTCTTGTTTTTTCATTCTGTTCTGTTTGAATGTTTATCTCTTCCTTCTGCTGAAAATTGTTGATTTGAGTCCCGGTTCCCTTCCTTTTACTGTTGGTTCCCTGTATATTTTTCTTTATATCACTTTGCATAGCCTTTGCTTTTTCCTCTATTTTGCGACCATACTCAAGTCAATTCAGTAAGCATCCTGATTACCAGTGTTTTGAACTGTGCATCTGATAGGTTGTCTATCTGTTCATAGCTTAGCTCTATTTTTAGAGCTTTGGTCTGTTCTTTCATTTGGGCCATATTTATTTATCTCATTGCACCTAAGTTGGAAGAAGCAGAGCCTTAGGTATTTGCCAGGGCAGGGCAATTCAAGTTACTGCATGTGACACTATGTGTGGGGGAGGGGTCTAAGAGGGAACAAAGTCACTTGCCCGGCTCTCGTCAGGCTTTCAATCACTTCCCAATGCTACCTACAAGCAAATTGGGCCCTTCTAGTGCTGATTCCCGGGTGGGTGGGTTTGTGTACGTTCTAGGATCCTGTGGGTCTAACAAACTCTCCTATAAAGCTGGGAGTTTCTCCTGCTGCTGCATCCCTCACAAATTTTTATAGCCAGAGGTTTTGAGGCTTTCTTTTCCCACCCTGGAACCCTGAATTGCACGGTCTGTCTCGCTCCCCAGCTGTTCCTCCCAGTATATCCACACGCAAATGTGGGACCGCCCAGTCCTCCAGCTGCTGTTTTACCACGTGTCCTCTCCGCCCCGACTGCCCATCTCCACCCCGCCGACCAGTCTGGATGAATGTTTCTTCCTTAACTTCTTGGTTGTCGGACTTCCATACAGTTTGATTTTCTGGCAGTTCTTCTTAATTTTTGTGTTTATATTTGCTGTTGTCCTTTTGGTTGTGCGAGGAGGCAAAGTGTGCCTACCTATGCCTCCATCTAGGCCAGAGGTCTGGAACATATTGGTCTTAAGGTAGCATTTTAAATGGTCATTTTTCTCCTACGTATATAACAGAAAGGGAAATCCAATGTGTTTGTTAATTAATATGTACTAGAGAGACAAATGTATCCATAAAAATAATGTCAGCTCTTACATGGGTGCTTTGAGGAGTCATGACGCATGGATTCTATTTTTGGGGATTTTAATAACGCAACTGGGTATTAGAGCCTGAGAAAATCACTTCTGGTTAGTTATCTGTAAATGTAAACTGTTTTTTATCACTTGGTAAAAAATATGCATAGGATATACTTGATTGAAATAGGTTTGAACCACAAATATTAAAAAGAGATTACATATAGGAGGATTCCAGAAATAGAACTATCTATTCACATACTTGACCAAACTGATACCAAGTATCCATGTGACAATGATAGAGCTTTTCTCATAACAGTGATTCTTCACAAATTTGAACTTAGGTGCTAAGCCTAAAGAAAATGGCAGCCTATGCTTTTGGGGGAAAATGAGAAAATACTTTTTGAACAGCTAAAACATCTGACTGCTCTACTTAACAGCATTATTGAGACATAATTCACATACCATTCAACTCTCCCATTTAAAATGTAAATTTTAATAGTCTGTAGTGTATTCACAGAGGTTTGCAAACAGCCTCATAATCATCTGGCAGCATTTTAACAGAACATCAAAGCCGTAACAGTGAGGGCAGCTGCATGCCATTATGCCTTCCTTACCTGCAAGTCTCCATTCTGTATGAACGTGAGGTATCTATCTGTTCAACTACGCCCTGGTTGGCATCTTACCATTCATGAAAGGACAGCATTTCTATTTTCTGTCCAATTGAATTTTTAAATATACTAGGTCTGTCCAGAAGGTATCCAGTCATGTGATATGAAAAATAGAGACATTTATTGAAGAAGATACAAGACACAAGAAACATTGTACATAGGACAATGACACCTCAGTCCTTCAAAACAGGTACCCTGGAACCTCGCACAGTTCTCCCAATCGCTATCAACTGCCTTGTTATACTTTCCTGAATCTCACTGATGTTCTGAAACCTCTTCCCTTTCAAAGGTGATTTTAGTTTTGGGAAAAGCCAGAAGCTGCAGGGCGCCAAATCTGGGCTGTAGGGGGTCTGAGTCACCTGGGTGATTTAATGTTTTTCCAAAAAACTCTGCATTAGACATGATGCATGAGCAGGTGTAGTTGTGATGAAGCTGCCAATCACCAGTTGCCTATAGCTGCAGCCTTCTGAATCATCCAAATAGTTACTGCAGAGGACTGTTCAAGCTTAAAGCAAAATTTGATGCAGATTCCTTGCTCAACTTGCACAGTCATTTTGAATGTGATGACCACACAGTACACATTTTCACTCAATGGCAGCTACCATCCCCGCTGGCTAGTAGAATGAAGTTATCACTGTTCATGCACATGCATTCCAGTCCACTCTCCTTGGCTGCCAGGTTACATCGATGCCATGCAAACTGTTCTTGTTATATTAACAATGGCTGGACTTATTCTGGACAGACCTCATGAAACTTGGCTTTTAATAAAAAATTTTTAAATAAGTATCCATAGTTTTCCTATTCCACAGTATATATCCTGAGCTATATTTTAGCAAAGACCTGTCTGAAAACTTTCAAAGGAAGTAAAGGCTATTTTTTCTTTTAGAATTTCCAAAGTAACACCAAGCCTTATTTTTAACAGCTGTTTAGGGATACTCAGGATATATCCAGGGTCATCAAGAGAGAATGCCATGAGGACCTGGCCGGGTAGCTCAGTTGGTTAGAATGTCATCCCAATACACCAAGGCTGTGCGTTCAATCCCCAGTCAGGGGGCATACAGGAAGCAACTAATGAATGCATAATAAGGGGAACAACAAATTAATGCTTCTCTCTCTAAAACCAATAAATAACAAAATGGAAAGAGAAAGAGAGAGAGAGAGAGAGAGAGAGAGAGCGCCACAATTCATTAGGGATATCTGCCAGAGAACCTGGATGGGAATGGGGCACACAAGGTCTCATGCCTGATGTTCTTTAACGCTGGATGCAACAAGAGCTACAGAGCTACGTGCTTCAACTGCATTGTTTGGATGCTACCTGCTTTACTGCATTGTTTGGGCCCCATATAATCACTTTTACTGAAATGTACTTTGGTGCTCTGGCCCCAGCTTGAATAAAATAAAATACCTCGAGGAACAGCTGGAAGAAAACCACCATTTTATTACTAAAATGTCTTTGAGGATGCTCTCCACCCTACCTTCTCCCAAAGGAGGAATTTCTCTCAGGTCTAGGAGCCAGAAAATGCTTTACTCTTCCTGAACATCTGGTTTCCATTTATCTTATAAATAATGTGACTCCTATAGACTCAACCGTTTTTTCTTTTGTTTTGGACATAAAAATTCTCAAATCTCAGGATTGAATGTGAAGCCCACATACAGCCATGCAGTGTTTTCTTAAAAAAAATTTGGTGTAAAACAATTACTCCATCTTTTTCTAGTCATCCACATTGTTTATTCTATTTATTTGTAAATGTTTTATATTGAATATGTATTCCTTTTTGATTATGGCAAGTTGAAAATAAGTGAAGATATAAAAAGGGAGGTAGGTAGCAAAATACCTAGACAGAAAGTGCAATATGAAAAAGAACTTGACAAAGATATATAGCCACTGTCAAAATAAATAGGTTGTTAATTAAGACACAGCTCATAACAGGTTTAAAGAAGGCACATTTTAAAACAAATGTAAGGTTTCACATTAGCTTTTATAGGGCTATCAAGTCCATAAAATACTTATAATTTTTTATTATCCTTCTTATTACCTTTTGTACTTTCCTTCCCATTTTATTTTTTAGGTCTATCTTCCCCAATCTAGTGATTTCAAAAACAGATCTCAGAGAAGGGGAGAAGAATGCCCATGGAAGGAAATATTCTTGTATTGAATTTTGCCTGGAATTAAAAAAAAAATCATTCTCTATCCCCTTTTGGTAATGAGGCTATTTAAGAGTACAATGGTCTCAGATGTGAAGGTAGCAAATTTCCTGAAGGTTCCACTGTGGCATTTAGTACCCTGACAGAGGTGATTGCCTTCTGTGGGGTCCTGCCCACCGTGAGCCATGCTAATGGAGGTGGCATTAGACAGTGGCCCCACGGTGCTGCTGACTGACTCAGTCTGTGTTCAAGTTTCCAGTTACAGTGTTTCATTTGATTACACTTGGGTGTGTTTTATGAGATGGCTGCAGTCAGTCTGAGTTGTTAAAGAAACATGTGCATTTCCATTACCAAAGTAGGTATCAAATCCTCGGCGGGTTGGAAGGCATTCTTTCCGGTACATTCCCAGGTGCCATTTTCCGACCATATGGGTAGTGTAGCCTGCTTCTTTCAGGAGCTGGGGCAGGAGTTTTTCATCCAGAGGAACGCAACTGGGCTGACAGGCCCAGATTATTTGGTGCTGTAAACCTGTGCGGATCTTAAAAAGATACATAAAATTATGAATGGTGATGTTGAAACATACTGAACAAGCAGATAAAGTGGCAGCCTAATTTATTGGACATAGTAGTATAGGAATATTTTATTCTATTCCCATACTGGTTTAAAGATATTTTTGAAAGGCACTTTACTCAATTATTCAAGTAAGTTAATGGACATAAACAGGATTTGGAAAAAAAACGAATAAAAGCACTCTAACAAACATTAGATATTATCAATAAATATTTAGTAAGATACTATGTTAGAAACCATTAACTTAAGTTTCCACTTCCTACTTCAAAAAAGTAGTCATAATAAAAGATGTGGATACATCAAGGAAAAAGTGTTTCAATTTCTATACACATGAGAGGTTAGTGTTTGATTAAAAGGAGCTTCTATAAAAACATGTAATCTTTCAAAACTGAATAAAAAAGAAACAGAAAATCTGAACAGACTGATTATAACCAGTGAAATCAAAGCAGTAATAAAAAAACTCCCAACAAACAAAAGTCAGGAACCAGATAGTTTCACAGGTGAATTGTTCCAAACACTCAAAGAACACTTAGCACCTATCTCAAACTATTTCAAAAAATTCAAGAGGAGAAAAGACTCCCAAGATCATTTTTTGAAACCAATGTTATCCTAATTCTAAAATCAGATAAAGACACTACAAAGAAAGAAAATTATAGGCCAATATCCCTGATGAACAAAGATGTAAAAACCTTCAATAAAATATTAGCAAACTGAATTCAGCAATACATTAAAAAGATCACACACCATGACTGAGTGGGATTTATTCTTGGGATGGAAAATTGGTACAATATCTGTAAATCAATTAATGTGATATACTATATAAATGAAATGAACGAATAACAATGATATAATTCTACCAATAGATACAGAAAAAGCATTTGACAAAATTCAGCACCAATTTATAAACCCTCTCAGCAAAGTGGGAATAGAAGGAATATAACCTCAACATGATAAAGACCATGTATGACAAACCCAGAGCTAACATCATACTTAACAGGGAAAAACTAAGTGTTTCCATTAAAACCAGGAAGAAGACAGGAATGTCCATTTTTACCACTCTTATTCAACATAGTACTGGATGTCCTATCACAGCAATTAAACAAGTGGAAGACAAAAAAAAGGCATCCCAATTGGAAAGGAGGAAATAAAACTAATTATTTGCAGATGACATGATACTATATATAGAGAACTAATAGAACTGATGAATGAATTTAGTAAAGTAGCAGGATACAAAATAAATATTCAGAAATTGGTTGCACTTTAATAAACCAATAACGAACTATCAGAAAGGGAAACTAACAAAACAATCCCATTTACAATTGCATAAAAATAATAAAATACCTACGAATAAATTTAACCAAGAAGCTAAAAGACCCATACTAAAAAAATTATAAGACACTGAAGAAAGAAATAGAAGATACAAATACATCAAAGCATATACTGTGCTCATGAATAGGAAAAATTAACATCATTGAAATGTCCATACTACCCAAAGAAATCTAGAGATTCAACTCAATTCCTACCAAAATACCAACAGTGTATTTCATGGAACTCGAACAAATAATATAAAAATTTACATGGAACCATAAAAGACCCCAAAGAGCCACAACAATTTTGAGAAAGAAGAACAAAGTTGGAGGAATCACACTACCTGACTTGAAACTATACTATAAGGCTATGCTAATCAAAACATCATGGTACTGGCATAAAAACAGATATATAGATCAACGTAACAGAATAGAGAGCTTAGAAATAAACTGACACCTATGGTCAATTAGTATTTGACAAACGAGGCAAGAATATACAATGAGGTAAAGACAGTCTATTCAATAAATGGTGTTGGGAAAATGGGACAGATACATGCAAAAAAATGAAACTAGCCCACCTTCTTACATCATATACAAAAATAAACTCAAAATGCATTAAAGGCAAATGTACAACTCAAAACCATAAAACTCCTAGAAAAGAACAGGCAGTAAAATCTCTGACATCTCACTTAGCAGTATTTTTTTCTAATATATTTGAGCGAGGGAAACAAAAGAAAAAATAAACAAATAGGACTATATTAAACTAAAAAGTTCTTGCACAGCCAAGGAAACCATCAATGAAACAAAAAGACAACCTACTGAATGGAAGAATATATTCACCAATGATACATCTGATAAGGGGTTAATAGCCAGAATTTATAAAAAATTCATACAACTCAGCACCAAAAAACCAAACAATCCAGTTAAAAAATGGGCTGAGGACCTGGATAGACACTTCTCCAAAGAGGAAATACAGATGACCAATAGACATATGAAAAGATGCTCAATTCACTAATCATAAGAGAGATGCAAATGAAAACCACAATGAGATATCACCTCACACCTGTCAGGAAGGCTACCATCAATAAATCAACAAACAACAAGAGTTGAGGATGTGGAGAAAAGGGAACCCTTGTGCACTGTTGGTGGGAATGCAGCCTGGTATAACCACTACAGAAAACAGTATGGAGATTCTTCAGAAAATAAAAAATGGAACTGCCTTATGACTCAGCGATTTCACTTTTGGGTATGCTCTATATCCAAAGAAATCAGAAACACTAATTTGAAAAAACATTATGTATATTGCAGTGCTATTTACAACAGCCAAGATAGGAAAGCAACCCAAGTGTCTATCAATAGATGAATGGATAAAAAAGTGGCGGAATATATATACAATGGACTATTACTCGACCATAAAAAAGAAAGAAATCTTACCATGCAACAGCATGAATAGACCTAGGGGGTATTATGCTAAGTGAAATAAGTCAGTCAGAAAAAGACAAATACCATATGATTTCACTTACATGTGGAATCTAAAGAACAAAATAAACAAACAAAATTAAAACGGACTCATAGATACTGAGAACAGAATGATGGTTGCCACAGGGAAGGCGGGTTGGGAGGCACTGGGAAAGAGAGGTGAAGGGATTAAGAAGTACAAATTGGTGTTACAAAATAGTCGCTGGGAAATAAAGTATAGCTCAGGGAATATACTATGTATGGTGCCAGGGCGTACTGGAAATACTAGGGGGGACACTTTGTAAAGTATGTGATTATCTAACTACTACACCGTATACCTGAAGCTAATACAAAATGATACTGAATGTAACATGTAATTGAAAATCAAAAGGAAAAAAACCAAATTTGATATGAAAGAAAAAGGAGCTTCTGTAATCTTTCAAGATTTGGTGATTTTTTAAGGGTTATTCAATAGTATAATGAAAATGATTATTTGCATTTCTTATTCCACTTTATATAAATCATTAATTTTCAAAGACAGTGACCAACTTTCCTTAAATAAAAAGCGGCCATCCGACCACAGGTTGGGAATGGCTTGCACAAGTATGTCCAGGGTGCAAGGACTATGCAACAACTAGCCTTTATGAAATGATCACTTGTTGAATCTTGGTAAAATATTAAAATAGAATACCCAAAATTATATAAATAGGCTATTAAAATAGCACTCCTTTTTCCAGGGACACATCTGTGTGAGGCTGGATATTCTTCATCAGCTTTTAACCAAATAATATATCATAACAAATTGAATGCAGAAGCAGATGTAACAATCTAGCTATCTTCTATGACTAGAAGACATGTACAAAAATATGAACAATGTCACTCTTCTCATGTAATTCTTTTGGAAAATAAAGTTATCTTTCATAAGTCATTTATGTTAACAGGTAAGTTTCGGATACAGTGAATTTTCAAAGGTATAACTCTCATTAACATAAGCTCTTTGGGGTCCTCAGTAATTTTTAAGCACATGCGTTGGTCCTAAAACCTCAAACCAAAAAGGTTGAGAACTGATGCTATAATGTCTGATAGTGATCGTTGCTATGAGGATAATAAAGTGGGAGAGGGAGACAGTTGAGAAGAGGCGATTCTTTGGATTGCGCCAGAAAAGAAAGCTCTCTGAGGAGGAGATACTTGAGCAGTGTTCTGCACGGAGTGAGACAGAGCCTTCCAAAACTACCACAACTCTCGGGCAAGGGCAACACAGGCATAAGGAATTAAAAGGCAAAGGCCCCGGACCTGAACTTGCTGGGCAGACGCGAAGGCCAGCCTGGAAGTCGGTGCGGCCCTGATCACAGCCCCTGTGCGGGCTGCCGCTGCGCCCCCTGCTGGGACACAATGGGTGGGGCCTGTCCCCAGGGGCTTCCCGCCTGGCCTGCCCAGCCCCTCCCTTCCCTAAAGCTTCACAGCTCCACCTCCAGCCCTGGCTTAGCCGCGGAGGCTTTCTTTGTATGAAGTGTGGCTGAGGTCTGACATTCAGCTCTGTCTTCACAGGAGCCCTGGGCACTGCTGATTGCTCCAGGAGAGTGGGGCTCTGGGGACACTGGAGGTTGACAGAGCCAGTTTTCAACCAGGCCTGTGACTCTCTGGCATCTCCATCAGCTGTCAGGTGGGTAGCAAGCAATTACTAATAAAAGGTTTTTTAAAATGTGTTTGCAAATGATTCACTTGCTTTTATTAAAGCAGAACAGCATAAAGCTCATCCTGGTTCTATCACCAAGCACATACTGAACACACAGTAATTGCCATGGTAATAACTGTAAGCAGTGTTATCGATAACATATTACACCCTCTCACTTATATCTCAGCACGGTTTCCTGAGGAGCTGGGGTGGCAGCACAGAGAACATGCAGTGAGACCGGGCCTCCCCAGGAGTGTGTCGCCGCGCACCTGAACTTCAGATATGTCTACGGGAACTCCAGGGCTCCAGTTCTGCTGGTACCACTACACGCTGGCACCTCTGCTTTTCTCAGATTCAGACACTGACCACTCCCACCAGGCAGATGCACAGATCTTTGTCTTGTTTTGTTTCAAATACATGGCAATAAACAGACACAACACAGAGACAAGCAAAAAAAAAAAAACCCCAAAAAACAAACAAAACCCCCAAAACTTTCAAACTCACAGTCTTTTTTTCCTTTATTATAAGCTACTTACTATTAAATAGCATTCTTATGAGAATTTTTATGCTCTGACATTGTCTTGAATTTCATTTTTTTTGGTGAGTCTTTCCAGAGCTAGAAGTACATATGTTATATTGCCTGACTTCATAGTATCTTGCCACACCCTCCTAAAAGAACCTGTGGAATATCTTCAATGTGAAGGTAAAGTGGGTTTATTTTGACAGTGAGGGATATGTTTCCTATCTTAGTTGTGGTGATAGTTTCACAGGTATAGACATATCAAAACTTACTGTATTGTATGCTTTAGATATGTGCAGCTTATTGTATGTTAATCATACCTCAAAAGCTGTTTAAAGATAAAAGTGAGCTGTGTGTTCCAGTGAGACTTCCTGCCTCTCCTAGAAGTCTCTGGACACCTGCTCTGGGGTGTGTGCCAGAAGCCTCCTACGTGTCCTCCAAATCCACCCTCTGCTCCCCTCCTGCGCTCCACCCTGGGAAGCTGACCTGTGGGACCACATCGAAGGACTCCCTTGCCTCCTGGCCTGGGATCAGGTCCAGCCACTGGGGAGGACAGGAGATTAGAGGGAGGAAAGAGGTGAGCGCCGCCTCAGGCTGCCAGGCTGCCTCTAGTGCCGGCCATTCTGCAGGTCCTGCTAAGTTCCCTTTCCTCTCCTTCCTTCTCGCCTGGGGGCAGCACTAGCTCCACTATCCCTTATGTTTCCTAATACATTCATGCCTTTTAAATAATCCCTTTGTAAATAAAACCTCCCTCAATTATTTTAATTTGAATGTGCTAGCTCTTTCTAGTTGGGATTATGCATGATAAGATATTACAATATCCAGGCTGGGGAAGGAAAACGTTTCTCTCAACACACACACACACACACACACACACACACACACGCCCCAAATCATAGAAGGATTCTGTCTGTCTACGGTTAACACCAGAAGTTCATCAATAGAAAGTTAATCCTGGGTTCAGAAGCTTCATAATACATACCAATTGGCAACAGAGCAGGATAAGGAAAGATAATATTCTATGGAATTCGAGAGACCTGGTGGAGATAAATGCTGTGTGCAAATTTCTCAAATGGAAAGCTCATCCATCACGCGCAGAGAATTGACTCTGACCGCTCCATAGCACCACCAAGGGATGCTGTGTGATTCGGTTTTCCAAGGCCTCAGGCACCGAGCCAGGTGGTCAGCTGAAGCCTGCTTCTATTATCTGCAATCATATGGAGCAGGGAATTTGTTCTTTTCAGTTCCTGAGAATTTATTTGACAGGACATTTTTATGGCATTACTGGGGAGTGGAAGCCAAACTCTGGATGGCATCCAAAAAACATGTTTTTTGGTCTGTTCAAACACTATTTGAAGTAAGGAAACTGTAATGTGCAGAGAAGCAGTAAACAGGCAAACGCTGAGCTGGTTCCAACCCAGCACTTCAGTTTAGCACAGAATTATAAGCCACACGATGCTTCATGGGGCAGGATGATAACGGGGCACCAACAGGAATCAAAAGAAAAACATAAACATCCCCTTGTAAATGCAATAGCATCTAAAACAATTCCATTTTAACACCCATCTTCGGTGAGAGTATGTCCCAAAGATAAAACATGAAAGTCCAGAGCGCTTACTCACTCTCTCTCTCCTACATGGGTAGCTAGCTGTCTCTTCTCCATTAAATCAAATCCTCTCTCAAAAACAGCTTCTCCTAAAATTTCACTTGAGCATCAAGGATTCCCTCTACTAAGGCAAGGGGTTCGCAAATTCAGTGAAGGACCTAGCTTGTCTCTGGGTTCTTTCTGTGAGATAAATGATGAGAAACCCTTGCGTACATGTTTTGTTGCACATACAGATTCACTTGATCCTGTGAGTTATCCTGTCCTCTGCAGATACAGAAGCTACTGGCAGTGCAGTCTCACGAGCTTAAGAGAGATAAACCAATCTCCTGGACCCAGTCTCTCAGATGGGGAGCGGAGGGGCCAGGGCAATTTCCACATCAGAACCTCTAACAATCCCTTTTTCAGAAGTCCAGGCAGTCTATTGATTGATAGCCAATTTGGAAGCTCAGAACACAAGATTTCAGCTACACTTACAAAAAACTCTCCCAGGGACTAGGCAGACCATTGCTACACACATGACAATGAATGCTATGTCTCTCCTCACCTCAACAGTGTGGAGAGATGACATCCAGTTGAACAGAACAAAAGCTCTGTCCTGTCAGTCTGACCTGTGCAAGGTGAACTCATACCCTCCTTGCACCTGTGTGTTTCTGCAACACCTCCTGCTTGAAAATTCAGAAGAATGGGCAGCTCTGTCCCTCCACTTTACACATCAGGGAGCTTAGAGGGAAGCTTCATGACTCGAACATAATCACAGAACTTGCTGGGAGCCAGCCAGGAGTCAGAATGTCCAGCCTGTGCCTTGGCCAGGACACTGCAGGTTTTAACCACAGTCAAGTGCCACTCATGCCACCTTAGGTTTATTCCTGAAGATGTGCTACAGAACAAATGGATGGTGGAGAATCTGCTCCCTCCCCCCTTAAGCCTTCTAAAAAGTGGTCAGCTGGCCATGCCGCAGAAGCCAAGAGCTACAGAACACACATTATGTGTGCTGGGGGCCCAGCTTTGCCATCTGGCCTGGTCTTTCAGAGCTAAGGCTGCAGAACTGGCTGGTGTCACTGACAGTTTTAAGGGTCTATTTATTTTGGTGTTGATTAGCAAGGAGTGTAAATCTCTGACTAAACTCACAGAGGGATGTTGTTTGTAAAAAGAATAAACAAGGCAAAAACTGTTGCAGTGCCTTCCTCTGTTTAAATTATGAATCCAGCCACAAGCCCAAAATGAAAAGGGAGGAAAATAGTTTTTAGTAAAGTGATATGATTAAGGAAACAAAAACAAAGAGAATTACCAGACAGCAACAGCTTATGCTCAAAGTGATTCTTGAAATGACAAACCTCAAAAATCAACCAATAAAAAACACCTAAATCCAATGGGCCATATTCCACTTAGACTCAAACTTATTTATTTTCTCATTTCCAATTACTTGGGAAGTACTATGCAAAATACGGAATTGTTTTTTCTTTTTAAATGTCCTCAATACTTAATAGAATAAGGTCTCCAGATGCGCTTTCCCTCCTGAGGATGCTTCCTGGCTTTGGCCAGGGGTAGGATGGACACCTGGGTTCAGGGAAAACAGAAAACCAATCAGAGCAAGTCATCCTCAGAGGCCCCTGCCTTGGAACCCTGATGTGCTTCAGTAAATGGCCGCTTTGCTTGTTACTGTGGACCTAATGCATCCTTTGTTCCTCCCCCTGGAGAGTTGGGGATAAAGACTAAGAGTAAAGACTACTGAGCACTCTCTCTTCGGAGGCACCAATGACCTCTGGACTACATGCTCCCTTGAGTATCTCTCCCTCCTTGGCTGCCTTTGCCGGGGTCCTATGACCATTCCCAACTTGTCACATGTATCCTTCCCCATGCACTCTGACCATTTCTTCCAGCAATTCACTCTCTTTTTCCTATTTTCTAATTTTAAGAGTCCTGGGGAGAGCTGACCAGGGGCAGGAGCCCACTGAGAGGCAGCATGTGGATGGGGGAGGACTGCACAGGCAGGACACTGTGGATGACGAGGAAAGGAAGCAGGCGGACGCAGGAGTCCGCAGGCGGGGCGCCTTCTGTCCAAGCCACAGTATGCAAAGCCCTATTCTGCCTGCAGCTGTGGGCTTACCTGCTCACATTCTTAAAGCAAACTAGAAGCAAAAGGAAAAAATTACCCAAGATTCTCATGCACAGCCTCCTTCCTATATTTTCTGTCCAAGGTTCTGCTTCAGGGGTGAGTGAAAAGCTGTGAAACTGTCTTATCTGTTTATTGATGAGATTAAGAGAAATGTGGCTTGGGTCCCTTAAGGATGAAACCTTGGAGTCATCTTTCATTGCTTCTATTCTCTGCCAAGGTTTATAGTTCTGGTAGAGGGGCCCCCTCAGTTCCCAAGGTAAGAATGTTCCCAGGTGAGGACCAAAGTTACTTTACTTTGTTCCCAGAAGGAAGTGTTTCCACTAATGCGTACCACATTTGTTACCATTTAATCTTTCTCAAAAAGGAAGCAAGGGCATTAGAAATGACCTGTTAACCCTTAGCAGTTAAGATAGGGAGCTCTTTCAGGAAATGCTCAGGTGTTAAAGCACTTGGCACATTCATTCATTCATTTAGGAGTTCAACACCTAGTGCTTCTCTAGGCCAGAGGCAAACAAGGCAATCTAGTGGAGAAGTCAGACCTGAGAACAACCAACCACACTTAGAATGTGTACCAGGAGTGAAGAGGTAAAATGAATATTTTGTATGGAATAAAGTCAATTTGTAAGAATGTGGAAATTTAGTATTTTCAAGTCTTCTACTTGCACTTAAAGAAGTATACAAATTCTATTAGAAAAACTGAAAGATTTTTATTAAACCACTTTTATAAACATCTCTATTGTATGTGTTATTTTATTGAAATATATTTGATATATAATATTGTGTAAATTTTAGATGTATCACATGTTAATTTGATATATTTAAACATTATGATATGATTGCTATTGCAGTGATAAGTAACACCTCTATCGTATTACTTAATGATCCCCTCTTTTTACTGTTTGGAATCATTAAGTTCTAGTCTCCGAGCAAGTTTGATGATTATAATACAATAGTGTTGACTATATTCACTACACTGTGATTAAATTTCTATGTCTTATTTACTACTTGTTCTAAGTTTGTAGCCTTAAACATCTGTCCTAACCTTCCCACCCCCTTCAGGAGTTTAAATTAATATTTTTAATCTTAACATTTTAAACAAGGGGAAAGTAAATATAAAATCTATTTCATTATAGGTATAACATACATCCAAAGAATACCAAGAAACTAAGAAACAGCCTTACCTATGGGAAGGTAGGAAGAAGGGCCAGGGGAGAGGATGAAAAGATTTTTTTAAACATATATCTCTCTTAAAATCTTTTATATTTGAAACTTTTGAATATATTTCATTATTTTAAAAATATGCTTACTTTTTTAAAAAGTAGGAAAAATAAAAAATTTAATTCTTTTTTTAAAAAATTTAATCTTTATTGTATTTTTTCCCATTACCATTTAGTCCCCTTATACCACCACCCTCCCAGCAACGAAAATTTAATTCTAACTGGAATTATGTGTATACGAAGAATGCCACATGGCACCTCATCATGGTTCCTCCTTAAAATATATTTCTTTGGAATACTGTAAGATTAGAAACATTCTTTAGTAAACAGGAGCCTTCAGTGTCACATTGCTAGGAAAACTGAAGCGAGTTTTAATTAGTGTTTTATCATGAACAGACAGTATTAGGCACAGGGGCCTTCCTCCCTGAGCCCTTTGCATGCTTTTCCTACCCCCCTGCACACAGCCACAGCGGCCCTCCCCGCATTCTTCGTTGCTCTCGCCAGCCTCACAGCCTTTACTTTGGAAGTCCCTCCCACTGTGTCAAACTCTGTTTCCCAGGGTCTTTCCATGGTTAACTCTTCCTTCAGGCCTCTGCCCATATCACTTCCTTGGAGATACCTTCCTGAGTCACTATTACGTGACCGGCTTCATTTTCTTCCCCATATTTTTTGCCATGTCATTTAAATTCACCTTACTCATTTGTTTGTGTTTATTTCACCCACCCCCTGTTGATAACTTCTTCCCCTAGCCTCACCCCCACCAAACTATAAGCACCAGGAGATCCAGAATATATAGCACAATGTCCAGCACAAATAGTTGCTCAATAAAAATTTATTGAACAAAAGAATGAGTTAATGCATGCATTATACTTAATGGTGATAGACTGACCGCTTTCCCTCTCAAGTCAGGAATAAGAAAAGGATGCCCACTCTTGCCATTTCTACTCAGCAATGTAATGAGGGCTCTACTCAAAGCAATTAGGCAATAAAATGAAATAAAAGGTGTCCAGATTGGTAAGGAAGAAGTAAAACCACTGCTATTTGTAGGTGACAGGATCCTGTACAGAGAAAATCATAAAGAGCATGTATATACACACACACACACAAACACAGACACACATTATTAGAACTAATAAGTTCCACAAAGTTGCAGGCAGGATATATATCAATATATAGTGTCAGTTGCATTTCTATACACTAGCAATGAACATTCAAAAATAAAATTAAGAGAACAATTCCATTTACAACAGATCAAAAAGAACAGAAACTTAGAAATAAGTGTAATCAAAGAAGTGCAAGACTTGTAGGTTGAAAACAACAAAACATTTTTGAAAGAAACTTTAAAAGGCCTAAATAGAAAGACATCTCATATTCATAGACAGGAAGGCTCATATTGTCAAGGCAGTAAGTTCATGATCAAATGAACTTATAGATCAATCAATCCCTATCAAAATTAGAAATGACCAAGTTTTATCTTAAAATTCATATGGAAATACAAGAGGCCCGGAATAGCTAAAACAATCTCAGAAAAGAACAAAATTGGAGAATTCACACTTTCTGATTCTAAAACCTATCACAAAGCTACAGTATCAAGGCAGCATAGTACTGACATAAGGATAAACATAGAGATCAACAGAACAGAGTTGTGAATACAGAAATAGACCTATATATCTATCGTTAATTGATTTTTGACAACGGTGCAAAGACCATTCAATGTGGAAAAAAGAGTCTTTTCAAAAAATAGTGCTGGAACACCTGGACAGCCGTATTTCAAAGAAATTTTGAACACTTCAAAAAAAATACAAAAAAAATTTTCAAATGGATCAAAGACATGAATGCAAGAGCTGAAACTACAATACTCTTAGGAGAAAACATAGAAGTCTTTATAACCTGGAACTGAATAGTGGTTCTTTAGATAGGACACCAAAAGCACAACCAAAGAAAAGTAAGTAAATCAAAATACATTGAAATTTAACACTTTTATATATTAAATAAAAACCATCAAGAAAATAAAAAGACAACACACAGCAGAAGAAAAGAATTGCAAATTATGTATCTGGGAAAGGTTCAATGTCCAGAATATACAGAAAACACTTACAACTCAACAATAAAAAGAAAAACAACCCAGTTAAAAAGTTGGTAGAGGATATGAGTAGAGATTTCTCCAAAGAATTATACAAATGACCACTAAGACATAAAAAAATACTTAATATCATTAGTTATGGAAATGCAAATCAAAAGCACAATGAAATGATCATTTCATACCCATTAGGCTGAATGGAAGGCTACAATAAAAAAAGGACAAATAATAAATGCTGACAGGGATGCAGAGAAATTGGAACCCCCATATATTGTTGGTGGGAATGTGAAATGGTCTAGCTGCTGTGGAAACAGTTTGGAAACTCCTCAAAAAGTTAAACATAGAGTTGCCATATGATCTAGCACTCCACTGCTAGATATATATACCCAAGAAAGTTGAAAAGAAAATACATGTTCATACCAAACTTGCACATGGATGTTCACAGCAGCATTATTCATAATCACCAAAAAAGTAGAACAATCTCATGTCCATCAACTGATGAATGGAAAAATAACATGTTTATATCCATATAATGGAATATTATTTGGCCATAAAAAGGAATGATATATGCCACGATATGGATGAAAGAACATCTAATTATGATTCCATAAACATCCAGAAGAGGCAAATACATAAAGATGAAAAGTAAATTTGCGGTTGCCAGGGGCCAGGAGAAGAAGGGAATGGGGACTGACTGCTAATGGTTATGGGGTTTCTTTTTGGGGTGGCAGAAAGGTTCTGGAAGTAGACAGTGGTGATGATTGCACAACTTTGTGGATATACAAAACAACCAATGCCTTGTACACTTAAAATCGTTAATTTTATGGTATGTGAAATATAATTTTTGAAAAAGAGTATAGAACAATAAGCAATTTCAGTTATTGCCAGTAGGAATGTAGAATGAAACAACCTACTAAATTGCAATTTTTCAATATTTATCAAAACTACAAATGTATTAAAAATTATTTTAAAGAATTTATCCTACAGATATATTCACACATGTACAAAGTAACATATTTACAAGGTATTGACTTCAGCATTCTTTGATATATCAAAAAAAGGCTGGAAACTACCTATATGTCCATCATTATGTGACTAGTTAAATAAATTATGACATATCCGCTTAACAAAATATTACACAGTCATCAAAATTGACAATGCTCTTTAAATTATATGGAATTATGTCAAATGTTAAAATTTAAAAAAAAACAAGGGTCAAAGTAGTGTGAAGAGTATGTATTTTCTTGTATTTAATAAAGTATTTTACACATAATTCAGATAGCATTGTTTGCTTGCAAAAGATGGGCAACTGGACACCTAAGGAAGAGAATGTTTGTGTGTATATGTGTATGTAGAAAGAGATTTTCACTGTAAGCCCTTTTGCAACTTTTGAGTTTTTATATGTGATGCACTTTCTATTCCAAAAATAAATACAGATTTTAAAGAGGTTTTAAAAGTAGTGAATGGACGAGTCATATAGGGCTATGGGAAGAACACTAGAATAAGTGTACAGAGACCTGAATTTTGTAGTTCTGAAATTTTGGGTAACTTCTTACCTTACCTGCTGATCAGTCTTCCTTTCCCCCTTTTCTCAATCTCTATGCATTTCTTTCAGGAAAGCAAGCATATCTTAAAAGGTTCATATATGAGGACTCTAAACAATTATATATCTCAGTAGAAAAGGTTGAATATTCACATTTTTGTTTGAAACAAGTTTCTAGCAGAACAAACAGCTCTTGCATCTTGTAAGGCAGTGTTGGGCAAGATTAATCTCTCTTTCTACCAATAGATGGGGTTAGTGAGTATAATAATGTTTATTTACCAAGCCAGACATTTGCTCTAATGGACACAGAAGCCCTAGAGTCGAAGAAATTTACAGGTATAGGGCCTCAGAATTCAGCACAATTCCCATACTTTCCAGAAGTGGAAAATGATGTCTAGTAAGGTGGGTGTCTGAAGACTGTCATGTCAAAGAATGAAACCCACAACTCAATATTATTAACTGGTCCAATGAACTAAATACTTAAATAAGCTAAAAAACTAAAACTCAGCACTTCTTGAAAATATAAAGTTCCAAAGAATCATGATGGTGAAGGAGTGAGTGGAAGTAACACTGACCTCCTCCCAGGACCAACCTGAAATTACAACTAAATTGTGGAGAAACCACCTGGAACAAAAAACTGAACAATAGAGAGAGAGGAGCCTTCTAACCTCGGAGACAGAAGAATTGGCATTAGCGCAAACTAACTGGTAAGGAGTGTGGTAGAGACGCAAGAAGCCGGGCGGGGCGCCCATGGGTGACAGCACCTGAAGGATATTGAAAGGGCCGGTTGGATCCCCCTGAGAAGAGGGGAGTCTAAACCAAAGGCAGGAATCTCCAGCCTATAGCACCAGAGCTTAAGAAGTACACAGAAAACAGCCACCTGTGAAAAGCAGCAGGGTTGCTCTCTGCCAGAAACAGGCGGCTGGAAACACAAAGAACCGTTTAAAGGGCCAACACATAAATTTCTATTTGCAGCCACTTACCCTGGTTTCCGGCAAAGGCGGGGGCAGACTGGGCTAGAGACGCCTGAGGAGAGACTGGGGAAGGAAGCTTTGGGGAGAGAATGGAGAGAGTAGCCGGCGGGATGTTGGTGCTGACTCATCCCCCATGCAGCAGCAGCCATTTTGCTCAGGCAGAGACCACTCCCCCTGAGTGGCAGCAGCATCAGAGGACCCAACAGTCCTGCCCTCAGATGGGATTCCACCCTGCCCTGTGCTATCTAAGCCACCTGCTGAGTGCAGAGTGGCAGTCACAGATAATAGATCCCTGGCTAAAGGGGGTGCAGAGTGGTCTGGAGACACTTGAGGGGAGACTGGGGACAGAGGCTTTGGGGAGAGAATAGAGAGAGAAGCTGGCAGGACCCCAGTGCTGACTCCTTCCCCATATGGCAGCAGTCATCTTGCTCAGGCAGAGACCACTCCCCTGAGCGGCATCAGTGTGAGAAGACCCAATAACCCCCGCCCCCAGGAGGGATTCTGCCCTGCCCTGTGGTGTCCAAGCCTGTGTGCTGAGTGACTAGATTAACAGCTGAAGGAGACAACCACAGACAGTTGATTCCTGGAAGTCTCAAACAGACTGCCTAAGGTCAGACAGAGACAACATCTGACATCATCAGGACTAGATCCAGAAAGTAAAAACAGTGGTCTCCTACCATAGAAGTTCACACCACAAAGTCAGAAAATCAAGACAGATCAACGTAAGAAGCAGAAGCAAAAGAGAAGAGTCTCACAAATAATGGGAAGACAAAGAAACACCCCTCAGTCGAAGGGAAAGGAGGAATCCCCACAAAGACAAATAAATTCTCTCAGTGAGCTCAGAGAGAATTACCAAAAACTACAGGGAAACTATGAGGAATTTACTGCAAACTATATCAGCATGAAAAAGGGCACAGAAACTATTAATAAGAGACAAGAGCAAATGAAGAATGCAATTTCTGAATTGAAGAACACAGTAGAAGGAATCAAAAGCAGGCTTGATGAAGCTGAGGATCGAATCAGTGAGCTGGAGGACAAGGCAGTAAAAAGCTCCCAGAAAGAGCAAGAAAATGAAAAAAGACTAAAAAAGAATGAAGAAGCATTTAGGGAAATGCAGGACAACCTGAAACATGATAATATATGTATAATAGGGATACCAGAAGAAGAAGAGGATGAGGAAGGGATGGAGAAACTGTTTGAAAAAGTAATGATGGAAAACTTCCCTAATTGGAGGAGAGAAAAAGTCACACAAGTCCAGGAAGCACAAAGGATCCCATTCAAGAGGAACCCAAGGAGGCAAGACACGTCATCATTAAAATGGCAAATATCAAAGACAAACAGAGAATCCTAAAGCAAGCAAGGGAGAAAGAAGTAGTAACATATAAGGGAGCCCCAGTATGGCTAGCAGCTGACTTCTCAACAGAAACACTGCAAGCCAGAAGGGAGTGGCAAGAAATATTCCAAGTCATGAAAAGCAAAGGCCTGCAACCAACACTGCTCTACCCAACAAGGTTCTCAATTAAAATGGAAGGCGAAATAAGGAGTTTCCCAGACAAAAGAAGGCTAAAAGGATACACCTCCACCAAATCAGCAGTGCAAAATATGCTAAAGGGACTGCTTTAAGATGAAGAAAGAGTCTATGAATACCCAGTTCCTTTCACAGTTGCCAATACTTGATATTACCAATATTTTTAATACTTATTAATCTGATTGAGACAATGATGTATTATTTTAAAAGTTTATTATTTGTGGAAACTAAACCTGTTTTTGTATATTTCTTGCCTATTTCTATTATTTTTTAAAAAGCTTTAAATGACTTTTTGGTATTCTTTATCCGTTTATTGATTAAAAGTTTGTAGAATTTTTTTCCCTAAAAAACCCCCTATTAACCCTGTTTTAGATGTGTTGCAAATACTTTCCCATTCTATCTCTTGTCCTTTAACTGTTTTTTATATGTATGTTACTATGTAGCCTTAAATGTTTAATACAATCATATTGTCAATATTTTACTTTATAGCTTCTGGGTTTGAATATTTTACTTCAGGGTAAGAAAAATATTAGTTTGTATTTTCTCCTAAAACTCCTTAGGTTCTACATATAGATTTTTAACCTGAATATTTCTTGTATAATGTATATTTCTTATATAATAGGGCTGTATATTGGTTTTATTTCAAGTAGTAGTGGTCCATGCACCTTATTTGTTGAATTAGCCTTATTTTCCTCATTGATTTGAAATATCATATATTACATATCATATATTACATTGTTAGGCAGATACATATGTTTGTTTCTAGAATGCTCATTATATTTCATTGATCCACTTCATTATTTCTGCGCTGGTGTCATGTTGGTTTAATTGCTGAGACTTCATAATGGTTCTAATTTTTTTAATATTTTATAATTGATTTTTATACTTAAAAAATAAATAAAATCAATCTGCATGAAAGAAAGAAAGAAAAAGAAAGAAAAAAAGAAAAAGAAAGAAAGAAAGAAATCCTACCTTTTGTAACAACATGGATGAAACTGGAGAATATTACGCTAAGTGGAATAAGCCAGTCGGTGAAAGACAAATACCATATGATCTCACCTCTAAGTGGAATCTATTCAACAAAATCAACTAACGAAAAAAATAAACCACAGGCATGGAAACATAAAACAGACTGAAAGTGACCAGAGGGGATAGGGAAAGAGGACAATGGTGGAAAGAAGGGGAAGGGACTAGGCAAAGAACATGTATGAATGACCCATGGACATGGACAACAGAGTGGGAACTGACTGTGGGAGTGGGGGGTGGGGGTGGGATGGGTGGAGGGGGGGAAAGGAGGAAAAATTGAGACAACTGTAATAGAATAAACATGATTTAAAAATTTAAAAAAGAAAAAAGAAAAAAATATATAAAGTTCCATCAGTCAGTCTAGGCTTGCTTATTACTTTATGCTTTTCTTTTCTAATCTAAAGTTAAATGATTATGAGAAGGGAGGTCTGTAAATATTAAAGCATGATTGCTAAATTCACAGATAGGCTATTAAGTAGTTCTTTAAGATACCTAATTTTAAAAGAAACAAATTTCCTCTTTTTGTTGTCTAAACTTATGCACAACACATGACTGTTTCTGAAATAAAGCCTTTCTCCTTATTTTTTTTAAGTTTATTTATTTATTTATTTATTTATTTATTTATAGATAGATAGAGAGGAAGGGACGGAGAGAGGGAGAGAAACATCAATGTGTGGTTGCCTCTCCTACTCCCTCTATTTGGGACCTGGCCTGAAACCCAGGCATGTACCCTGACTGGGAATCGAACTAGCAACCCTTTAGTTCTCAGGCCAGCACTCAATCCACTGAGCCACACCAGCCAGGGCCCTATTTTCACTTTACATTTAACACAGGCAATTCCTCTCCTGAGCTGTGAGTGGATAATTTTTTAAATTGAGATGTTGAGGAACTGGCTAAATATCAAAAAATAATAGATCATTCGGTAAATATTTTTAATAATTCTGGGTAGGCAATGTAATATAGTGGCTATGCAGCCGCACGGCCCAGTTCAAATCCTGGTCTACCACTTATATGTCCTGTGATTTTTGGGCAACTTTTTAAACTTCTTCCAGCTTCAGTTTCCCTGTTATCAAACAGTACTGATGATAGTAATTCCACTTCATTGGGTTGCTGTGAGAATGTATCCAAGTGTTTAGAAAAGTATCAGTATATAATATCTGAGAGCAATGAGGCTCCTTAACCCCTTGAGATAATGACTCCTTTAAAAGAGGATACTTTCTAACCCAAGGTAATTTCTAATTGGGCCTCCTGAACTCTATCAGAATAAAACGGAAGAAAAGTCAAATTAAATGCTTGAGGAGGCTGGTTTGCTAAATTGAGTGATCTCTAAACTGTTTTTAGAATACCTAGCTTCTACCCTGCCTTCACTTCTTAACCACAGGGTACTCTAAATACTCAAGTTTTTGTTTTTGTTTTTGTTTTTTCCAAGATGAAATGCTAGTGGCTGGTGGGGGAGGATGTTAAGGGACAAAAGCAGCCAATTACATGAACAAGTTTTTGAAGTGTGGCATCTGCTTTCCGTTCAAGTCTGTTGGAAGGGAGGAAGTTAGAAAAGGGAATGGCCACTCCCATTTTTCTGCAATTTGAGGTCAGTTCTCTTCCTTCGGAACAAATGCAAAACCATTCTGGGCCGACCTTGCCTTTCCTGGTTTCCCTTCTTTACTCGAATGCCCCTTTAGTCCTACAAAGCATGCAGGGTAAGATTTGCATCAGAGGAGATATTCCTGATTACACTTAGCAGCCAAAGTTAGAAGGTAGCAAGTACTTAGGGCTGGCGGTGAAGGGAACCATCCTTTACCTCCACCGCAAACATTAACTACAGCTATTTCTCAGACCGTTGTACAATGCTTGTTTCTAGAAGTCTTCACACCACTGTGGAAATCCTTATTACAATTGAACTCTCCCTTCTCTCGATCTCAGGACAGCATGAGGCAGGGTTGACCCAAAAGGCTACAGGAACACAGATTTGCAAGGGTAAGGCTCAGGCATATCCCCTGTGACTTGTACAGTCAGGGCATAAAATATGCTTATATGAAAGACACAACAAATGCATATATGAAGGTATGCGTGTGATCTCAAACGGTTCCCATTTATTCTATTTAATATGGTCATAATCACATCAGGATCTTATGAAAATGTCAATCTTATTCAGATTAAGAATAAGAGGCCTGAGGTGACTAGTGGGTGCAGGAAAGGCATAAACCCAGCTTAACTACTTTCTAGCTGTGTGATTCTTAACACATCGTTCAACCTCTGCAGGTTCGTTTTCCGATTTGTAAAAGGAGATTAAAAAATAACAACTACCTTACGGGTTGTTTCAAGAATTACCTTTAAAAATAGTAAAGCACTAGGCAAATGTTCTCCATATTGCCCATTATCTAACATATATGCACACTCGTTACACGTATATATTTTTTTCTGTTAACTACAGAGAAGTTTTAAAGAGAAGCTTTCGGAGGTAATGAAGATGCTCAAAGGGGCAGAATGCAGGTTAAATCTGAAAGGGACGTCAGCAGCCCAAGAAAAATCAACCTGGGTAGGTTTCACTGCAGGAATGCCGAAACTTGGAAAACCTACTTCAACCTCTGGTCGGACCGTCCCAGCCCCTCACTGCTGGGCTCCCAGGGGACCGGAGCCGAACCCCCCGAGGGCACTCTCACTTTAACTCCCCCCCGCAGTTCCGCGGCTCCCCACCGCTCACGGCCGCCCTGGGCGCCCGGCCAGCTCCCTCTCCATCCTCCCACTTCAGGACCGCCCGGCAGAGGCCGTTCCGACCCTTCAGCCCACGCGCTCGCAGGGCCCAGCACCCAGCATTCCGCAGAAACCCCTCCACCCCCAGACCTTCAGAAACCGAAAGACAGAAAAAAAAAAAAAAACACCCCGAGAGGCGGGGCGCAGGGGGATGCGGGTAGCCTAGGAACCGGGCATGCGCAGAGGCCGCCGCGGAGACGGCGCTGCCGAGGCGAGACGGCGCCTCACTCGGACCCAGCTCCGGGCACGGAGCCCGGCTTGCCCCGGCTTCCCGACCCTCTTCCACGGGACGGGCGGGCGGCGCCGGGCCCGGGGCGGTGCGGCCGGAGGCGGAGCGGGGCGTGGGGCGGGCGCTGGCGGCGCCGCGTACCTGGTAGCGGCCCGTGAGCAGCTGGCTGCGCGATGGCGTGCACAGGGGCTGCGTGTAGTAGTTGTCCAGGAGCACCCCGCCGGCCGCCAGCGCGTCCAGGTGCGGCGTGCGGATGGTGGAGCGGTGGAAGCCCACGTCGTTCCAGCCCAGGTCGTCCGCCAGCACGAAGACGAGGTGGGGCGGCCGGCCGGCTCCAGCGCCCGAGCCCGGCGGCGGCAGCAGCAGCAGCAGCAGCAGCGGTAATAGCAGCGGCGGCGGCGGCGGCGGCGAGCCGGCGCCTCGGGGCAGGCTCACCGCGCTGCGTGGGCCCATCCTTCGTCGCCCACGGTCCCGGCGCCTGTGGCGCCACCAGTCCACGGCCCCGCTTATAGAATCAGGAACTGGGCGGCCGGGGCCTGCCCCGCCCCGGGACTTCACCCCCAGCGGGCGGCGGGCTGGAGAGGCCGGAGCCCGAGCCCCCGCCGAGTCCTACCCGGCCCGAACGGTGGGGCGGGGGAGGAGCCTGCGGGCAGAGCTCCGGCGGCAGCTGCTGCCCGGCTCGGTGCAAACCGCATTGATGTCTCCTAGGAGCAAAGGGCTCTTACCTTTCCAGCTCTGAGCTTTGCATCGTGGCATCTAACAGACTTGTTCTCAAGTTTCCAAAGCATTTTCACAGCCCTCATCTCTTTAAATCTCCCAACAACGCTGGCAGCTAGGAATAATAATGACACCTCCCCCGCTTTTTTCCGGAATAAACAAGTTTGTAGTTGGTTGAGCCTAATCCAAGCTCAGTTCTGTCTCCACATCCTGAGCTATGATGTTTTTAAAGGTACTGGGAGAATCATTTCTAGGAAGAGTCCCTCCTCGTGCAGGTTGGGAGGACGAGGAGGCAGAAGTCTAAATGACATTTCAGATCCGGTTTATTAATAATGTACATCTGTGAAGCCACTTCCCACTAGCAAAAAGGGGGCCCCAACACACACTCTTCCTGCACGGTGCCCTTTTGAAAGTGCAGTTTTACTTAGGTTTCCCTGCAGTTGTTCGGGAAGCTGTGTGGACGGAGTACGTCATTATCTTGTCCGGATAAGGGCCCCTGCAGAGCTGGCTCCCTGACAATCAAGTAGTGAACCAAAGTAGTATCTAATTTTCTTGAAATAACCTGTAAATGGAAGGAAAAATTCCCATAACCATATGCTTATTGAATTGTGGGAAGTTAACCTTATGACCAGTATATTCCCATTGCCGCCCATGATTTCTGCCTACTGGAGACAGATAATAACTTAACAGTTGTAGGGTTAAAAAAAAAAAGAAGAAGAAGAAGAAAGAAAAAAAATCACGCACTGCATCCTTTCAGATTTAGTGAATCTGATTTCATGTGAGTTATTTTACAACTTTGTAAGTTGTAGATAACTGATAGGAATGGAAACTAATTTTTGTTTTATACCTATGCAAATGAATTGTATCTATTGGAATGTCACCCACCCACACCCTCGCCCCCACCACCATGGAGAAAGCAGTTTTTGCCTCCATTCGCACATTTAATATTCCTAGTCTGTTCTTTGGATTGTACTTGGAACTAGTTTAGCACTCAGTTTATGCCCTGAGTTAAATATAACATATCCATTTTTATATCTGTATATGGGTCATGATTTTATGTTTTTTTGAAAATTATCCTTTCACACATGGAATGTTTTCCTCTTATGTACAAAAAAAATTTTTTTTTCTTTCATGAAGTAGATTAGTTTATATTACAACCACTTTTCATCTCTGGTGGAATCAATGAAATTTAGCTGGAACATTTTAAAATACTGCTTTAAATTAAGAATAAAGAGCTGTTTAACTTTCATTATATTAAGACTTGAAAAATTCATGTGAAAACCCTTTAACAGACCACAAAGAACTGAGAATTTTTAACTATGGCCTTTGCCTGTCCTCTCCTGTAACTGTTCCTCCCTACTGTTCCTGATAAAAATCAAATTGCCCAAACTATGGCTTCTAATCAGCAGAAACAATTACAACTTGACCAACTGCTTCTGAAACTAGCTAAGCTTGCAGTGAGCTTCCTCATGTCCTTCATTTTCAGAAAATAAAAGGTTATGCCAACAGTGCTCTGGAAGTGTGCAAATGAGTTTATTAAAAAGAGTCAATTCTATTTTTCATCTATGTATAGAACACTCTAATGTGCACAACAAACTAGTTATTGTAAAATCTCTCAGTTGGAGTTTGATGTTTCCTAATGATTAGATTCAGGTTAGGCGTTTGGGCAGGAATATTACAACAGTGATGCTGTATCTTCTTGATGCTGCATATTAAGAGGCACACGGTGCTGATTTGTGCTCTATCATTTGAATACTTCGCTCAGGTGGCCATTTCTCCACTGTAAATTTACTATTTTTTTCCTCATCATTAATAAGTATTTTATGGGGAGGTATTTTTTAGACATATATATATTCTGTTATTCCTAAAACTTTTGCCTGTTAGTTTTAACATCCACTGATGCTTCTTGCTTCAATAAATTATTAAGATGGTTGCCAAATGGTGATCTTTTAATTCACTCATTCCTAATATATTTATTAGTTTCTTTTCTATAATACTATAAAGAAGAACTTTCCCTTCTCCACCATTTATTCATTAATATCACTATGAACTCATGGATTCTTTTTTAATCAATAAGTTATAATACTTTGCTATAATTATTTCAGTGCTCAAACTTCCTCTGATTCGGACAGTGGGAGACTCTTCAACCTGGCTTTTCTATCCTTTTGGCATGTCCTTTCTTATGCTAGAGCACTTACTTTTTAGTACAACAAAATATTCTAGGTTCGTCTAGGAGAAATCAGACATTTCTCCAAGGTGCCCTGATTCCTTTTAGTGGGGTGTGGCATATAGAAACCAAGATTTGTCCTATGGGTGTATTCATTGCTACTGGGCTGTCATTGCTTCCCAGCTCTCTCACCAAAGACAGAAGCCAGATGTATGCATACCGATACACACACATAAGTATATACACACATCCACAAATATATTGTTACATATCTATAGAAAGAAAAAACAGTTCATAGTGAGTACATTTAAATCTGCTACCCCCTTTCCATATGTGTATGGGTTGTACAAATTTTCACTATCTCCAGCTATTAAAAAAGTACTATATTTTTACATTTTTGCCAACCTGGTATGAGAAATATTATATCTGCATAGTTCATTTTTGTTATTAAATTTCTCATAATAATTATGAGTAAAGTGAAACACATTTTCATATGCCAATGGGCCATTTTTACATTATTTTTGTAAATTGTCATTTTTTATTGAGCTTTTGATATTTTTCCCCCTCAAATTTTAAGAGTTCTTCATATATTAGAGATATTACCTAACTGTAATATGGTTCAAAATATTCCTCCTAGTTTGTCAATTGTCAAATATTTTGTTATGGTGTTTTCTGACATTCCAAAGTTACTCTTTTTATATAGTCAAATTTATTAGTATTTTCTTGTGTGGCATCTGGACTTGAGTCATAGACTTTCCTTACACCAAAGTTAAAGTAAAATTCAACCATGTTTTCGTCTAGTACTTGTATGGTTTGTTTTTAGATCCCTGAGCCATTGGTACTTATTTCTGTGCATGATGTGAGATATGGATCTAATTTTATCTTTCCTAATGACTAGTTGTCTCACCATCCCTCATAATGAGAATAAAGAAGTCCATCTTTGCTCTAGTGGTATGGGGCCACCTTCATCATATGCTTAAGTTCCCTACATACTTGGGTCTATTTCTGGGCTTTCTGTTCTCTTCCACTGCCCTATCTGTTGATTCATGTGCCAGTACATACTGTTTCATTTACAGGCTTTACAGTGTTTTAAAGTATGTAAGGATAGTGACTCCTCATAGCTTTTAATTTTTAATCTTTTCCTGGCTATTTCTATATATTTATTTTTTCATATGAAATTTAATATCAACATGTCCAGTCCCTTAAAAAATTTTGTTGGCATTTTTCTTGGAATTACATTACATTTATAAATTAATTTAGGGACAACTGAAATCTTTATGACACTAAGTTGTCCTATCTAAAAACAAATATTAAGCCCTAGCTGGTGTGGCTCAGTGGATTGAGTGCTGGCCTATAAACTGAAGGGTTGCCAGTTCAATTCCCAGTCAGGGCACAGGCCTGAGTTGCAGGCCAAGTCCCCATCTGGGGTGTGTGAGAGGCAACCGAACAATGTATCTCTCATACATTGATGTTTCTCTCCCTCTTTTTCTCCCTCCCTTCCTCTCTCTCTAAAACTAAATAAATAAAATCTTTAAAGAAAATACAAATGTTAACTTTAATTTATTAAGGCCTACTTTTGTATCTTTCAGAAGTGTTTTAAAATTTTCCTTGTAGCAGTTTGTGCCTTTCTTGTTAAATTTATTCCTAAGTATTTTATCTTTCTGTTGCTCTTGAAATGGGGCTTTCTCTATCATTCTGTCTTTTAACAGGTTATTATTTGTGAAAATGAAGGCTACTGATTTCTGCACAGTAATTTCTGTTTCTCCAAGTACTGGATTATTTTCCTGATTGAATTAGTTTAATCATTGCTTTTATTTTAGAGTTTTCTCAGTACATAATCATACTAGTAAAAACCATTCCAATCAGTTCGAAGATGCAAAAAATAGGACTGAAATCAAAGCAGCTTCCCTTTCACAATTAGGTATAAAAGTTAATTGTTTGGTAGGAGGGGTGCTTGGAACTGGGCATGTATTATTTTTGCATGGCAAGCATCTTATACATAATCACTTGGTTTGTATTCTAACCCATACAAACCCTGTTTAACTCATAGTTAAAATCTCTGAACTCCTAAAGTCAGTAAGAAAAAGACCAACAATCTGGTGTTCAAATGGGCAAAATATAGAAACATAGTAGTTTACAGAAAAGGAAATATAAGTAGTCATTAAATATATGAATAGATATTCAATCTCACTCAAAAGGAGGACAAGTTGAAATTTCAATAATATACCATGCATACTAGTAATAGCTCACCTTTGGGTACAATGTAAAGAAACAAGCCCTCTCATATATTAATCACAGAAATGAAATTTGACACAACCTCTAAGGAGAACAATTTTGCATATATGTCAAAAGGTACATACAAATTAACCCAGAAATTCCAGTGGTAGGGATTTATCCTCCAGATATACTCAATGTAAGAAATATTGTATACATCAAGATATTCATTTTAGCCTTACTTTTATTAGAAAAAGGCAAATAATAATAGCTGGTCAAGTTAATTATGGGATACTAAGCAATCAATTAAAAGGATGAGATGGAATAGTCTCCAAGATATATTATTAAATTTTAAAATTTGGGAAGAGGACATTATGCTTGCTATGTTTTCATTTGCTTAAAAAATACATGTATACACATGCATATATAAAAGCCTGTCCAGAAAGTATCCAACTATGTACTATGAAAAATAGAGGCATTTATTGAGGAAAACAAAAGGTAAAAGAAACATTGTACATAGCACAATCATGCCTCAGTCCCCTTCAAAGTAGGCACCTTGGGACCTCACACAGTTCCCCCAGTGCCTTTTCCACTGTTCAAAATACTCTGCAAAATCCTTCGTTGGAATCACCATCAGCCCTGTCGTATTTTCCTGAATCTCATTGATGGTCTGACATATCTTCCTTTTCAAAGGTGATTTTGGGAAAAACCAGAAGTCACAGGGCACCAAATCTGGGCTGTAGGGGGCCCGAGTCACCAGAGTGATTTAATGTTTCACCAAAAAACTCTGCATGAGACATGACGCATGAATGGGTGGGTTGTTGGGACGAAGCTGCCAACCACCAGTTGTCCATAGCTGCTGAATCATCCAAATAGTTTCCACAGAGGAATGTTCAAGTTTAAAGCAAAATTTAATGCAGATTCATTGCTCTACTTGCTCAGTCATAAATGCAACGGTCACACAGTACACATGCTCACTCAATGTCTACTGCCCGCCCCAACTAGTACAGTGAAATAGTCATTGTTCACACATGTGCATTCCAGTCCACTCTCCTTGGCTTCTAGATTACATCAATGCCATGCAAAACGTTCTCGTTATATTAACAGTGGCTGGACTTTTTCCAGAGAGACCGCATATACCTATATTCATATATTGAGAGAGATGCTTACATATTTATAGAATATCTTAAGATGAATAAAGAAGAAAGGGTAACATTGGTTGCCTCTAGGTAGGCTGGTTGACTGAGGACAGGTATAAGAGAAAGACTAACTTCACCATATATCCTTTCTGCTTCTAAATTGTAAAGTTTGTGCATGTATTATCTATTTTAATAATATTTTATTAATAATATTAATAATATAATTTACATTTAAACAAAAAGTAAACTGTATTATAAGTGTGAACAGAGTGCCAAGAATAAATATCCCTCAGTGAACATGTTTGTAAAGCCCAAAGGCCATACACTAAGCAAATCACATAGGTGTTTTTGTCTTTTGATTTTTCCAGTTTGCAGAGAGCCTTTGGTTCTTAGCATGGTGCTCGCTGGCTATAAGTTATGCTCAGGAGTCAGGATACCTGTGTTTCAAGGCTTCTCTATTTTTGTTTCAGTACTTTTGAATATGATAAATATTGCACACAAAGGCTAAGCAATTTTAAACACTTTATTTCTAAATGTTTAACCGTTGGGGTAGAGATAAGAATGGCAAGAGGTCTTTCTCAGAGAGAAAAACTGAAGCTCATGAATTAAATGTGGTAAATTGTGGTTAGAGTTACTCATTGCCACATTTACTACCCTGAACAGTTCAGAAGGAGATAGACTTGAACATCAGAAAGAATATCCAAACTTTGTTTTTTGTATTTTGTTTTTTGTTTTTGTTTTTGTTTTTGTTTTCCAAAGGAGTCTTTATTCAAAAGCTACACAATTTTGGAGTAACAACTTTCATATGCATTAGTCATTTAAACCCATCAATTAAGGCTAAAGTCCTTAACTCTTTTTTTTTTTTTAGGGTTTACTTTTTTTTTAAATTTTATTTTAATTTATTTTTTCAAATACATTTGTCTCTGCCTCCCCCCCACCACTTTCCCTTTCCCCCTCCCTCCTTCCCTCCCTCAGCTCTTCCCCTTTGGTTTTGTCCATGAGTCCTTGCTATATGTTCCTTGACTTTCCCCTTCCCAAACTTTGTTACTTTAAATGTCAGCTATTAAATTATTTTCACCATACATTTAGTTTTTGGGAACTGATCTGGAATGGATTTGTTTCTTCCATATCTAGGTGAGGCAGTGGAAGAGGACCTTCTTAAAGGCCTGTAAGGTCATATACTATGTTGGGAAATGCCCGGCCTGGTTTCAGGAGCTGTAACCCTGCCAACAGGCTGGAGGGCCCCAACGCTGGAAATAATCAGGAGGCCTTGGAGAAACAGGCTCCTGAGGAGACTTGACCTGTCCGGCCCCCCACCCCCACCCCCTCTCCGCTTTGCCTTGGGATGCTTTACCTGCCAATGATGGGTAAGACCCCCCGGGGGAGGGGCAACCTAAGCCAGGCATCGACTGATACAGGCAGCAGATAAGAAATTGGGGGACACAGAGAAGGGGCAAAAAGGCCCCCATGACTCTCGCCTTGGCTTGGACACGGCTGGAGTCCTCTTTGCAGCCGAGAAGCAGTCTCCTTATCTCTTGGTGGTTCCCTCCCCCCACCTGGCTCAGGCTTGAAGCAGTGCACGAGTCAGCTCTAAACCAGGTCTGGCGGTTGCCAGGGAAATCAGGCCTAAAAGTAATTTCTTTAAAGTGTGCTTTGTTCTTCCTTCGGATCTCTGACCAGCTCATGCTGCGAAGGACCTTCAGGTTATTTACACCCCTTACCCTCTATCATTAAGGTGCTTGCCCTTACCTTCATTCTCTTTTGTTTAGACTAGTCTCAAACCCATGTAAATCAATGAATTCCTGTCACTTGTTTTCTTAAAAGTATCTATTCTCTGTGAAACTTAACATGCTAACGTAAGGAGTGTACGTATGCATTCTTGTTACATAGCCCACTGATAAGTTTTTCAATAAAAGCCTTAGAACAAAGGGCGAGGGGGCCTTCCCCACTAGGGGGCTGTGCCACAGCCTTCTCTGGTAAGACAGAAGTGCCTTGTCTGCTCTCCCGGCAAACAGAGAAGTGTTTGCGACATTTTGTGTTTATTCCCCCCTATGCATGGCAACCCCAAGACGAGCTGTGCGGGTTTCAGAGCCCGGCTCCCACCTCAGCGGGCCCCAGCCGGTTTCCCTCAGGTTCAGGGAGTGCTGCGCTCTCTGCGGCGCTCCCCCGCGGCGGCGCACCCCTATACCACCGTGCCGCGCGACAACACTGGACTGCAGATGAGTGTTCCTAAGGTTCTTTCACCCTTCTTCTAGTTGCCAGGAGTCACATGCACAAGTCATGTGCATTAACCATTATCAGTGCTAATTACTGTCACTGCATTAACAATCAAGGTTCCGAGCATACAGGAATGTAATTCTCTATAAGAAGCATCTTTTGTTTAGGTTTGGTTTTGTTTTGTATGCTGGTGTATGTGTGTGTATGAGGAGGAAAGGGTCAGATTAAAAAAAGAAGAGGAAAGATTTCTTTTAATTCTAATACTCTCCAACTTTCTGAAATTGATCGTCTATACAGAGAACAGCTTTGGCCAACTCAAACTGAAGCTCCTCTGACTCCCACATCCTGCCTATTGCTTATCACCTCCTACCTCCTTAAAGCCAAAAAGGTAAGAGCAGAGAGTGCAAAATAGTATCATTAACATAAAAAGATTTTAGCATAGCATTTTTTGTGCATAAGACTGCACAAAATTTGTACATCAGTCAATTGATTCTCAGAAAATGAACACAACCATGTACCCACGAAGTCAACAGGTCAAGAAACAGGATATTGGCATTACATTTTTGTGTCATTTTTTTTCTTTCTTTTTCCTTACTTTTAACACAGCCAAGGCTTAGTATTCACACAACATTTATTATATACAGCTGGATTTCATTCCTGTTTCCTGTACTGAACTTTTTACATTGTATACCAATTTCTTGAGCAGTTCTAAGCCAATTCTTTTCGATCATGCTTAAATATCTCAAACCAGTGGGAACACTGTATTAAAAAGGAGTCATAGTGTATGGCCAAGGTAGTAAGAACTTACTCTTACTAGATAAGAAATATATATATATATTTTAATATAATATACAATTTTATTTTATTTTTTACCAGAAGACAGGTTATTATTATTTTATTTTTCTTGGATTTTTTATTCTATTTTTTCCATAATGCATTTTTTAAAAAGTGAAACATGTACATAGTTTTTTAAAATAATACAGTGAAAAGTCTCAACCCCTACCAGAAATACTAGTGTTACTCTTTCAGAGAGAGTTTACCCATACATTTTAAATATTTAAAATTTTCTTCCTTGAACCTAAATAATAGCACGTTGCATATTATAATACACTATGTTTTTTTTAAAAAAAAATAATGTAAGTAGCTCTTTTAAATGTATTAGCCCATCCCGTGACCTCCCTCCATCCTAGTAGCCATGTTTGCATCTCTTGACCAGATGCCTTTGGCTGGGGCTGAATTTATGTTGGTGTTATACGGCACTCACTGTGTATTGCTATGTAATCCATTTCATGATCTTCTGCTCTGCTCTGTATCACAGGTGGGGCCAAGTCCTACAAACTACATGTCCCAGGCTCCTTTATCTACCTGGCTCCAGTTAGGTTCAGCCACTGGGAGGCACTGGGTATTACCTTTACCAGCATGGCTATATCTCCTCTGTGGGTCCAGCTTCCATTGGCAGCTCTTCCATGTATGGTCTAAGTGTCACCTTGGTAGCCCCCTCAGGGTATCCCTTACTGGTTCTCCATGCTAAATTCCCTCCTTTGACCTACTGGAAGGTTAGTCACATGGAGAGGCCCCATGGGGAGAGAAGCTCTGCCAGCCCCAGCCATTACCGTCATCCTTGGTGAGGTGCCATACACATGAGTGAACAAGGTGGTTTTTTAAAAAATTGTATTTTATTGATTATGCTATTACAGTTGTCCCGATTTTCTCCCCTTTGACCCCCTCCACCCAGCATACTCCACTCCCTCAGGCATACCCTCCACCCCCAACATTGCTCATGTGCATGCATCATGCATATAAGTTCTTTGGCTACTCCATTTCCTATATTGTACTTTACATCCCCTTGGCAATTCTGTACCTACTTATTTGTACTTCTTAATCCCCTCACCTCTTCCCCCATTCCCTCATATCCCCTCCTTTCTGGCAACCATCAAAACGCTAATTGTATCCACGATTCTGTCTCTGTTCTTCCTGTTTGCTTAGTTTGTTTTTCAGATTCAATTGTTGACAGACTTGTATTTTTTGCCATTTTATTGTTCATTGTTTTGACTTTTTTCTTTTCCTTCAGTAAGTCCCTTTAACATTTCATATCATCAGGGTTTGGTGATAATAAACTCCTTTAGTTTTTTCTTGTCTGGGAAGCTCTTTATCTGCCTTTTGATTCGAAATGATAGCTTTGCTGGGTAGAGCAATCTTGACTGTAAGTCCCTGCTTTTCATGACTTTGAATGTTTCTTGCCAATCCCTTCTAGCCTGCAAAGTTTCTTTTGAGAAATCAGCTGAAGGTCTTATAGGGACTCCCCTGAATGTAACTAATTTCTTTTTTTCTTGCTGCTTTTAGGATTCTCTCTTTATCTTTAACCTTTGGCATTTTAATTAGGATGTGTTTTGGCCTCTTTGTGATCATCTTTCATAGGACTTTCTGTGCTTCCTGGACTTCCATGTCTATATCCTTTACCAAATTAGGGAAATTTTCTTTCATTACTTTACAAATAGTTCTCCAATTTATTGTTCTTTCTTTTCTCCTTCTGGCACCTCTGTGATGTGAATGTTGGACCTTTTAAAGTTATTCCAGAGGCTACTTACACTGTCCTCATTTCTTTGGATTCTTTTTCTTTCTTATTGTTCTGACTGGTTGTTTTTTGCTTCCTTATGTTCCATATCATTGATTTGATCCTTGGTCTCATCCACTCTACTGTTGTTTCCCTGTAAATTGTTCTTTACTTCAATACCATATTTTGCTGTGTACAATGTGCACCCATGTTTGGTAATTCCCATATATAATGTGCATCCTTATTTTTCCATTAAAAATTTGGGTGAAAAATTGCACATTATACATGGCAAATTATGACAGTGTATCCTTCACTTCTGACTGGATCTTTTTTATGCTGTTGAGGTTCTCACTAAGTTCCTTGAGCATCCTTATAACCAGTATTTTGAACTCTGTATCTGATAAATTACTTATCTCCATTTTGTTCAATTCTTTTTCTGGAGTTTTGATCTGTTATTTCATTTGGGCCATGTTTTTTTGTCTCCTCATTTTGCCAGCCTCCCTGTATTTGTTTCTGTGTATTAGGTAGAGCTGCTTTGACTCTGTGTCTTGATAGTGTGGCCTAATGTAGTAGGTGTCCTGTAGGGTCCAGTGGCACCACCTCCCCTATCACCCAAGCTAGGTACTCGAGGTGTGCCCTTCATGTGGGCTGAGTACACTCTCCTCTTATTGTTGAGCCTTGTTGGCAGATCAATGGGAAGGATTTACCCAGGCTAGTCAGCCGTAAGGATTGGCTGTGACCACTTACCATCAACCTCCACCCTCAGTGGAGGATCAGTTGTGCAGGGGCAGGGTGGTGGTGCTCCGGCATGGTCTGTAGCTGTCCACTGGGTGTGCTGGCCCTGGGGATTCTTGGGTGGTACAGGCTAAGGTCAGCCCCCACTGTGTTTTTCCCAGGACCACCTTGTCTATAGAGCAATCTGAGCTATAAAGCACTCTGAGGTGGCTGCTACTTGTGCTGGGCTTGGAGATTCCCAGATAAAGCGAAGCTGTGAAAGTAGGCTGGTTGCTGCTAGTGCCAGGCCTGGGATTCACTGAGGCCAGCTGTTGCTTGTTTAATAGGAGTTAGAAAGTTGTGAAACAAGAGACCAGCTTGGGTGGGCCCAGAAGTTGAGTGGGACAAATTCTCTGGGGATTTCCAAGGCAGGTCAAACAGTGTTAGCCAGGTTGATGGAGTCTCAGATATGGCACCAGCTTTCCTGCTCTGTTGGGACAATGGCCTCTGCTCCCCTTGATGCCAGACACTTCAGTTTCTCCCTGTATGCCACTGGTGCCTTTCAAGCTGTTACCCCGGTGCTGGAGTTCAGAGGGAATGAGTCTGAGTAAGTTTGTGTGTGAGTTCTTTAAGAGGAACTGCGTGGGGCTCCAGAAATTTCTTCCACTGACTCAATTCCCACTGGTTTTTGCAGCCAGAAGTTGTGGGGACTTAACTTCATGGCACTGGAACCTTGGGCTGGGGTGCCTCTTATGGGGCTGGGAGTTCTCACACTCGAGATATCCCTCCTGAATTTTTATCCACCATGCCTGGGTGAGGGGCCAGCCTGTTTGGCATCTGAGTCCCTCCTACCAGTCTGGATGGATGTGTTTTCTGTCATCTCATAATTCTCAGACTTCCATTCAGCTCGATTTCTGATGGTTCTTAGCAATGGCTTGTCTATATTTTAGTTGTAATTTTGATGTGGTTGTGTGAAGAGGCCAGCCATGTTGCCTATGCTGCCATCTTGACTGGAAGTATAAGTCATTTTGAATGACTAGCTAGTGAGATGACCAGATTAAGGGTGGATCTTTTTTTTAAAAACCCTGCCTCTTGTGTCATATCAGACACAATTATTTTTTAGTAATAATTATGAAATAAAATGAATAAGAATGACCAGAAGGGAAATGTAAAGAGTAAAAATTTTCTCCTATACCAGTTAAAAACAAATAAGAAAACTAGAAATAAAATAAATATTATAATTCAAAAAGCAAGTGATTAATATATTTTTATTGTCATTTATATTTGCATTTATTTTAAGTATATTTTATTGATTATGCTATTACAGTTGTCTCATTTTTTTATGCTTTTTATCCCCCTCTGCCTAGTACACAAATTTTCTCCAGCATTCCCCCCTTTAGTTTATGTCCATGGGTTGTATGTATAAGTTCTTTGGCTTCTCCATTTCCTAAACTATTCTTCACCTCCCCCTGTCTATTTTGTACCTACCAATTATGCTTCTTATTCCCTGTGTCTTTTCCCCAATGCTCTCCCCACCACCTCCCCGCTCATAACCCTCCATATGATCTCCATTTCTGTGATTCTGTTCCTGTTCTAGTTGTTTGCTTAGTTTGTTTCTATTTTTGTTTTAGGTTCAGTTGTTGATAGTTGTGAGTTTGTTGTCATTTCACTCTTCATAGTTTTTGATCTTCTTCTTTTTCTTAGAAAAGTCCCTTTAACATTTCATATAATAAGGGCCTGGTGATGATGAACTCCTTCAATTTGACCTTCTCTGGGAAGCACTTTATCGGCTCTTTCATTCTAAATGCTAGCTTTGTTGGATAGAGTAATCTAGGATATACGTCCTTACTTTTCATGACTTTGAATAACTCTTTTCAGTCTCTTCTTGCCTGCCAGGTTCCTTCTGAGAAATCAGCTGATAGTCTTATGGGAACTCCCTTGTAGGTAACTCTCTTCTTTTCTCTTGCTGCTTTTAAGATTCTCCCCTTATCTTTAATCTTGAGTAATTTAATTATGATGTGTCTTGGTGTGTTCCTCCTTGGGTCCAACTTCTTTGGGACTCTCTGGGCTTCCTGGACTTCTATGTATATTCCTTCATCAGCTTGGGGAAGTTTTCCTTCATTATTTTTTCAAATAAGCTTTCAATTCCTTGCTCTTCCTCTTCTCCTTCTGGAACCACTATCATTCAGATGTTGGAATGTTTAAAGTTGTCCCAGAGGTTCCTCAGCCTCTCCTCATTTTTTTGAGTTATTGTTCCTTCATTCTGTTCCAGCTGAATGTTTATTTCTTCCTTTTGTTCCAAATTCTTGATTTGAGTTCCAGTTTTTTCCCCTTCACTGTTGGTTCTCTGTATATTTTGACTTATTTCACTTTGTATGGCCTTCATTTCTTCCTTTATTTTGTGTCTGCACTCAATCAGTTCTACGAACATCCTGATTACCAGTGTTTTGAATGCTGCATTTGATAGGTTGGCTATCTCCTCATTGCTTAGTTCTTTTCCTGGAGTTTTGATCTGTTCCTTCATTTGGGCCATATTTCTTTGTCTCTGCACACCTGTTATGTTACAAGGGGCAGAGCCTTAGGTGTTCATCAGGGCAGGGCAACCCGCATTGTGGTGTTGTGGTGGTCTGTGTGGGGGAGGGTTCAGAGAGGGGACAATGCCACTTGCTCAGCTCAGGTCTGCTTTCATTCACGTCTTCCACTTCCCACAAGTGAACTGGTCCTTTCAGGTGCTGCCCTGGTGCTGATTACTAGGTGGATGGGCTTGTATATATTCTAGGACCCCGTGGGCCCCTCCAATGGACTCTCCTGTGAGACTGGGAGTGTCTTCTGCCACTTCAACTGCCACAAGTTTTTACAGACAGAGGTTTAGAGTCTTCCCACACGCACACACTGGAACTCTGGGCTGTGTGGTCTGTCTCACTCCCCAGTTGTTCCTCCCAGTTTATCTGCATGCAAATGCAGGCCTGCCTAGTCCACCAGCCACTGCCTTGCCACACATCCTCTCCACCCCAGCTGCCCATCTTCCACCTCCTACCAGTCCGGATGAATGTTTCTTCTTTAACTCCTTCCTTGTCAGGCTTCCATACAGTTCAGTTTTCAGGCTGTTCTGGTTGTTTTTTGTTTTTAAATTAGTTGTTATCCTTCTGTTGATTGTGCAAGGAAGTGATGTGTATCTACTTATGCCTCCATCTTGGCTGGAAGCCTAATATTTTTTAATTAATGTTTTTTAAAAAGGAAAATATATCCATATATTGGGCTGTTGTGATAAATTGGCCTATTGTCTGTAAATAATAAAGTAACCTTTTCTGTTTTTAAGCCTTAAGTTTTACAGTGACTGCACTGAAATTAATCTTCATATATTAATATTTAATAGATGGTATAGCTAGGTTTGTACAGTTATCTTTGTACATCGTTGATTGGAAAACATTTTTTAAGCTTTTAATTTCTAAAGCTTCTTTTACATGACCAACAGATGTACAAATATTTGGGAAAAAAACTTAAACATAACAATAAGTTTAGCAGAGATTCATAAAAATGTCCTTTAACAACAAATTCCAGAAACTGCAGTACTGTCTATGTCTTTGTTCCTTTGGGAACAAACATAGTAACTTTCAAATATCTCTTAGTTAAAAATTTTCCTCTAAAATATTCTTATCACAAAACTCATCATACATTTCTATTATCTATTCTAAATACTTCTGAAGTTTTTATCTTCTAAGATCAGAGAAAATGGATGAATGATAATAAATGTTGACATTATTTAATCTATTGCTTTAAAACAAGTGCCCAATTATTGGTGAAAAAGATTAAGGCATTCCAATGCTGCTCTACTGATTTCTCCTAGCAGGATAAGACCAGCATCTTTTGTTGCTTTTCCAGGCATTCTTTGAAATTTGATTGCTTTTTCTGAATAAATGACCATTTCCTTCCATTTATTTTTCTAGTTAATGGCCTTTTGTTTTTTTTTTTTAATATTTTATTTATTTATTTTTAGAAAAGGGAAGGGAGAGAGAAGGAGAGGGAGAGAGACATCAATGTGTGGTTGCATCTCACACTCCCCCTAACCAGGTACCTGGCCTGCAACCAAGATATGTGCCCTGCAGTGAGAATTGAACCAGCAACCCTTTGGTTTGCAGGCTGGTGCTCAATCCACTGAGCCACACCTGCCAGGTCTAGTTAATGGCCTTTTCCACAATTTCTGCGTGTTGTTCCTTTGATTAGAGTCTGACATAATAATATTTTATGTAAACAGTCTGTTCACTAACTAATCAGTTACTGCAAAGTTACAACTTAGGTAACTATTAAATTGTACTGCTGATGTAGCATTTTATTTCCTTAGTTCTTTCTTTGGTGTTAACACAATTAACAATTAAAAAAAAAGAAATTTGAATTTTAAAGATATTATTCAAAATCAGTAAGATATTTCATGTATGAATTAAAATTTATACTTACTGAACACAACATTATGCCTCCAATTTGCCCTGTTTCATAATGTATTATAAATAATAAACATAAATAGAAACTCTAAATGATCACATAGAATGACAGAATTGAAGAAACTGAATTTCTGCTTCTTCATATTTACAATCACTCTGCTGTTTATTTCCAACCTACTGTTTAAATGTGGGATAACTGGTTCCATGGGTTTTGAAGATCCAAATGTACCTGAAGAAACTTGAATGCTTCCAGCACTAAAGGACTTACTTGAAATTGAGTGCATGCAGCTAACTCTGTGAGTGTTATGGGCCTGTGGTATAACTAGGGGTTCTCTCTTTGTCATTATAGTTTGTATACAATATTTTATTAGTTTCAGGTGTACGATATGATCATTTAGCATTTATATACCTTAAAATGTAATTACCACCACACTAATTCTAGTAAACATCTGTCACCATGCAAACCTATCACAATATTATTGGGGTTCTTTAAATTAATTTCCATGCAGAATATGTATGATGTTTATGAAGGTAAGTAATAATAAGTATGCTAATTTGAAACAGATAGGTAGTTAGATGACAAACATCAACAACTACAACAACAAAAGATTTATACTAAAAAGAGTGTCTTGGTCAGGGACGATTTCACAGAGTGGGAAAAAAGGAACTGAGATACTTAATGATGTTGTTGAGCCTACCTCTAGAGTTCTTGCTAACACGTATAAAATACATATTTGCGTAAGCTGCTGTTAATGGGGTATTTCCTTACTTGCAGCTGGATGTTTTCTGATACCCTTTGTAACCTATCATAATTAGGAAGCTGCTCCTGGATGGTGACATTCTATGTGCCCTCTCTCTAACGCTTTACCTCCTTCCTATTCATTTTTCAATGCAGTCTGGTTTTGCCCTCACTAGCATCTGAAATAGTTCATGCCAATCATACCAAGAGCACTTCACTGCTTAACCCAGTGGAGACTTCTCAGCCTTGACATCTTTTATCTTTTGACACTGTTTGCCATCCTCTCCTTCTCAAAATGTTCTTTCCTCTTAGCTTTCATGACACCTTTCTAACTAAATATGTTGTTTATTGTTATAGTTAAATGTTTGACCTCTCTACTTTGTAAGCTGTATAAAGGCAGGGACCATGTCTATCCATTGCTTTTCCAGTGCCTGGCCTGTAGTAAGTACTCAATGAACATGTGTAGACAAATAATGCTTTACTAAGGAAAGTAATTACTCATAGAACTTCAAAAACAGATTGGTTGGTGGCAGAGCTGGGAAAAGCAAGTCATCTGGCATTCAGTCCAGTAGCCTTTATAGCACTTTGCCACCTCTATGCTTCATGGCATGCTAATACTTACAAGATCATACCTGGATAAAATATAATTAATTAATGTGTTTCCCTTTTATAATCCATAATGTAGCATTTATAAACAACTGGCCTATTCTAAAGATTCTTTAATGGCAGAGAGATAGACAAAGGCAGGATGATCATTTTTATTTTTATATGAAGATTCATCATAAGAAAGTATAATTTACTTTTGGTTCTCTGCTTTTTAGAGACCTTGGCTAAAGGATGCTATTTGTGTAACTGAAGCTTTCTTCCTTTCTTGGCTGCTGTGTTTCCCAATAATGTCAAGCTTTCTTTTTGTTCAATTCAAATATGCACAAAATCCTCTTACTAAAATTGCAGAATCTAATCTGTCTATTGAATGTCCCACACAGCTTACTTTAAAAAATTTTTTCTGTCACCTTCCCTATTTGTAGAAAAGGATTGACAGATTAGTTAGGATGTGACCATTAGTAACATAACACCCATAAACGTTTTGATAATGTGTTGACTGGAAAGTGCTTTTGCACTTCCAAGAAGTTTTCCAAGCTCGGGAAGAAAGTGTCTATCATTCACCATCAATTCTTGAGAACATTTTTTCTAAGCTGTAGACACAGCTCCTGCACATCGCTAGGGTACTTTCAAGCGTGCTGGTTGCTTGCTGTTCACAGCTGACCCTACTCCTGGGCCCATTCCTTTGAGGTCTCTCTGAGTATATAGTTCACTTTCCAGAAACTACTCATTTTAGTAGGCTCTTTTGAGTCAATGCTCTCACCTAAGAACTGGCTGATAGGCCATTGGGAGCTGAGAGCTTCAAGAGATGGCCTTTCGCTCTCCCTCTCTCTCTGAGGGCTTCTCTCCTTGTCAGGAGCTCTCCTTGCCCCGAAGCTCCAAGGCTTCTCTTTCTACACATTTTTTTGTCTCCAGCTTTCCAGACTGATCAGTTTACTCTCTGATGGTTCACAGTTCGAATTCCCATGGGAGAAATTCTGGTGAACTTGGCTCCTCATTCCACAGCCAAATTGTTTGTAGGTCATCAGTGGACCTCTGGATTGGCTGATGCCAAAGCTGGTACCTAGGTCAGGACCACTGGACGGGTGGAAGTGGGTGCTGGGGTGACCTACAAGACCTAATGGCACCTAGCATATAACGAATGGAGGAATGAGGGTAACTTCTAAAGGAAAGCAGGACACAAACTTTTTTTATATGCTGTGGGTAGGATTTCTTTAAATGTTTTATATTCATCTAAACATTCTCTTCTTTCATTGATCTGTTTTAGTGCTATGTTAACTGTATGACATGAATTCTATGCTCTACATTGCTTCTTGTTATTATAGCATCAAAAAAAAAAAAAGAAAAGAAAAGAAAAGAAAAGAAAGAAAGAAAGAACCTGGAAGAGTCTATTTTACAGAAGAGGAATCCAGAAATAGTAACCAGATATTCTAAGGTGGTAGGGCTAGAGAAAGGCAGAAAATGAGAACCAGGACCTCTTGATTCCCATCCAAAGTCGTTAACCAGCACCTAATATCAGAGCTAAAATATAGGGTCTGGATAATTCTTGATTAGGAAATGTTACCAGGAGGATTTCCTCCTTTTCTTATTTAAAAGGACATTCCAAAGAGAAATGAATGTCATGTTGAAGTGTTCTAATATATAATTACTTTTATGAACGATTTAAAATGCAAACTAGGCACATTTTCAAAACTTGCAAGAAATTATTTGAAAATCTCTTTTAATTACAGAATCTTATCATGCTTCACATTTAGCTTTCTTAAATACCTAGGAGAAGTTCAATAAATGTTTAACAAGTATATAACAAATTATAAATGATAAACTACCTTTTACCAAAAATGTGATTTACTCAGTCAACTAAACCCAAATAATTTCAAGGAGTATATCAAAGAATTATTGCTAAATATATTTTTTTCTTGCTATACACAGTGCTAAGGGCAATCCTGTCAGCTCTGAAGCTCTTGTTTGAGCTGTTTTGTCAAGTCTTTTGTGAAATGATATTCCGAACGGCACAATATGATGTCAACTTGTATTAATTCTTCCCAAAGAGAGGTGTTCAGTATTCAAACTGTGTTTGTACTGGCACAATCTATTTATATTTCAGCTTCATTTCAAAAGGTTTACAAGTATCGCTTCCTTTGAAAGACTGTTGGGTTTTTTTTGCAATTTCTCTTCTAAAACAACCTTTGAAAAGACAATAATATGTCACATAAAGCTTCTTTCAGGGAGGTCATCAAGAAAATAAATATTTCAGGAAACTGAATAAAATGTTATATATCAACATTAAATTTTACTATTTTCATCAAAGATATATTATAAAAAATAAAACTATTCTTTATTGACTAAGAAGATATTTCTCAATGCAGTGAATCCATCGACAGTATTGCATTTGTTTTTATGTGAAACATAATTTATCAATCTGTTTTCAGCTAATAACAACCATATGCATGTTTTTAAAATTATATAATGTCTTTAAAAATTAAAATTATAAAAATGGAGACAAGTGTATCTGAACAATAAACAAATTAAAAAATAAAATTATATAATGTCCTCTAATACTATTGCAGTAATGATTGTATATTAGCAAACACCTAAATGTTTGATTACTGATTGAATTTGATTACTGATTGAATGTGCTGACTGAATTTTATAAGCTACAGTATAGAATAATAAAAGCATTCATTTCAAATTTCTTTATTTGAAACAACAATTTAAATCACTAATCCATTATTCTATCTTCCTAAGAAAACAGGAGAAAGATTTTAAGATTCTAAATCTAGATTTTGATGATTTTGAAATAAATCCTTTGTTTTCCCTGTTTCCCTGCAAATTAATTATAATTTTGAATACATAATTCAGTTGACTGCTGAAGATCATTTTCAAATTTTGTCCTTTCCACCTTTTTTCTGAAGCCGGTTCCTGGTTGGTTCCGTCAATACCAAGGGTTCTTGTATGACGATTGCTGGATAATGCTTGCCTAATAGTTCAACTTCCACTTGTTGTCCTACCTCACTTAGCTCTACAGGGACATATGCAAAAGCCAGGCTCTTCTGGATGCTATAACTGTAGGTTCCAGAGGTCGTGTTGCCAACCACCTGAAAAACAAGACCCAGCAGTCTTCAGCATGTTGGTGACAGCTTTGTGCTTCTCCCCTCCAGATGAAAATACTTAAATTACGGAGTCAATTCAATCTGAAAGTTTTACGATATGCTGTCTGTGGGTATAAAACCAGGAGGAAAGCTTCACTTTTTTGAGAAAATTAATGAAAATTTACAAATTATGAAAAGTAATCCTCAAAGTATATAGGTATATTATTTTGAAGTTTTTCATTTTTGAATAATAACACCTAGTTTCTTAATATTTAGCAGTATTTTGCCCATTTTTATGCCAAGAGATCTAACAGAAGGGAGAATGGAATATTTTCATTTTAAACTTAAAAAAAGTTATCTCCTGTTACCAAACTAGAATGGCAACAGTAAATACATAAGAGAAAAATCTAAAACCCGAATGCAAACCTAATTAACAGTCCCAGGTGGGGTTCAGAACATGGCCTGTTGAAATAGTACTCAATTAAACTATTCATTAATATATAGTCACTGTGAAGTGAACATTCTATATATGACTATAAATAGCAGTTAACAACTCCTGGCAATAGCTAGGCACTTAAGTAAATGTTAACTTTAAATCTTCTAGCCCTACCCTGTGCATTCTAGAGAATTAGTAGAAGCCTGGTTCCCACCCTCCTGAGCTCCCAGCCTCATGGAGAAATTAACAGAGAGATACAAGAAAATATAACATGAAGTCAAGACTGTCAACGTAATTAAACTAGGATTTATGCTACACTTTGAAGGCAGGTGAAATTAAGTGGGTGGAGATAGGGCACGAGACTTTCCAGGATGAGAGAAGACATGGTATTAGGCATGAACAATCCAACCTAAGGAGGATGAAATAGGATAACTTGGGATGGCAAAACAGAAAAATACTAAACAAGGAATCAAATTTAGAAGAGGAAAACAAAAGCTTTATGCTATAAAAATAAAAATTCTATATAACAAGTCTGATTAGAAGATAAGAGGATTGGTGGAAACCAGATCTAAAGGTCTAAAGGAAAGTTTGAAATAGAAGGAAAAGCAGATTAAAATGCATACACACACATACACACACACAGACACACACACACACACAGACATCCAGTTAAAATACCACATTTAAAAACATAAAAGGAAGACAACAAAAGCAAACTATGACTTATGGCCCTACTCGGAATGGCTTCTCCTGGCTACACAACATTGCACTAATCCTTCCAGCCTCACTGTCTGGCACCCCGGGCTGCTCGTAGCTGGTGCCCGAAAACATTCATGGAAGTGCGTCAGTCTGGTGACCGTTCAGCTGCCTTGGCAATGAACCCGCTATACTTTTATGACATTAAATACAGACTCCTATCTCTGTAGCCCCGGTTTTTAATTATCTCATTGAAATCCCAAATCAGAAGCTTTTCCTATCATTTCCGAACTTGTTAGGTGAGAACTGGTTGATTAAAAAAATAAATAAATGCATTCATTAGTAAAGCCTTTTCTCTTGCAGAATATTAACTGCCAAAGTACTGCTGAGATAACACACATTTTAATATTGCTTTTCTCCTTTAGATCAGAGCTAAGACAGCAATCTGCGTTAGGGAGGTTGGAGTTTTAATTGCTGCTTTTTGAAAGACTTTCTTAGTAACTTTGGTCTCAACTTCCCAGTGTGTAAAACAGAGACCTGTGTTGGGAGCCCTGACCTGCTTGGGCATCTTTAGAAAACAGGAAGAGGCCTGAGCAAGTCTCTTGGCCAAACCCCCTACTCAGTGGGTCAAAACCCCACAGTCACTCTTCGGAGCCTGTGTACACAATTTCCTCAGGCTTTCCTTGTTCTTAAAATCCCAGCAGCGATTGTCTTATGGTTCTTGCTGTATTAATAAGTTAAAGAAATAGCATATTTTTGTATGAATGCTGTTTTAAAAATATTTACCGAATGTTTTACTTTCTGCTAGATTCCTTTCATTTCTCTTTTAATTTCTCACTAATCTAGGTGTTAGCTGCCCAGAGCATTTTAGAAGCCTGTCCTTTCCTTTTATCCTATTACTAAATATCCAGGGAAACATTTTTTTCCCCAGCATAAATTTTATATTGTTTCTACCTTAAAATCTTCCAGACTCAATTAAATCCATTGCTTCTTTTTGCCTAGTGAATAACAAGAACAACCTGCCTGGTAGATACTCATTCTCATATTCTTTGTGAAATCAAACATTGGTCTTCTTTCTACAAATGTAAACAAGCCTCATTTATTTTTAGCTTTTTCTTGTTCTTCTCTTATGAGACTTAAAGATGCCTCTAAGTGACTTAGAAAAGATAAAATGACTTAGAAAAGATAACTTGGTAAATGGCCTTTGAAAGTGGTCACATAATTTAAATTGGATGATATATTATTGTTTCTTTGGTTGTCCTTGGGTGTTTTAGTTTATGAATAATTAAAAAGAACACTTTCTAAATTCACCAAACTTCCTTTATTCATGAACTTCTTCAACACCTACTTACCAGCAAAGCTACTTTTAAAACTAATGAAACTCTTTCCCATTCCCACCTTTGTGCCTTGAGTAAAAAAAAAAAAAAAAAAAGCTTCTTTAAAATTATAACCTCCCTCTCCAGCACCACCCACGTCCCAATGGACTTTTCCCCAGGGCACTACTCACTCTTGACTGCCGTTTATGTTACGTATTATGTTCATGGTCAGCTCTCCTTTCCCTGGAGTCTAAACTCCTCAGGGACAGAGATTCTTGCCTATTTTGTTCACTGAAGCATCCCTAGTGCTTAGAATGTTGCTGGCACAGAGTAAATACATAAAAACTTGTTGATTGCATGAGTACAATTCTGGCACTGGAAATATTTGCAAGAATGCAATGCCAAATACCAAAGGCAGTACAACTGCAAACAAAATCAGGAAATAAAAAGCAAAAACTGTATCATATTATTCTAGAGCATAAAGAGGATCAAAGAGGGTTGTCCACATGATAAAACGATGACCCTAATAAGCACCAAACAGCAGACAAGCTGGTATCTGGAAATTTAAGAGAGATATTATTAATAAGGGACCCTATAAGTAGGTTAACCTCTCTGTAAGCAGATGGCATACACTAGGAAAGATGAACAATACAGCATGTAAACTCGGGGCACAGACATGGCAAAGGAAAATTCAAACATGGACCTTGGGTTTCCAGGGTTTCCACTCCTAGCTTTGAGACATAACTAAGATATAACATTGTGTGACTATAAGGTACAGATGTCCAGGCTTTTTAACTTTAACCTGGGTATCATCATAGTTAAGATGGTAAGAATCTGTCAGCTCATCCTGGTTGGCGTGGGGTTGCATACAGAATATTGTAGCGTAATCCATCATTCCATGGCCCAGTAAAACAGAAAGCTGGTGGAATGATGGGTGTGCACTATATTATTAAGACTGAGAAAGCTGGATGAAATAGAGTGAAAATGTAAAACAAAAGAAAGATGACGTGGGAGAAATATGGTCACCAGGAAAAAATTAATTAGAGGTGGAAAGAACCTTAGACATTATCTTTGCCAATGGCTCCATTTTATAGAGACCTAGAGAGGCTAAGCTCAGGTCAGATAGTTTGTGGCAGAAGTGGTTATCAGCAGAAATTGTGGGCAAATTTGAAATCGGAGGAAGAACCTATTAAGAAAAGAGGGCTGAACCAGAGGTTTAGAACAGAAAGAGGAAGGGGAAACAGTGAGTTAAGAGTAGGAATGCTTCAAACGCAAGAAAAAGACAGCACAATTATAGGTGAGGCGCTTAAGAAAGAGCTTGAGATCTGAGAAAAGTACGTTGGCTTCACTGTGTCTAATGACACCCATCTGCTGCTCAGATGTACAAGAACTGTGGGTATATAACTATACCTGAGTCAAAACTCAGCTCCATCGGTCAGAGCTGTGCAACCTCAAGTAACTTGCCTCACTTCTCTGAGCCTCAAAGCCTCATCAAAATGATCAGCCTTATTAAAATGAAGATGACCACACATATCTGGGAGGGGTGTGGTAAAATCAGATTAGAGAGTACATAAAGGACATCCAGCACACAGTAGGAATTGGGTAGATGTTAGTTCTATGTCCAGCTGACCCATGCCTCAGCCCAAATGGCCATTTCTTTAGTACTCCAAAGGCTGGTATTTGATCTCACTGGCTTTATGCACCTCCAGTGCTCTTTTTTTGTCACTGAAGAAATAGGGAAATGGAAACAAATATAAAGTAGATTTCAGTGCCTGAGTAAAAACCCAGGCATGGGGTATGTGAGTCATGGGGTATTGACCGTGCAGACGCTGTTCCATGTGAACCAACTGTCAGGTGAACGTCCTCTGCCTGCCCCCTGGTCTAAGCTGAGAGCCCTGCACCTGCCTGATAACACCAGCCAAAATGCAGCAACAACTTGAGTTGCACAGCACTCTGGGTTTTACCAATAGTCATGAAAAGTGGGGGAAATAAAGTCTATCAGTGAGTTACCTGGTTTACTGAATACCAAAAGAGAAAAGGAAATGTACCATTCCAAGGTGAGAAGAAGGCAATTTTACTCTTCCTGAAGAACAAAGTGGTTTCTCTTTTCACTTTATTTTCTAAGGTTCTACCCTTTATTGTCATAGATATTTTCATTTGGAAATTTTTTCCTGCTAATGTGCTAAGGTTAGAATTGCCTTCTTCTGAAAGAAGCTGTCAGTAGCCAAATTCTTTATAAAATCCATCTCTTGCATTCACAGGTATAGATGTGGTGAGCAAATAGATGATTTTACTCTCTAAATCCTACCTTCCTCATTGTCAAACGTCTTTCAAGTTCTTGGGTTTATTTTCTTTAATCAAAACATATGAAATTTATGTTTTCAAAAATGCATAACCTTTTGTTTTCCTTTTAGTTAATTGATTTCTGTTTCTTGAATGTCAGCTCAGAAATCAAAAGTACGTCAACCCACAAGGAGATAAATAAAGAGCAAAACCTCTAAAAGGAAACAGAGACAAGGAGAGTTTCTGTTGCAGAAAAGCCACAGGGGCCCCCAGCCAGGAGGTCCTCAGCACTCACCTTGCCATTGTACCAGATGCTCTCATTTCCCTCCGGATCGACATCGTCCGTTGCCAAGGTGAGGCAGACCAGTCTCCGTTTCAGCCCCTTGGCTTTAATCTGTTTCAGTGCTTGCTTTCCTATAAAGTCCGCTGGCTGCGGGAATCCAAGATAATGATGATGAATGAATGCTCAAATGCTGTGACAAGGTTAGAGATGCAAGCATTTAAATTTGTCTTTGCTATTTTCTCGCCAATTACACATTCAATAAAAGTACAGATTGGATCAAACGTCTAGACAAATATTTCTTAGTCCTTGAATGACAATATCATCCACCTATTTCTGAATAGGTTAGACTTAAGGGTAATAACTTGTGATAACAATTCTACCAGAACTACTTAGGCAGAAAAACATAAGGAATTATATGGCCATGGTGGATTATGAAAGTGACCCTTGGATCTAATGGTTCTAGGCAGTGGTCCTGGCTGGTGGTAAGCCAAGCACTACTCCATTTCTACCTATAGTAAGCCTTTTAGAAGGAGGAAATGGACTTTTTGAAATATGATTCGAAAAACCACCCCAAAATGCCTCACGTCTTTTTTTCCTCCTTCAGAATAATGGTCCGGGGAATGTATTAACCTATTGAGTTGCACTCATTAGTTCCTTCAGGAGATGTATTGAGGCCCTGCGTGAGGTGCCACGCTGGCCCTGTGTGGGTTAAAGCTTGTCAGACACGGACATTTTGATCCAAGAGCTTATTCTCTAACGTCGCACATTTCAACCTCTTTTCCCTTCCGTCCATGCAACACATGACAGATGACATTCCTGTTCCTGATACACCCCTCTGGGCACACTCAGGGTTATTCCCAGAGCAAGACAACTGAGTGAGAGTGACATTGTTACGGGGTAACCTTGAATCCATTCTTACGCGTGGGAAAAAAAGGAGGAATGGAGGAATCATGCAAACTTCAGGACTTTCACATTTATTAATAGCACCTTACGACGAACAGGTGAACAATAACGCATCAGTGGAGATACGTAGTAAATAAAGAAGATACAATTCTATCCAACCAGAACGCCAGGGAAGTGTGAGACACTAGTCAGGGGCTAAGCGCAGGAAGAGTTAAAATGACGGCACGCTGGGGGAAGCTGTCTGCACAGGAGTGTGCTCCAACAAGCATCTCCCATCTTATGGGGGGAGAGGGGAATTTGTGGTATACAAACCACATCTCTGTGAATGAGATTTAATTAGAGTTACAATGTGGAAAATTAAATTCTCAAAACAGTCCTCATATCAAGACTAACTACTCTCTAAAAGAAAAGGAACAACAACTTTAATTTCTTCATTGGCCAAAAAAAGGACAAATATTTCATGCCAAAAAATGTCCTCTGCTACCAACATTTAGGATTTATACAGCTCTTCCTGCACACACAGCATTTTGGATTGGTGCAGTAAGTCCCCTTAACCTCTTGGTTAAGTAGCAAGAGGGGTCCTCACATGCCCTCTGCCTGAGTTCCCCAGTTCACTCCTTTACTAAGTCAGAGCTTTTAGGATAGTCTCACAATGAAATGCGATTTCCATGGATACTGCAACTTTAAACTGCTGACCTGCACAGGAATCTAAAGAAAGTTTCCATTGGCCTAGGTTAAAATAATTGGAGAATGAAAGTCCAATTCTTTCCCATTTCCCAGTTTGATCCAGATGGTAAGAACTAACTATGAAGCCTTATTATGAAGCCAGATAAAAATTCAAAGAAGGCTAAACCCCATGTTACTTAAGACAGAACTACTAGGACAAAGAGGACAAAACAAACCCACAGGAAGAGTGTGATTCATGTCAGTTCACATGTAGGAAAAATCCATGATAACAAGAGTCATAAACCAAAGTTCATTATGGTTAAAACATGGATACATGAATATAGAAAGAACTCTATAACAATAGCAACAATTTTTTTGCTATCTTTTTAAGAGAAGACTTACATTATGGATAAATAATGACAAGGGGTGCTTTCTAGAGCTCCTGTCTGGTCTCTCACCGTTTATCATGTGGGGAAGCACTTAAAACAACATCGAGAGGCCAGTGCACACTGCGCAGTGTGGTCTGTGGGTGCCAGGAGGTCCTCAATACTTTATCTCCTGTTGTGAAATCTGAATCTTTACTGTTAGAGATTCACTTAGATCTTGAAGGCTTTGGGTCTTCCTGAGTCCCTATTAAAGAATTCTCTTTCAGTTATTTACTCAACTGTTATTAGTCCCCTGCTGTGTATCATATACTGTGTTAGGCATGAGGTATCCAGAGCTAAATAGATCATGGCCTCACAGCTTCTGGGAGGCTGCTGAGGAGATGTGACCTCTTCCCTCTGTGCCACGACATGCCCAGCCTTGAAATTATTCTATCTCCTCGATATTTTAACACAGCAGAGGAAAGGAGAATAATTTGAGATTACTGCAACTTGGAAGAACAGGACACACGGTAGCATAAACATCAGCTATACCAATTTGAAACATGATTCAATGTTGGTTCTGTTTGTTCAGTGAGAGTGTAAAAGTCACAACATTTTGTACATTCAAAGCAAGGATGTCTACCGCGTGGAGGCAGGAACGCACACAAACCGATGCTATGACAGGGGTCTGTACAAGTGGGGGCTCCAGGAGGAGTACGGTCAGCTCCCCCTGGGGTGGGGGAGCGCGGCTGCGGTCGCATCCTGTCCGCAACAACTGGTAGCGGAAGTAGCTTGAACTGAATTGTTAAAGATGAGCTTTCCTCATAACTACTGAAGCCTTAACTGCGTAGCCTTTTCCAGAAGTTCTTGCATTTACATTATAATTTGATCTCTGCAAGAACCCACAGATGGTGGATTTGGGGTCTAAAACAAGGGAGTGAACTTGGCCGAAGAAATAAAAAAACTGGCTTGAATGAGCAGTTTGCTCTCAGGAGCCCCAGGTCTGTTATCTTCATCTTCTGTGAGGGGCTTCCAGCGAGCGGCGCACGCCAATATCAGCTATACCTTTGGACAGGCTGTGGCGAAAGAGGATCACAACGAGAGCTTTCAGAAATGGGTCCTTTTGGGGGTGCTGGATGAGAGCTATTGGGGCTGGTGCCAGGGGCCTGAAGGAATATGATGTGCTGGAAGGGGGGCCTAACTTAACCTTTGCCAAATTTACAACCTCACCGACGTTTAAGCAGAGACATAAGGTATCAGCTAATCACAAGAAATAGGGACAGGAGGGGCTGCGGGGGACAATCTCAGGGCTCTTCCCTTAGAAGAGAAAAATTAAAGTAATGAATTTGGTAAAGAAAAAAAAAGAAACAATGTTTAAATAACATTTACAATGTATCAAGCACTTGCATTGTGCTAGGCACAATGCTGAGGGTTGTACATTCATGAGCTCATCGATCTTCATGACATTCCTATGAGATAAATAACTTTACCCCAGTCTACGGAGGAGAAAGGCCCAGCAAAGGTAAGGCTCGGTTACATGGCAACATAACTTAGCACCCTTAGATTTTATCCATAGGTATTTTTTAATGACTGTACCTGGAGACCGCCATTGGCAGACACAGCTGGTATAAATACTTTAAAAATATTTCTTTTAAATTATTCCTGGGTAGCCTAAACCTATTTGAAATACATTCACTATCCAATAATATTTTTGTATTACATAAAAGGATTTGAAAATACCCTGAAGGCTGTTAATGAAATTTGACATCTATATCTATATATCCCTGAATTAGGAGGTGATCTTGTTAGTAATACTATTCTCAGACATGAATGAAAACAACACTCTAACAAACAACAGAAACTTAATGAAATGTAAGGAACACACACTTGAAACACAGAGAAAAGGTGACACCTGCCGCTCAAGACAATCCTCCCTCCCCGAGATTCCCTTGTGCCTGACTCGGGAAGATTTAAAGTGGAGCAAGGGCACTTCATTCTCGTTTGACTTGGCTTTCCTCCCAAGATTGTAGATTTTGCTGCATTACATAGTTATTAATTATAAATGGGAGAGGGAAATATGACTAAAAGTAAGTGCTGTGATTAAAGCTGGTACTTTCAAGATCACCTGAGAACAGAAATCATTTCTTTAATGAGTCACTGCCAAATTAACTATATAAATAGCTATTCATGTCTTTGAGAAATGTAAATTTCTGGGGCACTGAGACTATAGCTTAAAAATAGTCTGGCTGATATTTTTTAATTTATTAATTTTAAAGAGCAATAAGAGCTATTAAAACAGCCACCTGTGATACATACTAAATATAACATCCACATAGTTGAAAACATTAAGTAGATTTTAAGTGAAATGCAATTACTCATTTCTTATTAGTTCTTTTAAAACCATACATATTAGCAAAAAGTATATGGAAATGAAATAAATCAGTATATTTTTGGTCCCAATTTTCAGGGCAATGGAGAGTTCTCAGATGTAGCTGAAGTCAAATTCATTAGTAGAACCTCAGTTCTCGAATTTAATTTATTCCAGAAAACTGTTCAAGAAGAGATTTGTTCAAAACTGAATCTCCTTGGTTTGTCACTTGAGAGACAAGTGACTGATCATATAGGTATCAGCACAAAAGTGTTGTCCAGTAGAGCATCAAGACTCAGGGTTTTGTTAGATGACTAAGACATATATCCCTTGAACAACTTGATTGAGAACCAAATTGTTCAAGAACTGAGGTTTGACTGTAGTAACAGAAAGAAGGTTCTCATACAGAGAAAGTCAGGTTTTTACACACCAGGAGAGGAATTACAAAAACCTAAGTTTTGGTCCTTATTTGTTTCTTATATTTGGAGTGTATACACATTAGAAAATTCAAGGAAGTCATCAGTTTGATATAATTTTTGGCCCAAATCTTTTTAACCTATATATTCAAAGATTCCAAAGGCCTAAGACAATCACTGTAACATCCTGGCTCCCAAGAAAACACCCGTTAGAAACCAGGCGCAGCACTGGTGGTGGAATTTTGCTCCTACTTTTACAGACAGAAGACAGCTAATGTTTACAGACAGAAGGCTAATGTTAATGAAATTTGCATGACTTTTGCTAGATTCAATGTTAAAGAGAATATTTACTTTTCAGTTTTTGAGTCTAATGATTCAAACAAAAACTGGACACCGGACTTGTGGCTTTGTCTGGTGTGTGTCCATGTTTAACTGCATTAGCAACAATTAGAAGGTAGAGTTTTCACAACAGTTTTCACCTCTCTAGACTGAAGTGAGGAACACTTACCCACTTGGTGTTTTGAGTACAGCACTCAAGTCTAAATGCAAAGTAAATAATTATTAAAGAAAATTAGAAAAACATGAAGAAATGAAGTCTCACCAGAGACCCAAGATCTTTCTTGCTGGGGTCTTCAAAAAGCTGAAAGGATTTTTTTCTACAGCTCTTGCTTTCATGCCTAAAAGGTTTTAGAGTCAATTCAGTAAGATGCAAGGTAACTAACATTTATAAAGGTACCAAATGTTCTATATCTCATCGAATATTTATAACAAACTTATGAGGTGGATAGTTTCTTCATTTTGGACATGAAGAAACTGAAGTGCTTATAGGTTAAGGAACTTGTTTAGTTTTAGAACCAGTATGTGGCAGAGCTATGATTCAAACCCTTCAACAAATATTTACTAAGCCCCTAGTAATTATCAGACAGTTCTAGCCCTAAGGATTCTTGGCCCCTGTCCTCAGAGGGCTCACAGTCTAGCTGAGGAAGCAGCCAGTATTATGGGGTGTGGTAAGTACCTCATTGGTAAGTACAGGGTGCTGTAGAAGAGGCATTCCCAGCACACCCTGGCTTAATTACCACCCATTAGATGAATCATCCAAATCCGTACTTTCAGACCAGAGGTCTCCAAACTCATATGCTCAGCTGCTGCCCGAGACTCTCCACTTGGCTGTCCCCGAGCTCTGCAACCCCACAGGTCCTTCCAAACTCCTCCTCTGCACTGTCTTCACATATAGTCCCTCGTGAGGTCTACCACCCTACCTTCCCTCACTCACACCTCTTTCTTCTCCATCCTATGGCCACTGGCCTTAGTTGTAGCCCGTGAGATCTGTCCACTGGAATTCTTCAATAATTGGGAAAGCGATCCCCCAGTACCAGGCTAATTCCCTTTTACTTTGTTTTCCAACACTAGATTGTCACTTCTTATTCAATATCTTTCAATGTCTTCCCAACGTCTCCAGGATACACTCCAAATTCTTTTTTTTTTTTTTTTTTTTGAGAGAGAGGGAGAGGGGAAGGGAGGGAGAAACAGAGGGAAACATCAATGTGAGAAAGAAACATCATCAGTTGCTGTGAGGGCAGGTCTCAACTGGTGACTGAACTCACAGCCTAGGCATGTGCCCTGACAGGGAACCTAACCAGCAACCTTTCACTTTGTGTGACATTGCTCAACCAACTGAGCCACACTAGTCATGGCGCACTCCAAATTCTTTAGACTGGTAAGTGAGACCCTTCTGCATGAGCCTCCAGCATTTCTGCAACACCCTGTCTTGACATTGCTTTCAACAACATAATACTTGTTGGGCATCTGTTATCTGTCAGCCCTGAGCTAAGTGTTGGTCATAAAATGGTAAATAAAGCACATTTTGTATTGCAAACACCTGTACTCATGAAGTTTACGTTCTGTTCAGAAAAAAGAAAGAAAATAATTACAAGCTGCAGCATCCTATAAGGAGAATGTAGCTGCAATTTTTAAAAAATTATCAAATAAAATCCAACAACATAGAAAAACATAATACATTACTAATTGGGTTTTATTCCAAAAGTGAAATGTTGGGTTAATATTTGAAAGTTAATAAATGTCATTCACCATATAAAAAATTAAAAATATGTAATTATCTCAATAGATGCAGAAAAAGCATTTGCAAAGTCTAATATTCCTGATTTAAAAAAAATAACTTTTAGCACTGGAAATAGAAATAAATGTCCTCAACTAATAAAAAGCATCCTGTAAAACCTGTAGCTTTCCACTTATGATCAGGAACAGATAGCCATGTCTGCTCTTACCACTTCTATTTAATTTGTTGAAGGAGGTTCTAGCAAGTTCAATAATGCAAGAAAAAGAAACAAAAAGCATCCAGGTTAGAAAAGATATGGTGAAAGACAAATGCCATATGATCTCACCTGTAAGTGGAGTCTATTCGACAAAATAAACTAACAAACAAAATAAACCACAGGCAAGGAAACATGGAGCAGACTGAAAGTGACCGGAGGGGATGGGAATGGAGGACAATGGTGGAAAGAAAGGGAAGGGACTAGACAAAGAACATGTGTGAATGACCCATGGACATGGACAACGGAGTGGGAATTGACTGTGGGGGTCGGGGGTGGGGTGGGTGGAGGAGGGCAAAGAGGGGGAAATTGAGACAACTGTAATAGAATAAACATGATTTAAAAATAAAAATTAAAAAAAGGAAAAGATAAAGCAAAACTTATTTGTATACTTATTTATTTATATACTTGTATATTTATTTAAAAACTTATTTTATAAAACATGATTGTTCATGTAGAAAATCCAATGAAATCTACAAAAAAGTACAATACTAGAACTACTAAGTTTAGCAAAGTTGTAGAACACAAGATCAACATACAAAACCCAATTGTTTTCTATTTACTGGCAATACAAAACTGGAAATTGAAATTAAAAATACTATTTGATGCTATTTTGATGGGAAAAATAGCATCAAAATACAAAAAGATTACCTGAATAAATTGAGAGAGATACCTTGTTCATGAATTGGATGACAAATTGACCTATAGAATGCAAAACCAATCAAAATCCCAAGCCACCTTTTTTTAAAAAAATAAATTGACAGCCTGTTTCTGAAATGTATGGAGATTCAGAGGACATAAAACAAGTAAAACAACTTTGAAAAAGAACAAAGTTGCAGGGCTATCACAATGTGATTTAAGCTACAGTAATCAAGACAGTATGGTAGTGGTATCAAGAAAGACACAGACAGATGCTCCTCAATTTACTATTCATTGTAAGTTGAAATATAGCAAAACTTTATTTGATACACCTAACCTGTTGAACATGACAGCTGAGCCTAGCCTCCCTTAAACATGCTCAGGACACATTAGCCTATGGCTGGGGGAAAGCATCTCACCGCCACGGCCCCGCATCACAGGGAGCGCTGTACAGCATATTGCTAGCCTGAGAGAAGATGGAAATTCAACGTACGCTTTCTGCTGAATGCCTGTTGCTTTTGTACCATCAGAAAGTTGAAAAATCATTAAGTTGAACATTTGTAGATTGGGGATCTCTGTAGATCAATTGAACACAGTAGAGTCCAGAAACAGACCTAAACATATATGGACAACTGACTTTTGACAAAGGTACAAAGGCAATGCAGTTCAGAATGCATAGACTTTTTACCAAATGGTGCTGAAAACAATTGGATATTTATATGTTAAAAAACAAACTTCATATCTTGCACCATATAAAAAAATTAAGTAAAAATGAGTCATAGGCTTAAATGTAAAAAGATGATAAAACACCTAGGAAAAACAGGAGAAAATATTTGTGATTTTGGACTAGGCAAAGATTTCTTAGATACACACCAAAAGTATGATCCATTAAAGAACAAAAGATAAGGACTTTAAAAATTTAAAAAATTATCCCTGGCTGGGTAGGTGATTTGGGTAGAGTGTTGTCCCAATACTCCCAGTTTGCAGGTTTGATCCAGGTCACGGCACATACAAGAATCAACCAATGAATGCATAAGTAAGTGGAACAGCAAACCTCTCTCCTTTCTCTCTCTCTTGCTCTCCCTCTCTCTAAAATCAATGAACAAAATTTTTTTAAAAATTTCAAAACTGTTCTTTGAAAGATACTATTAGACAAATGAAAAGACAAGACACAGACTGGGAAAAAATATTTGCAAAGCATGTATCTAATAAAGAACTTTCAAAACAAAAGCAAAAGGAAAACAATTAAAAATGAGTAAAAGAGTTGATCAGACACTTCACATTAAAAGAGATAGGAATGGTAGACCAGTACATAAAAATATGTTCAATGTGAAGTCATTAAGTAAATATATTAAAACTTTGATGAGTTATCATGACATATATCTTAGAAAAACTAAAATTAAAAAGACTGACCATGACAAGTGATTAGGAAAGATGTGGAGAAACTTGAAACTCTTCTATACTGCTGGTAGAAACATAAAATATAAAATGGTACATCATTTTATAAAATGATGTCTTAAAAAGTTAACATATACCTGATATTTTATCCAGCCACTTTACTCCTAGGTATTTACCAAAGAAAAAAGAAAGCATTTGTCCATACAAATACTTGTACACAAATGATAATAGCAATTTTATTTATAACAGCGTTAAGCTGGAAACAACTCAAGAGTTAATAAGTATATAAACCAAGTGTGGTATATATATATATCTCCTAGTATGAAAAGGAATGATACACATAATACCACAGATGACTCTCAAACTAATTATGTTGAATGAAAGAATACAAAGAGTACATAGTATATGATTACGTTTATATAAAACTCTAGAAAATGCAAAGTAGTCTATAGTGACAAGAAGTCCCTTGGGGGCACGTAGGAGTGGAATGGAGGGCTGGGAAGGAGGACTTGTAGGGGGGCATGAACCAACTTCTGGGGATGAGGAACATGTTCGCCATCTTCGTCATGGAGACGGTTCCACAAGTGCATACATGCATTAAAACTTATCAAATGGTATACTTTTAATATTTCAGTTTATTGCATGTTTAGTTAAGCTGTTAAAATAAAAATAATGATACATAAAAGCAATCTAGATAATTACTTCAATTCATTCCTGCACCAGGGTACATGGACCTCCACACTACAAAGCAGTCGACTAACCAGCACATTGAAGCTTGTGGGGTGAAATCATTTTTTCATAACAGAAATTGGGTATATGTGAGGAGGATGATTCAATGTCTGTTAGTTGAATGTACTCTGGAAGATGTTTCAGGAATCATAAGTTTTATCTTGACCTAGGTTTTACTTCCTCTTTTCTTCTTTCCTTTCTGTTTCTTTTTTATCATTCAGCTAAGGAAATGAGTAAGAGAATAAGGATGGCTTCATTAAAATGACACAAGTTTGTGGCTCATACAGATAACATAGCACCGAAGTCATCCACAACTCTGCTAGCTGGCAGTTTGTAGAATTTAGACATGGTAAGGGAGCCCTTATTTTACAGATTAGCAATCTTAGGTACAAAATGAAATTAAATAGCTTTCCCAAGGCCACATAGCTAGAATCTGGTGCTTAAAAAGAAAATTTTACTTACTGCCAGCTTCAAAGAAATGGTGCGGGGATAGAATGTATTTACCAGTAGACTAGCCAAAAGGGGTCACACATCTACTGACTTACTGCCAGTCCACTCAGATTCTGTATCAGCAGCCTCTGATAAGTCTACCTATTTTTCTGCTTTCCTGTTTATTCCCAAGACTGCAGCAGGCACGAGGTTAAAAAAAAAACACAAAAACAAAAACAAAAACAAAAATAACTAAGACAGTAGTTCTCAGTGATCACTGCATAATAAAACCAAGAATCCTAGACCCTGTTATCCTCCATCCCCACCCAGTTGGTTTGGGGTAGGTCAGTGCTCTCAAACGTGAGTGTGAATCGGAATGTCCTGTCATACGTACAGAAAATAGACGGATGGTTGCCAGAGGGAGCGGGGATGGAGGACTGGGTAAAAAAGGTGAAAGATTTGAGAAGTACAGATTGGCAGTTACACAACAGTCATGGGGATGTAAAGCACAGCATAGGAAATATAGTCAATAATAGTGTAATAACGATGTATGGTACTAGAAATACTATGGGAAACACTTTGTAAGGTATATGATCGTCTAATCACTATGCTGTACACCTAAAACTAATAGAAAATAATACTGAATGTAAAGTGTAATTGACAAAAATTCTTTTTTGAAAAAGAGTCTCCTGGAGGGCTTGTTAAAACAGACCGTTGGGCTCCCAGTTTCTGATTTTGGGGGCCTGGGATGGTACTCAATACCCTGAGTTTCTAACAGGTCCCAAGGCAACATTGATGGTAGTCGTCTGTGAGCCACATTTTGAGAACCACTGGAGGCACAGCATCAGTGATTTTTTTTAAAGTTCTCCAAGATAGAGAAGTTCAGCCAGTTGAAAATCTTGATTTGAAAAAATCATTATCAATCTTTTCTGGAATCACCTGGGGAATTAAAAATAAATACTGATGCCTGAGTCCTTACCCCCAAGATTCTTTTAATATTGATCTGGGATGCAGCCTGAACCTCAAGATTTTTTAAAGCCTCATAGGAAAAAGTTGAAGAAGATACAAATACCTGAAAATGCTTATTGTGTTTATAGATAGGAAAAGTTAATGTCATTGAAATGTTCATGCTTCCCTGACCTGTGAGGTTCACTTGGTTGGGCATGGTCCTGCAAAAGGAAAGGTCACCAGTTCAATTCCTGGTCAAGGAATATGGCTAGGTTGTGGGTTCAGTCTCCAGACAGGGCATGTACAAGAGGCAACTGATTAATGTTTCTCTCTCACATAGATGTTTTTCTCCCTCTGTTGCTCCCTCCCTTCCTCCATCTCTAAAAGTAAATAAATAAAAATTTTAAAAAATGTTCATACTACCCAAAGTAATCTGCAGATTCAACACAATTCCTATTAGCAAGACACCAATGATGTATTTCACAGAAATGGGACAAATATTCAAAAAATTTATATAGAAACACAAAGGCCCTGAATAGCCACAGCAATCTTGAGAAAGAAGAACAAAATTGTAGGAATCATGCTACTGGGTATCAAACTATACTTAAAGGCCATAGTAATCAAAACAGCATGGTACTGGAAAAAAGAAACTGACATATTGATCAATGGAATGGAATAGATAGCCCAGAAATGAACCAATGCTTTTATAGTCAAATAATATTTGACAAAGGATGCAAGAACATATAATGGGGTAAAGATAATCTATTCATTAAATGGTGTTGGGAAAATTGGACAGACATGAAAAAAAAGATGAAGCTAGATCACCTTCTTATACCACACACAAGAATACACTCCAAATTGACTAAAGATTTAAAGATAAGGCTCAAAACCACAAAACTAGAAAAAACAAAGACAGTAAAATCTCCGACATTTCTCACAGCAATATTTTTTCTGACATATTGCCTCAGGCAAGGGAAACAAAAGGAAAAAATAAACAAATGGGACTACATCTAAATAAAAAGTTTTGCACAGCAAAGGAAATCATCAACAAAATGAAAAGACAGCCCACTGAATGGGGGAACATGTTCATCAGTGAGACAAAAGATAAGGAGTTCATACCCAAAATTTATAAAGAACTTACAAAACTCAACAGCAAAAATACACTCCAATTAAAAAAAGGGCAAAGGACCTGAATAGACACTTCATCAAAGAGAACATACAGATGGCCAACAGACATGAAAAGATGCTCACCATCACTAATCATCAGAGAGATGTAAATTAAAACCACAACGAGCTATCACCTCACACAGGTCAGAATGGCTATTATCAATAAAGTACTGACGAGGATATGGAAAAAGGGGAACCTCTTTACACTGTTGGTAGGAATGCAGATTGTTGCAGCCACTGTGGAAAGCAGTAGGGTGCTACTTTAAAAAACTAAAAATTGGACTGCCTTATGACCCAGTGATGCCACTTTTGGGAATATATCTGAAGAAACCTAGAATCCTGATTCTAAAGAACATATACATCCTTACGTTCATTGCAGCATTATTCACAATAGCCAAGATTTGGAAGCAGCCCAACTGTCCATCAGTAGATGAATGGATAAAATCCTGTGGTATATTTACACAATGAAATACTACTAGGCCATAAAAAAGAAAGAAATCTTACCTCGATGACAGCACCGATGGATCTGGAGAGTACTAAACTAAGTGAACTAAGCCAGTCAGAGAAAGGCAAGTACCATATAATTTCATTTATATGTGGAATCTAATGAACAAAATAAACTAACAAGCAAAATAGAAACAGACTCATAGATACAGAGAACAGACTGACACAGCTGTCAGAGGAGAGGGTGGTTGGGGGCTGGGTAAAAAAAAGTGAAGGGTTAAGCAAATGAAATAAATTAAAGAAAATAAAAATAAATAAAAGAATACTCTGCTGAACATAGTGTGTGGAACACTGGTAGCTCTTTTGAAATATTATTATAATATAATGCCATTTACTGGGGGAGCATGGTGGCAAACATTGTTTGCAAGTAAGAGGAAAAAGCATTGTTTGATTTACAAGAATCACACTCTAGATGATTGTAACATGCAGCCAGAACTGAGAATCACTGAAAATTTTCTGCCTTTTCAATTCCTGCTATTGCTTACCTAAAATCTCCCTAACAGAGATGGATACTTTTTACCACAATAGCAATACTAGAAATTCCTTTCTATCTTGTTTTCTGTCAACAATGATTTAATTCCACTTTGATGTTTTAAAACTGCTAATATTTATTGAATTCTTAGGATGTGGTAGGCCTGGTAATAAGCTCTTTGTTATTGTACTGTCTTTTTGTTTTGTTTTGCTTCCTGAATAGCTATGCTTAAGTAATTTTTCCTCAAAGAGAGATCCTGTATTTCCTAGAATCAATTTTTCCTCAAAGAAGTATTTTCTAGAATCAAAGAGAGATCCTGTATTTTCTAATTTGTGGATACTATATATTAAATTTTACTTCATTTCTGCTGGTTAGAAACTCAAGTCAGGAAAGGGGAGGGAGAGAAAGAAGGCAATGGGGGACCTCCTAGAAGAAATATTCTGATCTGCTTAAACACATTCTACTTTGTACTTGATTCTCTGTGAGTCTTGGCTGAGGTTCTCTCGAAATGCACAAATATTCGGTAATTCCAAGAGAAAATTCCAAGAATACATACGTTTCCCTTTTAAGGCAGCTAATTTCCCTTTTGTTCTTGATTAGTGCACTTCTTTCATTTCTAACTAAAAAAAAAAAAATGCCACTAACTTTTCCCCCCAAAGTAACTTCCTTTCGAACAAATTCTCATACTAGTAAGAACAATGATATAAGTTGTTTCAGGTAAAGGGATTCTAGCTGAGGAAATTTAAAAGTATACACAAGTATTCAATTATTTTTACCTGAATCGCAGTGGGGGTTAGCGCTTCCTCTCCAGGCCCTGTGCTCACTATCCACAAGATGGCGCTGTTCTGTACTGCCGAACAGCCCTCCTTGGGTATGGACGGTATTTTCATAATTAATGTTGAGAATGTCTCCTATGTCTTTAGTTCCTTAAATGCTTCTGTTTCAAGTTTCATGAGATCTGAGAGCCACCAGCAGTCCTATCTTTAACTTGTAATCCTGTGGTCCAGCTAGGTGTTTAATAAGAGAAACTTAGTTAAGTGTTGACTAGGTGGATGATTGGTCATGCCACCGGGGAACTGAAGCTCAAACAGCTCTAAGAATTAAGCAAGGCAAGTGTCATCACACCATCTTCCTTAGCCATCTAAGATTCCTTCAATGTCTCATTTTTCTTTCACCTATTTTTGTACCAATCTCACAAGAACTCAGTTCACCCTAACGAAGCCTAATGGTTCCTCTCCTCACTCACTCATTTTTTTCTTCTAAAATGGGCAAAATGAGCTATTCCGATCCTACCATAAAACACAGAATTTGTTATAACAAAAAGTGATTATGGGAGGTATCAATGAATAAAGGTGTAAATTCTATTATATATGTTCCAGAAAAAGGATTTCCTGGGCAGTTACTCAACACTGATAAGCTCTTTGTAGGAAAGAACCTGCTGGGGAAAGGGATGGGTGAGAAAGCACCACAGTGAGGTTGGAGCTCAACCCGGGCTAACCCTATTGACTACACCTAGGTCTCTGCGGCTCTGTGCTTCAGTTTTCTGGCCCTCCAATGAGGAGGTGGTTCTGAGTGATTTCCAGGGGCCCCCCTAGCTGTGATACCGTTGCATCTCTACATTTTCCTTTTTATTATGGCTTTGTATTATGGCTTATGAACAATCGCTGTGTAAATGCTTAAGGGCCAAGTAGGGAATTCTACATAGAAGCATACCTGGTTTTATTGCTGTTCACTTTATTGCGCTTCACAGATGTTGTGTTTTTTTCCAAATTGAAGGCAAGGCTCTCCACCAGTAAAAAGGTTACAACTCACTCTATTGCAAAACTTAAATATCAAGGCTTTGCCTTCAATTGGTAAAACAAACAAGAAAAACTCCCCAAAACCACCACCACCACCAACACATCTGTGAAGAACAATAAAGCAAAGAGTAATAAAAAGTTGATCCAACCTATTCACCTGCCTTGGAAATTAGCAAACACAACGATGGCTAGGTTGATACCCACTAACCACCTGAGTCAATATAAGACTGAGTCAATGAAAAAGACTGGCTCAGGCAGGTCCGAGTCCTTGTGCTACTGCACTTCCACCCAATGAAAGCATTGGAAATTAACTTCGTGACACCACAAGCAACGATTCAGAAATCACAAAAACACACCATAAATCAAAGTCATTATGTTAAACAACTAACTTAATTCTGAGCTGAGCTTTCGTTATTGAAGTAATTTAGAGGAACTAATAAATACGCAATCCACACCTGCTTACAACTATAAAGGGAGCTTTAAAATCCATTTCAATATGAAGAGATAATTTATCTGTGCTTTATTCCCAAACAATAATACCCAAACACTGAAGCAAAAGAGACAGTTATCTATTTATCTATTGGTGACCAACAACAGAACTTTAGGGCTTTCAAGAGCCGGGCCATTTTTATCCTTATTTTAAACAGTTAAACTAAGACTTCTGTTATCAGAAGGAGCAATCTGCTGCTAGGGTCTGCTTGAATTCCAAGCACCTGCTTCCTCTGGTCTGGAGGCAGATGGCACATCATAAAAATAAAAGTCATGGGGAATATGCACAGAAAGATATTCCCTTTAAAACCCTTTAGGAGAAGCCTCTTTTTCTAAAATCTAATACTGTATATGTACATGTTTATGTTACTCTCTTAGCTCAGTATTTGGGAACTGGTACAGGGGCATTAAAAAAAGTTTCCTTAGCCTGATTCAAACGCATGTGCTCACATGTTTCCATAGGATGGGAAAACAGACTTTATTTTAGCTGATCAGCACCTGAGGCAAGGCAGTTTGTTCTTGGAACTCTCACAAGCATCCTGAAGAGCAGCTGCTGTTCTAACCTACAATCCAACCTCAACTCTACCAAGTTCTTTTATAGTAACCAAGACTGCTCAACAGGCATCTGAGTCAGCTGGAGCTGCTCTCACAAAGCACTAAAGCCTACATGGTTTAACCAACAGAAGTTTATTGCTCACAGTTCTGGAGTCTGGCAAGTCCAAGATCAAGGAACCTGGCCAATTTCAGTCCCCCTGTAAGTGTCCTCTTCCTGGCTTGCAGACGGCCTCCTTCTCTCTGTGTCCTTACATGGACCGAGAGCAAGCTTCCGGTCTTCCTCCTCTCATAAGAACATGAATTCCAGCATGGGGACCCCACCTCATTATCTCATCTAAACCTAATTACCTCACAAAGGCCTCACCACCAAATAGCACCCCATTATGGGGTTAAGGGCTTCAACATGTGAACTTCGGAGGGACACAACATTCAGTCCACAACAATGAGATAATCTCCTATATATTTATAGGCTTGTATAGATAAGCTAAGCTGTAATAAATTGACCTCATAATATGCTTTTCCACAGTAATTATGTAGGGTGGTGCTCCTCACATTTTAGGTGCACCAGAATCCGCTGCAGCTTGGCAAACAAGGTTTCTTGGCCTGACCCCCAGAGATCCTGGTTTAGTAGGTCTGGGGTAGAGCCTGAGAAACTGCATTTCTAACAAGCTCCTAGGTGATGCTGATGTGTTCTGTCTGAGAACTGCAAGTTGAAAACCACTGATGTAGGAGTTCCCTTTACAATGTTGATATCAGTTATGAGTCTCTGGGCCTGTATTGGCTTCCCAGTAAATACCTATTTTTATGCTGAACACATTTGAAATGTGTCATTTGCTTATACTCAGATGTTGCAGTTACATACAAAGATGCTTAACAAGCAGATGGACGATCTGCTGAGGCCAGGCTGCTCTGTGCTGTGAGCGCCCAGGGAGGGTTGATTAATGCCATAGGTCTCACTGGCTGATGTGCGGCATCACAAGTCGCCAGGTTTTACAAGCATGTCTGCTGGCATCTTCTCCTTACTCATTCTTATCTCAGAGTGCAGATTTGGTCTTTAAAGTTGCTGGATTCAGCTGTATTACCTCTACAAGCACACTGCAAAAGGTCAAACTGATAGCAAATTTTGACAAAGCTTAATGTGAAGCACTTGACAATGCTTAGCATGTCTGGTCAACTCGTTTGTCCTATAAGCACATGGTTAAATTTTAAAGCAAGGCTCTGTCATGAAACAGGATAATTTTAAGATTTACTTCAAGTACACTTTGGAATGTAAACATACCTTATTTAGCTTTACAAAATATTCCAGTCCAGCTTCCAAGGGATTTGTATCACAGTTCATCTAAAAGGGAAACACACATTTTAAATCTTAGATGAGTGCAAATCATTTCAGTAACTTTATGTATTTTTTTTTTTTTAGGAAAAAGAATACTTTTTGATGTTGAATATAGATTGTGAAAAAAGAAAATTATGGGTCTTTGATGTGATTTTTTAAATCTAAAATTCAAATGTACCCTTTTAGTTATTATTTCAATAGCAAATTAGAAACTAAAGTTCACAGTTCATTTCCATGACTTTTATTATAATAAATATTCACAGGATACCACAATATGATGTTCCTTCCAGAAACAAGAATTTCATGTTTTTATGCAATAATCTTGTGTAATTAGGCTTTGAAAAGTTATGAAGTAATTGACTTATCTTACAAGTAGCATGGAATCAGGATAAGCAGAGGAGAAAGCAGATGGTAGGAGAATGACTTCTACAGAGTTCAGGAAAAGAGAAAAGGAAAAAATAGAGGTTGAATCTCAACCTTTTCAAATGCAGATGAGTTATTACAATATACTTCAAATCAGAACTAAAGCTACTACTTGGGACTAGACCTGAAGTTAATGGTTTTTGTTTGTTTGTTTTGTTTTTATTGGTCTCTTTTGCTCCTAAGAACTTGTCTAAAGCTCATAAAGAGTAGCCAAACTTATAAAAAAAAAAAAAAAAAAGACAACACAGCACTAGTATAAACCAGTTGAGTAATATAAACTTGTTTCACATAATATAAAATTTGGTCTCATGTTTTCTAATTAATTTGAGCAACTCTAAAATTATTTTGTATCTGATCCAGGTTTCAGAATTTCTCTGGGAAAAAAAAATTAAAACAAAGCCCGGAAGATTGATTGCTGTAATAACACTAGAGGGCGCGCTGGCACTACTGGGAAATCGAGGGGCCTGGGATGGGAAACGCTCTTAAGAGGATGGATCCCCCGGAGGAGGCACGAGATAAATAAAAAGGCTGGAGGGTGGAGAAATGCCTAACTGGAAAGGCTGTTTCTGCTGCTTCGTTCCATAGGGAGCAGTGTGGGGACAGCTTTCTCTGTTTCCCTCCCTGCTGCAACCTCATCTAAGGCCCAGGTTGAAGGCTGGGAATTCCTTAACAGAGCATCTCTCCTGCAAAATGACAAGGGGCTCCTGGACCCTTGCTCTTCCTGTGGTCCAGGAGGCTGCCCTCTCTACCTCAAAGACCACTTGCTTCTGCCTATAGTTTAAAGGCCCAAGGGGCTCTGCCTGTGCTTTCAAACACATTTTGCTCTCCAGTTAAATTCATTCTATTATTTGCTAGGCACTTTGTAGACTAATATCTAAGCTCTGTAGGAAAAAGATTGTCTCTATTTTATAGGAGAGCACACAGAGGCTTTAGAGAGTTAAGGTCACATATGTAGTGGGGGATAAATTCAAACCCAAGAAACCCTACTCTAAAGTCCATCCTTCACCATTATTACTCATCTCACCTCTCAAGCCTAAAACCTCATTGTCTTCTAAGAAAAAGAAGGAATCTGAAAACATTAAGGGGTCCAGAGACAGCCTGCTATTTTGGAGATAAAATAGGAGAACAGAGTTTGAACCATAGTTTGGCCCCTTCATATAACCTAGAGTAAGTTGTTAACTGTTTTTTAGTGTGATTGCATGCAGGATGGGGATAATGAAGATACCCTGACTCTGAACCTCTTGTCCAAGAATCACCAATCATCAGGAGAGCTGAGAAGGGAAGTGAAATCATGCATATGAAGACGGTGTATAACCATACAAATAGAAATCCTTAGCTCCCATTATTAATGGTAGAAGTAGGCTGGCCAACACATCCTGGACCATTAACTGTGCTCCTCAGAAAGACGCCTGTTTTTGTTGTTTCCCCAAAAGGCACGTGATAAGAAGACAATGAGAATGGGCAAAATGATAGAGGAGGGGAATCTGAAAGGTGGCCCTCCAGTTCTGGGGAGGCGGGCAGGCTCCCCCAGAACAGCTCCACACACTGGCAGAGGTGGGGTCCAGGGCTTCCTGCCAAGAGGAGGAATTAGGCAGAATAAACATTGTGTCATAATTCCACTTTCAACTGGGAAATTGAAAAGAAAAAACTCTTCCCCTAATTAAACAAAGTTATCTAACAATACATCATTTCTCTTACAGTCAGGACCAATGTTAAAGCAGTTAAGACTAGCCCTTATAAAAATAAATGGAAAAAAAAAGTATCCCTTATATAAAAATCAGATGCAATAAACAAAATTTTAATGAAGATGCTAGCATTTCAAACCTCTGACCCCCAGGCTCTGAAAGCTTTCTCCAGTCTTAAGGCATTCATGGCGTATGTTCCGAAATTGTCAATTCCCTCCTGCTGGCCTGCATCCATGATGGCATTATACAGTGCCGCGGAGTCCGCGCGATGGTGGTACAGCTCCCAACCCAGCTCACCTAAAATCAACCCACAAGTGCCACATTAGATACAAACAATGGTCACCTGGTTTAACATGCATTAGCTAAAAAATATAGATAAACGGAGAGATTTCACTTGTGCTAAATACACATTACTGAGTTTTAAAAGACTAGTTCATTAAAAAAATATAAATAAATAAAACAGTTGCAACAAAAATCCACTGCAAAAGACCCTGCCATATCATGGATGCATTTGTGCCCAATCCTCTCTCTTGACCTCAGCTTCATAATGTTGAGTGATCAGCATGGCATAGTTTATCCAGTTGCCCCTTAATCACAAGATTTAAGAAAATAGGCAACTAACATTTATTCAGATGGTCTTCATTGTGGTCTTCACAGCCTCTAGTTCCCCCTACTCCCCTTTCTTCCCCACTTGGTCATTTCTTTCACCATTAGAGCTGTAGGCAGAAAAACAGAGAAGATGAAGCCCAGCCCAGTGTGCTTATTTTTTAAGCTGCTTGTGCTTTGTCCGGGCCACCATTTTGCCAAGGTTAGGGGGACCGGAGTGGGGGACAGGCGCACGGACGCCAGGGAAGGACGTTGGCCTTCAGAGTGCATGTTCTCCTCGTGCCCCAGTGTCGAGGGCTGCTTTTCTCCAGGACACCCCCAGCACATGAGCCTCGGGCAGCTGAACAAATGCTTAGGCACCAAGTGCTCCTTCTGTGAAGGGACAAGGCGGTCCGGAGGAAGTTAGAAGTGAACCTGGAGCACCAATGGGGAGCTAAAGAGCATTCGTTCAGCTCTGTTTTGAATACCTACTATGTGCAAGGTTAAGTGCTGTATGAAGACTTCCCTAATGCACTTAGAGTCTAGAAAGAAAGCTGGGTAGCAGGGATGCTGTGACAGCGGCGCCTGACATAGCAAGGTGGGAGGGGGCCTGTGGGAGACGATCTTGAATGTTCCCAGAGTCAGGGGGCCTAAATATTGTGTCAACCCTTCCACTATTCCAGCAGCTGCCATCTTCCTATTTGCTTATCTACCCTTATAAATGGTAGGCAACTATAGCATAATTGAAAATCTGTGGAATGACTTTCTCAGACTAAAAAGTGAATAGAGAGAATTGTCATAAAAGTTGGACAGGAGAAACCATCCTTCAAAATTATACTGATGAAGGGGGTTGGGGAGAGGCAGAGAGAGAGAGAGAGAGAGAGGCAGAGAGAGAGGGGGTGGGGGAAGTGCATCTGCAGTAGCTTCTTTTAAATTTTAGAGACTTACTTTAGGCTTTTTTCCAATTCTTACCAGTATAAGATATCCTAATAGCAGTGACAGGAATGTTGGAAACCTTTAAAGATTTGGTTTGAAGAAACTTGAAAACATCATCACTAAGATCTTCAGAGGTCAGTTTCTGAAGGACCTTTCTGGCATGTGGCCCTGCAACTCCAAGAACCCCAAGCTCATCAGTTATGTTTTTAATTTCAACGTTGTATCCACCTTTGAGTGCCTCTTCTTCAATCCATCTGCATTAGAGTCATAAACGTTGTGTTAAATTTTGCTTGAATAATGTATGTTGGTAACATACTACTTCTCTGAAGACATGCTATGTTTAGAATTACCAGAAAGTTCTCAGAATGTTGCATCATATAATCACCTATTTTTCAAATTTGAAGAAACTGAGTCCCAGAGATTTTAAGTGATTCTCTATAAACCACCCCCTTATATAAATTGGGGGTAATTTTTCACAGTACAGAGGGATCCTTCGATTTAAACGAGTTCTGGCACACAATTATTTTAAATAGTGACAGCCTTATTGCATTTAAACTAATGACTCAATCTTCAAAAAGTAATTTGAATCCAAATTTTCTCTAATACCTGTACACAGAAGGCACATTCATGCTGCCAAAAGTTAACAATGTGCCTGCCATCAGACGCAGAATTGCTTTGACAATCACAAGGAAAATATAAAAACTCTAAAGAATAGTTTAAATTTCTGTCTTGATGAATTATTGGAACCCAGTTATAGAGTGTGTTTATAAGTTGTTGAGCAGTCCTTAGAAATACATAAGTCTACCATAAAATGATCACCTGGATTTACACAAAGCTAAGCGACTAAAATGGCTCCCAATACATCTTGCATTAGAGGATATAATCTGCATAATTTTATAACTATAATGAGAATCTGTCAGAGTCAAGATTTTTCCTGCCCAACTTTTATGGCAATTCTGTCTATTAACTCCTAGTTTGACATTTATTAAACAATAATATTCCAAATATCTTTGGAATACTAGGCTAAAGACTACATATTTTACAGTAGACTAAATAGTAAACTGAAGATTTATGTGAAGGATCGACTTGGCAGGGCAGCACTTTAGATCCAGTTGAGGACCAGAGAGCACAAAGCATGGAAGAGGGAGAAGCTTACTGAATGTGAGCCTCAGAATCAAAAAGAATGGCTTCAGCAAGTTACTTTAACCCAGGCTTCAGTTTCCTCATCTGAAAATGGAATTGAATATACTGTGCAAATATATATCTATTAACAGAATTAAGATAATATGTAAAAAGAGTTCTGACATGTTGATGAGGCTTAATAAATGGAAGTTGATATTAGAATCAGTACACCTTGTAGAAGGATTTTGGAGGAGGGGTGGGAACAGGGTCTCTCACTTTAAATAATTTCCTATAAAGACATGAAGTTTATTTGAAACAGTAGGGCTTAAGAATTAAAGTTTTACTTTCCACTACTAGTAAAAGAAAAACTCAATTTAAGATTGAGTCAATGTTTAATCCATATAAAATTTTCTTACTAGGAGTGCACTTACCTAAGATCATGAAGTTCTGATCCAGAACCAGTTATTAATAGAAATTCCCCAGGAGACTGATGAGAAACAGTCAACTCAGCATACACTCGACCCTTTGGTGTTAACATGTGACTTATGTTTGTAAAACCCACCTATGCAAAAGAATTTAAAATTATCTTAGTATGAAACAAAAATCTTGTGTATCTTTTTAAAACAACATGTCAATAAAAATGTTGGTATCAACAATAACAAACATCTGAATCTTATCATTTATATCAATTGTATGGATTATTTGTAAACCTAAGCACAAGATTAATTTTGAATTTCTCACTTTTCATTACAATTATTTGTCATAAAAACTGTACTCAGTCAATGTTTTCATTCCCACTGACACAATTAAACAGTCATAGGATCCTTGGATGATAATTCATTCAACAAATTTTCAATTTAAAAATTAGCTAGAATACTCTTGACCAGTTGAAGAGTTCTAGTGTTCATTCAGAAATCATTAGATTCTATGGACTAAAATAACATAGTGTTTTGTTTTGTTTTTTTTTAATGAGAGGCTAGAGAGTTAAGCAGCCCACAATCCTGGACCTTGAACCATTTTAAGGTTATTTACCTTTGGAATGACATTTGCAAAGAGATGGTCCAACAATCGGACTGAATCTTGGCCTTTGATGTTAAACTTGCCAAATGGTGTCAGGTCAATTACCCCTACTCTTTGCATAACCTGCTGATACTCAGAACCCACAGGCTCAAACCAGTTTGTGCGGCGAAAACTTGGCCTGAAACACAGTTTGTGATTTAAAAAAAACCCGTCATTCATTTTGAGAAAATTACAGAATAAGGATACTTTAATAAACCCCATTCATCTCACAAATCTCATTTGGAAAAAAACACAGCCTCAAATTCTGGCCTGCAAATCATATGTATATGTTGGAATCTGATTTTTTAAAGTTACCTCTATGTCCCTTGGACCCATTTCATAGTGAATAAAGTATTTGTTAACTAGAAAATAAGATAGATGTGGGCTTTTGAATCTGGGTGAGAGCTTAGGAGTCAACTAGCCCTTTTCAACCTGGTTGCATGTAATAGTCACCTAAGGAGCATTTTAAAAATACCAAGTTTGGATCTCATTAAATCAGAATATGTGGGGTAGAGTTGCCTTGTCCAGTGCTTCTGAAACATTAATGCAAATAAAAATCACTTGTACTTATTAAAATACAGATTCTGCTGCAGCAGGCCTGGGGGTGGGGGGCCATATTCTTCATTTTAACAGGCTTTACCCCAGGCTAAGCAAGGATCTGATCCAACATCTTCATTTTTTAGGAAATAGATGCAAAGTGGCTTCCAAGGATTTTGTGTCATTTAATGACACAAAGAGCTGGACCTGGAACAAATGTCTCCTGATTCATTATGCAGGATCCTTTCTACCTTATGATGTGGACTTTCTAATGTGGTATTTTAACTTAAGCGAAGGCTGCTAAGTCTGCAAAATGAGTGCTCAGTAGTTTAATTATTAAAATGGTATGAGAAGCAGGCCAGATCCAAACAGCACAAGGTGAGGAATAGATCTGGCATTTATGTGAGTCATTTAGGAAAAACCAAACCAGTATTTTGCCCCCAGATAATTGAGACAGGCTCCCTGGGGAGCCCAAATTTATTAATCAACGACTGGCCCTCTGCTGTATTTTGCACCATTTAGAGCTGGTCTTAAAGTAGACATCAAAACCTGTTTAAATAGGCAAAATGACAAGTTGAAAAAAACCCTAATTTCTAGATTTGCTATGTGTTTTCTCTTGTCTTATAAACTCTTGTGAGAAAAAAAATATATAATCACTATTAATTTCAAGTACAACCAGGGCATGTAATCCAAATAAAATAATGGCAACAACTTTAGAGGAAATCATAGAATTGTTTTAGTGACATTCTTTATGTTCTGGCTTACCCTCAAATGCTAAGTAAATGATACTTTTCCCTAATTTATCAAGAGCGCATATGATTTGCACGACTCATTGTGCACACAGTAAGAAGTAGCTGCTTTGAGCTATTCCTTGATCAACAGAAGACCTATATATCCATGCTGTTTCCATACTACGTGATTCGACCAGGCATCCTGAGCCAAAACAAACCTTTAGGAGCCAATCGAAGGCATGTGGGGATCTGGAGGGGAAGCGAAGATTCCTCTGAGCTCCTGGAAAATGCCGAGCAGGGGCTTCCCCAGGGCCGGCTGGAGGGCTCTTGAGGCTGAATGGGCCCTAGATGTAGGCCAGTGTCATGAGGGATAGACTAATGCCTCCACTGCCGGAAAATAAATTTTGTAGGAATGGGGTGAAGTGATAGGGTCGGTGCGGGGAGACGGCACTGACATCCCTCTGGTGTCCCTCCAATCTACCTTGGAAATTACAGTCTTAGTCAGAGCCACAGGCAGGTTAAGTCATTCACTGACCTGTACCCAGTGTCCTGGCCCGGTCTGTAGAACCAGTGCGGCTGTTCCCAGCCTGCATGGAAGCCCATGGAACATTTGGACTCCAGGGTTTTATAAAGCCCACTGACTCGCTGAGTCGGCCTCCCGGCAAACCGTTCTTCTTTAGGATATCCAACTGAAAAAGGAAAACCGGTACTCTAAATAGCATTTAACCAAAGCTATAAAATACTTTGAAGGGATTCACAAAATGGAAGGCACTACTTAAAATCCAGAACCATATAAACATAAATTTATGTTTAAAAACCCCTCAAAGCTGTCATTTTTATTTGGATCATAAAGGGTAAAGTAAAAAATAAATTTAAAACGGAAAATCACTGATGCACTCCACACATTAAATATACACTTTAATATAGATTCCTTGTTGCATCTTAGAGGCACAAGGCTTCTTAGAATCCCTGACCACTCCCGCCAAAATGCACAGAACAAAAAGCACCTAAAGTCATAGGCGCTGTAAGTTAATTTTGCACACACTCTGTGGACAACAGTAGTTTGCACTTTACCAATATTGTTGAATCCATATGACTCTCTTGCTTTGGCCTCAGTGTACTGAGTGGTTGTCCATTTGCCATAGCGATTGGGATCCAATTCTATCAGATCAAAAGGAGGCTCTCCATGCAGGATCCAGTCACTGAGATATTTCCCTATCCCACCAGCGTGAATTATGCCATATCTTTCAAATATAGAGATAAATACACTGTTACTAACACATGTTATTTTCAAACAACAAAACATGTCCAAATATTTTCCAGGGCGTTGAAAGTGGGGTGTTCTGTGCTATTCAGAACACATAATCTGCATAATCTTTATGCTATTATTTTTTCCTCAAAAAGAAAACATATTTAGACATCCATATTAAATGTGCCTGACTTAATACCTGTTTGTTTCCACATTTTCAAGAGATGCATGATTGCAAAATAGCCTACTCTTCCTGAGCTAGTAAGGCCAACTCTTACTTAGCTAGTAATTATGCTCACTTTAGGGAAATGGGGTGAAGGAAGCAACAGTCAGCTGTAGATGGCATCTTATCAGCCCTTTTGATCTGTGATTATGCTGATAGGAAATTTGCAGGAGAAATATGGACACTGTGGAGTGGTGTGCTCAATTTGTTCTCTGACTTAGTTTAGTTCAGTGCAAGGACCTTGGGCCATCATCTTAGAAGCATTCAGACAGAGGCACTCACCCTGGGGCTTTTGGGGAGGAGCCAAAAAGGAGCACTGGCCTCTCCCTATATTTTGTAACTAATGGGTCACTTAGCGTAGAAGATGGGCTTGTTTTTTATTGCCATATGAAGATGCTTTAAAACCAAGAACATGATTGTGGCAAATACTGTGACATAGACAGAGGAATCATGATTTAACATTAGCTATGGGCTGTTCTTGCCACTCACTCTTGTCTAATGAAGGTCTCTGCCATGGGTTTACCTGTGGTTTAAGAGAGGCTTCTGAGGAACTGGGTGAGAGGAAGTTACAGGGAGATGACCAAGAAAAGAAGCTACATGAGCAGACCTCTAAATGCAAGAAATCCCAGTGCCCCAGATAACAGCAGCTTAGCCAGATATGGGCACCATTGGCCTTCAGAACCATGGATGGATCACTGCTGAGCTGGGAGGGGCGGCCAAGGTGGCCCTTCTGTCATATTACATAAGAAATAGCTACTGTGAGTAATGCTGTGATTGTGCCATGTGTAAGGCACACCCACATTTTTGGTCCAAACTTTCAGGAAAAAAATCTTTCATTTTAATTTTTAAATTCAATCATTTATTTATTTGTACTTAGATACTTTTTTTGGTATTATAAAGGAATTTTAGCATTTGTTTTTTAACATATTATGGTACAAAAAATTTTATGCAACAAATAATTACAAAATACAAAAACAGATACAGGGTATTTCAGGTACTGCCCCTGTATAATGAACATCTTTATTTTTCCCTCAAAAAATGTGGGCAAAAAAGTGTGCATTATACATGGCAAAATACTGTATGTCTTTACAAATAAGTGTCTTCAAAATTTTCAGGTGGATACCCAGAAGGATTGTTGGGTCATATGGGGGTTTTATTCTTAATTTTGAGGAAACTCCAGATAAGAACCATATGATTTCCATAATATATGGGGCATAAGACAAAAGGCAACAGACAGAAAGACAGACAGACAAAAACCTCATAGGTAAGATAACAGTATGGTGATTAGCAGAGGGGAAGGAAGATAACGAGGATTAAAAAGGTAACAAGGTCAAACATATGGTGATGGAAAAAGACTGGACTTCAGGTGGTGAGCACACACTAGATTATATGATGTCATATTATAGAGTTGTACATCTGAAATTTATATAATGTTATTAACCACTGTTACTCCAATAAATTTAATTAAAAAAACACACATTCTGGGCTTTATCAAAATTAAAAACTTTGTGCTTCAGTGGACACTATCAAGAAAGTGAAAGAACCCACAGAGTGGGAGAAAAAAAGGTAAACCTGATGAGGATCTTGTATCTAGAATGTATTTTATAAAACTCCTACAACTTAATGATAAAAAAACCCAATTTTTTAAATGGGCAAATGATATAATTAGACATTTCTCCAAAGAAGATACACAAGTAAGGCGCAAGGGAAACACCTCCACATGCACATGCCTACATGTGGGCTCTACAGGGTTACCTTACCTAAGCCCTCGTTACACTACTCCTTCCAGTCCCATATTGCTACCTCGTCTTTTTCCTCTGGATGTCCCACAAATCTAAACGTAATACTTCAAACCTAAAATGACACTCATTATGTTCCTGGTTCTCTCTACCCATGGTCTCCAGCATCCAACCAAGGGTCAAGTTAGAAAGGTGGCCATCATTTGCTATTTTTGTCTCTCCCTCAGGACCTAATGCAATTAATCACCAAATCTAAATAATTTGCTCTATCTCAGTCCGTACTGCTGCTTCTGTAGTTGAGACCCCAGCTTCTCTACTGTTGGCAGAACAGCAACTCAACCAGCTTCGTGCCTCTGCCCAGATTGTTCTCAGCCGTAGCCCAGGACCCGACACTAACCGGCAATCATTAAGTATTAGTTGAATAGATAGTCAAATAAAATGGGGAAGAAAAATATAATATTAGAAGTTGTGATGTGATAGTAAATGGGGTTTGACATTAATATTAACCAAATTAATGGCACAAATATTAGAGATGAAACATCAAATGGGTGATGGACATTAATAGTAAGCCACCTGAGAAATCATAAACAAAAACAAATCATGTTGGATAAACATGAGTTATGGCGAAAATAACATCAGATGTATTGTTCGTCAGATTTTTTGAATTATCTTTGTCACATTTTATTATGAAAACATCCTTGTAAAATTGGAGCCAACTGACCTCTCTGAACATACACAGCATAAAAAGAGACACAAATAATGGAAATGGCAGGAAATATGCAAAGAGAAATTTTCAGGCAATCATTGCTCTTCTGTGTGCAAATCTTAAAAACTTCTACAAGTAATTAAACCATTATACAGTCAGCGTTTTAAGACTACATTTTTTCATTACTCCCATTTCATTGGTCATGAAAGGGAAAGCTCTCTGCCCCTTTCCCATTTTCCATTTTTGGCCTGAGATTATGGGATAAGCCTTATCTAAAATAAATGTTGAATTACATGGAGATACTTACCCAAAGCCTATAGCCACCCAGTAGTTCCTGACCCCCTGATGGGGACCCACCATCGGCAGAATGTCAGGAGAATAGGTGATAGGACCATTGACGATATTAATGATGTCAGCCTTTTTTAAGACTGGAACCATTTCCATGGCAGCCTCGACGTGTTCCATGATTCGGTCTAGGTCAGACTCAAAGAGCTCCTTTCCAAACCCTGAAAGGACATGCCAACATGACTGACCAGGATGCCACAGTGGCACTGGCAAGTACTCTAAAGTGACTTAAGTCTCTGAATCAGCTTACACTTAAAGATGGCCTGTTAGGAAGGTACATCCTCTCCTTTTTTAAGTCTAAAGTATATTATTGGGGACAATAATGTTATTTCTTGAAACAATAAAATCATGGAAATTAACTTTTTAATTAATAGAAAATTTAAATTTATACATCTTAACAGTTTTCAGTATCTAATATAATCACACTTTAAAATAACAAATAACAATTATTTGGTTTGTTAAAAGAGATCTTTTATCCTTCAAATAACCACAAAATCTGCTTCATCCTCCCAGGTGAGGGCAAACGGAAGTCTACCAAGCCCTGTCAGGACATTGAGGCTAAGTGGAAAACTATGCCAGGATCTAAGGTGGTGAGTCAATAGACCCCTTTTAACTCTCAGCTGGAAAGTGATGGCATGGCGGCCTTTTGCCTGAGCCTGCTCCCAAACACACCCGAGGGTTAGAATTCTGAGAAGAGAGTCAGAGCCTGGGAGTACAGTCATCTCGCCAGTCCTAAAATGCACTGTGATTGAGGGCAGGGCCACAGATCACCTTCAAAAAGGACGTGTCTGCCACTACTGATGATTTTCCCACACAGCAGTCAACAGCTTCGTATTGCTCTGCCCAGGGGCTGTGTGGCGGGTCAGGGGCATGGAGACCTGGAGATCGTCAGGACTGGACGAGGGCATGTGGCGTTCAGGGCCAGCCAACAACCTGGCTCTCCCTCCAACTGAATTACTTAAGTATTTGTCTAATCTTTTTGGGGGGGCGAGGCTGCCCGCATGGGGAGAGTAAAGAGGGAGGTTCCCAGGTGGCGGATCAGCCCTCCCTCTGAGGTCAGGAGCTATTCTGCTCCGGCCCGAGTGTGCACCACCCACTCAGCCAAGCCACAGCCCTCAGATAACTGGCCCAACTTCTGTTGAAAGCAGTTTAGTGACCCCTTGTTGTGACAAGGGCATAGGTGTTCTCTGAGGAATTAGGAGGGAGGGATTCAGTTTCTATCTCAAGTAGCTTATCAAAGTATAATTCTAGAAAGTATAAATTCCTCCATTTCTTTATATCCCTTAAAATAATTCAGTGTCCCAATGACATGTTACTACCTCCTTGGTTGACCCAATCTTTAATCTGGCTCTGTTAAAATGTTTCATGAAAAAGAAAAACAGGTCATTTCCCTTACAGAACTTGAAAGAGAAACTATAGTACCTCCTGCTTTAGCATAGAGGCCTGAGCCTTTTCCTCATCCACGCATGGAGTAGGTAGGACGTCAGAGTGTAGTCCTAACCTATCCCACTCTGCGAAAGACTCCAAGGCTTTCATTGTTAGCAGGTCGGATATCCTGTCTTTGATACCTGTTGTGTTTTCAACTGTCAGAGCATAGTAGCAGCTACATCCAAATCTGGAAACTAGACCCAGTGCGGGGGCCGGCATTGGGGGGCGGTAAAGGAAAGAGTGGAGATGCAGGAGGTAGGTATGGGCAGGCAAAAATTACCTAGAGCCTTCCAAGGCAGTGGGGAGCATGTCTCTTCAGCTTCTCCACCCTCAACTGCCTTTTCCCTCTTTCCTTACTCCCTGCTGTGATTATCCAAAGGCATAAGAGAACAGAGGTTACCTCAAACCCCTCACCTCTAATATCCTAGGTATCCTATAGGCTAGTATCATGGCATCATCTTATTCTATAGCCAGCCCCCGGTCTTGGGGAGGATAAAACGTACATGTCTGAGATGCACATACTCACATTTGCTAAACTTACCTTGAGGGACTCCGTTGGTGACCCATGAATCTTGAACTTTCATTTTCTCCTGACTTTCATATGGGCCAAACAAGAGCCCATCCCTCTCCTGTCGGAGGTAGTAAGACCCTTCCAGGTCACGGAGCACAGGGAGTTCTCGTTTCAAAGCTTTTACTTCGGGGATAGTCGAAGTAACAACATACTGATGCTGAACCGGAATGAGAGGGTGTTCCAGTCCAACCATTTTACCTACTTCACGAGCCCAAAATCCTTAAATAGAAAAGCATGTTTAAATGTCACCACATATACAAACATACCACATCTGACACTGATAACAGCAATTTATATTAGCATAAAATAGAAGACTTCAGTGCTCATGGAAAAGTCTAAAGAATGTTATAACGACTTTTGTCATTGCAAAAATCAGATAAAGGAAGAGAAGACAAGACAATATTTTTCATTGCCCAGAGTTTTGAAGATAATTCTGTAGTCTAAGAGAACCCTATTTCTGAAAAAGTATTTTTCCCATAAGCAAAGGTGGGCAGGAAAATAAACAAAAACATATGTTTGAAGGACAAAACAATTCAAATATATAAAATGTACCTATGTTGATAAGAAAGATAGTAATGGCCTGACCCTCCTTGCAGCATAGAGATGATCAGGCATGGAAGACCGGTCCCCACCCCATGGATGTGATCAACTTAACGCATCAGAGTCATGAATAAAGCCCTGAAAGTCAGCCCCTCTGTTCCCCAGGCCCTCCTTGGTGCCTGAACTTCCTCAAATACAGAATTGTTCTGTCAACTTACAATTTGAAAATATATATACTTGGGGAGAGATAGCTCATTAAGTTTTCTCTGTTATTTTAAAAGTTTAATTTGAATATGTTTGTAAGATCCTGTCTCGCAAAGGGCACGAAGGCACCCAGAGTCCCGGGCAGGAGGGAAGAGGTGCCGCAGCCAAGGGGAGAGGGCTCACAGACAGCGGGGGCTCCCACCGCCAATGTTCCCCACTACACAGTGCGCGTGGGGACTGTCTCATTGGTGGGAACGAATGTGACCTTTTTCCTTTGCCAAAGATGGAACCAGATGATTTGTGGATGAGAGAACCCTCGATTTCCCCTCGGGTGACTCTTCAGAATACAGATGTGGAGCTCAAGTCCCGAGAGAGAAACAGACCTGCCCAAGGTCACAAGGGGACACCATGAATCATCAAATCTTACTCCTTTTTTCACTGCAGGAAGACTTCATTTAAAAAATCCAAGACTCCTTTACATGTATAAAGGTATTTTAGAATCTAAAATGATAAAAATAATTATTTCTTAGGGATGTTGTATTTCCTCACCTACTGATGTATTATTGGGGGGGGGGAGGGTTCTCTATACTTGTTTGTTTCATAATTTTGAGTAATCATTCAAATGATTAGGGAATCTTATTTATTTCCTTAGGGGTTTTACTCTCTAAATTTTTAATCATTCCTATTTCCACTCTCCCCTACCACCCCCAGAAACTCATGAGGGGTTCTGAAGTCTGTGTCATTATGAAGTTCAGAGCAAGGCGCAGAATCATCAATTACCAGTCAGTCTGGAAATCCAGATTATGTATTCTTCTGTGCCAAAGTTTATTTCTATTTAACCATCTAAACATCACTCTGGTCTGTTGTTATGTTTTGGCCTAACGGCTAAGTCGGTCACACTTGTATAATAGCCCCAGAAATGGGTGTTCATTTGCAAACCAAAAATCTCAGTGGTGGGTGTTAGAGCTGTTTGTCGGTCTTTTAATAATTTAGAGGATGTATGAGCGCTAGTAGGGAGATGTGAATTACTAATGCCAGAGTTTTGTAGGAAAAATACAGTAAAGCCACATATTCTAGCTTTATGTACTAGAGGAATTTTAAAATATAAAAGCCAAAATATTTAGTCTAGTAATTCAAAGCACTGCAATATTCTCAATATATTTGTTTCAACTAAAAACATAAAATGAATATAATAAATTCTAGCCTATTCAAACGTATTTATAAATGTCTCAGTCTAATTGCTTGCTTATTAATATACTTTATCATTAAAAGTGGAAACATATGCTTAAGTATCATATAACTATATGACTTGGAATATCCCCACGGAATGTTCTATGATGCTTTCTCATATGTGGTGGTGTTTGTTGGCATTCTCTCCTCTACATGTCAATCAAGTTAACCAAGACCAAGCCAGGAGTACACCTCAACCCCTGCTAGATCACCTACCCACCAAATGCAAAGGGAATAGAGACAAATGTGGAGGAATCATCTAAAAACTATACCATTATCATCTGAAAAACACTGAAGAGAAGAATCAATAAAAATCATGGCTGGAAATGGCTTCCAGTTACAAAAAAAAATCACTGATTACTAGAAATGGATTTAAAATGAAGGGTACAGGTTTGAGGACAAGTTTACTGGTACTATGGTTTATACTTGGCAGTGATGATTATACAGGGACATTTACTGACGTGGAATATCAGGCAAAATTAAGCAATTCTTTTGGCTGAACACTGGGCTTCACATTGGCATGATCTGATCACACTTCTGATTTGCCATATCAGGAAAACTCTTAAGTAAAGTTTACAAAGTTATCTCAGGCTTAATGAATCCATTGGAAATGATGTCAAGAGAAACATTTATCTTTACGCAAAGGAAAAACTTGCGTCATCATTAATAGCTCCTTCCCCATGTCCCTGAGCTGCACCTCACAGGAGGGATACAAAGAAGGTAGAATGAAGCAGTTTTTAAAGCAAATACTAAAGGCAAGTTAGGCTATTGCACACCAAGAGATCAAGGGTGTCAGAAACTGTTCTCCAGCTCTGCTTCCTTAAGAATGAACTTACTTCATTCTGTCTCCCATAGGAACGCAAGTATAGTAGTGCTCCTCAAAACATGTTTTGCAGACCAACTGGTACAGATGACACAATACCTGGAATACTTGGTTAAAATACAGCTTTCCACCAAGACCACCTGAATTAGAATGCATTTAAAATCTGGGAACCTTCCCATGGTGATTCTTATGCACATTAACTTGAGAACCAAGCTTTTGGGGAAGTCCACTTAGCAGCAGAATGGGTGCCAGTTGACTATAGAGGAAGTAAAAGGATTCAGGTAATCTTAAGGCTGGTACCAAGTAGCTATGATACTATGATACCCTGATGCAAGTGTCTCTCAGACCAGGCAGGGCACAGACTTTCAAGGAAATAATAATAATAATAATTATTATTATACTGAATTTTTTTAGTGTTTTCTATTTGGTAAACCCTGTTTTGAGTACTTTACATTATTAGCTCATTTACTGATCATAATAACTTTTTGAGATAGACACTATTATCTCTGTTTCACAAATGAGCAACCTGTCCGAGTCACATGGTTGGCAATACATTGACTCCGGTCAAGAGAGCCCCACTGCCCTGAACAATGCTGGGGACACAGCATCCCATGCACATCTTTTCTGTTAGATTTTCCTTTTCACACACCTCCTAAAGACCCAGTAGCCTTCTGTTATGACTCTATGTAAAGAAACTTCTAACAGGTTATTGTACAATTGAGTAGATGACAGTGGCCATTACATCTTTTGACATTTTGTTTATATTTCCAAGTCTACATGCTGGTTACTCTAATTAGATTTCAGAACTGGCCTGAGAGCCTCACTAGAATCTGAAAGACATCCTGATCTCACTGAGTGAGTCTGGAAAGCCCGCTCTCAGGCACACATGCACAGATCAGGTTAGCATGATGCCTTCTGCAGGTGGTGGCTTTCATTCATGAAATTGATCTTTGTTAGCTTTAATTCTAGAATTGAATTAAATTCAATTAGGGGCATATCTGAACCTTTGCCCCTAATTGTTGAGGCTTACCATTTGAGGAGCTTCTATACTTTAAATAAAGTCTGTTGTTTTTTTTTTAAGACTCACACCACTCACACTTTCCATGGACTACTAATATATAATCAGTTATATTTTTTTTTCCAATAACTTTGCCCAGTGGAGGAGAAGAGATGAAGGTGGAAAAGAAAAAAATATTTGGGACAGAGATATGATCTGAATGAAATAAGGAATTAATGGAATATATAGATGATGTATTATAAAATTGTACACCTGAAACTTATATAGTGTTATTAACCAATGTTATCCCAATAAACTTAATTAAAAATTTAGATAGCATAGTTCTTAATACAACTGTCAACAAGGAGTTGCCTGGAGTTACCAATGAGGATGGGAACGGGAGCAAATGGCTGGGTAAGAGGCTCAGGGTCAAGACCAAAGGGAGATGTCCTGGAGAACTGCTTCCACGGTGCTGGCTTGGGAAGCACATCCAGAAATAGGCTGATGGTATGGGCCTGTCTTTACCACTCCACAGAAGGCTGGCACAAGAAGGCTGTTCTCTAGGACTCCTGGCCATTGCCCAACCTGCACCGATCAGCCCACAAGATTTCACCACTGCACAGAATATGTACTTAATCTGGTAAACAATATCCTGGGTTTAGGTCAGATCTCTTCGAAAACTATTCTTTCTCCAGTGATTCTTTATTCCCCACAGTTTGAGGTTTAAGAAAAAAAAAATTATTACAATGGCAATGAACTATATAAACAAGATTTTATCCATTTTAGGAAAATAATTGAGAAATGTCTTACATTAAGGTTTTCTGTGTTCTTTCTCAAAATATCAGTTGGGAGTGTGTGGCTGCCTGAAACACTGTGTTGAGAAAAAGGGTGGGGCTTATCCAAGCCTGCCTGAAATGGGTGCGGGGATCAGTTAGCAATGTCTGCCACGGGTGCTGACCTGGAAGTCGAGTGTGTTTGCTTAGTATTTGCTATCGCTATGAAAACAGTAAAATGTTTTAGGGGCTGAATTCATCAGACCATAAAGAATGTTACAAGATTACAAAGAATCCTTTCTACTTGGAAAAAAAGGATGAAGGATTTCACTGCCCTGGATATTCCAGCAGAGTTTAAACCAGAGGTGCCCAAGGATGGCGAGGGGTAGGGGATAGCACATGCGGACTGTGGGGGTGGGGGCAAGTGAAGGTGCAAAAGAAAGCAGCACTGTGTGCCTTTGCTTTCCATTTTTTAGGCAAGTCATTTTACATAGCTGTGTCTTAAATTTCAAACGATATCAAGGAAGGCATGATATTTTTGTGCTTTTCAAATGAGGGACATGGGGGGAAAGATTCAGAAATAATTTTAATTCTTAAATATTAAATACATGATTTTTTTTTCTTAGAATCACTAAAAGTGTTTTGTCAAAAAATAACATCAATCAAAGTTACAATTAAGAGGAAAGAATCTTAAGGGTCCATGTTTCTAACAAGTCCACATGGCGTATCATTTGCGCTAATATGTAATAAAGATTGTTTTCATTATATAATCCAAACACTGATTCAAAGAGCAGACCACAAGAAAGTCAGTTATTGACTCCTGCTTAACCTTTATGAACTATAGGTAAATATAAAGTATCAGCCCAATTTAGACTGCATAAGCATTTTCACTTGCACAAGAATTTATTTTTGTATGTGTAATAGTTGAAATGACCTGTTAGAAAGTAATTTCTCATTAACTCAAAGTCATTCTATTAACTCAAGAATCAGAAGATCCAGATCCAAATCCTGGCACTGACAAAACAGTGTCACTTTGTCAAGTGGCATGGCCTTTTTTTCACCTTGGTTTCCATAAATGGAAAATGAGTGGGTTGTTAGATTATCTTAAACATTCCTTTTGGCTTCACTCTACTCTGAGTCTAAATTGTAACAGAGCAACCTAAGAAAAAATTATGAAATATGTTTAATAATGTTCTGAAAGGAAAATGATTAAAAGCTTTTTGAGTAGACTGAAATAGTCAGAAATGGATGAGAGAGAACACAAATGATCAAATCTGCCCCCCAAAAGCAAATTGAGAACAAAGAAGATGCTCATGAGTTTGAACACTACAATTTGGTTATTGATAAAAAAAGAGTGAATATAAGGAAGGAAAATGAAGCATAATTTGGCAAAACATGGTCAAGACCAAAATAAAGTGGGGTATGGAGAGGAATACCAAGTTTCTACAGGTAACTAAGACCAAGGACAGTGGTACCTCCACCCAGAGCAGTGATGGAGGGAGAGCTTTGTAGCTGAGAAACAGACAACATGTTCACCTTGGAAGCATTGGTGTTTTATAACAGTGTTCATAGTATAAAACATTGCTTTATGTCATAACATCTTATTTCTTTGCCACTTGAAAAAACCTCACTAATTAAAAAGAAATAAGGTGGGACACTTACCTGCAGCATTCACAATTCTGTTTGCTCTCAGCGATCCTTGTGGTGTTTCAACATCCCATGTTCCATCTGACCTGGCTTTCAGAGAAGTCACTGGTGCGGGGTATTTTAAAAGGGCACCATATTTCCTAGCCCCAGCAGCCAGGGCCATAGTTAGAGAGTAAGGATCAATGTGACCATCTCCAGGATTGTACAGTCCAGCTAAAATCTAAATTGATCATAAAAAATAAACAATAGTCAAAAGAGTATGTACTCACTGTTCAGTATAACTATATTCTGCCAGCAAATGTTTAATAAAACTGGACTTGAAAAATGCATCGGGGCATCAAATTGATCAGTCTGCACATTTTTTCCCCTGTACTGAAATTCAGTCTTGGGCAGGACTCATCCTGAGAGTTAAGTAGACAGGCTATCTGAGAGACGCTTGTAATTGTCTCCAATATCCATTCTCCCTTCTCTCCTGATAGCATAGAAATTGAATGTTTATTTAGACACTAAAAACAAAGAGTTTCCAATAGTTGCCAGCTATTACTTCCAGCTGACAGATAAAACAATTACTAAGTTCTGGTCAATGAAATGTGAATACAGGTGTCATGTGGCAGCTTCCACAAACTATTATAAAAAGACAACTGGCATATGCCTTTGTCTCCCTTCTTCTTTGGCACTTCTTCCTCCATCTTGCTGTCTGGGATGCACGCATGATGGCTAGAGTTCTAGCTGCTATCTTAGAATAAGAACATAAGAGCCACACCCTAGGAATGACAGAGCAGTGATATGGAAGATGGCTGAGGCCCTGAAGCCTTCATAGAAGAGAGCCACCATTCAAGCCCAGACTGTCTCAGTAAAAGAAATCAACTTCTATCTTGTTTAAGCATTATTTTGGTTTTGGACATTTGCAGTCAAATCTAACACTAACTCATCAATTATTTATATTTAATTATTTAATACTCTTAGTAAACTCACATGTTAAATGTATACCTAGTGTCAGAAAAATATAAATTTAACTCAGTCATTTGACAACTAATTCTTAAGGAGCTACTTTGTGGTAGGGCTTGAGGCTAGGTGATGTGGGGGAAACAAAGAACAAAACTCAGGTGAAATGCAGGTGCACACTGTGAAGTGGTGTCTTTAGGTCTTAGCCATTCATCAAAAATCTGTTGGGCACCAAATACGTGCAAGTAGGTTTTGTCAACTTCTTTGCCTGCATCTGTTGAGGTGATTATCTGTTTTTGTCTTTTATTCTATTAACGTAGTACTACATTGATTGATTTTCAGATGTTAAACCAACCCTGCATTCCTGGAGTAAATTCCACTTGGTCGTGCTGCACAATCCTTGTTATATGTTGCTGAATTCAGTTTGCTAGTATTTTGTTGAGAACTTTTGTGTCAATATGCATAAGGGATACCAATCTTTCTTTCCTTGTGACGTCTTTATCTGGTTTTGGTATCACAGAAATACTGGCCTCATAGATGAATTGGGAAGGGTTCACTTCTATTTTTGAAAGAGCTTGTGAAGAATTGGTATTAATTCTTCTGTGAATATCTGATGGAATTCACCAGTAGAGCCATCTGGGCTTTTCTTTGTGGGAAGTCTTTGATTACTAATCCTCTTGTTACACGTTTAGTGCAAGAGGCTTTTGATTAGAATGGAATTCATACTACTGTAGTCTTCCAAATGTTCCATTGATGTTTTATAAAGGATATATCATTACAGTGATCCTATAACTATTTAATTTAACACCCTTCGCAAGAGCCAGAGAATACTCTTTCCACATGTCTCCATTGCCTAATGCCCTTGAGAAAAATCTGTGATGGTGAGAACTTGCAGCAAAGTGTTCCAAGACTGACATATAAACAGATATAAGCATATCCTCAGTAGTAGCAGTGATGGAATTTCAATGCAGATGATGCAATGCCACACCAATCTGCCGTCACACTGGCATCACACAAAACCATAGACAAGAGTGTGCCAGAAGCCTGCAAAGATGTACAAGGCAAACAACCTCAGCACCCCCATCAACAATACAAGCCCTCAGGTACCAGAGATACTTACAATAGTCACCAGGGAGAAGAATAAGCCTCTGCTTCCCTGAACAGCCCTACCCAGTACCCTTAGGCAGTATGTATGAAGGAGTCAGAAAGCCTGAGGTTGAATCTGTGCTCAGCTCTTTTTATCTGGGTGAGCTTAGACCCACTACGTAAACCATCTAAACTATAATTTCCTGTAACTGTATACCTTATATTATTACTGTGAAGATTAAATAAGATTATGCATGTTAAGGGCTTAGCATAGTAACTGGTACATAAATATGTGCTGTAGTGTCATGTAGTGTGGTTAGTCATTGTTATTATTATGCAAATTAGATTATCACCCAGCAAAAAAAAAGATACAATTCTCAAGTGGATTCTCTCAGTCAAATTTGGTTAAAACTAGATAAATACCTGGTATATAAGTGTCAGGGAAGTATAGCTACAAGCTAGATGATATTTGTATAGTAAAATAGTACGGTACTTTTACATTTGATTTAGTAAAAATCACAGTCTTTTAATACACATATTTAATAACAGTCCTTCTGTACACATATTTATCATACCAGGTTGCTGTTTTCTTTGTAGTTCTCAAACAGAAGGTTTATATACGGGAATCCCTAGGTCTGGGGGACACAGTAATAGAAAGGTATTGAAAATGTTTCCTCAGTTCTCATAGATAGAAAACTAATAAGATTTTTTTCATATTTCATTTAGCGTACATAATAACCCACCTTGTAATTTATCCAAATTCCAGCATTAATCATCTGATTTTGCCATTTAAAGTGGGTGCACAGTTTTTATATTTTTAATTAACATCTAAAAATAACTTTTCTAAGCATAATTCAAGTCAACAAAAAGTGAAAATGCCCTTAAGTACCTTATTCATGTTGAGTAAAGGGAACATCTCTTGAATTTTTTCAGGTTCAATAATATACTGTTCCGTTGCATGCCAGCCAGTCCGAGTCATTTGATATTTAAATTCATCCACCCTTACAGGAGTTGTAGCAAGTCTGATACTACCTGGCTGATGGAATCCCACCACCTGTAATAAAAATGCCAGTAAAAACATATAAATAAATCATTATCTGGTAATCTGACACGATTCTTCTCCAGCACAATGAAAATGCAGGTGTACAAGGAAAGAGATAAATTGTACTATGCAGGGAAAGACATAACTATATAACACATATGTGTGTCCTACAAAAAGCCATTTGTTCATCAACTATTTACTGAGTGCCTGCTCTGTGTCGGGCACTATGCTAAGTTCCAGAGAGGCTGTTATGAACACAAGAAGCAAAGAACACACTTGGATGGGGCTTATAGGCTACAGGTGAAGGCAGGTAGCTAATTGCATAATAGAATACTATGAGATAGTGTTAGTGTACAGAGTGAAAGAAAATCATATGGAAAAGAGAAAGACAAAGGATTTGAGGGAATATGAAGAATCAAAATGTTGCGGTGATGAGATTAAGTATAGATTGAAATAATCCATGTGACATTTATCAAAGTCCTTCAGTTGGCCAAGCACTCAGCTGAGCCCTGGGTTATAGAGATAAAAGATGTAATCTTTGCCCTCAGGCTGCTCATAGTGTGCAGGGAAGACCAATCAGTAAGGTAACAAACACTACAGAGAGAGGTGTGTTATACGAGGGCTTTGTACAAATAGTCTCAGAACCAAGTCCTCAGTTTAGCCTGACAGGTGGGTGAGCAAAGTCAAAGCCAGCGTCTCAAAGGGGATGACCCCCAGAAAAAGTGGGGGGTGAATGTTGAAATGGGGGGCAGAATGAATGTTGTTTCAGGCAGAGAGCCCAGTGCATTCCAGAACTATAGGTAATTAAGAAGAGCTGAAGCATCTGTTTAGCAAAAAGTCGCAAGAGAAAATGTTGCAAAGGCAGGCAGGGCTCAGCTGAGGAAGGCCCTGCTCCTTTGTCCTTTGTCCTGTACGTGAACCTTGATGGTTTTAGGCAAGGAAAATGGCAGGAAAAATTTAAATAGACTCCAGTCTTTGCTTATGGATATTCTATGCCTGCCACTTTATTTTAAGAGTACTAATAGCTATGAGAAGTGATAAAAATAAAAGTAAGGGGTTTTTAGTGAAGTACTTTTCAAAGCCATGTTAGATCCTTTGCAATCCAGTTACTGAAAGGCCCTAATTTCTTAGTTTCTAGATATAGTAACTGACTAAAGATACTTTTGAAAGCTGCTGCTTTTTCTCTTTCCTTTATTAAATAAATCAAGAAGAGTAGGTAATCAGATGTGTAATACACTTCAAGAAATTAAAGTGATTGTAGAACTAACTTCAGAGGTTCTTACCTTAAACTCTTATCAGATTTTTCTACCACATTAAACATTTCACATGCCCTTAATGTCATTACACACAGCTATACATGATGATACCAAAATCCTTCAGAGATCTTACATACTTCCAAGAGATTTATCTAAAGACAATTTCAAGTTCAATGGATTTACCTGTCCGGTTTCTTCTTCCAGTTTCTCATAAAGTTTGATGCTATCATAGTGTATTTTCTTCAAGTTTATTCCAGGATGAAAGTATGTTGTTAAACCTGCCTTTAAAGTGAGGAGGAGAGGAAATATTGAAAAAAAAATTAATACTCCCAAAATGTTGGTACTTTAGCTGTTAAGCAGGAATTTGCTGCCGGCGAGAAATGGAGCAGCATCAGGCAGCCCCTGGGGAATGAGAACACACGATGACCAGGTGGAGCATGTCAGAGCCAGAGGCTTGTAACCCAGCAGTAAGGACGGTTTGAACCATATAAGTAACGTCAGAGCCAGCCAATGGACGTGGATATTAAGTCCCTAAAAGTTATTAGGAAAGGTTGTTGGAAGACTCAGAAATGGGATGATTTGGTAGGAAGTTTAGGAACGTATGCTATGAGGAAGAATACGGGGGGGTGGCATACGGTGTGGACTCAAATCAGCAAATTGTGTGTTCCCTTAAGCAGAAGGGCTGTAGACTAGCAAAGAGATTTCCTTGCCCCAGTCCGCACAATGCTCTGGAATGAAGCAGCCTTCCAGTTCCCTTTGAAATTTCCAAAATTCAAGAATTGCAAAATTCCTGGAAATTATAGCCTGGTGAATTAGTGAACAGACCTTTGTTAAAGCTTTTGCTGTTTGATGAGCACATAGATTGTACATGAAAAATATTTGCTGAATAAATACTGAATAAGTAGTTTTAGGAAAAAATATCTAAATAGTAGCATGCCCAAACCCATTTTATCAACTCAGCTACAATGTAATATCCAGAAAAAGAATTCTAAGGAATTATATGAAGCAAGATCTCTCAGTTAAGTGTCTGGGGCCCCAAACTGCAGATAATGCATCCTGGAAAGTTCATCAGAACACAATCTGTTTAAAATAAAAGCTGTTTAAGAGTCTTTATAAGGTTCTTCCATGGCAGTAGTGGGCATAGAAGAGGTAAACTCAAAAAAACACCGCACTTAAAAGTTCATTAAACATTCTTTATGGATCGGATACTCAGGATTCAATGAAGTACTTGTTCAAGCATTTAAACATACGCACAGCTACTTTTCTGAGGAAAACTCTGGCCTAACTTATAAGACCTCTCAGAGCACAGCCCCATTACAATGGAACGAAAAAGTTGGGCCTCTTAACTTTTAATCAAATACTCTACTCTCCTGTTAATGCTTGGTATTTACTGTGCATATGGACTTTTCTAATTCAATAATAGAGAATCCCTGACCTTCAGGTATCTTCTAGAGAAGTCAGTTTTGTCTTCCATATAGTTCCCATCATTTGAGAAAACTGATATTCATGAGCACTGATGTGGAATTCCAGTCACCATTTTCTCCTTGAGATACTCTAATTTCAACCTCAGTTAAGCCAGATCTCCAGAAAGTTATGTATTATCTATACTACCTCAACCCTCTTCTTCCCCATCCCAGAAAGCTATTTTCATATGAGTTAATGATCTTTCATCTGAAAAAGTGACATGGGTTAGTTTTTATAAAGCTATTACTAAAAAAAAATTAGCCCAATATCCTTTGTTTAGGGAACAAATCCTTCCAGGAATTTCTGGCCAAGGAAAAGTTAGCCCTAACTTAGTGAAATAGTGTACATATTTCCACTGAAAAACTCATACTACTCTCGTTTCCTTGCTGCTAGGAGGGTCAGAAGTAAGCTCTGAGCTATTTTTTTTTTTTTTTTTTTTTGGCCAGGCATGAAATTATATTATTTATTTTTTGTATTGTATATATTTTTATTAACTGATTTTTGTCTTTTATTCTGTGTTTAAAATTTGGGATGAACCATATCTGTGCTTTCATTGTAAGTTATCTGAATGTAATATCTTGCATGGTACTTATTGTTAACGTATGTGTCATTCTTAAGGCATGGGACATAAGAAGAATAAAATGTTTTTCTGTTCTGAGCTTCAGCAAGGTTATATTAAATGGAAAGTTTGAAGAAGAAGAAAACATTGTTCTTACCCTTCAAGATTTTATGTTCTGACTGAGATCATGAAACTTTCATACATGAAACAATAAAATCAACAGCATATGATTAAGTGCTGGAACGTAGAAAGACATAAGAACTAAGGGAAGAGAAGGTGCTAGAAAAGTCACAGAAGTCTTTAAGGAAGGCAGGAAAGAGGCTTACCTTTGATTTGAAGAAATAAAATAATTATAGTTGGCAGAGAATATAAAAAAGTGAAGATGAAAGAGACATGAATAATCATTAGAAACTACAGCCCTTTAAATTAAATAAAAATGTATGAATCCTTATTGATATAAATAAATAAATAAATAGAAAAGATCTTCCTTATGGTAGACTGACAATTAGTAATGAATTAATGAAAAGAATGATGGAGTTAGAAACATTATCAATTGAGCTAGTGATGCTCTGTTTATCTAGCTCTTTAATAATCTTTTGTCTTCTTTTATGAGTCTCTATGCCCTCAAAAGGCCCATTGACTGACCTTGAGCTCCCGGTGGCTCCAAATTTTTATCCACGCACTCACATCCGATTTAAAAAGTTTGAGCATACCCTCTAAACTAGTGTGCATTGTCTGATTCTTACATGGTATATAAATATGTATCACTAAATTAACAGAGATCATAAAGCATACAAATCTACTTGAAATGAATTAAATATTTTAAATAGTTACTTTATTGTTTAGAAAAGCTGTGGAATATTAAGCTTATATATTGGCAAAGGCTACGTGATTAATGCAATTTATTACTAAAAGATGTATATTGGGTTAACCTTGGAAAAACAGCAATTTGAAGGCCTGAATCTCTGTTTCATTTGGGGGCTGGTGCGAATGGCTGCGGTAGCTGGAGAAGCTACCTGTCACCCGCACTGAGGCCTCAGTGGGAGGGGCCACTCCCTGGCTGTGCTCTGTGCACCTCCATCCCAGCCACCACCTCCACGCAGGTCGCAGCTGAAGTTCGACTATTCATGTCTCATGTTCTCCTGTCCATCAGTTGTTGTTACAAGGTCATTGGAAGGTATTACATTTTTGCATTTCAAATAAATAGGTACAAATCCCACTGAAATTCCTCATTTGGAAAAATTTTAGGTTAAAAAACTTAACTTTTGCATATATGGAAAGTTCTTCCAGGTGATACATATCACTGTGGCCAGAACATATAATAATAAAGCCAACTTTCCAAATTCTCTCTTCCCAACAGGATGGTTTTGCAAGAGTTATTTCTCACCTATTGTAACATCACCTTTAGCACATATTTTTAAAATATGTACCTGCTGTGAATGACTGGCAGCCATTTGCATCACTACAAAGGTCACCAAATTTGGGACACTGTCATTTTTTAAAAGAAAAACTTTTAGTTTCACAACTCTTTTAATTATTATAATGAGATAACCAACAAATCCCTCTCAAGGTCATTCCCTCTCCCTTTCATCACCCATTATATTACCTAAAGCCCTGGTTCTATAAAATGAATCAGCAGTGAGTTCCTGCAGCACGTGCTCTGCCGTGCGGACTGGAGATGAGAGAAGTGCAGGCGCTCCCACTGCAGAGCCCCAGCCTCGCCCTTACTCAGCCCCTGGGAACCCTATCCAACACGTCACCCGCATCAAAGGTGAGGGCTACTTAGAAAGACTCGCAAAGCTCAATTTCTTCCTCATATTTTAAGATAAAAATAGACAGAAAGTTCTAATAGTCTTCCTACACCCCAAAATGGGTCATGTTGCATCTTTAGTCGTCAGCCCTCCAAAACATCCACTTTCTTACCATCCCCAGGGGCCCCCTCTCCTGGGGACCCCATGCTCCCAAACTGCTTCTCACTCAATCCTCTCTCCTACCCTTCATCCCACAAGAAGTGCTCCATATCCGCAGTAGTGCCAGGTGCTGACAAAACAGTCTTATTCAAATATAGCAAACCCTCAGGATTTTTGGATTTGTGACTCTGAATACTCACATTGCAAGCTGTCCTTTCCTCCCTAAATACCGATTCCTATGCTCCTAGATATGGTGACCCTGAGCACATATTATATTTTGGTGAGACTGTCCTTATTTTTTGTATTCTGCCCCTTTAGCTGGCTCCCCAACGTTCCACATTCTCTTATCTGCTACACATATTTCTCTATGTTAAAAATTCCTAATTCATGGGATTTTTCTCTTGTTACTTCTCAGAGGTAGGCCCCCTTGCCTTGCAAATATTCATAGAATCAGTTTCCTAGGGGAGCCTTCTTTCTTTTCCTTCGTTCCTTACAGGCAAATAACCTGGCTTCTGATGCCTGACTCCATCTTGAGCTCACACTGCATGAATCTCATTTTGCAGAGCATTGCATAGTACTTTGTTCACCAATGAGTAGAATGTCTTTTCCACTCGCTCTGATATCTCTTTCCTTAAGGGAAATTGTTTTGCACAGTTAACATTAAACTAGAAACTGGCATATTAACAGCTTTGCCTACTTTTCTTAAAAGAACTTAGGTTAAGGGCATGTTGCTTTAAAAAAAGTTCTTGGGATGTATAAGACGTAAAATCACAGGGAATTTGGTAATCTATTCTAAAATGCAGGCCACATCAATTCAATCAAGTATAAATGAGCAAATAAGTAATTAAAATATTAAAGAGTTCATCCTCCTTCATAACCCAAAAGTGTTAAAAAGGGTGTAAGGCCTCCCTCTTAGGATACTTCCACTTGCCTAAATTTCCACCTGCCTAAATGCCCTTACCTGGATAGGCTCACGGCCCCTCTCTCACTCCCTTCTGCCTTATCTCTTGTCTTTGAACTAGCTTCCTCGTGCTTCCATCTCCAACATTCTTCATCCCTTTAGCCAGATTTCCCCTTCTTAATGGCACTGATGACTCACAAACACTGTTTGTGTATTTTCTGTCTGCCCTACCCACCAGAATGTGGCTTCATGAGGGCAGGGACTCTGTTTTGTTCATTGCTGTGTCCTCACCTAAAACAGTGCTGGCTTGACACAACAGAGGCTCTTAGCATATATTTGTTGAAAGGGTGACTGAATGTCCAGCAAGAAGAAGTTACAGGAGAGCTGTAGGAGAAATGCAAGCTTTCTTTTTCATGGCAACAAAAAGCCTACACAGAAGGTCTAGTTCAGGGACGGATGAAGAGCCAGGAGTGCTGGTGGCTTCCCGGAGCTGGTGGCTCTCCAGACAGGAGGAAGCAAGCTGACAGGGGACTGGTGAAACAAAAGCCAGGTGTGTCTGTTAAGCTCCTGAAATGACACTCAGGAGGATTAGGTGCCTGGGCCTCTCTCCCAGCCTGAGGGGTGATGGGGCTGGAGGAGGAGGAGAGAGGGAAGAAGAGATGGGCTTGCTATGATTTTTCTAGGGACCTCCATCCAACCACGTGTTCTGGCTCTGTGGGCGCTAGGACTTGGGGCCAACTGGGCTGAAATCTGAGCTCCACTCTGCTCCATACTCAGCTAGAGGCAGGCAGCCCTTTTAGTGCTCAGCCTCCACCCCATACCTTGAGCAGGCCCTGGATGGCAAAAGGGCCCTAAAAGTAGAGTTTTCTCTTGCCTCAGCAGAAGAAAGTAATGATGAAAAGGAAAGTTAATGACAGAAGGTTGAACTGGCATCGCCTAACTCTTCCTCCAAAAGAACTCTGTACAAATAGTCATAAAAACTCTCTCCCATCCTTACCTGACTTCAGAAATAATTGGTCTGAGGGCATGAAAGCAGTGTCGATCACCTCATTTACCTGAGCAGCGTTCTGTTTTAGGCCAGTTATTGTTTAGCAGTGGAACAATTATGCATACTCCACTAAATACGTGAGGCTGACTTGGCTGCGTGTCTTATTTAACAAAAGTATGTCACGTGTTCTCAGTCCTCGTAGTTAGGTCTTCATGTAGCCAAGCTATTTATTGTCTTACAACACAAAATTAAAATCATAAGTAAATAAATAAATAAATAAATAGGACCACTAAAACCAGGGGAGGGACGATAGGTGAAGATCTCGGCCATACTCAGGGTCACCCAACTGCTGTTCTTCGATACAAAGGGCACCATTTACTAAACACCTACTATGTGTTTAATAACTTTGCACATAGTAACTCAATCTTTATCACAACTCTAGCAGGTAGGTACTATTAATATTTTCATTTTATACATGAGGAGATGGAAACTTAAGTAACTTGCCATAAGTTACACAGGTAGAAAATGGCAGAGCCAGGATGTGAATCGAGAAGCCATATGTTCAAGATAAAGACGTCCTCAATGTTGATCACTGCCTGGAAGTATGCCAACCAAACTGGAACGTCACTGTCTAACACTGTTGAAAGGGAACTCACTCTAAAGAGCTAACAGTGGGGCATTGTGAATGGGAAGGAAACCAATTAAACTAGTGCACAATTCCGTGTACATGACAGTTTTGCGGCGCTTTTCTTACTGCGTGCCAGGTAGATCCAGCAGTGAGCTCCGATTTCTCCAGGAGGACCACATCTTTCATCCCCGCTTTAGCTAGGTGGTAAGCCAGACTCACACCAGCACAGCCACCTCCAATGATCACTGTCTCTGCTCTGTCTTTCCATCTTGTTTCTGCAGATAAGGTTGGGCTGTCCTTTCTGGAAGACATTTTTTTTTTTTTTTTTTTAAAGAGAAGCTCTACTAGACTGTGGTAGCTATGGTTTTTTATTAAGGCATCTAAAGCCTAACTTCGGCAACCTGGTTGAGGGAGGAAGGAGGGAGCATTTGAGCCCCATTCCATAGAATTCTGGTCCATCATAGATAACTAATATAGCTCTAGAGTTGAACAGGTGACTTTTTTTCCCCCCAGAGAATCTAGAGAATAATTTTTCTCAGTCTATTTAAAGAACGCAGTTGCAATCATTTTATTCCACCAAGAAACCATAATCATCAGGAAGTTTAGTTTCATAAATCTTGGATCATCCCCCTTCACTCTCTTTCCAGGTGAAAGAGAGCCAGATGGAGCAAAACATTCTTCTTCACTCAACTTCCTTTCACCGTGTACATCCTTCTCTAATAATTATTGTTCAGTGGTTTAAGATATTTATTTGCACGACTGACTTCCTAGCTGGATTGTGAGCTTCTCCAAGACATAGTGTCAAAAGTAATGTGTAAGTAAGCTGAAGAAGAACCTATGTACACGCAGCTGTGTTTGCAGACACATAGGCCATCTCTGAGTTGGTACAAAAGACACTATAAACAGGTGCCCAAGAACGGGATTGGAGTTGGAGAGACTTTGCACTGGGAACCCTTTGATACTGTATCACTTCTGTGCGATCGTGCAAGGAAAACGAACAAATCAAGAAGCAATCCGAATGTCCATTTTTCAGAAGCCAAAGCACCCCTAACGCCTGAGTCTGCCTTAGTCCCTCGCTCCTACGCTGCAGCCACCGGCCTTCGGCCTTTGAGCGGGCCGGGTTCCCACTCACCCTTCGAGGCCGCTGACGGAGCGCGGACGGCCGGGGCGGCCCGGCAGCGGGAAGCCCCGCAGCGGGAGGCCCCGCAGCCGCTGCACACCCGGGCGGAGCATGGCGAAGCCCAGGAAGCGGACACCTGCTCGGAGGGCGGCCCGCAGGCAGTGGCCGCAGGGGATCCTCCCCCGGGAGAGGGGCGGGCTCCTGGACAGGCGCGCTCCCTGCCACCAGGGGCCCACAACACTGAGGCATCATGGCACCCGCCGGAAGACCTGGAGCCAAGAAGGTAAGGCTCCCAAAGTCCGCGGCTACTTGGTCAGCCCTCCCGGCAGCGGGGCTCCCAGCACCAGGAGTTCAAAGCCCGTAAGAGCCCCCTGCCCTGCTCTGTGGTGATGGTAAGGCCCCTAGACGGCTCTGGACCTCGGCTGACCGGATCGCGAAGCCAGGGTGGCGATGTCCCTTGGAGTGAGGATGAGATAACAAACTTGGTTGCCATTTACGGAGCCCTGACTCGGGTCGGCACTACGCAGAGCGCTTTACTCAAGTAGTCTCTTCATCTTCACAAACGTCCCCATTTTACGGTGGAAGAAACTGAGGCCCCGAGAGTCAAACGACTAGTCCAGAGTGGGGCGGGGATTGGAGCCTTCGGGTCGGAGCCACACATCCCCGCCCCCAGCCGGCCAGCAGCCACAGCGTTCCCGCGCAGCGCCCCCACAGCTCCTTCCCCGCGCCCGGCTTGGGAAGGGCCACAGTCTGGCTGCCCCAGTCCCCGCAGGCTGAAACCAGCCCTGGCGCGGACAGGGCCAGGCGCACGTTGGAGGTGGAGGGGAGGGTGCGTGGTGGCCGCTCTGCCTCCAGGCTTTTCCCGCAGCCCCTTCCCAATCTGGTCGCCAGCTGTTGGCTTTGTTCCCCCATTCCTGCCCCACGTGTGCGCGGGCGCGGAGTGGGAAGAAAGGGTGGCAAAATAAAATGAGGAAGGGCATGAATATGGATGCGGGACATGCCCAGGGCCCCTCAAAGCAACCCGCCTGCACCCCGAAATTCGTAAGAGACGGTGGGGAAGAATGGAGTGATGTGGACATGAAAATGTGCACCACTGACTTATCTGTACGAAAAAGTTAGGAACAATCAAGATGCCCTACAGTAGTGGGCTCCCTAAACAAGGTAAGGTTCATCCACTTAGTAAGTTGTTAGGCAGCCCATTAAGGAGCTAAGTATGGAAGCAGGCAAAGTGCTTTGGCGATTTTAATTGACAAAAGGAGATGTATCACAAACTGATCACAACTACACATATAAAAACATTTATATACACACCATAAGGAAAGATGCAATAATGGTAGAAGTTACATACGGTGAAGAATATGGATTTTAAAACTTAAAAACATTTTGAATACATTATTCTGATTATAAAAGTAAAATTCGGGGATTGATGAAAATGAGCATAATAAAAGCATAAAGAAGCAAAAAACATTGTTCTGATTTCTTCCTCTAAACGTTTCCTAATACTATGTTCACTTTTACAGTTCACTTTTTTTAAGATATTGAAAATATGCTTCCTCTGTTCAATTTCTTCCTAGCCTCTTACAGCACCAAGTTTATGGTATGCTGATCCATGCTAATGAGTGCCTGGGAATTAAAATTAAAATGTTAGAGGGAAGCAGCTGATCTTACCGCTCTTCTCACCTAACAGGTGCATTTGAAGAGTTTGTTTAATTGCTACAAAGGACACCTGCAATTGCTTCTTTAAACCGAAAGGGCAGTCCCGGTGGCCATTTTCAGGCAGGCTGGATCTCCGGCCGCCTCCTGCCATGGGTGAAGTTGGTGGGCTCCTCTGTGTATGGATAGAGGTGCCCTGAAGCCGGATCTTCAGTCCAGAAGTCCAGACACTGATATCTGCATATCAGTGGGGATAACTACGCCTCAGGGCTCACTGTCAGGACCCAGGCAGGCTCACTGCCTAGCTAAGGGAGGGTGGAATGAAAATATAAATGCACTGCAAGTTAGTCCCCAGTGTTCTTTATTTTACACAGTCCTGTCATTCCAGAGCTGTCTTTAGATCATACTGGTGGTCAATTGAGGTGGTGAGCACAGCAGTGAAGGAGGGGTTAAAAGATGCTCTGAATTCAAATCTTAACTTAGTTATTTTGTTAATGGCTGCTTAGAAAACTGGCAAATTTAAAATGTTGGACAAACGTCTAGAGAACAGATAAAAATGTCTTACCTTTATTTGGTATCATGAAGACACAGGCAAACCATGTACTATAATTTTCTTGGAAAAATCCTAACTAGTTTTCTGTTAAAGAGTATCATTTGTTTTTCTCCTCAGGACCAAACTTGTAGCCTATGTGAGACATGTGACATTTTCAAAACAGTCTTGTCTGTCTTCAAACTGCATAGTTTAGGTAGTTAAGGACTTACTCTATGTTAGGTGGTGTAGAAGGTGGTAGGGATATGTTACAAGATATGTCACCTGAGCCTCAAATATCTTACAGCCAAACAGAGGAGACAGGTAAGTAAGCAGACACTGCAGTACAGGTGATGGATACAGACATGGAGGGTGTTTGGACCGAAGCAGGGCACAAAGGAGGAGGTAAGCGCAAAGAAGAGGAAGTCGGGCAAGGCTTTGCACTGGCAGCGGTGGAAAATATGATAGGGAACTGGAGATCGTTTCAATAATCAAGGGCAGTGAGGATGGGGGGACATATATTAGAAGTTTAAATAGACACAATTGGTTTGGATGTGGGATGTGAGACACTAACTTTGTAACACCTAAATTGTATGTCCTAGTTTTTTCTCTCTAACATTGTTTGATGTATATTATTAAATTTGATTCTTAACATAGTTAATTGAAGTGTGTGAGTTTTTTCAGGATGAGATTTTATACAGGAGACTACCTCTTGTCCTCTCTTCTATATCCCTCTGCAGCATTCATTTATTACATTGTTTGGGATGATTTCTTGACCCACTGGCCTTCCCCAAGGTAGCCGGACTTCGAGCTTCTTAAGGGCACGGACGTTGTCCTACTCCCTCTTGCCTAGAACTGTACCTGGCATGTGGGAAGGTCTCACTGAAAGTTTAAAGCTTAAGGCTTTATTTATGTTTCAAGAGCACAAAACAAAAAGAGCAAATTATATTTTATAAAGTGAGTGGAGAGATAGGTGAGAATAATGGTAAATATTAACATTTCTTCCACATTCTGCTAAAATTCTTCTTTAGATATGAAATATGGAGAAATAACCAGAGTCAGGAGCTCTCTGTCAAACAGCGTTTATGGTTAACACAGCACGGCTCCATTCTACTTCCCTCCACAGGAAAATGGGGGGAGTATGGCTACGACAGCCTGGAACTTAGCCTCCAGTGCAACCCTTCCCAGTGTCCCTTCCTGGGCTGTATGTATGACTGATTAAAAGGGGCTGCTCGAGGCTTTTCCCCCCGCTTAGGCATGCTCCATGTCCAGTTGTAGGCAGGGCTGACATGAACTGTCCTTGCATTTTCACTAAAATGTTGTATCTTTAACCAATGCAGTATACAAGAGGGATAGGCACCATGGAGGTGTTTGCAGTTTGTCACAGGGGAGTCAGGGAAGGGTCTTTGAAAAGATGACACTTGACCAAAGACCTGAAGGCGGTGAGCCACGCAGGCATCTGAGGGAGGCACATTTTAGACAGTGGAAACTATAGCCCTTGGATAACTGCTCTGGATACAAACTTTTATTCAAGTTATGAGTGGTCTGACTATAGATGGTAAAATAGAGAAAGACTAGGAATTTAGAAGAGCTGAAGTCTGCCTTGTTACTTACCTAGCTCTGTGATCTTGGGCAAGTCACGTGAACTCTCTGAACCTCAGTTTCCTTACTTGTAAAATGCCCTGCCTAGCTCCCAGAGTTGTTGGTAGTACGAAATGATAACGTGTATATGAACATGCTGGAAAATATAGGGCATAAATATCAAATGTCATTTTCATTAGGATTATGTTCAGTGATTTACACAAAAAGAGAGGTTTATTTTTCTCACCTAATCAGAGGTGTAGTCAACCATGGACTTATGGTTGCTGGAGCTACTCAGTGATGTCATTAAGGCGCCGTTCTCTCCCAGTAGCTTTAGCATGTGGGTTTCAATGGCACGGCTGCAAGATGACTGCTATAGCTCCAGGGCCTTTGGTGACATTCCAGTCAGGAAAGAAACGAGTGTCAAGATGTAAGGCAGTCAGCCTCTGTTTCAGGAATGCAAAACTTTTCCAGAAATCTTCAGTGGATTTCCCCCGATGCCTCATTGGTCAGCATTGTGTCTATTGACCATCCCCAGCAGCAAGGGACCATGAGATTGTTTTTTAAGTTGAAAACATTGTCTCCACCAAACAAAATACATTAGCAAGGAAGAGGAGAGAAAAGGCAAATTAGTTAGACAACTAGCAATGTCTGCCACAAACACATTGAAGAACCAAAATAGTTATTATGGAATCACCACTTTCACTATATTCTGACTCAGATTAAATGTTATGAGGAAAAATAGTCACAGCACTCTGGCCAAAACAAGTTCCTGGATTATCCAAGAAATAATAGTATACTCAATCTTTCTGAAATACTATTATATACTGGTGATTTTAACAGAACAGGAGCTGTAAGAACAACATACTGCTTTTCCAAAAATTGGAAAATGCTTTTTAGGGGAAAAAAGGAGGGTCCTTTGGTGATTTCTCTCTCTTTTTTTCAGGGTATTTTAGAACGTCTGGACGCCGGGGAGGTTGTGATTGGAGACGGCAGTTTTCTCATAACTCTGGAGAAGAGGGGCTATGTGAAGGCCGGCCTCTGGACTCCAGAAGCCGTGCTAGAGCATCCCAACGCAGGTTGGCACCAGCATCCCGGAGAGTGTTTATCTGGGTGGCATTTTTAGTACACCTGATTGAGAGAAGACAAAAAAGTAGTAGCACATGTTTTCTAAGGACTGTTTCACTTGTCAAAATTGCCGAGCTATGGAGACAGTGGCAGTACGTGGGTTGAACAAATAGAAGAAAATCGTTGCCCTCTCTCTCCTCCTCCCACCGCACACACATTTGCATCTTCATATAAGAGCAGTGCTAAAACATACATCTTAATATTTCTTTCATGAATATTTACCCTATGGATGTTCAAGAGTTTCCTTAGCATAGAAAAACGGTTACTGCTTCAGATTCATCCTTCTAGCTAATTAGCATATTATATTATAACAGGGTGTCTGGTAAGGATGATTGATGATATCCACCAGCTAACAAATTGTAGATGATAGACAGCCAGGTTCTGTTGCCAAAGGGGGAGGGGCGAAGAAAGAAACAGTTTTCCTCATTCTACTTTGAGGGCTGTCCAGTGCCAACTATAGGTAGACCAGCGAGATTCTTCATGACATGGGAAATTGAGAAGGACCTCCTAGACCAAGAAACCAGGAGCACTTGGCCAATCAGCCTTTAACCTCTGCATCAGACTTCACTGAGCTGTGAGGCCCATCAACAGGACAGTATGAGGGAACTCTAAACAGCCCTCATTTGGTACTGACTCTGTCATTTCCTGTTCTTGAATTTTACAAACCCCAACTTGCAATTTTTTAAGTAAGCACTAGGTTTGAAATTACGTATGCCTGAAAGAGATGTGTGTGGGTGAGCTGCTGCCGCTGAAAATGGCAGCTTCTGTCATTTTTAATATTTTAATTTCAATGAAAAAAACAACTACTCTCTAGTTCGTCAGCTTCACATGGAATTCTTGAGAGCGGGATCCAATGTCATGCAGACGTTCACCTTTTCTGCCAGTGAAGAAAATATGGAAATCAAGGTAAATAGTAATGCCAGTTGGTTGGGGGACAGAGTGAGGGGTAGGTGGGCAGGGATCATGTAATATAATAAAAATAACCTCTCAATGGAAAGCTATGGAATTCACCTGATATGTTACTACCCTTTATTACAAGCTCCACATAAAATATCTAAGTAATTTATTATTATGTAGATGTATATACACTATATAAATGAGCTTTTGGTCTCTTTATCCAGGGAAAGGGAGGACATAAGACTGGGGAGAATAGGACATTGGAAGGGCATGGCCATTTTTCTGTGCTGTTTTTTTTATAGAGAAAGAACAGTTTATAGATGTTCTTTTTACCTTCCCATTTCACATTAATCTTTTCTGACTTGTCCATTTGGAGCCAGCGTGGTCCCAGGTAACACAGCCCTGGCCTAGGAATGAGAAGGATTGGGTCAGATACCTAACTTTGCCACCTATTGGCTATGTGACTTTGTGCAAGACACTTAACTGCATGGAGCATTGGTTTTCTCTGCAAAGTGGAGATAACTTGTGCTTACCTACCGAGGGTTGTTGAGAAAGGGGGGTATGGTGAAGGATGTGGAAGTATTGTGAGCTATTCTGCAAATGTCAAGTGTTAACACTTATAAATGTTAATGCCCAACTAACCAACAATTATTGACTGTCTGTTATAGTACATTCCCTAATGCTAGATACAAAGATCATACAAAGGTATAAACACTATTTTGAAGTGGCTCAAGGTCAAGTGTGGGAGGTAAACAAGTATGCTAACATTCAACATGGTCAGTACGATAATGGAAACACAAGTACATTGCAGTAGAAGAGATGGTACACAGCTCTGCTGGTCTTCTTGAATTGCAGTTAAAACCAGCAACATCTACTCATTTTCCTTGCTCATTTTCCCCTTTGTTATTGATTATATTTCACCTTTAAGTTGCCAAGCTCATTATTTTAATTCTTGCTCTTTAATCTCAGTGGGAGGATGTCAATGCTGCTGCCTGTGACCTTGCCAGAGAAGTGGCTGGCAAAGGCGATGCCTTGGTAGCAGGGGGGATCTGCCAGACATCAATATATAAACACCGCAAGGATGAAGCAAGAGTTAAAAAACTTTTTCAACTACAGTTAAAAGTTTTTGCCAGGAAAAATGTGGACTTCTTGATTGCAGAGGTAAGCCTAGTGTTATAGGGAGAGTGTTAAACCTAGTGACAAGTATAAATGAATAGTCTTCAACTTTCCTGAGGGTATTGGGTTGCCTTATAACCTCATTTCCTCCACGCAGATGGTCAAAGGTTTATTTAAATGCACTACAGTCAACATGCTCACCCTTGTATGCAAGCTTCTCTGTGGAGCCAAAGGACAGACCCAAGAAGGGCCTAACTGCAGCCTTGGGTTTCCTAAGGTCAGGATGGTTGTAGCAGCTGACTCTCGGGGCACTACAATGTGGGGTCAAGAGGGAGGACAGCGATTCAGGGACTATCCTCCCCCAAGGGAGGGACAGGACTCGAAGGAGCTGCATGTATGGGCTAGAGGCCATGAGGGAGCAAGGCCGTGGGGGCAGGTGGCTAGCTGCTCAGGCTCCTCCAGGCCCCACCAATAATCCTCAGTACCAAGTAATCCCTTTGTCCTCCTCCACCCTTTCTCACTCTTGCCTCTCTGTTTGTACTCGAACTCTGACATGTGAGCAATATTTTGAAGAAAGAAACAGTAAGAATTGGTCATTGACTGAACATGAAAGCCCTAAACATTCTCTTCCTCCACCTCCAAAAATTAAAAGCTCTCATTCACCATTTTCCTTTCCAATTGCTAGTCAAGTCCTCAACTCAAGTCTTCACCTCAACAAGGACAATAGCCTACCAACGGCTATTTTCCCAGTCACTTTATTGAACCTGTTGAAAACCTTGCTTCTTCAACCTTCCCGAGGCTCAGGGCCACCTCCAGCTGACCCAGATGGGAACCGTTACTAGCAGAGCAGAGCACAGGCTCCGCCCATATGTTGCCCAGATGACGGGAACACCAGTCTGTGTTTTAAGAGCCTTTCTTTGACCCTCCCTGTCATTCTTGACACACTGTTTCTGTAGAATCTGTCTCCAAGTCCAGGAGGAAGAAGCAGGGAGCTTTCCACTAGCTTTTCTTCACAGAAGATGAGCTTTTCAATTGTGGCCCTTCAAGGGGTTCCTGAGAGGCATCCCTGCAGATGTTATAAATTTACTGGACAAGGTGTCCTGTCCATCATTTGCAAAGAAACTCAGTAGCTATTCTATTCCGCTCTGTTCTTCAAAGTTCTCATCTGGGGAAATAATATTTCCATTTCTACTTTATAGAACACTTATGAATATCTAACTTGAAGTGAATATAAAAGCACTTGGAAATAATATAAAGCATAACAAACTATTCAATACCTCAGCTCCATAAAAGATGAGTCCCAAATTTATTAACTTTTGCTCCTTTAAAATTATGATTTTAAATGCTCAATTACTTAAAAAACCTTTGTGTTTTTTAGATGATATATGAATGAAAATCTGCATACAGGGTGTGGCAAAAGTAGGTTTACAGTTGTGAGTACATGAAATAGTTTATTATTGTATGATTATTTATTAATTATTGCATTATTTTCCACATGAACAACTGTAAGCCTATTTTCCCCACTCTGAGTAGGAATTAAAATATTTACTCAGAAAGGTATTCTTTAGTCAGTCTGACAGAGACACATTTCCTGGCAAGTTTTATTACATATTATATAGTCAGTGATTTTTATAACTGTTTTGCCACATTTGTATTCTGCCATTCAAAATCTGCTTTATATTTGGATCAATAGAAAGAAATGAAATTTCTCTTAGTATTTTGAGCATGCTGAAGAAGCTGTGTAGGCTGTGGAAGTCTTAAAAGAATCTGGTAAACCTGTGGCAGCTACTATGTGCATAGGCCCAGAGGGAGACAAGCATAATTTGACACCTGGAGAATGTGCTGTTAAGCTGGTGAAAGCAGGTAATTTGGACTCATAGTATGATAAGCAGCTCAGCTGTTTATGAAATTTAGCAAAAGTTGCTTAATATTGTCAAAAAGTCAGAAATAAAAGAATGAACTGGGATTTGTTTCCTCACCTATAAAACTTGGGAGGTAGAGGGGAATAACTGACTTCTAAGGTGCCTTCTAACTATTCACAAATAAAATAAACAAGTAAAAAAATAAAATGTAAAAGTTCTTTCTGTCTTCACATAGGGGCTTCGATTGTTGGTGTGAACTGCCGATTTGGGCCCGAGATCAGCTTGAAGACCTTGAAGCTCATGAAGGAAGGCCTCCAGGCTGCGGGGCTGAAAGCGCACCTGATGGTGCAGCCCCTGGGCTTCCACACACCTGACTGCGGCAAGGGAGGGTTTGTGGATCTCCCGGAATACCCCTTTGGTAAGCTCAGGCATGTATTAGAGGTCCTTGTTGTTTCTGGTTGTGACAAAATAGAAACAGCTATAATGAACAACTCTGGTACAGTTCGAGACTGCATAAAGCAACAACAACAACAAAATAAATAAAATTACATGTTAACCAAAAATGAGCCATCTGAAGAATGCACAATCTAAAATTTGCGGTTTTTTAATAGAAGGAAAAAAGCTTATCAGAGCATCTATCATCTGGAAATGGGGATGGTAACAGAAATGCCACAACTATAATATTGCAGGACTGGAGCCCAGAGTTGCAACCAGGTGGGATATTCAAAAATATGCCAGAGAAGCCTACAACCTGGGGGTCAGGTACATAGGTGGGTGCTGTGGATTCGAGCCCTACCACATCAGGGCGATCGCAGAGAAGCTGGCCCCAGAAAGGGGCTTTTTGCCGCCGGCTTCAGAAAAACACGGCAGCTGGGGAAGTGGTCTCAACATGCACACCAAACCATGGATTAGAGCCAGGTAGGAATTTTAAAATTAATAACACTATTTTTCTCAAATCTCATTTTATTTATCATTATAAATATATGCATGTGCATGAAAATAAAAAATTCAGAAACTATAGAGCTGTATAAAATGAAAAGTAAAAGTTGCTCCCTGCCCGACACCATTCCCAGAGAGAACCTGTTTGCCATTTGTGTTTTGAAGTCTTGTACATTGTTTTATCAATTTTAAGGGGTAATTACCCTTTATGAAAGCTGAGGAATTTAAATCCCATACTCTTCCCCTTTTCTCTGCTCACCTTCCCCCAATTTGACTCAGTACATTTTTATTTCTTCTGTTAGTTGTCTTTATAAGTTTGAGTTTCATATTTAACCACTTATTTCTTAATCCATGTTGATTCCACTCTTTGTAAAATAAGAATTGACTCTGTCTGCCTCCCTCTATTTTTCCTTCCTCACCTACTTCTTGACTTCTTTAAATTATACCTTTACTTTTATGTCATTAAAGCTCATAGTAATTTTGTTCTGCTTTGTAATTATAGTTAAGTCTTCCAAGATTAGCCTGTAGGTTTATTATAAAAATGTAAAGCTAGTAAATAACATTTACTATATTATTATAATTGTCATGTTAAACAAGCAGGACTCAAAAATACAAATCAGAACACAATTTTATTTTTGAATCCCTCTGTCTCTTTAAACCTGCTCAATGGGTGACTTCTTTCCTCTGTCCCTGTTAGAAAATACTGACATGCCCCGGGATTTGGGTAGTTAGTGTTAGGCAGCAGAAGGCCCCGCAATCACTTCACTTAGCCACCACAGTGTCAAGCCAGTATTTAAGTGTTCGGTTCCATGTAAAATCAAAACTTGGAACATTTTCAAACTTAAACTTCCCTGTTTTTCCAGAAGACTTCGATGGGCTGGAAACCAGGGAAGGTCGGTGTGATTCTTCTCTTTCTCTGTCTTATGCTTCCAACCCTCTCTTCCCAATTGCTAACCATGGTTTCTGACTGCTTCAGATTCAAAGGCAGAGGAAAAAGTGGGGAACGAGGAGTAAGCTGGCATTGCCTGACTGGCACCTCAGTAGAAAGACCACATTCTCTGGGCCTGGCAGACCTTCCAGAGCACAGTCATGGTTCCTCTGGGAACCTTGGCCTGTCATTCTCATACCAGAGGCATTGCGTTTTTCTCTGACTGCTGTGTCCCCTCAGGTCCTGACTTTTTCAGAAGGTCACTCTAGATATACCTTATTGGAGGGGGTCCCATTGTCCTTCCTGGTGATTCTCATGGGCTTAATTTTAAATACCTCCAGTCTGGCTCGCTCTGTCTCTTATTAGACTCAAAACTGGCTAAAGGCCCTTTTACCTTTCCTTTATGCAGAAAAACTCTGAGACGGTGGTCTGATCCAATTTAACCACACCCTTTTCACTCGCAAGCAAAGTAGGTGGCCTGTGGGTCTCTGTGATCCAGATTGTCCAGTGCAGTCAGGCAAGTCATCTAACTGGCCCTTGGCCACCTACTTTGCAACTTCTGCAGAGCATCTGTCTTGCTTTAACACCTGATATCTATCATACCTAGGTGTCTCCAATAAACTTTCTAATCTAGATAATCCATGGTCCACTAGACATCTCCACTCCAGTGAAAGAGCACTTAATACTTTCTTTTGCTCATTTCCAAAACTTGAGCAATTTTTCCAAACAATTAAAGAATGTCAGAGTAATGCATGATAACATTTAGATTGTTCCAACTTTTTTTTTCTGTTAGAAACAATACTTCACTGATTATCCTTATGCATATATTTTAATACATATTTGCTACTTTTTGTGCAGGAAACTTTCCTGTAAGTAGAATTACTAGGTTCAAAAAAATTTTTTCTAATCTAGTATTCTGTACCCTGGTAATCATTTTCTAAACATTATTCACTGCAGAACCAAGTGGTAAACATGGAGCTATGGAGAAAGAGATACAATCCTATTTTATACAGCTCGATCCACTTGTAGGAGAATACTCCAAACATTAAAGTCAAATTGATTTTCTTCTCTTGCATTTCACCCATTGTTCAAATCTGTATTACATTTTAATTTACTTCATACTTGTACTGTGAATTTCTTTGTACAACATTTGGTTTTCTAGAGATTTCTAATTAACTTTCTTTTTCATTATTGAAAGAAGAATAACAGGTCTTTGCCTTCTCTAATGTATTATTTCTTAATTATGCTATTTTTATAATCAGTCTACTTCATAACTGAAGACATTTGGCGGGGGGGCTAGAATGTTCTGTTTGCCTCTCTGACTCTATCTCCAAAACAATGTCGTTCCTTTTCCATCTTCCAAAAACTAGTCACATCTCTGCTGTCTCCTCTTTTTTATACAGTGCTAGTATATATATAACCCATTTTGTACTCTTTATTCATTTCATTGGGATTTAGAACAATCTTCATTTTTTAACTGGAACAACTTCCCTAATGTATATTTATTCAGATTGTAAAAATAGACAAGAAATCATTTAGTCAAATGTTTCTTCTGGGACATATGGATATTTATTAGAGAAGATAGTTTTTATATATATTATACATAGAAAAAAGTACTAAATGTAATTAAAGAGGGAGGAAAGCATACTTTGATGATGATTTAAAAACTCAAGAAATAACTTATTTTAATTATTACTGTCTAGGAAATCTTAAAATGCATTAGCCACTAAAGATAAAACATTATTCTCTAAAGTCAGACATTCTTTGAACCCTGAACTCCCAAACATACTGATGTTTGCAGACAGTTGTGATTACACAGAAATCTGTATGTACCCAGATTTCTGACATTTTTATCATTCTAACACATTGATTTATTCATTGTTTCATAAATAAAAGGGGAAAAACTGTAAAAATATATTTAACACAAAGGTCTGTAACCAGGAATCTTTGTACTCTCCTTTCTTTGTCTAAAAACAAGGAACAAATACTGACAAAGCTATTTATATTTTTTTTTAGTTACTTTTTGAAGAATTATACTTTGTCTCATTACATTAAAAAACCATCTTCATATACTTGTCATTACAATAAAATATTGAGTAGAACAAAAAGAACCCTGCTAGAAATTTCAGAATGAGTTTAAGTCTATAAAACTCAAACCCATTGTATTTTTCTGACAGGTGGTAAGAAACCTAATGGTTATTACTAAGGATAGAAATTTGAGAAAAAAACCCTGGCATGAATGAATATGAACAGTTATTCTGTCTGTGTGTTGAAACTGAAGTTCTACTTTAGTGTGACCATCCACCTAACTTATGTGTATTTGGTATATACGTTATATACAAATGTTTAAATTAATTAACTGTGTATTTTTAAAACACAGGGCTAGAAGAGAGTATTGGGAGAATCTGTTACCGGCTTCAGGCAGACCTTTCTGTTCTTCCTGGTCAAAGCCAGACGCCTAAGAAATAACAGAACAGAAAAAAATCCCCCTCAAGGCCCATCTGGACCCCTTCCTCGCCTTTACCCTAACTCCACCCCGATGATTCCGCCACTAATGTGCTGCAGCCCCTTCAGTTGAATACCATGCATGAGCATTGCACCCCTGCTGTGGTTATGCACCGAGGGATGCTGCAGGGGATGCAATGACAATGAGAGAGTCTCCTTGTTCTCAGTATTTCCTGTCCAGTATACTGCACTACATTGTTTTCCACGTTGTCAAGAATAGCAAAACTTGTCTTGGGATGAATTAAAGACTAAAAAATAACCAGAAGTCACTGAGCAACATCCTAGTGATTAATTCAGGTAACTAAGCTAGGAACTTGAGAAAGGTGGAGTGGCATTCTGAACTAGCACACTGAGTCTGCTTTTCTGAAATGATCTGTAGAATGACTCCAAAGGCGTTTCCAAAAGAAAAGAAGCAAAAACTGTTTTGAAAAATGGAAGGATTTTGAAGTAAGTGTATAACTTTCCAAAGTGATTACTTTCCAAGATGATATACTTAAAGGTGTGAGGCTCCAGAATTTTTAATGTTTTTATAATCATGAATAACTAGATTGTAAACTATTTAGGAGCAAGGACAATGAGATAACATCTTATATTTTTCCTTATAGTATTTATCATTGTGCTAGGCATAATAATAGGTGCTCAATGAAATACCTATTCTTTAAAATAAGTAAAAACAAACAGTTTTAGAAGACCTTTTTAAAAGTTAATGTTCAAGTCTATCTTGGTCTAATATTTTCTTGGTTTATCTCTATGTTATTTTCTATGATTTCTCTCTGTTTTTCAAAATAATGTATCAATTTGTGACAATTACTAGAAGTAAAGATCATTTACCTTTTATAGTGTTTGATTATTTACAATTTCATGGATATTCTTTGAAATAATAACAACAAACATTTATTATTTATGTCCCAGGCTTTTGCTTTTCTTTCTCTCTCACTGTGAGAGTGGATGCTCACACAATAATAGCTTGCTTAGTAGATAAAGGTTATGTGACAGAGCAAAGAGCAAGAGCTAAGGGGTTACACTGGGAGGGGGTGCCCTTTTTCACTCTAAATTCCTTCCTTGTGTCTGCAGTAGTACAAACTAAAACCTTCATCTAGTGTCATACCCTATAGTTTAGAAGTAGTATAACAAGTAAACATGAATTATGTATAGTAGATGATAAGGACATGCTTTAAAATCTAGGTCCCTTGGCCCACAAAAATAGAAAATCATTTGCAGTCTATGTCAGCTAAGAGCAATTCATTTAGATTTTTAGAAAGAGTCAAGTCATTCATCTGTTTTTTCAGATTGACAATTTCGATATATGCCAAAAAATAATTAAAATATATTCTCTAGAATTTGTTAATCATTGGCGTGACATGAATTAAAACATATGAATAAGGAAATTAATAATGAAAATGATTTGAAGAAGGTAAGCAGACTGAGAATAAGAGAAAATGAGACATGACATGAAGACTGACCTGAGCAATCAGGTAGCATGTGGCCAACGAAAACTGTGTTCAAGAAGAGAATTTAATAACTTTATTATGTGCTGCTTTGCTCTGATAACTTCTTATCTGGGCATTATTAATTAGAAAAGTCATCCTAGACCTGTTAAACATGCCAGTTTCACTTTGGGTATAGTGAGTGTATGCCAGGAATAGAATGCCAATGAGATGGAAGGTGATAAAACTTCCAAGAGTCAAGCAGGTATCCCATAAAGGAAAGCCTTTAAGAGAAAGTTTTCCTACATCAGAAGACCCCACAATTAAATAGTGATTGGATCAAACTTCAGATAATAATAAAAACATTGGGGAAATGTATTTTGAACCATGTAGTTTTAACTCCAACTTTTTAAAATGCATACTAAAATGTGAAATTCTTATTTATAATTTGCTTTAAATATATTAGCCTACTAAAATGAGGGTTATTTTTAAAGAAAAAATTACCACAGGCTTTGATTCAGTAGGAAGAAATTAAGAAAAAGGTAATTGTTTATAAAAAGTGAAGAATGATCAGTGAAACTAAGAACTGGTTTGGACCAGCTCTTTCCAGTTCCACAGCAGATGTTTACTGTACTAGGGAGTTATCAAGAAGAGTAAATGCTCCTCTGATAAACCCTGCTGTGCCCTGTGTAGAATCAGCAGTGCCAACTAGCAAATATCTGGCATGGAAACCATGTAAGGGGTCAAAGAGATGTGCTGAAACTACGGCATGAAGTTCAGCTGGAAAAACAATTCCTGCTTTGCCATGATCCCAGTCATGATCTGATACCATTATGTAAAGCCACGAGCAAAGTTAAGCAACTCAGTCTGGCTGTACAGTGAGCTAACTTGAAGACAAGCACATATTTTGTTTCATCAATAATGAAAATGCTGAAAAGAGATTCAGAAGGGTGTGATTTTGCCCATCGGAGTTATTTTATTGAAGCCTTGAGCCAGGTAGAGGGGGCATGCTGACCGTGGCATTGCTGGCACGCTGGCAGTCACATTTCATTTCACTCAAAATAATGAAATTGGAGAAGCATCCTTCCATTCAGTGATGACTACATGCCTTGAGGGTTCTGTGCCCTCACTCCAATTATCTTCACTCATTCATTCATTTACTCACTCACTCATCCATTCATTATTCAAATGACATGTACTCTGTGATTGGCCTATAATAGTCACTGTACCCCTCCTATGTGCTTCCACAGTACCCTAGATTTATCATGAATAAGTACTATGAAGTTTTATACTTTCTGGATCATTCCTATTTATTTACATGCCCCTGACATGTATCTTAATTGTTGTATTCCCAGTACCTGGCACAATATAGAACTCAAAGAAGGTGTTTTTGGAGAGGATGTAGAGAAAAGGGAACCCTCATACACGGTTGGTGGGAATGTCTATTGGGGTAGCCACTATGGAGAGTCCTCAAAAAATTAAGGATAGAACTATCATATAATCGAGCCATACACACTTCTGCATACACGCACCCCTATATTCATTGCAATATTATTCAGAATAGACAAGATACGGAAACAGCCAACTGTCCATAGACAGATGAATGGATTTAGAAATTGTGATATGTGATATACATATGTGTGTATATGTGTTTATGTGTGTGTATTCAGTAGCCATAAAAAATAATTAAATCTTGCTCTTTGTGAGCGCATGGGTAGATCTTGAGGGTGTTATGCCAAATGAAATAACCTAGAGAAAGACAAATACAATACGATTTCATTTATATGTGGAATCTAAACAACCAAACAGCAAAACAAAAAATAACAAAAAATCATAGATGCAGAGAACAGATTGCTGGCTACCTGGGGAGAATGGGGTGGTTCATGACATGGGTAAAGAGGGTCAATTGTATGGTATAAAGATGGAAACTAGACTTTTGGTGGTGATCACTTTGTAGGGACTGGATGTCAGATTATAATGTAGTACACCTGAAACTAATGTTATATACCAATTTTACGAATATGTGTTAAATGAATAAATGACTGAGTGAATGGATGTACAGATGAATAAACAACTCTTACACTGCTTTGTTGAATACTCTTGCCAAAAATATTTTGAAGGGTAAGTGTGTGATGTATGACAGACCAGCACCAGATTGTGCCGGTCAAAGAAGCTGAAGTTAGAGAGACTGATGGGAGACAATAGGGGAATTGAGACATAGAACAGTGGCCTTACAAGCAGAAATGACCCAGGAGGGTCTGTGGTGTGGAGTAGATGGAGGACACATTAAGATGGAGGAGGGATTGCGGACTCAGAATCACTGGCAATAGGAAAAAAGACAAATACCATGTGATTTCATTCATATGTGGAATCTAAACAAACAAAATCTTTTAAAATGTTAAACAAAATTTTAAAATGTATCATTGCTATTTAAAATATGCCAGTTTAAAGTCTAAGAAAAAGTAAAGCCAATTCAGCTACTTTATTTATCTAAAAGATGAGTATGGGACACACTATTCCAAAATACTTTCAGTAACAGCAAAATTGATTAATCATACTTTCCCAGTCAGGAAATTAAAAAATATTAGTTCCCACCACTCATGGAAGCTGGGCTTCTTTCCATGCTGAAGAAGCCTCACAAGTTGCTATAAAGAACAGATATACCTATACATTCTCTTTTCTTAAAAAATGCTATTTATTTATTTTTAGAGAGAGGGGGAGGGAGAAAGAAAGGGAGAGAAACATCGATTGGTTGCCTCTCACACACATTTTATATTAAGAAGGAAGCAGTTTCAAAGATGAAGACTATAAATGGTGTCATCTTAATTCAAATGCTTAATTCAAATGAGCATACTGCCACAGAGGGGTGTTAAGAATGTGGGTCTGGGGCCATACTTTGAAATCTCAGCTTTGCTGCTTACTAATTATATGGCCTTGAGCAAGTGAAGCTCTTTGCTTTTCTCATCTGTATGAATAACAGCTGTACTTACTCTTCCAATTGTTGGGAAGGTTCAATGAGTTAACACACATGCCTGGAGCACTGTATGTACTCATTAATGTTAAACACTATTATAATTATAAAGTCATCCAAGAATAGATGTTCAGCTTTAAAACAGAGCTGAGCTTTCAGAGACAGGGCTTGTGTCTTACAAATCATCATATCCTTTCAACTCTGAGCACAAGATTTGTTGAATGAAGAAATAATTGTTGCTAAAGTATCAGTCATATCATTTCATAAACTAAAAAAAGCTGAGTTTAAGAACAGAACACTCAAAGATTATTTTTCAGCCTTGGGAAGTAAATACTTTGATTACTTGGGAAATAAACTCTATCAGTTAATGTTCTTGTTTGCCATCAATAGAATGAAGTTTAAACAGGACAATGATTTAGTAAAAATAATTTGGAAGTTCACAGAACACCCAGGAGTGAGTGCCAGAGTCAGGCTGATGTCAATGAACAACCCTTGATGCAGTTCATGGGTGAACTTACTATTAACAGTAGATAAGAGAACCCTCACCCATGCCTGGGCCCCAACGTATGCCAGGAAAGGGATTCATACTTCATCACACTGCTTGCTTCTCAGTCAGATTCTCAAGTTCATGTTTCTGATTAATAGGGCCTAAATCACATGCCTGCTACATTCTATCTGTCAGGAAAGTGAGTTTTGGAGCTTTTACTTTAGGAGGACAGGACTCCTAGAAAAGGGAATTACACCAAAAATAGAAAAATATTCAAAGGTTGGTAGGTGGCCAGACAACATGGTCACATTAACAAAGAGAAATCAAACAATCAATTGACTGTAATCACCCCTATGATGCTATCACATTAGAATTTAGTTATATGTGTGAAATATATCATATTTATCACAGAATTAAGGTCCTAAACTGAGATTATAAGTTAGTGATAATAACAGAAATAAAAACTAAAGAGAGGCAAAAGAATTTAAGTTTTCCAAAATCCTTAGTAACCATAAAGATCGGTTTTAAAATAGAGCATTTATTTATATTTAACTCTTAGAACTGCTTAATTTATTTTTCCACATTTTCTTTCAAATGGAATACTAACATAGCAATATAGCATTTTAGAGCCCTAGAAGAATCTCTCTTCTGGTTCAACTCTATTATTGTTGATGAAAGGAAACAGAGGCCCAGGAAGTTTCAGGGATTTACTCAAGGGGTCATTGTTGAAAAGAAATCATGTTGAAAGGCCTGAGAGTTTCATTGTTTTTTCAAGAATCCTTTTTCAGAACCTCCAACAATACAGTGGGGAAGCAGGACACTTTGATCAAAAGGGCCCAGGTCTCAGCTGCCTTCAACATCTATCCAGAAAGCCTACTTACGCTTGCTATGTTCCTCTGGAGAGATTTATCCCTGTCTTCTCCCCAGTATGCAGTATCCTGAAGCATCAGACATGAAGAATGAGACAAATAAAACCAAGTTCCACAGAGGCCATAATGTAGAAAATACTGCTTCTTTTTCCTGGTAAATCACACAATTGAGCCCACTTTCCCTACAAATTCTTTCCCTTTGTGGTGGCATTTCAGCATCCATTCAACAAATATTTACTGAAAGCCTACTTTGTGTCAGGCACTAATCTAGGCAGTGGCCAGCAATACTAACATCAGTGCTTTAGGATTAATTTGTAGAGCATGGAAGCTTGCTCCATCTGATAAAAGTCTCTTTAAAATGTGGCAGAAAAGCCTATCAGTGGTTGGCACCTTATAATAGCAAGTGGTTATTAGAGTAAATAAAAAGCCCTTAGAAAACATGTTCTGATTCTTAAAAAAAACACAACAATAACAACAACAATAAAACAACCTTAAGGAATAGAATAGAACATTTTAAGGAGGATATAATGGAGAAAATACATTTAATTAATTAATTAGCTAATTAATGTAACTAAAGTCAGCCAGGTGCATTTTGTGTCTGTATAAGCATCACTTCTGGACGATGGGAGAGGAGGACTAAGAGAGGATAGAACAAGAGCTGGGCCATCCAAAGAACAACTTAAAATTTTGTTACTTGGTACTTTGTTTATACAGTCACAATTGCTATAGGTCAAACTACATTTTATGTTGATGTAACCAAATGTTAGGGTTTGGGGTAAAACAGGGAAAGAGGAAATTAGATAAAGAGTTGGAGACCCATGTTCAAGTCCCAGTAGCTCCAATACAGATATTTGTGATATTAAGAACAGAAAAGGAAAAAAAAAGAGTGAGGAAAAAAGGCAAACCATGAAATGGTAAAAAAATTTGCAAATCTTGTATATGATTAGGATTAATATTCAGAACATATGAAGACTCAACAACAACAAAAAACAAACAACCTGGTTAAAAATTGATCAAAGGACTTCATCAGGAGAGAATCAAGATGGTGGAGGAGTGAGTGAAAGTCACACTGACCTCCTCCCAGGACCAATCTGGAACTACAACTAAATTGTGGAGAAATCACATGGAACAAACAACTGAACAATAGCGCAAGAGGAGCCTTATAACCTTGGACAGATAGAAGAATCAGCTTTAGGACAACCTAACTGGTAAGGAGTGTAGTAGAGACTTCAGAAGGTGAGCAGGGCGCCCATGGGCAGTAGCACCAGAAGGATATTGAACTGGGCAGTTGGATCCTCCTGAGATGAGCAGAGTCTAAACCATAGTGGTGATCTCCAGCCTACAGCACCAGAGCTGAAAAAGTACACATCTGTGAAAAGCGGCAGGGTTGTTCTCTGCCAGAGACAGGCAGCTGGAGATGCAAAGAGCCATTTAAAGGGCCAATGCATAAATTTGTATTTGCAGCCACTTACCCTTGTCTCTGGCAAAGGCGGGGGCACAGTGGGCTAGAGACGCCCGAGGAGAGACTGGGGAAGGAGACTTTGGGGAGAGAACTGAGAGTAGCCAGCAGGATCCCAGTGCTGACTCCTCCACGATATGGCCACAGCCATCTTGCTCACCCAGACCACTCCCCTGAGCGGCAGCAGCATGAGAGGACCCAATATCCCTGCCCCCCAGGAGGGACTGTGCCCCGCCCTGTGGTGTCCAAGCCTGTGTGCTGAGTGACTAGATTAACAGCTGAAGGAGACAACCACAGACAGTAGATTCCTGGAAGTCTCGAACAGACTGCCTGAAGTCAGACAGGGTCAACATCTGACATCCTCAGGGGCAGATCCAGAAAGTAAAAACAGCAGTCTCCTACCATAGAAGTTCACACAACAATGTCAGGAAATCAAGACAGATCAATTTAAGAAGCAGAAAGAAAAAAAGAAGAGTCTCACAAATAATGGGAAGACAAAGAAACACCCCCCAGTTGAAAGGTAAGGAGGAATCTCCACAAAGAGAACTACATGAAAGAGGCAAGTAAACTATCAGATATTGAATTCAAAACAGCAGTTCTAAGGAAGCTGAATGAGCTCAGAGTGAATTACAAAAAACTACAGGGAAACTATGAGGAACTTACTGCAAACTACATCAGCGTGAAAAAGGACATAGAAACTATCAATAAGAGACAAGAGGAAGTGAAGAATATAATTTCTGAATTGAAGAACACAGTAGAAGGAATAAAAAGCAGGCTAGATGAAGCAGAGGAATGAATCAGTGAGCTGGAGAATAAGGTAGAAAAAAGCTCCCAGAAAGAGCAAGAAAATGAAAAGACTCAAAAAGAATGAAGAGGCATTTAGGGAAATGCAGGACAACCTGAAACGTAATAATATCCATATAATAGGGATACCAGAAGGAGAAGAGGATGAGGAAGGGATGGAGAAGCTGTTTGAAAAAGTAATAATGGAAAACTTCCCTAATTGGAGGAGAGAAAAAAGTCACACAAGTCCAGGAAGCACAGAGGATCCCATTCAAGAGGAACCCAATGAGACCCACTCCAAGACATGTCATCATTAAAATGGCAAACAGCAAGACAAACAGAGAATCCTAAAGGAAGCAAGGGAGAAAGAGGTAGTAACACATAAGGGAGCCCCAGTATGGCTAGCAGCTGACTTCTCAACAGAAACACTGCAAGCCAGAAGGGAGTGGCAAGAAATATTCCAAGTCATGAAAAGCAAAGGCCTGCAAACCAACACTGCTCTACGCAGTAAGGCTCTCAATAAAATGGAAGGCAACATAGGAGTTTCCCAGACAAAAGAAGGCTAAAAGGATACACCTCCACCAAACCAGCAGTGCAAAATATGCTAAAGGGACTGCTTTAAGAAGATGAAAAAGAATATATGAATACCCAGTTCCTTTCACAGTCACCAATACTTGATAACACCAGTATTTTTAATACTTATTAATCTGATTGTGACAATGATGTGTTATTTTAAAAGTTTATTATTTGTGGAAACTAAACCTGTTTTTGTATATTTCTTGGCTATTTCTATTATTTTTTTAAAAAGCTTTAAATGACATTTGGTATTTTTTATCCATTTTTTAAATTAAATGTTTGTAGAATTTTTTTCCTATAAAAAGATAAAAAACTATTAACCCTTTTTTAGATGTGTTGCAAATACTTTCCTATTCTATTACTTGGCCTTTAACTTTTTTTATATGTATATTACTATATAGTCTTAAGTGTTTAATATAGAGATATTGTCAATATTTTACTTTATAGCTTCTGGGTTTGAATATTTTACTTTAGGGCAGGAAAAATATTATTTTGCATTTCTCCTAAAATTCCTTAGATTTTACATATTGATTTTTAACTCATCAAATATGTTTTGTATAATATGTGAAATAGGGTTCTATATTGGTTTTATTTCAATAGTGGCCAATGCACCTTATTTGTTGAATAAACCTTATTTTCCCCACTAATTTGAAATATCAATTTACTCATATATTATATTGTTAGATATATATATATATATACATATATATATGTTTGTTTCTAGAATGCTCATTTTGTTTCATTGATCTACTTGATTATTTCTGTGCTGGTGTCATGTTGTTTTAATTGCTGAGACTTTATAATGGATTTAAATTTTGTAATATTTTATAATGGATTTTTACATTTAAAAAAGTAAACAAATAAAATCAACCCACATTTTAAAAAAAGAAAGAAAGAAAGAAGGAATGCCTACCTTTTGCAACAATATGGATGGAACTGGAGAATATTATGGTAAGTGAAATAAGCCAGTCGGTGAAAGACAAATACCATATGATCTCACCTGTAAGTGGAATCTATTCGACAAAACTAACTAACGAACAAAATAAACCACAGGCATGGAATATGGAGCAGACTGAAAGTGACCAGAGGGGATGAGGAAGGAGAACAATAGTGGAAAGAAGGAGAAGGGACTAAACAGAGAACATGTATGAATGACCCATGGACATGGACAACAGAGTGGGAACTGACTGTGGGAGCAGGGGGTGGGGTGGGATGGGTGGAGGAGGGCAAAGTGGGAAAACCTGAGACAACTGTAATAGAATAAACATGATTTAAAAATTAAAAAAATAAAAATTAAAAAAATAAAACACTTCATGCAGCACACATGATGATGACATTATGTATAAAAAAAAATTGACCAAAGGACTTGAATAGAGACTTCTCCAAAAAAGATATTCAAATTGCCAGGAAGCATATGAAACAATGTTTAGCATCACTAATCATTAGGGAAATGCAAATCAAGATCACAATGAGATATCAACTAACACCAATTAGAAATAACAAGTGTTGGTGAGGACATGGTGAAATTGGAATGCTTGCACTTTTTGTGGGAATGTAAAATACTACAGCCACTATGGAAAATACTATGACAGTTCCTTATAAAGTTAAAATAGAATTATCATATGATTCCACTCTTGATGTATACCTAAAAGAATTGAAAGCAGGAACCCAAATAGATATTTCTAAATCCATGTTTGTTGCAGAATTATTTGTTTAATAGATGTTTAAAACAATTTTTAGAGAGAGGGAGAGAAACAAACCCAGGCATTGCCCTGACCAGGAATCAAACTGGTGACCTTTCACTTTGCAGGATGAAACCCAACCAATTGAGTCACACAAGTCAGGGATATAGCAGCATTATTCTTAGTAGCCAAAGAGTAGAAGTAACCGAACTATAAATCAATAGATGGATGGTTAAACAAAAAAAAAGGTGGTATATGCGTACAATGGGATATTATTCAGCCTTTAAAAGGAAGGAAATTTTGATACATGCCAGGAACCTTAAAGACATTATGGTAAATAAAATAATCCAGTCATCAAAGAACAAGTACTGTATGATTCCAGTTTTATTGAGTACCCAGAGTAGTCAAATTAATAGAGACAGAAAATAAAATGGTGGTTGTCAGGAAATAGGGGAAGGGCACATGGCTAGTTATTGTTTAATGGGTACTGAGGTCAGTTTGGGAAGATAAACAAAAAATTCTAGAAATGAATGGTGTTGATGGTTACACAACAATGTGAATGTATTTAATGCCACTGAATTGTGCACATGAGAATGGTTAAAATGTAAATGTTGTGTCATGCATATCTTACTACAATAAAAAATTCAGGAGGATAATATCTCACAGAATTGTGATGCAGTCAAATTTGGGGTCTTGTCCAAAGTTAATACTACTAAGACCCAGAATGAGTTCCCCTATTTGACATTGTAGGGAGCTCCAGACCCAAATTCCAAGCTATAGCAGTATCTGCCTTTTGTACATCACATAACTAGAACAGATGGCTCCAGTACCCCCATCCCATTCCCTCCACATTTTCCTACTTTGGAGAGTGATTGGGTTCCCTAGCCCACACAAAGTTCCTGTCCTAAGGTGAAACTGGGAAGGGTGGTCAGGGAAAGATTTGTCAGGGAAAACTTTGACCTGAATCTTAAAGAATAACCAAGAGCAGAAGTGCAGAAAGTACATGCATGTCCGGTAATACAAAGTTAACTGGTCTTCCAGATTTGCCAGACATATATTCAAATGTATGAAATAATGTACGTGGAAAGCTACTCATTTCAGTTTTGTTTGAAGTGGCAAAGTATGGATATACTGCTACTATACATCAGGAGAACAGGCTAAATAAATCCTGATACAGTATACAATAAAATGCTACTAAGCTATTAAAAAGAGGAAGCTTCTTATCTACTAATATGAAATGATTGCAAAGATATATTGTTTAGTGAAAAAAGCAAAATGGAGACAGGGTCTATGGTGCACTAATGCTCGGTTAAATGGGGGGCAAAAAATGTTCAAACATATTAGCTGTATGTGCATAAAATATTTCATAATGGACACAAAATAACCGGAACATTGGTTGACAGTGCAGAGAAATTGGGTACCCAAGGGAGAAAACGCTCTTTTTAAATTTTGAACCAAGTGAATGTCTTACCTATTTTAATTAACTAATTAGATTTCAGGCCAAGATGGAGGCATAGGTAGATATGCTTTGCCTCCTCGCACAACCAAAAGAAGGACAATAACAAATTTAAAAACAAAAAATAACCAGAACTGCCAGAAAATCAAACTGTATGGAGTCCATCAACCAAGGAGCTAAAGAAGAAACATTCATCCAGACTGGTAGGAAGGGCAGAGACAGGCAGCCAGCATGGAGGGGATGTACAGTAAGGTGGCGGCTGGCAGACTGGGCAGTCCCACATTTGCATGCAGATAAACCAGGAGGAACAGCTGGGGAGTGAGACAGACCATGCAATCCAGGGTTCCAGTGCAGGAAAAGAAAGCCTCAAAACCTCTGGCTGTAAAAACCTGTGGGCGTTGTGGCAGCAGGAGAAACTCCCAGGCTCACAGGAGAGTTCATTGGAGAGATCCACAGTGTCTTAGAACATACACAAACCTATCCACCTGAGAATCAGCACTAGAAAGCCCAAATTGCTTGTGGGCAGCAGGGGAAGTAATTGAAAACTGGCAGGAGCCAAGCAAGTGGTATGGTTCCCTTTCAGACTCCTCCCCTACAGACAACATCACAATGCAGCAACCTGAATTGCCCTGCCTTGGCAAATACCCAAGGCTCTGCCATTACAAACATAACAGGCATACTGAGACAAAGATACATGGTCCAAATGAAAGAACAGATCAAAGCCCCCAAAATAGAACTAAGTGATGAACAGAGAGCCAACCTATCAGATGCACAGTCCAAAACACTGGTAATTAGGATGCTCATTGAATTGGCTGAGTATGGTAGCAAAATAAATGAAAAAGTGAAGGCTATGTAAAGTAAAATAAAGAAAAATAGACAGGGAACTAACAGTACAGGGAAGGAAACCAAGACTCAAATCAACGATTTAGAGCAGAAAGAGATGAACATTCAACCAGAACAGAATGAAGAAACAAGAATTCAAAAACTGAGGAGAGGCTTAGGAACACCTGGGACAACTTTAAACATCCCAACATCCCAATCGTAGAGGTGCCAGAAGAAGAGGAAGAGAAACAACTGGAAAACTTATTTGAAAAAATAATGAAGAAGAACTTCCTCAATCTGGCCAAGGAAATGGACTTCCAGGAGATCCAGGAAGCTCAAAGAGTCCCAAAGAAGTTGAATCTAAGGAAGCACGCACCAACGCACATCATGATTATGTTACCCAAGATTAAAAATAAGGAGAGAATCTTAAAAGCAGCAAGAGAAAAGGAGACAGTTACCTACAAAGGAGCTCCCTTAAGACTATCAGCTGATTTCTCCAAAGAAACCTTGCAGGCAAGAAGGGGCTGGAAAGAAGTATTCAAAGTCATGAAAGGCAAGGACCTACATTCAAGATTATTCTATCCAGCAAAGCTATCATTTAGAATGGAAGGGCAGATAAAGTGCTTCCCAGATAAGGTAAAGTTAAAGGAGTTCATTATCACTAAGCTCTTATTATATGAAATGTTAAAGGGCCTTATCTAAGAAAAAGAAGATCAAAAACTATGAATAGTAAAATGACAACAAAACCACAACTATCAACAACTGAACCTAAAACAAAAACAAAAACAAAAACAAAAACGAACTAAGCAAGCAACCAGAACAGGAACAGAATCACAGAAAGGAAGATCAGAGGGGAAGGGCAAGGGGTGAATGGGGGAAACAGTACAGGGAATAAGAAGCATAGTTGGTAGGTACAAAGTAGACAGGCGGAGGTTAAGAATAATATAGGAAATGGAAAAGCCAAAGAACTTATATGTACGACTGATGGACATGAACTAAGGTGAGGAATGCTGGTGGGAGGGGTGGTACAGGGCAGAGGGGAATAAAGGGGAGGAAAAAAATGGGAAAACTGTAATAGCATAATCAATAAAATATATTAAAAAATAATTAATTAACTTTTAAAAAACAGATCTTAAAAAATAAATAAAAATAGATCTTCCATACATTATGCAATGCTAATCTAATAGTTATTAAAAAAGAAATGAAACCACCACCCTGAAATAATGTTTTAATTTTTCCTTTTTATTATTTATTCTAGATCATGATTGTATAGTTAATCTCATTAACAATTAATGACCTTTTGAATTTTGGGTAGCTTATGCTTATATTAAGTACTAAATTTAATTTTTTAATATATTACTTTTATAATAAGGGAAGTATTAGAGTTAATACTGTCTACCTAAATCATTCCCTACCACTAGTAAAATGATTATATTCAGAATCTAAACTGGCTTATTTTAGTTTTTTTAGTTTATTGAGCCTTTTGTGGGATCTACAAAAGGCCAAGAAGATATTTTATGTCATTTTTACTTTTGTTTTTAATTTTTATTGGAGTATAAGATACAAAAATATATAGATTGTAAGTGTATAGCTTGGTGAATGTTTATAAACTGAACACACGCATGTACACGGCATGTAGATCAAGATATAGAACATTACTAGCATCCCAGAATTACTCCATTCTTTTCCTGCATTCTCCCCTCACCCTAGAGTAATCAGTATTGTGACTATTAGGAGCATAGCTTAGTTATGCCTGATCTTTGTACATTATGTAAATGTAATCTTAGAGTATTGCCTTTTGTGGCTGGCTTCTTTTACTCAATACTGTCGATAAGACTCATCCATATTGTTGAGTGTAGTCACAAGTTAATAATTTATATAGCATTCCATTGTGTAAATATGGCACAATTCATTTATTTATTCTACTGTTGACAGATTTTTGGGTAGCTTCCTGTTTGGGCTATTTATGAATGTGCTGCTATAAACATTCTTGTACATGTCTTTGAGGAACATTTATATAAGTTTCCATACAGGAGTGAAATTGCTTGATACAGATATATACAACTTTAAAAGATATAGCCAAACATATTTTTCCTAAACAGTTACACCAACTTACACTCCTACCAGCAGCAACAAGAGTTCCAGTTGTTCTCCATCCTTCCCAACATTTCATGTTTTTCATTTTAGCTCTTCTGGTGGATGTGAGTGGTATCGCTGGAAACTGGTTTCTGAAAGTACCAACTTCTTTCAGAAATCCTTTAAGCTGAGTAGGTTATAAAGACCAAAAAAGTTAAAACTGAGGAAGTAGAAGTTAGAGAGAACTTTTTATTTTTTATGTATTTCCTTTTTTATTCTTTAGGAATCTTATATGGATATAGCAAATACATGCACACATACATTCCTATATTCTTGAGATTCAAAAGATGGTGGGTGATTCTGATTTTGCCACTTGGAAATGTGTTATTACTTTTCTAAGTCTAAAGTGAACTGAGGACCGTGTACTCGTGATAAAGTAGACTAAAATCACACGCCAGCGTACCCCAAATAAATGCTTTACATGGACAAATATTTCTACAATCACCAAGCTAAAAGCCCTTACTAAGTCCTCTTCAGACTCAGCTGACTAGTAAAACAGTTATGTGCAGACCAATAGGAAACACAAATGAGAAAATATCAAGTCTCTAATGCAGGAAAAAAAAAGGAGGGGAGGGGGACTCTGTTTCCTACCTAGTAGTGAGTTTCCTGTTAACTGCAAGCTCCTCAGCACGGTGCTCATGTCTAACCTTGCCTGGGCTGAACACCGTATCTCACTCCACCACAGCCAAATTTTTGTCTGAGCCACCATTGATCTTTTCTTTAGCTTCTATCTCTCCCTTTTTTCTTTCTCACACCACACACCCATCAACCTCGTGTGTTTTCCCCTGCAGATTCTAGACCAGGACATAGGTTTTTCCTGGGGTATAACTCTACAGATCAGGTGCTACAAGCTGGAGCTGGTAGACCACGTATGTATCATGTGGCAGCCCCATGGAAAAAGGGGAATCTTTACACTCGACTGTACTTTTTTCCAGTTAAGGAGTCAATATATGCCTTAGTTTACCTCTCAGCGGCTCACAAAGTGAGGAAGACTAAGGTTTGATTGGCAATCCTAGGAAATTACAGCTTTTCTTTTCTAATGTCCATTTAAAACAACAAAGTTTCAGAATGACTGGACAACCCAGGGTTACACAGAATCCCAAAGACATGGTGCATTTGTGGGTGGTGACCTTACAGAACAGACTGTGTCCTGTTGATAACTAGCCGTTTGTCCCTGAATCTGAACTTGACTTGACCAGGAGAAGGGACCCCTCTACCAGGCCAGGTGAGCGAGAGGGGCCATGTTGCATGAGTTTATAGAATTTGGAAAGAGTTTTTTGAAAAACAGTTTACTGAAGAGAAAGTATAGAGTAGCTCCAAAGAGTTTGATTTCTGGCTTCATTCTGCCCGGGCTGAAGTCATCCTCCCAGTTCCATGATGACGCAATCTTGGGAAAGTTCCCATTTAATGTGTGCCTCGGTGTTACCATCAGTGAAAGGGGGATGGTAAAGTCTGTGCCTCCTGGGCTTGTTTGTGAAGGTTACATAATGTCTATGAAGCACTTAGCACAGCTAACTCCACATAGTAAGTGCCCTGAAGTTGGAGTTATATGGGTTTGTTTTTTTTTCCTTTAAGAAAAGCAGCAAAAGGACAGACGATGGCAGATGACAGGCTAATTGTGCTGTTAGAAAACACAATTAAAGGAAAGGAGGAAGAGAAGAGAGAAATTTTCAGAGCTAGAAAAAGAACTTGAAATGCAATTGTCATGCTGAGAGGATAGTTTAAGAAACTGGGGGTGCCCAGAATTCACAGGAAAATGGCTAGAGGACTCTCCTATGGAATCCACGAGACTCTATACAAGCCGGCAGATTGTCCAGTTTCATGACAAGCAATTTTACCTGGGGCAGAAGGAAGCACTGAAAAGTTCAGAAACAAACAAACAAACAAAAAACTCTGTTCTTGCTCCCGGAATTAGGAATGGACAGAAGTTGGAGGCACAACAGAGGTGCCCTCCAAGCCATCCTAAGGAAGTGCTTGCTGACCACAAGGGGAAGGCAAAGAAAGCACCCTGGGAAAAGGCTATTTATATTTGCTCTAATTTATGCCAAGCCAACTTTATGTGAAGCCAATTGCAAGAAAAAATGGAAAAAGAAATCTGGAAGGTCACCTAGCTTCAACTTGAGTTTTACATATGAAGAAACCAAGGCACTAAAAAGGGAGTAATTGTGTAAGGTGGTTTGATATGCCTGGTGTATTGGGATAAATGTTGAATGTGGCCATTGCAATGACAGAGGGAACAAAGTGAGAAAAGGCTGTGTATCCAGGGAAGAGGGTTTTAGATGAAAAGCCCACCTTTACCATCCCTTTATTATGATCCCAGGCAGTAGCAACTGGGGTTAAGGCTAGATGAAAATATAAGGAAAGTAAAACCTTCAATTTGGGGGCTATTTGGTAGAACTCAGACCAAGGGACATCTCACATGTATTTGATAACCCCCAAATACATTTGCAGAAGTTGAAAAATCAAATGCCTTTAAGTTAAGGTAAATATGTGAACCAGGAGAGCGTAGGACAACTGGGTGAGGTCAGGCTGGGAGATGAGAAGGCTTTACATAAAGGAATTCACCGCCAACCTTTTAAAAACACTGTTCTTGCTAAAGGACACCCAGACGTTGGCCCCATATCCATGTCAACAGTTTGCAAACACTGTTTTACATGGTGCTACATAAACCTTCTTCAGTGGCTTTAAAGGCTAAAGGAAACATTTTTAATCTAAAGAGATCTATGAAAAGTCACATTCATTTTTAAAGATGCTTCCAAATGAATGGAAAATGAAAAGTTCTGATATTTTCCCCATCTACATATTGAAAAGAAGGACATTTTAACTTTTTTATGAGATGGTGTGTATATCCCCCTTGGAAAAAAGGAGGAATTATTCTTTACCTCCAGCAGTGAAAATGGTGTTTGAAACACTGTATGAATTGTACTTAAATGTTTGCTGAGTGAATAAATGGGGTTATAAGTAAAGCAAAGCACTAGTGAAAGACCTTGCTTTTGAGGTTATAAAACTGAGGGGGTTGATTTCCAGCTCTAAGCCTGCTCTTTCCATTCAGGATTTATCTCCCACCCCAAACATCTTTGTAGGAAGCCAAAGACTTCAGTGTTATGACCTTCTTAATCTCATTGTTCTAGAAAAGAACAAAGAACATGGGCAACCTCCCAAGAACAGTTATGACAGAACTCTCTCCTCAGGTGGCATCCAAGTGGACTTGGACCTTTGGGAATGGGACAGAGGAACTTCAGGGCTCACGCTGATAACTCTTCCTTCCGGGTACAAAGAGGAGGTGCCTACCTCTCAGAGTTGTTAGGAGTAAATAATACTGTATGTAAACGCCTTAATGTAGTACCTTGCACATAGTAAGTGAATTGTAAACTCAGTGCTGTGCTTATTATTTATTATGGAAATAGTAGGTGAATTTTTTTAAGTGGCCTTCACTGGGGTGGGTATGGGGAAGCAGGATAAACTGAGAGGCTAAAAAAAACAAAAATATTTGAACAGCTGCCTATAAAATTGTTTTGGAAAATGTGGAGGTAGGTAATGTTTAAATAACAAAAATTCCCTGCACTTAAATACAAATCCTTATCTATACATGTACACACTTAGATATACATAGTTATTCTGGAAGAATAGTTCACAGGTAATAGTGATTACCTTCTAGGAGGGCTTATACTGGGAACGGCAGCTGGAGAAAGACTTTGAAACATTTTGTCATGTGTGTTTACATTATCTATTAAAAATTCAAAATTTATTTTTGAATTAAATGCTTCTAGTTAAAAAATCTCTTCTAAGTTTGCTGAGTTTGGAAGAACTATGAAATTGAGAATGCGTGTTTTCAGCTTTTACTGTCAGAGCCCTGATAATGCCCCCTAGCACCCAGCGCCCACCGCTGCTGCTGCTCCCTGCAGCCAGCGCTGGGCTCTACCTACTCGGATACTCCAGTGCTTTAATGGTGGGAAATCGAGTTACTGTGAAGGATGGCTTTACCACATTCATCATTTTTTTTGCTGGGCAGGTGAAATATTAGGTTATTTGAAATACATATATTCATCCATCATCCTTCCATTTTTTCATTTTAAACTTGACAATTATCAGAAGCAAAAGGTCTTGTCTCAGTTATATATCAAGTGCACATCATTTAAAAAATTGAATGTGTATTAATTCATCATTTGCTACAGCAATTTTTTTTTTGGTATATGTTGAAGACTATTGTTCCACATGGAAAATTTCCTCCTGTGCTTTTATTTTGGGTAAAAGAGTCTGAACTTTGTTTCAGGCTTTTGAGTTGTTCTCTAGGCTATTTACTGTCCTGTTGTATACTTTAAGAAGTAATGTTTTAATTATTTTAAAACCAATGTATTCTCATTTAAAGATATTTTGCAAAATACAGTAAAATAATAAATTAAAAGCAAGCCTCAATTCCACCATCAGCAGATAACTACTGTTAACATTTCTATTTCCTTCCAGTCTATACGTTTTTATATATAGTATTTTCTGTGAATTTTGAAGTCTCTAAAGTACATTTCTACTGTCATGTATAACTGCTAAAAACCTGCCCTGGTTAAATATTGCAAAGATATTTTTACTAAAAATGTTTGTGTTAGAAACTGCAAGGCTTGTTCGGTTATAAGGGGAGAAGGTCATTTTAAACATACCCACTTATTCAGGGTTAGTATGGGTTCTTCTGTAAATGCCATTATTTGGGTTCCATTATATAACCACTGGATGTTTATCACACAGATGACACTCTAGGCTGACTTCCAAGGCATCACCTCCTCACCCAATGATCTTGTACCATAGCCTTTGACAAATATTTGGGCATGAACGGAATTTGCAGGGGCCGTGACAGGCGACTTATGTAGGTAATGGTGCACGATCCCCAGGAAAGAAGAAGTAAATCAGAATCAGGGGCCAGGAGGGGCAAAGAGGGACTGTGAGCAGGTAGTTTCCAGGTTTGAAACCTGAGTGAGTGGTGAACCCACTGTTCTTTTTTCTTTCTTATTTTACTTCTCGCTGTTTTCGCCCATTTAGGAGAACAATCTCAGCCCTCGCTTCTGATCATCTTATCTGCAGGGCAGGCTCCCAAGGAGAGGCAGGCCTCAATAAAAGGCTGGTGGGCGTGTTCCCCGCCCAAGGCCTGCAGTTGGACCGCAGGGAGGCTGGGGAAACCACCCCGCTTTGGAGCAGCGGGTATAAAGAGCCCAGCAGCCCCAGCCCAGCTCTGGGCTTCGCAGGGGGACACATTGGCCTCGTAGGTGCGCATCCGTGCTGAGTTCCAGTCCGGACACCACAAAGATGGCACCCATTGGGGGCAAAAAGGCCAAGAAGGTGAGTCTTCGGGGACCCAAGGGTGCTCTCCATCCTGGCCACGGCTCCGTCTGTCGACCCACCAACCCTGAATTCTCCAGCCCCGGGGAGTGCAGAGGCGTTCTTGGAGCCTGGCTGTGGCAAGAAGGTGCTCGCATGACTTCTGCAGAACCCCAAGGCACCGCTGAGCCCACATCCCTGCCCTTGCCCAAAGCACTCCGAGATCTGTGTGCCTCCCGACCAGAGGGGGCTTCCAGAGCGCGGAGACTCGCAACATTTTCCGAGTCCTGCGCGCCAACATCAGAGCACTCCTTCGGAGCTGCAGCCCCCCTAGACTCACAGGCGGGACTTCCCTCCCCCATGCTACGGGACAAGGGGGTGCCTGCTGGAGTAGGCTCCTGTGTGTCTGCCTTCGTTGCAGCCTCTCTGCCCCCTGGACCAGCTCCGCAGGGAGACGCGTGCGCAGGTTCTGACAGTTTCCAGCACGCCTCCCCGCCCCTGCCTTGGGGTCTCCCAGCGCCTCCCCGCTGGCTGCCGGAGTACACTTGAGCGCAGCCATGCACGGGAGCTTGGTTGGGCGATGCTGTTTTCTTCCACAGTTTGGTTTCTGTGATGGCTACCAAATGCGCCACGCTAGCCTCGAAAATGGACACAGAGCCGAAAGATACTGAGGACAGGCTGTTAATAACATTTAAAAACCAGCAGCTCCAGCACCCTTTTAACAACGAGCACGTTATCTTCCCTTGTTGGGACGAGAGTTCCAGTCCAGACTGTCAGCCTTCAGCCTTTTTCTAGTTTGGGGGTGGATGGGATGCGGACTGACCACCACTACGGGTGGGTGGATGGGAAGAGATGGACGCATGGAGGAGAAAATATGCTTGACACTTAGGTGTCAAAGCACCCAGCCCAGGCCTGGCAGACAGAGATCCCCAGGGCATGGTAGGGAGGCAGTCCAGACACAGCCAACTATGCCCCCTCAGCCGGAGGACCATGAAGGCATGTCCACCTGTCATCCTCATTGCCAGCCATCTCTTCCAAATCAAAAATACCTCCACACAAAGAAAAAAAGTTAATCCAGTTAAAAATTTTAAATGTCATGCAGCATTAATAGATGCATGTCAATGGTCTGAAGAAGATGTTGAGGGCACAAATGAATATGGGCTATCAACAGTTCAGTTAGACTGAGACTCTTTGCCAATCCATAAATCTACTAAATAATAGTTGATGTAAACTGAAAGAATAATTCCTACAGAGATTTTTTTTTAAAAATTGTTTTTGATTCGACCACATTCTCATAGCCATGAATTCTAACCCACTCCTCAAACCCAAACTCAGAAAATGAAACATTTTAAAGAACTATCTTTAAAGGATTATATAAGCAAAAGATGGACATAAAATGGGAAAAAACTGTTTCTTCGGTAACCTTATTTCCATGCATATGTCAGTGTTAAAACATGGACAATAATATGTTTATACTTTTGAGTTTAAAATTATATGTTACAAACCTAACACATGTTCATTGTAAATAGCTTGGAAAAAACTTACAAACACCATCTGCTACATTTTAGTGAATATTCTGCTAGTTTGTTGTCTAGGCAAACATGTACTTTTTATACAAAAATGGTCTGATATTACACATACTGTTTTGTAATACTTTTTCACAAAACAGTATCCTGACCATTTTTTTTGTAGCACATTCCACTTTTTTTAAAAGACCTTTTTAGCTTAGTAACAGACAAGTCTGAAGTCCAGGTAATTTAAAAATGCACTACAAAATAACAGATTGTTTTCCCTGGTGTAATAGTTCAATCAATTTATGAACAACATGGCAATGGAATCACCACTAACCACTATACCAGCAAATATCAGATTCTTAGCTGTGCTGTGTATTTAAATATTTGTGGTATTAAGAGTTTGAAAATACACACATATTCAATGAGAGCTGCTAAGTGACTGAACAAAAATATGAGCTATTGCAGATAAATAAAAGTTAGTTGCAAGTCATATTTCATTTATTTGATTCTCGTTTGTGTTTTTGATATAACTGCACTGACTAGCTATATATATATGGGTGTGTGTATGTGTGTGTGAATACACTTTCTTGCTAATTAGGTCATAATCAAAGCTGTGGTGTTAAGATGTGGCATTTAGGCACATTGAAATCATGACACTTGTATTTCAAAATTACGTGTGATCAGTTCTGTATTGTTGTAGTTGTTTGTTATCTCATGGACTTTTATGCTTGAAATTTTTTTTTTGTCTGGAAAGGAGTTTTGGGGTTTTGGGGACATATACCATGATCCTCCTATTTTACTGCTTTAAAGTGAAAATGTTAGTGTGTCTTTTCCCTGAGCACTAGCTGACCGAAGACATACGAAGGGTCAGTGAAGGGGAAGCGGATTAAAGTGAGGGATGCTCCAGGAAGGTGAATAGGGCCGAAGATACAAAATCCTGTAAATGGCTCTCACCGATTGATGTAACTCTTAATATTAATACATCAGCATTTGTTTTTACCAACTGTTATTGGTAATAAATGGAGCACAAAACATAAGTGCATTCCAAGTTCTTCCTTTACAGGGTCTTTTCAGGCCTGCCCCAATTTCCCACTCTCATATATAATCAAATCTAGACATCACTTACAAATAAAAGAATCAGGAGGCCCTGTAATCCCCACCGGCAGGCTTTGTGTAAATTTTTAGGCTCTGGGTCTTAATGCCTCATAGATTCTGGGCCTTGATGCTTCATTTGTAAAATCAGAGGGAATAACCTGAATTGAATATGGGGTATCCTTTATTCTTAAATTCTATGATTCTTTTAAATGAAAAAGAAATAGTTACATTAAAAAATTATTTTCTAATTCACAAAGCCCTTTAAAAATATTAAGTTCAAAATCTATCTGCTGAACATTAACACCAGGGTAATTATTATATTGTATTGTAAATGATTCAGATAGTACAGACATTGGGCTGGAAGTTGGTTTAACAAGTACTTTATTTAGTTATCTCTTTCCTATTCTTGTCATCTCACCCTTGTATAGTGTAAATATGCATATTCTTAAACTCCTGGACAGCATAACACAGCTTCTGTCATAAAAACTGAATTTTAACACAAAAAATAGGACACTTTCAGGGATTTGACCACCTTTGTGGCAGTATCTCCTTCCTTCTGTTTTTACCAAGTATCTTCTGACTCTTTAGTATTCAAAATGCCTAAATAGCATTATATCGCACTTCAACTTCTTTATCAGTTTTAATCATCTCTTTGAATGTGTGCTTGAGTGTTCGTTTGAAGTTTAACAACAGAACCTTTTCATTTAGCCCTGGCTGGTGTGGCTCAGTGGATTGAGCATCAGCCTGCAAACCAGAAGGTTGCTGGTTTGATTCCTGGTCAGGGCACATGCCTGGGTTGTGGGCCAGGTCCCTTGCTGGGGGCATGCAAAAGGCAATCAGTCGATGGATTTTTTTCACACATTGATATTTCTCTCCCTCTCTTTCTCCCTCCCTTCCTTGTCTTTAAAAAAATAGATAAATAAAATCTTAAAAAAAAAACCAACAACAAAAAACCTTTCCCTTTAATCCTTCTGCAGGTATGTCTTCACACATAACACTGCCCCACCACATTCTTTAAAACTCTTTAATGTGTCCTAAAAGACTGGCACATGTATATATAAACTTTCATTATATGAGCTTGCAGGTTGTTTGCCTTATAGATAGTACCATGAATTATAAAATATACATATAATTTCTGAGAATTCTAAAGAAGTAATATTCTCAAGAATATAATAGCAAAAGTACTAAAGATAGAAAATTGTCTAAAAAATTCAAGTAACTCCTTTTCTTCCCCTCTTCCCCCTCATCTGTGATTTCAGGGCATCCTGGAACGTTTAAACTCTGGAGAGGTTGTGATTGGAGATGGAGGGTTTGTCTTCGCACTAGAGAAGAGGGGCTATGTGAAGGCAGGCCCCTGGACCCCAGAGGCTGCTGTGGAGCACCCAGAAGCAGGTTGGTGCCTTGGTCTATTCGAAGTTCTCATAGAAGCGTTCTCTTCTAGAGCCAAGTCTAGGTGCACACCACCAAACAAATACATTCATGCCACATTTTCCAAGTATTTATTAATGCCTGCTGGGCACTGTATTAGATATGTAAATATGGATTCACCGGTTGGATAAGCACAACAGCCCTCCTTGTTGCTGTCACCTATGTTTACCTCTTGGTCCCTGACCCTCACCCTAGATGAGTCTAGTACCTGGCTCACTGCCTTCCTCTCTGTCCCTCCCTCCCTCACCTCTCTAGGTGCCTTCAGCGCCTGTGCAGATGGCCCATCTAGCCCTCTTCCGGTTAATGCCTTGATTTTCTCCTAGGCTCCAAATGAACTCCTCCTCCACAGTCCCTTTTGCTGCCCGCTCCTAGACCTCGCCATCATCCATCGCTCTTCACCTCGGAAACCTCAATTGCCAGCACTGACTCTCTGTCTGCCACCTCCCATCTTTTCTGCTCACTTTCTCTCACACTGCCACTCCTCAGCCTTGTCAAGACTCTCAGTTCTTCCTCCCGTTTTGGGGTTTATTATCCATTCTTCTGCATATGTCCACCTTGCTTCCTTATCCACTTCAAGTTAAATGGTACTGTTATTAATCACGGTGTTACCAGATAGGCCCTCCTGCATTGTAAATGTGCCAACTAGTTAAATGCATTGTAGACTAGCCCGCTCAATTTAAATTCAACTATCTACCTATCCTGCACCTGTACCCACACACCTTATTCTCACTTTACTTTTTTGACCACAATCTTTTATGGCCAGGAAGGAAGTTGGAATGGAATCCGAGGGAGATTACATGTATATAGATAATATCTCCCAGTAGATATTATCCTTGTAATTTTACTTGAGAAATGCAAGTCTTTGGAATTCTATAGTAAACTCTAAAAGGTCAAATAAAATTTTGCAGTATTTCTTCAGTGGGATAACAAACTTGCAGCAAAATCATTTGGGGGCAAAAAATGACTTGAACTATTGTGGGCTATTTATAATTGCATCCCATTTTGTATGGTTAGTCATATATTTTGAAGCAAAAAAAGTATTAATGTGTTTAATTGAGGGTAGGGGGCGACTGCTTCAGGCCCTAATGAGAGTATTAGATAATGTATAGTATATATACTGTATTCACTTTCTAAAGTTCCCAAAATTCTGGACTCTAAGACACATTTGGTCCCAAAATGGCTTGGATAAGGTATCACAGACTGGTAGCAGAACCTTCCCTTTCTCACCATTTCCAACACTAGAAAGTCAAGCCCAGGCACCAGTCCTACAAAAATATTCCAGGTGTAGTCCAGCTGCCAGGAAACTTTTCAGAGTTTATTTCAGGTCTAGCTATCACCCAGCCTAAATTAGAAAAACATCTTCAGCTACACAAATTCATTTGCATAAACTAACATAAAAACTGATCTCCACTCTCTTTCAGAGCATACATTCTTTAAACACCTTTCATTTCCCCAAAATGCTAAATACATCTGCTGTCATATGAGGAACTTAGAGGACTACCGAGCAAATAGTAGTGATAATAATGGTGATTTGCCTTTATGACTAATAAGAACAAAATTCAACTAAAATGACTAGAAAATTCATGTCTTTCTGTATTTTCTCAACTAACAGATAAATGTATCACAAGTAAGGTTTTTCCCTAACTATTTAGACATTAAAAATGGATGGCTGTCCTTAAGAAACCCTAGGGCCGTAGGTCACACAGACTCATGGGATTTTGAAACTCCCTTTTCATTGCAGAGATGAAGAAATTGCCACCTTGTTAGGGTAGGTAAATGGCTTACTATCCTTACTAAACACTGCACAGTTGATTCCAGCTGAGTCAGGAAGATTCCAGGTTCACTGACCTTTTGTGCCTATGGCCTTTCCCCTACACAGTGCTACATGTAAAAACAGTGAGAATGTAAGAATTTTTAAGGAAACCCACTCAGGATCTTAGTTAAGAGACTGGGTAACATTTAGCTTCTATGATGCTAAAATAAGACTGATCTAATTAGGAATTTAAAGCCATGACATGAATATAATTAATTAGTATAGGTTTTGTCCTTGTCAGAGAGACCAGTCACACCCTATTATTGGTTAGAGGATGAAGACTCAGGAGTCTTCAGATGAGAGAAAACAGAAATAGAAATGGAAAGAATACTCAGAAATTACCATATTAGTTCTTCTACTGAAGTTTATACCAGAAGTTGTAGTTCTTGCACCTAGTAGTATCAGCATTGAATTCGGCAAGGAATTTGGGTTTGCTGGCTCTGCAGAGGATTGGAGCCTTGAATTCATAATAATTGCCCCCAGGTGAGTCTAAGTTAGGTCACATTTTGAGAAGCACTGAAGTTTTAAGAAGCATGGTGGAATAAATCAATTAAGAACAAAGAATGTACATATACGCAATTTGCATACCATTTCAGGATTTCTTCACAGAGGCTCTGGAAATACACCCAAGGAAAACCTGGGTGGACTTCCTGTTTACAACCCAAGTTACTCTGGCGTACAGGCACCTAGACCACCGGCCCTGCTGCCCTGCTCCAACCACGGCAGCTCCCCTCACTGACCTATGGGGACTCCGTCTAAGGTGTTTTTAATTGGTTCTGTTGCTAATTAAAACAAATTTGAAGCCCCGTAATGTAGGCATCATTTTGAATTCCCACTAAGAACTAAAGTTTGCATGATTTTAAAAATGAAGATTTGGCTTCAAGCCTAGAAACCCATTTTCTGAAATTCAAAAGCTTTCTTGCCTCACTTGCTTGTTCATTTAAAAAACAAAACTGAGCTCCCTGTGTTCTCTGTGGTCTAGTGGCACCTGGGATGCAAAGCTACCAGACTCATCTCCAGCCTCAGCCCTGAGGGCTAAGGACACCATGTCCTAATAACTCCTGGCTTCTAGTGTAGTTGCTTCCAGGTCTTAGGATTTTACAGGCCTCTGAAATTTCAAAATAAATATCAGGGGCTGATACTGGATCACTCATTTCTTACTTTGCCCAGTTAATTCCCCTGACAAAACAAACACCAGCTAAGTCTCACTATCATTTTACAAAATGGGCATTTTCCCAATCTCTTAGAATGGTGGTTCTCAACAAGGCTGAAAATAAGAATTGGTGGGGGACCTTAAAAAAAAGTCTGTGCCCTGCCCCAAACCAATTAAATTGGAGTATCTATGGGATTACCTGAGCCCCCACAATATTTTTAAAGCTTGCAGCGTATCTAGTGGGCAACAAGGGGTTAGGACCACTATTTTAGATAATTCTTTAAATTTAGTACATTTGGTTGTATGGACAAAACTCCTATTATATTTCCTCTAACCTGAGAGAGCTTTGCTATTTGGCATTCATCCATGGACATGTCTGGCGATCTTGCTCCATTTCATATCTTACTCATTTTTCAGAAAACTGAGCTAATCACATCACTCAGTTGCTTACCAGCTGTTGGTTTTGCCCCAACACTTGCGGTCTGGAGCCTACAATCCTTGGGATGGCGAGCTACACCACCTGCACTCCATCTGTCAGGTCACCTTTCCAACTGCATCTTCCATCTCTTCTCTGAGACATCCTCAACTCCAGCCACTCAGATTAACTGCCCTTTTCCCAAAAACCACACCTGTTCCTGCCTCCTTGTTTTTGCTCAGGCTGTTCACTCTGTAGGGAATGCCCTTCCCGACGTCCTCTACCTGGCAGAAATGGGGAAATGATACCCGTCTCTGGAACCTCCCTCTTTCCTTTACCCCGCTCCACGGCAGAAATCTCTCCTTTGGCAAGAGACCCCAGACGCACTCCTCATTAGCCCCCAAGAGGCATGAGTGCCAAACAACCAGGGATTTAAGCAGACATTTTCACATTTATTTATCTTAGAGCCTTTTGAAAACATCATGGGTTAATAAACCGATAACAATGAATGCCTTTCTTATCCAATCTCCCAGTTCGCCAGCTTCACCGAGAGTTCCTCAGAGCTGGATCGAATGTCATGCAGACCTTCACCTTTTATGCGAGTGAGGACAAGCTGGAGAACAGGGGGAACTATGTTGCAGAGAAAATATCCGTGAGTAAAACTATACATGGCACTCTTAGAAGGGTGTAGTAGACACACAAGTCATCACCAAAGCATTCCCAGAGAAAAATGTTGAGCCTCTTCAGGCTCAACTATTTTAAATTATACAACAATGCAATATATGTGAATAGTACTTAGGTTTTTATCTGGAGTCCCCCAAATTGACGGAAAGATATTTAATGAAGCAGATCAAAGAAGAGGCATTTATGATTAATAATTCTCCCAGTCTCCTAAATTGCTGAGTAGATATCCTTACAAATTCTTACACCCTCACCGTTTTTAATGTGGCACAATATAGGAGAAAGGTCACAGGCACAAGGAATCAGTGAACTTGGAATGGAATCTTCCTGACTCAGCTACAGTCATCTGTGTGATGCTGTTGGGCAAGCCATTTACTTACCCCAACAAGGTGGCAATTTCCTCTTCTCTACAATGAAAAGGGAGTTTTAAAACCCCATGAGTCTGTGTGATCTATAGAACAGGGGTTGAGAACGTGTCCATTTTTAGTGTCTAAATAATTAGTAAACACCTTACTTGTGATACATTTATCTGTTCATTGAGAAATACAGAAAGACAAAAAGTCATGAATTTTGTTGTCATTTTAATTGAATTTTATTTTTATTTGTCATAAAGACAAATTATCATCATTATCACCACAATTCTTCCAAGTGCAGCTTAGGCATTGGAAGATACCAGATCTTTTTATGTAAAGACTTTTACCCTCTCACAGATCTTTGGTATAATTCAATATCCTAGATACTATTGTCAGATTTATTTTTTCATCACTATTATTGGTGTTTTTTTACTGCAAATGACTCAACTTGGGAAAACATTGAACTATTCCATCACTGTCATTTTCTGGAAACAAATCACTATTATAACATACAACTGAGATGTGGACATTTGGTTAATAACTTTGTTTCAATATCACATGAAAATGTAGATGTATTATATACTCACGATTTTAGGGGAACAAAGTCAACGAAGCTGCTTGTGACATTGCCCGGCAAGTGGCTGATGAAGGAGATGCTTTGGTGGCAGGAGGCGTGAGTCAGACACCTTCATACCTCAGCTGCAAGAGTGAAACTGAAGTTAAAAAAGTATTTCATCAACAGTTAGAGGTCTTCATGAAGAAGAATGTGGACTTCTTGATTGCAGAGGTAAACAAAGCTATGATCAAAGATGAGAGAAATACACTTAGCACATTTTCTCTGCCTTTTGCTTTCATGAGGACCATGTGAGATTAGGTGCCAATCATGACTAGTAATAGTAATATTAGTTTTGAAATCTTTTTCCAGTTTTAGGGTTCTAATAAATTTGACTCAGTGAACCTAAGATAGTATTCTTCAAACCTTTCAACTGCAATTCACAATAAGAAATCACCATTCTATTCCATTTAAAACTGTTAATGGTTTTCAATTTCAAATTCTCAATATTCAAAACACTTTAAACTCTAAGTTTGAAAATCATACATCTAGGGATAATTTAATTATTAAGCAAGAGAATGACTTTGCAAATTGTTCTAGAGAAACAAGATTATAAGTACCTTAACCTTATCTTATTTCAGTATTTTGAACACGTTGAAGAGGCTGTGTGGGCAGTTGAAGCCTTGAAAACCTCTGGAAAGCCAGTGGCAGCGACCATGTGCATCGGCCCCGAGGGCGACCTGCACGGCGTGAGCCCCGGCCAGTGTGCCGTGCGCCTGGTGAAAGCAGGTGATGGTGGATTTTGGTCTGTTTGCAATTAGTGGGTCTTTTAAGATAACATACAAATGCAGTTCCATCTATGAATTACTAGGGGCTATTTTTATTAACACAAAAAAATGTTCATTTGCTTTTTTAGGAATATGGATATTATTGAGTCCTATAAAGGAAAATATTTGAAAAGGAAAAAACCAATACACTCATATACCAGCCTTTTGAAAGGAGCAATTAGACCTATGCTGAAGGTTTAACAACTAGAGATGGGAAGAATTTTGGTAACTCAGAAGGGGCATTTGGAAAAATTGTGTTTTATTTTAAACTTATCTCAAGTTGAGGCCTTTAAACATTAATAACTTTTAAGTCAGTTGCTCTCCTTGCCAAAGTTTTTCCATTCTCACAAATTCCTGGTATGCTTTGCTTTTTATAACAGACATGATAAATTAAAAAATCCTTTTTTAATATGAAATACTGATCACTGAATTTATTTTTTTCTATAATTCTCATTCCTAATACTGGGTTTCATTTCAATTAGGGAAAACAAAGATTGTTTCCAACGCTGCTTCATTTTTAAACCCAAGGAATAGCTCAGTGTCAGTGGAAGAATCCAACTCACTCTGTGGGAAAGAGAGATTTTAGTTGGCTATTTATTTAATTCTGGATATTTAACCAACTCCTAATATTTCATGAAAGTCACTTCATACTTGACATTGACAGTAACAATTACTTATATTTAGGAATGAAGTTGTATAGTTCTAATTTTTGATCAGTAATATAAAAAAGGGAGGAGAAGCAAGTTCACTTGTTTCAAAAAGATCAGAGGAGTCCTTCGCCATCACCATTGTTAATTGGCAAGGATTCTTGGCCTGCATCTCATCCTTCCTTTGCAATTCTGTTCAGAGTAGATGGAGGCACAGTGTTTGAAATCACTGTACTTTATTTATACCCTTTGTAGTATTTCCCACTTAGCTCATTTGTTTATCTCTTTAATGTCTGACTCTCTCACTAGATTTTAAAATCTAAGAGAGCAGAGACTCTGTTTGCCTCAGCATTGAGTACCCTGTGCCTAGCACATGGTAGGTCCATGATAAATACCTGTCTAATAAATCTAACATCCATCTAATAATTCTATCTTCCAATTTTCAAGTTCTGCCTGCATGTACCCTTACATAATCCTCCTTATCCCAAGTATCACTCCCTCCTCTTAGGAACTATAACACTTTCTGTTTATACCCCTCATTTGGAATATCCTCAGTCAGCATTTTTTAATCTGTGACAATGTTAATAGGGTTCTGTAGTCAAATACATTTAGAAAATGCTGTGTTAAACCAAGTTAAGCAGGTCTCTTTACTACAGAACTTCTCAGAGCCTTTGATATATTCAGGTATATTGGCAGTGTCTAGGAAGGGGATATAGTAAATAGCTACTGTCTAACTTAATTGATCATAAAACCTTATTTTCATGGAGCGAACCTTGGAAAGCCCTGTGCTAAATATAGAATCTTTGATGTCAGGGACTATATATTCATATTTCTCTAGAACCCCAACAGGTGTGTCCAACCTTTTGGTGTCTCTGGGCCACACTGGAAGAAGAGTTGTCCTTAGCCACACATCACATTAAATACCCTGTGACATGTAGTCACAAAAAAAATCTCATAATGTTTTAAGTAAATTTAAGATTTTGTGTTGGGCCGCATTCATAGCCACCTGGGCCGCATGCAGCCTGTGGTCCGCAGGTTGGACACCCCTGCGCGAGGACCCCTAAACCTAATACACATCCAATAAATAGCCAATATAGGATTAATTCATTAGTGTAATGAAGTCAAACAAGGAAAGAAAAACTCTGGCAGAGAACATGCAAAAGAAAAAGGAAAAAGAAAGAGAGAGAAAGGGAAAGAAAGAAAGAGAAAGAAAGAAAGAAAGGAAGGAAGAAAGAAAGGAAGGAAGGAATAAAGAAAGAAAATCAAGATCCAAGCTATTGAATAGACAAGACTGGAACCCAGTGGAAAGATCAGGTGAGAGAGAGAAATTTAGGAGCGTTCCGGATATAGACAGTATTGAAAGCCCTGGAACTGGAAAGAGGGTGTAGATGAAGAGCAGAATATGGTTCAGTGACATCCTGGGACACTGCAGGATTGAAAGATTCAGGCTTGAGGAGGGGTGGATATGTAACACCCCCAAAACTTATCTAGAGGGGCAATAGCAACACTCAGGAAGTCAGAGAAGTGCTTTAAGAGAAGAGAAAGGGAGTGTTGATGAGGGAGAAAGGGGTCCAATAGATCAGTTGTTGCCTAGAGGTGGAATAGAATGAGAGCAGGGAAGTGATTACTGGATTTGGCAAGATTGAGGTCATGGGTGCCCCTACAAAAGCTAACTCAGAGGAATAACCAGGAGGGAGGCCTGATTAGAAAAAGAATGAAGAGCAAACTGCAAGACCCAGCCCAGTGAAGACCGCTGAGACACCTGCCACTGAATACTGGATACCACAGCTTGTAGCATCAGCAACGCTGCTACTGGAATCTGGATTTAGTGGCATTATTAAATTGGCTTGATGAAAGGGAACATTGATTTATTCCTCAAATGAGTGGTATGGCAACCATGGGTGCAATCTAGCAGCAGGAAGTGCTGAAAAATTATTGTGCTTGCAATATAATGTCAAATATTGAAAAATTGACTACTAAAATTTGAAGTTAAAAAAAACTCTAATAATGATTTCTTAGAAAAAAGATGGACAGCCAAGTGTGCATCAATGACACTTCAATTATACCAGGCTCCTCAAAGCACTTGTCACAGAAAGTACTTGCTATCTGTTAGCGATCATTCTTGCCCAAAGGTAAGATAGATTTCCAGGGATCAAATGCTATAATTCCAAATTCACTGTTCCAGATAAAAGCTCCCTGATAAAAGAGGAGAGTTGGGCCTTCTGGTATTCTGGTAAATCCCTAAAGCTAAAATGTTCTTCTCACTTGCAGGAGCCTCCATCGTTGGTGTGAACTGCCATTTTGACCCCACAATCAGTCTGCAAACAGTGAAACTCATGAAAGAAGGCCTGCAGGCTGCCGGACTGAAAGCCCACCTGATGAGTCAGCCCTTGGCCTACCACACTCCCGACTGCGGCAAGCAGGGATTTATTGACCTGCCAGAATTCCCCTTCGGTAAGACAGACATTCTATTGTATATACTGTACCAATGTGTTTATATTTGACAAATTCCAAATAAATCTATAGCCATAGGGTTTTGTCACAGTAAAAAAATGACTTCCTGTCTCCTCTCTAGGCCCCCAGCTTTTCTCCCTGCAGCCACAAATCCCTTGATATTAGGAGAAGGAAAAGAAGGGACCAAAAAGCAAAAAAGACCCCTGAACTTCAATGTAAAATCAAAGTTGAATCAACACCTAGATAGACAACCAGTTAGCCATACTTGTAGGCTGGTAAAGAGAATGCCCTCATGGACAGGATCAGCAAAGATTTTCGTTCTGGTTCCAGCTCTGTTGCTGAGTTGCGTAACCTTTGCAAAATTCCCTAGTTCCTCGAGATCTGAATTTTCTCATCAGAAAAATAAGATGGTTAGAACTAGGTTACCTCCAAGATCCTGTTCTCCAATTTTTAATGTTGCTCAGACACTTCAAGATTTGAGGGTGGAGAGAAGATACCATCACTGGGTTACTGTATGACAAATTGGAATGTAGAAACCAAGCAGATGAAGTGAGGGCATGCTTACAGTCTAGGCAGAGGGAGAAGTCCTTTAGCATCTTTTGGAAATGGGGGTAAGTCTACCTTGAAAATCAAGCCCAGAGATATCAGTGGGGCCAGAGCATGGCCAGCCTCCTATTCCATTCTAAAGTCATTATATCTCACTCTGTATCCTTGAGGAGCCATCCCTTCTGCCATATTATATTGGTCTTGCAGACCAACCTGATATAACGCGGAAGAGGGCTACACAAGGACGAGAATACCAGAGGGCAGGGTTCATCTTAACCGCTGACTATCGCTGCATTTAAAGTTGGTTATATAGACACAAAGCAGCTAACAGTTTTGAAAAGCTAAGAATTAAATATTAACAAATTATTTAACTCATTTATTCAAGATTATGTATTTATTGTAGTTGTCTATTTTAAATATTTTTTAAAATAGAATTTGAGCATAATGCCATTTATTGCAGGACTGGAGCCCAGAGTTGCAACCAGGTGGGATATTCAAAAATATGCCAGAGAAGCCTACAACCTGGGGGTCAGGTACATAGGTGGGTGCTGTGGATTCGAGCCCTACCACATCAGGGCGATCGCAGAGGAGCTGGCCCCAGAAAGGGGCTTTTTGCCGCCGGCTTCAGAAAAACACGGCAGCTGGGGAAGTGGTCTCAACATGCACACCAAACCATGGGTTAGAGCCAGGTAAGCACCTTTAAACTATATTTGCTAAACCAAACTCATAGAGATTATGAATATGTCCAAGTGAGTTCATTATAAAGACTACAGCTAACTTGCTGTGTGATGAGAAAGAGTTTGTTACCTTCCTTAAATTCTCTCAGAGATGTTTGTTAAACAACCTTATGGAGAGATTTCTAGAGAAGGCTTTAGGAATGCAGAATGTAAATAACATAAGTTACAATAAAATGTGATTTCATGCTCTAAGAAAGGACCATCCATGTGGTGGACACTAACATTGAATTGATTGATTTTTTAAGATTTAATTATAACTTAAGTATAACAAGCATTAATTAAGTGTCTGTTATGTGCCAAGTATAATTCTTGGAGCTGGGAATAGAGTGGTGAATAAGATAGCAAAGGTCTTTGCCCTCAAAGTTTACATTCCAGTGGGGAATGGCATATTGAGAAACTAGAAGCTTAAGACTATCAGAGGCAGAATTAGATACAAGACAGAAGCCAGGAAGAGGAGGCTGCCTTCGATTCATGCTCACTAGCTGAATGTGACCCCATCCCAAAGACAATGAGGAGCCTGGAGGGTCACAGGTGATCCAGGACAAGATTCTGGAAGGTCCAGGGCAAGATTCTAGCTAAATTTAATAGTCTAGAGATAGGGAAACCTGTGAGGAAACCTTTGCTAGAACACCAGGCGTGATGAGGACTGGCCTAGAGGAGAGAGTGGAGAAAGAAAGGAGAGAGAAGTAGGCTCCATGGAGCTAGAGGTGCAAAAGTGATGTGGATTTGGGGAGAACAGTAAATGTGGGCTCAGCCAGTTCATGTGTAGAGTGCCAGAAAGTGAGGATGGGGAGGTAGGGTCAATCAGATAGAAAATCCCTATTCTAATTTTTAACTTTTGATCCTTATACATATGTTAAAAAGAAGAAATTCAAAGTAATTTAGACCTATATATTCTGAAGGGAAATTTTTAGCACACAATAATAAATGTGTTTTAATGGAAAGAGTCTCAAGAGTGCCAAGGTGGTGCCATGGAAGTATTCTAGTTCGGTGACACAGAGGTCGACACTCAAGGAGGACTCAAATGAGTGTTTTGTTCACCCAGGGCCAGGAAGGAATACTGGGAGAATCTTCGGATAGCATCAGGCAGGCCGTACAACCCTTCAATGTCAAAGCCCGACGCCTGGGGGGTGACCAAAGGAACAAAGGAGCTGATGCAGCAGAAAGAAGCCACAAGTGAGCAGCAGCTGAGAGATCTCTTTGAAAAACAGAAATTCAAATCTGCGTAGTAGCCTTAGTGGAACCCAATTTTGTGAATTCTTCTATGCTTGGGCCACAGTCCTTAGAAATAAGGAAAAGATGGTTAAAATACAATGCTTGTATTAATGCCAGCCTACACATAAAATTGGTATGAGCTGAACAAAATAGAATTACAAATTGCACCTGAAAGTTTTAAAAGTATGTTTTAGAAGTTTCTTTAGAAGCAAAATAAATACAAAGTAAATCTTAAGCAGGTTTACTAAGCACCCACCATGTATGACGTATTGAGAATATTGCTGTGACCATAGAAAAGTGATTTGGACATTAATCCCACTTCAAGAAGTTTGCAGGCTAGTAAGAAGGATTAGACCCAAACCGTCATAAATGGCTCAGCAACCAGACAGGGAAAATAAAATGATATAGGGAAGTGACTTCCAAGCTCCTTTGAACATGACCCTTAGCACAAAACACAATTTATACTATGACCCAGTGAAGCACTTACTATGCAACCATTGAAATAAAATGTGTAATCTACTCCAGTATTTTGTATTCCATTTCTTTCCATCTTATTTTAGTAATAAAACATGCTGGTTGAGATCTTTCAAATTGATTTTATGATCCATTAGTGGGTTTTGGCTCACAGTTTGAAAAACACTGCTATGGGACACTTTAGCTATGGGGACTTTTCCATTTCTTTAAGTTTATTCTTAGAAGATCAGTAATATAGGGCTTGATTAATAAGTATCCAAAGCCCAGAGTCCTGTTCTCAGAGACCCAGAGCTGTTCTCTGTTTGCTGATACATCTCTACCACTAAGAACATATCAACCAATAGGGAGGAAGTGAAAAGAGATTGGTATCTAGGCCCTCTTCATTGTACTCAAAATTGAATCCACCTAAATTCCTCCAGTCAGTCTGAGAAGCAACACATGTGTGGTACTTAGGTACCTTAAAAAAATAGAAATTCTCCAAACTCTCTCCAGGTTCGCTAGATTGAGAAATACATTTTTACCTGATAATAGCTACTCTCTTATGAGAGCTTAAGCCATTAGAATGAACATAGCTACTTTTCATGTATTAGGAAACAGTTCATGTTGCTTTCTAAACATTCTCAGATGGGTTAGCTTTTTTGAAATTATAATTTCTTCATCTATTAAAAGCAAAAGAGCAATGACACTGTTTTCATTGTATTAGACTTTTATTTTCATTCTATAATTTGCTAAATTCTATATGAAATCTCTATACCTCAGTTTATACATCAATTAAAAAAAATAATACTACCTTCCTTCTTCATAAGTATACTACAGTTTTAAAGGAGAAGGCAGTATTTAAAAGGAAAAGAAGTTTCCGGAATTTTCTTACAAAGATAATTAGCAATCCATCCCTCATCCCTCAATGCACAGAAATGGAGCCAAAGCACCACATTTCTCAGAGGTTGCATATGACTGAGGTGAAATTAGAAGAGAATAAATGCCACTTTTTTATTTTTTAAAAAATTGCTATCTACCATTTTTAACCCTCAAATCAGATTCAATATTGAATGCTTTCATTCATAGATGATAGACACTTTTATTTGATTCTTTGTTGTGTTATTGTGTAAGCTGCTTGCTCTCTGATATACTTTTCAGAACTTTATTGCCACACAAAACATTGTAACATCTAATCATTCTTACATCTTTTGATTCTTTAAATAAATTTTTATTGTCAGCACAATTATAGACGACCCCCATTTCCCTCTAAAGGAATTACAGTGAAGATGTGCTTGAAAAACTATATGTCAACACTGCCTCCTAGTGGCATATTTTATATTTTGAAAAAAATTTGTAATTCCACATAGAGGAGCGGCAAGATGGCGGTCGAATAGGAGAATTTATCTTGAACAGCTTCCCAGAACCAAGCTAAAAATAAAGAGGGGAACATCCACCTGAAGTAAACAATTGAAGAGTACCTGAAGAGGAGATACTTAACCAAGGATAGGCAGAAACCACCTCAAAACCAGCAGAAAAGGCAGGGACACGAAAGGGGCTGGCACCACTTTCACAGCCGTGGGAGCTTCCTCGGAGAGGAATGAAGCCTGGACCGCAGATCCCCCTCCCAGGCACAGGGCGCCAGTGTTGGGATCACCCACCTACATAGCACCCAGCAGTGAAAAGCCATGGGGTTATTTTTACTTTTTAATTTTTCTTTCTTTCTTCTTTCCCCCAACCTTCATCTTACCCCTTGCTGAGGAAACAGCAACATAGGCAGATCCAGGGGTGATAGCAACGGGCTTTAGGGCACAGCCATTCTGTACACTTTCCTGGGAACCAGGCTCGTGCTTCCCTTAAGTCTGAAAGGCACTTCTCATAGGAGATCCAGGGGACCCATCCTTCTGATTCCACAAGAAGCCCTCTCAGAAACAGATGGGTCAGTGACTACACTAAAACTAATGGCGAGACTAGAGGCAGAGGCAGGTGGAGGTGGTTCCAGCAGTGCCTTTGGTTGTTAGTTGATCAGTCCCTGGGTTCAGTGCTGATGAAAAGCCAGACTACGGAGCAGCAAGGCCCATCCTGGATGCAGCAAAGCCTAAAGGAGATAGGCACAAACTGTGGATCACATGTAGCTTCCAACAGGCTGCCTAGAGCTGGACTGGACAACATCTGACATTGGATTGCACCAACTCTAGGCAACATCAGAGTTGTATCCAGAGGGAGAACCCAGCAGGCAAGCGCTAAACTATGCTGAGACAAATTCTACTTCATTCTTTTTTGTTATTTTTTCTTTTGCATAGCTATGTATTTTTTCTTTTTCTTCAATTTTATTCTTATTTTTTCTCTACTCTTTACTTTCAAATCTCCTATTTTACTCTTACCTTTTCTTACTCCATTTTGCCTTCTTCCTTCCTTTTCTTATTTTCTTTAAATTTTCTTTTCTTTTTTCCTTTTCTTTGTTCTTTTCTGGTGATTCCTTGTTTCTTTTCCTTACTGTTACTGTTTTTCCTCCCTCTATCCTCTCATAATCATTTTTCTTTCATATGGTCTTATCATATTCTTGGAGTTTTTTTATAGTATTCTATTTCTCTTTCCACTTTTATTATTCGTTGCTCTTTTATCATTGATTTTGCTGTTTTTGTTGGGGGCATTTTTTACTTGTGTGTGTTTTGTTTTCTGTGCTGTTTTGCTTTGTCATGTCAGCACTGGTACAACAGCATACAAGACATGGTGGGGTTTGAGCCTCTCAGTCAACCCAACAGAGGGGAGAACTACCAACAAACAGGCCAACAAAAATCAAGACCCACATGCAACAGGAGGGTCCACATAAACCACACAAGGGGGCATTCCTAGAGCATCCAGACCAGGAGATCAAAGAGGCTACACCACTGAGTCCCACAGGACTCCTACCGCATAAGGCACCCCACAGAAACAGAGTCAAACCAGATCTGTCTAATACATAGGAACAAACAAAAAGAGTCAGCTAAAATGGAGAGAAAGAAACAATGCCCCAAAAAAGAGAATGAGGAATACTGAGAAAAAGGGCTAATTGAAATTCAGGCAAGCAAATGATCCGACAGAGTTCAAAATAATGGTTATAAGGATGCTCACAGAACTTAGTGAGAACTACAGTGAACTTAATGAGAATTACATCACCATGAAAAAGGACACAGAAACCTTGAACCATTTGGAAATGAGGAATATACTAGAAGGAATTAAAAGCAGGCTAGATGAAACTTTCCTAGCCTGGTGAAGGAAAAACTCACAAAAGTTAAGAAAGTACAGAAAATCCCAAACAAGAAGAACCCAAAGAGACCCACACAAAGACATAGCATAATTAAAATGGCAAGTTGAAAGACAAAGAGACAATCTTAAAGGCAGCAAGAGAAAAGTGGAAAGTTATCTACAGGAGAAGCTCCACTAAGACTGTCAGCTGGTTTCTCAACAGAAACACTTCAGGCCAGAAGGGACTGGCATGAAGTATTTAAAATAATCAAGAGCAAGGATCTGCAACCAAGACCACCCTATCCAGCAAGACTGTCATTTAAAATTGAAAGTGAAGTTAAGAGCTGCCCATACCAAAAAATAAAAAATGGCTAAAGGAGTTCAGTAATACCAAACCAGCATTACAAGAGATGTTAAAGGGACTGGTTTAAGAAGAAGAAGTAATGAGAGAGAGAGAGAGAGAGAGAGAGAGAGGGAGAGCAAGAGAAACATAGATATAAAGGAATAAAATGGCAGGGAACAAGTACCTATCAATAATAACCTTAAATGTGAATGGGTTAAATGCCCCAATAAAAATATATAGGGTAGCTGAGTGGATAAGAAAACATAACCTATGTCTATGCTGTCTACACAGGACCTTACACAGGCTGAAAGTGAAGAGATGGAAAAAATATTCCATATAATGGAGATGAAAAAAAAAGCTGGGGTAGAAATACTAATATCTGACAAAATAGACTTCAAAATAAAGGCCATAAAATAAGACAAAGTCACTGCATAATACTAAAGGGGTCAATCCAACCAAGAGGACATAACCCTTATAAACGTATATGTGCCCAATATAAGAGCACCCAAATATATAAGGAAAATCTTGGTGGACTTTAAGGAAAAGAACCATAGCAATACAATCATTGTAGGGGATTTTAACACCCCATTGTTAGCATTGGATAGATCTTCCAGACCAAAAAAAAAAAAAAAAAAAAGAAAGAAAGAAAAAAAAAATCAACAAGAAACAATGACCTTAAATGACACACTAGATCAAATGAATTTAATTGATATTTATAGACTATTTCATCCCAAAGCATCAGAATACACATTTTTCTCGAGTGCACATGGATCATTCTCAAAGACAGAGCACGCCGTTGGACACAAAAACAGTCTTAACAAATCAAAAAAAAATGAAATCATATCAAGCATTTTGTCAGATCACAATAACATGAAACTAGAAATCAACCTCAGGAAAAAAACCTCAAAATCATTCAAATATATGGAGACTAAATAGCATGTTATTAAATAATGAATGGGTCATCAATGAGATCAAAGGAAAAATCAAAAAGTACCTGGAAACAAATGAAAATTAACACACAACCCAAAACCTATGGGGACACCATGAAAGCAGTCCTGAGAGGGAAGTTTATGTCATTACAGGCATACCTCAAAGAAGATAGAAAGGTCTCAAATAATCTAACCCTATACTTAAAAGAACTAGAAAAACAAAAATAAACAAAACCCAAAGGGAGTAGAAGGAAGGAAATAATCAAAATCAGAGCAAAATTAAATGACATAGAAACTAAAAAAAGAATTCAAAAGGTCAATTAAACCAGGAGCTGTTTCTCTGAAAAGATAAACAGAACTGAGGAACCTTTAACCAAACTCATCAAGAAAAAGAGAGAAGACCCAAATAAATAAAATCAGAAATGAAAGAGGAGAAATAACAATGGATACCACAAAAATACAAAGGGTTGTAAGAAAATACTATGAGCATCTATATGCTAAGAAATTGGACAGCCTAAGTGAAATGGATACATTTTTAGAACCATATAATCTCCCAAGATTGAATCAGGAAGAAGCAGAACACCTGAATAAACTGATAACAACTAATGAAATTGAAGCAATAATCAACAAACTCCCAGAAAACAAAAACCCTGGACCAGATGCCTTCACAGATAAATTTTACCAATCACTTAAAGAAGAGCTAACCCCTCTCCTTCGCAAACTGTTGGAAAAAAATTCAAGAGGAGGGAAGACTTCCAACTTCTTTTTATGAGGCCAACATTATTCTATTGTAATTCCCAAACCAGATAAAGACACTACAAAGAAAGAAATTACAGAGCAATATCCCTGATGAGCATTGATGCTAAAATCCTCAACAAAATATTAGCATACCAGATCCAGCAATACATTAAAAGGGTCATACAACATGATCAAATGGGATTTATCTCTGGGGTGCAACATTGGTACAATATTTACAAATCAATAAATGTGATACATCACATAAATCAAACGAAAGATCAAAATCACTTGATATAGCAATAGATGGTAGAAAAAGCATTTGATAAAATCCAGCACCCATTTATGATGAAAACTCTCAGCAAAGTGGGAATAGAGGGATCATAATGCAACATAATAAAGTCCACATACAAAAAACCTACAGTCAACATCATACTCAATGGGCAAAAACTAAAAGCATTTCCTCTAAGATCAGAAACAAGACAGGGATGTCTGCTTTCAACACTCTTATTCAACATAATACAGGAAGTCCTAGTCACAGCAATCAGACAAGAAAATGAAATAAAAGGCATCCAAATTGGAAAGAATGACGTAAAACTGTCATTATTCACAGATGACATTATATTGTACACAGAAAACCATACAGTCTCCACCAAAAGACTACTACACCTAATAAACGAATTTGGCAAAGTAGCAGGATACAAAATCAACAGTCAGAAATTGATGGCATTTTTATACACCAATAATGAGCTATCAGAAACAGAAACTACGAAAACAATCCCATCTATCATTGCCAAAAAAAAATTAGGTACCTGGGAATAAATTTATCCAACGAGGTAAAAGACCTGTATTTGGAAAACTATAGGACACTGAAGAAAGAAATTGAGGAAGATACAAATAAGTGGAAGCACATACTGTGTTAATGGATTCGAAGAATTAACATCATTAAAATGTCCATACTTCCCAAAGCAATCTATAGATTCAATGCAATTCCTGTTAAAATACCAATGGCATATTTCACCAATTCAGAACAAATATTCCAAAAATTTATATTGAATGAAAAAAGACCCCAAATAGTCTCAGCAGTCTTAAGAAAGAAGAATAAAGTTGGAGGGATCACAATACCTGTTATGAACCTATACTATAAGGTCACTGTAATCAGAATAGTCTAGTACTGGCATAAGAACAGACACATAAGTCGATGGAACAGAATAGAGAGCCCAGAAACAAACCCATGTCTTTATGGTCAATTAAGGCAAAAGCATACAATGGAGTAAAGACCGTCTCTTCAATAAGTGGTGTTGGGAGAACTAGACTAGTACCTGCAAAAAAATGAAACTAGACCACCAAGTTACACCATACAATAGAATAAACACAAAATGGATAAAACACTTAAATGTAAGTCATGATAACATAAAAATTCTAGATGAAAATATAGGCAATAACATTTCAGATATCTCATGTAGCAATATTTTTACCAATATACTTCCTAGGGCAAGGGAAACAAGGGAACAAATAAACAAATGGGACTACATCAAATTTAAAATCTTCTGCACAGCTAAAGAAACCATCAGCAAAATGAAAAGGTAACCCACTGTATGGGAGAACATATTTGACAGTGATACATTGGTCAAGGGTTTACTCTCCAAGATATATAAGGAATTCATCATGTGACTCAACACCAGGAAAACAATCTAATTTAAAAAAATGGGCAAAGGACCTAAATAGACACTTCTCCAAGGAGGGCATACCATAGACATATGAAAAAATGCTCAACATCACTATCAGAGAAATGCAAATTAAAACCGCAATGAGATACCACCTCACATCTGACAAGATGGCTACTATTAATAAATCAACAAAAAACAACTGCTGGCAAGGATGTGGAGAAAAGGGAGCACTAGTGCACTGTTGGTGGGAATGCAGACTTGTGCAACCACTCTGGAAAACAGTATGAAATTTCCTCAGAAAACTAAAACTAGAACTGTCTTTTGACCTAGCCATTCTATTCTTGGGAATATGTCCAAAGAATCCCAAAACACCAATTCGAAAGAATATACGCACCCCTATGTTCATAGCAGTGTTATTTACAATAGCCAAGATCTGGAAACAGCCCAAATGCCCATCAGTAAATGAGTGGATCTAAAAACTGTGGTGTATTTACACAAAGGAATACTATATAGCAGTAAAAAAAAAAGAAGGAATTCTTACCTTTTGCAACACCATAAATGGAACTGGAGACTATTATGCTAAGTGACATAAGCCAGGCAATGGACGACAAATACCATATGATCTCACTTATAACTGGAATCTAAGGAACAAAATAAGCTAACAAGCAAAAGAGAATCCGAAGCACAGAAACAAGGAACAGACTGATAGCTTTAAGAGGGGATAGGGAAGATTGGGTCTTGTTGAAAGCAGGCAAAGGGATTAGACAAAAAACATGTATGAATGACCCATGGGCATGAACAATGGTGTGGAGATTGACTGTGGGAAAGGGGTGGCTGGCGGGAAGGGGACAAGGAGGGCATAAATTGGTACAATTGTAATAGCATAAACGATAAAAAAATTAAAAAAAAATACTCAGCCTATCCACCAAGTGCATTCATTTTATTTCCAGAAATCTTGTTCATTATAAGGGAAGACTTGTTTAATACCTAAGAGTTTCATTTTTTGTTAAATAGACATTTCTCACTTGTAAATATATTTTTATGGAATCAGAGCCAGAGGGCCTTTAGAGATCAAGCATCCAAACTCTCCCTTTTAAGGATAAGATTACTAAGTAAGGCAGGGTGCCAAGTCAGGAAAGACTCCTTGTTAGTCCAAGGCTGCTTTAGCTTGGATTTTAGGTAGAAGAGTGGAACTGGAACAGATGAATCAAAAAACTGAGTTTATCCTCTGCTCAGGAAATAAAGATCCTTGCATTACTCCAAGTCAGTGTAAACTCACTGAATAAACCATTTGCAATTTACAGCCTGACACTTCTTTACATTGCAGCAAAGCACCTTCTGGTGAGGGAATCATGCCAATGCAGATCCATAATGAGACAGATCTAGACAGGAAGGGATCAAAAGCTTCAGTTCCCAGCTTCTCCAGAGGGGGGCAGCAAGTCACCAGCAGGGAATGCCTGAGTAGCTCTATTTTGTTTTGAACCTAAGTTACTTCCTCAGAATGAACTGCAACCCTAAATGGTAGAAATATCTGTAGCCCTTTTGTTTTTGTTCTGGTCAGTTTTCTCCTAAGATATGTGGATCTTTGAATCATGTTCATGATAACTCACCCATCAAGGAAAACTTTATATATCTTCAACTATATCCCCATTTTCCCCAGTTCTCTGTTTTCCCCAGCTTTGAGCACATTGGTATACAGATTGTTTTCCCCAACAGCCTCTCTGTGAGTCAATAACATACCTTTAGCCAGTCTGGAACCTTCCACGTGTTACCTGCCACATAGGCAACCCTGAGTCTTACACAATAAAAGATAAAGAAGTTAATTTGAAGTGAAAAAAATAGAGAAGCGCTATGAACTGCTTCAGGTATGCCTGACAGTGTGTAAAATAAAGAACGCGATTCAGAGATAACAAGACCCAGTGTTTCCGAACATCTCCAGGAACAAACGAATGTTTAGTAATTTGAACAGAAAATGACAGAAAGGCAGCCAAATATAAACACTTCTCACAGGTGGTGGAAGGAAGGGCAAGGTCATTTGGCAAAAAAATCGGTGGGAGCGTGATGAGGGAAAGGAAGAGCTAGAAACTGCTTCCAGTTCTCAAGCAGCTGTAGGCATTCTGTTAGCCTCGGATCAATGAAAAATTAAGGGAAAAAAAGTGGGAGAGACAGATGTCATAGTTTGTGCTGCTGTGAGCTACAGAAACAACTTGAGTACAGCAAAAACAAAACAGTTTCATTTAAATACTACTAAATCAAACGCACAATAACTTTAACTCCTGGTTTAACTGACATTTGTTAAAGTTCCCTATGTAAATTTCTACATGAAGTGAGTTTTCAAGTGGAACATTTAGCTTAATACAGTGTATTAGCATAAATAAAAAAATATATTTCCCCAAATGCGTAAAATATTTTCTGTAGTCATCACTTATATGCAAATTGTTAATGTACCATTTATAAATCATTCCTGTTTGTTCCTTCAAGCAGGTTCAGTGAGCCCTCTGCTTGGCCCCATTATGTGGTTATTTGTTCCGATTTCCTACATGACCTTGAAAGGAAAAAGCTGAATATCTTTGAAAATATTTCAAACTTTTCCCCCAATTCAGTCTGGCCATTCTTTCAATTATTTTGACTTAATGAGATCTTGCTGTTCTTTGGAAAGGTTAATGTCATACCATATGATTTGGCTTAGTGGAATTCAGCCATTTCCCCAAAACACTAGTGCAATGTAGTAGAAAAGGCAATGGATAAATGTATTATTTTTTGCAATGAATAAATTTAGAATCAGGAATTTGGGGTGCAAGTTCTAGCTTTGCCCCTCCCTCACTGTGCAACATTGGATAAATCACTTCACTTCTCTGACCTTCATTTTTCTCATTTGTGAGATGATAAATCTCTTAACGCCTTGCTAAAAAATCTCTGGTTTATGTTTCTAATTTGATGGAATAACAAGCAATAGCTTCATCGCTGTCAACAAATATTTATTGAGTGCTACTTGGTGGTATGTTTCCAGCAGACTTAATTGTTAATTAATTATTCCCCTGGTTAAACAGACAGCAGACTCAAACAAATAACACTGTGCAGAGGGCAGGGGAAACGTTATTAGCCTACACCAGGCCTGTCACTGGGAAATGAAAATGTCATTCTCCCCACAGGTGCTGCTTCCTAGGGAGACTGGGGTCTGTGGTTTTTCATATTATGAACTGTTTCTATTTTCAGGACTCAGAGTTCTTTGTAGGTCTGCACAAGCTTTGGAAGTTGTAGAAATCATCAAGTGGATAATTCTTGTTTAGAGTTCTTCATCTACCAAGGAAGGGGGAGAGCTGTTTTCTCACATTTGTTAATAAGGTGGTGGAGTTTGGAAGCTAGAAACCTTGGAAACTTTTCCTTTGGTAAAGCCGATCTCAGATATTTGATGACTTCCAGATTCATATCTCCAGCTTAGACCATTCTCAAACATGTGCACTTAATATCAGTCTGGCCTTCATACCCAAGCCCGTCCCTGCCCTGGCCCCTGAGCCCCTTCCCAGGATCATCCAGGCAGAGTGCCCCAAGTCTCGCCCTGGTTCCGCGTGGGTCCGGGTCACCAGAGTAGCCTGTCTCAAAGTTTTTAAGTCCCTCACTAGGGGCCAGGACTGATCAGGGCCGGCTGTGCCATCTGGGAGGGGTGCCTTGAGCCTGGACAGGTCAGCATGGGACCTGGTCCTGGTTTCTTCCCTTCTGGGCGCTCAGTGACCCTTTGCATCCCCTTCATGTGCCCCCCACTTCCACCTTACTCCTGGATTAGACTGAGTGCTGTGAAAAGCCCTGGGACTCTCGTTAGCTCAAATGGCAGGGGGCCCCCTGGTGACAGGATGGCTCCCACTAGCAGGTGCAGCGTTTCTGCCCCAGAATCAGGTGCGGTGGGGCTGCCCAGCGTGGTGCTGACACTCTCTTCTTGTATGACTCATGTCAGACACTGGACGCGTTCAGAGCTCTGGGCCACTGAAGGTCCACTGCCAGCCGTTCCCCTGAGCGGCCACGGGGGCCCTGCACTGGCTTGCACCTGCGGGGGCTCCAGCCTCAGTGCTGCCCACGGGCCACAGCTCTCACAGACAGCAGGGGTGGCAATAGGTGTCCTTCACCCTGCGCATCCCTCTCCGGACACCACCACTCCTTGCTTCCCCTCTACCACGGTCACCACCGAGTGGTACCCCCACCCCTGCACAGGCTCTGTCACACATCGGGCCTTCTCTAGGGGTGGCCGCGCCTGATCCTCGGAGGGTTTTCCAGACATTGCTCCACAATATCAATGGGCTATTCCCATCAGTGTCCTCTGGGCTCTCATAAATACGGTGCTGTCCTGGTCTCCCAGGTTGGTATTAAGTTGTGCTGGATGACGGATGGACACTCCTTGAGAGCACGGAACCTCTCTCTTCCACCACTGCATCCTGGTGGAGGTATGTGAAATGTAGGAGCACAATCAACCCCGAAAGGGGTCACTCTAGGAAAGTGCTGTTTATTGCCTACCAACGTAGTTGAAAGATATAATCCTCTACATTTATACTGTAAAACTTGCAACAGCAAATTTACCAGAAATTTGTCATAAAGGGAATTATCAGTCACATGTTCCCAAATATTCTGGAGAAGATGTGCACTTGTGGTTATCATCCATGAAGCACAGTAGTCACCTCTAAGAGCTGTGGAAGCCACTATACACAGGCCGCACCGTGAATGATGTAGTGTCAGGAGTATTGATGTCATTAGCATTAACGACTGCTACCAGGGATTGGCAGAAACAAGATCTATATTGTTTCAATACAATTTCCAAAGAACCATGGCATTGAGAGTAATAATAGCAGTGCTCTCCTGTTCTCTCACTGGGAGATACAAAAGTTGCACATTAGACAATAAAGAACAAAAAGAGCTGGTAATCTTTACATGCACTAACTGGACAAGGAGCAAATACAGCAGTTCCCCTTCCCAACCTCATTTGGACCTATGAGTTTTTAAATACATTTTTAATCAAATACATTTTATAAATCAAATAGGTTGTATGGACAGCTGTTTCATATAGCCCTTCACACCTAGTGGCAGCCCAGCTTGACTCTGAAGACAAGGTCCTGGTCTTCTCTTATCTACCTCAACTTGCGCCTACCACAGTATCTCCTGTATTATATATAGTAGGGCAGCTCCAATCTTCCAGGTGCTCAAGTCAAAATCTTGAAGTCAACCTTGACTCTTCTTTTTCTCTCACACCCATTTTCAATCCATCAACAAAGCCTGTCAGATCTACCTTTAAAGTACATCCAAAAATCTAACCACTATTCACTTCCTTTCACCATTATCTCCCTGGACCAACCCACCATCATCTCTCTCCTAGATTATGGCACAAGTTTCTCTACCAGTCTCCATGCTTCCTCCTTATCCTTCCTCAGATCTATTCTCCATAAAGTGTCCTGTGCGATCCATTTAAAAACTAAGTAGATCATGAGTTATGCCATCCAGATGCCCCTTCAAGGAGAAGGACAGACTGCCCATCTGTGGGTTATGAGATCACAGTGTCCAGCTCCTTCAATGTCAAAGCTCTTTGCTCAAGGTCATACTTTTCCTAGTCCGGCCTTCACCTGGTGCCTGAACAAAGCAAGGGTATAAAACCCTGGCATTTTGACCTAACACAGGACAACTTTGACAGGCAGTATGCTCTCCAGAGCTCACCACTGGGTTGGCCAAGGTATTTTTGCATCTTCACTGCAATTCAACTTTAACCTCTGCCCAATCCTATCTCCTCCTCCTCTCCTTTCACAGGTGTCAGACTTGCATTGCAGTCTGAGGCGCTGCCTGACTACTCCTGCTCCCCTCTCCCCTCTCCCCTTTCACTTCCACAGGCACTCCACACACCCTCACATCTTGTGCGTCTTTCTTGACACCTGATTCCCAAAAGGCCCAAAATGACTCATTTTCCCTTACCACCCCATGTAAAATAGCAATGCACCCATCCTTCACATTCTATCTCCATTATTCTGATTATTTTTCTCCACAGTGTTACCACTTTTCATACATTTCATTAAATATTTGTTTTTTCATCATCTCCCCACAAACTAGAATATAAACTCCTCAAGGTGAGGGACTTGGCTCTGTTCACTTCTACATCCAATTGCCTAGAACAATGCCTTGGATGCAGTAAGAATACAACAAGTACTTAATTAATGAAAAAAAATGATTGTATGTTTGGGAGACCTCTGCTAGAAAGTAGGAAACTTGAATAGCTTCAAAAAAATACATCATCTTCTTCTCTAGGACGTGTAAAGAAAATTTTAGGAGCTAAAATTTGGGGGAATTTACTTGTTACTTTCAAATTTGAGTCCAAAACCCACGTTCCCATATTCCTATCTTCTTTTTTCCTATATGCACACATTTATGCCTCAAATATGTGTTGAGCATCTTCTATGAGCCAGACACTGGGCTAAGGGCTGGGAGATAAAAATGACAATGCCTTGCCTTTGGTCAGTCCCTGGACCATGAGGAAGACGGACAAGTCCTAAACAGTTAAGTGCCACAACAAATGTTAATGATGATGTTGTGAGGACACAGAGAAAAGCCATGTTCAGGAAGGCAAAGGTGCCCTAAGGATCCCCTGAAAAATATCTCCATCCTGCTCACCTCTTTATGTTCTTCAAACAGCCCCTAAGCTCACTCTCACCTCAGGGTCTTTGCACTGGCTATTCCCTCTGCCTGGAGTATGATACCCTATAGATTTTCACATGGTGGTGCCTTCTTGCCATTCATGTCTCAGATCAAATGTCACTTTTCCAGGGAGGCCCTTCTGATACCTAAAGTGTCCCACACGCCCAACCTTCCCACTCCCTACACCTTGACTAGAGACTCAGTCAAACAGCTTTGTCTTTGTGTTTCATAGCACTTCACCTGACCTGTTTACTTATTTATGTATTGTCTCCTGTCTGTCTCCTCTATCCTGTGCTGTAAGTCTTCTAAGGACAAGGATTTTGCTTGTTTTCCTCTCTGCTCTAACTCTAGTGCCTACAGGGGGCTGGCACACTTAAGGGGCTCAACAAGCATGCATTGAATGATTATGAGGAAAAGTGTATAAGAAGATGATGCTTTTATGGAGACACAAAGGACAAATAGTAAGGTGGAGTGGGAGTGGGAGTGGACCATGACACACTAGGGAAGCACTTCCATATGAAATGGATTGGGATGCTCTTCTCTTTCTCTCTAGGGACCCCAGCATCAGAGGTCTTCAGGTCCGAGTGATGGTATATGGGGATATGGACATTTATCATGCCATTTGCTTCCCTTTTGTATCCTAGAATTCTTCATAATAAAAAAATTAAGAAAACTCGAGCCCAAGTAGGTAATATAAATGTATGAAGCATCATGGATGGACCTGAGGGTATTATGCTAAGTGAAATAAGTCAGTCAGAGAAAGACAAATGCCATATGATTTCACTTAAATGTAGAATCTAAAGAGCAAAATAAATGAACAAACAAAATAGCAGACTCATAAATACAGAGAACAAACTGATAGTTTCCAGATGGGAGAGGGAGGTGGGAGCTGGGTACAAAAGGTGAAGGGATTAAGATGTACAAATTGTTAGTTACAGAACAGTCGCAGGGATGTCAAGGACAGCACGGGGAATGGAGTCGATAACATCGCTGTAACCGTGTGTGGTGCCAGGTGGGCGCTAGACTCATGAGGGCATCACTTTATAGTTCTATAAATGTCTAACGACAATACTCTACACCTGAAACTAATATAAAATAATACTGAATGTCAACTGTAATTGAAATTTTTTAAAGTAAATAAAAAAATTTCAAAATGTATAAAGCATCACTATTTTTAGCCCAAAGGTGAGACCTGCAGGCTAAACTGGAGACATCAGGCTCTGCACAGAAACATTCAAATTGAACTCTTTCCCTCAAACTCTGGTGTCATCTAAACAAACTCAACCTGAGTTTATCCAGTTTGCGACCCCTGCTGAGCATAGGCAAAGCCATGGATCCTAAACAATCTATTTATTTGATTCTGGAAAATTTTACTCAGCCATCTGGAGGCCAAAGTTCAATAATATTGAAGTATCCAGCTGTTTTCCAGGACCTCACTCCTGCTTCAGCTCTGTCCGATGACAGGCTGCTCACTTCCTTACTGTGAGATAATAGAAAATGTGTATTAATCTCTGCCCCTGGTGCCTGGCACAGAGTACCTGAAACCCTTGTAAATTCCTAAATTCTGGGGATAAGAGCACCAGAAGCATCTTTTGGTCTATTGAGGCTACTCTGGTTGGGCTCCTGGATGGCTGTTGGATGGGGGATAGTCACCGGAAAGACCAAGGCATGATTAGAAGCTTGGAATTTTCATCCCCATTTGTCATCCTCCAGAGAGGAGAGAAGGGCTAGAAATGGAGTTAGTAACTGATGGTGACTACCTAAGGAAGCCTCCATATTACAAATCCCAGTATTACAAAGTTCAGGGAACTTCCAGGTTGGCGAACATATCCACACTGGGAGGGTGATACGCCCCAACTCCATGGACACGGAAGCTCCTACTGAGGACCCTCCGAGACTATGCCCTGTGAATATCTTCATCTGACCATTCATCATTATCCTTTATCATATTCTTTACTAAACTGGTAAATGTAAGTAGGCATTTCCCTGATTTCTGTGAACTGCTCTAGAAAATTAATTGACCCTGAGTAGGAAGTCATGGAAACTTCTGACTTATAACTAGCTGACCAATGAGTCAGAAGGACAGGTGACAAATTGAATTGGCATCTGAAAGGGGAGGGGGGCACTATTGTAGGACTGAATGCTTAACCTGTTGGATCTGACACCATCTCCCATGTGAGTAGTAAAGGAGACACACAGGAAAGACTTACAGGTGGGAAACTGAGTTTTCTTATATGCCTACCTTCTTCAAAACTCCCTGCAGGGGAGGGCGATAGTTACAGCTCCTGTAACTCCCCACAGCAACTCCTGACCATCACTCTCCCACCCACCGCCACCCCCGTGGAAAGCCTCTCCTCCTTTGAGGCTCATGTCATCCAACCATCCACTCTCTTCCCGTCCTTGTTCTTTTAATCTTCTGTCCCATGTCTCTTCACCACAGTCAGCAGGGCTTGAACACCTCCCTATAGCCTTGCTCTCTCTCTCTCTCCCCTGCAACCTCAGTCTCCAGTCAGTATCCCAGAAAATTACAACCATCCATAAAGGTAACCAAGCCTACACCCTTGTCTTCTGAGCCATTTGCCTCCCTCCCAGTTCAATTCAGCAGGCCCACTCTAAGCCACACCTGAATCTCATGATTCCCTTCAATCCTGACATCCCTCTTTTTGAGGGGCCTCCCTTCTGAATCCACTCAGTCCTACTACATTTGGGATCTCCAGTACTTTGACTTTTCATTCCCTTTTCAATCTATCAGTGCTTATTCAACTTCATTTCTTTTCCTTAGATACACTTATGCTTTGCAACCTTAGCTAAATATTAGAATCACCCAAGGAGTTTTTGAGGCTCAGGATGACTAAACTATGTTAATCAAAGACATCAGATTCTCTGGGGAAGGGGCTCAAGCAACAACACCTTGAAAGGCTCCTCTGATTCCAATGAGCAGCCAAGGTGGAGAATCACTTGATGTTCTTCAGCCTGGGCCTCACGGTTCCTCACTTTTACCACTTTCCCACTAGCACCTTCACTTCTCATTCTCTTCTCTGCCACATGGTCCCTGAAAGCCCAGCCTTGGAGCAACACCACTGCACACTTTCTCTATTCCTGCCCAGAAGCTGCTAGCCCTGCTGGAGGAAAATCAAAACACCGTCAGCTTTCTATGGAGGGCAAGTCTCACATAAGGCATTAGTATGGTAGGTTTTGAAGAACACTAGGAAGGCTCATGCCTTTGGGATTCACATTGACTTCTTTACACAATAATCTCACCAAATGCATATGACTGGGAAAAGTTATAAAATACGGGAATAAGCATTAATTTCTTTAATGGCTTAATAGCTGGTACTCTGGTTGCAAGAAACAGAAACCTCCTTGAGAAAGATGTATAGCAGCAGGATGGTGTGAGTTCTGATTCAGGACCAGCCCTGCCCCTCATATTAGAATAATAATGCAGGGATCACAGCAGGGTTAGTGCTATATTGAGAAAAGTTATTAAATTCTCAGAGCTGAAATATAGAGGGATGAGTTGCTAACTGGAGACACCTGTATCCCCAGGGTCTGGAGAGACTAGACTGGTTCACCAAGTTGTATCATGAAAATGTCTAAGGGAGGACTTCTTTTGGGGGAGGGGGAAGACAAGATCTGATAAGAAACTCCAGTCCCTAGATTGGCTTCCTCTCCAAAGTTGAGGGAGGGGAACTCAATGGAACTCCAAGTTGGTGGGTGTCTGGGAGAAAGAAGCCTTACATCTCAGTCCCTGGTTGCATAATTGTTGAGCACTGGTCTTGTCAATCTTCCTCAAGCTACGGGTGTGGGAATAAACGCTGAGGCCTAATGGTGTGATCAGAAAAGAGAAGCCAATGAACACCTCCTCATATTCCCAGTTTCTTGGAGGTAAGGAGTATGAGCCTGCTCATCTCCTCCTAAACTCCAGAGTTGGGACCACAGATGGTGTGTATTAGTTTGGAAGCTGCAGGCTTGTCAAGGACCATAGCAGCATGAAGCAAATTGGAATGTGGTGGGAGGCTTCAGGCCTAGAGAAACCAGATCCCTCAAAGGCCTTCCCTTGCTGCTGTTTGGATTCCAATCCTTTAAGAGCCTCCAGCTATGTCTTTCAGCAACAATGAGCTCCATTAGGAGTGAAGACTACAATGTCACCTCAGGAGATATCTTTTCTTTCCTTTCCTCCCTCTACTTATGCTACAGAGGTACATTGTAGCAGAAGGTGGGCTTTTATGAGAGAAAATTACATCCCCTTCCATCACTCCCATGCGCAAAAAAATAAAATCACACATAAGTCACTAGGGCCATGAGTCTTGTGCGCCGACAGGAGTTTGGGGGACCTTTGGGTCAAACCTGATCTTCGAGTTTTAAAATGAGTCAGGATGTGTGGAGAAAGAATCTGATGAGCAATTTGGATTAGATGTTTTCTCCTGGGCCAGTGAGCCATGGCTGGGGGTGAGTCATCTAATATTGTATAATAATGGCTACCAGGTAGCCACCCTGTGAATGAGGGAGTCAGTCAGATTTAAAAGACAGGCAGAAATATAGTGAATGTGTCAGAAACCCTAAAGATTGTCCTTCATGGATTGCCTTCTTCCTGACTAGAAACTGGAAGACATGAAAATACCAAGCTTCTGAGCAGCCAGGAAATGCTGCACATAGGAAGGAAAGAATGAAGAAGCAACAGAGAAAGAGAATCTAAAAGACATACTCTACCTATTTCAACACAGCCAGCCCTATAGCCAACTTCTTCCTTCTTAGTTAGTTTTGTTCCTGTAATTTTCTCATTTTTCACTATAGTTTTCATGGTTCATTATTTACTTTATTTATATGGCCCCACAGAAATTATCTTTGACTAATGTATTATAAGGACAACATATTATTATATTACAAACTAGAAGAGAAAAAACAGGGACAATAAAATATCTGGAGGAACATTAAGAAGGTTAGAAAAAATAAACACATAAAACAAACAAACAAACAAACAAAAAAGACAAATATCTTAAGGATATAGGACAAGAAACCAGAATTTTATCTGACGCATCTTATGCCTGGAAAATGGGGGTGAGATATAGCACCATCATAAAACATATATATTATTACAGAGAAATGTCTCCAGGTGACTGCCCGGAGGTATTCACCTGTCAGAAACAAATGACTGTCAAGATGAATCAGACCTGTGTAAATTAACCAGTGGGTGCACTGTAGGAGAAATATGTTTTAGAGAGGGATACTGTAGCCTTGGATTTGTAGGCAGGAGTAGGAATGCAGAGAATGAAAAACAGAGCTAGGAAAGGGAACAAAACACATTTCTAATTATTCTCATTATCTTCTTCTACTGTTTATACAATTCAGCAGCTGGGCTGAAGTTTTCAAAAAGGACAAGAGATGGAAAGTACCAACATCATCTAAAGTACTAACAGATTTTTTTGCATGTGAAAGGAAGTATAATTAGAAATAATGACATTTATTTTAAAGAAAATTTTAAAATTTATTTCCTCAAGCACACTCAGGACTGGATTAATGGAACCAGGCAATTAATTAAGAAGCCTGTCTCCAGTTTCTAGGCTTTATTTACATTTCCAAATTTTAATAACACAATACCTTATTTAATGATTAAGAGCAAGGAATAGGTCAATGTAGAGTATGTTAGAAGCTAAAGCAATACATTTGCACAGATTGTGGGACTCTTACTCCCAACACTCCCACCAACACAGCGCTGTCTCTGGAGGGAGTAATCAGCAGTGAAAGTAGAAGTAGGGAGAGTGGAGCAAACAGAAAGGAATCCTAGGAGAAGCCCTAAGGCCAGGAACTTGGATGATTCACCTCAGAAAAGGAAGGACTGCCCCCTTAGTACTGCCATACCAGTCCCCATATTGGACAAAAAGAATGCTCTGAAAACACAATTATGCATCACTTAATGATTCAGATATATTCTGAGAAAGTGTCATGAGGTGATCTTGTCATTGTGTGAATGCCTTCGAGGGCACTTACATAAACCTAGACGGGTAGTCTACAACACACCTAGGCTGATATAGCCTATTGTCCCTAGACTACAAGCCTGTACAGTGTGTTACTGCACAAAACAACATGAGACTAAATCAAGCACAAGAGAAGGTGATGCAATCAAGAGACACAGTAAACAGATGTTTTAGGCTGTCGCCAGTGTAACACAACATACTGTTTTACAGCAAAAATTTTTTTAAAGGAGAAAAAGTACACTTCAAAATAATGATTAAAAGTATAGTAAATACATAAATGAGTACCATAGTTGTTTATTATCATTATCAAGTAGTATGTCCTATACATAATTGTACATGCTATGTTTTCATATGACTGGCAGCATAGTAGGTTTGTTTATATCAGCATCACCACAGCCACATGAGTGATATGTTGCTATGACCTTACAATAGCAAAGGTCATATATATCACTAAGGGATAGGAATTTTTCAGATCCATTATAACCTTAAGGGACCACTGATATATGCAGTCCATCATTGAAAGAAATGTCATTATGTGGCACATGACTATATTCTATCCTCCGTGGTCCTTTAAACTCTCATCTCAAGAAGACACCATGCTTTGGTTTCTCATTTCCACCTGTGAATTCTCAAAGATAGGAAATGCTCTTACCTCTACATTTTTATATTTCTAGAAAATTTTTGGAATTTCTGGAGCTTGTTTGCATAATTTAAAAAGAGCCTACTCTGATGAAAATGTTGATAGGAAATGTTTGAATACACAGAAAGCTTTTTGAAAGTAAGATCGACAGCATCATTGAATAGTAAAAGGGAGAAGGAAACATTTTTAATGGTGTTTAGCATTAGGATTGACTAAATAGTGTAAATAAAACCATACGTTTAAGAATAACCTGCCCACAATGTAATTCTTCTGTTTACAGATGGAGTGATGTAGTAAAATATTTGTTATTTGTTGACTCAGTAGCATTTATTGAGAGTCTACCTCATGTGCAAACACCATACCAGATGCTGGGGTGGAGGGAGGAATAAAAACAGTGATAATAGTAACTAACATTTCCTGATTGTTTGCTTTATAACTATCTCCTTGATCCCCACAATAACACTAGGAGCTACATATTATTATGTACATTTTCCAGAAGAGGAAATTAAGGTTTATGTAAACCCACCGAAACTAAAAGGATGGAGCAAGAGTCAAGCCGGAGGAGGCCTCAGCGTCTGCTGCTCTTCCTCACCACGTGCACGCCTTCCCGCAGTAAGCTAATTAGTTTAGAATTAATTTCAAAATCTCTAGCAGTCAGTATCTTCTTGGCACATGGTAGACTCTTAACAAATATTTGCTAAATGAATTGAAACTGAATCACCAAACTTGTATTTTAATTTCTCTTTGTTTTTAGAAACGAGTGTGTTCTATCCAGTGAAAGTGATTGTAAATAATCATAATCTTACCAATTGCTTGTGAATATTGTATTGTTCACCCTTGATACTCTTACCACAGTTTTCAAGTGTGAAGCTTCTAAATAAATAGATCTTGAGAATAAACTGCAGATTTTAGAAGTTTATGTGGTGTAATTCAAAAATTCTCCTTTCCCTCTACAGATTATTCTATTTTGATCTTAACTGAAGTTGCTGGAGCTTTAGAAGCTAATTTAAATTGAGCATTATTTTTTTTAAACCTCGTCTGAGGTTATGTTTTTATTGATTTTAGAGGGGGAGGAAGGAGGAGAGAAAGAGAGAAATATTGATGTGAGAGAGGAATATCGATCGGTTGCCTCCTGTATGCACCCCAATTGACCAGGGATCCAACCCGCAACCTAGGTATGTGCCTTGACCAGGGATCGAATCAGTGACCTTTCACTTTGCAAGATGATGCCCAACCATCTGAGCCGCACTGGTCAGTGCATACACTAAGCACTACTTTAAGAAAGAAATCCTCCAATTCCTGTAAGAGCGAAGAACAGGGAAAGGTGTGTGGTTCGGGGAAACCTGGGCTCATCCAGGTCTGCTATGGGGTGGTATGACCATTGACAAAGTACCCCTCTGAACCTGATCCTGAAATAGGTTCAGGATGAATGGTCCTCCAACTGAGATGTGACTCGGAGACTTTTCTCTTTGGTGCTCAGACAGAGGTCATTTACCTCTGATCAGATCAGAAATCAATCTGATATCCTCAACTTGCATTTGAAAGGACTGTTTCCTACAATTAATCTGTCAAAAAACACCCCTATGGTCCAGATGTTTACAGTTCTCTTTCCAACCTTTCCTTTAATAATCACTCCCTCCAGCACCATCAAAAAATTTTTAAATGGACACCTTTTATTTACCCCAAATATTTCTGCATTGCATAGTAAAAACTAAGATGGAGAAAACTCTGAGGCACAAAACACAGGGAGATTCCTGAATAGCTATGCTGAGTAAGTGAATGACTTTAACGATTGATTAACCTTTTTTGCAAGCCAGGTAGTTTGTAATTTTTTGTTATCAATACAATTGAAATAGAACATGGTAGTTGAAAGAGCATTAATAATAATTCCTGATGATATATTATCATATAATTTCTGATTTAACACTTAAAAGGAGTTGAATTGAGTGTTAGTGCTATAACAAAATATTCTTCTTTTCCACCTGCTAATTTATATAAATAAGATTTATCATAACTTTTATCTATAAAACAAGAGGCATAGAATTAAAGATAAACTGTTTAATTCTAGCAATAAATATTCAAACATAGATACATAATCTAATTGAAAAAATAGTTCCACTCATATAATTAAGAAATGTATTTTAGTAAGATATTACTATTCATAATTACACATCAAAATTTGTCATATATTTATATTTTTATAGTCTCTATGTTAATAATTATAATTCAATGCAGAAGAAACCTTTAATACTTCGAGATTGTAATCACAAAAATGTAAAAATTTTAAATTTAAATGTATACACATATTTTTGTTGTAGAAAAGTTTGATGGGCCTATCCACAGAAGACTTTCAGACATATAAATATATGACATTGAGAATGGAATGAGAATATGGGTTTAAGGAAAAAAGTGAATACTATAATATTTCCCACTGTTAAAGAAGAGCTCATTAATGAATGTTTTTGTTTTGTAAAATATATTTTATTAATTGTGCTATTACAATTGTCCCAGTTTCCCACTTTGCCCTCCTCTACCTAGAACCCCCATTCACTCCTGCAATCCCCCTTTAGTTCATGTCCCTGGGTCATGCATATAAGTTCTTTCACTACTCCATTTCCCATACTGCTCTTAGGTACAAAATATCCTCCTGTCTATTTTGTACCTACCAATTTGTGCTTCTTAATCCCTGCACCTTTTCCTCCATTCTCTCCCTCCCCCCACAAATGATAACACTCCAAATGATTTCTATATCTATGATTCTGTTCCTGTTCTGCTTGTTTGCTATTTAGATTTAATTATTAATAGTTGTGAATTTATTGCCATTTTAATGTCCATCATTTTTACCTTCTTTTTCTTATATAATTCCCTTTAGCATTTAGTATAATAATGGCTTGGTGATGATGAATTCCTTTAGTTCTACCCTGCCTTGGAAGCACTTTACCTGCCCTTCAATTCTAAATGATAAATTTGCTGGATAAAGTAATCTAGGTCCCTGCTTTTCCTCACTTTGAATACTTCTTGCCAGTACCTTCTAGCCTGTAAAGTTTCTTTTGATAAATCAGCTGACGGTTTTATGGAAACTCCTTTGTAGGTAACTCTCTGCTTTTCTCTTGCTGCTTTGAAGATTCCCTCTTTATCTTTAACCTTCAGCATTTTAATTATGATGTGTCTTGGTGTGGTCCTCTTTGGGTCCATCTTGTTTGGGACTCTCTGTGCTTCCTGGACTCATGTGTCTAATTCCTTCACCAAATTAGGAAAATTTTCTTTCATTATTTGTTCAAATAAGTTTTCAAGTTCTTGCTCTTCCTCTCCTCCTTCTGGCCTGCAGCCCAGGAATGTGTCCTGACTAGGAATTGAATCAGCGACCTTTTGGTACACAGGCCAACACTCAATCCACTGAGCCACACCAGCCAGGGCATCATTAATGTACTTTTAAAAGAGATATAGGCGGAAATCAAACTGACTTGGTATTTTGCTTCTAATTAATACAGATGGCTTTTTAAGGTGTCAATTTACACTAAATTAGAAATGACATCCTTTGCAAATATTTAAACTTATGATTTAAAAGGCTAATAACTTGAAAATGTATGAGGGTGTCAATTGTTTTGTTCTGCTTTTAATTATCTTGGAAGCTAATGCAGCTTCCAAGCTCAGAAACTAAGAACATTTGAACGTTGCTGTATCAAAAATCTGAGGTCCATACAAATGCTAAAGAATCTGTGGTTTTACTGTTCCAAAATCTAGTCAAAGAAATGAACACATTGGGATATCAGGTAAAAACTGCCATTTCAGAAAATTACCCTATTAGCACAATTAGTGCTCATGACACTTTACATGCAATCCAATTTAATTAAAATAACTCATGAAAAATCAACATTCATAAATTCCAAGAACAAATTCTAGAGATATGATATTAAATCAAATTTAACATTATTTTTTATTCATTCAATAAATGTTGAGCCCCTCTCCTAGCCAAGCCTGTGGGAGGCTCTGGGAGCACAGCCTGAGCACAACCATATAGGACCCTATTTCTGGTCAGCTTAACACTGCAGTGGGAGAACGCAATCTGTAAACAGGCAAGCACATAACCTAGATAATTCCAGATTGTGTTATGTGCTGAGGAAAATGAAAAGCAAGTGATAACAAGTAATTGGGGAGTGGGGGTAGAGGGGCATTGAGTCTGAAGGTAATGACGCTTACATTTCAGAGCCCTTCATGTACAGGTGGCTTCTGAGCCCCTGGCGTGTTGATTGGTGACATGCTAGGGTGAAGGCATGCGTGCACGCACACATCTCACACACCAGACACCCCAAAACAAAAACAAAGTACTAGAAATGCCTTGAAGTCTTAGAGTCCACACGTGAACAAACCTAATAGAGATTTCTCAAATTTTGGTGATAATCTTAAAAATTTACATATTATTCATAATGAAGAGTAGGACCAAATTAGAAACACATTTCAATCAATGACACTGTATTAAATACTGAATAGAAAATACCATACCATCTTCATGTGAAGAGATGATCAAAGAGTATGTAACCAAAATTGTAGCATAAAGAAGTATTATGTCCAGCAATTAATTAATAAAAATATATGTTCTTTTTCTGGCTTTTCTGATGGTTGGCGTTTGTGTCAGTTTTTAAAAAAAATTTTTGTCCTTTATTGTGATTTCTTCTCTTATTCTAAATAACTGTTCACTTTGTGTGAATTTTCATATTCATAATTTTATATACTTTTTCTCAAATTATAGAAGCTGCAGCTCTCATAAAAACTGTCTGGTCCTTGGACAAAGCTACTTTAGATGGAAGGGTCTGGAAAGCCCTTTCTGAGCTGCTGACATTGGGGTGGAGATCTGAATGAGGACAGCATTCCAGAAAAAAGTAACAGGCGGCAACGCATTGAAGAGAGACGATTCTGGCTTGAGAAGGCCAGTGTGGCTAGAGCAGAAAGACGGGCAGCAGCCAGCTCAGTCGAGCCTTGGAGGCTGGGGAAGAAGCTTTATCTCTTTCTAAGTACCACCAAATACCCATCTGATTCATATTTATTTTTTATTTTAGTCATATTTTAAAAAATTTATTACATTTATTGGGGTGACATTGGTTAAAAAATTATATAGGTTTCAAGCATACGGTTCTATAATACATCATCTGCATATTGCATCGTGTGTTCACCACCCAGTCAAATCTCCTTCAGTCACCACTTATTTGAGACACTTTTACCCTTTTTACTTCCGCCACCCAATCCAATCCCCTTTCCTTCTGGTCACCACCACACTGGTGCTGGGTCTATGAGTTTTCATTTGTTTGTTGCCTTATTTGTTTGTTTGTTGTTTTCAGTTTTATAACCCACATGTGAGTAAAATTATATGGTTCCTGACTTTCTCCATCTAACTTATTTCACCTGGCATGATATTCCCAAGATCTATCCATTTTATTTTATTTTATCCAAGATTATCCATGTGTTGTCACACATGGCAGATTTTCATCTTTTCTTATGGCTAAGTAGTATTCCATTGCATATGTATACCACATCTTCTTTATCCAGTCATCTCTGAAGGACACTTTGGTTGTTTCCATGTCTTGGCCACCATGAATAATGCTGCAAGGAACATAATGGTACATATATTTTTACAAATTAATGCTCTCAAAATATTCAGGTAGATACCCAGAAGAGGGATTGCTGGGTCATACGTTAACTCTATTAACATTTTGAGGAGCTTTCATACTGTCTTCCACGGTAGCTCTACCAATTTACATTCCCACCACAGTGTATAAAGGTTCCTTTTTCTCCAAAATCTCTCCAACACTTGTTATTACTTGTTTTTTTGATAATAGCCATTCTAACAAGTGCAGAGGGATACTCATTGTGGTTTTGATTTGCATTTCCCTAAAAGCTAGTGAAGTTGAGCATCTTTTCATTTATGTGTTGGCCATTTGTATGTCTTTAAAAATTTTTGTTTTATTTTACAGAAAAGTTGCAGACAGTACAGAGAGTTCCTCTATGCAATCTTACATAGTCCGATACATTTGTTAACACTAAGAAACTAGCATTAAATAAATTACAGACTTTGTTCAAATCTTACCAGTTTCTCCATATATCTTTCTTTTATTAAATAATATTTTATTGATTATGCCATTATAGTTGTCCCAATTTTTCCCCTTTGCCCCACTCCACCCAGCACCCACCTCCTCATAGGCAATCCCAACTCCGCTGTTTATGTCCATGGGTCATGTGTCATTTCTCTGGCTATTCCATTTTCTATGTTGTACTTTACATCCCCATGGCTATTCTGTAACTACCTATTTGTACTTCTTAGTCCCCTCACCTCTTCATCCATTCCCCCACACCTCTCCCATCTGGCAACTGCCAAAATGCTTTCTGTATCCATGACTCTGTCTCTGTTCTTCTTGTTTGCTTAGTGTGTTATTTAGATTCAATTGTTGATGAATATGTATTTATTGCCATTTTATTGTTCATAGTTTTGATCTTCCTTCTCTTAAATAAGTCCCTTTAACATTTCATATAATAATGGTTTGGTGATGGTGAACTCCTTTAGCTTTTTCTTGTCTGGGAAGCTCTTTATCTGCCCTTTGATTCTAAATAATAGCTTTGCTGGAGAGAGTAATCTTGGCTGTAGGACCCTGCTATTCATGACTGAATATATCTTGCCAATCCCTTCTAGCCTGCAAAGTTTCTTTAGAGAAATCAGCTGACAGTCTTATGGGAACTCCCATGTAGGTAACTAATTGCTTTTCTCTTGCTACTTTAAGATTCTCTCTTTGCCTTTAAGCTTTGGCATTTTAATTATGATGTGCCTTGTGTGGACCTTTTTGCATTCACCTTATTTGGGACTCTCTGTGCTTCCTGGACTTACATGTTTATTTCCTTCACCAAATGAGGGATGTTTTCTTCCATTATTTTTTTCAAATAGATTTCCAATTTCTTGTTCCGTCTGTTCTCCTTCTGTCACCCCTTGATGCAAATGTTGGACCTCTTGAAATTGTCCCAGAGGCTGCTAACGCTCCTCATTTGTTTGGATTCTTTTTTCTTCTTCTTGTTCTGATTGGTTATTTTTTGCTTCCTTATGTTCTGTACCATTGATTTGATTCCTGGCTTCATGCGCTATACTGTTGTTGTCCTGTAAATAGTTCTTTATTTCAATTAGTGTATCCCTCATTTCTGACTGGATCTTTTTTATGCTGTTGAGGTCCTCACTAAGTTCCTTGATCATCTTTATAACTAGTGTTTTAAACTCTGCATCTGATGGGTTATTTATCTCCATTTTGTTTAGTTATTTTCTTTAGTTTTGATTTGGGCCATGTTTCTTTGTCTTCTCATTTTGACAGCCTCCCTGTGTTTGTCTCTATGTATTAGGTAGAGCTGTTATTACCCTCTGTCTTGGTAGTGTGACCTGATGTAATAGGTTTCTTGTAGGGTCCAGGGCACAGCCTCCCTTATCACACAAACTGGATACTTGAGGTGCACCCTTCATGTGGGCTGAGCACACCCTCCTCTTGTGGTTGAGCCTTGACTGTAGTTGGAAGGTCAGTGGGAGAGATTTATCCAGGCCAGTCAGCTGCAAGGACTGGCTGTGATCACTGACCACCAACATCTGCCCTCCACGGAGGATTAACTATTAGCTGTGTGGGGGCAGGATGGTGGTGCTCTGATGTGGTCTGTAGCTGTCCATTGGGTGTGCAGGTCCTGGGGTTTCCCAGGTGGTGCAGGCCAAGTTTAGTCTCCACCTGTGTTTTGCCTAGGGCTACCTGCCTCAGCTATAAAACAATTTGAGATGTCTGCTATTGTGTTGGGTTTTGAGATTCTCAGGAGAAGCCAAGCTATGAATCTAGGCTGGGTGTTGTTAGTGCCAGGCCTCGGGTCAGTTACCAAGATGTGAGGCTGTCTGTTTGAGAGGATTTAGGAAGTTGTGAAGCATGAGCCAACACCCACCATTCATATGGAAAATCAACTTGGGTGGGACTGTAAGTTGGGTGAGATGTGTTCTCTAGGAATCTCCAGGGTAGGGCAAACAGTGTTAGTCAGGATGATGGAGTCTCGGATATGGCATCAGGCTGCCAGCTATGTAGCTCTGTAGGGGGAGGGTTCAGAAAAGGGAGAATGGCCTCTGCTCACCTTTCTGTCTGGGAGAAAGCTGCCAGCTCTCGCTTGATCCTGGACACTTCACTTTCTCCCTGTATGCCATAAGTGCATTTCAAGCTGCTGCCCCAGTACTGGAACTCAGAGGGAGTGAGTCCGAGTAGGTAAGTCCATGTGTGGGTTCTTTAAAGGGAACTGCTTGGGACTCCAGAAGTTTCTTCTACCAATCAGTCCCCACTGGTTTTTGCAGCTAGAAGTTGTGGGGACTTATCTCCCTGGCACTGGAACCCTGGGCTGGGGGGCATGATGTGGTTGGGACTCCTTGCTTTGGAGATATCTGTCCTGAATTTTTATTCACCACATGTGGTGGTGCTTTCACATGCCTTGCTTTTAAGGTCAAATTCATAAAATCTTTTCTAAGACCAAAGTCCACAGATTAGCACCTATATTTTCTTCTATATATTTTATTGTTTCAGGTTTTATATTTAGGTCCTTGACATCTGATTCATATTTAAACATAGCTGTAATTCAAGAATATGTGGAATATTTAAAATAGCCTAAAGTCCTAACATGTGTATATTAAAACATCTTTTCACCAAAAAGATAGAAATCATTACCTTCTGTGTAAAAAGCTACTACCCCTCAGTGGTAAGAGAAGAAATATTGAAGAATAACATGATTTATAGACTAAAGCAAAACAAAAATCCATCAGTAATGATAAAACTTTTTTCACTACAACAAAATACCCAAATAGACCAAAATACCCAATTTTTATTAAGTATAAATTCTAAGGCCATACAATTAACAATATAATTTTCAAATAAATTTGAGACTAGTAAGTCCACAAATGAATTATACATATAGGGATAGCTCTTTACAATGGCTTCAGTATCTTGGTTTTTACCTTCTTCCTTCCCTCCTCTTTCCCTTACTGGCTACCTTCTCTACATTTTCACTCCCTCCCACTTTCATTCCTTCCATTCTTCTATTCTTCCTTCCACCCTTCTATTCTTCCTTCCACAAGTGGTTAGGAGTGCCTGCTTTGTGCCAGGGATATGTACAGTGATAACCAAGACAGACATCAGCTTGCAACTTAGTAAGGAAAACAAACATCAAGCAAATAATTTATTAATTGCAATTGTAGCATTAGCTACTGAAAGAGACATTTGGGGTGCCATGGGAGCATCAATCAGGGGACACTAGTCTGGGAGGTAGCAAAGCTCACTTTGCTGAAATGGCCTCCAGGTTGATGCCTCACAAACCACTAGAAAAATTAGACAGGTGAGGATGGAGGGGAGGAGTGTTTCACATAAAGCAACAGCATCTGCAAGGGGCATGAGATGTGAAAGAGAACTAAAAGCAGACCAAATGAAGGAGAGGTGTTAAGATTAGGCAGAAGAGGTAGAGCGGAGTCCTGTCATGAAGCACCTTGTAGGCTATGAGAAGGATTTTAGACTTAGTCCTAAGAGCAATGGGAAAATGGTAAACAATTAAACATGTAGGTTAAATAGGATGTTTGTGTTGTGAGTGAGGGAGATCACAGCTCTCTGTTACTCATCCACCTGTGGTTCAGTTCTCTGAACCACAGGCAGTCATTATTACTAATTTTCTAAATCCATTCTAAGATAATTATGCATATACATGCAGATATGTCTATTTGTCTTATTGTCACTTAAGTAATACATGGTAGCCTACAAGGGGGGACTCCCCCAAAACTGGAATTATCTTCTGGAGGGTGGGTTCCTTATAGTTTAGACTTCCTCTTCTACGTAAGTGTTCTAGGAACCCACCTGTATCAGTGTACCAGCTGGCGTTGTTGTGAGAGGCTGTGATCAGCTTCAGTGAAATTTTTTTGAAGACTCTTTCAATGCCTTTGCCATTTTCACATTGGCTGATTTACAAGCACACCCGCCCATGCTGCACTGAGCGTTCAGCAGTTTCTGACCAAAAACGGCATAACCCCCATGCTGCACCTTCCCTATTAACCTGATCTTGCCCCAGGTGACTTTTTTGTTTCCCTGGATGAAAAAAATCATCAAAGGGAAACATTTTGCCAATGCGGAAGGGGTGAAACAAAAAACAGCAGAAACACTGAAAAGCATCAAAATCAATGAGTTCAAAAACAGATTTGAGCAGTGGAAAAAAAGTCTCAATAGGTGTGTTGCATCAAATGAAGAGAGCTTTGAAGGTGACTGAAGTTCAAACATGTAAGAATAAATACACCATTTTTTATAAATAAATTCCAGGTCTTTTTGGGTCCCCCCTCATACGTACACACTATCTTGAATCTTGTGTTTTTTTTTTAACTTATCAATATATCTTAGTAATCATCCCACATCAGTATAAACAGAGATGCCTCATTACTTTGTTCCTCTGGACTAGGTTGTCCATTGCATGTGTGTACCTTTATTTACTTAATATTTCCCTGTTGGTGGACATTTAGGTCATTTCCAGGCTTTTGCTACTGTAAACAATGCCACAGTGAATGTTCTTACCTGTCTCATTGCCACCTGTGAGAGAATGACTGTCTGCCAGACAAATTCCTAGAAGTGGAATTACTGGGTCTAAGAGTATGCTCACTTGGAACTTTGATACATACTGCCAAAATACCTTTCTAGAAGTAATATTAGTGTATACAACTAACAAAGTGTTGATACTGTGTGTACAACACATGCAAGAATATGACTGTTGAAAAGCTGATATCCTAGTAGTCTTAATTTGTATTTCTTTTATTAAAAGTGAGCTTGTTGATGAAACATCAATCATCCAGATGACTCAGCCCCACTATAGCCCAGATTTGGCTCCCTGTGACTTCTGACTTTCCCCAAAACTAAAATCACCTTTGAAGGGAAGAGATTTCAGACCGTTGATCAGATTCAGGAAAATATGACAAGGCAACTGATGGCAATTCCAGCAAAGGATTTTGCAGAGTATTTTGAACAATGGAAGAGATGTTGGGAGAACTGTGTGAGGTCTCATGGTGCCTACTTTGAAGGGGACTGAGGCATCATTGTCCTATGTACAATGTTTCTTGCATCTTGTATCTTCTTCAATAAATGTCTATTTTTCATATTAAATATATATATAAATATATATATAGTGCACTTGGACATTTTTTGATCTGATTAAGAGCTAGTGCTTATTATGAATTAAATATTGTCTAATTGAGAATCAAAGGTCTAAAGCTAAAAATGATGTTTCATTCATTCAAGAAATAGTTTTTGAAAAAAAACTCTTCACTAGGCACACCCATATCATAGGCACTGAGGAATGTAAAACAGTTAAGACCTGGTCCTGGCACAGATGAGCTCAAATCTAATGAAGGAGATACATATGGAAACATGCAATTAAATGTAATGTAGTATTTGTTTAAAAAAGAGGAAGGAACACACAAGTTTGGCAGCACAGAGAAGAGCAACTAAAGCTTAAATAACAGCAACTCGCACGTATTTTCTTAGAATACTTAATTTTTAAAAGACAAGGAATTAGTGGGAGTAGGTAATTAATTCTTTTAAATTTTTTAAGGTCTACTTGTTTTGTTTTTTAACTTGGGTCTGTGCAGTAGCAAAAATATCCGTAACTGTTTTAATAGAACTGGGATTTTAAAAAAGTATTTGAACTAAAATTATGCCTGAAATTATGATTAAGATCACCCTCATGGAAGGGCAGTGTGGGTGACACAAAGGGAGAAGGTACCTCGGAGAACTATGAATTCATTTTACATTCTGAGGCCATAATCAGTTTTACACAGAGGCTTCCAGTTCAGTGTCCTCATCCACCAGGCTCCCCCTCCCAGGATCACTCAAGATGTGTTTTAATGGATTGTTTTTGTCTTCAAGAAACTCATGGATAAAAATTGACATTCTGTCATTAGTTTATTCTTAGAAAAAACACTTTGGTGCTTACTTTTAAATGTTTTTAAAGTTTCTAAATCTGTTGTAAATGTTTTAAAAATTTAATAAATCTGTTTCTCCCTTCTGGTTTTTGCTTAATATAAATTATGTACTTAATGATACGCAATGCAAAATAGGGCTAGAGACAAAAATAGCCACTCAGCTTCCAAATGGCACTGGAGAATAGCAAAGGATAAAAATGTTGGCAAAAAGAATGGGTCATACATTTTCACCCTGCCCTTTGCTTTTCTAAGTCACAATAGCAGGAGCTAAAGCATTAAAGTAGTGATTTTAAACCATTTTCATCTCATGGCACACATAAACCAATTAGTAAAATACTGCAATACCAAAAAATATATTATAGCTTTAGCCAGTCTGACCAAAAAAAATAGGTATAATTTTGATTCATTCACATTGGATGGCTATTGTTGTGTTCGCTGTTTTCATTTTTTCATTTAACAATCTAATAGAAAAGAGGTCGCTGCCCCTAACTAAATAGTCAGGTACTGCATGTTTTAAAAATTCTTGCAGCAGCACACTGGTTGAAAATTGCTGAGTTAAAGGTGCCAAAACAAGAGGGCACCTGTCAGGACCCAATACTCCAGTGCTCAGATAACAATCAGTCCTTCATGATGTTGGACTAGGGACTTGAGTTCTCATGGGAAAGGGAAGGCACAGGTGGATGTTGTATAGGACTCTGTTCACCTTGGATCAGTACCACCTTGGATCAGCACCTAAGTCTGTCTGTTAGGTGAGGGCCTCCCTGAGCGTGTATTTCTCTTACCTGTGGGTTTTGTAGATTCATCCCTAGAAAATTTGGCAGAAAGCCTTCCTCCTAGGATCAACCAAACCTCTATAAAGGGAAACATGTGCTCCTAATGATGTTTTCTTCTTTTTTCTGTAAGTGTATCTTAAACTTACTTCCATAAAGACCCCTTCTTCCCAAATCATCCTGAAAATTCTAGAAACTTTAAGAGTTTTTGTAGACAAGTTTTAAGTAAAACTGATATTCACATCATGATGCATCTGATCAATGGGAGAAACCCTTTCTCCCATAATACAAGAATGACGGGTTTTATTTGCATTATAATTTCCTGAGAGTTTTCATTTCATTATGTCAATCTTCTCCATAAATGGTGTGAGGTTGGTACTATCTTCCCCATTTTACAGGTATATAACCATTTTTCTTCCCCAGTGATCCACAGTGTATGGAAACAAATAGAAATGCGAAGCTGGAAAATCTCCTGTATCTGCCTCTTCATTCACTCACTCAATAAATATTTACTAAGTGCAACTATATGCCAGGCACTATTCAAGATACTGAAGTTACAGAAGTGAAAACTCATGATCTCTACTTCTCTTTAACAGGTTACTACCAAGGAAAAGGAGACAAATACTAAATAAATACTGTACAGTAAAATATCTGTCTTGCTGATGGAACCCAAAAGGAGGAGGGATCAATTCCTTGTGCAGAGTAGGGAGAGCAAAGTTTCATAGGAGAAAGGACTCCAACGGTTTTTTGAAAGACGAATAGTGAAGGTGGAATGGGAGAGGGCATTTCAGGAAGAGAAAGCATGAAAGTAAAATTATAAAAATAAATACTAAATAAAAATATACAAAGCATGTCTAACATAGAACACCTTGTAAAGGTAAAATAAATATTCATTTATTCATTAGCATATACTTATGCTCTGTTTAATATATGCCAGAGCCTGTACTAGGTGCTGAGAATAGAAAAGTAAACAAGGCAAATATTTCTACCCTCAAACCTTAAACTTTAAGGAAGTAAAAAGATATAAAGGATATAATCTCATAGAATGGTATGTGTGATAAAGAACACAAACCAGAATAAAGAGGTGAGTGGTGCTGTCTCTGAATAGATGGCACAAAAACAGAGACCTGTCTGAAGACACTGCTTGGAGAGCTGTCAGAGAGGCGAGGAAAGGGCATTCCCAGAAGTATGAGTGGCAAGTGCAAAGGCCCTGAGGCAGAAATTAACTTGGTAAAATTAATTTTAACTTTTTAATTAAACTTATTTTTAATTTTTATTTTTAATTGTATTTTTCATTACCATTTATCCCTCCCATACCCTCTTCCACCTCCACCCACCTGTCTCTGTCCCTACTATCACCACATTGTTGTCCATGTCCATGAGTTCTTCCTCTCTTTTTTTTTTCGCTTGATCCCTCCACCTCCCAATCCCCCAGAGCTGTCAGCCTGTTCTCTATCTATGAGCCTGTCTCCATTTTGCCTGTCAGTTCAGTTTGTTCATTAGAGTCCACACACGAGTGAAAACATATTTGTCTTTCTCTGACTGGCTTATTTCATTTAGCTTAATGTTCTCCAGGTCCATCCATGTTGTCACAAAGGGTAAAATTTTCTTTTTTACAGCCAAGTAGTATTCCATTGTGTGAATCTACTATAGCTGTTTTATCCACTCTTCTACTGATGGACACTTGGGCTGCTTCCAAATCTTGGCTATTGTAAATAGCACTTCAATGAATTGTAGGGGTACATATATTCTTTTGAATTAGGGTATAGTCTTTGGATAAATTCCCAGAAGTAGAATCGCTGGGTACTGTGGCAGTTCCATTTCTAATTTTTTGTGGTAACCCCATACTGCTTTGAAAAAGCATTAGTCTATCTAGCTTTATAAAGGACAGACTAGAGGGAGCAGCAATGAAGGCCATTATAGATACAGGAGGCACCTAGAATCAAACTATGAAACAGATTGAAGCTGAATTATCTTCCTTTCTTGCCTTAATCTCCTGTGCTGCCTAACTCTTTTATTTTTGATCAGTCAGGATCTAGTCAGAACAATAGAATCTATGCTAGATAGCTCAATTGAAGGTATTTAACTTGGGGGAACTGGTTACAAACATTCAGAAAAGCTAAAATAGAAAACAGAGGAAGGTGAGGCAACCCAGAGATTAGCAATGGCAGAAAACCACTATTACCCCTAGGGCTGAATCAACACAGAAGGGGTGGTGTTATGGTGCCAAAGAGTCAAAGCCACCAGGTGGGAGTTGGAACGTTGGACCACAGCAGGGACTAGATATAGAAAGGACACTCAGCCACTACTGCTGATGCCACAGGAACAGGGAGAGATGGGAGGAATGCCTTGGCTTCTCTCTTTCTGCCAGCTCCCACTGGGCTGTACTTAACCAGAAACCAGCAGGCAAGAGAACTGGAAACTAGTCTGTAGGAAGGGGTTGGGTGGTGGGAGTGCAGGGGGTGAGGAAGGCCATCAGTTCCCTGTGATACAAAGCAAGGAAAGGGCAGGGAAGGGGTCTGAGAGCAAATCTGAGAACTAAATAACTGACACACAACCAACTAGTTAAACACCCCAGAATTTCAGAAATAATTGTTCAGTCATTATGACCTGTTAAATCATCTTCCAAAAGTCTCTTCTCTATCCCAAAGCCACTGCCTCAGTTCAAGACCTTACCTGGACAACAGCATTGGCTTAATAACTTGTTTCCCTGCCTCCACTCTCTCCCACTCTAAAATGCCCTCCGCATGGCATAGACCTTCAGAATTCATTTTTAAATCGAGTTGATTGTGTCCCATTCTTTGCCTTCAGCTAAAACCCAGTCCCCAGAGGTTAGCCACAGGACCTTTCACGTCTGGCTTCAGCATACCTTTCCCCACACAGCTTCCTATAAACACACTAAAAGAACTCAAGATTTCCCAAACCTGACATGTTCTTTCATGCTCACAGTCTTTGCTCACACTAGTTGGAATTCTTTCTTTGAAATTCTTTCTTCTTCCTGGAATCCTTTAAATCCTAAAAGTCACCTCCTAAATAAAAACTTGGTTAGCAACTCCAGGTAATATGTATTATTAACTAGACTGCATTCCAACAAGAAGTTGTTCATACTGCTAATAGAATTTATGTATCACATTTACAGTGTAGAGCACTCTTTAACATTATATTCTAATTTGTTTTAGAGTATCAGTGATCTCCTTGATCAGGGGTCTACCGTCTATGTTTGTAAAAAGGTTTTATTGGCACACAGCCATGTCCATTTGTTTACTTACTGTCTATCGCTGCTTTTGAACTACAAAGGCATAGTTGAGTAGTGAAACAGAGACTGCATAGCCCCCAAAACCTAAGATATTTGCTCTCTGGTCCTTTAGAGAAAAAGTATGCCAACTGCTGTCCTTGATGTTTCCTTAAAGAAATTCTTAGAAGACACTCCAACACCTGGCACATGGTAGGTGCTCTGTAAATGTTAATTGCTTTGTCTAGAAAGATACAAGTATCTAAGTTCAAGAATAATAGAAAAAGCCAGAAATAAAAAGAAAGGCATACTTAAGAATAATGCCACAAAACCAGAAAGAAAGGGAAAACTGTCTTTGAATGTGTAAGGGATTTACAGTTTTTCCCAGCTTTATTGTGATACAATTAAAATACAACATTTTATAAGGTGTACAATGTGATGATTTGATATACATACAGTATAGCAAAAGTAGGTTTGCAGTTGTGAGTATACAAGACACAGAATTTATTATTGTACTGTTATTTATTAACTATTGTATTCAATACTATTTTCCAAACAACTGTAAACCTACTTTGGCCCTACCCTGTATGTATTGCAAAATGTTTAGCACAATAAGGTTAGTTAACATAATTACCTTTTTTTAATTGTTGTTGATGTTATAGTGAGAACATTTAAGATCTCTCTTAGCAACTTTCAAGGGAAATGTTACCCATGATGGATATTTTTGAAACAAAAGAACACACAGAAATTATTTTCTACAGCAGGTAGAGAAGTTCAGTTTAGACTAAGGAAGAATGTATTGAAAAAGGAAACACTTGTGAACCTTTCTGGAATTTTAGAAGATAAGGGGAAGCATTCTATGTTGGATGTGACTTAAATTGGGTCAGGCTTATGACTGAACTAAAAAGCACCTTGAGAGTCCCGTTAGCTCATGAGCCTATGATTAAATGAATTCATTTCTGTGATACAGCCCTGGGAGATCCTAATTACAGATGCAAGGGACATGTGAATCCTGCACTGACAATGTTAAAGGTCTTACTGTCTTTGTCTTGAAGATTTAGAGAAGTAATCTGAAAATTACATTATTTAACAAAATATTTTGCGTGAACCTAAAAATAAGTCAGCTGAGTATACGCAAAGCTTTTGTGGTTGTTTTTTATACACTGAAGTTAATCCTGCCTACACACAAAATTGACTGGTGAAAGATTTCACTGTAGTGTAAAAAACAAAGTAAAATGTTGACTTGTATTCTGTGTAGTGTTGTTGAGTACAGCATATGGATTTGTTAAGAATTATTAGAAAATAGTTCTTAATTATTATTACAATCAAGAATTCAAAGCACCCAACATTTAAAAATAGAATTCTGGAAAAATTTAACTACAGGCAAACCCTTCACAATGAAGTAACACTCTCTACTGAAAAAGAATGTTAAAATACAATCAGTAAGTTGGAGGAAGAAAGCTTTACTCCATATATGACAAATAAATGGTTCTTCTTCATAGACAAATAGCATCTGTGAAGATTTTTTATTGGCGTTGCTATTAATAGATTTTTTTAACTACTGTAAGCAACAATTTTCATTCATTGTTTTTGGGAATGCAAAATGGTACAGCCACTTTGGAAGAGAGTTAGGCAGTTTTTTATAAAACTAAGCATACTCTTAACCATAATGATTCATAAATCACATTCCTTAGTGTTTAGCCAAATTAGTTGAAAATTATGTCCATACAAAAACCTACACACAAATGCTTACAGAAGATTTTTTTTATATCTTCAAGCTTGGAAATAACCAAGATGTTCCCAATAGGTGAATAAATAAACAAACCATAGTACAATACAACCATGTAATTAAATATTATTCAGCCATAAAAGCAAATAAGCTCTTAAGCCACAAAAAGACATGGAGGAAACTTAAATGTACATTTCTAACTTAAACATACCAGTCTGAAAAGACTGTAGTTTGGTTCCAACTATGTGACATCATGGAAAAGACAAAACTATAGAAACAATTAAAAAAAAATCAGTGGTTGCCAGAGGTTAAGGGGGGAAAAGGAATAAATAGATAAACCCAGAGAATTTTTTAGGGCAGTGAAACTATTTTGTATGATACTATAATGGTGAATACATGTCATACATTTGTTAAAACTCTCAGAATGTACAACAGAAAGAGTGAACCAACTGAAGGCTTTAGTTCATAATAATGTATTTAGTTAATAATAATGTAAAAATATTAGTTCATCAATTAAAACAAATGTACCATACTAATGCAAGATGCTAGTAATAGGAAAAACTGAGAGGAGAATAAAAAGAGGTGGTATGTGGGAAATCTCTGCACTTCTTGTTCAATTTTCCTGTAAACATAAAACTGTTCTAAAAATTTTTCTATTAATTTTTAAGGAATATAAAATAAATATTAAGAATTAAATTATTCAAATGAATATATGACACAGACAGCAGTTTCGTGGTTACCAGAGGGAAGAGGGTAGGGGGATGGACAGGCCTAATATATGGTGACAGATGGTTTGACTTGGGGTGATGGGCACACAGTACAATTTACCGATTTTGTATCACAGAAAAGTACACTTGAAACCTATATGATCCTATTAACCAATGTCACCCAAAAAATTTAATTAAAAATTTAAAAATATATATATGTGGCTGATAAACAATCTTGGACTTCTGGGCAAGACGGTGGAATAGGCAGACATGATTCACATCTTTACACAACCACATCAAAATTACAACTAAAATATAGAACAACCATCACTCAGGAATGTCAGAAATCAAACTGAATAAGAAGTCTGACAACTACTGAATTAAAGAAACCACATCCATCCAGTCTGTTAGGGGGGCACAGATGCAGAACAGGCTGGTCCCACACCTACATGGATAAAAATTCTAAAGGGATATCGCGGGAGAAAGGAGTCCCAGACCCACAAGAGGCCCCCCCAGCCCAGGATTCCAGTGCCAGGAAGATAAGTCCCCATGACTTCTGGCTGCAAAAACCAGCGGGGATTAAGTCAGTGGAAGAAACTTCTGGAATCCCAAGCAGTTCCTCTTAAAGAACCCACACATGGACTTACCTGCTCAGATTCACTCCCTGTGAGCTCCAGCACCAGGGGAGCAGCTTGAAAGGCACCAGTGGTGCACAGGGAGGAACTGAAGTGTCTGGCATCAAGGCAGGCAGAGGCCATTGTCCCTTTGTTAAACCCTCCCCACCCAGAGCCAGTAAGCTGGTGCCATATCTGAGATTCCATCAACCTGGCTAACACTTTTTGACCCACCCAATTTACAGGTCCACCCAAGCTGCTTTTCCATAAGAATGGCTGGCCTTGGCTCCTAAATCCTATCAAACAAGCAACAGCTGGCTTCCTTGAGCCCTAGCAGCAGCCAGACTAGATTCACAGTTTGGCTTCACCTGGGAATCTCTAAGCCCAGCACAAGTAGCAGCCATCTCAGATTGCTTTACAGCTCAGGCAGGGTGCCCTGGGCAAAACATAGGTGAGGACTGACCTTGGCCTTCACCACCTGGGAAATCTCCGGGCCAGTGTACACAGTGGACAGCTACAGGCCACACTGAAGCACCACAACCCTGCCTCTGCATAGCTGATCCTCCACAGAGAGCAGAGGTTGGTGGTCAGTGGTCACAGCCAGTCCTTGCAGCTGACTGTTCTGGGTAAATCCCTCCCATTGACCTGCCAATAGCAATCAAGGCTCAACTACAAGAGCAGGGGGTACTCAGTCCACACAGAGGGTACACCTCAAGTACCCAGCTTGGGTGATAGGGGAGGCTTTGCCAGTGGACCCTACAAGACACCTACTACATTAGGCCACACTACCAAGATAGGGAGTCATAGCAGCTCTACCTAATACATAGAAACAAACACAGGGAGGCTGCCAAAATGAGAATACAAAGAAACATGGCCCAAATGAAAGAAGAGCTCAAAACTCCAGAAAAAGGACTAAACAAGATGGAGATAAGCAATCTATCAAATGCAGAGTTCAAAATGCTGGTTATAAGGATGCTCAAGGAACTTAGTGAGGACCTCAGCATCATAAAAGAGATCCAGTAAGAAACAAAGGATATTACTAACTGAAATAAAGAACAATTTATAGGGAAACAATAGAGTGGATGAAGCTGGGAATCAAATCAATGATTTGGAACATAAAGAAACAAAAGACAACCACACAGAACAAGAAGAAGAAAAAAGAATGCAAAAAAAATGTGGATAGTATAAACAGCCTCTGAGACAACTTTAAGAGGTCCAACCAACATTCGCATCATAGGAGTGCCATAAGGAGAAGAGAAAGTGCAAGAAATTAGAAATATATATGAAAAAATACTGAAAGAAAATGTCTCTCATTTGGTGAAGGAAACAGACATGCAAGACCAGGAAGCACAGAGAATCCCAATTATGATGGATGCCAAGAGATCATCTCCAACACACACCAAAATTAAAAGGCCAAAGGTTAAAGAGACTCTTAAAAGCAGCACAAGAAAAGTAGTTATCAGATGGTTGCTGGATGGGATGGAGGAGGGGGAGAATGGGTGAGAGGTGAGGGGGTTTAAAGTACAAGTAGGTAGTTACAGAATAGCCATGGGGATGTAAAGTACAGTATAGGAAATAGAGTAGCCAAAGAACTTATGTGCATGACCCATGGACATGAACAATGGTGGGCAGACTGCCTGAAGAAGTACAGGATGTTGGGTGGATGGGGTGGGGAGGGGGAAAAACCAGAACTGTAATAGCATAATCAATAAAATATAGTCTTTAAAAATCTTGCATATATACGTTATTGGTAGAAATGAAAAATCATGACAGCCTCTCTGGAAAGCAATTTCTCAAGAATCTCAAACATGTTTATTTCCCTTGACTCAATAGTTCTATTCTAGGAATCTATATTTTAAAAGTGTGTTGTAGGTGTGTGGGTGTATGTGTGTGTGTGGGTGTATGTGTGTGTGTGAGAGAGACAGAGAGAGAGGGAGAGAGTAATTTTATAACAATGAAAAAATTAGAACAAAGGAATGATTAAATTGTTGCATGCTCATATGATGACATAGTATGTAACCAACAGAAGTCATGCTTAAAGAATATTTAATAATGGAAAAATGTCCAAATCATAATTTTTAAATAGGAATATCCATGTTGACTTTTCTGTTATGATGTTTAAAAATTAAAATAATGCCAGTAAGTGTAATATACCTCCATAATGTTTGTAACATGCTTTTCTTACGTAACAATATATGATGAGATTCAAGATGAAAGATAGATGTATTGTTTTAAAAAGATGAAAGGTAGATATATTGTTTAAAGAAGATAAAAGGTAGTTTTGACTGGCGCGGCTCAACTGCTTGGGTACCATCCTGCAAAGTGAAGGGTCGCTGGTTTGATTCCCGGTCAGGGCAGACACGTGGGTTGTGGGTTTGGTCCTTGGTCGAGGTGTAACAGGCAACTGATCGATGTTTCTTTCTCATATAGATGTTTTTCTCCCTCTCTTTCTTCTTCCCTTCCCGTCTCTTTAAAAAACAAATAAATAAAATCTTTTAAGAGAAAGATGAAAGGTAGATGTAGATTTTACACATGGGCAAACTGATGCACATAATCAATTTTATACAACTATGTTTCATCTTTTTAAAACAGTTCCTTAGTATTTCATTGTGTGAAAGTACTTCATACTTCATAAATCCTACAATATTTTTATTTACAGCAGTCTATTGGATGAATATAACAATATACTACTACCATAGAAAACTGTTTTCAGGGAACTGTTGTTTGATTTTGTGGGTCAGTTTATCCATCTATGTGTATATAAGATTTTCCAGAAGCATATTTGCCAAAATGTTAATAATAACAATGGGATTAGGGGTAACAAATTCTTTTTATACTCAGTTGCATTTTCCCAAATATTCTACAAAAATATTATATTACTTTTACATTAAAAGAAAAATTTTAATGAGTTCTCTCTACCTAGTTGATTTAAAAGTTCCAGGGATTAAGGATCAGCTTTAGTATCAAGATCATTAAGGACGGTGCTCTGTTGAGGTAGCACCAGCTGGCAGTCAGGCTCATCTTTTTCTTGGGCTTTACCAAGCTTGGCATCCTCTCAGACTGTTCTTTCTCTCGGATGTCCCCTCCCCACCCCAGTTCTGCTTCCCCAAACCCGCTCCCTCCTTCAAAACCCAAATCAACTCCTACCTCCTGCAGGCAGCTTGTTGGGATTATTCTAACCAAATTGCACTTATATGTGTCCTAATTGTTTACTGGTTTCTTGTTTCTTCATTTCAACCAGACCATAAGCACCCTGAGGACAAAACTCTTGATCCTACCTGTTAGTATTCTTCACAGTGCCTAGTGCTATAGTGGACATCAAATAAATACCCGTTTGTTCTTAAATAAGATAATAAGGGTAAAAACATCCAACACAATGCCTATCAGATAGAAAATAATCAATAAATATTTGTTGTATCTGGAAGGATCATTTTTCAACTTAAAATTAATAAATCAGGGAAGAAATATCCAACCACTCATTGGCAGATAAGGCAAGAGCAAGAGCGCTAGGGAAGAGCCACAGCTCTCCTACCTGTGATGGCTATTACAGGTGACATCATGAAGGAAAGCAAACAAAAAGACAAAGAATGAAACACTTCTAACTCATTAAGAGCCAGTAAACATGTCTGAGATTAATTCAGTCTTCACACAAAACATCTTCAAATTACTTTAGATTAAAAAAGACATCTTTGATCACTTAATCAGATTTTTTTTTGCTAGCACAGTATTTAATTCACTGTGTAGACGTCTGCATTCCACCTGTCCTTCTCTCCATTTGCACTACTTGCCTCTCAAGAAGATAGCTGAGACTTGATTTTTCCTAAAGATTTAAAAATGTTCTTTTTTTTGGTTAACTTTTCTACAAGTCCAGCAGACTCCACCTTTTAGCCTCATTTTAAGGACATTTCTTCCTAATTTATGAATTTTCCACCTGTTGTAAAAACTAAAAGACCTTGAGCAGGAATCAAAGCTATTTATCTGGTACATAGACAAGGTTTAAAAGGCACATCCCAGAGGAAGGCAAACCATTTACTCAAATCCACTCTAAAATATTCCCTTCCCAGGTGCTCTCACCTCTAGTCAATTTTTTCATTACTATCCATACAGAAATAAATCACAAATTTATATCTCCAACCCAGCCCTGCCTGGTGTGGCCCAGTTGGTTAGAGCATTATCCCATAAACTGAAAGGTTGACATTCAATCCTGTTGGGGCACATACCCAGGTTGCAGACACCTTTGGGAGGCAACAAATTAATGTTTCTCTCTCACGTCAAAGTTTTGGTCTGTCTGACTCTCTGTCTCTCTCTGTCTCTAAAAGCAATGAAAAAAATGTCCTCAGGTGAGTGTAAGAAAAAAGAAAGTCTCCAGCCCAAGCCTCTGTCTTCTCAGACTTCAAACTTAGTTATACAACTGGCAATTTACCTCATCCTCTGAGGATTGTCAAAAGTGCCCAACCTTAATGAATCCATGCTCTTACTGCTACCCACACACTTCAATACTCCTTACTTGATTTCCTCTATAGTCCCCTATCTCAGTGAACTAGTCATCCCACTGAATGAGCCTGAAAGTCAAAAGTCATCCATGTCACTCCCTTCTCCCTAACCTCCATGGCCAAATCATGACCCAACTCTGTCCAAACTGTCCGTTTCCCTGTATCTTTCTAACCATTTTAAGCCAAGCTTTGTCTATTTTATAACACCTAATCAGTCTACTCGTATCCTTCTAGCTCCAGTCAAACCTATTCATTATATTACAGAAAATGCAAAAATTTTAATACATACTATATTCCTTGATTCTCCACTATTACAGAACCTTTACATATACTGTTTCCTTGACTTAAATCACTCTTCCCTCCTTGATAACTTCAACTTTTTCATATTTCTGCTCAGCCATCATTTATAGGGAAGTTTTTCTTGGCTTTTATGACCAGGTCAAATCCCCTTGTCTCCGGGCACTTTGTACATCTCCTTTACAGTGCTCCTCAAGTTGTTACTGCACATTTATTTGTGTTATTTATACTGATCCCCTCACTAATCTAAGCCATAAAAGCATGAAATTATCTATTTTTTCTCCCTATTATATCCAAGCACCTAGCATACTGTCTGATACATAGTAGTTGTTCAAGAAATATTTACAAAGTAAATAAATATATAAAACTAAAATATAAATAATCAACATAAAACCTTTTCCCAAGAATAAGTTTTTATGACAGCTACAAATCAGAAGGAGAATAAAGCATTTCCTAGAATAAAATAAATATGAAAAAAAATTTCTGGTGTCTCTTTTTAAAAGCCACCTGCTTTAAAATTTTCATACGGCCAATGTCTGCATTCTGTTTCTCTATGTATTTATGAAGAGTGGTACCAAAACAATGTATTTTGCTTTCAAGATGCTAGTAATTAAATATTTCTGTCTGTCTGTTTCTGCTCCCTGAATATTCTTTGCTTTGGGTAAATTTACTGTGTCTACATAAGATATAACAGGCCAAAAAAGAAAAGAGTTGCAAGGATTTCTACTTTGCAAGTTGGGAAAGATGCCTAGAAGGGACAAAATTTAGGTCTTCTCATTAAATGGATATCCCACTGTCTATTCTTAAGGCTCAGATAAAAAATTATCTACTACTGAGGGAATCTTCTCTAAATATGGGCCAGAGAATTCAGGATTTCAAGTTTAGCTTCCTCTGTGTGAGACATTCACAGAGATCAAAGGTGAAGTGTTTAATCTTGGGAGTTCAGTTAGGGACACATTCCAATGAGGAAAAGCTGTGGGGCTTATGATTGTTTTATAAAACAGTATGAAGAGAATTGTTTGGCACTCATTTACACATGACAGACTCACGATTCATTTCTTTAAATATCAAGCCCTAAATCACCGCATCTAAAATTATGTTTCCTACCAACACTGCTTAGTAACTACACATCGGAATGAGCACTGGCCTGGAGGCAGCACCCACAGATCTGAAATGATTATATGCTCTTCCATTTACAAGAATCCCACTCAAGACACTTGAGTTCTTGTCCTTTTTCTCTGGCACTAATTAGCTCTGTGGCTTGCACATCGTCTCAGATCTTCATGTGTAAATTTAAAAGCTTGGATTTTTTAAGTCTTAAAGCCCCATCCAGTTCTAAATCCTTTGATTCATGCCTGAATCATTGCAGGAAGACTGGATTAAGTTGATGACTTGATCTGTGGACTTGCAGGAGCATTGGCACAGAGGTTCCTGCTCTTTGCAAAGGTTGGTTCCTAGGAGGAATTTATACCACCATAGCAAAGAGAGCAGAGGAGAAACCTTTTCTTTCCTCAGAGGGGCATAAGCAGCCTCCAGGCTGGGCTGAATGGAGGGGTGGGGTAGGATAAACGGGTAGAGAGGTCAAAGCCACCATGATGATGAGGCAGTTTTACCCCCAAATAGCACTGGCCAGATTTCCCTTCACAACTGCTGGGATCTCAGCAGGCAGGCTGCTGACCTCACCTTCTGCAGTCATAATTCACAGGACTCAACCCAATAATATGAAGACTTCCATACCATACTTGTCATGAAGCAGCCCTCCCTGCATTTATTTTTTTAATTGTTGGTTTATTTTTTAATTTTATTATTCAATGACAGTTTATATACAGTATTATTTTGTCTTAGTTTCAGGTATATAGCATAGTGGTTAGACAATCATATACTTTAGGAAGTGTTTCTCCCGATACTTCCAGCACCCACCTGACACCATGCATAGTTATTACAATATTATTGCCTATATTCCCTATGCTGTGCTTTACATCTCTGGGATTATTTTTTAACTGCCAATTTGCACTTCTTAATTTCTTCACTATTTTTATTCAGCCTCCCAATGACCCCTCCCCTCTGGCAACTATCAGTCCGTTCTTTATATCTATGAGCCTGTTTCTATTTTGTTTGTTCATTTGTTTTTTTTTAGATTTCACTTAAAAGCGAAATCATATGGTATTTGTCTTTCTCTGACTGACTTATTTCATTTAGCATAATATCCTCTAGATCCATACGTGCTGTTGTAAATGGTAAGATTTCATTCCTTTTTATGGCCAAGTAATATTCCATTGTATGTATGTAACACTAATTTTTATTCACTTGTCTGCTGATGGGCACTTGGGTTGCTTCCATATTTGGGCTATTGTAAACAACTCTATAATGAACATAGGAGTGCCTATGTTTTTCAAATTAGTGTTTTGGGTTTCTTTGGATATATGTCAGAGTGGAATCACAGGGTTATAAGGCAGTTCCATTTTTAATTTTTTGAGGACCCTCCATACTGTTTTCCATAGTGGTTGTACCATTCTGCATTCCCACCAACAGTGCATGAGGGCTACCTTTTCTCCACATCCCCACCAGCACTTGTTGTATGTTGAATTATTGATAATAGCTACTGTGAAAAGTGTGAGGCAATATCCCACTGTGGTTTTATTTGCATTTTTTCTGATGATTAGTGACATTGAGCATCTTTTCATATGTATTTTGGTCACCTATGTCTATAGATATGTGTCCTCTTTGGAGAACTGTCTAGTCAGGTCCTTTGCCCATTTTTTAATTGGATTATGGGAGTTTTTGTTTGTTTTGATATTGAATAGTATGAGTTCTTCATAAATTTTGGATATTAACCCCTTATCAGATGTATTTTTGGTGAATATCTTCTCCTATTCACTATGTTGTCTTCATTTTGTTGATGGTTACTATTGCTGTGTAAAACTTTAGTTTGATGTAGTCCCATTTGTTTATTTATTTATTTTTTTGTTTCCCTTGCCTGAGGAGATATATCAGGAAAATTATTGCTCTGAGAGATGTCAGATATTTTACTTCTAAGAGTTTTATAATATTGAGCCTTACATTTAAGTTTTTAATCCATTTTTAGTTTATTCTTATATATGGTGTAAGAAGGTCATCTAGTTTCATTTTTTTTTTTTGCATGTTATCTGTCCAATTTTCCAAACTCCATTTATTGAATAGACTGTCTTTACTCCATTGTATGTTCTTGTTTTCCTTCGTCAAATATAGACATGGGTTTATTTCTGGACTCTATATTCTGTTTCATTGATCTATATCTCTGTTTTTATGCAATACCATGCTATTTTGACCTTTTAGTATAAGTTAATATCAGGTATCATGATATCTCCAACTTTGTTTTTCTTTCTTCAGATTGCTGTGGCTATTTGGGGTCTTTTGTAGCTCCATATAAATTTCTGGATTATTTGAATCAAGGTCAGAGCAGAATTGAATGACACAGAGACTAAAAGAACAATTTGAAGGATGAATAAACCCAGGAGCTGGTTCTTTGAAAAGATAAACAAAATTGACAAGCCTTTAAGCAGACTCATCAAGAAAAAAAGGGTGAAGACCCGAATAAATAATACTAGAAATGAAAGAGGAGAAATTACAACTGATACCACAGAAATACAAAGGACTGTAAGAAATTACTGTGAACAAATATATGCCAAGAAATTTGAAAACCTGGGTGAAATGGACAAATTTCTAGAAAAATATAACTTTCCAACACTGAATGAAGAAGAAGCAGAAAGCCTGAACGGAGCAATAACAGCTGGTGAAATTGAAGCAGTAATCAAAAAACTCCCAGCAGACAAAAGCCCTGAACCAGAAGGTTTCACAGAAGAATTTTACAAAACATTTAAGGAAGAGTTAATCCCTGTTCTTCTCAGGCTATTCAAAAAAATCCAAGAAGAAGGAAGACTCCCAAACTCTTTTTATGAGGTCGGCACTATCCTGATCCCAAAACCAGATAAAGACACAACAAAGAAAGAAAACTACAGGCCAATATCACTGATGAACACAGATGCTAAAATCCTCAACAAAATATTGGCAAACCTCATCCAGAGATACATTAAAAAGATCATCCACCATGATCAAGTGGGATTCATCCCAGGGATGCAAGGATGGTTCAATATTTGCAAATCAATAAACGTATTACATCACATAAACAAAAGGAAAGACAAAAATCACACAATTATATCAATAGATCTGGAAAAAGCAGTTGATAAGGTACAGCATCTATTTATAATAAAAACACTCGGCAAAGTGGGAGTAAAGGGGGCATACCTAAACATAATAAAGGCCATATATGAAAAACCTACAGCCAACATCCTACTCAATGGGCAAAAAACTAAAAGCTTTCCCACTAAGTTCAGGAACAAGACAAGATTGTCCGCTTTCACCACTTCTTTCCAACATAGTATTAGAAATCCCAGCCTCAGAGATCAGACAAGAAAAATAAATAAAAGGCATTCAAATTGGAAAGGAGGGAAAGGAGGACGTAAAACTGTCATTGTTTGCAGATGACATGATAGGGTACATAGAAAACCCTATAGACTCTATTAAATAACTAGACCTAATAAGTGAATTTGGCAAAACAGCAGGATACAAAGTCAATATTCAGAAATCAAAGGCATTTTTCTATACCAACAACGAAATATTAGAACAAGAAATCAAGAAAAAATCCCATTTTCTATAGCAACAAGAAAAATAAAGTACCTAGGAATAAACTTAACCAAGGAGATAAAAGACCTGTACTCATAAAACTATACAACATTGGAGAAAGAAATTGAGGAAGACACAAAGAAATGGAAGCATATACCGTGTTCATGGATTGGAAGAATTAAAATAATCAAAACATCCATACCACCCAAAGCAATGTATAGATTTAACATAATCTCTATTAAAATACCAATGACATATTTCACAGATATAGAACAAACATTTCAAATATTTATATGGAACCATAAACAACCCTAAATAGCTGCAATTTAAAAAAAGAAGAACAAAGTAGGAGGGATCACAATACCTGACATCAAACTGTATTACAAAGCCACTGTAATTAAAACATTGTATTGGTATAAGAACCAACACAAAGATCAATGGAACAGAATAGAGAACCCAGAAATAAATTCAAGTCTATACGGTCAATTAATATTCGACAAAGGGGGCAGAAGCATAAAATGAAGTAAAAATAGCCTCTTCAACAAATGGTGTTGGGAAATTTGGACAGTTACATGCAAAAAAAAAAGAAAAAGAAAGAAAGAAAGAAATTTGACCGCCAACTTACACCATACATGAAAATAAACTCAAGATGGATAAAAAAGACTTAAATATAAATTGTGACACCATAAAAATCCTAGAGGAGAATATAGGCAGGAAACTTGGATATTCCACACAGCAACATTTTCACTGACATGTCCCCTAGAGCAAGGGACATAAAGGAAAGAATAAACAATTGGGACTTCATCAAAATAAGAAGCTTCTGCATAGCTAAGGAAAACATCAGCAAAATGAAAAGGGAACCAACCATATGGGAAAATATATTTGCCAATGATACCTTGGAAAAGGGTTTGATCTCCAAAATATATAAAGAACTCACACAGCTCCAATCCAGGAAGACAAACAATCCAATTAAAAAATGGGCAAAGGACCAGAACAGACACTTCTCTAAGGAAGACATACAAAGGGACTAGAGACATATGAAAGGATGCTCAGCATCACTAGTCATCAGAGAAATGCAAATTAAAACCACAATGAGATACCACTTCACACTGGTCAGAATGGTCATCATAAACAAATCAACAAACAAGTGCTGGCGAGGTTGTGGAGAAAAGGGAACCCTAGTGTACTGTTGGTGGGAATGCAGACTGGTACAGCCACTGTGGAAAACAGTTTGGAATTTCCTCAAAGAGCTAAAAATGGAACTGCCTTTTGATCCAGCGATTCCACTGCTGTGATTATACCCTAAGAGTCCCAAAACACCAATTCAAAAGAACCTATGCACCCCAATGTTCATTGCAGCACAATTTACAATAGCCAAGTATTGGAAGCAACCTAAGTGCCCATCAATAAATGAGTAGATTAAAAAAAACAACAAAAAACCCCCAACTATGGTACATTTACACAATGGAATACTACACAGCAGAAAGAAAGAACTCCTACCCTTTGTGATAGCATGGATAGAACTGGAAAGCATTATGCTAAGCAAAGAAAGCCAGGGGGTAAAAGACAAATACCATATGATCTCACCCACAAGTGGAAACTAATCAACAAAACAAACAAGCAAGAAAAATATAACCAGCAACATTGAAAGAAAAAAACCCGACACTAACCAGAGGGCAGTGGGGGGAGGAGGAGGGGGTTAACAGGGAAAAGAAGGGGAAGGGTCAAGTCGAGGAACATGTATAAAGGACCCATGGACAAAGCCAAAGTGGGGAAGGATTGAGGGTGGGAGGTGGGGGTGGGTGGGGTAGGGGAAAGTGGTGGCGGGAAAATGGAGACAACTGTACTTGAACAACAACAACAAAAATTTTTTCGGATTATTTGTTCTGGTCCTGTGAAATATGCCGTTGGCATTTTGCCAGGAATTGTGTTGAATCTACAGATTGCTTTGGGTATTATGGACATTTTAATGATGTTAATTCTTCCTATCCAGGAGCACGGTATATCATATCACCTACAAATGACAGTTTTACTTCTTCCTTTCCAATTTTGATGCCTGCTATTTCTTCTTCTTACCTGATTGCAGTGTCTAGGACTTCCAGATGTTGAATGAAAGTGGACATCACTGTCTTGTTCCTGATTTTGAGGGAAGCACTTTTAGTTGCTCCCTACTGAGTAGGACATTAGCTGTGGGTTTGTCGTATATGGCTTTTTATTATGTTGAGGTATGTTCCTTCTATTCCCATCTTTGCTGAGAGTTTTTATGAAACATAGGTGGTAGATTTTGTCAAATGTTTTTCTGCATCTATTGATATGATCATATGATTTTTATTCTTCATTTTGTTTATGTGTGTATCATGTTAATTGATTTGCAGATATTGTACCAACCTTGCATCCCAGGAATAAATCACACTTGATCATGGCATATGATCTACTTAATTATTACTGAATTCAGTTTGCTAATATTTTGTTAAGGATTCTGGCATCTATGTTCATCAGGGATATTGGCTTATAATTTTCTTTCTTTGTAGTGTCTTTATCTGGTTTTGGAAGTAAGATAATCCTATAAAATGAGCTTGGACGTTTTCTCTCCTCTTAAAACTTTTTGGAATAGTTTAAGAACAGGTGTTAGTTCATTGAATGTTAGATAAAATTCACTTGTAAAGCCATTCAGTCCAAGATTTTTGTTTCCTGGGAGGGTTTTTATCTTTTCTCTCTCTCTCTGTTTTGATTTCATTAGTTGTAATTAGTCTGTTCAGATTTTCTTCTTGGTTCAGATTTGGAAGATTGTATGTTTCTAGGAATGTAACCATTTATTCCAGATTGTGTAATTTGTTGGCATATAGTTTATAAGGTCTCCTTGTATTTTTTTAAAATGTATTCTCTCAAGTAACCATCTGGCTGGGTTATTTCACAATAGAAGGTTCAGAAGCAAAGAAAAATACCTGTACCAGAACTTTTTCAAATAGGAGGCATATAAACTCACAGTACCTCAATCACTTTGTGCTTCCTTTCCCAGAAGAGAGACACTCTTTGTTTACATCCCCAAATTGGATGCCTTGTCCTTATTCAGGACTTTACCACTGGCCAAAGACCAGTGTCAACTTCTCAGTCTATAGGAAAGTTTTGTTTGTTCAATTAATCTACCAGAAGAAGATTCTAAATTCAATTTCTTTGCCTTGTTTTATAAATAATAAATAAGCTCCTTTGCTTAGCATACTTTTTTCAAAATGTTACACAAACTGGAATGTTAAAAAATTTTCAAATTTCATACCTATAACTATAAAATCTCTAAAATGTGGCAAGATTGTGTCAAAGTATCATTTGCTTAAGAGTAATATTGTAAATTGAGATTTGCACTTCACTGTAATATACATTTGTCATTTCTTAGACAAATGTTTTTTTTTTGGTCAACTCCCTTCTGAACTATGTTTCTTAATTCTCTCCTGTTTTGTTTGTCTTTAATTCGGAATTTTACTATTGAAATACATTGTCCTACCCATCCCACCCAACCCCACAATAAAAATCTCACCCAGATTTCCCATTCCTTCCTCTCATCTCACAGGCAGTCTTGTGAAAGTTCTCTGGAATTCATTTTTCACTGGACATTTTGGAATGTGTCCTTTGGGTAGCCAAGTGGAAACCACCAGGGGCCTTTGTGGAGAAAAATGGAGGGGGTTAAGGAGCCCCAGGAGGAGCTTATATCAGGGCCTTAGCCACCTGCTCATAGAACAGCTCAATCTCCTCATCTCCTCATCATCCGGACAGGTGGAGGTGAACTCGCTTGTGCATAGGCATTGCACAAGTACCGACGCACCCCTGGAACACCTCAAGGATGGAGAATCCACAGTACTTCTTACAGAACCCTGTACTACGTGGAGCTTTGGCAACAGGCTGCAGTCAGCCAGAGTGAGCTCACTGCCATCCAGAAACTTCCTCTGAGAGATGCTCTGGTGCTCAGCACTGGTTTCATTCACTTCTGGGAGGGAGGAGGTCAAGTAATTGTCAGAAACTTCCAGGGCTTTCAGGAACCTCTTTTCCAGATTATCGTTGAGTGCTTGGTTTGAATTCTTGATGTAGGCAGAAAATTTGGCAAATACAAGGTCTGTCTGGAAGAAGTCCAGCCATTGTTAATATAACGAGAGCAGTTTGCGCGATATCAATGTAACCTGGCAGCCAAGAAGTGTGGACTGGAATGTGCATGCGTGAAAAACAATGACTTCACTGTACTAGTCAGTAGGGGAAGTAGACATTGAATGAGCATGTGTACTGTGTGGCCATTGCATTCAAAATGACTGAGTGAGTAGAGCAACAAATCTGCATCAGATTTTATGTTATGTTTGAACATTCCTCCACAGAACCTGTTCAGATGATTCAGAAGGCCGCAGCTGTGGGCAACTGGTGATTGGCAGCTTCATCATGACAACATGCTCATGCATCATGTCTCATGCAGTTTTCTGGCAAAATATCAAATCACCTGGGCCCAGGTGACTCAGCCCCGCTACAGCCCATATTTGGCACCCTGTGACTTCTGGCTTTTCCCAAAACTAAAATCACCTTTGGAAAGGAAGAGATTTCAGACCATCAAGAGATTCAGGAAAATACCACAGGGTAACTGATGGTGATTGTGAGAACTGTGTGAGGTCCCAAGGTGCCTACTTTGAAGGGGACTGAGGCATCATTGTCCTATGTACAATGTTTCTTGTCTTGTACCTTCAAGAAACGTCTCTATTTTCCATATTACATGGCTGGGTACCATCAGGACAACCTTGTAGGTACAGGCCAGCTGTGCTGGATTCAGGGTTCAGAGCTGTTGGCTTGGGGTACTTGGGAGGGCACAGCACTGCCTCCAGAAATTCTTCAATCTTAGTGTCTGTGTGCACTTCAGTGCCATACAGCAGAAATGGGAGCCACTCTCCTGGGTATAGCTTCTGTACTACTGGTTTGCCTCTTAGTGTCAACAGAGGTAACGTTGAAAGTGACTCCCTTGAGCCAAAGCACCAGGAACACTTCCTAGGAGGTGAGGCAGTTTCCAATCTTGGCCCCATCACTGCCAGATTTCACAAACAATTAAACTTGCAGTTGTTCTTCAGCTATGGTTGTGACAGGGACCGGGGAGCTGCCTTTACTGGGCGAATTGGGAGGATTCCAGGTTGGGGAAGATGGGTCTCAGACTCAGAGAGCCTTTCCCCCTCAGCTAGGACTGTCTCCTCAGTGGAATTCTAGCCCCATCAGCCCTGCTCACTCCAGACTCGGCACCCCACTAGCCTAGCAGACCCTACATTCGGCTACGTCAGCTCAATCCCCTCTAGGACTGGATCAGGGAGCTCTTTTGTTTTATTTGAATAAAAAACTGACCTTCATTTTAAACAGACATGATAAAAAGAAATTTTCTGCCTGGAAAAGTGTACAATATGAGCCCATTTTTTTTACTATCCAGTCCTGCAACATTACCTTGAGTATTTTTAGCCTAAGCCAAACTTTAAAGATTTTATATATATGAATAACATGTCTCTCTTAGAAATACTACATATGTTCCAAAAAAGCAGTAACTCTGATTGTTCACTGCTGTCATTCCTCTCTTAAGGGTTCTAATCCAAGTTCATGAGTGACTAGAGACAACACCCTCATCCTATTGGGTTTATTATGAATAACACAAGGATAATGACACTTGTAATTATTGCCAGATAGTTTGCCATCCTCTTTGAATTTCCCCAAAGCAAGATGCCCCAAATGTGTGCTCATAATTGTTTATTAGTTGGTGAGATTACAAAGCAAACCCCAGCTCAAAATAAAATGGCATTTTTAAAAAAAATTTGAGTTACAGTGTTTCTAAGTTAAACACAGAGCATAAATACTCATATGCATAATATAAATACACAAACTATATTCATGAAAGTATCATTATAAATAGAAGTCAACCTATAACAACTTTTATTTTAGGAGATTTATGAGAAATAATTCAATGTGGGAAGTAGTTAAATACCACTAAATAAAAAGATTATTTTCTTTAGAAGGCAAATTGTGTGTTTCAATGATGACTCAAAAAGAATCATTTCAAATTGCTTATCTTAAGATTTTGAAGAATCTAATGTCTAAAATCCTATCTGCTCACTGGGTTTCTCATGCTCCTCCACATTATAGATTAAATGTCATATGTTGTTTTGAAGGTTGTTGTCCTCCTTCCTTCTGACTCCACATCCTATTTTTATATAGTAAATTCGCTGACAATTTGACACCCCAAACTCCATGCCTATTTCCATCTATCACCATAGTAACTACATTCAGCACAATGTAAAATATTAAATGAAAGACAAAAACATGTAACTAAGAAGAAATTGTTTTCTATGTTCTCTGAGCCAGTCCAGTACATTTGCAATGAATTCCATCATCAATATCTAGGTAATGTAATCAAGTATATCCTTTAATCACCCTTTGGGAGAAATGACATAAAGCTGACATACAAAATTATTCATTATCCTAAAAGATTGCTTAAGATATAATGGTAAAGACAAAATAATTGCACAGGCTGAAATCCAAAGGGAAGGCAAATCATGAGGTCAGATGTGGTGTCCCATTACTTGAGCAAAATTGTTACAGTACTTCCCCCACCCAAGAAGCAATTCCCCTTCTTAGCAAGAAACTCATTAGAACACCCCTGGGTCACTTGCAAATTGTTCTTTTATAGGTGTGACATCAACTCACCTCCTCTACAAGCACAGTCCCAGAATTTTTCATCATAAAGAGTTAAAGCCATAAATGATGATTTCATAGGACTGTATGTTCTTTTGATAGCTAAAAATGACAGATTCCAAAGGAGACTTCTCCAAGTGACAGCAACCCTGTAGATGCCTGCCAGGAAGGCTGACCGCCACAACAGAGTAACTTACAGATTTATATGTTGGTTTCCCCAGCACCCATGATTATAATGTTCAAGTGTTGTAACTCATCAAACATTACAACACAATAGACTGCCAAAGGCTTACACAAACTACAAAGCCAAGCTCTCTTTGGTGAATGATTCAGATAATTACAATGAAAATAACACCAACAAGCTGAACTAATATTAAAGTAAACAAATGAAGCTTTACTGTGTGGAAAAAAACCCCCAAAAGATTCTGACCTAGAATAATAGAATCCGATAGCTGAAAAGAGCCTTAGAGTTCATCTAGTTCAGCCATCCACCTGATGCAGAAATTTATTCCACAATGTTCTTGACAATTCAGTGGCCATTCAGACTCCCCTTGTTCATGTCCAGTGCCCAAGCGTATAGTATTGCTATTGAGTCAAAATTTGCCTTGCTGAAACTTCCACTCATGACTCTGTTTTCCAGCACTTTTAAGTTAATTCTGCCAGTCTCTGTATTAGCTCAGTTGTTTTTTTTAAAAAAATACATTATAATAATAATAGCAAGTACTTACTGAGTACTTACTATGTGTCACATTGAACTAGGTATTTATATGAACCATCTTATTTATTTAGTGATTATAAGTGTAAACTCTGGAGCCAGACTGTCTGAGTTAGGACTCTGGTTCTGTCATTTACTAGCTATATGACATTAGAAAAGTCATTTAACCTCTCAGTGCTTCAGTTCCTCAACTATAAAATAGGAATAATAATAATAATGTCTATGTGATAGGATGGTTTTAAAAATTAAATGCTAGTACATGTGAAGTATTTAGAATAGTGCCTAGTATATGATAAAGACTATAAAAATGTTGTGCTACTATTATTAGTATTTCTCTTCCCATTTTACTGGTGAGAAGACAGATTTAGTTTAGTAAAGGGTTTAGGCAAAATAAGTTTGGGATTTTCAATTATTGTTAAGTCTATTCCAAAATAGATTATCTGATGTATTTGCTATTTCTTATGTATTTGTTCTTCCTTTTAGCTTTGTTTATTAGTCTATTTAAATTGATTCAAATCTGGGAATTTTTTCAGCATTTGATTTGTGGAACCAAGAGTATGCCTTCTCCAAAAGAAGCATTCCTAATATTACATACTTTAATGAAACAATATCATCCAGTATTAAACCAAAGATGGTAAATTTTTGTTTGGAAAACTGTATAACAAAATTTATCAATAATCATCAAATTGTTTGAAATCTTTGATTTAATGATCTTACTCCTGGAAAGTTATTCTAGGGAAATAATTGAACGAAACAGGTAAGGTACATACCCCCACAATCTTCCTTACAGCATTACCAGCTCCATTATCCAAAATAAACCAGGGGCATGGGTAGGTAAATTATGGTAAATAAACATGAAAGGAAATTACGTAATAATTAATTAAATAATTATTATGACATATGAAACATGGAAAGAAGTTTATAATAAATTTTTAAAAGAACCCAACATTGAGTTAAAATGGAATTATTGATATTAAAATATGTAGGCTTAAAGACAAAACTGGGAGAAAATACCCCAAAATGGAAATAGTTCTGTTAAAATGATATAATCACTGACTCACTTCAAAATTTTTTAAAAATATTTATATAATAGGATACTATACAGTAGTGAAAATAGGCTAAAATTACTTGTATCAATATGAATAAACCTTGAGCAAAATAATTTTCAGTAAGATAGACATGACCTAATTATATTTATACAAAGTTGTTAAAATGTATAAATGCCATGCCATATATTATTACAAATACACATACACGTGTGCTAAAAATTTAAATATTTCAATAGATATGATAAACACCAAATTTAGGCTAGTAATTACCTCTGGGACTAGGGAGGGAAATTTATCCAGGGAAATATTCACCAGGAGAGAGTAATTCTTAAGTTGGAGAGTAAACTGGTTATTTAACAACATTACCTTCTACCAGTGACTCTCAATCCATCTGAGAAGTTTATTAAAAATACAGATGTCTGAGCCCTACCATTCTAGATTCAATTCGATTGTTTTAGAGTAAGACCTGGACATCAGTAATTTGAAAAGCTTCCAGTCAATTCGAATGGGTACTCAGAGTTGAAATGTATTTTCGGTATAGCTAAAATATACAACAATGAGTAAAACTGATCTTTAATGTTGCTATATTGTTTTAGCAATAAAAATACAAGGATTTAAATTTATACATACATACATACATACCTACCTACCTACATATCTTAGATTCTGCTTAACTCATAAAATTACAGAACACTACAGCTCTCCAAGCCCAGGTATCTGTGGGCACCTCTGCTATCCACAGTACAAAGAACCCAGCATGTGCATTATGCAAGAGTGGAAACCAAGCCCAAACAGATTAGGGAAACAGTACTGTTTAAATCGTCATGCCAGCAACAGCACAACTGAAAATGACACCCCCAACAGTATTGTTTTCCTTTCAGAGTGCATTTCACAAGAGCTCCCTTGTAGAGGGCGACTTCTATGCCTGCAGCTTCCTCCTCCTCTGGGCCTCTCTCTGACGGTAATAAAGGAGAGAAGAGAAAGAAGCCGATCTGCTCTGTCTCTGCAAGGCAAGCCTGTCAGATTTCTATGATGTCAGGCCAGCAGCTAAAGTGGCAGAATCACCCTGTGGGGCAACAAGGAAGATAAACAATTGCCTTCTGAGGCAATTGAGAATGGTCTTGAAGTCAAGAGTGGAACACAAAGGAAGCTACAGTGGCCACATCCTGGCCTCAGGTTAGCTAGATGAGAAAAAGGAGCTCACAAGTGCTGGTGACAGGTCTTCTCCTCCTGCTCTCCAGCTGTTCACCCTCCTAAGCCTCTCCCTCTTCTCTGTTCCTTTCCTTCAGATTCTTTACATGGAACTCTGTCCTTATCCTTCTCCAGGTTTTCTTTAGAAACTAGAGTACGATAGATAGTAGACACAGATGAAGTAATAACTTTTATAGTGAAAACAAAAACAAACAAAAAACCAATTAAATAAATGAAATGTAGAAATAGTAGGGGGAAAGTCAAATGAATAGAATAAGCTTTATAGATTGAAATGTGGTTCCTTAGCAGCTTGAAATTAGGTGCCCTTAAAGAGAAAAGAAATGCCATCATTTTTTGGTGAAAACAACAAAAACAGTAACTCACTTTTGCATTATTTACTGCACTATCTGTCATCATTGGAATCCAAGTTTTAACTGGACAACTGACACTTGAGGTCCTGTTAGTCCAGGCTCCCAGCATATCAAACTGCAGGAATATTTTTAGTAAGGGACTTGAAAATCCCACTGGGTCACAAAGGGCTAAGCATTGGATTAAAAAGAAGAAGGGACATATGGAATGAAAACACCATTGCCGAAATTCATTTTTATTAAATATGCCAATACTTTTCACTGGAGATATTTCAATAAAATACCCTGGGCTAAGAGAAGCTAAGGAGTGCCATGTTAAAAAAGACTTCCTGTTCTTGGAAAAAGGAATTTGTGTCAGCAAGTGATTTTTCTGGTTCATGTATAGGAAGAAGTTCAGTTGCAAAGGCTCAGAAAAGAAGCCCCTCAGTTTTCTCTAGACTGAAAAAACAGTGGTTAATTTTGAGATGTTACAGATGAGTGAGCATGTAAACAAACATGGGCAGAAGCAGGAAGGTAAGGAATGCTAGCTACCACTGCTGTTATGCTGGCATACAATTTCTTTAAAAAAATTATTTCTCCAGAGCTAATTATCCTAGCATCAGAAACAAAAGCTGAGGTATTAAGCTGTGTTCCAAGAACAGTTTTGATAATACATTAGTATTACATTACATTAATTAATGTAGTATTAATGTAATTAATACTAATTACAGTAGTATTAATGTATTTTGATAATGTATTTTGATACATTACCAATTACATTGGTAAACTAACTCAGAAACAATAAAGCAAGCCATGTTTCAGCTCGTGAAAAAGCAATGTTTGCCAAAAAGGCCCCAATAGCCAGCAACAACTATTTTCAAACTACTAGAAGAAATCTAGCTATGAAGACTAAAGAAAACTAAAACCTCTAGCAACGAAAGAGAGTAAAGCAATTAGCTATTTTAATAAATATTGTAGTTATTTTTAAAGAAACAAAATGTTTTAATGACAAATGTGTCCTAGTGATTGTCTGGAATATTTGATGAAATTTTCTAACAAGAGTATGTCTTGCATGCAATTAGTCATTTGTAGAGTCATCAGGCAAGGAATGCCAAAACTTTCACACAATCTGATGTCTTCAGAAGCAAAGACCAGTTAGACAAGTTCCAGGTAGAAAGAAAAATAAAAGCAAAAAAAAGTACAGACTGGGATAACATGGTGATCATAAAGCCTGTCAACAAAGAGAAGACATAAAATTCTTTGTCCCATGTGAATTAAAAACTATCTAATTAATTTAAAATTCAACAAATCAACCAAATAAATTAAAAAATCAGCACAAACTCACCATTATCATTTAGGTATCTTAATATTCTACTTCATCCATATTATTCTGAATTATAAACATGACAATAATAGTTTACATCAGCAACTTTCAATCAGTGTGCCGCGAGAGGCACACTGGTGTACAGCAAGAATTTTTAAAACATGCAGTACCTATTTAGTCAGGGGCCACTGTCCTCTTTTCCCTTAGAATATCAAATTAAAAAATTACAACAGCTAACATAAAAACAGCTTTCTGGTGTGAAAGAATCAAAATTATACTTAGTTTTTTTGGTCAGATTAGCAAAAAATATATTTTTCGGTGTGTTGCTAATTAATTTTACTAATTAGTTTATGTGTGCCATGAGATAAAAAAGGTTGAAAATCTCTAGCTTATACATATGTTTCTTTCACATCAAGATATAAAATGGTTATCTTATTAATCTCATACTACTGTAAGGAAAACTGAAAATGTGATGGGAATATCAACAGTAAGTATACATACTCTAGAACACTGTTTTCTTATCTTAGGGCACAAGTCTTAGGCCATGTTCAAGTTGTTTGTCTTCCAGCAATGGCATTGAATACATCTTTTGCATACTTATTGTAATGTAGACTTCTTTAGTCTAAGGGTATAGACAGGTAAAGATGGTACATTAATACCCAATTTATTTCAGATTAGTCTATCTCAGGTCCCATTTTGAGATGCACCCTCCTACCCCTGTATTGCTCGGAGGGTGTATCTCATTGGTGATGTCTACTAAAACAGCTTTAGCTCTGCTATATTCATTCATTCTTTTACTTATTCATTCACATATTCATTCATCGGAGATTTCAAGGGCTGTCATGAGGACATGTTCGCCACACACATTTAATCACCACCATTTCCTAGAGCAAATACACTTTCAATTTCAGGTCAAGCTCCCTAATCTCCAGTCCAAACCAGACAATCACCCCTAAACCATTTCTCTATTAAAATTCTGGAGACAGCAGTACAATCATCTTTCACAAACATTTTTAAAAATTATTTTTGTTCTTTTCTTAAAGTTAAATTCATTGGGGTGATATTGATCAATAAAATTATGTACATGTCAAGTGTACAATTCTATTACACACCATTTGTATATTGCATTGTGTGTTCACCACTCAAAGCCAAATCTCCTTCCGACACCATATATTTGACGCCTTTTACTTCCCTTCCACACCCGCTTCCATCTGATAACGACCATACCGCTTTCTGTGTCTATGACTTTTTGTTTATCTGTCTTTTATGTTCATTTGTTGTTTTCCATTTTTTATTGAATTTATTGGGAATGACATTGGTTAATAAAACCATACAGGTTTTAAGTGTACAACTCCATAATACATCATTTGCATACTGTATCGTGCACTCACCACCCAAACTCAAGTCTCTTCATCTGCATACCGCATCGTGCACTTACCACCCATACTCAAATCTCTTTCTGCCACTATTTATCTCGCCTTTGCCCTTTTCTATCTCCCCCCACCTCCCCCTACGTCCCCCCAGCCCCCTTTCCATCTGGCAATCACCATACTGTTGCCTGTGTTTGGGTTTTTTTCCCCATATCCCTTCACTTTTTTCACCCAGCCCCCCAACCCTTCTCAAGCATTTATTTTTCAGGCACTGGGCTTGACACTGGGAATATGGCTAAGATCAAGCTCTGCCCAAGTTTTTATCCTCAGGATTGTGGAGTTGGGGGAGTATCTGCTTGGGCTGAGGTGGGGACGAGATGGAGTTAGGATGAGAATTCTAATTTCTCAAGATTTTTAAACTGGGAAAGACCTAGCAAAGGAACCAGGATGTAAACATTTCCTAAATATTCTCAATTTAGCAAAACCAGAACCTGTAATTGAAGTAGATTCTCAGAGTGTGCTTTTCAGGAATGAACAAATGGTTACTGATTTACATGCATCTAATACTGATTCTGTCTTTAATACATAGCAGAACACTCTACAAACAGATTGAAACATTTTCAAGCAGGTTAATTGTGGCTTTACAGAGAGGTGGAATAACCTGCTGAAGAACACGCTAGTAACCGGGGGTGATAGGATTCTAGTCCTGCCACTCTGGCCCCAGGTCCTGTACTCTTAACCACCATTCTGCGTGAGCTGTTGATGCCACTAGTTTCATATTCTAGAACCCTTTGCAATTTAACAACAATAATTACTTTGGAAGAGGAGTTCTCTGTCATATAAGGAAAATAATCTTTGACTGAAAATTAGCTCTGTGAAAAAGGACAATCAATGTCTTCACTTCACCGTCTCTCAGTTCCCTCATCTAAAAAAATGCTAACGTGGCCCTGGCTGGTATGGCTCAATGGACTGAGCACTGGCCTGCAAACCAAAGGGTCCCTGGTTCAACTCCCAGTCAGGGCACATGCCTGGGTTGCAATCCAGGTCCCAGGTTGGGGCATGCAAGAGGTAAACCACACATCGATGTTTCTATCCCTCTCTTTCTCCCTTCCCCTTTCTCTAAAAAACAAATAAATAAAATCTTTTAAAAAATGCTGACATGGAACTTGATGGTTCCATGGGTCTCAAAAGTCCCTTTCATTTGTAAAATTTAAGGCTTTAATAAAAATATATTCTAAGTTAAGGATTACATATGTTAATTAAGGAGTATGTCATAATTTAAATTATAAATCTTGGACTATATGACATGTTTCAACTTGAGTATACCTTAAGGGAAATTCCATGGGATTCTTGTTTGTTTCATAGAGGGCTTTAAAAGATTGAATTTTGATATAATCTCAACTTAAAAATGATCTCATTTCATTCACTCTTTGCAATGCCTTGGACTCATGAAGCTCCTTTCTTGAGGCTGAACGCAGATAAGCACTTTCTGAGTGGCATCTGGACACCTCCTCTGACATTATGACATGCAGGTAGTACTGATGGCCAGTGTTGACAGGAAATAGAGACTAGAAGAATGTGGGAAGGTAGGCATGAGACAGGTGGTGGCAGAAGAGAGGGCGTGACCCACCCGACAGTGACATCCACAGCTGCCCAAGCTCATTATCAGTTGTTGACTTTGCAAAAGGGAAACAAGCTTCACACTTATTAGTATATAAGTGGTTACTGATTTATACACAATGTGGACTGATTCACTCAGCCCTTCTTCTGGCCTTAATGTTCACCATTCTCCTTCTCTTACTCTAACTCTTGACTACACTTGCTTGAATCCCTTCCTAGACAGTAGCTTAGAGTTAGGGGACCCCTGTTTGCTCAAGAATGGAGATAGAATGTAGTCACAAAGAGAATCCTGATCTCTTGGGCTTCTTAAGCTCAGAAAGACCAAAAAAGAGATCCCAGAGGATGACATCTCTAAATATTCTCAGTTGTGTAAAGTTGAACCCTGAAACAGTACTAGGTACCCATAGCGTTAATAGCTGGCATTTATTGAGAGCTTACCAAGTGCCAAACACTGTTCTAAAGAACATATATGTACTAACTCTTTGTTTCTCAACAACCCAGTAAAATAGGAACAATCATCCTGTGTTGTAGGTGAAGAATGTAGGCACTGAGAAGTTAAATAGAACTGGGTTATAAATTCAAGTGGTTTAGTGCCAGAGTCAATGCTCCTAATTGCCACCCTATGCTACCACGGCGTATAAATTGTTCCCTGGAAACCCAGAATCCATCTTGTAGAATAAGGAAACCAAGGCCATAATGTTCAAAGGTTTGCCCACATTCACATAGCCGGTTAAAGGAACAGCCAAGAAAACCCTAACTCCCAACTTCTACAACAGTAATTCTACCCTTTGCTGACTCTGATGGGGTTGGGAGTGGGGGACACCAGAAGGAAATGTCTTGAGTATCTTATTCTTGCTTCCTGTAGGACCTGTTCCTTGTCCTGACCAGTTCTGCTACTCTTCTCTGGGAAGCTCTGGCTTTCCTGATGTGCCAACAAAACATACTTTGGCTGAACATCACCATCAGCAGGGCCCGGGCAGGGGCCATTGCCCTTCTTAAAACAGTTTGTCCACTTTTTAAAAGAACAACAACAAAAATCCGAAAACCACAACTGCCACCCTGAACAGAATTTGCCCCAACTCTGATGAGCTTTTCTTTTTTCAAAGTCTCCCTCTTCTTCTCCCTTTCTCTCCTATTCGTACATGCATCATGGCGTGCAGGCTCTTGAACCATACTAAAAAGGGCCTAGTTTCAGTTCTACCACTTACCACTGAGGAGGCTAAGGAAAGTTATTTAGCATTTCTGTGCCTCAGCTTATTCTTCTGAAAAATTAAGATAATAAGCCGCACAGGGTCATTGTGAGGACCTGTTGTGAGTTATCCTTCAAACACTTAATGGTAGCTATTGTTATTGGTAACATTAGTTCTGCAAAGTTAACCCACTCTGAGAGATGAATTATAACTGTCTCGATGATAAAACTTTAAAAAATCTCTCAAGTTCAATCAATATGTAGCTATTATATGTCCAAAATAATCCAGGATAGCCCAGAATGAGCTTCAGTATTACAAGATATGGGGCTGTCCAGTCTTTCAGTCTGTGTAACCTGAAGATGTGCCCTTCATTCTTCTAGAGCATTCTGGGGGTGAGTATCAAATTAAACACACACACACACACACACACACACACACACACACACACACAGAATACTGTCTAAGGAAATACAATAATTCCCAAAGGCAGTATACTTATGGTAAGATATATTAAGAGAACAAAATATATCTTCCTCCATATAATGATCAGCACAGAGAGCCACATCCACAGAGGAGATGGTTAGCATGCACATTACTGTTTAGCTGTACTAGCATCTGTCTGTTGAGCTAATGCCAAGCTTAATTTACCCAGCTCATTGTCCTGTATGTATACCAGGCCCAAACTCTGTAATTGCAGCTTTTTTTTCTTCTCCTTTAACAAGATTAGATTCTGCAGCAAGAACTCTCTCATCCCCTATGTTAACTCCTGCAAAGTAATGAGGGCAAACATGAGTTTGCATAACTCTTTGTGCTGTATCCGGTCCCCAGGAAGTCAGAGGGTAGAGGTGCAAGACTTACTGTTCAATTATGTTAATTTCAACATTTTTATGTCTTTAGAAAAATTTCACATATTTTTAAATCAAATACAAGTACAGTATAACATGTATGTACATGTACTTTTTTGTGTGCTTTTGCTGATATATTAACATATCATAAAATATGCCAAACAAAATCATGATAAACTTCTTGACTTAAAGGTGTTTAGTCTTCTCAATAAATTCACATCTGTTTCAAATGCTTCACCTTTATAATTATACAATAAAAATAATTTGAGAAATTATTAAAATCAATCACTAGTTGAAATGTATATCATTGCTTTCTATAAATGAAACTATGTATATCTATTTAAAAATTGAGAATCATATTGGTTATGATTGTGGTTAAATCAAGCAAGAGATAGGAAGCTGCAGTCAAACTTCTTATATTCCATCTTCCTGAGTAATTTCAATGTAAACAAATTTTATTTAAATCAATTCCATCCTAAATTCTATGCATAAATGCAATCATCATGAATAGCAGAATGAGCAGATTCAGACAAATAACACTTAAAAATTAGTAGGATGAATAAAAAAGAAGCTGTCATCTTGTTTCGATTAGTCAAAGAAAACATCAGGAATAAATAACAATCTGAAGAAGTCTGTGATATAAAAAGTGACTTTGTGACTTCATAGAGGGGACATAATAGGAAGAAAGTCTTCAAATTGATTTTTGTCAAAGCAATCCAAACAGATTTTCTATATTTAACATCAATTCATTTTACCTGGAACTAATCAACTTAAATTTAAAAAATAAAGATATATTTAAAAAATCTAAAGATAAATTTTTAAGAAGTTAAAAGAATTATTAATCAGCATTATGAAATTTCAGCTTGTTTCTACCTTATCAGCCTATATTTTATAGTCATATTTATCTTGTAGTATGAATCAGGTTTTTATTCTAAGAATTATTATCAAGTTAAAAAATGAATATGAAATAGTCATGTGAAGTTCTGCCTCAAAGAAAATATTCAGAGAGAAAATATTTTGGTATAAAGAAGCCACTCTTTGGAGGTAACAGAAATTCTGATTTCTACTCTGCTACAATTATAGACTGAGTATGGATACTTATAAAATTAAAATTAATATAATGGCATTTTTCTTCATCATCAGCACCAGAATGTTACTTTATTGGATTTACTACCATTGTCTTGTCTGCTTGTGACCTTATGTGACCAGATGGCAGAGACAGACCATGTTTTATTTGTTCTGGGTGTGGTCTCATCCATGTTAGCGAGAACAGCGGAACAAAGCAGGATGCACGTGAATGCTAGCAGTTCTACGGATTTTATATTCAATAGTGCTTCATATTAATTTCCTGTGATTTATGTCTTAATCCTTAATTATTTCATTTTGCAATCAATCACCAGCTGCAGATATTGCAGGTCACAGTCACCAGATTAGTCAGGCTCCCACTCCCAAGTCCACTCTCAACATTTGCCAACAGCATTTAAACAACAGGCACCAAAGGTCACAACAGGCAGATGATTGGGTAAAGACAGTTGTTTTAGAGCCATGGTTCCCAAAGTGTGATCCTGCACCACCAACATCAGCATCCTTTGGCAATTTGTTAGAAATGCAACTTTTTAAGCCCTACCTCAGACTTAGCAAATTTTAGAAAGTGAGGCCCAGCAACCTTAGTTTCAACAAGCCCTCCAGGGGGCCTGATACACACTAAAGTTTGAGAACCAGTGAATTAGAGTAATTCCCAAACACTATGTATCTTTTAAAATGTATGATACATTGATTTTATCACAAAGCTTCAAAGTACCCAAGGAAATGATCATATGACATTGTTTGTATATAGCCATGAAAAATCAGGGGAGACTTCCAGTCAAGATGTGGACATAAGTAAACACAGCTCACCTCTTCACATAACCACATCAAAATTACAACTAAAATATTGAACAACCATCACTTAGAATCATCAGAAATTGAGTTGAATGAAAGTCTGACAACTACAAAATTAAAGAAACCACATCCATACAGACTGGTAAGAGGGGCAGAGGCACAGAACGGGTAAGCCCTGCATCCATGGGTAGTGGATAAAAATTCAGGAGGGATATCTTGGGAGGAAGGAGCCTCAGCCCCACACCAGGTCCCCCACCCCAGGTTCCAGTGCCAGGAAGATAAGTCCCCAAAACTTCTGGCTGCAAAACTCAGTCAAAACTTCTGGGGACTGAGTTGGTGGAAGAAGCTCCTGGAGTCCCAAGCAGTTCCTCTTAAAGAAACCACACATGAACTTACCCAGACTTGCTCCCTCTGAGCTCCAGCACAGGGGTAGCAGCTTGTAAGGCATCAATATCACACAGGGAGAAACTGAAGTGTCTGGCATCAAGACAAGAGCTGGGGGACAGCTTTCTCCCAGACAGAAAGGCAGGCAGTGGCCACTGTCCCTTTCCTGAACCCAACCCCCACAGAGCCACACAGCTGGCAGGTGGGTGCCATATCCGAGACTCCATCAATCTAGCTAACACTATTTGCCCCACCCTGGAGATCCCCAGAGACTCTGTCCCACCCAACTTAAAAGCCCACCCAAGCTGTTAACAGAGACTTTTTCATATGAATGGCTGGCGTTAGCTCATGCTTCACAACTTCCTAAATCCTCTCAAACAAGCGATAGCCAGCCTCAGTGAGTCCTCAGCCCCTGTACCTCTTGCAAAGTGGACCCATGTCCCACACTAGCAGCAGCCAGCCTAGATTCACAGCTTGGCTTTGCCTGGGAATCTTCAAGTACAGCACAAGTAGCAGCCATCTCAGATTGCTTTATAGCCCAGGTAGGGTCTCTCTGGGCAAAACACAGGTGGGGACTGACCTTGGCCTTCACCACCTGGGAAAACCTGGAGCCTGCACACCCAGTGGACAGTATCAGACCACTTTGGAGCATCACCACCCTGCTGCTAAGCTGATCCTTCATGAAGGGCAGATGATGGAGGTCAGTGCTCACAGCCAATCCTTGCAGTTGACTGGCCTGGGTAAATCCCTCCCATTGACCTGCCAACAGCAATCAAGGCTAAACTACAAGAGCAGGGTGTACTTGGCCTACACAAAGAGTGCACCTCGAGTACCCAGCTTGGGTGATAGGGAAAGCTGTGCTCTGGACCCTACAGGACACCTACTACATTAGGCCATACACCAGGACAGGGAGTCATAGCAGCTCTACCTAATACATAGAAACAAACATAGGGAAGCTGCCAAAATGAGGAGACAAAGAAACATGGCTCAAAATAAAAGAACAAATCAAAACTCCAGAAAAATAACTAAACAAAAGAGAGATAAGCCATCTATGAGATGCAGAGTTCAAAACACTGGTTATAAGGATGCTCAAGGAACTTAGTGAGGACCTCAACAGTATAAAAAAGACCCAGTCAGAAATGAATGATACACTAATTGAAATAAAGAACAATTTACAGGGAAACAGCAGTAGAATGGTTGAAGCCAAGAATCAAATCAATGATATGGAACACTGGCAAAATTCAACATTTGCATCATAGGGGTGCCAGAAGGAGAGAAAGGGTAAGGAATTAGAAATCTATTTGAAAAAATAATGAACGAAAACTCCTCTAATTTGGTGAAGGAAATAGACATGCAAGTCTAGGAAGCACATACAGTCCCCACTCCAAGACACCCTATAATTAAAATTCCAGAGGTTAAAGATAAGGAGAGAATCTTAAAAGCATCAAGAGAAAAGTAGATAATTACCTGCAAAGGAATTCCCCTAAGACCATCAGCTGATTTCTCAATAGAAACTTTGCAGGCTAGAAGGAATGGTAAGTATTCAAAGGAATGAAAATCAAGGACCTAAAATCTAGGTTATTCTATCTAGCAAAGCTGTCATTTAGAATAAAGGAAGATAAAGTGCTTCCCAGACAAGATAAAGCTAAAGGAGTTCATCATCACCAAACCATTATTATATGATGTGTAGAAGGGACTTACCTAAGGAAAATAAGATCAAAGCTGTGAACATTAAAATGACAATAAATATATAACTAACAACAACTGAATCTAAAATACAAACTGAGCAAACAAGCAGTACAGAAACAGAATCATAGATATGGGGAACATTGGGATGGTGGTCAGTTGGGAAGAAGAGGGGACAGAGTTGGGGAAAAGGTGAAGGGATTGAGAAGTACAAATTGGTAGTTACTGAATAGGCAGGGAATGTTAAGCACAAATATAGGAAATAGAGTAGCCAAAGGGCTTACATGCATGACCCTTGGACATGAACAAAGGAAGGGGGATCCTTGGGAGGAGTGGGAGGTTTCTTGGTTGCAGGGGGCAAATGGGGAAAAATTGGGACAGCTGTAATAGCATAATCAATAAAAAATAAAATAAAAAAGTTAGGGGAAATGAATGTTGGAGATTTATGGGTATTCTAAAGAGTGTAATTTTTTAAACACAGCCAATTTTGTATTTATGGACATCGAGTTTGGGTGAAAAAGGATGTGAATTTCTTTTCCAAGACCTACACAGAGGCAAAGACTCTTGGGAAAACAGCTTCCTAGAGTACCCAGATATGAGGCTACCATCTCCTGGTAAGACAAGCATGGAGACTAAGGCAGGAGCTGAGGCCATAGGACACTTGGATCACCATCACCAAATATTTAATAGGAAGCCTGAGCTCATTCATGTCTGGTAAAACTCCTTGCCCTCATCGAGTCTACATCATTGCTGAACCAGGCCAGGACCAGTCAGAACTGACCTATCAAGGCAGGTTAAACTGGTATGCATACATTTTAATGGGTATAAGACGTTTCTACCCATTTTTGTCCTTTTCCCAACTCCTATCTTTTCTTGGAATCTCCCAAAAGGTTGTAGATGCCAGCCTCCAACGTGAAGCATGCTAGTACATTTAGAGAATCAATGAATTTATTTAATATTTAACTGCTATGAATGAATTCTAGAATTAATGAGTGAAGCGAAACAAATCTTGAGTACTTTTTTATCAGACTTTTTATTTTTAAAATCTTGTTCCTTGCCTGGGTATAGTCTGATAGTTACTAGGGTTTGTTTTTCTTTCTTTTTAAAAATTGTTTTATTTAAAAAAATGGAAATAATGTTGCTTTTATTAAAGTATTTTATGGTAATATAAATTCATAGCCCCACTTTTTCTAAAAATAAATGTAGGCCACCAGTATTTCCAATAAGAGACACAAGTAAACACATTTATTGGGACAGAAATAATATCAAAGTCCTAAAAAGGAGGAGAAAGCATATATTCCAGCCTCAAAGACTAACGTGGTAACTGTGCATGATTATTAATTGTTTCTGCCACCAGAAAAAGAAGATTAATACCATGTGTGTTGCTCTTAGAATGGGAAATAAGGAAACCAGTTTTTCAGAGGGGAAATAAGGAAATCAGTTTTTCAGAGTGGATTATCTTCCCCTAGTACTAAACTCTAAAATAAAGTAAACCCATCATGTGATGTTTTATGTAGTAGATACTGCAAGATATTTTAGTCAATAACTTTAATAGTTTTGCAGCAAATTTGGTCCTTGTATTCTCTAAAAGATGAACTCAGTAATGGGGATTTGGGCAAGGACTAAGTCAATGTTGCATAAATACATAGCTTTACAATGATCTAATGAAATACAAGGACAGCTCTTAAAAAATCACCAAAAAGTAGATGGATAACATGTCCCTTAAACAGTCTTGACTAAATGTCACTTTTCTCTGCTTAGATTTTGAAAAAGGTAAAATAATGATAATCTGAAGTTACCCTCCAAACCGAACATAGTATTAGGATTTTATGTTGCTCACTGATATAAAATACATAAATCTTTACACCAGGCAAGAAGGTAAAATGGCTGAAATTCTATTAAACAGGTTGAAAAGCCTGTCCCAAACTCTCTGCTCTGTGAGAAGGTGGACTGCAGAATACCTGAGCCAAAGCAAGAATTTTCCCTCAAGAAACACCTTTGCCTCCATTCTAGTACCTGGTTGAGGTCCCGGAAGAAACATAAAGATCTTTAGAATTGCATGGGACTCATCCTATCAATGGTGCTTGGGCAGAGCCTAGTGTACATAAACCTGACATGGAAAATTTTCAGAGGAGGTATCATCAATTTTGCCACTCAGCCATAAAACAAGTCCGGTAATGTTCCTGTGGAACATTTGATTCTGAACAGCATAATTTCCTGACATGCCTGCCAGACTGAATTAGCTGCAAACTGTACAGCAAGTCACCTGCACATCTTGACCTGTGGCATGGAACTATTTGAATTCTGGTGAATGACCACAGAAGGCAGAAATTAGAAGTGAGTCATTCTTTCTGGCAGAAGTTAAGACAGGAACCACTGCTTATAGTGACCACCCATAATACATACTATTAAAACTATATCATGAGCATACAGAGGCATATCTGTATGATTCACTAATGCAAAAGGGCTTGCATTCCAGTAATGAAAAACAGCCTCCTTGAGATTATTGTAATATAATATAATATAATATGCAGCAAAAGAAGGGTCAAGTCTTTAGTAATTAGGAACCTATATTAAGCTCTATGAAAACCAGCAGTAGGGATTGTCCAAGGAGTAAACTGGTTTGAACTGGTTTACAGGGCACAAGATTTCTCCCCTTTTTTCAGTCAGGGGTATTACCCTGAAACTCAGTTTCCCAGTAGAATGGTAACCCTATCCCCATTAAGGTCTTCAGGTTCTGGGCAGCTATCACTTATGTTCGGACTGCTTTGTGCCAAGCCACATTTATCCAAGCCACGCGAGGCCCTCTCGTGCTTGCCGCATTAAACAAGAGCACAAGGGATGTCATAGTCCTTCTGCCGGCTGAACTCACCTCAGTGAACGCACCCCAGCCCAAACCTGCCTCTCTGAAAACACTGAGTGACTGGGAGCTTGGTACACCTGCTGATCTCGGGAGTGGTGCATCCTGTTGTTTACCCAAATCTGTTAGGAGACAAGGCCCTATAAGCCATAAAATAAAAAAATTGATTAGAACTCAGAGAATGTTGTAACAGTTGTTTTCTTGGACAAAACACCGAAGGAATCGCCCCTTTCCCCCATAGCTATAGCCTAAAGGAAGATAAATCTATAACTTATCTCTCACACACTTTCCTATAGATTATTATTAATCCACAGTTTTCCTTATTTCTCCTCCATCCATTGTTGGGGGGAAAGCAAATGATTGGTTTGTTGTTTCTACAGTTGCTGTTTATAAGAGTTTGTTGTCAGTTGTGTTATTTTATTTTTTAAACATATTTTATTGATTATGCTATTACAGTTGTGCCAATTTTTCCTCCTTTGCCCCTCTCTGCCCAATACCTCCACTCCCTCCAGAAATCCCCCTTTAGTTCATGTCCATGAGTCATGCATATAAGTTCTTTGGCTTCTCCATTTCCTATACTATTCTTGACATCCTCCTGTCTATTTTGTACCTACCAACTGAAACAAGGAAGGGCTTAGGATAAAAGAAGCAATAGGAGAGAGCCTAGGTGGGGCTGCTTTGGCTCATTGAGAACTCAGAAAAAATGGACCGTGGAGACAGGTTCAGGGGTTCGGCCTGAGATGGGCTGCCATGTCCACCCAAGACCTCAGCTCCTGCTAGCTGGTCCTCTCCGCACAGCCCTCTGTGTCTCCAGTTCCAGAAACCAATCCCTCCCCTTGATATCAGGGACGGCTCTGCTACTCGCCTCTAGGTGCTACATTATGTATGCCTTACTGCTTTCCTAAATCCATCTTATACCTTTGTTTTTACTCCCTTCATTAAACCCTCCTTGAATAATCACAATTTGAATGTGCAGTCTTTTTCATGCCAGAACCCTAATTAATAAAACAACGATCTCTAAGGCTGAGTATCATTAAGAGTTTCAGCTGTGGTTCTCAAGCAGTTTGATTCTTTTACCAGTGGGACATTGAAGAGAGTGAAAAAATAAGGCTGAGGCCAAACACATACCTAGCACAAAGCTTGGTACACTCTTGCTGAAATATAGACAATTTTTGCCTCTTGAGTTTATAAGTGTGCACACACAGAGCAACAAATTGTGCTGCTCAAACAGCAGCACAAGGCTGAAGGGTGACCAGGGGAGTAGCATATGAATATAGATGGATGCTTTTATTAACAAGGCCATACTGCAGCAGTGATTGGTTATAACCATCTTTGGCTTTCTTAGTGTTTATTAAGTCTTTTTAACAGCTTCAAACTTAACACCAAAGTTACAATATTTGAAATAGTGCCTTGAACTAAAAAACATCAAGGATCTCTAAGCTTAGTGTTTAAGCCTTTGATAATACTTATTGCTTAAAGTCTTAGAAATTAGGATTAAAGTGCATATTTTTTGGAAGAAGTAATATTAATAAGTTAAATGCATAACACAATGGTTCTCAAATTTAAGAGTATATAAGAACCATCTCAGAAGCTTGTTAAAAACATAGATTCCTGACCCATACTCCAAAGATGCTTTTTTTTTTCATTCAGATATGGACTATAAACTCCTTGTTAAATAAGTTCTCTAGAGAATTCTGATACAGACCACATGCATTAGGTATTTATTGGTATGTAACAAATTACCCAGACTTAGTAACTTAAAACAACACATATCTATTATCTCACAGTTTCTGACAGTCAAGAATTCTAAAGTGACTTAGTGGGATGTTATTGCCCTATGATCTCTCATGAAGTTGTATTTAAGCTGTTAACAGAGGCTGTGGTCCTCTCAAGGCTCAGCAAGCCTTAAGAACCTGACTTGTAAGCTCTCCTAAGTTATGTGTAATGCGCGCGCCAGCCCAAGATGGAACCCTCAGCTTTTAATAAGCTAATTGTAGAAGGGACATATTGTGACTTTTGCCATATTCTTTAGGTCACCCAGACCAATCCTCTTGCATTGTAGGAGGGGATTAAACAAGGGTGTGAATACCAAGAAGTGGGGATCATTGGAGGCCATCTCTGAGGCCTCCAGTACATTTTAAGTAATTCTGGTAAAAATGACTAATATTAGCTCATACTAAAAGTTGCTTCTTTCTGCAAATTTAGGTAGAGAGAACAGATGTTCCAGTAAGAAAATAGAAAAGAGATCCTGACCAACCTAGCACCAGGCTGGCCTCTGCAGACCTAGACCTTAGACTGGCCAGGAGAGCAGAGTGCCCACGTTAAGCACCACATTTAACGCTGATGGCCAGTATCTTCTCTCCTGTTGATCTGAGCCCTTGTTCCGTATCTCATGCTCTTGACCTGGGTTTCTGATCCCAGGGTCTGACTCTGCTGATTTGAACTTACTGCCTTGACCTGCAGAACCTCCATCACTTCTCACTCCTGTTCTTGCTCCACATTCTTAGAACTGACCTCTCTGGACCTGACTTCTCTGTCCTGCCTGCCTTAGGCACTGATACTTCCTCCTAATCTGGCTGAAATGTCCCTCTCTCTCGCCTCACACACCATGGTCTAGCCTGGCACAATCTGTCTTGATGTAGAATATCCATTGTTTCCTTCAGCCTCTCTTTTGGTGCAAAAATGAATGCAGTCAGTCTGTACCATTAAATATATTCCCTTTAAAGAAAAGATTTAAAATTGTCTATATACTATCTTTATATTTAAAAATATTTTGTCTTACTTTTTTATTATTCTATTTGTTTGTTCCTTCACTCAATGATTCCAACTGATATTATTTGCCTACCATGTGTCCCCTGCTTGAAACCTCCCAACCCTGTTAATACATACCATTCCTCTTCATCCATAGTGGAGTCTATTTCCTCTCTCCTTATATCTGGCTGGCTCTGACCAACTGAATGCAGAAAAAGTGGCATCCTGCTAGTTGTAAACCTGGCACCTTTGGCATTTGCTTTCTTGAGGTTTCTGAGCTACTATGTAAGAAGTCCAACCTCCCTGTTGAAGCAAAAGAGGCGACTGAGGCACCAGACATGTAAGTCAAACATCTTGGATCCTCCAGCCCCAGTGAGGTGGTTCCAGCCAACACCACATGGAACAGAGACCAGCAGTTCTGCCCAGATTGCAGAATTAAAACAAAGAAATGGCTTTTGTTGTTTTAAACCACTAAGTTTGGGGGTAATTTGCAATATGTTAACAAACATGAAACTTCAAAACAAACAAATATGAAACTTGTAAAGTAACACAAAAAGTATACCGAGGGCAAAAGAGCCAACTTCTAGACCTATCACCTGTTCTCAATACTGGATGGCATTGAATTTGATTAAAAATGAAGTTAATTGGTTTCAGTAAAGCAGAAGACTCAGAGTCTAGTTTATAGGGAATTAAGGAGAACTGAAAAAATAAAAACATGCAAGTAGACAATAATCATTCAGAAATTAGTGTTAACAGAGTGGTTCCCACCCCAACTATATCTTACAATAGCACTTAGAATAGGCACCTGGGACTCCTTTGAAAATAAGTATGGGTTCCTGGGTCCCACCCTTTAAGATCCTGTTTTAAATAATCTTGGGTAGAGTCAAGGATAGTGTTCTGAGATGCTTCTAAAGGTTAGAACCACAAATTGTAAAGAATAAAAGTAAGCCTGTAGCTGAAAAGTCCAATGGTGGTAAATTAAGGTTTTGGAAGATCAGATTATACTGGAAGTTCCAGGAAAGAGCTGGTGACGAAAATAGGGTTATAGATTTGGAGAGAAAGGAAATAATCAAAAGAACAGCAAAGAGAGAAAAGTACCAAACATACATGATGTGTTGATTGGGTTTCTAAAGAACTTGCAAATGTTGCTTGAAGCCTCATGAATGAAACTATTGCATGCATATAAAATAATGTAAAAGGATGTAAACCTAATTGGAGCACAGAATATTTTGGGGATGGAGGTTAGAAGGCACTTTTACTTATTTGGTCGTTTTTTCCAGAGAGAGAGAGTATTACCTTTAACAACTGGAGAAGAAAGAAAGGAAGGGAAGGAGGGAGGGAGGGAGGGAGGGAGGGAGGGAGGGAGGGAGGGAAGGAAGGAAGGAAGGGAGAGGGAGAGGAAGGAAGGAAGGGAGGGAGGGAGGGAGGGAGGGAGGGAGGAAAGGAAGGAAGGCAGGGAGGGAGGGGGAGAGAAAGAAAGGAAGGAAGAAAGGGAGAGGGAGAGGGAGGGAGGAAGGAAGGAAGGAAGGAAGGAAGGAAGGAAGGAAGGAAGGAAGGAAGGAAGGAAGGAAGGAAGGAAGGAAGAAGAGCCCCTCCCTCTTGGATGTGGCTGGAACTGAAGGTCATGCAGGGCCAGAGACACCATGGACTCTGGATCCAGAGCAGCACAGAGGTGGTGAATAATAGCTCTTCAAATCTGCAATAAAAAATGGCCTCCAATAAAACTACATTGCAAAAAATGGGAAAGAAACATAACAGAAAGAGTAAAAAAGTTGAGGAGGCAGAGCCTGAAGAATTTGTAGTAGAAAAAGTGTTGGACCTACGAGTAGTGAATGGGAAGGTGGAGTATTTCCTGAAGTGGAAGAGATTCACAGATGCTGACAGTACTTGGGAACCTGAAGAAAATTTAGATTGTCCAGACTTAATTGAAGCATTTCTTAATTCTCAGAAAGCTGGTAAAGGAAAAGATGGTACAAAAGGAAAGTCTTTACTTGACAGTGAATCTGATGATAGCAAATCAAAGAAGAAAAGAGGTGCTGGTGATAAACGAAGAAGCTTTGCCAGAGGTCTTGATCCTGAACAAATAATTGGTGCCACAGACAGCAGTGGAGAATTAATGTTTCTCACGAAGTGGAAAGATTCTGAGGAGGCAGATTTGGTGCTTGCAAAAGAGGCAAATATGAAGTGTCCTCAAATTGTAATTGCTTTTTATGAAGAGATACTAACTTGGCGTTCTTGTCCAGAAGATGAAGCCCAATAATTGTTTGTGTTGCTTTATATCTCTGTGTGTGTGTGTGTGTGTGTGTGTGTGTGTGTGTGTAAAATCTGGGTCCTCGTATTTTTTATTTATTAGCGTGAAGAAATAACTACATTCTGATAAAAATAAAGTTTGATATGTTTGTTTTGAAGTAGTTCTCAGGGAGTTGTTGTGGGGGGTTGCATCTATAGTACTAGTTACTTTGGAACAAAAGCTGTCCGTAGTTGCTTCCTTGATATCAGAAGAGAACATATGATACCATGATATATTCTTTCCTCTGCATTAGAGAACAGCTTTCCTAAATGTTGGGGTCAACCTCCATTGTCGTAAGGATCATTGTGGGTTTTTTGTTTACTTGGTGGGGAATGGTTGGTATGTATACATATGTAAATGTAAATGGCTTTCCTTTTTTTTTTAAACCAAAACAAAAACAGCATTTCACAACCATAGATAAGCTCATGTTTCTGGGCTGCCATCATTTTCAGCAACCTAAGAAATAAATCACTTCAAGTTAAATTAAATTTTTCCTGAAGATTTAACCGTTGAATTTAAATAGATAACTTGTAATTAATTGTGCAATTTATACATAATGTAAGCAGTTAAAATTGGAAAATTTGAAAGCAGCTATATCAGAATCCATGTCCATATCTACAATTATAAATGCAAGTTTATTTGCAAAACCTCTGAAAGGAAAATCTTAACTACCGCTCCCAAATGAGAAAATTAGGCAAACTTTGGTATGTTTTAATTAGTCAAACAAGACTTATTTAAAGGTTTCACCTAGTAAGTCGTTTTTTTTGAAAAAAGTTAAAATCTTTATGTTATATTGACTAAAAGGTTATGATCATGGAATGTGTTAGGCTTTATTCATGAAAGCCTAATCATATCGTTAGAGACCTTGGCAATTTAGACCTGCTGGAATACATGGGTGAACAAACTTTTGTAATCTAAAGTCTTGACCTGCATGTTTTACTCCAACTCAGTCCTTACATGTAGGCTCAGTGTCAGTACTTGGGTTACTGGTTCAGTAGAAGCCAGGAAAAACAATAACTTTGTAGTTAACAGAATGTTATCCAACTGTATATTGTTTACTTTATTGTAAATCCTGGCAAACAGTGGTCAATAGTTTTATATGGCAAAAAAAGAGAGAAAGAAAGAAAGAGAGAAAGCATTTGAAAGAATTAAATAATTTTTAATAATCATTATAGTCCTATTAAATTTTTAAAAATATATTAAAATGTGTAAACCCAATATTGTTGGGACTAAGATAAAATAATATATTGGAATATGAATGTAAAGTCATAAAGCCATTCATACTCTTTGGCCTAATTCCACTTTAGGATTATACCTCAAGGAAATGACTAGAAAGAAAAGAAATAGTTTGTACAAAGATGGTCATAGAAATGCTATTTATAATCCTGGAAAGTTGGACAAATCTCAAAAGTTCAACAATGCAGTAAGGCTAAGCAAACTGCATTATCAAGATGGAAAACTACGGAACACTGGCTAGTGGGAGGACTAAGTGGATACATGGAAATGCTAAGTTCAATAAAAAAGACAACAAAATCCCTATGTGTGGATGGCAACTTGCAAAACAGAAATATATGAAATAACGAAAGATCAGAGAATAATATTCAAGGGTGTAAACTGTTATAACTTAATATCCTTTCTCCATTAAACTGGTTAAAGTCTGGACTTTTTTAATGGGTGCTGGGGGAGGGGTATAGAATTGAGGGCTTGCCTTAGCAGAATGAACTGCCCACTGGGCTTCTTTTAATTTCCTGTGCCTGAGAATACCAGTGTTCTCCCCTTGCAGCAATGTGGTTTAACATCCACAAAAATAATGGGGAGAGTTGATTTTAATCTGTGACATAAAGCCAGTGTTTTGCAAAAATGGGTGCAGCAAAAGCTATTCCAGAAAATATGACAAATGCAAGTTAATAGAGGACATTCTTTTTCTTTCCTTTTCATGCCAACCAAGTGATAGCATATATTTATTAAATTACTTTATAGCTAAAGAGAATGGAATGTTTAAGTTCTTTAAAAATATGAACTATCTCAAACATACCAAGAAGCAGAGAAAGTAATATAAACATCCATAAACTCAACACCCAGATTTAGCCAATCTGAATATCTGGAAATCCTTTTAGTATCCCTCCCTAATCCTATTCATTTCCCTTTCTCCTCAAAGGTAAAACTATTTGGATCCTGGTGTGTGTCCTGCCTTTATATCTTAAAATATCTTTACCACATAAGTGTAACTCTATAAATAAAACAAAATGTCATTTTGCTTATATGAAAATTAAAATGGCATCATAATATATATACTCTTCTGCAACTTGTTTTCATTTAACATTGCTTTTGAAATATGTCTGTGTTAATGTTAGCTTAATTAATGTTGTTTAATAACATTTTTAAAATTATTAATTTTATTTTAAATACAAAAAATTAAGTAATGTAATAAACACTCATATACTTAAGACAAAACTTCATCATACATTAGTATTGTCCTATAATGCATATTAGTATAGTAAAAAAAACCCCAGAATTCACAGATACATTTGTAGTCCCCTGAACCTCTTTCCTTGATCTTAGCACTCACCTTCCCTTCCTAGACACACAAATTTAGTTATTTTAATTCCCATGACTATTTCAATACTTTTCTTACTTATTTGTGATCCATAACAAAATAGTTGTTTTTTTAATGTTTTTTAACATTTTTATTTATTTATTTTTAGAGAGAGAGGAAGGGAGGGAGAAAGAGAAGACGAGAAACATTGGCACAACCCAAGCATGCTGCCTGACTGAGAATCGAATCTGTGACCTTTCAGTTTGCAGGCTGGCGCTCAGTCCACTGACCCATACCAGCCAGGGCTAATGTTCTTAAATTTCATAAAAATAATATACATGCCTTTATCTACTTGATTTTTTCACTTATCATGTTTCTTAAATTTAACCATGCTGACAGATGGTAGTAACTCTAGTTCTTGTCAGATGTAGTGTTAATTCATTTATTTTCGTTGCTGTGTATTTTTTTCATCATATGGCTATACCACATATATTTATTGATTACTGTATGATGGGAATTAGATTGTTTCCACTGTTTACTATTATAAATACTCTACAGCTGACCCTTGAAAAACACAGGGGTCACGTGTGCTGACCCCCAGAAAGTCAAAATCCATGTAAAACTTTTTTTCCTGCTCTAGATTGTATTTACTTCTTTACTTACTTATTTAAACTGAATTTATTGGGATGACACTAGTTTGCAAAACCATTCAGATTTCAAGTGTACAACTCAATAAAACATCATCTGCATATTGCATCATGCACCCATCACCCCAAGCAAATCTTTGTGTCCCCATTTTCCACCCCTTTGCCCGCCTCCACCTAGCCCCCATGTCCCTTTCCATCTGGCTATCATCACACTGTTTGTTGTCTGTGTCTATGTTGCTGGGAACCGTCCTGCCTGGTTTTAGGGACTGTAGCCTTACTGACAGGCAAGAGGGCCCCAAGGCTGGGGCTAAGCAGGGAGGCCTTGGAAAAGTAGGCCACTAAGGAGACAAAACTTGTGCCCCTGGCAGGGGTGCAGCCCCTGCTTCCCTCACATCACTCTGCTTGGCCCTGGAGGATGGCTGGTTAGTCAGTGACAGGTAAAACCCCTCGATGGCAGGGGCAACCTAAGACAGGCACCACAGCATGGGGGCCATCAGGGAAGGACTTGGGGGACATGAAGAAGGGGAAAAAGACCCTCACCCCTCAGCTTTGATATTCTATCTGAGTCCTCATTCTATCTGAAAGCAGTCTCCTTATCTCTTGGCAGCTCTGCCCCACCCAGCTGGCTTGGGCTTGAAACAATACTAAAGGCAGGTACAGCCCTAAACTGGATTGGGCAGTTCCCAAGGAAAATCAGGCCTAGAAGTAAGTTCCCTGATGCATGCTTTGGTCTTCCCTCAAAAGCTATGATCACTGGCTCCTGCTGGGAAGGAAATTTACATTATTCACAGACCCCGACCTGAGGCAAATCTCTTGTGTTCCTTCAACTGTTATCTATGATCTCTGTTTTCTGTAAACATAGCCTTTTGGCATTGATTGTTGAGCTTTGCATCCATACCCCTGCGCACAGGGTTCTCAAAAAAAGCCACTTCAAGAAAAGGGCTAGGGGCATTTCTCCACTAGAGGTAACTGCCACCCTTTCCCTTGGCAGACCAAGAGAAAAGTGTCTGGGACAACCTATTTCCCCATCCGTGACAACCTGGAGTGTACTCTGTGGGACAGAGTCCACCCTCCACCTCACTAAGTTTTTATGTATATTTGTTTTTTGGCTAGTGCCTTCACCTTCTTTCATCCAGTACCCCCTCTCCCCTCCTCACTGACAGCTGTCAGTCTGTTCCATGTATCCATACCTCTGTTTCTGTTTGGCTGGCTGGTTTATTTTGTTCATTAGATTACACATATAAGTGAGATCATATGGTATTTAACTTTTGTCTAACTGGCTTACTTCACTTAGCATAATAATCTCCAGGTCCATCCATGCTGTGGCAAAAGGTAAGATTTCCTTCTTTTTTACAGCTACATAGTATTCTACTGTGTAAATGTACCACAGCTTTTTTCTTACACACTCATCTACTGATGAGCACTTTGGCTTCTTCCAAAACTTAGCTATTGTAAATAACACGGCAATGAACATACAGGTGCATATACTTTTTCAAATTAGTGTTTTGTGATCCTTAGGATATATTACCAGAAGTGGGATTTCTGGGTCAAAAGGCAGTTCCATGTTTAATTTTTTGAGGAAACTGTACTGTTTTCCACAGTGGCTGCATCAGCCTGCATTCACGCAAACAGTGCATGAAGAGGTTCCATTTTCTCCACATCCTCACCAGCACTTGTTGTTTGTTGACTTATTGAAGATAACCATTTTGACAGGTATGAAGTAATATCTCACTGTGGCTTTAATTTGCATCTCTCTAATAATTAGTGATGTTTAAGATTTTTTGATGTCTACTGGCCATCTGTATGTCCTCTTTGGAGAAGTGTCTATTCAGGTCCTTTACCCATTTTTTAATTAAATAATTTGCTTTCCTTGTGTTGTTATATAAGTTCTTTGCATATTTTGGAAATTAACCCCTCATCAGATGTATAATTGGTTCCATTGATCTATATGCTTGTTCCATTGATCCATATGTCTGTTCACATGCCAGTACAAGGCTGTTTTGATTACAATCGCCTTGCAATGTAGTTTGATAACAGGTATTGTGAAACCTCGAACTTTGTTTTTCTTCCTCAAGATTGCTGAGGCTATCTGAGGTTATTTTGGTTCAATATAAATTTTGGGTATATTTGCTCTAGATTGGTAAAATACACCACTGATATTTTAATAGGAATTGCATTGAATCTATAGATTGCGTTGGAGTATGGACATTTTAACAATGTTAATTCTTCCAATCCACGAACACAGTATATATTTCCACTTATTTGTCTCTTCCTCAATTTCTCACTTTAGTGTCCTATATTTTCCAAGTACAGGTTTTTTACCTCCTTCAATAAATTTATTACTAAGTTACCTTATTTTTGTTGTTGTTGTTGCAATAGTAAATGGGATTGTTTTCTTAAGTTTATTTCTGATAGTTCATTTTTGGTGTATAAAAATGCTACTGATTTATGAATATTAATTTTGTATCCTACTACTTTGCCAAATTAACTTAATAGATCTAGTAGTGTTTTGGTGGAGTATTTAGGGTTTTCTCTATACAATATTATGTTGTCTGTGAATAATGATGGTTTGACTTCCTCCTTTCCAATTCAGATGCCTTTTATTTCTTCTTCTTGTCTGATTGCTGTGGCTAGAACTTCTAGTACTATGTGACTAAGAGTGGTGACTGCGGACATCCCTGTCTTGTTCCTGATCTTAGAGGAAACGTTTTTAGTTTTTGCCCATTGAGTATGGTGTTGGCTGTAGGTTTTTTGTATACGGCTTTTATTATATTAAAGTATGATTCCTCTATTTCCACTTTGCTGAGAATTTTTATCACAAATGAGTGCTGGATTTTATGGAATGCTTTTATGCATTTATTGATATAATCATATGATTTTTATCCTTCATTTGTTTATGTGATGTTTCATGTTTATTGATTTGCGAATACAGTACCAACCTTGCATCCCTGGAATAAATCCCACCTGATCATGTTGTGTGATCTTTTTAAAGTATTACTGGGACTAGTTTGCTAATATTTTGTTGTGGATTTTAGCATCTATGTTCATCAGGGATATTGGCCTACAATTTTTTCTTTGCAGTGTCTATCTGGTTGAGGTTAGAATAATGCTGGCCTGGTAAAAAGAGCTTAGAAGTCTTCCCTCCTCTTGAGTTTTTTGGCAACAGTTTGAGAACAGTTTAGGTGTTAGTTCTTTTTTTAATGTTTGGTTAAATTTGCCTGTAAAGCCATCCAGTCCAGAACTTTTGTTTGTTAGGTATTTTTTAACTACTTCTCCAATTTCATTAGTTGTAATCCTACACCTAATCAGTCTGTTCAGGTTTTCTGCTTCTGCCTGATTCAACATTGGAAGACTGTATGTTTATAGGAATTTATCCACTTCATCCAGGTTGTCCAATTTTTTTTGGCATATAGTTGTTCACAGTATTTTCTTATAATCCTTTGTAGGTCTGTGGTATCAGCTGTTATCTCTCTTTTGTGTCTTATTTTATTTATTTGGATCCTCTTTTTTCTTGGTGAGTCTAGTTAAAGTCTAGTCAATCTTGTGTCTTTTCAAGTAACAAGCTCTTTGTTTCATTGATTTTTTTGTATTTTTTTTAATCTCTATGCTATTTATTCCCACTCTATTATTTTTTTCCTTCTACTTACTCTGGGATTTGTTTGTTGTTCTTTTAATTGTTGAGCTCAGTAGCACATTTTTTAAAATGCTAGAACTTTTTCTAGTTCTTTTAGGTGTAGGGTTAGATTGCTTGCGATTTTTCTTGCTTCTTTAGGTAGGCCCATAATGCTATGACCTTCCCTCTCAGGACTTCTTTCGCTGTGCCCCGTAGATTTTGAGTTGTCATGAGTTCATTTTCATTTGTTTCCAGGTAATTTTTTATTTTTTCCTTGATCTCATTGTTAACCCATGCATCATTTAATAATATGCTTTTTACCCTCCATGTGTTTGAGTATTTTTGAGTTTTTTTCTTGAGGTTGATTTCTAGTTTCATACCATTGTAATCAGAGAAGATGCTTGATATGACTTCAATCTTCCTGAATTTGTTAACACTTATTTTTTGCCCTAACACATGGTCTATCTTTGAGACTATTGCATGTGCACGTGAGAAAAATGAATATTCTACTGCTTTAGGATTAAGTGTTTTGTAAATATCAATTAACTCTATCAAATCCAGTGTGTTATTTAAGGTCACTGTTGCCTTGATTTTTTGTCTGGAAGATCTATCCATTGATGACAGTAGGGTGTTAAAATCCCTTACTGTGACTGTATTACTGTTGATTTCCCCTTTAAATTCCACCAAGATTTTCTTTATCTATTTAGGTTCTCCTATGTTGGATGCATGTATGTTTACAAGAGTTATATTCTCTTGTTGGACTGATCCCTTAAGTATTATGTTGTGACTTTCTTTGTCTCTTGTTATGGCCTTTGTTTTGATATCTATTTTTGTCAGATACAAGTACTGCTGCCCCAGTTTTTTTTTTTCCATTTACATGGAATATTTTTCCATCCCTCACTTTCAGTCTGAGTGCATCTTGTGTTCTGAGTTGGGTCTCTTGTAGACAGCATATATATGGGCCATGCTTTCTTATCCATTTGGCTACCCTTATCTTTGGATTGGAGCATTTAATCCATTTAACATTTAAGGTTATTATTGATAGGTGCTTATTTATTTCCATTTTCTTCTTTATACCTGTGTTCCTCTACTCTTCTTAAAACAGGTCCTTTACCATTTCTTGCAATACTGGTTTGGTGGTAATAAACTCCTTTAGCCTTTTTTTTTTGGGGGGGGGGTCTGGGAAACCCTTTATTTCACCTTTGATTTTAAATAATGGCCTTACTGGATAGAGTAGTCTTGGTTACAGGTCCTTGCTTTCATCACTTTGAATTCCTTCTGCCCTGAAGTTTTTCTGTTCAGAAATCAGCTGACAGCCTTCAGAGATCAGGAACTCACTTTTACATAGCTGTCTCTGTCTTGCTGTCTTTAAGATTCTCTTTTTGCCTTTAATTTTTGCCATTTAAATTATGATGTGTCTTCGTATGAGTCTCTTTGGGTTCATCTTGATGGAGACTCTCTGTACTTCCTGAACTTGTATGACTTTTTTCTTCACCAGATTAGGGCAGTTTTCAAACATTATTTCTTCAAACAGGTCCTATATTCCATGCTCACTTTCTCCTTCTGGTATCCCTATGATGTAGATGTAGCTACACTTGATGTTATCCCAGAGGTCCCTTAGACTTTCCTTTCCTTATGTTTTAAAATGCTCTTCTCTTTTCAATGCTCTACTTGGGTTCTTAATGTTATCTTATCCTCTAAATCACTGATTCAATCCTCTGCTTCATCTAACTTGCTTGATTCCTTCTAGTGTATTATTTCATGTTATAGTCTCCATTTCTGACTGATTCTTTTTTATGGTTTCTATGTCTTTTTTTAATGCTTACAATCTCTTTAAGTTATTACTGAGATCATCCATTCCTCCCCTAATGTCTTTGAGCATCCTCATAACCACTGTTTTAAACTTTGCATATGGTATTTTGGTTGCTTCATTTCATTCATTTTTTGGGAATTTTTCTTGTTCTTTCACTTGGGACACATTTGTCTCCCCATTTTGTTTCTGTGCATTAGGTAGATCTGCTATGACTTCCAAAGTTGTTGCAATGGCTTTATGATGAAGGTGTCCTGTTGAGCTCAGTGGCACAGTGTTCCACATCACCTGAGCTTCATGCTCCAGGAATGTTTCTTGTAGGTTATGTGTCCCTTGTAGTTGAGTCTTGAATGCTGTTGGCCCTTTCATGGGTGGAATTACCCTTCAGGCTGGTTTACTATATGGGTAAACCTTAATCACTGTGTATGAGAGGCTGTGCACGGGCTGTTCCCTGAGGCAGAGTTGTTCCCAGCAGGGTCTGTGCCTGCTGGAATCCCCCTTTGGGTGTGCTGCTTGTGTGGCTAGTCACATTGAGGTCTGGTGTGGCCTCCCACCATTGGTTATTTTGGCTTTGAGTCCACTTGGGCAGGGTTCAGGTACAGGCTGATGCCAGACATTGTGTAATATGCTTTGGGCTACCTGTCTGGCACTACCACGCTGTTTACTATTTGTGGCTACATCTACTGGACTGGGACATGCATGGGAGGGGCCAATCTGTGAATGAGGCTTCGATTCCTTCAGCTTAGAGTTGGGGGCAGATCTTTAAAAGGATCAAGGTTCCCTGAGGTCTGTCTCCCCACCTGTCAGCTACTCCCCCTCCCTGAGGTTGCCTGGTCTTCCTCCAGAGCCTTCCAAAGAAAGACAGTAGAATGGACCCAGGCTGGACACAAACCACACAGCCCCTTCCACAGATTGTAAGGCAGATAGGGCACAACAACCAGAGTCAGGAGGACAGGACTAGTGGGTCCCCTACTTCGAGATCACATAGGCACTCAATGGGGGAAAGTGGCCCCTATTCTAGAGTCAAAACACTAAGTCTTTGCCAGAGTCTCCAACTCTAGTTCCCCCTGGAGGTGCTTGCTGCAGGTTCAGGTTGGGTACAGCCAGCTATCACCTCTGCAGGAGAAAGTTCAGCTGCCTCAGGATCAGGGGGACAGATCAAAAGTCTCCCACTGGGGTTAATGCCAGCCCAGTCAGCAGGAGGGGACTAAGCACGTTGTCCCAGTTCCAGATCATAGCCTCCGAGTGACTCAACCTTTGAAGGCTCCAGCTCTGAGCTGTTCTTCTTTCTCCTCCCTGGAACTCAGCCCAGCGGGGACTTGGCAGGGCTGATCCAAACAGTCTCTCATTGAGGGTGTTTCCTGCAAGCCTGTAGGATAGGGGCCGGCACTTCTTTCCCTTCTTAGGGCAGCTTAGGCCAAGTTTGCTGGGGAAGTAGGCATGGCCCTCACCCCTTCAATGTAGCCACACACCCGACCCCCACCCATCTGGTTCCTGGGCAAAAGATTCCATGGAAGGCAGGATCTGAAAGTTCCAACTGTGCCACTCTGGTCTCTTGGTTGGCTGAACTCAGCAGGATAGGGTCAGCCAAGTGATTCAACAGGTGGGATGAGGGGCACTGGCTGTGCACTTGAGGTGAGATGACCAGCCCTCTTTCCAAAGCCACACAATTCAGTCATTGTCTGGGTCTCTGCTAAGAACCCTCCAGAAAAAGAGGGCCCCAAAAGTAACTGTTGGCTGCAGGCAGCAGACCCCTCCACAGAACCTGAGTTTGGTAGAGTGGCCTCACCAGCAGTGGAAAATGGGGCAGTGCACTCCCCAGGCTGGTGCTGTAACAATAGAAATACTCATCCCTGAAAAGGTGGGGTCTGGGTCTCCAAGGAGGACTGACTCCCCACTGGCTTTCACCACCAGATATTGTGCGGACTCCTCTTCCCATCTCTGTTGTTATGGTTTGGGGATCCCTGCACAGTGGGGTTGAGACCTCACGTTCCTAGAGGGGAAGAAGTTTTCCAGCCCTGATATACCTCTGGCTGCTGCCGCACCTGGGTATGGGGTATAGTCCTTTCCACGTCTCCACCCTTCTTCCAGTCTGTATGTGGCTTCTATAAATCCTTCATTGTAATATTTATGTTCAGCTGGACTTCAGTTGGTCATTAATGTTGAATGCTCTGTAATTTATCTGTAAATCTGGTTTGGGGCTGAGAGCAAGTGAGTGTAGCTTCCACTAACTCTGCAGCCATCTTGGAATCTTCCATGTACAAGCTTTGATTTCCCAAAAACTTAACTATAATCATCTTTTGGTATACAGAGGAAGTTGGTTCCAGGCTCCCCCAAGATACCAAAATCTGCAGATGCTCAAGTCCTTAAAATAAAATGGTGTATAACAGTACATATAGTAATCTTCTGCATCTGCTGATTCCCAACCACAGAGAGAATACTGTTTTCCATCCACTTTTGGTTTAATCTATGGATAAAAAACCTAGGAATAGGAAGCGCTGACTATATATTTATTTTAAAAAATCCATGTGTAAGTGGACAGTGCGATTCAAACATATGTTGTTCAAGAGTCAACTGTACCATGAACCTTGTGGCAGAGACATAGTGGGGCAGAGCCAAAATCTGTCTTCAAAGAAGGATGATGTTTCTCAGCTGCTGAGAGTGCTATACAGTAGTTCCCTCTTGGCAGCAGTTTCAGTTACTCTCAGTCAACCGTGGCCCAACAATATTAAGTGGCAAATTTGAGAACAATTCAAAATGCTATTCTGAGCAGTGTGGTGAAATCTCACTGTCCTGCTCTGTCCTGCCTGGATGTGAATCATCCCTCTGTCCAGCATATCCATGTTCTATATACTCCCCATCCTTTAGTCATCTAATACCCATCTGGGTTATTGGATTGGCTATCATGGTATCACAAGGCTTGTGTTCATATAACCCTTACTTTACTTACTGATAGCCCCAAAGCTCAAAAAGAGTGATGTTGCCAATTCACATATACCAAAGAGAATCTACAAAGTGCTTCCTTTAAGTTAAAAGCTATGTGTGTATAGGAAAAAACAGTATATATAGGGCTTGGTACTATCCACAGTTTCACGTTTCCACTAGAGGTCTTACAATATAGCTCTAGTGGATAAGGAGGACTACTGTACAGCTTTCATTTAGCCTTTAGCCCCTTAGAGAATTGTTTCAGCTTCATCCAAGGTCATACCCATCCAGGGACAACCCATATCCAAATGACTGGGTGAAAGTATAAACACATGGATCATTGTGGGAGCAACTCAGCTAGAGCTTCCATGAGGTCAGGGATACTGGGCTCCCCACCATTGGTTAATGGCCTCCTCCCCACTCCATCTCCCTCCCCTTTCTTCCACAGGTCTTGATCCCAGGGCACAAATTAGATCTTCTTTATTTATTTTTTAGATAGAAGGGAAGGGAAGAAGAAAAAGAAGGAGAGAAATATCAATGTGAGAGAGAAACATGAATTGGTTGGTTGCCTCTTGTATGTGCCCTGACCAGGGACTGAACCCACAACCCAGGCATGTGCCCTTACTGGGAAGCAAATCTTTTGTTTCAGGTGTCATCCACTGCCCAACCAACTGAGCCCAAGGGCACATTTTAGAAAACTCACACATTAAACTCTTAAAATTAACAGAATAAAAAACTGTGATTAATTCAATACATGAGATAAAATACTCTGGGAGAGAGGAGCTCTATAGAGAAGCACAGAAGCCCCAGGCTTGTGAGTAAAACAATCATACTGGATATCCCACCTGGTTAAACCCCAAGTAAGAACTACCCAATTAAGCCAGTCAATCTACAGAGATGAGAGAGATAATAATATGTAGTTGTTCTAAGTCATTAAGTTTTGGGTGTTTTATTACAGAATACTATATAAGAGAACCATAAGACTAAAAGATACCTTTCTTAGTATGATAATGTATGGGTACCAAAAGCTATGAAAAATAGTCCAAGAATAAGTCTATAGAATCATTCCCATGAATGTCCAGAAGAAGATTAAGAGACACTGGAACTGTTTCTAATTGATATTGTTTTGGAGGCCCTGGCTATAAGATCTGTGGTAGGGAGAAAAATGCCCCCCACCCCAAAAGATGTTCATGTGCTGATCTGTGAAACCTAGAAGTATGTGAGGTTACATAGCAAAGGGAAATTAAGATTGCGGATGGTATAAAGGTTGCTAATTAGTTGACTTAGAAGTAAGATTATCCTGGATTATCCTAGTGGGCCCTTAATAACCTCAAGGGTTCTTAAAAGTGGAAGAAGGCGGAAGTCACATGTCAGAGAAAGCCCTGGCTGGGTGCTCAGTTGGTTGATATGCCAAAGTTGTGGGTTCAATGCCCACTCAGGGCACATACACCAACCAACGAATGAAAGTATAAATAAGTGTAACAAATTGATGTTGCTTTTTCTCTAAAATCAATTTTTTAAAAAAGTCAGAGAAAGATGACAACAGAATCACAATCTGTCTCTGAGACGAAAGGTGACATGCTGTGAGAATTCTACTCACTATTGCTGACTCAAGATAAAGAGAGCTACATACTTTTGAAAATGGGTAACTTCTAGAAGTTGGAAAGAGAATGGATTTTTCCCTAGAGCTCCAGGAGAAATGCAGCCATGCCAATGCCTTGACTTAAGCCTATTGAGACTCATTTCAGATTTCTGATCTCCAGAACTTTAAGATAATAAATGTATGTTGTTTTAAGTCATGAAGTTTGAGGTAATTTGTTACAGTAGCCACAGAAAACTAATATTTTTTATATATATATCTCATATATATAAAATATATAGGATATATATTATACATCATAATTATTTATATATAATTATATAATGTATAATTGATTATATTATATAATTAATGTATACTATCAATAAATATAATCTCAATCATATATGATCACTGTGTAATTAATATATAATTATTAATAATTAACATACAATATGTAATATAGTAAAAATATATTCATATATAATATATAATTTATATAATATAGTAAATAATATATTAATGTATATAATTATATATCATATGCTATTACATATTATATAATTACATGTAATTATTATATATCACATATGATATATACATGATATATAATCATAAATTATAATTATATAATTATATATATTAAATTATATATCATATATGAGATATACTATATATAAAAACATTAGTTTTCTTACATGGTGGGATATCCAATATATATAAAATATATATGGGAGACATAGTTAGGAAAGAAAAATGTGTACCTGGGGATATGTACATTGTTCTCACTCTCAAAAATATTTTTTAGAAATGCAATTATTGTTTCACACTTTAGGGATTTTAATTTATTATGTTAAGCTCACCCAGATTTTCTGTATTAGGTAAAATAAATACAGGAATGAGTATTACTGAAAGAGGGAAAACCCAAACCCCATCCTTAGAACTAACCTTAGAATCTGAAAAATCATTTCAAAGAAAATAATCAAGCCATACTCTGAAGATCTGCCTCTGGAGATTTTGGAAATCTATTTCTGTTTCTAATTTCTGAAACATTATTTATGATAACCCGCTCCAACTGAAGCCTATTACTAGAATGTGAGCAGTACATCATATTCATATTTTGTCCTCCATGTGTCATGAATTAATGAATGAATAGTACCAAGGTTTTGTTTTTTTTTTCTATTTTTGTTTGTTCTTTAAAGCACAGATGGTGTTTGTGGCAGCCATGAGACTGTCTCTCAGATCTCTGAGCATAGTACTGATACCCTGGCTGCTGTATTACAAATCCACCACACTTCCCACAGGTTCCTCCTAAACAATAATTGAGTTGTGACAGGGAGACCTAGGCAGGCTTGTTCCTGTGAGATACGAAACTCCTCTGACAGGCGACTTTGGCTTGAGCACTCTCCATTGGCTTATCAAAAACTTTCTTAGAGTGGACTGCATTCTAAAATGTGTTCCATTGAACACACCTTCATCCTCTCCTTCACAATGCATTAGCGCTCCGCTTTCCCCTGGCTTTCTCCCCATTTTTGCTCACATGTGTTTTTCCAAAAGAGCTCTTGCACACCTAATCCCACCTTGGTATCTGCTTTTTTGGAGAGTCTTAAGTAACACAGTGGTTAAGTGTATGAGTCTCAAAGAATTCCCTAGATAGGGCATTAAGAATGAAAAGTGAAACAATTAAAATTTAGGACATAAAAGTTCTTTTAAAACGATATTAAAGATGTTTATTAACATCTTCAAGACACATTATTAAGGAAAAAGAGAGTTTACAAAACAGTATTTATAATGGGATCCCCTTTTTGTAAATAAGCATAGAAAAAGGTATGAAAAGATATACAAGGTTTCAAAAGTGGCATCTTGGTACTATTTAAAGTTTCTTGTTTCAGTTTATCTGCAGTTTCAAATACCTCTACAATGAACACAAATTGCTTTTATAATAACACTTAAAGTTTTTTTAAGCTTTAAAGAAATACTGATGTCCTTAACTAAGCATGCTACTCCTCTTGGTACGGTTCGACATGCAAATTGGATTTTTTTTTAATCAGACATAAATTTAATTCACCTTCTCAGCTCTATTCAACTGCCTTCTTTCTGAAGGCACTGCCTGTATCCGAGACACCCACTGCTGCTGTCTTTGCATAGCTGAGTGGCTCACTCCTATCTGTGGGTGGTCGTTGAACTTAGTGTTGCTGAGCTGCCCTCTATTTCCAGGTTTGGTTGAAATGCCACAGTGCGGGACCCAAATTCTGGCTTCCTGAAAGGTTAGATGATGCAACCTGGAATTGTGAGCTCCCCGTGGAGTAAAACTTCAGTTTTTGGAAATAACAGATGAGAAGGAGCCAAGTAGACACATTCCCCCTTCTTTCTCCATTCCTGTGACTTCACTGAATATGGTGTTTTCTTGCATTCCTTCTGGAGAAGCCCCTCTTGCTGAGGGAGAACATGTTCCAAGTGACCTATTGTGTCTTATAAAGTGGTGCTAGAGCAGTCAGGCATCAATTTGCAGGGTTTCACACTTTTCTTTTCTCACTTTTTTCTTTTTCTCACTCTCCCCAGTTGGTAGTTGTAAAATAAGAATGCTTGGCCATAATAATGTAATGTAAAATGCTAAAAAATAGTAATCATGAATATACACTATTCAGATCCCCTTTCAAGTTCTTACTTTCCAGTTGCAAAAAGTGGGCTTAGTTGAAAGCTCCCAGCTGATTAACACCTTCAGGATTCACCTTAGCTTTTGAACCTAGGTCAGACATTTCTCAAAGTGGTCCCCAGTCTATGATGAGTTGTGACAATGGTAACAGAGATAATATTTTTCTTGGCTCTTACCCAATGACTGCACAAGGCTGTGTGTAGTACCAAGGTCTAGCCATTTCCATCCAGCTTGCACCTCATCTAATACTCCGTGTTCCCCATTGGGCTGGCAGAGATTCCAGGCTGATGCCCCTCTACCCATCCTGCCTCTTCCCTTCTTTCATAGGTGTCTCTCCATAAACCTTTTACATTCCTCATTCCCTCAGTGTCTGCTTCTCAGAGAGCCCAGCTGGCACAGCTGGTAACAGAAGCAGTCTGAGAAAGCAGGAAGTTGAGGTTTGGAGACTAGATTACACCCTACCTGACTATTAATAAGCACTCCATTCTGACTGATGGGTAGAGAACAGCCAGGCACTGGCAAAAGGTGGAAGTTCTGTTTCTAAATTTTCACTGGTGATGAGTTAGGACATTATACAAATCAGAAAAAATATACTGCCTGGTTCAATGATTTAGTCATTTGAAATATGAGGGGAATAATAAATATAAGGATAATGGAATTGGAGGGTTGTTATAAAGTTTCCTTGTCACCTTACAGACTGATAATGAAAAGCTGTGGGTAACTAACATTGTTTATTGATACTGAGGTCACTCTCTCAGGACAAGAGGATTTAATGTTTAAGCTAGGACCCTAGGGGATATTGTAACTTGCAGCAAGAGTGACTCCTAGAAACTTAGAAAAAGCAATGGCCTTCACAAAGCCTGGATCGAAATGCCATGGCATACAAAGGAGGAAGAGAGTAAAAGACCCAGTGAAGTGGGACATGCTGGAAAGGATACGTTACATGAAGCCAGAAGTACTATGTATCCCAGGAAGGCCCAAAGACTATACCATTCGCCAAGGGTGTTAGGAATGTGCTAGTGAGAGGGGCTCTCCTCTGCAGGCCAGGGGTAGTGGCAGGAGAAGCAGTCACAGAAAGCAATGGGAATGAGAAGGCCCAGAAGCAAGAGAGGCTGATGGTAGCATTTCACCACCAGAGGCCAGTGGGTCACAGTGTCCATAGTTAGGGGATGATTAATAGAATACAACATCCCTAAGGCAAAATAGCTGAGTGGCCAAAAGGCACTGCTTAATACTTTACATAATCAAAATAGAGTAAGAGTGGATGAGCTGGAGGTTGAGGGAAGTTGCCACCTGCGCCACCCCCATCATCAATCTCTTGCCCAGTTTTTGGACCTGAACCGGTTTCTGACTGGGTCCCAATATGAAGAACCATGAAACACATAATATTTCCCCAGTGCTTCCCCAAAAGGACTTGGGCCATGTACTCAAGTGACTGTTCACTGGGGAAAGGGCAATACTCAGACATTTCAAGGACTGATAAAGACACAGTCCAAGTTGACACTAATACCTAACTACCAGAAATTTCATTACAGGCTCTGTGTTAGAGTAAGGGATAGAATGTCCAGGTAATAAATGGAATCTTGGCCAAAGTCAGGGGCCACTAGGTCTGTGAACTTACTTGGTACTCATTTCCTTGGTCCCTAAACATATAATTGAGATTGACATACGTGGTAGTTGGAGTAACCCACACATTGGGCCTGTTGGTGAGAGCTATTGTAGTGGGGAAGGTCAAGTGGGAGCCTGTGAAACCACACCCCTCCCACTATTCAGTGAATCAAAAACAGCATAACTCTAGAGAGAAATTCCAGAGATTTATGTCACTCTAAAAGATGCAGGCATGGCAGTCCCTGAAATATCTATTTAATTTGCTGGTCTGGTTCTTGCAAAACCAGATAGATCCTGGAGACTACCACTAGTTCAGCCAAGAAATAGCCCTGATCACAGCTGCCCAGCCAGATGTAGTTTCTTTGCTAGAGCAGATAATATGGTCTCTGGTACATAGTATGCAGCATTGATCTGTCGAACGTGTACTTTTCTGTCTCAATCAGGAAAGATTAGAAGCAGTTTGCTCCAGGGCCATGTTAACTCTTCCACCGTCTGTTGTAATTTAGTCTGAAGACATCTGGACCACCTGGACACAGTGTAAAACATCATACTGATTCATTACATTGGTGACATCATGCTGATCTGGTAGCATGAGTAAAAGGGTGCCAGCATGCTGGAGACTTTGGTAAGACACATGCACTCCAGAGGGAAGGAGATAAACTATAAAAATTGAAGTACTTGCCAACTCAGTAAAGTTTCTCCACAGCCCATTGTCAGGTGAAAGCCAGGGCATTCCCTTCATAATAAAGACAGATTGCTGCATCAGACATCTACTACTATAATGAAGGAAGCACAATGACTGTTAAGCCTTCTTAGGTTTTTGAGGCAACACATTCCACACCTAGGAAAACTGCACCAGCCCATATGGAAAGTACCAGCTTTCAGTAGGACTCGGAGTAGAGAATGGCTCTGCAGCAAATCCTGGCTTCAGAGCAAGTAGTAAGTTTGCTTGGGACAAAAATTCCAGCATACTCCATAATATCTGAGATATTAATAATAGAAGATACAGTATGAAGTTTGCAGCAAGTCCCAGTGGAAGAATCACAATCCAGGCACTTGGGGTTATGGAAGAAGGTCACACCATCTGCAGCAGAGGATTATGCACATTTTGTAAAACTGCTCCTAGAATGCTATGGGGCCCTGAGGGAGCTGAAATGCTTGACCTTGGGATACCAAGTGCCCATCCTGAGTTGGGAAGAAGTAATAAAATAAGATGGGCCCAGTAGCAATCCATCATAAAATGGAAATGGTACAGCTGAGGCTGATCATGAGCAGAAAGTGACACAGCTAGGGACATGAGCAATGGGTCCAGAACCCCATGGTATCCATTTTGTCCCATCATGGCATCTACTATGTAGCAGTGTCCCTCCTCAGCTCACATGAATGACCACATGGGCCTCCCATTCAACCAGCTGAAAGAGCAGGAAAAACTCCTAGCTTGGACTATGGGAAGGCTGATTCAATATATGGGTGCAAAACCAAAAGTGGATGCTGTCTTCACTATAGCCTTATTCAGGGGTCACTGTGAAAGACAGCAATGAGAAACTGTGTGACAAATCTTCCCAATGGGCAGAGCTTGGAAGGTACACCCGGTCATTTACTCTGTGCATAAAGAGCAGTGGCCCAAAATCAAAATGTACAAAGATTCATGGGCAATAGTGAATAATCAGGGAGCTGGAAGCAGAAAAATTAAAACATTAGAGACGATGAAGTCTGGGGAAGAAATATGTAGATGGATGCGTGAGAGTGGGCACAAAGTGTGAAGATTTTTGTTGTACATTAATGCCCAATGAAAGCACTGATGTGGTATGGACACCAAATAACCAAGTGTTTAAAATAACTTGACCAGTTGACATTCACTGGTATGATAGGCAGAGAGATGACATGGCCACAGTTGCAGAGATGGAGGCTTTGCATGGGTCACGAAATATGGACTCCCATGTACAAAGGCCAATCTAGTAATTACCTGTTTTGCATGACCCATCTGCAGGCTACAGACAACAACACTGAGCCCCCAGTATGGCACTATTCCTTAAAAAGACTGACCAGTTACTTGGCAGCAAATGGTCTACCTAAGAATTGGTCAGGAAGAAACAATGATTTTTGTCACAGGAATAAATAGACACTTAATCTGGGCAGGGACTTGCCTTTCCTGCCTGCAGGGTCTCAGCCAGCACCACTATCAGGTCACTTATAGAATGCCTGATCTAAAGACATGAAACAACTTAGTATCCAACCAGGGAACCCATTCTACAGATCCACTGGTTATGTCATACACTGTATCATCTAGAAGCTGCTGGCAAAAAAACAGAGTGTTGCCATGGTGTGCTGAACAAACAGCTAAAGCACTAGCTCAGAGGCAACACCTAGCAAGGATGGGGGTACCATCCTCCAGGACATACATAAATGTTGAATTACAGTCTTTTATACAGCACTATGTCTCCAAGAGAAAGAACACATAGGTCTAAGCACCTGGGGGTAAAAGCAGGAGTGGCTTCACTTACCACCACTCTCAGCGACACACTGGAGGTGCCCACAGCTCTGGATTCTGCAGTGTTAAAGGTCCTGGTCTCCAGAATGGGTGCATTCTTGCCAGGGGAAGAGGCTGCATGGAACCACAAGCTACAGCTGCCACTTGGACTCTTCAGGAGCTGTGTGGCCAGGAACCGCAGGCAAGAAGAGGAATCACCATCTTGTCAGGGTAATTAATTCTGATCAGCAGAAGGGACCAGGGAAATACATGGAACCCAGGGTACCCACTGGGTGCCTCTTGGTAGCTCTTGCCTAATTGTGTGGCAAATGTAGTGACATAGTAATGGAGGCTATACACAGGTAACGTTACCTGGAGTTCAGACCCTTCAAAAATGATGGTTTGGGAAACACCATCACATGAGCCACTGAGGCCAGCAGGGAATGAAGAATGTTAGAACAGATGATAAAGACAGGAGATAAGAATATCAGTTGTGGCCATGGAACCAACTATAGTCATGGAAGCTACAGTTCATCCCTCTAACCTCTCTCTTGAAAGTTCCCCCTAAGGAAGAGAGGCCCACCAGAGCCCTGAGGGAACTGCTCCCCAAATGTGCTATGAAGTAGATCTATATGGCACACAAAGTAAACTGTGGCAGATATGGAGATGTGTCAATTGGATCCTCCTTCAAGAAAGGATTCATTCCACCGATTCAAGGGGTGTGGTTAGCTGATAGTCCCCAGCTGTCTGTGACTTCAGAGATTTTCCTCAGACTATGTTTTTCTCAGGGTTGTCCCCAGTCAGTAACTAAGTAAGGCCTAACCATTTCCATTAAGTGGGGGAACTTCTTTAAGAAATACTCATCGCATCAGAGAAATAAACTAATACCACAATGAAATATCACTTTACACCTGCCAGAATGGCTATCATCAATAAATGAACAAACAAGTGTTGGCTAAGATATGGAGATAAGGAAATTCTCATGTACGGTTGGTGGGAATGCCGAATGGTGCAGCTACTATACAAAACAGTATGGAAGTTCCTCAAAAAATTAAAAATGAAACTGCCTTATAACCAGAGATTCCACTTCTGGGTATATATTCAAAGGAACCCAAAACATTAATTTGAAAGAATATATGCACTCCTGTGTTCATTTCAGCATTATTTACAAAAGGCAATTACCCATCAATAGACAAGTGCAGCCCTGGCTGGGTAGCTCAGTTGGTTAGAATGCTATCCCAGTACACCAAGGTTGTAGGTTCCATCCCTGGTCAGGGCACTTACAAGAATTAACCAATGAATGCACAAAGTAGTAGAACAACAGATCAATGTTTCTCTCCGCCCCTTCTCTCTAAAATCAATAAATTATGAAAAAACAGATGAGTGGATAAAAAAGTAGTGATATATATCTACACATACATACAAGGGAATATTACTCAACCACAAAAAAGAATGAAACCTTACCATTTGCAACAGCATGGATGAACCTAGAGGTTCATCCAGTATGCTAAGTGAAATAAGTCAGTCAGAGAAAGAAAAATACCATATAACTTCATTTATAAATGGAATCTAAAATAAACAAACAAAATTAAAACAGATTCATAGATAAAACAGACGATGGTTGCTAGAGAGGAAGGGCAATGGGAGACTGGACGAAAAAGGTGAAGGTATTAGGAAGTACAAATTGACAGCTACAAAAATAGTCATGGCGGTGTAAAGTACAGCATAGGGAATATAGTCAATAATGTTGTAATAATTATGTATGGTGCCAGGTGGGTACTGGAAATATCTGGGAAAACACTTTGTAAAGTACATGACTGTCTAACCACTATCTGTACACGTGAAACTAATACAAAGTAATAGTGAATGTAAACTGTTAATTGAAAAATAAAAATTTAAAAAAAGAAAAAAAAAGACACAATTTTGCTCTGGATCTCCAATGCTGCTTCAGTCCGTTTTCTCTCACAGGCATTATACCACCCCCACCACCTCGCCATAAATTTTGGCATTCCTGACTTCTTTTCAGTCTCTCCTTCTGAGAAAATGTAACTAGAACAGTTGTGCATCAGGGCCCTGAACTCAAGTTGTTCCCTGCTCCCAACCTGGGACATCTGACCTAATTAATCAGACTATCTTCTCATATATAAAATTAAAGATATTTCTTTCATACCTACTTTATATGATTATTATAAAGGTAGAATGAATATGTGCAGGAAAATGCTAAATAATTTGAAAGTTGTTATGTGCACTATTACAGTTTTTATTAAAAGTCCTAAAGATTTAAAGCATTTCCCAGAATACCTAAAAATTCACAATAGTTTTTAAAAATTCAAACAGATCATTGTTTTCAAGCCCTTTCAAGGCTAGTATGGTTATGTGGTTTTTCGGTAGCTTTACTTATTCACAGGGAGTAATTTATACACTCAGACATCTTGTTTGACAATCAGATATGGACCTAAATAAAGAATTGTAGAGTATTACAGTAGCCTGTCATGGGAATTTTGGTTTGTTTCTTTTCATTTCGAGAGTAACGAGAACGATCGAGACAACCCTTTTGACAAAACACAGTGACCAGAGTATTGAAGGAAAACATTTAACACCAGTGTGTCCACCAACCAATTTTCTTTAGCACTACTGTGATAAGACAATTTTATGTCTGTGGATAAATACTGCAATACATGTAAATAAAAAATATTTCCTGTAAGCATATTTTTTTATTGTTCATTCTTACTCATACCTATCTACAATGTATTACAAGAAGGCACCTAGTGATCCTGCCATCACATGCTTGCCCCTGCCCTCCCCCCAGCAGCCACCTACTCCTCCCTAATGTCATCACTTTTTTTTTTTTTTTTTTTTTTTTTGGTCTTGCCTCAATGAGCTGCACTGTGCCTGGAAGCAAGTGCAATACTAGTCGGTGTACAGCATGGACAAAGTGAGCTCCAAGACCATATCCCTACTCTAAAAATCCATTTAACATGCTGTCCTTGATAGAGGACATATCAAATGTTAAACTGATAACAACAGATCCCTACTGCTTGATCTTAACCAAAAGGCCGAGAAGGGATCATGTCATCACTTTTTATCAAAAAAACTTTTAGGAGTAACTTTTCAGTAGAAAAGATGGAAAATTTTTCTATAGTGTGCTATTTGCTTAGATGGTGATACAGATTTGTGATAGGTTCTCTTTCTTCCTATCTTTTGAAAGGTGTATCTCTGATTTGCATTTGAGAGTTGACACAGGTTCAGTTACAAGCTTTGAAAATATACGGTTTCCCTGTAAAGAACTGCAAAAAGGTTTAGAAACCAGTCCTGTTCCCTTTTTTCCATCCCGCCCAACACGCCCCTCCTTTTTTTTTTTTTTTTTTTTTTGCCAAGGCAGATCTATAGGTCTGAAATGTCCTGCTGAGTGACAGGGCTAAAATTTTTGGCAGTTTTTTCAGAGATCAGGACAACACCGAAGTAAAAGTTAGCTGAAAATGCACGGTTGATTCAAATGGTTTTGCATATACTTTAGAAACATGTATAAAAGTAAAATAACAAATTCTTACTGTATTTTACAGTGGATGCAGAATACCTATAAAATGAATTCGACACTAATAGGAAAAAGAATGCCAATGACATACACTGGATCATAAGATCCACTAGCAATTTTAAGACTGTGTTTCATCATAGTTTAGTATGAATAACAAAATTCTTCAGGTTTACATGATGTTTTTTTTCGCATGTGTATTTTGAGAACTCCGATCACTGAATACAACTTCAAAAGGGCTCAAGCCAGTGATCTGAAAGTGAGGTTCACATTAACTACACAGTGATGAAATCTGAAGCAATAAATTACCGGGAAGCTTAAATGTAAATATTCATGCTATTAGGACATGACTGAACTTACTTTTATTTTATCTTGGAGTTTTATTGGGTCGTCTTCAGACATTATCCTTTCATAATTAAATTGTGTCTCAATAGTGTTAGGGTAGAATCCCATAGTGTAAGGAAACCCAAAATGTTTAGCACATGGTTCGCGTAATGTTCTGGGTATCGCATTTCTTCCCAATACAGGACTTCTCAATCCCAACTCCTCCCGCCGCCCTCCGCGGGGCAATGGAGGCGAACTTACAGTTGAGGGCCCCTGAGAATACCTGGAGTTCGAAAAGTCTCAGTTCCTGAGCCTTTGTTCCTTTTTTCCCTGGGGTTCGGAGGCCTGAGACCTGAGGCCCGAGGCCCGCAAGGCACACCTGTCACTCTCTCCCCTTACGACCTGGCAATCTGCGAGTCACCAGCTCCTGCCTGTGCGAGACAGAGGCTGCGCAGACAGAAGGAAAGAGACTTGAGCGGCTGCTCTTGGGAGGAGCTGGGAGACGCTGAGGGGCGGTGCCTCGCGCGAGCTCGCGGGCGGGGTGTGCGCACCGCCGCCGTCGCGTCACCAGCGTGCGGCACGTGCCGGTGTTTACGTCCCTCCAGGAGCCGCCGACGTCAGCAACTGAATGGTAACATTGTGGCGATACTGAGGCTCAGAGTTTAGGAGACCCGTCCATCAGTCAGGCGGCTCCGGGCGGTCGGGAAGAGGAGGAGAGAGATCGGCGCCAGCGAGCAGCAGAGATTCACACGCAGCCGGCCCCAACCGCCCACCGGCCTGCTCGGCCCCGCGGGATCCACGCCTTACCTCCAGAGCGCCATAGACGCAGCACCGCGGCCTCTCGCTGGGGGCGGCCGGGGCGGGCGCGGGGCGCTGCCGCAGCGCTGGGCTTGTAAACAGATCCGGCCGCACGTGACCATGTGAACTACCTGCTCCAGGGACGCGTATTGTCTGTCTTTCCCGCGAGCTGCTCCACAAAGGAGTGCGGTGGATCTGAGTGCGCAGGGACAGGCAAGCAAGCGAGGAGAGCCGGTTGGGACGCTAAGATGGCTGAAGGCGCCCGGCGAGGGTGATCGGGGGGCGCGGCGCAGCCAGCCGGTGAGTCCTCAGGCGGGTAGGACCAGCGTCGCCTCCCCGGCGGCCTGGCGCGGGAGCCACCATGTCGTTTGCGCTGGAGGAGACGCTGGAATCGGACTGGGTGGCGGTGCGGCCCCATGTGTTCGACGAGCGCGAGAAGCACAAGTTCGTGTTTATTGTGGCCTGGAACGAGATTGAGGGCAAGTTTGCCATAACCTGCCACAACCGGACCGCCCAGAGGCAGAGGAGCGGCTCCCGGGAGCACGCAGGGACGCGAGGGGGCGCCGAGTCTGGCGCAGCTGCGTCCGACGGGACCCGGGGTCCAGGCAGCCCGGCAAGCAAGGGGCGGCCGGAGGCCACTGGTTCTGGGACTCTGGGGAGGAGCCCAGGGCCCCGAAGGAGCCCGGCCTGGGCAGAAGGAGGCTCTCCGCGGAGCGCGCGCAACGTTCGGGGGGACTCACTGCTGCGGAGTTCTGCCGGCAAAGGGGCGGACAGCCCTCTCAGGAGCCCAGTGCGGGCCAAGTCCAGTCCGGTCCGGAAGGGATCTGAAGCCAGAGATGTGGCGGGGGTCGCCACTGCGTCAACCCCGCCGGCACTCAAGGAGGCCCCGGTGTCCTCTGTGCGGATAGTGAGTGCCTGCGGGGCGGTCTCCGAGGAGATTGAGGTGCTAGAAATGGTGAGGGAGGACGAAGCGGCTCTGGCATCCCAGGCGCTCCCGGACACGGAGCAACAGCCACCCGGTGAACTGGAGTCCGCGGCCGAAGAGTGCAGCTGGGCCGGGCTCTTCTCCTTCCAGGATCTGCGCGCTGTGCACCAGCAGCTGTGCTCTGTGAACTCACAGCTGGAGCCGTGCCTGCCTGTCTTTCCCGAGGAGCCCTCGGGCATGTGGACCGTGCTGTTTGGGGGCGCCCCTGAGATGACCGAACAGGAGATTGACACACTGTGTTACCAGCTCCAGGTCTACCTGGGCCACGGCCTGGACACCTGCGGTTGGAAGATCCTCTCCCAGGTACTTTTTACTGAGACCGACGACCCCGAGGAGTATTACGAAAGCCTTAGCGAGCTGCGCCAGAAGGGCTACGAAGAAGTGCTTCAGCGAGCCAGGAAGCGCATCCAGGAGGTAAGTTTGGGCTTCTGTCAGTCATAGCTTTTTGTTACTCAGTACCAAAGGCTGGAGCCTTGGTCTAGGCTGTGCACATTTGGGACACCTGTTTTTCCAGACAAGGGAAAAGAAAGACGGTGGGTTCCTGTGACCTTTCTCTCTCTTCATTCCTTTCAGTTAGTGGTAGGAAAACTGGCTTTCCTGAAGACCTTTGGTAAGTTTTAAGATTTCCTCTTTCATTTATTAGATAGATTCTATATAATAAGAGCTCTGTTTACATACTGTCACTAAGTAAGATTAAAGCCACTTTGAAAAAGAGATGGCCCACAAAGGTAAGCTAAATGAGCATTTCTCTTTGCCCATAAAGCAATAACTGCCCAGGTGTTAACTCTGGTGTCATTTCTTGGTGTCATGCTCATTTACTAAAAATAGTTTCTCTTATGAATCAAAGTTGGTCCATCCTTATCTCCATATATAGTTTGTCAACTTGGGCAAATTTTAAATATTTGTTCTCCAAACAAGTGGCCTATCCAAATGAAAAAGTACCAAGTGATAATCGGATGTAAATGTATTTTTAAAGGTTTTATACACACTTTAGGAACATCTCAAGTCTTTACAGATGGTTCATGTTTCACTCCTGTTTTAGGGGGAAAAAATGCCCTGGGCAGGAATGTTTAGTATACTTTATACTTAAAAGTAGTGAAGTATAGTGCAAAATGGGGGAAAGGTTGGACTGGGTATACTAAGGGTGCTCTACAGTGTGTAAGAGATGTAAAATTTGAGGTCATGTCTACTTAACAACTCTGAAATAATTTTACTAAAAACGTATTTTAAGATATACTCAGCTTCCTCTAATGGACACTAAAACATACTTTCTCAGAGCAATTTTTTATTCTTAGTATTAGTACCAAATGAGGTTGGACTTAGGGTGGGAAAGTGCCCCATTTTATGGTGTTTATATTCCTGACATTGTGTTGTCATCTGTTAACTTTGTCTATATTTGTATAATAGTTGAATCCTACTGTTAAGGCTAAGAAGCTTGAGCCTCCTGGATTCTTAAATATACTATTTTTCTCTGCTAGACTTGAGGATTTAGGAAATGAACTGTTTCTCACTTATTCCACAGTGCTCTCTTAAAACTTCCTGAAGCCAGGTTTTCATTCCTTCCTATTTGTTTATGTTATGCTAAACATCACCCACCTGTATATATGAGTCTAGAGTTCAGGATGTTCTTATTGTCTTTTCAATCATCTCCTTTCTGGAGTCTGTGTTTTATATCTTAGATTGTTTTTGGAAGGAAGTGACAGAACTCTTAAATGGCTACATATATTTGCTCTGGAGTTTTGCTAATATTGATCTGTATTCCATTGAAATTGGAAAGACAAAGTTAATGCTTCTTTCTCTTACTCCATTTACAGATACATATTATATTGTTGTTTTCTTTTAACTTTTCATTTTTTTAAACCCTAAGTCATGTAAGCGTGACTGGTTTTAATTTTATTGATACTCAGAAAAAATTATTTTGTCTGGGTTAATTCAAATTGGGTTAAAAATTAGGGCTGCCAAGGGTATAGTTAATTAACAGTTTTCTAGAACTCTTTCATGGGGGTGGTTACATTTTTTAAAAAATACCTTTTACTAATTAAGTTTATATTGACCATAATATTTTATTCTTTTTAACAAAGAAAAATTTAAACCTTTAAAGAGGATTTTGTGTTTTTGTATTTAAAATAAATAAAACATTATAAATTCATTGAACATTAAATACATAAACTTTTGGTGCCTAATTTAGTTATCCTGAACAGTATTTAAAAAAATAGCAGTTAAGGAAATAAACAGGTTTAGTTGTAATGCCCACCCTGATCTCTACTGGAAGGTTCTGTTGAAATTATGAGGCTCAGTGTGGGGAAAAGGTGATGTGATTAGTTAGTGATGTCTGCCGTGGACATGATAATGGAGGTGTATAGCATACCAGGCATGTATCTTTTTGTTCCCCAGCTGCTTAAATTCTTTGCTATCTTAATAGTTTGCAGTCACATTTTTTTAAGCAAAATCTCTATAGAATTTGTGTCATTTTTCTATTATTCATCCTATTGAGTTTAGCAATTACGTTTACTCAATGATTTTGTATTTCCAATTCTCAGGTTGACATAACTCCTGAAATTGGCTATAGTTTTTCAATCTAGGTGTATTTGGTAAATCGAACACATTCTTAGGCATGTGATGCTTAGAAATTAAGTTGTTTGGTCATGTTTTTCCTTTAATTTTTGCGAATCTATTTTCTGGTCCTTTTTTCTATAGAGTTTCTTTTCCTATCCATGTAAAGGTTTCAGCTTAAAGACCACACCTGTTGTTTTTGGGTTTTTTCCCCCCAAAATGGTCAGTAAATTTTTCAGAGGAGGTTTTGTGTTGTGTTTTTTTTTTAATAGAACAGACTGTGCAAATAGAATGTGAACTTCTCAAGGTCACTGTCCTTGACGATATCTTGAAATTCTTATCTTTGCCACCCCCTGGTTCAGGGCTGCACATCTTATGAACACTCTTGGGAGGGAAGGAGGGAGGGAGCAAGGGAAAGTGGTGGGGGGATGGCAGAGACAAATGTATTTGATAAAATAAATTAAAATAAAATTAAAAAAAGAAAAAAAAAGGACACCAGTTTGTTTTTTAGTATTGCAAGAATTTAAAGGGTTTGGAAGAAGTGTCCTTTTAATGTAAAGTTGTGGGTAAATATGTTTTTATAAAATGATAAGTATAAATTACTGAAGGAACCATGCTACTGAAAAACTAGGAGAAAAATCTCTTAAAACTGTAAACGACTTCCAAAATAAGGGTTCTTTTTAATCTTGGGTTGGTGAGTTCCCTATAAATTGAGGGGAGGTATATATGGATTTTAATGGGCATGTAAACTTTTATATGCATAGGAAATTTGAGTTTTTTTGCCTCAATATCTCTATGCATATAATGATGAAGGGCTTTTATCAAACTCTTAAAGGTGTTTTTAAAAAAGAGCTTTAAAACCACAATTGTAAATTATGTGTTTTGTAATTAGCACCCATGACTGGTGTGCTTTGTAAACTCTATTGGAGTTTAATTTTTGGAATACACTTATGATTAAACATGTTATTATAAGAAGTATTCCTATATCCTGTCTTATGAAATATTGAAGAATTAAACCTTACATTTTCTGCTAAAAGTTTTGTTACTAAGTCACAGATTTGGTCATCTGACTAAATAATAGTTTGTGAGGAGCTACAATTTATACAATATTGAGAAATTATTTTTAGATTGCATAAGAATTTTTTACTACTTAGGACCTCAGTCTTGAATATAAATGAAATGTGAAATTTATTACAGGGTAGGTTTATTTTGGACTTTTACAAGGGCTTACTATAAGTAGCGCTATTTGTAAAGCAGGTACTCAATCCCTGAATGAATCAGGTGCCACCAAGACCTCTTGGAATGGTTTCAGCAGTGGTCCTGGTTGTGTTGGTCAGAGCTGATGATTGTACTATAGTGTGTGTGCATGGGTGGCCTATACTGTGGCTTACCTTTGATGACTTAGGTTTTTAAATAATGGTTTCTATATAAGGACAACTATTTTTGAAATTATTATTTGTGGTCCTTTAAACAATAAACCTTAATAACTATGATTGTAGGCTTGATTAAGATCTGTAAATCAGTGTTCACTTTGGAATTTATTATGCTTGTAAAACTGTCCTCAATTCTAACTTTTCAGTTGAAACCACTGTTTGAGAATATTGTGTGTTTTCAAAAGTAGTCATCTACATGAAGAATGTACTAACCAGAGCCTGCCTAGGGTTTAGAGTCAGAAAACTTGGATTTGAATATGGGCTTAATCACTTCTTCGACCTGCTTAGTTATTTAAAGTCTTTAAAACAGAGAAATGGGGAAAATGCTTAAAGGATGTCTTTAGATTTAATTAAGACAGTATGAAAAAGTGCCTAGCAAAGTGGTACTTACAAAGGAGACTTCTAAGAAGTGTTAACGGTCTTTTCTTTCATGTAATAATGATTCTCCAGAGTATTCTACCCAATACATTTCAAGGAAGTATTGCGTTTTTTTCAATTCATTTAGTTTTTCAGAAAGTTCATTTAGTTTTTTCTGTACAGTGTTTCTAGTAATGCTTAGTTGTCTTTAAATTCATTCTAAACAATTTTGTTAGATTGTATTGTTGACAGTTGTCATATAAAAACATCAAAATTGGTGAATTTTTGTGAAGGCTTTTTAATACTGAAAATGGAAGAAGATACGCAACATTTTTGGCGCATTATGCTTTGTTATTTCAAGAAAGGTAAAAACGCAGCAGAAAGGCCCCCCCAAAAAAAGATTTGTGTAGTGTCTGGAGAAGGTGCTATAACTGATCAAACATGTCAAAAGTGGTTTGCAAAGTTTCTTGGACATTTTGGCAAAGTAAGTCTTTGTTGTGAGCTGCCTTATGCATTGGAAGATGTTTAGCAACACCCCTGGCCTCTACCCACTAGAAACCAATAGCAGGAGACAGCTGACATATTCAAAATATCCAAGTCAATATGTTATTGGTAAAAATGAAAAATGTGTGTTTTATTTTATGGAAAAAAATGTAACGGACATTTTGGGCAACCCAATAACTAATTTATTGGCTATGTAGGTATTGGGCGCTTCACATTACCTACCCCTTTACTTCCTTCCCACTATCTTTTGAGCTAAGGGATGTTTTTTAGTTGTTGTTTTTGTTTTCTTACCTATTTTGCTGAAGTAGGAGTTGAAACCTAAAGATGGTATACAGATTTGGTCAATGTTAAACAGTTAAGGAGGGACAAAACTCACATTCAAACCTAGATTTGTCTTAGTCCAGATGTGTGCCTTTTCTGCCATGCCTAGTTTCCCTGAAGACATTAGAAGGGTTGTCAGTCTCCACTCCTGAGAATAGAAGAGTGCCAATATTTAAAAATTTTAATAAGTTCCATAATGACTTTTAAATAAAGATGTCATTTCATTTATTTCAAATTAATTATGATAGTCATGGTATGGGGCAGAGTCTGCATGTTGTATAGAAAGAGTTTGCCTAGGGATGCAAGGATGGATTTATGGTAAGACGAGTGCCCAGTCACTTTTTTTCTTTGTATCTTAAAATGACTCAGCTATAAACAATTCTTGAATTCTGAGATTACTAAACAGAATAGGCAAGAAACTCTAAGAAGACTTTGCTTAGCACCTCTCCTCCCAATTATGACTTCCGTGAGTTTTCTGGAGAACTAAGATTAGTTAGAAAACTCTGAAGGCTTGCTGAAACCCCAACTATATACATTAGAGAAATAACAGTCTTTTAGGAGCCTTAAGATGTTGGCCTTTTATTGGACCAGTGAGCCATGACCCATGATTAGGTAAGTATAAATAGTAGAATCAGGCCAGGGAAGAACATAATGTAGTTGCAGTGGAGAGCTGTTCTGCCTGTATATTCCCATAAAAATAGTACAGACTTTTAATAGTACAGTTAAGGAATAATGAAGCTAAGATAATTTTGTGGGATTCCTGAGAATCTTGAGTATCATGAAAACCTTGAAAGCTGGAGGCTGTTAAGATACTAATAATTTCTCCAGTCCTGTGCTCAAGTAAACTGTAGGCTATTTTTCATATCACCAAAAAAAAGAGGTAAGTATAGAAAAAAAGATGAATATATGCCTCTAGGTTAGCACTTTTGTAAAGTAGAAACCTGGAGGCTGGTGGCAGGATGGCAGTTTTCCTGATAACTAATTTATGTGGTGGTTTCTTTGCTTGCTGTTTACTATCACATGATGCCCAGTCCACCAGATACTTCACAGACATGAAATCGGACATGTTTACTCCTTGCTAAAACAAGGTCAACTTCGACACTTTAGTAATGTGAATATGAGGTGTGTGTGTGTGTGTGTGTGTGTCTGTGTGCGTGTCTGTGTGTGTTCAAGGGAGAAGGTGAGTGAAAGGTTTGGTTTGTCGAAAATAACAGCTGTGTTTGAATTAGCAGTCTGCACTCCCCAAATGTTCATGTAACTTTAATCAATCAGTCTTTCACTGTTTTCCATTGTTACTTTATTTGACCTTTCATTGACTATAGGATATTATTGGAAGTGGAACTCCAAAGCACAAGGTGGTCTCAATAGATGGTTAAATGTATGTCTGCTTATTTATTCCATTTTTTTTTATTGGTAATGAGAAGCTTTCCATGGCTTCTTTTACTCTTTAATAGGCCAGAATCTGCTCCCTCTGAATCTGAACTATTCCCCAGTTGCTGATAGAAAAATTAAGTTGCAAGGATAAGAGGCATGGGCAGTGAAGACTAAATACTAATTCTTGGTGCTTTCTTGTGTGTAGGCCGTGGTGGAGGGGGTGGGGCGGTAGAGGTGGTAAAGTTCATTTGGGTTTTCAAGTTTCTTGTAGGGGGTTGTAAATACCAAGTAGCCTTAACATAGTACCTAAGTTATTAAAATCAGAGAAGGCTTCATTTAGCAAAAAGCTACAAAATTTTGTGAGTTTCCTTAAATGTTGGAATTGCCTTTTTATATTTGTCCTTGAATTTTAAATTTTATATGGTTATAGTTGCATAATAAACTCTTTTCAGACTGTAGTGAGGGTTATATAGACTAGACTATGAAATGAAAAGAAGCCTGATGGGCTAGACATTTTATAGAGCAGAATAGTCTTAAGAATACGTGTATGAAGTTTCTTTAATGATTTGGGATTTTATTTTTAACTTTAAGGTTTGAGGGTGACGGCTTGGGACTTAGTTTATTCAACAAATAGTGCTCTCACACAACGTAGGCATTGGAAGAAGACAGTGATGGACAAGAATGATCATTTTCTTTGTGACAATAAAATTGGTTACCAAGAGATCCCGATGATATATAGGCTTAGTTGAAGCAGAGTACATTTTAAGAAGCATCTCACTACACTGCCGTTAATTAATTCTTAGTGGAAAGAAAATTTTTTGGACATGGCTCAGGAAAATCTGTGTTTTTACCCTAATTCTGGTATTTGTTGCTTGGTCTTAGGTTGTCACTTACTATTCTTAGTTCCTTTTTTGTAAAGTGAAATTACAATGTCCTTTTTAAGGATTTTAGGGTAGTTTATAGGCACATGTGTGACAAAGGTTGGGACTTGAACCCCTTATTTTACGTGCTTGTGTCCAAGTTAGATCTCCCTGCAATAATGTGACTAAGTCATAACACTTCTAATGTTGCTAGAGTTTTTAGGTTTTGAATGCAGAGGTTATTAGAAGAGGGGTTCCTGTTTTTGTGTTTGTTTTCTGTCCTTATTCTTTCTGCCTTAGCTGTACCTGGAAGTTTTTGGTGGGCTTTTTCCTGTGGTTTCAGTATTAAAACTGCTTTTCCTATTAGTTTTTGATAACTTGTTGAAGTTACATTAGTAAAATGAATGTTTTAACAAACAACTGAACAATAGTGAGAGAGGAGCCTTGTAACCTCGGAGACAGAAGAATAAGCGTTAGCACAACTTAACTGGTAAGGGGTGCAGTAGAGACTCGAGTAGAGACTGTGGATGCCCACAGGCGGGAGCCTGAGAAGGATAATGAAACAGCCAGTTGGATCCCCCTGAGAAGAGTAGGGTCTAACCCACAAGCAGAGATCTCCAGCCTACAGCACCACAGCTGAAAAAGTACACAGAAAACAGCCACCTGCGAAAAGCGGCAGGCTTGCTCTCTGCCAGAGAGAGGAGGCTGCAGATGCAAAGAACTGTTTAAAGGGCCCACGCATAAATTTTTATTTGCAGCCACTTACCCTGGTCTCCAGCAAAGGCGGGGTCAGAGTGGGCTAGAGACACCTGAGGAGAGACTGGGGAAGGAGGCTTTGGGGAGAGAACTGAGAGTAGCAGGTGCTGACTCATCCCCCATTGCGGCAGCAGCCATCTTGCCCAGGCAGAGACCACGCCCCCTGAGCAGCGACAGCATCAGAGGACCCAATAGCCCCGCCCCAGGTGGGATTCCACCCTGCCCTGTGCTGTCTAAGCTGCCTGCTGAGTGCAGAGTGGCAACCACAGATAGTAGATCCCTGGCTAAAGGGGGCACAAAGTGGTCTGGAGAGACTTGAAGGGAGACTGGGGGTAGAGGCTTTGGGGAGAGAAGAGAGAGAGTAGCTGGCGGAATCCCAGTGCTTACTCCTCCCCCATATGGCAGCAGCATGAGAGGACCCAGTAACCCCACCCCCAGGAGGGATTCTGCAGCGCCCTCAGCTGACTGAGGCAGCCTGCTGAATGCAGAGTGACTAGATATAACGAGACAGCCACAGACAGTAGATTCCTGGAAGTCTTGAACAGACTACCTAAAGTCAGACCGGGTCAACATCTGACATCATTAGAGGCAGATCCAGAAAGTAAAAACAGCGGTCTCCTACCATAGAAGTTCACACCACAACGTCAGGAAATCAAGACAGATCAATTTAAGAAGCGGAAGCAAAAAGAAAAAAAGAGTCTCACAAATAACAGGAAGACAAAGAAACACACCCCAGTCTAAGGGAAAGGAGGAATCCCCAGAAAGAGAACTAAATGAAATAGAGGCAAGTCAACTATCAGATATTGAGTTCCACACAACGGTTCTAAGGCAGCTCAATGAGCTCAGTGAGCTCAGAGAGAATTACAAAAAACTACAGGGAAACTACGGCAAACTATATCAGCATGAGAAAGGACATAGAAACTATCAATAAAAGACAAGATGAAACGAAGAATATCATTTCTGAATTGAAGAACACAATAGAAGGAATCAAAAGCAGGCTAGATGAAGCAGAGAAATGAATCAGCGAGCTGGAGGATAAGGTAGAAAAAAGCTCCCAGAAAAAGCAAGAAAATGAAAAGACTCCAAAAGAATGAAGAGGCATTTAGGGAAATGCAGGACAACCTGAAACGTAATAATATCCATATAATAGGGATACCAGAAGGAGAAGAGGATGAGGAAGGGATAGAGAAGCTGTTTGAAAAAGTAATAATGGAAAACTTCCCTAATTGGAGGAGAGAAAAAGTCACACAAGTCCAGGAAGCACAGAGGATTCCATTCAAGAGGAACCCAATGAGACCCACTCTCATTAGAGACACATCATCATTACAATGGCAAATATCAAAGACAAACAGAAAATCCTAAAGGCAGCAAGATAGAAAGAGGTAGTAACATATAAGCGAGCCCGGATATGGCTAGCAGCTGACTTCTCAACAGAAATACTGCAAGCCGGAAGGCAGTGGCAAGAAATATTCCAAGTCATGAAAAGCAAAGGCCCACAACCAAGACTGCTCTACCCAGCAAGGGTCTCCATAAAATGGAAGGTGAAATAAGGAATTTCCCAGACAAAAGACAGCTGGAAGAGAATACACCTTCACCAAACCAGCACTGCAAAATATACTAAAGGGACTGCTTTAAGATGACAAAAAAGAGTCTGAATACCCAATTCCTTTCACAGTTGCCAATACTTGATACTACCAATATTTTTTAATACTATTAATCTGATTGTGACAATGATGTTATTTTAATTGCTCCTTTATTATTTGTTGAAACTAAACCTGTTTTTATATATTTCATGCCTATTTCTATTATTTTTAAAAAGCTTTAAATGATTGTTTGGTGTTCTTTATCCTTTTTTTTTGTTAAATGTTTGTAGAATTTTTTCCCTAAAAAACAAACAAACCATTCCTTTTTTAGATGTGTTGCAAATACTTTCCTTTTTTATTACTTGTCCTTTAACTGTTTTTGTATGTATATTACTGTACAGTCTTAAATGTTTCATAGAGTTGTATTGTCAATATTTTACTTAGCTTCTGGGTTTGAATATTTTACTTCAGGGTAAAAAAAAACATTATTTTGTATTTTCTCCTAAAACTCCTTAGATTCTACATATTGATTTTTAACTTACCTGAATATTTCTTGTATAATGTGTGAAATAGGGCTCTATATTTGTTTTATTTCAAGTAATAGTGGTCCATGTACCTTATTTGTGGAATAAGCCTTATTTTACCCATTTATTTGAAATATCAACTTAATCATATATTACATTGTTAGATATATATGTTTGTCTCTAGAATGCTCATTATATTTCATTATCTACTTGATTATTTCTGTGCTGGTGTCATGTTGGTTTAATTGCTGAGACTTTACAATGGTCTTAAATTTTTTAATATTTTAAAATTAAATTTGACATTAAAAAAATAATAAAACCAATCTGCATTTAAGAAAGAAAGAGAGAGAGAGATGGAACTCCTACCTTTTGCAGCAACATGGATGGAACTGGAGAATATTAAGCTAAGTGAAATAAGCCAGTTGATGAAAAACAAATACCATATGATCTCACCTATAAGTGGACTCTAGTCAACAAAATAAACTAACAAACAAAATAAAACACAGGCATGGAAACATGGAGCAGCCTGAAAGTGACCAGAGGGGTGGGGAGAGAGGACAATGGTGGAAAGAAGGGGAAGGGACTAGATAATATGTATGAATGACCCATGGGCATGGACAACAGAGTGGGAATTGACTGTGGGGGTGGGGTGGGGAGGGGGGATGGAAGTGAGATGGGTGGAGGAGGGGAAGGGGGAAAATTGAGACAACTATAATAGAATAAACATGATTTTAAAATTTTTAAAAAATTAAAAAAATAAAATGAATGTTTAATTCCTAAAGTTATTTCTCTAAGCCTTTCTTCCTCGTCACCTTCCTGTCTAGATGAGTCACTTTCCCCCATGGACACTAAGAAGGTCATAATTGGAGTGACCTGTTTGTAGAGAAGTATGGAGGCTCTAATTTTCAATAATCTCTATAACTAACCTTTACTGAATGCTTCCTGTGGGTCAGGCACTATGAGGAGGTCTTTAAATATATTATCTTGGTTAGCATGTAAACAGAAGTTAAGAGGCAGGGTTCAAGTGAGTCTGAGCCCTGGCTTCTCTACTTTAACAGCTTTGTGAATTTGGGCCAGCCTAATTCTCTCGGTGCCTTAGCTTCCTCCTCTGTAAAGTGAGGAGAATAATAGTACTGCCTCACAGTGATTTAAAAATTAGTTTTATGTAAAATACTTAGAATATTAAACACTTGGTAAATATTAACTCTTATTTATATTAATCTTCATATTATCCTGAGAGGTAGGGATTTTGCAGTAGAGGAAATAAGTTCAAAATAAATTTTTGAGATTAAATAAATTAAATAAATTTGCTGAAGATAATTTATCTAATATAAAGAACTTGATTAAAATCTGAGCCTAACATATTCCTGGCTGCTTTCTTAGCCATTTGGACCATCTTCATGGTCCACTCCCTATGGTCCCTATAGGAGGGAGTGAGGCTGATAAACTTAACTATTGTCAACTTGTAGTGCATGGTTAATGTCTCATCACTGGACAAAACATTTACAGTGGCTGGCTGACTGTTTTTGATAAACTTTGATTAGGTACAAATACTGTAATCAACAATGTTATCTGTGATTAGAGAACCTTGTAATCCCAAAGGAGGCTAATTTAAATGTGTCTGTATTACTGTTTTATATTAAGCTCACTAAGGGTGAGTTGATTTGGACTGTGTGATAATTTTCCTTAGAAGTCTTCATATATATTGGGTTGGCCAAAAAGTTCATTTAGTTTTTTTCTGTAGAAGGGCTCTAATAATGCTTAGTTTGTCTTTAACTTCATTTGAAACAATTTTGTTAGATTGTACTGTGACAGTTGTCATATAAAAACTTAGCAAAATTGGTGAATTTTTGTGAAGACTTTTTAATATTGAAGATGAAAGAAGATACACAACGTTTTCAGCACATTATGCTTTATTATTTCAAGAAAGGTAAAAACGCAGCAGAAAGGCAAAAAAAAAAAAAAAAAAGATTTGTGTAGTGTCTGGAGAAGGTGCTATGACTGACCGAACATGTCAAAAGTGGTTTGCAAAGTTTCTTGGTACTATTGACATTTTGGCAAAGTCAGTCTTTGTTGTGAGGCTGCCTTATGCATTGGAAGATGTTTAGTAACACCCCTGGCCTCTACCTCCTGGAAACTAATAGCAGGAGACAGGTGACATACTCAAAATACCCAAATTAATAAGTTATTGGTGAAATGAAAAATGTGTCTTTTATTTTACGGAATAAAATGTTTATGAAACATTTTGGGCAACCCAATATATCTTACTTTAAAGAAAACTTATTTTCTCCCCAAACATTTCTGGATACTTTCCTCCCCTACAGTAGGACTAGGGCATTTGGTATATTATAAGCTAAGACTTAAAATCTATCTCCTCCCTCACACTGTTTATACCCATTTTAAGTAATTAGTCTGTAACATCAAATAGTTAATATTATTCTGCCCTTCTTCTCATAACATTAGTAAATAATTACTGTACTTATTGGCTGAATTTTTCTCGCTAGGTATAACAGGAAGACAGTTAAGGATGTTAACTTCTCTTGTTTTATTTTTATTTGGAAATCCTACCTCCTTTTTCTTTTTTATATTAGGTCATGTGAATTTTGCTATTGGGGTTGCTAAGTGAAAAAGAAAAGGTTATATGACAAGTGGGGTTAAAGAAAAGAATTAAGAGAGAAAGGAGGCTAGAATTAACTTTAGAGTAGCAATATTTAAATTTAAAAAATTCACGGGAATGAATAACATTCATTATTTTCATGAAAGGAAATTATATGGTAGCTCACAGTGTAGCCTGTCTAGATGCTTGTAAATAATGTGTTACAAAGTCCTTGGCTCCCTGCAGGGTGTTGGCTCGTGAGCAGGTTTTACTCTATACATTGAGTTTGTGAGATCTAAAATTTGAAATAAGACTATTTTATTTATTCGTTAAAAATGAAGCTACCTTTTTTTTTAAGTGCTGGCATTTCTGACCAGTACTTTATTTTGTTTTTGTTTGCTTTTGCAAAATGTTATATTCTATTATTTTTCATTGCAGTTGTACAAATATACCTCTATTTAGTGTAGCCATTCTGTAGGTTGTATTATTAAGGAGTTCAGCCACCACTTAAAATACTGTCTTTATGGAGAAAAACAAAAACACAAATGTACCTTTAGGATGCAACATGTTTAACAATCAACTTTCCCATCATCTTTATTAGGATGTTTTTCAAAGGATTCAGAGTTCTATTCTTACGGAAAGAATTTAGGTATTTGCATATGCTGATTTTTTTCACAGGTAAATCTATTTGAAAATTTCTATTATGTTTGATTGGGAAGGACTGGAAAATTAGTCTGATTTAAGACAGTTGGGCACATACCTTGGGTGTTGGGGTTTTTTTAAAATAATATAATTAATTTTATTCTATAGATACAACATTGGATTTTTTTAAATGTTCTTATTACAGGGAAGGAAGATCAAGCTTTTGGGGGTACAGGATCTAGACAGTTAATGGAGATTTTGCTTTATCTCACCTCTTATTTATATACATTACTATAAGTAATCTGGCTAACTGAACCAGTCTTCAAATGTTCACTGTCTGAAATGTGAAGCCATTTATATAAAATATGTGCCAAGTTTACCCCCGTCTTTACCAAAGAACGGCAGTATAATTGCAAATTTTTTTTTTCCTAGAGATAATCCTAAACTTCTTCTAGCTAATAACTTGAAAAGTGTAGCAGGGCTGGATATACTGAAATACTTTTAGGGTAAAGTAGCTGTCTTAGAAACTGCAATGAAGTATTTGGTAGATGGTGGGTTACAGCACATTACTGTTGTGCCACAGGTCATGGCTTTTGGAGTTATTATAAATTATTGATTTTTATTCATTTCCTATGTAGTGTATGAATAGGGTTTTTTAAAAACTGGTGTCTAATTCTTTATATGTATGTTGGTGTGTGTGTCCCTGGAGTCTTAAGATACTAAGTTGTGTACTCTTTCTGCCCTGGGGCCATCCCTCATCCCAAAGCTCTAGTACTGCATTTCCAACTTTCCTTTGCACCTGGATGTCCTGATGTTCTCCTGTTCATTTCATTTATCCAGAGCACATCCCCCACGTGCCATCCCTGACCTGTTCTCTGGCTCTGTCTGGTGCAGCCACTTTTAATCTGAGTCTTTGCAATTTCCCTGGAAATACTTCATTCCCGTCAGTTCTCAGAACTATTCAGTTCTTCCAAATCTGGTGTGTATTGGTTTTGATTGATGATGTCACATGATCAGTTTTACAACAGTTTTTCAATGTGGGCAAAACAACACTCTTTATGTATACATTGATTTGTAAGTGTATTCTGATTCAGAAATGTTAAATACAAATTTTAGAACTGAAGAACTGTGGAATCACAATTATGCATTAGTTACTGCTTTCCCATGTTGCTCCCGTAGCCATCTTATCTTAATCTTTCACTGTTTCACCCCTAGACTGGTTTCAGCTTTCTTCCAGTGTCTTCCTTGCAGTGTAGACTTTCTAGTTTGTGCTCCCAAACATGCATGCGCGCACATTCCCCCCTCCCCAGTGAACTCTTCCATTCCTGCAGACAGAGTCCAAATTCCTAGCATTCAGGGTCATTTTGGTTAGCCTGCCAGCCTTATCTCTTCTCTGTGTAAATCTTTCATTATCCTAGCCAAGCTTTTTTAACCATTGTTCACTGAACTCACCATATACCATGCTTCATTGTACAGGACCCTCCCCCTCCCACTATGTCTTGAATTTTTTGCTTGTCTAAATTCCACCTTTCTGGAGCTAGATCAAATGCCCCTCCTGTAGAAAGTCATTTCTGACTACTGTCAAAAATTCAGAAACCAGAGAGATCTTATGTTATATATGGCTCATATCATCTATAACTGCTGCCCTATTGTTTTCTCTTTATGGACACCTCCTGCCCTTTAAAATACATAGTAAGTCCCTAAAAGATAAAAATAGGTTTTGTTGGTGGATTACTTTCTTTCTTTGTTTTTTAACATGGAACGCTTCACAAATTTGCCTGTCATTGTGCAGGGGCCATGCTAACCTTCTCTGTATCATTCCAGTTTTAGTGTACATGCAGCTGAAGCGAGCACTGGTGTTGGTTTATAATGCCTCAAATTCCTCAGTGCTTCTTTACACACTAGGTGCTCAGTAGATATTCTTTGGTCTGTTTTGAAGTTGGCTTCTGTACATGACAATGTTTGCATGTAGCTAACATTTTAACTAAAAGCATGTATTTCCCTGGCTTTAGAATGAAGTCAAATTCACCTCTTACCTATGAAGTAAAGAATCTGAAAATCAATTTTTTAAATATCAAAATGAGCCATTACTATCTGTAGCCCTTATACTTTCTAAAATTGGATTTTAGCGTTAGTAGTTTTAAACAAATAATCAATGCTTAACATAGAAATAACATAAAATGATTTAACAGTTTTTTTAACATATCCTCAAGATTTTATCCTCACATAATAAAACAAAATATGAGCTTAGAACTGGATCACTTGGCCCTTTCTCTTATCTCCTCCCAGTTCAAAATGCTTGCATCTCTTAATAGCCAGTATCCTCTTAGATCTGCTGTTGGACACAATGCATTTAAGCCTCAGGACAATCTTCTTCGTAGTTTTAGCTTTTTTGTGGAAAATCTGCTTAGTCTGCCCACCATAGCCACTCCGCTTCCTGTCATAAAGCCACTTTCCTTATGCATACAGAGAATCCTTGCCCTTCTTGTACTGTTACTTTGTAGGATTGATGTTTGCCACACTTCTTACAGAAACTCAGGTGGGTTTTAGGAATGTTCACCATGTTTGTGAGAAAGCTATTGGCATGGACATGGAAAGCTGATTTAACAGTTGTACAAAACAGTAACAGAGTTGAGCAGTGAGCTTTGTGAATGTGGAAAATTTGTGTGGCCATTGGTCCTTACTAGTCAGTTAAGGAAACAGACCTGGTAGATCTAAGGGATGGGGAGTTCCCAGGACCACAGATCCGGTTTCATTGCTGAGATAGGCCTCTTCCTTTTGAGCCACCCCACTGCTGGTCCTGAGGCACCCCTTTTCATAATTATTTGCATGTCTTAATGATAATGTAATGGTGAAGATATTTGTGGAATATGTTGTTTCCTAAATAAGGAGGCAGTCAGTCTTGGGTTTGACATATTAGAAATGCAAAAAAATTTATGAAGCTATCCACAAGAGTGTTTAGCTTCTAAATTTTATATCTAGGACTCCAAAAATTATTCCAAGATCTTCAAGGATAGTAGCAGTCCTGTAATCCTGTAGTCAGAGAGATGACCCTTAAACTAACGCTGATTGGCAAGGTACAGGATGGGGACTCCTTAATTAAGCACAGTAGATGTCTTCTTCTCCTCTTATATTTGTAATTGGTTACTAAGTTAGAAACCAAGTTGGCTAGCACTGGGGAAAGAAGTAAGTGGCACAGGGTGGTTTTGCAGTTTTCTCTGTTGAGTGATTATAATAGGGTTATGAAAAAATATTTTTAACTGTTATCACTGACTCCTTTAAGAACCTGATAAAAGTTGGGGGTCCTTGCCCTTAAAGAAGTTTTGCAATAAAGCAGAGTTTTGTTTTAAGAATCCTTTATTGAGTTCTTGTAGGTTAACAGCCTAGTCTTAACCAGGATTAAATCAGGGAGCACCCCCCTACCCCTGAAAAGGTATCCAGAGAGCAAAATAACATCCTAAAATTGCATGAGAGATGGGTCAGTTTTTGAAACAGGAATAATTCTACTCTTCACTTCCCAGGTCCCTGTCCCTAGCCTGTCCCTTCTTTCCTCTGCATCTATATTTTGCATCTTGATATTGTGTGGGTTGTACTCGACCCCTTGTGAAGTCATCCTTTGCAGGCATGTTGTGTTCTCATTCAGATCTGTCTACATCCAACTCCGTTTGTGTCCCTCAGTGAGTCTTCTCAAATTGAACAAACCTGCATTTTCCATATTTTAAATTCAGGCTTCCCCAAACATCCCAAACATCCTTAATCCTAAATAGCCCAATTCTCTCCAGTTTCTTTTTACTCTTTTTGTGAGTGTGTGCATTATGTATATAGCACCTTGCACATTTTGCAGTTTATATGACCTACAAATGTCAGTAGCTTAAGTTTATTCCCTGGATTTCATCAGTTTGGGTTAGCAAAATAAAAAATTAAATTTTACTGTAACTGGTTAGTGATTATGTTCTTTTACCAGTTGAATTCTCTTATCATGGATTATAGGAAATGGTTTAGACTAAAAAGTCTAATCTCAGGAAACTGCATCTTTTGAAGTTTTAAAATGCATTTCCTTGATTTTAAGATTTTTTGCAGATACTTAGATTAAAATAGATTCCTAGTGGAAGCTGTAGTTGGTTTAAGGTAACCTAATGTTGGAAAATCATGAAACTTTATAGCAAAGAAGACAAATTAATAAATTAGCAGTGTTAGTTGAGATGCCTTGGGCTTCTCTACAAGAGTATTAGGTTTAGTTGCTGTATAATAGCTTTGTCGAGTACTGTTCTGTTTAAGGATAAAAGGCATGTAGGAAACAATATGTAAATATGTTTAGAATAACCAATTTCCTTGATTGCACATAGTTGTGCAGAGTGGAATTTGACTTAAACATACAGTGACTTCGATGTTTTTGTTTTGGCAGAAAATTGTATCTAAACTGTTTGGAGAGTTAACATTTACTTAAGTATCTCAGGAGGAGCTCAAAGAAACCTAGTGTCTGAGGATTGTCTTACTGTTGAATCGCAGCATTTGATCACTTGTAAATGACTCTGCAGAACTTTATTATTGGTATGTTGTTACTGTTTTGGGTTTTTTTCTCATTCTTTTAACAGTTCTGCTATTCCTAAAACTTTGTTGAAAATCATTTCAAAGAAGGTGCTCCATTTTCATTCAAGTGGAATAAACACTAAAGAGCTTCTGTAAATGTACATTTTCCTGTACGGAGATAATTATTGCCTTTAAAACTATAAAAGAATAGTTTACAATTCATTGTAAGGACTAACATTGTAGCTTTTTTAAAAAAAATTTTCATGTTCTATCCTTATCTGGTTATATTTCTGATAATGCTGCAGCCTTGAGGTGGTAAAACTGGTGGAAGTGAGTACCTTTGCCACCAGTTAGAATTAATTTCTGGGACTTGAGAAGAATGCTGTCATTGTAAATTGATCACTGACACAGGTGCTATTCCGTTCATAATACTATTTTTGAACTGTAGCCTAACATTGCTGATTTAACACAAGATTTATCTACTTATGAATAATAGGTGGGCACAGGAGAAACATATATTTTCTTATTTCTCATACCTTATCTTTTGAAAAGGTTGTAGTGTAGTTTTGGATATCTTGGCAAAGGGGATAACTTAAATTTCCCTTTTTTTGAAACTGTTGTTCCAATTACAGTTGTCCCAATTTTCCCCCGTTGCTTTCCCCTGCTTCACCCACCCCCACTACCCCCGCTCAGTCAATCCCCACACTATGGTCCATTACCATGGGTCCTTTATACATGTTCCTTGTTAAATTTCCTTTTTTTTTTTTTTGGATATATAAGTCTGAAAACTTTTGGTTCAGGCAAGTGAAAAAGGAATAGATGAAGGGGTGTCCGACCTTCTGGCGTCTCTGGGCCACACTGGAAGAATTGTCTTGGGCCACACATTAAAAACGTTGCGATCTGTAATCACAAAAAATTCTCATAATGTTTTAAGTAAATTTACAATTTTGTGTTGGTCTGCATTCATAGCCATTCTGTGCCACATGTGGCCGGTGGGCCACAGGTTAGAGTATAAAACCTTCCTGAAGACATACAGATGGCCAACACATGAAATGATGTTTCACATTACTAATTATTAGGGAAATACAAGTCAAAACCACAAGGAGATACCTCTTCATACTTGTTAGAATGGCTGTTAATCAAAAGATAAATAATGTGTTGGAGAGGAGGTGAAGAAAAGGGAACCCTGGTACTCTGTTGGTGGGATTGTAAATTGCTGCAGTCACTGTGGGAAATATAGAGGTTCCTCAAAGTATTAAGGCTAGAACTACCATATTATTTAGGAATTCCTCTTCTGGATGTATATATCTGAAAAATGTGAAAACACGAATTCGAAAAGATATATGTACCCCTTTGTTCACAGCAGCATTATTTATAATAGCTAAGACACGGAAACAACCTAAGAATCCATCAGTAGATAAAGAATGAACAAAATGGTTAAAGTTAAAGATGTGGTATAAACAGTTAAGCCTTGAACAACTGAGGTTTGAGCTGATCAGGTCCACTTATAGGAGAACTTTTCTCAATAAATACACAGTTGGCCCTCCACATCCCTGGGTTTCAAATTTTTGAATTCAGCAAGCCACAGAGAAAACAGTATTTTCCATCTGAGTTTGAGAATCTGCATATGCAGTGGGCCTACTTAAGTTATTCATAGATTTTCAACTGCATGAGGGTCTGTGCCATAAAAAGATGAAATTTGTCATTTTTAACAAATCTTGGATGGATCTTGAGGGTATTATGCCAAGTGAAATAAATTAGAGGGAAAGGGACAAAAACATGATTTCACTCCTGTGGAATACAAAACAAAAAAACAAAAGAACAAAACAAAATAAAAACAAACTCATAGATCAGACAACAGATCCATGGCTGCCTGAGGGGAAGGAAAGGGTGAGGGAAGGGCAAAATAGGTAAATGGAGTCAAATATATGGTGACAGATGGAAACTGCTTTTGGTGGTGTATATAGATATCCAATTATAATGTTGTATACCTGAAACTTACGTAAGGTTATTAAACAATGTTACCTCAATTAAAAAAGAACACTTCCTTTAAAAAAATGCATGCATTTACTTAATAGATTATGATTGAAAAAGGTATACTTGAACTGTAAATCATCTTTACCCCTGCCCTCATTCCCTTTTCTCTGGTTCCTCTTCTCAGAGGTAACCACCCATAATAGTTTCTTATGTATTTTCAGACATAAGACATGTATTTTTTTTTTTTTTTCTTAATAGGCTGTATTTTTTTTTAAGAGCTAAATAATAATCTATTGAATGGATTTGTTTTGATACATAGGTTTTTTTCCTGATCTTTTGCTCTTGCTGTTAAAATAGCGTATCTTTTCCCACATGTGAATGAATAGCTACAGGATAAATTTTAAAAAGGAATAGCTGGGTCCAAACGAATGTGCATTTTGTTTAAATTGCTTTTTGTTTTTAATACAAAACTATTTCAAAACTTTTGTTATCTTTTCTTTGGAAAGTTTTTAATTTATTTTTCAGTTTTATGAATGAATCTTCATTTGTTTAGGAGTCATTTCAGTGAACCCATTCTACTCTTTACTGGGTTTTTTTTATTGTGTTGTTTGACTATGGAAATTGTGTTGCAAGTATTTTTCCCTTTGTCATTTGTTTCTTGATTTTATTGTTTATGCCTGTGTACCTAGTTTAAAGATTTTACAGAAAGTTTATTAGTCTTTTTTTAATAGTTTTTGGATTTTGAGCCATGCTTTAATAGTCCCCCATGATGAGATTATTTAAAGCAAAAAGCAAAGACATCCCTCAGTTTTTCTTCTACTTATATGATTTTTTTATTTGAATTTAAATTGTTGAGCCAACTGAAATTTATTTTGGTGTAAGGAATAAGGTAGGGATCCAACTAATTTTTTCCTGATGAAATGATAATTATTACAAACACAGAATGATTCAGACTTACCGTGTAGTAAAATTTCATGTGTCCGACCTTTTTACTACTAATTTGTACCCAATGTTTATAGGAAATACAGTATTTATAATACCTGGTAAAGCCATTGCTCTTCCTCACAAATACTGGTTTTTAATTTTTTTCCTTTTCTTTTTATTTTGGCCTCTTATTTTTTCATGTGAACTTTAAATTGACCTTTTCTTAGGGCATTAAAAAAGTCAAGATATTGTTTTACTGCTGTGTGAAATTTATAAATTATTTAGTAAAAATCAATATTTTTATTATTAGCCTATCATTTATTTACATTATCTTTTGGTCCCTTTTAACATTTTATTTCCATGACTCTTAAAGATTTAAGTTTATTTCTAGGTATTTTCTTCTTGTTACTGTTGTAAATAGAATCCTTGCTTTTCTGTTGTTTTTAACTTAAATTATATTTTATTGTTTATGCTATTACAGTTGTCCCAGTTTTTCACCCTTTGCCCCTCTCCACCAAGAGTCTCCCCCCCAAACTCCCTCAGGAAATCCCAGTACCATTGTCCACATCCATGGGTCATGCATATATTGTCTTTGGCTACAATATTCTCTCTGCTGTACTTTATATTCCTATGACTATTTTGTACCAACCAACTTCTCCTTTTCAATACCTTCACCTTTTTTACCCATTTCCCTATCCCCCTCCCATCTGGCAACCATCAAAATGTTCTCTGTATCTATGATTTTCTTTCTTTCTTTCTTTTTTTTTTCACTATTCATAGTTCTTTTTTTATGATTCTGTTTCTGTTTTGCTTGTATATTTGTTTTTTAGATTCAGTTATCAATAGGTATTTATTGCCATTTTATTCATATTTTTGGTCTTCTTAAAGAAGACCTTTTAACATTTCATATAATACTTGTTTGTTAGTAATAGACTCTTTTAGCTTTTTCTTGTCTGGGAAGCTCTTTACCTGTCCTTTAATTCTAGATAATAGCTTTGCTGGATAGAGTAATCTTGGTTGTAGGTCCTTGCTTTTCAGTAATTTGAGTATTTCCTGCCAGTCCCTTTTGGCCTGCAAAGTTTCTTTTGAGAAATCGACTGACAGTCTTATGGGAGCTCCCTTGTAGGTAACTTACTGCTTTTCTCTTGATGCTTTTAAGATTCTCTTTGTCTTTAACCTTTCACATTTTTATTATGATGTGTTTGGGTGTAACACAGGAGCTCCAGACCCAACTGGGGAGCTGTGTAAGTGTTTGCGATATTCCAAAAAAATCACCTGGAGGAGTAGCAGATGTGTACATGCCATTTATTACTCATATACTGGGGAGTGCATCAACAGTGACAGGTTGCTGTGAGAGAGACCACACCTCCTCCATTCTGAGGCTCATTATAAGGTGTCCCAGACAAAGGCAGCATGGGTCCAGGTTGCACAAACCTGAGTGTGGTCTAGAGCTACATTACATCAGTGCATACGTGTAGATGGAAAAGTTCAAGAAGCAGTCACAAGAGAAGAAGCCACTCCAAAAAGGAGATAAAGAAGGAGTTACAATCCATTCCCAAAACAATACACATTCCTTCTGGCCAGAGACCCTCTGACTAGCTCTCAGTCATGGGAGGGGAAGGGCTGTGTATTGACACCACATTTGGTGTGGGCTTCTTTGGGTTCATCTTGTTTGGGACTCTCTGTACTTCCTGGACTTGTATGTCTACTTCCTTCACCAAGTTAGGGAAGTTTTCTGTCATGATTTTTTTCAAATAGGTTTTCAGTTTCTTGCTCACTCTCTTCTCCTTCTGGCACCCCATTATGTGAATGTTGGTGTGCTTGAAGTTGTCTCAGAGGCTCCTTACACTATCCTCATTTTTTTTTTTAAATTCTTTTTTCTTCTTGCTGTTCTGATTGGTTGTTTTTTGTTTCTTTATATACCAAATTGCTGATTGGATTCTTGGCTTCATACATTCTACTGTTGATTCCCTGTAAAATGTTCATTTCAGTTGATGCATACTTCCTTTCTGACTGATTTCTTTTTTATGGTTTTTTTATGCTGAAGTTTTCTCTGAGTTTATCTCTCGTCCCCTAGCTTCATTGAGCATTTTTATAACCAGTGATTTGAATTCTGCATCTAGTGGATTGCTTATCTCCATCTTGTTTAGTTCTTTTCCTGGAGTTTTGTTCTGTTCTTTCATTTGGGCCATGTTTCTTTGTCTTCTCATTTTGGCAGCCTCCCTGTGTGTGTTTAGAAACACAGATAGGGCTGCTATGACTCCCTGGCAGAGCGGCCTAATGTAGCAGGTATACCATAGGGTCTAGTGGTACAGCTGCCCCATAACCCAAGCTGGGCAGTCGAGATGCATCTACTGTGTGGGCTGTGTACCCTTTCCTCTTGTAGTTGAGCCCTGATTGCTGTTGGCAGGTCAGTGGGAGGGATTTACCCAAGCTGATCATCTTCAAGGACTGGCTGTGAACACTGACCACTAACTTCTGACTACTGTGGAGGATCAGCTGTGCAGGGGCCCACTCCACAGAGCAGGTCTTACTTCAGCAGGGCTCTGGTGCCTGCTCATTCCACCTCTTAAGTATGTCACTTGTGGAGGTGGTTGGGTAGTGGTGCTTCAGTGTGGTCTATCGCTGTCCATTAGGTGTCAGGCTCTGTGGCCTCCTGAGAGGTGTAGACTGAGGTCAAACACTGCCTGTGTTCTGTCCAAGGCCACCTGGCATAGGCTACGAAGCAGTCTTCATTTGGCTGCTATTTGTGCTGGACTTGGAGGCCTAGCTGTGAACCAACACCAGCTGCTGCTAGTGCCCAGTCTGGGTGCACTTAACAAAAGTTACGGGATTTGCTGAGGCCTGATACTCCTTGTTTGAGAGAATTTAGGAAAATCTGAAGCATGGGCAAAGGCAAACCTTTCGTATGGAAAAGCCACTGGAAACAGCTTGGGTGGACTTGAAAGTTGGATGGGGCAGAGCCTCAGGGAATCACCAGGGTGGAGCAAACATTGTGAGCCTGGTTGATGGAGTCTCAGGTGTCTGCCTGCCAGCTCCGTTGATGGGGGGGTAGGGTGGGGGGGGGGTCAGAAAAGGAACAATGGCTTCTTCCAGCACTCTGTTTTGGAGAAAGATGCGCCCCAGCTCTTGATCTGATGCCAGAGACTTTAGTTTTTCCCCATATACCTCTGGTGCCCCTCAAGCTGCTGCCATGGAGTTGGAGCTCTAAGGGAGTGAGTCTGAGTTAAATCTGTATGTAGGCCCTTTAAGAGGAACTACCTCGGACTCCAAAAGTTTTTATCTTCCATACTGATTTTTATAGCTGGGAGTAATGGGGATTTACCTTTTTGGCACGGGGACCCTGGGCTGTGGGGCCTGATGTGGAGCTGGGATCTCTCACTCTCAAGATATCCCTCCTAGTTTTTATCTGCAGTACATGGGTGTGGGACCAGCCTGCTCTGTGTCTCTGCCTCTCCTACCAGTCTTGATGTGGTTTCTTTAATTTCATAGTTACAGGACTTCCATTCAGCTCAATTTCTGGTAGTCCTTAGTAATGTTGAGTCTGTAGATCAATTTAGGGAGAACTAACATCTTGATTATATTGACTCTTCCAATCCATGTATATGGGATATCTGATTTTTTTCATCAAAGTTGTGCAATTTTCTTCATCTAGACCTTGTACATATATTAGATTTATATCTAAATCTATCCTTTTTTTTTTTTTTTTGCCTGCTAATATAAAAATGGTATTTGGAGGGTGTTTTGGTCCATAGAGACAACAGTGTCATCTGGGAACAAAAGCAGTTTTATTTCTCCCTTCCCATTCTGTATATCCTTCCCCTCTTTTCTTGTCTTCCTCTATAGCTAGGACATCCAGTTTGGTGTTAAATAAGAGTGGTGAGAGCGGATGTCTTTGTCCTTGGTCCTCATTTTAGCGGAAAAGCATCTAGTTTCTCACAGTTAAATGTGATGTTGGCTCTAGGGTTTTTGTTGATTTTTTTTATCAAGTTGAAGAAATTCCCCTAAATACCTGGTTAGCTGAGTTTTTTTTATCAGGAATGGCCGATAGAGTTTTATCAAATGTTTTTCCTTGCATCTATTGATATGATTGTGCGATTTTTCTCTGGCTTATTGATATGATGGATTGCATTAATTGATTTTTGAATGTTGAACCAATCTAGTGCATACCCGGGATAAATCACATTTGGTTGTGATACATAATTCTTTTTATACACCGTTGGATATAATTTGCTAGTATTTTGTTGACCATTTTTGCATCTTTGTTCATGAGAGATGTTGATTTGTAGTTTTCCTTTCCTCACTTAAGAGGTGGAATGAGCAGGATTTGTAATGTCTTTAGTTTCGGTATTAGGTCAATGCTAACCTAATAGAATGAGCTAGAAAGTATTTCTTGTTCCATTTTTTTGAAATATTTTAGAAAATGGACATAATTTCTCAAACATTTGGTAGAATTTACCAGTGAACCACCTGGGCCTAATGTTTTCTATTTTGAAAGGTTATTAATTATTGATTCAGTTTCTTAAATAGATTTAGGACTGTTCAGATTATCTACCCTTGTTTGAATTTTGTTAAAAAGATAAAAGATTTTATCTTTTAGGGGATTGCTCCATTTCACCTAAGTTGTCAGATTTGAGGGCATAGAGTTGTTCTTAATATTCCTTTGGTATTCTTTTTAATATCCATGACATCAGTATTGATGTCCCCTTTTTCATGTCATACCTTAGTAATTTGTATCTTCTCTTTTTCTTTGCTAATGACCATGCTAAAGATTTATCAATTGTATTGATCTTTTCAAAGAGCAAGACATTTTGGTTTTATTGATTTTTTTTTCTATTGATTTCTTTTTTATAAATTCATTAATTTATGCTCTAATTTTTATTTCATTCTACTTTTTTTGAATTTGCTTTTTCAAGTTTTCTAAGTTAAGAGATTATTGTTTTAAACTTTTTCCCTAATATATGCATTCAGTGTTATAAATTTTCCTTTAAGTGCTGTTTTTACTGCATCCCAAATTTTTTGAAAAGTTGTTTTTATTTCATTTAACTAACAATGTTTTTAAACATCGCTTTACTTTTCTTTTTTTTGACCCATACATTATTTAAAGTGTGTTGTTTATATTCCAAGTATTTGGGGATCTTTCCAGGAATCTTTGTTAATGATTTCTAGTGTAATGCCATTGTAGTTTTGAGAGTATATTTTGTATGGTTTTTGTTCTTTTAAATATTTCAAAGTATATTATGGGCCATAATATGGGCTGTTTTGGTGGATGTTCATATGAGTTTGAGAAGAATATGTGTTCTGCTATTGTTGGATGAAGTAATTAATAGATGTCAGTTATATCCGGTTGATCACTATTGCTCGTCAGTTCAAATATGTCCTTACTAATTTTCTACCTCTTAAATCTGTCCATTACTAATAGAGGGATCTTGAAGTCTCCAACTGTAATAGTGGATTTATCATTTTCTCTTTAAGGATTATTACGCCTTTTTGGAGAATTAACCCTCTTATTATTATATAATGCTCCTCTGTCTTGATAATTTTTTCTGCTCCATAGCTGGCTTCATATGAAATTATTATAGCTACTGCAACGTTCTTCTGATTAGCATTAGCATAGTATGCCCTTTATTCATCTCTTTTAATCTGTATGTGTCCTCATATTTAAAGTGAGTTTCTTCTAGATAGCATATATTTGGATCTTGTTTTTATATCCACTCTGACAGTCTCTTGTCTTTTAATTGGTATATTCAGGCCATTGATGTTTAAAGTGATTATCGATCAGTTGGATTATTACCTGCCATAGTTATTTTCTAGTCATTGCCTCATTTTTTTGTCTTTGATTTTGTCTTCCACTCTTTTTCTGCCTTTGGTTTTAATTGAGCATTTTATATTATTTTTTTCTCATTTAGCATATTAATTATAGTTTTAGAGGTTGCCCTTGAGTTTGCAATAGATATTTGCCATTAATCCAAGCTTTCTTTCAAATAATACTGTAGCCCTTCACGTGTTTGGTTGGCCAAAAAGTTTGTTCAGTTTTAAAGTAAAAGACATACTTTTCATTTTCACCAATAATTCTATTGAACAACGTATTCACCATTTTGTTTCACTGCCTGATGCCATCGTTCAGGCAACTTCATGAGTCCATTTTCCGAAAACTTTATCTTTTTGAGCAAAGAACTGTTTTAGGTGCCTTTAGCAGTCTTCCACAAAATTGGAATTTATTCCATTAAGAGAGTTTTGTGAAGACTGAAATAAATGGAAATCTGAAGTTGTACTGTCTGGTAAATACAGTGGATGAATCAGAACATCCCAGCCCAGCTGTAACAGTTTTTGCCTGGTCATCAAAGAGACATGAGGTCTTGGATTATCCTGATGGAAGATTATATATTTCCTATTGACTAAGTCTGGACACTTTTTGTCTACTGCTGCTTCCAGTTGGTCTAATTGGGAGCAGTATTTGTTGTAATTAGTCACTTGGTTTTGTGGAAGGAGCTTGTAATAGAGGACTTTCTCCCAATCCCACCATATACACAACATCAACTTCTCTGGAAGAAGACCGGCCTTTAGTGTAGTTGCTGGTGGTTCATTTCACTTACCCCACGATCTCTTCCCTTCCACATTACTGGAAAGTATTCACTTTTCATCGCCTGTCGCAATTTGTTTTGAAAACAGAACATTTTCTTATGATTAAACAGAGAATTGCATGTGGAAATATGGTCAAGAATTTTTTTTTCACTTATGTGGAACCCCAAAATCAAAGGAATTAACATAATCAGGCTGGTGCAAAACACGTGATTTGGATTTTTTGAGTATGTTGGTATCTCCCACATGGTATAATGTGGATGTCAATTTCATCACTGTCAACTTCAACTGGTCTTCCTGGCTTAGAGCACTGTCCAGTGAGAAATCTCCAGCACAAAACTTTGCAAACCACTTTGACTTGTTCGATCAGTCACAGCACCCTCTTTTATACACTGCACAAATCGTTTTTTGCATTTCAGTTGTGTTTTTACCTTTCTTGAAATAAACCATAATATGCCAAAAATGTTGCTTATTTTCTTCCATCTTCAGCGTTAAATGGCTACACAAAAATTTACCAATTTTGATGTCTTTTTTAAATGCACACTGACCTGACAGCTCTAACAGTACAATCTAACAGAATTGTTTCAAATGAAGTTAAAGACAGCTAAGCACTACTATTGTCCTCATACAGAAAATGATGAGGAACTCTTTGGCCAACCTAAAAGTGCCAAGGTACTTTGTAACAAGATACTTCCGATTCTTCCCTCCGGTCCCTTTTCACATTGCTGTGATTCATTTCACTTATTATATAAGCTATAATCATTCAGTACATATAGCAACTATTTTTAACAAGCTATTATTTGTTAGATCTGTTAAAAATATTAAAAAACTGTGTTACTTTACCATTATATTTTTCTTCCCTTTTTTTTATCTAGATTCAAGTTTCTTACTTGAAGCCATTTTCCTCCTTTCTGACTAATTTCTTTTAACATTTCTTGCAAGACAGGTCTACTGAAAACAAATTTCCTTGGTTTATATTTGTCTAGAAAGTTTTCCCTTGTCTTTCAGTTTGAAACTAATTTTTGCTGGTTACAGAATTGTAGATTGGTGAGGTTTTTTTTCTTTCAAACTCAATTTCACTCTAGCTTGCAAAGTTTCTAAGGAAAGTTTGGTGTATTCCTCATCTTTCTGTAGGTAATTGTCCCATACTTCCTAGATATTCTTTTTTATTCTTCTCTTGGCATTTCAGTTTTGGAAGTTTCTGATAACATTTTTTCAAGCACACAGATTTTATTTCCTTTGGTTGTTTTCAGTCTAATGATGAACCCATCAAAGGCCTTTTTAAATTTCTCTTACAGTGTTTTGATTTCCAGCATATCCTTTTGATTCTTAGTATTCCCAACTCTCTGCTTACATCACCCATCTGTTCTTGCATATTGTCTTATTTTTCCATTAGACCCCTTAACATATTAATCATAGTTATTTTAAATTAGTCTGATAGTTTCTATATCCTGGTTTTATCTAAGTCTGGTTCTGACGCTTGCTTTGTCTTTCCAAATTGTGCCTTTAATATGCCTTGTAATTTTTTTAATTGAAAAGTGGACATTATGTACTAGGTAAATGGAGCTTTTAGTGTGAGGTTGTGTTTACCTCATTAGAGGTAGACTGTATTATTTTAGGCAGTAGCTGTATGTGTCAGAGACTGGCATTTCCTTTAGTATCTTTGTTTTTGTCTCCCCTGTTGGTTTGGGTTTCCTTCGTTACCTTTTAAATAAGTTCTGAGACATGTAGTTTTTTAATTTATATTGCCCTGTTATATTGGAGCCCTACTGATGTAGTGGTTAGGTATTAGGGGGTAGGGAGATGCTAATTATAGACCTATGATTACATTTGCCCTTGGGTTGTCTTCTCATTCCCCTCTGCCTGCCTTACCCCATAGGAGAGACAGGGAGGATATGGAGGTCCAGAGTTGGGCATTTCTCTTCCCCTAGGTCAGTCAGTCTCTGGTAAAATAGTTTTCCTTGAGGACAAGTCTTGTTAGGAAGAACAGATTGCCCCATGCACATTTCAAAAAGGCTGCTTTATCGCTTACCCTGCCAGAAGTATAAGGAGGTGTTCCTCCAGTTTCACTGTGAGAATCTGGTAGAGCTCATGGAGGTAAAACTCAAAAAAAAATTTTAAAAAAACCTAAAAAATTTCTACCCCAGTAAATTGTGATTTTCTGTATCCACCTCTCTTGCCATTTACCAGGGAAGCAGTTTGCCCTGTGACCTCAATTCTTTGATGGAGCTAAGAAGGGTGGTTGATTTTCAGTTTGATTAACTTTGTTCTTTTTTTTAAAAAAAAAACTTTATTTATTTATTTCTATAGGGGAAGGGAAGGAGAGAAACATTGATGTGCGACAGAAGCATCAATTGGCTGCCTCTCTCACACCCCCAACCAGGGACCTGGCCTGCAACCTAGGCATGTGCCCTGACTGGGAATTGAACTGGCAGGCTTTTGGTTTGTAGGCTCATGCCCAACCTACTGAGCCACACCAGTCAGGGCCACTTTGTTGTTAATGTGGATGGTAATGATGATTTCCAAGCTCCTTACAAGAAACTGTCCTATGACTTTTTTAAGTTGTATTTTCATTATTAATCAGTTCAAAATATTTTCTTAATATCTCTTGTGATTCATTCTTTTGACATGTGGGTTTTTTAAATTCCACTGTATTCAAAAAGCATATATATTCTTTGAATTCTTGAAAATTTTTGAAATTTGTCTTATGGCCTAGCATATGGTGTGTCTCGGTATTATATAACATGTACACTGAAAAAGAATATATTTTGCAATTGCTGAATGTATTTTTCCTAAATATCAAGTTAGGTTAAGATGGTTGATGGTGTTACTCACATCTTTGTTTTTACTTAATGTTTTCCCAGTTCTATCAATTGCTGAGAGGAGTACTATTATCTCCAATTCTGTTAATTTGCTTTCTCCTTTATTTTTGTCCATTCTGTATCATGTGTTTTGAAGCTCTGTTATTAGGTATGTACACATTTATGATTGCTGTTTTCCTCATGAATTGACCTTTAGTCATTATGGAATATTCTGCATTGTTTCTCGTTATACTCTATACCTTGAAACCTTGATATGAAATTAATATAGTCCCTCCATCCTTCTTATGCTTTACCGTTTGTTTTCTACTTTTCATCTCTTATGGATCTTGCTTTTTTATTCATTCTGATACTCTCTAGCTTTAAATTAGTATTTTAGTCAATTTATATTTAATGTGATTTTTGACAAGGTTATATTCAGGACTGTTTTTTGTTTGTATCCTCTGATTTTTATATCTTTCTTCTTTCTTGTCTTCTTTGAGGTTCATTTACTAATTCTTACAATTTAATCTATTGAGTTCTTAGCTATACTTCTTTGCATTATTATGGTTGTCATAGAGATTGTACCATACTTATTAAAGTTAATATTATACCACATTATATCAAATGTAAGAATCTATATGTGTCCATATAGAGCCATCTCTAACCCCATCCTATAAGCTACAGGTGTGATATGTATTATCATCACATGCATTATTAACCCCACAGTATAGTATTAAAATATTTTGCTTTAAACACTCATGCATTTTATAGAAATGAAGAGGAGAAAAATAGGCTTTTATATTTCTTTATTTACCACTTCTAATATTACTGATTTTTTTTTTGAAAATCCAACTTTACATATATAACATGTACCCTCAATCTGAATAACTTAAAAAAATTCCTAAAGTGTCAGTCTATTGATGAGGAGTTCTCTTAGTTTTTATTTATCTGGAAATATGTCAATTTGCCTTTATTCTTGAAGGGTATTGTTTTGGTAATGGAATTCTAGATTGACTGGGGTTTTTTTCTTTCTCTTAACTAAAGATGTCTTACCACTGCTGTTTGTTCTCCATCATTTCTAATTCAAAGTCATCATGCATACGTATGCTTATTCCTTTTTATGTGTAGTTATTTTTTTCTCTGGCTGTTTTTAAGGTTTTTCTCTTTGATCTTTGATTTTCAGTAGTTTGAGCCTAGTTTTGGGTTATAGCTTGGGATTCTCAGCTCTTCTGGAATATATAAATAGATACCTTTCACCAAACTTAGGGGTTTTTTGGACGTTACTTCATGAAATTTTTTTTGTCCTTTTTTTTTCTTCTCTTTTGGACCTTCAGCTAAATGTATCTTAGAACTTTTAGTACTGTACCATGGATCCCTAAGGCTTTTTTTCTTTTTTTGCTCTTTTTCAGATTGGATACTTTATCTTAGTCTATCTTTAAGTTCACTGACTCTTTTTGTCTTTACTACTATATTCTATATCCATCAAGCAAGTTTTTTCTTTTTACTTCAAGTGTTGTATTTATTAATTAGGAGTGTCCTTTTTAAAAAATGTTTTCTTTTTTGAGATTTTTCTGTGTTTATTCTTTATATTTCCTTTGTGTCCATTAGCACTATAATAGTAACTGCTTTAAAATCTTTGCTAAATCCAGATCTGTTTCATCTTGCAGTTGGTTTCCATTGATTGCCTTTTGAGTATTGAGTTTTGTTTCCTATTTCTTGATAGGTCTGCTAACTGGGATTGTATTCTGGATGTTATAAATGATACCTTGCAGAGCCTGTGGATTGTGTTATATTTCCCCAGTGAGTGTTGATTTATCCAGTTTTGTTTTAGCACAATTTATTTAATTAGTTCAAAACTGCAAAATTTGCCTGCCTTGCAGAGGGCAGCAGCTAGAATATTAAGATTTTATGTTTAGCTGCAGTGCTTTGAGCCCGATGGTGTGTATTGTAGTTTCAGTAATCAGCCGGAGATTTTAGTTTATTTATATACATATTGGGATTTTCTCCTTTGGCTTTTTTCCTATTCAGTATTCTCCACTTAAGTACTTTGTAGTTGCTGTGATTGTTCCCAACTCTTTTCTCTAATTCCTCATGCCATCAAGGCTGTGGGGGTTTTTTCTGTTGTAGCCACACTCCTTTACTCCTTTGGCAGCCACTGAGACCTCTCCCCAAGTTAAAAGCCATAAATCTAAACTCAGGGCTTTCCGTTCCAATTATTGATGATTACTGATGAGTAGGTAGAATACAAAATACCCAGGTGCTCCTGCACATTGGTCCAAGAACCTGGGCAGGAAGTGAATCCAAAATATAGATACAGCATAATAATGTATAGGACAAAATGTGATAGTTAAAGCAAGAAGTTGAGGGAGGAAGATAGTAGTGGAAATTTTGGGTATGAGGAAATAAAGCAGAATTTTGTGCCTCTGAGCAGGTTACACTGTCGCCAAGTAAATAGACACTAAGTATATAAAATCTTTTTTTTACTACGTGGTTCTTTCAGAGGTCCTTTAAATTTCAGTTTAAGCTTTCTTGGATAGCCTTCTGCTTACTCTCAAATATTATAGGTTGCAGTTTATGTAACACCACTTCCCCACCCCTGTTCTTTCTCCTGGGACCCATCCTTTCATTGTGTTACTTTTATACTTTGAAAACATAAAATAATCTTTGTAACATGTATTACTGTTTGTAATGTTTTTAAATAGCGCTACACTGTAAACTCGATGAGGAGAATGACCATGTTTTTGTATGCCCAGCTCCTAGCCTAGTGCCTCACGTGTTAGATGCTCAGTCCATATTTGTTGAGGAGTGAATAAATATATATAAATATGCATACATGCATAGGTACATACACAAGGGCCAAGTAATGCAAAGTAAGAGTTATACACATCTGTTATAGTTAATCTTAAGCTCTTCAGTAGAGTTGAGGTTTTTTTAAACCTAGATTTTTAAGGAAGCAATACGCATGAGTTTGAAGAAAGTTAATTGAGTTCCAAATTGGGAGGAGGAAAGGAGTGGCAAGAAGATATAGGGAAATTAGTAAAATAATATTGGCAAGAGTTAGAAACTACTTTATACATTAGCAGTAAAATTTTTTTATAAATATGGAGAAAGATACTAGATCATGGTAAAAGATTTAAGAATTAACTAGGCAGATAAATAGTATGGAGTCATAGAAAATAACAGCAAACAGGAATAATATGTGAAAGTTTGAAAAGGAGAATTCAGGCAGTAATCTTGAATAATAGGACACCTGAGGCATAGAGATGAATGATAAAAAGCAATCAAGTACTTTTTGTTCCCTCTTGCTTCTGTGTGTTTCAGGGTTCCCAGGTCCTCATGATAGGAAGCAAAAAGCAAATATTTATAGGCTATTATAATCGGATATCTTTGTAGTGAAACTTTTTTTTCCACAGCTCTTGGATAAGCACAAGAATACAGAGAGCATGGTGGAGCTTCTGGACTTGTATCAGTTGGAGGATGAAGCCTACAGCAGCCTTGCAGAAGCCACAACTGAACTCTATCAGTATTTGCTACAACCATTCCGAGACATGAGAGAACTTGCCATGCTACGAAGACAGCAGATCAAGGTAATTTTTTTAAACCTAAATAGTAGCATGCCTGTTGCATAGTTCTCAACCTGGCTGGCTATGCATTTTAAGTACAAGAGGAGCTTTTTAAAAATGTACATATCTGGTTCTTTATCCCCAAAGACTCTAGTTTGGTAGGTTTGAGTTATATACAATCTAAACACATTGTCTTAAAGCATCTCAAAAGACAATTCTACTGAATAGCCAGGAAGAACAGCCTAGAAAGTACAATGAGAGATCCCCTTCCCACTTTGCTGGACTTCTCTCTCTACTTCTGTCTCCCTTTTACTGTTTCGGGTACCATGTAGTCCTAGACTTCTTTACCAGAAGTTTTGGAACATTTGTTTTGAGAATACCTTGTTTTGAAAGTTATAAGTATTTAATGGCATAGCTTTAAAATTCATGATATTCAACTTCCATGTATAAAGTATATATTACATTATTTTGAAACAAGTGTTTAAGGATTTGTTTTTATAGCAGAGTAATAGAGTAACTATTACTCTGTTTAAGTCACATGGAAATTTTGCTGAACTAGGACATGAAAATTGTGTTTTTGCATAATGGGTTAAATTGGAACAAATTACATAAGAAACGTGTATTTGAGAAATTAGAAGCACACTCTCTCTAGAGTCCTTTTCTCTGGAAAAGGACTGAGAGGAAAGTCTTTTCTTTCCTCTCAGACATGTATCTTTACTTAGGCCCTGACTTGGCAGCTCAGTTGGTTAGAGTGCCCTCGTGATATGTCAAGGTTGTGGGTTCAATCCCCCAGTAAGGGCACATAAAAGAAGCAACCAATGAATGCATAAATAACTGGCACAACAAATCCATGTTGCTCTCCCTCTCACCCCTCTCTCCCTATTCTCTATTTCTTTCTGTCTCTAAAATCAAATTATTTTTAAATTGGTTTCAGAGACAACAGGGTGGTGATTGTGGGGGGCAGCAGAGCATAGGGGACTAAATGGTAATGGAAAAAATATAATAAAGGTCATACGTTTAAAAAATTTTTTTAAAGTGATATTAGCAATTAATTTGGGAATTTTATGATTGGGAGCAAAAATGAATAGTATGTTTGGTAAGGTAAAGCATGTCTGTGTATTTTTTTCCCTTTACTAATAAATCAGGTTACAGAGCAGCACAGGCTTACCACACAATTGACACACTCTCCTTTATTAATACTTTTGAAAACTATTGGATTGTCAGTTTATCATAAACTTGGCATTTTGTTTAAAATGGTAACTTGTAAATGAGCTATCATTTTTAGACACTAGAATATCCTCCAAATTTTTCAACAAACTGTGGATGTTTATCCATTGAGAACTTGAATGAAAGGCCAGGAATGAAGAGAATGACATGGAGGCCCCCGGCTTGTAGATGAGGCAGACACAATCTGGACAGTTCAGCATTGACTATCAGAATCTATGTGCATTTTCACTTTCATATTAATTATGTCAGGATTTGTATTTTGTATTAATATCAGCAAATTGATTGAACCTGAGTTCACTAACATTACTTACTGCTCCATTTTTCCTGGGAAACAGAGTATAGGTAAAGAGGAATAGACAACAAAATTTTTGAATTTGTAGCTTTTTGAAAGGTAAATATTATATTTTACTGTATTTCTCTTTCTATGATATTACTCCTAAGTGCCCACTCATCTATGACTACGTTTTTGTTCTTTACCCTTCTTGTGAAGTTTTAAATACAAGTGTTCAATTTAGTTTGTGAGCTCACACAGTGTGTCAGACAAGTGTTTAAATGGAGCTATTACATAAAATATTTCATTTAATCCTTACAACAACGCTGTAACTTAGGTGCTCTTGTTGTCCTTACTTCATAGATAAGAAAACTAATGTTAGATTAGGATGATTTATGTAACATGTTCATAGCTAGGTAGAACATGTTATAAACATAACATGTTCATAAATGGCAGAACTGGTACAAGTGCTCAAATTTAAGTCTCTTTTTTCCTGAAGAATTTGTTTTTTGTTTGTTTTGTTTTTATTGCATTACTGGTTACTAGTTACATTTAAGTTAGAAAATTCATACTCAGTAAAAAAGCAATTATAATTGACTTCATATTTATTATGAGTAGAACTAAAAACTATTACTTATTTTGTACATTATTATTTTGGGATGTTTACCATAGAAATACTTAGTTCTTACGAAGATAACTTACAGACAACTAGTTTGTAATTGGAGAATTTGTTTCTGTGTTTTAAAATGTATTTGTGTTACTAAATTAGGCTAGCTTTATTTTATTTTATTTTATTTTTAAAGATTTTATTTATTTATTTTTGGAGAGGGGAAGGGAGGGAAAAAGAGAGGGAGAGAAGCATCAATGTGTGGTTGCATCTCGCATGCTCCCTGCTGGGGACCTGGCCTGCAACCTAGGCATGTGCCCTGCACTGGGAATTGAACTAGTGACCCTTTGGTTCTCAGACTGGCATGCAGTTCACTGAGCCACACAAGCCAGGGCTAGGCTAGCTTTATTAATAAAAATACCTTTCTGGCACAAACTGGCAAACTAATCTTTAAATCTTAATTTAGTAAGATCAGCTTAGTAAATTTTGTGTTATGAAGGTACAGAATTAGTGCCTGAAATAGAGGAAAATTTCATTCTCACAATAGTGCCATTGATGTGGTGTATGTTTGTGCCCTGAGCTAATTAAAAAAAAAAGAAGAAGAAATTCAAAATAGGGAAAGCAATTGAATGTGTATTAATATCAAATGTAGTATTATTAATATTCAGATTTACTCTAGTGGAATATTATTTTAAGTTCCAGAAGAAAGGGTATGTGTTGAATTGACTATAAATGCTTTTTCTAAGTACTAGCCTACAGTGATTTTTATTTTTCCAAAATTTCAGTATTCCCATATTTGAGAAACAGTTGCCCTGCAATTGCCCTACGTGGAGCCTCTAATATATTCTGACAGGGCTAATTAGTACTTCTGGAAGGACTTATTTCTTTCTGAGGTTTTATTTTTTTTCATGATTTTTTTTTGCCCTTGATAAGGTAAAGGATGACACTAAAATTATGCTTACATAGAAATTTATAGCTTTAAGTGCTTGTTAGAGAAAAAGAAAGGTCTAAAATCAATTATCCAAGCTTCTACTTTTAAGAAAGCTGGTATAAAGGAGAGCAAGTTAAGTCCAAAGTTAAATAAAAGTAAAAAAAAAAAATTAAGAGTGGGAATCAATGAAAAAGGAATCAAGTAACAGATATAAATCATTGAAACTAAAGCATGATTATTTGGGGGAAAATCCAATACATTTTATAAACCTAGCTAAATTGATTTTTTTTTTTAAGAAGAGGAAAAAAACCACCTGGCTATATGAGTATTAAAAGTATAGTTATTATTACAGATTCTACAGATTTTTAAGTGGCTAATAAGAGAATATGAACAAATTTCTGCCAAATAAACTCTACAACTTAGGTGAAATGGAAACCTGTCTTTCAGAAATACAAACTATCAATATGGATTCAAGGAGAAATAGAAAAGTTTTGAAAGCCCTATATCAAAGGTTGGACTCATAACTTAGAACAAAGAAAACTCCAACTCTAGATGACATCATTGGAAGATTTATCAAACATTTAAGGAAGAAATAATGCCAATTCTACACAAACTCTTTCAAAAAGCAAAGCAGGAAATACTTCCTAACTTATTTTTCAAAGCTAGTATTATCCTGATACCAAAACCAAATGACATTTACAGAAAAAAGATTACAGATAAACACCCCTTATGAATGTAGATACAGTATTCATTAATATAATATTAAAATGGGATCCAGTAATCTATGAAAAGGAAGATAATGCTCTGATTAGGGTTTATCTCAGAAATAGTATAAGGTTGACTTAAGATTAAAAAATAAATCAATGTAACTCACCATGTAATCAGAATAAAGAGAAAAATTATATTATTTCAGTAGCTGCAGAAAATCACTTGACAAATTTTTCAGTGTGTTTATCATAAAAACTCAACAAACTAGAAGGAGATGGCAACTTCTTCAACCTGATGAAGGGCATATATGAAAAGTCTATCAAATGTACATGACATCTTTCCTCTTACGATAGAGAACAAGGCAAGGTCATCTGCTCTTACATTTCAGTAAGGCAAGAAAAAACAAGGCATATAAATTGGAAAAGACAAGTAAAGCTCTCTTTATTTGTATATGATATGACCATGCATGTAAAAAATCTTAAGGAATCTAAAAACTACTGGAAATAATATTTATAATTTTAATTATAGGGACAATATTAAAAATTTAGTTGCATTTGCTTCAGAAATGAAACTGAAAATAAAAAATTTTAAAAATGCCATTTATATTAGTATCTCTGAACATGCAGTGTTTTAAGGAGAAATATTACAAAATATATAAAAGCCCTATATACTGAAAATTACAAAACCTTCCTGAGACAAATGAAAACATCTAAATAAATGGAGAGATAGACCATGTTACTGGATTGGAAGACTCAGTAATGTTTATCAGCTCTCATTTAATCTGTGGATCATAATGAAAATTCCAGTATTTTTTTTTTAAATAAAAACTGACAAGTTGATTACAAAATTTACATGGAAAGGCAAAGAACCTAGAACAGCCTTAACATTTTTGAAACAGAAAGAAGTTGGAGGACTTATTACCTGATTTCAAAACTTACTAAAAAGATAAGAGAACGCAGACAGTGTAGTATTGACCTAGAACAGATATGTAAATCAAAGAAACAGAACACAAATCAGTAATAGACTTATTACCTGATTCCAAAACTTAACTAAAAAGATAAGAGAATCCGGACAGTGTAGTATTGACCTAGAATAGATATGTAAATCAAAGAAACAGAACACAAATCAGAAATATATACTCGGTTTCCACAAAGGTGACAAGGCAATTCATTTGGGAAAAGAAGTCTTTTCAACAAGTGGTGCTAGAATAACTGGATACACACATAGAAAAAATGAACTTTAGTCCCTATACCATGCACAAAAAAATTAATTGGAAATCTGTCTCAGACCTAAACATAAAAACTCATACTATAAAACTTTTAAAAAATAGGAGAAAATTAATAGCATCTTTGGAAAGGAAAGGCAAAGTTTTTTTAGATAGGATGCAGAAAATTTGAGCCATAAACTTAAAAAAAAAAAAAAAGGACAAATTAAACCTCACCAGAATTCAAGACATTTGGTCTTTGAAAGATTGCTGAGAAAATGAAAAGACAAGCCATAGACTGAGAGAAGATAACTTATATCTGAGAAAGGAAGTTATAGCTTTATAAGACAAAACCAAAACTTTTGAAAATGGGCTAAATATTTTAAAAGACACTTAAAAGAAATGGCTAATAAGCACTTGCAAAGATGTTCTACATCGTCATCAGGGATATTCAAATTAGAGCCATAATAAGATATCTATTTCACATCCATTAGAATGAATATAATTTAAAAATCTGGCGTTCCCAAAGGCTGGTGAGGATGTAGAGTGACTGGAATTCTCCATTGCTAGCAGGATTTTAAAGTGGTACAACTGCTCTGGAAGACAGTTTGGCAGTTTTTTCAAAAGTTAAACATACTAGGTCTGTCCAGAAAAAGTCCAACAATTGTTAATATAATGAGAACAGTTTGCATATCAATGTAACCTGGCACCCAAGGGGAGTGGACTGGAATGTGCATGCATGAACAATGATGACTTCACTGTACTAGTCAGTAGGGGTGGTAGACACTGTTGAGTATGTGCCCTTTGTGGCCGTCGCATTCGAAATGACTGAGCAAGTAGAGCAACAAATCTGCGTCAAATTTTGTATTAAGCTTGAACATTCTTCCATGGAAACTGTTCGGATTCAGAAGGCCACAGCTATGGGCAACTAATTGGCAGCTTCGTCACGACAGTGCTCCTGCTCATGCATCATGTCCTGTGCAGATTTTTTTGGCGAAACATCATATCACCCAGATTACCCAGCCCTCCTACAGCCCAGATTTGGCGCCTAGGGACTTCTGGCTTTTCCCAAAGCTGAAATCACCTTTGATTTACAAAATTTTGAAAGGGAAGAGATTTCAGAGTATTGGTGAGATTCATAAAAATACACTGGAGCAGCTAATAGTGATTGGGAGAACTGTGTGAGGTCCCAAGGTGCCTACTTTGAAGGGGACTGAGACGTCATTGTTCCGTGCACAATGTTTCTTGTACCTTCATCAATAAATATCTTTTATAGTACATGGCTGGATACTTTATGGACAGGTCTCATATATTGGATTGGCCAAAATGGTCTTTTGGGTTTTTTGGTAAGACACTTTTAGTAGCATTTAGTTGTCTTTAACTTTATTCAAAACAATTTTGTTAGAGTGTATTGTGAGAGCTGTCATATTAGCATGCATTTTAAAAACAAAATTGGTCAATTTTTGTGTAGCCATTTGAAGATGGAAGAAAGTGTGCAACATTTTTTGACATATTATGCTTTATTACTTCAAGAAAGGTAAAAATGCAACCTAAATGCAAAAATAGATTTGTGCAGTCTATGGAGAAGGTGCTGTGACTGATTGAACACATCAAAAATGTTTTTGTGAAGTTCCATGCTAGACATTTTATTGCTGGACAACGCTCCACTGTCATGTAGGCCAGTTGAAGTTGATAGCAATCGAACTGAGACATTAATTGAGAACAATCCACATTATACCACACAGGAGATGGGCAAGATACTCAAAATATCCAAGTCAATATAAAGTTAATGGTGAAAATGAAAATGTATCTTTTATTTTATGGAAAAAACCATATGGACTTTATGGCCAACCTAATACATACCTTGACAATTCAGCTGTTTGACTAATAGTTATTTATATAAAAGAAATGAAAACATCTTTCACAAAAAATTTTTGCACACTAATTTTCATGCCAACTTTATTTACAGTAACCCCAAATTGAAACACTCCAAATGATCAACAGGTGAATTGAAAAACAAAATGTGGTAATTCTGTGTAAAAGAATACTCTACAATGCAAAGAAATTGATAGGCACAACATGGATAAACCCCAAAGTCATAGATGACATACTAAAGATTATACAGTATATAGTATAAATGGACAGCTGGCAGAGGGGCATGAGGAATCTTTTGGAGGTAATAGAAATCTTCTGTGTTTTGATTGTAGTGGTTGTTTCTTAGGTGTATACAGCTATCAAAACTCATCAAATTGAGCACTTTCTGTGTATTCACTTGATTACATGTAAATTAGACCTTAATAAAATAGATTACCAAAAGTTATGCTGAGCAGAAGACACCAGACACAGAGTATAAACTATATGATTCCATTTCCATGAATTCTAGAAATAACCATTTTGATTTATATTGACAGAAAGGTAAACAATTGTTGCCTGGGGTGAGGCAGGGGAGGTTGAGAAGGAGCAGATATAACAGGATCTTCTGGGGTGATTGACGTACTCTAAATCTTCATTGTAGTGGCTGTTACATGGGTGTATGATTTTATCAAAATTTATACCTAAGATGAATACATTTTGTTGCATGTAAATTATAACTCAATAGAGACGATTTTTTTAAAAAGAAAAATAAATGATTAGTATATACAAGTTTATGTAGAGGCACACACAAAATGGGGTGATCAGCAGCACTGCCTAAAGATACATGGGAAAAGGGGATTATGAGAGAAATTCAGTAGAAAGTGGTCACCTATGTCTGTGTTGGAGATTGGAATTAAGAACATTCCAGATAGAGGTATATGAAAACAAGAATGGTATATGGTAAACAGGCATAGAACTTGTGTTTTTAGTCACAATAAATTATTGAAACAAATTACCGAATCATCACACCAATTTAGCACCATGGGTGGATGCCAGTAAGTGGCATGCCTAGGATCTAAACACATGTCTGTTTGACCTGCAAAGCCTGGTGTTTTAGTTACACCACAGAGTGTAAATTATTTGGAATGTCTCGGGTCTAAGGTATGTTGTAGGAAATGAAAGGAAAGGTGATCAGGGGCTATAATTCTATGAAGTTTGACCTCTCTTCTTTAGTCACTTTAAAAAGAACTTAATTTCCAGTTGTTCATTCCCCTAAATATTAAATTATGATAGTAAAGAAGTTAATTTGGCATCCCAAATGTATAGTGTATTTTTATATTTAATATTTTGTGTTACCATTAATGTGTAATAGACTTAAATATATATATTTCATATTAAATATATTTTAAAGTAGTCTTAACTATTACATTTATATAAATGGAAGTTTATAAAGATTTGTCACTAACCTAGCATTAATTAGCTAACTCCTCACTTCTCAGCATTTCTTTAGGCCTCAAAATCTTTCTGAGATATTTACACCTTTAGGGAGCTCCCAGACTCTTTAAGTCTTAATACATTTGTTCTAAACAGTGTGCCACCCTGCCAGACTAGAAGCATCAATATCACCTTGTTAGAAATACAGATTTTTGGGCCTCACCTCAGGTCTCCTCTACTAAAACTCTTAGGAAGGAGGGTCAGCAATCTTTGTTATTCAACAAGTCTTTATGTGATTACGATATACACTAAAGTTTGAGAAACACAAGTCTGATAAAGCTTGAAACAGCTAAGGGATGGAGCACACTTAACTCAGAAGTTACAATCTCTCTGAGTGTCAGTTTTCTCTTCCATAAAATAAGATTTAAAATAGATGGTCTTCTAGATTATTAAACCTAGTGTCCTAATGAGTCTGGATTAGTTAGGTAGTTGGCCTACTGATTGTCTTCCTGGGTCAACTGTAAGTACTTCAAACATACTGTCCCAACTTATTTTTAATAACTTGCTGAAAGTAAATAAGCTAGAAATTAGAAGGCATCCTCAATTCTTCCCTCCCCCTTGGTAGCCAGTCACCACACTTTGCAGCTTATCTCCTAGTTAAATTTCAAATGTGTTTCTCCACCTCTTTCCCTCCTTCAGGACCAAGCAAATCTATAGGTGTCTTTGTGAAATAGGAAAAAGATACCCATCCACCTCCAATCCCAAGGGACAGATTAGATCCCCTCCCCCGCCGCACCAGCAGATGCAACAGTACACATGGCTTGGCAAAGCACAGGCTGGATTTCAGGCTCAACTCTGCCCCCTTGGTTGGGTGCTTTTGTGCAGGGTGCAATTTTTATACCATTGGACCACTGTATTCTATAGTACGCACACTGTAAACTATATAGTGCCACCACTGTACATTAAATCCCTTATCTCTTAGCTGAACTATTTTTTCTCTTGGTTTCCTTGCCTTTAGAGTTCTCTCACTTTTTAAAAAATGCATTATTTCACACTCTTTCCTCATACTATTATATCACATATTTCCTTTGAATATAAAAATTTATGAATAGATGCTGCCAAAATTATCATGTTATTTTGTTAACAGTTACCTTCAGGTGACCCCTAGACCTGGAAAATTTGGGTACTGCTACATCAGTATATTCACAAATTTACTTTGGCATTTGTTTCGCCTAAGTTTTTTTTTTCCTTTTTCACTCTCCCAGCAATACATAGAAATAACATTTAAGTTTCTCATATAAAATCCAGTATCCAAGCAAGTTGATGTACTCTATAAGTAATTCTATGCCAAGAAACTTGTATTTATAAACTAGTCTCACCATCCTAGCTACCTAAACTGACACATACTTTTTTCCATGTTAAAAACAGACACTGTTTTCTTTCTAGCTCTGAAATTGAAAACAGAGGTGTCATTGTTTTTAGCACATGATCCAGCTGACCAACGCTGTACATCTTCAAACTTGCCAAGTTAGGAAAAGAACTTAGTATCCTATCCTAGCTTAATGTCTTAGTTGCAGTAAACTATAATCACATTTTTAACAGTTGGCTGCAACATTACCTACTAAGTTTCAAAAGTCACTTAAAAAATAGCATTAAAAAAGCAAAGTGTGTGCTAATAGATAGTGAAGATAAAGATAATCTAACAATAAAGTACAAGTTATCTTCAAATAATTACCACTAGATTATTTTTACTTTTCCTCTTCAAAAAGCCAAACTCAAGTTTTCTTTCTTCTGTGTACTGTGGTTAATTGTGCAAGTAAAAAGAATTTCTATTTTAATGATCTGAGTTAAGATATTTTAATTTTGAACACTTTGTTAAATTTCTCTTCCATGGTTGTGTCTATTGGAGTCTGACTGAAAAAGTCAAACCAGTTACTTCAAGAGGGACTTTAATGTAAAGAATTATTAACTAGATAGAAAGTTGTTAACCACGTAGTTAAGAAGGCAAGACTGTAACTGTATCAGAGTTAACAATTGCCAAAACAATCAGCACTTCTAGGATTGGGGGGTACAAAGGAAAGAGGTGGGAATTCAATCTTTTTAGTGAAGAGATCGGGCCCGGCCCTGGTGAAACCAGTCTGAGGATGAGGACATTGCTCATCTAGTAGTGATGTATTTGAGCTGCACTTGTGGAGAGACCCTGATCTCTGGGGATATGCTACTGGTGAGCTTGTGCTGGTTTGTCTTTCAGGGGTGGGTAGGTGGATTGGCACACTATGAAGCTGGTTTTGCAAAGATGGAAAAACAGCAAACTGGGTTCCGTTAACTGCTTCAGGAAGGAACTACAGATGCTGGATTGAAGAAGCAGGTATGGGATGAAGCTCACAGGCACAGCAAACAGTAACGTCAAGTGATGCAGATGGGAAGAAGCAGCAAATCTCTTTTTACCTCCTCCAACCCTTCCTGTTAGCGAATCCTAAATGTGGTCTGCAGAGCTTGAACCCCAGTATCACAAAGCAGAAAGTTGAACTTGGAGCGATAGACAAGGCTTTACATACATATCAGATTTTCAAAGTTATGATGGGAAAACCCAGTAATCTAGCTTATGGTCTTAGGTAAAATAAACATACAAGTTCTTTAAAGAGTACAAAGTTTAATCATGTCATTAAAAAGGACTTATATTCATAATGTGTGGAGTAAGAATTTAACATTTTGACTTCCATGTTCAATTTATTAAATTTCTATTCCATACTTGTAAATTCTAATGCTTTTTAACTTGAGTTTTAAAATCAGAAGTAATTACAACAAAAAGCACAAACCATGATGGTTTATTATAGCAAACAAGTCTTTTAGGACCCTTAAACCTAAGCTGTAGTCTAAATATGCTACTTACTGCTAAGAATCCTGCAGTGGTTTCCTGTTGCCTGTCAAATTAAGTACAGATTCCTCAGCCTGACATTTAAAGGCCTCCTCACAGTGATCACAACCTCCTTTTCTACTCCTGTTTCCCTTTACATTTATCTATTTTACCTAAGCTCCAACCAGGCTGGACTTTCTCTTTTTCCCTTATCATGCACTGAACCTGCCTGCCTCTAGGTTTTGCACAGGTTAATTCTTGCCCCCAGCATGCTTTCTGAAGGTGGTTTTCTTTCCCCATACGCTCCCTATGTCCGTATCAAAATGTACCTGTACCTGTTCCTCCATCCAATGCTTCTGCAGTTATGAACCTCAATAAGTCTGTCCTGATCTAAACATCTAGATTCTCTCTCACCAAACCTTTTTCCTTCAAGGTCTTAAAATACCTTTGTACCTTTTTACAGAGACACTCTTCATCATCTGTAATACCTGGCCAAATTTCCACTTACTCATCATTCCATTTAGAAATTTTCCCCATACTTTGCACCCCAAACTCCATAGCTGGTGCTCCCCATGGTATCTTAAGCACATTGTTTCATGGCACTTTTCGTATTCTATTGTAATTCTTTATTTGGGTGTCTATGTTCCCCACTAGGCTGAATATCTTGCTGTCTCTGGTGCCTAGTATAATACTGGCAACTGAGCAGATATTGTACATGATCATTTTGAGTGAATAATTGAATGTTAAGTGATCTGTCAAAGGTCTCACAGCAAAGTTAGGTCTCCTAATTTCAAGACAGATCTCTTCATCACAGATGTCTCTGCTCTACCTCCATCCCCCAGTTAGATTGTAAGTTTTAGGGAGGAGATTGTGCATCTTATTCATGTATTTCCTCTGAAGCACCTAGTACAGTAGTCTCTGTATTTAAATTATATAATTGAAATGATTTTCAAGTATAAGCCATGGGAAAATATAAAAGGGAAAAAAATCAACCAGTAGCATCATTTAAATTTGACTCCTACAGTATGAAAATGGAGATAGAGTAATCATCAGAGAATTAAAAAAAAATCCAGTCTAGATGAGTAGGGAATTGGATATCAAGAAGGCAAGCTCCTGCTACTGGCTTGTCTTTCCTTGACACTATATTTATAGTCCTAGAAAAGGAGTTGACACATTCCTGCTTTCCACTTAATAAGGAAGACATAAAGGTTCTGATTATATCTCTACTTCTCTCTCTCTCCTGACACTGGAAAAAAGAGGTAAGTCTCATAATTTTTCCACTTTCTGGGCTTCATATATGAAAACGTGACCTCATTGTTTGCTTGACTAGAAACAGGAAACCTCTGGGATAATGTGTCTTCAGCCTGTCTGGTTGGTATGGTTTGTGAACCCAAGAAGAGATAAAAGCATTTTTTTCTTCATGCTTATAAAAGCATATTATATACATATACATATGTAAGAAGTTATATGAAGTGCAGATTTTAAATAGGAAGAAAAATAATACCCATAATTCACTACCAAAAGGTGACATCAATAATAATACACTTTATAGAACTATAAAATCAATTTATAATTCTAGCAGGATATGAGCATGTGTCTTTTCACCATTAGCACACTAACCTGGTTAGTCTTATTTTCAAGATTTACTTAATTAGCCTTTCTAAATAGTTTGTCATACTACTATCTAAAAACAGCTGTTTTGTGTCTTCTCGCCTCACCTCTCTTGGACCAACTGTTTTTATCTGGGCTCTTTTTTCACAGGGGAAAACAGAGATCATCAAACAGGAATTTCCCTCATTCTTCCTTTACCAAACCCAAAACCTGCCTTTGTGCTATGGAGGAATTGTCTCTCCATTTACCAAAAGCAAATCCCTACACCAGTTCTCTGATTCTGTCCCTCCTTACATTTCACAGACCTTCTTGCCCTTTTTAGCCCTACCTCATTCCTGCATCATTAATATTCTCCCTCTCCTGGGTAGTGCTATTTTCACTGCTCAACCTACTGCATGATCTTCCATTAAAATAAAAGAAAAAGCAAAGGGCTTACCTTTAAGTCTTATCCTTTTCTAGCTCCACCATTTTTTCTCAATTTACTCATACATGTCTCTCAAAAGAGTATTTATTTTTGCATGTGTCTACAGTTCTCTCCTCACTAGAAACATGTATGGAAGTGAACCAGTAATTAAACTGAGATCTGACAATGTGATATGAGTTAATGGGAAAAAGGAGATTGATTATTTCCCAGAACTGTTGTTTTAGCTGACAAAATAGACTTCAAAACAAAGACCATAACAAGAGACAGGAAAGATCATTACATAATATTTAAGGGGTCAGTCCAAAAGGATATTACCCTAGTAAACATATGTGCACCCAACATATATAAAGAAAATTTTGGAGGACTTTAAGAAAGAGATTCACAGCAATACAGTCATTGTAGGGGTTTTTAATGCCCCACTGTCAGGAATGGACAGATCTTCTAGACCAAAAAAAAGTCAATGAGGGTATAGCAGCATTAAATGACACACTACAGCATATGGGCTTAATTGATATTTGCAGAACATTTTACCTCAAAGAAGCAAAATACACATTTTAAAGTGCACATGGAACATTCTCAAGCATAGATGACATGGTAAGACACAAAATAACCCTTAACCAATTCGAGAAAAAGTCATATCACACATTTTCTTGGATCTCAATATCTTAAAGCTAGAAAATCAACTTCAAGAGAAAAACTCAAAAACATGCAAATACTTGGAGGTTAAGTAACGTTATTAAATAATGATTGGGTTAACAATGAAATCAAGGAAGAAATCAAAAAGTACCTTGAAACAAATGAAAATGAAAACACGACAACCCAAAATCCATGGAACACCGCAAAAGCAGTCTTGAGAGGGAAGTTCACAGCATTACAGGCCTACCTAAAGAAGATAGAAAAATCTCAAACAACCTAACCTTGCACCTAAAAAAACTAGAAAAACAACAAAAAAACAAAGCCCAGAGCAAGTAGAATAAAATAAATGATATAGAGGCTAAAATAACAATTCAAAAGATTAATGAATGCAGGAGCTAGTTCTTTGAAAAAATAAAACTGATAAACTTTTAACCATACTCATCAAGAAAAAAAGAGACATTCCCAGCCAAGATGGTGGCATATGCAGACATGGCTCGCCTCTTTGCACAACTGTATCAAAATTACAACTAAATATAGAACAGCTATCACTTGGGATCATCAGAAATAAGAGTTGAATGGAAGAATGGAACAATGGAATTAAATCAACCACATCCATCCCGTCTGGTAAGAAGGGTGCAGACGCAGAATTGGCTGGTCCGTGTCCCACGTGTGGTATATAAAAATTGGGGAGAGATATCTCAGGACCAAGGAGTCCCACCCCATTTCCATCCCCTCGACCCAGAGTTCCAGTCCCAGGAAGATAAGTCCCCACAAGTTCTGGCTGCAAAAACCAGTGAGGCTTGAGTCAGTGGAGCAAACTCCTGCAGACCCAGAGCAGTTGCTCTTAAAGAATCCACACTTGGGCTCAGCTACTCAGACTCACTCCCTCTGAGCTAAAGCAATAGGGTAGCAGCTTGAAAGTCACCAGTGGTATAGAGGGAGAAAAGGAAGTGTCTGGCATCAAGGAGAACAGACACCATTGTCCCTTTTCTAAACCCTCCCCCCTCAGAACCTGCAAATTTGTGCCATATCTGAGTCTCCATCAACCTAACTAACACTGTTTGCCCCGCCTTGGAGATCCCCAGAGACTGTGGCCCACCCTACATATATGGGCCCACCAAGGTGATTTGCCATATGAATGGCTGGTATTGGCTTATGCTTCACAATTTCCTAAATTCTCTCAGACAAGCAAGGGCTGCCCTCAGTGATCCCCAGGCTTGACAATAGCAGCAGCCAGCCTTGATAAAAAGCTTAGCTTTGCCTGGGAATCTCCAAGCCCAGCACAAGTACCAGCCATCTCAGATTGCTTTCCAGCTCAGGCAGGATGGCAGAGGCAAAAGAATGGTGAGGGCTGACCTTGGCCTGCACCACCTGGGAAACCCCAGGGCCAACACCCAGTGGATAGCTATGGACCATATTTGAGCACTACAACCTGCTACTGCACAGCTTATCCTCCATGGAGGGTGGAGGGTGGTGGTGAGTGGTCACAGCCAGTCCTTGCAGCTGACTGGTCTGGGTAAATCCCTCCTATTGATTAGCCAACAGCAACCAAGGCTCAACTACAAGAGGAGGATGTACTCAGCCCACACGAAGGGTGCACCTCAAATGCCTAGTTTGGTATTCCCCTAGACGGGAAATTCTGCCACTGACCCTACAGGACACCTACTATTTTAGGCTACATTACCAAAACACGAAGTCAAAGCAGCTGTACCTAACACAGACACAAACACAGGGAGGCTGCCAAAGTGATGAGACAAAGAAACATGGCCCAAATGAAAGGACAGATCAAAACTCCAGAAAAAGAGCTAAACAAAATGGAGATAAGCAATCTTTCAGATGCAGAGTTCAAAACACTGGTTATAAGGATGCTCAAGGAACTTAGTGAGGACCTCAGCATCATAAAAGAGACCCAGTCAGAAACAAAGGATACACTAATTGAAATAAAGAATAATTTACAGGGAAACAACAGTAGAGTGGATGAAGCCAGGAATCAGATCAATGATTTGGAACATGAGGAAGCAAAAAACAACCAATCAGGACAAGAAGGAAAAAGAATCAAAAGAAAAAAAAAGTTAGGATACTATAAGCAGCATCTGGGACAACTTCAAGAAGTCCATTGCTTGCATCATGGTGGTACCAGAAGAAGAGAAAGAGGAAGAAATTTGAAACCTATTTGAAAAAATAATGAAATAAAACTTCCCTAATTTGGTGAAGGAAATAGACATGCAAATACAGGAAGCAGAGAGAGTCCCAAACAAGATGGATGCAAAGAGGTCCACTCCAAGACATATCATTATTAAAATGCCAAAGGATAAGGGTAAGGAGAATCTTAAAAGCAGTAAGAGAAAGGAAATCAAGATGTCAGAGGAGTGAAAGGAAGTCACAGTGACCTCCCCCCAGAACCAGTCTGGAATTACAACTAAATTGTGGGGGAATCACCTGGAAGAAACAACTGAACAAAAGCAAGAGAGGAGTTTTATAACCTTGGACAGACAGTAGAATCGGCTTTAGCACAACCTAACTAGTAAGGAGTGCAGTAGAGACTAGAGAAGGTGGGTGGGGCACCCACAAGTGGCAGCACCAGAAGGATATTGAAACAGTCAGCTGGATCCCCCTGAGAAGAGCAGGGTCTAAACCATAAGTAGGGATCTCCAGCCCACAGCACCAGTGCCCAAAAAGTACACAGATTACAACCAGCTGTGAAAAGTGGCAGGCTTGCTCTCTGCCAGAGACAGGCGGCTAGAGATGCAGAGAGCCTTTTAAAAGCCAATGCATAATTTTTTATTTGCAGCCACTTACCCTGGTCTCTGGCAAAGGTGGGGGCAGAGTGAGCTGGAGATGCCTGAGAAGAGACTGGGGAAGGCGGCTTGGGGGAGAGAACTGAGAGTAGCCAGCAAGATCCGGGTGCTGACTCATCCCCCATCCAGCAGCAGCCATCTTGCTCAGGCAGACCACTCCCCTGAGCAGCAATTGCATGAGAAGACACAATAGCCATGCCCCCAGGAGGGACTCTGCCCTGGCCCAGTGGTGCTAAAGCCTGACAGCTAAGTACAGAGTGGCAGCTATAGATAGTAGATCCCTGGCTAAAGGGGGCTCAGAGTAGTCTAGGGGTGCTTGAGGAGAGATTGGAGATGAAGGCTTTGGGGAGAGAATGGAGGAAGTAGCTGGCAGGATCCCGGTGCTGACTCCTCCCCCATACTGCAGCAGCTATCTGGCTCAGGCAGACCACTCCCGAGTAGCAGCAGCATGAGAGGACTCAATGACCCTGCCCCCAGGAGGGACTCTGCCCCGTCCTGTGGTGTCTAAGCCTGAGTGGAGAGTGACTACATTAACAGCTGAAGGAGACAGCTACAGACAGTAGATTCCTGGAAGACTCGAACAGACTGCTTAAGTACAGACAGGTACAACATCTGACATCATCAGAGGCAGATCCAGAAAGAAAAAACAGCAGTCTCCTACCATACAAGTTCACACCACAAAGTCCGGAAATCAAGACAGATCATCTTAAGAAGCAGAAGCAAAAAAGAAGAGTCTCATAAATAATGGGAAGACAAAGAAACCCCCTCCAGTCAAAGGGAAAGGAGGAATCCCCAGAAAGAGAACTACATGAAATAGAGGCAAGTAAACTATCAGATATTGAGTTCAAAACAGTGGTTCTAAGGAAGCTGAATGGGCTCAGAAAGAATTACAAAAAACTACAAGGAAACTATGAGGAACTTACTGCAAACTACATCAGCATGAAAAAGGACATAGAAACTATCAATATGAGACAAGAGGAGATGAGGAATACAATTTTTGAATTGAAGAACACAGTAGAAGGAATCAAAAGCAGGCTAGATGAAGCAGAGGAATGAATCAGTGAGCTGGAGAATAAGGTAGAAAAAAGCTCCCAGAAAGAGCAAGAAAATGAAAAAAGACTCAAAAGAAATGAAGAGGCGTTGAGGGAAATGCAGGACAACCTGAAATGTAATAATATCCATATAATTGGGATACCAGAAGAAGAGGAGAAACGGATAAAAAACCTCTTCGAAAAAGTAATGATGGAAAACTTCCCTAATTGGAGGAGAGAAAAGTCACACAAATCCAGGAAGCACGGAGGGTCCCATTCTAGAGGAACCCAATGAGGCTCACTCCAAGACACATCATTATTAAAATAACAAATATCAAAGACAAACAGAATTCTAAAGGCAGCAAGGGAGAAAGAGGTAGTAACATATAAGGGAACCCGGGTACGGCTAGCAGCTGACTTCTCAGCAGAAATACTACAAATCAGAAGGGAATTGCAACAGATTTTCCAAGTCATGAAACGCAAAGGCCTGCAGCCAAGACTGCTCTACCCAGCAAGGCTCTCAATTAAAATAGAAGGTGAAATAAGGAGTTTTCCAAACAAAAGAAGCCTAAAAGAATACACCTCCACCAAACCAGCATTGCAAAATACGCTAAAGGGACTGCTTTGAGAAGATGAAGAAAAAGAGTCTATGAATACCCAGTTCTTTCATAGTCACCAATACTTGATTTTACCAATATTTTTTAATACTATTAATCTGTTTGTGACAATGATGTGTTATATTAATTGTTCCTTTATTATTTGTTGAAACTAAACCTGTTTTTGTATATTTCTTGCCTATTTCTATTATTTTTAAAAAGCTTAAATGACTTTTTGGTATTCTTTATCCATTTTTTGACTAAATGTTTGTAGAACTTTTTCTCTAAAAAAAAAAAACCCCAAAAAACCATTAACCCTTTTTTTGGATGTGTGGCAAATACTTTCCTATTCTATTACTTGTCCTTTGACTGTTTTTATATGTATATTACAGTATAGTATTAAATGTTTAATATAGTAATATTGTCAACATTTTACTTAATAGCTTCTGAATTTGAATACATTATTACTTCAGGGTAAGAAAGATTATTTTGTATTTTCTCCTTAAACTCCTTAGATTTTATATATTTTTAAGTCACCAGAATATTTTTTGTGTAATGTGTGAAATAGGGCTCTGTATTTGTTTTATTTCAAGTAATAATGGTTCATGCACCTTATTTGTTGACTAAGCCTTATTTTCCCCATGTATTTGAAATATCAATTAATCATATATTTCATTGTTAGATATAAATATATGTTTCTAGAATGCTCATTTTATTTCATTGATCTACTTGATTATATCTATGCTAGTGTCATTTGTTTTCATTGCTGAGGCTTTATAATGGATTTAAATTTTTCAATATTTTATAATGGATTTTGACATTTAAAAAAATAAAACCAGTTTGCATTTAGGAAGGAAGGAAGGATGGACAGACGGACTCCTACGTTTTGTGACAACATGGATGGAACTGGGGAATACTTTGCTAAGTGAAATAAGCCTGTCAGTGAAAGACAAGTACCATATGATCTCACCTCTAAGTGGAATCTATTCAACAAAATAAACTAATGAAAAAAACAAACCACAAGCATGGAAACATGGAGCAGACTGAAAGTGACCAGAGGTGATGGGGAAGGAGGACAGTGGTGGAAAGAAGAAGGGACTAGACAAAGAACATGTGTGAATGACCCATGGACATGTACATCAGAGTGGGCATTGACTGTGGGAAAGGGGTGGGTTGGAATGAGTGGAGGAGGGCAGAGGGGAAAAAATTGAAACAACTGTAATAGAGTAAATGTTAAAAAAGAGCTGAAAAAAATTTTTTAAAAGCAAGAGAAAAGAAGTTTGTTACCTGCAGGGGAATATCCATAAGATTGTCAACTGATTTATCAAAAGAAAAATTGCACGCTAGGAGGGATTGGCAAGAAATAGTCAAAGTCATGAAAAGCAGGGACCTACATTGTTCTACCAAGATTGTTCTACCCAGCAAAGCTATCATTTAGAATTGAAGGGCAGATAAAGAGCTTCCTGGTCAAGAAAAAGCTTAAGGAGTTCATCATCACCAAACCCTGATTATATGAAATGTTAAAGGGACTTAAGAAAAAGATCAAAACTATGAACAATAAAATGGCAAAAAATACATTTATCAACAACTGAATCTGAAAAGCAAACTAAGCAAACAAGAAGAACAGAGACGAAATCATGGATACAGAGAGAATTTTGATGGTTGCCATATGGATACGGAGTGTGGGGGAAGGGATGGAGAAGTGAGGGGATTAAGAAGTACAAATAGGTAGTTACGGAATAACCATGGGGATGTAAATACAGTGCAGAAAATGGAGTAGTCAAAGAACTTTATGCCTGACCCATGGACATACACAGTGGTGGGGAGGGGGGAATTGCCTGAGGGAATATGGGGTGCTCGGTGGAGGGGGACAAAGGGAGAAGAATCAGGACAACTCTAATAGCATAGTCAATAAAATATAATATTAATAATCCTTGTGACAAAAATACAATAAAAAATACAGTGGAAGAAAGAAACGAAAGGATCCAAATAAAACTAGAAATAAAAGGGAAGTAACATATCACAGAAATACAAAGGATTGTAAGAAATTACTATAAACGAGTGTATGCCAAGGAATTGGACAACTTGGGCAAAATGAATAAATTTCTGGAGACATTCAGTCTTCCCAAACTGAATCCGAAAGAAGCAGAAAACCTTCATAGATTTATAATAACTAGTGAAATCAAAGCAGTAGTCAAGAAATTGCTGACACACAAAAGCCCTTTGAATCGTTTTACCAACGATTCAAAGAATTAACACCTATCCTCCTTAAATTATTCCAAAAAATTCAAGAAGAGGGAAAACTTCCAAACTCTTTCTTCAAGATCAGTATTATCCCAATTCCAGAAGCAGATAAAGACACAACAAGGAAAGAAAATAACAGGCCTGTATCTCTAATAAACACAGTTGCAAAAATCCTCAGCAAAATACTAGCAAACTAGATCCATCAATACATTAAGAAGATCATATACCATGATCAAGTGGCATTTCGGGGATTCAAGTATAGTACAGTATCTGTAAATCAACAAACATGACGTATCACATAAAATGAAAGACAAAAATCACATGATCATAACAAAACTTTCGAAACAGCATTTGATAAATTCCTGCATGCATTTATGATAAAAAACACCCACCAAAGTGGGAATAGAGGGTGCTTACCTCAACACAGTAAAGGCCGTATACATAAATGTACTGCCAACATCATACTCAAGGGGCAAAAGCTAAAAGCATTTTCATTAAGAACATGAACAAGATGGTTGTCCACTTTCATAACTCTTATTCAGCATAGTACTAGAAGTCCTTGCCAAAGCCATCAGACAAGAAGAAATAAAAGGCATCCAGCTTAGAAAAGAGGTAAAGCTGTCATTGTTTGCAGATGACATGAAGTTGTATGTAGAAAACCCTGTAGGCTCCACTAAAAAAACTACTTGACCTAATGAGTGAGTTCAGCAAAGTAGCAGGATACAAAGCCAATATTCAGAAGTTGATGGTATTTTCATGCACCAGTAATTAACTAGCAGAGAAATTAAGAAAACAATCTCATTTACTCTTGCAACAAAATATGTAAAGTACCTCAGAATAAACTTAACCAAGGAGGTAAAAGAACTATATTTGGAAAGCTATAGGACATTGAAGAAGGAAATTGAGAAATAGGTGGAGAGCATGGATTGGAAGAATTAACATCATTAAAATTTCCATACTACCTAAAGCAATTTATAGATTGAACGCAGTTCCTGTTAGGATACCAGTGACATATTTCACAGATCTCAAGTATTTCTGCAATTTTTAGGGAACCGAAAAAGACCCTGAAAAGCCTCAGCAGTCTTGAGAAAGAAAAACAAAGTTGGAGGGATCACAGTACCTGATATCAAACTATACTACAAAGCCACAGCAGTCAAAACGGAAAACAGTCTGGTACTGGCATAAGAACAGACACAGGTCAATGGAACAGAATAGAGAGCCCAGAAATAACCCATGTCCTTATGGTCAATTAATATTTGACAGCAGAGGCAAGAACAAACAGTAAAAACTGTCTTCAATAAATGGTGTTGGGGGAACTGGACTGCAACATGCAAAAGAAACTAGACCCATCATGCATCATACACCAGAATAAACTCAAAATGAATAAAGGACTTAAAAATAAGTTGTGATACTATAGAAATCTAAGAGGAATATATAGGCAGTAACATTTCAGATATCTCGTGTAGCAGTAGTTTTCTGAAATACCTCCTAGGGCAAGGGAAATAAATGAAAAAATAAGCAAATGGGACTACATCAAATTAAAAAGCTTCTGCACAACTAAAGAAACCATCATCAAAATGAAAAAGAAACTGACTATATAGGAGAACATTTTTGCCAGTGATGCATTGCACAAAGGTTTAATCTCCAAAATATATAAAGAACTTACACAACTCAGCACCAGGAAGATAAATGATTCAATTAAAAAATGGGAAAGAACCTGAACAGACAGTAATCCAAGAAGAACATATACATGGTCCATAGACATGAAAAATGCTCAACATCACTAGTCATCAGAGAGATGCAAATTAAAACCACAATGAGATAACCTCATGCCTGCCAAAATGGTTATCGTCAATAAATCAACAAACAAGTGCTGGTAAGGATGTGAAGAAAGGGGAATCCTTTTGCACTGTTGGTGAGAATGCAGACTGGTGCAGCCACTGTGGAAATCAGTATGGAATTTCCCTAAAAAACTAAAAATGGAACTGTCTTTTGACCCAACAGTTTCACTGCTGAGAATTATACCTGAAGTATCCCAAAACACCAATATAAGAAAATATATTCACACGTATATTTATAGGAGTGCTATTTACAATAGCCAAGGTTTAAAAACAGCTTAAGTGCCCATCAGTAGATAAGTAGATAAAAAAAGATGGTACATCTACACGGTGTTATACTATGCAGCGGAAAGGAGGAATTCCTACCTTTTGCAACAGCGTAGATGGAACTGGACACTAATTATGGTAAATGAAATAAGCCAGTCATTGAAAGATAAATACCATGTGATCTCACTTATAAGAGTAATCTAATGAACAAAATGAACTATGAACAAAATAGAACTAGAGGCATAGAATCATGGAGCAGGCTGACATAAAAGGCTGATATAAAAGGGGAGGGGGAGGGGGAACTGGTTGAAATAAGGTGAAGGCTCAGTGGATTGAGTGCTGGCCTGTGAATCAAAAGGTTGATGGTTTGATTCCCAGTCAGGGCACTGTCTGGGTTGCCAGCCAGGTCCCAAGTTGGAGGCATAAAAGAGGCAACCAATCGATGTGTCTCTTGCACATCAATGTTCCCCCCGCCCCGACCTTCCTTCCCTCTTCCTTCCCCTCTAAAAATAAATAATTTTTTTTAAAAAAGAAAGGTGAAAGGATTAGTCAACGAACATATATGAAAATCACATGAACATGGGCAATGGTGAAAGGACTGATTATTGAATTGGGGGGATGGGCTAGTTGGAGTGAGGCAAAGACAGAAATAGTGGGATAGCTCTAATAGCATTAAAAAATAAAATTTTTGAAAAAGAAAAAGAAACCTTCGGGATTCTCACTTTTTTAAATAAGCTATTCCTCCAGTGTTTACCATATTTTGCCATGTGTAATGCACACATTTTTGCCCAAATTTTTCAGGAAAAAATAAGTATGTGTATTGTACATGGGTAGTACTAATTCCATATCTATATAAATATTTTTAACTTTTTATTTATGCTTATGCATTAAAAATGTAACTCCAGAAAGCAATAACTATATCCATATGGAAATATATCCTGGACTATGGTAATCGGTTTTGTTTCTAAATATAAATAAGTAAATAAATTGAATTAAAAAATTGGCACTGGCTGGTGTGGCTCAATGGATTGAGTGCCGGCTTGGAAACCAAAGCGTTGCTGGTACGATTCCTAGTCAGGACATATGCCTGGGTTGTGGGCCAGGTCCCCAGAAGGGGGCATGCGAGAGGCAACCACACATTGATGTTTCTCTCCCTCTTTTTCTCTCCCTTCCCCTCTCTCTAAAAATAAATAAATAAAGTCTTTTAAAAATATATAAATAAAAAATTAAATCAAAAGATTCTTTTTCCTGAAAGATTGGGCCCAAATCATGGGTGCACGTTATACATGGGAGCACATTATACACGGTAAAATGGGGTATTTTTTAAGGAAATGACAATTCCATATACTCCCAGCAACCTTGGAGTTATTCCTCACCCCTTTCTGTGCCTTGGCATTGTTCCCCTTAACACTTTTAATAAATCATTGTGTGTTCTGGGCACTATAGTAAGTGCTCTTTTATATATATATATATATATATACTCTCTATCTGGAAGACTCATCATTTGCCTAAGGAGCAAGTATATTGTTGCTAACAGAAAATGTTATCTTCCCTGTGTATTAAATTTTCATGTGATTAAAATTTTATCTTGTTTTTAGACTTTCAGTTTCTCTTTATTGTGCCATTTAGAGAATACAGCCTTTACAGCTTCGACTTTGAAACTCGTTACAAAGTTTTTAAGGGCTTATAACACAGCTTTTTATAAAGTGTGCTAGGAGTGTATTAATATTTTTCTGTATTTTTTTCAAATTACTAATATTTTATTATTAACTTCTCATTTTATTTTTAAGTCTTTTTTCAACATATTTTAAAACAGAATGCAGTGTACTAAGAGTTCCTTGCTATTTTTGCTGGATTGCACCTTTCTTCCATGTTAAACTGTGTAGTGATTCTGTATACATTTATATTCATATTGTCACTTCCTTGAATTTTATCTTAGCATTTACCTGGTATAACCCTGTCCATCACTTGATTTTCAACTTTCCTTCATGCTTTTGTTTTAGTTGTGACTCTTATAAATAATACAAAGCTAAAATTTCTGTTATTTTTCTCCAGAGTCTTAATGGGTAGGTAGATGAGTTGAATTTTATATAAGTCTTAAAATATAAGTTTTTATTTTATTTTTCAGTTATTCAGCAAGTATTTTATTAGTACAAATAATTCTTAACCTGAAAATTTAATTATGACAAAGGAGGACATAAATTTCTCATCTCAGCACCCCAAAATAATTAGTTATAAGATTTTGCTATACATCTCTTGCTTATATATGGTGGAAGAAAGGGTGAAAAAGTAGAGAAGGATGAAGGGGAACAAATGTTTATGTCAGTATCAACATCATTGTTAATTTCTTGTTTTATGACAATAGCTTGTACACTGGAGCAGGGAAAAGCAAGTATTTTTTTTTTTTTTTGGACCAAGCACAATGCATGATATACAGACATGGAGTAAATGTTTAAGAAATGAATAAAAGAAAGAAATGAACTTCTTAATTTTGTTCTTTCTCAAGATTTCCATGGAGAACGATTATCTGGGTCCACGAAGAATTGAAAGTCTACAAAAAGAAGATGCTGATTGGCAGCGGAAAGCTCACATGGCTGTGCTATCTATTCAAGATCTTACTGTCAAATATTTTGAAATAACAGCTAAAGCTCAAAAAGGTGAGTTTCCCATTAAAATCATTGTTTATGTATGAAAATGAGTGATTTAAATATTTTATATTCACTATAACTGTATTGAAAAGTATATAAATAACCACTCATAATCCTAGCAATTAAGGAAGATTACTACTAACAGTAATATCCTTTTAGTCTTCTCTAGGGATATGTGTTTACATATACCAAATGTAAAAAAATAATAGTAATAGGGTATTGGTATAGTATAATTCAGTTCTGACTGTATCACTTACAGGTGCCCCACAGTTTAGAGTCACAGCCTCCAATGACTATCCTCACTTCAGGTGCTACTCACTAATTTGGGGGTTGTCTTTAGGCCATTTGAACCTCTAACCAACTGCCTACAAATTTGGGGGCTCTTGCAGCCCTTTTAGGTTCAGTAATTCACTACAATGACTCACAAAATTGAGGAAAGCACATAATTAGAGTTTATAAAGGATACAAATCAGGATAAACCAAATGAAAAGACACATAAAGCAAGGTCTGTGAAAGTTCATTTCTTTCAACTTCTGTGAGAGGGACACAGGAGGACTCTGGATCTGAGGGTCCCTATTCCAAGGGGTCAGCTGAGGTGGGAGCATGGACTCTGATCCCACAGAGCCTGTCCCGGGGTTGTCACGGATGAGGGGAAATAATGAGTCGCTCCAGACACTTCTGTCTGTCAAGAGACTGGTGGCTCTTCCCTGTAGTGGAGAAGGTACCAAGCAGCTGTTTCCAAAGGCTATTATTGAAAGGGTTATCAGTGGGGCTAGGTAATAGGAATGTACAGGTGATGTCATTATAGCAGTATGTTAATGTTTACAGAGAATAGATGATGTTTTGAAGAAAACAAATGGCAGGAACCATTTTACGTGAGTCTGAGAGAAGACGAGTAAACATGAGAGCATAAACATAAGACCGCCAAAGGGTTTAGGGTCAGGGTCTGTGAATAATGTGAAATTCCTTCCCAGAATGAGCCGGTTTTCATAGCTTTTGAGGAAAAAACAAAACATGCATTAAAGAATTTACTTCTAGGCCTGATTCCCCCGGGGACCGGTCAGATCCAGTTTAGGGCTCTCACCAGTATTGTTTCAAGACTGAGTCAGGTGGGGGGAGGGAGCCACCAAGAGATAAGGAGACTTTTTTTAGATAGAATGAGGACCCTGGCCATATCAAAGGTGAGCTGAGAGGTGCAGGTCTTTTTGCCCTTTATCCGTGTCCCCCAAGTTTTTTCCTGATGGCCCCCATACGACTGTGCCTGTCTTAGGTTATCTCTTCCAGCAAAGGATCTTATCCATCATTGACTAACCAGCCATCTCCCAAGGCCAAGCAGGGTGATGTGAGGGGGACAGGTTTTGTCTCCTCAGTGGCCTGTTTTCCTAAGGCCTCCTTGATTAGCTCCAGTTTTGGGGCCCTCTCGCCTGTCGGCGGGGCTACAGTTCCGGAAACCAGACAGGACGTTTCCCAACAAACTTCCGCCCATAGGTGTCCATAGAAATCATTTAATGGCTCCTTAATACACAGTTCATAATCACTGCTGTTCATTATTTTAATAACCCGTTTCTTTACCTGGCATTAATAGAGGTTAACATCCAGGATATTCTTTCAGCAAGTCCACGTTTTCTTAAAAATTTTTATTTTTTATTTTTTATTTTTATTTTTATTTTTAAAGTAACATTATCTCTTCTTTATTATATTATTTAAATTATGATATTTTACTGTTTTTCCTTTTTTTATTGTTCAAATACATTTGTCTCCATTTCCCTACCACCACTTTTCCCTGCCCCACCCAAAAATTTCATTTAAAGCAATTTATTCCTTCATAATGTCAGTGCTGAATGAGAACATTTTGCTTGATTCCTCAGCATCATTTGACATTGTCATTAAAAAAATAAAACCAACAATTTGATAAGTGAAAAATAGAATTATGTTTTTAAAGTTTGCATTTCTTGTGTTATTGAAAGTAGATCTTTTCTGCTTTTATTAATAATTGGTATTTGCATATTTTTATTCAGTTAACATTTTTTGTCTTTTTATGGTATTTTTTGTATGAATATGTAAGAGCTCCTTATATTCATTGATTAGCTTAAGTATTTATAATATAGTTGTATATTAACTTTTTGACATCTTTTTAAAATATCCTTAAATTTTCTTTTAACTTTTTGTTATACAAATTTTAGTTTGTAAAAACTATCAACTTTTAAGAATGATTTCTTTTTAAATCTTTAAATTATTTTAATTTGTTGTATTTTCTAAAGTAAGTTTCTGTGTTCCTCCATATAGTAGCCTAGTAAAAATCCTTTTATATACTTGGATTTCTTCCTAGGCTTGCTTTTCCATTGATATATACTTCATCTGTTCTTAGCTATAATTGTCACTTTATAATGAACTTTATTACCTGGTTTATCAATTAACCCCTCACCATTATTTTTCAAAATACCTTGGTTATACTCAATTTTTATTTACTAAAGTAGTGTTATAATTCTTTTTTTTAAATGGAATTATTTCTTTTCAAACTAATGTAATTCTGATCAAAACTACAGTGTTTTAGAATTTGCAAAAGGATTTTAATGTTCATGCAGAGGAGTAAATGATTTGTTTATTAAATAAACAAGTGTTATAGAATAATTTGGAAAACAATTTTTTGGTTGGTACACTTTACCATATATTCGGCTCTGTTTTCTTCAGGAAAGTTTTGTAGTTTTTTTGGTTTTGGTTTTTGATCTGGATTCTACACGTTTTTTGTTCAGTTCCCTTCTGGATGTTTTAATAGGTTTTGAACTTTATTTTTTAATCCTCAAATTTTTTTTTTTTTTTGGTAATTAACATGGTATAGAATATATTGAGGTGCTTCTATACAAAGTGAAATTTTATAGCTATGATAAAAACTGTCAATTATATGTGATTTCTGTTTGTCGAAGAGTAAGGTAAATGTGGTTTGCTTCTCAGATTTAACAAAATGTTTCAGGTAGAATTGTAGTTACCATTTGATGTTTGAATATAAAGTGCTTTCTTTCATTCTTTCAAGGTATATTTTAGTCAGCAGTACCTTTTTGTTTTAATGTAGAGGTGAATGATTTTGTGCATAGATGCTGGCAAATGTGTCTGCCCTTGTTTATTGCTGCTTTTTAAACTCATGGTTTTCACTCACTATCTTGCCTGTTTCTGAAATACGGATGTCTGCCTAAGCAGGTAGTGAAAGTGTGAGTAAACCATGATACTTGTCCTGCCCCATCCTCATTCTTTTTGAAAAAATAATTTAATAAAAGTAAGGAATTTTGAAAATCACATATACTCTTATTATTTTGCCACCATTCTTCATCTCCTTTGTTTCGTGTACATTTCAAATACACATGAAAATACTTTGCATTAAAAAATACATTGTATTAAGATGAGATTTTCTGTAAAACTTGCAGGCATGAAAAGGAGGGTAATAAGGGAAACACTACAAACAACTCTTTGCATACAAATTTAACAAAGGTGACATGGAACAATTTCCTGGAAAACACCAACTACCACAGTTTGTACAAGATGATAATAACCTGAATATTTTTATAACTATTACACATATTGGATTTGTAGTTTAAAATCTTCCAAAAAAGAATTTTCTAGGCCCAGATATTTTCACTGGTAAATTTTACCACACATTCAAATAGTAATTCAACTATACACAATCTCTTCCGGAAAATAGAAAAGGAAGGAACACTTCCAGTTTATATTGAACGAGACCAGCAATATACTAAATCCAAAACTACACCAAAACAGTTGGGGAAAAAAAAAAAAGGAAGAAAACTATAGGCCAGCGTTCTACATAGATAGATGCAAAGTCCTCAACAAAATAATGACAAATTTTAAAATATTTTAAAAATACTTGTAAAAGTTAACAACCGTGACTGGGGTTTATCATTCCTTATTCAGTATGTAAATGTCAATCAATGTAATCTAGCATATTAAAGGTCTAAAGCAGTGACTTCTAACAGGGAATGATTGTGTCACACAAAAGGACACATAACAGTGTCTGGAGACATTTTTGATTGTCATAACTGCAGAGGATATTACTAGCATCTAGCAGGTAGGGGCTAGAAGTTGTGTTAAACATCCTGTGTTGCACAGGACAGCCCACCCTAATGGCAAAGAATTTTCTGGCTTATAACATCTCATAGGAGCTGACGTTGAAAAGTCATAGTGGGGGGAAAAAGAGCAATATATCAATAGATATTTAAAAAGCATTTGGCACAATACAACATTATATGTGCTAAAAACACTCAGTAAACTAAATAGAAAGGAACTTCCTTAACTTACTAAAGAGCATCTACAAAAACCCTAAGGCCAGCATCTCAATTAATGGTGAAGACTGAATGCTTCCCCCTCCCCCACAAAATAATGTAAAAAGTCACAGATGTTTACATTCACCACTGCTATTTAACCTAATACAGTAAATCTTAGGTAGTTGTAATAAGGCAAGAAAAAGAAAGAAAAGTATATAGTTTAGAAAGGAAGAAAAAAATAGTTCCCATTTACAGGTGATAACATTGTATGGAATCTACTTTTAAAAACTCTTGGAACTAACAAATTACTTTCTCAAAGTCACAGGAAATAAGATCAACACACAGAAATGAATTATACTTATCTATACATTTAGTAAACAGTTGGAAATCAAAAATTTTAAAATAATATTTAAATAATTCCTCCCGAAACAAAATATTTAGGTATAAATCTAACAAAATGTATAGGAATTTGTATGCTGACAGTTACAAAACAGTGATTAAAGAAATTTCAGAGCTGAGTAAATGGGTAGACATTTTGTTTGTGGATTGGAATACTCAACATAGTGACATTATCAATTCATTGCAAAGTGATCTATAGATTTAATACAGTGTCTATGAGAATACCAGCAGAGGGTTTTGGGTTTGTTTGTATGTTTTTTGATGTTCCTGTAGATTTAAATGGGCTGGTTCTAATTTATATGGAAGGACAAAAAAAACTAAAATAGCTAAACCAGTTTTGGCAAAAGAAAACTGGAAGAATCACACTATCTGAATTTACAAATTACTGTAGAGCTGCTGTGGCATGGTATTGTGGAAGGGATAGACTTGTAAATTGTTGAAAGTGAATAAAGAATACAGAAAGAAACTCATAGTACATGGTCAGTTACTCTTTGACAAAGCAAATCAGTGGAAAAAAACAGAGGATATGGGAACAGTTGGCCATCCATGTGCAGAAAAATGAACCTTGACCTAAGCCTTATACCTTATACAAAGATAAATTCAAAATGGATCTAATTGTAAAGCTTCCAAAAGAAAACACAAGAGATAAGTTTTTTTTTAACCTAGATGTAGGCAGAGAGTTATTAGCAATGACACCACAAATACAAACTGTAAGAGATATAAGTGATGATGAATGTGAATCATAAAAGAAAAAACTGATCATATGAATTTCATCAAAGTTAAAAACTTTTACTCTACCAGGTACTATTAAGAGAATGACAAGACAAGAGAGTATTTAAGAGAAAATATTAGCAAATAGCATATCTAACAAAGAACTTGTATTCAGAATATATAAAATACTCTTTTTTTAGGGGTTTTTTTTACATTTTTATTTTTATTTTTTTAAATTTGTAAATATATAAAATACTCTTAAAATTTAACAAGCAGTCTAGTGAGTAGAGGGGTAAGAAAATAAACAATCCAGTTAATAAATGGGGAAAGGGCTTGAGCAGACAGTTCACCAGAGAATAAAGATGGTAAATAAGCACTTGAAAAGATGTTCAATATCATTTGTCCTTAGGGTAATGCAAATCAAAACCACAATGAGAAACCAACCATGCCTATTAGATTTGCTAAAATTAAAAATACTAACAAAGCTGTGGCTGGGTAGCTTAATTTGTTAGAGCATCATCCTGATATGCCAAGGTTATTTGTGGGTTCAGTCCCCAGTCAGAACACATAAAAGAAGCAACCAGTGAATGCATAAATAAGTGGAACAACAAACAAGTGTGTCTCTCTCTTCTCCTCTCTCTCTCTGAAAATCAGTAAGAGTGGATTAAAAAACAGTGGTACATCCACACAATGTAATACTATGCAGCAGAAAGAAAGAATTCCTACCTTTTGTGACAGCATGGAAGGAACTGGATACTACTGTGCAAGTGAAATAAGCCAGTCAGAGAAACACAAATACCATGTGATTTCACTCTAATCGAATGAACAAACTGAAATAACAAAGAAAATGGGGACAGACTCATAGATGGAGAGCAGGATGACAGCTAGTGGGGTGGGGATGAGGAGGTGGAGGGGTTGAGCAAAAAGGAAAAAGGACTCATGAACATGGACAACAGTTGTGGTGATTGCTGGGAGGAGGGGGTATAAGGGGACTAAATAGTAAAGGGAAAAAAATACAATAAAGATTAAATAAATAAATAGTTCAGAAAACTAAAAATAAGAAAAAGGAATAGGACAATTAGTTACCACTGTTTTTCCTCCTTCCACTTTTGGGCTTTCCCAGGATTCTGTAAATATTTTAATAATTACTAAATGATGTCTGCATTCTTCCTGGATGACTTATTTCAACTACATTACATATACAGTAGTTAAGACCCAAAGTACTGAAGTTTTTATAGTTCTACTGACTTCCTTTTTGAGATGAAAATAACAATTGCAAGTATTAATATATTCCTTCCCACTAATAAAATCAATTAATTTTTTAATTAGATTAGATATTCAATTAATCACAGACCTAGAAAGCTCTTAAAAATTCCCATGCCTAGGCTCTATTCAGACCAATTGAGCCAGACTTCGGTTAAAGATAATAAACAAACAAACAATCAATAACTTTAAAAAGAAAATTTTAGAAAAATACTAAGAATACCAAGTGCAGACAGGATACAGGGTAATAGGAGCCCTTCTTGCATTGCTGGTAGGAATGCAAAATTGTACAGTCTCTCTAGAAAATTATTTTGCAGAGTCTTAAGAAATTAAAGATACACTTACCATATGATCCAGTAATCTCACTTCTGGGTATTTGCCCTAGAGTAGTATGGTAATTTTTAAAATATAAATGAAAAGAAAAAAACAATACATTATATTAATAATAATTTCTTCAAGTGTTTAAAGATGACTCTCCCTACTGTAAACTATTTTTATAAAAATTGTGCATGGTTTAGACTGCCTTCTAGATGCATTCTTCTCTAATTTTTTTAAAAAAAGTCTTTGCATTGTGATTAAAAAAATATATATCCATTACAGAAAATTTAGAATATTAGAGGGAAAAATACTCCACATCTGTAATCCTGTCAGCCTTATGTGACCTCTTAGTGTCTGTTCATTTTTTTGGCTTTTTACATAATTGCCTACAAATTTGTAACTCTGTATATATTCTCATGTGTAGTTCCTAGGTCATTGGCTCTAGTTGTATGTAACTTTTGATTACTGCTCTTATTTTATAGTTTGTTTCTCCAGTTATAGGCAGAACATTTTGGTATATGATGAGCATCGTTCTAGGGTTCCAATTCTTCAAAGTCATTGTAGACGTCTTACATCTCCGTTCTAGTGGCTTTACTCTAGCAGGAAGATTTGAGCCCAAACAAGGAGAGATACTTAAGTTTGCTTGATCTTTTCATTGTTTTTTGAGCATATTTTCCTCTTCCCATGTAAGAGAAACAGAATGAAGATCTCTGTGTGACTTTATGCTGTTGAGAGTAATAACTCTCCTTTATGTATACAATCAGAAGGTAACCTCTTTTTAGAAGAAGAATAAAATGCCATTCTTTTATTTCGTTTCTTATACAAAGCCGAGTATAACCCAACTTTGATATATTACTGCTTAGCTTTTAAAAATATCTTAAGTGGTCCTGTTTCTGACAAGTATACATGTGTTAGAACATTAAGGTTTTTTAAAATAGATTTAACATAGTACCTTGTAAACACCAGGACTCTAGGACTGTGTCACCTTCAGAGATTTTTTTACATTTAATGATCATCATAGAGTATTATCACAGAGTTTTTATCTTGATAATGTAAATGGTCATCTTAGCAAGAATCTTTATTTTTGCCAGCAGAGGGAGAGAAGAATCTGTTTTAGAGATATTCTAATACTATTGTTAGGGGTATTCCAATTATTCACAAATAATATTTCTCATTACCTTTTATATTCCTGAGCTGTTGGGAAATAATTACAGATGAAGTGAACAGCAATTAGATGTAAGAATGCATTCCATCTAAAGATGTTGGAACGCAAAGTATTGTCTAGGTCTTGTGGTAGGTAGCAACCTGAGACTGAGTTAGGACAGGACACTGCTCCCCAGACATGGTCCTCAAGTGGGGAGCAAGAGAAAAGGATCCTGACTATTTGTGAGTATGCAGAATGTTTGACTATTTGCTGTGATTATAGTTTCAGGTAAAAATGGTAGAGATAGTAGACTAGGGTCTTATGCAACTTGAGTACCTGTTTTCACTTTACTGCTGTAGGTGTGTGATCTTGCTTTTAAGTTACCAAAATTCCTTGGTTATATATATCTATATAGAAGGCATTAATAATGCATTCTTTACCTATTCTATAGGATTGCCAGGCAGATGGAGATAATATATGGAAAAAGTACTTTGAAAATAATATAACTTCATATAAATGGGAATGATTGTGATGGTTTTGCATGAGAGAGAAAAGAAACAGAACAGACCATGTATTCAATTAATGTTGCCTAGTGAAGTGGGAGACATTTGAATACCTATCATCCTCATTTAACTCCCATAAAAGCCTTCTGACTAGGTCCTATATGTCCTTATTACTCTTTTCACTCTAGGAAATTGAGCCCAAGGACAGTTGACTGTCTTGCCAAAAGTTGCATGTCAGTTATGGTTAGAATTGGTAATTTAACTCAGCTCTCTAACTCCAAACCTCCTGCCGTTATTTCCCCTGCAGTGCACTACTATATTGATCTTATATTTGCATAAATATAATAATACAATTTCAAAAGATGGACAGAAATTTAAAAGGCAGAATCATTTGATATTTAACCATTGTAACTAGAAACCCTAAAATTGAGGTACAGAGTGAGATTATGAATTAAACATTACCTCTTATATGTTAGCATTTACCAGGTTGGCCAAAAAGTTCATTTGGTTTTTTTCATAATTTGGCTCTAGTAGTACTTGTCTTTAACTTCATTTGAAACAATTTTACTAGATTGATTAGTAAGAGCTGTCCTATCAGCCTGCTTTCTTAAATATCTTATCAAAATTGGTGAATTTTTGTGTGGCCATTTTAATATGAAAATGATTGAAGAAAATATGCAACATTTTTGCTTTATTATTTCAAGAAAGGTAAAAACACAACTGAAATGCAAAAATAAACTGGTGCAGTGTATGGAGAAAGTGCTGTGATTGATTGAACTTGTCAAAAGTGGTTTGCAAAGTTGTGTGCTGGAGATTTCTCTCTGGACAATGCTCCATAGTTAGGTAGATCAGTTGAAGTTGATAGTGATCAAGTCAGGGCATTAATTGAGAACAATCTACATTCTACCACGCAGGAGAGAGCCAACATACTCAAAATATCCAGATTTAAAGTTATTGATGAAAAAAATTTGTCTTTTATTTTATGGAAAAAACTAAATGGACTTTTTGGCCAACCCAATAAAAGCCATAGAAAAACAAGGAAGCTGAAAGAACTGATAACTATATTGTGAAGAGATTCTAAGGAAGCAGATTTCTCATCCATCATAATAGGAACTCAAAAAATAATTGTTTAAAACTGTGAATCAAGAAATAGCAGTATTTCTTTATGCAGGTAACAGCCAGAAGCAAGTAAAAGTTTGTTGCATTTGGGCATTGGGATTAACAGTGAGGGAGAGCTGATCATGAGAAACTGCTACTTTTCATTATAAGGCAGTCTACAGTTTTAATTTTTAAGTATGTTCATGTATTATTGTGAAAAAAATTTAAAGGTTTCATAAAAGTCTGAGGCAAATCTTACTAAGATATACTTTGTAAAAGATAACTAGGACATAGTAGCAATATGAAATATTTATCACTTACCTCAGAACATACACAAGAAACTACTATTGAATGTATACTGACTTAAAGATTACCTTAAGTACTAATCAGATCGTGGTTGGCATAAGAATGGTTGGGCTAATTGTGGTAACGACCCCGGATGAGACACTACCATACCATTATCCATCATAAACCTCTTTAACAGGAAGGTATTAGCTGTTTGATTGTTAAGAAGTATCTCTTGACCCCAGCCTCTGCTGTGGCAAACTAAAATGTTTTTCCTTTCCCCGTGTGTGTGCGCGCACGCAGGGCCTGGGTGGAAAGCTGGGTGTCTTCCTTGGTGCTTGTACCGCTTCAACTCTAACCTTCTCATAATAACCTCTATGTTAACATCTAAGATTTCTTTCTTTTTATGTCATGTCATTACAGAACTATTGAAGAAGTCAAAAACAGTAAAATTTGGCACATGGGTTTAAATAATTTTAAATAATCTTGAATATTTCAACTAACATATCCAGAAAAACGTATAGACCTTCAGAGAAGAAAGTTTTTTATAGAAACTTTGAAATTTAATAACACTGAACATGTGAAAAAGTATATTTTTAAAGTTTTAAAATTAATCTGACAATTCAGTTTCATTTTCATAAAATTATTTCTGAGGATTATTTAAAGTTTTTATTGGAGACATTAAAATGTAAAATACTGTTGAATTATATTTTAGAGCTGTTATGGGTCATTTAACATGGTGGTAGGATTTGTATGTTTATCTTTGAGTATGTGGTCAGTGAAAGCTAAACCTTTCAAATTCTTTAGTATCAAGTTGTATGTCTTAATGTCTTCTTTTAAAAATTATTATTAATAGCTGTGTACGATCGAATGCGAGCAGATCAGAAGAAATTTGGTAAAGCATCTTGGGCAGCAGCCGCTGAACGTATGGAAAAACTCCAGTATGCTGTTTCTAAGGAGACTCTGCAGATGATGAGAGCTAAAGAGATCTGTTTGGAACAGAGGAAACATGCACTAAAAGAAGAGGTAACACAAAACTTTGAAAAATACTAAATTTTTAAAAAATTAAGTGTGATTTTTATCTTTGTACAAGACTGACATTTTTCTGACTCTACACACAACTGTTTATTTTGCATTGATCCATAGGATGATATCACTCATGATAGGGCCTATGATTTGGGTTGCTACTAACAGAAGAGTTAGACACACATGGTATTTTCACAGTATCACAATAAGAATGTAAGCAATACACTGTTAAAAAGGAGGCTGATGTCAGAATTTCTTTGCTGTCTTTAAAATCTCTATACTGTAATGTTCAACGCTGTCTGACAATTATTAAGAAAGTTTCACTGCCCAGAAAAATTTAGCAAAAATCCTAAGGCAGTGACATTTTGTTAGACTTGATTATACTATGTTCAAACTATTACCTTTGGAACTTCCTTCTGGAACAAAACAGGGTTAATAGAGGTCCAATTTTCTTGACTGCTTCATTAGAACCTCCTCATGGATAGGAAAAAGAGAAAGAAATAGTCACTGAAATCCTTGAAAAGAGTTGCTTATAAATATATATATAATATACATCATATCTAAAATGCACTTTTAAAAATTAATCACTTTTTTCATTGTCATCCTGTTCATCAGTGATTGTAGAATTGAGAATACCATTGATGCCCAAGTCTTGCTTGCAAATATTGCAACCATTAAATGTATACTAAATATATACCTTCCAGATCATTAGTTTTGAAATAGTATTATATATTTTAGATTTTGTTATTAAACTGGGCCAGAACAGATTGCTTTTTTAAAAATGATACTTAAATATCTACATTGGTATTTGCTGATAGTTGTTTTAAGTATTAGGGCCTAGGAGTACAATATTTTTGAAAATGAGGAAAATATATAGTTGAATGAATATTAAAACTGGTGTTATGGATGAATAAGAGGGTGTTCTGAATGGCCGGTAGTAAGATTTGATGGTTTAGGCACAACTGTTTAGTTTATGCCTTTTGTACCCAGAGTTAAAACATAAAATATTTCAAAGATGAAAAGCAAATTGTTCAGTAAATTTTGGATTGCTGTCCCTTTTATTTATTCATTTTCTATCTTATTGAGATAATTAACAATTTATTGTATCATACATTATTTTATTAAGTCATTTTTGGGAAAAAAATGAAATCACTTTTTTGGGCCAATATACCATGCATGAAATATTTATAAAACCAAACTCCTTCATTTTCCCATAGCAGGTCTTCCTCAAATCGCCCTTTCTATTAAGAGCCCAGGGTTCTTCAAAATAGTCCAGGCCCAAAACCTACAGTCACCTTTAACTGTTCCCTTTCCTTTGGCTTCTCTTTTCTCCTTTTAGAATTCTACCCAACTCAGATGTCTCTGTTCATTCAACAAATATCGTTAATGTTTTTAATGTTTCTGCTGGGAATTACAATGGGTGCTAGGGATAAAGAAATGATTAATACCCCCTCTCCTCCACATACACACACTTTTTAAAAGCATAAAAAAGCATTAAAAGCACACTCATGCTGTTTTGAGTTCTAAGAGTATGGTGGGGCAAGACATGGGCAGTGTGAAATAGCAGGTACCATTATATGCAAAGTGGACTGTTGGAGTACTCAGTTTTGACCCAAAGGTCATAGCTGAAGAAAACTGTGTGTTCCAGGAGGCCCAGTAGGTGCAAAAAGAGTCACCCTTGTTATCCAGAGGAGTAGTGAGAGAGGAGGTTGGAAAAGTAAGCAAAGTTTAGAATTGGAGTTCTATGCCCTGCCGAGCAATTTGAATATTACCCTAAAAACAGTGTAGAGCCATTGTAAGATTTTAATCAGGAAATAGCATGACCAGATTTGTTTTTATGAAATATTACTCTGGTCAGTTTATAGAGAATTGATTGGAAGACCATTCTTTCTTGAATCCTTAGCCCATTTCCATTACATGGGAAACTCTTCAAATTTTGTTTCACTGCTTATCGTTGAAAGCAAAGCATGCCTCGTAAATGAGTATAAATACCTGGAATATGGACCCTTAATTCTGTAATGAAAGAGGTTTGAGTCAAAGACAATAGGGAATTGGGAAAGGGTAAACCTACATTATGTTCTGGCAACCTGAAATTGCTGCTTTAAAAGCTACTCAGGATTGCAGGGTATTTCTGTGCATTTGAAAACTGAGTTAAGATCCAGATTGCACATGCCTTGGCTCTTCCTGAATGTATTTGAGCTGTGCCTTTGTTCAGGTAGCACTGCATTCATCTTGAATAGGCTTGAAGAGAAGGCAGGAAGTGTGGATTTTTATGGGGCAGAGGATAGTGAGCTGGGTGAAGTAACTAAATGTATGTTATTTTAAAAGAGCAGTTATACTTCAGAAGGATTTGATAAGAATAACGTTATTTGATTCATTAGATTTGTAATACTTTGCAACCCAAAATGATTGTTAAACCATATTTTGAGACATAATTTGCATACCTTACAATTTTCCCATGTAAAGTGTACAGTTCAGCTCTGGGCAGGTGGCTCATTTGGTTGGAGTGTCATCCTAAACACATGCAAAAAAAAAAACAAAACAAAACCTTGTGGGTTTGATTCCCAGTCCAGACACATACCTAGGTTGAGGGTTCGATCCCCAATCAGGGGACTTATTGGAGGCAACCAGTCGATGTTTCTCCCCCTTTTTTCTTACTCCTCCCCACCCCCAGCCTAAAATTAGTGAACATATCCTCAGGTGAGGATTAAAAAAAAAATTAAAGTGTACAATTCAGTGGTTTTAGTGTATTTAAAGAATTGTGGAGCTGTCAATACATTCAACTATAGAGCATTTTCATAACCCCTCAAATAAACCTGTGTCCATTAGTTATTTCTCATCCCCCCTTCAAACCTCCCCAGCCCTAGGCAACAACTCATCTACTTTCAGTATCTTCAAATTTGCTATTCTGGACATTTTACTATAAGTGGAATCATAAAATATGTGGTTTTTGACCCAGCAACTTAGCATAATGTTTTCAAGATTCATCCATGTTGTGGCGTGCACTGGTGCTTATTTTATTCTTCCTGCTTTTCTTCTGCCTCCTCTTCTTCTTCTGCCTTGTCTTCCTTTCTCTTCTTCCTCTTATTCCTTCTCTTTTTCCTTTTCCTCCTCCTCCCCTTCTTCTTTTTTGTGACACTTTATTGCATGATAATACCACATTTTATGCATTCATCAGTTGATAAACATTTGGGTTCTTTCTTCTTTTGGAGCTGTTATGAATAATGCCACTGTGAACATTCATGTGCAAGTTTTTATTTATCTTACTGTATACCTAGGTGTGAAACTATTTAACCTTTTGAGGAATTGCCAGGCAGTTTTCCAAAGCAGCTGTAGTTCCCACCAGCAGTGTAGGAGCGTTAAAAATTCTCCACATCTTTCTTCACATTATCAGTAATACTTCTTTTTTTTTAATTTTTAAAAAAGATTTATTTATTTATTTTTAGAGAGAGGAGAAGGGAGGGAAAGAAAAACATCAGTATGCGGTTGCTTCTAGAGCACGCCCTACTGGGGACCTGGCTTGCAACCTAGGCATGTGTCTTGACCGAGAATTGAACTGGCAACCCTTTGGTTCACAGGCCAGTGCTCATTCCACTGAGCCACACCAGCCAAGGCATCAGTAATACTTCTTATAATTTGTCTTTTTATTATAGCCATCCTGGTGGGTGTGAAGCGGTATCTTGTGGTTTTGAAGTGCGTTCCTTGATGGCATTGATATTCAGTATCTTTTCATGTGCTTGTTGTCCACTTACATATCTTCTTTGGATAGACATTCAAATCTTTTGCCCATTTTTAAATTGGATTTTTTTCTATTACTAATTTGAAAGTCTTTTATCAAATACATATATAATTTATAAATATTTGCTCCCATTCTGTGGATTGACTATATTGGTTTTTAAAACATTGATTGCATATTTGTGAAAGTAGTACATTTTTGTCTGTAGAGAAGAACAAAATATTGTCTCTGCTTTTATTAATACAGCTTTATGAAACTTTCTGGGCTTAGGAGGTATACCAAGATAATCCCTATTGACATTTTTAAAAGTGCATATGCTTATCTCTTGTTTAAAAAATGGTGTATGAGCTAATCTAGAATGTATCATGGCTGTGATCTAGAAATTAATCTTTTTGTTAATTGATTTTAAATGGTAGTTTTATTTTTCATTTTCTTATTTGATGCTGTTGTTAAAGGTAAAATTGGAACTTGTCTTGTCCTAGAACTTCTTCACATTGCATATGCAGGATCTCTTTGCAGGAATTTCACCCTCATCTCACATTCCTTTGAGGCAATTCGGTTGCAATCTCCTTTTTTAGTTTAGTTTTCTCTTTATGTTACAACATGTCTGGAATTTTCTTAAATTCCAGAACTTTTAAAACTTAAAACCTTAGCACTTTATTGCCTGTGAAGTAGCTTTATTACTCTAACCAGGCTGATAATGAATTGTACTGACAACATAGAGTGCCTGAAAGAGCTGCTGAGGATAAGAGTTCTGACCACTTGCTATGGCAGGAACATTGTTCTGACTGGAATTGGTTAGGGTGGTAGAGGAAGGGTGAGGTTGAAATGGGCCCTGAGAATCTGGGATGATGATTATCTGTGGGGTCATTTTCCCTGGGGCCATCTTGTTACCTTAATAGCCTGCTTTTTTAATGTTCTGTATTGTGTTTGAATTCTTCAAAGGTTTTGGTAAAACTGTCAGTCATTCTTGCCAGGTTTATGCTTGTTGTGTGTATATAATATACACATTGTGCTTTTTATATGTATCTGTGATGATGTACTCTGCCAGTTTTATTAGCATTAATATAAGGTGACCACATGAGTCATGAGAAAGAGAATAAATGTCAGTTATTATGCCCATCCCAAACAAATTTGCCAGTGAAGGCTTTATAATACAGTACTACCCTGTGATTTAAGTTAATGGGGAGACTTTTGTTCTTTTAAAAAATGTCAGTATGTTGTGTTTCCTTAGGTTACTTTAAAGACAAAAAAAAGTCTTCCTAACATGACAAAACACTTTAAAAATTAAAAACAAATTAAATTGAAAATATTTATTAATATTTGCCATAAGAATAATGAGAAACTTGAAACAAAATTTCTAAATTAACACTGAAATATTAAATGTCACCTGGGCAAGGAAAATTCTGTTTCACTTTTTAAATTTTCTTTAACTAGATTAACTGGTACTTTGGAATAAGTACAATGCCTTTTAATCTATCTTTTTTTTAACTGTTACTGAGTCTTGATTGTAGCCATTCTTACCTTTTTTAGGTCACAGACTACTTGCCCCTTTAATAAAAAGCTGAAAGCTGGGAACCCAGTACTCAGAGAAATATACCTGTGCACAGCTTTGCATAAACTTAATAAGTTCCCAGATGATCTATCTGTACCTGAGCCTCTGACCAGATTGCCTGTTAGTGTTCAGATTTTCCCATCAAAAACTCTTGAAAATAACAATGTCTTTTTGGCCTGATACTTTTGACAGGATGAGTTTAATTAGTTGTGATTACCTTATTCCATTCTTCCAATAGTATACCCCCCATCAATCCAGATTTAAAACAATAGCACAATCTAACTATCCAAATACATATTTACTTTTGGATCTCTATAATTTACAGATCACAAAATATATTTTAAACCACTGGACAATATTACATTACATATAATCACACAGGGTTAGGAGTATGAAATAAGAGACTCTCTTTATAGTTATTAATTGAAATAAAAGAGGCAAAAATTAAGGTGCCATCTTGAACAAATCATAGAAAATAGTTATATCTCAATTAACTTGTGGACTCTTAAATTGTTAACCATGTTCTCTGGTTAATAGGGAATTAACCAGAAAACCCTTTGGATTCCAGTGCTTCTGGTTGAAAGGTCTAAAAAGATGTCAGTGTGCTGTCTTGTTTTGGCAGAGGATTTTAACCATTCCCATTGAGTTTTGAAAAACTATGATTCTGTGCCTTGGCTGGTGTGGCTCAGTGGATAGAGTGCCAGCCAGTTTGCAAACCAGCTGGGTTGCCGGTTTGATTCTCAATCAGGGCACATGCCTGGGTTGCAGGCCAGGTCCCTGGCGGGGGGTGTGCAAGAGGCAATGACCCATTGATGTTTCTTTCCCTCTTTCTCCCTCCCTTACCCTCTCTCTAAAAATAAGTAAATAAAATCTTTTTTTAAAAAACTATGATTCTGAAGTCTTCTGTGAACATAAGTAAACTTCTGTAATATTGAGTTGACCGTGTGTGTGTGTCTGTGTACACACCGGTCCTGAGGCTAGTTGCTTCTATTTCATTATTTTGTTTTTCTCCTAAAAGCATGTGGCTAAATTATGATTAATTAATCATAATCTCACTATGCCAGTTTATTTAAGTCATCAAGTATTTGTTAAGCATTTGCAGTATAATATAGTGGGCCTGAGCTTATGATGTAGAGACAGAGTTGTTCAGCAGAACTCCAGTGGTGGAAATGTTCTGTATCTTCACTTTCCAATAAAGTTAGCTGCTAGCCACATGTATATTGAGACTTAATGTGACAGAGTAACAGAATTGTGATTTACGTGACATAGGAACAGAATTTTTCATTTTATTTAATTTAAATAGGCGTATGTGGCTTGTGGCTGCTATATTGGACAGAGTTAATGGATTCCCCCTTAAGTGAATTACTTAACCTCTCTATAAAATTTAAATAATATATACCTTCTAGGAGAGTTAGGAGTTAACATGTATAAATCTGTTAGTAAAGTGCCTGGCATAAAGTAAGGACTCAGAAATAAATATTAGATATTACCATTCTGATCTGTATATCATGTATCAAGTATCATGGAAGGGAATACAGAGGTAGGGAAATTGTAATTCCCATGCTTAAAATGTTTGTTTGCATTTCATATGAGCCTTTCCTAAAGGAACATAGGTTGGGAAGCTGGGGTGCTTGTTGGGGCAAAGAGGCTGGCTTTGTGTTTTTAATTTATTCATCAATAAGCAGATAGAGTCTGTTTCACATCTGCACATTTCAAAGCCTCTAGGTACAAAAAGCTAGGTTCCACTCTAAAAACTATAATATAGAAATTTCAAAGCCTTTAGGTACAAAAAAGCTAGGTTCTACTCTAAAAACTGTAATATTACTTAATTATGAAATTCTGTTTTAACCATCTAAGTTACATTTTGATAGTGATTACAAAGTAAATATAAGTTTTAAATGTTTCAGGCCTCGTCCTTAGTGCTTTATGTATATTATCTCATTTAATTTTCAAACATAACGCTTTATGCTATAAGCCCATAAGCCATTATCTGAAACCCTTGAGGCCTGATATGTTTCAAAATTCTTAGTTTTTCAGATTTCAGAAAGGGCATACAACTACCAGACAAGTGTTAGTATTCCAATAATGAAACATACAGATATTTACATTAAATGGAATACAGGGACTCACATAAATTCAGATCATCTTCTCCTCAAATGGACTGTGAGATTAGGTTTTGACATCAAAGAAATTATAGATATTTTCGAGTTTTCAAGATTTCTGAAACATGGAATTTTAGATAATTCTATCAGCTTGTATGCATTGTCAGTATTTGCACAACTGTTATTGGTGGAACCCCAGGTTTGCCTGGTTCTGAGTCTCCTGTTGTTCTCATCTTTTCCATATAAAAAGGCTAGTCTCTTTGTGAGTGTTTGAGTAATAGGCTATTTTTATTTTATTCATATTGTCCTTTAGTTTCTAAATTATCTATATATTTTTCTTTATATAATTTTTAAAAGCATAAAGATTTTTCTAAATTTATTGTTGTTCAGTTGCAGGTGTCCTGTCTTTTTCCCCATTGCTCACCCCTACCCCAACCCCCACAACTTCCACAGTCAGTCTGCCCGCCTTGTCTGTGCCCATGAGCCCTCTATTCATTTCCCCTGCTTGCCACCTCTCCCTGCTCCTTTCTCCCAATATTCCCTTCCCCCCTCCCCTCTGGTCACCGTCAGTTTATTCTTTATTTCCAAGTCTCTGGTTCTGTTTTGCTTACTTTTTTGTTTTGTTGATTAGGTTCCACTTGGAGGTGAGATCATATGGTATTTGTCTTTCACCACGTGGCTTATTTCATTTAGAATAATGCTTTCCAGTTCCATCCATGCTGTTGTAAAGGATAGGAGTTCCCTCTTTCTTTCTGTGAAAAGGCTAGTCGTGATTGAGTGTTTGCTGAACTTACCTTTAATGTTATTTCTCTTACGCTGTGCATGGTTTTAATAACTACTCTGAATGCTTGCATCATTTTTTGTTTACTGCCATGTTCTCTGTGACTCACACAATGGTGGGTGCTCAGTGAGTATTTGTTGGCTACTACATTGGCTCAACCTGTAGATATCCTGAAAGCTCTGGTTTTCACAGCCTCTCACATGTCAAGGGATTTTCTAGCGCAGCAGAGTGAAAGACAAGACAGGGGTACCATTAGTTTGTATAAATTGCTTTATATTTGTTTTTATGGTATAGTATAGTCAGTAAAATAGGTACACATGAAAACTACTACATGTGTATTGTGCATGGGGGAATGATCATCTGTAGGGTCAGTAGTGTATAAGGTACTTAAATGGATATGGGATATAAACTAATATTTCATGTACTTCATTTCCTTGCTAAATTTACTGCAAAAACATTTTTCTTTGTTTCCTTTTTCATATTTTTTAGAATGGTGCTCCCTATTTTTGTCTAATGGAAAGACCATCCCTGTAGGAATTGGAAGAATTGGGTCTAGTTTCAACATTGGTCGTATTACCTGGGTTACATTGGAAAGTCACAGTTTGGTTTGAGGTCTTGATATCCTGGTATCAAAAGTTTAGAAGGGTGAAAATTAAGCTGAGTAAGATTTCAAAGTAGCAGAGTTTTCATTGGTAGGGATTTATTTATTTATTTATTTATTTTTTTCTGCTTAACCTATTCTTTAGGCACCCTTCTCGTCTGGGGAGGCACTGCCCCCAGGTATAACAAAGATGTCTCATCTATGGCACATGCCCTCTCTGCCCTCTCCATTGTCCGAAATTATATTAGTGCTCCTTCCATTCCAGGTTCCTTAGTTCTGTGGCTGTCAGCTGAGTTAGGCACCAGGGGGAGAAAGCAGTCTGGGAATTTCAGATTTTATAGGGAAGAGATTTGGAGCAATGTAGCTTTCGCACACCTCTTCATGCCATTCACTGAAGGTATCACCTCCGTGTTGAAGTTTAGATAAATCTCAGAGCACTGAGTTGCGCTCCTAGATTTCCCTGACTTGTCGTTAATGCCCTTGTCCTTAGCTTATCCCACAAAAGTCCTTTCCACAACCCCTTAACTTTTCCTGAGGCCCACCACTGCCCTGTTGTCTGTTCTCTCAGAGGTTGCTATTTGACAGATTCCCTGCCTGCACTTCTGTTTCTAATGGGGTTTTGTCCTCCTTTGAAGCCCTGCCATGGCAAATACACCTCTGGACTCTCTTGTCCTGGATAGAACTTTCTAAACCAGAAATTTAGGGGTAGGGTCACTTTTGTAAGAGAATACAAAATCCCTCTTCGTTTTCTGTTTGATATTTGATATTCACTGTACTGTGGTATCATTATGCATCTCTGCTGTTTTTAAAGTACGTTGGCCCAGGGCAGAGATTGTTCTTATAGTGGAGGCAATAGACAATGTAAAGGAATAGCAACAGGGGACTTTGAACGTCCTTCCCTAGTCAAAGAATTGGATAGGAGAGTGGTAGGGGAAGCATTAGCACAGTGTCAGAACATGGCAGGTGATGTTCACTTCTGGCTGACTAGAACTGGAGGTAGTAAAATGGAACTAACAAGCCTGGGCTGGACCTGAACAGTAACACTGGAGAACTGGAGATCATAGATGAAGGCTTTTAGACTGATTCACACTAAGGTTTTACTGATTATAATTCCCCACTTAGAGAATAAAGCCCTCTAACATTACATATCTTACCTGTTAGTATGCTGTGCTCCCAGAGAGTGTGGATGCAGATAACAGAGGAAGATATATCCTGGGGGCTGTGGGCTCCAGAAATGGACAAGAGCCCCAAGAGAGTATATAAAAGGATGTTTATACTTAAAAGTAAGACTAGCCCTGGCCAGTGTGGCTCAGTTGGTTGGGCATCATCCCACGAACCAAAAGGTCATGGGTTAGATTTTCAGTCAGGGAACAGGCCTAGGTTGTGGGTTCAGTCCCCAGTCGGTTGGAGCGCATACGAAAAGCAACTGATCTGTTTTTCATATCAGTGTTTCCCTCCCTTTCTCCCTCTCTCCCTTCCCTTCTCTCTAAAATCAGTAAGCATATTTTTGGTTAAGGGTAAAAAAATAAAGTGAGACTAGGAGTCTCAGAAAAGAAATCACTCCTAGATTCCTCTTTTATGACTTAGGACAAAAGCATCAGGATTTCATTTTGTCAAAATTCTCTTTCATGAGCCACTATAATTAAACCCATTTGGGATTTGTTCTGTATTTATTGTTTGTCACTCATAACATACTTCCAAATGTTGCAGTATCACTGGCTTACAACTTATATAACTTATTAAATTTTTATTTATAAAATCTTTATAATTTTTATTAAATAGTATTGTATTAATTCATCTGGTTATTTTTAAATAAATACTGTTGTACAGTTAGACCACGGCCTAACTGTTGCTTTGCAGTTCAAAATTTTTATTAAAGGAAATGGAAATTAACTAAGACAAAAACATTAAAATGATTGGGTGGCACTGTATGGATATCAAGAGTATAAAGGAAGGCTGGATTCTTGTTTTAAAATACTCTCTTTATGTACTAACATGTTTCACCAACCTCACCAGCCAGAAGGGATTATTTTGTAGCAATTACAATTCACTGTCTTTGATGTCATGGCTGTCCTAGGACTACTAGTCAACTATGTTCCTGGTATTCTGGAAGCCCCAGGCGATGTCTCACTTGAGCTCATAAAGATTGCTCTCATTTTTCTCTCTGTTCTTCCTTCACTTCCTTTGGTAGCCAGTCCCGGGCATGCTACTTATCACCTACGCTGCTAGTTCCCAGCAAACTGATAACTGTGCCAAGAGTCTCCTAGACTTCTAAGCATGAACCTTTAAACTGCCGAAGTGGTGGTGCCATGTTCTTACCAGAAATGTTCTTAGAAGAATGCTTACTCTCTCACACCAGAAAACTGTGCCTATACTTTCCATCTTATAAATTCATGAAAAGCTGCTTCTTGCACCTATTTTTCTCCAAAGAGCCAAATAGGAATAATATATGGAAATAGTGGTGTTAGGAATCATTACCTGATTTATGCTTCCCCCCATAGTGGTTTTCTTCTGATGCCCAGCAAAGTATCTTTTCCTTCTCACTTCAAGACTGAAAAACCAATCAACCAACCAAGGAATTCTCGTGCAAGACCACCCACCACTTCATAAGACATGCACAGAAATTTCTGAGTCCCACCTTAGCTTCAGTGTAGGATCCTGAGTGCATTTACTTAGGTACTAATAGTGATCATTATGTAGCTTGTAAGGATTTACTGCCTATGGAGGGCAGTTGTCATGCTGCTCCAACTCACATCCACTCACCTTGTTCTCCAGTCAACAGATCCTAGAAGCTAGCTAGGTTGTGACATTGAAGCAAAACAAAGTCCTGGATATGTGGGGTTGACCATACTTTTACCCCTCTGTTATAACTATCTGAGTATGGCCTAATCTTACTCATATACCGTATATGAAAAGGATAATTGCATAACTAGCAACCACTTTTGAGAGTCAAAGGGATGCCATTAATATTTGTCAGGACAATTCAACTACTATTATCCTAAATAGATGAGCTGTAATATAAACAAGATTTAAGAACTTTATTTTTACCACACCTACCTAATTATTTTTAAAACCATATGTTTTAATTATTACTGTTTTATATCTTTTTAAAAATCTTCATTCTTGCCTACAAGCTTCTTCGAATAGTTCTTTACGGACATACACTGTCTGATTAGTTTTCATTTCTAATTATAACTTAAAACATGGTTTTTTTTTTCTTGTCCGACCACCTAGAAATGTTCTCATGTTATTTTCAATGCAGATGCAGAGTTTACAGGGTGGTACAGAAGCCATAGCCCGATTGGATCAGTTAGAAGCTGATTATTATGATCTGCAACTTCAGTTGTATGAAGTACAGTTTGAAATCTTGAAGTGTGAAGAGTTACTATTGACAGCACAACTGGAAAGCATCAAAAGACTTATATCAGGTATGGTGTACACTTAACTGCGTAAGTCCACAAAAGATTGAATACTTTGTAAGAGATAATTGCTTTGCCTGAGGTGACAGAGCCAGTTTGTGGACTAAAACCCTGTTCTGTCTTCTGCAGTCCATGCTTTTAACTATTATGCTTCGTTGCTGTTCTGTAACAGAAAAGAGAGATGAAGTGGTGTACTATGACACTTACGAAAGCATGGAGGCCATGCTGGAGAAGGAAGAGATGGCAGCGTCAGTGCATTTACAAAGAGAAGAGCTGCAGAAACTTCAGCAGAAAGCACGCCAGCTGGAAGCAAGACGTGGACGAGTTTCAGCCAAGAAAGCCTACCTCAGAAATAAAAAGGTATAATAGGTTACATATTTATTGGATACATAATCTTAATTTTAAATCTTGCTTTTATTTGTTACCTAATCCTCGATCCATAGCTAACATCCTAACTTTGTGACTAATACTTGCATGTCTTTTTAAATGAAGTAAGTTATTATGGTATGCTGCTTCAGATCCTGCTGGAGTTATTTGGTAATATATGATATATGTAACTAATCACCTTTAAAATCTGGGAGAAAAATTTTAATTTCAAAACTCATCTGACCTCTGTTCTGGATAAGGGATTATGGACCTGTATTCTTATTTTATAACCAAGAGAACTCAGACATCTAGCAGTTAAATAACCCAACAAAGAGTGGTTAGTATGGGGCAAGGTAAGATTCTATCTTAAGTCTGTATGACTTAGAAGCCTGAGTCCTTATATCACCATATCCTGTCACTATGTAACTACCTTTGTTTTCCCCTGGAGACTGCCCTGAACAGGTTCATTTCATGATCAATATATTTAACCCAGTGTGGGTGAAGAATATAATATAAACAGTTGCTTTAAAGAATAATTTACTGGCTTAAAAGGTTATTCCTTAAATGCATTTCTCTGGTTAGAAGAGTAATCTTTTGGTATAGAACTGGCAGTGTTGGTAACTAACATAAACCCTTTTCTCTGGGGGACTTTTCCAGAAGGACCCAGAGAAAATGAAGACTTGGCATAGTGGCACTAAAAACTTGCCAGATAATAGTGCATTATTTTGTAAAGAAGCAGATACATCCCATTTTATCATTGTTTTTATTTTCACGTGATTAGAAAAAGCATACCTATATTTTCTTTATATTTCTGACATTCTAGTCTTTAAGATCTCTTTTAGTTCTGAAGTCTGCGCCCAGAAGTTTTGAGATTTCATGATATGGTTTAAACCATTCTGGGCAAAATCATGTTCTTTAATTCATCAAAGAGAGCTTAAGAATACAAGCTTTAAGCCAAGAGTTGTATGTCCTTTTTGCCCAGACAGTTTAAAGAATACAATTAAGACACAGAATCTTCTGGCCACAGATTTGAGAGCTAAAAGAGACCTTTGAGATTATGTAAGGACACTCCCATCCCTCCTACCTTGCTCCATCCCCAGACCTCCACCAAAAAAAAAAAAAAAAAAAAAAAAAAAAAAATCAGGAGGGTTAGAGAAGTCTTAATAGTTTGATAGAAGAATTTTTTTAAGATCCTGATTAGGGTTATGCAGCTTCAGAATTCCTAATGAGAAACCAGAGATGGTTTACTTGGTATTTTGCTTTATAGGTATATATTAAAATTAAAATTTAACTCTATCAAGTAATCAGTGGTATGGTATTTAGAGTCTTTTAAATTTCACTTATATTAAAACACATTTTATGTATTTATAGGAAATTTGTATAGCAAAACACAATGAAAAATTCCAACAGCGCCTCCGGAGTGAAGAGGAATATAGAACCCATCATACAGTACAACTTGTAAGTTTGGATTCTTGGAGACTTAGAACAAAACTTCAGTTTTTACATGTATCAAAGTGAATAAAATGTATAGAGAATTTTAAAATGTTATAACAATAGATGTTAGCATTAGTTCACCCTATATATGCATATACTGTATAATTTAGAGCATTTTTAGGCAGAAAGCATACATGTACAGCTTTTCTACTAGCCAAATCCCATGCAAGAGTGGTACATTTGTTACAACCAGTGAACCAACATTAATACATCATTATCACCCAAAGTCAGTAGTTTACATTAGAATTCATTCCTGGTGTACACGTTCTGCTGTTTTTGACAAATGTATAATGATATGAATTCACCATTACTAATATTGTATGGAATATTTTCGTTGCCCTAAAAATCCTCTCTGCATCCCCTCTCTCTGTCCCCAAACCGCTGGCAGTCACTGATCTTTTTTTACTCTCCATAGTTTTCTTATTCCAAAATGTTTACTTGGAAACATACAGAAGATACCTTTTCATATTGGCTTATTAGGTTAGTAATATGCATTTAAGGTTCTTTCATGGTTTCATGGCTTTGTTTTTAGCACTTAATATTCTATTGCCTAGATCTACCATGGTTTACACATGCACCAACTGTTGCTTGCTTCCACGTTTTGGTAATTATGAATACAGCTGTTACAAATACTATACAGATTATGGTATGTCCATAAGTTTTGAAGTCTTTTGGGTAAATACCAAGGTGCATCATTGCTGGATCATATGGCAAGAGTATTTAATTTAGTAAGAAATTGCCAAATTGTTTTCCAGAGCAGCTATACCATTTTGCATTAACACAGCAATGAATGAGAGTTCCTGTTGCTCTGCATCCTCACCGGCATTTGTTGCAGTCAGTGTTTTGGATTTTAGCCATTATAATAGATGTGTAGTGGTATCTCATGGTTATTTCAGTTTGAATTTCCTAATGGCATATGATGTTGAGCATTTTTTCATACTTATTTGCCATCTATATATCTTTCTTGGTGAAGTGTCTGTTCAGATCCTTCGTTTATTTTTAAACTGGGATGTTTTCTTATTTAAATAATTTCTTATGCTTTATAACAGTCCTTAATCAGATATGTCTTTTGCAAATATCTTCTCCAAATCTGTGCCTTGTCTTTTCATTTCCTTGAGTATCTCTCACAGAGCAGAATTGTTAATTTTAATAAGGGCCAACTTAAAGAATCTTTCTTTCATGGGTTGTACCTTTGATGTTGTATCTAAAAAGTCATCATATTTCTTCCCTAATTACAATCTAGGTTTATGGTTTTGCATTTAGGTCTGTGATCCATTTTGAGTTAATATTTGTGTGTGTTTGGAGGGTGGAAGGTCTGTGGCTAAACCTTTTTTTTTTTTTTGGCATGTGGATTTTCTGGTTGGTCTAGCACCATTTGTTGAAAGACCTGTCCACTCTCCATTGAATTCCAGTTGTTCCTTTGTTAAAGATCAGTTACTTATTCTTGTGTGGGTCTATTTTTGAGCACTGTATTCCGTTCCATTGATGTAAGTCTTTTGTCTCTGTAAAGAAACATTTCTTAAATTACATTTTATTGATTATGCTATTACAGTTGTCCTGATTTTTCCCCCTTTGCCCCAGTCTACCCAGCACCCCTTACTCCCTCAGGCAATCCCCCCACCAGTGTTTATGTCCATGAGTCATGTGTATAAGTTCTTTGTCTACTCCATTTCCTATACTGTACTGTACATCCCTATGGCTATTCTGTAACTACCTATTTGTACTTAATCTCCTCACCTCTTCACCCATGACTCCATACCCTCCTCCCACCTGGTAATCATCAAAATGTTCTCTGTAGCCATGATTCTGTCTCTGTTCTTGTTTGTTTAGATTCAGTTGTTGATAGTGTTTATTCCCACTTTATTGTTCATGGTTTTGCTGCTTCTTTTTCTTAAATAAGTCTGTTTAACATTTCATAATATCAGGATTTGGTGATGATGAACTCCTTTAGCTTAACCTTCTCTGGGAAGCTCTTTATCTGCCCTTCAATTCTAAATGATAGCTTTGCTGGGTAGAGCAATCTTGGCTGTATGTACCTGCATTTCATGACTTTGAATATTTCTTGCCAGTCCCTTCTAGCCTGCAAAGTTTCTTTTGAGAAATCAGCTGACAGCCTTATGGAAACCCCCCTGTAGGTAACTTACTTCTTTTTCCTTACTGCCGCTAAGATTCTCTCTTTACCTTTAACCTTTGGAATTTTACTAATGATGTGTCTTGGAGTGGGCCTCTTTGCATCCATCTTGTTTGGGACTCTCTCTGTTTCCTGCATTTGCACATCTATATCCTTCACCAAATTAGGGAAGTTGTCTTTCATTATTTTTTCAAATAATTTTCCAATGTTTTGCTCTTTCTCTTCTCCTCCTGGTACCCGCATGATGCAGATATTGGTATGCTTGAAGTTGTCCCAGAAGCTGCTTATACTGTCCTCATTTTTTTGGATTCCTTTTTCTTGTGCTGATTGGTTTGTTTTTTGCTTCCTTATGTTCATTGATCTGATTCTTGGCTTCATCCACTCTACTGTTGTTTCCCTGAAATTGTTCTTTATTTCAATTAGGTTATCCTTCGTTTCTGACTAGATATTTTTTATGCTGTTGAGATCCTCACTAAGTTCCTTGAGCATCCTTTTAACCAGTGTTTTCAACTCTGCATCTGGTAGATTTCTTCTCTACATTTCTTTTACCCCTTTTGCTGGAGTTTTGATCTGTGCTTTCATTTGGGTCATGTTTCTTTGCCTCCTTGTTTTGGCAGCCTCCCTGTATTTGTGTCTGTGTGTTAGGTACAGCTGCTTTGACTCATGTCTTGGTAGTGTGGCCTAATGTAGTAGGTGTCCTGTAGGGTCCAGTGGCACAGCTTGCCCTGTCACCCAAGCTGGGTACTTAAGTGTGCCTTTCAAGTGGGCTGGCTACTCCCTCCTCTTGTAGCTGAGCCTCAGTTGCTATTTGCATATCAGGGGGAGGGATTTACCTAGGCCAGTCAGCTTCAAGGACTGGCTGTGACCACTGACCACCAACCTCCAGTCTCCATGGATTATATGCTGTGCAGGCGCAGGGTCATGGTGCTCCGATGTGGTCTGTAGCTCTCCACTGGGTGTGCTGGCCCTGGAGTTTCCCAGGCGGTGTATGCCAGGGTCAGCCCCCATCTGTGTTTTGCCTGCAGCCACCCTGCCTGAGCTATAAAGCAATCTGAGATGACTGTTACTTGTGCTGGGCTTGGAGATTCCCAGGCAAAGCCAAGCTGTCTGACTGCTGCTAGTGCTGGGCCTGGGGCTCACTGAGGCCTGCGCTTGCTCATTTGAGAGAATTTAGGAAGTTGTGAAGCAGGAGTTGAGACCAGCCATTCATATGGAAATGCAGCTTGGGTGGGCCCGTAAGTTGGGTGGGGCAGAGTCTCTGGGGATCTTCAAGGCAGGTCAAAGAGTGTTAGCCACATTGAAGGAGTCTTAGATATGGTGCCAGCTTTCCAGCTCTGTGGCTCTATGGGGGGAGTGTTTAGAAAAGACGCTGGCCTCTGCTCCCCTTGATCACAGACAGTTCAGGATTCTCCCAGTGTACCACTGGTGCCTTTCAAGCTGTTACCCCAGTGCTGGAGCTCAGAGGGAGTGAGACTGAATAAATTCATGTGTGGGTTCTTTAAGAAGAACTGCTTGGGGATCCAGAAGTTTCTACCACCAACTCAGTCCCCGTTGGTTTTTGCAGCCAGAAGGTGTGGGGACTTACCTTCCTGACACTGGGACCCTGAGCCTGGGACCTTGTGTAGGGCTGGGACTTCTTGCTCCTAAGATAGCATTCCTGAATTTTGATCCATCTCACATGAATGTGGGACCAGCCCATTCTGTGTCTGTGCCACTCCTACCAGTCTGGGTGGATATGGTTTCTTTAATTCCATAGTTGCCAGACTTCCATTCAACTCAATTTCTGATGGTTCTGAGTTATGGCTGTTCAGTATTTTAGTTGTAATATTGATGTGGCTGTGCAAAGAGACAAGCCATATCTGCCTACACTGCCACTTGATTAGGAAGTCCTCTGTAAAGAAACTTTAGAATCAGCTTGTCAATAACCATAAAATAAGCAGCCGGGGTATTGATTAAGATTGCATTGAATCTCACAAGTGATGAACAACAAAGGGACTTAATACCGAAACCTGATGTTACATTTAAAAAAAAAAAAAAAAGATTGCATTGAATCTATAGATTGAATTGGGAATGACAGATGCTTTTACAATTTTGAGTCTATCCATGGACAAGGAATATATATTTATTTAGTTCTTTGATATTTTCATAAGAGTTTTGTAGTTTGTTTCATACAGATACTATACCTAAATTAATTTTATTAAATTTGTGCCTTGCTCTGGCTTATGCGGCTCAGTGGATTGAGTGCCAACCTGTGAACCAAAAGAACGCCGGTTCGATTCCCAGTCAGGGCACATGCCTGAGTTGGGGGCCAGGTCTTTATTGGGGTTGTGGTAGAGACAACCAATCAATGTATCTCTTGCACCTCGGTGTTTCTCTCCCTCTCTTCCTCCCTTCCTTCCCCTCTCTCTAATAATAAATAAAGAAATAAAAATTTTAACTAAATTTTTCCTTTTTCAAGTAGATTTTATTGATGATGCTATTACATTTTTCCGATTTCTTCCCTCCCGTAGTTCATGTCTGTGGGTTGTACATATAAGTTCTTCGGCTTCTCCATTTCCTATACTGTTCTTAACCTCCCACTGTCTATTTAGTACCTACCAATTATGCTGCTTATTTCCTGCACCGTTTCCCCCGTTCTTCCCCTACTCCCCACTGATAACCCTCCATGTGATCTCCACTTCTGTGCTTCTGTCCCTGTTGTTTGCTTAGTTTGCTTTTGTTTTGTTTTTTAGGTTCAGTTCTTGGTAGTTGTGAGTTTGTTGTCATTTTACTGTTCATAGTTTTGATCTTTTTCTTAAATAAGCCGTGTTAACATTTCATATAGTAAGGGCTTGATAATGATGAACTCCTTTAACTTGGCCTTATTTGGGAAGCACTTTATCTGCCCTTCCATTCTAAATGATAGCTTCACGGGATAGAGTCATCTCTGATGCAGGTCCTTGCCTTTCATGGCTTTGAATACTTATTTCCAGCCCCTCTTGCCTGCAAGGTTTCTTTTGAGAAATCATCTGATAGTCTATGGGAACTCCTTTGTAGGTAGCTCTCTGCTTTTCTCTTGGTGCTTTTTAGATTCTCTCCTTATTTTTAATCTTGGGTAATTTAATTATGATGTGCCTTGGTGTGTTCCTCCTTGGGTTTACCTTCTTTGGGACTCCCTAAGCTTCCTGGACTTGCATATTTATATCCTTCACCAGATTGGGGAAGTTTTCCTTCATTATTTTTTAAAGTAAGTTTTCAATTTCTTGCTATTCCTCTTCTCCTTCTGGCACCCCTATGATTCGGATGTTGGAACTTTTAAAGTTGTCCCAGAGGTTCCAAGCCTCTCATTTTTTGGAATTCTTGTTTCTTCATTCTGTTCTGGCCAAATGTTTATTTATTCCTTCTGTTCCAAATTGTTGATCCAAGTCTTGGTTTCCATCTCTTCACTTTTGGTTCTCTGTGTGTTTTGCTTTATTTCACTTTGTATAGCCTTCAATTTTTCCTTTATTTTGCAATGATACTCAATCATTTCTGTGAGCATCCTTATTACCAGTGTTTTGAACACTGCATCTGATAGCTTAGCTCTCCCCTTATTGCTTAGTTCTTCTTCTGGAGTTTTTTATCTCTTCGTTCATTTGAGCCATATTTTTTTGTCTGGCACACCTGTTACTTTGTAAGGGGTGGAGCCTGAGGCATTCACCAGGGCAGGGCAACCCATGTCACTGCTTTGTGGCGGTATATGTGGGAAACATCAGGGAGGAAACAGTAATGCTTGCCCAGCTCTCGTCCTGCTTTCAGTCACTTCCCCCCCTACCCACAAGCAAATTGGGCCTTTTTGGTGCTGATTCCCAAATTGGTGCTTTTGTGTACGGTCTAGGACCCCAGGGGTCCTTCCAGTGGTCTCTCTTGTGAGATTGGCAATTTCTCCCACCACCACAACCCCCACAGATTTTTGTAGCCACAGTTTATGAGGCTTTATTTCCCTGTGCTGGAACTCTGTCTCGCTGCCCAGTTGTTCTTCCTGGTTTATCCACATGAATGTGGGACCACACAGTCTGCCAGTTGCCACCCTGCCCGCCCAGTCCACCAGCTACAGCCTTGCTGCGCATCCTCTCCACCCCGGCTGCCCATATCCGCCCCTCCTACCAGTCTGGATGAATGTTCTTCTTTAACTCGGTGGTTTTTGGACTTCCATACAGTTTGATTTTCTGGAAGTTCTGGCTGTTTTTTGTTTTTAAATTGGTTGTTGTCCTTCTTTTAGTTGTGTGAGGAAGCAAAGTATATCTATTTACACCTCCTTCTTGGCCGGAAGTCTTTTTTTTCTTCTTTTCTCTTCTCTTCTGTTTTCTTTTTTGATGGTATACCATGTCAGTTGCTTTTAATTTCAGACTCCAGTTCTTTGCTGGTACATTGGAAAGCAGTTGAATTTTCTGTCTTTTAAGATGGTATACCATGTAAGTTGCTTTTAATTTCAGACTCCAGTTCTTTGCTGGTACATTGGAAAGCAGTTGAATTTTATATGTCAACCTTATATCCTGCAACTTTGCTATAATCACTTATTATTTCCAGGAGGTTTTGTTTTTTTTTTTTCTTTCATTTTTCTTGTGTCAGTTCTTCTAAATTTTCTACATTGACAATGATGTCTCCTGAAAATAAAGACAGTTTTATTTCTTCTCTCCCAGTCTGTAAACCTTTTATTTGCTTTTCTTGTTGCATTAGCTAGGATTTCCAACACAATGTTGAAAAGGAGTGGTCAGTGGGGGCATCTTTGTCTTTTCCTGATCTCAACAAGAAAGCTTCTCGTTTCTAACTATTACATATGATATTAGCTGTAGGGTTTTTGGTTAATGTTTATCAAGTTGAAGAAGTTCCCCTCTATTGGCCGTGTGCTTGGATCATTAGTTCACTTTTTTCAAAACGTTCCACTCCTAGTATTTCATGTACCTTGTCATGGCTGCAGTATATTCTGATAGTAGTCTTTTCAGGCATATCTTAGGTTAGTCAGTGCCAGTGATTTATATTTCATTAAGCAGTAGAAAGGATGACATGACCATATCACTGTATATACTTGCTTAAAATTTTTCTCCAGTGTAACACACAAGGCCAAATTTGTCTATATTATCCCTTAAGCTTATTTTGGCACATGTTAGATGAAGCCCTTTCTTTTGATTTTAAGCATGTAAAAATAGACAAAGTATCCATTAACTGTGTGATTCTTCTTTTTCTTTGCAGATAGAAATACATAATTATTGCAATTCTATTTTTTATTACTGTTTCCGTGGGTCAGAAACTGGTTTATAAGGAAGGTTCAGCAGAGCAGGTGTGTCAGAATGCCCCTCGCTGTCACCGTCAGTGCCTGCACTGTCAGCTTGCTGTTGAGAGCCTTTAGAATTTGTTCCCTTTGACATGAAGATTTTGGCTTCTGATAAAAAAACTAATACTTTGGTGGATGGAATAACTAATTACTTTTAGAATTAATATTAAATCCTTTCTCAGAGTTTTATGGGACAAGGAGGAGTAAAAATGAGGAAATGGATACTTGGGGGAATTTCAGAGATAAATGTCATATGTATAATATAATTTGCCTAATACCAGCTTTGGGTGGAATGTCTCATTGTGTGGGAGAATGAATTCTTTAATTATCTAGTCATCTTTAACATGTATAGATTGAGGAAAATGAAACTTGGCTTAGATCAGGGTAAATCATTCTTTCAAAGCTAGCTTTAAACCACCTTTTTCAGCAGTTGGGTGGTAGATTATTTAAAACGTAGATCCATAGATGTTAGCCTTATTGTTTCAAAAATGTCTTCTAGAAATCTTTGCAAATTAAATATCTAAGTAAGACTATGGAAGTTTAATATTTGATAGCAAGCTCTAAAACAGTAGTTCAAAATGTAAAATTACTTGGTTTATTACTTTTTTTTAAGCTTGAACAGTAAGTTTATTACTTTTTTAAGTTTGAGTAAGGAAAGGAAATGGTGGGCAGGAAACAAATCAATTCTTCCCATTAAGAAAACATGCATTCTTGTTTTATGTAAGCACACTCATAATTCATGAGTGTCACTTCAAGAAAGTACACATGGACCCTGAGTGGGTGGGTCATTTTGTTGAAGCGTCATCCCAAAAAGGTTGCAGGTTCGATCCTGGGTCAGAGCACACATGAGAGGCAACCGATCGATGTTTTTCTCTCACATCTATGTTTCTCTCTCCTCTCTCTCTCTCTTCTCTCTCTCTGTCTCTTCCTTCCTCTCTAAAATCAATAAATGCTTATATTCTCAGTTGAGGATTTTTAAAAAAGAGAAAAAAAGAATAAAAAAGAAAGTACTCCTTGAATTCATGCTTTTAAGCTGTAGTTTATGGAAACTGATCAGAACTTTTTCAATTATTTTGCTCCTGACAACTTCTTTGAATACTACCTACTTCCTCCGTGCTCTGATATGTGCCCTGACTAATCATTGTCTGTTCTTCTTAAAAAATACTTTGTTATGAAGGCCTTTCATTGCTTTTTAAAAGCATTATATATACATATATATACACACACATATATATACATATATACATATATATATATATGGTACACATAGAAAAGTGTGTGGCTCATAATATATATATATATATATATATAGCATGAACAATTTTCACAAGATGAACATACCTTTATAACCAGCACCCAGATTGATAAAGAGAATGTTACCAGGCACCCACTTTGAGTTACCTTCTGTTACTGTCCAGTAAATACTCCCCACCACAACTTTTCATTTCCTGAGTTTAGTTTGATTTATCTTGGCGATGGTTAGATTTCATTAAGATACTATTTCAGGAAAGTTTGGTGGTTGCTGTATTTTTTGAGTCTGTCATGTTTAGGGGAGAATGCTTGTCTGTTTCCTTTATACAAAAAGGACAGTTTGGCTGCATGATACTGTTACATTTTCTCTCCATCAAAATTTTGGAGACATTACCATACTGTTGCCACACTGTCTTGTAGCATTGACTGTTGGAGTAGAGAGGCCTGAGGTAACCTCTCCCAATCCACACTCCCTTAAGAGACTTGATTTTTCTGCCTGGATATCGATAAAGAATCTTTCTTTACTGTAGAATTCTGGTAATTCTGTCAGTTGATCATCATGCATGAGGGTTTCCTGAGAACTCATGTAGACTTTTAGTCTGAAGATTCAAGTCACCCTTTAGATTTTAATATAATCATCCAATGTAAACATAGCAGTAAACTGTCATTAGAATTTATATTGTCTGGGACAAAGTTGGTGGGGAAAAAAAAAAGAGGTACCAGACTAAGAGAATAATGGAGAATTGAATTTGAAAAAGACAGCAAACAAATGGAAGAAAGACAGGCTAGACAACATATAGGTGATTCAGGGACACAGGAAAAATATTTAATTTTTGTGCAGATAAATGTCAACTACAAGTTGTTATAGTTTATTCAAATGATTCATGTATAATGCTGGAAGTACGTTTTTTTCCCCCTCTAACTGCTGCCTATACTGGTTGACCTAATCATGTAATATGTAAATTACTGACGAAGTGGTTGCTGATTTTATTTTTAAGGTCCATTATTTGAGTTTGCAGAATATAACAGCTACAAGTATGTCATACTAAAATTGTTTAAGCCAGAACCCCAAAGATGAAACATTTTTTAGTTTAGAGATTTTATTCTATTTTACAGAGTAAACATCTTTAATTGGGAGTATATATGCAAAAAATAAAACTATTATTTTTGTCACTGTGAATTTTAAAATGATAGTATCTGTTAAAAAATGATAGGGCTTCATGCTATAAAACATTTTGTTTAATGCGTTGTTCTTTGGAGTTACCCAGATTACACACTGGGAGAACTCTCTTCTTTTTTCCTATTAACGATAAAAAGAAATGGGAAACATCATAATGAAATTTACTATTAATTTTCTTACCAGAAGAGAGAAAAATTACATGATGAAGAAGAAAGAAAAAGTGCCTGGGTTAGCCAAGAAAGACAGAGAACGCTGGACAGACTTCGAACTTTTAAACAGGTAATATAAGTAAGATCACTGTATTGTTTTTCACTGCTACATACACACTACTATTGTAAGATTTATTTGTATGAAGAAAAACTTGGTTTTCCCTTTGTTATTTAGAAAATAATTATGTCAGTCCTTTTATGTTTTTAAATTAGTGTTTTGACTGCATAGCTATCTTTCCTCTGGTTGTTTCCAGAATTAATATTCTCGTGATCCTCGGCCTACCACTTCACTGTAGTATAAGGGGAAGGTTTAATTTTTAATATAATTAATTAGTTTACAACCAACTCCATTTCAAGCATCACCTATGGTAATAATCTGTGGAAATGATCAGCAACAGAATTAGAGGGTGGATCATCATAACTGAGAAACGCTTCTACAGTTTTCTTAACAGGCTAACCCATGACTCTGGACACTGATATCACAGCATCTAAATATTTGCTTTCAACTCTATGTAAGCTAAATGATTTTAGTTAAAGTGCTCAGGAGCCTTACTTCCACTGTGTGGTAAGGGATCATCTTGCAGACAAAGGAAGCTTTTGATAAAGTCCTCTTAGTATTATAGTAAAAGAGGGAGGGGGCACAATGGACTGGTCCTTAATATAAGGATAAGCCTTCAGGAAAGTAAATGCATTAACTCAATACATGTCACTATAGTATAAATATAGTATGAGAGTCCTGTATGTCAGTTACTACTTCCAAAAATTTCATCTGTAAGCAGTTGGAAATAAATGTAAGAAACTAATAACAGATCCTTAGTTTTACGCATATATATGTTTGACATCATTTATGTTGTAAAATTTACATTGCTGTTATTATTTTTTCACTTAAATTCATGCTTTTATTCAGTAAAGACCTTCTGTTATCATGTGGTAATTTTGAATAGTTGCTAAAGTTGGTAAGAGGATGCAAGACCTTGATAAAGAATTTGATAATAAGCAAATAATAGTTTGGTGATAACTGTGTGAAAAGTATTCTGGTTTTCTGTATATGTTAAAAGAATTTTCCCTGGAAATTACAAAATCTCCACATAACATCTTTCATTTGAGGGAGAAAATAAGACATTTGTCATAAATCGTTTTGATATAATTTAACCAATTATGATAACTTCTGATTTTTTAGAGGTACCCTGGTCAAGTTATACTTAAGTCAACCAGACTGCGACTGGCTCATGCCAGAAGGAAGAGTGCCACCAGCCCTGTGCCCTGCGAGGACCAGTGCGACTCTGTGCCAGGAGTACTGCAGGAGAAGAGTGGAGGGGTGGAGGAAGGAAGAGGCAAGCTTGGGTCATCACAGAAAACAGAAGCCCAAAGCCTCGTACAACTTGAAGATACTTCATTAGTACAACTTGAAGACACTTCATTACCTCTCAGTGGTGTTACCTCGGAACTGTCTCCCACTGTTTCTCTGTCACTTTTGAATAATATTGACCTTGAACCAGGTTCTGTTACCACAGATCCACTCCCACCACCTCTTCCTCCAACACCACCTCCCCCACCACCTCCTCCTCCCCCTCCGCCGCCACCACCACCTCTGCCTGTTGCTAAGGACAGCATCCCAGAGACACTGGAGAAAGGTCTGCCTAGAATGGAGGGGACCGAGAAGAGGATCCCTAAGTCTGCGAGTGCCCCTTCAGCACACCTCTTTGACAGTAGCCAGCTGGTCAGTGCCAGGAAGAAGCTCAAAAAGACTGCTGAAGGCTTGCAGAGAAGGAGAGGTATGTTTAAAAAGATATTTTTGTGTTTGTTGAATAAAGCGGAGCATAATCAAAGGATTTTTTATTTCATAGGATCTTAGAAAACTTAAAATACTATTTTATTTTTGGACATAGTTGGTAGCAGATAGGTTTTCAGGGTCACAGCAGGGCAGAATTCTTACCAGCCCACATCAGTAGATGTGTACGGACACATAAAAGTGAACCTTTTAGCTGGTCTGCATGTTTTTAAAAATACACCTTTTGAAGTGATTCTTGATCTATTTGGTAATACATAGTATGTGGCTCCTTTTGTGTAAGAAAGTCTGATTTTAAACCTAGGAAATACAAGGAAGGTATTCACACCAGAAAGCTTAAGCCATCTGGTCAGAACTGTCACATTAGGATGACATTGACAGGACAGTGCAATATTTGGTCACGTGTTTATTGAGGACCTTGGTATACTTTTTGTATAAAGGAGCAAAGAAGAAGAGGGAGTAATATGTACAATTTCTTGCATGTCATATATGGCTAAAAGCTATTTTTGAAAAGAACAGAATAATCTTGGCCATTAAGGAGCTTTAGCTTGCATAAGGAGAACATTAAAACATTTTGCATGTTGCATTTTAATCTGAGACCATGCTGTAAAATATTTTTTACCATAACCCAAGTAGAATTGCATGTGTAAAAAACTAAATGAAAATGAGTCACTTTAATGAACCAAAATTGAATTTTTTTAAATTGAATGTGTATCCCAGTCACTGTCTGAATTTAGATTTGACTGGTGCATTATGGAAATCTTTGGAGGCCTCACCCATGATATTGCTAAAGACCACCTTCTGGCTCCCAAATCTATTCCCTTCTTTCCCATGGGGAATGATAGGATACCAATAATACCTGACATGGAATTTGAATCTTGGGATTTCTTTTTAATAAGCATAATGGATTCCCTGTGCTTTGGCAGTCTTTTCTGTTAAAAAGATTGCTAAAAAAACATTTTATAGATGGTTTTTCCAGTGTCACGGGCTATCACAGTCCTAAAATCTGAAGGTTATACTATAGTTTAAGTGTGATTCTAACTGCAATTGTTCTCTTTTTCTAAAGTGAGCTCACCTATGGATGAGGTGCTAGCTTCCTTGAAACGTGGTAGTTTTCATCTGAAAAAGGTTGAACAGCGAACTCTGCCTCCTTTTCCTGATGAAGATGATAGTAATAATATCTTGGCACAAATAAGGAAGGGGGTAAAATTGAAGAAGGTGCAGAAGGAAGTTTTGAGAGAATCCTTCACACTTCTGCCTGACACAGACCCTCTAACACGGAGCATCCATGAAGCTCTTCGAAGAATCAAAGAAGCATCCCCTGAGTCAGAGGATGAAGAGGAGACTTTGCCTTGTACAGAATGGGAAAACTAACAAGTAAATGGTCTTACTTTCTTCAGTAGCATTTGGTAATACAGCTTTTATATTGTATAATGAGGTCTGTTACAGTTTCTTGAGTCTGAGGTTTATTATTTATTATACAGTTTAATAGTAGTTAGGTCATAAATTTGTAAACTTCAGGTTTTACTTCTGTAGTTTCTAGAAACTTAATGGAAAAGCACTTTTCAAATATACTGTTATATAAATGCTGTTTTTTACATCCAGCTCACTAAAAATTCTGCAGTATACTTTTATCACGAGAGGATAGTCTTATTTGAATAATAGGATGGTCTTATTCTAGCTTTAAAACACAGAAGAGGCTTTTTCTAACTCGAGTATTTTGATTACAAACTGTTATACATATTGAACTTTGATGACCTATTAGCTGCCCACAGAGAAATTTTTGAAGATCAGTCTAGAAAAATAATTGTATTATCTGATTATTTAGCTTTCTAAGCCTTTAAAACTGAGATTTATCACTTTAAGACTTATTATAGTTACTGCATGGTTTAGTTAAAATTGCAGTTAACAAAAATATAAAAATTATATATATACACATACACTCATCTTATTGAGTACCCCTGTTGGGTATTGGTTACACATTTGGCATTCTCCTAAAATAATACAGAGTTATACTCCAGTACATTTTAATAAGCTAACTATATAAATTAAATTGTATATAGTTTCACAGCATTTACCAAAAAGTGGAAGAGTCACAGTCCTGGAGAGGGTAAAGAAAGGAGTAATAAACTTACTCATTAGCACAGTTATTCTTAAACATGCTTGGGATCACCTGGAAAGCTTATTAAAAGTACAGATTCCCGGCCCCCACTCCCCAGGATTCTGACCAAGTAGATCTGATGTATATGGAGGAATACATCTGGATTTTGAAGACTTAATAAAACAAAACTATCATTAATTTTTATATTAATTACATGCTTAAGTATACTATTTTGGACATCAGATATTACTAAAAGCAATTTTACCTGTTTGTTTTGGTCATGGGTCCATTAAGAAAATGTTCCTCTTCTACACTCCCAATCCCACCCTTCCCTAGGAGTATCTGCACAGATCAGTAGTTTAACAGAATGGGTGAAAAAAATCACATGCCTCTTGGTAAGTGATTGGGAGTTACCTTTAATGTGCTGGAGCTGACATTCCAGAGAACCACGGTCCTACCATGGGTCGTGGGCTTTTGGTATCCTTTTTTCCAAGGACCTTATTTATAGAAGTCCTAATTAATAGTCATTCTATATGACTTACTGTATTTGGATCCCCAGATAATTTCAAACCATTTGTGCTTGTACATATGTACACTGTGCTTTGTAGGAGGGGTGTAAATATTACTGTTTCTGCTTCATGTGTTTCTGTCTAGAGACCCAGGTGTGTCTGACTGGGAATCTTTTCCACACCGGGTATTTGTAGCTTGTTTCCTACATTACAGTGTGTGCCACCTATTGCCTTGTCTCCTGCTTGTGGCTTCTCAGTGAACTGCTCAGCCTATGCCTGACACTACCATCTTAGTGCTGAATGGTTAATCCGACAGCTGGGCATTCACATCAACAAGTGTGTTTAGTCCTTTCATTACATTTTCCTGCAGTGGCCCAGTCAGAGTACATGGCCTGCAAGCAGTAGCTCAGGCCAGCCCATTCTTGTTTGTCTTCTTCCATCCCACCAGATCCTGCCCAAATACTTAGACACTACAGCAGTATTTCCTGTGTTCAAGAGGATGGGCTGTTATTTATAGCTTCCGGCTGCTAATTTAGCCTTATATCTGATGTTAAGATATGTTTATGTTGAATGCTACTTTGAAAATTGCCTAAGACTTTTCTTTATTTGGCTGATTTTTTTTTAATTGCTGGTGTATGTAGTATATTAAGAGAAACAATGAAACACTTTCAGATAATCAGTAGACTGGTTGTGTGCCCCGTCCATTGAGCAGGCATTGATAAAGGGCCTATATTTCACTCCCTTTGTGTGGTCCTGGAAAATCATTTTTAAAGGTTCTGAACTTTTAGATACTTCTCTATAGAGAGCTAAAGGGACTATAATTTGTATTTCCTATTTTTAATTAGCATCATTCTTAGAGATTTTAAATCATTAATGTAATTGTGTACTTTTTTAAAGAGTTAATATCTCAAACTTCATGAAATAAAACAGGAATATCCCCTGTTCTACTCTTTTCATAGGTAACTATAGGTAATAGTGCCCTTGAAGGGCATTTCTAAACATAAGGAAATATACAAATCATACAGACTTTTTATTGAGTTTCTGATTTGCTTCCTGTGGGGTCCTTCTTAAACTTACGAGGTAATTATAATGACACTGTCCAATAGGAATACACTGTGAGCCATAGATAAGATTTGAAAAGTTCTAACAGTCATTTAAAAAAGGTAAAAAGAAATGGGTGAAATCAATTTTATATGATATATCCAAAATAGTATCTTTCAACATGTTTTCAATATAAAAAAGTACGATGTAATTTACATTTTTTTGTAGTGAGTCTTCAAAATCTGTGTTTTACACTTATTAGTATAAATCACAATGTAGCACATCCCAATATGAATGCTAAATATTCAGTTGTCAAAGTGAAATATACTGTCAAAACAATAAAATTGTATTTAGTGGAAAAATACTTTACAGATTTTAATTTAAATAAAATTAAAATTCATCTTTTTAGTCACACTGGCCACATTTTCAGTGCTCAATAGCCACACGTAGCTACAGTATTAGATAATGCAGAACTATAAAGTTAGTATTGGGTTGGCCAAAAAGTTCCATTTGTTTTTTTCTATAGTCTGGCTCTAGTAGCACTTAGTTGTCTTTAACTTAATTTGAAACAGTTTTGTTAGATTGTATTGTGACAGCTGTCATATCAGCATGCATTGATTAAAAAAACTTATCAAAATTGGGGAATTTTTATGTAGTCATTTTAATACTAAAGATGGAAGAAAATCAACATTTTCAGCATATTATGCTTTATTATTTCAGGAAAGGCAAAAATGTGACTGAAATGCAAAAAAAAGATTTGTGCAGTATATGGAGAAGGTGCTGTGACTGATTGAACGTGTCAAAAGTGTTTTTGGACGTTTCATGCTAGAGATTTCTCGCTGGATGATGCTCCATGGTCAGATAGACAAGTTGAAGTTGACAGCGATCAAGTTGAGACATTTAATTGAGAACAGTCAGTGTTATACCACTTTAGGAGAGAGCTGACATACTCAAAATATTCAAATCAATCGAGTTATTGGTGAAAATGTGTCCTTTATCTTACGGGAAAAACTAAATGGACTTTTTGGCCAGCCCAATACTTTATTCATGTGCATTGTAAGCTTTCATTTGAAAAGTGGGTTTTTTATATAAATGCTCTTTGTCATAGATAAGCATATAGATCTCAGACACAACTATTTTGAGTTTTTAAAGGTCCTAGTAAAACATCCATTTAAAGCCCAGTATTAATCCTGTCCTCTAAATGTTAATATAATGAAAATTGCTCCCTAATGAATTTTAAAGATGTCATTTAATAGTTATTACACTGGCAGTTTATGAGGCAACTATTTTTAGATTGTATTTCTCTTTTTTGCATTTTTCTTTGACATAAAATGTTTGAGTAAAAAGAATGAAAATGAATTTTACTTACAACCTTTTAATAGAGATCAATATCTGTATATAAATGTTTTCATTTTTATTGCTTTTTGAATAGAGGCATATCCTTTTTTTTAAGTGTCTCATATGCTGTCTATATAAATGGCCATTTATAAGAAAAAAATCAGTGTTCATTCTGGATATTGCAAAAAGTATTAGAAAGCATTTATACACACTACCCTTTTAATAGGTTGTCCTTTTATAATACACTTTATTATTTTGTTTGTAAACAGGTGACTCAACAGAAAGAAAAAATATCTGCCGTTGAAGATTGATTCACATTCTTTTGGAAAACAAATTTTAAGCACTTGGTTCCACAATTGGATTCCATTAGATCCAAAATGTATTTATTGGCTCAGTGGTGTGCAAAAAAAGGAAGCACAATTTCATTTTTCCAGTCATTCCAATAGATGGTGGAGTTTTAGATGTGCGATGTTCCTGACTGCAGTGAAGAAGAGGCCTTTCAAGGAGATTGTTGGGTTGTTTCATTTTTAAAACCACCTTCCCCTCTTGTCCACCTATTTACATACTTGTAGTGGCCAGTAAAGCTAGTGGTCATTATGAGTTAGAAGAATATTGGGTTGACAGAGGTCTACTGTGAGCTGTGTTGGGACTACACTGAATAGTCAGTCATCCGCTTGAAAGTTACAGAGCTTCTTCCGTATCAGCTTATATCAGTAGTGTGATGCTCTGAAAAAGAAGTCTATCTTGATAGCTATAGAATGGGAATTGAAAGAAAATCAGATAGAAATATATCTGATAAAAATTTCCACATTACTCATCTCCAAAGGAATTTTCATAAAGATGTTCAAAAACATCTGAAAAGATACATAACTATGGAGATAGATCTATTAATGTGTTTACCACAACATTATACATTTAACATGGCATATTTTTACAAGACCACACACTCTTACACTTTGTAAGTTTTTGAAGAAAAAATTTCCATGCTTTTAAATAGCTCTTCATAATTGTGAATTTATAATAGTTTGGATTTTATGTGCAGCTTTGTTTATGAGAAGCAATAAATATTTCAAATTATTTTTAGTCTTTTTGTTTGAACTATTGCTTGATTACTATAATTCAACATGACTTTCCTATTGAGAATCAAAAATCAGGATTCTGTAATAGGGATGCAGATCTTAAGTCTTTTTATCATGCACCATTTAAGTTTTTATTTTTATGCTCCACAGTAAAAAAAATGTGTGCTCAACAAATATGCAGAAGAAAATAGACAGGCAGGAAAGCCTCCTTAGCTAGCATTTTACTATCTTCACATGCTTAGAGTGGAATTTGGGGGAGAGCCTTTGTCACTAAATTTTTAAACAGGTATGTAGCTCTAAGTGCTGATTTTGTGGCAATGGAGTCCTGAAGGTGCAGTTATTTGAATGAAGCCATTATGAATTCTCAGCTGAACTGCTGTGGGCTTGAATGAAGGTAGATGTGTTGGACTCAGTTTACAGTACTCTGTAGAGTGTATTTATTCATAAGACAGATCTTGGCCTTTATGTGAAGGGAGTTAAGGACTGAAGTACCAAAAACTTACTTCTCATGAGGCAGTTCTCTGGCCTAGACTCAGAAAGAAGTCCCAGTGTAAAAGCCCTCCAATGAATTGGTCTATTTCAGAGAAAGAAGAGAAATGCTTGCATCTTTGTCACTTTAAAGAGTTATTTCCTTGAAATTAAGTATGGAGAAAATTTTCTGACATCAGATTATGTAAAACAAAATCTTTCTGCTTAAATTTTGGTAATACTTTCATTGATAAGACTAGGAGCTTTTGCACGGCATTTTCACAATACATTGGTTCATTCTAACACTACTCTTATCTTGTCTGGGAAGATTAGAAATACAGATCTATTATATAAACTGATCTTCATCCCATGATGGGGAATGGAGATAGACTTTTTTTTTCTGTATACCATCATCCATAAAGCATTTAAGCATGTTTTTTTAACCCAAAGAATGGTTGGTTTGATTGTTAATGTAGTTGAAAAACTGTTAAGTAAATTTGCAAACCTTAAAAAAAATCATGCATCAATTTCATGCCTTTAGATGCTTGTTCACAACATTTTTGGTTTGTTTTTCCTTCATTGACATTTAGAAAAACACTGGATGATACTGCGTTAAATTAGCAGAAAAGCACTAGAACTCTCACGTGTCTAGAGGGAATTGCTACCCATTTAGTGTTACAGTTGAGATTCCTTTAAAAGACAGGCAAGCTCACTTATAAAAATGACCTGTAATCTATCTTCCTGAGCCATGTTATAATAAGTCTCTAACAAGTGATATAGGGTATATAGACTCCCTATAGTCCTTGTAAGGGTGCATCCACAGCTCTTAGCACATCCCATTGTAGCACTTTGTGAAGGTCATCTCACCCTTGAAGATGAGCGTGGTAAAGCAGCCAGCTGTGCTCATTCTCTGGTAAATCACGTTCTCTACCACACTCAGTTCCCGTCAAGATTCACATTCCTACTTCCACAATACTGCATTTTAACACAGGTCATCAACCTAGAATTCTCACAAATAATATAAAAATTTAAAATAAATATGGTTGGCTTGTCCATCAAGGTGAGATGACCAGTTGAACCCTCATTTTAGTTTGAAAGTAGTTTCAGAACCCAACAAAAATTACGTAGGCATAGTTAAATTCTTTCTTTTTTCTTGCCCCTCATCAGATGAGCATCTTTGGCCTTAGTGTTACATTTGCATATGTTTAGTTATGATGGTACTTACCGATGATCACATTGCCAGTTCTAAACTTGCCTGTGCTATTCATATGGTTTTAAATATCTGACAATTATATTTCTGATAAGGTCTCATTTTCATATTAAGAATCTACAAGCATCTGCTTGCTTGTGCTAAATCAATTAACTTAATTTACCAATCTAGTCTCAACTGCACTACAATGAAAAATAGGGAAACAAGTAGATGATGATTGGGAGATGTTTTAAGATTAATGTTACTGCTCACTTGAATGTCAATTTTAAATATTTCTCCTACTAATGCAACTAAAATTATGTAGATATAACCAGTGTGGCATGTATAAAAAAAGTATTTAATGGTTTAAAATCCTAATGGTACTGCAGTGTAGCAGTAAGGGGAAATGCCTGGCTAAAGGGGATTTCTAAAAGATAAGCAGTTGTCTTGCTTACTTGATGTATATTTTATAGGCTTAACTGAGTTTGCGAGCAGCATAAAAACAATCATTCTTTAATTCTTCATTATGGAACAGAAACATTTCTATAAAATGCATTTTTCAAATCCATTTTCAAAAGGACTTTTAGACACAGCTGTGACAGTTGATCAGGTGTAGTATTTCCCCAGTGGGAATATGGGCTTTTCTTACATGAAACCATAGAAAATTTTCAGCACTTTTATGTATAATGAGAGGGAAAAAGATCTCCTTTCTTAAAAGCTGACTTTGGGGGCAATATCTGGTCACATGGGGCTTGGCCGTTTTTGTAAAGCATTGCTTTGGCCATAGCAGACACTAAAAATCAAAGCTCGAGTAGCAGTAGGACATAAATGAGTGGGGAGCACCGTCTGGGTTTGGAGTGGGACCAGTATACAATGAATACAATTTAATCTTATACATTCCCTAAGGCTCCAGTTTTTAATTACACTTGCTGAGTATGTATATATATTTAAGTCAATGCTTTTAGCCTAGGAGAAGTTTTTTCTTTCACTAAATATAAGGGTTTTTTTAATCTTTATAATTTCATTATTATGTACTTAACATCAGATATCAACCTGTAAAGTACTAATGGGTCCTCAAAGGCCTTATCAGGGAGTTGAAATTTCATATACTTCACCAGGTTATTTGTAAAAAATCTTTTTGAACAGCTGTAAAACATTTAAAAACTGTGGCAGATTCATTGTTAACATGCAAACATTTGATAGTGAAAGCAGAAACCTTAACAAGTTTTGCCTAATTCTTGCACTGAATTTAATTAATATAGATGTGCATTTTAGACAGATTTGATTCCCCATTTATTGCTTAGCATAGATGAACTATGCTTAGTGTTAGAGGATTGACTGGCAAGATTTATTTCAGATGGAAGAGAGGTAGAAAGGTAGAAGCACCTTCCTGTTGGAGCATGTTGCATTCATTTAGAGCTACTGAACAATTCAGTAGTTATTTCTGACCTTTGCTGCAAAGTGCTCTTTAGTTAAAGCACATTAAAAAAATCTCTGCTTAATTGCTTTGTAAAGTGAAGCAATGGTATTTTTTATCCTATAAATATAGTCTAATTTAAAAGTTTTTCCTAAAAAATGAGTTTATATTGCTGCCTAAACTATCATGTATGTAAACAGAGGTTTTTAAAAGGTGAGAGGGAGTCTGGATTCCATGTGTGTGTGCGTGTGTGTGCGTATGTGTGTGTGTGTTAAATGTTCATTGAGTTATTTCAAAGGTATACTCATTCTGAAATTTCCTCTTTTGCCCACAGTAAATGTACAGCTTGGTATTTGAGGAATTTAATTGAATTCCAAATTTATAAATGTTTCTCTCCTCCTTCATACATTTATTATGACACTGTAAGGTGCATGTGCAGAAAATACCTCTGAGATTGACACATTGAAATATCAATGTTATTTCACACTGAATCTCAAAGCAATCATTTGTTTTGAGGGTTAGGGGAAAGTTCTTGTGATTTTTTTAAAAGTCAGGTATAACTTACGTGTGGCTCATTTGGAGGAGTTAAGGGCGGACCATGGAAAGTGACATGTAGACATGTACAAAAGGTGTAGGTGTTGGTTATAGAGTTCAGTTTTAAAGGGAAGTTTTGGGCTTTTTTTTTAACTTGCATGTTTTATGGTTAACTATCAAAGAGTGTAACAAGTTATTCTAGCTTTTCCCAATACTAATTATATTGGTTTTAAGTATCTCTATAATCACAAGATGGCATTTTCCCTTTACTTACGAACCAAAAAGAGTAGACAATACAACCCATACAGTGACTTCAACTTGGATGGTGTCCCCACTGTCTCATTAAATTTCTCATTTGTACTGTATGTATTGCCAATGTTGAAACCATAATATATAGTTTATGAAAAATTGAAGGCCACACATCATTTTGCATGAGTAATGCCCATTGGGCTAATGAAACTGATATGTTTTTTAGCCTTTCCAGTCAAATGAAAATTTTAATGGCACACCAGTTCTAGCTTTGTGCAATATTACAATGGTAGAAGCAAAACACTAGCACATTGTGCTTGGCTTTTAAGGATGGCTTTAACACTGTTACATTACATGGGCAATGTGCACAGTGTATTGTAAATGCCAACTCTTGCAAATTTACAATACTTAAATATGCTCAATTAACATTCTAAAGTATTAAAAGTTCAAAAAAAACTAAGCAAGCATTTATAGCAATACTCTGAAATCTCCAATAATTGTTTTGACTGTTGCCTTTTGCTCTTTAGTGCGACTTCTCTGCATTGTAATTACTGTATTGCTTTGTATTTCATGTTTTTTACACTCATGACTTCAGAGTTAAGTACTTGTACACCAAGTATTGCAATCATCTTTCTCTTCCTGTACATGCAATGTAACAACATACAGTTTTGGTGCTTAATAATATTCCATTTTCTCTTTAATAAAAGATATTTATTGAGTTAACCTTATTTTGTTTGTTTAACATGGCTGGTAGATGCTGTCACTTCATTTCAAATAGAAGGAGCATAGCAAGTTGGACATTGGTTACATTGAACAGGATTCAGAAACGATTAACCCTGGTACTTCTGGCTCTTCCCAACCATTATTTATTATAAAATACTTTAGTAGCACCTTTACTTGTGCTAGTAACAGCCTATTCATGTCATTTGTGTAACTATCCACGAAGTTTGGAAACACCGACTTCCAAAATTGGAAGGTCCTTAAATACCTTTCATTACAGAAATCCGTTTGTGATGGTCTAATAGGGGGAGAATATTGGCTTTATGCTTAAACATAGGACCAGCTCAACTGGACCCCAGCAGATGCCCTTCCCCAGGGCTGGCTTGGTGAAGCTCCCCACACACGAGGCGCATGTCTAAGGGGAGATGTCCTTTAATGGACTTAGGTCCCAGATGCTGCCTAGCCCTCCTTTTTTTCCAGGTCCTTGTTTATAAAATGATGGGCTGAACCAGGATGAATTTTAGGACTTGTTTCCAGCTCCAGGACTCTGTGTTTAACCATATTTCCCAAGCAGTCTGTTCCTCTGCCAAGTGATACTCTTTCCACAGAGACCCCCCACAACTTTGCTGTGCACCAGAAACTTTGTTCTTCCCTATTAGCATTTTCTCCAGACCCCTCCACTAATAGTGTTGCTCACCAGTTGTGTACATTCATCTTTCTCTCAACCTATTTGTCAACTGCTTAACTTCTAATAAACTAATGACCTGTTAATTCTACTGAGTTCATACAGGTCCATCCTCTATCATACCAGCCTCCTACTTCTTTCTCTCACCTGCCTCTCCCATATGCTCTAGGCTCTTGCCATGAGTGACTCTATATATCCAGGCCATTGAGCATCTTCCTAATCTCAGATTCTTCCCTGTCACTAATTCCAGTGGCCAGGCCCTGCAGTACATCCCGTAGAGCCCAGGACTCGGCCGCCTCCGTGCTGGCTAAGGAAAACATGCGCCAGTGCCACAAGCCTTCCTGTGGGGAGACCGGTCTCCTTTTCAAGAGTTTACACCTAGGAGCTCCATTCTACATGCTCCTCTCATGCCTTTCCACCAGCACACGTGTCTATAAAATGCTTCCCTTAACACCACCTAACATCTGTCCATTGAGTATTAATTTGGAAAGCACATGGGCAATGTGTGTGGCCCTCTCTGTGTCAGAATTCTGAATCAGAGCAGCGAAAGAAGGAATGAAGAAAGTTAAGATGTGAAAGGAAGAAACAGAATTTGACTTAACTTCCACAATTCTACAAGTATTATTAACCATTTGAGGGACGAGAAAGAGGGTTAGATACTAAGTTGTCCAAGATGACAACTACGAAGTGGCAGAGAGCTTTGCTTAAAACCCCTCCGTTCCCCGCAGCATCTTCACCTTCACTCTTCGCCCAGAAGGTCCAACCAGTGCTCAGCTTTCCATTCAGATTGTCTTAAGAGCTCTTCTCATCCTAACAGTCTCCCATGTCTCTAAATGACATTGGTGTCGTGATGATTACGTTTTTTGTTTTTTAATTTTTTTTTCTGGCCTATACCTCTTCTCAGAACACCAGCTCTGTTAGGTATTCAGCTGCCTGGCGGTCTCTTCATCTGGATGCTCTGTGCCTACCTCAACTAGAACATGTCCAAATGGTTCCCATGACCCAGCCCTTCCCCACTTCACCCTTCTTTCCCAATTCGTCCAGTTTTATGTGTAGAGCCTGGAGGCTGGCCTTGCTGCCTTTCTCACCCTTGCCCTCCACATCCGGTCTTGAACAAGTCCTATCAAGCCTGCTTCCAGCTGCATCTGCCATACACCCACTGCTGTTTCTGTCTCTTACTACCCTCTAGTCCAGACGATCTTCACCTGAACTAGACGAACACTCTAGCCACTTAACTGATCTTCTCACTGCTGCTCTTGTCTCCTTCCAACTTCCTCTCCACCCACAGTCAAAACGGTGAGATCCTGGCTCCTCCCCATCCACGCTGCACCCCCTGCACAAGACCCTCCAGTTGTTCTGCATCACACTTAGAATAAAATCCCGAATCTTGAGTAGGCAATTCATAAAAAGTGGTCTGCCTCATTAGTAGCAACATAATTAAACCAGAATGAAATACCATTTCACTCTCAAAAAGAGTTAAAATGGAAAAGATTGACAGTTTTTGAGTATTATCAAGGATTTAGGAGAAAACTTTTTTGTACACTACTAGTGGTAGTGTGCATGGTGCAACTATTGGAAACTGCAAGGCATTAGCTACAAAAGCTGGATGGATGGACGCTCGCCCTGTGACCTAGCTGAAATATTTGAGTCAGCAATCTGCAAGAATATAGCAGCGTTCTTCATAACAGCCAACAACAAAAATAACCCGAATGCCCGTCCACTGATGAACAGGCTGTAGTATAATATATCCCTAAAATGTATTGTCATACAGTGGAGTGCTCTAGAACAATAAAAATAATGCTACAATAAGCTACGCAATTTGGATGAGTCTGACAAAGGTGAGCAAAAGAAGCCAAAAAGAATATGTGGTTCCAATCATATAAAGTTAAAAAACAGGCAAGACTATAGGATATTATTCAAGCAGTAACACTTTGTAAAAAGCTAAGAGATGATGACTGTGAAAGTCGTCATAGCAGTTTGGTCACCTTCGGGCGAAAGAAGAGCTGTGTGACGAGAAGGGCGGGCAGAGAGCTGCTGTGGGGCCGGGAAGCGGTGTCCTGGCCGGGGTGGCGCTTAGGTGGGGGTTCACTTTACTAGAGCTCAGTAAGCTTTACGTGTGTGTTTCTGTATTTTTCTGAATAAGTAATTTCACAATAAAAAGGATTTTTTTAAAAAAATCATAATACAGAGTTTTATTTATTCTAGAAATTGCTTCTAAAATACAAGTTGCCAAAAACTTTTTCTCCACAGAATACTTTGCTTGCTCATTCCACAAAATGAGAACAACAAAAACCAGCTCACCTCAGGTTGCTCTACAACGTTCCCTGCTCCTTTTCCTTGATTGTGCATGTGTGTGTGTTATACTTCTCTGGGTGTTTTACTATTTGTGTTTCTTGTAGGAAGTAGGTAGGAAAATCTTTTAAAAATTTCATGAAATAAAAAGATGTTGCACCGTAGTGTGGCATAGTAGTGAAGAACAAGGGCTCCTGAGACCCCTGCTGGCTGTGTGGTTCTGGACAAGTATCTGTGCTGCAGCTTGTTCTTCTGTAATACGGAGACAGTGATTTCTACTTCCTTTGGTGGTTGTATGGGTTAAGTGCATAAATAAATGTTAGCTATTATTCTCCTGAAGATAGAATACCAGAATTCTTCACACACACACACACACACACAGATTTCAGTAATTTAGAAACAAGAACATCTGAGACTAGATGCTCCTGGACAGTCTGAAAAGACAGCAATAATCATCTACATTTCCTTCTTTAATAGAACATAATTTAATTCACAAAATGAATATTCTGCAATAAGCAACATTTTAAAATAACAGTAAACCTTACCTTCATGTTTGTTCTTTGTAGGAAGAATTGGGTGCAACTGAAAAATGCAGGATTTCTATTTGCTGACTCAGCTTATGTGGAAATGCAATCCTAAAGAATCAAAAAATAATCCACATAGGAATGTCAATGAACTTTCAGGTAAACACAGTAGCTTGAAACACTGACATTCCTTCCTAAATTCCTAACATGGCAGTAAAGAAATAAAACGAGAAATTAGGGACAAGAAATAAGATGCACCTCAGACAAGGGTTTGATCTCCAAAATACATAAAGAACTCACACAGCTCCACACGGGGGAAGACAGAGAATCTGATTAAAAAATTGGCAAAGGACCTGAACAGGCACTTCTCCAAGGAGGACATACAGAGGGTTCATAGGCAGGAAAGGATGCTCGGCATCACTAGCCATCAGAGAGATTCAAATTAAAACCACAATGAGACACCACCTCACACAGGTCAGAATGGCCATCATAAATCAGCAAACAAATGCCAGCGAGGTTGTGGAGAAAAGAGAACTCTAGCACACTATTGGTGGCAATGCAGACTGGTGCAGCCACTGTGGGAAACAGTATGGAATTTCCTCAACTAAAAATGGAACTGCTTTATGACCTGGCAATTCCACTGCTGGGATTATACCCTAAGAATCCCAAACACCAATTCAAAAGAACCTATGCTCCCCAATGTTCATAGCAGCATCATTTATAATACCCAAGTGCTGAAAACAGCCTTAGTGCCCATCAGTAAATGAGTGGATCAAAAACTGATACATTTACACAATGGAATACTATGCAGCAGAAAGAAAGAAGGAGCTCCTACCCTTTGTGACAGCATGGATAGAAATGGAGAGCATTATGCTAAGTGGAATACACCAGGCAATGAGAGACAAATACCATATGATCTCACTTAAAGTGGGACCTAATGAACAAAACAAGCGAGCAAAATAGAACCAGAGACATTGAAATAAAGAACAAACTGACAGTGACCAGAGGGGAGTGGGGAGGGGGGTCACAGGGGAGAGGGGAAGGGGCAAGTCAAGGAACATGTATAAGTGACCCAAGGACAAAGACAACACGGGAGGATTGAATGTGGGATGTGGGGTATGGGCAGGGCGTAGAGAGTAATGGAAAAATGGGGACTACTGTAATTGAACAATAATTAAAAAATAATAGAAACAAAAAAAAAATACGATGCATGAGAAGTAACTGACCTGAGTGGAGGGCTGACCTGAGAGCCGGCAGTGAGATACTGAGCAAGAAGCAAGACAAGTCCCGAGGGGGTAGCTTGGAGGCACTCTGTCCTTTGGAAGGCGGGACGAGGTGTAAGTGTGGAAAGGAGAGAGCTATACAGTCTCAAACAGAAGCAATAGCCCCCACACGCAACGCCACATCTCCCAAGCTCCTCTCCCACTGCAAGATACTAGGGATTCATCCTCTGGATAAAACGAGCCAGAGAAGCTTGGGACTCACAGAGCAGGTACAAGAGGAGGGCAGAGTTACTGCTGCGCACCTGAGGATTAAGTTACAATCCTTTGGAACCACAAGGAACTTCAACTAGGCCTCTCGGTGTCCCCTGTCCCCCCACGCAGATGAATCTAGAAGGTGTCTCTGGAGAACCTACATGGTCTCAAGGAAAAGAGGATTGATTCGGCTAATCCAATATCAGATTAATGCCAGGAGGAAGAGAGAAGTGGAGGGAAGACAATTAGTAAGCAATACAAAGAAACTTACTGTTTCCTTTGCCACAAATTGAGCTGGGTTTTCTTTCATGTGCAATGGAAGGATTTTCAGAAGGGCCTCTGAGGAGCATTCCAGTCAGATAAGAACTCAGAAATGCTCCCTGGAATGGGCCACAGGGAGGTACTGGGTACCTTGGAGAGTGTACTTTTGACGGAGCAGTGAGGGGCAGAAGCCAGAGTGGAGAAGTCTGCAGAGCAAATGCAAAGCTAGGAAGGGGGGATAATTCATGAGCACACCGTTCCTTCAAAACATTAGCTGTGAGAAAGAAGAGAAATCAACTGACAGCTCTAAGGATTAAGGGTGGATATTTTTTAAAGGTAAGACACTAGAGCATGCTTGTATGCTGATGTACTGATAAAAATAGATAAAAAGTAAAAGTGACTTGAAATAACAATTGTATTATTGTTTTTAGGTAAACAAAACTATATAATTAATAAAAATAAAGAAAATTGAGAAGAAAATTGTCCAATTCAGACATCCCAAATATCTTTGACCCCAATGATAGGAATGATTTAAATTCAAAGGATTAGAGAAGGCGAGGAGTATATGATTTATTTTCAAGAACCCACCTCAATTCTCCATGGCTATATAATACACATGAAAATATTCATAGATGTAGTCTGGTCATTGATAGGTTTTCTAGAAAATGTTTCTCCCACGGTGTTTTCACTAATTTCTTGCCTCACTAGCACACTGATTTATTAGTCCACATTTAAGGTCAGTACTTATCCACTTGCTCAACAAGCAACTTACCCATTCAATAGGATTTACTACACACCAACAATGTGCCCTTGTGGATGCGCAGGTATCTGCAGTTCCAGGGCATGGAAATAGGTCGCAAAGGAAAGCAAGCCTCTGCACTCACAGGGCTCAGCCGTGGGCACCAGTGTTACACTGTCCACCGCGCCCGCTGTGTCTGAAACAAAGGTTTTTGCTGCAGCCGCAACACATCGTCTCCGTTAGGACTAGACCGAGTGGCCCAGAAACGATCCCATTGGGAAGGAAAGGTGGGGCCTCACCGCCATCCACGCCTCCAAGAAGCGCTCTCCTTGGTACTCTAGGCGTCCCCTCGTGGAAGTAGGAAAGCCGTCTCAGCTTAGGGTGATTCTAACCTGAAGTCATCTTCCTGAAGTTACCATCCTAATTATTCCGCCAAATTGCAACTGATATTCTGGGGAATCTGCATGAAAAGCAAAGCACGTTTCAAGCACAGCAGGCCATCCGAAGGGCTAAGACCACTGCCAAATTACCCAGCTGTCATCTTTGTGTCCCCGAAACAGCATCAGCACCAGCACCAGCACCAGCACCAGCACCAGCACCGTGGCGCTGTCCAGATACCAGCAGGTGGAGGGGGCAACATTGCAAACCCCGGGACGCCGGCGCCCGCCAGGTCCTTCAGGGCCAGGTGTGAGGGGGAGGCTGGGCATGCTGTTCAGACCTGGGCCTGCCCCAGTGTAGTTTGGAATTTAAGAGCCATGTTGGTCTGAATATTAGTGGAGCTTCCAGAAAGACCTAATTTACTCCCTGGCAGTGGTTGCTTCACTGGAAGAGCCTGATTCAACTTCAATCAAGAATTTGCTGTTACGAATGTTCCCTCGGTATAAAATATCTGCTATTTCAATAGCCATCAAGGGGCTATATATGATGAGCGAAAATATCAGTATCAACCAATAAGCATTTCCTATCCAAGAAGAAATAACTTTATTCTATTTTTGCAAATGCAAATAAGAATGGAAATTTAACATGAGTATTTTCACCATGGAACAGGCTTTTGTCATTGCTGCCAAGTTCTGCAATAATCATAAATGCCTCTCATTCATCCCCATGCTGAGGTTGGTCCTTACTTTTCCTCACATTAAGTCAGAGCTGAGAATTTGTTGCCTTTCTCTCAGCTAGAACCCAACCATTTTACAGCTTTGATTTTTTTTTTTAAGTGCAGCAGGCTAAGATCTTGGATTTAGGATGTGGCTGTAGGCAACTAGAGATCCTAAGCTACATTTTTGCAGAGACTTGTGAGCAAGTGCAGCAAAGTGGAAAGACTCCCAGAGGGCACTGGTGCTGATTCTGCTCTGGCTGTGTGAGCTTGGGCCAGTCATTTACCTTCTCTGCACCTCAGTTTCCATCTCTGAGAAGTTGGGCAGGAGAATCTCTGAAGTCCCTTCCAATTCCCCATCCTGTGGTTCTGTAAGTGGTGTCAACCAAAATAGGTCACTCTGGCCTCGAAGGAAAGAACATGCCCTACAGCTTTCTAGTTTCTGAATAGAACATTCAAAAAGAATGGAATCTACAACCCCCGCCCCCGCCCGCCCGCAGCAGAGACGTGCCACCTCAGGCAAAAGGAAGAAATCTCTTTTAAGGAGCATGATGTGCCAACAAGGAGGCTGCGTGCCACCACGCTCTGGCCTTTGCTGCTGCGCCGGGAGCCCGCAGAGGGCTGGAGAGCGAGGCAACCTGACCAGCCTGTTCCTTGCTCACTCTTTTGTTCTGAGATTTCCCTGAAACCAGAAGATAAATTCTTTTCCTACTAACGCATATATGCTGCCCGGAAGCTAAAGGGCTTTCTAGAATGTTTAAGATTGTTCTCCTTGATTCACCAACTCTTTTTTTGATATCATTCCCTCGTAAAACTTATCTACTGCCCATTAGGTATTTTTTCAAGCTTCCAATTTTACAGTTGAGCTTACAAAAATAGTTTCCCTAGTAGCTCTGAGAAGCAACTTACAGATAAGTTGTACCCATATAAAGTATACAATAAGGTGAGTGTTGACAGTTGCCCACATCTGCAAAAGTGCCATCACAATCCAGATACAGACATTTTATCACTGCCCATACCTCCCTTGTGCCCTTTTGCAGTTCATAGCCACCCGCTGACCTGCTTTCTGTCACTATAATAGATTAGTTTTCATTCTCTAGAATTTTACATACATGGAACCAGATAGCATGTACTTGTGTCTGGCTTCTTTCATTCACCATAACGAAGTTCACTCATGTTCCATGTATCAGCATTTTGTTCTTTTTTTATTGCTAAGTAATAGTCTACTGTATGGTGGGTACTACATTTTGTCTTTTCATTCATCTGTTAATGGGCCTTCAGGTTATTTCCAGTTTGGGGTTATTATGAGGGCATGATTTTCTTTTCTTTCAAGTAAAGGAGTAGAATGTCTGGATCATATGGTAGATGTATGTTTAAAGAAAGTTCACAAAATGTCAAGACAACAATACATGATTGCCAGGCATACCTTTGCCCTTGAATGAGAGAAACCTTAGCTTCTTTAGAGGCATTGATTCTTCAGCCTGTCCTCTTATTGAACATTCTAGAGATGAAAGAGGAGGTTGGAACAAGTTATAGACCATTTCTTTCATTTGCAGAGGAGCAAATTGGGGCCCAAGAAGACAAAAAGCCCTGCCACAGAAGAGTTGCAGGGCATGTTAAAAGATGTCAGCAGGCCCTGACTGGTGTGGGTCAGTGGGTTGAGCACCAGACAATGAACTGAAAGGTCGCCAGTTCGATTCCTGGTCAGGGCACATGCCTGGGTTGCTGGCCAGGTCCCGGGTCAGGGGCATGCGAGAAGCAACTGATTTATCTCTCTCTCTTTCTCCTTCCCTTACTCTCAATCTAAAAAAATCTAAAAAACAGATGTTGGCATGTCACACATGTTTGAAGAGCGCTGTGTGGCACACAAGAATGTGGAAATCTTCACGGAAGGACATCAAGAAGAGATGCACAGCCCAGGGCCCTGGTTCACACTGTACTTCTGGACTGTCACAGCCAGAAAGGATCTAATCATCGTTTACATTGGATGGACATATCTTCTCTACTTAGATTCTAGTGGGGAAAAACAAATAGGTTTAGCATGAGCTTCTGACAAAGACCCAGAAGCCCCTGGAACTTACCAAACATCTGCAGAGACCGTCACGTCTCCCAAGGCCAACACTGCCTACTCCAAACTCGGGCACCACCTCTATGGGCACAGTTTACCCCTGTGCCAATGCATGGCCACCGGTAATGACCTTGGCTTGAATTCATTCAAGAGGAATGCTGTGTGGGAATACTTATTCCCATTTTCATTTTTATTTGCAATAAAAATGGAATAAACTCATTGAATGACCACATCTTTTCTTTAATCCAAAACATAACCCTAACAAAATTCTAAAAAATTAATTTCATATTTGTTCTCTATTGTCAATACAATGCATGGTTCTTGGAGGGATATTTGTAAAATCACCTTAAGCAGTAACAACAAATCTTACTTTGGATGCGATGGCATGTTAAGTGTTGCAGTCAGGTAGATCAGAAAATGTACATATAAAGGAATAAAAAATGTGTCACTTGAAGGTACTTAACCATAACCCAACAACAAATAAAATTATTTTCATTTCTCTCAAAAAAAAAAACCCCAAAACAAACAACTTTGAGAAGAGAATGTGTTATATGAAAAGAATATTCTAGTCAAGTGTTTCTCTGCATGGCTTTTTCCTGACACACAAAGTGAAAAGAATTGGAATGAAACTCAGAAATTCTTTGAACCAAATAATGAAGAGGAAGTAATGGCAGCTTACTGAAAAGCATTGTTTATTACATTTACAAATTTGTCAGTTTTCTCAAAGGAAGCCCAGGCTCAGCAGAGGAAACAAAGCCCCCATTATCATTGCAGTTGCTTTTATAGCCTGAAGATTAAGATGACTCTCAAAAGCATTCTGTGGTTTTCATGCTTGAGGCTCGCTGCCTGCATTTAAGGAACCGTAAGCATCTGGCCCCGAGGAGACACTGCCAGCTCCCAGGCCACAACAAAAACTGTCTTGGTATTCAGACAAGGTGGAACCACATCAAGAACGCCAAGAACGCCAAGGACGCCCAAGTGGAAGGGAGTTCCTAATTGGAGAATGTGTTTGGAGAAGGCTCAGCAAGCTCTCAAGGTGGGGAATGGAGGTGTGTCATCACCTTTATCACTACCGACCCCCTTCCTTTGATCTTGACTCCAACAACCCGGAGGCTTTCCAGAGAGATGTGGAGACAGGAATCGGGTATCCAGAGTGGCAGTAGTAACTGCTTTCAGCATTACTGCCAGCATTTTTAGCTTCCAAAAGGTGCCCCTGAGGTTCCTCTGAGTCCGCGTGAATTAGCCTAACCTGCCACAAGGGGGAAATTTTATTTAGAGGATAGTTCAGAACTTTTTGCATGCAGCTGCTCCATCGCGATTGAAGCAGGCCTCCCAGGAACCAGGGCAGTAGATGGGCAGCGTGAGCACTGCTTTTTCTAAAATGTAAATCCAATCATGTTACTTCCTTCTCCAAGGTTTCGATGACTCCCCACTGCCTTAGGAAGTCAGAACTGCCAAGGGCATGGAGCAAGGTCTCAGTCTGGGATCTGTCCACCTCATCTGCTCCGGTGCCCTTAGTTTGAGGAACTCCTAGCTCTTTTTCTCACCCCAAAAGTTATAGCACAGTCTTGGGATCAGATAATAATCCAGGCAACAGAAAGGACTGAATGAATCCTGGTCAGCAACTCAGGAATCCCCTCAAGGGCCCTGCCCTGGAGGCTCCATCCAGCTGCGGCCAAGAGCTCCAGCCTTGTTACAGCCTCTTAAACTCGCCATCAGCTCCATTGCTTTCATTATCTTTCTGTCATTGCTGAGGTTGGCTAAGAAAAATATGCCTCTTGGGGAAAAACAGCTTTCTGAGCTCAAACTGAATTCTATCCTTTGCTATTTCCGTGGCATTGGGTGCTTACCTGTGCAGTAGAGCCACTCATCGCCATCCTGGGGCTGCTGTAAGGTCCAAATGATGTAACATGGAGAGTGCCCCACACATGATGTATAGTTAGCGTTTGCTTTCTCCCCTCTTACAGCAATGGCTCTTTCAAATACAATGAGATGATTAAAACTAGAATGATAGGTTTGAGGCATCTTAGTTTGAGGAACAAATCATTAGCCAAAAGGCAAGTTTGGACCTTTTTGGTTGAGACCCAAGCTAATACTTAGCAGGCAGTGGCTGAGGACCGAGGCCACATGCAGGTCTGTGCTAAACGTTATTAAAAGGAGAGTCTCCTCCAACATTCAGGTTGCCCAAGGCCAATTTAGTCAACTTCATTCTTGATGCTGTGGCCAGTGATTTGCTTTTTCTAAAATGTAAATTCAATCATGTTACTTCCTTCTCCAAGGTTTCGATGACTCCCCACTGCCTTAGGAAGTCAGAACTGCCAAGGGCATGGAGCAAGGTCTCAGTCTGGGATCTGTCCACCTCATCTGCTCCGGTGCCCAAGCTAAGTCACTGATGGGCCCATCAGGGAGTCACACTGAATTTGATGTATGGCTCTTTGTTCTTGTGATACATCCTTTCCCCTAGGATTTCTGGCCATTACCCGAGTCTTCAAAGTAGGTATCTATTCATCTTTTACATCTCAGCTCAGATGTCGGCTTCTCACTGACCACTAACTCCTCCCTCTGTGTATTCACCGGAAGCTATGACTCCTTTAATAATAGCACTGTCGTATTGCACACATTTAGCACATATGCTTTCTTCACTAGACTACAAGGTTCTTGAGAGTAGGGTCTGTGTCTTAGATCTTTGCATTCCCAGTGCCTTGTGACATTGCAGGTGCTCACAGAATGTTTGAATGAACAGCCAGATGGCAGGGGATGCTACTAGAAGCAAAGCCAGCAGTAAGGTGGCAAAAGGCTCCTGGTATACAAGGGAGCCATTGTTTGGATATAGTTCAAGATTCGCCCTAGTCTTCCTTTCCTTTTTAATCTTACCCCCTCTTCCCTACTTCGAAGGTTATAAATCACAGCACTTCGGGTTTGTCCTACATATGCCAGGTGGTCCCCTAGTCATCCTGATGGCGGCACTGTGCAACAGGCGGTGGACCACGTCACTAAGCAAGGATAAAGTATGGTGGGCATCCTCTCGCTCCTAAGGCAGTAAGCATATTCAGTTGTTTAAAACATTTATGGAGCAACTATTTTGTTCAAAGCATGTGCTACGTGTTGCTTGTGGTATCATTTAGAAATATTTTCATCAAGATCAGTTAAAACATTTTTAGAAATTTTCAGGAAAACTTATTCATCCAGTTTATCCTGATTTGGGATATGAGACAGTGTGGGACATTTGTTAACTGGGTACGAATCAATCCCAAATATCCCTAATGTTTAACAAAGTAGCGTCAAGGTCAGGAAGAAGGTGGTGGTATAAAAAAGGAAAAAAAACATATGCAAATGCTTAAACTGTGACATATCCATAAAATGCTATACTATGAAGGAGTTAAAAAGGGTGAGGTAGGTCTGTATGTACCAGCTTGGACATATCATCCAAAGAAATTCAGTAAATAATAGCAATTGTACAATGAAACATGCCATAGAAAATTTATGTACTCCTTGCCCTCCAACTTGATATATCAACAAATATGTATTGTACATATATATATACATATAAAAATGCTGACAGAAAAAACATTAACTGTCTTATAGCAGCAATTTCTAGGGATGAAGCTGAGGGGCAAAGGGTGACTTGTGCTTTATCTGCACTGTTAAAAAAATTGCAAAAAGAAATCACATAAGAACCACTTGCATAATTGTTTTTTTTTCCCTAAAAAAGGAGAGAAGTAGGTAGGAAAATATTCAAAGACATAATACTATTTTAAAATAGAAAACAATTTTTCTCATTTAGTGATAGGTTGTTAAGTATTGTGAATTGGTAAACTTTTGTACCTGTATTGGCCTTCTGATAAACAGCCTGCTGTTCTGAGCAGGGGCACAATGACGTGGAAAGGGCACGGGACCAGCAGGAGAGGACCTATGTTCTAGCCCTGGTTCTGCCTCTTACTTGGCCAACCACTTAATCGTGCTGAGTCTCAGGCTTTCCAAAATCTCTAATATGGGGATAACAAATACGGTGCAGTCATGACACTGTCGTGAACTGCTGCGAGATGGCCATGTGCTATAGGCTGTGAAGGTCTACTTTGCACACTTTTGTGTGTAACCTGGGATTTTAATGCACAGAATGTACTCTAAATAAAGGCTCTGCTAAAGGAGACCAAGATTAACCACTGAATAGAAAAATATGAACAAAGGTGGTTTAAAAGTTAGTTTATTTGACAATTCACAAGTGATTTGTAAATGGTATGGATCATTTGGAGCCAAATTTGAAAACCAGTAGCTCCTGTTCTTCCTGGAATGTCTAACATGCTCTATTTTGCCCAAGTAGTGCAAGTCATGTCTACTCGAGGAATTCAAGCTCATTTTAACTTAAACTAGAAATAAAAATCAAGTACCATACAGCAGTCTGAAACCAAATACATGGAGTATTTTGTTGTTGTTGTTTGAGCTCATTTCTATCAGATAATTTGTATACAGTTACCTGTTTATGAACCAATATAAAAAGAAGACTAAGATAACAGAAATGTTAACTCTCTCAACTTTCTATGGCAATGCAAACACAAAATCACCTGGACCTAGCAGTGAATTCAGTACCAAGGTAACACATTTAAAAAGACACACGTAATACACTTAAGCCTCTAGAACTTGACTTCGAGGAGAGCCAGGAGAGCCACAGAAAGATAATAAGCCAAGTTCTGCCAGGAAAGTGTTAACTTCCTTTTGTCTGTAGCCACCTCCCACCCCCACCACAACCTTTTAGAAATGACAGCTACATGGAAGTTCAATATATTAACAGAAAGAATGGTAACATTTAATTTTATCAACAAGTCAATAAGAAAAATGAAGTCATTTTCATAACCAAACATCTGAAACTGGGTTTATGGAAGACAGCCGTGCTACCCTGCAGGCCCCACCTCTGCTTTCTGTTTCAGTTGCGTGGGATGGAGAAAGCCCTGGCTCACACTAAGCAATGGCAGCTCTTCGGTGGCCCGGCCTGAAATGCCAAGATGCTCTTCGGTTTACCAGAGACGGCCTTATTCTGCCATCGGCACGAAAACACTTAACCTGGTGCTGATGTTTGCCGGATTTCAGTGTTTTGAAATGTTATAAGAGGTGTATTTGAGCTTGTTGGTGTTAATTTTTTGTTATATTTTAAAATCAGACATTAATGATCTCAACAGAACAGTTTGAATATCATTGCCTCAAGACATGAGTTTATTCATTTTTGTGTGAAACTTGGATTTCTGAAACTCCGCTCTAGGCTGCCATGAGTCCCCGTACTTTGGTCGCCTGCTCGTCCCCCTTGGCCATCCCTCCTGTTTCATTCACAAACCCTGCCCCGTCCTGTGCTTGGCCCACCGTGACATTTTCATCTTGTGTTCTCTCCATTTCTCATGTCCTCAATTACCACTACCTATGCTGACAACTCCCAAATATCCATCTCCTAAATACGTAGCTGGTATCTCTCTCCTAAGCCACATTGAGATTTATACCACCACTTGAATATTCTATAGACATCTTAAACTCAAAACAGAGCTCATGATTCATCTTGCTTTGTTTCAACGCCTCCAAAACTAAGCTCCTCCCCCTCTTGAATTCACTCTCAATAAATGGGATTGTTCACCTGCTTGTCCAAATCAAGAGTTCTAGGAGGCATCCCGCATTCTTTCTTCCTTATTATCCTGGTGAGCCGGCCAGTCCTGCTAATTCCATCTCCTAAATACTCTCTGACTCCATTCCAGCTTCTCTGGTCCCATTGCCACTGCCACGGTGCAGCTTCTCAACAGGGATTATTGGGATTTACGTAACTACCTAGACTAATAAAACATAATTTTTGTTACATCACTCCTTGACAAAAAAAATCCTTAAGTATCTCTGATTACCTTCAGAATAAAACGCAAATTTTTCACACGACTTACACAGTGCTTCCTGTCCTGCCTGGCCTACTTCTCCATCACACGCGACCATTCTCTTTCACTTCTTCTCCTGCTCGCTGGCTCCTGCTCCTGCATCAAGACTCAGTCATCTACCGAATCTTCTGGGAGCAACCTCTCCTCTCCACTTGCCTTGGGCTCCCTCATGAGTGCTGTCCAGTCCCAGCACTTTGCACTGTGAAGTACCTGGGCGGGGGCGACACTGTGAGCCTCTCTCTCGTTTCTATTCCACAGTAGGGTCTGGGACATAACAGGCGCTCAACAAATGTTTCAGTTGCAAGAGTAGGAGGCATGCCTCAGAGGCCAATGGATCGCTTACTCAATGTGTCTATTAACAAGACACGAACCCCATGACTATGATTTCCCGGTGAGACAGCACCTCGCTCTCTGAATCTTTTCAGTTAATCCAATTCAAACCCAATTCTTTTGGTTCCTCAAAAGATAACACAGAATTAACACATTTTCCTGCAATCCCACCCCTACGTGGAGATGAAAACGGGGACTCAAACAAACTCTTACTCATGAATGTTCATTGCAGAATTATTCACAATAACCAAAAGGTAAAAATGACCCAGGTGTCCATCAGCAGAGGAATGGATACACTAAATACGGTATACCCCATCAATGGAATATTATTCAGCATTTGAAGGGAATGAAATTCTGATATACACAATATGAATAAACTTTAAACACATTACATGAAGTGAAATAAACTAGATATAGAAAGACAAATACTGCATGTTTCTACTGACAGGAGGCATATTGCCCATACAATGAGCTACACCTGCGGCTGATCTAATGCCTTGATCAACCTGGAGAGGTCTCAACTTCTGTGGAACCAGAACTGACCACAAACTCACCCAGCACTGTCAGCAGAACCCACAGCCTGCTGCACTTAGTTTTGTGGGGTGAGTTTTACAGGTTTACAACTTGTTTCACTAGGGAACTTAAGGAGTGAGATGCCTTCCCAAGGCCTTTATAAATAGTTTGCTACTCAAATTTTATAGACTGCGTTCTGCATATGAAACTACTTTCCTATTTACCTGAAGCCCATAAATTTAAGAAAAATTGGGACTAAAGCATAAACATGACACCTACAAACAAAATGTGACTTACACCTGCATGATAACAAGCATTGTAAAAACCAAAGGAGGCTAAAGGGAGACGTTCAAGGAGAGCGAGGATAAAATACGTAACTAAGAAGCACTCCGCAGGGGTATCCTACTGAGGCAAGGCAGGCAAGCTAGAGGGAAAAATTGTACCAGGAATGAGAACAAGTTCTCCACTTTTTAACCAGTGTACTGGGTGGCCAGACCGATGGACTGTGGACACAAAGCAGGTGCAATCATTCGAGTCTCTTCCCTTCTTTTCCCCACACCTCCCCTTTCAAAGGAACCTAGACATAGACACGAAATGTCAACCAGTTATTACAGGGCCTGTCACAGAGCAGATATTCAACAAACACACTCCTTTATGCTCCGTTCCATACTAAAGTTGTCAGGAGAGCATTCACTTCAAGCACATGTGCTTTCTAGCCATGTTTTCTGAAAGTCATTCCGCTTAAGGTGTAACAATCAAATAAGTCATAGACATAAGTAATAGAGATATGACTTACTAAATATATGCATGTATAGTAAGATAGTTATCACAGGTAACAAAATCATGAATATTGCTAGAAAATATACCAACAAGACATTTTTCTATGCTGCAAAAATGAGCTTCATTTTGCATTTATTAGGCACCCGTGATCACCTTAATTTGGTGTTATAAAAAGAAAGCAGAGTAATATTATCTGTCCCTGGGTAGATCTGTTGTGAAAATAACTGACAAAAGTAGGTCAGAATCCCACAGAATGGTGAGTTCTGAATGTTAGGTGTCTTAGGTTATAAATTCTGACAAGACAGATGCCAGGATCTTCTGAAAGCCTTTGAAATTCATTAGGGCAATCCCTGCTCATTTATTATTTAAAATCAGCAGCACGGTAGGAAATAGCACTTTATGTGTCTCTGGCTACCCTGCTGTCCCTTAGATAAAAATTGAAGGCATTACACGCCTACTCTTTTTGCTGGCTCCGCTTTCGCCCCTCCCCCAACTCCCCTCCTAACCCAGATGTGCTCCTGGTATCCTCTGGAAAGGACAGAAGTGTCCTTAGGAGGTCAGAGACTCAACTAGAAATCTATTGGGAGCTGTGGCCTTTTTCCTATTCTAGTCCAGATGTAATTTTTCTCCCTACATCACCTGTTTTTGGTAAAAATGGCTTACAATGTTTCTTTTTCATCTAGTGTAACAAAGCAGAAATCACTAGGCAGTGAGTGCTGATTGGGTTTTTTTACTTGGATAAAATTGTTAGCTATTTCATGAGGCAATATATAAACAAAAAATGAAAAACATTCATTTTTTAAAATTCAATAACTATGCTTCAATTTGTGTGACATCTACATATCAGTTTCCCATGGAGAAAACTGTCATAAAAATTTAAGGTCCAATTTAATATGATTAGGAACATTTTCACAATTTTGAGTAATGTGAATGATGCATCTGTTTCCATTCTAAAATGATCCTTCTCTAGTAATTTTCAAAATACCCTCTCACACTGAAAATCATCTCAACAAATTATGGTACAGTATGCACCTTGAGAAATTTTTTTTAAATATCATTCTCAAATACTTCTTACCTGGAAGTTTTCTTCTTTAAGCTTTATATAAATCAATATACTTCATGAATGATAAAAGAACAATGTAAATATACAAAAGACAAGAATTCGTTGAAGACTATTTTATAAGTTCAAGCACAGAATTTCAGGATGATAAAATCATTTGATATTCAACAAACAAAAGAATTTCTTTAAAAGAAAAAAAAAAAACACTGCCACCAGACAAATGTTCCCTCTGGCCTGCCTCTGCCTCCTGTTGCAGAACAGGTAGAAAATCAGGTCCACAGGAAAAAGCAGCTGAGCTGCATACTCCAAGAGTTAAATAAGAAAAACATAGAAGACTGTAGCACACACGTCGAAGAATAAATTTAATTTCAACAAAGAATTTAATTCTTTAACAAACAAATGAGTTTTAAAAGGTGGTAGTGCTTTAATTTTGAGCGTCCCTTTCTTAGTTCCACTTGAAAAAAAATTGTAAGTTTTTTTCCTCTAATTGCTTCCCAACAGTTCAATGACAGCAAAACATTAAATCTATGATGGTGCTGGAGTTCTTCTATAGGGACAGAGATGTGACTTCATGAACTTTGTAAAATCTGCAGTAAGGGAGAGAAAAAAGAGAAAAAGCGAGGAGGAGAAGGGAGGGTGGGAGGGAGGGAGGTGGGGAGAGAGAGAAGCAGAAAGAGGAGAAACAAAAACTAATTTTCCAGGCCGGGAAATACTTATAAAACCTTTTATGTCAAAGTTAGGACTTCACAACAGAACACACCAATGTAAAATCCAATAGCACCTGTAAGATTTAAGTAAATGCTGCCATCATTTAAATGCTTTTAAAAAATATCTGTAAAAGACTGAAAGAAAAAAGATAAAGTACATTCTCCAGAGAACAACAAATGTATTTCAAAATAAAAACTGTATTTTTGTTTTTCTTTTTCTTAGTTGTTTTTTTTTGTACAAGAATTCATAGTTATCATATAATAACTTATACACAATGGGCTCAATCTCTGCTCTCCTTTTCTGTGCCACTTCAAGTCCATATGTTCAGGCTACAGTCCCCAACATTATTTTCTGACAAATATATTACCATAATTTGATCTGAATATAGATACATTATATAATACTTGTCTCTGGGAAAATCAAATGTTAATATGCAAACTTTTATTTCTATAATACAGATATGGAGAAAACTATAGTAGGCACACAACCTAATTATGACCTATAAGTGATGATTCTAGATACTCTCCTACTGTAAATTAATGTTTAAAATAGTCTTAAGATTTTATTTATATGTGCATTTGTGTCCACCTTATCCCATACACTGTACACGTCTAATGACAATCTGGGAATTTAAAGGTGCAGCCCTCAAGAAATTGTTAAATCACTTTTTAAAAAAAGAAAATATTAGGCAATATCAGACAAGGAAAAAACTCACAAAACTTCCAATTTTAAATTTCATCTCAGTAGGAAAATATTAAAAATAATTTTCTGTATATACATATGGGTATATGTATATATTGAATTACACATCTCACATATCAGTACAATTCAAGTGGAGACATTTTGATGAGTTATTTTCCCATTAAATAACAACTATGTCAAAATTTAAAAATATCATATTACATCATTAAAATAATTCACTTACCATTCTAAAAGCTTACACTGTTTCCTTTTTAATTTTTCACTCTTCATAACTATATTCCCTGATCCCTAGACTTAAATCTCATATTTAAGTCAAAATCAGGTGCAGGTGCTCTTTGTTACTCAGAGACTGATGGATAAAATCACATCTACTTCAAAATTCTAACAATCCAATAAATTTTATTACCTGATTTATCAGAAATATCTCAGCTCTGAGCTTGTGTACCTACATTATTCTCCCTATAATACAGAGGGGAGAAGAATATCCTAAAACAAATGGAGGTAACTTACGTGATGTTACGGCACATATAATACATGATGGTTAAGTGTCTGATAAAAACTTTGCAGAGACACCTGGGAAAACTCACTTTAGAAACTAACTTTTAAGAAACAAACCATTTATTTTCACTCTAATATAAATTATTATGTATGTATTTCCATACATACACATACACATATAAAACAAAATTGTCTATGTTGAGTAGCTGTTTGTGAGTGAAAAAATGGTTACAAATTGATTAGTTTAATTTTGTACTTAACAATTCAATCTTTTGGGGGTACAAACAAAAAGTCAGTGCATTTTGTAGACTTCACAGAGTTGGATGCTCAAGCACACACTTCAAGCCCCACCTCCACACCGCAGGCACCGTACAGCAAGGATGTACCAACCTCTGATGCGATTCCCACTCTGTATGCAGACTAAACAGCACTTGGCTTGCTTTTAAAATAGCTTCTTAAAAGAAATATAGAAAGAAATGCATCTTTGCTAAAAGTCTTTTAAAATTACATCAAAACAACATTAAAATCTGTTCACTGAGAAGAGCCTATTGAATTGAATTCCTGTTTTGAAATGCCTAGTTAACAGTTCAGAATATTGCCTTGTGAGGTTTGACGAGAGATGTGGTTGCTGTGAAGATCCAGAGTACACGGCTCAATCCCAGTAAGTCCTCTGATCAGCTTTTTGATGGAAATGGAGCCCCTTTAAAATAGCTATACACCTTAAAATGATCTATAATAAACAGTTCCCCAATAACCATAATTATTGGTAAATTGAAATGCATTGATCATTCAGAAAAGATTTCTTGCAAAATATATAAATAAAGGTAACTGCATATTCTGTAAATATACATAACATTGCTAGACCAGACCGTCAGTGACGGGCTGCTGTATTTCAGTACTGTGTCAAATTTATTAGAAATTTAAAAAGAAAAATTTCTGAGGGACGCAGCTGCCTTCATTAGTTGGCTTTAAAATGTGTAATAAAATGGGAGACAATATCTTCTCATAAATACATGGAATCAATATGGAAAAGAAAACTATACAGTGGAAAAGATTAGAGAACACCAGAGTGTACCAGAGTGGTCACCAGAGTGAAGTATCTTCCAGTATAAAAAAGGGGAAGAACTCTATACACCCAGTTATAGTAAGCATGTTTCAATTAAAGACGCAGCTCTCTCTCACTCCTGGCAAGAATTAATTGGTAATGGCACTGCTTCTCAACAATGCAAAAATATCCTGAGAAATTATTCAGATTATAACAAAAGACAAGGCTTTCATCACTAAGTTTTTGCACAAAACAGAGCTTTAGATATCATAAATAAATTAATGTGACCCAGACACTGTTAATTTTCCATTGGCTAATATCAGGAAAAAAAAAAGGATTGCATTAAGTGTCTATTTATAATTTTCTAGTTAACTATGGCCAATAATATACATGGAGGTAATTTGTAGTTCAAGTGTTTCATTTCTTTTTTTCCCCAACTAGCTACAAGCTGAATTCTAAAATTTACACTGAAATATACAATTCCAATTTTCAAAATATCCTCCTCCTGGAGGAGTGGTATTTAAATTTTTTGTGCAATCTTGATGCAGAGCCCAAACAGTCCTATGAAGAAAGACAGTGTATTTTTTAATTAATTGGCACTGAAATTTCACTTTCCTTAGCTGCATTCTAGTAACTTGGCCAAGTTATCTCGTAATTCTGTTAGTTCAAATATTTTTCCATCAAGGATTTCTAAGAGTGTCTTCAGATTATTGCGAAAAGCTTCTTGTTCATTCTGACTTTTCTCCAGACGTTGCTCTAAGTCAGACAGTTGTCCCTCCAGGTCTTTGTTGCGAATTTCTACTTCCTTTAGAAACAAAAGTGTGATACATATATGTCAGTTCACAACGTGGAAAACAATATAACTTTTTTTATTACTAATATTGTGGTAGTTAATGCAATTTGACCATGAGGATGAGCTTCTGAAACTCAGGTTCACGTAATTTTAGAAGATTTCAGATTTTTACCAACGAGTTTGTTCATGAATCCATCTGTCCAACCCAACAAAAATTTCCCAACTGCTTACACTGTGCCAAGCAACCCCCAGTGCACTTCAAATACCTAAGTAGTACTGAAAGACCACTCGCAGGGTTAGCTACACCTCATTTCTATTTCTGCTCCCGTGGTTTTCCTAACGCACATCTGTTAACAATCTCAGGTGAATGCAGGCAGAGAAAGAGAGAAATTCATTTTTTCTCCTTATTGGCAATTCTGGAGACTGAGAGAAGAACATGGCTCTTGAGAATGAAGTTTTAGGATCCTCTGAAAATGTTAATTATTCTTGGTTTTGCCTCAAGAGTGTACGAATCCATGTGGTAGAGAATATAGCTCAGTTGCTAAAAACTATAGTGAAGATACCTAACTATACATATAAGAATTATAAAGCTAACAATTCCAACATACTGAAGATCAAGGAAAGAAAAAGAATCACAAAAAGAAAGTTCAAAGTCTTGGCTGATGTGGCTCAGTGGATTCACTGCTGGCTTGCGAACCAAAAGGTCACCAGTTCGATTCCAAGTCAGGGCACATGCCAGGGTTGCGGGCCTGGTTGCCAGTAGGGGGAACTTGAGAGGCAACCACACTTTGATGTTTCTCTCCCTCTTTCTCCTTCCCTACTCCTCTCTCTAAAATTAAATAAATAAAACATTTTTTAAAAAAAGTTCATGGAAACAAAAATTTTTTTAAAAATTAACAATAACTTCTGGCATACGAAGCAGTTTTTATTACTTTAAAAATGTTTCTAAGTATGACAAATATAGTAATTCTATAAAATAACATAACGAGCTATAGATTTAATTTCAGTCAAAAATCAAATTGAGAAAAAGAGCAGAAAACCAACTACTATACTTTAAATAAACTACTCAGATAAGCAATGAATTGAAAGTTACAGTGGTTTCCCCTTATCTGAAAGGGGGACACGTTCTAAGACCCCAAGTGGATGCCTAAAACTGCAGATAGTACTAAGCCCTATATATACACGATATTTTTCCTATACATATATACCTATGATAACATTTAATTTACAAATTAGGTACAGTAAAATATTAACAATAATAAAATAGAACAATTTTAACAATATACTATAATAAAAATTATGTGAACATGGCCTCTCTCTCTGAAAGTATCTGGAAACTAAGACAGCTCCTAAATGACCGACGGGTGGGTAGCCTAACACAACATGGATTCACTGGACAAAGATGATTTATGTCTTGGGTGGAACAGAGGAGGATGGCTGAAGATTTTGTCACAATGCTCAGAATGGCATACAATTGAAAATTTAGGAATTGTTTATTTCTGGCATTTTCCATTGAATATTTTCAGACTGCAATTGTCCACAAGTAACTGAAATCACACACACACACACACACACACACACACACACACACACACACGAACCCGCAGATAAGGGGGGACTATGCCATATATCTTTTCTGGAAAGCTCACTTTTACATCTGAGAGGAATTAAGTTGACTGATACAATTTACATTCACATATGCAAATCCTATGGGATAATGAAAACATTTTTGTTAGTAACACAATATGAACCAGCCTCGGAAAATATATTTCAAATGTTAGTACATTATTTAAATATAAATTGCTAAAAGATTCTATTAAGTCTAAAGGATAGTGGGAAAAAAATTTAATTATTGAAAGACAACTTGGAAAATAAAAAGAGCAGCACATGAAGCAGCACCGTGCAACCGGGCAAACCTGCGTGCACGAGGACAACACTGTGACTCAATGTGCAAACAGGAAACGGGGCCTAGTTCAGGGTTTTGGGATTATGGGTATGTTTTTCCAACATTTGTCTTAAAATACCCTTAAGGGTTAAACTTTTGAGAAAAATAACTGGGAAATGACTTGAATACATAATAAGAAAGTAACAAGTGATTTAGGATTCTGAACATAAAGAAATGTTCACAAGCTGACAGAAATAATTAAGATCGAGGCTTAAGCAAGGACGCCACAGATGAGTCACAAGAGCCTGGGAAAAAATAGAAAAGGAATAAAGCAGCTATAGTACTTATAAATGAAGAATTTAAGGAATCCCAACCTAATCTTTTATCAGGTATGTTTCTAATCTCTTTCCTTTGAACAATCCAGAAGATGAAGATAAATAAATTGACAGAAGAATCTGAAACCAATAAAATATTTATAAATTCAGAAGCCAAGTTCATGGAGGCTCTAAATTATGAGGGAGAAAACAGATCCTGGGATCAAGTCTAAAAATTCCACTCATGACCGCACAGCATGCTCTCTTGCCTGCTGAAACAATAAGCTTAAGAGTTGAATGTTTCCAACTGTAAAAATAGACGAAATGTCATTCACTAGAAACACCCACTTCACCAGGCACTGCCCAGTTTGCCCTCTAAAGCCTTCCTTAAAAGTGAAAGGCGTTCTTGTTCTCCTTGCCAATCAATGAAACATCCAAATGTTTTCAATGGAGCAAGCAAAACACCAGATTCTCTCAGCTATTAAAATTGCATTGTTCTCTCCAGAGGTAGTCTCCTACTCTAAAGCCATTTTTCTGATTGGAGGAATTTTACTAGGCAAATAACAAAAGGCATCCAATACAATGCTGACGGTGCTGGTCTATTTTGAGGCGGAGAATGTGATCCTAGGGCAAGAATAGACAACCCAGTGCACGCGGGCCAACAGGAGGCAATCGGGGCCCTGGGTGGCACTTCCCAGTCTTCTACCTTCTGTCCATATTTTTCAGTCCTCTCCTTATTGCCTTTCATTGTCTCTCCCGACTCACTCTTCTGTTTATTTTCATTTTTGTCCTATTTTCCCCTTCTCCTTTACTGATATGTATGCAAGTTATAGGACACCCACAGGCCTGGTTCAGCCCTGGTAAAGCTCTGGGGGCCAGCACTTGCTAACTCCTTTTCAAGTGCTTTAAAGGGCAATAGCTGAAAGTTACTCCTAGTGGGCAAAAGGTCAAGCTCTGTATTTGCTAGATACAGGCCTACAACACTAGAGGGATTTTAAAAAATTTAAACAATTATTACCACCACCAATGAGACCAGATCAGGTTCATTTTCTATACTTTTAAATCCTATATCACTTAATCCAAATAAAAGCTACAGAAGAATTGTCTCTATTGACATCTGATTCATATCTTAAACTCTTACAAGTTATATTATTGCCCTGTTAGATTATTAATGTTTAGGACATATAAATCATAAAAACAAATATTAATTCAACAGAAAAATAAGTAGCAGACACAAATTTTAAAGAATACTTATTCAATAATTATTTACTGAGCGTCTTCTATGTACTAGGATTGAAAAATATAGCAATAAATAAAGAAAGATGGCCTCTGTTTCAATGCATCCTAGAAGGAGGGCACTGGCATCAAGAGGTTATCGGAACAGACTTTTGGGAACCCAAGATAATGGGATAATCCTCCCAAACTACATAAAGCAGTAACAGAACAAATAAACCACACAAATTAGACAACTTCAATGTAACTAGAAGAAAGAGAACATACTGTTCAAATTACCTTCAGGAAATATAAGCAGCAATTTCCAGCAGAGAGATTTCTCAAGCTCACACTCTAACCCTTTGCAGAGGTCAAGGCAGGGGCGTGGAGGCGATGCAAGGGGAGGGAGGAGGCAAACGAAAGGCCTGAGACTGAACCCTAGTAATCCAAGAAAGAGAGACCACTAAGAGTGCCAAAATACTAGAAAAGCAAACACACAAAAGTCTTGGTAGACAGGGCAGACTACAAGAAAGGGTCTTAACAGTATATGAGGAGCAATCTTGGGAAAACAATACTTATGAGAAGAGGGTAAAAAGGAAAAAGAGAAAGGAAAACTTGTTGGAATAGTATGGTAAAGGGAAAAAGAAGGACTGCAGGGAAAGGTAGAATCTTCCAAGACAAAAGAAGAGTAAAATACTGAGGGTCACACAACCTCTCCTCCACTGTCTCCCCAAAAGAGGATGCTTTTGAATTAAGAATTTGTAAACCACCCAAGACTACGACCCTACTCATTAAGTACAAAGGTGCCCACAGTCTTAATTTTCATAAACTGTCATAAGATAAAAACAGAAAATGATACTCTGAACACTTCAGTGGATGAAAATAAAAAACGCCCCCCAAACCAAGTATGAAACACAAGAAAACTCTAAGGGAATCCTCTACTCTAAATTAAATATTCTCAAACAAGTATTCAAAAAAAAAAAAAAAAGCTTGAGTGCTTGAGTCAGGTATTCAAATGCTTACAGAAATGAGCCAAAAAACTAAAAAATAGGAGAGTTGATTAAACCCATAATGGTAATGGAAGAAAATGACAAAAATCATATTAGAAATAAAAACTGAATTGTAAGATGCTCAAGGAAAAAACAGATTTAAACAAAAATTATTTTTTATTCAATATTACTTAAAAATCAAAGGGAATTAAAGTGGGATAAAACATGGCAAATAGAGAGGAAGTAGTTGAAACAGAAGACAAGAAGAGGAAATACACCATTACATATTAATGGAGGGCTTGAAGAAGAAAAACACAGAAATAGGAGAGGTTTAATATTTAAAACTTTTATACAAGAAAACTTCCTGGAAACAAAGAAAGATCTGAATCTACAATTTAAAGGGGCCAACCATGTACCTGGGAAAACTGACCCTCAACAATCAAATCCGAGAAATTTCCTAGTAAAACGTTTAGACTTTTAAACTAAAGGAAAAATCCTCCAGGAATGCAAACAGAAGGTGCCCCAAACTTTGAAGGCCAGAGAATTAGACTGGAATCAGACTTCTCAAAAGCAGTATAAAAACAAGGTAATAGTGCTCACTTTGGCAGCACACGTACTAAAACCAGAAGGATACAGAGAAGATTAATGAGCACGGCTTCCAGAGCAAGGATAACTTGTAAATTCGGGAAGTGTTCCATATTTTTATTTGATTGTCGAACCACTATACAGAACACATGAAAATAAAACGAAATAATATAATATTAAATGTAAACTGTAGTAGGAAAAAACCCAAAACCATGGTAATAATGGAGGGGCATTTTCAAGAAACTCAACTAAAAAAATTATGAACTTCAGAGCCTTTAGGTTCCAGCTGTCATCCAAGTGCCAAGTCTACTAAAAAAAAAAAACAAACCTAAACATATAAGAAAATATATACCCATGAACTCTTCTGGAACCTTCTACTAGAGGATAAGCTTCATCCAACCATCAGATTACTGTGGAAACTTCTGAAAAAGGACTGATGGTGACCACTTACTAGATTTAATGTTTATCAAAGACAAAAAATAAAGGTGGGTGATGGTTAAAAAAAAATGTACTTATTCTGATAAGATAAAAATAATGTAAATGAAAAGAGGAAAGGGAAAGAGAAAATCAGAATAAGCATATTATTATTGAGTATGTAATAGCTCAAGGTCAAAGAATATCATTAAAAACTAGCAAAACAGTTAAAGTTTAAATATGAATACAGGTTACTAGGAACATTTTTAAAAGGTGTAAGTTTAAAGGTAGCTGCTATAACAAAGTTAGGGCCATCTTAAATACCAGAAGATACAAGAGCAAAGAACACATCATATAGAGAAAAAATCAAATTAATATAACACACTGAAATTATTACATAAAATGACAACAAGTTGAGACCAAACAAAAAACCTATCAACAAACATTAAAGAACAGCATTTTCAGTTTGGCTCACAAAGCACTATCCAACTAAACATACGCAACACACAGGAACATTTACCAAAACTGAGTATACACTAGGTACCCCAAAAGGGGCAGTAAGACATACTGAGTGTAAAATGCAATGAGCCTGGTAACTGATAATCATAAAATAAAAAGACCCTTCCACCTGGAAGTGCATTTAGGGAGGCCAAGAGGGTGAGATGGGCTCAAAATAGTAAGAGGTTGTCATACTGGGAGAAAAAGCAGCAAAGGAAGGCATTTTTTAATGCTCAAAGCTGCAACTCAGAATAAAAATATCCCAATTATGTTTATGTCCCAAAAAACAGAGCAGCCACCTTTATGAAGTAGACATTACAGGAGACGTAAGAAGACAGATAAAAACAACGATAAGAGACTTTAAAGTGCCATTTGAAGTACAGGACAGATCAAGTGGGACCAAAAAAAGAGAAGCATAAACACGGAAGACCAAAATGACAAAATCAGTAAAGAGTATTCGTAAAAAGTGATCATATATTAAATCATGAAAGTTATACAAACAACTTCTTGTGATCACAATGTAATAAAACTAGAAATTAACAACTAAATCAAAAAATAAAAGGCCCTTCCACCCAAAAATTAAAACATCTTTTAAAAATCTTTCATGAAGAAAAATAAAATCAAAATTATAGAATTTCAAATAATGACAATGATAATGAAAACACTAAATATGAGAATCTATGAGATACACGTAAAGCAATGAGCAGAAGAAAGTCTATAGCTTTAACACATATAAATAAAAGTAAAAGAATAAAGGAATTTAATTGCCCTCTCAAAATGCTAGAAAAAGAGCTCTGGCAGGAGTGTCTCAGTTGATTAGACTGCCATCCTGTAAACTGAAAGTTTCTAGTTTTGATTCCTGGTCAGGGCACATGCCTGGGTTGTGGGTTCGGTCCACAGTGAAGGTACGTGCGAGAGGCAACGGATTGATATTTCTCTCCCACATCGATGTTTCTTTCCCTCCCTTTCTCTCTCTTTAAAAATCAATAAGCATGTTTTCAGGTGAGGATTTTTAAAAAAATGCTAAAATAAAGAATAAAAAAGTAAATCAAAACAAAGCACAAAGCAAGGATAATAAAGATAAAAATAGGAATTCCTATGGTAGAGGACAGAAAAACAGTGACACTGATTAATAAACAAAATATAATTTAAAAAATAACACGATAAACATACACTGCTTAACTTTACATAAGCAATAACACATATATAAAATAAAAAATTCTAAGAGTTCCCATTGACTATGTGAAAACCTAGATGAAAGGCTTAAAAAGACTAGTATCTGCAGAGATGATTAAGGCAGGCCCGGATGGTTTCGGGGAGTTCTAGTAAACCTTTAAAGACCAGATAACACCCATCTGACATATGTTATTGCAGAGCACAGAAAACCTTCCAAATTATTTTATGAACCAAGTACATATAACCTTGATATCTAAATCTTATAAATACAGTCTCCCCTAAAGAAGAAAATTACAGACAAATATCACAAATGAATGTTATGTAAACTGTAAATAATAGAGAACAAAATTCAAACACCACATTAGGAAAATACACCATAGTTAAATGGGATTCATTCCAGGGAAGCAACAGTGGTTCAGCATTAGAAAATTCATTAATAGAAACAACAACATCAATAGATATACAGGTATTAAAAATGCCATTAACAAAATTCAACATTCATTCTTGGTAAAGGCATTGAAGAAAGTCAAAATGAAGGATACTCTCATAACATGATAAAATATATACATGCATTTTAGTGTTAAAGCCAGCATTTCACTTGACACTAGAAAATACTAGAGGCGCTTCCAGTAGGATCAGAAACACGGTAAGCCCATCAGCTCCACTACTGGTTAACATTGCACTGGTACTAATATCATTTGACAAGTAGACAGAGGCTTAAGAATTGGAAATATAAAATAACCTCTATTGACATATGTACACTATGTTAGTATACATGGAAAATCTTAGAGGATCAATGAGATGAAATGACAAAACAAGCTCAAACAATAAAATAATTTAGTAAGGTAGCAGGGTATAGAATTAGCGTGCAGAATTCATTAGCTTTCATACATACAAACAATAATCAATAATCAATTAAAACATGACCATGGAGAAAACCCCATTTGCATCAGGTTTTTGTTTTTGTTTTATGCAGTGACATGAATTAGCAATTCAAAAATTACTTCCTGTGTTTTCTAGGACTGAGTAAGTAAGTAAATATAACTGTGGATAATGGGAATCAGATTTCTTATCATTGGGGAAAGGAGTTACAAATATGAAAATGAGGAAGGCTAGAATGAACTATGTCCATAGTACTGAACTGCAATAGGAGGTATGAGTATGAACTCAGTTACACACACACACACACACACACACACACACAAGCTATGAAATGGACATAATGTGGCATGTGTATACTTGTAGCTCTGTTTATTAAGAGGGCCTACAAACAATGACATCTCAAAAGCAAAAACCATGTTTAGTGCCCAGGCCTTGGTTTCTAAATACTGATCTTTGACAAAAAGAAATTTCTCCTTGGAGAAATAGCGACTTCCAAGGCTGGAGCTAAGATAATATAATACAAGATCAGCCTGGAATATCTAGTTGTGTGAAAACATGAATAAATTCTTTTAAAAAATGATAAAGTCACACCCTGACTGGCATGGCTCAGTTGACTGGGCTCTGTCCCACAAAATGAAAGGTCATCAGTCTGGCTCCCAGTCAGGGCGCATGCCCGGGCTGTGGTTTCAGCACCCGGTTGGGGCATGTATGAAAGGCAATCGTTTGATGTTTCTCTCTCTCTCTCCACCTCCCCCCAACTCTAAAAAATAAATAAACAAAATTTTACAAAAGTCACATCCAAAGGTCACTGAATTGAAGGGGTTCCTACTGGCCCAAACTGAGAAAATCTGAACACCAAAATACGTAGACAGACATGACAACTAGATGCAACATATAATTCTGGAATAAATCGTGGACCAGAAAAACAATTTTAAAATTTGTTATCAAGAAGATTATTAGTATAATAATGAGAATTGGAATAAAGTTTTTAGACAAATAATTTCTTGATTTTGCTGATTATGTAAGAGAATGTCCTTACTTTTAGGAAACACTCATTAAAGTATTTACAGCTGTGGACACAAAGGAGCCACTTACCAAACCTGACAAGCTCAGGGGAGCCTGCATGATGGCCTTGCAAACTCGGAGACCTAAGGTAACTACATCGGTTGGTCTGAAGTTAAAAAAAAAACGCTCCAAAAAGCAGCTCATGGCAGGTGCAGGCAGTCATGTCCTAGGCTGGAATCTTCCCTGATATAAGTCTATTATCTTTTTGCCTGTCTATTATCTTTTTGCATCTATGATAATATACCTTTGCAATGTCAAATTTCCTTTTTCTGGACCCCTCAAAGCACAGGCACAGCACCGGAGAGAGCCTACAAATCCACTCACAGTTATTGTTACGGCATTAATTGTTGACTTAACTATCCTGTACCCACCTGCGTAAAAGTATCTATCATCTAGTTTTTATCCAATCCCTGAGGTCCTGACCCCGCTGCTTTGCTTTCTCCCACCTCCCTAACCTATCACCAATGGATTTCATGTAACCCACTTATGCCTCTTCTTTTGATGGTAATGCATAAAATAAGGTGCAAAACTGCCTTTTTCTGGAGCATTTTCTCAATCCATTGAGATTGTGCTTCCTGGCAATTGTTGTCAGTTTGGCTCAAATAAACTCAAAAAATTCTCTGTAAGATTGAGTATTTCTTACGTTGACACAGGTAAAGAGATTATCATAGCTACAACTTAGTCTCAAATATTTCAGGAAAAAAATATTATGTATATATACAGAGAGAGTCCTAGAATGATAACACAAAACAAATATGGTAAAATGTTAACATCTGCGGGATGTGGGTGAAATGTATATGAAAAATCTTTGTATATTCTTGCAACTTTTCTGTAGGTCTGAAGTTACTTCAAAATAAAAAATTTAAAAATAAAATAAACAAGATCATTTCATATAGTGGTAAGTGCTTCAAGGAAGACAAAACACGGTAGTATTATAGAGTTCCTGGGCAGGTCAGGGTGCGGACCTGCAGAGTAGCGCTCATATTGGGAAGTCAGAGAAATTAGCATGTGAGCCAAGAACTAATTAAAAGTAGAAGCCACTCCATTTGAAGATTTGGCAGCTTAAAACTCCAGGCAAGGATATTCTAAGATGTAAAATGCACTGGATGCCTTCAAGATACAGAAAGATGACAAATGACCATGAACATATTGAAAATTCTTTAGTCTTACTTGTTACTCATAAAAAAAATAATAAAATAGTGAGCTACTCCTTTATTCCCTATCAAACAACACAGATAGGAGACCAATATCCAATGGTTATCCTGCCTTTGCAGATATCAATTTCTTAGCATGAGAAATTTTAAAACATTGATCTGAAGTAATTTTCCTTTAAATGTTCACCTTAAATCAATAATAAGGAAGGCAAAGGTTTATATAAAAACATTCATATGACATTATTTATTATAGCCAACACGGAAACAACATAAATCACCATCCCTGTAGGAATATTGGAAGACAATTACGGTACATCTATATAGGAGAACACTATGCAGCAATGTGACATATGCAGCCTATAATCTAATGCTAAGTTAGGAAAGTGAGATTTAAAATAATGGTATCTGTATGTCTCATGTAAAGAAAAAGTTATCAAAATAAACAAGGGGGGAGGAAATGCTAAATGCTTTGTCTAGGATGATGGGATTATAATTCATTTTTTTCTTGCTAAATTACATTTTCCTAACTTTTTAACAATGAGCATATGTTACATTGATATTTGAAAAAAATAACTTGAACATTAGAAAAATCACATCATACTCTTTTAAAGTACCCATATCTATGAATCTTCTATCCATATTCATACAATAATCCAATTCCATGCACTGCAATTTCAGAGGTTCCCTTACCATTAAAGGAATTTAATGATCTTGATTTTCTACGTTAAACTTGTAAGCAGAGGTTCAAGAGTGTTGGGACTTTTGATAAACAGATGTTTCAGTGGGAGGGGTCAGGTTATAGAGGAACTTTCTCCAAATTGGAAGAAACACATGTCATTTCCATTGTTTGGCCCTTAAAAGTCATCCTTAAGTTTTCTGAAAGCTTCCCTGTCTTGTTCCAGGTAGGTTGTTTTGATAAGTATTTTTGATATTCAGTTAAAGAATAGGTAAGAATCGATATTCACAATTCCAGGTTGCCAACTGTAATATTCAATTACTGCTCAATCAATGATGTAACACATTTAGAACTTTAATATGAATCAGTTATCTCCTGGTTTCTCAGGGACAATGTAAGTGTGTATATAACTGAAAAAAATTTTTTAAAGAATTTTTAGAAATGGCTTGGACACGGCTGCCTGAAGCAGTATGGTCACGCAGAAAGAACAGACTTTGGAATCAAAACAAATCTAGGCCTCCCTACTTTCTAGCTAAGTGCTTGATGAAACTTGTTAACACCTCTGAGCTGCTGCCTTCTCTTTAGAAGTGGGGATAAGATAGCTGCTACTGTGAAAATCAGAGCTAATGTATGTTAAGTGCTTAGCATATGTCTAAATTATAGCAAGTACTGAAAAAATGATAGCTAAAATCAAAATAAACAAAAGACAAAACTAGACTGAATTTCCCTCATTTTTTCAGCCCTGATTAAATGCTTTATATTTTAGTTGTAAACCAGGATTTCTTGACCTTGGCACTGTGGACATTTTGGGTCAGATAATTCAAAGTTTTTTAGCAGCATCCTTGCATCTTACTTACAAGATATCAGTAGCACCACCCTAGTTTTGAAAAACAAAAATGTCTCCACACATTGTTAAATGTCCCCTGAGGAATGAAACTGCACCCAGTTGGAAACCACTAAGTTACACGGATGATTAAAATGCAGAAACATTTAGGCCCTGGCTAGGTAACTCATTTGGTCAGAGCATTGTCCCAATATGCCAACGTTGCAGGTTCAAGTCCTGGGCAGGGCACATACAAGAATCAACCATTGAGCATAAATAAGTAAAAAAACAAATTGATGTTTCTCTCTCTCTTAAATCAATAAATAAAAATTTTATAAAAAATAAAATGTAGAAACATTTAGTATGGCAAACCAAAACAAGTGGCCTCAGTTTCCAGGTCACTGAACGTCAGTGATAGGAGAGGGAACAGAAAATATTCCATTTCATGCAAGGAACCTGTTTTCTTTATGAAGGCTCTCTACTGTCAGATAATTTGACAGTCTCCATTTAAATATAGGTTGGACAATTTAGCCTATCCAAGCCTCTGTTTCTTCACTGACTCATATAGATTAAATACATAATATAAGCAAAACACTTAGTACAGTGTGTCTGGTACACAGCAAATAATAAATGCTGGCCATTCTTATTATAACCTAGGTACTCCTAATCCTGGGTTTTCAGGTCCCACTTATCCTAACCCTTCTTGAGGGTAATAAAAGTGTCTGAGGTGGCAGGAGGAGATTTTGGTAATGAATTCTGAAAAGTACTTCTAACTGTGGTTGACTACCACTGACACAGAACATATGTATATAAATTAAAAGCAACTCTTTATGCAGAAAAAAGTGAGTAAAATTATTTAGACTGAAGAAACAAAGAGAGCACTAACTTGGTTTCCATTAGTGCACAACCACTGCTTTAATTCATACATTAATTTAATGTAAAAAAATGAAGGGGGGGGCAGGGAAAGGGAAGGGAAGGGTCAAATCAAGGAACGTGTATAAAGGACCCATGGACAAAGCCAAAGTGGGAAAAGATCGAGGGAGTGGGGGCCGGGGGGGAGGGCAGGGGAAAGCGATGGTGGAAAAATGGAGACAAATGTACTTGAACAATAAAAAATTAAAAATTAAAAAAACTGAGCAGAATTTCTAAACTGAGTGAAATCTATTCGAGACATTTTCTTAAAGTTCAGACTATTTTTATGTTAAAAAGTAGAAATTTATAAAATAACTTACTAAAGACAGTTTATAAATGAATATCTATGATGACTGTAAGCTACCTGGATGGAATTATCAAGTAATATTTGAAAAGTCTAAGACTAGGCATGAATCAGAAGTCCTGGAAAAGAAGAATGACCAAGAACAAAATGGAGTTTCAGGAAAAAAAAGCCACTACTATGTGCAAATTATGCCTCTCTGTGCAAAAATTAATGAAAATTTTTATTATAGCTCACCTGTAGTTTCTGAGTCAACGAGTCTCTCTGTTCTTGGAGTTCTCTGGCATTATCAATTTCTTGTTTTAATCTTTCTATTTCCTAGAAAAAGTAGAGCAATGTCTTTAACATTTAAGCAATACAAGGAAAGAGAAGGCCCCAGTTCCTCCTGAAATTACTGTCCTAGTTTTAAAAAATATGATTTAAAAAACATTCTTTTATACTGATTTTTAGAGAGGTGACATCATCTCTTTTTTTGATTGCTAAAATGACCTTTAATAAAATTAAGAAATTTTATCCACCAAAAGTGATCATTACAAGAATGAAAAGTAATCATAGTGATTTCATCTTTATAGGCATGTTGTTTGATACAGAATAACCTTAAAAAACAAACAAGTCTAACTTGGTGGCTATAATATAGCACTGCTGAGAAACAATCTGAACACTTTAAGGTTGTTTCAAGTTTTATGAGTATAAGTTTTCCCTAGAATGTTAAACCTTTTAACTGAATACCAGAGAAAGCAACAGCTTGTACAATTCACATAACTTCTAATAGTTTCCTGTTGATTGTATGAATACAACTCTCATACAGAAGGCAACAAGCTGTGTCTCATTCTAACTGCGTCACCATAGTTCAAAACAATAAAAACTAGGATGGGGGAAATATGAACAAGGTTAACGTTACTCAAGAAAAAGTTCATGCTAAAAAAACCCCACACAATCTTACCTTATTCCATAAAGTACATAGTCTCTAACATTTGACACTAATTTTAGCTAGATTACAGGTGAGTGAAAAGTAGTAAGTACCTCTTCCTTCACTTTCAGTGTCTCTTCCAGTTCTTGTATTGTCTGATTTAGTTCTGACTTCTGGGTATGCACAGCATTTGCTTGGCTACTGACACATTCAAGCTCAGTAACCTAAAATTATATGAGAACACAGGTTAAATTATATGACAATTTCAAAGGATTTCTTACTGAAGAGATGATAGGTCCTCAATAGGTGAATAATGAATTTTGAATTAACATATGATTAATTTTGAGAAACAGACAGAAGAATAAATAGAATAGACTCTTTAAAGATGTTAATTTAGGACCAAAAAAAAGCAAGAAAAAAAACCTATTTACATGACTTGGTCATGAAAAGGTTAGGAAAACTTAAATGATTAATGACAGTAGAGAACCTCTATCATGAAAGCCTTTAAAAATGTCCTCTCAAAACATTTGAAATCATGTATAGTCATCTGCCCTCCATCTGTAGCTTTCAAATTAAATTGAAAACTGGCCTTGTAGAAGTGAGAAAATTTTCAAATACATTTCCAAAATTTAAGGGAATCTGGAAGAGAAGATATGCTTAAAATACAACTTAAATGATTCAATACTAGAATGTCTTCATATTAATAGTGTCTCTTATGGCAAAAGACAGTTTTTCCATCAATATGATTTTACTGAGGGCCCAATGGCAGCATAACTTTTAATAAACACTTGCTATTTTTTGAGAAAACAGAGAAGGGCCTTGTCCCTAAAAGTTATACCATCCCCGAAGAGTCAAAATACAGAGGAATCAACATGCGCACAGACACACACACACACACACACACACACACCCACACACACACCCCCACCCACCCAGCTTTTTACACAGAACAGGATCTGTTACACTTTGATTGACTAGAATACAGTCAATTCTATACTACTGAGGCAACAGAGCAAGTCTCTTTCACGTTTTCCAAATATTGAATTAACCCCACATTCTCTCGCTTTCTTCCTTTGTATTCACGTTCTAACAGTCGAGTGCAAACCCTTGTCATCCAGACCTAACCAAAGGCAATGGCTGCCAGTGGACTTACTTACAAACTTTGTTTACTTTTGTGGCTTCTCTAAACTGCTAATGTTCATTTTTCATTGTGAGAATTGAACCCACAACCTTCTGGTATACATGTTGGCACTCCAACCAACTGAGCCACCAGGCTAGGGGGTCATAAGCTAGTATTTTTATTGTGGTAAAAAACACAATATAAAATTTATCATCTTAATCATTTCTAAGTGGACAGTTTAGCAGTGTATAGTATATTCACATTGTGGTAAAATGGATTTCCAGAAGAATTTCATCTTGCAAAATGAAAACTCTATATTCATTAAATAACACCTTCCCTCTTTCTCCTCATAAACTAACTTTTATACTCAGGATGGACTATTTCCACAGGTTTATCACTCTCCCTCCTGTCTCCTTTCCCTTTCTGCCTACATCCCCTGTCATCCTGACCCCACTGTGCTCCTCCGCTTCTGCTCTGGTGCTAAGCCCATTTCCCGTGGTCTGTGGAGGTCACTTCCTTAGCGTCCTTAATGGAAGTCAGTGGCATTTGCTTTCTGTTGGATGAACACATATGCTTTGAATTTTAAAAATTTGTATTAATTGTTTGGTCTTCAGATGTTAATGGCATTAGGATTTATGATTTTTATTTTTCTGCTTCATGTACCTATTACCAACTTTTTAAAAAATTTTTCTTTCTTTAAAAAACAACAATAAAAATAAAATATTACCATTAACTCAGTGAAATTACATCTCAAGTCAGTAACTGTACAGAGTATATATTTATTACTATTATTATTATTAATACTTTATAGAAGAAAATACTGAGCAGAAAGAGGGAAATAACTTCCCAAAGGTCATACAGCTAATAAATGACAGAACAGAAATTTAAAATCAGGTTTTTCAGTCCTGAAATTTGTATATTATTAATCCTCATTAAACTGTGGAAAACATTTTTATCAATCAATAAACCCACACATAATACAACCCATATATGTTCCAAAAACCAATGAAAATCTCCAAATGTATCCCTATGCTGAATCTCCATGTGAATTTCCTCTGATTAAAGATATTTTCTAGCCATAAATTCCATGGACATCAGCCCTGAACTTACCCGCTTGTGCAGACGTTCTGCTTCCTCTTGATACGCAGCAAGTTGCTGTTTCCATTGTTTCACGTTGGCAGTCGACTCCAACAGGGCTGCAGTGAGTTTGGCATTATTTCCTTTGAGGGTAGCCAGTTCAGCCTCCCAATGTTTGCTGATTGCTGAACTAAAATGAAAGAAAGTTGTATCCATTACACTGAATATTATTACATTGAAAGGACAGCAGTACTTGGGTCTATTATTTGGTTTATAGTCCATGAGTATTTCAAAGTCAACCCCAGAAGAATAAAAATGCAAATATTTCACTGAAATGTTCCTGGTGAAGGACGCCTAGCAAATGAAGAAATATAAAAAGTCCCAAAGTAGTAGGCTTAATATGGAAAAATTCTATTCACAACAAGACAGGTATCTACAGAAGAGTTCCTACCCATTCTCTTTTGAGGAATAAACATTATATCCTGAAAAATACCTATAGAAAAAAATCTAACAATGTACTATATTTTTGAAGAGCACCATAGCCTGGAGTACAATTTCATTCCCTCATATAAAACATATGGTCATGTTTCAATATTTCAATAAGGTCTGGAACTTATAATATAGTATTTAAAATTATTGTTGATTTATTTCATCTTACTGAGAATTTTTATGCCCAAGATACAAAAAATTACTGCAATAAATTGATTTCATCAGGTCATATGGCAGGTTAGACCTCGAAACTAATGATTTAATTTCTGATAGAATTCCAGTGTCATTGACAGAACAAAACTTAAAACAATCATCCTTTCCCCCATTTAATGTTCTACTTGATAAGTTATCCAAAGTTAAGTATTTCAACCAAGACGATTTTCAATTACAAAGACAATTCTACTAGTTGGGAAGCCCCCCTCTTGATAATTCCCTTCTTAACTTCATAATGAAGAAAGAATTGCCTCATTTTAAGGAAACATGCAGTTTCTCTTTCTCATTATTGAACAGTTTATTCCTATTAGTGAAATTCTACTAACCCCATTTCATTAACTATCTAGTGATAATAGCTTTCTTTAATCAGCATTTTGATTTTTGATGTCATTTGCATCACAGAACAAGTATTTTGATGGGCTGATATTTTACAGTAATTTTAATATATTAGATAAAAGAAAGCACAGTTTCTATCATCAAGATTTCTAAAGCTCATCATGAATAAGAAGACATATCAGCATTATGAGATCATTTCTATGGTCTTCTTGCCAAAAAGGCATAATACACATCCCAATTATGAGAAAACATCCTATAAACCCAAACTGAGAGACATTCTAAAAAACTGACTGGTACTCTCCAGAAGTGCCAAGAAGAGATAAGACTAAGAAACAGAATAGAGGAGACTAAGAAGGAATAATTAAATGTAGTGCTGGATCCTGGATAGGACCTAGAACAAAAAAGGGACATTGGTGAAAACTGGTATCTATAGTTTAGTTGACAGTACTGTATCAGTTTAATTTCCTGGTTGAGATAATTATACTATGGTTATGGAAGATGCTAACATTAAGGGAAGCTGGGTAAGAAGCATATGGGAATTCTCTGTATATTCCATAATTTTCTATGTCTAAAATTAGCTTAAAAAGTAAAAAATTTCTAAACTTTACTGAGAAAACGTCATCAGAACATGAAAGAACCGAATCAAACGATTAGTTAAGCTATTAATTTCTATCCTTAACAATAAAGGTTTTTCTGGTTCTTCTTTTGTGGAATTATCTTCCAAGTTCAGATTTTCTGAGCAAAGCTCGCACTGATTCACCTGCTCTAGCTAAATTATAAATTTTTAAAAACCACCTCCCTATTTTTCTGCTACAGAGATGAGTTTTATTTAAATAGACCCTTCAGTCTGACAACGAAAATCTTATTGAACTCATTTAAACATTTGATATGTGCAAATATGAAACCCCTTAAAAGTTAAAGAGAGCAAAAATAATTTTGAATATTTATTTCTAAATTCCACTTGTCAAAAGTTTTGCAATTATAAAGTAAGATTACTACATATCTTTATAGCAGGAAAAAGAAAAAAGAAGGTATTTTGTATTTTATTTCTCTAGGTTTTTTTAAAAAAGGTTTTATTTATTTATGTATTTTTAGAGAGGGGAAGGGAGGGAGAGAAACATCAATGTGTGGTTGCCCCTCGGATGCCCCATACTGGGGGCCTGACCTGCAACCCAGGCATGTGCTCCAGACTGGGAATCAAACCAGCGACCCTTGGTTCACAGGCCAGCACTTAATCCACTGAGCTACACCAGCCAGGGCTCTAGGTTTTTTTAAAATAGGCTATAGAGAGCAAAGTCCATTAAGAAATTGAGAACTCAGCCTACTTCATAATTATTTCAATAATTATTTGTGTGCTCTTTCAATAATTATTTATGTTACAGACTAGTCTGTCTATCACTTTGATCTCAGTTCTTGAAATGTCAAAGGGAGCAGTTAAGATCTGCCATTTCCAAATGTTAGCCTCCAATTTCATGTGGCCATTTTAATTTAAATTGCTCAAAATTAAAGTTAAAAATTCAGCTTCTCAGCCCTATTAGCCACATGCCAGGTTCTCAATGCCCATACAGGGCTAGTGGTTACCACATTGGACATCAAAGACAGAGAGAGAACTTTTCAACATTGCAGACAGTTCCCCTGGATAGTGCTGTCCTAGATGATCTCTGCATTTCCCACTGTTTTTCAGCTCTATATGTTATGGGCTGAATTGTGTTAATATGTTCAAGTTCTAACCCTAGTATCTTAGAATATGACTACATTTGGAGACAAAGTCTTAAAAGAGGTAATTTAGATTAAATGGGGTCATTAGGGTAAACCCTAATCCAAGGACTGGTGTCCTGATAAGAAGAGGAGATCAGGACGCAGATATGTATAGAGGAAGATTATCAGAAGACGCTGGAAGAAGCTGGCATCAGCAAGGCAAGGAGAGGCCTCAGACAGAAAAAAAAAAAAAAAAAGCCTGTCAATGTCAAGATAGTCTAAGACTTCTAGCCTCCAAACTGTAAGAAAATTAATTTCTATTGCTTAAGCCACCAAGTCTGTGGTATTTGTGAGGGCAGTCCTAGCAAGCAAACTAATACATACACCTTTATAAAAGAAAAAAAAAATCCACACTATGTATCTGTGGTATTGTGATTTATAATAAATACATATTTTGGTCTTTGTCCATGGTTCCTGGCTCACAGCTCCCCATACCCTTGGGATTTCCTAAGCCATAGGAGCAATGAGAGCACCTTCTTGTGATAAAAATGAATATAGAGCTGGAACTTTTAGTGCCACCTCCAGATTTCTGGGGAGGAGAGAGGGTCTGAAGATTGACTCAATCACCAATGGTCAAAGATTGAATCAATCATGTCAATGTATAAAAGCTGCCATATAACCCAAAAGGATAAGGTTTGGGAAGCTGTTCCAGGCCCCACACTCCACAGGGACAGAATCTCCAGGAACCCGTGGATGAGGGGAGTATCTACCACTGTGGAAAAGCCACAAAGCATGGCCAAGATCCCTCTGTGCTACGGGGGGAAAACGGTCCTTATGCCACTGGGAGGTCAGCAAATCTTGTCACCCCTGCCTCCTACCTTCCCAGGCACAGATGAAGACCCATTATACTTGGAGAAAAGTAGAAGAATAAAACTCCATAACCTGTGGGATAAACAGAAAACACAGTCCTAGCCTCAGACTATTAGAGGTCTCTAACCTTGGGGGATGGGACAGGAAATGCCTGCACCAAGACCCCCAGTACAAGGCTGAATTTACCTGCCACTGGGAGAGGAACACGATCACTGAGAGAGCCTCATCCCTGAGACCCTGGGACCCTGGGACCCTGGGACCCTGGGACCCTGAGTCTGCCCAAGAATGAGGTGGGCAAGAATAACAGAGAACCCCATCCTGTCCCCTACCACCAAGCTGACAGCAGCCATCTACTAGGGGAAGGTCAAGAGTGTAAAGGAAGACCCCCTCAAAGGTAAAAGTACATAGAAGAGACCAAAGCTGAGGGCGGAGGAGAAACAATGAGTAAACCTTCTAGCAAGCCAATCCCAACTCTAGGCGAAAACTAATGCTTGAGAAGTTTGAAGCCTGTGATGTACTCATGGTAACCACGGCAATAACAAATTCCAAATCCAGGTCACCACAGTGGAAGCTGGCCGAGCCCCTGTGCTAACAGCCTGAAAGAGAAGTCGGGCCCCCTGTCAGGGGTAAACAGCATTTATTTTACTGTAAGTAATAAATACTATTTACCTTCATTGAATGCCTTATGCTTAATGTTCAATAAAAAAATTACAAAACATACCTAAAAGGAGGGAAAAAACCCTATGTCAGGAGAGAAAGCAATTAACAGAGCGATACTCAGAGACAATACTGATGTCACATTTATCAAAAAAAATATATATAAAATAGGTACGTTAAAGACATAAATGGAAACAGAGGACACATGCATCATCACATGGTGAATTTCAGTGAAAAGATGAACATTCTAAGAGTCAAGTGGAAATCCCAGGAAAAAGTTAAAAGCAACATGATAAAAGAGGTGAAGAATGCTTGACATGGTTGCATAAAAGTTAGTGAATCTGAAAACATGCCAATATAAATCATCAAATTGAAACACAAAGCAAAAAAAAAAAAAAAAACAATGAAAAAGAAATATGGTGTCTATGACACAAGGCAGCAAATATCAAACTGTCTAACAAATATGTAATTGGAGTCCCAGGAGGAGAGAGAAGAGGGCAGAAAAAATTTTTGAAGAGCTAATGACTGAAATTTTTCAAAAAAAATAATATGACATATCCAAAAAGTCCAAAAACATAGATTTCTGATCACAAACTAAGCCGTGTAGAAAATAATGAAGTGACAGTACTAAAAGAAAATAATTCTCTTTTTAAAAAGTTTTATTTATTTATTTTTTAGAAACAGGGGAAAGGGAGGAAGAAAAAGACGGAGAGTAACATTGATGTGTGGTTGCCCCTCACATGTCCCCAACTGGAGACCAGGCCCACAACCCAGGCGTGTGCCCTGACTGGGAATCAAACTAATGACCCTTTGATTCGCAGGCCGGCACTCAATCATCTGAGTCATACCAGCCAGGGCAGAACACAATTCTCAACCAAGCATTTTACACACAAGGAAAATACCTCTCTAAATAAGTGAAATAAAGGGTTTTTCAGGCAAAGAAAAGGTGAGAAAATTCATTACTAGCAGACATGTACTATACGAAATACTAAAGTTATAAACATGAAAGAATATATGATAGAATCTTGAATCTCCATAAAGGTATAAAAATACCTGAAAATTATTAAAATAAGATCATTATAAAAGGTCCAGGGCAATTCAATGGAGAAAGAATAGTCTTTTTAAACAACTGGTGCTGAAACAACTGAATAACCACACCTAAAAAAGAGGGGGAGGGAAAAAAAGAATCTTGACTCATATCAAATATCCTATATAAAAATAAATTCAAAATATAAAACTATAAAACTTCTGGAAGGCCATAGAAGAAAATCTTTGTGACCTTTTGTTAGGCACAGATTCCTTAGATATATAACACCAAAAGCATGGTCCATTAAACAAAATCTAATAAAAGAGATTTCATAAAAATAAAAAGAAATTAAAAGATTCTGGAGTGCAAGGATGGATCAACATATCAAAATCAGTCAATGTAATACACCACATAACAGAATAAAAGAAAATAAAACCATGATATCAACTGATGTAGAAATTTGACAAAATTCAACACTCTTTTGTGATAAAAACACTCAAATTAAGAATAGAAGAAAACTACCTCAACATAATGAAGGTCATACATGAAAAGCACACAGCTTACATCAGACTCAAAGGCTCAAAAGTGAGGACTAAAGCCTTTTCCTCTAAGATTAGATTGAAGACAAAGATGCTAGTTTTTGCCACTTTAAATTCAACGTAGTACCAGAAGTCCTAGCCAGACTGATTAGGCCATTAAAAGAAATAAAAGTCATATAAATTGGAAATGAAGAAGTAAAACTATCTCTGTTTGCATAGGATATGATCTGTATGTAGAAAACACTAAAGATTTCACACACACACATCCAGTTAAAACTGATAAATGAGTCCAGAAATGTTGCAGGATAGAAAATCAGCACACAGAAATCAGTTGCAATTCCATACACATTGACCAATCTGAAAAGAAAATTTAAAAAACAATTTCATTTACAATAGCACCGAACAGAATAAACTACTGAAAAATAAACTTAATCACTCTGACTGGTGTGATTCAGTGGGTTGGGCATTGTCCAGTGAACTGAAAGGACACTGGTTCAACTCCTAGTAAGGGCACATGCCTGCGTTGTGGACCAGGTCCCCGGTTGGGGGCAGGTGGGGACAGTAGGAGGCATGCACAAGCAACCCATCATTGTTTCTCTCCCTCTCTTTTTCCCTTGCTTTCCTTCTCTCTAGGAATAAATAAATACAATCTTTTTTTAAAAAAGAAACTTAACCAAGGAGGTAAAAAGACTTGAATACTAAAAACTAAAAAATGTTCCTGAATAAAATTAAAGAAGACAGAAATAAACAGAAAGGTATACCATGTACATGGATTGGAAAACTTTATACTGTAAAGATGTCAACACAACCCAAAGTGATCTGCAGATTCAATGTAATCCCTATCAAAATCCCAACCATGTCTTTGGGAGAAATAGACAAGTCCATCCTAAAATCCATATGGCATCTCAAGGGACTCCAAATAGACAAAATAATTAAGAAAATAATTAAGAAAAATATTTTCTACAGTTTAATGAAAATGAAGAATATACAATGTTCAGAATGGAAAAACTTAATTTTAAATTCCTATTCTGTCATTTGTTAGCTGTATGACTCTGTATTCTCATCTATACAATAGGAATAATAATATATACTCTGTACAATTACTGAAGGAAGTTCTGTGAGCTGTTGTCTCTGCTATATTCAGCACATATATAATTTTACATAGTTGGCACACTTTTGCAATTTGGAAGAAACAATGTTCCTTTCTTTAATCTACAACTCTAGGTATCACATTCCTCCCCCATTAGACTAATTTTTAGCAGTAATTAATACTTTGGGGTCAATTCTGATACCAAAATTTTAAGTTCATCTTACACTTCAGGAATATTGTTTAAAAAATTGGGGTTCTCTGGCTAACTGGGCCCTTTTTTACAGGTACAATTTTGACAGTTTCACATTAAGTAAACAGCTGACAAAGAAACCCCTAAATTGTTCAGCTGGAGACACCAGTGAGTCAGAAGATATTTTGAAATACCACTATGATCTCATGTCTGAATGCTGGAATAAGGGCAAAATAATTCTTTATTCTTGTGACTGTTCGGTAAAATTTCCCTTCAAACAGGACCAGCTGGTTTCCTGTCGGCTCTTCAGATCTAGAAGTCAGCTGAAGGAGTTCAAAAACATTCTTAAAACATCATTTGAAAGGTTCTTTAAGCTGGAATTTGACAGTTTTCCTTTATCTAAGGTCAAAGTTCTGCAAGAAAGGAGTAAACTTTGTTAAATTAGCTATGTAATATCTAAAAGAAAAAGTGCTTCAAAAGTACCATCTAACAAGGAGTTAGACTATTTAATGAAACTGAGAGTCTAGTGCATGAGCAATGCACTGATTTAACCTGTGGAGTAAACCCTATATGCCGATGATCAGTTACAGAGGTTAAGAAGGTTGCCTGTCCCTGGCTGGTGTGGCTCAGTGGAGTCAGTGCTAGCTTGAGAACCAAAGGGTTGCCGGTTCGATTCCCAGTCTAGGGCATATGCCTGGGTTGCAGGCCAGGTCCCCAAGTGAGGCACACGAGAAGCAACCATACATTGATGTTTCTCTCCTTCTCCTTCTTCCTCCCTTCCCCTCTCTAAAAGTAAATAAATAAAATCTTAAAGAAGAAGAAAGCTGTCTCTTTTCCATGCCTCCAGGAACCAAGATCTACCATCAGTCTCTAGAATGGGAGCCCCTTGCATGTACTTCCTAAGCATGTTATAATTATGTAAAACCATGAAAAATATCCAGATACGCTTTCAAAAGAGGACTTAAAAACATACTACAACAGGCTTCCTTCTCAACATTACTCTCAGTGTTGATGATGAGGTCACTCCCTAACTATGGAAGGCAGAGAGCTGACTCGAGCACCTCGCCGTACTGCCTTGTCTGAGGAGCCGCCTGTTGGTTTCTTGTCACTCCCTCTCCACACCTGAGAATGCAGAGCAACCAACGTGGACTTTAACGCACTCGTGTGACATTTTCTGGGCTAGGTGCTCTCATGTTGGCTTGCTGGCCCCAGCCTAGTTCCACTTAGAAACCAATGCTCTCTGTAATACTTTAGGGTTTAAATTTGTGTTTCTTAATACAATTTAAGTTACCCTTTTAAAGGAAAAAAAGTCTTTTAAATGAAAACAAAGTAACTATGCACTGTTTATAATCAGAATTTTTTTCATCCAAAGGACTTCAGCAAGTAGGGATTTCAAGGCCTGCCAGGCAAACAGCCTAGTATACTGAAGGGTTTTTTGACAGATACAGCTAAAAGCTTTAATTTGCCTAAGTGCTTACCAAGGTGTCTCTCTAAGCTTACTGTAATTTTGCCAACTCTTCTGGTTACCTTTCTGACCCTTGACGTCCTCTGCTCTGATGTTCCCGGTGTTCTGGCCCCGACCCTCCTGTTGGCGCCTGCTCCTCAACACCGCCCCCCCGGACCCCCGCTTTCAGTGTGTGCCTTGAGAGCCCTCCAGGTATCACTGTCCAGCTCGGCTTCCTTCCCCACCTGCCTCGCAATCCATCATCTCTGCACGTAGCCTGGCACCTCTGGATTAACACACAATACAGAAAATCATGGCTACAGGGGAACAGACAAAGATATATTTGCTGGTAATTTTAAAGACAGTTCTTGTAGTAAACGGAAAATAACTTGGTCATATTCTCGGAAACATGGTGTTTAGAATTGAAGTGGAATTAAAAGCATTATAGCTTTTAATAAACAGTGGCTTGGAAGAAAATCTCAGAGACAAGAGGGAGGCAGTTTTTAAAGAAACACTGTACCACCAATGTTACTGATAGCCATGATATTGGGTTGAAAAAAGCGGACATAAATTAGAGTAAAAAAGTCAATCAGAAGACCTGGACTCTGAATATTATGAAATTATAGAAACATCTTAAACCATTTATCTTATATATATTACTGATGTAAAATGTAGTTCCACAGACACATTGACATCTGCATCTGAGTAAGTCTGAAAAAGCTGTTATAGTCAGTTTAATTGATATTTTTTCATGGCAGTATATAAAATAATGGTGTCTTATCAAAAACATCTGAAATCAGATAAAATACAGAATTTTACTCTGGTAAAGAAAATGAAACATCATTGAATTTTCTAAGGAAGTTATAAAGTTAATCTGAAACAAATTACTTCAAAATGTGTACCCCATTTCTTTTATCAGTCTACAAATAGAAATTTCCAAGTTGTAAAGAATCATGGAAATAAAGAACAAACTGACAGTGGCCAGAGGGGAGGGGTGACGGGAATAATGGGGGAAAGAAGGGGGAGGGGCAAGTCAAGGAACACGTGTAAAGGACCCGTGGGCAAGGCCGATGCGGGGGGAGGACTGAATGTGGGAGTGGCGGGTGGGCAGGGCAGCGGAGAGCAATGAGGGAAAAATGGGGACAACCGTCATTGAACAACAATACAATTTTTTTTAAAAAAAGAATATTGTTAAATATACACATTAAGCAAGAACCATATGTGAAACAGTGGTTAAAAGTGTTGGCTCAGAGCTGTGGCTGGGTGGCTCAGTTAGTTGGAGCACCATCCTGTTCACCAAGAAAAGGTTGCAGGTTCGATCCCTGTTTGAGGCACATGTCTGGGCTGTGGGTTTGATCCCCCATCGGGGCGTGTGCAGAGGGCAACCGATCGATGTTTCTCTCACACTGATGTTTCTCGCTCTCTGTTTCTCTCTCTCTCCCTCCCTTCCTTTGTCTCTGAAATCAATAAACACATCCTCCTGTGATAATTTTTAAAAAGTTTAAAAAATATACATAGGCTCAGGTACACCTACAGTTAAGACAATGCTGCATGTCAATTATGTGTCAATTTTTTAGAAACGCATGGACTCAGAAGTCTGTTGACTTGGTTCAAACTGTGGCTCCAGCCATTTGCTAGCTATGGGACCCTGGGCATGTTATCTAACCTCATTAGGTCTGTTTCCTCATCTCTAAAATTAGGACTGATATTAACTATCTTCACTGAATGACTCTGAGGAATAAATAACCCATATGACAGTACCTTTGAAGAAAGCACACAATAGATACTCAAATGTTAGTACCTTCCAAATGCACAAGCAATAAAGAATCTTGAAAGAGTCTTCACTGAGCTATGAAAAAGCTAAAAAGATTTAACACGAAATATTTTAAGGGAGATATTTTGATTAGTGATGTACACAAATTGATGTAATTTAAATTAAACCCACATCAGGTGGGCACTCAATGAATCTATTGTCATCCTTAGGTACTATAGATGTAGTATTTATAATAAGTTTAAATATTTGCTGTAGACTTTAGAATAAATTTAGCAAGTTAATGGAGTGAGGAAATAAGTAAACAGAAATGATTCTTATAAAAGTGGTAAGGTTGATTTCTGATTGTAAGAGAAAAGGGAAGGTGAAATCTGAATCTAAACTACATTATGTTTACCTCATACAAGCATGCTGCACTTCAGGCAGTTTCCCATTTGATTTTAGAGAGAACAAAAAGTCTAGCTTCACCCCACTCTTTACTCACTTAAATGGAGGGACCCAAAAAATCCACGAAAGAGGCCTTTAGAAACTCCCTGGCTCCCATAACTGCTCCCAGCAGTAACAGAAGCGTTTCTACCTGCTACAGAATAGCTCCCACTGGGGATGGCTCTGTACTGTAACATCCTCTAATATGCACGGGGCACAGTGCCTTCTGTGGTCTTTGCCTTAAGGCAGCTATCACCAAGGAAAGGAGATAAAAGATGAAGGGACCACAGGAGGTCCCAATTTCACTTCCACTTTTTACTCTCACTGCAGGTCCCTACCCGCAATGATCTAAAATGAATAAAGAGCTTCCCTTTGAAAATGTACAGTCGTTTATGGTAGGAGGTGTGGATTCCAACTTCTTGCTCAAAAGAAATTCACTTCTGAAAGGTTCAAACTACTTTACAGGCATTTCAACTATTTTTAATGTTAACCATACTTTCCCTACATCAGTGAATTTGGAGGGTTGGGTGTGGGACTAAGGGAGGGGAGTAAAAAGCTATGCTAGTTCACAAGTGAGAAAAAATTTGTTCAAGTGGTGTTGTGAATTAGTGTCTACTATCTTCACACAGTCAATATTTGTGTTGTTTTCCCTTTTGTAAAAACTGATCACAAGTGCTGGAGAGGTTGTGGGGAAAAGGGAACCCTAGTGCACTGGGAACGCAGACTGGTGCAGCCACTGTGGAAAAGAGTTTGAAATTTCCTCAAAAAGCTAAAAATAGAATTGTCTTTTGACCCAGTGATTCCACTGTTGGGATTATACCCTAAGAATCCAAAAACACCAATTCAAAAGAAACTATGCACCCCAATTGTGTTCACAGCAGCACAATTTACAATAGCCAAGAGCTGGAAGCAACCTAAGTGCCCGTTCATAAATGAGGGGATCAAAAACTATGGTACATTTACACAATGGAATACTACGCAGCAGAAAGAAAGAGCTACAACCCTTCGCAACAGCATGGATGGGACTGGAGAGCATTATGCTAAGTGAAATAAGCCAGGGGGTGAGAGGCAAATATCATATGATCTCACCTATAAGTGGAACCTAATCAACAAAACAAACAAGCAAGGAAAATACAACCAGCAACACTGGAAGGAAAAAGAAACGAACAGTAATGAGAGGGAAGGAGGGCAGGAAATGGAAAAAAGAGGAGAAAGGTCAAATCAAGGCACATGTATAAAGGACCCATGGGCAAAGCCAAAGTGGGGAAGGATTGAGGGTGGGAGGTGGGGTGGGGGTAGGTGGGGCTGGGGAAAGTGGTGGCAGGAAAATGAAGACAAATGTATTTGGACAATTAAAAAAAAAAAACACAAACCTATTATGCTAAGTGAAATAAGCCAGTTGGTGAAAGACAAATACCATATAATCTCACCTATAAGTGGAATCTATTCAACAAAATAAACTAACAAACAAAATAAACCACAGACATGGAAACGTGGAGCAGACTGAAAGTGACCAGAGAGGATGGAGGAGGAGGACAATGGTGGAAAGAAGGGGAAGGGACTAGACAAAGAACATGTGTGAATGACCCGTGGACATGGACAACAGAGTGGGAACTGACTGTGGGAGCAGGGGGCGGGGTGGGAGGGGTGAAGGGGGGGAAAGAGGGAAAAACTGAGATAATGGTAACAGAATAAACATGATTTTAAAATAAATAAGTAAGTAACTGATCAGTGACTAAAAACTTTCTTTGGCAATTTATTCAGAGTATGATGTTAGATTATCCTATTAGAGAGATGTCTTCAGGAAAACAGCCTTAAAAAGGTGAAGAACTATGTTTCTCTCATCTCTTATGAATATACATCTATCTTTGGCAAAGAGTAACATTAATTTTAAGCCTGTCCTTTTATTTATAGGGTAACAGGACTATAATCATTGTGGTTTATCCAAAACAGAAATGAATATTTTTCTATGTCCTTCCATAATTTGATTTAATTTTAGAGGCTAAGGTGACTCTATTTCCTTGCAAAGTAGATCACTTAAGGAAAATCCATCCTAAAAATTGTTTAGCACAACATTTAGTATTGTTAGGAAAAACATTATAAATAAGATAGTAGAATGCACACTGAATACTGACAGATGTAAAAGATGCTATAATCAGAGATTTTGACAAAACTAAAATTGGGTGGAAATACATGGATAATTTTACAATAAAATCTGTTTTCCAATTTCCTGTCATGAAAACTTTTCATTCCGTTAGAAACCAGATGTAATCAAATTTTGACTGACCGTTATTTATAGTCAGAATCAGAAAACTTTTGCATTTTGTTTAAATTTGTTTTTATAGAGAAGGTTGGAGTCAAAAAACATAACTTGAAATTATTTAAATGTTTGAGTTATAGTGTGAACAATATTCTACTTACTGCTATTATTGTCTGTCCGTTGTGGCAGATCATCATGACCAACTTCATTTATTTAATGCATACATGAGCCTTGTAAATAATATGCAAAAGTGAGGGCCCTGATCAAAATGAACTTTAAGGAGGGGGAGATGGTAGGTGAATATAGCTCGGAATTAGTAATAGCTTAGTTCACTGTTGATTTCACTGCTGATTGATTGGCTATTATCAAGGGAAACTTTTTTGGTTTTCCCTCTAAGCTCTCCCCATCAGCCTGGATGGAAACCAAACTCTGTTAAAACTCTGAGGACCAACTTTACTGACCAACGTGATGAAGACTGGCTCCAGATGAGTTCAGCAAGAGTCACCGCTTTAGCTCTAGTAGCTGACACACCTGAAAACTGTCAGCAGGCTATTTGCTTTGTGCTGTTTTTTAGTAATGCTGACATATTTCAGCGTATCCATCCCATAAGCTTTACTTCCTTTGATCTAACACCCTCTTTTGTAATCTGTGACTTTGGAAGAGTTTTTCTCTGTAAGATACCACATACAAGAAGGGACCACCCAAAAAAACTCTGGAATTATCTTCTGGAGGGCAGCCCCTTGTAGCACAGGCTTCCCCCGCTAGGTGAGTGTTCTAGGAACCCATCTGTACCAGTGTACCAGCTGGCACTGTTGTGAGAGGCTGCATTCGGCTTCACTGAATATTTTTGAAGACTCAGTACGCTTACCCATTTCATGATGAGTGATTTACCAGTGCACTTGTTCATACTGCACTGAATGTTCAGCAGTTTTTGACCAAAAAAAATGACATGACCCCTGTGCTCCACCCTCTCTATTCACCCAATCTTGCACCCAGAAACTTTTTTGTTTCCCCAGGTGAAAAAAGTCCTTAAAGGGAAACATTTTGCCAATGTGGAAGCAGTGAAACAAAAAACGGCAGCAGCACTGAAAAGCATCAAAATTGATGAGTTCAAAAACTGTTTCGAGCAGTGGAAAAAACATCTCGTTCAGAGTATTGCATCAGACGGAGAATACTTCGGAAGTGACTGAAGAAAGTGGTGGGGGGTAGGCAGAGACAAATGTATTTGAAAAAGTAAATTAAAATAAATTAAAAAAAAAGAAAAAAAACCTTTCTGTTCCTCCTCCATAAAAAAAAAAGGAATACATAATTATTTATTAATAAATTCTGGGGATTTTTGTGGGTCTCCCCTCATATGACATCAAGACCAGTGGGCTTCACTTCTACTAAGCTTAAGCAACAAAATTACTTAACCCAGACTATTAAACCCAAATGCTATAGTGGATGCGGACTTTCTTGTCCTGCACACAAGAGCAACAGAGTTAGGACTTGAACTGAAACTCCTGCCTTAAGGTTTTTCCAGCTTAACTGTAATGTCGTTTTTTTACATGGGCTTGCAATGACTGATGACTTTTTCCATCACCTTACAACTAGTTAAATTTTATCTCTATGATTATTACTGATTTATAGAAAACAAATCAAAAACTATGATCCCATGTTCATTACAGCATTACTCACAACAGCCGATAGATGGAAACAACCTAAGTGTCTGTTAATGGATGATAGATAAAGATGTGGCATGTATACACAATGGAATATTATTTAGCCATGAGAAAGAAGAACATCCTGCCATTTGAAACAACATGAATGGTCACTGAGGACATTATGTTAAGTGAAGTAAGTCAGACAGAGAAAAACAAATACTGTATGAAAGCACTTATATGTGGAATCTAAAAAAGCCAAATCCATAGAAACAGAGATTACCTTTGTGGTTACTAGAGACTAAGGGAAAAGCAACCAAGATGCTGGTCAAAGAGTACACACATTAGATGACTAAGTTCTGGGGATCTAATGTATAGCATACTGATTACAGTTACCAATACTTGAAAGTTGCTAAGAGAGTAGATATTAAATGGTGTTACCACAAAAAAAGAAATGGTAATTATATGACTTAATATAGGTGTTAGCTAACACTACGGTGGTAATCATTTTGCAATGTATAAGTATATCAAATCAACACATTTTGCCTCTTAAACTTACAGAGTATTCTATGGCAATTACCATATTTTGCCATGGATAATGTGCTCCTGTGTATAGCATATGCCTAAATTTGTGTACATTATACACAGAATTATTATACCCATGGCATGTAATCATTATGCCCGTATATAAAGCGCATCCTTATTTTTCCCTCCAAAATCTGGTACACAGCACCATACACAGCAAAGTATGGTACTGGTATATCTCATAAAAGCTGGAAAAAAAGACTTAGGAGAAACTACATGTAAATTTAGATCTGGAAAGCTAAAGTTAGTTTGCATGCTCAGTTTCTTCAAGAATTATATAAAAATGACATGATTTGTGGCAACTATCTTCATAAGCAACTTAAAAGTGTCAGTCTTTTGAGAGTATAGCTAAATTGCTCTTTCATATGCATTTTTTTAAAAGTAAATAGGGAAATTCAAGTAGGAAGAAAAACATTTTAGATTCTGTTTACTGATACGACTTAACACTAAATTCATAAGTGATCATAACAGAGAATGCTAAGTGATATTCTGGATTTAAAACACAGTCATAAGTACCTCTTCTTTAAAATTTTTAGCAAATGAGAAGCACATGACAAATTCTATAAATTTAGGTATTTATATACTTTGGCTCTTGAGTTCTATTGGAAGAAGACAGAAAAAATCAAGAACTGTAAGTTCACTTTATATCTATACATTATGATTTGCTTTTACAATTTATTTAGTCACATGACACTAGCATTTTGGTGGTGATTAGCTAACTAATCAGATTATCAGTTTGCATAATTTCTGAACTTAATTCAAGCAATCAGTGATAAATCAACAGTATTTACTGTCTTTTATGTGTCTAGTATTTTGAGGCATATGAAATTTTCCTCATCCCCGAAAGAATTTCTACCCTAATTATAAGGAAAAAAATCCAACATAAAGAATAATAACTAGACAATAAACTAGAACAATTAACTAGACCTGATTCAATAAATATTTATTACATACTTACTATGTATCAAGTACCTTACCAGATAATGTGAATCCAGGAATGAATAAATATGACTATTGATCAAAAGCTTTATAAGGTAGTGGACTAGAAATATCTTTAACTTTTCCTATCCGCCTGCTCTCAAAGTTACATAATGAAAAATCCTCTCATTTCTTCCATCCTTGTCTTTCTCTATAGTTTTTCTCCACTGTCACTACCATGACCCCAGATGAGGACACTGAACCTCTAATTGCTTCAGGGCCAAAGCAGATGCTCTGCCCCCTGCCTTCCCTGCTCTCCTAGGCCTGCTTCATTCTCAGGAAGGATGAGTGATGAGCGACTCCTCAAGGATGCTTCCTCCGCTTCTGTGCAGCCATGCCATGACCCGCCCTCTCCCTCTCTCTTTGATCTCCTCTTTCATACTTCCCCTAACAGTAATTATACAGTTATTATTTAATTCTTTTTCTTGCTCCCCTCCTTGAATTTAAACACCATGAGAAGAGAGATGTTTTTCTTGTTCGCTGATGTATCCACAATGCCCGGCACTTGAATAGGTCAAAGAGTGTAAAGGTAAGAATGAGATCAGAGAGCACTGAAGTAGCCAGGGAGGGAGCTGGGGCTCCCTGGGGCTTCCAGAGCACCCATGAATCACAACCTTTCATCATCATGGGTCACTGTCGTACTGCTTATGTAGCCTACTGTCTCACAAAGCACCTCGAGGGCAATCTTACTCACTTTGTCATGGCACGCAAACATGCAAGATGAATGATTTTCAATAAATGAGTATTAAAATGGACCTAACACATGGATAATTGCCAGGAACAGCTGGTCATGCTTAGTTAGACCACTGAGTGCTTTTGTGTGTGGCTCATAGAGATTTTACATTTATAACTTGTTAAATAATTTCAAAGCCATGTGATTATATATGCACATATACATGCATATAAAAACACTCCACCAGAACACCTGTGTCTCTCAGCCTGTGAACATGGTTTGAAGAATCATTGGTTTACAGTTTTAACCATAATCTTTACCTTCAAGTAAAATTTTGAACCTACTGTTTGAACTATTCAGGGCCTATAACCACCTTTTGCAAAATACTTTTGAAGCTTTTTGCAAATTTCAACTTGCTCCTCCCAAGACATGACTTCTGTTATTATGCACCCAATCGATGCTGTTAGGGTGCTGTGCCCTTACACACAAATCTGAGGACTCTTGGGACAAGTGTTCTAAACACTTGCTCATGCCGTGACAGTTTTGGAAACACAAAAGTTAGCTCTAAGCACAAATAAAACCATTAGCCAGCTACTTAGTAAACAGCCAGGTTGTATTCTTAACTATATTACTAGATCAATAGACTAAAGAGCAAAGGAAGCATATAATGTCCAAGTTTACTACGTACCATACTCGTACAAATTATCCAAATATAAGATCCCATAATAATTTTCCTTTACTTGCAGCTATATAATCAAAAATACTATGACAACACCACACACACGTACATACTAAATTCTGTTAAGATATTTGCCAGTGTTAGTAACTATAAAATCATCATCACCATGTTGACTTAACCTAAATACATAATATGTTCCCAAATGAATTAAATGCCTACACACCTAATCCTTATTTGTGAACTTCAACTGCACATCTAAAGCTTCGTAACATCATTTTTTTAAAGTTTGGTCTCCAAATGGAGACTTAAAATGTCTTTAAGATAAATTAGGGAAAGATTAGGGCAGAGAATCAAAGGATTTAAGTCAAATTCTAATTCTGTTATCTATAGATTTTGGAAAGATTTCCTAACCTCCTTACATGTCAGGGATTTTCTTCCCGGAAAAATAGGGAAATTGCATCTGTTCTACTAATCTCATGAGACAATTATAAAACAAAATAAGTAGAGATAAAATTATAAAAAACAAAAATTATAAAAACAGAGGTTTACATATAAACCCATCTAGGCCTAATCTTTAATGGGTAGACTTCCATGAACACCATACCACCTTATCATTACAAGTATTAAATATAGTGCAGATAGCCAAGCATTCAGAGTTCTGAACTGAAATAAGTTGACAGTTATAGAGTAATCTCCTAAGGCAGAAAGCTGAAGAAGTGAACAAAAATGATCTTTCAATTAGTATCACTGAAATTTAGTGAATTAAAAGCAAGGAGTTTCCTTCCCTAGCCTTTTTGGGTATAATGCTTTCTTTTTACAATTAGTCTAGAATTTGTGTTAGACTGTGAGGTATCACTCACAGGTGAGATATCAACAACACCCTTTGAAGTGCTAAATGCCTACACTATTATTTCCAAATACAGCAATATATTACTTAACTTCTTACATCTTATTTTCCCTCAAAACAGCATGTCAGACTTCACCATTTTTTATTGGTTGATAACATGTTTCAAAGATAGCCACTACATAGACCAAGTTTCTTTCAGTTTGCTGTTATTTTACTTTATATTGCTAAACTCCATTTCCAAGTATAGAAGATTTAATATCGTTATGTGCTGCAATCTGTAAGTCTACTTATTAGATATCAGTATGGTTCAGAATTTATCCCATTATAATAATCCATTCAAGGACATTACCATGTTATCTCTTATGTTAGTGCTCTAATTTCAAATGAATCTATTGTTGAAATGTAATAACTGATGGATCACGTTTTGAATCCACAGTGTCATCTGGAAGGAATTTAAATAATTTGAATTATGTGTGCACATAATACAAAAGCACAGGACACAATACTTCTTTTTCCAAATGTTCTATTTAAAGAGATGAGTAATTTGACTTAGGTAATAGATTCCTTTATTCAGCACAGTAACATTTCAATGTTTTTAACTGTTATAAACTCAGTACTAAATCTCATCCCAGCCACATAAGACCACAAGAAGACATCTCATTCATTTCCTGGACTTAAAGGCAAGACCACATAAAGATAACCAAGAGAATGGGCCTTAGGACTCATTACTCACTCCCCTATATTACTTAATAGATATGGAAACCAGCTCAGAGAGATGAAGTGATTTGCCTAAATGAACACTGCTTGTGGCACAGCCAAAAGAACCCAAGTTTACCCCCTTTATTTCTGAGAAGAATATGATAGTGAGAAAGTGCTTTACTTATAGAGACCAACAAAAGAATCACAAAACCATTATATTACACACATTTCCTCCCAGGAAACCATCCTCTCTAGAATTAAATCAGGCTCAGGATGCATTCTATAAACTGTCCCCATAATAAAAAGGGCACTGATACACGATAGCCCTTCTGTGTTTTAAAGATCAGAAAAGTAATGTTGTTAAGGTAATGACTAATACTGATATATTTCTTCATTATTTCTGAAGCATATGTTCACCAACTTTAATATTTGCTTTCTATGACAGATTGGTTAGAAGAACACACATATTAAATTAGATATAATCATATTTTGGGGGAAAAAGAAAGCACTCTAAGTTTTTTAAATCAAAATATAATTTCTTGGTAGTAAGAGTTCATTTTGGTGTTAAAAAATCAGTAGGGGCAATAGATACCAGGTTCAGAATTAATTTTCAAAGGCGCTCCATTATAAAATTATCAGTAATTTCATAATTATCCTCAAACTATCTCAATGTTTACATACTGCTTTTCTCATTTTTACAAGGTTAGAATTTCCAAAATATTATCCTTCCTGTGTATCCAAATATATAAGCATTAAACTGGATAAAGAATAATATAATGTAGGCCAATTTTCATCATTCATCTCAGTAGTATTAGATATGCAAGTATGTATAAAATGCTGAAATGAGGGCAAATTGTGAAAGTATGGAAAGAGGGAGTAATTACAAGGACAAACTGAGTTAAGCAAAGAAAGGCCCCATCTGTAGTTCCCACCCCTACACACATGAAATAAATTAACAAATTAAAAAACATAAGTAAGTGAATTTTGTAGTATATATGACAGTAGGGAGCAGTAGAATCTCTGGTGAAGTAAAGAGCACAAGGTTCATCTAAAGTTTTGTTTTCTTTTTTAAGTGCGGCATATAAAAAAATCCTAACTTCAAATAATTTCTTGATTGCAACATATTTAACCTAGGACCATGGTCATTCCCATTTTTTATAATGTACTGAATAAATTATAAAACTAAACATTTAAATAATATTGTAAGTTAGAAAACATTTTCTAAATTATTTGTTTACAAATACCAGATTATAAGCTTGAATTCCTAAATTCACTTTGAATTGATTTGTCTTTTGATACTGTTACGTAGTGAGAACAAAGCAGTTGAAAGCAGATATCTGATAGCAATTTTAAAGTCTCACTCTGGGAGTCATTATCTGATAATTCATATACTATATGTAAACTTTGATTTGCAAAGTCAATTTGGTTGACTTATGTGGAAAGAAAATGTTATACAATTACTTCCCATAATAGGTTACAAAAATGAAATTGTACAAATTAAACAAAATTCTGCAGCCTGTCAAAAATTTTCTATGCATGAATTTTAACTCATACTTAAAATTTTTTCCTTTATTTAGCATATGCAGATTTTCTGACTCTTATCAAATCTCTATTCCTATAGTGACCCTATTTTTAATGAAAATATTACTAAGATTTCACTTCTACCTAATAACAGAGTTTTACTCAGTTTTTATCAAAGTCTGAATTCTGGGCAGCTCTATGCGCTTTAACCTTGTTTCAAGACTTTCATTGTTTTTCTTTAAGTTATATCTATTTCACTGTATTTTTAATTTTTGAGTATTTTTCATTTTTATTCATTAGCACTTGATGAGTTACCTTTTATCTAAGAAAAACGAATAATTAAATCTCAACTAAATAAAAGGGGAAACGAGACTCTTTTACTTTAGCTTTTCTTTAATTATAATTGTATAAAAGTTTAGTTGAAAAAAAATCAATGCAACATTTCATGCAGTTAAATATTTTACAAGGATGATCATTAATAACTCAAAATATAACTTCATTATCCTACTTCCATTTTAATACACCTAATTTCCAATCATAGCTGTTGGAAAGCACTTGCAAATTTCAAAATAAACAAAATCTTATGATTATAGAAACTATCAACAGAGACAGTCATGAGTTACTAACGCTACACTTTTCTTAGAAACATTTAAAATGTGCCTCACAACAACCCTGTGAGGTGGGGAACGAAGTGTTCTCGCAGGACAACAAAAGAAATGGGCCAAGACATGAGGGTCAGATTACATGTAGGAAAACGTCCGCAGTAAATTTTAAAAGAAATGGCATCTATGAACCAATTCCACTTTGAAGTCCAGAAAACAGGTTGCTTTTTTTTCACTATCGTTATCAGGAATAATAGCTATTCTGATTTTCAAGAAACAGAAAGTTTTCTTCATCAAGGGCTTCTAAATCTTCTGAAAATTAAGTGGAACAAGTAGAATAATAGTACGTTGCCAAGGTAACAAAAGACAAGATGCATGCCAAATCATTTTTTTCTTCTGAGATATCTTAAATTCCACATAGGCATACACAGAAATTCACGTGGTTAAGTATCTTCTTTAAAGGTACTACTTCTTTTGACTCTTCAAAGTTAAAACTGTGATGACTGGGTCTTTTTAAACTGTCATGTTTCTTCCATGTTAGTTACCTTCTCTCGGTCAGGGACTACTTGAATCTTTTCAAGTAGGATAAACTGCAGATCCTCTTCTTCCATGGGAAATGGCGACTCTGTTAAGTCCCCAAACTAAACGTGGTTACAAAAGTCATCTACCAGGGAAAATTGGTTGTCTCCACAGCAGGAAAAAATCCAACTTGGAGAACTGATTTTTTCTGACTTAAAAAAAAACAAAAACAAAAAAGCTATCCAGTGGGTATCAGAATATAAGGAAGTAGGGAATCTAGCTTTTTTGTTAAAAAAAAGAAAGTTCAAGCAGAAACTTTTCAAAGCAGAAAGTTGGGGAAAGGGAGTCTATTTAGGTATGTGCTTTTCCTTTATTATTTCATTATTTCTCCCCAAGATACTGCTCTCTCTCAAAAAAAAAAAAAAAAAAAAAAAAAGTGAAGATATACCTAGTACTAGCTCAGGGCCTGAGACCTAGTAGCATCCTGTGGGTTGCAAGATCTCTTAGGAAAAATCCCCCTCCTTTCCTTGCTATGGAAACTAAGACTTCTTAATCATATATAATAATGGCAGAATTGCTTAGCTACACTTTTTAAAAGAAGCTGAAGGGGTATGACTACTCCACAAGAAGATTAACACCCAGTGGCATAGTTCTTCACACAGTTTAACAAATTACTAATAACCATTCTCTGTATCTCTAGAGGAAAAAAAAAAACTATTATTTCATAGAGCCAGACAGGCCTTAGGTCTTCTCTTTAATAGTAACTTAGCTTGTGAGTAATGCATACTCTAGAGTGACCCAATTACATAAAAATTATTAAGCCAAAGGATTGAGTGTACTTTCTAAAGTGAATTTGGCTAACATGTTTTCCTAGTAACCTCATATTATAGACTCCAAACCAGCTATCAAGGTAATCTCTCGCTATATGTACGTCTAAAATTTCATATTAAGTATCATGGAGAACTTTTGTTAAAAATTAAAAATTAAAAAAAAAACTAACAAACCTTTGGTGCTCCAGGTAAACAAAACTAAAAATTTGGCTTAACTTAGCTAGTGACCTAATATTCTACATTGTATACACAGGCAGCCTTTACAATGTCCCACCACATGATTACAATATCCTTATATTGTTTAAAGGTCAATGGACAAATATGCTGAAATCTCTTTTGGACTGCATGCATCCGGAAACACAACCCCTCCATGATGAAGTAGGTAGAACACTGTTCACATAAACAAGTATTGATCACATAATTGATGTGATTAAAATAATTACTATATAATGCCAATAAGCACATGAAAAAATGCTCAACATTAGCCATCACGTAAAATCAAAACCACAACGAGATACCACTTCACACCTACTAGAATTTCAAAAAGACATAAAATAACAAGTGTTGATAATAATGTAGGGAAACCGGAACCCTTATATGCTGCTGTTGGGACTATAAAATAGTACAGCTGCTTTGCAAAACAATTTAGCAATTCCTCCCAAAGGTTAAATGTAGAATTACCATATGAGCCAGCAATTCCACTTCTAAGTATACACCCTGAGAATTAAAAACATATGTTCACACAAAAACTTGTACACAAATGTTCATAGCAGCATTATTTATAATGGTGAACTTTCAATAAGTGGACCATACAATGGACTGCTATTTGTCAATAAAAGGAAATGAAGTATTTATACATTCTGTAGCATGGACGAACCTTGAAAATGTGCTAAGTGAGTGAATCCAGTCATAAAAATTCACATATTGTATGATTCCATTTATGAAGAATGTCCAGAACAGGCAAATCTACAAAGACAGAAAGCAGGTTCCCGGAGTATGTTGAGGAGAAAAGGGGAGTGACTGCTAATGGGCAAAGTGTTTGAGGGGAGGTGATAAAAATGTTTTAAAATTGATTGTGGTGATGGTTGCAAAACTCTGAAAATACTAAAAACCACTGAATTGTGCTTTAAATAGGTAAACTGCTTAGCATGTGAATTACATTTCAATAAAACTGTTATTAAAAATATTAATGGGATCATTAATAGCTAAGTGGTTCCTGTGAGAATTAAAAAGGTAACCTAATTACTCTTCATATTGGTATCTTTGTTAGCTCTGCCTGGTATGTGATATATTTTTGATGCTAAAGATCAAGTTGAAATTATTTAACCCTTTCTGTCACCTCAGTTACAGTAAAACCATATGCATTTATTTGCTCAACAAATGTATTCATTATATGCTATATACCTAAATATCTAGAAACTAATATGGGATACCAAGAAATGTGAGTCAACCAGGCTTAGTCCAGAAACTAAGAATCTAGTAGGGGAGTTTGGCAAGTAATGATAAATGTGTGTAGAACAGTGATAAAAGTCAAGATGATAAATATCTGAAATGTGATACAGAAAACAAACCCTCCTGGAGTTTAGTAGGAGAGCTGCCTCAATTAGAATGAACCCTAATCATCAGTGACTCTACAGACCTGTATCTCTGGTCTAATCTAGCCATTAGCAAACAGTGATGTTAAATACCCCTTTCATGGACTTGCTTCCACTTCTGTAAAATGAAGTGGCTGGACTATGTAATAACAAAAGCTCCTTCTATTTTCAAGGTTGTAATATCAACATTTAGACTTCAATTTAGGCCAGAGTCAAAAAATTGACTATTTTGTCTACATTGGACACAGCCAAGCTAAACTGTCAATGGCAAATGGCAAACTGATAGATAACAAAAGTAAAATGTACATTTACTTCAACTATTTAGTCATATCTACATTTTCCACCTCCTACCAGGAAGGTAGCCCCTGGAGCGTGACAGCTTTCAATACATTTCAGTGATTAACTGTCAGCTTATTTTCAAGTGAAATGTGAGGCTAACGTTTTATTTCAGGAAGCAAGAGTTGGCCCCATGTACGTTCTGTCGAATGTACATAATAAAATTCTCAATTAAAAAAATCTACTGTCCTTAAATTCACTTCTTGAGCTAAATAATACTTGTGCTGACCTTTATAAAGATGAAATTTTCAAAAACATTTTAGCAATAGGTTTTAAAACACAGAATATAAATATTGTCTAATTTCATAAGAAATACATCATTGAATCACTCTGAACTGCTTTTTAAAAAGGAGAATTAATTATTCTCAAGGAAAGAATAAAAATTATTCTATTAAAAATGCACATTTTGTCATCTTTCACATTACTTAGGTACTTAACAACATTGTTTATTAACACATTATCTTTAAAATTTCTTTATACAGCCCTGGCTGGTGTGGCTCAGTGGATTGAGTGCCAGCCTGCGAATCAAAGGGTCACTGGTTCGATTCCCAGTCAGGGCACATGCCTGGGGTTGTGGGCCAGGCCCCCAGTAGGGGGCGTGCAAGAGGTAACCACACATTGATGTTTCTCTCCCTCTTTTTCTCCCTCCTTTCCTCTCTCTAAAAACTAAATAAAATCTTTTAAAATTTCTTTATACAAACTAGAAAATTTTGAAGAAAACTAGATTAAGTCAGCTAAGTCTTAAGTTTGATAATAGTGACTGACTTTCAAAAACTATAACTAGTGTTTTATCTTAGCTTCAAGGTCTTAAAAACCTGTAGGTAAAAATTTAGTTGGTAGTACCAAGGGCATTCAGAGCATGTACTCAATTTCTGTGAGGTAATTGTTTTATTCATATGTTTATTGAATGTCTACCAGGGATACAAATGAATAAAACATAATCCTTGCCCCAGAAGAAAGTGAGAAGTTAATGTTGACCTCCAACTGTCAGTTTGAAGGTAACAGGGATTTAACAAAGGAGGAAACATAATTCAGCCTCAGAGCATGAAAGCTTATCAGAGATGATGCTTATAGGATATATAAGCAACTCTGAAGCTTACAGGATATACACAGGGTTGACCAGTTTGTGGTCAAGTTAGAGGCAGAGATGATGTGGGAAGAAGTATGGATGTGTGTCATGTGTATATGCAACCATTGCAAAGAGAAGGGAGAACATTCAAAAACAAGAAAGCAAAGACTTGCAGATGAGCAATAAATAGCAAGGCTGCTTCATTCTATGTTGAGGAGCCCAAGCAATTTGGAGTAACTGCTGCAGAAGCACAAGGTGATGAGGCTGGGGAGGCCTCACCTGATGACCACAGACTGGTCTACATGCACCATGCCACCAAAATATTGTAAGAAGGAAAGTGACATGGTCAGGTTTTTATGTTTGAGAAAATTAATAACATCTGTCAGTGCGACGCATTACCAAAGAGAAAATATTCAGAATTCCAAATCTGCAAATCATGTCCTCCCAAAAACCTACACCAGAAGTTTATATGGGCATTATGATAAATATTGTTAGCCTGGAATCCTTACTCTAGGCTAAACCATATGTAAATCACAAAGATTCACAGTTCAAAAATTTTGAAGGTCTAAACTGGAAACCAGATGGGTCATCTAATCCCAGTCCTTCTGTTTGTATTTTTAAAAATCTTTAGTATCATCAGGTGAACCTCATCTACTCCACTTTACCACTGACTTCACTATTCCTTACTGTCACATTCACCACAATTTCACATATTTAAGTGGCTTGCTTGTCCTCTGCCTAGGTTTACTTGTCTCTTACTACTCTAGTAAGAGGAAAGATGGAAAGCCAAATTTAAAGGAAGAACATTTTCCCTCAGTCCTAGAATAGAACTGTCCATATCACAAACCTCCCTTCCACTCAATCCCCACTACGATCTTCTAAGAACAAAAATAGAAGGGAAAAGAAAAGGGATTTTAAAAAGCCCTCTATAGAGATCACAATTAATTTGGGGTCAATCTGTTCCATTGTGAGTAACCATACCTCTAATGCCAGCTGTTCATCTAGAAAACAGAAGTCAACAATCACAAGGGATGGACTGGTGAACACTCTTTGTCATTAATTACAATAATAATGTCAAGGAGGAGGAAAAAGGACTAATCCCTATTGGAAGTGGTTAGTAATGTCTTCATAGCAAATGAATAGTATTTTTTTTCATCCTGTAAATAACCTATCTTAAGTTATAATACTGGGAAAAACCCTTTTTTTTGCTGAAAAAATTCAGCAAATTTTTATACTTTCTTCAAAATCTTCTCAAAGACATTAGGAAAGAATAAAGGTTAGTTCTTTAAAAGTTCAAGATAGGAATTTTATAATTATTTAGAAAGCTAATAAACACTCTTGGTCACTAAAGTATATTTTTATAGCATCTTGTTTAAAAATGTACAAATTGGTTTTCACTTCCTAGATAATGCAGAAGAGTCTATGTTACCAAATTATTATAGCACTTCTTATAAAATACTATCTGTTTAAAATTATGGTAAAAGAAATTCTGACATCTCTAAATTGTCATGCTGCAATCACTCACAAACTACCTTGGCCTTCAAATTAATTTTTAAAAACCTAATATCCCTAGGCCATTGCAGCTCAGTTGGTTGGGCATCATCCTGCAGACTGAAAGGAGAAGGGTTTGACCCTCGTCAGAGCACAAGCCTGGGCTGCAGGTTCAGTCCCCAGTCGGGCACGTGCAAGAGGCAACCGATCGATGTTTTTCTCTCGCATCGATTTCTCTCTCTCTCTCTTTCTCCTTCCCTTCCCCTCTCTCTAAAATAAAAGAAAAAAAAACCTAATCTATTTTTGAGGTTCAGTGGTGGAAGATGCTTAATTCAATTGGAACTGCAACAGTAAGAGAAGTCTACAACTTCTTTTTTTCATCTGCAATTATATCAATAACAAAGGGCTTCTTGTGAAATCAAGTCCTAGCTTTACATACAAAGCTTTATACCAACAAAAATTATCTGCCAAAATTATTTCTATTTTAGTTCATATCTATAATTTTACAAGTTTTCTTTACTACTCATAAAAAAGAGAGACAAATAACATAGTACCCCAGACCTCTTACTAGTCATTCACTTTTTCCCTCTTTGTATCATCTTTGAAGTACAAACTGCATTTGAGTCAAGATAGAGCACTTTTTAAAATTTTAACATGTAACTAAAATGGTGTGTAAAATTTCCAATGAAACTTAGTTTTCAAAGTTGTAAAAAAATCCCTAAATCAGTTTTAAAGTAGTAGCTTTCTGAAACTCTGATAATGAATAAGAAACCTACTAAATACAAATGGAATGAACCCACCCAGATTTCATAAATTCTGGTAAAATGTAGTTATGCTGATTTAAAGCAAAATCAATATATGAAAGTAATATTTCTGCATACATCCTTTAATAAAAATCTGTTGGAAACACATATAGTGGCAGGAAAATCTCTTAAACACAATAGAGATACATTAGGTATCCATGAAATGCATCAGTTCTAGCAGCAGCATCAGACTGTATTATCTAACCTTGACAGGAATTTAAATTGATCAGTGCTCTTGAAAGAGCCTATTTTCCATTAGGCTCTTTTTATTTAAAATATCAGTACAAAAATTGCTTTACAATTTATTTAAGTTATCAGTACAAAAATAGCTTTACAGGCTATTAATGTCTGTTATTTAAATTATCAGTATAAAACTGTAAATTATCAGTACAAAAATAGCTTTACAAGCTACTAATGTCTATATATCTATTCTGAATGCTCTAATATATAACAGCAGTCATTATATTTAGCATGCATGTATATTACTGTATATCTGAGGATCATAAATTTACAATAAACAAAGTTAATAGTTTTAGTTTTCAGTATTATATTCTAACAGTATCTGGCTACTATAAAATTAACTATTTCCAAGAGAATTTTAGATAGTTTTAAATCTCAAAAACAAAAAAAATCTCAGAATGTATTATTATTAAGAAATAACAAGTAAATTTCAGAATTCCATATAGCTGATGCTATGAAGCAAACAATATTCTCTGGAATGAAAGAACAAAACCTTCCCCCATATGTATATGCTAGTCTATTAGTATATAACTACTTTATTTAGCATATAGATAATCTAAAACTACTGTCTCAAAGGATATGCTGAATATCTCAGTGAGTCAGAGTATATACCTGCTCAGTCTCAAAAGGATACTATCATTAAGTTTAAAAAAGAATTTAGATAAAATTTAGTATCATTTCCCCAAAGAAATTAGTAAACATTTTTATCCTCTTGTTCACATCCCTAAACTTTAAAAGCATTTAAATAAATATATTTAAAAAGGTATTAATTGACTGAAACTTATTCAATGAGAATGCTTTTGCATAGTTTATGACAAGGACATAAAACAGTACTATAGCACTTGACTAAGGAGTATTGAGCAGCCCATTCATTTTAAAATTTAGTTATGCAGTATAATTCAAAAAATCAAAGAACCCTATGATGTCACTCTGTTACATAGAAAATAAAAAATTGTACTAGCTTTGTAGATAAGTTTTTTAAAAGTTTAAAGTAATTTTAAAAAAATATTTGTGGATGAAATCTTATGTCTATGATTTGCCTTAACAATAATCCAAAAGTGGAAGACTCAGTGGGGATAGAAAGAAATATGGGTGATGATTTTTTCATAACTGTTAAGGCTAGGTGATGTATATATGTTCATGAGAGTTCATAATAATATTCTCTCTCTCATATAAATTTGAAAATTTGCATAGGTCTACAGAGTAACAAAAATTTTTGCTTGTATCTTTAAAGCTAACTAGTACTTTTTAAAAAAATACACAAAGCTTACAGAGTGTAAAAAACAAACTATAACCACATTACTAAAATGTTCACTCTCAAATGAAAATCAGGGTCTTCTTTTGATATGTTAACTAATGAATTCATTGGATTTAGTCATCAAATTGAATTTTAAGAACAGCACAAATTGGCTTGGTAAGTAGCTATTACTACAAACAACTCTTAATTAACTTGATTAACTAAATCACTGTTCCCTATATCCTTCCTTTAAAAAAATAGATATCTTAGTGATTACGCTCCTCATTTATCAGTAAAATGGTATCAACCAGAACAGAAAAATGTTGGCAAAATATCTTTTTTGCTATTCATTCTTTTCTGTTAAAATGAGTACTAAGTAGAAAATATAGTCAATAACACTGTAACAACTATATATGGTATCAGATGGGTACTAGATTTATGGGATGAGCACTTCACAAGATATATAAATGTCTAACCACTATGCTGTACACCTGAAACTAATATATTAAATGGTATCTGTAATTGAAAAAAAAAATTTAATGTACTAAGAAAGAAAGACAAATGGTCTAAATAGGCCTTAAAACAGATTTTAATTGTCTTCATTTGCCACAAAAAAAGAATAGTGTATCTAGTTTTAACACTTGAGAGTTTCAGATTTAACAGAAGTTATTTTAATATTCATTCTAATTCATGAAACAGTGATCTTATCTCTGCACAGGTCCCCTAGGATAGGAACAGTTAATCCAGCACACATATAAATATGCACATTACTGAAACAAGGTTTCTATTCTTCATGTGAGTTTTACTCTGATGTTTCCTATTTGGTTTTATTGTATTTCATTTTTCAGAATTCCATAAATAACCTAAATTAATTTCAAATTACCATAGTTTGGAAAATCCTAGATTATACCATCTCTGAGGTCTCTTCTGATTGATATTTTGATATTCTAACATTAACTACAAAATACATCATCTTTTGTCTCAAGTAGAAATCAAAACAAAGTAAGAGAATAAGTCTAAAATCCTACAGCTAAAATATTTTTACGATAATAAGAAAACTGTAAGATTATGCAATGCCTTTAACATAATTAAAAGCTTAAATTGATCTGTTAAGTTTTATTTTCAGAACTCAAATACCTCTACGGTTAATCTACCAATTCCAGTATTCAAAGAAGCTCTATCTTCGAATCAAAGTAAATAACTCCTATTAGACTCCCAGGAATGGAGAAAATCAACAGATGGCCAATCACAGCTAGAAACTCTAAATCCCAAGGATTAGCAAAACAAGAAACATTCAGAAAACTTTTAGTGCATAAAGTAAAATAGCATTTACAAATGTTAAATACAAAAGTTCTATTTCTAAATGCTACACTATTCAACACACATGACTCAACTGTTAGCCAAAGAAATCAAGTTTATAATTATGCTCAATGTAACTAAGTCTACTCATTAAATGGATATGTTAAATATAATTTAATAGGAAGGACACTTTCCTCCCTCAACATAAATATTTTAAAAATTGCATATTAATCACACTGCTCTTTGTTAACTGCATATTTTAAAAATCTGTATGTTTTACAAATCAGATAGTCTTCAGATCAGAGGAACTAAAAATTTTCATGTGTCCAGTCATTTTTACAGCTATAGAAAAGCATGATGTCCATGAAAATTGCAAGATATGTGTACTCTTTATGCAAAATTATTAGCATTTTTAGAAATAAATTAGAATAGCCTCACTATCAAATAGTTTCTCCTCATTTATTCCTAAAAAACAAAAAACAAAACTCTACCTCATTTCTTCTTCCTGAGCCTCACCATGAGGTCTCTCAATATTAGATTCTAATATGTTTAATCCTATGCCCCTAATAGTCATCATATTCTATCAAAATTAAGTTTCTCATGAAAAAGAGTTTGGAGGATCTCACATCATAATTTTTCTGAATATGCTAAAGAATTTTATTTTTAAAAAATTTATCACTTATTATTGTATTTCTATAATTAAATGTATTTACTTTCCCTTTTATTGTATTTATTGGGGTGACACTGTTTAACAAAATTATAACAAAACTTAAAAACTGGTTCCAAAAAGATATGCACAACAAAGGAAAATTTTCTTTTTCTTTTCAAAAATTATTGTTTAAAATGTCTCTGCATGGATAAAGACACCATTCAAAATGAAAAGGGAACCAACTGTGTAGGAAAATATATTTGCCAATGATACATTGGACAAGGGTTTAATCTCCAAAATATATAAGGAACTCATATCACTCAACACCAGGCAGACAAACAATCCAATTAAAAAATGGGCAAAGGACCTGAATAGACACTTCTCCAAGGAGGACATACCAATGGTCAATGGACATATGAAAATATGCTCAACGTCACTAGCCATCAGAGAGATGCAAATTAAAATCACAATGAGATATCATTTCACATCTGCCAAATCAATAAATCAACAAACAACAAGTGCTGGCGAGGATGTGGAGGAAAGGGAACCCTTTTGCACTCTTGGTAGGAATGCAGACTGGTACAGCCACTGTGAAAAACAGTACGGAATTTCCTCAAAAAATTAAAAACGGAATTGCCTTTTGACTCAGTGATTCCACTGCTGGGAATATACCTGAAGAATCCGAAAACACCAATTCAAAAAAATTTATGCACCCCCATGTTCATAGCAGCTAAATAGCCATGTTCATCTTGGCTATTTACAATAGCCAAGATCTGGAGACATCCCAAGTGCCCATCAGTAGCTGAGTGGATCAAAAAACTGTGGTACATGTACACAATGGAATATATGCAGCAGAAAAAAAGAACTCCTACCTTTTGTGATAGCATGGATGGAAATAGAGACTATTACGTTAAGTAAAAGAAGCCAGTCGGTGAAAGACAGATTCCATATGATCTCACTGATAAGACGAATCTAATGAACAAAATAAACTAACGAGCAGAATAGAACCAGAGGCATGAAAACGTGGAAGAGACTGACAGTGACGGCAGGGGAGGGAGAGAGGGGATGGGGATAATGGGGGAAAGACGGGGAAGGGACTAATCAAAGAAGAATGACCCGTGGACATGGACAGCGGTGCGGGGACTGACTGGAAGCAGGGGATGGTCTGGGCAGAAGAGGGCAAAGGGGGAAAAATTTGGACAACTGTAATACAACAACAGTAAAAATTTTTTAAAAATTATTGTGATTTTAATTATTATTATTACACAGAGAAACCTAGTAATCCTTTTAAGGGCTAGTTAATAGTCTACAAAGAGCAGTGACAGGTTTTTTGTTTTTTGTTTTAAATTGTTTTCTTAATTTCAACTAAAACTACCTAGTCAAAAGTTTCCAAAGAAGGAGAAAAATTAACTTTAAGACAAAGACTGATATGTATTTGTTTACATTTGCAATGCTGCAGTTTCATAGACCTCCTTACATCCTAAAAATACCACAGTATGGCCCGTAATTAATGTAACTGGGTTGGAACATATTTAGGATAATTGTAGACTTCTGGTCAAGGTGGAGTTGTAGGTAAACATGGCTCGCCTCCTCACACAACAACACCAAAATTACAACTAAACTACAGAACAACCATCACTCAACCATCAGAAATCAAGTCGAATGGAAGTCTGACAACTACAGAATTAAAAGATAAACTGTATCCGTTTAAAGTATCAAATTCTTTTAAAATACATTAGCAAGTAGAGATTTAACTTCTGTTAGTTGGTATGCAAAAATAATTCTGATATTAACATTAACATGTTCATTCTAGATGTTACCCCAATAACTTGCTTCCTGTTGTGAAAGCATACAGTGAAATCACCTCTAAGACAATGGTAAAGGTTATCATAGCAGGAAATTATTTTTTAAAAAATTATAAACCTCAAGAACATACAGGAAAATGGAAACCAGATTTACAGAGAGGGTCTTTCAGTGAATGTATTAAAAAAATAAAAAGATACTTATAATAATAGGTATAATGTTTCACTGTAAAATGATTTGTACTGGAATTAGCTCAGTAGCCCTTTTTCTATGTAGATAAAGGAAATGTTTATTCCAGCTCATCTAGGCAACTATAAATTATTAAATGACGTTAACAGAAACTATTTAAAAAGTCTGACCTAGAATTTTCACTTAGAGTTGTTAACTTCGCAAGATTTATCTGAAACCCAAATAATTTCCCATATTTACATATTTTACTTAATCATGATGGTTGAATTGAATTGGTACCTATGTGAAAATGGCAATGCATTCTGAGTTGGTTCAGCCCTTGACTCTGAGTTCTGTGTCACATCAGGTGTTCTTTCATCATCTGTTCCATTGATACTTTCTGGTGTTAAAGGAGACTGAAGATCCCCGCCTGCTGATTCCTTAAAAACAAAGGGGATGGGGAAGGGGATAAAAAAAGTGTTATATTTCTATTAAAATACACAAGATCATCTTACAGTTAAAACTGACTCTGATATATGCTTACTTCTGAACCATATTTCAACTGCAATTCCAATCAATGACTTAAAAAGTGAAATTTGAAGGAGAAGTAATTTTTTAAAGCAAAGCAAACTCTCTGAAACAACACAATTTAGAAATGTAGTTTCAAAGAACTGAAACAATTTTGGATTTATATAAACAACTAATTGGTTGGAATAAAAGTTACTCAAAAATTACTTGAGAAGAAAAGAAGACAGCACAAAAATGCAAGATGTGATTTCATTTGGCAGGGTAGGAAGGAGAAGGGGAAAAGGAAATCTTCCAACAAGTTTCAATTATTTTTATCTGCCCTACTTTTCAATTCCTAGAATTATTTAGAAATGCAGTCAGAAATATCTCTATAACATACACACACACACACACACACACACACACGGATGTTAGTGTATTTCAGCTTTTCTTCCTTGCTACTCAAAATGGGCTTATATTTTGTCACAAAAATTTCCTCTTACTCCTACTTTTAATTAAGATTTGTGTCAAAGGTAAATTTGATTTATCCCTCTGGAAAATAAATGGAATTTAAAATGAAGCTCAAGTTGACACTTATTCTTGCATCTGCCATTATCAGATTATCCAAATTTGATATTAGAAATCAGAGTGAGGGATCACTTGATAAACTTGTTAACTAACTGAGGTCCTAGCACCAGATACTTAAAGAGCAACTTGGTGGACCCCTTGTGATCTCTGGGCAATAAAGCTTTCACTTGAAATATTAGGTTATTGTTAGGGAAGAAAATGAAAGTTTCAATTAGGGACCTGGTTAGGTGTGGTCATAATTTGTCAAGTTAGAAAAATACAACATTTCCTCAAATTAGAAAAAAAAAGGAGAATATATGTAATACAGGAAAATGTTTATAATTAGAAAAAACATGAGTTAAGATAATTTATATACTTTACATAAAAAAATTGCACATAAAAAATGCTGGGAAAAAATGTGGAAAATATCAATGTGGTGAGACTTTTTTGGTGGGAGGCTTCTGGTTTTATACTGCTTTATATATTTTGTTTCACATTTGACTAATTTTAACTAATAATACCATAATGTTATAAATTATATAAGCTATCAAAGATAAAAAGATGACCCTTGAGTCCACATTGTCATTTAACTATTTTTCAATTATTAATGGAACCTCTATTTCAATCTTTCACTCATTAAATCTTTTTCCTAAATCCTCTTTGTTTCCCTTATCAGTCAATACACAGATAAAGTTTAGGTATAAAGTGACAACATAAATTATTTTACAACAAAGTCAAATCCTACTAAGTGAATAATGAAAACAGTATCCAAAGGGACTCCTTCTAGGTCAATTCCATACCATACCATGTAGCAGAAAAAGTTGAAGTAGCCAGTAAAAAACTATGCCATCATCTTTAATTTCAATATATCAGAACTATTCTTCTCTAAGAAAGGTAAAACCAAGCTAAGATAATCAAGGTCAGCTAGCTAAGCAGGAGGTTGGCCAAGATCTGATTCATTGGAGATGATAACAAATTACCTTGTTACCCTGAAAGGATATAAGCAGCATTAGCAATTAAGGATTCCCTTAGAGAAATGGTTGATAAGAGAGGGAGAAACAAAAGGATATCAGGATTAAGGGAGAGGTGAAAACCCTGGCCAGGTAGCTCAGTTGGTTAGAGTGTCGTCCCAATGTGCCATGGTTGTGGTTCAATCCCTGGTCAGGGCACACACAAGAATCAACCACTGAATGCACAAATAGGTGAAACAAAGTGACGTTTGTTTGTCTGTCTGTCTGTCTCTCTCTCACATCAATAAATTGAAAAACAAAATAAAAAAAATAAAAGAGAGGGAGGAAGAGAAGGAGCAATTTGATTTTTGGTTCTTACAACCTTCAGGAGGAAAATGAGGAGAGCTTTAAGGCCTGATCTCAAGGAGGCTAGAAATGTTGGTATCACTGGAGTCGGAAGACTGTTGTCAGAGGCAAGTTAAGGAGAGGAAGGAAGGAGAGGAAAAAAGGGATAGAGGTTGCAATGATTTCAAAATCTCAGCATAGTAAGCTTTTTTCCAGAAGACTTGAACATTAACTATATTTAACAAAAGGTATATTTCATCATCTTAGATCATTAAAATGAAAACAAAAGACCAAAGCATGGTTTATAAAAGTACATTTAAAAAAAATTAATATTTGCCCATGAGAACAAGAAAATGTCTCAACAGCACACAAGGGCATAAAAAGAAAATGAAATGTTGCTGTCCCCCAACTACCACACAGGTAGCCAAAAGGACTCTGTAAAACAACTCAGAAATTTTTGTATATGCTAAAAATAGCACTGTTGAACTTGCTTTCTTTAACATATTCCAAACTTCTAGTTATTTTATAATCTAAATTATAATTTCCTCAAAATCAGCTTTGTTATTCCTTTAAAAAAAAAAACCTACCCCTTATATGAAACCAACATTTTATATCTTTAAATCAAATATTAAAATAAAAAACTTGGAGGTGTATTAACCCTCCAAGAAAGAAACTTTGGAAAAAGAAGGATAATTTTTCTTTAGAATGAGATTCTTGTGTTCCAGTCAAGATGGAGGTGTAGGTAAATATGTTTTGCCTCCTCACACAACCACAGAAAGAATTACAACTAGAACTCAAAACAAGTAACACCCAGACCATCAGAAAATTGAGCTGTATGGCAGTTTGACAATCAAGGATTTAAAGAAGCAACATTCATCCAAATCAGTTGGAGGGGCAGAGACATGGAGATGGGCAGAGCGGCAGCAGTGGTGGCAACCGAACAGGTGACCCCACATTCACGTGTGGTGGATAAAAATCAGGAGGGAGCCCTGGCTGGTGTGGCTCAGTGGATTGAGTGCCGGACTGCAAAGCAAAGGGTTGCTGGTTTGATTCCCAGTCAGAGCACATGCGTGGGTTGCGGGCCAGGTCCCCAGTAAGGGGTGCGCGAGAGGCAACCACACATTGATGTTTCCCTCTCCCTATCCCTCCCTTCCCTTCTCTAAAAGTAAATAAATAAAATCTTTAAATAAAAAAAAAAAAAATCAGGTGGGATGCTTTCGGAGCAAGCGATCCCAGATCCAGGCCAGACCACACAGCCCAGTGTTCCAGCTCCAGGAGGATAAATCCCCATAACCTCTGGCTGTAAAAACCAGTGGGGATTGGGGTGGAGGAAGAAACTGCCAGATTTTCAGGAGATTCCTCTTGAAGGGCCCTCACAGACTTTAGGTGTATGCAGACTCACCCCCTTTGAGATTCAGCACCAGGGCAACAGCTGAGAGGGCACCAGTCATACAGGGAGAGTGCCAGGCAAAGCTTCAGAAGCCAGGCAATGGCACTGTCCTCCCTCCAAGCCCTCACCCCACACAAAGCCACAAAGTGGTGAAGCAGGCTGCCCCACCCCAGCAATTACCTAAGGCTCTGATCCATATGATTTACAGGTGTCTTTTCCACAAGAGGCCACACTACTAAGACAGAGAGTCAAAGCAACTCTATCTAATACACAGAAACAAACACAGGGAGGCTGCCAAATTGAGGAGACAAAGAAATATGGTCCAAATGAAAAAAAGACAGAACAAAGCCGCAGAAAAAGAACTAAACAGAATAGAGATAACCAACATAGCAGATGCAGAGTCCAAAACACTGGTGATCAGGATGCTCAAAGAACTCAATGAATATGACAACAAAATGAAAAAGACCCAGGAGGAAATGAAGGTTACAGTAAGTGAAATAAAAATCTACAGGAAACCAACAGTGGAGGGGATGAAGCTGGGATTCAAATCAATAACTTAGAACATAAGAAAGAAATAAGCATTCAACCAGAACAGCAATAAGAAAAAAGAGTTCAGAAAAAAACAAGAATAGCATAAGGTGCCGGTGGTACATCTTCAAATGTACCAACATCTGAATCACAGGGGTGCCAAGAGGGAGAAGAGGAAGAGTGAGAAATTGAAAACTTATTTGAAAAGATAATGAAAGAAAACTTCCCTAATTTGGTAAAGGAAATAGACATACAAGTCCAAGAAGCATAGAGAGTCTCAAAGAAGATGGACCAAAGAGGACAATACCAAGACACACCATAATTAAAATGCCAAAGGTTAGAGATAAAGAGAGAATCTTAAAAGCAGGAAGAGAAAAGCAGAGAGTTACCTACATTGGAGTTCTCATAAGACTGTCAGCTGGTTTCTCAAACTTTGCAGGCTAGAAGGGACTAGCAAGAAGTATTCAAAGTGATGAAAAGCAAGGCTACTGCCAAGAATATTCTATCCAGCAAAGCTATCATTTAGAATGGAAAGGCAGATAAAGAGCTTCCCAGACAAGGTAAAGCTAAAGGAGTTCATCATCACTAAGTCACTATTACATGAAATGTTTAAGGGACTTATTTAAGAAAAAGAAGATCCAAACTGTGAACATTAAAATGGCAACAGATTCACAATTGTCAACAACTGAATCTTAAAAAAACAAACTTAAGTGAACAACCAGAACAGGAACAGAATCATAAATATGGAGATCAAGTGGAGGGTTATCAGCTGGGAGCGGGGAGGGCAAGAATGGGGGAAAAGGTACAGGGATTAAGAAGCATAATTGGTAGGTACAAAATAGACAGCAGGACTCTAAGAATAGTATAGGAAATGGAGAAGCCAAAGAACTTACATGCATGACCCATAGACATGAACTAAGGGGATATTACTGGAGGGAATGGGGTGATGGGCAGAGGGGGGGAAAGGGAGAAAAACTGGGACAACTGTAATAGCATAATCAATAAAATATATTTTTAAAAGAGATTCCCAAGTTAATATGGTTTGCCACTTTTATAGTAAATTTTTAAGGAAAAAAATTATCAAACAATATCTTCTTTGATATGTTTATGTACCTGTGCATATGCATACCAAAGCTGATAAACTAAAATGTACAACATAACTAAAAACTGAAATTTAATGGCCCTCTATCATCTTTATAAACTTATTTTAAGAAATAAAACCACTCACATCTCACTTTGTTTTGGGGAAACTTACCCTACATCCCATACCAGAAAAAATAATTTAGAAAAGAAAAATTACCGTCAGATGAATTGTTTATATTAGTATGATAGAGTATCAGGGAAGTCAAAACTAAGAGATGTAACTATATTATAAAAAAGGAGCCTAAACACAGATGTAAGATTCAGGAAGTGCTGCATTTTAATAATTATCTCTTCCTACCCATATATGAAGTAGCAAGAAAGCCTCCCAGCCATCAAAAAAAAAAAAACAAAAAAACAAAAACAAAAAACCCCAACAAAAAACAAAAACCCAGAAATATTCTGAATTACAAGAAAAAGAAATGCCCTTGGCCCGCACTCCAGGCCAGCTCTTCAGAGTGGTATCATCAATCTACTCTCAGGTGTACAAGGGGGGATCTCCCCCAAAAAACCCAGGATTTATTTATTAAAAACTGTGTATTTATTCTTTCATGTTTAAACTTCAGTCACCTTCAACGTACTCTCCATTTGATGCAATACATCTATCGAGATCTTTTTTTCACTGCTTGAAACAATGTTCGAACTCATTGGATTTGAGGCCTTTTAGTGTTTCTGCTGTTTTTTGTTTCACCTCTTCCACATTGGCAAAATGTTTCCCTTTGAGGACTTTTTTCATCCGGGTAAACAAACAAAAAAAATGTCACTTGGAGCAAGATAGGGTGAATATGGAAGGTGGGGCATGGACGTCATACCTTTTTTTGGTCAAAAATTGCTGAACACTCAGCACGGTGTGGGCAGGTACACTCGTAAATCTCCCATCATGAAATGGGCAAAAGCACTGAAAAAGTCTTCAAAAAAATTCACTGAAACGGAACGCAGCCCCTCATAGCAATACCAGCTGGTACACTGATACAGATGGGTTCCTAGAACACTCGCCTAGCTGGGGAAGGGACCTACCCTCCAGGAGATAATTCCAGTTTTTTGGGGTCCCCCCTCATGTGCTCTATAGCTGGAGGATGGGGTGAGGCAGGAGGGATGTAGCAGCATGACCTTCCCCAGTAGACCAAATACCACCTGCATTCCGTTTAATTCCAATAAAGCCTAAAATTAAAATTCCTGCTAGCTTCATCCTTTTTGACGTGAGTAAAACATTCTTGCAAGATTCATTCTATTTTATAATCTTTTATATTTCAGTGAAGATGAGAACACCACTGTTCTCTGGGCAGAGAGGCTCTGATAGGAAAAATCGGGGGGAAACCTAATGGTTTTGAGTTCTCATGGCTATGGAAATGGAAAGAACTGCTAGGAGAGAGATACAGAAGAAGAGCAAAAGGATACATACAGGAGGGTGCGGCCAAGATCAAACATCTGCTGACATAAGTCATTCCCTATACCAGTCACCATCCAGGGCCACCTCGGAAACCCCATTTCTGACAACCGCAGACGTTCCTGTAATCGGACTCTCTGGATTAACTCATGCTCTGCATTCCTTGTGTAAAAGTGACTGATTCCCAGGACTCTGCTTTTTTTTTTTTTTTTTTTAGTAATTCCAGTTTTTATTTTTTATTTAACCTTTATTGTATTTGTTCCATGTCCTCCCCTTACACCCTCCCACCCCCAGCAATCACCACACTGCTGTCCATGTCCATGAGGATCTGCAATTTCTGTAACCACCAGGGGAGTTAAATTCTTACCAAGTCATTTGTATTTATATAATTATATAGCTGAATTAAATATTATGTGAACTAATGAAATTTGACTACAAAACTACAATGGTTATATTACTGAAAATCAAATTAAATGCCTTGAAAGAACTAAATGGTAAGGTAAATGGCTAAAAAATAAAACAATCAAATTAGGTATCTATAATATATTACATACCATATAAAATATACCATATATCATGAAAATGCCAGAAAAATCTATTAATATCACATTCAGATTTCTTTCCAAGTACCAAAGGTTAGCTCTACTTTGAGGAAAAAATACACAGTAAATTGCTGGCAATAATCAGTATAATTTATGTAAGAAAGGCAACTTGGAATTTTATTCAGCAGATTCATATTCAAAGGAAAGGCTTCAATTTTAAATCAATATCAGGATGAATAAATATAATATTGAATTTTTACTTATAAATTTAAAAGAATCTTTTAAAAATAATTGTTCACATTAACTGACTTTTTAGATTAACTCATCAGCTATTGGTTTTGGTTTCAGCAGATAAAAGGGCTTGTGCTGTACATCCTCCTGTGCCCCTGCCCTCACTCACTCCCTTTCCACCTGCTCTGCAGCTTCATCAAGACTTACCATCTCTGGCCCACTGCTAATATTATGCTTTGTCAGGTTCAAACTGGCTTTACTTTTCTCCATACACCAGAAAGCCAATCACCTTAATTATACTCTCACTAGCATCGTCTCTTTCTGGGCTTCCTTTACCTTCAACAGCACCTTTCTTGTCAATTTCTTATTTCATACAGAATGAACCATCATTCCCTATTCTTATGTGCCCAAGCTACCAAGAGCTATGAGAGAAAATACTGTTAAATATGCTGATTAGTGCCATGAAGATAATTTTGAGCTCTGACTTTAATTACGCTCCTGAAGTGCTGAGTAATCTTTAATTTACCTATTCCCATTTGACTTCTTTTTTTTCCTATCTAACAGCCATTCCAAATCTCTGTTCAAGCCCTTCATCTTTTCAGTTGTCCTTCTCAGTGAATTAGCTAGCTCTTCTTTCACAGAGAATATAGAAATAAACTGGCATAAACTTCCTCAATCTCCCTCCTACCTGTATCTGAATCCATTTTTTTAATTTTATTTATTTTTTAGAGAGAGGAGAAGGGAGGGAGAGAGGGAGAGAAACATCAATGCCTGGTTACTTCTCATGCGCCCCCTGCTGGGGACCTGGCCTGAAACCCAGCCATGGGCCCTGACTGGGAATCAAACCAATGACCTTTTGGTTCACAGGCTGGCATTCAATCAACTGAGTCACACCAGCCAGGGTTGAATCCATTTTTATCTTTCCCTCCTTTTCAGATAAAGTGGCTAATTTATTTCCATCCTCCCAACCCCCAACAACGGCACCTCCTGCACAATGCTCCATCAATGATCCTTTCCTTCTATTCTTCTCTTTCTCCTTCCTGATCCTGCCTTACATTTAAAAACATATTCAAGTCACTCTGACACATACAGTCTAGAAAAAAATTCTTAGGTTCACATCCTCCTGAGATTACCATGCTAACACTTTTCCTCCTCATACAGAAAAAAAATTTTTTTAACTTATATTCTCACTACCAAACATTTTGGTATCAAGAGTAGACTGAGGTCACTTCCTTTTATTCTAGAAACTAGTTAACAATGCCCTTCCTTCAAAAGTCCACCAATAATTACAGTGAGCTCCAGTTTATTTGGTTGAAAGTCCTCTTAAGTCCCATCCTGTTGGAAGTCTGCCCCTGACATTGCCAAATCTTTGCCTCCAACTTAAAATGTTCTTCTCTTGACATCTGTGCTAACATTCTCTGCTGGTTCATTTCCTTCTCAGTATCTTTTCCCAAAACTCCATCAAATTTCTTAAGTGACAATCTTTAGGTGATAATTTTTGACCCTTGTCTTTCTCCTCTTTCCATTCTATTTTCTTTCTGGATGATACCATTCTCACCAACAGATTGAACTCCTATGCATTTATTGATGACACTCTTTTTTTAATTGAATGTATTGGGGTGACACTGGTTAACAAAATTATATGGTATTCAGATGTACAATTCTATAATACATCATCTGTATATAGTACTGTGTGCTCGCTGTTGCAAGTCAGGTCCTCTTCCACCAACATTTATACCCCCATACCCTCTTCTTCCTCCTCCCCTCCCCTTATTGATGACTCTTCAGATTTAGCTCCAATTCCAAATTTCTAACTACCCACAGGACATATCTACCTGGGCGTCCATTAGCATACAAATTCAATATCTGAAGTAGAAACCCTCTTCTGAGATTCGTGCTACAAACTAAGAAGTTTAAAAACATCTACCTTCTTCTTTACCACCCTCTCTCACCCTCACCACTCTCTCAATTCCCATATTTATTCCAAGTTCAGTTAATTTCCCCATTACTGTCTCTATTCCCTCCTCTTTATTCTCACTGCTAATACTTAGTAGGTAAACCCAATAGAAAAATGAATAAATAGTATACGGAGAAAAGGAACAGGGTTAGAGATGCTTCAGTCCATTGTCCTTACTTGGACAGCAAACAACAACATCTAGCAAATTCTAGTGAAGCTTTCCTGAGGTTGTAAAAGTTGTTATTGTGGTATCTGATTCAGTAAAGCCATATTGGTTATATGATACTAAGAAAGTATCATATTAATTTATAGACATTCCCCAATTCTTATGGTATATTATGGGGCTGGATATATAAATAATATAGTTCAGGGTAGTAACACTTGGCTAATACAGTCCACCTTTCAAAAAATTCAATTATATCAAGTGATACCCTTGTAAAAGAAAATCAGAAACACTTGAGATTTATTGAACTTGCAATCTCATAAGAGATCATATAGTTTAAACCTCTGACCTCATGGGTTCAAGAACTACTACAACCCAGACAGGTCAACTGACTTTCATAGGATCAAACAGCTAGTCACGGACATCCTAATCATCAGTTACAATGAACTGGTGCCTCATTTGGATAAATAACAATTTATCATTAAAATAAACATTAATAAGTTGGTATTTATAATAAAGCTAAAGAAAATTTGTTCTTTCTTTACACACACACACACATACACACACACACGCACGCACACACTCACATATTTCACTTTATATAGTGAAATCTTAAAAAGCTTGAAAGAAAAACTAGACTACTGAAATATAAATCAAGAGAGCTACTGCAATCTATTTAATGTTATTCAACATGACAATTTAAATGGCAACTTCTGTTTGGCTGCAGACAACTGATGGAGTAAATACTTGACTCAATTTAAAAGTCTTAGACAGCTGACAACTAAAGTTTTTTTCTAAACTCCAGTGAAGAAAAATTTGGATACTATTTGATGATACTGCCCTTTTTATCTTCAATGCATATTCTGAAAGAATTGTCTAACAAGTTAAAGAAAATATAGTATTTTTACTGTGAACCATATAAAAAGTTTCAGGAGTAAAGCCAAACTCTAGTTTTCATAAAAAATGTACTGTTTAAAAGATTTTCTGGAAACATGAGAAACTAAGATCTTCAACAGAGAAAAAGTTCTAAATTAATGTCTATGATTTATAGAGGACATGAAAGAAACTAGCAATATGTGATTCAACTTATTCCAAAAGATGCAACATTAAGATTATCTGACATGATCACACATTTACGTCAAGTGTACAACCTTAGCTCGAGAGCCTAAGGATGCGGAAGTGGATAACTTTGCTCTAAATGTCAGACTCCTTTCATGGCAGACCTTCAGAGCGGTGGAATGGTTTGTCTGCAGCACTGCTTCTCAAAGTGTGGCCCCCAGGTTAACAGCATCAGCATCTCCTGGAAACTTGTTAGAAATGCAAATTCTTGGGCCTCATTTCAGCTTTACTCAATCAGAAATGCTGGCAGCGGGAATCAGCAATTTGTGTTTTTAACAAGTCTTCCAGGGAGTCCTGATGAAGGCTTTATTCAATTAAGGAATCTATTTTTCTGAATAACCATTATGTGCCAGATCCTATGTCAAGGTTTTACCGTTATTATCTTCACCATTACAACTACATCATCAACAACTGTTAAAATTTATTAAGCCTTTACTATATGATAAGCACTTTGTAATCCTCATTTAATTCTCATAATAACCCTTTTAATAGATTTTTTAAAAATAGTAAGTTACTTAAGTCAGAAAACTAGTACGGGAGATCTCAGATTCTAAGCCAGCCTCTACTGCCATTATTGCATGACTCTGTCATAATGCCATTTGTTATAACGACATTGCCATTATCATACGTATTCCTCCCAACCATCCTATAAGGCAAGCGCTGTAATAATACTTATGTTACAGGTGTATAAGCAATTTTAGCAAGGTCACGACATAGTGACAGAAAAAGGATTTATTTCTAAGCTTGTTGGACTTGAAAACCTAGGCTCTTACCCAGTTCATTATCCCTCCTCAAATAAAAACAAAAGCTATGTCCAACTAAGTTTATACTGTTATCAATGATCCCATTTAACCTCCTGATCCTGTGGCTGAATTCCAGGGTAATATTCTATTCTCCAGGCAGAGCATTAATTTAGCAGATTGGGTTAAACCAGTGACAACCAAGCTCTGTTCTGTAGCTGAATAGAATCGGAGTGGCCAGTGTTCAAACATTTCAAACTAAAGCAAGTATTAATGATATCTGTAATGGACTGGCACAAAAAGTGGAGAAAACAGAAATGAAAAGAAATGCTTTTTCTTTTTCCCCCCACTATTTCTCTGGCTTCTGTACATTAAATTAACAATCAGACTTTCAAATATTTTGAAAAGATAAATTAAAGTCAGTATATTTCAGCTCTCAAAAACAGATGAACTTAGGATATTTCTTTATTTCTTATATCTCATAGCATTATCCAAATAAAAACATCTTGGATCTGTCACTTTGACGGAAGTAAAGACTTAAAGACATTCTTTCCACCAAAGAGGAGCAAGTATCTTAGCAACCTGTAATAGTTCATGGCCAATTAAACAAAAACAAGTTATGGTTAGAGAAATAGAAACTAAGTACAATGGCAAAGTGTAATTCATTACAGTGTTATTGGAGTCCTTTGAGTATTCTCTTACCGAATATGCTGTAGCACCCTCTTGTCACACTTCAATCATTTACCTGAGGAACTGGAGTTCCCAATATGTATTGGTACTAAATTTTAAATGGGCTCCTATGATTAAAATGTCACCTTACCATCAGAGCACTTAGGGAATATAGATTCAAGGGAAATTTCAAAATGATCATACATGTTATTCCAGGCCACTGTTAGTACAGAGGAGGTATTATGGAGCTTTAATCCAGAGTACACCCTTAGTCTGTGAGGAAATACAGGTACTTTAAGCATACTTAACAAAGCTCTCCTTGCCTTTAAAAAAAATTAACCCAAAACTCTTTATACCAGTAGAGTTTGCCAAACCGAATTTTGTGCCAGGGTGGGAAGGAAAGGGAAGAGCGGGTTTCTAAAGTGTTCCAATCGTTTGGCTAGTCACTAAATTCCAAGGCAATTCCTATTTAATTCCTCAAGACAGTTTTATGCAAATCTGCTACTACTGACATTCCAGAGAAAGATTTGTTACATTTGATCTTCATTACCTGAGTAAACCTCAAAGACAGTTACCACAGGAAAAAAGTCAGGACAAACCTGAACTCTGGTCTTAAGATGACAATTAAAATACAAGTTAATTTTAGAAAAGCCTGATATTAAAATGCAGAAACGGGCATTCTTTATGAATCATACTATAATACAGTAAAATCTTTGTAAAAGTCCTGAAATATAACTATTTAATGAACTTCACTTAGAGATCAAATTAATTTCCAACTGGAGAAAGGTTATGATGAACAACTAACAGGTATTATTAACTCACTCATCAAAGAGAAAAATGATACTTGTATAAAACGTATAACCTTTGGGTTTTACATAGAGTAAGCGTAGAGTAAGGCTCCCCAGCTATCAGATTTAAGTACACTTAAAAATCAAGTAGAACAAACTGTACTGTTAAATTTTTATATACTCTCTGCATATTTGGTGCTTTGACATCTTAAAAAACCTTTCTGTCTAGCCAATTCTTAGAGATAGCAAGGGGCTAAAATGGGAGCATGCCTTTGATGTAAAGCTAACGAATCCAGGGCTACACCTCCTCTGTCTGGCCCATGCGCCCCAGCGGGCAATATTGCCCTGCCTCAATCATCCCTGAGCAAGGCACCAAGCACTAGGGGCCACCCGTAAGTTTAGAGTCCACAGAAATTATTCAAACTAGCAAGTCCTAAACTGCTGCCCTGCCCTGCCATTCCCATGGAAAACCCAGTGCAGGCTCTACCCTCAGCTTTCCCCGTGTTCCCGCTTTCTGCCTCCTGGCCACCCTGAGCCTTCCCTGTGGGCCTTCTGTATCTAGAACCTGTGAGTATAATGAGCTTTTGTTTTCCTGAGCCTCTCCTGCCTCCTCTAGTAGTGGTACTCAGTGACCATCACAGAACAAAGAATATATCACAATAGGCCAATCTATCATCTATATGTACAACTGTTTTTAAGGTGTATGTACATTTAAAAAACCTGAGTTTTAGTTGCTAAGCTAATCCCGCCCCTCCCCCTGACCCAGACTCTAGCAGATATTGGCATATAGGACAAAAACCTTTCTTTCTCCACTAGTACAGATTAACCAAACAGTACATTCCTATGTCCACTTTCACAATTATCTTAATTTTGCCACTATTTGCTTAACTCTGGCATAAAGGATACCATCTAAAATGAACATGGTCCATAAATAAGAAAAGAAATTAAATACCCACCTGTGAAGGTGTACTGGTAAGTTCCATCTTTTCTTGTGATTTCTCCTTTGCGAGTCGAGCAGCTTCTTTAAATTCCTGAAACTTTTCTGCAAACTGAATGTATAAAAACTATATACATTAACCAAATAAAAATAAGTCACCATACTCATTTTACCTTAGTTTTCTTTTATTTTCTCAATAACTGACTATTATACAAGCAACCTACCCCTCAAATCAATTGTAATATGAAAATGTAACAAGTGTAATATGAAAATGACAGAAAAAGACACCGAATACCAAAGCATTTGTATATTGTAAAATACCTTGATAAATCTCATTCAAAAACATCACAATATTACTAACTTAGAATCTGGTGTCAGCTAGCTTACCCATGCCCCTCCTTGGTTGTTCAGATACACTTTACTAGGACCAAAGTAGGGAGTACAGGTTAGGAGTGGAATCAGCAAAGATGAGCATACTATATTTATCACAAAGAAAATTGAATCTCTTAAGTATCGACTCCTAAGCATCTCAGTATTTAGAGCATGTTTTTAACTTTTACTATAATATAAACTCTTGTATTATGTAAGACATTTTATTTTCAACAATACAAACAGCAACATTTACTATTATCACCAACTGGCATTAATAAAAATTAATTTCTAAAGACTCCTAAACAGCTAATGTACAGCAGCAGAAGGAATAATATGTCTCCACAAAGGTCTTTAAGATTGACAACAATTTAAAAAATTACTGTACATAAATGCAATTTCTTAGGAATTCAATAGAAATCTATAAACATCATGGCCACAAATAGTATCGATCTGTGTTTTGGAATAGAAACTAGTTTACCACTGTTCTCAGAGAGAGTAAGTTAGGGTTATAAAATAACAAAATTAAAAAAATTATAAATCTCTATGCAACTTAAAACACGTCTTAGAGTTGGCAATAAAAATATGAAGTTATCTTTCCCTCCTCCAAGTTCATAAGCCAACCCTCATTTCCATCTTAGGAAAGAAGGCTTTGGTAGGAAAAGCTCATGATAGATACTCTGACCTGCCTTTGAGAGATGGAGGAGGGTCAAAATTAAAGTTGTCACTACAAATTTTCCTTCTTGCCTGAAACCTTGTCACCCCTGCCTACAACTTAGAGATCAGGAAACAATCCATATCACTATACTTTTCTAATTAAATAGAATATCTCTTTACAGAAAGAAATCTGAATTCTTAAACGGTCTTATTCATATTAGTGGAAATAAAATTAAAACAAAACTATAATTAACTTCTCTTTATATAATCTGTAGTACACAAAATTTTTCTTAAATTAATTTAGCATTCCAAAGTAGTTAATATTTAAAACCCTTCTCAACTTCATAAGACCTACGCTATTGTTAATTTTTAAAGGCTTAGGTTTCCATGATAACAAAATACAACTCAGTAAGCACTACAAGCATAGATGTAATTTTCCTCATACATCAACCTTAGGAGACCACGCATTTCTTCTAATATTGCTACTCTCCCTTCCTTTTGAGGTGTCTTTGTCTAGAATTGCCTTCAGAGCCTTCTCCACCCCCTTATAATGCTTTGAATTCATTTATGCATTTTAATAATAAAACAAGCCAGAAAATTTATGTTTGCTTCATTTATGTAAAATATTATAAACTCTTTTGTGTCCTCTACAATCTATAAACCATCAACAGTAGTCTTCAAGAGAGCTTGGAAAATAAATCATGATTTTGTCATCTTTGGACCAAAACATTCTGAAGAGACTAACTGTAAGCTCTTAGAGTCAAATCTAATGAATAAATAAACTAGACTAGGCTCTGAGAGCTAACAGGTTGTTTCCTGATAGTCAATCCACAGGCAAAATACTAGGATTCACTACCAGGAGGTTAGTCAAAAGCATATGCTAATTTAAGAGAGAAAAATAAAATTCTTGAACTATAGAAGCCATTCCCAGAAAAAAAAGCTCAAATGAGAAGAGACAGGATAATTGACAGAATTTAATAAACCATTCCTTCGTTACATTAGCTACTTTCCCAATAACCTGAAAGACACAATGAAAAACTTAATTTATAGTCAAAATTACTTAGACTCCAAAATCATTTCATGCAAGTTTATTTAGTAATCCACAATTTAGCTACTCTGATGTCAAGCAATTCAGAAAATGGAATATAATTATAGTTTTAAATTTTTTTCCTATAGTCTTTAATAGACGATTCCAAAAGAAAAGTTCTAAAAAGGTTCTGCATAAGGGCAAAAGGATTAGAATAAACATACAATTTCCTAAGAGAATTGTTTATGGAGGGACAATGTCCAACCGGATGTCTGTATCCTTTGTATGTTGAAATACTTTGAATGTGAAACTCATACCTTTACCACAGTTCAAGAAATGTATTTAGAGAACTAGGCGATGTAAGAGAAACCAAATTAGGTAACACTTGTTTGTTTTAATTATCCTACAGAGAATGACGTATAATTACCAAGGCAACAGTAAAAACAGTATTAAAATTGAGCTCTAAACTACAATTTATATGAAAAAGATAAAAACATTTGAAAACAACAGTGTTAAGGAATGTTTACAACTAAAACAAAAGGAAACAAAGTAGATTATTTCATACTTATTCCTTACATACTCTTTCCATGTGATATCCACTGAACTATTTAATAATAACCTCAGTTAATAAATATTCACAGGAGTATAAGACTTTCAAGAACTCATTTTTTAAGACTCTGAATGGCTCGAAAAATTTAAAGTTTCAAGCCTTCAGATCTTGTATATACCAAAACACATATAAAGTGTGTCAAGTGTAGGATTATCCTTTTAACTGAATGCTTCAGAGAGGTTTTAAGCATAAATCTTTGGGTCTGGTTTGCATAAAACTTAAAGAGGAAAAATGAGTAATACTCATCTCCATCATCTTAGTATCTCGAGATTGTTTCCTTTTTTCCTTACATACCTTTTCCATGTGACATTAGCAGAACTCAAGGAGCCAGTGGTATGAACACTGCATGGTTTTTGCTTATAGGCATGACAACTGTTTTACTTCTAATATTTAATCTGGTGATGCTCCATACTTTATGGGCTTTTCTGGCCACAGTAATTCACTTGGTCAGTATGTCCCAAGAACTCCTCATAGTCTCTATTGGTCTCTGTATTGCATCAGAGAGCTCAGAGTAATTCTCACCTAGACAATGCACAATTTCCTTTAACATTATAATTTATGTGTCTACTGTCATGTCAACAAACTGAAATCTATATCACGATTCAGATTGAGTTTTCACAATTCAGAAAACCTTGGTGTCTACCCATCTTGCAGACCATCTCTAACTAAGGGAGTAAAGTCCTGAGCAAAGTCCTTTCTGAAGTGATAATTCCCACTTTTTATTTCGTACCATACACACAGTTAACCATGCAAAACCTTCTCAATCAGTGGTGACTATTTTTAATGTGTGCAATGAATTTTCCAATTGACAGTAGAATCCAATGACTCCTTCTTGCTCTAAAGTCATTACAGTTCTGAGAATATTAAACAAATTTCTTCTGTATTTTATACTCTTCATTTGCTACTATATATTTAAGACATCTGACCAGAATGTCCAGATAAAAATTTCCATTTAGATCTTACGAATAAACTTACTTTTGAAAGATGATGCTCAGAGGAGAATCCCAGTCCATAAACAGTGTTTGCCCGGCTATCGGCCCACTGGCCAAACTTCTGAGATGTTTTAGTAAATGTCATATTTGGGGTGATAGTGCTATTAATTATTGCCTGAAAAATAAAACAAGTTGAGTAAACTGCCCCAAATTAGGAAACAGACATTTAAACACAGGACAATTTAGTTACATAAAAACTTAGGATTCTTAATGAGCTACAATGTTAAATATACAGTTATAGAAATAGTTTATATTATTGCAAGTCACAGTGTGGAAACAAGGTAACTACTGGAAATATAAATATAGTGTCATTCTATCAAAAATTTCAGCACTTAAAAGTCAAAATAGGTTTCCTTATGATGTAAGAAATTTTAAAGAGCTTTTAGTGTAATCAGTTTCTATCCCTTTGAACACTTAGGATAAGTATCTATTAATTTTGGTTTTTTTAACATCTATTAATTTTGTATAATAGTCACTAAAAGCAAGGAAATTTTAATAGTTGTTTCTTTAAAAGTAAGGTCCCACTCTCCAAAAAAATCTTTCAATAATGAATACATCAATAGAACAAATTTTCTATCTTTTCTATTTTCCAAAAGCTGATTTACCTGAAATGTATTATGATACAGAAAAGACTCAATCATTTAGTGCTTTTTCCTTTACTCAAGGGAAAAGCAAAATCCTAAATATACACTTTATTTCTTTTATAATAAAGTGTTATAAATTTATGATACTGAAAATTACTACCTTTTCTGTTTAACACCCAGCTTCTTAGAAAACTTATTAAATATTAACTTTGGTGATCACTAAAATAGATTTCCACTATTATTATAACATATTAACTTAAGTCCATTCCCTCTGCCAGTACTGTAAGAATAGAGAATCCATTTTATTTAAGTGGTCTAATGCCTTCCAAAAGTGCAATTACAGAGTGATTCCAATAATAATAAAAATGCACGTTATCAAAACCATAAGTTGTTTTTGGTGAACTATTAAATGTGGAATGAAAATCAAGCAGCTTTAGAGCAAAGCTAAATGTTTACCTTGTGAACAACAGTATAATGTAAATACTCATGAGCTATGCAGTTACTGATGATGTTATAATCCTAATAGTATGACATCTGCCTGCTAAAGAAGACAGTAGAAGTGAGAGTGGTCCCTTGCTTTCTCTCACAGATAGTAGATAGGTCATCTGCTGTTACATCAGAGCCCTTATCCTCAAAAGCTTCTTATTTTTACCTGTTACAAGATTCATATATTCATATACCTCCTTACTCTTCAACTCAAAACCTGCTTTTCCTAGCATGTCATTTTAGATTCTGTAAAACGTGGCTAATAACCACACTAACTTGTGAAGACGTCATCAAATGAAAAGACTAAAGGGAAAAGAATATACAGTAGTCCCCCTTCATACACAGTTTTGCTTTCTGCAGTTTCAGTTACCAATGATCAAAATAAGTCTGTAAATATTAAATGGAAAATTCCAGAAATAAACATTTGGTAAGTTTTAAGTTACATGATGTTCTGAGTGGTATGACGAAATCCTGCAGTCCTGCCTTGGACACGAATCATCCCTCTGTCCGGCATTAGCCATTCCATATGCTACCTGCCCATTTGTCACTTAGTACCTGTCTAGGTTATCAGATCACAGTGCTTGTGTTCAAGTAACCTTCATTTTACTTAATAATGGCCCCCAAACCATTAGTAGTGATGCTGGCAATTTGAATATGCCAAAGAGATGCCATAAAGTGTATGTTTGTATAGGAAAAAATTCAGTACCATCTGCGGTTGCAGGTATCCACTCATGGTATTGGAAGTATCCTCTGTGGGTTCAGGGGTACTGCTATATTAACAGATGGTGAGGAATCATTTGATTATCCAAATATTTTATTGAGGACCTATTTATAATGTCAAGCACAATTCTATGAACTTGAGTTACAATGAGGCAATGTAATTGTGGATCACATTCTAGAGCAAGAAGATTCAGTTAATGGACAAGTAATTTCAGAGAATGGTAACTGTTTATAAAAACCATAATACCAGGATGCGATAGACACTGAAGGGCTAGAAGACAAGGACTGTCAGGCACTACTTTAGATCAGATGGTCCTTGAATACTCCCTGAAGAAGGCACATCTGAGCTGGGATCTAAATGTTTTCAAGAAGAGAAGGGCATTTAACATGGGATCCAAATAACTCAAAAAGTGAGGTACCAGCAGGTTTTACAGACATCTAAGAAAACGGAACTATGTGCTGTAGGTCACTGACCTTCAGTTTTAACTATTTCAAATGAACTTCTTTCTGCTTTTAAGTTTAAGAGTTTCATTTTAGTCCCCATTCTGAATCTTCCCTTAAAAAATGATTTATTAGACCTCCTTGAATACAATGAATCCATTTAAAAGAAAAAATTTAGTTCTATAAAATAAACATATCTCTCAATCCCAAAGTTCTTGTGTTTTCCGGGAAAAAGAGGTATAAACGCTGTCATTAAAGACCACATAGTGCCCTGATCCTGGCCCTTGGCCAAGGTGATGTCTCTGCAGGATGATGGGAAAAACTTCATGCAAACTTTATATGCACAGTAAAGGTACTAAGTGAGAACAAATGGATACTTTCTAGTCAGGGGCACCTAAGGCCTTCCAGCTTATCATGGAGTGCAGAAATAGAAGAGAGAGTACTTAAAAAGAAAAACACACATTTAGCTACATCAAATAAACCATTATTGCTTATTAAGAGAACAACTCCTGCAGGAAACTGAAGTAGTTAACAGCATCAGCTTAGGAAAATAACTAGAAAATGGAAAATGTGATAAAAAAAAAAAGTAACTGCTATAGAGGGTAGATTTTATTAAAAGAAACAAAAATTTTTTCACAAGAGTTACTTAAGAGCCTAATAATTATAAGCTGCAAAGTATGTTCAAAAATGGAAATGCCAGAAGCAATAGTTCATATTGCTTCATAAGGAAGAACAGAGGATTATTTAATCACATGGGACTACTTCAGTTGAACTTTACTTTTGTATACCATTTAACTCCCCTGTCTAATAAAATGACATTTTATCTGTGGTTTGGGCCAAGAGAGAAACACATGTTATAGAGAACCAAAGGTTTGAATCAGGGAAAAGAGATAAATTAAGCACTCTAGACTTTGAATTAACAATAACTAATATCTGTTAATTTCACTATATTGTTACAAAGTCCAAAAAATTTATTCCTCATTAAAAAGCCTTCTCAGAAATTAACTATTACTATTTTCAAGTCCTTTAACTCCTGCAAATAAAATGAAAATAGGATTAATTATTCAAATAAATATACATTAGTCACTAAAGTACCAGACCAAGTACAAATAGTCCCTAGGGTCCTGTAATCTAGTTAAGGAGATAAGAAATGAGCACACAGAAAAGACTGTAAGTTGAGCATTAAATTAAATTTTCTTTTTTCCCCCCAAACCACTGTCATATATAATTAATAGCCTAATAATATTAATAATGATAACAATAACAGGTTAAGTGTTTGTATAGCGATTACTATACACCCTTGAAATGCCTTTGCCTAAATTAATTTATTTAATCTTCACAACAATCCCATGATGTAGTGATGTAGGTAATTCATTAGTTCCTTTTCACAGATGAGAAAACTGAGACACTAAGACATTACATATCTCGCTCTAGGTCACATGGCTACCCAGTAGTAGAGGAAAAAGTCAAACCAGACAAGCTGACTATACAGTCTGTGCTCTTAATCCCTACACTGAACTGCTAAAATTTCTGGGAATAGAAAGGCCTCATGGCTGCACAAAAAGTTGAAGAAAAAGAACGGAGCCCTCATTTTTCTACATACTTTATATCCAGAATCTGCTGTTTGGTATTCCTTTATCTGAATATACTGCTCAAAATTCACTGATGAAAAAGTGGAATCCCCCCCTCCACTTTTTACGGGCATACTATTAATCAGGCACTGATCTAAATGTTTTTACAGATATACTAATTTAATCCTTACAACTACCAGGACTGAGGTGAGAACAATAAAGCTTAGAGAAGTAAGGTAACTTGCCCATAGTCAAAAACTTAGATCGTAGAGCTGAGATCTGAATCCAGGTAATCCATGCTCTTAAATATTAGACTATTTGCCTCTCCTAAAAATAAAAATGTTGGCCCTGTCCATATGCTTCTCTTCGGATAAGGGATGCTCAGAATAAGCTTTAGTATTGATATTGATATTGACAGACTTCATATGATTTAGGGATCTCGAATTACATATTAGTTTCCAGAAATTTATATGTAAAGAATTCTAGTTCCTCGCTTTATTGCATGCTCCAAGAGTGGAACTGTCCACTCTGTTTACCATTATATTCCTTGTACCTAGTACAATGCTTGACCTATAAGAGATACGCAATGAATATTTATCAAAATAAACTGACCTCAAATTTGTAGAATGTGTTGACATGTAACAATATGAATAGGTGGTTAATCCAAGCAATTTAGTAAACAAAAAAGTGTTGCTACTCAAAAATGATCAATTTTGTTTTTTTAAGAAGTTAAGTTTTGCCCTAGCTGGTGTGGCTCAGTGGATTGAGCACCAGCCTGCAAACCAAAGGGTCACTGGTTCTATTCCCAGTGTAGAGCACATGCCTGGGTTGCAGGCCAGGTCCCCAGCAGAGGCGTATGAAATGCAACCACACATTGACATTTCATTCCCTCTTTTTCTCCCTCTCTTCCACTCTCTAAAAATAAATGAATACATAAATAAAATCTTTTTAAAAATAAGTTTTAAAAACTCAAAAGGAAATATTTTAATGTAGATAAAATTCCTCTAAAACTGAAACGCTATACTTTATAAAGCAAAATAGCACAATTAATTAAAGTAAATGTAACTCACCTTTGAGCCATCTAAACTGATTATCCTATACACATTTCTTGTGCTGTCATAAAAATAAGACACAGTAACCGCATGCTTGCTGGTGGGTACCCAGTTCTTCTTTGTGTTTGGGTCAATCTGGAAGACATGAGCGCGGGTGCTGAAGATGGGTTGTTCCCTGTGGGGGGGAGAAAATAAAATGACAGACTGAAAGCAGCCCATTTTATTCCACTGGACAATAGAACATGAAAACTGTGAGGATGACTCCGGTTAACCAAAAATCCTCCACATTCTGAAAACAATAGAAACTTTCTTTAAAATTTGAATATTTTAAGTATTCAATCATAAGCTTCTTTAAAATGATTACACTCAACCCTCATTATTTGAAGATTCTGTATTTGTGAATGTGCCTGCTCAATAAAATGTATTTGTAACTTCAAAAGCAATACATGAGGCACCTTCTTGGTCTTTTGTAGCGGAAAAATGTGTGTTATATGAAGTGCATGTTTCCATCTGTGGTTGATGAAGGCAACACTCAGCCTTTTTGTTTCAGCTCTCATTATAACCTAGTGCCTTTTTTTTTTTTTACAATCTATTTAGCACCAGGTATTTTGCATTTTTGTGCTTTTTGTTGGTGCTTTCACTATTTTAAAAAAAAAAAACCCAAGCACAGTGCTGAAGTGTTATCTATTCCTGGGGCAATGGGGTATGCCTTATGGAGTAAATATATGTTATATAAGCTTTGTTCAGGCATAAGTTACAGTACTGTTGGCCATGAGTTCAATGGTAATGAATCAATAATATATATTAAATGAAATATCTTTAAACAGAAACACACATAAAACAAGCTTAGGTACTGATTAGTTGATGAAAATGTTATGACCAGAGGCTTGCAGGAACCTAACCCTGTATTTCCTCTAGGAGCAACAGTTGGAAATTTGCTAATTCAATGTTCATGGTGCATTTATAAGAAAATAAATGGGTGGAGGAGGGTAAAAGGGGATAAACTAGGACAACTGTAACAGAATAACAATAAAGAAAGAGAGAAAGAAAGAAAATAATTATTGTGAATAATGAGAACTGACTGTACCTTATTAAAATAGAAATCTTCTATCTGACCCTCACTAGGTTAAGAGTTTTTACTCATTTGAAAACTACATTCTGGTAATAGGTAAATAACTTACTGAGAAAGTTTACAACAATATAATCTCTACTAAATTGAAAAGTATATGGAAAACAAAGTCACTCACCATAAACAGTATTTTTTAATAAGATAAAGTAGGACCTTAAAGATATACAACAGAGATTTTAAAAATTATAATTTCAAGAGCCAATACCATTAAAATACATATATTTAAAATAGGATCATCACAGATTATTTCACACTCTGAAAAACAAGTATGAGACTATCTGTATGTAAGAGAAGCATTATAATGCAAAGCTTTGCAAGTTCTGAGTAAAATTTCTTTTGAAAACAGCAGTTACCAGGCTTCTTTTAAAAGCCCAAATAATATACCACCATTCTTTCATAAAGCAGCTTAAGATCTTCAAGAAAACTTTAACTGGTGTTATTTAATATTTAAAATTACATTTAAAATTTAATTACAAAACAGGCAAGACTAATCTGGGTCCTTGACAAACTGGCTCTCCTGGTAAATAAATAATAATAACAGGCCATGTGCCACATGACTCCTGTGATCCACTTCAGTCCTCAGAGAGGCGCTGTGAAAGGGAGGTGCCTTCTCTCGAGGTAACCTGGCTCTTCCCAGTTTTATTTCTGGAAACCTCCATAACAACTTTTCTCATTTAAAAAATCTCTTTCGAAAGAAAGTGATATATTTTAATGCCACTCCCTGAAAAGTGACAGAAAGTCATCATTTCTGGCTTAACCACCATCTTATATAAATTCCTTCAACAAATAATTGTTAACAAGCTGGCAAGGCACTGAGAAGAATAAAGAATTCTTCTGAATTGGGAGTAGGTCGTACTCCTTCCCTCTTTCCCCATCCTCAATCCTCGACTTTCAGTGAGGTTGTGCTACACTTGAGTTAATAGTGATACAACCTCTACTTAGCGTTTTTCACCTTTTAATTAAAGTTCTAGGTATAAGTGTAGTTGGTCAACTGAGTCTAACTAATTCCAATTCACAGGGAAATCTCCTCACACAAAGCTTACGTATTAATAATGCATGTAAGGAAAGGGAAATGGGACACTCTAGTCTTTACTGACTTGATACAATTTTTTTTTTCATTTGATGGGGGTAAATTTCTAAATAGTGAAGGGTGGTAATTATAGAAATGTGTTCCTAAAGATATATTTTCTAAAAAACTAAAATAGCGGTTAACACAATGATATTGCTTTTGCAATCAAATCCTCATTTACAAATCATCAAATCCTCATTTAATGGAAATGTAGTGTTTGCAGTTCAGCAAATAATTCCCACATTACATTAATTCACTCAATTTAATTAATCTGCACAATTAATCCACATAATTTAATTCCATTCTACATAAAAATATTTAGAGTAAACTAGATATTTTACAAGGAAATGATATTTGATATCAACTAAATACACTGCTTTCTTTAATTCTCTTCTGAATAGCTGATTTCTTAAAGAAAGTTATAGCTCAAGATATCTGTGGTCAAAAGCCTATCCATCAAAGTCTAGATAATAAAGACTCAAAAACATGTAATTTCACTGCTGATAGAGGGAATGAGGACGTTACTACATTTCTCAGGGTACACTAATAAATAATGCAAGCTCATATCGAATATCTACTACATGCCAAAAACTGAAAGATGGTTCCATATCCTTGAAAAATTCAATATGGTAAGGGAAGACAGATATGTTTAAAAATAAAATGCTCTTCACCATGATAGTATCCTAAAGTGAATGAGGCCTACCACGGAGAAAATGATGCCTAAGAAGAGTTTGAAACAAAGTATGGCACAGGGGTAAGAAGGCTCAGTACACTGGTGTGTGTAGCAAGAACTGTAGTGGGTATGAGTGCCTTTGAAGAATGAGGCTAAATACAGAGAGAGAAGCCAGCTCATGAGGGTCCTGGCTGAAGCTACGGAAAGATGTAAATACCGAACAGTGTTGCATTTTAGAAAGATATATTTGGCATCACTGAAGAGGATGGATTGGAGAGGAATAACATTGGACAAAGGCAGGCTAGTCAGAACCTTATAAAAGAATCCCAAGTATTAAAAAAAATAAAGGATAGGAGGCAGGAGTGGGATAAAGATGTGAGGAAGGATTCAAATTTAGAAAGTAGAATCAGTACAATTAAGTAGCAGATTGGATACAGAGAAACCGTTCTCAAATAGAGGTGATTCTGTCCTCTAGGGGGCATTTCAAAACCTCTGAAGACATTTTTGTTTGTCAGGACCGAGGGAAACCACTATTAGGACCTAGTGAGTAAAAGCCGGGGATGTTGCTAAACATCTACAATGCACAGGACAGCCCCCACAACAAAGAATTATCCAACCACAAGAAGTATTCAAAGTCATGAAAGACACAGGCCTACATCCAAGATGACTCTGTCCAGCAAAGCTATCATTTGGAATGGAAGGGCAGATAAGTGCGTCCCAGATAAGGTCAAGTTTAAAGAGTTCATCACCAAACCCTTATTATATGAAATGTTAAAGGGACTTATCTAAGAAAAAGAAGACGATCAAAAACTATGAACAGTAAAACAACAACAAACTCACAACTATCAACAACTGAAACTAAAAAAAGCCCAAACAAACTAAGCAAACAACTAGAACAGAAACAGAATCACAGAAATGGAGATCAGAGGAGGAGGGAGGGGGAAGAATGGGAGAAAATGTACAGGAATAAGAAGCATAAACGGCAGGTACAAAATAGGAAGGAGAGGTTAAGAATAGTATAGGAAATGGAGAAGCCAAGGAACTTATATGTCTGAGGAATGGACAGAAACTAAGGCAGGGGGAGCGGGGGATCCTGGAGGACGGATAGTGCAGGGCGGAGGGGAATAAAGGGGAGAAAAAAATGGGACAATTGTAATAGCATAATCAATAAAATACATTTTTAAAAAAACAAAATAAAGCCTCTTAAGGGGGGAAAAAAGAATTTTCCAGCCAAAAATGTCAATAATGCCAAGGTTGAGAAATCCTAATATAGGAGATGAAGGAGAAATCTGAGTCTCCTGGGTTGCAGGTTTGGGTGACTGAAAAGAAGAGAGTGCCACTGGCCAGGAAGGGAAAAAGAAAGTCAAGTCTGGGATTGACAGGATAGAGGGGGAGAGGGGGAGCTCAGTTTTCACTAAGTCAGTTCCCTTGCATGTGAAACTGTTAGCACAGGAACTTAAAAATATTAGTTTGGAGCTCAGTAAAAAAACAAAAAACAAAAAACAATCTGGAGTGAAAATTTTGGGGAATCATGGAGAGTCTTATCACTATTCCATTTAAGATACATTTCAACACTAAGCTTGTGAATGGATTTCATTTTAGAGAAAAGTTGAAGAAGCAATAGAGAAACTATACCTGAAATCTTAAAGCTCTTTATCTTTTAAAAGGATCTGTGAAGCATTTGTCTCAACTGTCCAAGTATTAAAGCTAATACTTAAAAAAACAAACCCTGAATGCCACCCATAAATAAAGGTTAGACATGCTACTTCCTTTACAACAGTTCATACAAATACTAACTGCATCAACTACCAGCATTTTCCAGGTATATTCTATGGAACAGCGGTCCTAGAAATGAGTGTTCCACGTTTAAATAACTTCTGTAAACACTGTTTTGGCCCATTCTGAAATACTAATAATATGCATTAGTGTATTAAGTGTTCTGAGAAGCCCTCTAGTAAAGAAACCCATTTAACCCTGAATAACCCAACATGTGGCAAAATTATTTGACTCTAGAATTCTTTTTCATGTTACGCATTAACATTTCAAAGGACTTATAACCACAGAATGAGAATCAAAAGATAAATTTTGAGGTAAGTGTGTTTCACAGAAAGATGGTCAGGATATTCTATCACGTTTGCTGACATCACTAATTGTCATTAGAAAATAAAAGACATAATACAAAATTAAGACCTTATTTAGTAATGATTACAGTATAATTTCTTAAATAGATAATATATAACAACACTCAAAATAACTCTTCTAAGAAATTAAACATTATTCCAAAAATCAATTTTAAAAGCAAATAGATTTTGGCATAAAAAGAGCTTAGAAAAAAAACACAACACACACACGCGCGCGCGCGCACACACACACACACACAACACACAAGCACATTCGCATTAATGCTAAAGAATAATCTATTTTGTAATTTCTTACATCAATAATCAGAACAATGAGTAGTTCAAACAACCTTACTGCTACAAGAAAAGCTTAGCAGAGTATTTTCAAGTTGTTATCATAAAATAATTCTAGAAAGCTGGTATAAGATTAATTTAAAAATTCCTCATCTTGGGCTAATACTCTATAAAAGTACTACATATAGTGATGGAACCTAAAATTTAATATAAATATGGAAAACTGGAAGAATGTTAAGTATAAGATGACCCTGAGAAAAATGTAGTAACATCAGAATTTTGTTTTATTCACACTCATTAGAGTCGACATAAAGAATTACAATATATTTAACTTTCTGGCAACTGTGTAATAAGGAAGAAATGAGTATGATAAAAACTGAACCAAAACAAAAAACTACTTGTTGAGCGATATATAAATTCTAGATCTAGGGAAAAAAAAGCACAAAGTTAACATTTGTCATTTGGATAGCTTTGATTTTCTAAAAAACAATGATAATGCTTTTAAAAATTTCAACTGAAATCTGTGTTTTTGCAAACAGGATTATTCAATAAATTTTGTTCCAAAGGAAGTACAAAATGTGGGTCCATGAAATACAACCAAACTCACGGGAAGAGAGAGAAATTATACATTTCCTAGTCTTCTTTTAATACCTAGCTTACAAATACCCTTTACAGATATGTAAGAACAATTATATATTGTAGCAAAAGGGCTAGAAAGGTTATAGTTTTGAATAATTCTCTGGCTTTCTACTTAATTAAAAAAAACCATAGGCTCGCAAAAATGTAAGAAACGACGTGGATAATCTTTCCCAGTGAGCATTTGACACCGTCACAGACACTGTTGCCTCCGTGCTCCCTCCTAACACACCTTGGATATTGTTCTGGTGCTCTGTCCTCCTCCACACGGCTGTACACTTCACTAAGATCATATGATGATCCCCTTTACGCTGCCAGAGATCCCGAACGGACCTCTGAAACAATTCTGGTCAGTGAGATAAGCAGAGAAAATTTGCTGGAAGCTTCTGGGTACACTCTCAAAGAGATATACACATAAGAAAGGATGTTCTCTTAAATAATGTCATGTTTGCCATGACACCTGGACCTAAAGAAGTCATCTAAGTATTGTGAGGGCAGCTAGCATGAGAACAAAGCCAACATTTTTTGCTAAAGCTAGCATATGGAAAAGTTAGGAATCTGGTTCCTTAACTATGTCACTAAATCAATAAATCAACCTCCAGGCTTCTTACGTTACGTGGTAAAACACGTTTTCTAATTGTTCCAGGCAGTCGTCATTTTGAAATTACACAAATAATAATAAGAGGTTTATATATAATAAGCTCTGCAATAATGTGCTCCCAACAAAGTGTGATTGGTACCCTTCCAGAACTCCTGGCAGGCTGGCTACACACCAGGCATTCACTAACATCACAATACAACCTCACAGCACACACAGTTAGATTTTGGGGGACCCACTTAAAATTGTAGCCAATGAAAAATTTACAAGACTAACTTCACTGAGATGGGTGAAAGGAAGACATGTAGATATGGTAAAAATTTACTATCAATTAACTTTCTGCCACAGGGATTTAACATCCAAAACTCTTCATCAAGAAATAGCAGTATAAGAGCATATTAGAAATACGGAGGCAACCACCAACAGAAATAAAAACTGGAATTTTTAAAAGCAGTTGACTCTGTGGAAGAGGCTAGATGAAGGGATGATATAACTTGTCTTTAACCTGGTACAGGTAATAAAAGGTTTTCTTACAGGCCATTGCAGAGGAAACTACACTTACATCACAATTAACACTGAGAAAAGAATGTTTTAGGGGCTACTTGTGAAACTGCCAAAGAACCATAGAATAGGAGGCAATTTTTAACAGCTTTGAAACTCAACCACTTAAGAGTGCATGGTATTAACGTGTTTGTTATTCATAAAAAGGAATAAAGGGAAAGTAGGAGAGAAGCACAAATCCAAACTTGCCCAACTGCAGGACTGAAAGTGCTGAAGACATGTTCGCTTCTGGTGAAAACAGCCTCCTCCACCTGACGGACGTATACAGGAAGTAAAACAAAAAACACTGTATCTTCAGCTTGGTTTTGGGGTTCGAAGTGGCAAGAGAAGATGGACAGCACTTGTTAAAGCCAAAAGGACAAGAGCAAGGATAAGACAAGGAGAGGAGAGACACTAAGGACCACGTAACTTCAGATGTAATGCCTGAAGAATTTATTTTTAGTGCCATTGTGAGGCAGCACAGCAAGTCTTCTGACAAGTTGCAGTTCAAGCACTAGACTTTCTTCAGAAGAACTGTACTATATGAATTAATAATATAAATTGTAATTCCACCGGATTATCAGAGAAACAGTTTAACTCCCCCTGCCCTGCCCTCCAATGCAAAGATTGTGATTGCATGTTACCAACTATGTATTTCTATGTTATGTGTTTAACAGCTGATTGCTCATATATTTAGAATGTTCTTTAAAAAAACAACATATGCTTACTTTGAGGAAAGCAAAGATTATTCTACTAATGGCTACCTAATACATAGTTGTACTGCAAGAACTCCATCTAGTGATGAACCAAAAACACAGCAGGCATGTTTTTTAAAACTTCCAAGTCACTACACTATATAGAAAATACAAAATTGTAAATGACATTGCTATAACAGATGTCACAGACATAAAATATGATATCACCCATACAAAATGTCTTTTCTGGAAGGATTTTTTAAAGTTATGTGATCCAAATTCCTTGGTCTTTTAATTGGTTAAATGCGCATTCAAATGAAAGATTAATTTAGGAAATCATTGCTTGTATCACAACAATTGAGCATAAAAAATACTTACAGTAAAAAAGGTAAAGGGGTTAAGAAATACAAATTGGCAGTTACAGAATAGTCACAGGATGTAAAGTACAGCATAGGGAATATAGTCAATAATGTTATAATAAATATGTGGGTTGTTAGGTCGGTGCAGGCCTTATAGAGGGGATCAGTTTTTAAGTTATATAAATGTCTAACCATTATGCTGTACACCTGAAACTGATATAATATTAAATGTTAACTGTAACTTAAAAATTTAAATACTTTCATGATATCAAATACTTAATTTGTATATCTAAAGAAAATATCACCAAGTAAATTAAAATGTTTTCCATTTGGAATTTAAGATTATTAAATTATAAAGCTATACTTAAACAGTAACAACACCATCTATATTTCTTATATGCCAACCCTTATTTTAAGAGTAATTTTTATCCACCTCAGTCCTTTCATTAGGTCACAGCACTAGTTATTATAAGAAATTATAGTACTTATTTACCTTGGGTACTTGGTATCTACATTTAAAAGACCAGGGATATACAGAAATTCATTGTAAAAGAGCAAGCAAACCCACTCAATATATATACAAGTATGTATGCAACATCTTCAAGCTCAACGAACCTGTCTTACTATTTATTAAATAACTGCCAAATGACATTATTTTTGTCCCTCCTCCCCATTTAAATCCCTGTCCATTTCAGATAAAATATTAAGTGTTTAAAAATATACCAACATGTATGCCTGGTAAATCAATTACATTTAAAATTAGTATTGTATTTTCTATTATATTAGCCTTTAAATATTTTTGTCTTCCCAGATGATTCCCCCTAAATAAATTCCAAGAACTGACAACATACACTAGGGAAATCTAAGAAAAATAGCCGCTTGTTAATGGGAATTTATTTCTTATCAACAAAGGTAGCTCATGTCTAAAAATCTAAGTAAGTAATTTTCTAGTAGACATCCAATGCCTCAAAACTTTTAAAATGAATTAAATGTTACAGTAATTGTTCAAGAGAAATAGGAGTAGTTGAGTAGTGACTCAATTTTTCTCCCCATTTCACTAATGATCAAACCAACATGCAACCCTAAAATAGCACTGTTGGAAAATGACATCCCTGAAGGGTGGGGGAAAAGGTGGAGGGAGAAAACTAACATTTTGTTGAATTTCTAATGCATGTAAATACTACACACACACACATCTATATACACACACACACACGCTATATATATATTCTCATTTACATATAATGAAAATTTTCATATCTATTTATCTATCGATAGATATCTATCGATAGATATCCTCATTTCCACCTCAAAACAACCCTAAGAGATAAAAGAAGTCAGATTAAAAAACGAAAAGACTTGCTGGAGGAATGGTAGTTTAAATAAGTGGCCGAAGGTCACAGCTACTACTGGGATTTCTGGGATTTGAATCCAAGACTGACTCCAAAGCCTAGGACTTTTCACTATTCTCAAAGAGAATGGTCTCTGGAATAAAAACTAGACTTATTTTTTTTCTTTATTTCTGAATAACTCAGGGACCAATTTAAAATCTTGTAAGTTATAAATCTTTTTTACTGTCATGTTAACAAAATACATTCTATTTTCTCACTTCCTCTGAGATGAGCATTATAACTATGCAACTTATTATCTCCATATGAATATTTAAAAATATCCTACTTCTTCCATGAGGCCCTTCTACAAGAATACTGAAAAGAATATAAAAATATTCAGCACTCAGTAAACTGAAATTCTAAATAGCCAATATTCGGAGATGTAAAATACAACCCATAATAAGCAGAAAAATCAACCAACAGAAACAGACCCAAAAGTGACACAGATAGAATTAGTAGACAAGAACATTAAGATAGTTAATATAACTATAGTCCATAATGTTCAAGAAGGTAGACAAAAATGTAGGCATATTAAGGAGAGACTTTAAGATATATAAAAGCCCCAAATCAATTTTCTAGAGATGAAAAATAAACTGGATGAAATAAACAGCAAATTAGACAATGCAGAAAGAAAGAAATCTTGAAGACCTATAAATAGAAACTACTCAAAATACAGCACAGAGAAAAAACTTTAAAAATAAAGGGTACCAATGTGATTATTATGGAACAACTTTAAGCAGCCTAATATACATGCAACTGAACTCCTCAAATACAGAAGGAAAGGAAAAAATATTTGAAGAAATTATGTTGAAATAATTCCCATGAAGCTCAACAAATCTAAAGCTATGCCAATGGACATTATAATTAAATTGTTTTAAACCAACAATAAAGAGAAATTCTTTTTTTTCCAAAAAAAAATATTACAGGGTTCATTGTCACCACTGCAATAAAATTACCATGATGGAAGCAAAGGCTGTGTCTCAATGTAGCCACATTAACAATTTCTGGACACATGCACAAAAACAGGGCCCATTTTCATTTGGAATGAGGCTAAGAGAAAAACTTAAACAGAATCTCAAGAAGATTTAAACCCAATCATATTAATATCATATTAAGTGTACATGGTCCAAACACTCCAATCAAAAGGCAGATTATCAGGCTGGCTGAAAAGCAATACCCAACTATACGATTCTTGCAATAAAGTCATTGTAAACATCATTAAAATATAAAGATGCATATGGATTAAAAGTAAGAAGATGGAAAAGATACTTTGCAAACACTAAGCATAAGATCTACTCCCAACCCCAGGCTGCAATCTCCACAAGGTCAGAAGCTACATGCATTTTGTTCACTCTTGTGTCTCCAACACCCAGCAAGGCGGCATGCAGGGTTTAAAGTAATTCCTGCCTTTATAATTTGTGGGAACTTCTACCCCGTACTATTCCCAGGCTACAATATGTGACATATCAACAGCTGTTCTTCTCGCTGTTGTCTGTATCCAACTTCCAAAGCCTATTTTTTTTTCCTACCAGTTTCCAAGGGGCTGAAACCTGGTGACCCATCTTGTCAGATCTGTGCCAAAAGAAAAAGAACCCTGATTCTAATGAGGGTCTGGTTAGCATTCCTTGAGTAAAGTACATCTATTTGGCTGCTCCCTGAGAGTACTGAATATTTTCTTCAGCCATCATGCTTTTTTGTCAGACCAGCTAGAAGCCTCTTGCCATGAAATGGATACTAGAAAAATAGAGAAATAGAAAATAAATCTGTAGTTTGGGGTGTCAAAAGTGTAGAAAAGTAAGAATTCAGCTATTTGAACTTCTTATTCCTCCCACCTCCTCTCATCCATAAAATTCATACATACATGTTACTCCTCCTCACCCCCGTCCCCACCCTAAGCTAATTGGTAGGGCGTGAAATATGAGGAGTTAAAGGACTGACTCCTGGTGTTTCTCTACCTCTGTTCCTTTCTTCCCACAGTTTGGAATATGCCTTCCCTAGTAAAAATGTGATACATGATGTTTATATTTGTAAGTTATAAATAATACATTTTAACATTTCAACAGGTTCTATGCAAGGTTAACAGGCCCTAGCCTACAAAGACTTAAGAAAGATAATTACAAATTGTGATCAGTGTTGCCAAGGAAAATGAAGTGCTAGAGCAAGAGTGCACAATGGGAATGGAGGAAGAGAAACATAATTTAGGCTGGATAGTTACCTGAAGTGTGGGAATCACTCTTTAGTGTTCAATAGTGTTTCATGATCAGACAACAAATAGTATTTATGTGTGTGGCAAAATGCACTTTCCAAAGATGGCTGCAACAATATCTCCTATACCTCTTCTGCAGCCTTCCCATCCCCCTATCAAGAGGTAAAATCTATGTCCATCCCCTGAAATTTGAAAGGATCTTTGTGATTGCCTAGACCAAAGTCAAGAGGCAAAAGTGATGCTGTGTGAATTTTGAGCCTAGGTCGTAACAGACCATTCAGCCTCAGCTTGGTTCACTTAGGCTCTCGCTCCTAGAACCACCATGCGGTGTTGAAAGCCAAGCAGCCTGCAGAGAAGCACCAAGACCCCAGCCCTGGCTGATGGCTCAGCTGAGAGCCAACACTATGCTGCCAACCACAGGAATAACCCATTTAATGGCAGATCCTGCAGCCTCCAGGTAAGCCACCCCAGTCAATGCCACGTAGAGTAAAAATGGGCCAGCACCATCAAGCCCTGCCCAAGCTGCAAACTCCTGTGCTAAATGATTACTGTTGCTTTAAACCATTACATTTTGGGTGATTTTTTTATGTAGCAAAAAATAATCAGAACAATGTACAAAGATCTTGAGGCTGGCAGGATCTTGGCAGTTCCAGAAACTGAAAAGCACAGTGTGGCTGGAACACAGAGATAAAAAATGACAACACTAACACCAGCACCAACAGCTAACGTTTTGTATTTATTATGTTATACAGGAATTGTCCTAAGGGATTTGCATGTATTATTTGTTCATTACAATCCTGTTGGTAGATAGATATTCTTAAAACACTGATTTTAAATGTGGGAAGATGGAGGCACAGAGCAGTCACACGGCAATCAGGCAGTCTAGGGCAAGAGCTCATGCTATGAATAATGTCATACTTCCTCTCAAAGAACAGAATGGCATAAAATGAGATTTAGAAATGTAGATCAAGCCCAGGTCATGCAGATTTTTATAGACCATGTAGGAAGTCTGGGTATGGTTAGTGAGTAATGGGATACTACTGAAGCCTTTTAAGCAGTATAGTGTGTGATGAATTTATATTTAAAAAATCATTCTGACTGCATGTAAAGAAAAGCAATTATGTTTGACAGCTAGGTATTCCTCAACAATAAAATTGGGAATAACTAAATATAATAGTTTAATTGAAGGAATACAAGGGATGGATCAAGCTAATAACACTGAGCCCCATGATCAACTTAACATTCCAAAAAGAGAAATGACAATACATTGCTATGTGCCTTCTAATGTAATGCTACAGACAGAAAATGTATCACACCACCTATGAGATTTTTCTTGGGGTCGGGGGCGGGGGGTGATTCAAACCTAAACACCCAATCAAGCCTAGATCTAGCTACAAGTTTACTGGAAACAGGGGAACAGAGGAGCATGTTAAATGACACCATGAGAATACAGCCTGCCCAATCTAGAATGTGAAAAATTCCAGATGAAAACTTGGAAAAACAGCAAGGAAAGGAGGGAGGCTTTTAAAGATTGAGACTCAAGAAACATCAATCAAATGCAATGTGTGGACCCTACCTGAAGTTGATTTGAACAATACAATGATAAAAAAAGACAAGCATGAGGTAATTGAGGAGCTTTGATTACTGATTAGGTATCGAGGAATTATTAGGGGTTTCTTTTTGTATAAATGGTATTATACATATAGCTTTTTAAAAAGCCCTGATTTCTTAGTGATACATATTTAATATTTACAGGTAAACTTATATGATGTCTAGAATTTGCATTAAAAAAATTCTGGAGAGGGATAGGCAGAAGAGATGAAACAAAATGTGCCATATGTAAATAACCATTGAAGCTGGGTGATGGAACCATAGGGGTTAATTACACAATTCTCTCCAGGCTCTTGTATGCCTAAAACTTTTCTTAATACAAGACTCAAGTTTTATTTATTTATTTGTTTGTTTGTTTGTCCACCCATCCTCACCCAAGGACATGCTTGTTGATTTTAGGAAGAGAGGAAGGGAGGGAGAGAGTAAGGGAGATAAACATCAGTGTGAGAGAGAAACACCCATTGGCAACTTCTCGCACGCACCCTAACAAGTATGAACCTGCAACTCAGACATATGCCCTGACTGGGAATCAATCTGCAAACCTTTGGTTTATGGAATGATGCTCCAACCAACTAAGCCACACCAGCCAGTGTATAAGGATAAATTTTAAAATATTTAGGACTTTACCTAAGCTTCCCAAATCCAACCAAGGTAAGGCTATAAACTGAAGTAGGGATGACAGGCTAATGACTAAAATAAAATCTCTTCGAGTGTTTTGCTTTCTCCTTCAAGAATATGCTGCACAAAAGCAGACAACTATGTTCCATTAACACAAGGGATTTATGAGCAGTGGTTAGGCAGTGCCTCTATCACTCTCTAGGGGAGAGGGGCCTTGACATCCGCAAGTGGCAGGTAAATACAACAAGTGAGACTCCTGTAGCACTAGACATCCAGTCAACTACCCTTACTCATCAAGTAACTTTCTGATCGCAATTTGGCTCCCACCATGGCATTTTTCCCCAGTATGAAAGATGTATCTCTAACAACTTGTTAATAAATTGCCATTCTAGTTTCTGTATCAGTATCTCTTGAGTTTTCATAGGTTAAATCAGTCCATAGAGCCCCAAATCCAACTTCCTAAATAAACAACTAGTAAACTAAAAAGCCTAGACTTTATAATCTGATGACCAACATCAAAATACTGTCAACTTTTCACCATGGATCTTTCTCTATGTTATTATACATTCCTTAAATAGTAATAGAGCTATCCACTGTTACTAAAATATGCACATTTATAGTAGAAAATAAATATCAAATGTAACCATCATAGCCATTCATTGAATGACTATTAGTACATGAGGCACTAGATACTTTGTATACATTTCAACTGCATCTGAAAACTGGATGGGGCACATATTTCCATTTTAAAGATAAGGAAAATGACATGACTGATCTATTAAAGGTGATGCAGCCAAGTCGAGAATGGAGCCAGAATCCAAATCCAGTTCTGAAGCTAAGCCAAAGAGCTTTTTAAATTGTTGTAGACTAAATAGAATCTAGAGGGTTTGCATGGTTAACTAATCCAAAATACAATCTCTCTGAGTACATGTTTAACAATTTGAGTACCTAATGAATGTTAGGTATTTTGTTAAGAGCTGTGGGGACTATACAAAGAGGAACCATACACGCATTCTATTTTCAAAGAAATTGCAACTACACAAAAAAAAAATTAAAGAAGATAATTACATAAGCACAGAAACTGACAAATGCTATAGGAGAGGTGATGTAAAGTGTCATGATGATTCAGAAAAAAAAGAAAGATTTTGGAATTTCAAAAGACAAGAAACTGATAAGCTCATCAAACAATCCATTTTTTAGGCTGGCTTATAATAATGGATTAGTGTACTAAGTGGTAGATATTTTGTTTTCTAAAGCAAAGACACAAAGCTAAGCACTAAAAGGCCAGGCTCCACCACCAGCTAGCGCTGGGACTTTGGGGAAAGCCCTCAGCTGCTTCACTTAAAAATAAAACAGGTGCTGATTTATAAGAGATTATTTCTGAACCTGAACACAAATGAAAACTTTAATTTAAAAACAAAAACAAAAACAGAATGAATTATCTCTAGGGTTCTTTCTCCCATCTACATGAAAAATCTACTTGAAAAAATTAATATACTACAATTTTTAATTTACATTCAAGTGTGACCAAATATTCAAAATTACTAAGAGAAAAGCAGCCCCTCTCAACTCAGACTAGTATTTCCGCTGCAGAGATGCAACATTTTTAGGTGATTTGAAATTGCACTCTGCTGCTTAAGATCCTTCAGGGACTCCCATGACTTATACAGACTGACTTTTAGAGGGGACATCGGAAGGCCCTTAGCACAACTTGATTTATAGCCCCTGGTGGCAATTGGCGAGGCAAAGGATCTCATTCCATCGCTATACTCAGCTTCTGGGGCAGCTAAAGGGTGTGGAGGAATATATTCTTGAACACTTATTATGTGCCAAGCAGTGCAGATACAACTCACAATCTCAAGAGTACAGAAATTATACTCACTGTCATATTACCAGCACTTACAAGAATGCTGGGCACACAGTGGTTGTTCAAAAAACATTCATTAAATGAGTTAATAGAGAAGGCAGTCCTGCCCTATGAGACAGTCTAAACTAACGCTACCGTAAGAATTTAGAAACATATTTTTAAGTAATAAATATGAGCATGTTTTGTTTTTTTTGTTGGTTTCTCACTGAATTTTTATATAGTAAACTCCAATCTGAGTAATTTATCAATATCTGACTTAAAAGATTCCCATAACTGGTAAACATGTTTAATAAAAAAGACCAAATAAGATACTTACATACTTTTTGTAGACTTAAAAATATAATTAATATGATAGCTTAACTATACAGAAGAGTTTTCATAGAAAAAGTATCATTTATTTAAGTATATCTTTTAAAATTTATTATGGTAGAATTAGCGATTATTCCTTTCATATACAATATTTAAACTTCAACTTCCTTACTGAGGAGTAATGTTTTCATGGTTCCATCCAGGCCCACAAAATCATGACATTTCAAGATAACCAATGCAATTAGAACATTAAGCAGATAAGTTCTTTGGACATAAATTACAGAGGGAGGAGGAATTTTAATGGGTATTTAATTAGAAGAGGACAGATAAAAATCTACATACTTATTGCTGGCCTTCAGTAGTATAAAACAATTTTTTTTTCATTATTCTCCATTTAGAAGTTAAAAAATAAAATTCAGCAAGAAAATAAAAAATAAAATTCAGCTGAGTACCAGAATTGTAATTGCATAAAAACCACTGTAATAATAGATGTGATTTATTGAATAGTTACAATGTGCCACAAAACACTTTAACAACCTCACATTTTATCCTTTAATCTTCACAATTCTATCCCTATTTAACAGATGAGAAAACTGACATATAGAAATGTAAACAACCTGCCCAAGATGAAAGAGATAAGAGGATCAATAATTTAAATGCAGCAGGACACCTCACTTGATTGCTAATCCTCTCTGCCAGTCCTGTGTGCTATGCTATACCACAGCCACAGCTTCTGTAGCCTGAATCCATCCCCCCAGGTTAAAAAATGGTACAAGTCCCATTAGTTTAGAGCTTGATGATAAAATTACATGTTATAAAGTAAAAGTTATTTCATTATGAGATCTGTCTCTTAATTGATTCTCACTCCTATAAAAAAAGAAAAATACTGCTCAGTTTACTAGTTAAGACATATTCCTTTAGCATGAAAGTCCCATAAAAAATATAAAATGTTCACCTTGGCTAGTGTGGCTCAACGGATTGAGCCCCAGCCTGCAAACCTAAAGGTTGCTGGTTGAATTCCAAGTCAGGGCACATGCCTGGGTTGCAGGCCAAGTCCCCAACTGGGTGCATGTGAGAGGCAACCAATCAATGTTTCTCTCACACATCGTTGTTTCTCTCTCTCTTTCTCCTTCCTTTGCCCTGTCTCTAAAAATACATAAATAAAATCTTTTAAAAAATAATTTAAAAAATAAAATGCTATCTAAGCTGTCATAATTATAAGATTAGAATTAACAAAGGGGTACAGGTAGCTTGAATGACTAGAAAGAAAACAGAAGCCCACCCTGTCTTGAAAAAACTAAAAGTATATTTATCAAGAGTAAGAAAGATGGGATAACTTAAAGTTGCAAAACTGCTTCCAAAAATAGTAACATACTGAGTTCTTAGTAGGAATCAGAGCAATGGTCAAGTGCTTACACCAATCAATTAACTTCTGTGATATTCCCAGGTATAAAAGAAGAAAAAAAACTTATTAAAGAAGCCTGCTATACTCTGGTCCCCCATGAATGCATCTGTGTTGTGTGTGGTATGTGTACAGGGTATCATGAGCAGAGGTGACACCTCAGGAGAGCTCCAAGACTTTTCACAGGACTAGGTTTCAGGATGTTTTCTACAGAATAGATATCAATTGTTAAAAACTTGTTCGTATTCTAGCAAACTTAATATTTACTAGGTTGGTTCCCCAAGATAAAAGAATGTTTCCTATAGAAGGAAAAGTACAACTGAGGCAGGAGAAAGTGGTATATTAAAAGAACTCTGAACAGAGCACTACAAAAATTGAATATACCTCATTCGTGTTTCATTTTAGCAGAATGGAGACCATGAAATCTCTTCTAACACATTGTTCTCTGCTCCTCAGGTACAGCAGTAACCTGGATTTAGACTGTTTACACAGTAAAAGCACCAAACTTGGGGCTGAACCTCAGTTGGTCTCTCTCAGCCCCTGATTGTTCATGGTTGGTACTCTATCCCATTCTTCACCTTCCTTCCCAAGACTCTGACCAACTTTCATTCTCTATACTCTCGGCAGATGGCCTCGTCTTTTATCATCTTCTAGAATATATACCCATGAAGGCAGGGCTCTTTGTTCACAGATATATCTCACACACTTAGAACAGTGCCTGACATGGTGCTTAATAAATATTTGTTATATGAATCAAGAAATGAATTCAGGAAATGGAGTCCCCCAGCTTAGGAATTCCCCCCCAGTCTCCTGCCTTTTAACCACAAACTTAACCTAGTCATATTCTTCCTCACAGCCTTCCCTCCAGTCTATGAGGAAGATTTACCCTCTACGTAAAGTTAACTACTCCACCTGCGCTCCAGGTTGCATTCCCTGCCACTTCTTTCCCCTGTAATTATCCCTATTGCATTTTCTCTCATCACTTTCCTAAGTAATTATCCTTCTTTACTGTAATTTTAAAATACTGCTAAGCTATGGACTCCTTTCCCAGGGCTGAAAAAGAATGCTTAATTCCATTTTGAAAACAATACCAAAAGAATTTTCCAAACTCTAGAGTTTGCTGTTTCGAAGTCTTAAGGGAGAAGCCTGCACTCCTGGTCTCTGCTTCCTTCTCCTTCATCAGCACCATCACTCCATGGCAATTGGGCTTCCACCCGCGACTTACCAAACTTCTCAGCGTAAGGTTTTTAAAGGACCACTATTTACCCAAACTAATAGGTACTTTTTGCCTTCCTTGATATTTCTGCTACATTTGATCCTGGCAACTCAATTCTTGAAACTCTCTTGGCGATCTGACATTGTTCTCTCACTGTTTCAGCGTGACAGCTCTCTCGGCTCCTTTGCCTGCCCCTTAAATGACTATTATTCCCCTGGAGGGATCTGATCAGCTTTTTTCTATAAATACCCTGAATGAGTTCATCCACCTTCACAGTTTCAGCCAACACTTATATATTCTAATATTCTCAAAACTCCAGCCTCAGCCCAGTTTGCCTTTCCTAAATACCAGACCTGGATATCCAACTATGATATGCTCATGTGGATGGCCACAGCTACTGTAAGCAACTTTTATTCAATTTGTCATCTCACCCCACTGTAAACTTGCTTCTCTTCTGGTTCCCTGTCTCAGCTAATGGCTGACCAAGCCAGGCTCCTCACTCTTCTTGAGCTATACAGTTCACTGTCAACTCCTATAGATACTACTTAAATCTCTTTTGATTCAGCACCTGTTCTACTCTATCTTAACTCATGCCATTATTCTTGGCTATGTTGCTGCAATTAGCCAGTCACACAGTTAAATTTGAGGTCTCCAAGACCCCACCCATTTCACACACATACATACCCCTCCCACAAGTCCAAAACTTCCTCCATATTGTAGCCTCAGTAGTTAACCTAAAACACAGGCAATGGCCTCTGCAGTGGGTTACAGGAAGAAGATAGTTTTCTCCTATTTCACATCTATTTTTGTGTATGTTTTATAATATATGCATACAGTATGATGTGTAATTTATAAATATACACATAGGAAGAAATGTGCTCAAAGTCATGGGTACCGCATGGAACATATGAGTAGCCCCCTAATCTAGAAGCAAAGTACAATCCTCTAACGTGACAGGACACACAGTCATCATCTGGTCTTGGACTAATTTTCTAGTCAACTCTACTTGTATACTATAAACAAGTTATATCAAACTACCTTAACTTTCTAACTAGCAAACGTCACCTTTGTAGCTTTACCTAGGACACCCCTCTGCCCAAAATGCTCTAACAAGCGCCTTCGGCATTTTCCCTCTCCCCACTGCCCCTCACACCCCATCAACTCGTGTTTGTTCTTTAAGGCTCAAAACAAACAGTGGCTATGGGAAGCTTTCTCTGACACTCCCAGGCGGAGGGGGGCACTTCCTTCTCTGTGCTCCCAAACACAATGTGCATCTCTGTTACAGCACTTAAACCACAGGAATGGAATTTCTTGTTTACATGGCTGTCTACTCATCTTTGTATTGCCAGTGCCTATCATGACTCATGATACAAATTAGGTTTTTAATGTTTGTTACAAGTGCTCAAGAGGCACAGTGTTAGGGGATAAACTGCAGCAACACCTTAGTTACCCAACACAACTGAGAGAGTTAAATGCTTTGTTTTGCTGGCATTTGGAATGATGATCAGTTTTTAACTTTTTAATTTTAAGATGTGCTCACATCAGGCATTGAGTTTTCAGGTGTTAGTAACAGGGAGAGATTTTTAGGAAGCCAACACTTTATCATCCACTAAATTCTAATCAATTAACCGTCAACAGTGTCAACAGATTCTGAAAGATGCCTTATATAAATTCAAATGCTAAGCCTTAGTGATTTTGGTCAAACATGGAAAATTAATTGCACACATTTATCTTCCTTTTCTGAAATTCCACTGAAATGAAAGTGAAGGGGGGAAGAAGTTATAAACTGATAATGCCAAAGAATAGGAGTGACACTAGTGCATAAGTAATTTTAATAGTTTTGAAAGAGGGAATACTTCCTGACTTGGCAAAACCAAGGAAACTGTAAAGTGCCTACAAAGAGAGAACTATAAGTGAACAATTTGCTGGCCAGAATTTAGAGACAAAGGGACTGCAGAGGGTATGAGATACGGGGCTGAAATTGGAGAGTTGCCCGAAAGTGTAAATAACGGAGCAATGAGAATCCCCTTTCCCTTTCTCACTCTTCATAAGTGAAGCAACTACCTTTCTCAACAGCAGAAGATAAGAGTGGGGCCTAAAACAGGAGCACTGAGAGAGAAGCTGCAAGCCAAAACATGCCTCCTCAAAAACCCTGCCCTTCACTGTTTTGAGATTATAGCAGGTAATATGTCTCCTAGGTATACAATGAAAGACTATACTACTTACCTTGCTCCCAGAATGCCAAAAAATAGGTAGATATATTACACACACACACACACACACACACACACACACACACACACACACACACACAGAATAGTTCTCCAGAAAAATTGAACAGTGTCAGAGAAAAAACGAAAAACTCAGAGAACAGCTCTACTTACTGACATCTGGGGGCCATCCAAGGAAAAAAGCCAATTCACTGCCTAAATGAAGCTCACTGTTGACAAGCCTCAATGAGTCACGAAAAGCTTCTAATCAGCTTTTTAGTATCTCATTCTTGTACATAGCTGAGGATCACCAGATACTCCAAAAATGTTTCCAACATGAAAGAAGAAATTAAACAAACAAAAAAGGAACACAAAAGAAATACAGTTTAGGGAATAGAAAACAAAGCCTCAAAACACTATCAATGTCCTTCAATAAGTGAGATTTTCAGAGAGAGGACTTGAAAAATTCAAAGTTATGTGGATATTTAAAATCCAATAGGAGTATTAGAAAATGAAGTCAAGGACATTTTCTTAGAAGGCAGAATAAAAGAAAAAAAAGGTAGAAAATACAAAAAGACCTCCTATCTAACCTAGTAGTTCATAAAGTGAAGAGAGAAAATATGCAAGATACTATCAATAAATAGAATAAAAGCTTCCAATCTTGGGGAAGTTGACAAATTGAAAGGACCTAGCAGTGACCAAAAGAACATAGGGTTAAAAAAGAAATAAATCATCATAAAATTTTTGAACAGCAGAGAAAAAAAATCCTAAAATCTTCCAAAGTTGGGTAAAGTCACAGATGAAGGAGCAGGAATGAGAAACAAGCAGCCTTCAGCAGGAACACTGGAAACTAGAAGTCAATAGGTCAGTACCTTCAAAATAATTAGAGGAAATTATATCCTGTCTAGAGATCTGCACTCAAGTTAAGGAATACTGGAGGGAGGGAAGACACTCACATATACTATGTCTCAAAAAAGTTATCTCCTACTTAGCCATTTTCAGCTCACTATGGGAAATCCAGCTTGAGTACAACAAAGGAGTATATCAAAAAAGAAAACAGTGTTGAGGAAATGGGAGCGACGATGCCAAAAAAAAAAAAAATTTCAAGGAGGGTCTGGTATGAGGACTACACAGTATGCCTAAAGAGTATCCAATCCATATTAAAGCAGGATTGCAGAGGGCTATAGATTTTTAAAAATTAAAAAAAAATGAGATGGAAATACTGATATTTGAGCATTTGGAAAATATCCATAGTTATTTGGTATGGTGTAGAAGGCAGAATTCTAAATTGGTCCCCAAATTACTACCACCTGTTGGACACTTTCCGCATAAAACTCTCCCCTCAAGGGCCGGTATAAATATTGAAAAAGATGGAGTAATACGTCAGGTGATTAGTTCACTAACCTTTTGACTTTCAATTAATCAAAAGGGAGGTTATCCTGAGTAGCCCTGACGTTTAAGCCCTTTAAGACAAGAGGAAGCACCATGAGGAGTCCCTTCTGCTGGCCTTAAAGATAGTTTGAGTTTTAAAACTGCAAGGAACTAACTTCAGCCAACAATCACATGAGCTTTGAAGACACTGACCGACAGATGAGACTAGTCAGTCCCAGCTGCCACCTTGAGTGCAGTCTTGTGAGACCCTGAGCAAAATATCCAGCCACAGTGCCCAGGCTCCTGACTCACGGAAACTGTAAGATAAATGGATGTTGTTTTAAGCCACTAAAATTGTGGTCATTTGTCACACAGTAATAGAAAACAAATTAAGCAGAATAATAACTTAGAAGGAGACCATACTTCCTCCAAAAGCATAAAACTTCAGGAGGCAAAGCAGTGTCAGGTAGTTTTAAAAATAATACAGTTAGAAATTCCAGAAAGGAGAAGTCACTCTGAATAAGAAATGAGTATAACTGGTAAGTACTGCTGAAAGTAATCAGGTTTAAAGAGATAGAGATCAGTTTCAAGTTGTCCTGGATCTTTTACCTTATAAAAAATAGATACAAGGCTCAAATCAGGGTTTTTCTCCTTAGTTCAAAATTCTAATTTTTGCAAATTGCAAGCAGGGGGATAAAGCTTCAAGAATCATTGAAGCTTTTTAAGAGACAAAGTTTCTCACATGCGTAAGCTTCATTTATTGAATGCACTGACTCTTAAAGTTACGTCCCTGGACCAACAGCATCAGCATCACATGGGAGTTTGTTAGAACAGCAAATTCATGAGCCCTACTCCCACTGAATACAAAACGAGGGGTGATGCCCACCAATCTGCATTTTTAACAAGCCCTCTAGGTGATTCTGATTCAGGTTCAGAATTGAAAACCATTAATCTCATGTTAATTTCTGCCACTGTCCTGCTAAGCTCTGGTCTTCCTTTCTTAGTCAAGAGCTTAAGCATTTCCAAACTTACTGTATCTGGCCTTGATTAGAGTGTCACTGTCACTAGTACATAGTAGGAGCTTAAAAAATGTTTGCTTAAATAAATAAAAGATTAGGCTTTGGATGCTGTTTCTTTCACCAGGAAGTTTTTACAACACATTGGATATAAACGCCTTTAAGGCAGGACATGCTCTCTTCACTTTCCCACAGCCTGCACCAATCCCTACTGCTTTCTCCCTTATACATTCACACATTTTTCTGCCCAGCCAATGACAGCAGTGGAATTTGGGATCTCTGGGGAATATAAGTCAGAAAAAATAGTAACTTTAAATCTGTATACATACAATATGGTCCAAACTTCTCTCATGAATTCTATGGAATCAAGTAACTTACAGCTATCCCATGATGATACAGAAATTGTACAGTATGCTACAACTGGTCCTTTCACTTGTGGGTCTCTTGATCCGGTGTTAAGCCCTAGGAAAAGTGTTACAAGGTAACATTGCGAGCTTTCTTTTTCTTGTCTGAAGTCTTCAGAGAAGTAGACCCTACCTACTTAAGTATTCCATTGGTTCATGTGCCCATCAGCTACAAGGGCTGTTAACAGAGCTTTGACTAATGGAATTTACAATTTAATATCAACTTTGGAAACTCTACCGCAAACACATGTATGTCAGATCATTTACTGAGAAAGACTTCAATGTACTCAAAATATATGCACTGAACAGAGATTTAATTACACTAAAATCAGAGTGCAGTTTCTTTCGGAACCATCTAAAAGGAAAACAAGATATGTTTAATGAATTCACCATTAATATACTAAGATTGCACTAAATTAGAATTTTTAACTATGAGTTAGAAACCCTTCTCTAAATGAATCTCCATATATGTAAGCATCCCCTTGGATCCCCTAAACTAATGGTAAGAACGCTGAGGAGCTGGAGGATCTAACACATATTCTGCCATTTCATAGCTGCATCAGTTTTCATATCCTTATCATAAAAAGTGGAGATTAGTACTAACACTCTGATAACTGACAGCAGAACTACTCCTTACATTTAAATAAGAAACCACTTTTGCTATCATTAGAGTAACTACTTCTTTAGCCAATTACAAAAAATTTGAGATAAGCGAGCTAAAACTGATATAAATACATAAGTGTCTATATACAGAGACAGTGATTAATCTGATAACTTTGCATTGTAGATAATAGCATTTTAAAAATATTCTTCACCCTCAAAATCCAAGAGAAGTTCTAATACTCAATATAGTCATCATAGAAAAATAAAAAAATTCAGATTCAAAAAAAAAAATTTCACACTCTTACCTCCCAGAAATAAATATGGTAGCACTTTAAGGAATTTCCTTCAAATATTTTTATGCATAGACGGAATTACTTTATACAGTTGAGATCATAGAGAATATGCAATTTTACATTCTGGTTTCTAACTGACCACTGCACCATCTTTGAAAACATTTTTCAGGCTAGTGTTCTACCATGTGAATAGCCTATAGTTTACCCATAGATCATGTACTAATTACTCAAAATATATTAATATACCACCAAATAAAACTAAATAGCAATAATGTAAATTAACATACATTTCCATCATACTAGCCATAGGTATGGAAATAAATATCAACTTAGCATTAATAAAATATTGACTGAAACAATGAAAACAGATAACTAAAATTCTATATATTATCAGTCGAATAAGGAAAAAGGCAGCCTGCATGATCTGGAACTAGTTTTTTGGTTTGTTTGTTTTTTTTTAATCAGCAGAACCTCAAGACAGATGAGTTTAAGGGTGACTTGAGAGTCTTCTCATTCAACTGAATGTATACAGATCTGTGGGAATACTGAGTAAACAAGAGTAGGTAAAATCCTCATTCTGTAAACATCTTGGGAGCTGGCAGGGTTATCAATCAAAGCACAAGAATTTTAATGTTAAAAGTCACATGACAGAGATTCATAACAGAGTAGGACAGAAAACAGGAGTTTTACAAAAGAATAAGCCAAAAAGAAAACATAAAGGGATAGGCTAAGCCAACTCATACAGTAGGCTCAAAATAATTGTCCTATGTGAGCTTAGTAATGTACAGACTGACTGACAGAAATTTTCTAATGAGTACTTTGAGCTCTTCCATAGTCAAATCCATTTTAGATAATTTCCTAGAGACTTACTAAGAGCCTAATGGGGGAAACTGAAAGTAACTAGGGCAGAAAATTCTAACCCACAAAAAAAGCCTTATTCAGAAAAACCCTCATAAGTTCTTACTTGTAAACACTTAAATGAAACAGAAGGAAGACAGTAACCACTTAAGTAAGAGTGAGGTGTACATAAATGTGAAGGTGGAAGGATCCAATAATTTACCGAGAAAAACTATCAGAAAAATAATTGGTACAACCAACTGTATATCCAATTGCTAGCAATCAGGATTTTCTGCATACTAAAAATGGGATCTAATTTCCCAGATCCTTTCAACCTACCCTGCATGTGTGCTATACTATGAATATACTATGAAATGGTGTTTAGGAAATGTAATGTATAACAGTCATAGAAATCTGTACCAGAGCGGTTGTTCTCAGTTCATTTCTAGTAAGGCTTTCCTGCTAAAGACAGAGACAAATTAGGAGCAAGCCCTTCTATGAGGTGAGCCGGGTTAGGGGGCAGGGGAGTGGATTCAAGGACATCTGTCTACAGCTCTCTGAACTCTGAGGCATGTGAACACATGGATCTAGATGTGCCAATAGACATGATGTAATAAACATGACTTAAAATGACCTTATAAAATAATGAAAGCTGCTCTAGAATCTGTGGTTCCTCAGCACAGTGTTTTGTTTGTCTGAGTTTAATTTCTATCTAACTCTTATCTCGTAATTTTACAAAAAGCCCTCAACTCTTACAACTGCTCTGCCTTGAGGAACTGGTTGTCAACCCTTTTCAAAAATAACATGGAAATGTTTCATGTTTTATAAAAGAACATTAAAAGAAAATGTCCATAAAGCAAAACTATTTTTTTACAACTAGTATTAGGTATTAAGGGATTCAGATGTCGTTTTTCTTAAACTAGGGAAAGTTCAAAGGTAAACTGTACTATGAAGAGAAAATATTGATTAGATAGCTGAAGGTGTTTTTTTATTTCACAAGTAATTGTATTTTCTGGTACAAGAAAGAAAACATTGACTTTTTGCCTTCCTCCAATAACCTACCTTAAAAGAGAAAAGGTTGTTAAGTGTAAATGAAATTCAGTTCTTAAGTCACATGATAGTTCTATATATTTAAAATTCTTTTAGCTACACAAGAGCCATATTGGGTTCACAATCCATTATTGCGAGGCTGGGGGGCAAAAAAAACTCATGGGAAAGAGGAGGTTTGGTTTTTTTCCCCCCTTTGCAAGGTAACCAAAGAGATGTAAAAGAAATTCTAATTCTTGTCCCTATAAAATTAATTCTAAATTATATTTACCAGACAAGTGAGCAGGTTTTTTAAAACTTTTTAAAACAAAATGAGAAATTATATAAAGAGGAGGGGAAGGGCAAAGCATAAAGAAGACTATATATATATATATATATCTCAATAATTTTAACCTCTTCACTCAGAAATGTTGCTTAAAACAAGCTTCATTGACTCTTCCCAATTTCATCTCTTTTTTTCCCAGATATCTGAATAGGGACCATAGAAATGACCATGCTAGATTTACCATGAATGGGAGAAAGAATCAAGCTACAGTCAGAGCATACGTTCACCGATGAACCTGTCTATTAACAGAGAATGATAATGGATATTCTAATTTTACAGTATACAGAGAGGTATGCTAAAAAAATTAAGATTTTTTTTGCCTAAAATTAAGATTCTATTTTATTTACATACTGAATACCATTGAATGATTAGCTTTTTAAAAAAATTTACCTACTCATATGGTGCCCATTCAGTAAGGTGAAAATTTTTTCTCAATTCTTACAGATAGGCTAAAATACTATATATTTTTTTATCCCATGGAAATTCTTTTGAAATAAAAGTATTTCATGAGGCTAAAATCTTACACTAAATTTTTCAAAACTTAACAGAGAAGTCTTCTTGATCTTAGAAAAATTTTGCTTAGTCCATTAATACAATCAACTTCATGAAATACAGGGTCACTTTACTGGGTAAGCCACACATCATAAGGCATTACAAATGTGCAACACAAACAAGAAATTGCACATTTCATTCAACTAAACATACCCTAATTGAGAAATAAAGCTATTTAAAATGTCTTATAGTCAGTCATTTAAAAATTATTCAGGAAACATTAAACATTTGGAACTCATTTTCCCTACTATTCTGTCCAGTGAACTGGATTAATCCTAAGTAACAAAAATAAATATTTCAACTAAACGCTAGAGGTCTGAAAAAAATAAAAATCACATGGCAGTAGGGAGGGTAAACCTTTTGAGATTTAACCACTTTTTTTCATCTGAGACATTCACTCAAAACTAAACTGAGCTTACAAACTATGCATAAAGATAGTTTCATTTGTCAGTCCCTTAAATGCCAAGGATAACATTTCAGATAATTAGCCTAAATCAACTTTCATGATTCTCTAATCCCCCCAAACAAAAGTCACAACAATCAGATTTATACTGTAACTTCATTTCAAAATTATAAAATAAATTACAGTACTGAACCAAAATTGAGATTCCCTTAACATACCCTTTATACATTCATATTTTGAAAATGATCTTTTATATATGTGTGTGTGTTTGCTCATAATAGGTGTGCAAGTTTGTTGTGAAAGTTTAGTAGTTCTATCCTAGACCCAGGATATCAAAATAAAGAAAAAAATTACAAGCGGAAGAAAGAAATATAAGAACAAAAGGGTGTTTTTAAGAGATTAATGTCTACACAAAATGACTAATCAAAATGACATAATATACCTTGCTTTCAAGAATTACACAATCACATCCTAATGTGCTACTCATAATCACTATTTCATTCTTATAAAAACCTCAGGACAGAGCCAAAAACATCATGTACCGTATCTACTGCCTCCCAAAAGATCCCGGCTCTAATGGTATCTGCTCCTCCCCAAAGTGAACTCACACAGACACTTAATGTAACCAACATTGATTAGTCTATACAGTCTTAATAAGAGCTTTGCACCAATACTCAAGTACCATAATCTTGATTCTCCTCCTCTCAATTTGTGTCCTGCTGAATATGAAAAATTATTCAAAAGTTATTTTCATTTCTAAAATTCTAGAATCAAATCTAGTTTTTTAAAAAGACATTATAAAATATCATATTTATAAATTTAAATAATTACATTCTTACATCTTGGCAATGATACCATAACTTGCTATCTCATATAGAGATCATGTTCTCTATCGGTTGAGAGTGGATGACCTACCCATCCCATCCCCACCAGATCTGGAAAAGAAAATTACCCTTCCTCCTTCAATTTTTGGGGGGTGTGGAAAGCGAGGCTCTGAAGAACACTATCAATCCCAACACTGAAGCGAACAGAAGCTGGACCGTAAGGAGGACATTATAGGAGCAAAGCTGGGAAGACAGAAGTTTGGAGGTGAGAGTGGTCTTAAAATTTTCCCACTACCTGTAAGTGGGTAAATGCATTGTAGCCAAGGGAAAAGGGCCAAGAGTCCATTGCTGTTATCCCTGTCTACACCTCTAGGACAAGGGAAAAGAGGGTGAACTCAAAAGAATAAAAGGAAATAAAAGCAAAAAGGAAAAGTCCTTATAGTTAAAAGTCCTCACTATATGGAACAATAGATTATAGATACAATAGATTATGGGTTGGGGAAAAAAGGACATTCAGAAAGAGCAAAAATGTCTTTGTCCATGTATAATATGTTACCTCAAAAAAACCTAAATACAAACTAAAAAGTTATTTCAAAATTTCAGTAAGAGTGGGGTGGGCTAATTATTGCATTAACATATTCAAAAATAAACCTATTCTCATAAAGTCCTCATCACAAGAAAAAATATTATGTAACTATATAAGGTGATGAATATTAACTAGCTTTACTGTGGTAATTATTTCAAATAATACATATGTTAAGTCATTACATTGTATACCTTAAGGTAATACAATGTTATATGTCAATCATATTTCAATAAAACAGGGAGGAGGAGTTACCTATTCTCAAAATATGCAAACTCTCCTTCTACTCTTCTTATGGTTGATATCCTCCTAATATATGCTGATAGATATAAAATTATAATACTTCGTGAGTCACAGGACAAATAACTTTTCAACTTACAAGGCAAATCTTACTGGCAACCCCAAGTACCCTTTATTTACTTTCTTGGTAGAATTTTTAAAGTGTTCTTACTCTTGCTTTCCATGCAGTTTGTGTGCAAGCTAGACAGTCCCTTTTAAAGGACTCCTTTAAAGTCCCAAACTCGCTGTTTCATGGCCCATCTGAGTGAGCAGCTCTGCTAGGAACATACCACGCCATTTTCTACATTTTTACCTCTCCACATGAAATGCCCTCATCGTGAAAAACTCTTGCTCAGACAACCACACACAGCTCATCGCCATCCTTTCCTCCTTCTACCATGGAATTTTCCAGGGCCTGCCGAGCTGTTTGCTTCCCCTATCTAGCCAGGGTTCACTGCCCTGGCTTGGTGTTTCCACAGGACACAACATATAAAACCAAATTTTAAATGATTTTTAAAACTGTTTTCTTACCCTATTTCCCTGACCCTTCATGGAAATACTCTGCTTAAAACCCTTTAGTGGTTCCCATACCTAAGAGCAATGTTTTTCAAATGACCAGTTACTACTGTCATTTTTTTCCATAAAAACAGAACAGAAAACACAAAAATACACCATACAAAGTATATTATTTCATGACATTTTATCATTTACATATGTGTGTACTAGATTCCAAGGTAAAACTGTGTATCTTACTATAATGGATCATTGCCAACAAAAGCTTGAAATACACCTGCTTTTGTTTGGTGTACAAGGCCCTCTAATTTGGCCCCAGCATAAGATTCTAGGCCCATCATCCCTTGCTACACCCTGAAAAGCCAAGTTCATTGTGCCAAACTTTTGTAGTTCCACATCTTACTGTAATTATACTCTTACCTCTGCCTTAAATGCCCTCTCATTTGTCTGCAAGGCCACCTGTACTCATCCTTCATTATTTAATATATTAACTCCTCCACACAAACTTTTTTAGCCTTCCCTCAGCAGCTAATGACACTTACCCTTTGTACCTGTATGAGGAATTACAACCTACATTATAGTTCCTTAGACATTTCACTGTACTTTTTAATTTTAGACTTGACTATCTTCTGAACTTCTAAACTATAAACTCCCTGAGGGAAGGAATACATTTTACTGTAGTCCTGCCTCTATATTAGCAGCACTGAGCTACTGCTGTACGTGCCATATAACAGGAGCTCAAAATTGGTAAAATGAACAAATAGAAAATTAAGAATTTGCATTTTAACTTCTCTAATGTTAGAAATGATTGCCTTTGCAGCCCTGGCCAGGGAGCTCAGTTGGTTGGAGCGTTGTCCCAATGCGCCAAGGTTTCAGATTCGATTCCCAGTCAGGGCACATACAAGGATCAAGTACTGAATGCATAAATAAGTAGAACAAATTGATGTTTCTCTCTTCCTCTCTCCCCTCCTCTCTCTCTCTCAAATCAATAATTACAAATTAAAAAAAAAAAAGAAATGATTGCTTTTGCAACAACGCCTGTTCATATTGCAGTGCTGGATCAAGATTTCCTCATTTTTGCTACAGTAGCTCCCGAAGAGCAGCACCCAGTAGCCTAAGGCAGAAAGAGAAGGTATCAACTTTCTCTCTCAGTAAAAGGACTAAGTTCAGGTTGCAATGCAGCAGCACCGACTTCCATGCTTCAGGAAGTTATCTAGGGAAAGGCAGAGAAGGTTTCCAGAGGTTCCCACTGGCAGGTGAAATTAATCAGAAACAGCATTATCAGACCTCATTAGTGGGAACAGTCACGTTAACTCTTTAGGGGAGTGGGAGGGAGGGCTTTCTATTCCCTCACTGATGGCACTAAATTGCCAATATATGGTAATTGCTAAGCAAAACAAAAGATAACATGAAATAACTCATTGAAGTTACTTGGTTTCTGTTGCCTACTCTAATAGTTCTGACACAGCTAATGACTCACTGTTCTCATTATGAGATACTACTTGGGGAACTGGGGGTTATACCTATCAGGGGCTCCTCAGCCAGACTTTGAAGCTTTTCGTAGACTTTATCTTACATACATGAATGTCTTAATTCTTGGGTGTCTGATACACCTATTTCACAAACCAAAACTTCAACTGCCTTCACTGTAATTAAACAGTGCAAGCAGCATCCAAGATACTTTGATGGACTCTGCCAACTGTCAGTTTCAGCTGTTCTTTTCCGTTTCCACCATAGTTGATAAACTACTATTACAGGAGCCAAGTTTATTTCTGCCTGAATTAATCACTCATTTTCTTTAAAAATAATTCATTTTGCTTAAACTTTGCCTCTAGACTTGCAATTTTATCCATAATTAAGGCAAAGATAAGTTATTATAATAATCTAACACTAGTCAAAAATATATCCATAAAATTTGAAACTCTTCACCCACAATATTAAATTTTACATATTTGTCAGAAGTTAATTCATGATTGCATGGGTACAACTTTAAAGACCATTTAAAGCTCTGTTTCCTTTTGTCTTAAATAAGCGCAGAAGGCTATGCCTATTCCGCACTTACTAGGTATAAACACCTACCAAGTGTAGGAACTTCCACAAATGCCTCCCCTGTATGCTCTTCTACTTCCACCTATCCACCCTCCTTTGACAGCCCCACTTGAGCAAGTCTACCAATGAGAATGAGTCATAGCCCCAAATATAATGCCATAAACACTCCTTGTCCTCTGTAGTCCACCTTTAAGAATTTATTAAGGGCAAATAAATTAGTTTATAAACTAATTTAATTACACTGAAGTATCTAAAATGTGTGCTATGTGTAGGGGCTTGCTTCCAGATATTAAATACCAGTCCCCTTAGTATTAAGTTCAACCCAAGCTTCCCTTGATAAAATGATGAGCATTCATGAAGATTAAAGGTAGTGGAAAAATGATCTTCTTCCATGATGCTACCACTCCACCCTCTAGAGCGGATGCAGCTTTCAACATGAAAAGCCGCCACTTGATTTTCCCCCCTCAAGTTTTAAATAGAAGAGCTATAGATTCTCAAGAGAAGCCATATTTCAAAGGTTTTGAATAGCATTGTTCAGTATTTTCTCTTATTAAAATTGGTGCAATTCATCCAAAACATTTTTCAAATGCTATTTTTCAGCTTACATGCTTAAAAACTGCTTAGCGAAAACAATTGCTCTCTCTGAAAAATTTACTTCAAGACACTATTAATCAAAATAGAAAGAAAGAGAAGAAAATAATTCTCTTTTATAGTCCGGAAAAAAATCTGAAAATTCATCTAAGTCCTTCATTTTACAGATAAGAAAACAGAGTCCATACAAATTATTTGCCTTAGATCACAAAGCATTAGAAATAGATTGAGGTATTTTAATTGCTCTTAGCAGTACCCCAAATTATGCAAGTTAGCTATGTACTTCATCCATTGTCGTTTACATTTTAAAACTATCACTTTTTCTCTTTAATTCCTGATGAAGGACTCCAACAACATATGTTCTACATTTTAAAGCTTGTTCAAGTTAAGAAACTTCGAATTCTAACTCCACAAAAAAGGTATTAAGAACTCTTCTCCAAAAGTTTCAAGAAAGTGTAGGTGTGCACACCCCTAAGCTGTCACAATGAATTTCAAAGTACATCTTTATTATTGTTGTCTCCTAATTACATTTTAGATGTGTTTTTCAACCACCAAAAGAAAAAAAGAAAAAATTCTAGAAGTTTCTCTTTGACAAACAGCATCAACAATCTGTCAATGAAAAGATTACATGATTACTTATTAACATATTATGGGTTTCTGGTTTAAATTAGGAAGTCACTAGCATTTTATCAATTTACTGCATGAAGAGTTAATAAAACTTTGGAAAATGCACTCTTAATTGACTTGGGATCTGAAAGAAGGTGAAGATCTGACATTGTGAACACACACTGAAGACCTGAGCAAACAAGAGAAGAAATGCACAAGTTCCTTCAATAAAAAGCTCTTTCCTATTCAAGTTCTGATTTCTTACCAAGTGCACCAGCACTCTGGAGGCCGCATCAGTAAGACTTTCTGATTGTCATTTTCATGCCCCAATAAATCAATTCTGTACATGTTAGCTTTAGATAGTCAAGGGCAAAGCAGAGGGCACAGTGAGGGCAACAATTTACATTGGATCATTTTCAAGGACTGTAGTCTAACCACTCATTACTTTACAACTGTTTCTTTGTGCAACTAATTATTCTCAAAGTACTGAGAGAATGCAGTACTGTACTTCTCTGAAAGACACTGGCAACAAAACCTAAAACAACATGATTTTGATTACAAACTGATGCGGCAGTTTGACAAGTGCAGTGTGTGTTGTCTTCTTAAATATTACTAACGTATGTTTCTTTATTATGACCTCCGAGTGTCACGCCAAAAAAAAAAACAAAACAAAACAAAACACTTGTTAAAGGTTAACACACCTATACTTTTAAAGTATGGCCAGCTTAGCAAGGTGGCAAATTTGTTTCAAAACATCAAACACAGACAATCACCACCACGAGACACACACGCGCGCGCGCGCGCGCGCACACACACACACACACACACACACACACACACTCAAAGCTGTGTTAAGCACAAAAAATCCTTACCCCATTTTGCCCAATGAAAACTTGCTTTGAAGTTTCTGCTGTTAGACTACGGAATTAACTTCCAGAGGAATTTCTCCGTCTGCTATTTCGCAGTTCTTTTTCCACCCCCCGAGATCCTTTTCTGGAGGTATTTCAGTAATGCTGACAATTCAATTAGTTCCCTTATGTAAAATGGTTTCTCTCTCGTAAATACCAAAACGTTCAAACAGAGGTGGCATTGGATTATTAGAGTTAAAATGCTGCGCGGAGGAGACAGCGGTCAACTCTATTCCACAAAATGAGTCTACGTGTCAGAAAACGCAGAATCCAGCTTCACAGAGTCCTATAAAAAATGAGTTCGGTGGTCATTTCGCTCATGCCCTCCTCCGTTCACAGAGAGCCAGGTACCTCTCGGTCTTTTCGGTGCTACTAAGGCTGCGGGTTCAAATTTCTCTACCACACCAGGTCCCTGGGGGTGGAGCGTGCAACCCAATGCGACGTGCACTTTATAGAGAGCCCTACGAGAACATAAAAATCCTAAAAGCAGTAATGTCACTGCGTCCCTGCACTCACATTAGAAAAAGCTATATAGGAAAAAAAAATCTCCTCGAAGTGCAAACCCGGCAGCTCACGATGTGCACAGCACTCCACATTGGAATCTGTCTTTTGAATGTTTTCGTCTCCTAAGACTCGGAGCAGAGACGAGGTGGGGAGGAGGAAAAGAAGGCTGGGCAGAATCGATTCATTCTCCGGAGGAGAATAAACGGAGCCATTTCCAGGCTGGCAGCAGGCTGGGGGCGCAGCGCACACCGGAGAGCAGGGGGAGGGGGCCCGATCCCACCTCCCTCAGCCCCTTCCCGCCCCCCGCCGCTGAGCACAATGGAGCCCGGCTTCCGCCTGGCCCTTCATTCGCGGCTGCCCACTCTTCCCTCCTCTCCAGAGCACAGCAGGTCCGAGGCTCCCGTCGGCGGAGAATGAATGAATCAGAGAGCTAAGCCCCGCGCTGCCCCCGGCACCCTTCCCCCAGCTCCGGGGCGGGCCAAGAGGTGGAGGACGGAGCTGAAGTGTCGAGGGGAGCCCGCCCGAGTCGAGGCGGGCAGCGAATTCCGCGTCGGGGGCAGGAGAGCGGGGCTCGAAGCCAAGGGAGAGCCGTTGCTCCAGCGCCCCTACGTCTGCTCCTAGCCCCTCACGCTCCGCGCCGCCGCCTTGCGCCGCCTCACAGTCCCCGGGCCCCGCCGCCTCCTCACACTTCCATCACCGCCCGCCTCCGTCGGCCTCCAGCTCCCGCTCGGCAGAGCAGCGCCGACCCGGGCGTCCCAGAAGCCCGCCGCTGCCTCCCCCTCCACCGGACGGCCGCTGAGCGGAGGGCGCCCCTTCCCGGGTCAGCGCCGCCCGCTCGAGCCCAGCACGGTGGCAGAGCTGGCTGCGGAGGGGAGGGTGGAGACGGGGCGGGGAGAACGGGGGGCAAGATCGGTCCCTCCCCCTGCTCACGGGAGGAGGCAGGAGGCAGCCACCACCGCGGAGCCGCGGCCAGGCGCTGGGGACAGGGGCGCTGACACGTCCCCAGGGCCCTGCTTGCAGCAGGAGGAGGCTGCAGCCGTGAGGACAGCGGGGAGGATGGTGGCCCCAAGCCGGCCCGCGTGGGAGCTAGTCCGCCGGCAGGTCCGTCGGTCTGTCCTTCCCTCCTTTCCTCCCCCCTCCCCTAGTGGCCGGCGGCGGGCGGCATGAGCGCTTTGATCCTCCGCAGGCTCCTGGCTGCCACAGCCTCCTCCTCCGCACCCCACACCAGGGGCCCGCGCTGTGTCTCCATCCTCCCCGCAGGAGGACCTTTAAATAGCAACGTCAGCGCGCTCTTCTCCGCACACACGTCACCCGCTGCTCACGTCACCCGGGTGCGGGGGATGATGTCACGCGGCCGGAAGTACTGCTAAATTAGGGAAGGAGCAGGGGGAGGAGAATTCCGCGAGCTCCTCTGTGCCCACCTGTTCTCGCTTCTCCTTAAAGGCCAAAGCACAGGAGACATCCCGAAAGGAGCCTGGGGAAGGAAGCGGCGGCGATTTCCTTGCAGCACGGGTGCCAAACGCGAGTGAATCACTCATAGCAACAGTGCCCAAGTGTCGAGCGGGTGATATCCTATCTCCCACTCGCACCTCTGTTGCAGCAGCATCCCCGGGCTTCTCAAATCCCCTAGCACAGAAATGTGGGAGGAAAGCCTGATCACTTGTGATAGGTTATTTCTAACAAGGCTTGAGAAAAACACCGTAATTTTCGAAAGTTATTAAATGCCATTCGGGACATAGGAGACTGTAAAACTCCCCCCCCCCCCTTAGTGGTTACCTAAATCACGAAAGAATAGAGAAATGAACAAATGTTAAAATGTTATAAAGGATAGTAATTAATGGGGGAGAAGGAAAAAGGCCATCAAATGATCTAAATGTTTTTATTGCAAAACAGCAATGTTTTGGCATAGGATAATGAGTCAACCTTAACTTTGAAAGTTTACTCATAATCATAGGCGTAGCAAATGCCAGTATACCCTTTCAATTCCAGTTTATCAAGAATATGAGTTCCACTCTATAGAAATTAAAAATAAGACCACCAAGTCCCTTTCTTTATTTTTGAATATTAACACAAACACATTTCGATTATTTTTGACTTCCTTAGTTTGAGCCATATAATTACAATGTCTCTTAAAGATGTTGATTTTCATTTCCTACATGGTTAGGGTGAACAGCCATTTTATAGATTTACTACCTGTATATGTGTGTATAATAAACAATATTTTGACTGCTTATCAAATTGTAAATTAATACAAAGTTTTAAAATGTCTTTATTATTTTTATTATTCATTAGGTACACTTAAATAATGAACTTTGATTTTGCGAGCCATGACCCAAGAAATAGAATTACTGCATAATGCCAAAGGCCATTGCTATTTCAGAGTTAATCCATAAATTCAGTGACCATGTTTTCCAAACCAAAATCCAGACACATCGTTTGACAATAGACAAAATATTTGATATCTGAAGTGACCTGGAAAATCCAGGATATAGGTTTACCAACCTATAAAGTGATTGTTAGGAGAGCTGTAAATAGATATCAATGCAGTTTAAATAAAAGAAGCTAAACTCTACAGAATTTATACCAGGTGTGGCTTTTCAAAAATGTTTTTAACGTTCAACTACCAACATGATTCCTAATTAAGGAATATTGGTTTCATAGCTTTGTACATTTACGTTTTCTTGGTAAAGCTAGGAGCCCACCATTAATGGACACCAGACAAAATAGGACCAATTTGTAACTAAATCAGGCTTTCAGACTATCTTCGCATTATAAAATCATGATCTTGCTTGTAACTTGAAATACTAAAAATAGTTTTTTAGGATTGTAACAAAGGTTAATCAAAAACAAACCCCTGTTTGGCAATTTGTTTAATATATATAATCATATTAATAGAAACGTACTAATTTATCTTTCAAATAAATGGAGCTTCTTACTTATGTATAAAATATTAACAATAAAACTGTCATCTTTCAAATAATGTCATCCCTTGACTGTTGCAAATTGAAATACAAATTATTTCCCTTCTGAACTAAATTACTTTTCTCTTTCCTGCTCTATCTGTCCATGTTAAGTAAAGGTCACTTTATCATTATCAAACACTTCACTCTACCCTTTTATCATGACTTCTTGGGGCGTACAATCTTATTCCCCCTCATCTTTATCCAACTGTCAAAACGGCCTATCAGCTGCCTCCCTGTCTTTAGACTCCTGACCCTTCATTAGTTTCTACTTTTCAAAGCTGCATGATTGCTTCTCAACTGCTCTTTTGTCAACTGAAAACTGGGAGTAAACTTTTTCCTATATAAATCTAATGGTTCATTGTAATATAATTATTCAAATTTTATGTGATTATGTGGTGTGCTTTTAATTTAGAAAATTCTGCCAATAATTGTTGAATTTTTTTTCTAGCTTGTGTGGGGATTTAGTGAATCAGAGAAATCTATATTCCCATGCACCCAAAGGAATAAGACATTTTATGTTTCATGGAATATCTGCTCAGAAATAAAGTAACTGTTCTTTTCTCCTCCCTTGAAACAATTCTAATACAATTGTGGGAGGAGTTGGAAAACTAGTCTATGGCTTTTCATCAAAAAGTAAAATATCATTTCTTCTAAAACTGGGCTGAGGTAACGCAAATGCTAGCTATGAATTTCTAACCCCGGTTACCTTGTATGCTTTTTAGAATAGTGAGCTTCTTAGAGAGTAATTTTTTTTTTTTTTTTACCGGAAGAGGCAGAAAGTACTTTGGTAGAGTTTCAAAATTTTAACAGTTCCTGTTTCCCACTACACTCTGAAAATTTGTTAAGAGGTTTATGAATACCCTCTGATTTTAGAATCTGTGGGCGAAGGCATCTGTTTTAGTTACAGAGTTTACTTCCATGCCCTTAATAGGAGATGGCAATATTCAATGGGTGTTCATAGACTGGTCATGACATGTCCTTTTTCAATGAAAAGACATCTAGGGAATAGAAAAACTTCGCAGGAAAGAGAGTTAAAGCCAGATTTTATTTTTAATTGCCTATATTAGATAATAGCAACTCCTTTTCAACTTCCCTCTTTTTATTTTTTAAATATATTTTATTGATTATACTATTACAGTTGTCCCAATTTTTCCCCTTTGCCCCTCCACCCAGTAACCCATTCCCTCCAGCAATGCCCCCACTTAGTTCACGTCTACGGGTCATGCATATAAGTTCTTTGGCTACTCCATTACCTATGCTGTTCTTATCATCCCCTTCTCTGTTTTGTACCTACCAGTTTGTGCTTCTTATTCCCTACACCTTTCTCCTCATTTTTCCCCTTCCTCCTCCCAGCTGATAACCCTCCTAATGATACCCATATCATTGTTGTTTGCTTAGTTTGTTATTTGGATTCAATTATTGATAGTTGTGAATTTATTGCCATTTTAATGTTCATTGTTTTGATCTTCTTTTTCTTATATAATTCCCTTTAGCAAATAATGGCTTGGTGATGATGAACTCCTAGCTTTACCTTGTCTGGGAAGCACTTTATCTGCCCTTCAATTCTAAGTGATAACTTTGCTAGATAGAGTAATCTAGGTTGTAAGTACTTGCTTTTCATCACCTTGAATACTGCTTGCCAGTCCCTTCTTACCTACAAAGTTTCTTTTGAGAAATCAGCAGATAGTCTTATGGGAACTCCTTTGTAGGTAACTCTGCTTTTCTATTACTACTTTTAAGATTCTCTGTCTTTAACCTTTGGCATTTTAATTATGATGTGTCTTGCTGTGGTCCTCTTTAGGTCCATCTTGTTTGGATTCTTTGTGCTTCCTGGACTTGTATGTCTGTTCCCTTCACCAAATTAGGGACGTTTGGTTTCATTATCTTTTCATATAAGTTTTCAATTTCTTACTCTTCCTCTTCTCCTTCTAGCATCTCTATGATTCAGATGTTGGTATGTTTAAAGATGGCCCAGAGGTTCCTAAGCCTATTCTCGTATCTTTGAATTCTTTTCTCTTCCTGCTGTTCTGATTGAATGCTTTTTCCTGCCTTGTGTTCCAGTTCGTTGATTTGATTCTCAAGTTCATCCCCTCCACTGTTGGCTCCCTGTGGATTTTTCTTTATTTCACTTAATGCAATCTTTATTTCTGCCTGGGTCTTTTTTATGCCTTTGAAGTAACTGATGAGTTCCTGGAGCATCCTGATGACCAGTGCTTTGAATTGTGCATCTGATAGGTTGCTTATCTTCATTTCATTTAGTTCTTTTTCCAGACTTTTGTTCTGTTCTTTCATTTGGGCCATATTTCTTTTTCTCCTCATTTTGGCAGCTTCCCTGTGTTTGTTTCTGTGTATTAAGTAGAGCTGCTTTGACTCCCTGTCTTAGTGCACCTGTTAAGTTGTACGGGGCAGAGCCTTAGTTAAATGCCAGGGCGGGGCAACCCTTATCACTGTTCTGTTGCTCTGTGTGGAGGACTCACAGGGGGTAGGGGGGACAGTGCTGCTGCCTGGCCTCTGGAGTTTTGCCAAGGAGGAAGCTATCTCCCCACTCGCACTTTACGTTCTCCCCCTATGCTACTGGCACCCCTCAGCTGTTGCCCTGGTGCTGAATCCCAAAGTGGGGTGGATCTGCATCAGTCTTAAGTTAGTTTCAGGCCCTTTACGAGGACAGTTTCTTCCACCATCCCAACCCCCACCGGTGGTTACAGCCAGAACTTTTGGGGACTTATCTTCCTGGTGCTGGGCTTCCTGGTCTGGACTGGGGCTGGGGTCCCTCGCTCCCAAGGTATCCCTCCCAATTTTTATCCACCACATGTGGATGTGGGACTGCCCCTTCTCATCCACCTCTCTGTGCCTCTCTGCGTATCTCCACATCTCTGCCACTCCTACCCGTCTGGATGAATGTGGCTCCTTTAAATCCTTGATTGTCAGACTTCCATACAGCTCAATTTTTTGACATTTCTGGGTGATACTTGTTTTGTAGTCTGTTTGTATTTTTTGATTAGTTGTGCACAGAGGCGAGGTATGTTTACATACAACCTCATCTTGACCAGAAGTCTCAAGTTCCCTCTTTTTAATGACCAAAATACCACTATTGCTTCAAATAAAGTCCTAGGGAGAGAGAAAAGATATCTCTGCATAAATAGAAATTTCGAGTCCTAGTTTATGCCACATAGTTATATGAATAAACTAAGTAATCAGGAAAGACTAAAAGTAAAAGAAAAGAATGAAAGAGTTGTAAGGAAACAGAATTTATCCAGTTGGCCTCCCAAAGTCATCCCACATCCTCTACAATATATCGGATACTGGGTGCCAGTAAAAAGAGTATTTAGCCTGTTCAAAACCATCCTTTACTATTATCAATAAACAAGGTAGTTAATAGTCCCCAGGATGGAAGTATAAGTGTTTGACCTCTCCAAGGCAATGACTTGAGGACAGTTTTTACTCTTTGGTGTATCTGCACTATTTTAACAGAGTGTTGGGGAGTGGGGGAGGGAAGGAAGTTAGAGAATTATTCTCAGGAAATATATGATATAGAGCATGTGGAGAATAATCTCATAGAACTTTCCTTGCTCTGATTTTTACCGTGAATTCATTCTTTGTTTTCTAAATATGGTTAAAGAGATGCAAATATAATTCCAGATTTATGAAAGAGCATATCAAATATCAGTTTTCAGTTGATGCTGTAAGAAAATGGTTGTACAGCTATATATGTAGTTTTTTTTTTAATATTCAGAAAAGAAGATGTTATGGTGCGTTTGGAAAAATTATCTGGCTTAACTGCTAGGTTGTTTGTTTGTGTTTTGGTTGTTATAAACAAAAACTACAGAGAACAGGCTGGAAAAAGGTGCAGATCTTCAGAGCACTATAGTAAAGAACACAGAGTAAAGCTTGTGCTACACCTGTGTAGTTACTTAGAATGGAATGCTGTGGAAGCTGATTGCCATGGTAACCAATAATCTTTTTTCATGAATGAGAGAACAAGACAACCATGAGGAAAATGTTTTAAATGAGCTACCTTATTTTGTGATTCTTTTGGTGCCAGTTAGGAGCAAGCCACCACCCTAGGTGAACAACACCCTTATGAAAGGAAGTTGCCTTATTATCAAAGAGAGAAGACTAGGACAAAAAAATTGGGGCATTTCAAAGAGAGATAAGGGCTTAAGATGGCAGAACATAATTGGTAGAGACTCTGACATGGCTGAAGTGGGCAGACACAATACCTGGAAACTGTGTTAAAGGTTCTTCCAAAAATAAGAGGCCAGAATAAAGATTGCTAACATTTGGGAGATTCAGCCAAGATACTTCATGAGTTATTTGTGAGGTTTTTAAGATTTCTTTATTTCTTTTAATCTGATTCTAAATAGTAATTTCTCTAAAAATTAAAATGGAAATGGTAAATATACCTTTAGTCAATATCTATTCTTTTATTTTAATAATGAATTGCATTCATGATAAATATATAAATATAGTTAAATCTGCACTACATGCCTGAATTGATTGGATCATCTGCTAAAATGTCTTACCCTTTGAATAAAATCCAAACTGCATGCCTTGGCCTATGAGGCACTGTGTGATGGGCCCCTGCCAACCTTTCTTACCTTGATTGCTGGCTGCCCGGCCCCCATTGCTAGTGTGTGAGTTAGTGTATCAACTGCAAGGAACAGAAATCACACCTAATGGTGACTATGGGAGGGACACCAGACTCTGTATCTGAGGGTCCCTGTCTAGGGGCCAGCTGAGGTGGGAGTGAGGGTTGTCATGGATGGGGGGAAACAATAAATCATTCCAGACACTTCTCTGTCCATCTGCCAAGAGAGGAGCAATGGCTCTTCCCTCTAGTGGAGAAGGCCCTGAGCCCTTTGTCCAAAGGATTTTATTGAAAGGGTTATCGTTTGGGCTAGGTAATAAGAATGTACAAGGGATCTCTTTACATCAGTATGTTAAAGTTTACAGAGAACAGATGATGTTTTGAAGAAAACAAATGTCAGGAACACACCAATTTACATGGGCCCGAGAGGAGACAGGTAAACATGAGAGCATAAACATAACAGCGCCAAAGGGTTTAGGGTCAGGGTCTGTGAGTAATGTAGATTTCCTTTCCAGCATGAGCTGGTTATCATAGCTTTTGAGGGAAGAACAAAGCATGCTTTTAAGGAATTTACTTCTAGGCCTGATTTCCCCCAGGGACCACCAGATCCAGTTTAGGGCTGACTCCAGTATTGTTTCAAATCTAAGCCAGGCAGGGGGAGGGCAAGGCAGCCAGGATATAAGGAAATAAGGAGATTTCTTTCAGAGAGAATGAGGACCTCAGCTATATCAAAGCAGAGGGGTGAGGGTCTTTCGCCCTTTCTCCGTGTCCCCCAAGTTTTTTCCCTGATGCTCATGTGGCTGTGCCTGTCTTAGTTTGCCCCTTTCATTGAAGGTTCTTACCTGTCATTGACTAACCAGCCATCCTCCAGGGCCAAGCAGGGTGATATGAGGGAGGCAGGGGCTGCACCCCTGCGAGGAGGACAGGTTTTTTCTCCTCAGTGACCTGTTTTCCCAAGGGCTCCTTGATTAGCTCCAACCTTGGGGCCCTTTTGCCTATCGGCGGGGCTGCAGTTCCTGAAACCAGATGGGGCATTTCCTAACAGGTGACCTAAGTTATAAGGTTGTTTTTTATTTGTTTATTTACTTAACAAGAAGTCTGAAGGTAGGTGATTCTACAGTTGGTTTGGAAGATCTATGGTGTCATTAGGGTCCAGGTTCTTTCCAGCCTTTCACTTTGCCATCTTCATGTGTTGTCTTTTAAACCTGGTTTCTTGTCTCATGGTTATTAAGCGACTATTGGATTTGTAGTCATCATATTCTCACAAAGAGCATCAATAGCAGAAAGGGAGGGAAAAAGACTGAGGAATTTTCTCATTTATGCCTGCTTCTTATCAGAAAGAAAAATCCTCAAGAGGCCCCCAGAAAATTCCCTCCCATGTCTCATTGGCCAGAACTGGGTTACGTGCCTACTTCTAAATCAATCACTGACAGTTTCAAACAAGGTTTTTATGATTCACTTACACAAATGGTAGTTCATCCCTTGAGTCTACATATTGTGTCTGAACAAAATTAGAGATCTCACAGCAAGGAAAAAGAGGCAATGGCTATTGGGTGAGGAAACCACTTATTTGCCACACAGCCAAAAAACACTCTGGTCTTCCTGCTACTCTTAAAATATGATAAGATTGTTCCAAATACAGTGCCTTTGCTACCTGTAACACATATGCCTGAGGTCTTCACACTCTTCCCTATTATTTAGTCTTATACTTAAATTGCATCTCTTGAGCAAGATCTCCTGAACATTCTTTATAAAATACCTGGATATTCATAGCCACTCACTCACAGATGTACATCAGTAGAACTGGTTGCCCTGACAATCATTGACTTAACTCTTCATCATTATATCTACTAAAACAGAAACTAGCTGCATGACCAATTGTTGGGATGATGTGGAAAAGATGCTTGTATCATGCAAGTGGTTGGCTATAAGAGCCTTGAAGTCATTTTTTAATCAAAGATTTTATGACTACTCAAGTCTGAGCTGATATCAAAGCAGCCTTTCACCCTTAGGTTTCCTACATTGTCTTCTTCAGAGAATATCCCCTCTCCTCTGATGTTACTGCACAACTTACTTTCTCCTCTTTCATACTCCAGTCTCACATCTAGTCTACTGAATAGCTCCATTTGAGTGTTCTTATACACCAAAATAGCTAAAACAAATTAAACATGTAATCCTTCATAATTGTCCTCTCAGGTTTCCTTATTTCTGTAAATGATAGGTCAAGCAAGACTGACAGATTTTCTGGTATAAAAAAACAACAAGCTTTTTAAAAAATTAAACAGCTTATTACTTACATAGATAGTAGAAGCAGGAACAGCAAAGGTGCCAGCTCCCCCTGTCCCCTGTCCCACAGAACAACACAGAAAGAAAGGAGGCTGGATGACAGTGCAGTATGAGTAGTGGAATATCCTGTTGCTTCCCGCAGCTAGTAGTTTTATAGCCTGCAGGTGTATTCTAAGGGTGTGGGGGAGGGGTTGTTATATAATAAAGAACAGTGGCTGGCCTTTGTTTCTGGTTCCTGGGGGTTAACTTCTAAATTCTTGACTTTTCCCAAGAGACAGAAGTATCTTTGTTATTCATGGTGGGCACCTGAGTTTATGCTAATAAGAAAACTCAGGATGGGGGCTGGCCAGGCCAAAAGATGAACTCTGTAATTAGACGACTGGGGCTTTGTTCCGGGTGATATCAGCCCAACCTCTGCAGAAAGATTGAATTCTATCATCTCACCAATGATTCAGTCAATTGTGCCTACATAATGAAATTCCAGTAAACACTCTGGACGTAAAGGTTCAGGTGGGCTTCCCTGGTTGGTAATCATACGTTGATGTATAGGAGGGTTCAGTCCTGAAGACAAAGAAACTTCACATGGGACGGACATGGGGCCCTCCTGACCCTGAAGGACAGGGGACCCTCTAAGAACTTGCCCTATGTGTCTCCTATGTTGGCTAATCTTGTTGTATCCTTTATGATAAAACTATTATAATAAGTATGGTGCTTTTCTCAGTTCTGTGAGTTGTTCTAGTGAATTATCAAACTTGAAGGAATAATGGGAACTCTTGAATTTGCAGTTAGTTGGTTAGAAGTGTGGGTGTCCTGGGAAACCCTGAGCTAGTAGCTGGTGTCTGAAGTTAGGGCAGTCTTGTGGGAAACTGCCCTTAAACTGTGAAATTTGACCTAACTTCAGGTAGTTAATGTCATAACTGCAATACAGAAGGGAAGGCAGAAAACCTCATTCCTCTTCAGAACCTAGGAGATGATGAGAAACTGTCTCACAATACGCTCCTGGAGGATATGGAGACAGTGAGAAATGGCCTTGAAGTAGTTTCTTGCAAGCTTCCCATGGTTTCATGTTCCAAGAGGATCATAAGACATTTGCTAAACTTAGATCAGCTATACTTAAGCTTTGCATCAAAAAGGGTCTGGAAAAATGTTTACCAAAGTGCTGACAGTTGTTATCCCTGAGTCATGGAATCAGAAGATGTTTGGTTTTCTTCTTGATGCCTTTCTTTTTTATACTTTATAGAGGTAATTTAGAGAGTGGGTAGGTGTGGGCTCTGGGAAAATCCTTGCTGGGTTTGGATCTCGACTCTGTCATTTAGTAGCTACTGTGCTTGACAGTGATCCATTAAACTGTCCTCCTAGTCCATGGGTTCAGTTAGCTCCAGATACTCCAAGACGTGCATTCACTCCTCTGTTACCGTCTTCATTTACAAGAAACATCATGTGGAACTATCATTTTCTTTCCTGAAATGAAGATATAATGTGTCCATGGCAAGGCCTTAATTCATCATCTTTGTTTTTCCATAAAATAAACAACTCAAAGAACAAAAAAAACCATGCTAGTTTGGCATGATTTTCTTCATAAGCAAGACTTCAAGCAAATTGTTTAGGTCTTTATACCTAAGTTTTCTCACTTGTAAACTGAAAATAATAAATAATAATCCTTACTTCACAGAGTTCTTGTGAGGATTATATTAGTTAACATAAACAAAACTCTTAGAATAGTGCCTGGCACATAGAAAGCACTGAACAAATGTTAACTATTTTTAATACTTATATGTGTTATTTAATTTGTATACAGTAACCACATATTATCTTTGTAAACAGGAGAAAATAAAATTTAAACATACAAAAATTCAAATTTACTATTATATATAAATAAATTTATTTATTTTTTCTATTCCCAACTAGACAAATTGGCCAATTTTTTTTGCTTATAACCATAACATTTCATAGTTACCCTGTAGAGAAATGGAATAACTTTTGAGAAAGTATTTGAAAACTTCAATGAATATCTTAGATGAATATATATATAAAGAAAATACATATATAATAGATATATATTAAAAATATTTGTTACTTGAAATTCTTCAGCCACCCTCCAAAATAAGCCACAGTTAATATTTTGATTCATAGATATTTAAAGGAAGGAAATACATTAGAATGTTCATCATGTTTTATTTGTGGATAATGGAATTTTGGATCCTCTTTTTTCTTTATACCTTTATACATATTTTAAATTCTTTCAAGTCACCATGTATTTTTTGTAATTAGAAAAAAATGTTATATTTAAAGATAAAATTGTTTTATCTGAATCCTTTTTTCACTTTACAAAGAAGAAAGTAGAAGCAGAAAACCTTGGAGACTTGCTTCTGAAACATTCTGAAATTATATTTTTATTGGTTTCAACAAGATTTACAACCTACTCTGAAATGCAGTAGAGTGAGTGGGCACCGCAAAACAAATTTGCTTGAAAGCTCTAGAACCAGCACATGAATAGTCATGACATTTGGCAACGTGTCCCTGTTGAAAAATAGTTTTTATAATGTGATGGTGGATGTTCTACAAACAGAGTAAGTTGCATGCAGAATAAAATGAAAAAATTTTAAAAGTAGAGATTAAAGATAACTAAAGACAAGAAGTTGTTTAATGAAACTTTCTTTTGTTAATACAACTTACAATCAAACACAAACATGAACTTTAAGAATATAAGTAAGTTCTTAAGTATACAAGGTCTGTCCAGAGAGCATTCAGCCATGTCATATGAAAAATAGAGTTATTTATTGAAGAACATGCAAGATACAAGAAACATTGTACATAGGACAGTGACACCTAATTTCCATTCAAAGTAGGCACGCTGGGACCTCACAGAGTTCTTTCAATTGCGATCAGCCATCTCATCATATTTTCCTGAATCTCATCGACAGTCTGAGATCGCTTCCCTTTCAAAGGTGCCTCTAGTTTTGGGAAAAGCCAGAGGTTGCAGGGTGCCAAATCTGGGCTGTAGCAGGGCTGAGTCTCCTGGGTAATTTGATGTTTCACCAAAAACTCTGCATGCAATGTGATGCATGAGCAGTTGCATTGTCATGATGAAGCTGTCAGTCACCAGTTGCCCATAGCTGTGCCCTTCTGAATCATCTGAACAGTTTTTGTGGAGGAATGTTCAAGCTTAATGCAAAATTTGATGTAGATTCATTGCTCTACTCGCTCAGTCATTTTAATGTGACAGCCACACAGTACACATGCTCACTCAATGGCAGATACCACCCCACACTGACTAGTACAGTGAAGTCCTCATTGTTCACAAATGTGCATTCCAGTCCACTCTTCTTCGCTGCCAGGTTACACTGATGTAAAGCAAATTCTTTATATTAACAATTGTTGCACTTTTTCCAGACAGACTCTCTCTCTCTATATATATAAAAAGAATATGGACATGGAATCAGACAGACTTTGAATTTGAGTCCTCTTACCCCAACCAGGTAGCACTAGATACGTTATTTTATATCTCTGTGCCTCAGTTTCTCAGTCTCTAAAATGTCAATAATAATAGTGCCTGAAGGCTTGCTATAATAATTAAATGAAGTCCAAAATACTAGTACACTTTAGACACTTAGTCAATGTGTTCTTTGTATATGAAAGGCAATGGTCTGTTTTTGTTTCTTTTACTGATATGAAAATTAATTGCATTCTGTCTACTTTCATAATTAGCGGTTTAAAAGGAATTATATAAACAGAAAATAAACATTAAACTACATAAGAACTAGGGAAACTGACTTCAAAGTTGTTTTCAAAATACTTTCTTTCCCTTTAAAACATCCAAATCTTTGGAGTTTTACACAGAGGCATATCATACTAGCTCTGATCTCACCAATTATAAAAATAAAGCAAAAACAGAAACTTTAGCATATAAATACATGTTTTCCCACATCATGTCCAGCGATCTTTGAATCTTTGTGAACTACTTTAGAGTCTTCCATCTATGAAATGGAATGCATGTCATCATTGACTGGATTTATCACATAGGTGCTTGAGTAAAATCCCAGGCTTTTAAGAGTGACATTTTTTTTTTCACAAAGGCTCATGTCCTTCTTCAAAGGCTTTGGAAGATGACAGTCAAAGTCAGCCTCAAGGCTTTCCTATGAGTTATCTGTGTCCTCAAAAGTATGTTAGGGTACCTAATTACAATTTTTATCTAAACCTCTACAAAACATGTTTGCTTAAGAAGAAAGCCTCTCCTCATAGTCCTTATGCCCACCCCACTCCTACCCACTATTTGGAAATGACAAACATCCCACCATTTGGATGCAGAGAGAGAGTGTGCCACCTCTGTCCTTCACCCAGAACCCAATTTAGAGTGAGCACTGAGGCCTCAGCTACATGGAGCCCTCCTCTCATCCCTGACACTCCCTTAACTAACGGCATCTCTCTCTGTGACTCACTCATCTAAAAAGGGGGTCAATGCTCCCAGGCTTTAAGTGTGTAAGAATGAGAACATTTACCTTTCTACCTAATTACTCAAAACTCTCAGGTTTTTCCTATTATTTCCCCCATTGCTATTGTTGGCATTTTCCACTTCAAAGAACTCAGTATCATCATACCTAATATTCTGTCTTCCACATTACCTGCACAAATTTAAAATATATTTGTTCTAGCACAGAAAGATCCCTGAAATGCTGCTGTCTATGCTTCTCCCAATAAAGACACATTTATTGAATCATACACTGCTTAATTTTAAGCCAGACCCCTATCCTTTTTGTTAAAGTAGTGTCAATTCAATGGTGTCTCAGTAAAATTCTTACTAAATAGTAGTAAATGTCTTTGCCTATAATGATTCTGGGGAAGTTGTAGATTTATAAATTTTATCCACTAGCTTTGCCTTTGGTACAATAGTCATTACTTCTTTAAAGAACTTATAATATTTCTGTATGAATTTCCCTTATAAGCTCTGGTACTTTTCCCCCAGTAGGTTGTTCATACATTTTTCAGTGGTCCTGACCTTGAATTACAGGTTCGGCTAGTTTGGTTAGTATAGTGTGATACTGTCTGTAGATTTCCACAGTTATGCTTGCAATTTTTCTTTTAGATAGAAATCAGATAGGCCAATTCATCTGTCCCCTGGAAAGTTTGCCATAATGGCGTGGACAGTTTGCTAGTAGTTGCATAATTTTACCCCTAATATTTTTTAAAAACCTGCATTGAACAAGATCTGTTGATTTATCTTTTTCTAGTGTGTTAACTAGTTCCTTAGCACTTTTCATTACTTGTTCATAAGAATAATACCACCTTCTTTTTTAAGAGAATTTTTTTGGGTGACATTGGTTAATAAAACCATGTAGATTTCAAGTGTAAAACTCAATAAAACATCATCTGCACACTGCATCGTGCACTCACCACACAAAGTCAAGTCTCTTTTTGTCTATATTTATCCTCACTTTGCCCACTTCCATCTACCACCATTCCCCTTTAATAATATCACCTTCTTTCTGTATAATGTTTTAGTTTATCAAATATTTTCAACTTTTCTATGGGTCCAGTAATATTACTCTCTGTGAATCAAAGTAATTTATTGTTCTGTAAACCTGAAACTAGTTAAAAATCTATTAATTTAAAAGTATGACTCTCGATAATATTTCCTTAGCAAAGAGGGAGGAAATAATAATAAAGCCAATTTATTTACTTTATCAGGACAGTTGCATTCCTTTCCACCTTAATTAAGTAATTTCCTTTATTCTCTATCTCTTCTGACCAATTTAAATGCTTTTTTCCTGAAGAATCAAGACAGTGGAGGAGTGAGTAGAAGTCACACTGACCTCCCAGGACCAACCTGGAATTACAACTAACTTGTGGAGAAATCACCTAGAACAAACAACTGAACAATAATGAGAGAGGAGACTTACAACCTCAGATAGACAGAAGAATCAGCTTTAGCACTACCTAACTGGTAAGGGATGCCATAGAGACTCGAGAAGTGGGGCGGGGTGCCCACAGGCAGCAGCACAAGAAGGATATTGAAACAGCCAGTTGGATCCCCTTGAGAAGAGCAGGGTCTAAACCATAAGTGGGGATCTCCAACCTACAGCACCAGAGCCCCTAAAATTCACAGATAACAGCCAGCTGCAAAAAGCAGAAGGGTTGCTCTCTGCCAGAGACAGGCAGCTGGAGACACAAAGACCTGTTTAAAGGGCCAATGCATACATTTTTATTTGCAGCCACTTACCCTTGTCTCTGGCAAAGGTGGGGGCAGAATGGGCTAGAGACTCCAGAGGAAAAACTGGGGAAGGAGGCTTTGGGGATGAGAACTGAGAGGGTAGCTGGCAGGATTCTGGAGCTGACTCATCCCCCATACGGTAGCTGCCATCTTGCTCAGGCAGAAACCACTCCCCTGAGCAGCAACAGTGTGAGAGGTCACAATAGCCCTGCCCCTAGGAGGGACTCGGCCCTGGCCCGGTAGTACTAAAACCTGACAGCTGAGTACAGAGTGGCAGCCACAGATAGTAGATCCCTGGTTAAAGGGGGCACAGCCTGGTCAAGAGACACTTGAGGAGAGACTGGAGACTGAAGCTTTGGGGAGAGGACAGAGAGAGTAGCTGGCTGGATCCCAGTGCTGACTCCTCCCCCATACAGCAGCAGCCATCTGGCTGAGGCGGACCACTCCCCTGAGCGACAACAGCATGACAGGACCCAATAACCCTGCCCCCAGGAGGGACACTGCCCTGCCCTGTGGTGTCTCTAAGCCAGCCTGCTGAGTGCAGAGTGACTAGATTAACAGCTGAAGGAGACAGCCACAAACAGTAGATTCCTGGAAGTCTCAAACAGACTGCCTAATGTCATAGAGGGTCAACATCTGACATCATCAGAGGCCTATCCAGAAAGGAAAAACAGAGGTCTCCTGCCATAGAAGTTCACACCACAAAGTCAGGCAATCAAGACAGATCAATTTAAGAAGTAGAAGCAAAAAAGGAGAGTCTCACAAATAATGGGAAGACAAAGAAACACCCCCAGTTGAAGGGAAAGGAGGAATCCTCACAAAGAGAACTAAATGAAATAGAGGCAAGTAAACTATCAGACATTGAGTTCAAAACAACAGTTCTAAGGAAGCTGAATGAGCTCAATGAGCTCAGAGAGAATTACAAAAAACTACAGGGAAACTATGAGGAACTTACTGCAAACTATATTAACATGAAAAAGGACATGGAAACGATAAGAGACAAGAGGAAATGAAGAATATAATTTCTGAATTGAAGAACACAGTAGAAGGAATAAAAAGCAGGCTACATGAAGCAGAGGAACAAATCAGTGACTGGAGGATAAGGTAGAAAAAAGCTCCCAGAAAAAGCAAAATGAAAAAAGACTCAAAAAAAATGAAGAAGCATTGAGGGAAATGCAGGACAGCCTGAAATGTAATAATATCCATATAATATGGATACCAGAAGAAGAAGAGGAGCAAAAGATAGAGAATGTGTTTGAAAAAGTAATGATGGAAAACTTCTCTAATCGGAGGAGAGAAAAAGTCACACAAGTCCAGGAAGCACATAGGGCCCCATTCAAGAGGAACCCAATGAGGCCCACTCCAAGACACATCATAACTAAAATGGCAAACACCAAAGACAAACAGATTCCTAAAGGAAGCAGGGGAGAAAGAGGTAGTAACATACAAGGGAGCCCCGATGCGGCTAGCAGCTGACTTCTCAACAGAAACACTACAAGAAGGGAATGGCAAGATATATTCCAAGTCATGAAAAGCATAAGCCTGCAACCAAGACTGAGCAAGGCTCTCCATTAAAATAGAAGGTGAAATAAGGAGTTTCCCAGACAAAAGAAGGCTAAAAGAATATACCTCCACCAAACCAGCACTGCAAAATATGCTAAAGGGACTGCTTTAAAAAGATGAAGAAAAAGAGTCTATGAATACCCAGTTCCTTTCACAGTCACCAATACTTGATGTCACCAATATTTTTAATACTTATTAATCTGATTGTGACAATGATGTGATATTTTAATTGTTACTTTATTATTTGTTGACACTAAACCTGTTTTTGTATATTTCTTGCCTATTTCTATTATTTTAAAAAGCTTTAAATGACTTTTTGGTATTCCTTATCCATTTTTTTGACTAAATGGTTGTTGAATTTTTCCCTAAAAAAAACCCCCCAAAATTAACCCTTTTTTAGATGTGTTGCAAATACTTTCCTATTCTGTTACTTGTTCTTTAACTGTTTTTATAAGTATATTACTCTATAGTGTTAAGTGTTTAATATAGTCATATTATCAATATTTTACTTTATAGCTTCTGGGTTTGAATATTTTACTTCAGGGTAAGAAAAATATTATTTTGTATTTTCTCCTAAAATTCCTTAGATTTTACATATTGATTTTTCACTCACATAAATATGTTTTGTATAATGTGGGAAATAGGGCTCTATATTTGTTTTATTTCAAGTAATAGTGGCCCATGCACCTTATTTGTTGAATAAGTCTTATTTTCCCCATTGATTTGAAATATCAATTTAATCATATATTACACTGTTAGACAGATATATATGTTTGTTTTTGTATGCTCATTTTATTTCATTGATCTGCTTGATTATTTCTGTGCTGGTGTCATGTTGTTTTAATATCTGAGACTTTATAATGGATTTAAATATTTTATAATAGATCTTGATAAATAAATAAATAAAATCTGCATTTAAAAAAGAAAGGAAGAAAGAAGGAACTCCTACCTTTTGCAACAACATAATGGAACTGGAGATTATGATAAGTGAAATAAGCCAGACAATGAAAGACAAATACCACATGATCTCACCTATAATTGGAATCTATTCAACAAAATAAACTAAGGAACAAAATAAACCACAGGCATGGAAACATGGAGCAGACTGAAAGTGACCAGAGGGGATGAGGAAGGAGGACAATGATGGAAAGAAGGAAAAGGGACTAGACAAAGAACATGTGTGAATGACCCATGGACATGGACAACAGAGTGGGAATTGACTGTGGGAACGGGGGGCGGGGTGGGATGGGTGGAGGAGGGCAAAGGGGGAAAAATTGAGACAACTGTAACAGAATAAACATGATTTAAGAATTTTTTAAAAATGCTTTTTTCCTAATCCCTGCATAATTCTTAAATTTTTATTGACTATCATCTATGACTAAATTGTCAGTTGATGTTCAAAAAAAAAGAAGAAAAATTTTATAACAATTATATAATAGCTTTTATTGATTGGGTGTCTACTACATGCCAAGCATGGTGCTAAACCATGTGTATTTTTTATGTGTATTTTTTTCAATCAACCGGTAACAACTCTGGTGGGATGGGTTTCCTGTATTCACCCAGCTATACAGAGGAGGAAGTGGAAGCTCAGCAGGAATTTCTCACTTTCTAAAGTTCCCACTATATCTAATTAGAAACTTTTGCCCTGAATCCCTATGGTCTTTTGCGATTTACCTGGAGCTAAATCAAGCATTTCTAGAACTATGGATAACTAGATTAAAAGGCAGACTATTTGCATTCTGGGCTCATTCTGCCACAACTAACAATTTGGTTGAGGGCAGGTGACTTAATTTGCAGGCACCTGTTTCTTTACCTATTAAATGCAATGGTACATTACAAAATCTTTAATCTCTTCTAGTTCTATGATTCTATTCATGTAAATATTTATTAACCCCTATGTGATGATGAATAGGTACCAAATTAAAAAATTAATGTTAAAAAATGTTAAAATTTGTCTCTTTTAAATGTAAAGAGAACAGTTTGATGTTATTCTTAATGATTCATAATTGATATTATTTTTCCACACAGGAGGAGCATGCTTGTTCTCTTATTTTACTTTATGGCCTAAAAAACAGAGGTGCTCATTAAACAGTACAGCCCCTGCTTCTGAGTGTTAAGGCTGTTATGTCTGTAAATGAATTTTATTCATTGCCACAAGTGAGAGATTTACATGTTTATTTCTTGATTTGAAACTGCAATAATTGAAAGTCTGGATAAAACAAGAGTGCTTATTCTCTTTATTCAGATTATATTCAGAGTGACTTAGTAAAGAAAATTAAGTATCAGGGCCTAACTTTGGCCAAGTCAGACTTAGTTTTTCCCACATAATTTTGGGGTTTCCAGGCTTCTCTTATTCTATACATAATATTGGGCTGGCCAAAAAATCTGTTTAGCTTTTTCTGTAAAAAAGGACACATTTTTTAATTTGCACCAATAACTTTATTGATTTGGATATTTTGAGTGTTTTGGCTATCTCCCATATGGTATAATGTTGATTATTCTCAATTAATGTCTTGATTTGATTACTATCAACTTCAACTCGTCTACCCAACCGTGGAGCATCAACTAGCAAGAAATCTCCAGCACGAAACTTTGCAAACTACTTTTGACACGTTCAATCAGTAACAGCACCTTCTCAATACAGTGCACTAATCTTTATGTGTGTTTGTTGCATTTTTATCTTTCTTGAAATAATAAAGCATAATATGCTGAATATGTTGTGTATTTTCTTCCATCTTCAATATTAAAATGGCTACACAAAAATTTACCAATTTTGGTATTTTTTTAAAAATGCATGCTGATATGACAGCTGTCACAGTACAATCTAACAATTGTTTCAAATGAAATAAAAGAAAATTAGGCGCTACTAGAGCCATCTTACAGCAAAAAACCAAATGAACTTCTTGGTCAACCCAATAATTCAGCCTTTTTCTTGTTTCCATTTGTAATGACAACCTCTTTTTGTGCATTATTTTGCATGCCCTCTCCTTACCTACCTCCTGGTCCAACCTTGCCTAAACCTCTCCACCCCCATCTTTCTGCAACCTTTTCTGCCCTACTCTATGCCTCAGAAGAGTGAAATTTGCTAACAGGATCTCCATGACTCCTTGTGAGCTGTAACACATAGGAGATCCAAGAGTGCGAAGTGGAGTATTTTTTCCTTCTCCTTCTGCTTTGTCACCCCAGCTCTCAGTCATAGCTCCTCAAGCACATTCCTTCTACCAAGTCAGCCTTCCTCCCCAGCTCCAGTTCTCACTGGGTTCCCCTAATTCTATTTCCTTTCTTTGTTTCTTCAGCCCCAGGAGGAAAATAGCTCTCCCTCTGTAACTGGTGCCTTGCCATACTTTGTCTCTTTTCTTAACAATGCCTATATTCCTTTGAGTAGTCTTTTTATTAAAGTCTCTTCACTTGAACCATTTAAGGTGAACTTTGTTTATTCCCTAGGACCCCAAATAATTTACCATCTCTTACCCAAAACCATTAAATTGAAACTTAAGCACCTCATTCTCAAGATGACATTGACTTCAGTCAATGGATATATATTGAGCATCTGGATATGCTCAAGATTATATTAAGTGCTGTCAGAGGTACAAGAGTCATTTGTGGCGTGATTCTGCCTTTGAGAAGTTTATGCTCTAGTTAGAAAGCCCATGATTAACATATTAAATAATTAACATGTAACACAAGACTTTAAATCTTAAATTAGGTAGTTCATAGGACTCATCAAGCAACATGAGATAAAAGTATTACAGGAAATGCTCACACTCCAGACATGCCACACTTCATATATTTTTTTATTTCCTTAATTGGAAACATTTGTATTTATTTTTATTTTTTAGATTTTATTTGTTTATTTTTAGAGAGAAGGAAAGGGAGGGAGAAAGAGGGAGAGAAATATCAATGTGTGGTTGCCTCTTGTGCACCCTCCACTGGGGACCTGGCCTGCCACCCAGGCATGTGCCCTGACTGGCAATCGAACCAGGGACCCTTTGTTTCGCAGTCTGGTGCTCAATCCACTGAGCCACACAAGCCAGGGCTGGAAACATTCTAATTTATTAGACATAAAATATAGTATTCAGAACTAGAAAATATTCGTAAAATTTTAACTAGCTGTAGAATACTCAGGCTTGAAATATTCTGATTAAGTGAAATGTGTTCAAAGGTACCTCCTGTGTAAATATCCTAAGGGCCAAGAGGTCACTTTGTGTATGTAAGAAGAATTTGTTAGTCAAACAAGAAGAATGGTAAGGCATATGCCAATGGTCAGTCTCAAACTATCCACCATTCCCGTGAATGAGAAACTTATCAACTGTGCCTGACTCTTAGCTTCTATGGGGCTCTTCTGTTAGGCCCAGAGCTATGCACTAAAACCAAACCTTGTTCATTAGTGTATCTCCCTACTTGTTTCAGAGAGAAAGCCCCAGGTATGGGAGAATGGGAAAGGCATACACTACACTCTGGTGCCTAATATGATTATTGCAATTCAATAAACAGGTTACTTTTTTAAGAGCTTGGGTGTCAAGACTAAAAATGTGATATTTTACTCACAGACTGGGAAGGAAAAGACAGAAAGTGCAGAGTGGTATTGAGTTTCTCTGCCTATGTGGCATTAGTGAGGTTCTCTGTTGAAGTAGGAAAGGCTTTATGCAGAACTGGGAGGGGGGAGCTTGCTTTCAAATTTGATTAAAATTCAGGCAGGCAAAAAAGGAAAAGGACTTACAGGAGAGAAAAAAATATATATAAGTGTAGGCAAAAAGGTGGAAATGAACTCGGTATTACACACAGGACAATGAACTAGGTATTACACACAGTTTGACTTGATGGTCAAGTAGACTTAGAGCAGTACAAAGTAATATTGGACAGACGGGATGGGGCAGATCAACCTCTTGTAATTGCACTGATGGAAGGACACAGCCAGAATTTCGGAGTATCATTATCAGTGTGATTTATCTTCACATAATGTAATTTGCTTATTAGTATTGATGAAGCCACTCTGTAGAATGGTTAAAAATTACTATCATATTCAACAACCATGGCTTGAATTGGACAGGATCTTATCAGACTTGAGATCTGGAAACTAAATTTGAAGTCCTGTGCATGTTACAGAAAATGGAGAAAGAGAGAAAGTTCAGAAGTGCATTCTCAGCTAAACTGAGGGTTGGGATAGATCTACTAATGTGGCAACATAAATTTGCAGCTATGGCAACAACAGCGCCATTCAAGATTGTTTCCTTTCCCAAAGCAGGAAGCAACATAATGATTTCCCTTTCCTGCACAGGAGGCTGCTTCCTACCAGGAGTGTGGAAAATGAGAGAAACTTCATTATTTATTGCCAGCCCCATCATGAAAGGCACTGGGTAAAGGAAGGGTCATAGGAATACAGAAATAATGATGAGTAGGTAAGGAATTTCCAAGGTCTTAGTAAGCATGGTTTTATTGGTGCTGAATTCTGTGGACTTTTTCCTGCCCTTACCCTCTGCTCCCAATTCCAAATAAAAAAAAAGTGGCACTGAAACTCACCCACCGTTGACAACTGCTGCATAAATGTCTTTTAAACCCTTGGTTCTGGAGTAGCAATTATTGGAGCACTTAGCTAATAGATGCCTGGTGAATCTAACCTCTAGATAGCAGAGAATTAAATCAAAATGTCTGAAAACTGGATAGTAAATTAGCAACACCAGTTATTAAAGTGACACATAAGGGTTCCCCCCCCCCCCACTTTACAGTACCAGTATGATATAACACTCCTATCAGGACAATGGCCTTGACTCCTTGATTTAGCAGAACAAAGGACTTACACACTCTCTATATATTTCAGGCAGTAAAACTTTCCAAGTCAGCACCATTTTATCTATAAACCTGTCCTGCATAGATCACATTGATGTGAAGTCAGATGGGATAATTATGTGAAAGCTCTTTGTAAACTGAAGAGCTATATAATGGTCAAGGAATCATTATTACTGACATTCAATGAATCATAAAAGAACATATTGGAAGGTCATTTGTAGGTCAATATTTTTGAATTCTAGAAAAGTGTACTTGTTCTTAAGAACTAAAGGTATTGAATTAAATTTTTGAAATATTACTTATTATGAGTTTGGCTGCTGGCAGCAATAATTGAAAGTGATGACAAGAATGAATGAAATACATTAAAACAGTATTATTCTATTACTTTTTTAAATGCTTTAAAGTACTGTATTCCAAGTGTATAGAGATATGTTTACAAGGATATTCACTGCAACATTGGGATGGCAAACAAAACCAACCTGGAAAGAACTCTCTACATTTACTTATGAAACCTAATACAATGTAAATGCTTTGTAAATAGCTATTATACTTTACTGTTTAGGTAGTAATAACAAGAAAAAAGTCAGTCCATGTTCTGTAGGCCTAACTATATAGTACATGTCAGTAACAATGTAACATTTTATTTAGAATATTTTCTACCCAAGGTTGGTTGAATCTGCCGGTGCAGGACCCAGATATGGAGGGCTGACTGTATTTAAGTAAATTATGATACTTTTATGTCATGGAATGCTATGTAGTGAAAGAAAAGAATGAAGTAGACACTTTAGGCACCAACATGGAAAGATATCCAAGAGATAGTAAATGATAAACACGATGTGGGAAATAGTATATATTATATAATTGATATGTTTCTAAGAGATATGTGATTGCCAAGGAATTGCTTTTAAAAGTCTCTCTGTATACTAATATGTATCAGTAAACCAGAAAACATTATTGAGGAATATTCCTCTATTAACAATAGCTCTCTGTATCACAAGTTTAACTTTCTACAATAATCTCATAATGCTTGAATTTTTATAATGAGATTATACTCCTTTTGTGAGCATACATATTTAAGGCTTTAACAAATACATAAAACACCTGTGCTTCAAATAAAATCTAAACACATTACTGAGCAGATAAGATTGATTTTCAATCATATATTGAAAGAAATATTGTGGGTTTGAAGTGCTAAAGCCAAATAGAGTTTAGTTCAACTTGCTGAGGCTGATTTAGAATTGTGGGGCTTAGAAAAATTGCCTCAAAATATTGATCCCACTTTACTTTAAGGTACCAGGCAATAAGTTCAAAATAAGGTTCAGAGTCTCTATGGGGCTAAACAACTCTTCCTGCTAACATAAGCTGAAACAAAGATGAGTTTTATCCTTTTGTAAGATTTTTAGCTTTTGTTTTTGACCAATAAATCAAAGGTCCACATGTTTGTTGAATGCACTCTAAACCCCAGAGAGAAATCAACTAGAACTACTTGAACATAGATTGAACAAAGTCAACTTGGACTTAAACAAAAGAAAATACTTAACAATGAAAGAGTTAGCTTTGCTCTTTTCCATAAGGAGCAAAGCATGACGAGTGCAGACTGTGAAGGGAAATATTTAAAACTCAGTCATTTCAGAGATTAATGATTACTTTTCCTTTACTTATTTTCCTTCATTGGTCCATCCTCATACTAATTAAAATGCTTGGTTGATGGCTGAATATAGAGAAACCTATGATGTTAAAACTGTATGCTACAGGCTATTGAGCCATATCCCAATCATATCTTAGGCAGGCATATAAAATAATAAAGTCTCAATTTGTGAGGACAGTGAGGTTGTAGATTATTTTTAAATTTTCCCATTATTAATGTTGTAAAATTGGGCAAGGCACACATTTTAAAACAAAACATAAAACAACATTATTTCACAAAAATTATTGCTTCCTTTAAGATCTCACAAGATGCACAAGAAGGAAGAAATAATTCAATACTATATTTGCAAAAATAGTTTGGTTCTAGATTGATTTTTAGAAATCCTCAAAATTAGTTTAAAATGTAGCACAAGGAAGGAAATTGTTCTCTTGGTATCCTCGTTTTGGCTTGTTCAACAGACTCCCACTATGGGCAAATACTCACAATATAAAAGCCTTTTGGAATCAGGAAGTTAGGTTCCATAAGTTCACTCTGTTCCCTGCAGCATTACCTTATGAGAATATAGAGTAAACATTAATGAATTAAATAACATCCTCTTCTGGAAAAATTAAAATTAAAATTAAAAAAGAAAGCTCATATCCTCTATTAAATATTTACCACAAATTCATAAAAGCCCATTAGGGAATCTGAGGTCCAGGATTCATAATGCTTATAATATATTTATAACTTAAACATATGAAATTATATTTAATCATCTTTGAATGTCATAAATTCCAAACCTTAATTTAAAAATATTTTAAGTGAACCCTGGCTAGTGAGGCTCAGTGGATTGAGTGCCAGCCTGTGAACCAAAGGGTTGTTGGTTTGATTCCCAGTCAGGGCACATGCCTGGGTTGTGACCAGATCCCCAGTTTTTCTCCCTCTCTTTCTTCCTCCTTTCCCTTCTCTCTAAAAATAAATAATAAAGTCTTTTAAAAAATTATTAAAAAATAGAGGTCCCTAACTTAAAAAAAATTTAAGTGAAAAGAGCACTTACAATAAACTTAAGATCAATAATAACCTTAAATGTAAATGGATTGAATGCTCCAATCAAAAGATATAGGGTAGCTAAGTGGATAAGAAAACATGACCCACATATATGCTGTCTACAAGAGACCCACCTCAGAATGAAAGATTTACAAAGGTGAGAGTGGAGAGATGGAAATAATATTCCATGCGAATGGAGGCAAAAGGAAAGCTGGGGTAATAAAACTGTCATTATTCGCAGACGATATTATGTTGTACATAGAAAACGCTATAGGCTCCATGAAAAAACTACTCTATGTATTAAGTGAATTTGGCAAAATAGCAGGATGCAAAGTCTATATTCACAAATCGATGGCATTTTTATTCACCAATAATGAACTATCAGAAAAAGAAACTGGGAAAACAATCCCATCTACTATTGCAACAACAACAACAACAACAAAGTACCTAGGAATAAATTTTGCCAAGGAGGCAAAAGAGCTATGTTTGGAAAACTATAGGACACTGAAGAAAGAAATTGAGGAAGGCACAAACAAATGGAAGCATATACCATGTTCATGGATTGGAAGAATTAACATCCTTAAAATGTCCCTATTACCCAAAGCAATCTACAGATTCAATGCAATTCCTATTAAGATACCAATGGCATATTTCACAGATCTAGAACAAATATTCCAAAAATTTATATGGAACAAAAAACAACCTCGAATAGGCTCAGCAACCTTGAGAAAGAAGAGCAAAGTTGGAGGGATCACAATACATAATATCAAACTATACTGCAAGGCCACTGTAATCAAACCAGATTGGTAGGGGCACAAAAGCAGAGACATAGATCAATGGAACAGAATAGAGAGCCCAGAAATAAACCCATGTCTTTGTGGTCAATTAATATTTGATAAAGGAGGCAAGAGCATAGAATGGAGTAAAGACAGTCTCTCCAATAAATGGTGGTGGGAGAACTGGACTGGTACATAGACACACACAAAATAAAAAAGAAACTAGACTACCGTCTTACACTATACACCAGAACAAACTCAAAATGGATAAAAGACAAATATAAGTCATGATACCATAAAAATCCTAGAGGAAAACATAGGCAGTAAAATTTCAGATATCTCGTGTAGCAACATTTTTGCCAATATATTTCTTAGGGCAAGGGAAATAAAGAAAAAAAATATATGACTACATCGAATTAAAAAGCTCCTGCACAGCTAAAGAAATCATCAAAAGGAAAAGGGAACCAACTGTATGAAATAGTGTATTTGCCAATGACATATCACACAAGGGTTTAATTTCCAAAATATATAAAGAACTCATATGACTCAATACTAGGAAGACAAACAATCCAATTAAAAAATGGACAAAGGCCCAGAATAGATACTTCTCTGAGGAGGACATACAGATGGCCAATAGACATATGAAAAAATGCTTATTACTAGCCATCAGAGAGATTTAAATTAAAGCCACAATGACATATCACCTCACACCTGCCAAAATGGCTTTCATCAATAAGTCAACAAACAATGAGTTCTGGCGAGGATGGGGAGAAAAGGGAACCCTGATGGATTGTTGGTGGGAATGCAGACTGGTGCAGCCACTGCGAAAAACAGTATGGAATTTCCTAAAATCTAAGTATGAAACTGCGTTTTGACCCAGCAATTCCACTTCTGGGAATATACCTGAAGAATCCCAAATTACAAATTCAAAAGAACCTATGCACCCCCATGTTCAGAGCAGCACTATTTATACTAATAATAAATTTATTATAAATTTATTATTATTATAAACTTATTATTTATAATAAATTGAAACAGCTTAAGTGCCCATCAGTAGATGAATGGATAAAAAATGTGTGGTACATCTACACAATGGAATACTACATAGTAGAGCAAAAGAACACCTATCTATTGTGACAGCATGGATGGAACTGGAGAGTATTATGCTAAGTGAAACAAGCCAGTCAGTGAAAGACAAATACCATATGATCTCACTTATAAGAGGAATCTAATGAACAAAATAAATTAATGAGCAAAATAGAACCAGAAGCATAGAATCATGGAACAGACTGACAGCTGTAAGGGGGGAGGGGGAGGTGGGGACTGACTGAAAGAAGGTGAAGGGATTGGTCAAAGAACTAATGGACACGGACAATGGTGAAGGGACTGATTATGGAATTGGAGGGGGTATGGGCTGGAAAAATGGGATAACTGCAATAGCATAAACAATAAAATATTTTAAAAAATAAAATAAACTTAAGAAACCAGTCAAAATGTAGTATAACCTTAACTTTTGCTTTCATTCAAGCTAAATAAATAATGTTTAATAAAAGAAATTATACAAAGTTAATAGTTTAAAAATTGATAGTATTGACTCAACACAATATGTTAGAGCTATATTGATTTTCAACTAATTTTAATCGAAGATTATGCAGCATAATTACTTGCCCTTATTCTTGTAAAAAAGTGAAAATTTAAGTTGTCACATAAATGTATTTGCTTCTATATGTATAATTGAGCTATAGCACTGTGCTTTTGGTTTCTTCAGCTAAAACCCCAGTGTTTGTATATTTGTAAACATTTTACACAATGAACAATGACATTCTCTTCATAGAATCATAATGAGAAAGGACAGCATATAGAAAAAAATAAAGCAAAGATACATTTTCTAAGTATAATTCTTAAGATACAAAAGTGAAATAGGAAGAAAAACAATGAAAGCACAATGATTTTATATAACTCTTAAAAACGTTGACTCAAAAAGATTAACTTCTATAATCTTTTCAATTTTTTTCCACAAAATAAACGTTATAATTGTACATTTTTGCAAAGAATTCTTAATAACTTAAATGTCCTGAATAGAGTGCAAATTGCCTTGATATCAAAATTGATTATTGTAAATAATTTTGATTGAACAAAATAGACTTCTAAATCTACATATTTGCAGTTCCAATGGAAAAAAAGTTGGTCAAAAATTAAAAAGGCACCTCTTACCTTGTAGGCAGGTGGAAAAGACAAAGACAGAGACTGGTGCCAGACTGCCTGGCTCTCATCTCAAGCTCTGCTTCTTGATTGCTGTGTGATCTTCGGCAAGTAACTCAACCTCACTGGCCTTCAGTTTCCTTCACTGTGAAATAGAAATGACAGTAATAGCAGTATGCTTCTGTAGGTTTGTTGTTAAGATTAAATGAGTTAATAAATGTAAAACATTCAGAATTCTGGCACATAGAGACTGTTATATAAACGTCAGATGTTCTTGTTATAGTGTATTTCTTTTAAAAACTCTAAATTACCTAGTACACAGCCCTGCTTGGTGTGGCTCAGTGAATTGAGCGGCAATGAAAGGTCGCCAGTTCATTCCCGACTCGGCACATGTGTAGGTTGCAGGCCAGGTCCCTGGCTGGGGAGTGGGAGAGGCAATGAAGCAACCGATTGATGTTTCTCTGGCATATCACTTTGATGTTTCTCTCCCTCCCTTCCTCTCTCCCTTCCTCTCTCTCTATAAATAAATAAACAAACAAACAAATATCTTTTTAAAAAATAAATAAATAAATTACCCAGTAAACAGTAGTTTCCTAGTTCACCTGTAGTTGGTTCAAAACCAACCTGCTCTTCTCTCCAAGGGGCTGAGTTTTCCAGTGAGAAATGTCCCAGGAAGGAATCTCCAGGGCTGCCACCTTGGTCTCTGGCCAATGATTCCAAGTATATTCAGTTGAATTCATTCCACAGGAAATGTGGTGAATGAGATAGCTGGGAGGGAACCCACCTTTCTCTGCTACCTGAACAATAGCTGAACGACTGTTTTATAAAGTCACTTGGTACTGGAGGGCAAGTTTTTCAACACAGGGTGTCAACTTAATCGCATGTCGTTTTTGCTGTGGTAGTGATAGTGGGAAGTAAGGCCAGAACGGGGAAAGGGCCCAGAGGATAAAATTCCTCATATGCCACACTGAGGGCATACTCAGATGCCATGATAGTATATATTCGACGGGCCTTCTGAGGGCCCAAGTATGCCACTTCGGTCCTGAGCGTAGCACCAGCCGTGGAGGGCAGCCAGGTTGGCAGGGTGTGGAGAGGCCCTAGGGAACTGCAGAAGCAGCTGCAGGAGTGATGAGTGGGCAATCTCCAGGTAACTAGATCTGTGTGTTTTGCACCAGAGGGCTGAAAACCTAACCCAACGCTGGCTACCACTAGGCCAAACAACCTCAGCAGGTACTGTTGGCAGGCGTCAAGCAGAAGCAGGCAAGAGGTAGGCAAGAAGTAAAGGAAAGGGCGGAAGTTGAAAGAAAAAGAGTGAGGTGAAAACTGAGGTGTCTGTAGAGTAAATAAATCACTGATGACATTAGGAGACCCTCAGAGGTGCTGAGTAGGAGGCTGCTAGGGGCTGGTAGGCTAAATTCAGAGGTTCTGGCTCAGACTTTGCAATAGAATCTCTTGTGTAATTGAAATGTAAAAAAAGGCTGATGTTTGAGCCCTAGCGCCCAGAGATTCTGACTTAACTGGGATCAGGGGCCCAAGCATTAGTAATCTTTTAAGTAATAAATTTATTTGGGTACCCGGGATGGTGTAGCTCAGTGTACTGAGTGCCGGCCTGCGAACCAAAGGGTGGCCAATTCAATTCCCAGTCAGGGCACATGCCTGGGTTGCGGGCCAGGTCCCCTGTAGGGTGTGCTTGAGAGGCAACCACACATTGATGTTTCTCTCTCTCTTTCTCCTTTCATTTCCCTCTCTGTAAATATATATATAAATTTATTTGCGTCACAGGTTAACATTATATGACATTATATAAGTTATATAACATTATATAAGTTCCAGGTATAAAATTCTATAATACTATCATCTGTCTGTTGCATTGTGTGCTCAGGTCAGTAATTTTATTTTATTTTTAAAAAAGATTTTATTTATTTATTTTTAGAGACAGAGAAAGGGAGGGAGAGAAACATTTATCTGGGGACCTGGCCTACAACTCAGGCATGTGCCCTGACCAAGATTCAAACTGGCGACCTTTTGGTTTGCGGGATGACTCCCAAACCACTGAGCCACACCAGTCAGGGCTCATGTCAGTAATTTTGAAAGATGATTCCAGTGCACGGCCAGGATTAAGAACCACTGGTTTAGCTGGCTGGAATTTGAAGTTATGCTCTATGACTATTTGATTGATAAGAAGATGTGCAAGAAAAGCCAGGAAGAGTGAAACAGAAAAATCTAAGCCTGATTTCATATGTGGGGAAACAAGGAAAATTCTATGTATACTAATCCATGATTATTTGTAGTTGGTTAGTACTCTTATTTGATATCTATGAAATGCAACACTTTTCTGCATTAGTCAGAAATAAGTCAATCAGATGGTTTCTTCACCAAAGGTTTTTGGTCCCACATGTTCTAGAGCACCATCTTGTTATGAGGTCATCAACTTTAGGGATATGTCTTCTAAGGCCAAAGATCACCAGTCACTTCAGAAAGTAGAATGTTGCTATAAAGCAATCAATTAAAGCAGCAGCAGGCAGGGTTTCATGAAAACCATCAGCTTTTTCATGGAAAAAAAAGAAGTTTAGGTGTTTTTTCTTTTTTTCTGGGTGAAGATACAGCCATACCAAAATACTTAATCAAAGGTATGTAAGTTCAAAAGCAATTAAAAATAGTATGTCACCTTTTTATAGTGGGAGGATTATAAACTGACATTTCTGCATTTTAAGTCAAGAATAGGTAATATGAAACAACTTCAAAAGACTCAGCCTATCATCCGACCACCTTGCTTAGTATTGTAAGCCCCACTCCCTATCTGCCTGCCTGTCTTATTTTTTTGCCACATTATTTCCCTTTTCCCTACTACACCATTGTTAGTTACTTTGTTTATAGGCTCCCTCACATCCACTAGAATGTAAACACCACGAGGACAGGGATGGTTGTCTGTTTTACTCAGTAGTACCTAGCCTTAGTAAGGACTCAATATATGTTTTTAAAAAATCAAATGAATTGCTTAAAAGCTCTTATTTCAACATGTTACAAAAATGAGGAGAGGGAATTCTGATACCACTTTAAGAGTGAGTTTCTTTAAGAAGCAAGTTTGAAAAAAAGATGGAATTCTACTAAAGCTGTTTGAAATGAGTTAGTAATACCTCATGACAAGTAAAGGTATAAAATCAATTTGGATGAAGTTAGTTAATGGTTGTAGAATTGCCTGTTGACTGAAAAGGAATCACTTTAGGATTTTTATTCAGTTCTGGGTTATGCTGAAATATGGTACTTTTTTTTTTTTTTTTTTTTTTTTTTTGCTATGAGGTCAAAAAGATGAGGCCAGAAACAGGGAGAGTTAGAGAAAGTGAGTGAATGCTTTTTTGTATAAGTTATAAGCAAGCAGTTATAGAACCTCTTAGGGTTTATAAGCAAAGTGGAAACTGCCTATAAGAATTTCTATACGAGAAGTTGCTCTAAGGTCCCAGAGTTCTGGAGCCAAGGCATTCCTGCAGACTTCTGATTCTAAGAGAACATTTATGGCAAATTTAGTCTGCATTGGACAAAATAAACCTGCATTAGTTTAAGGAGAGGATTGCTGAGTGAGCTTCTTAACTGTGGTTATGGTAAAGGCTTATGGGCAAGGTTCTTAACTGTGGAAGGATAATAGATTTTATTGCATTGATATACATGATGATCACTTTCTAATAGACACTACACATTCATCATTATTACGAATTTTGCATAGCGCCTTATACATTTCAGGAACTAATTGTTAAGTGCAAAGGCATCACTTAGCGGCAGCTATTCACCCCTGTATGAAGCCCTCCAATCTGGTCTCAGGGTTGAGTCATTACTTCTCAACAGTTGACAGCCAACTAAATTTTAAGCCTGCTACCAAATGGTAATCCAGTCCAACAGAGTAGCAGCACTCGTGATAAAATGCTGACGTCAGTTTTATATCTTAGTTCAGGGAGACAAACAGCCTCCAGAGGCTGTGAGAAGAGGAGGGAGAATAAGACGGAGAGGCAGGAGAAAGCAAAGGTCAGCAGGAAAGAAATAGAGATGTAGTTATCAAGGGACGGCAAGAACAAGATGCCACATGGACTTCTGTGCACTCACATACACACCTGCGCACACGCGCACAGTAATCCCAAAAAGACAGGTAGCATCGCACAGAAAGATGGATTTTAACGGAGTTTAGGGTTTGTTACCAAAAGCTTCTAATGTATTTCTTTTTCCCAACTACAGATATACATGGGAATAATTAGATCTTTATTTGGCAAAGTGAACTGATATGCTTAAATTAAGAGCAAAAGGTTATCCATCCTGCCTCAGGGTGTACTCTTTAGTCATTAAAAACATTATGAACTCTAGATTTTCTTGGAGGTAAAATCCCAATTACAAGATGTAAGAACACATTCAAATATGGTGGCCTTGAATGGATCAAAGAAGATAAGATTAAAGGAATGCTGACTTTACAAGAATGAGTGGTACCTACCCTTGTGGAGGAAATGTCAAGCTATACATTGTAGTCAAACCACTGGTACTAAGAACCCTCAGTCCTCTGAGATCCCCCTATATGCAGGGCCCTGGTTCCTGATGGTGTAAGGTGTTTGCCACCATCTCAGATGCTATTCATGTGGTACCTGGAGCAACTTACAAAAAAAAAAAATCAGTCTCCAAACAATGCCAAATGTTCTCTGGGGGACAAATCACTCCCAGTTGAGAATCATTCTCTTTGGCCAAACATTTCTAAAATTTGCTTATTAAAAATTCTTGGGAAAAAAGATTAAAAGAATGTTTTTAAAACCATATATGAGATACCAGGGTAGACAAAAGTAGGTTTACAGTTGTTCATATAGAAAAATATATAATACAAGAATAAATAATAATACAAGAATAAACTCTGTGTTTCACTTACTCACAACTGTAAACCTATTTTTAACCACCACTGATACAGGAAGTAAAAGAGAATAGGGTAAGGGAATATAAGTAATAAAAAGAAGACTCAAACTAAAATTGCACTGAAGTCCCTCCCTGCCTGCCAACACTTCCTTTTGGAGAATCTTCTCTGCTCACTTTTCCTGACCAAGTGGCCACGTTTTATACCACATGACCTCCTTCTGCAGCACCAACCATAGATAATGGTGCTGAAAGGTGGTATCTGGTCTAGGGGTCAGTTTAGTGACTTGTCTGTGGCTCATAGAATGTAAACTCTGTGACAACAGACATTTTTATTTGTCTCTTCCACTGCCTTTACCCCAGCATCTAGAAGATGGCATGTATTAGGTGTTCCATAAATCTTTCATACATGAATGAATGAATGTGGCTTGGCCCAAGTAGATGAGCCACGGCTATGAGAGCCCTTGCCTGTGGATCTGAAATTTGAGAAAAGAGAAGAAGCAGTGGGAGCAAAGGGTGAAAGGATGTCAGGAGACTTGAATTATAGCCAAAGTTCACGGGCAAGTTATTAGGAAATTGCAAACAGATGGTGCTGGACTAGAGGGAATGGAGGACATGTATAGAAGGGTATGAAGACATGGCAAGAGACCAAGAAGCTGCTCTGTAGCAGCCTCATTTTCCATGAGGCTTCCTGTGCTTGGAGCCCCCTCATATTGCCTCAGTCTTTTAAAAATCACCCCTGCACCTACCCCTTCTCTAGAGTTAGCTTGAGTAATTCTGTTCCTTCTAATTTTAAAGGCCCTAATTAAGCAACAATGTTGTATTTGATACATACAGTAATGATTTCCCATGATAAAGTTGTTACGACTACTTACAGCATACTAAAAGAAGGATGCTAAACTGGTATTCAGAAATTACTAAAACTTAAAAGAATGGATAAATACGATTTATAAATGGAAACATTCATTTATGCCACAAAAACTGTTAAGTGTTTAATAGGTACAGGCATTGTGCTAGTCACAGCAGATGACGATGTGAAAAGACACAGTTGATCCTCTTTAAGAACGGGCAGTCTAAAAGAGGCACAGCAAGTACAACGAAAACAATAAAGAAAATTCAAAGTGGAAAAGGAGCATTGTGAAAGGGAGACGTTTTGAACTAAGACATAAAGAGTAAGCGTAATTTTGCCAGTAACAAATGAGAAGATTCTGCAGAAAAAAAATGTGCTAGAGTTACTGAGTGGGCAGAGAAGGACTTTTTAGGCAGGAGGAATAAACGTGCAAAAGTATAGAGGAAGGAAAAAAACACAGCCATGGAATTATATGTCTATGAAGTGCAAGCAAGGACCAGCAGAAGATGAAGCTGCCAGGTAGGCAGGGCTGAATGGTGAAGGAACTGAGATTTTATTCTATAGGGGTGAATCAGAGCCGTGAAGAGCACAGAGCACTAGAAGGACTAGACTACATTTGCACATGAGAAATTTCACCGTAGTGGTGGAGTGCTTTGATTGGAGCCAGATGGTAGTGATTGTCAGGCACGGAGTTTAGGTGGGGAATAGGGTGGGAAATGGAAATGGTCTTTGTGGAATCTAGGGCAGAAGAGGTGGGAATATAGAGGAAGAACTGGATATGATAGTTTGGGGGTAAAATCAACAAGACTTGATTATTGGTGAAGACAAGACCGATAAGTTTGTATAGAGCAAAACAAAAATATATCAAAAACAATCATTAACATTTGCATTTGGAAATAACTGTGCAGCCTCTAAAGAGAATTTACACACTCTTACTTACTCATCAGAACAACACCGTAGGAGAGATACTGCTTTTATCAAACCCCCCATTTTCTAGAAAAGAATAAGGCTCAGAGAGCTGAGAGGCTTGCCCAAGGACACTTGCATTTTACACACTCTTACTCATCAGGACAACACTGTAGGAGAGCTGTTGCTATTATCAAAACCCCGATTTTATAGAAAAGAATAAGGCTCAGAGAGCTAAGTGGTTTGCCCAAGGTCACTTATACTTTCACAGGCAGAGGCAGAGCCAGAGCTAAAATTTAGTTTCTCTGACTTAAAGCCCATTTCCCGGCTCAATCAGGCTGTCTCTGTGAAAATCAGGTAAAAGAGCATACAAAAAGTTTTCTCAAGGCAGCTGTACTATTCAAAAGACAACAATAAAAAGATAAAAATATTATTCCTTTGTCAAAGTGTTCTACATAATTAAACGTATTTTAATTTATTCAATAAATCCTCAATGAACTAAAGCATTCAATACTCAGAACTCAATTCTTTTCTTTTATATATTGATTTTGTGTTTAAATTCAAGGTAGGAGCCTTCGTTTTTCTTATTTTCCTCTCTGAAGAAAAATGACATTTTATAGTTTGGCGAGCAGGGTTATTTTTCTTGTTGCGATTTTAGACTCTATTTCAAAGAGGGCATGTAATGCATTTCATAGTGCCCTTGTAGCCAGTTCCTGATGATACAGAACTGAGTTTTTACAAAACACTGCTTTTCTAAGGAACATGATATTCTTTACCAACATTGAAGCCACTAATCTTTCTAATGTCCCTGCCATGTCAGCAAGCATCAGGAATTTTATTCCCTCTTTGCAAATAGAGAAACTCAGTCTTAAAGTGGTTAAGTCTGTTTGCAAGAGTTTTACAAAGAAGATCTATGCCATTCTCTTTCACTTGTAGTCTACTAGACAACTCGGGCTCCAACTGAATGAAAAATCGTCCTGGTGGAGTTTGTTGTTTGTTTTTTTTATGATTCAGATTCACACTCATTTAACCTGTAAGTTATTTTGTTTAATGCTCAGGAATTGTTCAGTCTTTTATCTACTTAGATAATGATTAATGGAATTAATTTAGAAGAGAGATGCATTAATTATTTTTTCCATCTTGAGGGAAGGAAACAGAACTCTTTGCTTTTCACTTTTTGTTTAAAGTGAGTTGCATTAAAAAAATTAATGCAAAAAATAAAAATGTATGGCTCAAGAACATGATTGTTAAAATCAAATATTAACTTTTGTCAATGAGAAAATAAATCTTCATTTAAATAATTGTCTTTAAAAATTTCAATAACTTCACAGAAATCTTCCTTTAATTTTCATAAGTTTTCATTATAACGCCTAAAATATATTGTGCAGGGAAGTTTCTGAGAGGCAATAACCTCCATCTTAAGCTAGTTTCTCCTACTGCGAGGCCAAAGGAGTCCACTAGGGGGCGAGCAAAGCTGTCATTTCCAACAGTATTTTGAAATCACTGACTCCGAATTTTAGAGCGGGGAGTGACCCAAAGGTCATTGAATCCATATTTCATATTTTGTGAATATGAAAACTGAGATCCAGTGAGATTACCTGATTTGTCAAAGACCACACAGCCTTCTTTCTATAAGTAGAGGCAGCTTAGAAGTCGAGCTCTCCTGCTCATGCGCAGTCCATATTCTTCCTGACAGCAGTCAGATTTCGTTTCTTCTCCCTATGTCACCAGGCAAACATTTGCTTGGTAAAACACTTCAATTAATCTTGCGTCCTCTTAGTTCTTGCTTCCTATCTGGTAAAACCTGGACACTTGTGTTAGATTTCTTGGAATCTCTTCCTGTGAGATTTGTGACACACGTTTTGAAGACAGAACGAGTGAGCAAAGCATGAGCTCTCCTTATTGTTTCACTATTCAGCAAGGAAACCATCATCATCTTCATCATCAAAGATATGCTCTATAGGATGGCACTGCTTCAATTACTTAATCTAACTATTTTGCCAAAAACAAAAACTCTCCACTTCTAGGTTTGCAATCTACAGAAAGTTGTGCACATGTACACTAGGAGATGTGAATACAAATGTTCACAGCAGGATTGTTCATAAAGTGACAAAAACAACAACAACCAGGAAACAGCCCGAATATCCATCAGTAGTAGAATGGATAACTAAGTTGTGGTCTACTCATACAATGGAATATTACAGAATAGCAAAACCGAATAAATTACAGCTTTGTGTATCGAAGGATGATAAATCCCAAGTACATGTTGAACAAAAAAGCAAATCACACAAGCCTGTTATGTATGATTCCATTTATACTAATTATACAGGCAGGCAAAATAAGACAATATATTGCTTAAACACACACATATATGATAAAGCAATAAATAGAAGCAAGAAATAATTTCTTGCCAAGTTTCAACATATAAACCTATGGGGTGGTCAGGGTGGGGCACATCATCAGGGAGAGGGTACAAAAGAAACCTCTAAGGTACCGGTATTCTATTTCTCAAGATGGATAGTAGGTACATAGCTATTCTTTTATTATTCTTTTTTAAACAACACATATACATATATACACTCTTATGGAAGTATGATATATTTCACAATAATAAAGTTTAAACAATAAAATAAATATTTTCTGAATTTGAAAACCTATATTGCAGTTAAAAAGATACATTTAAAAAATTGTTTTCACTTAGAATTAAAGGTTGTTTTAACTTGTATCTCAGAACACACAGAATTAAACATAGTACAAAATATTGTGATAAAGAGCATTTAAAGAAATACACTTTATAATAAGGAGAGTAGACTATATATAGCTAAGTTTGATGTGGTTGGGTATATCTATATTTATATTGGGGCAACACATTTGAGAAACCAAGCATCCTCTTTCCATTCATGTTTCAGGAGATATGACATAAGAGCTGGTGAGCCTTAGTTTGAAGACAAAACCAACTTGGTAATTTTTCCTTTTGTCCTGGGCATGATATTACAAAGCTGAGGTTGTTGAAAAGAGCCACAGATATCTTCTGTCCCACAATTTAATACAGTCTCAGCTATGTGGATAACTGAAATTTGTTTTTGCTGAAATTAACATGGCCTTAAAATAAACAATAACTACATGTGTGTGTTTTAGAAACTTTATAAGGAGTTTATTCCTTATCACCACATGTGTATTTACTGTTGTAGATTGTTGTCACATGAATATCTAGTTGTACTTTTGAGCTCTGCCAAAGTAAAGTCAAGAGTTTTTGGCTGAACTGCAGAGCAATTCTTTATGTCAATCCCTAGGAAAAGAGTAGGATCTGTGAGTTTTGAAAAGGCAAATACAGGGGAAGAGTTCAGATTTTTATAATACATAATAATGGCTAACACTTATTAACCACTAATAATGAGCTGCGTAAACTGTTTTACATGGTTACACATTTTAATCTTTGTAACTATCATATAAAATGGGTCTATTAATATAGGAAATTGAGGCTTAGAGCATTTAAGTAACTTTCCCAAAATATATAGAAAGTATCTGGTAGCAGCTAACTCAAATGTAGGTCTGTCTGACTGATTGTAGAGCCCTAATTTACCATCATGCAATCCAGAGCATGTCTTAAAGATCTAATCCTTTCACAAATGTATTGAGTCTTGAGATAGATTTACATGAAGCCAATAAAACCTCATCTTCAGAGCCTCTCACTTGCACACATCATTCGTTCCAAAGCCCCAGGAAGGGACCTGGCGGTATGCTCACATAGTGTCATGACATCGGAAGATATTAAGGCTTACTTTTTGTATTTCTTTTCTTAAGGTAGGCTCCCAAATTGTGCAAGTTTATGGCTTCACAAAACCTGACCCATCCTTGGCTGCTCCAGTGACGGGAAAAAGCACTCTGTCACTTAGGCCCATCCTAACTGATGCAGTTTTTCCTTACTCAAGGGTTTTGGCAGAGTAATCCTAGCCATTTGGAACTTATGTTCATACCCCATTACATACTTGTAGTACGATCATTTGTGTAACCCATCAGAATGTGACTCCCTGAGGATAAATAGCATAGTATTTTGTTAACCTGTATTTCCTCAGCACTGAACACATTAAGCTCTTAATAAATATTTGTCAAATGAGTAAATGCATGTGAGATTCATAAAGAACAAAAATTCATCCTTCCCATAGTGCAAATGACTAAAAAGTTACATGTGAAAAGTTAGATTTTATTCGCAGCAGTGATTCTCCAGCCAGAGCAATGAGTGCAGCTTTGAACTCAAGGGAGTCTATTCCTGATGGCAGGGTTAAAAGTGGGAAGGAGAGTAGGACACGTTCTGGGGGAACCCTGAGTCATACCTGGACATAGAGCCATTGAAGAGATTAGATTGACTACAGGCCCTATCAGGCATTTCATTACTCTACCATGAATTGGGGTTTCACATCAGTCTAGGGTAGGACTAAGCTAAGTTCTCCACGGAGACCTCTTATACTGGCTCCCTGTAAGGCGGGATACCTGGCGGTTGGGGTGGGGGTGGGAAGCTTTGTGTAGCATCCTCCACCTCTGGATGGGCCATTTCACCCCCACATTTAAGGATAGATGAGGGAGGCTCCAGAGAACCCTTGGAGAGCCTGGAATGGGATTGGGAGAAGTCAGGAATTACTACCTATCCCGCATCTGAAATCAGCTAAGTGGGGGGAGCTTGGTGAAGAGAACGATGGTGGCAGGGTGAACGGAGACGGTATGATGGATGATTATATGTGTGGGCTTGACTAGCCAAAGGATGCTCACGCATTTGGTTAAATATTATTCTGGGTGTGTCTGTGAGGGTGTTTCTGAATGAGATTAATATCTGAATAAGGAGACTGCAGATCGCCCTCCCTAAAGTGGCTGGGTCTCATCCAGTCGGGTGGAAGCCTGAAAAAGAACAAAAAAAGGACTGCCTTGGAGGTAGAATTTTTTTTCTCCCACCTTCAGACTGAATTGAAACATTGATTCTTTCTGAGTCTCTAGCTTACTGACCACAAATCTTGGGATTTGTCAGCCCCCATGATTGTGTGAGCCAATTCCTTATAATAAATTTCTCTATTAATGTACATCTATATCTATAACTATATATCCACATCTATATACGCGGTCTGTCTGGAAAAAGCCCAGCCATTATTAATATAATGGGAATGGTTTGAACAGCACTGATGGAACCTGGCAGCCAAGGAGAATGGACTAGAATGCACTTATGTGAACAATGGTGACTTCACTGTACTAGTCAGTGGGGGCGCCAATGAGTGAACATGTGTACTGTGTGGCTGTTGCATTCAAAATGACTGAATGAGAGACAGAATAATTATAAGAGTAAGTAAACACTTCTGCATTTTAGTTCCACTTCACCATTAAAATCCACTTTCTCCTAATATCGAGAAAAAAAAATGACTGAATGAGTAAAGTAACGAATCTGCATCAAATTTTGGATTAAGCTTGAACATTCCTACGCAGAAACTATTCTGATGATTCAGAAGGCTTTTGGGGATGAGGCAATAAGTGCAGTGCCAATAAAAGTGTGGCATGAATGCTTCAAAGATGGTCGAGAATCTGTTGAAAGTGATCCACATTCTGGAAGGCCTGCAACAAGCAGAATACCTGAGAATTTTGAATGTGTACTAACTGTAATCAATTAAGATCGGTGACTGACAGTGCAAGAGCTAGGAGCTGATGAGGGGAATTCCAAAAACTACTGTGTCTGAGATTTTGATGCAGGATCTTGGCATGAAATGTGTTGTGGCAAAATTTGTTCTGTGGCTTCTGCTACCAGAGCAGAAGGAACATTGTGTTGTAGTTGCTAGTGACTTAATTCAAACCATGACCAATGAACCAGATTTGGCTCCCTGCAACTTCTGGCTTTTCCCAAACTAAAGTTACCTTTGAAAGGAAAGAGGTTTCAGGCCATCAGTGAAATTCAGGAAAATATGATGGGGCAGCTGATGGAGATTCCAACAAAGGGTTTTGCAAAGTGTTTTGAACAGTGGAAGAGACGCTGGGAGAACTATGTGAAGTCCCAAGATGCCTCTTTTGAAGTGGACTGAAGTGTCATTGTCCTATGTACAATGTTTCTTCTGTCTTGTATCGTCTTCAATAAATGTCTCTCTTTTTCATGGTACCTGGCTGGATACTTTCTGGACAGACCTCGTGTAGGTGTGTGTATATATATCTATATTATTTTGGTTCTGTTTCTCTGGAGAATCCTGATTAGTACAGTTGGAAATAGGGCCTGAGGATGCAAACATACAGGTTTCCTGTGGGCTGCCTGTGCATTACATTAAAAGAGCTGGATTTTGGTCATCTTTAAAGGCACTTCACCAACATGGGTGGTGATGGCCCTATAAAGCTTCAAGCTGAGACACAGTAGTTGGAGTGGGAAGTGGTGGAGAAAGCAGTAGTCCGCCTGAAGTCATTTTCTATGAATGGACACGGGAGGTAGGAAGTTCTCAATAGTGGGAACTCAGGAAGTCCACTGTACCAGCCAGAGAACACTACTGTTGTCTTCTAATGCACCTCCATGGATCAGACCAGAGAACGGCCACAAAGAGCAGCAACACTGTAGAAGGAGGTGGGTCCACACAAAGCCACCTAGCCTGTCCCGTTTGGGGTATGCAAGCTTGATGCGGGCCTGAGGCTGGAGGGAGAGGGATGGGGGCATGGCAGAAACTGTGGGTCAAATGAGAGCATAACGTTTTCATATGAGAAGACACTGAGTTTTTGAAGACACAAACGTGATCAGAAAAGCTAGGACCTCTGCCTAAGATTTCATCCAGTGATGGAGAAGAATAAGTTGACTTGAGGAAGTTTGAAAGAGCAGTGGAGAAAAAGAATGAAGTGGCTTTCTTTGCCCCTGACTGACGCCAGCTCATTCAATGACCCAGTTACAGGCAGTCAGCCAAAAAAAGAAATGTTGGGCGTGCAAATTTGTAAAACTTCCTTATGACTGCCATTACAATTTTCTCCCTAAAAGCATAGTGGAGGGCAGGGCGTTCCCTTGAGATTTAAGCCCCAGGGGATTCACTCTTTCCCTCTCTTTTCTCCAATGACTACAAAAGGTCAGTGAAATTACTTCCTGAATCAATCGGATGAGTCAAAGTTTCCCATCTCCAAAATATGGCCTTAAAATCCTTTCAGCAGAGATTGAATATTTTAGCCTTGTATGTATCATTGTTATAATATATGCATCAAAATGACACCAAGACTTAATAAGCCAACAAAGGCTATGATTAATTCAGGGTGGTAGGAGCCTGTTGAAGAGGAGGGGGTGGTTCTTGGCAGGAATCTAAATGCTTTTTTTTTTTCATGGAAAGGTACCTCCTCAGGAACTGCAGGTCACGAAGACTGTAGGGCTCTAGCTTTCAAACAGGGCCCCTATTTCAAGGAAACAATACTTTTGCTCTTAAGTATTCATAACAATCTTTTAGCGTTTAGCAACTCACTGCTTTTGCCACTCAGCAAAATTCCCTATTCAAGTGACAGATCACCAGCCCACAATCTATAAACCACCTACCCATTAACTCTGTTCTTCAACACTGACTTTCTTTTAATGCCTGGTTTTTTTTGTTTGTTTATTTGTTTTTTTGTTTGGGAGACAGGGGAACAGGGAGCTCTTTTGATCATTTATAGCATCTGCTTGATCTCCAAGATTTGGTTTGCTTAAATATGGTGTCTAATATTCATAGAGCACTTGAAAAGTTCTGGAAATAAATTAATACTTTTTTTTTTTTTTAAATTGAACTTGGTTTCTTCTTGTTTGCCTGAAAAGGGAGAATCAGAAAGCATCAAAATGTAAGGCACCTGCAATGGCAGCTTTGGTTTAAACACTCAAACAGAGAATCAGAGATCCTGGATGAATAATCCAGTTTTGGTTTTCCAAAGAAGACTCAGCATTCTCTGGACCTAATAAATGGGCAGATTTTAGGGCCACCAATGTCATCTTAAATCTTCCACGTGATGTGCTCCTTACAGATTTCTACATCCTAAATATCTGTCCTTTAAAGGCTTCTTTCTTCTGCTTCCATTCTTACTTTCCCAGTCTCAGGGAAATTTCCCTCTTATAGCTTCTCATATGCTGATAAAACACTAGCGTCTTCTGGTTATAGGCCCTTTTTCTCTCTCTCTTTTTTTCCTCCAAAATGGAAACAGAAGAACCTGAGTCTTATCAGTCATGATTGAGAAACTCACAAAGTTCAGTGGGCAACTTTCTCCTGCATGCCAGAAGCTGAAAGCCTGGCTACAGTATATGACTTCATCTCTTTGGGTCACACATTGTGCTGCAACATCGCTACACCTGTTGCAATTCTCGCCCAGGAATTGAGAGAAGTCTTTCTTTCTGTTTGCTTTCACTTCAGCTTAGACAACAGTCGGTAACCTTGTTTGGCCTAAAAGACAACAATAAAGCTGTTGGTGGCTTAAGAGGTAGACAGAGAGAAAAAAGGACAAAATAGAAAGGAATGGAATGCAGTGATAGCAAGGGAAAAAAGAGCAAATCAAGAGGAAGAGAGAAATAGAGATGGGAAAGAAGTTTACGTGGAAGACTGGCATATTAGGAGTATCGCGCAGGCCAGAGATGACCTGTGACCTAATGTTAACTAAAAAAAGCATAAAGATTACAAGCCATTTGTACTTTTCTGCAATGTGGAAATCAGCAGAACATCTCATTTTCCTTGGCGTATTTGATACTTTGGGCTTCAGTCATTTTATTTTTGAGAGGGAAGGTGATTCATACTCAGGAATTTGAGGAGAATTACAATAAATAGGATAAAGTAAATAAAGCATTTAGCCTAATGCCTGACATAGTGTAAGCGCTCCATGAAATGTTAGATTTCCTTCCCTTTGAAATAATAAAAGTTTTCTCATAAAAGAAAAAGAGCATGAGGAAAAAAAAAACAAAGCAAAACAAAAAACACCAACAGGATGAAGTCTAGGAATAATTACATAACCCCCTCCACAATTTCTTTTACCAAGGCTGTCAGCGCTTAATAATATAGCTGATATTACCTGAAGTTTTCCTCTTCTGCTTCCTCTTTTAGAAGATGTGACATATGTCTTGCTTTGGGGGGAGGGGAAGGCTGTTTTTACAGAACAGTTTTATGCTCTGCTAAGGGGAGCGAACTTTACTCCACAGGCTGAAGAACCAACAGCATTTTTCAAGGTGGGGAGGGTGTGACAGGCTTTTCATTTTGAAAGGTCCACCTGGTGTAGGAGTGGAGAGTAGAAGAGTGAGGCTGTGGCTGGAAATCGCTCCTGTACTCCAATACGCAGAGTGCCTCTTTTCTGGTAGGTGCCGGGGAGATGAGACCTCTTAAAGATGACCGCAGACAGAGTAGGGGAGGCAGACCCGCAAATAAGTATAAAATACATACTTTGATAAATGCTAGGACGGAAAAAGGTGGGCACTGTGCGTGAAAGGAAGTGGTCCTCTGAGGAAGTGGTGTTTGAGGATAAAGAAGTCAGGAACAAAGGCTGAAGAGAAGGCCTTACTCAGGAGAGGGAGACGAGAGTGTGGTCACAGGCTGAAGGAAAGGATGAGATGCAGAGGAGGAGTTACAGAGAGAGGAAAAACAGGGGTTGATTTGTGAAGCAAGAGCCCTCAGGGAATGGGAGGGGAGGGACCTCAGCGCTGGAGTAGAAGAATTAGCCTTGGGCAGGAGGGAGGTTACCACTAGCAATGGGGTGGGATGAAAGGAGAGGAGATGGAAGCAGATATTGGTAAGTTTATAGATCAATGATAGGACTGGGCCGAGTTTTTCTGTGATTATCTCATTCTCTGTGCAGGAGAAGTGATTGCCGAATATCAGGGAGGACTTGTGGAGTAGCTGGCTGGGGGAAAGCGGTAAATGGGTTGGAGGTGCGTCCATGGAAAACCAGAGGGAGCCATGGCAGATGGGTCTAGCTCTGTCCCAGAGGCTCCTGCAATTCCTCTGAGGGATGCCCCGAAGTGTCCCCTGGCTCCCTTTATTTTCTTTTTCCCTTTAATTGTTACATTTTCCAAGGGACTCAGTAATGACAGACAGCTTCCACAAGAGAATTCTGCCATTATAGCTGTGTCTCCCAAATGAAAGAAAACTACTTTCATGCAGGTCTGATTTCATCCAACCCTTAGATGAGACCCAATAGTGAGACTGGCAAAAATGAAAAGCGGACAATATTGAGTGTGGGCGTCCGTGGGGGCAAAAGAAACTCATATTCTGCTGGGAGAATGTAAATTAGTACAATTACTATGACGACTACATTTGCAATATCTTATAAAGTTTAAGCTGCCATAAACTGAATAAACCATAACAATTAGATATAGACCTAGAAAATTGTTTTTCGAACTGAGGATGGAGACCCAAGAGTGGGTCCAGCTAGCAATGTAAAAGACCATAGATTTAAAATAGGTACTATCAGGTCATTATTCATAGAAAAGATAGTACTGTTTCTTATGAAACTTTGGTTTTATTTACACATATATAACTGGTCACAATGAGACATAGCGTGGTCACAATAAGAAATTTCTCATTGTGGCATGGGGTCAAAATATGTGGAAACAGTGAGGCAGAGAGACTCTTCCATATATACACAAAGGAACATGAAAAGACTATTTCTTGCAGCACTGATTATAATAGTGATTTATAATTTAGGAAATAATCTCCATCAATAGATGAATTGAAAGGGGTCTGTTCATACAATATTATTTTAAACTAGGTCTCAATATGTCAGCGTACATAAATCTCAGAAACAACATGAAGTGAAAATAACAAGTTGAAGAATATGTACATATGATACCATCTGCAAAAAATTAAAAATCTCACAAAACAATGCTAGGCATTGTTTTGACTGTATTTAAATGTATATAAAAGAAAAAGAAGCTTAAAGATATGCTATACAATCTGATAGTTGTTGCTTCTGGATAGTAGGACAGGGGTGTAAGCAAAGATTTCATTTCTATTTTTTTAAATTAAAAATGTTCTTGAAAAAAATATAAGGGAATCATTGCCAATTTAGGACAATGAGTATACCACTCTTTGTTACATTTTTCTTTGTACTTAACTGTGGTTTTAGAGATATGTTCATATATATTTCTTGTATTCCTCTCCTTAAGAAATGGAGCTTAACTTCCCTCCTCTCGAGTATGGGCTAGACTTGGTGGCTTCTGGTGACTTGCTTCTAGCAAACAGAATATGGCAGAAGTGATAGGATGTCACTTCTGAAATTAGGAGAATTGCTAGGAAGAAGCCTTCAGCTTCTGTCTTGGGTTCTCTCTCTCTCTCTGTCTCTCTCTCTCTGTCTCTGTTTCTCTCTCTCTCTCCTCTCTCAGTTCTCACTCTGGGAGACCAGCTCCCAAGTTATATAAACAGCATTATGGAGATGCCCATGTGTTGAGGAACTGAAACCTCCTGTCAACAGCCATGTGACTGAACTCAGAAGCAGATTCTCAGCCTCTTCAGGTGACTGCAACCCTAGCCAACAATCTGACTAAAATTCAAGGGAGCCCCTGACTTAGAATCACACAGCTAAGCCACTCTCAGATTTCTGACCCACGGAAATTTGAGATATAATAAATGTTTACTGTTTAAAACTAAGTTCTGGGATAATTTGTTACTCAGCAGTAGATAACTAATATAAATTCTTCTTTGTATTTAAATTTTTTTCTCAAAAAAGGAAAAAGCAACTCTAAGTAAATGTAGGTCAATAAACCTTTAAAATAAAAGAAAATGGGCACTATTAGAAAAGAAATTTCCTATAAATAGCAACATAAAGCAAAACACTCAAGAATTAAGGATATCAGAGAGCACAGAATGAAAATTAAGAGCATGAACTCTGGAGCCAGGCAACCAAGGCCCAAAGCCCTCACTAGCGTTGTGATCTTGGGAAAGTTTCCTACTCTCTCTTTCCCTCAGTTTCCTCATCTGTAAAATGGGAATGATAGCAGTAGTATGCGCCTCATGGATTTGCTGTGAAGATTAAATGAATCAAGAAATATAAGGCAACTAGAAAAATAAGCACTCCATACATGTGTTATAATTTTTATTATTGTTTGAAGGAAAGGGACTTTTCTCCACTAGTTAAAGGTGCTTTATATTTGACTGGTTTTATTATAAAGGTCTCATAGACTTCTCTGCCAAGGACCTTACCGAATTCTAGAGTGTCTTTGTATTCTTTTTTGGAGGTTATTATGGGTCACTTTAATATTTTTCTAGGGATGATCATGTCTGGGATCCTGAATTAATCTTTCCAAAGAACAAGACCAATTTCCATAGAATACATTGAGAGGTCTGTTTGAGTTCCATAATATACTCCTACTTGGTTCCCTATTTTACATTCAAAAGAGGAACATTTCCACCAACTCCTAAAAATAGACAGGCCATCTAATGAGATTCAGCAGATTACAAAGAGTCTCAGGAAAAACCCCATTCTACCAGAACTAAACTGAAACCTAATATTAACCAACCATGATGCTTTAGTTTTATCATATGATTTTCACAACAATTCTGTGAAACATTCTGAAAACATCTCTTCTTTTACAGATTAGATAGAATCTCAGGGAGTTGAAGTGACATGCTCAGAGTAACACAGATTAGAAGTGGCAGAGTCAAGCCTAGAATTCAGGCCTTCCTAACTGAGTGTCCTTTGGAAAACATTACTATAACTTTTCCCAGTAATTCCACATCTGGGTGTGTAGCCCACAAAAATACTCCCAAAGTGTGTAGGAATATATCAATACATATAAAGATATTAATTGTAGCATTATTTATAAACTGGTAAATTGGGGACTGCATAAATATTCAACTGTAAAAGGTTATTTTAAAAAATTATAAAGTATTCATACTACTAGAGGGACACTAAGCAACCCTCTAAAACAATGAGGTACACACACGCGTGCACACACGTGGGCGCATAGTGATGTGAAGAATAGACAAAATGTTTAATCTTAAAAAAAAGTTGCCAAACAACATATGATTCCAATTTTAATAAGGGAAAAACCCTTACATTAGTGAGTCTGTGCAAAATAAAAGTCTGAGAAACACATAGTAAATTTAACAAAGATAATCCTTGGGTAGAGATAGTTGAGAATAGGGGGGGAAAAGCACACATACTCCAATTTACATTGTTTACATTTTTATAATTCTTATATGTTACTTCATACTTAAATGTTTTAGGTTGAATTATTAACAATTTTTTTAACAAGTTATTCAGCCTCTAAAATATTATTGAATTCTTGTTATATGTATGTTCTGCACTCTGCCAGGGGTTACAGAACTCACAAGAAAGTTCTCTTGGAGAAGTTAGCATCTGGTTGGAGAGAAAAGCAGAACTTAGAAAATCATACAAGACAGTGTATACATGTTTGTGGGGGAAATGACCAATTAGTGTTCCTGTCAGTTACCTTTAAGGAAGAGTTGCACAGATTTCCCTCTCTGTTGGAGGTTTTGCACAAGGGAAGTTGCCTCAGGCCCCAAATCTCCCTACTTTGAATGCAACTTTGAGCATACTAAAAATCTTAAATTGTTAAATATTACTTGAACTAATTATACTAAAGTAATCTGTCCTTTATCTATCTATCATTTATAGTTCTCAAAGAGAGAATTTTGTTGGCTTGTAGTATATTCACACGATGTAATTCCACACAGTGGTGTAAATTAATTATGTATAGCTCACTAATTTGTGAATAGTAGCATGCTGGGGCTATGGTAGCCATCTTGACATCATGAGAGAAAGTCTTTATTTCAGGAAATTATTAAACCAATACTATCAGTGCTTGCCAAATTCCAATTACTTTAAGTAATTGATAGTCAGGTTTTCTTGTTATAAGTTAGCACTCCTAATACATAATAGTTAATTTGGAGAAATAGTTAATTTAGTAATCTTAGAAGATTACTAAGGTTGATAAATCAGAGGGGACTTTTCAGTTTTTATTGTTGAAATTTTTTACACTAAGAATATGGTAATGTACTATTTGGGTAATTTAAATTTTAAAAAGTTTGGGAGAAAGAAAGTCAAGAACCAAAGTGGTACGCAATGGATCACATGGGCCAGCTTCTCAATCTTGCTCAACCAAACTTTCATAATATTTACTTAACTACCTTCCACCAAATTTCCCAAAACAATCCACTTTTTTTTTTTTTAGGATAAAGGTCATACTCCTTAATGTGACCATTAATGCTCCTCTTTCTCAGATTCCCAGCTCTTTTTCACAAACTATTATTTTTCTTGCTAACGAGGCTCCTGTTACACTGGTCTTATTTTAGTTCCACAAATGTTCCAGGTTCACAGCTTTTGGGCCTTCAATATGCTGTTTCCATATCCTGAAATGCTCTCTTTTTTCCCTTCTCCTTTCTGGACCTGACTCACAGCTCCAGCTCCCACTCCATTCTTTCCTCACCTTCCCTGAGCTCTCAGCACTCCACTCCTCTCCCCCATTCTTCCCCCTTCTCACGCAAGGGGAGAAGGTCTTTTGGCAAAATAATGTACCCAAGCTGTATTATGAAAGGAAAGCCATATTTGTAGAAAATAAATCTTGTTTCTAAAATGTGTTTTGTTTTATAGATCCTTCACTCTAAACATTTTGAAAGTGTAAGCCAATTAATTGAAGGACTCGGAGGTCTCACAGCTGCCCTCCTAAGACTGTGTTGGGGACAGGAATCTCCTTGAACTTGAGCACATAGGGATGGAGAGGATCCTAGGAATAGAGCAGAGGGAAAGAAATGAAAAGAGAGAAGCAAATGAGAGCAAAAAAAGGACCTGGCAACCATTTGATGTTGTCTCTGTATAGAGAGAATCTCATGGAAAAAGTACATAAATGTTTTGTACCATCTTTTGGGCATTGCTCATGATTAGTTAGTTGGAGGACTATTTTTTCTAGGGACAGATTGTATATAATTACTCTTCCAGATATATGGGAGCAAAAGGAGACTTTCTGATGGCCTGAAGAAATGAGGAAAGGAGCAATTACCAGGACCCAGAGAATGGGAAGGCTGTAAGGCTATCTGAGACCTTCAGTCAAGCCTGCAATAACACCACAGGGAGAAGCCTGGGGAATAAATAATGCAACCTCTCTTTTTCCCCCCTCCCTCTGATCCTCTCTGACAGAACTGAGGTTCTGTCTTGGCCCAACTCAATGGGAAACCCAATGGGCAAGAGAGCCAGTTGAAATATAGAGTCCATATATTTTAGCCTTTGGGGCAGAAAGCAGCATGGGTGGGTGGAATGGATATGCAGAAAAATGGCAAATAGCCACCATAGTGTTAGTATGTCTGTGTATTCTCCTTGTAAGAAAGCAATATGGAAAGCTGAATTATAACCACAAGTTTGCTCAGGAAGGATGGAATCACAGCAAGGAAAATTAGTTGGCTAATAGCATTAAGTTTGACATCCTAATACATGAGCTAAGCTTCTTGCCTATATATTGGACGTATGAGTGGTATGTCAAGAAGATTACTGCTACTTAGCATAGTTGTACAATACCCTCCTTTCTATAATTCATTCACTCTTCATTCCTGGGGTACATATCTTGGGGCCTTCAGGAATCTTTATAATGCAAACTTCATAATAGCATATAGTATTTTTTGGATAAAACTTCTTGTGAGGAACCACTTTTTAATTAAGCTGTGTCACTTTTTCTACAGTTCCAACACTAGCACTAAAAGTTAGCTTTCCTGTGGAGACTATTTACACAAAAAATAATAATTAAAAAAAATTAATTCACAAAGTGCCTCCATGTACATAAAGATAAGAAGGGAACAATAAAGTAAAAATTTTAGGTGTATTCCAAGTGGTCATGTAGGCTCCCTCCACAGCCAGAAATTCTGTAAAACTAGAATTTATGTATAAAGAATTCAAGAAGAATTACAAATCATTTCAAGATCAAGGGTCTACTTAATAATTAATTATATTTATAATATTTCAATCCTATAAGGCCTACTGAGGTTATGTTCAAATTTTTTGACTGGATTTTGGATGTTTGTAAAACTTTTATATCTTACATTAATTGTAAATCTCTTACAATGTATAATTTCTAATTAAAAAATGTTATTTTATTACGTATAACATATACATAAAGTATAAACAAAAACAACAATAATGATAATAAGAGAACAACCAGGTATCCATCACACAGTTTAAGAAATTAGATTACTACCCCTCTGTGTCCCTCTCTCTATCTCTCCATTATCTCATCCCTCTCCTTTCCTTCCTAAGTAATAAGTTGTTTAATTTTGCATATTTTGGAACTTTGTATAAATGAAATCATGTAGTTATTTTCTCCTGCAACTTGCTTCTTAAAAATTTTCCCTGATCATATAGGTTTATAAAGTTCATCCATGTTGACATATGAAGCTATAACTTACTTTCAGCTGTACTGTATTCCATTTATAAATAAACTATAACTTAACCACTCAGTTGCCCATCCACAGGTATTTAAGTTACTAGTTTTTTTGGTTTGGTTTTTTTTTTTTTTTGCTGTATGAAATAACATTAGTATTAACATAATTGTACATGTCTCCTGGGTAAGAATTTCTTTAAAGTATATACTTAAGAGTGGAATTGCTGGATTACAGGATATTTATGTGTTCAATTTTATTTGAAGTTTAACCATTCTTAATAAATAGTAAGAATTTAATTTTCACAACAAAGGGTAGATGCTATTAAAACATCCCCATGCAGGTAAGTAAACTGAGATGCAGAGACATTAAAGTAACTTGGCCGAAGATCTCATATGACTGCAAAGATGCAGTTAATACAAGATACAAAATACATAGACAAATAGACTTTTTGTAATAGAAGGATGCCAAAACTTTGAAGTTATTTTTCTTTTCTTATTTTAATTACATTTCTATTTTCTGTAAACCAGGAGCCTCACTGCAAAGCCTTATTCTTAGATTTCTGGCAGCTTGGACATTTACCCAGATGACTGAAATCTCAGTCATTTTTTTCAAAGCACTTACTTGTAGGTGGCAGTGTTACTTTCAAACCCTGCTTTGCTTTATTTTCTGGGGAAGATTGGAAAAAGCCATCTGGTTAACATTATCCTGGAAACTTCTTCTCTGAGTAGAACTTCCTAAGAAGAAATTTGTAAGAGAAGAAAGTGTGGTATGAAGCTAGACAAAATACAAATACAAAAATTTAGAAACTAAAGCATTGGTTTCTGATACGAGAATTACCTTTCTGTAAAATAAGTTGACTGTTTTTTCCCCAGACCCTTTCTTCACTTTTCCTTTGGAGGGAAGATTTTCTTGAATGAAACCCTCATTCTTGAAAACACTTTTCCAGCCCATTTTGAGGTTTAATCTTGTATACATACTGCTTGCTTGGTTTTGGACTTTGGGTTCCTTTTTTAAATAGCTGTCTCTTAGATTCAGGTGGTCATTATTACCACCCTTCAAGTTGTAACTATTTGCCTAGAGAAGAATCTGGAAAATAATGGGTGCTTAGTAATTTGTTGATTGACTGAATGGCTGATTAAATAATGAATTAAACAATGAATTGGTGAGTGAAAACCTTCCCAGAAAGAAAATAAAAAAAGATCATGGAGTGTAAATGTGAAACAAATTCTTACTGATGAACTTTGTAAAGAACTCTTTGTAAGATTTATTTTATTCTTTTACATTTCTCTAAAATTTGTTAACCTGTTCAACCTTGAAAAGTCTACATAGTCATATAATTTCAGAACTCAAGTGAGAAAAATCAAATGCTATTTCAAAAGTGATTATTAGGTCAATGAAAAAAATTAGGGTTTTTTTTTGGTCGGGGGGAGGTCTAATTGATTCACTTAATTGCAGTTATTCTATCTAGTTATTTGGAATCTAACACTAAGAAAGATTTCTATTCATAGAACTTATCTTTTACTTTGAATCTTTTAGACTATCATCTTACATAGTACATTCTCTAGTTTTCAGAGTAATAAAAGTTAAAGACTGTGATATTAATCTGGCCCATATTGAATCATACTTGTTAAACAAACATTTGTGATGACAAAAATTGAAGTATTGGATGATACTTATTTTAATTCTTATTTTTGTATTCATAAAATTAACCTTTTAAAAAACACCTTATAGGTTCACAGACTTTGTTATATTATATCCTATAAATTTAAAATTTTTATTTTTTTCTTAATACACTTCTGTAGTTTTCAAAATTTCTCCAATAAGCTTTTATTACTTTTATAATCATAGGAAGAAATAAGTTCTATTAACCTCCACCTCACCAAATCAGTCATTTATCAATCTGGGTAAATTCCTACTAAGATTTATATTTTATTATAGTAATTTTTGAAGGCATGAGAAACTGACAGTTATTTCAACTTGAAATTTCTAAGGGCTCCATCCAGGTAAATATATATAGAACTATATTCACAGTGTATTTATGGAAAATTTGCAATTGCCTTCGTTGATTGTGCTGTCTATTAAAGACCATATCTAAGTTGAAATTACATGCTCATCTACTCAAAGTGACTTGTACATGTTAGTTTATTTCCTTTTATATCTTTAATAAATCCATTGTTTTCTTAGATGTAAAATGAGGAGCAGGGATAATTGCTACACTTCATTTTAGTTATAATATTCTGTATACATTCGCTGAGATTGTTCTGCAATAAACTCATTAGAGAGAGAGTTAGAGAGTAGTGTATTTTGAATTCCCAGGAACACTGTTTAACTTGATAGCCAGTATATGTTCTCAGATTTCATACAGAAGAATGAAAGTGTACCCATGACATGTGAAGGATCACACTGGAAACTGAGAAGTTGATAAGTTTAAAGAGTTTCAAAACTGCAATAATCATCTAACTATCTTATACCCCTGGTTTCAGTCATTCCTTCCTAATTAGAAAAACATTTATGTATCTCCATATGGTATAACTTAAAGAAGAGGAACTTCCAAGAATTTCTTTCAGACTTCTGTTTCTCTAACTATAGAACCCGCCTTACCACATAGACTCCATTAATGAAATCTTTTCCCGTTACCTCATGTCTTTCATAAACATCACTAGGGTGATTCTAGATGTCTCTGCCCTGTTTTTAGAAGAAGCAGTGACCTTTAGATGAATTATGGATTAAAAATAATTAAATTAAAGGTATTTTCTTTTCAAAGCTTATTTTCAATTTCTCTGAAGGGAACCAGTGTAACTTGGTAGTTAAGCAATTAAAAACAACAGGCTTGGAAACAAACAAGTCTTTAAGTATGTATCCTAGCTGTATTTTTCACCTACTGCCTGACCTTGGACAGGCTACTTTATAGCTCTGATCCTCAGTTTTGTCATTTATAAAATAGGGATAATAATAGAACTTCTTTTTGTAAAATTGTTCATGAGGAAGAATTATATGCCATACATAAAACATTTTTCATTCCATTTAGTTAAGCAACATTTATTGAGGACTAACCATGTCCCAGGCACCGTGCAAATCCCCTGTCTAACTCAGGACTATTCTTTTTCTTCTCTCAAATTTTCATCCAACGTTTACTTCCTTAGGTTTCAGCTTCAATGGCACTTTCTCAGGGAAAGCTGCATTGTTAGTTTGGGTCCTTTAAGGAGTGAATGCTCAGATAGAGTTAAACAAGCCAGGGGTTTACTGGTGGAGATTCCTGTGGAAGATAAAGGAGGAGGAAATAAGAGGAACCAGGAAAAGCCTCAGGCTCCAATGGAAGTCTGAAGGAGAGGCAGAAGGAAGGAGAATTGGGAAGAAAAAGACTGCAGCACTAGTCTAAGAAAGTTTTGTCTAGGCCAACGAGGAGTTCCAAAGTCAAATTTGCTGCTTAGAGGAGTCCTGTGCTTTGCAGGAATGGGCTGGCACTAGTTTACTGTTGTGCTCAGTCATTGGCCATTTTCAGCTCACAAGAAGCATGGCTTTAGCTCCAAATGTGGTAGTAGATTCACAGAGGGAGTAACTGGGGTTTCAGCCAACTATGCTCCCCATACAGGAGATCTGAGCAGCACATGCCTATAGCTATCACATTCTCTGTAATAGGTTAGATCCCCAGGTTATTTGTTCTTATAGAAACATGTATTTTCATTTTCTCGGTTATTGCCATTCTTAAAAATTGATTTTAGAGAGAAAGGAAGGGGGAGAAAAGAAGAGAGAGAGAGAGAGAAACATCTATTTGTTGTTTCACTTATTTATGCACTTATTGGTTGATTCCTGTATGTGACCTGACCCTGGGATTGAACCTGCAACCTTGGGGTATCGGGACACTGCTCTAAACAACTGAGTTACCAGCCAGGGCTCAGTTATCACCATTAAAATTAAATTTTTGTTTTTAAATTTGTAAAGATTATTCGCTGAAATGTAAGCTCATGAGGGTAGGGACTTGGTCAATCTTGTTTGCCACTGTCCCAGGAGACGCAGCTGCACCAGATGAGATGGCATATAACAGGTACAAAGTACAATTGTTGTCATTGTTTTTCTATACTCTCTCTGTTCCATTCCACACATCACCACATCCAAAACAAACCACTGCAGTCCCACATTGAAGTATAGATCGCAGATTTCAGCTTCATGTTTTCTCCAAAGCATCTTTATATCATTTTATTTGTCTGAGGGAGAGGTTGTGTCTTTTTTAATATATATCAAAGCTTTAACAAAAGTTGTGAAACCTGACAATGAATTTTTTAATGTACTGCAGTACACCTATGCACAAAGAAAGGAGTGCTCCTAGCACCGGGTTGTAAATTCTTTCTAGGTTCTGAAGACTCTCTCCTCTGTGCCAAGAGGGCCATGTGGACTGGTGACTGTCTGAATGACCTGTCTTCCTGTCCCATCTCCTTTCCAGAAAACAAAAATTTCATCAGATGTTGCAGAAAGTGTGAGAGAGAGAAGAACTGGGATAAGTTAATAAAGCAAGAATGAAGGAACCTAGAAGTTGTAGGTGATTCCACATCACAGAAGAACTCAAGAACCCATCACATGCCAAATGTAAAATTAATAATCACTAGAACAACTTTATCCAAAGCCCCCGAGTCCCTTACTGCTGCCTTTCTTCCCTGACTCTGCCCCAAAGCTGGAGGCTGAGTGCAGGAAGGGCCTGTGTTGTGCTAGGAGAGGAGGCGGAGTGCCGGACTCAGGCTATCTAGATCCAAAGCTTGGTTTTTGAATTCCGGGGCACTGAGCAAGCTGCTTGACTTCAGCTTTCTTATCTATGCCGTGAGGATAACACAAGTAGCAATCTTAGAGGAAGTTATCCAGATTAGAAGAAATAATTTATGTAAAGTTCCTGGCAAGATGCCTGACACATAATGAGTTCCCAATAAGTCTCTCTACTATCAAACCTTGTTAGGTATTCTGTGATACCCTGCTTTAGCCATTTTCAAAATGTGATCCACAGACATTTTCAGGAGCCATGAGGTCAAAATTATTTTCATAATAACATCAAGAATTTATTTACCTTTTTCATTGTTTTAACATCTGCTTTGATGGTTACAAGGCAAATCACTGCAGACCAGCATATACTACTTCACATCCATTAAGATGGCTATATCAAATAACAAGTGTTGACAAGTATGTGGAGAAATTGGAACACTCAAACACTGCTAGTGAAAATGTAAATAGTGCATCCACTTTGAAAAAGAATTGGCAGTTCCTCAAAATATTAAGCACAGGGTTCCCATATGATCTAGATATTTCACTCCTAGGTATACAACCCAGATAATTGAAGACATATGTTAAAACAGAAACTTATACATGTATGTTCATAGCAGCACTATTATAATAGCCAAAAAGTGGAAATGGCCCAAATATCCATCACTGGATGAATAAACAAAATATGCTATATTCATACAATAGACTGTTGAGCTTGATGATACTTTTCATGGGAGCTGTTTATGCATTGTTAGGATGTTTAGTAGCATCCCTGACTTCTACTTATTAGGTACCAGTAGTGACCATGCCCACTCTTCAGTTATGACAGCCCAAAATGTCTCTAGACATCGCTAAATATCGCTGGGGAGGCAAAATTACCTCCAGTTGAAGACCACTAGCACAAATCGACAGTTCTGTATTCCTCATTGCCATTCTCTTGCAGTTAAAAAAGCCCCCAATTTTATTTAAGAATGTTCTTAATGAAGCAGTAAAATTATTAACTCAATTATATATTGACCCTTAAATTCACATCTCTGAAAATATTTTGTATGAAAAAAATAGGAAGCATTCATGAGGCACTTCTGTTGCATGCAAAAGAACTGTATTTGTCTCAAGGAAAAGTGTCTTTGGGATCATTTGAGTTGCAAGCTGAACTAGCTGTTTTTATCATTTTTATTAAAATATCTACTAACAGCAAACTGGTTATTTAGATTTGGGTAGTTGGCAAATATTTTCTCAAAAATAAATGACGTTGAACTACGAGTAAAGATAAAAACAAATGATAGTAATTGTTGTTACTGATATAATTGGGCTTTCAAAAAAAATTAAGAATTATGTAAAAGTTGCATCAACACTGATTTCGACAGCTACTAAATTCCTAGATTCTTCTGATGAGATTAAAAGTTATATTAACAAATGTGACTTTTAGAAATTGATTGAGGGAGAAACATCAATTTGTTGTTCCATTTATTTATGCATTCATTGGTTGATTTTTGTATGTGCCCTGATCAGGGATCAAACCTGCAACCTTCATGTACCAGGGTGATGCTCTAACCAACTGATATACCTGGCCAGGGACCCAGTGTGATTTTTTTTTTGATAGCACAGGATGAAATGTATAAATATTTAGAAGATGTGCATAACTCAGTGAACCAAGTAATTCCAATTGGCCATTGCAGGATGCTAAAATCATGCACAGTATAAAAGATTCATTCAAAGTGCCACATGGACCAACAGATTATATTTTCTTTAAAAAACATTTAAAACAGTTTATAACAGTCAGTAGGTACAACTGACACATAATAAACTTTACATGTTTTTACATATGAATACACACATGAAACTATCACAGCAATTAAGATAATAAACATGAGTAGTATTCTCCAAAGTTTCCTTGTATTCTGCAGTCTCTTCCTTCTGTGCTTCTCGGCACTCTACCTCAGTCTCCTCTTTTCCAGGCTACCAATGATTTTTCCTTTTTCTCACTAAAGATTAATTTGCATGTTCTGGAATTTTATATAAAATGGATTTTACAGTATGCACTATTTTTTGCCTGATTTCTCTCATTCATAATTATGTTGAGATTCATGTTGCATGTGTTTCTATAGTTAATTTCTTTTTATTTTGATTGGTATTCTATTGTATGAACATATCATGAATTGTTTATTCCTTTACTGGTTGATGAACATTTACGTTGTTTCTAGTTTTTGCCTATTATGAACACAGTTGATACAAACATTTGTGTACAAGTCTTTGTGGGGACATATGCTTTCATTTCTTTTGGATAAATACCTAGGAGTAGAATGCCTAGGTAACATTTAAAACTATGTTTATCTTTTAAAGAAACAGCCAAAGCATTTTCCAAAGAAGTTGTATCATTTTACATTCTCATTAGAGATGTATGAGAGTTAAAGTCACACCATATTCTCACCAACACTTGATATGGCTAGTCTTTTAAATTTTATCATTAAATAGGTAGGTAGTGGTATTTCAGTGTGATTTTAACTTATATTTCCTTAATAACTTACCAGTTGAGTACCTTTTCATTGCTTATTTGCCATTCATATGGCCTCTTTGTGTTTAGTCCTACTTTACACCAGTTTGTTTATTCAGTGCTTATCTTCTTATCATTGAGGGATGAGAGTTTCTAAAAATATTCCAGAGACAAATTCTTTATCAAATATGAGATTTGCAAATATCTTCTTTAAATTTGGCTAGTCTTTTCATTTTTTATTTTAAAAATATTTTATTGATTACACTCTTACAGTTGACTCCATTTTTCTCTCTTTGTCTCCCTCAGCCCAGTACCTTCATTCCCTCTAGCTATCCACCCCCCGACCTTAGTTCTTGTCTATGGGTTGTGTATATAAGTTCTTTGGCTTTTCTTTACGTTCCCCTGTCTATTTTGTGCCTGCTAATTTATGCTTGCTTGCTTGCCTGCTTCCTTCCCTTCTTTCCTTCTTTCTTTCTTGGGGAAGGGAGGGAGAAAGAAATGGAGAGAAACATCAATGTGTGTTTGTCTCTCGTGTGCCCCATACTGGGTACCTGGTGTGCAATGCTGGCATGTGCCCTAGACTGGGAATCAAACAAGCGACCTTTTGGTTCACAGGCCGGCAATTCACTAAGCCACACCATCCAGGGCCAATTTATGCTTTTTAATCCCTGCACCCTTTCCCCCATCTTTCCCCTTCCTCTTTCTAGCTGATAACCTTCCAAATGATCTCCATATCTATGATTCTGTTCCTGTTCCAGCTACTTGCTTAGTTTGTTTTCTAGATTCACTTGTTGATAGCTGTTGCCATTTTAATGTTCATAGTTTCACTTGTTAAATTTGTTGCCATTTTAATGTTTAGTTTTGATCTTCTTTTTCTTAAATTAGTCCCTTTATTTCTTAAATAAATTAGTCCCATTTCATGTTAATAATGGCTTGGTGATGATGAACTCCTTTAGATTTATGTTGCCTGGGAAGCACTTTATATGCCCTTCAATTCAAAATCATAGCTTTGCTGGACAGAGTAACCTAGGTTGTAGCTCTTTGCTTGTTATCACTTTGAATATTTTTTGTGTTCCTTCTAGTCTGCAAAGTTTCTTTTGAGAAATCAGCTGACAGTCTTATGAGAACTCCCATGTAGGTAACTCTGTTTTTCTCTTGCTGCTTTTAAGATTCTCTCTTTAACTTTTGGACTTTTAATTAGGATGTGTCTTGGTGTTGTCCTCTTCAGATCCAAGTTGTTTGGGACTCTCTGTGCTTCCTGGACTTGTATGTCTATTTCTTTCACCAAATTAGAGATTTTTTTTCTTTCATTATTTTTTCAAATAAGTTTTTAATTTCTTGTTCTTCCTCTTCTCTTTTGGTACCCCTATGATTTGGGTGTTGGTACATTTGGAGATACCCCAGAGTTTCCTAAACTTATCCTCCTTATACCATCCTCATCTTTTTTTATTCCTTTATCTTCTTGCTGTTCTGATTGAATACTTTTTTTTCCTTATGTTCCAGTTTGTTAATTTGAATCTTGGCTTCATCCCCTCCACTGTTGGTTCCCTGTAGGTTTTTTTTTTGTTTGTTTGTTTTAAATTTCACTTAACGTAAACCTCATTTCTCCCTGGGTTTTTTGTTTTTGTTTTTGTTTTTTGCTGTTGCTGTGCTCAGTGAGTGAGTTCTTTGAGCATCCTGAAAACCAGTTGTTTGAACTCTGCATCTGATAGGTTAGTTATCTCCATTTCGTTTGCTTCTTTTTTTCTGGGATTTTGTTCTGTTTTTTCATGTGGGCCATATTTCTGTCTCCTGAATTTGGCGGCCTCCCTGTGTTTGTTTCTGTGTATTAGGTAGCATGAATTTGACTCCCTGCCTTATTAGTGTGACCTATTGTAGAAAAAGCACCTGTAAATTATGTGGCAGAGCCTTAGGTAATTGCCAGGGCGGGGCAACTCACTTCACTACTTTGTGGCTCTGTGTGTGGGGTGGGCTCAGAAAGGGAACAATGCCATTGCCTGGCTTCTGGAGGTTTGCTTGGCACTCACCCTATTTCCAGTCACTTCACTTTCTCCCTGTATGTAACTGATGACCTTCGAGTTATTGCCCTGGTGCTGAATCCCAGAGGGGGTAGGCCTGCTTTAAGTACAAGTCCATGCAGGCCCTTTAACAGGAGTCTCCTAAAAATCCAGCAGTTCCTTCTGCTGCTCCAACTCCCACTAATTTTTACAGCCAGAAGTCCTGGGGATTTATCTTTGTGGCACTGAAACCCTGGGCTGTGTGGTCTGGCCTGAGTCTGGGATCCCTTGCTCCCAAGGTATCCCACCATGTGTGAATGTGGGACTGCCCATTCCACCACCCCTCCGTGTGACACCATGTCTCTGCACTTCCTACCCATCTGGATGAATGCCTTCTTTAAATCTTTGGTCGTTGGACTTCCATACAGCTTGATTTTCTGATGGTTCTGGATGTTGTTTTGAGGTCTAGTTGTAATTTTTTCTGTAGTTGTGTGAGGAGGTGAAACGTGTTTACCTATGTCTCCATCTTGACCAGAAGTCCTAGTCCTTTTATTTTTTAATAGTGTCTTTTGAAAAGTACTTGGTTTTGACCAAGTTCAATTTATCACTTTTTTTCTTTTAAGCATAGTTCTTTAGGTATCATACCCAAGAAATCATTCCCTAGCCTACAGTCACAAATATTTTTCCTGTTTATTTTTATACCCAGAAGTTTGAAGTTTTATATTTAGATCTAGGATCCATTTTGTGTTTTCACATGCAGTATGAAATTTTGTTTATTTTTGTCTAGGATACCCAAATGTTCCAGCATTATTAGCTGAAAAATCTTTTCTTCCACTTAATTGCTCTTGTCCTTTGTTGAAGATCATTTGATCATATATGAGACTTCTTTGGAACTCTCTACTCAGTTTAATCTGACAGTTCCTTTCCTTTATATCATTTCTACACTACCTGAGTTAATGTAACTTTATAATAAATATTGAGATCAGGCAGTGTAATGCAAGTTCTCCAACCTTGTTTTTCTTTTCTTTTTCAAAGTTGTTTTGGTTATTCTAGGTCCTTTGCATTTTCATGTTTATTTTATTTTTATTTTTTAAAATTTTATTTATTTATTTTTAGAGAGAGGGGAAGGGAGGAAGAGAGGGAGAGGAACATTGATCAGTTGGTTGCCTCTTGCATGCCCCCAACCAGGGATCCAGCCTGCAACTCCCTGCACGTGCCCTGACCAGGAATCAAACTGGTGACATTTCCATTTGCAGGACATGCCCACCCCACTGAGCCACACCAGTCCGGGCCATTTCCATGCAAATTTTGGAATTACTTTGTCAATTACTAAAGAAAACCTACTTGGATTTTACTGGACTTGTGTTCAATCTATTGATCAATGTGGGGGAAAAGTGACATTTTACAATATTATCTGTCAACATTTTACAGTACTGAGTCATGTCATGGCCTATTTGTCAGTTTGTGTGTTAAATTTGTCAGCATATTTTAAGTTTTCTGTGTAGAACTTGTATATCTTTTACTAAACTTATTTTTAAATATTTCATATTTTTGTCAATTTTTTAAATTTGAACTTCAGATTGTTGTTAGTATAACACAATTGACTGTTGTATTGTATATTGATTTTTATATTGTTGTCTTGCTGATTTATTAGTTCCAGTAGCTTTTTGTTGATCATATAGGATTTTCACCATACATCATGTCATCTGCAAATTAAGCCAGTTTTACTTCTTCTTTCCAGATGACTTTTAGTTCTTTTTCTTGTCTTACCGTACAGGCTAGAACCCCTATTACAATGTTGCAGAAGTGGTTAGTGCAGATATCCTTGCCTTGTTTCTGAACGTAGGGCCAAACCATTCAGTTCTTTATCATTAAGTATGTTGTTTATTATAGATACTTTTTATCAAGTCAAGGAAGTTTTTCTGTATTACTAGGACATTAGATCTTGTCCAATGCTTTTGCTTCATCTATTGAAACAGTCATATAGTTTTACTTTCTTAGTCTTAGCTAATACAGGGAATCATATTGTTTGATTTTCCATTGTTAATTCAAACTAGCATTCCTGGGATAAGCCCCTATTTGGTCATGATGTATTATTGTTTTTATGTATTGTGAAATAAAAATAGCTAGACTTTTGCATCTATATTTTTGAGGAAATTGGTCTGTAGTTTTCTTATAACATCTTGGGTTTGGGTATTAGAGTAATGCTGGCCTTATAGGATAAACTGGAGAGTATTTCCTCTTCTTGCATTTTCTGGAGGACTTTTGTGGAATAGGAATTTCCTTTTCCTTTAAAAATACACCATATTAACACTATAAAAAAGAAAGCTGGAGTGGCTATATTACCACCAGATAAAGTACACTTTAGAGCAAGGACTATTATTAGAAAAAAGAGGGTCATTTTTAAAGTGGATCATTTCATAGTGATAAAATAATTTTCATAATCAGTTTCATTAGGGATAAATTCACCTGAATAATGAACAATTCTAAGTTTATGCAACAAATAGCAGAGCTTCAACACGCATGAAGCAAAACTGATAAGAACAAGGAGAACTAGAATAATCCACAATTACAGTCAAATATTTTAATACTTTTCTCTTAATAATAGAATAAGTAGACAGAAAATTAGTATGTTCTAAATTCCCTAGAACTTTAAAGATTTGAACAATAGTATCAACCAACTTGATGTGATTGACTTCTGTAGAACACTGCACCCAGCAACTGCAAAACACACATTCATTTTAAATGCACATTGAACATTTACCAAGGCAGACCATGTTCTGGGCTACAGAACACATCTCAATAAATTTAAAATGATTCAAATTATACAAAGTATATTATCTGATCCTAACGAAATTAGAAATCAATAACAAAAAGATATCTAGAAAATACCTCAATATTTTGAGACTACATAACACACAAGAAACCTATGGTCAAAGAAAAATCTTTATGGAAATTATAAAGTATTTTGAAATGAAGGAACACAGAAACACAATATACGGGGTCCAGCACAAATAATGCCCCTTTTTTATTACAAAACCATAAGCATGTAATTCTGTAACAACAATATCACACTGAAGCACACCACATGACATTTTAGGTGAAATGTTCAAATTAAAACGATAAATTATTACACCCATATTTTTACCCTACCAACCCCAGTTAAGCAGGTGTTACTTCTGCCCTACCCTGTATCAGAATGTTTGGGATGCAGCTAAAGTATTACTTTGAAAACACATCCCAACAAATGCTTGTATTATGAAACAAGAAACATCTCTAATCAATGACCTTAGTTTTCAAATACAGAAAGTATAAAATTAGTATTGTAGAATTGTACCCCTGGCACTTATATCATTTTATTAACCAATGTGACCCCAATAAATTCAATAAAAAGGAAACTATAAAATTAATTTCAAAACTTAAAAAAATTTAAAGGCAGAAGGAAGGAAATAGAACAAATAAATGAAATAGAAAACAACCAACAGAGAAAATCTATGAAAACAAAAGCTGGCTTTGAGACTTGAGATCAGTAAAGTTGATAAACCTCTCCCCACATTGATCAGGAAAAAAGAAAGATGACGCAACCTACCAATTTCAGGAATGAGTGGAGGGTAGGTTTTATAGATAGGAAAGGACAATAAAGAGTATTGTTAACTCAAGTACACCGGTACATTCAACAACTTACATATCTTCACAACTATTAAATCCCATTGGGGAAGAAATATTATTTGTTGAATTAAGGAATGTCAGCTATTATAATGGGCAAGGTTCTGAGTGCAGGCTTAAGCGATAAATAGGGGATTTTATACTCAAGCAGCTCTCTGTTGACGGGCGGGGGTAGGGTGTAGGGAAGAGCAGTTACAGCTAAATACAATTCCTTGCAGAAGAATGACGGAAAACTGGGTTTGGAAAAGCTTCTCCGGGGAGGAGTCACGCGCCTGAGACACCAGGAACCAGTACGTGTTTATCAGACCAAGAACTGCTCTCCGTGAGCAGGCTGCCCTCCGCCGATTGCTTAGCTCCGCAGTGTCAGGGTAGTCCTAGTCCTTTCCCAAAGAGCCCTTAGGGGCCTACCGACCACCGCTGAACTAAGGCCGGACCCCCAGCAACCGTGCGCCTGCGCATTTTAGCAAAGCGCTCGCAGGAGGCGGGGGATGTTGCCGGAAATGTGACTTTTCTCCCTGCTCTTCCCATCCGGGGTCACGTCGGTCTTCCGGGTATCTCTGACAGAGCTTTCTGCGCCTCTTTTTGAGCGACTTTTTGGTCTTCCGCCTCCTGTCACCGCCTTTAATCTCCTACACATTTGCTGGCCCTGCCTTTTCTCGTGTCTCTCCTCCCCGGCCGCGGAGTCCGGGGTTTAGAACGTAATCCGATTCCGGAGCCGGGCCTAGCCATTCTGCGGGCCACTACCTCTTTGACTCAGGCGAAAACTACGGCGGAGCGCGCGGGTCCGTAGCTGCTCCGGCCTTGGAGCTCCTGGGCGGGCAGTGCCGGTAGGCCCTGCCCCAAGGACACCTGTGAGTCAGGGGGTTTCGGAGCGGGACGCACCGTGAAGGCCCAGGTCGAGGGCGGGGCGCGGGGAACTTTTTTGAAACTGTACTGTTTTGTTTGCGTGGGAGGTTCCGGCAGTATCTCTTCCCCAGACTTATGGGTGGCCCCTTGGCTGCTGTACTTGTTGAAGAGTGTGGGACCGTTTAGTTTTTCCACTCGTTTCCTTTCCTCGTGCCCCGTCCTCGATCTAGGACCGAAAGAGGAAGATTGTCATGGGATCCTGCATGGTGTTTCAAAGGACGGTTTAAGTGGGCATGAGTTTGGCTCTTGCCTCAGTTCTTCACGGAAAGTGTACAGATTAGGACTGTCAGATTATTGCATACTCTGACCACCCCCACCTCCCCGCGCCCGTCCAGCTTTTGTAGATGGGCTCTTCATCTCTCTTTCTAGTCCATAATAGGAGGGATTTTTGTGCCTCACAATTTCCGGATTATCCATGTATCCTATCTTGTTTTAGCTCTCTCAGCTTTTTGTTTAAAATAGCAGTTGTTTATTTAGTTTGCGTCTACCAGTAGGGTGAACAAAAAAGACACAAACTGTAAACTCAAGCTAACTTGGCGGCTCGTTGCCAGATGTGTAGTAAAAGAGATGCTAAACTGAACACTTAAGTTCGTATGTTTGCATTACTGGGAACATACTCTTTTTGTAAATGCCATCATATTGTACGGCTTATTATCACAGGGCATTAACATGTACTGATTAACAGCCAAAAAGGCTCGTACTATGTACTGATAGCCAATAATAGTAACATTACTTTGTTGGTGTGTTATCCCCAATTAAGTCTGATGTGGAAATAAATGATGTGTAACAGACTCCATGTGAAACAGGTCATTTGAGAAATGTCCATTTCAAACCATGCAACTAGATTATTTTTTTCAACACTTGGGTGGAATCTAATTCTTAATAAAAAGGAATGGCCTTTCTAAAATCTGCAAGTGGTTTTGACAGTGGGTGAGCAAGATTTACAAATTGGACTTTGCACTGTGGAAAAAGAGAAGTGAGTTTCCGGGATGGATCAAAGGCATTTGGACGAAGTGAAGCGATAACTTGACTTGGCCACTACAACTCTGAGTTTTATACTAAGTAGATTGTGCTTTCCAGGGAATCCTGATGAAGGAATTATGTAACCTTGTGTGTTCTCTAATCTTGGAGGAGAGGTCAAGTTTAGGATAAATTCCAGGCTGTAAGGTCCATGATCAAATACTATAGCACTAAGAGTTACTTTGTAAACTAATCTGTTACAGCTTATCTCATGTATAATTATTTACAAATAAACCTGTATAGTTTCTCATTGGGTCAATCTTAATCAGAAGCAATGCTTAAAGTTCCTTAAAGCTGGAACCAGTGCAGTGGTTTTAAAACTGTTCCGAATTTACTTAGATTATTCTATTTTGTAATCAAGTACAGATTGAGATACGTAACTTTCAAGCTAAGAAAAATAGGATGTCACCAATATCTGGATTTTAATCCTTTAGTATGAAATTTCTTTTACTTGCTACCACAGTTAATGTGATGTAGTGTTTTACATATATCGATTATTAACTACTTAGTAAAGACTTTCATTCAGAATATGGAGAGAACAATTTGCAGTGCTGTGGAGGTCCCCTTAATTCTGATGTCATAATAGTTTTGCTGAAACTGTATTCTGTTTAAAAAATGATCCCTTATAATGCTTATGATAGGTTGTTATTTTGGTGACATTTATATTGTCATAAAAATCAGAGTTGAAATGTATTAGAAAAAAATATTAGAAAGAGGAATCGAAATTCATGGGCTTTTCGTTTACTTCCTTATCCCTAGATGGTCATACAGGATACCTATGTTGGGGAGCATTGAAAGCCATTGGTTATATTCCCTAGGAATGTTTCTCTTTACCCTGAGGGCTGATCTGGTAACAGCCAGACTTGAAGGCCAAGATTCATACTGAGGAGAAGCTGACCAATGTTTTGTTTAGAGGGTCTCCAAAAATTTTAGTGCTTATCTGGAAATTTGAGATAGGTTGAACTCAGTATCTACCCTGAAGTAAATTTTTTGCCATGGGATCATTCTAAGTTTTTAAGCCTTGCATAATTTGTTCATTAGTTTTGTAGAACACGACTGGGCCACAAGACATGTTTTGACTTATTCTCAATTTGGATCTGACCCAGGTAATGCAATAGGAATAGGCTAGGTTTGGGCTGTTAAGGCACTTTCAGTTTTCATGTCTGAATGCATGAGTATAGGACTTTATTGGGCTGTTGAAGAAAAACACACATACAGGGTTTCTCGTTGTGAGTATGCAAAACAGAGTTTATTCTTGTATTATTATTCATTATTGTATTATTTTCCATAGGAACAACAGTAAGCCTACTTTGTCCCACACTATATTATTTATAGGTATAAATAGTGTCATAGAATTTTAACTTTGAACTTATTTAAATAAATCTGAAATAGAATGTTTTAATTCTAGCTTTTCTGAATACAAATTCCATCCTTTGTTGATCATATCTATAATTGTAGTAATCTCTATTCCAACAAAATGAAATATGAAACAAAATTTATTACTATAATGACTTGTATTTAATGTCCTTTTCTGAGGAATTATATTAAATAGGAATTATGTTTTATGTGTGTGAGTTGAGTCAGGGAAGCGCAGTAAAGAAGCCCAAGAAAGTGTGAACCCAGGCAAAGGGTAGAACAAGGCATTAGCTGCTACACTTGAATCTGCCATTCTATGATTATTGAGTATACTTTTAATACAGATTCTCTGGAGTACGGCTTAGTTCAAGATATTTTCCATTTCCTCTGAGCAGTTAAAATCAGTAGTGTGGTAGATTTGATAGGATTAAAAAAAAAACTATGACAAGAGATAAAGGCCTGCTGAAGAAAGTTGACAAACCTGTTTTCTGGAGGCAACATTTGTCTTTGATTCAAATGAGAAAGTCAGGCACTTGGGATGAGATCTAATGGTGGTCAGAGACTCTTGTCCAAAATCTGTTTGAACCCAGGCCTGATGAATCTCACTGTCTGTGGCCAGCCTAGGGAATTGACAAAAAAGGGACAAAATTTATATGATTGATTTATTTATTTATTGCAGCTCTTTCTCTTTCGTTGCCTCCTGCTCCAATTTTTCCAGCCGTCTTGTGTCAATTCCCAGAAGCAACTACCTTTTTTCAAAGCTGTTTAAATGTTCTTTTCCTGCCCTGGCTGGTGTGGCTTAGTGGATTGAGTGCTGGTCTGCGAACCAAGAGGTCACTGGTTTGATTTCCAGTCAGGGCACAAGCCTTGGTTGCGGGCCACGTCCCCAGTGAGGGGCACACAAGAGGCAGCTACACACTGATGTTTCTCTCCCACTCTTTCTCCCTCCCTTCCCCTCTAGCTAAATATATAAATAAATATAAATGTTCTTTTCCTCTGTTCTAAAAAAAGTCTCCTATAACTTATTTTTTGGATTGATAACTGCTGAAAATGAAGATTAACATCTTTAGGTACTGTCATAAATTGTGATGTATATAAACGTAGATACGAATGGGGACCCAAAAATCCCTGGAATTTATTTATAAATATTTGTGGATTCTTACATATTTAAACCTCAGTCACCTTCAAAGTACTCTCCGTTTGATGCAATACACCTATCGAGCCTTTTTTCCACTGCTCAGAACAGTTTGGGAACTCATCCATTTTGATGCCATTTAGTACTTCTGCTGTTTTTTAATTCATCTTTTCCACATTGGCAAAATGTTTTTCTTTGAGGACTTTCTTCATCCAGGGAAACAACAACAAAAAAAAGTTGCTTGGGGTGAGATTGGGTGAATAGGGAGGAAGGGATACAGGGGTTATGCAGCTTTGGGTCAAAAACTGCTTAGCACTCATTGCACTGTGGGCAGGTGCACTCATAAGGCACTCATCATGAAATGGGCAAAAGCGCATTGAAAGAGTATCCAAAAAAAAAAAAAAAAAAAAAATTCACTGAGGCCGAACACAGCCTCTTACAACAAGGCTAGTTGGTACTGATGCAGATGGATTCTTGGACCACTCACCTAGTGGGGGAATCCTCTACTACAAGGTGCCTACCCTCCAGAAGAAAATTCAGAAAATTCTGTTTTTTTGGGGGGGTCCCCTCTCATATATAACATATAATAATATATGAATATATGTAATCTTTAAATACCATATGTAGTAAATGATGTAAATATAATTTCTGTATTCAATGTTTGTATTGTAGGAACCAAGGTAGGTAACTGATTATATTTACTTTTTTATAGGACCCTTTGTGCTTTTTCTGTTGTTTAGTAATTTATTTTTAGCTTGCTGCTTTTCCATTCCTATAATTATTTCTGCTCTGTCAGCAGAACTGCTCTCTTTGGTCAAATACATCGGTAATCTACCAATTAACCTTTTTTTCCCCCTTTGGATATTTTCTTGAAGCCCTTTATCCTCTCTAATTCAATTCTTAGCTTCCCTTTACCATCATCCTGGGGAATTTACTTTGCCTCTGCTATGTGTTGGATCTTCCTTTTCCTAGATCCCAGGTTTTCTTGGTCCTTTTTTTTTTTTTTTTTTTTTTTGATAACTTACATGTCTAAAAAAGCTTTTTACCTCCTTTGCATTGATGATATAGCTAGGTATAGAATTACAGCTTGAGAGCATTTCCTTCAGAGACTTGAAGACATTGACTTCATTGTCTTGTGGTTTCTACTGTTGCTTTAAAACCATTTTGATTACCAATCCTTTGTTTATAACATTTTTCTCTTAATATTTTATATGCTTTTTTTTGATACTCTGAAATTCTAAAATTTCACTCTAATATGCCTTGATTTTTTTTTTTTTTTTAAGAAAAACCATGCTTTGTACTCCTTGGATCCTTTAAATATAAGGATTGGTGTTCTTCAGGCTTGGAATATTTAAACATTTGGTCATTCTTTTTTTTTTTTTTTAATTTTCTTTGTTCCTGGAGCTTATGTTATGTTGGATGTTGGACCACATAGTTTGAGGTTCTTATATTTTCTCTCTTATTGTCCTGCTTCCTTTCTGGCCTCATCATTTTTTCCTTCTAGGGATTTTCTCAATGTTATCTTTTAACTTTTTGCAGGATATTTCTGCTTTCAGTTTTATAATTTCCAAAAGCCCCTTCTGCTTTTTAACAATATATTTTTGTTCTGTATATGCAATATTTTTTCATTAGTTAAGGAGAATTTTGAGGGCTTTTTTGTTTTTGTTTTTTTTTTTTACTTTTCATTTGTTCTTGGCATTGTTTTTGTTTACTCTCAGGTATTTTTTTTTCTTTTGGCATCCATGATGGTAATTTTAAGTGAGAGATATTAGAAATCTAATTGGAAGAAGCTCTGTGTGCATGGGTAGGCAATTCAATAGTAGGCCTTACTGTAGTTGCCAGCAGGCTTGACTTTTCTTTGGTGGAAACCTATTACTATGTTATATAGATTTTCTGATTACTATATTATATGGTTTCTTTCTCAGTTATTCCAAAAATGAGTTTTCTAATTTCCTGCTTTAGGAAGGTAGGTTGGGGATTATTTTTACTTTGTAGATTTAATACTTGTTTTCAGTTTGTTACCTTACTCTACTCTTTGTAGGTTTGTAGCCTTTAGGGATCAGTCATTGCAAAGAAATACCCAGATTTCTGCCAAGGTCAGTGAGTGGTTCTGATTGCTTTGTGTACAAGGTTTTCCCTATTTTTATGGCATAAGCCCTTATATTGAAAGTCCTTTGTATAAGTTACTTAGATTTTGAAGGGAATCTCACAATTTTATAAATAATTATTAGGCAATACAAATTTCCTCCTTCCTTTGGTCAGATCTGTAAGATCTCAATCATGGGAACCAGATTTCATGAGATGGCTTATACCTTTACATAAATTATATTGGGAATAAATGTAGGAATCTGTAGGGTTTCATGAAATGTTTCCCTTTTTTTAAAAATCAGTTTTCTTTTTTATTAGAGTATGTGGCATTAACTTGATTTCTAAAAGATTGATATTAGGCTAAATTTATTAGGGAACATTTATCAGAAATTTTGAAACATATATTGTACTTTCATTTGAATAATACTATGGTTAATCTAGATTTAAAAATCTTTATTACAAGTTTTTTTTTTGTACCAATAGTATGACTGAAGACATCTATTTCAACTTTTAAAAATATCTGCAAATAAAATTCATAACTCCGTAACTAATTGTTTTAAATAGCAGATATTGGTTAACCAGAGTTCAGTATTTTTAAGTTACAATAATTTGTCTTTTAAAACTGTTCTAGGTGGAAGAATACATGTTCACTTTTAGTGAACAAGAGCATGTTCCCAAACTCAATTTTGGGTCGTCCACCTTTCACGCCAAACCATCAACAACATAATAACTTCTTTGCTCTGTCACCAACTCTTTATTCACATCAGCAGCTTATAGATGCCCACTTCAACTTTCAGAATGTAGAGTAAGTATGGAAATATTTTGGCCTGTATCATTTGTAAATTTTGTTTTCTACTTGATGCAAACTCTTTTTATATGAAACATGAAGTTAGAGAAAAATGCCATTATGACATGTTTTCTTTTGATCAGTGAAATACTTATTTTTTTCTGAAAAAATATTTATCACTATTGTTTTTTGTTTTTGGTAGCTTGTCTAGAGCTGTGTCATTACAGCCATTGACATATGGAAATGTGAGTCCAATACAGACTTCAACTTCCCCATTATTTCGAGGAAGGAAGTAAGTACCTCTTATTTTAAAATAAATGTTTGCATATCTTTTATTAAAATTGTATGGACATTGTGCCCTAAATTTTTTTCCTGGGATGTGTGCGATCAGTCCTGTCACAGAATATTAAAACTACATAATATTTAAAGAATTTTAGGAATACTTTATTTATTCCTGATATTGTAAGTTTTAGATGGAATGATGCTATATTTCTTTAGGAAACTACTTTTAATTGAGATTTTTAACTAAATCAGATGGCTTTCTGTAATTAGATGCTAGTGCTGCCATAGCAAAGAACAACAGACTGGCTGGCTTAACCAACAGATATTTGTTTTCTCACAATTCTGGAGGTTTGAATTCTAAGATCAAGGTGTTGGCAGGTTTGGCTTATTCTGCAGCTTTCGTCCTTGGCTGGTAGATGACTGCCTTTTTCCTGTGTTGTCACATGGTCATCCCTATGTCTGTGTTTTCTCTCTTCTATCTCTTCTTCTAGGACATTAGTGATATTGATTAGGACCCACCCTAATGACCTCATTTTAACTTCTTTAAAGGTTGTATGTCCAAATACAGTCACATTTTGAGATACTGGGCATTAGAGTTTAAATATATGACTTCTGAGGGGGGACACAATTCAGCCCATATACCTTCTTACTAGTATAGTTTACTATTATTTGGTTTATCTAAATCTTATACAGGTAACAGTCTAGGATAAATATTATTATAATGAAAATTTCTGCATGACATAAAGCTTTCTATAGAGAAGTCAAGAGCCTATTAATTTTAACCAGTTTGATTAATAGAAATTAATGTATCACAAAGTAATTACAACAGAGCTTTAGAGGTGATTGTTAAAATATGATTTGGCAATACTTGATAGATGTTGCTATTTATTAAAGCCTGTATAAACATTTTGTAATTTTTGTGTCCAATTAAAAATAACACTACCTGAGAATTATTGATCACTCTATATAGTAGGCATTGTTTTGAGGACTTTACAGATAATAATTTGATTAAGTTTCACAGCGCTTTATGAGGTAGGTACTATTAACCCTCTCCTCTTGGGGAGAAAGCTGAAATACACGGAGATTAACCAATTAGTTTTTTAAGTAAAATAAGCATAACTGTGGCATGAACCCAGGAGGTCTGTCTCTAGATACTGTGTTTAGAAGCACTGTGAGTTGTCTTCAAAGTTGTCATTGTGAAAGCTATATAATGACGCTAAAAGTATTACTTTATTCAGATTTTTAATTTTTGGAAATTGGCCTCATAAGCCAGTTTGTGAATCATGAATGAAAATAAATTCCATTAGTTTATAGTTATACGTACTTTAAAACTAAAATTGGCATTCTCAGTATAAGATATTCAAAATATAAAGCTCTAAATTACTTTTAATGTTTTAAAAATATTAAGTACCCTTGTGTTCACTTTTAATAAACAAATGTAGGAGTTCCAGTTATTTGTGGGTCTGCCAAGGAGAGAGAAATTGGCAGAATCCAAAAGGAGTATTATAATAAAAGTCTTCAGGTGTCTATGACCAGTAGAATTTTAGAGATTAAAAGGAATTGGACCATTTCCTATGACATAAAGTATTGCCTACACGAACAACTTAGTATATCAATGAAGTAACTTTCTTTTTTTCCAACAAATAATTACTGTCTTACGTTTTTTTCCTTGCCTACTATCTTGAAAGATTTTAAGCCTTCAGAAAAAATTTAAAGACTAGTAATTTTCATTAACCTAATTTTATCAGTTAAAGTTTTGCTACATTGTTTTTTTCTGCCTCTTTCTCTTCCTAGCCTCACTTTTTTTCCTGAACCATATGAAAGTAATTTGTTTACATCATTTGACTTTACCCCAACACATATCAGTGCATTCCTCCTAAAAATGAAGATATTTTCCTAAATAGCCAAAAATACATTGATCACGTCCAAGAAATTTAACAGTAATAATAATAATTATCTGAAATGTAGTTCATTTTCAATTTTCTTTTACTTGTCCAATATCTTTAGTAGCTTTTTTAAAAAGGTAAATATCTCCTAATTTGATCTTCCATACTATGTTCTGATGAGCCAGAACATAAGTGGACTCAAAGAGTCTTTTTAAAATATATAGCATTCAATTAACTTAATTTTATCCTCTTCTTTTATTTTGGATCTTTTGTTATTAGTGGTTTTATCAATAGAAATTTTCCTATAAACTTTCCACTGCTAAAATAAAACATTGGGATAGTTCAGAAGCAGGAGGCTAATCTTTGTATATATGTAGTTTGTTTTTTTCACATACATTATTACTACTCATTTTTCCTAAGGTGTTTTTTTTAAGGCATCTCTTGTGCTAAAAATAGATATTTTAAGATTTCCTATAGAGCTAATATGTGGCCATGCTGAAAGAGTCTATATTGTCATATTTATATATTCTTAATTGTTTTCTATTTGTTATCAGAAAGTTATACCTTTAATTACTAAGGTATATTGTTTGTTTTCAGGAGATTAAGCGATGAAAAAAACCTTCCTCTTGACGGTAAACGGCAACGTTTCCATTCACCCCACCAAGAGCCAACTATAGTTAACCACATAGTGCCTTTATCAGGTGAAAGAAGATACTCAATGCCGCCATTGTTTCATACAAACTACGTACCAGATATAGTCAGATGTGTTCCACCTTTTCGAGAAATATCAATTTTAGAACCTAGAGAAATCACACTGCCTGAGGCCAAAGATAAGGTAATGATAATATAATTTTAGTTTTACCTTTTGGGAAATTACTGTATTTTGCTGTGTATAATGTGCACTTTTTTGCCTAAATTTTTGAGAGGAAAATAAGTTATACATGGTAATACTGAAATACCTTGTATCTATTCTTGTGTTTTGTAGTTATTTATTACATAACAAATACGTTCATAATATGTTCAAAAATAAATGCTAAAATTCCTTTATAATACAAAAAACAAGTATAAAAATATAAGTGAGTAAAAAATTGAATTAGAAAATTAAAACGAAAGATTTTTTTTCCTGAAAGTTTGGGCCAAAAACATGGGTGTGCACCATACATAGCACAATATGGTAATTATCATATTAAAAGTATCAAAAATATCTAATGTCTTGGATTGAGTAGAACTTGTCTTTTTTGCACTATTTAAAGTAGTTTAACATAGTTCTCTGTCAAAATTTGAGTTTTTGATTTTCGCTATTTTTTAATGGAAGTTCAACTTTCCTATCATGATATGAGATAGCTCTGTTTCATAAAAATCTGTGATTAGAGCCCAAAACATTTGATTTCTTAGTTTAGAGTACTCTCTTGTTACTTATTACAGAAAAACAGTTTTCACATGGATATTGTAATAAAGTGTTAAAAAGCATTTTCTTTTGGGATATTTTTGTTTGTTGTGCAGTTTTTGCATGTCAAAAACAGAAGAATCCAGGAATCACTGAGGAAGTAATACATTCAAAATAAGAAAGCTTTTTCAAAAACATTATTTGTAAAGAAAAAAATTCAAATAAATGAAATGAAGCTATTAAATAATTGTTTTTGGAAAATAACATCAGCATTGGGGAACAATGAGTTACTTCATACCAATATTAGAAATATGTTTCTTCCCTTTCTCCTATACATATATTTTTTTAGGTTTTATTTATTCATTTTTAGAGAGAGTGGGAGGGAGGGGGAAGAGAGGGAGAGAAACATCAATCAGTTGCCTCCCCTACCAGACTGAACCAGCATGTGCCCTGACTGGAAATTGAACTGGCAGCCTTTTGCTTTGCAGAATAGTGCCCGACCAACTGAGGCACACAGGTCAGGGCCCCTTCTCCCAATATTTAATGGAACAACAATGACAAAAATTCCAAGGTGATTTAGAAGAGTTTATAATGTAAATACCTGCATTCTCTGATATTATCTATGGCTTATATTTGCTGTTTTGGCATTTTCAAAGTTGGTTCACTCTTGAGAAATATGACATTTGTATGCTAATGAGAATGAGCCTGAAGGGTGGATAGTGACTTTGTATTATTCCTCTTGGGTTCCTAGCAACCAGCATAGGTCTAGAACAGAGTAAGCATACAGAAAATGGTCAAAAGAGCACTTTTGTTCATTCCTTCATTGTGCTGCTTTTTATTACTTCTTTTCTTAACTGAGAAAAATTGTACATAAAATTTACAAATAATTCTTTTAAAGTGTATTTTTCAGGGGTTTTTAGTATATTCACAAAGTTGTGAAATCATGTTCCCAGTAGCAGTCCCTTCCCCATCCCTTCTCCTCCCCTTAGCTCCTGGTGACCCCTAGTCAGTTTTTTATCTTTGGATTTGTCTGTTCTGGACATTCCATATGAATGGAATCATACAATTATGGTCTTGCTTCTTTCACTTGGCATGTTTTCAAGGTTCATCTTGCTCATAGCTGTGTATTAGTTCTTTAATCTTTTTTTATAGCTTAATAATAGTTGTTGTGTAGGTATGCCATATTTTGTTTATACATTCTTCAGTTGATAGACTTTTGGGCTGTTTCCACTTTTTAGCTATTCTGAATAATGTTGCTGTGAAGATCTGTGTACAGGTTTTTGTATGGCCATATTTTCATTTCCCTCAGGTAATATCTAGGAGTGAAATTGCTAGGTTATGTGGAACCTCAGTATACAACTTTTTGAGGAATTGACAGAGTTTTCTAAAGTAATTGTACCATTTTACATTCCTACTAGCAGTATATGAGCATCCTAATTTCTCTACTTTCTTGTCAACACTTGCTATTGTCTTTTTGATTATAACCATTCAAGTGGGTGTGAGACAGTATTTCATTTCCTGTTGACTAATGATGTTGATCATCTTTTCATTTGCATGTTGGCCATTTGTGTATCTTCTTTGGAGAACTGCCTATTCAAATCCTTTGCCCACTTTTGGGGGGTGGTTATTATTTTTAGTTTTGAGTTTTAAGAGTTCTTTATTTATTCTGAATACTAGACATCTATCAGGTTATTGATTTACACATATATTCTCTCATTCTGTGGTTTGTCTTTTTACTTTTTTGATGGTGTCCTTTGAAGCACAAAAGCTTTCATTATGATAAAGTCCAATTTACCTGGTTTTCTTTGATTGTTTAATCTTTTGGGGTTGTCTAATAAACCATTAAGGTGTTACTCTAAGAGTTTTGTAGTTTCATCTCTTAGATTTAGGTCTTTGATATATTTTGAGCTAATAAAGTAGGGGTCCAACTTTATTTGTTGTTGTTCAGTAGTTCCAGCACTATTTATTAAAAACAGTCATTCTTTTTTTTTAAATTTAATCTTTATTGTATTTTTTCCATTACCATTTCAGTCCATTATACCTCTCTCCCTGTCATTTCATTTCTTACTGTGAAATAGGAAAAGCAATTAGTCAAAACCTGTGGGAGGCAGGAAAAAGCAAGGTACAATTAGAAAAGACTAACTTGGGATGTTTTGGTACCATTTTTCCCTCTGCCCTTTTCTCCTTTCTTTGCTTTCTCATTTTGCTATTTTTTAGAAATTGATTTTAGGTTGAGAGAGGAAGGGGGAGAGAGAGCAAGAAAGATATATTGATTTGTTGTTCGCTTATTTATGCATTCATTGGTTGCCTTTTGTATGTGCCCTGACTGGGGCTCCAGCCTGTAACCTTGGTTTTTCAGGACGATGCTCTAACCGCTGAGCAACTGGCCAGGGACTGCTTTCTCATTTTATTATATTTTTTAAAAGATTATTTATTTATTTATTTATTTTTAAAGAGAGGTGAAGGGAGGGAGAAAGGAGGAGAGAAACAACAATGTGTTGATCGGTTGCTTCTCACATGCCCCTAAATTGGGACCTGGTGTGCAACCCAGGCATGTGCCCAGACTGGGAGTTGAACTGGCAACCTCGTGGTTTGCAGTCCGGCACTCAGTCCATTAAGCCACACCAGCCAGGGCTGCTTTCTCATTTTGAAGAACTCTTGTCATGCTGTAATGTGAAAGCTTATGATATAAATGAAATCAGATCAATTTTTTGAATGAATATGTAAGAGTCTTATATATGGAGTTTTAATATGTATACAGCTAGACTCATTTTTATGGCATTTATAAGTATTGTAGTTCTGTATTTTTGCATGTATTTATATATTTATAAATTAAAATTATTTTATTAACTACTAAAACTAAATAACTGCTAGTTTCTACATATGAACTAGGTATATGTTGAGTCTCAGTAAATTTAGTAACATAATTCACATTAGTCAGTTAATATCCAGTAAAATGTGGTTCCATATTAATAACATTTTCTTTACCTTGTAGCAGAGAAAAAGATTGTCTTAAATCTTATGTTCTTGGAATAAGCATTAATATCAAAGGGGTAAAGATACATTTTGTCATTAAACCAATTTCTTTGAGTACTACTCTGTGCCTGCCTGTTTGTGGGAGAACGAAAGCAAGCAATTAGTTCTGTGCTCATTCTTTAAATGAACGCTTTTTAAGAAAACTAATGTATACCAATGTCTCTTCTTTTCCAGGCATTCTAAATATGCTATGTCATTTAGTCTTTTCAACTCCCCTATGGCATGGATATTATCCTAATTTTACTGTGCACAAGGTCACAGCTAGTTAAGTGATACAACCAAGATTTGACCCTTGCTGCTAATAATACAAAGAAAAGAAACTTAAGATGCTTAAAATAAAGGGTAGGGAGATGACATTCTTAGAACTGACTATAATACCAGGTAATCTGTGGCAAAAATAGCTAATATTTATTGACCATCTTTCTTTGCCAGCAGTGTGTTCAGTGGTTTGTGTGGTTTACCTCTGCTACAGCATAAAATGAGTGGGAAGTTCAGTGTGTCATGAAAGAGGAGCAGTGGTTTGGAGCCTTGAATTCACAGTACAAGGCCATTGAAGCTTTTAGAATAGAGGACTAGCACCATCAGATTGGTACTTCCGGGAAAACAGTTCTCATGGTCTAGTGAAGTTTGGTTTGGAATAAGGAAGGCCTGGAAGATGGATGATTACCTTGAATGCTATTAAATTCATTCAGATGAGAGGTATTGAAGCTTTCCATTGTGGCAGGTGAAAAATATGTGAGAGACCAAGCATAAGGAAAATTGGTAGGATGTGTGGAATGATTGAATATAGGGGAGAGAGGGAGAGAGTCATCATTGACTCTAATTGATATGATTCTGGACTCCTACCAGATAAGAAACCTAGATTTGGGGTATATAAGCTAATTGAGGAACTAGTCAAGACTTATTTGAAACTGGGAAAAATCTGCTACAGCATCTGTGCTCTTGAGAAACCTCATGTTCTGCAAATTATACACTAAGAATATAGGGCTATGGGAAAATAGGGCTGGAACAGACCAAATACTTTTGTAACCAGAACACTAGCTAGAATAATAATTGCTGCCTTGGGAAATAAATTGGGCCGATTGACTGGTAGGTGGCTTAGCATTGCCGGATGCTGCTAGAGGGGATATTAAAAACATGCAGAATAGAGTTGAGAGTGGCTGGGGCTTGGCACTGAGCCAAGGCAGTTAAAAGTGGAGCTCTGAATCAGTGAGGCTGCTGCTAAGGTAGGCACAAAAGGAAATACACCAGCTGAGAGCGGTGTAAGGCTGGGGGTATGTTTTATTGATTGGGAACCCTGAATACAGATGCTTTTTTTTTTTTTAGTTGTCTTAGATCTATAATGACTCTTGCCTGTGCAACAGCCAAGCTAAGGGCTGCTTTTCTTTCTTACGAAGGTTATAATTCCACTGTTTCAGTTCTATGTACAAATCAACCCAACCGACAGGTTAGATTGGTACTATTCTCCTACTTCCCAATTGTCTATAGCTAATTGGTATTGCGGAAAAGTGTGTTATAGCTGAATTGGAAGTATATATTTCAGAAGCAAGGCCAGGGACGGAGATATGAATCCTGAAGTCACCTGCAATAAAAGTGACAATTGAAACTCCTAGAGTAGATTAGATTTTATATTTATTTAGTATTCAACAAATATTTCTGAGTGCTAGCTATGTGCCACAAATTTGTGCTAAATATACATGATATTTTTACTATGTACATACAGTGTAATGAGAGGTAGATCTGTTAAAAAACAAACATGCAGCCCCGGCTGGTGTGGCTCAGTGGAATTAGCACCAGCCTGTGAACTGGAAGGTTGCTGGTTTGATTCCCTGTCAGGGCACATGTGGGTCAGGTCCTCAGTTGGGGGCGTGTGAGAGGCAATCGATGTTTCTCTTGCACGTCAGTATTTCTTTCTCCCTCCCTTCCCCTCTCTCTAAAAATAATAAAATCTTATAAAAAACAACCATGCAAAATACAGTTATTTTTTTATATATGTGTAAGTGCCATGAAGGAAAATTACAGAGTGCTGAGGGATGGTCTACAGGAGGTAATATTTGAGCTGAGATTGAAGAATCGTAGGAGTTCAGTAGTGAAAGAGTGGTGAGGCATAGAGAGTCCTTTAGAGAGAAGGAACAGCATGGTTGAAGGTCCTAATGTAGAAAGGAGAATGGGGTGTGCAAAGAACTGAAAGGAGCCCAGGGTGGCTACAGTTTGGTTGATTAGGAGGAAAATGGCTGAAGTGTGGTAGAAGTTGGGAGAGGGGCAGATCATGCAAAGACTTGTATGTCCTTTTGGTCTTCAATTGCCACCTTTTTTTTTTTTTTAGGAAGAAAGGAATGAGTTAGAATTATTCTGACTTCACTCTATGGAGTTGAGCAAGTGTGGATGTAGGGGAGTTATTGTATTGAATATTATAGATGAAAGGTAATGGTGCCTTGAATCAGGAAGTGATGGTAGTTAAGATGAAGAAAAAATGATGGAGTTAAGCTATATTTGGGAAGTGAAATTGATAAAATTTGATGCTAGTTTAATTAGGTCATCTAAACTTCTGAACTATTGACATTTTGGACCAACTTTCCTTGGTGTGGAGAGGCTGTCATGTGCATCCTAAGGATGTGTAGCTGCATTCCAAGCTTCAACTCACTATATGCCACTTAATTCCCAGTTATGATGACCAAAAATGTCTGCAGATATTGCCAGTCCTCTGGGGGACAAAATTGTCCCTGACTGAGAACCAGGAATAGAAAGAAAAGAAGACATTGAGGGTTAGTTCCAGGTTTCTAGTTTCTTCAGCTGGATATATGGTAGTATCATTCACTGAGATAGAATAAAATCTAAGAGGAGTACGATGTGTGTGTGTGTGTGTGTGTGTGTGTGTGTGTTTATTGTTTAATAGGAATTGGAGGGTAAGCAGGAGTCTCATGAGTTCTGTGGATATGTTGCCTTTAATGTTCATTTGAAACATCAAATTAGGTATTTAGAGATGATAGTTTAATATAGACAGATCTGGAATTCACAGGCAAGGTATTGACTAGAAATGTACATTTATTTGGTAAGCATTAGTGTATAGATGGCAATCAAAGCCAGGGAGAGAAGAGAGCCAGGTCCAAGATTAATTGAAATATTGATAAATTGAGAAAAGAATGGGAAAACAGAAATGTAAGCTATGAGTATATACAACTGTTTTGGGAAGTTTGGCTGTGAAGGGGAGGAGCAAAAGGTGGGAAGGTGAACAGTTTTTTAAAAAATTATTTATTTATTTATAAAGTGGGAGAAACTTTAGCTACATGTAAAAGTTCAAGGGAAAGATTGAGTGGAGAGAGGAGATTGAGTACTCTGGAAAGAAAACAGTTGTGGATATTATTCCTTAGAAGGTAGAAAGGGTCCCCTGCCTGTGGAAGTGATTTGATTTAGGTAAGAAAAACTTTTTGGAGCTGGAGGAGAGGATAGGTGTGTAGATTCAAGGAAGTTTGTAGCTACAGTATGGAGAAGTTAATGGAGTTACCATAGTTGAATGACTTCTGTTTTCTCTCTGAATTAGTATGCAAGGTCGTTTGTTGAGAGTGGAAAGGATGAAGTGGGATGTCTGAGGTTAGAGAACAGTAGAGAAGGTTTGAAATAGCATTTAAGCTGAGTGCAGGAGGTTGTACTGACCACAGAAACAGAGTAGAAAAGATTTGAAATAGTATTTGCTGAGTAGTGTAGAGAGCTCATTCAAGACTGGTAGTAATGAATTTATTATTGGTAATAATAAATCGGTCAGCTGCTTCACTGAGCTCTAGGGAAAGATTTTGTTAGTAGAAATTTTAATTTCTTTGAAGATTTACATTCTGTGTTGTGAAACCTAAAGAATTAAATTTTTTCTGAGTTTAATTTTTTTCCTTCTTTTTAAAATCTTTTGTCTGTTTTCTTTAAGTATTAACAGAACACATTGAGTAAAAAAAAAAAAAACCCTTAGTTTTCTGAATTTAACTTTTATTTTACCCTGGCTTTTGTGTGAATATACAGTTGCCTGGACAAAAAAAAAAAAAAAAGAGGCTATGGAAGAATCAGAGTTCACTGAGCTCCTGAATTACATCTATTGTAACTATTCTTTGGAAATTCTGGTTAGCTGGGAGTTATGTGAATTGAAATAATTGATTTTGAATTTTGAGATGAGTTTAGGCTAAGGTTTTCTTGGTACTGATTATAAAATAAAAAGATGATTCTGAATGAATTATTCAAGATTTCTTGTGTCAGATTTAATTTTGGAAAGGAGCAAAATTTTTGGAGCCTCTTGGAACATTTGGAGGGGTAGTTTGGGGACGATTATCTCACATCTCTTACAGGCTCTCTCTTAAAATATATTTTAAAAATATTAAATAATCCATTTTATTTAGGAATGAACAAATTGAAAAGAAGGGTAAAATATTTGTAAAGCATTAATTAGCTCACTGAAATTCAAACACTTAAGATATGTTTGCACGCACATCTCCTACCAATATTCCAGCATTATTGAGATATGAGTAACAAAAGTTGTATGCATTTAAGATGTAAAATGTAATGATATTTTGATATAGTATGATTACCATAATTGAGCTAATTAACATGCTTATCACCTCATATAGTTACCATATTTGTTTTCTTGTGGCAAGAACACTTGAGATATACTCTCTGAGCATTTTTACATATATCATACATTATCATGAACTATATAGTTCATGATAATGTAATGTATAGTAACTTACATTTCCAGAACCTATTCATTTTATAACTGAAAGTTAGTACCCTTTGACCAAAGTCTCTCCATTTCCTCTCATTCCCAGCCCCTGATAACCACCATCCTACTCTCTGTTATTATGAATTTTACTTTTTTAGATTCTGCATGTAGGTGAGATCAAGCTGTATTTGTCTTTCTGTTTCTAGCTTATTTAGCATGCCTTTCAGGTTCATTCATGCCACAAATGGAAGAATTTCTTCCCTCCTTTTTTTAAAAAAAATTTTTTCTTTTTATCCTTACCCTGAGGACATTTTTTCATTGCTTTTTAGAGAGAGAGAAAGGGAGAGAGGAATGGAGGGAAACATTGATGCAAGAGAGAAACGTTGATTGGTTGCCTCCTGTGTGTGCCCATCCTGGGGGCCACACCTACAGCCCAGGAATGTGCCCTGACCAGGAATTGAACCTGCGACCTTTTGGCTTACAGGATGATGCTCCAACCAATTGAGCCACACTGGCCAGGGCTCCTTTTTTTAAGGCCAGATCATATTTCATAATAAAGTGTACACACCACATTTTCTTTATCCATTCACCCACTGACATTAAATGGACATTTAGGTTGTTTCTATGTCTTGGCTACTGTTTATGATGCAGAGAGTGCTTGTATCTCTGAGACAGTGATATTATGTCTTTTTAATAAAGGACCAAATAATAAATATTTTAGACACATGGGCTGCATGGGGCTTCTGTCCCATATTTTTTCTTTAAACAGTGCTTAAAAGAGTAAAAATCACTTTAGCTTGCTAGCCCTTCGAAACAAGCTTAAAAGCAGTGTTTGGCCTATAGGCCATAGTTTCCCACCCTGCTCTGGGTGAATAAAACTTAACCATTCGAGTGTCATTCAAAATTACATATTAATGACTTTTACTAGAAACCTTTATCAGGTCTTTTATAAACATGGATGCCCTAACTCTAAAAGCTTTTTATTATGGAAAATATTAAATATATATATAAAAATATAATGTTCTGTGGACATGTCTTTCTGGTGTGCTTTATTTTCTATAGGAATGTTACTCTTTTTATTCTCCTTTTTCTTATAGAGACTTTGTATAAGGAATGACTACAATCCTTTTTAGGCATTATTTCTTCAAATAATTTTTTCTGTTTTTCTCCCATTCTCATCTTTCTTTCTGAGATTCTAGTTCTTTTCTCTTATTTGTGTTTAAGTGAGATGGCTTTTCCTGTACTACTTTTAAGATAAAGAGGGTTGGGCAGGCTAAGGCTAGTTTTCTAGGTTGTGACTCTAGGCGTCATCCTCTGTTATGTAATATTCAGAGATATGCTTTCTGAGACCATGTCTCTTCTCCTTTGCTACTTTTATCTAGACAGGGTTTTTCATCCTCTTCAACATTGGCATTTTGGGTCAGATAATCTTTGCAGTAGGGGATTGTCCTGTGTTTTGCAGGATGTTTAGAGCTTGGTTTCCACCTACTGGATGCCAGTGACCACCCTGTGGCGCCCTCCTCTTCCCCAGTTGATAACCAAAAATGTTTTTAGACATTCTCAGATGCCTTGTGGGATTCAGAATCATTCTCATTCAAGACCTTGTTTCCTTTGCCCCCCCAAATTCTACTGCTTTAGTTTAGAGTTCTCTTCCTGGCAGTTTCTGTTTGGTGTAATGAAGGATGCTTTACTTAGTTTTGAGGTTTTTGTCTCCCTGTGATCCTCTTGCATTTGCCTGTGGGTTGTAGCCTCTGAAATTCCCTCTTAGTTTTGGTTGCTGTTCCACACCAAATTGGACACCTCAATTTGAGGATGGGAATGAGAAATAGTATTTATGGGCAATTTGATTTCTCAATGTTTTGGCATTAGGACTGTCTAAAATCCCTTTCCTCTTCCTCCTCTTAATCTTTCTGATACTATGTAGGTCTTGCTGCAATTGGTGTTTGGCTCAACTGTTCACATCTTGGGGTTCATGAGTGATACATAGTCAATTAATTGTTATATATTTGTTGGCTATGTTTTATTTTGTTTTGGTTTGATCTACTTGTTGTATTCCTCTAATTGCTGTCTTTTTTTTTTTTGGAGGTGGGTGGTTTATTCAGGGACATTAAAAAATTTTGTCTCTTTCATTGCCAAGTTGCCCAGACTGCCTCTGCCTTCTTCTAAACATGATAATAGAAAATGTTTTAAATGATGGGTGAGACTTGTGCTGTGTCGTGGACTCTGGGGAAGGCTTAAAGAGAGAAGTTGGAAATGAGAGAGATACTGAAAAGCTGATGGAGGTACCATATTTGTGGCCTGGAGGGGACCATAAAGCTTGGATACAAAAATATTGGGATTGGCTTTGAAAAGGGGAAGAGGATAATTTGTCTGACAGTGTCTGATAGGAGAGGTAAAGAGATGACATTTTATTCAGATATGTTAGTTTGCGGATAAAAAGCTGAGGAATGTCTGGTATCCTTAATTTTCTTAGTAAAATTTAATATGATGAAGTTACTGCTAAATTTAAAAGATGCCAATTTTGTAATTTTTATGTTTTTAAAGATTTTATTTATTTTTAGAGGGAGGGGAAGGGAGGGAAAAAGAGAGGGAGAGAAAAACATCGATGTGCGAGAGAAACCTTGATTGGTTGCCACTCATGTGCCCCCAACTGGGGACCTAGCCCACAACTCAGGCAGGTATTTGCCCTGCCTGGGAATCAAACAGGGGACCTTTCAGTTTACAAGCTGGCACTCAATCCACTGAGCCTCACCAGGCAGGGCCAATTTTGTGATTTTTAAATTTTTGTTCAGTTTCATCTCTTAGCAACTCAGATGTAAGAGCAGAGAAGGTGATTTGATTGTATTGACCCAAGATTAAGATTTTGCAGGATAATGTTGTTAAGGCATGATAAAAGAGAGTGGCTCAAGGGATGCTAGGGTGTAAATTGGATAGGGACAGAAACTGTGCTATTCAGGTGCTGATGGGTTGGGAGGAAAGGGGGGACTCAAGGGAATCCAGGTCTGTGGTTCTAGGGCAGGTATGAGGGGAGTAAGAAAGTAAGAATTGGACAAGAGATTGAAGCCAAGGTAGTATATTGGAATTTAAAATTTAAGAGCCAGAGTTTTATTTTATTGCAAAGACCATATAATGACTATGGGAGTTTAACAGTGATGAAAAATACTGGAATAAAAGAAGTTCAGAAATGGTGGAAGTATGTTGTGGAATGTAGCTTATTATAGAGATATAAATCACCTATAGTGATGGCAAAAGTTGGAATGAGGGGGAAAGTGTGAACCAGATAGGTAGATAAACAGGGAGATCTGTCTGTGGATGGCAGCAATATGTCAGGGTTCAGGGTGTTATTGTAAGAATGGGGGAAAGGGTGCTTTGCAACGTGCATAAAGGGTCAGGGACTTTACTGTAAAGTCTGTTTATTTCTGGCATGTATACAAGGGGTTGGGCACACTTTATTAAAAGGGACAGATTGTAAATATTTTAGACTTTGCCACTTACATATGGTTTCTGTCACATCTATTTATTTGTTTGTTTTTCTAACCCTTTAAAAATATAAAAACCATTTTTAGCTTACCTAAAACTAGTCAGCAACTGAAGGTTGAAGTTGGCTGACCCATGGATTACACTTATGAATTATTTGTGGTTAGTGATACTTTACCATTGTGAAAGCTCGTAACTATTTCAGTTACTAAGTAGCTCTTGTTACTTGAGTAACAGTAGTTTTGATTGGAAAGGGTTAAGGAGAAAATGTATATTTATTTTAAAAATACTGTTGGTAGTATTGTTTTCACTTCTTACTATGGTAATTACTTTTACACTTCTGAACAAAATTTTTACTTTTTTTTTGTGGTGGATTCAAGTTGAGTCAGCAAATACTGGAGTTATTTGAAGCGTGTCAGCAGCAAGCAAGTGATTTAAAGAAGAAAGAACTCTGTCGAACTCAGCTGCAGAGAGAAATTCAGCTGTTATTTCCACGTATGTTTCCCTATTTTTCATGCCCATTATGTATATGAATGTCTGTTTAAAATAATAAATAATACCATATAATTATCTTCTGTTTCTTTAGAAAGCAGACTTTTTTTGGTTGGGTCCTCTTTAAATGGATTTGGTACCCGGACCAGTGATGGTGATTTATGTCTAGTTGTTAAAGAGGAACCAGTAAGTAATGAAACACTTATTCTTGTGTTAAGTGATTTAAGAAATTTTACATAAAAGTCACTGAGGAAAATAACTTGTTTTGTTTTAATTACTTCTTTGAATTCTTTGTTTATAATAATTCAAGGAAAGCCAGGCAATACTTTTTCTTTTATGGTGTTTATACAATAAGCATAACAGGAATTTTAGCATTAATTTGTTTTTAAGTTGCTAAAGTGAGATGGCTTCACTGTGTATTTAAAGAGCTCTGCCTCTTATTTTGAACCATCATTGGGTTATATATTTTACCGGGATACAGCGGAGAAGAACATGTGTCTGTATTATCTTCTTGATATATTTCCTTTCCATTTGAATTTTCAGTGATTCTATTTTTAATCCTCATTTTTTTTTATCCCTTTGAAAATACTGTGGGGTTTGGAGTTCTTATTTTTGGAGTACAGAAAGAGAGATTTCACCAAAATTTAAAATAAGGATATTGTGATATATTTCTTCTAATATTTTGGCTTTGTTCTTTTTATTTTTATTACGTTTTATTATTTAGTATTTGTTTATTTGAATTTCCTATTAACTGATACTCATGTGTACCCTTAATACCACAATAATTGCTGACCTGAAGCAGCCTCTTTAATATGCTGAGGTGTCTTCCCAATTACCAAAGATTAAATTATTTCAGTATAATTTTAAAAGGCCTTATTATAGTTCAGCAGTTTAAAAATAGAAGAAAAATCTATCGAATGGTAATATATGCTTTTACTGTTCCTATTATTTTACTAACAAAGTTGGCTTCTAGTTACTGCAAATCAGAATGAGATTTATTTCAGGAAAGAAACTTTTTCTAGGCTTTGGGATCATACAAAGGAAAGCTTAAAAAAACTCAGAAATAATAAATACAGAGGAGAACACTAGTGTTTTAATTAAAACTTTCCATCATATAATTATACTATACTCAGGCACATCTCACTAACTTTTCAGTGTTACTTACATGTCTGAATCATATTGTCACAACTTACACTGAGACACCATAGATTTGAACCTTATCCTTAAGCAGCTCATAATGTAGATTGGGACATAAAACCTGTTATAGAAAGTTAAAATTCTGTTGTGTGTTTTGTTTGGTTTTTTTTTTGAGAACATTGCTTTTTGTACATTTATACTAAAGGAAAACATGATATATATGACTCTTTCAATATTTCTATTAAAATTGTGCTTTAGGTTTAAAATCAGGAGTTGATTTAGAAATGTTGGTGTGAAAGACAACACAAAGATTGACTTTTCCTATAATGCAATGTATTGTATATTGAAAAGAAAAGTATACTTTATATGTTTTCTCTTTGTTGAGATACATTAAGAAAATAAAACACTAAGGTTAGAAGGATAATGAAAAAACACTTTATTTTTAACTTTTCAGTGTTTTTTTCAGGTAAATCAGAAGACTGAAGCGCGGCATATACTCACCTTAGTCCATAAACACTTCTGTACTAGACTTTGTAAGTCTGATATGCCTCAAGTTCATATGTCATCTGACATAACTATTTATTTAAAAATGTCTGTCTCACTTTATTTTCTGGTAAGAATTGTTTATTTTTTGATCAGGATAGGTATTATGTGGATTTTTTTTCCAAATGAATTCCTTTAAGTTTTGATTAAAAAGAGTAACCATTTATTCAACAGTTTTTTTATTGAGTTTACTTGCAAGATACCACACTGAATGCAGTGGAGAGCTCATATAAGCTTCAGTTCTTTTTTCAAAAGGTTGTAGACTGTAATGCTGAGTATTTATGAAAAGCCAAAAGAGTGATACAGATAAAGTCTTATTCAGGTGAGGGAGAGAGAACCTCATCTGTTTTGCAATGAGATGGAATTTATGACATCAGATTTTAAAAATATGATCACTGAAGTTGAAGCCCAAGTGAATTACTCCAAAAGAAAGCAAAATTATTGACTTAGGCAATTTTATTGTAGAATTTTATTATTTGAATGAGCTAACTTAACAGATTTTAATTCACATGTTAAGCCATCTCAAATAATTTATTTTAAACATTTGCAGAATATTGTGGATAGTTGAAGCCACACTAACTGTGTGGTGTTGGAAAGGCATTTTTGCGTTTTTTTAACAGATAGATATTTTTTATATATATGTCAGACTTTGAGGTGGAAAATTCAGAGTCAATTAAAAAGTTAGTATCCTTAAACAGCTTACATGTATTAAAGGAGAGAAATAAATCAGATGATTTATTTTAGTAGAGTTAAGTTTTCAGATCTGTGAATAAAGGAGTAATTCATACCTTAAGTGGGTTTTTAACAACTAGTATTATAATTATAAAACATTAAATATGGGAGGGACTTTAGAGATCATCTAACTCAAATGAAAGGGTTTGTTTGTTTGTTTGTTTTCTGGCTTTTAATAGTTGAGCAGACTGGTGACCTATGGGTTCAGTAACTTGCAGGAGGAGTATAGTTTGTTTTTTTTTGCATTAGAACTTGTACTTGGAACTCGAAACTTGTAACTCCTTATTTTTCACTAAGCCTCACTGAATTCTTACACATAAATTCTATTTGAAGCTTGGTATACATGTATTTTATGATTTTGGTGGTAAAACATTATAACAAATTTATAGTTTTTTTATGTGTTATTATGGTTTTCTTTGGTTAAAACATTAGGAAATCGCTCTTTTGGGAAAGTTTGTAGAGTTTCTTTTTTATACATTTCTGTATTTTCCCAAGTATCTACACTGAACGATGTATTACTTTCAGAAAAAACTTTTTTAAAACTACAGTGGAATAAGATGTACGTAGATATGTGTTATTTCCCTTAGAGATTATACTTATTTTGATGTATCACCATCCCAAGTATCATGTTGTAAGCATTGGCGCTTAAGACTCTGTACATACGATTTTTATGGCTGCCATAATATCTTGCCATGCATTGAACCAGAATTTAGCTATCCTACTGCAGCTCGCCTAGGTATTTTTCATGTTTACATTGCTCTGATCAACTTTATAAATGTTTATTGATGTAAGGCCACATTTCTGAAAATAATTTTATTATAAAGTCCTCTAAATGGCATTGGAAATTCCATTCTTAGAAGAATTCAATAATGTCCTTCCATTGCTTTCTTTCTCAAAGACTATGTTTTCTTAAATTATTTTAGCTTAGTAAAATGCTATTTTTAAAGACTATACATTGGTACAATATGAATTTGAGATATATTTACAGATATTCACATTATCTTTTATCCTTCAGCTGGCTACATTGAGAGACCTCAGCTGATTCGAGCAAAAGTGCCAATTGTGAAGTTCAGGGATAAAGTCAGGTAAATAATTATTGAATTCCCTATTTTCAGTTGCTTTAGATAATTTTTAGAAATTCTTTTGACGTAAATAATTAAGAAATGTATGCTATAACATAATATCTTCATTAGCTGTTAGAATTCACTTGATTTGGCCTTTGAAATAATTTTTAAAAGTAGTCTGAGTAATTTTTCATGATAACTATGCAGTTATTCTGTTTGATATTTCCAGTATTTGAGACTACCCAATTTAAAGAATATACACATATCTATATTTCAGATTTTTTAAATGATCACTTGCCCTTCAGAAATGTGAAGAACATATCTTAATTGATGAAATTTTATGAATCAAGGGGTTGTTACAAATCTAACTATGTATTCTAGCAGCCTGCGTTCTCGATTTCTTATGGGTATTAGAATTAGAATCTTTTAGATAATATCTGAAAATGAAATATAAATGTTAGCTGTTGACTCTTTCCTTGGGTAAAAAAAGATTTGTTATTTTATAAAAAAACAGGATTCTGATAAATCAGGCTTTTCTAACTCAGTTTTATAAAAGTAATACTGAAATACAAGTTTAAGGATATACATAGCTAATCTTCATTATTCAAGGATTCCGTATTTGCAAAATCATTTACCTGGTGAAATTTATTTTGTAATCCCATCCCCCCTAAATTAATTCTTTTGCCACTTTCCTGGCCATTCGTAGTCATGTCAGAGTTTAGAAAACTTTGAGTTACCCAATGTGTATGTTCCCAGTTGAGGTTAAACAATGTGATGTTCTGGCTTCTTGTTTCAGCTCTCCTAATGTTCTTTTTTCAGTCTAGTACCATGTTATTTTTTTTACATTTTTGTGCTTTTTGTGGGTAGTTTTGCTGTTTAAAATAGCCCCAAACCTAGTGCTGAGGTACTGTCTAGTGTTTCTGTGTACAAAGCTGTGATCTGCCTTCCAGGGAAAATACGCGTTAGATATGCTTTGTTCAGGCATGAGTTACAGTGCTCTTGACTGTGAGTTCACTGTTAATGAATCAGTAGTGTATTAAATATGGGGCACAAAAAAAGTTACATGTTTATCAGTTGATGAAAATGTGACTGAACACCTGTAGAAACATAACTTTATTTCCTCTATCAGCAATGATTTAGTAGTCACTAATTCAGCATTTACAGTGACTTTATAGAACCCAGCTACTGTGAATAATAAGAATTGACTGAATATATAGTTTAAATGAAACTTTAGATATATTCATGGCTCAAACTTGCCCTTCCATCAAAACATCCATTCACTCTATAAATATTTATTGAATTTTTATCAGTAAATAAAGTCTAAAGCACAAAGATACAGAAAGATAAACTAAACAGATGATCTATTAGCAAATTATAATTGTTTTAAAATATATGGTTATATAAACAATTCTTACTGTATTTAAGATTATTACACAAACTTTTTATTTTTAAATATTCTTATATAAACTCCATTTTATAATTTTTCTATATGAATCATTAAAAAAAATTCCACTTCTAACAACTAAAGAGAACTGATTTCACTGTTTTGATGTAAACCTTTCAGTCCCTTTTCTATGAACATGAGTGCATGAGTTTTTAAAATTAATGTTGAGATCATATTTTTTACTTAATCATATGTCATGAACACTGCTTATCTCATTGAATATTTTCTGACTTCATTTTTAATGGCTTTCAGTATTTCATTGAGTGAATATGTTGTCATTAACTTACTCATTCCCCTGTTAAAATAAACATTTTGTGCATAAGATTTTTTCTATATGAAGGATTACTTTAGTGTTTTCAGAGGTAGAAGTTGAAGCAAATACTATGGATATTTTTAAAGCTCTAAATTCATATTTTTGAAAAGTTTTAAAATGTTTACTTCTTTTAGAGAGAGGTAAAGGGAGGGAGAAAGAGAGAAAGAAACATCATTGCTTGAGAGAGAAACATCAGTTGGTTGCCTCTTGCACACGCCCTCGACCAGGGACTGAACCAAGCCAGTGACCTTTTGCTTTTCTGGACGATGCCCAACCAACTGAGCCACATCAGCCAGGGCAAATGTTATTTTTGTTTTTTTGTTTTTAATATTTATTTATGTATTTTTAGAGAGAGGGGAGGAAGGGAGAAAGAGAGGGAGAGAAACATCAATGTGTGAGAGAAATGTCTATCAGCTGTCTCTTGCACACCCCCAATTAGGAACCTGGCCCTCAACGCATGCACATGCCCTGACTGTGAATCAAACATATTCGCAGACCGGCACTCAGTCCACTGAGCCATACCAGCCTGGGCAGGGCAAAAGTTTTTCATGCAGACTAGTTTTCATCTAAGTGTTTTGCTTTCTGATGAGTTATAGAGAGGAAGTGAAAGCTGGTTTCACTGTTAGATTTGCACAAACACAAAGAACGTAGCTCTATTGTTACCATATATTTCCCAAAGCCTAATATGTATATGATGTCTGAAGTGTTAATACCACTGTCTGTTTTTATCAAATCAATATGCATGAATAATTGAAAAATTATAGGATTTCTTTCTCTAGAAACAAGAAAATCTGAAATAGTAAATTTCAAATTTTATGATTAAAAGCTGTGGAAAGTAAATTTAATAAGTTTTTATTTTTAGGCAGTGTTTTCATAGAAAAGCTTTTTTTTAGAGAATTGGAACTTTTTTTCAATTACAGTTGGCAGATACTATATTAGTTACAGGTGTACACCGCAGTCATTTGACATTACAGCATTTACTAAGTGATCATCCCTGATAAATCTTGCACCCATCTGATGCCATACATAGTTATTAGAATATTATTGACTATATTCCCTATGCTGTACTTTACATCTCCATGACAATTCTGTAACAGCCAATTTGTACTTCTTAATCTCTTCACCTTTTTCACCCATCCCTCCAACCCTTAATCCCATCTGGCAACTGTCAAAATGGTCTCTGTATCTGTGAATGTTTCTGTTTTGCTTGTTCATTTTGTATTTTAGATGCAGAGATTTGTATTGTTGATAAATATGTATTTATTGCCTTTTTTGTTGTCCATATTTTTGATCTTTCTTTTCCCTTCCTAAAGAAGACCCTTTAACATTTCATATAATACTGGTTTGGTGGTGATGACTCCTTCAGCTTTTTCTTTTTCTTTTTTTTTGTCCTTGAATGGTCTTTATTTTATTTATTTTTATTATATTTTTATTGATTATATTGTTACAGTTGCTCCAGTTTTTCCCCCTTTGCCCCCTTCTACCCAGCACACCTCCTCCAGGTAGTCCCTACACCTTTGTTCCTGTCCATGGTCATGCATATAAATTCTTTGATTACTCCATTTCCTATACTGTACTCTGCATCCCCATGGCTATTCTGTGACTACCAATCTGTACTTCTTAATACCCTCACCCCTTCACTCATTCCCCCACACCGCCCTCCCACCTGGCAACCATAAAAATACTCTCTGTATCCATGATGCTGTCTGTGTTCATTTGCTTAGTTTGTTTTTTAAATTTAATTGTGATCAATATGTATTATTGCCATTTTATTGTTCATAGTTTTGATCTTCTTTTTATTAAATAAGTCCCTTTAACATTTCATATAATAATGGTTTTGTGATCATGAATTGCGTTCGTTTTTTCTTGTCTGGGAAGCTCTTTTTCTGCCCTTCAATTCTTACAGATAGGTTTGCTGGGTAGAACAATCTTGGCTGTAGGTCCCCTCTTTTCATGTCTTTGAATATTTCTTGCTAATCCCTCCTAGCATAGAGAGTTTCTTTTGACAAATCAGCTGACAATGGTATGGAAGCTCCCCTGTAGGTAACTAACTCCTTTCCTCTTTCTGCTTTTAAGATTCTCTCTTTATCTTTAACCTTTGGCATTTTAACTATGAGGTGCCTTGGTACGGGCCTCCTTGTGTCCATCTTGTTTGAGATTTTCTGTGCCTCCTGGACTTACATGTCTGTTTTCTTCACCAGGTTAGGAAAGTTTTCCGTCATTTTTTTAAATATGTTTTCAGCTTCTTGCTCTCTCTCTTTTCCTTCCAGCACACCCATGATATGAATGTTGGTGTGCATGAAGTTGTCACAGAGGCTCCTTATACTGTCCTCACTTTTTAGATTCTTTTTTTTCCTCCTGCTGTTCTGATTGGGTGTTTTCTGCTTCCTTATCTTCCCAATATCTGATTTGATTTTTCACTTTATCTACTCCACCTTTGATAGCCTATAATGTACTCTTCATTTAATAGATTCTTCATTTGTGGCTGGTTCTTTTTTATGTTTTATAGTTCTGCTTTTATGTTTCCTATCTCTTTTTTTAGAGTTCATGCTAAGTCCATTTACTCTTCTAAATTCATTGAGCATTCTTTTAACCAGCAATATGACTTTGCTGCACCTAGTAGATTGCTTGTCTCCATTTTGTTTCATGTTTTTCTGGAGTTTTGTTCTGTTCTTTCATTTGGGACATGTTTCTTTGTCTCCTCCTTTTGGCAGCCTCCTTGTTTTTGTTTTTATGTTTTAGATATTGCTACTATGTATCCCAGGCTTTGTAGAATGGCTTATGTAGTAGGTATTCTGGTTGGGTCCAGTGGCATAGCGTCCCCAATCACTCAAGCTGGGCGCTTGAGGTGCATCCCCTGTGTGGATTGTGTATACCCTCCTCTTGTAGTTGAGCCTCGATTGCTGTTGGCACATCAATGGGAGGGATTTACCTCCAACCTGATTAGCTGCAAAGACTGGCTGCAACTACCGACCTCTTATCATTGCCGACAGTTAGCTGTGCCAAGGCCCACTCCACAGAGCTAGACTTACTTCAGTGTATCTTTGGTGCCCACTGAGTCTGCCCCTTGAGTTTATTGCTTATGGAGGTGGGTAGGTGGTGGTTCTTTAATGTAGTTTGAAGCTGTCAACTGAGTACACTGGCTCTGGGACCTCCTGGGAGGTGCAGGCCAAGGTTTTCCCCTGCTTGTGTTCTGCCTAGGCCACCTGGTGTGAGCTACAAAGTAATCTGCATATGGCTGCTATTGTGCAGGGCTTGGAGGTGCCCAGGCAAGGCCAGGCTATGAACCAAGGCTGGCTGATGGTAGTGCCAGGCCTGGGGTCACTTAACGAGAGGTACAGCCTGATGTTGCTTGTTTGAGAGATTTTAGGAAAATGTGAAGCATGAGCCAGGACAGGCCATTGTAAGCAAAAGTCACTAGAAACAGCTTGAGTGTGTCTCACTCAACTCTGGGTGGGGAGGTATCTCAGGGAATCATCCAGGCAGAACAAACAGTGTGAGCCTGGTTGATGGAGTCTTAGATATAGCAATACCCTGCCAGCTCTGTGAGGGGAGGGCTCATAAAAGGAACAATGACCTCTGCCAGCACTCTGTCTGGGAGAGAGCTGCCCCTCCAGCTGTTACCCTGATTCTCCCCTATGTCTCTGGTACCTTTCAAGCTGCTGCCCCAGCACTGGAGCTCAGAGGGATTGAGTCCAAGTAAATCTGAGGGCCCTTGAAGAGGAACTGTCTGGGATCCTAGAAGCCCTCTGTCTCCCTCAGCCTCAATTTCTGCTGTTTTTCAGCCAGAAGTTACGGGGACTTCTTATCCTGGCACTGGAACCCTGGGCTGGGTGGCCTGGTGTGGGGCTGGGACCACTCTTTCCCCAGTGGGCACCTCTGTAGCCAAGATACCTCCTGATTTTTATTGGCCACACATGGTTGTGTGATCAGCCTAGCCAGCATCTGTCCTTCCTACAAGTCTCGATGTGGCAGTTTCTTTAATTCCCCAGTTATAGGACTTCCTTTAAGCCAGATTTCAAGTGTTTCTGAATGATGGTTGTTCTGTGATTTAGTTTTAATTTTAATGTGGTCGTGGGAGGAGGTGAGTACCGTATTTACCTGCACTGCCATCTTGACCCGATGGCTCATAGTAAAACTCTTGTACATCAAGTAATCTTTTGAGTTTAGCCATTCTTTGTAGATTTCATCATTATTGCCCCTTTTCCTAAATTGTTAATTGCATATCTTTTCTTGTAAAAAAGTGTCCCTTCTCTTGTGTGTTTGACTGTTACAATTTTTCCCAGACATCAGTAGCTAAATTTGGCATGACGTTATAATTTACCAATTTTTGGAGGGAATAGAGTTTTTATTTTTTTGTCTCTACTATTTGGCATTGTATTCCCCCCCCCCTTTTTTTTTAATGTTGGAAAGAGCAAATCTTTATTTACAACATTCCAACCTTGGGAGGTCTCAGAGCACCTGAACTCGGAGCCCTCTTTTCTTATGAGACCCAGCACTTCTCATACTCCCCACCAGGCTACTAGCCAGAAACTCCCAAAGTTTTCCATTTCCTTATCTTAAGCCTGCTGCACAGTTTTCCAGTCTCTCTGGAAAGTACTAAAGTTGCCATCCTCATGCAGCAGCTCTCCTCCAGGATCTGGGATACGTGTTCATCAGCCTCCATTTTAGTCCAGGAAAGCATATTCTGTGCTACTGTGGATCATGGTGAAACTCAGGAAAGGCACAAGTCTTAATAGTTCAGGTGAAATCCCGGTATAGCAGGACAGGATCTTACAAGTCCTTTGCAGCTCCCCAAGCTGCCTGGCCTCCTTCCTCACTATAAACTGCATCCTGCTTTCTTCTCCTTTCTAAGCCAAGAGAGCGTGCCTTTCATGGCTCTCCTACTCTTCTTCCACGCCACATGGTCCAGACCACTTCTTGCCAAGCTTTGTGGTTCAGAAGACCCGCATGGCTGAGAGCCTTTTTTTTTTTTTTTTTAAACAAATGATGCTATAATTCCAAATTAGTCAAGAACGTATAACTTAGTGAAATAACTTGCCTAGAAATGTTTTTGGTTACATAATTTTGTTTATCTGGAAAGGATTGCAAAACTTTTATATTTCTTTTGTTAAGGATAATTGGAGCCTTACTAGTATATTAGGGATCTTTCAACAGTAATCCTATGTAGTAGTTTTAAAACACACTAAATCATATTAAAATGATATACTGAGTATATATTCACACTTACTTCGTTAATGTTTTAGGTCTTTGGCCTTTGGGCCCATGCTATTTTTACATTTTTACATCATTGGATGGATGGATATTAATTTATTTATGAGGGAGATAGTTTAATTTGTACTTGCTAATGTTTTTTGTATTTCTTTTTTAATAGTTGTGTCGACTTTGATTTGAATGTAAACAATATTGTTGGAATAAGAAACACATTCCTTCTCAGAACTTATGCATACCGTAAGTTTTTGTCGATTTCCAAAATAATTATCAGCTATTCTGTTTATCCATCATTCTTTCTTCCTTTTTAAAGATGTTTGTATTAAATACTGACATCTCTGATTATATTAATGTATAATGTTTTATTTTTTTATATGTAAAATATGTTGCTTCACTAAAATTATATAGTGCCAGACTTATAGGTCAATAAAATGAATTTTAATAATTAGCAATTTTTAAAAAGGTAACTAAGGTATACTTTAGAAATAAGACACATTTATGGTGAGCACTGTTTAATACACAGGTGGTGCTTGTTTTATTGGCATGTAGTTGAGAAATGATGTAAACTTTCAAAGAAACTATACTATCTTCTTACCATTTTTAAGTTTAAATTTTACTTTCAGTTGAAAATCGAGTTCGTCCGTTAGTACTGGTGATTAAGAAGTGGGCAAGTCACCATGAGATAAATGATGCCAGTCGCGGTACTTTAAGCAGCTATAGTCTTGTATTGATGGTTTTGCACTATTTACAAAGTAAGTATTATGAGTTTTCCCCAATTTTTAAAATGGAAATGCAGTTAAACTTTATTATGTTGTCTTCCCTATTGACCCTAACTTCAAATAGCATTGTTTTAAAAATTTCATTTTAAGGCCCATTAGACAGTATTTTGTACTTTGTTGCTTTAATAAATGTTTTAGAAATATTTCCTGGAAAGCATTTAAAAGAAGTTTCGCAGTGTTTCTTTTTTTTGACAGTTATCTATATTCACTTTTATATTCGAAGAACTGTCATCACCGTATTGTGGAAACATTTTCTTGAGGGAGATGAATATAAAATAGGCCTATAAAAATAAACTCGTATATAATTCATCATGTTTTTTATTTTTCACTTGGAACAGGAATTAAATGATTTTCTTGTTGGTCAAAGAAGCTTTTATTCCCTGTGAGCCAGCATGGAGATAGGGTGAAAAACTTGATATTAATGTAATAGAAGACCATTTATCAGGATGTGTAGGATCTGATCTGTTCTGGATTAATGATATTCCACAGTTTAGAAAGCAATGTTGTAATATTTATGTTTATATCTTTGACTCATTAGCTCCATTTCTAGGAATTTATCGTAAGGTAGTAATCAGGGATGCTTTGTTGGATTTATTTATGAGGCTATTTTACTTGGTGTTTGTTGAACTAGTAAAAGATTAGAAATAATCTTAAGTTTTTAGGAATGGGGGATGATTAAATTAATTTGAGTATGCCCCAATGTGAAATTTATACAACCACAAAAACTCATGTTTTTCATATGTTTGTTTATTTATTTTTAGGGAGAGAGGAAGGGAGGGAGAACGGGTGAGAAACATTGATGTGTGGTTGCCTCTCACACACCCTGTACTGGGGACCTGGCCTGCAACCCAGGCATGCACCCTGACTGGGAATCGAACCAGCAACCTTTTGGCTCGCAGGCCGGCACTCAATCCCCTGAGCCACAACAGACAGGGCATCATACGTGTAATGATATATGAAAATATTGAAGATGTTTGAATTTGAGTTTGTGTGTATATATATATATTCATATGTGTAACAAATAATGTGCCAAAAATTTATTGGGTGATTTATGGACAGTAGGGTTTTGGGGTTTTTTTTTATTTGAATGATGGAGTCAGATGATTATTTTTGAGTTGGTGAGACTTAAAATAGTTGAATGCATCAAAGTTTTACGAATCAGTCATCAGAAAGTTTAATCTTTTTGTGGTCAAAAAACTTCAAGCTAAATAATATGTATTTTTATTGATGAACAGTCCTCTAAAAGGATTCAAAACATATGATTTTGGCTGTTTTAGATACTACTCTATATATCACTAATCAGTTTTTGTCCAATTTTGCAGTTCAGTCTAAAACATGGATTATTTTTGATGCTCTTTTAGTGAGCTCTGTCCAGTTCACATTTATTAACAATTGAACAGATTAGAAATATTTCTTATAAAATAGAAAGAATAAAATGACAAACCTCATGTACCACCAACTACTGTCTATTCATAATTTTTTAGTTTTAGTTGTGTTAAAAAGTAGATTTAACTAAAACATTTAACATGCATGAACATCCACAAGTGCCCTACTTCTCCATTCTTAATACATTACATTAGCAATTTTAATTTGATTGCCTTCTTTAGAAAAATGTACTTTAATCTCAGGTGCCCCAAGGTCTAGTTTTGAAAGCAAGTTGAAAATTCAAACATTAGTATTTTACTAGTGTAATGAAGTTATGTTTAAAATTTGGTTTAGATTGTTGTTAAACACATTTTATTTTTGTTAGAGTGGTCCCATTTACTCAGTTGGTTTGTAATTAATGGCACTATCATCAACCATTTCTAGGTACTAGGTCTTTGTTAAAGGACATCAGCAACTCTCCTTTGGCAAATTTAAGCCACTCCTCCCTAGAAGAAATAAGATTGAAATAAGTAGTTGCTTTTTTTGTCATACAAGAGTCTGCAAGGTGTATTGAGCAGTTACAGGTCTGCCATAATGAACTGGTGTTTCTGATTTTAGCCAAGTTGTTCTACTTCTCTGGCTCTAACATCCTCATCAATAACAGGAATAATTGGATTAGATGACCTTTAAGTTTTGTTTAACTTCATAAATGCTTTAATATTTTTTCTGCCATGAAAAGAAAAAGGAAACAGGTCCTCTGTATGTAGAAAGGTTGAAGAGATTAAAACATTTCCTAAAATGAATTTCAGTAGTCAGTAGTAGACTACATATACATAGGAGTAAAGTAAATATTTGAAAAACTACTAACTGCTTTGAGTTTGCTATCAGGATAGCGTTAGTAAATAACTGCTACAGTACATTAATTGCTTCTGTAATGACTAGTGTTTTTAAATTTTTAACATTTGTCAGACAGGGATTTACTGAATGATATACCTGTACCCAAAGCTTCCAAATTGCTTAGTTCTAAAGGCTCTTTTGTCTATTAAAAGACCTTAAACCAGTAATTAGTATTTGTATTAACTCTCATAGCATTCTAATTATAATTCTAGAATCTAGAATGAGGCAAACTTTCAAAAAAATTCATCCTCTTTTAAACTATAATGTTAATTTATTAGGAGTATTCAGTAGGAAAGGAATTCAGGCTTTTAATTAACTAATTTCTAATAAGATTTTCCAATTTAACTTCTATAACAAAAATTATTAGAAAGCCATTAAAATGTTATACAAATATAGAGACTTTTAGAATTAAAGTGACTAGGGCTTGAGTTTATTTGGAGCATCTCCTAGAATTTTGATCATTTGAATGCCTCTTGGGGAAACAAATGTATCATTTTTTTCTAAGAGTTACTCTGGTAAGTAATGAGTGAGTTTTTTCCTATAATATTCTTAGTCATACACTGTGAACATTCCCAACTATCATTGTATTTTATTTTGTTCCAATTTTCAACCTGGGAATGAAGCATGATATAGGGGAGAAATTTAAATAGTATGTTGGAGAAGTTTATACAGTTATAATCATAGTTGGAGATCATGTAAGTTGTTCATAATGATTGATTATATGTAGGTTAGTGTATTCCAGAAGTCATTTTAAACTGTTTTTGCTAAATAGCCAGTTAAAATGGTGAATTAAAGATTATTACTGAGTTTAATTATATACAGTGTTTTTCTAATTCTTAAATTATCATTGTTTATCATATGGTACTATATTTGTCTTAAATCTTAAATCTTGAAAATGCATTGTTTGTATCTTAACATTATTATGACATTATATATTAGTTATTTATTTTATTTTGGATATTGGGTATTTTACCTTTAAGGTCATTTACTGTATGATGGTGTAAAGTTACTGTTAATGCATTTAGTGAGGTTCCATTTGATAAAGCTATTGAAGGGTGAAGAATGACAATTAAAAATAGAGTAACATATGAAGATAATGATTCCTTTGTATAAAATTTTATTTTATAGAAGATTGGTTCAAATCTTCTGATTTAGATTTCTAAAATTTGCTGAGGCCTTCTTTTTAAAAATAAACAGTAGAGTTGAAGATTTTTTTTTTTCAGTTTTTTTCCTTTAGTAGATCAGTTTCTGGAAACTATCTTAATTTTAGTGTTGTTGTTTGTTAGAAAGAAATTAAATAATAAAGACACAATTGTGATAGAACCATTGTTGGACTGCATCATAGGAATGTACTTAAAATTTTTTTCTTGATAGTTACATTCATCTTAACAATGTCCATTCAATATCTGTAGAACAATCCTTGTCTTGTTTATTATGTGTGTGTGTCTGATGTTGGACCAAATGATGTGTGTCTATTTATTGATGGCCTATTATTTTAAAACCATAGAAGGAACATTGGTTTGCATAAAATACATAGATTATTAACAGACCTTAAATTTTTAACTTAGATATATTCTGAATTAAAATTTTTAGTGATCAGAATTAATCTCACAAAGTATATGGAAACTGTTGACTTTTAGCAGAAACCCTGGTAGTTTCATACTTGAGGGTATTAGCTGACAAATTATTGCTTTGTAAAATGAATTACATGAATCACAGAAGCTTTAAACTTTTTTTTTTATAGCCCTACCTGAACCCATCCTTCCATCCATCCAAAAAATTTACCCAGTAAGTGTTTCTTATAAATTATTACAATACGTATTATGACAAGTATATGTGGCACTATTTATTACATACAGTATTAATGTGAATAAAAAGTAGCAATAGTTACATAACTTTGTAAGTAGAGGCATTGGCTAGTAGAACATTAAAAATGTTTCATATACTTTCTTAGAAGACTGATACTTTCTTTTGTAATTGGCAGATAGCCTGGTCATTTTTGTTAATGGTGGGACTTTTTGCATGATACTCATGATTATCACTAACAGGAATAAAATTAGTCCCATTTCCGTAAATATAGTTTTACAGCATTCCTTTAGTTAATGCAGAAGTTTTTCGTTCCAGAGTATGTGTAATTTGAAAGCAGGGGAAAAAATTAAGACATTGAACAATTGGATAATCATGGTATCTTTTATTTGATCTTATTAAGTAGTACAGCAAAAGAGGTAACATTAGTACTCTCTCCTTGTGTGCATAATATTAAGAATCCTGCTAAGGCTACTTGGAAATACTTAAGAAATGAAATGTACCTACTAGAAAAAGTTTAGTAGGTACTCAGTTTGAGTTTAGAGAAACATAGGTAATGTACATATTCACAATATATATGAATACTTTTGTTTCTTCGGTTTTTTGTGTTCTTTCCAGAATTCTGTTTTCTTGTTTTGTAGTCCTACCATTTCTGTTTTCCTCCATAATCATCCTTGTTCCTGAGTTTATTTGGAAATAGTATTTAAGCTACTTGTTCCTAATGTTTGACCAACCATCTAAAACCACGTAATTTTTACCTGCTCATAAACTTACTAAATGGTCATATGACAAAGAAAAACATAGTGTATAGCTTGAATGATGAGTATTCAGTAACTTATTTATTTTGTATGTATCACAAAATTCAATAAATATACTTGACATGGAACCTGAATTAAATATAATTTAATCCTTGGTAATTGAGAAGAACTGATGTTCTTGTTTTTGAATGTCAGCTGTTGTAATACACATATGCAAGGGGCTGGATAATAAAGGGTTTACTGTAATAGAGTTTTGCTGTAGTGGGGTCATCTACTAGACCCCACTACAATTTGTGGTGGGTCATCTACTAGAAAACAGCATTTATAATAAAAACCTTTTGGAATTTGGGTATCTTATTTTTCTCCTTTTAAAACTAATTTCTGCTATTATGAAGAACCACTATAATGATTTTCCAGTATTACTAGGGACCAGTATGTATACTTTTAAACATAAAAAAGGAAAGCATTAGAAAGTATAGAAATAAAAGTAACTTAAATTTTTGGGTCTTATTCTTGAATGGTTTTCTCCCTCCATAAAGTATTGATTCTTTAGCTCATAGTGAAAGGTCAAAGATAATTACTGGGTGTTTACTATTTCATTTTATTGTCCCAACTTGATTTTTCTTTTAAGACCTAGGTTTCAGTATAGAAAGAGCTATTATATTTTTCAGTATCAAAGATCTAATAAACTTATTATTTTTTTATAAACTTATTTTTTAATGAATCTATTATTGTATATTGAATAAATGCTTCTGTAGAAATCTCACTTAAAACTCTGTGCTACATGAAATACTTTTTAGTAATTCAAAATACAGATGAATTCTCAGTTTATTGTGCTATGGTCAAGAACAGAGATATTGTTTTTATAAGATATCCAGGCTCTTACTGTATTCTAGTTTGAAGAGCCCTGTTTTTACTTCTGTGGGTTTTTTCCCCTAATTATTTAGCTTCTCCCCATGAGTCCTCATTTCTCTTAACATACACTCACTCTTACCCTACACTTTCCAACACTATTTTGGTAATCTTATTTCTTACCTGAAACAGATTTTAATACTTACCCAGCCCCAAGGCCTTAGCAGGACCTGCTAGATTTAAGATGTCTTAATTTATTTTCATTTGTGGTTACATTGCCATAAATACTTAAAGCACAGTATCTTTAATATACGATTGATGCTTACATGGATAAAGAAAAACTATCCCCTCTTAAAAGATTTTTTGTTTTATCTGATCCCTGTCAGCTGATTGATCAGTAGAGTGCTTTCCTCAATGGTCCATCTGATAGAACAAGCAAATGGGCTTGCTTCTTATTACTAATAACTATCACTTAATATCTATTTTTGTCAGCACACTGTAAATGTTATACGCAGTACCTTTAATTCTAAACAAATAAGCTTGTAAGGTAGGATCCTTGTTTCACAGATGAAGAAACTTAAAAAAGTTACATGATTCATCCAGACTGTTTAGTTACAAATTATGGATCCAGAAACTAGTATTTTTTCTATTATATCATACTGCCTGAGGAAAGGCAAAAATGATCATAGTCACTAAAATATCTTTTTATCTAATTTCTATTGCTTATTACATTTTGTTTGTGTATATCTTATTATTCCTTTGTAGAAAAGCAGATATGACAATTTCAGGTTGTGTAAATGTTTGAGAATGACTTAAAACTTTAAGGAGAAAAACTTTACTTTTCAAGAGAAAAAGATTCTTTTAAATTTTGAGCTCTAATATAAACAAAATAAAATTTTTTAAAAATGATAAAAATTTTGGACTACAATGAAATTTGTTCAGTATATTATGCCCTTTTTAGTACTTTGTGTCTTTTCTCACAATTAATGACAATTAATGATAAAATATTTGTTTTAAAAATTGGTATATTTCAATTCAGTTATAATACTAAATTACAAAAGAAAAGATGAAAATATACCTTTATTTTCAAAACTATATAATATTTAGCATTATTGATTATAACTAATTAATTCTTAAAAAAGCATCATAGGTGGTAAAAAGTACTGACTATTGAGTTAAAGTGATGAAGCTGAGATAGTTTAAATATATAAACTCAGGTTAAGCTTAGGAAGGGGTCTTTATTTGAATTCAAGCATATTATTATGAGTTTTACTTAGATTTATGCTGGGTAGATTTATCAAGACAAGTTTTATTTGTTTCCTTTACTAATAGTATCTTCATATTGCAGGAAGATATTTGTGTTAACAGAATAGAGAACAGAATAGAGAAAATAATCCTTTTTTTATGGTTGTAAAATAAAGAATTTTGAGAAGGTATAGTTCCTCTATGCAGTTATATATTGAAAATACATTGAATTTTACATGTATACATATATACACATACAGCAACTTTTTTTCAGTTTAAAAATGTTTTATTTATTTATTCTTCTTATTATTTAATCCTCACCAGAGGATATGTTTATTGATTTTAAAGATACAGGAGTGGGGAGGAGAGAGAGAGAAACGTCATTTGGTTGCCTCTTGTACATGCCTGGACCGGGGATTGAACCTGTAACCTAGATATATGCCCTGACTGGGAATAGAACCCACAGTCTTTTGGTGTATGGGACAGCAAACAATGCAACTGAGCCACCTGGCCAGGGCAACTTCTTTCAGTTTTAAAATGAGTGTAACATGAAGGATATAATTAGTTATATAAAATAGGCTTTAAATGAATACTTTTGAAAAGACAAACATTTTTGGTGAAGATTTATTTTTTAAAATGGCAATAAAATCATTGTTTTAAAGTTGACATTACTTAAATTTTGAAAATCATAAGGAATTTAATTTTGAAATTATACAAGTTTCAGCACATGAACACACTGTATTATTATATAAATGTACAGTTATAATAATACCTGTCACTCTATAATGAATAGGTAATACTATTGCTGCTATGCTTTATGTACATTGTATCATTTAATCTTTATAACAACTCTAAGAATACTGTTGTTTTCTTTATATTATAGATGAAGAAGCTGAACATGTGCAAAGCTAGGTAATTTCATATAACTAACAGAAGAGGAAAATTTCAAACCTAGGTCATCTGACTTCAAAGCTCATGGCCTTAACCGCCTTTTTATAGCACTTATACTTTATGTTAAATACTTAGATTGATTCCAAAACTAAAAATCTCACTAAAATCTGATATAATTTAAAAGAAATTGGCGATCAGTCTTCAACACACATCCCCAGATTGGTGGTGATCTGCATACAGTTAAGAAAGCTTGGTAGAATTTCAATATATTTTTTTGTTCTTTATCTGTTTGGGTAAAACTCTCCTTAAGTATTCCATATCAATTATCTTTTAATTTGCAACCTTCCTCAATATATATTTCTAGGATCTAATGATTCAAATTGTTAGAAAAGTATGCAACTTAAATTGATTGTTTGCCTGTAGGTACAAAACAGTCATCTTTCATTTAAGCTATACATTGTTTTAAGGAACAGTTACCAAGTGAAAGTTTAGCCAGTCTAATTTATTCCATAAAGTGCTTAATTATCTAGATTTCAAACTCGGAAGGTGAAGAATTATGGCACAGCCTCAGAAAAATGGTGGATTATGACAAAAGGTTTTTTTTTGCCATTTTTGGTAGGCAATTATATTGGCAAAACAGTGAAACTTTTCAGATGTTTTTCAAGGGATTGCCTTTTACATTTTTTCTTACCTTGGCATTGATTGAAGAGAAATGGAAGAATATGTAGCCTTAAAAATATCAGCATTTAAATATCAGTTGGAATTAAGTCATTACACATTTGGTTATTAAAAGCCCAAAATAATATATAACCTTAAAAAGTAGTAAAAATGTATTTCCAGTTAAAAAGAACAAAAAAATAAAAAACAAAAAAGTCTTCATTAAAAAAAGAAACAGTAGTAAATATCAGTAATCTAAAAAAAAAGGCTTTTAAAAATAGATGTACATTATATCACTTAAATGGTCTTTCCATGAATTTAGGTTATAAATTTAAGGCTTCTCCCCCTGCCTTTGGCTCTTTATGTGCTTTCAAATATGTTAGCTTAAATTCTATCCACCCCATGCTACCCAAAGTAGCATATATTACTCTTAAATAAATAACTGCAGTGGAAAAAAAGGCTTTTGAAAAAAAAACACCTGTTGAAATTTTTCTTAAAGCAGAGAATCTTTCTGTAATGTGAACCCAAAATGGGGAGTTTTTAAGATTAAATGGAATTACTATTTACTTGTAGCCTCTTTTGGACTTGATTAATTTATTTATGTTTCCCCTTCAGTTCTACCTCAGTGTGTATAAAATGCGGTCCTCTGTGACTGTGAAAAAGAATAATGAAGCTAAGAGGAGACTGGCTAGACTGGTCCATGGTCACTCAAACCTGTTAGTAGAATAGGTCTCAACTTCAGTTTTCATGTCACAATTGCTGACATTTTTCTTTAAATTATTGAACAAAATAAAAATTTTAAAGGAGGTTCAAACAGTTTTAAACTTAAGGTAAGAAAATAATTTCTATTTCAGCATCAGTTCATAAATTGCATGCTTAATGTGCTAGGTGCTAAAATTAGTAAGAAACTTTCAGAGAAGAAGCTATTAAATTGTGACCCACTTTTCTTTACCTTGTCATTTGAATTTTTATATCTTTTTCTTTAATTTGCCAGAAAATAATATTTAAATTTTAAAATTTTAAATAATGTCCTAAGTCCAATTTTACACATAACAAGTAAGAGACAAAAGGTAGTAGAGGTAGTAGAGTACCTACTCTACTTTCTGCTTTTACTCTTTATTGTAAATGGAAGCTTTTTTCCTACTCTTCTAGTCTAAGAAACAATTAAGATACCTGTTTGTAACATTAAGTCTGTTAGAAGTGGAAGGGGAAGTCTCAAGTTTAGGAGTGCCAGCTTTAAGAATTGTAATTGGAGTAGAATTTTTCTTCTGAGGAAATCACTTCCTGGTAGTTAAAAATTACTAATGGCATTATAGATAATGGAGTAGAGGAGGGTTTTTTTGGGGGGTTTTTTTGTTTTTTTTTTTTTAATTTTTGTTGCTCCTTTGTTTTTTACTGATGATTTTTGAGGGCTACCATAAAGTAGGTGCTATACCCTATTTCTCTGTATGACAATGTAATCACAGTGGAGTTATTTAGACATTACTAACTGAATTGATGTAAATAAACCCAAGATTGATTTGTTAGCATTGGGAACCGTAAGTGTAATTGTCATTCTGTTGCCTTAACTAATTGCTTTTAAAAAAAAAAAAACCTATTTCTACTCTGATGTCAAAGGGAGCTGTAGAAAACTCTTCTTTGGTTTAATTTTAATTTTTAAAAGTTTTTATTGTATTTCTTTTCCATTACCATTTAGTCCCCTTATACCCCACCTTTCCCCAGCAATCGCCACACTGTTACCCATGTCCATGAGTCCTTTTTTCCTTTTTGCTCAATCCCTCCACCCCCTAACCTCCCACACAACTAGCTCTCATCATGCTCTCCATCTATGAGTCTCCATTTTTCTTGTTAGTTCAGTTTGTTCATTAGATTCCACATATGAGTGAAATCATATGGCATTTGTCTTTGGCTTATTTCACTTAACATAATGTTCTCTAAGTCCATCCAAAATGTTGCAAGGTGTAAAATTTTCTTCTTTTTTATGCCTGATGGTGGTTATTCCACTCTGTAAATGTAAATTGGTGCAGCCACTGTGGAAAGCAGTATGGAGATACCTTAAAAAATTAGAAATGGATATGCTTTTTGACCCAGTGATCCCACTTCTGGAAATAAATTCGAAGGAACCCAAAACACTAATTTGAAAGAACATAAGCCCCTCTCAAGTTCATTGCAGCAGCATTCACAATTGCCAAGATATGGAAGCAGCCCAAGTATCCATCAATAGATGAGTGGATAAAACAACTATGGCAAATTCAGAAAACCCTTTTTGAGGGCACTGTGCAAGTTACCTTAGAAAGATTGTTTTTTAACAAATGAACGTGTATTATTTGAAGCTCTATAGTTTAGTGCATTTCAGAGCCAGAACTTGGTGCTATTAGATGAAAGATTAAATATGAAAATTAATGGCATACCATTGGCCAGAAGAATAAGCACACATTAGTATTCTTTCTTAGAAGTATATTCTTTGGTCCTGGATTGTAAGCAAATGATAACTTTCTTTATGAATGTAATGGTAAAAATTTACTGAATATTGCTTACTGGTATGTTTCCTATCTTTCTTCTCTTCCCAGCCCTCTTTGTCTTTTCAAGTTCAGTTCGTGTTGGATGTCTATCTTCTCCTCCCTCCTAGATACACATTACAAAAACAAAATAAAACAAAACAATTTAAAATTGGTATGAGTACTATTCATATGTTAAAGTTACTTTTATGGCTTTTGAGAGAAATTTTAACTGGCAGTTAGAAAGAGCTCTTACCTGGTGCTTGATATAGCCTTCATAAAGTACAACTTCTCCTTGTAAAAATAATTTAAGAATGAGATACATTTGTAAAGAAACCTGTATGTTATTGGATGGAATTTTGGTATGTACAGTAAGGTTTTATTTATGAGTTAGAAAATCTTTTGCTACCATATGGATCCATTGGTTGCTCTATCTCAGCCAAGGATTAGAATATCTTAGTTTTTTACATACTTTCCTGGCCTATGCCAAACACTGGTGAAATATTAAGTGTAAGAAAATCTTCAAATTTCCAAATTGCAGACATGTAAAAAAATGTCTTCTTTCTTCTTCAGAGAAATTTAGATGAGGATTTATAAAGTTGTTAGTGTGTGTTAGTGTAATGGCTTTACATTTCCCCTCCTTTTTTTTTTCTTACAGGAATCTTTTAGTCCTACTATACAGCTGCACCTTGTACATCAAGTTCCATGTGATGTTCCTCCTTACCTCTCAAAGAATGAATCAAATCTTGGGGACCTCTTACTGGGCTTTCTTAAATATTATGCTACAGAATTTGAGTAAGTGAAACCACAAATTAATTGTTTATTTATATATAAGTGAATACTACCAATTTGGTCAAGAAGTTAAATTTGTCAATTTCAATGCTGTAAACTTGTCCAGAAATGTGTAGTGTATAAAATTCAATATCTAAAGATTAATTAAGAAACTAAGTAGATACCATATTCCTAGTTAATAAAAAATTATAGTTTTATTAAGTCCAGTTTTAGTTGATTTTATTAGTGGTCCCATTTTATGGTTAGCTGCCTCTATATAGTAGGGCCTGAATGAATGTGTTGATGCTGTGTAGGTACTATATAGTTTGGAACATCTATTTTTAGGTACTTAAATTTTCTAGTGAAAAACAGCTAAGACACACTTGGAAAAAGAATTACTTAATACCTGATGTCTGAATTAAATAGTTGTATTACATGATATATAAATCAAATAACACTTTTCCTTTATTTTGAGGGTGATGTGTAAATATGAAAGATTAAAGTATATCATCAGACTGGATATAACTGAAAGTTCTTATGGGAATTCTTAGTTGATAGAGTGGGCAGCTATTCTGATCAATTCAGAAGACCTTGAAGGAGGAAAGAGAAAGGACTTAGGAATTGTCCAAATTTAGAGGAGAAGGGTACAGTGACCATGAGGTCCTACTTTGAAGAGGTTTGGAGAGAGGATAATAATAGTAATAACATAGTAATAAACTGTTCTACAAAGATTATATGTATTATCTCATTCAGTTTATGTAATAACCATATAAGATGTTTTTTGCCCATTTTACCAGTGAGACATATAGAGAGGGTGAGAAACTTGCCGTAAGATCACATAGCTTGTAAGGAGAATATTTCAGGTAGTTTTGACTATAACATTCATGCTCTTTAACTATGATAGTTCATTGCAATACTGATATTGCAGTAAATATCTGCTATGGTGCAGTAGCACTAAAGAAAAGTGACTTATATAAGATGATTTGAAAATAGGGCATGAAAGATGAAATGTTATTTAAATTTCTCAAAGCTTATACCAGATTGTGCCTGTTTAGTTTACAGTTGTGTCTCCAGTACCTAGCTAGCCCAGTGCCAAATAGTGGGTACTTGACAAATACTTGCTATAAATAAATAATTTTAAAGCAGAAAGTCAGATTGTGAATGTGATTCAAAGATTCTTAAGATGACTAAAATTACAAAATTAGATTAAGAAAAGGAGTAGGAAAAGTGCTGGAGGAAAGTAGTTCAATAAGAATGAAGTTATAGTAGCCCAGGTTAAAAAGACCTAAATATAGGTCCAGACAACATGGATAAAAAAGCGGGAGCCTTCATTTATGTAAAGATGAGGGGAGATTTAAGAGTATATTAAACATGGGCCATAAGAAACTGTAAAGGTTTTCTAGAGTTCAGATATTGCAATAACAAAAGCTAATGTTTAGTGAGTATTTCTTTATCTAGTGTCCTTGGAGTAGACTAAATGATTTCCATGTATTATGTCATTTAAACCTCAAAATAACACCCTGCCAAGCTTATAAAATTTGTGTACTTAAAACTTGCCCATGGCAATACAGCAGATACAGTGAGAGAACTGGGATTCAAGGTCAGGTCTGACTACAAAACTACAATTTAAATTGTTAGCCCATATTGACATCATCTGTTGTGTCATGTGAATTAGGGATTGGGAAAAATTTATGTGGAGAGAAAATGATTCATAGGAGAAGGTTACAGTTTTGCTGTGTATAGTTTAGTATTAGAGCAGCTATATACAGACACCTTGAAAATCACTGCTTCATTGGACTGAAACGAGATGGTAGACGTGCAGGTTTGTGTGTTAGTTTTAGCATTAGCACAAACTAGCTTGCTCTTATGCCAAATGATACTGGCAAGGATGCTGATGGTTGAAAGAGGCTTCGAACTTTTGTATGCATTTGTTATCTCCCTGATACCTGATATAGGAGCCATCTTCTCCTACTCTTTCATCTTACAGTGCATTTGTCAAGTGCATTATTGTTCCATATCAGATATTTTCAGAAATTTGATGGTAGGGAGCAAAGCCAAGAACGTAGTCATGGTAATGAACTAAGTGCTGTGCAAAATTCTGACAGCTGTTAGAAATGTTTGTAAGGATTTCTTCTGAACTTTGAAATATTCAATTAAAAAATTCTTATACTTGAAGACATAATTAAGTAACTTTTAAGTGATGCTTGTACATATGGTATAAATGTTGCAGAAATTTTATATGGCCATTTAAAAATTACTAAGAATTTCTTACCTACTTCACTCGCAGCTTACTCCCAAACCTTGCTGCTGAAAATTCTCACAGTGAAGCCAGGCTTCTAAAACTATCTGGGAACAGGGAACTGAAAAAATGGGGGGCGGTGCGGGGGCAGCACGGGGAAGAATCAGGTAACTCAGGGAATCGAAAAAAATACAGTCAGAATGTAATCTTGTATTTTAACAAAACAAAAGAAAAATATAAGTTCTGAATATTATGGACTCATAGATACTGGAGAGTCTATGAACCTTTAAAGTTACCTATTTTATAGTCCTCTTTACTTCCTGGATGCCTAATCACATGTATCTATTGCTAGTCTCTCTGTTGAATTAACAATACATACCTATATGCTTAAAAACCTGCAATTTTTAGAGAATTTCTTTTTTGTTTTTTTAACTTTTAGTTATTTAATATTTTAGAGAGGGGAAGGGAGGGAGAGAAACATTGATGTGAGGAACATCGATCAGTTTGCCTCTTGTACCTGCCTCAGCTGGGGACTGAACCCTCAACCTAGGCATGTGCTCTGAATGAGAGTTGAACTGGGAACCTTTTGCTCTGCAGGATGATGTCCAGCCAACTCAGCCACATTGGGTCAGGCCAACACATGCATTTTTTAATAAGGAATATACGAAGGCCGAAGTTTTTAATCCCTTTTTTTGTTCTCCTTTTCTTCTCTCATTTTATTTAATCAGTAAATCATTGAGTGACTACTGTATACCAAGCTATTTTTTATGTACTAGGGATATATTATAGCAGTTAACAGAACAGGCATGAAGAGAGATGATGACTCAAAACAGGCATGAATCCTTATCTTTATGGAGCTTACATTATAGTATGGAGAGGCATTTGAGTTACTGTTAATTTCTAGATGCTGTTGGTATTATAAACAACAATGGTCTTATTCTTAAGAGATAAATGCTAAAGGATAAAGACATGAAGTTTTGTGGTATCTACAGCTTAATAGATGGTTCAGTTTAAAACATACATATACACAAACAAGTAAATGTGGCAAAATGTTAACTGTTGAATTGTTTTTGAATTTTATGCTTTTCAGTTTTTCTCTTTGAAAATTTCATAATACAAAGATGAAGTACAAATGAGATTAGGGATGAGAAGGAACTAATATATAACCTAAAAAGGAGTAATCATTGAGGTAGGAGGTAAGCCAATCAAATGTAGTGTCTTGAAATCCAAAGAAATGTTTTGAGGAGAAGGGAGTGATTATCTGTGTCACATTTTTTGGTAGATCAAGTACAAAATGAGAACTAAAAACTGATCATTGGCACATTGGTTCACATGGAGACCACTCACTGGGCCTTTGGCAGGAGCAGTTTCTGTGGAATAATGGGGATAAAAGCATCATTGGTGTGGGCTTAAGAGAGAACAGAAAGAGAATTAGATATAGATAGGTTAGTGTATATAAATTCTAGAGGAATTTACATACTTGTAAAGGGGAGTAGGAAAATGGAATAGAAGTTGAACAATTAAGTGGGGTTGAGTTTTTGGTTTTATTTTGAGATACAAGAAATAACCCATATTGATGGCAAAATTGATGATACCTGGAAAAGACATAGTAAATTGTTAAACAGTATACATACTTGTTTGAATCAAGAGGAGTTGGAATCACCCTGGTTGGGTTGCTCAGTTAGTTGGAGTGTCGTCCTGTACACAAAAAGGTAGCAGATTTGATTCTCTGTCAGGACACATACCTAGGTTGCAAGTTTGATCCCAGTTGGGGCAGATATGGAAGGCAACCAATCAACATTTCTCTCTTACATTAATGTTTCTCTCTCTCTCTCTTTCTCCTCTTCCTCTCCTCTCTAAAATCAGTAAAACATATCTTTGGGTGAGGAATTAATGAGAAAAAGCAGAATATGTATATGGATACAGATGAATGTATGTGGTGGGGGCTAGTGAAAAATGATCTTGATTGCTTTAGGGTTTTTTGGTGAAATCAAGTATGAACATCATCTGGGAATGATTAGGAGGGAGGACATTTGAGAAGTGAGGAGAAGATAATGAATTTTCATGTAGGAGAATAAAGAAACTATGGAAGTAAAGTATGATTGGTGTGTGGTAGCTTTTAGGGTCCTTTGAGCTAAGACATCATGAATTTAAAGTGATCATGAACTTAAAGTTTAGCAGGGTTGCATGTTTTCCTTCAGCCATGTTTAGCTGTATGGGAAAGAATTGGAGTACAAGATTTAATTATGGTTGTGTTTCAGCCAAGTAAGTTCAATGCAGCAAAAGCAAGTAGGAGAGTTAAGGAAATGTACAAGGAAGTGATTTTAATAATTGACCATAGACAGAATATATTAGACTTAATCTTGAAACTGTAGGCACAGGGATACCTATAGGACATCCAATTGGCAGTTTCCAATAGTTAGTGGTAAATACTGGCCTGAGACCTACTAGAAAGTTAAGAGTTGGAGAAAAGGATTTTGTAAAATTAAATAGTGTATTAAAGCCTAGAATGGGTGTTCTAGCATTAGAAGAAGACTGAAAGAGGCTAGGCCCTGATGGACACTAGCATTTAAAGGGTTAGTGCAAAGAGCCGCCAGTCAAAACAAAACTCTCCGATTAGAGTAGCTTTTTTCCTCTGCTTAAGAGGTTTCAAATCCCTTAAATAGTTTTCTTTTTTGTTTGCTTCCCAGCTTTTAATAATAAAACAAAACTATATACATTTGTTCACTTAATTAGACAAGTCATATATATGCAGCCATGTGGTATCAGACCCATAATTTTGACTTTGTTGGAGTTAAATTATTCTTTGTAATGTTGCTGAAGACTACATTTCCAATTTCATCAATCATCTCAGAATACTTTGTCACAGAAAGAATGGCTAAAAGAGAGTTAATAGATGAGTACCAGTTCGTTATTACTACTGAAGAAGAGAAGCACACATCTTACCAATATAGAGTCAGTATCTCAGTTTCATATTCAGAAAATTATTATATATTGTCAGATCTATTTCGGATTAATTAAGCCCCATATCTGTTCTTCTATTCTTTTGTGAAACATCCTTCTTCTATAGACTGTATCTTATTTTCTGCTTTAATTGATTAGTGACAATAACAGATTTTCACACGGCAAGCAAATTATAGTAGAGAAATATGGTATAACAAAAGGCTTAATTTAGGTCCTGTTTGTATTAGAGAATGAAATATTTAGGGAAAATATTTCTAAATTATGACTTCAATTCTACTTTAAAATTTTACCTCTAAGCGTAAAAATAATATATGTTATATATCATTTTTTATAATTTGAAATATTTTATAATTTAGAAGTATTTAAAAGTTCTTTGAAAATGAAGTATATTGAATCAGTATAAGTGGCAGTGATTCAAAATATTCTTTTTTTTTCTCTGAAGTTTTCAGTATTTCTGATGATATAGTCATTTAAATAACTGCATTGTTGGGGTTAAGCATTGAAGCTTAAATGATACCTGGTTATGGATAATAAAGTGAACATAGGTATGTTACATATGTTTCTGTTATTCAGTTTAGAACCAAATACTGGTGTGTAATAAAAAGTCAGGATTGGATTTAACAGAAATATAGTGGTGAGGGGAGTTCCTTTGGTATAAGGAAGTAAAAGTTGTAATTTAACAGCAGGACACAGTATTTCAATATTGTAAGCTTGTCTGAAAGGAAAAACCAATCTACCCCCTTTTAACATACTGTTTCCAATTTTAATTGTACTACAGATTCAACTGTCCTATAAGTTGACATTAGAAATAGGTAGTCTCAGGAAAAAAAGTTTATTTCATTAATGAAATTTGTCTTCAGTGGTACAAAGTCAAGTAGCACAAAGTTTAATTCTACTGTAATCTTATTTAGTTCAGGCATATGGTTATATAACTCTCCTCTTTACTTTGCTATTTTTAAGAAAATTTTAGAAATACACTTGAAACAATAGAGCAGTATACTTCTTTTCTGTTTTGAATCCATGGTGCTCTACATAAAGGATCTAAAACATCTTCCAAGAACCAATACTAAGTATTTTCTTTGACAATCCACTTATTTTTTTAAAGCATAAATTCTGATATATATATTTTTAAATAACTTAAAGCTATCTTTGTAAAGTAGAGGGCGGGGCAAAAGCAGGTTTATAGTTCTGAGTATGAGAAACAGTTTATTTTTGTATTACTGTTTATTTATTATTGTATTATTTTCCATACAAACAACTGTAAACCTACTTTTGTCACACTCTATATTTCTAAACTGTACTTTTTTTTTTAATCCTCACCCAAGGATAAGTTTATTGATTTTAGAGAGAAGAGAGGAGAGGAAAGGGGAGGGGAGGGGAGAGGAGAGAAGGAGAGGAAAGGGATAGCTAAAGAAGAGGAGAGGGAGAGGCAGGGAGAGGGTAAGGAGAGGGAAGGGAGGGAGGAGGGAGGGGAGGGGAAGAGGAGGGAGAGAGGAGGTGGGGAGGGGAGACACATCGATGTGAGAAAGAAACGTAGAGTGGTTGCCTTCCATATGCACCCTGACTGGGTGTTAAACCCACAACCTTCTGGTGTATGGGGCGACACTTCACCCAACTGAGCCAGCTGGCCAGGACTCTGAACTGTACTCCTGATAAGAAAATGTAGAAAACCATACTTTGGGGATTTTTTCCATGATCAAACTTTACAAGTTACAATATTTTGTTGAATATTTAACAAATTAATCAATTTTCCAGAAACAAATGCCATATTGGACCGACAGTTATATTCTTAAGGATTTTCTATCTAATAAACACAGGAAGAGCAGGGTGACTGTTGGACTTGGAAGGTCCCAAAGCCATGGTCTTGCTCTTATTGAAATGGTGGAGAAAGCTAAGTAGGGCTGGAAAAAAAGATATCAGTTATTCTTCAAACTAATTTCTCTCTCGTATACAGATTGAGTAGTTATACATGTTAGAATGATCCTTGAAAAAAGAAAATAGTACTTTTACAAAACTGTTATAATTGTAAAGAAATTTTGAAAAAACAATGTAATGTTAGTATGTGCTAAAGACTAAACAATTTGTCTTCAGTCATGCAGATAAAAATTATTTTATTTGAATAAAACTTCACTATTAACTGCTACATCTATATATAATGTATGTTTTCACAGTATATTAATGTTTTCATAGAGTATTAATTTTATTTTCCTAAACCAGCATCTACTTGCTTCTATTGGAAAATATAAAGAGTTTTTTCCAAATCATATAAATAGATATGTACCTGAACAAAAATTACTTAATAGTATCAGAAAACAACACAAGATTACCTCTTAAATAAAAAATTCTTTATGGGATATTAACAATGAATATAGTTCTTACATTTTTTGCTTCCTTACACATTCTTATTTTTTTATATTCCTATATTCAATAAGTAAGTATTAAGTGCCTAATTTGTATTACACAACTAGTTGAACAGTGAAAAAATACAGAAATTATTTAGCATCTTGGAGACATGCCATAAACAGCAATAACTAAACAAATTGTTAAACTATAAGTGCTATGGAAAAAAAAGAAGTAGAGAAGGGAAATAGGGATTGTGTTGGTTGAGGGTTGAAGCAAGTTTCATTATCCTTTGTGAAAATCAGACAAGGCCTTACTACTGATATAATAAAAACAAGAAAGGGGAAGTTAAAACAGTTAACATGATTAACATGATTAATAAGATTTTTCTTCTTATAGCTGGAACAGTCAAATGATTTCAGTTCGTGAAGCCAAAGCCATTCCTAGGCCTGATGGTATTGAATGGAGAAATAAATACATCTGTGTAGAAGGTAGCTTTCACACAAGTACTCTATCATTCAGTTATCATCATGTTTCTAAGAGAATTAGTTGAATAATTTAATCTTTTATCATTGTAAAGTAGTAAGTTTATGTTCTGAAGTGATTTTACAAATCTTTTAGTTATAAGATTTTAATTTAATTTTTTATTTTTTAACTTTATTGTTTACACTATTATAGATGTCCCCATTCCCCCCACCCTCTTTGACCACCTCCAGAATAATTTTAACTTATTTGTAGGAAATAACAAACATGAATTTAGGTGTCTAGTGTTTCCAGTTGATAAGATTTGACCAGTCTTTATGTATCCCTACTGTTTATAGTTGATGGAAACTTAATTTCATGATTTACAGGTAGAAGAAAATATTATCTTTATGTGATGATTTTTTTTTTTTGAAGATTTGATTTATTGATTTTTAGAGAGAGGGAAAGGGAAGAAGAAAGAGAGGGAGAGAAACATGTGTGAGAGAAACATGGATCTGTTGCCTCACGCATGCCCCCAACTGGACCCCTGGCCCTCACCAGGCATCTGCCCTGACCAGGAATCGAACCTGCGACCTTCCGATTCTCAGACTGGTACTCAATGCACTGAGCCACACCAGCCAGGGCGTGATGATTCTTATCTTGAAATAAAATCAGTTCTTTTTTACTTAAAATATTGATACTTAATGCAAACTACATTTTTATGAATAGAAACTGATTTGGCTTAAAAAATTAAATGCTCTGAGATATTCTGTTATCTAAAATTAATTTACATGTGGTTGAATATTGACTTAGTTTTTAGCTCCTCTCTCACTTGAACTCTTTCCACTTTATTAGACAGTCCATAGCTATATAAAACTATTTTTAATATGTATAAATCTAACAAGATATTTGGCTGAACCATATGCAGTTGCTTTTTTCTAGGTCAAAAACTGTCAAATATTGACAATTTAATATAGTTAAAATAAACAAAACTGAAGCTCCCATTTTAATAATTTGTTGTTTGTATGTGCATTTAACATTGCAGAACCTTTTGATGGAACAAATACAGCCAGAGCTGTACATGAAAAGCAGAAATTTGACATGATAAAGGATCAATTTTTAAAGGTAAATAGTGTACCAGGTTAAGTCTTAAAAACATTAGAGAACTATTGTGCTTTGAAAATGAAATACAGATGTAATGGGACAGAATAGCTCTGGTTTTTTTTGTTCTGAAGCCATTAATGTGGCACAACAGGGAATTTATTACTCGAATTTAGGTATACTTTCCCTTCAGAAAGATCTGGCTCTGTTTTCACTCACATGGCTTTCATTTCGTGGAAATAAACTTTTCCATAGTGACTTACTAAACTAACAAAATGAGTGACTAAAGCCTGATGGACTTCTTTGCCTCCTAAAATATTGGGGGACTTATTGTAGCCTTTAAAGAAAGCTGATGTCAGTCATATATACATATACACACACATACACATATGTGTATATATACACATACACACATATACATATATACTGTAGTTTACTTCTTAGCTTTTTAGTCCACAGTATGAATCTATTCATCAGTAATATTGTTAGGTGTAGTTTCTGTCTTCAAGGAATTCTACATTACAGTGTAGAAACATACTGATAGCATATATACTATGAGACGTGCAGGAGAAATGCTTCATATAAGAAAAAGATCAGTGAACTGTGAAAATCATTTCAGAGGCATACTTTTTCATTATTAAGACATATAAGTGGATTTTATTTGATGGTAATTAAAAATGCAGGTATATTACTAGCTGTTCTTCAAATTAGGCCCTCTCAATTGTCAGCCAGAATAGGAAATTTTAAATGAATGGAATTCTGCAGGACAAAACAAATATCCAAGAGGGAATATTTTTGTCTGTCAGATTAAGTTGAAAACTCAAAAATAGCATTGCTTACATTGCTGTTTTATTTATGGGTGAGCTTCCTTCAGTTCCTTTTTTTCCCCCCTTAACCAATTCTACTTACTTGTCTTTTCTAGAGGCAAGTAAAAAGTGTTTATTAAAGATTTACTGTCTCCTTTATAAATACTATTTTTAATTGGAAACGCTTACTGGATGCCAAATAGTCAATAAGATAATTGAATTTATCTTCCCTTATTCTCTCAAACCCAAAGGTTTTGTTTTAATTACATTGTACCTTGCTGTTAAAGATGAAATTACTTAAATTTGTGAATAAATGTTAATATTATCAGTTGCATCTTTTTGTACCACCTATACGTCCATTTCTTTGTTAATGAGTAGAAGTCATTCATATAGGTATAGAGTTTTTAAATAATGTTTTCTGATGACAGGAACAATCCTTGTACTATGTTAAAAACTTGGGAGATAAAAACACAAAGAAGAAAAAAACCACCCCAAATTTTACAACCTAGAGAGAACTACTATTAACATTTTAGTAACTTTCCTTTCAGTCTCTGTTCTGCATATATTTTAGGTTTTAAAAATAATTTTCCTTTCTCTCACAGTCATGGCACAGATTGAAAAACAAAAAAGATTTGAACAGTATACTACCTTTAAGAGCTGCTGTCCTGAAAAGATGACTGGCCTCTCTATTTCTTAATGAATTCTTCTGAGACATAAAGAACAATAGTAACACCATAAAACATTTTGTTTACCTCCATTATAGTTTCTTTTCATTGTTCTGTCTTCATGTTTTATTTTTAAGAGGACATACTTATATAAAGATTGCATATTTTATTATGACATTTCCTAATAAAACCCTTTGATTTAAAGATGTATTTTTGAAAATGTTTACATTGATGATTAGTAATATTATGGCATGAATTTTCAGGCAATCAGATAAAATATTTTTTGGGGAATTATCTGAACAAATAAAAGGTTTTTGATATAACTGCAATTCATTGTACCACATGCTAATACTGAAGAGATTTGTGGAATTTTGGAAAGTGTAATACACAGTAGTTTGTTGCCTGTCTGTTCTAGTAAAGTGAAGATTCAAGTCAGTTATTCAGTTACTTGAAGCAAAATGAAATCTTTCATTTCAATGAAATCACTGCAGAGGCATGAAATACTGGACAATTGCCTTAAGTCTTCACTTGACTCACCAGAATAGAGGCTTTGGGTGTGTCTGTATTAGCATTTCATTAGTACCTCACATGCTTTTGATGTACTTTTGAGATTGCTTTAAATTTTTTGTAACAAAAGTACCTTTTGCACTGTAGTAATGTGAGTTCTAACTCTGTATTGTACAGCAGTTAGTTCATTGTTTTAAAAAATTAGTTCAGTGTAGACATTTTAAAAAGATTAAGTCTCCTGTGCTTTATGGTAGTTTAGTGCAATAAGCGCTTTAGCTTTACTTCCCATTTTTATGCTTTTATTTTCCCTGTGACATGAAGCAACAGAAACTTAAAGCTCAAAGTTGAGATTATATCCTATTGATTGCATCAGATTTTTTTCTGTGTACAATTGTAGGATTGTAATCTAAACTGGAATTTTTAGGAAGTAAGCCTCTATAAAATGCTTTCGGGTAAGACATAAAATTATTATAAATAAAAGCTTAATGTTTGTAAAGATATCTTTTTTAGTGGTTCTTTTCCACATGAAGAATAGTGGTGGCTGCTGAAAAAAGCTACAGTGTTTATTAAGGTCGTTTTGGGGTTATGTAAATATTTGTAAATTGGTCAGTGACTGTACATTTAAATAAGAAAAGTAATCTTGGAAACAGTTTTAACTTTTTCAAAAGGACTATGTACAACTTCTTTTAGACCTACTGTAGCACAGTTTGTACCTCTAATGTATTTGGGGTTTTTTTTTTTTTTTTGCAGGCCAATTCAAATGTTAAGACTTGCTTTCCTTTAACTTGTAAAAGGTGCATATTTTTATTTTCTTCCTTAAGTTTAAAGTTTTGTATTATGTCAAATGGAATAAAGTTTATATATGGAAATTGTTTATGTGGTTTTCTGTGTGTGTGTGTGTGTGAAAGTCTTTACTTTTGAGGGTATTTTGCTTGATTATTTAGATTATGCAAAGAGTCTTGGGAGAAGGTCCATTCCTTATTAAGCCAGATAACCACATCAACACCTTATTTCTCTGGTGTTATTGGGAATGAAGCTTTCCACATAGGTGAATTTTTTTAAATTACTGATTACTGATAGTTAACACTTGAAACAATTAAGCTTTATATATTCCTTTTCTTGGAAATTTTCCTCAAGTGTATTATACACTGTGCAACTCTTCTTCAGAATGCTGTGAGTATAATGCATATTCTAGTGATGACCCCGGGTAATCATTAGAAACAATAAACAATAGTCATGGTATTCCGTACGAATTTTGCGCAGCTCTCGGGGGTGGGTAAATGTGTAGGGTGTTCTACCTCTGCAGGATTACATTTCCAAATAAAGCCCCTTCCCCCACCTCCACTGAATTTACCATGGTGTGGACTCCTTCATTGCCACTGTTTTCTCATCTTTCAAAGGGCCCACCCTCCCACCCTACACACAGCTCACTTTACTGTTGCTGTTTTTCAAGTATTTTGCTGAAAAAATAGATCAAAATTAATAAACTTATACCCAATTCAAAAGCAGTAAACTTAAGCCTAAGATTACATACCTTGTGACAGCCAAATATGTCAGATAAGTGGGCTGTTAATATATGAGAGTTTTTAGCCTTTTAAATTATTTTCTATATGCATTACTCAACCATGTGAATAATACATTCTTTTATTTTCTGTTTATATTTATCTGCCCATTTCTATATATAGTTTCATATTACTCAAGAGTAGTATCAGAAAATTAAAAATGTGCAGTTTGGCCCTGGCTGGTGTCGCCCAGTGGATTGAGCTCCCGTCTGAGAACCGAAGGGTTGCCGGTTTGATTCCCAGGGGTTGGGCTGTGGGCCAGGTCCCCAGTAGCAGGCGTGCAAGAGGCAACCACACATGGATGTTTCCCTCCCCCTCTTTCTCCCTCCTTTCCCCTCTGTCTAAAAATAAAATTAATTAAAAAATCTTTAAAAAATGTTCAGGCTGTATTGAAATACTAAATTTTGAATTGGTTTGAACTAGGATCTTTGTGAATTAATTTTGGTAACTTTAATTAGTGTTCCCAAGAAATTGTAAGTTAAATGGAAGGAATGTACAGTAGATATGTATAGTTTTGATTAGTGTTTAACAGATTCCCTTAGCTGCTATTGAATTCTTTTTTTGTCATAGGTGAACAGTCATTTGGGATTACTAATGGAAAAGCCTCGCTTATGTAAAGAGAATGAAAGTTGCTGCTGTTCAGCCTGGTTTAGTGAACTCTGGACTCCTCTTTTCTCATGCGTACTAGCTGATGCTTCTGTACTGTTGTGTGCACTTTCTACAGTTCTCTGCCTACAGGCCTAATGCATGCATATAAATTAGTGTAACTTGTGAATACTACCTAATTTACATTCATATTTAACAATTCTGTGAATAGTTTGCTGTAATTAAAAATAAATGTTAGCTGTTCTAGCCATAAGATCATCCTCATGAAAGGAATAGTATCTTTATGTATTGTAAAGCTATCATTACCTGTGACACATACTCAACGGGTCTGGTCCTGTTCTCTTAGTTGACAGAACATATATTAAGTGCCTACTATATGCTGCATACTTTGTTAGTTTCTAGGCTTGTAAGAGATGGGGATGATGGGACAAAGGTAAGTAACAAATTTACAAAGTCTACTAAGGGAAGGAGAAACAATTTGAATATAGGATCGTGGGAACCTGGAAGAGGGGTATTGAACTTAACTCCGGGACTTTAGGGATCTTGAATTATGAGTAACCCCATAAATAAGAGAAACTTAGGCAGGAGGAACTGTGTAAGTAAAGGCACAGTGGCATAACTTGATACATGTTGGGAACTCATGACTTCTACAGAAGAGACAAGACAGAGGCATGGGCTGTTGTGCAGTGTTTATTTTCCTGAGGCAGTTAGGCTTTAGCCTTTGATTAGAGGGGAGCCATTGAGTTTTAAGCAGGGACATGACACGGTCCAACCAAAGTTTTGGGGATCTTTGGGTAGAGTTTCAGACAAAACAGCCTTTGGCCATTGTGAGCAAAATTATTTCTCCTCAATGTCTGAGATTGGTGGAAATAAGAAATGTCTGGGCTGAACAATCCAGGGGCCCCCGAGGAAGCATATTCACAATTTACAGTTTGCAAACATAAGGAAAGCTAATGCTGCACAATAGTTCAAAGCTGGACTTTTGAGCGAGCAACTTTGTTTCCTATTGGGTCCTTACCAGCCCCGACACCTTGAGACAGCTACCCAAGCTCTTTTGAGCCTCCGTTTTCTCTAGAACACCAGCATTGCAATTATACCTCTACCACAGCAGAATTGCGAGGGGATCGTGAAACTGAGACCCTTAGTTGAGTGCCTAAACTAGTAAGCCCTGTGCTCAGAAAGAGTGGTTATTTGGTTGGGATAAAGGGTGCACCAAGTAGCCCGGCTGGAAACAAAGCCTACCAAACCCACTCTAAGGGAAAGAGAGGAGGGGCTGGGCGCCTAGCCTTTCCATTTCCTGTTGCTGCTGGCGAGAGCCTGTGCCCCTTGCAAGCAGCGGTGGGTGATCTTAAGTTGCCCCAAGGGTCCGCCAGGAATCTGTCTGAACTGAGGCGGGGAGGGCTCAGGGGAAGTTGGCAGACTCGCGGGGAAGAGGAGAAGCTGGGTCCGGGCCCCAGAAGCTCGGTGGCGAAACTTTTTGACGCCTTCTATTTAAAGTCGTGGGGCTCGCCCGCCCCCCGGGCCGGGAACCCGAGCCGCTCCGCCGGGGCCAGAGGCGCAGTCAGAGGGAGAACACCAGGCGCGGCGCGGGCGGCTCCGGCTCCGGTCTGGCCCGGGAAAGACGCGATGGCGAGTAGCGACAGCAACCACGTCGCCGAGAGCTCTCTCGGCTCCGACGGGGACGAGGAGGCGACTCGAGCGCTGGAGACCGAGGAGGAGTCAGAGGGCGAGGAGGATGAGACGGCCACGGAGTCGGAGGAGGAGCCGGACGCCAGGTAGCGAGTGCGCCTCTCAGGCTCGCAGCCCGAGCGCGGCCCGGGGCCTGGCAAGGCGGCCCTGGCCAGGGCAAGTGCTTCTCAGCGCGACTCCACAGTCTTCGTTTTTCTCTTCTCCAGTTCATTTCCCTCCAGCTAAGTACTTTCCTTCTGGAGGCGCAGCCCTGGTTAAGAACTTAAAGGTGAAGGTGCCTGATGTCAGCTGGAGTGACAGGCCCGCCTGCAGCAAAGTTATCCCTCCTGCCCCCGCCCCTCCTTCATGACCCCCTCCCCTCCCAGCCCCACCTCCTTGTGTCTTGCTCTTGTTTGTTTATTCCTGGGAATTTGCTTGGGGTCCTGTTTAACTGCAGAGTGTGGGGAAACGCTGACTTTTCGCCCAAGGCAGACGAACAGTCTTCAAAGCCTGAGCTCGAGAAGGGGATCTGGGTAGGGGTGGGGGTGGCAGAAGCTGCTCTGGAATCTTCAAATGACTGGAGGTCTCATGGTTGTCTAGTTCTGGTCTAGGCTGCTACAAGGGGACTTTATTTTGGTACAAAATCCCATAAATTCTTTGGAGAAAAGCATGAGTTTCTGTAACCCTTGTTCTAAAAATCCTGCTTTTTTTTTTTCATGGTCCAAAATATCAACGTTTCAATGAATGTAAGTGCAGTTAGGTAATACTTATAAAAATATGGTTTCCCCTCCATTTGAATCTTCCTCTTGCCTCCCTTCATGGAGGCCCTAAAGTGAGATTAGTAGGAATCATCTCCTCTCTATTTAGATTGGCTTCTACTTTTACTGTTCTCTTTGGGTGTGGGTTTTGTTTTGTTGGGTGTTATTCTTTTTATTTGAGTATGGGTATTTTTTATGTTTATCATGTCTGTAAGTCATGTCTGTTCCCATTTGTATTATGTCAATAGAAAGGCCTACTTCATAGGTGACAGATGTGTGTACAAAAGCATTTCAGAATGTCCACCTTACCCAAAGTTAAAAGTGCTGCCCAAAGTCAACAGAGCTCAAGTTCTGATTGACTAGGGTGGCATTGATTAGGGCGAACGGTCAAGTCCGATAAGTCTAGAATATTGGTCACATATTTACCAATCAACTACCAAGTGGGGATGCAAGCACAGTCCCTATCCTCAAGGACTTTTGGAAGAAGTTAGCAATATGGGGAGTACGACGCTGTGTACTAAGTAAGTGAGAGGGTTGGGGAGGACAGAGAGTTCTGTGGAAGGTCAGAAGAGAGTGTATGCATCTGTGACTTTGCCTAAACAAGTAAAAGTGGGCACGACCTGGACGCCTTCCAGTGAGCAGGAGATGCAGACAGGAAAAGCAGGAGAGAAAGCACCTGTGGGAAATGGAACAAGCAAGAGGGAATATCGATTGAGAAGGGGAAATCAGTCAATCCCAGACTTTATGACCTTTTTCTCTTGATGGTGTCTGGGATCCTCCTTTCCTTGCCCAACCTTAATTTACCACTATTCCCCCCCTCCCGATTTTCCACCCCAAGAATCTGAAAACTTATTTACTCTAAAATGTGAGCAGCTGACAGTGATTCAAATCCCCAGTTTGGAGTTGCATTGCCCTTTGACAAAGGTCAAAATCTTTAGTTAAAGATGTGATTTATTGGCGGTAAACAGCCTGCTGCCAGATGGTAAGGCGGACACCAGGGCAGGGACCAGAAGGAATAGAATAGAGGGAAACTTGAGGGAATAGGCAGGTGGTGGTGAAGGCCTTGAAAACCATCGCATTTTTTAAAAATTTGGATTTGATGACATTGGGAACAAGGATTCAGTAAACTGAACAGGGTTCAGAAAATCAGACTGGTGTTATTGGAAAATTAGACCCACAGGCATGCTGGAAAGCCGGGTTTGGGAGAGCTCAGATCAGAGAGTCAGTGAGACAGAAAGAAAGGAGATGTCTAGGGATTGAACCACTGTGGGCAAGGGGAACAGGGATTGTAGCTGTAGTTAGAGGTAGGGACACGTCAGTGGGGAGGGACTTCTAGGAGAACTGGGAGACCCCGAATTTCTCCTACCTCAAAGTGTTGTGAGAAATCAAACCATTTTGTTGTGTGTGAGTTGACACACATACAAGTTCTTTTTTCTTCTGAGACTGGGGATGAGAACTTGGCATATTCTCTAATCTACAGGAGTTAAGAATGATGTGCTCTCAGCTTTCCCACCAAAGTTTTAAAGTTACAAGAAGGCTCATTTATTCTATCCCAGTCTCCGTGCTGTGCTTACAAATGTTTTCTCATTTTAAACACTTGCAGCAACACTATGAGGTGATTGTCCAGTTACCGATGAGGAAAATTAGGCTTTATGTAATTTACTGAGAGTATAAGGCAAGTAAATGTAAGAACCAAGGTGTGAGCCTGACTCTGTTTACTCCAAGCTACTTGTAGGCTTTCACTGCCTCCTTCCTTACTGTAGGTGAAACTTGAATGACTCCAACTAACTTCTCCAATTGAAAGATTATTAGAGGAAAAGGAAAGACTTCATCTATTTGAATACTAATGGGAGTTTTTTTCCTTCTTGGGTGGAAGAGTTATCTCTGCATTTTCTCAGAGGTCAGAACCATTCTCAGAAATTGAATTACAAACTGATTTTTTTTTTTTAAATTGAGAGACTCATAAAATTAAATAAATGGAAATAGCCTACTAATAATAATAGAAAGATTGATTATTGCAACTATTTGATGTGCTATTATTAAGCCATTATTAAAATGCTATTTATGAAGATTTCTAACAATATAGAAAATACATATATTGCATTTGAAAAATATTGGATAAATTAGAATAACCTCTCTATAAAATAAAATATGTATTGGAAAAAGGTGATAAAGGTTAACATAATAACATAATAAAGGTTATGGTAAACTTTATTAATCTTAAGTTTTAAAAAGTTAATAGTAGTTGTCTCTGAGTCATAGGATAATAGTTGACTGAAGTTTTTTCTCTATAGCTCTCTGTATTTTTTCAGTTTTTCTATAATGAACAGATACCACATTTTATTATAAGAAAATATAAATTTTATATTTAAAAATTCAAAAGGCAAAAGGCGTAATCTGCTTGTAAGTCTCTCTTTTACCCTCTCAGGAATAGTATATACTCATTTATTTATAGCCACCTTTCTGAATCAAGGGGAAAAAAATCCTTTAATTGCAAAAATGCTTCTCTAGTGTAGGAAAGCTCACCATTGCACATGCCAACACTTACATTAAATCAGAGAAATGTCTTTCTGACATACCATTCAGTGATATGGATATGATACATGTCATGTAGAGCTCTGAGTATGAATTCTATTAGCCATTCATTCTCTCCTTGGCAAACTCCCTATTCTCTATGAGCCCTAATTTTTCTCATCTGTAAAATGGTAGTAATATTACGAATTCATAAGGTTGCCATAAGATTAAATAAACCCTGTGAATGTGTGTAAGCCTGCTTGGCCTTTAGTAGATTCTGAATACATTTTTGGTTTCTTATATCCCTTCAGATGATGAATCATTGGTAGCAAAGCTTTTCTTTTTGCCCACTATTCATCAGTGAAGGGAGAGGGATGGTCTTAGTTTTCAATATGAATAATGATCCTAATTCCACTTTGACTTTCCTGTATTCATTCATTCACTAAACATTCCTGGAATGCCTACTAATTTCCATGGACTATGCAAGGAGCTGGAGGAAAATGACTGAGAATCCATTACTGTCCGCAGAGTGTTCACATTCTAGGGGGAAAAAACAGAAAAATATAGTTATGTCATTAACTTGTACAAGCTTTGAGGAAGAAAAGGCCTTGTATGAAGCACTTCAGAGTATGAAGGAAGTGCAGGGACCCGCCCTGCCTGGAAGGATTGGGGAAGGAAGGCTGCATTAGGGGACTTTGGAGCAGAGTCTTCACTCATAATGAAGGGCCCAGAGGGCTTGCAGTTTCTGGATATCAGAAAAATATTTTTGAGTGTTAAAACTTCATATAAAAGTTGTATATAGAAAGCAGCTCTGTTAAAACCCAGTGATTTTTGAGCTGGGTGAGGCTTTAGAAATATTTTTTCCCAACTAACTCTTTCACAGACTCAGAAACTGAGTGTCAGGAGACATTTGTTAAAAGTCACACAACTAATCAGTGGCAGAATTAGGATTCGATCCAGGTGCCTGGATTCCAATCTCATGTTTGTTAGTTTATTCATTCAACAACTATTTATTGAACTCCTACTGTGTGCCAGGCACTTTCTAGGCACAAAAGAAACTGCAGTGAACACAATTAACAAAGTCCCTGCCCTCCTTGGAGTGACTTTCCCGTTTGGGGAGACAAACAAACAAATATGTAACACGGCAGGTGGCAATAAGAGATAGGAGGACAAATACAGTAGGATAAGGGTTATGCTGTTTTGGATAAGGTGGTGAGGAAAGCCTTTCTGAGGAGCCGACAGTTGAGACGAGACTGAAGGAATGAATGTTCTCGGCAAAGGAAGAGCTGGGCAAGGGCACTGAGGCAGGAATGTATGTGGCTTGTCTGAGGAACACAAGGAAGTCAGGTTGCTGGAGCAGAGTAAATATGGGTGCGGGGGGGGAGTACTGGGAGATGAGTCTATAAAGTAGTTGAGTTGCAGATCACATAGGATTTTGTAGGCCATGGTGAGGACTTCAAAGTTTATTCTGAGTGAACTAGGAAGCTGTGTTCTAGCTACCATACCACTCAGGGTTTAAAAACAAAGCAAAACATGGTGACTGCAGTATTTCCTTAAATAGTGTGCGCCTATACAGTCATGCATTTCTTCAACTAACATTTATTGAATACCTTCTATGTGCCAAACAGTATGCTAAATGTTTGAAACGCATAATCTTCTTTATGGAAGGCTATATAAATAGACAATAGCTGTTTGTTTTTATTTTCTGACTGTAGACCAATGAAGCCTGTATGGGAAATCTCTTAGTATTTCCCATAGGTCACTTAGAAATTTTTCAGTATTTTTGTTTTGGATCATTTTCTGTTGGTGAATTTTAATTTCTCTATTGAAGCACAGAGGATTTTTGCCACAGCAGTACTCAAAACTTAAAAATCACTTTCAATTGCAGCTTTGTCATTGCTTGTAAAAAAATAAGTCTGTCTAAGCTGATAGAACTAAAATTATTAGGAGCATTTACATTTAACTAATCATTGTGGGAAACCTTTTGGAAGGTGAAGAGAGTTGTAAGTGGTTTCTGTTATCAGTACAGAGCACTCTGTTTCCATGTATCTATTTATATGTCTTCCCCGGCTGTGCTTACCTAGGTGTTTTGACAAGTGTGTTATTTGAGCCAGCCTTCTTTTAAGGTCAGTAGAAAGAGCTGAGATGGGAGGGGTGACTGCTCAGGATACCAGAGACTGAGGGAGGAGAGGCTAAAACAGAGGCACTTGTAGCCAGCAATTGAAGAGCTATTTAAGTGTTGGCTGCATGGGTATTACATGTCCTTGGTAAGACTTTGATTCAACATAGGGGACTACAGTAATGGTTGGAATTACTTTTTTCTTTAAAACATCAGACCTGCTAAAGTGTAGAAGATATTGACTGATAACATTTTGCAAAAAAAAAAAAAAAAGAAAAGAAAACCCCAAACTTTTATTCCTTGGGTATTCTGAACTTAGGCTTAATGAATGCCTTGACTCAATTCAGACAAGATAACCAAACTCCCCTTCCTGCCAAAACTTAGAGAATCAGGTACAAGAGAGTGGATGTGGTTTGTACCTAATATAGTAAATCTTTGGTTTAGCCCAGTATTATCTGATAGAAATAAGATGTCACCACATAAAAAACAAATGAAGGATAAAAACCACATGATCATATCAATAAATACAGAAAAAACATTTGATAAAATCCAGCACCCATTTGTGTTAAAAACTCTCAGGTAAGGAGAGGAAACAGCTAATAGAGGAAACAAAACCAAATGTAGTAAAGGCCGTATATGAGAAACCCACTGCCAGCATCACACTCAATGGGTAAAAAATACAAGTGTTCCCCTTAAGATCAGGAACAAGACCTCTCTTATTCAACTAGTACTGGATGTCCTAGCCACAGCAATCAGACAATAAAAAGAAATAAAAACATCCAAATTAAAAAGGAAGAAGTAAAACTGTCATTATTTACAGATGACATAATACTGTGCATAGAGAACACTAAAGGTTCCACCAAGAAAATGCTAGAACTAATAAGTGAATTCAGTAAAGTAGCAGGATACAAAATTAATATCCAGAAATCCATTGCATTTTTATATCTGAAAGAGAAAACTAAGAAAACAATCCTATTTATAATTGCTTCAAAAAGAATAAAATACTGAGGAATAAATTTAACCAAGAATGTACTCAGAAAAGTATAAAACAAGAAAGAAATTAAAGAAGATACAAATATGTGGAAGCATATATGGTGTTCATGAATAGGAAGAATTAACATAAGTAAAATGTCCATACCACCCAAAGCAACCTAGATATTCAACATAATTCCTATCAAGATTCCAATGATGTATTTCACAGAAATAAAAAAAAAATGTTCCAAAAACTTATATGGAACTACAAAAGACACTGAATAGCAACAGCAATCTTGAGAAAGAAGAACAAAGTTGGAGAAATCATGCTACCTAATATCAAACTGTATCAAACTCTACTCTAAGGCCACAGTAATCAAACCAGCATAGTAATGGCATAAAAACAGACACATAGATCAATGGGACAGAATAGGGAGCCCAGAAATAAACCCATGCCTTTATAGTCAATTAATATTTGAAAGAGGAGGAAAGCACATACAATGGATGAAAGATAGTTTATTCAATAAATGGTGTTGAGAAAATTAGATAGATACATGCAGAGAAATGAAACTAGACCACCTTCTCATGCCACACACAAGAATAAATTCAAAATGGATTAAAGTCTTATATATTAGACTTAAAACTATAAAAATCCTACAAGAAAACATAGGCAGTAAAACCTCGGACATTGCTCTTAGCGGTATTTTTTCTGATACATCTCTTCACAAAAGGGAAGAAAAAGAAAAAATAAATGAGACTACATCAAACTAAAAAGATTTTGCACAGCAAAGGAAACCCATAAACAAAATAAAAAGACAGCCCATAGAATGGGAAGACATATTTGCTAATACATCTGATAAGGGGTTAATCTCCAACATTTATAAAGAACTTTTAAAACTCATCACCAAAAAAAATCCAATTAAAAAATGGGCAAAGGACCCACATAGACACTTCTTCCAAGAGGAATAACAGATGGCCAATAGACATGAAAAGATGTTCAACATCACTAATCATCAGAGGATGAAAATTAAAACCACAATGAGATATCACCTCACACCAGTCAGAATGGTTATCATCAATAAATCAACAAACAACAAGTGCTGGTGAGGATGTGGAGAAAAGGGAACCCTTTTGAACTGTTGGTGGGAATGCAGACTGGTGCAGACACTATGAAAAGCTGTGTGGACTTACTTCAAAAAATTAAAAATGGGACTGCCTCATGACCCAGTGATTCCACTTCTGGGAATTTATCCAAAGAAACCCAAAACACTAATTTGAAAGAATATACATCTATGTTCATTACAGCATTATTTACAATAGCCAAGATTTGAAAGTAGCCCAAGTGTCCATTTATAGATGAGTGGATAAAACAGCTATGGTACATTTACACAGTGGACTACTTACTACTCAGCTATAAAAAAGAAGAAATTTTTGTCCTTTGCAACAGTATGGATGGACCTGGAGAACATTATGCTAAGTGAAATAAGCCAGCCAGAAAAAGACAAATACCATATGATGTAACTCATAGGTGGAATCTAAGGAACACACTGAACTAACAAGCAAAATAGAGACAGACTCATAGATAGAGAGCAGCCTGACAGCTCTGGGCATGGGGTTGAGGGGTGCAGGGATCAAGCAAAAAAAAAAAGGAAAAAAACTCATGGACATGGACAGTGGTGTGCTGATTGCAAGGGGAGGGGTATGGGTGGAGGTGGAGGAAGTTTAAGGGAGATAAATGGTCATGGAAAAAATACAATTAAAAATAATTAAAATTAAAAAAATATGAGCTATATTTGTTATTTTAAGTTTTCTAATAGACACATAAAAAAGTAAAAAGAAAGAGATAAAATTGATTGTAATATTTTATTTAACCCCATATCCAAAGCATTATCATTTCAACATGTAATCAACATAAAAAGTATTCATGGGTTATTTTATATTTTTTGTGCTAAGTCTGAAATTTGATATGTGCTTTACATTTATAGCACATCTTAATTCCCCCATCTACGTACATTTCAAGCACTCAGTAGCCACATGTGGCTAGTGGCTGCTGTATTGGACAATGCAAGCCTGATAATTACTAGAAATTCATTAGCTTCACAGGAACCCAAAGAACTGCTCCATTGATGATGAGTTCTATCTGCTGGTCTCATGCTAGGCACCCGGGACATAAAAGTGACTGCATAGCACAAATGCTTCTATCAAGGAATGTACAGTCAGGTGAGGAGAGGCAATTAACTCCAACACAATGTCCTAAGTACTATGCTAATGATAGTAACAAAGAAATAGGGAAAAGACATGAATTCTTCTTAAAATGAGATTTAGGTTTTGTAGAGATGGTACTACAGCTGGGCACAGTATATGCTTAGATATTTCTTCAGTTCCTGGTTCCAGCTCTTGTGCTACTTATTGCTGCTCTGAGCTTTCTTTTTCTCATCCAGAGTCACTCAGTATTTCTAGGACTGAGAATATTTGTACAATGAATAAATGGATAGATAAATACATGAACAAATGAGTGGGCAAGTAGATGTTAAGTCATCACTAGTCTTGCAAGAAGCAAATTTAGTTGGAATGTTGAACCTGTTAGATTAGGTAGAATTTCTTTGGTTTTGGCCATTTGTTTACCAGGGATTGACAATATCCAGGGACTCTGAAAGCACAGTAGCTTGAAGGGGACAGTGATAAGTACTGAGGGATTGTTCAATTAGTGTGTCTGCAGTCATCATTCCCGCCTTCTGTGACTTGTCAGAAAGCCTCCCCTGGACAGACACTTTTAGGCAGATCCTAGGTAGAAGGATAAGAATAGGCTTTGCTTTTTACCCAGAGAAAAGTCTGTCAGGCAGACTGGGGTGTATTTAGTTCCAAAATTTCACATCCTAATCTGATAAAGTCCAAGATATGTGGGAAGATTAGTTGATGCTGCTGTTCAGTCTAACAGACTCTGAATACTCAAAGCCTTCTCGTGGCCATTATGTTTTCTTAGTTTGGGTATGCTTCTCTTTAAAAGATAATTTACACACTAACCAGGAATCTACATTCACCACAAATTTCCGTTTAAGGGCTGATTTCACTAGGGTGCTTGAAATTGTTGAGTTGTAAATAAAATTAATTTGCTCCTGTTATGACTTGGTTAAATTAACATTTCTTAAGTGGAGCCCAGGGTACCCAATGGTGACCCTCTGTTTGACCAGTGACCACAAGAGAAACCCAAATAGGGAAGTTTGTTACTCATAAGTCCTGGAGTAGTATACAGCATACCTCGGGGAGCCACACCGGGAGGCCAAGCAGAGTGCGGGCAGACAGACTGACAGGACCTGGGATATGTGCCTTTATTAGGGTTCATGAATGGGGTGCTTTGGGGTTTCCAGGCTAAGTCTGGATAGGCCAATTCAAACCAGAATGAGCAGGGTTTCGGTAAGGCCACAGGGAGTAGTGTAGCTAAGGGGCACACAAGTGGACGATACTGGAAGGCCGTGTGGGGGTGACTGTTGATCACAAGGACTGTTAGAGAAGTCATATCAGGAGCTTACATTTGCTTGTGGCTCTGCCTGTTATCTGGGGCATGAACTTCCACGAGGGGTCTAGTGTCAGCTTAGGACCCCACAAGGCCACTTGGCCAAACAAAATGGATGCAGAGCCAGCTTAGGTAAACTCATGACACCTCCAATTTCAAAAACGCATCCATTGTAAGAAAAGAGGTTCATTCATTCAACAAATACTTATCCAGGGCCTACTCCGTGTGAAGCAATGTAAATGGAGAGTGAGTAAATAAAACAGTGTTTCTAATCTTTACAGAGTTTGGGCCCACATTGACCAAATAATACGTAAGTAATGAGTATTACTTACTCATTACTCAGTGAAACAAATGCACTGGTGAAATAATTGGGCAAGGGAAGCTGAGGCAGGGGTCTCCTGGGACCGTGGCTTTTCATGCCCCAGTCCCTGAAGCCTCCTTCTTCACCCCCTGGGAGCTTTCTGTCAGTCCCCAGGTCTGTCCTGTTAGCACTCCTCTATTGGCTTACAGCAAAAGGTTTCACTGTCCTGTGACTCGAGTCTGGCAGGAAAGCCTAGCTGTTGATGACACTTATCCTAGAAGGAATGTTACCGTCATATCCCTGACTCGCTTATGTTTCTGACGAGTGAGCGGAGACACAGAGAAGGGAAGGGAAACCAACACTCACTCAAGGAATAGCTACTCTATTTCAAGCACTATCACTTGTTGTTTTGAGTAATTTTCACAATAGCTCTATGTTATAGACATGGTTTTCATCTCCATTTTTTTGGAGACAAAATGGAGGCTTAGCAATACTGAGCACTTCACCTAATGTTAGACAGCCAGTAAGTAAGCTAGTCTAGTGGCAGATGTGTGTGTGTATGTATGTGTATACTGTGTACATACACATTTGTTCTTTATTAGCCAATTTCTTTTTTTAATTTGAGTATAAATTTAATTTAAAAAACATTTTTTCTATTTACTTCTAATTTTAAAAGCAAAGCATAGAAGACCCAGGAAATCTATGTAGCAGCTAATCCTGACCAGGCACTTGGCTATATTAAGTTCCCTAATGCGTAATAGGGAGAGCAGATCTTATATTTAAAAATAGATATTAGGCAATCCAGTGTGATTAATTTTCATAAGATCAAACATAGTAACACCAGACTAACTTCTCCAAATGCTTTATGGGATGATATGATGACTGTTCAATAGGTATTTACCATAATATCTATAAAATTCAGATTCTGTGTTTAATGGACACAATTTGTATTGGATTTAGCATGGCATACTTAGAAATTTTCATATCTAGTTTTGTTTTGTTTTGTTTTTTTATTTAAAGAGAGAATGAAGAGAAGAGAGACAGACAATGGTCTTTGCCTCTTCTTAGAGTTTTGGAGTCATAAAGATGGGTTTCAGTCAATCACCTCTTCATCCTGCACCATTTTGGGCATAAACTAGGCTCCAATGCAAAAACACCTGATGGGACTGGAAAAAAACCCCTAGATTATCGTTCTGGCTCTGCCACTTACTGTGTATCTTAGGGCAAAAATACTTACCTATTACAGCTTTCAAGGCTCTACCTGACCTACTTATATCTCTCAGCTCATCTCATACCATTCTACTATGTTCACTACATTCCAGCCATTCTTGGTTCTTTCTGAGTCTCCAATATGCTAAGCCTGTTCCTGCATCCAGGTCTTTGCACTTGTTTTCTCTCCCTGGAGCTCTTCCTCCCCAAAGCCACTCTTCGGGTTTCAGAGTAAATATTGTTGCCAGTCCAAAGTCTGTGAACCTGGCATTTCAAAAAGCCAAAACTCAGAATGGTCAGAGTTTAGAGTAAGGAAATGTTTATGGATTGAAAAGGTGCCAAAGATGAGAGACCTAGCAGCTCCTCAAATCCATCTTAAGGAAGTACACAGTTCAGGCTTCTTTTATGTCAAAGAAAAGGAAAATGGGAAGAGCTGTTTTTGTAAAACCTCAAGCCCCAAGCAGAAATCCTCTAATGATTGACGTCTAAAGGAGCTATCAGCCTGAAGGCCATGAGAACAATGCAGGCCTGAACAAGATGGAGTCAGAGAGACTGTGCGTTTCACTCTGTTATAATGCCACTTTCTTAAAGAGGCTTTCAAGCACCCTGCCTAAGGGGCTCTCTTCACATCTATCACATCACATTGTTTCCTATTTCACATTGCTCTTCATAGCACCTATCACTATGTGAAATGGCATCTTTTTAAAATTTATTGTCACTAGAGAAGAAGCTCCATGAGAGCAGGGGCCTTGCTTCTCTTCTCTGCTGCATCTCCAGCAGCTAGAACACAGTGTCTGGCACACAGCAGGTGCTTAACAAATGGTTGTTGAATGAATTAGTGATTGAGTCTTACCACAAAACATTTCATCTTAGGATCTCAGGGTTTCTTCTCTCAAATCTGTCCCACTCATATCTTCACATTCTTAACAAATCATGTTTTTCTTAGGTGCCAAAACAAGGGCAAGGAGAATGAGAACTGAAAAGTGGTCTTTGAATTTAGCAAAATGCAAGTCAACATAGAGAGATTAATAACATAGAATGCAAACTTTTTTCAGAGGGTTAACTGTTTCGTTAACGGTGAAATGGCACCAGGTGTTATTAGTGATTGGACCTTGGTTTAGCAAGCTTAGTACTTGAGTTCTGGCTAAGAAAGAATTCAGAGGCAAGACTCAAATACAAGCAAAAATTTATTTAGAAAGTTACAGAGGTAGAAATGAGCCCTGGAAAATGAGCCAGCTGGGCGGCATGGGCTCAGGAAACAAGTTACAGAGGCAAATGAATGGAGCTTAGGAAAAAGAAAGCAAAGAGACACACCTAAAGGGAAAAGGCCTGGAGGGGAGAGAGAGAGAGAGTGAGTGAGCACGCAAGTGCTTGGTCCTTTGTCCTGAGGGTTTTTATCCTCTCTTTAAAGGCAAGGATCTTAGGAGATGTCCCAGGGGAGGACCTGAATAGAGTATTAATCAGCTTTCCAGATGTGTACTTTAGAGGTTGTGGTCTCTATTGTTTGGTTGGCACCAGGTCAGGGAGTTATTAGTCATCACAGTAGGTCCTGGTGTCAGCCATGGCATCAACCTGCCTGGCTTTGCTGCTTTTCTGGACCTGGAGCTGAAAAACAACTGAGGCTTAGACGTTATCTCTAGTTTGACCAAAATCTGCGTCTGTGGTCAACAGACCCAAAGCTTTGTTTCTCAGATTACTTGGTGCAGGTCAGAGCCTCACTGAGGGGGTGGTCCTGCAAGGATTTGCATGGGAGTCATATGAGGCTATTCTCTGGCCTTCATGTTTCTTCCCCAAGAAGAGCTAGCAACATGCCAGGGGAGGAAAGGTCAGGGCAGGGCCTAAACCACATGGCCAGTGATATGCTAGGAGAGGAAAGGTCACCTGCAGGCAAGGTCCTGCCTTACAATTCTTTGTTGCTAGGCACCTGGGGCTTGCAGCCCTGGTGACATTCCATACCTGGCCTATTGTTCCTACTCTGCTCATGCCTGTCTGCCTAGTACAGTTAAAACCTATCAGCATCTGTTTTAGATTGGATTCCCTTTCAAACAAATCTCCTTAAGTATAGGATTTAAGATACTCTCCTGGAAGAAGAAGATATCAGAAAGGGGAAAGTAGGAGCTCAGAAGAGGGGTGAGGGGAAACCAGAGGCAGACTGGCACTACTTTGTGCTCAGTCTGTCTGGCTCAGAGGAGTAAGCCAAGGGTATTAACCAGGAAACTGCAGAAAACTATTTTCTCCAAATCTTTGGCCTCAGAACACTAATAACTCTGAGAGAGAGTGATAGTCTTATTTTCCTGACTCAAAGTTACCACTATTGATACGTGAACTAAACTTGCATGGTAATCAAATGTATAGTTAAATCAGCTGACAGAATTTGGACTCTTAATTCATTTATATACTTAACCCTTTGGAAGAAAATCTTAGTGGAGACCCTAGATACCAACCTCGGTTGACAGGGAGATGCAGTGTTAGGCAGCCTCCATGGCTACAGGACCAAGGCAGAGAGGACTTGCCGGCACCAGAGAATCAGGGCCTTATCATCTGAACAACTTACAAGAATCAGTGGCCTACCTTATCTTAAAGGAAAATAACAAGAAATGGCATCCATTTCCGTGTTTTCTGTCTATTTCTCTCTGCTCCAGTTCCTACTTGCTGCTCAACCTGCCGAAGTTTCCACTTGTGAATCCCAAGAGTTCTCTTGGATTGAATTTGCATAGTTTAAGAGTTTGGAATCATGAATTCAAAACCCAACACTGCCATTGAACAGGTTTCCCTGTGTCAGGAAAGCCTGATGTAAGTGGTGTTCTCTAGACTAGGGGTACTGTCTTGCATTCCAGACTCTGTCTCAGAGTTTTGAGTTGCAATAGAAGCTAACTGTGATTGATTTAACCAGAAAATGACTTTATTCAAAGGGTATTGGTAGCTCACAAAACCATGCCAAGTGTGGAAAAGTAGGCTTTTGTAGCCAGGAACAACCCTTAAAATCATGCCTCAAAAGTGGTCTGGTGAAATATGCAACTCAATTATTAAAAGACCCAGTTTAAAAATGGGCCAATGGTCTGAATAGTTAGTTCTCTAAATTAGAAGATATACAAATGTCCAATGAGCACATGATAAGATACTCAACATCATTAGCCATCGGGAAAATACAAATCAAAACCACAACAAAATATCCCTTCACACCTAGTAGGGTGACTGTAATCAAAAAGGCAATTAGTATGTGCTGGTGAGGATGTAGAAAAATCAGAATATGCTGCTGGTGAGAATGCAAAATTGTACAGCTGCTTTTGGAAAACAATCTGAGAGGACCTGAAACAGTTAAACTTAGAGTTACCATGTGACACAGCAATTCCACTCCTAGGGATGAGTACATACCTATGAAAATGAACACATACGTCTACCTACAGACTTGTACACCAGTGTTCACAAGAGCATTATTTATAATAGCCAAAAAATGTAAACAATTGAAATGTCCACCAACTAATGAATGGGTAAAGAAAACGTAGTATATTCATACGATGGAATATTATTTGGCCATAAAAAGGAATGAGTATGATTTATGCTACAACATGGATAAACCTTGAAAACAGTATTCTAAGTGAAAGAAGACAGACACAAAGGAGAACATATTGTATATTTCCATTTGTGTGAAAAGTCCAGAATGGGCAAATCTGGAGAAACAGAGAGTAGCTTAGTGATTGCCTAGAGCTGAGAAGGCAATGCGGGAAGGATTGGCGGATGATGCTTAAGGGGTGTGAGTTTACCTGGAGGATGATGGAAATGTTCTGAAATTTATTGTGGTGATGGTTGCACAACTCTGTGAATATTCTAAACACCAATAAATCATACACTTTAAATGGTTGAATTGTATGGCATGTGAATTATATCTCAATAAAGCTATGTTATTCTTTTCACTAGTCCTCTGGTGAGGAAAGAGTTGCCATTACTATTGAGCGCTAGATGTCCAATTAGTACTGTCGTCACTTGCACACGCAGCCCGCTATTGCAATAACTGCAGCCTCTGCCATGGCCAGAGACAATGAGGAGCTCTGCGTCTATTTCTTTCATCAGGAGCTCTCAGGTCAGTCTGGGATGGGTGTGAAGGTCATTGCTGGCAGAGTACTTGGCATTGTCAGCTCTGCCTCCTGCAGGACCCACCATGTGGGGAATTCTCCAAATGGGAAGAGAAGTCAGATGGTGGACTGTCAACTAGAACAGCATGGGACACTGGACTAGGCATGTTTCAGGTTTCATTACCTGGTCCTCCGAACATTTAACACATGATGCAGGTTTTACTTTTCTGTAGATATACACAACACATTACTTAAACAATGGAACAAATCAACTAGTTATTATTTCCGTAAAGAACTTAATTGAAAATACACCGCAGAGCAATGACCAAATACAACCATATGAAATTGAAATACCTTTTCCCATTAAATATCAGCTGAATCTCACTATCACTGTTTATTCTAGCTTTGACTTTTCATTTCATGATAAAAATCTTTATCATAAACAAGTCTTTAGGCCTCCACTTGGCCTGTCTTACATATGTTGGTATCTCTGCTGGGGGGTTTCAAAGCCTTATTGAAATCTCTTAACTCTGTGTTTGCTATTATCAGAAAGCTCATTGCCTTCTATTCCTCTTAGTCTGTATACCTAGGTCAGTGCTGCAACTCACCAGCTGGGTGACTCTGACAGTAGTCAGAGAGACATGAGACTCCAGTAATGTCAGAGTCTCTTTTCTGTTCACTTGGAAGTGGAGACATGGATTCTGTTTAGTTAGTTTTAGAAAAGAAGGATTTGGGCAGAGTTCTAAACATTTTGGAGATCTCTTCAGCTTTATTTTGATCTTTGCAATATCTTGTGATAGAATATTGGTTTTTATATTTTTTGAAAATTATTGAACAGTTAATTTTTCTATTCAAAAAAATTTAAATTTACATCTGTAAACTATCCAAGAAGAACATTAGCTAAAATTGCTGGGCATAATTTCGACTCTGAGAGGGTATCCAGAAAAAGAAATGGTAATAAAAGCAGCGAGCCCAGAGTATAGAAGATGGGTGGGGAGGAGATCCAATTCCGAGAGACAGGGAAGGACTCTGAATACAGAATCACCCATGTGAGTTTGAGTTTCGAAAACCTTAGAACAGTTCACCCAAGAGCAGCTACAAGGAATACCTTTGGCTCACAATTCTGTGAGCACACCTTGTTGTCTACCCACATGGAAGAGAGTGAAAGCTATTTGAATATATCCTATCACTCAGTAAGGGCTCCATCCTTCATCAAAGCAGGTTCTGCCAACAACCAAAGGTGAGGTTGTGTTTGCTTCCTTAACCCTTTCTCTTCTCTGGAAAAATAGAGATTGGCAGAGGGATAAGCAATAAAACACCTTTTCAGAAAGTCAGAAGGCTCTGCTTTTTGTTTTTGCTCGCTTATCTTTTAATCTCTGTGGGGAATAATTGTCTCTTCCAAAGAAAAACTAAGACCTCCAAGACAATTCTGTAGACCCTGGGCATGAGGGTGTCACTTGGTAGCAGCCGAGAAACCTGATGGTTTTCCTGTTTCCTCTTTCCTGAGAGGTCTGATACACCTCTTGCCTTTGGATCCCATGAGAAACCTCTGTTTCCTTAAGGTAAATGCCCTCTATTGAAACCAACTTGAGGGTGTTTGGTCCTTAGCAGCAAGAGTGCCTTAACCTTTGGTGCCTTAACCCCTCCACATTTATAATAGCCTTTTCCCCACTACAGACCTTGGCTACTCCTGTGCACTTCCTCAGAGCTAGCCCAAAGAACCCTCTAAAGATGGAGTCGTGCCCCCCATTTCCAAAAATACTTCCCTTCTCCCACAATCAGGAATTTTGGGGGCATTAATAGCCATGATGTTGAAACTGCAACCTGCCATTAGCCTTTCATCACCACACTGATGCTACCAGCAGGTTTTTTAAAACCTGCTTCAGAGCTGAAGGAACTAAACCTTTAAAATTTTGCAAATATGTCAAACCCTATTGAACATAGAGCTATAAACCTGAAGAGAGTTTTGTAAGGACTTAACAACTTTGGCTTATACCATCCAGCGCTGGTAGCAAAACATTCTTGATCAATCTCAGTTAGACCTCAAGAATCAGAGTCCCAGACTTGCTTTGAATCTCTCCTGGAGTTGGTAAATCGTTAGCACTCCGTTCTCCATAATATACTGGTGAGAACCACTTGACCTCTTTGAGCCTTGGCCTTTGAAAGATGCAGATGTGTGTGTGTTGAGAGGTTGGTGAGGAATGAGACTATGAACAGACAAGGATATCACATGTTCCTGGAACAGAGTAGAGCCCAAGTGTCAGTTCCCTTTCCCTCCCTTCAGCATAATCCTCCAGGACTGCGGACGAGCAGCCTCACTGGTTTGCACTGCCATCTCTAGCAGCGCCGTTCCCTAGTGGCCACCACTCGCTGCCTGCCCTTAGCTGATTTGTGCTTTGTTTTAATTTTGAGTTAAAACCACGAGTGAAATTCAACCTGGACCACATCTATCTCACTAGTGTCTTTTCTCCAATTTCCTTGGCCAGGTTGTCAGAAAATGAAAGCTTTCTTTTTATTTCAGGGTCACATTAAACTATACTAATCTTTAAGGCCACTGCAATAACTGTCAGCTCTGAATCAGAATAAGACCAGGGGCAATGTGCCAGCAGCCACGTAACTTTATGAATGGCCTTTCTCTGAATTCAGGTTTCACCGTGATCAAAGAAGTGGCATTCTGGCACTAAAAACAGGTTTCATTTTATGTTTCTATTTTGTTTAGGGAATGTAATTTATCTTTGGAACACATAGGACACAGTCATAGATGCTGACTGAGAGAATGATTGAGTGATGAGGGAGAGAATAATTAGAAAACTCATCAGTTTTGCTTAGTTACACTTTCCAGAGGTAATCATCATTAAAGAGGGGCCTTCTGCCTTAGTAAAGGGTAGCTTATTAGTAAATCAAAGTGAATTTAAGATCCTCCAACTCTGGACTTCACCAGGTTAATTCAACATTGGAAAGGAAAAGGAAGAGAACAACATTTGGAAGATATATTTCTTTGCCAAATATTGGACAAGGTATTTCATGCATATACTTTCAAAACAGCTGCCTTATGAAGCACTGTAGATATTAGTCTACTTGTTAACTGGTGATGACCAAGCTCAGGAAAGGAAGGGGAAGAAATTCGCACAAGTTCACACAGCTAGTGGTGAAGATGTGATTTAAACGCAGGTTTGTCTGAGGCAGAAGGTGCTATTTCCATCATTACCCCATGCTGTGTCCACCCCATGGGCTCAGTGCTGTAGGATAGACTAAGACAGTGAGACATGGTTTCCATCTCAAGAAACCATTGCCGGGGATATAAAGTACAACATAAGGAATATAGTCAATAATATTGTAATAACTTTACATGGTGCCAGGGTGGGGGGGACTATAGGGTGAGGGGGTCACTTTGTAAGTTACATAAATGTCTAACCACAATGCTGTACTCTTGAAACTGATTTAGTATTAAATATCAACCGTAATTGAAAAATAAAATAATTTATCGTCAGCAACAAAAAAACTGTACTGTCAAGTAGAAGACACCCAGTAAATACTAATTGTAATAATGCTAGCTAGTAGTAAATAAACCCTGCAGTAGATTTATCAGAGAAGTACGCTGTAAGCAGAGAATTCCAGTAAATCTCAAGTATTGTATGTCTTATAAGAGAGCAAGCTCTCTGTCAGGCAGCTCAGTCACACTTTGATTTTCTAAAAGCAACCCTTAAAACAGGGCTCACATGGTACCCAGGGTTGATAAGAGTGTGGGTAAGAACAGAAGACTCTTATACAGACTATTGATAGGAATGTGAATTAATACACCTTTCTGGAGGGAAAATTGGCAATATGTATACAAATCCTGAAAAAATAACTTTGTTTTTCAACCCCAAATTCTACTTCCTAAGGTGTTATTCTGAGAAAGCAAGTGTACAGAAAGAGATATCTATAAAGATATTTGTCATAGCATTTTTTTCTAATAGCAAAAACTTGGAAACTAAATATTTGACAACAGGGGAGTAAGTGAAATGTTATAGCCTATGGTAGAATGCTATTAACTATTAAATATGAAGATGTATAACAGTGGTTCTCAAAGTGTGGTCCCCTTCAGGGCGTCCTCAAGGTCAAAACCATTTTTATAGTAATACTAAGACATTTGCATTTTCCACTTTTAGTCTCTTATGAGATCATAGAGTGTTAAAAGTTCCTTGATTTTGTTTTGTTTTGTTTTTAGGTTCCACATTGCAGTTAATCTTTAAAACAATGCCACTTTTCATGTTTTGGTGTGGTGTAAAGAAAAATATTAAAATAATCTGAAAATTGTTCTTTCCTTTCCCAGCTACACATCTGTGTGAGGCTATATTTTCTCTTGGTATTTCTATTGACAGAACACATCAACATTTTGAAAGCAGAAGCAGATATGAGACTTCATCTGGTTTTTCTTAAGCCAAACATTAAATATATTTGCAAAAAGAAAAAATAATATTACTTTCTCACTAAATGTTTTTACTTTTTTGTTTATTTTGGAAAATAGACTTAGTTTTTGTAAATTGTTACTAATGTTGACATGTAATGAATTTATTTTTATTTTTAATGGACTTTATTTTTAAATGAATCATTTAAAAAATTTTCAGGTTCTGTTTTAATTGCTAATATTATAAATATTGATAAATACAACCCAAATTAACAAAAGCTTTTTTGAGGTCTTCAATAATTTTTAAGAGCACAAAGTAGTTCTGAGACCAAAAAATTTGAGAATAGTTGTTGGAAGAAAATATTTACTAGCATGGCACAATGTTCAGAATACATTTTTAAATTAAAAAACACATTATAAAACATACCATTTGTGTAAAAATAAAATGCACATCTCAGGATAGAATGGCAATGAAAGTAATACATCAATATATTAAAAGTAGTCATTTTGAGTGTTGAGATTACTGATTATTTTAATTTTCTTGTGTTTTTCTGTTTTCCTATACATTCCACAGTAGAATTTATATATGGCAATTAAGAAAACCTTTATTTTTAAAGACAGTTCTTAAAAATCTTGAATTTTTACCTGGTTCTACTGAGGAGTGGGGAGAAAAGTATTAGCCTATATTATGCTTTTAAAAACATTTTGCTAGATCACATACATATTTTTTGCTGTGTTTTTTATGGATGAAGAATAAGAGAATATAATGAGATATTTATCTTAGTTTTTAGAACTTCTAAAAGAGATCTAAATGCTTTAAAATTTGTAAAAATGATTTCAGAGGTGTAGAGTTTTACATGAATCCTACTTATTCCACCCTAGTCTCCCATAAAAATAAATTAAACTAGCGAATCTTTGCTGGCTTCCAATTTTGAGATTTTTTTAGTCAGAAACAAAAGCACTAGAGCAAGCTACTGGCAAGTTATTTCCTAGTGTGTCAACAGAAATTTTGTTTAACCTATTGCTTTTCTTTTCCCTCTGGAATTTGATAGACTTCCTTTTATGATATTGGTTTAACGTTATGTTGTAGGTAAAAGGTTTCTTGTTTTTTTTCCAGGCAGTGGTGTTGGACACCCAGCTAGGTTTTCTGCATGTTTCTCACTGGTAACTCTGGGTCCAGCCAGGCTGCCACTGATGTGCTTTTCAACTTTGGAGAAACCAGGCACCACTGCCACCAACCTAACATGACAGAGTTTGATTAAAGAGTAACGGTGGTAGAACAAGTATAAGAACGTAAATATCTAGACTATTGCTTAGAAAGTTGAAGAGATGCAAAGTTTAGTTATCAATATTGATTGTATTCCCAGACTTTGTAAATCGTGTTCTTGAGAGATGACTCTTTCAGGTTACAATTCTTGTCCAGTTTTAAGGCCACATTGGATTGGTAAATAACTGCATTCAAAAAAAGAAAGAAAGAAAGGAAAAAGCTTCCCACCCCAATCTTTATAGATCATTGGTTTGAGAGTAAAAAAAAAATGGAGACTGGGAAATTTTTTTTATACACTCTACCTGTGCACAAAAGAATATACTTTCTAATATTGCACTTGCGGAAACCACAAAGTTAATAGCGTTAATGAGTTATCATCGAGAGCTGACCTAGCACAAGGTGTCCGAGGACTTGTGGGTAACTGAGACATCGAGACTAATTTTCCTTGATGGACTATTGGCAGCATTAGTTTGGCGACTAGAGGAAAAGTCAGTGGAGTGCTCGAGCACTTCGAAATTAAAGAGGAGGAGTGTGGTTGCTCTTCAGTCAGAATTTTCTGGTCTCCCTCCTCTCCCCTCTCCCATCTTGTACTCTTTCTCTATATACAGCAAAGAAGGTTCTCAAAGACATTCTCTCCACAGTTGGAGGGCGCCCCCATTGTGTCTCCAGTGGTATCTCTGTGAGGTTGATCCATACCTGGCCGGGAGAGCCAGCCCGCTGTCCCTCAAGCCACTCTGCTGGCACAGGCAGAAAGGTCCTCCCTCCGAAAGCCCCACGGTTGGGAGGTTTTGTTGTTTTGGGGTTTTTTTTTCCCACTCATCCCAGCTCATCTCTGCAGCACCTGCTAGAGTGAGGTCTTAGTGTGTTTTATTATTATTATTTCCTTTAAAAAATCATATAGAAAAGAAAAATGCCATATAATGTACTAGGCAAATAGACAAACCTTCATTCTACCTGGCAGAGGAGGTGGGTTTATTCTTAAATGTCTTATTGTTATTTTCCAGGTCACAATTTAAGGCATATTTCCTGTTTCAAACCTACGAAAAGTTGCTGAAGGGTCAGTCACCAAGGAAATGAGGAAACCTGATTAGATTTCTTCTGTTTTTTGGTCCAATTAGCCCTCGTCCTCTGCTTTTATGGAATTCTCACAGTTGTAGTGAGGGGGGAAAGTGGGCCAGCCGAGGAGCAGCCGCTCCTGACTCACTGATATATTTTTAAAAGATCTCAGCTTGACACATTCTATTCAGATGAAGTGCTCTGTCTCTTAGTAACCACCACTCAACCTTCACAGGAATTTGACAGCAGTGTTTGGTGGGGTACAGTTTCTGTCCTGTGCTAATACTCAAGAGCTGTTGAAGAATTCCAGTGCTAAAGAGCTAAGCTTGTGTTTAACACATCAGCTGGGAATGCCAGAACACGAATGTTCTTATCCGTTGCGGTTTTTCACTTACACCCTCAGCCAGGGTTAATACTGCCATGGTTGATTGCTTCTTTCTTTCTTTTTTTTTCTTCCTTCACTCTTGGTCTTACCTATACAACTGGCTCTCAATTAGTATAACTCTGAAGACAATTTTGGTTGTTACAGCTGGGGGTGGGGTACTTACTGGAAGCCAGGGGTATTACTAAATATCCTCAGCCCACAGGACAGCCTCCCCACAACAAATAATTTATGTAGCCCAAAATGTGAAAACTGCCACGGTTGAGGAACTTGCCCATGTTTTGGTCTGAAGTAATTACTACACTATGAAGCAGCCCTGTCACACCATAGCTAATTTATTTTGGTTCTCTAGAGCTGGCACATTTCCCCCTTTAGTTTCCTACAATAGTGGAGAACTTAGTAATTTCAGAGTTCAGACGGGTACTGTAACATGTTTCCCCACAACTCGGTAGACATTTCCTAGTTGAGGTAAATGGAAAAGTTTATGCAGGTGGCCCACATGTAATATTTTGGTTGGGGAGAGAAGGGAATAGGAAGGAAGGAAGATGCTATTTTGCAACCTTATACTTTCAAATAGATCGCTTCTTTCTTTGTCTCGTCCTGGTTGTAAGGTCAAGCATGTATCTTAGGCACTAAGTAACTCAGGTTACCTTAGCTGTTAATAACAAGTATTATGTGGAAACCATCATTAACTCATTATCAGGACTGTCTAAAGCCCTGGGAAATACAGGATGACGGTGTTTTCCAGTCTGCTTGGAGGTTAGAGTAGCATTTTGGAACTGTCTGTATATTACTAACATACATGCCACTGGGTGTGTTGATTTTAAAGATTGCAGACTTTTGCAAAGGTGCCCCAAAGCACACTGAGACACACCACATGGTTTCACACCTCCCTCATTTTGCACATAATGTTCCTTTTGACTGAATTGCCCCCAAACACCTGGTCTTCCTGGAAAAGTCATTTTTATCTTGCAAAAGCTTATATCAACCTTTATACTTTGTGATTATATTCCTCATCCGTCTTCTCACAAAAGTGTTTTCATGCAGCCTACTCCAGTTCACTCCAAAGTTTAAAAATTTCCTTCTTTGTAAATCTGCATGTGATGCCTCTCACACATTTTTTTTTGTTATTGTTATCACATGTGTCCTTCTTAGAATTTAAAAACAGATTTTTTATTATTTATTTTGCCAGGCTCAGTTTTTATTTTGTTTCTTAATTTGCAGAAGTTCTCCATTAACTGTGTGTGTCATCTCTGGCTGTACTTGTGGGACTGAAATCGGCATTGCGGTAGTTAAAGGAGACTTTGCTTATCAATGTTAGATTAATTTTTTTACACAAGAATGTTTTCTTTGACTTGTATAATCAAAATTAGAATTATTTTTATATATAAAAAACAAAGTCAGACTTTTCTGTGCTGATGAATACAGGTATTTAACGTTGGAGTGGGGGTGCTTAATGATGATTGAGAGGTGTAGTTAGGGTTTATATTACATAACACTTGATGCTGTAACAAGCCAAATCTCAGTGACTCAGCATACTCAGCGTTCCTTTTGAGCTTGCTTAAAAGTCCAGTGTAGAGAGGGTAGTATAAGGGGACTAAATGGTAATGGAAAAAATACAATAAATATTAAGTCAAAAAAAAATTTTTTAAAAAGTCCAGTGCAGGTATTTCTGGTTGGTTGGCTCTCCTCCACATAGTGACTCAGGGACTGAGGCACCTTACCTGTGTAGCCTGCCCTCTTCAGTATGTGACATGAGAAGTTGCCATGATTCAAGCTTTGCTTGGGAAAAAACCCAGAGGACCACGTGAGGGAGATTTTAATCACCCACGCAGGTGTGGCAGGTATTACCAGTGCTCGCTTTCCATTTGCGAGGACTCTGTCACTTGACGGCCACTCCGAACTCAAAGGAGGCTGAAATGCAGACCATCTTTAAGCCAGGAAAGAAGAGGCATAAGCTTGGTGATAGCTAGCCATCTCTCATAGCAAAGAAACAGCTCTCTGTACACGAAGCAGAAAATAGAATCTGTTAGAAGAATTTTAAAGAGCTCACAGAATGAATGTTAGACTGGCAAACTGAACAGGACCCAGGGGAGTGCTGGTGGGATGCAGGGAACAAGAAAGACTAATTACCTGGCCTGAGCGCCATGGACTTTCAGCCTTCTAGTCATTTTTGCTGAAGACTCAAATTCCTGATTGAAGCAGGGCAGTGGAGGGAGATGGGTCCCAATCAGCTTAGCCTGACTAGCTGCCCATCTCTGAGCATCTAGAAGACGGCAAGGCTGGCAGTCCAGGGGCTCTTCATTTCATTCAGTGTAAAATCCAAACCCTTCCTATAACCCACAAATCCAGGTGGACTGGCTCCTAGCTACCCTTCTGACTTCTTCTCCTCTCTCTCTCTTCCTTGCTCTACGCCAGCACTCTCATCTTTGCTGTTTGTGTTTGTCAAGCAGTCTCATCTCAGTGATTTTAATGTCCTTTGCTCTGCTCTTTCTCTTAATGTTTGCATGCTCACTCCCTCACTCCTTTCAACTCTCTGCTCAAATGCCTCTTTAATTGAGAGATCTTCCTTGACCACCCTAAATAATATAGCACCCCAGCTCATAACCATTGACCTCTACCCCATTTACTGTTTTTTATTTTCTTCATAGTACTTAACGCCACCTAACATTTGTTCATTTGCTTTGTTTTTTCCCTCCTCCCCTCTACTAGAATTTAAGCAACACGAGAGACTGTGTTTTATTTCCATGCTGAAAACCAGACACTGGGTGAGGACAGAACAAGCATGAGAATCCAGGTCTCCTTCCTCCTGTTAGCAGAGGGCAGCAGAAGCGACCTTAGACCTAGCATTGCCCTAGGCTAAAGAAACTCGAGGCATTTATGAATATCGCCTTTTACCCTTTTTGCACAATCTGACTCAAATTGTCAACACTTATTCTTTCAGCTTATAGACATTTTTGCCATGGATATAATATCATCACTGACCACTGGTAATGCACTTTAAAATTGGTCTCCATTGCTAATAAAGCATCATGTCAACCACTGTGGTTCAGAAGTTCTGAAAGTTTGTGCAGATAAAAATGCACACATGCCTGTGTGCTTGCGGAGGAGACTCCCATGTGATCAAGGCATTGCTGGGTTCTAACAGGTGAATTTCTCTTGGACTGATTGATCCACATAACCCTTTATGGTAGATACTTGCAAGTATGTAGGTAAGCTATCATAGCTGTTCTTGCTGTCAAGCGATGTCCTTTAGGCTTTACCAACTGCTGTATTTGTGGTCATTTGTTTATATTGGGCTTTGGCAAGTAGAATTGCTTCACAGCACCCGCTTCTCCCCGCCTAAGTTCTGAAGCAATTGATAGATAAATCAAAAGAAGAGCAAACAGAGATCAAAATGTCTACTTTATTATTAATAAAGCTGATTATATCAGAGAACGTGGCATAGGCACAAGACAACAACGTGCTTTCTCATATGAAATCTCAGAAATAGCCATATTTATATCCCTGGTCATGAATTCTGAAGACCTCGCCATATGAAGACGTGCCTTGTATGCTTAACAGCATAAGAAATAGAGTAAGATGAGGAAGAGTGACAGAGGGAAGTTAGGGCAGGAAGGAGTGTTATACTAACAGATGTTCTTCCATATGTACAGAAACATCTGGAATGAGATGTTAGTGTCCCAACTAATAATTTTAGATAAGTTGTTATGTATTTTGAGATTTTATAAATAAAAAGAACTCCTTTAGAAAAGCTAAAAAGATGTGAATCTTTCTATTGCATAGTTTATTCTCACCCTTGTATAAATGAAGCAGAAAAACGTTCACACATAGCTGAACATTCTCAAGCTAGGCTGGGAGAACGTTGACTGTGTGTAGCAAAGCTCTTGTACAGGTGAGGGCTTAGGTAAGGACCTAATTTGTTTTATTGTGGAGCTTCCTCTAGTGGCAACATGCAAACACATCCTAGATTTTCATAGAATAAAGTAAGAAAAATTAATTTATACTTCTACTACAGATCTATAGCTCAGACCAAAGTGATTCATCTGAAGTGAACTGTAAGATCTTTTAGAAAATTTGCCCCACATGGCTATTTTGCTATTAAAAAAAAAATCTGTCCTAACACATTGCCTAGTACATAGAGTTCGATAAAACATGTTCAGTCAATGAATCTTGACTAGGCTTCAGTTTGAGATCAGTTTAAAGTCAATGATGGTTGAAAAAAAGTCTAGCAGTTTTAAACTTCTGAAACAAAAGTTCCATGGGTGTAAGTGATAATGAATGGAAACCAAAAATGTGTAGAAAGAATAACATAAGTTCTTTTAACTACTTTCTACTAACCCTAATTGACTACAATAGTCAAAGCTCCCTATTTTCTCTGTAAAATAGACTGATGCCCAAGGCAAGATACCTTACACCACTCCTTATAAGCAGGCTGCTGTCTAATAATACCCATTATTTTGAGCTGCATTTTTACCAAGTGTCAGTTGTGATTTTTCCCAAACCTTTTTAATTAAATATTACTGAAGCTGGTGAAATATGTGTGCAAAAGTAAAAAGAGCTGTTCCCCTGAAAATGAAGTTGAATGTTTTAGAAAGACTTCGTAACAGGAGAGTCCTTAAAAGAACCACTAAACAATGTGATCCCTGCTCACAGGTATTTTATGACCTTGTACTGTAGCTATGATATATGTAAAACTAACTCTCCCGTAGGGTGGTAAATGACTTGGCAAAGATTACATTATAATTCCAGAAGTTGAGGGGAAGAAAATGACTTTTGGCTTACAGCATCAGTGATGGTTGCATGGGAGTTGATATATGAGCTGGTCTCTGGGAAGTATAATGTTAGGATGCACAGAGATGATTTATTCCAAGTGAAGAGGAGAATGCAAGCAAAAACTTGAGGGGTAACACTGATGTCTGGCTTGAGCACAGGGTGTATGAAGGGGAATAATGGGAGGTAAACCTAGAAAGATAATTGGGTTTCAAATAATAGAGAGCCCTAACTTCTAGGCTTATGAAGTGTCTGGTCAGAGTGAAAATAAGATACTCATTCTTCTCATTCACAATGAATGTCTATGGTCTTTAGTATGTCTATAAAACAAGTACTTGATATTAGAGCATGATAATACTGTATCACAATTTTTTCATTTCAGTTACATGGATATTTTTCTTAATTCTCTAATGGTTTATAAGCAAGCACCTTTTAACCTAAACTACTTTATATTACTTTTGTTCAGCAATACAATATGATTAACTTTCTGCTAAGGACCTGAGGATTCAATTAATTTCTTACTGAAATATTAACTGTAGAATTAATTATTATACTTTTAAGAACTCTTGCTTTTATTTAAAGGCCCATATAAAACAGTAACAATTTGTATTATAATATTATAAGCTTGCTTGGCATTTTATGCATTAAAAACATGTTTTTAAAGTTTACAGTATAAGCAGAATCATATGTTACTTCATTGCTATTTTATAACAATTGATATTTAATGAACTTTAACAGATTTAGTTGGGAAAAATTCTACCCATGACCTGTTTTGTTTGATACACTCCTGGTTAGTATACTGTGATTGTTGGACAGTAGAGTAAAGCAACATGCAAATCTAAGCTACAGTTCATAATTATATTCCTGTAAAAAACTTTAATGTTTTACTTTAGCTATATATGTTTACTTTATCTTTTTTTTTTGTTTCACTTATAAAATGACAAATATAAAATCACAAGGCTCTTTCCATGATTAACGATTTAATTTTCAATGAGTTACTAATCTCTGTCTCAGCTAAGTAAAATAAAGAGAAAGAGTGTATATAGGGAGGGTGATGACTACTTAAACAGGAAACAGATTTTTTTTTAAAACCTGGTCATCATAGTCTAGGACCTAATACTTCATATTGAAACTTCAGAAGTTAGCTTTTTTCAGCACATTTAATGAAATTCATCTCTTAGGAACTGATTTATACTAATACAACTCACAAAAATATAAATTTAGAATATATGATGTCAATTTAACAGCGGGATATAACAATATTGCCAGCAAGCACACCAAAACAGCATTCAGACACTCTCACATTCCCTGCTCACTAGTCATGGGGGCGTGGACACCCACACTGCTGTGTCCCACAATGCAAATGCAGATTAGAATTTATTGGGAAAATTTAGAAGTGAAGAAGTAGCAGAGCACACAGATCCCCGAAGCTCTCATAGGACGAGTCACACTTACGAGGGCAGAGCTGGACTCCACGTAAAGGGAAGGGCTCCTGGAGGGGGTGGTGCGATGTAATGCATAACTGATAGGGAGTGGGGAGCTGGAAATAAAAGACACGCTGGGGAACTTTCTCAAAGAACTACAAACAGTTCAAAGAATGGAAATTCTAGAACTGAAAAGTACAATAACAAAAAATAACACATTTGTTGATTTCAGTAGAGTTTACATACAGTTAAAGACAGAATTATTACTAGATGGTAGATTGGAAGAAATAACTAAATGAAGCACTGGTGGGACACAGTGACAGGTTCTAATCTATAAAAAAATTGGAATCTCAAAAGAAGAGTTAAGAAGCAATATTTGAACAGAGTATGCCTAAGTGATGATTTCTTAAAGATGATGAAAGACACCCACGTACAGACTCAAGAAGCCATACACACGTTAAGCAGGTTAAGATTTCTAAACACATGATAGTAAAATTTCTGAAAACTGAAGACAACAAGATCCTAAAAAATAGCTGGGTGGTAGGGGGAAACAATCCAGATTAGCTTCAGAAGGGCAGCGTTACCCTGACAGCTGATTCATTAACCAAACAAACAACAGAAGATAGAATACAGTGATATTTTTTCAAGTGTTGAGAGAATTACCTGCCGACTTAGATCTTTGTATCCTAAGAAAGTATTCTTCAAGAATGGAGGTGTAAGAAGGACTTTTTAAGAAAAAAATAGAGAGAATCTGTCACCAGCAGATTCACTCTAAAGGAAACACTAAAGGGAATGCTTCAGTGAGGAAGAAAGTGATTCCAGATGAAATCTGGAAGGAATGAAACACAATAAAAACATGAATCTTCTTATTGGTAATCATAGGTAAATATAAATGAATCTTGGCAGTTTAAAACAGTAAAATTATGTCCATGGAATTTAAAACATTTATAGAATTAAAATACACAATTATAGTAGCATGTAAGTTGACATTAAAGTGATTTAATGTCCTTGTGTTGTCTTGGAAGAGATAAAATACTAATTTATATTAGACATTAATGACTCAAAGATACTTGTTGTAATCTCTAGGGTGGTCACTAAAAGAATTGTAAAATATAACTGCCAAGCCAATAGAGGAGAGAAATGGAATAAAAATATTCCGTCCAAAATAAGGCAAAAAAGGAGAGGGAAAAGGAATGTAAAATAGGTAGTACAAATAGAAAGCAAGTAAAAAGATAGAGGATTTAAGCCCAAATATATGGTAGTTATAGTAAGTTTAAATGAACTGAGTGCTCCATTTAAATTGCAGAGTTGATTTTAAAAATCTTTATGCTGCTTATAAGAGTCACATTTAAAATATAAGGATACAGAAAGGCTAAAAGTAAAAATGCAAAAAAATATACCAGGCAAACATTAGTCAAAACCAAGCTGGTATAGCTTTATTAATAACAAAGCGAAATAAGCCAGGGAACGAAAGACAAATACCATATGATCTCACCTATAAGTGGAACCTAACCAACAATACCAAGATGCAAGGAAAATAAGACCAGCAACACTGAAAGGAAAAGAAACCAACAGAGACAAGAGGGTAGGAGGCGGCCGCAGGGCGCGGGGGCGGGGGGGGGGGGGGTGTGGCGCAGGGGAAAAGGAAGGGAAGGGGAAAGTCAAGGAACATATAGCAAGGACTCATGGACAAAACCAAAGGGGAAGAGTTGAGGGAGGGAAGGAGGGAGAGAGGGGGCAAGGGAAAGTGGTTGGGGGTAGGCAGAGACAAATGTATTTGAAAAAAATAAATAAATTAATTAAAAAAACAAAAAAACAAAAACAAAATAGAACAATTATGACAATGTACTATAAAAGAAAACAAAGCAAAGCTTTATTAGTATTAAAGTATACTTTATTTATTAAAGTATAGTTAGGCAAAAAATAAAGTATACTTTATTTATTAAAGTATAGTTAGGCAAAAAATTTTATTGATAGGCAAAAGGGACACTTCATAATGATTGTGCTTATTAGCCATTGTATATTTTCTTTAGATAAATGTTTGTGTCCTTTACATATTTTTTAATTGGATTGCTTTTCTTCTTTGCTGAGTTGTGAGAGTTCTTTCAGTATTCTGGGTACTTGACTCTGATCAACTATATGATTTGCAAATATTTTCTCCATTTTATTGGTTATCTTTTCACTTTCTTGGTAGTGTGACCACTTGCTTTTTCAACTATATTTTATGTATGATTTTGACTATCTTTATTAAAAAAATAAAAATTAATAAAAGGATAAAGAAGTTAAATTTTTCAGAAAAATAGTACTATTACAAAGTTACTTATAGTTAATAACATAGCTTCAAAATATATCAATCAAATATTAACAGAACTACAAAGAGAGACAAATGCATAATTATAATATGAAATGTTAGTAGATCTCTTTCAGTAGCTGATAGAACAAGCAGACAAAAAATATCACTAAAGATAAAAAAGATTTGAATAACACAACTAAGAAATCTGAGTTACTTGACATATATAGAACACTGCTGAAAAACTACAGGGTACGTATTTCTCAAGAATACATAAATATTTAAAAAAACACACACACAACTTGGCCACATAGTTATAAAGCAAACCTCAACAGATTTCAAAGTATGACTTAATATAAAAGTAATTCTCTGGCTGCAGTACAATTAAATTAGAAAGCACTGCAAATAGATAACTAGGATGATTCCCAAGTATTTTGAAATTGAGAAATACATTTTAAAGTAATCTCTGGGTAAGATAAAAAATCACAATGGAAATTCAAAATATTTTGAAATTAATTATGATAAAAATAATATGTACCAACTTTTTATATGAGACATCTAAACCTTGGCTTGAAGAGAAGTACATGGCCTTAAATTTGTAAATTAGAAAAAGAGAAAAGTGTATATTCATGATGTAAGAATGTATCTCAAGAAGGTAGAAAAGTAACTGCAAATTCAATCCAAAGAAAGTTTAAGAAATGAAATAACAAATAATTATGATATAAGGAAAATCAGTAAAGCCAAATTTTACCTGGAAAAAAATCCAAATGATAACCCCTGGCAATACTTTTTTTTTTTTTAGGAGAAGATTCAACAAATATCAGGAAAGAAATTTTTTCAAGTGGATAAAATTTTAGATCTTACAAAAATTTTAAAAATCCTAAAAGGAGATTATGAAAATATTTACTCCAGTGTCTTTTTTAAAATTTTAGATTAAAATGGTCACTTGTTTAAAAAATACAACGTACCAAAACAAGCACAAAAATAAATAAGAATTCTAAGTTGTCACCTAACTATTAAATTAAATTGCTAAGAAAAAACCTTACCACAAAGAAGACTACAGATCCAGATGACTTCACCAATAAAGTCTGTCTTTCATCCTCACTCCGTGTAGATAAATTTACATGGGAAGCCAAGTAACAATCAAAAGTTCTGTGAGAATGAGGCAGGAATGAATGAGATCATATTCATAGCCAATATCCACTAACTATGAAAAGCTGATGTGTCCATTTTTGCATAGATGAGAACACTTGTGTTCCTGAGTAAGAAATACATTTCTGAATTTGGAGACCACGTCTCTTCTATTACGGGAAATTGTTTCTTTAGACTGAGTGCAATATGAATACTTGGGCTATGGTTTTACACACGCTAACACAGTCATTGTCTGGTTCTTGTTGTCTCTGGCATTCTTTTATTGCTTTGCTTCTCCCAAATAATAAGGACATCCCAAAATACTTTGATTTTCTCAGTGAACCTGACTGATATATTCTTAGCCACATTTTGCATATTCTGTGACACTTTTCTAGAATGACCTTCCCATCCTCACACCACCTCCAGTCCACATCCATTTACAAACTCCTATTTCTTTTTCGAAAGCCAAGTCAAATATCTTTCTTCTGTGAAGTGTTCCCTTCTTTATGTTCTCACTGTATCTTGACTATCTGTAAGCACTGTAATAGTACTTAACACACTGTATTAAATGTTTAGTTTTGTCTCCCTGTTGGATTTTGAATTTCCTTACAGGAGACTGTGTCTTTATATTTGTACTTCTAGTATTTAAACTCAATAAAAGTTCACTAAATGATGATATAAATGAGTAAATGAATAAGCAAACGATTGATGAACCCACCTCAGTAGCTCTGTCTTTTTATGGGTATTCTCTCTGCTCAGCACTCATGACCTCATTCCAGCGACTGATGAAAACTACTCTGGTTGAGTGCATTCAATCAATAATTAATTCTAAATTGAATATATAGTGGCTTTTATAATACTGTTACGATCACGAGCATTCAAAATGCTGATTTTCCAGATACATGGATTTTCCAGACCACTTTAATTTTTAATTTCATCATGCTCCTGATAAGTTAAATAGAAGAGAGAAGGAATAGGAATTGAAAATTCTGAGGAACAACTTAAATTAGGTACATAAAAGAGCCTGAAAACAAAAACCATTTTAAAATGAGATTCAGCCCAGAACCAAGAAAAGGTATTAATTCCTAATTAAGTCAGTAATTTAATACCAAAGCAAATAAGTGAGCGCAGAGTTGCCAGGGAATGGAGAAACCAGCTCTTCCCACTGCTTTTCAGGCTTTTTCGTTCATGACATGTACAGAAAATGATATTATTTATCGCGCACGGGGGTGAATGGATGAGGTTGCTCGCTGCTGAAGACTGGTAGCCCAGAGGCTCTGGCTGTCCCAGGCTCTCCCTGGTTGTGGGGAGAGCTAAGGAAACCAGGAACTCAGCAGTTCCTGGCCCTTTGCAGCAGATTGCAAATTCTGAAGTTTAAGAAAGGGGAATAGACTGTACCTGCCAGCCTTGGTTCTCAACCTAATCGAATAAATTAGGAAGGGTTCAGAGTAACCAAGAAAGTCAATGTACTATTTAAGTTTCATAGCTAGGATTGTTTAGACCTTGAAGAGTAGATAGAATCTAGATAGACAGAAAAGGCAGAATAAGGTGGGGGATAAGCATTGCAAGTGGAGGAACAGCACGAGCACAGGGAAGGAGGAGGGATCAGAAAATCCCAGAGAAGTGTGCTGTGGAGTCGGAGACAGGGCCCCAGTGGCCACTGAAGGGGCAGCCAGAGGCAGCCGCCCATTGTTAGGCTATGGGAGCAGTCAGGTGAGACACCTTTCCAAAGGCCTCCAGCAGTTGAAAATGACCCTGTCCAGGCTCCTTTGATCTCTAGTCCAAGGATTGTATGGAAGGTCTGATCACAGAGTGTTTATTGAGACTAACTCCTGCTAGGCATGTTTCCTAATTACTTCATTGCTAATTCTCACATTGACCTCACCAGGTAGGTTCTGTTACTCCCCCTGGTTTCCAGATGAGGAAAGTGCAGCACAGTGGACTGACATTTTTTGTGGTTGCTCTATATTCTGTGATGGGTTTTCACTTTATGGCTCTGACTCAGCTTTCCCACAATACATTTACTGGACAGCAAATTTTAGAATTGAAACAGAAATGTATCACGTAGGGGGAAGGTGGAGGTGGGCATTTGGAAATAAAGTCAACTAAGGATCCAAGAACTAAAGATTTTGAATTTTTTCCCCCTAGAGGTGTAAGGATTTTTGTGATATCTGAGCAGAGTGGCGCGATGAGAATTTTTAGTAAAGCTGGCCTGGAAGCAGGGCAGGGTGAGTCGAGGATAGAGGAAGATAAGAGGAAAACGTGAGACTAGCTGACCTGTTAGGAGCTAATGCAATAATCTAGAGGTTTATTCTGATCTGATCTGCTTTAAGAAAAGCTGGGTCAGGGTGGCGTCAAAACAGAGAGGGCAGAGGTGCAAGAGCCATTATGAAGGTCCAGGTGACGAGAGTGAGCCTGAGTGACTAGGTGAGCCATGGGAGGTCAGGGTCAGGGGGCAGTTTTGATAAAGAAGGTGATGAATTTAACTTTGGCATTTTTTTGAGTATGGGGGTATTGATTTATTCCAGCCTGGCATGTGTTATTGTATTTGACAACTTTAAAACTTTATTTTGCATACTTCTCTATTTGTAATATGGATGGCAATATTTATCTCTGTATTTTAATTTCACACTAATACATTTCCTCATGAAGGTATGATATGTACTTATTACTATAATAATTAATATAGTGTCATTTTTATTATAATGTATTTAATCATTAATGTTATTATTATTTACTGTAGGTTATCAGACCAAGATGAAGAGGGCAAGACCAAGCAGAAGTGTATCATATCTGACCCCTCCTTTTCCATGGTGACAGTTCAACAGGAAGACAGTGGAATAACCTGGGAGACCAATTCAAGTAGGTCTTCTACTCCTTGGGCTTCGGAAGAAAGTCAGACTTCTGGCGTGTGCAGTATGGATGGGTCGACTATGAATTCTTCTGCAGGGAATGTTTCCTTTATTGTGGATGAAGTTAAAAAGGTTCGGAAAAGAACACCTAAGTCAAAGCATGGCTCACCATCATTGCGTCGGAAAGGCAACAAAAAAAGAAATTCTTTTGAATCCCAGGATGTTCCAGCAAACAAAAAAGATAACCCTTTAATTTCAGAAAGCCAGGTACTAAACACTGAGAAAGAGACATTATCTAGTGGCAGTTATGACAAAATGAGAAAAAAGAAGACCACCTCAAATGCACCTCCTATTACTGGAGCAATATACAAAGAACACAAGCCACTAGTGTTAAGACCAGTCTATATAGGGACAGTACAATATAAAATTAAGATGTTTAATTCAGTTAAAGAAGAATTAATTCCTCTACAATTTTATGGAACATTGCCAAAGGGTTATGTAATTAAAGAAATACATTATAGGAAAGGAAAAGATGCATCCATTAGTCTAGAGCCAGATTTGGGCAACCGTGATTCTAATGTGATTTCCAAAACAGGCAAATTAGTAGCCCAAAGCATAGAAGATAATAAAGTAAAACAGCTTGCTTCACCCTGGGGAGGTACACTCTCCAAAGGATCAAAGTCCCTTACCTCCTTATTTGGTCATGAAGATCAAAAGAAAATTTACGCTGATTCTCCTGCAAAGGCCGCTTCTGCCACCAAGCACACAGTTTCCTCTTATACGAGTAAGGACAGAGCAGAACAGGAAACACGGCTCAGCCGTCCCCAGTCAGTGCCACAACGGCCTGACGTTGAAGCAAAACCCCACGAAATGCAGCCTTCCTCCCTTACACCTGAGACATCTGAGACTGTGCTCCTGGAAACAGCAAAGGAAGAATTTGTGCCCGATTCACAAGAAAATGTAACTTCAGAGCCTGAATCTTTAGTTTCACCACCTTTAGTGGATGAGGTAAAGAAGGGAGGTGTGTATCCTGCTGACCATTCCGTTTCACTGCAGCCAGAGAAGGATTCTCTGGAAACAGGTACACCAGGCCCGGCAGCATCTACCCAGGAAGATTTTGGCCCAGAGAGCGAAGAGCTGGACCTGATATCACTAGAAAGGGCAGAACCAATCTCCAAACAGCTGACCCCCCCTGGACTCGAGGTCAAAGGAGAGAAGGAAGAGAATGTGTTTGAGTCATCCAGTTCTCTTTCTGAACCTTTAGCGTCAGAGAAAGAAGAAATAGAAACTTCTCTACCAATAGCTGCAACCCCTGAACCTGAAGATTCGAAGTTAGTGGAAGAAGAGATCATAGACCTTGATTACGCAGAAAGTCCATCTGTTTCTGAAAAGCCCTTCCCACCACATTTGGCCCCTGAAGTGGAGGAGAAAGAAAAGGAGACCATTCTACCATTACTGACAACATCAACACCCGAACACGTTGCTTTGTCTGAGGAAGAAGGGGAGGAAAATGAATCTGTTTCTACTGATTCTGCTTTCGTATCAGAGTATTCAGTCCCACAGGACATGAACCATGAACTAGAGAAGCAAGAAGTTGAGCCAGTTTCTCAATCCAATGTAAAAGCTACATCTGAGCATGCAGTTTTGTCAGAGGAGGAGAATGAGGAATTTGAGCCTTATTCCCCAGCTTCGGCCGCTGCATCTGAGTATTCTCTCTCACCATCTATAACTGAGAAGACTTCTGAATGCCAGTCCCCACTGTTTTCAACAGCTACATTGGAACACATGGTCCTGTCAGGAGAAGAGGCCTCAGAAAGTGGACATTACACACCAGATTCCACATCTGCTTCTGAATATTCAGTTCCATCACAGGCAACAAAAGAGTCACTGGAGAACATTGACCATGAGTCCCCATTAAAAACAAAAGGTGTTTCTGAGCACATGATTCTGTCAGAAGAAGAGAAAGAAGACACTGGGCCATTGTCCCTAGATGTGGCCTCTATGGCTGAACACTCTGTCCCCCCAGGCACAACTGACATGACTTCTGAACACCAAGTCCCGCCACTGTCAGCCACCCCATCTGAACATGAGGTCCTATCAGAAGAGGACCTAGGAAGTGAGCACCTCACACCAGATTCAACATTGGCTTCCCAATATACAGTTCCACCAAAGGTAGCACAGAAATCCCCAAAGAAAATAATTGATGATGTGCCCACCCTAAAATCAAAAGGTGTTTCAGAGCATGTGATTCTGTCAGAAGAAGAGAAAGAAGACACTAGGCCATATTCCCCAGATGTGGCCTCTGTGGCTGAACGCTCTCTCCCCCCAGGCACAAATAAGATGACCTCTGAATACCAAGTCCCACCACTTCCTCCCACTCCATCTGAAAATGTGGTCCTATCAAAAGAGAACCTAGGAAGTGAGCATTTCACACCAGAGTCAACATTGGCTTCCCAATATACAGTTCCACCAAATGTAGCACAGGAATCCCCAAAGAAAATAATTGATGATGTGTCCTCCCTAAAATCAAAAGGTGTTTCAGAGCATGTGATTCTGTCAGAAGAAGAGAAAGAAGACACTGGGCCATATTCCCCAGGTGTGGCCTCTATCTCTGAACACTCTTTACCCCCAGGCACAACTGAGATGACTTCTGAGTGCCAGTCACCACTGCTCTCAGCCACCTCATCTGAACATGTGGTCCTATCAGAAGAGGAGACAGTAGAAATGGAGCGGTACACACCGTTTTCCACCTCTGCTTCTGAATTTTCAGTACCACCATATGCAACACCAGAATCGCAGGAGGAAGACATTGTTCACAGGTCTCCTTTAAATGTAAAAGGTGCCTCCTCACCCATGAATTTTTCAGAAGAAGAGCAAGAAGACGTTGGACCTTTTTCTCCAGACTCTGCATTTGTGTCAGAGTTCTCATTCCCACCCTATGCAACTCAGGAAACAGAGAAAAGAGAATTTGAGTGTGATTCTCCAATATGTTTAACATCGCCATCGGAACACACTATTTTTTCAGATGAAGACACTGAAGAAGCTGATCTTTTTTCTCCAGACTCAACATCACAAGTTTCAGTCCCACCATATAGAATCCCGGAAACAAAGAAAAATGAAATTGAGCCTGATTCTCTGTTAACTACAGTATCTGCTTCAGGATATTCCAGCTTTTCAGAAGCAGGTGGGGGAGAAATTGAACCAACAGCTGCTGCACCAGTGCCTGAGCACCTCAGTTCATCACAGAAGCAAGGAGCAGAACCTTCCCCTCTGATGTCTGCAACTGAAGACTTGAGTCTGCCACCTGCAACAAATAAAGCAGAGAAAGGAGATGCTCAAACAAAGTCAACGTCTGTAGCTGAATATCTAATTTCAATACAGAAACAGGTAACTGAAGCATTTTTAGAACCTAAGTCTAAAGATCTGACTCCACCACATTTAACCAGTGAATTGGAGAAGGGAGAAATTAAGACTAGTTCATCAGTAGCTGCAACACCTGTTTCTTTACCTGTACAGTCATCCATGGTAAAGGAAGAAACCAAACCTGTTTCAGCTTCATCTCAGTATTCAGTTTCACGTGACTCAGTCCATGCACTTAAGAAAGAAGAAGAACCCAAAGCGTCCCTCACTCCAAAAGCTACAAAGGAACAGATGGCTTTGTTAAAAGTTAAAAGGAAGGAAGAAATTGTGCCTGATACTCAAGAAACTACAGCACATGCATCACGGGATCAAGAAATGGAGCCTCAGCCTCCAAATGTTCCCGGGTCTGGAATGACATACTCAGCTCTGTCTGACTTGGTAGATGAGCCAAAGAAGGACGTCAAACTCAGTTTAGCTCCAACTGTGACACCTAAACTAGAACAGAGACTGTTGTCAGAGAATGAGCCTGAAGTAATAAAACCATATTCATCTCTAAAGGAAACATCTTTATCTGGACCTGAGATTTTATCAGTAGTGGAAACGGAAGTGAAACATGATTCCAAAATAACTGGTCCACCTAGAGTATCGCATACAGCTTCACCAGGAGTGGACAAGGGAGTTGAACGTGGACCATCTGCACCAGATTTTTCAGCTTTGTCAGGTGAAATAGAGAAAGAAATTGAACCCAGTTCTTCAGTAACCACAACCTCTGTAGCTAAGCATGATTCAGACTTAACCAAAATAGCAAAAGAAGAAATCCCAACAGAGTTATCTCTTACCACCCCTAGCAAACATCCAGTCTTAAAAGCAGGAAAGAGAGAATTAGGAAGTGGTTTGCCACCACTGGTAACATCTATGGATGAGCATTTACTTCTTAAAGAAGAAGAAAAGGTATCAGTCAAAGCTAGCTCTTCTACCATTGAAACTGCTGCATCTAATCATTCAGTTTGGTCAGAAGCTGAGAAGGAAATTAAATTGGATTCACCTCCAAATGTATCCTCCATATTGGAGCATTCTATTTTGTCAAGGGTAGAAACTGAAGAAGTTAAACCTGGGTTGCCAATAACCAAAATACTGTCTTCTCAGCATGCACATGTATCTAAGGAAGCAAGGGAAGAAAACGAACAAGGTCTTTCATTTTCTACAGTCCTTGACTCTGAACATTTGGCTTTATCACAGCAAAAGACTTTGGTGTCTGCTTCAGAGGTGTCAGGGCCTGAACATGTGCTTTCAGTCAACCTAGGAGGTGAGAGAAAGAAAAAAGAAACTGAACTTCCTTCCTCACAAAATGTGTCACCTGCACCCAAACATGCAGTTCCAAAAGGCAAAACTGAGAAAATGACACGTTCTTCTCCCAAACTGGAAAATATAGTGTCAGAAGATTTAGCTCCAGTGTTACCAACCCTCAGTGATGATAAGAGCAAACAAGCAATGGAGACATCATCTACAGCTCAAGGAGATTTCCTGTCAGAACAAGATTTTGCTCCGGTGGAGCTGTCTTTGAAACCTGAGAAGAAAGACAAGCCACACCAAGTATTAGAATTACCAAATGCTGGGTCAGAGTTCACTGGTGGTTTAGATAGGCAAAGTGGACCTATAGACACAAAACAAATAAAATCTCTCATATCTGAAACAGAGGATTCTGTTTTAGAGAGGGGCCTTGCTGAGCTTAGGAGCAGAGGAGAAGGAGAAGAAGAAAACAGGGAACTTCATGTGTCAGTCACAGTGCCTAAAATTTCAGAAGTTTCATCATGCCTTAAGGAGGAACCTCAGAGCCAAGACACCAAATCTCTCTTTCCTACGGCAGTCAGCTTAGAGTCAAAAGAAGCATTTAGCTCTCTAGTTGAAAGAGACAACCTTGAAGAACATCAGCCATATACTTTTACTTTAAAAGGATTATCAAAAGAGTCGAACCATTCAGCTGACTTTAAAAAGGAGGAAAAACAAGAAATAAGCTCATTACTGCCACCAGGAAATTTGAAGGCACAAGTGATAGGAGATACTGTAACTACACTAAAAGAAGAAATAGACCAAACAAATTCATTCCCTGTACCCCAGAGTATAACTGAACCATCAAAGATTGCTTCTGACCTCCTCATGGAACAAGAGAAGCCTGAAAACACGCTTCATTTAGACCATGCTGCTAAATTGCCTGATAGAAGCACATCTTCTGTGGATAAACAAGATCATGGTATTAAACAACTTTCAATTATGAAAGAAAATTTGCCTTTGGATGAATCAAAATCATTTTTGGCAACTGGGTCTGCAGATGTTGAACAAACACAAAAGAAAAAGGCCCTTATTTCTTCAGAGCGTGAAAAGCAGATGCTGGAAAAGCCAGAAAGAGGTTTGAGAAGTCATCATGAAGAAGGAGTCCTGGAATCTGTGCCACTGGGCTCCTCTGGCAGCAGTGATCTGAGGACAGGACAGCTGAGGGCTGCTCTGTTGGAGAAAGACCGCACATGTGAAATGGGAAAGCAGGTTCTGCCACATTCTGCTGAAGGACCCCATTTATCATTACAAGAACCAGCATCTACTCGTGATATCCCCAGTGGTAATGTAGAGACCTTACCACCTAAAACATCTACTTCTGAAGAAGTAAAGCTGGCCCCCAAACCAAAATCTTTCATTCCAGCTGGAAATGTGGAGAGAAACGAAGCAGAGGGGAAGCAGGTCTTTTCTTTTATGAGGAACGAGAGTTCAGTATTGGAGAAAGCAAACACAGAATTTTCCCAGCCTTGCAAAGAAGGCAGCCAGGAAGAAGTCACATTACCTTCTGACAGAATCTTCCAGAAACCAGTGTCTGCCCCATCAATGGAACAGGTCAAATCAGACACTATTCTCTCTTATGCCAAAGCAGCTCCTTTGCTGAGAGAAGATGCAGAACCTGCAGTGGGCAATAAAAAGGCAGCACCCAGGAGTAGGTCTGCTTTACCTGGAGAGAAGCCATTAGAAAAATCAAAAATGGTTCAGTCAGAGGTTGTAGAGGATGCCAATGAGAGAGGGAAACCAATATCTGAAATGAAAATGCCCACACAAATGAAGCCCCTCTCCTCAAGCCAAGAAAATAAAGAACCCCAACCCCAAGAATCGCCTGAGGTTACACAAAAGCTGCCTGAGCATCCAAAGGCAGTTAAACCAGGCCTTTCTGAGGAAAAGGGAAAGAAAGGAATTTCATCTTTCACATCATGGATGTCCAGCTTGTTTTTTAAATCAAGCACTCCAGATAACAAAGTTGCTGAAAAAGAAAGTTTAGAAACTCAGCGAAGTCCGTCTGTAGAAAAAGCAGCGACTGTAACAGCGCCTAAAGGTACCGCTCTCACTGGCTCTCTTGCAACAGAGAATCAAGCTGATCATCTGCTACCAGAGGCAAAACTCGTAACTACTGATGAGCCCAGAGGCACTTTAGTTAAATCTGGTGAAGGTCAAGACTTTAAAGAAAAACCTACACTTTTATCAAATGTAGAAGTTTTACAACAGCCACAATCCAACTTTGAGGTATCCAGTGAAGATCATGGGAAGAAAGAAAGCCTAGAGTATTCAGAGGAAATGGACCTAAACTCAGTAGTTATGTCTGCTGATAGGGAGGAACAGTTTGGAATTCAATCTTATCCTCCCATAGGTGAGAAATCCATAATGGAAGGAGACAAAAAGGCTGTTCCTCTTCATGTCGCTGATAGTAAAAAAGCCCAGAAGCCAGAAATCTCTCCTCCATCTAAATGGAATATTTCCATTCTTAATGAAGAGCCAAGAAGTGATCAAAGAGAAAACTCCCTCTTTTCATTTGATGCAGTAGATAAGGTGCCACAACAGCCAAAATCAGTTTCATCTAGCTTCACAAGTACAAATATCATGAGGGAATCAGAGGAGCCAGAGTCGATAATTTTGCCAGTAGAACAATCTAAAGGCAGTTTAATTGATCTTGGTGAAGACAGACTAAAGAAAGAAATGCCAAAACCTACTTCTTTGAAAATTTCTGAAGAAGAAGTAAAACTCAGATCACTTAGCCCAACTGAGGAGAAAGAAAACTTGGAAATCAGATCATACTTCTTGGCAGAAAAGAAGGTGCTGGCAGAAAAACAAGAAACTGTGACCCCATTAGAGTTAAGAGATCATGTTGAAGTAGGAAAGTCACCAGCTAAACAGGGATCTCTCCCTATTAAATTGGAAGAATCAAAAGCTGCTGCTGTGCTGCCGCAAGTCTATCAAAAAGAAGACCACAAAGAGAGACTCAAAGTTATTGAGGAAGAGATAGGAAAAGAAAAAGAGAAGCTGCTACAAGTATTTTCAGAAGGAAAGAAGCAGCAGGAGATTCAGCCTTATTCCGCGAATGTAGCCGGATCTGTGCCTGAAAAAGCACATGTCTCTTTAAGTCGTTCTTTGGATGAAACTCAATCATTGTTATTAGTTAAAACTACATCAACTACTGAAAAATCAGAAACCATGATCTCAGAGGCTCACCCAGAAATCAGGGAAACAAAGGCTGTAGAAACCCAGCCATCTCTATTAGAAGAAAGTAAAGTGTTGGTGGAGAAAACCAAGACTTTCCTTCCAGTGGATCTTCCTTATCGTGATGAAATAGATGACCACTCTTTTCCTAAGGAAGGAGATCTGGTATTGGAAAAATCAAGCAAGGATATGGCGAGTCGTAAGGAAGAAAAGGGACAGGTCACAGTGTCAGAGCTATCAAAAGGTGGTTCAATAGATATCATAAAAGATAATTTAAAACAAGGATCTCCATCTAAAGAATCTGAAAGGATCGTAGACCGCCCTTTGGATGAATCAAAGAGCTTAGAAACACCACCATATTTGTTTTCATCTGTGAAACCACAAACACTTGTTTCAGGGGCTTCTCCAGAAGTTAGTACAGTGAAGAAACAAGAATTGACTCCAGATAGGCACACAGTCCATACTATTCAAACATCTAAAGAACAAACATCTGAAATGTCTAAACAATCTGTACTTGTTTCAAAGCACCACACGGAGGCTGTAGGATCTGCCCATATAAATGAACCAGCCACTTCATCAAGCAGCAATTATGCTCAATTTATTACAAGTGCATCAATAACCAATGCCGAGAAAATGGTTTCTACTAGAGAAATAGCCAAGGAGCCTGAAGAATTTACAATGACTAGTAAGCCAGCTGGACTTTCAGAAGATCAGAAGAGTGCCTTCAGTATCATTTCTGAAGGCTGTGAGATATTGAATATTCATGCGCCTGCATTTATTTCTTCAGTTGATCAGGAGGAAAGTGAACAAATGCAAGACAAGTTAGAATATTTGGAAGAGAAGACCTCAGTTAAAACTCTACCCTTCCCTGACAATAGTGAGGCAGTTGCTCACCATGAAACATTAAAGAGTAAGTTAGAAGATTCTGATAAAAAAGTTACATTAGTGAAAGAAAATAAACAAAAGGAAACCTATAAAACAGTAGAGGAGATATCCACAGATTCAGAAACTGGTGATTTGTCCTTTAATCAGCCCACAATTCCTGGTGAAGAGGATTATTTTGAAAAGTATACATTGATTGATTATAACATCTCCCCAGACCCAGAAAAACAGAAAGTTCTAGGAAAATTAAATGTTGAGGCAAAACTCTCAAAGGAAGTTACAGAAGAAACCATCTCTTTCCCAGAAAGTTCAGAAGAAAGTGCCCTAGACCATGAATATGACTTGGTGAAGTTAGATGAAAGTTTTTATGGATTGGAAAAGGACTACAGCAAATTATCTCACCCAGAGACCCAAAAGTCTTTGGTTATCCAAAAATCAGCTGACATAGATGCCTCAAAGAGCGCAAATAGAGATGTGGACTCAAAGTCACCTGGGATGCCTTTATTTGATACAGAGGAAGGAGTTTTGTCACGCACCCAGATATTTCCTACCACGGCTAAAGCCATTAACCCTGAACTTCTTGAGGAGCCACCTGCACTTGCATTTTTATACAAAGATTTGTATGAAGAAGCAGTTGGAGAGAAAAAGAAGGAAGGGGAGACATCTTCTGAAGGTGACAGTGTGAATTCTGAGGCATCTTTTCCAAGCAGAACTCCCGACACTGATGATGGAACAGGAATATATTTTGAGAAGTACATTCTCAAAGATGACATTCTCCATGACACATCCGTAACTGAAAAGGACCAAGGCCAAGGTCTGGAAGAAAAACCAGTTGGTAAAGATGATTCATACCAACCAATAGCAGCAGAAAGGGAAATTTGGGGGAGGTTTGGAACTATTTTGGGGGAAAAGAGTCTGGAAGAGGAAGAGAAAGCTTCATACAGGGAAGGAGAATCAGGGCATGTGGAGACCCTTGACAAGGTAGATATACAGAGGAAAGCTCCCATCACTGAGGAAGTCAAAGTGATTACCCAGAAGATAAGCTATGCAATTCCATTTGAAGACACCCCTCATGTTCTGGAGAGAGCAGATGAAACAAGCAGTCAGAGTAATGAAGCCACAAATACAAATCCAGAGGTCAATCTGAATGTCCCGGTACAAGTGTCCTTCCCAGAGGAAGAATTTGCATCTGGTGCAACTTGTGTTCAAGAAACATTGCAAGCAGAACCAACAACAATGGTCCCAACTGAGCCAAGAGAAGAAGATAGGCTCCGCAGTAGTCCTGTTCAGGATGAATATGAATTTACTGAATCCCTGAATTATGAACTAGTTGCTCAAGACACTTTATCAGAGGAACTGTATTCAGAATCCACCCCTGAAGATGTGTTATCTCAGGGAAGGGAATCCTTTGAACACATCAGTGGAAATGAGTTTGTGAGTGAGGTGGAACAAAGTATGTCTGCTGAACAGAAGGAGTTGGGCAGAGAGAGGACAGAAAACCAATTATCATCAGAGTTAGTAACCAAGAAGGAGCAAAAGGAAGTGAAAAAGTCCCAGATTGACACATATTGCTATACTTGCAAAAGCCCAATTTCTGCTGTTGACAAGATATTTGGCACCCACAAAGACCATGAGGTTTCAACGCTTGATACAGCTATAAGTGCTGTAAAGGTAAATATATTTTAAAGCATATAAGTATGTAGAAATACATACAGGGGTGGGCAAAAGCAAATTTACAGTTATGAATAGGAGAAACAGAGTTTATTCTTGTATTATTTATTAATTATTTGTATTATTTATTTGTATTATAACTATAATCCTACTTTTGCCCACCCCTGTATACATGTAATTTATTTTCTCAAAAAATGATCAATACTTAGTGCATTCATCTTTAGGCATAACAATTAGCCTGAAAGGAAACTAAGAACACTCCTCCAGGCATTTAGTTAATATCAGTTGACAAAAGTTTTTTATGTATATACTATGTGCCAAGTATTTTTCTAGATTCTGGGGATACCAAGATAAATAACACAGGGTTGCTAAGACCATAAGGAGTCTTACCTTATGGCAGTAGCCCTTAACATTATCCAAAAAGCCAAATAATTGCAAATTTAAAACATACTTTTGAGCATAAAACAGTTTATTTTCTATTACCTACAATTTCACCCTTTAAAATACACATTACATTACATTGAGAATTTTACTGCATGTTTTATAAAATAGAGAGTAAGACATTTTAAATTTTGGTTTTCTCTGTATTTCCTCTTTATTTATCAAATTGATGTTAGACATGGAAAACCTTTGTGTTCTTTCTGGCTATGTCTATATATTCCCAATGTTAAAAAGTCACAACACATATCCTTATGTATGTGACTATAAATATTCCATTTCCTCAGGGATACTACTGGGAATCAGCTGTTTAGCCTTTGAGATGCCCATCTACCTTGGGAATCACCACTCTTGTCTCTTCCATCCATCTTCCATACAGTAGCCAGAATGATCTAAAACTACAAATAATAATAAGAATTGAGCATTTATTCTGTGCTAGGCACAGTGTTCTTTATATATAAGATATCTTTTAATCCTCACTACAACACTGCCATTGTCATCAATTTTCAGATCATGAATTAAGCTCAATTTTTGAGTTGCCCAAGGTCATGGAAGACAGAACTAGAATTGGTACCCAAGTCTGTCTGGTACCAGAGTTCATGCTCTTGGCTGTATATCCATGTTGCTGGGCTCAGTAACTTCCTAATGGTAGCAACTTTCAATATTCAACTAGGTCACTGTTAAATAATTGCCAGGCTCATTTTGATCCAATAGGATAACATGTTAGAACCTTTTTTTTTTTCACTAAAAAATTAATTCTTATGAACTTGTTTGATATTGGTTCTATTTCTGTAGGATGAAATTTTGTTGAAACTTTACCTGGTAAAGTTTGAGGGTAGGAAATGAAGCATTTTCACTTATGAAATCTCAGGCATTGGATACATTAGCAACATTGATATTGCTCCATTCCTCGATGACACTTGGTTTTGTTAAGTAACCACTCAGAGTACTGTCGGCAAAAAGAAGATTAGATTTTTTTCCCATCTTCTTAATCATATTTTGTTTATCTCTATGAGTTTTAGAAATTAAAAAAAAATAATTCTCTCTAAATAGTCTCAATTTAAAACAAATTTCAAAAACAGTGAGATGTGTCATCTCCTGCTTTAAAACCATTTTTAAGTCCACCCCACCCCCTTGATGTTTTCCAAATAGTATGAGAAAGTAGAAAACCAGTGGACTAAAGCCAAAGAAGCTTCTTTGTTTCATTAAATCAACTGTGAAGACAACAGTTGGTTGGAAACTTTTTAAATTAAAAATCCATTAAAAAAGTTGTAACTTGAGAGTTCCCTAGCATCTTGTGAGTAGGCCATTTGTGATTATTCAGGAACTGTGTTGACAGATGATCCAGGTCCTTCTCCCCCGCACTCCATCCCCATTGTGGTGGCTTATCTTTTGTCTGTCACTTACTTTCTTTTTTCATTCTCTCCCTTCCTTCTTCTCACTATTTTTTGATTTCCCATTCCATGTCAGGAACTGCGTGCATCATTGAGAATGAAAACAAAAATACAGGAAGATAGAGCTGCAGCTCCCCCAAATCAGTAAAGCATTGTGGGAACAATGTTCTGAGGAATGAACTTTTGGGAGTGGGTAGAATGATGCAGTAAGACTAAGAGGTTAGGGCAGGTGTCTTGAAAAGGAGAAGCTTGGGTAAGCCTTAAATAAGAGAGGTCCTTTGGCAAACAAGGTCAAGGAGGTCATTCTAGAGATAGGCAATGCCATATGAAAAGGCACATAGGTGAGAAAGAGTCCAAGGAAATATGGGGCTTATGTGACTGGAGCCTGGGGCGGGAGAGGGAAGCAGAGGCCAGGGCCCGAAGGGGCTTTCATCAGTGAAACTGCTCCATCTTCTGCGGGTGGTGAATCAGCCAGCCGACGCTCTGTTATTGTATTGTTACTCGTTGAGTTTAAGCAGGATAGATTACAGCCAAATTTATAACTACAGCTAAAGTAGGTCCCGTTTTCCCCCATCACTCACACGTTTTCTAGTTGGCTGTCATGCCCTGAGTATTTGAACCCTTTGAGTGTCATTAGAACCTTTACGTCTCTAGCAGATGGTTTCCATCATCTGGTGCTCTAGACTTCTGGCCTGGTGACACCTCTCAGGCTCAGATGCTCCAGGCTCACCTGAGGCCATTGACACAAATGTGAGGAGACTAGTCAGGTATATTGGACCAGTTCAGCCAAAAGCCTGCTATTAAAAGAAAGACAGCATATAAAAATTGAGGCCTTACTAAGGAGAATTAATTGAAGTCCATAGCCTACTAAAACAAGTATCCTTTGAACTCACCAAATTACAGGGAGGTCCTTCCCCTTGCATGAGAAAATAAATTGTCTTTGTATTGCTCTCACTCACAAACCTCCTAATTGTTTTTTGTACAAAAATTATCTGTAGTCAATTTAAGGTTTATTTCTTTATTTTTAGAGAGAGGGGAAAGAGGAAGAAAGAAAGGGAGAGGAATATCAGTGTGTGAGAGAAACACCGACTGGTTGCCTCTTGCATGCTCCCAGCTGGGTACCTGGCCAGCAACCCAGGCATGTGCTCTGACTGGGAATCGAACCAGCGACCTTTCAGTTTGTAGGCTGATGCTAAATCCACTGAGCCACACCAGCCAGGGCTCTATAGTCAATTTAGATGAAGCAGCAAAGAAAATGTAACGACTGATTTGTTAGTGAACATGTCATATAGCAAATCTTTGCCAAACATACTAAATTTGTAAGGGATTTGGAGTTCACTGCTTGAAGTTTTCTCAAATGCCATATACTAAGGAAATCTTAATTCTTTTCTTCAGGTTCAATTAGCAGAATTTCTAGAAAATTTACAAGAAAAGTCCTTGAGGATTGAAGCCTTTGTTAGTGAGATAGAATCTTTTTTTAATACCATCGAGGTAAGTTCCCACATCTCTTTCATGTTCACCTTGTTTGTTCATGGCAGCACAAGTAAATGATTCTGATCTAAAAGGATCTGAATTGGAGTTTGTGTGTGCAGGTGTGGTTTGCCATCATTGATTTTTTCTTTCTGTTAAAAGTGAAGATCCTTAAAATCTTCCATCTGTGTGTAATCAGTGAGACTACTTCCTGTCTAAAGATAAATGACTAGCCTTAAATACACACGCACATTTATTGGGCACTTAATATAATAAGGCAAAAGCTTTACAGGCTTATCCAATTCGACCCTCATAATAACCATTTGAGATAGGTGTTATTATTGTTCCCATTTAATGGTTAAAAAACTGAGACTTTCCCCTCCCTTGAGAGCATATATGAATGTGGCACCCTGTCCAAGATCCTGGCTGCCCCTTCCTCACACTGTGATTTTAGTGTAGTAGTGGAAATGGCACAAAACCCTCCCTACTTCCAGAAAACCATGAATCTTCATTCATTGTGATGCCATTTTCAAGTTTTATCATGTGGGAATGCAGGTGGGAAAGACTTCCACACAAATATCTTTTCTGTGTATTTTCAATAAATCCTTCCTGAGGATGCTCTTACCGTGAATTCTGTTGCAAAGCTAACTATGTCAAAGGGGCATTGGTGGGTTGGAAATTGAGACTGTGCACATAATCTGTGATTCTCTTCTCAGGATGCCAGAGTTCAGTTCTTTAAAAGCCTGGTGTTTCTCTTTAAAAAAAAAAAAAGACATGCACCTCTCATTTCATTTAGAAGTTTTGTTGTTGTTATTTTGTTCTGTTTTGTTTTAGGAAAATTGTAGTAAAAATGAGAAAAAGCTAGAAGAACAGAATGAGGAGATGATGAAGAAGGTTTTAGCACAGTATGATGAGAAGGCCCAGAGCTTTGAGGAAGTGAAGAAGAAGAAGATGGAGTTCCTGCATGACCAGATGGTCCACTTTCTGCAGAGCATGGACGCCGCCAAGGACACCCTGGAGACCATCATGAGGGAAGCCGAGGAGCTGGACGAGACCGTCTTCCTGACCGTAAGCACCAATTAAAACAGGCTGAAACATCTCACACCCACTCTAGCCCTCCTCTACGTTAAAAGTTTTATTTTTCAATATTCCCTAAGATCATTTATATACCTGTGTGGTTTTTAAAAAATATTTCTGACACTTAAAAATTACTGGGGCATGCCTGATACCTATGGAAAGGCCCAGCAAATCCTTAGCCCCCAGGTCCAGCTGAAGGATACACGGAAGTCAGGGCACAGGTCATCTGTTCTGTCACCATGGATTGGTCACTTTCTGAGAGGGAGGAAGGAAAAGCAGCCTGAAGACCTTGTTCATGCCATGCTCCCTTTGGGGCCAGTGGGACCTCCCAGTGCCTGGCACATCTTGCTGGCCCCTGGGCCTGTCCTCTCCACTCCCAGCTCCCTAATCTGGGGCCATCTCTCGTAGGGGCCATTCCCTCTGAGCCTCACCGAGCGGCTAGGCTAGGAATAACATTTCACACACTTTCAGCATCACATAATGTGGTACTTCTTTAAGGTAACATGTTGGCGTTTTTATAAGGGTCTTCCTAGGGACCCAATTTTTAATTCAAATGAGTACCTCGTGGTGCTCCTCACAATGCACTGCAGAGGCAGCCCTTAGCTCTGCTCATTCCCTCGAACATCCTGTGGGAGGCTAGCTCTCCATGGGCCAGGAACAACCAGGAGTAATGGAGGTGTTTTCCTTGAGGGCAGTCCCAAACCTAACTATTAAACCAGAGGAAAGCACCATCTGATGTCGCGGGGAGATCTCCTTTTCAAAGCTCCACTGGCCACCCAGGCCTCTAGTGAGGTCTGGAGATCGAGCGAGGCAAAATGGGTCCAGGTTAGGTTTTTCGTTTGCCTTCAGGGACACCTCCAGGCAGGGCAAATATCGGTGAGGGGAACGTGGCATCCTCAAACAAAATGGAACTCATTCAGGTGCTTTATGTTTAATTAAGGCAGAGCTTTAATATTTTAAACTTAGGCACTTCTTGCGAAGTATAATACTAATAAAGTGCTTTGTGTTCCCTAAGAACCTTACTTCTGTTTGATAAGACTATTTTCTTCTCTCTAGAAGAACAAATTGTAAATAAGAAAGAATTGTTTTTTTTTCTGCTTATAAAAGCAGAATATGGCCATTTTGGGAAATCTGGGAAAGACAGAAAAGCACAGAGAAGGTATCACCCAGAAATAACTCCTGATTACATTTTTGGTATATGTCCCACATTGAACAACTTTAAGTCATTTTTATTACTTCAGAGAATTCTATTCTTGAAGCTATTTGTTAATGAATAAAGAGAAGCAAAGCATAAGCAACTCATTGCTGGCCTTGCTGATCATGGGGAGTTAGAGCAAAACTGGAAACTAAAGCCCCCTCCATCCCTGCCCTGGTCTCCGCCCTCCCCATCCTGTCTGAGCGCTAACTTCCTTGCTGCCCCAGCGAGGCCTCCCAAGAGAAACAGCTTCAGGGGATGGTGAGAAGCACTGATTTTAGAACATGCACAAAAACCTTAATGCTCTAGGTTGTTTTTTGCTGTTGTTGTTAACTCTCTCTCTCTCTTTCTCTCTCCCCCTCCTTCCCTCTCCCTCTCCCCTCCTCTCCCTCTCCCCCGCCCTCTCATTCTCTCTACCCACCCACCCTATTCCCTCATAAGTCATTTGAGGAGATCAATGAAAGGTATATAAAACCTGGCACACCGCAGTGGCACCCGAGAATAGCATGACTGTGCTTTCTTTTTAATACTTTAGTGCTTTATAGAAAATGAGCTGCCAATTAAAAAATACATACATTTAATGAACTACTGGATTTTTACTTTTAGGCATAGTGCTTTTAATAGCTAAATGACAGTGCTGAAAGGAAATTGCATGTGCTTTAGTTAAATAACAATTATCATAATGTAGATTTTTTAACTGCTTTCTTGAGATGTAGCCTGTGTTTTCAAATTAATCTAGACCATCTTTCCCATCACTGCATACAGAACATTTTGAAGATATTTAGACTTATTAGTTAAAATATGGGTATTTGAAAGAATCATTCATATTGCCTTGAGTAATTTTACAACTTAATAAAATCTTAATGGAATGTTCTGTCATGTTTCCTTCAAAAGACAAGCATGTATTTATCTTCTCTTTCTGCTTGGCTAACCTAAATGAATCTTCCTCTTTTGATTTGTTTTATTTTTGCTGTTGTTCTTAATGCTCAGTCTAAGAGAAATCTTTATTCTTTTAAACGTCAATGCATTAACATGAAATTAGAAAATGTTGTCTATAAAAACATTAGACCCATGTTTATCTTTTGGAACTTCTGATACTGAAATGCTTGTAGTGATCTGACACATTTTTCCTTTGGTCTCATAACAAGACCTGAGGTCTTTCCCTCCTGGTTTAACCTAATGTTTTTATCTTTTAACCCCTTTAATATAAATTTCTAAACTTGTAAATATTATCTTCAGTTTACTTCAATGCCAAATTGTCAACTATCATAAAGTAAAATCAGAAATTTGTACTTGTGATGTATTAAAATATGAAAAAGTGAGTTTAGACTAGAAATCTGATTTTTTAGATAATAAAAACAATGCACATGAACTTGTCGACCTTTAAAAATCTATTCAACAAAATATTGCCAATAAGTTTTAACGAAATAATGTTTATATTAATATTGGCATTAATCAATAAGGGTTTTATTACAGTAGCTCTGTTACAAGTAGAATTACCTATGGACCTTTTAAAAATGCTAATGCCTGAATCTTTCCTCCTGAGATTCTAGTTTAATTGGTCTGAGGTGTAGCCTGGGTATTTTTAAAGCTTCCTGGATGATGTTAATGCAAAGCCAGGGTTGAGAACCTCTGGGTTATAACAGTTGTCCTCTGGTTCACTCGTGTTTCCAAACTGGCTGTGCCTGAATTAGCTGTGCAGTTTGTTAGACAAAAGCCCCTGGAGCCCCACCCACATCCATTGCACGTGAATCCTGGGTGGGCCAAGGCATCTGCATACTTAGCAATTCTCGGGCAAGAGTCTGAGGCTCACCAGGCATGTCTGGAAACTGATACCCATACCTTGTTCCCAGTTTCCTTTGTTTTTAAAAGATTATACATTTCTTCTGCATACTATTTATACTTAGTTTTATCCAAAAAGTATATGGATTTACAGTGCCATTCCTTATACATTGGACATATGTATATATTTCATTGCACTCATGGAAGATACCGATTGGCAGGAAAATTTGGTGAATGAAAATTTGCAAATCCTTTTACCTTAAAAAATGCTATAGTACATTTTTATTTTTTTAAACATTAGAATATTAACTTGCTAATATGAATTGACATCCATTTAATTCTAAATACTATTTCTTTGGTTTTGTGCTTGAACTTGTTCATCTTGGTGTCATTTTAATTAATTTTGATTTCATTGTCCAATGGAAAATGAATTAATCTTTGCTAAAGCTGCGTGTCACCTAAAGGAGGTTACACTTGGGATAAGCATTATTTTTCTGTAAAGAAAAAAGGCAGCACTAATTGGGATTGGTCAAGAAATATGATCAAAGAAAACCCTGTTTAACATGCAGATATGTGTGTGCACGCGCACACGTGATGAAGCTTGATTGTTTCACTAAGAAGAAGCCTTTCATGTCCTCAGGACAACTTCCACTTCAAGGTCTCAATGTTACCGATATTCCTTTCTATGAGAAGTGCTAATTATCTAGTTGGGTTTTTTTTAAACTTACTGCTTTTTCTCGCTTCATATTATATCTCTGAGGGCTTGTATAGTAAATGATTTTTCTTAACACTGAAAGTGCTTAAATTAAGGAATGCTGTCAACCATATTTAGACTCAAAATTTGCATATTTTGAAAAACATATTTGCTTAGAAAATGCTGTTCAGTTGAAAGGGTGCATTCTTTCTTTCTATTGTGCTCTCTTGTGTTATAATAATGAAAAAGAGGGTCTTAACCATTGTGGGACCTGCTCATAAAAAGATGCTCACTTGTCCTTTTATACATTTGATGTTAAAATAGAACAGGTCAGTGCTTAAGGGAAGACTCACCAGACTTTTTGTGCTGCACAAAGTGCCCTATTCAATCAGTGACATGTGTTAATTCTGAGTCTGTCGTCTCTCCCTCTGCTTCCCCCAAGCCCCGGTGCAGGCCCCTGTGATTTGCCTCCCTGGGCCCTGTGGGGTCCTCTGCGCTGACCTTGTCTCCTCCCTGGTCTACTTGCTCAGATCTTTCCTCAGACTAATGCCAGGGCTCTCCTCTCGAGTCCCCTTGTGTGAACACTTCTGTGTCTCTCCCTGCCTTAAAAGAGGAAATGGAAACTCTTGGTGGATATGAAAGGCTCTTCACAGTCAAACCACAAGCCACCTTTCTATTTCATCTCTGTCTCTATTTCTTAATTCCCAAGGTAGCCCAGGGCCACCTTTGGCTCTTGAATATGCCATCATCCTCTGTTGCAACTCGATGCCTTTATCCAACCTGTTGTTCTGTCTGCAACCTCCTTACTCCTGGTTCTACCGGGAAACTGCTACTCATTCTTTAAGACTCAGCCCAAATGTCACCTCCTCTTTGAAGCTCCTATTGGAACCATCTCCCATAAATCAGATGATAGTGAATTTTAACACTAGTAAGCACGCTTGAAATATTCCAGTTGTATTGTATAATCTTTTTCCCTCACATTGATTAAAAATTTACCTGACCTGAGGCCCTGATATTCTCACCCATACAAAACTTTACCCTCTTATCTATTCAAAGTATATTTATTAAATGCCTACTATGTGCCAGGTAATACATTACAGTACACTAGAGAACAAAACAAAGTCCTCTCCTGCATGTGGGTTATATTCTGGTGAAGTAGACAGACAAAAACCAATAGGTCACAGCAAGCTTGAGGAAGTAAAATGCAGCAGAGTAAGGGAGAGAAGGCGGAGGCGCCACGGATGGGCGTTAGTGTCCTCAGGGCCGCCCTTTATAAGGAGCTGGAATTTCAACAGTGACCTAAATGATGTGAGAAGTGAGCCACACAAGCATCTAGGAGAAGGTATTTCCCACAGCAAGTGCAAAGGCTGTTGCTCTGTGAGACCAAAACCCAAAAAGCCGTGATGCTGAAACCCATGGAGCTCCTCAAAGCTGTTTAACTGCTGGAAGATAATCCCAGTCCTCTGCGAGAGAGGTGCAACAGAGGAGAGCTCTAACCAAAGCAGAAGCCCCTCAGCCTCAAGAGAAATGTTTTGCAATCTCTTTTGCCTGCTGCAAAATCAAGGGGTTGGTTTTTTTTTGAAGCCCAGAATTCACCTAGATACAAACGCTAAAAGTTTGTATTTGTTGGCATCTCTGCTTAGAGAGTCTTGAACTTAGAAAAGCTATTAATTTATAAACTGTGGCTTGTTAGTCTTCTAAGAATGGATAGACTTTATCCTCTGTGCTACCCAGAACAGTGCCTGGCACATAGTAGGTGAACATGTTTTTTTAAAGTCTAAATGACTAAAAGCATAATAATGAGGGTTGAGAATAGCAAGGACATCATACAGTGTGTGAATTCCCAGATGGGCTCTGAACCTTTATATCTTTAGGAAATAAATAAAAATAATCATTAAAATGTAGTAATTTGTAGGACTAATTTTATTGATGCAAAATAAAAAATTGTATAATTTGATGGAATCTATTGAGAGTCGATAAGGAATGGAATTTCTAAGATTAACAGTTACACCAAGAAAAATTCTAAGAATAAATCAATTTTAAACATATATTTCTAAACTTTGAAACAGTTTAAAATCCTTTTTGGATGCAATGTCACAAAAACTACAACAACAACAACTTCATTTTGAACAGTTGTTTTAGCTTTCATCCTGTATGCTGATGATTTCTTGGCTTACATTGAAATATTCTCCTCTAATAGGTTGCTTTCTGCAATGGAGAGTACTGCTTCCTTAGAGAAAATGCCTGCTGCATTTTCACTCTTTGAACATTATGATGACAACTCAGCAAGAAGTGACCAGATGTTAAAACAAGTGGCTGGTAAGAATTGTAATATATTAAATAGCTTGGTAACATTTGGTGGGCTTTCCTTGTTTGTTTTGTAAAATTTTTGAATGTAAAGAAATATAACTGGAAAAAGGGAAATTGTCTTAATAAACATTTAAAGCTAGATTTTGAAATAAAACATGAGACTAGCATACCATTTCAGTTATAAACTGCATTTCCATTTGAAGCCCTATGATTGCGCTGGGATATCCAGGAGGTGGGAGGATGTAATGATGGGACCAAACGGTCTCCTTTTGTTTCCCTTTGTCAAATAGGATTTCTCCCCCTTTCTTCTAAAGATTATTTGCTATATGCCAGCAGCCAGCTATGGAAGGAAAAATAAATCAAATGCTTTCACATGTATTGAATTGAATTTTCCTTATGAGTGGTTTTCCCCTCTACAATTGAGTTATTTTTCCCTTTTTAAAAGCTAAACAGACTAGTTCAGAGAATTAACAGCTTGGCACCAAGTTCTGTAGCCAGAGCCTCCCACTCAACTGTCAGCCCCATCTTGCTGGCTCTTCAAAATATTTTTTTAATATGCTATTTTAACAAACAAGACAATGAAACTTATTTACATTTCTCAGAGCTGCCGTGTTTCCGTCAAGTTACCAAGTTTCACTTACCGTAAGATGTACTCAGATGTCTTCCTCAAAAGATACTATGTTCTTTCAAAACCACCTTAAAGGTGGGCTGCTGTTTTTCAATTGACAAGTAACTTTCATTCCTGTAGGAAGAGTGTTAATTTAGTAACTGGTAAAAGGCTACAGTGTCTTAAAAAAGACAAAAAACCCTCCCAAGCCTATATCAAATGAAAAATGTAGTCATTTATCCTCATGGATTTTCTGTAGAAATGTCTTAAAACAAAAGGGTGTTTTCTTATAATGCATTTAGGAGGCATATGCATAGAGCAGTGATTGCAAACTAAGGAGTTCTGATTAACGGAGATCTGCTTTTAAGGGATTCAGTATATGCTGTTGTTTATTTAAAGTGATGATTTTTTGTTGTGATTTTTTTTTTTTTGAATACCTGATGGGCAATGAGAGGACATCTTATATGTTTCAAGGTCATAGAGTGAAATTGTCATTCCAGGATAGTGCCTGTGGCTGTCCCAGTAGTTTAAGTTGTTTTGGAGAAATTGATCTCTGAGAGATAAATGCTGCAGTTTGTGCATCTGCTTCACGGTATTGGAGCCCAGGATGTTGACTTGTTGCTAAATAGTTTTTGTTCATTTTGTGATCAATGACACCTCTCAGATACCATGTCCTCACCTAGTACCTGAGAAGTTAATTGGATCACTCCCTAAACTAAACAGATACAAGGAGGAAAGGATGTGACTTTTCCACAAATGTTTATTCCACACGTAGCATGATGCCTGGCACTGGGGAGGCTGTTAAGCCTAACCCGCTTATTAATCTCACAACAGCCCTAGGAAGTAGGTTGGATTGTTACTCCTATTTGACAGGTGAGGAAATAGAAGAAACAGAAAAATGACTCGCATATCGCTCTGGATACACAGCTGTTTTTGGTGTGTGGTGGAGGTGTTCGGCTTCAGAGCCTGCACTTGAACTGCTCCTCTGCACCCAACAAGTGGAGTGCATTGCGATGAAAGGAGAGGTGACCATACATTAGTGACAACCAAAGCTTCCTTGACTCTGGCTCCTGGAGCCTTTTTTTTTAATTGTGGTAAAATATGCAAAATGTAAAATGTGCTATTTTAGCCATTTTGAACCACACAATTCAGTGGTGCTAAGTACACTCACGTTGTTGTACAGCCGTCACCCCATCCACCTCCAGAATTCTTTCCACCTTGCAGAGCTGAAGCTCTGTACCTATTAAATAGTAACTCCCCACCCCCCACCCAGCCCCCGGCAACCACCATTCTACTTTCAGTCTCTATGGATTTAACTACTCAAGGTAACTCATATAAGTAGAACCATACAGTATTTGTCTTTGGTGGCTAGTTTATTTCTCTTAGCATGATGTCCTCAAGGTTTATCTGCATTGTAGCATGTATTCGAATTTTTTCCTTTTTAAGTCTAAATAATATTCCATTGTAGATCTATATTGCATTTTGCTTGTTCGTTCACCCAGCAATGCACACTTCGGTTCCTTCCACCTTCGGGCAACTGTGAAGAATGCTGCTCCCCTGGGGACTTTTTTGAAAGCCAGTCTGAGTGGGAATTTGTATCCAGCCACAGGTCCTGAAGTCCAAGTTGACCAGATGCTCAGCTCCCTTAGTGTGACAGCCCTTTACGGGTCACTTCATCAGGCAGAGGGAATCCATGCCAGTGATTCCTCTGCCCAATTCCTTACCTCTGGCAAAGATGCCTTAAAATCTCGTTTTCTCATTTAGGGCATGGCTCCTATTCAAGTTCATTACTAGAGAAGTATAAACAGAGTGATTAACATATAAAATCTCGGTCTCTGGTGTTCATCTATCCCAGGAATTGTAAATCCAGCATTGTTATTAGATTACATCTATGAAATATTCTTATTCCCTTTTTAATTTTAGAATACTTTGAAAAGTAAGAATATTTCCTGTTTTTGAAAAAAGATGTTCTAACTTTAATGCTTTTGGGAGAAGGAGCACATTAAGTACAAAATTATTTCTAGCCTACGTTTTGCTTAATTCCTCACAACTACTTCTTCCTTAAAATTTGGTGATGGGGGAAAGTCAATTATTAGTTTTTAAGTTAGTTAAGCTACCTGAGAGAGATTTTTGAAACGATGTTACCATTTTTAAAAAGCAGATATCGCTCCATGTATAATTTATAAAAAAAAAAAAAAAAGCAGGAGAATGTTCACTGTTCATGCCTCAAAGGGTTCTGGTATGCTGTCTCAGAGACAGTTGACAATAGTTGAAGCATTCTGCTTGGCTCTTCCATAAGCCTGGGCAAAATGAAAATTTGTCTGCACTGCATTTATCTGGATGGACTCCTTTAGAATGTGACACTGATTTCCTGCTGGGAAGACACACAGGGAACTCAAAGATAGCATAAGGGTCTCTGAACCATGATCGGTCCTTGGGGAGGTGCTCTGACAGACAGCTCCCTGCCTCCTCATGCAGCCCGCTCAGCATGCCCTACCGCTGAAGTCCCTCTGGGATTTACCGGGGGGTGGATCCCTAGGACACCGCCATCGGAAGGGGCTTTTTGCCTCCTCCCCTCCATTTTCTATGCTCCTGCCAAGCCCATTTGCTTTCTGAATATTAGTACTGGTTATGTCTCAGGCACTTTGCTAAGCACTTAATATACATGCATTATATTGCCTTTTAGAACAACTCTGGGAGGAAATGGTATTGTATCCCTAATTTAAATATGGGAAAACTGAAGCTAAAATAATACAGCTAGTTAGAGGGAGATCTGGCATTTTACATTAGATCAGCCTCTCTGCTCCAAAGCCCATGAACTGGCCCTGGCTGGTGTGGCTCAGTGGATTGAGGGTCAGCCTGTGAACCCAAGGGTCGCCGGTTTGGTTCTTAGTCAGGGCACATGCCTGGGTTGCAGGCCAGGTCCCCAGCTAGGGGCGTGAGAAAGGCAACTGATCAATGTATCGTACAAACCTCTCACACATCCATGTTTCTCTCCGTCTCTTCCTTTCTCTCTAAAATAAATAAATACACTCTTTTAAAAAAGCCCATGAACTAGACTACACTCTTATTCTGCTTCTCATTTTTTATACCTGTGTATTTCTTCAGCTCTTTATCCCTTTATTGAATCTTTTCAGCGTCTCTTTTTGTTCCATTCCGTAGAGCCATTTATTTCTCCTTATTTTAAATGCTTTGTTGAACTAACCTTATTTTCTTTTCATTCAGTGTTGACTCTTAATAAAGTAATCTTATACAGTTTGGCTCACACTATTTTAGTAAGCTTATCTCTTAGGAAATTGTTGACTGGAAAAAATAAACACAAAAATAAATTTAAAAGTGTGACATCTTTTCAACTATGAGAATAACCTTTTCCTTTAATTGGTATTATATGTTCAGTGCTTTTATATCTCAAAAATTCTGGAGAAGAATTGCATAGGAGCTTAATTTATGGTGTTGTACATACTGTTAATGTTCAATATGCAAAATTTAAATCTCAAAATCTCTAGTAAAACACTTGAAAATATTGTTGTCTTTAAAATTCAGAACAATAGAATTATACCAGATACCTAAACCTTACATTTAAGTTAGTTAATAGGGTACTTTTTCCCCTATGTAATTTTTATATTTTGTTTAAATTTCTTTTTAATGTATAGGTATGGTTATACTGGAAAGAGAAAAATAGGATAGTAGTTTCAGAAAGGTCTTTTGTTATTTTATTCATGCAAGTCTTTTTCAGCCTTGATGATATAGCACCTATAGCTAAAAAGGATTTCATTTGTCTCTTCTGTGAATATAGTCTTTATATTGATGTAGAAGGATACAGTATTGGTTATCTAGCAAAGCATACTCAAGTTTTTGCTTCAAAGAAAAACCAAGTCATTTGATGTATCCACTAACCTATATGTTAATTTCTCTAAATATAGAACTGTAGAAGAATATTCTCAAGCGATCCCATCTGGGGATTCATTTTTATTTACTTCTATGTGTGTTATATGTACATATATACATTTACATAGAGAACACTTTTGAGGAATACACACTCATCTATAACAGTGGAATAACCTTGGAGTTGGGGGTAGGGGTGTGTTGGAAAAATGGGAGACCTCCTAGTTTACTCCATGTATTTCTGTATTGTTTGAATTTTTTGTGACTTTTGAAAAAAGAAAAAAAAATCAATCAATAAAAACAGCATTAGTTATAATAAATCTTGCTTGTATTCCAGTTCCACAGCCTCCTAGGTTAGAACCTCAGGAACCAAATTCTGCCACTAGCACGACGATTGCGGTTTATTGGAGCATAAATAAGGAAGACGTCATTGACTCATTCCAGGTTTACTGCATGGAGGAGCCACAAGATGACCAAGAAGTAAACGGTAGGATTGCTAATACAACTACAGGTGCATGTGCACATTTCTGCATCTTAAGGTGAAGTATTTAAACATCTACATATTATGGCTCTTTCCATAAAGCATTCATAACCACTTATAAAAACAACAACAAACCAGCAACTGTATAATGAAATAACATATAAGCAAAATTTGGAAATCGGGGTCAAGGAAAACAAAAGTGCATAAATGTCATCATAATGGTCAACATGAATATTGTAATTGAGATTCAGATTTGACTTTGAGTTGTCAGGGTAACGGGAAAAATTAAATGGTTCTCATTTTCAGAAAGTAACATACAAGATTTTCAGGGAGAACAAAGTTTCAATCATTACTGACGTCAAAACTCAAGTGTAATGTGCGCCACTTTGGGGAGGAGAAATGATCTGTATAAGACAACAACTTCCATAATAATTTTAATGCAAGTGCACCATTGGATGTCATGGTTGGCATTTTCTCAGGTCCATCTTTGATAAGAGCTATAAACAAACTATAAAGGTTAATTCAGAGAGCACACTTCTCAAGGGACAGGCCTAGGTGTGGTATAGGCTTTCAGTGTCCCATACTGATGTGCAGATAGAAGTGAGAGAGCTTAGCAGGCTGGGTGGATGGTATGTCTCATAGCTGAGCCTCTATAAATATCTTCCTATCAGTAGGACTTCTAACAAGACCTCAAAACCAAGCAGTTTGAGGTTGTACTCACTGACTCAGAGCTGGGAGTGCTGGCATTCCATGTTGCTTGTTGAAGACTGACTCATATAACATGGTGGCACAAAGGTAGATTTCCAGTTGTGAGTATGTGAAACAGTTTATTCTTATATTACTATTTATTCTTGTATTACTATTTATTAATTTATTAATTAATCTTCTATTATTTTCCATACAAACAACTGTAAACCTACTTTTGCCCCACTCTGTATTTTAGAAACCAGACAATCACATGGCAGGATTGACATGCCACAGGAGTCCAATTTGTAATAAGAATTAATTATAATATATTTCACTGTTGCTGATATTTAAGTCTTTTAAGATGTCATTTGATTCTTAAATTATAAAAAAGGTAAAAAAAGCAACCATTGGCATAGTGTAAAGTTTACTTTGTCCATAAGAATTTCAGTTTTATTGGGAACCTATCACTGTATAGCTGTGACGACGCAGCAAGATAAGTGCTTCTATAAAATGCTATTTGTTATTGTTTTTTGCTTCCTTATGTTCCAAATCATTGATTTGATTCTTAGTTTCACCCTCTCTACTGTTGTTTCCCTGTAAATTGTTCATTTTTCGATTAGTGTATCCTTCATTTCTCACTGGATGTTTTTCAGGCTGTTGAGGTCCTCACTAAGTTCCTTGAGCATCCTTATAACCAGTGTTTTGAATTCTTCCTCTGATAGATTGCTTATCTCCATTTCATTTAGCTCTTTTTCCTGGAGTTTTGATCTACTCTTTCATTTGAACCATGTTTCTTTGTCTCTTCATTTTGATGGCCTTCCTGTGTTTGTATCTGTTTATTAGGTAGAGCTGCTATGACTTCTTGTCTTGGTAGCATGGCCTAATTTAGGAGGCGTCATGTAGGGTCCAGTGGCGCAACCTCCTCTATCACTTAAGCTATGCGAGGTGTGCCCTTTGTATGCACAGAGTATACCCTCCTCTTGTAGTTGAGCCTTGCTTGCTATTGGCAGAACAAAGGGAGGGATTTACCCAGGCCAGTCAGCTGCAAGGATTGGCTGTGACCACTGACCACCAACCTCCACCCCGCGTGGAGGATCAGCTGTCAAGGGCAGGGTGGTTGTGCTCAGACATGGTCTGTATCTGTCCTCTGTGTGTGCTGGCCCTGGGTTTCCCAGGTGGTTCAGGCCAAGGTCAGCCCCAACCTGTGTTTTTCTTGGGGCCACCCTGCCTGATCTATAAAGCAATCTGAGATGGTTGCTACTTGTGCTGGGTGTGGAGATTCCCAGGTGAAGATGTGATTCTAGGCTGGCTGCTACTAGTGCTGTGCCTGGGGCCACTTAGTAAGAGGTACAGGGTCTGGAGGCTCACTGAGGACAGTTGTTGCCTATTTGAAATGATTTAGGAAGTTGTGAAACATGAGCCAAGACCAGCCATTCATATGGAAAAGCTAATGTTAAACAGCTGTAAGTTGGTTGGAATAGAGCCTCAGGGGATCTCCAGTGTGGGGCAAACAGTGTTAGCCCAGTTGATGGAGTCTCAGATATGGCACCTGCCTGCTGGTTCTGTGTCTCTGTTTGCCTTTCTGCTTGGGAGAAAGCTGTCTTCCATCTCTTGCCTAGATACCAGCCACTTCAGTGCCTCCCTGTGTGCCACTTATGCCTTTCAAGCTGCTACCCCAGTGCTGGAGCTCAAAGGGAGTGACTGACTAAAGTCATGTGTGGGTTATTTAAGAGGAACTGGTGGGGACTCCAGAAGTTTCTTCCACTGACTCAGTCTCTGCTGGTTTTTGCAGCCAGAAGTTATGGGGACTTATTTTCCTGGGACTGAAACCCTGGGCTGTGTGCCTGGGACTCCTTGCTCCTGAGATATCCCTCCCAAGTTTTTAACCACCACACTTGGATGTGGGACCAGCCCATTCCACATCTCCACCCCTGCTACCAATCTGGGTGGATGGATTTCTTTAATTCCATAGTTGTCAGACTTCCATTCAACTCAATTTCTGTCAGTTCTGAGTGATGGTTGTTCTATAATTTAATTGTAATTTTGATGTGGTTGTGTGAGGAGGTGAGCTGTGTTTATCTATGTTGCCATTTGACTGGAAGCCCCACATAACTTTTATTACAGTATATGGTTATAATTGTTATATTTTATTATTAATTATTATTATTAATATTTTACTGTGCCAAGTTTATAAACTGAACTTTATCACAGGTATATATGTATTGGAAAAACCTTAGTGTATTAGGGCTCGGTACTATCTGTGGTTTGAGGTATCCCTTGGGGGTCTTGAAACACATTTCTTTTAGATAAGTGGTGAGTGACTTTACCACACTTCATCTCCCTGTATATTCAGTTATATCATGGGACTTCATGGCTCTCCAAGATTCCTCTTAGCAACTGTTTGTTGCCTGGAGTATGTTTTTTTTAAGTGCTTCACCTGCCCCCACCATTCTCTAAACACTTACTAGTCCTGTGTCTTGTTCATTCAATGCCTTGAATGTTGCTAATGCCACTTAATTAATCTGTTGATTGACACGGTGATGCTGTGTGAAGTAGATGTCCAGTAACATATGTTATGTACACTGTTAGCAGTACTGCAGTAACAGAACTTAGCCTTTAAGGATGATTCCATTGAAAACCACAGTCATACTTTATAGACTATAGGGGAAATGTTTTTCAGTGAGTAAGTCATTTTAACATTCTTTAAACCAAACATAATGTCCAGAATGTACAACTCACTGGGAAAGAGAGATGCAAATAAAGAAACCTGCTGAGTTGAAGTGCTCCTAAATTTCCTTTAAAAGGAAACTATCCGGGTTTCTTAACTAGAGGGGGTTTGAAGATATGACATTTAAGACTAATAAGAGAGGATAACTGACATTACCATTACTAATTTTTTTTAATTGTTCTTTTTTAAGGAGAGAAAATTTCAATAAAAATAATTAGGTTGGCCCAAAGGGACCAGTGTGAAGAATGGTATTGAGTAATACTACTAAAATATTAAACGGAAAATAACAAATTTTAGGAAATACATTGATTGAACAAATTTACTTCTTAGTTTATGACCTATCAAAGATTTAAGTGTTTCCATAAATTGTGGAAATCCTTAGTTGAAAGAATACTGGAATTCATGAGAAGAAACCAGAATTTGAACCTCTGAAAATCATACTGAAAACTAAAATTGTTTAATAATCTGTAAAGATGCTTTATACCATCATAAGTTTAGAAAACATGAGGTTGTCCTATCTTACTACATACTCTCCAAAAATATTGGTGTTGCTTCTCAGGAATTATCTTGATAATGTATAGCTGAGATTTAAGCTAACATAAACTCTGTAATTTTTGTATTTGTTATTAAAACATTCAATTGTAGTATTTATATGAAGCTCAGACTCTTACAAAAATACAACTAAAAATAATAAAAAAACAAAATGATAAAAATAATCTTACAAAATGCAATTATATTTTGATAAGTGTTCACAAGTAATTCTTTGTCATTCTAAATATCTCTTTTCAGAATGCTGTTGTGTTCTTATATATTCTAAAATGATAGCTATCTCATAATGGTATCTGTAAGCTTATCAATTTGGGTTTTCCACTGAAAAAAATTATAGACCAATTTTTTCAATATCTGTAACTTTTAGTTTACTTTGGAAGACCTCCTAGAGTTTATGATTGTGTTTTATGCTAGACTTGGTAGAAGAATACAGACTTACAGTGAAAGAAAGCTACTGCATTTTTGAAGACCTGGAACCTGACCGATACTATCAAGTGTGGGTAATGGCTGTGAATTTCACCGGATGTAGCATGCCCAGCGAAAGGGCAATTTTTAGAACAGGTAAGGAGATGTTAAGGGATTAGGAGGCAATAATCAATTCCTCACGGACTATTAACATCAGCCAACAAGCATTTATTAACACCGGTGGCATGTTGGGTATTGTGTATTGCTGGGTGTGCAATGATAAATAAGACTGGGCTCCTGTTCTCAAGAAGCTCATAATCCAGTGGGCAGAGATACAAAACAGATGATTCTCCAAAAAACTGGGGGTAAGGGCCCTGGTCCAGCTATACACAGGCAGTTATGAAAACACTTCAGAGGGGGACTGGAGACAGGCTGGGGCTGGGGCAGAATCAGAAATGGCTATGAAGCTCAGGCCCTATCATATGGGTGCTAGGAGCCCCAAAAGATTTTTTTTCAACGATGGTATTAGCTAAGAAAGCATTCCCATGATGGAGCCTTTCCACAAGAGGCTGAAGCAAGCGTAGCGTAAGCCAACCTTGAATTGCCTTTAAGGTAATTGTAACTACCTCAGGGGAATAAATGATTTACTCCTACTGTTTTGTCTTTTCTTATTCCTTTTAAAACATTTATTAGCACCCACCGAAAGCAAGATGGTGGCTAACTTTTGTGCATAGGGAAGGGGACAAGGATCTTTATTTTTAGTTGCTTATATAAGTATAGAGAAACTCGGGTAAGATTTATAGGAAGCTAATATTGGAAGCTGTTGGGGGATGGGTGAAAACTGGGCGATCTAGAAGGCAGGGTGGGAGGGAGATTTTTCACTATACACGTTTTTATACCTTTGGGGTTTTTAACACAAAATGTACTTTTCTATCAAAAATTAAAATAAAATCATATCAAAACATTCTCCCCAGCTTCCAGGGAAGCAGAACTGGCGTTGGTTGCTCCACAGCTGACTTTGCTCTCTCTCTACAGCACCCTCCACCCCTGTGATCCGTGTCGAGGACTGTACCGTGTGTTGGAACACGGCCACCATCCGATGGCAGTCTGCTAACCCAGAGGCCACTGAGACCTATACTCTAGAGTATTGCAAGCAGCACTGTCCAGAGGGCGAGGGCCTCAGGTAAGGATCCTTCTCCAGGGGGGACCCCACCTCTCCACAGGGAGAACCTGGGGAGCCAGGAACCCAGCTCAGGGCCCAAAGCTAACCGCTGAGCTGTGTCCACAGAGGGTGGAAAGCTTCCTGAAATCCTGCTGAGCTAATTAAGTTGACTTGATTTGCAACTCTGTCAATGAACTCCAAGTTTCTGATAATACACATGGTACAATGCAGAATAATAATTCCCTTGTAAGAAAAATGTTTGTGAATTTTAATAGGAAAACATTCTTTGAGGTATACTTAACATGAGTTATTAGACAGGATTTATGCATATTTTATGCACATTTTAGTATAATTATTTTAGTTATATCAGAATAGGTACCACCTAAGTCAGGAAACTAATGGTGAGCTTGTACACAATGTTAATATGTATTGGTAATGTGCAAGTGTAAAATGTAAATTTGAATGTCTCTGTAATATATTGCTGATATTAAAGGAGTTAATTACATATGTAATCACAGAGACATACCTGCCTCTCCAAGACCATGAAGACTCTAGAGATTTTTGTGGGAAAAAAGAGATGTAAAGCTTTCTCACTAGAATTATGAAGCTAAAATTTGATAAATGTTAATTCATTTACTGACACTGTGATTTCTTAACCTCCACTCCATGGCAATAGGACAACTTCATGTTCAGATCATAGATCATTATTTTTAATATTCATATTTTGATAGAGACATGTTTAACTTTTTTCAAACCAAATTTACTGAGATAAACAATTGTGGTAGGTTATGGAACTTAGAAATAATGGTATGAAATTAGGTAGCTTTTCAATGAAGTATATTATTAAGCTCTTATTTTCATAATCAATCAACAACTATTTATTTAGTTACGATATGAGGTTTCATACAACTGAGCAATAATTATAGTTTCTTTCAAGTGTGTGAAGACAGGCTTCACAAAATAATGATCAAAGGATGAATTAATGTTGAGGGTGTGAACGGGTAGGATGTAGGCATTTCAGCAGAAGTGAGAACAGAGTAAATATACACCTCTGTTAACGTGCCAATTGTTTGCTGTAAGGCAGGCTTCAATACTAAGCAAATGGCTGAGAAGTGAACACAGGCCGGGAAAGAGGAGGGGAGGGAGCAAGAGGAGGGGTGGAAAGAAAAGGAGGAGGGGGAGTAGAGGAGACAGAAACACACAGAGAGAGATTATAACTGACTTTTATTAAGGATTTACTATGTGCCAAGTCAATGTCCTAGATGTTTTATGTATGTTGCCTTATTTAATCTTCAGAAGAACTCTGACAGAAAACAGATGCTTCGAGAGGCTACTGAGCTAGTATGTAGCAATCGGGACTCAAACCCTGCTTTGTTAGATTTCAAAGTCCAAGCAGCTAACCTCTCTTTAATGTGACTTAGGGTAGTCATAGACCTTTTCTACGAAACACTTCTGATGCTATGAGAACACTGTGTCAGAGCACCTGAATCCAGGGCTGTCTCTCCCACCATTCTCTACCATAAATGAGGAAAATCCAGTTCTCTCTGAGGAGTGTTCTGAAGTGACTCATCCTTGTTACGGCCTCAGCCCCCAGCTGGCATTTGCATAAATAATATCAGCACAGTTGGATTCTTAAATCAGCAGAAATCTGGAAACCGTGGGACCTAGCGGCCATGTCGCTGAGGGGACTATGATGTAATCTCATAAATGTGGCTGCAGGGAGCCGGAAGCGGGTGGGGCGAGGGGAAGCAGCATCCCCTGAGGGCCTTCAGCACGCAGGGGACTGTGCTAAATCTCATTCAGCCCTCTCAACAGTCCCGGGGGAAAGAAATGATCTCCATTCAGTGAGACCCGGGAAGGTTAAATAATGTGACCACGGTATTAAATGATGCAGTGAGAGTTTGGAGTCAGGACTCAAACTTAGACCTGTCTTATTCTTTCCATTAGTTCTAAAAGTTGTATTCTTATGCAGACTAAGTTAGTCTACCTCAGCAGCCTGACAACTGGGAGCTTTCATGTATCCTTAGTTTCCTTTGTCACATGAAAAACATAGATGTAAAGAGAGAATGCAGTACCATTCAAAACCCCTTTGATTAATGTTTCCCTTTCTCTGGTCATTCTGGGGTCCTCAGATCGAAAACAAAAGTCTATTTGATATCAACAATGAACAATGCATTCCAAACAAACCCTTCTATCAAAGCCAAAGAAACAAATGACAGTTCCATTTGTAGGGGAAGAATGGCCATGCACCAGTTTCGTTAAGACAGAAATTGAGCTTATTAAAACATAAGGCTTGTCATTAGTTTATTCTATTTGAGATTTTGCCAGTGGGTTTTTATTTTTCTCATTAAAGAAGAGCATCTGAGAGGCTGGATAAGCAGAAGTTTATAGTAGTTATGGAACAATACAAGCATCCTTTATTATTGAATGGATATAGTCCAGCAAGTTTAGAAATTAAGGGAAATTCCACATGCAGAGCCTTGTTGATAGTTTGGAGCTGTGTTGGAGATGGAGCTGTTTTTTAGTTGGGTGCTAAAAGACCTGACTGTGCCAGGAGGCAGAATGGTATGTCCAGTCCATAGCCCAGGGATGACTCTCCAGTCTCTGGATCTTTGGTCTGACAATAGATAATTTTTTGAAGCAAGCAAAATTTTGTTGGCCACAGATCACTACCCTGCTCATTTATTAAGTCTTGTTGCTGTTGGATCGTATCGGCGTCATCCTTCATCAATAAAGAAGCCTCAATACCTTACACCCTAGGTGGGCATCAACAGGCTGTGAAATAATTCATCCTTAATCTCAGAGGCCCAGGGCTGCAAAACTCTTTGGTATTTCTTTTGGTTTTCCAATTTGAGAGTTCAGGAGGGAAGGAAAGTTCTGCTTTTTCAGAGCAGCCATGTGTCTTGGGTATTTTGACCATCTGGTTCTAACGACAACTTTAAAACATTCCTTACAGTGTGTGATGGTTCAAAACTCTATAAAGCATTAACTATAATCTATATTGCTCAGCCTCTAAGATGTCAGCTGTAGACAGCTAGTCAGATCATAGAATTGATAAACAAAGAACCTCAAAATTGATCACCACTAGTCAACCAAAGCAAAGAATCCCTATTTTTCCCCTCTAATAGAACCACATTCTTCACTTTGTTTTTCTGCCCAGCAGTGCATAATTAAAGTTATTTTGTGTTTGGAAAGAACAGCAAGCCAAGGGTTGTCTGATCACATTCACTTGTCTACATGAAAGAACCATTATGTAAAGTTGCAACATCCATACCTAAGACAGTGTCTGGTATATTGTAGCTGCTCAATAAATATGTTACCTTAGTGGGTAAATATCAATTAACATTGCACACATAATACTGGTACCAACAAGGAAAGTTAGGCCAGCTTTGAAGATAGTTTCTTATTCAAAATGGTGGGGTTGTGGGGGAGAAACTGTGCCAACAAAGAAGAATGGTGAATGAGTTCATTTTAGTGCTTGGATACTTAAGTAGGAGACAGAACTAGTCTAACCTGTAGGCTGGAAACCTTTTCAAGGCTGACTGATAGTGAAGAATACTTATTATCCTATTTATCCGTTGGTTATATAGCCCTTGCATAGATCCTAGGTTCTATGCAAAAACCTTATGTTAAAGCAGATCCAAAAATTAATCCGGAGGCCATTGCAAGGAAGTAAGAAGATCAAAGATAACTTCTTTTTGATGTGACTCAGTTTTACTAGGTGAGGGCTGGGACCTTGTCTGTGTAGATATTCAATAAATGGCTGTTTAATGAATGAATGGATGAATGATGAGATTAGCTAATCTTTTGTGCTTACCAGCTCCAAGTCAACTAACTGGCTGTAATCTCTAGCAAAGAAGAGAGAGAGAAAACTAAATAGAACTAAGAACTGAATGACTTCACATCTCTTTTTCACACCCAGTCCTTGAAAAGACAGACAGCCTTTAACGCTATGGTCTGGAGTGGGAAGAGAAGTTGAAAAGAAATGAAAAGACTGAGTAATACAAAAACACATACACATGCATGCGCATGCGCGCGCGCGCACACACACACACACACACACACACACACACAGAAGCACAGACCTGCACTTGTTCTCTCAGTACAATGGCCTCTAGGATATTCCAATTTAAGACCAAAAATACAGGTTGAGCTCTTAAGGTGGATGTTTGAGTAAATGAGCCCATTGTGCCCCTAAGTTCCATGACGCAGTGTCTGAAATAGCCAAGCAATTGCCTCCATTCCATAATCCTCACGGAAAACACATTTGCATATTTTGTTGTGTGGGCACCAGTGGCTCATCCCAGCAGTCGGCCCCTGCAGAGATTAGGGGTAGGCGGGAGTGCCAATCCCTGGCTTGTGTGCGGGGGCTGAGGGAGCTCCTACTCACCCCTTCCTGTTTTTCTTTGAATGCTCTCCTCAGGTTGGGTGGGCTCAAAACACTTTCAGAAATTTTCCACCGCTCGGCTGTTTCCTCAGCTGTTCTGTCTCTCCTGTGTGGAGACAAGTCAGCAGAGCTGTGGGTGGAGGAGGGAAAACTGAGAGAAATATAGTACAGGGATTAGCTGTGTGGGCTGTACAGAGCGAAGCTGTGCACTGAATGACAAATCTGTGAGACTCAATATGCCACAAAGGTAGTTGGTAGTGAACCTCCTGCTCCCCAGCCCTGACCAAGGCTATGGGCGGGGAGACCCTTGGGGTGAGGGGTGTTGGACTCTGGGGGCCTGGCCGGTGAGCTCATACTCCTCCTGCTTCCAGCTTTGGGGGCCACAGGTGGTGGGGCAGGAACAGAATTGTCTGTCACAGTTGGGTGTTCCAGCTAGGGACACCTGCCACTCCATCTATGTAATAAGGACAAATAAGGATGAGTTTCCTAATGAACTTAGTGCCTTAGTGAATGAGCTGAAGAATCCCAGCATTCCTTTTTTTTTAAAAAAACAAAAACAAAAAACTTTTTACTAAGCTGTTTAGGTGATGACCGACCAATGGTCAACCCCAAGTGATTTGACCTTTTCTGCAGCCTGTGGGTAAAGGAGGCAGTATTCCTGCCCCATCCTTCACAGGGTGCCAGGAGGGTCGCTGATGTGAGTGGGCCAAAATTCATTACATGATTACAAGCTAAGAGCTCATCTTTATATCATGTTAGTTTCCTGACCCAGGTTGTAACGTTCCTCTGCAAGGAGCCCTTGGAAGAGTGAGTAATAGGAAGATGATTCCTCTCCACCCCCTGCATTCTTGGCATTCAGCTCTTCCTAAATCTTTCTTCCCAAATGAATCTGATTTACCTTTGATAATTTATAATCCTATGTAACTCCTGGTTGTATAGTAAAACCCCAGTCAATGGAAACCAACCTGTTCCTTCACTTCTAATTTGTATTCTGTCAATTTCCAAAAGTTTTCCAGTAAAGGACCCAGATGTAATAGAACCACTAAAAACAACCCTATAAGAACAAGAGCCAGATGATGCAGGGGTGAGGAGAGTGTATCAGAAAGCACGGGTTAAGAACAGTACCTCAATGGAACATAAAATTTAAATCTGTACTTCCTGGCAGCTAAGATGAAAACAGGAGAGAGGGGGAGAGAGCAAGAGTGAGAAAGAAAGAGATTACATAACTTGTCTCTTTTTAAAAAGGAAGCACAACATTTCACTAAGAGAGACAATTATATTTCTTGACATTCAGCTCTAAGATGAATTTTTCATGCAGATCTTTATATAAGGGCTATTGAACAAGATAATAGTAATTGTCTTTAAAAGCAGTTTTACAAAAGATGAAAATACATTCCCTATTAACCATTTTTATAAATAGGACCTGAAAGCATAATGTTAAGTCACCATCCTGTGCAGGCACGTTCTATGGGACCTCAAGTAGTTGTCCACATGTGCGACTTTGAAATGGTAAAGGAGAGAGATCAGAGGTTCCAGAGGAATGAATGTTACTAGGCTCCAGGGATTCTCAGTCTGAAATATAAATGGTCCATTGAGGCCTTGGAGTGTGCTGCAGAGAAAAGAAAAATCCAGACTCCTTCGGCTAGAGTCCTAGGCTCACTGATTTCCCGAGAGCTCTGATTACAGGAAAGCATGAATCCTGTGGTCGGCAGCATCCAGCCTGCATGCCATGTGTCTGCATTATTATGAACTAACAGTGATGTTTAGTTAACAGTGAGTCTCATAGTATCCTCATTTATCAGAAGAAAAATAGGCCTGTTCAAATATTTTTATTTTCCAAGTTAAAAAAAGAAAAAGAGAACCAATATATAAAGAATTTTCTTCCTAATCCTAATTTAACCAAAATTTTTCATCTTAAACAAAAAGTTCCGTATGTACAGTTAGTTAACATTTTATAAATGGCTTCCAACAGCTAGAACTATTTAGTTAGTTGTTTTTGTATTTAATGTTGCTTTATGTTCTCATGAATTTTTCTTCTTTTTGCTGCTTCCCCCTCCCATCCCTTCTCACCCCACACTTGTTATGATTATGTTTCCCAAACCTAACTGATCAACCCAACGGGGATGCTTGTTAACATTTAGATTCACAGGCCTCTCTTAAGAGATTTTGTCAGAAGGTTTAATGTGCCCAGACAGGTTTGGGGAACACCCCTTTACTACACCCCATAGGGCCCAGTAGTGTGCTCTGTTCACAATTTACATTAAATGGGTTGGTCGACTGGCTGAATGTTGGTGTTGTCAACAGGAATGCCAGTAAGAACCCACTGTGTTTTTTAAAAACAATTTATGCTTAGCCATCTGTTGTGTAATTCAGTGACAGCAGCCTCCTAGGCTGCTTCCAGGAGTCAGCACTGGGTTCCTCCATATCGTCTGTGCACATGCTGCCCCCTCCCCCGCCCCAGAATGACATGCTTAGATCCAGGTACAGAGAACAGCCATTCTTCCTGGTTATTAGCCCCCCGGGTTACCTTAAGCACATGTGTGTTCCTTCCTTCCATTCCACGTGAAGAGTTTGGTTTTTTTATTGTTATGCTATTAGTTATCCCAATTTTTCCTCCTTTGCCCCACTCTTCCCAGTCCACTCCCTCGCCCACAGCCAATCCCCACACCGTTGTCCATGTCCGTGGGTCATTCATATGTGATCTTTGACTAGTCCCTTCCACTGCTTTCCACCATTCTCCCCTCCCCGCTTACAGCTGTCAGTCTGTTCCATGTTTCCATGTCCCTAGTTCTATTTTGCTCATTAGTTTATTTTGTTCATTAGATTCCTCTTATTAGTGAGAGCATATGGTATTTGTCTTTCACTGAATGGCTTGTTTCACTTAGCGTAATATTCTCCAGTTCCATCCATGCTGTCACAAAAGGTAGGAGTTCCTTCTTTCTTTCTGCTGCGTAGTATTACACTGTGTAAATGTACTAGTTTTTTGATCCACTCATCCACTGATGGGCACTTAGGCTGTTTCCAAATCTTGGCTATTGTAAATAGCACTGCTATGAACACTGGGGTGCATAAGTTCTTTTGAATTAGTGTTTTGGGATTCTTAGGGTATATTCCCAGTGGTGGAATCTCTAGGTCAAAAGGCAGTTCCAGTTCCATTTTTAATTTTTTTAGGAAATTCCATACTGTTTTCTACAGTGGCTGCACCAGTCTGCATTACCACCAACAGTGCACTAAGGTTCCCTTTTCTCCACAGCCTCACCAGTACTTGTTGATTGTTGATTTATTAACAATGGGCATTCTGACAAGTATGAGGTGATATCTCATTGTGGTTTTAATTTGTATCTCTGTGATGGCTACTGATGTTGAGCATCTTTTCATACGTATACGGGCCATCTATATGTCCTCCTTGGAGAAGTGTCTATTCAGGGCCTTTGTCCATTTTTTAATTGGATTGTTTGTCTTCCTGGTGCTGGGTCATATGAGTTCTTTATATATTTTGGAGATTAAGCCCTTGTCTGAGGTATCATTGGCAAATGTGTTCTCCTGTACAGTAGGTTCTCTCTTCATTTTGATGATAGTTAATTGTTAAATTATCAAATCTTTAGAGGAGTTACTTTACAAAGTTCAAATTAATGTGCATTCTGCAAACAAAATGAACTGAGCTTTGTCACATAGCTCTAAAAATAAATTATTTAATTAATTTTGGATAGATAAGATATATATGAGATACAAATTTAAAAGATACAAAAGGGAATATAGTGAAAATTAAGTCCTTTTTCTACATATACTTTATCTATTCAATGCTCCTCTCTAGGAGCAATTACTATTACCTGACTCATACCTTATCTTTTCAGATAGCCTCTGTACATACAAGCATGTATATATAGTTTTCAACATATGGTAGCACACTACATATACTTATACCATCTTGCATTTTTTGTTTAAAAATATTTCTTGGTTGGTGTCCCATATCAATACCTATAGAACTGCCTCATTAAAAAAATTTTCATTCTATTCTGTTTTAAGAATATAATTGAACTTCTTTTACCAATTAAGAGGCATTGAGTTGTTTTTATCCTTTTACTATCGCAAACAATGATGCAGAAAAAAAACTTTGTGCATGTATTATTTCACACAGGTCCAATGTCTATAGGATAAATTCCTTGAAGTAGAATGACTGGTTAAAAGCTATGTACATTTTGAATTTTGATAGATGTTATAAAACTGTCTCCATAGAGTCTGTAGGTGTTTATAGTCCAGCTAGCAACACGTAAGAGGGCTTGGGTCTTCTATAGTTGCCTACATGGGGTGTGATAAAACTTTCGGTCATTGACGATTTAACAAGTAGGAAATAGACTCATACTTTAGTTGTGTATTTCTATTATTAGGTTGAGCATTTTCTTATATGTTTTGGAGCATGTGTTTCCTTTTGATGAACTGTTCAATTTCTTTATACATTTTTTCATGTTGAATTGTAGTATTACTTTCTTATTGATTTGGAGGAGCCCTTCGTTGTTTAAAGAACGTTAGCCCTCATCTGTGATTTGAGTTACAAATGCTTTCCCATGCGTACTGTGTAACAGTTAGTTGAATTCATAAATCTCATTTTAAAATAGCTTTTAGCTTTCAAACTAAAAATTAAAATATTTAAAACGTTTTTAAGTCTTGGCCAAGTAGCTCAGTTGGTTAGAATATTGTCCCAATTCGTTCTATCCCTAGTCAGGGCACATACAAGAAACAAGCAATTAATGCATAAATAAGTGGAACAACAAATAATGTTTCTCTCTCTTTCTTTCTCCCCCTTCCTCTCTATAAAATATACATATAAAATAAAACATTTAAAAACCCTCTCTTTTTGTAACACCCAATTAATCTATTTTTTAAAACTCAGCTTTTATAACCTGGAATTTGTTTCAGCAGAAAGTGTTAAGTAGGGAATCCAACTTTATTTTTTTTTCAGTATGGTTAACCAACTGTCCCAGCAAGGAATCTCATTTCCCCTTCTGACATGAAAAGCTTCCCTTATTATATACCTATGTGATGGCTCTATTCCTGGCCTTTGTAACCTGTTCAACTGACCCATCTATACAGTTTTCATTATTATAACTTTATAATTTAGAACTTGTAGTAGGTTAGTTGCCCTTAATGACATTCATTTCCTATTTGCTAGTTGATTTTTTAATATAATCTCTAGCATGATATTGTGATTCTAAATCTGGCACCTCCCTGCCCCTGAAAATTTGGTATTTTTATTTTATTAATTATATTTTATTGATTATGCTATTACAGTTGTCCTGATTTTTCCCCTTTGCCCCCTCTCCACCCAGCACCCCCCACTCCTCAGGCAATCCCCCCGCTATTGTTCATGTCCATGGCTCATGTGTATAAGTTCTTTGGCTACTCTATTTCCTATATTGCACTTTACATCCCCATGGCTATTCTGTAACTACATATTTGTACTTCTTAGTCCCCTCAGCTCTTCACCCATTTCCCTATGCCCCCCCTCCCATCTGGCAACCATCAAAACGCTGTCTATATCCATGATTCTGTCTCTGTTCTTCCTCTTGTTTAGTTTGTTTTTGAGATTCAATTATTGATAGACTTGTATTTTTTGCCATTTTATTTTTCTTAGTTTTGATCTTTTTATTTTTTTTAAATAAGTCCCTTTAACATTTCATATGATCAGGGTTTGGTGATGATGAACTCCTTAAGCTTTTTCTTGTCTGGGAAGCTCTTTATCTGCCCTTCAATTCTAAATGATAGCTTTGCTGGGTAGAACAATCTTGGCTGTAGGTCCCTGCTTTTCATGACTTTGAATATTTCTTGCCAATCCCTCCTAGCCTGCAATGTTTCTTTTGATAAATCAGCTGACAGTCTCATGGGACCTCCCCTGTAGGTAACTAACTTCCTTTCTTTGCTGCTTTTAAGATTCTCTCTTTATCTTTTTTTTTTTAGATTGGTAAAAATTTGTTTATTTATTTATTTATATATTTTTTAAATACATTTGTCTCTGCCTCCCTCCCACCATTTTCCCTTGTCCCCTCCCTCCTTCCCTCCCTCAGTTTCTCTTTATCTTTAACCTTTGGTATTTTAATTATGATATGTCTTGGAGTGGGCCTTTTTGCATCCATCTTGTTTGGGACTGTCTTCACTTCCTGGACTTGCATGTCTATTTCCTTCACCAAATTAAGGAAGTTTTCTTTCATTATTTTTTCAAATAGATTTTCAATTTCTTGCCCTTCCTCTCTTCCTTCTAGCGCACCTATGAAGTGAATGTTGGACCTCTTGAAGTTGTCACAGATGCTGCTTATACTATTCTCATGTTTTTTAATTCTTTTTCTTCTTCTTGATTCTTGATTGGTTGATTCTTGATCCCTTATGTTCCAAATAATTGATTTGATTCTTGGCTGCATTCACTCTACTGTTGTTTTCCTGTAAACTGTTCTTTTTTTCAATTAGTGTATCCTTCATTTCTCACTGGATGTTCTTTATGATGTTGAGGTCCTCCCTAAGTTCCTTGAGCATCATTATAACCAGTGTTTTGAACTCTGCATCTGATAGATTGCTTATCTCCATTTCATTTAGCTCTTTTTCTGGAGTTTTGATCTGTTCTTTCATTTGGTCCCTGTTTCTTTGTCTCTTCATTTTGGCAGCTTCCCTGTATTTGTCTCTGTGTATTATGTAGAGCCGCCTTGATTCCCTATCTTAGTAGCGTGGCCTAAGATAGTAGGTTTCCTGTAGGATCCAGTGGCATAGCTTCCCCAACCTGGGTCCTTGAGGTGTGCCCTTCATATGGGCTGAGTAACCTCTCCTCTTATAGTTGAGCCTTGCTTGCTATTGGCAGAACAAAGGGAGAGATATACCCAGGACAATCAGCTGCAAGGATTGGCTGTGATCACTGACCACCAACTTCCACACTATATGGAGGATCAACTGTGCAAGGGCAGGGTAGTGGTGCTCAGACATGGTCTACATATGTCCTCTGTGTGCCCTGGCCCTGGGGTTTCCCAGGTGGTGCAGGTCAAGGTCAGCCCTAACCTGAGTTTTTCTTGCAGCCACCCTGCCTGAGCTACATAGAAATCTGAGATGGTTGCTACTTGTTCTGGGCTTGGAGATTCCCAGGCAAAGCCAGTCTGTGAAAGGAGGCTGGCTGCTGCTAGTGCTGGGCCTTGGGCTTACTGTTGGCCAGCTGTTGCTTTTTGATAAGATTTAGGAAGCTGTGAAACAGGAGCCAAGACCAGCCATTCATATGGAAAAGCAGCTTGGGTGGGCCTGTAAGTAGGGTGGGGTGGAGTCTCTGGGGATCTCCAAAGCGGGTCAAACAGCATTAAGCAGGCTGATGGAGTCTCAGTTATGGCACCAGCTTGCTGGTTCTGTGAGGGGAGAGTTTAGAAAAGGGACAGTGGTCTCTGCTTGTCCTGATGCCAGATGTTTCAGTTTCTCCCTACATGCCACTGGTGCCTTTCAAGCTGCTACCCCAGTGATGGAGCTCAGAGGGGATGAGTCTGAGTAGGTGCGTACATGTAGGGATTCTTTCAGAAGAACTGCTTGGGACTCCAGAAGTTTCTTCCATCTATTCAATACTTGCTGGATTTTGCAGCCAGAAGTTATGGGGATTTATCTTCCTGGCACTGTATCCCTGGGCTGGGAGGTCTGGTGTTGGGCTGGGACTCCTTGCTCCCAAGATATCCCTCCTGAATTTTTATCCACTACATGTGGGTGTAGGACCAGCCCGTTTTGCATCTGTGCTGTCCTACCAGATGCAAATGGTAAGATGTGGTTTCTTTAATTCCATAGTTGTCAGACTTCCATTCAACTCGATTTCTGACAGTTCTGAGTGATCATTATTCTATAGTTATTCTATAATTTAGTTGTAATTTTGATGTGGTTATATGAAGAGGTGAGCCATGTCCACCTATGCTGCCATCTTGAGTGGAAGGCTCCCCCAAATTTGGTATTTTTAAAGATCATGTTAAATTGATTGATGAATTTAGGAAGAACTGATGTTTTGGTAATGTTGCATTAGCCTATCCAAGACCTGAAATGCCTTCCCCTTATTCCAGTTGTTTGTGTGCTTTCCCTTAGTACTATCTCTAAAATTGTTTTTCATATAAATCGTACGCATTTTTGTTATATTTGCCACTACTTTTTTTAAATTAAAATACAGTTGACATGTAATATTATATTTTGTATAATATAATACTACAAATATATATTTACAGTTTCAGGCATACAACATAATGATTCAACATTTATATACCTTGCTAAGTGATTACCATGGTAAGTCTAGTAACCATCTGTCACTGTCCAAAGTTATATTATTATTGACTATATTCCTATTCCCTGTGTTGTACATTACATCCATATGACTTATTTATTTTATAACTGGAAGTTTTTACCTCTTAATCCCCTTCACTATTTTCACCCTCCCAACCCTGACAACCGTTAGTTTGTTCTCTGTATCTATGAGTCTGCTGCTGTTTTGTTTTGTTTGCCTTTGTTGTTTTATCTTAGATTCCACAAGTAAGTGAAATCATATGGTATTTGTCTTTCTCTGTATGACTTATTTCACTTAGCATAATACCCTCTAGGTCTATCCATGTTGTTAGAAATGACAAGATTTCATTCTTTTTTATGGCTGAGTAATATTTCATTTTGTGTGTGTGTGTGTGTGTGTGTGTGTGTGTGTGTGTATCACATCTTCTTTATCCATTCATCTATTGATGGACACCTAAGTGGATTCCATATCTTGGTTATTGTAAATAATGCTGCAGTGAACATAAGGATGCATATATCTTTCATATAACTTTTTTTTGTACCCAGAAGTGGAATTGCTGGGTCTACAGCAGTTTTATTTTTAATTTTTTGAGGAACTTCCCTACTATTTTGCATAGTGGCTGCCTGCTAATTTACAGTTCTACCTACAGCACACATGAGTTCCTTTTCTCCATATGCTTGTCAACACTTGATATTTTTGACTTTTTGATAATAACTCTTCTGACAGGTATGAGGTGATAGCTCACTGTGGGTTTGATTTACATTTCTCTGATGATTAGTGATGTTGAGCATCGTCTCATGTGTCTATTGGTCATCTGTATGTCTTTGGAAAAATGTCTGTTCAGGTCGTCTGTCCATTTTTTAAGCAGATAGTTTGCTTTTTTTGATGTTCTTTATGTATTTTGAATTTTAAACCCTAATGAGTTTTATCATTTGCACACATCTTCTTCTATTCGGTAGGTTGTCTTTTCATTCTGTTGATGATTTTCTTCACCGTGCAAAAGCTTTTTATTTTAATATAGTCCCATTCTTTTACTTTTGCTTTTGTTGCCCTTGTCTGAGGAGATATACGCATATATATATATATTTTTTATATATATATATATTTTTTTTTATGAGACTGATGTCATAGAGTTTTCTGCCTTTGTTTCTTTCTAGGAGTTTCATAGTTTCAGGTCTTACATTTAAGCCTTTAATCCATTTTCAGTTTATTTTTGTATATGGTATAAGAAAGTAGTCCAGTTTTCATTTTTTAGCATGTGTTTGTCCAGTTTTCCCAACACCATTTATTGAAGAGATGGCCTTTTTCTCATTGTATATTCTTGTATCCTTTGTTGTAGATTTATGAACCACGTAAGTGTGGGTTTATTTCTGGGCTCTCTATTTTGTTCAGTTGATCTATAATGGCTGTTTTTGTGCCCATTTCATGCTGTTTTGTTTTGTTTTGTTTTGTTTTGTTTTACCACCACATTCCATGCCTAACAGTACAAAGTTTCTTTATTCTTCATAGTTTTCTAATGAACAAATAATTAATTCTTCTGAGTAAGATTATAAAAAAGTTAATTCTTTTACCACAAGAGTAAAGACAAATAAAATATAGACTCATAATACAAATTTTTACATAGCATTACAAATGCAGAGATATTGACTGTTGCTCTTCACAATGATTGCCCTCCCTGCCTTAAAAAGACTGCAGCAAAGGATTAAATTGTCTAAAATATTCTGCAGTATAGTAATTAAATGTTTCAGCCTATAAACATATCCCTCATCTATTGTGTTGCTAGGGAAAACATGAGCAAAATCTGTCATTCGCATTTTTACTTCCTCAATCTCTTGGCAACCAGTGGGAAGATGGTAGAAAACTTTTTCCACTTGGGAAAGTACATTTCTGTTTAAACGTTCCTGTGACAAGCTTTGCCGCCCATTGTATTGCTCTATACTTTCAACTTTCAATGAAATCTGACTGTGATGCCTTTTTAAATACATTTTTCTGTGACGAGCATACATCTTGGACAAGCTTTTGCCTACTGAAGCCTCTATTTTTCCATTCACTGTGGAACTTAACACTTGAAGGTTATTATTATACTCTAGTACATATGGGTCTGAGAGTTGTTCTTTGGACAAAAACTTTTCTGCCAAAGTTCTGTCATTTGATTTTGTAGTAGTTGGCTGAGATGAACCTTCATAAACAAACAGTAATGAACTTGCATAAAAGTTAAACTGCTTCTGGCTTTCAAACCACTGCAGAATACTCTCAACCTTCTGAATACTGGCAGCAACAGCATCTTTTCTTAAGCAGAATCCATTATGAAAAAAACTGGAAACTTCATTCTTTAGAGTTCTTTTTTTGTTCAGCTTCTTCCATAGTGCTGGTTTTGTGTCTCATAGTGATCCGAATGAACACGATAAACCCTCAGGCCAAGCACCAAAAACCAGTTCTCTTCCATTAATGGGTACTTGTTGACCTGTTCCTGAGTCTTCTCAGATGAGGCAAAAGGATCATAGCTTTTTCACCCTATCTTTGTATCCATTATACAGGGCTTATTAAATTTATGGGTCATGTCATCTAGTTTTAGGTATAAATTATTTGGTGCAGTGAGAAGTGACCAGATGCTGTAATATTTGGCAAATATTTTCTTAGTTATAAAAGAACACCAGCAGTACAATCAGCAGCATGAACCATATTATAGAATTCTAGCTCTCTTGAACCTTTGGAGGTGGCAGTAGTTGTTTCAAAACTGCCATCTGGATGTTGCAAGATACCCAATTTGTCTTTCCCCTGCATATACCAGCCACTTGAGGTGAAAATGGCACACAGCCTGTCACCTGCCAATTTTGGGGTGCTCTTGGAGTGACTCACAGGTGGGGTCTGCATTTCTTGGGCATGGGCTGGATGCTTCAAGCCTGAGGCAGATGGTGGCTCTGTTGCTGAAATAGTAGTGGCAACTATGGCAGGAAAAAGGGTGGAGAGAGAGGGTATGGGAGAACCCGTGGATCACTCAGGCTCAGCTGTGAGGAGACACAGGGCTTCTGCGTTTGGGTGCTGAGGCCCAGGGATGGGGCCCATGATGGCAGAGAGCTTGGTGCTTTCCTGTCCAGCTCCCTGCAGAACAGTGCTTCCTGCTTCCACTGCTCTTGCATGGCGCCAGCCCAGCCCAGCCCTCAAGATGGGTCCAGCAGAGGAGAGGCCCATGGGTGCGCTGTGCTCCCTGCTATACTGTTTTGATTACTATAATTTTGTAGTATAGTTTGAAATCAAAGCATGTGATACCTTCAACTTTGTTCTTCTTAAGATTGCTTTGGCTATTTGGGAGTCTTTGTGGTGCCACTATTTAAATAAGGTCTTTCTTTTGTTATATCTTTATTTAGTTCTTTGTAGATGAAGGCTTTCTTAAAAAGATTATATTTATTTATTTTTAGAGAGAGGGGAAGGGAGGAAGAGAAACATCAATGTGAGAAACATCGATTGGTTGCCTCCAGCACACACCCTGACTTCAGACTGAACCCACAACACAGACATGTGCCCTGACTGGGAATCAAACCAATGACATTTTGCTTTGCGGGAGGATACCCAACCAACTGAGCAACACTGATCAGGGCTATATGAAGGCTTTTGATTTCTTATATATATTAGTTTCACACCTAGCCATCTTACTGAATTTTCTTATTATGAAAGAGGTTTTCAGCTCTTTCTCTTGTTTTATCTTTATCTAGTTATTTGCAATATGAAGGCTTTTGAATTTTTATATTAGTTTCGCACCTAGCCATCTTACCGAATTTTCTTATTATGTAAGTTTTTCAGCTAATTTTCTTAAGTTTTGTAAATAAAATCACATCATCTGCAAATAGGAACAATTTTACCTCCTGTCTCCCAATTTTTTTAACCTCCTTTCTGTCCCTTTGACTTTATGGGAATGCTTTCAGTATTTTCTCATTAAGCATTAGGGCACTAATTATTTTTTACTTTATAGAGTCTGGCAAACTTTTCAATCATTCCTTGCAAAAACTAAAGAGTGCAAAGTGTTCAAGCTAGGAAGGTATTCATTATATTGGGTAGATATCAGCCTCCTTCTGGCTTCCACTCATTTGCCTTCTGAAAACAAACAAACAAACAAACAAACAAATAAAAACAACAGAAGGGATCAGTCTCATTCACCTGGTAGCCCTTCAGACTTCTGATGAAGCAGCGGGTCTCTAAGTTGTGTCTCTCCTCTTCATAGCATTGGAGTTTAACAAATGTCCTTTGTCCTTCCAGTGGAGAGATGAGCAGGGTGAGAATCCTTTGAAGACCTGCTGGGCACAGAGCTCTGTGACTGTACTCCACAGTGTGCTATGCTCCACCAGCCATCGACTAATTTGCTGATGAGTCAGGGTTTCTAGATGCTTTCTTGCCCTCGCATTCCTGGAAACTACACATATAAAGCCATCCTTTTCCACTGCACTATGGCACTTGTAGGGCAAATCCCACACTTATGATGCAAAATGAGACAGTCTGAGTCATATTTCTTGTTGTCTTTTGAATTTTATTATTGGCTCTAGACTTGTAACAGTCAGATCATGATAAGGCTAAAATCCCTTCTTACCTAAGCACCAAGAAATTGCTATGGTTTCATTAGCTGTCTAATCACTTACCTCACTTTGGATAATCTGTGAATTTGAATTCTGCAAACTGCAAGCTCATTGTAAATCGTGTGGATTCAGTTGCAATTTTGACAAGCTTTTGTTTATGAAGTTAAAAAAAAATATATATATATATATAATCTATGGGAGGGTGCCACCCTTCAGCTTTCAAATTCCAGAATTTTTTGAAGTTTTCTTTTGGATAAAAAGGAGGAACAGCTGACATGAAGATTTTTGTGACATTTAAGTGAGATCAGACAAAAAAATAAATAGGCATGGAAATGAACCCTTTGTATCTAAGCTTTTTTACTTCGTTCTTGGTTTTTGAGCATAAGGCAGCAATTTATAAACAATAAAACACTACCACATTCTGTATTGGTTTTATTTTCATGCCTGGTGCTTTTATGTCACAGATTCAGTGAGGTCATTGTGCATGTTAAGTCTACGTGACCTGTTCAGGCACTGAAAGAAGAATCTGATCCTATATTGGGCTTAAATACCTTAGTAAACATAGCATGCAGCTGACTATATATGTGGGATTTTCTCCTTGACAGAATTCATAAAACTTAAGAGGAAACACCCCCAAAAACAACATCTGTGGAATTTAACAACTGCATTGTTTCAAAATGAAGTCATTAAATTATACCTAGTTTCTAGAGATGAAGTTTCCTTACTTACATATCTTCCCCTCAGGCAGAGACAGGGCCTGTGCATGTGATAAGTGATCAATAAATATTTATGAAATGAGTGAATGAAGTCTGAAATTCAGTTCAGACCCCAGTGTGCTTATTGAGACAATAATTTTATTGCTTACTTATAATTAATATACATTTAAAACATCTCTTCAGCCATCAATTCAAATAAAATAAGCAGTACATTTACCCCAGAATAGTATTCTAGATATTAGTTGGGAATTAAATTCTCAATTGTGGGACATATATTTCTTTAATTAACTAAAGCCTAATTAGTTGTCAGTGGACATGTGGCTCAATTGCATGGATCCATTCTCAGCACATCTAAAGATAGTACTCTCCCTCAGGTTCTGGTCAGATGGGAGATTCTAAAATAACAACCAATAACATTTGAGGGGTTTACACTCACTGACCTTTTCCAGACACAGGCACTAAATAGCAGATACATAAATAGACCTAGGCTGCTCCTCTCCCCTCCCCGCTTCCTTCTGAGGAACATATGAGAGTTTTTGTGCTTTTAGAAATGGAGGGGTAAGGTTAGGAAGTCTGTTGTTCTATAAAGATTTTATGCTTTCAAAAACATCTAAATTAATTTGTTTTCTGAGTCAAGGATACTTTTTCCTTTTCCTGGTTCTTCATGTTATTGTCTAAGGTTGGTAGTGAGAAGTGAAATAAATCAACAGAAGTAGAAAATAACCTTGGGGAAAAAAATCTAACTATGAATGAATAGTGGCACCTCTTTGATTCTAAAGCTTTTGTGGTATGTTCACGACAGAAAACAAACAGAACAGAAAGAAATACAAAAACAAAGCAAACAGATTTTTTAAAAACCCTATCCTTATGAGGATGAACATGAAAGTTATTGTGGTGTTGTTTTCATTGACAGTTTTCTAGTGCACATCTCCCAGGAACAGGACCTGCTCCTTAGCACTTGGGTTAGGAATTCTTTCACTGGTGAAAAACCAACTTGTAACTTTCTCCAAAGCTTCTCCCAATGGAAGCCAAAAGGAAGAGCCTTTGTGTGCTTCATTTGGATAAATTCTATAGGCCATAGTATCAAGCAGATTTAAGAGAACTGAAAAAAGGCACAAAACTTCTAGCTCCTTGACAACTTCTGAGAGCTCCCTCTGCAAATCCAGCAAGTCCATTAGTGTTTAAATGGTTGGGCTGTTTCAGTGTACTTGCCAAGCCTGCTGCCAATTAGATGCCACTACCATCACTTTCTTTTCATGTAAACAAGATATTTACAAATAGCAGTTTGGGGGGTTCTTTGGCAATTAGAATTCTCTTTTCTTGCCAGAATTAAGTTTACCTTAAAAGATATTGTGTTCTTTAGAGATCTCAGTTTCTATAACTTTAGCATGATGACCATGTACAAAATCATCGCTCATGTTAAGTTTTTTACAGTTCCAGATCTGTTACTATGATGATTAGGGTCTTTTGTATTGTGGATTGTTTTAACATCATCTTAATCCAAAAGTGCCCTCTGAACCAAGAATTGATAAAGAAAATAGTATATCCTTGAAGATTCAATAGCTCATACTGTTTTCTGAATTAAAACAAAAAAGTTTAGTTTTATTCCAAAGAGCATTTTGAAAGCCATCTATTGGACAAAAGTCCGCAAAGATAGAAATGATTTCACAAAGTAATCTTCGTAAACAATGACCACCTTGTAGAATCTCGCTTGCTAATGCTGGTGGTGATTAAAAGAGAATAAAAATAAGTTACATGTAGTTACTAAAAGATGTTCATTCACTATAGGATTGAAATATGATGAGTCATTTATCAGAATACAGATTCTGATTCAGTAGATCTGGGGTGGGGCCTGGGATTCTGCATTTCTAACTCATTTCCAGGTGATGTATGCTTCTGGGATAAGGAGCACACCTTGCATTATATTTAAAATTATTGCTCTCCCTTTGTATTTAGATCATTCTCTGGAATTAAAGGACTCCAACTGAAGGTTAACCTCCAGCCCAACGATAATTACTTTTTCTACGTGAGAGCCATCAATGCATTTGGAACAAGCGAACAGAGTGAAGCTGCGCTCATTTCCACCAGAGGTATTTTCTCCTTTGTTACATAGCAAAGACATCCTTGATGGCTACTTCTTAAAGGCCCCCACATGCTGACAGGGCTAGCTTTTTGGCATGAGGACTCAAGATTGGTCAAGGGTCAAGACGTTTATTTTTCTGATTGAGAGGGTCTCAGCCTTGGCTACCCATTAGCCGTCTGTTGGGGTGCTTAAAAAATATCAATGCCCAAGCCCCGCCGCTGGACATCCTGATCTCATTGATCTGAAGATGGCCTCTGATGTGTGTGTGTTTCATTTCCCCAGATGATTCTTGTTTGCCCCACAATGTATTATAATTTGTATGTTTTCAGTGTGTGTGGGATGGGGATACTCTTAACTCTATAATATTGTGAGCTCGATTAACAAGCTTCCTGTCTTATTTCTCTGTTTGTTTGTGCCCACCACGTTGTTGGTGTCGATTAATGTTTGTTGAATGGATGAATAATAACTCAAGGAGGTGATAAAACTTTTCAATGACATTTTAGAGAAAATATCCAGATGATGCCAACAAAAATATTTGGCTGTTCTCCATTTTTGTGGAAAGAACTGAGGCATGGAAAGGCAATCATTTTATTATTTTATGCTAAACCCGAAGATGGCACAAGATTGAATGTAGCACATTAAGTGATTTGCTTAACCAGCAAAAACTTGTGCATGTGTCTTATTTGTGATGTAGTTAGGGACTGCCTGATATTTATAAAGAGAAGACAGGAGGGCTCCCTGCCCAGAAGCCTTTTCCCTACAGTCCCTACATGGTACTTGTACCTTCCACTGTTAGAACCACTCCTTTAGGTTACACCAGTGTATCTTAAAACTTTAATGTGCACATCAGTCTCCTGAGGTTCTCATTAAAATACAGATTCTGATATAGTAGGTTTGGGTGGGGCCTGGGATTCTGCATTTCTAACTCATGTCCAGGTGATGTATGCTTCTGGTATGAGGAGCACCCCTTGGATAGCGCAGCAAGTTCTAGTTCAGGAGGCACACCAGTAGAGGTAACCAGCCACTGGCATCCATTAATGTCTTATGAAATTTTCACGGTGGATCTAAAAACACTGGGGTGTTTTGATGTCAGGAGAAAGGGAGATTAAGGTCTGGAATATGGGACAGCACCTGACATTGTGGCAATGTTATAATCATATTTTCTTAACTGCAACAGGAACCAGATTTCGCTTGTTGAGAGAAACAGCTCATCCCGCTCTGCAGATTTCCTCAGATGGGACAGTGATCAGTTTCTCCGAGAGAAGACGGCTGACAGAGTGAGTAGAAGAAAGTCTGCAGTAGAGTATTCTGAGGGAGTGTCACTTCACTGTGGCCTCACTCTGCATAGCCTTGGCTTAATGAATGTGCCTGGATGTGTGGTATGAACATAAATATGTGCTCACCTGTACAGTTTCATTATGATTCATTACTAGGGAGGGGGAAAATGACAGAGATAGTGTCAATATTTTTATTGGAAATATAAGCACAGATGGTTTGTTTAAAACATAGGCTGCTTTAAGGTATTATCTCTGGTTTAATGAAAAAAGAATTCAGGTTAATTTTTCTATTATTTTCAATAGCAAACCAGATTTTGCATCCATCCACTTGAAAAGAAAGAGAGGAGAATGGCATTTTGTTGAGTTTCTAGCTTTGGCCCCGCAGAAGACTTTCAGACTTTTCAGACTTTCTTGCCCATTCCCCAACACCCCTAATGCCCACACAAAGAAGCATGAAATAGAGTCAAATACCGGGTGCACAGTGGGGAGACTGCTCTGCGATTTGCCTGTAATCTCTCGCGGTTATTTTTAAGGGTCAGAATGGTCAAATGGAAGAAAATACATGAAAGACTTTTGAAAACTCTAAGCCATGCTGCACACAGGCTGCTGTTGGCACCGGCGCGGGCTGCCAGCCGGCTCTGACCACAGGACGCTGAGCTGACCAACAGTGACTCGCGCTGCTTTCCTGTCAGATTGCTATTCACCCCTCTCTGGTCCATCCCAGGTGTTACCTGCTCCTGGAAATGGCCAGACCTCCTCTGGACCCTGGAACCCTTTGATTTGATCTGTGAAAGGGTCTGAAAGTGTGCAGTCATTTGCGAGCCACTTCATTTTGAATAATCTTCAAGCAGCAGCCCTATATTCTGCATCTTTGAACCCCCAAATCTAACATGGGGCCCAGAACACTGTAGATGCTAAAGATACACAAAGGAATAAATTCAGGGAAAAAATATTTTAGAAACAGATTGAATAGATTGAACTTTTCTGTCTTTTTAAAAATTTCACAAAAAATCAAAAAGAAAAGAAATACGCTGGTTGGTAAGAGTTCATACATTATCACTGATGGTAACTGTAATGTATTTTATAGAATTTTACTTATTTGTTAACCAAAACTTACTTGTTTACTTATTTGTTGCTCTAGAGAGCAAAGGCCTGTCGGTAGCCACCTCTCTGAAATGTGTTTCGTTAAAGACACGAGAAAGTGAAACACATTCCTTTGCATTAATCATTTTCTCATCAGTTAAAGGGGATAGGGAAAGGTGCTGACTGAGTATTAACGCCGCTTAAATTAAAAATGCCTTCTTGCTGTCTCAGCCATTTTAAAGCAAAATCGAGCAGTTCACGCAAACAAGGTTACCCATCAGCAGTTGAAAGTGCTTTGGTTCATTTCCCAGGGCCTCTTCTAAAAATAGCTAAGGTGAAACAAAAAGAGACCTTTCAACAACCTTTCAGGTACACCTACTACAAATCCCAAGAGGCCAGAGTCCCAGAGACTGCTGACCACAAGCCTTTAAAAAGCACTCTCATCACCTCATCACACCTGGCTAATTTCCGCAGACCACTCTGCTCTGGCCTCGCCAGTCATCTCGCAGTCCAAGAGCGGCACCTCATTGGTCTCTGTGCCCGGTGAAGTCAGTAGGCACTGGAACTCACTGTTAGAAAAGGTTTTGGAGAGTCTTTCTTGCAAGTTTGTGAGAAAACTTTGCAAGCCATGCTTTCTTGGAACTCCCCACCTGCCTCCCTTGTATTTTCTCAGTCTCTTTAAAAGCAGAGATTATGCTACTTCTTTTTTGTCCTGCATTATTCTGGTTATTTTCTGGTTCCCAGTTTCTTCAAGAGAAGCGATGTGCAGTATGTGCATATGGTATGTGGTAGCAGAAATATGTCAAGTGCATTTTGAGAGTTTAGGAGATTCTGTGGCAATCAGGTCAGGGTTGGGGGCACAATAAACAACGGATGTCTTTAGTTAAAGTCCAGCAGTTCCCAAGGATAGAGTCCTGCTTAAACTGTGTGTGTTTGTGAATGTTGATGTCTATGAGATAAAGCAAATCCTGATCAACTTTGCCTACAGAATCCCCTCAGTGCTGGGTGAGGAGCTGCCTGCCTTTGGCCAGCATTACTGGGAAACCACAGTCACAGACTGCCCGGCTTATCGACTTGGCATCTGCTCCAGCTCAGCTGTGCAGGCGGGTGCACTGGGACAAGGGGAGACCTCGTGGTACATGCACTGCTCTGAGCCGCAGAGGTAAGCTGGAGTGCTGCTCCTCCCCTCTTCATCAAAGTGTCATGAGTTGATGTCTAAGCAGAGAACTCCGAGGGCCTAATACATGCCATTCTACTTCCCTGCCCAAGTTCTGAGCCAACGGAAAAAGAAGACCAGACAGACAAGTACATGGAGATTAAACTATTATTCTTCTTACCGAGGAAGTCAATTTTAGAGAATGTGGCTCATACCTGAGAGCAAGAGGGTTTTTTTGTTTGTTTGATTTTTATATTAAACCCTATTAATCGGCAGACAGAGCCACCCAGAGCCTTGGCCAGGCCAGCTTCCCTGCCCTGCAAGGCAGAGTTGGTCTCTGGAGGAGCAGAGAAGGACGTGTGTCTACTTGGGAAGCTCCTAATCCAGAGGTAGGGAATAGGAAGGGAGTTTTGGGCCATGCATAGCTGGGTTTTCCTTCTAAGCTCACCCCAGAGGGGGGACATTCCACAGGGCAATGCTAAAAGGGCAATGCTCTCTCCTTGTTGAGAAGGAATCAGCAGGAGTGAGGAAGAAGTGGGTCCCCATTACGCTTCCCACAGGGGTCTATATCAGGGGTTGGCAAACTGTAGCTTAAAATACAACCCACTGCCTGTTTATGTAAATAAACTGTCACTGGAACGTAGTCATGCTTATTTGTTTAGCTATTATAGCTGTTTTTGTGCTACAATGGCAGAGTTGACTAGTTGCAACAGAGACTGAATGGCCTAAGATATTTTCTATCTGGCCTATTACAGAAAAAGTTGGCAAACCTCTGGCCTATATTATTAGTATTGTCTAGTTGGTTGAAATGAAAAAGCCATTAACCTGTGTTCATCTCAGAGAATTAAGAGCAACCACGTTATGGTCTGAATATGTTCACACAATGATCTAATAAAGGAGCAATGGACTGAGAGCCATAAACCTGATTTTAGTCCTGGTTCTATCTTCCTATTGGCTACTTACCAGAAGTTGGTTAACTCTTTGAGCATAGGCCTCATGGGTCTTGTCAGGGAACAGTGATGCCTGGTCTGGCACCTTTTGGGGTTGTGAGAATCACATGAAATCAGGTACAGGGCAGAGCTTTGAAATTGTAAACTGTCATACAATGCGGGATATTATTCAAATGTAATGCTTTAAAAAGAAAGCCATCAGTGCTGGCAAGTTCCCAGAGAAAAGCCCACAGGTTGGGATTTTGCAGTCTCTGGCTAAACATTTCTTTCCGTATTCTCCTTGACAATTTGATTCTCTGACATAGTTCATAAGGACATCATCTCCAAGAGCTATTTAAAGTTGTATTTCGAGTCAGAGCAATTATGATTAATTGATACTCAGCACTATGCAATGCGTAAGGACTGAGCCGCTTCCCAGAGTTAAAAGTCACACAAACCTAGAGTTTATAATCAGATTTAGAGCTGAAACTAATAGTGATTTTGTAAAAAAAAAAAACAAAAAACAAAAAAAACAACACCATCTTTAGACACTTGAAACCTTTAGAACACAAACCAAAGACTAGCCTCTGGAAACAAATTTCTAGACCCTAGAAAACAGAATATTATGTTTTGTTCACCAGTTTCAACAACTTGGGTATTGAGCCCTTTCAGGCCCAGGGCAGGTTCAGTAAGATCTAGGAGAAAGAATATGCCCACCTGTGTGATCACAGCCAAGGAGGGTCAGGTCACAAGGGCCTTCGTGTTTCAGATAAAGCATCCCTAGCCTTTAGGATGCTGAGAAAATGGCAATAGCAGACTCTTTGTTTTTCACTTTTTCTGGCTTCCTGATTTTAAACCAAACAGCATACTCTTTTTTTTTTTTTTAAATAAATCATATTAATTCTATTACAATTGTCTCAATCTTTCCGCCTTTCCCCCGCTCCACCCATCCCACCCCCACCCCCCACTCCGACAGTCAGTTCCCACTCTGTTGTCCAGGTCCATGGGTCATTCATACACGTTCTTTGTCTAGTCCCTTCCCCTTCTTTCCACCATTGTCCTCTTTCCCCATCCCCTCTGGTCACTTTCAGTCTGCTCCATGTTTCCGTGCCTGTGGTTTATTTTGTTGAATAGAGTCCATTTCTAGGTGAGATCATATGGTATTTGTCTTTCATCAACTGGCTTATTTCACTTAGCTTAATATTCTCCAGTTCTATCCATGTTGTCGCAAAAGGTAGGAATTCCATCTCTCTCTCTCTTACTCTCTTAAATTAAGATTGATTTTATTTATTTTTTTAGATGTCAAAGTTAATTATAAAATATTAAAAAAATTTCAAACCATTATAAAGTCTCAGCCATTAAACCAACATGACATTAGCACAGAAATAATCGAGTAGATCAATGAAATATAATGAGCATTCTACAAACGTATATATCTGTCTAACAATATATGATTAAGTTGATATTTCAAATCAATGGGTAAAATAAGGCTTATTCAACAAATAAGGTGCATGGACCACTATTACTTGAAGTATAACAAATACAGAGCCCTGTTTCACACATTATACAAGAAATATTCAGGTGAGTTAAAAATCAGTATGTAGAATCTAAAGAGTTTTAGAAGAAAATAGAACTAATATTTTTCATGACCTGAAGTAAAATATTCAAACCCAGAAGTTATAAAGTAAATATTGACAATATGACTAAATTAAACATTTAACTATATAGTAATAAACATATAAAAAAAGTTAAAGGACAAGGAACAGAATAGAAAAGTATTTGCAGCACATCTAAAACATGGTTAATAGGTTTTGTTGGGATTTTTTAGGGAAAAAGGGTTCTACAAACCTTTAATCAGTAAATGGATAAAGAATACAAAAAAGTCATTTAAAGTTTTTTTTAAATAATAGAAATAGGCAAGAAATATACTAAAACAGGTTTAGTTTCAACAAATAGTAAAGGAACAATTAAAATAACATCATTGTCACAATCAGAGTAATGAGTATTAAAAATATTGGTAATATCAAGTATTGGCAACTGTGAAAGGAACTGGGTATTCATAGAAACTTTTTCTTCATCTTAAAGCAGTCCCATTAGCATATTTTGCAGTGCTGGTTTGGTGGCGGTGTATTCTTTTAGCCTTCTTTTGTCTGGGAAACTCCTTATTTCGCCTTCCATTTTAATTGAGAGCCTTGTTGGGTAGAGCAGTCTTGTTTACAGGCCTTTGCTTTTCATTACTTGGAATATTTCTTGCCAGTCCCTTCTGGCTTTCCGAGTTTCTGTTGAGAAGTCAGCTGCTAGCCTTATTGGGGCTCCCTTATATGTTACTACCTCTTTCTCCCTTGCTTGCTTTAGGATTCTCTGTTTGTGTTTGATATTTGCCATTTTAATGATGATGTGTCTTGGAATGGGCCTCATTGGGTTCCTCTTGAATGGGACCCTCTGTGCTTCCTGGACTTGTGTGACTTTTTCTCTCCTCCAATTAGGGAAGTTTTCCATCATTACTTTCTCAAACAGGTTCTCTTTTCCCTTCCTCATCCTCTTCTCCTTCTAGTATCCCTATTATACAGATATTATTACGTTTCAGGTTGTCCTGCATTTCCCTCAATGCCTCTTCATTCTTTTTGAGGCTTTTTTAATTTTCTTGCTCTTTCTGGGAGCTTTTATCTACTTTATCCTACAGCTCGCTGATTGGGTCCTCAGCTTCATCAAGCCTGCTTTGGATTCCTTCAACTGTGTTCTTCAATTTAGAAATTGTATTCTTCATTTCCTCTTGTCTCTTATTGATAGTTTCTATGTCCTTTTTCATGGTGATATAGTTTGCAGTAAATTCCTCATAGTTTCCCTGTAGTTTTTGATAATTCTCTCTGAGCTCACTGAGCTCATTGAGCTTCCTTAGAACTGTTGTTTGGAACTCAATATCTGATAGTTTACTTGCCTCTATTTCAGTTAGTTCTCTTTGTGGGGATTCCTCCTTTCCCTTCGAGTGGGGCATATTTCTTTGTCTTCCCATTATTTGTGAGACTCTTCTCTTTTGCTTCTGATTCTTAAGTTGATCTGTCTTGATCTCCTGACTTTGTGGTGTGAACTTCTATGGTAGGAGACCGCTGTCTTTACTTTCTGGATCTGCCTCTGATGATGTCAGATGTTGTACCTGTCTGACCTTAAGCAGTCTGTTCGAGTCTCCCAGGAATCTACTCTCTGTGGCTGTCTTCTTCAGCTGTTAATCTATTCACTCTGCGCTCAGCAGACCACCTTAGACAGCTCAGGGCGGGGCGGAGTCCCTCTTGTGGGTGGTGTTTTTGGGTCCTCTCTCTCAGCTGCTGTAAGGGGGAGGAGTCAGCGCTGGGATCGTGCCGGCTACTCTGTCCATTCTCTCCCCAAAGCCTCCATCCCCAGTCTCTCCTCAAGTGTTACCAGACCTCTCTGCACCTCCTTTAGCCAGGAATCTACTGACTGTGGCTGTCACCCTGCACTCAGCAGACAGCTTAGACAGCACAGGGAGGGATGGAATCCCATCTAGGGGTGGAACTATTGGGTCCTTTGACACTGGCGCCGCTCACGGGGAGTGGTCTCCACCCGAGCAAGACGGCCACTGTCGCATAGGGGATGAGTCAGCACTGAGATCCCACCAGCTACTCTCTCAGCTTCCTCCCCAAAGCCTCCAGTGTCTCCTCAGGCATCTCTAGCCCACTCTGCCCCTGTCCTTGCCAGAAACCAGGGTAAGTGGCTGCAAATAAAAATTTATGTATTGGCCCTTTAAATAGTTCTTTGCGTCTCTAGCCGCCTGTCTCTGGCAAAGAGCAACCCTGCCACTTTTCACAGGTGGCTGTTTTCTGTGTACTTTTTGGGCTCTAGTGTTGTGGGCTAGAGATCCCCACTTCCAGTTTAGACTCCGCTCTTCTCAGGGGGATCCAACTGGCCATTTCAATATCTGGTGCTGCCACCCATGGGTGCCCCGCCTGCCTTCTCATGTCTGTACCGCACTCCCTACCAGTTAGATTGCTCTAAAGCCGATTCTTCTGTCTCCAAGGTTACAAGGCTCCTCTCTTGCCATTGTTCAATTGTTTGTGCCAGGTGATTTCTCCACAATTTAGTTATAATTCCAGGTTGGTTCTCAGAGGAGGTCAGTGTGACTTCCACTTATTCCTCTGCCATCTTGATTCTCTCCCAAACAGTGTATTCTTGATTCTACTTGCACAAAGTCCAAGCTTTAAGATGTCACACCAGAAAGGAGAAATGAAGAGAGTCTGAGGAAAAAGAGAATCTGTCCATTCCTAACCTTACCACCCTCATTCAAGGCTTCCTTGCCTCCTTTACCAGTTTCATCTACAGTGGTATCAGAACTCGGGTGGGATCACAGTGAAGAGGGGAAGTCAGGAAGCCGTGACCAGGCTGGGCGATGAGGGCTGACAGGGGCCTGGGCTCCGTCCTGGCCAGCAGCGAGACTCATGGGGTCCGTCCAGCTTGCGGTGCGGGCCGAGCACAGACAGTGCTGCGGTCACGCAGTGCCTGGAGCCAGACTTCTGGATGGCCCCTGTTGGCTACGGACGAACAGTCCCAAGGAGGAACAGGCAGTGGCTGAACAACGAGTCAGGCCCCGGGCAGATAGCCTTGGTTTTAGGCTAGAGTTCAGGTTGGAGACAAAGCTAATATAGTGAGGAGGAAATGGAGGAGGAAATGGAGGCAGAAGCTGGGCAGGGCCTATTAAAGGCCCTGTGCAACTGGTGGAACCAAATCTTCAAGGAATGTCTTTACCTCCTTGGCCTCCAAGGTGGGGAGGGGCTGACCGGGGCTGGGCCTGGGGGCACCAGGGGCCTTCTACACCAGGGCAGGGATGTGGCTCGTGTGTGCATTCCGAACTCTCTAGACCAGTGCTGTGCAATAGAACATTCTGCAAACATAGAAAAAAGGTGTCACCTGTGGCTATTGAACACTTGAAATATGATTAGTAGGACTGAACAACAGGACTTCAAAATTATCTCATTTGAATTAATTTTAAGTGGCCACAGGTGGCTAGTTCCTGGCTCCTGACGTACCATGGAATACCCTTAAAGTCATTCACATATCCCCTCCAAAGCTGTCAGGCAGATGGTGATGTTTTCCACGATATACGGGCTTATCCTGCCATCTCATCATCGCTTCTGCTGCCCCACCTGCTTGGATCTCCATTTCCCTCTTCCTCCTGTGCAGCCTGGCCATTCTTCACGGCTGAGTAAGAGCCCCTCTGCTCCCCAAACCCTCTGGAAGAGGCCCAGCCTACACTGCTGGTTCCCATCATTGCCACCTGCAACCTTTGTCTGCTCTACAGGTTCCTTTCTCATCATTTAAGTCTTGCTTATCTTCCCATTCCCATGAACCTTTGCACTTTCACATGAGCTTCATTCCGTAATGAAGTTGCCAACTGGCCATTTCCTAAATATACCAGCACTCAAGTTTCTGGGCCTTTAAGAGACAACACAAGGTCTTACAAGTTCTTTGCCTTTTCTTCCATACCAGAGTCACTTACTCCGCTTCTAGTTTTTAGATATTATATTGAAATCTCTCAAAATCCCTCAGGCCTACCACATCCACAGAACTTTCCCTCATCTCTCTTTTTCCTCTCCATCTCTCATTTCCTCCTTTTCCCCACCTTCAGGGCCCCACCTTCCATTTCTAGGACTGGCAAGCAAAACCTCCAAATTTGTGTTACTTTTTTGCACAGAACAATTTAGCTGCTTCTGTTGAGCAAGTTCCCCTTCCGAACTTGGCCTGGGACCTTTCCGCTCACAACCAAAACAGATCCCTTAGATGTGCTTAGTACACACTTTACCAGTCTGTGCCCTGGGCTGGAGTCTCATCTCCAGCCAGTGTTCAAGTCATCATCAATTTTTCCCTCCTGTTTTTTATCATTTTTTTTTATCGTGGTTCCTCAAGATTTCTGAAGTTTTTAATTTCCCATTCCGTTTCATTTCAGATACACGTTTTTCTACAGTGGTATTGTGAGCGACGTTCATGTGACTGAGCGTCCCGCCAGAGTGGGCATTCTGCTGGACCACACCAACCAGAGGCTTCTGTTCATAAATGCGGACAGTGGGCAGCTGCTCTTCATCATCAGGCACAGGTTTAGCGAGGGTGTTCACCCTGCCTTTGCCCTGGAGAAACCTGGAAAATGTACTTTGCACCTGGGTATAGAGCCCCCGGACTCTGCAAGGCACAAGTGATCATGGGCTTTCAGAGTTCGAAAGAGCAATCATTTGAATTTTGGGGGTCTTTTCCCTCCCTTGGATGCTATACATCATTCAAAATTGCTCCCACACATTTGCACTAATAATAGCTGTATGCACAGTGATCAGCACGTGAGCAAAACCACGAAGAAACCTTGTCTTTCTAGGGCAGTGTGTGAGTGAGGAGGATGGGAAAAACAAGCTCTGCCCTGTGGTTTATACATGTTTGAGTTGTTCCCTAAATTAAAAGGATTTGTACCTGACTTGGGAACCAAAATAGAGAAATGGACTTCCACCTGTTTTATTGGTAAAAGAAATCCTCAGATGGACAGGTCTGAGTGAAGAGGGAAGATTGTGCTTGTAATACCTCCCCCTGGCAAGGAACACGGACTTTTTCCACAAGAAAAATGTCACCTCACTTCACTAAAGGATGATAAATCCTAATCACTAGAAAAGTGTTTTAAACCTTCTAAGTTGACAATGAACTCTTTTGTAATAATATATGCTGTAGGACACAGGTCTCTTTTCCCTGAAATTTTAAATGTAGAAAAGTGCTGGATATTAGAAATTTCCATTTTGTTAAATAAATGGTTAGAGTCTATAAAACAAAACGTATTATCTGAACTTATTATGTGTAACTTACCAGCTGGCCTCTCTGGACCGGGACAAACAGCAGAGTAAATAACCATCACATTTCATGGGTTGGCTACTACTAATTTTCACATGAGAACCTTACACATGTGTGTTTTAAAATCAAAACACTTTTTGCTCAGAGTTACAGTCAACTACCAGAAGCTGGGAATCTCCTTTTACTAAAGGAAAGTGCTAGGTCATTTTTAGATATTATATTGAAATCTCTCAAAATCTTCCTAAAATATGTGTGTGAAGTTGATAAATCTAGAATGCATGTTAAGAAGACTGCTCTTATTTTCTATAGTTTTTGGATCATATTATTTCTATAATATTTGGATCATAGAGTTTTTAACATTATGAATTCAGTTATCTGTTTTCTTGAAACAAGAAATAATATCTTACTTTGGGAATATATTTTAAAATCTGTTGTTCCATAGTTAGAAACTCCAAACTGGACCAGTTACTTCATTAATGTAGCCCAAGCCTGCCGTGACGCCAGAGCGGCTGCTGGCAACGCGGGCACGTAGCCAAACAGGAGGAGTAACGTGCCGCTCTGTCAACAACATTACCTTCACTTTTTTTAAGACTTAATAGTAGGAATGTGATGTGATTAAACACAATAACCACAGCAGCAACCATGTAAATTTTAGAATTTGTCTCCGTTTGGTTTCCTCCGAAAGTAGAACTCAAGACCAAGATTTAGTGTTGGTTCTTTACATAGGAGATGATTACGGGAAGCGCAGAGGAGGACGTGGGCAACGTGACAGAGGAAGAGGGAAGAGCCAGTGAAGGGCATGTGTCGTGAGTGGTTATTATCACTGTGAGCGCCTGGGGCTTGTGCTGGGGTACGTTTGGAAACCAGAGGCTGGCACTTAAGGACCCCTGTCCAACACCTCTTAGTTGAGCGCTGCCCCAGGGGGCATTGAATTCCCATCTCCCACCTCTCCAGGTGTGTTTGTTGAAAGCTTGCATGGCCCCAGGGAAGCTGTCCAAGGAAATGAGAGATATGGGTGACTGACACAGGAGTTGGAATCTTGATTCAGCCCTTGCTCAGTCATGACTTCGGACAACTCAGATCCTCCACACCTTTTTTCTCAGGGTGACTGCAAACACCAGATTAAATCAGCATGTGAAGTGGCACCGCATTGTGTAGTTTATGAAACTTCCTGATGAGAGACTCCAGGGATCTTCTGAGACCAGCCCTCCCCCACACCCCCAGTGAGTGGCCCTCCTGTCTCTGACTCCATGGCAAGTGGACAGTGGAAGGCAGGACCCTGGGGCCAGGAGATCCATGTTTTAGCTGCCTTCGTCTGTTGACTGGTAGGACACTTCCTGTTTGGTTCCTGAGGAATTATTCTAGGGCTGATAAGTAGAATGAAATTAATGCTATTTCCCCACATCCTCAAGCAAATTTTTCCTCCTTGATCCATCTCTGAGTCCATGTTCTTTCTTCTCGTCCTTTATTTTCACATACCAAGTACCCTCAGAGAGAGGAAAGGATGTCAGCACATTTTGGTCTAAATTGCTCTTTTGGAAATCTTTCAGTAGTGTTTATTAGTTTAATAACATATGTAGCACATGTATTATCTCTTTTAATCTTCATCAGAACCTTGCACTGTAACAAATGTTGCTGTTTCATAGATGAGGAAACCCACCTCAGAGCAGTTAAATAACTTGTGCACAGCCACTGGCCGGCAGGTGGCACAGCATGGATTGAGATACAGCTCCTGTCCTGAGCTAAGAGAATAAAGTGATTATATTTCGTTTCATTTTGTATCACAGATCATGTTTCCCACATACATGTAGGATGTGAAAATCACATGTGTGATATGCTCATACACGTACACCCCCCACACACACATGTGCATGCATTCATACATACACATTCCCCTCCCTCCAGAACTGACTTCCTTCACAAGCCTCTGCTTTGTTGTTGATGCTGTTATGGGATCACCTTTGATTCTTCCTTCAGCGCCAATGACCTTAATTAGGATTCAAAAGAGTCTATGACATGGTTTGTGAAGAAAAGGTTTTCATACAACAATGCTTCTTCCAGGAGGTACAAGGGCAAAATAAAGGAGTTTGTGGAGAATAAAGAAAAAGAAACAAGGGTCAACACTGTGGTCCCTCTCTCTCTGTCACATATACACAGGGCAACACTGGATGGATACATTGTTCTTTGTCAAAGGTAGAAATAGTTTTCTACTGGAGAAAAGCAGAGCGTATTCCTGTTGTTTTCCCGGAGGTGCTTCCATAACATCCAACAGAATTGAAGAATCACACTTCATCACACCCGCTTATAACATTATGTGCTTTAAGCATCAAATTCTAACACTCTCCCATCAGAAGCATCCTTTAGGCCTCAGAGTGGCCTGTATCTAACATCCCATCTCATCCTTACTGTGTTTACTATCCATTAATCAGTTCAAGAGTTCAGTTGCAGCAAGGACTCCCAGGACTGAATCAGTTTATACTCACAGAAAAGCTTTGTCACAGGCAAAGGATACAGGACAGCCACATGGAGGAAGGATAGGCATTGGAAAGGACTCTGACATCGCAAGTGCAGGTTTGTTTGCCATTCCACTTTCGGGGTGCGCAGTATGCACACGGTCTCCAGGCCTCAAACCACCAGTGTGCATGTGGAGCTCCTTGGCACCAGGAAGCCCACATTTTGTTTCAGGTAGTGGGTGTTGTGGGGCTCTCATAGTGAGCTGATGACACAGGCACTTCCCAGCGATGCAAACAGCCCTAACCTTTGAAACTAGCCTCCCTGGGCAAGGATCAGTAGTTCTGTGGATACACATGCGGTCAATTAAGGCTTGCAGAAATGAACCCATGCTAGGCTCTTAATGTCCTGCATTCCTGAGCTCAGCTGCTGCGAGGTGTTTCAAGAATAATAACAGTAAGAGCTGAGTGTCTGTGCTACTGATAGCCAAATCCTCATGCCCCTGATTTGATGACTGTTAGTGAGAGAAGTTAGACCTAATTTCCAACCTCCCTCACCATGCTGAGGAGAGAACACATTTTCAGAGCTGGCTTTCAGAATAGGAGATCAATGCCTCTTATCCTCTACCCTGTGTACCCTTAAAGTGCATGTGTTGTGCCTCTCTTTTAGGTAAACTTACTCTGCTCTTAAATGAACTCCCATTCTGTGCTAAGTTTGTTTTGAGCTCAGCAGTTTCAGATTCCTAAATAGCATATGAACTGTAAGAGTAGCTTGAGAATAGTTGGAGGATTAAGAATGTTTAACTTGGAACAAAGGCCTCTTAGGGAATGACAAAAGAGGGCTTCAAAAATTTGAAGAGCTGTGATGTGGAAGGAATTAGGCTAATTTTGATTTTCTGCTAGGACCAGGGGGTAGAAGTCCCAGGGTTGAGGAATTTGGTTCTAGAGAAGGAAGAACACCCCAACAGTGGCTGTTGGTGCAGGGACAGGCTGCTAAGCAGGTCATGAGCACTCAAAGTCAGGCTCAATCATCAACCGTTTGTGTTATTAAGGAGCAGATTCTTAGTTTGAGTTCAAGATCCATGGTTTTTAAACTATGTCCCTGGGGCACTAGGATTCCACAGAGGTGCCTAAGGGCCAATGTCGGAGCCAATGGGAAAGCCAAGTGGGTATGAATTCAGACCCATATCTCATTTTGATCTGTTTTACACATTGGGTTCCTTATAATAAGTCATTCAATGAAAAGGTTTCTACAGTTAAATAAAGTTAGAAAACTAGACAGCCACTGAGTTTCAAATCTGAATTCTGTAATTTAGGGTGACCCAAAGTCCCTAAATCCTCCATTATTTCAGAGCCTCTTTTCTTTTACTTTCCAAATGCTGATATATTGGTTACACAAAATATTTTTTAGCCCCAATTTCCAAGAATATCTGTAGATGGCTACGTTCTCCTTGTTGACGTCCCTAACTCCCTGCTTATGAATCCTCCTCCATCACCTCTGTCCCCCTCACCACTACCTACTTCTTCATTCTGCCCTAGGCCCATTTGGTCTCTATCACCCCCAAGCACCGACCCATGTTCCTTTCATTCCTTAAAGCAGTGCTAACACGAGGCTGATTCTTGTAGTGGTTAACACAGCTTTTGTTGAAAACTTGGGGTTAATGAGGAAAATTTCTTCATAGAACCTGAAACAAAATAAAGCTAAATGCAAAGCACCCAACATTGCCAGGAGCCACTTCTGATCTCTGCTTCATCCTGGGCTTCCTGCCACATCGAATAGACTAAACTCTCAATTCTCCTTTATTCTGTAAGTTTCTAGCATCTGCTCAAACTTTGTTTTTTCAACACCAGGCAGGGGAACTAGAAAACATCAACATAGAAAAATGTCTCCTACATAGACTTTTATAATAGAATGAGAGCATGCTATCTTGGCCTCTTCTAGCCTGCCCAGGCTTAGGCTTCCTTTTGTAGAATTAAAAGACCTACTAAGTCAATTCCCTAAAACAAAGAGCACTCCTCTCCCTTTAAAGTGGCTTTAGGACCCTGCTAAGTGTCTTCCCTTTAGTGGGTTTCTGTAGAACCAGTTGATTGAAAATCCTTTCTCAACTTACCTGGACCACCCAGACTTGATGTTGGGCTGCCCAGACTTGGTGTTGGATTTGACTGTGTGCCAGGCCCTTCAGGGAGAGTGAACCTACTAGAGTCAACATGTTATTTGAGGATTTTATGACTTCTGAAGCAGGGGGTAGAATAATTAGGAAAAAGAAAAATGGAGAAAAGAAGCACAATTCATTTATTCACTACATATTCATTGAGTACTGACTCTGGCCTGGGCACTATTCTTGGCCCTGGACAAATGGCAATCATCAAATCAGACAAAATCCCTGCATTCAAAGAGCTTATATTCTGGTGGAGGAAGACCAACAATAAACATGTATATTGCATGTAAGTGGGAAGTAAGAACTAGGAAGAAAATGAATCTGGGGAAGAGAATAAAGAATAATAGGAGGTGGGGGCTGCTATGGATTTTAGGTATGATGGTAAACGAGCTCTGGTGAGGAGATATTTGAATAAAGACCTAAATGAAGTGAGGGAGGAAGCCATGTGGACATCTGTGGGGAGAGAGCATTCGTGCAGAAGAACGCAGTACAGACGCCCTGGGGCGGCAGCAGGGGGGCGCGTGAGCGTGCCAGGAAGGAGCGCAGCAGGGCTGGGGGGAGAGCGGCAGGACGGAGGGTGCCATGAGTACAGTCAGAGAGTAGCTGGGGCCAGCTCACAATGGCCTCGAAGGCCACGTAAGGACTTGTTATATTCTGAGTGAGTTAACAAGAGGTAATTGGTATGAAGAGTAGATTCAATGGCAGTCTCAAAGAATTGGCTTTTCAAGTGTTTGGGTATTATGTTTTTCAACATTAAACAGGATGTTCCATAAAGGCCCCCTGGGCTGACCTCTGTCAGCTCTGGTCCTGCAAGAAATGGCCTAGCGTAGGTGGGAGAGAAGAAAAGTCATTCTTTGTCTCCTTCTCAGCTCTGTCCAGGAACCCTGTGACCCTGCTCAATTCCTGCTTCAAGGGGAGCAGCCCCTGCTGCCTGGCCATTCGGGCCAGCCTAGTGCAGAACTGTGGGGGGAACTGCTATTGTGCCTGGACTGCCTCCGTGCTGAACTGAGTCTGCTTGCCTTTGATGAAGAGTTAGTTGGCAACCACCAAAATGGAGAAATGTAAGCACATTGGAAGGAAATATTGTTATATCTTTTCAATGGCATGGCTTCACAGTTACAGGGAAGATGAGATAATAATGTGTCCACGGAGGCTGCCTCGCCAAACAGGACCTCACAGATGTGTATATGTGCGTGTGTGCATGTGTTTCTGTGTGCATATGTAAATGGTGTGTATTTCATATGTGTGACTGTATATGTGTGTGTGCGTGTGTGTGTGTCTTGGGCAGTTGAGGGAAGTAGAACTGTCATTATAATTCAGAGCCAGTTTTCCCACTGAAGACCTAGAAATTGGATTCATCAGCGCTTCCAGAGGTCGTCAGGTCCACAGGGATTCAGCTGCATTAATCAAGTCCACAGAAGACTCAGTAAGAACTTAGAATGCCAATTGCTAGATTTATAGTAAGAAATCAATTTGCCAAAGGGGCTGGAGAACACATATCCGCTGGTCAGACGATTCTTTCTATAGGTCCCTGAGCTCCAAGACCCACAGGTACCCACCATGGCTCGTCTTGGGCTGCACAGCTGATCTGTGCCTGTTAACCTCTCAAATCTCTCATGCTCAGGTGAACTGACGTATTGTCACACGGGACATCCCATGACAGTCAAAAGGTAGTTTGGTGACCAAGCCAAGTTATGTGGGTGCTCTTACTGACCAACATTATTAAACTGCCCTGGCTGGCCACGGGCCCAAATATTTGAGTTTACTGCTCCAAGTACTTTCTCCCTGCATCTGCGCTGGGTTTCCCTGAGAAATCTTTGTCCTTTGCAGGTTCTTATCTGTTCAGTCCAACTTCTTATATTCACGGTGAAAAAAAAAGGAAATGCCTTAAGATTATTTCTCAAGATACAGTTTTCTCCTTCATACAGTGAATATTTGATTAGATTTCTAGGCCCCGTTCCTCCTACTTTTGATCTGAAAATATCGTGCCTGCCGTGATGACTGTTGCAGATGATAGAACATCATCTCTTGTGTGATGATCTTATTAATTGACTAGAAGTGAACCATACCTTATGTGACATCTCACTATTCTTCCATGGATTGACTACATGTGAAAGGAGGACACTCATTCAAGGATTTGTTGGAATTGATGAGAGAGAGTGATTCAGAACACAGATCCGTTTAGATATTCAATTGACTTTCAAGTTTTCATTTCTATAAAATATGCTTTGGTTTTAAAAGCATCGATTTTACTATTTGGCCTCGAATTTTTCTTGGATTTGTCATAGAAAGCCTGTATTGTTTCCATATTTTCAGTGAATTTGAATCAGTTTTTATAAACCCAGCTGGGAAGACTGAATAGAAACTCCTTCTTGGGCTAAGTTTAGTGCCCAGTTTTATTTAGGGTCAATTCAATGTAATTATGTTTAACCATATTTAATTTAAATATATTTTTATTTAATGTTTTCCATGTCAGGAAACCATGCCAATTCTTGCTGGGACACAAGATGAGCAAGAGGCAACCCCCACCTTGCAGGAGGCTGGGATGGCACACAGGCACTGTGGCACAGCGGGCGGGCCGGAAGAATCACGGGGTTCCGAGTACGGAGAGCTCACATCTGTTTAGGGTGACCAAACAATAATGAATGTTAGTGTTATGTCATTAGCCTGTTGAATAAGTAAGACTCCTGACATATAGTCATAAATGCCATTTTATTTTTGTCTCCTTGTACCCTTTTAAGTCAATGGAAGAAAGTTCTAAATGAAAATGTAGGCAGAGGAACTTGGGGGGACTTACACAGTTTTGTTAGAAGAAATGTCTGAGCTAAGCGACCTGATGGTCGCTTAGAAGTCGTCCACGTTGAGGGGACTGGGGGGTGGGTAACAAGAAGAGAGAAGAGGAGAGTGTTCCTGATGGGGAGTGAAGGCGAGGAGGGGAGAAATAGCTGGATGCCTTTCTTAAGAGGACTCAAATGTCAGGATAGCTGGGGGGCCGTGGGGGACAGTGGCAGGGGCACGAGGCTGTGGAGGGCTCCTGCGGTGGCAGAGGTTGTCCCTGAGTACCCTAGGTTTTAGCTTAGGGCCTCATACCAAGTGGGCAGTAAATACTGTTGAAAGTGAAGTCTGAAGGTCCTTTAAGTTTTTTATTCTTCTGTAACACAATTTACCTTCGTACAATTCAGAACGACTGTGTGTCAACTTCCCAGATCTCTTCAGTGGACAAGTTGAGAGCCATCTCCAAATGGTTTCTGGAGCGTAGTCAGAGGGGGAATGTTCCAGGGTTTCAAACAGAAGCTCTCGCTGGCTTTATTTGCTGGTAGCCAAGCTTTCTCTGGTAGTAATGACTGAAGGAAAGAAAAGAATTGAAGACTCGGGTCAACATTATCATTCAGAGAGAGTGAATACATTCGACTTGTTCAAAACACAAGCAATTTCAGAGGTCATTCTCTTAAGAAAAATGTTGATCAATCATGTCTTTCAGGAAATCAGCTCTGTTGAAATATAATTTATACAGCTTTTTACTTCTGGCTTCCCTCAGTGAATTAAACTATAACCAAGCTTATTTCTTGATTTGCATTTCTCCTTAATTATTCTAAGTTCTACCCCGCAGAGCCCCAGAAAGTGGATAAAATATGCATTTGAGTGTTGAACAGCAGCGGCAGACTCCTACACACCGAACCCTGGCTGTGTGGGACGCTGCCATTTTCCCCAAGTCATTTCAGGTCAGGAACACCTCTGCTCCCAAAGAATAGCATGCAGGGCCCCACACAAGGTTTTTGAATGCACCATATAATATGAGAATTAGGCAGCAGTACATTGTCCTACACCCTCCCAAGAATAAGTTTAGAGCTATTTTTCTGCCACTATAGGCATAGAAGGGATTCTGCAATTATTTAGCCCAACAGAAAACCCTGTGTATCACCCCCATAGGGTTTGAAGTTGAAAATCAGCACAAGATTTTGCTTATTTCCATCCAATTAGCAGAGTTCCTTTTTAAAAAATCACATTAATACATATCATTGTGGAACTTTTAAAAACTAGAAAATTATGATGACTAAAGTAGAAAGCATCCACAATTCTGTAGACTTAGACTCAGTTGATACGTCCTTTGTCTTTGGGCCTTTTTCCTGCTGCCTTCCCCTAAAGCCAATGCAATACCTAGAGATGACACAGGCATCTTCCAACCTTGAGGATGAAGTTCACATGCTGAGCATCAAGGAGCATGAAGATAGGAGCCTGGATTCTTGATGACACTGTTGAGACACCATTCTGGTTCCCTACTGCCTACCTCTGAACTTTTTTTGTTGCTTTAGTTAAGTAGAATTTACCCTTTTAAGCCATTAACATAGCTTCCTTTTGAAGTATGATATACTTTTAGGAAAATGCATAGCAAATTTACAGCATGATGAATATTTTCAAAGCTGATATATATTTGTAGTCATGTGTGATATTAATATATGTGTAGACATGTAATATATGTATATCAAGAAAAAGAATATCACAATAAAATAAGTGACTCTCAGTCTCTCTTACTTTCTTAAGTAACTAACCAGTATATTAAAGGGTAGGTTAGTTTTGCCTGTTTTTGAACTTTCTATGAGTGGAATCACTCAGTGTTTTTTTTTTCCCCTTTGTTTTGGGCTTCTTCGGCTCAACATATTTGTGAGATTTATCCATGCTATTTTGTGTAGCATTATTTGTTCATTCTCTTTGCTGTATAGTTGTATAATTTACAAATATACTACAATTTTTTAATTCATTCTGCTATTGATGAATATTTGAGTTTGGGGGCTATTACACAAAGAATTGCTATGAACATCCCTGCATGTATCTTTTAGTGAATATGTTTGATCACAGCATGCATATATTGAGCTTCAGTAGATACTGCCAAAATAAGTTCCAATTTTGACTCCAACCAGCTCTATACGAGTTTCAGTTGCTTCATATCCTTGCTACCACTTGATATTATTTGTCTATTTTACTTTACCCATTCTGATGGGTATATAGTGGTACCACATTTTGGTTTAAATTTGCATTTCTCTGATGCTGTAGAAGTTGAACACCTTTGTATATATTTATAGGCCATTTGGATATGTGTATTCTAAATTTCTGTTTAAATATTTTGCCCAATATTTTTCTATTGTGTTCGTTCTCTCTTTCTCTCTCCCTTACTCCCTCCCATTCCCAGTAGGATTTCAGTATATATTCTGACTATTAGTCCTTTGTTGGGTATATATTTTGCAAATATCACCCCCTAATCTGTACCTTAATTTTTCACTCTTTTAATGATATTTTTTGGTAATTTTTTTTATTTAGTAAAATTGAATTTATCTTTTTTTATGGTTAGTTCTGTGTTCAGAGCTTTGCTTACCCTGCAGTCATAGAGATATTTTTGTATGATTTTTTAAAAAGTTTTATTGTTTTTATTTTAGCTTTCATATTTATTTATACATATATAATTAATATATGAAATAAATATAAATGATTTTTTACGTATGCTATGAGGTAAAGTTCAAAATGCAGCTTTTCTCTCATGGAGAAAAAGTTGATGGAGCCCCATTTATGAAAGATCACTCGTTTCCCAAGTCACTGCACTGTCACCTTTGTCACAAGTGCTTAAATCATTTCGAGTTGTTTTTGTTGCTACTAGCAGCCAGAGAATCACACCTGGAGTAGGTGTCTGTGTATGTAAACACATATATTTTTCTTCATATCCTTAAATATTCTTAAGAATATAGTATTTAATATGTGTTAAGTATTCCATTATGATGATGCACCATCATCTCTTTAACCAATACTCTGATGTTGGACATGTGTTTTCAGTTTTTGTTTATTATAAATGATTATAAAATGAGTATCCTTATCCAAAAATATTTGCACATACATCTCATTATTTTCCTTTAAGTAAGTTCCTAGAAGTGGAATTATGAATTACTCTATCCAGCAAAGCTATCATTTAGAATGGAAGGGCAGATAAAGTGCTTCTCAGATAAGGCAAAGTTAAAGCTTGGAGTTCATCATCACCAAGCCCTTATTATATGAAATGTTAAAGGGACTTCTCTAAGAAAAAGAAGATCAAAACTATGAACAGTAAAATGACAACAAACTCACAACTATCAACAACTGAACCTAAAAAAAACAAAAACAAACTAAGCAAACAACTAGAACAGGAACAGAATCACAGAAATGGAGATCACATGGAGGGTTATCAGTGGGGAGGGGAAGGGGGAAGAATGGGGGAAAAGGTACAGGGAATAAGAAGCATAATTGATAGGCACAAAATAGACAAGGGGAGGTTAAGAATAATATAGGAAATGGAGAAACCAAAGAACTTATATACGACCCAGGGACATGAACTAAGGTGGGGGATACTGGGGGGAGGGGAGGTGCAGGCAGAGGAGGAGAAAGGGGAGAAAAAATGGGACAACTGTAATGGCATAATCAATAAAATATACTTAAAAAATAAAATTTACAAATTTTTAAAGGTTTTCGATAGATACTGCCAAACCAGCATAATATTAACCATGGCCTGGAAAAAAACAACAACACCTCATTTAAAGTACCATGATTCTACAGGAGAGAAATACAAATATATTTAACTTTTTAAAAAATAAACCTCACTGATTTTTTCCTACTCTTCACCTTCCTAATGACAATGGAACTCAGCAACTGGAAATTATTTGACCTAAATGTGAATTGGCTATCCGGGGTTTCAATAAAAAATTTCAGCATAAAGCCTGCTTATTTATTTCTTGTACTTGAAGCTGGGAATGGAAGCGATGGAGGCAGGCAGTGCTTACACTGAACACGTTATTCATGCTGTCTCTCTTAGGTCAAAGATTCCTTTTTTTTCCCCCCTTTATTTTGCTATTGCCATTTTCTTGCCCCACCCCCCACCCCCAGAAGCTATAGAGGATTTAGGAATAAAATGAAGATAATATGGTGTTTTACAAGAATGTAGGACTTGATTGGTGGGGAAAGGGGAGGAGATAGCGGTAGGGAACTGCTCCTAATGACTCTACCCTGCAATTCATCACATTTTGTTTTTATAGCCAATGAGGGAAAGGAGAGAGAGCAAAAAGGAGAAGCAGAGTGGGGGGGTGGGGCGGGGGTGGAACTCCCACTCTGAAAAGATTATGAAAGAATTAACTCAGAAAGGCTGTGATTGTAGACTCCTCTCCTAAGGCAGAACAAGCTGAGCCAAAGGTGCTCTTACGGGCTAGTCTGCAGTTTCCAAAAACAGACCCTTCTAAGTTAGAGAAGGGGATCCCCTCGGTTGCTATGGTGATACAGGGTTTAGTGGGAGGGTTCCTACTTACCCTCACAAAGGCCAGGATTTATTCTTCAGGGGAAAGTCAAAACTACTATCTCTTAAGGTTCAGGAAAAGCGTCTTTGTGAGTAGATGTGAAGTGCTGCGGAGGGCAGGCTGGAAGCTAAACCGCGGTGACGGTTCTACAACTCTAACCCTGCCGGTCTGCCACCCCGTCCCGGGTCAGCCCAGAGAAATTTGTCTGGTACTAAAGGAAGGGCCCATGTATGATTTGTTGGTTTGTGCTGAATCTAAACCCATAATCATAAACATTTGGGAAGAAACTGTCCTCTTACTTTTCTGACTGAGGAAGGTGATAGGGCAACCCGAGAGTCCCTAGAGAAACATGGGGGTGTGTGCGCCTCGAGGAGCGGCTCTTCCACCACCGCTGACCGTCTGGGAGGGCACCGAGGCCTGTAGGGCTGGAGCCTCGATACTGAGGAGACAGAAGCGAATTCTTTGGGGAGGAATTTCCCAGGGGATTTTCATGAGCTCTGGCAGTGAAGTCCAACTATGGCTAGACTTCAGGAATCTTTAAATAAACATTTCCATTTTTATGCTTTTTGTACTTTCTGTCATGTTGTTATTCTTGCTGTTTCTATTGTTTGTTTGGTTGTACTTTCTTCATAATGTTCTTTTTGAAAATATAATCTCAGATTTTTGTCTTGGCTGAAGAAATTTGAAAAATAAAGTAAGTTCCAGGCTGCTGTGGGTTAGCTATATTAACGTCCTAACACTTGTATCTATGAACATGACCTCTTTCAGCAATAAGATCTTTGCAGATATTATCAACTGGAATAGGGTTGGCCCTACATCCAATGAGTGTCCTCATAAGCAGAAAGGCATTTGGAGATACAGACACACTCACAGGGAAAAAGCGATGTAAAGACGCAGGCAGTGGCTGGAGTGGTACATCTACAGGTCAAGGAACACCAAGGATTGCTGGCACCCAGCACCCAGCAGAAGCGCGGAAGAGGGAAGGAAGGACTTTCCCCGGACCTTCAGGAGGGAGCGTGGCCCTGTGGACACTTGGACTTCGGACTTGTCCCCAGAATGGAGAGAGCACACATTTCTGCTGTTTTAAATCACCCAGAATTTGTGGCGGCAGCCCCAGGACACTCGTGCGCAGGCTGTGGGGCTGCGAGCGCCCCTGGTGAGGGGAGTGTCCCAGCTGGAGACCTGAGCCAAATGCGTGGCTGGAGCGAAGACAGAGCGGCGCTTAGCTCCAGGGTACTTGCAGCCTGGAGTGTCCCTTACAGCGTGACCAGCCCAAGTCCCGTGTGGGGATACAGAGGCGCTGAGGCTTTATGTAGATCCAGCTGGCTTGGATTTTTAAAAAATTGTGGTAAGAAACACATAAAATAAATTTATCATCTTAACCATTTTTAAGTGAACGGTTCAGTGATGTTAAGTATATTCACATTGTTGTGGGACCTAAACTTATGTTAGGGTTGGAAGATACTATACTTCAAAAAAATGATTGCCATAGGATTATCCTTACTCTTCACTCCCTAAAAACTCAGTACAGGCCTGAACCTTAGTGGTGATCCTCTCTCTGATGGGTACAAAGTTTACATTGAGTCAAAGTAGTTAATAAGAGGTTTTGGGTTTTGAAATTATGATGATGTCATCTTTTAGCAACTAAGCTTAGAGCTAATGTCATGCTTCGTTTGAAATTTTAAGTTAAATTGGCTTTGGTCAATCCATGCTAGATTTAAAAAATAAGAAAGAATGTGTGGGATGTTCTTGCTCAGTTATGATAAATGTGATTACTCAAGGGTGTTGCTATGGACCATGGGATTAGAATTCAGTCTGGCACAGTGCCTGGCGCTTTCCCGAATGAGGAGAACGTTGACTGCCAGGTGAAGAAAGGCTTTGTGGAGGAAGTGTCATTAGAGCCAACCTTCAGGAACAAGTTGAATGTCGTCACAGGCAATCTTAGGTTACTTAGTACTGAAAGTACAGCGGAGATAAGTGGGTCAGAAGTGAAAAGCACACATGGGCACTCCTGAGGAAGCCAGCGGATAAGCTGCCCCTACACCGGGAGGAGTCTTCCAGCCTATTCTGAGCTTAATCCCAGTCTGTGTATAGAGCCTCATAAACCAAGACAAGGATGTGTGCCATGAGGGAGAGGTTCTTCTCGATCCCCTGGCTTTAGTCTTGCTCAGCATTCTGAGTCTGACCTTTCTGGGGTGTACTGGTTCAAGTTCAAGAAGTACCTAACAACTTATTCCCAACTGCTTAGCCATCTGAGCCAATTGCCTTGAGCTCCTGATGCTGAGGCACATCAGGTAGGAACCTGTTGACTCTAAGGAGCACAGACACAGTGCTGTCTTTGTCTACCCTTCCCTCCTGATAGGACATTTTCATAGACGGTGTCCATCTCCTGGGTGTGGCTCTGGTGGTGGGATAGTGATTGCGTCGAGGTTGTGTTCTGGCTGGATGGAGGGCCTATCAAGTCACTTGCCCCAGCGAGGGGCCAAGACTTAGTCAGGTCGAGCATCTTCTCAATATATAGAACACGCCCACCCTATTGGCCCACTGCTACTGTTGTTGATGTCAGAGATGCAGACTAGGGCTAGTTGGTTTCATTTAAAGTTGGTTGGGAAATAAAATCTGTTTCTTTAGTCAGCTTAGTGCTTCAATAGCTCCATAGCTTACAAACCAAATGTTTATTTCTTGCTTTTGCTGTATGTCCATTGTGGCTTGGCTGTGGCTCTGTCCCATCTTGTTTTTACTCTGGGACTCTAGCTGATGCAACATTGTTATCTCCCACAGAGGAGGAGCTCAGTGAACCCATTAATTCTTAAAACTTCTGTTTGGAAGTGATCCAAGGTCCTCCTGCTATATAATACAGTGCAACCACCAAATCAGGAAATTAATATCGATACATTACTATTACCTAATTCTCAGGCCCCCATTCAAGTTTCATTAATTGTCCCAATAATGTCCTTATAATAGAAGTATATTGTTCAGAATAACACATCACATTTAGTTATGGCTCTTTAGTCTTCATCAATCTGGAAAAATTTCTTAGTCTTTTCTTGAATTGCATAATTTTGACCCTTTGAAAATTGCAGGAAGGTTATTTTGTAGAATATCACTCAAAATTTGGGTTTCCTTGATGTTTTCTTATGATTAGATTCTGGTTATTCTTTTTTTAAATTTTTGTTTAGGAATATTGCAGAAATGATACCATATTCTTCCCAATGTATGTTAGGCAAAAAAAAAAAAAGAAAGAAAGAAAGAAAGAAAGAAAGAAAGAAAACAAAAGAAAGAAAGGAAGAAAGAAAGAAAGAAAAAAAAAGTCATGTAAGAATACATATTGAAGGATTATTCCATTTACATAATATTTAAAAACCAAAAAACCTAAATAGTATACTTTTAGAAATACATATCTAGTAATGCCATGAAGAAAAGCAAGGGGATGATAACACAAATTTAATATAATGATAAACACAATTTCAGGATAACAATAAAACATAGAGAAGGGAGAGGGGAATGTGATTAAGAAGCAATTTATAGGGATTTCAACTGTTATTTTATTCTTTGTACCTTATACATTAACTGTAAATCTTCTTTGCTTGCATAAAATATTTCATAATATTTTTAAAAATAAGATGTATTTCAGATCCTCAACTTTCTGATTTTGCAGTGAGCTAATGGAAGTTTCTCCTGATCTTTCAGCTAGCTTTGGTAAACAATACCTTAGCTCCCAGTGAGGGTACAGAATGATAGGCTTTGTGTATATACCTGTTGGCCCAGCCTAATTATTAATAGTGCTTTCAAAAGTATTGCGGTTTGGGGTATAAATTATAACAAGTTCTACTTGAATGTATATGGCACCATCATTCTCAAGAGTTCAGAGCACTTCAAGGGCTACTTCTTCCTTTCAGACCTTATCAATTTTATAGATGATGGGAAAGCACCAGTGTTTGAACTTGGCTCTACAGTTGGCGGGTCCCAAAGCTGGGGCTGGCACCCGTGTCTCCTCACTTCCTCCAAGTGTTCTCTTCATGTGCTGCCTCTGTCTGAACTGAGCTTCCGAGTAGACCTGGAAAATGCTGACCCCACAAACAGAAGAGATTGTGTTAACAATGAAGAAAAAGAGAAGCAAAAATCCCTTTTGTTCTAGTTTTTGCCCCAGCAATTGAACCTGGTTAATTTCTTTAATAAACATAGGTTTATTAAAAGTGTACATGATTCCTAGTCTCCATAAACAATGACTCCTAGGTTTCATATTGATTCCCATGTCTAGAACAAGAGTAGAAAAATGGCCTTTTGAGAGTAAATAACAGATAGCTTAGAGACTGGCAGCAATTTAACATGACGGGTGAGCTGTATTTTTTTTACCTGTAATATCCATTCCTTATAATACATAAAGTGATGTCTTTGGCCTATGAGCCTTATACAAGAGATATTATCTGCCACAATAAGCTAAAAAATCCACAAAATTACAATTATACCTCTCATGCCTGGACCTTTGTCTATTTTACTCAATATTCTGTCTTTGGCAACAGCCACCGTCTTCAAGGATATCTTTCCTTTCATGTCCTCAGTGGGGATGAAGGGTTGGAATGGAAGGAGTGACAGCACCAAGTTCCCCTTAATAACAAAGAATGCACTAATTCATATCACTGAAGTACTTACAGTTTTAACCTGATATAAAGAATCCTCTTAGTTTACTTAATTTGTTAACTATGTATAGTAATTCTTTTATTTATTCAAAGGAGTACCTAGTAGAATTTTCTAGAGGTTTTCTTTTTTTTTTTTTGCAGTGCTATTGAGGTAAAATTGACATACAATAAACTGCACATACTTAAAGTGTACAGAATAATGAGTTTTACCATATATTCACATCCATGAAACCATATCCTCAATTAAGATAGTGAATAAATTCATTAGCCTAAAAGTTTCCTTGTGCCTCTTGGTATCCTATCCCCACTCCTTACATGACCCTGTCCCCAAGCAACTGCTGATCTGCCTTCTATCACTTCAGATTAGTTTGCATTTTCTAGAATTTTAATTACATGGAATTATACAATACATACTCTTGGTTTTGGTCTGGCTTCTTTCACTCAGGCTACGTAGTCTGAGATTCATCTGGGCTGTACTTATCAGTAGTTCATTCTCATTTCTTGCTGTGTGGATACACTGCATTTGTTTGTGTACCGGCTGGTGGGCACTTAGGCTGTTTCTAGTTTGGGACTGTTACAAATAAGGCTTCTGCGAACATTCGCATAACCTATGTGTAGACAGGTGCTTTTGTTTCCCTTGGCTAAATACTTAGGAGTGGAATATTTGGATCATGTGATAGATGTATATTTAAAGTGTTAAAGGAACTGCCAAAATTTCCAAAATGGTTGAACTGTTTAAGATTCCCACTGGCATGTATGAGAGTTTCAGTTTTTCCACATTTAGCTTGGTCAGTCTTTTCCATTTTAGCCATTCTTGTATATATAGAGAGGTATCTAATTGTGGTTTTAATTTTCATTTCCCTGATAATCAATGATGTTGATCATTTTTTCATTTATATATTGTTATATAAGCACATGAAATATCTATTTCTAAATTTGATTGCTTGACTTTTTATTATTAAGTTTTTGTAAGAGTTTTTATATACAGGGTGGGGCAAAAATAGTCTTACAATAATGAGCACAGTTTATTCTTGTATTATTATTTATTAATTATTGTATTATTTCCCATATGAACAAAAGTAAACCTTCCTTTGCCCCACTCTGTATTCTGGATACAAGTCCTTTGTCCAATACATCTTTTTCAAATACTGCTTTCCCAGTCTGTGGCTTGCCCTTTTTACTTTCATAACAATATCTTTTGAAGAATAATTTTATTTTGATGAAGTCCAGTTTATTCATTTTTTCTTTAATAGTTCCTATTTGTGTCCTATTTTGAATCCAAAATTACTAAGATTTTCTCCTATGTTTTCTTTTAAAATTTTATAGTTTGAGTTCTTATATGTAAGTCTATAATCTGTTCTGAGTTAATTTTTGTATATGGTGTGAGATAAGAGTCGAGATTCATTTCTTTTCATGCAGAACTTTCCAGGTGCTTCAGCACAATTTGTTGAAAACCTTATCCTTTCCTCACTGAAATGTTCTGGCACCTTTGTTGAAAATCAATGGACCATGTATGTGTGAGAATCCTCTCTTCAGTTCCATTCATCCATATGTCTGTCTTTATGTCAATATCACATTATTATAATTACTTTCTTTACCTTATATGTATTTTTATTTTATTTAATTACTTTCTAATGTTTTAAAATAAGTTTCTCCACTTTTTGATATGAAGCCCAGCAAATTCTTTTTAGAGTTTCACAAACATCAATCAAAACCCCATATAACCATTGTCTCCCTAAACTGAGAAGTCTTGATTTTTTCCTCTGTCCAGAAACTTGATAATAATTATTTTACTGCGTTTTCCCCCTGTTGCTTTAATTTCTAATGTGCTTTCTTTGGGTGTGGAATATATATCCTTGGCATGTGAGGAGGTACAATACACAGTTACTTTTCTTCCCCTATTGTTATCAGTATCACTGCTAGTGTCATTATCATTATTGTACACACACTTTGGTTTCCAACATCCTTTCTAAATCTAGAAAACCATTTACTCTAGTTTGGGCCCCAGCAATTGAACCAGGTTAATTTCTTTAATAAACCTAGGTGACTCCTAGCTTCCATAAACAATAATTCCTAAGTTACACACTGGCCATTCTAGTGGATGTAGAGAGGTATCTCATTGTGGTTTTAATTTGCATTTCTCTATGATTAATGATGTCAACCATAATGATGTTCCTGGGACATAATAGAAAACTCAGATATTATGATTTTATAAGTATAATTTAAATTCTTCCTCCTTAAATATGTAACTAAATACTTTTTCAACCTGATCCTCTTACAAGGATCTTACCCTTTCACCTATCTTTGAAAGACTGTGCTGGGTTTGCCCTGATTAGCTATGGCTTAGTAACCTGAAAAGACTTCTGAAGTCTGGAGGTTTTGTATTTTTTACTCTACATTCAGTTTTTAAAGTTTAAATAAGAGTTGTCTTGTAGTGATCCCTAGAAACCCCACTGTGGTCCCTTCTCCATTGAGAGATGAACTTACTTGCGCATATCATTCGTTTTCTGTCTTTGATCAGTGTTGTTTTCATAACAGAATTTTCCAATCTCCAACCCAATCCTTAAAACCCTAAAAATGCTGTTTTTAAGAGGTGTGTGTGTGTGTGTGTGTGTGTGTGTGTGTGTGTGTGTGAGAGAGAGAGAGAGAGAGAGAGAGAGAGAGAGAGATTATGTCAAAGGTTTGGGGAAATGAAATTATAAACTCACTTAACAATGGCTTATGTCCATGCCTCTCTTGCTTGATGAAACCAGTGAAATTTTTGTTCAAGTTTCAGCAAAATTCTACTCTCAGAGATGTTGTGACTTTAAGTGGGTGAAACTCTGAGCTCTCTTACAGCATTTTGGAGGAAAAGGAAGGGAGGCTGACAGGCAAAGTTGTTAAATGTTAAATCAAAAGCTGGAAAGTCATTGAATGCAAAATAATTTAAACTCCGAATGAGAGAAAATCAGGAAGGACTTCTCAGAGTGCAGGGAGGAAAATGTCAAACCAGCAGCAATTAGGGAAAAGTCAAACAGAGGATTGAAGTTTCCCTTCTTAGAAGAAAGGGCTACTCTATCTTTATTGCCTCCCCCACTTTTCCTTTTTTAAATTAGAATTGAGGAAAGTGACAAATTCTAGAGAAGATAGATGGAGGAAGAGCACAAGAAACTGCTGGGTGAGCAAGAACTGAGGGTGAGAGGCCCCACTTTTTGCTTAAAGCTGTCAACAGCAGGGGGAATATGAATTAAGGAGCATAACCTTACAGAAAAAGAAAAAAATGACCTTTCTCTAAAATCTAAAGGGAAAAGAGCGATGTTAACTAGTAGGGGAAAACAATCACTGCATATTGGAATATTGAAAAGATCTTAGAGGCCATGGAAACCAACCCCCACATTTTACAGACCAGCCAACAGCCGAGAAGAATGAGCCATCAGAGTTCAAATTGGTTCACCACAGTATACTATGTGTGCATTTGAACTAGTTAAGAATAATGCCCCTAATCTTCAAAGAAATGGTACACTCCTACAAGACACTCTTTTTATACAGTGGATTTTTGTAACACTTAGTGCCATGGTATCCTTGTTTGAGAAGCACCAGATTAATTGACTTGCTGAAGAACCACAGCTTATTTCATGAGATTTTTAAAACTGTGAAGTATTTAGAAAGAAGTATCATCATCATATTTGGTGCTTAATCAATAGTTCCATAGATTTGTATTATTTTAATAAATAGGTATGATATTTGAGCAGTGTTGTATGATCAAGTTCAACACTGATACCACTAGTTCACCTGGGAGCCAAGCAGATCAGTGCCAAGAAAGACAAGAGTCTTCATTCCCACCACCTTTGTACCTAGACTGAGCCTTATGCTAGAACAGCCTCCAGTTGGTCTTTCTACTTCCTGTATTGTCCTATGCCCTTCCATCTTCTGTACCCGCCCTCAAAGTGGCCTTTAAAAAATGCAAATCTGATCATATCACTCTCTTGCTAAATACTCTCAGTGCTAACTCACTGACCACAAGCTAGACTGAAAACTCCTTACCCTCTAAGTGGTTTTCAAACCTTAAAGTGCATACTGCACATTAGGATCACCCAAGGCATTTCTTTGAAATGCAGAAATTTCTTGGTGTCACCCCCAGAGACCCTGATTCTGATCAGTAGATCTAGCATCAGAGGGGCTCGTCTCTGAGCTTAAGGACAGCCTACTGTAAGTCTTCACTTGCCTGGCACACCATGTTCTCAAGGGCAGAGGACACTGCTGGTGTGTTCCACCTGCTTCTCCCCAATCACCGACTCGCAAGAGTATCATCTTGAGAGATCCCAACAGTGTCCCCCACTCTCTGTGGAGTAAAATATGCAAAACTCATTTCTTTTTTTAAACTTTATTTTTACTGTTTATACTAATATGGATGTCCCCATTTCTCCCCTCCCTTTGCTCATATCTGCCCGGCCCCCATCCCCCCTTCCCTCTGGCCATCATCACACTGTTGTCTGTGTCTATGTGTTATGTATATATTATATGTTTTTGCTTAATCCTTTCCCCTTCTTTCATCTTGTTTGCCCTCCCCCCTCCCCTATTACAGCTGTCAGTCTGTTCCATGTGTTCATGCCTCTGTTTCTATTTTGTTCTTCAGTTTATTTTGTTCATTAGATTCCATATATAAGTGAGATCATATGGTATTTGTCTTTCTCTGATTGGCTGATTTCACTTAGCATAACAATCTCCAGGTCCATCCATGCTGTTGCAAAAGGTAAGATTTCCTTATTTTTTTATAGCCACATAGTATTCCATTGTGTATATGTACCACAGCTTTTTTATCCACTCATCTACTGATGGGCCCTTGGGCTGTTTCTATGCTCATCAGTAGGTAAGGATAACATTCTGGGCTATCACCATTCAATAATGGAAGCTTTGTGCAAAGCAGTGACAGGTGAGAGGAATGATTTCACTTTTCATTTTGACAATTGGGTGAAGCAGACTCTTGGCAGTTCTGCAAAGGTTTTATGCCCACGTAGTTACCCAAGGGATCTGCTTAGCAACCAAGAGATGCTGCAAAGGGAGGAAAGCAGATTTTTCTCTCAGTGGCATCTTGTAGCTGAGATGCTGAAGCGCACAGAAGAGAGAGAGGGGAGCTCTGACCTAGGGTTCCCGCTCATTCTCTGGTCTCCAAGGAGTCCCACCCTGATTGTCCTGTGACCCCTCCCCTCCCCACAGCATCATTCCTTGGGGGCTTGGCTATGCTTGACTAGGTTGCTTTGTGCAACTATTTTTTCTGACTCTAAAATTCAACTGATGTGTTGAATTTTAAAGAATCCAATATAGCATCATTCTCCCATGTCTGGGTTTTGAACTGAGAAAAGAAGTAGGCACTTGGCAAACCAAAGATGACCAGTTCATGATAAAGTTAATGTTGAAGAATGGGGCTTATATCTGCAGGCAAGCGGGCTTCCTGAGATTGAATCCCAGAACTGAGGCGAACCCCTTAAATGACAGCCCCACCAATCCTCCTCCCTCCAGCTCGGGCAGTCCAGAGATGTGCCCTCAGCTGGTAGGTGGGCTCCCTGGAGGAAGGGGCTGGGCAAGTCTTGTGTCTCTTCTAAACACACTAGTCTGGTGACTCCTCCAGTCTCCCCTGGTGGAGGAAGTCAAGGGCAAGGAGAAAGCGCAGTGGTACTTGCCCTTTCAAGGCCAGAAACATTAGGCACAGGCCCAGGCATTCCATCAGCCCAATTAGGTTTATGTGAACTGTTAAAGGTTTGGAAAATATAAAGAATAAAATGGAAGTCAGTAGTAATCCCAGGGATATAATATATGCTATTCTAAGGCAATTATTTCCCTTCTTCTAAAGTTTCTTAATTTGGGATGTATTTTACAATTATATATACTTAACGTGCTATTATTATTTCTTCATAAAAGGCTTTTGTTAGGCTTCTGTGCCTCTTCCAGTTGTTAATATCTTAGAAATAAAGACATAGAGTAAATTTCAATTATTTTTCAAAAACAGGGATTATACTAGGGCATCTTCTCATGTCAGTAGTAGGGAAAACCTGATGCATAATGACTGTAAAATATTTCATCAACTGAATGCATTAGAGTGTATTTAACTATGTCTACCCCTTGGCGTTTAAGTTGTGGTCTTTTTAGTTTTTAGTATTATAGATAATGTTGTGATAAACTTCCTTGTGCCTGTCTTTTCTCCAAATATGATGCTTTTCCCCTTAAGAATTAGTCCTCAAATTCAGGATATTAACTTGTTAAAAGGTTGGCAGTCATATGTGATCGCATTGTCCCTCAGAAAAGTTACCCACCTAAACCCCCCGTTGGCGCTGTCCGAGCGCTCATCGCACAGCATCGTCCGTAGCAATGAATATTTAGGCCGTCATTATTACCTATAAGGTGGCTAGCCTTTCTCTGACCTTGAAGATTGTCAGTCCTTAATACCTGTCCTGCCACTCCTTGTCAACCCCCTCCCCCACCCTCCCCGTTTAGTCCAGAGTCTCCTGGAAGAATGAGAACAAGTAGAGAGGGTGAGGCCAAGTACATTCAGGTTCCTTGTTGCTGCAAACCTTTCTGCCAATCCCCACCTAGTACCCTGATGGTTAGGCTCACTGATGGAGGAAAGAGGCACCCCTGAATGGCCTAGGGCCAAAGCAAGCAGAGAGGTGTCCACAGCTGCCTTCCCCTCCATCCCACTCATGGCTTCTCAGGGGCAAGGTGGCACTGTGGCGAAGCACTTCCCTGGAAGCAGGCAGGCACAGCATTTGTCTGGACACCTAGAGCACGCTGGCTGAGGTTCCTCCCTGCACGTCCTTCTCCCCACTCTTGACCCCGGTGCTCAGCACTGGAGGAACCTTGAGCTTCCTGCGGAGGCCAAGAAGCATCACTCATGTGGACGCCATGCTGCATCTTGTTCTGCATCTTGCAGTATCAGAAGCAACAAGGGAAGGCTCAGCCTGGGTTTCATGCTGTGTGAGATATTTCCATAAGTATCTGCTGTGGGTAGAGCAGTCCTAAATGCTGTAGGAAAGACAAGGTTTTATTTCTGGTGAGAACTTTTTATGGCACCAGCTCCATGGATCTCCACCTCACCCCGACCCATCTGCTGCTCCTTGGACAGAGACAGGAGACTTTTCTGGGGAGGAGCAGCATGTGTTTGCTCCTCAGAACCGCAGGCGGGAGCAGATTGGACTGTGGCAAATGCGAACCTGGCATATTTACCAGAAGAAAAGCTTTTTCAGTTTTTGGTTCCCCAGAGAACAATGTAACAAAACAAAGTAGATCTGATAGACGGTCCTCAGTGGAATGATTTCTACTCAGGTAAAATATTCCAGAGCTTAAATATGCCCAAATTTCACTGTATCCTTTACCTGCTTCTTCACTAGGGTACCAATTCTTTTATTTGATACTCAAAGATAAATAACTGGGGGTTTTAGGTCAAGCTTTTTAAAGTGGAATTTGGTTGGGCTTCTCCCACTGAGATGGCTCACCAGATCTGGTGTACCAAGATCCTCCAAGCTACAACAATTTTTGTTTAAACAGTCTCTAGAATTAAAGGGGTTTGTATGATTTCTTGGCCAGGTGATCTGCACCAGGTAGAGCTCACTGGTAACAGACCCAAAGTAGTCTTCTTGAGGGGCTCTGCCAGGGACGGTGGACAAGGGAGAAGGGTAATTTGAATGGCTAGTCTCTTGGTCACGAATAATGGAAGGGAAATACCTTTTGCCAAAACAGGTGGGAGTGCAGAGTGCTGAATTACACAGTAGTGGGCAGATCCCATCTTGGGGAAGACAGCTACTTTTGGGGACCTCCAAAGAGACTCAATGGAGATTGGGAAGCAAATTGGGTCGTGTTGCCATCCCCCACCAGTCTAGGGGGGCTTTGAGAGTTGATCTTGGCATCCTGGGCACCTGATCTCTTCAAGAGTGTCTCCTGTCTGCCCTTCCCCTCCTCTACCCCTCCCAGGCAGGGCAGAGAAGAAAGGGAAAGCCTAGGGTCAGGCACACAGATTTCAGCCAGGCCCCAAAGAGAGCCAGGAGTGGAGGCCCGCAGAATTCTTCTTCCTGAGGCTTCATCAGTAAAATAAGATGTACTGCCTGGGGATGGGGTGTGATTAACTCCAGCCAGTTGAGGAGAGGGTCTCTCTCATACAACCCTTAACTGGGTTGATATTTCTGTTCAGAGAATAGGAAGGAGCCTGTAGGGGAAGCAGGAGGGAAGGGGACCTCCAACCTGTCTAGGGGTAGGGGTGGGAAGTCTTCCCTCTGTTGACATTCTGGGGGCTACACCTTTTGCCGACCATTTGAAAAGCAAATCATGGGGGGAGGGGAAATGAATGAATATATATATATCAGAAAGATAATAAAGAAGATGTAATTTCCATAATTAAAAAACTAAAAGGTAAGATGGGCTTAAAATCAAACATTTAAACATGAAAAGATATTTTAAAATAAGCTTAAAAATAAGAAATTTTGTTTAAAATTTCAATATAAAGGAAAAAATTAACTAAAGCAAATTAGGTTTTAAAATGAGAAAAAGAAAAGGCCTCACGTTCAAAAAATAAAATTTAAGAAATTTTGTTTGTAGGAAGTTGGGAAAGTTGCAATTCCAATAATAAAGTTTTTTCAAAAGAGGGGTTACAGTTGGATGGGATTTTAAATAAGATAAATGGCTGAACTCCAAGAAGAGATTAACAATGAAACTACACATGATTAAAATAAAACCTAAAAGCCATGAGGTGAGAAGTTAAAAATAGGTAAAAGAAGCTAATGATAACAGGATTTATAAACATTATAGAGTAAAAGGAAAAATTGATATAATAAAGTGAAAAAGAAAATTTTATTGATCAGTTGCCTTCTGTAAGTGCCCCAGAGCTCAAACCTTCAACCCAGGTAAGGGCCCCGACTGGGAATTGAACCCGCAGCCTTTCGGAGTATGGGATGACACTCCAATCAGCTGAGCCATTCGGCCAGGAGAAAAAGGAAAAGTTTTTACATTTAGAGGTGGGCGAACAACAAGGAGGGTGAGGAGGAAACAGTGCACACATACATGTTCCAGAAGCTGCTGAACTTATTAGTCCTCTCCTGGGGGACTAACCTCCACTTCAAAGGGTGCCATGTCATTTTGGGGGAACAAAGAGTTAGGTGGCAGAGAATCAAGAGCTCCTTTTCCCCTCATTGTCCTAAACATCACCCCCCGGGGCTCTTCGCTTCGTCTGACCCTCACAGTATTTCTCCTTGCTCCTTAATATGGTAATTAATTACCAACCTACTCGAGAAGCCCTGAAGGAAAGGGATTTTCCAGAGACAGGGCAGCCACGGGTCAGGAGAAAGAGCCTAGATCCTGCTTTGCTGCCCCTCACTCCCCTACTCTCACAGGAAATGGAGAAGATATGAAAAAGAGCGAAGAGAAAATCAAATATGGATTGAGGGTAAAATGCCTAGTACTGTGAACCACTCACTAACACCTCCTTTTGATGTCTTCTGCATCAGAACATAAATACCAGTGGCAGGAAGTTCTGTAACGTTGCTAAAACTACCCCATATGTAATTATATATTCTAACTGTATTGGCTCAAAATTGTGCAGAATAAAGTATAACCCAAAGAGAAACCAAAAATAGTTACTTGGTTTCCTTTGCCAAATTCCCTTGAAAACTATAAATGCATGAGAGTTTAAAATTAGGGAATCAGCTAACAAGTATTTGTTGAGTATCCCGTGTTTGGAGGCCTTCGGCCTCCCTGGAAGCAGCAGGGACGACTTGCTGGCCTCGCTGTGAACAGGAAGGGCACTCGGCCCAGTGTCGGCAAGTTTTCATTACCCTGACCTACTTTTCATCAGTCTGATAGCCAAAAGCCATATTTTGGGCAGGCCTGCTCCTCCAGGGTCTCTTCTTGGCCCACCGCGAAAAGACCCCAGTGTTTTCTCTTTTTTCTTCTCTTTGAGACGATATTTCTCCAAGTGGGCATTTTACAAAGCTCTGTGCTTTGTTTCCACTTCCTGAATTTGCTCTCTTCTGCCTCAGACTGTGCTGCAGGTCTGACAACACAGTCTAACCAACAGCAGGTCAGATCCTTTGGTAAGAGCTTGGGTTATATTTAAAAATTAATTTCAGATTTCCAAGTTTCTGTTTATTACCGTGTAACCTGGTTTCCACTAGCTTGTTGGTAATAGAGAAGTCCTATGAGCCTTATTGACCCCAAAATAACCCAATACACGAACCTTCAAGTCATCGACATTTGGGAGAGAGCCTGGGGGACCCTACACCATCCCACCTGTCCTTGTGTTCTCTTCTAGCCCTTTCTTTGCTATCTATTGCCTGTGAATCCACTTGGAGCCCATGTGTCACCATTACAGCTGGGTCCCATGTCAGTGGCAAGTGGGAATCAAGGAGCAGTCTACGTCTCTCTCACTAGCCTCCCAACAGACTTTTGGAGAAAGTGAGGAGAGGAATGGCCCCTTTTTGCTGCTCACGCTCCAATGGTAGACCTCAGCCATGTTTCTTACGTTAAGCGCATGGCTGCTGGTGCCAAGCAGCGAAGCCTGGAGCTCCAGAGCTGTACTTTGTCCCTGAGGGGCCTCCCCTGCCAGAGCCCTGGAGAGCTACCTCTTCCTGCACTCTGGACCACGCTCTTACCTGCTCAGAAACGGCCTGCTGAGCCCTTTCCTTAGCTTCTTCCCAGAGCTCCTTTTTCTATAAGACTTGGATACAGGAACATGGGGTTGGCTCCAGGGCTAAACTGTGACGTAGGCTCCAGATGGTCCTCCCAGAGGATATGTGACCTCTCCTCATTCTTCTCAACACAAATGGCCCTCATGCAGGTCATCTCCTAGTAGGCTTTCCCATTATTTGATCATACATGCTCTTGAATGCTGGGTCCCACCTTAACCTCTATCTGAGATCTTTGCTCCAAACAGAAAATTAACCTGTGACCATCAGCCAGTCATTTGTCTACCTGGGCCACTGTTTCTTTGTCTGTAAAATGTGACCTACCCATTCCATGTCAGCTAGACCATCAAGGGACATAATCGATGACTGTGCATTTCTAAGAAGCCCTACACAACACTGAATGGAAGAAAAACAGGAGTCAATTGCTTCGTTTCTTTTGGCCTTGAATGGCAGACCAAGAAGAGTGGGAAGAGTTAGTTTCCTTTCCTTTATTCAATCTGTCTGGCTGAGTCTAGTCTTTTAAAACAACAGATTAACTTTATATGAATTATTTATGTATTTTAATAGTATCTTGCCAAGAGACTTTACACTCATATGTGGCTAAACAAAACTGGCCTTGGGATATGTGATATATAAGGAAGACACTGGGCAAGTGACCAATTCTAATTTCTACTTGATGCTGTGCTATTGGTGATGCTAAATTTACACAAGTGTACCATGTTCTGCCAAACCAGCATCACAAGATCCTGATTCACATAAAACCCATTTCCAATCCCATTTATTTGCTATGTACTCCTATGAAAAATGACTTATTTTTTAATAGATATATAAACACATTTTTAGAAATATATTCATATCCTGTTACCAAATCGCCAATGAACCAATATTAAATTTCTGCATCTATTTCTTTTCAAGAAAAAATTAAAATAAATAAAAAATAAAATAAAGTGTCAATGATATTGGGGTTGGGGTATGATGGTAGACCGAATAGAGAGGTAAGTAATAGGGGGAAAAGGGGAAGAAATAAGAGTCTGTCTGTGCCTAAAATAAGGCACCCTGTGCGCACTGACAGTGCCCATGTAGAACACACAGAGAAGTGCACGTTAATTAGTGCTCTAGTGACTGGAGCAAACTGCAACAAGAAGGGACTGTGGGGCTGGCAAATAAGAAACCACTGCCAGCATTTCCACTGTGTCTGCAGCCTTTTCCTTTTCTTTTCTTTTTGATTTTTAATTGAATTTATTGGGGAAACATTGGCTAGTAAAATTATATAGGTTTCAGTTGTACAATTCTATAATACATCATCTATATATTGTGTTGTGTGTTCACCACCCAAAGTCAGGCCTCCTTCTGTCACCGTTTGTTCCCCCATACCTTCGCCTACCTTCCCTCACGCCCCTTTCTCTCTGGTAATCACCATACTGATGTCTGTCTATAAGGGTTTCTTTTTTTGCTTAATCTCTTCACCCTTCTTACCTATCCCCCAGCCCCTCCCCTCTGACAGATGTCAGTGTGTTCTCTATATCCACAAGTCTGTCTCCACTTTGTTAGTTTATTTTGTTCATTAGATTCCTCATGTGAGTGAGATCATATGATATTTGTCTTTCTCTGACTAACTTATTTCACTTAGCATAATACCCTGTATGTCCATCCATGCTGTCACAAAAAGTAAGATTTCTGTCTTTTTTATGGCAGAGTAGTATTCCATTGCATAAATGTACTACTGCTCTGCCCTGGCCAGGAGGCTCGGTTGGTTGAAGCATCATCCTGTAGTCTGCAGGTTGCATTCCTAGTCAGGGCACATACCTGTGTTGCAGTTTCAATCCCTGGTCAGGATATGTGGGGTGCAACCAATCATTGTTGCTCTCTGACATCGTTGTTTTCTTCTCTCTCCCCCCACCCTTTCTCTCTAAAATCAATAAGCATATCATCAGGTGAAGATAAAAAAATATAAATAAAAAATAAATATATTACACCTTTTTTATCCACTCATCTACCGATGGGCACTTGGGCTGCTTCCAAATCTTGGCTATTGGAAATAGTGCCACAGAAGACATTTCCAATGGACTGTCGCACTCTTTCTACCTGGACTGAAACCTGACCTCACATTCCTTCTTGAGAAAATGCTTAATGGTTTGGATTGGAGTCAGCATCCTAGATACAACTAATATTTTATGCTAGAAATCTTGAAGAGTATAGTTAGACTAGGATAGCTGACATAACAACAGTAGCGGGAAGCTACAATTAAAAAAGAAATCTGTGTGCCATATGTTGAAGGAAACTGCTTCATGAGATGTTCAGGGAATTGGTGGTGGTGTGTGGGAGGACCACGGACAAGAGAAGACCAAGAGGAGGGAGGGCATCAGAGCCTGCTGTTGGAGAATCCTCATGCTGCTGACCTCCCAAAGCCTCCCCCAATACACACACACCACACACGCACCACTAATCCCACACAGTCAAATATTTAAATACATAACTTTGGATTTAAATGAAATAAATTTAAAAATTCAGTTCCTCATTTGCTCTAGCCACAATTCGAGAGCTCCCTGGCCATATGTGTCTAGTGGCTACTCTGTTGGGCAGTGCGGCTAGAGAACACTTCCATGATCACAGGTCTGTGAGCAACTTGAAGCAAATGCCACTCTGCAGCTTCCTCATGGCACTACGTGCTAGCCCGCATGACAGGGCTTGTCCTCCCCTGATGGGAGTTAGTCACTCACAGCGCTAACAGAAGCTCGCTTCTGACTCACTCCCTCATCTTCACCTATGCAGAAAGAGGGAATCGGGCTAGGGGAAAGAAAGAGAGAAATACACAACTTCAGGAGTCAAAATTATTTTTCTCCAACATAGAAGTTAGAGAAAGAACAGATGGCACTTTCTAAAAAATGATAATCTGGGATCAAAGAGAAAGGAAGAGCCAAGCATGAGTCTCAGGGCTGCTGTTGATTTTTCCTGACCACCCTAGCCAACTCAACATGATAGTTGTTGTTTCTGTGAAGTACACAAATGTTCTGAGTTTCAAGATCTGAGTTGCACAGAGAACTCTTACTTTCACATTCAATTGAAAAGAAGAGAAGATGCTTGCTTTTTACCCAGACTTCTTGTGATTCTGTGGCTTCCCACCCTGCTGGCTGTTTTGTGTATGAGGCACAACAGATAAGCTTTAACCCTGGAGCTGCTCCCTGGGATTTCCTGCAGATGGTTCTCAATAATAAGGTGTTTGCTCATTTGTTTCTAGGTTCTTTTATTTCAAAATAAAAGTGCAGCCAAATTGACCCATGGGGAGAAAATAGATTAGGCAGAAAATGGCATCTCTTTAGATTTCTTACTCTAATGCACTCTGATTCCACCCGTGAAATTGTCCCACCAGGATGCTGGCAATAACAGAAGAGGGCAGGCCCCAGGGGACGTCAAGCAGGGAGGGACCTTGGTTCTGGGCAGGCACATGTGAAGGCCAGGAAAGTCAGCTGAGGCTGAGAGGACAGGCAAGGGTCATGGGTTTGGAGTGAGAGACCAGCGTCCAGTGTCCAAGAGGTCACCGAGAGGACGAGCCCCAGCTTCCCGCAGAGCTGGACACAGGCCGTTTCCCACCAGCTTGGTCTGGGTGGCCTCAAGCCTGCAGGGGTTATCTGGGTGCAGGTCCTGGCCCTGACTGAGGCAAAGAGATGGAATCCTGAACACTAAAGCTGAAGGGACTTTCAGGACCCTCTCCTAGTGTCCCCCAAAGAGCCTGAAGATAAGAAGCACCTTGCAAGCCCGTTAAGCACAGAACTCTGGGACCCGAACCCCAGTTGAGTGTCTGACAGACAGCTCAACTGACCCTGATCTCAGCTAGTCTGGGAAACACTGATCTATCCAATGGTTTTCAGGCCAGGCCACACAGAACCATGAAGCCTTAAAGCTTCTTCAGAGCTACAGAAAGATGAGGAAAGAATGAGGGAGAAAGATTGGATATAAAAAACTTGAGCCCCCCCATTACAATCTGATAATGGTGAATAGTAACAAATGCTTACCAACCGCTTCTGTACTGTTTGCTATACATGTATTATCTCTATAAAGTAGGCATTGTTATCATCCTATTTTCTGAATGAGAAAACTAAGGCTTGGGAGATAAGGAACTTGTCCAAGGTCACACAACTAGAAAGTGGCATAGCTGGCCTTCAAGTGATAAAACTCCTTACTATCATGTTATGCCAACTTTGAAGAAGGGTCATTGTGTTTGTTTTATGGGTTATTGGGTGTCTTGTAGTATTCAGTCTATAACATTCGTTCCACTGCCAATAAAGATGTGAAAACCATATCTAGTCTGATCTCTACCCTTTTCTATAAGGAATATCAAAGGCCCGGAGAGGTGACCCCCTAGTCACAAGATAGCTAAATGGAGACACAAAGTCAGGTGATCTGGCCTGAACACGGCTGATTGTTTTGCCCAGAGGCCCACTCTGAGCGAGGCTGTTCCCCAAGCCAGCAGCGTGCCCTGGTCCCACACAGTCTATGACCTTTCCACCTGAAGCCACGAGGGCCGCTGCCTGACTTCCTAAGTCTGGTGGACACCATCACTGAGAGAATTATGGCCTCTACTGAGGGCCGGATCAGGTAGGAGGGACATTTAGCCAAAGAGGAGAACAAAGGTCAGGGTGCATTTTGAGTAAATTTCTCATCTTGATACTTGGGACCATGACTCCTTTGTTAGTCTGCTTCGAGTCCTTAGGACTGCAACTGAATCTGATCCTCTTTCACTCCTATTCTGACTAATGTCCCTGCAACTTGGGGCTTCCTGAAAGGTTGAAATATTTTCTCTAGAGGTGGCTGTATTTCAGGCGCTGGTGACTTTTCTTCTTCCCTGGGACTGGTTCATCAATCACTTGGAGATGTTTTGCAATGGAAGGGCAAATATGTTTCTCAGAGCAGTGGCCTCCACCCTAGTCCCCAAAGCCAAAGCCAGGCCATCAGGAAAAGGCTTGGGAAGCAGCCAGCCTCTGTCGTCCAAAACCCTGCATCTGGGAAGTGAACATGCAGCTTTCTGCTCCCACTGGGGAATGGGCACCCACAAGAGGCCTGTGGTCCTGCTTCTAAAACATCTGGGTGTCTGTCTACCCACTGTCCCTCTGAGAGGGACAGGAAAACTTTTAGAAGCTGCCAGCTCTTTATTTGGGGAATCCAGCTGAGCTTCCAAGTTGATTTATTTGATTGATCATCCAAAACCCAGTGTGTTTTCCAGGGCTGCTGTCAAAAACAGATTTTCATGTTGAAAAATCAATTTTCTTTACTTGGCAGAAATGGTTTTACTTAATGTACGTTTAAGAGGACTTCATTCTGGCCCTGGCCAGGTGGCTCAGTTGGTTGGAGCATTGTCCCATTCCCCAAAAGGTTGCGGGTTCAATTCCCAGTCGGCACATGTCTAAATTGCAGGTTCAATCACTGCTCAGGGTGTGCATGGGAAGCTACTGATCGATGTTTCTCCTCTCTCTTTCTCTCTCTGACTTTCCCTGTTTCTTTTTCTCTTTCTCCCTCCTTCGGAAAATCAGTAAACATATCCTTGGGTGAGGATTAAAAAAAAAAAAAAGAGGCCCGTATTCTGTGGGAAACTTCTTGAATGATGTGCCTCTTGACACATAATCCCTTGAAGGGGGTTAGATTAAACAAGGTCTTGACTCTGTTTGTGGCCTCCTTGTCCTCTCAGGTTTCTAAAGAAGGTGATTCCAACACATAGCTTGTAAGCAGCTCTGCTCATTACCAAGCAGATGGATCGCAGACAACTTGTGCTTACATTTTTCAGAGTGGTAATATCCCTGACCTATCTTAGCAGAAAGTCCCATGCTAAGCAAATCTGACCAAGAAAATATGACATTTGAAGGAAGAGGCAACATTGCAATGCCGCGTGCCTGAAGGAAAGTGGGGAAAATGGATGAGTAGATAAAATGAGGGCGGGAGAAGAGTGAATTTGGAAGGGCGCAGGTGTGAGGGAGGCACGCTTTTACCTTTACCCATCTAGAATTTGTTTTTTTCCCCCTAGATGGGCCTGAGAATTAGATTGAAATAAGGCAGGTCAATAGGAGAAAAGCATACAATTTATTTAATACAAGTGTTATGTGACACAGGAGCCTTCATAAGGAAATAAAGACCCAAAGAAATGGGGAGACCTGCTTGCTTTTGTAATATGTTAAACAAAGAGAGGCAGTTACGGAAACGTGAGCAAATTATGTGGAGAGGTGAAAGGAAGAAAAACATTATTTTTAACAAGGTCTGTTTGTGGAGAATTCTCTCAGTCTCAACTTATCCTTGATGATAAGAATCTTGCTTTCCTAGTATAGGGAAGTCATCTTTCATATGTGAACGTCGTCTCCTGCTTTTGAGAAAAAGAAGGATGCTTAGAGCGACTTTTTTTTTTTTTTTTTTTTGTATTGGTATTTGATGGCTTTCAAGTGCTGCTTCCTCAGAATAGTCACTACGCCAGACCAGCCTCTTCTGGGGGCGGCATCTTTTACAATGGAGCACAAAGGGAGGCGGCCTAAGGTGGAATTAAGAGCATCAGGCTTCTGACTAACATGGGTCTGAATCCTGGCTCTGCCTCTCACCAGCTGTGTCTCTATGAGCAAGCTCTTCACTCTCTTCTTGGTGGCTTCATCTGAAAATAGAACTTACTTCATGGAGTTAGAATTAAATTTAATGATGGATATAAAACATTTAGCACTTTGTCTGGCACATAATATGCGCTCAATAAATGTTAGTGGTTATTATTTATCTCTTCTTGGGAAATGATAGTGGATCCCCTATTTAGTATGAGGACCTGGCCAGTGAGATTTTGGTTCATCCTTGACTGTGATTTTTTCAACCACGTAGGCTGCCGTGATTCCCAGGGAAGTTGGCAAGTGGAGTGGACTACTCTAGCCTGCCATAAGGCTTGGGTTCGACTTCCTAAAAGCAAGGAGGCTGGGGAGCAAGCAATGCTCAGAGGCGAGGCACTCCTCAGCCTCCTGCTCACTTCATTCTGCTGTTTCAGAAGGGATTTTTTCAGTTAAAGCAAGGAGACACCACCACATTCAGCTCTGCCTTACAGAGAGAAGACTTGCTGGTCTCGGCAAGCTCTTCCTCCTACCAGCACCGCCCCCCTGCTCTCTCCAACCTCCCCCAACCAAGGTAGAACACGTGTCTCTTTTTCTATCTCCTCAAAAGGAAAACGAATGACTCAGATAAATACACAAATGGCAAGAATAATTAAATCTGGTGGTGTTTGAAGTAAAGCCCTGGCCTGTCCCTGTCTTTCTTACCCCATGGGTCTCTCATTCCTGGCACGTGCAGAGTCTCTGAGCAGAAAAAAATAACAAGCATTCCCGACCCTGGGTGATGAGGTGCAGTTAACCATGTTTATGAACTGCAGGGAATATTTCCCAACTAGAGCCTCAAAGGCCGTCCTATGGATTGACGCTGCTGTCTAATAAAAGACCATTTTCGTAATCAGTGTTCAGTGAAAACGTACCATTTTCATTTATAGAAACAGTGGAGCCACCTGCTATATAAAGGCCCCCTCCTCCTCTTCTTCCTCATCCCAGGGCTGAATCCTCTAGCTCACCCCCTCAGCCAGCTGTGTCTTGTCAAAGTTCCAATCTCCTCCCCCAGAAACATAAATCTTTCTGTCTATCCCATGTGCATTGCTTTTTATACTCTGTCTGCAGTCTAGGATGATGGCCTCACCCACAAAAATAGCTTCATCGTTGACCGTGGTCAGCTGAGGAAGAACTAGGTGTACCCTATCTTGTAAGGAGAAAACAGACGTCGAGTCTCCTCAGAGTCCCAGCTCACTGATTCACTCCCTACCCATTCCCACACAGCTCCGGCTGAGTCAAGCACTGACAACTGAGAGGCGGGAGGCGAGAGGCAGAGAAGAAAATGCTGCTGCAGAGACATGAGCACAGGAACCCAGAGTAAAAGGAAGGGCCTCAGAGCAAGCAGAGGAAGCAAGCAACACAAAAAGATGCAACAAAACCTCAGTTAGCCAGCAGCTTGGGGAATGGGGCATTTTTGTTAGCGGGAGTTTCTAGTTCACTGTGAACAGAGCCAAAATCTTTTTGTCGTAACCCTTAATTTAGAAAAGCTTGCCATATAATATTAGGTCCCTTTGTAATTGCCATTACAGATAGCGAACACAGGATTTTACAGGATCTCAGAGGGCACCAGTGTAGGCAGAAGATCCACTGCACAGTGGAGTCTGTCGAAGGAAGGGTCCAGCTTGGGTGAAATATATGAGGAGCCCCTCTGTTTATACTGAAATAAAAAGTTGCTTTTCTTTCATGTTTTTTGACTTATCTTCATTATGGATTGCTGAGAATTTTTGTTAAATTTTAACTGTGTAATGCATCCTATTCATTCTCAACATCTCAACTTGAATATCACATCCTCTGTAAAGCCTTTCTGATTACTCCTTCCTTTTCCTGAAGTTATTTCCCTCTTTGCGTAGCATACTGTGTTTGAATAATTTGTTAACATAGGATACAGTGACCAGGTGGCTGACCTTGCTTGTTGAGAAGAGAAACTCCAAGTCTTTGCCTTGTGATAGTAATAAGTCCAATTACTTATGAACTCCCAGAAGGCAGAAAACAAGTCCTGTTTTATTGTTAAACCCTAGCTCTTGACCAGAAACAAGGGAGAAAAGGAGGGAGGAGAAAAAGGAGGGAAAATTCTATAAATAGATAAGAAGGGAGAGAGAAAACATTTATAGACTAGGTGGTATAATCTTAATTCTGAGGCATATCTTATGTCTTGTTTCTCTCTGATCGGCAAAACAAAGTGTCTCCTATCATATTTCTGAGTTCTGTTAACAGCTCAGAGACATGATGTTTCGCTCTCCATAAATTAATCCATTCTCTAAATGCTGTTGGAGGTAGGGGTACAGTGGGCTGAGAGTTTAGGAAGAAAATCAGTCAGCAGGTATTAAGAGCCAAAGAGACATAGTGTCATCACCCTAAGAAACATTCAAACCCATAGAGAATTTTTGTAAGAGTTTATCTGAGCCAAACTGATGGATGATATGTACTGGAGAGCACGATGCCAAACACTCTAGAGAACAGTTTTGCAGCTTCTTTCATGCATCTGAAATTAAAGAGGGAAGGTAAGGAAGGTTACACAGAGGTTGGGGGAAACAAAGTGGGGATTGGATTACAGGATGGTTAAGGCTTATTTCAAGGGCATGTTAACCTAGATGCACAAGAACAATAGACAGAGTTTACTTAAGGCAAAGATAAGGCATTTACTAAAAAGTTACATGTCTAGGGCGCGACTACTCTCCATGACCTGTCCAGTTAGGGATTTATGGTCATTTCACCCTGTGAGGTTACTTTCCATAGAAACCATTTTTTTGTCCCCAGTGACAGATCTATGGAAGTTGAACTCGAAGATACATTGGAGACCAACCAAGAGATAGATGGTCAACTCCATTCGACACTGGCCGAGTCTCTATCTTGCGGGCCATAATAAAAAAAAATCACCCAAACAGTCCTTGTTAGGCCATGGCCTGTTGCTTAGAATGGAAAACCAGGAGTAAAGCAAAAAGAGGGCAGGGTCCTGGCCTTGTATCCCATCACACGGCCCTTGTTGTGCCATGTTTCTGGGCTAAAAGACAGCTGTCTGGCCTCTGGCCCTTGGACCATTCGCATGGGAGGGCCACGGAAGGAGCAGACAGGGCTGGTATCTGGGGGATTAGTTCCATCTGCCCTGAGCTCAGCAGAAACCTTTCATCCTTTCCTTTCCTGAGCCTTCTCCCAGCATGCCCTGCAGCCTCATGCCTGCGTGGTGGTGACATCAAGTCTAATTTAAGCCAGGGCCCTGGTGATCCTTTTAACAGCCCTCTAAGAAGATAAACACGTGGCTTAAAAACAAACAGACCTCTTGCAGTATGTGTTTTATGGAGAAGGGAATGCAAGGTGAAGACTTGTGGTAGAGGTTGTAACACTGTCCTTCTGGATCCTGTACACGCCAACCTAGATGACAACCTGTCCAGCATGTGTATGTGCACCAACAGTGTGTACAGAGCTTTACCCACATGACATAACAGGAAGCACATGGGACATTTCCTCAGCACGTCCTGCTGCCTGTGGACTCCTGGGGGGCAGGCCCAGTCCGTCTTTCTCTGTATTCTCAGTATCCAGCTCAGAGCCTGCCAAAGGGTAGGTGCTCAACAGATGCTCCCTGAATGAATATAGTAATTCTATTTTCAGAATTCAGTTATGACTGGATCAACTCTGACCCATTGTCTCTTTACTTCTTTATAGGGATGAGCTCACTGAATGTCCCTGCAGTTCCTAACAGCTCAGCTGTTACTCACCTCATGCCAGTAAGTCAAAGCACACAGGGTTCTGTTCCAGGCCCACTGGACCTAATTTAATTGATTCCTTCTTCCCTCTTTCTTGTCTTCCTTCTTCCTTCCCTCTCTTCTTCTGGCAGGGTGACAGGGTGACCAGTCATCTCAGTTTACCCAAGTCTGAGGGGTTTTTCAGGACACAGGACTTTTGGTACAAAAACCAGGAAAGTACAGCAAACCTGGGCAAGTTGGTCACTCTATTCCCCTTTTCCCTTTTAGAAACAGTTAGTGAATCGTGATGTGGGCCCAGCTCTGAACTAGACCCTGGGGACATATTAGGAACAAGATAAAGCTTCTACCCTCAGCAATCTCACAGTCTAATGGGATGGAGACACAATACGCAAGATATTACAGAGTACCAAGGAGACGCACCTCAGCAGCAGGGTGGAGGGGAGAGAGAGGGTGAGGTAGGATTAGGGAAGGCTTCCTTCAGGGTGTGACATCAAAAGGGCATCAGAATCAGAAAGTCTGATTAGTCAAATGTTCCCAGTCCTGGTCAGGGAGATTGGACAAGTATCTCCTTAAGTGGTGGGAGGTTACTCTACATCAGTACCCACTTCCCCAGGTGCTTGCTATAAAGCAGAGATTGACAGAGAATGATGTTGCCATAGATGGTGCACCACCAGTACACTGGGAAAGCGCAGACCGGACTGTGTGTTGACTCATTGTACCTGGGGTAACAAAGCTAATTACAGAGCAAAACTGCTTTTGCTCAGGAGTGAGGAAATGGTCATTGGATTTCCACCCCTTCTCATCAGCTTCAACCCTCCTTCCTGTGCCCTACATCCCTCTTCCCCATATCCCTCTTCCCCCCATCACAAGACAGGTGATCATTTACATTCCTTCCTTAAAACACCTCGAGCCTTGATTGCCACCAAATCTAGAACACAGAGCCTGAGGAAGCTAGAGTTGGGGGTCACTAGTGTCTTTGACAACGCCGTACAAAGGGGCCAAGGAGAAAGCAAAAGATAATGAGCTCAGTTCTGCATCGGGCGTGTTCCTCCTTCAGTAGAGGATGGTGGTCTCCCTACAGGAGCCTCCCTTTAACTTTTCTCGTTAGCTGAGTCCTTTTACAATTTATTGTAGAGCTTATTCCTGCCAAATGTTTTCTCCAGAATTCACCTCAATGTCAGTAGTCTGTTTTCATGGATTTAGTAATTCATTAATTATTGATGATTATGGACTCAATAATTAATTATTGACCATTCATTCACAGTAGGATGATTTGTGGTAGCATCCCATTACTATAAGGGAGGGAAAGCCCTGTACCAAAAGGGACAACACACATAGCTGCTGCTGCTGCTGCTTCTTCTTCTTCTTTTTCTTCTTCTTCTTCTTCTTAAGTCTCTTCAGTTATATTTGAAGGTGGAGGGACAATAAAGGAAAAGAGTATGTTGAAATCATTTGGAAGCAGGTTTAGCCACCAAGATAAAGCATAAAAGGATAGAAGGAAGGCCTCCCACAACTCTAGTGGAGTACTACATCAAGACTGAAATGGCTTTTGATAAAAATAGCTCAAATTAGCTTTGTGAACTTGATGAAAATAGCTCAAATTAGTTTTTATGAACTTGTGTTCAAGGATGATATTGATGATGAAGATAAAAGAGAGGAAGGTTCTAACTGCAATGTTGAGATCTGAGGGTTTGACCAAATACCATACATGGATTGATTTAGTTACTGAAAGCTTTATACTGGAATGCCCAACAATTTCATAGCAATTGGCACCCTGTATTGATTGGTAGCAGATGTTTAAACTGAGTCAAGATAGATTCTGGGGTTGCATCCAGAGTCATCTGCAGATGATGCAATGATCCATTAGTGATGTCAGATGTAGCCAAGAAGGCGTGGGGGGTGAGTATTTCAGACACCCACCATCCACACAGCTGCCACTATGGTTTGTTTGCGTCTCTCCTCATTCCACAGAAGTGAGTCACCTTAGCTATTTTATTTTATTTTGCATTATTTATGAGAGTGCCATAACTGGTTGGTCACCGTTCATTGCTCTCCCAAACCCCAGGCACACTGCTACGTTTGTGCTGCCTTTCCTCATACTTCTGGCCCATTGGCCAGAGTGGTCTTTCTTAGAGTAACCTTGTGCGCCAGCACCCTCCCTTCTCCTTGCTTCCTGTGGGGGCATAGTCAGTTTTGCAGGAACAGGGCTGATGTCATGATGATTTCAAGTGATCTCACCCAGAGGCACCTACTCCCTGAGCACTATCCATGAAAATTTAACACATAACTTAAGTGAGAACCGTGATCCCCCACGGATGTGATTGGCAGATGTCGGGATGAAACCTCAACAGGGCTGCCTTCTGAAATGGCACCTCCAGAAAGCAGCAGATGACTGCAGTAAAAGAAAAGCCTCCTCTAGACCAGCAAGGGCTCTGGTCACCTGGAGATAAGCAAGGTTTCCAAAGAAATTGAAATAATAGCTTAGGAGAGGAGCACAGGAAATTCATTTTACAAAAAGATTTAAACTCACAGTACACTTGATGAGAACAGATCATTTTTTCCCTCTCTATTCACAAATACTGGCCCATTTGATGTTCACAGTAACCCATGGACACGGGCTATGGATGTGGGCTTTGAGACTGCTACCCTTCAACTTCTAACTGAGAGAAGGGAGGGACATCAGCAGCTTGCAGCTCAGGTCTCAGGACTGCTGGGGAGGCAGGACTCAGGTGGTCTGGCCACTCCTAGGACAGTTCTCTCTCCACTTCCTCTTGCCCTTACAAACCGGAGGTAGGCCACCTAAATTGATAACAATCCATTTTTTTCCCCCAGAGGAAAATGTGTCTTTAAAAAAAATATGAATGAGGCCCTGGCCAGTGTGGCTCAGTCGTCCCATGACTGAAAGGTTGCGTGTTCAATTCCTAGTCAGGGCACATACCTGAGTTAGGGGTTTAGTCCCCAGTCAGGACAGGGGATGTACAGGAGGCAACCAATCAATCGATGTTTCTCTCTTGCATCAATGTTTCTCTCTTCTTCTCTCCCTTCCTCTCTTGCTAAAAAGAAATGAAAGAATGTCCTTGAGTGAGTATTTCAAAAAAAGGATCGACATTTTTATCAAACATGGAAAAATTATTTTAGTTTTATTTTATCATACGTCCAAAGATTTTTCTGAAGTGGAAAAACTAAAGGGCAGGAGGCGGTAGAGACAAAAAGAAACGGGAAAAGACACATCCAGAGTGCCACACATGCCTACAACTTATTGGAGTAACAGTCCCATGGTGTGGCTTTTTGGGATATAAAGGTATGATTATGTTTTCACTACTAGAAGAAGAAATACGAGCAGTACTTCTCCTGGGAACTTGGGTGAGGAACCAGAGGTTTCTTAGCTCTGGCCAAAGACTAGGGGGGTATACATTACTTTGACGCTGATTAGAGAACACAGCTATTACCCTGGCTTTAGCTCTTTCTTTATAATAGTGAACCAAAATGACAGAAGAGAACATAGATTACAAAGAGTAAGAGAAAACAGGGCAAAGTGACCCAAAGTCACAGCTCTTTTAACAGCACATTGGAATCACCTGCGAAGCTCTAAACCCATGATGCCTAGGTTTCCCCCCAAATCAGCTGCATCAGAACCACTGGGCATGGGACCCAGGCATCAGCCCTTAGAGCCCCAGGAGTTTCTACTGTGTCTCACCACGGTTAAGAATGCTGGTTTAAGGGGGCGGTCCAAAATACCCACTTAGGAAAGGAAGAAGCACCGGAAGGACTGAAGTGAGATTAGAGGATGGCCACATACAACCTTGTTCTAGAAAGGAGACTGAGAACAAAAGACAGAGGTAACTCAAGAGGACAGAATGCAGGACGTGTGAGGCTGAAGAGTTTCACTCTTGGAACTTACTAAGGCGAAGAGATAGGGGAGAACCAAGGTACTTAGCTGGAACGTTTGGTGTAAGAACATCCCCCACCCTTCTTTTGCCTTAATCTTTATTCCTAATAAAATTTTTTGAGCGTTGGGAAAAGGGTACTAAGTCCCCCAATTCATTTGCTTTTGGCCTCGCCCTGCCTCGCACAGCAGCAGTGTGGGAGGAATTCTCACCTGAGGGAACACACTTGCTCTTTTGTAGAACCTTCAGGCTGCCCTCCTCTTAAGAAATGAAAACACAGGGACAAAGGATAGGGCGGCCATACAGAAAGCTACGTCAATCACCTCTGGAGGTACAGGACAGGTCAGGAAAGCAGGCAGTGGTCAACAGCAAGTCAGTGAGGGGCTCTAAGACAACCTGTAATGAAAACGAGGGGAAAAAAACACTCTTCCGAAGTGATTTTTTCCAACTGAGTCAGGACAAGGAATTTCTCCCTTTGTAAATGGTCTGAATGAAGCTGTGAGAATTCGTTTCAGAGCCATGTCGATATCAACGTCACGTCACCTGATGTTGTTGTTCCACTCCTTGGCATTACTGCCCTATCCAGTCTCTGTCAGAGTAGCAGCTCCCAGAGTGGCTCCCTGCTCCTCAGCTTTGCATCCTATACAATGTACAGTTTAGCACCTACCCAGCCTGTAGTAGAAACTAAAGTGAATGTTGGTGGACTGAGCAACTAGGATGTGGCTGGTGTTGTCAGGGACTTTATGGATTGAATTCCCTGCCTCCCGCAGAAAAGCAGGTGGGAGAGCCCCCTGTGCATACAGGTCCCAGGAAGGCATTTCCACTGTCCTCCCAAGCTCTTTCAAAATGAGGGCAGGGAAGAGGATATGTGACTAGAGATCCCCCGGAGGTGACATTAACATCCAGACACTTGCAGAGCCTGGGGCAGCAAGGCCGAGGGGAGAAGGAAGTCAAATGGTCTTATCTCTTCCCTTAGGGCAGGGACAACACTTCCTTCCGGTCAGTTGAGGGACCACAGCGCCTGATGTCACTGCTTCTCAGAAGATGAAGCTTGTGATCAAGTGAGATTTTATGATGCTGCAAGCTTTTCTAGAAAACCTGAACCACTCTGAAATTGGATGTCCCACTGGGCCTCCGGAATGGATATTTCTGTTGGTGACAAAGCTCTTATTTCCTCCAGAGCAGTAGGTCCTGAGTAAGCGTTTGGAGCCCCTCTGGAGCCTTGGACAACTTGCCACTTTCCGAATAAAGCATCCTGCAATTAGGAAACGGTTACTTGGAAGCATACGTCTCCATTGCTCTGTCTAGCTTTTTTTTGCCCATAACATACAAAAAGTTTCCAGTCTGTGTCTCCCATGCCTGATGTTCTATATTAATCACATTCTGAGGCGGAGCTTGGGGCCTGGCTTGGCCTGAACTGTCAGAGAGGGGATGCAGATACATTGGTCAAGGCAATTACAGACACAGGTCAGGGCATTCGAGGCTTTGGCTGCTAGTGCTGGCAATTAGGTTAGAATCAGTTGGACAAATGGATTAGTGTTGGCTGAATGGGCTCATTCAGTCAAAGGGAAATAAAAGACCATTTTAATCACAACTAAGCCGCATCGTCCCGCCAGGCAGCCCTCGTCAGTGCCTAGGAATGTCTGTTCGAGGACCCTAAGGCCCAGTGCTGTTAGATGCGCCTCTGCACCTGCTCTGGAGAGGAGCTGTGGTCAGGACACCCAGGGGAAAATCCAGGTCAGCCTCTGCTGCTTCCCAAAGACTGCAGTTCTGTGACATGAAATGTACTTCTCATTTGACCCAGATAACTACTGGAGTCCACTTTATGAATGTAGGCACTTTCAAACAAGTCAAGTGGCTGCCAAGAAATAGATATGGTTAGTCCAAGAGTTGAACTGTATTCAGGTTGACTGTGACTTTGTCATTCTCTATCATCTCCTAAGCCTGGCTGATTGGCCCTCACCTTTCATCAATACTGAGTAAAGAAACTTTCAAGATGAGCGCGGGGTCCGCAGCGTATGAGTCTCCTGTCATGTTCTGCCAGCTTCAGTGCCTTCTGGAAAAGAAGACTTGGTCTAAGGTTTCCTGGATGTTTCTTTGACAAAGGCACTCAGACCTTTGAGAGTCGATCAATACTATTCATTCCTTCTGGATGGGGAAATCTGGGAGGGCAAACTGATCTCTGTATTTAAGAGGAGGTAGGATTTAGACCAAGTCCCTCAAATCTGATTGTACCTTAGACTTGAATTTGGGATGGAAGTGAGGGCAAGAATTAACAATATTAATGCCTGGGCTCTATCCAGATATTTCTCATTTAATTGTCTGAGGTGAGGTTCAACGCATGAATATCTAAAGCCTCTCAGGCAATGGTACTGTGTGGCCAGGGTTGAGAACTCTTGATTTCAGGTGCTCAACTAAAAGAATACTTGTAGGTGTATGTATGTTTCCTATTCCTCTAATTAAATAATTAACTCCCAGGGAGCAAGCACAATGCTCCCTGTTTTTGGTATGGTTTCTCTCAGAGTTTAATAGAGAGCAGGCATTACACAGTGGGTTCTCAATAAATATTTAAATATGAATTCTTGGATGCAAGGACAAGCAGTATAATTCCTTTGGAAATCTCATCTGCTTGAGGCAGCTACTACTATTTTAAATATGCTGCAATGCAGATGTTCTTTTAGGGATATCCGAGCCAGCCGGACTTGCCACAATTATATTCAGCTCCGTTCTAACTGCTTAAGAAATGTCTAGATGGAAAAACCTTCCAAACAATTAAAGGTAGAAAGTGTCTAAGGTGTTTTCTCTTTTCTATTCTTTTCTTTTCTCGAGTCTCTGATAAGAAAAACAAAGCAGTCTTATTCTTAGACATATTATTTGCTTCTCTAATCTGCTGGGGAGGATTATCTCATTATCTAGTTTCCCTTAGAGAAGTTAGACAAGACAATGGAGTCACTTGTCTAAATACTTCTGGAAGCATCCTCTGCAATTATCCTCTGATACCTCATTATGATTCAAGTACCTGAAGGTCTGAACATTTCATTCTGATCAAGAAGGAAATTAAGAAAATTATGGAAGAATAGAGAGGTGAGCAAGAAGAGTACATCAAGAGGGGTTGGTTGGAAATGGAGTTTAGATCGAACCTTCCACTACAAGCCATCTTTGCTCTATAGCAGTGTTGTCTATGGATTGAATCTTAAAAGTAAACCTAAAAAAAAAAAAAAAGTATAGAGGAGCACTTCAGATTTTAGAAAGTAGCAAACAACATGGAAGGATTATGAATCAATAATTTAATTAAGAGACTGGATGGAGCTTCACAATTAAGCGCTTAAAATTACCGTGAAAATAATGAATGTCTTGCCTTTCTTTCCTGTGTTCCTTTCTCTCTCTCCTTCCCTCCCTCCTTTCCTTCTCACAAACACTAAATGAGCTAAAAAGAAAAGCTCATAGTCTTCACATTCCCTCCAAGAGGTCATGATTTAATAGGGAAGACAGGGGGTGGTAGCAGCAGCTCTGACAGAGTGGATGTGAGGTGCCCAAAGGCAAGAAGGGCTGGAAGGACTAACACCCAGAGGGGAGGAGAAGGTTCGTAAATGAGCCCAGAACTGGCTCTGAGAGTCTGAAAGGCCATCTAAGTCCATCTCATCCAGAGTCCCTCATGGGATCCTTAACCAATCAATGATTGGATGACCTTTCTAACAATCTGCTGTCACTCCACTGCCAGACAGCTCTGTCACCCTTAAGACAAAAAACAGACAAAGTCTGTATCAGTCAGTATCAGTCAGATTCCCTTGTTATAAGAGACAAAAACAAACAAACAAACAAACAAAAAACCCTGACAATTGAGCTGAAACCAAAAAGGTAATTTAGTAGCTCATAATAACAGAAATGTCCAGGGTGTAGGTCTGGCTTCTGGCAAGGCTGGGTGGAGGGGCTCAAATGGCACCATCAGGAATCTTCTGCCCTCTCCCCTCTCTGCTTCCCTCAGGCTCGGCTTCCTTCTCAGGCTTCCACCTGCAGCTCAAAGATTCTATATGCTCAGCAACCCAAGGAGAAGAGAGAATCTCTCCTGTGGGTCTGGACAACTCTCATTAGCCCAGCTTGAGTCAGGGCTAATCCCCAAACTAGCAGAAAAGGAATAATTAATGATAATTTCAAGATTTCAGGCTAGGAAACACTAGAAAATGTTAATACCTTAACCAAATTAAGATAATCAGATAGAGCACTAGATTTGGAAAAAAGAGAAATTGAAAGGTTTTAGATAAGTCAGACGTATTGGTGTGATGCTAATGAAGAATGATAACAGACGGTTAGAAAAGTGAGGGTGGGGTTTTGAAGAAGTTGGAACTGGACGTGAGAATTTGGGTCATTCAATAGAAATGGGAATTAGAGCAACAAAATTGGTTGTGTTCAATAAAGAAGAGTGTGTATAATCTGGGGAGGGCTTTAGGGGAGGTGGGTTGTGAGCCATAAAGAATTCTGCAAGTGGAAATTTCTATTATTAGCATTACATGTATTACACGTAGAATTACATGTATGAGATAGAAGGAAAACAAGAAACCAGTGAAGGATAAAGAGAATGTGGGAGGGAAACTGAGACACTGCAGATCACAGTAATTATAATTAGTCAGTATTTTTCTCAAGTGATAAGGAACTCCATTTATATTGGTTTATTTATTTTATTTTTTTAAAAAATGAGTATTTTGACTCATGTAACAGGTAAGTTCAAGGTAGTTCGGGTTCAGGTGCATGCAGAGTCTCAAAAATTTTGTGAAGGGGGAGCTTCGTCCCGCAGTATCCCCCAGGGTCGAAGATGAAATGAAAATGCCCAATACAAGATCTGCTTGGGGAAGAAAGGCTGGCTAATCTCTCAGAGGAGAAGAGCTCCAACCACCTTTCTCCTTGGGTTTTTATTGAGTTTAGCTCCTATAGGGATACACAGCATGCACGTAAAGCTCATTAATCAGTGTTAAACAGTAATGATTAAAGGAAGGAGATATGGTTTAAGGATAACAGTAAAGGGATTACAAGAGTCTTTCTGAGCCAGGGTCTGGTAGACAGAGTGATGCCCATTTGGCCCTAAAACCTGGGAAAATAAACTCATCCTACGCTTGGACCCCAAACACCAGTACTCATTAACTCAAGAGCATTCTTAGCAAAGCAGGTTTCATAGGATTTAATGCATTACTTTTCCAGGCCTAATTGTCCCCAGGAACTGCCTTATCCAGTTTAGGGCTGTACCTGCCTCTAGTATTGTTTCAAGCCTGAGTCACGTTGGGGGAGCAGAGCAGTCAAGAGATGAGGAGACTTCTTTCAGATGGAATGAGGACTCTGGCCATGATAAAGCCAAGGGGTGAGGGCCTTGAGCCCCTCCTCTGTGTCCCCCAAGTCCTTCCCTGATTGCCCTTACGCAACTGTGCCTCTTAGGCTGCCCCTGTCATCGAGGGGTCTTATCCGTCATTGACTAACCAGCCATCCTCTGGGGCCAAGCAGGGTGATGTGAGGGAGGCAGGGGCTGTGTCCTTGCCGGGGGGACAGGTTTTGTCTCCTCAGTGGCCTATTTTCCCAAGGCCTCCTTGCTCAGCTCCAGCCTTCAGGCCTTCTTGCCTGTCAGCAAGGCTACAATTCCTGAAACCAGGTGGGACAGTTCCCAACAATTTTGGGAATTTTCTTTACTCTTTTTGTCTTATTCTGCTTCCCTAGGTTGGCTCAGGATCCTTCTTCTTATGGGGACAAAACAGCTGCCAGGAGCTCTGTTCTCTCTTCTCCATCAGGAAGAACATTTCTCCCTGGACAGTTCCAACGCAGGGCTCTGAGTTCATCTGACTGACTCTGGTGTAGCTGCCATTACATGCCCACTGCTAAGCTAGCCTCTGGGGCCAACAGGTTGGTATGCTCTGATGTTTACGTAAGTCAACACCCATCCCTGGAGTTAGGCACGGAGGCATCCAAACTATATGGACTGATAACAAGAGAAAGGTGGATTCCTAGAGGAAAATGGGGGTGCTGTTCACAAAAGAATGTAAAACGGATACAGCGCAAACAGTAACTTTCCACTACAGAAACCCAGGGAAGAATGTCAGGTAGGGTGGTCATCAACACTGTCACGTGACCCAGAGGTTGATGAAGATGGGATGTGCATGAAGGGCACTATGCACTTTAGACCTATGGATGAATCATTTGTTTCTTTAGAAGATCAGAAACATGGGAGGAAAATAGATTTTAGTGGGTAAAGGGGTGAGTGGGAAAAGAAACACTGTAAAGGCAGGGATTTGATATTTAAAGTAAGTTTACCAGTAAAGGAAGCAGAGAGATGAACTCTAACCCAACTCCTACAATCACTGACTAAGTAAGGCACTGTGCTAGGCACTGAAGGCACTGAGATGGACAGTTCATAGTCAACGTCCTCAAGAAGCTCAAAGCTTGGAAAGGCACAGAGAATTGTCAATGAAGCAAGTATGCAGAAAAGGAGTACTTAATGATTCCAAGGTTACAGAGTGGGAAAGTACATCAGTGACAGCCTAACAGTCGATCAGAGCCATCCTACGAGAGAGAATGAAGAAATCTGAATATTCCAGGGTATCAGGGAAGGCTTTACATGGAAGGTGGTGCCTGAGCTGGCTTTTCTGGGATGAATGGAGTTTGGTCTATAAAGCAAAATGGGGGAAAAGAGAGTGAGGGAAAGGCAAACATTCTGTAGGGGCTCAGGAGTGTGTATTGTTGGTGTGAGAAGCACACGAGTCGGGGAAGGGCAGGTGGAGCCCGGCCTGTGTGATATGCCCAGGGGTTGGGCTTCGTCCAGTGGTGTTGGGCAGTAGACGGTGAGAGGTTTTCAGTCAGGGCAAGACATGTCAGGTTAACATGTTAGAAGACTCTCTGTGGAGTCAGTTTGGAGAGGGAGCCACACGGAGGCAGATGGGCCAGTGCAGAGGGTGTTTTGTGTCAGTGGTCATGGGAAGGAGTGACAGAGTGCAGTCCAAAAACAGGGGCGGAGCAGAGGGGATGGAGCGGAAGGCTCATCCCGAGCAGGGAGAACTCCTAAAACTGGTGATTGTTGGACGGGGAGGAAGAGGGAAGCTGTGCAGACAGGAGCCCGGGCTCTGGAAGGAGGGAATGAGCGCTAGACAGCGCTGCGCAGGTGGGGAACAGATAATGGGGGGAGTGGTCCCCAGATAGCAGGAGGGCGGCTGCAGACACCGGTGAGGCAGACACAGACTGAGCACTGCTGGGGAGGAAAGATGGGAGAATATGGACGAAAACCCAAAGGCTTAGTGAGGAGGGCAAGGGAACAGTTGGAGAGCTTTATTTTTCTCACTCAAGATTGCAGTGAGATCACCTGTTGGGAGTGAGTGGGCTTCAGATTTCCCGGTGGGGAGAAGGAGGGGGTAACAGAGCCAATCAATCTCTGAGTCATACCAGCTCCACCCCCACCTGGCCCTCCCTGCCATCTCCTGCCATTCGCCTTGTCTAGGTCTTCATTAACTCAGCAACGCTGCGCCGGGAGGCTGTGGGAGTGCTTGTCAGACCTCCATCAACCCAGGAGCTTCCTCAGATTTTCACCCACCCAGCATCTGATTCAGGAGGCCTGGGGTGGACCCGACACGTGTGTTTTCAGAACCCTTCATATAGGAGATTCTTAAGTACATCCTTACCCCCTCCGCGCCCCACCCCCTCACAGCTGAGAATCACTAAGGTACAGAGGCCGGAGTCCTGGGGTTTGCCATGGTGTGGGAGGAGATGGGCTGGAATCGTTTGCAGACACCAGGTGGGTGTCAAGTGACTCAGGATAGGAGGACACAGAGCAGGTGGCTGTGCCAGCAGATCGGGGAAAGCGCGGGGGCTGCTGTTGTTCCATCCAGGGGAGATGTCTCTCCCAACCATACAAGAGTGCCAGTGACCGCACAAGAGACTCAAATCCATAGAAGCTGGGCACAACCGAAGATAACCACACTTTTTTGAAATATGATCCTTCTTCAAAAGGCAAGGAATGAAAATGGAGAGGAAGGAATAAAAAATATGGATAATGGAAAGGCACTGGGTGGTATCTCTGAAAGTTGCAGCAGTTGTGTGAAGCACTGCCCTCTGCTGGTTACAGCGGGACCTTCGGCTGCATGGCAACAGCACCCTTGACTTTCAACCCTGGAGAAAGGACAGATTGAGTGAATGGAGCTTTTGAGTAACTTAAGGTCAAGTCACCGACTATATAAATACACACGTATGACTCTTCAGGTAAAAGCTGAGCCTGAAACTTTAGATCTGGATACTTTTCAGTTACTATGTTCAAATTAAGACACAAACTGTCCAGGAAAACCACTAAGGCCCTGCAAAAGTTTCCTTAGAAAATGTTTTGATGTGCATTTAATGGACAGTCACCTGGAGATCAGGTGCAGAGGTAGCAATTTTTCCTGGAATAAAGGAGCAAACTTTCAAAAAAGATTTGGTAATTCTATGCTATTAATAATAATGACCAACATTTTATTGAATGTTTATCATATTGGCATCTTTTATGCATTACATCAATTAACTTTCATAGCAACCCAATGAAGCAAGAACTATTATCATCACGTTAATGATGAGGTAACAAAGCTATAAAGAGTATAGGTAGCCTGGCCAAGGTCACAAAACCTTGGCAGAGCAAGGAATTAAACTTAGAATCATCACGCATCCTTTTTGTTAATGTTGTGCCCACTGCTTTATCACACAGACCAAAAGTGTTTATTCCTTACTCATGTTTTTTGTCCACGTTTCTTGTGACTGGATGCCGCTCTTTCTCCCTGTGCCAGTTCAGGGACTCAGACTCCTCTAGCCTGTGGTTCTCTATTAATTGTCATGGGTCGTTTTCACACACATGTAGCCAGCCAGAAGAAAAAAGAAAGGAGAAAGCTCTCCTGCTTCTTCAAAGCTATTGCTCACACGCCAATGGCAAGATCTAGATTCTTGGCCATACTCAGATGTCAAGCAAGGAGGGAAATGTTGCCTCTGGCCAGCCACTTTCCAACGCCAGCTCTATACCATGGGAGGGGAAGCAAGGATTTCAGTGGTCAGCTGGCCTTCTCTGCCCTCCTTTTAGGAAGTATGATGGGATGGTTCACTGACTCAGGTCACACTTCTTCAAGGAGGATGAAGGCAACTGGCCACGACCCCAGATGAGCACCGCCTCAATACTCTGAGGCTGGGGTTTTTGGCAAGGAATCATTTGTGTGGTGCTTTCTTGCTGGCAAAGCACATTCGCATCTATTACCTCATTTAATCCACACAACTCCTATGAGGTGGGCTAATTACCTTTATTTCCCAGATAAGAAAACCAAGGCTAAGCATCAGGTGGCTTGCCCAAATTCCTACAGCCAGGACTCAACGTATTCTCATTGCCAGATCCTAGAAATAGTGGTGGCTGCTAAGTTTAGGAGGAGCTTGATCAAAATATTTTATGGTGAGGGGAGAGGAGTGGGCAGAGCTGTGAGCACAAACAGGTGATGCAATCCATGGCCTGACTCGACATTGCTCATTAAACAGGGACCCTGGCGATTCTTTGTCCAGTTACTGCCAGGAATTCTAAAACTGGAGAAGACTGGTGGTGGGAGGGAAGGGGGGCAACAAGGGAGGAGTGGCAAATAGAGGCTGCTGGAGAGACAGCAGGGTTCCCAAAATCTTTCCTTATCTTCTACCTCTACCAAATGCCACAGAACAAACAAAACCTTACATTATACAATTTAACAATGTACATTAAGGATTTTATTTACCCGTGACGATTCTATCATTGTCTCGATTGTTATAGATTTTTCCTTCTGGGAGTCTGAATCTTCACTTCCCTGCCATCCACCCCACGCTCTCCTCTGAGTTTTATCAGAGTCCCTGATAACAATCTAGTATAAGGAGGAGCTATCTTTACTTAGGTTTTTATCAAACTTCCAGTCTGAGCTAGTTTTAACATTTAAAGATTTTAAAATATTTTTACTATGAAATTTTTAGATATACAAAGCAGAAAAGCAATATGCAAACATATAGATACTTAAATGAATTTGAACATTATTTCCAAGTACCTTTCTGTTATTGATTTCTAGATTAATTTCATTATGTTCAGAGAACAGGGTTCGATTCCAATTATTTTACATTTGGTAAGGTTTGTTAAAGGCACAGATTATGGTTTATCTTGATGAATGTCCCATGCACACTGGAAAAGAATGAGTATTCTGCTCTTGTCAGGTAAAGTGTTCTATATAAATATAGTTCAGGCCAAGTTTACGCGGGTCTTCTTACGCTTACCGATTTCTGTCCACTTTTTCTGTTACTACTTGTTACTGAGAAGAGAGTGATGAAATCTCCAGCTACAACTGTAGATTTGTTGATTTTTCCTTTAGTTCTTTCAGTTTTTTGGTACATATTTTGACATTCTTTTGTTAGTGGCACACACATTTAAGATTGTTAAATCTTCTTGGTGAATCGAGCCCTTTGTTATTATGAAATGTCTTTATCTCTGAAATATTTCTTGCTCTGAAATCTTTATCTGATAATAATATAGCCACTCAAGCATGGTGTATTTTTCTCATCCTTTTACTAGTAACCTGTCTCCGTGTTTACATTAAAGTAGATTTCTTTCTTTGTTTTTGAATCTACTGGAGTGACATTGGTTAATAATATTGTATAGGTTTCAGGTGTACAATTCTATAATACATCACCTGTATATTGTGTTGTGTGTTTACCATCCCAAGTCAAGTCTCTTTCCATCACCATTTATCCCCTATCCCCTCTTCTAACTCATCCCACACCCCATTTTCTCTGGTAATCACCATACTGTTGTCTGTGTCTACGAGTTTTGATTTTTTTTTTTTTTGCTTAATCCCTTCACCTTTTTCACCCAGCCCACAACCCCCTCCCCTCTGACAGCTATCAGTCTGCTCGCCACCTATGATTCTGTTTCTATTTTGTTTGTTAGTTTATTTCATTCATTAGATTCCACATATGGGTGAACTCATATGGTCCTTGTCTTTCTCTGACTGACTTATTTCACTTAGCATCATGCTCTCCAGGTCTATCCATGCTGTCGCAAAGGGTAAAATTTCCTTCTTTCTTCAGCTGAGCAGTATTCCATTGTGTAACTGTACCGCTGTTTTCCACAGCGGCTGCACCCATCTACATGCGCACCAACAGCGCACGAGAGCTCCCCTTTCTCCACATCCTCACCAATGTTTGCTTGTTGATTTGAGGATAGCAATTCTGCAGATGTGAGATGATATCTCATTGTGGTTTTAATTTGCATTTCTTTCATGAATAATGACATTGAGCATCTTTTCATATGTCTATTGGTATCTGTATGACCTCTTTGGAGAAGTGTCTATTCAGGTCCTTTGCCAACTTTTTAGAGTGAGTTGTTTATTTTCTTCATGTTGAGTTTTATCAGTTCTTTATAAATTTTGGATATTAACCCCTTATCAGATGTATCATTGGCAAATATGCACTCCCATTCAGTGGGTTGTCTTTTCATTTTGTTAATGGTTTCCTTTGCTATGCAAATCTTTTTAGTCTGATGTCCCATTTGTGTTTTTTTCCTTTTTCTTTTGTTTCCCTTGCCCAAGAAGATGTATGCATTCCACAAATTTTAATATGTTTTGTCTTCATAATCTTTCAGTTCAAAATACAGGGAGGGGCAAAAGTAGGTTTACAGCTGTGAGTATGCAAAACACAGTTTATTCTTGTATTATTATTTATTAGTTACTGTGTTATTTTGCATATAAACAACTGTCAGTCTACTTTTGCCCCACCCTGTATTTTCTAATTTTCCCAATGATTTCTTCTTTGACCCATGGGCTAATTAGAAATGCATTATTTAATTTCTGAATATTTAGACTATCTCCATATCTTTTTTGTTAATGACTTTTAATTGAATTCTGATGTGGTTACAGAACATATTAAGTATAATTTGAATCCTATTCAATGTATCAAGGCTTGTGTTATGACCCAGTGCCATTATCGATAGATTGATTATGTCTGTGCACTTGAAAAGAAGATGCTTTTCTGTGTTTTAGGGTGTGATATTCTACAACCATTAATTAGAAGAATTGTGGTTTGGGTCTGCTATATCATTACTGATTTTCTATTTACTTATTCTATCAATTACTGAAAAAAGCATTAAAATTTTGCATTTTTTCTTTCAGTTTTGTTAGTTTTTGCTCTATGAATTTTTTCTGTTTTTTGAATGTATAAATATGTATGATTGTGTCTTCTTAATGAATTGACCACTTTATTATTACAAAATATCTTTTCTATCTTTGATAATAATCTTTGTCTTTAAGTACATTTAATCTAATATAAATATAACCATACCGATTTTCTTATGATTATTGTTGGTTTACTATAACTTTTCCCATTCCATCCTTTAACATCTCTGACCTTTTGTATTTAAAGTGGGTTTTCTTGTAGACAACACTTGTCGAGAGTAGCTAGTTTGACAACCTCAGCCTTTTATTTTGAATATTTGAAAATTTATATTTAATGTAATTATAGCTACAGTTGGGTTTAAGTATAATAGGTTGCTATTTGTTTTCTATTTGACCCAGTTGATCTCTGTTACTTCTTTATATCTTTTTCTACCCGCTTTTGGATTTGAGTATTTTTACATTCTATCATTTCTCCTCTATTGGCTTATTGACTATAGCTCTTCTTTTATTAACTTATTTTCATAGTGGTTGTTCTAGGGTTCACAATAACCATCTTTAACTCATCACAAGCTATCTTCAACTATTATACCGCTTTACACCTGTATCTTTCTACTTCTCCCTTCTGTCCTTTGTACTACCATTGTCATATATTTTACCTTTGCGTATGTTGTAAATTCCACAATACACTGCTATTATTTTTGCTTTAAATGATCAATTGTCTTTTAAAAGAAATTTAAAAATTAGAAATAAATATTTTATACTTAATCACTTTATATTAAATATTTACCACTTTTAGTTCTCTTTACTCCTTTGTACAGATCCAAATTTCTATCTGGGATTATTTCTTTCAGCCTTAAAAATATCCTCCTTCATTTCTTTTACTGCAAGCCTGAAAATGTTTTCATTTTTGTCTTTACTTTTGAAGAACATTTTTGTTAGTTATAGATTCTAGATTCATGGGTTGTTGTTTTTTTTTCTTTCAACACTTTAAAGATGTCACTTCGTATTCTTTTGGCTTCCATTGTTTCTTTTCTTTTCCAGTTTCAGATATTTATTAATCAGTGTAAACCCCATCACAATACAGCCACATGATTTTGTGCATTTGGAGGAGAAATATTTCCTGGTTAAGTGGAAAATTGTGCGGATGGCTTCTGAGAGACCTTCGTTCTAAGCAGCTTTCAAGTTCCATTCAGAAGACTAGACCTCCCTTCTTCCATTTGCTGTAATCTACATCCACTGACCAGAACTCGTATTGATTATGGGGACCCATTTTGTTCCAGGGTTCTGGGTTATTCTTTCTGTCCCAACAGATATCTGGACTGAACAATGCCAGGTGTAAGACATGCAGTGCGACCCCAGTACCTCGGCTCCAATAAATACAAAGAGGGGCATCAAGATTGGATGCATCTTGGCCTGACTGACGATTTGGTGGAGCGCAGTTGAAGCAGAGGGCCCAGAGCAGAGAAACACAAAACTGCACAGCCCAGGCGTAGGTAGTCAGTGTGGTTTGTCTTTGTTTTGCTTAGGTTTTGCTGGACTTCCTGAATTTGTGGGTATATAGTTTTCATCAAATTTTGGGAATATTTTGGCCATTAATTTTTTAATTTCTGTTTCTGAAAAATAAACAAGAATAGGTTAGGGGCAAACATTTTTTAATGTCACATCTTTCTATACATATAAATAAGGTTTGCCTTTATATTTTTTAAGTCTTCATCTAAAAGTAGCTTTTAAAGTTTGCTTCATATAGATCATAAATATTTCTTTTATTTATTTCTATATATTTTATATTGTTGTTATTGTGGCTATTATGCATTAGGTCTCTGCTGTTATATATGCTAAGGGGTTATTGCTTTTACATGTATAGAAAGATTGATTTCTCTATATTAAACTTGCCCCAACCACTTTACTGTGTACCACTATTGTTTCTCATTCATTTGCTTATATTTTTCAGGTGCACCTATATAATATTAGAAAATGCTGCTTTCATGAATTTGCATGTTCCTTTTTCATTATGTCCTGGCATTGCTTTGTGTCTTTTATTTTTTCCTCTTTTTGGATATTTGAAGCGTACTCATTTAAAAACCTTTTCATATGGTTCGATTCTTTAGAGTTTATAGGATATAAATTTTCCCAACTGTTTCATCTGCTGACTATTTCAGTACAGTCTCTTTCTTCATGAAATTAGACATGTTTACCGTGAGCTCATCTTCAGCAGGTAGTTTCCTGTGGAGCCTGATGGGCCAGCAGTGAGCAGGAGTCCGTATCACTGGGTTCACGTTTGCCTTTGCGGGGTCCATGGTCGGATACTCTTTATTCTTTTTATTATAACTTCAGTTATGGTTTGGAGAAATTTTGACTAACGCCCACACATGGCACAACTTTGGAAATTTGGTTTCTGGAGGTCTATTCTTTTACCACCCACAGTGCTGGGCAGATGGTCAGCTTCCTGCTGCTCCTTAGACCATGGGCAAGGTTTTCTAGTCCTTGTTTCATGACAAGAAAAGACCTTGCTGGCTTTGAGCTCTTCAAAGAGGTCAGGTTCTGTTTCCTGTTACCTGGGGAAGCCTGTGGAAAAATTCTCTCATCTATGAGTGTTAGAACTCACCGTCTCTGCTGGCACCTGCTTCAGATATCCCTCTGCACCATTTGCGTTAGCACCTGTTCAACTTTTTGGGTTTGAGTTTCTACTTCCTTCCTGGGACCTGGGAACTTTCCTCAGATGGTTTGAGTTTGGCTATGAAATGATGGTAATATATCTCGAATTCTATTCTAACATGTAATGGTAGCCCAAGAGGACACTGACTACTCTTGTGACAGTTGTTATTGTTGTTTTTGGTAGTAATACTATTATGTAATCTCACCACTTTCAGTTATTATTTTAATTATATTTTTTAGTTATTATTTTTCCTGAGAGAAAAGTGTCAGTAAACTCAATGACAGGCACTCGTTTTTCTATCATCCAGGGCTGTAATTTGGCTTCCTGTAATTAAGTAATTGTACTTGATGTAACAGCTGTGCCAGCCAGATGACCTGCCCTTATACACTGTATTACAAATAAATGAGACTAAATTTTATGATTTGCCTCATGGCTTTTTCAGGGGTATGTGTGTGGGGGTGGGTACGAGAGGATCAACAGTAATCGTTAGTGAACGCAGTTGGACAGCAGAAAGATGCTCAGAGGCCAAGGTTCCAAGTGTTTCTCATTAATTATCTTCAAAACAACTTCTCATCCTACAAAAAAAAAAAAAAATCAACTAGACAAAGACACATGGCTTTGGAAGCCATGGTGGTAAATTTCCTGGTGTACTGGTTTCCATTTTGGGAATTAGTATAGTATGGTGGGAACAATGTGGACTTTGGAGCCAGCCAGACTGAGTTCAAGTTCTCCCTCTACCACTTGCCAACTTGATGACATTGGATGAGTCACTTTACCATCTGTGCCTCAGTTTCCTCATCTGAAATGAGGAGATGATGATGATAATGGCACATACCTAACAAAGCTCTTGTGCAAATCAATTAAGTTAATACATGAACAACACTTAGAGCAGTGCATGGAACATGAAACCATTCAAGAAACCTTAGCTTCATTTGCTCCAACACAAAGATTGAATTCATAGGGACAAATGGCAAAGAATATTGAGGCAAAGGGTGGGCTTATGGGGAAGACATTTGGGAAGGGTGTTGGCTTTTCCTGAAACTCTTACATGGCATCATCTGGTCCTTCTGCATGGAAAACCAGCCTTGCCTGGGGACAGACCCACCTGTGGCTGGCCAGATGGACAAAGACTAGGCTGAGGAGCCTACAGACGGTCTCTGAGGCCTGACCACAGGGTATTTGATCAGGCAGCTCCAGGCTCCCTTTCCCTCTATTAGCTCTAACGCCACTTTCTTTTCAGTTTATTCCTTACAACACTTACTTCTTGTCTTTACTGTTTTCTTTTTCTTCTTTCTCCCTTTCCTCTTTCTCCCCCAACCTGGCCTTCACCTCACAGCCTCACATTTGGGTATGTTTCCACCTAGAAATCGCCTTCATGGCTTGGGATAAGCAAATTTGGCATGAGTTCCTGACCTATTTCCTGGCCCCTTGTTCCATCCTCACCCACCCAGAGTAGGGCCTTTCGGCCCAATTTATCTTCTTCCTTCAAGGAGATGGTAGGATTTGCCCGGGAATAAGCCTCTTGGATCCCACACAGGAGCGAGTCATCCTGGCTAAGAAGGGACAGTGGCTACATGTGTTTACTAGTCCCCTGGCAGAGTTTTTTTTTTTCTCGCACATAAATTTTGCTCAGGGCAGTTTTTGGAGAACAGACATGTCAAGCCAGACTCACCTGTCATTAGCTGGGACTGAGGAGTCAAACCCATTTTGGTTTTAATTAAGAGAACACAAGGATTAGGGTGGACTGTGTGGAAATAAGAGACAAGAGCAAAGGGAAGAGATTAAATCCATTCTTTGTTCTCATTGCAACATTTGATGTTTTGAGAACACTGAGTTGTCAGTGGGGCCTCAGAATCTCTGAAAAGTAAGAGAACAAAACCAACCCATTGAGGGAAAACTGACTAATTTATTTCCTTTTATGAATTCTTTTTGGCATGGTTTCCATGAAGCTGAGAAGCAGTGTTCGAGAATATATAGAGCAGTGGACTCTCATTTCTCATTTTAATAAATTTTGTGGCCCTCTGAAAATGCAAACTTCTCTACTCTCACATACATCTGCTTTAATATACAAATGACTGTGGACCAGTGACAAATACAGGAGAAACCGGAAGCTGGTGAGAAACCAGTGGGGCCACTGTATTCATTTCCCAGTTTATTAGCTGCTGTAATAAAATACCACTAACTAGGTGGCTTAGAACAACAGAAACATATTGCCTCGCAGTTCTAGAGGTTAGGAGCCCCAAGTCCACATGTCAGCAGGGCCACACTTCCTGTGAGGGTGCTAGGGAAGGATGGGTTCCAGCGCCGTCTCCCAGCTTCTGGAAGTTCCCTGGCTTGCGGCAGCATCACCCGTCTTCGCACGGCATGCTTTCTGTGTGCGTGCTCATGTGCAAATTTCCCCTGATTATAAGAATGCCAGTCATGTTGGATTTGGGGTCCACCCTGTTCCAATATGAGCTCATCTTAATTAATTACATCTGCAACAATCCTATTTCTAAATAAAGTTACATTCTGGGGTACTGGAGGCTAGGACTTCAACAGAAGAATTTGGGGGCACACAATTCAACCCATAACAGCCACAGCTATGCTCTACAAACCTGATTCCACCAAACAGTGGGCATCTGCTCTGCATAGCCCATTCCACAGCTCAGCACTTGAGTGCCCTGTGACCACACATTTGATGGAACTACTCTGGTGCTAGGTCTATGCGAGCTGCAAATGAGGCCAGAAGGGTGGGCAGGGCTGATCTTGCAGGACCTTAGAGGCCATGTAAGGGTTTTGTGCTTTACTCCGAGAGCACTGGGGAGCCATTGAATGTTTATAAACAGAAGGATGGTCAGACTCTAGAAAGTTGCTTCCAACTGTAGCATTGGGACATGGGATGGGGCAGAGAAAGGCTGCCTCAGTTTTTTAGGCAAGGGACAGAGCTGGCCTGAATCTCACCGGTGGCAGTGGGAGTGGAGGGAAGATGGCTGGGGGAGATATCTGTGATTTACGTATCAGGGCGCTTAGAGGACCAGTACTCAAAGTACATATTATTTTAGTAAGAGAACTGCCATTTGGGGACTGTTGCAAAAGAGAACTGGCATTTGGGCTCCTGGAGATGGGCACTTTAATTTTGGAACAGATTCTCTTGTTTTCAAGGAAATCACCAGGATAAATTCTCTACACCAAAGTAAAGCAAGTTGTTCTTGGAACAAATGGTGAAAGAATCATAAATCTGAGTATGGCAGCCACAAATTGAGATGCTGAGTGGTAAAGAATTAGAGAAGAATTTTCCTGAAGTAAGAATTTAGAATGAATTATTGGTATACCCCATGGGTCGAATTCCTATGTGCTGCCATAACAAACCACCACAAGCTTATTGGCTTAAAACAACATAAATTTATAACTGTATAGCACTCTAGGTCAGAAGTCTGACATGGCTCTCACAAGGCTAAAATCAAGGCATTAACAGGCCTGTGTTCCTTTCTGGGAGTGGTAAACTCTTAGAATCGTTCTCCACTTCTAAGGTCACCCACATCGCTTGGCTCAGGGCCCCTCCCTCCATCTTGAAAGCCGGCCCTGTGGGTACTCTGGGGTTACCTTGTCATCTCAAGGTCAGCTGATTAGCAAGCTGAATCCCATCATTCAATTTACATTTTAAAAATAGTCATTGAAGTCTTAGTTTCAGACATCTAGTCTACAATTGTCCATAGAGTTACATGTTCCTGTATCAGGGCATTCATCCAAAACACATTTCCTGGAAAAGACCCAACTGTTCTTGTCACTACAGAAGAGCAACAGCTAACAGTCCAGTGACCAGCAGCTTCTCACTTCCATCATCCCAGCTGGTTCAGGAAACAGCAGCAGCTTATGCCAGGTGCTTATGCCAAAGGGTGCTTTGTTTCAGCCATGACTTTTTCTTGCAGAATTGTCTAGTTTTGTCTTTGTCTATCATTCATTCATTCAGCTATGTGCTCTGGGGATCCAAAGAAACCAAGCAATGGCCAGTCTCTGCCCTTAAGGAACTGGCTAGAGATGAGTGTCTCTCTCAGGGACACAGTCACACTGTAAGGCAGTTAGTGAGGAGGTCCAACCTTAGTAAGCTTGGAAGCTGCCAGGTTCAGAGAGGGTGCAATGGACTACTGAAGCTTGAGTAATTGGGTAAAGAAAACTTTTGAAATCAGTCCTCAAAAGACTGGCTCTGCAGAAAGAAGGGGCTGGAGCATTTTAGATGGCATAGGGAGGCAATATAACAGAAATGGTATATACTCATATATTGTGTATCAAGGGGATGTGGTGTATATGAGGGTTTGCACATGTATAGGCATTTTAATAGTTATACATGTAAATGGTGCAAAATTCAAAAGGTTAAAAAGATATACAATGTCCCCCATCACCTTGTTCTGTTAGTCATTTCCCTCCCTAGTGGCAAAGTCTATATTAAAAAATATTTAACAGATACACACACACATACTACATCCATGGAGAGATGGCTGAGCCATCTTCTAAGAACTGAAATTTCAAAGATGCATGGGTTCACTGTGTTTTCTGTAGTGTTAGGTGGATATTCTTTACAACCACCAAATCCTGAGAAAGGACACTACCCACACCCTTTGGGGGCCATGCTGCTGCCACAAGCTGCAGGGAACTTGTAGAGTCCAAGTGTAATTATATGATGTTAGCTACCTCTGCCGCCCCCCCCCCCCGCCCCCCGCAGAAGTCTACAGAAAACCCAGGATGACTTTGGGCTCCCCCAGGGCATGGGCTGTGGGTTTGAGCCAATGGTATTTAACTCTAAAGGACTGGGAGGCCCTACCTGACACATGGGTTACTCCTAAGTGAAAAAGAGTTGGGAGCATTCGGAGACCAGGGCAGAGGCAGGACTACCTCTCCTTTCAAGCCAGCGTGTAAAGGGGGTGCAGAGGGGACCCACAGAAGCAGCCTTCGGTGGGCACTGATGGGAACAGGGCTCAGGCTGCCAGAGCTCCCCTACTGCGGGGAGGAAGCTGAGAACACAGGCCAACCCCAGCTCTTCCCAGATCGGCTTCCAGACCAGAGGAGAGCTGCTGCCTCGAAAGGTTATGTAGGAAGGATTCTGACTTTTCTTCCCCTGCTGTGAAATCAATTAAAAATAGGATGGATACAAAATGGTTCTATGACCTCCTCCACCTCCTGGCGTCCTTCCTTCCTGGGGACGGGCCAGCCCGGACTGGGGAGAGACAGCAGTCTCATGGTCTGAAAATTCTGCGGCAGTTTAAATACTGGTGACCTATTGCTCCAGCTCTCCTCAGGGGACCTGACGCTGGAGGAGAAAATGTCTCCTGGAAAATGAACAGATGAAGGAGCCCCCTCATAGGAGAGGGGCTGAAGGGGAGGGACTGGCCCCTCCTGGCCCGGGGCCAGTCCCCAGCCTCTGTTGCCTACAGCCTCAGAGCTGGTCTAACCTAGAGAAATAAAACAGCCTGTTTTAAAAGATTATTTCCCACAGAACAAATGAAATTGGCTTGTTATGATAACACATACTTGCTCTGTACAAACCAACATCAAGAATTTTCATTCCTACTTTGATCTACAGAGACTCCCAACAGAAAACTTTTATTGAGAACTACTATGTGCCAGGCACTGAATTAGCCACCTTTCTTAAATTAACTCTAATTCTTACAACACCACTGAAGGGTAAGTAGTTTTTTTCCCCATTTACAAATAGGGAAAGTAGTGAAGCTCAGAGAGGCTCAGTAACCTGCCCAAGGTCAGACAGCTCCTAAGCAGTAAAACCAGGGTCCAATCCCAGGTTTGTGTTCCACTACCCACTGAGCTAAATAATAATAATAATTATCACCTATTGGACATTTACTGTGTGCCAGATACTTAACATACATGTTCTGAAATCCTGCTACCACACCTGTGCGGAAGGCTGCTATAGCTCCACTTTACAGATGAAAAACGCATTTAGGGAAACAGCCCAAGGTCACCTTGGTGAAGTCAAGGCTTGAGGCCAAATCTCTCTAGGTTCTCCAATGCCGGTATTCATTCTGACCAAGCCATGCAATTTCAGGGACCCAGGAAGGTGCTCTTGTGCCTAGGTGCTTCCCCGCGGGTGCTCTGGGAACAGAGAGGGGACCCAGTGGGTTGTCCTGGGTGGGCTGAGGTTGAACTGGTCTGGGCACAGAGCAGGAGAGGCGTCTCTGCCAACACACATGGTTCTCAGCAGCATGTAATGTTTCCTAGGGCTGTGGCCAACTTGGCTGAGGCATTTTGGACATCTTGAGGGACACGGTTCTGAGCATCTTAAATGGATTGACAGACTTCTCTGTCAGGAAGTGCTGCTTCAAACCACAGAACTGCCCACATTTTTCCCAATGAAGAGTATAAGCTGGAACTAAATGATCATTTCAGAGTCTAGCAATCTCAGGGCGCTGTATTTACACCCGATGCAAAGTCATGTGAATAGGTGCCCACGGTTTATAACTCTCCTTACTCGTCGGGGCAGTTCTCCTCTCCTTTTAGACAGCTCTGTCTCGTCTGAACCCCTGTGCTGTTTTCCAAGGCACAACCTCCCATGAGAACATCTTGGGGTGTCATGATGTCCCCATCCACATCTTCCCCTCACTCACTTGCCCCTGTGTTCCCTTCGCCCTGGAATTCGCAGTCCGTAAACAATAGCAGTAGCAATACCATCCAGGCTTGGGCTGGCATCAGAATGAGCCAACACATTCCCGCAGCTAGTCTTTTAGGGCACTTAACCCAATGAGGAAATGCAATATGAACACGGGTTTTCAGAAAAGAAACTTAAGATCCTGTTAGTGATCAAAGCAGGACAAGGACCTAAGTTAGCACTGGATCCCGTTCTCTGCACCCTTCTTGCTCCAGACTCCATTCCAAGATGGAGTTAGGAAAACAGCCACTGTCACTCAGGAACATGGCTCTAGCTTGAAATATTTTCCTCAAGTTTCTTAAATTGTTCTGAAAACTCAGCCTGACTATTGGAAATACCCCATAAAGGCGAAGCTTATATCTAGAACAATTTCAGAAGAAGCCTATTCCCTGAAACCAAGATTGTCACACAATTTGAGCTATCTCACCTGACCAGTGACTGGTCCTTCATTGAGTTTGAAAATATTGAGTGTCTCCCAGGGGCCAGGCACTGTGGATTCAGTGGAGAATGATATAGTCCCAGTTCTAGTCCTTCTGGAGTTCAGAGAGCACCCAGGGAGTCAGATAATTGAACCAGAACTTAGAATTGTATGTTATGGGAGCAGAAAGCAGGGGGACCTGGTCAATTCTGAGGTTTGGGAGGGCTTTCCTGTGGAAGTGCTGTTTAAGCTAAGACTTGAAGGGTGAGTGTAAGCTGGCCAGGTGGGGCCGGAGGGAGAAGGCTCCCGGGGAGGCAGCTGCGAGCTCGGGCCTCACAGGCCTCCATGATCAGGGAAGGACACTGCCCGAGGCTCAGCTGCTGCACTCCGGAACCCATCCCATGCTCAGAGGCCATGCTTTCCCCCGGCGCTGCTGCCCAGCCACTGAGCACGGCAGCCTGTTCCTTGGAGGCCAGACTCTTTGGGTGGCCGCTGGACTCTGGGACACCCCTGCAGCCTTGTCAGACCCCCGTAGATTGCTGGGCGGTCTTGGATGCTTCCACCCGCCCTTCCTCCACTCCCTCCTTCACTTGAGATCAGACTTGCATCTGTGCTCTTTATCCAGCCCCGCATTCTCCCACCTGCCCGGGGAGTGGGTGGCATGGCCTAGGAGAGGGAGAAGGCTGAAGGGAGGGGAGCCAGGAAGTGCAGAGACACCAAGGGGAAAGGGCGCAGGGCAGAGCCAGGCAAGCTTTCTTCTCTCAGCAGAAGGAGGAAATGTCAAATAGGAGGAGCTAGCGATTCACTCCAGGGATTGTTCAAGACTGGAATTCTGCTCTGCCTTTAAAAATTCTGGAACAGCTCTGCCCAATAGCACCCTGAGAGAGCCACAGAAGGTTCTGGGGCATAAGGGAAATTGTTCACAAAGCCATCTTTTATTCCACCTGTAAGGACTTTTTCCACACTGTGACATTTTTATCCTTGCCGTAGCAAAAGCAGGTGACTTTCCAGAATCTTACCTCAGGAGGGCCCCTCCCAGGCCTGACTGGGGAGAAGCCCGGGCAAGCCTCAGACTTGGCTAGTCTAGCCCAGGCGTCACGTGTGTCCTTAGTGTGGACATGGACACCCCAGCCTATCAGCACCTGGTGCCGTTCAGCATCTAGACCCTTCTAACTCACAGTCCCGGCTCACATGCTTCCCAGCTGCGCAGGCACAATGTCCTGCTCTGGCCACCCGGAGTCATTTAGAAGATCTAGTTCTCATATTAATAAATTAATATTCTAGTTTTATTTTAAAAACCAAGAATAAAATTAACATCAAGGGAGGTCATCAAAGAGGGAAAGAGTTACAAAAATGCAACATACAGCCTGTGAGTGTGAGGAAGAAGGTTCAAGGGGATGGATTTGAGTTCGTAGGCGGGCGTAGTTACCCCAGTCGGGTTTTCAGCGGTGCCTTTCAAATCCGTTCTTCGTCCATGTGAAGCCTGGGGGTTAAGCAGAAGCACCCAAATGCTAAAATTGTACAAAGAGGAAATGACCCTGCTGGTGATCATTTAAGGAAGTGTTTTAGGACAGATAAAAGGGAGTACATCTTAACACAGCCTGTAGCTTATAAGTTGAACTCATTACCCCCCTAAGGTGCTCAAGATTAAAATAAAAAAGGGGTCCAAAGAGAGGCCAGATAAATGCATGACTATTAGACGTAATGGTCATTAAAGTCATCCTATGGAGACCAAGTACCAGGTTTTCACAGACATGTTCCTGTGTTCTAAGCACATCAAGTTCCTAAGTGTTTCTGGAATGCAGAGTTCTCTTTCTCCTCACTATGCCTCTGTCACACTGTTGCCTTACATTTCTCTTACCACTCTCTTCTTTTCTTTTAGATTATATTTATTTATTTTCAGATTTTATTTACTTATTTTTAGAGAGAAGAGAGGGAGGGAGAAAGAGAGGGAGAGAAAAATCAATGTGTGAGAGAAACATCAACCAGTCGCCTCTTGCAAGACCCCCACTAGGGACCTGGCCCACAACCCAGGCATATGCCCTGGCCAGGAATCAAATCCGTGACCTTTTAGTTTGCACGCTGATGTTCCATCCCCTGAGCGACACCAGCCAGGGCAACACTCTCTTCTCGGACTGGTGAGCTACCATTCCTCAAGGCCCAGTTCAAACGGAGCCTAATCTAGGAAGAAACTCTCCAGCTCTTCCAGGGCAAAGGCAGTCACTCCTTCCACCAGTGAAACGCCTCCCCCAGTGCACTGTAATTGTTTGTCTGCCCAGCTGGACACAGGTTGGGTCTGATTCATGTGGGCTTAGCAGAGAGCCTGGTCCATAGCCTCTATGCAGGAAATGTGTGTTGAATGAATGAATGATAAGCTGTATCAACCAGTGGTCTCTGTGCTTATAACATTTATGATATTCTTAATGACATCCTCAGAAGCTTTTCTCCTAGTAGCAATTGGACAACACTCTTCTTCCAGGACATATGCCTGTCTTTCTCAGATAATATATAAGGTAATCTCCAAAGCAGTCATCCATGTAGTTGAAGTAGAGGAGCCAAGAGGTTTGTTGAGATTTTAGTGTCTTTAATTTAACTGTGTCTCTTAGACAAGTGAGCCAGTTCCCCAGAAATCTGGTCTGGAAATTTTGCCAATGCACATTCCAATGACTTTGAAATGTTAGAAAAACAGACATATCACCTTTCAGGCTGAAATTACTGGGAAGTGCATTTTAAAGTTGGGTTTCTTTCCAGATCCTTAGGTTGTGAATGACACACAGTCTGTGGAAAATTTATGAGATCACCAAGAGGCTGAGGTCTGAACTTTTGAGAAGTGTTTAATCACAGATCAACCAAATACAGCATTTGTATGTTTAAAAAAAAAAAAAAAAAAAAAAGCAAAGTGAAAAAAAAAAAAAAGAGTACTCGTGTCAAACCAATATGAAGGGCCTGCCTAGGCTCAAATAGGAAGATTATGAAGATGGTGAGTTGTGGAGGAGGGAGGAGAGCAGGAACCCTGGACAACAAAGGAAAATCTAACTTGAACGAGAACTTCTGCACGATTAAACAACGGCCCATAGAGAAAGACTTTTGGCAGTCAAGAGCCTTTGGTTCCAATTCCAATTTCAGTCCTCTTAGGAAATCACTTGAATTTAACTTTCTGCAAAATTTCAGTAGTCGATTTAAAAGTAAACATCTATATTCTCTATTAACTTAAAGGCAAATGCAAAATGCTTTCAGGGACCATATACAGCTGTTCCTCTATCCAACATAGAGCTGTTGAGTAGTCGTTGCATTCAGGGCCATCCGCTGGACCCTGGAGATGCAGCGAGGAGCAGGCCGGGGCTCGCGCAGCCCTCACTGGGCTCATAACGGTGAGCGGGGCTGGCCAGGATAAGCGATCGCAGTAATGCCTGAGGAGGGTTCTGCTAATGTATAGTCAGGGGCTTTGTTTCAGAGGGCAGGGAAGGTCTCCCAGAAGTGATTCTTAAGCTGTTGCTCAGAACTGAGGCTGTAGGGGTAAAACTGTTCCAAGAAGAGGGGAGGACCCTGAGGAGCTGAAGCTCCTGGAATTGCTGGAGCACTAAGTGGAAGGAGGAGTCGTGAAGGGAGGCTTGAGAGAGAGGAGGGGCAGAGACTGCGCAGGCCCTGCAGGAGGGACAGAACAGTATTTATAACTGAGACATGAATGTAAACTAGTAAATAATTATGTAAACCCCCAAATTTAACATGTATTCCACTCATTCTTTAAATGTGCTAAATTTATAGATATTATTCAATTTATTGCTTACGAAGAGATTTAAGTAATAGTACCAGCTATTCATATATGTGATTTCTTTGTTTGAAGTACCTGCCATTGGATAAATGATGCTCTTGAGTTGTGATGAAACTTTCCCAAAGATTTCCTGCTAAATGTGGGACATAAAGTAGCATGTAGGCTCAGTAAAAGGAGAATTCACTTAACTTCAATGGTATTTTTCAAGATGCTGAATTTTCTCCTGGCATCTGCTGAACTAACAGCAATTAAGTTAACAAAATTTCTTAGCCTATATAATACTGTCTTAGATTTTTATCTATTCAATATATCTGTATTGACTGAATCATGAAAATTATATACTGGAATAGCATACTTCAGCCTGACCTACTCCTTCGGGCTGGATGAGAGGTCCCAGTTGGCAGTTAAGTACTGAGCTGCAAGGGTAGAATCTTGGCTTAGCCACTTAGGTTGCAGATAACCTCTCTGTAAATCAGTTTACTCATCCATAAAATGAAAATTAAGATATCCACAGTCCTCCACTGAATTAATATGCACTTAGAGTAGAATAGAGATAGCATCCTATACCCATTAGCTCTCACTTTTAGCAATAAAATTAATATTTTAAATGCCTGATACAGGTGTGTATGGGGTGGTATTTAACCGTGTCCTTCCAATAAATGAAGGAGGAATTCCTCAGGGATGAATTTCACACTGGTCTCCAAACCATCCCTAAAGGAGCCCACCTGAGAAGTATTCAACATTCCTGAGGAAGCCAGGCCTTGTAAGGACCTTATTCCCCCTTCCCATTAGTTCCCCCACTTTTAACCCCATACCCTGGGAACCCAAGTCCAACAGAGGCTGAAGTTCTCACACATGGCCAGATGGGGGTGACTCTGAGGGAGCAGTGGCCCGAGGTAGTTGGCCACAGCCACAGAGGGACCTGGGCTGCCAGCATGTCCATCAGGGCCAACGTCACCCCCTATCACAGAGCCTGGGAAGACTGGTAGGGCACTTCGCCAGGGCAAGACCTGGAGCTTGGGATATATATCCAGGTGGTGCGCTAAGGAATACCAGGATGGTCTCCAAGCAACATTCCCCTGGGTTTCAAAGAGTGGAGCACAAAGACACATGCAAGAACCAACCCTCTGATGGTGGAAGCCAGTGCAGTGCTCAGTCATACATATTTTTGGGAAAACTGACTGGCATAAGCATCAACCAATCAGAACAGATTCACCATTAACTATTTCATGGATAGCAAGAAGGTGAGGTAGTTCCAAAGTATGGGGGAATCTCAATATCTAAACAGCTAGTATAACCAGCTGTGCAGGTAAACACAAGCTGAATATTAGCCTTGGGACATTGGAAGCCATATTAATAGCTCTGGACTCCTTCCTAAGGGTATACAGAGTCACAACGGCACTAAGAGATCTGACTTGTGTTTTTGATAAAGCTTGCTAAATACAGTGCAGGGGACAGATTAAAGGAAGACAGGACTGGAGACCAGGAAATCAGTTGAAGTTCAGGTTGGAGGTAATAGTGGATAGGGGTGGGTATGTGAGACATTTAATTTAATGTGTGCAATTTTCACAACTTAAGGATTAATTAGACATGGGAAGTAAGCAGAAGGTGGAGTCCAGGATAACTCCTAGCTTCCCTGTGGAGGAAATGAGACAGATTATGTCACTATTTACTGAGATCAGGAAATTAGGAAAAAGAGCAGGTTTGAGGAGAAGAAATGATTGGTTTGGGTTTGGGTATGTTCAGCTTGGGGTGCCTATGACATATGCAGGCAGAAATCCAGTAGGCAGTGGGAAATATTGGTACCATGTGTGAAAGAGATGTGGCTGGAGAGAGTGATTTTGGAATCCTTACATAACGAGTGTCTGAAAATGCACAGAAAGAGAATAGAGAGTGAGAAAAGGATAGGTCTGAGTCTTGAGTAACAATAACAGGTAGAAGATGAGGCCTCATAGGGTTAAAGGGGAAAGCAGAATATTGTGAAATAACAGAAGGCAAGGAAAAGATATGTTGGGTGTGGTTAATGGGAACTTAGCATACATTTGTACCTCCTGTGCTGTTTGTGTTCCTGGACACTAAAGAATACTTTTCCGAGATTCTTTTGCAACCAAAGTTTTGTATGCAAAATAGATACAACCAATTACATGTACCACTCAAAATTTTGAAGGTAGGACTGAGACAGAGGCTATAGTCCTGACTTTCTTCGTTGTTTTCTGTTGAAACTGTGGAAATTTTCTGCAGCAACATTTTACTGTCTAGTTGCTAATTTCATTGTTCCTCAGTTAGTGTGGTGATGGTAGCAGCTTCCTGTGTTGTAGCCACGGTGAAGTGTTCTGATTCCCTAATTTTGGCAAAGGTACCATCTCCCAGTTGTGATGGCATTCTTGGACATGGCATTCCAACACTTTAATAAACACCTAATTTCTATGTTAAATTTCCTCCTGCTTAAAATATCTGAAGTGGTTTCATTTTTTCTTTTTGAATCCTGACCGATATGAAAGGAATATTTCAGGGACTGATCCAGTTTGTGTGTGTGTGCATGTGTTTCACAGCACCAAGCAATTAAGTCAGTATCTACCCAGAGGTAGCATCAGATGCCCCAGGGTGAGAGCTCAATCCTACAAAACTGGCTGCTCCTTCATTTCAGATGCCAAGGCAAGAGCAGGTTGTCGCCTGGGCTTCTGATAGGCTGGTGATAGATCAAAGGTTCCCATAACATCCCCTTGGGTTCAATTATTTTGCTAGACTCTCTCACAGAGCTCGAGAAAACAGCTTACTTACATCTACCAATTTATTATAAAAGGATATATATAACTCAGAAACAGCCAGAAGGAAAAAATGCATGGGCAACGTATGTGGAGCTGCCATGCCCTCTCCAACGGTGCCACTCTCCCAGTACCTACATGTATTTGCCAATCCAGAAGCTCTCCCAACCCTGTCCTTTTGGGATTTTATGGTGACTTCATTACATACGCATTATTGATGAGGTTGATTCAACTTCCAGCCCCACTCTCCTCCCTGGAGATCAAGGGTTGGGGGTGGGTGGAAGTGGGGGTGCTGAAAGCTCCAACCCTCTGTTCCTGGTTGGGTCCCCTGGCAACCAGTCTCTGTCTTTCCGTGCTTTTCAAAAGTCACCTCATTAATATAAACTCAGATGTGGTTGAAAGGGATGCATGTGACTATGAAGACATCTGATCATTCTTATCACTGAGGAAATTCCAAGGGTTTCAGAGGACAAAGACCAAATATCTATTTTTTATTGTAAATCACAATATCACAAGTTTTCACCTCTTTTCTACACAGGGACTATTATGCAATTCTAAAGAGTTCCCATTCAATTTATGAGGAAAAGAAAGCCCATAAATAGTTTTAAACAGAAGGAATTACAAGAGCACATCAGCCTACTTAGGAAACATCATTCGGTCTGGGAATTGGTTGGGAAGGTAGAAAGGGTGGAAAAGGGGGTCCCCATCAGGGACTGTTGGTCAGTCCTCAAGACAAACTGTGATGGGGCCTAAATTCAGGCAATGACGGTGGAGATGTTGACAAAGAGGACAGATAAAAAAGAATTTTAAGAATATGCAACAAAAAATTATGTCTCAAATATAGGCCAACCTCAGTTAAAATTGAAGACTTAAGTCACCATAATATTTTATGAGTAACCCTATAAAGGGAAGGCTATAGACTTAGTAGTATTTGTGGCCCTGCTCCAATTCATATGTTGAAACCTAATCCCCAAGTGATATTATTTGAAGGTGGGGCCTTTGGGAGTGATTAGGTCATGAGAGTAGAGCCCCCTTTCATCCTAATGAATAGGATTAGCGCCTTTTTAAGAGACTTCCTCATCCCTTCCACCATATGAGGAAAGAGCAGAAGGTGGCCATCTATGAACCAAGAAACGGACCCTCCCCTGATACTGAATCTGCCGGGGTCTTGATCTTGGGCCTCTCAAAACTGTGTGAAATAAATGTTTAAGCCACCAAGTATGGTATTCTGTTGCAGCAGCTCAAACAGACTAAAACAAGGCAAAATCATATTGTTGACATACATACTTTAAGAAATTAAGTTTATTGCCCTTCTCACAAAAGTAAGGAAGAAAAGGTTATAGAATATTCCATATTCACATTTTAGTGACAATAGGAGCATAATAAAAAAATAATCTGCAGGGGTCAAAGATCTCATGTAAAATGTACATGTTCTACATCTTGAATCATGGTGCCAGTTCCTCTCCATGGCTAAGATTTTCAGTGGGAAAGGGAAAGGGGTTTGCCAAGATATGCAACTGTCCACAAAGCTTTTATTTATTCTCTCAGAAGTGTAACTTTTAAAGGCTTGTAATAACCTCAGAGGATAAAAAATGCATTCTTTTATGAAATTGTTTACTTGAGTCATAAATGTGTTTGTTATGGGAAAGTGAATTTACTTGCTTAAGTTGGCAGTGAACTCCCTAATTGTTTTTAAATAATCTATGACTCTTTATTATATTAGACAGAAAGCACCTGACGACTTAGTCTAGTTTTCTCCCTGCAAAGTGTTTGAAATGAAAGCATGCCTTTGACCAGTTCTTTGTTCTGCTGTAGGTGGTAGAACAGTCAGAATTTGGTGATTGGTTTGAGAGATTTGTTCAAGGAAGAATCTTCAAGAAGGATGCCCAGGCTGCTGGCCTGGATAACGAGGGACGTGGAGATGTTCAGTGGAACAGGGACACAGGAGGAGGAAAACCACGTTTCCCAGGAAGACAGTGAGTTTGTCTCTGAACCTGTGGAATTTGAGGTGCCTGTTGGGCATCGAATAGGTCTGATTAAGATGCAAATAGAGGTATGTGTATGGAACTCAAGGGAGAGATCTAGAAATTGAAATTTGGAGCCAACTACACATGCCTCAGGTAGAGCTATTTTCAGCAAAGTTTGAGACCCTTTAATATAATTTGACACAAGAAGGGTCAAATGTTTCTTAGTACCTTAATGATTCCCTCATGAGAATAGAACATATCGACTGGGAGAGAAAACAAATATTCACTATGGTAAATATTGCCTTGGGTAACTTAGGAGGAAGGCAGCCATAGCATCGATGTTGAAAGACCAAAAGGGCATGAAGAATCCTCCATCTTGCTCCCACCAGGGTGCAGAGAATATTAGGCACACAACAATTATTGAAGGGAAAACTGGTTTCCCCATCGTCTTCCCCAAAATATGTCCCCCATCGTCTTCCCCAAAATATGTCCACATCACCTAATGATACTGAAAATGCAAAGGCTAGAAGTACTTATTGCAAATGGTCATCCCCAAGTACTCTGGGAGGGATAATACAGCAATTACCACCAGTCACACAATTCCCCCAGTGAAGTCGTTTTGGATAAAAGGGAAGAGGAGCAAGCAGGGGTTGGGGGGTGTAGTGGAAAAGAGACAGGTAGACAGGTAGCCACAGAGGTCAGGCTGTTTCCTGCACATCTTTTCCTGAGGCTGACCTTTCCTGGAGGCCTGAGGTCCTCCACTCAGTGCACTCTTAAAGGTACCAAAAAATGTCCCCCCCATCTTTTACATTACTGGCTTTCAAATGTGCCTCTAGGGAACCTACCCTAATCCCTACCCCTGGAATATCAACAGTCTGAAGGCCCCTGAAATATCAACAGTCTGAAGGCCCACCTACCACCTCTGTTTTTTAAAAAAATTTCTTCACAGCATAGGTCTTTGTGACCAAGTCGCAACTTGAAAAGCCAAGGAACAGCGTGCCTCCCCCAGCAGTATTTCTGAAACCTCTCATGGGACTAATGAGATCCCCAGGGTCCCCAGGAGTTTAAAAGAGGTGCCACACTTTTGCAGGGCGGGCTATGTGGAAATGGCGGAATGGTGTGGAAAGAAGAACCTTTCTTGCAGCTACAGAAATATCAACAAAGGCCTTCAACCCAGTTGTCAAAGGAGTTACAAACCTGGGCTGGAAGACTGCCCCCGCCCTCCACTCTGCTTTTGGCCATTGCTTATTTTTATTCAGCTTCTTCTCCCCTTAAGTCACTATTGGCCACTCTCTTGATGAGCAGTAACTCAGAAAGCATAAATCTGTCCCTAGAACGTCAGCCTTTAGAGACTAAAATGGAATATTTCTAGAATAACCTTTCCCCTTGTGTCTGCACGCAGCCCCGGGAACAGCAATTCTGCAGGCGTGGGTGGAGAGTGAGGCCGCTGCCCATATCACGGCGGCCTCCAAATGCTCTTCCCTGATACAAATCAATCATGAACAGAAACACACTTGGGAGGAAGGGGGAGTTCTAAATGAATAGGTCAGTAACCTTAAGTAGAGGCCTCTCTTTCACCAGCTGCTCTCCTCAGATAGCAGAAGTTCAATAAATATTTGCACTCTGTTCTGGCGGTTGAGTTAGGTTAATATGGTCAATGCAAAGTCTCAGCCAACCCATCTCCTGACTCTGTTTTGTTTCAGTAGCTCTAGGGTCCTTCCTTTAACAACAGCCAGGAAGGCCTCTACCATATTTTCTCTCTGCATCCTCCAAAATTCTAGTGAATTCATCATTTGAATTCAGATTACCCTCTCACAAATTAGACTCCAGAGAGCTGGGCCATCTAACTCCAGCTGTTCTTTGTAACCAAAGCAATTGGACTTCGTTTAAAAAGGAATGAGTGTTCATGGTGAAAATTGATCTCTCTAAGAACAATCAAAGAAGCACGCTTTCAAATTCCCTGAAGAATTGTCCTCTCTCCGAACATGTAGAGGTATGAGGGATCTGCGGTTTTCCTACTTTCGTTGTGGGCTCTGGTGCTTGACTTTGCTTTGTGAATCTTCTCCAGGGACAGGTGCATCCCATCTGCTGACATCTTGTTGGCTCTGAGGTGACACATTCTCATTAAGATGACTCCTATTTAAATATTGTGACTTCCACTGTTTGATTCTCTGCTTCTTTCTCCTCTTCAGTTTTTTCTCCTCCTCCACTGGTCCTATGGACCCAATGGACTACGTGACATTCTCCTGCTTTCACTCCACCTGTATTCCATCAGCACAGAACATGGTAATTACTTGATTCCTCTGTCAATTCACTAGACTATAAACAGGAGCCATGGAAAGCCAACAACTCCATTTTCCATTGGAAAATGCCCAGGGACTGGTGAACAAGAAAAGTGTTCCCAGGAAAAAAATCAACAGTTTGGTAAGATTTCGGAGTGTGTACTAGGGAGGATCAGCCAATGAGAGGCCCCTTCCCTGAGGCCTAGGCCATGAATCTACTCTATCCCCATGCAGGATTTGAAGGGCAGATTGTACCCAGATTTCCCCATGAGAGTTTCTTCTGAAGCACTCTCTTAAAAGATAAGTGTTAAACTGGGAGAAAAACATTTGTTATTATTCCTAATGAATTAGTAAGAAGACTAACATCCTTATAGAAAAAATGGCAGAGCACCCAGACAAGAAATTTTCAAAATAGGTAACACAGGTGGCCAATATACACATGAAAATATGTCCAACATTTCTGGAAATAAGAAGTGCTAATTAAAAACAATGAGGGTTTTTTGTTTTGGGGTGTTTTTTTGCCTAAAAGATTAGCAAAGAGTAAGAAGATTGATAATATTTAGTGTTGGAGAAGTGAATACTCTTATTAACAGTGTTGGATGTTGGAATACTCTTATAACCTGACTGGTGTGGCTCAGCCAATTGGGCATCATCCCACAAAGTGAAAGGTCGCCAGTTTGATTGCCAGTCAGGGCACATGCCTGGGTTAAGGGTTCAGTCCCAGGTCGGGGTACCCAGATCGGGGCACGTACAAGAAGCAACTGACTGATGTTTCTCTCTCACATTGATGTTTTTCTCCCTCTCTTTCTCCCTCCCTTTCCCTATCTAAAGGATAAATAACTAAATATTTTTAAAAAACAGTGTTGGATATATACATTGGTATAACCTTCCTGGTGGGAAATTTGACACTGTGTATCAAAATGGTACATGGGCATTACCTTCCACTCATTAATTTCATTTCTCAAAATTTATAACATGGTGATAATTGGGCAATTGCAAACATATGCATACAGGTACACACACATAGACATACATGGATGTAATATACCTATTAGTAGATAGTTAAAGCAAAATATGGTATATTCCCCACATAGGGAATAATACATAAAAATTAAAATATAGATCCATAATAATTGTTGAATAAAAAAGCACACAGCAAAAAAGCATACATAGAATATTCTCATTTTAATTGTGTGTGTGTGTGTATATACACACCTACACAGAGAAAGGTAGTCTGGGAAGATAGATATTTGGCAAGACTTAAATGTTCTATTTGTGGAATTAGGGGTGATTTTCACCTTAGTGTTGCTTAAATTTTTTAAGACTTTTTTTAAATAGCAATTTTAGGTTCATGACCAAATTAAGAGGAGGGTGTAAGACGTCCGATATATCCCCTGCCCCCCACACGTGCATAGCATCCTCCATAATCTACATCTTTCACCAAAGTAGAACATTTGCTACAATTGATAAACCTGCATTGACAAATCATGAGTTTACCTTAGGGTTCCTTCTTGGTGTTGTATATTCTATGAATTTGGACAAATGTGTAATGATGTGTGTCTACCATTATAGTATCCTACAGAGTGGTTTTACTGCCCTAAAAATCCTCTGTGGTCTTCACAGAGCAAAATAAAACTCTCTATTCATCCATCCCCATCATCTATTCCCTAACCCCCCGCCCAAATTTTACTATCCCCATAGTTTTTTGCCCTTCCCAGAATATGATATGGTTGGAATCATAGAGTATATAGCCTTTTCAGATCGATTTCTTTCACTTAGTAAAATGCATTTAAGTTTCCTACATGTCTTTTCATGTCTTGAGGGCTCATTTATTTCTAGTGCTGAATTATACTCTACTGTCTGGGTGTATCACAGTCTGTCTATCCATTCACCTAATGAAGGACATATTGGTTGCTTCCAAATTTTGGCAATAATTCATAAAGTTGCTATAAACATATTTGCAGGTCTTGTGTAGACATACATTTTAACTCCTTTGCATAAATACTGATGAGTGTGATTACTGGATCATAGGGTAAGAGCATGTTTAGTTTTATAAGAAACCACCAAACTGTCTTCCAAAGTAACCATACAATTTTCTATTCCCACCAACAATGAATGAAAGTTCTTGATATTCCACACTTTTGCTGGCATTTGGTTTTCCATGTTCCATATTTTGGCTATTCTAACAGGTGGGTAATGATTTCTCATTGTTATCTTGATTTTCATTTCCCAGATGACACATGATAGGGAGCATCTTTTTATATGCTATTGGCCATCTATATATCTTCATTGGTGAGATATCTGTTCATGTCTTTGACCCATACTTTAACTGGGTTTTTCATTTTCTAATTGTTGAGTTTTAGTATTTTGGATATCAGTCCTTTATCAGATGTGTCCTTTGCAAATATTTTCTCCCAGTCTGTGGCTTGTCTTCTCATTATCTTGACATTGTTTTTCTCAGAACAGAAAGTTTTAATTTTATTGAAGTCAAGCTTATCAATTATTTCTTTTATAAATTACACTTTTGTTGTTGTATGTAAAAAGTCATTTCCATATTAGAGGTCATATAGGTTTTCTCCTGTGTTATCTTTTAGGAGTTTTTTAATTTTATGTTTTATATTTAGATCTATGATAATTTTGAATTAATGGTGTATGGTCATTTTGTGAAGTGTAAGGTCTATGTCTAGATTTTTTTTTTTTTTTTGCATGTGGATATCCAGTTGTTCCAGCACTATTTGTTGAAAAGACCATCTTTCCTATTGCATTGCCTATGTTCCTTTATCAAAGATAAATTGACCATATTTATATGGGTCTATTTTGGGGGTTCTCTATCCTGTTCCGTTCATCTATTTGTCTATTCTTTTACAAAAACGACACTGTCTTGGTTACTATTGCTTTGTAGTGAGTCTTAGAGTCAAACAGCGTCAGTCTTCCAACTTTTTTCTTCCACTTTAATATTATGTGGGTTACTCTGGGCCTTTTGCCTTTCCATATATACCTTAGAATCAGTTATCCACAAAACAACCTGCTGGGGTTTTCATTGAAATTGCATTGAATTTGTAGATAAAGTTGGAAAGAGGTAACATCTTGACAATATTGATTCTTTCTAACCATGGGTATGGAATATCTCTCCATTTATTTAGTTCTTTGATGTCACTCATTAGAGTTTTGTAATTTTTCTCATATAGATCTTGGATATATTTGTTATATTTATACCTAAGCACTTTATTTTTGATGTGCTAATATAAGTGGTATTTTGTTTTTAATTTCAAATTCCCTCATTCATTGATAGTACATAGCAAAATGATGGACTTTTGTATATTTACCCAAATCCTGCAGCTTTGCTCTAATCACTCACTAGTTTCAGTCTGTCAATTCTTTCAGATTTTATAGTCATGTTGTCTCCAAATAAAGACAGTTTTATTTCTTCCTTCCAAATTTGTATACCTTTTATTTCTTTTTCTTATCTTATTGTATCACTGGAACTTCCAATACAATGTTGAAAAGAAGTGGTGACAAGAGACATCCTTGTCTTGTATCTGACTTTAGTGAGGAAGCTTTGAGTTTCTCACAATTAACTATGATGTTAGTTGTAGGGTCTGGTTTGTTTGTTTTTGTAATCTATCAGATTGAGGAAATTTCCCTCTGTACCTAGTTTACTAAAGATAATTTTTTTTTTATCACAAGCAGGTGTCAGATTTTGTCAAATAGTTTCTATGCCTCTATTGTTATGATCATATAATTTTCTTTTTTTTTAACCTGCTGATGTAATAGACTACATTAATTGATTTTGAATGTTGAACCAGCCTTAATGACCTGGAATAAATCCCTCTTGGTTGTGGTGTATAATTCTTTTTGTACATTGCTGGATTTTATTTGCTAATAACATGTTGAGGACTCTTGCATCTTGCTCATGAGAGATATTGATATGTTGTTTTCTTTTCATCTAATGTGTTTGCCTGGTTTTGTTTTTAGAGTAATGCTGGCTTCAAAAAATGAGTTAGAAAGTATTCCTTCTGCTTCAGTCCCTGAAGGGGATTGTAGAGAATTATTATAATTTCTTCCTTAAGAGTTTTATAGAATTCAGCAGTGAATCTCCTGGGCCTAGTGCTTTCTGGATTGGGAATTCACTAATTATTTTTCAATTTCTTTAATAGATAGAGGCTTATTCAGATCGTCTATTCTGTCCTGTGTGAGTTTTAGCAAACTGTGTCCTTCGAGGAACTGATTCATTTCATCTAGGCTATCAAATTTGGGGGCATAGATTTGTCCATAGTATTCCTTTTTAAAATCCTTCTAACGTCTGTCTGGATTAGAAGGGATGTGTAGTAATGTTTCCTCTTTCATTTCTGATATTAGTAATATGTGTCTTCTCTCTTTTTTCCTAGTTAGTCTGGCTAGAGGCCATCAATTTCATTGATCTTTTTGGCAAACTAGCTTTTGGTTTTGTTGATTTTCTCTGATTTCCTGTTTTCAATTTCATTGATTACTGGTCTAGTTCTTTTTTTTAATTTACAAAATCTTTTATTTCTAAATGATATTCAAAGTCCAAACCTCTGGAGAGCTTGTCCACTAGAGCCATGATACATACTAAATTTTAAACTGTCCCTTGGTCAGAGATGACAAATGTAAGTGGACAGCCTCACACACAGGGCCCAGCAGCCTCAAACTTTCCTGGAAATCAGACCCTGGGTTTCAAGGATAAACAAACAAACAAACTAACTAAAACACCACAGCTCCAGATGGGGGGAAAATACTAAATCACCATAAAGTGCTCTAATTGCAAGATTTCATAAAACTAACAAGTTTTAATTGAGCTTAGAAAAAATGGACATGTATATGTTATTGAAAAGAAGTTACATCGTGCTTATCTGATTATAAAAGAAAAATATACTGTAAGTAGAAAGTTTGGAAAATACACAAAGTTTCATACAAGAGAGAAGACGTATTTTACAAATTTTTTACCTGTATATAAGCTTATAAAAATCAGGTTCCTACTGTATAAACAATACTTTAAGCCTGATTTTTATTTATTTAACATTATTAGACTGTGAGATTTCCAATGGCCTTAATTATTTTACAACTTATTTATAATATAATTTTTTAAAAATAATTTTGGGGCTGAACATTCACATGGTTCATGATCAAAAAAATATAGAATAGTGAAAGTCTCATTTCTGGCTGCCAAATTTTCCTGCCTACAGCAGCTGCTGTTATCTCCTTGTGTATGTTTAGAAATATGTATACATATAAAAGCAATTACAAATATATGCTTTCCATTTTTTCATTTAGGAATGTGGGCCAGAGAGATTTTGGTATCAAAAAGCCAGGCCTCCTCGTTCAGTTTCACCATTGCATAGTATTCCACCATGAATTTTTCATGACTTTCTTAAGCAATCCCTACTGTCTGACATCTGGCTGCTTCCAATGTTTTTTTTTTTCCTTTGCTTTTATAAATGATGTTGCAAAGAGACATCTTGCATATACACACTTTCCGATCTGTAATTTTGCCAGTCTTAGAAATTTTCATAATAGAACTGTTGGGCCAGAGCACATTCATTGTCATTTTTATAACTATCATTAAGTTTCCCAGCCCAAGTCCCTGCTCCAAAACATATGCAAAAATGGATGGCAGACGTTTGAAATAATTGTTGATTACATTACTGGTCATTTTATGCCTAATTCGTGACTTGTATGTTCTAGCCTTTTCCACCTGGACTGCTGGCCTGGGGCTGAGACCCCTGTCCTCCACAGCGCTGTCAGCCCTCATTCCTCTTCATCTCACACATGGTTTTCTTAGCCCAGCTTTCATCTACTGGCAACAAATTCCCCAGTTTTTGTTTGTATGAAGATGTCTTCATTTATCCTTCACTTTGGAGTGTTTCTCATGTTTTTATTTTTCCTCTCCACATAGATGAGAGAAAGGCTAGAGTAGGCTGGAGCTGAGTATTTCCCTTTGCCCAGGTCAATTAGGCTTCAATAATATCTTAGCAGGTTAGGCTCTGGTTCATTAATTTCTTTTGAGGTCAGGCCTTATTAAAAAGAATGGAGGGCTCTGACCTATTTCAAAGGAGTTTATTTTCCTCTCCAGCCAGAAACACAAGGGGATTTTTCTCCCATATTTACTGAATACCTGCTCAAACACCTGTAGGTAAAGCTCACAAAATTGTGAAGTCTTCCCATGGCTGGGCCCCCCTGGAATGTGTCTACACTGAGCTTCTGGCAATTCGTCAATTACAGCTCAGGTTTTCCTACTGCTGCACCAAGTCTCATAGGAGTTTCTGCTCATGAGGCTCTGCTCCAGTAAGCTGTGACTCACTGTATTTGTCTGTCTCTCCCAAACTTGGGGGCAGCAGTTTGCCCTTTGTCCTCCCCTCTCTTACAAATCCTAGAAGACCTGTTGATTTGTTAATATTGTCAGCTTTTTACCTGTTGTTGGGACAGAGTGGTGACTTACAACTTCCATACATGCAGAAGTGGAAAAAAGAAGTCCTTGAATTTTTTTTACAGTGAATACACTTATTTCATAATCATAAAAATAGCTAAATTAATTTGGAATTTTAAAAAGAAAACTTAGAAATCGCAGTCAAGAGATAGTTTTCTGTAATTATCATTAAAGACCTTGATATTTAAAAATCTACCATTTTAATTCCACTTAACATGGCCTGTGCGCGCGCACGCGTGCATACACATGCAGACAACAAAAAGGGTCTGTGAACCCTGGCTGGTGTGGCTCAGTGGATTGAGTGTCGGCCTGTGAACTGAAGGGTCGCTGGTTCAATCACCAGTCAGAGCACATGTCCAAGTTGCAGGCCGGTTCCCCAGTAGGGGTCATGCTAGAGGCAACCACACATTGATGTTTCCCTCTCTTTCTTCTTCCCTTCCCCTCTCTCTAAAAATAAATAAGTAAAATCTTTTTTAAAAAACTTTAAAAAAAAAGGGATCTGTGAGTGATACAGAATGGCAAAAACCTAAATGAGAATAGTTCATATTTCCTTAACCATATGACTAAGGCTTTTACCACATCTTCATAAAAAGAGGTAATTGAGGTTAACCTCAAAATCATACTGTACTCTTAAACTCAATCATAAAAACACAAATAGTCCAATTTAAAATGAGCAAATGATTTGAGTAGACATTTCTCTAGAATATATATTAATGACCAATAAAACTCATGAAAAGATGCTCAACATCATTAGTTTTTAGCAAAGTGCAAATCAAAACCCAATGTAATACTACTTCCCATCCACTAGAATGGCTATAATAAAAAAGACAATACCAAGTGTTCGCGAGAATACAGAGAAATTTGAACTCTCAGGCAATTGCTGGTAAGAATGTGAAATAGTGCAGCTGCTTTGGAAAACAGTTTGGCAGTTCTTTAAGAAGTTCAACATAGAGTTACTGTCTGGCCCAGCAAATCTACAGCTAGGTATTTACCCAAGAGAATTGAAAAACATATGTCCATATATAAACGTGTATACAAATGTTTATTGGAGCATTATTTATACAAGCCAAAAGATGGAAACAATCCACATCCATCAACTGATGTCTAAACAAAATATGGTATATCTATATAACAGAATATTATTCATTCAAAATATGAAGTGCTTGTACTAAATATAGATGAAATCTTGAAGATAATATGCTAAGTGAAAGAAGTCGGATGTTGTGCAATTTCATTGATATGAACTATCCAGAACAGGCATATCTACAGAGACAGAAAGTAGATTGTTTCTAAGCATTATGGGGAGGAATGAGGAGTGGCTACTAATGAGTAAGGGTTTCTTTCTGGAGAGATAAATGTTCTGGAATTAGATAGTGATTATAGTTGTACAACTTTGTGAATATACTAACGCCTGCTGAATTCTACACTTAAAAATAAATAAAAAGATTTAGAGATGAAAAGATTACTCTTATGAGTTTTTAATTGCATAAGTACCTTATATTTTTAAAAATCCCCCCAAATACACATAAGCAAAAAATTAGTGATCAAGTATCCTACCACTCAAAGATACGCACTGTTAACATTTTGTTTCACATCCTTCCAATGATTTTTAAAAATCCACTTTATTTCATGAAAATATAAAATAAATACAAGTATAGAGTTTTAAATGTCAAATATTTCTTTTTAGAACACTGTTCAAGTGTCATCTTGAACTCCCTGAAAGGGATTCCGCTGTTATGCTGGGAATTCCTTTGCCATTCTCATGATTGTATTTTCTGCTTCCTTGAGCCCATGTCTCCCTCTTTCCTGCTTTTTAATCCCTTGTTTGGATGGTATAATGGAAAGATGCAGGTGACAGTCTGAGTAATTTACCTCACTGCTGCACTCTGGACTGGTGACCTTCTGTCCCTGGTACAGAGTTGCCACCCTTCGATCTCCTTTGCCAACATCCTGGAGATTCCCTTGTTTCTTTCTCTCTTGTTTCGATCTCCAATTTCCTTTATCCTACGTCTCCTCTTTCTGAGTTGAATTTCTTCTTTCAGTATCCCTACATCCTCCAATAGATTGTTGAAGGGGAGAAAAAGACATGGAAGGTAAATTTTTTGAGACTTTGAGTAGTTTTAAAATAACTTTATTCTGAATGATAGTGTCTATACATTGAAATTTTTAGGTTCAGAATTTTCAAATTGTTGCTTATTACCTCTGCTTGTAGGGTGAGCGCATTGCAAGCCCCTCCACTCCAGAAAATCGTCTACTGCAGTCTGGGAAATTTCTTGAATCATTTCATTGGCAGTTTCCTGCCTTCATTTTCTGTTTTCTCTTTCTGGAATTTCTGTTAGTTAGCTTTTGGACCTCTTTGACTAATCCTCTTAATTTTCTCCTATTTTCTTTGTATTCTTGCTTTACTTTCTAATGGCAAGAGTTTAACTTTATCTTCCATCCCTTCTTCATTTTTAATTCTAGGAGCACTTTTGTTCTCTGAATATTCTTTTGTGGGTGGGTGGGTGAGCATATAATATCCTATTCTTGTTTTATAAACACAGCAGCTTTTCTTAGCTCCCCAATATATTACTCATAATTGCTTTCTTTTTAAAAAAGTCTTCTGCCTATTTCCTCCAAGTTGCTTTTTTTATTTGTTTGTTTGCATTACTAACTTCCGAATTAGAAACTTTCCTCAGACGCCCAGTATTCTTTGACTGACTGCTCATGATTGAAAGTTGGGAGCTAAAAGGCTCTTTGAAAGCTCTGAGTATGTTGGTTGGGCTTGATATTCCTAAACTTCACTGGAAGGTAATGTCAGTAAGCTATTTGTTGGAAGAAGACCCACCTTAAATCTTTGCTTTGGACTGGCCAAATAAACCTGGAGGTTTTCTTCCTATCTTCTTCCAAGAAGGTAGAGGACTATGTGCCATCATTCTGGGATAGAGGGAAGGGCTAGAACTTTCTACATTCAGCATTCAGAAAATATAATGAATAACCCTGTTTTAGGTATTCATTGTGCCTGATTAGCAGCCCTTGTTCCAGAAGAAGCTGGTACTGCTTGTTCCTGAGACTTTGGCTTTGGTTCTCAGCTACCCCAGCACCAGTTTACAATGATTCTTTTTTAGGTTTAGGAAGGAAAATGTTGGCAGAAAAGCTGAGAACAAGGATCAGATCTTAGCTTTGACATTTCTAAAGTCTAAACCCTAAAGGACCCAGGATGTAAAATTTGTCATTATGCAAGAAAAACTATCTAAAAGTTGGGAAAAAATGAAGGCTGCGTGACATTTCTAAAAAGTCTGTGAAGGATCATCTGAGTCACTCAAGGAATGTCCCTTTGGTTGTGGCCCAGACATTTTAAAATCTTGGTAAGTTAGAGATTAACTTGTAGAAAAAAACGATAGGATGTAATGATATATTGGGGAGGACTGATAGAGAAGAAAACCTCAACACATATCTATAGAACATTAACTTATTCCGTATCTATTTAGCAATCTTACTTCAATATTCTTTTTCCCACTAACTATATATCCCTGTTTTTCAAATTTTCTTCACAGCAGCTCTTGTTGTGCTGCTGGTTCTTTTATTAATGAGTTAATAAAACTTTAGCATGAGTTTGCCATCTGTAAGTATGAGAATTATGTTTTTCAATTATGTTTGAGAACTGTGTTTTTATACCATAAGTGAAAGATCTGGAAGAATAGTGCTCAGTAATGACACCTAGTTTTTCGTGACCTTCCTCTCCAGATTAGATGAAACTTTCCTGAGCTTGGAGAGAAGAGAAAAACCATAGGGAAGCCAAAGAGTTTAAAAACCAGAAGACGTCTGAGCTACAGAACGTAAGTATTTACTTTTTATAAAAAGTGGGTCATACTGTATTGCTAGTGCATAATGTTCTAATAGTATGGCACAAAGATCTTTAAAGGTCAACAAATAACTCTTCTAAAATAGGATTCTTTATTGCTGCATAGCATTCCACTATATGAGCTAGTTTTTAATGATTTAGAAAAATTCTGCACATTTTCCCTTCCATCTGGTAGGTATGTATAATAAGCCTCAATTGTTTTAGTTATTAAGTTCTGAGGTAAAAGAACATCTTCGAGTAAAAAAACACAAAAAAAACAGTTGTAGTCAAGGGCCTAGTGACCAGAGTGGCAAAACCATGATCTTCTTCAGAAACCCCTTGTTGAAGCTGCTCATGTTTAAATCTGGCGGGCCGGGCCAGGGCAGCACAATTCAAGTCCTTACAGGCAGGGCCCTCGGAGTGGAAGACAGCAGGTTCAGGGAGGCTCCCTAATGCATGGTTTTAGTAATGGCAAAACGCAGCTGCCTGCCCAAGCCTAGCTCTGTGATCATGCAGCCCAAGACTGAGAGGCAGGGATGTGCCTGCTGGTTGCAGGCTGATACTGGGCTCTGCTTAGCCTATAAAAAGAAAGTAGTAAATGGGCCTGCTTGAAAAGACATTGGGGAAGTCCTGGCTGGTGTGGCTCAGTGGATTGAGTGCTAGAGTGTGAACCTAAAGGTTGTCAGTTTGATTCCCAGTTGGGGCACATGCCTGGGTTGCCGGCCAGGTCCCCGGTTGGGGGTGTGTGAGAGGCAACCTAACAATGTGTCTTCGACACATTGACGTTTCTCTCCCTCTCTTTCTCCCTCCCTTCCCCTCTTTCTAAAAATAAATAAATAAAATCTTATGATGATGACATTTTTCAAGTACACTCTTCTTATTTGTGTAGAGACAATTCTTCCCATATCACAATAAACTTTATCAAAAAAAAAAAAGAAAAGAAAAAGAAAGACATGGGGAAAACTGCTGTGGGCTTCTGTAGCTGAAAGAAGGACTCCTAACACGGATGGAAACACCAGTGTCTGAAGAACTCCAAACACATGGTGGTATCTGTAATGCCCTCAGCAGCCCCCAAAGTTGCAGTTGTGAATGGAGGTCTCAGAGTTGATCAATTACCCTTTCCTGGGATGCTGGCATTAATCATTCCCTATTTCTTTTGAGAGCTTATATTTACCATATATCAAAGTTCTTCCAATTGAGATCTATGTTGGGATTTTCATGTGTGGGTGGGTGTGTGCGTGTGTGAGAGAGAGAGAGAGAGAGAGAAAGAGAGAGGTGGGAAGCACAGTGTGGATCAAACAGCAGCACTCCGACCAATGTAATTTGGCCAAAACAAATTTCTATTTGTTCTTGCTACTTTGTACATTTTTTTCTAAAAGTCAAAGACATATAATCTATTCAACAAGATCACAAGAAGCTTTTTAAAAGATTGTTTCCAGTGATAGAAACAAAAAACAAATTTCTAGTTTCTTTTTATAAGACCATAAAATGTCATCCCCCTCCCACCAAGTGTTGAAATAATATTTACAATATAAATCCTGTTAATCAATTACAGGCAAAAAAACAAATGTGACCCTTACCCTGTTGTGTTATTGTTTAGTAGTGTTGCATGATATTCAGGTCATATTATCTTCATTAGTTATAAGAACAAAATTAGAATCATATTTAGGCTTTCTTGGTTAATTCATTTACTTTCTTGTTTTCTATATATTTTTTTTTTTTTTGGTGACTTCTGAAGGACTGTTTTAAAAGTTTCCCCTTTGAAAATGACCCAAGGATTAAAAAAATTCTCTTAATGCTTCGTGCGTTGGTAATAGAACAAAGTGGAGCTGAGGTAGAGAATTGCGAGGGGCAGCGACATGGGTTTGAGGAACAGAGGTTAACTGCTCATCTGCTTCATTGAAAAAGTAGGGACGATGTGTTTTTCATGCCTACAAGGCTAGAATGAGTGATTGACGTCCTTATGTCTTAACTGGATCAGAAAAATACCATCAACTTTGGAAACAAATATGTAATAACGTGTAACTCCTATGCATCCAAAAATAAAAATGGTCCCACCATTAAGGGTTCTCAAAAATAAGATAGCTCTTTTCCCTGCTTGTAAAGGAAGACGAGGACCAGCCAAAGGAACAGCCTTCAGCCCTCTGACCCTCCCTGCCTAGCTCCCTAACCTTCTCCACACCGATCCAGTAGACTGGCACCGCTGGCACTGGTCAGAGAGGCAGCTGAAATGAATAAAATATCTTTATCCTGGATTCCTGGATACCTGTGCAATGTAATCCCAGAAGACTCCAGGCTTCTCAGGCAGTAGGACCCAGCCCTTTTCCCATCCTTTCCCCCAGAAGAAAGGAGGAATCCAGGGACTTCTGGGAATGCTGTGTCTCTGTTCACAAAGGAGAAACCCTTGCAGAGGTGAACTGCCGTGCTCATATTAGTAAATATACCTCATGAGGGACAGTGGTCTTGTCTGGGGTTGAAGTACAAAAGTTATTGATTCCAAGAGCACTAGCATCTTCACTAAGTATAGAACAAAGAGATATATCCACCCTCATTCTTAATCCTCCTCACTTAATAAAGAGCTGGAATACAGTTAAAGGACACATATCAGAAAATCTAATTTGGAGAAAAAGTGATGAAATTTTTTCCTTTATGAGAAGAAAGTGTTCTGGGTTTTTTCCCCCATTATAAATGCTTTGGTTCCTGCCAAACCTCTTCTTATCCCAAATGTCTTAGGAGACTTTGGTACAACACGGCGGAGACAGAACAGCACAAACACTGTGTTATAATTTAATTCAACATATACTCATTGAGAACAATTATCCTAAGAATACCTCCCTGAAATGCCTTTCCTGCCACCAATATAATAGCTTTTGATGCCAGGGATCTAAATTTTAAATTCTCCCATTAAATAAGACAATAATGTTTCCACTTGGAGTCTGCCATGGGCCCGCCGGGCTGGAAATGGAAACTGTGGTCAGTCTTTCTCACGGTGGAGCAGAGTCTCTCAGCCCTGTCCTGGCAGCCCCAGTTTGGGCATCTGGCGGGTGTCAGACCACACAGAGAGCCAGCCTGGCTGCACTACTTCCCAAGGCCAGGTGGTCATGAAAGGCCTAGAAGGCAGGGGCCACCAGTGCCTGCCGTGAAGTAGGCAGTCAATAAATGTTAAACATTGAGATAAACACCTTGGGGTCTGAACTCTCAAGAGATAAATAACCACTATTCACTTTACTGGCTATACTAATGGACCCCTCCCTTCACATACAGGTTCAGAGAAGGGTGAAAGCTTGTCTTCAGGTAATAGAGGAGGTTGTTCTTGTTCAGACATGCCCATTTCAAACATACTGTTCTTTTTTTTTTAATGGTTTCTATTTCTCCTTGCATTTCTTTAATAATATGAACAGAGGGACTCCCCTTTGAGCCTTATTTAGGAGGCTCCATCTAATACCCCCACTTTGTATATACCCGAGGCCACGTCTCCCACCTCTAAATCTACGTCTGGATCCAAAACTCCCTTGGGCCACCTCCACACCAGCTCATGGGCATGGCACTGGTTTTTATTTCTCTACCTCTGGCACCCAAGGAGGGAATTACACTTCTTTCCTTCAAACTCGTTTTTCTAACTGTTGATACTTGAGTGTTTCTATGCATGTGTTGGGGGCGGATGCATATCTACATCAGCTCAGGTTCTCCTTATTGAAGTAAGTTCCTCTGTCTCCTTTACCTTTTGGCAAAACATTCTATTAAGTTCAGAGACCTTGTAAGAGCAATGTCTGGTCATGAAGGAATGAATTGGAAAAAAATGATAGCTTAACTAGACTGAGTTTATATTGATCACATAAACTGTTTCTTCATCCTAGAATTTTAAAAGCTGTTGCTCTCCCCACCCACTGGGTACCATTACTTACAGGAAGAATTGTATTTCCTGGAATCATTGGATTCCTATCACTAAGGGGGACACTCAGCTGCCTCCAAGGCCAAGCAGGTAACGCAAAGGAGCGGCTCTGGGCAGGCGTAAGACCAGAGGGAGGAGCACAGACAGTAGTAAAAGGAAGACCTCAAGTTTCATCCAAATCCCATTTTGAAGAACTGCTGAGGTCCAAAATAAACCGTACACAGGCTGAATTCAACCCAAAACACGCCCGCTTACCAGTGCTAATTAGTCTAATGTTTCTCATTGTGTAGCAGGAAACGAAATTTGGACTGAATGAGTAATTTTGCTCAAGGTCACATAACTACTTAGTCAACATTAGCCTGGCCTTAGGTTTCTAATTCCAAGATTGGAGTCTTTTTCCCCTGCCCCATGCTGGCTCTGGTACTTCAAACACCCCATTAAAATATAAAAGGACCCACTTACATGTTGCTTTGATTACATTAAGTATGTCCAAATTCCTTGGCCCCCATTTCATTTAACAAGAAATTCTGAACAGCCTCAGAATATGGATGAAATGGTCAAAAGCAGGAGCAGACAGGCAGCCAGGGTCCCTTTCAATGAAAAGGCCGGAGGTGGTTGAGTAAGTGTGGCTCAGGTTTCCACACCTTAGCGGTGAACCTCAATGACCACAGAAAGCCTCGTAAATCTCTGAGCCAGTCAGAATCTCATACCTGTCTCACTGAGGGTTCCAGAAGCCCTGACACCATCACTTTCTAGTCACAGGGTGGCTGGGAGCCAGATTTTGGCCTACGAAGCACCCTGAGAAATTCTTTTGGCCCACCTAACGAAGCCTGGCTGGAATCACTTCTGACACACAAACCTCGCTGGCTACAATGTGTGATCACAGACAGGGCCAAGATTTGCTTTTGACCTCTCAGTGGCATTATGTCTGTCTTGAAGGAATTCAGTTATGGGGGAAAAGTACAGTGTGGCGTGGTGGCAAGAACATGCTTTTGGAACTAAACACATTTGAACGGCCTCTCTACTGTTTCATTCATTCAGTCAACAAACAATTCCTGAGTGCCTACGATGAGCCGGGCACTGCTCTAACGCCGAAGGAGACAATAGCAACAAAACAGGGAAGTCCCTGCCTTTATGAAGTTTACATTTTAGTGGGAGGAGATTGGCAATAAACAAATACAACTGACCTTGAAGAACACAGGTTTGAGCTGCACAGTTCCACTTACATGCAGATTTTTTTTTTCAGCAAATACCCTCATATCCCCAGGGTTTTGCATCCATGAACACAACAAACTGTGAATTGAAAAAAGTATTTTTGGCCTGTGCTTGGGAATCCACGGACGCAGAGGGCTGACTATATGTATTGCTCTACACCATTTTATATAGGGGACTTGCATGCCTGCAGATTTTGTAATCCGCAGAGGTCCTGGAACCAATCCCTCATGGACAACTGTAGTTAAGTTTTGAGAGAGTCAAAAGTTACATGTGGATTTGAACTCTGTGGGAGTTGGCAATTCTAACCCCCATATTGTTCAAGGGACAACTTGAATTATGTGGTATAATTTAATAGTAATTAAATTATATAGTTTGTTAGAAGGTGATGGGTGCCAGAGATAAAATTCAGTAGACACAGAAAGTGGAGAGTACAATTTAAATAGTATGTTCAGGAAAGTGTCACTAAGCATGTGATATCTGAGCAAAGACTTGAAGTGGGTAAAGGAGTGAATTATAAAGGTATTTGGGGTTGGGGTTCTGGGCAAAGGCACCGAGGTTGGAACAGGCATGGAAGGTTCAAGGAACAACAAAGTCTTGTCTAGATGGAAGGGGACGGGATGAAAGTGGTAGAAGATAAGTTGACAGCGGCAGTGAGGGGTGATCAAGCGGCTGCAAGCGTTTGCTTTGAGTGAAATGGGGTGCTGCTGTGGGATATATTTTGAAGAATTTCCTGATGCATTGAATGAGGACTCAGAGAAGAGGAACAGTTGAGAGTGATCACAACGTTCTTGGCTTGAGTAGCTGGATGAATGGAGGTGCCATTAACTGAGATGGAAAGGCTTTGGGAGGAACTGGTTGCAGGGAGGGGCAGGCTGCAGTCATTTTTGGAAATATTAAGTGAAAATGATGAATAAAGAGTTGCGTATGAGCCTGAAGTACATGAGAGAGGCCTAAACTGAGAATATAAATTTAGGATCATATGAATGATATTTAAAACTGTAATAATCAATGATATCACCACAGAGTGATGGTAGACAGGGAACAGAAAAGGAGTGAGCCTGGGGACATGTCAACGTTCGAAGTGCAAGGTGCCGCGAAGGGGCTGGGTGGTGGCAGAGCCATCTGGCTCAGGACTTAGTCACTCATTCTCCCAGCTGCTGGCAGTTAACTACCTCCCCCTCCCCCTAGAGTTTTCCTCAGATGAAGGGGACTTCTGCACCCAAGGTTATCCCAGGGACAGCCTGGATTTAGTAACCAGTCAATGTGGGGGTTCAAAGCCCAGCTCAGAATAACTGTGAGGGACCTCCCCAGCCCCAGGGCACTCATGGCATCCACTGAGGCTCTTGGTACACTTGCTTTGCTGCTCAGCTGCTCCCTGCACCGAACCCCGTTGCCTTTACCCCCTGGCAGCTGGTGTTTCTAGGAGCAAACCTGTGTGTGAATCTCTTCCCCAGTCAGTTTCCTGGGGAATCTGTCCTAAAACAGGGCCTTTGGGCACAACACTTGCTTTCAGAGTTCTCACATTTATGATACAGTTATCATTATACCCACTGGGCAGGATTGTTGTAGGGAGAAGAGACATTATATGTTAAATACCTAGAAAGATGCCTGGGTAATAGTAGGCACTCAGAACAGGGCAGCTACTCTTCCTAGAATCAGATATTCACTCTTCTACCTTCTCAAATCCTCAAAAAGATCAGAAAAGGTGCCCTGCTAATGCTCAGGAGGGCTATTTGTCCCCTCCCTGAACACCCTAGATGTTTCTTCTAGTGCTCTAACAACACCCTCTACTTCTCAGATCATAATTATAAATTTAACTATTCTATATTATAATTGCATCCTTAATGTCCTCCTATCCCCTGAACTAGAAGTTCTATGCCTGTCTTGTTCATGATTATAGCTCTAGGGGCTAACACATTTTAGGCATTCCATAAATATTTATTGAATTGAACTGAATCAAAATGAACTGAATTAAAGTGATGCCTGCCTGAGTTTATGGACTAAGGTCTGGCTTAGTTTGGGACTTAGTTATGGACTAAGGTCTAGCTTTCACTGGGAATTATATACCTGAGTGGCCTTTATAAGGAATTTGGTCTTATCCTATGGAGCCCCAAGAAGACTATGCATCTCCCAATCCATTCATCTATCCACTAACTCAAAAGCTATTTATAGAGCACCACCCTGTGCCAGGCATTAGAATAATGAACAGGATCTCGTGGTCAAGGCAATAAGACAATGAACAATAAATAAACAAAATAATGAAACAACTATGAAATCTGCTGCTAAAAAAATAAACACAGGGAGAGAGAGGGCAGAGGGACTGCATTTAGACAGAGTGAACAGAGACTTCTCTGAGGAGAGGACATTTAAGGTGAGACCTAAAAAGATGAGTAGAAGCCAGATGTGGGAATGGTAGGAATATTTCAAACCAAGAAGGATTCTGAAAAGGGGGTAAGAAGCTGATGTGTTGAGGAAAGGTAAGGAAACCAGTGCAAAGGGAGCCAATCATGGAGGGAGAGGGATGTGGGCAGTTCATACAGAGCCTTGGGCATTCCATGCAGAGCAGCACACAGTCTGAGTATCATTCTCTGTACCGTCTAAGAGAATGGACTGTAGGGAAGCCAGTGTGTGAGTAGGAGGAACTAGTCAGGGGTCGTTGCAAGAAATGGTGACAATGGAGAGTGAGAAAGGTAGATCTCTTCCGGACATACTTAAAGGGAGACATGCTAGGACTTACTGAAGTTGGGGGGGTGACGGGAAAGAGAATCAAGAATCACTCTCAGGTTGGGGCTTGATCCACGGTGAGTGGTGAGTAGCGAGGACAGTGACAGGAATGAAGACGACGGAGAATTTTAGGGTATAATCCAGAGTTCCCTTTAGGAAATGCTAAGCCTGGGAAACTCAAGAGCCTTGCTATGGGACAGCCAGCGGCAGCCCTTGCCCACCAGGATCACCTGCAGTTCTGGGAACCCCCAGAGAGCCTGGGTAGAGCGGGCCTGCAGCGCTGGGGGCGAGTAACCAGGGAGACGCAGAACAGAGCATAAAGCAGCGCTTTGTCTCCAGCAAAGATCAACACTCAATGTTCTTGGAAACCAAAGCACATGAGCTTGAATGTCTGCAGCTCATAACCAGAAGGAGAGGTGTTCCCCAATTAGGAAAACAGCTCTTGGTGAGCTTTCAGCATGCTGCCCTTGATCCCATGAAGAAGAGCCCCTTCGTCCCAATGCCACTGGAATGGAAACCAGATCTGAAAGCAAGCACAGGCCTGCCAGCTGGATGCCGTTCAGACATCTGCAGGCAATCAGGGGCCTCCTCATGCCTTTGGTCCTGCTCATGACTGGCTTCACGCTAAGAAAAGCAAATTTCTTCTGTGACCACTGGTGTGTCAAGTCCACAAAGTGTGCTTTGGGACTCCCTGCGCTTCTGGGGGTCTAGGATGGGTGAGGAGGGTGGCCAGGAGCCTTCCTTGATCCTTAGTCCAAAACCAGTGGGAAATGAGAGCTCTGAGCCCACCACCTACTTTATTTTTCAGAAAGGTCAGGAGCAGCTCAAGTCCAATGCGCTTTACCGTGAGGGCCCCAGAAATCTTGTCACTGGACAGCCTGGATCATACAGGTCCCATTCCTCAGCCTGGGGCCTCTCTTAGCTGCTGTGATTTGGCAGCTTCTCAGTTCAGCCCAACAGTTCACTCTATCCATCGGGGACATATGACATCTTCTATTTACTCCCACTGTTCTGTGCCAGTGAGGTTGTTCAAAACACTACCCAGCACCACCATTTCCCTCTGTGATAGTGCTGTTCTCATCAGCCATGGAGAGACTCAACGTACAAATGAACAAAAACGAAACTGTGACCCACAACCTGCAACCACCTGCCTTGGGAAGCCAGCCTGCCATATGTCAGGCTTGTAGGAAGCCAGATTGCTATCTCTGGTGACAATCCATGGAGCTAAGTAACAATTTCTCTAACAATCAGCCCAAAATGGCCAGGACTTGATTTAGAACTTCTACCCTCCCTAATTTTTGACCGTGCTTTCAACTGAAGACCCACCAGAGAAAGCCAAGGACGCACCCGAGCCATCACACAGGAGCCCCACTGCTTGCAGGCTTCGCCCTGCCACCAGCCTCCGATCAGGGCACACCTGGAGCCTTCCCTCTTCTCCGCTGTAAAACTTTCCCATCTCTCTGCCAAAATGTAAGTGACAGTGGCTGACGCCCTTGCTATAGATACCTCTGAACAAATAGCTTTTTGCTTTTGTCATTCAGTTGGTCTTTGTTACTTCCACAGCCATTTATTGACTTTTCCATTATGAATTTCCAAAAATAATATAATAGTGCTATTGGGTAACCATATTGAGTCCCAGTGTAATTGTTGGGGTAAAAATGAACCTGCTGTACCTAAGAGACAGCCAATGTAACAGAAGTTTATTTCTCACATACCTGTCAACAGCAGAGGGTGGTCAAGGGTAAGTAGGCAACTCTGTTCCTTGAGGCCACTCAGAGACCCAGATTCCCTTTTTCTTGCCACGGTACCTTCCTAGGGTGGGCAGAAACAAGCTGGCTCAGCCCCACCCCGCCTGTGTTTTGATTACAGGGAGGTGGAAAACCTTCGTTTTCAAAGATGTGGACTGGAAGTTGGACCCATCACTGTCTCTCACAACTGACCAGAACTTAGCCACCAGGCCACACTTAGCTGTCAAGGAGGCTGGGAAATGTCTCTACGGGTGACCGACACCTATAGATTGGGAGAAAGTAGATGTTGGAGGACAGCTGACAGCCTCACCCATGTTATGCTGGGTACTAAGTGATACAAAATATCAATGTACATAGCTTTCTTCCTCAATAATGATTCACATACAGGGAGAAGACTCAAGCTTCCATAGCCACGCATTCTAGACCTGACACACACTGGCTCTTGCCTCTTTCTCGAAAAGATCCCTTTTCCTGAGCCATGCCACTTCCTACCATAGGAACAGCTTCCAAATTCAAATTACCTCCTTTAAACATTTATTCCATCAAACGATTTAGAGTTTTGGAATCATGCCCCTGAGGGCTGATAGTGTGGAGGGGGAGGGGGAGCGGACGGGGAGGGAGAGGGTGGCCCAGCCCCCACCGCTGGCCGAGTATTTCCCCACCATTGCACTTACTGCACTGTGTTGCCCTTACCTCTTTGTCTGCTCTGTTACCCCATTGTGAATTCAGTCAGGGACCAAGTCTGTCTTCTCCGTCATTGTATTCCCAGCTCCTAGCCAGGCCGCGGCATATGGAACTTGTGTTGGACAAGCAGACTGGGTCATAGCCCATATATCTAGGGTCTCTTCATCTGAGGAAAGCGCCACCCCCACCCCCACCATGGGACGTAGACTGCTCTTACCTGGCCCTGCCATTCACCTGGGGGCCACTCCTGCGAGTCCAGACAAGCACATTGGAGGAATAAGCTCGTATCATTATTGCAGTGGTTAATTTTATGTGCCAGTTGCACTGGGCTAAGGGAGGCTAGAGAGCTGGTAAACATGTCTGGGTGTGTCTGTGAGGGTGTTTCTGTGGGAGATTAGCATTTGAACGAATAGACTGAGTACAGAAGATCTCCCTAAACAATGTAAGTGGGCACAAGCCGATGCAGTGATTTTTGACCTTTTTCATCTCATGGCACACATAAACTAATTGCTAATATTCTGCAACACCAAGAAATATATTTTTTGTCAATCTGGCAAAAGAAAATTAGATATAATTTTGATTCATTCACACCAGAGGGCTATGGTTGTGTTGGCTGCTGTCATCTTTTTATTTGACAATCTAAGGGAAAATAGGTCTATGCTGTGGCACACTAGTTGAAAATTGCTGATTCAATGCATCGAGGGCCTGAATAGAATGAAAAACTGAATAAAAGGTGAACTTGCTCCCTGCTTGAGCTGGGACGTCCATCTCCCCCTGCCTTTGGTCATCAGTGCTCCTGGTTCTCAGGAGTTTGGACTCAGACTGAATTATAACACCGGCTTTCCTGATTCTTTAGCCTGCTGACTGCAGATCCTGGGACTTCTCAGCCTCCGTAATTGCATGAACCAATTCCTATAATAAGTCTCTCTCTATATCTTTTTTTTTATATCTCTATCTAAATATATCTATATCCTATTGGTTCTATTTCTCTGGAGAACTCTGATGATTACAATCATAATCTGCTTGAGCTAACACAAATAGCATAGCCTCAGAGAAGTTGCTGAGTGCTCATATGTAAGTTAAAGAACTGGAGAGATTTCCCCCGTAGAAATGGGGCAGTTCTAGGTCCCATGTGGTCTGGCCACTGGCATGTGACTGATCTGCTAGTCTGTCCCCTGCAATAGGTCATTTATTTTGATGGCACACAGAAAAATCCTTCTCCACACACCCTGGCCATGGATTAGCAGCCATTCTGGGAATAGAACAGGTTCTGCTTTGTCCACTCCACCACAGAGTCTCAGGCCAGGCCACCTCAGACCTATGGGTGTCCTGAGCAGTTTGAAATCTCCTTAAACCACTGAGATATTTAGCCAGCACCTGTTCAAAGAAGAGGCTGAATTAGAGCTCCATGTGGTAGAAGAGTTAATATGGAAGCTTCCTGGTAGAAGCATTCTGCTTCTCTTCTAATGGTCTAAGCAATTCAGCTCTGACCCTAACTTGCATCCTCTCCTCAGGTAGAAAAACAAACAAAACAAAACAAAACAAAAACCCTGTATGACTTTTACTCAAGCAAGCTCCATAGCAGTCTCAACTCCTTAAGCATCTCATGAAATGATTCCTTCCAATTCTCTTCCTGGAAAGAGTTCTGGTAAATACATTTTTTTCCATTTTGTTCCGTTTAGCATTCCTTCAAATTGCTACCCCGCCCCCTAACCCAGATTTCATCTTCAACAGCTCAGCATCCTCTGCTGCCGCCGGCCTTCCCGGCAGCACATACCCCTCCCACCAGCACCAGCCCGGCTCAGGCTTCACTGTCTCACCCATTCCCAGCCCCTGAGGCCCACATGTGCATTGACCGCCTCAGGTAATACACCACCTTGGTGTACGGATAGGAAAACTGCATCAACAAGTCCCCTGCACTGCATGCCTCCTGGCCTCCAAAGAAGCACACTGAGGTTTTGAAACAAGACAAATTAGGCTTGAGTGGGAGTGGCTGCCAATTACAATCTCGTAATTCAAGGTTGCTAGTGAAAGACCTAAACTATTTTCATTTTTAAACAAAATGAACATTTGATGTTAATTCTGGCCTTAAAAAAGAAAAGAAAGATGGAAGGAAGGGAGGGAGAGAGGGAGGGAGGGAGAGAGGAAGGAAGGAAGAGAGAAAGAAATGGAAAAGAGATGCTTTGTCCTGTGATTTCAACCCCCGGAGTTGTGTTAAACTGAGCCCTCAGAAGTGGAGCAGTAGAAGGGCTTTTCCTGATTCAAACTGGACTCCAGACTGCTCTGTAGTTGCCAAACCCAGGTGCACGCTTTGCTTTCCACATGCACACCAAATTCACAGATTTCCTCCAGCTAGACCTTTGAGCAGCTTTTCCCCACTTAGTCTCAGTAATTTGGGGTGGAAATTATTTAGCCGTTTCTTTACATTTAAATAATTACACTGTGTACATTTCAACACAAAATCGTCCCAATCTATTCCGATTATCTCACCATTAGCATTTTCAGCTTCCCCCATCTGCTAATAAGAACAGGAGCTGCGGGTTGCAGTAATCCCTTCAGAAGCTAAATTATTTTGGGCACGTACGCAGTAACCATCCAGGATTAGGGCTACACTCCACTGACTTAGCAGAAGCGTAAAGATGATGAATAGACATTGCAGGCTTTGCAACCGCAGAAAATAATTTTGGCTTATCCTCTCAAAACAAGTTTTACACTCTTTTTAATATCTGAATTTTAATAGCAAAGACCAAGATGGTGGAGGATTTTTCTAAAATAATTTAACATATTTAGTATAAGTAACCGCTTTGTGAATCATTGTGCCGGTAGGAGCAGGAAGACGCAGGAGATGGATAAGAGAAAACTGAGAAGTAGGTGCGAGCAAGGGGAAAGTGCGGGCTACTTTTAGAGTTTCAGGGAAGCCCCTGGTGGGGTGCAGCTCAAACTCCCCCGCTTATTCATCACAGTGAGTGGAGTTTTCAGCATTTCCCCTTACCCATGACCCGCACCTCCCCCACTGCCGCAGAGTTCAGATTTCCTTTGGGCTGGGTGGTACTCTGTCTTCTGGCTCCTTCAGGAGCCCATGAAATAACATTCCTTTCAACAATAGTCCTGCAGGCATGTGCACCTAGGAAAGAGAAAAGGCAGGAGTAGCGACTCATCATGATGAAATTTTCACAAGTCTAAAGTGAAGTGAGAAAAATAAGGATGATTTTATATATATATATATGTATGTAATTACATATATGATTATAATTATATGGTGTAAAATTACTAGCTCATTTGGGAGGAAATATTCATTATACTGAGATTATGCTTTAATCCCTTATTTGGGGGTCAGAAAGTCTTATTATGAAAAGGTATGACAGAAGATGGTAGGCTTGGGGTTTGGTTTTTGGTTAATCTGTCATTTGGCAAACTCAAAAGTTGACTACCTTGTCTATGTAGGTCTTTGCCCTGCCCCTTACTAATTTGCCAAAGTTTAAAAGTTTTAAACTTTTTAAAAAAGTTTTTAAAAGTTTCCTAATTTGGGAAATGAGAGTTCTGAGAACCCACTGGCCGGGGGTGCCATGTCTCAGGGGGTGCCAGAACCCCCAGGCCCTCTCAGCTCGATTGGGGGTCATGCCCGCCATGCCTTCCAGCTCAGCCCATGGAGTTCAAGGCCAAGACTAGACATGTATGGAATGGAGGCTAGACCCCTTTGCTTCTCTCGTTCTATGTGAACCTCTTCTTGTGGGTGCTCTCTGGCTCTTTCAGGGTCTCCTCCCAAGCTGAGACAGCATTACAATGTCAGGGGGAGCCCTCTGGGCAAGCCCCTGTTCCAGGCTCCAGGCATCCCGCTCCAGGACTGATGTGATATGTAGCCTGAGTTAGGAATCCCTGACCCTGGGACCTGGCAAAGTGAACTTACTGGGAGAGCCACTCTCTGCCTGCTTCCTCGGCAGCCCCTCCCTCCCTGTGGCTCCTGAGAGCCGCCCTCCCCAGGCTGTGTTGGCTCTGCACGCAGCCAGACCCATGGGGATGGGCCTGGCCTTCAGTGGGCCACGGTGGGACGCCTGGAAGAGTAGTCATGGCTGCTCTGAGGCTGAACAGGACTTTCTCAATCAATAACCATGCCCTTAAGAAACCCTTTATCAACCCAAAAATGTATATTAAAGTTTTCACCACATAACTCATTCATCAGAAGGCCATGTGATCTTTATCTTTTATGAGCAGACAATCGTTAGACATTCTTTGAAACTGGAGTTTACAAAAAGACCAACTGAGCTCTTGAGAGGTAGACAGACCTTAACTGCAAAACCACAACCGACCACAGCTGCTGCACACAGCGTCAGAGAAAAGTGGGGATCTTCCATTTTCTCTTTCTTGAGCAATGATGGTGAGGTAAGGTGTAGAAGGGGACTGCTTTTATATCTGATCTCTTTGACAGGCCACCTAAACTGGTTTAAAAGTTAACCAGATAATTAATTGCCAAAGGGGTGTATCACAATCACCCATACAGACATAAATTTTGTCCTATGAATCAGTTATCTATTGCCACAATAATATCTCATTAAAAACAACAAGATCTCAGTGGGCATACAACAATAAGCACTCTGTACATCAGAGTCTGCAGGTACATGATTTAGGCTGTGCTCAGAGGGCCAGTTCTGGTCTCAGCGGAGCTTACTCACACAGTTTTTCCACAGTTCAGGTGGCTCTTGGCTGATCCAGGATGGTTTTGACTGAGGCCACTCACCTCTGCTACCCTAGGTCATCCTAGGCTAGTTTGGGCCTGTTCTCATAGTGACTGCAGCCGAGTAAGGGGGTGAATGGAAAGGCACAAACACTTTTCCAAGCCTCAGCTGACCTGGTATTAGCCAACATTCCATTAGCTGAAGTAAGCCACATAACCTGGCCCAGAATCAAAGGGAGGGTGCTGCAAAGGTACCTGGCAAAGGATGTGGACACAGGGAGGGGCAAAGGATTGGGACTATTAAAGCAGTCAGTCTACCACACTATGCTTTTTAGGTTTCTGTTAAGACAGACTCTGAATTTGGAGAAAAAAGAGAAGGCAAGACAGATGTCTTAAAACAACACTTCTTCTTCCTTCCACTTCCTTACCACGCACCTGTGATCCCCCAGCAGGTAGACCCGTGAAACTCACATAAGAGGATGGGTGTGTTTGTGCATAATTCATAACAAATAACAACAGACACCTCTCAGGAATCCCTCGAGATAGGGAGAGGTGATGAAACCTACTGTTGCTGTTTATATGAAAGGAAGGTGTACTTCTCATGCCCACACATTAAATCTGTGCAGTGTTTACAGCCAAGTACATCCGATTCAAGCAGCACATCTGTTGCCAGCCTTCCACAGCTGTGTTGTGGTAGCAGCACTTCCATGCCACCCTCAGTAGCCGTCTGTCTTGAGTGCCTTGAGGCTTAGTGACAGCATTTGTGAATGAAGATGTTAGTTACTCGAGTGGTAGAGGGAACAGTGCAGGGGACACAGAGCCTAATGGAGAGTGGGTGACACGCAATGGGTGACTTGGTTTTGATCTCTGGTTCTGTCACTTCCTGGTTCGGCGTCTTGGGACTCCTTGATTTCAAGCAAGTGGAGCCAAGCTCAAGCAAGGCGAAGATATGGGGGTGTCTCAGGGGATCCCAGGGCAGGCCTGCAGCTTTGCCTCAGGAGGGAAGCTTGTCAGAAGCAGACAAGAAAGAGCAGGCTCACTTTTGCTTTTCCTCATCACCTCTCTCTGGACCTGATTCACCAGCATCTGCTCACGAGGCAGGCAGGAGATGGCTGCCTCAGAGCTCACTCGTGGGTCCAACCATGTGTGTTGTGGGGAAGAAACTTTCCTCTTAGGTTCTCTCTGCTGGGCTAAGAATTAAATTGACAGGAAACAGATTAACAAGAGAAAATAATCAAATTGAATACATAGGTACATATGCAGCCCCGCATACTTGAGAGAGTCAGAGACTCCACATCCGTGAGCAGTTCAAGGACAGAACGGGAAATGAAGTGCCCACGGCACTCTGAAACCTTGGGGCTCCAGAGGCGAGGAAGGCCGTCGCAGGGTGGTAAGAAGAGCAGATGTGCAGTAATTAGAAATTTGCCCTGCCTCATAGATAGGTCATAAAACTTATTTCTGCTGACAACCCTTATTAGAGGCAAAGTTCCAAATTTAAATTCTTTTAAGGGAAAGGTAAAAGTTTCTCATGAATCTGCAGGGTATTGATTGCCTTCAGCTCAAAATAATTCACATGCCAAAGTAGCATATTTCTTTTCATCTTCACCCGAGGACATGCTTACTGATTTTAGAGAGAGAGAGAAAGGGAAACTTGGAGAGGGAGGGAGAAAGAGAGAGAGAGACAACGATGTGAAAGAGGAACATCTATCAGTTGCCTCCCGTACACACCCGGAGCGAGGATCAAACCCTCAACCTTTTGGTGCAACAGGGCAACGCTCCAACCAGCTGAGCTACCCAGCCAGGGCCAAAGTGGCATAATTTGAGGAGACCTGTTCTGAACCCCTGCAGTGTATTATGACTATCAGTCCCAAATTCAGTTTCCAGGGAAAGAACCGCTGGTTGGCTCAGCCTGGACTGGGTTTTCAGTCCTGCACTAGGAGGCGGTGACATGGACAAACAAGGCTGGGACCAGACGAGTTTCTGTGGAAGGAGGGGTGATTGTTAGCAGGGCAGAGCCCCCAGGGCTAACACTGGGCCCATTAGCCTGAGGAGAGGCTAAGGAGCCTGTTTCCTCATCCGACCCATAAAATGGAGATGTTAGACTCCATCTCTCTAGAATATTGTGAAAATTGAATAATCTCAATCCATTCCTAAAAAGGAAACACTTTTCATGGACTATGGAATACTATAAACTAGTAACTTGGTGTCTCTTATAACAATATAATACTGTCCTTTCATTCATATCCTGTGGAACTAGGGAAAGTGCCAGCACGGACAGGTCTGAGCTCGGGCAGGAGCGCCCCAAGGGGCCAGTTGCTGTTTCTAGAGTCTAGGCATTGCCCCCAAAAAGTGACCATCCCAAAGCTGCAGAAAATATTCTTAAATTATTTTTTTAATTATAAAATAACGGATGCTAATTATGAAGCATTTAAATAATATAGAAATGTAGTCAACAAGTAAAATATCCCCCATGATCCATTCCTCCCCCACCCTGAAAACCCCCACCACTATTTTACTGCAGCTTGGCGTTTACAGCTGTTATGCAGGTGGCTCTCATACATCTGTGTGCGTCTTATAGAGGACATACAAGCAAAAACTAAATAAATAAGATAGGATATTAGCAATGACGAATGTCATGAATAAAATAAGTTAGGAAAGGGGGTAGGGAATACCAAGAATGGGGGTTTTGCTATTTCCAATAGTGTGTTCATTTCCTAGGGCTACTGTAACAAAGGACAACACACAGGGTGGCTTAAAACAGATTGGAGGGAGAAAAGGTGGCAGCAGAGACCAGTAATAATGAAAATGTTTGTTTGCCTTTGGTTGTTTTGCTTGGAGATACCTGAAGAAACTAGAGCTGCTCTCAATATTCTGCCCCACTGAGGGAGAAAAAAACAAACAAATGATTGGGATGGCCCCTGACAGCTGGGATCCTGGGCAAAAGAGAAAATGGCCAATACGCCATAAACAGAAGGAAGTAACAGTGACCAGAGGTGGGGGTCCCAGTGGTCTCCCCGAGGGGATTTGATACCAATTCACTGAGACAAATAAGAGGGATGTGTGGCTAGAAAGTCAGCTTCGCAAAGGCAGAGAGATTTGTTTTGCTATGTCCCAAACTTATAGCCAAATATGTGACACATAGGAAGCATTTAAAAAAATATGTATTGATTAACTGTCTGAAAAAAAGGAATGAATGAACACATGCATGAATGGAAAGTGAAGAGATTTTTTTTCTTTCTATTTTTTTTCTCTTTTTCCAGGACTCCTTGTGTGCTTGGTTGACAAATAGTAAGATTTATTTTTCTGGAATGGACAGCTAAAGATAACTAAGAAGTTACAAAGACAAATGTCTACAACCATAAATAATTCCAAACTCCAGCCAAACTTCTTTTCAACAAGAGTTGATTTTTTATAATTCTGCAGCAAGGAAATTGGTGCCCATCACTGGAGTTGGTTTCAGTACATTTAAGGACATGTTCTAGGATGGGGATGAGCCAGTCAGTCTCCCTGAGCCTGCGCTGCATGCGCACTCTGAGATTAGTAAGGTGGAGCAGACCTAAGAAAGTTGAAAAAACAAAGACAAAATATATAATGCGAATCCACATACATAATTGAGCCAATGGAAACTAACACATAGAAGAAAATGATGAATAAATTTGGCTCTATTTAAAAAAAAAACTTATATACAGAAGACACCATTCACAAAGTTAAAAAACAAGACAAAGACTGAGGGAAGATTTTTGCAATGTACATAGATGACAAAGGATTATAATCTAGAACTTATAAAGAGCTGATACACACTCTACTTCCCCCTCCAAAAAAAAAAAAGAAAAATGAAAAATGTGAATATGCAATTTACATAGGAGAAAATTTTTTTAAAAAGCTTAAGAAAATTTGCTCAATCTCACTGACCATCAAGGGAAAATAAACAATAATGTACTGTATACAGCCCTGACCAGTCTGGCTCAGTTGGTTGGGTGTCCTTCTGTAAAGCAAAGCGTCACTTGATCAATTTACAGTCGGGGCACATGCCTGGATTGCAGATCTGATCCCTAGTCAGCATATGTTCGAGGGTCAACCAATTAATGTTTCTCTTTCACATCAACATTTCTCTCCCTCTTCACTTCCCTCCCTTTCTTCTCCCACTCTAAAAATAAATACATAAAATCTTTAAACAATAATTTACCATATATGTGGTCTGTCCAGAGAGTATCCATCCACACTCTTCGAAAAACAGAGACATTTATTGAAGAAAATACAAGATACAAAAAACATAGTACACAGGACAATAACACCTCAGTCCCCTTCAAAGTAAACACCTTGGGACTTCACACAGTTCTACCAATCGCCACCAGCTGCCCTATCATATTTTCCTGAATCTCATTGACTGCCTGAAATCTCTTCCCTTTCAAAGGTGATTTTAGTTTTGCATAAAGCCAGAAGTTGCAGGGCACCAAATCTAGGAGGCTGAGTCACCTGGGTGATTTTTCATTCTGCCAAAAAAGTCTGCATAAGATGTGATGCATGAGCAAGTACATTGTCGTGATAAAGCTGCCAATCACCAGGTGCCTATAACTGCTGCCTTCTGAATCACCTGAATAGTTTCTGCGGATAAATGTTCAAGCTTAATGCAAGATTGGATGCAGATTCATTGCTGTACTCGCTCAGTCATTTTCAATGTGACAGCCACACAGGCTCACTCAGCAGCATCCACCATCCCCACTGACTAGTACAGTGAAGTCGTCATTGTTCACACACGCACATTTCAGTCCACTCTCCCTGGCCACCAGGTTACATTGATGTTGTGCAAATCACTCTAATTTTATTAATAATGGCTGCACTTTTTCTGAATAGACCTCATACTTACTTATCAGAGTTTACTACTAGCAGTATAAAGCTCTTGCTCTCAGCCAGCTAAGCTATTACACATTCTGGGTGTCTTCAATGCTTCCGTAACATTTACCTAAACTTCTGGCTTCCTTCCACTTCTCATCTCTGAATCAAGTTTGAATCACCACATATTTTATTCTCTCTCTTCATCCTGAGTGATACTAGGCACCCAAGAACCAATCCTGGGTGTTAGGTCAAATTCAAGTGTCTGTAGACCAAATTGGATCACACGTTGGACAAAGGGATGTATAAGGATTATCAGTTAAGGATAGAGAAGATCTACCTCTTACCTGATGAAAACAACTTGCAAATGGATCCTTTTCCCCATGATAACATAACATGGCAGCTTCACATTTTGTTTCTGGTGAGTAGCGGTGGTCAAGGGTAGACACACTGGAACTCTTCGTTCAGTCCAACCCTTGCCCTGCTTCCTTCCTAGCTTCACTTGGAATCACCATCCGCCATATACTCTCCCCCCTCCAATATCTCCCTGTTCATGCCCTCACTAAAGTCTGTCTTAAGGGATGAGTAGCCATGAGCTGTCTACATCCCCTCAGAAACAGAGTTTGGTGGGACTAGGTTATGATGCTGCCCTGCCTCATGACCTTGGAACTGTAGCCTTGGATCAAATGACATGTTGTGATTAAAATGACCCTCTCCATGTCCCCAGCCATGCCTGGCACCAGAACCTGCATTTCAGTCTTGGGTTTCAAGCTCCTTTGGAAACATATAAAGGCTCTTCCCCTCACTATGAATAATTCCTGATTTCATGTTTGTCCTCACAAGAACTCAGATTCCATTTCTCAATATGTCATAGGCTCCAATTTTAGTTATTTTTTTACTTTTTTTCCAAAATTTGAAAACATTTCTGGGGGGTCCTCCCCCAGAGTCCTCTGCAAACATGAGCTCCTTGGCCTCCTTTCCCCATCCAGCCTGGCCTGGCCTGTCAGATGCACGGACTTCATGGAAACTTTTGGGACTTACCTCTGATCCTCTGATCTCAAAAGAAGAGGGATCCAGCAAGAAATTTCACAATGCTGCCTGGAGGCTGCAAGCATTGATTAAAGAAAAGTGCCCTTGAGAGAGACCTGGGAGGGCCCTCCCAATGTCCCAAGCTGTGACTATCCTCCTATAGCCCCTCTACCAGCTCCTACCCACAACCCCTTTAACACGCTGGTGAGAAAGAAGGGTCTATGAACCCATAAGTCTGAGGGTCCATCCATAATCCATGCCTCACGGCGTGCTATCAATTATTGAGTTTTTAGAGTTCCATAGAAATCTTGAACTTGAAAAGTGATTTTGGCCAGTCAACATCCCTTTTACCTTCCTGGGTTACATCATCCCAATTTTCTTTAGGGAACTACCTTTTCCCTGCATCATGTGGCTTGGAAGAAGTGTCAGCACGCCCTTTTCTACCTTCTCCAAGGGCGGGCATGTGATCCAGGCAAAACCCGTTAGACTGGGACTATTAGTGAGCGAAATGAGGGTGGGGGAGGCTTTCGAAGCATGTGCATTCAAGAGGCACCCCACCATCAGCACCCAGCAAGACCAGTGATGAAATCCTGCCAACTGGACCTTGAAGCTGTCCTGGTTCCTATCCTCTTTCAAATCTGCCCCTTCAACTCTGTGAGCTACTAATTAGATATAATAGCTTTCTTTCTCTTTTTCTTTTGCCTTTGTTTGTTAAAGTCAGTTTTTGTTGCCTGCAATCACATCTTGAAAAAGAATTTATCTGATTTCACCCCTTCACCTCATGAGGAACTGGAGGGCCAGAGCAGGTCTTGCCTAAAGTCACCCAGCAGAAGGGAACAGATCTAGACAAGAGTTCAGATGCCCTCAGCCTCTCTCTGGGCTCTTCTCTCTCATCAGGCCGCCTGTGGCTGGTACAGGACACAGGAGCTCGGCTCCTCTATGGGTGTGGGGATGCTAACCCCACAGCTTCGGAAACTTGTCTTCCCCCATCTCAGGCTTTGAAAACTAAGAAGGATCTTCTTCGGTGTCTCTGCTGTAGTCCATCGTCTTCCTGCAGCTCTCTGGGCCTGAGGTACTGAGCACCTACAAGGAAAACAGCGCTGTACCACCCTCTGAGAGGGTGACAGCACAGGGGAAATGCTGTCTCGGCCCCAGCGCTATCGGTCCAACTCTCGGTCCTCAACCTCTGCCTGAGGTGCTGTTGTGGGAGTCCAGATGCCATAATGGCTGGCACCTCTGGGGAGTGATACCTTCAGGGTGACTGCGATGTCCCCACTCTCCTCACCTCCTCAGGGCCCTTCCTTGTGACTCTGCCTTTTCATTCCCAAAGCTACTCTCGGAGCACAGGCTTGGGTAAGTCACCTGGACGTATGTCAGCAGCCTCTACCAGCCTTCCCTGCCTCATCTTCTTCCTCCCTCCCTCCCTCCCACTGCAGGAGATAATTATGCGGGCAGGTCAAGCCACATTGACCTCTCTAACCTTTAGTAGCTTCACATGCCAAAGGAAGGAAGTCAAACTAAGAAAGGCAACCACAGCCTTCCCAACCCTGACATCTGGCCTTAATTTCTACTCGATGACATTTCTCTCTCTCTCTCTTTCTCTCTCTCTCTCTCTCTCTCACTGTGCTTTCCATTGTCTCCTCAGCACATCATGTGCTTTTCACTGAGGCTATGCTTAGCTCAACCTCCTACGGATTCCCTCAGTTGTTTCCCTTCCTCATTTCTCCTCTTTTAGAAAGTCTTTTGTGCCCTGGCTGGTGACACTCAGTGGACTGAGCACCAGTCTGTGAACTAAAAGGTCACTGGTTCAATTCCAAGTCAAGACACATCCTTGGGTTGTGGGCCAGGTTCCTAGTTGGGGGCCTGTGAGAGGCAACTCATTGATCTTTCTCTACCTCTCTTTTTTTCTTCCGCTCTCTCTAAAAATAAATAAATAAAATCTGGAAAAAAAAAGAGAGTCTTTTATGTCTCAGGAGTTGAGTTTAGACTTCTCACTTAAAGAAATTTCTGCTCCTTTCCTCCTCTCCCCAGGTTGATGATCTCTCCCCGCTGTTCCCACAGCAATTGCTTGTCTTGGGCTCTTGTTTCCATTCTGTTTTGCAGGAGCATCAGTCCTTGGCATAAACTCTTTCTTTCTCACTGAATTTTAAGTGGTTGCAAGATAGGAACCATGTCTTATCATCTCTGGATCCTTCCCACAGTGCCTAGGACTTAATGCTCAATGAGAATGTGTTAGATTCTTGCATTGAACAAATATTTGCTGAATGTAGAACAGTAGTCCCCTGGTCAGGGAGCTAAGCTGGTTAGAGCACTGTCATGAAATGCCAAGGTTGCAGGTTTGATCCCTAGTCAGGTCACACAGAAGAGGTAACCAATGAATGCACAAATAAGTGGAACGACAAATCTCTCTCTCCTCCCCCTTCTGTTTCTCTCTCAAATCAATTAAAAAATTTTTAGAACAATAGGTATATCATCCTAAATTGAGTACTTGTTCTGATCGGGTTTTTTTTCATTTTCTACCAAGAGGCTCTGGTTCTCCTCTATCCACCCACTTCTTTCCACTCTATAGATAACACATTGCCCTCTCCCAGCCTAATCAAATATTAACATTTTGTCATACTTATTTCCCGTGCTATAAAGAAATAAAACATTACAGACACATTACATCCACTAAGATATCTTCTTGATCCCCTTCTCTTCAGTACCCCTCCCATGGAGGTAACTACTTTCCTGAATTTTGTACCTACATGTTCTATATGCATTTATCTTACATATGATCAAACCATTGAACTTGAAACTTGAAGAGGCCTTATGCTTCAACAAATAAATAAAGTATAGGTGTTCATAACTGTGGTGTAACAAAAAATTCCTGTATGACAATACATTGACCTCCCCCAGACAAGGGTATATTAAAGGCTGTGGGCCCACAGTTAAGGGGTCTCTTGCCCGGAGGTTTGTTTACTTCATGAGGGCTGTTGAGACCACAGAGCTTTGGGCACCTGTCCTTGAGGGAAAGAGACTCCCCTCTGTCCTCCACACAGCCTCAATTTCTTCATGTAGCCTTGGTAGTAAACTAATAGGGTGGGGTCATCTCACCCTATCTCTCCATCCACCAGCCTAGACCAGTCTCCAAAGACTGGTCTAGTTCCTTATATATCCTTCATCTACAACAGCAAATTAAGTTTGCATATTTTCAAATTTTATATAAATTCTGTGCTCTTGTTGTATGTATCATTCTGCAAATTGCTGGGGGGGTGGTTCCTCAGTTTATGTTTTGAAGGTTTATAACCAGGTTAAATCTCAAAAAACATATTTCACTATATGCGTATAGCAAAAGCTGTAATTTTTTTTCCTGGTGAAAAATTGCCCAGTTTTGAAATTCTGACAATGCTGCAGTGAACATGCTTGTAAACTGTCTCTTTGTTAGTATGTGTGAGAGTTTCTCTATGCTTTATGACAACCTGTTAAGTGTGTAAAATGGTATCTCCTTGTGGTTACAGTGAGTAGCATTGTCTTACAAGGAGCCAAATCATTGAGGCAGTGGTTGGCAAACTATTTTTGTAAAGGGCCAGATAATAAATATTTTAGACTGTTCATCCTCTGTCCCAATACTTAACCCTTCCCTAGTAACACAGGAAGCAGCCACATTCATTCATAAGCAAGTGGGTGTGTTCTAAACATTCCTTATAGAAATAGCTGCATCTAGCTAGCAGGCTGCAGTTTTCTGACCCTTGTTCAAGACCCAGTCTCTGAAAAACACAAACCAGTAGAAAAAATATATATATAAGATAATGTACAAGTGGCCATCAATACACAGAGTTCAGACTTCCAAGGTGCCCGTTTATGATCAGATTCCCCCCAGGACACAGCCTCAGGAGGCCCTCAGGTACCTTACAGAGGCAGACATGAGACTGGTGACAAGAGCGTCCTGGGGCAGCTCTTCCCACCCAGAATGAGGGGGTGTCCCTTGTCTGTCCTTCATTCTCACTGAAACTATCCAGGACCCCCTTTGGCACCCTCAGATGCATGTAAAACCTTGTCTCCTGCCAGGAGGCAAGAGCCGTATCTGGTAGAACCACTGATAAGAGACAGAAAATTTCCAGACCATCCTCCCTGAAGGTTAAATTCCATCTTTGTGCAAGGAGAACTGGACAATAGGATAGCAGAGCAGAGGCAAAGAGATGTCCAGAGGCCCTCCTGCTTGGTCAGCTGTAATATGTTTCCTCTGAACATTGCTGATATCATACATTTGAAATGACTCAAGCTTAAAGAGAGTTTACCATTAGAAAACATCCCCCTACTCCAAAATATGATCAGTGGGGAAACTAATAGCTGCAGAGTTTGCAAAACACTCCATCTTCCCTGGATTAAGTCTGCAACCTGGGAAAACACCAGGAACAGATGTTTCACAATCAGGATTACCAAGCAGACAGAAAGGAACTGAATTTCTTCCTTTTTTCTGTTCAACTTCCTTTCTTTTTGTTTTTAAAAGATTGTATTTTTAGAGAGAGGAGAAGGGAGGGAGAAAAAGAGGGAGAGAAACATCGACATGTGAGAGAAACATTGATCAGTTGCCTTTTACACGCCCCCCAACTAGGAGCCTGGCCAGCAACCCAGGCATATGTCCTGACCAGGAATCCAACAGGAAACCTTTTAGTTTGCGGAAGGACACTCAACCCACTGGGCCACACCAGTCAGGGTGAGGAACTGAATTTCTGCCTGCGACCCACTAATGGAGGAGGCCTGGGCCCTGCACCCTGGGCAGCTGGAAAGCCCCTGACCATGTTGGTACTCAAGTCAGGGAATGACCCCAAGGAACAGGGCTTTGAAGTGCAGGCCTGGCTCACCAGTTAAGACAGTGCTAATCCTGCTCTATCCCATCCAGGATGCTTTGAAGCCTTTGTTCTCTCAAACGTCAGCTGCGTGGCATGGCAAATGCTGTAGGTCACGCACAGCTCAGGTGAATAAGATTGGGACATAGGCCACCCCACTCCCCCAAGAAATCCCCACCACACTCCATGCCAGAAATCACCACTGTAGGGTGATCCTCCCCTCCTCACCCCACCCATTGGTCCATTTCCTGAAGCATCTATACCATCACGACAGAGCCTCGGGGTCCTGGCAGGGACTTGCCCAGGACTCCAGTTCTCTGTGTCGGGTCAGATTCCACACTTAGCTACTCTGGTCCAAATGTCCCCAGTATTGAACAGCTTCTGTATGCTATCAATTCAGTTCTCTGAGAAACGGCAGTGGAAGGATACATTTTAGGCCTAACAACTACTTCTTAATACCTGTCTTTCCCAGGAACTGTTTTCTTAAAGTCTGTGTGACCCAAGTTTTGCCTCAGATCTCATCGGGAGGTAGGAATAAAGGATGTCCATGTAATAGTCCTAACTCGGGGATTACATAGGCTCTTGTCTATTCCTACTCAAAATGGGTGCCGCAGATAGAAGACAGGCATTCCCCAGAGGCGACTCCCTCACGCTCCCAAACAAGTCCTCTCCCACCACCGGTGTAAGTGCGTGTGCTCTGGGGACCGCGGCCACTCCGTAGCAGGAGCACACGCTCATGCGTGTCCAGCCCAGGCCCTGCTCAGGACCAAGCAGTGCCCTTTCCTCTCAGGAATGGATGACTAGCCTGCTCCCTGACTCTGGGTCTCACTTTGCTACTTGTACCCTCCGTCTCACCAAGTGTTTTTTTTTCCTCACATGAGGATATGTTTATTGATTTTAGAGAGAGAGGAAGGGAGAAAGAGAGAAACATTGACCAGTTTCCTCCCATATACATCCTGCCTAGGGACTAGGGATTGAACCCACAACCGTCTTGTGTACGGGAAGATGACACTCCAATCAACCAAACCACTCAGCCAGAGCTCACTGAGTCTTTAATAAAATCAACTCTTTCAGTTTCTGTCTGGGGACTTTTCCTCTGTGAAGGCTCAGATAGGGCCAATCCCACAGGGTCGAGACATCATGGTCCTCTCTAGCCTCTCCCTCCATTCTCCCCACATCAGAGCTTCAAACAGCCCTGGGGCCAGTACCAGAAGCCCTCCTACAAACCACCTCAGACAAAGTGACATCACACAGGGCTGCCTCCTAGCTCAAGAGACAAAGCCAGATGTGCTAGAACATCAGTTTGAGTTCAAGGTTAAAAATCCACTTCAGCCCTGGCTGAGTAGCTCAGTTGGTTTGGGCGACCTCCCAATATACCAGGGTTGTGGGTTTGATCCCCATTCAGGTCACATACAATAAACAGCCAATAAATAAGTGGAACATCAAACAGATCTCTCTCTCTCTACCCACCCCCCAACCCCTCCCTCTCTCCCTCTAAAAGATCCACTTCACTTAAGGAAATGAAACAGCAACAGCTCACTGGACTATAGGAAAGGTTTCTGAACTACTAAAGAGCCTATATTTTATGATTTTAAAGAAATATTATTTACTCGCTTGTTCATAGCAAACATTTATTGTTTGTTTACCACCAGGAAGACAGATATGGAGCAAGCATACCTTCACTTCCCATTACAAGCCACAAGGCAGACATTGCTAGTCAATCAGGCACTTTCCCACTGAATCTAGATGAGAGAGTACCTTTCTCAAATTGTATTCTAGACAATCATTATCAATCAATAGGAATTGGTCTGTGAAATAAAACCAATTTGCTATTCCTAATCAACTGCACATTGGAGATATTAGATCCTGGAGATATCAAGATGAATAAAAATAAGATGCTTACCTTTGAGCAACAGCTGGGTGGCCAAACACATGGTATCTAACTATGAATGTAGGGTTTGAGGGAGGAGGGCTGTGGTAGTCAGAGTCAGCGGAACTGAGGAGGTGACATTTACATAAAAAACAGTGGGAAGGGAGAAGTAGGACAGTCTAGGTCGACAGAGCAGCACGATAAAAGCCAAGTGCACATGAATGTCCATGGTGGGTTGGGAGATACCCACTGGTGATGGGTCGTAGCGTGCAAAAGGGAAGGTGGGAAATGTACTGAAGCTAAACATGGAAGGGCCTAAGGGACTGCATGTCAATCAGAAGGCATTGAGGAGACAAGTGAAAATTTCTGAATATACTTTACTTTGTGAAGAACTTTCTGCACTGGACTTGCACCTTTCACCTAAGGTGAAATGTTGTATTTTGCCTTAGACCAGTGAGACCTTTGCTGTGGCCAGCACCCTGCAAGAGCTCGGTTTGCGAGTCAGCAGCATAGTCTTAGCAAGTAGCTAGGGCCGAGGGGTGAATTCCTGTCATGTTCCCTGAGCCCAAGACCCATCCCAGGCAACAGGAATGGAAACCACACCATGGGAATAGAAAGGTATGTTGCTACCTCCTGAGCTAGAACCTGGAATTTGTTTTTCAGTAAAGGAAACAGACTTACGAAATGGTGGCTTGTTACAGGTGGACTATCAGGAATAGTCAGGTACCTCAGGTAGTTATATATTAATATTAAATAAGCTTCTCTAGGCTGACCTGGTAATTTAACCATTTATAACATCGTTTCTGTCCAGAAGCATATATGGTTTCCAAACAAATAACTTGAAAATGAATTTGGAGCACAGTCTGATCAGAAGTGGGAGACAGCCTGCATTTTTATTGGTCTCCTGGTCCCTTCAGATTCACATGCAGTGCTATTCTTGTCCCTGATCCCAAGATGCAAGTATTAATTGATGTTTAAGTGACACCTTTTCAATAATGAGCTGAGGGTCCTTTTTCAACAGGTATGCTCTTATACCTCTGGTGCCTCTGCCTGGTTGGTGGAAGGGTCTCCGGCTGGGAATCAGGAACAGTGAGTTCTGGCTCTGAAGCTGCCATACATTAGCTTTAAGCCTGTGAGCAAGGGCGAGTGACCGTACACCACCTCTGAGGTCCGTCCGTTGCCAACATTATATGATTTATGACTTTATGGCAACTAGATCACAGATGATGAAGTAAACTTTCCATTGCTCCATTTGCTGGTCAAAATGCAATGAGAATAGTCCAACCACTTTATTAGGATGTCTTTATTTTTATGACTTTTCCACCAAATGCATTGCTTTCTTTATTTGGCCTGGGTTTTGGGGACATCAACTTGGCTATTACATCCACAGATGCTCTTGACAACAGGCAAGAGAGGATGTGGGAGCCAGACATTTTGAAAGGTCTATATAACTTACAGTTCTGCTGGGATTTTGATTTGATGAACCTGTTTCACTTTAATAAATTACTGAGGCTTCTCTTCTCCCTGAATCTTTTCTGGTGTCTTTGCTCCAAAACAGGCCAAAGAAAATGCTCGAAGTTGGCCATATCCCTGTTTTGAAGGTGAAAGACTGCTGGGTGTCACCCTGAAAAGGCAACCTCTCCTATTAGATGTTTCTGTGGTTCCAAGCCCACTGTGAGCTTTGCCTTTCACTTGGCAAAGGAAGTCATCGTTTGATAAGCTATTTCTGGCCCAGAACAGCTGTTCACAGCTTAGGTTCAGCAAATGCCATCATTTTGCAGACTCAGTCCCAATACCCCCAGAAAAAATTATGATGACCCAAGCGTGTGGCTTTGATGAGTGAACAAAGAGTGACCACTTGTCCAAAGTCTCAGAGAAGTCACCCATTCAATATTTAATTATACTCACTTCTCTTAGCTGGTCTAATGCAGGCTCTTAAATGCAAAAACCCAAAGGAGAGTTTAAAACCCTCTAGGCTCCTGCCCTACTCTTTCATGAGTGAAATCAAGGGATCAGATGATAATAGTGAAACAATAATAAAAACAACAACAACAGTAGCAACTTTCATTTATTTGGTCCTTATTATGTGTTAGGCAATATGCTAGATACCTAACAAAACGATTACTCCTATTTACAGATGAGGGGAAAGCCATTGTGTCATTTGCCAAAGAACTTGACGGCTAAGAAATAACAAACCTAGAATTTAAATCCAGGTTCCCCTGGAGAAAAGGCTCATCTCATTCCACTATGGTTCATGGACTAAAATGTTAACATAGAGACACGGATGTGGGTGTGTGTACCTGCGCTGACTCCTAGCTTACAGATCCTTGCTACGGTTCTTTAACTGCCTGTCCTTAATTCTGCTGAAATAATCGCCACCTCCCCAACCTGTCCCACCTTGCATAAAGACAGAACTTCTTCCCTTGGCCTTACCTCTGTGTTTCTGGGAATATCCAAATGTGGCAGCGGAAGTCACAACATATCACTGCTCACGCTGCTGCTCGCCCTTCTCGTCCTCTCTGCTGTCTTTTGATCAGTTGTATGATATGGTCTGTAATTTTTGCTGACCTGCCAAAGTGCCCAGGTGGTGCTAACCCACCTGTCCCTGACCTCTCATCGATGTCAGGCCATCCACCCTCCTTTCTTCAGTGGTTCACGGGGCCCCTTGGTATTTCTGCTTACCCCCAGGCCTCTCTCTGGAAGGGAGAGTACTCTGCTTTCTGTGTCCCGCTCTCTTGCGTGTTCCACTTCACCTGTGTGTGAAGGGGTGGGAAGGTGCAGTACCTTTCCTGGCCGACTCTGGAGTTACAGTTCTTTCTGTTCCTCCATACAGTCCCCCCACCTCGAGCACATAAGCACCCAGGACAGGAGCAGAACGGTTCATGGAGTAGCTGCTGTGCTCAGTCAGCTGGGCCAGGGTTCCTTCCTCCGTTAAAGAAAAGCTTTTCTCCCCGGGCCCTGGTCCTTCCCTGTAATTGTGTACGTGTCTGTATATGAACCCACAGGATTCTGGGCCCATGGAAATCAGAAAATGTGACTAGAGGGAGTGAGGTGGTATTTCCTGACACGCTGGGTGTCCAAGTCTCAGAAGAGAAAGTCAGCAGAGGCATGTGTCTGGGCTGCATAATATGTTGAGCTACCTGTCTACAGTGCTTTAATCCCTGTTGACTTGTTTTCTGCCTCCTTCCCCCCTCCGTTCCCCCATTCAAGCAGATAACAGCTGACTGTGCTTCTGCCCAGTGGGAAGTTTGACGTAGGGCGCAAGGCAAAGCCTTTCCATCCAGGCTTTGGAAACAAAAGCCTAAGCCCTTAGTAGAAGATTTTTAAAATGATAAAGAAAAATTTTTTTTTAAAAAAGACAGACTGTCCTGAAGAAACTGGGAAGGAAAGAAGCAATTTCCCCAAATTAGAAAGATCTTCTGTTCCACTAGGAGGAGGGGAAGGTGGAGGTGACAGAGAGAAGTTGTGAGCCCCGCTTCCTGGGAGGGTGATGTCAGCGTGGCTCAAAGGCACCTCTGCAGAGATGCTTGGGGGCAGAGCGGGGGGCAGGGGTCCCCACGTGGCCCGCAGCACAGAGTGGCTGGGCCCGAGGTGGCATGCAGGTCGGGCAAGGGCAGGGCTGTCACGAAGATGAATTGTGTGCAGGGAGAGGACCAGCCCCCGCACCCCCAGGGGCCTGGGCACTGCGACCGCTCCGGAAACACTGGCACCACAGCACCATCACCGAGGGCGGGCGCCCCAGCAAAGGCTGAGGTTATGCGGGGGTTTTCGGTTTGTTTTGGGTTTTTTTTTTTTTTTTTTCCTGTCAGCCAAGAGACATAAGAACTTGGCATTAGAAATGACGTTGTTATAGAAAATGAAGAAAGTTATTCTTAAACCTCGGTCTGTGGACTGGGACTCACAGCCTCTGTCGCCTGTCTTTGCACCTCTTGCATTAACCCGGGAGAGAAAAGGCTGTGCTCACACTCGGGCCCCAACATTCGGCGAAACTCAGACCTTCTGAAGAGGTAGACTTGACCATAAATGCCTTCATATTATGCTTTCTTTTCTGCTTCAATAATGAATAATTCATGGAAATAGTTTTAAATGGAAAGCATTGAGTAAACACTGTTGAGTTTTTCCAGGACCTTAAACTTCAGAGGGATGTCACAAAATCATCTTCAGAGAAGCTGCGTGCGTGTAAGGCTGAGAAAACAAGAGTCCTTAAAGAAAAGTTCTAATTAAATCTCTCAGAGCACTGTATTTCCTGCCTGGTAATTGTGATGAATGGTACGGCTTTGTTTTTAAACAACACCTAATCTTTAAAATGACTCTGCTGAGCAGACTAGCATTTTTTTCCAGAATATGTCCACTGTGTATATTAAATTGCCTAAACATCCAGAAGAAGGAACACAAATCAGACCCAGGAGAGTCTATTGTTCAGTGTAAGTAGGAGGGAGGGAGATGTTACCAGTACTGAAAATACACTCAAATTCTGATTAACATTCCAGATCCAGGCCCATGCAAGCCTCTTAGGAACACTCAAACTGTTGAAAATAAAATGGAAAAAAGCGATTACCGACTGGCATCAGCATTTATTTGTTTAATGAACATTACGTGGCCTGGATCCTATTACTAATGTTTCTCTTCTACGACGTACGTCCACTGATGAAGAAAAGTTCTTTGTTGGTTGCAAAGCGGCCTTCAGAAGTTGGACGCTCTGAGAGACAACAAAGAGGCAGCATCTTCTTCTTGCTCACAAGTAAAGTGCTGGCAGTTTTCTGCGGGTCATAAATGTACATGAAATGCTAAAGTTAGTGGGTTGTTAGATGCTCTTCTTAAAGTTAAAAAAACAATTTTTAAAATAAACCTTCCTTATGTCTACTTTTTTCCCACATTCTCAACTCTGACATTCAAGTGCACTTTCACAAACCGATGTGTAATAACATTTGAAACCAAATTCAGGAAACCTTCATGAGTCCAGGCTCTATTCTTTGAGAATTTGCAGGGATGGGAGGCCTAGAAGACTACAGGGAAGCTTACCTTAGCATTCTTATGAACAGACAGGTGACTACTGTAAATAATATTGGTAAGAATGATGTTTATTTAATTCAGAGACATTTTCATGTTTTTTAGCTATCCACCAGCAATTAGTAACTTTGAAGCTGTCTGTGTTTCGGTTGTTTTGTTAGAGCACTGACATTCCTTAGATCCTTCTGAAAAGGGTCTCGTGGTAGGTTTCCCTGCTGTCAGTCCCCCTTCGGTTTCCAGCTAGCTCTCAAGACACGTCTTCTCACGTTCCTTTGGAGGCTCTTCTTCCACACCCACCGACTTAACGGGTGGAATCACTCCACATTCCATCCATGACTCCTAGTCTCAATGTCCACAAACTCACTGGGCAACATCAGCCCCAGAGCTTTTACTTAACAACAGTGCTCACACTTAGGTTTCCAGCCCTGGCGTCTTCCTTGAGTTCCTTTGTGTATCTCCTATGTCAGCAGATGATCTCACAATCTGCTGTGAACCTATACCTGAAACCTGGATACTGTCCTTAATTCCTCTCCCCTTCCCCATCATTATCCCAAATATCTCTTTAACCATCCACTCTGTCCTTCCCACCATCACCAACTTATTCCTTCCATCATTTCTTGCCTGGATTTCTATAACCGGTACATCTGCTTCTAATACACTCCCTCCCCCACCTCAGCCAGAGACCATAGGGATCTTTCTAGAATACAAATCTTAGATGTCATTCCTCTGCTGAAATCACTTAATCAGGACTCTCACTGCCCTCAGGATAAAACTTAAACTTTGTACAGGCTGGCAAGAGTCTTTGTGATGAAGACCACATTCATCTCCTATCGTAATTGCCTCTAATTTTGCACACCAGACTGAATGTGCTATGTTTGCATCTTCTCTCCCCTCTGCTTAGAATGCCCTTGCCCCTCATGCCTTTTCTCTCCTGGATCTATTAAGCTTTTGTGTAAAACATCGCCTCTGTTGGGAAGCTTTCTCTGCCTTCCCAAGACTAGAGAAGGCACCTCTCCTACGTGCTCCCAAGCAGCCCTTGGTCCTTCCCATGTGTCAGCATTGAATATGCTGAATTGCAATAGCAGGTTTATATCGGTTTTCTCTAACGAACTGCAACTATCTTCAAGGAAAGACATGTCTTGTTCATTATACCCCAATGATCAGTTCATTCTAGATACCCAATAAATATTTGAAGGATGAATGCATGCAGCTACCTTAAAATCTGTTTCTCAGTTTCCTGATTCTAAATTATGAACAGGGGGGATCCCATCAACCCAGCTTTGGTCAGTGTCTACCCCAGTCTAACAAGCTGAGGTGAGGTTGGGAGGGGAGGGATGGATTCTCTTAGAGAGGAATGTGGAGGCAGAAGCACTGGAAGCGAACTTACTAGAATTATACAATGTTCTTCACTGAAACACAAAAACTGTATTTTATGTTTGAATCATATATTGTATATTTTCCCTGATCCATGCAGCCTCCTCCCATTAGTTCATTATGAAGAAGTGAAACTGTACTTTCATTATAATACATGAAGTAAAAACTATATAACCACTTCTTAATATTAGTCACTCACTCACTCATTCATCCATCCAGTCACAAATAGCAATGAGTGTCAACTATGGGCTAAGCTAGGTACTGGGTAGACAGTGGGAAATAGAACAAAATCCTTGTCCTCATGGTGCTTACTTTAAAAAATAAAGTCACAGATGTCTGATTATCAATTATTAAATTTACTTTGAAAGAAATAGAATGATATGAGAAAACAACTGGGGTGGGGGGTGTGATTTAGATCAGGGCGCCATGGAAGGCTTCTCAGGAAAAAAAATTACATTCACGCTCAGCCCTGGCTTCTTCGGGGAGAATGACTGGAGTTGGGGGTCTGAGCTGAGGAAAACAGGGAGGGCACGGGCAGAAGTGGACATCTCAGGGAACTACGGTGGCGGTCTCGGTGAGGGGCTAGAGTGGTGGCAACTGTGATGGAAAGAGGTAGATGGGTTCAGGACATTTTTGGAGATGGAACTGTTTGCACTTCTGAGGAGTTGAGCATCAGGGTGAATCAGAGGGAGATGCCAAGACTAACAGCTGGTGCAGAGGTTAAGCACATGGACTCTGATGCCAGGTTATCTGAGTTTAAATCCTAGTCCTGCTATTCATGGCTGTGTAACTGTGGGTAAATTACTTAACCCCTCTGTGCCTTGGTTTTCTGACCTACAAAGTGGGTGATAATAATAGAAGCTCCCTTACAGATTTGCTTAAAAAAATCAGACCAGCTATTCTATGTACAACATTTCAGAATTGCCTGGCATATTAGTGGGTTTTCTTACAAACTAAGAAAAGTAGATTTTTCAGGCCTCTGCTTTTTGCATTGGAGTAACACAGCTGACATTTATTGAGATGGGAAAGACCAGTAGAGGAAGAGCTTTTGGCATAGTGAAGATCAGGGTTCAGCTTTAGACAGGAGCTTGGGATTTCTGCAGACTTTCTGGTCATCTTTGGATAGGAGTCTGATCTAAGAAGAGAGGCCGGGGCTGGAGATGTCAGTCTGTGAGACTTCAAAAAGCAGGCAAAATTTAAAGACCGGGGAATAAAAAAGACCAACGAAGGAGAGTGTGTAAAGTGAGTGAGTGAAATGTAATAACAGTGCCAAGCACTGAGCCATGACACTTCTCAAAACTGGGTAGAAAAGAAGCCAACAAGTGATTTACGCACAGTGCAGTCATGCATGTACATCAGGCCAGTGGAAAGAGAAACATATGGAGTACTGAAACAAAGGATCTTGCTTCCATTTCTATTTAATGGAGTCTACAAAATCTAATTCTCTGTCTAGTTTTGTTAAATTGATTATGTGGCTTCTAATACTCATGGGAGTCTCTTCATTCAAAGATTTGAAATTAAGGATGGGGCATTTGGAGACACAGGCACTTTCAGTGGCTGGCTCTCCAAGGGGGTGGTGAGGACAGAAGGAAGTTAAACGTAAACCAATAACGAAATGCCTTATAAGCTGTGTTATAGAGCTTGGACTTGATAGCAACAAGGAACTGTTAAAAAATAATAAACAGGAGTGAAGCATGATCATTTTACATTCCAGAAAGATCACCCTTGAACAGAGTGGAGAATGGTTTGGAAAGGAGCAAACCCAAAGCTGGGAGACCAATGGTGTACCTGCAGCAGTGACGCAGGACAGAAAAGGCCATCAGGGCAGAGGAGCCCTTCGTACTGGAGTGATGCCATATTCAACAATACTGGTTGAATAAATGAATATGCCACAGTGAGGCACCATGGGACAAGGGCTTCCTACTGGAGTGGGAACCACGGTGAGAAACACGCAGGACGAGGGCTTCCTACTGGAGTGAGGACCACGGTGAGGAACACGTAGGACGAGGTGATTGAGTAGGTAGAGAGGATGAGAGAGTAAGATGACACCAGGCTTCTGGTCTGTTTTCAGAACAGTCTGTGCCTTTAAACATTTTCCCAGGCATATACTTATGCTTTACACAGCATCCTCACTGCTTTCTGTAGTGATAACCCTTTAATTTTCAAATATGTTCACTTCCTGTCCCTGATGAATGCACACAGTCATTAAGTAGTTCAAATGGAAAATAAACATTCAGATTTACTTCATTTGGGCTCAGTTCTCTGGGCCCCAGGCCTGGGTAGAGGAAACAAATTCTATTACCTAAACCACAGAGGCTGAAATCCTCCAGACAAAGAAGAAAATGCTCCAGTGATTGACTTGGTCTCTGCATCATTTAGCTTAACGAAATATAAAAGTGTTAATATGCTAGACCTTATTTACAAAAGAAAATGATTTAGCCCATCGTTATGAGAAAAAGCCCATATTTCAAATAGCAATATTTTTGTAATAAATAAAAAGTCCCTTGACAAATTCTATTAAACCCACTCAGATCCCCGTTAATAGGGAAGATTTTCTAATGACCCAGCCCAGCACTACTGGCTGCATGCTGACTTGATTTGCAGCCGTACATAAATATACATAAATAAATACATGGCTGCCTCCTTGCTGGGAGCTCAGGGACCCTGGGGAAGGCATTTTTATTTCTAGGTATCTTTCCTAGCTCTGTCATGCTGTTTACAATTATCCTATTCATCATTCTTTTCTTCTCACACTTCCCAATTCCTCTCCTCCTAGTCTCTCGTGAATCCGTTCCTATCCAGCACTCCACTGAAACTGTTCATCAGGGTCACCGATGACCTCCATTTTGCTAAATCCAATGGCCAAGTCACATCCCTGTCTTAAATGACCCACCAGCTGTATTCATTTCGGTCAGTCAATCCCCCTTCCTTGGCACACATTTTCATGTGGCTTCAAGGACATGACATTCTTTGGATTGCCCCCCTACCTCATTGCTGCTTGCCTCCCTGATCTTAGTGCTCACAGTTTCCCTGGGCTCATTTCTTAGTTTTCTCTTCTTCTCTATGACTTTAATACTTGGTGATTTCATTCTGGGTCATGGTTTTAAATAATATATTTATCCTCATGATTCTTCAATGTGTATCTTCATATTTGTATCTCCTGAACTCTGGACTCACATCTACTAAAGTGCTAACTCAACACCCACTGGGATGTTTGAGACATCACAAGCTCAAACTAATTCTTCCTCAAAAGCTCTTTTATTCCGTCTTCCCTGTCTCAGATGATGGCAACTTGATCCATCCAGTGCCCATGTCAAAAATATTAAAGTCACCCTTGATTTTCCTCTTCCTCTCATGACCCACATCTAATCAGTAGAGAAATCTTGTTGATGTTAACTGCAGAATACATCTGGAATCTAATCCTCCTTACCACTTCTAATCCATCGGAAGCACCGCAATCTCTTAGCAAGGGTACTACAATATACTCACAACTTGTGTCCCTGCTTATACCCTGTCTTCAGCACCATAGTTCAAGCAATTCTTTTAAAAAGCAATCAGTGATAACACCTCTTTGTTGGACATGTTGAATAAAACAAGACCTAACATCAATTCCCTTCCTTCCATCTGAGGCACCAAAGCCCTACATAACTTTAACTTCAAAACCTTTAAACAGCTCTGAGTAAAAGCCAAAGGGTTACAAATGACTACAAGCTCTTACCTGGTCTGCTCCCAGCCCTTAGCTCCCTGACCTCATCTTTTTTACTCTCCTCTTTGCTCACTCTTCTCCAGAGACCCTCGTCTTCTTGCTGTTCCTCAGACATGACAGACAAACCCTGCCTTAGGACCATGGCCCCACCTGTACCCTATGCCTAGAAGGATCTTTGTCAACTATCCACAAGTCTTTATCCAAGTGTCATCTTCACAATGACGTCTACCCTGCCATATTTAATACTGTCCCTTTCCCCCAACCCCAGCACTCCTAGCCCCTCTTATCCTGCTTTACCTTTTTCTTTCCCCATAATACTTATCACTTTCTACTATATTGTATAATATGCTTATTCATTAGGTTCATTATTAATTGTCCCCACTGCTATAAGTTTAGTACCACAAGGGCAGAGATCTGTGTTTTGTTCACTGATGTATCCTCTGTACAAAGAACAGGGCTTGGAACATTGTAAGCACTCAGTAAATACTTGTTGAATAAATGAATGAATTTTTTAGCCCTAAGGGGCTCCTGTTACAAGACAAATGCCTATTATTGGGGAAAAGTGACACATTCAGTTTCAAGCTTCCAACTGAGCCATGAACATATCTTACAAACTAGAACCGGAACTACAAACAATATGTCCTTGACATCCCTCCTTTCCAGCTCACTCCTTTCTCTTTGCACCAGTGTTCTGTTCTTCTCCTTAGGACAGAGAAAGGCTACAGTCAACATCACCTGCTTAGGTTTGTCCTCCCTACAATAATTTGGTCCTCTTTCTCCTTATCACCACAGGGTCCTCACTGTGACCCACCTCCTCAAGTTCGTATAACAGAAAAAGTAAGAAATAGTGTCTCCGTTTAAAAATGTTGGAGATTCCTAAATTAGTCCAAATCTACAGCCTTGAACAAATTAAGCCAAATCTATAGCCTTGAACAAACTGATTGAGTTTATTGACATCAAGAAAGAAGGATAAGGGATAGAAAATCCAAGCAAAGGGCTGGGATGCGAGCTCTGTATCACTAGAGGTTAACATGAGGGCAATGGAAGAGAGAGGGAAAGGGGTATGGATGGAAGGAATGGCCCACCTCATGGGGCAGCCATTATGAGACACACATCTTATTTTGGCTTCAGCTGGACTCTTTTGCTAACCCACCAGAAGTTCAGTGGGGCCACCCTGGTGCTGCTGGCAACTAGGGCAGCCTGGAGGGAGCTGCTCCGAGAATTCACAGAAACACCCACTGAACGAGAAATGCCCATGGAGAAATGTGGGGAATGACCTTTCCTGCTAGAGCTTTTCTGCAGATTTCAGGCCACTTCTACAAAGCTCTCTATACTGGTAACACTCTAAAAACCATTTGGATCAGTAACTAACTAGAGGGAGGCTGAGCTTTTGTTTCATTAAGTACTGGGCTCTTGTGCATAAAGAGTCATCAAATACTCTTGTCTTTTACAGGGAGCTGAATTTAACCTTGGTCAAAAAGAAATCAACATGGAAAGTACCAAATCATAGTGGTGGGCAGATAGTAGTGGGCACATAGTAGGCTTTCGACAACCACTAGTTCCTACTGGCTTCCTCTCTTGTTCTTCTGTAGTAGCCCCCAACCTCCTTTGAGATGACTATGTTCCATGTTTGTCTCTTTCATCTGTATTTCCTCTTATTTGGCCCCAGATGTCAGATTGGCTTGCGTTACTCCAGGATGAATCATTTGATTTCCTGTCCATGTTCCTAACCTTTCCAGCTCCTCTTGTATCATTTCTCAGTCATTCCTGCTGTTTACAATACCTCTCAATTTAAAACAATCTGCAAATCTCATTAACAAACCACTGACTCTTCTCCCCCATGATCTCAGGACATGTTGAATAAAACAAGACCTAACATCAATTCCCTTCCTTCCATCTGAGGCACCAAAGCCCTAAGTAACTTTAACTTATTACTATTTTTAATATGATTATATTACACATTTGTTCCTCATCTGTACAAATCTAATATATGAAAATCAGAATTAATCATTTTTAACTCGTTATTCACCTTACAAAAAATTTAATGCCTTTAACTAGTCATATTTCCTCATATCCTTACTCTTAAACTTACAAAATAAAATCACTTAACTTCTAAGGCTAGGTACAGCCTTGAGTATAGGTATTTAATGTCCCTTAGCCAATTCAGTTTATAAGAAATTGTTTCTTAGTAGAGATTTGAGGAAAAAAACTTAAATTCTTCTATTTTAATAGTACACTTCTGAGGAACCTACCACTTTCTCACTGCTGATTCACTGGATCTTGGCTTCAGCTTTTCTCCTTCTTCTCCGGATATACTCAAAATGTTTTCAAACCCTACCTAGTCTTCCTTCCTCAAAAATGTCTTGAACCCTTTCTATGTTCCAAGCACTGTGTTAGGTCTGAGGATACAACAGAGAGTTTCAATCTTCTATGATGTTCTTAATCCAGGAAAGACCATGAAGGAAATAATACTGCGGGCACCTGCCTTTCCTGGATCTGCCATGCTTCGTCCCTAGACTGCAGGGAAGACACATCTTACAGAAAGGAAATAGGATTTCAGAGCAGTCCAGTAACTGGCCTTCTATGGGGGCTATAAACAGACAAGTCACAGAAGAAATATAAATGAACAATAGACATGTGGGGGGAAATATTCAACCTTACTAATTATCAAAGAAATACATATTAAATAAATAAAAATACTATTTTTTACCTATGAAGTCAGTGAAAGAGGAATGTGTGAAGCTGGTTGGGCTGCAGTAACACAGGCTCTCCTCCATCGGGCCGCAGAGAATGTAGAGTGGCCCAATCTGCCTAAGAAACAACTTAGTAATATGTAACAAGGACCATTACAAGAGGAACTTAATGTTTATCACAAGGGAATGAAATAAATAATGCTACATTCATACAATAAAATTACATGTATCCTTTAAAAATCATATAGAATATGTAATGACCTGTAAAATTTTCTGAATACTAAGTGAAAAAGCATGTTACAAAATAGTACGTACTATGGGATTACAATATATACAGTGTTGTGTGTGTGTGTGAGTGTACAGAAAATAAAAGACTGGAAGCATAGATTCCAATATGTTAACAGGGGTTATTCTTAAGACGTAGAATGGGCTCTATTAGTATCTCCTAAATTTTAATAATTTTTTAAAAACCAAACACATAAAAATGTTCATTCATTCATACTCAGTATTTCACTATTTTGCAGTAAACGGTAATGCAGACTAAGAACCAAGTATCTTGCTCAAAATCATCACTTTGGTATTTTGTGTTAAGCCTGGCTTCCCACTCTAAAATCCACTGTCTTTCTATATCCCATTCTTCATCACCATAGCTCCAATTATGTCATATCTAGAGTTTTTTTCTCTTTGGTTCTTTTTCCTCTTAATTTCTACACCTCCTATCCCTTTCTCACCTTTTTCTAAACCATTTAGCGTTAAGTAGTCTCCCTGCGAATTAGTTGTCATATGTAATAGAAAGCATAAAACATGTTCATTAGGTAGATGAAACAGGTAATGTGCCCCTCATGGAAAAACTGGGACAACTCATATCACAATAGGCACAATCTGACGGTCTTCAAATAAGTCAGTTTGCTCTTTGCATTTAAAATAAAACTGAAATCTGTTTGGTCTTAACTGTGATATTTGGAAAGTGTCACGCTTTCTTCTACACAAAAAGATTTTTTAACTTTTTCAAAATGAGAATTCTTGAAAGGACCACTTTTCCCAAAGTAGGATCTGAGGAACCAATCCTTCATTGTATTCACAAATGTTAACATTTTCCTATTCTTTTCACTCACTTACTCAAAAAGTAGGATAAGTATAATAGCCTCTCTCCCACTTGGAAGAGTACTTTTGGAGCCTTGTGTTGGCAGTGTTAGAAATTAGAAATGTCTTTGATGATGCACAGCTGTCTTCATTTCTTAATACACATGTCTAATGCATTCCGGGAGGCTGACTAACGTACCTAGAGAATGGATCATAATAGTTTCTCATCTTTTCTCCTGAAGTCTTGTCAGTTAGATGAAGAAGGGACTAGTTTCTCCTTTGCTCTACAACTAGGAACTCTATTACAAGACGATCTTGAGTGAGACACATCCTTACATTTCCCCACCACTTCCTTCTTGTTCTCATATCCAGTTATCTCACATATGGGCAGCACTCATATATCCAGTTTCTCATTTATCACTTATCAGTGATTTTACTGCTTCCCTTTATCTCAATATTTCTCCTATGGAGAGTCATGTAGGACAAGATCCCAATACGGAAAAACTTAAGTTTTCCTACCAATAGCTGCTATTAATGGCAAAGGAAAACAGAGCACTGTTTATCTTGTGGCCTACCATCCACTGAGGATATCCTGCTAAATAGTTATCCAGGAGTTTCTGAGAACCCAAAACAGTCCCAGAGCAAAGTCAGTAACTTTTGAACTGAGTAATTAAGAACGAAACTTTGTGAAGTTCTTCGTGGTATGGTTCTCAGATTTGTGGCTTCAAACTGCTGTCATTCCTCAAAAGAATTCCATTATTCCACAATACTAACAATTCTTTCCTGCTCTCTTGCTGAAGGTAAGTGATCATTATCACCCGCCTCAATCCACCCAAGGACCTTTCATCTGGAACCCAAAGTTCACATGCAATTAGAATTTGTGTTTTTTGGGGATAGCTGGTTTCCCGTGTAAGAGAAACAGATGGATGTTCTACTTGGAAGATGGATGCATTTTACTGTATGTATATTATATACCTCAATTAAAAAAATAAATTCTAACAAAGATACTCATCATCTCAAGGAACCTGCCCTTACTTGACTAACAGCTCTAACAGGCTTCTTTATACCCATATATCCTATCCCATTTTTTTTAAAAGCAGCAAAAAACATATCTTTCCCCCTCACTAAACTTGCACTGTTTTTCTCAGCGTATGTCTTCCATTCAGTTACATGGAACAGTGCTGAACTACCTAAGTTGGCAAAAGGGAAAATTTTTCTAAAACTTAGAATCGAAGGGATGGGATAACAGTAGCCTTGAAAAGCTGTGTGATTTTCTGAGTCACATGCTTCCCAGAGGCCTGGGGAGCAGACCTCTAACATCCCTCAGCACGGGCTAGAAGGGGCACAAGCGGTCTCAACACATCACAGAAAGAATGAACATTTTCAAAAGAAAACACCCTATCTAGCTCAGTCCTGACATTGAATTACCATTTTCAACCAGCCAAAAATTCACCTCAAGGAACAAATAACATCAAATCAGGATTTAATAAACACTCAGGCAATTTGAGATTTTATTGTGTAAATAGCTCTTTTGACATTATATCCAGTTTTTCATTTCTCAAAATAAATTTTTTATAACATTGATCATCATCTCCACTTGTGGGCATTTATACATAGTCTCTCAGTAAAATATATCCATACTAGACAATGCTAGAATGTTGAAATTACAACCAAAATTGCTTCTTTTAAGATTGTTTATAACAAATCTATAGTATTTGTATACTGGAACAGATGTTTAAAATGTTTACCTTTCAAAGATAGGCTTGGTGGAACAAAGCCACCATACACATAAACATATATTTCTTATTTATCTTCTTTGCTGTCCATCTCCCAGAAAGCTAAAGTTACATTCCAAAAACCTCAAATTTCCACTTCAAGATAAACAGAAAAATGGAAAGACATTATTTCCTATTTTACATAATAAGACATAAAGTCAAAAGAAAAATAAAGCTCATCTTTATGCAATTAACATAAAAGCTTCAGTGCACCCTTCCTTTGCCAAGAAATAAAGATGCCAGCTTGCAGGAGAAGGAGCCAACAGTCCAAGAACGAATGGCCGGCATAGCCTTCTTTATAGTACATAACTCGCAAAGGACTGATGCAAACTCTGGCAAATCATTTTTCTTGACTTCCAAGGATCTGGGATATATAAACTCAATGATTAAAAGGCATTTCTCTGAATTTGCATGAAGAAGAATCAGAACAAACGTCCAACTGCTTTTCACGTGACTAGATGTTCACCATTACACAACTCAGACCCAAAGGCAAATTTTCTATCAAATGCACATCCAAAGTATAGTGTTCCAAATCTGCAACCATATACGTTGCAGAAGACAAAAAAAAGCACCATTGTGCCTGATTAGTAATCTGATTTTATACTTGAAAATGAAATGCAACATACCAAGTCCTCTGAAATTTGTAAACTAGTGAATTTTAAAATTGGGGGGATATAGAAACTGCTGAGAATTTAATGAAAATTGTAAACCCTCGTGCTAGAAAATGCACACAAAAAGTGGTCAGTCTTTGTTTAGACCATGTCTTCAGGCATAGACTAGAACTTGAAAACATTAACCTTCCTTTGTTTTGTTCCTGAAACAACTGTATACTTTCTAGGACACGACGTGCGTGCGTGTAGAAAATAATCAGCTTATATTTGACTTTAGTACTATAAATACTCATCTCCTTTTTGGCACTTTTAAATCACAGACGAAAGTGGTTCAGGAGTTTGTTCTGGAATTCCAGGTTTGTTCCCTCTGTCTCCTAGATGCCTATGAACTGGTTACGGTAGTTCTCGGAAACCACCAGTTCACACGCTGACTGGGACTCCAGGGCAAGGGGCTGGGCTGACCAGGGGCCTCCCGTGTGCCCACCTCACCACCCTGGCATACCGCGGCTGCCCTTCCCTCACCTCCATGGTCCAAGAGAGTCCTGCCCTGTTTCTTCCCATTTATTGCCACTCGTTAGAGAGGCACCCAATCAGAAGCCTTTGCAATGAGCACAAACAAGTAAAAACATTCTAGGGCAGCATTTCTCTCACTGTATTTCTCAGAACACAAATCTCTAGTAAGTAGAAGATACCTACTAAAAAAAATCCACATCAAAATAAATTAGGGAAATGGTGTATAAAACACAGGTCCTTCCTGGAGATGGAAACCACAAATTAGCATATTAGAGGTCCTGAAAAGCCTGCAGTAACTTAATTTTGTCTAACCCAACACTTCTCAAATTTATTTGTCTATTCATATAACAATATATTCTGCCAAAATACACCTTTAGGAACTACTTCTCTAATGAACTAAAAGATTTTTTAAAAATCTTACAGTATAATTTCAAATTAATGAGGATATAAAAAGACATTTTCCTATATTTTTTTATAAAAACTACTTTGTTTTACTCTGAATACTCTCCTATCGTGAAAAAAAGAAAATTCCTCATTCCTCTATTTAAAAACGTCCAAGTCAAAGTCACCCGTTCTTATAGTCATTATTCAAGAATGTTACTTCTCTTCATTGGCCTCTTCACCTGGAACAAATAATTGCTGTATGTTTTTGATTCTGAGACTGCCTCTCCACCTCAGTTACAGCAGTTTTAAGTCCAGGGTGGGTAACCTGGGCTCCTAGGAAACATGACATTTCAACAGAGCTTTGGGCTAAATTATTTTGCAAACCCTTAAAAAACAAACAAACAAAAAAACAACTCCATCTTAACAGCTCAGGGATAATCAGTTTTTTTGAAGATCTAATGAAACTTCAATTAAACCTTTGAGGATGAAAGGATTACTGACCTTTGATTCAGATAACAAACAACAAATTTTAACAATCTGTTTAGGACGTATGAAAGCATTGAAAAGTGAATATAAATTTCACAGACCTAAACAAGAAAAAAGGCAAAAGATAAAATTCTTAACACCAACGACATATACAAATGCCCATCATCACACCCCAATTGTAATCTGTGACCCTGAACAGGAGTTCAATTATGTAAATAACCAAACCGAGATAAAGTCAAACAAAGACTAAATCGCTGTGAGCTTAAAACAAAAAGCACGCAGACATGCTGCACCTTCATTAACGTGTGGCTTCCAGGTTTTCCTTGTCAGGCTGTGCAGTTAAAGAGAAGTAACGCGTGCAAAGCCATGGGCTAACCTTGGAGACACAAACTTTTTCAAAATATTTTAACCTCAAGACTAAACCCAGGTACCCTAGGAAGAAAAAGATAAAATTAAAAACATAAAATCGTAGAATTTTTTTATATCCTAGGGAAAAAAAGTTTGTGGTTTTGGTTATTTGTTTTGTTTTGTTTTGTTTCTCCTGGTAAGGCAAAATAGATCTAGTGATCAGTTGTTACAAACCTGAGTTGCTTGTTTCTTTAAACTCAAATGTAAAATAAATTATATTTCATTTGTATTAGGTGTCATTTATCTAGGATTGAATACTGGGCACTATCTTTGGAGCATTAAATTTTAAATCAAAGTGTATGTAGGTAATGATAAATACACCCTACTGAATTTACTTTTTAAAACCCTTTTATTCTGAAATAGATTGACAAGTTGCAAAAACTGTATAGCGAAACCCTGTATATCCATCGCTTAGTTTTTTGTCTTTGTATTTAAGCATTTATATTTTGGTTTTAAAGGGTTAACATTTTTGACAATTTATGAAAAAATGTCAAAAAATCAATAGACCTAGAAAATGTATATTCTTGGAAGAGGCTCTAAGAAAACGTGCTAGTGACTTCAAACTTTTAATACATGAAACTACCTTTTAAAAGTTGGGTTTTATGAGATACTATCACCCTTACCAATTTTTGACTCTTTTCATGTTTTTTTCCCCATTTTTGCAGAATTCTGAAAATTTTAACATAGCTATACTTGAAATAAGCTTCTCCATTCCTTCATCTTTATATATGAGGGGGACCCTCAAAAATCTCGGAACCATCTTCTGGAGGGGGTGGGCCCCTCCTAGTACAGGCTTCCTCCACTAGGCGAGTGTTCTAGGACCCCGTCTGCAGCAGTGCACCAGCTGGCGTTGTGAGAGGCTGTGTTCAGCTCCAGTGAATTTTTTTCGAAGACTCTTTCAGCACGTCTGCCCATTTCAGGATGGGTGATTTATGAGCGCACCTGCCCACACCACACTGAGTGTTCAGCAGTTTTTGACCAAAATTGGCATGACCCCCCTGCCCCACCCTCCCTGTTCACCTGATCTCACCCCAAGCAATCTTTTTTTTTTGCTTCCCTGGATGAAAAAAGTCCTGAAAGGGGAACATTTTGCCGATGTGGAAGAGGTGGAACAAAAAACAGCAAAAGCACTACCAGGCATCAGAATAGACAAGTTCAAAACTCTTTTGAGCAGTGGAAAAAATGTCTCAATAGGTGCATTGCATCAAACGTAGAGTACTTTGAAGGTTACTGAAGTTTAAACATGTAAGAATACACAGTATTTTATAAGTAAATTCCAGGGATTTGGGGGGGGATCCCTCTCGTATCTAGCAAAATTAACTGAATAGAAATTACAAATGGAAATCAAAATGCTTTGGATATAATGTAAAATCTCCAATCCTCTAGTACCCCCCAAATAATACAAACATACCTAAACTGAAACTTGTTTTACTTGTCAGCGCCTACCTTTTTGTGTGTGGGGGGAGGAGCACTGTGAAGGAATGACCATCCTCACGATTCTTTACGGTTTCGTTAGTGTTGTAAGAATGACCAGTATCACGGATGACTGATGACAACTGTGGGATCTTTATCACACAGACACCATTTGACCCATTTTCTAAACCTACGTCACATAGTCCCTTTTACATTATCCTCCACCATCGCCTCCAAAAGAAGGTAGGCCATAGTATTTTGTTGAATACTGTGGACCATTTATTTCAACAAACTCAAACTTTATACAAAGCAGGGTTTTATACAAAACCCTGACAGGCTGATCACAAGCTCTGTCCAGTTCGCAAAGTTTTTCCTTTCCAAGAGAGCATCTCTGCCGTGGTCTGTGCTCAGTTATAACTTACACCAAGAAAGCCCAGCTAAGTAAATCAACGTACAAATTTTCACATATCTAAACCACATTTTGCATCTTAGGAAAAGTACTCTGGAAGCATCATGGCTTATGTGTTAGGAGGCTAATGGCAGTTCAGAGCAGGAATGACCAAAAGGAAATAAATCGTATTTACAGTCATCTTACTTTACTAAAAAAAAAGACAATTAGTTGTTATTCTAAAATTACGTCTTTTGATTAAACTGTCAACACATGAAACATTACAGCATGCTTATCGGTTGAAGTCTGTGCGTTGTAAGAACACGATCTCCCACATTCTTATAAAAACTAAAACACACTTTTCTTATTCGTGGACATTACTAGTTTTATTGACACAAAAATTTACATAATCCAGTATTATCTTTTGACTTTGCCCATGGAGAAACTTGGAATTAAATTTACCATTCATTTTTATAAGCTATAAGGGTATAGTTCTTTCTCCCACTCCACAACTAACTTTAATTGTCCTGTTTTACATGTGTTTGACAACTGTAAATCACTTCAAAAGTTTTTTGGAAGTTTTAATATAAATCATAACTGAAAATGACTAACCCTGGCTGAAGCATAAACAGATGTCTGATTAATGTGCTAACCAACCACATCCAATTTACATTATCAATCCTAGAGGACAATAGAATTCTCTGGTCATGATTTTCAATGCAGAGTATTCATACGGATTTTCAGATTGTTGGAAACTAATAAAACATTAACGCATAAAATACACACACACATACTCTCTCACACCTGTTGCAGAAATTATAGTTACTTTCCCTAAATGCATCCAAACACATAAACAAGATTTTGAAGACCACCGTTATTTCTTACTTTCAAGAAGAAATATTTACAAGGACTTGAAGACTCATGTAAGTGACTACCTAAATACCAAACAAATTGAGAGAATGCAGGTCAAACATGGCTGAGCTCCACTCAGCTCAAATTAGACGAGTCTGAACTACAAAGCTGTTTTCTGAACATGTGGGTTTCTGCAGAATGTGATACGATTTGCTGAGCACCATAGTAATCTTTTAAGACACTAATCAAAAATATGGTCCTATATTTTAAAAATCCCAGAAGTGGCTTTAGGACAACAGAAGCACCTCAGCCACTAAAGTAAGATTTTATTGTAAGTAAAATTACTTGCACAGCAAATCCTTTAACAGTTCAGCAACCAATAAGTAGAAAATATGCTTAAAAATGTACTGCTTTTCCCGATTATTCCATTGGATCCTTCATCTGTAGTTAAACTACATAAAAATAGTTGTCATAAAACTTTTGACTCCATGATATGCTTCTTATGAAAGAACACCGGTATAAGCCAAGCATGATGATCTTGGACCAGCACACAGTAGGTACTTCTATTTGCTGGTGGGGGTTCCTTTTGAGTAGTGTCTAGGAATGGGGCATGTTTCAATAAGACTTTACAGCCTGGCATAGTAACGATGCCAACACATTCAGTTCTCCTGAAATCAATCCAAGAAAGAGATGATGAGAGATAAAGATATACTACAAATATATAGGTCTAAAGCTGGCACATTCACCCAATAAACTAAAAGAGCCCTTACTAACCTAGATTGAACACATCAGCAAATACTAATGTAATATTGAAGTGCATATAGTCAGATAAATATTATGTATAACCACATTTAATATTTATATATGGTACTAAACCCCCAAAAGATTAGTCTTATGAGAGCATAATTTAAAAGCACATTCCTCATTGCTTCTTACAGTTAAATACAGGCTTTCCTATGGAAGTAAATAGAATATTAGGATAATATATTTTTCCTAATGTCTAAAATGGGCATCAAATTTCTAAACAGAAGGAAATGGCCTCAGCCAAAGAACCACGTATTAGATATTCATACTGGTCTAAGAAAACTAAATTAATAAATTAGCGTGAATAAATTAAGAGTGCACATTCAGAACAGAATTGTAGCTTTTGGTCAGCAACATGTGAACCAAAGGCAAAAATCTGCCACAATTAAGGCAGGTTTGTTTGTTTTTTAATATGTACAGTACAATGTTTTCTTTTTCTCCCCAAGTTCATTTAGTATTTACTTTGATGGTATTTAAAGTGCATTGCCAAGCTAAAATACAAGCTTCCTAATTTAAAAAAATAGATGTCATAGAAAGTCTCTCTTGCTTTAGAGTCTTCCTATACTTATTAATGGCATTTTCTTTTTGTCTTCACACACTTAGTATAAGAGATTACTGCAACAATCATATGACTTTGGACACAAGGCATGATGTCTGTCAGGGTGATAGCCGTTGTAAGGAATCGCTTTCTTCTTCTGCTGGAGTCAATTTGAGTGTTGGCAATTTCCGGGGAGGAAGCTGAGGGCTTTGGCGAAGATTGTCATCCATCTGTGGAAAGTACAAAAGGTACACTGACTAAGTGCTGCGGCACTGCTTATGTGGACTACGGCCTCCCCATCCAAACGGTAGCCTAGAGCAGTACAGAACCATATGTCTCTAGGACTGCCAGAGAAACCTTCTTCTTGCAGATAATCTCTCAAGAATTCTAAATGTCATACCTCAAATACCAGCTGACTCAGTATATGCATAAAAGCAATATGGCTCATCCTTGATACCTTCACAAAATTACAGTTATTCCACAAAATGAATAGTCTGCTGAAATCAACTACAGCATGACTTAATTTAAGAGACCTTCTACTTCTGCTTATACTAAGCTCCACAGTTTACAAAGTTTGTTGACATACAATACCTCATTTGATCTTCCCAACATCATTGTGAAGGGGAAAAAAATGCAGATACAATCACTCCCTATTTTACAGATTAGCAAAATGAAGCTCCAAATGGTTAAGGAATTTGCATTCAGTTGCAAAGCTGAATTAGAGCTGAAATTTGAACCCAGGTCTTATCCCAGCACTATTATTCTTTCAGCTATACCTCATTGCCTCAATGGAAATTCCTTGTACTCCACTCAAAAAGACCAGCTCTTTCAGACTAAGAGTATTTAGATCAAGGGAAGCTAGGAAGAGACCAAAGAGACCAAAACAAGGATACATTCTTTAGCCCTAATTCAGAGGCATTCCAAACACTGGATCAGTTCTAAGTCAGCTCCAGTAGAGAAAGAAATTAATACGGAGCAGATTGAGACGATGCCGGGGTTTCGGACTTGCACTAAGGAGTACGTTAGCATTCCTGAAAGCACTAGCAGGCGCATTATTTAGAACTGAGTCAGATATTAGAAAACTACCTTTAACCAGAGCATCCTGCAAACAGAGCAAAATACTCAGGTCCCAGTACTGAGCTCACTATCAGTTTAACTTCGTAAAAGACTTGAAAGCAGCTGCCATCACAGTCCCAAAACCAACGGAATATAACATCTTTTTACCCACATGATATGCATGTTTTTTAGAGTTTTAAATATGTGCAGAATAAAACTTGCCCTTATCTTCTCAAGATGCTCTCCTATAAAGCAGAGTGGAAATGTTTCAGCAGAGGCATTTCCTCTGCTGTAGGAAAGGGAAGAGAATGGAAACTATATTGGCCGGCCTTCATCTAGCAGATAAGTGTCTAAACCAGTCTGTGCCTAAAATAGTCTGAGTATTCTTTCCATTATCCACACTTAACACTCAATATATTTCCTCTCATGAGATTTAATGGGTTGGACAAAAAATTAAAACAAACCAGGCTTTTATCCAGTTTACCCAAACTTTAATAATAGACTCTTAAAATTTTACTGCTCAGTTTTACTTACTTCTCGAGTTCTAACAACACATGCAATACAATAAAAAGGAACAGAACAGTCATTCCAGAGTGGCAGCTACAGACCTAGCTACTAGTACTACTGGTAATAGACACATAATCTCATTCATGAGTCAGATGGCTGATTAACTGCGCAGCCCACGCTGGAGTGCAATTGCTAGGGTTTAAATAACCTCTCAAACTCTTGTCACTTGAATGACCTTGTGTAGGTGACATAAGCTACTCTCAAAGCTTCAGTGTCCTCATCTGTAAAACGGGGATGACAGAGAACCTGTGCTCAGAGAGCTGTTGTGAGGATTAAATGAGATAACTCATAGAAAGGTCAGACAACACAGTGCCTCCTACTGCTAGTCGGTGCTATTAGGCTGCATGGCCCCACTAGTTTGTGAAAGAATTAAGCATTAAAAGCAAGTTTACCAGACACTTGGGGAAAAATGAGTAACTCTCTATTTTTCCAAGCAGACTCACCCTTAGAATTTCCATTGTTGGCTCTCCCCTACCCGGTTACTCAACAGCTCTCTCACCAAATGAACACCCCCAAAATGGCGAAATACACACAATGATAAAAAATTGTGGACAACATTTAGAAAAGAGAAAGATAAGAATAAGAAAATACAAAACCGTTCATGTGGAAGAAAGAACAAGATGTCATAATACAACTAACAAGAAAGGATAAGCGCAGATGATTCCAATCCCAAGAAATGTTAACCTTTAGAGACAGAAGCAGACAAGCAAGCAAGGATTGTTTCTGTCTTCCTTTTTTTTTTTTTTAAGCCAGGCTTTTGGGTCTCCTAACTTGAAAAATACTAATTGTGTGGTAAAAGTAAACCCAATGGCATTATCAGATCTTTCCCCAGAACAATCGGGCTACTTCGGGCTTCAAAATACTCTATTATACTACACAACTTTAGTAAATGCATATTTAAAAAGCTTTCTGAAAAAAAATTAACTCTTTAAAAAAAGAAAAATTAAGAGGGTAAAGTTAATTCATAACCCAAATTACAATATTAATAACAGAAAGGAAAATACTAAATTACTATTAAAAAAATGATTGAAGTAAACTTGACCTTTTCAATCAAGTTGGATTCCTTATTTACAAGTTGTGTGAGTTTCTGCAGATTTGCATCTACCGTTTCTTGTCCAGCGGGAGAGATGCCTAGGAAGCCAGGGACAGAAATCAGAAAGACAGGAAATTTTGAAAGTCTTTTAAAGCTGTTTAGATTAAAAGAATTTTGAGTTATCCACCCTCCTACGTGGACCACCCTCCCCCCCAAAAAAAGGCAAAGAGGAAAACTATTCTGGGTTCAAAGACAAACTTAGGTGGGAAAGTAAGGCTTCAAAACCTAACCATAAACAAAAGGACTAACTTTGTCCACAAAGTAGACCCTGTTGGCCAAGTGTGATGCAACTCGCCAAAGTAATTAGTAAGAGCACGACAGTCCTCATTTCCTTCTCAAGTTTAAGTTGTGCCATTCCCCCACCCATTCCAAATAGGTCTTTAGTGACAACCATTTGGATAGCTTTCTAAGGCAGCCACTCCCAAACAGGTATCCAACTGGGGTACAAAGTATTTGGAGGGACTTTTAAAAATAGATTCCTGGGATCCATCCCTAAGCAATTCTAATTTGGTAAATCTGGTACATGACCCAAGATTTTGTATTTGTCCTGCAGAAAGGTTTGCCAACCACTGCTCCAAAGTAACAAGGTTAGACGTTACTTAATTTCATGACTCTCAAACTGTTAATACTAACTCCTCCCTATATACAAAACTCATAACCGCCCATAAAAAATAAACTGTCACTCAGCCAGCTTCCTTATAACTCTTATTTCTTAAAAGGACAACTTCTGCCAACTCTCCCAATACAAATTTAGTACCCCAATCACTTAACCACAAGGCCTCACATTCCCAATGAATCATATCCTAAATGACAGGTGCCCTCTGTTTACTATACCTCCAGTCTGATGCAATCAGTTTTCAAGTAGTGGAATCATGGAGGTGTACCTCACCAAAATCAATCTGCTACTGATTTCTGTTCACGCAGGAAAATGCTAGAAGCAACATTTAAAGTAATTGCCCATTTGCATTACGAATAATGCTATCTTAATAAATACCTCAATAAATACCTGTGGTTTAATCTTTTTGAAGAAAATGACCCACTTCAGAGGGGTAATATTTAAAGAAGCACATGAAGCAAGAAATGTATAAAACCCAAAAGAAGAGACAAAAAAGCAAATATTCATTTCTCTATTTAAATAAGAACTAAAATATGGGAATAAAAATAAAGTTGGAAAAATGCAACTTTTTGAAGTGCTATAAACCAGCATTTAAAGAAAATACACAAACTTCTTCAGTAAGTAGTCAATCTTGCTTATACATCCTTAGGAACTAGGTAAATACTACTCTGTACAAAGATTAGCTAAGAGGAGCCAGCTTACCTCCAAGACTGAGCCTAAAATAACTGTTGAGGATGTCATCACAAAAGCGACACAGGTTGGAGAGCTGTTTCAAATGTTCTTGTAACTGAACTTTGGGGAAGCGTACTTTATAAAGAGGTGCAAGAAAACCAAACACATAGGCATCCAAGGTAGAAGGCCTAAAAATAAATCCAGCATTTTTTTAAAAAGCACATAAGAAAATATTAACTTGGCATTATTTAAAAAATCCCCAAATGTATTATTAGTCAATTCTTAAGTAAACAATATAGTCTTTTTAAAGGTTTACTACCCATTTTAGCTTATAAGATGCGGCAACTAGGATTTTACTCAGTAGTTTTTTTAATACTCTTAATAATTTACTTTATTTAGAAGAAAATGCAGTTGTAAATTAAAGATTCATTTTTACTCACAAGTGTTACGTAGGGACTGGAGACAGGGTGGGAATAGTCTTAGATGTTCTCACCTCACATATGCAGTCCATTAAGTCAATGTTAGATTATCAGCAACAGAAAGTTTCCCATAATAAAAATCCATTAAATATTTTTTAAGTGAAAGGCTCACTGGGGGAGGGAGAAGACCAGGGGACTTGCTTGAAATAACCTCTCACTGAAAATATACACAGAAAACATCAAAATGACTTTTAAGGGAATGCACTCACGTATCTCCAAAGAAAAACTGAGATGTCCCCAATCTGTTTGACAGAAGATTTAGGCACTCCTTGGCATCTCTGTATATCTAATAAGGATGACATTACATCTCAGAGGTAGGAAAGCTGCTCTGGAAGTCCTTTTTAGGCAGGTAACTAGAGATAAGTTCACCTCCACTCCCTCTCCTTCCCTTCCTCGGGAGGGCCCCGGCTCTGACAGCAACCATGGCCGTACCTGTGCTTCCACTTCTCGGAGGTGGTAGAGGGGAGGCTGTCCTCTGGTCAGGAGAATCCTAGTCAGCGCTCCCTTAGACATTCTTCCAGGAAGGATCAGACTCAAGGGAAAAGGAATGCGGGAAGCAAACCATGGCTTTGTCACAGAAAAGTAATTCTCACTCTCAACCCAGAATGTATGAAGCTACAAAAGAAGAGAAAAAAACACTACAAGGATGTTCTTTTATTAAAAGAAAGATCACTCAATTGATGTGCAAGTTTCTCATACATCTCTTTGTATAAAGTGAATTCATACAAATTTTCCAGTTAGAAAGACTTAAGGATTAAACAAGATTTTAAATGTGAAGTTTTTTTATTACTATATCCCAGGCACCCAGCTTACACAGTAGGTGCTCAATAAATATTTGCTGAATGAATGGATTACAGTTCACCCAATTCTATACATGGAGCAAAAAACTTTTCCACAAAGACTTCTGATATCCAAATGACATTGTATTTCACTTTATCGTTTCACACATTAGTAGAATGTCTAACAGAATCCAGTTTCATGGAAAAATGAAAGAATCAAGGTTAATGCATAAATGAAATTTCCTCTCTTAAGCCTTTTTTATCATTTTTCTTTTAAATAGACTAAGTACATTTTCAGTAGATCATTAAAATATTGTAATATTCACTAATGCTCACCACTGCAGGAAGAAGCTTTTCTTCAAGGAGAGCAATGTAAGCCAGTGTATCTGCCCCTTGTTTTGCTGAGAGTTCATAATCAGCATTATATTTCTAGTTAAAAAAAATAAAAAACAAAAAAAACCCTCAGAAGTCAAGAGCATCCCAGAACAGTGAAGCAAAATTATGATTCCTATTTATTCTTCAACAATAGCAAACATGATATCAAAAGGGAGAAAATACAAATATAGTGACATATGTTGGTTAATGAAAATAAAGTTCTTAGCACAGCATCATGCACACAGTAAAGTCTATAATTGTTACTATTTTTTATTCACTCATTACTATTTCATTAATTGTTAATGACCAGTTTAGTACAAATTTATTAAATAAAGATTATTATTATTATTGATAACAATAAGGAAAAAGTTCTAATTGGTTGCATTTTTCCCCAAGAAAAAAGGGAGAAAACCTTCCAACTGTCTACTGGCTTGGCAAAAAAGAATTTTTGAAAAAATCTGCAAACCCTACAATTTTTTTTTTTTAAGCAACATGCAGTGATCAACAATTTACTTCTTCAAAAGGAATCACCCACCTGTTTTCTTAAAAAGTTTAGTATTTTTGCCGGTTGAGAAACAATGTTGTCTTCAGTTGTCAAAATTGGTATATCTCCTATAATCAAAAAACAGTTTACATACAAACATTTCTATTTCCTCTTAAAAGATTCCAATACTCTTAAAAAAAAACTCTACCAATTGCACATTGGAGGGGAGAAATGAATAAGTTTATCTTAGTTTTCTGCAATTTCACAAAGAGCAGTGCCAAAGAACATTTACATTTCTCATAATTTCCACTGATTTGGCTTGCACTTTGAGTATTATTCAGAGTGATACAACCATAAACTACACACAGCCAAGGTCATGGTAAAAAGAAACTAAAATCCCAAGGCGATATGTCTCATAGCTTTAAAAGGGGAAGGGGGGCCTTAAAGAGGGCAGAAGGGGTGTTTACACTGTACCTCTTGAACCTCTCCAGGTGTTATCTATGACATTGACTTTCAAGGGTGCACCAGAAAACTTGGCGTAAGCCTGAAACAGAGTTTGCAATAAAATATTTTAGACTGAGTACGTAATGCAAATCTGCAGAGCTGCTTTACTTCACAGACCGGTTCCCCGAAGACAGAAATACCTGACAAGGGGGCGCGTCCTTTCTCCGATTTCTAGCCGGGGGAGCACGCGCGCCACTACCCGGCTTTCGGGAACCTCATTACCAAAATGATCGGGGGGAGGGGTGGGGCGGTGGGGATGCAGAGCAGGGCGCGCTCCCTCGCTCGCGCGTCCCCTGCTTCGGACTTTCACTCCACCGCCCAGATACCTTTGCAAGGCTGAGAATAATAATTAGAACCCAAGCGCAGAAGCGATGGGTCTCCCGCTACGCCTTGGTGGGGTCACAGGCCAGGTTGTAACTCATCAACTGCGGAGAGCACAGTGCGGTGCAGCAAGCAGCGCCACGGCTGGCCTCCGCCGGGCATGGAACCCTCTTACAAGCCGTCGGTACCCGGCCCAGCCAACCTCGCGCCTCTGGCCCCTCCCCTTCTTTCCCGCCCCTGGCCCAAGAGGCGGCCTCACCATTACCACCAAGGACTCGCTGTGAACCGATGGGAGCCCCCAGCCCCCTCCCCAGCAACTGAGCTCCAAGGGGGCCGCCATCTTGACAGGGCTAACATTTGTTATCCCGGAAGTACTTTTGCCGCCTAATTTCCGGCAGGTGGAAATGAGGGGCGGGGCGAGGGAAGGGTAGGGTGGGTGCCTTAGGATTCTGGAGAGATACCTGAAAGATCGATGGTGAATTAAAAGCATGCTTAGAATAAGTTTGACCTAGGGGTTAGGAGTCCTGGGCCTTAAGTCACACCCACAAGTCAGTCCTTAAACATTTATTGGATGTTTAATGTATTCCAAACCCTTTGAACCTTATTATCCTGGGCCTAAACTAAACTGTTTGTATAATAGGTAAGACAGTTTATTCACGAGATCATTGTGTTTAAAATTATGACATAGGGGAAACAAATTTGGCATACAGTAGGCATTTAATAATTGTTCAACTTCTTCCCCATATGTGGGGTTGGCCAAAAAGTTCATTTACATTTTTTCCACACAATGGCTCTAGAAGTGCCTAGTTGTCTTTAACTTCATTCTAAACAATGTCATTAGATTGTATTGCAACAGCTGTCATATCAGCATGCATTTTAAAAAAAACCAAAATTGGTGAATTTTTGTGCAGCCATTTTAACATTGAAGATGGAAGAAGATACACATTTCAGCATATTATGAGTTATTATTTCAAGAAATGTAAAAACACAACTGAAACATAAGAAAAGATGTGTTCAGTGTTTGGAGAAGGTGCTATGACTGACTGAACATGCCAAAAGTGGTTTGTGAAGTTTCTTGGTACTGTTGACATTTTGACCAAAAAATTCTTTGCTGCGGGGCTGCCTTATGCATTGGAAGATGTTTAGCAGCATCCCTGGGCTCTACAGACTAGAAGCCAATAGTGGGACATAGCCAACATCCTCAAAATATGCAAATCAATAAAGTTATTGGTGAAAACAGAAAATATGTCTTTATTTTACAGAAAAAACTGAATGGACTTTTAAGGCCAACCCAATACTTGGCCTTTGCCTCTTTGCACTCTTAATATCATCCTCATGTTAACTGCCCCACCCTCCTTGAAAGTAACCCTATTCCTGGAATTTGACAGGTGAATTCTGCCTTCCTTTGGTATGAAATATGTTTCTTCCCTACCACTGCTCTCTCAAAAATGAGCTTAACTGTCACTTTCCCTGGGATGATTTTACAAAGTTAGGAACTTCTAGGTTTATGCAGTCCCTTGTGCATACTTGAATTGTAGCTTCTATCCCTAGACACAGATCTTTTGCCTTTCATTACAGGAAGCTCTTTGAAGACAGGACGTGGCCAGCTTCATAGAAGTGAGACCCGTGCGGTCACCTGGGGCCATGTGCTTAAAAGGGCCCACACTTGCTGTTATCATCTTGAAATTCTTGAGAATTTTGAAAAAGAGGCTCTGCATTTTTATTTTCAAATGGGCCCTGCAAATCACAAAGCCAGTTGTGTCTGTGGGTCTAATAGGAATGAACTCAATGTTTCTTGAACATCAAATTGACAATTTCTCAGAAAAACTGTTAAAAAGCAGGCCTTGGAAATGCTATGATCCTAACATGCTTACTGGGTCCTGGAGTAAGGACTTAGGTGCTGTGTCTTTTTTCTAAAAGGCACAGTAGTCTTTCTGGAGTACCCTCCCAGTCATTCCTCTGAGTTTTTTTCTTTCCCCTGCCCAGCTGAGACAGATGAGTTCCCTTAAACACTTGAAAGCTCAAGAGAAACCTCTGCAAATGTTCATAAAGTTACAATTCAACATCAAAAAAAAATTGTTAGGCACTCCCTTACTGTTTACATACCCATCTAAGTTACATTGCCAATCTGCTAAAACCTTTTGTCATGGTTCAAAGGCAAGAGATCTCAGAAATAGGAGGGGGAAATATGTCAAAGGTGGGAATCCATTAATAATGCTCTATAGTTGGAAAATGTTTAATATATTTATTATTAAAATGAAATATGAAAACGTTTATTGAGGCTACTGTGTTCAAGACACTGTAAGGCTCTGGGAGAATACAGAGATACATAAAATGTGAATTCTATCCTCAGGAGTTTGAGTCTACGAAGGAGACTTACAACCAGGTGAAACAAGTCAGATTGTCATGAGTAAAGTTAGAGTTATAAATAAAATTCCGTGGAATCGCAGAGCAAGAATATGGCCTTCTCTGTGGGATTTAGTGAAGGCTATCTGTTCAGTTTTCAGTAAACAGAAGGTAATTCAACTTTCAGATTCAAATAATGGGACCCCCCCACCTCTTTTCAGGATTAAAATTCCAAGCTATAAAACTCTGAGTCCATATACCATGATCAGATGCTTCAAATACTATATACAGAGAATGTGAATTCCCTGAGTCTTGCTTGTAGGGTGGAGGGGATTGGGAGTGGATGCACATTCCTTGTGGATGCATAAGTCTTCAGTTCAGCCTTCTTCCTTATTGCTGCTGTTTCATATAGCAACTTCATTTGCTTTAAAGGGAAATTAAATCTCTTCTCTTAGCATTGAATTAAGGTAGAGAATAGCATGTTATTGCATCTGATGAGAGAATCCTTCTCACAGGTTTATTTGTGCCTATTTAATTGCAATCTTTTATTGCTGCAACTCCTCTTGAGAGTCTGTATTTGCTAGATTGAATTTTAAAACCCTAGTGGAGCTGAGTTCACAACCAGGCTGAATATTGTTCCAGAGAACCACACAGAAAGTTGAAACCTTCAGGAGTTATGCCTGGTATGGGTAGTTGGCTCCTTGTCTTTTCCTGGCTGCTAAAGAGTATTGTTCAAAGTTCGTCAAAATCATTTCATATTTCTACCAGGAAGCACACTATCTGCAAAACATTCACGTATGTGTGGGACAACCTGAATCACAGTTTTTAATGAGTATTCCAGACAATGTTTTCCCTGAAAAAGAAATATTATTTTTCAAAAGATGGGTAAAAATGACTTCATGTAGTGATAGTCATCTAAACTCAGGGGACCTGACCTATCTATTCCTGTCCCTCATGTTTTTCCTAACTTGGGAGCCATGGTGCAGGTTCTGTTAGGATCTCTGTAACTGGATGAGTAAGCATCTGTGAAACGGTGCTGTGAGCAAAAATGAAAGGTTTGTGACAAGTAATCATGCAATATGATCCCTTAGGGAAAGTTGAACTAGAGAGCCTTCAATGTCCCTTTCAACTCTAAACTTCTATCATTCAATTCCATGTTCAGATGTAGAATCCTTGGGGAGGAAAAATTCAAATACTGAATGGAGGTCAGGACAGCTGGTTTCCTAACTTAGATTCCAATTGACTATATGACCTTGTACCAATCACTTTACCTTTATTCCTCAATCATTCATTTATAAAGCAAAGGTTCTTCTAGCTCTGAGATGCTATCATTCTATGTACCATAAACATACAAATGTATAATAATATTTGACATTAATGGAGCAATTTCTAATGCCAAAAATTGTTTGAAGTGTCCAACATAACTCATTGGATCTTTATAATGACTCCACGTGGTAGGTACCATTAATGTTCCTGTATTTTCAGGAAAGGAATGAAGGCACAGCAATGTTAATTAATCTTCCCAAGTTTACTTAGCCAATAGGTGAGAGAGCCAGGATTTGAACCCAACCAATCTGGGCTTATACTCTTAACCACTGTCATACTGCCTAGAGCCTTCTAAGTAATCCATTAAAAATACTGGTCTCACTCAAATTGGAGTTATCAATGTCGTGATATTGCCATTATTACTTTTTTCAATAGTACTCATTTAGTATTAGGGTTAATACTAAATTAATTAGTTAACATTAATTAATTAAACAAGTTCATTCAGCAACTTATGTCTAGCACACTGCTAGACTCTCAGGGAATAAAATCTTATGTTCATGCTTTTCAGAGGGATAGTTGGTAAAACAAAGTCTACATATTTGAGGTAACTGTAGATGATTAGGACGTATCATTTTGTCAAGCAGACTGCAAATCTAGTGTGGTTTTAGACCAAGACTTTAATGTACTGCAATGCTTGGCAAAGGCCTAATGGAAGAATCAGGACTTGAGCTGACCTTGAAGGATGGGTACATTGGATTTAGATTGGCACAGGGGAAGGCATGCCACAGGGAGATGGGATGGCTATGGCAAAGAATCTAAAGACAAGTAAATGGATTCTGGATTCAATAAAAAGTTAGAGGTTGAGCAGAAAGACTGTTGGTTGACTAACTTGAGAAAGAGAAATGATGATATTAGAAGGCCTGGGGATATGGATTTTTGAGGAGGTAAAAAAGAGTGAAAGTCTAACTATAATATTAATGGATTCACATTGTCATGGATGGAAAGTGGAATGCTACTGTTGCATAGACACTATAGGAGGAAGGGTTTTATGAACCCATAAATTGTATTAAATTAAGCAAAGGCCATGGAAAATGAAGTGAGGAAATGCTGCTGAACAATATTAGAAGAAAGCCACCTGCCACCCTTGCACTGAGCATTTCTCATTGACTGGGCTGTCAGAGATCAAACTGCAAGGGACCCCACAGCTGCTCTCTCCTCCAGAAAATTAAAAAAAAAAAACCTGCAAGGGATTACTGAATAAATTCGTATTAGGAATAGGAACAGGTATAAGGTCATGAGGAATATGACACAGATCAGATAAAGGAAGGAAAGAAGTAAGACAGGAGCAGAAGACCCAAGATAAAGTTTTTGAAGGAGATGACAGGGCAAATCTACATACATATGAAGACAAAATTGGCTACTAGTGAGCAAAAGGCTTAAGATGCAAGAGAGAAGAGGAATGGGGTCCTAGAAGTTACCCTAGGAGTTGAAAGGCTGAGATCAGTAACTTGAGCAGTGGAGCTGGGATAGACAATGAGAAATATGCTTTTTTTTTGCAATAATATTCCAATTTTAATTAATTCAACAATTACTAAGCAAGCATCTACCATGAACAACACCTGGGCCAGGTATTAGGAAGACAAGAGAAGCAGAATTCAGTGTCAATAATATATAACCTAAGTCCAAGTCAGGTGAGAGACATGCTTTCTTTCTGATACTGGAAGAAGTTTCAAGGAGAACATCGAATGCTGAGTTACCTTCAAATTTCCCTGTTACATTAGGGAAACCAGTCAAAAGCCTGAGAGAGAGATATTTGAGCTTTGAAAAAAGAGAGAACAATTTAGAGAATGTACCAGGGAATTAGTAAAAAGTGAATGGAAGACTTCCTGGCAGTAGCAAAGGTTAAATTTAAATTAATATGAAGGAGGTAAATCAAGTAAGAGCCATGGGCAAGCTAATAATTAGGTGCCCTTTTGAACTAGTATTCTTTAAATATTTATTCAACCTTTCTTAAAAAATGGAAATGAAGTTAACTAGAGAATGTAACAGGATTGATTTACATTTTATCAATTCTGTCCGTTAGAAGTTCTATGTGATGACCTTGGTTTAGAATCCCTTAAAGTTTCCTTCTGAGATTTATATAAAGAAGAGGGAGGGAATAATCCTAGGAATTGAAAGAAAATGGAATTTTCAGCTTCAGCAGTGGGGCTTGGCCATCTTTAAGTCTAGCTAAGGTAGCACAGTTGTGTGGATTCCTCCAAAGGTACTTTGCTGTCCACACGTTTAAGTGGGGAGCCAGGTTCATTTGGTATCAATGTTATCAGGCAGTCATATATATTAAAAGTGATTCAGTTTGCTCCTCCAGCATAGTGAACCTGTTGTGTCTGTTTTGTATTAAAAAGAATTAAAAGAAACAAAAATAATATTTTCTGACATAGTGATCAATTTATATAAAAAATGGGAGTATTACATTTTAAAAGTGAGAATGGGTAAAGCATCCTAGGTGGAAATAAAGTTTCATACTTCATTCAAAGTGATAAAACATCATATATCAGTAGACTGTGATAAGTTATATGTGTATAGTGTTAGTACCTAGAGCAACAACTAAGAAAACTATACAAAGTGATATACTCAAAAACACTAAATAAATCAAAATAGATTTTAAAAAATGTTCAAATAACCCACATAAAGGAGAGAAAGGGAAAAAGGAATAATTAAATGATTAGCAGAGAGCAAACAGAAAACAAACAATAAAATGACAGATTTAAACCCTACAAAATAAATATTATAAATGTAAATGGTCTAAATATACCAGTTAAAAGACAGATTGGCAGAGTGAATTAAAAGAAAATCCAAATGTATGCTGTCTATAAGAAACTTCAAATATAATGTCATAGACAGGTTAAAGATAAAGGATGGAGAAAGATATACCATGCAAACATTAATCAGACAATAAAAGTAAGAACTGACATATTAATACCAGATAAAGTAGACTTCAGAGCAAAAAAAAAAAAAAACTGTTAGGGACAAGAGGAATACTACATAATAATAAATGGAGACCTTTCTCTGGACTTCCAGTCAAGATGGCTACATAGGTAAAAAAGGCTCACCTCCTTGCAGACCACATCAAAATTACAACTAAAATGTAGAACATCCATTACTCAGAACGATCAGAAATCGAGCTGAATGGAGGTCTGATAAACACGGAATTAAAGAAACCATGTCCCTCCAGACTGGTAGGAACGGGGGAGATGTGAAACAGGCTGGTCCCACATCTACATGTGGTAGATACAAATTCCAAAGGGATATGTTGGGGGTGAGGAGTCCCAGGCCCACCCTAGACCCCCCAAGCCCAGGGTTCCAGTGCCAGAAAAATAACTCCCCACAACTTCTGGCTGCAAAAACCAGCAGGGATTGAGTTGGTGGAAGAAGCTGCAGAGTCCCAGCAGTCCCTCTTAAAGAATCTATACATGGACTTACTAGGACTGACTCCCTCTGAGCTCCAGCACTGGGGTAGCAGCTTGAAAAGTACCAGTGGCATATATGGAGGAACTGAAGTATCTGGCATCAATGTGGGAGATGGGGGACAGTTTTCTCCCAGACAGAAAGGTGAGCAGAGGCCATTGTCCCTTTTTTGAACCCTCGCCTCACAGAACCACAGAGCTTATAGGCTGGTACCATATCTGAGACTCCATCAACCTGGCTAACACTCTTTGCCATGCCCTGAGATCCCCTGAGACTCCATCCCATCCAGCTTATGGGCCCACCCAAACTGTTAACTGTGACTTTTCCATATGAATGGCTGGTCTTGTCTTCTGCTTCACAACTTCTTAAGTCCTATCAAACAAGCAACAGTTGGCCTCAGTGAGCCCCAAGCCCCTGTACCACTTGCTAAGTGGGCCCAGGCAGGGCACTAGCAGCAGCCAGCCTAGATTCACAGCTTGGTTTTGCCTGGGAATCTCCAAGTTCAGCACAGTAGCAGCCATCTCAGATTGCTTTATAGCTCATGCAGGGTGGACCCAGGCAGAACACTAGTTGAGGCTGACCTTGACCTGCACCAGCCGGGAAACCCCAGAGCCTGCACACATAGTGGACAGCTACAAACCACATCAGAGCACCACCATCCTACCCCTGCACAGCTGATCCTTCACAGAGGGTGGAGGTTGGTGGACAGTGGTCACAGCCAGTCCTTGCAGCTGACTGGCCTGGCTAAATCCCTCCCATTGACCTTCCAACACCAATTAAGGCTCAACTACAGGAGGAGGATGTACTCAGCCCACACAGAGGGCACAACTCGAGTAGTCAGCTTGGGTGATAGGGCAGGCTGTGCCACTGGACCCTACAGGACACCTACTTCATTAGGCCATGCTACCAAGACAAGGAGTCATACAAGCTCTACCTAATACATAGAAACAAACACAGGGAGGCTGTCAAAATGAGCGGACAAAGAAATATGGCCCAAATGAAAGAACAGATCAAAACTCCAGAATAAGAACAAAACAAAATGGAGAAAAGCAATCTTCATGCAGAGTTCAAAGCACTGGTTATGAGGATGCTCAGGGAACTTAATGAAGACCTCAACAGAATAAGAAAGACCTAGTCAGAAATGAAGGATAAGTTAATTGAAATTAAAAAAAATAATTACAGGAGAGCAGCAGTAGATTGGATGAAGCTGAGAATCAAGTCAATGATTTGGAACATAAGGAAGCAAAAAACAACCAATCAGAACAAGAAGAGGAAAAAAGAATCCACAAAAATGAGGACAGTATAAGCAGCCTCTAGGACAACTTCAAGAGTCCAACATTCACATCATTAGGAGTGCCAGAAGGAGAAGAGGAGGAGCAAGAAATTGGAAATGTATTTGAAAACATAATGAAAGAAAACTTCCCTAATTTGATGAATGAAATACACACGTAAGTCCAGGAAGCAGAGAGAGTCCCAAACAAGATGGTTGCAAAGAGGCTCACTCCAAGACACATCATAATTAAAATACCAAAGGTTAAAGATAAAGAAATAATCTTAAAAGCAGCAAGAGAAAAGCAGTTAGTTACCTACAAAGGAGTTCTCATAAGGCTGTCAACTGATTTCTCAAAAGAAACTTTGAAGGCTAGAAGGGATTGGCAAGAAATATTCATAGTTAGGAAGAGCAGAGGCCTACTGCCAAGATTGCTCTAACCAGCAAAGCTATCACTTAGAATCAAAAGGCAGATAAAGAGCTTCCCAGGCAAGAAAAAAACTAAAGAAGTTCATCATCACCAAACCATTATTACATAAAATGTTAAAGGGACTTACTTAAGAAAAAAGATCAAAACTATGAACAATAAAATGGCAATAAACACATATCTATCAACAATTGAATCTAAAAAACAAACTATGCACACAAGAAGAACAGAGACAGAATCATGGACATGGAGAATATTTTGATGGTTGCCAGAGAGAAGAGGGCTGTAGGGGAATGGGTGAAGGGGTCAGGGGATTAAGAAGTACAAACAGGTAGTTAGAAAATAGCCATGGGGATGTAAGGTACAGTATAGGAAACTGAGTAGCCAAAGAACTTATATGCATGATCCATGGACATGAACAATGGTGCGGGGATTGCCTGAGGAGGTGTGAGTACTTGATGGAGGGGAGCAAATGGGGAAAAATTGGGACAACTGTAATAGCATAATCAGTAAAATATAATAAAGAATAAATAAATAGGCCTGCCCACCAAGAAGTCATAACAATCCTAAATGTGTAAACCAAACAACAGTGCTTCAAAATACATGAAGCAAAAACAGATAGAAGTGAAAGAATAAACAGAAAAATTATAGCTAGTTATGCCCTACTCTCAGCAATTGATAGGACTATACAGAAAATAAGTAAAGTTTTAGAAAAATTAAACAACAGGATCTAATTAATACTTACTGAATGTTATATCCAACAACAGCAGAATATACATTCTAAGACTCATGAAACATTCACCAAGGTAGACCCAACCATATATTGAGTCAGGAAGCCAAACTCAACAAAAATTTTTAGTAAAATTATAAGAAATATATTCTCTGACAACACTAGGATCAAGCTAGCAATCAGTAACATAAAGACAACAGTAAACTCTTCAAACACTTGGAAATTAAACAACATGCTCCTAAATAATCAATGGGTCAAAAAGAAAGTCTCAAAGGAAAAAAAACATACAATTAAATAATGAAAATATAATAAATTCTATTAAAAGAATGAAAAGATAAGCCACAGACTGGAAGAAAATATTTGCAAATTACATATGTGTTTAACAACTTGTATCCAAAAATATACAAAGAACTCTTCATACTCAGCAAGAAAGTAAATAATCCAATTTAAAACTGGGAAAAAAGATTTGAATAGACACCTCATCCAAGAGGATCTACAAATGGAAATAAGCATATGAATGGATGCTCAACATCATTTGTCACAGAGAATTGCAGAGGTCTTGGAGATGAAGCAGTGTCAGATAAGCAGTCCTTCAGGCAGCTTACCAGGGAAGGAGTCCTCAGCAGACATAATAGCTTCAGTAAAGACACAGAGTAAAGAAATAATATATTGTGCTTTAAGAACTATGTGTAGTTTACCACTTCAGGAGGGCAAAATATGCAGTAGATAATGATGAGAGATAAGGCTACCTGGACACCTATGTAGCCATGCTAAGGAATTTGGACTTAAAGTCACCAGAGGTAAATAACTTATCCCAAAAAGTGATTACATGAGGATTTTTTACCTTGTTCTGTTTTTCTCCGAAGTCTGTACTTTTTACACTAAATCATACTTACTTCATAGACATTTTTGAAGTTAACTATTTAACACAAAGACATAAATAAATCATATTGTAACTAGGGAAAAAATAGCAATTTGGAAAATATTTCAATAGCATTATTTTGGAAAAGCTAGTGTTATATAATCTGACTTTGAACATTCTTTGAACTTTGAGTCATTGATTAGACATGTTTTACTCTCAAATTATAATCTCAAAACCATGCACTCTATTTGTTTTTTGTTTGTTTTTTTTAAAGATTCCATTTATTTTTAGAGAGGGGGGAGGGAGGTAGAAAGAAAGGGAGATAAACATTGGTATGTGAGAGAAGCATTAATCGGCTGCCTTTCGTGAGGTCCCACCTGGGGACCTGGCTGGCAACCCAGGCATGTGCCCTAACCGGGAATCAAACCTGCAACATTTTGGTTCGCAGACCAGCACTCAATCCACTGAGTCACACCAGCCAGGGCATCTATTTGGTTTTGTTAACTGTAAGTGATATTAAGCTAGCAAACTCTCCAGCATCTAATACTGGACTTACACGCAGTGGGTACTGAACAACAGGCATTCTGCTCTTTGCACATTCAGCCACTGCTTTCAGTAGCTGCCTAACATAGATGTAAACCTGAAACCATACCTTCACATCAAGGGCATCTCCATCAAGACACATCTGCTGGGCCTGATGGGAGCAGAGGTCTCTCCCAGTGCAGGCATCAATTGATGTCAATCTTCTCAATGGATGTCAGGGGAGGCCCCGTTACTAAGGATGACTCTGCTGCCCCTACACCATTAGCATTTCCCAAAGAGGAACAGAGGCCCAAGGACTGTGACCTCTGCTGTGTTTACCAGTCACACGGCCTCAGAAGGGCGGGGAAGCACCCCTCTCAATGACCTCATGCTTCACCCTAATGTGAATGGTCTCCATCCTTTTTAACAAAACCATTCTAATAGAAAGGGCGCATGGAAAGTGCACTGTAGTCCCTTGGTGCAGAGCAGAGAGCAGAAAGGGAACATTTTATATTCCAGAATAAATTGTCGAAGTAGTAAATGTCATTGAGGTGAAGCCTGTAATGAGACAGGAGAGAAACATTGGACAGTTGAGGAAAGTGCAGAAGGAGAAAAACGGAAAGCCTGCAAACTAACCAGAAGAGAATTAAATGTATATAGATTCAGAAAGAGACTTCTGAACACAATTGTACCGATGGTGGTGGGAAGCCTAGCTCATACATGCCCCTATACAGGAAGTGGGTGGAGGATCCATTACTTCAATGAAAGTTCATTGCAAAACTATGTTTCCTATGTCTCTTTAGAAATTTAATTAAATACCCTGATTTTTATAATAAAAACTGGGAATGTAATTTTTCAGTAAGAACAAGTTTGGTTTTTTAACACCTTGTGTTACAGTCTGTAGCAGGTGAATGAATTGCAAGTGTTGTAGTTAATTCCTGGTAGGTGAATGAAGGGTAGAAATTTTTATAAAATTTTTAAAAAATTTATTGCTGTTTAGTTAGAGAGAGAGAGGAGGGGCTTCAATAATTTGCCATAACAAACTTAGCTGAATAGTGGGAACAGATGTTAGTTCTTTTATTCCTTATACGTTTACATATGCCTGAAACATTTCATAACTTTCAAAAGGTGAATTGGAGATACAGGCAACATTTAGGGAAAGGAGAGAGGGACCAAGGCAAAGATCAAAGGGGTCGGGGCTGAGAGCAAGAGGAGAACTAAGTAGGGAGAGACAAAAAAAAGAGGAGGGATGGTTTTGAACCCAGAAAGCTTTGTGAAGCTTTAGGTTACAGGTCACACCATGCTTTCAGCTAGTGATTTGCCCTACCAACTATTGCCCTGATTGAATAAACTCTCTAACCCTTTCTCACCAAATATGAGGTCAAACAGCTGCCCGCGACATTCTCATCTCTATAACCCAGACACAAAAGCAGTTCTTCCAAAGGAAAAAAAATAGACAGTAAATGCAATTCCTTCCAAAAGAAAAGAAACAACAATGAACATATATGTATGAATGAACCTAAAGCAACCCTAAACTACTTCCCTTTGGAGGCAGAAGCAGATGCTTTTGCCAAGTTCAAAATGAAATCCCATATCCCTCAGGACCCCTTTCCTGCCAATACTGTGTAATGCACATACAGGTTGTCTGCATAGTTAATCTTCCTCTATAGCATCTGGTATTTATCATCAGAAACAGATTGGTGAGAGATTTTGGAGAAGTTCTTCATATATTGTGGGTTTTAAACCTTCTTCTTCAAGTCTGTTTATTTAAAAGTGAAAAGTGCAGCTGAGCACAGGGAAATATGTGATAGAAGTAAGGGGATGGGTCATTCATACAGGGAACTCTCCTAATGTGCCACAAATGAATCACAGCCAGAGAGGTGACAGTAGAGAAAACTAAGATTTCTAACTAAAAGGCTTTGAGAATCTTCCAGCTTAGCTTCCTCACTTTCTACGCATGGCAGGCAGCTTTCACAAGGAACCCTAACCACAATGGCTAAGCCGAAACTGCTAGCTGCGTTTTCTGAAGTTCAGGGTTGCCTTAAGGTTTTCTTTTTCCCCCCAAATGGAGAAAATGGAACAGTTGTAGGGATCAGCAGTGCATTTGACTGGCCTGGGGAAATCAGGACTCTATACCTCGGGGCTAATGCTTCCAAATGTTGGTGACAGGAAACAAGGCTTCGCGATCATCCCCAAGACACAGAGCTGGGATCCTGCCAGACACCTCGGGCAGGCCACACGTTTGCAGAACAGAACACCAGGCTGGACCCTTCTTGCTTCTTTCCTGCTAGAGTCCACCCTTCTCTGTGGCCTGTGGCTTTGATTGAGAAATTCAGGAAAATCTAGAAATGAACAAGTCAGTAAAAGATTAGAGAAGTGTTTACCCATTGGGGCAGAGCTGCAACTTAGAGCATTTTACAACTGTGGTAAATAAAAATAAAAATCGATTAAAAATTAGAACAATGAGAACTCAGAAATGAAAGTAATTAGACAAAGTTCATGTGGAAAAGCTGTATCCGATGTATTTTAAGACAAAGTAGGTTTCCTCATTCTTTTCCTTAGCTCCTTGTGTGAATATTTACTTTAGTGCTACAATGCTCCTAAAGTGAAAGTATTAATAATGTCTTCATTTTTAATGTAATGTTCTCCAGCTTTTTCTATATTGGCAGAAAGTAATAAATTTTGGATTTCTTAAAGTTTAGCAGCTTGTGGCTCCATGTGTAATAAAAATAAGTAAAGATAAAGGTTAACTTAATTAGTAAATTGGCAGTTACCTGAATTAACTGTTCTTTAAATTTTAATTTACTCAACATGACATTTTGTGATTGTCAATTCTAATATATTTTAATATTCCTAAGCCAGAAAGCATGTTAAACTTTGTGTGGAGAGAGAGAGAGGCTGACTCAGAAGGATGGGCACCAGAGGTGAATTCTAATGAGTTGGGGTCTGGGCCAGATTCTGCCACACGTTGGCCTGAGCAGTTCACTTCAATTCCCTGAGCTTCAGGGTCCTGTTTCATGCAAAGGAGGGCACTGATCACCCTTCTGCCGGGCTGGTGGGATGTTGTAAGAATCCAGAGAGATAATACCTGGTAGAGATGTTTCTAACCTGCAGCATTGTGTACAAGTTTATATTTTGTTTGTGGCATTGTTTTTAAAACAAATGGTTTCATACACATTTTAGTTTTCCTGAAAAATAATAGTTTTCAGAAAAGGAATTGGGAAACTTTTTTATTTTTCTTGTAGCTGTAAAATATCAAGAGGTTTCATTTCCCTACCTTGGTCAACTCTGCTCTGCTCTGGTCCTCTTGGAAACTCAGCCTCTTCCCTCGGATTCTCTTACCCCTCACAGTCAGATTGGAGACCGTTCCCACTCCCCACTCCCACCTCCCACCTCCCTAGAGCTGAACACCACCCTGCTGGCACATCCCACAGTGAAAATGTCTGAAGTGGGGAAGGCTAGGGAAGGATTCTGACTACAACTGCAAAGCTGGCTTAGAATCAAGGAGGCATGCCAGTCATTCATGCAGGAAACGTTTACTGGGCACCAACAATATGCCAGGCACTCTTCTTAGGTGCACTAATAAACAAAACGGGCAAAAATTCTTTCTCTCATGGAGCTTACATTCCAGAATAAGAGGCCAAGGACATCAAAGTCCCAGAGGGATCAGACAGGAGGGAGAATGGATGAAACGCAATGGACAACAGTATGAAACCCAGGAGGTGTTCATCTGTATCCGCAGTTCCACAGCCCACAGACATGCACAGACCCAGACCTGGCCATCATGGCAGTGGATATCAACAGGGAGTAATTAAGTATATTTTTCTTATGAATTTAAGACATATACAATAACATGGTATAAAGAGACCAAAATTAGTTCAACGGTAGTATTTTTTTTTTTAATATTTCGTGCCATTTTCTACCAGCACATGAACAAAAGCAGAGTTTAGTGCAGGAGCATGCCTGCGCCTCCTGGAATTCACCTGTACCATGAAGGCAGGGAGCTAGTGTTCAAGGCCAGTCCCTCTAAAAAGCACACATCCCTCTGCTACCCACTGTGTGCACCTGGTCTGCAGGAATCAGCTGCTGCCCAGATTCTGGTTCTCAGTCAAGTTCTGCCTCAATGCTGGAATCTGGTCAGTTGACACAGTTCTTCAGGTCTGTTTGCTTTAAGCGCCCAACTTGTCTGTGAATGAAACCAAAGCTGAGAGAATCAATGAGGAGCCCAGAGGAAGCCAATGAGGCAGAACCTCAACCAAGATTCAAGCCTTCTAACCCCAGCTTATATACACATAGCATATATTTTTATGGAAGACAAATATAATTGTTTGCGTTTTATTGTCACTTTTCTTCTGGTGATGTGGATGGCATATTGGACTTTATCTGAGATTATCAGTACTGATTATTCATGTTCTTCTCAAATAAAAACTACTTAGTTTTATTTTGAGAGTGAAGAAGGCAATAGATGCTCCTGCAAGAAAAGAAATTGAAAAACCCTGATTTGTATATCTGGGGTAAGGTCTCAGGACCAGAATAAATGGAGACCATTCCTAGCAGAGCATAAGAGCATAAATATATTTATCATATCACATCAGTGTTAACAAAAATCAGATTGATATAATTTTCAAAGAAGAAACTAAAGATAGTCTCAAGCTGTGTTCATAGTAATATGGTCTTTCTGAAAGATAATTAGTTTGTTTATGTACCACATTAACATAAAAGATTTTTAAAACCAGTGAGCATCTTTTAATTAAAATCAGTGCATTAAATGAAGTTATAAAAGCAGTTCTATCAGTTGAAACTAAGGCAACTGTCTCCATCCAAGGTAGGGTTGCCAGATAAAATACAAGATGCCTGGTTTAATTTGAATTTCATATGAATAACATAATTTTTTTCATATAAGTAAAAACCTCAAATCTAACTCAGCTTCCTGTATTTTTAGTTGTTAAATATGGCAACTATAATCTAAGGGGACAAATTTTGCTTCCCAATACTGCTCCTGATTAATTCCAAAGTATATGATATCCAATTAATTTGGAAAATAATTCAATAAAATTTTATATCTCACTGAAGCAGGATTTCTCGACATCAGCACTACTGACATTTTGGGCCAGATAATTCTTTGTCGTGGGGGCTGTCCTGTGTATTACAAGATGTTCGGCAGCATCCCTGGCCTCTACTCAGTAGATGCCAGTAGCATCTCCTGGTTGTAACAACCAGGAATATCTCCAGACATTGCCAAATAACCCCTGGGGGTAGGGGGAACAAAATTATCCCTGACCAAAGACCACTGTTTTGAGGACGGAAACTTAACAGAGGTAAGTGTGCCACGTATATTTTAGTAGAAAAGTAGCTTGTCCTGGTCTTGAAGACAGAAGGGAAAAGTCATACTTTATGTAGTTTTCATTTTAAAGCATCTCAGGAGAGAAACCAGAGGAGAACTGATGGGAAATGGTTGAGGGGGGATGAGCTGGTGGACATGGGACTGTTTTGCAATCTGAGGCTCTATTAGAGAAGCTTCTGTTTCTCTAGAGGCTTTGAGGAAAAGATTGTAGGAAGAACTTGTGAGAGGGTTCAGGTTCCCAACGGAGTCTTATCCAGGCTCTGCAAGAGGAGTTAGTACAGTCCACTGACTTCAGGAAAAGGAGTGTTTTATTTGGATAGCAATAAGTGAAATTCCAACCTAGACCACCTAGCTGAATAATTATGCCTGTGTGTCCAAAAAAACACAAATTGCCAAGAGCTGTGTGGAGAACCAGATTGGGAACTGTTTGCTATAAGATTTTCAGAAAATAATCTGACAGGGAATTTTGCTAGGTGCTGTTGCTTCAATTTCCCTCAAGAAAACATGTGAATTCAGCTTGCTTTCTAAACCAAGAAAGTAAAGTGGTCGTGCATATTGTGAGGAAGTTTTTAAAGCATTAACCTTTCAAGTCTTTGTGACTTTAATTACTGTTGTTTGGTTTTATAGAAAGAGTCACTAATCATTCCTTCCTCCAAGGAATTTTTAGCTCTAATCCTATTTTCCACCCAAATTCTACATGATTGCCAGACTGGAATGAAAAATCAAATCTACTTCCAGTGAAGAGAGACTCAGAGGAGCAGTGGTACAAAGAAAAGTCCAAAGAGAATACATGAACTTCTTATTCTGCCTTTATTAATTTGAAATCTAAAACTTCATATTTTGTGAGGATAATGCAAAAATATTTTGAGTCATTCTAACTAAATGTAATGTTTTTTGTTTCTTTGTTGTTTAAGTTATATCAAGGCAATTCTGCTTTAAGAGCAAAGAAACTCAGTTCTAGCCCACAATTCTTCCTTTAGACAAACAACATACACCATGCCTAAGGATGGAGCAAAGACCAACTGCCCTTAAGATAAAGTCCAGAATCCTTACTGCAGTCTACAAGGCTCTAAGTTACCTGACAGGAGTAGATCAGTTTCCCCAACTCCTTGGGTAAGGTTAAGCCCCTCTAACATACAGACCTCAAAATAGAATGGCTCAAATAAGATCAAAGTTGGTTAATCTCTCACACAACAGATTAGAAGCATGCAGGTGGTCAGTGGTCCAGGGTTCATAGGGAACTTAATCCATGAAGTCATCCATTGACCCTAGTACTTTCTATGTTGTTGTTCCTTCACCCTGTAAGTCATTCTCCTTATCCATATGGTCAAAGCTGGCTCACCACCCCCTCCCTGTGTTCCAAACTATAGGAAGGTAGGCAGAGAGTACTCCTGAGATCAACACCTGTGCCAGAGTCAGAGGGGCAGGAAAGTTATCTGGGCAGAGGGAGAAGTTAAGTTACAGGATAGTCTCAAGGTCTCAAATGACCTTACGGGGAACACTGACCCAGAGATGGCCCTTAGCGTAAGGATGGGAAATCAGGCCTTTGTGTCCCTTGGCCAGTTATTGGTTTCAAGCTGCTCTAGGAAAGGGACATGGCCTTGGATGAGACAGCTGTTTTCAGCTGAGGCATTTCCCAAAGATGGCTGTCAGCCAGTAACCTTACAGACGGCTAGACGGCAGCACAGCACAGCAGCCATGACAGGATATAGCCTGGAAGTTGCAGAAACCCCTTTAATTTACATCTCCTTATCTAGAATGTCTAGGACGGCCACCATAGCTGCAGAGTAGGCTGGGAAATACAGTCGCTCACGGGGGACCATATGCCTCGCTGGGAAGGGGAGGGAGAATGGAAATTGGGGAAGACAGAAGAAAAATCATTGCTTCAGTCTGTTCAGTTTATTGACTATTTTAGATCAAAAACGATTTTCTTGAGGAAGCTACCCACAAAGCACAGAGGCAGAAAGAGCTAAAAACAGGGCAAGAGCTAAGAGGTTGCTTATACCCAATGATGTGTCAAATACTGATGACTACACCAAACTTAGGTAAATTTGGGAATGAGCCATCATGGATTTCACAGAGCTCTGTAGGAAGAAGTTCCTGGGAACAACTCCCAGGCTGCTCCCCCAAACCCCAAGCCGCAGAGAGAACCAAATAAAGCAATATCTTCATGAAAGGCCCAACTTGAGCTTTATCTATTTCTACCTCTGGAGTTAGATGCTTTTCTAAGACCTGCTATATATCAGAGCAAGTCACTTAATGCTGATATAAATGGTACTGAAATATGATTCTGCTTCTACAAAGATAACAGTAATTGTATTGACCAAAATCAGACACAAATCAGATAACACTAATACAATGTATTACTTTCTATTAGTGGTACTTGGATTTTCAACATAATAATGTTGTGTGGAAAGAAAAGAAACTAAGAAAAGTATAAGTGCCTGCTACCCCTTTCTTTTTTAATGTATTTTTTCTTTTTAAAAATTGTTTATTAAATTTATTGAGGTAACATTGGTTAATAGGATCATAAGTTTCAAGTGTACATTTCTAAGACACAAGATCTGTATATTGCACTGCAAACTATCCAATTAAAAAATGAGCAGAGGACCTGAACAGACACCTCTCACAAGAAGACATACAAACAACCAACAGATAAATGAAAAGATGTTCAGCCTCACTAGCTGTACAGGAAATGCAAATCAAAACCACAATGAGATATTACCTCATACCTGTTAGAATGGGTATTATCAACAAGACAAGCAATAACAACTATCAAAGAGGCTGTGCAGAAAAGGGTACCCCTCTTTCTAAGCAAAGCAGCCAGACAAATTCCCACCACTGACTGGGCCAGGGATTAGAACCTATTGTAAAAGGTGTCATCTATAAGCTAAACAGAGAGAGATCAGTAGCCTCCAAAGAAGCCTGATAAGATAACTCTCACCAATAGCAGCACTGTGTTAGCAGATCTTCTCTCCTCTCCCCTCCGCCCTCATCCACCAGCCTCTCCCACACACCAGTGCTGGAGTGCAGGGGACATAGCTGCACATAGAAAGGCCACAGGGATCCTCAAAATGGAACAAGTTTTGAACCTACCCCCAAAAAGCATTTAATTTCTTACCTCCAGAGGCATCTTTCCAGGATCCTCCATGTTGATATTTTAAGAACAAAATGATATCTCCATGAAGGGACCTACTCTGAGTCCTATCTATGTCCACCTCTGGGGCTTAGCCACAGCCAGACACATGGGCCAGGTGGGAGCAGTGACCCATCCAAAGCACGTGTGCACCAGGCACTATAGATGAAGATTAAGAAAGCAGGCTCCAGAATTCCCCACGTCGGTGTTTAAATCTTAGCTCTGCCACTTACTAGCAGTGTGACCTTGGAAAAGTCAAGTGTCCTCCTCAAGCCTCCATCTCCTCTTTTGTAAAATAGGAACATAAAAGTATTTGCTTCACGGGACTGCTATAAGAATTGAGGTAAAATTAGCTCTTGGCACAAGGCCTAGAATGTAGTAAGCACCCAATAAATGGCAGCTGTAGTAGTAGCTACCCCATAAATAAGCCTATTTGGAGGAAATTTACCCTAAGGCAAGAAAAAAGTGAACTTGACCCAGTAATAAAACCTCACAAATGGAGATTCGGAATACAGATTGGTGCCTAGCTCTTAGCTCTGTCTCCTGGCCCAACTTCCCAATAATTCATCATCATATAGAGAGGTGGGATTACAAGTAAATTATGAACAGAGCTGTTTTCATTAAAAACTTGTTAAAGATTTAGGGTGTTACAAGGCATTTTTGCTTTGGCAATACCACAACTTCCTAAAATATACGTACTCCAACTAACCAGGAAAGAGTTTGCCTCTCAAATTTGACTTCAAAATGCTGCACAGCTTTGGAATCCCACAGAATCCAAAGCATCAGAGGTTAATCAGCAGATTGGCAATGGTATCCCGCAGACATGACTGTGGTGCCTGGCTGATGGGACTACGGTACCTAGTAGACGTGAATACGGTTCCCAACAGATGGAATAATGATCTCCAACAGACACGAGTGCAGTCCCCAACAGACGTGACTGCGATCCCCCCAGATATGGTGGTATCTCCAGAAAAAGCAGACGCGTGCTCTGTGGATAGAGCAGAACTCGAGACCAGCAAGCAGGTCAGGCCTACTGAGACCAAGAGTGGTGCTGGAGCCCAAGGGTGTGGTACTGGCCAACGGTTGCGGGAAGAGAGGAAGAAAATGGAGTGGCTGCCATATTTATTTATGAACATGTGCAGATTATAGCCCAAAGTACAGAAACTTGGGGTATGATGGGAGTGGAGGAGACTGTGAATTGAAGCAAAGAAGGAAAACAAGGCAGGGAACTCCGGAGCACTCTTCTGTAGCCTGGGGTCCTCGTCAGAGTCAAATGAAGGGGCCCATTTACAGCACAGCACGTCAGTGAGGAAGTGGAAGGAGCGCTGCTGCAGGAGCCCGGGGCCCTGGGCTCTCCCCCGGGTCTGCCACTGGCCCTCTCTGGGGAAGTGACTGACCATCCATGGACCTCAGCGTATCTGCGAATAGAAAGGAAGGAAGAGGACTGCCCTTGAAAATGGAGGCCCTTTCTTTGATGATTTTATTCCCTCACTACCAGATTCAAACAGAGCCAGGGTCTCCCTAACACTCCTTCCCAGTTGAAATGTGTAACTCCCAAGAACTTGGAAATGTTAGCTTTCTGGTGGTTAATCATCTTTTAATGGAAACTTCACATCCTTTAAAATAATTAACATTCAGTACTCGACCTTAGAACATTAGCCAAATTTAGATGAGAAAAGCCGAAGCAAGGGAAAGATGTTACCCTATCATAGTTTTATTTCTGGCATTAGAACAAAGATCCAAGAGGAGATGGGGAAAGTTTTCATTTCCTTAGTACTGAGTTGTTGGCAGCGGAAGCTAAGAAGGAGTTGACTATCTCAGGGATGGACTTCTCCTAGGGGACTCTGGTGCCAAGTGCAGCCAAGGTGAGTGATGCCCTTCTGGGACTTGTATGGCATGGTCACTAGTGAGAGACCCTCTTAAAGGTCTGCAAGTCCCTGAGGAGATGGGGGGACATACTCTAAAGGGCTGACGCCTACCTCACCTGTTGGGGGTGGAAGAGAGAAAGCAAGTACCCCCATGAGCTGTAACAAGAGAGAGAAATCCGTGTTCTGGAGCTCATCCTATGCTTTCTGGCACATTCCCCCTCTGATAATCATGTGTTTCATCGAAAGAACATTATCCTCGTCATTAGTAAAATGATTGCTGATTGTCGACATTCATGGAGAAGGTCCCTGGGGAGGCCAGGTGTCACAGGGCAGACTGGCAGTCAGCTCCTTTCCAGGGTGAAAGCACCAGAGGACATGGTTGGAGATTCAGTCTCAGGGCTGTAGAAACCCATCTCTTGTCCGCGTGTGAGGGAGGCTGGAGAATCATCAGCAGACTGACACTACTGATTAAAAGGTAAGGTGTCCTTTACAAGGTAGACATTAGCATCAGCCTGGCAAGTACTTTCTTAGACAAAATATAAGGAAGTCAATTTAACAGAAAGTTGCTTGGCTAGCAACAAGGCTGTTGTTTAACGGGATCAGCCTACAATTACCCGATGCCTCCATTCCACCACGGGGCCTGTCTTCCTTTGGACCAGAAGGGTTGTGTCTGCGGCCAGGACAACAGACACTCCCCAGGGCAATACTTGCATGTCCACTGCCAGCTTTTGACTCATTGACTCTTCCCAAGCTACCCATCCCCCTTCTAACCGACACAGTCTTTTCTTACATGTGTTAAAATCTTTCATCAGGACAGGTTAGAGTCTTTGTATTGTATGAGATATGGCTATATACTAGTTACCCATTACGTGTGCTCCACTGACAAAAGGCTATTTCTTTTCATAACCTAATTCTCAAGGTCACTCCACTGTTGCCCTCCTCCCATGTAACACCTACACTGTAGTCTTTAAATGTCATTTTGTTTTATTTCGTTTCAATTTTGTTTTCTGTGTTCTTTTGAATGTCTCCACTGATTTTTTGCGTGGGATTGCTCTGAGAAAGGTTGTTATTTTTAGCATAAATTGAGTCAAGTGAGATGACAAATTCAACTGTCATATTCAGCTTTATTATATCAAAGGAGGGCAGGTTCTTTCCCCATTACAATTTTTATTTCAGAGACACAATTGTGTCCATAAATGATGACCAGATATACATAACTATTGCCACTAGCTCTAAAAGTTGGTCAGTAAAGTATTGTGATATGAGGTAATAAGTTTTCATTTCTCTTTTTCATAATAAATTTTGCTTATCTTGTTAGAGGTTTGCACTTCTAGCAGCTGCTAAAAACCCCAAACTTGGACAAACTGCTTGTAATCCCAGCCTTAGATGAACTGATTCAAACAGGGTAAATCTATTCCACGCTTTCTGTGCTGCCACTAATGAAGAAGACTGAAGGGCAAATGAAATCACAGCCACTTCCAGATTTCAATCTTCTATTTGCTTTAATCATTTTCATGTTTTTTATCAATCCATTCAACCATCTATTTATTTATTCCTACCTAATTTGTTCCACAGAGCATTTAAGGCAGATGATAAGAACACAAGATGAAAATAAGTATCAAGAAAAACAAAAATAAATCTTAGGTGATCAAAGTTAAAAGATATATAGGATAGTAGTTCCTACATAGATATTAAAGTATAGGCCGATGTTTGTGCTAGGATTCCTGGTGGAAAAAGCAAAAATGAAAATGTAACAGATACAATATTGGCTATTATCCATACAGAAAGCCTCTCAGAATAAACAAGGTTTTTTCTTGGCACTTGGTTCTGAAAGAAATTTCTTACATTATATGAGAAAAACTCAGCGATGTGGATGACACAATCCTACAATATATTTTGCCAACAGAACTACAAACCAACAGAATTCTGTGGTTTTTGAAGGATATTTTTTCTTGTTTCATTCTTCCCTCCTCAGTTTCTGAGAAATACATTTTCTGTCTATCCTTCCAGAGGTTAGCATAAATATTTTAATATTTAATAAAACATAAGCTTAATCAATCTTTTATTTGCTCCTAAAAACTACATTATAAGACTATCGCAAGTTGCTTCCCTCCCAACTTCATAGTTACAGTACTTCATTTCTACCTTAATTTCTAATCCTGCAAGTTAGACATTATTATTGTTTTATATGGCCAATGTTTCGATTTATTTATAAATTTCTTTGCTCACTATTAATTCTTACATTTCAGGTTCCAATCAGAGTTCGTTTTCTCTGAGTCTGAAGAACATCCTTTATAATTTCCTTTTGTGAGGCATATACTCAATTTTATCTTAAAATACCTTTATTTTACCCCTATTCTTAAGAGATCTTTTGATTAATTGTAGAGTTTGGAATTGATCATTATTTTTTTCTCAGCACATTAACAATTCTATATCTTCTAGCTTCCATTAATGCTGTTAAAAACAGTGCTGTCGCTCAAATTTGTATCCATTTGAGGTGATTTGTCTTTTCACTGCTTTTAAATCCAGTGTATTTACCTTTCAGGTACCCAGTTGAAAATATGCTGTCTACACACAAATACACACACACACACGGAAGAAGAAAAAAAGAAAAATTTCTATCAAGCCAATTTTTTTCCTAATTTATGAAGCTCATTTATTCAAATCATTAAAAAGTCACGTTTCTACATTTTGTACTATGCATGTGTGTGTGTGTGTGTGTGTGTGTGTGTGTGTATATATATATATATATATAAAATGACTGTGTGTGTGTGTGTGCGCGCGCGCTCGCTTTTGTGTGTATGTGTGTATAATGAGAGGCTAGGTCATAAAAGAACACCTTCTCAGTAAGTCATAAATACCTTTCTTTCATAACAACAGTGGAAATAGCCCTGTTGACAAGTGTAATACCTCACTCTTTTTATTTGCTTACATAAGGAGCAGACTACCTAAGCCTACTAAATATCTCTCATATTTCCTTTTTCATTGTTGTGGACTTGGGATGCTCCAGACCAAGCTACTCTATGAGGATGTGACACTTCCCTCACATAAACCTCCATTTAAGAACCAGAGCAAGCCCTTCCCCTAGAGAGCTGAGTAGATTGCCATCGATTTCCTCAGTTGCATGAGCTCCAGCCTCCACTAATAAACAGGAATATTTGTTAATGAAAAATAAAGAAATAAAGGAAAAGTAAACAAACATTACCTATTCTGCAACAAGCAAATCTCAGAAACATAACATTCCATGATGTCTCACAGCCCCTGACTGTAATAGAATAATTATGTCCCAGTGTCAATGACAGGTTATTTTTAATCTGGGACCTTACTTGGCCTGAACCAGCTCCCCCAACAAATTTTCTATTTTTTCTGATCTCTATGTTGATCAGCATATCTAGCTGGACCCAGATACACAGAGTTACCCAGAAATGAGATTATTGTGTCTATATGTAATAACACAGCTCTCCCTCAACCCCCATTTGGGAGCTCAATTTTTGCCCTAGGTTGCCAAGGCAGCCAAAAGCATTACTTCTGCTTGTAGGCAGGGTAATTAAAATTTCCTTTAAGCCCTGCAGTCCTTCCCTTTTTTTACAAGAGGATTGGGTGCCTCCCCCCCTCAGAGAATGTGCTCTGCTGTTCAAAGATTGTCACGGCAACCTACAGCTTCCCCACTTCCTCTCATTTAGGCTCTGGATAATAGTAGATTTAAAACGTCAATTACTAATAGAAATACCTGAATCCTATCAAAAGAGAGAGAAGAAGAAGAAGAGGTGGAGGAGGGGTGGCGGAGGGGGAGGAGGAAAGGGAGGGAGAGGAGGAAGAGCTATGTGCCAGACACTAGTTTAAATATTTATTCTCTCACCTAACAAGTGCTATTGGCATCTCCACTCACCTTAGAACATGTACCAATGGCATCTCCATCTTACAAATCGCACCCCAATCTAAGGAACAGGGTCATTACATGGCTTCCCAAGGACACACAATGATGGAGCCAGGATCAAAGCCTGACAGTGTGGCTACAGAGCCTGCTGCATTCTTGTTTGTTTCATCTGCCCTTTTAAGAAATGTTTCAAATTCAAGCGTCCTGGGAGTTGGCTTCAGGTCTCTGAAAAGAGAGCTCCAGCCCAGGAATAAACAACCACTGTCCATTGAGAGCCACAAAACGTCAGGCACCATTCTAGAGCTGGTTCTCATACTACTCACACAGTAGTGCCATTCCTACTTCCCAGAGAGGAAACAGAAGCATCGCCTGCTTTCCAGAGTTGAAGGAACCTCCCCCAGGCCACGTACCTTGTAAATGACCGAGGCGATGTGGCTCCACTGTGCCACTCCTCTGGGTCAAACATAACATTCCTCCTCAGGACAAGGCTAGGCCATGGTATGCTGTGCTGGTAACCGCAACCATCTTTGCAGTGGGCTTTAAAAAGTATAGAGGAAGAAAAAGCAAGTAGTAGAAAACAGAGTTTTTGGCTTCACCTAATTATTAGAAGGACATAAGTTAAATTAACAAGAAATTCATTCTCAGGGCCTCCCTTCACCCAGCCTGCCCAGGAAGCAGGGTTGTATCCATTGATCAAACACTCACCCCCTGTAGGGCAGCGCAGCAGAGCAGGGGAGCTGGGCGGGGGGGTCAGGGGCCTGAGTGTGAGCCTAAGTCCTGGCATTTCCTTGGGAAAGTTGTTAACCTCCCTGACCTTTAGTTTTCCAATCTGTGCCGTGGGGATTATAACCATCCGATCTATCTTACCTCGTTGTTGTATAGACTAAACGAGATCAAATGTAAGACAGAGCTCTATATCCGAGATATTTAAAGTTTATTATTATGTGGGCTACTAAGATGCTTTCACAGAAAAGAGAAAAAGATGGGGGGTGTACATATGGATGCACATGCTCATACACACATGCATGAATGTGTGTACAAGCACACGTGCATAAGTAAGTTATCTTGTGCAAATGAAGATGAAAAAAACTAGTCCAAATCTCACAGGAAAAGCCTGAGGAGGCGTGCTAGGGCAAGTCTGCAGAGTTCTGATTTTAGCTGCTTAACCTCAGATATGCAGGAGGTGTTAAAATTTCCCTCCTGTGACAAAGAGGAACAGCAGCCCTCAGAGGGCTAGCACCACAGCCCGTGGCCACACAGGCGACTTTAGAGAGCTGCAGCGGACCCGGAGCTCCACCCAGAGGGCCCTGGGAAAGGAGCTCTTATATTCCAGGGAGAGTGGAGTCGGGGGCAGGGCAGGGGGTGGTGAGGAATGAAAATACTAAATGGAGCATCGGACTCTGACACGTACTTTAAAAGGAATGATCACTCATTACCACTGGACAAAATAAACTAGTCCTTGAGGAATACTTTACTGCCTTCTCACCTTTCCCTCCAAGGGCCTTCCTCATACCCCCTTCTCTCTTCCTGTTCCCTAAATCCTCTGCTATGTTTGCTCACTTTTGTTTTTTCTGCTAAAACTTGTACTTTATTGGATTCGTCCTGTTTATTTTCCTTTCCTTTCCCTTTCCCTGGTCAATCTTCAAATGCAGCAATGAAAACAATCAATATCACTAGCAACTATACCCACACTCAGAATTACTTTTGTGAAGAAACATGCCAGAACTCCATAAGGTAATCTCTTTCTGAGAATTACATAAATTGGATTTTTAATTGATATTATGATAAAATGTTATATACCAATGAAATTTAATGCTCAAGTGGAATAATAAAATATGTTTGCAGTTTGCATTTCCCTAGATCCATAAAAGGAATCACATTTTCATTAGGTAGTTTTTTTCAGGTCAGTAAGCAACTCCCTCTCATTTCTCTTGAGCTTCATATGAAGCTGGTCCATTTTAATACCACTGGAGAAATAGTGTACCTAGAGAGAGAAGGGAGAGGAACAGCAGCTTTAACGTTTGTTAGTGTGTGGTACTAAGGAACCAGATGGAACTAACACCTGTGCTCCTCAAATCATAGGTCTGAGTAGAAGATAGGAGGGTAAGGAATGGAATACCAGCAACAGAAAGAGTCCACTAGTATTTGCTTCCTCTTCCCATCTGTTTTTCTGCTTAATGAATAAGTCTAACATGATGGATAAAATTGCCGGAAAGTGTATGGTCTAGAAGAGGAGTCAGCAACGCTGTCCCTAATGAACCAGAGAGTTAACGTGCTAGGCCTTTGCAGGCCCTGTGGTCTCTGTTGCAAACATTCATCTTTGTGATTATGCCACAAAAGCAGCCATAGACCAGTGAACATGGCATGTTGCAATAAAACTATACTGATAGACCTTAAAATTTGAATTTCACATAATTTTTGTCAGGAATCAAACTTTAAAAACATTTTTTTTCCAACCATTTAAAAATCTAAAAACTATTGCTAGCTTGCTGACCCCACAAAAACAGGCAGTAGACCGTATTTGGCCTGTGGGCCCCAGTGGGCCCATCCCTAGTCTAGAACATTTTATATATTAAGCATATTCTTCATGATAAACCCATTGATATTGAAGTTATTTGTCTCTTTTTGCCCATCCACTTTTCTCTGTGTTATTTTCTCCTCACAGCCTACCTCCTATTCTGATTTACCAGTAAATCACATTTTATCTACCTTCACCTATTTGTTTTTTCTCCCTATGAACCTCGCAAGAGAGTAAGAACCATTTGCGAAAGACGCACTGGTAAGCACCCGGCACTGTGACGGGCACTAACAAAGCACAAGACACAGAGCCTGTGCCGGCCATGTCGATGCAGTCAGTTATCCCTTCTCTTGTCCCCCTTCCTTCCTGGTGGACTCCGGGCCCATAATAGAGGCTGAAAACATCAGTCCTCACTTTCCCACCCTTCCTGGCAGACAAGACGTGGGTGTGTCTGTGACCCACTGTGACCGGAGAAGAAGTCTGTTTGGGTGTTTGCAGGAATGGTTTTCCTCCACGGAGACATACAGAGATAGAGCAGGGGCGGGGCGGGGGGAATGGAGAGAAAGAGGGAGAGAGAGAACAAGAGCAGAAGCCTGACCCTTTTGTTTTCTACTTTTGGATGCTGTCATATACTGATATGATGTCTGGAGCTGCAGCAGCCATCTTGCATGCTGAGGGAAGTCCAAGAGCTGACCCAGAGGCACGATATTGTTAATTCACAGAACTCCACTGCAACTCTCTCTCTCTGGACTTCACGTTATAGAAGATAAACCCCTGGGGTGAAAATTCTGTTACTGTCTTACACAGACAGCCTTCATTCTTGTGAAGCTAATGTAGTTAGATATGACAAGTAAAATGCAAAACTATTAGAGGAAAACACAGAATATATTTTAGTGCTCCTTGACTAAGAAAAAGCACACATCAGTTATTCCCTCCCTGGAAGCCCTAGTCCATCCAACTCAAAATATGTTTTTATCTCTCCCAACAGTTCCTGGTCTACGTCCACCTTCCACTTCACAGGCACGCTTCTTGGAAGTTATTTTACTCTTATTATTACCCTTACTATCTCCACTTCCTCATTCCTCAAATGGCAGTGCTCTGCTTTTCTTTCATCCACACTATCCCATCAAACTGCTTTCAACAGAGTCACCAATGACTTTCTTGTTGACAAACCCAAGCACGATTTTTCCCCCTTATCTTGCTCAACCTCTTTGCAGTGTTGATACTATTCCCCAGGCCTACCTGGCACCATGCAGTGTTGATACTATTCCCCAGGCCTACCTGGCACCATACTTTCCTGATTTTGTTGTACATCTTCCCATCCTTAATGCTGGCTTCTCCTTCTCGACTGGTCTCTGAATGGTAGTATTCTTTCCTTATCTTACACACTCTCCTTAATCTCATCTATGACTATGGCTTTAGTTGCTACCTACTAATTAATGATGACCACACCTATAAACCTCTCTCCCTTCTAACTAAATGCCTAATGGACAGCTCCATTTGATTGTTTTGATGATGCCTGAAACTCAACATGGCCAAACCAAATCATCACCTACCCCTTCTAACTAGGGGAATGGCACCACAGTATGCCAAACTGCCCAGACCAGAACCTCAGACATCAGGACAAGTTCTTCCCTTTGTCACATGGAGACTGCCTCCTTCCTTCATGGCCCAAATGAAAAGCCCACTCTTTTAAGAAGTGCACACGTGTGTGCTCTCTCTCCAGATTTCATTTATTTTTAGAAAGAGGAGAAGGGAGTGAGAAAGAGAGGAAGAGAAATATCAATGTGTGGTTTCTCTCTCATGCCCCCAGCTGAGGACCTGGCCCACAACCCAGGCATGTGCCCTGACTGGGCATTGAACCAGCCACTCTTTGGTTTGTACACCAGCACTCAGTCCACTGAGCCAAACCAGCCAGAGCTAAGAAGCCCTTTCTAATTCACTCTAACTATAAGCTGCTTTCGTCTCAGCATTTCATTATTTCTTAGGACACATGTATCTCACAGCCCTTTTTATACTGTTTATATCATTTGCTTGTCTGAGTAGGTTATGGGCTGGGGAACTGTCTCATTCATCTTTGTATGCCCAGTGTCGAACACAGTGCTGGGCACATGCTAGAAAACTGTTAATAACTATTTGTTGAATGAGCCCTGGCCGGTATGGCTCAGTGGATTGAACGCCAGCATGCAAACGAAAGGGTCACCAGTTCAATTCCCAGTCAGGGCACGTGCCTGATTTGCAGGCCAGGCCCCAGTAGGTGATGCACAAGAGGCAACCACACAATGTTTCTCTCACCATTTCCCCCTCCCTTCCCTTCTGTCTAAAAATAAATAAATAAAATCTCTTTAAAAAATATTTGTTGAATGAATTAATAAATGGACACGTAGTAATTATTTGTTGAATAGCTGATTGCATTCTTGAGAAAAAAAAAATCTAATTAAGATTTCATGCCTGATTGGAAAATATTCTTTCTAACCCAACACTTTTGTGAATGATTGGATAGCAAACCCACATGATTTTTTAATTTAGAGTTGAAAAAACTGCACGTATTTAATTCAGCTGCTTTATGAACACATTAGTGCTCATTTGTAATTAGCAGTACCAATTTTCCTTTTGATAATTAACTACTAAAATCTTTCATGTGTTAGTTCTTTTTGTTAGGTTAAACATGTCCCCCAGGAATTCAAGTAATGTTATTCATTTGCTTACAAAACTTTTTTCCCTATAGATTAACTTCAATCAATTCAAATCAAATTAGCCCAAATTCTAAACTCCAAATGAATAGAACTTTAGCATATTTTGCAAGTTTGCTTTATATTCTATTATTTCATTGCACTCTGCATCATATTTCCATAGCAAATACAATTAGACATCTGGCACTAATTTTGGGATTTTTCTGGCACAGGAATTGTTATCACTGGACGTTGCAGGAACCACCGTGTGGATGGATTAATGTATTGTTTAATGGAGTAGTTACTTTAAGAAATGCTAGTTGTCAAAACTCTCTCTGGACTTCAAGTTAGGTAGACATAGTTATTATTTGTAACAAATGTCCTCACAGCTGCATTTCTGGTTATTTTTCTAAGGAATTTTTACACAGTTTTTAATAAAGTATGTTTTAAAAGTGTAATGAGAGTTTTTAGTAGTCTACTTAGACCCTTGGTGAGGTTGAAAGTGATTTTACACACTTTACTTTCCTCACCAATCTTTAGTATCTAATTGCTAAAGCAAAATGTTACAAATTCTGGGAGAAAAAAAGTTTTTTACTTTTAATTGCACACTAATGAAAAGCCCCCTGCTTCATTTACTGAGCCCTTATTTATGCTCACTAGTTTCTAGAGGCAATTTTCCTGTCACCTAATCAAGCACCTGCCTTTGTTATTAACACAGAACTAAATAGTAGCCCAAAGTCTAAATTTTCCAGCACCATGGTAGAGTTATCACACGTTAGAGTCTAAACTATAGTTCTGTTATACAATCTTTAAATATTAATAATTATCTTTCATTTCTATTCCCTTCAATAGAAATTTTCAAGAATTCACATAGAAAAACCTGACAGAACTAATGATAACTTTATACAAATACCAATTAACAAATATGTATAAAGCTTCTACTTAGTTGTGTCAAATAGCAATAATATGAGCAACGTCTTCCACTTCTAAAGAACAGCAGAAGCCGCATGGGTATCCCTGCACCCAAAATTGAGTTTGGATGTTGAGATTGTTGATGACGCCACACACGCAGCAAAAGGGTTTGAAAAGGTTTATTACGCCCATAATGAGGAGAGAGCAGGATGGTCTGAGAGTGGCTTGAGAGAGCAGGGAATGAAGAAAAGCTTTGGGGGTTTTATGGTGTTTAGGGGAGGAGGCTGAGGCGAAGGCCCCAGTGCAAGCTCAAGGGCTTGCACAGTTTGAACTTCCTGCCAGCACCAAAGGAGGGAGCAGCACCCAAGCTTTCTTAACCGCTTGTGCAAATGTAGGGCTGAGGGAGGGGAGTTGTAGAGCTTAAAGGCTGTCAGCAAAGATCAGAAGTGGAGTCATACTCTGTATTACAACAGTTAGAAATGGAAGGAAACCTAGTATATCAGTTATCTATTGCTACAATGTTACATAACAGAACAACCCCAAAATCTTAATGGCATACAAAAATAACACCCATTGCTCATGTCTAGAGTCACCTAGACAACTCTGCTCACCCTGCCTGAACTCACTCACCTGAGTCAGCTGTCAGCTGCTCTCAGCTGGCTTTGCCCAGGGTGACTATGGTGACTCAGCTCTGCTCCATGTCTCTCATCCTCCAGCAGGCTAGCACAGCCACGCAGGCTATTGTGCCAAAGACAGAGGTACAGGAGGAAGCAAGCCCAGCCACACACGCACTTTTTAAAGTCCTTGTGGCACTTCGGCTAAAGTCCTATTGTCCAAGTTAGTTAGATGGCCAAGGCTATGGTCAAAATGGGAGGCAAAAGATGTGTATATAGAAGAGCACAGGATTGAGGCCATTTTTGCGACCTGCCACACGAATGGGTTCCTAGCATAATCACAACCTCTTATCCTACTTTACCATGTTAAGAAAAGGAAAGTCAATTTAACAAGCTGCTCAGTTTTAAGTGCTAGATGGGGACTGTACTTGGAATTGGGACTAAAAAAGTAAATGAGACAACGCTAAAGAGCACAGAGTCTGACACTGGGGGGAAAGTAAGCAAATAAATGAATACATTATTAAAATAAGTTAAAATTAAGTGCTAAGCGCAACAGATATTTTAATGAGGTGGCAGAGAAAAAAGACTGATTAACTCTTTCACCACCTTTACCATAGATTTCTTAGCCAATTTAATAAATTTTATTGTAAACAAATTTTCTCTTAATTCTGAGAACACAAAAAGCTGACTGAGATTTCCTAGTGAATGGCTTCATTAAAATCCAGGCTCTTTAGAAGCAAAACTAGAGCATACGTTCTGTTAGGTTAGCAGAAAGTCAGTTGATTCTTTTGTTGCTCAGTTACACTTGGTAGTCATCCAGTTTCATCCAACATTTACTGTGTGCTTAGCCGTGCAAGCTATTTTCCTAAGAATTTGCTAGGAACTGGGGATGCCTAGCAAAAATGACTTCAAAAAACCAAAATGACTTAAAAATGGTATCTACCTTCAAGTAACTTATAGTTTAGTCCTGTTTACTATCCTCACTGTATAAAACATATATAAGCAAAGCTGTCCCTGAAACAGAAGTTGGGAGTTTGTAGCCCTCTCTGACCCAGGCCACTCCTAGGGACACACTTTGGAGACCAGATGATTCTCTAATCTAATCCATCTCATTAGATTATGGCCACATTGCTAGAAACATGTACCTTCTCTGTCTCCTCAGTGCTCTCATGTGTAGACATGCAGTGGTTCTTTCATACAGTGACTTTAGTGTAATGTGCCATTAAATGAAACCTGGATTAGAATTATGTTAGAAAGCAAGTGGAAAAGAGCTCCGAAGGTAGCTCGGAAATCTCCGGGTCATTAGCTGTAAGTAGAATCATAATTGGTGAGGGGTTACTCTAGTACAATTTGGAAATAAGCTGATGACTTCATCTTCCACGCGTTGTGACAAATAGCTTCTTAAACATTGAAAGAAATTCTTTGAGACATAAAGATAGGGTAGAAATTCTTGGCTGGATCTTCTCCAATCATCAAGAGTGTTTCAGAGGGAAAAGTTTGCCATTGTTCTGAAATATTTTTCTTCTAGTTAGTCCACATTATTTTTAGGGAGCTTTGCCTAGGAGGGAGCCTAACTCCTTATGTTTCTTCCTTCTCTTTCAGGCCCTACTGCCCTACCTTTAAACTGTGGCGTGGGGTCTCTGGGGACGGTGGAACAGAAGTGGACAGAAATTGAATTGAAAATAAATTCTCCATAAAGCATCACTGTCCCATAAATGGTTCTGTCTGGATGGATTCCTTGAGATGTGTTTTTATTTCCTTTAAAAAACGCAAAAACTCTCAAACGTTCCCTGTTCAGGTCTCAAAACTTGATGAGAAAAATATTCAATATTTGAGAGATTCAAGAAAAGCTTGAAGAAATAAAAGAGCCAACTGCTCTCCGGGCCCCTTTAGGAGGAAAGTTCCTGGAGAGCCTTCAGGTTTCGTTCGGAAGGGAACTCAAGATGAACACTAAAAGCCTGTCCAAACAAAAGGAGTACCAGAGGTGGAGGGGCTGAGGGTGCGTCCAACGCTAGCGGGTCAGGGTAACTTTCTTCGGCCCCTTCATCTCCACCCTGACCTCCTCGGAGCCTCTCACCAGCCCCCGCAGCCCTCACTCTCCTCCCGCCTCCTAAGCCCCCTGGCCGTCCGAGCCGCCTCCACGCCTACCCGCGGACTGGAAAGGTCCGGGGTTCCTGCGCGTCCCCACACTCACGCCTTCCTTGCCGCCGCCCAGGCTCCCCGCTCCGGCCGCCCCCTTTCTTCCCGGCCAAGGGGGATCCCAGCCAAGGGGGCCGCCCCAGCCTCGGCCCTCCCCCTCCCCGGGACCGGCCGGGCCATAAAGCACCGGGCCGCGGCCGCCCAGCCCAGTCGACAGCGCACCAGCTCCGCGTAGCGCCTAGACGCGAGCGCCGCCCCCGACGGCACCCCGGGACGCCGGTCCTGCTGCAGCCCCGCAACGCGCAGCCTTCACCTGCGCCGCCCGCCGGGGGTCCCACCCAGACCCTGCGCGCCGCTGGAGGACTCCGAGCAGGACCAGCGCTGCCGTCGCTGCCGGGCGCCCGCGGGGAGGAGGAAGAGCCAACATGCTGGCACCGGGCGGAGCCGCCTTCCTTCTGCTGCACCTGGCCCTGCAGCCGTGGCTGGGGGCCGGCGCCCAGGCGCCCCAGGGTAAGTGAGCTCGAGCTGCTACCGGGGCGACCCGCCCCAGACGCCTCATCCGCGGAGCCCGCCGTCCGCAGCTCCGCGTGAGCGAGTGCGGGGACCGGTCGGCGGCTTGGCCGCGGGCCTCGCGGGGCACCTCTCTGTCTCTCAGGGCCCGAGTCCTAGCATTCTGTGATTGGAAGCCGTGATTAGAGGCCAGAGTTCCTGAGACTCCATTATCCAGAGATGAGACCAATTCCTTGAACAGTGGTTTTGGGAATGCAAAACTTATTTTCGGTCCGCCAGGACGTGGGGTTTACCGGCCTATTCACCACACGGCCCTAGACCTCTATCTAACATGCCCCGTCTGGAGCAGCCTGAAACGCGTGTTCGGTCTCCTGTATCTCATTCTGGTTGGCCTGCTCCTCCCTGCTTGCCCCCTAAATCCTTCCCTACGGCGGGAGCGACGTTCACCCGGACAGTTCGACACCTCCATTCCCGAGAAAGGCGCAGCATTTGATTCTGTTGCCCCACCACTCGCCTTTTTCTGCTCTAACTTTGTTTGGACTCCAAAACCTCCTTAGGGAGATGGCTTCATCTCTTGATTCCTGAGGTAAACAGAAGGGCTGAGAAAATCGGTCTTTATGAAGAACTGAGAATTCGATCAATGCAGGGAAGAACACCTGGATAAACCTCAAACCCCTTTGTGAGATGGGATGAAAATAACCATTAGGCAGAGAGCAATTAAGCTTAAACAGCAAATTTTTTTGTAAAGGCCAAAAGGAAGAAATTATTGGGTTGGCCAAAAAGTCCATTTAGTTTTTTCCATAAAATAAAAGACCCATTTTTCATTTTTACCAATAACTTTATTGATTTGGATAGTTTGGGTATGTCGACTCTCTCCCACTATTGGCTTCTAGTGGGTAGAGGCCGGAGGTGCTGCCCAACATCTTCCGAGGCATGAGGCAGCCCCACAGCAAAGACATTTGGCCAAAATGGCAATAGTACCAAGAAACTTCGCAAACCACTTTTGACACATTCGATCAGTCACAGCACCTTTTCTATATCCTGCACAAATCTTTTTGTGTTTCATTCGCATTTTTACCTTTCTTGAAATAATAAAGCATAATACACCAAAAATGTTTATTTTCTTCTATCTTCAATATTAAAATGGCTGCACAAAAGTTCACCAATTTTGATGGGTTTTTTTAAGTGCATACTGATATGACAGCTGTCACAATACAATATAACAAAACTGTTTCAAATGAAATTAGAGACAACTAAGCACTACTAGAGCCATCTTATGGAAAAAAAACTAAACAAACCTTTTGGCCAACCCAATATATACGCAAGAAAAGATCTTCAGTGATGACCTTTATCTGTTTGAAATTGGTGCCCGGGTTGATTTATTACTAGGGAAATAAAGCTGGGAAAGACACAACTTGAAGTAAAGGTTACCCCTCCCTAGGCCAGAATGGACAATGCCTGTGAGGGAATCCTCAAATCCCTTCCCCTGCCGTTGCAGTCATCACCCGTTTAAACTTTGCATTTCACCAAATAACTCATTTTGATTCCAGACCAGGCAACCAGAAGTGTAGTTTCAGGGGGTACTGTACTGCTTTCAGTCTGTGCTGATATATTTGAAATGCTGTAGTCGATATTTATTGATTGTGACCTTGCTTCTGGGAAAGTAAGAAAGAAAGCTTTTTTTTTTTAAATTGAAGTATAACTGACATGTAATGTTAAATTAGTGTCAGTTGTACATGATTCGATAACTGCATATATTGCAAAATGATCACCACAGCAAGTCTGGTTAATGTCAATCACCATACATAATTACAAAAGTTTTTTTCTTGTGATGAGAACTTTTGAGATCTACTCTCTTAGCCACTTTCAAATATACAGTACAGTATTATTAACAATAGCCACTATGGTGCACATTACATCCCCATGACATTTATTTTATAAGTGGAAACTTTTACCTTTCGTCTCCTTCACCCATTTCGCCCACACACACACTCCCCCAACTCCAGCCTCTGGCAACCACAAATCTGTTTTCAGTATCTGTGAGCTTGGTTTTTTTCTTTTTCTTTTTTTTTTTAGATTCCACATAAGTGAGATCTTACAGTATTTGTCTTTCTCTGACTTATTTCACTTAGCATAATGTCTTCTAGGTCCCTCCATGGTGTCACAAATGAGAAGATTTCATTCTTTTTGTGGCTGAAGAATATGCCATTGTATGTGTATACCATATTTTTTGTATCCATTCACCCATCTGTGGACACACGTTGTTTCTCTGTCTTGGCTATTGTAAATAATATTGAGTGAACATGAGGGTGCATATATATTTTCAAGCTAGTGTTTTTGTGTTTGCCTTTTGAAAAATATCCAGAAGTGGAATTCCTAGATCATGTGACAGATCTATTTTTAAATTTTTGAGGAACCTTCAAACTGTGTTCAATAGCGGCTGCACCAATTTACATTCCCACCAAGGATGCATAGTGTTACCTTTTCTCTACATCTTCTCCAACTCTTGGTGTTTCTTATCTTTTTAATTAGTCTTTCTAACAGGTGTGAAGTAATAGCTCATTGTGGTTTTGATTTGCATTTAATTACTGATGTTGAGCATCATCACAAGTACCCACTGACCAACTGTATATCTTCTTTGGAAAAATGCCTGTTCAGATCCTAGGCCCATTTTTAAATCGGGTAGTTTGGAGATTTATGCATGAGTCCTTTATATATTTTGAATATTAACTCCATATCAGATATATGATGTGCAAATATTTTCTCCCACTTAATTAGTTGCCTTTTCATTTTGTTGATAGCCCCATTTGCTGTACAGAAACTTTTTAGTTTAATGTAGTCCCACTTGTTTACACTTGCTCTTGTTAATTTTGGTGTCAGAAAGGCAGCTTTTCAACATAATTCAAAAGTTTTCTTAATTGCAGATATTATTAGGCAGGTTTGAATTTAAAGGTATAATATATAGGTTATATGAATTTTTGACATTTGAACACACTACTTTCTTGTGAGCTGCAGGTATGGATTTTGCTTCTGCTTAGACAGAGTTGCCTGATTCCTTCTTTCCTTCCTCCCTTCCTTCCTTCCTTCCTTCCTTCCTTCCTTCCTTCCTTCCTTCCTTCCTTCCTTCCTTCCTTTCTTCCTTTCTCCTCACAAGAGGATATGTTTATTGATTTAAGAGAGACAGAGAAAGGGAGTGGGGAGAGAGACCCACACATCAATGTGAGAGAGAAACGTTGATTGGTTGCTTCTTCTACATGCCCTGACTGGGGGTCAAGCCTACAACCTAGGTATGTGCCCTGACGGGGAATTGAACATGTGACTTTCTGGTGTATGAGTTGACCAAGTCACCTGGCCAGGGCAACAGAACTGCCTGTTTTATAGAGACTTGAAATCAGGCTATACTACCTAAATTACCTGGTTAATGTAGTTGCTGTAGATTATCTGATTAAGTCAAGTTTCTGATAATTCTTTTATTGACTTAATTACTCTTGCAATTATCAGCTCAATTGGATAATTTGCTTATCTCCTTTCTCCTCTGAGCTAGCCTTGTTAGCCTTATTAGTATGTATTCAATTTTCATAACATGGTAGTTGGGCTCATTGATAGCAGTAATTTCACCTCTAACACTAGAAGGTTGTGCTTAGATCCTGGTGCTATTACTAAAATGTTATAACATTAAAAGAAAATTGTAGTGTCTCATTTCCTTTTCAAAACACTCTCCAAAGTCATTACTAACTAATCCCAACTCTGCCTCCTGAGAGAGAAGCCAGTGCATTAGACGAACCAAACAGATTGAAGAATGGTAAATTTAGCTTGAGCTAATTTATGGAAGTGATCATAGTCAAAACAAGAATCAGGAATTCTTGAGTTTAGTTTTAAATGCAATCTCTACACTTTAAACACACATCTGTTTTCTAAAGATGCCTTGTCCTGAGTAGAAATTTTAAACATATTGCTCTCACTGATGGAAATGTGAAGTTTCCAGTTCCCTGGAAATTTAAAAATTCTGTTTCTCCTTCTAAATACAGTAGCAGTAGTCTTCATGTTTGGGGAAAGTAGAGTGCTAGAAGGAACATCATAGGTGTTCTGCTTTCCAACATTTTTAGTAGTAAATTCGTTATTGTATAAGGTCCTGAGTCCATGTGAAAGAAACTACACAGATTGAGTCTGAAAATAGATTGTCTTTTAAAAAGAGTAGACTATTTTAAGAAGGTTTTACCTATTTGTTTTATAATTTTAATTTCTTAATACAAAAGCAATACCTGTTCATTGTTATAAAAAGAAAAGAAAGCTAGGGAAGCAAAAGAAAAGGAAATTTAAACATTTATATTTACAACCTAACCCAGAGATAGCTACTATTCATGTATTTTGTTGTATTGTCTTTTGAATCTTTTTTATGTAAATAATATTTCAAATTGGGTCCTATTATATGTATAGTCTTATAATCTCTTTTTTCTAATTAATATATCATGAACATTTTTCCATGTCTGCAAGTATTCAGCTGCCTTACCTTTATTAATAGATAATATTCCACTTTTTAGAAGGACCAAAATATATTTACCCAGGGCTCTAATACAAGTTGTTCCCAGTGTTTTGATATTATAAATAATAATTTGTTGAACAAGTGCAGTGCCATAGGATGCCTTAATCTCTGCCAAGCCCTTCTCTCTCCGCTAAGGACACTTTGTTTCCGTTAACGGTGCTGAGCCAACAGCGCTTCAGGTTTCCCATCTCTTCCATGGAATTTTGACATAATTCCCTCCTTAGGAGAAATTCTAAGATTACCACTGGTGGTGAATATCTTTGTACCTAAATAATTCACTATTCTACCTGTTATTTCCTTAGGGTAAATTCTTTTAAGCAGAATTGCTAAGTCAAAAAGTATGTACGTCTTAGGGCTTTTGATACTGTTATTTAAACTGACTTCAAAATGTTTATACTAATCAGATCTTACCCACTGGTATATGAGTTCCCATTTCCCTGAACCCTTACCAACAGTTAGGTATTATTGTGTTTGTTGTTTTTGCAACTCAGTGAAAATAATATAATTTAGGTTAGTAATTCCTTCATCATTAGCTAAGCATATGAACATTTATGTATATAATTACTTGCGATTGTAACTTTTTCTGTATATTATTTTTTCATGTTTTTGCCCATTTTTCTATAAAGATACTTATTTTATTGATTTTTAAGAGCTATTTATAATTATGAATACTATTACACATTTAGTAACCAGATTATTGTACCCAGGAGACAGCTATGGAATTGTTCAAACAATATTTGCATAAACCAATAGAAATACTAAGTAGCTTATAGTGAGTAAGACCCAAATTTGGCCATTGCCTTTTAAATAACCCTAGATGTACTCTCTGATGCCTTTCTTAAATATTAAAAAAGTTGGAAAGAAAGTGCTGCTGGCTTGATCAACAACAACTTATCCCTGACCATTGTGGAACAGTTAGTTGGGTGTCATCCCATAAAGCAAAAGGTTCGAGTCCCAGTCAGGGTACATGCCTAGGTTGCCGGTTCTGTCCCCTTTCAGGGATATGGGAGGGGTGGGGAGAAGCAGCCAATCAGTGTTTCTCTCCATCTCTTTCTCCTTCCCTTCCCCTCTTTCTTAAAAAAAAAAAAAAAAGGCAACTAGTTTTTGTATACCAACTCTATCCGGTTACAGTCAAGAAATAAAGACCACATTGTTTTATTTTGTTTTGTTTTGTTTTGTTTCTGCATTGGGATTTTTTAACACAGAAATATTGGAAAACTGTAAATGCACAAAGGGAACACTTATGTCTCACAAAGGTAGGAAACCACTTTTCTGACGCTTTATTTCCCCCCACATTCATGCTTTCTGCTGCATTCCCTGTGTCATTAATCACTAACTAGGAAAATACAATTGGCTGTGGTCCAGGAGGTGCATGAAGAACCCCAGGGACACCAGAAATTCACCACGTGGGGACCTAAGAAAAGCAATGACTTGGATGCTCTCCCCTTTTCCCCCTGTACTTCAGTGCTTTGCCCAGTGGGCACTTCCAGAGCCACCTCTTCAGCCAAATGCAATTTGGGGTTTGCAAACTTAGTCTTCTCTTGGGGGCTATAGCCTAGTGATAAATATTGTGCTATATTTCTTCTGGTTCAAATATCCAGCCACTGAAAGCTAAAGGAGAACTGGGGAGTTCAGCAATGTGGAATATGACTACAACATTAGTTTACAGTACTTTATAGCTTTCTGTCAAATTGTGCCCCCTCAAAAAAAAAAGAAAAGTATTTGCCCCATAGTTAAAAGCTTCCACTGACGATCCCTTCTCCTCCATTCTCCCCAGTTTTTGACCTTCTCCCGTCCTCCAGCCAGAGGCTGAACCCAGGTGCTCTGCGGCCAATCCTGACCGACCCCACCCTGAATGAGCTCTATGTGATCGCCACCTTCAAGCTGCAGACTAAGAGTTCTGCCACCATCTTCGGCCTTTACTCTTCAACTGACAACAGCAAATATTTTGAATTTACTGTGATGGGACGCTTAAACAAAGGTAAGCAAATTTGCAGAAATCATTTTCTTAAAAGTCCTCTTTTTCTATTCCAGAATTTGAGATCTACTTTTCTTAAGATGGTTCCCTTGTACAACTTTTTTTTCTTGTCTACTATTCATTTCTGTTTTCAATACCAAATTTTCTAACTGAACATTCACCTATAAGGGGAGCATGAATTGATGTTGGGAGAAAGAATGGAGAATTGTCTGTGGCCAAGATGCCCTCTAATGTTGTCCCTCATGTTATTCTGGATCCAATTCTGGAAGGGGTTGGACCCAGGAGAATTAGGCCACTATCTTAGCCAGCTCAGGCTGCTTATAATAAACACCATAAACTGGGTGGCTTGAACAACAGACATTTATTTTTCTTACAGTTCTGGAAGCTGGTAAGTTCAAAGATCAAGGTGCCAGTAGATTCAGTTCCAGGTGAGAGCCTGGGTCCTGGCTTGTCGACAGCCACCTTCTCACTGTGTCCTCTTATGACCTTTCCTCATTGCATGCTGCTAGGGGGAGAGAGAGCTTTTTGCCTTCCTTTTCTTATGAGGACACTAATGCCATCGTAGGGGTCCCACCCTCATGACCTAATCTCAATCTGGTCACCTCCAAAGACCCACTTCCTAATACCATCACTTTGGAGGTAGGGCTTCAGCATAAGGATTTTAGGGGGGTACAGACGTTCAGTGCATTACAGTCACCACACTAGTTTATATTCCCTTGGAAGCATGTCACCTAGCAGACCTAACTCCTCACTGTGCGAGCACCTTCCCGGACTTGAAGGACAGACTGTGCCTCAGCCAGGAGAACTAAATGAACAGCTCTCATTTCCACCTGTTTCATGCCAATTTACACAGGTCTGTCACTTATTTGGTCCCTCTACTGTCAGATGTTCTGCTGTCAACAGATTCTTTCTGTTTAATAAGCAGGGGTAATGGGCAGATATATGGGCAGGTAGATGGATAGGTAAGAGGGTTGTTAGTCTGTTTCCTTTGAAGAATCACCAGCCTTCTGATTCCACTGTAAATCCCGGCTGATCACCATGTTAGAGAAGATGAAAGGGATGATGAACACCTCTGCACCTCCCCCCGCCCAACAACCTATTAGAAGTGAGCAATAGCTGTTAGAAAATATTTTGTTAAAAAGGAGTCTGAGCCCTTGCTGGTATGGCTCAATGGGCTGAGTGCTGGCCTGCAAACCAAAAGGTTGCCGGTTCAATTCCCGGTCAGGGCACATGCCTGGGTTGCAGGCCAGGTCCCGGTTCAATTCCCGGGCAGGGCACATGCCTGGGTTGCAGGCCAGGTCTCTGGTGGGGGATGTGTGAGAGGCAGCCAAACCATGTATCTCTCACACATCTCAATATTTCTGTCCCTCTCCTTCCCCTTCCCTTCCCCTCTCTCTAAAAATAAATTAAAAAATTCTTTAAAAAGAGTCTGAAAACAATCCACAATGAAAATCCTCAGAAAACAAAGAGGAATTGATAGTAGTATAAGTGTTTGGAGAGTTGAAGTATGTAACATAGAGAAGTTTCACTGGAGCAAGAGGGAAAAGTACAGAGATTTACCATCACTGATGAATCTGAAAGTTCTAGGAGGGAACAGCAGCCCATTCTGATTGGAACAAGACAAAGTCACTGGGTCCAGCAGGTCCAAGGAAAACACATGACACGTGGTGGCCACTCCCCATTGCGGTATTCCGTGGTGGGCTATGCAGGCCTGACATCATTTACAGAGGGTGGCGGAAGAATCATTCTGGAAGATGAGCCCCAGCCATTACCGAACGGGCAAGGCTCACCTGATCTGTTCTTTCGATATGCATGGAAGACAGTGAAACACAAAAAATCAAGATGTTTCTCTACTGACTTAGAACACCGGAGTAGGAAATAGGACCCATCTTTTCCCTCCCTTAAAGGCTATGATTTGGGAGTGGGTGACTACACAGATAGTATATCAAAGAGCAAGATTTAGTCGTCTGAGCCCTTGAGAGCTCCTACGATGAATTAAAGTATAACCATGAAGACTGTGAAGAATAAGTTTGCCGCTGAGCAATCTGCTTCTACTCTCACACTCTCCAAGTCGTCTTACCCGTAGTGACCTCATTACTATTCACGAAACATAATAACTTGGATCAAGTTATGCCTAGCACCACCGACCTTTTGTGGCTTCCCATTCCAAAGTGAATAAGGTATAAACACTCCAGCTGAGCATTCAGGGCTTTCCACAGCATGACCCCCAACCAGGTGTCCAATTTATCGATCCTCCCAACCCTCCATGCAGCCATATCTGTCATTTCAATGGACCGGCTACCATTCCCTGGACACACCTACACTGTTGTTCCTTCTCCATCCTTTTGCGCTTGCCCTTTGCTTCCCCTGTATACTTCCTGTACCACCTGCAGATAGCAAAATCCTACACATGCAAGATCCAGCTCAAACTTTTTCTTGCACCTTTCCTTATTTGACTTTGTATCTCTATGAGAGGCACAAATCTTAGTTTGTCTTATATTTTAATTACTTCTAGGTCTTCTCTCCCTTAAATCACCTTTGTGATGAAAATAAACTTTCTACAGAAACCATCTGACTGGATAGTAGATACGGTTGATGCTTTTCTAGTACCTGGCATGGAGGCAAGTTTCCAGTTAGTATCGTACATCTCAGTTACAGTTGAAAATCTTAACAACTCTGTTACCTTGAATACATCTCTGAATTGCTCTTGGTTTTGATTGCTATCTCTGAAGTGGGGATGAGATAATAGTTGCTTCACAGGTTGATTGCAAGAAGTGAATTATATAAAGTACAATAACTTCATTAGACTGTAAAGCTCAATAAATGTCAGGTTCTTCTAGAAGCAAGGAAAGAAAAGAGAAGGGAGAGAGAGGGAAAGAGATAGATAATCTCTCTGAGCAACTGTCTTCCAAAGATGATTTGGTGAATTCTTCTTGGCTTACCTTGATGAAAGCTTCCACTCTTAGAGAAAGCAAATGAGAAGAACTTCTTTTGTTGTTTTACTTTTTTTTTCATTTAGAGTTTACACCCAGTACTTTATGTTAATTTCAGGTGTACAGCATATGATTAGACAGTCATATACTTTACAGTGTTCCCCTTGAGGTTAAGAAAAACGAAACTCATACACAGACAATAGTACGGTGACTATCAGAGGGAAAGGGGGTGGGAGCAGGGAGAAGAGGGTACAGGGGAGATAGCCTGTGATGGAAGGAGGCTTGGCTTGGGGTGGTGGGCACACAATATCATATACGGGTGATGTATTATAAAATTGTACACTGGAAACCTGTATAATTTTATTAACCAAAGGAACACCAATAAAAAAAACAAAGTGTTCCTCTCAATATTTCCAGTTCCCACCTGGCACCATACATAGTTATTATATTATTACTAACTATATTTTCTATGCTGTACTTTATATTCCCATGGTTTTTTTTGTAACTACCGATCCATACTAAGAGCAGTCTTAATTTGATCTCCACAGAACAACTTGTTGGTTTGAAAATGAAGGGAATCCCAAGACTTTGTAGCAATGACTGAAAAGTCAGTCAAGCTCCTAAGCCTAAGATCAGAAGATGTTAGATAGTTTAGTGTAGTGGTTCTGAAGGCTGTGAGCTAAAGAGAGAGATGTAGCTTGGAAGAGATGCAAGTGTTTAAAAATTAGAATTCGGAACCCAATAATGATGGGTAAAAAATAAGGTGTCTCAAACATTTATAATAATATTTATGGAGCCCTTATAATGTACCAGGACTGTGTGAAAGTCTCAACACTCATTTTCCCTTTTAACTTTCACAATATTCTTATTCTTATTTTAAAGCTCAATTTTAAGGTGGCCATATACAGAAAATGAAAGAATTTTAGTAAACATTAGGATAAACCCCCAGAGGATTATATTAGTGTTCATGGAGTTTATGATCACCTGGAAAAGAAAGCTGGGATTATTTGAAGACAAATGGGTTTACTAAAAATAAGTCATGCCAACCTCTTTTTTGTAAATAAAGTTTCCAAGCTGATAAATCAAAAAGATGCTGTGAGCATAATGTATCTTGACTTCAGAAAAGGATGTTATTAAGTTACTCATTATGCCTTTCTGAATAATATTAAAAGAATGAGCTAAATAAATAGTGCTGTTAAGAGTTGGGAAGTTGCCTTATAGAAAAGTATTAGTGGGTTTCGATGAGTCTCTATCATGGGTATTTAATTGGTCAACTTATTAGTGACTTAGATGAAGACACAGAAAGCATTTTATCATGTTTGTAATTGGCACAAAGCTAGAAAAGACAGCTGAACATATTGGATGCCATATCAAGATTTATAAGGCCCTACCAGACTGATAAAATATGCCACCATCAGTTAGAAGAAATTTAACAAGAAAAAGATGTAAATCCACCATCTAGGAGTGAAAAGTAAATTGCAGAAGAATAGGATGTGTGAAATCTATCCCAAGAGTTCTAGTCAACAACATTTGGAACCAATCAGTGTTGAGTACAGTGCCTGACACAGTAGCTCAAAAATGTTTACTTACTGAATGGACAAACAGATACAGTGGACTCCACGGATTTAAAAAGTTCCTCCAATTATAGCTTTGTTAATGCATACATGTGGCCAGATAAGGGAGCTAATATAGTAGCCCTGCTGTACTCTGAATTGTCCAGAACACATGTAGAATGTTGTGTCTGCTTCTGGATATATTTCACAGGGACACTGAGATTACCTTGAGAGTCACCCAAACAGCACCCCTTTGGATCCTCCTTTTTTTTTTTTTTTTTACCACATTATTAGTCAAAAAGTTAAAGGAACTAGAGAAATAAAAGGCAAGACAGAAGACATGAGAAAGATAAAAGTTGACCTAAAATATTTGAGGAATACCACTTGGATTGAGGATAAGACTAAATCTGTCTATAGCTCCAAAGAGGAGCCATTGCTGGGAGCCAGAGGTCCGAGGAACCAAATGCTGGCCCTGTATTTGGAAAATCTTGGAGGGAAATCCAAAAGTGAAATCGTTTTCCCCACAGAGTAATGAATTCCTTGTTACTAAAAATGTGGTGGTAGAGATTGCATTTGTATTGAAGGAATTCGTGAAGTGAGGTATTAAACTGGATGACTCGTATTCTGTGGCTCTTCTAAGGCTAGAGAGGTTCCATGGGCAAAGGACCTGAACAGACACTTCTCCAAGGAGGACATACAGAGGACCCAAAGTCACGTGAAAAAAATGCTCAGCATCACTAGCCATCAGAGAGATGCAAATTAAAACCATAATAAGATACCACCTTATACCAACCAGAATGGCCATCATTAACAAATTAACAAACAAGTACTGGTGACGCTGTGGAGAAGAGGGAACCCTAGTGCACTGTTGGTGGGAATGCTGACTGGTGCAGCCATTGTGGAAAACAGTGTGGAATTTCCTCAAAAAACTAAAGATGGAACTGCCTTTCAATCCAGTGATCCCACTGCTAGGACTATACCCTAAGAATCCTGAACACCAATTCAAAAGAACCTATGCACCCCAGTGTTCATAGCAGCACAATTTACAATAGCCAAGTGCTGGGAGCAGCCTAAGTGCCCATCAGTAGATGAGTGGATCAAAACACTGTGGTACATTTTCACAGTGGAATACTATGCAGCAGAAAGAAAGAAGGAACTGCTACCCTTTGCAACAACATGGATGGAACTGGAGAGCATTATGTTAAGTGTAATAAACCAGGCTGTAAAAGACAAATACCATACGATCTCACCTGTAAGTGGAACCTAATCAACAAAACAAACAAATGAGCAAAATAAAGCCAGAGACTTGGAAATAAAGAACAAACTGATGGGGGGAGCAGAGGGATCACGGGGAAAAGAAAGGGAAGGGACAAGCAAGGGAACATGAACAGAGGACTCATGGATGCAGACAATGGGGGGAGTGGCTGTGGGAGTGGGGGGGACAGGGTAGGGGAGAGCAGTGGGGAAAAGGCGGGACAACTGTAACTGAACAACAACAAAAAATTGCTTTGCAACTCTCTTCCTATAACATGACCTAGGGATTCTGTGTGTACTGCTTTGTCTCCTACAAGAGAGTTGTGTACAGTGAGGAGTCTCATAATTTCTCAAAATATAAAGCTGTCTGCAGATGTTCAATATAAGTCCCATGTTTCCTTTCAATAGATGATGCCTTTCGTGTGTGTATATGTGTGTGTGTACATACTCTGCAAATTTTGCATTTGTTCAAACCTCTTTAAGAAAATTTCAGAACACACAGATTACATTTATCACTCCTGGGAGTCACCCAGAGTACTTTCAGGAAAGGCAATTTGATGATTTACTCTTTATATATATATTTCCAAAGCACTAAAGTTTCAAAGACCGAGTGTATAGGGCATAAAGATAAATAAGCAAAGACAAACAAGAATATCCATCACGAGAGACATTAGTAGCAAGAAGTCTTTTTAAAAATGTACAGTCATTTAACAGGAAGGGGAAAGGTTAACACCAATGGCTTTCATCATATATTTAAAAGTGTGAAAGAGCAAAGCCATTTACCAAGCAAAGCGGAAAGTCCCAGACTAACCTCCCGAATTTGCTGCTGCAGGACAGGTCACTCTGAACTTCTTCGCCCGAAGAGAGATAATACCATCATTTCCAGTTCTTTACAGCTGGCACGCAACCTCATTGCTTTGACATTCAAGACATTGTAATCTTTTTGACTACCAGGTCCATTCTTCAAAACAAGCACCTTTTGAAAATTCTTCCCCAAGATAGCAATATTTCAAATCTTGATTGCATGGGTTTGCTTTTTCTTCTCCTATCAGTCACTGAGATGGTATTTAAGCAGATTAGGCTGCATAGTTCCTGTGTCAGGCTGGTACCAGATATGGGCATGTAGCCATAAAATTGGGTCCCAAATTGTCAAGTACACAAAGGTGCTAAGTTTAGAAGGAAAAGATTTATATAAATAAACCAGTAGAAACTGTCCCCCACATTTTTAAAAAGATTGTGGGTTATAAAATCCCACATTGTGGACACATGAATACTCTATTTTATCTATTTTTTAAATTAAATAAATAGTTGTATTTGGTACTCTCAGATGCTATGATATATGGGAAAACTAGTAAGAAAAAGACTCCTGGTACCAAAAGTTTATGCTCTGATAGAGAAAATAAGAAATAAACAGATATACTAATACCTACATTTGTACAGTAGTTCATAGTTTTACATTTTTTTCTTTCAGTGATTTTATTTTACTTTTTGTTTTTTTAATTATTTAAAAATTTTTCAATTACAGTTTACCTTCAGTATTATTTTGTATTAGTTTCAGGTGTACAGAACAGTGGTTAGATAATTATATACTTCACAGAGTATTCCACCTGACATTTCTAGTACCCAACTGGCACCATACCTATTATTACAGTAGTACTGGCTACAATATATTCCTTATGCTGTCCTTTACATCCCCATAACTATTTTGTAACTACCAATTTGTAACTTTTCAATCCCTTTACCTTTTTCATCCAGCCTCCCGATTCCCCTTCCCTCTGGCAACCATGAGTCTGATTTCTGTATCTGTGAGTCTGTTTCTGTTTTGTTTGTTTGTTTATATTGTTCTTTAGATTCCACATATAAGTGAAAACATATGGTATTTGTCCTTCTGTGACTGACTTATTTCACTTAGCATAATACCCTCTAGGTCCACCCATGCTGTCACAAATGATAAGATTTTGTTTTTTGGGGGGGCAAGTAATATTCCATTTATATACGTACCACATCTTCTTTATCCACTTACTCATTTTTGGATACTGGGGTCACTTCCATAGCTTCACCATTGTAAATGCTGCACTGAACATAAGGGTGCATATACAAGTCTTCCAAATTTGTATTTTGGGTTTCTTCAGCTATACACCCAGAAGTGGGATTGCTGGGTCATAAGGCTTTTTTATTTTTTATTTTTTGAGGAACCTCCGTACTGCTTTCCACAGTGGCTGCACCAGTCTGCATTCCCACCAACAGTGCATGTGTGTTCCCTTTTCTCCACATCCTTACAAGCACTCATTGTTTGTTGATTTTTTGATGAGAGCCATTCTGACAGGTATAGGGTAATAACTCAGCATGGTTTTAATTTGCACTTCTCTGATGATTGGTGATATTGAGCATCTTTTTGTGTCGTGCTATTGAGCATCTTTTTGTGTCTGTTGGCCATCTGTATGTCCTCTTTGGAGAAATGTCTATTTAGGTCCTTTGACCAATTCTAAATTGGATTATTTGGTTTTTTTGGTGTTGAGTTGCACAGATTCTTTATGAATTTTGGCTATTAACCCCTTATTAAGTGTATCATTGGCAAATATGTTCTCCCATTCAGTGAGCTGTCTTTTCATTTTGTTGATGGTTTCCTTTGCTGTGCAAAAACTTTTTAGTTTCATGTAGTCCCATTTGTTTATTCTTTCATTTGTTTCCCTTTCCCAAGGAGACAGATCATAAAAAATATTACTAAGAGAAATGTCTGAGATTTTACTGCCTTTGTTTTCTTCTAGGATTTTTATGGTATTGGGTTTTACATTTAAGTTTCAATTTATTTTTTTAAATTAATTAATTTATTTTTTCAAACACATTTGTCTCTGCCTACCCCCCACCACTTTCCCTTGTTCCCTCCCTCCCTCAACTCTTCCCCTTTGGTTTTCTCCATGATCGATTTATTTTTCCTTTACTTTTGTATGTGGTATAAGAAGGTGATCTAGTTTCATTTTTTGCACATATTTCTCTAATTTTCCCAACACTTTATTGAATTAATAGATGCCTTTACCCCCATTGTATATTCTTGCCTCCTTTGTCAAATGTTAATTGACCTTAAAGACATGGCTTTATTTCTGGGCTCTCTATTCTGTTCCATTGATCTATGTGTCTGTTTTTATGCCAGTGCTACAGTTCTATTTTGATGACTCTGGCCTTATAGTATAGTTTGATATCAAGTAGCATAATTCTTCCAAATTTGTTGTTCTTTCTCAAGATTGCTGTGGCTATGTGGAGTCTTTTGTGGTCCATATAAGTTTTTGGAATTTTTTTCTAGATCTGTGGTATATGCCATTGGTATTTTGATAGGAATTGTGTTGCATTTATAGCTTGCTTTGGGTAGTATGGACATTTTAAAAATGTTAATTCTTCCTCTCCATGAGGACAGTATATGCTTCCATTTATTTGTACCTTCTTCAGTTTCTTTCTTCCATGTCTTTTAATTTTCTGCGTACGTCTTTGACATCCTTAGTTAAATTTATTCCTAGGTATTTTTTATGCAATTATTGTAAATGGGATTGTTTCCTCAGTTGACCTTTCTGATAATTCATTATTGGTGTATAAAAATGCAACTGATTTGTGAATATTTATTTTGTATTCTGCTTCTTTACTGAATTAATGTTTTAGTTCCAGTAGTTATTTTCTTTGTGGTGGCATTTTTAGGGTTTTCTATATATAGTATCATGTCATCTACAAATAGTGACAGTTTTACTTCCTTTCCAATTTGGATGCCTTTTATTTATTCTTGCCTGATTGCTTTGTCTAGAACTTCCAGTATTATGTGAATGAGAGTGGTGAAAGTGGACATTACTGTCTTGTTTCTGATCTTAAAGGAAGTGCTTTTAGTTTTTTTCCCCATTGAACATGGTGTTAGCTCGGGTTTGTCACAGATGGCCTTTATGTTCCCTCTATTTCCACTTTGTTCCCTCTATTTCCACTTTGCTGAGAGTTTTTATCATAAATGGTGCTGGATTTTGTCAAAAGCTTTTTCTATATCTACTGATATGATCATATGATTTTTATCCTTTTTTTAATGTGGTAAATCACATTAACTGATTTGCAGATATTGTAAGAACTTTGCATCCCAGGAATGAATCTCACTTGATCATGCTGTATGATCTTTTTAATGTATTGTTTGATTTGGTTGGCTGTTATTTCATTGAAGATTTTTGCATCTATTTTCATCAGAGATAGTTGGCTTACAATTTTCTTTCTTTGTACTGTCTTGACCTGGTTTTGGAATTAGGATAATGCTGGACTTGTAAATTGAACTTGGGAGTCTTCCCTCCTCTTGAATTTTTTGGAATAGTTTGAGAATGATAGGCGTTAGTTCTTCTTTGAATGTTTGATAAAATTATCTTATAAGACCATCCAGTCCAGGACTTTTGTGTGCCAGGAATTTTTTGATTACTGCTTCAATTTCATTAGCTATAATCAGTCTGTTCAGATTCTCTATTTCTTCTTGATTCAGTTTTGGGAGATTGTATGTTTCTAAAAATTTATCCATTTCCTTCAGATTGTCCAATTTGTTGGCACATAATTTTTTGTAATATTTTCTTATAATCTTTTGTATTTCTGAGATTAGTTTTGCATTTTCTTATTTGACTACCATGGAAAAGAAAATGAAGTCAGAAGGGCAATTAAGTGCATTTAGAAGACACTTTGTAAATGGACATTTAGTAAAGTGAGCAAGTCCAGGGTCACATAGCTATTAAGTATCTGAGCCATAACTGGAATCTGAATCTTGGAAATGTACACCTAGAAAAGCTCTGAGAACATGTTACAGGAATATTAATGAGGCAGATACCTTTCAACTATGGGGGAGACAGAAGACTTCAAGGGTGCATTTGAGCTGGATCTTGGCTTCAGATGTGTAGCAATCATGGAGCAGCAAGGAGAGCTATGGAGAACATTCTACACAGAATGAAAAGGATGAGGCAAACTGGAAAAAGCTGTAAAAGGGTAAAAAGCCAGAATAAATTGTTCAGCTTCGCTGGGCTTCAACAGCATGGAAGGTCATGAAGGTAATGGGAAGGTTGAGGTCAGTGCTCGGATAAGGAGTTTAGAAATTATTTAGAAACCACTGGGGAGGTATTCAAGATTTTTATTTATTTGCTTGTATGTTGCTTTGAGAAGGCAATAACTTGGTCAGAACAGTCCTATAAGAAGCTCCAGCTGTCAGTCCAGAAAAACTGCAGAAAGAGACCTTACGTAGGAAGGTGAGTCAGGAATATGACAAAGAAACCCAGAGATGGAACAGAGTAGAGGCAGAAACGCCATTCGAAGATTTACAACCTTCCATTCTAATCAGCTGTGCAGAGACCTTCATAATTGCCCCAGGAGAGACCCAGGCGGAAATCACCGAGCAAACTTGTTTCAGCTATTGATAAAGGAAAAGGGAGCAAGAGAACGGAATGTGCCACAGCTGAAGAAACAGAGTTGTACTCAGTGACCATTTCCCTGAGAATGGTGCTCCTGGGAGTGGTGACAGGCCGAGGTGTGGCGGATCCAGGAGAGGACCGCTCCCCCAACCTCAGGGCACTGGCTTTTCCACTCCGCCAGAGCGGGAAATGATGGTCTGTCTTTACTCCCCTCCACTACGTGTGTGTGCTGAGCTCAGATAGGGAGAGGGGAGCACTGGGAAGAGGGACCCGGCGAGAGGAAGGCACCACGTCCTTTCTCTCCACCCTGACGGTGCTGCCTCGGGGAAGGTCACCCAGCAGCCTGCAGGCTCCGGGGCCAGAGCTTTAGGCTGTTCTGAACTCGGTAGGACTGGTGAGAAAATGCTGAGTTTTCTGAGCAGGTGCTTGTGTGCTCTCTGGGGTATTCTTACTGCTCTGAAGATAAAATAAGTATAGAAGCACTGAAGTAAGGAATTTGCAATAAAAAAGAAAAATGAAAAACGGGAGCCATAAGAGAAATGAGAATTATTGAATCAAGTATGAAGAATGGTAAATGTCAAAGCACTTGATAATATTTCTGCTAACAGACATTGTGAAAATGGAAGTTTTCATAATTCTTTTCCTTGACTTCTTCTTGCTATTGTCACAAGTGCTAGGAGCATAAAGAATTTGTCGTTTCAGTGTTGCCTTGCAACACAAAGCAAGGCAGAAGCACCCTTAAATGGCAGCATGAACACAATAGTAGGTTTTGCTACCTGCAATAAATCTTGAATTGCCACTCTTATAAATCTTTTATATGTGAAAAACTTTAAATGCAGTCATTTAATTATTCGTTGAAAGTTCATATTTACAGCATTTAATGTACACCTGTTATATGTAAAGTACTTCTCTAGTTACTAGTTATAAAATTAAACTTAGCTATTCAGTTATAAAAATAAATCACTCCCACATGCCCTGAAGTGCCTATTGTAAAAGCAGGCGAGATTACCCATGGCCATAACAAGAATAATGAGATATTGAGCATACGTGTCTACTGCCTAATTGAAATTTGGTGGTCTAAGTGGTATTTTTATTGCCCTGTTAAAAACTCTAGGTATTTGCAAAACTGTTCAAAAAAGTTAAAAAAAAAAAAGCAGTTAAATTAAATTGGCGCATATTTAGGTTTACTTTCTCCCTCTTTTGAGCACTGTATACACTTCCAATTTTTGACCATGCAGTTAGTATTATAAATTTTCAACAATATTAAATAAAGGGGTAAAAATTCTATTCTCGCCCACATTTAAAACACCTCAAGAATTTTAATGCATGTCTCTTTTCTTCCTTCCCGCTATTTTCTTTCTCTTAGTATACAATATTTCTTTAAGTCTTATCAATGCTTGAACTTCAGGAAACATAGTGTTGTTCTATAGTCCAGCTAGTCTGTCCTGCCAAGACCTATCAGTTTTTGTTCCTTAGTAAGCAAGAGGTGGTGACCCCATAGGCAGAAGAGATCTTCTGCATGACTCCCCCTGGCGTCTCTGTACAAGCCCTAACCTGATGCCGGCTGGCCTTCCCCAGCCACGGACAAATGGAAAAGCAAATCTAGTCAGAGTTTAGAAGGGTTGGGAACACAAACCTAGAAAATCTGATGTGGGAAAAGCCTTACTGTTTCACAGTAGTGATTATTTTCTTGGCAATACTGCCACACAAACAGGTACTCTTGGCTGGCTACTCCATGGGGCAGCGCCAAGCTGGCATTTACACTCTCCAGCAAAGATACCTGAGGAAAGATGGTCGAATACTTGCTGCCAATCATACAGATTGACAGCAGCACATTCTGGGTGTGTGTCATTTCTTTCTTTTTCTTTTTTTTTTTTTTACTTTCTTGTGTTCTATATGTAATGGATGTTTCTTATAGAAAAATTAGACAATGAAGATGAGCAAGAGAAAAAAGCATCATCTAAGCACTGACCATGTTAATGTTGACATTATCTCCTAATTTTCTGTTTATGTGTATATACATATATACATACACATACATTATTTTTTCTGAATGAAACTATAGTGACTCGTAATATTTTTGCACTCAACAAAATACTGGAAATGTCTTTTTCTGTTTTTTAATTAAGTTTATTGGGGTAACACTGGTTAATAACATTATATAAATTTCAAGTATATAACTATAATGCGTCATCTATATATTGCATTGTGTGCTCAACACCCAGAGTCTAGTCTCCTGTCACCATGTATTTGACCCATTTTACCTCTCTTGACCCCTCCCCCATCTCCCTTTCCCTCTGGTAACCAGCATACTATTGTCTGTGTCTATGAGTTTTGGGGGCTATTTTTTCATTTGTTACTTTGTTTTATATCCCACCTATGAGTGAGATCAAATGGTTCTTGTCTTTTTCCATCTGACTTACTTCACTCTTAAGATCCATCCATGGTTTCACAAATAGCATATTTCATTCATATTTGTGGCTTAGTAGTATCCATTGTGCATATGTACCACATCTCTTTATTCAATTATCCGTCAAAGGACACTTAGTTTGTTCCCGTGTTTTGGCTACCATGATTAATGCTGCAGTGAACATAGGGATAAACATATCTTTACAAATAAATGTTTTCAACTTTTTTGGATAGATATGCAGAAGCAGGATTGCTGGGTCTTATGGTAGCTCTATTCTTAATTTTTGGAGGAACCTCCATACTGTGTTTCTTTTTTTATGTTTATATAATTTTTAAATTTAGTCTTTATTGTATTTTTTTGCCATCCATTTAGTCCCCTTTTACTCCCCTGCCCCCACCAGCAATCACCACGCTGTTGTCCTGTAGTGAATGTACCAATTTACATTTCCAGGAGCAGTGTACTATGGTTCCTTTTTTCCTCCATCCTCTCCAACACTTATTTCTTATCTTATTGATCATAGCCATTCTAATAGGTGTAAGGTAGCATCTCATTGTGGTTTTGATTTGCATTTCCCCTACAGCTAGTGAAGTTGAGTGTCTTTTCATATCTACTGGCCATTTGTATGTCATCTTGAGAAAGTGTCTGTTCAAGTCTTCTGCGCATTTTTTGATTGGATTGTTTTGTTGTTGCTGAGTTGTATGAGTTCTTTATGTATTTTGGATATTAGCCCCTTATTGGAGGTATCATCTGAAAATACCTTTTCACATTCAATTCATTGCCTTTTTGTTTTGTCGATGGTTTCTTTTGCTATGAAGAAGCTTTTTAGTTTAATGTAGTTCCATTCATTTATTTTTGTTTTTACTTTGAGGTCAAGTTCACAAAAACCAATCTGAAACCAAGGTCCCTAAGTTTAATACCCGTGTTTTTTTCTATGTATTTTATTGTTTCAGATCTTATATTTCAGTCTTTAATCCATTTTAAGTTCTTGTTTGTAGTGTCAGATAGCAGTTAGCTTAATTCCTTTGCATGTGGCTTTCCAATTTTCCCAATATCATTTATTGAAAAGGCTTTCCTTTCTCCATTGTGTGTTTTTGGGTTCTTTCTCAAAAATTATTTACCCATATACCTGTGGGTTTATTTGGGGGCTCTCAGTCCTGTTCCATTGGTCTGTGTGTCTATTTTTTCTGCCAATAGCATATTGTTTTGATTACTGTACCTTTGTAGTATAATTTAAAGTCAGGGAGTGCAATACCTCTGGCATAGTTATTTTTTCTCAGGATTGCTTTGGCTATTCTGGGTCTTATGTGGTTCCATACAGATTTTATAATTTTTTGTTTTATTTCTTTGAAAAATGTTATTAGGGTTTTGATGGGGAGTGCATTAAATCTGTATATTGCTCTGTATAGTATATTGCTCTGTATATAAATCTGTATAGTCAAAATGGCATATACCTACATTGATTCTTCCAATCCTTTCCATTTTTTTCCATTTCTTTTTAAATTTTTTTCTACAGTGTGTTATAGTTTTCAGTGTATAGGTCATTCACTTCTTTTGTTAAGGTTATTCCTAGGTATTTTATCCTTTTTGTTGCAATTGCAAATGGAATTGTTTTCCTCATTTGTCTTTGTGATATTTCACTGTTAGTATACAAGAACACAATTTTTTGTACATTGATTTTTGTATCCAGCAACTTTTTTTGTTTATTGCTTCCAATAGTCTTTTGGCAGAGTCTTCAGGGTTTTCTATATAAAGAACCATGTCACCTGTAAAAAGTGAAAATTTTCCTTCTCCATTCCCAGTTTTCATGCCTTTTATTTCTTCCTCTTGCCCAATTGCTCTGTCTATGACTCCCAGTACTATGTTGAATAACAGTGGCAAGAGTGAGAGTTCTTGTCTTGTTCCTGATCTTAGAGGAAAGACTTTTTTAACCATTGAGTATGATATTAGCCAAGGGTTTTTCTTATATGGCCTTAGTTATGTTGAGGTACTTTCCTTCTATACCCATTTTATTAAGTGTTTTAAATAATAAATATTGAATCTTGTAAAATGCTTTTTCTGAATCTATTGGTAAAATCACATAATTTTTATCTTTTATTTTGTTAATGTGGTATATCACATTGATTGATTTATGTATATTGAACCATTCTTGCATCCCTGGAATAAACCCCACCTCATTTTTTTAATGTATTGTTGTATTTAATTTGATAGTATTTTGTTTAGGATTTTTGCATCTTTGTTCCTTATAGATATTGGCCTGTGATTTTCTTTTTTGTGTGTTGTCCTTGCCAGGTTTTGTTATCAGGGTAATTTTGGCCTCATAAAATGAGTTAGGAAATATTCCCTCTATTATAATTTTTTGGAAGTTTGAGGAGGATAGATATTAAATCTTTGAATGTTTGGTAGAATTCACTAGCAAAACCAACCAGGCCTGGACTTTCTTTTTTTTTTTTAAGTTTATTGGTAACTGTTTCAGTTTCCTTACTGTGGATTGATCTATTTAGGTTATCCAATTTTTCATGTTTTAGTCTGGAAAGGTTGTGTATTTCTAAGAATGTATCCGTTTCTCCTAGGTTACTGAAGTTGGTAGCTGTAGCCTTTCATAGTACTGTACAATCCTTTGTATTTCTGTGGCGTCCATTATAACTTGTCTTTCATTTCTGATTTATTTTTTTGAGTCTTTTTTTCTTTTTTCCTTAGTCTAGGCAAAGATTTGTCTATTTTATTTGTCTATTAAAGAAACAGGTCTTTGTATCATTAAATTTTTCTATTGTCTTTTTGTTCTCTCTTTCATTTAATTCTGCTCTAATTTTTATTATTTTCTTCCTTTTACTGACTTTGGGATTTGTTTATTCTTACTCTTCTAGTTGTTTAAGGTGAAATGTTAGATTGTTAATTTGAATTTTTGTTGTTTCTTGAAATGGGCCTTAATACTATAAACTTCTCTCTTAATACTGTTTTGGCTACATCCCCAAAATTTTAGGTTGTATTGTCATTCTCATTTGTCTATCTTTTGATCTCTTCTTTTATTTATTCTTATACCCAGAAGTTTGATGGCATATCATTTAATCTCCATATATTTGTGGGTTTTTCCAGCTTTCTTTTTCCAGTTAATTTCCATTTTCATACTGTTTTGGTCAGATAATATAGTGTATTTTGCCGTGTATAATGCATACCCACATTTTTGTGTTCATTATACATGGGATTATTATACCCATGGTATGTAATCATTATACCCATGTATAATGCACATCCTTATTTTTCCCTCAAAAATTTGGGCAAAAGGTCCACATTATACATGGCAAAATACAGCACTTGCTATGATGTCAATCTTTTTAAATGTATTGAGGCTAGTTTCGTGCCCCAATATATGGTCTATGCTTAAGATTGTTCCATGTACACTAAAGAAGAATATATATTCTGTTGTTTTGGAATGGAAAGCTCTGTAAATATCAATTATGTCCATTTGGTCTAATGTATCATTTAAGGCCAATACTTTCTCATTAATTTTCTGTTTATATGATGTATGTATTGCTATTAATGGGGTATTTAAGTCCCCTACTATAATTGTATTTTTGTCAGTTTCTCCCTTTAGGCCTGCCATAAATACTTTATATATTTTCTTACTCCCAAGTTGTGTTGCACATGTATTAAAAGGCATTATGTCTCCTTGATGTATTGTCCCCTTTCTTTTTTTAAGATTTTATTTATTTATCTTTAGAGAGGGAAAGGGAGGGAGAAAGAAACAGAGAGAAACATCAATGTGTGGTTGCATCTCATGCACCCCCTACCGTGGACCTGGCCTGCAACCCAGGCATATGCCCTGACTGGGAATTGAACTGGCAACCTTTTGGTTCACAGGCCCCTGCTCAATCCACTGAACCACACCATCTAGGGCTCCCCTTTATCATTATAAAGTCTCAATCTTTGTCTCTTGTTACCATTTTTTTTATTTTTCAATTGCAGTTGACATTCAGTTTTGTATTAGCTTAAAGTATACAGCATAGTGATTAGACATTTATATTATAAAGTGATCCTCCCAATAAGTGTGATACCTCAATTACCAGACATAATTTTTATGACATTATCGACTATATTTCCTATGCTGTATTTTACATCCTTGTGACTATTTTGTAACAGCCAATTTGTACTTCTTAATCTCTTCACCTCTTTCATCCATCCTACCAATCTCGCTCCCATCTGACGATCATCACTTTGTTCTCTGTATCTATGAGTGTGTTTGTTTTCTTTGTTTATTTTGTTTTTTAGATTCTACACATACGTGAAATACACAGTATTTGTCTTTGTCTGACATTTCATTTAGCGTAATACCCTCTAGGTCCATCCATGTTGTCACAAAAGGCAAGATTTCATTCCTTTTTATGGCCAAGGAATATTCCACTGTGTGTGTGTATGTGTGTATCACATATTCTTTATTCAATTGTCTATTGATGAACACTTAGGTTGCTTCCGTATCTTGGCTATTGTAAATAATGCTGCAGTGAATATAGAGATGTATATAACTTTTCAAACTAGAGTTTTGGATTTTTTTGGCTAAATGCCCAGAAGCAGGATTTCTGGGTCATATGGTAGTTCTAGTTTTAATTTTTTGAGGAAACTCCACACTGTTTTTCCACAGTGGCTGCACCAATTTGCATCCCATCAACAGTGTGTGTGGGTTTCCTTTACTCCACATTTTCTCTCCAACATGTCTGTTATTTGTTGACTTATGAAGGATAGTCATTCTAACAGATGTAAGGTGATATCTCATTGTGGTTTTAATTTATGTTTCTCTGATGATTAGCGATGTGGAGCATCTTTTTCTGTGTCTATTAGCCATCTGTATGTGCTCTTTGGAGAAGTGTCTGTTCAGGGTCTCTGCCTACTTTTTAATTGGATTGGTTGTATTTTTGTCATTAAATTGTATCACTCTCATTACCCTTTTTTAATATCAGTCTTTTTTGTCTGATGTAAATATAGCTATACCCACTTTTCTCTAGATGCCATTTGCTTTGGGTATCATCTTCTATCCCTTTGCTCTGAGTCTGTGTTTGTCTTTGTAGCTGAGATGGGTATCCTGAAGGCAACATATAGTTGGGTTTTGTTTTTGTAATCCTTCTGTGTCTTTTCATTGGTGAGTTCGGTCCATTTACATTTAAGATGATTAGTGATACAGAGGCATTTCCTATAGCCATGTTATCTTTTGTTTTCTGGTTGCTCTGTTTCTCTATTGTTTCTTTTCCCTGATGTTTTTGTATGCTAGTTTGGTGGTGTTCTATGATATTTTAATCTCCATACTCTCTTTTTTTAATGTTACATGTCTCAGCTCTAGATTTTTATTTGGTGGTTGCCATTAGGTTTATGCAAAAAAAAAAAGTTTCATACATAAAACAGTCCTTTTTCTTTTGATTGCATCCAATCTCCACTCACCTATGCAAGTTTAGTCCTTTTCCTCTCCCCTATTATTTTTTGTTGTCACATATTACCCCTTTTTATGTTGCAAGTTTATTTTCAAGTTGAAGACACTATAATCTTTTATTCCCTTTAACCTTTCTGTTATATTTAAGTGTTTAAGCCCTATTCTAAAAAGGAGTTGTAGTTTTCTGCTTCTGTCCATCTGCTAGTCACCTTATAATTTTGTATCCTTTTGTCTTTTCATTTCAGGTAGAAGGGCTCCTTTCAATATTTCTTTTTAAAAAATATATTTTATTTTTTATGCTATTACAGTGTACCCACTTCCCCCCGCCCCTTTGCTCCCTTCCACCCAGCCCACCTCCACTCCCATAATCAGTCCCCTCACCATTGTCCATGTCTATGAGTCCTTCATATTACGGTCTTTGACCAATCCCTTCACCTTCTTTCAATCAGTTCCCCCCTCCCCCCCCCTCCCCTCTTACAGCTGTCAGTCTGTTCCATGATTCTATGCCTCTGGTTCTATTTTGCTCATTAGTTTATTTTGTTCATCAATATTTTTTGTAGTGCAAATCTTGGGATGTAAATTCTCTCAGCTTTTGTCTGTAAAAGGCTTTATTTCTTTTTCATATCTAAAGGATTGCTTTGCTTGATATATTATTCCTAGCTGGTGATTTCTCTCTTTCAATATTTTGAATATTTGATTCCACTCTTCCTAGCCTGTAGGATTTCTGCTAAAAAAAAAATCCAATGATAATCTAATGGGGTTTCCTTTATAGGTTACAGTCTTCTTTTCTCTGGCTGCCCTGAGAATTCTTTGTCTACTCTACCATGCCTTGGAGGCAACCTTTTGCACTGAAATAATTAGATATTCTGTTAGCTTCTTGGATTCGAGGGTCCAGCTTTTTTCTTAAGTTTGGGAAGTTCTCATCTCTTATTTGTTTGAATAGGTTTTCTGTTCCCTTCTCACTCTCTTCTCCTTCTGCTATACTTACTGTTGTTATATTGTTCTTTGTCATGCATTCAGATAGTTCTATTAGCATTCTTTCATTTTTTTTCCTCAATTCCTCTCTTCTTTCACCTGAGTCATTTCTAGATTTCTGTCTTAAAGATCACTAATTCTTTCTTCCATCTGGTCTGCTTTAGTTCCTAAACTCTCTATTCTTCAACTCATTTATTGAGTTCTTCAGCTCTGGAATTTATTTGGTTCTTTTTTATTGTTTCAATCTCTTTGGTAAAATATTCCTTTTGTTCATTATTTTTTTATCCCTGAGGTCATTGAACTGCCTTTCTGAGTTTTCTTATATCTTGTTGATTTTTTTCAGAACTGTAATCTTGAATTCTATGTCATTTAAATCTTAATCTTCCATGTCTTTGAGTTTATTTTCTGGAGATTTTTAAATTTTCTTTCTGAAACACCTTGTGTGGTACTTCATGGCTTATTTATTTGCCTGGGTATTTGAGGGATTGAAATCTTTTTGAAGTATTTGTTGCCTTTAACCTGCAAGCAGATTTATATGTAAAGGTCTTTCTTTTGGATTCTAGTAGATGATGCTATAGCTCAATTTGCATTTTCTCTTATCTGCACTACTGAGACTTCTGGGCTCTCCATGGGGCAGTGTCACCTTAGCCATGGGAAATACTCCATATTCCCCCCAAAATATGGGCATCCTCTCTATGTTAAGGTTGCGTTGGTCTCAGGGCACCACCCCCATGGTGGGGTGTAGTCGGTGATGGTGTTCTAGGTCTGTGAGTCCCTGGTGTTCCTTTCCTGCAACCAAAAGCTACCAGCCATGCAACACTATGTAAGGTGTCCCAGTGGCCTCTACCAGCTCCACCATGATGGGTGGGAGAAGGGTAGGCAGGCAGAGGTAGGTTCAAGCATTTGTGGTTTCATTTTTTTTCCCCACTGGTTTTTGCCACAATGAGTACAAGCCACTCTGCCTAGAATGTTGCTTCTGCCTCTTCACAGCCTGCCTCCTCTGCTGCTACATCTGCTGGAGCTTGGGAGGCTATGTCAGGGTGAGGGTGAGTAGATTCACACATCTATGGCTTTGTTCTTTTTTCCTCTGGTGATAGTGGCTGCTCTACTGCAGCTGCCACCCTTCACCTCGCTTCTCTACCCCAAGTTCAGCCTCAGTATGTACCAGCCTCTGGCTTGCTGAGTGTGGTTGCGACCCAACACTCTACTACCATCATGTCTGCTGGGGCTGCGGCAGGCACCAGACTACCTCTGCAGCTCCCGCCTCTGTTCTTCCCCCATTCTGCCTCACCCGCTTGCTCCAATACGCCCACCTCCAGACGTTCCAACGTGCGGATCTCTCAGGCATGCTTCTGCATTGAGCAGGGAATCCTCTGTTGAATTGTAGTTGTCCAACTTATAACTTTAAGGGGAGAGGCCAAGAGGTCTTCTCACACTGACGCAATGCTGATGTTACCCTCTTTTTATGTTTTAAATGTGCAATAATTCCATTGCATTCCATTATTTAACTAGCCAACTCTCCATCTCTTTTTAGATGTACATGTTATCTCAAATATTTGTTATAATATTTCTGAAATAAATGTTCTTACCCATACATTTGGGGTTTTTTTCCCCTTAGTATCAATTTCTAGAAGTGGCATTGCCGTAGTATCTGTACAGCTTCAAGGTTTTTGTATATGTCACTAAATTGTCCTCAGAAAAGTTATACCAATTTAAAGCTGTTCTACCCTGGGGCAGTCAAAACTTTGACTCAGACCTTTGGAGCTGCAATTATGTGTTTATTACATTAATTATCTACAACATTAACACTCAGCCTTCAGCCTTGATCCTAGAATTATCTCTGGTGATGAACTTGTGTTTGACAGTGGTATCCATGGATGGAGCCAGGGGTGTTCTTGGTAGATTCACTAAGCCCTTATACACAAAATCACTTTGCTCTTTATAGCAAACGTCACCCAGTTAGCTTCACTTCCAAAGGCTCAGCATCCAAGAACAGATTTTAACTCAGGGTTCAATGTATTCAGGAAAGTAATAGAATAAAAAGCAAGGCAGAAAACCAAAATTTTAAAATTTGCATGAATTTTGATTTAGTGAACTTAACAAGATATGTGGATAGCTACATGCATAGAAAACAAACAAAATAAGGTAGTGAAGTCCCCTCCTAATTTTTTTTTTCTTTGCAACCATAGATTTTCTAACCGAGCATTGTTAAATTGAAGATGGGTTGCCGAGGGACAATATAGCAGATTACACACAACTGAATATACAGTTGCAAAGGACTGTCCATGCCTAGCATTCATTTAGTCATGAAATAAGCCACCCTCAGTTTTAAATTCTAGTCCTGCCACTTCTATGTCCTTGAGCATACTCCTCCACTTATCTCAGCTTCACTGCCCTCATCATTAGGTATTCCAATGTCATAAGGTTGCAATGAGTAGAAATTAAGTGTTTAAAACAACTAAGGACAGCACCCAGCCCCATGGTAGAGCTCAGTAAATGTTTGGTGAATTAATGCATTCATGCCCTCAGGAGCTGACTTGGAGTAAGTGGATTTTTAATAGGTTCTGCTTGCCAATTGTGCTTATAATTATCTGATATTATATTGTTTATTTTCAAGTTTCCTACTTTATTGTCTGTCTCTCTATGATGACAACATGGGCTGAGAATAACACCTGGCACACAATGAATATGTATGAGTATATATGGTTCCAGTGGCCCAGCCTCGTGACCTGAAGGCCCTTGAGCACAAAACCACCCTGTCCCCCTTATCTCCTTACTTGTTGATCTGTGCTTGGCTCCAGCCATCCTCCGTTACCTGAAGAATGATGGGAAGATCCATTTGGTGGTTTTCAACAACCTGCAGCTAGCTGACGGCAGGCGGCACAGGGTCCTCCTGAAACTGAGCAACTTGCAGCGAGGGTCTGGCTCTGTGGAGCTCTACGTGGACTGCACCCAAGTGGATTCCGTTCACAGTCTCCCCAGAGCATTTTCTGGCCTCTCCCAGAGTCCTGAGTCCATTGAATTGAGGACTTTTCAGAGGAGGGCACAGGTAAGAACCCACAAACCATTCTCTGATGTGGAAAGGTGAGCTGCTGAGGCCCAGAGAATGCAGAGCTGTGAGCTGAGGTTATGAGTGGGTGTGGTTCTGGCTGCACAGTAGAATCACCTGTCAAACTTGAAAAAGCACAGATAGAGGGCCCATCCTCAAGATAATCTGAAGTAGAATCTGCAGGGTGGTGCCTAGGCATCAGTACCGTATTTTGCTGTGTATAAAGCGCACTCTTTGTCCAAATTTTTTAAGGAAAAATAAGGATGTGCATTATACATGACTATAATGATTACATGCCATGGGTATAATAATCCCATGTATAATGCACACAGAAACATGGGTGTGCATTATACACAGCAAAATATGGCATTTTTAAAAAAGTACTGATTCTATGGTGAAGGCAAAATTGAGAACTGCTTTTGATTATAAATGGAGACTGTTTGGATGCAATTGTAAAGTTGGAAATAAATGACAAAAATTTAGACACTATCTTAAGATGATAGGATGACGTACTTTTAATCTTTCTATACTTATTATTTTTAATGGAAATTTAAAAGAATGATTGGAAACTGCTAAGCAATAGGAACATTTTTCATAAGGTCTTATCAGAACATCACTAACAAAAAGGATCTTATTGCCAACTTAGTTCCATGTGCCCTTAGAAATCCCTGTTTCCTGCGTCTGTTTTCTGTTTTATGCCATGTTGATGGAGCTGTTTTCATTATATCACCACATCTACTATAGAAATTGCCACATGGATTGCATGCTAGGAAATGCTTTGTTTCCTAAAAGAACTAGTATTCTTTGTCCTTTCCATTAATTATAACTGGCCATAGGTCCTGAATTTTATCTGATATGAAATTTGGTGCCAAAATCAGTAACTGTGTTCATCTGTTATGGTCCACAATATTGTTGTCTTCTAACTCTCAATTCTCATTTTCCATTTCTACTTTATTACACACGCTTTACAAGCAGTGCTGTAACTAAGAGGCAGGATATAAGCAATAATTTCCATTACAGCTAGGAATGCCATGATGTTTTAGATAATCATTTTTTAAAACTATGAATCTGATACTAGAATTTTGTGCTTGGAAAATAGGAAGCATTTTCAGCAAAAATCACAAGAAAACTCAAACCCAACTCTCTTTTTGATTTTTTTTTTTTTTTGCAGATACATATACACATACATACATTTTTAGTATAGATTTAAATAAGAGAAAAATATTAACAAATAGATATGATAAACTTTATTTTTTTAACCTCTCCCCCAAATAGCCAAAGTCAGAATGAAAGAAATTATTTCACTCACCATTTCAGAAATTAATGTCTACTGCCACTTAAGTCAATTTCTAAAAGCCAGGAGTCAGCCATGACAAGGTCATCAGAAACTACACTTACTGAAAATTTCTCAAAAGTCCTAGCTCCTTAGACTCTCAGCAGGGACCAGAGTGCTCTCTCTTCAGCCACCTACTCATTCAGTCGGTCAGTCAGTCAACAGACAGGCACATTGTAGGCACCAGGGCTAGCGTGGGTGGGCCACACAGCCATGGTCCAGGCTCCACAGACCTTGTAGTCCAATGTCCGACGCACCATCTATTACATAGCACGTACTGACGGCATCTTAACTTAGCTAGTTAAAAAGTTGAATTCCACTAAGAATCCTCAGCATACTCATTTCTAAAATAAAAAATGATGGCTTTACCTTGGCAGATAAAATAATCTTTTTTCTGTCCTATATAGATATAAGAATGGATACAAGTTACAAAATAAAGGGGTGAAGAAATTGACTTTGTGACTAACAATGAATGATTGACATCAACCAGTAAAGTAAAAAGATGAGGCCAGCTACCTAATAATCATAGAATATGCCAAAAAAATCAGAGACTTTTCTAAAACCTGGAGCCAGGACATCCTAAAAACAATACTTTTTAAAATTGGAACAATTAAAAAAATACTTATTATAGTCTGAAGTCCATAAACAAATCTGGATAATTTTTAAGAGGCTCCTGCCACAAAATAACTGTTTACCATGAAGGAAAAGTCTTTTTTCTCAGAGCCGCCTTCATGGACTCTCAGACTGAGCTAAATGCCGGCATTTTCCTAAGCAACTGGCTAAAACCTCTATAGTTGCTACAGTAAAAAGGATAGGACTGGCAGGCTTGAGGAAAAATGCAAACCACAAAATTACATAAGATGTCAGGGTCCAAGTGTACGGAGCTATTCTGTTATGAAAGTTGTGTGAATATGCAGGCACATTGGCTTTTTGAATGGCATCAGCACTGTGTGGTATGGATCTGATTTTTTCCAGGACTTCTTGGAAGAGTTGAAGCTGGTGGTAAGAGGCTCACTGTTCCAGGTGGCCAGCCTGCAAGACTGCTTCCTGCAACAGAGTGAGCCAGTGGCCGCCACTAGCACAGGTATGGGTACTTGGGCAGTTTGCCTACTTTCGTCAACACAGACAAACCCCCAGGCCTCCGAACAGGCTGGGTCCCACCACTGAAAGGCGGGCTGTCCACAGCAGCCCTACAGGAGGTGTCTATAGAAATCAGACTCTTGTGCCAAAACCCAGAACAAGGAATATTTTCGTTACACTTTTTATATTTTTATAACTCACAGGAATTTTGAACTAGCCAGTGGCATCACGATCATTATTTTTTAGATGAATCCCACCAAGTTAAATTCCTATACTGTCAGTTTTGTCATAATAATTCTCGGGGAAATCATTTGCTTTTGAGTCACTGTAGAAATGGCTGTCACTGACTGAATGCTCCTTACCTTTGTTGTTGCTGTAGGAGATTTTAATCGGCAGTTCTTGGGGCAAATGACACAACTAAACCAGCTACTGGGAGAGGTGAAGGATCTTCTGAGGCAGCAGGTAACAACCAAGACATATCAGCAGGACAGCGCCAGTGTTCTCAGAGACGCTGTGTGTGGGGGGCAGGGGGCCTACGGCACAGCAGGGATGCAGCCCTGCAGCCAGGCCCACGCAGCCCACCACCCTGGGACTCCGCTTCACAGGCCCTGGAAATGGGGGCAAGCATGTGATAAACACAGCATGGCTCCAGGCAGGCTCCAATCCATCAAGGATTACTTTAGAAATACTTTAAGAAGTGTTTAATAGCTTGCTGCACATGGATTCTTTCATTCCTGGATTATGTATCAGGTACTCCCTTTCAATCTTTTCTTTTCCTCTTCCCATTTCTAAAGGTCAAGGAAACAACATTTTTGCGAAACACCATAGCTGAATGCCAGGCTTGCGGTAAGTGCTTTTCTAGTAACTGGCTCATTCTGAGTTAGACGAGCAGCGGCAGACTCCTGATGGACCTGGGGTGAGGCTACATTGGCTGCAGGTTCTGGCGGTTTGGCACAGAGATGGAGGAAAGAGAAGTTCATTGAAAAACCAAATTTTATTTTGTATCAGCAATGTTTTCCCAGTGGTGAATAAGCCTATTGTTTTCTTTCTAGGTCCTCTCAGCATACAGTCTCCTACCCCGAGCACACTGGTGCCCCCGGCACTCCCTGCGCCCCCGGCACCCCTGCGGCGCCAGTGTGACTCCAGCCCTTGTTTCCGCGGCGTCCGATGTACCAACACTAGAGAGGGCTTTCAGTGTGGGCCCTGCCCGGAGGGCTACACAGGAAATGGGGTCACCTGTTCTGATATTGATGAGGTAAAAGTTCAACCAGACAGGTTAGGGGATCGCTACACATCTTGCACACACTACAGCTTATGGAAAAAGAAGCCAGGCTGGTGACTAAGGGATGGCTTGGGTCGTCTTCCAGGCTACTTTAACAACTGCTTCCTAAAGGATCCTTAGAGACCATGAGACACCGTGAGCAGTGGCAGGAAGGAGGCATGACACACAGTGTGGCTGTGTTCATACTACATCCTCTGTGTTTCCACTCATCCACATTGCTACAATACTGAGATTTTGGCTTTGTACTTTAACATTGATTGTTTCTCTTAAGCAGTCGGTATTATCATTTTGCAAACATGGGAGGGGGAGATCTGTGTAAGAATATGTTCCAGAGGTTGCAACTGATTTCTTCAAGCTTCCTAAAACAGAGGAGCAGAGGGGAACCTCAAGCCAACAAGACCTGTTGATGAGGCCCTGTAACCTGTAACCAAAACGGCCCAGCGATAGAGCCAGAAAGACACATACAGCAAATACAGGCTGGCTGGACAGCTGCCAAAGCCTCTGAAGTAGATGGTTTCAAGACCATGACTCGCCAGCCACCAGGCCAGTCCCAAAGTAGTGTTCAGAGTGGGTCGCAAGGCTGCCATCACTATGCGCCTTTCCCCTCTCACCCAGCCAGAGGAAGGTCGGAAGGAGAAATGGAGGGGCCGAGGTGCATACAAGGAGCTTAGACACACATTCACACACATAGACACATGCACACTCACAGACACACACACACACACACACACACACACACACACACCCCCACACACACACCCCCTCTCCTGCAGATTCATGGTAGCCCTTCACTCATTACCTCCCCAGGCAGTAAGTAATTAAGATGGTCTCTAGTAATCCCTCAACTGCAGAAACCTCTGTACACGTTTCACAAAACTGCATCTGGTTTTTATCTGTGAGCTGGAATTTTCCTCCTTTTGAAAGGGCCAGAAATGGTCATGTTTTTTACATTAGTTGAAGTGGTTAAAAAAAAAAAAAGATCGGAACCAATCTCCTAGACTCCAAGGGCTTTGGAACTGCATGGACTCTGTAGGGCGCAGAGACAGGCCCGGGGCCTGATGGATCGCATCTAAGTGAAGAAACAACTGCCCGAGCTTTGTCTTTTCAGGGTCTTTTGCGTAGTTGGTTCAGTGATGCCTTTGGGCTCATCCAACAGACAGCTGTCAAGTGGTGCAACAGCACTGTCCTTTCATAGAGATTTCTGAATTCCAGGTTAGAATATCAGGGAATTTCCACTGGGGGGGACAGTGACATGAAGGCTGTACCATTGCTCTGTAGCACAGCAAAGCAGCTCCGGATGGCATGGGTCAGGGGTTCCTAGGGCAACTGAAATTGGAAGCCTTCATTTCCTTTTACCATTCTGACCACCAAAAAGAGTTAAGGGAGTAAATAAGCACATGCAGATAGAAAAATGAAAGTTCGAAGGGTGTTTTCTCCATGTGACTAATGACTTTGATTTTTTTTTCTCTCCAGTGTAAGTACCACCCCTGCTACCCAGGTGTGCGCTGTGTGAACTTAGCTCCCGGTTTCAGATGTGACTCCTGCCCGGTGGGCTTCACAGGGCCCACGGTGCAGGGTGTTGGGATCAGTTTTGCCAAGTCAAATAAACAGGTGGGCTGACGTGATGGTCTTTAATTACTTTTACCTTAATTACCCACAGAAGAACTCTGGTTGGTTGCCACCTTTCTGTACATCCCTTTACCTCCTTGAGCAGCCAATGCCATGTGGAATGTCATGGTGCCAATGAACAAATCGGCATGTTTTCCAACTCATTTCTGAATATACATGTTCATAAAGTTTATTAGGGAGGAAGCTCTTAAATTGGGATAACAGAGTATTACTAGAAAAACAGCGAATGGGGTAACGCATGATTTCAGGCGTATTTTGTTAATAGCCACCGAACGTTTTGTCCTGCAAAACAACTTGAAAATCAGGGAAACGAATAAAAGCTTCAAAAAAATAGGTCACTTTTAGAGTCATTGTTGCTGATCGGAAGCTGTTTTAGAGATGAAAGGATTTCAAGGGGCGAACTCATCCCCCGAGGAATTCCCTGCTTCTTCCAGTGTAAGCTGTAAATTGCCATAAAGCACTTGGGCACTTCGTGACAGTCCTCATTTATTTCCAAACGTTCTACTGTATCTTGGTCATTATTTAACTGACTGACTGTGAAATTCTTTTTGATGTCTTCAACCCTTAAAAATGCTCGGTCTATAAATATATTTTACTACCTTAGGGAAATTATGAGCTTTAAAGAAGGGCAGGGTTCATTATCTCCTTGCTGCCTATCAAAGAATCCTAGAGGGCATGATTTCTGAGACTAGAATAAGGAGGCAAGCTAGGCAGATTGGAATGACAAGAAGCCATTAGAGTAATGACCCAACGTTTTTCTTCCTCTCCTCTAAAGACAAAGTTTCCAGGACTAAAGCAAGGAAAACAGACAAAATGAAATAGAAGGGGCTTTATGTAAGCTATTACGGAGCACTTCCCAGTGGGTTTTCTGCAATATGGTAGATTGAACTGAGGTAGAAGGGAATTGTCTTGATGAAATTTAAAAACAATTTTAATGCATCACCAATATCAAAAGAAATAAAAAGAAAGGTGGAAACAAAGACGGAACTCAAAACCAGAGCTGTGGGTGGAAGCTGAAGCCACAGCAGCTCATAGTTCTCAGCGCCATGAGAGGCGGGAGCTGGGTGTAGGTCTCAGGGGTGGAGAGCTGGGTTTTGGCACCTTTGTGGGTACAGCAGATGTGGTCCCAGACCTGCAGAAAGACCTAGCACTCCTGCATAAAGCCAGGAGCCTCAAAGAGCTACCTTTCCCATTACAAAGAGATGAGAAACCTTTACTAGCCCCAAAAATCAACAAGGAAGCTTGATGTCAGTTTTGGGACAAGGTTAACACAAATGAAAATTGCCCACAACAAATTAAAGCTCCAAGTTTATGTTGCATAGAGTTGTGAGCTCCAAATCTGTGTTACACATATAACGCAGATATACAAGCCAAAAATTAACATGAGAACCAGCTCTGGAGCAGTAAAATCCCCAGGGCCCTGGCTAAGGCCAAAGCCACACTACTTGGTAAAGAGACTCCAAACTCAGAGGCAGTGGAACACCCACAGGCAAAGGCAGGACCACTAAGGATGTGCTCACAAACAAAAAGGGCAATTTATACGAAGACGCTACCATGAGGAAACATGATGAATATAAGTTAAAAAGGATAAAGAGAAAAAGGAAGGAATAGACATCATAATTAAAGAATAGAGGTTGGGGGGTTGGGGGGGAACAGGCATTTTGAGAAATAGCCAAGTAAAATTTATTCAATGAAAACATCATCATTGGCATTAAAAACTTAATAGATGAGCAAGACAGCTAACAGGGAGTTTATGGATTGGAAGGTGGAACTAAGGAAATCATCCAGAATGCTGCATGCACAGAGAAATAAAGATATGGAAAATACAAATAAGAGGTTAAAGGTCAACCAAAGAGATTAATGAGAAAGGTCCAGTATTTGTTTAATTGCAGTTCCAAAGAAAGAGTAGAAAGAATAGGAGCAGAGAGAAACTGAGAATTTTCCAGAATTGCTGAAAAATAGGAACTCTCAGGTAGAAGTACACAGTCCCAAGCAGGATAAAAAACCTTCTTCACTAAAAAGGTTGTGGAACAGATTAATCATACAGGTTGTCTTTTATGAATCACTTTAAACACCAGGTGGGCAACTGTCCCTTGATAGTACAGACTGACACAAACACAGGGAGAGGGCTACAATGACGCCCCAATGACCATTCTGCCTGAAACGCCCTGCCTTCGCTTCACGCCACAGTGTCAAAATGCAGCAAAAGTTATTTGCATTTGTATGTAAGCAAAGTGTCTCTTTAAATCTTTCTGCACTAGATCTGCAATGATATTGATGAGTGTCGAAATGGAGCGTGTGTCCTCAATTCTATCTGCGTTAACACTTTGGTAAGTATTTTTCATGGATGATGTGATCAAAGCCGACCAGTTATTAACCCAAATATGTATTTATAAACCATAACCCCAAAACACATATAGAACATATGGGCATAATTTATTCGATTGGCAAATGAGGGTAAAAAGTTTGTGCTAAAGAACAGTTTTTAATATATAAAAGTAATTTTTATAAGAATAATTTTTTAACTGCCAAACTTGTTTTTTTATCTTCTATTTAAGTTGCAGTGTTGGGCTTTTAGAGACATATTAATGACTAAAATATTATCATTTTTGTATTTTAAAAATATGAACATCTTCTTCATTTACTCTCAGAATGTGAGTTTTACCAGTGATGACACAACCCCCAAATGGTATTCATTATTTCCGTGAAACTTTTGAAAGTCATTTGTATTAAATTAAAATGCTTAGCACTTAGGGGGTCTAAAATTTAAATCTTCAGATATGGGTTTTAGTTCTGAAAGTTCCTGTCAGCTCTTTCCAAGATGGTTAGTGTAGCACAGTAGATTGTCAACGAAAGAGAAGAACTACTGATTCCGTGTGTGACTGCTTCTAACTTACTCTATTATGTGTCCCCGGGGAAAGTTATTTAATCTGTAGGTTCTTAGTTTCCTTGTATGTAAAAGCATTTTAGAAATACAATCACTTATTTTAATCCTCACAGCAGCCCTGTCAATAGGCACTATTATTATCACCATTTTACAGCTGAAGACACCGAAGCACAGAACGGCTGGGAATTAGGCTGAGGCCACGCTTGCCACAAGACTCGGGGGTGGCTGCAGAGCCTGTGGTCTTCTCCACACGCTCTAGTGCCTAGGGACCCACAGGGACTTATACTTAGCTTTTTACCAGGGCACAACTAGTCTGCCCAGATAGATTTGGAAGACATTGACATAAAGGTAATAACTAAAGCCACCTAGGAAGAAAAAAATAAAATAAACAGTGGAACTTTCTAGAAAATAGCATGCCAGAGAACTTCAAAAAATAAGGAAGCGGGAAAGACAGAGGAGCAGAAGCAAAGGAGAGAACTGACCAAAGAAGCAGCCCAATGGGTCTGATGGATCAGGAAAGAACATCGAAGAGCATGCTTTGAGCTTGACAATTCAGGGATGTTAGTGACTAAAACCCTGTAATTGTACACTTTACGTGGGTCTCTTTCATAGTATGTAAATTTTATCTCCATAACGCTGTTAAAAACTTTTCTTCAAAAGTCGTATGTGGCAGTGGAAGTGCCTTTGCAGTGACGCTGACAGCATTGGCAGGTCCCCACCCTCACGACCCACCCCCCCACCCCAACCGGTGTCAGTGCGAGGCCGCCCGCATTTCTCTGCGCCCTCTTCCTTCGTCACTCGATTGTTTAAAAACAAAACAAAACAAAAAAACCACTCCCCCAAAGGGAGAGTAAATAAAAAACATTCTGACTTGTGTTTTAATCGAACTGTCTCCCTAGTCCCAAAGTAAGTTCTCTGACTTCCCCTCCCAGGGCCGGATGGGAACTTTCAGCCCCTTCCCCATCTGCCGCCCTCAGTGGAGCTGGCATGTCAGAGTGGTGGTTCACCGGGTAGCCACCGGCCTTCGGTTCTTCTATGCCTTCGTGCCTGCATGGCCTGCTGCAGCCCCAGCCTGCTGGCGTCTTTCCCAATATTCGCGCCATCTTATAAAAAATACATGTAAACAGAGAGACAGGCACAGGTCTCACTTAATCCTGGCATCACGTCAAGGTAAACACAGTTACAGTACCTTCTGCTTACACTTCTGAGCTCCTGGCTTATCGTCTTGTCTTTGCTTTTACAGGGATCTTATCGCTGTGGGCCTTGCAAACCTGGGTACACTGGGGATCAAACAAGGGGATGCAAAACTGAAAGAAACTGCAGAAACCCAGAACTGAACCCTTGCAGTGTGAACGCGCAGTGCATCGAAGAGCGGGGTGGGGATGTGACGTGTGTTGTAAGTTGCTTTATCATTTTACCCTCCTCCATTTTAAATACTATTCTGGTTTCTACTTGCTTCAGGGTAAAAGTACTCAAAAACGGAAACAGTTCAATCAAAATAAACACAGAATATAATAGTAAGAGCATCAGCTGGGTTTGTGGGGAGCAATCAGAAGTCCATCCAACCAGCAGCTGCCCTTTCTCTCCCTGTTGGCAGTGGTTGACTCTGTCCCCCTTGGGCCTCTCAGCGATGGAGCCCCAGCTCCCAAGCATGCTCGGTAGAAGGTCCGGGAAGTGAGCAGCAGGAGGTGAAGGAGCCTTCTTCCCTCCCTTCCATCTACTGCCCCAGTGACTTGTTTTATAACTTATTAGCATACTGCTGTCATTTCTAACTGCCTTCACCCTTAAGACATCTAGTTTCAAAATCTGGCCCCAGGACGTGGTTCACAGCAGAGGGGTGGCAGGCTGTTGTACACCCTCAGAGAGAAACCCCCCATCTCCCACACATTGATGTGTCTCCCTCCACCTACGTTCAGAGAAAGCCACTCTTCTTCCTGCACATTTCCCAGCCCTGGAGCCGATCTGGGGAGGAGGAGGCTGGGAAGAGAGCAGAGCAGTTTGGCCTGACCTGAGTCTCATGCCAGGCTGGTAGCCTGGACCCTTGGTGAGGAAGAAGCCTTGTTCCTGCCATCCACTCCCAAACTTGGGCTCCAGAGCCCTCGGAGATGCTGGGCACTGATAAATCAGCCACTTTCAGTTGCTCGCCTCTGCCTTGCTTTCCAGCGAGCCAGGCCCTGGCAGGTGACCCTCGGAGTCCGAGATTCCACAGGTTCGTGGTGAGCACGTCTGAGTGGCAGGATGGATTCGGGGAGACTTCTTCCCTCTTCTCTGTACCTCACACTTAGACATTTTTAAGCTCGCAAAAGTTTCTGCCATGAGCATGTCACTTTTCAGATAGGAAAAATGAGAAAAGTCAAAGTTAAAGAAATAACTGCAATGACATCAGCTCTTGTTGGTGACACAAGGTCCTGATGAAGGAACAAGCTGGGTCAGAGGGGAAAAGACAGTTTCCCTAATTCCCGTGGGTTGGGCATGCTTATCACCACTGAGAGGGAAGTGTAGATCTATATTTAAATCCTCATTTTCTGTGAACAAATTAATGACGTCCTGGGATGGTGGGTGATGGGGCTCTTAATATGTTTTTGAATTTGTAATAAGGTGCAGCGACAGATGGTAAAGGATTAATACACTTGGTGTGACTACTAAAATAATGTAATCTGCCAGAAAATGGCTCATTAAAAATGTATTTGTTCCTAGATGAAATTTTTTTTCTTCATTAAAATGAGTCAGGGACCATACCCCATAGCTGAGCTCTCCAGGCCTTCGGAAGGCCCTGCAGAAGCAGTTGAGCAGAAATAGGGGTAGCGGGGGGAGAGGCATCTTTGGAACCCTGCCTTCGAACTCTCTGGTTGCAGAAGGAGAGTGCAGATGACTGAGAACAGGCAGGCTGCCGTGAAGGCAGTCACTGGTCTTAAGTCACCTTATTCCAATTAGCGAGGCCAGGAAATGCAACACTGACTCTTGGCGTTTCTTTTCCCTTGGCCCGACTCTCTTCCTCAGGCTCCTTTCCTCTCCCTGCCCTTCTAGCTGCCTGTCCTTTTCCAGGCCCCTTCTCCCATGTTCTGCAGTCCCACCTTCCCCCCACTCCAGCGCCCACCCTGCTCCTGGGCTGAGCCTCCAGGAGCCATCTCATACCCAGGAGACCACTTACGGAATGATTTCCTTTCCCTTTGGTTTGTCAAACATCCTTTAATGAGGTAAACTAGGATATGGAAGGTAAACTAGGATCAAAGGAAGAACTCAAAGCGCCTGTTAAACAAATATACATGGCAGAAGACATTGGGCTAGTTCTAGTCCCAGTTCTGAGACCCTGAGCAAGGGACCCTAACCACTCGGAGCCTCGTTGATTCTTGCGTAAAATGGGATAACAGAGACCTTGCAGTGTCCCTGTAGCAACTGAAGAAAATGGCTGTAGAGTTTGGTGTAGAATAACTGGTATTTTCATGCCTGTTCTGCCGACACAAGGCTCATTCTCGGCGGCCAGCGGCACTGGCCTAAATAATTATTCCCTTTCTCCAGGGAAGTAGCGAACACACAGACCCAGCACTGTGCCTATGGGAGCCTTCTGTTAAAAGAAAAGGGAATAAATAGGTGTCAGACAATTTAGAAGGCTCCTCCTTTTGTGGGACTTGATCTAGAAGACTGTGAGATTCACGGAGATGGCTATGGTTCAAGAATGGTAAGGAAAATGCCACATTTCCCCAGAGAAAAGAAATTGGACAGGCCAATGAAGAACTTTTGGCAATAATTCAAAGTTACAAATACCCTTTGAACCAGGATTTCACACTAAGAAACCAGTACATGTGCAGAATGACACATGTATTAGACCGAATTGTCGCAGCATTATTTACAATCTAAGAAGATTTTTAAAACCTGACATTCACCAGTAGAGAACTGAGTAAATTAATCAAGGTACATGCATACCATGTTTTATATGATATATCTGTTGCTATTTAAAAAAAAAAAAAAAAACTCTAGTGGAGTGGTATGGAAAGAGCTCCAAGATATAATGTTAATTTTTAAAAACCAAGCTGCAGAATCGCATATATATGTATGCTACCAATTGTATTAAAGAACAGAGAAAAAGGACGGTGTGCATTTGCTTGTCCGTGCATAGCCTACCTCTCAAACGACACAGGGGATCCGATTGCCTTGCTCACCTGAGCTAAAGGAACAGGAGTGGGAACTTTACCCTGTATCTCCCTTTGTACCCAGTGAATTCTGGACCATTAGACTATTCAGAAAAACAATTTAATAGTTTTCAAATCCTCCCTAGCAAGGCCATCTGGCACCGGGCCCTCCCTCCAGGGATGTGCACACAGGGGCAGAGGCTCCCGTTGGCCACCGGCCTCCCACCAGGCTCGGCCTCCCAGGCCTCTGACGGGCTTTCCCTTCACAGTGCGGAGTCGGATGGGCTGGTGACGGCTATTTCTGTGGAAAGGACGTGGACATCGACAGCTACCCGGACGAAGAACTTCCATGCTCTGCAAAGAACTGCAAGAAGGTAAGTAGGACAAATACACACATGCTCACTCACACAGTGGCTTTCCGAGCCACACCTTATATGGGGGAGGGGTTCTGTGGGTTCCACTGAAATTTGCATTTTTAGAGTGGCCACAACTCAAGTGTAGCAAAAGAGTCATCAATAATAAAGCCAGGCAGCCACAGTTGTCTTGAGGTTTGACAACTCAAGACAGGTGAAGAGGGGAATGTGGGAAGCGTGGGATGTTGGTAAAAGGGTACAAACTTCCGGTTATAAAATGAATAAGGTTGGAGGGTCTAAGGTATGACATAGTGACTATAGTTGATAACACTGTTGTATAATGGAAATTTGCTAAGAGAGTAGAACTTCAATGTTCTCAGCAAAAAAGGGGGAGATAAAATGTGAGGAGATGGATCTGTTAATTAACTCGATGGGGGAATTCTTTCATAGTATGTACATATATCAATTCATCACATTATACATTTTAACTACCTTACAATTTTGTCAATTATACTTCAATTAAGCTAAGACGACAGGTGTAGATGTCTCTCTGAGGTGTGTTTCCTCCCTTAGGACAACTGCAAGTACGTGCCAAATTCTGGCCAAGAAGACGCAGACAGAGATGGCATTGGGGACGCTTGTGATGAGGATGCTGACGGAGATGGGATCCCGAATGAGCAGGTACCGACTTTGCTGGGAGGGCCCACGAATCGCCACATGCCGGGGACGATGGAAGAAATCTCATGAGGTCAACTATTTATACTAATCATCCCAAATGTTAGTTTCCATGCCTGCACTCCCATAGCACTACAACTTCTTATTCTAAGATTATCCAATGTTTAAAGTATAAAACTGACGAACTTGGGCCTCCTGAGTTCTGACAACTCATGACCATGTCGGGGGCAGGTGGTGGGCCAGCCTCCACCGCAGGACCCGCACACAGCAGGGAAGCAGTAACAGTCGGAGTGTTTGGTCTTCTGATCCTTCAGGACAACTGTGTCCTTACTCACAATGTGGACCAAAGAAACAGTGACCAAGATATCTTTGGAGATGCCTGTGATAACTGCCAGGATGTCCTAAATAATGACCAGAGAGATACTGACGGGGACGGAAAAGGAGATGCCTGCGACGATGACATGGATGGAGATGGTGGGTTTGTCTTATATTTGGGACTGACTTGTCCTTTTGCCTTGTTCTCTTTGAGGAGCAGAGATAGAATTACTGCCTAGAAGGGCCCTTCTGCTCCAGGTGGTTCCACGCAGCCCATGACGGAGGAACCCAAGGTCCACTCGTGCCTGTTGAAGGAGGCTCCACAGCCCACTCACCTGTTTAATAACCTGGGTGTTTCTAGAACGCTGCATCATTGCCAGAAACCTTGTAGGAAAGGAGTATCTCACCAGGGCTGTGTCTTTTCAGGACATCTGTCTTCCGGATTGTACCCTGCCCCATTCCCCACCATCATTGTCACACACGAGGGTCCTGGAAGTGGAGAACTGGATGAGGGGGCCTTGAGCAGGTCAGCCCTGGGTCAGGCTCCTCCTGCAGGGAATCAGGCATTTCCCCCAGAGACACGGGCATCCCCACCTGTTCTGTGAAGAGCTGTGGAGCCAGGGTGGCTGCATTGCCCAGCGCCAGGGTCCACTGAAGAGGCCTCCGACTGTGGCCTGCGTGAATGGGCCCTGGGGTACAATCCCGAGCTCTGGCGCCCCACAGGACTTGAGGAAGGACAGCTGTTCCTCTCTAGCCTCCATAACGTACATAGGACTATTATCAAAGCATAGGCTGGATCCTATAGTATCTGAAAAACATAGTACATCACAGGGCCTTGAAGGAAAATTCTTTCAGAACTACGTTACATATGCATGCACACACACGCACACACACAGCCCCACCCCACTCCAAAATATCCACACCTCTGTAGAACCTGGCCTCACCTTCTACAAGCCCAACCAATGACTCAGATCCAGGTGCGCTGACAAACCAACTCAACAAAACAAACCCAAACCCCAAGCTGTAGCATTCACCAATTTCTGTAATGTAAACAACCGCTCCCGCCACCACTGAGTTCAAGCTACCAGTGTGAGAGAGGACATGATCGACGGGGAAGCTGGGAAGAGAGGGGCACGATGGGCCTGCCCGAGCCCTTGGGTCCCAGGCCTGGCTCACACACCCACAAGGTCCTCCCTCCCCAGGGCCAGCCCACTTGGCCCTCACGACCTCATCTGGTTGCCGACAGAGCCCTTGGTATCTCGGACAAATTATAACTCATTAGACAAATGCCTCAGATCACTGTTCATTTTTAAGTCTCCCAGAATCCATCCTTTGACCTTACCTCCAGGTTACTGCTGGGAAAGGCGGTGGCTCTCTAAGGACGGCCCAGACAGAAGTCACTCCCCACATGCGTGTGTGTAGGCCTGATCTGGACGACACCCAGGTGTGCGTGTCCCAGACCTGTCTGTGACGTTCACCTCACTCAGGGAAGCATTCCTTTCTCGTAGGAATAAAAAACATTCTGGACAACTGCCAAAAAGTTCCCAATCGTGACCAACGGGACCGGGATGCTGATGGCGTGGGAGATGCCTGTGACAGTTGCCCAGATGTCAGCAACCCTAATCAGGTTAGTAGGGTATAGGGAAGTCATGCTCTAGGCTGAACTCCCCCGGGCACGGGCGCATGTAAGACCAAACAGCAGAGCCCACCGGCTCAGCTCTTGGCTGTTGCCTGACAGAGCAGGGGCCGCGAGGTTCCTGCTGAGGCCCGGAGGCGGGAGGAGGAACGCGGCAGGGATCCGAGGCCCTTCGCTCTAATCTCACAGGCTGCGGAGAGCCTCTGAGGTTCGTAATGTGAGTTTAGTGGTGCCCAAACAAGTTTTTTCGGCTGAAATGAAAATGTAACATGGAAATTAACCGTGGGAACTTTGTGTCCCTTTAGTCCCCAAATCCCTACACCGACTAAGTATGGACATTTCAGATTAAGATCAGTCAGCGACATGTTGTTTCCCTTCTCCCTCCTCCTTCCTGTCTGGATAATTGGGGATGATGTGTCATGTATTTTTAAAGCCCTGAGAGAGGAGAGTCATTGTTGTCCTCTGTGACTCACTCCCTCTCTGGCTCAATTCCAAAATGCAGAAGCAAACAGTCAGTTTGCTTTCTCCTGGTGCCTATGGCTGACTCCCTCCGGACGCAGGCCAGGGTTCCACGTGTCCACCTGCCACCACGCTACCCCGGCGCCCTTTCCCATCAGCCCATCTGGTGTGTAGGCAGCCCCTCCACATAGCCTGGTATTTGGGAAAGCTTTTCTGAAAATTCAACATTGTGCCTACACCAATATGGTGTTGTCCTTTTGCAGTTTTGCACAGTCCCGATTCCAGAGAAATAATTCCTGAGACCTAGTGACGATGGGTCAGGTCTGCCTTCTCTGGAACATTCCGTGCACACAGTCCCAGGGATAAATAACAACACATTCTGTTTTCTTTGCAGTCTGATGTGGATAACGATCTGGTTGGGGACTCCTGTGACACCAATCAGGACAGGTATGGCACATCTCCCAGCTTCATAGGACCAGATGAAGCATCTAGAGACAGTTCTCTCCTTCAGGGTGTGCTACCAGCACCATGCTTTGGGCTCTGCCTGGGTAGAGCTGCTGGTGGGACAGTAGCCCTGCCTCTGGTCAGGGCCACCACACCTCCCTGAAAGCTCTGCGTCACTGGGGTGATGGTATCAGGAGGGGCCACTAGGTGCTCTAGCAAGTGAGATTCTATTACAGGAGAGGCAGTATAGTATCATAATTCAGAGACGGGCTCCAGAGAGACACAGCTAGACATAAACCCCAGCTCCTTCACTTACAAACTGGCAAACCTTAGGCAAGTTACCGAATTTCTCTCGGCACCTCAATTTTCTCATCTGTAAAAATGGGTTGACAATGCAGTGGAGCTCAGAGGACTGTTGTGATAATGTAGTTAATTTGTGAAAAGTGCATATTACAGTTCCGGTTACATAGATAGCACTCAATAGATACTAGCTCTTTTCTATTATATTCTTTCAGTTCGGGAAAGCTTCGCCACCATCCCAAAATAGAAAGCTGTCAGTTTGCTCAGAATCACAGTTCTTCCGTAGTCCTTGGAATTCTTTTGTTATACTTCTCTTATTTGAGTGGAATTTTTCTATGCAAATGAATTTTGTCAACACTCCTAACCCCACATGGACGGAGTCCTGGGCCAAAGCCTGGATCAGACGCTGCAGGAACCTCACCAAAAACATAGACATGTGCAGCGCTGCCCCAGAGGCTTCTGCAAAACCAGGCTCTAAACCCTTTCATCTCCATGGGGAACCAGGACAGAGGTGGGGGGCCAGGGATGAGAGAGGGAGAGGATGCCAGAAGGCAAAAGCAAGAAGAACTGTAGCTTCCCGTCTCAGCCTCTTGTCAGAGGTTGCCCTGCAGACAGCAGTTCTGGAGCTAAACGTGGCTCAAGGACAGTTCCTGTGAAGTCCCGTCTTCATCCTGTACTCAGTGACCTTGCTGTAAAGGACACACTAGCTACCTGAACTTCAATGTACTTCTCAGTCTCTCAGAGTCTCAATTTCTTCATCTGCAAAGCAGAGATCATAAGTGCATCCTGCTGGTCAGGGTGAAATGAAAGATAATGTAGATAAAGCTCCCGACACAGTGCTGGTCCTCAGGTGACCCGCACAAAGTGGTGGCTGCTGTAATCACAGACTGAGGAGAGGCGACACGGCGACAGTCTGACACAGGACATCTCCGCTTTTGAGTGGAAGGTGGGACCGGTACCCTGATAACTCCCTTAAATGATGTCCACCAAGAATGTTCCCCATCACAGGTCATCCTGCACTCTGAGTGCCATCTAAGCAATTTCTAGAATATCGTATTCCACCAGCCTCTAGATATTTGCATAAAGTAAATGACTCATTCTGCTACATTTTAATTCCCACGATCTTGAACCTTGGGGAGGAGGATAGGAACTGCTTGTTTTTGCATAAAAATGTCCAAGGCTACATTGAATGGCTGCTAATGGAAATAGCCCAATCTTAAGATTTAAAAAGCAGCTACAGGAACAGGGATGCCACCATCGGAGCTATGTCACCTTCTGCTTGTCCAGGTTGGCCTCACTTTCTTTGGGACCCAGCTGGGAAGCATGGCCGGAAGGGCATGCACTGGGACCTGGCTTCCCTCCCCTGTCCCATCCCAGACCAGGCAGGGACAGTTCCTAGACCAAAATAGGCCCTGGGAGGGGTGGGGTGAAGGGGGGATCTGCCCTGGTCCACGATAGCCGTGGGAGGCCTCGTCAATCAGGAAAAGCTCTGGGGACGGGACATAAGGCCTAGAAAGAAGAAAAGTCACGTTGGCAGAGAAAGAGGGTTCTGAGAAGTGTGTTAGACCAGGACTGAGCCCAGCCTACCTGCTGACCTCTCAGGAAGGGGCTACCCTGTTCTCTTTGCCATTCATATCCGATCCTTCTTGGGTCTACCGGCCAGGGATTGTGAAGAGTAACAGAAAAGAAAACATTGTAGGGTTTCCTAAGACCAGGTACTTAGAAGTGCTTTTTCCTATATAAATATTGAAAGTGCAAAATTTTAATCACTTAATCATTTAATCTTCATAACCACCTTATGAGGTAGGCTCTGTTGTTGTTCCCATTTTCCAGATGAGGACACTGAAGCGTAGAGGGTCCAGTATCTTCCCTGGGGCCACAAACTGGGAAGGGGCTGACAGTCAGGCTCCCCCGCCCCTCACTCTGTTCCCTCGGCACACCTTCCCTCTCCGTAGGAGATCAGCTAGTCCTCTCCAGGGTCTGATAGGAGCTTCTGGGCACAAAATCACAAACTCGGCCCTTATCTCCTGCATAGGAAGTGATCTGTTATTTCATCGGGTTGAGGAAGTGGGAAAATGGTGTCTGAGGCCCACAGGGCAGCCTTATCTAAGGACACACGTGTTTGATAAAAGACCAGGCCCAGTTAAAACCCCAAACCCAAACTCTCCCTCCTGAGAGCTGGACTCCCACTGCCTTCTGCTGGCCCGTGATGCAGCTGCCTCTCCTTTCTCCCACAGTGATGGCGACGGGCACCAGGACAGCACAGACAACTGTCCCAATGTCATTAACAGTGCCCAGCTGGACACTGATAAGGATGGAATAGGTGACGAGTGTGATGATGATGATGACAATGATGGCATTCCAGACCGGGTGCCCCCTGGACCAGACAACTGCCGGCTGGTCCCCAACCCAGGCCAGGAGGACAGCAACAGTAAGTGGCTCAGCCCAGGGCTGCACAGGACTCCAGGCTCCCTTCGGCCAGGCAGAAGGTGACACACGTCTCCCAGGGCACCAGCTTCTCTGAGTAGCTGCAACCTGTGTGGACAATAGATATCTGGTAGATACCGTTCTCCAACGGTCAGAGAAAAGCTGCTTCGCAGATTCTGAGCAGTGCCAGGGGCAGGGGGCAGCCGGATGCTCCCGTGCAAGGTGCTCGGAGAGCTGCTCTGCCATCTTGCTTGCTCCCTTCGCCAGGTGTCACAGAAAAGGCACAGGAGAGCAAGAAGGCATAGCAGCAAATGACCTAGGTGGGGTCACAGACCCCCAGATGTGAAAGGTGTGCGCCCAGCCAGAAACGAGACAGCAGGTGAGGACTGTGGTGAGCTGGTGAGGCCCCGCCCATCCCCAGCTATGCAGCTGCAAATATTTTAACACTGTCAGCTGAACAAAACATGCTATGGGCCAGATTCAGCCTCAGAACCACCAGAAATTATGGGCTTAGAGATAAATTTCGGTGACAGTAATTTCCCTGCTCTTTCTACACTGTAGTCTAGAAAGTTCTATAGATATTTGTTTATGTAAGGTCGGGCAAAAGATCCACCAGGTAGTGAACACCACCATCCTCAGGGGATACCCAGGGTTTCTGGTAAGGCCAATTTTGAACAGTTCCCCCCTCCATCTGTCCCCAGGAAGTTCTTTTGATCACATACAGTGGGGTTCACCAACCCATCACAAGGACTTGAGCACGGGCCTGGGGCAGGCTCAGACATAGGTGATGCCAGGGATCTTCTTCCCAACGTGGTTTGAGAACTGTAGCCCCAGGGCTTACTTCTGTTCCTTGTCCAGCCCCATCCTCTTCAAGGAGTGGTGGCGGGCGCAGCCCCGTAAGCTCCTTTCCTCCCCTTCCACCCCGCTCAGGTGACGGCGTGGGAGACGCCTGTGAGACAGACTTCGACCAGGACAAGGTCATTGATCGGATCGATGTCTGCCCAGAGAATGCTGAGGTCACCCTGACCGACTTCAGGGCCTACCAGACCGTGGTCCTGGACCCTGAAGGGGATGCCCAGATTGATCCAAATTGGGTAGTCCTAAACCAGGTGTGTCACGTGGTTGGCAACATCTCAGCTTTGCCTCAACACAGACGCAGGCCCTCTGAGAACAGTAGGAATGTAGGGAGTCCTGCCTACCAGCCAGGGACTATTCTCCATCATACATATCCCTCACCGTAGCCCCATGACCAAGTCCTCTCATCAGCCCCCGTATACAGACGATGAGATGAAGCCCTGTAAAGCTCCAGTGATCGCCCGTGGTGACCCTGCAGGTGAGTGGTCAGGACTGCTGGAAATGGGATCCAGGCAGCCTGACCCTGCAGCCATGCGCCTAATTTCCCCAGGACACTGCCTCCCATGGGTCCTCAACTAGAGAAGGCAGGCACAGAGAGACTTAGATATTCCAGCATCACCCAGCAAGAGATTCATTAGAAGTTTATGTTCACCAGCTGAGGCTTTACTGAGTCAGCTTAAGTGATAGTTTTAGCAATATTATTTCCATTCAGCTTTGAGCACAGAACAAGGGAGAGCAATTCCTCAGGTAATCAAGTCTTAACATGAAGGTCAGATATCGCTGACCGTTCATCCATGATGCCTGAGGTTCTGGGCTTCCTCAAGCTCACTCTGGCCCTTCGAGGATTGCTCTTAACTCCCTCAACTCTCTTTACAGGGCATGGAGATTGTGCAGACCATGAACAGCGACCCTGGGCTGGCAGTAGGTATGTCCAGGGCCTTTGGTACCACTTGTGTAGAATTCACTCTTTCCAGGTACTCATGGCGCTTTGTCTGCTTTTCTAATTTTATTTTGATCTTTACAGGATACACGGCTTTTAATGGAGTTGACTTCGAAGGGACCTTCCACGTAAATACCCAGACAGATGATGACTATGCTGGCTTTATCTTCGGTTACCAAGACAGCTCTAGCTTCTACGTGGTCATGTGGAAGCAGACAGAGCAGACGTACTGGCAGGCCACCCCGTTCCGAGCTGTTGCAGAACCGGGCATTCAGCTTAAGGTAGGGTGGTTTGAAGTCACTCATCTCCCTTTTTTCTGGGCCTTTCACATGCCTTTTAAATTCTGTATGTTCCCATATGGCATTTTGTTCATCTAAGAAATGGTTGCACTCTTGCTGGCGTTCAAGTCAGGGAACACTAGAGCCCACCCAGGTCCTTGCTCCATTCTAACTTCTGGGGGACGCTAGTGGTGAGACCATCAGCCCAAGTAGGGCCCAAGAGGTGAAGATTTGGGGGTACATCTCAAGCACACTGTATTGGAAACGGGCTCATCTGTTTCCTCGGTGGGGCCAACTTTACACAGGAGGCCTGAGAGGCTGCCTCTGCCACTCCTGCTGGAGAAAGGGCAGATTGCAGAACCCTCGTCAGGCACCTGTGGGAAGCAGTAGGTTTCTGGCAGGAAAAATATGGGGTGAGTGGAATATTGGCCAGGGCTGATTATTCCAGGGCTGGGATACCTCAGTAGAAGTGGTGTCTTAAGGGTTTATGCTCTTGTTCAAATCCAAGGCAGCCAGGTTGTAGCCATGAATTCGCTACCCCTTCACTGCCCCGTGGAGCCAGGAAGGGTGGTCTGTGCATCCATTCTAAAACCGTGCTCGTGTCATTGTCCAGGCTGTTAAGTCTAAGACAGGTCCCGGGGAGCATCTCCGAAATTCCCTGTGGCACACCGGGGACACCAGTGACCAGGTCAGGCTGCTGTGGAAGGACTCCAGGAACGTGGGCTGGAAGGACAAGGTGTCCTATCGCTGGTTCCTGCAGCACAGGCCCCAGGTGGGCTACATCAGGTAGGCGGGCGACTCATCTCATCTTGAACTGGAAGCAAAGCACACCCTCACTCTGCGTCTCAGAGCCTTCGCTGCGCTGAGTAGGCCTGACCCAGGATTGTCTGCGAGGGCCTGCCAGGGCTCCCGAGACCTCGGGCTCGCAGCAAGGGCTGGGGGAGCAAGGCTCAGGCTGACCACCTGGGCTTTAGGACCAAACTGAGGGTAGAAGGACCTTCTGGGGGAGACCTCAGCATAGGGGGACTAGAGTTCTTCTGCCACGTTCTGTAGAGAAGCCTGAGAGGGACAGGCGGACCCATGTGAGGCGAGATTCGTGGCCAAGGCTCCATCCACACCGCCCCCCAGGACCCCCCCGGGCCCTGTATGATAACTCACCCATGAATGTTTCACACTGCAGTGAGCCCCTTAGAATCTCTTTGTCCCCCTGGATGTAAACCCCATGAGGTCTAAGCCTGTGTTTTATTTGATCTTGGTTTCCCAATGACCACACATGGCATGACCTGATCTTCAAGCAAGTCAATGTAATCTGCCTTGTTTCCCTGTAGGGCTATTTTTTTAAACAATGAAAACTATCCTCAGAAGCTAGGATGGCTTAGGACTACATCTTTGAAATTTGGACCAGGTACTCACTTTCTCATTGCTCCAGTGTGCAGACGGACACCCCGCCAGCTTATGTGGTGCGTTTGCGAAGGAGAACCCGTGGCAGTCTCCTGAGCAGGGCAAGACAGCAGCCGGGGCCGAGAGGAGATCGTGAGGGCTAACTCACATTTGTTCTTCTCTGAGATGATACATAGAATGCACTCTTTGTCTCCCAGTAACGTGATCTTATTCTCAACTCTGGAAGCCCAATACCCCTTTTTTATAACAAATATTTAAGTGTCCTCTCTTCTGCAAAAAGAAATCATAGAAAATATAACCTACCTGCACATATAGTTTTAGAAAATCAAGTTGACACCTAACAATAGAGAAATAAGAATACTTTATATGAAAATGATTGAACATAACCACACCAAAACACAAAATGAAATAGACACTTACTTGTGCCTCTCCCTGGAATCCCTGTGAAGGCAACATTCTAATAATCCAGCTCTTATGTTGGTGATTTAAATATTCAGTTAGCGTTACCAGTAGTGATGTGAACTTCTAAAATGGTAAACAGTTTTTTTATTTATTTTCAATTAGAGTTGACATTCACTATTACTAGTTTCAGGTGTATAGCAGAGTAGTGAGATACAACTTCAAGTGATCGCCCGCATAAGTCTACTACCCATCTGACACCATACACAGTTATTACAGTGTTATTGACTATATGCCCTATGCTGATGCTATGCTTCACATCCCCGTGACTATTCTGTGGTTACTAATTTGTACTTCTTAATCCCTTCATCTTTTTACCCAACCCCCTTCCCATCTGGCAACCACCAGTTTATTTTCTGTATCTATGAGTTTGTTTTTGAACAGCTTTTAATTTTCGAATGGAACAAAGGACTCAACAATTTCTCAGCTTACCCTGGAAAATTCGGTTTATACTGGGGGTGGAGGGAGGCAAAAGTAGGTTTATAGTTGTGAGTACACAAAAGAGTTAATTTTTGTATTATTAATTATTGTATTATTCATTTGTATTACAACTATAAATCTTGTTCACACCCCTTTATTAAAACAGTACAAAAAAAGAATACATGTTCACAAGTAAAAGGGAGTGAGGTTCTAGACCTGGGTATTGATTAAACAGGCTCTTCACCTACCCAGGTGTCTGGAATGAATGACAAGTTTTTTTGTTTTGTTTTGTTTTGTTTTCCTGATCTGCCTTTTTTTTTTTTTAATGTCTTACTTATTTTTTTTTAATTTATTTACTTTTTAAATACATTTGTCTCTGCCTCCCCCCCACCTCTTTCCCTTGCCCCCTCCCACCTTCCCTCCCTCAGCTCTTCCCCTTTGGTTTTGTCCATGAGTCCTTGCTATATGTTCCTTGACTTTCCCCTTCCCTTCCCTTTCCCTGCCCCCCTTTCCCTCTTGTCTCTGTTGATTTCTTTTCCTTTCAGTGTTGCTGGTCATATTTTCCTTGCATCTTTGCATTGTTGGTTAGGTTCCGCTTATAGGTGAGATCATACGGTATTTGTCTTTCACCCCCTGGCTTATTTCGCTTAGCATGATGCTCTCCAGTTCCATCCATGCTGTCGCAAAGTTTAGTACTTCTTTTTTTCTTTCTGCTGCGTAGTATTCCATTGTGTATATGTACCGTAATTTTTTGATCCAATCATCTACTAATGGGCATTTAGGTTGCTTCCAACACTTGGCTATTGTAAATTGTGCTGCTATGAACATTGGGGTGCATAGGTTCTTTTGTATTGGCGTTTTGGTGTTCTCAGGGTATAGTCCCAGCAGGGGAATCGCTGGATCAAAAGGCAGTTCCATTTTCAGCTTTGTGAGGAAATTCCACACTGCTTTCCACAGTGGCTGCACCAGTCTGCATTCCCACCCACAGTGGACTAGGGTTCCCTTTTCTCCACAGCCTCGCCAGCACCTGTTGTTTGTGGATCTGTTTATGATGGCCATGCTGACCGGTGTGAGGTGGTACCTCATGGTGGTTTTGATCTGCATTTCTCTGATGGCTAGTGATGCTGAGCATCCTTTCAAATGTCTCTGAGCCCTCTGTATCTCCTCCTTAGAAAAGCATCTGCCCAGGTTCTTTGCCCATTTTTTGATTGGATTGTTTGTCTTCTTAGAGTGGAGTCGAGTGAGTTCTTTATATATCTTGGAGATCAAACCTCTATCTGATGTATCATTAGCAAATATATTTTCCCATAGGGTTGGCTCCCTTTTCATTTTGCTGATGTTTTCTTTCGCCGTGCAGAAGCTTCTTATTTTGATGAGGTCCCACTTGTTTATTCTTTCCTTTATGTCCCTTGCTTTAGGAGACATATCAGTGAAAAAATTGCTGCGTGGGATATCTGAGAGTTTCCTGCCAATGTTCTCCTCTAGGACTTTGATGGTGTTGCAACTTATATTTAAGTCTTTTATCCATCTTGAGTTTATTTTTGTGTATGGTGTCAGCTGATGATCCAATTTCAATTTTTTGCATGTAGCCGTCCAGCTCTCCCAACACCATTTGTTGAAGAGGCTGTTATTGCTCCATTTTATGCTTCTGCCCCCTTTGTCGAATATTAGATGTCCATAGAGACCTGGGCTTATTTCTGGGTTTTCTATTCTGTTCCACTGGTCTATGGGTCTGTTCTTGTGCCAGTACCAGATTGTTTTGAGTATGGTGGCTTTGTAGTAGAGTTTGATGTCCGGTATTGTGATCCCTCCTACTTTGTGTTTCTTTCTCAAAATTGCTGTGGCTATTCGGGGTCGTTTATGGTTCCATATAAATTTTTGAAATGTCTCTTCTATTTCTGTGAAATACGTGAATGACAAGTTTTAATTGTTCTTTCCAGGGCCCTCTAAGCCAACCAGCATCCCTGGCTTCTGTCATTCATGCCACAGAGACAGCCAAAAATGACCCCACAAATTTCTAAAACCCTGCTTTAGGGAGTACTGTCACTCCTGATGAATATTATTGCTTTGACTCCCACCAGGTGAAACTAACGAGACCTAGGAGAGAGCAGCGTTTTTTAGGCATGATGTCTAGCCAGGGCAACTCACAGAACAAGGAAGTCCCAAAGCTTCTTGGTCCTGGGTCACATTGTGATTTTTCTGTGACGGATGAGCAAGGACTCATTGAGCTTGACTCTGTGCCCAATGTCTTGCTGAGCCTTGGAAGAGACAGGAGATGGGAGGACAACTGGTCCCTGACCTCGTGGAGCTTCCTTCCAATCCAGTGGGGAAGGGGCAATAGCTAGAGTACAACCCAGGTCTGTGGAAAACAGAAGAGGAAACAGAGCAAAGATGCACGTGCATGAGAAGGGGGAGCCCTGGGTCTCACGGGGGGCACTGCTCCCTTACCTTGGTTTGAGTTTCATGGATACCCACTCGGGCTGTGTTGTCTGCAGGGTGCGATTTTATGAAGGCTCCGAGTTGGTGGCTGACTCTGGGGTCACCATAGACACCACCATGCGGGGAGGCCGGCTTGGCGTGTTCTGCTTCTCCCAAGAAAACATCATTTGGTCCAACCTCAAGTATCGCTGCAACGGTAATGTACTTCCTTATTATTGTACAATAATAAGGAATTAAATAATGCCTCCTTATTTTTATAGCACACTTTCCTCCCAGAGGCCCAATGTTCATGTCACATAGTCATTAAAACCTGCTAGTCCCTGTGTAACTGTAGTGAAAGGTACATCTCATTTTTGCTGTTTGATAGATGAGGAAATTGAGACCCATAGAATTTAACTTCTTGACATAGGATTTGGGGTCCTGTGAGAAATTCAGTCAGGTTTAATTTTCAGGCAGCTTTTACCTTCACAAAGTTCCAACATAATCACAGACTCAAAAGTGACTCTGCCTGCTAATATTCTCTGTGCCTGTGAATGAGCACTCGTGGGGTTCCCCACGATGATTTGCAAAGCAGCCTGAGGTAGAAAATGGCTGCAGGCCCCGTCGGGCAGGCTGACAGTGACCCCTAGAGGCCGCCTGCCCTGGGTGCGACGGAGCAGGTTTCCAGGGCTTACAGAGCCTTCCTAACCCCTGTGCCTTTTTTGTTCACAGACACCATCCCAGAAGATTTCCAAGAGTTTCAAACCCAGAATTTTGATCGCCTGGATAAATAAGCCCAAGGAGCAATTCACAACTGCTCTTCCAAATACTAAAGCCATATATTTTTTAACTTCCTACAACTTTATATGTACTGTGGCTTTCTTTTACCAGCCCAAATATATCAAACTTTTCCTGTGAATGTGGCAATAAAGAAGAGATAATTTCTAAAAACCATGTTACTCAAGATGTCACTTACACACCATCGAAGCCTGGGACACAAGTATGTTGTCCTGAGGCATCAACGTTAAACTTGTGGGGGGATCTTTCCTAAGACCAGGTCAGTCAGTGAGCATGTGTGAGAAACAGGGTGCTCAGGCCAAAGATCTCATCTTTGCCCACACCAGTTAGCTTCACACAAAACCTTACAGTTCCAGGCACACATCAGCACCCTCCTTATTCGGTGACCCTCGGAAACATGTGCTCAGAGGCACCTTCCCTATGAAGATTCTTCCTGACTAATGCTCAGAAATATTTGCCTAGTTCTTTCGGATACCCTCCTCCACACCACACACCCACAGAGACTTCAATGCCAGCACCTTCAACAATTACTGCAGGCTTATTGATATGTAGATTTGGCTCCCCCTAGTGGAATATACGCTTATTGAGCGTGAAGGACCAGGTCTACAATCCGTATCCCTAAATGCCTAGCAGTACAGCCATCTTCTGGTATCTATCCAGTGGAGACTGGTTATAGGACTCCCTGCAGATACCCAAATTCACAGATGCTCAAGTCACTTATGTAAAATTGCTAAGTATTTGCATAATATAAATCATCTCTAGATTACTTATACTATCTAAAGTAATATAAATAGCTGTATTGTTTAGGGAATAATGACAAAAAGGCTCCATGTTTAGTACAAGCCTAACTACGTAGTACATGTCAGCAACAATGTACCTTTTCCCCCCCAAGTATTTTCAATCGGTGGTTGGTTGGATTCACAGATGCAAAACTTGTGGATCCAAAGGGTAGGCTATACCTGGCATGTAGTTGATACCCAGTAAATGTTCACTGGGTTGATGGGCAAGTGGATGGGTAAATGCCTCAAGTAACAAGGACAATGGTATATATAGACCACATAAGCCCTCCTACAACTCAAAAAGCTGCTCACAACATATGGCCTAACCGTGGTGACATCAGTAGCATCGCTGCCTGTACAGGGCAGAAACTTGCTTCATTTGTGCACTAAAAATTCCATTCCAGTTGTAAAGCAAAGATCCAGGCCAATTTTTACAAATTCCTTAAGAATTTTGTTTCAAAGATTACTGCTGGTTAGTAATATATTCTATTCCAGAATTCCTGGAAATATCTGAACTCATAAATAAACGATAAACAGCACAGTTTTATAATTTCAATAGAACATACAATGGCATATGCATGGCCAGTGTGAGAGACAGAGGATTTCAGGACACACACATACACCTCCCCCCCCCCCCCCCCCCCCCCAACACACACAAAGCCTCGAGGTGTATGTTGCCTCCATTCTGGACATTCGACCACCTACATCACAGTCTTCAGGGAGTGGACAGGACTCGGGCCTGTCCAGCACTGTTCCCTCTCTGTCACGATCTGGTCTCCCGGGGATCCTGCTGCAGGAGCTGCCTTCATGGGTTTCTGGGCCATATTGCTCTCATAGGTCTTTTTCAGGCTCTGGTTCCACATACAGCAAATCTCTCCCAATTCCCCCAAAAATCTCAAAAGGAGAACCAAATTCATTTATTTGAAGATTGCCATCTCTCAATCTTCTCCCTGATCCTCACTATTTATATCTCACCAAACGCTTACTTCTTGAGCCTGAGGGCTTCCAGGAGCTCTCTGGCCTACTCGGTCTTCATCTACTCTATGGTACAGTTCGGTTATAACTTTATACACAGCTATTTCAATGCCCTTTTTTCTGAGTCCTTGTCACTTTATACTAGGCAGTCTGTGAAGAAGGCCACAAATCCTCTTGTTGAAGAATTTCTAACACTGAAGTGCATACCATGTACTGCACATGAAATACACTAATTTCTAATAGGAAAGTGTGTTGGTTGATCAGATCTGGATGGGAATCTGAGCTGAATCAAGAATCTTACAGTATCTTGATTGGACTTTCAGTGAGCCTGGTTTCCTTACTGAGAGCATCCTATGGCTTCTATAGGTTCTCGCCTACACAGCCTCCCACCTGCCAGTCTCCCTGCTGTTAATTGTGTAGTCGCTCCAAGAAAGCAATCTCTCCACAGGAAATAGTTTCTTTAGTTAATACCCTTGTGACTATAACCATGGGAGCACCGTGGACCCACAGAAGATCTAAAACGTAGTTCTATCCCTCAGGGAGCTTATTACAGTGCCAGAGGACAAAGTTATTATACACAGCCTGGGAGCAAATAGCACAGGTAGATCCAGTGGTGTGCCAAAGCCAGCGCATACCTGCTCGTAAGAACCAACCATTAAATTTTTAAGAATTTTGTGAGCCAGTGGTTAAAAAGTCGATAGTTTGAAACTGGCTTTGGTTGGAAGAGTTACACCACAGAAACTGGCAAACACTACAAATCAGGACTCCATAGAGCTTGTTGTCAAATACCAACACACAACTGGGTACATCTTGTCTTATTCCTAGTCATCCCTCCGCCTCCATATCTGGGAAGCTCTTATAGAAAGCTTGAAACTATCAGAAAACTATTTGTTTAAGAAGTGGGAAAGTCTTCTTAGAAGAAAACATAGGGAGGAAGCTCCTCAATATTGGTCTTGGCAATGAGTTTTTAGATACAATGCCAAAGTCACAAACAACAAAAGGAAAGATCAACAAATGAGACTACATCGAACTCAAAAGCTTCTGCACAGTAAAAGAAACAATTAACAAAATTAACAGTCAACCTACTAAATGGAAGAATGTTTTTGCAAGGGGTTAATATGAAAAATATATAAATAACTCATACTATTCAATAATAAAATTTAATTTAAAAATGAGCACAGTAACTAAATAGACATTTTTCCAACGAGAGCAACAAAATGGCAAACAGGTTCATGGAAAGATGCTCAAAAAAATGAAAAAGGACTCATGGACATGGATAACAGTGTGGTGATTGCTGGGGGAAGGGGTATAAGGAGACTAAATGGTAATGGAAAAAATTTAATAAATATTAAATTTTAAAAAAAGATGCTCAAGATGACTAATCATCAGGAAAATGCAAATCAAGCCCTAGTGAGATATTACTTCATACCTGTTAGAATGACTGCTGTCAAAGAGATAGAACAGGTGCTGGCGAGGGTGTGGAGTAAAGGGAACCCTCATGAACTGTTGGTGGGAATGTAAATTGGTCCAGCCACTAAGGAAAACAGCATAGAAGTTCCTGAAAAATAAAAGATAAAAAAGAAAACTACCACATGATCCACCAATTCCATTCTGGGTATATACCCAAAGGAAATGAAAAAAGGATGTTAAAGAGACCAATGCATTCCCACAGGTCTCTTTATTCCCAATAGCAAAGATGTGGAAACAACCTAAATATCCATCAACAGATGAATGGATTTAAAAAATTCTATATGTACATAAAAAATGGAATGTTATTCAACCATGAGAAGCAAGGATATTCTGCCATTTGCAACAACATGGATGGCCCCCCAGCGTATTATTAAGTGAAATAAGTCCGAGAAAGTCAAATTTGCATGGTATCACTTACATGTGGAATTTTAAATGGTCAAACTCATAAAAAGCAAGGAGTAAAATGGTGGTTACCAAGGAATGGAGAGTGGGGGGGAAAGACTGATGTTGTTTAAGGATACAAACTTACAATGAGTACTAAATAAGTCATAGAGATCTACTGCACTGTGTAATAGATATAGACAAAATATTGTACTGCAATATCAAACTTGCTAAGAGACTAAACATTATCCTAACCACTGAAAATAAAGGATGATTAAGCAATGTGATAGAGGAACTAAGTATAGATACAATAGCCATCATATTATAATATACAGGTGGGGCAAAAGTAGGTTTACAGTTGTTTGTATGGGAAATAATACACTAAGTCAAAAATAATAATACAAGAAAAAACTATTTCACATATTCACAACCGTAAACCTACTTTTGCCCCACCCTATATGAGTATATCAAATTAACACATTATATACCTTAAATATACACATTATATATCACATATATTCAATTCTTTAAAGTGGAGAAGTAGAATTGTGAAAATTAGGGAGCACCTGAGAGAGCCTAGCCAGGCACACACCATGGAAATGGACTGGCAGGTGTGGTGCCCTCTCCCCCAAGTCACACCTGGGATTTTTTAATGTTTATATTCAAGTTTAACACAGTCACTCAAATCCCTGTTGGGGGACCATGCGGGTTAGTAAGGTCCTTATTTGAATCATATGAACGTCCTAGGAGTCTGAGCCGTCAGTCACTCACTGGGACGAATTCCACTGTCTATCCTCCTCCTGACTTCTGTCTGAGATCGCGGGTCCTGAGGGGGCATGAGGTATGATTGGGAAAGAGCTGTGTGACTGTGGGGGAAAAGCTGTGCCTGGGTGGAATCCCACAGGGTGTGGGGAGAGACCTGGAGGCAGGAGGAGGGCCAAGGCCCCAGGGCACAGGAGCAGGTGCAGAGAGGGGCGGGGAGCGCATTCTGCCTCCACCCTAGGGAGAGAAAGGAAGCTCTTCCTTCTCCCTGCCTAGGGTATATTCTTATATTTCAGAATTATTACAGGTAATAGTCCTTAGCTTAATTTTGGTGCTGGGCTATAGAGTCAAAGAAAATGAGAAAGATGCAGAATCCAGTCACCTGTTATTTAAATATCTGTAAGCATTTTTTATGGCCCAAACCAGGAAGATAACTCAGAATATACTCAAGTGACAAAAAGAGAATCTGATCTACAAGTGAGGAAACCTAAGAACTAGGTCATTTATCACATGAATCTAAGGGAGCGAGGCATGAGGTGCCCCTGTTTGGAGGGCATGCGCCTGGGGGCCCTAACAACACTGGGACAAGGGGACAGGGCTCGATCTTTCCTCTGGTTTCATGAGGAAAAATACCCTTCAGTGTCCATAGCTCCAAATCTTACTTCCTTGCCCAAATCTTTGGTTAATAAATAACCTCAATCCACTGAGAATTTCTCCCCAAATTTACTGAGACAGTATAATTTCATTAGTGGACAAGTATCTTTTATTCCTGAGAAAACTTAGAATTAATATAGAAGTGCTGCATCCATCATCCTAGTATTTGTGTGCTACTTGAGAATTATTTTTGAGTATGTGGTATTTAAAGTAGTTGAAGTATTTAAGAGAATTTGGCATATTAGAAAATCTAATAAATTGAACTTGTGATTCTAATTAAAAATGTATAGTTGAGTATTTGATTTTAGATTTGTGATTTTAAGTGAAAAAGTATGGGAGAATTTGGTTAAACATATAAATAATTGTGAGGTGGTTAACATAATCTATAATCCACGATATTGTACATTTTTTATATTTACAAGAGCTACTTAGGTACCTCAGTAGGTTTTGTCAGACAAATGACAGAAAAATTAAATTGATGGGATTTAAATATTTGTATAATTAACGTAGTATCTTATTGTTATAGATTGATATATTGTTTATAAATGTAATTTTAAATACTTAAGTAAACTGAATTAACTAAGTTTGCAAATGAGACTAAACATTAATCAAGAGCTAAAAAGTGACTATAAACTGTTATAGAATAACAAGTAAATCTGTATATTTATAGAGTATAGTAATAATATTTTAAATTGAACTTATAAACATAAGGTTTTGCAATATATATCTTCAGTTAATCAAATACTAATTTTAAAAAGACCAATGTAGCCATAAGTTGTTTTCTGTATAGCAAAGCTAACCTCATAAGCAAAAAATCAAAGCCAACCAAAAACAGTCCAGTGACAGATGGGCGACACTGACAGGGCTGGTTTATTTTAGAAGAGCCCGAGGAAATGCATCCTCAACCACAAATGAGTGGCCGACAACCGCTCCAGAGCACGGCCCATTTTGACAATGGGGGCTGTTATCGTCCAGAGGGGATAGGACCTGGGTGCAGCTCTCCTCGCTGCAGGGGCATCACCAGGTGGCCGGCTGCAGCCTCACCCGGGCGCTCCTGCTCTGACCCCTCCTCCCTGGCACCACGGGCCCCGCCCCAGCCCCGGCGCGGGCCCTGTGTGGGCGCGGAGCAAGGAGCACCTCCCTTTCCTCCCTGCCTTCTGTTCCGGGGTGTCCCACCTTTTGACATCTCTGCACCACACTGGAAGAAGAAGAGTTGTCTTGTGCCACACATTAAATACATTGCGACCCATAATCTTGAAAAAAAAAATCTCATACTGTTTTAAATAAATTTACAATAAATTTACGGTTCACAGCCACCCTGGCTGGGCTGCACGGGGCCCGCGGGCTGCACGTGGGCACCTCCGCAGGATGCCCGAACGTGCCTTGTTCCCTGGAGGGCTGCAGGTGACTGAGGCCTGCAGAACGGCGGCTGCCCTTTTCTGACTGGACGCCCGACTGGGGAGTAATTACAGCCCATTCCTTAGCTTATCATAAAAAAAAATGAAAAGTGTTTTCCTCGCATGGCCCACCTCCTCAGCCATGTAGTGCACATGAATCAGTCCCTGAACTCAGGTTTGCAAGAAAACAACTTTATTTCCCAAATTTCAACGTGAATTTGAGAGCTCATTCTGCCAGGCTCAAGAGAACCATGACTCCAATCTTTCTTGGGGTTTCCCTTCTCCCAGGATCAAGACTCTGGGATGCCTTCTCAGTGTGAAGTCGGGGGGTGGAGAGGGGGTACATCTCTCCACGCAGATTCCTCCCAGCATGACCATGGTCAGCGCCTACCCCCCATCCTCTGAGACTGAAAGTCCACAATTGCACCCCCAAAACTGTCTGCACCTGTGCGGCCATTTCTTTACTGGCCCCACCTGAGCGGCTGCAGGAAGCCCACAGGCCTCCCCTCCCCTTTTCTCAGTCTCCCTCCGGGTGTGGGAAAATATTTCCCTGGAATGAGGAGGGCAGCCTCCTCCTCCCCCTCCCCTTTCCCCTCCCCTTCCCCCTTCCCCCTTCCCCTCCCCCTCCTCTTCTTCCTCCTCTTCCTCCTCCTCCTCCTTGCTTATGAAGCAAGAACTTGTGTCTGCTTCCAGCCTTCCTTCACTCACTCCCCAAGCTCCACATGTCCGTAAGGCTGAGTTTTCAGGCACCTGCCACACCCGCTCTGAGGTAACAAGTTCAGAGTCCACCCTCTGCCTGAGTGGGAGGACTGCGGAAGAGGGACTATGACAGGGAAATGAGTGACTCCCCCACCACATTCTGAACAACCTCAAATGTTGGTGACTGAAAGTGTATGATCATGTTTGTGTGGGGAGGGGTTACCTGAAAAATTAAAATAGCCACCAGGGATACTGTGTGGAAAAGTCAGGCTTAATCAAGGTGAAACCGGAGTTGCTCAAGAGGCAAAGGGAGACGGTTGGAGGAAGGAGAGAGAGGGATTCCCCGAAGCAAAGTGGCGCAGAGGGGTGGCAGGGTCTGGTGTAGTCCCACACGCAGTGAGAAAGTGGGCGGAGCTTCTAACGGGGCACCTGTTAGCAACTGCAATCTGGACACTTCAGCGCGCACCCTGGAGCAGAGGCCAGGGCTCCCAGTAGCCACGTCTGCAACGGCGGGCAGGCCGGTCATGGGGAACACCAATGCATCCACCCTGGAAAAAAGCGCTCCTCCCCTGTGCTCTGGAGGACTGGATTCCCGCAGAAATACCCAAGAGCTAAGGAGCAACAACAGAGGTGGTAACCGTGAAAGATAGGGCCCTAGTCTCATCTTCTGAAGCCATATAAACCCAGAGGTTCTGAAGAGGAGGATGGGGTCAAAGAAGTTCCCCCAATAAGGGCTGACAGAGGAGGCTGGCTGGGTGAGAGGGCAAGAGGACAGAGTGACAGCAGAGGGGAGCAGACGGAAGGAAAGTCAAGGAAGGGAGGACACGGGGGCCAGGGCCAAAGGGACCTGCACTCAGGGAAGGGAAGTGGGCCACAGGGGAGCAAGGGCCACCTCCAGACTCTGCACCCCCAGTTCCAGAAGGTGTTTCTGGTGACACTGCACATCCAACCACCAGTCCCCGGAGGCAGAAGCAGGCAGCCTCAGACCCACATGCGGAAACAGCAGGGCATAGAAACATAGACACTGTCCTACAACTTCCGCACTTGTGCTCTTCCTGTAAGAAGGAATATAGTAGTCTCAGAGTTAATCAAGTGTCAAAGAAACCAATGAGCAATTTAAACAGGTTCAGCAGAATATTAGCTAAAAGTATGGGTGATTAAATGATATAAGTGAGAAAAAAAAACAAATGTAAACAAAACAAGCAGCCTTGGCTTTGTCTTCCAACTCACACCACCAAGGCTGGACCCCACCTCAGTTCTGAGTCACTACAAATTGGACCTGGATTAGTCAGCTCCTACTGTTTGGATTTATTCTTAAAAGTAAAAGATGCCATGTCCTTCACTCTAGAAATTTATAAAGAGCCCTGAATAGGCAAAGACAGGTTAGAAAGAACAAAGTGGGAGATACCATGCTCCCAAATTTGAAAACAGTATGGTAGTGACATAAAAACACACATACAGATCAATGGAATAAAGTAAAGAGCCCAGAAATAAACCTTCACTTACATGGTCAATTAATTTATGACAAAGGAAGCAAGTTTATGCAATGGGGTAAAGACAATCTCTCCAATAAGTGTTGGGAAACTGAACATATAGACATGCAAGAAAATGTAATTTGACCACTTTATTACACAAAAATAAACTCAAAATGGATTAAAGACTTAAATGTAAGACCTGAAGCCATAGAACTCCTGAAAGGAAATATAGGCAGTAAATGCTTTGACATTGGCTTTAGCAATGTCTTTTTGGATATGTCTCCTCAGACAAGGGCAACAAAATGAACAAATGGGACTACATCAAACTAAAAAGTTTTTGCACAGCAAAGGAAACTATCAGAAAAACAAAAAGACAGCCAACTGAATAGGAGAAGATATTTGCAAACAATATATCCATTAAAGGTGAATATCCAAAATATACAAGAAATTCATACAACTTCATAATGAAAATAACAAACAATGCAATATGAAAAATTATGGTTGATGGACATATGAAAAGACACTCAAGGTCACTAATTATCAGAGAAATGCAAATAAAACCACAATTAAATATCACCTTACACCTGTCAGCATGACTACCATCAAAAAATCAACAGACAGAAAGAATTGGTGAGAATACAGAGAAAATGGAACACTGGTACACCATTGGCGGGACTGGAATTTGGTGCAGCCACTGTGGAAAACAGTGTAGATTCCTCAAAAAACTAAAAATAAATCTACTAAATGATCCAAAAATTCCACTTCTGGGTATTTACTCCCTCTCCCCCCCAAAAAAACACTAATTCAAAAAGATATATGCACCTGTAGCTCATTGCAGCATTATTCACAAAAGCTAAGACATGGAAGCAACCTCAGGATCCATGGATTGATGAGTGGATAAAGAAGATATGGTACATATTTACAATGGAACATTACTCAGCTCTAAAAAAGAATAAAATCTTACCACTTGCAACAAAATGGATGGACCTAGAGAGTATTATGCTAAGTGAAATGTTAGAGAAAAACAAATATCATACCTCACTTATGTGTGGAATTTTTTAAAAAATAAAACAAAACAAAAACATACCTACAGCTATGAAGAACAAGCTGATGGTCATTGGGGCTGACTGATGGGTGAAAAAATAAGTTAAAAAATGATTTAAAAAGAAAACAAAACAAAAAAAGAAATTCCACAGCTGAATGCGCCAGATGGGTGTTAGAGCCTGGGACCCAACACTCCTCTGGAAAGTCACAGCTTCAGTTCAAAGGACCCTGAAAAAAAGGGACTCTGTTATCCAGCCTGTGGTCAAGCACACAGTTTCCCCTTCACTAAGCTTAACTTGCTAAGTAATATCAAATTTATACATTATAAAACACAATAGGGTCCTGACCAGGTAGCTCACTTGGCTTGAGCATTGTCCTCATATACCAAGGTTGCAGGTTTGAACCCAGATAAGGGCACATACAAAACCACAAAAAGCAACGAATGAATGGTGAAAAACACATACATCAGTGAAAAACACAAATCAATGCTTCTTTCTCTCAATATCTCTACCCGCCTTCCTCTCTCTAAAATCAATAAATAAAAATTTAAAAAACACAATAGGAAATCACTGTCAGAGCACATATGTCTTTAAAAAAAAAAAAAGGAGTTGTCCAAGTGTGAACATCTCTTGCCACATTTTGGGTTTTTTCTAAATAGTCATTCATTAATTGCTTATTTTATAGTATTCACCAGAGTAAATAGTAGCAGGTAGCTAATGTCTAAGAAAAATGTATGGAGAGGAAATTGTCATTGAAAATTTTCTCCACTAGTTTATTTTTTTTAAAGGTTTTATTTATTTATTTGTAGAGAGGGGAAGGAAGGGAGAAAGAGAAACATCAATGTGTGTGATTGCCTCTCGTACACCCCACAACCAGGGACCCAGGCCACAACCCAGGAGTGTGACCTAGACTGGGGATTGAACTGGCAACCCCCTGATTCTCAGGCCCGCACCCAATCCACTGAACCACACCAGCCAGGCACTACTAGTTTAATTTTAATGTGTTATCCTCACACAAATCCACCCTGCACCCACCCCTCCCCCACTGGAATTCTGAGGATCAGGGTTTGAGACCTAAAATCTCATAAGTCTTTTTTAGCCTTGTGATTCCTACAAGATCCTAGAGGATGAGGATTATGCAATATTCATCTCCATACCCCATCTTCAGCCCCTCAATCAAATCAAGTATTTGTTGAATTGGACAAACCAACTGCCCAAGACCAATAGAAGGCTTCAAAACCTCCAAGGGATCCACTAGGGGGCAGAAATCCCTTAAAAATAGACATTCTCAAAGTCACCAAGTCTGCCCAAAAACCTCTGAAGGTTAAATGAATGTTATTTCCAATACCTTCTACCCAATCTTGAACAGTAATAGAAAAACAATCTCAAAACTATTCATCTCAATTGGCTATTTAAAAGCAAAAGACTGGTGAATGATTATAATGCATTGTGAAAACTTCAGAAGGAAATGAGAATGTTTTGTGGACCATTTGGGTCTTTGGCAGGGGGGGCAGTTTTAAAGTTATTAGTTATTTAAATCAGTATTTTTTTTAATTATTGATTTTAGAGAGGAAGGGAAAAACATTGATTTGTTGTTCCACTTATTTATGCACTCATTGGTTGATCCTTGTGTGTGCCTTGAACCCCCAAACTTGATGTATGGGGACAACACTCTAACCAACTGAACTACCCGGCCAGGCCAAAATCAATACTTCCTAATGGAAACAACTTAACCAAAAATCTGTCATAGAATTTTGAGACTCATTAAAACAAAGTTTAATGAGCAAAAAAATAACCCTATTCTGAACAAGCTGCACTTTTTTTTTAGCTAAAATGATTACTAAAGTTTATTAAAAGTAAAATAACAAGTATAATTTATTATACACTTACTCTACTCCTAGCACTATACTAACTGCTAGTGGTTCAGTGCTTAAGAACTCTTACTTACCAAAACATGCAACTAAACAAAAAATCACCACCACCCATAAAACAACCTAAATTTGAATTATTGTGAATTATTCTCTAAATGAACACTGAAGCCTCATTTTCTTGTTTTCTTTCTGGAAATGCCTCAAGAAGGCTTTTTCCTTGCCCTTCAACCTAAATTCATAGGATAGTCTTCTCTGTGAGTCAAGCAAAGAGCTATTTATCCATCTGTTTATTCATTTACTCACTCACTCACTCATTCATTCAAACACCCACTTAACAATCACTGCACTGTGTGCCAGACACTGTGAGGGATATGAAGGATACACAGACCCAGCTGGCTTAGGCCAGGCTTCTGTGTGAGTATTTTCATTCTAATATTGGTCATAATTGCAAAGCTATCATTTATTGTGAAGTTGGATCTCTAGACACCCTGCTCTCTGACTCTATTCATAAAGCATTTGTCTATTGGGAAGAACCCCCACTTAATCGTGAGAGTTTTTAGCTGGGTCAAAAGAGCCCACCCTGATGCCCCACCAGGAAGAATGATTGTCCAAGGAGCAGGGGCAGCCTCCCAGGCCAACACAAGTGCTTGGCAGAAAACTGTTTGGCCTGCAGAGTGTTTTCATTGTTGTTTGTTGTTGTTGTTGTTTGTTTTGCTAACTTGAACAAATCTTTAAAACCTGGTAAAGTTCACATAAAAAATCTGTATTTCCAGCTTCTCTAAAAAATCAAAGCTCTGGCCACACTATCCGCGTTCCTACACAGGGACCTTAGAGAGAGCCATGTCATTTATGTGCCCAAGTCCCCTTTCCACGCTCATTAAGATCCTGCCTGTCCTTCTAAGTGACTGACTCTGAGACCCTTGGCTAGAGATGTCCAAGACCTTTTGCAGGGAGCAGCCCTCTGGCTGACAACCTGTTAGGTAACTTGTCCCTGGTCCCACAGACAGAGAATGGCAGGGCCTGGACACTAACCCAGCCGTCCTAACTCCACCTGAGCTCGAGTTGAGTAACTGAAGAGTTTAACAAAGAGACTGTTTAAGAAGGTGGGGGCGGCTCCCAAGCACAGCAGGAGAGCTGTCCCCACCCTTCCCCACCACCCTTGGCTGAGCAAGTGGAAAGAGTGTCATTGTTCCCGAGAGGGTAGGGTGCAGTGAGGGCCAGCCAGCACAGCGGTGGGTGGCCGTTGGCAGAGGGGCACAGCCACTCTGCAAAATCCCCAAGGAGGAGAAGCCCAGCATCAACCCTCTCCCTTCCCCCATGACTCAGACTCCACCAGAGGCAGATGCAAGGGAGACCACTGATGCAGAACCTTCACGCCAGCCCCTCCTGACAGAAAGCAGAGTGAAAGCAGGTGAGGAGTGGGCCCCACTTTTGCCCCAGGACAAAGGGAAGAACCAGCACACCTTAATTAAGCCCACCCACACCTTAATTAGGCTCCACCACAGGGCTCTCTGACTCAGGCACCAAACCAAAAACAAAAACAAAAAAAATCAGAAATAAAACAAAAAACCATCACATTGCCAACAAAGACAATGAGGAAAAAGACTAACAAAAACAGTAATGGCCCAGACACTTTGTCCACATTACCTCTAATCCTGACAACAATCCTGTAAGGGCAGGGAAGGGGGTGGGGGCTGGGGTAAGGAGTGAGGGAAGAGAAAGAGGATTCCCTGTTTGTACCGGAAGACACTGAAGCACAGAAACTGAGGGACTTGCCGAATAATACCTACTTTATAAATTGTGGAGGCAAGACTCAAACCCATGTCAGTGGCTCTAAAATTATCCTAGAGTTATAGAAAATATTCATCAGTTGTTCCAGAAAGAGTTAATACAGCAGGCCTGAGACTGCTAGCTCTTAGAAAGCCCCCTGGCCAGCTGCCTTGATGAAGTTCACAGAGCCAACAGCTTTATACAGAGGCCCTGGTTAACCTCAGGCCTGGAGGAGAGCTCACTGGGCTCCCTCTTGCTTCCCAATGCACATGTGGCCTTGCTCACATCAAGGAGACTTTTGTTTCTACTCAAATTCACTGTGACAGATGCTTGTGGTGGCCTGTTCTTTTCTCTTATCACTGGTCACTCACTGGCATCAAACTGCCAGCACCTGCAGTCCTTTGGTTCAGATGATTCTCTGCTACTGACACCACTTTTTCTGCCCCAGTAGCCAAGCTGGAAGTGCAGAGGAATTGAAAGCTCTCAGGAATGTCCCGACTGGCCCCTCGCATTGGGGGGATCCCTCTGAATGCAGTTACTCCTGCACACCACCCCAGCACCATGGCCTCCGTGATAGCTACCTCCCTGTCCTGCCTCACTCCCCACTCCCCAACTGAGGCTTCCTTCTGAGTGAACAAGTTATATGCGAATCCTTGTCTCACGATCTCCTTCTGGGTTAACCCAGCAGAAGTGAGCCTCCATCAGCACTAGCCCACTCTGATTTTACTTACTCCAGAGTTCGGGAATATGAGGTTTGAATGGATGCCCTGTGCTCGTGAGCGCGTGCACACATAAGCACAGGCATTTCCCACTTCCCTCTGAACCAACCATCCCAAAGGCTTCCATATCCCTCAGCCACTTAGCTGGGCTTTACTGCCCCTCCACAAATAGCCCAGAAGTCCAATAAGTCAAAAGGAAATGAGAACAATGGGGAAATAGCGATAGAAAAGCCCATGGAGCTTGGTAGGTAGTCATTAAATATCTGTTAATCAGAGAAGCAGGCAGCCTCTGCGCCATTGCCCCCCACCCCCAGCCGTCTGCTGCGTTATCTTTCTGGGCACCAAAGATGACTCCCCCACCCCTACTCTCTCTATGCATAATGATCCAGAACTGTTGGTTTTCTCTAACTATTCTTCTGCATCTTCAGGAGAGTGTGCCAGGGAACACACTCTTGAAACAAACAGCCTGCTTGTTTCTAAGTACAGCTCCATTTAGCAAGCACAGCTGTCGCTCCTCCTGGTGGCCTGCTGGCTCATTAAGGGCAGCTGGTCTCACCCCTGCCACCTGCCCAATGGGAAAATTTAACTCACTGAAACTCCCTCCCAATTCAGGGATCATCTCAGGGGTCGCCCTGAGAGTTAGCGTCTCTTTCATGAACAAGTGACAGGGAACTCACTGCAACACGAGGTAGCCCATCCTATTGTTGGAAGGCTGTCGTCAGTAATATTTTTTTAATAGACATTTATTAAACACTTACTATCTTCCAGGCACTATTAATAGTCCTTTAGCTGTGTGAACTCAATTAATCCCCACATCAGCCCCAGGAAATAGCTGCTGTTATCATCCCCAGCACAGAGAAGTGGAGTAGCTTGCCCAAGATCACAGATCTGACACATGGGAGAACAAGTTTTCAAATAAAAGCAGTCTTGCTCCAGAGCCTCCTCGTATTGCCCTTTTCTTATTTAAGGCAGAAACCTCCTGCCACATAACTTAGTCTTCTTAGGTCCGTATTCTTGTGACATTGTGAAGAAAGCCAAGGACCCTCCCCTTGTCACTGAGCGAACAGGGGCCACCCATGTGGCACCTTGGTGAATGACCCAACAATTAATGCAGGGAGGAACAGGTCTTTATTTACAATATTCCAACCTTGGAGAGGCTCAGCACACTTAGGCTCGGAGCCCTTGTTCCCCATGAGACCCAGCACTTCTCCTGTTCCCCAGAAGTCTATAAGCCAAAAGCAAACCCAGGAGTTCCCCATTTCTTTTCTTAAGCTGACTACACAAACAGTCTAACAGCAGATCTCTCCCCTTCAGGGTCTGGGGTATATTGTCATCAGCCTCCACGTAATAGCCCAGAAATACATGTGCCGAGGAGCACTGGATCATAGCAAAATCCAGGAAAGGCACGAGTCTCAAGGGTCCACATAAAGCCTGGTTTTGCACGGCAGCAGATCAGCGTCTCCGGAGTGAGCTAGAGCAGGCACGATCCGAGCAGCGAGCCTGCTTTCTTACGACACCAGGCTGCTTGGTCAGATCCTGCCTACACACATAGTTCTCTCCCTCTCACATGGCTGCTACATCATCCCTGGCTCATGGCTCTTCTCCCTTCCCAGCAGCACGGCCAAATCTCCTCACGGCTGCCCTCCCCAGTCAGGGCAAGAGTGACTCAGTGATTCACCGGGCACCCACCTCCCTTGACTAGTCACAAGGTAGGATACACCCTTCAAGTCATGTACAAACCGTCTGAGCCTTTTGCAGCTTTTGCCCAGGGCAATAGCACAGCTTCCCTTCAGGGAAGACATTGCCATTGTTATGGAAAGTATCTTAAGCCATATCATCTGCTTCTCCCCTTCCCCCAACCCTGAGCTGTGGGGGAACACGCTCTGTACCCCATTTCACCCTTACCAATGTGCGCATGGACACGAAATTTTGCACATCGTTTCGGGGAGTCAGCCGACTCCAGCAGGTGACACCCAGGTTAAGAGCGCTGCCACCGCACCAACACAGGATACGTGGCTTTTGCATCTGTTCAGCGATCCCTTCTATATCCTCATGTTTCTCCAGGCTAACTTTTTACAGTTCCACATGAAAGGATGTTCAGCGTCACTAGTTACCCAAGAAAAAGAAAATTAAACAATAATGAGATTCAAACAATAATGAGTGCTATTTTGTACTTTTGAAGCTAGCAACCACAAAGACTCAAAAATCGCGTGCTGGAAGGGTTGTACTCATTTGTTGCTACTGACATTGGACCTGTATTCACTGACTTTAGAAAGAAGTTTGGCAGCACATAGGAAAAGAGTGATGAAAGTACCCACAGGCTTTTGACCTGATAATTCCATTCCCAGATTCCAAGTCAATGGATAGATGGAAATAAAAGCCATATGTGGAAAGATAGTATGGCAAACTTACCTCTAAGGGGAAAAAGGAAAAAACTTAAAGCCCAACAAAACAATTGGGAAATTAAAAGTAAATATAGTCATTAAGATAATGGAACATATCAAACAAAGGAAAATGTTATAATAATATTCAGAGAAAAAAGTGGAACAGAGAAAGCAACATCAGGACTGTTGCTAATTAAGGGGCGATAAAGTAGGAATGCCCAGGGAGCTTGAATTTGCTTTTTAGTGCAAGTGACCAAACAATCAGAATAAAAACAACTGAGAGGGGGGAGAGAAAGTCCATTAAGGGATCAGAGGAACACTTAAAAGGAAAAAAAAACCCATAAATAATTCCCCCCATGAAATATGAGAAGATATGTGCTATGGTCTGAATACTTGTACTTCTCCTCCAATTCCTATGTTGAAATTCTAACCACCACCCCCAAATGTGAGGTGGTCTTAGAACATGGAGTCCTGAGAAGTACTTCAGTTTTGAGAGTGGAGCCCTCATCAAAGAATAAAAATGGCTCCAGGGAGAGCCCCTGCCTCTCCTGCTGAGCCCGGACACAGACAGAAGGCACTGGCTGTGAACCAAGAGGAGTGGCCTCACCAGAAGGCACCTACGCAGGCGCCTTGATAAAAGCCACCCAGTCTATGGTATTTTGTTACAGAAGCCAGGAGAGTCTAAGACAATATGCACCTGGGAAACAAGAACAGAATGTTATATTTAAGGAGGGAAAGGAACCATCAGAAAGCAGAAAAGAGCTTATGGAGTTAGAATTATGATAGCTAACATAATAAATTCGCCAGGAACTCTGGAAGATAGAGGACCCAGACCAGTACAGGAAACAAACTAGACAGAAAATGGGAGGCCAAAAAATGACCAGCTAGAAGGCTTAATGTCTACCTGATAGGAATCCAGAAAAAGAGGTCCCAGACAATTCCCAGGGCAGAGTCTAACTGCCCGACCCACACTTGTGTAGGGAGGGGTGGGTGTGGCTCCTTTGGGATCTATAGGGCAAGGACACTACCTCCAACGTGACCACACCTAGGAGCGTGGCCCCCAATAGGGAAAGCAGCAGGTGCTTTAGGAAGTGAGGGTTAGATGAGGAACAGCCCAAAACCACAAATACTAATATACAGGAATACCCGTGACTCCTAATAAACAAACATTCTTCTCTACCTACGGATAGAACAAACACCTTCAATGTAAAATCTTGCCCTCTAGACCTTTTGTGCATCCTCATAGGGAAGATCTCTTAGGCACGTCCTACATGGCAATTGCTTCACATGGGTTATCTCCTTAAACCCTTACAACAACGCAAAAAATAAAATACTCATACTATCCCGATTTTACAAATGAGGAACCTACTGCCCAGAGAGGTTAAGAAGCAAGTTCACTCAGCTAATGAGGAGGAAAGCCAGGATTTGCACAAGTCCATCTGCCTGTGGAGCTTGCCTCCAACCAGTACATGCACCACAGGACTTCACATGCTTCTCCCTGGGGGCTTCCCAGGGCTCCCGGAGACCCAGGGGCCCCACCAGACCCAGCACCCAATCGGGCAGGAGCACGTAGCTCGGCACCTCGCCTCAGAGCCCCTGCCATCCCCGGTCACACACAGGAGGGCCTCCGCATCCCTGTCATAGTTTCTTGTAATGGACATATAAAATTATATTAATTTCAGGTGTAATCATGATTCAATATTTGTATATACTGTGAAACAACCACCATAAGAAGTCTAGTTTCCATCTGTCACTATATATAGTTTACAAGGGTTTTCATGGTGAGAAATTTTAAGAGTTATTACTCACTTAACAACTTTCAAACATGCGATACAGTGCTATAAACTATAGTCACCACACTGTACATCACGTCCCATGACCTACAGCATGGAAGTTTGTATCTTTTGACCCCCTTCACCGATTTTGTCTAACCCTACCCTCGCTAAGCCCCCACCTCTGGCAACCACCAGTCTCGCCCCTCCTCCTCTTCTCACCTGGCACTCGGGGCTGCCCGCAGGTTTGCTCAGGCTGTGGAGGAGGAACCCGCTCTTCCCCAGCTGAGAAGCCATACAAAGCGGAAGCTCAGGTAGTTTTGAGAGCACTATACAACGGATGCTTCATGGGCAGCAGCAAAACACAGGACGCCGGTGCGCCTCCACAATGAGAGCAGGTATATTGAGTTGGCCAAAAAATCCTTACTTTTCTTCCATACTATGGCTGTAGTACCGCTTAGTTGCCTTCATTCGAAACAATTTTGTTAGATTGTATTGTGACAGCTGTCGTATCAGTCTGCATTTTTAAAAACTTATCAAAATTGGTGAATTTTTGTGCAGCCATTTTAATATTGAAGAAGGAAGAAAATGCAACATTTTCAGTGTATTATGCTTTATTATTTCAAGAAAGGTAAAAATGCAACTGAAACGCAAAAACGAAATCTGCAGAGTGTGGAGAAGGTGCCATAACTGGTCAAACATGTCAAAAGTGTCTGTGAAGTTTCTTGTACTATTGACATTTTGGCAAATAATTCTTTGCTGTGGGGCTCTGTTAGGCATTGGAAGATGTTTAGCAGCACCCCTGGCCTCTACCCACTAGCAGCCAATAGCAGGAGATAGTCGACATACTCAAAATATCCAAATCAATGAAGATATTGGTGAAAATGAAAAATGTGTTTTTTATGTTATAGGAAAAATTTAACAGACTTTTTGACCAACCCAATACAAAGAGTGCCTGGGCTGCTGGGAGGTTCCGTGGCCTCAGGCTGAGGCTGGGCCCCGCCCTGACGTGCCCTCCTCTGTCTTTTCTGTCTCTTTCTCCCTTACTCCTTTTTTTAAAAAAATACTGACCTGGACAGAGAAGTTTTCAGCACTTATCAAACATTCATTCTTAATTCCATTGAATGCGAGATCTCTATAAAAGTCCTTGAAGTGGGTCCCAATTTCAGGTCCCAAATTCAGATGCTCAGAAAACAAACTTTTTCTGTCACAGAATTTCATTTGTTTTGATCCCTGTGCCACTGACAGCAGAAACATAATCTCAGTTTGGAATTTGCTCACCCCCTGAATGGTCCCCCAAACTTTGAGGGATGGGGTCTTCAATGTCTCCTTGTTGCCCATTTATCTGGAGGGCGTCACCATTGTCACTTACTTTGTGTCCTGCACAACCTCGGCGCACCATCCAAAAATTTGCTGTTGCTACTGTAACAAATTACCACAAACTTAGCTGCTTAAGACAACACAAATAAATTAGCTCCCGGTTTCTGTAGGTCATAAGTCCAACACGGGTTGCGCAGAACTAAAATCAGGGATTGTCCCAGCAGGGCTTCTATTGTCTTCCAAAAGCATTCAGGCTTTTCGTCCAATTCAGCTCAGTTCTTTGCAGCTCAGGGGCTGAGGTCCCCATTCCCTTGCTGGCTATCAGCCCAGGTTACCCTTTGCTGCTGGAGCTGTGTCTCTGAGCCTTGCACACAAAAGGGCCTCTCAGCACCAGCAACGAGGCAGCAAATCCTTTCCACACTTGGAAGACCTCTGGCTGCTCCTGCCGCTGCACCTCTGAGGGGCTCTTCTGCCTCCCTCTTCTGCTGGTTCCATTGGGCCCACCAGGATAGCCAGGCCGCTGTCCCTATTTTAGGTCAGCTGATTAGCAACCTTAATTCCACCTGCAAAGTTGCTGCCCAGCCATGCTAAATTGGTGTTTCACTGAATAACCGAGGGATGGGAGAATGATGCAGGGAAGGAAAGGGATTTTGAAATTCAGCCTGTCACATAGACCCTGCTATGTACACTCCCCCAAGGGGTGCAGCGCAGCTGCCCCGCACACCCAGTGAGGCATCAATCACCTTCAAGGTCATGGTCCTCTTAAGGGAGAAGCTCGGCTGCCACTACTGTGGCTGTCTCCAAGGAGCTCGCTCTGCTCTGGATCACAGCTGGATGAGAACCACTGGAGGCCCAAGGGTCACCTCTGCCTGAACACACAACACAAACCGTTTCCTCCTGGGGTCTCCTGGGCTCTTTCCCGTTGCAGAGCACAGTATATTTGCCCCTCTCACCCTAGGAACCAGCATTTCTGTGCTGCCTTGGCTTTTCCTTCTTCCTCCCTTCCCCCACCCCAGAGGAATCTTTTTTGTGTCCATAGGAAATCACTGTCTGATCAAGCCCCACAAGTCCCAAATACTTCGGCTCGATCCAGAGTCCTGTCCACTGGCTGTGGAGGGCAGAGATACTAGGCTTTCAGAGGCTGAGGCCAGGTCTGCTTTCCTCTCTGTCACATTCCTCACCTGAGGCAAAGGGCCTAGGAGTCAGCTGCTCTAAGGTTCAAGGGTGGGTATGGGAGGCAAAAGTGGGGAAATATTTCTAACATGTTTTCCTGCCACTCTCCTGACCTGGACTAGTCTTTAAAATGCCCTTGCTGTTTAATCTATCACTGGCTCCTGTCCTTGGTGACTAAGCTAGAGCTGGCATCTCCCTGCCCCAGGCTGTGCCCTCAAGGGCCGGACCCGGAGGGGCTGTGGGCAGCTTTGAAGCCTGCACCCAACCTCTGAGCCTCTTCTGTTCACTCTTCCAAGCCTAGTTCAGAGGTCATCTCTCTGTGTGGCTTCTCTTTCCCTTCACTCCCTACCAAGTCTGGCACTCTGTTATGGCAGCCCTAGAAAACTAATACAATGTTAAATTTCTATCCACATCGTATGTATTTTTAAACATTAATTTTTAATGCAGATATTTTACACAGACTACAACAGTTCAGCCTGTTTTAACATTTCTGCATTTTTAATGTATTGGAAACGACCACCACCCCTCAGAAAATGGCCGGGGTGTCTCTGTACCTGTGAGCAGCCGCAATGAAAGGCCTTGGCCATGAGAAAACCCAGCGGCCCAACTGGCAGCCCTCCGGAGAGCCGGAGCGACGGAGCCCGGACACAGCCTTTGGATCGGCCCGAGCGCCAGCTGGCACCATTAGACAAAGAAGGCTCTGAGTGTTCTCATTAGGCTGGCAGCATCCCAGCTTCCCTCCTCCCAACCCCCATAAAACCATCTGGAAAATGAAAATAATACCTTCTGCATCCTACCAAGCTCCAGGGACCGTGTGAGGAGCAGGGAGAGATTACCAACTAAGCCCCCCACATTCCTAGAGGAGGTTGCCCTGGAATAGGCTATTGTTGGGCCTCATTTGCCCGACACAGCAGAAGCAAGACATTGATCAATTAGGGCTCTCCGCAGCTGCCCTGACCCCGCCTCAGAAGCTACTTCTGCTTCTAGCCCACCTGATGGAAGGTGAACTGCCCACAATGTTCCACTGCAGCCTGAGGTTGAACCACCTGAGAGGAGAGTTAGCAGAGCTACGCAGACTCAGTGAGCCCGAGTCACCTGGGGTTTTGTCAGCATGCAGATTCTCATTCAGCCCATCGGGGACAAGGTCCTGGGCTTCTGTGTTCCCCCCAGCAATGCAAATATTACTGGTCAGGGTGGAAAGGCGCTAGACATACAGCAGGAGGGAACTTGGTCTCAAATGTGCTCTGACAGAAACCTGGACTCTCAAGCAAGCAGCTTGATGGTTGTTTGTAAGGAAGTGTGATGCTCTTCCTGGGGGCTCAGATGGGGATGCAGGTCCCCCGGGCTCTGTCCGGCCGGCCACATTTCCTCACATTTCAAAGCGGGCACAGAGCCCCAGAGTCAAGGCATGGGGTTAGCAGACTTCCAGTCCAGCACCAGCAATTAACCTTGATGTTACGGCTCTGGGAATCCAGAGGGGTGCACAGCTTAGTTTCGGAGTGTCCCTGAAAAACAACGCAGCCTCTGTCCAGATGGGCTTCTTTGCACCTTCCCTCTCTCCAGCCCTGGCTGGGCAGACCCCAGGGAATATTCATTCTGGTAATTGCACTTTTCCTGGCAGGGCTTTCAGGCTCATGAAATTCATTTCTTGCCAAAGGCAGAGGATCAGCAGGCAACAGAGAGCACCGCTAATCAGGTGCAATCACTTCTTAATGACATCCTTCCCCACCCCCTAGTTATCAAAGTCATGCAACTCACTTTAGAAAATGAAGAAAATATTGAAAAGTATAAAGAAGGAAATGATCCTGCAATTCTACAACTTAGAAATAATCTTTTTTTTAACATTTTGAAGAATATTCTTCCGATCTCTTTTGTGCTGAGTGCAATTGGTATACAGTTCCACACTGGGCTCCCCAAATTCTTTGAAAGTATGATTTTCAGTAGCTGCATAATAGCTTTCTCAAACCGACTTTGAGCAGTACTGGTTCCTTTTTATTCTTCTAGAATTTGACAAATAGTAGATGCTCAACAGAAGTTTGTTGAATAAAATGAAAATGTCCTAAGTTTACTGTTTCATTCATAGAAGACTACATTTTTGCTGTTGCACATTTACTTCTTTTAAGGTGTCAGTATGCTGAAATTTGATAAACATGATTTCAATCCCAGTTGAAGCTCTGAAGGTTTGGCCAGGGTATAACAAAAGCGTCAACAGAGGTCAGGTACAGTGACTCTCCGCAAGCAAGGCCATCTGGAATTCCTCAATGGCTCTTTAAAACTTTCAGTGGGATCCCTGTCCCTGCTGACAAATGGGGAAAATTCTTCTTAAAAAAAGGAAATTCTTGATTAGGGTGCTTAACAGGATGGTCACAATATTCATTCAACATCGGAAGGGATACAAGACATCAATTCCACACAAATGCAGTAGGACTCATCAGTCTGGCCTCACCTGGGAAATACTGGCGCTGGGGGGCCAGGGTGTGGGGCAGAGCCCCCACTTTATTGCAGCAGCACAGTGTCAGGCCCCTTGCCTTTGGCCCCCTGGGCACTTGGGCTGTGTCTCTCCTTGGACAAGGCAAATTCAATTCCATCGTCTTTATGAACTTTAAAGTCAGGCTTTCTTGTCAGTTAGGGCCAGAGATTTTCCATTCCCTCTTGTACCGAGGATATTTTCTCTGGGCCTTTCATCTATAACATTGATAGTTTCTGGGAAAGGTATAGAAATGAATTATCCAGCCCTGTGTATCCCTCCTCTAACTGGACGGAGGGTGAACAGGCCCAGTCAGCCCAGGTCACTAGAAATGTCATAGGAGACTCCAGTCCATTTTCCCCGTTTCTGTCTCTGGGATGAGCATGCCTATCTCCACGCCCTGTGGGTGAGGCAGGAAGTACAAGAGAGTACTCACCTGCTTTCTCCAATACAGTTGGGGAGAAGCTCAGCAACAGAACTCGGAAACTGGTGGCTTACCTCCAGGAGGATGTCATACACTCCTCTGGTGGCCCTGAAGTAGCCAGAGCTCAGTTGGCACCCCATCCCAGCTATTGACTCACTCATTAACAAGCATGGCAGAGCCAGGCTTCCTCTGGCCTGGCGTGGGGTACCATCTACTAGAGCAGTGATTTTCAACCTTTTTCATCTCGTGGCACACATAAGCTAATTAAAAAAATTCTGCAGCACACCAAAAAATATATTTTTTTGCTGATCTGACAAATTAGGTATGGTTTTGATTTATTTACACCCGACAGCTATTGTTTTGTTGGCTGTTGTCATTTTTTAAAATTTGACAATCTAAGTGAGGGAAAAGAGGGCAGTGCCCCTGAGTAGTCAGGTATTGCAGGTTTTAAAACTTCTCGTGAGCCCTGACTGGCATGGCTCAGTTGGTTGAACATCATCCTTCAAAGTGAAAGGTCACCAATTCGATTCCTGGTCAGAGAACATATCTGGGTATGGGCATGGTCCTTGGTTGTAGCATGTGCGAGAGGCAACCGATGTCTCTGTCACACATCGATGTTTCTCTTCTTCTCTTTCTCCTTCCCTTCCCCTCTCTCTCTAAAAATAAATAAATAAATACATTTAAAAAATCTTTTTAAAAATAAAAGTTCTTGCGGCACACCGGTTGAAAATTGCTGCACTAGAGAACTCGGGTTCATGGAGACCATTACTCATTCCCCTGACTCTGGCTCTGGCCACCTGAACCAGTGGAGCCCTTAACTACAACGGCTAAGCATGAGCGTGAGTACTAAGTGGGAAGGTGACATAGGGAACTGCTCAAGCTAAGACTCAGGTGTAAGACAGAGCTTGTTTCCAGACCACTTCCACTCCAAGGGCTGGCGCTGCCGCACATTTGGAGTGTCAGGCAAACATCCAGGTCCTTGACTCAGCCAGGAAATATTTCAAGGACAAATTGGAGTGAGAATACAGCAAGTTCTATTAGAGGAGAGAAAAAGATAGAGGCCAGGGTGCAGGCGCCACTGTGAAAGAAGTGAAAATAACGTGTCTGAGTGAACATGGGCCACATCAAGAGTGAGGTGGGTTTGTGGTCGGTTACTTCTTGGGATTTTATGTTTTTCCAAAGTGTGGAGATCAGCTCTCAGCAGTGGCCTGAAGCCTCCCTCAGCTAGACCCTTGAGGGTCGGGTACTCCACCCTTCTGGGTCTCTCGATAAATGTCTTGAGACCCTTGACAGGTTGTTGGGGAATTCCCAGTGGACCTCTCCTGGGTATTCCACTTCTACAGATGTGTCTGTTCAGGTCACATGTGCAGATGTCTTGAACACGCCACCCTGCCAGGCATGACTTCAGTCATTTCCTTCTTGAACCAAAGTAGCATGACTGACTGGCAGCTATCTTGGCTGACATGAGTGACTTTGTTTTAGATACTTTGTCCTATCGTGACCAGACCAACGCCATTTTATTGGTCCTGCTCTCCTCCACACAAGGGTTGGGGTGTTTTCTCCAAGCTTTGTGACACCAAATTCTGACTCTGCCATCTAGTTAGGAGGGGGCCTTGTTGTTGTGACTTCCAAGACCACTGAGGGGCTTCCCTGCCATTAATGGCTTCCCTTTCATCACGCTCAGAGGCGGAGGCTCTGGTGAGAGGACGTGGGCTCCTACTTCCTCATCCCACTTGTCAGGATTTCTCTCTGTCTTCCTTTTGTCCTGCCTCAACTTGAATTCCAGTTCTCTGTCACTTACTGGCTGTACAACCACAGGTGGGGAATCACCTCTGAGCCTCAGTTTCCTCAGTTGTAGAATAGGCTAGTAATACTAGCACAGTAGAACCTTGGCTCTCGAACTTAATTAGTTCTAGAAGGGCTGTTCGAGAACTGACTTGTTCAAGATGGGAGATGTTTGAGAACCGAGATTTGACCGTACCTACCTCAGAGAGCTGGTGGGAGGTTTAACTGAGGCAATGCAAGTAAAGCACTGAGCCTGGTACCTAGCACATATTAGGCGCTCGGCAATGTTAGCAATGATGAAGATGATGATGATGTAAGACTGACACAAACAAGAGAAAGGAAAAGTTACTCACTGATAATTGCACAGGACCAACTTATCCCCCTTCTTTAACCAGGCAAATTTAAGGTTTTTAAAATCTGACAGTAAAGGAGGTAGATACAGGTATCGTTATGAACTACGAAATATACAAAGGGACAATGGCCAGCTTTTACATAAAAATAGAACTTTGATCCACAGCCTGTAGAAACAAGTCCAGCAAGCCAAATAAGAACCTTCATAACAATCAACCCAAAATGCCTCTACTTCCAATTTAGGACTAACTGGATAAAGTTAAATATACATTCTAACCAATAATGTGGAATGCTCCACTACTATTTAACTCACCTATAGCTTCCCTGTGCCACCAACATCCAATCAGAACATAACTGAAGTCTTCCCTTTTTCCTACTATAAAGCTTTTCCACACCTCTGCCTGACTTTGAGTCTGCCAAGTGCAAGGGATGGTGGCTGATGCCAGGCTTTACAGAAAGCCCTGGATGGCCTTTATTGTTCTCATTTAGTCTTCATTTCCTTCCACCATACACATTTTTCAAAGAGGAAGAAACGATGGTTTAAGTTCATTATTGTGAAAATTCAGTTGAATACACTGAAAAGCCAAAATGGTGGAGGTGGGGAGAGAACTGAAAATCCGAGTTAATCTTGACCACCAAGTAGAATTGGGACAGAAAAACTAACTAGGCAGAGGTCCAGTTTGGATTATAAAAAGTTAGTTCATCAGCAAGATCAGTACTTACTATAAAATCAGAAGCAAATGAAGAGTCAATTAAGCACAAAAGTTTTGCTATAACAATATGCAATGCGATCCAAAATGTATTAAATATGAAGTTTCCTGCCAAGGAGAAATACAATCTTCCCTACTGGCAAAACTCAGAATTTCATGACATCAGCCAGATAACCACAAAAGAATGCATCTTGTAACACAGGCTGTCTCTAAGCTATCATGAGACTATGCTCTCCCCAGCCAACTAACAAACATTCACCATTTACTGATTTAACAACACATTCCATTTCATAGCCACACTTTTTTTAAGCAGACAGGTTGAATAGAGATACACCTAAAATACAAGCTCAGCTGTATTTGAGATATACCTAAAATAAAGGCTCAGTTGGAAGCAAAGCAAAATATCACTGGTTCAATTCCAGATCAGGGCACATGGCTAGGTTTCAGGTTCAATTCCCAGTCCAGGCCAGTCTGGGCAGGAGGCAACCAATTGATGCCTCTCTTACATGGATGTTTCTCACTCTCTCTTTTTCCCTCCCTCCCTCTCTCTGTAAAAATTTTTAAAAAATTAAAATAAAATAAAACACAAGCTCGCCAATGTATATTATTTTCCTTTGGTGTTGTGAGGTGTATCTTTCTAAAATACTGTTTTATAATTCTACCCTTCCTACATGAAAAACAACAAGTTAGTTGTCCATTGAATTTTTGTCCAAGTGAAATTTATAAATTTTAATCTAGCTACAAAATAAATATATACTCATTATAGAAATTTTCAAAGAATGAAGTTAAAATAATCATAATTCCAACATCCAAAAACAGTCACTTCTGTATGTTAGGACACATTGACAACGTATGTGACAGGGGAAAAATGCCTACTGTTAGAATTTTTAAAAATTTCAATTCCCATTATGGTAGAGTATTTTATTGTTCAAAATACTTGCTGCCTCCCCCTGAGGGAGGGTGACACTTCCCTGCCTCACTGCGTCAGCCTTGGGTAAGTGATTATGACAAACTCCTTGCGGGTACGTGTCTTCACCCCATTAACCTCAAGATTGTCCATGACATTTGCTATAATCAACACAATGATAACAGAAGAAGAAGCTTGAGGAGTCACCATATGGTTCTGCCATAATAACAGTATAGGAGACAAAAGTAATTTTCCTTCATCCTTCTAAGCTCTAGGCTGGGACCTGTCTAACAAAAAAGATTGAAAAGAGAAAAACAGAACAAAAATGTATTGACATGCTATGGGGGAGGAAAAATAATTTTCCTCTACTGTGATAGGCAGTTAAGCATGAAAGATGGGCCAGATACAGAAGGTCAACAGAGTGGAAATGCCCAGGTGCCTAGAATGGGCAAAACTGAGGAAGCAAAGACCTTGCCCCCCGGGTAGCCTTTCCTTCTCGGGCATATTGCTGGTCACGTGGTTTGGATTTTCTGACCTTTCATATCACTGATCATGTAGTTTAGACCTCTTGACCTTTTCTCCTTGGAGATCAGCTTTGTGTTTCAGCTTTGGGCCCAGAAAAGCAGCCAAACCAGACAAGTGACACCAAGGCTGCCTCAGGACCAGCTGCATTGACTAACAACACCCTTGTCTGGCACTAACCAATTAGTGGAGACAAAGATCCTGAGAGGACACACCTGGAATGCTGATGAATATTCTGTTCAAACCCTCCCCTGAAAACTTCCCTAAGATTCTCACCTGCAAGAGAGAGAGAAAACCTGAAGGACAAAGGACCCATGCACACTCTGCCTCTGGGGGACGTGCCCATGCCTCTGCTTTCCCCCTCTTCACCCTCACAGGCATGCATCTCCTAAACTCTAAGGGACCCCATGACACTTGCAACCAGGGGAGCAGCAGGCAGTGGCAGCTCATCCCAAGCTAACCCCCTGAACCTGTCTTGAAGGCCCCCCTTTTCTCTGATTTCCCAGTGAGCTAAAGCAGCCCAGCCCAGACTCTCCTGTTGTCTCTTCTCTGCTAAGCCCTTCCTTGCTTCTCTGCCCTGCAGCCAATAAATTCTTTCTTTACGGCACTTGACCCCTTGACTGAAATTCTTCCCTTAAAAAGACAAAAACCGAGGACTCGTCATCTTTCCAGTAGCACTACCTTTCTGAGTTCTTAGCTGAGACTCCTATAATAAAAGACTTTAACAAAAGAAAAACAAACAGCCCTGGCTGGTGTGGCTCAGTGGATTGAGCAATGGCCTTCGAACTGAAAGATCACTGGTTCGATTCCCAATCAGGGTACATGCCTGAGTTGTGGGCCAGGTTCCCAGTAGGGGGTGTGTGAGAAGCAACCAACTGATGTTTCTCTCCCTCTCTCTATCCCTTCACTTCTCTCTAAAAAATAAATTAAAAATGCAAACAAAAAGAAAGCAAACAAAAGTTTATCAACACGTGTACTTCATGTGTACATGGGAGATACCCAGGGAAAAAGAGTAACTCTTAGGAGTGGTTTAGGACTCAGGCTTATATCATCTTTAGCTAAAGACAAAAGTTGTGGGAAGGTCAGTTATGGGGAGGTAACCAGGGAAACTGAGGTAAACAAGAATAAGCTTTGTTATGCATATTTGAGGCAGTGCCTTCTCCATTGATAAGGGTTTAAAGCTGTCTCCAGCGATTAACTTTTGTCCTTCCCATAGAGAGGAGGGGCCACCTCTGTAAACTTATGTTCTTTTTGCTTTTAGACAAAATAGAGGAAAAGCAGAGAGCTTTTTTTGTAGCTGCTTCTTTTCAATTGCCTTCGGATCAGAATAATCCAGCTGTCAAAGTGGCCTATATTGTAACACTTTATCAGCACCACCATGGCTCCCAGAGTGAAGAAAACTCAGAGCAAAGCTACAGACAGACAATAGACATGTGACATGAGCAAGAACTGAATTTTATCACTGTAAGCCACCGAGGCTTCTGCAGTTGCTTGTAACATAGTGTAAAAATAACTTAGCTTACACTGACTAATACATCCAAGTGTCAACTGAATGTCCCTTATGTCTGAAGAACACTTTTAGGCCCTGAAATAAGTTGATTTTCAACTTATATTTTACATATGTAACTTTTATATTTTCAAACATAGTTTCTAAGACTTTAAATGTGTTATTTTGTTTACAAATTGAATAAATCTTATGTTAATAATTTATTCAATTTTGCTATTTTGATTGCCTACTTGGCTTATAAATTTGATAGACTATACCCAAATATTTATCAAATTTTTAAAATTAAATTTTGTAAATTTTACCATATGATCTTGTTACCAAACCGGGGCCTGGCCCTGAGCGGGTCTGCCTAGGGCCAGCTGTAGTGTGTGGGTTCTTGACTTCGAGTAGGAAAGAGTTCACAACACGAGTTCAGGCGACTATGAGAATACCTTTATTAAAGCTGGGGACAGTAAAGCCAGGAAGGGCTTAGCATAGAAGAAGCAACAGGAGAGCCTCAGCTGGGCTGCCTTAGCTCACTGGGAAGTCAGAGAAAAGGGGCCTCGGGGACAGGTCCAGGGGATTAGCCTGGGAGGAGCTGCCAGCTGCCCATTGCCTTGCAGGGGTGTCCTACCTGCAGCCTACCGGCCGCATGCAGTGAAGGGTGGCTATGAATGAGGCCCAACACAAAATCGCAAATTTACTTAAAACATTATGAGATTTTTGTGTGTGTGATTATGTATCGCAATGTATCTAATGGGTGGCCCAGAGACACCAAACAGTTGGACACCCCTGCTTAGAGATTAGGAGATGCGTGCCTGTGACGGAAAAAGTGGAGGGAAGAAGGAAAGGGAGAGCACGTGCACTGGATCCTTTCTCTTGAGGCTTCTCTCTCTCCCTTGCCGGCGGGAATCTTAGGGAGGTCTCAGGGGCCAGCTTCAGCAGACGATCCATCAGTTCTCCAGCGGTGCTCTTTCAGGGCCGGGATCTCCGTCGACTGGTCAGTGGCAGCGCAGGGGGTCTAGTGATTGCAGTTGGTTCCGGCTTCGCCCACCCGGTTTTGCTGCCTCTCTGGACCTGGAGCTGAAGCACGACTGGGGCCTAGATGTTCTCTCCAGGGAGGAAAGGCCAGGGGAGAAGACGTCACCCTGGGGTGAGGTTCTTGATTTCCCAGTTTCGCCTCCTGCCAGGCCTTGCGCCGCCCGGTGCCCATCTGCACCTGGCTGTAAATTGCTCAGCCACAGCGTCCAGCTGCCTCTCTCAGTTTCCCTATTCCATTTGCCAGGGAATCTTCCCAGCTTCTCACCATCCTGTCTCAATCTCACTTACTAGTATAATTTAACGAACAAAATAAACTAACAAGCAAAACTGAAACATGGAAATAGAGGCATAGAAACATGGAACAGGCTGACAGCTGTGAGAGAGGAGAGGGAAGTGGGTACCGGTTGAAAGAAGGCGAAGGGATTCGTCATAGAACACATATGCATGACTCAGGAGTTACAGAGACCCGTGAACGGTGCTCTGGGACTGCCATGGGGTTCAACTGCCTATCGCCGACAAGCATGACTCCCAAGGCCCAAGTTCGGTGAAAAAGGAAAGGGGTTGTTCATTTAAAGGTTATATGGGTTTAGAATACTGGCAGAAGTCTGCCCTTAAGTCCTACTCCCTTTAAAAATACCCCAAAACACATAGTCCTGCCTCCGTCTGCCAAACCAGGCCAGTTTCAAAATACACCGCTGAGAGGAACTGTCTTTCAGAAAAGCAGAATTCTGCAGCTCAGCACGCCCGACCACAGCTCAGCTCCAAGCACCCCTCGTGAGGCTGGGTGGCTAGGCGCGTCCCCACAGCACCAGCAGCTTGGCCACTGTCCTTTCCAGGCAGACTTCCAGCAGACCTCCCGACCTTGCGCCCGCCCTTGACCTTCGGCCCGCTCTAATTTAAATACTCAGCTTGGAACTTCCTGTGTGACCTCACCTTCCTATGATGCATTAGTGTCCACCTTTTTTGTCTGCTCCCCTGTGTCTTGGGCCCTCTTCCAGCTGCCATCTTTAGTCAGGGCAAACGTTCCCAGTGACGCACAGGCATTCAACGGTGAAGGCACCCGCCCCGCTGGCTACGGCACAGGTCACTGCGCAGTCTCACAGTCCTGTATACAATTCTGCAGCTTCCGACATCTTCCTTTCAGAAAGGCATGGCTACTAACTCGCCTTTGCTATGCAGTATCTTAAATGCAGTACCATCTACTGTCCTTGCCCCCAATCCTTTAGGCAGGATTGTGAGGGTGTTCTCCTGTTATCGGGGGACCCATGCTCCGTACCCCTTTTTACAGGGACATGGACAAACGGTGTGGGGGTTAACTGCGGGAAAGAGGGGTGCCTGAGTGAAGGTGGGCAAAGGGGGAAAGTTGAGACAACTGTAATAGCATAAACAATAAAATATTTTTTAAAATAACACATTTTGGAAATTTTAAAATGCAATCTAATTTTAATACATTTTATTTTCTCAAACCCTTCAAACACCTAACAAAGGACCCACATTTCTGTAGACAAAGTCTTTCTAAACAGTTAAAACACACTAAATCTAAAGTTTAAGCTTATAAATTTAATACATTATAACTTCAAACATTTAAACATTGATTTCAAATTTAATTACCTTATCTTCTGAATTTTTATTATATTAATCAGTCTCTTCACTCACCTTAAAAGGCAGAGCCACACACAAGTAATACTGTAACGATTACAAACCTTATTTCTAAATGAAAATTCATTACTAGACATAGCTTGTCATCAAAGGGTCTTTGAAAGTATTCTTATTTTCTGGCAATAACAAGATATTCCAGACCCTCACACTTCCTGCCTCAAAATAGGCAACATGCTTCTCTCCAGGGAGCACTCGGCCCCTCCTCGGTTTTCTGCCTGGAATGTGAATCAGATGGGTCTGCAAGAGCAGCTCCTGGAGGCCACAGAAGAAAAGCCAATAATTCACAGTAAACTTCGGTTCACATCCTTGAGACGTGAACAAAATCCCAGGTGTTTAAGTTACTGAGGTCCAGTCTCTGTTACTCAAATGCAATTCCTTACCAACATAAATCATTATCCAAATAGAAAAGCCAATAGAAAGCTCTACATAAGGAATTATTGACCTAAAGGGCATGGGTGGCTGGCGGGTAGGGAGTAGGGGGTGGTAAAGAAAGGAGAGGGGAAAGGGCTAGAGAGTGTGGTGGGATTTGGCAACCTCTGTGAAAACAATTGCATTTAAGTATTTTAAGAAGTTTACTTTTCTCTCTCATGTAAAAATGAGAATTAGAAAGAGCAATAACGTCTATAGCAGAGGTCCCAATGTTTTTGGCACCAGGGGCTGGTTTTGTGGAAGACAATTTTTCCATGCACCAGGATTCGGGGGGCGCTTTCAGGATGATTCAAGCACATTACATTCAAGTTCACTTCCTGCTGTGCGGCCCAGTCCCCAACCAGTCTGGACCAGTATGGTCCACAGCCCAGAGGTTGGGGACCCTTATCTACAGGATCATTGTGAGAATTATGCCAGATACACATCAAGTGCTCAATAAACGTTAATTACCATTGCTTAAGCTCGGGCCTGGGAAATGGAGTATGACTGGGGACTGGAACACCTTCAGAAATTCATTCTCTCTCTCTGCCCACCTTCTCTCTTTCACAGCTGCTCTACACAACAGCTTTAATCCTGTATCTTCCTGCAAATTGGCATTTCCCGCTTCCATACCTAAAATAGTCACTAACATCTTTTAAGTTTCCCAACTCCTTGGTTCAAGACAACAGCCAGTCTAAAGCTGTACTTTCAGACCCAAGTCTAAAGCTCCAGAGGTTGAATGCCCCACTTAGATGGAAAAGTCCACTCCTGGCTCAATTACTGTAGCTATGATGATTTTGGGGAAAGAACATAGCTGCTCCTGCTCTAACCATAGCAATTCCCAAAAGATGGAGGGGAAGGCACGGCGTCCATGCTGCTCTCCAGACCAAACGTAGGTGAACACTTGGGTACCTCTTCTCCAAGTGGGCAAGTGTGCGTGTTTTCTGACCAGGACCCTCACCTTGACCAAGCTTTAGTCTGGCTCCTCGGGGTACTCAACCAGGCCTTGACCTTGGCCTTTCCATGCCTATCCTGTCTTTACTGTTAGGGTGGCCAGTGATGAGGGCTGTGAAAGAATTCGCAGAGAAGAAAGTGTCAAGTTTTTATTCACTCTCCAAGAAAGGTGAGGGGCATGGTGTGGCAAGATAAACCAGCCCTGAGGGGTAGGGCCTTTGCGCTTTTATTGGATTATAGTTGGATTAGAAAAGGGTGGGGCGGCTGCTGTTGTGCGGAGTCTGGGCTGCTGGGAGCGTTGTAACACAAGGCTGCAGTTTGTTCCAACTTCTGCCTGTGGCCGTAGGAGGAGGTTAGTTCTGTTCTTGCTTTCCAGTCATTTCCAGTCCTGGGGACAAAAGCTCAGAAGAGTAAGATGGCAGTCATGTTCAACAAGCTCATAGGCCTGCTTGGCAAATGGTGCTAGCTTTTTCTTTTCACTTACCATGCACCTCCATAGCCCAGTCTTAGCGAGACTTTCCCCACACCTTCCACCCTTGAAGTCTGGTCAAGTTCTTCATCCCTCACCTTTGCAGTAAAAATTCTTGGCCTACCTTTAGCAAGACTCCCCTTACCCTGGTGTCTCCTCTGTTAATTTTCCACCCATTGGACCCTCTCTCTCTGCTCATTAGCTATAAACCCCCACTTGCCCTTGTATTCCAAGTTGAACCTGATCTCTCTGCCCCATTACAAAAGTCTTGAATAAAGTCTTACCATTATATAAGCTGTCTGAATAACAGTTCATATACGCAGGATTTGGATCACACCATAGTTTTCTAAGCTATTTAACAATACATCTGAAATATTCAATGAAGTATTTTTCAACACTTTTATTAACTACTTATCATTGCTAAGATGCCACAAGTAAAATGTGACTTTAGAGGTTAAAATAATTTGGGTATATTGGATTAAATTTTTTAAAAAATGTGACCTTGGGGGTCAAGATAAAGCCCCTTAAGATCTCAGAAAATTTTAAGGAAATGCTGTTCAAATACTCTTAGTTAGAAAAAAATGTTTCTAAGAATCTTCTTAAAAGTTTCCAAAAGTGTGCCTCCTAATCATCTCAGCTGGACAAAGGAGCTTGGGCAAAAACCAGGGTACTATCACATTCCGATCTGCAGTCCAAAGTAAGGGGGCAGTATCTGAAAAAGACTGGTGGAATGGTTATTATCTAACACAGCAAAGATTCACAGAAAACACAATGTTTTTAGAACTGAACTAACAAAAACACAATCAGCTCTCACTAAAATGGACAGTTCAAAATGAAGTCACTGGGCTGCCAACCATTTATGGCTGAGAAGCAGGCTGAACAAACTATTCAGCTGCAAATCAGGTCTTTTAATATGGAATAAGTTAGGATGACCTAGAAGGTGGAGCTAAGAACCAAGTCAGGTCCAGTCCCGGATGGCTGACGTTTCCAGGGACGGTGCCTTGGGTGTGGTTCTGTGGGTGCAGACTTGAAACGGACTAAAAAGACAAGTGACCTGTCTCTCATGATCTTAAGTGTGATGTGAACAGAAACAGAATAACTACAATAACTACTTTCAAAATGTGGGGATGACTGTATGTAGAAATCAGTTAAAGATGATTAAGATTTATTTATAATTTAGTTAACAGTGTCAGGTGCTCCCAATAGGTCAAATAAGATGAGGACAATGGATTCCGCAATATGGAGATTACCACTGACCCTGAAAAGCAGTTCGACAAAAGGGATGTATAAAAAGCCTTATTGCAGCTTAATTCAAGAGTGAATGGAAAAACGATGGCAATAGTAGAACATGGTTTGGATCGTCCTGAATTCCCATGTAAAAAGAAAGCAACTAGATAGCACAACCGAAAACCCATGGACAACATTTACAACAAAAAATGGTGACCCCTACAGCACACCTGGGAGAAAGGAAACATTAAAACCCAACAGTATCTACCTGGGAAGAAATACTGGGGGGCGGGGGGCGGGGGGCGGGGATGGAGCAAATGACAAATTCATAGAGACAGAAAGCACAATGGTAATTTCTGGGAGCTGGTGGGAGAGGAAAATGAGGGACTGCTGATTAACGGGTACAGAGTCTCAGTTCTCAAAGACAGAAACAGTTCTGGACACTGGCTGCACAAGGTGAATATACTTAATAATACAGACTAACTTAAAAACAGTTAAGATGATAAATTCTGGCTATCAGATACACAAAAACATTCAGGAAATTAATCTCATAAAAGTGATTATTAGAAGTACCAAGATTAAATTCTGAAAAGGTATTTTAATAAATATAGGAAAATTATTCACTACTACTAAGGAAAATTTCAAAGATCTATATACATGAAAGATAGACCTACTGTTGTTATGATGTCAATTTACAAACTGATCTTTACAAACCGATCTAAGGACTCAATGCTATTGCAATCAAGGGAATTGACAAATTAATTCTAAACTTGAAAGGGAAATGCAGAAGACCTAGAATACCCAAATACTGATTGAAAAAGAGCCACATTGGAAAGCTCAGATTACCTTCTTGAAAAAAAAAAAAACCTATTTTTAAACAGAGGAGAAAGGAGGGAGAGAGGGAGAGAAGCATCAACATCTGGTTGCCTCTCCTGTGCTCCCCACCACAGGGCCTGGCCCACCACCCAGGCATGGGAATCAAACCTGCAACCCTTTGATTGGCAGGCCAGTGCTCAGTCCACTCAGCAACAAGAGCCAGGGCTGCATAGTCTTCTTTAAAGACTTACTCTAACCTTGGCTGGTGTTTGTTGCTCAGTGGATTGAATACCACCTGTGTGTCAAAGTGTTGCCACTCCGATTCCCAGGAGGGGCACGTGCCTCGGTTGCGGGTCAGGTCCCCAACTAGTGGCGTTGAGAGCAACAGGTACACGAGTCTCTCCCACATCGATGTTTTTCTCCCTTTCTTCCTCCCTTCCCTCCTCTCTATAAATAAATAAAAATCTTCAAAAAACTCTTTAAATATAAAAAAGGACTTACTCTAATTCTCATATTTAAGACAGCTTGTCATTAGCATAAGAATATTAAAAAGGAAGGAGGACACAGGGACTTTCAGCCAGAGAGAAGCTTGGGTTTTCATGTTTGTATTTTTGTTCTCGGGAATCACAAGAAAACTCTAAGAAGCTTAAGAGAGAGTGGATTAACATTTGAAGGCAACATGTTGGAAAACACTACCTGGAGGACTTTAATTACAAATGCATCCGACAGAAAGAAGAAGAAAAACAACGCGGTTTTCATTTTAAAATTTTATTACAGTACAGAGTTAACAAGTTTTTAGCGTTCTACATAGGAAAAGACTGGTCAACTCGGACACTTCATAGATTAATTAGCATTCAAAAAACAAATATAAATCCACAGTTGCTTCTGTGACTACAGGGGGGAAAAAAGCTACTTAAAAAGTTACCAAAACTCTAACCATATCTGAGACTATTAAAAACTTCAAACAGTAGATTTTTACCACACATATTACATTTTCAAAATTCTAATATTGCAAAACATAACCACAAAATTTGGCTACAGTTGTTTCAGGAAAGTTTAAAAAATTAACAAAGTTATGGCTATAAAATTTTTGTAGACTTTTTTGTAAAGTAAAAAAACCCTTAAATCTTTAATTAAGGAAAACAAAACAATCCTCTTAAATTTCTTATAAATAGCTCTCAAGACATATATTACACATCTGCTACCAGCTTTCTTTATCTGAGAGAATTTTCCAGGATCCTTCATGCCAACGGATTACCTTTAAGAATTCTTTCATCATTTTACTCACATAAATATGATTAAACTCCTACAGAAGTGAATTTAGACATATGCATTCTTAATTTACCCTTCCCCAATTAAGTTTTTGCTGAAAGGATTTTATTTTTAAAAAAACAAACAAAAAAAAAACCCCTTTGGTAAAAATCACATATCTCCAATGAATACCTCTGCAAATGATTTCCTAAGAAAGTGAGAAAGATCTTGAGAATGTTTAGCCTTAGTTTGGAAGATCTGTGTAATAAATAGCTTTCTAGCCCTGTGAAGTAGGTCTAACATTATTGAGTCCATCTCTGCCTGAAATGCAACACTATATTAAAATGTTTGAGTCTTTACAATTATATTAAAGATGGCAGGGAACACTGTGGCCTTAAGAACAAAGCCTGAGGGAGTTAAGTGCTACCTGCAAAGTAAGAAGAGTGTCCTACGGAGAATTCCGTGAACCAAGTAGCTACTGTACTTTCCCTGGTTAAAGAAGGCCCAGTGTTCTCTCTGGGCACACAGGGTCTCGGCCCAGGGTCGCACCCCTCTTAGTTGTCAGATAACCCCTTTCCTTTCAAAGGAGGGTAGAACACAAATGCACACCAAAATGAGAGGCTATTTAGAAAGGCAGTCAACGGAGGAAAAAACCCAGGCATCTTAAATACAGGCTCTGCAATTCCCTTTTTTGCAGATAAATGAAGCACCAAATGGTAGTAAACTTCTGGCCAAGATTAAGCACATAATTTTAAGAGGCAGAGGGTGACAGCTGGGGTGGGTGGAATGAGCATGACACAGAGGTTTTCCATAATGAAGGGACCTCTGAAGAGCCAGAAATAAACAATTCGGTGTGGGAGACCCCGGCTGGCCATTCCTGACGAGCACCAGACCCCAAGTCCCAGGGACGCTACCCTCTCACCGCCCACAGGAACGCAGTTCATTACACTGCAGAAGAGCTCCAAATACTTCTGGCGACCAGTGCTTTCAAGCTATTTCCCAAGAAACTGAGGACAAAAGCAAAACCAACAAAGCAAGATCCAATAAGGACAAAGTACAGTGTCAGAGGCTTTGATAGCGAAGTCTCTGGTCTCCGGTCAGGTGACGCCTCTAGGTGTACAGCAACACTCCCAAAACACACCCCTTCCCCCACTTAGTCTTTTTACTTATGGAAATGAAAGGGGAATTTGTTTTCCCCACATCAGACAAACAGCAGAGGAAACATACACACAGAGTTTTAAAAATTTTTTCAGCTTTCATCACTAAAGGAATCTGACCAGCAGCCTCTAGGAATGCATTTTTTTTTTAAAAATCATGTACAAAATGTTGTAGTATGCTGAAGTCCATTATTTAAAAAAAAAAGCATTTACCGAATGAACAGCATCATTATAGCAACTCAAAGCAATTGGCACAATTTTTCCAGTTTCTTAAATCACAATAGCACAAAAATGTAGGTTCTTTAAATCTACATTTGAATGTTGACTCATCACCTGAGTATTGTTTATTACAATTGATAATCACTACAGTCAACTTATTTATATGCCCAGTTCTCAGAATATGTCAACTTATTTATATGCCCAGTTCTCAGAATATCTCTTTTGATCATTCAGATAAACTTGCATGAGAATAAAAACCAGGTGACTATAACTAGTCTTCCTGTGTTAGACCAAATTTTAGACAGGAACTTCAGGCCACAACCACGTCTTAAGCATCTGGAAACGGTGGGTTGGCTGGGCAGGCTAAGGAAGGAAGCTCCCAGGGCCGTGCCGCAGCAACGTCCTTTCTTTTACGTTTCCCTGAGCTTCTTTCTGCAGGGAAAGGGGGTCAGCAAAGACCAGCCAAAGAACACATGGTCTTGTCAGCTTGACCTTGACCTGCTGTAAGGACCAGTTCTAAAGTCACACAGCTGGCTACCAGACCCCTCTAACAGGAAGAAAACATAACAAAAGTAGTTGCTGATACAACACCAGCTCTTGATCCGCCTCTCCTTGTAGTCATTCCTAAAGCCAATCTCACTTCCTCAGAGCCCTTTGTCCCTGCACCTAGTGGCCACTGCAGGGCCCTCTGCCAGGGAGCTGCTGCTACACAGACAGCCCTGCTCCCTTAGCCTGTCTCCATCCACAAAGCTCACTCCCACTGGCTTGCTGCGTGGCCGCTGCAGCCATTCATTGTGCGACTCCAGATCATCCTTCAACTGCTCAGCACAAAGAACTCCTGGCCTAAAAAAAAAACCACTCTTTTTTCACAAGTGCTTTGAAAAACTGAATCTCAAGACACTGTCATTAAGGCAAGTGCCTAGAGGATTCAGCAATTGCATTGTTTTCCTTCCTTGTTTTCTTAGGAAGAGGGCAAAAAAAGTAGAAACAAAGAATGTGACTAATTTCGAAAGCCAGCATTTTGGCACACGGGAGCCCAGCTTATGGGGAACCCAATTCTGCCCAACTGGTACGTACAGCAGGGCACAGGGCAGTCTCAGCCGCAGGCCCTCTCTGCCAGGGAGGCTGAGGAGTCTTTCCATCCCACATGAAACACTCACAGGGGCGTCCCCACGGTGTCTCCACTGGACTTTCCACTGAGTCAACGCTTTCCTGGCTGAGAACATCAGCATTGAAAATGGACCTCTTCTCAGGCAGCTGCCCAAAGTCCAACACCTCATGAGCATTACTTTATAAGTATGTGGATGTTATTTATGAGTTAATTAAATACCCCCCCCCCCGACCCACCTTTCCTTCTAAGTATATCTGGTCACTTTTACAACTTGTATAACAAGGTCTTATCTTGTCAGCCCTGTTTGAGGTGCTGCCTGTGATCCTGTCCTCCTCACCTCAGCAAATCTACTCCAAAAAACCATAATGGGCATTAACAGTGCAGTCCCATTACAGATCTGGATATCAAAAGCTCTCCGCCTTTGCCAGTCCGAAGGCCTCGAGGTGGAAGAGCAACTGGGAGGCAGACCGTGACAACGGAAAGAGGGTGCAGTGGGCTTCAGCCAGGAAGCAACTTTCCAGGTAAGTTCCTGGAGTATTATTACTGTGAATACAAACAAGTAAGAACTACAGCTCTCCGTCATTTAGACAAAGAAAACAACATGAATATTGTTCTATAATCACATGAATAACTCCACACATACGGGGCATAATTATTGCAGTAACTTGGATCAGGTGTAGATAAGACGGTGGGAGATCACACAGGTGGTGGTAGTGAATTGTGCTTTTTCACATTAGAATGAAGAAGCTGAGCCCAGAAAGGATGGGAAGGGGTAGAGAAGGAAAATGGCAGATGTGATTCCCAGCATCACAGATTCAAAGGGGGCCAGGAGGAAGCAGCACACAGGGCGTTAAAAGCAGGTGCTTCCTCTTGTGCCCTCTACTGGCCAGGGGGCTGTGAGCAGGCCCATGCAGGCCGAAGTGTGGGGAGGGCCTGCGGGCTCAAGATTTGGGTATGTTTCCCATTCCAAGGATAAGAATGATAGGCCACACAAGGTCAATGTCTATCTCTGTGAGAAAATGCCATACTCCAAACTCCGTTTTGGTAAAAACATGCAGAAGAAAAATACTAGCCTAACTACTATCCCAGTTTTTAGGGTCAAGACACATACAAAAATATATTACCACTCAGGATCAGCCTAGTTGAAAATGTCCATTCTTCTGGGGGTAATCCAGTAGTTTCTTTTTGAATTTTAGAATTAAAAAGCTAATCAGGTGATTTTGTTTTGTTTGGAAAGCCTCTTCAAGCACACTCCAGCCAGGGGAGGCCAGCTTTTGGAAAAGCGCCAGCCACTGCTCAGACCCCTAGGACACTCGTTCAAAGGATGCCACTGTCAGCCTACAGGCCTGCCGACCCACGGGCGCTGCTCAGATCCTCACACGTAGAACTGACGAGAAGGACAGCAGAGGGGTGCAACCAGCGTCCACAGGTACAAGAGCACACACATCCAGCAGGAGGCCATCTTGACCCAGAAGATGGACCAGTTTCCGCTGAAGAAGGTTTCAATGTTGGCGCTTTCATAGCTGTGGAAATAGGAGAGCCACCCATGGTCAGAGCTAGAATACAGGTGGGGAGAAGGTCTTTCTACCAAGTGTATCCCTGCTTCTGCTCCCTCCAGACTTTCCTTTTTCGCCCAACTACTGAATTCATATATAATTCACACCCATTTAAAGTGTACAATTTGATGGTTTTTATTATGTGCATAGACTTGTGTAACCACCATCACAATCCATTTTAGAACATTCTCATTGCCCCCAAAAGAAACCCTGCACCCTTTTGCCTCCCTCCCATTTCCTCCCCTCTCCCCAGGCCCCAGCATTCACTCAGCTACTTTTGGTCCTTATGGAGTTGCCTACTGGGGACATTTTCATTTTTGTAGGGAATCATGGGGCTTCTTGGGACTGGCTCTTTTCACTCAGCATAATTTTTTCAATGTTTATCCATGCTGTAGCACTTGTCAATACTTTATTCCTTTTTATTGCTGAGTAATATTCTGTTGTCTGGATACAGCACAATTTGTTCATCCATCATCAGTTTGTGTTGTTTCCACTGCTTGGCTATTGTCAACGATGCTGCTGTGCACGTTGTGTACAAGTTTTCATGTTAGCACAAATGTGCTCTTTCTTCACTTGGGTATACACTTAGGAGTAGAATTGCCAGATCATACCATAACTCTGTGTTTAACATTTTCAGGAACTGTCAAACTGTTTTCCAAAGCAGCTGCACCATTTTACGTCTGCCTGATTAAGCATGGCTCCCTCCATTTTTTTCTCAAGCTTCTCAAGCCAAAAATTTCCAGGAATTCTCAAGGTATCACTGGGAAGCATCAGAAGTTCCCTCCCTTATTTTCTCCCTCAAAAGAACGGTTGGGAAGAACTCCCCGTCCCTCTATTTGAAACTGCCACGCCCACCATCCGCAGCCCCACGGGGTATTCCTCATTCCTCTTCCTCATTTCATTTCCCCCCCCAATACGCACCACTATCTGACACACTGTATCTCATTGGGATCAGGTCTGTCCTAATAGAATGGAAGCCTGCCACCTAGAACAGTGTGGCAGGTAGAAGCCACCCAAATATTCGTTGAATGAATGAATAAAGGCACAATGAGCCTAAATGTCTACCCTACGTATATCCTAATTTATGATAAACTATGACCCAACAGAAACTTTGGATCACTCAAAGAATAATCCAAATAGAATCTGCACGTTTCAAAAAGAATCTCTATGCTGTGACAGGGAAAGTCAGATGTATCATATACTGCCAAGTTAAAACAAAAAATAAAAAAACTCAAGGTGGTGTAGGAATATGTGTAACCATATTTATATTAAAAAAAATCACATAGGCTTGTAAATGCATAGAAAATAAAAGGATATGCACCATATTGTCAGCAGTGGTTATGCAGAAAGTCACTGTTACTTTTTATACCTGCATATTAGCTTTTTTTTAAAGTACTTTAAACTTTTGTAATGAAAGTGTACAGAAAAAAAAGACAAGATATAAAGTAGAAAAGGGATATTTTCTCTTTCTTAAAAGCAGATGGGGTGGTGAACACACAATCTAATATACATGATATATTATAGAATTGTACACTTGAAACCTATATAATCTTATTAACCAATGTCACCTCGATAAATTTAATAAAATTTTTAAAAAGCAGATGATTACTAAGAATTCCAAGTCTTCCTCCATTACTATTATTAATACTATGTTCTTTAAGACTGCTCATAGGGAGTTAACCTTCTTTTTTTTAACACTTGCAGTAAACTGTGGCAAGCTCCAGAGGTAAGGCGTGCTGCTAGTCTGTTAGGAACTTGACCTATTTCTGTAAAGGTGAGTACAGCTTGACTTGGAAAACAGTTTAGCTGACGCCAGATCTGATCTGTGTCTCATCACATTGAAGAATAGGATTTAGTCCTGGCCGTGTGGCTCAGTGGATTAAGCATTGCCCTGCGAACCAAAGGGTCACTGGTTTGATTCCCAGACAGGGTACATGCCCGGGTTGCAGGCTAGGTCCCCAGTAGGGGGCGTGTGAGAGGCAACCACACATTAATGTTTCTCTTCTCTTTTTCCCTCCCTTCTCCTCTCTCTAAAAAAATAAAATTAAATCTTAAAAAAAAAAGGAATAGGTCTTATATTGTTTTTTTTAGAGACTGTTCCTTCTGAAACATCTAAGAAAATGGAACACTCACTTGAACCAGTTGGTGACGGTCATCATCACATAGAGGGAAGCCAAAAAGAACACACAGTGGAAATAGGAATAGCTGTAGACGGTGCTTTTCTTTTCATCATAAATGACACCTGGTCCCTCTTTCATGTTCCGCTGCTCTTCAGTGTCTGTGAACCATAAAGCCAGCACAAGCTCAATGATTAGCAACCACACACTCATTTCATTTTATGGGCTGCTCAGTAGAAAAGATGTCAGAAGCCACGTGTACTCCTCAGACAATTTTCCTCTCTGCCCTAAGCAGAAATCCCCTGCCCATTCAAGAACCTTCCTGAACAGAATTAGTTACCTAACATCACACTTTTTTTTAATAAAGCAGAAGAGAGCCCTTAAAAACACAAAACTCATTATAAGCGCAGAAGAAAGTAAGAGAGAGCACATCAGGAATTCTCAAGCTCCTGGGATCCTTCAATCCAAGAAGAAAAGTTGAGGGAAAGAAATGGTCCAAACAAGGTGTCAGGACCTCTCAGTATTTTCCAAATTTTCATTCCTTTAAAAAATATATTTTCTGCTTCTCTAAATCTCACTGTACCACTTAAACACGAGCCAGAATATTAGACTGATTTCTCGCCTGCCAGAATATCAACACAAACACGCGGAACCCAGCAACCCTTAGAGAAGAATGTGAAAAGTATACACACAGTAAACTGGCTTTGAAATAAAAATTTCCCCTTACCATTCAGTTATTTGTACCTGAATCCAAAATGCCAACAGACTAGAGCTACAGGTGTGGAGGACCACACATATACACAGGGGAAGTTCTCTACTTACCTTCTCCATAGGGACTGAAGCAAAAGCAACACCGAGCTACCTGGGAGAGCAAAACCAATAGTCAGATGGCTTGCTTTCTGCTTTTCTCGCTCCACATCAGTAAAGCACTAAAGGCCACTGCATGCCATGCCTTCCTTGTCTGAATTGTATCCCCAGCCCTGAAATGCACACTTAACCCCTTCAGAAGCTTGTACCCAAGCATCTGTTCTTCCCCGATGCTCTGGGTGCTGGCCACAGGAAATACAATGGACATGGAGGTGAGCCACCAGCCCCCCATCAGAGGTGCGCACGCAGGTCCGACGACGGCTGTGAGCCGGCAGTCTCTAGGCGGCAGCTCATGGGCCTCGCCCAGTGGCAGAGTCACCCTGCCAGGGAGCAGCCACTGACCCCTGATCGTCCTCTTTACAGTGGAGGTCAGGCAGGGTCAATAATTGGCCTGAAGTCCTGCTCCTGGCTTAATGAGGGAGCCCAGACAGGAATGCAAGGTGGGAACGCTAAGGTCCATGATTCACAAGAGGCAGCAGGAAGCAGGTGTTATCCAGGAGATGGTGGGGCCGACAGCATCAGAAAGGATAAAGCTAAGGTATGTGGAGCAGGAGGCCCCCCCCCCCCCCCCACAGTTCCTGTAACAATCAGGCTGCTCCACTGGCTGCCTCTCTGCACAGGGGTGCAGGGGACAGGAATGTGTAGAATGCTTTCCCCTGAAGAGTCTTTTCTATCTTTCAAGTTTTGTACCATGTATCTAACCTGCTCAAAATAATACACATAACTTAACAAATATCAGGTTATAAAAAATAACTACATGATTCCAGAAGGACTCTAGTAAACGGATAAGAAACATTACATGTACGAAGACAGTCTGGAAAGGGCTGGGTCCTTGGCATTTTCTGGCTGATAATATTTTTACTACAAAAAACAGTGAGCCAGGGACAAGGACTTGGGAATTTGAGCCTTTGTCCTATTTATACACCCCAAGGCCACATCCTTGTTTCCTTTCCACATAAAAGGAACTTGTGATAGAGGGATTGGTCTTTACAGAATCTTGGATGAAGTGACAGAAAGACTCACTAATTCTTCAGGGGACCCAAGACATGATGTGCAGGGGTCCTAGTTCTTTTGAAGCTTAAGTTACCACAGGAAACTACCGGTAACTCTCTTTCAAAGCCATATCCTGTGAAACGTGATGCAAAAAGAGCAAACTAACTTCCATCCTGCACGCTCTCCATTTCCGAAGGAAACACTGGAGCTTTTTCCTCGGGATAAGAAAAACATCCTCTCTTAAATCTTACTTAGAGACTTGCTGTTCTTTGCACTCTATTTAACTCTGTGCACAATAGGGATATTGAAACCATAAGGTACCACCCCAGCAGGTGGTCACCCAGTCAGCGGTGAGAACAAACGCCTGCCTTCTAAAGGCCATTTTCTTCTGTATAATAGTCAGTAACTTATTCAGACTCAGCACAGTTTTCTTTCTTTCTTTCTTTCTTTTTTTTTTTTAAGTGACAGAAAGAGCTGGTGAATGATGCTGGCAGACTGACAACCCTTCACGACGGTTCACTCTCTCCAGGTTAGATGCGGGAAAGACCATCCCCAGAGACACGGCTGCAGAAGAAAGTGCCCATCAGATATACCAGGGCTCTTAAACCCAGGAAAAGCCATTAGGACGGAGCCAGCGCAGGACGCCAGGCCTCTAGGGTCACCAGCCCGGCCGGGCCAGGAGACAGCGGCCAAGCTCCTGGGTAGCAGAGGTGAGGAACACAGGCTCCGGAGCAGAGTGCATGGTTTACATGCGGGCAAGTCAGCCGTTTAAACGACTTTGCAAAATGGAGATAAAACCCTCATTGGGTTTTTATGAGGATTACATGAAATGATGTATGTAGTGCCTGGAGCAGTGCCTGGAACATCGCAAGTGCCACAGGTCTTAGCCATCACTGGAACTTCCCATTCTTTCCGTTGTTGGGGTCAGGGCGGAGCCTTCTCCTGGCTGCCTCCATCTGGTTAGACCTTTTTAGACTTTGATGGACATTCCAATTGTGGGCCCCAGAAAGACTTTTGCACAAATAATAAAATAAGACACTCTCTGAGTGACTGGCACCTGCCAACCACCATGATTCTTTGGACACCTGTTCACAATTCTTTACCCGATAAAATGCCCACCCGATGGAACTGATGCACTTAAATAAGCTAATGTACAGACAGCACTCTGCCGTGAGGCACACAGCAGATGCTGGTCCCTTCCCTCCTCCAGCGTCCTCTCCTCCCTCAGAAGTCCTATTACATTACCTCTCCATTGAGCTACATATGGAGGGCACAGACAGGTATAAAACAGAGGAATGGACTAGAAGTTACACACATACACACACATATTCCATTGATGGCAGAAGAAAAGAACAAAGTCCCCCAGGCCTCTGGTGGGAGGTGAGCAGCAGGAAGCCACACAGAGGCCCATTTTGTTGGAGGAAAATCAATGATTTGAATTCAATAGCCTATATAGGACATTTCTCTTTTGGTACAAAATCTGTATTCTTGGGATCATGGAATGCAGAGCAATAAAGATGCAAATAAACATAAAAAGCCTTCCTAGAAAAATAGGTCTTCTGAGATAAAGTAGGACAAGAAAAGGAAATGAACTTACTTCCAGTTCAGGGGCTGCATATCGCCCCTGCAGAGCATCAGAACTTGATCTCGTTGTCGAAGTCAAACTAGGAAACAAACAAAAGGTCAGCAGAGCACATTAATGCGCTATATCACATCAAAGGAAGGACAGGGCCGCCTGGCCAGTGCTCCGGTGAGGCTTAGGAAACCCCCAGTTCCTGCTGCTTAGATAAAGCATAGTCTACTTTAATAACCACTTTAGTTCCAAACTGGCTGACTGATTCTATGGCTGATGTCATTCCACACGAATTGCATTAGACCACTTTGTGCAAAGCGAAACTTGTAAAGAAATAAGATGTCTTTTGGCCCCACGATCTTGGTTTTCCCTCTTGGTTTTTGCCTCTCCTCCCTTAAATGCCAAACAATTTTCTGATTTCACTTTTATCGTTCCCTTCCCTTTAACTAGTCTCACTTAGAAGAGATCAAAAGTAATGAAAGAATGCTGAGATGACAATAAAAAGCAAGGCCATGAAAAGCATAGGTCACAGTTACTGTTATAATCTGACTACAGCAGAACAAAGTTTTCTGTTTAGAAATTTAATATAGGGTAGTTGTCAGTGTGATTTAAAAAAAAATTCCTCCAGCCACTTTTCTCACTGAGAGGTAAAATGTTACAAAATTTGATCTTCAGGGGTAAAAAGGGTATTTATTTTTCCTGGGAAAAAGGAGGGAACATTTTAAGCAAATAGAAATATATGCAATACTTAAGGGTGCCATTTAACTGTATAAATTGGTTTAGCTAATATTTATGGAAGGCCTGCCAGGTGTCAGGCCCTGTTCTAAGCACTGAGGACTCAGTGAAAAAGGCATCCTGGCCCTCACACAGCTTCTGTGCTAGCATGGGGGCTGGTGTGTGTGTGTTGCGGGGGGGGGGGGGGGGGGGGGGGGCGTTGGCTAGTGGAGACACAGGATGCAGGAATTAACAGTCTCTTTTCAACCAAATAAACCATATGAGGCAACACTGCCTTCTCTTTTCATTCTCAAACTCCCAAGGAGAGATCAATGAGATGTAAATTAACAATAAAAAGCCTTAGACATAAAGAGGTCCTCTGGGATCCAAGGACATTGCTTCTTTTGTGGTCCACTCAAGTCCAGTAGCATCATTTTTTGTTTTGCTTTCTTTTTAAAGATTTTATTTGTTTGCTTTTAGAGAGAGGGGAAGAAAATGAGGAAGACAGAAGGAGAAACATAAGAGAGACACATCGTTCAGTTGCCTCTCATAGGCTCCTAACTAGAGACCTGGCCCACAAGCCAGGCATGTGCCCTGACTCGCAAATGAACCAGTGACCTTTCGAATCATAGGCTGGCGCTCAATCCACTGAGCCACACCAGCCAGGGCCAATAGCATCACTTTAATTTCTGCTTTGAACAGATGGATGCTAATCGAATCCCACTCCATGCCCACTTCCTGACTCTGAGCTTGGTCAGAGAAATGAAAGAAACATTTCAATGGCTGTACAACCACAAAATACATACATCTTGTTCCTGCATCTAAGAGTGTGCTATATTTTGCCCTGACTGATGTGGCTCAGTTAGTTGGGTGTTGTCTTGCAAAGCAAAAGGTCACTAGTTCGATTCCACGTCAGGGTACATGCCTGGGTTACAGGTCCAGTGCTCAGTAGGGGTGTGTGCGAGGGGCAACTGATGTTTCTCCCCCTTTCTCCCTCCCTGCCTCCCTCTCTCTCTCAAAAGAAAAATGAAAAGAAAAGAGAAAAGAAAAGGAGAAACCCAACCTGTATATACTTGTAAGAGTGTGCTATATTTTGTGCGTATGAATTATGATGTAATACACTATAGATTTTCCATGGGGGGAAAATAAAACTTTCAATTTTAGAAAGAGATCATTATCTGAAATTTTCATCTAAAAGATGATATCCATGCTTTACAGGGGGTAGGATAAAAATTCATTTCATGAATTCCTCGTAATAAATATTTTCAGAAAAACAAAGCTTTCGATTCTGGCACTTGTACAGCTTCACTGCCAACATCAGAGAGTACTAAACAGGGAAACTTTTACCCTTACTTCTAAAAGGTCCTATGTTCAGTCCATTAGTGACACGTGACCTCTATGAGCAGATGTTACTGTTAAATAAGGTCTTTCGGTCATGGCCTTTCCCCGCAAAACACTCTTCTTGGAATTATCAAGAAAATATTGTTTTTTACAAGCTCCTAGAAAGCACAGTAAATTCTTACTGTCTGCATTCTGACTATAACTGACCACCAGCACAAGACAAGTTGTTGTACAGTAATTCCTGGACTATCCATAACCTCTTTGTCTCCGAGACCTAAGGTATGTAAGATGTTAATCAGGACTTCCCGTGGGGCTTGAAAGAGACTAACAACATTTGCTGGCACCATGCTTGACCATACAGAGAATGTCCAATACATTGTAGCAATGTTGCTATATCCAGTCCCCGGACACAAAAAGCCAGCAGTGGCTTACAATCAGTGTGACAACCAAAAAGATAAGACACCTCCTGTACTCCTGCCCAGGAACCACTGTCTCTTGCATATTGGCAGAGGGGTTCCAAACACAGGTGCCTTCTGCGCCTACTTCAGTTGCTTCTGGAACTGGTCGAACACCCCCAGATTACAGATAATCTCTAAAAACTATGTCCAGACTTTCCTATTGAAGACCATAGATTCTGCTTCCCTAACGAACTTACAGGGCAGGCCTTTGAGAGATCCCATGCTATTTCCCAGCCTTTGTGTGAAGTTGAATTACGTTCCTGCTGTACCGTATAACTGGTGACTCAGAGCTCGCAAAGGAGACCAGAGTCCTATGGAAACTGGGGGCAGGCTTCAACATGCCCCTGATGCACGACATGAAAATTTCTAGCTTGTAGGTTAGAAAGTGCCAGGATTCCCCAAATAAAGGTACAATAACCACACCCCCCCGCCCCCCGCGCCCACCACTTTTTCCCTTAACTTAGAGTATCAGGTCTAGAACACACCACCAGAATAGATACCCCTCCTTGATTTACCAACTTTTTTCTTTTTAAACCAACCTTTCTCTAATGTCAACCTACCAACCTTGTATGTACCTATTTTCACATAGTATACCACAGTGCTGTGAATGTGCCATTTTGAATTAGCAAGTTTGATATTTTATAAGATTCTTAACTTTTATAATTTTATATCCAGTTTTACTTATGCTTAAGGGAAAATATAATTAATTTTTATGTAAGCTGTCTAGGAACTTGAAGTAGCCAGGGTATGTTCCATAGCACAAGTGCCTCATGATAATATAATTACGCTAGTCATCTAGCTTGCCTTCCTACCTCAATGAACAGACCTATTATTCCAAGCCAACGCAGGGGAAAAAATTGACCTGTCTCTTCAATACCCCAGCAAGAGACTCAAGGAAAGGTGTCCCAAAACTGGCGGTGGAGAGCTACAGGAATAAGCTCAGTCTCCTTTTATGTACAATGAGGGGATTGAGCTTGACTGACTCCAGGACCTTGCCCAGTCTGACAGCTTGACCTTGAAACACACAGAACAATAATTTCAAAATCCAGAGACCAAGGAGGGAATTAATAGTTGGGAGAAGCCAGGGCCTGTCAGAGCAAGATCCAGGCCTAGGAAGGTGTGGGGGACCGACCTACAGAATGAGCCACTGGGGGCTCCTGCATGGGGTCCAAGTTGTGACACTTCTTCACCACAATACTGTTGGGGTGCAGCAGAAGAGGGTTCTGGAGAAAGAGCAGCCTCAGTCAAAAAGCTCAGTCAAAAACACTCAGTCAGAATGAGTTTTGGCTGAGCCCTCCTTCCAAGTTGAGACCAAAAAAAGTAAAAATATATTCCTGGTGAATGTGTCAGAAGCAGGACTTGGAACAGAAAGTGAGGATGGGGGTCATCATAAGCTCCCTTAAACGGGTTTGGGGGGAGGGAAATGTGTGTGTCTTGGGGCGGGGGACATGTCCGATAGATGCATAGGTGAGAAGACAGCACAGTGAGCCTTCTATGACCTTCCAGAAAAGTCTACCCCAGCAATCTTGGACTTTCACTGAAAATGGGTGATTTCTTCTCCCTTTAATTACACACCACCCAGTCTTTTGGTTTCCTATAATTTCTATCAAGAATTCTAGAAATTCTCACAATTGTATTCAAATGACAGTTTCTACCCAGTCTCTTTTTGCAACATCTTTCAAACTTTGATTCCTTGCGTCTGGGAGGAAAACAAACTCTAGAAGCCAAGATTTGAAAACCTCCTGATTGGACCACCTCCCACCCCTAGCAGAATTCCCTTTTTTCAAGGCCCTGCTTGGCCTGAACTCACTTCCCAATGCACTGACTCCCCGGGCTGCAGCCAGCGGATAATTACAGCAAACATCAATCACGCGGCCCCCGCCCCGGCGGCGTGGTGCTTCACACACAGCGTGCTACACAAACACCCAGCACCACCAGGTTACTCGGCTTCCCCACTTGGTGGGTGGCTGCTGTTTCCCACTTCCTCCTCCGTTGGACACTGTGGTTTTGCAGTTTAATTACTAGCATTCCGTAACGTTTACTACTGGCATTTATACAGATTTTAAGTAGCAGCTGTCAGCTTTGAATTGTTATCTTTTGGTGACTATCATCCTAGACCATAGCAACCTCAACTACGGTGCCTCTAAGGCCTGGGAGAAGAGACGTTTTATTTATCATCTCTCACACAAGGGTGGCAGTGGAAACCTGATAGGGTAAAAATTCTGTGCTGCAAAATAACACCATTTGCGGCAATTCTCTCAGCACACTAAGTAGAATTTTTGCCAACTTTCCATTGGTAGGTTTAAAGCAAATCCAAAACCTGTTTTATTTGAGGGGCAAACATTCTTTTTAGGCATCTAGCAACACACAAAAACACATGATTTTTCTCTTTCAAATTATCTTTATAATTTTTCTTTCCTTTTTATTTTTAAAAATTGATTTCAGAGAGAGAGAGATGAAGGGAGAGAAAGAGAGCCACATCAATTTTGTTATTCTACATAATTATGGTCTCATTGTTTGATTCTTGTATGTGCCCTGACCAGATATTGAACCGGGAACCCTAGTGTATTGGGACAAAGCCCTAACCAGCTGAACTACCCAGCCATGGCAGTTTTCTGATAACAATAACAATAATAATAATAATAATAAATTCTAGCTCACTGTAAAAATATGTATTTTTTAAAGAAAGCTGAAGAACAAGAAAAATAATACATCACCACCAAGTTAGGTTTATTTCCTTCCAAGATTTTTTCTATATATGTAAACACAACTATATTTTATTCTTTAAAATGGAATACTCTATATTTATAGTTTAGTAATCTACTTCATCCTCACTTGACTTACTAATATTTTTTGTATGCCAATTCAGAAAAAAAATGAGTGAGAAATGAAATTAGCCATGTTGCTGCCATATTTTCCTAAAGCCCCACAATAACAGACTTGGGAAGAAAACGCTTGCTCAAAAAAAGGAAGAGCTGAGACTCAGTATTCAAAACTTGGGTGCCTTTATGTTTCCCCTGAAAACATTCATGGAGTTGGGCCTGAATCCTATCTATTTCTTTTTATAGAGTAGGTACTCAGCGAGCAATTATGGAATCAATAAAAATCAAAGGCCAGAAAGTGGTCACCATGTGTGGAGGAGAAGCTGTTCCATGACGTGGCCACTGTCTGTTCTGCAAGCTGGACCCGGGCCAGAACAGAGTTTGCTTTGTGCAAACCCTGCTTAGAGATGGTCTGACTATAGTTACTCTTCATTCTGACATAAATCAGCAGCACTCCCTTGCCTCCTGCTATGCGCTGGTTCCTGGAACAGGTGGTTCTCCTGACCTGGTCAAGCATGTAAAATCATTTCCGTACCTGGTAGCATTCGCACACTATCCCCTCCCCTTCACCCGATACAGTTCTTTAGCACCTGCCAAGGAGCACAGAGATCCATTTTGTCTTATAGCCACCCAACACATGCCTTGCATGTAAGTTTCCCTTAATAAACTCTACTAAGTCCCAGCCTGGAGGGGCCAGCCTCTTTCTTTAGTCTTGCCCTACCCTCTATTTATGGAGGTAGATTTCCAGTCTTGGAGCTTTTCCCTGGGTCTTTGTGTACTAACACCATGGCCCCTTCTGGTGCAACAAGGAGAATCTGCCACTATGTCAAAAACAGAGTGAGCATCAATGTCATACATCCTTCACCGTAACAACCACAAGCAAGCATTGTAACAACACAAATGAGTGTTTTTTGGGTAGATGTGTGATTCTGAACAAGTACCTGGTCCCCTTCTAGCATTAGGGGTCCTTAGAAGCTATAAGAGAAAATGACAACTTGCTCAGAAAGACATTTTATCTATACAAGGTATCACGATCAGCATTATTTCATTTCAGCCAGAGGAAGATGATAGATAATGGGCTTAGGACAAGTTGAAATTTTTATACACTGAAACATAACAAATAAAACAGAAAACACAAAAGTAAAACCTAAACATGAAAAGGTTACCGTCAAAGGGATACTTAATTATCAGTGAAATATCTACCCAAAATAAGAAATGAACCATTTCTACCCTTTACTTTTATCTCTCTGGCAATCTTTGAAACATTTAAAAGGTGGAATAAACCCCACCATAAGCATTTCAAAGGCAACCTGCTTCTAAGTCACACCTACTTTTGGAGACTGACTGGCCTCCTTAACAGCTTTGGGGGTTTTAGCATAAAAACAAAAGGGGCATTTCCTGTCCTCCCTGGACCAGGAACAGAATGAAATGACTGTGTATGTAGTGCTCTGTATTTTGCATCAACAGAGGAACGAATATTATATCTCTTGGATTAGAAAGTTTCCCAAACATTCTGGCACAAACCACCTCTTCCTCACTTTGTGTTCCCTTGCCCTCCAATAATGCTTTAGCAAGTAATAGCATTTTAAAGGGTTGCAACACACCATATACTTATTTGCCTCATAGAAATACAAGGCAAATGAAATCCAAACACCTGTTACTTCTGTTTTCCTTCTTCATCAAAAGGTATTTGTTTTGCAGCCTCGCAGCTGCTAGAACTTATTTAAATTCTTCTCCTGCACATTTAAAGTCTGCAAAGATGGCCTGGGGCCTCCTAAAACTTACCATGAATATAAGATGCACCCAAACAAAAGAGTGGTACCCAGTCCAGTAACCAAGTTTTCGTCTCTGTACAGGTCCTGACCAAAGTCAGGCGCACAGATCGTAATGTTCTTCCCATGTTTATCCAGAACTAAAAAACAAAGTAACCACAGTTAAATTAGAAAAACCTGTTCTAACTCAGACTCATTTATTCTGGGAAAATTCAGGTAGCTTCGAAGAGCAAAGACTTATCCCTGAGAACTTCCGCCTTATACTCCTACACTGTAGTCCTACTGGATATAGTCCTAGACTAGCCTGTTTTTATTTCAAAACACCCCTCCCCCACCTCAGCACCCTCTGAGAACAAGACCCTCAAAATTCTAGTTCAGGACCTTATGAGTCTTGCTGTTTTTCAGTACTATTCAAATAGTCAAGAGTAAGCTTATATTCGTTTTTCAGCTGCTTTGGTAGCCTCTGAACAAAGATAGTGCGCAGGTACTGGAGAGCTCCCTCTCCGTCCATCCTCCCTGGAGAGTACTCAGCCCCCAACCATGTACCAGCAATAGAACAGCCACCTGCCCACAGCCGCCAGCCAGGTGAGAAGTCATTTTACTGCTGGTAATAGCATGGCCGTGACATCTTCTGGGCTGTAACCTGGGAACCTCCTGAGGTGGCTGGATTTTTAAAATATTTTGAGAGGCTACATAACAAAGTAGCCTCTGTAGTGTTATAACTGGTGATAGTTTTGATGTTATCATTGTCCTGGTTTAATTTATTGATTTGAGAGAGAGAGAGAAACACTGATTTGTGTTTGTCTTAATCATGCATTCATTGGCTGCTTCCTGTATGTGTCCTGACCAGAGATCGAACCTGCAACCTTGGCGTACCGAGATGATGCTCTAACCAACTGAGCTACCAGTCAGGGCCCAGAGTAGTTTATTTTTTGTCTAACACAGAGTTTTCAATTTTGAACACTGAAGCTAAGTGTGATTGTCAACTCTGCCCAAAAATAAGGGACACAAGGATAAGAAACCATTTTACAAAAATGCGCATTCCAAGTGTTTGAAGTTGGACTAAAATTATTATTGGTACTCGCACTTGAAACAGTAAACATAACTGTGTGCGGTGGTTAATGGAGTCTTTATTCTTAGGCCAATGAAAAATGTTTTTTAAAAAACCAACCAAATATGAACTTTGCTATTTAAGTAGTACCACCTAAAATTAAATATAAAAGTGTTTTTTGTTTTTAAGTGATGCCTGCCATTAAAAATTACTGTTAACCAAAACCCCATTAAGTTAAAACCAGAGATTAATACATAAAGCTTCAATTTCTTATTCTTACAAAAAGAGTTTATTTATTTAACTTGATTTATACGAGATCAAATGTACTCAAACATATATGCATTTATATACATTTTTATATAGCACAAAGTAATCTAGATAATAAATTATAACAAGTTTGGAAATTAAAATAAGAAAATCTGGTCTTTTACTGGCAATGCTCAGGGGTTCATAGAACACCTTATAATATAATATAGTGCTTTTATAGTTCTCAAATAATCATTGCAACCATTCTACAATAATAATAGCTCATCCTTATATAGCACCTACTATGCGCGAGGAACTGAATTCTTAAAAGCCACCTTATAAAATAATAATCTTATTTAATTATCTTGTTCAATTACAAATTAAAATTCTGATTTTAAAGTCAAAGTGCCTAGGCAGAGAAAGGTAACTAGCTTTGTGCAAGTTATTTAAGTGGCAAACCCAGGCTGCTCATGCAGTCCAAGTCTAAAGCTCATGCAGGTTGTGTTGTCTCTCTCAGTAAAGGTTATTTAAGATGAGCATTTCAAAGTCATATAGCCAGCAAAGGGTGCAGCTGGGCTCAAATCTCTTCTTGTTTCCCACTCCCATGTTTTTTCCACTCTCTCTGCTTCGGCCAGAGAAATGACCACCTGAAGAAAAGTAAGTTAATACTCAACTCCAAAAAACAAAGCAAAATAAAAATGCTCCTTGAAAACAGAGTGGGAAAATGCAGATTAGGCCTAAAAGCAAACCCAACAGTCCCCTTCTGATCATGTCTTTCCTACATAGCAGGAAGGCCAGAGAGAAGGAATGTTCACTTTCCTATCCCACCTTAAGGACTTCATTTAATGGAAAGTCTAAATCATTTCTCTAGCTTGATTTATTTCAAGCAAGGGGGTGTAGCTCAGTGGAAGAGCACGTGCCTGGCATGTAGGAGACCCTGGGTTCAACTCCCAGCACCTCCACCTGCAATCCAGCCTTCCACAGCACTCCTGAAGAAACACAGGCTCAGCTTGATTTATTGCATCCCTGATCCCTGATCCCTAAACAATAGCTCACAGAGACAGACTCCTTCCTCCACAAACAAAGATATTCATACCACAACCACATGTTCCCTAACAAGGCCAGCTTACCTACTTCTTCAGGTTTGCTGGACAGAGCTGAGAAAGTAAGATACGTGACATAGCAGCTTATGAGACCCGACTGCAGTAGCCCAGAGTGTGGCTGTCCTGGAAAATGACAAAAGGCAGATTTTAAGACAGTGTTTTAAATTTCAACAGTAATAAAGCACATGCTTAAAGAAACAGGACTCCCCATCCCCCCAAAAATACTCCTCAAACTTGGACTCCTACTTTTTAAGGAAAGAAGAGGTACATAATGTGTTTCTCAGATAACACTAAAAAGATTTGGTGGTAGGGGAGTTAGATACTTAGCCTAACTGCTATTTTTAGAGATGCCAAGTTCTGCCAAGTTCTCTACCAACACCTTATTTTGATAAGAACTACAGCTGTACTTAACGCGTACTGCCTGGTCCCCCTGAGGTTCATAACATTAGTTTTTAAATCATAAGATCTCAGAAGAACATTTACCATTCATTATTTGTGAGATCGCATGGCTTAGTGGAGTAAACAATAGATAGACCATGGATGGCCTCCTGATTGTACAAGGCCAGCATACACTTACAGTCTGTGACAGAGGAAAAAAAGCTCTCATCCATCACTGAATGGGCAAAAAATCCTTTGGCAACACCAGAGCTGGTCCAGACCCAAGTTGCAGACGATGGGGCCCAGCATTCACCGGAAGACGGGCTTTAATGTTGCAGTATTTATATTAAACTCAGTGTTTAGATCATTGAGAGTAACCAGGATATAATAAATGTGATTTGTATTTTCTTGGTGAAATTTTCAACTACCTGCTGGCATGAAAGGATATAGTTTCACCCATTTTTTTCTCTGGCCAAATTTGTTTCCAGAATTATATGTATTAAATTAAAATGACCAATAACGGTATAGAAATAGATCCTTTTATAATGTTGCTCTTTTGGTATAGGAATAAGATTTACCTTAACAACTAACAACATCAAACATTTCAAAATACTATAACTGTTTCAAAGATGTTTTAATCTGAATACTAGTAATGTTTTAGGAAATTCTTAATTGACCAATTAGAGAGGTTGGAAGAATAATACTCTCAATATCTCAATAATGGACTTGAAATTTTTAGTACAGAAAAACTTTTAAATGATTCAATACCAGCTCTTTTTTAAATCGCCATTTTAGAAAGGATTCAAGGGATTATAAATTGACTTGACATATTTTCCTTTTCCTATCTAGAAACCTGAATGTCATGTGCTTTTTTTAACCACCTGTAGAGTAAGACACCTACAAGAAACATGAAACCAGGGACAATTCTCTCTATAATCAAAGAGAGCATATTGGCTTAAGATATCAGAAGCCACTTAGAAAAGACGATTCATGCCTATACTTTCTAAAGCACTTTCAAATCCCCTATCTCTTTCTTCAGCTTTGAAACAACCACAAGGAAGGTCAGGCTCACAGGTTTCTGTTGGCTTTGCTGAGGAAGACTCGGGCCAGGGAAGGTAGCTCATGGGGCCAGCTGCTGGCTGAGCGGAGATCAGATTTCCTGCTTCCTAACTGCTAGACTACACAGTCCTTGATTTCTGGTCCAGAAGCCTTGAGTGAAAGATGAACCCAGAAATGGCTCCTTCCAGAGCCTTCCCTTCAAGTTTTACACAGAGAATACAGGTTAGAGCTCAATATACACTAAGGGCATTTCCATTTAAAGGCTCTTTGTGATACATTATTTAATAAGGCAAAATCTACCCCCTTATTTTATTGACCTCATCACGTTCAGATCTTTCTTGGCACAACACATGCCTGACCGTCACATTCAGCTCAAGTGTGGGATATGAAGCGGAGACTGGAGTCCCGCCTTTCCTATTGCTGACTCATCCCTGGTGAGTTAAGAAATGACCCTAATTTTTTAAAACTAGGTTTGCTTAAAGACACTTATACTATAAATAAGGCAAAACAACAACAACAAAAAACCCAAAAACAACAAAAAACAACTGTGCTTACGATTTTGGACACAGGGTGAGATGGCTACCACTGAAATAAGCAGACACAGGCCTCCGTTTACGCCCAGAAGGATTTTGTTTTCCATGCAACCATCTCTCTGTGTATAAAACAGTGCCATCAAAATCAAGCCTCCGGCGGCGACGGAGTACATGGTGAGGGTCACCAGGGCCAGGGCGGCGTACCACAGCTTGTTGTGAGCTGTGCCTGCAGTCCTGTTGTCCCAGGGGGTGGGAAGAGGGAAGGGAGAGAAGACACGTCAGTAACGGTCATGACGGATTCCGACATTTACCATCTCTGAGGCCTTAACTAATGCCATCAAGCCCCAGGCCCACCATAACCGCGTTGTCCAGGAGACATCCCTTTGCCAATGGTTATGCTCCATCAAAGCCAGAAGGTGCCGGTAAATGTGAAAAAAACTTATACAGGTTCAAGCTTAGAATTTTTTGAAAATACTAAAGAACTGTTTTTGACTTGCCTGTATCCATCCCCGATAGGGACTACCCGCAGACTTGAGGGCAGCCTCCCCACTCTGGATGTGAATTAGCCGGGGACAGGTTTTGGCAGTAATAAAAAGCAGCTCCTTGCTGGAGCTCACTTCCAGTTGTCCCTATACACACAGAGACTGGAGGTGCCACAGTTTCTACTCCATGTGCTGCCAGCAGCTCCTGCTGAAGCTCCTCTTGTCTTTAGGGAGAGAAGCAAATTAACTTCACTCAGAGAAAGACGGGTTGGCCTTAGCTCTTTTATCCCAGCCCTGAAAGGGAGCATCTGTAACAGTTCTGCTTCTCCAAAGCAATGCCAAGTATGATGAAGGGAAAATATGACATTAAATAAAAGCGGAGAATAAAATCAGCCAAGGAAAGAGTAAACATTTTAAGGGGATTTACAGTGAAGAATGTAAAAGAGGAGATTAATGTGCTTTCTAGTTTATATAACTACTAATAATGGGATGGGAGGCCTAAGTCGTGGTTTAACAATCTATAGAAATTGTTCAGAACAAAGAATAGAGTGCTTATAAATGCTAAATGAAGAGGACAGAACAACAGGAAGAATGGCTTGAATCACTGTCATCTGCCTTCTGATTACATTGCCCTTTGTAACCACATTCTCACAAACCTTCAAGAAAGCATCTTGCGTAATTTTTCACAGAAGTGGAAAGTGTTCAAGCCACCCAGCTAAAATGATTTTAATGATGAAAAACTTACTGCAACCAGAAACAAAGAAAATAGGGAGGGAAAGGCCAAAATGACAATGACCATTATATTCTTGAAATGGAGCCAGGCACTCCAATGACCAGAGAACTTTTCTACCATAAAAGGCACACAAAGGAAATGAAGAGAAAAATGAGACTGGAGAAAGGGGAAACAAACCTAAGAGCCAAACAGTAATTCATGATGCAAAATGAATTATGTAGAAAAAGGTAAACTTTGCTGACCAGTGTGTGGGTGGGGTCCAAGTATTTCTTCGCTGGTCTTTCGGATAATCTTATCAGTATGTAAAGGACTTTCTTACAGTTAATTTATGCTCATACTCCCAAAGTTAAATCTTCAGCCCTAACAGCTCCTCTGAACTCCAGACTCAAAATATCCAACTGTTCCGCATTCTCACTTGGAGGTCTGATCAGCATGTCCAACTAAACAAGTTCAGGGTAACTTCCCAACATTCAAACCTCCATCCCCCAAACATGTTCTTTGAGCTTCCCAACCTCAGAAAATGGCAATTCCATTCCAACCCTGGGAGGAAGGGCTGGGGGAACAAAGGAAAGAACTGCAGTGGCTCTTCATTATTGTCCTTCTCTCCCCTCCCCTACAGCCATGCCATCACCATGAGCAAAATCTACTAGTTCCAACTTTGGAATATATCTGAACCTGGCTGCTGCTAACATCCGGCTCTAAGCTACCTCACCTCTCACCTGGGTTACCTCGCACTGGCCTCCTTGCTTGTACCTCCAACTCCCTCTCATCTTTTCCCAACTTAAAAATATACATTAGATCAAGGGGTTCCCAACCTCAGGGCCACAGGTCTGCCTCCTGTCCTCCCACCATCCTCCCACAACAGGTGAGACAGCGAAGCTTGCCTAAGCTCTGCCTCCTGTCTCCCCCTCCCTACTCCATGAAACTGGTCCCTGGTGCCAAAAAAGTTCGGGACCGCTGCACTACATCATCCATCTAGTGCCCTTCTATTTCATACAATGGCCCCAGAAGCCTTACGTGATCTGGCCCAGTGCTGTCTCTTGACTTCACGTCTTGCACCCTGCCCTCACCACTGGGGTCCGGCCACACTGAACCCTCCTTTGCTCCTTAAGCAAGCACAGTGCGGGCCAGCAGTCCTGCCTCCGGCTCTCCCCCCTTCCTTCATCTCCCTCACACCTTATCAGGAAGCCTGTCCCTTCCCTGCACTCTCCAGCTCCCACACCCTGTGGGCATTTCCTCCAGAGCACCTTTCAGAGCACCACTGAACCTATTAACTTTCTTGCTTTATCAATCAAGTTGATTACCTCCCCCACCCTCCTGGAAGAAATGTAGCTCCACAGAGCAGGGCAAGGCGGTGTTCCTGGCTGTTCTGCTGTGGACAGGCTGGCAAATAATAGGCACTTCATGAATACCAGTGCGAGGACTCTCAGCTGCTAAATTAACAACTTTATGCAGCAATGTTAACAGAGTGACTGCTATTCCTGCTGCTCCCGATTCAGCTAGTCTTCCTGACGACATCTTGTTTTTATAGACATCCCAAGTTAAGTGCCATGACTTATCTTTATAGTCTTGATGCCTGCCACATGGTAATACTCCACTGCGAATAAATGCCTGGGTGAGAAGCACTTGAATGGAGATTAGAAAGGGACCAGGCAACAGAGCAGGGTGCACAGGCAGAGAAGCCAGCAGGGCCCAGGCTGGGGTGAGGGTTGGTTGCATCAGTAAGCAACACCCCAAAACAACATAAATTGAGAGTCCAGAGAAGGGGTGCTCATTAGAAATACCTGAATATACTATGTACTCTTTCTTTCAGTTTTGAAACAAAATTGACCCTTCCAATCACAAAATTTCAGCTAGAAAGTATTAAAAACAAGACCACAGGCTCCAAATGGAGTGCTTCATGCTAAGACACCAAACCAAGACAACCTAATTACAGTTTCAGCTCTCCCAGAAATAGGTTCTTAAACCAGGTAATCAGGAATCGTCTGATTAGCACTATCAGCGAACCCGCCTGGTAGACAGATCCCTACCACTCCCTTAAAGGAGAGTAACCTTACAATAACCAACCTGCTTTTTCACTAGTTGAACTTCCTTGTTCCCCGCTCCCTGCTCCCTATTAAAGTCTCATTTTGTACAAGTCCTTGGAGCTCCTTTCTATGTGCTAGATTGGATGCTGCCCAATTCAAACTGAATTTTGCTCAAATAAACTCTAAAAATTTTTAATATGCCTCAGTCTACGTTTAAAAAAAAAAAAACACCACCACATTAAACACCTAGTCCAAACACAGCATTTAACAGGTGTGAAAATGGAGGTCAGAGAGGCCAAGCGATGTGCCCAAAGTGAAGAGCAAGCTAGAGAGAGGCATTAAAACCTGCACCCTCCTGGCCCCTGATCTATCTTTCCCACTGCCTTTGGGCTCTTCTCCTTCTCAAGATCTTTACAAAAAGGAAAAAAGAAAGGAAAAGTGCTTTGGTTGTTCCATGAAGAGTGATATAAGTATTATATTTTCTAGACTAATTGTAAGCAAGAGACTGTTTAAAAACAGAGCAAAAACTCTAAATTAGGTGAATTTACATTAAAAACAACAGTATTAGTGTCCTGGTCAGCTGGCTCAGTTGGTTGGAGCATCACCCTGTACACCAAAAGGTTGTGGGTTCGATCCCTAGTCAGGGCACATGCCTGGATTGTGGGTTCAATCCCTGGTCTGGGCACGTATGGGAGGCAACTGATTGATATTTCTCTCTCACATCAGTGTTTCTCTCTCTCTGTCTCACTCTCCTTTCCTCTCTCTCTAAAATCAGTAAACATACTCTCAGGTGAGGATTTAAAAAAATAATAACAACAATATTAGTGAGCTTCCTAGCTTAATCCTAATTTTAGGCAAACCAACCAACCAACTATAAATATGTTGACAAAAGGGATTTTGTTGGGGTATTGGCCTCAAAGTCAGGACAATAGTAACATCATTTGTTGCAAAGCCCTTAAGCCATTCTTGTTGAGTGGTATCTGGAAAGTTTTTAAAGCAACCAAACTCTTCCAAACTGCCTGTTGAAAGTTGGCATCAATAATTAGTCCCAGAAAATGGCTTCAGAATCAATCAAAACATTAAAATCAGAGTGAAGAAGCACAAGTATTCTCAAGAGAACATACAATTTAATGGACAAATCAGACACTCAATATCAAAGATGTTAATATTTTACCAGGAAATATCTTAAGTATATTTGTGAAAATTTTAGGGAAAATTTAGGACGATGTATTTACTTTGTCTAATAAGAAATTCAGAGTAAAAGCACAGTAAGAATTATAATAGAAAGAGTGATGTATAATTAAAATTAAAATGCATCTCCAATTTATCGTGCACAACTGAGAAAACAGGGTCACATAAAACTACAGTCACCCATTTAATCTATTTTTAGGAAAACTTTGCTGCCTCAAGCTAAGATAGAGTGGAGACCCCCAACATAAATAACTAGGTTCCAGGGACGACTCAAAAAGGCAGGACGGCACACATGAGCCTGCATATGAGCACTTCTCAGGCCCAGAAACCTGCATTACTGTAGAGCTTATGACTTGAAATAATACCAAAACATATCTGTAGCACTGCCTATATGGTTATTCAATGTGCTGTAAACATTTTAGAAATTGGCCATAAGCATTTGGGTGCTTACTCCAGTTATTTATCACATAATAAAATGACTTAACACTATCTTTTCACTCATGATTTGATCTTTGAAAAACAATATCAAAGCAAAACAGCAACAACTACTACCAAGCTGAGAAATATAATCAGAATGAGAGTATTTTGAGAAAATTTGGACAGTATATTTTGTTTTGTTCAAAATAAAAAAATTCGCAGTCACATAAAATTTTCTAATAGCTCTCAAAAAAACAAACAAAACAAAACAAAAAAAGAACAACCCAATGTAAAATAACCTGAGGCTTACAAAATCTACGAAATAACAAAAGCCTTACTGGATACAAAAGGCAATACTTTTCATTCATATTTTATAGGTAAAGTAAGACAGCAGCTAAGTGCTTTGTCTAGAATCACAAAGAGAGTCAACTTGGCCTTAGGACTCAAGGGGCTAGACCCTTGTCTGGCTGTCATTCCCTCAATGTAGCTCAGCAAGAATAAAGACTAGCTATTAAGAGTCTGGCAGTTCCCACTCATTCTGTGATATGAATTCTACTTTCAAGGCACTTCGAACGACTCCGGTCAAGTCACACCATCAGTTGACTTAAAGACCAAATGAGAGAGTCCAGGGAAAAAAAGCCAGAAGGCAAAAAGAAACGCAGTGAGAAGAGGAAAGGTAGAAAGACTCAAAAAAGAGTACGGAGGAGAGATGAATGAAGAGGTCCCAAGAGCAAGAGAGAAGGGAGAATACCATCAAAAACCGCTGTTGTAAGCAGGCTGCTGATCCCGGCTGGCAGGCTAGAGCCTTTAGCAACACTGTACTGTGGGGCAGTGTCTCTGAGTCATTGAGTGAGTTTACTTGGAAGCTTTCCATAAAGGCACATACCAGTTCTTGTTCCATTTATGTGCAAACTCCACGAGCAGGATGAGCTGGATGCCAATAAAGAGGAAGGCTCCGACGGCTCCCACATAGCGCCAGGCTGCAGAAGACCACCCAAAAGGAGATGACATGGTTGTTCCAAGTGTTAGCTCCGAAGAGAGTAATGACTACTGTCCATTTTTACTGCATGCTCACTGTACCTGCAACACATTTCTTTCCCACACAACTGTACTACTATTAGAACCACTTCAGAGATGACAAAAACTGAGCGTCTACATAAGTGGACACAGTCCCTTAGCCAGTAATGGGCGTAGCCAGATAGTCCAACAGACGTACTAATTCATAAAGTCAACATGGCCCACAATTTAAAAATATATGTTGCCAGAAAAATCAAGGGCTCTAATTTTATTGGAGAGGGAGCCACCAGTGTATAGTAAGGAAATGAGGTTTAGACTTGGGGGCTGAGGACTCAGATTCTGCTTCTGGCTCAGTCACAAAGAAGCCCTAACATTGGACAAGCCACGTCACATCTCTGGGTTTCAGCTTGTTTATTAAAATGACTGAGTTAGACTAGGGGGTTGCAAGGTCCCTTCCCTTTCTAAAGATTTTCTTTTAATACATAAAAGTATGTCTGTGGGGACTTATTCTAATACATTCTAAAAGTATGTCTGCAAGGAAGAGAAAACCAGTTAATAGCATTTTAGGTAAAAATAAGACTTGGATATAACTTCCTTAAGGAGTACATAAAATGAGTGTGATCTTGAAAAACTAGCTGGACCTTTATACGTGACTATTTGAAGGTCTATGGCTGTTCCTTATGGACTGACACAATGTGAATACTTTTACTATCTTATTTAGGAAAGTGAATTCACTTGGGTTGAACAGTGTTTTGAACCATTGAAATTTGGACCTTTTTTCCTCCCTAGCTCATGTGAAGAAGGGCCCCCGGTTTCAGCTATCATGAAAGGCTTCATGTTAAATTAATTCTGGTAGGTTCTATCAATAAGGAACATAATTCAATGTTACGCAGTTTCATGTAGGGTAAGTGTAGAAATAGACTGGAGGATGCCTTTCTTGTCCCATTTTAGCTGCAGCAGATTCAAAGCTGCTGAGAAGCCCTGTGTTCCGAGCCGTACTCAGAACAAGGTCTCCAGGGCCTCTTCAAACGGGGCTGGTAGTGTCAAGCTGACATGCTAAACTGATTTTCAAACAAATTTTGAATGCTTCATTTTCCCTTCAGGCCAATAACCTTAAAATTATTTCACTTCTTCAGCCTATTGAGTAACTAAAGGTCTTCCCACAGCCGGCCAGGAAGGGAAGGAGCGGGGAAAGGGTAAGGAGGAGGGGAACAGAGGGGGAAGCACAGTAGGGAGAGTGGATAAAGTGTGGGAAGGGCAGGGATTTTTTTTTTTTAAAGCCACAAAAAAGTCAGTAATTCAAAACATCAAAGGCACTCTGGACTACACTTCTGAACAATTTTTCGAACAAAATAAATAAAAACAAAATACATGGGAACCCATAGGTACCATTCAGAAAGGTCTCCTGGTCTGGAATGAAGAAAGCTCCTGAGCACATGGCCCCCAACAGCAGCAACTTGAAGAACCAAAAGCTAGAAAGAAGAAGAAGACAAAAAAGGAAATGTATTTAAATGATATTCAAGGAAGGACAAAAGACCTCTTAGAAGGGAAGCATGTCACTCCATGATTCTGCCATTGGTACTGTTCTCCTCAAATCGAGGGGAAGTAATTAAGTGACTGGAGACTGCCTTTTCCCATAATTAGACAGACTCAGCATAGCCTCTGATTGTGCAAAACACCATTTTGTTGCAGGACTGGAAATGACCTGGGGAAAGGTCTTGGTACATGAAATTAACTCTCGTCTTCACTGCATTTCTCATTATGGTACCAGGGTTACAAATAGGATTCTTCTAGTTCTTCAGCCACTGTGTGACCAGTATTAAGGCCCACCTTCCCTAAAATTAGAGTCAGCAGTTTCAACTAGAGGGAGAGCAGTTAGAGGGTCTGATGATTAGATGGGATTAGGTATGATCCTAGCTTACTGTTCTGAATATAAGGCAAGGGGAAACGGAGACTGAAGACTCACCCGTTGTGAATATAAGCTCTGCAGCTTTTGCTGTTGTTGATATTCAAAGTCAGGAGGCAGAAGATGAAGAAGAAACAGGCCATTCCAAAACAGACTCTATACACCGCAGAATACCCCACCAGCTTCTCACAGGTGTCGCCAGCTTTAATGCCTTTACAAATATCTTCATAAAAAGGAATCTGAGGAAAAAGCAAAAAAATCATCTGTCAAAACTGGGTAAAGAGGGGGCTGTCGTGAAGTGCTCCTTCAGCCTATAAGTCAAAGTCCAATGTGGAAATGCTCCATGCACACAGAGAGACAAACACTGAGAAGAGAGGACCTCTTCCAAAGGCTTTTCCTTAACTTCCTCTGAATCTTTTGTAAAGAATCTTTTGTAAATCAGAATGTATCACTCAGCCTTTACTTAGCCCAAACGAATTCTGAAATCCAGCATCAGAATTTTTTTAAATTACACTTAAAATTCATGGATATATTTTTCTTGAAACGCACAAATGTACAGAACAAAAAGTGAGAGACTTTCCTCACTTCCACCTCAAAATGTCCACTAACCTCTCTTCAGGACAGTTAATTGTTTGGTGAATATTTTCATTAGTTTACATGTACCAATGTGTGTGTGTATGTATATATGTATATAGACACAGCCCCATACTTATATACAACACACATGTACATACACTTGTATAGGACCATATACATCACATGTATACACACAGCTTTATTAAGTAAAAGAGTATATATATTGTTCTGTAATACTTTTTTCTCCAATTAACAATAATCTGTGGAGATGTTTCCCTATTGATTCATAAAACCCCATCCCACCCCACCCTTTTTAACCACTATATATTTTATAGTAAGGCTAGATTAAGGTTGATAAGCATTCCCACACTGATCTTCCTGGGAAGGTTTTTTGTTTTGTGTATTTATTTTTTGCTATTACAAACACTGATGCAATACCACTGTTGTGCATGCCTCATTGCACATGTGCCATTATTTGTGTAGAATAGACTCCAGACCCAGAAATGGAATCACTGAGTCAAGTAATATCTACATTTTCAAATTTCAAGAGATAAAGTCAAATTACACTTTCACAGGCTGCACCAATTTATAGCTCACCAGAATTTCTGAGACTGCTCATGTTCCCAACCTGAACACCCAATTTTAAGATAAAAAACACTATCTTGTTTCAATGTCTATCTTCTTCGTTACTAGTAATATTTACTTCTTTTCTTAAATTTATAGCTATCTATATTTTTCTTTGTGAATTGGCTATTAAGTTTCTTCTTGATCCACTGGAGTTATTTATTTATGCATCTTAATCTTCTGATAAATGTTGACAATGGTTTATTCTAGTCCAATTAGAATGTTTCAATGTAAAACCTATTTATATTATCAGAATAATTAAAATTTTACATAATGAGAACAGGCAGTACATTTCTATGAACATAGAAAATAAGGATTTAGTCAGTGATTTAAAAACTTGCTTATCCACATCAAAGGTGCACATTCTTCAGAACAGAAAAAAAGTTGAAAATCACATCATAGCTATAATTCACAAAAGGAAAAAAGATAACACAGAGGGGGGGGAAATACACAAAGCTAGAGATAAAAATGAAGCATGATAATTTAGTATCTTCTCCAGAACAGATATTCAAGAGTAATAACTGAGACTATTAAGATTCCTATAAACAAAAGGAAGACTAAACTTAATTGGAGTTCATCTTCCTGAATGTGGGTTCCTTCTCCTCAGAAAAGGTCTGTAGTCATTATTACATGTGAATCTCAAACAGTCTTTCTAAACAAAACATGTTTTTCAAAATTACTTCCTCAGGCAAAAATACATTGTTATTACCAAGACCCTATTAACATAGCTCCATTTTCATAGACATGAAAGAGTTCACAAAGAAATGTCAACTATTTTGTAGTCAGCACATTCTGCAACTGCAGGGGGTTTTTTTGGTTTTTTTTAGATCAGGGCAAGACGTAAATACATAAAGAAAGACTACCGTGCTTTTGACTAGGCTACCAAAGTAACACACATGTAGAGTTGCCAGATAAAATAGTGTCTAATTAAATTTAAATTCCAGACAAACTAATTTTTTAGCATATTTCACACAATATCTGGAGCATACTTGAGGCTAAATATTACCTATAAATATTTAGTGTAAATATTACACTAAAAATGTATTCCTTCACAAGAGATGAAGCTCAGAAGATGGCAGGGTCTTCCTGGGAAGGGCCAGGCGTATGTCACGCCAAGAACTCTGGCCTGTCTCATGGGCAAGAGGAAACAACTACGTAAGCTGGAATGTCTTTGTTGTTTGATTTTTTTCTTTTCTTTTTTTTCTTCTTTCTTTTTATTTTTTGTTTTTTAAGCTGGAATGCCTTTGGCTACAAAGTACAGGACATTCCAAAGAGAACAGGTCTGAGGCAGGGAGTGAGTTAGAAGGCAACTGGTTCAACAGTCCAGGTAATGCATGAAGAAGGTAAACCAGTGGCAGAGATAATAAAAATTCTGTAGGTAGAAGTCACATTGGGTTGAACTGTATAGACAAGAATGACATCCGGGATTGGGGGAGGGTTCTCTTCTGGTTTAATTTGTTGCTGTTTGGGGTGGAGGGGAAAGGGGGTTAGCAGAGGGCAAAGAGTGGAACCGGAAGAATAGATCCGCAGTTTGTTTTTAACAAACAGTTCGGGGTATCCTGGATCTTCCCAGTGAGGATGCCTGGTCCGGAAACTGCTTCACAACAGCAATTAGGACTGAGCTCACGGATACGGGAAGTGACCCCAGGCAGGTATTGAGAGGAGTCAGCAAGTACTTTCTGAAGGAGTCTAAATTTCTTAGAGTTAAAAATCTTCAGACATTAAAGTATGCGGGACCCCACACAAAGTGAATGTTTCAGAGCCTCTAACTGGGGCGTGGGGGGGGGGGGGGGGGGCGGGGCGCCGAGCTGTACCCACGAGTGGTGCCGGTAACAAGGAGGTAATGCTGCTTTCGATCTCTAAGAGCTATATTCACTCCACCTCACTTAATAGACTGTTTTATTTATATGAAATTTACTGCTCTATAATATTCACATCTTTTCTTCCCTCCCTTCTCTTTTCTACTCATCAGCAAAGCTAATTTCTCACACATACACCCCAATCCCTGTAGCACTTTCATCTACTCCAGCCCGTCTTTAGCCTTCAGGCCCTTCTCCACCTCCTGTCCCAAACCCCCTTCTCTCCTAAAATCCATTTGAAGAAGGATGCTGATGTCAGTTAGGACTGAGCTCCTAGCCAGTCATCCCCGACAAATGCCCTCCCCGTTGTTGACTCCCAGAGGCCCTGAGACTCATCAAAGGGTGAGTATGTGGCATGGCATATTTCACCCAAAATAAAAGTAGGCAAACAACCCCCTGCTCCAAATACTGAGGCCTGCTTTATGCTCTGCGGGTGACTTAGTCATTTATCAATGGCTTTCAGTAAGTAGTTAGTATTTTTAGGCAAAGGACCTCGAGTTGAACAAGCTGGCAGGATTTAGCAAAGGGAATTTGCTCTGATTAAATATTTGCTGTTCCAAACTCCATCCCAGTTTTGGAAAAAGAAAACATACATCACACACAGATTCTACACTGTGGGGTGAAGGGGACTGGCCTGCTAAGGGTGTTGCCTCTAAAGCCTGGCTCTGGGCATCCAAGGACACTGCATCTGCATTGGCTCTGTACAGACCTGGGGGCCAGGGGCTTCCTCCCAACCCTCCAGGCAATCAAACTCAAAGCCACAAAATATCAGTAAGAATAAACAGCTCACTTCCAACCCTAACTCTACCACTAACCAGGCAAATTACACACCCTCCATGAGCCTCAATGTCCCTTCTCATACAATGAAATAATACTGCCACCCTGTACACCTGAAACTAATGTGAAATAATATTGAACATCAACTGTATTTGAAAGATAAAAAAATGTTTTAAATAATATGGCTACCCACCTCATGAAGCTGTCCTGAGAATTAAATAAATTAATCCTTGTAAAGTACTTGGCATCGCTCCTCATCCATGATATCCATTAAGTAAACTTCCTTAATTCTGAGGTACTATCTTTTTTATAAAAAGAACTTTTAGGGGAGGGAGTTAGGCACCTGACATGAACCACTGACTGGCTGATGCATTCTGATTTAAACATGGCGAGAAACGGGCATCTTAGAACGCAAGATGCTCTGTTCGTCTCACCAAAGGATTCATTGTGAAAGATACAGTATTTATTTACTAGTCTTTTGAAGACCTAGTCCCCATCCAAAAGAATATATCTGAACTCCCAAGTCATGGAAGAGATGTTTAAAACATCAACACAAGTATTAAATTCAAAAGGATGGGGATTAGGAGAAAATCCAGATAATTTTGTATACATAGGAGAAATGCTAGTTATGGCCCCCAAACAACTTCCATCTGAGGCGAATAAATATACAGAAACAATCAATATACAAAGCTACGGAAAGACCTACAGAACTAGTTGGCCAGGAGCCCAGATGCTATGAACTTAGAAATAAGGGAGAGACTTTGGGAGCGATTCTTATGGAAGTGGAGAGGAGGAAGATGAGTCCTGTTCTTGCAATATCGAAGTATTATTCGGGACAGATGAGAACAAAGCTTAACAAAGCTAATGATTTTACATTCCATTACATCAAATTTCCAGGGCAGTAAATGCAACTAAGATGCAAAGAAAGCTTCAGGCAGCTCAGCGTGAGTAATGTCATGAGAACCAGAACTAGATCTGCACGTTCTAATAACCCTTACTTGAAAATGAATTCCAGCACTGAGAGCCTTTCTTAGTCTGCCTCTCCCCTTTCTGATATTCTAATTTGTCCTCAAACTTTCTAAGAGAATTCATTTTTCTCTATGAGTCCATGACAGCAATGTCTCTCTGTTACCCGCCACTGGACAGAGGCTGAGAAATGCAGATTGCTGAACTCAGCTTCCATACTCCGTAGATAGCCTCTAGGCAACCAAGGCTCATTTTTCAGTAAGTTATTATCTTTGGGGCCCTTTGTGGGAAACAACCAATACTCGTTTCTCTTTTGTTTGGGTTTCTAAACATTTTTAAGAGAAAAGTCTACATTGTGTCATTATTAAAAGCCACAGGAGGGGCCTGGCTGCTGTGGCTCAGTGGATTGAGTGCTGGCCTGTGAACCAAAGTGTTGCTGGTTTGATTCCCAGTCAGGGAACATGCCTGGGTTGCAGGCCAGGTCTCCAGCAGGGGGCGTGTGAGAGGCAACCACACATTGATTTTTCTCTACCTCCCTTCCCCTCTCTCTCAAAAATAAATAAATAAAATCTTTAAAAGCCAAAAGAGGAACAAAAATTCCTCGTTCCTCAGGCTTCTTTCATTTGACCTTGCCACCTCTGAAATCAGGAACTTAATGCCCACAAACAGGCACAGTCTCAGAGGTATACTCACCTCCACCACGAGTATTTCATCAAGATCCAATAGCTACATCTATGGCAGCCAGAAGACAATTCTAATCAAACTTTAAACAACAAGCTTTCGTTCTGAAGACAACTCACAGGGGACAGACTCATTATGATGGTATGAAGGGCTCTTCCACAGAAGAGGAACAGGGATCAGCTAATGTCACTGTTTAGAGAATCAGGTAACATCAAGGGTGGCATGTACAAATAAGAACCACACCACTTACTGATCTTGAAGGAGATCTTGAAGAGTTAAGTTCCATGAATATTATAATGTTCAGTGAAAGTTAAGTTCAATGAGGCAAGAGCAGTAGTTGGGGTTGGGGGCCACGGAATGGATAGATCCTGCCTGCTCATCTGATGTGGCCTATGGAGGTATGGACTTTGTTTTAGCCAGAAAATATGGTTTTTTTCCACCCCACCCCCTCCCACAGAACCTAGTGTCTGATGAAGGACTTTGTACTGCCCTGAAAGGAAGAAGGCCGACTGAAAGATACCCTTCAACACAGAGATGTTGAGATTTCATAACAGCAGGACTAAAAGTCTACACAGGCAAAACTTTCTATTTGGACCACTTAATGAGGCGGAAGCCTGTGAGCCCAAATCAGCTTTCTTCCTCAGTGTCTAAACCTGGCATGCAGTGGTGACGTTCTATATGCAAATTCAACTATGTGCATGACTATCTTCTATAAACAATGTTTTAAAACCCAGTGAAATTAGTTTGCATGTGCACTCTTCTTCATCCTATACTGTACATTACATGGCACACACATATATTACAACACAGACTTTGATCACTCACTCACTCATTCTCATCTACTATCTACAGATATTGTTTTAGGTTATAGGGATACAAGCAGTGAATAAAACAGATTAAGAAAATCCATGCTAACAAGGAGCTAACTTTCTAGTAACATGCTATATCCACAAAACTATATGTGCTCTACTTCATGGATGTGTCAAACATTTTCATGGTTAATTTTGACTTTTCATAATTTTTATCTTAGGTGGGACATGAGAATCTAACATCCCCCAAAAGCCTGGCCGCTACCATACCTATAATCTCATGATTCTGAGGGCCCCTACTTACTTGTTCCACAATCCTAGTACTGAGGACCAGGACATTGCAGACATTTAGGTTTCTGGCCCAGCATCTTTCCCATTTTACCATTTATTGAAGCTGGAAGTGGAGATTCCCCAGCAGCAAGAAAACTAGGGTACACACACATTTATTTTCTCCAGTCCTACTTCTTTCCAATCACCAAAATGTTTGGTTTGGCTACATAAATAGAATACTAATTATCTTCACCTGAGAATGACCTCCAACGGCCACACAGAACAAGACATATATACTGTTAAACATATGCTCAATTTATTTTTCCCTAATGAACCAGTATGTGGTTCACACAGCCCAGTGATCTGCAACATAAGCAAGCACTCTGGTACCCTCAGCACAAAGTTTAGGCTATTGAAGTTTCTCCTTTAGAGAGAAGCGAAGAATTTAATGGCATGTGACATGCACAGAACCACGAAGATCTAACACAGGAATCAGCAAATGACAGCCTGTGGGTCACATCCAGCTAGCTCCTGCTTATGTAAATAAAGTTTTATTGGAACACAGCCATGCTCATTTGTTGGCGTATTGTTTTGGCTGTTTATGTGCTACAATGGCAGAGTGGAGCAGTTGCTAGAGACCACATGGTCCTCAAAGCCGAAAATGTTTTCTTAGCTGGCTCCTCACAGGACGAGTTTGCCCACCCCTGGACCACCAGGAAGAATAGCTCAGAAGCTGTGCAGAGCTGCTGAACTATAAATTAACATCTCAAAGGCAAATGACAACTGGTGATAACTTACTCTACAGATCAAAGGCCAAAGGACCAGCAGAGAGCACAGCAGCTCATTTGGAGGACTTCTGAGGGTCCCAGCACTTTGTCCCGCCTTCTTGCCTCTCCCAGACTCTTTCCCTTCCCCACAGGGCTCACTGTTTTCCCCAAATGGAATTTGGGCTTTAAATGAATCCAACTGTACATCTTCCATGTCACTGCGAGTGCGGCAAATTAGGTATTTTAATTTATCTGCCTGCACAGTAAGTTTTTTGGAGGGGGAACGGAGGGAACGGGGAAGGGCATGCCTGAGAGGGCCAAGGCGTTCTTCTGTGGGTCAGAGCCCTCCGTGGCTCTGACAGAAAAAAGTCCTCACATCTGTTATGCAAACAGCCTGTGGGACCAAAAATAAAACCCACACTGATGAAAGCCGGCATGTCAAAAGATAATTTTAGACTTATTTTAAGACTGTAGAAACAGCCTCACTGAATTTAAAAACCACACCCAGCAAATAACCAACGCCCTTGCGATTAAGCTCAGCCTTGCTTTAGAGGGGTTGCAACACGTCCAATTCCCTTATACAAACCTCCTACCTCACCTCAGCCCCCAGTCTGCAGACAAGGAAGGGGATGAGAGCATTCTTGAGGTCTAATATGAACCAATGGTCCCTAGATGTGACAGTGGAGCTGACACCACCATCTCCTATAGTTGCTAATGAAGGTCTCTTATTTGTAGCTTTCAAACACAGCTGTGTCCATACCCGGTCTAATGTTGAGAGGCTCTTTCCGCATATATAGGGTGGGGCAAAAGGAGTTATACAGCTGTGATTACGTAAAACACAGAGTTTATTCTTGTATTATTTATTAATTATTGTATTATTTTCCATATGAACAACTGTAACCTACTTTTGCCCCACCCTGTACTTACCATACGGTTCTCCTTTGCACCTACTGGAGGTCCAGTTCCCTAAGAACAAAGACCGTATGCTACACATACCACATCCCTGTTGTCCACCCAGAAGTGGGCTCCACTTGCCCAGCTCCTACACAGGCAAATAAACTGACATCAGGTTGTAGAAAAATGAGAGAGAGCCAGATACTTCAAAGGTACTGATGAAAGGAGAAAGGGCAGCTGATGCTCAAAGACCCAAACTCCCCAATAATTTGCAACAGGGTCTTTTACAGGTAAAAGTCACGAGTAAGGGATTTAGGGTCGTGGCCATGTTGATCGGTCAGTTATGATGTAAGGTTCCAGGGTTTCCCGAATCTGATTTATTTCTCCCTTGGCATCATCTTGTCATCCTGTTTGGGGTCTTCATTCTGGGGTCAAGAGGTCTTCCTGTTTCCAAACAAACCAGAGTTCTGCAACCCATCTTGAGACTGTAAGTCAGTTATGTTACCTTAAGAGCAGAAAAACACAGCTATCCCTCTTGGATTTAAAAGGCCACATCCTTTCCTTATGTCAAGCAATATATTGCCTGAAACCTGCTTCCCAGGCTAATCTCCAGGTTCCTGGACATGGCTGTATTCCTTCATAATCTTTAAACAGAAACCATGACAGCCAGCTGTGGGGGTAAAAGGCATTTTTCCTCTCATGTGTTCTGTTCTTCTAGCTGGGCTAATAATCCAATCAACAGAGGCAGATTAACAGGGAAAGTGTACAAAGGCTATTATATGAATATCTATTTGGGGGCCAGAAGAATAGTGACCCAAAGAAGTATTGGTAGCTGAGGTTTACAAGCCAATTCCAAGCTGAGAAGACAACAAGGTAATGATGAGACTTCAAAGTGCAGGGAAGGCATACCCATGGGGATGGAAAAGCAAATTTCTGGTAAACAAACATTTGCTAACCTGCAGCCCTCCTGAAGCAGATCCTCCATCCAGGTTCCTTCTAGGTACTTAAGTGGGGAGGTAAAAGGTTTTTCTTCTGAATCCTTTGTTTCCCAATAATCAGACAGCTTGAAATCAATATTCTAAGAGGCATATTTTGGGAGTGGGAAAAGCTGCTTCTCTCTTCACTGTGGAGCTACGACTTTTAAAAGAGCTAATTTAACATGTTTAAAATTTAAATTTAAGTAATTTTTATAATTTGCTATCAGTTCCATCCCCAGCACCTCGCAGGGTGCTTGGCACCTGCCAAGGAAGGAAAGAAGGAAGGGAAGGAGGGAAGGGAAGGAGGGAGGAATGAATTATGTGACTCAGAGGATTTTTTAAAGTATGAACTGATTAGTTTACCCCAGTAACATTATCGCCTACTTTCAAACTCTGTGTCAAGTATCAAGATTCAACTATTCACAATATTTATGTGTCCTGCTACCCAGCTTTCCGAGGCTACTGTCTCCCAGTTCATTCGGTGTTGTGCCATTTGTCTGCGCCCTTTGGCCCCGTGTTTATAACGACAGAACTGTTCATTTCTAACTGTGAGCTCCTGTCTGTCCTATTTATCTGCAGAGTGCTCCAAGGCCCTGTCTGTAGACAGTTGCTTAACAGATGCTTTTGATGATGACAGAAGAAAAAAAGGGTTAGGAAAATCTCAGTTCTCACATCTTATCTTTCTCCCCCTTCCACAGCCAGACTCATCCTGAAACAGAGATCCAGTTAATGCCTGATGTCCCACCCCCCACCCCCAAAAGCTTCTGGGTAATAGATCCTGCAGACCAAGGACAATAACAATTGTTTCTTGTTTTCTGGCTCCTGGAAAGCTCATTATTGCTGGACAAGGATCAAACCTCTTTGTCTTTGGTTGAAATTCAAAAAAAGACTCTCAGCGGGATATCCATTTGGTTCAAATCCTGCCTGTAGTACAAAACTATTTCCCACCATCATTTTCCAGCATTTGCTTGTGTGGAGGGTAAGGCAGTGAGAAAAGCCAGAGATGGGAGGGTTACAGGGACTCTTGTTTTCTCCCAACGGTGTTATTCACCGAAGATAAAATTGTTTGGAAACCTAGGAGGATTTACGAGGTGGAAGCTCCACACAGGCAAACTCTGATTAGTCCACAATGAGAACTTCCCTTCCTTCCCTGTTCTACAAAGGCCTTCAAGTTTGATGGCCTGGGCACACCTTTAACCTCAGAAATGTACTCACTGATAAACCTGACATACGTAAGGTACAACAGTGCAATGAACTCAGCTGCTGTTCAGAAAGAAAACTTTTAAAAAGCGGTCTATCTCAGCTGAATTTTAAAACAATGCTCCAGAGTCAAAGAACTGAGTCAGCAAGAACTGAGTTTGCTAATTCGACACATGCTGCAACACAAAAACATCAAACACCAGCTAAGAAGAGACAGTTCTACTAGAGAGTTTAGCGCTTTATTGCAACACCTGATGCCAGGTCTCAGGTACCTAGTTCTCTTAACATTCAACCAGTAAACACCAAAATCAAAACGAGAGCCCCACTCGCCAGCTTCAGCCTAAATACCTGCATTCTATGCTGCAACAAACTACACAGTGTCTTGGATCAAAGTGGAATATTTTTCACTGCTGATATTTGTTTACTTAAAAAATGTGGTTATACCGAACGCAACTTGAAGGCAGGTTCTATTTTACATGCAAAGTCACTGAATAAATACTCCTGATTTGTGGTGGCCCCTATTTTCTACCAGACTACCAGTAGTGGTCCCTTGAGCCCAGCTTTTGGCCCTTACAACAAGGAGAAGGCAGGTGGGAGAGATAAGCTAAGAAAGCTGCCAAAGGCGCCAGGTGGGGCTGTCTCCAGAAGAAATACTTCTGCCTCACCACAAACTCCAGAAGAAAGATTAGCAATCAGGAGGAAGGATAAGCTTGCTAAGCCTTTTCCTGTTACTTTTATAAATGTCTGTACAACCGAACCTAGTCAGAGGCAGAAGCAGCGCCTGCCAGGCAGCCAGCAGTCTTGGTTCTAGTGCCACCTCTACCCAGCGTCAGAGCCTTAGCCAAGTCACTTCCCCATACCTGTCAAATAAGAGGTTTGGTTCAGATTATGACTTAAGATTCTTCCACTTAAAAAAAATTTCTAATGTTCTATTCAAATTATACTCTAAAAGAGATCATTATTTTCTCTGCTTAACACTGCGTATTTGCTAACTTTTCACAGGGCAGAACACTTGGCATAAATGTGAGCTGCATCCTTCTTTCCATTTCTTATCTCTTAGATAGATCCTTTAACTAGTAACTCTGTTCCAAATTTGTTGTTGTTTTTTTAATCCTCCTTGACTAGCACAGGGAGGGCTTTCCCACAAACAATACTTACTCTAATGCAGAAATATGTACATGTAGAACAATCAAAGCCAGAAACAAAAAGAGCTGCCCTAGAGAAATCAGAAAAGGGAGAAGGGCGGGGGCAGGGGGTTGTCTAAGGCTCAGGCACAGAGGAGATGACCACTTTGTTCTCAGTGATGGATAACAAGATGTGGCCATGGCCTTGGCACTAGACTGGCTACAAATAATCTTTGACTGTTTCCCTTTCATTTACTTCTACATAATCCTACATTAGCACTGCTAATATGCATGACTTTCCCATCACTGCATCTCCTCCTTCCTCCTTCTGAAGAAGGCAATGAACACTGAAGATGACTGAGAAATACAGTCTAAAAGAAAGCTGATCTATCACCTCTAGGGAATCTGTTATGACAGACCGGATATTCTGAATAGACAGGAGAAAAATCCTTTCAGCCCATCTGCTACCTTTGTTCAAAGGGCCTAAATCCAGTCAGCAGTGCCTACAGCAACCCTTTTTCCACTTCCCTGGCAAACTTTAGCCGGCATGATAACTGTAGATTAGAATACGTACTTAAGATTTTAAAGGAAGAGGGGTAGGCGATGGGTTTAACTTGGGGAAGCAGGGGCCTGGTTTAGAGCCAAGTCGGCATCCCACCTCCACCCTACATTAGTCCTGAGACTGAGTGGTCCACAGAGCTTCATGGAGCCCAGCGGTCAGGACAATTCCTAAATAGTTACTTGGATAAAAATGCCAGATTCCAGGATGCCAGGGGATAGACTAGTTACAGCAGAGCACAGCCTCTGCGGTCTGGGCCGGGGCCCTGCGTGCAGACTTGCACAGCCCACGCCAGCGCACTCAGCAGCGCCCACACGGCCCACCAGAATGAGCGAAGCAAGAGAGCCCTCTGCCCATTTTGACATTTACAGCCCTTTCAGAAACTTGTGAACTCAAAGGATTTAAACTATTTCGAGAGTTGCAAATTCAAATGCCTTGGGGAAGGGTGGGAGGGGTCATGGGAAAGATGTGAGACAGGCTGTACACAAGCGCCCAGGACCGCGCCCAGGACTGCACCCAGAACGGCCGTTGGTGGACTAGATTTTTCTTTTTAAGATTGCCCAGACAAAAGCCTGTAGGCCAATTTACAACTCCTAGGCTAGGAGCCCTGGGGTGTGGCCCTGCCTGATGGATGGGGCTGGGGGCTGGGACTCTAAACACCAAACCACTTTCATCAAGTTCAGGGAGAGAATGGAATTCAGGAGCTGCTTTCAAGGCACAGAGGAAACTGCAGCCCTGAGGCAGCCCCCTCCTGCCTGGATCCTGTTCGGTCTTGTCCAGTGTTTCTTTGAAGCCCACTCTACCCTGCAACATTAGCACCCTGTGCTGAAAAGAACCAGAAAGCGCTTTCATCCAGGGGGAGAATAACCATCACAGGAGGGCATTACTACTCACTCAAAGGAAAACTGACCCAGACCCAGCAGAGCAGAAAACAGCGTCAAATGAAACGTTTCCTAAAGAGATCAAGCAAGCTTAGCAACAAAACATAATGCTTTCTAAAACAAATGGAACAAGAAGAAGACGGCTATTCAGATAAACATCTTAGTCGCCTCTTATCCTAATATGAGGAATCACTTTTCAAAATTTAAATTTAAAACAAATATACACTACACACAAAAAAACAATCTTCCACAATGTGGAAGATGTATTTTGGTTGTGAACATTCGACCATCTCAGACACCACCTACTCTACCCGTCTCGATGAACGAGAGCAGCCCAGGAACCAAATGGAACATGGACGATGAAACTGGATCCATGTGCTTCAGGTTAAGAACATGTAAGGCTCTTCCCACCTTGGCCTGGCATACTGAGCTCGCAGGGAAGAAGGCCTGAGGGCCACATAGGTCACGGTCACCTGCCCTCCGTTTTCCAAAGCAAGCTTGGTTTTAGAGGTCACTCTTCTACAGAAAACAAGAAGTCCTTTCAAATGCCCCTGTCGTTCCCCAGGGTGCCCAAACTCAAACTGTCACCTGCCTCCAAACCTGAAAGTTACATCTTGATTTAATGGTGCAGGTCAGGAGGCCTAAATCTCTCATCCATTTTTTTTTTTTTAAGCATTCTACATCTAAAATAGATTTTTAATCGTCCAGGCATCAAATATCTCAACTGTCCCCACTTGAATGAGTTGGTTACAGGCACAAATGACTTGCACTCAGATTGCTCCTATACATTTTGAGATGGGACAAAAACCATGCCCTATTCAAGCAGCACAGTAGAGCTTTCTCTGAGCCAAGCTCTCGTGGGAAAGAGGAGTGTCCATAGTGAAAAGAAGCAGGGCGCCGTTTGGCCCAGCTGATCGCGGCAGTTCTCTCTCATTCCAACTTAAACACAGGGCGCATTCTGAAACCAAGGCAAAAACTGAAAATAAGTGAAAGGACCGCTTCCCTCGTGCTCTTAACCCACATAGTAAAGCCCCTTGTGGCTCTGGACAGAGTCCCGGCCACTACACATGAATGCCGGGTGGGAGTCAGTTGCACACTCCCATCCAGGCTGTTACATGCATACGTGCTTTCTCCTCGTCCCATCACAACCTCAAACATTTCCACAGGCCAACAATGAGGGGGCGAGGACTGCAGCGAAGCCCAGTGTGCCTTCCCATAAGGGGACCTTTCAACACCCACCCTCAAGCGCGGCCTGAGGATGAGATCAGACTCTATTCCATAGGCCATGAAACAAGCTGACTTTGTAACTAGCTGGCCAGCCTACTGTGAGGCCTTAAAAATGGAAAAGGATTGATTTCACCCACAGGGACCTCATTCTCTATGCAGAAAGCTCAGCCAACCCATTTTTAAATAAGTATATTCAGGGGATAGGCAAAACAACATTTATAAGAGCCCCTATGAGGTTCCCATTTATAAGAACTCCTTCTCTCTCCCCGCCCTTCCTCCTCCTGCTCTGACCACAGATCACACTGTACACACACCACTGCTGGGCGCACCACCCCAAATCTCTCTACCTGTTTCTCTGTTGGCAGTCTCCTAACTCAAGAATCCATAATGGCTTCCTATTTGCCATAAGACCATGGTCAAATGACTCACCTTAGCACTCAAACTCCTGCATTACCCAACAGAAAGCTTCAGAGGGCCTACTTGAACTAATGGATAAGAATATACCAAGTATGTTGAAGAAAATAGTTGTTCTGACATACTTGATTATATTTAACATGGTCTTTAGTTTCAGAATAAGGCTGGGGAGAACAAACACTTCCAAGGAGTTGTTCCTGGGGATGCCATCTCCCTTCAGGGAGGGGTTCCAGGAGGCAAATGGCGCTTGCAAAGCTCGCCTTTCTTTCCTCTCCCTTTGGAAGTTTTGCTTCCTGTCCCTTAGAAGGGAGCCCCCAGGAAGCAAAACTGTTCCTCTTCCCAGCAAACTCTGTGCCTGCAGGCAAAGCCTGCCCTGACCCAGGTGCACTCACCGGGTGGGTAAGTCAGACTCATTTTGGGGATCAGTAGCAGGAAACCCACTTCCTTGCAGGGATAAGCCACATTGTCCCACATCAGCTCTATGAGGGACAGAGGTGATGTTTGGTGATATTTGGCATGTACCTGCTGACATTGTAGTTTTTTTGTTAATTTGTTTAGAATCTGGAAGGGGAAAGATGGTGTTATTTATTGGACTCCCTCAAAAACTCCAACACATGCCTACCCCCATAACCTGGTTGATTAAAAAGGCCTACTATGGAGAAATTCCAGAAAGGTCCTATATGTGTCTCCCAGCATCACATACCAGGCCTACCTCTATAGACATTTCCAGAGAAATGGCTGGAAATCCATCCTCACCTCTGGAGACACGCACCCCACAAGTAACATACCCAGAAAAGTAAAAATTGCCTTGATTATCTAAGGAATGATCACAGGCTTTATCATATAGGACAAATTAAGTGTTTCTAACAGCTGCTTCCTGAGACATTGGCAACCACCCTTACAACAAGGAAAAGGTACAAAAGGCTACAAGAAAAACTTATACATCTAATCAGAAACATCTATAAACAAAGCGAAGACAAAACACACAGCCCTCTCCACCAAAAACATTGATTGCTTTCATACTACGACTAGAGATCCAGACGTTGAATGGTTCGCCCGCTTGGCAGAAAAGCACTGAAGAGGCTTCCCTGAAGGTTCTGAGAGAGTGAGTGTAGCCAAAACCACACTGGGGTGGGTGTGCCTAACCACTAAACTGGATGTTTCCCACACACCCTCATCAACCACCAGAAATGAGGAGAGTTGAAATGGGGCAGACTTACATGCTCTTTCATCTTGTTAGCCACCGTTGGTGACATCATGATGCAGCAGAGGACAACGACGAGAATGAAGTAGAGTGCATACATGAAGCGCGTACTCCGGGACTGTCGGATCTTGGGGCAGAAGTCACAGCAGAGGGAGCAGCCAGCAGACCCACAGCAGCAGGCCAACTAGGGAAGGAACACACAACATCCTCATAAAGCCACTGCTTTGCAAACCTGCTAACCCAACCCCAGCCCTCTGCAGATCAATCTTTCAGGATACCATTTTTCTGAGCCATCCTGCCCGTAGAGCTTGCTGGCACAATTCAGTGTGTGAACAAAGCTTTCGGCTGAATTGGTCTAATATCATCTCTAACGATAAACATTAAGGCGTGGGACAGGCCCAATAATTAAACATAAAAGGCATAATTCACCTGAAGCATTATAATCACTACTCTTAGGCAAAATAAAGACGCCTGGGATCAGCTAAAAGCTAAAGAAGCCAAGAACTAGAAAAAGGCCAACGTGAGGTGAGAAGAACATGAAAAACAAGGAATCAGGCCCAAGAAAAGGACTTGTCAAAATCCATGAGCAAAAGAATAAACTGTGTGAACACCTGGAGACACGTGGGTAAGCTGGCATCCATCCTCCTCCACAGGAGATAATGGGAGCATCCAACTGAATTTCAAAAGGAGTAGATGCCTCTTACCCTGGCATTGTTTACTACAGCTTCGTGCCCCTAATGGTAGGCTTTTCAGCTCATGAGTGGGGCCTGGGTGCAGGGGAACGCAGAGTACCTGCGGTACCCTGATAACACACACACCCTTATTTGGAGGAAACCAGCTCTTTTCTTTCTTTCCTTTTCTTTTTTTTTTTTAATTTTTGACTGGTCTTTATTGGTCAATGCAACCAGACACAATTTGGGGATAATACATAAGTAGGGATTAGGTTTCCAGGTTTGGGTCTGGTGTTAATTTTTTCTCTTTCTAAACACTATTTTTTTAAAAAGATTTTATTTCTTTATTTTTAGACAGGGTGGAAGAGAGGGTGAAAGAGAGGGAAACATCAATGTGTGGTTGCCTCTCACGTGCCCCCTACTGAGGACCTGGCCCACAACCGAGCCATGTGCCCTGACTGGGAATCCAAAAGGTGACCCTTTGGTTCACAGGCCAGCGCTCAATTCACTGAGCCACACCCGCCAGGGCATAAAGACTATTTTTTTAATAGTAGTTTTAGGTTTACAAGAAAATTGAGAAGGCAGCAGAAGTTTCCCATATACTCTTACTCCCACACATGCGTAGCCTCCCCCATTTATCAATGTTACTCACAAGAATGGTACTTTTTTTTTTTTTAAACCATGGATGAACCTACATAGGTATATCACAATCGCCCAAAGACCATGGTTCACCTAAGGGTTCACTGTATATTTCATGGGTTTGGACAAATGTATAATGACATATATTCATCATTATAATATCATATAGTATATTTCCACTGTCCTATAAAGAAATTAAATCTTTATTAAAGCATAGAGCAATAGAGTATAGTGTTAAAAGCTCAAGCTCAAAGCCACCTTGCCTGAGTTTGGGGATTGGGTCTGCCACCTACCAGCTATGAAACATGATCAAGTAACTAACCCTTTTATGACTCCTCATTTATAAAGTGGGGATGGTAGCAGTATTTATGATTATGCTCTGGTCACTTGGACCTACTTAGACATACCTCATGTTAGGAGGGATTTCTACAAGAGATTACCCTAAACTGCAAATAACTAAACCTACATGTATTACACTGTTGTCCATATGAAACCTACAACCTAACAATTCAGTCCCTTGATGATGATTTGGAAGGAAGTCCAAGATCTTGCATAAGCCGCAAATCAAGCATTAATTACAATGCCACACTATAAACATCACTTAGAATGAGAAGAGATCATAAGTAAACAAGTACAAGACAGGCTGCAATCACAAGGATATTATGACAGATCTTAGGAATGTAGTCATTTTCCAAGCTATTCCATCTACTTCATGAAACTGCCATGGTTTGAGGCCTTGGTCATTTTGTGCTATTTCATTTCTTTACACCTTGGTCATTCTGTACTATTTCATTACTTTACACTTTTGCTAATGTACTCTCTCCTTCTTCACTCAGTTTTCCAAGCCATCTTCCCCAAAGCACTCCTCTTGCTTCATAAGTTTTGGACACTGCTTTGTAAGATTAGTTATTCTACTTGGGCTGAACTAACAGATCACACAAGTGGGACCCTAACGCTACTGCCTATGTGGTGTTCTCATGGAGCCACCTTCCTTTACAATTCACTCACTGGTATTTTCTGTCCCAGATTTTACTAACTGCTTCCCACTCACATTCCACTCCCTCTCCCAGCCCCGCCTCCCTCCCCCTTGCCTTCCAAATTCTTCCCTGACGGCCTCCTTCTCTGGCGGCCTCCTTCTCTGGGCCTCCTTCTCTGGTGGCTAACTCTTCAGTTCTATGGTGTTAGATAACAAGTCTTACTGTATTTCAAATTCAAATGTGATAAAGGAAATACCCTATTTGGGATATAATGCTTCCCATGATAGGACTTTCTTACAGTAGAATCAACATTTAAACTTATCATCGCCACAGAAGGGAAAAATGAGCAGACACATGCATAACGTGAGCCTAACTCATCATTTAAAGACATAAACAGTGACAGAGATGGTTACGGAAAATGAGGAAAAAAAAATCATACTGGTTTAATCGTACTCTATTATTAAAGTCATGTGGCAGTCTAAGGCTCTGACTTTTCAAAGTTTCCTCACTTTCACTGTCTGTGTAATTCTATGATATGAATGAAAGATAAGACAGAAAGATAGATAGATATACATATCTACACACGCCTAATTTTAAAATTCAATAGCCTTTTTCGAGTAGCCTAAAAGTTATTTATCAAAGTAAACTATGCCAACAACTAAGGGTACAGTGCATTATCTTTAGCTAAATAAACATTGATATAAACAAGTAGAAAATTGAAAACAGCATCCATAAAAGAAATTATTATATTAGCATCTGGAAAAACCTCACAGCCCTGCTGATTTACCACTTCTCTCTGGGAAAGCAAAAGTTAGAATGAAATAGGTTCACATCCAGCCCCTGCCACTCACAGCTTTATCATTCTTAGTATGTCACTGCCCTGATCCTCGCCTTCAAAACTGGAGTAATTCCCGGCTAGCCTGACTGCCAGGGCTGTTCCAAGCTTGAAGAGGAGTGCCAGGGCCTTGTAACCCCAGGCTCCAGAGGGCCAAAACCTTTCACTCAACACATCCGGGAATGGAGAACACCAGGAGTGAACCCTATTGTAAGAGATGGACTTTGGATAATAATATTGAGTCAGCGTAGGTTCATCAATTGTAACAAATGTCCCCCTCTGGTGAGGGGTGTGGCTGTGTATGTGTGGGGCAGAGGGTACAGGGGAAATCTCTGTACTGTCCTCTCAATTTTACTGTGAACCTAAACTGTTCTAAAAAGTAAAGTCTACTGCCCTGCCCAGTGTGGCTCAGTTGGTTGGACATTGTCCCACAAACCGAAAGGCCACAGTTTGAGGCACATGTCTGAGTTGTGGGTTCAGTTCCCGGCCGGGGCGTGTGTAAGGGTCAACCAATGATGTTTCTCTCTCACATCAATGTTTCTCTCCCTTTCTTCTTCCCTCCCTTTCCCTCTCTCTAAAGTCAATAAAGCATGTCCTCCGATGAGGATAAAAATAATAATTAAAAATAAAATAAAAAGTAAATTCTATTTAAAAAATAACAACAGAGAAATGAACAACATAGAGCCCATCAACAGCTCAATAAAGGGATGCTGAATGAATAACGCGTGATACAGTCATAACGGCGACACTCGTCAAAGGGACCGGCAGTGCCACCCCACGGGCCCTGTGCCCGGTCATGCGCCACACTCTGAATTTCTCCAGCAGCAGTATGTCACAAAGAATTAGGGCTTTCACTTGTATGTACTGCACACTCTCTTTTTCTAGAAGAAATTATTATATTTTGAGAGAGAGAGATATCTGTATCTTCATGTGCAGTGAATGTATAGATGCAATGACTACTAACATCAATTATCTGTAGAGTTGGCCTAGATGTGGGGAGGAGAAGAAGTCACCTATTTCTCACTGGTCTGCTCTCTGTTGGTGATTTTACCATGTGTATTACCGTTATAGTTTTTGTTAATAATAAAAAAAGGAAAAGTGACTAAGAAAAGCAACAAAGTTCGAGGATATTAATATAAAAGCATTTGCAAATGTGGCATTGACTTATGTGACTTTTATTTCCTTTCGGAAGAACCTTCCCTTCCCCAAACATAGTGAAAAAGAAAAATCTCAAAGAGCCCTTCACACCCTCCCTTTAGCCAACTTCCTTTGAAATAGCAAAGGCATGAGTAGCAAAGGCTTTTCTAAGTACAAGGTGCTTTGTTCTTGCCAGGCAGAGTCACAATGGAAAGGATACGCCAGCTGCTTGATGTTACCTGGAGCTGGGCCTCACTCCCAAGTGAGATTTCTTTTCCTACCTAAGGATTCCCCCAACACACTCACACACTCGCTCACACACCCCCAATAAATAAATAAATATCAGTCTCCCTCTCCGGCCTCCCCACTGGCCATGGACACAGACAGTTCTAAAGACTGATCCCAGGCATGTGAAGAAATAATCACAGAAACATGAGCTAGGGCTGGTAGTAACTTCCAGATTCCTTTTCTGTCAAATTAAAAAGCACAATTTCTTTATTACCTAGAATCCTCCGCTGGCAACAACACCAACGGGAAATAGCAAAGAATCAGGAAGAAAGCCAAATGTCATAATCAGTATGAGCACATAGGCACACACACCACATGTTATCTCACTCATAAAAGTCCCCCTCTGTCTCCACCGAGTCTTATTTTCACAGTGCCAAGAGGTTTGGATGCCAGGTTGTCAAGCCCACATGGACTAGGAGGGAGTAACTGGTGGGAAGAACAAAAGTCCGAGAACTCTAGGACCTGGATTCTAACTGTGTGGCTCTGGGCAAGTCACCTTCCCTCTCTGGGTCTTGGCTCTCCTCACTTGTAAACTGAGGGAGCCTGGGTGGCAGACAATAGATAAGTAAATCGGTTTCATCTCACATTCAACTCATTGTGGCAGTGGCCTCCTGGCATGCTGAGCTGAGGGGGGCTCTAAGGCTGAAGGTCTCAGCAGGGAAAACGCAATGGTGAGCGAGTACCATCTGCCAGAGGCACGGTGGCATCTATGCTTCATTCTTGCCATCGCCGCAGGAGGCGATCTGACATCCTGCCATCCGTGAAGTCTTAGATGCTAAAAACATACTGTGAGAGGCAAACACATTGAGTTAGCCCCAAAGCTAGAAAGAAGAAAGTCAGCCAAAAAAAGAAGTTAAGAACTGAACAGCGCAGCAGTCAAAAGCTCTCCAAGCCCCTCACAGGTAACATAAGCATCACTCTAACTGTTTCATGGTCTCTGTTTTGCAAGGCACAGCTTCCCCAGCAGTGAGAGAACTCCTCTGTGATGATGGCCCAGGCATCCGTGAAGTCACACCCCCTCGGTTCCATTTAGAGAGGCAGCAAAGAGCACAGGACACTTCTGTCACAAGAATCGGCCCAAATGTGGGTCACAATTTTTAGTTTCGATGCTTTCATTTTTTTGTGTGTAAATCCCTCAGCAATGTGGAAAACATTCACTCTGAAAGACTTATTCCTCCAGGGCTGTGGAGAGCCAACTTGGCTTTAGTGCATCTAAACCAACTCCAAACTGCAAAAGGAAAAAAATCTTCAAGTCTAGCACCGCCCTTCATTCAGTCCCTTTTCCTGACTTGGAAAAACTGGATCACCAGCAGAACTGAGGAAAGTCAGAAGATTTTTTTTTTTAACCACATGAATTTTAGTACTGTTCCTGACTAAGTAGCAAGGGGAGGCACTGCGGTAAGGAAGGTCCTCAAAACTAAAAACTGCCGAAGCTGTCAGAAGTGGAACCCAGGTGGTCTGGGCATGCCCGGCAGTTATAACATCAAGGAAATAGAATAAAAACATTAACGACATAAAATTGGATTCAAAAATTTTCATTAAATGGTGCTTTCTACACTTGAATGATATTTAGATTTCCGTATCTTTCAGTAACACACAATACTACTCATGCAACGTCATGGCCCACTTCTCTTCTTTCGCCTTTGAGGCTTTGGGATTGCCTATGAATCTCGTGGGGTGGGCAGAGAGGCAACGAAAAATCGAGTCTACTTCCATAGCAATGTTCATCTAAGTTCTAGATTCAACAGCCAACATTTTACAGCTCGTTCTCCTCACTCTATGCCCAGAAACAGCTTCCCATGGACTTACACGGACTTTTTCCCCACCACAACAGAAAGGCAGTAGTGTCGGTAAATAGCAACTCTTGCCACCCCTGCCCCCATGATCCCAGGTGCTGTCTGTTACTGGTGATTATGCAAGGTGCAAGGGACTGATAGGACTTGAAAGCCAGCAGAACGAGAACACGCAATTCCTCCGCTGGATAAAGGATTATCTTCCTGCCCTACCAGCAGAGTTGCAGGCAGTCCCTAATTCACAAGATGATTGTGTTTCATAAAACTCAGCACATTTTACATACTGTGTTAGTAATATGTGCTGGTTTGTATGAGTTTACAGTGGATTTCTCCCTACAAAAGAATATACAGCCACCTATTAAAGCTTACTTAATCCACAATATTAGCTAACAATTAACAGAGAAATTAATCTCTTACTCTTTGCAAGGCACAACAAGCATTATTATTAACTATTATATCACCTTCACTTTACAGAGCTGAAGCAGAGGCTCAGTGAGGTTAGGCAGCTTCAGGTCAGAGGAAAGCTGAAAGTGGCATAACGAGGGTGACCAGGGCAGATAACGCTCCCCTGAAACCTTGGTCTCCTGCAGACGGGGAACTACCTAGGTGAGGAGGAGGAGGAGGCAAGAGGAAAAGCAGTTTTTCTCTCCTGTCCTTGGGTGTACAGTGAGCAGCTCACCACTCTCTGGAGAAGGCGTCTCCCTTGCGGGGCCCCATCCTCCTCCCCAAGCAGCCTGTGGCCTCAGTAGACCCAGGTGACCTCTGTTGGAGCCCCGCCCCAAGCAGCTGAGCCTCCCCATCACCAAGCTCCCTACCTCACCATCAAGACCTATCCCATATTAAAAGCCCTATTCCTAATCCTGTGAAAATAACCAGACTATTCATTCACCCAACTATTATTACATCACATACTGCGTGCAGTGTTAATTCCTGGGAATGAAGCAATAAGAGATCTGTTTCTCCCTTGACTAAACAAGAATATATAAGAATGACCATCTGTGCGTTGTTTAGAAAACAGAAAGGAAACCTGGATGTTCAAGGAAAGAGTAATGATTAATGAACATAATAAACCTATTGAAATAATATAGATTATACAGAAAAATTTACTGCCATGGAAAGATGGCCACATTGTCTTAACTGAAAATAGTTAATAACACAAGTCTAGAGAAGGCTAGCATTTGGGGTAAAATTATAACAAGACAGAGATCAGCAGTAACAACCAAAAATAATCTAGAAGGGTACACCAGGATGTCAACGGTAGTTAACAGAGGTGCAGGATTATGAGTGACTACGCTTTTCTGTATTTCCTGAACAAGCACTTATCTTATAATTAGAAAAAAACATTAAAAGTTTCTGTTTTGTAACAAAACAAAGCCACATTTTTGTTCTATCTCCTATTTGGTAAGCATTCAAATATTTGTTAAATAAATCAACCAGTGAATAAATGAAATACACGTCAGCTGTGAATGGCAGCAAACAGCCAGAGTGAACTCCCACAGTGACTAAGGCATACAGCTAGAACATTTTTACTGTATATACCTTTTAAAAAGGTTAAAATGGGAAATTTTCTGTTTTTTTAATCACAATAAAAATTAAAATCCTTTAACCCTTGTAATATTTTTTGAGTTTTATTTACACAGATAAACTTTTACTTGGTAGAATCTGAAACAAAAATAAAATGAGAAAAATTAAACAACTATCTATAAGTTTAAGGAGTTAAACAAGCTATATTTTTACCCAGTCCAGAAATCAGCTCTCACACATATTTCCTTCATCTCGGTTTCTTACATTTTTTTCTTTTTTGAGTTTAAAGAATTCCTTAAAACTCCGAGGTTTTCACAGTCCTTCTCATTACTGTGAGAACAGGATTCTGAAGGTCTGTCAGAGAGTTTCTGACAGGTGGTTTCTCACACAGGTTTCAACACTAACATGTTAGTTCCCAACATCAACAGCATTACCATGAAAAGCCAAAAGGCAAGGGCCAATGTCCTTCCTTAAAAGCCACTCAGTATCCACAAGGTCCGAATCTGAAATAGGCAAAGACAGACTGTGAACACTCGCAGTGTTTGACAATGGAACTGGGACAAAAGTCTTCTCAAGGTGGGGAGTCCCTTTCTCAGGAGGTTAGGGTTACTTTCAGCACCAAAGAATGTTGATCACGTTCTTTATTTTCAGGCAGCAGTTGGATTCTTTGAATTATTCCACCACAACACCCTCCACATGTGATATATTTTAGTAGGTTTAAGGTTAAAAGGTAAACTAACTCGACTCTCTGGCAGTTCAACAGGAAACAAACATTCCTGGGAGGCAGATCACTTACAGCGGGTTGTCAATCTCAGCCCCACGACACTGGGGGCCCTAGAATTCTTTGTTGGGGGCTGTCCTGTGCACTGTAGGATGTCCAGCAGCACCCTTGGCCTCTGCCCTCAAGATGCCTCTACTCCACCCCACCCCCTTCTTCCTCACAAGTGGTAACAATCAGAAATGTCTCAGACCATTGCCCTTCCACTGCCTGTTGAGAACCACTGATTTAGGGGTTAAGAGCAAGAGCTATAGAGTCAAGCTGTCTGGATTCACACTGAAGCTCAAATATGGTCTGATGATGCAGCCTTGGTCCAATTCCTAGGTCTCAGTTACCTCATCTGTAAAATGGGAATAAAGATACTTCACAGGGTTGAGAGGAAGATTAAATGAGACAATTCAGGCAAAGTTTTAGCACAGAGCCTGACGCAGGGTACACCCCCTGCCACCCCCAAAAGCCAGCTGTTCTCATCTGCATCATCATAATCACCTCTGTCCCAGAGATGCCCATTCCCTTCAGTCCATCAGGTCAGCATGGAAAGAATATGGGAGGGGGAGGGAATCCAACTGTTAATACCTGACTTAAAACAATTTTTTCATTTTTCTGCCCTAACGTGGATGATAAATGAGTATGTTGAAGGAAAATACTTTTAGAAATAAAACTCCTAAGATCAGAACCCAAGCATCCTAGCCACTTGGGGAAAAGCTGTTCCGCATGTGAACACTTCCCACACACCTGAAGACTAAAGCCATCCTCACCGCCACCAAGGGAGAGAAACAAGGCAGTTGAACACTCATTTGCACCCACGAAAGCCACAAATACCTGCCGCAAAACGGGGCTAAGAAAGGGGGAGTTGAGCGAATTTTAGAGGAGGAAAAAAATGGTATAAGAAAATGAAGCCTTAAAATTCAAAATGGAAAAGTGTAGAATGTGGGAAGAAAAGTGCTTATGAGGTTTAAGTTATTTTTAAAAGTTACTTTTAAATCTCTTCATCAAAAAAAGAAAGAAAACAATCCTGCTTGTTTAACTTTATAAGAGCTTATCAACAAGCAGTTAATGAAATACAAAACCCAAAATTTGCCTGACTGTGTCATGGAGATTATGCGACAATGGAGAAATCTGCCAAGCCCCTTCCAGGAGATGCTTTATACCAGTCCAACGCCCAGACCCTGCCAAGCCACAGCATGCTTTACAGCCTGGTGACAGAGGCCACAGCGCCAACCCCTAGCCAGATCCAAGTATGCTCTGGGACGGGGATGTGGGGGAGGAAGAAACTGTCCTCTACCCTCCTTTCGGCTGGTCTAATAATTAAATACACAAGAGAAAGATTAGATCAACAAGAAAAAACAACCCAATTACAGTGCACACCCACATGAGAGGTTCAGGGACAGAAAGTTAAAACAAGGTGTGTATGGCACTCAGCTAAGGGTGAGGTAAGGTGCCTTGAGGCTTCAGGGGGGAGGAAGTCATTCACAGCGTAAGAGGGGCAGATTGATGTTCTGTACTTAGAAGTTTGCCCTGCCCCACAGAGAGGTCATAAAAAGTTATTTTCTGGTAATAACTGTTAATGGGTAAGCTCCCACCCCCCATTTTAAATCTTTAAGGGAGAGGTAGAAGTTGGTCTTGGGACCACAGGCCCTCAATTGCCTTCAGCTCAAAAGGATCCACATGCCAAAATAGCACATCTTGGGGAGGCCTGTTCTGAATCCCTTCAGAGAGTGGATGTGAGTTATTTTACCAGCTCAGACAGTCGAGCAGGGAGAACCTCAGAGCTCAGCTGGCCAGGAACTTCAAGGGTTTAGCGGTACACTAAGGTCAAATGAAATTCTATGTGCAGCTCCAATGCATAAAATGCACGGATGCACTACAATAATACAAATATACTTATATATTCATACAACCATTTATTGAATGTTTACTAGTGACCAGGCACTGTTCTAGGAGATGGTAGTACAATTCCTGTCCTTATAAAACTTACATTCTAGTGCATTTATATCATAAAACTCAGCACACCAAAATTCTACCCAAACTGAAACATGTCACAGCATCTGGGCTGAAAGTGTCTGATCCCGTCCAGTCCTCTCACTTTCCTAATGTGAAATCTGAAGCTCCAAATGGTCAGTTGATTTGGCTCAAGGACAAATCCAGAGATGGGCATGAGTGGGCCAGCAAGAAATACACCAGCTTATTTAAACAACTCAGCAATCTGGGGGAAGGATGAGCTAGCTAATAACTCAGCTCTGGGTCTCACACTTCTGTTATCTATAGTGCAATAAACTAACAGACAATCAAAACAAGTACATGAAGTCGCCATGAGAGGGTTTAAACAACAATCAGCTGCCCCTAGTAAGAAGGCAGTAAATGTCTAAGTGTCCAATGTCTTTTGAAAGGTTTCCCTCGCAACCCAATTAAAATGAAAGGCTGGTTGCTCCAGACGAGTTAACCCTGGGGTGGCCATAAAACTGAATGCCCTTGGACAGCAACAGGGTTCGTTGGTAAATGCCCAACTTCCTGATGTACCCTCCCCCCCTTCTGAAAAGGGAAGAGCAACCAAGTCCCGCCTCCCACCCCACATAAAAGGTCAGTTGCTGGCCACTCTCCCTCCCCACACCACAGAAGGGAGCCACTCCTGGAAAGCACTTCTGACCCACTACCTGGTGACGTGATGCCCTCTCTGAAGGGTAGTCTAGCTCCAGTGGTTCTATGCAAGGAACACTTGCACATACCACCTACCTTAGATTTTTCCAGCAGTCGGGATTTTGCATAATCCTATTCTTTATCATGTACAAAATGCCCGATAAAAGGTGACACGCCAAACTTGTTTTCATGTAAATGAATAAGCTGGAAACAAATATCAGACACTGGGCCTGGGTTGGTAAACCCACAGCCCTATGTGGATGTCATAGATGGAGGGAGCCCACATTGCACTCAGACTCCTGTCCCCCCTGGGGAACCACAGGACTCACGACATTCCCACAGGGTCGCCCTCAGCCCTCCCTCTACTGCTCTCTGTCCTTCTGGATGAAAGCCTGGTGGCCACATGAAAGGTCCTGGTTTAACAGCCTTCACCTGGAGCTGAAGTAACACCCGCACTGTTTTCCTACAGCCTGAGGAAACACTTTCTCACAGTTAATTCCACCATTCATCAGTCTGTCAAAACTGCAGGAAGCCTCTTCCCAGGCCTCTTCTCCTTTCATCCTTGAAGTGTATCCCCTCCCCCGACTGCTGGCCTGAAGAGGAAGGGATGGACAGGTGTGTGCCTTTCCCCAGCAAATGTCGGCCTATGATTGCCTTTTTCAGTTGAAGCGCTGCCAGGTGCCCAGTGGATTTTAGCAGCGCCCATTCGACCCCTCTCCGACCAGGTCCTCATGACAAGGTCGGCTGGCGCCGGTGAGGCCGCTCTGATTCAGGCACGGGCTGCCTCCACGGCAGGTACCTTCATGCACAGGCAACCCCCGGGCCCCCACAACTGTCCCCGCAACTTGACAAACTTTCTGTTAATGTTCCTAAAATACACTTGCAAAAGGAACCAGGGTCAAACGAAGAAGGCCATGAATCATATTTTTTCCTATCAAAATACCAACAGAAATGAAAATATTCTCGTATAGGGGCCCCCAACCCCAACTTTCACCTTTTTTATTCATCAGGACACCACCTCTGCCAGCGACATGGGTGGGCAGAGGGGAGTCTACAGAGAGATTTCCCTCAGGGCACTCTTTTTAAGGAAATAATTCACTCGGGTTGGGAGTGGCATTCCTTCTGCTTTTTAAAACTATAAACATAGAGAGCTCTTCTATCAGCCCTAGACTGTGACGACCAGCACCCCAGCATCAAAATCAAACACATGGACCACAAAGCCAGGCTGATGCAGATATTGAATGAACTACTATTGGTAAACAGGCTTAAGGGGCAGGCAGTTCAGGAAATGGACCTTAATTATAGTTATTTGTTCAGTCAAACCTAGCATTTCTCAGTCAGCTTGGTAGAGTGCATGTTGGACTGAGCAGAGGGCTCCTTTGATGACTCTGTATTTGTCTTGCCCCTCCTTCCTTCCCCCAGAGCCCCAAGGGGCAGGAAGCAGGTTGGGACCGGGGCAGAGCTGACAGGCAGATGAGGCCTCAGAAATGGGGGCCTCCACCCTCCACGGAGAGAAAAAAAAATCACAGCACCAGGTCTTATCTCCCAGACAGGAAGCTGGGGGTCGAGGGAAGGGCAAAACAGTAGTAAGTAACAACAAAAAAAATCTTTCTGGTCCCTGACTTGGACCTGGGGAAACTTTAGAGCTTGCTGGAGTGAGTGGAACAGGTTTGGCAAGAATGTGGGTGTGAGCCCAGAGAAAGCTGGAGTCTGGAGCAGCCTGGAGGAGGTGATGGAAAAAGGAGGTGGAACCAGGGCCCCCAAAAAGACCAGCCCAGAGCAGAACAAAAGCAGAAATTGCTCCACAGCAAAAGCAGAAGGTATTGGGCAAATTCTAAAAAACCTTCCCAAGTGTGATTCATCGGCCAGCCACTTGGACACCACGAGGAGCCTGTCAGGTGCCACCGCAGACCTACGGACTCGGAATTGGAAGGTGCACTTTAATACGCTCCCCAGGTGATCTATAGCTGGTACAAAGTTCTGCCCAAGCTCAGGTGCCATGGCTAGTGATTTCCTTACGCAGCACAGCGGCAGGGCCTTCTGTTCTGGGTATCCAGTACCAAACAAATCCAGGGAAGGTGCAGGTATGCATTCAGATTGCTCCTTTAAACCATCCTGTGTTTAAAGATGACATTTCATACACCTAACAGCAAGCTTCCCCAGCTCTTCATTCAGGACTCTTCAGGATGGCAAATAATAAGAGCCAGTTTCCAGTGGGATCAAACACTACTTCAATGCCACCAGATAAGGGAATGACAGAATGAAAAAGATGTCTTTAAATAATTTAATATAGAAAAATGCCAATAGAAACTAACTTGGGGAAAGATAAATACACTAAAATATCAACCAGAGCTGTGAAGTTATATGACCTCTTTATTTTCTTTATCATGTCTTGGGTTTTCCAAGTTTTCAACATCAGCATGAATTTCTTAAGTTTTCTAAATTAAGAGAAAATTTTAATAGGTGAAAAATCAAAGAGTAGAGATCTTCTGATCCAGAAAAAAGTAAAAAGCTCATTTAATTTGCTACCTTCCACATGTTTTATGACTTGCTATTTTATGTATAAAATTCACTTTATTGGGGTATGTTAAATAGCAAGGCAACCTTGGCAAATCAAAGAATATCAGAAGAGAAGAAACACTGTAAATTGAGTTTCAGGGATAGCTTCAATAAAAGTGGCCCCAGCCTCCCTCCTGGGGTAAGCTCCTCTGGGGAGCATCCTATTGTTCTGTCCTCTGGGAAGAAGCATCACCCAACCAAGCAACCATGGATGGGCCGGTTTTCAGGTGATTTTTCTGGGGCAGGGCAACGCTTTAGGGATCCACTATCACCATTACCTTTCATCAACACTAGCAAGTTCGGTGTCTACAGGGAGTCTTAATAATTTGCGATATGGTGGTCCCTGGACAGAGATTTTACTCTGTAAGAACAAAACTGGGCCACCTGGGAAGAAGACCCCAAACTGTGGCCTCTGCTCCAACCCAGGAGTTCTTACACCCTGCTATTTTATCACCCCTGTGTCACATGCTGGACCAAAGGGTCCATCACTGCAATTAAATCATGGGAAATTTCTCCTCATTTGCAGGAACAGAATCTAATATAGTTATTTTCCGTATTCTTGATGCTCTGGCATCTGGGCCTTGCTGACTCAGGAAGGACTGCCCCGCCCAGGGCTAGCCAGTTCCCAAAGACAGCAAATTGTTCCCCTGTGAGTGTACCTCTATGTACAAACCAACCATCCGAGGGCCCACAGTCTGGATTTCCTCTTCGGTCTGCCTCTTACACTCCAGGAGGTAATAGTTCTCAGGACCAGATACCAGACAACCAGAAACCATCCCTATACCCCAGGGCCCACTGAAATTATTCAAATAGCCACTTCTAAAGTGGCTTACCCTGCCTTGCCTTGCCTTTCCCAAGGAAACCACACTGAAGGCTCCCGCCCATGCTTTCCCCTTGAGGCTCTGCCCCCTGACTGGCCCTGGAGCTTCCTATGGCCGTGCATGGCCTGGGCCCTCCTCCTCCCTGGGAGCGGTAACAAGCTTTCTTTTCAATGGCAGCTGTCCCCTGATCTGTTGGCTTTGCCATACCTGGATAATAATAAAATCCATATTTTAAAACATGCTGCCAAAATGGCTCCATTTTCTCAATTTTCATTTTTTAATCCCATAAATTTTCCTTACACTTTCACCACCTGCTCTCAATTATGTACAGGCAGACGTCAAACAGAAAGAACACATCATGATATTAATGGAAAACTAGGAATCAGGAGATGATGTTTAGCTTGCTTTTTCATGAACAAACATGCCTGGGATTTTACAGGACATATATAAAATAATCATATTCTGCTATAAAGCCATATCTAGTTCTTATCACTGACTTTCTCAGGGAACTGAGTAAGCAACACCATGCTTTACAAAGAGAACGAGTTTGAAAGTCAACGTTCTAATCAAATTAAACTTACAGACTAAATTCCTCATACCCTTAGGCATGCAGAAAAACTGCAACTAAAGTTATTATTTAAAATTCTAGAGCAAAAAAACAAAATTTAAAACAACACTAAGACTGCATTGTCAAATGCAACATCCCACTCACAACTAGAAAGAAGGTCCTGACAGCAGGCATTTTGCCAATGTCCGGTCTTCCCAAAGAAGGCAAAGAAGAAATTGGGATAAATAGGGGAAAATGTAGAAAAATGGGCCAAAATTAGACAGCAGAAACAACAGTAACAAAAGCAACAACTACAAACAAGTTTGTAGAAAGTTTATTGAGCACCTATTTTTTGCAACAGGTACTTTACAAGATTCTTTACATACATTACAGTATTTAATGTTCATCATAACCCTACATTGTTACCACCAACCTCTATTATAGATTTTAAAATTTGACCAAATAACAAGGACACACCAAGTATGTGGAAGAACTGGGATTTCTGCCTCAGCTGGATGCCTCTTAAGTTTAATTTTCCCGTACTTTATAATGTTTACTTACCAGCGCAATACTTTTTTGGAGGTGGGGCAGGACAGAAACTAAACACTGCTCCTACCAGTCTACACATGCCTTTCTGCAAATTAGAAAAGGCATACAGCTTGAGTAAGCGACCAGGAGCTGGATTTCAGCTCTGTGCGCTCTCTACGCGGGTTCCTCTGCGCAGAGCACAAACTGTGCGACCTTACACTCCCCACGCAGACTCCTGACCTGCTTAATCCTCTTTCCTGGATTACGTTCCTCATATAAACTGTCTTAACTCTACCAAATTCATCACAATTGGAATTAGGTATTTTGGGAATGATTTATTTAAAATCTGCCCCCTGCACTAGACTCTATATTCTATCAAGGCAAGGACGATCCATCTTCTTTGAGGCTGCTTCCCCGGAGCCTAGCCTGGTGCCTGCAACAAAGCAGGTGCTCCATAAATATTTGTTAACCAGCTCAGGAGCTCACTGTCTACCAGAAAAGATAGAGCTTTTATTGAAATAACTGTGGCATGGGAGGGAGAGGCACAGAGCTACATGAATGGCGCATGGTGCAGCCCCAAGGAGGGAGATGTGACTTCTAGCTGAGGTCATCCGGCAATGCTCATGGAAGAAGTGGTGTTTTGTTTTTCCTTGTTTTTTTTTTGTTTTATTAGAGTCCAATGTCTGCACAGACCAGAGGCAAACATAAAACTATTTCTACCATCTGAGAGGAGGCATCTGCTTCTTGATCTTTCTCTTTGCATTTTAAAGATTATAATAGCAGGTATGCCCATTATGGGATTAGTGAAATTGTGTCAGTTCTTCACTCCAGAACCTGTAACCTAACATCACCCATGAGTTGAACTCTCTGCTGAGGCTTGCACTTCCCTCGGGAGACTACACTCCTCCATTCTCACTCCCATTAAAGTGCAACACTCTGATCATGCCGTCACAAACTTCCTGTCATTCTAGTTGATAACCACCCTACATGATAGGTAGAAGAGCAGAGTTATTCCCTCCATTACAGAGATGAATGTGAAACCTGGATAAGTCACTTTACTTTTGGAACTTATTCTTGTTCTTTCTAACACAGCACCCTGCAAGGGTAAGAGTGATGAGAGCAAAACCTTGACAGTGTAAAGAGAGAGAGGAGACTGGCAACACTAGAAAAGACAAAGAGAGCCCTGGCCAGTGTGGCTCAGTTGGTTGGAGCACAGTCCCGTGAACTGGAAGACTGTGGGTTCGATTCCCAGTCAGGACATATGCCTGGGTTGCAGGTTCAGCCCCGAGTTGGGGAGCCTGCAACTGATCATTGTTTCTCACATTGATGTTTCTCTCCCTCGCTCTCTCCCTTGCTTCCCCTCTCAATGAGCACGTCCTTAGGTGAGGATAAGAAATAATTTTTTTAAAAGAAAATGGCTGCAGGTTTGCTACCTTGATACTGCTTTGAAAACATGGTTGTGCTTTAAGCATTGTATGCACTTGCACATGCACATGTGTACCTGCATGCACATACATGCACACCCAACGAGAGCAAACAAAGTTCCCAGAGACAGAACAAAACCCCAGAGCCCCAGCCATACTTCAAAGTGTCAAGCTGTGCAGAGTTCCACAACTGAAGAAGGCAGGAAATTATATCCTGTACTGCCATCAAAACACCAAAAATTAAAGATGGGAGTGTCTCAGGCAACCAGGAAGGTCCTTCTACCCAGTAGTCATTATAAATAATAGCTACCTACCATTTCTCAAACACTTCCTCTGTATCAAAGCACTACACTAAGGTGCACCCTAAACACTTCCATTTAATCTTCTAAAACGCCCTACAATGTAAGTATCACAATCCCCATTTTACAGATGATGAAACCTGATTTTTCTGATTGTGAAGCTCGTCAGAATTCCAAAAACTGTTTTTACATGATCACATCTTGAGGAGACCTGGAATACACTGTTCTGAAGCCCCCTCGCTCAGCCCTCATATAGAAACATAAAACCAAGAGACCCCAAAGCTGGTATGTGCAGGGAAGGCCGGATGCAGTCAGAAGAGCTCGTTGGACCCATGTCTTCCTCATCTGCCCTCAGACACAAAGGCTTGCTGTGAGAATATCTAGAAAACACACTGTTTTCTAGGTATTAGGTAGGGTCCTAAGTTCTTGGCAAAGATTTATTTTTCTCCTCACAACTCCATGAGATAAATACTGATTTACCATTTTTATTGGTATTTTTATAATTTTTTCACAAAGGAAAAAGTATTTTTTTGGCATGAAAATGTACTACTTTTATAATCAGAAAAAATTTAATAAGCTATATGGACTTTCAAAAAGTGAAGAAAAGACGAAATAAGAAGCAGAGAAAAACACAGGAAGAGAAGAGAGAAAAACGAAAAAAGAACACCAATTCCATTTTTTTCACCAACAAGGAGGCTGAGGTGGAAAGAAGTGAAGTGACTCTCCTAAGGTCATGAGATGTAATCTCAGGCTACTGGGTCCTAAAACCCTCACTCAAACTCTATGATGCTTTCTCTAAAATGGAACAACTATCAAGAATTGCTGACATACACACACAATAAAATTATTTCGTACAGAAAGGGATGATGTTTAAAAGTTTCTAGCAATTATTTTGGACTCAAGTTAGTTTGGTACTGGTAGCAAGCGTAAAAACTGTCGCTTTCTAAAATGTCCCACAATTCACATTTTTCCCACTATTAATGTTAGAATACGTCCCTCTCATTCTAGATACATAAAACTCTTCAAAGTTAACTATTGATATTACGACAAGATACAAAACAAAAGCAGAAAACAAAAATTATACTTTAGACTTAAAGCAAATTTATTGATCAACCCAGAAAATGTCCTTTCCCCCAAAATATCACCTTAATAGTTTTTTATACATATCCCCCCCCTTTTTTTTTTGCTAATTTCACAACTTGGGATCATCTCTTTTCAGAAATTGTATAGAACAAAATGAATTTGCAACCATCCTTTGAAGTTACCAAATAACTGAAAAATGATCAATGGAAACAAACTAGAATTTGAACTCACCTATATTAAACATTCATAGTTTAAGCCAACACTAAGAAAGAGTAAAAGAAAACAAATAATAGAAACTTGCTCCCTAATATACGTAGAAATCTCTTGGCCTGTGAAGCAATACAAAACCAAAGACTAGTTTCTCCCCATCCCCCCACCATATCAAAGTTATCATGATGAACATCTGTAAGGATTACATGAGATCAGCCATGTAAAGTACTTGTAGTCCATGTGCCTGGCACATAACAGATGTTCTACAATAGCCTGTAGTATTACATGCTCATTCCATTCAATACAAGGTTAATATACTCTGCTCCTCAGTCACCTCATCTACAAAATACAGGTAACAGCAGTTCCTACATCAGAGGATCATTAGGATGGAAGGTATATTCAAAGTACTTAGAACAGCAATGCTAGTTACCAATGTTATTCTTAGGGCTCTCAAAAAGGAAGCTCGGAAGCTTGCAGGGCTAGTGTCTGCACCTAGTTGTTTCAAAGCAGCTATCACCTCATTTCCTCAAATTCAACCCAGGGCTGATGGCTGGGAGGACTTCCCTGGTGGCCAGTTCTCTTCCCACTGCTCAAGGCACTTCCCAGGGGACAAGGGGCCCAAGGGCTCCCTTCCTCTTGGCAGCTCAGGCTGCTCTAGGAATTGAAGCTTTAGCATCCTCAGGTCCATCACCTAAGCCTCACATCTAAACAAAAAGCTATTTATTCCCTTTTGTATTTCTGTTGGCCAACATTTTCCAAAGGGGGCTTGAGGGGAGAGGAGTTTTATAACTACCTAAACAAATAACAACAAAGGCGACTGCTCCCAAATACACAGCCCGCACTTCCACGTGCTGTGATGGACTCTTCCACGTGGGCAAGTTCTCCCAAGCTGTGAGGCAGTTACTTTTATTATTCTCTCCACTGTAGCAAGAAAATCTTGGGCACAAGGAAATTAAGTTGCCCAAGGTCATAGCTTATTAGGAATAAGGACAAGACCCACACTCAGGTGTGATTTCAAAGCCAGCATTCTTAACTCCCTCACCAAACTGAGCATAGAAAAGAAAACACAAAGGAATAACACTTTATAAAAACAGTAATTACTTTGGAAAACCAAATCAAAATTTATTTCCCAATTAAGTTATTGCTTAATAAGTGAAAATATTAAATAAAGAACCAGCTACCACTCCATACAACAAGAAGTGTACTTTAGCCCTGCTAACCCATTTACCAGGAACAGTTGTTTTGGGTTTTTTTTTTAAGATTTTATTTCTTTATTTTTAGACAGGGGGGAGGGAGAAAACATCAATGTGTGGTTGCCTTTCACGCGCCCCCTACTGGGGACCTGGTCCACAACCCAGGTTTGTGCCTGACCGGAAACTGAACTAGCAACCCTTTGGTTCACAGGCTGATGCTCAATCTACTGCGCCACACCAGCCAGGGCTACTCAGCGACAGTTTCCTACTGTCAGTGTTTATATTTTGTGATTTGTATAACCTAAATCAATTCTCATGCCTCTAACATCTACTACTTTGTGTAATTTACAATTAAACTCCAGTTTAATCTCATGATCACACAGAGATGAGTCAACTGTCTAAGAATGACTAAGGATGACCAATCCTCAATCCCCAAAATGTATTCTCTAGCCCACTGACTGACAATCCTGTTAGGTAGAATAAATAGTACACCAAGGCAGAGAGGAGGAGGGAGACATGTCTCACCCACTAACTCAGCAGTACTGGACCTGATCCAAGTGCCAGGTGTTCTGAATATCACAGGAAACACCATGCAAACACCTTGAAATTCTATGTATTGTTTCCACTCTTTGGGAAAGAAGGCCTTTGAAACTATGTATTCATCCCAAGGTTTAGGGAGTGGAAAAGGAGAGGGTCCACAGTGCCCAAAGAAAAAGCCCATAAATAACTTTGGGTAACAGCCTCAACTTTAATTAACTGCCTTCTGTCATGTGTTTATTTTACAACAAGATGAACAAATGTGGTCTGGAACATGGTAAGAATTGTGGGCTAACAGACCCCCCCCACACACATACCTATGTTTGTGTAGTCATCTCCCCCGGGGGGGAAGCTGGGACCATCTTTATGTAACTTCTTCACCCCATCCCTCTAGCTATAAGTCCCCAAAACAAGGGACCTAATGTTCTTGCCTTTCTCCTCTACCTCCACAAGGCCTATTCTCTTCCATGAGAACGTATCACTTAATGAACTCTGCTGGCACACTAATTAAGACTTGCTGATCTGTAATCCTTAACTGCGTCAGCAAGAAGAACCGAGTTTCTCCCTTATCAGTCTCACTGTTAAGGGACTAAATCCCAGATGAGTAATTCCTCTAATGTATAGTCAATTTTAAAAAAGTAACACAATTGAGAGCCCAGAAATAAACCTTAACATTTATGGTCAATTAATTTTTGACAAGTGGGCCAAGATAATTCAATGGAGAAAAACAGTATTTTCAAAATATGGTCCTGGAACTGAATATCCAAATGCAAAAGAATGAAGTTCAACTCCTTCCTTACACCCTACACAAAAATTAATTCAAAATGGGTCAGACCTAAATGTGTGAACTGAAACTATGAAACTTTTAGGAGAAAACTCAGGATTAAATCTTCATGACCTTAGGTTAGGCAAAGTGTTATTAAATATATGACCAAAAGCACATTTACACCTGAAACTAATAGAAAATTATATTGAATGTAAACTGTAAGAGGGGGAAAAAAAAGACCAAAAGCACAAGCAACAAAAGAAAAAAATAAATTGCACTACATCAAAATTTAAAACTTTTATGCTGTAAACAATACCATCAAAAAAGTAAAAAGATAACTCAGAATGAGATAAAATATTTGCACCTATTATATAAGGAGCTAGTATCTAGAATATATAAAGACTTCTTAAAATTAAATCATAAAAAAAACCCAATTTAAAAATGGGCAAAGGATCTGAATAGACATTTTCTCCAAGATATATGAAGAGACAATAAGTACCTGAAAAGATGTTTAACATCATTGCTCATGAGAAAAACGCAATCAAAACCAAAATGAGTTACTACTTCATACCCAATAGGATGGCTGTATTTAAAACAAACAAACAGGCAACTGTAAATGTTGCAGAAGATGTGGAGAAATTAGAACTTTCATACACTGGTGGTAGGAATGCAAGATGCGGCAGCCTCTTTTGAAAAATATCTGGCAGTTCCTCAAAGCTTAAATATAGTTACCATAAGAGCCAGCAATTTCACTCCCAAGAGAAATGAAAACATGGCCACATAAAAACTTGTAGCAAATGTTGATAACAGCATTATTTAAAACAGCCAAAGAGTGGCTACAATGCAACAACTATCAACTCATCGATGAGTAAAATGCGGTATATTCAAAAAAAGAAATGAAGTCCCGACGCATGCTTCGACATGAATGAACTTGAAAAGCATGAAGAAAAAAAAAAAGAAGCGAAAGAAGCCAGGCATAAGAGACCACACACTGTATGGTTCCATTCGTATGAAATTTCCAGAATAGGCCAATCCTTACAGTCAGCACGTAGATTACCAGTTGGTTGCCAGGGCTCTGAGGGTGTCTGGGAGGAAAATAACTGCTAATGGCCATGGAGGTGACAAAAATGCCCTAAAATTAGACTGCTGTGAGAGCCGCACAACTTTGTGACTATACTAAAAACCACCGAACTGTATACTTTACATGTGTGAGCTATCAGGGCATGTAAACTGTATCAATAAAACTAATGTTATAAATTTGACAAAGAATTTCTTCAATTAAAAAACAACCTAATATAGTCCCTTTCAGACAAATAAGCAAGTGTCTAAATAAAAAAATAAATAAATAAAAGCAAGTGTCAAAAACCGTAAAACCTCAAATAATAACTTTAAAAGGTTGGACACTTCTGCTCAAGAGAGAAGTAAAAGGTTGGGCATTTCTCCAGTTCTACCTTAAGAACAGAAATAAAACTATGAGGTTTTTTGAGGTTTTGTGAACACCTGTTAATTTAAACAGGAATAAAGTGTCCCCAAGGGCAAATTCCCAGCATTTAGGAGTTGAAATTGTTTCATGTGTTTCTTAAATTATTGGTCAGCTATAAAATGCTTTGTAAAGTCTGCATAAAGTATTTCATGGATCTTTCAACGTTTAGTTTTAAGACACTGCACATTGAAATGGCTGAATCTTGTACTAGACAGGCCATTTCTCTAACAATTTTCTTGTCTTGTACCCAAGCAGCCCTTTCAATACCTCCTAATAATCTACAGCCAGTTGGAGTCCTCTGACAAAGACTGAGCCTCTTGACCCTCACTTTTACAGGTGCCGTACTCTTTTTTTTCTAGTTCTATTCAGCTCATATACTTGAGTTTAAAAAAATTTATTTACATATGTAAATTGTGGGTAACAAAGAAAAAAATAAATTACACCACACAGCCATATCAGCTTGCAAACAAATTGATAACTTCAGTTTCCTATCTTAATGCAAACATGGGCTAAATCTGTTATCTTTAAACCCGCTTCCTAAATACAAAACACAACTACACCACCAGCACCAGCCCCACCACTTCCTCCTCCTCCTCCTCCTCGAGGGTCAAGAGTAATATCAAAATGAAAACAATGCCAGAAAATGCAATTATAAATGTTAGAGGTCATGCACATAGTTTACGTTAAAACCTAAAGCTTACTAAAACAAGCCTGAAAAGTTTAAAAGCAGCAGCCAACACACGCTCACGCGAAATTCAAACAGAGCAAGGTATCAAATGAAAAGCAAATGCCACCACCATTATCCCCCAATATCCCCTCTTACTCCAGCAACCTCTGTTGACAGTTTCTAGTGTATCTTAAAAACTCTCAGATATCTATGCACATACGGGCATCTTCATACATCACATTTGGCTATTCCTTTTGAAAGTTATACAGAGGGTCATCATGCACAAACGGCTCTTTAATCCCTAGTCAACACTGTTCAGTATATTGGAATCTCTCCTCTGCACGCACAGATTTTCTTCATTCTTTTTAAGGATGACATAGTATTCTATTGTATAGAAGGCTAGTAATTTATTTAAAATTAGTCTCCACTACCTATGATTAATGAAGATGTTTTGCCTTTACTTCTAATACAAAAAAGAGTAAAATTGCCAGATCCAAGAACATAGACATGCTTGACTCAAAGAGATTACGCTAAGTTAAATATTCCTCCCAAGGTGAAAAAACATGAATCCACAAAGGTAGATTTTCCTATCATCTTGTCAACTCTGGGTATGATACTTTTTAACTCTGTCAATCTGATTAATGAAAAATATCTCACTTTGAATTGTATTTTTAAATTAGGAATAAAACTAAATAAGCATCTTCTCACGTTTATAGGCCATTTGCACTTTCCCCTCCTAAACTATCTATCCCTGACTTTTGTCCATTTTTCCATTGTGTGTCTTTTCTGTTGATTTATAAGAACACTTCTTGTAAATTAAGGAAAACAGTTCTATCCTATGAATCACTGTGTATCCTTTGTGTTTTGACTTTCTTTACATAGTCAACTTCATTAACTTGGCTTGTGTATCTTCCATCACAATTAGGAAAACCTTGGCCATTGCAAAATTATTATTTAAAAATTTCACTCACACCTTCTCTTATGTTTGTTACATTTTTTCCATGATGGTTCTAGTATGCTTAATTGTCTTTAACTTCATTTGAACAATTTTGTTAGATTATATTGTGACAGCTATCATATCATGTTTCAACATGCACTTTCAAAAAACTTAACAAAATTGGTGAATTTTTGTGCAGCCTTTTTAATATTGAAGACAGGAGAAAACATGCAACATTTTCAGCATATCATGCATAATTATTTCAAAAAAGGTAAAAACAACAGAAATGCAAAGAAGATTTATGCTGTATATGGAGAAGGTGCTGTGACTGACTGAACATGTCAAAAGTGGTTTGCGAAGTTTCTCGGTACATTTTGGCCAAATAATTCTTTTCTGTGGGGCTGCCTTATGCATTAGAAAGATGATTAGCAGCACCTTCTAGCGTCTTCTACCCACTAGAAGCCAATGGCAGGAGACAGCTGACATACTCAAAATACCCAAATCAATACAGTTATTGGTAAAAATGAAAAATGTGTATTTTATGGAAAAAACTAAATGAACTTTTTGGCCAACCCAATGATCCTTTTTATGGACTCACCCTTTAACCCATTTTAATACTGTGAAATATCAGAGCTACACATTATTTTAATGCAAAGCATGGATCAAACCTCAAAAGAAGTTTATTCACAACGTAGAGTTCGGGCACTGCTATCCCAAGGGAGACTGCCAGCCCTCCCCCTAACAAGTAACATTAATGAACCCACATTCTGGGCCAGCTACTGTTCCAAGTGCAACATTCTATGAAGATACTAGTAATTACCCCATTTTACAAGTGAGAACACTAACAGAGAGACCAAAGGCACACCGCTGGTAAAGGGCAGGGGCTGCCCTGGCTGCCCATCACCAGAATCAGCTCTTACCTGCTCAACGACATTGCCTCTAAACTCCTGTGGGCGGAAAAAGGGGGTCTATGGAAAGTGACCTCACCAGGTGATTGGACCATAAATCCCTAACTGGGCAGGTCATGGGGGGGTAGTCACCCCTCAAGCCTGTAACTTCTTAATAAAAAGTTTTAAGCCAGCCCTGTCCATTGTTCTTGTGCGTCTAGGTAAATACACCTTTGAGATACCAGAAGTAATACCCCTGGAAGAGGGTATTAACCTTCAAGAGGGCACCGTGTCTTGTTAAATAGCCTGTAATCCAATCCCCACCTTGCTTTCTCCCGCCTCCATTTAATCTTTCTTGTTGCCTCCTTAATTTCAAATGCATAAAAGCTGCGAAACTGTAATTCTCTGAGGATTTGAGATCTTGCTCTCCAGCGTAAGTCATCCGTTTGCCTCAGATAAACTCTCATAATAATTCTCTACAGGTTTGGATATTTCTTACATCAACACTATCAACAATTTTATTAAAAAAAGCCTGAAAATGCACATCAGAACTACGTCTAAACGAATTCTCTATAAAGCATGCTTTCCCCCTTCCTTTCAAACACACAGCTTTAGCTTAGCTCAAGCACTAAAATCTTAATGATATTTGTGAACATGTAAAGTAAGCTACATGCAAAGTACAGCCTACATCTTCATGTCAAGTTTTGAAAGCATGTTATACCTGTCAAGGTGGTGCTGTAGTAGAATCATCTACCTTGCTTATTTGTGTCCTTTTTCATCTCTCCAGCTATGCACTACTAGAAGTAACGTTCAGGCCATTTTGCAGGATCTAAACTGTATGAAAACATTAGCAATCCCACAGCACTCAGTGGTTCTAATCTGGGTTGCAGTATCCCATTCCCCTGGAACCTTGTGGATGGTTGGTCACAAAGGTGCGGGCAGTGTTGGTACAAATCCCAGTGAGTGCTACTGACATCTGGGGATTATCAAGCATGCTAAGTATCTGCTCTCCAGGACCCCCTCAAGAGAAGGGGATGCCCCACTCAAAACACCAAGCGCTACCCCCGGGACCCATTCCTGCCAAATGCCACAGCTGAACAGGCTTGCAGCTTTCTCTTTCTCTCTTCCAATAACAGCCTCACAGAATAGATAATTTTTGATCAGAAGCTCTGGGCTTTGTTTACACTAACTGATTTTCATTACTCTCAAAGGCTTACAAACACCTGGAAAGACAATGCTGAGTACAAGACAGGAGGGAGCGTCTCCCTAAAAATCTGGGAATATCCTCAGGCTCCCCATAATGAGGGACAAATGGAATGAAGGCATCAGCCTTCTCCAGCACTCCAGGCCCTGCTTTCTTTCTGCCACACCAGAGCAGGAAAAAGTCAGACTCAGTTCTACTGAACCTCGTTTCCAAGAAAATGCAATCCCATGACAACCCTCATCCCTCCTCTCCCAGCATCATAAGGAAATAATTTACTGCTTCATGCTTCCCGAAGCCTGCAGCCAGAAGCCAATGCTGGGCATAACAATTTGCATACAACAGCTCATTGGTTAACCAGCTTTTTCTAAAAGGCCTAATACCCCTTACTCAGCAACCGGCAACTTTCACAAACTACTTCACTTGGTAAGAAAGCACATTCTTTGAAACAGCTTTCTGTTAAATCATATGATCCACTGGCAGAGTAAAACTTTCTGGAAAAAACATTTTAAACAATTGCTTGGAAGTCTATGAGAAGGAGACAAAAGGTTTAAATTGATTTTATCGCAGCAAAATACAGTGTAAAAAAAAAAAAAAGATTTCAACCTTAAGATGAGGTTTAATATCTGTAGCCATGAGCTCTTTATTGTACTCTGCAAAGACAGCAGGTTTCTTCAGAAAAAAAAGCGCACTATCTACCCATTCACTCTCTTGACATTTATCAAGAGTCAACAGCGTAGTGGGCACTGGGGCACATGGCAAAGGCCAGGGGAGCAGAGTGGCAACCCTGCTGGAGGCTGATTAGTGGTTATCAAGCATGGCCTTGGAAGAGGCCGTCTCTGTGGGCCTGTCTCCTCCCCCATAATAAACAGAAGGTGGGTATCCTGCTCCCCTGAGGATCCTTCTAGCTCCAGAAGACCACTGTGTGACTGACTCCTCAGACTCTCGCATAAGCCATCTGAGAATGGTAACCAGGGACTGGGAGTGAGGTATCACTCCGGTCAGAAACCTCACAGTCAGCAGTGAGACTTTCCCTGGCTTGCTCCCAACCAAGAACTTCCTGAGAAGGTTTCATTTCAAACAGCCTGACCATTTGGATGTGCTAACAGTTCCAAGATTCGGGCTTCCAACTGACCTTTCTCACCCTGGAGGCACAATTTTCCTCTGTCAGCACATCTCAATGTTCAGTTTATGGTTTGGGTAGACACTAGCGATCCCCATAACCAGGGGCAGCAGCGTCACCCCAACTGTGGTCCTCGAAGGCCCAGAAGCCACGGCCCCCACCCAGGAGGCTTGCCTGCCTCTTCTAACTACCACACAAAACTACTGCATCCCTCTCCAAGACCTGGGCAGGAAAGTCTAAGTAGACCTTAGAGCTGCTTTTGAAGATAAGAAGTTCCTGTCTCTGGAGTTGTTCGCTTATTATGGTACAAGAAATCTGAGCACAACTGAATAGGCAGAAGACCCTTCCAGCCATTCCTAGCACCAACTTCCTGGGAGCTGGTCCAAAGGAGGGGGGAACAGCGCCTCCTTCACAGCTAACAGGAGTGCGTGATGGTCAGCCCCCCTGAAGGAGGTCTGCAACATCCAAGGCTTCTGAGCTAGTCATTCTATAGCTGGTTCTGCTCTACAGGACTTGCCCTGAAAACATAAGCGTAAATTTGTTCCAACAAGATTGACACTGAAGGAGTTCAGAGCACCTCAGCTCAAAATATGTGACTTTGGCATATTGATTATTTTGACTTAAAGGCACTTGAGAAACAGCAGGGGCAAGAAGGGCACTCTGACCTCCCTTTTTCTTTCTGGAAGCAGGAGATAAAACTCCGCCGTGAAAGCAGCCCTCCCTGTACCAGAAAGAAAGACATTATCAAGGACAGAAAGTTGACATTGAGAGAATTCTATACAAACAGACGTTGTTAACGTACTTATATTCCTTTTTCATCTTCCCACATAGTTTAGTCACTTTTCCACAACTGCTTCTTTGTTCAACCTAATATAAAAGCAACTAGGTTTCACCATTTCTTTTGGATCTTCCTTTCCTTATGATGGTGCCCAAGTCACATAAAACTCATACATTAAATATGTATGCTTTTGTCTTGTTGATCTGCCTTTGTCAGTTTAATTTTCAAACCCAACCAGACACCCTAAGAGAGTCAATGAAAACTTTTTCCTCTCCCTACCATGTTAGAGGACAATTCAAGCAAAACAGGATGTGCAGTTTTGTCTGTGAGAAACAGTAAGTAAAGGCAGAAAACTGTGCCCAGCTGAACTGAGCTGCATAGGAGTATATGAATGTATAAACCTCAGTTCAACACGTGCATTCTGTATGAGTCACACTGACGTACACCTGCTGTTACAAGTGTCCATCCAATTTTAGATAACCATCCTTTCACTGCTTCACAATTCACAAGCTGCAACTCTCCCAGCACCCACTTCCACAAACAAATTTCAGGCCTTTTTCAAGGTCAGGTGCCAATCTTTTATGCAAAACCGTAATACTATTTTTACTAGGTTCCTTTAAAAAAAAAAAAAGTCACTGACAAAGTTTTGAAAAGCTGTGTTCCAACCCCATGTTTCCCATAATGCCTTTGGTTTTATTGTGTGATTTTGCATAGTTCAATTTTTAGGACATGTATTAATGCTGTTATATAGCAGGACTATTTCCAAGATTCTAGCCTAAAATAAGAGGCATGTACATAGAGAAAGATTACATAAGAGTTATTTATAATTTTTAAAAAAGGAAATACACTAGATTTCTAATAAGAAAAATAGTGAAATGAATGTTGATATGATCAATTAAATGTAATATGGCCACTAAAATGTTTGCTTTTAAGAATTCTTATATGTAAAACTGTTCATGTTATATGAAATTAAGTTAGGACATAAAACAGTACATAGAGTATGGTCTAATTTACTTTTAACATGAATGAAATGCAATAAAACAGAATAGGGTTTGTCCTCTCTGGGATTACAAATGATATTTGTTTTTTTCTTTATATTTTTCTGTATTATCCAAATTTTCTGTAACTATAAATTATTTTTATAAAGCAAAAAACATTTTTAAAATTGGTTTTCATGTACTGTTACTTAATTCATCATAGGCTTCCATCACTAATAGTGAAATTCTGATGCTTATCCCTTCTTTCAGATGCTGCATACTATAATCCTTATGACATTTTAGGAAATAAAAAGGCAATAGAGAAGATAGAATACTGAAAAATATTCAGTGAGTGCCTCACCCAAAAAATAAAAAAGAACAGAAGGGGAAATGGAAATGACTGACAATATATATATAACCTTAAGTGTATTCATGAATAACTACATTAAGTGTTAATGACCTAAACATCCAATTAAAACGGAGAGACTGTCAGCCTGGATCAAAAAACAAGGTCTAACTACCTGTTGTTGATAAAGGATACGTTTTTAAATGTAAGACACAGATGGATTGAAAGTTAAAAAAGTGGTAAGGTCATCAGACAAACACCTGAAGACAAAGTAAATTACCAGGGACAAAAAGGATCATTTTAGAAGAGTAACAATTTATTACAAGACGTAACAGACTTGTCTTGGGGTGGTGAATATACAATTTGATATACAGATGATGTACTAAAGAACTGTACACCTGACAGCTGTATAATTTTAGTAATTTTAGTAACCAATGTCACCTCAATAAAGTTAATAAAAAAGATAAGACATAACAATCCTAAATATGTATACCTAATAGAGCTTCAAAATACAGTAAACAAAAATTGACTAATAGAGCTAATGGGACAAAAAGACAAAAACAATCATATTTGGAAAATTTAACACCCTTCTCCCAGTACTTGATAAAATTAGATACCATCACCCCCACAAAAATCAGTAAAGATAAATATTTGAGCAATACCGCAACCAACGTGAACATTATACCCAATAATCATAGAATACAAGCTCTGTCCAGAAAAGTCCAGCCATTGTTAATATAACAAGAACGGTTTACAGAACATCAATGTAAACTGACAGCCAAGGACAGTGGATGGAATGCGCGTGTAGACATGAACAATGATGACTTCACTGTACTAGCACAAATAAAAGTATGGCACAAACGCTTCAAAGATGGTGGAGAATCTGTTGAAAGAGATCCATGTTCCAGAAGGCCTGCAGCAAGCAGAACACCTGAGAATACTGAACATGTATGGGCTGCAATCAATAAAGATCAGCAACTGACAGTGTGAGAACTAGAAGCTGATCTGGGGATTCCAAAAACAACTGTGTCTGAGATTCTGATGCAGGATATCTTGGCATGAAACATGTCATGGCAAAATTCGTTCTACAGTTTCTGCTACCAGAGAAGAAGGAACATCGTGCTGCAGTTGCTAATAACTTGATTCACACCACTACCGATAAATCATATTTCCTCAAGAAAATCATAACTGGAGATGAACCGTGGGTCTACGGCAATGAGTATGGTCTGGAAATGAAGGCCTAGTCAGCCCAATTGGAAGTCACCCAGTTCTCCACACCTGAAGGTAGAGGAAAGTCACAGCAAGATCAAGACCATGTTAACTGTGTTTTTTGATTTGGAAGGTGTTGTCCATCACGAGTACACCCCTCCAGGCCAAACAATTAATAAAGAGTATTACCTCAAAGTTCTTCATCAGTTGAGAGATGCAATAAGATGTAAACAGCCACAGCTATAGGCAACTGGTGAGTGGCAGCTTCATAACAACAATGCGCCCACTCATGCATCAGGTCTTGTGCAGAGTTTTTTGGCAAAACATCACATCACCCAGGTGACTCATTTCCCCTACAGCCCAGATCTGGCACCCTGTGACTTCTGGCTTTTCAGACTGTCAATGGGATTCAGGAAAATATGATGAGGCAGCTGATGGCAATTCCAACAAAGGATTTTGCAGAGTGTTTTGAACAGTGGAAGAAGTGCTGTGAGAACTGTGTGAGGTCCCCAGGTACCTACTTAAGGGGACTGAGGCATCATTGTTCTATTTACAATGGTTCCTGTATTTTCTTCAGTAAATGAATCTGTTTTGCATAGTACATGGCTGGATACCTTATGGAGAGAGCTCATATATGTTATATTCAAGGGCACAGAATACTCACCAAGAAATATCATATTCGGGGCCACAAAACAATAGATTTTTAGCCCTAGCTTGTGTGGCTCAGTGGATTGAGCGCCAGCCTACAAACCAAAAGGTTGCCAGGGTTTGATTCCAAGTCACGGCATATGCCTGGGCTGCAGGCCAGGTCCCCAGTTTGGGGCATTCAAAAGACAACCAATCAATATTTTTCTCCCTCTCTTCCTCCCTTACCCTCTCTCTAAAAATAAATAAATAAAATTGTTTTAAAAAATAGATTTTAAAGAAATGAATTTATACAGAATATGTTCCCTGATCACCACGAAAGTAAATTAGAAATCAAGAGCAAAAATACTTGTGGAAAATCCTCAAATTTTTGGAAAATAACAACACACTTCTAAATAAGCCATAAGTCAAAGAACCCACAAGGAAAATTAGAAAATATTTTGAACTAAATAAAACACAACATATCAAAATATGTGGGATGTAAAAATGGCTTTAAATACTTATTTAAAAAAGAAAGATTTAAAATAATGGTCTCAACTTCTGCCTTAAAAAATCAATAAAAGGACTGATTAAACTCAAAGAAAGTAAAAAAGAGGGACATGAAGAGTAGAAAACAAACTGACAATTAAAAATTGTTTCTTTCACAAAATTAATAAAATTGATAAACTCCTAGCTACAGTTAATTTAAAAAAAGAACACAGATTACAAATATCAGGTATGATTGAGGGGACATGTATCACATACATTGTTATTTAGAATATGTTATCTTGATACAAACACCTAACAGATTCCCACAAAGGACTTACATTTAGAAAATCCATTAGATTAATCCCAATCGGGGTTAAAAAAAATCAGGCAGAGGATGCCATGATGAAACTATCCTCTAGCAAAAAGATCAGCCTTCTAGTGGTGTGGAAAAACGATTACGGAGTGAAGGGACTAGAGGGAGGAAAATCAGTGTATGAGATGCACGTCTCCATCTTCCTGCCTCTACGTCAACCCTCAACACTCTAGCCTTACTTCTGAGGCTGTCATCTCCCCTGTGGCCAAACCACGGTGGACGAAGTACAGTATTCACGAGGATAGAGTTTCTCATGCTAGTTCTCACAGCTTGTGGTCCACATAGATGATTGTCTCACTCTGCCGCCATTCCCACCTTCTTCTATGAGTCTTCCAATACCGAAGAATCTGGAAAGTGAAACCACATTTCCTAGACTTTGCTGTTAGGGTCCCGACAATTAGCAACACTCAATATTTTGCAGGCTGGGTCCCCGGTAGGGGATGTGCAAGAGTCAACCATACACTGATGTTTCTCTCTCTCCCTTTCTCCCTCCCTTCCCCTCTAGATAGATAGATGATAGATAGATAGATAGATAGATAGATAGATAGATAGATAGATAGATAGATAGATAGATAGAAGTGTCCAAGCCCATTCTCCAAAACCCAGCAAGGGCCAGCTCCAAACTTGCTCAGGCTGTAACATGCTCCCCCTTCACTTTGGCAACCTTTTCAACTCACTCCCTAAAATCAACCCCAAACCACGTTCCACAAAAACCCTACATCTGCTAGTTAATGATCTTCCCCTCCATTGCCACAGTCTTAAAAGATAATAACCTGCCCTCCCTGGCCTCAGTTTTCTCAGCTCCCCAGTACCCTCCAACCCACAACATTGTAGCTTCTGTTCCCTGGAAACCAAGGCTGCCAAACCACCCCCACCCCCACTCAACCCCCCAGAATTCTTAGTCTCCCTCTTACTAACTTTGGTCATCGACAAAGCCAGCAGCTCTCCCCGACCTCCCACACCCCAGGCTCTTTCTCTCCAGGCAAGCTGCACCCTCCCTCAATGTTTTTTTTTCTCTTTGCAAGGGGGACTGTCTGCCTATATCATATGGTCTCCATTGCTCCCTTCTCATTTTATATTGGGGTTTGTTTTGTTTTTATACCAGGTTTGTTTCTGTGGTCATAAGGTTTCTTTGAAAAGCTGAGAAATGGTTAAGGACCTTCTTCCAGAGAATGGTGTTCAGAATATACCCGGACACAGCTGTGTGTGTAGGGCTGCACGGGACTCCTGGAGCCCATTCCTGGGAGCTCAGCTTTCCACGTGCTCCTCTGAGTAGGCTCATTTACTCCCAGGAGAATGTCTCTCCCAGGAGACACTCTGCTTCCATCCCTTTCCCAGGCATAAAAGGTTCAAAGCTGAGGTACACAAACTTCAATGGAGCCTGCCAAGAAGTTCTGCCCCAGGAGAAACCTTATACTAAGGAAATCCAGCATCAATTCACCAGTTGCTCTCAAGCATCAAAGTCAGCCTAGTTACTGCCTTTGGGTTGTATTATACTAGGTACCCAATGAATATTTATCAATTGCCCTATCGCTTTAAAGGTGGTTCGATTTTTTCCAAACAGCAAATGATGTAAGTCAACAATGTCTTAGGATCCTTATGAACAGTGTTACCAAACCAAAGAAAATTCATAGTTAGAGAAGGCCATTGCAGAAAACATTTTCATTACTATGGTTACAAAACACTGCCACTGTTTCTGAGACCGTTACCGGAGGAGTTCAATGAGCAGAACGTCAAGGACAAAAGACCGAATTCTTCCCCCATTTTGGTGAACCACAGACACTAAGGATCAGAGCATTAGGAGACTCAGCCCTCCATAAAATTACTGAAATACAATGAGAACAGAAAAATGAAAAATAAATCCCATAAAAACCTTGTGGAATTTGTTTCAAAGTGAAGTCGGCCAGTTTATTAAAAAGTGATAAACAGAAGTCTGATTTTCCATCTCTCCTGGTTATCTTTGCACTAATAAGATTTGTGTATGTATTTTTCCTCCTTTTGTTTTGACTACACAGCTTGCACGGAAGGGGAGGGGAGGCTGTTTAATCACTATATACTGTAAACCTACTTGAAACCCACAAATTGTTTTAAAATTTATTCTGTGATAAAAACCTACTCTAAGTTTTTCCATAACAGCTGCTTGCCTTAAACATTAGCTCAACTTTAATCTCACATGGCAAACTATATAAGAAAAACCAAAAGTAAAATCCTGTTTCCTTTAAAATTCAAACAGATGTTTTATGTAATCAAACCAATCCAGTATTTGAATTTTTTATACATAAACTACACTGATTCTTAGAATATGTTCTACATTTTTTTCAAATATCATTAATACACAAGCTAGAAGATAAGGAGATATCCCCTCTGGAAACATTTTAAAATACATTTTAACTAGGGTCACAAAGGTTTACTCCGGACCACTTGGAAAAACTGATTGCGAGGAACAATCTGTGGTTTAGATTAGTAACTCGATCGATACTGCTCTCAGCATCTAATCTCAACCCTAAATATAACTGACAACAGCAATATGTAATAAAAATTTACTAACAATGCTGCTCAGGACACTAAGAGAACACAGGATCTTTATTTATAATTTCAATTTAAAATACTGAAAATAGCTTAGTCAAAGGATAAAATGGAATTGCATCCAATGGTTAGTTCTGCTTATATAAAGGCTTCCTTTTTAACGCCAAATTATCATAGATGAATTGGCTATGTACTGCTCTGAAATAGAGGTAGACGATGCTATCACTACAGCTCTACACAATCTGAGGCTTCTAAATGGGATTTACATGAAAACACCTGGGAAACTGAAACGCTTCCAGGTCTCACAATCCACTCACTCCTAGATATCCAGTATCTGTGGGAAATCTACAGGTGATATTTACACAGAAAATGAATGGAAGCAAACAGCAGGGAAGAGGGTGTTGCCTTCTATCTCATCAGCAGAGATAAGTCAGGGGCTGCCTTCCTCTCCCTACAGGGTGACCCTACTGGGCCCTCCCAGCAAAGTCATCCCACTCAGACTGGCTGTAGCCCAAAGTTATTTGTCAGCTTCCCCAGGTCAGCTATACAGCAAGCAGCCCAAGAAAACAATCTGAAAGAGCAACCTTCATGGAAACCCTCTACCTAACAATGCAACTTTTACTCTCTCTACTGGTTCAAGGTAAGGGAGAGATTCACCTTTCCAACAACCTGAACTTGACTATGCAAAAACATCTGCAAACCACTCTGCATTATCTCCCCAGTTCAACAGCACAACACCAGCTGAATCAGCCCCTTCATAAGTGTGGGAAAGCAATTATGTGCACGTTTTACTGCATTTTGCCTGTTTTATAGAAATGCATGGAAAAATAGAAGTGCCAATACTGGTGTTTCAAAGCACAGAACTCAAACTTAATGTAACTGAAACAGAGATGAGAACCTTATTGAAGGAAAACAGTGATTCAAGCACCATCTAGACAGATGCTATCTGTATAAGTAACCATAAACAAAAAGATCAGCCCTGACTGGTGTGGCCCAGTGGGTTGAGCATCGTCCTGCAAACTGAAGGGCGGCCAGTGCGATTCCCAGTCAGGGCACACGCGTGGGTTGTGGGGAGGTCCCCAGTTGGGGGCATGCAAGAGGAAACCAAGTGATGTGTCTCTCACACATCAGTGTTTCTTTCCCTCTCTTTCTCTCTCCCCTCCCCTCTCTCTAAAAGATATATAAATCTTTTTTTTTAAAGAAAAGATTAAAGGTAAAAAATATTTTGAAAATGGTTGAAATATATTGTCAATCTTTATAAAAGGGCTGAAATAAATTACATAAATGTCTAACCACTATGCTGTACACCTGAACTAATGAAAAATAATACTGAATGTCAACTGTGACCAAAAAAATTAAAATTAAAAAGAGTACCCCTAATGTAAATTATGGGCCTTATAGAGTTAATAAAAATATGTCAATATTGCTTTATCAATTTTAACAAATACACCACACTGAAGCAAGAGAATAAGAGAAACTGTGTGTTAGGGGACAGGGACAGGAAGTATATGGGAACTCTGTAGTATTTCTGTTCTCAATTTTTCTGTAAACCTAAAACTGCTATAAAGAGTCATTTAATTTTTTAAAAGGGAGATAAAATTAGGGATTTTTCTTCATTACTTTTAGCCTTTTGGGAAACAAAACACAAACCTACTAACACATAAACCTATAAACTGACTTTCACACATTCGACTTTATTTAACACCTGTGGAGAAATTGGTCATGGTCAAAGAGAAAGGGACTACCTGAGTGTAATCCCAGAAAACATTAAAGAGTGCAAAGGACTGGCTAGTGCATGTTAAAAACTTCCTTGATCACCACATAAAAATTCAGCAAAAAGAGTAGGATTAAATATACCACCTACAACATAATTCCAATTTTGCAGAGTAGGACCTTATATAGTAATACGATTGCCCTGGCTAGGGAGCTCAGTTAGCTAGAGCGTGGTCCTTATACACTAAGGTTGTGGGTTCATTTCCCAGCCAGGGCACATATGAGAAGCCACCAATGAATGCATAAATAAACAACAAATTGATGTCCTTCTCTCTCTGTCCCTCTAAATCAATCAATAACACAAATATTCATCTTTGAGAAAAAAACTTAAAAAAATATGATTATGTTATAAAATATCAAAATATGGTTCTCTGGATGATGTGTGATTTTTTTCCCCCATGTGCTTCAGAAATACCCTCAATTGTTCAAAAAAGCATCATTCATGGAAAGAGTGAACTTTTTGTGGTGTCCACCCTGGACTCCTTCCAAGAATGGAAGCAACACATGATACAATGAGGACCTCATATTACCCATCACTAGAAACAAGGATCTATAGGGAAAAGGAGTTTTGTAAACAAATACACTTGACAGGGGCTTCAACGAGGCCCCAGTATGTACTGTGGCTAAGAGAGAGGAAACACATGAATGCAGTAACCACGAAACAACTCCAGTGCTTCAGATGACCCAGTACTCGGCGGTGCAGACAGGTCTAAGTGCAAGTTCTGGGAGAACTTTCAAAGCCAAGGGAAGATCACTACTGAGGAAATGCTTCTTGAGGTTGACCTTAAAACCAGAGATTTGGGTTTTGAGAAGGAAAGACATTTCAGGGAAATCATCGTTTTTACATGGTGCATAATTTTTAATCTTTAAAGCAGTCTTACGGACTCCGTGTGTACGCTGGCATGTGCACGTGTCTATTTTAGGCCACAGTCTAGAGGTGGTCGGTTGCCCTAATGAGAAAACCCTTTCCAGCTAACATTTAACATTAACTCAGAGGCCACACTCAAAGTCGTCTCCCATATGGGCTTCAGGTACCTCTAACTTTGATGACCCCAGATTTTGTTAACCCATTTGAACTGCAAGAATTCTTGGCACAGAGCAACTCTGCCCAAACCCCTGCATAAAGAGACTTGACCAGATTTTCACATGGCCTCTAGCAGCCCAAAGCTGCATTCTTGGGATGATAACCCAGCCATCTTTTTTGTCTTCGGGTTCTTGTCTGGAAAAATTCAGGATTGTCAAAAGAAATTTACTGTCTGTTCTAGTCAACACATGAGATAGGCCTCCATTTCTTAGAGCATTTATCCAAAGGGTCCTACAACTGTGAATCCGTCCCTATCTTTTTGACAGGTACTAAATGTATTTCCTACAAAGCAGGAGTGTCTTTCTCCAGGACCCAAAAGCCATTCCTTTGAAATGTAATCAAGAGCCCTGTCTCCCAGTCTGTGTGGAAGGGGAGAACCCTAACTTGCCAGCTAGCAGACGCAGCTGGCCTAATGAAATGTCCACTGACCAACCCTCTGCAACTTCACACTTCCCTCACGCTAGTTGGGCCCCCACAGCTTGTCCTCCATACTCCCTCGTTCTCTCTTTAAAACTCTCAGTCACCATCGTGTAGATCAAAATAAAGCAAGGCTTTTCCCCCTACTATCAGTGGTTGCTGAGTAAAATCTGTTTTCAGTGCTTTAACTAATGCCTGGCTTTATTTATCTTTGACAATGGATAGTCCCAAGTGGCATTCATAGCTTTGTAAATTAACATAACAGACATTAGAAGTGGGCTTTCACTGGGGATAATCTTGGTGATCAAGTAATATGATCCAGCTGGAAATACCTTGGCCTGGGCATTCCTGCCCTTACATGAACTGGCTATAAGGGCAGGGTGAGCCTTCACTTCAAGAATGGCACCATGGACTCAATCCATCCATGTAGTCCTGCTGGTTTGGCGGTCTCAGTCAGGTTCTACCAACTAATAGAATGTTGATCCAAACTGCGTCAGGTGAACATGCAAGTTGTGGGTCCATGCACCAAGAAGGGCAAAGAGCTGGAGCTTAATGAAGTCTCAGGTCAGGCTGCTTCCTGCCAATCATGTTTGCATGTGTGGCAGAATTTGGCCTGAGACTTGCTTTCTTTATAACCTGGAGCAGGTGATGAGGAAAAAGCTAAACTTCATTCACCCATAACTACTGGCAACCACCAATATCTAACAGAACAGCCTAATAACATGTATTCAAAACTGACTTAGGTCCAGCCCTGGCTGGGCAGTTCAGCTGGTTGGAACATGGTCTTATATACCCAAAGGTTGTGGGTTCAATCCCTAGTCATGGCACATACCTAGGTTGTGGGTTTGATCCCTGGTCAGGGCATGTAGGGGAGGCAATGGATTGATGTTTCTCTCCCTCCTCCCCCTCCACTCCCTCCCTCCCTCTCTCTAAAATTAGTAAGCATATTCTCAGATGAGGATTTTAAAAAATCTTTAAAAAAATAACTGACTTAGGTCCACTATAAGCAACAATGAACAACTCTTACGCATTATCATTTACTCATACTGTAAATAATAATCAGAATAGTCAAGTACCCCAACTCAAGTCAGGTGGACAAGTGGTCAAGGCTTGGCTCCACCACCAAAAATCAGTCAAGTTAATTTACCTACTTGTACTTCAGTTGCCTCACCTACAAAAGGAGGCCAATCAGAATATTACCCAACCCAGAGTCCTGGCTAGGTTGGTTAGAGCCTCATCCCAATAAACTAAGGTTGCAGTTTCGATCCCCAAAGGCACATACAAGAATCAGCCAATGAATGCTTAACTAAGTGGAACAACAAATTGGATGTTTCTCTCTTTCTCCCTAAAAGCAATTTTTAAAAAAAGTCAATTTAAAAAAAGAAAAAGAAAAGAACGTTACCCACCCCATAGCTTTGTAGTGAAGAAAGGATGATACAATGATATAATGTAGATAAACACAGACAGCACAATGAAGGCATGAAATAAACTTAAGCTATTGTTTCTATTATCATTACTGCTTACATTTACCTGGAGTACACTCTGCCAAGCTTTATTATACCTCTCATTTCCTCTGACAGTATGTACTGTCATTTTTTTTTTTTTTTTTTGTAGCTAGCTTCCCCCACTCTTCCATCCCCTAATTACCCCTATATTCTAAGAGAGCAAGGAAGGCCTTGGCTCAACATCCAGTTCCCAGAGGCCTCCCACAGTGCTGGGTACCCACAAGGTGTTAACTGACCTCTCTCCTCTATGTTCTGCTTCCATTAGCATCCACCAGCCAAAAGCCTAATCAAAACCTAAGTGTATATCGCAGTGAGTGCAAAATAAAATAAGATGAAAATGTAAAATAAGATGACCTCAAGACTGTCCAGGTACAGATGGTTAATGGCCACTGACACACTAAGATGTGGGGAGTTCCTTACTCTGTGCCAAACCCTGCACTAGATATTTCTGCTATCACATGTGATCTTCATAACCATAGGAAGTATTATCACACCCATTCTACAGTTGGGAAAAACTGAGGTTAACAGAGAGTAAGTACTATGTGCAGCCACATCAGCCCTCATTGTCCAAACTTCCCAAATCAAACCCAGACCTGAGTCCAAAGCCCAGGCTCTTTTCTGAGTTATATACTGTTCCTGATAATCCTCAAAGTCCCCAAAATTTCTAAGTCCAAACTCAAACTTCTCCCAAGTTAAATAGCCAACTGGTGACTTGGATATTTAATTTTTAATAGACATCTCAAATATAGCAAAGCCAAAAGTAAACTAAGGATTTTCCTTGCCAAGTGTCCTCTCTCCTACCAGCCTCCTACCTCACCTCAATAAACAGCACCATCACCTATGCAGCTGCTTGGGCCAAAAACAGAATCTCTGGTACCCACACCTCCCAACCCCCAGGAACTGGAATGACCCCTGGGGGCACAGATGATGTTCACCTAGCTCACTGCTGTATCTCCAGCTCCTGGCACATAGTTGGTGCTGTCATACTGTGATATAAAAGAAAGTATAGTTGATCTTCATCCCCCATATGAGAGGACCAGGACTTGTGAATGGTGGCTAAATGGGAGTAGGGGAGTGGAAGGGTCCAGTCCTGTGGCACTAAGCCCTTCAGCTGTGGAATACTAACTCCTAACTCCAGGAGGTTAGTGTTAGAATTGAACTGAATAGCTGGACATTCAGTTGGTGTCCCAAGTTGCATAACTGGTTGGCTGGGGTTGGGGGTGGTACCCCATACATTCGATGTCAGAAGTGCTGTGAGTAAAGAGCAGTTCATAGGTGCTCAAGCAAACAAAAAAGGCTTAGAGAGCTTCTGCTGGTCTCTGAGTTGTTTTAATGCGAGCTTAACAGCCCCTCCATGTGAAGTCATAGCGTCATCACCCACTCACTGCGTTGAGACCCACTGCAATGATGTCTCAAGCAGTTCCAAAAAGCAGAAGTTAAATTTTCTGTGACGAATGGCCAGGATTGGGTTCTTTCCAAAGTTCTAAGAGGGGCGTTTTAGAAACAAGTCATTAAATTCTACCAAAATATCAGCTATACCAATAATTCTTTTACAAGACCCACTTGAGTACTGGTGATAATTTCAGAGTCCTAAATTAGTTATTTGGAGTGACAGAAAGCTTCAAGGGACTTTCAAAGAACTGGAGGAGATGCCCTGAAATATCTGTATTGTAATTACTATTAATAAAAAGTGCTGCATCAAATTAAAAAGTATCTCAAAACAACAACAATAAAAGATTTGTGAAACTGTGAGATTTAGAACATTCAGAAAATAGCTCTTCCGGGCCCAAATCGGTCTCCAAAGCCCTGGAAATGTGGTAAGCATCCTCCCTCTTTTTGCCTTGCTCCAAGCAAGTTACTACACCTCAAGTTAAAAACCTCAATTTCCTCATCTCTGAAAAGGCCAGACTGAAAGCATGCCAAGTACAGTATGAGACGTCAAACATGAAGCAATAACTGCAAATAGCCACTCCAAGAGGGTCGGATTATCTCTGTCGATTATCAGCCAGTATAATCCTAAAGTTTCAGGAGCCTCTAACAATTTAACCTCTACATCATTTAGGAGCTGGCCTCGGGTGTCAAAGGCTGAATGTATAAGGAAGCAAGAACACCTCCGATCCTGAATGCCCCCGTTGTTAGATTCATTTGTGAGAACACACCATGCTGATAATTAGTATAACAGGAAGGAGGGAGGTGGACGTCTGGAAGGCTTTACCTACAGTATCTCGTTTTTTTCCTAAATTTGCAGGAAGGAGAAACTAGCATTAAAGGGTTAAAACCTAATTCTGCCTTGATGCACTACTCACCGGTAGGAGACGCTTATTCCTAATGCACGTATATGTTTTAAGACACCATGAGTTTTAACAGGCAAGGGTTGCAAAACAGGTTCGGGCAAGTTGTTTAAACCGGGGATACGGAGGCTCCCTCACTACCCAGGCAGCCGTGTTTCTGCCCTGCCAGTGTTGGGTCGGGAAACGCAGGAAGTAGGGCTGTCTTCCCTACGCCCAGACCTGAGCACTGTAATTTGGAAGCCAGGCTTCGACACGTTCCGGAAGATTCAGAGCCAATGCTCTAGCCTTGCAAGATGCCAAGCGCAACCTGCTTGGGCCACATGACCCGAGTTTTGTTCAGGGCACGGGAGAGTAGATGTTGCCTAAACCCACGTCTCTTCCTGGGTTCATTCGGTGGGCAGAGCCTGACGGGCTACAGAGCTCAGCACCACCTATTCGTGCCCTGGGAGATGACAGGATCCAGGAGTAATCGGGATCTTCCGCCCAAGTCCTGCCCACCCTGCCCCAGCGAAGTCCTTAAGGCCGGACGGGAAAACCTCGGGGTAGCCTCTCGGGCTTCCCCATGTCCCTTCCCGCTCCCCTGCGGCATTGGAGTTCCCCAACTGCCCAGCGCTGCGTTCAGGCCCGAGGCAGTAACGCAGACCGCGCGGGATCTGCCCCAAGCGACCCACCCACCCGCACCACTTTGGACTGGGGAGCTGGAGAGCACACCCGGGGAAGCCCGCACGGTGCCTGGGCTCGCAGACGCGTCGCTCAATCCGTCGCTCCCCGCGTGGCACCCAGCCTCGCTCACCTGGCCCGCACAGCACTGTGCTGACATCGCGGCAGCCGAGGACCACTGGCGCGCTCGCTTGCTCCCAGCTCCCCTCCGACTCGCCTTGCTCCCTACCGCCTCGAGCGCCTCTCCCTGCACCAGCTCCAACCACCACTACAGGCAGCCGCAGCTGAGCGCCAGGTACTACAGCCGGGGCGAAAACAACCCTAGCCAAACCCACCCCGCCGCCCCAGGCCCCGCCCCGCCCTCCATTCGTGCCCGCCCTCAGCCCCACCCCGCGCACGCCCCTTTCCTGGGCGCCAGGCGGCGGAGCAGGCTCGCCCTAAGCTAGTACTTCCGCTGGCGTCAGGCAGCTGCGAGCTGCGATCACTTCCCGGTGCGGCACCGGGCTTCGAAGGCCGCCCAGTGAAGGGCCGGCCCGACTCTCCCAGGCTCCTGCGCAGGCTTGGCTGTGCGCCCCTGTTCCCTGGCTCCGGCGAAAATGCGGGTTGCCGAATCCAATAAAGCTTGGAGCCTCTAGTGGAGTGATTCTCGAGTGTCCTGTACTCAGCCGGCGCAGTGGGGACCGTCGGGTGCTGGTCTGCGCTCTGCCTCGTTCTGCAGGGATATCTACGGGATCCCTGTCTAATCTCTTTCCCTTCCACATCTGCCAGGAAAGCTTACCAGCTTTTGGGAAAGTCCCCTCTGTCCAAGCTTCCTTGGATCCCTGTGCACCAGGCTGTTCTGCCCTGATTTCCGAGGCATTTTGGGGAATCTGGTGACAGCCCTTTGCTCCTGTCCCTCGATTAATCTATTTTCCAGCCTCTCCTCCCCTATGAGCCCGAGAGCGCATCCCGGCCCAGGCACTCAGTTTGCACTTCTTTTTCTCATCCTACCTCACTAAAAAACAGGGTCGCTACTAATTCCCTTACACTCAGCGGAGAGCGTGCCGGTAGTTTTTCTCCCTATGCAAATATGCTCTCCTTACAGCCACTTCCCCCAAGAAGAAGAATTTCTGTTAGAAGGAACTTTACCCCAATCCTTTTTGTTGCCAAACCCCTTGAGTTGGCTACTTGAGGTGTTCAAGAACTAGACATGGTTGTGGTTAGGTAGTTTTATTTACTTGAGCAAGTAGAGGAGACAGGGAATTAACATCCAAAGCTCTATCTGCTTTGTCTCCCCAAAGGGAGGCTTAGCCTTTGCTTATTTACACTATTTGGTTAATCACATGTTGATTTCTTCATTGCAGTTGGTTGCACTTCTGGGGTTGGGTTCCTGTCTAGCTCATCCTGTTACAGCTGCCTCCTGAAAACACTGTGCTATGTTTTAACATTTAACAAGAAGAGCATTCAGTAAAGAACCACCCAAACCATGAGACCCTTATCCTTTCCAACGCTTTTAAAATCAGCATCCCTGTACCCATTTTAGAATTAAGGCAACTGAAGCCCAGATAGGTCGAATAAGTTGCCCATAGCTTCACAGCAAAGCTGAAGGAGCAAAACTGAGACTGGAATCCACCTGTTTGATTCCTTGGCACATGGCTCAAGGCTTGACCTTGAGTGGCTTTCAGACAAAGGCTTTGGCAAGGCAGTGACTGGTTGGGCAGTTTAGGAGGTAGAGGCTAAGGAAAGGCGATTAGAAGAAGAGAGATAGTGGAGCAAGCCCTAGTCAGAGCCATAGGCAGTAATGAAGAGTTGGTTCTAAAAAAATTTTTTAATACTAATTCCATTTAAAAAAAATTTTAAACAGAATAAATAGTATCAAGCCAGTGTAGCAACCTGCGGTTGTGGCAGCCTGTGACATGAAAAGTCAAAGATCCCACCAGGACTTCGGTGAGCTCCATTGTTGGCTGCAGCAGCCACTTTGGCCTAACTCCTACCTGGGGACTAACTGGACAGGAAAGTTTCCACCCTGTGAAAAGGGCCAGGCAGCTTCCTGGAAAGGGAAGTTATGAAATCTACAAATGTTTAAGCAGGCTGGGACTGGGAAGCTTTTTAGCCTTTGACTAAGGAACTGGGGTTCAGGAAGGTAGAGAACACTGAGCTAGAGGCAGAGCTGGTGGCAGGATTCAGGCCTGCTGCCCTGAATCCTGGGCTCTGTTGGCCAAATCAATCCCAATGTGGGAGAATTCTGTGCCTATATCAATGTCAGCCTTGCAGAGAAACAGAACACAAGTCTTAAAAACCTGGGGATTTGTAGACTGTGCCCTAAGTTATAAAAAAAAAAAAAAGCAGTAATGGAAGCCTGAGCTTTTAGAGCCAGGAACTTGCAAATTTTAACTCTACTAAGGACTGGCTGGGTGACCTCTGAGCCTCTATTTTATCATCTGCAAAAGGGAGCTGATAATACATTCTCCAAAGATTACATTAACTCACCCCTACAAGCCACGCAGTACAAGGCCTGCCTTGTTAAGCATGACTAAATTACTAGCCCAGGCTGGTATTAATAAGCAAGTTCAAAAGATGTTAAATAATCTAAAGGTTGATTCCCTCCTCCCTGCTGCAAGATTTCAAAGGAATGTGGCCTTGTCTGGAGGTTCAACCACCTTCCTGGCTCATCCGTTGCATCTTTGGTAGGTTAACAAGAATTGTCAACAAATGTAACATAAAACGATTGCACCTTAATCTTAAGTACTCTGCAGACTTTTTCAAGTAAGACTATTGCACGCATATAGGTAGTTTCTCAATCCATCTCTTTTGATATGGATTTTTCAAGAACAAGCAGTAATAGACCTATTTTAATAGGACTGTAGCTCTTGGCAGATCCTGTGAAATATTTCCCCCACAAAAATTTTCCTAAATTAACTGAATTAGCTCCTTTTATACAATATAATTATATACATATATATGACATACTAGAAATAACTATCTTATAATTTGCTATTTCCCCTCCTGAATTTGAAGACATTTTTGGTTTTTCCTTTTTTGGGAAGGAGAGTTCAATGTTGAATTTATTTATTTATTTTGAAGATTTTAGTTATTCAGTTTTAGAGAGGGGGAGGGAGGGAGAAAGAGAGAGAGTGAAACATCAATGTGTGGTTGCTTCTCATGCACCGCCTACTGGGGACCTGGCCTGCAACCCAGGCACGTGCTCTGACTGGGAATCAAACCGGCGACCCTCTGGTTTACAGGCCAGCACTCTCAGTCCACTGAGCCACACCAGCCAGGGATCAATGTTGAATTTAAAAACACCACACCCTAAACGAAAAACAACAATGGTATACATATGTTGTTAAAGAAAAGAACATAACCATAGATACCCACTTTATTTTTACCTTTAATGAATTTAGAAAACTTCATTACAAATTTAATTTCCAGTTCAAGAATGGCTTAAAAGCAAATAAAATTAATTATTCTACTTTCCTAAAACCTCAACCTTGAAAAAAGCCTAGTGGTGTGTTCTGTTGGTTTTTAAATATAAAAGAAGAAATTTCTCTAGTATTCACTTATGAGGTCTCCAGAGACCTCAATCTAGTAGTGAAAGTTTAATTTCAATTACAAATAAATAACAAAGTATTCATTTAGAAACAAATAGCTATAAATTTGGGCCCAGGCAAAAAATAATCAGAGCCGTATAGTGCCCCCACTCCACTCCTGCTGATACCTGAATTCTCCTTTATTTCTATCAAATTAACACATACACAATGTTTTTTCAGTATTAAAAACTTTGCAAAATATTAAGTGAAAAATAGCATACCCCTTCTCCACAACCTACCTTACAGCGCCTCCCCAGAAGCAACATTATCAATTATTTTTTCAGTTTTTCTTTCATATTTTCAAATTGTATTCTTCTACTGTTCTTTCCTAATCTTATGACTATATATTTACTGTGTATTATCTTTTATGTTATGTTCCATGTGGGCTGAAAGCTTATCCCACTGAGCACTCCCGTCTGCCATCTTGCCAATCTATATCACAGTTTTCATAAAACAGCCAACGTTTATGTAATTATGGCTAGTAAATTATTTATTGCATGACCACGTAGTGTATAACTGAAACTGGAAAAGTCGGCCTTCGAGCCGCATGTCTCCACCAGACCCAATAAATAGAGATGGGTTGAATCTTTCTGGATGTTTTATTCAGATGACTGGCGGCAGTCTGAGAAGTCGGAGGGTTTTGTACCCTAAAAGACAGTTTTGTACCATCTTACATTTCCTTTCAAGCCAGCCTTTTTTATATAAAAGCAAAAAGTGTGTAGGTAAGCAGTTTGGATTTCAGGGGGAAAGTAGGTTTAGGTAAGGGATTTGGAACTCAGGAAAAAATGTTAATCAGATAAAAGCTGCAGTCCGGCAAATTACCTAGCGTCCTTTCATCTCTTGACCAGTGATTCTTTATCTGTGTCCTCTGTTCTGTGATGTCTCTCCCTGGGTCACAGTGGCTCAGACATCCATCATGATTGCTTGCTGTCCTCCTGGGGCACAAAGGTGGAATTGCTTGTGGTCTCCTGGCGTCAGGGTGGGTTATATCATCAGTTCCTGGTACAATAGTTTTTTACATACATTCATTACTAAGCTTATTAACTATAACTTAAAACTAAAATTTTCCAACTCTTGAGTTCCCCCATCATAATGATAGCATTTCTTTCTTAACAATTTTTTATTCTTCAATCCCATCCCTTTCTCCTGGAGAGGCAGTATATTCTAGTGGTTAGGGGTAGGGACTCTGGAGTCAGACCCTGGGATCAGATCTTTGCTTTGCCACTTTTTAGGTCTGTGATTTTTGAGGATGTGACTTCATCTCTCTGCACTTCTATTTCCTCTTTTATAAAATGACAGAGATTAATAAATGATATACATATGAAAGCACTTAGAACAGCACCTAACATGTATTGAGTCTTAGATGTTATGTTCTATTTACATGGTTAGCTGTGTATCTAATCTTCAATTTTCTCCATTTGCCCTTCTGCCTGTCATAATTCTTTTCCCGCATAATCAGCCTTGTCACATAATCTATCAATTCGGTTTTCCCAGGAGCCCTGTCTGCCGGCCAGAGCTCTCCACACTGCTCCAGGCTGGATCCCTGCAGGCTGTGCACCACCACTGCCACCCGGACAGACCTCCTTGCCGGCTCTTCTGTTGAATATCTGGCTGTCTGTAGTCCTCTTTCTCTCTTTATTCCCGACTTTAGATTAGCACATCAGCAGCTTCCAGCCTCTAGGACCCATGCTTTTAACCCTATATTGACCTTCCTCGAGATGCCCAACTCAAAAATTATTCATCTTCCTTTTTAACACTAATCCTTCCATTGTGCTTCATCCTACTATCGCCTTGATTTTCTGTCTCCCAAACATTTTCAATCTCTACCTCTAGAAGGGGAGGGGAAAATTTTTTCTCTTTGTTCTTCTGGCTGATCTAATAATCAAATTGACATGAGACAGATTAACAGGAGAATTTATTATGTACATGTGGGAGTTCCTTCCATAAGAACATGGGACCCAAAAGCAAATGGGGCAGTTGAGGCTTATTACACCACCTTCAGCTAAGAAGAAAGGAGGGTAGTAGTTGGACTTCAAAGGGAAAGTAACCCTGGCTGGTGTGGTTCAGTAGGGTGAGTGTTGGATTATAAACTGAAGGGTCCCCAGTTCGATTCCTGGTCTGGGCACATGCCTGAGTTGCAGACCAGGTCCCCGGTTGGGAGCCTGTGAAAGGCAATAGATTGATATTTCTCTCCTTATCCTTCTCTGTCTCTTCCCCTCTCAATAAATAAATAAATAAATAAATAAATAAACAAACAAACAACATCTTTTAAAAAGGTAGGAAGTAGACAATTCACAGGTACCTGAAAAGGTGTAAACATTTGGTAAACAAATTCTTGCTGGGCCACCCAGGAATAATGGGACATAGAGGGAAGTCTAACAAAATGAATTTGTTTGGTTTCTCCCTGTCTGTCACATATTAGTTCATATTGTAATAAAGTGACAGCTCCCTTCTTGAAGCAGTGTTATATTTTGCTTTTTTAAAATATATGAATTCCTTTAGACAGGTAAGGGAGAAGTAAAAGGCTTCTTGAGTCTCTTGTTTCTTAAAAATAACCAGCTTAAAATAACATCCTTAAAAAACATATTTTGGGGTGGCAAACAGCTACCCCTTACTTTCCAATACAATTTTTAAAAATTATTATTATTAGAAAGAGAGAGACAGGAAGAGAAAGAGCAACTTATTTGTTGTTCCACTTATTTACATATTCATTGGTTGATTCTTGTATGTGCCCTGACTGGCGCCTGAACCCACAACCTTGGGGTGTTCGGACTAGACTCTAACCAACTGAACTACCTGGCCAGGGCTGCTCGCTTTCTATTAAATCGTTCTCAAGCTACAAACATGGTCAAATATCTTCTCAATTAAACAACGAGCGAAAGCTTCTTTAAGCTACCACCTTTTCCCCCTTTCTTTCCCTTAATACTTCTAGAAAACAAAGGTTGGCGCTTCACTTTCCGGAACCCTCCCTGGCTGGTCTCTGTCCCTCCAGGTCACTGGAGCTGCTGCATATGCCCGTCTGCTTCTCTTACTTTGGACTAGAGGGATAACTCCTCCTTAAAATAATTTTCTTTTTATCTTTTTGTCCAAAGGAAAAAAAATTGAATGTAATTCTACCAATTCCTATTGAGAGGAATTGTTTTAAAAATGTACTTTTATTTTTCCAAATTCATGTAATGACTGCAAATAAGCTAATAATGTATTACCTGGTTAAGCTTTTTTCTAGGAAATATTCTTTAAGAAGCCAGAGAAATGTTTCGTAATGATCATCAGTTGTTTTGTTAGTACAAAAAGCTAATGATTCTTCAGAATTCAAATGGTGCTTTAAGAGTATGGCCTCAGTATTTTAAAGATTCTCCTTTTAATCCATTTCGCATTATTAATTTTCTTGTCAAGTCCTTTGAGTATAGATCATACTGAAGGGACCAAAGTTTTGCCGCCATCAAACTGCCTTTTTGTGATACTGACTTTAAGCTGTTTATTAAGCAACAAGACTCAGAAAGAATCTTTGACTCTTCCCCCTTTCCTGCCTTAGAGGTTCAGACAGAGAAACCTGCTTCAGGGAGATCTTAGGATGCTGCTTTAGCCTAATTTGAATTAGGAATGGTAAACAAGAAGGCTTCCGAGAGGTAGGTGCCTGTTAGCTAGATACCCACTGTGTCCCATCGCTTCTGAGTTGCCGAGCAAGTAGTTTCCTGCCTGTATGTTCTGCTCTTCCTCAGCTACCTGTCAATCGCCCATTCTCACTTCTGAAATCTAATGCCTTGTTCCCCACCTTTCTTATATACCCAAGGTTGCCTCACTGACTTTGGAATTTCCATGGAACTTATCATTCCTATGTGAATTCCCCATGGGCAGTATTAAACTTTGTTTTTCTCCTGTTAATCTGTCTTTATTAATTTGTTTATTAGTCCAACTAGAAGAATTAAGAAGGTTGAAGGAAAAGTATTAATAGTTTTTTTAGCTCCTACAATACAAAAGGAAATACTCCTTTATAACACACCAGGGAACACAAATTCCAAATTAATGAAGAGGCTAGAGGGTTGTTTCACAGAGTTTTCATCGTTAGTCAACCCTTCTGGGAACAAATTAATTTTTTTAAGTCACCTTTGATTAGGGGCCTAGTCCTAGAAGCAATGGACAGAAATATATATACATATATTCCATAAAAATATATAAAGTTGATATCAGGGTATCTATTCCGCCCCGCCCCCTGCATCCCGAGTTGTATCATATGGACACGCACATTTTGAGTTAACCTTTCCCTTAAGAAAACTTAGTGGAAATGTTTAGAAAGGTTCTGCCTCTCTCAGTTAGTTAAAATATGCAATAGTCTTTGGGGAGATATTTGAAAGTCTTCATTTTCTTCTCTTAGAAATAAATATTTGGGTAAATCAGGCAAATAATCATTACAGTCACTATTCAACTTTATTATAAACTTTAAAAAACATTTCTGAAAACAGCTCATGTCTGTTCTTCTGCATACCAAAAAAAAGTATTCTGACTTTGGTTTTAAAATTTGATCCAAAAAACTTTTCAACTACTGATTTCAAGTAAACACATTCAGAAAGGCTTGAGGTTCAGAAGGCAAGAAAGGAATACAAAAGAGAACAGGTACCCTTTTCAGTTTTCCTGGTTAATCCATTTTAATTAACTTCCTGAGGGGAAATACAAGAGGTGAGCTCATTTCTTCAAATAAGAGCACTTTGTGTTGTCTTATATTTTTTATATGTATGTAAAGAGACTACTCTTGTAGGTTTCTTTTATTTCTTACTGACTTTAGTTATTGATTGATCAATTGATTGGCTTACTGATTTTATTGATTTTATGGAGAGCTAATAAGGGAGAGGGCAGAGGGAGAGAGAAACACCAATTTGTTGTTCCACTTATTCATGCATTCATTGGTTGATATGTGCTCTGACCAGGGATTGAACCCTGTATGTTCCTTTTAAATTCATTTTATATGACGCATCCTTTGAACTAGGCTCTCTTTTAAAGTGATTGGTTTTAAAAGAACCACTGCCAGTTAACTGCCTGTGAAACCATATGGGTTCATGAAAATCAATAAAGAGCTTTCATTGAGGGTTTCACTTGAAAGATGTTTACATTGTTCTGTGAAGAATCAAAAAGCGGAAGGGCTTCCTGAGGTTTCACAGGAAGACAGTCCAGTTTATTTATTCATAATAAGATTTTTGGCTACGGAAGTATGTTTTAAATTCAACAGTAGAATTTTAAATGCCTGAGAAAAGAGGGAAAGAAAATGTTCAATGAACGTTTTATTTTTCTTTCCCTCCCAAGTGCAAAAAAGGAGAGGAATATACCCAATGAAAAAAGTTAATGACTGAAACCCAAAGGTTTCTAACCCCAAGGAGGTTAGAAAGCAGCTGCTTTTTTTAAGTGTGCATTTATTGTACCAACATCACTAAATCAATAATTTTTCATATTTTTTTTGTTTTTTTTTTCCGTGTTGATTATACTATAGTTGAAAGTAAGATAAAAACACTACTGTTCAATTGTTTTGTTTAAAAGCAGGTACCTTTTCTTCCATAACTGGACTACATTTTCTGAAGAAACAAATAGACTGACCCATCAAAGTATGAAATCCAAAATGGGATGTGTGACTTGAGCCACCGAGGCAGGGACCAGGCACCAATTTTTTTTAATGGAACATGGGATCAATTAGTGGTAAATGCAGATTTAAAGCTGTTACTGGCGATATCAGCACTTGATTTTTGAGCTTGGAAAAGAAAGAATTCAGAGCCAAGAATTCTAGAGCAGGAGGAAGTTTATTTAGCCTTGGCTGGGCAGCTCAGAGCGCATCATCCAATATGTCAAGGTTGTGGGTTCAATCCCCAGGCAGGGCATATACAAGAAGCAACCAATGAATCTTTCTTCAACAAATTGATCTTTCTTCTCTCTCTCTCTCTCTCTCTCTCCTTCTTCCCCCAAAATCAATAAATAAAAACAAAGTTTTTTAAAAAGAGGAAATTTATTCAGCATGCAAAGCAAAAGTATACTTGAAGAAAAGAAACAAGCAGGCTCCTCAGAGAGCTGCCTTGGCCTTTAGAAAATCACAGAAGCAGAAGAAGTGAGGGCTGTCTGGACTCAGGAAACAAGTTACAGAGGCAAAAGAAGAGCCCTTGGAGAGAAGTTCAGTGGTTTAGCCTGGGACAAGCTGCTCCTGCCTGCTGCTCCCCTGGTTGCAAGCCTTGTGGGGACTCCTAGAGCTTAGGAGAAAGAAAGCATAGATGCTCACTTGAAGAAAGAAGGCATGGACAAATTGGATCCTTTGTCTTAAGGGTTTTTATCTGTTTTCTAAAGGCAGAAATTTTAGGGGAAATCTCAGGGGAAGATCGCAGTAGAATGTTGATCAGCTTTCCGTGTGTTTCCTTTAATATGTTAATTCATCAGAATGAGCATATAGGGTCAGGGTCATGGTCTCTATTGATTGGCCAGCACTAGAATGGGGGATTGTTGGTCATTGCATCTGGTCCTGGTGTCAGCGATGTAGTCTCTGTCTAGTTCTGCTGCTTTTCTGGGCCTGGGGCTGAAACACAACTGTTATCTCTCATTTGACCAAAACCCGCTCTCTGGGGTCAGTAGACCCAAGGCTTTGTTCCTAAGAATATCTGATGCTGATCAGAACCTCATTGTCCTGAGGGCTTAATGCCTAAGGGAGTAGTCATGCAAGGGAGAAGGAGGTAGATAAGTCAGTATTTGTGCATTAGCTTCCCCTCTCCTGGGTGGCACCACTCATAATAGATTAGCCAGGTTCTTTCCACTGCAATTCTCAGTGTTTAGTGTTTGGCTATGAATATTCGTCCCACCCCTATTCTCAAAAATAAAATCAGACTGGCATCAAACATCTTATTTGCAACACTGGATGTTAGTAAACAATGGAGCAACAACTTCAAAATTCTGAAGGGAAATCATCCGCAACCTAGAATTACATGGTACAGTGAAGTAAACCATATTTACTGACTTTCCAGCTTTTAGAATGGATCAATAAACACAGCACAATTTAATTATGGTATATAAATGACAGAAAGTTTGGCAATGTCAAAATGTAGATGAGCCCTGGCCAGGTAGCTCAGTTGGTTGGAGTGCCGTCCCAATACGCCGAGGTCATGGGTTTGATCCCCAGCTGGCATATACAATAATCAAACAATGAGTACATACATAATTGAAATACCACATTGACATTTCTTTCTCCTTAATCCTCTCTCTCTAAAACCAATCAATCAATCAAAATAATGTAGATAAGATAAATCAGGCTGGGAGGTTTCAGGTGGAACGGTTAAAAAAAAGGTAGAACCGTTAATATGTTTGTCTTATAAAATCAGGTGTTACACTAGGCAGGCTAATGGCCCTTCAAAGATGCCCATGTCCTAGTCCCAGGAATCTCTAAAGATGTTAGGTTACATGCAAAGGGGAATTAAGTTGCAGATGGAATTAAGGTTACTAATCAACTGACTTTGAGATGGGGAGATTATCTTGGGTTATTCAAGTAAAACCAGTGTAATAATAAGCCTCCTTATACATAGGAGGGGAGGGCAAAAGAGGGAGAACCAGCGAGACGGCAGCATGAGAAGAGCTCAGCCGGGTGTTGCTGACTCTGAAGCTGGAGGAGGGGGCCCTGGGTGAAGGAATAGAGGAATCCTCTATAACCTAGAAAAGCCAAGGAAACGGATTCTTCTCTAGAGCTTCCAGAAATGAACACAGCCCTGCCAATACCTTGATTTAAGCCCAGTGAGACCAATTTCAGACTGACCCCCCAAATTTTAAGTTAATAAGTTTGTGTTAAGTCAGTAAATTTGTGGTAACTTGTCAAGAAATATCTCTATAGTTGAAGAAACAAGAAAGAAAAGTTTAGGTACATTAGCTAAAGTTATACAAGTAAATGCCTATAGGAATTAGACAGGTGATAGGAATGGGTGAAGAAGGCAGGGTATAGAACAATGTGGGCAGGGAGCACCATAGCAAACTGGCCAGCGAGCGCACACTGCTGTCTCACCTGAAGGCATTCAATTCAATGTTAAGAAATGGTAGAGGCCAAATAAAGATAGCTGTGGATAAAATATGGCTGAAAGACATTCCCGCTGCAAATAAAGAAAATAAAAATAGTAATTATTGGGAGGAAAGAGATAGAAGGAAGAGGCAGAGAGCTAGGGAAATTATATACTTTCTCACGTACCGAAGCAGGAGTAAAAGGATAATATAAAACATTTAATAAATTGCCCTAGCTTGGTAGTTCAGCTGGTTAGAGTGTTGTCCCAATATGCCACATTTATGGGTTCAATCCCTTGTCAGAGCACACACTAGTCAATTTAGGAATGCATAAATAAGTCAAACAACAAAGCGATATATATTTTCTCTTTCTCCCTTTATTCAATAAGAAAAGCCCATTTAATAAATCAATAAATATCTGCATGGGACTATTATTCAGGGATAACAAAGTTACCATTCAAAGAGCTAAAAACAGAAGCACTTTGAGAGTCAAGGAAATTGTTCCTGAGGAGACCTTTTGCACTGCTGATGGGAATGTAAATTGGCGCAGCCACTATGAAAAACAGTATCAAGTTTCCTGAAAAAAAAAAAAAAAAATAGACCTACCATATGATCTAGCAATTCCAGTCCTGGAAATACATTTAAAAAAAAATGAAATCACTATCTGTTTTAGTTCTTGATAGAGTGAATAGATATAACCCACATAAACAAATGCTATTTGGTGTCCTCCACAATCTTTAAGAGTGCAAAAGGGTCCTGAATTTGAGAATTGTTCTAAAGAGGGCATGGTCTTCAAACTGGGTGCACTATCCAAGGTGTACAAAAGGCACAGATAGTTTTAGAGTCTATTTCCAGATCCCTAATGTCCATTTGTGCTCTGTGCTGGCTTCATGAAGTTCAGCGTGCTCTACTTCATCGAGCCTAAGATGCTATTCTCCCCACACTTCAATCTCTCACATGTTCCTTCTTCTGAAATCCAATGCAGGTTACCATCTTGTTTCAACCAGGTGACAGTTGATAGGTGACAGTTGTCTTTGCCTGACACCTTCTGGTAAAAACAAGAAAGCTCCAGCTTCATGATGGAGAACAGATGTCAGTGACTTGGACTAAACCCCCTGAGATCAGAGTGGAGCAGTTTTTAAAGAAATGCTGCTTCAGCAATGCTCTTGAGGCCCTGAGACACGTTGTCCAGGAAACAAAAGACATTGACTCTGAGCAAAAGAGTGACTGGTATGAGCCACCTAGACTGAAGACAGCTTGTTTAAAAATATTTATTTTATAGGTTAAAAATAAATCTATGTCAATAATTTTGAAAGGTTTTTTAAAAGTATAACATTTCAATGTTGTGTTACTAATAATTATAAGTTATAATACTTCATAGGACATTAAAGGAAATTTAACTTTTTGTTGTAGAGAGTTATGAGAATTATTACTTTCAAGCATAAATTACATGTTACATTAGGGTAAAAATCTGGGGATGAAGGAAGTGGGTTGGAAATAGAATTTAAGGAGAAGAAGGAATGATAGTATTTCTCATTGTTGAAGAGGAGTGTATTTTTGTATTTTTCTAAATGGATGGTTGTCCATATCAAAGCCACCCCAGTATTTGGAATTAATGGATACATTGAAAAGAATGATGTTGACAGTTAAATTTATGTCAAAATTTCAATATGCAGGAATTATATCCTATGTACCTAAATAAAATTTGGTGAGAAATTCTAGTTGTCAAAATAGAAATGCATGAGGGAGTACATACTTTGAAAAAACTTTTATGTGGCAAATATGAGCAAAATGATTTGAAGATTGCTAATCTAGAACTTTGACAAACATGATGATTGTTCATAAGATTTGACCTATTGATAGGAACAAGGGAAGTATACCTGGAACTGTGGAATTCATGGGATTGGAAGGGTTTCAAGAGTATTTTGTCTTTTACTTTTTGTTGAGACTGCAATCGTTCTAAGGCAGCAGTTCCATCCCAGATAAAAGAACTCCCTAACCCACTCCAACTTTGACTCAGACCTGCACGTTGTGTGTGGCCTTGAGCCCAATGCTGTGCAAACATAAATAGGGTGGATGCTTGGCCAAAGGCAAGGTACTGATTTGCAGGTTATTTGTGACTGCTTTGAGGAGCACAGAGAGGCCGCTTAGGACAGTGCAGAAGAGTAACTGAGGGATGCAGAAGACTGAATTTAGGTTTAGTTCTGGCCTATTTGAAATAAGAGCTCTGACAAGCACATTCGGGAAAAGAGATCATGCAAGAAATATTCAAATTGTATTGGACCTCTCTCAAATACACACACACATACACACACACACTCTCTCACTCTCACACACACAGACACATTTTTTCCCCCCTTTCTGAATAACTCAACCACAAACTCCCTCCACTGCTAGCCTGCAAAATGCTCCAGATTGCTTTGGAATGACGACAAAAATAATTCACTTCATCTCCCTTCACATTCCATCACTAATTACTGTGGCTATCCTTTCTCAAGGCAGCTTTAGTGGCTGAAACTTAGAAGAGAATAAGATCCCTCTCCCTGGCTGGTGTGGCTCAGCTGGTTGGGCATCATCTGGCAAACCAAAAGGGCGAGGGTTCGAGTCCTGGTTAGGGCACATGCAAGGGGCAACTGAATGATGTTTCTCTCCTTCTTTTTCTCCCTCCTTTCCCCTCTCTCTGGAATCAATAAAATTTTTAAAAATCTGAAAAAGAGAATAAGGACCCCTCTTGCTGATGGGAACATTCTGTTTCCGTGACACCCCTTTCCCTGTTTCATTCACCTCTTGATTTTTCACTTTCTTGGATCCACCCAATACTTTTCTCTCTAGTTTCTAAGAATTCTGAAACCAGACAAGGTCAGCACAAGAAAAGAACATTAAAAATCAATCTCACAAACATATATGGAAAAGTCCTGGAGGAAATGCAAACATCACTACCAATGACATTCCATTGAGGGGAACATACAGGCACATTACCTCGTCTAGTTACATAGAAATATAATCTGTACTCCAGGCAGCCTGTGCCCAGATAAAAATTGGTTTTTAACCTCTCAAGGAACTCATTTGCCATTCTCTCCCCTCAGCAACAATGTCAAGATAAGCAACTTTCCTTATCGTCCACTTCTGTGATATGCATTTATTTCTAATTTACCCTGTACAAAGGGCTTCTGATTTTGCAGACCCAGCTTTTCAGAGAAGCCTTCTATTGGACTCAGAGATGGGTTTTGTCACCTATCCTCCTGTATTAGACTCAACCTTCAAAACTTAAATTCAAGTGTAAGAGGATTTGGAGATGCCCTGAGGGGAGAATCTGGTTTCTTAATTCCCCTGAATTCCTACTTTCCTTTCTCTTCCAATTTTTTTTTAAAGCCAGTTCAGCAGTACAGTTACATAATTTAAAAAATATTTACTCCAACATGCATAATTGTTTTACTGGGAAGTTCATCCAATGTATGCATGCACCACTCTGCCCAAGTAGACGTTCACTCTGATATTTTTAGAGGTTTGTTTAATAAAACTTCAAGGGACAGCTAATCTTCATTTTACACAAACTATTTAAGAGAAGAGAAGAGAAAGTTACACAATTCATTTTAAAAAGACTTGTTTAACCCTGACACCCAAACCAGACAATGTCAACACAAAAAGAAAAATTTAAAATCTCTCTCACTTATAAACATAGTTGGAATTACCTCTGGGATTTTCAGTTAAATAAGCTAATAAGCTCTCTTCTGTGCTTAAAACACCGTTTATAAACATAGATGGAAAACTCCTAAAAAAAGTACAAGCAAATCCATTTCAACAGTATAAAAAGAGCAAGCTTCCAGAATAATCCAGGAGCAGTTTATTATTAGAAAACTACCATTGTAATTCATCAGATAAAACAGATTTAAGAAGAAAGCCACATGATTCTTTTCATTGATGCAGAAAACACATTTGATAAGTCAGTGCTCATTCATGACAGACTAGAAATACTACACTTCCTTTACTGATGAACGGACTTTAACTAAGGCCTTCAACACTCATTCATACTGTGGTCAAAATCTGCCTAAGTAGAAGCTAAAAGTGGTCCCGACTTTGATATGAAAGAAACACCAGTAGAGTGTCAAGATGCTTTTCCAGGTCTAGGTAGCATGACATGATTCGTTCCTCCCAGGTAAGCAATTTCTCCCACGTCATGTCATTCCTGAAAAGAAATGAACCCATTTCCAGGTTTCTCACTGTTCCTTCAGCCTGGTCATTAACCCCTGACTACCGGACAGCCTTAGATTGCCAGACGGAGAAGCAGCACTCATGATCAGCTAGCTCAATCCACTTATCTTACAGTGACGTTGCTAAAGCCCTAGTAAAATGCCAGAGATCACCTGGCTTAGCAACTGGCACACCTGGAATTAGGACCCAGACCAGTACTCTCCTGCGCAAAAACATTCTTCTCAATTTCTTATGAAGTTTAATTCTCTCCTTTAAATATTTTGGGCTTCTTTGGATTCTCATGACCCTAGGGGCTTATCTCCTATCTTGAAATAGTTGGAGAGGCTGGAGAAAGGGGGAGGGCAGGTGGGATTAAATGAACTGGAGACCTTCCCCAAAGACAGACAATGTTTATTTTTAGAATCATTCTAGGGTACAGAGTTAGGGAAACTGGAGGAGATCTGGGGAAGGGGGTCATGCTGCAGAGACCAGGAGGGGCAGGCCACTGTGCCTGGCTATGCAGGTTGTGCATGGCATGCCTTTAGCGGGCACCAGTCACATCATACTCATTATAGATTTGTGCATTTAGCATGACCATCTCGGGGTGAGTGGCAGGAAAACATCCTGGAAGCTGGAAGGACTGTCTGTTTCTAATCTGCTGAGGACAGGGTCTGACTGCAGCAGGCTTGGAATAAAATCTGGGGATGGATCAGCCCTAGTTGGTTCTGGAGTTAAGATCTGGGTGCCAGGGCCAAGCGCTATATAGCAGGAATTACTGGAGGACCAGTGGATCCTGAGTTCTGGCTCCTCCTTCTCCTGGACTTTTCACATGGCTCTGCCAGGAATCAACTGGTGCACCCAGTGTCTGTTCCTGGCCTAAGCTCCTATCTCTGGTGTCTGCTGGCCTCAGCCCTCTGCTTTTGACCACGGACATTCCCCACTGCGGTCTCCACAGACTGATTTTCAGTAAGTGCCTTGCAAGTCTCTAAGTACAACTGTCTTACTAGAAAGTGATTACTTTGACATTTTCTTTAGGGAGAATGCTTCTGTCCATAGCGAGAAAAAGATATGAGGTGACTAGCAGCCCATGGTGCAGAAATTTAAAAACTTACTGGGGACCCTGGCTGGGTTGCAGTTTCAATTCCTGGTCACAGCATGCACTTAGGCTTTGGGTTCAATCCCCAGTTGTGGCGCGTAGGGGAGACAACTGATTAATGTTTCTCACATCCATGTTTCTCTCTCTCCCTACCTCCCTAAAATCAATAAACATATCCTAGGGTGAGGATTAAAAAAAAATCTCTTGGGGAAAAAAGAAATTCCCAAAGAGTTGTCAGGTTATCAACAGATCATGAAAGCTACAAAGAAGTTTTCTGAGGAATCCAAGATACAAATGAGAATAAGAATCTCTTTGAGGAAGCATGTTTAGAGAGTCAATCAAAAGGCTCAAATGCAAGAACGCAGTGGAAATATTACTGGTTTTTACAAGGTCTTTGGCCTTTCAGAGGTGAAAAGAGACTTTAATGAAATTCAGCTAAATAAAGGGACAAAACCTGAATTCAGAAGGATTAAAAAAGAATGCACTGGACTTAAGAGAGCTGGACACTTACAACTGGAAGGAGAAGACTGAAATAAGCTCAGTGATCTAATCAAACATTGTCAGAAATTTCCCAAAGACATAGCTAGTTCTTTTGCTTTAAAAAAAAAAAAAACAAAAAAACAAAAAAACAAAACGAAGTTCAAGTTTTGAGTAATGGCATTGTGCAGCTGAAATAGCTGGCAGGTGACCAGACTGAGAAGTTAAAAAACAGATGATAGATGACTCACAAAAGGAACCTTTGTTAATAAGAGTTGAAAAAGATAGAGGTCATTTCCAGTCTGAACTGAGTGTTCAGTTGCTAGCACAGCAAGAACAGAGAAGCTGCAACATTGCTCGTGCTCACTGCTTTAGGCCAAAGCTCTACTGGAAAATGAATACAAAACTTTGCATCAGAAAGTCGATATCTTTAATGAACTCTTAGGCAGGAAGGCAGCATTCTTCCAAAGGAGCTGTTTCAGGAAGAGTAAGAATGAGAAGAGAGAGAGCAAAAACATCAGCTATAGAGTAGGTAATATTCCACAAGCAGAAAATTCAAGAATGGACAGATGAAGTATAGGAAATAAAGATCTTATGAACCCAGGTCTCTCTTCCGGGTATGAAAGCATGACAGCTGGCTAATCTCATGCACTGCAAGTGAGTTGTAAGGAGAAGGTACAAGTACTAGACTAAGACAAACATTATTATGTGTGTGTCAAAGGATAATACCTTTTCAAAAGTCAGGGATGTCACCAACTTTAGGAAGACCCTAACAACAGAAACTTTTCAGAGGGATTTACTAATCCAAGATCCATATTTTGGTCCACTTTTTGAAACTAGTGAAAGGCTACCATGTTTTTAATATTAAAAAAATTATTTATTGATTTGAAAGAGAGAGAGTGAGAGATATCAATTTATTTTTCCACTTATTTATGCATTCATTGGTTGATTCTTGTATGTGCCCTGGCCAGGGATCGAACCCGCAATCTTGGCATATTGGGTCAATGATGCTCTAACTGACCGAGCATACAGTCAGGGCTGTAGCTGTTACTGATATTGTATCTACCTGGAATCTCTTACTCTTATCTTTTTTCCCCCCAGATGTTTTTTATTGGGTTAATATTGGGATGGGAAGTATTTTTTTTTTTATTTTTTTAAATTTATTTATTTTTTTATTGTTCAAATACATTTGTCTCCTTTTTCCCACCACCACTTTCCCCTGCACCACCCACCACCAGCTCCCACCCTCAATCCTTCCCTACTTTGGCTTTGTCCATGAGTCCTGTCTTACTCTTGTCTTAACGGAATAGATCTGTTAAAGTGAACTGTGTCAATGGTCCTATATCTGGTCCTAGGAGGTCATTTCAGGTACCTAAAATAATATCTATTCCTTATCTGCATTCTGGTATAGTTTTATATGGTGAATCTGACCAGGAAAACTAATCAAGATTTCACATTTATTCCATATACACTTTTAAGTGTCTTTTGTGAGTCAGGAATTATGTAAGTGTTAGAGATAGGACAATGAACAAGACAAAACCCTTGCCTTGGAAAAGCTTACATTCTGACAGAGAAAGCAGGTGCGTAATCAAAAATTGACAGTGCCAGGCAGGGATAGGTGCTATAAAGGACAACTAAGTAGAGTGACAGGGAGTCTCAGGAGTGCACTCTCCACATGTGTTCAGGGGAGGCTGCACTAGGAGGATAACGTTTGTGCAGAGACATGAGTGGAGGGGGGTTAGCTGTGTGCACATCTGGGAAAGACTCTGCCAGGCAAAAGGAATAGCCCGTGCAGAGGTCCGGAGCCAGAAGCACATTTGGCATGTTGGAGAAACGGCAGATGTTTCAGGCAGAGAGAAGAACACATTTGAAAGCTGAGAACTGAGAGGTGAGAACTGAGAAATAACATCCTATGTCCTCACATATACAAAGAAATGAAATTTCTAATGGCTCAAAGACAGGGCGGGTGGGAAAGTGATGAGAGAAGACGTTGGAAGGGTAAACCCCTGCCAAATGCTATTGTGCACTACAAGTCAGGTTGTCGTTGGAATTTTAGTCCAATAATATGTTTCTATCATATGTTGAGTCCTTAAATGTTAGCAATGTAATAAATCCTTTACTAGGATATTCTAATTTGATCCTCATAAATATCTTATGAACTAAGAACTAATGTTACTTCAGTTTTATAGGGGAGGAAACTGAGTCACAGAGTGGATAAGTAATTTGCCCAAAGGCACAGGGCTAGTAATAGCAAAGTTGCCATAGGGCCCCATGTCAACTTGAGTCCCAAGTATGAACTCTTATCTTCACTTATGACTGCAGTGTAATGAAACACATAGAGGGGAAGGAAGGAAACCCATTGGCGGGGGCAGGGGAGCAGGGGGTGGTTAAAGGGAAAGACACTGGTAGTGGGACTTTGGTAATGAGAATGGAGCTGGGAAGAAAGAGATTAGCTAGAAAGAGGCTTAGGAGGTGGAATGGTTGGGATTTGGTGTTTGATTGGACCCAAGGAAGCAGGGAAGGAATGAGGTAGGAAGAGAGAGAGAGGAGTCAAAGGTGATTTCCAGATTTCTGGGTAATTAAATTCTGCAGTACCATTTAAGGAGGTAAGAAACTAAGTAAGGGTGGCAGTTTGGGACTTAGGGGGAAGGTGGTGAATGGTTTCAGGTTAAGGATAATGGAATAAGGACCTCTGAAAATCCGCTCCTCCATGTAACCAATAAGATCACCAGTGGAAAAAAGTCAAAATCAACTTTTTTAGAACTCTAGAAATTAACCAAAGACTTGCAAAAATCCAAAGAGCATTTATTAAAGAAAAATGACTGAATTTCTGAAAAATGACTGAGTTTTGTGGTCTTTTAACTTGCCCTACTCTCCTGCTTCCTTCCCTAGTTCTACAGGTCTCACAGTTCTAGAAGCTGTGAAAACCAGCGACCTCGCAGCCACCATAGTGGGTAGAATAGGTTTGGAGCTCCCCAAAAGTGCCATCTCAGGGAGCTGTCACTGTTTGACCTATCTGGAAGCTCCCTGAGAATCTCCATTCTCAAGTCTGGTCTGCACTTAACCAGACTACGAGCTCACAGTGTGAGAACAGCCTATCATCAAGGCATTTGTCAAAACCTATGAGCAACAGTTCAACGTTGCAGCTGCTGAGGTGGCTACACCAGTAGGGCTAATGAAAGACTAACTAAAACACTTAAAGGGAATAACTGGGGAAGGGGAGGGGACTTTCAAAGGGGTCTTTGAAAAGCTAAGGCATGTTCCCAGGAACCTAGAGAGCATGCACACAGAAAGGACTGAGTGAGTGATGAGCGAGGCACAAAATTAGGGAAGTTGGTGCTATGGAAGGAAAAATAAATCACTTCATTGAAAGTTCACTAAGAGTCAGATGTTATACTCAGTACTTACAATATCCTGTCTCATGGATAAACATAACCACAATCCCCATGTAACAGTTTCGGAAACTGAGGCTCTGTGAGATTAGGCAACTAACTGGCCAAGCTGGTAAGTGGTCATGCTGGGATTTGAGCTCAGGCTGCCTGACTTCGAAGTTTGTTCTGGGTCTGGATGTGTGCAATGGCCAAGAGTGTAAAATGCAGCTGAGGCGACTAGTCAGTAAAGATGCAAAGCTGTTCGTTGGATTTCTCAGCAAGGGGGTCTTTGAGGAACTTCTTGAAATTGTTGGGGCAAGAAGGCAGATTCTAGTGGTTTGAGAAGAGAGTAGGAGTGAGGAAATGGAAACAGTGTGCAGCTGTTCGCTAAAAAGAGACGAGAGGCAGGACCTTAGCTGGAGCAGCGTGAGGGTGGTGAGTTCTTTTGTATTTTTAGAGATTTCAGCATGTGTGGGTAGTGCAGTGCAGTGAGTAAGCACCTTGGTCTTTCAGATGTGAAAGGCTGGGCCCAGAGGAGATAAAGAAGAAGGAAAAAAAGGAGGTGGTACTGATTTTCATAGGCAAGAGAACTGAAATCTGGCCCCTAGAGATGAGCTACTTGGCTTCTTCTCTTATTCTCTTGCCCCACTCTCCGGCTTCCTTCCCCAGTTCTGCAGGTCTCACGGTCCTAGAAGCTGTGAAAGCGTTTCACAGCTCAGAAGTGTTTGGTTTATAGGATGTTATCTTGACACTATGTCTTCAGAGCACCCTAGGGATCCTCAGACACTTTGTGCAGGAGGTAGAAAGCGCTTCGTCTACGTGGGCGAGCAATGAATTCTAACTGAAAACCAGGGTGAATAAGTTCAGAGACCTCATATGCAAGCATGATGACTTGATAATACTGTATGGGACTCTGAAAATATGCTGAGAGAGTAGACTTCAGGTGCACTCATCGCACACACAAAATGATCACTGTGTGAAGAGATGATATGTGGCTTGTCATTTCACTCACCTCAGAGTCTTTCACTGATGAAAGGTTTTAATTTTGTAAAATTCCAATTTATCAAATTTTTCTTTAATAGATTATGTTTGTAGTGTTGTATCAAAAAGCTCATCACCAAACCCAGAGTCACACAGATTTTTTCCTATGTTTTCCTCTAGAAATTTTACTTTTATATTTTACTTTTAAGTATGTGATCTATCTGGAGTTAAATTTTTTTTGTAAGGTGTGAAATGTGTCAATCTTTATTGTTTTTTGCATATGGATATCCAGTTTATCCAGCATCATTTGTTGATTTGCCTTTGTACTTTTGATAAAAATCAGCTGACTATTTTTGTGTGGGTCTGTTGTTGAGCTCTCTACTTTGTTCCATTGATCTATGTGTCTGCCCTTTCACCAATACCACACTGTCTTTTTCTTTTTTAAGATTCTATTTATTTATTTATTTTTAGAGAGAGGGAAAAGGAAGGAGAAAAACATAGATGTGAGAAATACTGATCAGGAACCAAATCAATGACCTGTTGCTTTGAGGGATGACACACAATCAACTGAATCACATCAGCCAGGGCACCACACTGTTTTGATCATTATTTATTTATTTATTTATTTATATGCGCCCCAGTCAGGATTCGAACCAGCAACCCTTCAGTTTGCAAGCCAGCACCCCAGTCTACTGAGCCATACCAGCCAGAGTTGATCACTATATCTTTGGATTAAGACTTGAAAGAAGATCATGTGAGGGTTCCTACTTTGTTTTTCTTTTTTAAGATTGTTTTGGCCATTTTGGATCCTTTGAATTTTCATACGAATTTTAGGATCATCTTGTCAATTTTTGCAAAAGAGGTAGCTAGGATTTTTATAGAGATTGTGTTGAGCCTGTAGATCAATTTGGGGAATTTTGCCCTTTGAACAATATCAAGTCTTGTGCTGGCTGGTGTGGCTCAATGGATTGAGTGACAGCCAGCAAAGCGAGAATGTCGCGGATTGTATTCCCAGTTAGGGTACACACATGGGTTGCACGCCAGATCCCCAGTAGGGGGTGCGTGAGAGGCAATACCACACATTGCTATTTCTGTTCCTCTCTCCCTTCTTCCTTCCCCTCTCTAAAAATAAATAAATATTTTCTTTTTAAAAAAGCAACAATATCAAGTCTTCAAATGCATCAACATGAGATGTTTTTCCATTTTTAAGATCTCTAATTTCTTTCAATAGTACTTTGTAGTTTGCAGAGTACAGTTTTGTTGAGGTTTGTTAATTTTTTCCTACGTACAGCTGATTTTGGTTATTTGCAGTACTTATGTTATAAAGTTGCTGCCAACATTGAATTAGGGAAGACAGAACTATGGCTTCTAAGGGAAATACAAAGTTAAATTCTTGCGAGTCTCTGGTCACACGTTTGTCAGTCAAAATGCCATTTGTGTATATAGGTTTGTTTGCTAGCGTCCTTGTAAAACAAGCCGGTCTCAGCACCTTTGAAAACCTGCTCTTCCACATAACCTTTTCCTGTACAATACTTAACAGACATTTAGAAATTCTTCCACAGCCTCCTGATCTGAAGAGCCTACTCTCCCTGCAGGTTTAACAAGTTAAGGCAGGAGGCTCAGACTTTTAACTTCAGCTTTCCTCATGACTAGCTGTAACTTTGGGCAAGCCACTTAGAAGCTCCACTCTCAAATTCTGAAGAAAATAAGACTGTGGATAGGACTATCTCCATGGTTCCACCCATTCTAGAGTTCAATATAAAAAAAAAAAAAAAAAAAAAGTTTGTATACTAATTTTAAAGGCCACAGCATCACCTGGTGGTCAAAGAGAAAAGGACATGCTGAGGAAAAGGGTTCACAGACTGGTCAGCTACATTATTATTTTGCTCATTTGAATAAAAATTCGTATTATCAGATAATTTCTCCCTAAAATGTCTATACACAAGTACAATGACATATAAAAGCAACCACATAGGTCATTATGTTTAAAATCACACCCACCCTGCATGGAATCCGTTGTGTACATAAAAACTCTAACCCTTGAATAGTCATCATTAATCAGCTATCATGTTTTGGTAAAAACAAAAAAAAAACCCTGTTTGACAAAACAATTACATAAAATAAAAATATACCTTATTATACAAAAGATTTTTATTGTATTAAAATTATTCATTACTCATACATCCTTGGGAAAGAAAATAAATGATAGTATTCAATTATAACTCCCAAAATATAATAAATATCTGTGAGTCCACACTTATGTAAACACAGAGTTCAATAAATGAATAAATGAATCAGTAAGTAAATACAAGGAAAGAGACAGCTCTTCTTTACAAAACAATTCCAGTAAATAATTATTTTTAAAATGAGAGAAATTAAAAAATCACCATTAAATCATCACTGTAATAATTGTTACAGGCAAGACCCATCTCTGTATACTGAAATTATACTGTGTAGATAAAATTTTGAGGAGAAACGGGATAATTTCATAAACTCAATATCTCCCCCATGATGTTTGTTAATTATAAAGGGAAAGATAGTAACTTCATAGGGGATGAAGTTAGCAGACATCACTTAATAAAATAATCAAAGTTAGCATCACTAGACGTAAGATATATTGACACTATGTACTTTTTAATATGACATATTTTTATTAAGGTAAACTTTTTGAAGAGAGAAAATTCTATACAACTTTTCTCTGTAATAATTTTAGAAACAGCTTTTTGCTCTTTTTGAATTTCTTTTTAAAAAGTTATTGAGCTATGGGAAACAATACTATAGATAATAAATGTAAGACCATCCAAATGTATTTAACTTTCATGGTTATTCACCAGGAATATAAGTCAATATTGAAAAGAGGACCACTGAATATCTTTTACCATCTACAATGAACTCATATTTCAGTCAAATTAACAGAAATATTATTTGAAATTCATTATATTTGAAAGGAGGAAGAAAATATTTAATTCCCTTTTGATGAAAGGAAAGTTTTTTTTGTTTTTGTTGGGGTTTTTTTTTTGGTATCTTCACTAAGCTACCTTCAAACCAGTTTCCATGAAAATCAAAGCAAGGGATAGAATGAGATGTATGTCCAAAAAGCATCAAAAAGCTGTGAGCAAAAGAAGAAAATAGAGAATACACTTTTTTTCAAGTATATATGAAATACCTATGAATATTAATACTTTAATAGGCCAAAGAGAAAATACCAATTTCAAGAGGCAGAAGTATTCTATTTCCTGATTACAATGCAATAAAGCTAGAAATTAATTACCAACACAGAAAAAATAAAAAGTTTCCTTGTCCTGGAGATTTAAAAATGATCTTAAGTGATGGCTTGAGTCAAAATCAAACCTTATGAGATATAATTAAAGCATGAGAGCAGTTGCTAGCCTCTGTGGTATCATTATGCACAGTAGAAGGGGTGCCCCTTTAAGTAAAAAACAGACCAACCCTGCTGCCTCTGTGGACAGTCAGAGGGCGATGGCTCGGAGCCCAGCTGGCTGGGAGATGAGCATGAGGCTCAGGGAAACGGCAGCAAAAGTAAGTTGGGAACTGTGAAAGAAAAAAGAATATTTCTTTCCCTAAATAAATAAAAGAAAAAAAAAACTACTAGAGTATAAGTTTTTCCCCAAGATTGAAAGCAAATGTCTAGTTACCGAAGTGCTTACTAGCAAGATTTTGAAGGCCAAGAAAAAGTCTCGCGTAAGGAATGTGTTCTTTGAACTTAATATTCTCAAGGTAACCTCAGTTACTTTTCTATAACCCACTATAGGATTTTAGCTTTGTGAAATGCTTTAGATAAATGATGCCATTTTAACAAGTTCTTGGGAAAAGTAATGATTAAAAAGTTGTACATCACCTGATGTAAGTGACTCAGGAGCAAGCTCAGTAAGACTATCTTAAAGGTTGCTTGTATTTGAAGCCAAGAAAAGTTCCACTTGTAATTGTGTTGTTAAGCACCATTCAAAGACCCTCTTCTTACTGCAGTAGAATGTTTTTGAATGGAACGATTTCTGACATTATTTTCCTAAAATCACAAAAAGATGAGGCACTTTTGGGGTTCTATTTTGTAAGGATAACTTTCTTTTATAGTAGCATCTCTCCTTGAAGGGAAGCAGCAAGGTCTCCAGATGTTATGAAAGAACAGGAAAACTCACCAGGCAGCACTTCTTCCAGCCGTGTACCTGGCTGGTAGGAAAACATACTGCAGTTAAGGTTGTGGTTGCGGGTGTTGAGAATGAGGTGGGAAAGTCACTAAATACAGTTAGAATGAGTTTAATAAAAACCTAGAGATTCTTCTGGGGTGAGGAGCAGGAGTAGTTCAAAGCTGATGCCGATGCATGAGTCACTGGGTAGGGGTTAAGAGGCTTCAGCTGTGACACAAAGGAAGCAGAAGCTGGGGACAGGCCACAATGGAGCAGTGACAGAATAAAGACCTGGTTGCTAGGGCCAGGGAATAAATACCAGAAGCCTGGAGGAGGGGAGATGGGGCCCTATCTCCTGGTCCCCTTTCCCACCTTCCTTCCCCACTAAGTTGTCTGAGATGTCACTTTCCACCTAAATATCATCTACCTGGTTTCAGACTTCAACTCTGGTCTCTGACTTCTGCTTATTTCCATATTCCCTACCCATTTGCATGGAGGACCATCACCATCCTGGGATTTCTAAGGTGTTCTGCTTTTTTTGTGCCCTGTACCAGCTCTACTAACTCAGTGAGATGGAAGTGCCCACCCTCTGAAATACTTAAACCTATTCCTGATCTCGGTCAAGAGTCTTCAGACCCTAAGATTGTCATTGCCTTATTTGAAAGTGGATCATTTCCCCGTCTCCTGGAGTTTTCTCCCTTCCTTAAATAATAGTTGCCATCAAGAAATTGAACAACAGACTGCAAAGAAGTTTGAAAATCTCTTCAAAGAAATGAAAGATACTCTTAACTCTATGACAAGGTATGAAAAGGAGATTGAAGAAATGAGAGAATCATCTGAGGAAACAGATATCTCTGAGAATGTGTCAGAACTTAAAGAAAAAATCAGAGGACTTGATAAAATAAATAAAATGCTATTGAAAAGCCTGCTTGGTTGTCCAGACCTAGATGAAGACCAGAATGCGGAGAAACAGGAGATGATATTGGAAAACCAGAACTCAAAGGACGCAGTACAAGGTTTGGCAAGAGATTTGGTAAGTCATTCAGAAGGAAGAAGAACTGTTAATGAGACTCAATTAAGTAAGGAAAAAGCAGAATACAGATTCTGTCATTTTCAAGAAGAAAATATCAAACTTAGGAACAACATGGAGCAGTTACTGCAGGAAGCAGAACACTGGAGCGTGCAACATGCTGAGCTTAGTGAACTAATAAAATTGTATCAGAAATCTCAGAATGACATAAGAGTAACTCTTGGAAGTCATGGAGTCCATTTCCAAACTCAACTGAATAACAAAGTATCAGCTAATTATGAACTGGAGGCACAGATAAGGAAACTGAACCATGACAGGTACTCATTACATTTGATTACAGCTTTGCTGGAGAATGAATGCCAAATCTTACAGCAGAGAGTAGAGCTTCTCAAGGAACTCTATTATCAGAAAGATGCAACTCTGCAAGAGAAGCCAATCTGCATAAACTATGAACAGGACAAGAAAGAACAGAAGCTACTAGAAGCAGAGAAGGTAGAAAGGTATAAGCAGAAAGAGCAAGACATGGAAGGGACATTTCAGAACAGAGGCAAGTTCCATAGGACCCTGGATTCTTGTCGTAATAAGAAAGCTCGTAATAACAGATTTAATACTCGTCTTGCAAGAACGCTTTTGGGAAAAAAGAGATTCAACAGCCTAAGATAGAAAATACCAAAAGTACAAGAAAAGGAAATTCTTCAAAAGGCTCTAATATATCCAACTGCAGGCATCATCAATCTTCAAATCTAGGGTAGATCTTTTGGTTCAACCAAGAGTGAGCATAGAACAAGACGAGTAACATACTTACTACCTCAGTAGTTACAGAAGTTTGGTCTTTAATGACCATTAGTGTCAACATCAAGTTAATAATCTGTCATCATTACATTCTGCTTGTTTTTGTAGTTATTAGATAGAGATCCTATAACTTTAACCAGAAGTGTAAAGTTACAAATCTAATGAAGTAAAGATTTAAATAAAAACTGGAACAAACCAAAGAAAGTTTTATTTCTTTTGTTTAAATCATTATCTGTGGGGAGGAGGAGGGATGGGATTCCGGGGGGGAAAGTATGTAGCACTTTAATAATGAATCTTTAAAGCTCACTTTCTAAGCACATTTCCCTTTTTCCTATAATCCACTGAAGCATGGAAAGTACTGGAGTAAAAAAAAAATTGCTGATAAATCACCCTTACTCAGCTTTTCTCTTATACATTTCTCCATCCCCTACATCTTGTTTTTCTTAATATTCCTTTCTTGTTCCTCAGCCAGTGAATGGCGGGCACTCCAGGCAGCAGCGGCCCTAGGAGAAGGACGCCTGGGCTTGTTTAGAATAGATGTGTATCTAGATCTGTTCTGGGCTACAGAAATTCGTCTTGGTCCTCCAGGTAGAGACAATAGAATTACCCAAGGCAGCAAGCAATGTCTTCTGTTAAGGGAAGCAGGGCTTCTGGTTCCAGAAAAGATGGAGCAGATACATTTCTCCCTATTCCTCCCCTTAAGCAAGCTAAACACCCTGAATATGTGTAGAAAATGAATACGAGACTGAAAGATGAAGATAAGGAGGACTGTTCAGAGACCCTGTATTTAAGGAACACCATCATGTTGAGTTCCTTGAGTTTTCTTTTTGTCTCTCATATCCTGGACAGAGCGCTGGAGGAGCCCACCAACCAGAAATGCCAATGCATTTAGACAAAATGTCCCACCCCCACAAAGCCTGCTTTCTCTTACAAAAGGATGAGGAAAGGGACAGTATGGCAAGACAAACCTTGGAACAAGGACTGCCCTGTTCTACCTAAACTGCGTGGAAAATACCACCCCTTCCTCCTCACCTCCATCATCAAACAGTGGAGAGCCTGCACTAGCACCATTGCCTGCAGGTAATGAGTCTCTCCTGCCCCCTTCTTCTGGGGCAGTGCAGAGGACGCAGAGCGGGGGCCCTGAAGTTCTAGCACCACCTGATTATAACAAGGTCCCCCCTCTTCCACTTACCCCAGTGGGGTGGAATGTCAGTGAAGGCCACATGGGTAACCTAGATTTCTATACTCCTCCCCTATTGGCACAGCATCAGAAGGAGCCTGGTAAAACAGAAGATTCAAATAAGATGCAGAGTCTCATAACATAATGCCGAAATGTCCAGGATACATTAAAAAAAAAAATTACACGTCACATCAAAAAAATCTCAGCTTCAGTCAGAAAAGAAAACCAACGTCATCAATGGCATGACACAGATGTTGGAGTTACATGACAAGAATTTTAAAGCAGTCATAAAAATCCTTCATTGAGCAATTACAAACACACTTAAAACAAATGAAGAAGTAGAAAGTTGCTGTAAAGATACAGAAAATATAAAGAAGATACAAATGGAAATTGTAGAATGGAAAAAAAGTTAACTCATTGGATGTATGCAATAATAGAATGCTGATACCAGAGGAAAGAGTCCATGAACGTGAAGATAGAATAGAAATTTCCCATTCTGAACAACACAGAAAATAAGCTAAAAAAGAAAAAATAGAGTCTCAAGAACCTGTAGTAACAAAGATCTAACATTGGTGTTTTCAGAGTCACCCCCCAAAAAAGGACACAATATGGGCTGAAAAAGTATTCAATGAAAAACTGGCTACATAGTCTCCAAACTTTGTGAAAGGCATAAACCTAGGGATTTGAGAAGCTGCATGAACTCCAAAAAATATAAACTCAAAGAAGTTCAAGGTACTCAATCAAACTTCTGAAACTTGCAAAGTAAAACTCTTAAAAGCAGAAAAGACTCATTAGATATAAGGGAACAATGATCCAAATGACAGCAAATTTCTCATCAGAAGTCATGGAGGCCAGAAGGAAATGAATATTTTTCAGGAACTGAAAAGAAAAAAGTCAACCCAGAATTGTTTACCCAATGAAAATATCCTTTAGGAACAGAGGTGAAATCAATACAGTCTCAGATGAAGGGAAACTGAATTTGTCACTATGTATTTTTGGGGAGAGCCTATTTGGTTACATAATCAATCCTCTTCCCCACCCCCCATTCAAGGAAATGAATGATCTCTTTAGCCTCAAACTTTGTCCTATTCCATTTCCAAATAGAAATTTCACATAGGAGGTGATTAAATGAACGAAATGAATGAGCAACAATTGCTGAACCCGTCATTTCTTGCAGTTTAACTTGTTAGTGGGCATTACCCGAGCAAATACTATCAGTGTCATTTATCTGTTAAATGTTAGGGGATTATCTTTCCAGTTTCTAAACTGTGCACTGAGGCTCATCAGGTACCACAACAAACTCACAAGGCAACTGCAGGGTTTTTAGATTTTTTTTTAAAAAGATTTTTTTAATTTATGTTTTAGAGAGCGGGAAGGAGGAAGAAAGTGAGAGAAACATCGATGTGCAAGAGAAACATCCATCGGTTGCCTCTCACGTGCCCCCAGCCAGGGATCCTGCGGGCAACCCAAGCACGTGCCCTGAATGGGAATCGAGCTGGTGACCTTTCAGTCTGCAGGGTGATCCCCAACCTACTGAGTCAGGGCGTTTTTTAGATTCTTTTGAGAGAAACACAGTAATGTGCAACATTTGTTGCACACAATTCAAACTCAAGGTAGTCATAATTTCAACACAGACTAGATTGCACATAGCACCATACCCAGAAGTGAAATTTCCAACATCAGGAACTCAGTCGTAGGTCACATCTATTTGCAAGCAATTAGGATATGAAGTTTTCAGCTGGGCAACCATGTTGTCCAGGAGGAGGCAGAACTGATTTTGGAACACTGTGAAATGTAGAGAAAATATTTTTGTATTTCTGCACAATTAGGGCTATTTGAACAAATTTTATAGAAAGTTGAAAACCTGGACTACAAGTAAGCTCTAGAGGATAAGTTAGAACTGCATAGATAATGAAAACTCAAAAGACTTACCTAACTTTGGAGATATTTACATTTCAAGTTAGGTTGAGAAACAGGCTTTGGAGTTGTCTTCGGGTTATTAAGCTGGTGACACTGGGCTTGCATGGCCCCTGGAGGGATTTATTTACGTTATAAAAGGGTTAGAGTGGGAACCCAGAATTCTTTACATAATTGTCTTTAAGGAGTAGAGGTATTTTTCTCCCTTCTTTTACATGGGAAAATAATTGCTTTTCTTTTTTCCCCTAAATGCCTAGATTTATTTTCTCAGCATTCCTCACTTGCTGTACACACGTGGTTGCCATGTAGGGTGTGACAAATAGTTCTTGCAGCCTCTCTCCAAGGGTAGGAATTGGAACAACAGGAACCAGCACAATTACTATGACATAAGCAAAGGGACCCAAGTTTTACCATTCTGAGGCTGATTTTTGGGACATTGATTTTTAAGCCATTAAGAAACAAGACTCGGAAAGAATCTTTGACCCTTTCCCCTTTCCTGCCTAAGAAGTTCAGACAGCGAAACCTGCTTCAGGGAGATCTTAGGATGCTGCTTTAGCCTAATTTGAATTAAGAATGGTAAACAAGAGGGCTTCTGGGAGGTAGGTGCCTGTTAACTAGATACCCACTGTGTCCCATTGCTTCTGAGTTGCCAAGGAAGTAGTTTCCTGCCTGTATGTTCTGCTCTTCCTCAGTTACCTGTCAATCACTCATTCTCACTTCTGAAATCTAATACCTCATTCTCCTCCTTTCTCCTATGTCCAAAAATATCTTATATGCTCAGTGTTGCCTCAATGTCTTTGGAATTTTCATGCCTATGTGAATTCCCCATGCACATTTTTTAAACTTTATTTTCTCCTTTTAATTTCTGTTCATTTGATTATTTATCCAGCCTAGAAGAACTTAGAAAATTGGAGAAAAAAATGTTAATATGTCTTAGGCCACACATAAATAATGATAATCTGTCTCTGATCTAAAAACCTCGTGTGTGCAGTCAGGACAAATTTAGATGAATACTAAAAACCGAACAAAGATGACCACAATACCCACTACAGTTTGGTTCTATTATGAATGAAATATAGGGCATAAGAAATTTTCATATGTTGGAAGAACTGAAAATACAATTCAAAATATTGTTCCCTACTCCAAAAACCAACATCTCGTTCTCATGTTTGGAATATGTATTACTTTATAAATAATCTAAGAGCCTAAGTTTCCCTATTCCAGCCCTTAGTAAAAGAAAAAGATTTCCAGTGAAACAGTACTGTGGGAACTAAAAGAATCATATGTTTTTCCATTTGCCATTCCCTCTAATGGAAGCTATCATCTACACTATTCTATTTTTCAACAATCTTGATTAATAAAACATTGTGCAGTTTATTTCTACACTTTACCAGATATGTGGTTCATAGTACCAGGGAAGAAACTGTTGCTAAAATAAATTACAGCTTTTTAATTAAGCTTCAAATGCAGCAAGCAATCTCTGCTACAACAGACCCTCCAGATTCAGCATTTACTTTAAGATTTTATACTTGTAATAAAATTGTTCTAGTGTTGCTGGTGGAAACAGGGTTCTTATAATGTTGCAAGAAAAGTATTTCAGGGACCACACATAGGAGGATAAGGTGTAGTGATAAGATTTATTGAAGCTGAGGCAAACATAAAGGACTGTCCCCAGGTGTCTGGAGTCTGTGTCTCATCCATGGCCAGGTAGTTCAGCTCCATTCCATTGTGGAGGAAGTCCAGCCTTGTCTTCATCAAGCCCAGAAGAAGGGTCAGGGTCCTGAAATTGTGGGCCATCAGTTTGGTCCATTCCAAAACTTAGTCCATCTCAGTCTCTGCCCCATCCAGCTAGCTTAGTTTCTGATCGCAGCTGCACTCTGGCTGGCGCTGTGCTGCTATACCCAGGCCCTCACTTGGAGGCTGCACTTGGGCCTCCACATCAGCTGGGTCCACGTGGCTGCTATGGAGAGAACACATGCAAATAAACAGGCAAACGAACAGGCTAATGAATGTGTTACTGAGAAAGGTCTTTATTAACCTTTGATTATATTACCTCCAGCTTGGGAAAGACCAGGCACTCTTTCAAACTATCCAGTCTCTTCCCAGTCCTTTGAGGCTTGTGCTGGGCCCTCCCCCTAACCAATTAAGTCTTTTCCCCAGATTGGACACCTTCCCTTTATGGTCCGCCATCTTGGTTCCTACCACATGCCTTAAAGTAGATGGACCTCCCCCAGTGCCACCTTGGCCTCTTCTGGGCATGTATCCAGCAGAGGAATTTCCCCTTTATTGTTTATTCCTCCCCGACATAGTCTAGGCAAGCGGACCGGTTGTACCGTGGGGAGATTGGAAAGCCGGTCCTTCATCTCTACACTGGGGAGGGGAGAAACTGGGGATGTTAATCCCCTTGGCAAGGCAATGAGGTTCTCTTATCCCCTGGAGTGTACAAAGCTATAGTTTCTGAACTAATTAATCTTAGCTTGTTTTGCACTCTTCTGTTTTATTAATACCTAGCCACTTACACTAATACTACCACAAGGTCATATATGTTTTTATTCAATAACAAAACATGTAAATCAAAATTTCTAAAAACAAGGCATTTTTGAAGGTACTTCATATGGGTTCCAGCAGATAATAATCTATTACATTTCTTCAATTAATGTAAAATTTATTTGGAGAAGTAGTATGGCATTTCATACGTAAAGAAACCTTTAGGTCATTACTTGCTGACAATAAAAATACAAGATATGAAATCTGAAAATCTGGAACAAGAAACAGCATTGATTTGGTCCAGACTTCTTTAACACTATATTTTCTCACACCTGAGAGTCATACTCCAATAAAAGGTACTCTATAATTTTTTGGAAATTTTAGATGTCCATTCCCATCATCAGTATACTTCTGTCCAACAACAATAGAAATTTTTAAGATTAAAAAAATACTCCTATAAAGAAGGAAAAATCCATGCACATTTCTTTGTCAAAATTTTTTTCCCAATACAGAGATGTAAAGTACAGTGTAGGGAAAATAGTCAATAACATTGTAATAATTATCTATGGTGCCAGATGGGTACTTGGAATATTGAGGGGTCCCCTTGTAAAGTATATGATTGTCTAATTACTATGTGATACACCTGAAACTAATACAAAATAATATTGAATGTAAACTGTAATAAAAAAATTAAACATTTTTTTCCAATAAAGTTTTTAGGTAATAAACTAGAGATTCTTGATATCAAATACTTGGAAAATATATATGTGTGTAAATAATATATAATATTTCATATATTATATATTGTTTATATATAAAATAAAAACGGTATCATGGAAGATGCATTGTTCAAAGAGAGAGGTGATTCTGGGTCCTAACTTACTGGGTCCTAAATGTTCCTTTTACAAGGTGGAAATAATAACTTTCTTTTGGATCAGGACTAGTTCCAAGATTCCCCAGCTCTCTCTCACTAAGGTCTTACTGTTCTCTGGTGAGTAGGAACAGATTAAATGAGGGAATTATAAACTACTCAGAAGCAAGCATGGCTAAAATGGAAGGGAACGAAGGCAAATGATCCAGGCATATAAGATGTCCAGAAATAGAGGTCCTTGATGTTTTAAAGAAAAAAGATAAAAACAGCGGTCTCTAACCATAGAAGTTCACACCACAAAGTCAAGAGATCAAGACAGATCAACTTAAGAATTAGAAGCAAAAGAGAAGAGTCTCACAAATAATGGGAAAACAAAGAAACACTCCCCAGTCAAAGGGAAAGGAGGAATCCCCAGAAAGAGAACTAAATGAAATAGAGGCAAGTAAACTATCAGATACTGATGTCCAAATAACAGGCCTAAGGAAGCTCAATGAGCTCAGAGAGAATTACCAAAGCTACAGAGAAACTATGAGGAACTTACTGCATACAAAAAGAACATAGAGACTATCAATAAGAGACAAGAGCAAATGAAGAATACAATTTCTGAATTGAAGAACACAGTAGAAGGAATCAAAAGCAAGCTAGATGAAGCCGAGGACCGAATCAGTGGGCTGGAGGATACGGTAGAAAAAAGCTCCCAGAAAGAGCAAGAAAATGAAAAAAGACTCAAAAAGAATGAAGAGGCATTGGGAGAAATGCAGGACAACCTGAAACGGAATAATATCCGAATCATAGGGGTACCAGAAGGAAAAGAGGATGAGGAAGGGATAGAGGACCTGTTTGAAAAAGTCATGATGGAAAACTTCCCTAACTGGAGGAGAGAAAAAGTCACACAAGTCCAGGAAGCACAGAGGGTCCCATTCAAGAGGAACCCATGAGGCCCACTCCAAGACACATCATCATTACAATGGCAAATATCAAAGACAAACAGAGAATCCTAAAGCAAGCAAGGGAGAAAGAGGTAGTAACATATAAGGGAGCCCCAATACAGCTAGCAGCTGACTTCTCAGCAGAAATACTCCAAGCCAGAAGGGAATGGCAAGAAATATCCCAAGGAATGAAAAGCAAAGTCCTGCAACCAAGACTGCTCTACCCAGCAAGGCTCTCAATTAAAGTGGAAGACGAAATAAGGAGTTTCCCAGACAAAAGAAGGCTAAAAGATTACACCTCCACCAAACCAGCACTGAAAAATATGCTAAAGGGACTGCTTTGAGATGAAGAAAAAGAATCTGTGAATACCCAGTTCCTTTCACAGTCGCCAATACTTGATATTACCAATATTTTTAATACATATTAATCTGATTGTGACAATGATGTTATTTTAATTGTTACTTTATTATCTGTACAAACTAAACCTGTTTTAGTATATTTCTTGCCTATTTCTATTATTTAAAAAAAAAAACTTCAAATGACTTTTTGGTTTTCTTTATCTATTTATTGATTAAAGGTTTGTAGAACTTTTTTCCCTTAAAAAAAAAACAAACAAAAAAACCCCTATTAACCATGTTTTAGATGTGTTGCAAATACTTTTCCATTCTATTCCTTGTCCTTTTTTATATGTATATTACTATATAGTTAAATTAATATAGTCATATTATCAATATTTATAAGTTCTGGGTTTGAATCGTTTACTTCAGGTCATGAAACATATTAGTTTTATTTTCTTCTAATACTCCTTAGATTCTACATACTGATTTTTAACTCACCAGAATATTTCTTGTACAATGTGTGAAATAGGGCTCTATATTTGTTTTATTTCAAGTAATAGTGGTCCATGCACCTTATTTGTTGAATAAGCCTTATTTTCCCCATTGATTTGAAATATCAACTTAATCATATATTATATTGTTAGACAGATATATACGTTTGTCCCTAGAATGCTCATTATATTTCATTGATCTACTTGATTATTTCTGTGCTGGTGTCATGTTGGTTTAATTGCTGAGACTTTATAATGGTTTTAAATTTTTTAATATTTTATAATTAACTTTTACATTTAAAAAATAAATAAAATCAATCTGCATTTAAGAAAGAAAGAAAGAGAGAGAGAGAGAGATGGAACTCCTACCTTTTGCAACAACATGGATGGAACTGGAGGATATTAAACTAAGTGAAATAATCCAGTTGATGAAAGACAAATAACATATGATCTCACCTCTAAGTGGACTATATTCAACAGAAAAAAACAAATGAACAAATTAAACCACACAGGCACGGAAACATGGAGCAGACTGAAAGTGACCAGAGGGGATGGGGAAAGAGGACAATGGTGGAAAGAAGGGGAACTGATGTAGACAAATGAATTTATCATCATCATTATCATGAGGCAGGAGATAGTCAGGAAGGAGGAAACTCCAGAGGTGCCCCAGGGCTAAGCTAAAGATCATGGATAAGGGGCGGAGACCCTGTTCTAAGACTAGTAGTTCCTGCTTTCTGAAAATGCACTGAATCTTAGTGAATCAGGAATGTACCTGTGTAGAAGATGCTACCTGACCCATGTTTCATTTTAATAGTATTATAATAAGTTAGCATTGTGGGACCCCCTTCCCCGTAGCCAATCAAGGAAATCATGGGAGACCACATGCGCAGTAACTTTAAAATACTATAACTACTTGTACATGCACAATAAAAGCCTGCCAAAACTAGCCAAGAGGGACCCACCCTAGAGGAATAAAAGCCCTCTAACCCCTGAGGTCAGAGCTGTTAGGCTCTCGCTCAGCTCTCTGCTCTGCTCTGCTGCACTCCGCTCTGCTCAGAGTTGGCCTGCTCCCATGGTCTGTGTGGCTTAATAAATCTGCTTTCTCTTGCTTTCTGCTATAAACTCAGTGTGTTGGGTTTAATTTTTTGTCTGCAATCAACAAGAACCTTGTTACCTGTGCCACCTGTGACAATCATATTGCCATTGTTATTATTATTTTTAAATGTTCTCCTGCAAATGTAATTGATGTAGAAAGTCATTTTAAAAACATAAGTTTTTTTTTTCCCCTTCTCTAGAAGATACCATGCTCCTCTTTGAGATGGCAGGGAAAAGGGGACAAAGTGGGGGTAGGAGGCTTCATTCTTTTGGCAGATCCTCTCAATCATTATAAATATTGCTACACTGTTCATAAAAAATATATATGTGCACTTCTCTGTAAAGCATTAAAAAAAAAATCTAAGGATGAGATGGCTGAGGTCTCAGCTCAAGTATCTCTAAATACATTGTTGTCCATTCCCTGACCTTTCCATGTGTTATTTCTTGGTTGTTTTCCGGATCAATGCCATTCTTTGTTTGTGAGCTTCTGTGGCGCACGTTTTTTTGTAGGGTTGGATTTCTTCAGAGCCAAATCCCGAGATCCACAAATTCCACTAGTGCAGCTGGACATTCTTCAGCTCCAAGGTGCTGGACTTGCGATGCCGAGCAAGCTGGCTGGCTGCTGTCACCACACTCTATAAAATCATCAGCAATCTGCAGCAGCATCTCCTCTACATCTTCATCCAGTTGTTCATTAGGATCCGCTTCTCTTACTAAGTCTTGTAATTTCTTCTTGGTCAATACCTGCTTGTTTTCAGGGTTAAATACCCTCCTGACCCAGGAGTGTCTGGTATCTTAACCTCTGTAGTGCTATTGGCCATGGAGCCTTGTGGAGGGGTGTCGGCTGGTTCCTGTTTATGGATGAGAAATGGGAGAAGTTGATTAGGGCTGAGGGGCCAAACTGGTTCATAATCTGCCAAGTTTTGCACTTCAGCTCTGAGAGCTTATCGAGATCCTGTTTCTTTCTGGAGGTATGAGGACCGAGGCCAATCAAAGGCAGCAGGTCTGTCTCCCCATGATATGCAGAGACTGCCCCAGTGAAGCAATCATCTCAGCAGCTGGTCAGAGTGCTAAAAACATAAGTTTTAAATAGCATAAGTAATGGCCTCAAACATTTATAATAGAAGTGAAACAGTCAGTTGACTGTTTTTTTCTTCTAACCGTTACACAGTTTTCCAGAGGAAACCACTAACCATAAATCCGTATTTAATTAAATCTTCTCTCACAGGGAGGCATACAGCATTTTGGTTCACACTGGTCTGTTATGAAGGTTCATTTTTATGGGGAGCTAGGTGCTGGTGTTTACATTCTGTTTTGATTTTTAAATTTAATTCTTTAAAAAAATTAAGAAAAAATACTGTTTACTGGTCTTCAGACTTTTCTGGGGGAAACATCCTACTTTGTTTATTTGGATGTTTTCCTTTTTACTTGATCTGCCATTTTAATCTTTTCCAAAAACTGGATTTGGGTTTGTTAATCTTCTTTATTATTTTTAGTGTTCTATTTCAATGATTTCTGCCCTTATCTTGATTTCCCATTTTTTTAGTTGTTTTGTTGTGCTTTTTCTGTCTCTTGAGTTGAATGCTTATTGTTTATTTTTAACTTTTCTCATTTTATTAAAAATGTAATTAAAGCTATAAATGGCCTTGTATATACTGCTTTGGATATGGATTACAAATGTTTGTACATAATGCTTTCATTATTGTTCATGTTAAGTTTTTAAAATATTTTTTATGATCCAAACATCATTAAGCAGGGTAGTAGATACCCTGGTTTGACTTTAAGTATTATCCTTTAAATTAGATGTAGGCATCTTATGGTATCCTTTGTGTGTTTGATATGTTTCATAGAAAAAATTTTAAGGAAAAAAAATAAAATATACTTTTATCCCAGCAATGTTACTTCTCCTTATAAATACTCTAGAAACTCTTGCACATGAGCAAAAGTAGAGTACATAATATTCTCTGCAACATCACAATATTATGAGAAATAAACCTAATGTTTATCAGCAAAGAATGACTAAATTGGGCCATATTTATGAAAAGTAATACTATAGAAGTTAAAATGAATTCAATTTACACATACCAACATAAAGAGATGGTTTTTGACATCTTTGGTCAGAATTTAGGGCCGATGTCAATTATGGTGTCTAATTTTAAAAAAACTTTTTTTTAGTGATCTAAGGACTTTACTAAAACTAACCACCTAAAGTTTTACATCTCTTAAAGGAATATATCATTAACACAATAATTTTTATATCACTATCATTTTTAAACTATTTTTTATTATATAGTTCCCTCCGCTGAAAAATACAATATTTTAACATTTTTAAAATTCCCAAGAGTTGTTGCGTCTGTGCTACTATCACCTCCCATGCTCTTGCAAAACCCATTTCTCCACGTTCACTGCAGCATTATTTACAATAGCCAAGATATAGATAGAAACAACATAAGTGTCTACAGATGGATGAATGGAAACAGAAAATATAGTATACATATACAATGAAACATTATTCAGCCATAAAAATGATGTAATTTTCCCATTTATGACAACATGGGTGGACCTCAAATAACACTTTTTCTGATGGCTGTGTATTTGGCGTTTTATTTCAAGTCGTAAGTTTTGATTACCAGACCAATCTCAGGATTCCTCTCTGTAGGTAAGGAAAAAATAACTACAATTCATATTTTAAGCTGTGTACTTCCTCTTTTACTGTTCTGACTGCAGTACATTTCTATTCTTAGGATAAATAAAACAGGCAGGTCCTAGGGTGTTTAAACCACATAATAAAGTCGTTTTGCTTCACGGTCCAGTAATTTTGGTTCATTTCCCTGCCCCCTCCGCTTGCCTAGCTCTTAAAAAACACTACCTCTTGACCACAAATAAGTAAAGAATAATCTTAAACTTTTAATTTTCCATGCCACTGGGGAAATCATAAACCTAGTTCATAGACTTTTTAAAAAGATATTGTAGGAATGAAGGATGAATATATCATGTTGTATTTTCTTGGTTCAATTCTGAACGATTACTACTAAACATGTTAAATTTTAGTCTGATATTAAATTACAGACATTGACGAATGTTTTTATTGAGGCTTCAAAGATGTTTTATATATCTCTAATGTGATAAAATAATACATATTAGGAAATAAATTTTTTTCTCCAAATCATCTCTCTATGGTAGTTAAATTGTTTTCCTCAGCTAGTCATACATTCTGGATTAGCTAATCAATAGTTATTTTCCATGAGGCTATATTTTCTCCCGCTAATAGATAAATGTCTTGTAGTGGGAACTAGAATCTGAACAGAACAGATTTAAAAACAAAGGAGTCTATACTTCAGCTGTACCTGTAGACATTTGTGCTACATGGTCTGTAAGCTTTATTAAATTCTTATCTTTATCCATCCTATCAATTCTTATTTTCCTATTAGTATTCATTTCCACGCTTTTTTTTCCCAGTGAAAAATTTCTACCTATAACATAGACTTTCCTTTTTTTTTTCTTATCTTACACACATTCTAATAGTTCATCTAAAAGAAGGACTTCCCATGTATTTTTAGCCATGGGACTGTTTGCTTTTTCCCCAAACAAAATTTTATGATGAGCTGTTCTATAATGTGAATTTATAATTTTAAATTTATAGCATTTTTTTTTAGCAATCAATCAGCAAGAACAAGGAGATTGTTTTAATCAGCCCAAATATGATTCAGTGTTTGTTGATGGCCTTAGCATATAATTTATGTCTGGATTTGTTTGGGCTATAAAGTGTGGAGAATATCCTGATTCACTCACATCCTGACAGATATTTAATAGCTTGACTGTCCGGATACTCTTAAATTAAACAAATGGCAGAGGAAAATTTATTCTGAAGTCAGTACAAAAATGAATTGTCTGGCAATGCAAGTATCAATTTGTTGATGATCTCCAGATATTCCTTTTATTTTTATTTTTTTAAAGATTTTATTTATTTACTTTTAGAGAGAGGGAAAGGGAGGGAGAAAGAGAAGGAGAGAAATACTGACACTGTGCAAGGGAAACATTGATTGGCTGCCTCTTATACGCCTCCAACCGGGCACAGTCCACAACCCAGGCATGTGCCCTGACGGAGAATCAAACAGGCGACCTTTCAGTTCTCAGACCAGCGCTCAATCCACTGAGCCACACCAGCCAGGGTGAGAGTTCAGATTTTTAAAAAGTTGTGGTAAAATACATATAACATTAACTTACTGTCTTAACCATTTTAAGTATACAGTTTTAAAAGTGTTAAGTGTATTCACCATGTTATGCAACCAATCCCCAGAACTTTTCTCATCTTACAAAACTGAAACTCTATATGCATTAAACAACGCTCCATTTTCCTCTCCCATCAGCCAGTTAACCTTCCTTTTATTTTCAGGATCTGTGGATTTGACTATCTTAGGTAAAGCATTTGTCTCCCTGTGACTAGCTTATTTCATTTCACTTCTTCACTTTACGTCTTCAAGATTCATCCATATTGTAGCATTTGTTAGAATTTTCCTTTTTAGGCTGAATAATATGCAATTGCACATATATATACCTTTTTGTTAATCCATTCATTCCTCGATAGACACTTGAGTTGCTTTGACTTTTTGTCTATGGTGCATAAGGCTTCTATGAACGTGGAAATACCTCTGACCCTGGTTTCAGTTCTTTTAGGTGTGTACCCAGGGATGCAGTTACTGAATAATACAGTAATTCTGTTTCTAATTTTTTTGAGGAACTGCCATAGTGGTTTATTTTTTTATTTTTTATTTTTTATTTTTTAATTATAGTTTACTTTCAATATTATTTTGTATTGGTTTCAGGTGGACAGCTTAGTAGTTAGACAATTGCATACTTTACATAGTGGTCCTCTCAATAGTTCTAGGACCCACCTGGCACCACACTTAGTTATCACAATATTATATTCGCTATGCTGTACTTTACATCCCCGTGACTGTTTGGGACTTACCAATCTGTACTTCTTAGTCCCTTCACCTCTTTCTTCCATTTTCCAACTCCCCTCCACTCTGGCAGCCACCAGTTCTCTCTATGTCTATGAGTCTGTTTTAATTTTGTTCATTTATTTTGCTCTTTAGATTCCACATAAAAGTAAAATCATATGGTATTTGTCTTTTTCTGACTAATTTTACTTAGCATAATACCCTCTAAGTCCATCCACACTGTCACAATTGGTAAGATTACATTCATTTTTATGGCCAAGTAATATTCCATTATAGCTATGTATCACCTCTTTTTTTAATTCACTCATCTAATGATGGGCACTTGGGTAGCTTCTATATCTTTTCTATTGTAAATAACTGCAGTGAACATAGGGGCGCACATATTCTTTCAAATTAGTGTTTTGGGTTTCTTTGGATAAATCACCAGAAGTGGGATCACTGGATCAAAAGGCAGTTTCATTTTTAATTTTTTAAAGGTAACTCCATACTGTTTTCCACAGTGGCTACACCAATCTGTATTCCCACCAACAGTCCACAAGGATTCCCTTTTCTCTACATCCTTGTAAACACTTGTCATTTGTGCATTTGTTGATAGCCATTCTGACAAGTGTGAGGTAATATCTTTTTTTTTTCCTTCTTTTTTTGAGTGCTAAAGATTTTCTCTCAGTTTAATGATTTAAACCCTGGGTTGGAGCTCTGGCCAGTATGGCACAGTTGGTTGGAGTGTCATCCTGTAACCAAAGGATTGTGGGTTCAATCCTTGGTGAGCCCACATGCCTGGGTTGTGGGTTTGATCCCTGGCACGGGCACATGCGACCCCCAGTCCAGACGCATACAATCCCCAATCAGTGCTGATCCCTGGTCCAGGCGCATATGGGAGGCAACTGATGGATGCTTCTCTATCGCATTGATGTTCCTCTCTCTGCCTTCCTCTCTAAAGGAATCCACAGGGCCAATGCACCCAGTGGACAGCTACAGAACACACTGGAGCACTACCACGCTGCCCCTGCACAGGTGATTCTCCACGGAGAGCCGAAGTTGGTGGTCAGTGGTCACAGCCAGTGATTGCAGCTGACTGGCCTAGGTAAGTCCCTCCCATTGACCTGCCAACAGCAATCAAGGCTCAACTACAAGAAGAGGATGTACACAGCCCACACAGAAGGCGCACCTCGTGTATCCAGCTTGAATGACAGGGGAAGCTGCGCCACTGGCCCTACAGGACACCTATTATATCGGGCCACGCTTCTAAGACACGGAGTCGTAGCAGCTCTACCTAATATAGGAACAAACAAATGGAGGCTGCCAAAATGAGCAGGCCAAGAAACATAGCCCAAATGAAAGTACAGATCAAAACTTCAGAAAAGGAACAAAACAAAATGGAGAAAAGCAATCTATCAGACATAGAGTTCAAAACACTGGTTATAAGGATATTCAAGGAACTTAGTAAGGAACTTAACAGCATAAAAATGATTCAAAAGAAATGAAAGATACATTAAATGAAATACAGAGCAATTTTCAGGGAATCAACAGCAGACTGGATGAAGCCAAGAATGAAATCAATGATTCAAAACATAAGGAAGCAAAAAATAACCAATCAGAACAAAAAAGAACCCCCCAAAACAAGGATAAGGTAAGGAGCCTCTGAGACAGCTTCAAGCATTCCAACATTCACATCACAGAGATGCCAGAAGGAGTAGAGAAAGAACAGAAACTTGGAAATCTATTTGAAAAAATAATGAAAGAAAACTTCCCTAATTTGATGAAGGAAATAGACATGTAAGTCTAGGAAGCACAGAGAGTCACAAACAAGATGGATGCAAAAAAAGCCTATTCTAAGACATATCATAATTAAAATGCCCAAGGTTAATGATAAAGAGAGAATCTTAAAAGCAGCAAGAGGAAAGTTGTTAGTTACCTACAGGGGCGTCCTCATAAGACTGTCCTATGATTTCTCAACAGAACGTTTGCAGGCTAGAAGGGATTAGCGAGAAATATTTAAAGTGATGAAAAACAAGGACCTACAGCCGAGATTGTTCTACCCAGCAAAGCTATCATTTAGAATCGAAAGGTAGATAAAGTGCTTCCCAGACAAGAAAAAACTAAAACAGTTCATCATCACCAAACCATTATTATATGAAATGTTAAAGGGACTTATTTAAGAAAAAGATCAAAACTATGAAAAATAAAATGGCAAAAATTACGTATCTGTCAATAACTGAATCTAAAAAATCAAACTAAGCAAACAAGAAGAACAGAGACAGAATCATGAATATGGAGAGCGTTTTGATGGTTGTTGGATGGGAGGGTGTTTTGGGGGAACTGGTGAAGAGGTAAGGGGTTTAAGAAGTACAAATTGGTAGTTACAGAGTAGTCATGGGCATGTACAGTACAGGAAATGGAGTAGCTGTAGAATTTACACGCACGACCCATGGGCATGAACAAATGTGTGGAGGTTGCCTGAGAGAGTGAGGGTGCTAGGTGGAGGGGAGCAAAGGAGGAAAAACGGACAACTCTAATAGCATAATCAATAAAATATAGTTTAAAAAATAAAATATATACTGAATACACTCTATTGACAAGTCTGTGGAGAACAGACTCTCCCATACATTATTGGCAGAAGTGCAAATCAGTGTTACCATTTTGGGAGGCAAAATTACCAATGCATTTAACCCTTTGATCTAGTAATTTCATGTGTGAGAATTTATACTATAGGTTTATCTGTACATGTAAGAAATGAGGTATGTATGAAGTTTTATATTGTGGGTTTTTTAGGAGAAAAATATTGGAAACAATCCAAATATCCAGCAACAGGGAAGTGATTAAATAAATTATGGGTTCTAAAACCACAGAATGGAATGTTATTCAAATGTAAAAAAAGAATGAAGAAGTTCTTTGTATACTAAGATGGAAAAAATCTTCAAATAAATTATAAAATTTAAAAAAGCATGATACAATGTGTATATAGTATGTTACCATTACTGTAAGAAATGAAAGTATATTGATGTAGTATGCAGGATGGCAAAAATAAGAGTATATTTATTTATTTCTTATGTTTCATTTTAAAATCTTACTTATTGATTTTTTAGAGAGGAAGGGAGAAAGAGAGAGAGGGGAATACATGGATTTGTTGTTCCATTTATTTATGCATTCATTGGTTGATTCTTGTATGTGCCCTGACCAGGTTTTGAACTCTCAACTTTGGTGTATCAGGATGAAGCTCTAACCAACTGAGCTACCCAGCCAAGGCAGGAATATTTTTAAAAATTGGTTTTATATTCAGTGTCACAGTGAATTAGATACATCTTTTAGATGTTGAGAACATGTACCAACAGAGACAGTGCAAAAATTTTGTGGAAATGTAAAATAATAGAAGGAAAATGAGTCATTTGTTTTGTATAAATGTGAAGCTAAACAGCAGAGGAAGTGCTGTTTGAGATGCATATGGATCAAAGCCACATTTATTCTAGGGTTAATTATTCCCCAACACTAAGGTAAGTCCCTTCCGAGTACTCTTTCCAATGCTCAGTGAATTATGAAGTTTTTCAGTCTGGCTGCTAGGAATAGGCACGATTCCTGGCCCCGTGTAATCTCAGGCTTCTATTTGGTCTAATCCTAACTACCTGCTGGCTGCAGGTAATTTCATTGTGTGTGTGCTCCTGTCAGTACTAAGCTGAGTCTTTGAGGGGGACCCTCTGCAGATCTCTGGGGTTCTCTTTCTGTGCACCGCTTTCCTCTTTGGTACTGACCTACAAACTCTGGCTCCCTCTTGCCCCCTGGTTTTGCTCTTTGCTCTGTCTCCTCAACCTGGGAGTTCACTAGGCTCTTCCTGGGTGCTCCATCTCTGCACTGCAGCCTGGAAACTCTTTCAAATCGGTAAACTGGGAAAACACAGGGCTTGCCTTGTCTTTTCCCATATCTCAGAGATCATTGGCTTTTATCGCCTAATGTCCAATTTCTTGTAAACCGTTTTGTCATATTTTTTGCTTGATTTTTTATTTATTTCAGATGAGAGAGTAAATCTGCTCCCTGCCTCTATCTAGAAGCTTTAAGCATTGATCCTCTCTCTTTTCTCTACTTTCTTACTCTCCATAAAAGGAGCAATGTTGGGGGAGAGGGAGAAGGCAGCTTTTGCTATCCAAAAGACAGCAATTTGCCTCAAGAGTTAAATGTTTGGTTTGAGGAACCCTGTAAAATTTCATAGTTACTAAATTTCAACATCCTGAAATTGAGTTAAATTGCCTTTGAATATTTCTACTTTTACTTTTAAGTTCTGTGAACTGTTATTAAGGAAAAATAATAGGATTATGAATAGTTAGGATATTTTCACAAAGCAAGACAAAACAATGTATTATCTCATTTGCTACAACTTTTCAGAATGAATTCTGGGAGTGCCAAATCTTGTATATGATGAATGTTGTACACATCACCCATAAGAAATTATTATTTTTTTGTTGGAGCAACTAATCTAGGTAATATCAGTTAGAACGTCTTAACTAATTCTTTCTAATCTTAACCTCTTGGCTTTGAATTAAGAGCATTTGGAGTTCCTTCCAATGTTGGATTTAAAAAAAGAGGAGAAAAAAAGATTGTTGCTCAGGAAACATAAAGAAGATTGTTGCTCAAGATCTCTTACTTCCGTCTTTGTAGACGTAAGAGATCCTGAATCATCTGGAAGTTAGATACAGGAAAATGTTTTTATTTTCTTATCCTTCCTCTTTGACTCTTTTGCCAAACTGTTGAAGTGTAGACAACCTTAGAAGTTTGGGATTGAGAACATAAGTGAGTACTTCCTGTTTTCCCGACACGATGTCAGCCATGCATAAAGTTCTCCAACATTAGAAAATGGGTAGATTCCCTAAGTATTCTCGTATACATTTTATTCCTTTACATGAACCCGGTGAATGACATGTAGTTGTAATTATTATTCATTGTACAGATGTGGACACTTTGGCTCAGAAAAAGAAAACACTTTCCCAAGGTGACATGGATTAATGAGTGATAGAGTCGAATCTTAAACCTAGATCTTCTGACTCTGACCAAATGCTTTTAGAGGATGCATTGTTTATTACTGTCTGGAATGCTATTTAGCACCATGGTGTTTCTGAAAAGAAAGTAAATATCAGCAAAAAACAGTCCTGGGGTAAATAAAACAGGATCAGCTACTCTCTTAGAGGCAGCCCTCAATCATGAGAAGTTATGGAAAAGTCTTCCCCAGAAGTCTCTAAAAATAAGATATGAAATAAGCCCATCTGCTTTGCAATGAACATATTTTACAGCCAGTGGAAGTCTAGAAAATAATTTCATAATAAGTTCCACATGAAAGCATTTGAAACTTTAAAAGGCATAGCCTAATGAAGTTAGCAGAATGCCCCCATTACATGGTAGAAATCAGATTTGTCTTGGAAAGTAAACATTTATTATTGGTTGTTACAATGAGTACCAAATGAAGGATTCTTTATTTTTATCATATTTTTGGTGAGTTAATCAGAACTAAACTTCAAAGACTTTTGCATTTGGATAAGTAATAGAATTAACTTCTGATCATCTGTGCTAATGTCAGGAATGAGGGGCACAGGTATTTTTAGAACAGTAGATGATCCAAGAAATCTTTTCTTTTTGTCTTAAAAAAGTATAAGATTATAGATTATGATGTGTTCCCTGCCCCCTCATGAGAGGGATGTGAAGTCACAGAGTGCTTATTTTTTACTACGCTGCCATGTATTATAATTCATTTGTCACTTCTTAACATATGGCAGCCAATCCTGGAAGGAATTAGCAACAGTGAATGCCAGGCAGCAGTGAGAAACCAGTATAGAATGTTAATTTGTCACAGAAAAATCCGCAAAGTACAAATCTACATGTGGACATGCCCAAGTATTATCTGTGAAATTAGGCCAAATGCCTTCTGAGGATTTATAACTACTGAAGACTAATGCCAGGGTTAAGGATTTAGCAGCAAAAAGGAGTAAGGTAGAATCATGTTTCACTTTATACTTCAAGTGAAATCTGTTCTTTCCTCATTTGTTTTAAATTCCCACTTGAAATTCTAGCCTCAGTACTTCTTTAGTTCATACTTTCCTTACTGCCTTCTTCGGACATGATGCTTGAAAAATACACACAAACTAGTGAGTGCACAACCTCATGTTTGAGAGCAAGTAAGGCACTAAGGTGCTTTTCGGATGTGAATCTTGCAGTGCTTGGGAGCTGCCTCCATTGCAGTCCCTGTTCCTTTGCTAACTGTGGCAGTTCTCTTCAAAAGAGAACTTCCTCCATTCAAAACAGAGACCCAATAATTAGGCAAAACAACTGCTTTGGTTTTGTTTCTCCATTTTTTTTGTATTGGGTTTGCCAAAAAGTCTTTTACGTTTTTTTCTGTACGATGGCTTTAGTAGTGCTTAGTTGTCTTTAACTTCATTCGAAACAATTTTGTTAGATTGTATTGTGACAGCTGTCATATCAGTAAGCATTAAAAAAATCAAAATTGGTGAATTTTTCTGCAGCCATTTTAATACTGAAGATGGAAGAAAACATTTTCAGTGTACTATGCTTATACTATTAATATAATAATATTAGTATTACTTCTTTTTTTTAAAGATTTTATTTATTTATAAATAACAGACAGAGGGGAAGGGAGGGAGAAAGAGGGAGAGAAATACCAATGTGTAGTTGCTTCTCATGCACCCCCTTCCAGGGACCTGGCTGGCAACCAAGGCATGTGCCCTGACTGGGAACCAAACCAGTGACGCTTTGGTTCACAAGCCAGTGCTCAGCCCACTGAGCCACACCAGCCAGTGCATATGCTTTATTATTTCAAGAAAGGTAAAAACACCACTGAAATGCAAAAAAAAAAACAAAACAAAAAACCAACAACCCCACATAAAACAAAAGATTTGTGCAGTGTATGGAGAAGGTGCTGTGACTGACTGAACATGTCAAAAGTGGTTTGTGAAGTTTCTTGGTACTATTGATATTTTGGCCAAATAATCCTTTGCTGTAGGGCTGTCTTATGTATTGGAAGATGTTTAGCAGCACCCCTGGCCTCTACCCACTAGAAGCACATAGCGGTAGATAGCTGACATACTCAAAATATCCACATCAATAAATTTATTAGTGAAATGAAAATGTGTCTTTCATTTTATGGAAAAAACTAAGCAGACTTTTTGGCCAGCCTAATAGAACAAATGGAAGTACCTGTCCTATTCTGTATTAACTTCATTGTGGTGTTCAAAGGATATTGAAATACATGATTGGTTTTACATGAGAGAATTACCACATTAATTAAATTTTGTCTCCATGGTTCCAGTATACAAAAGCAGTCAGAATGACATCTGAAGCTATGTACAATTGTTGACCTAATCAAGACATAAGCAGTTCCCTATGCTTTTATCTAATATATCCTAAATTCATGTCTTTCATGTGCTCCTAAAATTACTATATACACATAAATCCTTATTATAACCATTAGGATTAGTACACACTGATTAATGTGAAGGTAGGCATGAAGTGTGTTAGAATATGGAATGGGAAGAAGATCAAAATTATGAACAGTAAAATGACAGCAAACTCACAACTATCAACAATGAACCTAAAAACAAAAACAAACGAAGCAAACAACTAGAACAGGAACAGAATCACAGAAATGGAGATCACATGGAGGGCTATCAACTGGGAGAAGGAGGAGAAAGAATGAGGGAAAAGTTCAGGGAATAAGAAGCATAATTAGTAGGTACAAAATAGACAGGGGGAGGTTAAGATTGGTATAGGAAATGGAGAAGCCAAAGAACTTATATGTACAACCCATGGACATGAAATAAGTGGGGGAGGAATGCTGGTGGGAGGGGGTGCAGGGCGGAGGGGGTTAAAGGGGAGAAAAAAATGGGACAACTGTAATAGCATAATCAATAAAATATACTTTAAAAAAATATATGGAGCCGGGTAGTGGAGAATGCGCTTATCACACAGATATTAATATGAATCCAAGTCTCATCATCCACAATCTATATAAAGTTGGTCATGTTACTTCACTTCTCCATGCCTCAGTTTTCTCCTCTGATAAACAGGGAGTAGTAACTACCTTGTAGGTTATTGCAAGGATTCAAAAAACTAGTTGTGAAATGTCTAGCTCAGAATCAAATCTTCTTTAGGATTCACCAAATCAGAAGGTGCTAGCTCTGATCTTGAGAAATAAACATTTAGACTATGATTCTAAAAGTATTTCACTTTTATAGAAGATGGACAGTTTTATTTTAAACCTTTAGAGGAGATATGAAAGCAAACAAATATTAGCAATACCTTAGGGAGAAAAATCTGGTTATAATCTTAAAACTAGAGCTAGTATTAGCAGCATATGGTAGGAATTTGGAAGGTGGCAGTATCCTTCAGGGTCCAGGCAGGAGAACAGAACTGAAATACTTTAATAGAGAAAATGTGATGTAAGGAACTTGTCACAAAGGTGATAGGAGAGCTGAGAAGGAGATCAGAGGTCAGAGAAGCAACAAATCGCTTACTCCCGGGCAGGGAACTGCCGTTGCGCCCACAGCCAGAGGAGACGGGGGGAACCAGAGCTTAGAGGGCCTGGGGAGAGATGGAACCAGCTGCAGACAAAACCTGGCCTAAGATGTCACACAAGACAGAGAGAAAGGAGGTGAAATACCCTGGTTTTTGTACTTCTGGCCCTCCAGTCTCCAGTCATTGTCTCCTCAGTAGTTTGTCCTAATTAGAAACCAGCAAAGAGCCTAGAACAGCAATGTGCAGGTGTCAGGCCCTGAAATACAGAACAGAACAGAACAGGAGAAGGGTAGGGAATAAATCTGAGGACAAATGGACAAATAACCAGCGTAGTGACATTTACGGTTTTTTGTTTTGTTTTGTTTTATTTTGGTTTGGTTTTTTCGGTTGTCAAATGACCTTTAATTGAAATATTCTCCCTGGTAGGTTTTCACTAGGCGGGCATTCCACAGCACCGCTGTTGATGTCATCTATGATGTCATGAGGGTGGCGGCCATCGACATTGCAGCCCACAGACTGGGCAGTCCCCAGGATCTCTTTAATGATTCCAGAGAGTTCTCTAGCTAAATATTGGTGCCGCATCTGTTGGGCAATGTTGACGATCTCATCAAAAGTGATGTTGCCACTGTGCTTAATGTTTTTTTGCTTCTTTCTCTCTTGTGATGGTTCTTTGAGGGCTTTGAAGATCAGGGCAGAGGCAGAAGCCACTACCTCAACCTGGGCCTCTCTGTTCTGAATGGTCAGTTTCACTGTAATCCTCAGACTCTTCCAGTCACCGGGTGCTTTGGCGATGTCATCACCAACCTTTTTTGGAGTCAGACCCAGGCAGCCAATCTTGGGGGCCAGGGCATATGTGGCACCGACTTCCCCACTGGTGCACCGCAGGTATACAACTTTAATCTCGTTAGGGTCGACCTCTGGCGGCATGGTGGAGGCTGCTGGTGTTGGGTGAACGCGGATTAGGAGGACCAAAGAAAGTTGCACCTTCGCCCCCTCCAAGACAAAAGCTGAAAGCTCATGGTTATTTTCTGAGAAACTGTTTGCGTGACCTGAGACAGGATTGCAAGGTGGATAGTTTATTGCTTTTGCTTTTTTTCTTTCTTTGCCATCAGCGCCCTCACCTTCCTGGATTTGGTGTAAGGCAGATCACCCATAATAAGATCCAAATCTGTGATTAGACTGGAGGGAGGCTCATAGGTACCACAAATCAGAGAACAGGGCATCAGGTCCAGAATAGAAAGATATGGCAGAAAATAGATAAGATAGATTTTTTTGTTGTTGTTGTCATCAGATCAAAAATTAATGTTAGTGGAACAATCTGTGATAGACTGGAGATCATGGTGGTTTGCAACAGATGGTGAAAAATGGATATAATTTGAGGGTATAGCTAAGAGAATCTCCTGATTGATAAATGTGTGAGGAAAAAAAGAGTGAAGAATGATGCCCAAGTTTATCCTGAGCAACCAGAAGGATAATGTCATCATTTATCAAGATGAGCAAACTGTGAATAGAGAAGGTTTGGGGAGGATAGTAATAGTTTGGTTTTTGATATGCTGACTTTTAGAATGTTTTGTTTTAAAAAAGTCCTTTTTAAAACTTCCATTTTGTTTATTTTTTACATAATGCAGAATACTCTGAACTGAAATCAGGAAGATCAGTAGGTGAAAGCCTGCACATCTAATGGTAAAAACCGATCTTTCTTCCCGCCTTTGATCCTGACAAAGATGGCAGTCAAGATATACCCATTCCCTGATCCAAATCCTTTCTCCAACCCTAAGACATTCGTATACTACTCTTTGGGGAAACTGACCAGTTCAGGAGAAAAATCCCTGCAGACACCAATAATTAGAGATTTTCCACAGGAATATCTGAGTCAACAAAACTAATTCCTTACAAATCCCCAAACTCTGACCATGAATACTTTCATCTTATTGCTAATTTCACACACTATATATGAATGGACAATTAAATATCACGTGCTCACCCTAGGCGCAGTGTTAGGCCCTGGGAGAGAGTGGAGGCCTGGTGATCACATTTGCTCCTTAGCCTCAGAATTTAGGCAAGGATTTTTCTGGATTTGCCTCTGATTCTTGGTAAACATTCTTTCAAAAATACTTGGAGCAGACACATATTCATGGCAGCATTATTCACGGTAGCTAAAACACAGAAGCAAGCCAGTGTCCATGAAGGATAAGCAAAATGTTTACATACAAGCAATGGAATATTATTCAGCCTTTAAAAGGAAGGAAATGCTGACACATGCTACAATATGGATGAACCTTTTTTTTTTTTAATTTTTAAATAATGTTTACTCTTTTACAGTTGTCTCAATTTTTCCCCCTTTACCCTCCTCCATCCATCACACCCCCAACCCCCACTCCCACAATCAATTCCCACTCTGTTGTCCATGTCCATGGGTCATTCACACATGTTCTTTGTCTAGTCCCTTCCCTTTCTTTCTACCACTGTTCTCTTTTCCCATCCCCTCTGGTCTTTTTCAGTCTGCTCCATGTTTCCTTGCCTGTGGTTTATTTTGTTTGTTAGTTCATTTTGTTGAATAAATTCCCCATATAGGTGAGATCATATGGTATTTGTCTTTCATCAACTAGCTTATTTCACTAAGCACAATATTCTCCAGTTCCATCCATGTTGTTGCAATAGGTAGGAGTTCCATCTTTCTTTCTTTCTTTCTTTTCTTTTTTAAATGCAGACTTATTTTATTTTTTTAAATGTCAAAGTTAATTATAAAATATTAAAAAATTTAAAACCATTATAAAGTCTCAGCAATTAAAGCAACCTGACACCAGCATAGAAATAATCAAGTAGATCAAAAAAATAAAATGAGCATTCTAGAAACAAACATATATATCTATCTAACAATGTAATATATGATTAAGTTGATATTTCAGGTCAATGGGGAAAATAAGGCTTATTCAACAAGTAAGGTGCATGGATCACTATTACTTGAAATAAAACAAATATAGAGCACTATTTCTCACATTGTACAAGAAATATTCAGGTGAGTTAAAAATCAAATATATAGAACCTAAGGAGTTTTAGGAGAAAATACAAACTAATATTTTTCTTACCCTGAAGTAAAATATTAAACCCAGAAGCTATAAAGTAAAATATTGACAATATGATTATATTACACATTTAAGACTATATAGTAATATGCATATAAAAAATTAAAGGACAAGTAATAGGATGGGAAAGTATTTGTCATACATCTAAAAAAGGGTCTTACAGGAGGGTCACAGGGATTGAGAATAAAATACTAATAGAAATAAACTTGAAAGTGATGAAAAAAGTTTTGAGAATGGATAGGGCGATGGTTGCACAATAGAATGCGTTCAATACCCATGAACTCTACACTTAAAAATGGTTAAGAGGGTTAAAAAAATTAGTTAGGAAAAGAAAACACTTGGAACTTCTGAAGAAGAGTAAAGGGAGTTTATATAATAGTAGATGTTCTCAAAATTGCCTGTGAGCAACAATTGATCAAGAAAAAGAACCAGGCACTAAAATGGGCAAAAATGGATGAAATGTGTAGAAATAATATCAGAGCAGATAAATTAGAGGGATCTTAAAGGAGATGTTAAAATATCTTTCTGGTAACAATTACTAAGTATACTTTTTATATTTTTGTCATTAACACATGCATAAGTATATTTATTTCAGTCATGTTCAGTTTAAGCAATGCTTTGATTATAATGTTTCACTTAGAGTTGTGATCCATTTAACCATGTAGCATCTATGAATAGGATAACAATGGAGTTCACTGGAGGTCACAGCTGCTAGTGACCTATTATAATAATGAAATCATCTTTTTGAATTAACAGCAGAATCACTGCTTTATACTCTACTGCCTCATATAAACAATACCAGGTTTAGTAAGGGGGAAAAAGTAACAAAAGATGCGGATAATTTAAAGAGATCTCCCCAGAATAAAATATTATTGATAACGTTGACGAAACGTAGAGTTGAAGTTATTTATCTAACTTAACCAATACTGAATTTATAAGATTCTGGAGGGAACAGTTAAAGGGGAGAGAAAATAATCTTGGCTTAAACATTTCTTAAATTATTTTTGTTAAAAATAAAACAGTACCATGGGCAGGAACTCTCTGTACTTTTTGCTCACTTTTTCTGTAAATTTAAAACTGCTTTGAAACATAAAGTCTAATTAGTTTTAAAACATTTTAATGAAATAGCCCTTTTAAAAATACATTTAGCTTTAGAAACCTGCCAAAATTTTATGACATTTCTTGGGGAGAAATTTTATGGCAAAGCTTTTTTGCATTGCATATCCTAAAAAAAAATTGTATACAGATACAGATATAGATATAGATAAAACATGAGAGAATAAAATTACAATTGAAGAGGTCTTGCAGTTTAAACAAGACATGTCATATTCTTTTGAGATTGTGTTTTTGCTGTCTTCAATATGTAAAACCAATTCTAATTTATGTTATTCAATAGAATTCACATGTAAATTAATAATGCGAATCAAATCACAATTGAAATCTATTCATTGATCATTTTCAAGCAAGATTTAACTGAAATTTGAAATATATTTAAATGTTATTGCAATATTCAACTTCTGAGAAGATAATTATAAATATCTTATTAAATTTCTTTTAACCCTGATTCCAATATTTCTTATGTATTTACAATGACTCTCTGAATGATAAATTTTCTTTAACATTAAAAAATACATTTTTTCCTTTGTGGTGAATAAAATGAAATTCTCACAATATGAAAAAAAACTATTAACAGAAAATAAAGGAAAATCTTTCTTTCAAAGATTTTTGTGGCTTATCCTAAATCCATCCATCTTCTACCTATATACCTACCTACCTATCTATCAATCATCTATATGTCTATGCACAAGAAAACAGAAACAGACAATCAACCTTGAAAGAAGGTAAAAAGTGATCATAACACCTGTGTACTTAGTGTGGTTGATCATTTGATTTGCCTGGCAGTCAGGACCAAACTAAATCAGGACAAATCAAGACAGATTTCATAACCTTCAGAAAGAAAGAAGAATACTATACATCATTCTTTCAGGCTTTAAATTATAATAGCAATTTCTGACAAAAGACCCAAAGAAGCCACTGAGCAAAAATTGACCTAGTTTTGCTTAATAACAAAAAAATAAGACCAAATGATATATAACTTTTTCTTATAATAACTTCGGTAAAATCTGTGAGTATAACTTAAAACTCAATTCAGTATTAGTGATTTTACAATGGGCTAAGTAATGTAGTCAAGTATGCCTTCTCAGAATCTACTTTAATACAAGGGGAAAAAACCTTACTTTGAATGGCTCCTAAGAACAAATTCTTTCAGGTAAGGTTTTGATATGAGTTGAATAGCAGAATATTCAAAAATAAACTCTGAGGAGGACCCAGGAATGCTGGTATTCTGTATAACTGATGAAGAGAGAGAACCACAAGCTTTGGAAAGCAGGTCGGTTCGGATTGGGAATGGGTGTGGTAGAATAGAAGACTCACATGTCTGCATATAAGTAACTGAGTCATATGAAAAGGCATCAGTAGGCAAAGCCAGAGATTTTTCTGAAAAGTAGATTTGGATTTCCTCTAACACTTACTTGCTATTTCAGTGTTCTATACCAGAACACTCACAACTGATCATTTGGTCTGAAAAAAATTCAAGGCAACTTGTAGACAAACTTCAGTAATGTCTCATGGAGACTAAAACTCTGAGAGGGATAGCTAAAAGATATCTCAGGTGTATCAAGGTATTTATGGTATACTGAATTCTTAAAGCGTATGAGACCCTTCCATGTACATTGGCCATTTAACCTTTACAACAATCTTGTGATGTAGGTATTATTCTCCTTATTTTATGAATGACTAAACTAAGGTACAGAATTATATCATTATATCAACTTATACTTACCCCTAGAAGGGTTTAAAGTTGCTGTTTGTGCACATATATTATGTATATGTTACAAGTGCCTGTGTATATTTATACATATAAAGTGTAAATTTGTTCTGAAGTACATTTTAACATTTGCAATAAAAGAGACATTGTCTTTCATTTCTTTTCTTTAATCCTCGATATTTGGGAATTTGTCTGAGAACCAGGAGACACCTAATTATTTACATAAATTGACAGTGAAAGAATGAGAGACTCCTCCACCACCCCTGCCTGCCTCCTTCTGTCACTACCGGCGCTGTCCGTGTCGTCCTCAGGTGCGGACCTGGTGCCTCTTTTGTTGCCCCTAAGGAGACACTGTCGATCACTGTGACCATCAAAAAGCCCAAGGAAGGAGTCAAGACTGAGGACAAAGATTATATTAATTTGAAGGTGGCAGAGCAGGATGGTTCTGTGGTGCAGTTTAAGATTAAGAGGCGTACACTACTTAGTAAACTAATGAACGTCTATTTGAATGACAGTGTTTGTCAATGACGCAAATCAGATTCCGATTTGACGGGCAGCCAATCAATGAAACAGGCATACCAGCAGAGCTGAAAATAGAGGATGAAGATACGACTGATGTGTTCCAGCAGCAGACAGGAGGTGTCTACTAAAAAGTGAAACTGTGACTTTACTCCAGAACTCTATTCCTCCAGACCAAGAAGACATTCTCAATTAGAAAACTGCAATTTGGTTCCATCACATCCTTACTACTACAGTAGTTTCCCTTATTCTTTCATTTCTCCCTCCCCCATTCCTTATTGTACATAAAATAACTGATATGTGCACAAGCATTTGCATATTTTAACTAAACGGCCAATATATGTTACTTTATTTTATTTTATTTAAAGATTTTATTTATTTATCTTTAGAGAGAAGGGAAGAGAAGGAGAAAGAGAGGGAGAGATACAGATCAGCTGCCTCTCACTCATGCCCTAACCAGGGAAGGGCCCACAACCCACGCTTGTGCCCTGAACAGGAATCAACTGGCAACCTTTTGCTTTGCAGAACAACGCCAACACGCTGAGTCACACTGGTCAGGTCGCCAATGGCATGTTTCACTCAAAATCAAATGGAGATGGGATGGGGGAAAATACTGGTTCTGTGAAAATATTCCCTTTCTCCATTAGTGGCATGTTTATTAGGCTCTTCTCTTTCAATTCCAGTAAGTTTTTTTGCTCTCACTGTTTAACAAAAAAGGAACAATGTAAAAATCTGCATACCTTGTTTGATTGGAGAATTTTAATGTTTTTCATTCATCATTATAAGACCAAGAACAATTTTATAACTTTTTTTACGTAGCTGTTGTAACCAGGAAAATCTGTCTTTAAGTAAGGATAAATAACTCTAAAAAATATGAATCCTAGTTTTCCCCTCAAGCCAAGCATCTTGCTGTTTAAATAAACTTCTTGTTTTAAAAAAGGAATAAAAAGTCTGAACATTATGATGATGTTATAATATTTTTTCTCTTAATATAGGTATACAATTGGTAGTTTACTAACAAGGTCACACATTTTAAAAATTTTCTGTTTATTCAGATGGATAATATAAAAAAGTAGCTTTCGCTAATCAAAGACAAGATAGTCACTTGCTTGCTCAGGCATTGAAAAAAATAGTACAAAACAGTATAAAGATCAAATTATAGAAGTAATTTTGGGAATCCTCAGCACATGGTGATAATTGAAGTCTGCAGGATCTGAGTTCATCTATGTATAGTGGTGGAGAAAAGAAGGACTTAGAACTGAGCTCTTTGGTGATCCATCTTTTGTGATCTGATGGAGGAGAAACTCACAAGAGATCTGCAAGGAGCTTCTGGAAGAATATCACACAATTCAACAGAAGAGAGGAAGTTTTGACGAAGAGGAAGTTTCTTGCCAACGGCTAAAAAGCCAAGGAAGATGACAGAAAAACACCTGATTAGTTTCATGAGAGTCATTGATGACCTTGGTAAGAGTAGTAGAATAATTAGAAGCCATTTTGAAGAAGGTCAAAGATAAGTAAAGGAGGTAAGAAAGGGAGTCAGTGACAGCAAACATTCTTCTTAAAAGCATGGCTAGGGAGGGCAAGAAAAAGAGAAGTGGAGGGAAGGTTTTTGTATTTGATTTTGGATGTGAAGATTATACCCTGACAGTGTAATTATTGAGAGTGTGTTCCAGTGTGACTGAAAAATCAGTCTTTATTTTGGAGTTCCAATAATCATGCAAGGCCTGCTTAGATCCATGTTATTTGATGAGATATTTATTATTGTATTCTTGCAACTAGGGTGTCCCCAATGGCACTGTAGTTCAAATAGAGTGTGACAGAAACTGCTACTATTAGAATTTTAAGCTGGGCACAGGGCCTCCCCAAATAAAGACAATTCCCCAGTCTTCCCCATGGACAGGAGAATAAGATCTGACCAGTGGATATAAAGAAGAGTACATACCAGAGCAGCTTCGGAGACCCCTCTTTAACAAACAGCTCACATGAACCCTTTGACTCACTATGCCTCTTTCCTCCTTCCTGCTGGATGAAATAGTGACTTGATCCTTGCATGTGAAGTAACCTTCTTGGGCCATGAGGTGACCTTGAGAATAGAGGCCACAGATGACACAGCAAAAAACTAGAAGAATCTAAAGTCTGTGTTGACTTCATAAAACAGAGTTCCATGGCAACCTTAGTTCACCAGTATCTGGATGTTAATGGAAAAGAAAAATAACCATCTAATTTAAGCTGCTGATGTTTTGGGGGCTACTAATACTCTTACACAAATCTAAATCTAACTAATATATAAAAGAAAGAAAGAAAACTCAATTTGTAATAGAAATGATAAGCCATCATTGAAATGCAAGCAGATTAAAAGTCAGTGAAGAAAATACTATTTAGAATAATAGCATAAAATAATAATAAATAAAATAGCTAATAAATATAACAGCATTAAGACCGGGGATCCTGTCCAGCAGTACTTGATGTTAGGAAGTAAATGGTCAGGGAAATGATCATAATAGGAAGAAAATGCCACATGAGGAAATGGGGTCTCATATTATCCAGCCTCCTTGTATATCACTGGTCAAACATAGCAGATGCTCCTGTAAAGCTTTCCTTTAAGAGGAAAAATAAATCACCTCCCATTCAGTGCACATTCTTATACTTTATTTTAGCCACTTAAAATATCTTTAACCTGCTTAACCCAATATACACATATAACAGAGTCCATATGATTCCATTATTTGTTTGTTTGTTTTTTAATAGTAAGACAAATGGTAAAGTATGTGAAAGGACACAGCCAGCCCCATTTGCTATTGTGGCACCATTTGCCTAGCTGGCCTATTACCTTGTTAAATATGACTGCCATTTTACTCTTCTGAGCTTTTCCCCAGGACTGGAAATTACTGGAATCAAGAAGAGAATTAACCTCCCCCTACAGCCTCAGGTAGAAGATAACACTGGAACAAACTGCAACCTTATGTTACAACACCCAGACAGCCCAGAGGCCACGCAACAGCATCCACCCCACCCTTTTTTAATCCAATTATAATCCAATAAAAGATCAAAGCCCCTACCCCTCAAGGCTGGTATATCTCTCCATACCATGTTCCTCTCCTTTCTTGAAGAGAGAATAAAAACTTTTTTCTATACACTTTCTTCTCTTTGTAAATTCTTTCATAACCCACATCACTGACCACCTTAACAATATGCGGAAAAGTTTCTTCTGGTAACCATTTCTATTTCTTGATTTGAAGGAGTAAATCAAAGAAATTTAATGAAAAGAAAATCCACTTTTGAGTTGACTACCAAATATGTTATAAAAAAGCTAATAAAAAGTCATCATCTCAAGCTTCTAGCCAAGATGGAGGTGTAGGTAGATATGCTTTGCTTTTTCACACAATCAAAAGAAGGCTAACAACCAATTTAAAAACAAAAACAACCCAAACTGCCAGAAAACCAAACTGTATGGAAGTCCAACAACCAAGGAGTTAGAGAAGAAACATTCATCCAGGCTCATAGGAGGGGAGGAGAGGGGTATCTGGGGTAGAGAGGATGTGCAACAAGGAGGCAGCTGGTGGACTGGGTGGCCCCCCATTCATGTACAGATAAACCAATAAACCAGCAGGAACAACTGGGGAGTGAGACAGACCACGCAACCCAGGATTTCAGCATGGGAAAAGAAAGCTTTGAAACCTCTGGCTGTAAAAATATGTGGGGGTTGCAGCAGCAGGAGAAAGTGCCAGTCTCATCAGAAGAGTCCATTGGAGAGGCCCACAGGGTCCTAGAACATACATAAGTCAACCCCCTGGGGAATCAGCACCAGAAGGACCCAATTTGCTTGTGGATAGTGGGGGAAGTGACTGAAAGTGGGGTGAGAGCTGAGCAAGTGGCATTGTTCCCTCTCTGACCACTCCCCCACATACAGCAGCACAACGACAGTGGAGTGGATTGACCCACACTGGCAAATATCTACGGCTCCGCCCCATACAATGTAACGCGTGCTGAGACAAAGAAATGTTGCCCAAATGAAAGAACAGGTCAAAACTCAAAAAAAGAAGTAAGCAACAGGGAGATAACCAACCTATCAGAGGCAGAGTTCAAAACACTGGTGATCAGGAAGCTCAAAGAAATGACCGAGTACAGCCACAAAATAAAGGAAGTGAAGACTATACAAAGTGAAATAAAAATATACAGGGAACCAACAGTGATGGGAGGGAAACTGAGACTCAAATCAACAATTTGGAACAGAAGGAAGATAGAAACATTCAACTGGAACAGAATGAAGAAACAAGAATTCTAAAAAATGAGGAGAGGCTTAGGAAACTCTGGGATAATTTTAAACATTCCAACACCCAAATCATAGGGGTTCCAGAAGGAGAAGAGGAAGAGCAAGAAATGGAAAAAATTACTTAAAAAAATAATGAAAGAAAACTTCCCCAATCTGGTGAAGGAACTAGACATACAAGTTGAGGCAGCTCAGAGAGTCCCAAAGAAGTTGGATCCAAAGAAGAACACACTAAGACACATCATAATTACATTACTCAAGATTAAAGGTAAGGAGAGAATCCTAAAAGCAGCAAGAGAAAAGGAGAGAGTTACTTACAAAGGAGTTCCCATAAGACTATCAGCTGATTTTTCCAAAGAAAACTTGCAGGCAAGAATGTGCTGGCAAGAAGTTTTCAAAGTCATGAGAGGCAAGGACCTACATCCAAGATTGCTCTATCCAGCAAAGCTGTCATTTAGAATGGAAGGGCAGATAAAGTGCTTCCCAGATAATGTCAAGTTAAAGGAGTTTGCAATCACCAAGCTCTTAACTATATAAAATGTTAAAGGAACTTATCTAAGAAAAAGAAGATCAAAAATATGAAGAGTGAAATGACAACAAACTCACAACTATCAACAACTATCCTAAAAAAAAAAAAAAAAACAAGAACAAAAACAAACTAAGCATACAACTAGAGCAGGAACAGAATCAGAGAAATGAATCACATGAAGGGTTATCAGATGGGAGAGGGAAGGGGGAGAACGGGAGGAAAGGTACAGGGAATAAGAAACATAATTGGTAGGTACAAAATAGACAGGGGGAGGTTAAGAATAGTATAGGAAATGAAGAAGCTGAAGAACTTTTATGTACAACCCATGGACATGAACCAAACAGGGGGGTGGAATGCTAAAGGGATGGGGGTATAGGGTGGAGAGGGACAAAGGGGAGAAAAAAATGGGACAACTGTAATAGCATAATTAATAAAATATACTTAGAAAAAGTCATCATCTCTCATAATAAAGAGTAGGATTTCTATTCTATTTACATGCTTTTTACTGAGCGATAACCACTGTAAAACTATATATAATGGGCATGAATTTTATTTCACAATGCCATTGCACAATAATTCCCTTATTTTCTAAATCAGATATAATTTTTTCGGAGGTTGGAGGAAAAAATTCAACCAATCATTTTTGGGACTCATTTCTATTCCTCCGTGGGGGTCCTGAACAATCTGAGCTTCAATAATGTTAAAACCAGAGGTTGGGCTATCCTTTGTCCTCTATGGTTGCCAGTTTGCCACTGCTCTGTTGATGGCAGGATGCTGCTGTAGAGCCCGGCAGCCAGCCTCTTGGCCACTGAAGATCAGCCAGGCTCAGAGATGTATCTCACAGGGGATCTTCCCAAAGACTTCAGATTATGCCTCTCATTGCCAAGTTCCAGGGAAGATTACTGCAGGGCTTGGTTTCTGCCACCCAGTGGTGCATTCCATGTTGTCTTCCCAGCTGAAGAAGGTTTAAACTGTTTCTTCCAGTGTCTGAAAATATTATTTCTTTCTGGAATATATATAAGGAAAAGAGATGACAACCACAGTTCATTTTTTCTTGTAATTATGTACAAGGTTAAACTTATGTACCTCAGAAAGGATATTAACCTTTGTTTGAGCTTGTTCTCACAAGATATCATTATTCAAGTGACAAGTAGAGTGAGTAATTTCATTTCTCCGATTTGAATTTGGCTCCAGTTTACATGCTAACTGGCAGTGGAATTAGATCACTAACAGTTGGTTCTTCTCTCTATAAATTGACTGATACTATCAATTTCATCTTAATACATTTGAGCTCTGGTGAGTTTCCTTATGCCAGCTCCAAATATAAAATTAGCATAACTGTGTACTAATATGACCTGCCTATATCTTTGAATTTTCGTAGATAAATTCAGTTGTGATTATCCTTAGATATATAAAGCAATAGCTCTGAAAAACTTCTTATTGACCTCTTTCATGACTTGAAAGAAAAAAGTATAAATCTAACATTAGAATTTTAAGTAAATTCTAATCTGATTTAAATTTAAGTGCTATCCCTTTGGCAATTTTAATAATATTTTTAGTATTGTGATTATGGCAATAGATATTACATGGGTTTATTATGGTATTAAAAATTGAGATTAACAATGGTGAAATTCTTAAATTTATTTACAAAAATACCAAAAAGAATCTAAAGAACTGGTTTAGTATCATACATACCTATATACATACATATAAATATGTTTAATTTATATAAAGTAACACCTGACCTCACCACCACTAGTCTCATTTAGAGGATACAAGGGAACCAGCTCAGTCATCTGAAAACTGTCAGTAAAGTAAAAGGTCAGAGATTTAATGTCCCTTTTTGTATGAACTATATTTCAGGAAAACTAAATAATTGTTGAGGGAATTTTTTTCTCTGTAAAAGAATTCCAGCCAATGAATTTTAAAAAAAAGAAAAAAGATGAGAATATCAACATTTTGCAAAACCCAAATCAAAGAATGGATCCAAGCAGTGGTTATCAGTGATTGCTAACATCATTAAAAGAGAGCCAACAAGATATTATGTATCTCACAATACAGTAGTCCTCTTTTATCCATGGAGGATGCATTCCAAGAACCCCACACCTGAAACCATGCAGAGTAGAGAACTCTATATATATTATGTTTTTCTTATACATATGTACATAAATTGGGTACAGCAAGTGATTGACAATATAACTGATAATGAAATAAATTGATTATAACAATACACTAACAAAAGTTATGTGAATGTGGTCTCTCTCAAAATATCTTATTGTACTATACTCACTCTTCTTGTGATGCATTGGTGGAGCCATTTCATAAACAAGATGGCTGTCACCCACCCTTTTTGATTATGTTGCCAGAACACAGGCAGATAACTTTTGTTTTGGAGAACACATGGGTTTTTTTGCTCTGTACATTACATCTGGCTTTATCATATGCCCTCCAGCATTGCCACATCATACCAGAGTTAATCTATTCTTCCATGTTTTTTGCCCTGGTGCCTTCTTTGCACTTTTATGAACATAGGTTCTATTGGGCACCTTTTTTGAAAATAGCCTGGTTTCATTGCAATGGAAGACTTGTTTTAGGTGGTATCCTTTTCCCTTAATCAACTTCTTCAACTCTGCCAGAAATGTGGCAGCAGCTTCTTCAGAGGTAGACACAGCCTTTCCAGTAATTTTTGTATTTTTCAGTCCAAGCCTTTTCCTAAACCTGTTTAACCATCCCTCACTGCAGTAAATGGCCTGGTGTCACTCATTTTGGGAGATCCCTTGCTGAAGTCTTCTCATAGACTCAATGTTTTCTGGGGCAACACATTGCCACCATTGGAACGTTTTGTGTTCATGTCTTCCATCCACAAATTTAGTGTCTTTCCCATCTAACTAAACATTTGTCACTCACTGTGGCAGCAACTTTTGCAGTTTGAGATGCAACAGCAAAACTAGCACAAATTTTTCTTTCTTCACAATTTCATGGATAAATTTATTCTTACTGTAGATCTGAACAAACTCAGCACACAACCTTTTTCTTTCCTTATTGAGAGCTTTCACCTTTTTTCTTAAAGGAAGTAGTTCACAGATTCTCTTTGGCATATAGGAATTGCCAACATCACTTGTGCTTTGGAGCCATTATTAAGTAAAATAAGTATTAACTGAACCAAGCACTGTGACAGCTCAGTAGTAAACCTGATAACCAAGACAGGACTATGTGACTAACATGCAGGGAGCATGTACAGTATGGATACACTAGACAAAGAGAGGATTCACGTCCTGGGCTGGATGGAGCAGAATGACTGAGATTTCATCATGCTACTCAGAATAATGCACAATTTAAAACCTACACATTGTTTATTTCTGGAATTTTCCATTTACTATTTTTAGACCATAGCTGACTGTGACAAAATATGGATAAGTGGGACTACTGTACCATTTATGAAGTAGCCTTGCCAAAAAACCAAATCTGTATAAAGTAAGCCTTTAAATCTAGCTAAAAGTTTATGGGAAACATGGGGGAAGAAAAACACATTAAAAGATACCATTGGGAGGTAGGTGCAGAAAAATCCAAATACTGAAAATGCTACAGGCTAAAAGACATGATTTTTCAAAAATTCAGTTGCAAGGAATGAAAAAGAAAGGGGATATTACTAGATAGCAACCGATCTCAATATGTTGACATTATTTGGATTTTCGCAAACTATTTCTAAATTACAACTTTTTAAAAAACAATTGAAAAATTAAACATGGGTTCCTAAATATTTAGCATTATTGAAGAATTATTGTTAAATTTTTCAGGTGTGACATGGTATCATAATTATGTTTTTGTAAAGAGCTATTTTCTTTAGAGATATATGTATATAATATAAATAGAAATATTTATGAATGAAATGATATAATGCATGGAATTTGCTTCAAAATAATATGGGTGAGTAAAGGTATGGATAAAACAAGATTGTCCATATTGAAGATGGGTGATGGTCTTGGATGCAAGAGAATTCATTGCATTATTATTTTTACTTTGTAAAGGGCTTATCTTTTAAATATACATGTAGAAAAATTTAGAGATGAAAAGGTACAATACATGAGATTTGCCTCAAAATTATCCAGCTCTGGGTGGATGGGTAGAGTGGGTGAGTCTACAGAAAAAATAAGATCTGTGACTCTGAGTTGTTGATGTGGAAGCTGAGAGGTAGGTATGGTTTATTACAATATTCTCTTTACTTTTATATGATTGACATTATTCCATAATAAAAAATTAAAATAAATTTGATTCACTATCACTATTACAAGAAAATGTATTTATTTACCTGGAAAATCATAAAAATTATGAATATAGAGCAATTCACTTGTGATGGAAAAACACATTAGGAAACAATGCTGTTGCAGATAGCCTCTTCAAGGCAATGCCTCAATGTATTATATAAGGCAGAATAGCCACGCACAAATCTTAGAGGCACAAAACAGTTTATCTGCTATGACAGGCTAAATTTTGTTGTAGTAACAAGCCACCCAAAAAGTCTCAGTGACATATAACAAGGTTTGTTGTCCTCCCTGCCCCCAGCCCCAGTAGTGTTCTGTTCATTGGAATCTCTTCCTGACTCAAACTGACGGAGCAGCCACATCAAGTCTTGCCTATTGCTGTCCCAGAGGGGAAGCAGGACCTGGGGTATCTCACACTGGTGAGTAAAGGATCCAGTCAAGAAATGACACATGCCACTTCTCACAATTCATATGCTTGAATCAGTCACATGATCCTATTCAACCACAAGAGGGCCAGGAAGTGCATTGCCATCACATGCCCAGAAGACAAGATAGCTGGAAAAATTTGGCAAAGAATTCTAATGACTATTGTTAAGAGAACCCGTGTCATGATATTGAAGCTGTATCATACTTTAGTCCTGGGAATGATTGTACCTTGTTGCCACCCCTAAGACAGCATTTAGACACAAGTGTTCATCCATCCTTTTTGGTTATTTCTCTCCTTTGACTCGCAGTCATACAATATATTGTATGAAGAGACTGCAAAAATAAATGCAAGGTAATTGGTTGATTCAATTATGCACTACGTAGCAATACTTTTTAGAAGAAAGTGTTCCATTTTCCCTCTTGGATTATTAATGTTATTATAAAAAAAACTTAGAAAATACAGACAACTAAAAAGAGAGAAATCACTCATATCATCTTTAAAATATAATCCAGTTAATATTTTAGTGAATTTCTTCCAAAGTTTTCTATTATTAAAAAACCAAAACTTTCATGCTCACCAAACCTATAACTATTTCTTTATTAGTAATATTGCTCTAGTAGCTGATTTAATTGGCCTTGGAATAACAGATAATTCTTTTAAAAGATGTTTTAGCCCCTTTTCTCATAACATGAGTGTTTAAACACAGTTATGTAGTACTTAAATACTAATGGCTTACTAAAATTTGGTTACATTATGTTTTGGAGAAATGAATCTCTAGTTCTAAAATTGTTTGTTAGTATAAGACCAGCCATGAAACACATGAATAATTGTAATAGTTATTTTCATTTGCTTCTGGTATTTTCTCCACCCAGATTACTTACGAGAAGGGAACAGCTTTAAAAGTTCATATTACTGTGGAATTTAAACCTCTTAAATCATCAAGATTCTAATTACCTTTCAAAATAAACTGCTGATGATTCAAGCACTGACTAGTTAGACTAAGAAATAAGTTGGTCACATACGTTACAATTGGGATGATTTCTTCAAGTCCAGAAGCCATTTGGTTATAAATTGGATCTTCAGAAGTCAAAGATGATACATGGAATTTTTCAGAAATTATCACTCAAACTTTTCTAAGAACTCTTTTTGACCCTGCATTTCATGTATGGATTTCTTCTTTATTCTACTCAATAAAGGAAATCATAAAAAATTTCATTGACCCAGAATCTATACAAAGATATCATAATCTTACTATGTTACAACTATCTCTCAATTATTTATGGTAGTAAATAAAAGAATAACACAGTGGATTGTGAACTTCAGTGCAAAAATCATCAATTATCCCTCTTTATAATCCTTACAACTCTTAGGATAATGACTGCACAGAGGAAACACTCATCAACAAATAAATGTGATAACAAGGTACAATTGCGTTTGTATATGAAAGGCATTAGTTTGGATAACTTGTTTATTTTCCTTATTGCTATTCCATATAAATCTCTGTATTCTGGAGTATCTCCTTACAATTTCCAGAGGGAAAATTACTAAATTAGTTCATCTGAACATTTCTTAGTATAATTTGACAAATAATTTCATAAAGTCTTTGTCCTAATTTAGATTCCCAACAAGATATGAGTGCTAATTTCACTCTATCCCCACCAATGGAGTTCATTCATATTTTAAACAAACTGGCTGATTAGATCTATGAGAAATAATATCTCTTTGGTCTTTGTTTCATTATCGCGTTGAACATTAGCAAAATACATAGTATACTGGCACTTGAATTTCCTGTTTTGTGAACTGACTATTCATGTATATACATTTCCCATTTGACTAAGGTCTTAGTGTTTTTTATTTCTGTTATCTGTTCCTCATGCTGTATTATACTTTTATCCCAAATATGTATGTATGAATGCGTATGTGTGTATGTATATATGTACATGTATGTATGTGTTTATATGTATGTGCATGTATGTGTATATATATATACAGGGTCTGGCACAAATAACACTCCTTTTTTATTACAAACTCATAGCATGTAATTCTGTAACATAACAATATCACACTCAAGCATACCATATGACATTTTAGGTGAAATGTTCAAATTAAAACTATAAATTATTACACCCATATTCTTACCCTATCAACCGCATTCAAGAAGGCATTACTTCTGCTGGACCCTGTATACTATTAGACTGTGGCTGATAAAGGCAGTGACCTCATTTTATTTAACTGTGAACAACAACTAACACGAAGAATAGAAAATAAACACTGTACTTTCCAAAATTAGTCTTACTTAGGATAAAATGAGATAATAAGCAAAGCATTTAACACAGTGCCTGTCATATAGCAGGTGTTTAAGCAATCAATAAAAGCTTCAATGTTGAACTAAAACCACACTCTTCCATTTTAGAGTTTAGGAAAATCAAGATTAGAGAAAGAAAATCAACACTGAGTAGATAATAAACTGCAGATTTAGGATTTGAACACCAATTCTCAAATCTTTCATCATAATCACATCAGGCTGAAATATTCCTGAGATATTGTGACTAGTGAAATTTTTAAAGGACTAGTTATGAAATTTAAGCTGGTAAAACCTTTTGCCAATTGATGAATTTTCTGCCTCCCACAAGTAATGATACCTTCATCCCACACAGAGATGTCTCTTCTTCCCTCACTTAAATTTAAAAGAAACTTGTGGTAAAAATAGTAAAGCTCAACAAGCACAAATAATGCATCACGCGCAAGTCATTTTTTTTTTCTCCATCAGATTAGTTAGCTTTTGTTGTTAGACTGGGAGGCAGCTGTCCTTGTGGCCACTGTTAGAAAAGCAGAACTAAAGCAAGGAGAGGGAAGGACCAAGCCGCCACGGAAATGGCCAGTCGGCTGGAGGGCCTGAAGCTCAGGGAGGGTTAGGAGCATTTTCCTTGCGGCCGGGCAGCTCGGGGGGTTTGCAAAACAAATCTGAAGTAAACAGGTTTTCGAGCACAGCAGACCCGCGAGCAGGCTGGGTTAGCTGTCAGGCAGGCGGGTACGTCCGGTGCAGGCCAAATCGCTGCGCCTCGGGTTCTGAGGACGGGTTCTGAGGACGCTTGAGGCTGGGGGCAGAGGAAGCTGCTTCTAGGTCAGCGAAGGTCAAAGGAACCCGAACAGGGACGCGGGTCACCTCCTGGTCTAGGTCCCAAATCACCTAGTGCGAAATCGAGTCCAGAGCTAAGACCGATCTTCAGCATCCCTGTCCACCGCTAAATCTTCTCAGGCACTTCCAGAAAGAAGCCCAGAGCCCCAGGCTCAGGCCCCTCATTGCAGCGCGCAGGCGCCTCGGGACCGAGAGGCCACGGACGCGGAGGGAGGGGGCGTGAGATCAGTAGGAAAGCCTCTGCGCCTGCGCCTGCGCAGTTTGCTTACTCCCAGGTCGAGGAAACTAACCTGGAGCCGACGTCGCACACTCCCTGGAGTCCGGTCCGGTCCGGGGCTGCTTTTCGCTCCTCAGCGTGTCGTCTCAGCGAATCTTCAGAGAGCTCCGCAGGCAGGGGTGTGGGAAGGAGGTAAGAGCCCTTGATGACAGATATTCTGGCTTCTCCTCACTCCTGCTGCCCTCACGGAGGGGGCGGGGTAGCTGCTGAATTCTCTGCCCTAGGGTCTTGGACTGGCCTTCCTTTTCTTCCGGGGGCCGAGTGTGGGCACCGGACCCGTTCCTTATCCGATCCCTAACAGCGGGCTGGAAAATCACGACCCTGAAACCTCGCGTCCCTGCTGTGAAACCTGGAAGACCGTATCAGGCCTGGAGGGTAATCTCAGCGGCTGTTCGCTGGGGGCTATCTACTGGGTCTCTTTGAGTACCTGGCACTGCCGAGGGAGCGCCCCCGGGGCCGAGGCGGGTGGCGGCAGGAGCGCCCCCAGGGTCGTCTGTCCTGGCAGGGGAGGGGCTGCGCCTGCTGGAGGCGACTTGTTCCCGTGGAGTGGCAGAGTCTTCACTGAAAAGTCTCGACCTCCGCTTGCGAATCTGTCACTGCCGCGGGTGCTCTCGTTAAGCCCTTTCCCGCACTGATCCATTTTCCTCCTCCTTTTAGACAGGAAGGATGAGGTAGTGTTCCTTCTCCATTATCTTTACCTTAGTACCTTTGAAATATGCTAAAAGATGACCTAACTTTTAAACTAGTAACTTGTAATACCGTCATCGCAAATTATTGTATTTCAGATTAGGGGTGTTCTTGTTAGACTCTTAGGGAGACCAGCCCATAAATTTGATAAACTAATGTCTTAATTTAACAAAATAGGTGATATGTCGGTCGAATTAGGTTCCTTCATTTATTATTTTTAACTTGTCTTTTGAATTGCCAGAAGTTTAATGGTGGATCCAGGAGAAAAATTATATAAATTTGCACCAAATTTTTTTTTATATTCACCCCTGGATGTTAAACTGTATGCTTCATGTAAAAAAAATTCTAAGTATAATAATGAATAAGGGAAAAAATCAACTGTAATTCCTTTATTTAAAGGTAATCAACCACGGTTAATATTTTGACTTTTTATCTTTGAGCCTTTTTCCCATGATATTTTCTTAATTAAGATGAGATTTTTATATAGAGTTGGGTTGGCTGCTCTTCTTGCTTAAAATTATACTTTAAGCATTTTTCTCATGTGTTAAGACATCTTTATAAACATAACGTTATTTTTTTTATTACAGGTATGGTAGCAGAATATCTTTTGAAACAGTTACATTATAAATAAAGCTAAGTTATCATCCCCAATCATAATGTTACATAAGATGATGGTATTATAGTTAATTTAACCAAATGGGTCTAAGGATCTCTTTACACACTTAAAAACTGTTAAAGACTAAAAAATTTGTTTTCTAATGTAGTGTATTTACCATTTTAGAAATGAAAATTCAGAACATTAAAAAATTTTTAGTTCATTAAAATAATAATAAATCATTAAATAATATTGTTGAAAAATAACTTTTCTTTAAAAATTTAGTGAGAAGGGGTCATTGATTTACATTTTTTGCAAATCATTTGACTGTCTGGCTTAATAGAAGATAGCTGGGTCCTCATATCTGCCTCTCTCCTCAGTCTGGTCTACTATCTTATTTAGGCCGGAGCATATTAAGAAAATCCAGCCTTACACTGATGTATGTTTGGAAAAGGAAGAACCTCACAGAACCCCTAAAAAGGTCTTGGGGACTTCCAGGGGTCCTCAGACCTCAGTCTGAGAAAGCTGATTTAATCATCCATGTATTAATGAACTTTTAGGTTTTTTACAATTCTACACTATTACAAATATTGCAACAATGAAAGTTCTTTGTGATGTGTTCTAGTGCACAAGTGCTCATGTTTGTATACTAGTAGAATTGCTAGGTCATAGAGTATGTACTTTTAAAAAAGTTTTTATAGACATGAACATTACTTTTGATGCCTGCATAATTTTATGCTGTGTCCCATTGTTGGCATTTAGAGTGTTTCTGTTAATGATTTGGTGAAATATCTTTGCATATTTTTAGTTATTTTGGACTGTTTTCTTAAATTTCTAAAGAGAGTTTAGATCAAATGTTAGGAATCTTTTTGAGGCTATTGATATGTATTGCCACATTGTTTCCCTGAAAGAGCATACCAATTTACTTTCTATCAGTGTGTTTTGAGATGCTGTTTTTATACACCCTTAACAACATTGAGTAGTTTTATTATTAAAAAATTATGTTCTGATTTAGTAAGCAACAAATGGTATGTTTTAATTTGCATTTTTTTGATAGTGCAAATTGTGTATTAAACATTTTTTTCATAATCTTACTAGTTGTTCGTTCATGTTATTTGCCCTTTAATAGTCTGGTGTCCAAGTGCTTTTTTAACAGATTTTATTATTTTTTTTTGGAAAGGATATGTACTATAACTCTTCTAGAAAAGGAAAATTATCTTTCTTTTTTCTTGTTTACAAAAATAGTACATTTTTAAGTGAAAGACTCTAGGGACATGTAGATGTAAAAGTCTTACATAATCTCAAATAGATACCATTATTAACAGTTTGACACTTGGTCCTCTATAGTTTTTTTCCTGTGCTTTTGCTAGTACTGTTTTTTTTTTTTTTTTTTTACAACATTTGTAAAAATGGATTTGTACTAAGCATGTAGTTTTGTAGAGTTGGTTTTTTTCTTTGTCATTTAATATTATATATTGAATATTTTTTTATAGAAATACATCTCATTCTTGGCAAAGTTTTATCCAGTGGCTTTAGGAACACTAATTATGGTATTTAGTTATCTGATATCAGGCTCCTGTACTCTTTCATATTCTCTTCCTAGGTGATTTCTTGCTGCCAATTCCCAATTCTTTTTCTCAGACTTCTCTTCTGCATTCCAGATCCTTATATCCAACTGCCTATTGGACATCTCCCCCAAGATGTTCTCAAGGTACATCAAACAGCAGTCCAAACGTGAACTCGTTTCCCCCTCAGTCCTGCTCCTCTTTGTGTTGCCTGACATCGTCAGTGGTACCGTCTACATAGTCATCCACAGTGGAAACCCGGCAGTAACGCTACTGTTTTCCCTTGTTTTCACTCCACAATAGTTCCTACTCTTTAGCCCCTTTTATATCTAACTCCTTTATATCTGCACTGCACTGTCTCAGTTTAGGCCCTTAGCATCTGTCACCTTATCCGTTTTAGATGTCTCCTTACTACTGTTTGGTTGATTTTCTGATTAATCTCCCATGTTGCTGCCAGTTTTTTAAATCGGGAAGAGACTTTTAAAAGCCATTTTTGTAAATGTTATGCATATTTGTTTGTAAATCTGAGAGTACATAAATGGGCAAGTGAGTAAACATTACCTAAAATAGGTTACCATAAGTATAATAAACTTGTTTAGAATAGGGAGTATATCTTGTTTTTTTTAAATATTTTAAAGATTTTATTTATTTTCAGAGAGGGGAAGGGAGGGAGAAACAGAGGGAGAGAAACATAGATAGATGTTCAAGAGAAACATCAGTTGGTTGCCTCCCACCCTAACTGCAACCCAGGTGCGTACCTCAACCCAGATGGAACCTGTGACCTTTAGCCCTGAATGAGGGATGGCAACCAGCTGACCACCTGAGCCACACAAGGTCAGGACTTCTTCCCTCCCTCCATTTCTCCCTCCCTTCCTCCCTCCCTTTCTTCCTTCCTTGTTTTCTTCCTTCCTTTCTCCTTTTCTTTCTTGTTTAAAGATTTTATTTATTTTTAGACAGAGGGGAAGGGAGGGAGAAAGAGAAGGAAAAAAAACATCAGTGTGCAAGAGATGTTTCAGTTGGTTGCCTCTTGCATGTCCCCAGCTGGAGGCTGGCCTGCAAGCCAGGCATATCTTGACTGGGAAACTAACCAGTGACCTTTTGATTCCCTGGACAGCACCTAAGCCACTCAACTGCACCAGTCAGGGCAGGGCTTACGTTTCTTTTGTATCTTCTGTCCGTGGTAGATTACTGGCACAGTATGTATTAATACATATTGGTGGACTGAAGTGGGAAGTATGTACAACTTAATAAGGTTTCATGTTTAGGTTTCAGTTTACGATATTTGCATTATCAAACCTACAGATTGTTAGAATATGTTATTATTTTGTGATTATTTTACCTTTTTAGATCTTTTAAAGTATCAAATAGCATAATGAGTAGTACATTGCTCTATAAATAGAGATACTTTGTGAATAGTATTTATTGAACTCCACAGTTTTTTACAAAAATCCTTTGGCTTTTTCTAATGAGAAATTATTTCTAGACTTTTCAGTTCCTGTGCTTATTTTTTTATACATTCTATATTGAGTTCCTTTACTATTTTGTACAATTATATTTATTTTTAATGTAATGTTTATGTTTATCAAAGGAGTACCTGTACATAATCTAAAGAGGTAATGCTATGAGACTTAATGAAAAATAAGTTTTCTGCTCAAGTCCTTCTCTCCCCTGCATCCCATTCCCCAGAAGTATCCTTTCTTTATCAGTGTTCCTAATCAGAATCACAAAATACAGAAAATGATTTGAGTAACTATTTTCTCAATTCCCCAAGGATGGTATATAACTAATGACACTTTAGATGGCATAGAAGAGAAGTTAATTTATTACATAAAGTGGATACTTTAGGGCAGTAAGGCTTAATTCTCTCACAGAATCCTTATTGAAAAAGGCTGCTCCTGAAGCCAATGACTATTCAACTCTTTTTTTACCTCTAATTTTTAAAAAATAACAGGCTTATTTACACAACTCTCTCCCCTCCCTACCCCCATCCTACCACAGTTTTAGATATTATTTACCAATTTCCTATTATAGAAAATGGGAGTCTAGGTTTGTTACATCAACCTCCACCTTTAAACACTGCATTGCAGGGCTCCAACCCTCTTCTTTATATTCACAGATTAGTTATGTTAATTTTTATTTAAATCATTATTTAGTACTGACGTCACTTAATTATGTAAATATTGTGTACAACTGAGCCTGGTAGTATATGATAATATTTCCTTTCTTATATGATTTTTGTTTTTCCTAGAGTTAGTAATTATTAGCTCTTTTATATTTCTATCTTGCCATGTACCTCATAATGTGTTTTATATCTTTTTAATGTAACTTTTATACCTTTTATTTAATGTATTAACAACCCTTCAGGCAAGATAGATAAATCTCCTTTTTGTAGATTCAAACACATCAGATAATTTGTTTATTGGTTTTTTGCAACATCTTTCCTGTAATTTTCTGTCATCATGTGTCCATCTTGATGGGTTGCACTCTAGGTCAGTTGCACAGCTTTCTTCCCAAAGTGTCCCTTTTATGATCTGCGAATTCCATTTGTCTTTCCTTGTTTTGGGTAGCCTGTTTCCAGGATTTCAGGTCTTCCACTTTCTTGGTGTCTCCCTCATGTTGGTAGAGTATATCTTCTAGTAGCTTCTTGGGAAAGACTGAATGGGAGGCAAATTTAGGGGGGGTTCTCACATGTCTACACATGTTTATTTATTCTATCCTAACACTTGATTGATAGCTGAGTATAGAATTCTAGGTTCTAAATTAATTTACTTTTAGAATTTTGGAGGCATGATTCCATTGTTTTCTAGCTTCTAGAGTTGCTATCAATAAGTCTACTTTCAAAATGATAGTCCTTTGTCTGTGGATTATTTCTCTCTGGAAGCTCTTATATTTAATCACTAAGTATTTATTAAGCATTTTTATGTGGCAGCCACTGGTCAAGATACTTTGAATATATGTGTGAACAAAAATACAAGATCCTTACCCTCATGAAGCTTAAACTCATAGAGGAGTTGTTCCAGATGGTAAACAACAAATGTAATAAATACACTATACAAAATGTTAGAAGAGTGTAAAGTAAGTAGGTGCTTTAGAAAAGAGATGAAAGGGAGCAGGGTGGGATGAGGTGGTCGGTAGTGTTGGGGAAGGGAAATGTAGGGGATGTAGATTGCGGTGTGAAATGGTGTGATCTTCCCTTAACCACTTAGGTATTCTGGAATTTCATAATGATGTGGTTTGGTAAGGGTTTTTCGCTCATTGTGTCTGGCCCCAGATTGGCCCTTTCCACCTAGGAATCTTACCCTTCAGTTCTGGGGTATTTTATTTGACTCTTTCTTCCTTTCTTCCCCCTCTGCTTTCTTTCTGGACTTCTTGTAATTTGAATATTAGACCTTATTAGATTGATTCTCTAATTTCTAATCTTTTCTTTTGTTCTCTGTCCCTTTCATTTTGTTTTATTTCCTACATTATTTTCTCAACTGTATTTTCCAGTGCTTTGATTTCATTTTTTAAAGTAATTTTTAAATTTAGAACAGTTTTAGATTTAAGGATTATTGCACAGGGTTCCCATATACCCCATACCCAGTTTCTCTATTGTATCTTACATTAATATTGTACATTTGTCATGATTAATGAACCCCTGTTACACAGTATTATTATCTAAAGTCCATACATTATTCACATTTCCTCAGTGTTTTCCTAATAGGCTTTTTCTGACTCAGGGTGTCATATTACACTGAGTATTCTTGTTTCTTCAGGCTCCTCATGGTTGTGACAGTTTCTCAGACATAATTTGTTTTTGATCCTCTTGACAGTTTTGAGGATTACTAGTCAGTCACTTTGTAAAATGTCATTTGGGATTTGTCTGATGTTTTATGATCAGAATGTGGTCATGTGTTTTGGGAGGAAGACAACAGAGATAAAGTGCCATTCTCATCACATCATATCGAGGGTACATGCTATCAACATGATATACTACCACTGATCTTAACCTTGACCCCAGGCTTGAGGTAGTGTTTGTCAGGTTTCACCACTGTGAAGTTATTTTTCATCTTTACTTTTTAGAAAGTCACTTTGTACAGCACACACCTGAGTGGCGAGTTATATTCCACTTCCTTAAGTACAAAATATCTACATAACTCATTTGGACTCTTTTTGCATGGGAGATTTCTCTTGTTCCCCCATTTATTTATTTAATCACTTATCTCTTAGATTTTTTAATGCTTTGGGTTATAATCCGGTACTGCTTTATCTATTTTATTGTTCAAATTGTCTCAGCTTTGGCCTTTGGGAACTCTTTCAGTTGGCCTCTGTATCCCTTTGACATATTTGTACATTGTGTGTGTGTGTGTGTGTGTGTGCGCGCACATGCATATGCATACTTTCTTACAAGATGCTCCATGCTTACCTTGTGTAGTATATATCCTGCTCCAGTCCTAGAATCAGCTATTTTTCTGAGGAACCTTGGTTCCTTGGTCCACTAAATGTGCTTGTTATCACTGAGATACTTTGCTTCTAGGCCCTCTCAGCTGACAGAGCAAGATGTATCTGCGTGTGTATATATAGATATTAATATATACACGTGTGTGTATGTGTATAGGTATATCCTAATATCTATATTCCTATGTGTAATCATCTGTGCCATATTAAGCTAAACATGGGTTTATTTACACTGATGTCTCAAACTTAAAACCGTTACTACATGGATTACTCTAGCTTCCTTTCCTTGGTTATCTATAACCTTTCCCTCCACAGAGAGAAGCCAGACTTTCACCATCAGCCGTCAAATTACCTAATTTCAATTCCAGTATACATATGTAGTGGTTTCAGAATTGCTAACTTATACCCTCATGGTAAATCACTTTATCAACTAGATTACAGTGCTTGTGTTTCTTTTACCTTTTGTCTTACATACTCCGCTCATTTCCAAAGGCCGCGCTTATTCCTCCACTCCCTTCTGTGAGAATGCATTTAGACTCTTTTGTCACATTCTGTATTCTGTTGGGAGATCCCCTGACCTCCTAAACAATTTTTAAAAATTTGCATGCATTGAGGTTTATTCTTTGTGTTATAAAGTTCTATGGGTATTTTTAAAAGTCTTGATGTCTTGTGTTCACTATTACAGTATCATACAGGATAGTTTCACTACCCTAAAAAATCCACTGTGCTTTACCTGTTTAATCCTCTTCCAACCCAAAATACTGGCAGTCACTGATGTGATTACTGTCTCTGTAGTTTTACCTTTTCCAAAATGTCATAAAATTAGAAGACAGTATGTAGATTTTTAAGACTGCCTTCTTTCACTTAGCAATAAGCATTTAAGATTTATCTATGTCCTCTCAAACTATATAAAGGACTCTGTAATCAAAACAGCCTGGTACAGGCATAAGAACAGACATAGATTAATGGAACAGAATAGAGAGCCCAGAAATAAACCCATGTCTCCATGGTCAGTCAATACTTGACAGAGGGGACAAGCACAAAATGGAATAAAAATAGCCTCTTCAACAAATGGTCTTGAGAGATCTGAACAGCTACTTGCAAAAAAATGAAACTCAACCACCAACTTACACCCTACACAAAAATAAACTCAAGATGGGTAAAAGATTTAAATATAAGGTGTGACACCATAAAAGTCCTAGAGCAGAACATAGGCAGGAAAATCTCAGATTCCACACAGCAATATTTTCACCAATATATCTCCTAGAGCAAGGGACACAATGGAAAGAATAAACAAATGGGACTTCATCAAAATAAAAAGCTTCTGCACAGCTACAGAAAACATCAGCAAAATGAAAAGGGAACCAATCATATGGAAAAATGTATTTGCCAGTGATACCGCAGACAAAGATCTGATCTTCAAAATATATAAAGAACTCAAACAACTCCGCTCCAGGAAGACAGATAGCCCAATTGAAAAATGGGCAAAGGACCTTGAAGATACTTCAAGTTCTTGTGTGAACATAAATCTTTAAGTCAGTTGAGTAAAAACTTAGTAGTATGGTTGCTGGATCATATAGTAGGACTTTGTTTAGTTTTGTAAGAGACTGCCATATTGTCTTCCAAAGTGGCTGTTCCATTTTGCCTTCCCTACAGCAATAAATAAGAGTTCCTGCTGTTCGGCATCCTTGCAGCATTTGGTATTGTCAGATTTTTGGATTTTAGCCTTGTAATACAGGTGAAATGGTATCTCATTGTTTTAGTCTGCAGTTCCCTAAAGACAAATGATATTGAGCATTTTTTCATGTTTATTTATCATCTCTATATCATTTTTGGTTATGTGTTTGTTCAGAACTTTTACTCATTTCTTAATTAGATTATTTATTTTGTAATTAAATTTTAAGAGGTTTTTGTAGATTTTAGATACAAGTTCTTCATCAGATACGTGTTTTGCAAGCATTACTGTATTTTGCCGTATAATGTACTGTAATTTACTGTATAATGGACACCCACGTTTTTGGCCCAAACTTTCAGGAAAAAAACTTTCGTTTTAATTTTTTAATTCAATTATTTATTTATTTATATTTAGATACTTGTTTTTTCCTATTATAAAGGAATTTTAGCATTTCTTTTTGAACATGTAGTACAAGAAATTTTTTTCTTGTACTGTACTTTCTTGTACAATTTTTTTGTAACAAATAATTACAAAGCACAAGAACAGGTACAAGGTATTTCAGGTACTACCCATGAATAATACACATCCTTATTTTTCCCTCAGAAATATTGCAAAAAAAGTGTGCATTATGTATGGTAAAATACAGTATTTCCCACACTCTAGTTTGTCTTCTCATTCTCATAAACTGTCTTTTTCAAAGCAGATGAAATAAAATTTTAATTTATTAATAGAATTTACCAATTTTTTCTTTCAGAAAGGATCATGGCATCGGTGTTGTATTTAAAAACTTATCACCAAACCCAAGTTATGTAGATTTTCTCTAATGTTTTCTTCGAGAAGTTTCATAGTATTGCATTTTACATTTAGGCCTATTATCTATTTTAAATACATTTTTATGTAAAGTATAAGGTCTTTATCTAGGTTCATATTTTTGCATAGGGATGTCCAGTTTTCTCAGCATCATTCCTTGAAAGACTATCCTTTCTTCTTTGAAATGCCTCTGCTCCTTTGTCAAAGATACAGTGACTATACCAGTTTGGATCTATTTCTGGGCACTCTATTGTGTTCCACTGATATGTATATCTCTCTCTCTCCAGGTTTTCAGTCTTAAAATCACAGAGCGTGGGTCTTTTATCTCTATTCTTCTTTTTAAGTATTCTGTTGGTTATCGGAGGTCTTTTGCCATTCCATATATATTCTAGAATCAGTTTCTTGAGTCCTACAAAATTGCTGGAATTTTGATTGAGATTGCATTCAATCTAGAGATTAAGTTGGGAAGAATTGACATCTTAATGGTGAGTCTTCCTATCCATGAATGTGGAATATATTACATTTATTTAGATCATCTTTGATTTTTTTAATCAGCATTTTATAGTTTTCCATATATTGGTCCTGTATATATTATGTTAGATTTATACCTAAATATTTCATTTTTTGAGGTGCTATTTTAAATGGTAATTTTTAAAATTCCAAATTCAGTTATTCCTTGGTTATATAAAGGAATGAATTTGGCTTTTGTATATTAACCATGTATCCTTGCTATACTCACTTTTCCATTTTTGGGGGTCAACTTTTGAGGATATTCTACATTGAAAATCATTGCAAATATAGACAGTTTTATTTTCTTTCCTTCCCAAAAGTGTACCTTTTATTTCCTTTTGTTTTATTGTACTAGCAAGGTTTTTCAGGACTGTGTTGTACAGGAGTGGTGAGGGAAGATATCTTTTTTCCCCAGTCTTTGTGGGGAAGGGATAAAGTTTTTTATCATTAAGTATAATGTTAGGTGTAGGTATTATGTAGATATTCATTATCAAATTGAAGAAGTTCCTCCTCTACTCATAGTTTGCTGAGTTTTTATCATGAGTAGGTGTCTGGTTTGGTCAGATTTATTTTTTCATCAATTAATAAAATTATATGATAATTCTTCTTTAGTCTGTTGGTATGGATTACATTGATTAATTTTCAAATGTTGAACCAGATTTGCATACCTAGATCAATCCCACTTGGCCATTGTGTTGAATTCTTTTTATACATTGTTGGATTCAATTTGCTAATATTTTATTGAGTGCTTGTTATGTCTGTGTTCATGAGCATTTATTGGCCTATAGTTTTCCTTATTGTATTGTCTTTATCTGGTTTTGGTATTAGAGTAATACTGGTCTTAAGGATGAGTTAGGAAGTGTTTCTTCTACTTCTATTTCCTGGAAGAGCTTATGGGGAATTGGTACCATTTCTTCATCAAATATTTGATAAAATTTACCAGTGAAGCCATTTGGACCTGGTGATTTAGATTGTGGAAGGTTATTAATTAATAGATATAAAGCTGTTCAGGTTATTGATTTCTCCTTGTGTGAATTTTGGTAGTTTGTGTCAAGGAGTTGGTCAATTATATCTAAATTTTCAAATTTGTGGGAAGAGTTTATAATATTCCTTACTTTTCCTTTAAGTGTCTGGCATCCATGGTTGTGATCCCTCTTTCATTTCTGAGTAGCCTAGTTTATCAATTTTATTGATCTTTTCAAAGAAAGAGTTTTTGGTTTCAGTGATTTTCCTATTTCTTATTTTTAATTTCATTGATTTCTGCTCTAAACTTTATTATCTTATACTTGCTTTGGGCTTAAATTGCCCTTTTTTTCTGGTTTCCCAAGGTGGACACTAGATTATTGAGTTTTAGATCTTAACTTTTTTTTTTAACGTGCACTTAATGCTATAACTTTTCTCTAAACACTCCTTTCACTGCATCCTAAAACCTCACATTTCTTCTATCAATTTTCATGATCTTTTTTTTCTTCGATGTGCCTTATTTATGGCTTCCCCTTCCTGTTTCATAGTTGCATTACTTTTTTCTGAGAATATTAATTACTAGTTTCTTTGACAGTTTCTTCTGCTCCCTGCATTGTCTCTCCCTTCAAGTTCCTTTTTGTTTGTTTTGGTATTGTTGTGTTTTGTGCACTTTTGTACATGTATGGCATAAACACAACTTAAAAATGAAAATAAAGGAAGTAATATGTTTTATTGAATTAGAATGGTATATCATTGTTATTGAAGACTGTTCTGAAGTTTATCTGTTGCCAGCATAATTACTGTTACTTTGAAGGTGACCTTTTCTCTCTGGCTGCTGTATCTTTGGAGTTCAGAAGTTTCACTCTAGAGTGTCTAACTGGATTTCTCTCTCTCTGTTTTGCTTGGTATAATGAGATGTCTGTATCTGTTAAGTTGTGTTTTTCATCAGTTCTGGAAAAATTCCTATCATCATGTTTTCAAACACACTTGATCCATGTTCTCTCGTCTCCTTATGGGAGTCCTACAAAATTGCTGGAATTCAATAAATGAATAAACAGTTCCGTTCTCATTCTGTTATTCATGTCTCTTTACCTCTGTTTCATATTTTCCTCTTCCTTATCTCTCTGAGTTGCATTATTGGTAATTTCTTGAGGTAGAACTTTTAATACATCTAGTTCTCTCTTAAGCTCTGTCTAATGTTTTTAATCCACCTTTAAAACATTCTTTATTTTTTCTAGACCTCAAGGGTCCATAGTTTATGGCAACTATCATTAGTGCTCTTATAAAGCCCTCTCATTTGTTGCCTTTTTTTCTTTCTTATTGAATTTATTGGTGTGACATTGGTTAATAAAATTACATAGGTTTCAGGTGTACAATTCTATGATACATCATCTGTATAGTGTGTTGTGTGTTCACCACGCCAAGTCAGGTCTTCTTCCATGTAAGTTTTCTTTTATCTCTCGTTTCTTACTCCGTTCCTCACTCTAGGCAACCATTCAAGTGTACTTAATGTATATTTTTTGTTTGGATGTATTATTGCCAAATTTGTTGTGTTTTACAAAACTAACAGTTTGTAACAGATGGGAAGTTTAAAAAAAAAAAGGTCACTCACCATAGACAGTTTGAGGAACACTGCTATAGAATGTTCCATCTTCTGGATTTAGCTGATTGCTTTCTTTTCATGTCATTTAACTTGTCTGTACTTGAATTTCCAGTAAAAATACAGTTAGTTCTAAAAAGCTTGATTAGATTCAGGTTCAGTTTTTTTTAAGCAACAATGCTTTTTACGTGATGCTGTATCTTCCATATGAGGCGTGTGTTTGTTTTGTACATGTTTATTGATAGTGAAATTGATCACTGGATTCAGGACTGATCCCACCATTATATTTATCTTCCAACCTTTCACCTAAATTTCACCCATTGATAGCCATTGTCTAGTTCATTTATAGTATTAGGAAATACAAAGAGGTGATTTTTAACAATCCTTCTATATTTATTAAGTGGCATTCTTATCTAAAGAACTTTTCTCTCAGCAAGTATTTTGTTATCCTAAAGCATATTTTGTAAAGAAAGGGCAGGATAAATTCTTGTTTTTTTTCCCCTTAATGTATAAATTTCAGACTAATGTGTTAGTACACTAGCATCCCTTTAGTGGGTGGGTTTATTTGTTTATGCTTTTATTATCATTACGAACTTGTTTATCTATTTGATTTGTGTTCAGTCCTTTGCAGTATTTATTTATTTGATATCCAGTTGTTCCATTTAAGCCAGTGGGAGCCCTTCAACTTGTCTCCTGTGTCCTTCTGATATTACCCCTTAGTCAATGATAGATTCCTTCACGGTGTCTCAGGTTCACAAGGCAGAGTTTCTGCCACAGATCAGAGGTTCATCTACTTTATTCATAAAACTAACTTTTCATTTTATTGTATGTATCTCTCTCTGTATGCTTGTTTTCTGTTTCTTTAATTTCTGCTCTTAGCTTACAAGTTTTCAGTCTTCTTTTCTATAATAGTATAAACATCTAAGGACCTAAGCATCTGTTGAAATACCACTTTTGCTGAGTGTCACAAGTTTTTATATGCAGTATTTTTATCTGGATGTAGTATATTTGAATTATTTGATATATGGTACTTACAACTATTTTTAGCTTTCAATTAAGAATTTTTCTTTCATCCATGAGTTATTTACATGTGTTTTAAATTTTATAATAGTTTATGTTTGCATATTATTTTGTTAGAGTTGGTTTTCATGTCTTTATTTTTTTGTATATATAGGGACAAATTCCCCAAGTAAATTATAGATGCCTCAAAGCAGTACTCATACATTTTGTGTCTATATTCTGATTATGTTTCTTGGCATACAGCAGATGGCATAATAATTATATGTTAGAGAATGAACTGTCATACTTTTTTATTTTCTAGGTATCTAAGATAAATTCTGAATAAGTCTTCAAGTAGGATGGACAGTTACTTTAAAGCAGCAGTCAATGACTTGGACAAACTCCTTGATGATTTTGAACAGAATCCAGGTTTGTTGGTTTTTCATTTTTGTCACTAATGAAATTTATAAATGTCTTTAATTCATTTATCTCAGATATAGTACTCTTAGCAAAATTTGGTTTCAATTTTGGTCACATATTTATCTTCTATAAAAGATTCGCTTATTTCATTATAATATATTCATATATTCTTATACTGAATGGGACCAATAGCCAGAGATAGAAGTAAGATAACTAGAAGTTTCTCTCCAGATGCAAATATAGCTAAAAGAAAAACTTTTGAAATGAACATGTGAACCAGCTAAAAGTAACTTGAAAACTTTACATAATTGGTATTTCATTACTATAAGAGATGGTATTTTCTCATCTTAGAATGAAGACTAGGAAACGGGAGGCTTCGAAGAAAGGAGTTAGATAGTTTTTCAGCTATTCCTTAGTTTGGTTTTTACAGGTTATTTTGAGAGAATTTGTATCACTTCATAATATCTACAGCCAAAAAGAAAAACCCCAAGTACTGTAAATCTAAATAAAAATAATTTTGGAGGTTTTACCATTTTGCAAGAGAGTAATCTATCTCTTAAAAAAAGTTTAGGAGTTTGGAAGTCCTAGAAAACATAACATCTTTGTAGTATAATTTTGATTTGGTTCTCCTAAATAATATTGTGTCTTTATTTTAATTAGATGAACAAGATTATCTCCAAGATGCACAAAATGCATATGATTCTAACCACTGTTCAGTTTCTTCAGAGTTGGCTTCCTCACAGTTAACTTCACCACTACCAAAGGATCAACAGTGCATTAATTGTTGTGCTTCATCAGAAACATGCTATGAAACAAATCAGATTTCACTGAATGAAAAAACTGATGAGGGACTAACTTCCGTACAAAATGAGAAAAATGTAACAGGACTTGATCTCCTTTCTTCTGTGGATGGTAGCACTTCAGATGAAATCCAGCCTTTATATATGGGACGATGTAGTAAACCTGTCTGTGATCTGATAAGCGACATGGGTAACTTAGTTCATGTAACTAATAATGAAGAATATATCAAAAAATTATTGCCAGATGATTTTAAGTCTAGTGCTGATTCTTTGACTGGATTAGATTTATCTTCAGTATCAGAAACTCTTTGTGTTTCATCCCCAGACCATGGTAATAATGCTGTCAGAGAGGAACAAAATTATGTGAACTATGAATTACAAAGTAGAGAAATCAGTGAAACTAAAGAAATGAATGTAAATGTAGATACAACACTTTCAGATTCATGTGATTACAGTGGAAAAGAAAATTTAAAGGACATAAAGAACTCTAATCAGTTAGAACCTGTTGATCTGAACATGGTACCTGCCTCGACTCAACAAAGTTCCCCAATGTTTGATGCCAAAAACAACCTACAACACAATACTCAGCCATGTGAATTAGTAAAAGCTGATGGCTGTGTGGGAAATGACAAAGTACATGCCGCAGTTGTAGCTGACGCAGAATGTTTAAAAGCAGGAGGCAACTCCAGTGCTTTGCCTTGCAGTGTTCCAGAAAATGAAGGTTTATGCTTAAACAATTCAAATTCAAGAGATGAAAATTTCAAATTACCTGACTTCTTTCAAGAAGAAAGGACTGCTGTAGTTATAAAACAGTCTTCAAAAGAAGACTCAAATTTAGACCTTAAAGATAATAAAAATGTAATCCAAGATTCTTCTTCAACCTTGCATGTTTCAGATGAAGATATATACTCCTCATTGTCCTGTCTTCCAGTACATGGGTCTTCGTGTGGATCATTAATTGAAAGTAAAATGCATGATGATTGTTTACATCAGAATGAACATAAAGATAATACACAAGAAGCAGTGACTGTGCATGAAGAAATACAGAAAAGTCCAGGTGGGGAACCATTGAAGGAGACCGATCTTTTGAAACAGGAAAAATCTGAAAATATAACTCATCAGGCATTCATTGACGAGATGGGAGATGGAAAGGTAGATCCTGACCAGAAGGTAATCAGAGTTGGCTCTTTGGATTACTCTGGTAACACCAGCTCTTCTACAGTGGCAGACTCTCAAATGGAGCTTTCTGGTGCTAATGCCTCAGAGTCCTCTGATTATTGTGAAGGTCTCACTTTTCTAAGCAATGATATCAATGGACAAGACTTAGATTACTTTAATATTGATGAAGGCATGAAAAGTGGCACACTCGTTAGTGATGCCGAACTTGATGCCTTTCTGACTGAACAGTATCTTCATACCAGCAACATAAAGCCGTTTGAAGAAAATGTAAATAACTCAAAACTTCAAATGAACCAGACAGATATGAAAGGCCTAGATGATGGAAACCTCAGTAATATATATTTCAATGCTGAAGCAGGAGCTACTGGGGAAAGTCCTGGTAGTAATATGATTTATGAAACAGTAGATAAACAAAGTACAGCAGAAAATGGTGGCCTTTCTTTAGGGGAAAAAAGTACAATTCCAATTGAACAAGGGTTATCTAGCAGTAAGTCTGAAATTACAAATGAATTGTCAGTCTCTGACTTTAACAGTCAATCTGTTCATGTTGGAGGGGCCAGACCTAAGCAGTTGTTTAGCATTTCATCAAGAACAAGGAACTCAAAAGAACCAAGTAAGCCAGATGTTCCAAATATGCCTCAAGGCGAACCCAGCATAACAAATGCCACTGCTCCAGCCTCTTGTACAACAGATTCTACAGCTGATCCTCAGGTTAGCTTCAACTCTAATTACATTGATATAGAAGGCAATTTTGAAGGTGGAGCCAACCTTGTAACTGCAAACGAGGAATCCCTATCTGCAAACACTTGCAAAGAAGGCCTGGTTTTGGGCCAGAAACAACCTACTTGGGTTCCTGATTCCGAAGCTCCAAACTGTATGAACTGCCAAGTCAAATTTACTTTTACAAAACGGCGGCACCACTGCCGAGCATGTGGGAAAGTAAGTTATATAAATCTTTTAAGTCTTTTATTCTTTTGAGACATTTAAAATGAAATTTTGTGTGACAAAAAGCTCATTAATAGATGATTAAAAGATTTAGTTAATTTAAAATCATTGTTTTTTACCTATATGGAAGAATAGAAAGCATTGTCATCGTATAGATTGTGTGAGAGTTGAATAAATGTCACATCATCATGGGTATTATGTACTACGAAATGAGGCACACTGATTACTAATTTTTGTGAAACCTAAGAATTCATGTCCTGATCTGTCAAACATTGACACATCAGATATCCCAAATTCAGCCAGCCTCCGTTTGTCCTTGAATACTTAATTTTAAGACTACTCTGCAGCTAGTGTTATGGCCAAGTAAACACTGAAAGAAAAAGCAAGTTTGTTTATGCAAGGATCAGAACAATGAAGCTGACCTCATTTGTGTTATGACTGCCTTAATTGTCTATAAACTTCTGAGAGTTGGCTATAGAAATAATACTACATTTTTTATTCAGCATTTTTCATCAGTAAGTTGCTGTGAGATCAGCTCTACTCTCTTAGAAAAATAACAAGTCTAGTTTTAAACGTTTTGAATAAAGAACCACAAACAGTATTTTAAATTATAAACTTATTCATTAAAGAAAATTTTTGTTCCCTTCTAATGAACAGAATTGAGTTAAAGGAATTCTCCTTATTAGAGATACAATTTTAAATTGGAAACCTCATTTAAGTAAAAGGTAAAAGCATTTTAATAACTACCTATACCTATAATGATTAGAAAAATTATATAATCAGAATAATGGTTTTTGTTTAATTAGAGTTTGGGCCTCCCCTCCCCCTACCTCCCCGGAGCTCCAGGAGGTATAAGTATGCTGGAAACAGAACCAAATTTGATATTTTATTCTTTATAGGTATTTTGTGGTGTCTGTTGTAATAGGAAGTGTAAACTGCAGTATCTAGAAAAGGAAGCCAGAGTATGTGTGGTCTGCTATGAAACCATTAGTAAAGGTGAGTAGTAACCTGACATATTTTCTTTAAGTAATTGAATATGTCTTAAAAACAATTGGATTGTGACAAAGATAAACTTCTTTATTTCCTTAAGGCGAGGACCTAGTGTTGACTTATCTGGCTTAGGTGGGACATCCCAAGGCTTGGTTTCTCTTCTTTTTGTTCCACTATCACAATTAATACTACCAGTCTGGAAAGGAAGCATTCAGTTTCTGGAGTGGCAGTTCATTAACTTTTAACAGGTACCAAGTCCCTAAATGCTGCATTTCATCTGCCTATTGTTTTTGCCATCATCATTGTTGTCATCATCATCTTAATCTAAACATTTATTGAATACCTACCAATAAATAGTATTTAATCTTATGTATTAATAGCCCATGGCAAGATAATAGTTTGTACCCTTTAGAAAATTGTAACCTAAAATGGTAGTAAAAGATAAGATAAGGTAGTGATATCTATGATTTCATAGATAAATTTATAGGACTGCCACACTATTTGTACATTTTTGTCTCATATTTTTTTCCCTTCTCAATTTTAGAATTTTGTTTGTATGTGTTTCCTATTGTCTCTCTGGCTCCCTGGCTAGCTACCATTATCAGCAATAATCTTTGTGGTCTTGAGTTCTCGCAGTTGTGTGTGTGTGTGTGTGTGTGTGTATTTTGTGTTTTGTGTTTTTTTCCTCAAATATGCATTTGTTCTTTTGAGTACTTCTTGACATTTTCTAAGATTTGTTGACAGTTTAATTCCCAGCAAATATTACTTGGGACTTTTTAAAGACCAGGACTACGTACTAGCTCAGGCAGTGCTTCCTGTTAGCCAGGAGAATAACTACATGATAATTATGTGTTTTTCTCTTTTGAATGAAGATAAATTTTTTCAGCAGTTCTCCAAAAAGCTCTGATGTGAGTCTGTTAGCTTGAGGTAAGCTGCTTTACTCCCTGCTGTTGACCTTTGTTCTGGAAGATAATAGAGTATAAATCTTTTTATATTTCCGTATTATCACCATCATTTATGAAGAAGTTAGTTTAAGTGGTTTTAGTTTTGTTTTTTCTTACACTGTTTCAATAGCCTAGAAGACAGCTGCTCATGCTGTTAGCCATGAAGGTTTGAAACATTTGAGTTGACAGGTCAGATTCTTATGTGAACATTAAAGCATGTTCTGACTGTAGAGTCCAGAAGGGGAGAAGATAGTCATTAAAGACTCTCAGTAGGGTATGGGGCTCAAGTTTTGGTTTATCAAAGAAAATATTTTGAAATGGATTTCTCTATTTAGTTATCTTTTATTTATTCTGTTTGGATATTTTATAGCATGTAATTTCATTTATGGTTCTCTTTATCATTAACTTTATACACCACAAGAAAACATAACTTATTTTAATATCACCTTTAGGGTTGAAAATGTTAGAAGTGATAATTTAAGATAATGCTATTAAATAAGAGAAGAAAGATGGCTCACGGGTTGTGAGACATTTTGTGAAGGATTAGAAGAAAAAATAGTTGAAATAGAAATTGTGGATAATGAGAAAGTTGTGCTGAGACTGTTTCAAGGCAGTATGAATCTGAATGACATTAAGTTGACTTAGGGCAAGATGGAAATTACTTTGAAATCCAGAGTAAGATGTTTGGATTTCACTTGGTTAGCAGAACCCATTTCATGAGAATGCTATCATTTGCAGTCACTTTAGGGAGGCAGTTTTAGTAGTGGCAGCATTTACAGTAGATCAGTTTGGAGATATGCTGAAGGGAGAGCTACCAGTGCTGTTGTGTGTTATTTGGATGAAAACTCATTCAGCAGTATTCAGGTACCATTCTGATTTTGGAGCTCTAGTTAAGAACAAAATAGACTCCCATTTCTCATGGAGCTTACAAATGTAGCAGAAATGGATGGACGGTAGGCAAAAAGAATATCAGATGATGCCAGTATCCTAAATGAAAATAAAAGAGTATAAGAGGGGTAGATAGTAACAGATTAGTGACAAGAGGATGTATATTTTTATAAGGTGGTCAGAGTAAGGTAATATAATATGACTTGTAAGCAGAGACTTGAAGGAAATATGAGAATAAACCTATGTGATTGTCTATGGGAAGAACATTCTAGGCAGAGAGAACAATGAGAGCAAAGACCCTATTCTTGGAGAGTACTTCTTGACTTGTTGAAAAACAAGGAGGGCTGGGTGGCTGAATCATAATGAGCGAGCAGAGTTGTAGTGAGAGATGACGGCAGATAGTGGCTGGGAAGGCCGAGGAGGTCGGGATGCAGGCTTTGTGGGGTCTTGTGAGCTGTTGTAACAATTTAAATGTTAAGTTGGGATATTAAAGGATTTTAAACAGAGGAATGGTGTAATATGATTCATGTTTTAAAAGAATCACTCTGAACTTTGTTAGAAAGAGACTCTAGGGGCACAGGGCAAAAATAGTCATTAAATAACAATAATTTTTTTTAGTAGATACCAAACATAAGCTAAAAATAATATTGAAATAACTAATTGGTCACTTATATTGTGGAAGTGGAGCGCTGCCAAAGTAAGGACATTATCTTTGTCAAGTGCCATTTCTTTTTCTTGCTAAGCCATTGATTTCTTTTTCTTTACAACTTGAAAAATAGAATATTTATCATGCTTTACTTTGAAATTCAAAAAATCAGAGATTTTAATGTTATTTTTTCCCCCTTTATAGCTCAGGCATATGAAAGGATGATGAGCCCAACTGGTTCTAATCTCAAATCTAATCATTCTGATGAATGTGCCACCATCCAGCCTCTACAGGAAACCCAAGCATCCAGTGTACCTTCACCTACAGCTTTACCAACCTCGGCCCTTAAACAACCAAATGTTGAAGGTAACTAGAAGAAAATTCTGTGTCTTAGACTAAATATAAATTATTAAAATAGAAAATTTCTATTGATGACAAGGTCTAGTGAGGAAAGAGAAACCAGACTACATATCAAAAGGAATTTTATACAGGAAACTGGTTATACATGTATATAAGAAGTAAGGAAGAGCAAAAAGTGCCATGGTCAAGTGACTCAGAAATTAGTAACAGCAGGAAGCAACTCCCATCTCTACGGCTGGAGAAACAAAAAGTGAGAGGCAGTATTACTAGAGCGCAGTGCAGGAGGACCGGGAGTTACTTGATTCTAAGACCTGGGATTCAGGGGTTGGGGTACCATGTGGCTGGTGCTGTGACCTCTGGGGGAACACCAACAGGCAAATGCTAGAACCGTCAGGGAGTCTAATAGGATTAGTGCTCAGATGATTGGAGGAGGGTTCTGGGGTTCATGTAAAGGAATACTGAAAATTGTGGGACATGCAGCTGTATCTGGTGGTGCTACAGCTTCAAGAAGCCTGGCAGGAACTAGAAACAGGAAGAATTCCTTCTCTTGTCTTCTAATCTCTTGCCAGTGACTACCATTGGTGGAATCAGACTAGAGGCAACTAGCGCAGGGGTCTGGGAGTTAGTTGCACTTTCCAGACTTGCAACCTGGCATCCAGGAGCATGAGGAAGAAGGGTAGGCTTGGGTTTGAGAGACAATAGGTAAATAACTGGCATATCTCCCTTTCTTTAAAAATCTATTTTTAAATGTATATTTTACCACAATAAAAATGTCCTATAAATCTTTGGACTCTGTTCTTTTTTATAACCCATTGTAGTTTAGGATCTTGAGTCAAGTCTGTGTACTTTTTTAAATATAAACTATTAGTCTATAACATGCTAGACAGTAACTTCAACAGCCAGTTAAAGACAAATTCAGATATTTGTAACAATTATTTAGGACTTTAGTTAATCTGTCACTTCATAATAATTTTTCATTTTTCATTATAACTTAAGGAGATTCAGTATATATAGGAATGGGCAAAAGTAGTTTTACATTTGTGAGTACATGAAATAGAATTAATAAAGCTATTGTAATAATCATAACCTGCATGTCTTTTTCTGTATGGACATCTGTAAACCTACTTTTACAAACCTCTGTATGGTTTTATGTTATAGTTCTAAAGATGAATAAATTTGTTTTTAGAAACATTTATATATTCTCTTATATTGACATCCTAAATTATTAAATTATAAAAGTATTGCAAATACAAGAAAGATACCCTATATAATAGTACACCTGTATTTCAAAAACTATACATGATTCCAGTTCTTTTGGTGTTATCTTTATTATGTTTTGGAAGATAGATATATTGATTTTTAAAATTTATATTTAAAAAAATTTTTAATTTATTGATTTCAGAAAGAGAAAAATACTGATTTGTTGTTTCACCCATTCGTGCATTCATTGGCTGCTCTCTGTGTGTGCCCTGACTGGGGATGAGTCCTGCAACCTTGGCACACGTATTAAGACGTAACCTACTGAGCTATCCCACCAGGGCCTGATTGTTATATTGTTCTAAAATCATCTGGCAGCAGTTTTCATAACCTTCCTCTGTAGATGTTTCATAATACAAGAATAAATATTTATGCTGATATCTAGTCATTTCCTCCAAATTTGGGAGAATATTAACAGATATTAATAAAGTTTAATATTATAAGAACAGAATGTATTATGCTTCTCTTGTTAAATAAAAGAAATGACCTCTGATGTACAAGTGATCCTGTTTCCTTTTTTAGACATTTTATGCCTCATTCTCTTCCTCGTATGTTTTTCTTTGCTTATCTGCCCTGCTCTGATCTAGTCCATTTTTCCTTCCTGTGTCTTAGTCCCTAAATTTTATTCAGTCTTCATTCCATATTCATAAACTTAGTTTTAATAATACAGGCTTTAAACATGCCCTGCTGTGTCTTTAAGATATAACTTCTCCTGTCCACTCCTTTTCTGATTACATGATTCCCAACGTCATGCGGCCTTTGTGTGAATTAGAAAAAGACTTCCATTCTGGGTAGATGTACATAAGGCCATTTGCAACTCTAGGCCTTTGCAACTCTGAGAATGCAGGGATTGACAATTGATAACAAAATCTTTTGAAAATGTTTTCTGACCCATTTTAGTATTAAATCATTGCAATGTTACCAAGCTAAAATGCTTTACTTTTTAAACGGAATCTAGGGTTATGTTCCAAAGAACAGAAGAGAGTATGGTTTGCAGATGGTATATTGCCCAATGGTGAAGTTGCAGATACAACAAAATTCTCATCTGGAAATAAAAGATGTTCTGAAGATTTTAGTCCTGTCTTAACAGATCTGCCCTTGGTAAGGAATCTAAAGAAGACTTGCTAATTTAATAGAATTTTATTTTGTAGATAATTCCTTATGGGATTATTAGGGTACTTCTTCTTTTTCTTTTTTTTAATGCTGTGAGCTTCCTAAATTGAGAAGTATGTGGTGTAGTGAATATATTTTAGATATTACCTTTTTCAGTGTCAAACTTTTTGGTCTCAGTATTTCTTTATGTTCTTAAAAGTTACTGAGAATGCCCAACAGCTGTAAGTTACATGGGTTACACCTGTGGATAATTGCTATGTTAATATTAAAATTGAGAAAAAATTCATTAATTAGAAAATAAACTCATTAATATAAATAATATTTGTGAAAAATTTCAAGACAAAAGTTTAGTCATAGGGATAACATTATTTTACATTTTTGGTATAATGTCTTAATAGGAGACATATTCTCATAAGTGCTTGTATATTCAGTCTGTAGTGATATACTGTCTTGATTAAATTGTATGAAGAAAGTCCTAGGACCTCACTGTCTCTCTGAATGGGTCTTGGAGACACCAGGGATCCTTGGACCACATTTTGAGAAATACTATTACAGGGACATAGAACTGAGATTTTTTTTTTTTTTAAGATTTTTACTTATTTTTAGGGAGGGAGGGAGGGAGGGAGGAAGAGAGGGAGAAAAACATCAATGTGTGAGAGAAACACCAATTGGTTGCCTCTTATACTCCCCGAACTAGGGGCTGAACCTGCAACCCAGGCATGTGCCCTGACCAGGAATTGAACTGGTGACCTTTCAGTTTGCAGTCTGGCACTCAGTCCACTGAGACCATACCAGTCAGGGAGAGAACTACGATTTAGACTAATACTTGTTTTAATAATTTTCCAAGATTTAGTAAAGTTTCTGATGGTGGTATTTCTATTTGCATTTACACGAATGTATTAGGTGTTAAATAGAAGATACATAATGTAGACTCCCAGCCCACTAAGAACTCTCATTGTAAAGTAGCAAAATGCTCATAGAAGCAGGTATTAATACATGAAATAAGAATGCTTTTATTCATTAAACAAATATTTATTGAGAATTTACTCTGTGCCGGTTACCTGGTTTATTCTCGTTACACAAATTGGACAAGATGGGTATGTATCATGCTCTGTTCAAGTTTACAAATCAAATAAATGTATACTATTTGTTAGTAAGAGTTCAGGAGCTAGATTTTACAAATAGCCATTATTACCAAAAGTGTTTCTGAGCTGGCTCCTACCCTCAATCAATATTTTAACAAAATTAAAGTTCTAAGAAGGCTAGTATGTAGTATTTTAGTTCATAAATGGTCTTGTTTAATATTGACTCATGTTTGGCCAGTCTAAAAAGAAGGGGATTTTTCCCTGGCTGGTGTGGCTCAGTGGATTGAGCGATAGCCTGTGAACCAAAGGGTTGCCAGTTCAATTCCCAGTCAGAGCACATTCCTGGGTTCTGGGCCAGGTCCCCAGTAGGGGACACTCAAGCGGCAACCACACATAGATGCTTCTTTCCCTCTCTTTCTCCCTCCCTTCCCCTCTCTAAAAATAAATAAATAAAATATTTAAAATAAAATGCAAAGGGGTTTTATTTAAGCATACTTGAGAAGTAGTTTACTACTGGTGGTTACTGTTGTGGACTATATTTACCACTCTGCTTCCTAACCACTCCCCTCCCTGTCTTTCCCCCTTTCCCCTCCCTTGCTTACCCAAGGCATTTTTTGGTTGTCATGGGAAGGAGAGCCTTTAAGTTGAACTAAGCTTGCTCACTGTGTGATGTGGTATAGGATCCTGAAGTTCTCCTTGCCAACTTTTTCCAGTCTATAAAATTAAAGTCATTACTATCTTACCTGAGCATACAGTAAAGCTAAACTTTATGCTTCTGAATTTAAAGAAGCAAAGTGGTGCCTTTTCTTGGAAAATTAGGCTTCTGAAGAATTTCTGAGCCCATTTTGGTTTTGTTTATTCTTACTAAAAAGATATGTTTGGCTGTAGAGATGCATGTTTCACAGTTGAACAGAGAGTATAAACTGATTTTTTTTATTCCCTATTTTACAGACAGTAAACACAGTGGATCACGCCCAGTCTACTACAGTTGAAAAACCAAACAATGAGATAGGAGTTCTTATAAGAAACGAGATAATTCAGAGCCCTATTTCTCAGGTTTCATCTATGGAAAAGCTGCCTATAAGCACAGGAACGGAGGGGTTACCAACTTCTGGTTCTTTTACACTAGATGATGATGTTTTTGCAGGAACTGAGGAACCATCTAGACCTACTGGTGGTGTAGTTAACAGCAGTTTAGCTGTGGCTAGTACTTCAGATTATAGGTTACTGTGTGGTATTGACAAGAATATGTACAGTAAGGTTAGCCTTCTGCCTGATGATGAGGACAGCTTGCCCCCTCTTCTGGTTGCCTCTGGAGAAAAGGGATCAGGTAGGAGTAGCAGTTATTTAAATTAAAAAAAATTTGTTTTGAGAACATAATGATGAATTTTGTTGTCTCTGATATATGAAATACATTTTTTAAACTTAGTTTGGTTGAAACATGGCTCAGTAACTTTAATTTACAAAAAAAATAATTATTATGTAAAAACAAATTCTAAAAAGATCTGGACTTTTAAGTTGAATGTGACACATTTATCACATCTGACTCTGTAGCTTAGAGACAGAAATCTAGTACAACAGGGAAGCTCACAGGCTTTTAGACCTGAAAGAATTTCCATTGTATTAGAGTTTTGATTCCATATCATTTTTTTAAAGGAGCATAGTGCCTGAAGAAAAGAATATTGGATTGGATAACAAAGCTGGAAATTTTAGTTTCTTATTGGCTGCTTAATATGTATATGACTTGAAGCATCTCTCTTTGGGCATCAGCTTCTTTTTAAAAGAAGAGAACATAGATGATCTGTAAGGTCTTTTTCAAGCTGGAGTCTGTGGCTAGCTTCTGCCTCCTCGTTATCTAAGACACATACATGCTTGTCACCCCAGGCATTATGCTGCACCCTGGAACATGAAGTGATTATGTTCTGCATATGAAATGTAGGAGAATGGAGCTTAGGACCTCTTTATGTCTGTAGGAGCTATTTCATGAACCTGGCTATAGTGGCAAAAATACCTTAAGTCCTGTTCTTTGCAGGCCATGAATATTTTTCTACTAATTGTAAAGATTTTTTGGGTTTTTTTGCCACTTGTTGTTTGACATAGGGCATATGCTCAGCAAGCAACAAGTACAACTTGGCTCTAGATTACTTTCCTAGCATTTGTGAATTTCAGAGTTTATCATTGGAGTGGCTGGCAGACTGGAATCCACTTTACAAAAATGTTTGTTTTAAAATTTTAAAGGTTTGAAATTATATAAGTATGCTGTAGTCAACATTTTTTGTATATATACAACATATCAGGATTTATATGTACTATAATATTAATATTTTTACATAAGTAGAAAAGTAAAAAATGAGTATATGACAGTTGTCCAGGGTATTGATTGACTTTATAGAATGTGGTTGCTTTTGTTTAAATTTAATCAAGCCATTGGTGGATTTCTAAATCTGTTTTTTTTTTTCACTGCAAGCATATTTAACAGGAAGTTGTATTTATTCTAATTATATGTCATTTTCATGATTTAGTGCCTGTAATAGAAGAACACCCATCTCATGAGCAGATCATTTTGCTTCTTGAAGACAAAGATTTTCATCCTGTTACATTTATCCTAAATGCTAATCTACTCGTGAATGTCAAGTTAGTACTTTGTAAGTAGTGATTCATCTTTTTTTGTCTAACTGGTAAGCAGGATTTCTGAGTTAATTACATCTTCGGATTAGATTTTTTTTTAAGGTTTTATTTTATTTATTTTTAGAGAATGGAAGGGAGGGAGAAAAAGAGGGAGAGAAACATCAATGTGTGGTTGTCTCTTGCAAGCCCCCCACTCGGGCCTTGGCTTGCATCCCAGGCATGTGCCCTACACTGGGAATCAAACCCTTTGGTTCACAGGCTGGTGATCAATCCACTGAGCCACACCAGCAAGGGCAGATTTTGACTGTCAGTCATGGAAAATAGGCAGCACTGGATATTGGTTTTTTAGCCAAATATGAATATAAATAAATTTTGCAAATTTATATGCAGCGGGACTTAAAATACAAACTTACAGATTTTTACTAGTGTCCTTCAGTAAGTCCTATGTTAAGGTCATGGGCTCACAGCTGTGCTTTGATGCTCATGATACATTTAACTATATTTCATATAGCCTTTAAATAGAAAGTTGGTAATTGAAATAAACAAGAATTCTGATTTAGTAACACTAAAGACAGTTTAAAGTCAGTGACTTGTGACCTAATTAAAAGTAAGGAAGTACGTAATCTTCAGTAATAAATAATCCTCACTAGTCAACAATGCATCTCTCAGCTTTTCATTCTCTTTGGAACTAACCTGATTCTTACCCACTACATTTCAGCATATTAGTGCATCTTTTATTTTAGTGTTATTTATTAAGTGACTCCATAAGGTAATCTTTCATCTTTTCTCTTTTTTACATTAATCTTATACAATTCAATTTAAATATTTTGTGAGGAGAACTCTGGGAAAATAAGGAATTTGAAAATTGTGCTTCATGCAAAGGACATTATATTTAGTTTTTTTGGTTAATAAAAGTTGCGCTTCATGCAAAGGACATTCATTATATTTAGTTTTTTTGGTTAATAAAAGTTGACATTTATAGTTGTATGCTTTTATCACTTAAGATTCCTCAGACAAATATTGGTACTTCTCAACCAATGGATTGCATGGCTTGGGACAGGCAGAAATTATTATTCTATTGTTATGTTTGCCAAATGAAGATACTGTTCCTAAGGACATCTTCAGACTATTTATCTCCATATATAAGGATGCTCTGAAAGGTATAGCTTTTTATTTTGCTGTTCAGATTAGGGGATGGATAAATTAATTAAAAACATTTATGCTTTTGGCTATGCTAACTGTACTAAAGATTTATTTTGTGAAGCAATTATTGTTTTCTTTGATCTTAATAATTATTTTCAGTCTCCTTAACGCTAGCATTTTATGTAATTAGTGTCTTTACACAGGTTTTTAAAGTGAAAATATATTTGCCTTCTTGATTTTTTTATGTGTCTATATTTTTCTTACTGTTTGTATAAGATTGGGGCACATGTGGTTTTTCACTTGACCATGCAGTAAGGAGAAAAAATTTTAAATGTAGCTTATGGTTAGAAACATTTTCAAATTTTTGTTCACAGTTCCCTATTTCCAGGGGTAACTGAGCTTTGTGCACACAAGGTATTTAATAGATGTTTCTTCAAGAGTGGAAATAAAAAAAATAAATTCTACATTGCCTTTATTTAAGAAAGTTTGTATTGGGACGTTCAAACTCAGAATGCCTCTTTAAAACAATTAAAATCTTTTTTAAATTATTTTATTTCCAGGAAAATACATAGAAAACTTGGACAATATTACCTTTACTGAGACTTTTCTCAGTAACAAAGACCATGGAGGATTCCTGTTTATTACACCTACTTTTCAGAATCTTGATGATCTCCCATTACCAAGTAATCCTTTTCTCTGTGGAATTCTTATTCAGAAGCTAGAGATTCCCTGGGCAAAGGTTTTCCCTATGCGTTTAATGTTGAGATTGGGTGCAGAATATAAAGGTAAGTTTTACATTACTAAGTTAAATTTCATAGGTTCAGACAGACTGAATGAAAATAAGAATTTCAGGGATATCATTAAAATCAAATTTTTAATGGATTAATGGGACCACTCTTTTTTCGGTGTACTTTTAAGATTCCAAAACAACCTTCCTCTACTACCAAATTAGTCTACAAAACCTTGGTATGTCATGAAGTTTCTACATGTTAATGATTATTATATTAACTTACCTTAATATACTTCAAAATATACTTTTTGAATTTCAGAACAAAACATAGAAAACCTTGAAAAGTTTTTTTAAAAAGTAGGTACTGTAGGGAGTTCATTTTATGTAGCCTATGTACTAAGAAGGTAAATTATTGCCCCTTTCAATTTGTGTACATTCTAGAGCCAAACATAAAGGATTTTTGGGTTATCAGTGTTATTGACTATAATCAAGATTTAACTATTTTTAGAGAAGGAAATAACTTAAAAATAGTGGTCGCCATCTTTATTAAGCTTGAGAGTCCTTTTTCTTATTTTTATATTCCTGACATTTAGTTTATCATCCAAAAGTGATGCAGACTGTATCATTTATGTATTTGTGGGCGTGTGTGTGTGTGTGTATTTGAGTGTAAGTTTGTGTGTATCTTTACATATCTACCATTGACACAATTGGAGATTCTAAAGCTGTTATGATATAATGGTCCAGGTTTATATGTATGAGGATATCTAAGTTGAAATTATTTCCAGAGTTAAATTTTTGAATTCCCACCACCCTTCCTTTATCCTTCTTTTCAAGAAATTATTTATTTATTGCATGTGAAGTATACCATGTCTAATGAAATTTTATACATTTGATTCTAATGTAATTTAATAAGTATTTTTTGGAGGAGAATTAAATATATGGAAGTTATAAAGTGATCATTACTATTTCAAAGTGGACAGAAATGGTGAAAGAGATACTTATTTAAATCCCTCCATTTGGCAAATTTATTAAACTGATTTTTGAAGAGTCCTTATGATTTAGGATTTAAATGTGATGCTATGAAGTTGTATAAAAAGTAACAAAATTTAATTTTATCTTAGGTTTTGTGCTGTGTGAACCAAAGAACTTAAGAATTTTCATTCTGAGCCAAACATGACATCCATTCAATCTAATACTTTGTCTCTGATACTAACATTTGTGAGGAGGGAACGTGGACTCTGATCCTGCAGAGCCCATCCTGGGGTCATCACGGATGGGGGAATAAAATAAGTCATTACAGACATGTTTCTTTCTGTCTGCCAGGAGGGCCGTGATACTTCCTTCTAGTGGAGAAAGCCCCGAGCCCTTCTTTTTAAGTGGCTTTTATTGAGAACTGTATGCGCAGGGGTATACAGCAAAGCTCGTAGATCACTGTCAAAAGGCTATGTTTACAGAAAATAGATAGAGATTATAGGTAACAATTGAAGGAACACAAGAGATTTGCCTCAGGTTAGGGTATCACCCACTCAGCCCTGAAATCTGGGGAACTGATCGCATTCTATGCTCAACCCCAAACATCAGTACTCATTAACTTGAGGGTGTTCTTAGCAAGGTAAGTTTCATAGGTTCTGATGCATTCCTTTTCCAGGCCTAATTGTCCCTGGGAACCTCCTGATTCAGTTTAGGACTGCGCCTGCCTTTAGTATTATTTCAAGCCTCAGCCAGGCAGGTGGGGCAGAGCTGCCAAGAGATACAGAGACTTCTTTCAGATAGAATGAGGACTCTGGCCGTGTCAAAGCTGGGTGTTGGAGGGTGAGGGTCTTTTGCCCTTTCTTCATGTCCCCCAAGTTCTTCCCTGATGCCCATGTGGCTGTGCCTGTCTTAGGCTGCTCCTGCCATCGAGTGGTCTTACCCATCACTGACTAACCAGCCATCCTCCAGGGCCAAGCAGGGTGATGTGAGGGAGGCAGGGGCTGTGTCCCTGCCAGGGGGACAGGTTTTGTCTCCTTGGTGGCCTATTTTCCCAAGGCCTCCTTGCTTAGCTCTAGCCTTGGGGCTCTGTCACCTGTCGTTGAGGCTACAGTCCCTGAAACCGTCCAGGCGGGACGGTTCCCACGTATTTGAATGCTATTTTTATGGAAAGTTAGATCATATACTAGCTAATCTTAAGTAATTATGGAACACAGAGCCTGTAAGGTTGGCTAGTTTTGGGCCTGTGTCACTTCTCGATACTAAGTTTGTTTTTCACACACTGAGAGGAAAATCATGGAGCAATAGGAAGGACTTCTCAGAAGATACACAGGGGCTGGAGCTGCAAAGCAGTGATAGCTCTTTAGGGGTGATGAGGTTCAAACCAGCAGTTACACTTAGAAGTTAGCTGGTCTCAGCTGTTTTCTGAGTTCTTTATGTTCTGCTGGATTTTGGTATTTTGGTGTTATTGGTAACCATGCTTCTTCCCCTCCCTCCCCCTTCCCTCCCCCTTCCCTTCCCTTCCCTTGTCTTCTCCTTTCCCTTCCCCCTTCCCTTCCCCCTTTCCTCGCCCCTTCCCTTTCCCTTCCCGTCCCCTTCCTCCCCTTCCTCCCCTCCCTCCCCTCCCCCCACCCTCCCTCCCTCCCGTCCTTCCTTCTTTCGAAAAGATTTTATTTCTTTCTTTATTTTTAGAGAGGAGAAGGAAGGGAGAAAGAGAGGGAAAGAAACATCAATATGTGGTTGCCTCTCACTCACTCCATGCTTCTTTAGACATGAACTTGGTAGTTCGGTGTGGTATGGTTGTGTGTGTATTTATTTTGTTATAGCGATAATGTACCTATGAAAAAGTTAATGACAGAAATTAGAGATCCATGACTAAAAACTGAAAATAACTCTCTGAAATTTGTAATTTTTGAATGGGATTATTTGTTTTATGTTGAGATCATTTAGTTGGAATATCATTAAATGTTGGATTAGATGATTTATGAGGTCCCTTCGTAGCTGACAAGATGTCATTCTAAGCCATAACCTTTTGAAAATAGTGTTTTAAATAAAATTATCTCTATCAAGTTAACAAGGATGTTCCCTCATTCATCAGAGATAAAGTAAAAAGTCAGCATTTGCCTTAACCATATTATTTATCATTTTAATGTCTTTTATCATTATGTGTTATGTTTTTTCCAGTCTATACCCTCTGCCCTCCAAATAATTTAGTTATCCTTTTAAAAACTACACAATGTGTTTGTAATAGCAAAGATGTGAGTTACACTGACTTAAGTTTTTAAAACAGATAATATCAAGTGTGTTTTCTTAGAATTTTAAGGAAGTATATTTGTATACTGGGTATTAGAAAGATTTGTTTGTTCATCACCTAAGCTGAGGTTAAAAATGTTTCCACTTTTTATCATCATATAAATAGTCTTATCTTCCTTTTTTCACCTTTCTTTTTCTTCTAGAGGTCCTGCTGCATTGCCAGCAAAGTACTTTCTTTGTTTTTGGTGTGCAATATTTATAGTGCCCTAAAGAAAAAGAAAAGTAGTTAGGTGACAGACTCCATGTCCCTTCTCATTCTCTGCATTAATTTCTCTGGTTCTATGTACTCCTTTTATCATGTTGACTGAAGAACTATTCAAATTTACTATATAAAGCCATAAATGAGCATAGTTGAATGTTTAATTGTACATGCCTTTAAAATTGTTTAAATTATTGATTTAAGAGAGAGAAACATTGATTTTTTGTTCTACTTACTGATGCATTAATTGATTGATTCTTGTATGTGCCTGACCAGAGATCAAACCTGCAACCTTGACGTTTGTTTCAGGATGACACTTTAACCAACTGAGCTACCGAGTCAGGGCCATGCCTTTAAAATCTTTAACTCTTCATATTTCTTTTTAAATTACCAGAACATTATTGAGGGGGCGGTGTCTAGCCAATTATTGTAATTTTGCAACTGTCATAATTTTATAGAAACATGTGGTGAGAAGATTAAATGCTTTGGAATCAGGCAGGCCTTGTTTCAAATGTTCCACCAGTTACTAAGTTAGTCACCGCAGGCAAATTTATTAATGTCCGTGTATCTACTTTCCCACTTGCACAGTAGGGCTAGACATACTTGCTTCATCAGGTTGTTACAGGGTTTAAATAAGATAATGTATGTGAAGTTCCCAGTTCAGTGTGGCACCTAGTAGATAAGCAGCATAGTTTAATGTCATCTGTTACTTTCCCCAAAGAAATAATGGGGGGCCGGGGTATCCATACTGTTTGGAAAATAAGAATTAAAGATAATTGCCTGGGCCAGTGTGGCTTAGTTGGTTGGAGCATTGTCCTCCAATGTAAACTGTAAACTTGAAGGGTCATGGGTTCGATTTCTGGTCAGGGCACATGCCTGGGTTGCAGGTTCAGTTCCCAGTCCGGTGTGTACAAGAGGCAACTGATTGATGTTTCTCTCTATACATCGATATTTCCCTCCCTCTCTGTCCCTCCCTCCTCTCTAAAATAAAAATGTCATCAGGTGAGGATTTAAAAAAATGAAAATCAAAGGTAATAAATTCAAGGGTTTTGTTGTTTTTTTTTTTGTTTTTTTTTTTTACTGTAACCAGTTTTCCTTTCTCATGTATAGCATACCCTGCTCCTCTAACAAGTATCAGAGACCGAAAACCTCTTTTCGGAGAGATAGGACACACTATTATGAACTTACTTGTTGTGAGTAATTGCACTATTTTATTGTGTTATATTGTTACTTTAAAAATGTGTTTAGATGGGGAAGGATTGGGGGAGGGAGGAGGGGGTGGGTGGGGCAGGGGAAAGTGGTGGCTGGAAAATGGAAACAAATGTATTTGAACAATAAAAAAAATTTAAAAATGAAAAATGTATTTAGAAAATTTTACACACTTATGTTTTCCTATTTTAATTTGGCATGTTTGGTGTAATGAAAGTTTACTTATAATAAATCCTAATTTATTTAACATAAATGGGCTGTTTTTAATGAATTGCTTTTCAGATGAACACATCTCCTAATTTATATGTAACTGATTCTAATTGCCTTTCAATTTGATGGGAGTACCCCTTTTCCAACAGAATCCTCCTAAGCCGCTGCGGAGGGGGAAATAAGTCGTTCCAGACACTCTCGGTCGGCCAGGAAAAGGGGGTGGTGATTCCCTCTAGTGGGGAATGCCCCGAGCCCTTCTCCAGAAGTGGCTTTCATTGAGAATGATAAGCGCAGGGGTATACAGCATGCATGCAAAGCCTATCAGTTTACTTCAGAGGGGTATAGATAATAAATTGAAGAAATACAGAGGTTTGTCCTAAATCAAAGTCTGTTAGACAACTTGGCGCCAGAGGCTCATTAAGGCACAGTTTTCGGGGCTCAGAAATTATCTCCTGATGATGAAGTAAAACACCTGGTTTTTCCTTGTCAGGACAGTGCGAAGCAGAGCAAGCTTCAGTGGATACAGTGCATTCTTTCGTGGGACTGTAGTTCCCAACACAGAAAATGGTCCCCAACAGCAGTTCATTCTGCTGCAGTGCTTACACATTTAAGTAATGTGAGATCTACACAGATGTTGAAGCTTTTGAAAATTTAGTAAAAAAGCATTAGTAAAGTCATTAAGTTTGGTGATTGTGAGCAAAGCGTGGCCTGTTTCCTCATTTGCTTTAGGAAGGATTGGCACAGATGATGTTTCAGGTTCCTTCACACCCCCGATTTCTAAAGTTTTGTGTGTAACTTTTACCAGAGCAAAGTATTTCAGTGAACTTAATTTTATTTGTAATATTCAGTTTCAAGACCTATTTGGAAGATCTTTAACTATAAAGAAGAATCCTTCCTGAGAATGATACTCTTTATTACTGTTGTGGAATAGCCAGAAGGATTAGTTGTTTTTTTAAGTTGGTACTGCTTTTTACATGGCATTTTCACAGTTATGTATCACAAGCCTCAAAGTGATGGATACTCTGAAAAGATTTAATAAATGGGTAAATGTGCCTGGATAACAGTTTAAGGTTTATAGAAATATTTTTTTTATATAGGACCTCCGAAATTACCAGTATACCTTGCATAATATAGATCAGCTATTGATTCATATGGAAATGGGGAAAAGCTGCATAAAAATACCTCGGAAAAAATACAATGATGTAAGTATAACTGCTTTATTCAAATTTTGAAGTAATTACTGACCATTATATTTCTTTAGAAGTGTGTCAGAGTAAATTTGTTTTGCATCAGACTGTTCTAATATACGAGGTCTGTCTGAAAAAAGTCCAGCCATTGTTAATATAACAAGAACAGTTTGCATAATACTGACATAGCCTGGCAGCCAAGAAGAGTGGACTGGAATGTGCATGCGTGAAGAATGGCGACTTCACAGTACTAGGCAGTAGGGCAGTAGACGCAGTTGAGTGAGTTTGTGTACTGTGGCCGTCACATTCAAAATGACTGAGTGAATAGAGCAACAAATCTGCATCAGATTTTGCATTAAGCTTGAATACTCCTCTGTGGAAACTATTTGGATGGTGATTGGCAGCTTCATCACAACAACACACCTGCTCATGCAGCACGTCTTGTGCAGAATTTTTTGGTGAAACATTAAATCACCAGGGTGACTCAGCCCCCCTACAGCCCAGATTTGTCACCCTGCGACTTCTGGCTTTTCCAAAAACTAAAATCACCTTTGAAAGGGAAGAGATTACAGTCTGTTGATGAGATTCAGGAAAGTACAGTGGGGAAGCTGATAGCGATTGGGAGGACTGTGTGAGGTCCCAAGGTGCCTACTTTGAAGGGGAGTGAAGTGTCATCTTTATATGTACAGTGTTTCTTGTAGCTTGTATCTTCTTCAGTAAATGTCTATTTTTCATATTAGATGGCTGGATACCTTCTGGTGGGCCTCATACAGTGGCAAAATATAATATTTTTGAAATTTCAGATTTGTTTCCTAATAAGGCATTTGTTTAATCCTGTTTTTTCATCTAATACATTTGTTTCTATCACATTCTTAGGGAGTTGTCCAAACCAAAGTGTGATAATTATTGAAGTTGGTCAGAAATGTGACACTGAATTAGTGTAACTGATTAAGGCATAAAATGTGAAAAGTGTTTTCTAGATGAATGTTTTTTGCTTTGAATTGTCTTTATTCTTTTTATTGTTCAGTTATAGTTGTCCTGCCTTTTTCCCCATTGCTCTCCCCTACTCCATCCCCCCCAACTCTTACAGTCAGTACCCCGCTCCCATTTTCCATGCCCATCAGTTATCATGTTCCTTTGTTTTCCTTTTCCCCCTCTTTCCCCTGTTATTCCTTTTTCCCCTCCCCTCTGGTCACCGTCAGTTTGTTCTTTATTTCAATGTCTCTGGTTCTGTTTTGCTCATTTGTTTGTTTTGTTTATTAGGTTCCACTTACAAGTGAGATCATATGGTATTTGTCTTTCACCCCTTGGCTTATTTCACTTAGCATAATACTCTCAGGTTCCATCCATGCTGTTGTGAAGGGTAGGAGTTCCTTCTTTCTGCTGTGAAGTATTCCATTATGTAAATGTACCACAGTTTTTTGATCCACTCCTTTACTAATGGTCACTTAGGCTGTTTCCAGCACTTGGCTATTGTAAATTGTGCTGCTATGAACATTGGGGTGCATAGCTTCTTTTGAATTGGTGATTCAGAATTCTTAGGGTGTAGTCCCAGCAGTGGGATCGCTGGATTGAAAGGCAGTACCGTTTTTAGTTTTTTGAAGAAATTACATACTGTTTTCCACAGTGGCTGCACTAGTCTGCATTCCCACCAACACTGTACTAGGGTTGCCTTTACTTCGCAACTTTGCCAGCACTTGTTATTTGTTGATTTATTAGTGAGGGCCATTCTGACTGGTGTGAAGTGGTGCTCAATGTGGTTTTAATTTGCATCTCTCTAATTGGCTAGTGATGTTGAGCGTTTTTTCATGTGTCTATGGGCCCTGTGTATGTTCTCCTTGGGGAAGTGTCTGTTCAGGTCCTTTGCCCATTTTTAAATTGGATTATTTGTCTTTCTGGAGTGGATTCATGTGAGTTCTTTATATATTTTGAAGATCAAACCCTTGTCCAAGGTATCGCTGGCAAATATGTTTTCCCATACAGTTGGTTCCTTTTCCATTTAGTTGATGTTTTCTTTAGCCATGCAGAAGCGTTTTAGTTTGATGTAGTCCCGTTTGTTTATTCTTTCCTTTTTATCCCTTGCCCTAAGGGAACTATTGCCCTAAGGGGAGTGAAAATACTGCTGCGTGGGATATCTGAAATTTTCCTGTCGATGTTTTCCTCTAGGACTTTTATGGTGTCATGATTTATATTTAAGTCTTTTATCCATCTTGAGGGGTTTTTTTTTAAGATTTTATTTATTTATTTTTTATAGAGGGGAAGGGAGGAAGAAAGAGAGGGAGAGAAACATCAGTGTGTGGTTGCCTCTTGAGCACCCTCTACAGGGGACCTGGCTTGCAACCCAGGCATGTGCCCTACACTAGGAATCGAACCTGCGACCCTTTGGATCGCAGGCTGGTGCACAATCCACTGAGTTGCACAAGCCAGGGCCACCTTGAGTTTATTTTGGTGTATGGTGTAAGTTGGTGGTTAAGTTTCATATTTTTGCATGTACTTGTCCAGGTCTCCCAACACCAACTAAATGAGTGTGCGGTTTTTTTTTTCCAGGTAATGAAAGTAATAAATTCTTCTAATGAGCATGTCATTAGCATTGGAGCTAGTTTTAGTACAGAAGCAGATTCTCATCTAGTCTGTATACAGAATGATGGAGTTTATCAAACACAGGCCAACAGTGCCACTGGGCACCCGAGAAAAGGTGAGTATTGGTTCCTAGTGTTGATCCATTAAAACACTTCAATAAGTAGAATTCTTTCAAAGAGGAAATATATATATCTTATTTATTTCCTGAATTGATGATAAAACAATATGCTGTAAAATCTTATCTACATGACATTATAAAATTGCTCCTAATTTGAGTTTTTCTTTTGGGCTACATTAGCTTTAAAGATTTGGAGCACTGTATATATACCTTCATACTTGTATGTCCCCTTTGGTGGGATCCTTTTTTTCCCATTATTTCTGTCTAGAATGAGGTTTATTTCACCTTTTTTTACTCTTTGCTCCAACCCTATTAATAGGAGCACACAGTAGATACGAATGTAGACTAATTTATAAAACTGTAAGTGGTTAGGGACAGAAAATGGTAAAGGTGGTAGAGGAAACAGCATGCGTGACATTACTCTCAGTTCTGGCTAATGGCCCCAGAGACTGCTGTGATTACCAGACCCTTGCAGTAGAGGGCCTAACAAATGGAAAGTAAAGTGGAAGTACACTGTAAATTAATACATGATTATAAAATTACACACTTAAAATAGTCTTGACATCTGTCTGCTAATAAAATTTTTTCTTCTGATTATAAAAGTGATACATACTCATTTGTAGTAAGCTTGGAAAATATGTTTTAAAAGAGTAGTAAAAGCAAAGTAAGTCAATATATGGCCATTGTTGACATTTCTGCTGTATTTACTTTTTATATTTATATGTTATATAGATGATTTTATACTGAATATTCACACTTTTGTATTGTGCTTTTCTCACTTGACGTGTCACTGATACTTTTGACATTAAAATTTAACAACTATTTAATATTTGTCAAATAGGTATATATTTATATTGTATAAGTTAAAAAGTTATAAATATTTATAGTACAAAGTCTCTTTTCCTCCCTTGACCCTCAGGCTACCCTTTTCTCCTCCCCACAGGCAACCAAACCAGTGTTACCAGTTTCTTCTATATCCTGTCTGAGACATTTTTGTTTGTATGTTTATTTAAGCAAACACACTCACACTCACACACACACACTCTCTCTCTCTCTCTCTCTCTCTCTTTCTTTCTCCCTCTCTCCCCCCTTTCTTCCATCTTTTTTTTTAATTGAAAACAGATTTAATAATTTAAGGCAAACCGTCAGTTGTCATTGTCTACCTGACAATTAAAAATGTGGTCCTACACATATTGAAGACATACACTTGATGAAATATCTATTCCTAGAAAGAGAAAAAATGGGGCAAGTTGTTTAACCTTAACTGCCCTATTTCTCTATCTGTACTATGGATATATGTTATTTGGGGATACTATTTAGGTTTTCTGTATGTGTGTGCTTTCTGTGTTTTCTATTTTCACCTCCCTCATTCAAATATCTCCCTGGCTTATTTTTCAGGGGAGGTTTGTGATTTTTTTTTTAAATAAGTTTGAGTCTAAGAAAACAAAGATTTCCTGGGCCAAGACCTCTTCTACTTTTTTAAATAAGTTGTAACATTTGTTCCATAATGCCCCTTGCTTTTTCTTAACACATTTTGAATATTATTCTATGTTGGTATATAAAAAATTTTCTCATTCCACATAACTTTCCACTTTATATGTATATGTCATTTAATTGCCCCTTACTGATGGACATGACTTTTATCAATCCTTGGCTGGCTCTTTATAAAAATATACTGTGAATAACCTTGTACACATGCCATTAAATTCTATAAATGGAATTGGTGTATTAAAGGATACATGTATTTGAAATTTTAATAGGTAATTATCAAGTTGTCCACCCAGAGAGTATTCCGATTATGCTCTCACCAGTAGTAGATGTTCATTTTCTCATACCCTCCCTGATACGGACACACATATTTTAAATAGTACAATAGTCCATCACTTATTAGGTACAAACATTAAATTACCTTTATGCAATATTTACCTTAATTTTGTTTATTAGCTTTTTAATATAAGTTGTTGGGGGCATGGCATTTATCAGGTACTTAAAATGTGCTGTGCTCCACATTTTACATTTAACAAATACCATATAACATAAAATAGGACAAGTTAAAATATAATTTTTTTAAATCAGTGACAGGTGCAAGTTTTGTGGTATTCAATGGAGCTCTAAAAGCATCTTCAGGATATCTTGCTAAGTCCAGCATAGTTGAAGGTAAGAGTTTCATCTTTAAGATTGTTGTAATGTAAAGATGTTTTCCATTTCTTTTTGTAAATGTATTTGGTAGTTATGTAAAAGAATATATGTAAGTTATGAGGTTATATAAAAGAATATATGTAAGTACCACAAACTTCTGTGAAATCATTATGCAGCCCAAAAACTGGAACATGACCAATATTTGAGTCTATTTATACCTTCTCCTTCCCTCTCCAAAAATTAACTATTAGACCAAATACTGTTTCTCATTCTCTTGCTTATTTTTTTCACACTATATAAACATATGCCTAAATACTATATGGTTTATTTATGCTTATTTGGGAGATTTATAAAAATGATATTCTTCAAATAGCCTTATGGAACTTAGTATTTTCATGTGACATTATGTCTCTAAAATTTATGCAGATTGTTGCCAACAACTGTAGCTTGTTTGTTTTCAGTGCTATTAAATATTTTATTTTGTGAATGTATGACAATTTACCTTTTAATCATGGACCTCTGGGTTGGTTTTCTTTTTTTACTATTATGAACAATGGTGCTAATAGCATTCTTATTGGTGTGAGCTGACATTGGGCACATGTCTAAGAGTTTCTCTAGAGTATAGCTCCAGGAGTGGAATTTCTAGGCAAACAGATTAGAAAATGTTCAACTTTATATGATAATGCTAAATTATTTTCATCAGAATATATAGGATTTCCCATTGATATATATTTTCTTCAAACAGTTATTTTTAAAATTGTATTTTATTGATTATGCTATTGCTGTTGTCCCCATTTTTCTCCCTTTGGCCCCCTCTGCCCAGCACACTCCACCCCCTCAGGCAGTCCCCACACCATTGTTCATGTGCATGGGTCATGCATATAATTTCTTTGGCTTCTCCATTCCCTATGCTGAACATTACATCCCCATGAATATTGTGTAACTACCAATTTGTGCTTCTCAATCCCTTCTCCTTTTCACCTATTCTCCCAACCCCCCTACCATCTGGTCGCCATCAAACCATTCTCTGCATTTATTCTGTTTCTGTTCTGTTTGTTTGCTTTGTTTGTTTTTTAGATTCAATTGTTGATAAGTACATATTTATTGCCATTTTATTGTTCATAGTTTTGATATTCTTCTTAAATAAGTCCCTTTAACATTTCATTTAATAATGTTTTGATTATGATGAACTCCTTTAGCTTTTTCTTGTCTGGGAATCTCTTTATCTGCCCTTAAATTCTAAATGATAGTTTTGCTGCATTGAGTGATCTTGGCCGTAGGTCTTCAAAAATACCACTTTGAATATTTCTTGCCAGTCTCTTTTAGCCTGTAAAATTTACTTTGAAAAATTAATTGACACTCCCGTGGGAACTCCCTTGTAGTTATCTACCTGCATTTCTCTTGCTGCCTTTAAGATTCTCTCTCTTTAACCTTTGGCATTTTGATTATTCTGTGTCTTGGAGTAGGTCTCTTTGCATCCATCTTGTTTGGGACTCTGTGTTTCCTGGGCTTGCATGTCTGTTTCCTTCACCAAACAAGGGAAGTTTTCTTTCATTGTTTTTTTCAAAAAGATTTCCAATTTCTTGTTCTTTCTCTTATCCTTTTGGCACCCCTATAATGTGACTGCTGGAACACTTGAAGTTGTCCCGGAGGCTCCTTATACTATCCTTGTTGTTTTGGATTCTTTTTTCTGTTTGCAGTTCTGGTTGGTTGTTTTTTGCTTCTTTATGTTCCAAATCATTGATTTGATTCTTGGCTCCATCCACTCTATGATTGATTCCCTGTAAATTGTTCTTTATTTCAATTAGTGTATCATTCATTTCTTACTAAATCTTTTTTATGCTATTGAGGTCCTCATTAAGTTCCTTGAACATCCCAATAACCAGTGTTTTGAATTCTGCATCTGATGGATTGTTTATCTCCATATTGTTTAGTTTTTTTCCTGGAGTTCTGATCTCCTCTTTCATTTGGGCCATGTTTCTAGGTCTTTTCATCTTGGCAGCCTCCATGTGTTTGTTTCTATGTATTAGGTAGAGAAGTTATGACTCTTGTCTTGGTAGTGTGGCCTAGTATAGTAGGTCACCTGTAGGGTCCAAGAGCACAATCTCCCCTATCACTCAAGCTGGGTACTTGAGTTGTGCCCTCTGTGTGGGCTGAGTACACTGTCCTCTTGTAGTTGAGCCTTGATTGCTCTTGACAGGTCAATGGGAGGGATTTACCCAGGCCAATCAGCTGCCAGGATTAGCCATGACCACTGACCATCAACTTCTGCTCTCTGGGGGGGATCAGCTGTGCAAGAGGCACACTGCACATGGCAGGGCTTACTTCAGTAGGGCTCTGGTGCCCACTTGTGTTCTGTCTGGTGCCACCTGGCATAAGCTATAAAGCGATCTTCAGCTGGCTGCTTCTTGTGCTGGACTTGGAGGTGCCCTAGTGAGGCCAGACTGTGAACCAAGGTCAGCTGCTGCTAGTGCCGGGCCTGGGGCCACTTAGCAAGGTACGAGGGGCTTGCTGAGACCAGCTGCTACTTGTTTGAGAGGATTTAGGAAGATCAGAAGCATGAGCCAAGGCAAGTCATTCATATGGAAAATCCACTGTAACTGTTTGGGTGGGCCCGTAAGTAAGTCTGGTAGGGCTGAGTCTTAGGGAATCACCAGGGTGGGGAAACAGTGTGAGGTAGGTTGATGGAGTCTCAGATATGGTGTCCGCCACGCTCTGTGGGCTGTGGTGGGAGGTCTCAGAAGAGGAGCAATGGCCTCTGTCAGCAGTTCTTTCTTAAAGAAAGCTGTCCCCCATCTCTCACCCTGATGCCAGACACTTCAGTGCTTCCCGGTATGCCAGTGGTGCTTCTCAAACTTCTGCCTGGGTGCTGGAACTTACCCGAAGTGAGTTCGAGTAAGTCTGTGTGTGGGCCCTTTAAGAGGAACTGCCTGGGAATCCAGCAGTCTCTTCCATTGATTCCATCTCTACTGATCTGTACAGCCAGAATCCACGGGGACTTATCATCCCAGCAGTAGAACCCTGGGCTGGGGGGCCTGGCCCGGAGCTGGGACCTTGGGTGTGGGATCAACCCATTCCATGTCTCCATATCTCTACATCTCTGCCTCTCCTTCCGGTCTGGGTAGATGTGGTGTCTTATTCTGTGGATGCAATACCTCCATTTAACTTGATTTCTGCTGGTTCTAGTAATGGTTTTTCTATAGGTTAGTTGTAATTTTGATGTGGTTGTACAAGGAGGCAAGCTATGTTTACCTAGGCCACCATCTTGGAGATCTCTTGATCAAACGTAATTTTATCAGACTACTTAATTTGTGTCAGTCTGGAAGGTATCTCTGAATATTATCATTATTAACATACCCCTAATAAGTAGAGCATCGTATGACCTCCTTACTGGACATATATGTTGCCTTTTCTGTGAAATGCCTGTTCATATCTTTTGCCCATTTTTCTGTGTGTTGTATCTTTTTTGTTAACTGAATTTAGTTACATAGTCTTTTATATATTTTAGATATCCTCCACCATTTTATAGTGTAATTTTAATAGGTCTTCATTTTAATGCAATATAGTTTATTAATTTTTTATAGTTAATGCTTTTTATTTAAGAAATGTTTCTATCCTGTGGTTAAAAAGATGTTCTCTTGTTCTGACCTCAAAGAATTAAAGTTCTGCCTTTAAAAAATAAATAAAAAAAGGTCTGCCTTTTATATGTGAGTCCTTAATTTATGTGGACTTTATTATAGGTATGTGTAAGGCAGGGATCCATTGACACTCTTCTGCATTTGAATAGGAATTGACCCAGCATCAGTGATTTAATTCTTTTAATGACGGAGGTTTTTACTTGTACCACCTCCTACACCAAGTGTGTCGGTTTTTTTCCTCACCTCAACTAGTTTTCTAGTTTTCTGACACCAACTGGGTGTCCAACAATTCAATTAAATTCTGACATTAACTACACAGAGATATATATAGCACAGACCCCACAGGTTAAGGGCTCAGTTGCACAAGACTGCCCCCCACTTCAGATGCCACTGAGAGGTCTGGGGCCTCTCATACTTCTAACTGGCTATAAACAAGAGGATCCCACCACATCCTCAGGTTCAGTAATTGCTAGAATAGCTCACAGAACTCAGGAAATACTTTATGTTTACTGGCTTATTATAAAATATTTGTTAAGGGATATAACTCAGAAACAACCAAATGGAAGATGAGCATAGGGCAGGGTATGGGAAAGGGGTCAGGGAGATTCCATGCCCTCTCCCAGGCCTACTATCCTTCCATCGTATCACCCTTCTAGTACCTTGATGTGTTTGACAACTTGGAAGCTCTCCAGACCCTGAATTTTACTGGTTTTCATGGAAGTTTCATTATGTAGGCATGCTTGATTAAATCACTGGCCATTGCTAATTGAACTCAATCTCCAGCCCTTTTCTGCAGTTCTAGACATAGGACGCAAAGTGACCCTTACACAAAGTCTTCTGTGCCCCTTCCTCAGTGTCTTAACCCCACATCCCAGGATCCCCCGGACTGTTATTTCTGGTTTTTCAGGCCAGTAGGGCCATTGTAGGCTGAATGGATCACCATGTAGACATTGTCCCAAGAAGAGAGCCTGGGCAATTGTGCGCTCATGGTATTGCACTTCCTGCTGTTTACTACCTGAAGTAATTGCCACATACATTTTGCATAGTTTTATGGTTGATTATTATGATAGGGCTTGTTTGGTATCATAGCCAGTAGTGGAATTTTTTTTAACCATTTATTTAAAATTTTCTTTTTTGCCATTCATGGTTTTTCTTTTACTGATTTTAGAGAGAGGGGATGGGAGGGAGAGAGGGAGAGAAACATTGATGTTAAAGAGAAACATGGATTGGTTGCCTCTCGTCCATGCCCCAACTGGGGACCAAACCCGCATCCCAGGCATGTGCCCTGACTGGGAATCAAACCTGCGATCTTTTGGTTTGTAGGACAACACTCAATGGAGCTACATATACCAGGGCAAAAATTTAAAACAAAAATTTTTTTTTACCATTAAAGAAAGAACCGTTAACTTCGTGAAATAGCTTTCTTATTTCTTAATATAAAACAACCATTAAGATGATTTAACAGATGATTTAAAACATATCTAACATAGAACAAAATATGTTTGTATTTTGATACAAATTTTATGACTTAGACATATACTTTTTTCTTATTTTTTCCTTTTAAATATTGTTTTTGTTATTACAGTTGTCCCAGATTTACCTCCTTTGCCCCCCCAACCCCCATGCCCATGGATCATGCATATATGTGGCGTAGATATATAAATTTATATTTAGTAAAATAAATGTGAAACATAACTCTCATTTTAGATGGCTTAATGGTACAAATAACTCCAGAGACCATGGATGGCTTGCGGCTAGCTCTACGAGAACAAAAAGACTTTAAAATTACATGTGGGAAAGTTGATGCTGTAGACCTGAGAGAATATGTGGATATCTGCTGGGTAGATTCTGAAGAAAAAGGAAACAAAGGGTAGGGACTTTTTGTTACGAAAATGTAACTGATTTGATAGGAGGGGGAAAGATAATATTCTGTTAATAAAAATAAATATTTTATTAATAAGTACAGAGTTATACCCTGGATCTCGATGCTTATACCCCAATCAATGAATGCAGTCTGATTTTTTCAAACATGTACCTAACCAGACCCATATGTATTTTTTTGGCCAGGATGCTGTAAATTATTGAAGGGTGGTCAGTTGGGAGGGGACCAGTGACAAAAGGTCTGTTAAATAGCAGTGTGGGCTTAATGCCTAGGCTGAGAAAGGCAAGATACTTTTTCTGTGGTATGGTACCTATTTTTGTCAAGAAGGTAAAGTATTCCCTTTGGATTGTTTTATATTGATTCATTGTATATACAAACAACTGAATTTAACAATATATAGTTTAGAGGCCTTACAGAATATTATTGCCATTCCTTCCTCTTTTCAGTTACAGTTTCCTTCCTTTCCTCACTCCCTCCCCACCCCATCTCTATCTCTAGTCCTCTCTCTCTCTCTCTTTTTTGAGAATGGGTAAGGGTTCTGAAGCAAAGAAAGAAGAAGAGGACTAATGCTGAAGGATTCTAAAATAGAATTTTTGAAATTTATGAGACAGCTTTTCTGTTAGGAGACTAAGGTATTTTAAACCTCAGGTCTGAATTGCATGAGACAGCTTCTCTCTTAGGAGACTATTTAAGGTATTTTAAATCTCACGTCTGAATTGGACATGTGAAAAACTAGATATAATTTGCTACACAATCAAGAAGTCTTGGTAAATGAATATAAACTACAGTTTTAATTATTTTGTACATAATTGAGATATCTTACTGCTGGTTTAAATTTATAACTTTCATAATTTTTCTCCTTATTACATTTGTTCAAATCTAGTAATCCATTTCATAAGAAGTACCTTAGTAGTAATAATTCTGTTGTATTATGTTTTATTCTGTAGTGTCCTTAGTTCCGTGGATGGAATATCATTACAAGGATTCCTAAGTGAGAAAATAAAACTGGAAGCAGATTTTGAAACTGATGAGAAGATTGTAAAGTGTACTGAGGTAACTTTAAAAAGAAGTTCCCTTCCTCTTACATGCTGTGTTTGGATATGGTTTTTGTTTTTTTAACTGGGAGCTTTTGCAGTACTCAACCTCAATGTTTAAGCACAGCTTATCACACTTTTTACATTACACGTTAAGACACATATTTTTTACCAGACTTCCAAATTTTATAAAACCAGATTTGTATTTCTGTAATATTATTTCAGGCTACTGTATGATGGTATTGCCTGCCAGCTCTTAGGTATCAAGCCACAACGTTGTGGTGTCTGGGACAGTGCTCCAGCCACCTGAGCCACGCAGCCAGGGCTGCCTGTAATATTTTCATTTTTCTCTTATTTTACAAAAATTAAAATATCTTACATCTATTTATAATCACATGCAAGTTATTTTTTAAATGTTTATTCCTTCTTTTCTTTCTTTCTTAAGAAACGGATATGAAACTAGAGACTCCTAAACCCTTAGTCCACCTCCATACTCACCCTCACTCTACCTCCCAGGTCAGGCAGTGTTACTCATTGTGTATGGATTCTTCATGATTTTATGCATGCACAAGATAGAAACTATAGAGGATGTAGAAATTATAGGACATTATTTCTTTTTTTCATCCTAACTTTATTAAGATGTCCTTATGGGATGGTAATCTCATAGGGAAGACTCATTAGTATCCTTTTCTAAACTGAGTTAACAAGGTTTTGTTGGTACAGGTTAACTTTAGGCAAAAATAGATATTATTCCTAAATTTCATAACCTTTAGATTTAAATCAACTTACAGATCAGAGTGTGTGTGTGTGTGTGATCATATATTTATATTACTCTTTAAGCCAGTGAATTTCATGGCACTAACATTGGAATTTTATTAATAAAGTTGAATCAAAAGCAGTAATTGTTGCATTTTAAAATCATGACTTGTTTCCTAATTAAATATATTTCAGGTGTTCTACTTTCCAAAGGACCAGGATTTATCTATTTCAACAACTCGTTATCAGTTTGCAAAAGAAATAGCCATGGCTTGCAGTGCTGCACTGTGCCCTCATCTGAAAACTCTAAAGAGTAATGGGATGAATAAAATTGGCCTCAGAGTTTCCATTGACACTGATGTGGTGAGGCATGTTTTTGGGATATATTTTTGAAATGAATGTATCATGTATTAAAATGCTCAAAGGTTTTTCTTTAACCTTATATTTTGGGATGAATGAAGACAACAAATATTTGTTGAACATTATTGTGTACATATACTTCATGTATGTTATCTCCTTTACTCTCCACAATGGGTCAGCAAGCTTTTTATTGTTCAGTTAGTTGTTCCCATTTTCCCCCCATTGCTCTCCCCTGCCCCTGCCCCGCCCCCATCCCTCAGTCAGTCCCTACCCTGTAGTCCATTACCACGGGTCCTTTTTACGTGTTCCGTGACTAGACCCTTCCCCTCCTTTACCCTGTTATCTCTCTCCTCTCTCCCCTCTGGTCACTCTCAGTTTGTTCCTTATTTCCCTGTTTCTGTTTTGCTCATTTCTTTGTTTTGTTCATTATGCAATTTTTTAAAAATTTTTTTTAAATTTATTTTTTCAAATACATTTGTCTCTGCCTACCCCCCACCACTTTCCCTTGCTCCCTCTCTCCTTCCCTCCCTCAGCTCTTCCCCTTTGGTTTTGTCCATGAATCCTTGCTATATGTTCCTTGACTTTCCCCTTCCCTTCCTTTTCCACACCCCCCGCTCCCTCCTTCCTTCTTGTCTCTGTTGATTTCTTTTCCTTTCAGTGTTGCTGGTCTTATTTTCCTTGCATCTTTGTATTGTTGGTTAGGTACCACTTATAGGTGAGATCATATGGTATTTGTCTTTCGCCCCCTGGCTTATTTTGCTTAGCATAATGCTCTCCAGTTCCATCCATGCTATCGTGAAGTTCAGTAGTTCTTTTTTTCTTTCTGCTGCTTAGTATTCCATTGTGTATATGTACCATCACTTTTTGATCCAATCATCTACTGATGGGCATTTAGGTTGCTTCCAACACTTGGCTATTGTAAATTGTGCTGCTATGAACATTGGGGTGCATAGGTTCTTTTGTATTGGTGTTTTGGTATTCTTAGGGTATAGTCCCAACAGGGGAATCACTGGATCAAAAGGCAGTTCCATTTTCAGCTTTTTGAGGAAATTCCACACTGCTTTCCACAGTGGCTGCACCAGTCTGCATTCCCACCCACAGTGGACTAGGGTTCCCTTTTCTCCACAGCCTCGCCAGCACCTGTTGTTTGTTGATCTGTTTATGATGGCCATTCTGACCGGTGTGAGGTGGTAACTCATGGTGGTTTTGATCTGCATTTCTCTGATGGCTAGTGATGCTGAGCACCTTTCAAATGCCTCTGGGCCCTCTGTATCTCCTCCTTGGAAAAGCATCTGCCCAGGTCCTTTGCCCATTTTTTGATTGGATCGTTTGTCTTTTTAGAGTGGAGTCGAGTGAGTTCTTTATATATCTTGGAGATCAAACCTCTGTCTGATGTATAATTAGCGAATACATTTTCCCATAGGGTTGGCTCCCTTTTCATTTTGCTGATGTTTTCTTTTGCCATGCAGAAGCTTCTTATTTTGATGAGGTCCCACTTGTTTATTCTTTCCTTTATGTCCCTTGCTTTAGGAGACATATCAGTGAAAAAATTGCTGCGTGGGATATCTGAGTTTCCTACCAATGTTCTCCTCTAGGACTTTTATGGTGTTGCGACTTATATTTAAGTCTTTTATCCATCTTGAGTTTATTTTTGTGTATGGTGATCCAATTTCAATTTTTTGCATGTAGCCGTCCAGCTCTCCCAACACCATTTGTTGAAGAGGCTGTTATTGCTCCATTTTATGCTTCTGCCCCCTTTGTCAAATATTAGATGCCCATAGAGACCTGGGCTTATTTCTGGGCTTTCTATTCTGTTCCATTGGTCTATGGGTCTGTTCTTGTGCCAGTACCAGATTGTTTTGAGTATGGTGGCTTTGTAGTAGAGTTTGATGTCCGGTATTGTGATCCCTCCTACTTTGTGTTTCTTTCTCAAAATTGCTGCGGCTATTCGGGGTCGTTTATGGTTCCATATAAATTTTTGGAATGTCTGTTCTATTTCTGTGAAATATGTCATTGGTATCTTAATAGGGATTGCGTTGAATCTATAAATTGCTTTGGGTAGTATGGACATTTTGATGATATTAATTCTTCCAATCCATGAGCATGGTATATGCTTCCATTTATTTGTGTCTTCCTTAATTTCTTTTTTCAATGTTGTATAGTTTTCTGCGTACAGGTCTTTTACGTCTTTGGTTAAATTTATGCCTAGGTACTTTATATTTTTTCTTGCTATATTGAATGGTATTTTTTCTCTGATTTCTTCTTCTTCTATTGCATTGCTGGTGTACAAAAATACCTTTGATTTCTGAATGTTGACTTTGTATCCTGCTGTTTTGCCAAATTCACTTATTAGGTCGAGGAGTTTTTTGGTAGAGTCTACAGGGTTCTCTATGTACACTATCATGTCATCTGCAAACAATGATAGTTTTACTTCCTCCTTTCCTATTTGGATGCCTTTTATCTCTTTCTCTTGTCTGACCGCTGTGGCTAGGACTTCCAATACGATGTTGAAAAGAAGCGGTGGGAGCGGATATCCTTGTTGTGTTCCCGATCTTAGTGGGAAAGCTTTCAGTTTTTGCCCGTTGAGTATGATATTGGCTGTAGGTTTTTCATATATGGCCTTTATTACATTGAGGAATACCCCATTTATTCCCATTTTGCTGAGTGTTTTGATCATTAATGGGTGCTGTACCTTATCGAGTGCTTTTTCTGCATCTATCGAGATGATCATGTGGTTTTTGTCTTTTCTTTTATTTATGTGATATATCACGTTTACTGATTTGCGTATATTGAACCATCCCTGCACGACTGGGATGAATCCCACTTGATCGTGGTGGATAATCTTTTGAATGTATTGCTGGATGCAGTTTGCCAATATTTTGTTGAGGATTTTAGCATCTATGTTCATCAGCGAAATTGGCCTGTAGTTTTCTTTCTTTGTAGGGTCTTTATCTGGTTTTGGGATCAGGGTGCTGCTGGCCTCATAGAGAGAGTCTGGGAGTCTTCCCTCCTCTTGGATTTTTTAGAATAGTCTGAGAAGGACAGGGGTTAGCTCTTCCTTAAATGTTTTGTAAAATTCTCCTGTGAAACTGTCCGGCCCTGGGCTTTTGTGTGCTGGGAGTTTCTTGGTTACTGCTTCAATTTCCCCAGCTGTTATCGGTCTGTTCAAGCTTTCTGTTTCTTCCTCCTTCAGTGTTGGAAGATTATACTTTTCTAAAAATTTGTCCATTTCATCAAGATTTCTTGGCATATAATTGTTCATAGTAGTTTCTGACGATCCTTTGTATTTCTGTGCTATCAGTTGTTATTTCTCCTCTTTCATTTCTGTTATTATTAATTTGGGTCCTCTCCCTTTTATTCTTGATGAGTCTGCTTAAAGGCTTGTCAATTTTATTTATCTTTTCAAAGAACCAGCTTCTGGATTGGTTGATCCTCTGAATTGTTCTTTTCGTCTCTATGTCATTCAGTTCTGCTCTAATCTTGACTATTTCCTTCCTTCTACTTGCTCTGGGATTTATTTGTTGTTGTTTCTCCAGTTCTTGAAGTTGTAGTGTTAGGTCTTTTATTTGAAATGTTTCTATCTTTTTTAGGTAAGCCTGTATTGCTATGAAGTTCCCTCTCAGGACCGCCTTTGCTGTGTCCCATAGGTTTTGGACTATTGTCTGTTCATTTTCATTTATTTCCAGAAATTTTTTGATTTCTTCTCTTATCTCATTATTGACCCATTCATTGTTTAATAGTCTACTGTTCAGTCTCCATGAGTTTGCAAGTTTTTGAAGTTTCTCTTTGAGGTTGATTTCCAGTTTCAATCCCTTGTGGTCCGAGAAAAGTTTGGTATTATTTCAATTTTCCTGAACTTGCTGAAGTTTGCTTTGTGTCCTATCATGTGGTCTATCTTTGAAAAACTGCTATGAGCATTTGAAAAGAATGTGTATTTTTCTTCTTTGGGATGTAAGGTTCTATATATGTCAGTTAAGTCTCTTTGATTCAGTGTGTCATTCAGCGCCACAGTATGTTTATTAATGTTTTGTTTGGAAGATCTGTCCATTTCTGAGAGTGGGGTGTTGAAATCCCCTACTATCAGTGTGTTGCTGTCTATATCTTTTTTGAAGTCATCCAACAATTTCCTTATAAACTTGGGGGCTCCTATATTGGGAGCATATAAGTTTAAAATGTTTATGACTTCTTGATAGATTCTTCCTTTAAGTATTATAAAGTGCCCCTCTGGGTCTCTTTTTATGGCCGTTGTTTTGAAATCTACTTTGTCTGATACAAGTATGGCAACCCCGGCCTTTTTCTCATGCCCATTTGCTTGGAATATTTTTTTCCATCCCTTTACTTTCAATCTGTGTAGGTCTCTTGCTCTGAGGTCAGTCTCTTGTAGGCAGCATACGTGTGGGTCATGTTTTCTTATCCATTCAGCTACCCTGTGTCTTTTGATTGGGGCATTTAGTCCATTCACTTTGAGAGATATTACTGATAGAAACTTACTCATCTTTTCTCTTTGTACCTGTGTTCCTCTCTGTCTCATTCTTTTCCTTCATCTGCTTAAACCAGTCCCCTTAGCATATCTTGGAGTGCTGGTTTGGTAGAGATGTATTCTTTTAGCCTTCTCTTGTCTGGGATACTCCGTATTTCCCCTTCTCTTTTAATTGAGAGCCTAGCTGGGTAGAGCAGCCTTGGCTGTATGCCGTTGCTTTTCATGACTTGGAATATTTGTTGCCATTCCCTTCTGGCTTGTAGTGTTTCTGTTGAGAAGTCAGCTCCTAGGCGTATCGGGGCCCCCTTGTATGTTACTTTCTCTTTCTCCCTTGCTGCCTTGAGGATTCTCTCTTTGTCTTTGATAGTTGCCATTTTAATGATGATGTGTCTTGAAGTGGACCTCTTTGATATGCAGATATTTTTTATAAAAGGTTGGACAGTAAATATTTTAGGCATTGTGGGCTGAAAGATCTTTTTCACAGCTACTCAACTCTTCCATTATAGTTCAAAAGCAGCCTTAGACAGTGTGTAAACTAACAAGCTCGCTGTGTTCCAATGAAACTTGTTTGCTGACCCCTGCTCCACAACAATCCTGCCTGATAAGTAGGTTTTAAAATTTATTATTCTGAATAGACTCAATATTCACATGATTTAAAATTACACTGAAACTGTATATATAACAGCACAACCTCATTGAACATTTCCAGAGAACAGCATTCACACTGTAGTCTATGTAATTGGCCCCTTAACTCCCTGCTACCAAAAAAAAAAAAAAAGAGTTGTATGTGGTAATAGACTTGAAAGTATCTCCTTCCTACCCTTAACTCCAGACACTTTAGTTCACTTCCATACTCTCTCTCATTCTTCTTACCTGGTGAGGCAGTCAAATATTAACCCATTTCTATGTATCGTCTGTGATTTTATGCATGTACAAGCAAATAAGTGTATGTCTTTTTACCCTCTTTACACTGTTACTGTTTTTTTTTAACTTGACTTCTTTAATATACCTTAGAGATAAGTTCATGTTACTGCATATTCTTCTTAAGTTTCATAGTAATAGTTTATTATATAAATGTGCTATAATGTATTTAAGTGGTTCTTATGCATGTTTGATATGTATTGATTGACATTTGGTTATCCACAACATTTTGCCTTTGCATAAGTGTATATCAGAAACATTCCTAGAAGTAGAATTGTTAGATCCCAGTACATATGCAATAGGCATTACCATACTGTCTCAAGTAGAGGTTATGCCAATTTATATTTCTGCCATAATTTGTGAGAGCATTCTTTCCCTCTACATCCTTATCCGAACAGTATTAATCAAACTTTTGAACTTTACCAATTTGATAGGTAAAAAATGGTACTCCAGTTATTATTTTAATGTGCATTTCTATTTCCAAATCCAAAATGATAGATTTCAAAGCAGTTTCTTCATTAGAATGATTTAAACATGAATAAGTTCATGTGCTGACGTTTTGTTTTTCATCAGCCAAGATGTGATATAGTTTTCATTGGAAAGAATTTATATTTTCATCTGTTAAAAGTTCCTTTTTCGAGGGAACATCTGATAATTGTTTGTCATTTGAGTAAGCTTTGTTAATATTTTTAGTCAAATCAGAATGTAGTTTTCATCAGCAACATTAAATTCAAATGTTAAATATTATGCAACAACAAATTCAAAATATCTTAAAGTAGATGACTTTTTTAATAACATGGAGTTTTATTTAAGTCATGTTGGTAATCATTCAGAACCTTAGCCCTCCAATGTGTTTACATGTTCATTAAGAAGAAACCTAAAGTATGAATTGGTGGCAGGTTTTTTAAATTTTAATGACATCTGTGGGACGAACAGTTATTTATTTAATAGGTGGATAAAAGAAATACAGGACAATATATTATGAATCATTTACTTAACATGCTTAAACTGGATGATTTTTTTTAGTTTACTTTATATTTATCTGCTGAGCTGCTCCAGGTTGCTCACTTTCTAGGGTTGACTTAACCAAGATTTTTTTTTTCCCCAGGTTGAATTTCAGGCAGGATCTGAAGGCCGACTTCTTCCTCAGCATTATCTAAATGATCTTGATAGTGCTCTCATCCCTGTGATCCATGGTGGGACCTCCGATTCTACTAGTTTACCATTAGAAATAGAGTTAGTATTTTTCATTATAGAAAATCTTTTTTAGTGAAAAATGTTAGTAAGTCATATTATTGTATATTGCAAACTAATGTGTTAAAACTAACTTCACCACTAAACCTGAAAGGCCACAAACACTAAAATATGTTTGATGTTTGAAACACATAAAAGCTTTGCTTTATAGGCAGGAATGGTCCTTTTTAAATCATTAGGACAATTTCAGTCTCTAAAAGTTTATGGGATTCAGTTTTTGCAGCTTCACAGTTAATAAAAATACTAAAAAGACAAGGATTACTTCTGTTTTTAAGAAATTTGTAGCATTTACCATGTTATTTAAATGCTATGCCAAAGTACCTGCACTTAGGTAACACCTCTTTATGCCAAGATTGATTTTAATGAAGGCTCTTTTCCGGTGTAACCTTGTTAAGGGAAATACCTGTTTTCTGTATATACCAGTTCGATTACCAGTTTCTAAAGTCTATTAAAATGTATTTCAATGACACGGGCCAGTTTCCATATTAGACTTAATATAATTTTTTGAATAAGGCAGATAACTTATTTGTATAATTGGAGTGGAGACCTACCTCCAGGACTAGATGAACTCTGTTTGGATTAAAATTCAGAATTTTGCCTTTTTTCTTCTCAAATTATTACACATATGTTTTTTTCCTTGATTAAATGGATATTCTTAAAATAATTGTGGGTGCTTCAGGATTTTGTGCTTCTATATTTAAGTATATTGTTTTTATAACAAGAACATGTGATTCAGTGTGTTTTATAAATCTTTAATAATTTATAAATAGGCAATATTTTTGTATTGCGGTGTATTGTTTTTCCTCCTCCTTTCTTTCCAAAATATATCACTGTATTTGCCACTTATAAGTGATTGACGACAGGTCAGATGGCCCTTGAAGTAGTCATTATGTAGCAATAAATGAGGCCTGAAACAGGTTTTTTTTTTTAATCTCTCCTTTAAACCTTAGAAGTTTTTAGGCATATTTTCATTGACACCAATGTATTAATATAAATTTTAATGAAGTAATTACTTTTGCATATTTTAAATTCTTTATATGGTAGTTATTTTTTATAACAGAATATTAACATAAGTTAAATTCTATGTATTTAAAACTGTTACAGCGCTTTCTTCTTTACTTCAAACAGCAAAATAAGAAAAGTATGTTGTGTTAAAAAAGGTAATCAATGTATTTTAGTTACTTCTGTCATTTAAGTTATATAAAATATAATCATATTTTGATGCTTTTTTATTCTTATGTGGAATATATATGTTTTTGTATCAAAAACACTTGTATGTCTCAAGAAAAAGAAATTACACTAAAAAGCTGTGCTTTAAGAAAAATACTTAGGAAGCATCTCAACTTGAAGATTGAGTCAGGATTAACTCAGGAACTGAGGTCTCAGGCTAGGAGAGACTAAGAATTTTAATCGGATTGGCCATAGGTTCCTACTAAGTCACGTATGTTGTAGTAGCCAAAGACACGGTATGAAGGAGTGTATCAGTCTTCTGGAAGTAACTACTTCATAAACAATGTAACATGTTGCAGATATTAAATAAAATGGTAACATGTAAATAACTCCGGAAGTTTATTGAAATGGTATAAAGTAAAAACAATTACATATCAAACTCAATTTATGTGTTCTTTACATAGTGCGTGTTTATTTTACAATATAAATAATTGCACAATCTATGATACTGGAAATTAAAGTAATGATGGAGGGCTCTTCCCATGATGGGGTGGCTTTGGATTTATTTTTTAAAAATCTCTACATTTCATAAGAATTGGAATTAAAGAATTTGCAGGCACCTTTTAAAGATTTCTTGTAGATGTATGATTCTGAATGCATTTGTTACTTGGTCATGTTCTTCACGTTGGTACTTAATTTGAAATGTTAATTTTTTTAAAGGTGAAAAAATAGAATGGTTCTTTGTATTCAGTCTGCATTGATCTGATTTTGGTCTCATATGCCTTTTAATACTAGTCTCTTTTTCTGAATTTTGAAATATGAAGTAAAATCTAGCCCATTGTTTTATGAAGCCATCCAACAAACTTTGTGTCTATATACTTGCTATATGCAGAGCACTTTATTAGCCTTTACTCATTGAAAGATGAATAAAAAAGTTCGTTTCCTCTTGAAGCTGAATGTGTGAAGCAGATCATTAACCAAGTAATTGCTACAGTAGAAATATGGATCTACATGAGGTGGCTAGAAAACAACTCAGGAGAATAACTATACCAATAATAACAAGGCGACCTGAGAACCTGTTAGTGAGCACTAAACTTGTGTAGGCAAGAGTTAAAAATCTAAAAAGTGAGTGATACATAAAAAGACCGAACTTTCCCTTTTAAGGCAATTTACTTTAAGAGTTTTTTGTGTTGTGTGAATATCATACCTCAATTTAATTATTATAAAAGTAGTAGCCTGACTGTGGTGTCTCAGTCACCTAAGTTTATAAGCTTGAATTTAGATACCATTTTATAAGTAAATAGCAGATTTTATTTTATTAATAGCAAGCATAACTTTAATAACTTGACCTGTATTTTAAAAGAAAATATCTTGAAATAAACCAGAAACCTCCAAACCATCCTAGGTTTTAATATTTGTGTGTTAAAAAAAAACTGTTCCATATATGTAATACACAGGGTCAGGCACAAATAACACCCCTTTTTTATTACAAAATCTTTTATTACAAAATAATCAGCATGTAAATTCTGCAACAATATCACATTCAAGCACATACCATATGACATTTTGGATGAAATGTTCATATTAAAACTATAAATTATTACACCCATATTATTACTCTACCAACCACACTCAAGCAGGCATTCTGCTGGATCTTGTATATTGATTCAAATATAAAAAAATATTAAAAATTTATCAATTTAAGTTTTACCTCCCACCTTGTATGCATATACCTTGTTCTTGCCATTCTCTAAACTCAACAAGTAATCATTTTTATTAGTTTCTTGTGTATCTTCCCAAGGTTTATGAGCAGGAACAGCAAATATATATATATATATTTTTTTCTCCCTTCATTTTTTTAATACAAATGTGGATTGTTATTTATACTGAAGAACACAACCCTGCAACCAGCTGAGCCACACTGTCTAGGGCAAGGGTAAACACTACTGAAATGAATGGAAAGACATTAAGTCCTAAACAAAGAAATAGAAGCGTGTGCGCTCTCGTGCTCGTGCACTCTCTCTCTCTATTTTTTAATGGAAATTTTAGAATTAAAAAAAATAACAAAATTTACTGAAGGGTCTTCATAATAGAATGGAGATGACCAAGGGAAGAGTGAGTGATTTTGAATATATCCAGTATAAATAACAAAGAGAAAAAAGTTGGAAAAAAATAGTTTTAAAGACCCATGGGACAATATCAAAAGGCATAAGAGTCCCAAAAGACTGGAAGAAAAAAACAAAAGCCATAACCAGGCACATCATAACCAAATATAAGAAAAAGATCTTGAAAACAGCCAGAGAAAAATGACACTGTTCATGTGGAAGAACAAAGATTAGAATTATGGACTTTTCATCAGAAATCATGGAGGCCAAGCCAACTGCGGGAAACAGCCTTAATGCCCATCAGTAAATGAGTGGATCAAAAAACTGGTACCTTTACACAACGGAATACTACGCCCTGCACAACAGCATGGAACTCCTGCCCTTCACAACAGCATGGATGGAACTGGAGAGTATTACGCTAAATGAAATAAGCCAGGGGGTGAAAGACAAATACCATATGATCTCACCTATAAGTAGAATCCAATCAACAAAACAAGCAAGCAAAACAGAACCAGAGACATGGAAATAAAGAACAAATTGACAGTAACCAGAGTAAGGGGGATAACGGGAAAGAAGCGGAAAGACCAGGTCAAGGAACATGTATAAAGAACACATGGACAAAGACAATGGGGGAGGGAGGAGGTTTGGATGTGGGAGGGGGGTAGGGCAGTGGGGAGTAATGGGGGAAAAATGGGGACAACTGTAATTGAACAATTAAAAAAATTTTTTTTAATTAGAAGAAAAACACGGAGGCCAGAGACAGTGGGACAAATGTATTTAGTGCTTAAAAACAACAACCAGCTATCAACCCAGAATCTAATCAGCAAATACATCCTTCAGGAAGAAAAGTGAAATAAAAGCAATTTTAAAGAAGGAAAACTAAGAAAATTCATTGCCACTAGACCTGATTTAAAGGAAATACTAAAGAAAATTCACAGGTAAGGAAATGATAGCAGAGGGAACCCTGAAGTGCCAGGAAAGAAGGAAGAGCAACAGAAGTGGTAATATTTGAGTAAATAGATATTTTTTCATGTTTCAAGTTCATTAAAATATGTATAATTGCTGAAATAAAAAAGCATAACGACAGGAATTTCAATGTATATAGATCTAATACATATGAGAATTGCATCCTAATGGGGGGATAGTAAAGGGACCTATATGGTAATAGTAAAGTTTCTATATTTTACTTCAAGGGATTAAAGATTGTAAATAGAATGCAAAAAGTTTGGTATGCAATAATCTCTAGAGCAGCCATTGGGAAAAAAGAAAACAACTATCTACAGCAATATATTTTTAAAAGACAATATGTAAATTAAAGTGGAATCCTAAAAAATATTCAAATAAGAAGGCCAGAGAGGAGAATAGTAAAAAACAGATGAGACAAATAGAAAATGATAAATGGGAGACCAGTAGACTGATAAGCAACAATACAAAAAATCAAATGATCTGATATGGCAATTAAAATACAAAGGTTAGATTTTTTTAAAAATGCTGTCTACAAGAAACCACCTGAAACATGATGGTATATGTAGGTTAAAAAATAAAAAGGAAAAATGGCATATCATGCAAACACAAAAATCCCAGGAGTTGGCTGTGTTAATATCTCATAAAGCAGACCAGTAAAAGGAAATTACCTTATGGTTTATTGTTACATTTCATAGACTGAGTAATAAGATTAACGTGCCATATGTCTAGGAACTAACAAAATTTAAGGACAAACTTTCTAGCAATTAGGACACTCCAAAAATGAAGTAAGCTGTATTAAGTTAACCATGCAGATTTTTGATGGCTCTGCTTATAATTTCAGAGCCAGACAAAATATAAAGTTCCCTCTTTTCACTAAAAAAAAAAATGCAGTCCTATTTCTAGGCACAGTGACTACTTATAAAGCTAGAGGTCACACAGCTGAAACAAGAACCCAAGTCTGACCAATGCTCTTCTCTCTACGCCCAGTGCTTGTATCTAGATGATGTCTAAGATTCTTTTTTTTTTTAAATTCTCATCTGAAGATATGTTTATTGATTTTAGAGACGGGATAGAGAGGGAGAGAGAAACACTGATGTGAGACAAAACATTAATCTGTTGCCTTCCATATGCATCCGGACCCAAGATCGAACCCAAAACCTTTTCTTTGTGTGCCGGACAACATTCCAAACAGCTGAGCCACTGGCCAGGGCAAGATTAATTTTTAATCCATGAATCTGTATTTTCATAATTCACTCAACACTAAGTAAACACAATGGAGTGGCAATAATACCTGACAGATTTGTTAAGTTAAAAAAGTTAAGCAGCTATAAAATATTTAAATTTTCAAATCTCTGGACTACATCAAACTCAAACCATCAACGGAACAAAAAGGCTATCAACCAAATGGGAGAAGATAAAGAGTCCAGCACAAATAATGTCCCTTTTTTATTACAAAATCATGAACATTCTGTAATATAACAAATCACACTCAAGCATACCATATGACATTTTAGGTGAAATGTTCAAATTAAAACTATAAATTATCACACCCATATTATTACCCAACCAATCACACTCAAGCAGGCATTGCTTCTGCTGGACCCTGTATTTGCAAACAATACCTCCAATAAAGTGCTAATAGCCAAAATATAAAAACTTACACAACTCAACAGCAGCAAAATAATCTGATTAAAAAAATGGGCAGAGGCTCTCAATAGACATTGGGGCCAGCAGAGGCCATTGTCCTTATGCTGAGCTCTCACTCCACAGAGCCAGTAGGCTGGTGCCATATCTGAGACTCCATTAACCTGGCTAACACTGTGTGACCCATCTTGGAGATCCCCAGAGGCTCCACCCTATCCAATTTGTAGGCCCACCCAAGCTGTTTTTCCTTAAGAATGGCTGGTCTTGGTTCCTAAATCCTATCAAACAAGCAAGAGCTAGCTTCAGTGAGCCTTAGCAGTAGCCATATTAGAATCACAGCTTGGCTTCATCTGGGAATCTCCACGCCCAGCACAAGTAGCAACCAGCTCAGATTGCTTTACAGCTCATGCAAGGTACCCTGGGCAAAACACAGGTAGGGGCTGACCTTGGCCTGCACGACCCAGGAAACCCCAGGGTCAACACACCCAATGGACAGCTACAGACCACATTAGAGCACCACCACCCTGCCCCAGAACAGCTGATCCTCCACGGAGAGTGGAGGTTGGTGGTCAGTGGTCACAGCCCATCCTTGCAGGTGACTGGCCTGGGTAAATCCTTCCCATTGACCTGCCAGCTAAAACCAAGGCTCAACTACAAGAGGAGGGTGTACTTAGCCCACACAAAGGGAGTACCTCGAGTACCCAGGTTGGGTGATAGGGGGCGCTGTGCCACTGGACCCTACAGGACACCTACTACATTAGGCCACACTACCAAGACATGGAGTCAAAGCAGCTCTACTTAGAAACAAACACAAGGAGGCTGACAAAATGAGGAGACAAAGAAACATGGCCCAAAGGAAAGAACAGATCAAAACTCCAGAAAAAGAGCTAAACGAAATGGAGATAAGCAATCTATTAGATGCAGAGTTCAAAACACTGTAAGTTGCTCAAGGAACTTAGTGAGGACCTCAGCAGCATAAAAAAGACCCAGTCAGAAACAAAGGATACATTAATTGAAATAAAGGACAGTTTACACAGAAACAACAGTAGAATTGATGAAGTCAAGGACCAAATTAGTGATTTGGAACATAAGAAAGTGAAAAATACCCATGCAGAGCAAGAAGAAAAAAAGAATTTAAAAAATGAGAGTAGAATAAACAGTCTCCGGGACAACTTCAAGAGGTCCAGCATTTGCATAATAGGGGTGCCAAAAGGAGAAGAGAAAGAGCAAAAAATTGGAATTCAATCTGAAAAAATAATGAAAGAAAAATTCCCAAGGTGCAGGAAATAGACATGCAAGTCCAGGAAGTGCAGAGTCCCAATTATGATGGATGCAAAGAGGCCCACTCCAAGACACATCATTATTAAAAGGCCAAAGGTTAAAGATAAAGAGAGACTCTTCAAAGCAAGAGAAAAGTTAGTTACCAGAAGGTTACCAGATGGGAGGGGAAATGGGGAGAATGGACAAATTGGTGAGGGGATTAAGAAGTACAAACAGGTAGTTACAGAATAGACATGGGGATGTAAAGTACAGTATAGGAAATGGAGTAGCCAAAGAACTTACATGCATGACCCATGGACATGAACAGTAGTGGGGGTACAGCCTGAGGGAGTAGGCGGTGCTGGGTGGAGGGAGGCAGGGAGGGATAAAAATCAAGACAACTGTTATAGCGTAATCTATAAGATATGATTGTTAAAAAAGTAATTTTTATTATTCAACAAAAACCCCACAAATATCCCAATGTAAAATGAGCAAATGATTTGAATAGACATGTCTCCAAGGAAAATATATGAATAGTTAATAAGCACTTGAAAATATGCTGAACATTGTTAGTCTAGGGAAATGCAAATCAAGAACACAATGAGATATTATTCTTATCAACTGGTATGGCTGTAATCAAAGAAAAAAACAACAGATAATAACAAGTGTTGATGATTTGGAGAAACTGGAATTCTCATACATTGCTGTAGGAGTGTAAAATGGTACAGGTGTTTTGCAAAATTATCTGGCAGTTCCTCAAAAAGTGAAACATAAAGCTACCATGTGAATCAGCATTTCCACTCTTATTTATATATACCCAAGAGAAATACATCCACAAACTTCACACTTCCACTCAAAACTTGTCCATGAATGTTCATAGCAGCATTATTCATTAGTAGCCAAAAAAGTGGAAACAACACAAATGTCCACCCACTGATGAATGGACAAATAAAATGTGTCATATGCAAACAATGGAATTTTCATTTGGCCATAAAAAAATAATAAAGTACTGATACACATTACAATATGGATGAACCTTAACAATATTAATCCAAGTGAAAGAAGTCAGTCATATTGTATTACTCCATTTATATGCAATGCCCAGAATAGTTTAATCTGCGGAGACAGAAAGTAGATTAAGCCTTGGCTGGTGTGGCTCAGTGGATTAAGCACCCGCCTGCAAACCAAAGGGTCACTGATTCGAATCCCAGGCAGGGTACAAGCCTGGGTTGTGGGCCAAGTCCCCAGTGGGGGGTGCACGAGAGGCAACCACTCATTGATATTTTTTTCTCTCTCTCCCTTTCCTCTAATAAAAATAAAAAAATAAAATAAAATCTTTTAAAAAAAAGAAAGATTAGTAGTAGTTGCATAGGGCTGGGGAGGAAATGTGGAGTGACTGCTTTGGGGTGATGAAAATGTTTTAAATTTGTGGTGCTTGCTGCATAAATCTGAATACACTACGAATACAATAAATTATACACTTTAAATGTGTAACATTTTAAATTATAAGAGAAATGCAATAAAAAAACAGATCAATTGTATAACTCAACTTTTATTTTTAAATGCGGCTGAAGTCGTTAAAATTTAGTGTTTTCTGAAACTTAAGAAGTCTTTTTGATTAAGCGAGGGAATATGCAGAGGACATGGAATCCTGATTGAAGAGAGATTTAAATAACTCAGGTCTAGAAAGTCTTCTATATTAAAAACTGAAGGGCTGGGTGAGAAAAGCTCCTTTGTGTGATGTATCGGGTGATGTAGCCATTCTAATTTTACAACTGACAGAGTAATCGTCTTAGTCACAGAACCAGAAAATGCCAGGGCTAATTCAGATAAATCTACTCTGCGGGGTGTTCCTCCTCCATCCCCAGAACGGTAGTAGAAAGTAAGGAATTAAGGAGGGCAAAGAAGGCAGTGGGTGTGAGAGTCTAGCTGCTGGAGTGTTTTCTGAGTGCACGCGGCTGTAAAGAGAGACGAAGGGGCCAGGAAACTTTCAAGTTATCGGTTCCGTTACTCGGGCAGAAACACTCATTTTTTATGAAGAAATGGTTCCATGTCCTTCTAGGGTGTTACGAAAACGAAAAAGAGAAACTATAACCAACTTTGGAAACTCGTACCCCACACCAGCCACTGCATTCAATCTTGCGTCTCATTCTCTGCCTTTGTCTTCCCTGACCGGGCCGGCGACAGTCACAGAATCCTGTTTTCCGACGACCTCTCAAAAGAACAATTCGCGGGACAGTCTGAAGCGACCCCGGCCGCGGAGCCTGCGCGCAGGCGAAGCTCGAGCCACAGCCTCTGAGCCTGCGCACCGCCCCCCGCCCCCACGCAGCTTCCGCCTCAGCGTCGCAAGCTTCCTCCCAGGTGGCCTCAGGCCTGTCCGCCGTGGTTTGTTGAGCTGGTTCTCCGCGCCACCCGTGACAGATTTTCCGCGATGCCAGCCGCTTAGCGCCTGCGCAGACTGCGGGCGTCCGTCAGCATGACAACGACCGCTGGGGGACCTGGTAAGCGACAGTCCCTGCTCCGCAGAATTGGCGCCACGACCTGCACTTTTCTCTGGCCTCGTGCAGGGGTGTTGGGGGCGCTTCGAGAGACTCCTCTGGCAGCACCCCTACCCTTTTTAGGTCCCCGCGATCCGCATTCTCAGCGAGCACTCACAGACCACTGACCTGAACCATGGTTCCCGCCGTGGGTATTAAAAGAAAAACGCGTTTGGGGCGACCAAGAATATTGTTCCTTTTTTAAAAAGAATTGCTTTTTAAAGACAAGTTTGCGGTTCATAGGAAAATTGAGCGGAAAGAACAGATTCTCCATATATCCCCTAACGGGATACACGTGTAGTCTCCCCGCTATCAACATTCCCCCGACTAGTAACAACTGTGAACCTGCATTGACACATCATAATCTCCGGAAGTCCAGAGTTGACCAGAGCTTACTCTCGGTGCTGTACATTCTGTGGGTTTAGAGAAATGTGTAATGACATGCATTCATCATTATGGTATCATACAAAATAGTTTCTCTGTACCCAAATGCTCTGTGCTCCACCTATTTATCCCTTACCCACCCCAATCCCTGACAACCACTGATCTTTTTGCTGTCTCCATAGTTTTGCCTTTTCCAGAATGTCATATAGTTGGAATCATATATTATGTCACCTTTTCATATTGGCTTCTTTCACTTGGTAATATGCATTTAGTTTCCTCTATGTCCTTTTTTGGCTTAATAGCTCATTTCATTTTAGCATCAAATAATATTTCATTGTTTGGATGTGCCACAGTTTATCTGTTCACACACTGAAGGACATCTTGGTTGCCTCCAAACTTTGTTAATTATGAAAAAAGCTGCTGTAAACATCCATGTGCAGGTTTTTGTGTGGACATGTTTTCAACCCGTTTGGGTAAGTAACAAGGAACGAACTGGATCATATGTTAATAGTATGTTCAGTTTTATAAGAAATGGCCAAACATCTTCCCAAGTGTCTCTGTGTCATTTTGCATACCCACCAACAATAAATGAGAGTTCCTGTTGCTTCACACCCTTGCTAGCATTTGCTGTTATCTGCGTTCTGGATTTTGGCCACTCCAATAGGTGTGTGGTTGTACTTTGTTGTTTTGTGTTTCTCTTATGACACATCATGTGGAACACCCTTTTATGCTTGCCATCTGTTTATTGTCTTTGGTGAATTGTTTGTTGAGGTCTTTGGCCCATTTTTTAAATTGGGTGTTTTCTTGTTGAGTTTTAAGGGTTCTTTGTGTAATTTGGATAATAGTCCTTTATCTGATGTGTCTTTTGCAAATAGTTTCTCCCAGTCTGTGGCTTGTCTTCTTATTCACTTGACATTGTCTTTCCCAGGGCAGAAGTTTTTCATTTTGATTAATTCCAGCTAGTCCATTATTTCGTGAATAGTGCCTTTAGTGTATGTCTAAAAAGTCATTGACACGCTCAAGGTCATCTATGTTTTCTCCTATATTATCTTCTAGGAGTGTTATAGTTTTACAATTCACATTTAGGTCTATGATCCATTTTGAGTTAATTTTTGTGAAAGGTGTAAGGTCTGTGTCTAGATTCATTTTTGTATGTGGATGTCCAGTCCAAAAATCATTTGTTGAAAAGACTTTCTTTGTTTCGTTGTGTTGCCTTTGTTCATTTGTCAAATATCAGTAGAGTCTATTTATGGAGGTCTATTTGGGAGCTCTCCATTCTGTTCCATTGATCTGTGTTCTTTCACTAATATCACACTGTCTTGATTACTGTAGTCTTATAGTAAGCCTTAATGTTGGGTAGTGTCATTACTTTATTCTCCTTCAATATTGTGTTGGCCTTTCTGGGCTTTTTGGCCTCCATATAAACTTTGGAATCAGTTTGTTAAGTATCCACAAAATAACTTGGTGGGATTTTTATTAGGATTGCTTGAATCCATAGATCAAGTTGGGAAGAACTGACATCTTGACAATATTGAGTCTCTCTATTCACGAACTTGGAACATCTCTCTATTTAGTTCTTTGATTTCGTTCATCGAGTTTTGCAGTTTTTCTCATATAGATTGTGTACATATTTTGTTAGATTTATACCTAAGTATTTCAGTCTTTTGGGTGCTAATATAAATGGTATTATGTTTCATTTCAAATTCTACTTGTTCATTGCTCATATACATTAACTTAAATATATTTGCTTATATATATTAACATTGTATCCTTCAACCTTTTCTCAGTTTAAATTTTTTCCTGACTGTAAACGTAATGCATGCTTATTATAGACCATATAAGAAAGAAATTCACATAATGACAATACTCAGAGGCACCAATAGTAAGTTAATAGTATACTTGTATTTTCTAACAATTCTGACTTTTAAGAAAATACAGTTAAGGTCATAGTATACCTGCCATCATATACTATGTAGCTCTTAAAAATTTTTTTCACTATTTAAAAAACATATAAACTAGTTTTTTAAAGCATTAGTTTTTAGTGGCTTAGGACAATACAGGTTTATTATAGTTCTGCAAGTCAGAAATCTGAAATCGGTCTCACTGAGCTACAATCAAAGCGTCAGCCATGGCTGCACTCCCTCTGGAGGGCCCTAGAGGAAAATCAGTGTTCTTGTCTTTACCTCACTCTGGGGATTGCTTCGGTTCTTGCTTCGTGATCTCTTCCTCCATTTTCAAAGCGTGCAGTGGCTGATTGAGTCTTTCTCATATTGCATCACTCTGACACTGACTTTCCTGACCCCCCTCTTGCACTTATGAGAGTCTTGTGGTTAAATTGAGCCCACGTGGATGATTTATACCACTATCTTCACCTCAAAGTCCGCTGACTAGCAAACTTAATTCCATCTGTAACCTGAATTCCTTCTTGCTATGTAATATACCATATTCAGTTTCCAGGGATTAGGACATAGATGTCTTTGGGGGGGGTCATTATTCTTCCTATTAAGAGAGAGATATATATGTGTGTGTGTGTATATATATATAGTCTCTACCTTGCTTTTTTTCACTTAATATATCTTGAGATTATGTCTGTACATGTAGATTCTTTTTAATGGCAGTATAATGTTCCATCACACAGATATAACAATTTATTTAGTGAATTTACTGTTGGTGGCTATTTAGGTTATTTTCACTCTTTTCCCATTACAGACAATGCTGCAATATATATTTTGTATCAAATATGTCATTTCCCACATATAAGCATGTTAGTTTATGGGATAAATTTATGAAAATTTATGAAAGTGAAATTTCTGGGCCAAAAGGTAGATGTATTTTTCTTTAGTAAGAATGTTTTTCTTTTTTTCTTCTTTTCGAGGTAATTTGCTACCTTACAATTCATTAATTCAGAGCATGTAATTTATTGGTTTTTATAGTGTATTTGGAGTTGTGTAATTCTCACCACAATCAATTTTTAAAACATTTTCATCACCACAAAAAGATGTAAAAATAGGGGAAGGGACATATGTGAACTTGCTGTATCTTTCACTCAGGGTTTTTTGGGGTTTTTTCTGTAGAGCTAAAACTGCTCACCCAAAAAGTCTTAATTTTAAAAATTGCAGGACAACAGTGTGGTGAGTGCAGGGGGTGGGATGGGAGAGATGCTCGGGCTAATTGATAATGGGAAAAAAAGGAAAAACACAAATAAAAATAAAAATTGTAACTAATTTTGCCTTTCTCTTGGCCCTATTTTCAGAGTTACAGCCTACTCAAATAGTACTAAATATCCTAGATCATAGATAATTGGGGTCTTCTTATATTCTACAGTTATATACAGCTGTGGCTAAGTATAAAGTGGCAGTTTCATCCATTAACAGGGCAAGGAGACCTTTTTACTTAAAATTTTTAAATTTCTGGAGTCATGGTATTTTATTATTAATATATAAGTTGCCCTTATACAAATTGTGACTGTAGTGTGTTTAGTTGAATGACGATGTGGACACATCTGTAGGCATCTTTAACTTATATTTAGCTTTTCTGGTAACATGCATGAGGACCTTTTTTGTGGATCTTCTGCTAGATTTCAAAAACTTCATTCTTAACATCTCTATTAGTCACATATTTTATCTTGAGATTATATTAAGATTTGATTATTTTTGCATTGTTAGGCATGTCTGTTATAATTAATGTGCTTTCTAAAAATGCATAACTTAAATATTTAAGAAATCATGGCCTTTTATTTTCATCTAAAAGTCTCAGACTCTATTACATATGCTAAAGAGGGCCAGGTGTGTTGAGTAGTAAGCTGCTTGTGGGGGTAGTGGATGCTACAGCTAATTCTCTCCTTTACTCTGTAGCCCAGCTACGAAGTAAACAGAGTGGTTGCTAAGTCCATGCATGTTAGTGTGAAGTTATATGCTGCTCCATTCTCTAATCAAATTTTACTTTTTCTCAATGACTTATCAGCAGTTTACAGTGGTCATTTTTAGTTTTTTAACTGTTATTAGGCAGAGTTAATAAACAAATAATTAACATAAGACAAATCTTATGCATAGGGAATTTGCAGCTACTTGGTAAGTGCTTAAATGTTTAAATAAATGAACAAGAAGTAGGGAGGTAAGAGTATAGATAACTGCTTTCATTGTTTCTTACCTCTTTCTCATTGTTATTGTAGGATACAGCATCATTTGGAGTAGATCTGAGTTCAAGTGTTTTAGTCTCAGTTAACTCATTTTAATGTTTAATTAAGAGAAAATCTGGTGTGTCAAAAAGTAGTTGATAGATATGGGAATTATGTATATTTGTACATGATAGATAAATCTGTGAATATTAACTCAAAAGTTTGTCACTCATATAAATGGTGCTGAGGCTCATAATCTGAAGGTAAATATGCTTAAATGTGTAATTTAAACTGATAAGAACAGATGCTACACTTGATCCTAGCCAAAAGGCTGAGAGCAATTAAATGCGTGACTTAAGATATAGAGTGGGTCTTCAGGTGGAAAAAACAATTAAATTGTACAAAATTTAGACGTTTTTAATATAGCTTTGGCTTTACATATATTTTACGTATTTATGGGGCCAGGTTTGGAGATAACACAATGTGAAAATTCTTGCTTTAAAGGATGTGTTTCTTACCATTTTTAAAAATCTGTTTCTTACAAGTTTTTTCGTGCTTTGGAGGTCCAGACTATCCTATATGTTTACTAATTATTACATCATATATAGCATGTTTCTATGTTTATATATGTGTTAACCTGCCACATCACAATACTTGTTCTTTTTAAAATCTCATGTTTTTCTCAGTTTAATTACTTTATTACTCTCTCTCAAGATGTGCTATGCCCTTTTTCATTAAATTTTTTTTACTCCATGTAAAACAAACTATTTTTTTCATGAAAATGCTGTTATTTTAGGATCTTGGAGTGAAAATATACTACAGTATTTTCTGAGAAATAACCAGATCACTACAGAAGATGGTGCCCAGATCACCTGGTATCATGCAGCTAACCACAAGGCACAAATGAATGAGGCACTGAAAAGTAAGTCAGTATGATTATTTATATTTACATTGGATAATAGATGAGTTCAACTCCTTTTTTTTTTTGATATCTGAGCATATTTGCAGGTACCAGAGACTTAGATGATCCAAGTGTAAACTATAGGCTGATAAAAATGTTTTTCCTTTAATCGTCACCTAAGGATATGTTTATTGATTTTATTATTTTTAGAGAGAGAGGAAGAGAGAGAGAGAAAAAAATCCATGTGAGAAACATAAATCGATTGCCTCCCTCATTCGCCCCCCTGGAATGGAACCCACCACCCAGGCACATGCCCTGACCAGGGATGGAACCTACAGCCTCTTGGTGTATGGGACAGTGCTCCAACCAACTGAGCCACCTGACCAGGGTGATAAGCTGGCATAAACATTTTTATAAAGGATCTCATTTTGTTTACAAAATGAACAAATTTCCATAATGAAAGACTCTTCTTATTTTCTAGAAGTGATTTGCCTTTTATGTGTCATATTTGAAACTGTCCTGTATTATTGCACTTGCTTATCTACTGTAGTGATTTGAGAAAAATTTTAAGACCAGGATCATGTGTCTTACATATTTTTGTCTTTCACAGTGTGCTAAGGAGAGGCTCAATAACTATTTGTTGAATGGATAGATGAAGCCATTGTATACTAATTTATAACTAATTGCCTTGGGCAGTATTTGTGCCTACGCTAGAAACCAAGACTTCTGGCTTGCTAATTCTATCTATAATCATATCTGTCAATATCTATTTCCATAATCGATAATCTACATCCATGTACATCTCTCTTCATTAGAGGGCTTTGCTGTGAAGTACCCGTGTTGGCTGCAGCAGCAGAGGAGAGTGAAAGTCTATCACTAGGGGCTTTAGAATAGCTTGAAGTGACCTCACCCAACAAGTAAAATTCTTTAGAGTCTCATGTTTTACTGTAAAATGCATGCATTTTTTGCATCTTAATCATGTATCTGGATAGTGTATCTGAATATACATTTCTTGTATTGTAAAGATACTGTTTTAAATTATTTTTCTTTGTTTCTCAAAGGGAGGAACTTTATCTTGTTTAATTTTGAATCCCAAACACCCCAAACAGTGCCTGGCACATAATGGCAGAGTGATTATTCATAAATGAATTTTAGCAAAATCAGTGCCTCAGGAAAAGATGCTTCAGTTGATTCATGGTTGACAGGAGCTGGCAGGAGTAGGGCATAGGGAGTGGATGCTAATCGGTACAGGGTTTCTTTTTGGGATGATGAAATTTTTCTGGAATTAGACGGTGGTGATGGTTGCAGAAGCTTCTGAATATTCTAAAAACCACTGGATGGTACTCTTTAAAAGGGTGATTTTTATAGTATGTGAGTTATATGTCAATTTAAAGAATGGAAAAAAAAACTATTATTTATGGACAATATGGTTGTTATATAGAATATTAAAAAGATTCTACAGAAAAGTTATTATAATTCATAGGTAAATTTAGAAATGTCATTACAAAGTCAAAATAGAAAATAAATTGTATTTCTATGTAGCAACAACTAAAAATTTGGGAAAACATCTTAAAAATTTATACTTCATAATAGGATATGTAGAAGTTTCACACCTAGAAATAATCTAGTTAAATATGAATACTTTCCTTTTAATTTTGTTTTAAAAATTACTAATGGTAAGTCACCTCCAATTGCTGGCAGTCTAGTGTTGATCTTGGAAGTTTTCATAGGTTACTTAGTCTTCAGATAATATCCCCTTTTCTTTCTGTTAGGCAACCAGAGCCCCAGGTTTTATACTTTGGGGAATCCATACAACCATATGGAAGCTGACTCCATTCCTAGGCCCCAGGTGGATCAGAATAAATTAATCAGCGCTTGGAGTTCCCTTGATGATTCATATTGTTTGGAACAGAAAGAGTTCGTCCACCCGGTGCCAGCAGAACCACTGAACACTGAGAATTGCAGTAGAGAAATGAGAGTTGTTTTATTGCTAGCATTCCTCAAGCTGAAGTGGAAAGCTGTTGCTCAAAAGCCCAAGTTTCCTGATGCCTTAAAACGGAGAGTTTGAGGAGTTAAGGGGAAGAGGTATGCAGAAGCTTTGGCAGGGCAGTTTGATTGGATAGTTTTGGAACTTGGGCATTTACGTACGGTAAGAGGCTTAGCATCAGATCTTCCTGGACAACAGACCCTTTGCTTTTTGAAAGGGTTCCAGTGTTCAAGTTCTGTTCATGTCCCAGTCCTTTGGTTCTGGGAGCACCTATGCAGTGCTGGCTCTAAAAAATAATTCAAGGATTGTAGTAATCATTGATCTGCTTTAAGGAAGTAGTACTTGTTTTAAGCTGGCCAGTGCGGTTTGTGTGCTGTTTCAGTGTTGTTCCCATGGTGGGCAAGTGATCTAACCTGGCTCAAAAGAAGATTTCTACCTTAAAACTGAAATATATGAACATCAAAGTATGTAGCCGCCATGGCATTGTTAGCCATCTTACATTACCATCATAATAGAAATCAGCCTGAAGACACACCAAGGATAGTAAAAAATTGAGACATAAAGACACTGATAACATCATCTAGCTGCTGATTACACTACACCTGGAGCCCACCCTACCTCTGGACTTCCAGGGACATGAGATAAGTTACTTTATTAGCTCCAGTCTGAACTTCTGTGAACTTGCCCCTGGAAACAACCAGTAGATATATGAGTCAGCCCTAATTTGGTAAATCATTTTCCTGCTTCCACTTTTGCTCTCGTTCAGTTCATTTTCCACCTAGCATCCCAAGTGGAGTTTTTAAACATAAATCAGGCCTTTTTTTTGTTTAAAACTCTAATGGTTTTCCATGAAAAATTCTTACTCTAACTGTGGAACGGGTCTTCACTTAGTTCTACCACTCTGGCTTCCAGGAGGACAGCTCTTCCCTGGAGTCTGCTTCACTGATTATTCTTCTCACAGAGACAAAGATAATTTTTGGTGTGTGGTTTTTGGCTGGATAGAGCTGATCTCTCGAAGGTGCTGCTGGGCAAAGGAGCATGCTCCCCTCTCCTCTTCCACCCAGACAATGGGAGGCAGCAGTCTGCCTGTTTGTATTCACTGGAACTTTGCTTCAAAGAAGCTCTTCTAAATTTTAAACTGGGAGGTGATGGTGGAAGTTAAGAGTTGGCAAGCTCATTTAGTTCTCAACTAAGCTGCATCTCCTGACCTAGCTTTATTGGTGATAAAGGTAATACTGTGAACCCCATCTGCCAACTTGGCTGTTTCGTTTCTCAGAATCCATGTGGAGAATGGGTTTCTATTTATTGGAGTCTTCAAACCACCACGATAACCTGTGAAGCCCTGCGTAAACCGGCCTATTTCTCCAGTGTCACAGGGTTCTTACATTCCAGGCTGCTGGTCGTGCAGCTCCTCCCACGGCTGAGCTCTTTTCCTCCTCAGGCTGTTGGTGTGTGCTTTCCGGGAATGCTCTTTCCTCACACTTTGCTCAGCTAACCTCTTACACATCCTTGTGTATCAGCTGAATTGCCACTTCCCCAGAGACGTCTCCTGACCCTAGGATCAAAATTCAGGGTAGCATCTTGTACTTCTCTTTCATATGTGGCCTTTTGTGGCTGCCTTATTTCACTTAACATGCTTTCAAGATTCATTTATATTGTAACATGTATCAGTACTTCATTCCTTTTTGTGGCTGAATAATATTTAATTGTATGTTACATCACGTCTTACTGACCCATTTAGAGGTTTTTTTTTTTTCCCCCATTTCTTGGCTAATATGAATAATGCTGCTATGAACAATTGTATACGAGTTTTATGTGGATACATGTTTTTACTTCCTTTGTTTATGTGCCTAGAAGTGGAATTGCTAGGTCACATGGTAAGACTATGTTTGTTTTTGAGAAAAAACAAACTTTTTTAAAGCAGTCGTACCTTTTCATATTCCCTCCAGCAGCATGAATGATGATTCTGATTTCTCCACTTCCTTGGCAACTTTTTATTGTCTATCTTTTCCATTATAGTCATCCTAGTGTGTATGAATTACTATCTGATTATTTATATTTGCATTTCCCTAAAGCCTAATGATGTTGACCACTTTTTCATGTGTTTATTGCAAAATAGCTCAGATTTGCAGCTGAGTAGTCTTTTCAGTTTGTTTCCTGCTTGTGGAAATTTGAGAGCACACAGAATACTTCTCATTTTGAACTACCTCTGTTTCTTTGGGTCCAAGTGGATACGGTTCCATGAAAAATGTATATCAAATTATAAACTGTTTCTCTAATCAAAAACCTTAACTCCAAATCTCTTGGAGGTAGACCTCTCTCTACTTTGGTCTGCCAGTTAGGGTGCTGTGGGACAATACCCTTCAGATTTTAGGATTTTTTTTGTCTAGCTGTATGAGTACATGAGGCACCATCTTTCTCTTAACAAATGTTCTTGTAGTTGCACCCTTGATTTGACCTGGACCCAGAGATAATAGTTTACAGGCAGCATCCCAGATTTGGCTTTTTCCTGAGGCTGCCTCCCAATTTGAGGATCTTTTGCCAGCCGAAGAGGCTAGATTTCCTTTTCTAACTCAGCACAAGTCCTGAATTGAAAATATTTCTATATGCTACTTAAAATCTGAGTGGTTAATTATTGAACTCACTCTCTTTCTGTTCTCTATCATAGGCAGCTAAAAGAAGCCAGTGGCACTTTCAACATTCTGCGGGGAAAACTCATTAGCCAAATCTGCAAATTTATTAGGTACCCTTTCTGTCTTTCACCAGTTGCGTAAGTGGCAATGTTGCCAAAAGTTTCATTACTATATAAAACAGGTTGTCTGTTCTCAAGCTTCCAATCAGAATTTCCTCATTGCTCTTCCAACTCCCTTCCCTTCTCAAATTCTAAGAGGTCCTGAAGCCAGTGTCAGGTTTCAGATTTTATGGCAACACTCCACTTCCAGATAACTTTTTTTTTTTTAACTATTGTTGTATAATAAACTAATCCCAAACTTACTGCGTTAAAATAACAGCGATTTATAATTTCTCATGACTTCTGGAGTCAGCTGATTGTTCTTCTGTTCTGTGTGGTGGAGGCTGGGGCCTCTCCGGTTGCTGTCCTCAGTGGTCTCGCCTGAACTTTTTTGCATGGCGGCTGGCTTACAAGAGGATGAAAGCAGGAGCTGCCAGTCATTTTAAGGGCTAGGCCTAGAACTGATGGTTTTTCTTCCCTTATTTTCTTTTGGGTTAAGCAAGTCACAAGGTCAGCGCACACTTAAGGGGAGGAGAAAGAAGAGAAGAGAGGTATATGTGTATAGGGGGAAGTGTTGCCAACCATCTTTGGAGTCATCTACCACCCCCTGCAAAACACATTCATGCTAAGTCTCTGGTGAAGCTTATTACCTTTTCCAGGGAAGTGTGCTTTGCTGATGTCAGAAACGTCCAAGCCTGTAGAGAGTTTTTGTGAGTTTCTTTGAACCAAACTGACAACAATTGCTGGGAAGCAAATCTCAACAGATTGAGAAACTGCTCCAGAGAATAGCAGTTTTACAGTTTATTTTATACATTAAAACCAAAGGAGATATAATGGTGGGGGGTTACATGAAATTCATTGATTAGGGAGGCAGAAGAAAGAGAAGAGGAGAAATCTCTGAGATTGGATAAAGAGTTAAACAGAGATACATATACTTTTTTTACATTTGTTGGTAGGGGATAGTTAATAATTAACAGTTATAGCACATAGAAATGGTATTTGAGGAACAAGATAACAATGAGGGGTTCTGTGGTCTCGTGCTCTGAGGGGTCCAGAAAAAGGGATGGGCTCTGACATTCTAGGGTGCGTTTTCTTAGATGCAAAACGATGTAGACAGGCTCAGTTAAGGTAAAGATTGACCTCTGTTAAGGAAGCTGAAGGCCTAGCATGTGATTGCTTGCAATGACTCACATTTATTAGGAATTTTTACGTTCAGACCATCCTATGTGGTTACCTTTGGTCTCTGAGTTTGGAATACCTGCCGCATGGGCCTCCCCTGACCTTGTCAGGTTTAGTATGTGGTCCCTTTTTTGTCCACAGCTTTTAAACAGTAGCTGAGCTTTAAGTCAAAGAAAGGAATCTGTAACATAAGCAATAAATATTTGTAGTTTCTAATTTGAGGAGTAAGAAGGTAAAAGTAATATTTTTATTCTCAGAGACTTAAACAAATAGTTATTAAGCTTTCTTTTGTATATTTGCTTTGCTGTATCCTGGGAGGAAATTAAATAGTATGACAACAGCTTAAACACTGTGTGGGAATGATATTTAACTCCTCCCCAACTGCCTGCTTATATGTAAAAGACAAGAGCAATGTGTAAAGACCTAGCACAGTACCTGGCACTTATTTAGTAAATGGCAGTTTTCTATTATTCTTTTATTTTACTCAAAAGGATACTGGACATGGCATCTTCTGGAGTCCCTATTTTGTTAGCATTAACCTAAGTTCTTTTATTGGGACAGGTTCTGCTCACATGATAGAGGCTGATGTCCTTCTTCCGAGTAATGGATCAGACCATGGCCAACCAATCATGGCCCATCCTCCTGAATCAAGCAGTGATAATACTCTACAGGAATGGCTGACTGAAGTTATGAAAAGCAATAAAGGCATCAAACTAGATTTCAAGAGGTATTTGTACAAATATGTTCAGTCTTCTGGTTGTTACAGAATAACTCTGTGTAGGGGGCAGAGAGGGAGAAAGTTAATATCCTGTTATATCTGTACCTGACTAACTAACTTTGTACTTTTAGCTACATTGAAACAGAGCCCTGGCCAGGTAGCTCAGTTGGTTAGGGCATTGTCTGGATATGCCAAGGTTGTGGGTTCAATATCTGGTCAGGGCATATGGAACAACCAATGAATGCATATGTAAGTGGAACAACAAATCGTTGTTTCTCTCTCTCTCAAATTAATACATTAAAAAACCACAACAAAACTATCACTAATGATAATTATTTATTTTAAATGTAATTTTAAGTGGGTTATTGCAATTTTAAGTATGATTTTTATTAAGTTATCCTCAATTTCTAAATGAAATTAATAGGAAAATAGGATGTGGTACTCAGAAGTTTGACATACAAATAACTTTTTAGGAAAAAGAACCTATTCTATAAAAACTAAGTTTGTATATTTTTCTAGGATTTAGAAAAGTACTAAGCAAAGAGAAATTTTAGATAGTATTGTGATCAAGACTTCCCTCTTCAAATGGTCAACATGGCAAACCTTTTAGCAGTTCTTTATGAGAAACTTAATACTTATACATGTAAGAAGTGAGAATGTTGGCCACTAGTATTTTTAATTAGAATTACATGGAATTTATAGTTTATTTGGGAGGGATGGGTCATTTTGCAATATTTACAATACTGATTCTTCCAGGATTTTCCTCCACATTTACTCTTTTAGAATTATTTTGTCAAGTTCTAGAAAACTAAGAACTATAACAACAAAAGTTTAATTTTCCTCAGTAAGGTTTTATGTTTTCCTTAATGCAAGTTTTGTTTTCCTTATTTAAGTTTCTGGTATAGGAAAGTATCATTACTTTTTGTATTTGTAGTATATATTAATGGTAATTAAAGTATTCACATATAAAACAGAATAAGTATTAAATTCTTGCTTCATCATGTTCTGCGTCATAGCTTCTTACTGTGCAGTGCTTTATAGTAGACACGTATGCTGGTGGAATTTCAATTTTGGGGAGAAGATGCTAGCTGACACTTGATATTGTCAAATGGAAAAACCAATGTTAAATTGCCCTATGTCAGCTTACTAAATTGAGAAAACCTAAAAAGTTCCCCCAACTTCTACAGACACCAGATTTCTGAAGAAATCAGAGTCCTTTCTGGAAGGGAGTTTCAGGGTTTCCCCCTGCTCCACCCAGGAAAAGCACAACCCCATAGGACTTGGAGACAGGCAGGCTTTGGAGCCACAGGTACAAGTCGCTTGCTACCAAAAATGGGAAAATTTGTAGGAAGTACAATGTCAGATTCTCAGAATTGTGGTTTTTAACATGGTTTTGATACCCTTCAAGGCAGAGAGCATTTGAGACAGAAATGACAGCGTTTAAATAGGAGTCTGCAAGATCCAGCATCAGAGTTTATTAATGCACTAAAATCTAGGGCATCCAATAAAAAGAAATGAAGTCTTACCATTTGTGACAGCATGGAGGGACCTAGAGGGTATTTTGCTAAATGACATAAGTCAGATAGACAAAGACAAATACCATATGATTTCACTTAATGTGGAATCTAAAGAACAACATAAATGAACAAGAAAACAGAAACAGACTCATAGATACAGAGAACAGACTGATGGTTGCCAGAGGAGAGAAGGGTTGGAGGACTGGATACAAAAGGTAAAGGGATGGAGAAGTACAGATTGGTAGTTACAAAATAGTCATGGAGATGTAAAGGGCAGCATAGGAAATATAGTCAATAATATTGTAACAACATGTATTGTGCCAGTTGGGTACTGGAAATATTGGGGGGAACACTTTGTAAAGTAAATGATTGTCTGACCACTATGCTGTACACCTGAAACTAATACCAACTGATATTGAATGTCAACTGTAATTGAAAAAATTTTAAAAATTAATATATATAAAATCTAGGGCCTCTATTCCAGGGTCAGAAGAAGGAGAAAAAAGAGCTTACCACATGGGAACAGAGTGAAAAGTTAGAGGCTGGTTCCTTCTGGTTTTATGGCACATACAGTATCCTTGCTCACTGATAAACAAGACCCAAGAAGTAATGGGATTATCAGTTTCTCTTCTTAAAGTAGAGTGCCCAAAAGCAGTGCAATGAAAAGCAGCAGAAGCATAGGCAGAAGGATTCTAGTTCCTTAGGAAAAAAGATAGAAATGTGAGAAGGGAGTGCTGAATGGTTTCCCTCTAACATCCATCTCCAAAATTCTTCATTCCCCATTGCAGTTTTCACCAAAAGCTAATTTTCCTAGAAATCAACATAGGCCTTAAATGGCCTATGTTCAGAGGTAGTTCAGAATAATAAATAGTGTAGTTTTCCAGTAAAGCTTGTATGTACATTTTTGAAAAGGAAAATTTATGTAGGCTGACTAAAATCTTATTGTTGCCCTGACCATTATGGCTCAGTTGGTTGGAGCCTCATCCTGTAACCCAAAGATTATGAGTTTGATTCTTATTCAGGACACATACCTAGGTTGAGGGTTCAATCCCCAGTCCGGCACACAGGATCCCAAATCTGGGAAGGAGGCAACCCACTGAAGTTTTTCTCTCTCCCTTACTCTCTCCTTCCCTTCCTATCTAAAGGCAATGACAAAATGTTCTTTGGCAAGGATAAAAAAAAATTAAACAAAAAACTAAACCTTATTGTTTCAAAGTCTCTAGTTGTCAGAATCGATGTTGGGAAATAAAGAGTGAAGCCGCCTTTTTACTTAGAAGTAACTAAAATACAGTTGCCTCTACTTTCCAGAAAATGTGTTTACAAAAAAGGGAAAAAATGAAGTTTATAAAAGCCTTAAGGAAATTTTATCATTTTATGCTTTGTAATCATTTTTAGGAATATGTTTATCCAGATTCACACAAGAATACACGATGGAGAAAAGGTTCTTTTCTCCAAGGTCATGAGCCATTGCTAGAAACATGCACTTTGAATATTTTCATAAATGCGAATTTGTAGGTTATGAGATTATCAGATTTTAAAATCTTATTTATATATTCTCTGATGAATGTATCTCTTTTTAAATTGTTTTTATATTGCATGATCCTAATATGCAATTTTGAAACCTCCATCTGTCCACAAGTGGCATTACTTGTACATTTATAAAACCTTTAAGGTATCTTCATGAATAATAAGTAAAAGTTAACATTTTGTCACATGGCAGATGTTAACTTTCCTCTATGGTACTTTGTGATCTTTGATTTTATTTAATTCAGGCATTATTATTAGGCATTATACTTAAAAAAAAAAACAACTCTGATGATATATTTATTTATTTTTAGAGATGGGAAGGGGGAAAGAGAGAGAAGGAAGGAAGGAAGGAAAACTGGTTGCTTCCGTATGTACCCTGATTGGAGATCGGACCCACAACCCTTTGGTGCATGAGATGATGTTCCAACCAACTGAGCCATTTGGCCAGGACTGTTGTATTATATTTTTATTATGAATTTGAGAACATTAGAACCACTAGTTTAAAAGAACTTCCTATTTACTCTTTATAAATTTCTCTCATTGACAACAAACTGTATTTTCAGTCTGGCAGCTGTAGAACCATCGATGATGCTTTTGGAAAATGTGAAGAGGCATCTGAAGCGTCCCGTGTGGATTAATGCTGATATTCTTCCCGGTCCAAATGGGAATAGCAAAGTAGTGGACGCAAAACCTTTTATAGACACTGTGACATCCTTCTTTCCAGATGTGACATTTTCCCTGGGTTGGACAACAGGATGGTATCCTGAGAAAGTCAATGAAGGTAATAATTACAAAATGCATTTCTTGTTGGTCAAATTAAAATATACTGCTAATATAAAAATAAATACCTTTAATACAAAATCAAAAACACATTCTACAAAATCTAAGAGTCTAATGGAGATAAAGGTCTGGCTCTCAAGATACGTGTATGATTCTTCTTTCTATTATTTCAGATAGACACTGCGTTCATTGGTGACATTCTATTGCCAAGCTTCCATGAGAAATATTTATTTGCAGGGTCTAGAAAAATGAAACCTGCCTCTTTGAATACTTTAAACAAATCCTGAGTTGGTGTCTTTGAACTTGTAAAACTTTGTATAGTCTTTTTTTTTTTTTCCTCTGACTGTGGAGCAAACTCCCTGTGTCAGATGAAAGGTAAAGAAATGGTAATAAGAGCTTCTCATGTGGTGTGAGGCTATAAGTAGTGGGGGTATGACTGAAGAGCACATGCTCCCTGCACAATGGAAGAGGTTCGGCTAAGGTGCTGGGACCTTGCTGCCTTCATGCTCTCTGGCCGGACAGGAGAGTGGGCGGCCATGAGTCTCTCTAGGCTCGATTCCTTCTTTTCTTCACCTACTCCTACAGATGGACCTGATATTTTCAGCTTCCCTTTCGTCCTTTCGTGGCTGAAATTTATCACTCTTATTCATCTTTCTATTTCTTCATATATTCCTAGATAGTAATTTCCAGGTAACAGCCAGTAAGCAATCCAGTGCTCTGGGACATCTGTCGATGTGGTAAAAATGATAACCTAAAAAGGTGTTTAGAACCTGTGAAGATGTCAGCCTTTATCCTGTGTTCAGGGTACTTTTTTTTTACTTACTTGCTATTATTGTTTTTAAATATAAAGTTTTTAAGTCTAACATGACATTATAATAACTGCTATCTAGTGAGTAGCAACATTTAGGTTATTACCAGCTGGACCAGCAATTGATATGATTGAGAGAAAAAAACAATGTTTTAACTTGACTCTAGTTTAATTTTTCTAATCATTTAAATTTTTATTAGTTTCATTTAAAAATATAACATTATAATTTAAAAAGTGTTTAAAGAAGGTAAACTAGAGAGTGTTTAGTAACTTCCTTGCTGATTCTGAACTCCTTTTATTCACTATTTAACTCAGGCTTTAACCTCAGGCTTGAACTGAGTTAAACCAGGTCTTTAAGTCATTTTGGAGTTGCATGTTTTGAGACTGGTTTTTTCCACTGGCCTCTTGCCGTTGCCATCATGTGTTTTATCCTCCCCTATTTCTTATGCCACAAATTTTAGAAAAAAGAGTTTATAAGTTTGTAGTAATATAAGTATATATCTTCTGTTAGCAATTTTTTCTAATTACAGTATATAATTTTTCAAATTTTAAAGGAAATCAGTCTTTTCCCTTCTTTCATGAGAAATTTAGCTGCTAAACTAATATATTCAGATAGGCTTTCTGTAAAATATTCTCTTACTGACCAATACTTTTTTGCAATCTGCTTTTGATAGAGTTTAGAGTTATTTTAAGATGTAATTTTTTTCTGCAGCTATTTATAAACAGTTAAATGTGTTTTCCATAATGTCCTAATAGGATTTAAAACACATATGTAAAAGTCAGTTTCACCACTATTTCTATTTCAGGTAAAATCTATTTGAAATCTGGACTATCCAAAAATTTAAAAATTAAGGTTAAACGTTACTCCAATAAATTCAATAAAAAAGTAATAAATAAATAAATAAATGTTTTAAAATTGGAGTTAATTATTACTTAAACAGCTAATGAACACATAGTAGGCATCTTTCTCTTGGAAAACAACACAAATGGAAAATCTTAGTTTATAGAGAATATTAATAATGAGGAAGTACCTCAGAGTCTTAGAATCTTTAAAGTAGCTACTGTATCAAAATTTGCTTTCTTTGCATTTGAGATATTAGTAAATTATTTTTTAATATTTAAATTTTTAATTAAATTTGCTGTAGATCACTTGTGGTATGGTTTTAGATTTAATTTTTATCTACATTTTCCACCCAAAATATTTTCCTTCATTAAGCTGTATTTTTATTCACTTTGAATTCAAATGGAAATTTGTATGAATTACCTATGAATTTACATACATAATTTAGTTTTTATTTAATTGACTTCAGTATTCCAATTAGAAAAGTTAAATTTCTTCCTTTTCATTTCAGGTTACAGTTGGACAATGGTGAAAGAGATGGAATGCATTTGTAATGAACTAAATCAGCCTGTGACATTTCCTGTCAGAGCAGCATTAGTCAGGCAGTCTTGTTCTCAGTTACTTTGGCTGTTAAAGAAATCAAACAGGTATGTATGTGTAAGTAACAGTACAGTGTATGTGAGTGTGTATGAGAGACAGAGACAGAGGATGAAAACTGGTTGTGTCAAGATAGTGTGTGTGTGAGAGAGGGAATGAACACTGATTCTGTAAGCACACAGACTCCCTCACTCAAGAAAGCTTCTTAGTGAACCTTAACATTGTCTATTTCTGTTTTCGCATATAGTAGGAGCCCAGTGAATGTCACTTTTTTATTGCTATGAAAAGACATTCACAAAAAGGTAAAAGTGGATAAAATAGTTTCCCTTTGAATTCTATTATAATATCAGAAGTCTATTCCATAAAAACTTTTGTCATTTTAATATGTAATAAAAATTAGTTGGACCATCTATTAAATACTAAAATATATTATAGAGGTGCAGATATAGAAACAGTTTTGATACTGTTTTTTTAATAGGTTAGTCAGTAGAACAGCAGGGAAAGTCCAGAAATAAACCCAAGTCTGTCATGAAACTTATTATTGAAAATAGTTGGCATTTGTGCAATAGTTAAGTCATTTGTGCAAAAGTTTAATAACTCACATTGATCAACAGGCCAACTATGTAGGAAAAACAAAGTCCCTTTCCTTAGTACTTCCTTCAAAATAATTTCCAGATGAATTAAAGATTTGAAAATCAAATATTAAATACATAAAAAAAACAAGAGATGATTTTTTTATATAGTTTTAGAATAGAGAAAACCTCTAATTTAGGGTTTATGGCATAGCTTTGATACATTTGAATACATAAAAATGGAAAGATTCTGGTAAAAACTATCCTCAATACATTTGTCAGATGTAAAGAATTTTAACAAATAATGAATTTTCAAGAATCATCCCATAAAAGACCCAGTATGTTAATTCACTATATTGTAAAGAGTAAGGGAAGCAGACACTCATGCATTAAAGAAGTACCCATGGTCCTGTGGATATTGAATTTTTACCAAACGTCTTTTCAGTTTTTATGATAATATCCATATTTTTCTCCCTATATCTATTAATGAAATGAATTATGTTAATCTTTTATAGTATTGAACCACCCTCATATTTCCAGAATAAACCCAGCATGATCACAAATTATCATTCCTTTATGGTGCTGCTGCATTTGTATTGCTAATGTTTTAGTTAGAATTTCTGCATTTGAAAATGAGATTGCCTTGCCCTGATCATGCGGCTCAGTGGGTTGGGCATCATCCAGCAAAGCAAAAGGTCCCAGTTCCATTAACAGTTAGGGCACATGCCTGTGTTGTGGGCCATCCCTGACTGGGGCACCTGGGAGAGGTGGCTGATTCATGTTTTGATGTTTCTCTGCCTCTCTTTTTCCCTACCTTCCTTTATCTCTAAGAAAAAATAAATAAAATATATTTTAAAAAAAGAAGGAAAAAGAAAATGAGACTTCCCTGGCGGGGGTAGCTCAGTTAGTTAGAGCTTTGTCCTGAATGCCAAGGTTGCAGGTTCAGTTCCTGGTCAGGGCACATGCAAGGGACAATCAATCAATACATAAATAAGTGGAACAACAGATCATTGTGGTTCTCTCTCTCTCTCTCTCTCTCTCTCTCTCTCTGCCTCCCTCCCACCCCCTCGAAATTCAATAAATAAAAAAAGAAAGAAAATGAGATTGCTCTGTAACTTTTTTCCTTCTCAATTTTAGGTAGCGACCTTTCATTCCTTTTACATGTTCTGAGATGTTAAAAATAACAGTGAAATGGCCTGTACTTGATTTGGTAAACTCAACTGTGAAGCCATCTAATCCTTGTGGTTTGAGGAAAGCTTAAGCCATAACTCTTTCCTGTTTTTTATATGGTAAATGGCCTACTTGGTTTTTCTATGTCTTTGGGCGTAAGTTTTGATATATTGTATTTTCCTATAAAATTGTTTGCTTCATCCAGCTTTTAAAATTTATTTACACATAGATGATTACAATAGTTTCTTATTCTTTTAGTTTCTTCTCTGTCTTTAAAATAATTTCCTATCTCGTTTACTTGAGTTTTTCTTCTTGTTTCTTGATTAAACTAGATAATGATTATCTTTCTTTTTTTAAAAGAAGTAGATGTTGGATTTATTTATTTTTCTGGTTTATGACTTACTAATTTATTCCTTTTACCTTTTAAAACTCTGTGTTATGTAGTTTTCTCTAATTTCTTGCGTTGAATACTTGTTTTCATTTACATATATATTAGTATATGTATTAATATAAGTATTTAAGACTATAATTTTTTCCTCTGATCACTGCTTCAGCTCTATTTCATTGTTTATTATGTATAGGTTATCATCACTGTTAATTTAAAATGTCCTGCAAGTGTGGCTTTTTTCCTTTATCTCAAAAGTTGTTTTAAGAGAAATTTTTTTAGGCATTTAGATGGTAGAATTATTTATTATTTTGGCTTTATTAATAGGTTTTTTAGGTTTATTTCAATCAGGTAATGTCTATGTTATTTCTTCTTTGTAAACTTTATTAAGGTTTTATTAATTGCTTAATACATGGATATTTGTATGAATTTAGGTATTTTATGAGGATATTGTATGGCTGTTACAAACAGAAACCTGAATTAACAATAACTTAAATAAGTCTTTTTCAGAGTGTCAGAGACCCAGAATCCTTATACCTTGGTGCTCCACTTTCTTTAGGACATTGACCTTATTTATAAGTGGTCAGATTGATTATTGCCATAGCTGAGGCTCAGAGGAAGGAGGGGAGAAAGAGAAGCTCGGGGCATGTCACTCTCCTACAAGGGCATAGCTTAGAAGATGCACACACTCGTTGGCTGTAACTTAGTCCTGTGCCTATACCTAGCTTCTGGTGAAGCTGGGAAATGTAGCCGTTATTCTATAAAACCTTGTTTCTAGTTAGTATTCAGGGGATTGTTATGCAAGAAAGAAAGGAGCAAACTACTAGTTTTGGTGACACATTAACTTTATTGGTTATGTTATATAAGTCTTTTATACCCTTTTGTTTGCTTTAAAAAATATTTTTCATTTACTTCTTTGAGCAAGTAATACATTCATGAGGTTCAAAAACCAAAGAATGGAGTTCTGCGGTGGAAAGCATCTCTTTAATTTTTCTGGGGTTTTGATGTTTAATTTTTCTGGAGTTCTTCCATTTATGCCATGTTTCCTTGTCTCATTTTGGCAGCCTCCCTGTGTTTGTTTCTATGTATTGGGCAGAGCTGCTATGATTCCCTGTCTTAGTAGCTTGGCCTAATGTAGTAGGTGTCCCGTAGGGTTCAGGGCACAACCTCCCCTATCACCCAAGCTGTGTTCTTGAGGTGCACCCTTTATGTGGGCTGAGTACCCCCTACTCTTGTAGTTGAACCTTGATTGTTGTTGGCAGGTCAATGGGAGGGATTTATCCAGACCAGTCAGCTGCAGGGACTGGCTGTGACCACTGACCGCCAACCTCTGCTCTCCGTGGAGGATCAGCTGTGCAGAGCCAGGATGGTGGTGTTCTGACATGGTCTGTAGCTGTCCATTGGGTGTGTTGGCCCTCGGGTTTCCCGGATGGTGCAGGCCAAGGTCAGCCTCCACCTGTGTTCTGCCTGGGGCCACCCTGAACAAGCTATAAAGCAATCTGAGATGACTGCTACTTGTGCTGGGCTTGGAGATTCCCAGGCTAAGCCAAGCTGTGAATCCAAGCTGGCTGCTGCTAGTGCTGGGTCTGGGGCCACTTAGCACAAGGTACAGGGGCTAGGGGCTTACCAAGGTTGGTTGTTGCTTGTTTGATAGGATTTAGGAGGTTGTAAAGTATGAGACAAGACCAGCCATTCATATGGAAAAGTCACACATAACAGTTTGGGTGGACGTGTAAGTTGGGTAGGACCCTCGGGTGGGGTCTCCAGGGAAGGGCAGTGTTATCCAGGTTGATGGAGACTCAGATATGCCACCTGCCTGCCAGCTCTGTGGCTCTGTAGGGGGAGGGCTCAGAAGAGGGTCAATGGCCTCTGCCTGCCTTTCTCTCTGGGAGAAAGTTGTCCCTCAGCTCTCACCTTGATACCAGACACTTCAGTCCCTCCCTGTGTGCGACTGGTGCCTTTCAAGCTGCTATGCCTATGCTGGAGCTCAGAGGTAGTGCGTTGGAGTAAGTCCATGTGTGAGTTCTTTAAGAGGAACTGCTTGGAAATCCAGAAGTTTGTTCTGCCAACTCAATCCCTGCTGTTTTTTGCAGCAAGAAGTTATGGGGACTTATCTGCCTGGTACTGTAACCCTGGGCTGGGGGGACTGGTGTGGGTCTGGGACTCTACTCCCAAGATATCCCTCCTGAATTTTTATTCTCCATATGTGGATATGGGCCAACCTCTTCCGTGTCTCCACCCCTCTTACCAGTCTGGATGGATGTGGTTTCTTTAATTCCATGGTTGTCAGACTTCCATTGAGCTTGATTTCTAAGTAATGCTTCTATATTTTTGTGTAATTTTGATGTGGTTGTGTGAGGAGATGAGTGATGTTTACCTGTACTGCCATCTTGACTGGAAGTCTCTCTGTAAACTTTCTCACCCCTCATCCACTCCAATGTTTCCAGTGCTTTCTAGCATCAAGACAATGAAATTTGTTTGACCTGTTTTATCTTCATGAAGAATTATAGCTTTATTATTAAAAGATCTCTTTATTAGTCTTGTTTAATGAATTTTTTAATCTAAGTTCACATTGTCTTTTTTTGTTTGTCTTGAAAACTTTGCCTTAGCCTTTCTTGAAAAATACATTTATAGTTTTATTTTTATTGACTTTTTAAAGGCTGTTTTATTGTCATTAAAAGAATAGTTTTAGACCTACAGAAAAGTTGCAGAAAACTACTACACGTCCTTTACCCAGATTCCTAAATTGTTAATATTTTCCTATATTTATCCATTCTCTCTTTCTTTCTTTCCCTTCCCCATTCCCTCTTTCTCTTTTATTCTATTTATATTTTTTTCTGGCATGATGCCCCATTATCTGTTGGTACTTCAGTGGGCACTGCCCTAAACAAAGACATTTCTTCTATGTTACTGCTGTGAAGCCTCCCAATCAGGAAATCAGCATCAAGGCAACACAGCCATGCACTCCACAACCAGCCATTCCAACAACGCTTAGTTCTTTGTAGTCCAGGAAACTCTCCAAGGAAATGTATTACACATTGTTGTCATGTCTCATCAGTCACCTTCAATCCGGAATAGTTCCTCAACTTTTCCCTCTCTCATATACTTGACAGTCGTAAAGACTACAGCCCTTTTATTATGAAAGATGTTCTCAATCTGGGTCAAGTTAATATTTTCTCATGACAACTCTCAGTTCTTGCATTCTTGGCAGTCTCATCATGTACTTTCCCTGTCCCAATTCTCAAATCAGCCACTTCTTCAAGGATGCTTGCTTGATTGTAGTGGCAGATGGTATTTAGAAAGCAAAATCTGGGAGTTTAGTAGTCATTACTACTAGGGTGTTATTGCTTCTAGGACCTCTCAATGGACAGCGCTAGGAAATGTATGTGTGTTTGTATACAGACAGACATGCACACACACCTACACACAAGCCTACATATATATCTGTAACCATTTCTATATCCGCCTGTGTGTATATGTTTTTAAACAACCTGTGAGTTCACACCAACAATTCCAATTTGAACCCAACACCTCAGGGTTCTTTCTGGCCTTCTCCCTTACCAGGTTCTTAAATTCCTTATCAGATGCTTAGATACCTGGCTCCCATTAATCTAACAGTTGTCTTCTTTTAAATTAAGACTTTAATTTATTTATTTATACACACGTATTTGGTCTTCTGTTATTTTTGAAAACTGGTATACTTGCTGTTTGTATAGCTTTAAAAAAAATTCACTGTAGTTATTTTCTTTCTGTATTTTTAATCCTGATAATTTGGCAAGTTAGTTTTTTCCTGAATTACTGCTTCTTTGTAAAATATGCTTAATCTACTTTGTTACAGATATGTGTTAATTTCTATGAGCAGTAATAAAATTAATGTATTTCTTAACTGCCTCTTGCCTAATTTTAGATGACTGTATTCTTTTTCTTAATGTCTAACTTTGTACTCCATACTTAACGACTGGCTGGCTGTTAAATTCTTGGCTCACAGTGCTTTTCCTTGAGGTGTTTGAAGGGATTGCTCCTCTGTTTCCCAAGGGAGCACTGATGTGGGCAAGTGGAAGCCAGCCTGATTATTTTTTTGCCCTTATGAGTGACTTGATTTTGTGGTGGGGAAGGATGGGGCACTGAATGTAGAAAGAGTTATTTATCTTTGAGGCTCAGTAATTTTACTAGACTCTGTCTTGATATGGACCATTCTATACCAGTTTTTTCAGGGATGTGGTATTCTTTTCAATATATAGATTCAAATGTTCTTTTCTGTAGTATTTCTGTGAATTATATTTTTATATACTTGTTCTATTGCATTTGTAACACTGTAATTTCTCTTTTAGGGACTCCAGTTACAAATATGTAGATCTCCTTTGTTTATCTTTGTTATCATTTTCTCTTTGGTCTCTCTTTTCTTTGAACTTATTTGCATTTTTATTTTACTTGATTTTATAATTTGCCTTCTCTGTCCCTTACAGTGTTTTCAACAATGTCTCTTCTCACTTGTATACCTTCAGATTTCACCTTACTTCTGTAATAGTATTATCTACTTTTTTCCTAAGATCGCCAATTAATGTTCCATCTTTTTTATTGAACTCTCCGATGAGTGATATCTGTGCTTTGTGTTCTTTCTTCAGAGGCAGTTGCACCATTTAAAACATTTTTGGTTGTGGTTTTCATCTGCTTTGTGGCATTCTTTTTGTTTGTTTGTTTTACATCTGTGTCAGCTATCTGATAATTGTTTAAAGATGAGGTTTCTATTATTCCATCTGCCATTTGTTTTTTTCTTATATTTTGTTGTACTCTCTTGTATGAAACTTCTACCCAATTTATTTTGACTACTCTGCTTTAAAGAAGGTGAGTTTTTCTTGGACCAGCAACTTATCTGAAGTTCATATTCTAGAGGAACCCGGACTATGGTTCTTTTGGCCCAGATAGTCTCACGTGTGCATCTGTTTAACTTCTCTCCAGTCAGTGCAGATAGGCAGTTGTGATATCTTCCAGTAAAATCTTTCATCTGTCTCTTAAATTTAAAATTTTGGGTTGCTGCAGGGAGCAGTCTTATTCCCTTTGGCTTTCTTGTGTAAACTCTTCCCTTGTCTCCACTGCTTCTTGGGGTCAAACGTAATTCAGGGAAGATCCCACTTGCCACTCTGCAAAGTCCTTAGGTAGAATATGCCCCTCACCTGTGTCTTTTGTAGGCTTCCTCTGTCATCTTATGCACGGGCAAACGCCACCTCCTCCTATACCCATCTGGCCTTAATCTATTGCTCCTGGAGATCTTTTCAACCTGTTTTGTAATTTTCAGTCTCAACTCTTTCTTAATTTCATTGAATATTGGGCTTCTATTTTAATTCTTTTGTTCTTTTTGCTGCTTGGGGATGATTCTTAGGCGAAAAAGGAAGCAGTGCTGACTTTAGGCTGCTGTGTCCAAATAGGATGTTCCCACCATTCCATTTCTTTCTCTATATTCTGTCTCAATTTTCTTATCTTCCATTTCTTAGGAATGGAATTTCTTAGGAATTTCAGGAGGGTAGCCAGTCACCCTCCTGAAATTTCTCATTTGAAGATCACCCTTTGTTCAAGTCCAATTTTTAACCTCGGCAACATTTAGTTAAGTACTGCCGGTCACCCCCTTCAGCGTGACACTCCCTTGTGCCTTTTCCCTCCATGGAATTGCACTAAGTGAGTTCTTTCATATCTGTGCCTAATTCTTCTTTGTTGTTGTTGATTGGTTTTCCTCTATCCTTAATTTTGGGTTTTCTTAACTCCCATCTCTTCCAGAGGGTTTTTTTTTTTCTTTTAATATGAAAGGTAAAACAACAAAGCTTTAATGGAATATATCACTAGAGAATATCTTCATAACATTGAGTATGGGAAAGAATTCTTAAACAAGATGCAAAATCACTAGCCATAAAGGATATGTTGAGTAATTTGAATACATTACAATTCAGAAATTCTTTCCAATAGAAGATACCCTGAAGGGCATGAACTGGTTAGGCACAGAATTAGGGGAGATTTTTGTAACTCTGAAGAGCTCTAATATAAAACTTATAAAGAACTATCATTCTATTATTTGTATATCACTACTTATTTATTTCTTCTGTTACTGAATGACATTTATATTGTTTCATAGTTTTCACTATTATGACGATTGCTGCTGAGAACACACACACACACACACACACACGCACATTATGGTGCACATGTGTCTGCATTTAGAAAGGTTCTATCAGGAGGGAATTCTAGGAACAGAATTTTTAAGTCATAGGGTATCCATATTTTCAACTTTAGTAGATAATGCTAAACTGTTTTCCAAAGAAAGTAAATAAACTGAAGCTACGTGTTTCAACCTGGCTAAGCTTCACAAATAATATTTAGCAAAAGAAGCAAGACCAAGAATAGTATTATATACCATATGATTCCACAGGCAAAAATTAAACTGTATTGTTTAGGGGTGGATATAGAGTTGGTAAATTAAAAAAAGCAAGGAAGTGCTAGCCAAGGCAGCGAGGACTCCAGGGGAGAGCAAGGTTGTGATTGGGCAATGACATTAAGGTGCCCCTCCACAATACCGGACATCAAACTCTACTACAAAGCCACCATACTCAAAACAATCTGGTACTGGCACAAGAACAGACCCATAGACCAGTGGAACAGAATAGAAAGCCCAGAAATAAGCCCTAGGTCTCTATGGACATCTAATATTCGACAAAGGGGGCAGAAGCATAAAATGGAGCAATAACAGCCTCTTCAACAAATGGTGTTGGGAGAGCTGGACGGCTACATGCAAAAAATTGAAATTGGATCATCAGCTGACACCATACACAAAAATAAACTCAAGATGGATAAAAGACTTAAATATAAGTCGCAACACCATAAAAGTCCTAGAGGAGAACATTGGCAGGAAACTTTCAGATATCCCACGCAGCAATTTTTTCACTGATATGTCTCCTAAAGCAAGGGACATAAAGGAAAGAATAAACAAGTGGGACCTCATCAAAATAAGAAGCTTCTGCATAGCAAAAGAAAACATCAGCAAAATGAAAAGGGAGCCAACCGTTTGGGAAAATATATTTGCTAATGATACATCAGATAGAGGTTTGATCTCCAAGATATACAAAGAACTCACTCGACTCCACCCCAAGAAGACAAACGATCCAATCAAAAAATGGGCAAAGGACCTGGGCAGATGCTTTTCCAAGGAGGAGATACAGAGGGCCCAGAGGCATTTGAAAGGATGCTCAGCATCACTAGCCATCAGAGAAATGCAGATCAAAACCACCATGAGGTACCACCTCACACTGGTCAGAATGGCCATCATAAACAGATCCACAAACAACAGGTGCTGGCGAGGCTGTGGAGAAAAGGGAACCCTAGTCCACTGTTGGTGGGAATGCAGACTGGTGCAGCCACTATGGAAAGCAGTGTGGAATTTCCTCAGAAAGCTGAAAATGGAACTGCCTTTCGACCCAGCAATTCCCCTGCTGGAATTATACCCTGAGAACACCAAAACGCCAATACAAAAGAACCTATGCACCCCAATGTTCATAGCAGCACAATTTACAATAGCCAAGTGTTGGAAGCAACCTAAATGCCCATCAGTAGATGACTGGATCAAAAAGTGATGGTACATATACACAATGGAATACTACGCAGCAGAAAGAAAAAAAGAAGTACTAAACTTTGCGACAGCATGGATGGAACTGAAGAGCATCATGCTAAGCGAAATAAGCCAGGGGGCGAAAGACAAATACCATATGATCTCACCTATAAGCGGAACCTAACCAACAATGCAAAGAAGCAAGGAAAATATGACCAGCAACACTGAAAGGAAAAAAAATCAACGGAGACAAGAGGGAAGGGGGGGGCAGGGAAAGGGAAGGGAAGGGGAAAGTCAAGGAACATATAGCAAGGACTCATGGACAAAACCAAAGGGGAAGAGCTGAGGGAGGGAAGGTGGGAGGGGGCAAGGGAAAGAGGTGGGGGGAAGGCAGAGACAAATGTATTTAAAAAGTAAATAAATTAATTTAAAAAATAAATAAATAAATAAATAAAAAGGTGCCCCTCCAGGTGCGGGTGATGTTCTAGCTCTTGGTTTGTTTTGGTTACACTGGAGTTCATTTTGTAATGATTTGTTAAAATGTACGTTTCTGTTTTATGCATTTTCTATATATCTTATTTCACAATACAAAGGGCTTTAAAAATAAAACCTGAGAATTGATTTGAAGGAATACAATTTAAGATACACTTAGGCAATTTTATTTTTCCTATTTCAGTCTAAATACAACAGAGGGGAGATTAAAAGACACAAAATAACTTGGAAAGCTCTTCTTTTAACCTCAGTTCATATCTGTGTCTCTGATAAGCTTTGTCACCATGGTGCTCAAATACAGTAGTAAGGATGCCATTTTAGCAAAAAATATAGGTTTTTAAAGTAATTCTCCTTTTTTCTTTTCTGTGTTCTCAGCTGTAGTTTAAGAATTCTTTTTGATTTGTCACAAAATACTGCTGTGGAAGAAAACCCAAAATACTTCCCTCGGTTACATTTCAGAATGCTGTCACCATTAAGGACTGGAATGTGTCAATATAACAAGAGTATATGTCTTGGTTAGACTATTTTTTATCATTACTAGAAAAAAAGCTTTGGAGATTTCCCCCTGGATTCTGACATGTTTATGGGGAAAATAAATATGAAACTACTTAACAGCTTTACATTTCTCTAGACTCTGGTGTAATAAGGGTAATGTAATAGTAATGTCACTGGAAGAAATTAAAACACAATTTAACACTAAAATTCTGAGCATATTCTTATATCCATAATAAATCTGCATATATATGTGTATATATATAATTATATCTATGTGTGTGTGTATATAAATTGTTTTTTAACTCCAGAAATGGACCTAAATTTACTCGATTTGACATTCTTAATGACATCTCTTGGCATTCTTGTATCTCATACAATCTCCTCCAGAAGGAATAATGGGGCCACTTATAAGTGAATACAAATATTGGGGACGTCAGTGACATTTGCGTGTCTTCACGGTTCCTTCCAGTTGTGCCTTTGACTCTGGTCAGGCTACTGAAGAAACCCAGGTTAGAGCTACAGTCTTTATGTAGACAACAGATTCCTTGATCAGCAGTACAGCCTCCTCAATTCTTTTGTCCAAAATTTGGCCCATTTTCAGTGCTATCAGTCTGGGTTTCTAAAGCCATTAAACATTCCTGTAATTCAGATACAGCAGCTAGCTAATTTAGCAATAGTTATGTTAATTTTTTTCTCTCTAGTCCCTTTAATGTTGATGAAGGAATGAAAGGAAAGTATAATTCCACCATTGCTAATTAATTTTTTTCATATGTGTGCATTTGGATTAGAGACAGATGAGAGTAATTTTAGGCTTATTGGAATTCCTCCTCACTGGTTTTTACCTTTTAACTATATAATTCTGTTGTTTTTTGTTTTTTTTTTTTTAATGCAGGTACAGCCTGACTATTTGGACTGGAAAAAATGATAACTATTCTGTTGAAGATTTACTTTGTATTAGAGAACATTTTGACAAAAACCAAGTTTTCTATGATATCTTGGAACCACAAAATCGTGAATTTAAACAAGCCATTGGAATCATTCTCTAAGAAGAAGATTCTTCTAAATTATTTCATGTTTTGGTTTCATAATCTTTCTCTGCTTTGGTCTGAATTAATTACCAATAAATTATGAGGACTGAATTATGCTTCAATTCATCAAATCAAAAAACATTGAGTACTCACTATATATTAGGTATATGTCCTTATATTATTGTATTTACCTAAAAGATTTGGAAAGAAAAGATTTTAGTGGACCTAGTCTAATAATAATTTAGGAAAATTATATTTTAAAACCTTTTATAAAAAATAATTTTGATATACTGTAGATAACTGAAAGAATCCATGTGTCATAATACAAGTATGAGTCCCATTTTGTTGGCATTTACATTCCAGAGATTCCACAAAACTGTGGCACACTCTTCCCATTTTCCTGGAGAACTGGTATTTCAGAGACTACGAAAGAGTAAGAAGCCTTCAAAAATGTTTTTAACTATCACAGGGCTGAACAGCTTTTTCATAACAAAATCAAGTCCACTTACTGAAAACAGCATAAATTAAATTATATGGATCTAGATTTCCATCATGTTGGGAGCATGCTGGCTGCTATGTATATCTTTGTTTTCTTTGTTTCCACCATTTTATCTTCTCTATAGTGAGCAAGATACTTTTGAAGAGCAGAATTTAACCCTGGTAATATATTATTTAATTTTCAAGATTCTCACCAGTACCCCTTAGTTCAGGCCCCTGTTTTGCTCCTAGAATTTGAAAAATTATTTCTGTATGATATCATCTTTCATGCTCAGAGATACCTTGAGTATTTCTGCTGAAGAAAAAAATTTAAAACACCTCTTTGTTTATGCCAAACCAAAAAACTCCAGAGGCTTCTTAAATTCAGCTGTATTGACTTCTACTCTTTCAAAACCCCTCCGAATGTACTCTCACTGTACAAGTGGACACAGTGCCCACCAGCCCAGTCCTTCACTTCAAAAATGCCTACATCAGTGGTCTCTAGATCTTACTTCATCAGTTTATTTTAACTATTTAATATTGCTCACTAATTATGTCATACATGTTGTCTCCTCAACTAGATTATAAAGTCCTTCATGGTAACGGAGCGCTCTTAACTGTCCTGTACAGTGCCTGGCATAGCCCTGAGGAATGTACTCAGAAAAACCTTGTTTCTTTGATTTATTGAAAAGTAATTTACCAATAATGTAATTTACCTTTTTGTTTATGGATCATTTTCTCCCAGAGAATAAAAGTAGTTTTATTTAGAGAAAAGAGCTTGGGTTTTGAATTCAGACAGACTTCCCTTACAGCCAGCCCCACCCCTGCCTCTGTCCCTTACAGATTTGGGGAAATATTTAACCTCTTTGAGTGTTGGTTTCCTCATCGATAAAATGCGGGGAGAAAAGAATGAGGATTCTCTTACAGGTTTTTATGAAATTTAAGGGAGATTTCTGTGATGGAGGCATCTAGATCAATGCTTATCACATAGCAAGGCTCATATCCATTGTAGGTAGACAACAGTAAGAGATATAACACAAAACATTGTAGATATATAAACACTTAAAACAACCATATTTCCACTTTAAATTTTAGCTCCAACTGAATGCAGTACTATTTGTCAAATAACACCTAAAACTTCACTTTCTGTCTTTGCTTGCCAAAAGCAAATGTTACAATTTCATAATTATAAAATTCAACAACTGCAACAGAGAATTGCTCTTAAAATTATAGTAAAAAATACTTAATTTATAAATTTTATTAAATGACCATGCTTTACTTTTATAAAGAGAGTTGAATTTATAAATGAACTGCATTTTGATGAAGATTGAAATAAAATTCTTTTGTCCAGATTATTTTTACTACTTGATTATCTTATCCTTGATAATAGTTTTAAAACATTAGTCCAAAGGTGAAACCCTTTTATATTAATAAATATATCAACTGACAGCCACTTAGATTAAGATTTAAGGGTATGTTTTATAATGTTCTCAGGAACAAAAATATGTAAAAGAATTAGAAAACATCAGTTGAGAAGTAAAATTTTAATGGCTATCCATATGGAAAAATATCCATACTTAACACCATACGAAGTAATTTGAGTAGCATCCTGGGCCTAAATGTAAAAACTAAAATTATAAAGCATTTAGATGGAAATAAGAGGGAATGTTTTCATTACTTTGGAGTAAGCAATGATTTTTTATAACACAAGAGTAACCGTAAAAAAATGATTAATGGGCTTTATCAAAATCTAAAATTGCTCATCAGAAGACATCATTAACATTCTGACAAAGGGCTCATTCTCCAAATTTGTGAAGAACTATAAATTGATTTTTAAAAATAAGCTGCAAAATATGTATGTCATACTATATATGTAAAATTTGATGTCTTTATGGGCATTTATATATAGGCGATATTTGGGAAGGAATTTACAGGCACAAAATAAGTCAAAGGTTAAGTACCACCCATTTTCCCCCTTCAGGTTATTGGGTCTAATGGATTCGTGTTGAGATCACATAACATTTGAGCGTTATTTCCCAAGCCTGGCAGAGCAGTCCTATTCCTCCTATAAGAGTCTTTGGTTTGAGATCCAATTGTTTAAAAAAAAAAATCAGCTTTTAAAAGTACAGTACTGTATGGTTCTGTAAGAGTGATGTAACTGCTAATTAGCCAGGCATATAGTCATTTATCCAGTGGGAAATTGTTAAAAGTTATTTAGAACAGTTTATTTGCTTGTTAGTTGGAGCTAGGGTCTTGGGGTTTTTTCCTTGTAATGAAAAAAAAAAGTGCCTAGTGACTATGTAGAAAAATAATTCTCTCTCACCTTGAAGTTTAAGATGTGAACCTAGCTTCTTGGAGCATATCCTGTGTTTACAATTGTACATTAATTCAATGCAAGGAAAATAGTTGAGAGTTAAGAACTTCTTTATCTAGAAAATGTAAGTATTGTGTAATGAGTAAGTGACAGGATAACCAAGAAGAGCTGATAACCAGGTCTTGGGAGAAGCTGGGCAGGACCCGGGAGCTCTTGGGACCTCAGCAGCAGGAGCTGGAGGTCTGTGCTCTGGTGTTCCACATGAACGTCACTCTTTCACTCTTTACTGTGATGCTTGTCTCTCTTCTTTGTATCCACCATCCTTTGGTCCAGAGACCATAATTTGTTCAGTCACTCATGTCTTTCTTGAGGGAGACACATGACATTAGGACTTAGTAAGAACTCTGTGGGGTACCATGGGCCTGGTACCTCCTTGACGTTTTTTGTGCTATAGCTGTGCCAATAATTCAGAAATAATTCCTTCTTCAAGGATCGTACAGCCTACTAGAGAAAGAGAGACCTGTAAATAGTATGTTGCATATTTGCTATTACTCCTATGATGGAACTATACACCAGGTTGTGGTGAGAAGACAGCGGTCTGTTCTAATTGATAGAAAATGCTTAAGCTGTGTCTTGAATATTCACCAGGTAGACTTAAGGAGGGAAGGGCCTTTCAGGCAGGGGCACAGGAGCAAAGGAACTCTAAATGGGGAAAAACTTGATCTGACATGTTCAAAAAAAAACTCTGGCCCTAGCCAGGTAGCTTGGTTGGAGCATTGTCCTGATAAGGCCAAGATTGTGGGTTCAATCCCTGGTCAGGACACATACAGGAATCAACCAATGAATGCATAAATAAGTGGAACAACAAATCAATGTTTTTCTCTACCCCTTTTCCTCTCTCTAAATAGATAAATCAACACTTTTAAAAATTTGTGGAAATGCTGCACTGAGGCAGGACATTTAGGCAGGGGCCAGATTCATTTTCCATGGAAGGGAGTATGCTCCTTTTCTCTTAGGCCATGGGATCATCACACCATTTTAAGGAGGGATGAATGAGCGAGGTGCTGAAAATGGCAAGAGAAGGCAACTTGGAATTATCAGGGTGCAAGGCGATGAAGCCCTGAGTTCAGGTGGTAACAAAAGGGGGTGTAAAGGCTCCAGAGATAGAGGAAAAGTTAAGAAGAAAGAACTTGTAAGTTTTTTAACAAGTCGAATAGAGAAGATAGGGGAGAGGGAAGAATCTAGCATATGTGTTTTTGGTTTGAGTAACAGAAGGTCAGGTAGTGCCACCAACCCAAACAGGATAGGACAAAAGCCAGGCGTAGCTATACTTCTCGGTGATTAGTTGGTATTGCTGATACCAACTTGGAAAGAAAAGTGAAAACCCCATCTGCCTGCCCCTGAACTCACTCACCTCCCATTCAAACTTTAGAAAGGATGTTCTTTTTAATTTAATTCTACCAGTTTCTTAAAGGACCCTCCCAAGTAATTGCTATTAACACTTTATATTTTTAAAAAATAATTTTACATAATTAAACGACCCTCACAATCCCACTATCAGAGTAAAAACAACCAGGGCTTGAAAGGGGCTCACCCCTTTCCTGTCTTCTAAGGAGATTATTTTGTTTCTATGCTTCTGCACACTTGAGGGACCAGTCTGGCTAAATCTGGTGCTGGGCTGTTCTGGGTTTGGTTGCTGCTGTATGTCTTCATTAAGACTGGTCATTGCCCCTTCTATATCCTTTCCTTTGGGTGAAAGAACGTAATGAGTTCAAAAAATTTAATTGAAACACTGGCTGTGAGAGTCTGTTGCTACTTTGTAAATTCAGAAACTAAACAAAAACCAAAACCAAACACCTCTGGACCTGCATACGTATCTGATTCCTGTTGCAAACATCTGTGACTTTCCATGGGGATGCCAGTGATATGTTCTCCACAATGGAGTGAAAAGACCCATGGGATGGCTTCACAGCTAGGCTCACCCAACCTCAGCCCCTAGGGTTCTTAGGGTTAACAAACGGCCACACACTCTTCCAAATATGGCCAATAAAGTTTTAATCCTATTAAATTTATTTTTTTCATGTTGGGATGAGAATAGCAACAAAAGTTATTCTTAGTTTTCTATTTACTCAAAGTAACATACATGGCACAATTTCTCTTGAGATTATGTTGAAATACTATTGGTATTTGAGATAAATAAAAGCCAGGGATAATCAAAATGAAATTTTAAATCTTTATTGGTACCATTGTATGAACATATTCTTCCAATCTGTATCCTGTAAAGCCAAGCACTCTTCTCAATACTAGCACTTGCAAAAAGGGTTTAATTACCTATAAACATCAGGTACAATTCTAAGTTCCGAATCAAAAATATTTCTAATATAATTAATATCATTGTTCTTCAAAACATTAAATGGAACACCTCCAGCTTTTTTTCAAGTAAAAGCCACAAGAAATTAAATAATTACTATCTACATTACAACTTGCTTATATCCAATTACTACGAAAAGCATCATCTCAATTGTTAAGATATCTGCTCACTGACAGATGGCAAAGAAGTAACGTATATGACATCAAATACACTCAAGGTTTTGTACAGTTTTATTCTTTGTTGTAAACTGTTAGATTGAAATATGGATTCTTTGCATAAATGCCATATTTTGAAATTGTATAGATAACAGTAATTCTACAATATTTTATAATAGTAGCATGGTATTTTTTTGTTAAAAATTATTCACAGGTCCTAAAATACTACATGATGGGAATGTCACACTAAGGAAATTATCCTTATATATCCTTGTTATAGAAATTTCTAATAATTATATATCAGAAATAAAAAGATAGTTTAATACTGACTGAATATTTAGTACATTTTGTAATTAAGTTTCTACTGGTTTTCTTAGTTTTAGCTAATGTAAGCTAATCTAATAATCAGTTTTTCTTTTCTAAAATGAAGCAGGCATTTAGTTTCTATTTGTGATAAATCTCAAACTTTTGGGATTTTTTTTTTTAAGAAAGACAAGAATAATTTGATATAAGTAAAGAAGAATGCTTTTTAACTTTAAAATATCTTTGTATTGGGAACCTATGGATAGTCTTCAAAAAGAATAATAGGAATTAAAGGATATGGAGAAAGTACTACATAACATTTTTGTTTAAATGTTTAAAAAAACAAAACAAAGCAAAAAAACAGTATACACTTGGCACAGATTATCACTAGCATGTAAAACTCTAATCTGCCATATAACACGAATTAAGCTGACAACAGGAATATTAGCCACTCCAGTCTACTATAATGGTTGACAATTAAATTTTAATTAGATTTTCATCTACCTGCAGTCAACATTTTTAAAGAATTAGTTCATTCTTTCTTTGTAGCTTAAGCTCATAGAACATCTTACAACTGTTACTGTGTTGTTTTTTTCAATGCTTTTGGCATGATGGAAAAATACAATCTTATTTACTGACTTGAGATGTTAAAAAAAATTGAAGAAAATGTTTCCTATTAAAATATTTGGCAAGTCTGAAAAAAATTTGGTTATCTCCAACACATGTAACCTTCCCTCTTTGTTGATTTTTGTTTAGATTAAAAACTTGGAGGTTTTGAGAAAAACAGCTTATATTTTTAGACCCTTATCAGAAACTATGTATTAGTTGTGTCCACAGTGCCCACTATGATACACAGTACATGTTGATCCCCCTAACCATTATTGGTTAGCCAATTACAAGATTTTAAAAAATGAACATTTGAGATTTCTTTTCTAGTTCTGTATTTCTTTGATACCGACAATTGAACAAAATGTGTTTCTAGCCATATCTTAAAAATTTACTAACTGCTTAATTTGTTCTGTTTGCAATGACTGTCTCCTTAACAACATTTTTTTACTTTTAGGGAAAATAGGAACTGTTGGCATAAGCACTTTTTGACCACAAGAAAGAAGGCTGGAAATCTTGTTACCACTGAGATCTGGGATGGGGGGGTGAGGGTTCACATTTAAGGGTGGCAGAAATCCCGGTCTGGTTTGGGTAGTATTGTGATCTACAGGGAAAGCTCCAGAACCGCGCCTTTCTAAAACTGCATGATTCCTCCTGCTCAGGGGACCTGGGGGGATATTCTCCAGCAATTCTTTGGACCCTGTCAACAGGGATGGAGATGGTGAGAGGATCTTTTTCTTTCCTGTAAGGGTTGCTTTGCCCTCTTCTAAATTTGTAGGGATTAGACCAGCTGAGAGCTGGGAATCAGAGCTGTAGTGATTTGCCCCTGAGTTTCTTTTCTGAACTATACTTTTCAAGGTGGAAGCAAATATTGTCTGGTTAGAGTCTGGGTCCTGGTCAACAGGGATTTCAACGCATTGCTGATTTCCTTCTGAAGAAAACGATTGATAATTTATTTCATCATATGGTGTCTTTCTTGAGCTGGACTGATCAAAGGCTCTTAGCAAATGTGCGGTGTCTTTTATGTCAATACTTTGGTGCCTAGTGATGAATCGCTTGGAAAGTGCCAGCCCATTGGTTTTGTAGGATAATTCTTCCTCTGGAGTAATATCCTGGAGCTCCTCTTGCAAAGAGGCCACTCTCTTCTGGTGCATTAATGAGGGCGTGCTTTTGATCCAGGGTGGACCCTGGGGTGGCTTGGGCCCATTAAGGGCCACAGCAGGCTTCCTGACAGGGGAGCCTGGGTCCCAGGTGTCCTCGCAGCTTCCTGAAGGGTCCAGATCTTTAAAGCCAAAAAGAGTCATTTCCGTTTCAGAAGAATGTGAAAATGGCAATGAGGCCGTTTTTAAGTCTATTTCTGAAGGAGTGGCACAGGTGGACGGAGAATGACACCCATCTATATCCGAAGGAGGCACATTTAAGTACTGTTGGGTAGTGTGCCTGCCAGAGGGCGATTTCGCTGTTGTTATGATAATGACCTCTTTTCCCTTGGCCTTGCAAGCACTAAGTAGAACTTTCAGCGTTTCTCTATCTTCTGAATTGAGAGCGTAGACGAGGGCCGAGTAGCTAGAATGGTCTTGCAAGCTGAGGTCAGCCCCACTCTGCAGGAGCAAGGAAACAACTTCAGGACCAGCTTTTTCTAAGCAAGCATGCATCAAAGCGGTTTTCCCAGATTTGTCCTGTATGTTGGGATCGGCATTGTTTTCTAACAGGTATTTAACCATTTTGGCTTTACTGACGCTCTGGGGGTCAACATGTTTGGTCTTACAAGCGATCATCAAGGGCGTTTCCCCACGGTCATTACTCTCATTGATGTAGGCGCCTCCTTCTAGCAAGAGTCTTGTGAGGCGAAGCCGGCTCTGATGGACTGCTTTGATCAGAGAATTTCCATCACTTGAAATTTCTACACCTTCATCCATCTTCAAAAGTCAGAAATCAATACCTGTTTATCAAAGAAAATGAAGACCAAAGGATTAACCAGAATCAATGTCCCCATTTATATTCATGCTGTTATTGACAGTTTCTGAAATATATGTAGAGAAAGAGGACATCCGTGAGACTGTTATTAATAAATAGAGGGCAAAACAGTGAATTGAAAAAGAAAAAATTCTAGACCAGTAACAAGCTGTAGGAAATTACAAACTTAAGATTCACTTTCAGAATCTTCACTGAATATTTATGCTATAACACCAACCTGGTACTTCCTAAAGGCTACATTAATTAAACCACTTTTAAAAACCCACTTATATTATAGGTGTGAAAAATATTTTTAAAATAATACTAAAATGCAAATTGATGCAAAAAGCCAAGATTCTGTGTCATTTCAATGGAATCAAAATATAGCATGGTTATGGTAGCTTAATGTCAAAACTTCTTAGTTTTAAATTACTACTTAAACATACTCTTTAGTTAAATAATGCAACTATTTCTAGATTTTCAATTTGAGGGGTATTTCAATGTTTCCTTTTTATAAATTAATTAATTTTATTGTTTATTCTATTACAGTTGTGCCAATTTCTTTCAATGTTTCTTTTAAAGGATGAAAAATTACTTGGACTACAAGATGTTGAAATAACTGACACAATGTCTGGAATTCACACTGAGACAGAAATGGCGAGTGTGTGATTAAGTATTTTTCTTGATTCCACTATTAAAATCTTACACTGACTACATTATGGGGTTAGCAACATACCTCTGAGTTAAATTTTGACAGCAGTACATTTGCTTTGAAAAGAGAGTTTTCTAGGCTGGAAGCATGAATGAAGACATGTAGATTTTAATAGACATTTTATTTTTTTATCAGGCAAACAAAAATATTTGTTTATCTAGATAATTCAGATTCAAACTCCTTTGACAGATAATTCCATTAGTTGATAAGAATTATACCTTTATCTAGAGCTGAGGAAATGTTTGTCTTTTAACAGTCCTTAGAATTGGGGAGAAAAATCAAATGGAGTTTATATACTTAAATCTATTTCACTTAATTAGGTAGTATTTAAAAATTGAGAAGTATTATTTATTCTACCAATTTCCTTTTGAAGTTAACAATATGGGACATTAATTTCCACTGGTTATGAGAACAGATAAGAAATATAAGGGCCTCTTAATAGACAGAAGAAGAGATGAAGAGAGCAGACGGAAAATGAAGACAAAGGAGAAAGACATGACACAGAAATTAGTTCACTTATTAAACAGCTATAAACTCCTAATATGCACTGGACACTGAGCTATAGAAGTACAAGCCCTAGCCCTGAGGAGCCTCCCCAGTTGTTTGGAAAAGCTATTGTTGTATAAGCAGTGGGTTATGTCATATGTTAAAGTTCTGAGAACACACAGGCTTTAATGGCTTGGAGACCCCAGGGGCTTCGTCGGGCCCGGTTATTTGAGATGGGTCTTGAGGACCGCGTAAAAGTTTGACAGATAGACAAAGGAGGGAAAGAGAAATAAAGAATACTCCTTGTTATAAAGAAAAAAAAAGACCTAGAGGCTTAAAATAGCAGTTATTTATCATAAATCAGGTTCTATTTACGCTCATATAATCAAACTTCAGGAAAATATTTTAACAGGTGGTTATAGTTAGGGTCAATATGGCAGAACACACATTATCTAAGTTTGCCCGTCCCTGAAACTCTCTAAAACTAAAGAATTTTTTTAAAAGACATAAACTCACAAAATAGCAGGAAATGGAGAGAAGACGAGATTTTGGAAGCCAGAGGCCGAGGGACCAGTGTTAAGTGACTCAGCCAATGTGAAAAAGCCGTCCTTCAAGTCAAGTAAAGCTGTGAACGAAGCCCATGTACACTGAAGAATCCTTGAAAGAGGTTGCGCAGGGAGCTCTAGAATTGGAGTTGGGGGTGGGGTGGGGGGTGGGGAGTACAGCTACAATAAGAAGGACTAGGTGAAAAGCTGTTGGAACAGCAGTGAGATCCCTAGCTCCTTGCTACTTCAAGAGTGATCCCATCTTGGACCAGGACCAGCATTACAGGAAGCTTGGTAGATGCTCAGCATCTCAGGCTCCACCCCACATTTAGACCTCAGGTGACTTTAGGCACATTCAAGTTTGAGAAGTACTGCCTAAGGCTGTTCCTCAGCTCCACGCCACTGGGAGATAAGGAGACTCTCCCTCTCACCGGTGGAGATATCTAGAGGTTTATTTTCACCAGAAATGAGGATACAGAGGCTTTGTGGACTGGGAGACACAGGTCATGTTTGAGGACAAGAAAACAGGGAAATAAGTCTGCTTTCTCACAACTGAATGAAGGGACTTCTACCCCTACGTGGCTCCAAGAAGGCTGGCAGCCATACACTTATTCTTCAGGCAAAAATTGCTATGCTCTTCTCTCAAGAATCTGACCTGCTGAAGAGAAGATGCCTGAAAGCACTGGCCATGGGGTTTCCCCAACATACCACCCAGATCATCCTACAGTGAAGGTTAAAGGTGATAAGTCTCACCAACGTGCTCCCGGCTTCTCACTGGCTTTTAGTACAAGCCTTTTAATCATGAGACAGTCAAAACAAAGACCACACCAAAAAACTTCTTACATTAAAATACAGAAACCAGAACAAAGAGAAAAAAAAAAAAGCAACCTGGAGGAAACAGATATTAGGACAATGAAAATTGCAAAAGCTCATTATCCTCAAAGGATAAGATGTTATAACCAAGAACTAAGAATACAATTCCATGAAAAAGGGGAAAAAAAGACTATTCAGAGACTATAAAAAGAACTCTTAAAAGGTAAACACATGAAACAAACTGCAAAACTAAATAGAAGGGTTGGACGATAACTAATAAAATCTCTAGTTAAGCAAAAGGAACAGAAGGGGAAAAAGATAAGAGAATTAGAGAACTAGACCAGGACACCCAACATCCAACTAACAGAAGTTCTAGCAAGAGGAAATTGTCGGGCTGAGAAGAGGCGAGCAGAAGAGGAAATGGTCAATGAGGTCAAGAAAATTTTCTAGACCTGAGGGACATAAGTTACCAAATTGAAAGGGCCCGATTAAGAATGCAGCACACCAAATGAAATCAGGCCCTGAACACGGCACATGGTTAGAAATTCCTAGAACACTGAAGACAGAAAAGATTCCATAACCTCGTGGGTGGGAGGTGGGGAGTGATGAAAGACAATGGAGAACTGTTTTTTAAAATATGAAGGAAAAATGATTCCCAGCTTAGAATTCTGTATCTAGCCAAACCATCAGTCAGGAATTAGAATCTACTAAGAGATGTAATCTATCTACCAAGATGAAATGGTAGAACAAGAGAGAAGAAACGAGATACCTGAGATTAGTAGAGAGGAGAGACACTGAAAACCCCCAGGGAAGGTGGTGAGAGGAGCGGTCAGGACAACGGGTGCACAGACATCACCTCGGAGATCACACTGCCATTTTACCATCTCGTTAACTGAGGACCAAATGCCCAGGTGAGCCTGCCCTCAGTTCTTTCATTTCCTTGCTTTGTCCCGACTGCATCTCTGCTCTCTCCTCGATGCCCTGCTTTCCGGAGCAGCCAAAGGAATTCACCTCAGCCCTGCTCAATGGTTCTGCTTTGATCTGCTCTGAGGCCTGGGGATAAGGCATGGTGAGCTTCAGAGGAGAAAGAATAAACGCCCATTCCCTTCAGGTATCCAGCACTGCGCCAGAGCCCAACCGGAAGCCATGCAAGGGCGAGGCTCATGCTTCCCAGGACTCCCTCTGACCTTGCCCAGATGGGCTGTTGTAAACGCTCAGGTAAGCTGGGTGAACTAAGATCCTTCGTTCCCTAGAGACGCTTCACCTTATCTTCTCTTGAGAGCTTTCATCATACACAGGGTGGAGCGGAAGCAGGTTTACAGCTGTTCATATGGAAAATAATACAATCAATAATAAATAATGATACTAGAACAAACTGTGTTTTGTGTACTCACAACTGTAAACTTACTTTTGCCCCACCTTGTATTAGCAATATTGACTTTCCTTTATTCTTCCAATTTTACTTGTTACTCAGTTTTCAAAAGTAAACAATTTATTTACTTAAGATTATCATACATAAATGGAAAACTAAAGAGAAGAAAAAGCAAAGGGAATGATTAACATGAAAATTAAGAGAAAGTTGTGTCTTGGGGGCAGGGGGTTGTAGAGAGAACAATACAATCTAGGAGGGAGACACTGGGGCTTTTACATTTCACATAATGTTCTGTTTCTCAGCTGGGTGGCATGGATATAGGTGTCCATTTTATTATAATTTTTTAAAACAGTACCTATTTCACATACTCATTTGTATGATACTGCTATCTATTGCAAAATGGAACATGAATATAGAGAAGAGCATAGTGTTTCTGTAGAATACGCTTCATAATTAAATTTTATAAAGGGTCGTATTAGGTCTTAAATTTTACAACTTAGTTCAATTTTTGTGGTTTTATCAATAGTATTTATGCCTAGGCTTTCAAGGAGCTTCAGCCACTAAGCTCCTGAAAAGCAGTATTCAAAAGAATATCGTTACTCATTTTCACGTTAGTGTCATTTCTGATGCTAGGTAAAGATACTCAATACACACATAGATAGGATGACAGTGAATGCTGTAGTTTTATGTTATATAAAAGCTCTTCCAGAGGCTGACATACCTGCAACTCAGTAACTTAGGAATTTTAGGGTTGGTTGGTGGATCCTAGCTCAGAAGGCTATTCTGAATGCAAAGCATCTGAAAAGAGCTCAGGTGAGCCAGTGACTGATTCAAAGGAAACCTTTTAGCACTTTTCATACACAAAGGTGTTTAGTAAAGGAACTGGGATTTAGAGAAATGAGCTGGAACATAGTATCAAATATAGAAATGACTTAATAACTGCAGTTCCGTAAGAGAACAGTATCAATAATATAAAAACACCTCTGACCAAAAGTAGCATTTTAGAAAGGTATTCAAATGAGAACAAGCTCTCAAATACCACATTTCAGTATTATCCTCTCATTTTGTTTTTAGTATTTGGGTCAATGTTGTTTAAAATTTTTTATTTTGGCCTATATCACATTCTAGCCTATAATCCTTTTCTCCTCCTTTCCTCCCTTCCTTCCTCCCTTCCAGTCTTACAAGAGCTCTGGCTGGCGTGGCTCAGTGGATTGAGCGCAGGCCTGCACACCAAAGGCTTGCAGGTCCAATTCCCAGGCAGGGCACATGCCTGGGTTGCGGGCCAGGTCCCCAGTATGGGGTGTGTGAGAGGCAACCACACACTGATGTTTCTCTCCCTCTCTTTCTCCTTTCCTTCTCCTCTCTAAAAATAAATAAATAAAAAAAATCTTTAAAAAAAGTCTTACAAAAGAAACTTTTGGAAAGAAACTTTCAAACCTTTTCACCTATCCTCACCTAACTCTAAACAGGACTACTTGGTTCTGGGAGATGAAGTGGGGTTGGCAAAGTGCTGCCTGCTGGGGGGCTTAAGGGCAGCAGCACTGCACCAGTCCTGTGGATGGTGGGGCATGCGGGGTGTGCTCTGCGGGCTCAGGGGCCTCAGGGAAGCTGAGCTGTGGCACCACCAGCTCCAGGCAACCAGTGAATCTCTCTGCCATGGGAATGTAGGCAGACCCCGTCCCACAAGAACTGGAGGACTGTCCAGCAAAAACAACTCCATGAGGCTTACTCTTTGTTCATTATAAAGCCCCACGCATTGCCTATTTTTAAACTGATTTTTTTTGTCTTTAACTTTTTAATTGAATTTATTGAGGTGGCATTGGTTAATAAAATTATGTAAGCGTCAAGTGTGCAATTCTACAATACATTATCTGTATGTTGTACTGTGTGTTCACCACCTCAAGTCAAAATTCATTCCATCCCCATTTACCTCCCCTTTTCCCTCCTCTACCTCCCTGCACCCACCCTTCCCTCTGGTAATAACACACTGTTGTCTGTGTGGCTTTGTTTGTTTGTTTTTGCTTAATCCTTTCATTGAAATTCTTTAAACATTAAATTTTTCAGAGAAAAAAGTTGGCAGATACTTTATTATCCACATTACAGAGCCTAAGAGGACTATTCCTAGCTATACACTACACATCAGACACTGCTACCACATTCAACTCTGGAACCCACATCTACTGAGATGTTAACTCCGGGTAGTTACACTGTTGGTCTCCTACTGTCTCACTCGCATTCAGTACCTTTTCGGAGTAATCCCCTTGTCTTATTTATATCCTCATCCTCTTTCACTCAGTTCTTTTGCCCCAGCCATTTGCATAGCAAAAATGCTGACAATGAAGTTTGACCTGTTTACTTTTCCTAGAGGTAAGTCCTACCAGTGATGAGACTGCTTCTCTCACCTACAATTATCTTAGTTCAGAAAAGACCTGGCCTCCTGTCTCCTCCTGTGCAACCCTCACAGAGCACCCAGTGCTGATACCATCTTCACATTCAGTCAGATCCTTTGTTATAACCTAGCTTATAAATGACCTCGAGTTACAACTTCCAACAGTTCAACTGGAGAAAGTTTAGGAGTCAGATGGATCCAGATTTTTACCCCGACTTCCCTACTTACTCGCTGAATGCCCTGATCAAGTACACCAAGACTCCTAAGAGTCTTGGATTCATCACCTGTGTAAGGACAATCATGTGACCTTCATCCCCTGGTGAGTGGTGATGCAATCAATGTCCACAAAAAGACTTTCTTCTGCCTTCTTACTCACTGCACTCTCCTTTTTAAAAATTTTATCTCAGAATTTAGCTTTCTTTTATTTTTATCATGTCCCTAATCCACAGCCTATTTAAATAACAGATAAAATACTTAAAATTTTTTTTATGATCTGCAAATGATGTTTTATAAATGTGAATGGTACCTACCAAGTGAAATATGGAACAAAAATATCCTGTAGGTACATTTTCCTTATAATTTCCAAGTACAATAATTTCAACATTATTATAAGATATCCATTATTAAACAGCTGGATAAATTGTTTTTTTATTTTAAAATTAGAATGTCTTTAACATCACTTGCAATTCATCATGACATATTTACTGTACTCATTTGGTTCCTTTCTCTACTCTCAAGACGCCACTAAAATTACAATTTAGTTATTTAAAAAATGAGAGAGACATATTCTGAAGAACAAAGAAAATTGGAGGAGAGATATCAGAAGAGCAATTCCAAAGCTTTGGAGACAGAGCGGCGATGGTAGCATGGTGAACTGCCTTTGCACAGCAGAGGCTGCAACGGAAATCACTGGGGAGATGAGCAGGGTGCCAGCTTACCCGTAGGGCCCATGAAGTTTAGAATGAAGAAGTCCCCAGGGACTCAGCAAGTGGCCGTGAGGTACAGCCCAGGAAAGGAGAGGATGGCTCAAAGTCTGTGGACAAAACAACTACACCCCCGGGTACTTTACCCCACACCAAGTGGCAGACTGCCACTCTTTTAAGCAAGAAAACAAAGATTTATTCTCTGAACAGATTGATCAGAAAGTCTCCAAACCTGTAGGCAGTATGCTGAGAACAGGGGGATAAAGTGAGAGTCTATAGGCTGAATGATGCCCCCCAATCCCTCCAGCTTTCTGCCCAGCTCCCGGGATTCTGGAAGCCAGGAAAGGAAGTAACAAGCACTGGATCTGAGAATTATGAGACCGATTAAAAATATCTGTAGATAAATGGAGAATTCAAACCATATCTATATTCGCCCCTCCAGACACCCACTCCAAATGGAAATAGAAAGTTACCTGAAAATATTACTCAAAATTTCATACTTTAGTTGTCTTTTCTCTCTCTTGATGTATTTTCTGTCAGCCAGCTGTCAGTTCCTACGAAGGAAATCAATGCTATTCAGAGTTACATAAATACCAATAATGCGTTGCACACATCTCTCCCATTTGGAGTCTAGTTTTTTTCATTTCTTGTCAAGACATTCCCTACAGAGTTTGTTCAGTTAATCACATTTCACTGATTATGAGTCTGTAAAAGCGTCTGGTGCGGATCCCATGCGTGGATGCGGCTGCCCTGTGAGCCCCGCTGGCACCGGAAGGCACGCTGCCCGCAGATGAGGCCCCAGTCTGTGCAGATGAGGAGGCTGCGGAAGGAAAGGTGAAAGAACTCTCCCAAAGTCCCTCCCTCCTCTTATTCGCCTGTTCCTCAGGCCTTATTTAGGAGCTTCTGTGTCTTTTATCTTCTGTCTCCGTGCTTCTTGGATGGCTAGCTTCCAGCAGAGTAGGGTTCCATTTTAAGTACCTGATTCACATTGTATCTAACTCTGCACGGCAAGAGTTGAAGTGCTTTAAAGCCATCTTCGAACTGGTGAGCTTGACCTTTCTATGGTGTTTTCTCCCCATGCCACCTTCAGTTTTCCTTTCATTTTAAGAGAAATGTTATTTTCCCTTGAGCCTCTTACTCTACCTCAAAAAAGGATCTCTGCTCCCTTTCAGAATGCCGGCTCTCTGGCCATGGCGGGGGCGGGGGGAGGGCATCAAAGGGGTGGAAATTAACGAATGGATTTTAAGCTCTAAAATCAGCCCCTCCTGCTCCTCCTAGTCCCTGCTTTTGTGCTGCCCACAAAAGGACAAAGTTTGCTCAGAGGAGACAGCAGGCTGTGTATCAAGAGATCTGGGCTTTGTCTTCTTCCCAAGGCACCAACTTTCAAAGCCATTTCTCGGAACTTCAGTTTCTTCATCCCTAACGCGGGGATAAAAATCTATTTAACAGTCGATGATTGTGAGGATTTAAAAATCCTAAAACACTTGACTCTTAAGAATTTAATAAATGTCAAATTCTAAACATGCATCACTCAGTGAGAATCCTCGGGGCTGCCGGAGCCTCAAAATGAGAGGCCAGGGTTCCTACACCAATGGGCTCTCCACCTTCTGTGGACATAAGCATCGCATGAAGAGTTTGTTACAGGCTCCACTTCTAGACATTCAATAGGAAGTGCTTCCTATGCACACCTGGAGGAAACCTGTGGCAAACTCTTCAATCCTCATTCAATACCCAGTTCCTATTTGCTATTCCCCCTGGCTCAGGGTTCCCCCAGGCTGTCTCTGTCACCATCTCCAGGTGGTGCCACGCTCCGCTCCCTTGCAGGAGGGTAGGGCACAGCTGGCTGCCACAGCCTCCAGAGGCGTAGAGGTAGCCCACAGGCCCAGATTAGAGTGCAGCCTTGAGTAAGATGGTCCAGGGACTGGAAGTGCGCTGCCTTACCCTTCCCAGACAGCGCTGCAAGGATCCAGAGTCCCAGGTGCCGAGGCCAGCTGCACTTGGAATGAGGCGAGTCTGCCTGCCACAGGCAAATTATGTCTCCTCCCCAGGCAGGGAAAGGGGCAGTGCCAGAACAAAAAAAAAAAAAAAAAAAAAAAAAAAATGCATCGGAGATTGTCCTGCCAGGAAAAGTGCTCTTCCCTGGCACCGGCTTGTAAGAAATATTTAGAAATTGCTCAAGGAAAGGAGTGAATGATGAGGTTTGCCATGTTTCCCACACATACCCGAAAAGGGCTTGTGTCTTCTGCTAGTTACTTCGCTATCCCTCAGGCCTCTGAGGCAGCTACAGCTCCACCTCTTTCACAGACCCCTCATCCCAGAACATACACATACACGCAACACTATACCTTCAACTCTCAGGGAACCAAGGGGACGGGATTTCCAAGCTGTTGAGGATTTTTGGCAGCTTCTCCACAGTCCCCGCCGGCTCCAGGAACCAAGCTCGTTTCCTCAGTTTTTTCCGAAGCGCGGAGGGAGCGAGCCAGAGGTGCTGTTGGAGAAGGGCAAAGGAAGGTGACTGGGGCGACAGCGCCGGGGCACCGATGGGGGCGGGGTGCGCGTTTCGTCGCCGCGTCTCTGAGCGAAGCAGGCAGGCTGAGGCGATCGCCATCCACGAAAAGGGGTCCAGCCCAGAGCCTCTGTGGTTTGGTACCCACGCCGCCCTCCCGGAGGACACAGCCCTCCCCCAGGAAATGGCACGCTCTAGGGGAGCAGCCTAGGGCGGGCGCACCTCTGGACCCCGGCTCTCTAATAAGGAGTTCCAGGGTTTGGGTGCCAAAGCTGTGCGCGCCCAAGAGGCGCCGAGTCCCACCTACCCGCCCCTGTGTGGCTCCCATTTGTCGAGTCAGAGGCTGCAAACGGCTCCGCAGCCCCCCAGCCGGCCCTCCGCGCTCATCCTGCATCTCCCACAGCCTGGCCGCCCAAGGCACCAGCGGAGACGCGCCCAAGTCCGACCCTCCGACCCACGCGCTCCTGCAGATGAGCGCGCTCCGCTCCGGCTGTGGCGCCGACCCGCGCCCGCAAGGCCCCTGCCCGCATCCTCCTAGACATCCCGCAGCCACGGGCGGCCTCATCCATTCCGCAGCGCGGCGAGGTGGAGAAGGAGGTGAAACTCGCATCTCGGCGGAGTCCAAGCTTGAGCCGCCGCAAAGCCCAGGATGGAGGGCTGAGTCTCTGGACAGGCCCCTGAAGCTCGGGGGTCCTGGTTTGGCGCCGAGTCTCACTCGCCGCTCGAGGCACTGCAGTGTCAAGGTGCACGGGTGGTGCAGGCTCCCAGGGCCTGAACGCACTGGGTGCGGTGCACAGAGGCCGCGGGGACCCCATGCTGCGCCCTCGTTGCCCTCTTCCCGGAGGCCAACACGGTAAACCAAAGTTTTCCCAAGTGCAGCCTTCAGAGATAGCGCCGTACACTGACCTGGGACGCCTGTCGAGACTGTGGCGGCTCCTTCCACCTCCGAGGCTCTGCTAGGACCCTCCGCGCCAGTGGCCCCAGGGCGCCGTCCGGGCTGGACTGTGGTCTTCGTCGGCTCTTCAGCAGCGCGAATCACAGATTCTGGTAGGTGCCACCCTGTCCCCGCCCCTGTTTGTCTGAGAGAGGCGGGCGGCAGGCTCGGAGCCGCGAAGCGTCGGAGCGGGGGCTGGAGGCGCGCACCTCGCCAGACACCCCGGCGGCGCGGCGCTTCCGCTGGGAGTGACGCGCGGGCTCGGGGCTACGCTGCAGGTGGGGGCCGTGGGGCCAAAACCGGTTTGGGCTGCTGGGGCCAAAGTCTGGCCTCCCAAGCTCCACCTTGGTCCGCAGAAGTACCCCTCTCCCCACACTAGCCGGTCCCTGCGCTTTGGCCCGTGGGACTTGGCCCAGAGCGGAGACTTCCCCACTGCAGGGAGATGGCCACCCCTGCATCCTGGCTCCTGATTCCCCGTGTTCTTATCTATGTCCCTCCTCCCTGTTCCTATCCACCGTGCTGATCCATCTGTCTGTCCCCACCGCTCCCTCTTCCCACGTCCTGCCCCTGTACTCCTTTAAGTAAAGCCAAAGCCTCACTTCAGGTTGGAGTGTTTGTCGGAGCAACCGTTCTTGTTTTTATGAGTTTATTATAACTTTATTAAAACATTAATATAACACTTTAACAAAATTTCACAAAGTACATTCGTGTTAAACTTGACCGAGGGACAAAAAAGAGAAGCAATCAAGTAGAAGCAACACTTCTAAAATTCCATTTATCAGGGATCGGCTGGTGGAGAAAAGACCATGGCCAATTTTTGTTGTTCAGAAAATGTCAGTAGTACCATGGCTGGTGTGGCTCCGTAGACTGAGTGCCGGCCTGTGAACCAAAGGGTTGTGGTTTGGGTTCCTAGTCAGGGCATAGGCCTGGGTTGCAAGCCAAGTCCCCAGTGCGGGGTGCGCAAGAGGCAACCATTCATTGATGTTTCTCTCCCTCTCTTTCTCCCTTATCCCTTTCTAAAATTAAGTAAATAAAATCTTAAAAAAGAAGAAAATGTGTCAGTCAAAACTAGTTTGTACTTTTGAGTCCTCAAAAGGGGAAAATGGGCTTATCTCTCTGTACAGTTCCTTTACTTAGGAAAATAACTCTCTGAAATGGGCCCTTCAGTGAGTATATGTAAAGCAAGTTCACAGGACATTTAACAGAGTTGGTCTCCAGGGCACTGGAATCCTGGATGTGTGCCCTGTGCCCACACACATTTATTAGGGAGATTGGAGGTTCCTGAGGAGGGACTGGGCAAATCTGCCTGAAGGTACAGGTCTCCTTTCCTCCATTAAAACAAACAGAAAAAAGTTTCTATTAATGTATAGTACATATTTAAAAATGCACATTTCACAAGGTCACTGATTTTGTGCAACTAAAACATCATTAAGATCAAGAGATAAAACATTACTGGCTTCCCAGAAGGCATCCTCGTATCCCTTATCTGGGGGGTAGGGGGCAGAGTAGTGGCTCTAACCAGCATAGATTACGTTTACTTGCAGTTGCACTTTATAGCAATTGGATCATACAGAATCACTCTGTTGCCTGGCTTTTCTAGATACGTTTAAGTGCTGCATACTGTCTGTGATCACAGTCAGTTCATTCTTTTTGCTGCATGTTATTCCACTGTGTGAATGTACCTCAATTTATTCATTTTATTACTGAAAGACATTTACTAATCCTTAGGTTTGGGGAATTACAAATAATGCTACTTAGAGACATTATAGTAGACCTCTTTGGTGAACATATATATACATTTCAGTTGGGTATATATACCTAGGAGTTGAATTGTGAGTCATGGAATAGGTATATGTTTAGCTGCTGTAGATATTGACAGTTTTTCAAAGTGGGTAATCTAATTGTCATTCCTATTTTATTAGTTTTCTATCGCGGATTGTAACAAATTACCACAAACTCAGTGGCTTAAAACAACATAAATTTACTCTCAGAGTCCTGAAATTCAGATGTCCAAATTGGGTTTTATGTGACTAAAATGCAGGTGTTGGCAAGGCTGTGTCTTCTGGAGTCTCTAGGGGCTAATCCATTTTCTTGCCTTTTCCACTTTCCAGAGGCTGCCTGCATTCTTTGGCGGATGGTCTTTTGTTCCATCTTCAAATCTCAATTTCTCTCTCAACTCTGCTTCTGTTGTCACATATCGTTCTCTCCCTCTAACCCTCCTGCATCATTCTTACAATAACCTTTGTGATTATATTGGGCCCACTCAGATAATCCAGAATAATCTCCCATTTCAAGATTCTTAGTTTAATCACATCTGCAAAGTTTCTTTTATCATGTAAGATAACATACTCATAGATACCATGTAAGATAACATACAGATAACATAGATTAGGTCATGAACCTCTTTGCGGGGCAGGGTGGGGGGGGTGCTTATTTAGCCTACTATACCTATCAACAGGCCATTGGAATATGTTGGATGGTTGGAGAGAGGCCAGACTGGAAAAAAAAAAAAAGGCAATGAAGCTCTGAGGCACAATCCTCCTAGAGGAGGGCGGCTGCTGACCTGGGTCCCGCGCTGGGGTTCTTAGGCAGGAGAGGGAGACTGGTGACTCTGTTAATCACCTCTGGCCACCATCCTGGCACTACGACATGTCTGGGGCCAAGGGCTTTCATATAGAGGACAAAGTAGGGAAGGGGGGCTGGGCAGCAGAGTTGAGTTGCGGGGGCTGCGGGGGCGGTGGCTCTCTGCTGCTGGTGTGTGGCCGCACCACAGCGCGCTCTCCTTCCTGCCTTGACTTTCCATGGCCGTGATCTTCTCATCAATACAGGAAAGTACTTGGTTTCAGCCCTTGAGATGCAAATATATTTTTCAGGGTTCTTTGCATTTAAGAAAAGATTCAAATACAGAGAATATCATCTTTTGGACGGAAGGTTCTCATTAGGACTGGAAAGCCTGTTGGAAAACATTAAACGCTAAGATGCCAGTCACATGGAGCAAAACAGAGGTGATTTACATCTTATTTTCATAGTTTTCTTCCGTCTGGTTCCTTTCCACTCATTTCTTCATGTCTCCTTCTTTCTCCGTGTTGTCCTAGTGAGGGGAAGCCCCCTGGCTGAGCCTGCCCCCAGCATTTTCTAAACTTTCACATCTTTGTGGGAGTGGGTTGCTATTTCCAAGCTGTCAGCAGTTTTCTGATTCATCTTTGGGAGAAACTTGATTTCTTGTTCCGGGGGAAAAAAAATACTGATGTGCTGGAAAGATTGGAAGTGAGGGCAAACACCTGCATCTAAGAGTGTTAAAGAGCCTTAAAATCCATGGATCTGCCCTGTCTTTCCCAAACCCTAGCTGTCCACAGGCAGGTACCCCACCCACACTGTGCCCTTCCTGATGGGAGGAAAGAAAAGTCCCCTTAAAAGAATAGCTTCAGAATAGCCTTTAAACATTATCAGATAACAATGGAATATGTTTTATGCCCAGCCCTTGGTTTAGGCCACAATCCTTAGGCTAAGCCCTCTCTTCCCTGAGGCAGGAGCTGGGCCTCTGTATCTGCTCTGTATTTGAGCAGGTGAATATTTTATGTGGCTCTTTGGGGTTGAAGACTGAGTCCTCCAGAGCCGAGAGGCCTGTTTTGTTAGTCCCTCCGCTCATGGGCTTCTGTTACATTATAAAAAGGTTGGGGAGTTCCAAAATTTAGAAAATGTCTATGATTCTTTTTTGGGGCCTTTTTTTTTTTTTTTTTTTTTGGTAAATGGCTTAGCAAATATAACTCCAGGGGCAGCAACGAAATGGGGTTACCCAGTTTCAGAAATGCTTCCTCAGAACCTAAGTGGGTAGATTCAAAATCTTCTTCTGGAATCCAGAAATTTAAAACCATGAGGACCTAGGTAGCTGTGCATTTTGACAAGAAAGGGTGACTTCACTGGGGGTAGAGTTGGCCTTGGGACCTGATGCAGAGAATGAATGTTACCCTCTGAGAAGAGGATTCAGGGCCTAATGGCAGTGAGGCCAGCAGGGGTGTCCCTATAAAGGACTTCGGGAAAGTCAGGGCCAGGATCTAAAATTTAAATATCAGTGAAGATAGCTTTGGGCCCAATTCAAGTGTATTAACTATATATATCTAGTGTATATATTTATTCCCATTTGGTTAATACACTATATATACACACACACACACAATATATGTTATATTATATATAGCATATTTTATATATAATACATATAAATATATAAAACACTAGATATAGATACATATATTTAGATAACTATATATAGATAAATATATATATCTATTGTATTTTGTATATATATAATACACATACACACACATATTTATTTATTTTTCCACACACCAAAAAGTCTAGTGCTGGTGCAGCTAGGTCCTTCTCTCTTCTTGTTCAACCGTCTTCAGTTTTCACTTCATGATCACAAAAGGTGTCAAAGGACACGAGATATATGCCATTTATATCCCCCGCCCTTTTTTTTCCAGTATAACAGTAGTCTTTCTTGGTGCCTAACCCACTGATTTCCACTTATATTCGCTGGCCTGAACTGGGTCACATGGCTACCTCTACCTGTAAGGGAAACAAGGATTTTTTTACTGAGTTCACTGAAATTAAAATATATTCAAAGTTCTGTTGGTAAAAAGGGTAGACGAGCATAGGTTTCTAGCTGCGACCCTAGGCAGTTACTTAATGTCTGTGTCCCAGTTTTCTCATCTGTAAACTGGGTACTGGACCACCACTGCCCACCTCAGAGGGTTATTACAAAGCTTAAATAGGCGAATTTTTATAAAGCACACAGAACACAGCACTATGAAAGTTGTTAAATACATTAATAAAGGGGAGAGTGGTCATGGGGTGGGCAGTAAGCAGGTCCTATCATTAAGCATGGCTCACCTGTGTAGTAATTCTCTTTTGCAGTAACATTCTGTTGAATATTATAACATGATATTAGCTGTACTCAGGGCATTAATGGAAGGGATGCTGCCCTCCCTTGGCAAGGACACTTGGCTGCAACCTGGAAAAGCATTGTAAGGTGACCAGTAGAGAATGAGCCAGGGGCTAAGCTCCTTCACGTGACGAGGCACAATCACAAGAGTGGTACCAGAGCTGTAGCTGGGATATAGCAACATTTCCCGGCTCCCCTTGCAGCTAATGTGGCTACATCACTAAGCTTTTTCCAATAGAGAGTGAGCAGAAGTGAGTGTGCATAAAGGGAAACCCCTGGCCTTTTTCCTTCGGCTCCTTCCCCATCCCATGGCAGGAATGAGAATGGCTGGAGCTCCTTTGTGAAGATGGCAGGGCTTCCAGGAAGCCTGGATCCCTGAATGACTGCATGGTACAGAGCCATCCCCTGACCTGGAACACTACCCTGGACTGTTATATGAGAAAGAAAGGCATTTCTACTGTGTTTGAGCCATTGCATTTTGGGACATATTTATTCCAGCCTTTTACCTCAACTAATGTAATTACTTTCATAATTTAAAATAGTATCTTTTAGCCCTGGCTGGTGTGGCTCAGTGGATTAAGTGCTGGCCTGTGAACCGAGGGGTCTCTGGTTCAATTCCCAGTCTAAGGTACATGCCTGGGTTGAGGGCCAAGTCCCCAGTGGGGGGCATGTGAGAGGCAGCCACACATTGATGTTTTTCTCCCTCTCTTTCTCCCTCTCTTCCTCTCTCTAAAACTAAATAAATGAAATCTTTAAAAAATGAAAAATAAAATAGTATCTTTTAAAAACACACTTGCTTTATGGTGTGCCTAAATTTCTGAAAGGATATTTTGGAAATTATAATAACATCTGTAGAGTAGTGGGAGGGAATTTTGCTTTGTTTTTACTCTATTTATAATGGTTGAAATTTTGAACTATATATGTAATACTTATTCAAAAATTTAAAGTAATTATCGCTTCTCGGCCTTTTTGCTGAGATCAAGTGTAGTATCAACAGTTTAAAATAATTAATTTTTAATTAGAAATGTTAATATTACACCATTGTAGTTTGTGGAAATTCATCACTGATTGCCACCCAACCTGCGCTTGAGTCGCTTATCCACTAACCCTATGGCCAGGGAAGAGAGAAAGGTGACGGGTGAAGCCGGCAGCAAAAGCAGCGGGTGAAATCCTGAAGGGGAGGCAGAGCGGCAGGGCTCTGCAGGACCCTCCGGCAGAGCCAGCTCCCTTGGGTGCCGGCAGTTGGACTCCTCATCTCCCGTCATGCTGTGTCAGCGCGAAGGAGGTGATCACTGCACAAGAGTAGTGTCACTTCCATTTCCTGAACATCCTATGTCTCAAGATGGTATCTTTTAATAGGACTTGTTCTGAATTTTTGGTTGGATGAACAATGTGACATTTTATAACTAATGGAAGGAGAATTTAGTTTCTGTCCTTGTATATTGAGTTCATTTTTCCTGCCTCCTATATTTGATGTTGGTATGAAAGGGGGATTTATTATTTTCTTAGTCACGGTTTCCAACAAGCTCCCATTTCAAAGCCAAAAGGAAAGGTGCAGTTTAATGCTGAGTAATTTTCTCCTCAAGGGCTTATTTAATATGGAGCAAGGGAGGGCATTGTAAGATTGATAGTTCAGAGTTTTCCCAGGATCTAATGGCTATTTGAAATTATCATTTTATTCTTGCTCTCTGTTTTCTCTTTCGTCCAGTGACACCTTTTATAAACTCCAGCCCCTGGGGAGGCACCAGCCCCCTTTGCTGGAGGGTGCTGATGGCATCTCCCACTCTAGGCTTCCTTGAACTCAATGAATTTTCCCCAGGAGAGTCTGTCAGGTGAAATATTTGGCAAATTAGTAAAACAAAAGGGATTCAAATAGCTTCAGAAACCGCTTTTTAATAGTTTGAAAGTTAGAACATTGAAGAACTGATGCATCGTTGGTGCCAGTTTCATCATCCCCCTTGGTTCTCGGTTGCTCGCCAGACTAAGCTTTATGCTGGCCCCTCACACAGTCTGATGCAGCGCCCCCAGCCTTACTGCCCAGGGTTCCCTGTGGGGTTCACCCAGGGCCCCAGCCGGACTGAGTGCTGCTGGTTCCTGGGTGCACATGGCCTTGACCCACCTCTCATGGACTTGTCACGAAGTACTTGCCCCCTCAACCAAAGGCCGCAACCACAGTTTGTGGATTCTCTGGGACACAACACTGCCAGCCTGATTTTTATTTTTAGGGAGGGTCCATGTCACATGGCCTCAGAGACAGAGAGCATGTCTTAACAACCTTTGCCTCTTGGAAGCTTCTGGCCCACTGCTGGGCACATAGTAGGTGCTTATGAATGTGCATTGCACTGACCATGTAAAGAGGTTGAAGAATCGAACCAAAGCTGGAGAGCCTTCTCTGTCAAAATCATCTCTCTGACAGGGGCTAGTAAATTACAGCCTAGTGGCCAAGCCCAGCTGCTGCTCGTTTTGGCAAGGACCCTTAGCTAAGAATTCTTTCACATTTTTAAATGATTGAAAACATAAGAAGAATAATATTTCATGACATATAAAAATGATACGAGATTCAAACTTCAGTGTTCAGAAAGTTTTATTGGCGCCTGGCCACACCCATTTATTTACATAGTGTGTGTCCATGCTGCGGCTTCCCCACCCCCACGGCAGAGCTGAATGGCCCCAACAGTGATCATATGGCCCCCGAAATCTAAAATTCTTACTGACACTTTGCAGAAAAAGTTTGCTGACCCATGCTCTATAAGCTAAGGTTTTTCAAATGGAAATACTGTTCTTGCTCTTCTTCAAATCTGCAATTGTGCTAAAGGGCAAAAATGGTCACTATTTCACTGATTTGTTTTTCACACTATTTACTATTTTGAAATTTCTTGAGCAACAGCCCTATATATGGTAAGCTAGAAGTATTCAATTCCTGCCATCCTCAAGAACATTTGACAAATGTACTTTAAGTATATAGCTACCTGTAATGGGCAGGTGGGGGGAGTTCTCTGGAGACTTGGTGATGAGCAACATCAACAGTCCCTGCCCTTGTGTTGTTAATTCTAATGTTTGGAAAAACTGAACAACATATGACACAAAGTATGATAATTGTTTTGACTGAGAAGTAAGAAGGTGCTCAGAGAGTAGAGACTACATTGGCTTATCTAGGTGCATCAGGGAAGGCTTCTCAGAGGAGGTAACATTTCTGGTGAGACCTAAAGGACAAGTAGGTATCTTATCAGTGAAGAGTAGGGGGACTTTCACATGAGAGAAACAAACTTCTATCTTTTTAAAGCCATTGCTATTTGAGGGTCCATGTAACATGCATGCAAACCTGTATCATAATAAATACATTCTTTGTACCAGAATAGCTGCTTCCTAAATCAATTTGCAAGACCTGCCTCTCCCATGAGCTGGAAGTCAGAGCCACTGGACAGACCAGTGTTGGAAGGAGCTTTGAACTCCTGGATAAAGGATTCTGGGTTGCAGGCTCCTTGACAAAATTCCCTTCTAGTACCTTGGCTTCTGAAGTGCTCCACCTAACAGCAGCAATCAGTGGGAACTGTCTTGCCACTTTTGTTTTCAAGGTGAAGAATTATTTCTGAGGCTTAGTGAGATTGTTCTGGAAAGAGGCTGAGAAAACTTAGCTTTGGTGTCTCTTCCGACATCTGTTGCCTAAATTCCATGTAACTCAGATAAAACCAGGACCATGCAACACCTTAGGGAAATTAACACTAGCTCTGTTTAGAACTTTATACCAGGACTAAATATCAGGCATTATTTTTACTTTAAAAATCAATGACAGCCTGTGGCAACTATGAAGATGTGTGTTTTTTTTACGGTGATTCATTCTTCTTTCCAAATACTCATTTCGTGCAGAGGAGCCATGTAAATATGAAAAGCCAGCCCAATAAATTAGTCAGTATACCGATGAATATGTTTTCATTAACTGGACCCACTACTGATTCCTGTGAACTATTGAAGAGATTAAGAAATGCTGGAATAATGGAGCAGATGTAAACCTCTCCATAACATGATTAACTTCTTACTCATGTTTCCAGGATGTATTACCTTTTTAATCTTAAGTGAAAAAACTATGTAGCTGTCATATTTGGTTGTGTAGCATTCAAACACCCTTTTTATTTTGGTGAATCCAAGATGAGTGGAGGTCAAAATCTGCCTTTCTCCTCTAGAAGCTGGAGAGGAGTAGACAAGTCCCCTCTGGAATTCCTTGGACCTGCCTGTGGACATTTGACCAAGTCTCAGCCAATCAGAGGCTCTTTGCAGAGAGTTTGGATCTTCAGGGAGTGACAACCAGGTCAGCGATCATTCAGAATGGCTGGCTGGCTGGAATTGAGCCTTGAGCAGGTGGTAACAAGTATCCAGGGCTGGTGATGCCGCAGCCAGCACCCTGACTGAACCTCAGGTGGGCTCTTGACTTTGCCATGCACCCCTGATTTCTTGCATCCAAGGCTCACTCTCCAGTTTTTCTGAAATTCTTTGAGACAGCTGGTATCCTTCCAATAAACTTTTTTTCCTGTAAAGTAGGTTTTATGATTTTCAAAAACACTGGCTGTTTCATAGTCTATGTGAGAGTAAGATACATGATATTATTCTGTACCTTGTTCAATTCTAGACAAGGAAGAATTAATTTAAAAACTGCAGTTACTTCAAGGGTCCCACTGACAAGAAAGCATGTACTCTACAAAGAATGTTGTGTTGTAACACATTTGTTCAGTGCACTTAATTGCTACTCACCCTTTCGATGGACAAAGGACGGGTCAGGGAAAGGCCGCGGTCTCCAGGAGCCTGGCAGAAAGGCAGTGGTGTTTTAGAATTTGGAGAGACCTTTAAAACCGTCTCATCCGGACCCCTCATTCTACAAATGAGAACATTTAATCTCAGGCTAGCTAAATGATTTACCCTAAATTGCATAGCCAGTTAGTGGAAGAGAAGGGATTGTACTCAGACACCACTCCTGGAGAATTGTGTTATTTGGCAGGTAAGACAGGTGGGGTGGGGAAAGGCGCGATGCAGACAGGTATCTAGTTTGCAGAACTGAGAGCAGAAAGTGTCTGTTTGGTTATGAGGCCCAGGCAGTCACACAGTCAGGTCATGAGGACAAAGAAGGTCTGAGTAGGTGCGGAGATGCCCCAGAAATGCAGGGTTGCCTAAGAATAGGATAGTCTTAGAGCCAAGGCCAGACCTGAATTCCTCCTCTTGTTCTCAGGCTCTGTGGACACGGAGCCTGAGCGTTTCGACACCTTAAAAAAAACAAAACCCTGTTGGTACTTGCCACCTTTTATAAAAGCTCTCATGAATTTTGGTTTAACTTCTGGAATATTGGTCCTCCCTTCCTTTGTTCTGGATATTGACATGCCTTAAAGAATCTAGTTTCAATTGGACTTCCTACCAGTCAGTGATGCTCTCTGGTCATTAGGTAGAATTATTCCTTCAGTTTGAGAGGTTTGCTTTATCCTTTGGGCAGATATTAGTTATATATCCACCCCCTGCCTCAAAGAGCTAATAAATTATTTGGAAGAATAGAATTTGACTCATTTAGGTTTGAAAATAGGTATTTAAAATAAAACTACTTTCTCAGACATCACCACTACGCAGCATGCTTTAATGTTAACGTTATCGACAGATGGGATGTGTCAAAAGCCTCAGGATAACTCATCTTTCTTGCTCTCTATTGCCATTTAGAGTTGCTTTTTTATCATTTGATTGATGCCCAACATAGATCTCCTTAGTATCTTTAAAGTTATGATGCTGGATGAGCAAAGGGTCTGCATCAAACAAACAAACAAACAAACAAACAAAAAACCCTCCAAAAACCTGTTTCAAACCAGGCTGGTGACTATGTAGGTATGGGGGATTATGTTCCAGCACAGAGAAGATTAGAAAATCCAAGCAAAGCTGAGACAAGCCTTAATGGGAGAAGTGCAGCATGTGTTACTCCAGGAAAAGGTACTCTTTAAATAAGAACAATGCTGAGGTGGTAACCCCTACGTAACAAATATGTAGAAGGAAGAAAACTAAGAAGTGGTCACCTGGTTAAGATACAATCTTGAAAATATATTTAAAAATATTTTTATTTATTGATTAGAGGGGAAAGAGGAAGGGGACAGAAGAAGAGAGGAAAGTAGAAATTGAAACATTGCTTTATTATTCCACTTATTCATGCATTCATTGGTTGTTTCTTGTATGTGCCCTGACCGGGGATTGAACCCATTGTCTTGGTGTATTGGATGACATTCTAACCAACTCAGCTAGCTGGCCAGGGCAAAAATATTTTTAACACTTGAAAATATTTGGTGTGATGTTTATCTCTGTGTGATGTTTATACAGCATAAATCTGCACAAAAGAGTGTTTTTACATAGTAATGTAATGAAAATAACTAATTATTATGTTCTATATTAAAGTAATATTTAGGTGATAACTAACCATTGTGTAATAGGATAATTTGATAGTTTATGGATTTAAGTTAAGGATCTTCTATTTCTTAAAGAATGAGGAGGTTAAGAACTAGAAAATTAAGAATTAATATCACTTTCAGTTTTGTTTCCAATTCAAAGGAAATCATTTTAAGCATGAAATGTTACGATGGATTCTGAGGCCTTCATACTAAATGTAATAAAATCCATATCTCTAAGTTCTGTCGAAAAAAACCCATGTGTCAAACAAACTTCTAAACAAAAACCACTATTTTTGGTTGTTGTTTAGAAGTCCTTTGTTGTGGCTGAATTTTAAGTGTTCCTTGATCGTAGTTAAGATTGATTATACTCTTGACTATGTAAAAGAGTTCACCCAGGGTATTACCAAAGCCAAATTCTGTGCAGTTTTCAAAATTTCATGCAAGGCAGCAACTGAAATGTAGTTGGAAAAGAACAGGGAGATGTTTTCAGTGTCCTAATAGATTCTGGTTCACCTTCCTGACCAGTGTTCAGTAGGGAGTTAATTGGAGTGGGTAGAGTCACTGTCGCCACTGGTCAAGTCAGTTCTTGGAGGTGTACTGGATACGTCCCTTCCTCTGATCCCTTGCTTGCTCATAGTGTTCTTCCCTGCCCCATCTTCTCCACTTCCTTTTCTAAATCTTGCACCTCCTTGGGAACCCAGCTCACTTCCTCCCTAGAGCTCTTCGCTGACCATCCCAACTACTATGGCATAACCCTGTTGTGAATTTCTATAAATTTATACATGGGAGCAATCATTTGGTCCTTGGTTTGTATGTAGACTTTAAAAAAAATATCCCCTTCCCTCCTAGCCAAATTCTAAGCTCTTTAAGGTCCAGGGTCATGTCTCTGATCTCTGAACTGCTAACAGTGCCATCTCAACACAGGCAGTGAACATTGGATGACTAATCACCTGTCCTACTCAGCATGATGGCTCACTTTACACTCTGCAGAGAGAAGAAACCAGCACGCAGAGAGTAAGGCCACCATCAAATTTCCAAGTCTAGACTCAGTCTGAGGCTCTTACTGGGATTTCTGAGATAACCCCGTAGCCTCATAATAAATACCCACTTAGCTTCAGCTAACATGAGAACACGTCTGTTACTTGGTACAAACACACGTGAGCCCGACAAAATGAAATGAGATCCTGGAATGTAGATGTTAAAGGAAACATGCAACTTCTCAGATAATCTTTGATGATATCAACTAATTGGAGCAAGAAGCGTCAGGGGCCACTAGAATGGATTAGGTGACTCCGAAAGCTTTTACTGGGAGCTTTATGAGTAGAGGGCTTGATTCTAGGTGTGTGAGCATAGTAGATACTTTTGATGCTCCGTGTCCCATCCCCTTGGACCACCTCTAATTTCAGCCAGGCCCCCAATATGTGAAAGACCTTAAGAATGTACTCTCTAAAGACTTTTTCTCCTTTCTTGCTTTAATTGCCTCTTTCTGCTTTCTAGGATCACATCCCAAATAAACGACCTGTTTCTGTAACAGTGGGGAGTTGTAACCCATCCCCACCATTCTTTTGACATTGTTTCTGTAAGTGCTGACTTTGACTAATATGTAGCTTGTAACACATCTTACAAATGATTACAGAATGTTTATAAAAGAATCCTAGAAACTAACTTCAGAAGATACAGACTCTGACCTTCAGTCATCCCAGCTCTAGGAGACTGGTAAAACCAGGATGATGTAAAATCAGGATGATAAAAACCAGGATGGCATACACCAGACCTTCACTTGACCAGTTTTGAAGTTCTTGTCAGAATGGACTGTGCTGGTTTTGCATGTAAAGAACTTTTTAACCCCCTCCACTTTATCTCTTCGTTCCGCTCTCCCTCCTTATAAAAACATCTGCCTGCACTGAGATGTGGAGATGGGCTTTGAGACATGAGTCCCCCGTCTTCAAGCATTACTGGCATCTGAATAAACCACTTTTCTTACCAGCACCTGCCTCATGAGTTCGGCCTTTGTGGTGGCGAGCAGCCAGACCTGCGTTTGGCTCCATTCCCAGACCTCGTCTAGGAACTTCAGCTAAGGCAGAGAGACATAGACGATATGGTATTTGCCCATAGATTTCTTACAAGCTTAGATAGAGTATTTGCACATGCATTCTTAGAACACAATAAAATGAAAATAAAAGGCAGATTTTAATTAAATGACACGAATACAATAGTATAGATTCTACTCCGTTATGGTTAATATAGATTTTATTAAATTTTTGTAGTTATTCTCCCAGTTCTGATAGTTCTAACTAGGAAGATATGGTTCTTCCACAATTATTTGTTTTTTTATATTTTATTAATTTCATGTCTCACTGAAACATCATTCTGTTTTCAGCAAAGTATGAAGTGGTGAGATTGGTACATTTTGTACCATATTCTTAGTGATCAGTAATTATATCCTGTCATTTAAATGATATTCTATTCAACTTTATAGAGCTTTAACATCTCTTAACTTTTTACTTCACTTACTACTAAATGAAACATTTAGGTCTTGACAAAATTATTTTGAAACATGTCATGAGAGTAGACAAAATGAATTAATCAGTTTGTACTTGTAGACAATATTTTAAAGGAAAAAGAAAAGGAACTTAATATTTTAATTGTAAACTAATATAACAATATTAAGAAAAATTATGAGTGAATATAAACACCATCCATAGAAACATTTTATCAAAATTTTTTATTTTAATTTTTATGGTTGGCCATATTATAGAAATATTTTTAAGCAATTGTAGCATTCATAACATTTTGTATTCAATATTTTATTGAGTGAATTTTGGAGAGTTTTAAGAAGTCATCTTGAGAAATTAGCTAGTCACGTGTAACATTCTGGTATTATAAGCAAGAGGCCTTCCCTACCCACTGGATGGAGTTCTAAAGGAAGGTTATTTTGAGAGGTTCCTTTTCTCCAGTCAACTACTTTGTTTTCTAACCTTGTTCAGATCAGGAAATCTTGGTTTGTGCCATATTTATGAAAGAGGTCATTATATTCTTTAAAATTTCAAGTTTTAAATGTTGTTATGATTTTTTTAAGCCTTTTAAAATATGTCTTATGAAAACAGGGCATTGTTTTGGTTTGCATTTCAGAGTCTTGGCAAGATCTTTCTTTAATACTACATTTTGATTTGTACTTTCTTCCAAGCCCTGTGACAGCGAGACTTCGTCCTCAGAGGCGATGATGGTGTGCCTCACTGTGGGTCTTTTACATTTATTTTTGCTGGGCTTTTAGTGGTGGAACCTTGTACTGTTCTTCAATTCTAGGAATTTTTCTTTCATTATTTCTTTGATAATTTATTTGTTTCTATTTTCTCTCTTCTGTTTTTCTGGGTCTTCTGTTTTTAGCATGTTAGTCCTCTTGGATTAATCATATATGTAATTTCTTTCCTATTTTAATCTCTGTGTCTTTTTGTTCTACTTTTGGTAATATTCTCTCAACTTTATCTTTCAACTTCATAAGTGATTTTTTTCACTACTAACGTCATATTTTAACAACTGAGATTTATGGACAAAAATATGAAAAGTAGATCATAGAGGCAGTTGTCGGCAGAATCCAGGCATGACAGTAGTATACAAGGTGGTTTAGCAAGCAGTCCATTGAATGGAGTGTGCTGCTAAGGACATTGAGCATAACCACTGTACACACTGATCATTGATTTATTTTTTAATATTTTTGGTGAGAACTAGTATCATATCTTTTAATTTCCAAGGACTATTTTTTGGTATCTAAACATTGTTTTTCTATAGCAATATTCTTTCATTACACAGATACATTATCTTCCTTAATCTCTCTAAGGTTAAGATCATTTTGAAATTTTCTTCTTTGCATTATCTCTGAGTTTATATTTTCACATCGTATTATCACAGTTTTATTTTTTATATTTTAAAAATATTTTATTTATTTACTTTTAGAGAGGGGAAGACAGGGAGAAAGAGAGGGAGAGAAACATCAGTGTGTGAGACATACATCAATCGGTTGCCTCCCACACGCCCCCAACTGGGGGCCTGGCTCGCAACCCAGGCATGTGCCCTGACTGGGAATCTAACCAGTGACCCTTCAGTTTGCAGGCCAGAGCTCAGTCCACTGAGCCACACCAGCCAGGGCACATCCTCACAGTTTTAAATCTAGTGGAAGAAGGTCTTAAAAAATGTAAACAGAAATTCCAGAGTTTAATCTCATTGGCTATGATTGGCTCAGCTCTGGTTATTTGCTTATTCTTGAACCAGTCTCGTGTAGGGAGACCACACTTTTCCACCTAGGAGTTGATCAATGTTCTTTCCCTAGAGCTAGAACTGAGATTGGGAGAAGAGTGGGAGAAGAGTGGGCCTTCAAAAAAACCACTAGGCTATACTAGGAAAATGGCAAAAGGATAATGGAGGCCAAAAAACAACACATACACTTAGTATTGCACCCGGGTAAGGGGTTTCCTCTGGAGCAGCCTAGCTTGGAGGTCAAAAAGCCAATGGCTGAATTCCTGCAGCAACCAGTTACTCGCAGTTTCAAGGCAACTCAGTCTATCTCCAGACACCACTACTTTTTAAGAAAGTCTTGTATTATGTTAAAATCTAGCATCTTTTAGCTGTTATCCATGACCCTAGCTCTGCCCTTGAGTGTACCCTTGAGGTACATGAAGGCAGCTGTCATGGTGTCAGATCTTTCTTTTCAATCTCAGTATCACCTGTTGCTCTAGCTATTTCTAATCTAAGAGAATTTTGAATCCTTCCTCTGTTTTTCTTTCTTGGTTTGTGCATTTTGGTATAGCACAACAGCCTGGATTATACCATTGTACCAAAGTACCATTGTTTAGTACTTTCAAGTTGATTCACTTTAATTTTGGAATATAGGAAAGAGTTCATTTATTCACTTACTATGTATCGAGTTTCTGCTACCGTAGTTCTTAACCTTTGTCACACATTAGAATCACAGGGGAGGCTTGTGATGCCCTGGCCAAAGCCCAGACTAAAACTGGACTTTCTGGGATGAGGGATGAGAACTCTGGCACCAGTACTTTTTTGAACTCCCCAGGTGATTTTAATGTGCAGCCAGAGTAGAGAATGACTGCTCTGCTATGTGACAGATCTCCTTAAGATATGACCTCATTGATTATAGATTTCCTCAAGGTATGTTTTTCAAAAAATATATTTGAGTTATGTCTCCCCCCTTTGCCTCTGGCTAACCTTGTTCACTTTGTGTGTGGGACAATTCATCAGGTCACAGCAAAGAAAGCAACCTGGAGCCAAACAGCTATTTAGCCATGTGTAAATATTGAGGTTTCTGATAAAAGCGGTTATATTAATTCTAGGTAAAACCTTCTTTTTATGTAACTTTTTTTTTTCCAGTTTGGCTGATTACTCCTGGAGGTCAGTTAAGTAAACTGACCCCCATGAGTTTATTTAACTGACCTGATGCAGAATCAAGAGCAGCATTATGTTCTTGTGGGAACTTAAGAAGAGCTTTTGAAATTATTTTCAACCGAAAGTGTAGTCTTATCTTTTATGACTATGAATTAAAGGCCATCTGTGAAGCTGCTGAGTTTTATAGAACAGTTTTCATTTACATTGACATTTATCTTATAACGTGGCAGTAGAAAAAATTCTGAAACATTTGCAGAACAAAGGTTAAGGCCAACTTTCTCTGTGTGATGTTTATACAGCATAAATCTGCACAAAAGAGGGATAGATTTCTTATTTATGTTTAACTACAGTGTCTATTGTGCACCATAAAATCTCATGTTAAGTAGCTTCACTGAGGAAAACAGAGAAGGGAGGGAGGTTGAGAATAAAGGAGAGGGACAGTTTAGTGACTCCTCGTAGCAGCCTCCTTTGAATTGTCTCCTGACACTTCCTGACTTCAGAACATTTTCCCCAATTTTTATTTTGAATATTTTCAAACATATAATAATGTTGAAAGAATATTACAGTAACATCTGTCTATCCTTTTGTATCCCAATGGCCTAAGAACCAAGAGAGCTGATGGTATAGTTTTTGTTCAAAGGCTGATAGGCTTAAGACCCAAGAAAAACTGATGTTTCAGTTAAAGTCTGAAGGCAGGGAAAACAGTTAATATCCCAGTTTGAAGGCAGTTAGGCAGGAAGAATTTTTTCCTTACTTTAGGAAAAGTCAGCCTTCTTCTTTAAAAAACAAACAAAAAAAAAAATCCAGACCTTCAACTGATTAGATGAGACCCGCCCACATTAGGGAGGACAATCTGCTTTATTCAGGTCTACCTATATAAATGTCAATCTCATCCCAAAACGCCCTTATTGAAACATCCAGAATAATGTTTGAGCAAATATCTGAGCACCTTGTGGCCCAGTTAAGCTGACAAGTAAAATTAAACACTATACCTTCTTTTAGTTTTCTATTGCTGCACAGAAATATTATCACAAACTTAGCATCTTAAAACAACACATATTTATTATCTCATAGTTTCTGTGAGTCAGAATCTGGAGCATGGCTTAGCTGGGTTCTGTTCTTAAAGTCCCACAAGGCCGCACAAGGTGTCAGCCAGCATGTGGTCTCCCCTGGGGCGTGGTCTGCTCTGACGTGCGACTGCGGGAGGCTCTGCTTCTAAGCTCGCTCAGGTTGTCGACAGAATTCAGTTCTTTCAGAGCCTCCGTTTTTTGCTGGCTGCCAGCTGGAAGTCATTCTCAGCTCCTGAAGGCCACCACAGTTCCTTGGCAGGTCCTTGCTTGCCTAACCCTCAATCCCTATGTTTTCTCTTAGTATTCTCTACAAATTATTTTGGGTTTATCAAAGGAAATGTGATGACTTTCCCTGGGTCCTTTTGTAGTAAAAAACTGGAAAATATGAGATATCTACTTTCATCTCCAAATATACCTAAGCTTGACAGATTCTATGAACATTATATTGTAAACATGTGCTGGCTTGCACTTTATATATCTCGGATCCCTCACCAGTTCCAGCTTGCCTTGCTGCCTGTTCTGGAGCCCACACTGTGCAAGTACATGCTCCCTCTTCTCAGAAAGACTTGCTCCAGTGTCTCCATATTCACAGGGATTTCTGCTCGTGCGTGAGCTCTCTCCTTTCCATATGTATGTGACTCCCTTCGCCTTCCTCCACCCAGTGGCTGAGTCGTGCTCCTGACGCCCTCCTTCCTGCTACCTCCTGTCCAGGGCCAGCGCCCCTCACCTCTGCTCTGGAGCCCATAGGGACATTCTCCACTTCCATCATCACTTTTGTCCTTGCTTCTGTTAATCTTCAGTCTCCGCTTCATTAACGTTTTTCCTTTCGGCTAACCTAGAGGTGCGTGTTTTCCCCATCTTAAATCCTCTCTAGAACAAATGTTTCCCACTGCAGTTTCTCGTATTCACACTTAGGGTAGATAAATGTATCAGCAGGAAGGGCGGTAGGAGCTCTGGGCCGGGCCAGAGCCTCACGGAGCATAAGACAGCACGTGACTGAGCCTTTCAGAGAACATCTCCTCCTAAGCCCCCCGCCCGCTCCCCACACACACCTACCTGAAACTACAGCTTGTCCTTATCCTGGGCCAGGTCAAATTCTTAATTAGGGCAAACACCACTAATCTTCGTCAGGGAATAATGGTTTGTTCTTTGTCTGTCCAGACAGAACATATTCCTAAGTGGCAGGATGGGAGTGATTGGCTAGTTTTAGGGATGGTGGGTTTTTCTCCAATGCCCACAAGTCTCCCTTCACTGGCCTCAACCCTGCAGACAGATGTCCATCCATGCTCCCCACTGTGGACCCTTTCACTGCCGCACTGCATCTTGTCTTGCCTCCACATCCAGACCTTCATCCCAGCCCCCTGTGTTTGGCAATAGGCCTGCGAACCCAGCTCTGAGCCATTCAACATCTTTGCATGTTCCCGAGGCACTTCCAACACCACCTGTCCATGTGAGAGTTAGTGCTTCCTTGTCTCCTTCCTTCCTGAACCCCCGCCCCAGGGTCCAGGGTCCCTCTCCTGCCTAATCACCCAGGCTAGAAACCTGGGAGTCATCTTCTCATTTTTTTTCTTCCCTACTTCCAAACAATCACCAACGTCCATGAATTCTACCTTCTAAAGCTCCCTGGAGATGCTCACCTCCTCTCCTGCCCATTGCTGCCATGTCGGTTCAGCTCCTCGTCATCTCTCCCTGGGACTTTACTGCCCCTCTGCCTCTGGTCTTGCCCATCTCCTGTCTAGCCTTTCTCTGTCTCCCAGGATGCTCGTTGTGAAAAATAAATATCAGATGGTCCATTCTCAGATCAGTTACAGAGACTAACCCTCCACTCTAAATTCTTTCACGACTCCTCCTGGAGCACGGGAAAACATTGAAAATGCTTAGTAGGGCATTTAAGGTTCTACGTGATAATTTGGTCTCTATTACTTTCGTTGCCTCATTTTTTCTTGTGCCATACTTCTTAAATTTTCTGTTCCAGCAATCGTAGAGTGTTTCTATACCTCAGAACTCCCCCTATCTACAACTTCTGTGCTTTGTATGTAATTTTCTTTGCTAGGAACACCTATAGCTCTTACTCTTCCTATGCCCCTCTTCTGCGTGAACACCTGACAAACTCCTCCCCATCCTTCAAATCGCAGCGGAGGTGTTGCCTCCTCTAGGAAGCCTTCTTTGACTCATGGAGCCAAGCTGAGGTTCCCTTTTCCATATCTCATAGTCTACCTGCTAACTTGTGCTTTTGCACCATCACTGTTTGCTTGCATGTTTGTTTCTAAAATAGACCATTAGCATCTAGAGATCAGAAACCATGTCTTGTTTATCTTTGGATCGCTAGTGCTGCTGTGACTTACAGTACATGCTCAAGAAACCCTTGAATAAAAGAATGAATGAAGGAGTTGGGGACGGTGTTTTCACAGCTGTGATCTTGTTTGATCCTGGACAGTCAACGTCTTAAGGAACGATATGCACCTGTTTTGTTCCCCCTGTATCCCGATGGCTGAGCACAGCGCCCAGAAAGCTCCCAATAGAGGTGCTTTGTGTAGAAGCCCAACAAATGATTTTTGAGTGCCTAAGTGATAACTGTGGTCTGGGGCAAGTGCCACTGTCATCGTACAATTGAGGAAGTGGGGTCTGGGAGAGATGAATAACCTGCCGAAGTGTTTTGGACAAGCCAAGCCTCAGAATTTCTGGTCTTCCGTGCTTCTTGGAGAGAAGGAAGTAGGCTGCTCAAGGCTTCCCTGGATCAGGGAGTTCTTTGGCTTTGTCCCACAAGCAGCCAACCCTTACTGGGCTATTATAAGGTCTGACTTTAAAAGATAAGCTGGGGCAATCAAATTATAGGTTGAGACTTTGAATTAAGAAACAGGAAAGAAGTTAGTAGTTGGGATCCCAAACAAGAGTCTTGGTGGGAGGTAGGCTGGAGTTACAAGAGGCGCAGGAAGTGAATCAGATACAGCAGGAAAGAAACCACAGCTGACAGTCAGCCGAGCCCCTGGTTCCCAATAGTGTCACATCCCCATTTCAATGTGTGTATATCTTTACAGGCAACACCCTGTCCCACCCCAATACTATGAGGTGATTCTAATGAGGGTTGGTTCCCTGCAACTCAGGTTTTTGAAGAACATTCTCAGAGGGACCCAGGATTGAAACCCACGGGGGCCTTCTCTCCCCATGAACAGTGCCCTTTCCACTATTTCAGGGCTAGGGACAGTATCTCTGTGCAGACTTTGGCAGAGGAGAATGTAAAAATGGTGCGTATTAAATATATTTTAATGACAATGAACAAGGTTGCGGTTGTGATGTAAGTGGGAGGAAACAGCCAGTGAGGCAAACCAAATCCCCTCTCAATTTAAGCTAGGCCAGTAGGAGGTTCCCAAGAAACAGAAAATAGGCCGAAAATAGGCCCTTAACGGAGAGCTTATTTGTACATGGCATCCGCCTTCTCTGCTTTCTTCTGACCCAAATCCTGAGGAGTTCCGGCTGCCCCCTCCCACCACCTCCACCTGCTGCCCCAGCTCGCCAGGTGGGCGAGGCTGGGAAGGGGATGCGAGCTGGTAACCTGGACACGTGGTCTTCTTGCCCTTCAACTCTCAAGGCTGCAGAGTGCAAAGAATGCCAGGCTCATGGTTGCTATCCACATGTGGCCTTTTGATTCACAAGGTAGTGAATATATTTCAGGTACAAATCGTTCTTTTTCACCAGCTCTTTCTGCCGGTCTCCAACAAGACAATTACACGGTTCCACTTAACAGTGACTCAAGGACGGATCTGAGGGCTGACTCGTGTTGAAGCCTGGCTGTTTTCCTGCCTTCGTCCCTGGCTTTAGAATTTGTGTTGAAAAGTTAAAATATGAAATGCTGAAGCTCCTCAGATCACACCCCACGCACCTGCCTGTGGGGGCAGCAGGCTCTCCGGTGTACCTGGCGGGGGCTCAGCGCTGGTTTTCAAGTGCTGAATGCGCAGGGACAATAGCTGCTCCGAGGGTTTTGCTCACCCCCTCACTTCTCTGAAAAGATGACTCTACTTGCCGATTACCTATCTAGGGGTCACCTTTTGAAACTGCTGGAAAGAGCTTATCTTATAATCAACATTTCCCAGGAATTGCTCAAGAGCCACAGGCTATGAAAAGAAATAGATTTTAACTGTTTCCATGAATGTTATTGTCAAAAGTTTTCAGAGCTGTGGGCCAGCCCTTTGAATATTTTCAGATTTGATTTTCGAAAGGAATTCTTATAGAAGCTGCCAATACCCGAAGGCACTGATGAAAAGCAAGAGTCCAGATGTCCTATCTGAACTGGATTTTCAGGGGTGTTGGGGAGACAATCTTAAAAGTTAGAGTTCACTTTTAATTTTCAATCTAAGCTTGAAAAATTACTGAACTATGGAGCAGACCACAACTAAGATCCAATCATAAATCAGAAACCTCCAGTATGGTCAACATTCTATTTTGACCAAACCACAAACTCTTTAAGGAAGAGCATCCTGATGAACCCACAAATGCGACATTAGTGCTTAAGAGAGTGTTATCTTCTTTTAAAAAAGCTTTCTGATGTGGAAAGGAAATAACTCCAAGGAGGCATCCGGCACAATCACATTTTTGACTACTTTGATTAGTTTTCTGTTAACTTGGCCAGGTTATAGTGCTTGGTGATTTAATCAAACATGAATCTAGGTGTTTTTATGAAGGTATTTTGTAGATATAGTTAACACCTATAATCAGTTGACTTTAAGTAAAAAAGATTATGCTCAACAAGCTGGGTGGGCGTGATCTAATCAGTTGTATGCCTTAAGAGCAAAAAGAAGTTTTTCAGAGAAGTTCTGTTTCAAGACTGCAAAATCAACTCCTGGATGAATTTCCAGCCTGCTGGTCTACCCTACAGATTTCAGACTTGCCATTCCTCATAATTGCATGAATCAATGCCTTAAAATAAATCTCTTAATATATCTACACAATAGGGTATATATGTATGTACATATGTAGGTATGTATCCTATTGATTCTGTTTCTCTGGAAAACGCTGACTGATATCATCACATTTATGTACCCGAGTAATAGTTAAAGTTCTTGAGATGGGAATTCAGACCCATTCATTCTGGATGAGCCTGCTTTCTGACCCTCCAGCTTGTACTAAGCGAATCAACAACTTTCTTAACTTCAACCCAAATGCCACCCAGGGCTGTAGGGGTGGGAAGTGGTAAACATGTGCGGTGTCAGGCTGCCTGGGGATGTTCTCAGGAGAACCCTTGGGGGTGAAAGAAGCCACCAGCAGGGAGCATTCACTGACTGAGGGTCCACAGGGTTCAGACCCACTTCCCACACACAACTCCAAACGAAGAGCTTCCAGGGGTAAGTTTTGAGTGCAGAACGTGGAGAAAAGTCTATGTACTAATGGCATATTGGCGAACGACAGGGTTCCCGGTCTAGATGGAAAAGCCAAACAAGAATATATCTCACAACAGAAAAACACTTTTTACCAAATATCTATGACATAGGCAATGAGAATGTAAGTAATATAAAACTAAAATTAATGTGTAACATTAAAAAAGGCTGTAAATGATCCAGTTATTTCCATGTGCAAAGAATGTTATTACTCGTTACCTTCTTTATAGAAGTGATCTAGTCTCTGCCCCTCAATGAGTCACTTTCTTAAAATAAGGAGTTCTTTTCTAAGAAGACCTGAATTCTGTTTATATTTCCTCTAACCATTAAAGAACAATTATCATCAATTCCTTTTAGTCTTCTGGCTTGAAACACCTCAACTTCCCTCACCAGAAGCATGATGCATTTCCAAACCATCCACCCAAATCTCAATCCCAGAACAAAGATTCAAAAAATTGAAAAATGGGGTTTTAGGGGCAGAGCCAAAGCCAAGTTATAAGCCTAGTATCTCGCTCTTTCCCTTGCTGGTTGTGGAAGAGCCTGGCTAGCTGTTCACGCCTGTTTCCTCTTCCTTCCAGCCCACAACTAGACTACATTTCCCAGCCTCCTGGCACTTGGGTATGGTTTACAACAAAATTTTGATGAGTGGAATGTAGGGAAGGTGGTGTATGCCACTTCCCAGCCTGTTCTCTCCCCACTCCACTCCCACATGTGATCCTCTGTGCCCTTTCCTGAATTTTGGCAACACCCTTGGAAATCCCTGGTTGAAGATGGGAGCCACGGGAGGGAAGGAGCCGGGCTTTCTGAATCGCCTCCCGGGGAGCTGCCTGCTGATCCAGGCCACTCGTGTTGGACTTCATTTGAGCAAGGAGTAAACATCCACTGTGTTATGTTGTTGAGATTGGGGTTTATCTGCTTAGGCAGTGAATCTTCAACCAACAGAGTGGGTGAATAGCCTTGCTTTTTGCTTTTTATGTACTGCAGGGAAAGCTCACATTAAATTTGTTTTAATCTATTGATTGGGAATGTAATTGATAGCAATGTGGTGAATGTAAAAAAATGCCAAGTCAAGCCTAAATGTGGATGCCACATAGAATGTATTATGATGAGATCGAATATATGATAAAAATTAAATATGACATTTGAGTTCTAGATTGCAGGATCTCTGCCTAACTCGTCCCTCCCCTAACACTGTGTTGGTGTCTTATGAGCTTTCATAGGTCACATGGTCTGAACATTTTTTATCAGCTGTAGAGAGAGGAGTCACTAGAAACCCAGGCAGAAAGTGGATAGAAGGTGCCTGGGGACCATGGGAAGTTAATCATTTTCTCTAGGTATTCTGCTTACCTAGGTTTTCACTTAGGGCACACGGCCAGCAGACACAGTGATTGAGAGATAACTTAGCATGGTTTCTACTCAGTGTTTGTAGAAAAAAACCAACTAAAGCACATTTCATTAAAGGAGTTGAGTATTGATTGTCTCCTACTTACATTTTTTTTTTTTTTTTGGCTGACACATTATTCGTAGATTGGTTTTTAAAACTTGAAGCTCAGTTTCCTAAAGAATGTTACAGGTTTTGAGATCCCGAAGATGATACATAAAATTCTGTTTAACTCATTTTGTTATCTCTCTGTCTTTTTTTTTTAATGTTGGGAAAGGCAGTTCCAACATTATGTCCCTTTCAATCCAAACAGCTATAAGGCACATATTTCAAACCCAGCTCAGGCACAAAGAATGGGCGTTGGACCTGGAACACGTCCTTATCAAGAGATAAAAAGAGTCCACGCAGCCAATGCTGGGCTTATTGTCATCTGTGGAAACACCTCTCCATTTCAGCCTCAACCCGTGCTTCTTTGATCTGCTCGAACATGTACATCAGTGACCTCAGGCATGCTCCAGCTTTCGGTATTTCAGACTCCACTGGAGAGGTTGGGGTCCTTCTACTGTGATACCAGAGAGGTATGTGTAGGGCTAATATGCAGGGGGCTGGAGACCCACTTGGAACTGATAGTGCTCTGTCTCCTCAGGGAAGTTTCTTCAGGGGTATGTGGGGTAGTGTTGTCCCATCCAGTGTGTGTGTTGTGTTTTCCCATGGCTTTCTGGTATCAAGATGCAGTGGGCAGGAGTGTTGGGATTTCCATTCTGGTGGTTCGCAACGTGATGATCTTTGCTCTCCTCCTTGTAGTTGGAGCCCTTTTCTCCCCAGGTTTTGGCAACTGGTGCATGTTCTCACTTGTCATCTATCGATCATCAAAATTTTTGAGATGCTACATGTCTTGAGAGGAGACAAAGGGGAATGAGATAGTTTCTGCCTTGAAACAGTTGGCAGTCCAGCCGTGTTGATGTAGCAAACATTGTCAGTGGTATTCTCACATCCATCCTTCTTTTTTCTTTGCCAAGAGGCCTCTGATTCTGTTGGGGTAGGAGGAATACATATGAGCCCCAGAGGATAAATCAAAATTAGTTAGTTATAAGCCAGTGAAGCTAAATTCTGTGCATTAATTTGAATTAGACTACGATGCTAGGAAGGTTTGGGACGTTTTGCTTTCCCGATGAAAGGGAAACTCGTGCCTGATATTGCTCCCTTTCTCTTCTTCCTGCTGTGAATAGGGACTTGACTGATGAAGCAGTAGTAGCTATCTTGCCACCTTGAGGGAAACCCTAGGGAATTAAGAGTCAGAAAAATCCCAATTTGCCACTGTCAGTTGGATTTTGTGGCACTTGCAGCTGAAAAAATTGCTAATGGTTAAAGGGGAGGAGATGAGAATGCTGTAAGGCAAACGGCACTTAGGGCTGTAACAGGGACAGGTGACGCTGGGTGATGCAGGGGAGGGTTCTTCATGAAGGATAGAACGTTTTGGATTTGGGCAGGTCTCTGAGGAGAGGTGTGGTTTAGACCAGATCATAGAGGGAGGGAGGAATTATAATCACAGAGAAGTGCTTATGAAGGGGCAGGTGTATCGCAAAGCTTGGGTCCACTGGGGGTTATGTGAGGAGCTGAGGGTGGCAGGGATACGTCATGTAGAGTGTAAATTGTAGATCATAACTCTGGAGAGGTTGCTCAATGCCCTTTGTAGAGGACCCTGCAGACCAAGGTGGAATTTGGCCTTAGCTGGATGAGAGCATTAAGGAGGTGAGAAAGTGACCTAATCGGGGGTGCAGTTCAGAAAGATTGTCTTGGTGGCCGTGTTTATGATAAGATTGTGGGGGCGGGAGATCAGAGATGGAAAAACCACCAATTTAGGTTACTCCAGTAGTCCCAGTGAGGAAAAAATAAAGTTCTGAAATAGATGTGCTTATGAAAAAAAAGAGAGCTAACTGAGACACCTTAAAGGGAGAGTGGGCACTTGGCACTTGATGGAGGTGGGGCCTGAGAACACCTACCCTTCCTGGAGTAGGCACCTGGAGATGAAGTTTCTTCAGGGTTTTTCCTTTCCTGGAACACACACACACACACACACACACACACACACACACACACACACACTCCGCCTCCCGCCTTCCTCTTGATCCTCACCTCTCTAGAGACTTCAAAACCAGGCTCAAATTTTATTTTTGAAAGATTTTATTTATTTATTTTTAGACAGAGGGGAAGGGAGGAAGAGAGGGAGAGAAACATCAATGTGTGGTTGCCTCTCATGCACATGTCCTGACTGGGAATCAAACCAGCAACACTTTGGTTCATAGGCTGGCGCTTAACCCACTGAGCTACACCAGCTAGGGCTCAAATTCCACTTTAAAAGAGTCCACATAGGAGAATGGATCACCTTTGTTATGGCCATACAACATACCAATCAGTCACGGAAAGGAATGAAGCAGTGATACACACAACATGGGTGAATCTCAAATAAATTATTCTGAGTAAAATATGCCAGACCAAAAGAGTGCATTCTGTGATTCCAGTCATATGAAGTTTAGGAACAGGCAAAAAAAAAAAAAAAAATCTATAATGAGGAAAAAATCAGAATAGTGGTGGCTTTTGGGGGTTGGGGATTGACTGGGAACCGGTATGAGTTTTCTCAAGTGACAGACAAAAGTTTGGGTCACAAAAGCATATGCTTTTGTCAAAACTCGTAGAATGCTACACTTCAGACCTGCATTTCATTATGTAAACTTTACCTAAAAAAGTAAACAAATACTGTACTATAGTTAATGATATGCAAGCAGAAGAACCTAGGGATGAAGCATACTGATATTTACCACTTGGAAATGCATCAAAATATGGTATCTTGCTGGCTGGCTAAATATGTGCTAAGTGATGGGTAAATGGGTGTTCAATGTATAATTCTTTTAACTTTTCTGTGAAATGGTTCAAAATAAAATGTTGGGGGTGGGGATCTGAGTTTAAGTTTGCTAATTCACCCGTTGATGAGGACTGCGGTGAAACACTAACCTGCAGGCAAACTGGCCTTTTGAGGCTGGCTATGACCAGGGGCTGAAAAAGGGGCGGTCGCATTCAGATGCCTGGTGGGTGCAGAAAGGCTTGTTTTCCTGAGTTCTGGTATTAAGTCTGCTGCCCCTGGCAGACTAACCCTTTATTTCTTCAGGGTTTGGCTTGCATGTGTCTCTATGACCCAGGGGTGATGAAGTAGAGATCACGTAAAATTTGTCTCCCAATAAATGTTTCATATTTACTTTATTGACTGCAAAATTGTTAGAAATACCGCACGTGATTTGTTCTTTTTTCTCCAAGAATAAAGAGGTTTGACAGAAATGAAATAGAATACAGAAACACTTTCTGGTCCACGTGTGGTCTCCTGGGAAACAAAAAGGGCAGGAGCAGATGATTAAAAATGGCTACTGGTGCAATTCACCTGTCACCAGAATAGCATGTCATGTTGGTTTTTAGGGCTTCTTTCCAGTTTGGCCAGAGGTTCCATCCCCTTCATGAGCAGTATCTTTTCACTGAGTCTCTAATTCTATTCTGGGTATTCATTTAATTATGTATTTCTTTTCTCCCAGATGGGAACATCCTTGATCACATGGTTCAGCCTTCCAGAGATCATTATTTTTCTGACCTCTTTCAGAGTTGGCCAGCCAATCTTTCCCTCATAAAGTCATGTTGCTTAATTAGGTCATTTGCTGTATAGTTTTTAGTTTAACTTAAAAAAAATCTTGTTATGGGACATTGTTATCAAGTTTGCTTACTATGTATCCCTTTGAGCTACTGATATTACCTTCATATGTATTTTATTACATATTCAATAAGTCTTACCTTCATATGTATTTTATTACATATTCAATAAGTCTTTAGTTCTTAAAAAATAGATCAGCAACATATAGATCTAATCTTTATATTTTCCTCCAATTTCATATATATTGACTTCTTACAATTTGCTTGTTTTTGTTTTGCTTCATTTAGATATACCCTAGAGCTAGAAAATAAAATTTGAGTTATTTTTCTTCCTTACCAGCACTCTCAGTGGTTTACAACCTTGAGCAGCTTCAGCATCATCGAGGGTGCTTGTTTAAATGCCTTAGCCAGGTACTGGGGATGGCATTTTGAGAAATGTGGCTCTTAGGACGTGGATGTTACATAATTACAACATAAAATGTGCTAGCCTGAATGTTTAGAATGCGCTTGTGTTTTGTTATTTACATTTTTGCCTCAAATTATCATCACCTTATTGTTTCATAACTCAATCTAGAAAAAGTAAGACTTTGACTCCATATTGAAAGATGAACCAACCAGGCACCATGAGAGGAAGGCCAATGATTTCCCAATAATTGGTCTTTGGAATTTTGTGTGACCCTTAGCGAATTTAATGTATTTCTTTCTACACTTTTAAGCTGACTGTGAAGATAAACTGCCATAGGAGTCTTTGAAATTTCATGTGAGATGTTCGAAGAATAACAGGAGGCCAGCACTTATGAAGTAGTACAACGTAATAAGAAATAATTGTATTTATTAAAGAAATACACAAAAATGGTTAAGTAAAACCAAGTGGTTTCAAAAGTCTAACTGAAACTGAAAAGTCCCCTGCTGTTGCTCCCTAACCTCAGCTGTCCTTGATTTGGCTGAGTATATATTTATCAGTTGGAAATAATTTTCTTAGAATTTAAGGCATGATCCTATTGTTTTGTTTTTCTTTTATTCCCTCTTTTTCTCTTTCCATCTGAGCATCTCAGATTTGGTGGGTCCAAAACCAAAATCAAACTCCATCAGAAAATTCCATTACCTCCAACTTCAAAATGTATCTTGAGTCAGTTTTTTCACTCTGCTCAACCCTGTGGTCCAAATTGCCATCATCCCTCAGCTGAACTTCTAATTGGTGTTTGGTCTGCTTCTGTATTTTTTTAAACTGTGAAATAGTTAACAAACCATCTATAGCTTTATACTTTTTATTATACAAAAATTATGAAGATCTTACACACAAAATCATAAACATGGCGAATGCTTTAGGTGTTTAGCATTCACTGGTCCTGTACATGCCAGGAGCTGCTAAATGCAAACACCCAGGGCCCTAACAGCTGAAGTATATTCAGCCCATACACAGGGTGGGGAACTGGTGACCCTGGGAATAGCCCCCCAACAACGATGAGTAGGGATAAATACTCCAGTTTGCTTCCCCTCCATTTCCCAGAAGATATATCAGCAGTACTGAGCTTTTTAACCAATGGGAACCTGCTCACTGATCTTGAATTAGCTTACCTTCCACTGATACTTTTATTTAAATTTTAGTCTTGGGATCTGCTTTTGGGGGAAACCCAATCTAAGCCAGTAATGTATGCATTCAACTGTCACAGGCCTTCCAGGTTGTTTTTAGTTTTTCAACTAAAATTAAGGCTGCAACATATTTCTATAATTCTCTTCATATATATGTAGAAGGTTTTCTCTTGGTATTTACCTGGTGGTGGAATTGCTGGGTCAAAGTGTTGTACATCTTCATCCTTAATAAATATTGTCAGCATTTTAAAAGGCTGAACGTCAAGTATTGGTGAGAATGCCACATCTGGTGCAGGTGGAATGGTACCTTACTAGGGTTTTAATTTGCATTTCCCCAGTTGCTAAAGGGAATGTATATCTGTGCGTGTATTTATGGCACTTGAGTTTCCTCTTCTCTAAATGGTTTGCTTCTTTATCTTACTAATATCTGAATTCTAAAAATTCTGGATACTAGTAGTTTTCTATTATGTTCTTTGCAGAGAGCTCCAGTGTTTTCTTGTGGTTTATAAATTTTACACAGTATTGATTTCTGTTCTGTGTGATCTGTTTTTTTCCTCTGTGAAAGATTTTTAGGAAATTCCTTTTTACTCCTAATGTTCTGTAGCCTACTCTTCCTGCTGAACATAAAGGGCTCAGCTTATTACCATAATTAATTTTTCATGACAATAAGCACATTATTTCAAAGAACCTAATCACAATAGACACACCTAATGCATAAAATAGCACATCCAGCTGTGATACTGTCAACAGTTCACTACATAATTTTTCCTACATTGAAAATTTTGGATACTATTCCAAATTCAAAAAAAAAAAAATGGTGCAATGAATACTCTTGGGTCTGCCTCTTTCTTCAGGATTAATTTCTGGAAGTGAAAGTTCTAGGTCCAAGCCCAGATTATTTTGAATTTTAACTGACTGATATTGCCTAAAAAGGCTGTACCAATTTACAAGGCAGAAAATGCTATTTCTTTGGATACCTAAAAATCCAAATATTTGCTAACATGTTGCGCAAAACATGTTTTAATACTCATTTTTTAATTATGTGAAGTTTATTTTCTAACTTAATAATTTTGGTTTCTAGCAATATCCATTCTCTTTGAATTTTTAATTTAGCCATATGCTTGTTATTAGAGTCTTTCTTTGTGTGAAGAGTAGCCTATTCTCGTTCTATCATTGTATCATCCCATGGAATCTCACTCAAGATCAGAAACAAAATTTTTAAAGGTCTTAGACACTTCTTTTAATCATCAAAAAGGTAGTCTTCTATGTGCCTCTTTATTATCCCTATGGAACTACTATAGTTCTCAGCCTAACTGATTCCCTGAGTGAACACAACTTTTTCAGAAGTGTGATATGCATAGAGTAATTCATAGTCCCTGTTTTGACCTAATTTTCTTTTACTTGAGTTCTGACTGTTCTGTTTATAATCCATTTCTGACATTTGGACAAATCTCCTATCTCTTTAGCTCTGGATTTCGAATCATGCACCAGCAGACTCTCCCACTGTGATGTCTTGGTGGTGTGTTACCCTAGGCAGGTGCAGGGGATCTAATCCTGGCCCTTGATGGACATGCAGACTGTTAGAGCAAGAAATGATTCACAAATAGTATCGGACACAGCACAGTTAAGATTAATACTAATTAATAAAAACACATTGCTTACAAATAATTACCCATAGATCTAGAATCAACAAAAGTCTCTTTTTCTAATGTTAAATGTGTGATTGTTTGCAGAGGATGGGGAATCAGAAAACACCTTCACATCAATCGTTCTTTTCATATACTTCAAATTTGTACTTTATGCCTCTCTCCTCCTGGACATCAGAAGGAACACCTGGGTATCTGTTAAAGAAATAGACATATAATTAAGTAATGTATCAATTAAAAAGATAACTTCTCTGACTCAGCCAAAAGGCATAAACCATTGTTAAGCTGAGTGATTATGCAAACATACTACATATATAAACAAAAGGCAAATTTCAAAGTGTATAGAAAGTTAAAAAACAAAAAGGGTAATTTCTCGTCCTTTCCTTCTGATTCCTAATTCTCCTCCCAAATACTAACTGCTGTAAGCAGTTTCTCTTTTATCTTTCCACTCCATCACTCAGTTAATATAATATTTCTTAAGAACATTTTGCAAGTCTTTGACTTGGTATAAGATTTTCTGTTTGAGGAAAAGAAAAACAAAATAAAACCACCAACAAAAAAAGCAAAACAAAACCCAGGTCTTTGACTGAAGGCTGTTCTGACCACTCCAGCTTCCAACCTAAAGCCTGATGCACTTCCTTAGTATTGTGTGGGCTGCATCTCACTGTGGTCCAGGAGGGGGCCAGGAGCTCCTGCTTTACTAAGACTCCTGTCTGAGTCTGGTTCTGTTGTGTGACACTTAGCTATCAATAAAAAGTCTTCATCCTTATAGAGAATATACTATTGTGAGCTCATTACATTAAGTGCTCTACAAACACTATCTATTAATATTACTAGTTTGTTTTGTTCCCCTATTTTCTAAACTCACTGTAGGCAGGGATAATACAGGAAAAAATTTAAATCTCTTGTGATAGCCAACACAATTCTGGTCTCAAACCAACACAATAAGAGATATCAAACTTTTGTTGACTAATTAAATTATGACAGCTGATAAAAACAATTACATACATGAAATAATAGCATAAGGAAAAGATTTTTTTCTTGAAAAATTTGTATTTCAGGGGAAGAAGCTATGTTTCTATTTACTAACCATTTTCTGAGCTGTTTGTTTTAGTAGCAGGCTAGGTTTTTCTTTTCTAAAGAAATGATTTTAGTAGGCCAATTTTTAACCATAATTTTAATATATTTGGAGTAAGTCACCAAAAGCATCACATAATTTTTATGTGTGTAAAATTTGCAAGACTAGCAGGATTGTCAGTTATTAAGATAACAGCAAAGTATCAGAGTTATTTCTAAAACCATAAAGAAGAACTTAAAAACAGCTGCTGGCTGGACATGATCACTAGTCATAGAATTAATGAGAATCTTCTCTGTAAACCCAAAATTTAATTCTTCTTAAGACTATTTTTACATTCTATAATATTCACATTTTCAGTCTGTTTTCATGAATATAACCAGCTTATAACTATAATTTCAAATTTTTCTGAAGAGCAAACTGCCTAAGAGGTACATTTGAACTCTGAGTTTAAGTCTAACAGGGTTTGAAGGAAAAACCTCCTTGTTATGAACCACCCAGATAGAGATTTCTCTCTATAATCTTCAAGCATTTCAAAAGAAACGTAAGATCTGAACTGACAAAGCATCATGAGAATAATAGAGGTGATTTGCTAGAAAGTCTAAGAAGTAGGTAAATACAGTTCTTGACACAGTTATCTATAAGAGACAAAGCACAACTAAAACAAAATGAAGACACCACAGAAACCATAGTCCGAGGAGGAGAGAGATGTACAAAGAAGTGGACAAATATGCCAGGGTCCTGCTGGACAGACAGGAAGTGATGAGAACAGAAGAGGAAACATCAGCCCATCTGAAACCTACTTGACGTTGTCACTGATAAGGGGCATCTGTCCCAGCTCTGGAGCCAACTACTGCCTCCAAGGCCTACCTCTGGTCTTTTTTCCTTTTATGGAATGGTCACATGGAAGGTGAGTTAACTAGAAAAAAGAAGCCTCTTTGGGAGTCATTAAGCAAAAAACTGCTGGCATAAAATATTGGGCTCTGCTTGTTGGGTTGGAGCATACTGTGAAACAGTCTGAGATATATAGAAAGATTTCTTCTGGCAAGATCAATGAGGGCAGAGCTCTGGAGGACAGGCTGGCTTGGTGCTGTCCAAAGAATAACTGCACAGACGATGGCCCACACTGGTGGGGGGGGTGGGAAGGGTGGGAGGCAGGCACAAAGTAAAACCATGTTACTTTGTTAAAATTAACTTCCCTTTTAGGTTTTCACTATTTGTAGCTTCATCTACACTCTAATTTTATTCACTTCATTCTTCACAAATGTCCTCTTTCATCTTGATTTCATTATGCTAGGGCTTTTAATTCCACGAAGTATGGTGTTAATAAAAGACGAGTGTTTGAACGGAGACCTATGAATCCACAAGAGGCCTACCGTTTGGGATAATGGGGGTATAAACTAGGTGGCTGCAATGGAGGAAAAAGAAGAACCATCAGAGTTCATTTCTGGACAACAGGGAACAAGTTTTAAGTTCCCAAATGTACAGATGTTTGCAGAGAAAACAGCTCAAGAATTGAGCAATGTTACAGACTTTCCGGAATAAAGCATATTGTCTTTGTCCTCAGAGAGTTCCTTCTTCTCTACTTCATGAGAGATGACCTACCCCCGATCTCTCCTTCGAGGATTCTCTCCACCCCATGTTAAAGAGGCTGTTACTATGTTGGTACAGGCTTGAAAGCAAGATGACCATCAAATTGTGCAATGGAAAAAAGGACTTTCATTTTTCTCCCATAGCTTCATCCAGGGGTATCCAACCTTTTGCTATCTCTGTGTTACACTGGAAGAAGAAATGTCTTGGGCCACACAATAAAATCCACAAACACTAATGAAAACTAGTGAGCAACAAAAAAAAAAAGGTTTTAAGTAAATTTATGATTTCGTGTTGGGCCACATTCATAGCCATTCTGGGCTTCATGCGGCCGGTGGGCTGGACACCCCTGGAAGGTCTATTATGGACGAATTTCTTTGGATTTGGCTTTGCACAGCAATTTCCTACCTGAATCTATACACCATTAATTTTTTCTAAGATATCTAAATAATTAATATCAATTTTTCACACATTCTTTGAAAAAAATAGAAGAGGAGACAGAACACTTCCCAACTCATTCTATGAGGCCAGTATTATCCTGAGACTGAAACCAGGTGGAGACATTACAAAAAAATGAAAACAACAACAAAAACTATAGCCCAATATCCTTTATGAACATAAATGCAAAAACCTTCAACAAAACATTAGCAAACTGAATCCAAGAACACATAAAAAAAGAACTATACATTACTTCCAAGTGGATTTATCCTAGAAATGTAAAATAATTTTAACACAAAACCAAGCAATGTAATAGTGTATTAAGTATTGTGTATTTTGTCTTATTAAAAACAAAAATCACATAATCAAGCCCTGGCTGGTGCGGCTCAGTGGATTGAGCACTGGCCTGCAAACTGAAGGGATGCTGGTTCGATTCCCAGTCCGGGGCACATGCCCAGGTTTCAGGCCAGGTCCCTGGCTGCGGGGGTGTGAGAAGAAACCAGTCGATGTATCTGTCACAAATCAATGTTACTCGCCCTCCCTTCTCATCTCTCTAAAAAATATAAATAAAATTTCAAAAACCACATAATCTCAATAGACTCAGAAAAAGCATTTGACAAAGTCCAATGCCTCTCCATGATAAAAAACACTTAATGAAGTATAAATAGAAGAGATCTTCAACGTGATGAAGGGCATGTATGAAAAACCCACAGCTAACACCATACTTAATAGTGAAAGACTGAATGTGTCCCCTCTAAGATCAAGAACAAGACAAGTATGTCTTGCCCTTGCCATTTCTGTTTGAAATTGTACTGGAGGTTCTAGTCAAGGTAATTTGGGAAGAAAAAGAAATGAAACACATCCAGATTGGAATGGAAGAAGTAAAACTATCTCTGTTTGCAAATGATATTAATATATCCTGTATACAGAAACTTAAAGAATCCAGTATCAGTTTGAACTAATGAGTTCAGCAAGGTTGCAGGATACAAGACTAACACAAAAACCATCTATTTCTATGAACGGTATGAAAATAAAATGTGCTGAAAGCTATAAAACATTGTTGAAAGAAATTAAAGAATACCTAAACAAGTAGAAAGACATATGTTCATGGTTTGGAAGACAAATATTGCTAAGATAACAATACTCTCCAAAGTGATCCACAGATACAATACAATCCCTATCAAAATCCTAGCTTGCTTTTTGTCAGAAATTGACAAGCTGGTCATAACATTCATATGGAAATGCAGGGACCCAGAATAGCCAAGACAATCTTGAAAAACAACAAAGTCGGAGGACTGGTTCTTTCTGATTTCGAAAGTTATTATGCAACGGCATTAATCAAGACAGTGTGGTACTGGCATAAGGACAAATGGAATTGATTAATGGAATAGAACTGAGAGTTTAGCTATGAACCCTCAGGTTCATGGTCCACTGATTTCTGTTAACGGTGTCAAAACAATTCAATGGGGGGAAAGAATTGCTTTTCAGCAAACAGTGCTAGGGCAACTGGATAGCCACTTAGAAAAGAATGAACTTGGACCCCCGTTCCTTACACCATACATAAATGAACTACAATGGACTATGCAAGGGTGTCCAACCTTTTGGCATTTCTGCGCCACACTGGAAGAAGAGGAGGTGTCTTAGGCCACACATTACATATACTGCAACACGTAACCACAAAAAACTCTCATAATGTTTTAAGCAAATGTACGATTTTGTGTTGGGCCACATTTGTAGCCATCCTGAGCTCTCAGGCGACCCTCACGCTGCAGGTTGGACACCCCAGGACTATACAGAGTTAAAACTATAAAATTTTTAAGTAGAAAACATAGGAGTAAATCTCTGTTAGCTCAGATTAGGCAATGGTTTCTTAGGTGTAACAACAAAAAGACAAGTGACCAAGGAAAAAATAGAAAAAATGGATGTCAAAATTAAAAACCTCTGTGCTATGAATGCTATCATTAAGAAAATGAAACGAAAAAAAACCCATACATTTAAAAAATTTTAAAAAGAAAGTAAATAGACAATTCAAATAAAGGGAGAAAATTTGTGAAGCAAGTACAGACATATACAGGGGTGGGCAAAAAAAGGCTTATAGTTGTTCATATGGAAAATAACACAATAATAAAGACTAATACAAGAATAAACGGTGTTCCACATACTTGCAACTGTAAACTTACTTTGGCCTACCCGTGTGTTACAACAGGGATGAATTTGAAAATGGTTCACCGAAGGAAAGAAGCCAATTCCATAGGCAGCTCTATAGAGACTGAAAACGGGTTAGTGGTTCCTAGGGCCAGGAGGGTGGATGAATGGAGAACGACAGCTCACGGGTACAGGTTTCTAACGGCGGTGATGGAAAGGCTCTACACTTAGATTGTGGTGGTAGTTGCATAATTCTGTGAACATACTAAAACCACTGAATTATATACTTTCACTGGGTGAATCTGTGATGTGTGAATCATTGCTCAGTAAAGATGTTACACTTTTCATGTCGAAGAGTCAGAGAGCCAGTTGTCAAGGATCCTAAAAGGTCGGAGCTTTGGAAGAGGTCTGATTGAGAAGAATAGGATTTGGAAGGGTATTTAATGTGAAGCAGATTCATACAGTAGTCTATTCTTTTGTTACTTAGCAAAGAGAAAGGTAAGAAATGAGGAACAGAGATCAGTATTCACATAATGTGACAATCTGCAACCTAAGCAGTATAAGAGAAAATATATATAGTGTGGCAAAGAAACACACATATATTTTTACAAAAGTATATATTAAATTAGTTAAGTGCGACTTTTCTAAGCAGTCACCTTTGGAAACTATGAGCAAAAGCCTGAACTTGAGCTGTTTAGAGCTAGGTAAGAGCCCAAGAAAGTGTGTCATATGTTTGTTTCATTTGATTCAAGACTACTACCTATTACTCTATAAACTATTATTCTAAAGCTCAGCCACACATTTATTCAGACGTGGCTCTGCTTTTAGGAGGTATTTACAAAAACACACTCAAAGAATAATGACTGAGTTCAACTGAGAATATTTGAAAGAATGTGTTAAAAACTAGTTCAAAGTGTCGATATAATTCATCTTAAAGCTGCAAAGTTTTTTAAATAAAGAATGCTGTGAGTTTTCAAAATCAGGCAGTTTCATGCTAAAATCACAACTACATAGTAAAGTGTGAACTCTTCCTTCCATCTCTGCGAATGCTGTCGGAGTCCTTTCATCCTTCCGCTGAACTACTGTAACTAACTGGTTTCCAGCCTCACTCCTGCCCTCTCAGGTCCATTCTCCATAAACAGCTAGAACAACATTACTGAATTTAGAACCCTCTACACCTGCACTTGGTCTGATCCCCGTGGGCCTTCCCCCTGCTCACAATGCCGTCAGTGGCTTTCAAGGATTGGGGAGCATGCTAAGCTTGTTCCTGCCACCGGGTCTCTGCACTGGCTATTTCTGGTTCCTGGAATGCTTTTCCCCGCTCCTTGCTTGGCTGGCTTCTTGTCATTTAGATCCTAGGGTAGACATCACTCCTCTGAAAGAACCTCTCAGACTATACAGTTATTTATCACATCATAGTATTTCAATTCTCTACACAGCAACCCTTCTGATGTCTATCTCTTACTTGCCACTCTACCTTTCTATGACAAAATGTTTCAGTAAACACTCTTTCCTCCAATGCCCAGGACAGTATTTGATACTAAACACAGACCTCACAGAATAAACTAAGGACTACTCTAGATTTCAGTAAAATCATTAAAACTTGAACACTCCCAAGTCTGTTAAAGCAGATTTCCAAAAATTTCTATAGTATTTGTCTATAAAATACATTACTACCCCAAATTCAATCTGTAGAGACATTCTCTTTCCTCTAATTTTTAAGCTGGAAATCCAAAAGTACTTCACACTACTTAGTAACATTTTACTTACTCTGGGAGGAGTTTATAGCTCTCCAAATCAATTTCTGGAAAAAATGTGTCACTTTCAAATTCCTTCATGATCCTGGTCACAAACAGTTTCAGATGGCCTGGCTTGGTCATGGCTTCCTTTGAAACAAAACAAAAGTCATCAATTTCCTTATGTATCTGTGTCAAAAGACATAGAAGCACAAGATTTTTGTTTGTTTTAATAATGTAGTCAAGTTTGTACTAGGTATTAATACATGCTATATAACCTGTTACCTCCAGAATGCTATTTAAATGTCCTGTTCATTACTTTGGAGCCCTTGCAAAGTATGCCTTCTTTATGTTGAGAATGGCACTAATCATTATCAATAATTATGAGAGTGAGTTAAACTATATTGTGGCCTGTAGTTAGCTTACATGAACTCTTTTTTCATTTAAGCATTCAGTTTTGTCTTTTTTCTTTGGTGGTTGCTTAGGAAATAAGAACCCTGAATTACCTAGTTACTGGCTATGGAAAATTTACATATGCATACATGGATAATAGTATAATTTCATGAGACCTTGACTAATGAAAATCCCAAGGGCATACTTAGTAATTTACACAAAATTTAATAATGCTTTCATTTCCCAGGAGATAGTTAGAATGCTTGTACGTAATTTATTCTGCCTCTTGTTGCTAATGATTGTATTTTGCTTCATATTGTTAATGACTTTTCTAATTACTGCCTATAATACTGTTGATACAAAGTCATGAGTCCTAAGTGCAGCTCCAAGAAAGCAATAACTCTTGATTGAAAAAGAAAAAATATATATACATACATATGTAAATATAATCTCAAGTGTTTGTTATCTTTAAATTTTCAAATAAGGGCATTAAAGAAATTTTACTTTTTATTTTCAATTCTACAGCTGATAGTATTACATCATTTATTCTCTTGCCTCAAACAAATATTCTACCAATTCTTGCTATACCAAAAAATAGGAAAATTGAATAGGACTAACCACAGCAGCATTTGAAAGTCTGTATCAAATCTAATGATGTAAAGGGTCAGATGGTACATATTTTAGGCTTTGTGGGCCATATGGTTTCTTTTACCTTTCAGGCAAAAGCAGCCAAAGACAATACTAAATGAACGGCTGCAGCTGTGTTCCAATGAAACTATATGTACAAAAACAGGCTAGTAGGCCCAGTTTGGCCCATGAGAAGAGCAGCCTAAATGTTCTACTAGCTCTTGCGATGTGAGGTAGGTAGATAGTGCAAAATTATAACCTGGAGATTCTACTTTCTTATTATTTACTGTGAATGTATCAAATTATATAAATAAACTTAAGCATTTATATTGTTTAAAAGGTTGTAGAAACAGAACCTAAGAAACACAGTTTTTTTGTAATCCCACCTAAGATCCTGGTATACTTCTTTTTCCCTCAAATGATTTCAGTGTATATATGTTACCATAAGCTCACAAAGGGTAGGGACTGATCTTTTCCCTCCCTATAAATGTTAATCTTTCATGAGTGTTTTAAAAGAGTAAGAAAATTCCTTTTATTATCCTCAAAATTTCTGAAAGCTGCAAGTCAAGAACAAGGAATATCTTCTCTTTTACCTACTGTTTTCCCTTATGATATAAAATAATATAATACCCTTCCCCTCCCCTCACATTAGATGAAAATTGTTGAGGCAATGTTTTCTGCTTTTAACGAACTTACACACATCTAGTCAGTGTACGTCAACTGAGAGCTCCATCAGTAAGAGGTGTATTCATCCTTGAAGAAAAGGGCATAACTCAGTGTATCAAGGCACATCCAGGGAAGAGAAAGTGGTACAGTCCAAGTACATTTCTCAGGGAAGGATTCAGAATGTTTTTAACATTGAAACATCAACTATCTTGTATTGGAAATAAACTGGTACTGGTGAAGACTTATATAGTTTTATTTATAGTAGTATCATTTTTGATAGCATCAAAAAAGTCTAACTTACTGTAGGTATAATGTGCTTCCTTTGCTCATTACTTAAAAAGTGCAGATGGCAGGGAAGCTGAAAGAAAGTAGAGAAGAACACTTCTTTGTACAATATTTACAGACAACTTTACTTACTTTATAAACAGAACTGCCTCCCACTATCCAAACCATGTCCACTTTATTTGTTAATTCTGGATCCTCAATCAGTTTTAAGGCATCATCCAGACTTCTGGCAAGAAAATGAGCTCCTTTTGGAGGTTCCCTGAGGTCAACCGAAAAAAAGACATATAATTTCTACAAAAGCCATTTGTACTAGTCAGGTAATTTGTATAGGATGTAATAATTATAAAGATAAAATCATCATAAATATGAACCCTTGAATACTTTCAACAAAAACCAGTAAACATCAGAATGGCCTATTACCAATAAATAATTTAACCCACATTTGTGTATATATGGTCCACAATGAATCATAAAACAAAGTACTTCTGATATCTTGAGATATCTGTTGTGGAAAAAAATTAGAACATAGTTATCACTGGAGGGATGGAATAAAGATTTGCTGGGAAGGGGCATAAGGTATCTTCCTAGGGCTTATGGTAATTTTTTTCTATGTTTGATACAGGGTTCTATAGGTCCATACGTTTGTTATAACTTAGCAAATGTACCCTTAAGACTTGTATATTTCATTGTATGTAATATTCATCTCAAAAGGAAAAACTGTAAAGAAATATTGAACTCTAGTTAAGGCTGTACATGCTGAAGTATTTAGGGGAAAACATACTAATGTCTGCAATTTACTTTGAAATGCATAAAAAGAACAAGAATAATTGAAGGATGATGAATGATAAAGCAGGCATAGTAAAATGTTAATGGTAGAATCTACATGGTGGCTATTCAAGTGTTTACTGTAAAGTTTTTTACATTTGAAAGTTTCATGATTAAATGTTGGAAAAAGTAATATGCTTGAGTGACTAGCTCGAGATGATATTCAAACTGTTAATAAGTCTTGAGTGGGTAAAGAAATTTCATGTTTCAAATAATACAGAAATGGGTGAAGTATTAAAAAATGAGCATGTTATTACTTTTGTAATTAAAAATCCAAAAATGAACTGGCAAACTAATTTCAGGGTGTACATTGAGTCGCTCTTTCTCTCCCAAGCTCTACGACTGTTTTTTTGGGTGGAGGGTTGCGATTCCCTTTATAAATGAGAGACATGCAGAATGAGGCTTTCATCCTTTCAGCTGCTTCCTCCCTCACCTCCTTGACACATATTGTACTTTGCTCTTTGTGATCTCTAAAGGAGTTAAGATTGCAAAAGAATATATTTGAGTAAAGGCTGGAAAACGACTTGGGGGCCAGGGTGAACTTAAAAGAGCGAAGGGCTCCTCTCAGGTGCCAGGGCAGCCGCAGTGAGGAGGTTGGACCACACTGTTCAGGGGGAGAATGGAATCCAGATGTGAAACTGATTTGGAATTGGGGGAGAAGATAGTCTAGTTAATAAACAATATCTAGAATAACTGAAACAGAATCAGGGTGGTTTTAGTAACTGAGGATGTTGAGATCAGGACTAATGACAGGAGATAGGGTAGAAAGGAAAATGGTTGACAGATTTACAAGATGGAATAAAAGGGTGTGGACTTCAAAGAAAGGGAGCAATCATTTTGTGAAGACTGGAACAATGGCTTGAAAATGGTTCAAGGGATTAAGGTAAAGACTACTACTTTGTTCTTTTGTAGTCAGTCTGGAAAAGAAAAACAGAACAGATTAAGGGATTTATTTAACATTTTAGTTATAACAAAGGCATGGAGGAAATGCTTCTGCCAACTGTTGCTATTTAGGAATTTAGAAATAAGTTTCAAGGGAAACACTGGACTCCCAGATGGAGAGAAAAGAAAAAGCAAAAAGTTGAGCTAATGTTTGAGTTCATTATTTCCTATAGAGCACAAATCTCAGAAACTAACACAGTCAAAAACAGAGCCAACACTTAATATTTGTCACTTATTTCATTGCTACATTTCCATCCTATAATTATTTCAAACCAATAGAGATTGGATTCCCTGCCAATGGAGAGTTGGTATGTGGTAGCATACAAATTTTGTGTCAAGAAGTGTGTGGACATACTTGATACCTTGTTTCAAACTTAGAGCCTTGAATGCCCTCAGAGCTAGGCATAAAAATTTATAGCAGAAGGCATTCCCATCATATCATACTTCCCTATCTTCCTTAAAAGCACTATTCAAGGGAGGCTGCTTGTTACCTGATGGATAGTCATATTATTAGAAAGAAAACATCTAACATTTATTGAAGTGCCTATCTGCTCTCTCAAGTAGTGGGATCAGGCAGTGCTTTACACGCACTACCATTTCATGTTACTAGCAGCCCTATGTGGGTACATGGGACGTAGGCACATTTTTACAGATGATATCGAGGCAGACAGGTTAGGTAACCAATGGTCACAAAGGTAGGACATGGTGATGCTTGGATCCTTCCCCTCTCTCTAAAAATAATAAAATCTTAAAAAAGATAAAAGCACTCTCTATACCAAAAAAGATGGCAAAGGCAGGCACAGAAATGTCTTAGCAGTGGCCATAAATTGAAAAAAACAAGCCATGGAGATGTGTGGAGGATGCTAAATGGGCAAAGAGATGGTGCATCACCTGGGTGGTGTGATGAGGGAGAATACTCCTTGGAGTATGGTCCCTTAGTGGAGTCTCGAAGGAGATTAAAACATGTGCAAAACACAGAAGTGACAGACTACCAGACATTATTGAGGCTTATACTAAAGTTACTAAACTTATTTAACACAAAAAAGCTCCAAGGAAGTTGAGGGTAGAAGAAAAACAATCTGTGGTAAGGTTTAAAAGGTTTAAAGGGTAAAGGGTGCCCTGGCTGGTGTCGTTCAGTGGTTTGGGCACCGGCCTGTACAATGAGAGGTCGCTGGTTAGATTCCTGGCCAGGGCACCTGCCTGGGTGGCAGGCCAGGTCCCTAGTTGGGGGTGTGGCCACCAATTGATTACACACGTTGATGTTTCTCTCCCTTTCTCTCTCCCTTCCCCCCTATAAAAGTAAATACATAAAACCTTAAAAAATAAAATAAAATAAAATAAAATAAAATAAAATAGTAAAGGGTAAGACAACAGAGTAAGGTCCTAAAGACAGAGAAAACTGAAATCTAGAATAAAGCAGTGGGAGTGGGGAGAGGACTGATTTTAACAGAAGGGGATTTTTTTTTTCTTCCTTGTCTGAAGATTGAGGGAAAGAACAAAGTGATATGTTAAGGTGAAAATGATGGTATCATGAAACAGTTCACTGTGCTCTCATTAATATTAATATTTTCTATAGGCTATAAAGTAAGGTAATTTTGCTGAATTAGCAATGGTTGGGGGAGTAGGACCCAACAATCTGTAGGGTGCCTTCTGTGTGCCAGAAATTTATAATGTAAAATGTCAGTCAGTCCTCAAAATTGCCCTAAGACAGTCATTACTAATCCCATTTAGCAGATAAAGACAGTGAGGTTTGGCAAGGCTTGAAGTTAATAAAGCCTAAAACCACAAAGTTAATAGATGCCAGGGCAGAAGCCAGAGGTTAAATCTTTGCTATGCCATACGTGTGAGTGGGGGGAAGGGTACCACAGCTTTAAGAGGAGAAAGTTTTAATCACTGTGGAGAATATGATAGTGAGACCACAGAAAAGTGTTACCTAACAGGAAATGTTAGATAATTTTTGGGCTAAAGACAATTTATAACTTGTTTCATGGAGACAATTTTGGATTTCCTAGAGGTGCTGTCAAAGCATTGCAGTAAAGTTTCTAATTTTTGGTTCCAAGGATCTTAAAAAATGCTCTATTGAAAGAGATATCACATGCTATACAATTTACCCTTGTAAAGTGTACAGTTCAGGTAACTTTTTAGTATGTTCATAGAGTCGTGCAACCATCACCACTGTCTATTTTCAGAACATTTTCATCACCCTGAAAAGAAATCCTGTACCTATTATCAGTTGGTTATTCCCTATTTCCACCCCGCCTCCCCGTCTCTGTGGATTTGCCTATTCAGAAATTTCATAGAAATGGAATCGCGTGGTCTGTTGTGTCTGGCTTTTTTCAATTAGCATACTGTTTTCAAGGTTCATCTGTGTTGTAGCAGATTCTCCTTTTTAGTGATGAATAATAAATATTCCATTGTATGGACATAGCACATTTTGTTTATCGTTCATCAGCTGATGAGCATTTGGGATATTTCCAATTTTTGGATGTTAGTTATGATGCTGCTATGAATATCTGTGTACAAGTTTTTGTGTGATTATATCAATATGTTTTCATTTCTCTACCAAGGAGAATTGCTGGGACATATAACTCTGTTTAACCTTCTGAGAAAGTGCCAATCTGTTTTCCAAATGTGGCTGAACAGCATTTCTTTTAAAGCCACAACTTGACAGTGTAGAAAGCCATGGAAAAGCTTTTCCCCCGCTAGAACTTATTAAGGAAGTAGTTACCCAAAATAACTAGTATGGGGCAGGAAATTTTGGGATTATCTTGAGAATTCAATTTCTTCTCATGCTCGGGTGAGGGTAGTGGTGAGAGGCTCTCTCTCAAAACTTCTGGGAGCAATAGCATTTACACGTGGGAATCTCTCTTCTTATTCGGGACCCAGCAATGTCTGGGACATAGCACGTGCTCAGGGCAAGTGTGGAGATGACTGGCAATTGACCCCCAAAGCAGAAGGAAGGATAAAAAATAAACTCTAAATTTTTTCCCTGATATCCCCATATCCTTGCCATCCTTGATAATAAAGACTTTAAATTCTCTCTCTGCCAAATAAATAAAAAGCGAAATATACCAACAAATGTTATATATAAATATGCAAGGTCTGTCCAGAAAAAGTCTAGACACTGTTAATATGAGAACGGTTTGCACGACATCGATGTAACCTGGCAGCCAAGGAGAGTGGACTGGAATGTACATGCATGAACAATAACAACTTCACTGTACTAGTCAGTGGGGGTGATAGACGCCCTTGAGTGAGCATGTGTACTCTGGCCGTTGCATTCACAGTGACTGAGTAGAGCAACAAATCTGCAGCAAATTTTGCATTAAGCTTGAGCATTCCTCTATGAAAACTATTCAGATGATTCAGAAGGCTGCAGCTATGGGCAACTGGCAATTGGCAGCTTCATCACAACATAAATGCGCCTGCTCATTTATCATGTCTCATGCAGTTTTCTGGCAAAACATCAAATCACCCAGGTGACTCAGCCCCCCTACAACACAGATTTGGCACCCTGAGACTTCTGGTTTTTCCAAAAACTAAAATCACCTCTGAAAGGGAAGATATTTCAGACCATCAATGAGATTCAGGAAAACACGATGGGGCAGCTGATGGTGATTGGGAGAAATGCCTGAGGTCTCAAGGTGCCTATTTTGAAGGGGACAGAAACGTCATTGTCCTATGTACAATGTTTCCTGTATCTTCTTCAATAAATGTCTCTATTTTTCATATTACATGGCTGGATACCTTCTGGACAGACCTCGTATAATAAACAACCAAACTCAGTTACACATACCACAGAGGGGTCATAAAGAAGAAATTAGACTCATCATTTGCAGAGATTTGCTGGCTCAACTGAACATCTCGCCCACTGAGATTTCTTTATGTTTGTTTCAGCTTAAGCTAGCCATAAATAAACTTGAGTAGTATTCAAGAATATGTTATTAAAGAATCTCTGAAAATGGCAATACAGTGTGTTATTTGGATCCTACCAAGTAAAAAGATAATCAGAATATCCTAGCAACCAGGAGAAAGAGAAGAGTATAAAGACAGGCAGATGGCAAGATGCATACCAACATATTCCTCATCACCCAAAGACAATCACAGTGCAAGTATTCTGGTACATTTTCATTGAGTTTTTACCTATGCCATTCTAGGAGGGATCTGGGAGAAAAATCTGCATAAGTCTGAACCCCCTTAGCCTGTAACTGTGCAATGTTTTCTCCTTCCTATGGTGTGATGGTCTTTGATGTGTTCACTTGGCTAGGCTATAGCTGTCAGTTACTCAGACACTATAAAGTTGCTATTTGGATAACGTTAATCTAGATAAGCCTAGGTCAATCCATTGAAAGGCCTTGAAAACATATCTGAGGCTTCCCTGAAGAAATTTCACCTGCAGACATCAGCTTCAGCCTTTGGAGAGTTCCAGCCTTCCCTTCTGGGTGGCTTGCCATTCAAATTTTGGACTTTCCTAGCCAGCCCCCACAACTGTGTAATCCAATTCCTTGTGAGATATTTTTTATGATTACATTCTTTGTATTGAATATATTAGTAGTTTAATAAACAATGATTACCATGCCAATCCCAAACTTTTCCTTAAATTCTAATCCAGGCCAACCACCCCTGAAACAAGACATATGAGGCTCAGAAAATTATTTTAGTGGATTAGGATCCATGTAAACAACAAAAATTATAGAAATCAGGATATACTGCATGTTGTAAATGACATGGAAGCTATGGTGAAGTTAAAAGCACTGGAGTTGACTTCATGGGTAGTTTTAATGCTATTGACTCTCCCCACCCCCCAACCTTTCCACGTTTCGGTTATTTCCAGGTACCAGGAACTGAATATGTCAGCTTGGAGGACAGAAAAATTCTCAGCAGAGGCCCCTGGACATACTCCCTTCTTCTAGGATCTCTAGGAACTATTTCAATATGCTGAAATTTTTTATCTACAGACACAACGTAAAGAATGAAAGTACAAAATACTATATAGGTATTTTGGTAAACTAGGAATAATATGACACAAGATCATGACAAATGTTTTTGCCCATCTTAAAATTTATATCTAATTGCATTTAGGGCTGGGTCTAGAGGTAGCAACTTAATTTTGGCAAGTCCCCAAACGTATGTATTTTGATTTTCTTTGAAACAGAAAAGTTATTAATTTACATTATACAACTGATATTTGACCGTACTGAGAATTAAATAATGGTTCAAGGAAACCTGCAATTCTGTTACCATAGTGAGATTTAAGGTGATGAAATCAGTCCCTTAAGTAGCAGAATAAGTTGTTATGTGGCATAAATAAGTGCTTATTCATTTTCTGCAATCACCTACATGATATTAAGCAGCTTCATCAAAAGCCATATTCATAGTATTTTATTTTGACATCTGTTGACCTCTAACATAAGAAATGGGACATAATTTTTTGGGGTGAGGGGGTAAATTTGTTTTATAATACTTACTTGAGTTCTCTACTGAGAACTAAATTAATCCTGTCCTTTAAAGGTCGATTCTTCTCAGGAATGGAGAACCAGGTCTTCTTACCCATAATCACCAAATTCTGTTTACCTATAAAATCACACAGAAAGAATAGGTATATTTTAGAAATATGAATTTTCATATATTTGTATGTATGCATACATGTAATTGTTATATTGACATCTAGTGGATCTGCTTTAAAAAAATTAAAAATTTTAACAGCTTTACCAAAATTTAGTCTTTACCACCCATTATCTAAATATAATAATTATTCTTCCTTTTGGCTTTATCCAACTTATATGCAATACAGTTTCAATCAGTTGTTGTCTCGTATACTAGTGAAAAGCAAAGGCTCTGAGTCAAAGTGTTCAAATGGAATGTATTCTGTTATCTACAGAGCAAGTCATGGTAATCTTCTGTGCCTTATCCATATTTATAAAATGGAGGTAACATACAGGGTGGGGCAGAAGTAGGTTTACAGTTGGTCATATGGGAAATAATACAATAATTAATAGATAACAATACAAGAATAAACTGTGTTCTGGGTACTCACAACTGTAAACCTACCTTTGCGCCACGCTGTAGTTTCTATTTCTAGTATTGTGGAGACTAAAGACTTAGAGCAATGTCTGAGATCTAAAAAGTACTGTGGAACTGTTTGACGTAACAGTACTCATATTTGTATACTTTGTAGATTTACATTAACAGTCACACCTGCTTAATATCCCACTCAATTTGTTTAAAGTACTTCCAATTTGTGCCTCTTTCCTTAAAAACTTTATACACATAGCGTCCATTTTTGGTTTAATTATTTAGAAGAAGAAGAGCTTATGAGTCAGATACCTGGATCAAAGGAACTTACGCACTTCTGATTCTTGGTATGTTGTGGCAGATGACTACCAAAAGGAGTGCATTTATCTGTTTTCTTTTTACAGATTTTATTTAATTCTAAGTAATGAAAAGCAAAGGCCTGCAACCATGACTGCTCTACCCAGCAAGGTACTCAATTAAAATGGAAGGTGAAATAAGGAGTTTTCCAGACAAAATGAGGCTAAAATAATACACCTTCACCAAACCAGCATTGCCAGATATGCTAAAGGGACTGCTTTAAGAAGATGAAGAAAAAGAGTCTATGAATTCCCAGTTCTTTTCACCGCCACCAATACTTGATATCACCAATATTTTTAATATTTATTAATCTGATTGTGACAATGATGTGTTATTTTGTTACTTTATTTGTTGAAACTAAACCTGTTTTTGTATATTTCTTGCCTATTTCTAAAGAGCTTTAAATGACCTTTTGATATTCTTTATCCATTTTTTGATTAAATGTTTGTGGAATTTTTTCCTAAAAAACCCCTAAAAACCTACTAACCCTTTTTTAGATGTGTTGCAAATACTTTCTTATTCTATTACTTGTCCTTTAACTTTTTTATATGTATTTTACTATATAGTTTAAAATGTTTAATATAGTCATATTGTCAATATTTTACTTTATAGCTTCTGGGTTTGAATATTTGACTTCAGGGTAAGAAAAATACTATTTTGTATTTTCTCCTAAAGTTCCTTAGATTTTACTTATTGATGTTTAACTCACCTGAATATTGTTTGTATAATGTGTGAAATATGGCTCTGTATTTGTTTTATTTCAAGTAATAGTCCATGCACCTTATTTGTTGAATAAGCCTTATTTTCTCCATTGATTTGAAACATCAATTTAATCATAAATTACATTGTTAGATATATACATTTGTTTCTAGAATGCTCATTTTATTTCATTGATCTACTTGATTATTTCTGTGCTGGTGTCATGTTGTTTTAAATGCTGAGACTTTATAATAGATTTAAATTTTTTAATATTTTATAATGGATTTTGACATTTAAAAAAATAAATAAAATCAATCTGTATTAAAAAAGAAAAAGAAAAAAGAAGGAACTCCTACCTTTTGCGACAACATGGATGGAACTGGGAAATATTATGCTAAGTGAAAGCCAGTTGATGAAAGACAAATACCACCTGATCTCACCTATAAGTGGACTCTATTCAACAAAATAAACTAACGAACAAAATAAACCACAGGCATGGAAACATGGAGCAGGCTGAAAGTGACCAGAGGAGATGGGGAAGGAGGACAATGGTGGAAAGAAGGAGAAGGGACTAAACAAAGAACATGTATGAATGACCCATGGACATGCACAACAGAGTGGGAATTGACTGTGGGAGAGGGAGGTGGAGGAGGGCAAAGGGGTAAAAATTGAGACAACTGTAATAGAATAAACATGACTTAAAAATAAAAAAAATAAACAAAAAAGGATTTTATTTATTTATTTGTGGGCAGAGGGGAAGGGAGAAAGGGAGAGAAACATCAATGTGTGGGTGCCTCTCGCATGGCCGCTACTGGGGACCTGGCCTGCAACCCAGGCATGTGCTCTGACTGGGAATCAAACCTGAGACCCTTTGATTCCCAGGCTGGCTCTCAATCCCCTGAGCCACACCAGCCAGGGCCATTTATCTTTTTTCTTAATGAATCATTATTAGCTTGATTTTTTAAAAACAAAAACACTAATATTTACAAGCTACAAGTACAAAGACTAGGCATTTTTCCATACTTTGTTTCCTATTACCAGACTACTTAAGATTCCAGAGGGTGGTTCACATCAATTCTTTAGCTTCAAGCTCTTGCCATCTTGTCTTTATCAGTGACCTAAGTGCCAACTTCCTATCTGTTTTGTTAAAGTTATGCTGCACTTGCTCCTTTCTGATTATTTCCCTGTTTACTCTGCTGTTACGCCTCCTATGACCAAATATACATCTTAGGTTTTAAATGGGTATCCTCCAACCCCATATTCTTGGTTATCCTCTTCTCGCTCCAGTGTCTCAATTCACCTAGTACTGTATTTCTGAATATCCTACAAGCACCTCAAAAGCATTATAATTGCACACAATTCTCCATATCACCCAGACCCTTAAGCTGAAAATATGAGAGTTCATCCTTGATGCCTTGCTAGCATTACCTTTACGTTCTTGATTTCCAAATCGAGTATCATGAAACCGTTCTTCGGACTTTTATCCTCTCCACTGCCTTCGTTTAGGTTTCATCATCTCTCCTGGCTGCTATTCCAAAGGCCTCCTCTAGTGTCCAGTGCCAACCTCTACCCAGCTGCCAACTCTGCACAATACCTCAATTGTACGCGCGCCCACAGAAAATTTAAAAGAACTTATAAAAAAGTTTAATAAATAGTGGGAACTTCATACAGATAAGTGGTAAGACAAAAGGTTCCAGTTTAATGGAAAACTAAGTAAAATTTGCACTGGTAAGCTTACTTAAGCAAGATCCTTCGAAAACTTGTCACTTAAAAATCCCTCATTACCTTCTGCTGAAGTGTCCGTGGTCATTCTTTGGAAATACTTGAATTCATTCCTGCAAGTTAGAGAAACACACTGTTACTCAGAACGTTTTCCCGTGGGCTCCAGCTCTAACGTGCCCGACAAACGGTGCGCGGGACTTTGCTCGGAGGCAGGGCGCCGCGGGGGAAAATGCCTCGCTCGGCAGCAGGAACGGGACTGTAATCAATAATTTGGCCTCCCGGCTCCAGACGCGGAATAGAAGACCAGGCACAGCTCCTGGCAGGTTAGGTCGCAGGTCCAACCCCATTCTTCCGAGGCCAGTCGGCCCAGGGCCGCCAGGTCTGGCTACCTCGCTCAAGGTCACATTGCACCAGCCTCTGTCCCCTCACACCAACCCGTCCTTGGCCCGGCCTGCACCTGAGCGGGGGCCAAGGTAAGTCTCCATTCTTCCCAATGCCCATGTTCTGGGACACAGCGACGATGCAGTTTAGAGGACGAACCATGACAGCGGCACTAAAGCACTCCAAGCTTGCTGGCCACAACTGAATTCCCTCCAAAGTTTGGCGCGAAATTGTAGCCACCCCGCCCCCCTCGGTCCCATTTGTGCACGAGAGACCCCGCCCCCGCCCCGCCCCCCCGCCCCGGCGCACGGCAAATTCGCTACGTGCTCGCCCCCGAAGACACCCAGGAACTGGGGCCCGGGGCTCGCGCTACCGCTAGGCCCTGCCCCCGGGCTGTCACTCTCTGCTCAACGATGTCGCGCCGAAGGCCAGCCTCTGGTGGTGCGGCTGCCGCTGGCCGGTCCCTCCCAGGGCAAGCGGTTTTGAGCAGATTCTTCCATTCTACGGGAAGCCTGAAATCTACCTCCTCCCCCACGGGTGCAGCGGAGGACGCTGAACCCGACTCTGACTCCGCAGCGCCTCCAGCGTCCAGTTTCCAGCCTCAGTTACCGCCACACTTGGTGGGTTTGGTTTAGCACGGGGCGGGGTCAACGAGGAGAGGGGGCTGGGCAAGACGGGCGGGATCGTGCTTGTGGGTGGAGCGGGCGGAGGCTGGGCCCTTGCGAGAGAATTAGGGAGGTGATAGCCAGAAGAGAAAGGGGCGGGGTTCGGGCCTGTGGAGGTGCGGATAGTTAAGCCATCCTTCATCCTAAGTGTCATTCAAAAATTGTAGTTTCCCCATGGGTTAATAGACTTGAGGCCGAGAATCACAGAATCTTAGTGGCAGACCAGAGACGGAAACTCAGGGCTCCTCACTCCCATTCTGGTGAGGAGAGAGACGTGTGGGCAGAGGATACATCTTTTACCCTCTATCCTCCCTCTTTTCTTTTTTTTTTTTAACCTGGATTGAAGGTTGAAAAGCAGCTTTATTTATCTTATTTATATGGGTTTTGATAGGTGCCACTCTTCAACTAAGTAAAATAAATAGTTGTGGTTTTGTTGTGTTGTTTTTCTACCAGGGACACTGCCACAGGGGTGAGCCCTCATTCAGGGTCCCGGTACAGTGTTTCTCAAGCTGAGGATCAGGATTTCAGATTGGCTTTCGGCCACCCTCTAAGTTTTAATGAGGGTGACAGCTTGGCTACTTCAAAATCTTGTTCCCTTAATTTATATTTCCCCCCCATAGAGTGATTGGTTCTCTCCTGTTTTTGTTTTTTGACGATAGTCTACATTTTTATGAATTCACCAAGATTTTATTTTATACCCATCATTTAGAGGGTGTTTGGTGAAGGACATAAATTTTTGACAGGCTGCCTACGAACAAATATTCTTAATCTTGTGGCATCTTCAGTGGTGAACATAAGTCATAAATTACGATTAACATTTCAAAAATTATACGGCGTTTTCATTGCCTATCTGATTTCACCTCTAAATAAATACTTTTCTCTTGAAGGTATTTTATTAACATGTGTAAGTAGAGTAATTCAAGTTATATAATTTGAGATAAATGAAGGCTGACTGAGTACAGAAAGGTGGCAATTTAGTTCTAATTAATTCTAGCCGGGCTTGAGAGGCTGACACTCATGACCTGTCAGTCTCTACCTTGTTTTTGACGATGGTAAAAACGTTCACCCATAGGTCTTTTCAGAGCTCAGAGAAAGTGATTCTAGGAAGGAGGATGGCAAGGACCTTGCTGTCATTCAGGAATAAGGCTCAAATTATTTCACATTCATCATGTTTAGCGATTAGAGATAACACATCATTTTCTAACTTTCCTGTATAGGTTGCAGAAATTGACAGAAGTAAAAAGAGACCACTAGAGAATGATGGGCCTGTTAAAAAAAAAGCAAAGAAAGCCAAAGAAAAGGAAGGACAAAGTGATTCAGGAATGTCTGGGAACCCTGGTGAGTTCTGTGGTAATGATTTTTCAGTCTTACTGCCATGACTCTGATATTCTTGCATTATCCAGAGGGCAGAGGAGGCTGTTGTCAGAGTTGTGCCTTTTTTCTTTTTGTGGGGAAAGGTCTCCGTTGTGCTGAGAGGGGCCCCTCCCTGAGTGGTGGTGGTATGTAGGAGGTTGGGGGGGCGGCGATAAGAGCTGGAGTTACGCAGTTTGGCTGTAGTTCCCTCGAGCTGATTTATGTCCTGATTATAAACGTGAAACATGTTTGCTGTTAAAAAAAGCAATGCAGAAGTGTAAAAGGTAGGCAGTGGAAGGCCCCATGACCCCTCCCTTTCAGTGAGACGTACTGCTAATTTTGGGTTTTTAGGTTTCTTTATTTACACATATACATATGTACACACATAGAACCACAAAGTAATAATATTTATAACTTGTTTTATACCATATGTGCTAATTTGCAACTATCTTTTTTCCATTTGGCAGAACGTTTTGAACTATTTTCAATGTCAAGACATACAGATCTCCCCTGCCCTTTTTTAGCATGAAGTTGCTTTTTCTGTGTGCAAAGAGGTTTTGGATAAAACCACCATTTCTTAGGTCCTACATCTCTATAGGTGGTGTTGGATATATAGATGGGTGAGCAGATTTTCTCTGGCTTTTGGCCTCAGACAATTTGTGATAAGAGAAGATGGAAAATGCTTCTTTCTTCCTTATCCCCACACCTGAACCGACATAAGCCTTTCCGAACTGACGACAGCCCAGAAATGAAGCTTTGTGGAGGAATCTTCCTTGGCAGTGGTGGGCGTAGGGCAGTAGGGTGGGGAAGGATGATAAGGAGGAAGGCATGGAAGTGAGCCATCAAGGGGTCTCATGACACACACACATACACTCTGTCTGTCTGTCTGTCTGTCTGTCTCTCTCTCTCTCTCTCTGTCCCTAGGTCTACAATACTCCAGATCCAGCCAAGTGAACTCTGAAGCTTGGGGAAATTAGGCCATAAACATGGACATTTTTGATATATGAACTTGACAGTTTACTTTAAAAAAAATAATGGGGAGAAAAGGGGAGCAACCACCAGCCAGAAGAATTGCTGGCCACTTCATCTCAAGTTTTTTGTTCTTGTTTTTCTCAATCGCAGTTGACAGTATTATTTTATATTAGTTTCATGTGCACAGTATAGTGGTTAGACAACTGTATAATGTATGAAGCGATCCCCCGATAAGTCTAGTGCCCACCCGGCAGCATACCTAATTATTAGAATATTCTTTACATTCTCTGTGCTGTACTTTACATCCCCATCACCTCAAGTTTTTATAACATGTCAGTTTTAGATTCTCTTTCTTTTGCAAGACTTGCACCCCACCCCTATCCTGGGAAGTTGTTTTGTGTTCCTAGGAAGGAAGCCTTTGTGTAATATACAAACTTGTAAGAGTGATTCAAGTATATATTTTGAAAGGAAAAGAGCAATAGTAATAGGATGAATATATATAATTGAAGAGACTCAAATAGACATTTTTCTAGCTATGTGATTAATAGGAAATAAGATAAAGTGTACTTCTAAAAAGAGGTTTAAATAGAAATATGAAAAGTTTTAAACTTTTAGCAATGAACAACACACAACTCTTGCGCTCAGTGTTTTTGCTTTAAAAGGGAAGGTAAGAGATAGACGATAAGTGCAATCCCAGTTTCCTTATATGTAGTAGTAGCTACCTATATATATTGCTCTAAAGGGTAAAATACTGTTTTCTGGCATATAGCAGCTACCAGTAAATGATTGTTTCCCTTTTTTTATGGATTGATTGCATATGAGTAACTGGTAATTGGCAGGCTGTGGTAAGTGCTGTAGAGCAGCGGTCCCCAACCGGTTTGGCACCAGGGACTGGTTTTGTGGAAGACAGTTTTTCCTTGGACTGGGGTAGCGGTGGAGGGGAGAAGTGGGTATGGTTTCATAATGATTCAAGCTCATTCCATTCAAGCTCACCTCCGGCTGTGCAGCCTGGTTCCTAACAGGGCTGGACTGGTACCTGTCCACAGCCTGGAAGTTGGGGACCCTTGCTGTAGATAGATATGATCTTGCCACAGAAACACAGAGAAAGAAATGATTCGTAATTAAGCCAAGGAATTAGGAGAGCATTTCATGGGAAAGGTAAATTTGAGATGATTCTTGAGGTAACTCTTGATGAATGAGTGCAATTTTGACATGTGGAAATTGTGGGCAAGGCCATACTGGGGGAAAGTATAGCATGAGCTAAGCTGTGGAGGCTGGAAAGCAGGTGTGTCTGCAACAGCGGTCTGGTTTCCGTGGTGCAGTCCTGGTGTCAGCATCTTTAGGTCTTCCTCATTGAGCTGGTCAGGTCTCCCAGGCCAGAGTCTCTCCAGCTGTTGCCTTAGCGGATGGCTTTGTTCTGAAAGAGGTTCTCAGAGGAAGCTGCGTCTCTCAGCATACAGTGAGACTGCATCTCCATTGACATTCTTTTGGTTTAGGCACAGTACTGCATCTCAACTGTGCCTGTTTTTGCCTTTTCCAGAGAAATCTCCAATCCTCTGCTGATGGGAGAAAGGACAGCTGCCTTTGGACTTAGAGTAGAATAGGGGATCTAGGGATCAAATTACTTTGAACCAATCCTCTTTATTTTAGAACCTCCCTTTATTTCATTATCAGAGCTACTGGTGCCCTAATTCCTGAGCCTTTTAAGCATTTTGTGTTGTAAATACAGGATTGGTTCTTGGTTTCCTTCACTACTGATTTAGGATTTAGCTTTGAGGTGTGCTGAATTGGTTGTTGCTTATTCATTTCTCCTAGGTTCAGATATTTCATTTGCAATTCTCATTTCCTTTTCTTTATGGACTTATAGCCGTTTTTTTTTTTTTTTTTTTTTTTTTTTAAAGCTTAACCATGTTTCTAATGGAATTTTAGGAGTAAGTGAAATTAGAAATTAGATATATGGTTCAAGTATGCCATCTTTACCTTGAACCTACATTTCTTTATTTTTTTATATTATAGCTAGAGGCATTACTTTAGTACAAAACTCCCTCTTTAAAAACCTTATGCTGGTTGTGAATTGACATAATGAGACAAAACACTATTGTTTTATTTTCTTCTGATTTGCTAACTAAGGGCCAAGGAAATGTCTGAGGACCAGGACTGTTTTAAAGTCTCTGGAAAAACTGAAAGAATTCTGCTGCGATTCAGCCCTTCCTCAAAGTAGAGTCCAGAGAGATCCCCTTCAGGAGAGATTTGCAGTTCTGCCAAAATGTACTGATTTTGACGATATCAGTCTTCTGCGTGCAAAGAATGCAATTTCTTCCGAAGATTCCAAATCTCAAACTAGTCAAAAGGTATGTAACAGTTATATAGATGAATACTCAACTACCAATAATAGTAGGTTCTGAAGTGCCATTAGGGTCTGTGGGTCCATGTCATTTTTATTTTTATTTTATTGGCATTTCTGATTCATAGAAAATTAGAAGTAACCAGTTAAAGGCACACCTAGAAGTAGTATATGGATGTTATTACAAGTGATAGCTGAATATTTGATGGCATGGAAGGACACAGACAAATGGCAAAAAGCTACCGAATAAGCTTAAATGTCCAGTGGCCTGGGACCATTAGTGTGGGTTCACCAACCCTGTATGTCTTGATAGATCCTGAAGTTTCCATTTTATTAATCTGATCACCCTGAGTTGTCAACACAGTTAAATTGAATACAGAATGCTGTCTCTGGGAATATGAAGAATATTTTTCCCCAAGTGGTAAAAAAAAATGTTGCTTAATACCCAAGTATTCAGACTGAACTCGCATATATGCATAAAACTTTTTCCTGGGTGCCTACTCTCATTCCATACACGAATAAGTAAGGACTTTATTTTTCCTGTAGGAAGTATATTTTTTTAAGTATTAAATTTTTCAATATGTGGTATTCCTGGAGTTTACATAAAAGTCATGGAAATGAGGAAGAAAATCCCCATCAGTGTTAAAAGCAAATAGTTCATCCACTGTGATGCGTTGACCCACTTTTCTCTCGCCACGCCCCTCCGTACCTAACTGTTGTGTTATTGCGGATCTTCAGAAGTTCTCTGGGTGACATTTTCAGATGAGCTGCGTCTATACCTGAAGTCCCAGTCAGGCTGAATTTTTAACATTTAGCAAATGTAAAGTACATGTCTTCTGGGTTTTCTCTTGGACTGGAGTTTCCCTCTCTGGACCATATAGAACATTTTTCTTGCTCTCTTTTCTTCTCCTGTTGGTCCCTAGTTTTTTAGGTTATATTTTTAGTTCCAGGGGTAGCTGGTAAATTTTTTCGCATGTTGGCAGTGACACAGTGACAATTAACTAGAAGTTGAATTTATCCTACACATTTGTCTCATTTTATCTTTTGTATAGATAAGTTTTGTAAGGAAGAAATTTGCTCTAAGCTGTGAATTGGAATTAGTTATGGTTTTCATACAGGGAAATAAGAATAGCAGGAATACTAATTTTGAAAATGTAACCTCGTGGTTTATGCTTTCCAAAAGTTATTTATTTTATTTTTATTTCATGAAGTATACTAATAAGTAAATCAACTGTAAGTCATTAAATTATACATGGACCTCTTTTTTATTAAAAATGTGGAGAAGCATTAAAATCTCTAAATTACTGTCACCTCAATAAATTTAATAAAAAAAAATCTGAAAATTACAACACTACTTTTCCAAAAGTTTTAATTGTGGTGTTTTTCGTGGAGTATTTATGGAATACTGTATTTTGCTGTGTATAATGCCCACTCTTTTGCCCAAATTTTTGAGGGGAAAATAAACATGCATTATACATGGGTAGTACTAATTCCATATCGATATGTATTTTTAATTCTTTTATTTATGTTTCCGTGTTAAAAGTGTAACTCTAGAAAGCAATAATGATATCCATATGTTCAAAAATAAATGCTAAAATTCCTTTATAATGCAAAAAACAAATACCTATAAATAAATAGAAAATTGAATTAAAAAATTAAAACGAAAGATTTTTTTTTTCCTGCAAGTTTGGGTAAAAAATGTTGGTGTGCATTATACACTGGAGTGCATTACACATGGCAAAATGTGGTATACTATATATTTTTTTAAGATTTTAATTATTTATTTTTAGAGAGAGGGGAAGGAAGGGACAAGGAGAGGGAGAGAAACATCAATATGTGGTTGCCTTTTGCACACCCCTAACCAGGGACCCAGCCCACAACCCAGGCATGCTGCCCGACTGGGAATTGAATCAGCGACCCTTTGGTTTGCAGGCTGGCACTCCATCCACTGAGCCGCACCAGCCAGGGTGGTATACTGTCTTTTAAAATGTGCTTGGATATGTAAAACATTGCAACTTTAGCTGTGTTCATGCTTGTTGAAAGTGATTCTGCCTTACAGCTAGAGAGAGACAGATCCTTGCCTGCTGACTGTGCTTTACACACCTGAAATGAATAATGAAAAGAAAAATGTTCGTTACAATAGGCTTAATGAAATTAAATATAAAAAGTATGTAAAACATTAAAATGTTTAGACTTTTAAAATTTGCTTTAATAATTATACAGTAGTTTAATTTGGCTCATTTTTTTTGGTCTTTCATTTTGGAAAAGTTTTGAACCTATAAAAAATTTGCCTTGTGCTCCTCAGATTTACCAGTTGTTAGCTTTGTTTCAAATTTGCATTCTCTCTTTCTTTCTGGGAACTAATGTTATGGTTAGTACTTTTTAAACTATAAAAATCCCTTGGTTATCAGGACAAGACACTTTCTGATCTCAGTCAGTTTGGATCATCACATGGGAGTTATGAAAACTTACAGAAAATTTCTGATTCTAAACCATCTAACAAAAGGACCAAAAGCATCTACACACCGTTGGAATTACAGTACATAGAATTGAAGCAGCAGCAGAAAGATGCAATTTTGTGTGTGGAATGTGGATATAAGTATAGATTCTTTGGGGAAGATGCAGAGGTAAGTTGTTGATTCAAACCTGTTTCCATGTTTTTCTTGTCCAGCCTTAAATATTTTCCAGTATTTTTGTTTCATTTTCTGACCGCTTGAAGAAGTGAATATAATCAATTACCCTTTAAAAATGCTGTCATTTAAAGTAAAAACTAAAAATAAAACACAAATTTGGTGAGTGCTAGACTTGCTGGGAAGGAAGTGAGGGGTTTTTATTGAATTTTGGTGCTCATTCTCCATGGTGTTGGCTCAGTACCTTTTATCCATCAAAAGTTGATTGGAGGAATCAATGAGTGTACCATAATCACGTATTTATATTTCCTAATGAAGACTCAAGCAAGAAAGAGTTTTTGAGATGTAAGTTCCTCAGCTTACCCTTAATTTATGAGTTTTCACAGCCAGTAAGTAACATTGTTAAGTCTCAGTGGAAGAGCCCATTAATTCTGCCAGCCACCAAAAGATGATGGAAGTCATACAGGTCTCTGTATATTAGTCGTCTAGTTATCTTAGTCTAAGTTAGGTTTGCATTTAATTTTGGGTATTTGATGTAGGCCTAAGTTAAGAAGGTTAGAAGTGAATTTGCGCATGTAAGGGCAAGCTTAGGGAAATGTCTTGTTGGAGTCCTGGGTAATTTTGATGATTCCATAGTTTTAGGCCTGGCTGGCTTGTCCACTCTCAGAGAATGACAGGGTGGCACTTCTGCCTTCTGGATGGGAAGTGAAGACTTGACCAACTTCTTTTCTTCCAGTTTTCTAGTCCTGTTGTGGCAGGAAAGTTCAGCTGGCATTATGCCATGTTCTGTGTTATGAAGTTAAACTTTGAAACAGAGTCAGCATGTTTTCTGCAGACAGGAACAAATACATAGTTGGTGTCCTATAAGTGAAGGGGTGAAAGGAAATGCTGTTCTCTCCCCTTCTTTCTAGATCAAGTGGTAGATTTAGCCTTGACCACAGTGAAGGCTGATGTTTTCCTGCCCTACCCTGCAGTGATGAACTAATACAGTTCAAAAATGGATGGGGTAGGGGCATGAGAATGTTGGAATGGGAGTTCCGTGGCCCTGGTGGGCAGTCTCTGGGCCATGGTGCTGTCTCGAAGAGCAGGGAGTCAGATGGTAGTGCTTGCTTCTGCACTTCTATCACTCGTGCATTGTTAATTAGCTAACCAGACCAGTGGGTACTCTTCTCACTTCCTTAAAGATCCCCTCTGTCCAAGTAGTTTATAATTTATGTATCCATACCCTTAGTATCGCCTAATTTTTAATTATTTGCATGTGCTATGGTATTAAATTCTTACTTCATTACAGTTTTTTATTCTAATTCCATTACAGGGAAAGCACTTTAATGTTTTGGTGGAGCTAAGGACATAGAAGAAGACCTGTCATGTCTTTCTGAGTCATTTGTAGATACAGATGTTGACCCTGAGGTTAGGCCATGGGAACTGCCAAAAATACTAATTCCATGTGTTTCTACACATGAAATGACTTTAAAACTTTTTATTGATATACCACACAGATCGAGAAGGGCACAAATCCTGCAAGTATATCTTGATGGGATCTTCTTGAAATAGTAATTTATTGACACTCTGTTTTTCAATTTTTTAGATTGCAGCCCGGGAGCTCAATATTTATTGCCATTTAGATCACAACTTTATGACAGCGAGCATACCTACTCACAGACTGTTTGTTCACGTACGCCGCCTTGTGGCCAAGGGATATAAGGTCAGCTTTGGCTTCAACTTGTGGGAATAGGGGATCGATTCTCTTCCGTAGTGAAAACATGTTTTGTAAGGTGGTAGGTTCTTATTGATTATGGAATTTGGCATTTTGGGAAATGAAAGTATGTCATAATTATTAGCATTATATCTTCATGAGTTTTAACATAATAGATATTTAGGGTAATTTTTTAAAAACTGTGGTGTTTCAGAATTGACCTTTTAAAGTCTCCAAACATGTTTTTAAAATAGTTTTCATCACATTTGATATTTAGTATTTCTTATTTTTGTTGAAGGTGGGAGTTGTGAAGCAAACTGAAACAGCAGCACTAAAGGCCATCGGGGACAACAAAAGTTCACTCTTTTCCCGGAAATTGACTGCTCTTTATACAAAATCTACACTTATTGGCGAAGATATCCTTTTTGAATAGGAGATTTTCTCTTAAATTTCAGAAATCTTTGTTTTAGGTAGCATTTTTTTAAAAAACTGTTCTTTGGGTGTCTTTTTGATGAGACAGGGCTGTATGGTTACTTTGAGCTTTGATTAGAGTGCTGCTGAAGAGCTGTGGGTTGGAAATGGCAGGAGACAAGCATTGTTTTTTTTTTTTTCCCAAATGCCATGGTGAAAGGAGAGCATACTCTGAGAGCAAGAAGAAGGACAGTCTGATAAAAGATAACGGCAGATTAGCAACTGATTTTGAAATTGCGTCTTTCCTAGACCTGTGTGGGCAGTGGTTTGGGGCTTAGGCCTATAAGCTCCTCCAGATCTTCCTGAGACAAGACCTAAAAAATAAGTTACTAATTTCAAAATGAGAGAAGAAAACTACAAAGTCAACACACAATTAACTGCATATAAAATATAGGCCACCTTCATTAATTGTTAGCTTTATAAAAACGGTATTATTTTTTGAAAATAGATTATAGGTGAAGCTTTCTCACTTTGTAAGATTCCTTAGTGTGCACAATGATCACCCCCAAATTTATGGTCATTCATAAATTCAATGAGTTACTTGAAGCACAATGATTTTAATAGCAAAGTCATAAAATTCTTTTAATTTTTAAAAACCAAATAGGTATAAAATGATATGAGGATGTATTTTAAAATCTATGCTGTGGGGTGGGGTCAGGTCTCTCAGAATAAAAGAATTTGAAGAAGGGGGGTTGGGATGAACGATGGTGAAGGGATTAACCAAAGAACATTTCTGCACAGCCTGTGGAGATGGGCTTGGGGTGGGGAGAGGGCAGGGTGGGGTGGAGGTAGGGAAAGGGAGGAAAAGCGGGAACAACTGTTAACAGCATAGACAATAAAAATAAAACTTTAAAAAAGGGATAAAAGAATATGGGGATAAGGTCTTAAATGATACTGTGTGAAAGTAATATTTCTGTTATAGTTGTTACAAAGCTGCCTCTTTAGAGACCTGCTTAGCTTCTATACAAATTAGGAAGACTGTTTTGTTTTATTAATATCATGAGTAGGGAATGGCTATCACTCAAAATGGACCCTAAACCACTATCAGCTCTATGTTATTCTAAGCTGATCAGTCTGTAAGACTGGTAATTTTATTGTATCTTTTTCCTGAATTTGAGCCTCTTAAACGAAGCCTGCTCCTAAAACAGTACCCCTTTCTGCTTCTCTTTTGCGACTCCTATAGCTCTTATCACTGATTCCCAGATTGGATGTTCCCAAACTGATCTCATAAAATCAGTATTAATCCCTGAGAATTTAACTAATGGACTCAATACACAGGTACACACACTCATATGAGTGTGTATTTCTGTTTTCTTTTTTGCTTCTGTCTTTAAAAAATTCTCTTGCTATTTCTGAGAGTTATTAGGGACTTTAAAGGAGGAAAGTAATTTATATAGATGTATTCATGCTTTGACTTACGGAATTCAACATTAGGGGATTGTTAAGGACTCAAGTCTAAAGAAGAGGGTTAACATTTGGGCTTCCACAGGTCTGAGGGACTCTCCTAGGCCCTTTGGAAATGAGAAGATAATAGTCGTCTGTCCTCATGACCCATATGTCTTAAAGAACAGAAGGCCTATAGCTGTGACCCGAGTAAATCAGCAAAATGAACGTGGTGTAGAAGATTTTTTTGTTTGTTTATTTTTTAATTTTATGTTTTCCATCACCATTTATCCCCCTATTCCCTTAAGATTTTTGCAGAGCAAAAATGCCTGGAATAATGAACTATTAATTTAAAGGCAAAAACAGTTAACATTAATGTAGCATATATTTTTCTTTAATAATTATTACATGTGAATCCTTTAGCCCAGCTGGATGATGCTATAAATGTTGATGAGACAATGACTGACTCTTCTACCAGCTATCTTCTGTGCATCTGTGAAAATAAGGAACATGCTAAGGACAAAAAAAAGGGGAATGTTTCCATTGGAATTGTGGTAAGTACTTTGTAGGTGAGGAACAAATAATAGATGTTCATGATATGTTGAAATGAGCAAGCATGTATGGTTTACAATGAGGATACCTGATGAAGTGTGCCCTCAAATAATTGTACTTAAAAAAAAGTTTTCCTCATAATTTTGTATGTTAAATCACAGTTACAGTTTTCTCCTGGCTACTTGGTGCTCTATGCCATGAGAGATCTAGATAGTTTCCGATCGTGTGCTCTAGGAGTTTAGGGTTGAAGACAGACACAGGGGTAGGCATGAATGTGAACAGTATACAGAGAGCAGAATAAAACACTAAACCAACACATGCATGGATAGCAAAGGGTTTTACAGATTTCCTCTAGAGGTTTGAAATTAAACACAAATGATTATGGGATTGCTATGTATAGATTTGGAGGAAAGGATAGAAGGAAGGGGAAATGATAGTTGGCCAACATAAAACTTCATATTTAATTAGTAGTATGAATATTTATAGTGAGTCTTACAGATAAATGTAATTTGTGAAACATGGTTTTACTTATCTTCAGGCAATTTGTGAGTAAATTTGCCTGTTTACAGACCTATGTGGACTTTGCTCAAAGTCATAGGCTTTTCAGAGCCCTTCAGAACTGTTAGATTCCCTTGTTCTGTTGAAGGTTAAGCAAAAGTAGAACTCCTTGCCTAAGTAATAACTAATTTTCTTTGTTTTTTCTTTGATATTAGCTGCAATATCAACAAAAATTCTTACAACCCAAATGTCTCCAAAGGACCTTTTAATACCTTTATTCTGGCTGCATAACTCTGCTAACTTGATGTTTGCTTAACCAATAAGCTTTTCGCTAGGAGTTAGCATTACTGTTTGGTGGATAAAAGTCTAGGTGACTTTTTTGAGAAGCACTTTTTAATAACCATGGGCAGTTGGATTTATTTACGAATAGTAATTTGCTTTTAGGAATTAGCATAGGTAATGTGCTATTTTATATTTACCTGAAACTAAAGAACAGAGTTGATAGTATATAACTTAGTGCTTTTCGAAATACCCTCTTGTCTACTGCCAAAGCTAACTGTTGGGTATGAACTGGGATGTGAGAGAATGAGAAATGGTAATTTGCATCTCAGGTGCTTCCTTGGGACCCGTTCTTGATCTCAACAAGCCCATTTGGGTTGAAGATACCCAGAGCCCTGGGCCCAGGCTGCACCTGTCTTCTGAGCTGCAGGCTCCTGCATCCGACTCTTTATCGGACAAGGCACTCAGAATTTGCCCCGACTTCTCAAACTCAGCGTGGCTGCTGTGGAACTCTGCTTCCTTTGCTCTCAGGACTCTTTTTGCTAGATATCTCCTCATTGTAATGAGTGTCACACGTTCCCCAGTCACTACCTAAGGATTATCTTTGGGTTACTGACAGTCCGAAATCAAAGGCTTGACTGTTGCAGTACCGCCGAGATTGGGCCCTGTGCCTTCAGTCTGGGCAGTGTGGTTTTACGCAGACTGACTTTGGGTTTCTCAGGGTCACATGTCACACAGAGTAACAGACGTTGCAGGTGTTACAATAGGAACCATTTCTCTGATTTAAAAAAAAATAAAGGTGTGTTTGGCTGATAAATTTGTTACTTGAACTTCTATAAATGGCTTTTGTAAATCTTTGGTTGGTAGATTGGCAGATAGACTTGCACATGTATACTAATGTACTTTAGTCCAGCTACCTGGGCACTGGAGGAAGGCCTTTGGGCTAAAATTAAGGAGGTTGCTCCAACCGAGAATGAAGAATTTGTAAAAATTATAAAATATTCAAGAGGAAAAAAATGCATAAAGCAGAATGAGTAATTACAGTGTAATGCGAGATGAGCACTCAGGTCAGGGAGCACCACCCCGCCCACAGAAGGGCCCTCGCCCCGGGGGAGGCTGTAATCCAGGTCCGTGACAGTAATTTCCTTGCATTTTGTTTCAGTTTTACCACCTTAAAGTATAAACAAATGTGAACATGTTATATATATTTTGGGGCTATCTTCCTGCTTTTGTTTATAAAGTACTAGTGGTATATGAGATTTATTTACATGTTTTACTGTAGTAGTTCTTCCATTGTCAATTGCTGTGTTGTATTTCATTGTATGTACTGCAGTTTATTCATCATTGTTGATGTACATGTGGGATCTTTTCAGTTTTGGTTGTACAAAGAGCACTGGTATAAACCCTTTCTGTACATGTGTCTACATTTCTCAAGAGTACACACCCAGGGGAGGAATTACTGAGTTACAGAGTATGGATATTTTCAACTTTCCGAGAAACACCAGGTTGTATCTGTTGGCTTTCCATCAGGCACATATGAGTGTAGGGACTGGTTACTTATTTCTTAAGTACCTGGAGTGGATGAGAGTGTGGCCTGTGGAGTCAGACTGTATGAATTTTGGCTCTGCCACTTTATCACCCTGTGACCTTGGGTAAATTGCTTAAGAGTTTTTTTTCACCTCTTTTACACCACGACCTTTTCCAGTCTATTTTCGCTATTATTGGTTTGGAGTGAGAGAGGGTGGCTTTTAGTTATCATGGTTATTCCCTAGATAGACAATCTACTTGGGGTTCACTCAGAGTTGGTTGTATTTGGTTTTTTGCAGAAGTTGTATTTTTTAAAAAAGATTTTATTTATTTATTTTTAGAGAGAGGGGAAGGGAGGGAGAAAGAGGGAGAGAAACCATTGATGTGCAAAAGAAACATCGATTGGTTGCCTCTTGTATGCCCCCAGTTGGGGACCTGGCCCACAACCCAGGCATATGCCCTGATTGGGAATTGAACTGGTAACCTTTTGGTTTGCAGGATAATGTTCAACCCGCTGAGCCACACCAGCCAGGGCCAAATGTTCTTACTTTTTATTTATTTAATTTAATTTAATTTATATATAAATAATTTATATATTTTTATTTATTTATTTTTATATAATTGAATAGTAATTTACTACTACACTTTTGGCCAGGTACTAGGAACATATCACTTAATTACTTACAGTGATGACAACTGCTGTTTGTCCAGTGCTTTACAGTTTACGAAGTGTTTATGTTTTCTGATTGGGACCTTTCAATAACCTAATGAGGGAAGTAGGCTGGCTTAGTCCCACTCAGAGAGGAGGAAACTGAGGGTTTGGTGACTTGTCACAGTGACCCCGTCTGGTGTGTTAGATCGAGGAGGACTTGGACTCAGGGTATTGCTCTAAAATCCTGTCTAGCATAGTTTGGGTATTGGTGAATCTGACTTCTCATTAAGAGTCTTGGAAAGCAGACAATTTCAAACTCTTTAGAAATGGAGTACATACTACTAAGTGTGTCATCTTTGGTATTTCCATGCTTATTTATGCTGTGTCTTAGTGATAATTGGGAAAATGTGTTCTCTGTGACATTACATGTTATTGTTTTCAGGGAGTGCAGCCTGCCACAGGTGAGGTCGTGTTTGAAAGTTTCCAGGACTCTGCTTCCCGTTCGGAGCTAGAAACTCGGATACTGTGCCTGCAGCCGGTGGAGCTGCTGCTTCCTTCACGCTTGTCAGAGCAAACGGAGGCGCTCATCCACCAAGTCACAGCTGTCAGGTATGCTGGCACGTCACTGGAGGATAATGCAGGTTCTGAAACTTAGATTTAAAATTGTTAAAAAATTTTTACTTAAGAAAAGTATTTCAACAGCAGTAGTAGAAATTTCAAAAAAAGAAAAACAATTACCTGTAATATCAGTAGGACTTCAGAAGATGATTTTGTTAAAGGGGTTTAATGATATTATTTGGTCATTAATCTTCAGTTTCTGGAGATGATTTAGAGTTCATTTCTTGGAAAGTTTGTGTAAGTTTGAAAATACATTATTATCTGGGCCATAAGTTTCAATTTGTGGCTCTGTCTGTGAGTTTTACTTATTAGAGCTAAGGTCACACCTCTTATTTCTAAGGCAGTGTGGTAGGCACTGTGGCATGCGGAGGAAGAAGATACGGCTGTGGCCTATGCTGGGCAGAGTTTATAACCCCAAGGGAGAGACAGATGTGTACATACCTAACTAGATTCGCAAAGCATGGCGTGTTAAGTGACACATGTGGAGGGACCTAACTGGAGAGAGTCTGTACTGCCACTTGGAGGAGTGTGGTGGGCGAGGGGGCTGGACAGGGCTGGGCGCCCGCGAAGAGGACTTCATGTACTGAGGAATTTGGACCTTAGACAGTGCAGGAGAGCCTGTGAAGATTCTCAGTTAGTCGGCTGACAAATCAATGAGAAAATCAGACGAATTGATTTCCATATGTTTCTTTGTTCTTAGAGTTAAGAATGTGCCTTTTTCATTTGACTGGAATGTCTTTCAAAGATGCTTTTATAATATATTTTTCTGATTATAACACTAATCCGTGTTTATTTAGGAAAAGTTGGGAGTTACAAGAAAAAGATCAATAAGTCAAATACTGTAGCCCACAGATAATTACTGTTAAACATTTTAGTCTATTATTTCCATGTAGGTATATCACCTTTTTTTGTTTATGAACTTGGACTTCTGTTTTAAATCAGTTTTATATCCTGTTATTTTTTTCTTAAAAATTCCCATATATTTTTTACTTTATTATGAAAAATTTCAGTCATGTACAAAATTATACACAACAGTGTGGTGAACCCCCGAGAGTCAGTCTGTCATCTAGCAGCTTTAACATTTCTCAACTCAGCCAGTCCCACTTCATCGTACCCCTACTGCTGCCTTCCTTGGATTATTTATTTGAAACAAATCCTAGAGAACATCGTTTTATCTGCCAGTATTTCAGTGAATACTCATGAAAAACAACTCGGAGATTAGGGGCACTGATACCCCAACCCCTGTTGCGCAGTCAAAAAAGTCTGTGTATTACTTTTGACTCCCCCCAAACTTAGCAAGTTGGTTAAGTTTTTGTATCTGCAAGGCGTTGGTTCCACGACCCCACACAGTTACCCAAAACTTGTGCTCAAGTTGCTTATGTAAAATGGTACAGAATAATGCATACAGTTGGCCCTCCTCCGCCTTAGATTTCAGCCTTAGATTGCAAATACTGTTTTTGATTCTCAGTTGATTGAACCTGTGAATATGAAGCCTACAGATATGGAGGCCGACTGCATTTATTGAAAAACATTCTACATATAAGGGGACCTGTGCAGTTCAAACCCGAGTTGTTCAAGGGTCAAGTGTAATTGAGACTAAAGTTGATCAATTGAATCAACACTTTCATCTCTGATTTCTACTTATTTTTATAAAACAATAAAGGCAAAATTTAATAAAATGTCAAAACGTTCCACAAAGATGTTGCCAAAACTGAATTATTTTGCCAGCAGATAGCATTACCTGGTGATATTCCTAAATGTTTATTCATTAGATGAGATTTAAGAGCCATTTGGTCTCCCAAAGATGTCTTGGGTACCATATTGTAGCTTTTCCCAATTCCATTGCTACCTTTGCCTTTGTCTTGTTTTAATTTGTGTTTCTCTGATTATCATTGAGAGCATGTGATTTTTCCTGTGTTTAGTGATCACATGTAATTTTAATTTTGTTTGCTTATCAGACTAAGCAAAGTCAAAAGTTAACCCACGTTTCTGTGGAGTGTCTAAAACTAATCTCTATTTATGGACATAATGGAGTAGTGGAGATTCAGAAGTCAGGTGGTCAAATGGGTGGCTCTTGTTACACAGGCATTGGGTTGGAGAATTGGCTCTTCCCCTTAGTGATTTTGGCTAAATTAGTCAACTGTGTTGTCCTTTGATTTCCTTTTCTTTAAAATAGGGGTAAAAAGAGTGCTTTATAGGATTGTGTGGAGATTAAATTAATATAGTGTAGAAAGCTCTCTATAGTGGACACTATTCTTCTCCTCCCCCTCCTCTTGCTCCTCCTCCTCCACCACCATTATTTCTTTTAATATTCCCCCTCCCCTATTCTCTTCTGGAATTCTTATCAGAAGTAGTAAAGTATGTCGGACTCTCTATTGTTCTGTGTATAGCCCATATTATGGTGTGTTCTCCCATCTACAGCTGGTTCTCATATTGTTTTGACCCTTGGAGATTTCCTCTTCTTTTCTTTCTTTAAGAAACATTTTTGATTATATTTTTAACTCACCATTTCTTTGTGTTTTTAGTACACTGGACCAATTAAGTCCTCCATGTTTTATCATAACATTCCATTATTTTTACACTTAGATCTCTTGGTACCCTGAAAATACTTTAATAATCATCTATATTTTACTTTAGTCAATTTATTTTTCTTTTAAAATATAATTTAATTTAGCATTCAGCTTTTAATTCATGTTTTCTTTATTTTGCTTTACTGTGTGAGATGTGGTCCTACCTTAATTTCTCCCTGAATGCTAGTGAGCCCACTTTGGCAGCCATAAAATTTAGCCTTTATCAACCTGAGATACAAGTTGCAGCCATATTAAAAAAAAAAAAAAAGAAAACATCAGCAACTGGGATAGGAATGCTTTTAGTTAGTAGGTATGAACAACATACCTTGCTAGAGTTCTGTTCCATGTTTACTATTGGTAAACAATATAGCATTGAGTTTTTGAGGAGAAAATTTGTTTTGCTTTTGTTGGTATTTTCTTGTCAGTTTTAAATAGTGATAGGTAGATTCCTGTGTCTCTTACTTAAAATCCCCTTTTTCTTCTTCTGTAAACTTGAATGTGAAAATAGCACTTTTTGTCAGCTATGAGTTGATATCCTTAATATTGAAGAAATAATAAAGCTATGTGGAAAAGGCAGAAGAGTGGCTTGGCATTATAGAATATACATTTTAAAGTACTTTATTTGATTTTTTTTGTATTCTTAACTTGACCACAAGAGGTCTCCAAAGGATTTTGTATATTCTGTGGATCTCAGTTAAAAGGCTATTGAAATCTCGCACCTATTTTTATTTCTCAAAGCATAGGCTTAATTTACTTTGTGTCATATTTAGAATAACTTACTTATTAGTCAGAGATTGTGCTAAGGTAATTTTTTTGTTTCTAAATAATGATAAACTATCAATTTTCCTTAGGTTAATTATCTTTATTTACTCAAGTGTGTTTATAAGATTTCAGCTTAAATCTTAGGAAATCAATGTTATTATCCTGATTATTACCCTTTCTGTTTGTCTTGAGAATACGCATAGAGAAACGTTACAGAAAAAAAGTGTCCAAACCCCTACCCATGCCACCAAAGGCCCCTTCACAAAGACCACAAAGGTGCTATTATGGGTAATTCTGCTTTTTATTTTTTTGAAATTTCCACTACTACTGTTGAAATATTTTTTGTAAGTAAAAACTTTTTTACTGCTTTAATAAGTAGTTTTGGAATTAAGTCTACGTCTCAGAATGCTTTCATGTTGATTAAGTCATACTGCCTTCTTATGAGGTTTCTCCTTCCTTGCTTATTACAAAAAAATTAAGTATTAAAGTTAAAAATCAAAATCACTTGAAGAAAGCTCAACACCAAATGAATTCAGAGAGCCCACAGAGGGGCGTACAGCCCGCGCAGAGTCCTGGTGTGAGGGAGGAACGGCCCTGGCGCAGGGGGGTCATACAGGTGGAGCCGACTTACACCTGTTTACTTACCTCATAGAGTTCTAAGGGGTTCACAAATAAACATTTTTTACTTTCGTAGTTAAATATTTACTTAAGGTGTACTAAAAATGTGTAATTAGTGAATCAGATCTGTGATTTCATAAATTTGTATGGTGTAGAAAGAATCAAGTAGATAAAATGTGGGTTAATTTAACAGAAACTAACAGGTGGTAGTCATAATGTGCCTGAGGATGTGGCAGCATTTTTAAGGTGAAGGGGCAATGACTTAAGTTGGGGAAATGTGTTGGAGCACATTGTAGGAGCAACATATGTCACATTTATCTTCTTGTCATTTCGATTCTGTGTGCGTGTTTGAGATACATTCAACCTAAATGGTACCATTGCTGTAATGGAAAAAAAAAAAAATCTAAAGCAGAGTTTTAGAGAAATACAAATGATGAATTTGAGGCCTAGAAATGGCATGAAGATGGGTCACTTTCCATTTTATAGTAGTTCGCCTTTCTAATTAAGGTATCTTATTCTTCAAGTTTATTTTATTAATTTAGTTAGCTAGCAATAAATTTTAATTGATTATCCTTTTCTTATGCCTAAAAAATAACTGTGTTGATAGATATTTCCAGTAGATTCTTAATTTACTGGTATATTCCTCTGAGTTCCACATCATGGTGAAGATATAAAAATGAGTAAGATTCCTTCCAGATTCTCACAAACTGGTGGTAGTCATGGCAATAAATAATTACAATGAAAGCGTGAATTGTTAAAGTCTTAGGGCGTAAGTGATGGCATTAGAATGTCAACCTTTGCCTGGAGGGGTTAGACCAGGCTTCTTAGAAGAGTAAATCAGAACTGAGGCTTGAAGAATAGCAGCAAGGCAGATGGAGGTGCCAGAGAGTGTGGTTTTCTTAGGAAGCAGACTAGTTTGGTTGGCTGCTCTGCCGGAGTGAGCGTGGTAGCCCGAGGCAGGACAGCTGTGGGGTTTGGAGGCAGAGGAAATGTAACGTGAAGGTGAAGGAGAATCAAAGGTGAAACAGTGGAGAGAAAGCAATATTAATGAAAGGCTGCATAAAAAGTTTCCTGTGAAAAAGACTGAGAAGGGGTGGCTGGTGGTAGAAGCTATATTATAATGATCTTTTGTGTGCCCAGCACCTACCATAGAGGCTTATATATAGGAGGTACTTAATAAATGCTTGATAAATGAATGATTAAACAAGAGACTTTTGGAGTAAGGAGCATAATGGTTACTTCCTATTTTTTTTCTTAGGAAAAGTGATTTGGGTTTTATAAACAGAGATTGTTTTAGTAGCTGGAAATTCATACATATAACATATATGATGATGAATATATATTTAAATGGTTTGGACATAGTTAACTCATTTACTTTTTTTGGGAAGGCCCTATTAATTGCCTATTATTTTTCCTTATTGTTTTTATTCTTCAAAAATTAAAAAAAAAGTGCTGCTTTAAATTGCCTTGTTTAAATATCCTAACATGTATATGAAAATTCAGATTTTAAAACATGATAAACTAATAGCTGATAGTTACTCCCCAAAAGTGTTTGCTACAGGGCTTATCTAAATAGGGAACCTCCTTATGCATTTCATTGAGTACAACTCTGTGGTGATCTCTCTCCTTGAAAAGCATGAGTGGTTTACTGATAGTAGTGGAATAGGAAGAAACAGCATTTGCAGAGCCTGGAGGACTGATCTTACTGGTTAGCACAGAGCACCCTCAAGGCAGGGCCAGCTTGAACAGAAAGTTGGGAAGCAATTGTATAAGTTGTGTAGAATTGTTTTACTACTTCTACTTTTGTAAATGCATCTGTTCATTTGGCATTGAAAATTTAATAACATGAAATGTCCTGATTAAAAAGCATTTTATTCCAAAGTTACAAGATCACTGAGGTAGTAAGTGCCAAAGCCCACTAGATTCCCAGTCCTATCTGATGCTGTAAGTCTGCCTTCTATCATTAAGATATAAACTAATAACAAAATAAAATACAAAAATTTCCTCATTTGAAATCTTAATATAGGTAGCCTATGTCCTTAGGATCTCTTCAATTATTTTTTTCCCTTTTTCTCTTTATGGTTCAAAGACAGATTCCTTTCACTTTTCTTCCTTTCTAGTGAAGTGTCTTTCACTATCTTCCTTATATCAGAAACGTGAGGCTAGTTTGGTTCAGAACCCCTTTGGACTTATCTCTGAGCCTTGATGGGCTTAGACTTATCCAGTAGTATTTCCTTTTTCTAATACATTTTTTATTTTTCAATTGCAGTTATATTAGTTTCAGCTGTGCAACATAGTGATTAGACATTTATATAACTCACAAAATGGTCACCACAATGAGAGTAGTGCCTATCTGACACCATACTCAGTTATTACAGTACTATTGCATGAGCTGTTTCCAATGACTCCTTCTTGTCAAACCTCCTGCTGAAGGGAGATTTCTCACTAATTTCCATGATTTTTCTTGATGACTCTGATATTATTCTCTTATTTCTTGTTTTCTGGCCAAGAATTTCTCTTCCCTCCCATACTTTTTTGTGGGTTCTTTGTAGCCCTCGCCCTACTCTGGATCTGTAGAGCAGTGAGTCTATGAAGTCCTGGTATGTTTTTTCCCCCCTCTACCATTTTTTCCCTGTACCTTCTTATACTCTCTCCTTCCCTTATTCCTTCTCCCCTCAGCTTCTTTAAGAAAAATGTGTGTCTAGTATTTGATTTAATATACATAGTAGTAACGACATTTCCCACATCCAAGCATTTCACAAACTTGGGCCAGTTCCTAGTACTACTTCCCTCACTGTCATCATGGACTCTTTCTTGTGCTTTGTACCTTCAGCCCTGACCAACTCTTCTTGGCCAGGGTGAGCTGGGATATGTGTCTCAGGGGAGTGGACCCCGGACACCATTCTGTTGCCCCCAGTCCTAATAGGAAGTCTGGTAGAAGAATGCATGGTAAGTGGAGCTGCATGCCTTCCCTGCTGGCCGTGTGGGAACATGGTCACAGCACAGGGTTAATTCCTTACCTGGGGGAGCCTTTGCGGTCAGGGGGGTGCTATCGCATGACATCTTTAAGATGCTTTGTGTTTATCCAGGAAGGACTGCACCTGACTCATCAAGGCAGTGCTTTCTGAAATGTGGTCACCAATCATCAGTGGATTATGAAAGTTTTATGGGTTGCAGTGACCACTTTTAAAAAAATGGATAGAATAGTATAGAGTTGAAGATAGATGAGTGCATTGTATGTAATATGCTCAGTATTGTTTTATGGAACTTTTTCCATTTGCTATACATCGTATTCCTATCTTTAACCCAAGAAAAAGTTGCTTTGAAGAGTGACAAATTGACTTCTGGGCATTTCTGTTAACAATAAATCAAACAGTGTATACAAATAACATGTTAGTTGAATAATGTTTTCTTTTCCATTCAGCTGCACAAGGACTTACTATGCAATTACCATAGATTTTGTTGAGGTGAAAAGATCCATGAGCTTTACCCATTAAGGGCTACCAACCTATTGGAGAGCCAGCATATACACAAATCACTCCAATACAAAGCAGATCGATACAATGTGTGTTAGGAAAGTAAACTAACTACTAAGAGTACAAGAGAGAGAGATTAATTCTGTCTAGAGCAGCACTACTCAGTAGAACGGTAATGTGACCCACAATTGCGAGTCATTTATATAATTTAAAATTTTCCTGGTAGCCACATTAAAAAGGTAAAAAGAGCCCTTTCCAGGTGGCTCATTTTGGAACATTGCCTCTTACACCAAAAGGTTGCAGGTTCCATTCCTGGTCAGGGCACATACCTAGGCTATGGGTTTGATCCCTAGTCAGGCGCATACTGGAGGCAATTGATTGGTGTTTCTCTCTCATATTGACATTTTTCTCTTTCTCCCTTCCTCTTTCTCTCCCCCTCCCTTTCTCTCTATCTAAAATCAATAAACATATCCTTGGGTGAGGATTAAAAAAAGGTAAATAGAGACAAGAAATTAATTTTAATAATGCATTTTATTTAATTCAACATGTCAAAAATGTTTCAACATGTAATTTTACATTCTTTTTTATGTTCAAATTCTTTATATTCTTTTTTTACATACTGAGTCATGAGAAATGGACTCAATTTTCCCACTGTACATGGAACTTCTAAGGCAACCTCTCAAATAACATAAAATATGATTCCTGTTATTTGAAAAACTTGATTTTATTTTAGCCAATAGTTTCACACTGGATCATTTCTCCTCACTCACCTTTACTCTTGTCACTTGTTCTTCAACCATGTGTAATTCATGATCCAATAAGAAAATTATAATGAACCTAGAAACTAACCATCTTGCATATAGTAAAAGGTGAGGACATACTCTGACTGCTCAATAATTAAGGGCTGTTTCCATGGTTACCAGGGAACCACGGCCACCCCAGAAAAGGTCAGAAAGGTGGGAAATATGGAAAACCAAAGTTACGAGCAGAATTGTGTTTGTACAGCCCTGAAAAACTCTTAAGCATTTTCTGAGAACATGGTGCAAGGTTTCAGGTTCACAAAGTAAAAAACAAGGTCTTCCAGATGGTAGATTTAAAAGTTTGGGAAGAACTTTTAGCTGACTAAAAAGGACACCCATACGGAATAAGATCGTTTTGAGTCAGATGAGATCCCTCGAGTTTTCCAGCATCCAGTCTGTGGATAAATTCCCCTGAGTTCAGTAACCTCCGCCCCTGTTAGGAGACGTCCTGAAGGTCCCCGGCCCCGGTGCGGCTCACAGGCGGCCACGGCCACAAGGCTGACGCCAGTTGCTGGGCCGAAAAGATAACTAATCCTTCAAGGTCTGCAAGGTCAAAATGGGTTATAAGGACATAAATATGAAACTGCCAGTTGATAAACAAGGTACCTGAGGCCTATGAAAACTTATCTCCTGAATATTCCTTTTTCTCTGGAGTCTGTTTAAGGGGCCTTTTTTTTTTTTTAATTTTATCTGCTTCTATGGAGTTGACATCCCTTGGCTCGCCTTCTTGCTCCAATAGCTTCAAAGTCTCCATTTTCTTTTGAATTTTTAAAATTAAAATTTAAATAAATAATATGTTTTCTCTGTCAGATATCCAGATACTCCCCCCTCACCCCCAGTCACACACAGGTGGAAATATAACTGGCCACTGAGGGACTCAGTCTGTCTGACAACATCTTGTGTTCAACGTCTCTTAATTCTAACTAGCTTTAATTTCAAATGCTCAGCAGCCACGTAGGATTCGTAGCCACTCTATCAGACAATGCAGTTTGATACCACGAAGGGACGCTTCATGCAAGGGAGGGCCTAGAGGGATAGGCCTCCAGTAACACGTAACTGGAGAGGCTATGGAAAATACATTCCATAATGAGAAAAAAGTTTAAACAAAGATGGAATGAGAATTTGTAAGAAGTAGTTAATGAGGCTCTTACTATGTACCAGGCATAGTCTATGACCATTACTCATATTAGCTCATGTAATCTTCATATCAACTCTTTGAAGTAGTTACTATTATTATATAGGAACTACTATATAATTTATACATTACAAATATTTATAAGTGAGGAAACAGGCACAGATGGTCAAGTAGCATGTATTTGTGTGTGTCTCTCTATCAATTTATCATTTGTCTGTCTATTTCTCTATATCTGTGGTAGGCAGAATGGTGGCCTTCCAAAGATATCCATGTCCCAGTCCCTGGAACCTGTAAATATGTTAGGTTAAATGGCAAAGGAACTAAGGTTGCTACTCAGATGACTTTAAGATGGGGAGAGTACCCTGGTTAATCCAGGTGTGTCTAATTAACTGTAAGAGCCTTTTAGATGTGTAAGATGAGAGGAGGAAGAGGAGGTCAGAATGATGCATGACGCAGTGTTTGACCCACCAACGCTGGCTCTGAAGATGGCGGAGGAGGCCACGAGCCACGGAGCGCAGACTGCCTCTGGACACGGGCAGGGTAGGGAACCGGATTCTCCCCTAGAGCCTCTGGAAAGGAGCGCAGCCTGGCTGACACCCCGAGTTTAGCTTGGTGAGACCAGTGTTGGAATTCTGACCTACAGGACTGTAAGCTAATAAATGTGTGTTTTAAGCCACTGAGCTTGTACTGATTTGTAACAGCAATAAACAGTAATACACTATCAATATGTGTGGGTATGGGTAATGATGTAAAATCTGTTTCTTGAGGTGGATTGTGGCTTTAAAGAACTTTGTGTTAATCAGTGACTATTGACTGGAATTAGGTCAGACCACTCACTGCCTCTCTTCTGTTCCAGTTCCTTTTGCCTCATTTTTCACCCTAGCTGAAAATTGACAGGTGTTTGATACTATTTCAGTAGACATTATTTTCTTTGCAAATGGGAATATAAATACCAGTTGTGGTTTTGACCGAAATGCTGGGGATTTGGAAGTAGTTGATAAAGTGATTATTGCCCCTTTTAAGTCTGAGCAATTTCTAGTTGCTAAGCCAGGGTATCATTTATGTATGAATTACCATATAGGTAAGTGTACTTTACAGTTTTTTATGTAACTCTTAACTATCAGCCCCCACATATCACAAAGTTTACTTGTGGGTGATTAAATTAAGATAAGAGATTGCCCACCCACACAGAATAAGATCTATTTCTTCTACTTGCCAGAGAACAGTGGGAACAGCCTGGCCTGCAGGTTGATTGTCATATTCTGCCTCCTTCCCACCTACTTATTGCTACAAAGAGACACAGAGCTTAGCCTCATCATACTCTGTCGCTTTCGTGGTTCTGCAGAGAAGAGGGCTTCCTTAGATTATTTCTAAGGTGCTGTGCTTCTAGGAGAGACACTTCCATCTTGCTTTCTGGTTGCATATTTACTTCCACTTTATCTTTTCTTCTATACTAACAATATACAGATTTTACTTCAGGGACTTTGTGTGTTTTATTCACTCCTGCCATTATCTTATCTACTAAAATAAGCCTTTGTCAAAGTGCTGATGTAGTATAATGCCTTGCAAACACACAGATATGAAGAATGATTTTTTAAAAAAACTACGATTCCAAGTTAAATGTTGGCTCTGTGTAGAGAACAGTGCTGAAATTCAATAGTTCCTTGGGGCTGTGGTGATGTGAGGTGTTTATTGGGTATCTTTCTTTTAACCTCAAAAGTGGAGAACTTATATGTGGTGGTGCCTGTTCTCCAGGTGCTTAGTGAGTGCATCTTCATCTTCCAGAATTCTCTTTATGGTTTAGGGAAGCTGTATGATTTTGCTGCTTTTGTTCTTAGAGGTTCATAGTAGTGCTATTTCCAATAGCCAACTGCTGGAAACAGCCCAAGGGCCCATCAGTAAATGAGTGGAACAAAAAACTGTGGTACATTTACACTATGGTGTACTATGCAGCAGAAAGAAAGAAGGAACTTCCACCTTTGGCGACAGCATGGGTAGAACTGGAGAATATTATGCTAAGTGAAGTAAGTCAGTTGGTGAAAGACAAATATCCATGTGATCTCACTTATAGAGGAATCTAATGTACAAAATAAACTAATGAGCAAAATAGAGCCAGAGGCATGGAAACATGGAACAGACTGACAGTGGCCAGGGCAGGGAGGATAATGGTGAAAAAAAGGGGTAGGGATTAGTCATAGAACATGTATGAATGGCCCATGGACATGGACAATGGTGTGGGATTGACTATGGGAGGTGAAGTGGGCTGGGCAGAGAGCAAAGGCAAAAAAATTGGGACAGCTGTAACAGAATAACAATTTAAAAAAGACAAAAAATAAAATCACCCATGATCAGAATGTTTACACTCTTGAAGTTGGCAGATATTATACCACTTCAGCATTTTTCCCAATCCTCCTGGTATTCCAATAATTAGCCGTTGAGCCTTTTAGTATACTGTGCATTAGTTTGCCAGGACTGCTGTAACAAAGTTCCGTAGATAGGGTGGCTTAAAAACGGATACTTACTGTTTCACAGTCCCGACACCAGAAGTGCAAAGTTAAAGTGGCAGCAGAGTTGGGTCCTTCTATGGGCTGTGTGGGAATCTATTCCAGACCTTTCTCTTTGACTCATAGATAACCATCATCTTCCTCCTATGTGTGTCTCTGTGTCCAAATTTCACCTTTTTATAAAGGACACAGTCATCTTGGACTAGGGCTCACTCTAATCATCCCACTTTAATTTGATTACTTCTGTAAAGACCTTATCTCCAAATATGGTCACATTCTAATATAGTGGAGGTTAGGACTGGCACGTATGAATTTTTGAAGGACGTAATTCAATGCATTTCAACACAATTCAGTTTCTTTTTTTTTCATTCATTCCTGTGCTACTTAAACAGTGAAGGTTTATTTACTTGAATTGAGAAGGAAACACCAGTTAGCTGGCCTATTATTTTACATTTATTGTACTGTGAATTCCAGCTAGTCAATTTGTAAATTTTTTTTGAAGCAGCTCTTTCTTGGGATAATATTAGATTTAGTATTGAGAGAAAAACATTAGGAAGAGTACTTTTTTTAAGGTTATCTGACACAGGCTTGAGCTTGTTAATGAACACAAAGGCATGTGATCTGAGTGAAATGGTCTTGATTTTGTGGCTATTGCCAAGAAACTGCATTTAATCATGCATGAGAAAAATGTCTGAGATGCATTTCCACTGATCAGGGAATATTTTAATGCTGATCGGCTTCTTCAGGATTACATAAGTTTTTGGCATTCTCAGAAAAGTGGACTTTCTTTGTTTTTTACTTAAAGGCAAATGCAATGATAGGTAACAATTTTGTGGTTGTGCAATTGAAACAAATTTTTATCTTCAGGAAGCATAAATTATTTTTTAAAATTTACCTTTTGTTAGGATGATTGTATAAATTATATGGCAAATATCCAAAGCTTCATTTTTTATTAACTTTAATCAAGAATGATTTACATACAATAAAATTTATGCAGTATCTGTGGATGAGTTAATTAATTTTGACAAATATATACATCAATAAAATCCCTCCCACCCCCCAATTGAGAAGAACATTTTCGTCTTCTGAGAAAGTTGCCTGTGCCTCTTTGCAAATACTGGTCTGATTTTTCCCTAGGGGATATTTTAGACTATTTTAGAATTTTGCATACATGGAATCGTTATAGTATGTACTCTTTGGTGTCCAGCTCTTTCCAGCATAGTGCCTGTGAAGTTCACCCATGTTGTTGAGCATATCAGTAGTTCATCCCTTTTTATTGTTTGGTAGTATTGCATTATATGAGTATGCCAAAATTTGTTCATTCGCTTGCTGAACATTTGGGTTTTTTGGCTGTTTTCAGTAAAGTTGCTAAGAATATTTGTTTACTAGTCTTTTTATGGACATATGTTTTTATTTTGGGTAAATAGGAGTTGATTTCTGGGCCGTATGGGTAAGTATATATTTAACTGTGTAAGAATGGGCCAAACTGAATGTGTTAAAAGCAGTGCCTCAGTTACACGCTCCCACCAGCAGGGGAGGGGAGTTGTAGTTGTAGTTGCTCACATCTTTGCTAACTCTTTTGCCTGTTACATTTTAGCCATTATAGTGAGTGTGAAGTGGTGTCCTGTTTTGGTTTTAACTTGCTTTGCCTGGTAACCAGTGATGTTTTCATGTGCTTATTGGTTATTCCTACATCTTTTTTTTTTCCCATTAAAAATAAATTGGGCTGGTTATGTGATTATTGAGCTGTAAGAAGCCTTTCTAGATTCTGAATAAAAATCCACTATCAGATATATGTATTGTGAATATTTTCCTCCACTCTGTGGCTTGACTTTTAATACTCTTGATGACCTTGGAAGGACAAAAGGTTTTAATTTTGATGGAAGTCAAATTTATCAATTTCTTCTTTTACGGTTAGTGCTTTTTGTGTGCTAAGAAATACTGCCTACTTCAAGGTCATGAAGAGTTTCTTTTATGTTTTCTTTTAGAAGCTTTATAGTTTTAGCTTTTACATTTAACTCTGTTAAATATTTTCATTTAATTTTGGGGCAAAGTATGAGAGTAGGGGTTGAGGTTCATCTTTCTCCTTCATACATGGTATTAGCCTTTCTATATCTTTTGTTTTCTCATCTTTGAAGACTACTGTTGAAGTGACCATTGAGTAACCCTTTTTGTTTCTGCTTATGAAATGAAAATGCTTTGTGTCAATTTGAAGTCATTTCAAGCATCAGACATAGATGAGGAGGTATTCTGGGGAGGGACTGTGGGTTTGGAATCACTCATTATATTTTCCCTGCCTTCATCCTGTTACCCTGGAGTAAAAAAGGTGCTGTTAGAGATGTTCCTTTGCAGCTACTGAGAATATTCATTATTGCTGACAGGTTTATTTGTACTTGTCACACCAAGTTACTTTTATTCTAAAGCTCCCTCCCCCTTTTCTCTTTTCCTTGGGGCACATGGTTACTCTTATCTCTCATTCTACAGTAGCAGTAATAATAATAAAAATAACAGCAGCATTAGTTAACACTATATATTAGGTACTGTTCTAAGGTCTTTGTATTTATTGACTGATTTAATCTTCACAAACATCCTGTGAGGGATCTACTCTTCTTTTGATACAGATTGTAGAGATGAGGAAACTGAGGCAGAGAGAAGCTAACTCTAGGGCCATACAGCTGGTGAGTGGCAGAACTGGGATTTGACTCAAACTTCCTCTCCCTGAAGCATATGCTCTTAATGACTACGTCATACGGCCTCTCAGGAAAAACACAAGAGGAAGCAACCACTCCCTCCCCTTCCCTTCCCTCCCCTTCTCTCCCCTCTGTTTCTGGATTTCAAAAGGAGTAATGTTTTATAGCATAGTTGACATTTGGTTAATATTTCATGAAATTTTCATTCGTTTATAATGCATATTACAGTTTGTGTTTCTGTCTCTGGCAGTGAAGTTTCTGACAAAAAAAAAAATGTGTGCTTAAAACAAAGTAGCTTTATTTTTAAAGGTATTACTTTACAAACCACAGTGCCATGTGTCTAGCAGAAAGCACAGGCCCTCCTAGCATGTGGTCCTTCTTCTGGGAAAGCATCTTAGAGGAGGTGAGCCTTGGCCCACTTGTTAATTAAGAATGTGCACACAGGGCTAGGGGTATGGTATGTGCAGGTGGGTGGTAGTTAGACCCAGGACTGTGATGGGCTGAGACATTAAGAAAGGATGGAAGTTTTAAATATTGTTTAAACAATATTGTTAAATATTGTTAAAACAAGGGAATTCTCCCTTAGAGAAGGTTTCCGGGATCAAGGAAGAAGAGCTGGCAGGCCATGGCTGCAGACAGACATGAATGTCCCATTTAGGTACGAGGGCTTTGTGCTCACTTTCCCCTTTATGTTTTCTCTTTGGTATCCCAAGTTTGAGCGCTTTTAGTGTTCCCAACCTCCTTGCAGATGGAAGTATTTTTCTGTCAGATCTGTAAGACTGATCAGAACTTTTTTCATTTACTTTAAAAGGGTAACAACCATTGGAGGAAAAAAAAGTAAAACTAAAGTTTAGAAAAAACTGGAGAAAGGCTTAGAAAGACATGGATTTGCTTAGTACAGACTGTTTTTTTTTTCTTTTTAAGAGAGAGAGGAAAAGAGAAAGAGAAAAAGAGAGATTTCTTGTTCCACTCATTGATGCTTTCATTGGTTGATTCTTGTATGTGCCCTGGCCTGGGATCAAACCCGCAACCTTGGCATATTGGGATGACACTCTAACCAACTGCGCTACCTGTCCAGGACCAGACTTTTTGTATTATGATAGTACCTCCCATCTCTCTTGTCTTTTGAACAACACAACCATCATGCATGCTTGTTTACTTCCTGGGCCATAGTGCTCTGCCTGGGGCCCCATGGAGTTCACAGCGTGATGAAGGAATGCTGTCTTCCCTCTTGCTCCCCCACAGGCCTGTCCTCCAGGGTAGGTCCTGTGTGTTTCTTTACCTCAGCTCTTTTTAATTCTGCAGGGGCCTGGCCCTAAATTTGCTTTTAGTCTCTCGTCCCCAGTGGTAACTTGGCTAAGGTCCCCTTCAGCCCTGCTTGGTGGAGAGGCTTGGGAAGGGGTTCCCCTGGTCTCCAGGACCTCTGACTTGTATTTTTATTGCCTATCGGTTTGGTTTGAAGCAGATTCACTCCCTGAAATCAGACTTTGGGTTTTCCTCACCTTAGTTCACTGTTGGCCACGTGGACCTCAGTAGGTTTCCTTGTTTCTAAGTTTCTAAAGTCAGCATAGATCATAAAAAAGAGATTTCTTTTTCTTAGAAACAAGGTAACCTCTACTGTATGATTAGGTCCATTTCTTTCTTTGGATATCGAAAGCTCCCTTTTCTTTTAAAAAACCCCATACTTCCTAGTTGACTATTTTAAAGGTGAAAGTGAACATGCTGGCTCAGGTAAGCCAGAAGCTTGGAGGTAGGCTAGTACGAGGCACGGCGAGGTTTCGGGGCTCTTCTTTGCCTCTCCCCCTTGGGCCTGTCTTCCTCTCTTGTTCCACACGGTGGCAGGATGGCTCCAGTCATTTGTTCCCCAGACTCCTAACCTCCCAGGTTCAAGTGCAAGAAAGTGGATCAATGTCTCCTGGGAACTCCTGCACAAGTCCTGTAATCCATTCTTTCCTTTTCCTTCTCTTGTCTTTTTTAATGAGAAATTTTAATTTTTGAATAAGTAGTACATTCCAGTCGTTTGAAAATATAGAAGTATTTTAAAAGGACATGAGGTGAAAGTGTTTCATCCAGTGTGCCCTGTTTATCATAAGGTGCCTCTCTTCGTCTTGTTTGAGACTTTTTGTCCTGAATTCTATCTTGCCTGATAATGAAATCTTATCCCGTGCATTCTTTTTATATATTTGCATTTGCCTACTGTATCTACCTGGGCAAAATATTGCAGCCATCCTTTTAATATATTTTTAACCTTTTGGAATTTAAGTTGTGCTCCTATTTGTAGCATGGAGAGTTTTTTCCCCCTTTATAATCCAGTCTGAGATTAATTTTGTTTTAACAGGCAAGTTTAGCAAATTTACACTTTTCAGTATGGCAGATATGTTTGATATTAGCTTACCCCATATCATTTTATTTTATTTTCTATTTTTATATCTTTTAAAGAATCTTTCACTATGTGGTCTATATTCCTTGCTACTTTTATGGGATGAGTCTGATATTTTTTGTGCTATTGGTTGTCTTTTATAATTATAATTTCACAGAAAGCCCTTAGTCTTCTGAGAAAGTAGTGGTAGTTCCCTAATATAAGCAGCGATAAAATTAATTTCATACTAATTCTAAAATAGAGACATTGTAACTATGTTACATAGTCTCTTTTATTCAGTCTAGACCTCTATTGCATTCTGTCCTCAAAGGAGAGAATTGGTCATTCAGCCAGACAGCTTGGCACTCGGTCAGTATTATTATTATCATCAGTAAATGCACTGTCAGAAGAGGCCTTGTGAGTTTTCCCAGAGTAGTTTGTCAGCCTTTAACAAGTCTCTTTTTGTGTATAAAAATTATAGTTTCTAAAGTTGGCATAGATCATAAAATTGGTAAGTTACCACTTGTTTGGTCGCAATTGAATGTTAGTTCACAGTCTTTGTAGGTGGTCTGTCATTCAATGCCAGAGAGTCATCAAGTTGACATCAGAAGACATTATCAGATCTGAAGTCCCTCCCCCCCCCGACCTTATTTTTTTAGTGGGGGCTGCACACTTTTGAGAGTTTTATCACCATTTAATTTTTCAAAAACAATGTATTTGGCAATAGAGAGGCATGTCACATATAAAAAGATTTTTTTTAAATTAGAAATATTATTTTAAAACAGTTGAGCTTGGCATATTACACGTAATGACTGAGATCCACATCCTGATGTTAGTTAGCCCCTGATCCAGCACAGAACGGGGGTCGCCACCATGGCCCAGGGGGAGTAGGCAGTCTCTGTAGAAGGTGGGAGATGGAGGTGTTTCCATAATATTTTGTTGTTTCTATAATATTTTAGACCCAGGTTTAGTATATGACCGTATTTGACTTTAAAATTTTTTTTCTTTTTGGTGAAAAGATATTTCCTGCCCTTCTCTAATAGAGGAGCTGAAACATGGACGGCCATTGGAGAATACTTACGTTTCTACTTAGTGTTCTCTCCTAGGGTGGCTGCCAGCATTGGTCTTGAAGGCTAGTGTTTTCAGCCTGCAGTTGGCCTGTGAATCACCCCTGCAAAGCCCTAGCTTCCTGCTGAGTTCAGAATGAACATATCGGAAGTGTGGGATCTGTGCTCTTACTGTGTGTTGCATGTGATTCTGATGTAGGAATCCTATAGATTACAGTTTGAGGAAATCAGGATGGATGGTTCTGTGTTTAATGTAGAAATTTACTAAAATCTAGTTTGACAAAATTCTGGTTGGATAGGACTCATTATGTATACAAGTGTTTCAACCTTCCTCAATTTAAGAAATCCAGGAAAACACAGATAATGAGATTTTAACTACAACTGGTTTGTAAAAAAAAATTTCACAAGGATGTTTAATGTACAGATTGCAGAATGATAAATTTAACACTGTTGAAATACTAAAATGAAAGCCTCAAGGATAACAGACAAATCCATTTTTATTATATTTAATGGGTTTCTAAATCCTTATCTGCTTATCAAACAAAATGTTAATTAGAACAGTAATTGAGCTACCAGCTGCCTCTTGTGTTCACTCTAGAACTTGTACAAAAACACTGTAGAGCTCATGTAAGGTCATTCATTGCTTTCTGAGTTGCTAAATAATAACTTTGCAGTAGGCTTCATAAAATCCAGGTATTAAGGGAGTCTACAGGGAGATAAAAATTGATAAGAGATTTGCAATAGTTGGTCTGATGCTCTCTCCCCACTGGATTAAAGTGGAAAAATCCTTCTTCAGCACCACAGATGGGAGCAAGTCCTCCCTCTTAGGTTTCTTCCTGAATCTGCTTATGTCTGCCTAGTCCCGCGGTAGAAGAGAAAAAGCCTTCAGAGCAAGGTGTGCTGGCACAGATTTCCTGGAAAAAAATTAAAACACTAAGAAATCAATTTATAACTTTATTTGAGCGACATGGAACATCATGACAAGGATATTATATCCCAGGAAAGCAAGAATTATTCAGCATCAGAAACTATGAAGAATATATTAAGAAATTAAGTGAGAGGAACCACATCATCATTTTAGCACATATAGACATAACATTAGGTAATAGTCAATAATCCTTTATGCTAAAATTGTATTTTTTGCCCAAACTGGGAAGCTTCCCAAACCTTAGACTAATAAGTCATTCCAAAACCTGCAGCAAACGTTATATTTAGGAGTTGAAGCTTTAGAGGCATTCCTGTTAGTGTCAGTAAGAAGACAAAGCGTGCCTGTTAGCATTACCTTTGTTCAACACAGCCCTGGGCGTCTTAGCCAGCAGCGTAATGAGGTAGGAAAAAGAAATGAAGAATAGAAATTGTAAAGGAGAGACAAAAACAATTCTTTTAACAGATGATACGAAAAAAAATCAGTGTTCAGCACATTTAAAAATTGATAGGCCATGCGTGCCAATGATAACACTTTAGTAAATATAATATAAACAAAGGTTTCCTTTACAGTAGTATTAATCTGTAATATAGGAATGGGCAGAAGTAGGTTTATAGCTGTGAGTACATGAAACAGAGTTTATTCTTGTATTATTACTTATTTATTAGTTAAGATGTTATTTATTATCATTAACCTACTTTTGCCCACACCTGTATATTTAAGAGTGAGTACAACCAGTTATTTAAAACATGAAGAAAATGATAGAACATTATTGCTAGATATAAAAGACATGAATAAATAAATTCTGCTTTCTTTAATAATGGGATGTTATACATCTGTAACGTTTTCTTATTTATTAGGTAAAAATGTTTTAAAGCAACATGTGACAAAATGTTAACACCAAGTGAATATCTGACAATAAAGAAATGGTTGAAATAGCATGTAAAGGTTAGTGCTTTTACATACAGTGAAATATTTTTCAGCTATTAAAAAAATTAGTTGTTGCTAGGTTACTTTATATGGAGGGATTTCCAAAAGTTAATGCTTAGTGAGGAAAACAAGATACAGAAAAGTTTGTACAACATGACCTTATTTTTATAAGACAATGACATATGAGTATGTATGTATATCATGTACTTGCATATGAATGTGAAAAAAAAATTCATTCACAAGAAAAAAAAGTTCATGCACAAGAAAAAACACATGCATTCTATATATACTTTAACAAGATTTTAAAAAGAGTATAGAACCACTTTAAATAAAGAGTGAAAGTTGACCTAAGGGGAATTTACTCTAATTAATTGGAGGCTGTGGTATAAGCGGAGTTAACAAAATGCCCACCAGACGTAGACTTCAGCGTTACCTCAGAGAAAGAATTACTGATGGTGTGTCCTGTTGCTAGAGTATTTAAACAAATGATGCAATTAAAATGATGCTTTCCCATTTTCCTCCCTTTTGTACTTATTAAAGTAATTGACCTTAATTTCAGTGAGTTCTTAGTAAAAAAATATATAAAGTACTCACAATGTGCTAGGTGGTATAAAATACCAGTTGTAAAAGTAATAATTATATTTTGTGAAATGGAACTTTTCAACAGGGAAACTTTAGGTCTTTTTTTTTCCCCCAACTTGGGAGAGAATAAGGAATAACTATTTTTTTCGGTCAGGCTGAGGCCTAAGTACAGACAGTTGAAGATTATGGAGAATTATCTTTGAAACTTTCTTTTTTTTCCCTTTCAGGGTGCGGGATGACAGAATCCGAGTAGAAAGGATGGATAACACATACTTTGAATACAGCCATGCTTTCCAGGTGGTCACAGAGTTTTACGCACAGGATGTAGTTGACATCAAAGGTAAATGTTACATACATGTTAGCATATGTCCTCCAATTTAACTGAGTTAAGGTTTGGATAAAGGTGCAAGCTTAACTTTCATTTTAATGAAAACTTAAGTAGTTACCCATATATAACTGGAAGAAGTAGAGGGAAGAGTTTATTGTTCCTGTACTCATCAAAAACACCACTGTGGTTCTTCCTTTGTAGTTATGATCGCCTAGTAATTTGGTGTTTTTGACATATTCTTTGGAGTGTAAGGAGATACTTATTGCTGCACTTTCCTTCTTGTTTCTCCTAAAAGATGACCCTTTGTTTTCCTTGCAATTTTATGGGATCTTTGGATACATGTTCACAAAGGGTGGCATTTCCAAAGGTTGATTACCAGAATTTAAATACCAGAACATTTATGACAGAACATTTATGAATATGTTAGGTAACCGTTATTTGTCTGATTCACATTTCTTCAGCCAGGTATCAGTGCTTGCTTTGGTCTGTACCCCTCATTCCTGCCAGTCCTGCTAATAATGTTCAGGTCCATTGTTGTCCCTTAGCACGTGCTACGGAGCTTTCACTGTTAGACCACAGATAGAGCAGCTCCCTCCTGGGCATCAATGTCTTGTTAGCATTTCTCTTCCCATCCCTTTTAATCTCATGGTGACTTGGCCAAATTGAATCAAGGTCTGAGTGTGTAACCCACTTATGACGCCAGTCTGCGGTATCACTGAGGGGTCATTGTCTTGTGCTCAATGAAAGATAGGACTAAGTCACAAGACCACCATAAGCCACTCTTGGCATCAGATCACTTAGGATATCGACAGACAACCTGGCTTGGTGGCAGGGCACGTGCCCCCTCCTTAGTGGGAGTAGTCCTTAGCAGTCTTTGTAGCAGTTTACAGAGCCATTGGTGCTCAAGTTTCCCCTCCCTGCCAGTGACAGCTCAGCTGCAAAGAAAGAAGACTCAGGAGGCGGGTGCAGGGTCTCCCTGGCTCAGAAGCCCCATGTCCTACAGGAACCCAGTTCCCTTGCTGGAATTTCTGCAAAAGACTTGACAGTTTCAGAGTCTGTGTACTCTCAGGGAAGGCCAAATTCCTGGAATCAGGTATTTGTAATTTCTCCTAGTTCAGGTGCAGTTTACTGATTTCAGGTCGTTTTTACCATATGCAGTGCTACTTCATAACACACTGACATTTCATCTTTATCATGTTTCCTGGGAAACAGAGCTACAAAGTTAAAAGAAGATGAAATTCTCAGAAGAGGAGAAAGGGTTTTAACTCTTTATTTACACCTTATTTTTACACAAGGCTAGAGTTGAAATTGATGTTATTTTGTATTACTGATTTGTAGAGGATATTTTATAATTTTTTCATTTCTAAAAGTAATAAATGCCTATTACAAAAGTCAAGACATAGTTGTATACAAAGAAAAAATTAAAAGTCCCCCTTTCAAATCCTTCTGAATCTTTTTATGTGCAAGTTCACATAATGTTTATCTACACATAAATGTGTGTGCTTATATATATAAACATACATTATTGTGTATATTTCTTTAATATAACTTGAATTTATTGTTTCAACTAATTTTTGTTGAATGCCAATTATGTGAGGCACTGTGCATGCAATAAGGAATAAAATAGACAAAAATTCCTGCCCTTTTGGAGTTTACATTCTAATGGGGAGAGAGGTATTGTACAATAAAATAAGTGTGTTTGAAGCTGATAATGTGCTATGAAGAAAGTGAGGCAAGGAAGAGGATAAACCTCTATTTTTTTAATTTTTAAATTAAGTTGACATTCAATATTATATTAGTGTTGGGTGTGTTGCATGGTGGTTAGACATTTATATAACGTACTAAGTCATACCTCCAATAGGTCTTGTATCTACCTGACACCATATATAGTTATTACAATTTTATTGACTATATTCTTTTTTTAAAAAATATTTTATTTATTTATTTTTGGGGAAAGGAAGGAGAAAGAGGGAGAGAAACATCAATGTGTGGTTGCCTCTCACCTGCCCCCTACTGGGACCTAGCCTACAATCCAGGCATGTGCCCTGACTGGGAATTGATCTATGACCCTTTGTTTCGCAGAACGGTGCTCAATCCACTGAGCCTCACCAGCCAGGTTGACTATATTCTTTAAGCCTTGCTTTACGTCCCCAGGACTATTTTAACTGCCAATTTGTACTTCTTAGTCCTTGAGGGTGAACTTTTAAACAGGGTGGTGGAGGAAGGCTTCACTGAGAAAATGGCCCCAGAACAAAGATGCAAACAAAGATCTCAGAAATTAAGCGGGGAGGCCATAGGGACATGTGAAGGAATAGGGTTGCAGGCAGAGACAGCAGCAAGTACTACATACCTTAAGTGCTTAGTATGTCTAAGGAATAGCAAGGAGCCTGGATGCTGAAACAGAGTAACTGAGGGGGAGAATGTTAAGACGGGAGTCAGGGTTAAAGAGGAGATGGAAGGCAAGTCTGGTACGACCTCATAGACTTAAGGACTTGTGCTTTTTCTCTCAGTGAGTTGGAAAATGTTGGAGCACTTTTAAGCAGGGTTGTCAAATTGTGTGATGTACATTTTACAAAGGATTCCTTTGGCTCTTCTGTTAAGGACACCCTATAGCGCACAGGGATGAAGCTGAGGGACCTGATGGAAAGCTGTTGCAATATCCCTGCAGAGACATAAGAATGATGTTATCTTTCTTTTCCCTCACTCAGCAATATATTATGGATAGTTTCCATATCAGTACAGATAGCGAAAAGTCATTAGTAGGTGAACAATCATCTGGACCTAACATGATTTCTTTAACTGTTATTCTGTTGACATTCAGTTAGGTTGTCTCTGGTTTCTTAGTATTACAAAGGATTTTTCAACTCACTTCCTTGTTTATACATCTTTGACATGCATTTTGGAGTATTAGTAGGTCAAAGGAGATGAGCCTTTTACATTTGGAAGAAGTTGCTCTATTGCTTTACAAAAAGGCTTATCACCATCAGACAATGTCCTTTGCCCCATCCCCAGGGTATTCATAATGATCTACATTTTTCCAGGGGGCAGTTTTAGGAGATATTGTCCAAACTGTTATTTTAATAGCCATCAACTATATTTTATTTAACTTAACATTTGTTTTTAAAATGGTAAATAATAATTTAATGAAGATATGTATACTGTTTTTTAGGTTCTCAAAGTTTTTCTGGCATCATTAACTTGGCAAAGCCTGTGATTTGCTCTTTGGCTGCCATAATAAAATACCTCAAAGAATTTAACTTGGAAAAGGTGCTTTCCAAACCCAAGTAAGTGATTCCTCAAAGATAAAAAATGGGGTGGGCTTATTTATATTAACATCTCTTGGATTTGGTAAGTACTATACTCAGAGACGTTTACTTGCTATTGATAGAATACTCCTTTTGAGGGTAAGTATTGTATGAACTATGTGGTATTGTTGCTGAAGAATATTAAAAATATTAATTGATATAAAAATGATAGAATCCTTAAGAATTCCATCACTTTGTATTTATGAGAGCTATTTAGTGTTGTATAGTTTTGACTACAAAATGGAGCTCTTTATTCTAAAGCACAGTTAATTGGCAAGTGGTAATAAGAAGTAGAATTAAGAAGTGCTATTAAAACGCATTCATAAAATTTCACTGCCTTTCTTATTCTTGGTTTCAGTTCTTATTTGATAGGCCATAAAGTTGGAGGCAAAATGGACAGCTTCTAACATAGACAGCTTTTTAAAAGAGTGATTAACCTTGTAGAGTTCAGAGAATTAAAAGCTGGCAAGTGACATTCTAGGAAAATAACTAGTTTAAAAACCAGTGGAATAATAGGGAGATAATTTTCTTGCCTTGCTTTATTCCACCTTCACCAGCCCCTTGTCTTCCACTCTGTAAAGAATTAGCCTCCATCCTACTGATCCTGGATAAGTAAACTACTTCCTGCTCTGCAGAGGTGGGCGGATGGATGGGAGTTCTGAGTAAAATGGCTGAACATGAACAGAGGGACAAAGAGGTGGTTTGAGGCTATTAGAAAGAGTGGAAGAAAGGCAGGTCCTTTGGAAATCTTTTTATAAAATGTCTTTTTTTAAATGTATGTTCTAGTATGTGGATATTTAGGATAGAACATAATATCATTTCTCTGAAAGTAGTTTTGTCCTGTTTAAAAGCAGCCTAAATGCCCAGCAACAAGAGAGTGGGTTCATTGTATTATATTCATGTTGTATAGCAATGAAAATGAATGAACTAGAGTTACACGTATCAGTATTTTAAAAAATTTCATTAGCATTATATTGATCCAAAAATCAAATTGCTGAGGGACACACAACACAGATCACTACATGAATTTAGGAGCATGTGAAACAGCCGTGTATATTACTTAAGAATGCACACATGTATTGAGAAGGTATAAAGACACACATGGGAATGAGCAACAACAGATTCAGAAGGTGGGGATGGAGGAGAAACCAGAAAGGGGGGTGGGGCAGATGACACAGAGGAAGTTCTGCCTGATGTTTGTTTTTTAACCTGGATACTATATTAATCTATATAAGTTTTAGTATGGCTGAAATGTTTCATTAAAAAAGGAAGCAGCCTGGCATTATATCTCACGGATTCTACTTTGAGATCCAATAATAGAAATAATTGTAGAGATTCCTCTGTATGGTTGATTGTGTTGGATCCCCATAAAGAAAGGATGGCAAGCTATCTACCATTTAACCTGTTCATGTGAGGGAGCCTCTAACTAAGTGAGGTCCAACTAGTGCCTAATAGCTTGCCATTACCAGATGGGTACAGAAAATATCAGGGGGGACACTTTGTAAACTATATGATTATCTAAGCACTATGCTGTACACCAGAAACTAATACAAAATAATATTGAATGTGAATTGTAATTTAAAAAATTTAAAAAACTAAATAAAAGCAAAAAAGATTTGATTTTGAAAAAAAGAAAAAGTTGTTTCTCTCCGTACATCACCCAGGAATGAAATACTAATATTGAAATAGGAAAACGAACTTTTTCTAAAATCAGGCTCTCATGTGTTTTGAACTAAATGAATTTGGATCTGAGAGCATTATTGTGTCCTCGTATGTGATTCAAAGTAAAAATAATACTAAACACTAAAACATAAAATGTTTATTTGTACTGAAATTAAAATAGCTAGTTTTAAAATTGCCTGATGTGATGAATTGAGTGCAGCTGAACTTATATTTGGTGGAATTGTTGGGGAATGATCAGGGAACTGGATGTGCAGGTGACTTAGTATGTGTCTAATCTGCCAGTTGGGTAACCTCTACCTCTCATTTCCACAGAGCCAGACAAAAAAGATATAAAGAGGTCAAAATTTTAGGCCCTCACATTGTGTATCACCCAGAGTATGCCCAGCACCTAGTAGGCAATCAGTAAATACAGGATTAATGGGGGAAAAAAAAGGAATTCATCCTGTGAGCATGGATTTGATTAGAAATTGCAAAAATGTCCGTGGGAGCCAAGATTAATGAATAAAGATTGTGATCAGACTGGTACTATTTACTTATTTATTCATTTATTTATTTTTGCTTAAAATAAATAAATGGCTGAAATGTGAGGGATGATGTTTTATGGGAGGCACGTGATGTGACTCTGAATTCCCAAAGTGCGATCCCCCAGTTCTCACATCTTGGAAAAAGAATGTAGCCTCTCAAAGTGATTACTTTGGAAACCATGGATGTTCTCTACTTTTGTATTGAAATTTCGGTTGTATTGCTTTAAAAGTTCAGCAACGTAAAGTATGATTATATTTACTTCAGGAGCTTCGTGATAGGGGGAAAAATTAGCTGTGGTGTTTTGCAAGTGATTTCACAAAAGTTGCTGCACATTTCATTAAAATCTTGATATACATTTATTTAAAGGTCTTTGTGCTTTTTTCCTCTTACAAAAGTTTCTGGAGGAAAATATATCATTTCAGGAATTGTTTTTAAGGATGGATTAACTGAGGTTTTATTAGATAGGGCAAATTTTGCTTTGAATCCTTTCACTTAATAAATCAGAGCTGAGTGAATGTGTGCCAAGTCCCATGTATCCTCCTAGTGAATCGCTGAACCTGGCAGTTTTTGGGGACCCAGTAAACATCTTTCTTTTTATTTTTCTCTGTAATATGCTTATTGGAAACATTTAGGAATGCAAAGATATTCATCAAATTTAATTATAACTCAAGTAAAACAATTACAATAAAACTGGAATTTTATATTATAATACAATTTATAATAATTAAAATTTACAATACTTTTATAAAATTAAATTGATGATAATTAAATTAACCATCAAAAGATGAGGCAAATGGTAAATGTATAACCTCTGAAAACTGTGCATTGAGAACTATTTTCCACTATTGATTTCATATGTAACATGATAGATTTATTTTGTCTTTGTTTTCATTTTTAAATAGAGTCTTTGAAATGGGTTGATCTTTCAGAAGCAGTCTGTAGCTTTACTGTCTTTGTCTAATTCAGAAATATGGTTTTTCCTTTTTTTTTAAAAGTAGTTTAGGAATGATATAGTGTCTTAAATTTCTCTGGCAAGTTAGTAGCAAGTTTATTTCCTCCCATTTTAAAACTTGAATAAACAAAAACGTCTTTTGTACTTTCGTTGTCTTAAATACTAATGAAATATTTTCCCATGTCACAATATTTCTATCCAGGTTCACACGGCATGAATTCCAGCCGGGCAGTGTTTATGAGGTTCATTTCAAAGCACATGAATTTGGCTTCTTCCAAAAGGATAAATAATTCAGAATTGTTTGAGTATTTCAGATCAGTGATCATATACCATTGAATACCTAAAGATGCTGGCAGATTCAACTCTTAGTTCAAAATGTATACAATTTCGAATGGACATAGGACTGACAGAAGGAAATCTTTTTTTGTATTTGGATGGAAGAGTCCCAACTCCAGAACATATTATCAACCAAACATTTGGGAAACCCAACAACAAAGTTGGTTCTTAAAATTGCTTGGTAATTATTGTTCCATAGGGATCAGTCTAATTTAATATTGTCCAATGGTTGATCTTTTATTAAAATCAATTCAGATGTCAGTTTAAAGAAACTCTTTGCTTCTCCCAGCGTCTACTTCGAGGTTTAGATGATTTATTCATTAATGACAAAAACCAAATATAAAACAAACAAAAAAATTATATGCACATCTCATTAACATCACTAAGTGGGAAAAGAACCTCTACAGGCAGACCTCAGAGATATTGCGGGCTCAGTTCCAGAACACTGCGACAGAGAGAGTATCGTCATAAAGAGAGCTGTAATCATTTTGCTAATACAGGGGTCTTGTTATCACTTTATAATACTGTATATGAAGATCTGTGAAGCTCAGTCAAAGGAGCTAATTTAAGCCAATTTGGTTGTTCACATTTACTGGCTTCTTTTTGATATTGTAAGTATTGGAAACCCCAGTAATTACCTGTAGGTGAGGACTTAAGTCTCCTTCCTAACCCTCTCTCTACCAGGTTGTATGTTAGTCCAAACAAAATTCTGCAACACATACTCCTTTTAGCAAGCAGGCACAAAAGCAGTCATTCAAACTCTTCCATAAGCATCTTGGAATTCTAATTCCGGGTTTTCTTGGTCTTCTGACAGTGCCTTGCTTCAGGGATTTACTCGAGGCGTAGGAGGAGCCGGATTCCACTTTTAGTGGGTGTTAGGTGACGAAACCCTCAGATAACTGGTAGAATGGGATACTTTCGAATCCTATCCTTAAGACACCACTCTTCAGGGTGTGGACTGTTGGGTTTACAAGTTCTTTGAGGGTGAAGGCACCTGAGCAGTATTTCTGGACAGGCCACACATCTTAGATGATACATTTTATTTTACACCTCTGATGTTTAGGGGAGATAAAGGCAGTTTGCCAAGATGTTCTTAGGAAAGGCTGCTGGATTATGGGTTCTTGATTAGTCTTTCTCTCATGCCAGCTAAGCATCCCTCTAGTGTCTCTGTCTCATTAAGGTACTCAACTGTTAATTATGTAGGTTGAACCCAACTTTCATAAACGTGGGAGTAAATGACTTATATCTGAACACATGGGCACTGGTTAGATACCTACTCTGAGCCTAGACTATTGGTTCTTCCAGCTTGGATTTTTGACCATGGGGCTCGTGAACACCTGTCAACTTCATAACCAATCATTGCCTAATTGTTTCTTCCTGAAAATAATGTTTTACATTTTAGTACTGACCTTGGGTATTCACAGACATTTCCAAACAAAGGAAAATAAGCCCATGCTGGGTTCCCTATAGAAAGAGGACAGACATTTGTTGAGCATGTACTTTCTGTTAGGCTCCGCAGATGCAGCAAAATATATGACATTAGTCACCCTTACCTCCATGGAGCTAAGGTCTATTAATGAGAGCAGCCAGAGAACATAAATTGCTGTAATGCAAGGCAAATTAAGTTAATTGCTGTAAGAAGGAAAGAAAGGGCTGCATACACTTGGTATCCTCAGTGTTGGAGTCTCTTCCCTCTGAAAATCATTAACAAGTTATCATCCTTTGGAAGCTAGGTCAGATCTGTCGCAGGTAAATTACACTGCCGGAGGGCAGCATTCAGTTACTAGGCAACACTGCTAATGTGTAGTAAGTTATTTCTTTTTCAGGGCTCTGGAGCTTCAGTCGGAGAGTCACCTAGAAGTGGATGCATCTTGCAATGACCGCTGACTTTGATTTTAGGCTCTAGATTCCTGAATGAGGGCTTGTTTCCACAACTGACTTGGGAAACTGGGTTTTACTTAAATCTTATTAGAGCCATGCTAAGTACAGTTAGGTTCATAATGGAAACACTCATGCTTTCCCTCCAAAGAGTTTGGTGACCTTGCTGTTATGTGTTATTTCTTGCCTTTAAGCCATCAAGTTTGTAAGTGCTATTGATAGAAAAGTCAAAGGACTGACTGACTTATAAAGGAAATTGAATTCCTATATCAGTAATGCATTGATTAATAATACTTTTAACATGACAGACTAATAAAGACAAACATGGCATTGTGCATACATTTATTAATCATATTGCAACTCAGTGTCCAGTCTATTTGAAATTTATTGAACTTTCAGTCTACTTTGAGATAGTTATGGGGACTTAAGGAGGGTGTGAATTCTTTGAGCCTAAGGAAATAATTTCTGCTTTTTCAGTTTTATATTCTACTAAAACATTAGCCTCATTAATATGCATTGTTAATTATAGAGTAAATAATATTTGTTGCACATACCAGAATGTTGATTAAAATCTATTAAAAAGTATATCAAGATGATCTCATGGTAAAAACTAAGAAGGGCATTTTTAAGTATCTTGACATATTTTTTTCTAACCAATTGCATAGTTGTTTCCTGAAGATACCACACCACTACATGCTCTGCCAATGATAAAGGACTGTATTTGGTGCTATTTCTGGAAATATATATAGAAAAATTGTTGGTAACACTTTCCTTCCTTCCTTGTTCTTGTGTTTGGTTTGAGAGCAACTGTCCTTATTTTGCCATCAATCTGTTTAACGATACCATCATCATTGAAAGACAATATCCCAATGAATATTTTTTTTTGCTCCTTCTGGTTTGATTCTCCATCAAAGAGCTAACTTTTGTCACAATGTTACTGGAATATTTCTAATGCCTAAGTTAGTTTTTAAAAGTTCTTTATGCTCCTACATCATGACTCATATTTTATTCTTTTACAGGAATTTTAAACAGTTGTCAGGTGAAATGGAATTTATGACAATCAATGGAACAACGTTAAGGAATCTTGAAATCCTACAGAATCAGGTGAGGTAAACATAAGGGCTAGTTGATTCAAAATGGTTTTGAAAACAAACTTTGAAATAAGGTAGCAGTTTCTTCTTAGGAGTGCAGGTGAAAACATCAATATTATCTTCAACTGACTGCTTTGCCTGTTATCTGTTTATTAGTTGATAATTGTAGCACCGGCTTTTTGGAGATTCACAGTATAAGAAGTGCTTCTTTGGGGTTCCTTTGGGAGCTATAGAGCTCTCCTTTTTAATGATTGAAGTAATGTGCTCCTCCAGATAATTTCTGTGTCAAAAATTTCTTTGGAAGAGTATCATCTTTGAAAATTAATATGAAGTGGATTTTTTTGTCTGCTTGATTATATTTTTCTACATTTTTCTTAAAATGTTTGCAGTTTTATTTCATTATGCAGCATATAAAACAAGTTACTGTGATATTCAATTAAACTGTAAGATGCATATTATTTCCCTTTACAAAGTTCCATCATTGTTTATTTGCCCTTTATTGATGAATTAGGAAGATAATGGAGTCATTGAAATTATTGCTTTCATTTATTAAATTGTCACTTGGTAATGTGGGATATTATATTATAAAATTAATGTTATCATAACAAAGTCATAGAAATAAAAAGCAATTTCAAGTCCTTTGAGTAAGTAGTGGAGAAAATGAACCATCTGAGTCAAATGGTTTAAAGCTCTTCAGAAATATTTATTACTGTTGTGAATTATATTAAACACTGAAATTATTCCCTGACTCCTGGATCTGTGTATTACTTATTAGTTTCTTCTCCTCTTCCAAATTATCCTGGTACACTAGAGTCCACCATACTTGTATTCAATAACATTTTTACCTTATTCTATTATCCAGAAGTGAGAATCTTTCCCACAAGCCTTTCTCATCAACTCCAGATACATCTCCACGATAGGAAACAGTAGTAGGAATAAAAGGACATTTCTTGAATGAAGAAGCGCTCACAGCCAGAGCCTGCAGACCCAGCCCTGGCATTCCAAGCTTTCCTTATTCTGCCGCATCCTCCCTGTTCAAATCCTGCTACTGTGTGCAGTCAGTTCTGAAATCACATTCCTAAGGCAAAAATCATCTGTAATCAAAATGGCCTTTAAAAATCCTTTCTTTATCAAGACTTGGACCCTTGTAGAAATAGAAGCTGAGAATGAACATCCGAGTGTCTTCACACTTCAGCTTTGGCCTCCCTTACAGATAAGCAGTGAAAAGGGTAATTAGGTGTCAAGAAGGGCAGAGGTATAGCAGGACTTGTGTCTCCCTCATTTCTCTTTATCCCTATCTCTCTATCTCATCTCTCCTTCCCTAACCCTCTCTCCCCCTCTCTCTCTCCCTCCCTTCCTCCCTCCCTCCTTTCTCTTCCTTCTCTCTCCCCCCTCCACCCCTCCCCTGAGCCTGCTTCTCCAGTGATGACAGATAATTGGAACATGATTCCCCTCCACTGTCCTCTTCCTGGGAAACTTCACTGCAGGCAGGCCCGTGGGCCCTTGTCTCAGAAAGGGCAGGGCTGTTGCTGACCTGGACCCTTGTCGATCTGATCAGCTCTGCCTGTCCAGCTCCGTCCTTGGAGCCTCTCTGACTGTAGCTGCTGTGTGTGCTCCGCTTTAAACTCCTAAGGCCCGGGGAGCTTATGTCATACCTTATGTAGTTTATTTCTGCCAAGTGGCATTGTGTCCTAATTATGCGTCTTTTCTCCCGAACTCGGATATAAGTGCCCTCAGGGAGGGAACATGTCTTAATATACCTTTGCCAATCATACAGCTGAATATATGAGGACGTATTCTGTATCTGCTTGATGATTTGAAGGAAAAGGAAAAAGTTTTTAAAAAACCACTCAGGTGAAAACTGCAATTTTATGTTCCAAACAAGATTTAATCTATTCTTAGACTTTTTGTAATACAATGAAATCTTGGTTAAAATAAACCATTATCTCTAGTTAGTTGTAATTTTTTTTATGACAACTTTCAAATAGCAAAGTATAGATAGATAAACTTTTACTAAGGATTTAATAAACTTTTACTAAGAATTTAATAAAATAGACTAAAATAAAACCCTTCCAGGGTAAATTCCCCAAGGGCAATGCAAGTTTCCGTCTGTCTCCGATACCTTCTACTTGTTCAGTGTTGTCATGAGAACTTCATTCTTTACAACAGTGATTCTGAGGCAGTGGGAGATACTGAATTGCCAAAGGAAATTAAATTATCTTCACTATATTTCCCAATGCAGAAAAACATATATTTTTAAGATGCTAAGGACAAATATATATAGTTCAAAAGAGATTTCTGAATAATTTATACTTAGTTAACCAAAAATGACACAGAGTAGTTCTTTTCTGTGCAAAATATCAATACTTTCTATATATTTTGTGTACGTGTAGATAGGCGAGGTCTGTCCAGAAAGTATCCAGCCACATACTATAAAAAACAGACATTTACTGAAGAATATGCAGGATATAAGAAACATTGTACATAGGACAGTGACGCCTCTGTCCCCTTCAAAGTACGCACCTTGGGGCCTCACACAGTTCTAATTGCCATCAGCTGCCCCATCATATTTTCCTGAACCTCATTGATGTTCTGAAATCTCTTCCATTTCAAAGGTGATTTTAGTTTTGGGAAACGACAGAAGTTTAAGGGTACCAGATCTGGGCTGTAGGGGGGCTGAATCACCTGGGCAATTTGATGTTTCATCAAAAAAATCTGCATTAAACGTGATGCACAAGCAGGTGCATTTTGGTGATGAAGCTGCCAGTCACCAGTTGCCCATAGCTGCAGCCTTCTGAATCTTCTGAATAGTTTCTGTGGAAGAATGTTCAAGTAAAATTTGGGCAGATTCATTGCTCTAGTCACTCAGTTAGTTTGAATGCCACAGCCATATAGTACCTATGCTCACTCAATGGTGTCCACCGCCCCCACTGACTAGTACAGTGAAGATGTCATTTTTCATGCATGCGCATTCCAATCCACTCTCCTTGGCTGCCAGGTTACATTGATGTAGAGCAAACTGTTCTCATTCTGTTAACGATGGTTAGATTTTTTTCTAGATAGATTTCGTGTGTGTGTGTGTGTGTGTGTATTATCTTATATATTACACACATACTCCTTTATCAGACATTACATGAACACCATGAGCCGTACTTTATGCTAGGTGTATATAAATAATATTGAAAATTATGATACATGGAATAATTAGGGCACATGATCAACTAGCAATTTTGGTACAAATACAATTGTCTAGTTAATAAAACTTGTTTTCTGGTCTTTCTTAGACTGATATGAAAACCAAAGGAAGTTTATTTTGGGTTTTAGACCATACTAAAACTGCATTTGGGAGACGGAAGTTAAAGAAGTGGGTGACTCAGCCACTCCTTAAATTAAGGTAAAGGGAATTGTGTGTGTGTGTGTGTGTGTGTGTGTGTGTGTGTGTGTTTCATATGAAATTATATGAAGTTGTGAAATTAAAGGCATATTGGCCTCCTTGAAACCAAGGTTTTTATGACTTAAAAGAACATAATTTTAAGTTGGGGAACATTTTATTTTGTATGTAGTAGTAGGTTGTCTGATACTGTAAGGATTTTCCCTTTATCCTCAGAATGGGCCAACTTGCAGATTGGAAGACTTGGGGTATGTTGGGGAAAGTGAGTTATGCAGCTAGTTTGGGTCATCGGTAGTATACAGTGGTAGGGGACTGGAGAGATGGGGTACCGCCTTTTGTAGAGGGCTTTGAAGGCGAGGCTGAGGAGTTGGTAGCAGAGGAAGTTAATTCAGTGATTCTGAGCACAGGAGTGACAGGATCAGAGCTGGGCTTGTGCTTAGGTGGGGACAGTGATGGTGGTAGAGGCAAGTTACCACGTTTATGGAGAGGTTCTGAGGACCTGAGTGAAATCAGTATCAGTAGGAATCTGAAAGAGAGATCAGGTGTAAGACCTTTAGGACAGTAGAATGAGTAAACTAGGAGCACCTTTATTACATACCAAGCACTATGCTAGGGGTTTTCGTGCATTTCTCTTTCAAACTGCACAATAGCCTGACTGTTTGCCACATTTTATGTTGTACTTAGTAAATAGCCATCTTCAAAAAAGGATAGCAGGTATTGTTATTAATATTAGTAATAAGCTTTAAGAAACTGTTTTGATGATGATGATTACCAGATCACATCAGCTTTCAGTGGGCCATTTCGATTTTTCTTCTTGACCATAAAGACCTTCAAACAGAGAAAGCTGACTAAGTAAAGAGGAAATTCTGAAAATGGAAATACCTACTTCGGTTCAGTATTCAAATGAAATAAGGATACCTCATGGAGCAAGAGCAGACGAGATGCCTTTCTGCAGACAGTCTGTGGACAGCAGCCTGTGAGTGTTGTATTCTGGAGGATGGAAGGACATTCACCTAAGCACCCACAGCAATTCCTAGTATTTTATTTACTTGGTTAAAATATTCATCAGAAACAGATGCAGAAGCAGACGTTTTCATGTAAATAAAATTTTTTGTTTCTATTGTTAAATTTGTTTTCTATAACCAAGATTAATTTGAGATAAATTCAGTAGGCCATGTTGTAAGCTCTTGAGAGACTAAATCATGCCGGGGTGTCCAACCTGCGGCCCGCAGGCCGCATGTGGCCCATGATGCTGTGAATGCAGCCCAACACAAAATTGTAGCTTTATTTAAAACATGAGATTTTTTTGTGATTGAGTGTCACAGTGTATTTAATGTGTGGCCCAAGACAACTCCTCTTCTTTTGGCTGAGACTCCAAAAGGTTGGACAGCCCTGGTAGCCCTTGGGATCCTACCTTCCCAGAAAGGCCGAGAGAATATATGCCATGCACTGAACACCGATGCCTTCAAGTGTGAACTTTAAACTGGCCTTATGTAGCTGAAAACAAACACAAAACTCTTTCCTTTGCCCTTTTTATTTTAGGTCATAGGTTTATAACTTTCATCTTCTTAATCCTTTAAAATCCATTTCAAAAGAATACCAGTTAAATCTTAACAACACTTGCAACTTATTCCAAACAAATACGTTGAGAAAATCTTCAGCTGATTAGTCAGGGTGTCAGTTTTGTATCTAATGTCTTTTTATTCCCCTAAACTAACATAGGTGCCAGGCAGATCACATCAATGGGTTGGTTCGTCCAGGCGAATGTTCTGTCTCTGACATCTGCAGCCAAATGTTTGTTTAGGGCCAGGTTTCCTCCTATACTGAGATCATAGAACAAATAGTTGGTGACAAGGGAATGTAGCAATATAAAGTGGATCTTCCACAGCTCTCCCGGAGCCCATTATTTGTCAGTCATCCATGAATTCTCTTAAATCCCTTAAGATCTCCTTTATATTTTTAGCCTATTTTAGCTCCCAGGCAGTCCTGTAGTTTGTAAATCCAGGACCAAATGTTTCAGGTTTCAGAGGATTTTTTCACTTCCCACCTTTTATTCTGTATAATGACTTCCTTCATGCAGAATTTACTAGTGACTTTTAGAAAGTATAAATGGCTTTTGCCCTTCACTTACTGAGTCGAAGAATTCGGTTAGATTACTGAGACTGGATTTTACTTTACTGCAGCCACACAAGTTTTTATAAATAGGTTGTGCTTTCTTATGTGTTTGATACTTTTGGTCAGTTCTGTTAATTTTAGGCAGGAAGATAAGATTCTCCAGTGTAGTTCTCTAGCTGTTGCTACTGCTTCTTCTTTTTTTTAAAAGGACCCGAGAATATGTTGATTGATTTTAGAGAGAAAGGAAGGGAAAGAGAAAAAGAGAGAGAGAAAGATTGATGTGAGAGAGAAACATCAATCGGTTGCCTCCTGTATGCACCTTGACTGGGGATAAAACTTGCACCTTTTGGTGCAGAGACGATGCTCCAGCCAACTGAGCCACCTGGCCAGGGCATCTCTGGCTTCTTATAAATGACTGTCACATTTGCAAACCATTAGTCCTAAGAACTTTTAAAATTAAGTTATATTATATTCATTTGTTTTGAGGTTCTATCTTTGAATTTTTCCTGCTTCTTTGAGTTGATATGGTCTTGTCAATCCTTTATATACACGCAATATGTATTTTATTAGTTTGGTAAAAGCCTGAAAATGCAAATTCTGCTTGTAAATCTTGATTGAAGGGGGGAAGTCTTTACAATGATGCTTTAGGGAAAATATTAATTTTCAAGGCAGATTTGGTCATCTTAGAAATATTCAAGATTCAGTAACTTACTCTATACAGGGTCCAGCAGAAGTAATACCTGCTTGAGTGTGGTTGTGGTTGATAGGGTCTACATGTGAGTGTCTCGCATGAGATGGATAGCAACTTGAACATTTCACCTAAAATATCATATGGTGTGCTTGAGTGTGATATTGTTACAGAATTACATGTCTATGATTTTGTAATAAAAAAGGGACATTCTTTGTGCCAGACCCTGTATTTTAAGATATCTAACAAAAGTAGTTGTACATTTCTTTTCACGGGTACCTCCTCTTCTACCGCACCTTAAATGTTGATGTTCCCCTGGATTCTCTTCTGGGGCCATGTCTTTCTTGCAGCACTACTTAGAATCTAGCCCGTGGCCACAGCCTCTCCTATACCTCACATGCTGCTGATGACTTGGTCACCATTATTTTCAGAAGCTCCAGACCCACCCACATTTGCGAGGGCATCTCTGCCTCGGGAAATGTTCAGTTTGAGTGGGCAAAGCAGATGGGAGAGGCACCTTTCCTTCTGTGAGAGAGAGGTTCCTCGGAAACGCAGCTGCCCGCCGTGTGTGTGCACAGGCACGTGCAGAGCAGCAGAGCATTAACCATGAAGCAGACTCTGAGAAATGTTTCTCTGCTTCTAATGGATGAATTAATTTGATTAACAATGAAAATGTTGAGTCTTTCCAAGATACAGTAGTGTATCATTTTGCCTTTTTGTAAAATCACTTTTTATGAAAGACCGTTGGATCAAAGTCTTTTCATGAAAGGATTTTTGTCTATGGAGGAAGCCAAGCACCTTCATGCCTCTGGTCTTGCCCTTCTCTATTTCTCCTCTGCACTGCCCATAGATTATTTTACAAATGTGTATTTGATTATGTTGCTCCTTACTGTTTACAGCTTTTACAACACACAGAAGTGTACTTATTTCTGGGCTTTTGTACAATCTTTTTTTTTTTCCCCCGGAAGTGGAACCTTCATTTTTGTTTCCTTCCTGGTTTGCTGGCTGCTGCTTGTAAGTTTCCTTTGCTAGCTTTTCATTCTCTGTGTACCCTTTCAGTGTTGGCGGTCCTGAGACCTTGTCCTTAGGAGCTCAGCTTTCTTCCTTACCTTATCCTCCTCTCTCTTCTCACTGTCTCCTGTCCTGCCCATGTACACTTACCTGTTCCCATGACTATAAATATCAAAATGTCAGTGATTCCCAAATTTGTATCTCTGGTCCTTACTCTCTTCTCTCTAGGCCTATATATTCAGATTAGATTCAGAAGCACATAGGTGTGTCACAGACATCTCAGCCGTATTGTATTCAACCCTGTGCTTCCTCCTGGTTTCCCCATTCCAGGAACCAGCTTCTAACAATTTGCATAGGCCAGAAACCTTGCCTTTATTCTGGATATTCCCTTTCTGACAACCACATCTAATTTAATACTAGGTCCTACTGCTTTTACCTCTAAAATATATCCAGAGTTTGTGTATATCTTACCATCTCTATTGTACTTTTTTTTTTTAGCATTATACAATTAATATATTGAAATTTCTGGACAGGCAGTACATTCACATAGGTCCAGGGTTTAGAAATCTGAAAAGATATATAATGAAATGTTTGCTTCTTTATCCCTCCCCTACATCTGCCTAGTTCCTACAGGATAATCATGGTTATTATTTTCTTGCGTAGCCTTCCAGAGATTTTTTGTTTTAAAGAGCAAATAAGCAAATATCAATATGTGTCCCTCCTCTTTTTACATAGATGGAGCATAATATATGTAGTATTCTATATTTTGTTTCTTTCCCTTAATAGTATAAGATAGTTATTTTAAATTGTGCATCATTCAGTCTCATTGACAAGACATGTTCCTTTTCTTAAGGAATTTCTAATCTAATTCTGTCAAGGCATGGGCTCCTCATAAAGTGAAGGAGACGCAGACAGGGGAAGCTTTGGTATCTACGATAAAATACTGTTACTGTGTAGCTCAAGACCAAAATTAGAGCAAACAAAGGATATTTTATAATTCAAATAAGATTTTTAGAGAACAGCTTAAGAGAATTAAGGATGCTTAGTTTATTCTTGTCATTTAAATCACATAATTAAAATTAAGAAAACTGAAAGTCGTTGGTATTAGGATATAGGTCCTTGACAATTGTCTGTACTTTCGTGTAATTTTTTAAAGCACTAAGTACATTTTCATGATGGTTAATTGTCTTGAATAATTAAATAACTTTTATTTTGGTAAGCCTCTATGTTTGGAGTATTATTCATGGTTGTATTCCTGAATCATAGCCCTGGCCAAGATACAAAGAATGTCATGTATTTCCTCCACTTAACATTTAATGTATAACCAGAAAACTAAATGACATTTTTAACTTTCTGGAACTTCTTGAAATTAACTAAGAGGCCCTAATTATTCTTCGTGGTTCCCCATGAGCCTGTCAACACAATGTTCACCTGTGGCAGCTCTGATTTTACGTCGCCCATTGACACACAGCACTGCTCATAAGTGGGAAGGAAGAGTGGAAGGTGGTTTGTAACGGAGGGCTGTGATTGGTTGGTGTTGACCCTGTGCCTTTGCTGTGTGAATGTGAGTGAAAACAGAACGGGGACTGCTGCTGCCAAGAGAAAGGTGACCCTAAACGCTTCTTACCTGGATGTCTTCTCTGTTACTGTATGTGGATGAACTGGCATCTCATGGGTTGCAACTGTCCAGGGACCTGTAGCTGGTCTTTGCTTTGTTCTACAGTATCAAGGCCTGTAGTGTGATCTAGGCTGGCTCGAATGACCAGCAGCAAGTGGCAACTTTCATTCATGCGGAGAAGGAGAAATACAGGAGAAGATAAGGAGGGAGAGGTATATATATCTTTTCCTAATTGGCTCTTCCAGCTTTATTGTCCTCTCATTATGCCCTTATGGATAGGAATTTTCATAATGTATCCACTCAAAAGGCTGTGGGACGACTTCATTTTCTGTGGCTTTAATGTCTTAAAAATGTTTCCCTATATGCAAAAAGTAGGTATATTCCATAAAGTATAACAGGCATCCTTTTAGGATATAGCTGAGCTTGATAAAAAAATAAATAAATAAGGAGAGATTCAGGAACAGATTGAAAACAGAGCTGTGAATGGAAGTGAGTTGACTGGTGTTGCAGCTAGCTGCCCTGGAGGCTTTTGAAGATGTTGGTACTCAAAAGGACTGGGTTATAAAAAGCCTTGTGGGAAACAGGAGTCAAAGCCTTGCATCTGTTTAAGTTAGGGAGCCTATAGTAATGTGAGACACTCAAAGGATCATACTCTCAGGAAAGAGGGGAACAAAAAGATAGGTCTGTCTTGGTCTCTTTTCATAGGGAAAAAGTTTCCAAAAATTCTTCATCTCAGGACCACCCTCACTCTAGTTTGCTATTCCAATATGTATTATCTGTGTGGTCTAGCAATGTCCAAGTTGTGAAATTTATTTGAATTGGTCCCATTGTACCTAAGGGTTAGCAGCAGATTGGAGGCAAATGCAGATCCTCCCTTTGCCAGTCTAGGCCTCTGAGGAATCCCAAAGAGGAAGAAGCTCTTTGGTAAGCTCACGAACCAGAACCAAAGCTGCAAATGAGGAGGGGATACAGCAGCCAGCAGTGTGAGTCAGCAGAAATTGTGACCAGTAGAACTATTAGAATCCCTTCAGATAATGGAATTCGGAAGATAAATAGCAAACTGCCAAGTTAAAAGAAATACAAAAGAAGAGAAAAAAACATGAGCTCAGAACAAAACTAACATCCAAAGAGATCAGCTCGATTTTCAAAAAGAACCACATTCAGCTTTTAGGAACAATGGGTTAAACAGGAATAAAACAATAACTGAAATGTCAGATGATATTTGAAGAAGTTACCTAGAGTGTAGCTCAGAGAGACAATGTGCTAAAAGATGAGATTGGAAGACAAGTCGAGAATTACATGGTCTAATGTAATCCTCATCAGCTTTGCAGTAGAAGAAAATTAATAGGGAGGAAGACAATATTCAAAGACATAGTAAAGGATGAGGATTTCTGATATTTCATGAGAGCTGTCAATCTTTAGGTTTAGAAACACAGTGAACCCAAAATGCAATTGAAAACAAATCCACATTTTGGGAAATCACATGACATCAGAGATAAAAAATCTTAACAAAGAACCAGAGCTCAAAGAAAGATCACCTGTAAAGCAATGAATATTACATAACTAATTTGATTTCTAATTTCCCCACCTGTTTTGTGCTTTATTTTCTTTCTTTTGGTGATTTCTTTCTGATTTTTTTGAGTAATTTTAATCATTCAGTACCCCTTCCCCCCCTTATGACAGCTTGGTAGTTTGTATGTCTGTTTTTATTATCTGTTTTTTCTATCAACTCTTACTCATTTGGTTTCTTTATATGCTTAGTTTTTTGTGTACTGGTTATATTATTTGGGAATATATATTTGTAAAGATTTTATTTATTTTTTTTAGAGGTAGGAAGGAAGGGAGAAAGAGGGAGAGAAACATCAATGTGTGAGAGAAACATTGATTGGCTGCCTCTCACACAGCCCCAACTGGGGACCTGGCCTGCGACCCAGGCAGGTGCCCTGACCAGGAATCGAACTGGTGACCTTTCGGTTCGCTGGCTGGTGCTCAATCCACTGAGCCACACCAGCCAGGGCTGGGTGCCACGACTTGTGTGGAGTAGTGGTCCCTGAATGGGGGCGACAGGAGATTGAGAAAGACACAACACAGTTTAGAGAAAAGAGGGGGCCAGGTGGGGCATTGTCCTCTGATGGAGAGACAGTGACCTTGAACACAGTCTTAGCATTTATTTTATAGGAGTTGGTTAGATAAAGCTCAAGGGAGTTTTGCAGACTTCAGGGAATGCTGTGGGCATGGATTGTTTCATTCCCAGCTATCTACATGCTAAAGCTTTCTCCTGCAGAGCTTGCAGTCGTCTTCAGCTGAAGCTTGCGGTTATTTACTCCCTTCTCAACACCCATGGGCTCTGACTGCCATCAGCTGCTGGCCTGCTCTGCTTTGCAGATGCAAGCTGGTCAAGTGTGTCTTTGCCAAGCACTCAGCCTGCTTTTGACGTCAGCTTTCACAGTTTTCCATGGCTGGGAATATATTTTTAAGCATAATATGAAGGCTAGAATGAAGGTGCTTTCTCCTGGACAGGATGATTATTTGCTTCTGCCAGATTCTTGGTGACACTACCCATCCTAATTCAGGTTCAGTGTTTGACATGTTTTAGTGCATTCAAATGATGCCAATTCAGATTGCAAGTTCATCCTTATTTGAGGCCAGCTCATTTTTACAACAGATTCTTCTGGAACCTCTTTGGTACAAAAATGGTTTTAACTATTAGATTATTTCTCTGGGCTCTTGCTTTCTTTTAGATTTTAGTATAGTCATTCCTGACCATTTTGTTAGCTTTCTTTTTTTTCCTTTTTGATGCTTTTATGAACGTTTTTATGCTTAATTTAGCTTTTGAAATTGTCCTCAGTGGGGATGGTCTGAAAGTACCATTCCTACTGCTACCAAGAGCAGAAGTCATGCTCTTTTCAAAAAATCGACTGTGGCCTAAACTGATAATGGAGAGTAGCTGTCAAAAAATTGTTCTATCCAATATTCTGAAAAGGGTGGATTGTTTTCTATTGGTGAAGATGATGACTCATTAGAACATGAGTAATGAAAGTCATTAAAAGCTTGGTGGGTGGGTGGTTTACAATTTGGAATAAGGTAAATATTCATAATACCTCTTTAGAATATAATTTCATACATGAAATAAAACTTTTCTTTCATGATCTGTAAGGTTTTGAGCATAATATTTATGAATAGTGTCACAGTGCATCTCATTACGCAAGTCACTCCTTTTCCCCTCTCCTTCCCTTATCATACACAATTCCTATTAATTCTGTGTTCTCAATACCTCTTGACACTATGAGCTATTTTCATTCCTATATTCTCTACCCAAGTCCGATTATTAACATCGTTCTCCTGGATTACTGCAACAGCCTTCTGACCAGTCTCCCTGCTACTGCTGTTTTGTCCTTTCAAACGTTGCCAGTTGGCTCCCATGGCTCCCAGGATAAAGCCAGAGCTCCTATGTGGTCTGCATTATTCACATGACCAGGGCCCTGCTTACCTTTCTAGCTCCTACTATCACATTTTTACTCTTCGTCTTCGTCTGCTTCTACAATTGGTACTTTGGAAGCACTCAGTAATTGTTCGCTGAATTAATGGTGTATGTGAAGGATGAAGCTAGGTAGATCCAAGTAATAATGCTTAGGCCCTAGGAGAGGGCTCATGATTCATATTTCTACTAGAAATGTGGTTAGGTTGTTGGTTTAGCCATATTGCATGACCAGTGTGTTAATATCTGAGTTTAATTCATTTTATATAAATTGTCTTACAAGAAAACCTTTCAAAAGAAATGAGAACAACAAGAAGAAACCTCTCCTCAGCAATTTGTATTTTAACTTTTTTTCCCTAAATAACCTTAGATGAGAATTATAAAGGCATCTTTATGAATAGCAACCAGCAGGTACAGACTCCATCACATGTCTTTACATTGGCAATAGCTGTAGGCCATGTACTGAGTTGCTGAGTGACAGCCATACACAACAAACTCTAATGTCATCACCCAGTTCATCTTCAAATGTGAAGGACTCCAGGGACGCCCACATTAGTCCTTGAGGTTTTGGTTGTAAAAAACAACCCTAGTCATCCGTCATCCCCAGAACCTTAAGTTCATTGTTTTTTGTCATACAGAATGAAATGACTCAGGTTTCTTCTTTTCATTCGTTTACAACGTATGGTATTCTCAAGATCCATCCATGTTGTCGCAAATGGCAATATTTAATCTTTCCTTATTGCTTGAGTAGTAGTCCACTGTAGATATGTACCACATCTCCTTTATCCAGTCATCCATTGGAGGACACTTAGGTTGTTTCCATGTCTCAGCCATCGTGAGTAATACTTCAGTGAACATAAGGATGTATATATCTTTACAAATACGTGTTTTCAAACGTTTCTGGTAGATACCCAGAAGAGGGATTGCTGGGTCATATGGCAACTCTATTCTTGATTTTTTGAGGGACCTTCCTATTGTTTTCCATACTGGCTGTCCCAGATTACATTCCCACCAGCAGTGTATGAGTGCTCTTTTTTCTTTACATTGTCTCCAATACTTGTTATTTCCTGTCTTGTTATAATAGCCATTCTAACAGGTGTGAGGTGTATCTCATTGAGGTTTTTATTTGCATTTCCTTTATAGCTAGTGCATTTGAGCATCTTTTTAAATATCTATTGGCTATTTGTACGTCTTTTTGGGAAAAGTGTCCTCTGCCCATTTTAAAATTGTATTGTTTAGTTTTTTGTTGTTAAATTGTATGAATTCTTTATATTTTGGATATTAGCCCCTTATTGCAGTGTCATTTACAGGTGTCTTTACCAATTGGTTGATGGCCTTACTGTTTTGTTGATGGTTACTTTTGCTGTGCAGAAGCTTTTTGGTATGATGTAGTCCTATTCACTTATTTTTCTTTTACTTCCCCTGCCTTTGGGGTCAAATTAATAAAAACCTCTTGGAGACCAAGGTCTGTAAATTTAGCACCTGTGTTTTATTCTGTGTGTTTTATTGTTTTAGGTCTTATATTTAAGTGTTTAATCCATTTTGAGTTACTTTTTGCGTATGGTGTCCAGTAGCAGTCTAGTTTCATTCTTTTACATGTGGCTAGCCAGTTTTTCTAACACCATTTATTGAGGAAGCTTTAGAAGGTAACATGCTTTAAGATCAACTGTAGAATACTCTAGGGCATCTTGGAATAATATCTTTATTCTCTCCTAATTGACAGTGCTACTTCCTGTTTTATTGACTGTCACTAAACCTCTTTCTTTGCTCGAACCAGAGTAGTTATTCTCTGTTCTAGTGGGCTGACATACTGTTTTCCAGTTATTTGGAAAGTCTTCTCACTCCTACTAATGCAAACTGTTTTATTAAAAATTTGATTAGAAATCGTTTTTATTTCTTTGTATTCTGATCTGCTTATAGGAGATAAAGTACAATTATAGCTGCCTCAGTGACAGGAGGTCTGTCGTAAACAGTGCTGCACACCCTCTCACCTTCTCCCCGTCTGGGGTAGACATTGGTAATGATTACAGCGTTCTTTCTCAATGCAGCCTGCTAACCAGATGCAACGATAGTACTTCAAGGCACTGCTACCAGTCAGATTTAGCACTTGAGATCCCAGATCTAGCTTTCCCTGTGTAATCCTTCCTTGTTCACTCACACAGAATAACTTTGTGTATCAGTGTCTTAAGTTTTATCTACATATAGGTATTTCCAGGCTTATATTGTGTGTGCTATTTATTTCTCCCCTCTCCTATGCTGTTTGTTGAGGAACCTACCAAACAAATTTTGTAACAAGTCAGTAAAGATCACCATAAAGATGATGATGGTAATGGCTAACATGTTTTGAGTAGTTACTGTGTACTAGGCACTGTACTAAGTGGTTAACATGTATTACTTCACTAAATTCTTGTAACAGTTCTATGAGGGGACATTGTTAGTCTCATATATAGATGGAGAAACTAGAGCAAGGCTAAATAACTGGTAAGTGTAGAGCTGGGATTTGAACCGATGTCATCTGCTTTCTCAGCCCTAATTATTAACCTCTGAGCTGTTACCTTCCTGTAACAAATGAAGGCTGGGTTAAGTCCAAAATAATTCAGAGTGAACATGCTTTTGCCTGTGGTGTCACTAGGCTAAAATAAAAGCCACTACCTTTGGATTTTTCCAGATTGCAAACCAATTTAGCACAATGCAACCTTTTCAGTCTCTTTCTAGAAATTTATAGTTTTGTGTCTATTTAAAAAAATGTGCTGGTGGACTTCATAAATATAATTTAGGTTTGTATTAACCTCTTTTGCTTTTATCTTTTCATATCTCAGACAACCTTTATAATTTTTGAGAGAGTAGCTATCTTTGTAGGCTGTCTTATACGTTCACAGATGGCATTATTTTATCTGTCCTTATACCATCTGTAGCATCATCTTAGTCTCTTCCATTTGGTGTCATCTTTCATTTATTCATGAGTGAGTTATTAAAATAAAACTTTATATTTGTATAGCATTTTGCTTAAAAGTTAGGGTAAAACATTGATTTATTTTATCACAACAATCCTATGAAAGAAAATTTAATTTTTTATTTTTTTTACTTCATCTTGCTTTACTTTATATATAGTCTTTAGAATTGAATTGAATTAAATTTGACAACTTTTTATTGGGCACATATTGTGATTCCAGAACTGTGGGGGTGAAAATATGATCCCTGATCACTGAGCTTCCAGTCTAGTATAAAAGAGAGTGAGGAAATAAATACAATTATGATTTTCACTGCAGAAAGAAAATAGAGGGTGGTATGGAAAAGGATGGCAAAGGGTTAAATTTGGCCTAATACCTTTCAGAGAAAGGGCGATTAGCTGAACAAAGTGGAGCTTGTAGTTGTAGGAAAGAGGAAAAGAATCTTCAAGGTTAAGTGAGTAGTAAACTTGAACGCTATGATGTTAGAGAATTTGGATTGACTGAAATAGTGGAAGAAGTTCAGTCTGTTTTGGAGTGAAGCTTGGAGTGAGAGGAAGAGAGTGGTGGGTGCTCTGAAGTGAGACGTGCGAGGTAAGCAGGCATCGGTTGTCTTGTAGGTCAGTGAAGGATTCTCGATTTGAACTTCAGATTAATGGCAAGTCATTGATGAGCTTCAAGCAGAGATATGACATGAACAGGTTTGGGTTCTAGGAAGGCCTCTCAGGATACAGTGTGGAGAAGGGATTGGAAAAAGGGACAGAAGTGGATGTGGGGAGGGAGGTTAGGAGGCTGCTTTAGTCTTCCTGAGAAGTAATCTTTTACTTAGACTAGTGTGATGGCAGTAGAGATGGAGAGAAATGGATGGCTTTAAGTGATCACCCCAGTGAGAATGGAAGAGCCAGTATGTGTGTCCACCAAGCTCTGGCTTGTTCTGCTGAGTCATGCTCACCGAATGCCTGTTTTCCAGCCAGAGAAAGGTGGAACATAAATGAGACCTGAAATTAGATTCTGTATCATGAACAGGCATGGCCTCACAGGATAGTAATAAAGATAATAAAGATAAAAGCACTCAATTATTGCAAAGTACTCAATTTCACAGTTATCCAGGTATGATTCTGATGTAAGTTTTGCACTTTCACATGAATGTGTGTGATACCAATAGAACTTTGAAAAACAAATGTGTTTTTAGGAGTGGATGTCTCCTTTTCCCCCCTAAATGTCAGTTTGTTCTTTTATTTGCTTGCTTGTTCCTTCCTTCACTCATTCAAAACATTTACTGAGGGCCTGCTCTCCACTGGTTTACTCGTCCTAGTCTTTAAGACCACATGTGGCCACCATACCTAGAGTAGGCCTTTGGTGTTTATAGGAACTAGATGGGCCATATTGCATACAGAACACATTTAATCAATCAGGTTTCCATTTTAAGTTGACAGAGCCTCACCATTTCTGCCCAGGTGACTCAACACTTTGGGTGTAGGCATTGGTAAAATTCTGCATCCCTGGTCTCCTGTGTCTCCTGATGTCCTGTCCTCTGCACTTGCTGGTTTTGCTCCCTTCTTTGCTCAGGATCTGCATTTCATTTCACTCAAATAGTTGATCATTTCAACTACCACCACCAAGTCTTCTATCGAAGCAATCGGTTAACTGAACAAATTGTTTTTTTACTGAGATTGTTCAGTCATTTCAGTCAGAGAAGAAAATCTAGTTGCCATCGTAGACCTATTATAGTAGCTAAGGTGATGCAAGCAGTTTTAGTACATAAATCCTCAATCTGGTTGAAATACAGTAAACATTTATTTGTTTCTAATATAGTCCAGTGGGTAGTAGATATGGGATTGCAGGGGTTTTTGTCCCATTCATGGGCCCAGGCTGATGGAGTCAACAAGACTGCCCTGGGCTCAACCTCCAGCCGGCACAGGGAGAGAGCACGAACACACAGGAGGTTATCATGGGCCAGGACTAGGAGTGGCTTAATCATTCCTACCCACATTTCATTGGCTAGATCTTGGATATGTGGCCATACCTATCTTCAGGGGAGACTGAGAAATATAGTCTCTGTGTCTGCCTGGGAGAAGAGGAAACCCCGATGAGCCAGTCTCTGCTCTCCCCAGTGACTCTCCTTGTGTGGTATCTGCTTTTTGATTCAAAGGATAAGGGTCAAGAAAGGACCAGAGATGTGGAGAAGTTTTCTTTGTGCTTTTCTAAGTGGTTCGTCACAATGCTGAGCTTTAGAGTGGGAGATGTCTACATTCTGAATTGCTAACATATGTCGTAATTGCTGTTAATCTGTTCTCATAGGGAAATAAATGCTCGGTTGGATGCGGTATCTGAAGTTCTCCATTCAGAATCCAGTGTGTTTGGTCAGATAGAAAATCATCTGCGTAAATTGCCTGATATAGAGAGAGGACTCTGTAGCATTTATCACAAAAAGGTAAGTGTGATAAAAATCAAATTTATTAAAACTGATAATGTCCCTCAGCATGAAGGCATCACATATTAAAGGAAAACATCTCAGAGCTTTATTGTTATTGTATTTTATAAAATGTTGCAGATAGCATGAGATAATCCTCAAAAATTTTAATTGCACAAATTAAGGTTACTACAATTTTTGCATTGTAAAAAGTAAAGTTTGCCCACTTCTGTTAACTGCAGCAACACATACAGGCCCTTCTGTTATAGTACAGAATATTCTCATATTTCAGCCTTAAAGTGTGGACCATCAACCAAAGAGGGAGTTTACTTTTAAAAAGAGATGACTGATTATTTTAACCTCAGAATGGCCTCTTATTTGACTTAGAAGTAAAATATGCTTGTATAATATTTCTGGTGGTTTTAAAATGCCAACAAGTGAAGGCATATTTAGATAGTGAAGGTAAGTTAAAAGAGTCATTTTGATTTTCATCATTTAAGCTTAACCGTTTTAAGTCATAAAAATGGCAGGGCAGGTTTTTCACACTTAGGAAGGTAATTTACTTTATTTCCAAATATGCCCAAGTTTAAAAGAATTATTAATTAGTTATATTTACATCATATTTGTTGATAAACTTTTGTTATACCTATCATTCACCTACATTAGACCCCCTGTTCCTTATAAAAACTTGAAGAGATTGAGAAGATACCGTGTTTATCACCTTCTTACTGATGGGAAACTATGTATATTGCTGTCTGTATATAATGCTGTAATGGCTTGCATTCCTTTGGTTAAAATGACGCTGCTGAAAGAGGGTTAATAACTTGCTAGTAAATAAGAGAATTAGTGTTTAACCCAGGGTCTTTGGGTTTTTGGTGGCTGCACTTGTGGACACTATCATTTTTGATGTACTAGTTTGATTGCCTTTGCATTTTTTTCCTGGTTGTCCCTACATCAGCAAATTATATTTTTTGCCCCAATGTAAATCCTTGCCAATTTAATAGTGCCATTGTAGAACAGTTTTTACATGTCCAAATTTTAATTGCGACCAATTTCTCATTCGTCTTTACTCTTCAAAGGCCTTTTTCTCTGCAAAGTTTTACTGGAACCATAAGTAATGCTTCTGAGGATACTTGAATGCCCAAGAGGTCTTATGTAACTGTTTCATATGTTCCAGCTAAATTTGAAAACAAAGAACAAGACAGAATTGGGAATACTAATCTCTAGGGGAAAAAAATGCCTGAGTTGGTTGTGTAATCAGTCGAGTCTCTTGTACCATTACTTGGAGGACTACGTTGTTGTTCTGCTGATAGTTAAAAGTTTTGTGATTGACTTTTTGGGGGTTATAGAGACGATGTCAAACCATTTGTTATTTGTACCTTCTGTCCAGTGCCTGACAGTCAGTGCATATTATATTACCCTTCATCAAGCCACAGATCTCCAAACACCTTGTCTTTACTGCTTGATGTCAGAGATGTTTGTTTTTCTCATGGGAAAATAGGAGCAAAGTTGGAAAAATGATCAGTGGTGAATCAAAAGAGCTAGTCATAGTATCCATGGCCTCAAGATAATAGCATCATTCCATGCTACTATGATTTTTATTATGCTTTGTTGACTCTCTTTTTAAAAAAAATATATTTTATTGTTTATACTATTACACTTGCCCAGATTTTTCCTCCTTTGTCCCCTGCCAGCCTCTGCCCCACTCCTTTAGGACATCGTTGTCCATGCCCATGGGTCATGCGTATGTGTTCTTTGGCTATTCCATTTCCTATACTGTAGTTTCCATCCCCATGACTATTTTGTAACTATCAAATTATACTTCTTAATCCTTATTCCCCATTCCCCTAACACCCCTCCCATCTGACAACCATCAAAATATTTTCTGTATCTATGACTCTGTTTCTGTTCTTTTTTACTTATTTTGTTTTTTAGATTCCATTGTTGATAGATACGTATTTATTGCCATTTCATTGTTCATATTTTTAATCTTCTTCTTAAAGATGACCCTTTAACATTTCATATAATACTGGTCTCAGTATTGAAGAGCTCCTTTAGCTTTTTCTGGTCTGGGAAGCTCTTAATCTGTCCTTCAATTCTAAATAATAGCTTTGCTGGGTAAAGTTGCCTTAGTTGTAGGTCCTCTTCATCACTTTGAATATTTCTTGCCAATCCCTTCTAGCCTGCAAAGTTTTTTTTGAGAAACCAGCTGACAGTCTTATGGGAGCTCCCTTAGAGGGAGTCTAAAAGTCACTAAATACTTTTAAGATTTCCTCTTTTCCTTTAACCTCTGACATTTTAATTATGATATGTTTTGATGTGGGCCTCTTTGGGTCCATGTTGTTTGGGACTCTCTGCCCTTCCTGGACTTGTATGTCCATTTCCTTCACCAAGTTAGGGATGTTTTCTGTCAATATTTTTTCAAATAGGTGTTTAATTTCCTGCTCTCTCTTCTCCTTCCAGCATCCCCATTATGTAAATGTTGGCCCTCTTGAACTTGTTCAACTTCTCACGCCATCCTCACTTTCTTGGATTTTTTTTTTTCTTCTTGATGTTCTGATTGGCTGTTTTTTGCTTCCTTATATTCCAAATTGCTGATTTGATTCTTGGCTTCATCCACTCTACTATTGACTCCCTGTAAATTGTTCTTTATTTCAATCAGTGTATCTGTCATTTGTGACTGGATCTTTTTTATGTTGTTGAGGTCCTTACTAAGTTCCTTGAGCATCCTTATAACCAGTGTTTTGAACTCTGCATCTGATAGATTGCTTATCTCCATTTTTTTTAGTTCTTTTTCTGAAGTTTTGTCCTGTTCTTTCATTTGGATTATGTTTCTTTGTCTCGTCATTTTGGCAGCCTCCCTCTGTTTATTTCTGTGTATTCGGTAGAGTGGCTATGTGCCCCAGGCTTGATAGAGTGGCCAAATGTAGTAGGTATCCTGTAGGGTCCAGTGGCACAGCTTCCTCTTATCACTCAAGCTGGTTATTCAAGGTGCACCCACCTTATGGGCCATATACACCTTCCTGTTGTAGTTGAGCCTTGATTGCTGTTGGCATGTCCAAGGTTAGGTACCCCCTGTGTTTGGTCCAGAGTCATACAGCATAAGCTACAGAGCGATCTGCAGATAACTGCTACTTGTTCTGTGCTTAGAGGTGTCCAGGTGAGGCCAAACTGCTGCTAGTGCCAGGCCTGGGACAACTTAAAGATGCTGCTTGTTTGAGAAAATTTAGGAAAATTTGAAGCATGGGCCAAGACAAGCCATTGATATGGAAAAGCCACTGGAAAGAGCTTGGGTGGGCCTGAACATTGGAAGGGGCTAGGCCTTGGGGAATCACCAAGGTGAGGCAAACAGGGGGCTCAGAAAAGGAAAATGGCCTCTTCAGCACTTCTCTCTGGGAGAAAACTAGCCCCCAGCTCTCGCCCTGATGCTAAACAATTCAGTTTTTCCCTGCATGTCTCTGATGCCTTTCCATCTGCTGCCCCTGCACTAGAGCTCAGAGGGAGTGAATCCTAGTAAGTCTGTGTGTGGGCTTTTTAAGAGGAACTGCCTGGGACTCCAGAAATTTCTGTCTTCCACAAACTCAATCCCCATTGATTTTTACCGCAGAAGTTTTGGAGATTTATCTTCCTGGCATTTTAAACCTGGGCTGGGGGACCTGGTGTGGGGCTGGGACCCTTTCCTTGCTCCTGAGATATCCCTACTGATTTTTTCTGCCATGGGTATGAAACCAGTCTGTCCTGTATCTCCACCCCTCATACCAGTCTCTATGTGGTTTCTTCTTTAATTCCATAGTTGCAGAACTTCCATTCTGCTTGATTTCTGACAGTTCTGAATGATGGTTGTTCTGTAGTTTAGTTGTAATTTTGATGTGATTGTGCGAGGAGATGAGCCATGTTTACCTATGGCGCCATCTTGATCAGAAGTGTTGCCTCTCTTCAAACTTGACATTGGTGTTTGTATTTCATAAGGTTTGTGTATTTATAAAGTTTAAAAACTCTGGTTAAAGATCATAATGTAATTTTTATTGACATATAATTTACATATAACATTTTATTATTAATAGTTTCAGGTATACAACATAATAATTTGATAAGTATATATTGTAAAATGATTACCATGTATGTCTAGTTAACATCCATCACCACACAGTTACTAAGTTACTTCCCTTATGTGAGAACTTTTCATTGTTTGGTTGGCATGCAATAGTATATTAGTGTCAGGTGTGCAACAGGATGATTGGATATTTATATACCTACAATGTGATCAGCACACTAAGTCTAGTAGTCATCTGTCACCATGTATAGTTACTGGAGTGTTACTGACTGTATTCCGTCTGCTGTACATCTCCATGGCTTATTTATTTAAAACTGGAAGTTTGTACCTTTTATTCCCCTTCACCTTTTTTACCATTTTCCTACATCCCTCTCCTCTAGCAGCTATTATTTTGCTCTGTTTTTCTGAGTCTGTTTTTATTTTGTTTTGTTTACTTGTTTTTTTTGGTTCCACATATAAGTGAAATCATATAGTATTTGTTTTTCTCTGACTTATTTCATTTAGCCTAACACCCTGTAGATTTATCCATATTGTTGTAAATGGCAAGATTTCATTTTTTTATTGTTGAATAATATTCTATTGTGTATCTATAGATATCTATTTTATCACATCTATTTTATTCATTCATGTATCAAATGGACACCTAGGTTGCTTCTATATCTTGGCTATTATAAATAATTTTGCAATGAACATAAGGATGCGTGTATCTTTTTGAATTAGTATTTTCATTTTCTAAAGATAAAGACCCAGAAGTAGAATTGCAGGGTCATATGATAGCTGTATTTAATTTTTTGAGGAGTCTTTGTACTCTTTTCCATAGTGCCTTACCAATTTACAGTCCTGCAACAGTACATGAAGGTTCCCTTTTATGATGGTAGCTTTTAAGATCTACTCTCAGCAACTTTTGAATATACAGTACAGTGTTATTAACTATTGTTACCATGCTGTGCATCACATCCCCATGACTTATTTATTTTATAAATGGAAGTTTACCTTGGAACACCTTCGCCCATTTCACCCACTCCCGCCACTGACAACCACCGGACTGTTCTCTGTATCTGAGTTTAGTTTTGTTGTTGTTGTTTTCAGATTTCAAATATAAGTGAGCTCATATGGTATTGAATCTAATTCATTTTAAAAGTATCCAATATATTGAGAAAGAATGACGCTTAGAGTTTCAAAGTACACTTTACTAAAGGAACTTAAGACTCATTCAGAAGCTGTTCCTTGTTGCCGTTTTAATGTTTACAGTTTTAATGTTTAATGTGCCTAAAGATTGGTTTGAAAGATGAAGATTAGAAATGGTATGGCAACAGACCAAATCATTGGGAAGTCTGAAAGCTTTCAGCCAAATTTTTTAGATAGTTAACTGGTTCTTGGAACTCAACATCAGACACATGTCTGTTCTTTATCATTAGATTACTCTAAATAATCTTCTGCTGTATGCACCACATGGTGAGTGGTATCCTGGGTACAGACTGTGCCAATTATGTGAAATTCATAAAGTGGTAAAGAACATGGCTTGGATGTTGTGGAAGTGGTAAGCATGGGCCATCTGGTTGTGTGGAAAGTGCCTTGGAATAGGCACAAACAGGTATTTTTATGATGTTAATAATAGAGGATCCCAAGTAGGCTAACCCTGAAATAAAATAAACATTTATTTTACTAGAACTTAAGATTCAAATCTTAGAAAATAGCATTAGTTGCAAGAGCCAATTAACTTTACTCAAAAACTTTTTTGTAAGAAAGTGACACACAACTGCTCCGGTTGGCAAATACACTGAAAGGATCATAGCACTTAGTAAATGTTGAAAGGACAGTGATTCCAGATTTTTTTGTAGGGGAGAATAGTTTCTTAGTGAGACTGGTGTAGGCCTGAAGTGAGATCTTCAGTGTGGAGCTTGGGCTCTGCAGTGCTCTGCTTGTGCATTTGCGGGTCTCCTCTAAGGCTCTTCCACGGGGAGGTTGGCTGCCTGAAATGGGGCTGAACAGGAGACTCCAGGAGCTGCTGCTTTACCCTCATGCTCACCCTTCTTGCAGGTCCATTGAAAGAAATTTGAACACAACCTTCTGTGGGCACTTAGGACTTGATGGGAAAGCACTTCTTGCTTTTGGTCTGCTTCTGTTGCTCACTTAAACTTTACATCATACCTGAGCATGAAAAATCACCCCTTTCTTGCTTCTCAAATTGCAATCATCTCATGTAGATTATTATTCAAAAATAATTATTTTTAGTTCTTTTATTTTGTTAGAATGTATCATTAAGTGACTCTTGACCAGAAAGCTTCTAGGTTCCACAGTAATGAAAACAGTCCAGCTTTGTATATGGATCTTCCCCAGCATACGGTGGCCTTCCTGGTGAAGAGGTGCTTTATGATACACTTTTAACTAAACTTTTGTTCAGTTGGTCCTTACTTTATTTTTCTGCATAATTTACTTCATTCCCTGTAGTTAATAATTGTCTTTTTAAATATGTTCTTAGCATTAGTGCATTATATATGTACTATTTATGTATACTTACCATTAACTCAACCCTAAATCTTTTTTACCTCAAGATATTTATTGTCATGAAATATTTTATTCATTTTACTTTCTCGAGCCTTTTAACCTGATCCAGCCTGGACCAATGGCCCTTTATATCTGTTTTACAACTACCTTCTTAGATTCCCTTTACTTCCCTTGAATTGACTCTTCTGTTTTGTGTATTTCATGTCTTCTTGGTTTCTTCCTTCTTTTTGGTGGGATAAATTCTCTGGTAGCATTTTGAGAAAGGGTATTGAAAGTAAATATTTTGAAACATTGATGTCTGGAAATGTCTTTTATTTTCTACTTTCACATTTTTTGGTAGTTTGATTGGGTATAGTATTCTAAGCTACAATTTATTTTCCTTAGGAAAAAGCATGCAGTGGGGTAAAGCCAGTCTATTCAATAAGTGGTGTTGAGTAAATTGGACAGATATGTGCAAAAAAATGAAACTAGACTATCTTCTTACACCATACACAAGAATAAACTCAAAATGGATTAAAGACTTAAATGTTAGACTCAAAAACCATGAAAATCCTAGAAGAAAACATAGGCAGTGAAATCTCAGACACTTCTTGTAGGAGTATTTTTTCTGATATATCTCCTCTGGCAAGGGAAACAACAACAAAATAAATGGGACTACATCAAAATAAAAAGGTTTTGCACAGCAAAGGAAACCATCAACAAAATGAACAGACAATCCACTGAATGGGAGAACAGCTAATGAGACATCTGATAAAAGGTTGATATCCAAAATTTATAAAGAACTTGTAAAACTCAACACCCACCAAAAAAAAACAATCCAAATAAAAAACAGGCAAAGGATCTGAATAGACACCACCCCAAGGAGGACTTACAGATGGTCAATAGAAATACGAAAAGATGCCCAATGTCATTAATCATCAGAGAATGCAAATTAAAACCACAATGAGATATCACCTCATATCTATCAGAATGGCTATCATCAGTAAATCAACAAACAAGTGTTGGAGAGGATGTGGAGGAAGGGAAGCCTTGTGCCCTGTTGGTGGGAATGCAGACTGGTGCAGCCACTGTGGAAAGTGATATGGAGTTAACTGAAAAAATTAAAAATGGAACTGCCTTATGACCCAGTGATTCTACTTCTGGGAATATATCTGAAGAAATCCTAAACACTATTGAAAGAATATATGCACCCCTATGTTTATTGCAGTGTTATTTACAGTAGCCAAGACTTGGAAGCAGCACAAATACCTGCCCATCAGTGGATAAATGGATAAAAAATTTGTACTATGCCCTGGCTGGGTGCCTCATTTGGTCAGAGCATCGTCCCAATACACCAAGGTTGTGGGTTTGATTCCCTGGTCAGGGCACACACAAGAATCATTCAATGAATGCACAAATAAAGTGGAACAACAAATTATTTTTTTTTGAAGCTGTGGTATATTTATACAATGAAATACTACTTGGGTGTAAAAAAGAAGAAAATGTTATTCTTTGTGACAGCATGATGGACCTGGAGAACATTATGCTAAGTGAAATAAGCCAGTCACAGAAAGACAAATATCATATGTTTTCACTCATATGTGGAATCTATAAACAAAATAAACTAACACACAAAATAGAAACAGACTCATAGAGAAGAGACTGACAGCTAGTTTTCAGAGGGGAGAGGGGTTGTGGGGCTTGGTGAAAAAGACGAAGGGATTAAGCAAAAAAAAACAACCCACAAAAAGCCCTCATAGACACAGCCAACAGTATGCTGATTACCTGAGGGAAAGGGGGGTGAGGGAGCTAGAAGAGGGCACAGTGGGAATAAAGGCTGATGGAAGGAGACTTGACTTGGGGCGTGAACACACAATACAATATACAGATGATGTATTACAGAATTGTATACCTGAACCTATATAATTGTATTAACCAATGTCACCTGAATAAATTCAATAAAAATTAAATAAATAAATATTTTCTTTAGAATTTTCTTATTCCATTGTCTTCTAGTTTCTACTATTGTTGCATAGTATAAAGTCATTCTGATTCTTGATTCTTTGTGTGATTCTTTCTCTTCTTACTTTTTTCCACCCCTCTGGAAAGTAGACGATTTTCCCATTGTTCCCAGTGTTCTAAAAGTTCATGATGATTTGTCTTGATGCACTATTTTCATTCATTGCATTGGGCCATTTCAATATGCCAACTTAAATCCTGATGTTCAGGGAAATTTTCCTGAATTGTTTTAATGATTATTTCTTTCTTTCTGGGTTCTATTATTTGAAATAATTAAACTTCCTGAACTGAATATCTAACTTTCTTCTGTATTTTCCATCTCTTTATACTTTTGCTTAACCTTCTTGGGGATTTTGTCACCTTTATCTTCTATCTCTTCCATTGAATTTTTCATTTCTACTATCGTAGTTTAGTTTATAAGAACCTTTGCTTATTGTTCTGTTAATGTTTTTATTTCCCACAGTATCCCATTTTTGTTTCGTGCTGGAAATACTGTTTAACTGGGAATATTATTATTTTTATTATTACTACTTAGAATCTTTCTTTTATCTGCATAGGCTCTATTCCCATCAGGTTTTATTGATTGATTGTTTTGGTCTTTGCATTTCATATTAGGATTTTTTATCTGATATCTGATCATTTTTTAAGAGTTGAAGGGGAAAACGCCTCTAGGAAGGCCTTTGTAGTTTAATGTTACTTGCAAAATATTAGGTGAACTATGGAGTGAACTAGCTGGCTCATTTATTTGGAGAACTGCTATGGTATCTGTAGAATTTTCGTCTTGGGCTTGTGACATTCCCCAAAGACTCTTCCAGCCTCCTGACTAGCTAACAATATTCTGGGAGCTGGATGGGGACAAGCAGGAATCTCGGTGTTCCAGTCGGAACTGTTCTTTTCATCCCCTGCTATTGGTTGTACCCTCATCCTTCATGATGCCTGGAGCTGATTCAGGGAGCCTAAAACTAGTCTTCTGTAGGATGGGAGAGTTGTGCTTGCTCAGTGGCATGGCGGGAAATAGGAGACGGAGGGATTTAATTGCTTTTTAAATCATTTTTAACCAATTCTTTTCCACCTGCCTCCCCCCAGGTTTCACTTCCAAAGGTAATTTGTGCCACCAGTTACCGAATGTTTTAGGATTCTTGGTGTAACTGAAGTTGGGTCCTAGTTTTCCTTAGGGCCAGTTTATGATTAAAATATTTTGAGTCTTCTGAGTCAATTACCACTTATCTCTTTACTTTAGAACTTCTCAGATGATGCTGCTATTGTCTTTTCTCCTAGTTATTCTTGTGTTGTTATGCCTTTTTAAATAGTCTTTGACTGTAGTTTCAAAATAGAGTGAAATTAGATGCACATGTGTAGCCTGTTCTCTTTTTCAGAAGCTCCAGTGTAAAAAGTATTCATGCTCATGTGAAAGATTGCAACAATGTACATGGGTATCAACAGAGCAAAGTCTTGCTGTACCATCCCCATGTACCCACAACCCAGAATAAATTAAATGTATGCTTTTCCAGAGAGTTTTTATTGATATTTTTATTTCTATAGAATAATGCATATAATGTAAAGAATCACAAATGAAATTTTACTGTGTAAGTATACATAGTATATATATACTATGTATATTTAATATATGTTGCAATTATGAAATTTCATATCAATTTGTACATTAGTATGTACACATGCCTGAATTTTTAGAACTGTTTTATACACTGTATTTTTTTCTAAAATCTCATATACTGGATATTGGCTTCTTAGTCATCTTTTTAATATTATTATATTACTATAAAGTTACTATATTACAATTTACTATAAATATTCAGATACACATATTTTCATTACTTATGATAGTATATGTTTAGTTAAATTCTTAAAAGTATAATTGCTTAGTCAAAGGATATTTATACTTTTTTATTATGATGATATGCCAAACTGTCTTTCAAAAAGGTTATCTCTCTATGAATAGTATATAAAAGTGTCTTTTTTAAAATACTCTGTGTGACATGGTTATTATCAAGCTTTAAAATTTTTGGCATTTTGATACATGAAAAATGCTATCCTGTATTTTTAATTTGCTTGTCCTAATTATATGTGAGGTTAATCATGTGCTTATTGGACATTCTTTTTTTATGAGCTGCACATTCAGTTCAGTTAGCTGTTATTTTTTGGATTATTCATCTCCCTGTAAGATTTGTAAGAGCTCATTATATTTGGGGGAATTGTGTCCTTTATCTCTCATATGTTGTACAGCCATTTCCCCGGAATTATCCTTTATATTTTTGATGTTTTACTCTAGTTTTGCTATGTGGTCAATGTATTTGAAAATGAAAATATATTGAGCAAGTATTGGCCTTGCTATCCCTATCTCAAATTATTTTCTTTATAGCTTTAGAATATTATTTTATAAAGTGTTTAAACTATCGATTTAACATTTAGAAGGCATAAACAGTACTTATTTTAATTAACTAGTTAATAGAATAAATTAAAACTTTTATTCTGATTCTAACTTTAAATAGATCACTAATTAAATTTTATTTTCATGTATTATACGCTATTTAGGTAAAATTTATTTCTACTTTCAGTGTTCCACCAAAGAATTCTTCTTGATTGTCAAAACCCTGTGTCACCTGAAGTCAGAATTTCAAGCATTAATACCCGCTGTTAATTCCCATGTACAGTCAGACTTGCTCCAGACATTTCTTTTAGAAATTCCCGAATTCCTCAGTCCAGTGGAGCATTACTTAAAGATACTTAATGAACAAGCTGCCAAGTAAGTAGCAGGCTCTTAGTTCGTTCTTTCCAGCAGTGGAAGTTTTAATTTGCTCATCCTAATGCATTTGCCATTTGATGTGTGGATTCTTAAGCTTCACTGAAAGTCATGGAAGAAGTAGCATGTGAAATTAGAATTGTGATTGGATACTAAAGGTATCCAATATATATATTTGTATTTTTTTACTTTTTAGAATTGGGGATAAAACTGAATTATTCAAAGACCTTTCTGACTTCCCTTTAATAAAAAAGAGGAAGGATGAAATTCAAGGAGTTACTGACAAGATCCAAATGTATTATAACTAGAAGTAACACTTTGCTGTCTAAAATTTAGGCAGTTCATCACCTAGGACAGATGTAGTACTTACTCAGGTATCAAATGATGAAAATACAAAGTTTGGAAAGAGCAAGCACATCCAGGGAGGGTTTGCCTTATATTTAGAAAGTGCAAAAACAAAGTTATCCCTTAATAAATAGTCATTTTACAACTCATCCCCCAGAGAACTCTATATAAAAGACAGGATTTGACAGTGTTTATGTTTGAGTTTATTTTCTGAATAGGCAGACAACGAATATTTAAATCCTTTAGTTTTACCATTGGAATCATGAACTTACAAAACAAAAATGATGTTAGGGTAACTTTATCTGTCTTCAAAGAAATTAAGAAACTTACCCATAAATATTTAGTGGCAGTTTTCCATTTTGCATTTTAATCATGCTGTGAAAAATAACTGGTACAAGTCATATGCTTCAATATATATATTTGTATTTTTTTACTTTTTAGAATTGGGGATAAAACTGAATTATTCAAAGACCTGTCTGACTTCCCTTTAATAAAAAAGAGGAAGGATGAAATTCAAGGAGTTACTGACAAGATCCAAATGCATCTGCAAGAAATACGAAAAATACTGAAAAATCCTTCTGCACAATATGTGACAGTATCAGGACAGGAGGTAATGTTAAAATTTTTATTTGCATTAGATTTCCTCAGTAAAAAAGCTGTTTTAAACTGTAAATAAAAATAGGATAGGGTGAAAACATTTTTTTCAGATTTTCAGTTTTATTCCTTAGAAATATGTTGTAATACCTTGTTTGGATAAGAATTATTTTAATAAATATTTTGTTTGTTATCTACTATAGTAATAAACTTGGTAAAATCATGCACCTTAATGTTACATGTACTTTAATATTATCTGTTGAAATTACACTATAGACCCCTGGCGAGATAGCTGAGTTGGTTGGAGCATCATCCAAATGCACCAAGGTTGTGGGTTCAGTTGCGGTCAGGGCCGATACAAGAACCAGCCAATGAATGCATGAATAAGTGGAACAAGAAATCAATGTCTGTCTCTCTTTCTTCTTTCCTATCTCTCTCTATCAAAACAATTTAAAAAAAATTATAGAAAACCTTGATTATTCTAAATAGTATCTTATAGAATTAACTTACCCTAAATCGAGGAGAAAGAAGTTAGTCTTTGGTTCCTTGCTTGCAGATGATGAAGTGATACAAAGTGAACCACCTGCATTGATTGCATCACACAGTGGTTAAATGGCAGGGCATCCTCCGAAGTGAGGAGTAGAGGTGCTAAAGGACAGAAAGCAAAAAACAAAAACCAAAACTATGGTGAATACCTACATTAGTGAACCTTCCATAGGATTATGGTGCTGTTTAGAATGTTGTTGTTATGTGTACCTCTGTTTAAAGTTTGATATTAATTCTGAATGAGAACCACTAAAAACTATGCTTTCTAAGTGTGGTTGTTTCTTTTGGTCCTGTTCTGAGGCTTGAGGCATGCATGCCTCTTCTAGATCTTTGTTTAATAAAAGATAAAGATTCTAATGGAGGAATTTGAGAAATTCTACTCTGTTAAAATAGCAAATTAAGATATTTGTGAATAACTTCTATAAAGTGAACATTTTATTTGGGATTTTAAAAGTAGATTTTTTTTTTTTCCTAAGGGAGAACAGCTTTCAAATCAAATATTAGATATTTACATCGCTTTGTATATTTAGCCAAAAGGCTGTTGAGTTATATGATTATTTGAAATAAGAACCTCTGTAGTAAATTATAATGTTTGTTAATCCAATGCCATTTAATAGGCTTATGATTAAGCCAGCTTGCCTTCTGGACTAAAATTAGTAAGATGTTATACTGAGGCAGACATTTTACGGTACATTCCACGTACCTCTATATAACAGAAAAATTATTTGACAGTATTTATATTTCATTTTCTTCCCTGAACAGGCAAATGCCAAATATTTAATTGTATGTCTTGGTTGCAACATAGAATCACGACCTTACAAAGTGACAAGTGATCTTAATGCCACTGTTTATTGAAATGAGATGATCAAAACTGCTTAGTAACATTAATAAAAGATATGTAGTAGAATAGTGGTCACCTGCTATTGCAGGGGGGAAAGCTGAGGTTAAGCACCAATTCTGGCGCTCGCACGCTGTGGGACCATGGAAGGGCACCTGTGTCGTGAGACAGACGTGAAGACCAATTGTGTTAAAAATACAGGGATGTGCTTTCTAATTGTAAAGCACTACACAATGTTACTCATATAATAATAATAATAGTCATATAGTTACCATTTATCAACCGCTTATTAAAGTCTAGAACTGTTTCTAAGTGCTTTGCATATATTGTATAATTTAATTGTTGTAACAATGCAAGAAGGGGCTACTCCAGTTTTGCTGGGAAGAAAACTGGAGTAGGTAGGTAAATTACCCTCGTCAAGCCCAGTTCCATCCCAGCTCTGCCTGACTCTGGTGTTGCTACCATGTCATTATCTGTCTCCACTCACAGATACTAACTCAAGGGATTATCAATGTCATGGATTTTATTTGGTAAAATCCAGACATTCTAGAGCTCATACTATTCAAACTAAAATAAAGCTTAAATCTTGAGAAGACAGTCCTGGATTCAGTAGGCAGTTTTTAAGTAAAAATGATCAGGAATTCATAAAGGATACTGTATTAGTTGTTCTTTATCAGTGTAGCATTGAAGCTTAAGAAAAAGCATGGAGATGAAGTGATTGGGTTACAAATGATTAGGGAGCAAGGTAGATTATACTTTACTTAACCTTTACTAGGTTAAAGTGATGAATTTGAATCAAGAAATTTCTTAGTTATTAACAGTAGGATGGAGTTGCATTGATTTTTTAAAACCTTTAGAATTTTAATAGTACAAATTAAAGTAGAATCACATTTTCAACATTTTTGAGAATTAATGATTCTGTTCATTAAATGAGCACCAAATGAATTCTAAAAATTCAGCATTGTTATAATCAAATACTGTTAAAAAATTATACTAAAGGTATTAGCAGATTATTTTGAAATACTTAAAGAACTAAGAACAAACTTCATCAAATATACTTACCTCTGAGAAGTGAAGGAGGAAGGGAGGAAAGCACTTATTTTATATACATGTGTTTCTATTTTATACTTTTTTTCTGTCTAAAGTTTTACTTCTATACAATAACTTTTGTAATAATTTTTATAATCCTATTTATAGCAGTCCCACATGGTACATGGATCTTATTATCACTTAAAATAGACATGTAGACAGACTGTCAAGCCAGGATTACTTTTGAGAACATTCATTTTTTTCACTGCTGTTTGAGGTTTTTATACACTCATTAGAATACAAAGCCTTATTGACTGACTCTGAAAGTATTTGTTTATAAGGAAACAGCGAAAGCAGAAACTTACATAGCTTTACATAGTTCACTGCTTCTGTGATAGTCTCATATTTTATGTATATAGAGAATTCTCTCAACTTCGAATTAAATATGGAATGGTATTGGGGTGATATTTAGATTTGAGGCAGTATTGATAAGTACTATTCTTCAGGAAAAGGAAAGAAATTTGGGAGAAAATCTTTAGAAAAATTGTGTTAATGCAAAGCATGCAGCATATCCAAATATTTGCTTAGTGTGTTTAAGATGTGGAAAGCATTCTCTGTTAAATCTTCTACATTAAAAACAAACAACCAACCAGTTGAAAATACTTGAGAGAGTGAGGAAAAAAGGGGAGAGGATTGGAGTAAGTGTGGTGTTGGGGAAGACAGAAAGCAGTTTCTGAGTTAAGAATTTCAGCCAACTTAGCAACGATGCCAGCCCAGTGATACCACAGGCCATAGTTGGAGTAACAGTACCTGACATTTAACCAAGGCGGAACTGGGTCAGGAGAAACATGTGAAAGATCATTAGAACAAACCAAGGCAGACTTCTCACACCAACACCTAAGAAGCAAAGTCAGGACCTGCAAAGCAGGGAGGGTTGCTGTGAGAACTCTCAGATTTCTGAAATATATATTAATTTCCCACTTTAGTTGGTTTTCTTTTCTTTAGTAATAAAACCTTTAAATAAAAGGCCTCTATGCTCATTCTTAGAATGTCTGTAAAAGGCAATAGAGAATTTCCTCTTCCATAAGCAGTGTAGGAGGGGAAAAAAAAACTCCTAGTTGATGACAGTTCTGAGGAGAAACACAGGCTGAGAACCTCTGATGACTGCAAGAAAAAAAGGGGGAACACAGGGCCAGCACCTACCTGAGGAAGTGACGCAGGAGTTTAACAAGCAGGAGGGCCTGTGGGCTTTCCTGACTCTCACTCTGTCTTCCATCTGTGTTGGTTCTGCATGTGGCTTTCTTGAGGGGCTCTGGTCCTTAGGGTAAATAAACCCTTGATACTTACAGACTGAAGAGTTTTACTCCAAACTATTTATAAGCTGCTCCAAAGGGCTGTGATAATAACCACAGTCTTGACATAAAAAGCCAGTTTGTAATGCACATAAGACACAGATTTGGCAAATTACTTCAAATTACTTGAGCAAACCAATCTAGCTGGCTGCCCAGTGACCTCACTGAGGCAGTTCGGGCTTCTTTTCAAAATGTCCACCATCCCTTAGTCACTCTGATAGTGCTCTGTGTTAGTAATTTTGATCTAATGTGTCTTTCCCAAATGTCAGTGATCCAGTCTGTTCCCAATTTTTCAGTTTGGCTTTGGTGTAGATAGCTCTTCCCAGAATTATTTTATCAAAAGACCAATATGTATACTCACAGAACATTTAAAAATAATATTTGAGCAGAGTTTTTTTTTTAAATATTTTATTTATTTATTTTTAGAGAAGGGGAAAGGAAGGAGAAAGAGGGAGAGAAACATCGATGTGTGGTTGCCTCTCATGCACTCACTACGGGGGGACCTGGCCCGCAACCAAGGCATATGCCTTGACTGAGAATCGAACTGGTGACCCTCTCGTTCATAGGTCTGCACTCAGTCCACTGAGCCACACCAGCCAGGGCTAAGCAGAATTTTTTTTAAGCATAAAGTGCTTTTATCTTTCCCATCCATGATGTTTATTTTGTGTTTTTTACCCTTACTTTTTGTAGCCAAAGTGGACTTTTTTTTGGACTCTTGACTCTTAACTAACTGGATGTGGCAAATTTGAAATTGTTAATTCCTTTCTATACAAGAGGACACCATTACTTAACAAAATTTTTACTAAGAATGTAAATTCTTAAAATGAACTATTCATTCTTATTATAATTACTGTAAAAGCTACAGTGTTTCTGGTGAAAGAAAAGTAAACTCAAGAGCCTGGCCAATACTACTAATAATGGGCATACTGTAAATACTTGAAACGTTACACAACTGATTGGTGTGAAAAAGTTCCTACGGCCATCTCAAAATCAGTGGTGCCCACAGAGCTTCTGAGTTCCATCCTGTACAAAATAAGTTTATTTATTTGAATAAAACATTGAATTTCATTGCAATAATATCGGAGTATGATCAGGAAGACAAGATGATATATAACGAATGCTAAAAATGAGAGGTGTGAAAGAGCTTGATTTTATTGGCTTCCTGGCTGATTTCAGAAAAGCTGTCTTGTAGAGAGCACAGTTAGATCTATGAAGATATGGTTCATGTAAGTGAAAACTTAACGTGCTCATGGGAAGAAATGTACTCCTCAGTAGTTGGGGTGGTCAGTGCTTTTTTCATGAAGATACTTTTAGAGGACTTAGGTTCCTTAGATAAAATCTGATAATAAATCTTCTTCTGTTCAGAATAGGGGAGGGGCCGTATTGCAAACTTGTATACCATCTAATAATTGAACACCTAAAAATTTTATGTGCTTAGAAATTCATTCTTATTACTGAGTAATAGAATTCTTAAGATAAGTGGGTACTAATAAATGATATAGGTCATTAATGAAAAAAAATCACCATTCATAGTATGCACAAAACAGTGTTATAAAGTGCCAAATTATCTCCTTTGTTACAAACTTACTGCTCATTACAAATTGTACTTTATCTCAAGTATTGGAACCCTAATTAATAATATTTGATTCTATGGATATATATAAACTCTCCCAAGAACAATACTGGATTTATTTTGATTGTTGAGAATAGTATTTACTATTTATAATTAATATTTAGCATAATTTTGAGGAAGTTTAAAATATGCTTAATCATTTAAATATCTAATTTTTATTTATGTTTGTTTTAGTTTATGATTGAAATAAAGAACTCTGCTGTATCTTGTATACCAACTGATTGGATTAAAGTTGGAAGGTAGGTTTAAAAATATATATTTTTAAATTAACATGAATTATAATAACATTTGTATATCTGACTGATAATAAGCACATTCTTGACATAAGAAGCCATTTGTACCCTTCAGGGTTTTTTTAAATGGAAATTTAGCCAAAGAAAAAATTATTTTTCGTTCTTTTTATCATTAATTTAAAATGTTTTCCCAAGGGGTATTTTATTAATAAACATTTGTTTCCGTGTTTTGTAAATTACTGGGTTTTTTTGTTTTTTTTTTTTTACCTCAGAGTACACTTTAAATACATGAAAGAAAAAAGTTGAGGAATCTTCAGTTCTAAGATTAATTTGGTTGCTTGCATTTCTTGATGAATGCTGTACTTGACATTTCTTTTATGAAGCTGAAATTTCATTTTCTAGTTCACTGAGCTATGCATTTCTTTATTTCTCAATGCTTTCCATGGCACATAGTTAAAATAGTTCATTACATCATTTTTTTGAGTTATATCATGAATTAATGAAAATAAATTAATCAGAAACCAAATTAGAGAACTGCAGTGAGACTATGCCTTTTTCCTTGGTTAGGCATTAATCCCCCGGGGGGAGGGGGGTTCATTTAGAGAAGTGGTATTAGAGAAGTGTTCCCTCCTGTGAGTAGTGTCCTTTGTGGGATATTTATTGCTACTGTTATTAATTTGTTTGCATGAATTTGAAATGAAAGTGTTACATTTGCCTTAGATAGTAGAAGAGTGACTACAGCTGGTGATGGTATGAAAGAACTCTGTTTAGAATGGAAGAAAAATCTTGACATGATGTGTGAATTAATTTATTATTTTAATTAAGAAGTTATTATCCATTGCCACTGTCAAAGGATGCTGAGGACACAGTTGTGTGTTTCTTTGGCTGTAAATACCATCCTTTTTTTTTTTTTTTTCCCCTGTTACCAGAAGCTGTAATTGGCATTGGAGTATTGTTGATTTTAGGAGACACTGTTTTCTTTTTGCAGGCATTTTTTCCTCTATTTACTTTTGTCCTATACTACAGCTAATGAGTGGAAATATGCTTTATGAAGAGAAATTACTAGAAATCATATTAGCCTATGCAGAACAATAACTGAAATGTCTCATTAAATGGGTTTTGTTAGAAGAGAAAACTGTGATAAATATGTTTGCATAGAAAGCTAGATGACATAAGTTAAAAGCAACAGGCAAGGCATAAATCAATGCCAGCATCTTTTGAACATTCAGTGATGTAAATTGAAAGAATAAATAAGATGGTTTGGGGGAGGTTCATTATAATTTTTAATCTGTTGTTTGGCCATCGGAGTCCTGGCAGGGGTAGGTTAGAACACCATTGGTTGGATTTTGAATGTGAAAAGGTTACCCCTAGTCCAGTAATTTGCCAAATTAAAGATAACTGTGACAATGTATTACAGGAGTGGGCAGCAGAGTACACTCTGTCATCACCTGCTTATCACTCAACCCTGACATGTTGAAGGTTCCATCATAGTAACAACATCAACATCAGTAACAACCACCATGACCACCACAGAACAAGTCCTAATATTGAGTACTAATGATGATGTACTGTTACTACTATCTGTTTGATTCTCTCAGCAGTACCTAGGAGTATATGCTATTATTATGCCCATTTTACAGTTGAGGAAAGTGATGTGTGGAGGTCAGTAATATTTACCTACACTCATACAGCTAGCAAGTAAGTGGCAGAGTTGGGGCCTTGGCCCAGGTTCTGTGACTGGGGGCCCATGGCATCCTCCGTTGTGCTCTACAGCTTCTCGATGGAGCAGAGATTATATGCAAGCTCAGAGAAGGAGCACATGGTATTTCTTTCTATCCAGGGTGACTGTGAATCTATACAGTTAGATCATGAGACCTCTTTGCCTCCTGAATTAATGCATTGCTGTTCTTTATAATGCTTTATATATTTTTTTCCACTGAAATGCTTTAATGATACAGAAAAGTATAAAATATAAAGAATTATATGGCCTTCACTAATGTATCCACCTCTGAGCTTTGTCAGGACTTTTTTTTGCCATATTTGCTTCTGACTTTTTTTAAGCATTCATTTTCATTTAGTATAATTTAAAGAAAAAAGCTTTCTGCTTAGGAAATAAAAATTCTAAACTTTGACTTTGCCATATGCATATAACTTGAAATGCATTTTAAAAGCTTCCCAAACAAAGTCCTATGAACTCCAAATACTTTATTTTCAACAAAGATCTTTGGAATCAATAGAGGTCATGGCCATAGTTAAAGAATGTTCTCTATTTACAGCTATTTACTTTCAAGGCTCATCAGAGAATAATAAATAACTACTTAAATTTTTATGAAGAGATGGCATTTCTTAGTAATCTTGATTTCCTATTTTTGTTTTCTCCCTCTTCTAGCACAAAAGCTGTGAGCCGCTTTCACTCTCCCTTTATTGTAGAAAATTACAGACGCTTGAATCAGCTCCGGGAGCAACTAGTCCTTGACTGCAATGCTGAATGGCTTGATTTTCTAGAGTGAGTTTATAATGAAAAATATAATATGACTTTTTGCTATGAGAAATAGACTGGAAAGCCTTTCCGTCCAAAGAAAAGTAGAGATTACTGCTTGTGACCTGCCATAAAATAGTTGAGTACATGTGCTCTCTGATTTTATTTTTAATCCGTTAAATGTAAGCTCATCTTAGTCTTTGGTGAGAGACCAAATACAATGTATTGTTACTAGTCTAACATTTTGTTGCTGAGGATGTTTAATGGAGTCATTTTTATGAAATTCACCTTGAATTTTGTTTACTTTTCTTATATAAAGACTTAACATTTTCAGAGTTGGATAAATATGCGTTAGTTGTTTTGTTTTCTCTCTAAATTTTTATTTTGAAAAAATTTAAATTCATGGGAAAGTTGAAATGAGTACCTATGTACCCCTCACCTAGATTATCAAGTGCTAACATTTTGCTGTATTTGTTTTATATCTCATACACCTTTTTTTCCCTGAAATATTTGAAAGTTTTAGATATTGTTAACACTTCACCCCTAAATACATAAGTATACATTTTCTGAAAATAAAGACATTCTGCTATAAATCTTAGTACCATTATCACATCTAAGACAAAATTAGTATTAATTTAAAAATATATTGAATTACTTCTCTCATTTTTAAATGAAAGATCCAATCAACTTTAATACACTGCGTTTGGTTATTCTGTCTCTTTAGTCTGTTTGAATCTAGAATATTTCCCCGCCTTTATAATGTGAGATTATTTTGGAGAGTCCTTGCCATTGTCTTAAAGGGGACATTGCCAATGTCCCCTGTTCTGGATTTATTAATAGTTGTGTTTATATTGACCAGTTGAAGTCAGCAGTGTGCTGGTAAATGGTTAACAGCTAGCTCCCTGGAAGAGTAGTAGTGTTTGTGGTATTTGCTGATTTCTGTACTGTAAATTCTTTCACCATGACTGATTTTAAGCTACTGTTGAACAGGAGCTGGGAAGAGATGTGCACAATTGACTTTTATGTGTCTGTAGGCACCGGCTCTAAACCACTGTTCAGCTAAGCACTCTAAAGCATACTACCTCATTACTCTTCATAAGAGCAATTAAGTGTTATTATCACCCCCAATTTATAACTGAATAAAATAATATGCAGAAATAAGAAGTTGCTCATCGGCTGAGGATTGGAGCCCAGATTCAAGCCAGCGTTTGTGGCAGTAGGGTCTGCACCCTTTACCCTCAGGCTGTCAGGCCTGCCCATGATGAATTCATAGTCATCTCTCTAAACAGAAGTCTGTCTGTCTTTCTCTTTAAAAACTTGAGCAGTAAATATTCAGTGAGTTTCTTCAGGGAGTTTTATAAGTATAAAGTAACCAGTCTGACAAATGAAAAAAAAAAAAGAACAAAAAAGATACTATGTGACAGTTCTAAAATGTTGGTGTCATCTCTTTTTGTCCAGAAGAGTGTTGAATTATAGGACCAGAAAGAGATTTTAATTTACTTATCCTGAGTCTCTTGAGGTTATCTTGACTAAGAGTCTTGAATCTGGGGATGGAAATTTTGGTTTATTCAGTTCCTTTCTCAATTTACTTTCAATTTCCCATTTTAAGGGTTTTCAGGGCCCTTGAATCTCTTAGTTGCTTTTGCTTTTCCCTTAGTAGGATCACTGAGAACATAAGAATTGGGCTGAACTGACTTCTTTCAGGCTTCAAGGGCCACGGTCTAGGGTTCTGGGATTTGGTGAGGTAATTCATATTTATTCTATTCATAATGTACATGATTTTATAAATCTGGATTATGTTCTCCCTTGCCATTATGCTAGACTAAAGAAAGTCCAGGTTTCCCAGGCTGAAAACTTGGGCATTCTCCTTGATTCTTTGTTCCTTGCTGTTCCTTTATCTGCTATCAAATTTCTGTTTGTTTTTTTCCCTTTGAAATATCTCTTTGATTTGCCACTTCTTCCACTCCTTTTTTCTATTACCCACCATTACCTCATACCTTTCTTACTGTATCAGCCCTCTGCCTGGACCCTTATGCCAAAATAACCCAGGAGAATTCTTCTTTCATCATAGCACCCATCTGATTTAGTTCAGAGCTGCCAAGAGTGAGCCCACATTAAATATGACATATAGGAGATTATGATACTCATATATTGTGAAGTGAAGGATGCAAAACTGTATTAAAGTATGATAAAATTATGTATGTGTAAATTTACATACATGTACAGCATGCAAATCTTTATATTTTTAAAAAGAAAATATATATGCTTATGTCCATTGGTTTATATTTTGGAGAAATGTCTATTCATATATTTATATGTGTTATGTATATAGAGTCTCAGATATTAATTGATTATTTCTGAATGGAAAGATTTCTGGAGATTTTAATTTACTTTGCAAATACATGACTTCAGAAGTTTTTATAATATACATATATTATTTTCAGAATAAGAAAAATATATTAAAGTTTTTATCTTAAAAAGAATACTGACTGAAATTTAGTTAGAGCATTTGCAGTTAGAGCTCCCACTTGAGAACAGCATTGATTGTTATGTAAGCTAATAATTGAGGTGCCAGATGGTATGAATATGATGTCATTTAAAAATTATGAACCTCAATGAACCTGACATCAGAGGATTGAATACCAGCCATACAAGTGTATTTGCCTCTTACTGAGATACTAATTGTTGTGCATTAGTCATATTATTTTTGATCAAAATACTGCAAGAAATCTAGACTGGAAGAAATTTATGACCAGAGCACTCTCTCAAAAAAGTCTCTTCTTTTGTGTTCTGGAAGATGAGCTGTGGATATTGAATAGTCTTCTCAATTTTAAATTCTTTAAAGATTGAATTATAATGTCATATAGTAGCTCAAATAAAAAATATTTTCCAATTTTAAACCTCAGATATCATTGAGTAACATCTGTCATAACAGCTTTAGAACCAAGTGTCTTAGTCTGCTTCCCATGGGTCCAGCAATATATTTTGACCAGAGATTAAATTATATGGTGCTTTGGCTTCGTTCTTAAGTTGGCTGGTGGCTTAGCGGTGGAATTACATGTTGACATAAACCCAGTCTATCAGATTGTTACCTGAATTTGCCCAGTTTTCAGCTGGTAATTTTTCTAAGTATGAATACTGTCTTTGAAATTTGGCAAAGTATAGAAAATAGATAAATACCAAGAAGTCGAACGAGGCTTCATAAGGGTTATGATGATGATGTTTAAGATTGATCATCATTTGTTAGTTTATCGTGACAATATAATTGATGTGAGAAAGAACATTGTTGTCCATATCAAAATAATTACCTTATCCCTCCCTGCTTTTTCTTTTCTTTTTTTTTTTAAATTGGAATTGTCCCTACTGAGAACTATGTCACTCTTTTAAATTCTGGAAATTTAGAATATCATCAGATACAGTTACCCTCAGCCTGGGTAGGAGCAAATGAGGGTTGTGGTGACAATACCTGAGAAAGATGGAGTGAGTGGAAGAAAACTATGGACTCTTTTTAAGTGCCAAAGGCCCTTTGACACTTATAGCCAGAGAGACAAGGGCAGAAACATCACGTGTGGCTGCCCCCTGGCAACAGAGAGAGTGCCAGGATAGGGAGACCAGATGGGTCACTAATTAGAGCAGGGACAGAGTAGGCGCAGTCCAAGGGGTCAATAGGTGGTCAGATTGAAAACTGATGCCAGACCAGGAAGGACAAGGCATAATCACTGGGCAGCCACTTCAGGAGTATTAGGTCCATGCAGCACGTGGCATCTTCAAAACTGAGAGGCATTTTTAAGGTGGCAACTGAGCGCCCCCGTCTGATGCCTGGGGCCAGTCTCCTTTGTGTTGGGAATTTTGCACACTCTTAACACTGTTAGTGGGATTCATGCTATTTGTGTGGACGAACTTTCATTCAGTGAGAAATAGGTAAATGACATTCATTATATTCTCTGTACTCAAAGAAGTATAAAATATACTGTAAATATTTTTTATTTATTTTTAGACAGTAGGGAAGGGAGGGAGAAAGAGAGGGAGAGAAACATCCATGTGCACGAGAAACATCAATTGGTTGCCTCTCGCAAACACCCAGCTGGGAACCTGGCCTGCAACCCAGGCATGTGCAACCTAGACTGGGAATCAAACTGGCGACCCTTTGGTTAGCAGGCTGGTACTCAATCTACTGAGCCACACCAACCAGGGCACAATGACCATTACTTTATAAAAACCAATCTGAAAAATAAATTTCTGTATGCACTATTAATAAGATAACTGCAGATCACTGAGAAAAGTACTTTTCTTCTTACTTGCCTTCAAGGTTATGGGCTAGGTGTTAGGGCTATAATGACAGGTAAATCAGAGGGATGTGGGATCCACCATGGAGAAGCTTCCACTTCGGTGTGAGAGAAAGATCTTGAAACTTACTCCTCGTTTGGATGATGCTATGAAGGAGAGGCACAAAGGGAAGTTCATGGTGTTAGTGAAGCTAAATGAAAATGATCGCTACATTTGTGTTAATTATATCTAAATTGTAATGTCACGGTGAGATGAAATGTGAAGCATGTTATTAAACAGTAGACATTTTTGTATAAAAGTTGTTTTAAATATATATAGTTCTATCCAAATGAAACAGAAAGAAGCCTCAGTAATCAAATTATTATATTAAACAGGAAAGTAGTTCGATGTAATTTCCATCTCTCTTAACTGCTAGTTGTGACTGGTTATTTTGTTTTAGCTTATCTTAGTTAATAAAGTGCTTATTATATGGCTTCTGTAAGTCTGAGAAATCATTTTTGCTCCTTTTTGTGGTTGCTTCTCTAGGAGCTTCAGTGAACATTATCACTCCTTGTGTAGAGCAGTGCATCACCTAGCAACTGTGGACTGCATTTTCTCTCTGGCCAAGGTCGCTACGCAAGGAGATTACTGCAGGTAATATATGTTTTATTTTCCCCCTGTCTCAGTGCTTTAGATCAGATGACATTATCCAATCAGTTTTAGTGTTTTTAATATAAATACTGAAATTACTCAAATATACTGGGCTCTTGGTAAAGGTGAATGTCATATACATAGCTTGATTTAAGATTAAATTCATTTCTTGCTCACTCTATCAGTAAACACAATGAAAGCAAATGTTCACTATAACTCTAAAGGTGAATACAACATATTTCAATTTTTAAGTTTATGTGGTGTCAGTTTTATAAAGGTGCAATCCTTTCATTTGTTACCTTTCACTTAAACACTTTATAATATATTTAACTTTATAAAAGTCTCATTTAAATACCTAAATCAGATGTGTGTGACACTCAAGCTATCAGTCATTCTGAGGCCAGTTGCTCCCTATTGCTGTCAAATTACTCTTCCTTAAGTCTAAAACCGTAAGTCTTGAGCCGCTCTTTTTGCTCAGTTCTTTGTCCTTCAGGCCCACTGGGATTGGGGCTGAGGGGTTGGTAGGAGGTGGGTCCCGCCTTCCAGATCCCCTGGGATGGCTGTCCTGTTCACATAGCTTTTCTGGGCAATGATCTAGGCTCCCAGGGGTCTAGGTTGCCCTACTCCCATGGTGGCACAGTGCCTGGGCCTGCCCCTGGGGGAGGGGCCTCTACTTCCAGGGACGCTCTGTGCTTGGGCTGGCTCCCATGGGCCCCAGGCTGGAATTTCATGCCGGTGGCTCTCTGGGGCTCTCATGGGCGTTGCCCTATATGGGCTCTCTGGGTCTCTTTTATAAGAACTAGCCCATTCATGAGGATTCTGCCCTTATGACATAATCAGCTTCTAATATCATCACATTAGGCATTAGGTTTCAACATATGAATTTGGGAGGGGGCACAGATACTCAGTTTGTGGCTCCAAGCCCCTGTTTTTTGATATATCTAAGAAATATTACAAAGTATTTAACTTGATGGCTTATTGTGAGAACTAAACAGAAAGTACAGAAGAGATATTGTCTATCAGTATCCATGGCACACAGATTTATTAGTAGAAATGTTTTGCTGTTCCTGCTTCCTTCATATCTTGGTTTCCTCTCCAGTTTGTATCAAATATCTTTTTTAACATTTAAATGTCCTCTACACCTAGCATAGTACCCATAGTGGATGTCAAAAATTGTTTGTTTAATGCAAAGCATTTATTTATTTGTGGGAGGAGAGTTGAAGGAATTGACTATCCCATTTATAGACTGAGAATGTACTCAGCTTGCTGTTTTGTTTCATGTTGTTTTGTTGTCCACTTATGTGTGGAGGGTACCTACAGTGTCAGGCGCAATAGTTTTGTTTAAAATAGGATCTTTGCATTTTCATTTTTGCCTAGTTTCTTGTCATTTCAGAAGAGTCAAACAAACAGATTTGCCTAATCAGTCAACTATAGGCATTTTAGAGCTGAAACTTTACATTGCAGTTAATGGGGGAAATTCTATTAATCATCTATAAAATGAGATACATGAATTTACTGTAGTTGAATCTAGTTCTGGAAAAATAAGAGTCTACCTTCAGTTGACTTGATTTCTTCCTTATGTATTGCAATCTTAGTAGGAGTTCTTGTCGCACACGGTTTGTGAAACAAACTCCCTAATGGATTCTGTTTTGAAGTTAAGCAGAGGATTGGCTATGGCCTGCATACTTAGTGTGTTCAGAGAAAGCTTTTTCCATTGAAGAATACTTATGTCTGCCTTATGCCTTCTTATAGTTCTTCAGGTGGTCTTTTGCCATTTGCTGCTGCTCATGCTGTGGGTAGTGGAAAAAGAAGAACATGTATGTGGTTTGCCACAGTACACCAAATTGAAAATTTCATATCTGTGTTTGTATGTATATTTATATGTATATGCAAACATACCTATTACACATAATATATCATTTGCAGTGTGACATGATAATCAGAATCTAGATTTGTTGTCAAAAGGCTTGGCTCTAGCCCACCCTCTGTTACCAACTAGTCATGTACTCCTACTTAAGTCATAAATATCCATATATAAAGTCATAGTAAAGTTATGAATTAATAGGATAAGTCTTAAAGTTGTAGAAATTTTTTATTGAGATACAGTTTTAGCAAAAACTCTGAGAAGTAAAACTATATTTCTTATTATATCACTGTAAAACTATATGATTCATTCCTAGACTCATCAGAAAATTAACAAACATTTTTAGAGTACCTGCTATAAAAAAGTTTGGTCCCAAATTTTTCAATTTGATGTTTCCCCTGTTTTTGTTTTGTTTTGGCATCTTCCATTATATAGGCAATGTATCAAGAGACCCCTTGGTTTACGTAAGGAGAATTTAAATTTCTATTTTAGGCATGTCTTTCAGAGAGTTGACTTTGGATCAGACAGCCATTGGGTTTTGAATACCAGCTTGGTTATTTATCAGCTGACTTTAAGCAAGTTACTTAACCTCCCTGATCCTCAGTTTGTGCATTGACAAAATAATACCTCTCTCTCAGGGATGTTGGACAGGCTAAATGAGATGAAGATATATGAAACTTCTAAGCAGTACCAGAAAAAAAATAAGCACTTACTAAATAGTAACTATTATTATTAAAAGATGTTTAAATATTCAAAAATCAGAAAGAATGATCTGAACTTAAGGGTTATTAGTATCATTCATACCCATAATTAATTATTTTTAAAAAATCATTTTTAGTTCTCTGTTAATTCACAGTCTTCTTTGTCTCTTAGAATACAATAAGCATAGTTATAAAATCTGTGTTGATAATTCAGATATCTGGAATCCATGTGAGTCTGTTTCTGTTGTCTTTTGTTTCTGCTCATTTTCATTCGTGTATCTCCTTGAATGTCTGGTTGTTTTGATTATTTGTGGGCATTTGTATTTGCCAAATCATTTGTAGAAATAATTTGATGAAGTATTTCGTCTGAAAGAAGGCACCTCAAGACACTTATAACAACTGGCATCAATTAACCCCTATCTTGGTTTGAAATGATTCAAAGATTAAAAAGGCTGCACTTCTTACTTCAGATGTGCTCTTATGCCTGGTGTGTAAGCCTCTAGGTGTCTCAGCCCAGAGCAAAGATGTCCATAGTGCTCATCCTCAGCTTTGCTCTCAGAAATCAACAGATACCCTCCCTGGGACCCTGTTTTAGCCCAGATGTGGGTCTGGTAATTCCTTGCTCTTTTGTTAGTTACCAGGTGCCTTCAAGTAGCTCTTTTCTATACTTTACCCACCTTTGTATTTGTCATCAATGTAATTGTTCCAAATCTTCTATCAATAGATCAATTTCTGGAACTATTGCACATGTTAAAGTACTTTCCAAATTGGATATCATATATTTAGAAAAATCCACCTGAAAAAGCTTAAATGAAAAATCATACCATAGCCTTTAAGTAATGTGATCAGTTTTTTCTTTTTGCAACCATAAAATTGAGTGTAAATAGCCATGGAATAGGAAACTTTTGTCTAAAGTGAATTTTAAACCAGTATTTAAGTATCTGAGGTTTATAATTTTTTTCATAGATTTCCAGCTTGTTTAAAGATTTTAGTGCATTTGAGCTATTGGAGTGAGTTCAAATTGATTATTTGACTTCATCAATTGCAATCTTTTCTTTCTAGTAAGATATTTTATTCACTTTGGGCAAAAGTTCTTATTCTAGGTCTTCCTATTGAATCTGTATTCTGGATATTATACTATTTTACTAACATGGATTATGTTCTGTTTCTCGAGGCAGTTAAAAAGAAAGATGCAATTTTAAAAATATAAAGTAAAATAAATAAATTCATTCAAGTTTAATGTTTCAGTCTTTTGAGGCAGCATCCAGGTTTCCTTAGGTCTTCTTCAATGCCATAGATTTCACCAGCATGATTTTCCTATCTTTTTGCTATAACTGTGCTATCATCTCAGCTCTGTGAATTATCATTTGCTTCTTACTCCATCAGGAAGTGTTTTGTCATTATACAATTTTGATAGCAACAGAGTAAGTCAGTGTAGATTTTAGAGCAGAGCAAATCACTCAAAATTTTATTCTAAAGCGAAAACCTTCCTGGGAAATCACATCAATGTCATGAATATGATATATTGATTTTACTTGGCAGAGCACCTCAGATTTTATTTTAAAACTGATATTGTTTACATATAGTTTAATTTTTTTCTTTTACAGTACATTCATAACCCATCTAGATAAAAATGCTGTTCTTGGAATTATACTCTAAAATTCAAAAACTGTCCATTTCTTGTAATTATAAATGTCTCTTTCCAAAGTTATTTACTCACAAGATAGTTTAGTCACTTTCTTTGGGAAATGTGAGTGTATATTATTAGGGTTTTGTTAGCCAGATATATTGAAGAAGAATTTAAGTAGGAAAGTAGTATTTCTTGGTGGTATAAGCTTGGAAATGTACTTTTATGTGAAAATTCAGTGTCATAGAACTTGAGGAGGTCATCGATAGGGTATTAGGATGAAAATAACCAACAAATAGCCAAGAAATAAATGAAAGATGTTCAACCTTAGTAGTCAGTGAGGTCAAATGAAAACAATGAGATAAACAATTCACTACCACATTATTAAAAATTAGAAATTGACAATACCCAGTTACGTGAAGATAAGAAAACCCAAGTCAACTTTCATATCCTGCTGGTGGGAAAGTAAATTGATACAACTACTCTTATCTATTAAAATTTTAAAAAATGCATGTACTATGACTTAGAAATTCTACTTCAGGAATTTCCTTTAGCTTAGAGAAACACTTGGACATAGGCACATGAACACATGTATAGGGTTGTTCATTGCAGCATTGCTTCCGACAGAGAAAAATCTGAACAGTCTAAATATTCAACAAAAGAGAACAGCTAACTCACTTATGTTAGATCTTCCAAAGGATGCTGAGGATCTAATAGATAGATAAAGCTGTAGGTAAAAACAAATAATAAAGCTTATGAAACAAGACTAGCAAAGCAAAAAACAGTGTTTGTATCAAAAAAAACAAAAGACACCAAAAACTATAGAAAGATGTTTTAATTAGTTGCAATATGAAAATTTTAAGGCTTTCTATCAAGTCCAACACATAATTTATATTAATATAATAATTAAATCTAGAAATGATTTTACATGATTTTCTTTATTATGCTTATTGCTGAAAACGATTTAAATAATAATGATTTGAACTGTAATATTTATTAATGAAAATATGTTAGAGAATAATAGAAATATAAAAAAAATAAAGGGATCTTGTAAAGGTAGATCTCATTAGTAGAGCCATCACAAGATTCTGCTAAAGTTTCTGCTTCAGAGGCCTATTATTATACTTTCCTACCCAATTTTTATTTTATAGTGCAAATTTAATTTTTATACTCAAAGATTTAATCTGGATGTAGGTTCCTAAAGCCCATGTTTAAGGTTTTGTTGTCTGACAGACTGACCGCAGAAATTTTCCATGATATCCTAGAGATTTTTTTAAAGGCTATTTTTCATGCCCATTAAATTATACCATGCTTCTTTTTACAGACCAACTCTACAGGAAGAAAGGAAAATCATAATAAAAAATGGCCGACACCCTGTAATTGATGTGTTATTGGGAGAACAGGATCAGTATGTTCCCAATAGTACAAATTTATCAGTAAGTACTGTATTATGCCCAAAACACATAAAAGGTGATGACATTGATCACAAACTTTTGTATACCAAATGTTTTTTTCAAATTTACCCAGGTTTAACATTGGCTTTAAATAGTTTATTTTTAATTATATTTTATTGATTATGCTATTACAGTTGTCCCAGTTTTCCCACTTTTTCCCTCCTCCACCCATTACCCCCTATTCTCTCAGGCAAGCCCCCCACCACTGTTCATATCCATGGGTCATGTGTGTAAATTCTGTGGCTACTCCTCTCCTATATTGTACTTTACATTCTCATGGCTGTTCTGTAACTACTTGTTTGTACTTCTTAATCCCCTCACGTCTTCACTCATTCCCCAACATTGCTTCCCATCTGGCAACCGTCAAAACTCTCTCCGTATCCATGAATCTGTCTCTGTTCTTGTTTGCTTAGTTTGCTTTTTAGTTTCAGTTGTTGACAGGAGTATATTTATTGACATTTTATTGTTCATTGTTTTGATCTTCTTTTCTTAAATAAGTCCCTTTAATATTTCATATAGTAATGGTTTGGTGATGATGAACTCCTGTAGTCTTTTCTTATCTGGGAAGCTCTTTATCTGCCCTCCAATTCTAAATGATTGCTTTGCTGTGTAGAGCAATCTTGGCTGTAGGTCCCTGCTTTTCATGACTTTGAATATTTCTTCCCAGTCCATTCCAACCTTCAAAGTTTCTTTTGAGAAATCAGCTGACAGTCTTATGGGAATGCCCCTGTAGGTAACTGACTGCTTTTCTCTTGCCACATTTAGGATTTGCTATCTTTTAACCTCTGGTGCTTTAATAATGATGTGTGTTGGAGTGGGTCTCTTTGCAGAGACACTCTGTGCTTCCAGGACTTGTATGTCTATTTCCTTAACCAAATTAGGGAAGCTTTCTTTCATTAGTTTTTCAAATAGATTTCCAATTTCTTTCTCTTTTTCTTCTCTTTTTGGTACTCCTGTGATGTGAATGTTGGAGTGCTTGAAGTTGTCTTAGAGACTGCTTACACTGTCCTTGTGTTTTTTTATTCTTTTTTCTCTTTGCTGTTCTTGTTGGTTGTTTTTTTGTTTCCTTATATTCCAAATCACTGATTTGATTCCCTGCTTCATCCACTCTATTGTTGTTTCCCAGGAAATTTTTCTTTATTTCAATTAATGAATCCTTTGTATCTGACTGGATCTTTTTTATGCTGTTGAGGTCCTCACTAAGTTCATTGAGCATCCTTATAACCAGTGTTTTGAACTCTGCATCTGATAGATTGCTTATCTCCCTTTTATTTAGTTCTTTTTCTGGAAATGTGATCTGTTCTTTAATTTGGGCCATGTTTCTTTTATCTCCTCATTTTGGCAGCCTCCCTATGTTTGTTTTTATGTATTAGGTAGAGCTGCTATGACTCCCTGTCTTAGTAGCATGGCCTAATGAAGTAGGTGTCCTGAAAGGTCCAGTGGCACAGGCTCCCCTATCATCCAAGCCTGGTGCCTGAGGTATACCCTTTGTCTGGGCTGAATACATCCACCTCTTCTAGTTGAGCCTTGATTACTGTTGGCAGGTCAATGGGAGGGACTTACCCAGACCAGTTGGTTGCAAGGACTGGCTGTAACCACTGACCACCGACCTCCACCCTCTGTGGAGGATCAGCTGTGTAGGAGGAGAGTGGTGGTGCCCTTACATGGTCTGTAGCTGTCCAGAGGGTGCACAGGCTCTGGGGTTTCCCAGGTGGTGCAGGCCAATGTCAGCCCTGACCTGTGTTTTGCCTGTGGCCACCCTGCCTGAGCTATAAAGCAATCTGAGATGGCTGCTACTTGTGCTGGGCTTGGAGATTCCCAGGTGAAGCCAAGTTGTGAATTGAGGCTGGCTGCTGCTAGTGCTGGGTTTGGGGCCACTTAACAAAAGGTATGGGGCCGGTGGCTCACTGAGTCTGGCTGTTGCTTGTTTGAGAGGATTTAGGAAGCTGTGAAGCAAGAGCCAAGACCAGCCATTCATATGGAAAAGTTGCTGTTAACAGCTTGGGTGGGCCTCTAAGTTGGGTAGAACAAACGACGTTAGCCAGGTTGATGGAGCCTTAGATATGGCACCTGCCTGCTAGCTCTGTGACTCTGAGGGGAGGCGGTCAGAAAAGGGAAGTGGCCTCTGCCCACCTTTCTGTCTGGGATAAAGCTGTTCCCCACCTCTCACCTTGATGTCAGACACTTCAGTGTCTCCCTGTATACTACTGGTCCCTTTCAAGCTGCTACCCCAATCCTAAAGCTCAGAGGGAGTGAGTCTGAGTAAGTCTGTCTATGGGTTAAGATGAGCTGCCTGGGACTCCATTCTTCCACCAACTCAGTCTCCACTGGTTTTTGCAGTCAGACATTATGGGGACTTATCTTCCTGGCACTGGAACCCTGGGCTGGGGGGCCTGGTGTGGGGATGGGACTCCTCATTCTCAGGATATCCCTCCTGAATTTTTATCCACCACACATGGATGTGGGACTAGCCCATTCTGCATCTCCTCCCCTCCTACCAATCTGGATGGATGTGGTTTCTTAAATTCTGTAGTTGTTGGACTTCCATTCAACTTGATTTCTGACAGTTCTGAGTGATGGTAATTCTATAATTTAGTTGTAATGTTGATGTGGTTGTGCGAGGAGGCAGCCTCAGCTGCCATCTTGACCAGAAGTCCCCTGTAGTTTTATATTTACTGCTAAATATGGAATTGGTGCTATTTCCAGTGAAAGATGTTCTTAGAGGGACAGATTTAGCAACTAATGGATTAGTCTTAATTAATTATCCTACATAACCCAGTAAAAATAATTTTACATTTATAAATGCCCACATTTACATTTATAAATGTCCTTATGCTAATGGAATGGAATCATACCATGGTTTTGCAAATTCCTATTCACGTATTGTGTTCTATGCTTTGGTGTTTCACTGTAGTCAACGGTTCTGTGAAAGAATCAGAGATGCTCAGCTGATTTCAGTAAGGAGAATTTTTGTCATTTGTGTTAGACTTCTCTTACTGAGCATTAATGATCCTAAATATTCATTTAACACATACTTTTACTGAGTGTCTGTTTAGCTCCAGGTAGTGAAGCAGGTGTTAGGACAGAGAGTTGTAAGCAAGTCAGAGATACTCCTTGCCCTCAGAGAGCTTGTGGTGTAGCAGAGAAAATGAGCTATTACAAAGTAATTCTGGAATGAGTCATGTCCATGGCTGGATGGAGTGGGACGGCAAGAGACTCACCATACTCAGAATGGTGTGCAATTTAAAACTTACAAATTGTTTATTCCTGGAATTTTCTGTAATATTTTTGGACCTTGGTTGGTCTCGGGGAATTGAAACCATGGAAAGTGAAACCATGGATAAGGGGAACTACTGTACTAACAAGAGAGTGATTGAAGCTGGGGGAAAAAGTGAACTTTTGGGAGGGGGTGTACATAGAGTTACATTCTCAAAGATAAATATAGCCGTATGCTAATTAAAGTGGTAAGGGTAATTTTGTTCTGTAATATTGCAATAGGGTAAAGAGTCCAGCATGAACTGCACTCATCTTCAATTTGTGTAGAGTGACTGGGCATTTTAAAGGTAGAATGAGAGAACAAGGATGGGGATTCGGGGGATGTGGGGTGTGAGGAGCAGATTTAAGAAAGTGGAAACATAAGAAGCAGGAAAGGGGTTTGGTTAATAGGAAACCTGTCTGGTTTTACTAACTGACAACTGGTGTTTGTACCTTCCCACAGGGACTGGGAAAGAACTGTTTGTATTTCAAAGAGATGGTTCTCCTGTCCTTGAGAACTCAGTTTTAGGTGGCAGAAGACTTACGTCTCAAAGGGGCAGAGAAAGATTTATAATTGCAAGCTTTCTGAAGTAACTGGTCCAAGGGAAGGTTCAGGGGCCCCTCTGCCTAATCACTGGGTTTTGGCTGGGACAGTCAGTAAATTCTCCTGGCAGTGGTGTATTTTCTCAGGCAGGCACTTGAAGGGCAGCTGGCGACACCCTACGGATGTGGTCTTGGGTTGTTTGTTTGGTCTTTCAGTGTGGAGGGTAAATGAAATGCTTTGTTCTGAGAAGGTGCAGCTTTTACAGGTCAAATTTGAGGCTTGACTAAAGTTTGGTCAAAGAGAGAGGCTTTTCCAACATAGAATAAGTTAATCTGGTGATGAGATCAAAGAATTAATATGTAGGGCATAGTTAAGTGAGAGAGGCCTTATCAAAGAATGAGATGTGTTGGTTTAAGATTTCAGAGGTTATGTTCTTCTGGACGATGGCGGGATCCTGGGCAGGGCCACAGAGAGTAGGAGATCAAGGAAGAAGTTTGGGAAAGGTCCATGTAAATATTGAAATCATCTAAGATACCTGTAAGATTTGTAGTGGAAGATGAAGGTTGTCCAGACATCAGGTTTCAAGGGATGGAGACCGGTGACCTGGAGGTCTGTAGATGTCTGCACTGAGACAAGTAGGAATGGGAAAGCCCTAAAGGAACAGACGCGGGAGGATCTCTGAACCCTGAGATGCTGATGGTAGGATGTGGTACAAGTCTCAGCCTCCAAATGAGAGCGGGTAACAGCCAGGTTTCAGTTTAAGCCAGTGTATGAAGGAAATGTTAAATATGGAGGTTAGCAACATAGAAGTATTTGGGAATTTTTCAGAGGATAGTGGAAAAATTAAAATGTAAGGGAACGGTTGGAAATTAGATCAAAGAAAAGAAGCCAAGAACATCAGGAGGGTTGAGAATTTAACAGTCATCTTGGGCTGTGACCAAGGATGACCAAGATGTGCACTTGGTGACTTTGGCAAGCCACAAGGGTCCTAAGTGGCGGGCAATGCTTTGAATTACATCTAGTTTAATGTTACATTTTGATACTGTACAGAGACTTTTGGTGGTATATAACCCAATCCCCAATGTCTATAAACTTTTTCATTCTCATTAGGGATTTTGTAAATTACTTAATTTATCAAAAGAAGTTAATAAGTACTAATGCTTTTATTGTCTTTTAAAAGAAGATTATGTGAACATAAGAATTTTTAGTTCCCATAATACCAGTAGGTAGAGCTTTTCTTGAGAAAGTAATATGGTTGCAACATTTAGTACCTTGGTTTATATTTTACTTATAAATCACTTAAACATCATTTCTGGTTACTGTTCCTATCCCCCATCACATCAACCAGCTTGACTCCAGTATTACTCTTGACATTGATTTTTTTTTTCTTTCATTTATCCTTTTTCGTTTTTCCTCTTTTCTTCTTTTTAAAAAACAATCTATTATACTACTTAATAAAGCCAGATTCAAGAGATCAAAGTAGCTTTTGCCTAGTTACAGGAATGTTTTAAAGAAACATTAACCTCTTCTATTAAAATTTTTACAAAATAAATGCAGTGATATATTTCAGCAAGCACCTCAGAATGTTCCAGAATATTCAATTCTTTTACATATGCTTTTTCTAACTTGAGTAGGAGTTGATATAGAACTGTTGCTATGGTGAAGTGCATTCTATTTTGCAGGGTAAAAAGGGATAGTGTTAAAAAGAACTTACTATGTAAAACTCAATTTAAAATATTTTTTAAGTGTTAATTATAAAATATACCCTGAAATAATTTTCTGAAAGTCAAATGACATTGTTGCTTTTGATAATCATGTAATTTTAAGCAATGGTCTTTCTTACATGTAATTAGAAGTATACTTTTCTGGATTTTGTATTACATGAACTTATTATAGTGCTTCTGAACAAGCCAACTTTCTGCCCACTTTCCCTCTCTTGGTTTTAAGAACACTTTTTTTTTCCTCATTACACAATCTTGTATTTATTTATGAGTTTTTGTCAGCATTATTTTATGAACATTTTGTTCTTATGGATTTTGACACTTACTTTGTCAGTATTGTGCTTGATGTCAGGCTTACAAAGAAGAAAGGGATAAGCAGGCTTTAGCTGTGGGGGAGGCGGGGAAGTCCTAGCTTGGGGGGTGCGTAGAGGGGTCGAGAAAAAAGGAAAAGAAAAAGAAAAAAACTGATAGTCACATACAGCAGTGTGGTGATTGCTGGGGGTGTGGGTTGGAGAGATGGGGGAGGGGATAGGGGAGATAAATGACAGATGTTGGCTTGACTCGGGGTGGTGCGCACACAACACTGTGGAGATGATGTGCTGTGGAACTGTGCACCTGACACCTGTATACTTTTGTTAACTAGTGTCATCCCAATAGATGCAATAGAGTTAAAAATAAGAAGTATAACATACCTCCTTAATCTGGCGAGAGATGTACACAATTACCATAACACCAATAGAATACTTTAAAAGACTATGAGGGAACTGAAAAATTGACAACAGCCTTCACAGAAATTTCAAAAGAGAGGATATTTAAATGGTCAATAAACAGACTAACATTATTCTGGTCCTTCTATAGGAGGTTTCCTGGCAGGAATATAGCAAAGAACCAAATAGAAAGGAACCGTGACTTTGAGGCGCTTGTGGGACATTAAGTGGAAATTTAATGTAAGGGTGGGTAGAATGACCGGGGACGGGGGTGGGGGGGCGCGCAGGCCAGAGTTACGGGGTTTCCAGTGCTCACAGTGTACGTACGGGGAATTTAAGTTCTGGACCAGTCACTAAACAGACTGTACAAAAAGGTAAGCACAGCTGTGGAAAAGCCCTCTCAGGCACTAACACTGGAGGAATAGTTTCACCGAAAGTAGGAGTAAATGCAGAGACCTTTTCAAGAATCTCTTAAACATTTTCCCTATCTTATTTTTAGAATTTAGAGTTGCAGTTTAATCTGAACATGAAAAAAATAAAAATAAAAATACAGTGGTAACAAGGTGCTATTGTGTATTCCTTCCTATCCTTTAAGACGTAACCCTGCCTCATCTTCTAGGAAACCTTGTTTGATTTCTCCAAAAGGACTTGAAAGGAATGCCCTTTTAAACCCTGTTTTTATTCCTTTCCCTTATTCTCCCTGTGCAATCCGGGTATTTGTAGACTTAGCAACCGCTGGCTCTTCCCACCTCCCCCTTGCCCACCCCCAGGCCCTCCTGTGCTCTGCATCGCAGGGCTTTCCCTGACATGCCCCATCGTCCTCCCGCTTGAATGAATGCTTCAATCCCAGCCACAGAGGCCCAGGCTACTGTACCTCCGGGCCTCGGCAGATGGTATTCCCTCACACACACCCACACTCCACCTCACTCTCCTGCTTATTCTGTAAGTCTTGTTTTGGATGTCGCCCCTTGCACTAAGCCTTCTCTAACCTGCGCTGGGAGGGGTACCCCTATCGCGTACCTAAGCAATCTGTGTTCTTCCTCATTTGAGTACTTATCCCACTAAATTAGAATGCCTTTTTTTTTTTTCCTTTGGCTTGTGGTTCCCAGGGAACTGTGGGCTTGAAGAGAACAGGGAATATGTCTCCCCAAGTTCAGTGATAATCCCACCATCAGTCACACGGTTCTCTAGCAGGTTCTCTGGCACGTAGCAGGGACCCAGTCAGATTTGTTAAGTAAACAAGGATTAGCTGGAAGCCTCGAGCCATCTCCAAGTCTCACTTTAAACTTCTTGTCTTGTTTTCCTTTACAAAATACTATTTTTCAGGATGTTATGTAGGCATTTTACAGTTTACAGAATCATTATACTGTACAGCTAGAGGGGAAATCAGAGGTCATTAGTGTAACCACCTCTTCATACTGGCGAGTTAAACTAAGACCCAGAGGGCGAGCTGACCTGCCAGAGGCCACTCTCGTTGGGTACTCTTGAACCGTTTTGCAGCACAGAAAGTATTCTGTGGTGAGCCAGTGCTGGCCAGCCTTTCACGCTGCAGCACACGTGGGAAGTGATAATATTTTGATGGCACACTAGAATAAAAGGAGAAGAAGAAGGTTGCTCAGGACAAAAGGAGGTTGCCCCACCTGCCACCTGGAGGGTTAGGAGGTCAGCATCGTGGCACACCTGTAGCCTGTGATGCTACTTGGGAGATGCCACTGTAGCCCACTGCAGTCTCAGGATTGTTTGTTTATTCAACTAAATGATTTTCTAATGGGTAGATTTGGTTTTTATAGCAATTAAAGTTGGGATTTTTAGTTTGTGTTTTTTAAATATAAAAAATACAAAATTTACCTTATTGGGAGAGGAAAAGGGAAAAGTGTGGTTAACAGTTTCTCAATTTGTGGAAGGGAAGAAAATCAGTCAAATGTGCAAAGCAGCAAGATTCCCAGGAAGCACTGGAATGCTGTGGGTCTCTATGGCCGCAGGTAAATCCAGAGCCTGGATGCTTGAGAGTAGGACTGGGTGGACGCTGGGTAGACCTTAGGTGCCTCAGTCCCTAGCACTGTGTGTGGCACATCATAGGTAAAGACGAGGGAGCATGGGAGGGGGCAAAGGATCACAACCTTCTCATTTGCTCCCTTTTCCCTCAGTAAATACTTCTAGCCTCCTCAGACATGCTTGCTTTGGCTATGTAAAAGTTAAGACTCATTACAATAATATTCATAAGCTGTTGACCCTTTGCATCTGTACTACCAAGCAGAACAACAATACTGCTATGCCATAAAATATATCTGAGTTTTAAACTTAATTTAATTCCGTGGCTGGGTTATTCTCATAGATTTTGTTATAAATGTGTTTTTCACATAGCATCATATTTCGATCATTGCATCATATTGTTAAAAATTGGAGGAAATATTAATGGCATTTGAACATTGTATTCTGTCACTTCTGAGGTGCCCTTTCTTCCTGCTTCTGAAACAGTGAGGGAGAAAAAGGGCATTTTGTGTGACACTTTTTAAAGTGTTCTGACCTGGCTGCGGTCTCTGCCCAGAATGGTCCCCTTCTCTCTTCCGGTCGCTTACCCATCTCTGTTGACTGAACTCTTTCTTACTCATCCTTCAAGATCCCAAATATACCTCTGCCCCTTTCGAGTCTTCAGCATCACTCTGGTCAGATATGATCTCTTTCTATTCTAGCATTTTCTTGTTCTGTTTTTTAAGTTTTTGTCACATACCACTTTCTGGTACACAGGTGTAGTAGCGGGACAGTGCCTGACGGTGACAGGTGATGTAAATTCAAATCCCGGTCTGCCATTACTTTACTGTCATCTTGGGTGGGCCACCGTACTTGAGGTTTCTCACATATAGTTTTTTCATCTATAAAATGAGGGGGTTGGGCTGAGTGACAAGTGGTGCTTAGTGGAATGTAAATTGGGCAGCATCCAGGCAGGGGAGGACTTGGACCCTTACCTTAGCACTTCAGCCTGTACTCTCCAGCCTCACTCTCCCCCACAGTGTTTGTAGTTCACCTTAGGTTAAAAGTGTAAGGATTTGGCTCAGAGTTTGGCGGAGGCTTTCACTAGAGTGTCTCTTACAATAACCCGCCATTGATTGACATTTCAGGGAATAAAACACTTTGAAACTGCCAAACTTTTTCAGTAGTCTGTAGCTACTATAAAAATAGTTCTACCATGATTCCTTTTTAAAGATAGATGTTAATATCTGTACCTGTCAAGGGAGAAAGCTTTTTTTTTTTGCAGAAAATTAGCTGATGCCCAAGTCTTGCTATTAATATATGACTTTTTTTTTTAAATCTCTGCTGTGCACCTCCTGATTTAGGGATCTTCTGACTGACTGTCATTCTGATATACTCAGTGGTAGACCCAGGGGGGGACCCTGAGCTAGGGCAGCTCTTCTCTTATTTACCACTGACTATATTTTCATGTCACTGAGAAAACCTCCCCTACCCGCCCCCCGCCCCCCGAACTGTTGCTTTGAAACATCCGTTAGAGGATAATCTTCACTTAACACCCCAGTTCTGCTAATGGAGTAGCTCTGCATTACTGGGCAAGGTCCTTAACTTCTCTAAGCTCTGCTTCTCACTTGTGATAGAGGAATACAGTAATATTAGTAATAGAGTAGTGCTGAACTTTTATACTAAAAGATCTTGCTAAATTCATTTATTGATTCTAGTAGATTTCTTTAGATCTGGGAACACAATCATGGCATATAGGAATAATGACAGTTACATGATTTTCTTTCCAATTCTTATACCTTCTATTTTCTTTTCCTGCATTTTTTTAATGAATGGAAATGAAATTTTATCAAATACTTTTTCTGTTATCATTGGAGGCCATATTATTTATCTTCTTTATTCTATTAATGTGGTGAGTTATTGATTGGCTATTGAAGTTTTACATATATATGTATGGATAAAATTTACCTGCAATTTTTCTGTCTTGTAGTATACTTGTCACTTTTTGGTATCAAGATTATGTTGGCCTTCTGAAATGATTTGGGAAGAGTTCCCCCTTGTTCTCTTCTCTAGAAGAGTATCGGTGCTATGTCTTTCTTACATGTTTACAAAAATTCAGTGGAGAAGTCATCTGGGTATGGAGTTTTTCTTGGGGAAGTGCTTTTAATTACAGATTTAATTTCTTTAATAGATATAGAAGTATTCATAGTTTTATTTCTTGTGTCATTTTTTTGCCAGTTAAAAAAATTATTTTATTTAAAATTTAAAAATCTTTTGTTATGCCCATCCAAATTTGGGTGTTGGCAGTTAGACATATAATACCTGTCAGTTTAAGATAGACAAGTAGAACTTCATAGATTTTAAATGTAAGCAGTACAAAAAGCACACATGCAGGCAGATGAATGACTATTTAGTGAGAAAGCCATAGCAGTTATCCAGTTTAGGTTGCTTCTTGTTATTTCTTTTCTTCTTCTTATGCCTAGAAACAACTGTGTGTGCTGCTAAGAATTCACTTCTCTGCAGTACACAGACTGGGTTGAAGACAGAGGGGTCCTCTTCCCCCCTGTGATATGTACTCAGTGAATATTAATTACCACAGAACAATCTTTGGCCTAATACATTCCCATTTATGGAATCAGTTGTAAATATTACATAAGGGCGCCTCTGATACAATAGTGAAATTGCTTTTTAACTTTCCAGGGGGACTCAGAGAGAGTAATGATAATTACTGGACCAAACATGGGTGGAAAGAGCTCCTACATAAAACAAGTTGCACTGATTACTATCATGGCTCAGATTGGCTCCTATGTTCCTGCAGAGGAAGCGACCATTGGAATTGTGGATGGCATTTTCACGAGGTAAAAGTGTTACTTCTATTTGAATGTATTTCTGAATTATATCAAGCCCACGTTGTCACATGAATTTTCTTTTTATGTACATACTTAAATGAACAGATATGCACTTAAAATATTTAGAACTTGGGAGCTTAAAGAAATCATTTCATCATATATATTAATACTAGGATAGGTGTAGGAGATCATTTTGTCCAGTAGTTTTCAAGTTATTTTTAAGTTACACAATTCTTACTTTCAAGAAAATCTTATGTAGCAGGTTAGTATTTAAACAGATAAAAGCAGGGGTGGAAGGCTTGGGGAGTTGGCTGCTGGGCTGTGTAGAGCACAGTCTGAAGTCTACTGCGTTCTCCCTGTGTTGTAGGTGGGAACTGAGAACAGACTGGAAAAGGCACTGGCCCAAGATAATTTCTCATATTCTTTTTACTGTAAGGTCATTGCATGCAACTGACTAGGGCTTAACTCTCAATATATAAGCCTAAATTTCATACCATATTACAAATATGGGTGAAATATCCTGGTCTCACTAACTAGAATTCATAGTTTAATCTATTTATACAGATTTATCAATTTAGATTTATCAGTTTAAAAAATTTTTAAAACATAGTTATAGTTGGTATACAATATTATATTAGTTGTACTAGCTTCAGGTGTACAAAATAGTGGTTTGACATTTTTATCCTTTACAATGTAAGCATTGCACAAGTTCTAGTAATCTGTTACTTCAAACTTCTCTCCACCTTTTTTTCAAAAAATTTTCTTTAATTACAGTTGAGATTTAATACTATGTTACTTTCAGTTGTATAGCATAGTGGTTAGACATTATATTTGTTAGTTCTTAAACTATTATTTGTACTTCTTACATTACAGTTTTAGAAATAAGTGAATATAGCTCATATTGTATAGTCAAGCTAGGTGTATAGAGTGTTCAATTTTCTGTCCGGCTTCATATTTATTTAATATTTGACTTGGAATCACATCAGAACATATCACATGCTAATGTTGATGTACTTGAATACTTGAAAGCTTGGTTTTTAATCTGAAAGTGAAAAAAATGAAGCAACCTAAATTCTGTTTGATGCCATATCACCAAAGAGATGTTATTTCAATCTTCATACATTTGTAAATTAACTCTACATGAGAAATTTAAAGACTCTTTTTTCAGTTTTTAAAGTTGTAATTAATCTTCTGTTTTGTAAGAAAAGTGCACTAGGTATTTTATTTTGGTTATATTACTAGGGAGGATGAACAATTTAATAAAGATAAAAAGAGAAAAATAGAAAAACAAGGAAAAAACTTCATGAGTAATGTAAGGTGTCTGAAAGAGAATCTTCTTAGTGAGGGGAATACCAGTTAGGAAGGTTTTTAGATACCAGTAATAGAAAACAAAATGAAGGCTAACTTTTCTTATAAAACAAGAAGGCTTGAGGTCGGCAGCTGCTTCTGCTCTTTCAGCGACTCTGCCACACCCTTGGCCTTTCTCTCACTGAAAGGACCCTCCTGCTGGGTTTTTTTTCCCTGTTCAAATGTCCCAAAGATGTTTTGTTCAAGATCTCACTCAGATGCCTCCTCCTTCATGAAGTCTTCCTTGAGTCCCATAGCTAGAATTAATTTCTCATCATTTCTGTACGTCCACCTTACATGTGTTTTTCCTCTTTTAAAGCTCTTACCATCTTTAGTTTTATAGTCATTTGGGTACATGTTACCCCTGCTATTGAGTTGTCTTTTCCCAGAAGATGAGCTTCCGGTTTTGTGCATTTCTCTTCCCCCTCTTAAGCTAGAACTTTGCTTTGTTCATGCATAACAACACTCTAGGACAGGGCTATTGAATGAATTGACCCTTCATTCAAGATCAGGCAAGAAGATATTAATCTCATAGACAGTGGAGATGTGTGGGTAGGAGCATGGTATGGCCAGAGGTACAGTTTAGGTCTTGGGAAGATAAAAATCTGGCAACACTATGAAAGACAGACTCTAAGATGGGACAATGTAATGTAGCCGCCCTTGGGGAGATCCTGAGCGTCTTCATTAGATGGATGGAAATAGAAGTGGATGGAGGACAGAGGAGAGACATTGTAGGGTGAGAATTGACAGGACTTGGCAACTACAATGGATGAGGAAAAACAGATGAAGAATTAGAGATGAAGATTAAGGCACAAGCTGAGGTGACCAAGAGATGAGAATGGTGGTGCTTCTGGTAACACTGGGAAATTTGGGAGGAGGATCTGATTTCAGAAGTAATCTTAACTTGTAACACGTGGCACAGAAATGAGGCTGTTCCGTGATGAGATGACCGTTACATTTCCATGTCAGAGTAGAAACCACAGCGGTATTAGGAGACTGCAGCAGTGGCAGTGCCATTCCTCTTGTTACTCAGGAAGTGGCCAGGAGGGAATGTGCTGGCAGAGAACACGGGCCTGTCCTCCATGCCGAGGGAGTGGTGACATGCCTTTATCTCACGTACCAGGAGCAGCTGCAAGGAGCTAGAGCAATTGCTAGTCACTGTGGAAAAGAAGAACTAAGCTTATTTAAACCCTGCCAGTGCCAAATTCATTGTTTCAGGATAGTAGTATTCATTCTGAATTAACTCCTTCAAACACATCTGTTTATCCAGCTCCTTGGGGATACACTTCACTTGATCTTAGCCAAAAGGCCGAGAAGCGATCTTGGGGATACATTTCAGTTAGCCAGTCCTGGTGGGCCCATGAGGAGGTAGTGAAAGGATATTCTTGTTACAATGCATGAAAAAGAGCTGGTTACAAAGCTTGGCATCCTGTATAAGCCCACTTTTGTTTGAGAAATTATATATGTAAATATATGCAGAGAAAACCATCTAGATAGAAAGCTATATTCCAGAGTATCATGAGGAATAGGAGATTATGGTGACTTTCCTTTTGTTCCTAAATATTTTTAAAATTTGAAATAAACATGTAACAAAAATACAATCTCCCCCTCCACTCCACCCCCGGGTTAATTAACTAAGAGCAGTATCAGTCAAAATGAGTTTTATAGGAGTCCAGTGAAATGCTTATATGGTCACTGTCTGTGAGCACTTGTTGTCCAGGGCACATTTCTTTTTCCTATAGTGGCATAGAATCTGGCGTTCTAAGATTTAAACCTTCTTAGATACTTCACCATATCAGACTTTTCCAAAAAGTTTTTAAATTCAGCCTCTAATCTAATTCTCTCTTCTTCAGGAATCGATGGTTTTTTTTCTGGACCATTATACAAGATTGTTGTCTTTACTTTTCATAACAGAAACACTACCATTTGCACATCTAAGACAATGACTTTTAACCTTTGAATTTTTAATGGTGTTTTAAAAAAAATTACTGACACATGAATTCTACCCTCAGTTGGCCTGGGGCGGGGTCAGGAAGTTGAACTTTACAAGTTTCCATATGGTTTTGAAGTGTAGCCAAGGTTGAGAAGCATTTCCCTGACCCCTTGCTGGAGAGCTCCGTTGTTTAATTACAAAAGTAATAGATGCTTATTATGGAAGTGATTTAACAGTACAGTAGAGTATAAGGTGAAACATTCACCTTCTCCTCAGGTCAACAGCTTTTAATGATGCTTTGTATAACTGTTTACAAATTTACAGGTATACATAAATCCTCTCTTTTTAAAATGGTATTATACTAAGCATTACTACTATGTATCTTGATTTTATTTCCTAATATGTCTAGGATTACTTCCTAGTAATCCTTTTGGCTAAGATCAAGTGTAGCGCCTAACACGGGGGGCAGCGGGGGGACATCCCTCTGTTCATACAGATCAGTCTTGCACCTTTCAGTGGCTGCAGTGCGTCTGCTGTGGAGAGATCCCTGGTCTCTCTCACCTCCGAGAGCTGCCCCAGGACGCACTGCTGTGGCACAGGGCCCTGTTCCCTGTCCCTCCCCTCCTCGTCGCCCTCTCTTCCTGGTCGGAAAGGAGTCCGTGTGGCCCACATGCAGTCCTAGCTCTAGGATCTTTACTAGGATGTGGTTTAATAGTATGCCCTCCTATTTTTCATTTTTTATTATGAAATATTTCACACATAACAGTCTCCATGTAGTTTCCACCCTACTAAAGAAATAGAGAATTGCCAGTCCAACCCAACCCTCCGGCCTCCCTGACTCTCCTCTCCACCCCACCCTGAGTAGCTGCCCTTCTTGACTCTGGTTTTCAGCCCATGAATTTCTCTGTATTTTCACTGTGTAGGTATCGATTTTGAAACAATACATAGAATTATTGGTATGCTTTTAAACTTTATATGTACCATATTGCACTATGTATTCTTCTGCAAGTGACTTTTTCCCCCTAAGTATTATATTTATGAAATTTATCTGTATGGATACGTGCAATTCTAGTCCACTCATTTTTTTCTCTAATGATAATATTCCATTGTATGTATATATTATAGTTTATTTATGTTCCTTGATTGATATTTAACATGATTCAAATTTGTTGCAAGTAGCGTCTTAATACTCGCCTTACACACACCTAGTGCGCATAAATGAGTTTTCTGAATCTAGGCGTTAGCTAGGCACAGGACTATGAAGTGTAAGGAATGTGTACCTTTCTTCTTCAAAAAGGCTGGACCAGTTTAGAATCCTGCCAGCCATGTATAAAGGTTTGTCTTTGTGCTTTAGAATTGGAGTAGGAAATACCCACTTGATGACATTTCTATATTTTCTCCAAAATTTCTCATAAGGATATTTTTATTTCTGTTGCTTAATGTGTTTTGAAGTGCCATCTGATAAGTGACTTTTTGTTAATGCGAAGGAGCTTCCTTCTCCGCCTGTGCATGCTGTGCCTGTTTACAGAGATTTCAAATGGCTTATTGGCCTTCCCTGCCAAACCACCGGGCCTCTTGTTATCACCAAGGGCTGCTTCCTTTTTAATTCCTTTTGGTCTTGGCTGCCAAGAAGGCAAGAGCTAAATTCAAGGCTCAGGTGTGGAAGCAAATCTGTGTTGGTTTTTCTCTCTCTTATTGCATGGGAATATGTCTGTAGCGTGTCTTAGAACAGCTGCATCAGAATCAGAGATGCTTGTTAAGAAGGCTGCTTTCTAAGGCCTATCACAGATCCATTAAATTGGCATCTTCAAGGTGAGACCAAAAAATTAGCATTTTAAAAGCTCATGCTAAATTTGCTGTCTTACATTTGAGAATCTTCTGTATGGCTTATAATCCTAGTTTCATAGTCATTATACTTCTTCCATTATAAATATATTGTTATTCCAAATCACTCCAAATCCTTTTTGGGCACCATGAAAAAAAACATTAAAAAATATTTTATATGCATAAAATTTGGCTCCAGACTGAATCTTTAAATTGGTTATTTTTGTATTATTGATTGGACATTTACAACAGTAGGTTTAAATTCATGCATTCATTAATAATCACTGAGTGCCTACTATGTGCTGTGCATTGTCCTATAAGAAGTATAAATAAATGCATGAAAAGCTGTGAACAGAAAACTTTAGGAATCTTTTTTTTCTAAATGTTTTAACCTCATATGATACTTTTCCTGAATAAGAAGCACTTCTTTTTAAAGGTAGAATTCTGGCAGACATGCACATTTGCCTCTAATTAGTATATTTATATCAGTATATTGTGATATATATACTCCTCAGTGAACTGTTTCTAGACACATATTTCTAAGAATCATTACCATCTTTGAATACATCACTGAAAAAAGATCTGTTGTTTATTATCCTGATAAATGCAAACTTAAACCTCATTCCACTTTTTAGACATAGTAATTAAGTGTTAGAAAAGCAATGAATTATTAAGTTCTGGTTTTTAAAAAACAAAACAATTGGCTTCTCTAAGCATAATTTATTTCTATTTATGTCAATTAAATGTTGGTAGAAAGGGGTTTTTACATTAAGTGGTCCCTGGTTAATAATTTTCATGCCACGCCACCCGTGTACACTCTCTCTTACTGCACCCAGCTTCAGGAGTGCTGTATAATCAGAATGGCACCAGTGTGCTTATTTTGAGAGAAAATTGGAAGGCAATAGGCATTCAAATGCTTAAATTATGTTAAATGTTTGCCTTTGTGTGGCTAACTGATTTTTTTTGACTATTTTAGTTTACTTCACCAAATATTGATTGAACATCTACAGTGGGGTATTTGTACTCCATTAAAAAACACATAGCTTCCTGGGCAGAAAGAAAACATACTGAATCAGTGCATATTTTTTACTTGGTAGTCAATACCATCACTAAGATCCATATTATAAGTGATATTTTGCCACATGAGTAGGCTGTTACGAATTTTATTGACATCAGAAATGTTACCTTATGAATGTTTCTGTGGTTTATTTAGCTCTTGTAGCCGTATCATAGCCAACAAGAGATATCTTACTTCATCTTTTTGATAGGAGATGGTTGTATGAATTTAATGCCTCATAGTTGGAGTTTATGAATGTAATGCCTCATGGTTGGATTTTAAGTGTAGACACCAGGCAGGTCCCCTCAATAAAGATCCCCTGGAGATACTGTTATAATTGGTATGATGAAGGAAACCTTTGGACTCGGTATTCAAAACCTAAATCTGAAATATATCCAGATTTAGGAGCCATTGTTCAATTTCAATTCTTGACATTTTATAGAAGGAAAAACAGAGAGACTGTGATTTGCTTCAGCTCATAGTGTGAATTCAATTATAAAGTTGCATCCTCAGGTTGTGTTGTGTTCCCCTCTGTTGATCTTATTAATTACTCTGATTAATCTTATCCTTCCTTTGATAGCCTTAATTATTTGTGATTTTCACAGATACAGTTAAGACTGGTAAAGAGCATTTGCTCTGCTAATTCTTTTCTTTTGAAATTCTTGGGGCTTTCCTATAGGGCGGACTGGTAGATGTGTTAGAGAATGATTTGCCCCCTCAGTACATTGTGGGTTTCCTTTGGTGGGAAAACACCTGTCTGTGTCCTTCATGAATGGTCTGCATGTGCTTCATAGATGATTCCAGTAAACACTGTTTCTTGTGAGCCAATACAAGTAAGGCATTTTCCTGGATTGCTCTCTTGATTTCCAGTAATGTTTCAATTAAAATGGAAAGACTTCTACAGTGGTTTTGCTTGGTTATATTTGCAGTTCAGTGTTACAGCTTTGACAAGTTGACTTTATATTCTGTAGGGTGATTTGATTGCAACTATTCCTAGAAACAGTGGTATTAGAGGAGCAAAAACTATTTTTTTGGTCTATTATAACAATTTAATTGCTGCTAATAAAGTATTTTTGATATTGCTGAAAGAAAGCTAGTTACTTAACCTGGTAATTACCTTGTCTTAATGTAAGGATATGGTAGACTACAAAGTGTTCTTAAATGTATCATTTGTGATTTTTTTTAAAAAAGATTTTTTTCTAAATACACGGTAGTGCATATTCATTGTGCAAAATTTAAAACCACTGAAAAGCTCAAAAAGGAGAAAAATTAAGTCACCTGTAATTTTACCACCTGCAAATCATTTTTATTTAGATACATGGCCTTCCAGGCTTTTAAAAATGTACCCATATAGTGATAAATCATATGTTATTTCATTCCATTTCTGGTTATTAATGGTTATGTTTCATTAAATGATGTTCAGATCAACTACTTCACATTTTTATACCTTTTAAATACCATGCGCTATCTTCACATCTTTTAAAAATGGTATCCTTTTGCAGCTTTTTCTCTTCTTAGACTTTACATTTTGTTGCTTTTCTTCCATACTTACACCATCCTTCTCAAAAGTTAGAGTACTTTGTTAATCAGGAGATTATTTTTCTTTTGTAAAATTTATTTAATATACCAAAAAAAAAAAATACCAAAACACAAAACCCCAAGAAATGTAGAAACCCCTCCTGGACAGAATTCTGCAAAATTTTTTTAGCAAAGTGGAGTGACTAGGAGATCTTTAATTTCAAAAATAATACAAAATAAGCTAACTTAGAAACCCTTCTATACAAAGCACTTAGAAGACAAACAGGGTATGATTCCACTTATATGAGGAACCTAGAATATACAAATTCATAGAGACAGAAAGTAGAATCGTGGTTACCAGGGGCGGGGGCAGGGGAGAGGAGACTGGGGAGTTGTTTTTTTAATGGGCACAGAGTCTCTGCCTGGGATGATGAAGTTCTGCTAACGGATAGTGGTGATGGCAGTACAACCTTGTGAAGGTGCTTAATACCACAGAGTTATACACTTAAACATGGTAAATTTTATTTATATCAAAAACCAACAGTTATTTTAAAAGCAATTAAAGTATGTCAGAACTGATGCAATACAGATAATCGTTGCCTCTATTTAACAGTTTGGATATTTCATCTCCAATTACTTACATTATTTAGTGTGAACCCCGCACCCCCGTTAATTGCAGTATTTCTCCCTCCTCTTAGTTTTTTTCTTGCATAAGTCCCGGAGGTTGTGCTTTGAAGGGCCGGAGGCCCACTTCATTTGCTCTAGGTTAGCAATATCCAGAATGTCATCTCAAAATATCAAGGTCTCATAAAAACAAACTCTTGTTCAATATTCATGAAAATAATCTTGAATTTAGAAAATGATTTCAAAAAATTATTTTATTTCCTCCATTAATGCTTTATTAAGCTTTATTGACCTATATAAAGTTATAGGCAAGGAGGGAATGGGGGATTAGAAAGATTAGTCAGCTGCCACTCCTAAAAATATCACTGATTTTTTTTTTCTTAATCACATAACCTTAACCTGTCTACCTAGAGCAAACTAATTCTATGATGAAACCTAAAGAATGAATTTTTCATTATATTTGAATATAAATAAAAGACAGAATGCTAATAATGATGTTATGTTCTGGAATTCTTTAAATCTCTAACCTATTTTGACATTTGAAAAATTTCAGACTCATTGTTCAGTAATATGTCTCATAGTGCTTGTTCAGTTAATAAAAAATTACAAACTTTAACTAATTAATGTTAATTAATTCATATCCTACCTTGCTCCAAAAACTTATTTCAGGCAGTTTGCTGGGTTATATACTATAGAGCAAAATACTGTAAGAGTAATATGGTATCCAGAGACATTGGATCAAGGAGAAATAAGGATAGAAATGTAAGATAAAGTCAAGGTTGCTGTTTGGTATTATAAAATGTTATACAGCTGTGTCCTGGTAACAAAAATGAAAAGGATTCTTTTTTCTTTTTGTTATTGGTTGTTTTTTGCTTCCTTATGTTCCAAATCACTGATTTGATTCTCGGATTTATCCACTCTACTGTTGTTAACCTGTAAGTTCTTTATTTCAATTACTGTATCCTTCATTTCTGACTGGATCTTTTTTATGCTGTTGAGGTCCTCACTAAGTTCCTTGAGCATCCTTATAACCAGTGTTTTAAACTCTGCATCTGATAGATTGTTTATCTCCATTTGGTTTAGTTCTTTTTCTGGAGTTTTGATCTGTCCTTTCATTTGAGCCATGCTTCTTTGTCTCCTCATTTTGGCAGCCTCCCTGTGTTTGTTTCTATGTAGAGCTGCTTTGACGCCATGTCTTGGTAGTGTGGCCCAATGAAGGTGTCCTGCAGGGTCCAGTTGCACAGCCTCCCTTATCAGCCAAAACGAGGTTATTATACGCAGCCTCTGGGACAACTTCAAGCATTCCACCATTCACATTGTACGGGTGCCAGCAGGAGAAGAGAAAGAGCAAGAAATTGGAAATCTATTTGAAAAATTAATGAAAGAAAACTTCCCTAATTTCGTGAAGGAAATAGACATGCAAGTCCAGGAAACATAGAGAGTCCCATACAAGATGGATGCAGAGGCCCAGTCCAACAATCATAATTAAAATGCCAAAGGTTAAAGATAAAGAGAAAATCTTAAAAGCAGCAAGGGAAAAGCAGACAGTTACCTACAAAGGAGTTCCCATGAGACTGTGAGCTGATTTCTCAAAAGAAACTTTGCAGGCAAGAAGGGACTGGCAAGAAATCAAAGTCATGAAAAGCAGGGACCTACAGCCAAGATTGCTGTACCCAGCAAAGCTATCATTTAGAATTGAAAGGCAGATAAAGAGCTTCCCAGACAAGAAAGAAACTAAAGGAGTTCCTCATCACCAAACCATAATTATATGAAATGTTTAAAGGGACTTATTTAAGAAAAGAAGATAAAAACTATGAACAATAAAATAGCAATAAATACACTTCTGTCGAACCTAAAAAGCAAACTAAGCAAACAAGAAAAACAGAAACCATGGATGGAGAGGATTTTGATGGTTGCCAGATGGGAGGGCGCCTGAGGGGAACGGGTGAAGAGGTGAGAGGATTAAGAAGTAGAAATAGGTAGTTACAGAATAGCCATAGGGGTGTAGAGTGCAGTATAGGAAATGGAGTAGCCAAAGTCCTTACACACATGACCCAATGGATGTGAACAATGGTGGGGAGATTGCCTGAGGGAGTAGGTGGTGCTGAGTGGAGGGAGGCAAAAGGAGAAAAATTGGGACAATTGTAATAGCATAGTCAATAAAGTATAATTAAAAAAAGATGAAAAGGAAAATGTGTTAAGTGATAAAATTCTGTGTCCATCAAGAGTCATATTAAGGCATTATATTGTTGAAATTTATTGGAAAAATAAACATGCTATATATTTCTTAAGAGAAGTTAACAGAAAATATTTTTTACCAATAAACAGCTTCCCCAGTTATGAACACACACTTCCCCAGTGGCCCCAGCGACTGGTTCATGAGCCAGTATTGCCTCAGCATCTCCTGGGCTGCATTTCTCCTTTATCATCAGGTGCTATGGAAAATAGAATTGTAATAGAAAACGTGTTGGCTCTGAATACAAATGGTCCTGCAGGGTTTTAAGAGTCTCGAAGAGCCCCCTTGGGATGGGGAAAAGGGCCTAATAATGCTGGGTTTTCAACCAAATCAGCTTTTCTTTTATCTCATCTGCAGAGTGAATTTCTTTGCAAAATTTCATTCGAACCAAGAATTTAGTAGCTAAAAACACAGTTGAAAACCACTGGCCTGACTGTAGAGCTGGGAGCATTGCCTCATAAGATCCTCTGAAATCTGGCCTGGCCTCCTAAAGGACAGAAACCCTGAAATACCACAAGGCACAGCAGTATCATGAACTGTTGCTATGCACATGTGTCAGCACCATGTACATAAAGTCCCCCCCTGCCTGTCTAGAGATTAAATTTCATCTGTACTGCTTCGTCTCTTTATGGTTTCTATTTTTACATTAAACTTTTAAATCCATATAAATTTATTTTGGAATATTGTTTAGTAGAGACACACTTTTTTTTTTCTGAAATAACCAATTAGCTAGCATCTTTTTTATTGATTCATCATTCATCCTTTCTTTCTGATTTGAAATCTCACCTTTGAATATTTCTCCCAAAGAGCATTCTCCAATTCCTGACATTGCCAGTGAGACCACTCTGTTACTGTTGGGTTTCTAGGAAGCACTTAACGACAATACTCAAAACTATTGCATTGAAATCTCATCCAGTGCTTGCTTGTTATTCTAATTCTTAAGAATCATGACCCCGCCCCCCCCGAATATTTGCCTTACCAGAGCTATTTTATTATCAGCCTAAGATTTGTTCTTTTTGCCAGCTCACAACCTGTCAAGAATAAACCCAGTCAGTGTTAAATGGCAGTCAAACACGATTCTGAACAATTCAGAGTGGCTGCAGAGATGGGAAACTGTATGGCTCTTGCTTTGCGGCAGGGGACATATTAGTAAACATTGAAAATGAAGGCGTAAATAACAGTGTTTGAACTTTGAAACAGTAGCCTGACTGCTTCTAAGCTCGCAGCATTTCATAAATTATGCCATGTAGCCATTGATTTTAAAATGGATAAAAGTGACAGCAGTGTTGCTGAAGCCATACCAGCCCCGTCACAGATGCCAAGTGCCACCGGTCACTAGAGTGGCCCTCCTCAGGCTCCGCCGTCTTGGGGTCCCTTGCAGGTCCTACCCCCCCGCCCCCCCGCCCCCCGCCCCGCCAGACAGGGCTCCAGCCACAGGAGGTGTGAGCCGCTTTTCCTCCTGAAATCAAAGGTACATCATGCTTCTGTAGGTCACTTGTGAACTGTTGCAACAAAACTGCATTGATAAAGGTACTTTGCTGAGAAAATAGTTACTGGAATTCAAAAAGGTGGGTCCAGTGTTGAAAATCTGAATTCTAGGTTTTACTATTACCTGCATAACATTGAGTGAGTGTTACCTAAATATTCTTTTATTTTTTCAGGTTCTTTTTGTACTAAATGGATGTTTTTCCAGATGTGTTCGACAGATCAAATGTGTTCTATCGTCACAAGGTGCTCCGTAGGAAGTTGTAGGGGTTCATGGTTAAATGTTAGAGAAAGGCAGTATTAAAGGCTCTAAGAAGTCTTATAGGAAAGAAACCCTTACATCTTTTGGACCTGTTTGTTGACCTCTCCGAGAACTATGTACCACGAAGTCAAATTTAGGAACCTGTATCAGGTGTCTGAAGTTACAAAACATTTATAATTCTAGTTTTTAGTAGAAAGGTTTTCTCGTATGTCAACATGGCACTTTAGTTCATAATATCAGTGAAGGAAACACTGGAAAAAGCCTTTAATTCTTAATATTCTTCTACTTGTGGACTTTAAACACAATGACATAGAGAAACACTGTTTTCCCCTGAAAGTACCAAAACTTTGGTTTGAGATGTCAGAAAAAAGGCAGAGTGAGAAATGTCTCTTCTTTTCAGGAGCTCTGTCGAAGTACTCAGATTCTTCTATTCAGAATGTTTCTAAAAGGTGCAATTTGATGTTTAGGCACTCTTTATATCCAATATATGTTTTCTTTAGTTTTACGTAATTTCAGCTCTTCCTGGCTCAAGACGCATAGAACCCTCAGCATCTTTATATTTATTGTTCAGAAAATAATGCCTGGTTTCCTAATAGTCAAATTCAGAGGAAAATTGTCCTTCATCTTATTTGTAGGATGGGTGCTGCCGATAACATATATAAAGGACAGAGTACATTCATGGAGGAACTGACTGACACGGCAGAAATAATAAGAAAAGCAACACCGCAGTCCCTGGTTATCATGGATGAGTTGGGAAGAGGGACGAGCACCCACGACGGAATTGCCATTGCTTATGCTACGCTTGAGCATTTTATTAGAGATGTAAGTATCTTGCATATATTTTGTACATGAATGGTACATACTATACAAATTGTTTTCCTGACTTCAGTTCCTACGTACTCAAAAGTGTCTTTAATTGTTACAATTGACCCTACTACTGCAATCGATTATTTGGATGGTATACATTGTGCTCAGATAGATTGACCCTAAATAATGTTTGTAATTCTGTTATGTTCCTCCCTGGCAATATTTTCATCAACAACTGTATCTCGTTATTTGTGAGAAGCTGAGTATCAAGAGCAGGGACCATCCATCTGCAAACCAATCCTTGAGGAAAGAACAATAAGAAGATAGTGCCATTTTTTACCCTGTGACATATTTTTTGTAACAATATCCTAAAGTATCTTGATATGAGATCTTTGATCTTACCTCTATGTCTTCCTATGTTTCAGTAACAGCCTTCCTACACTGCGTGTCTGTTTTCAAAGTGTTTTTCTAAGCATCTCAGTGTGAAATTTTGAGTGTCAAACTCTCAGTCCCTGTTATCTTTTCAACCTCTCACCTTTTATTGAACCCCTCTGTCTTTGTTCATTTTGGTCTCTCCGTTTCTCTCCCTCTCTTTCTATCACCTGCCCCTGAGCCTTATCTCCTCTTCGGTTTTTCTTTTTCTCTCTTGTTCTCCACTTTCTTATCCTTTTGTCTCTATGTGTTTCCCTCATTTTATTTTTAATTATGTTTTATTGATTATGCTATTACAGTTGTCCCAGTTTTTGCCCTTTTGACCCCCTCCACCCATTACCCCCTACTCTGTCAGGCGGTCCCCACGCCATTGTTCATGTCCATGGGTCATGTGTATTCTTTGGCTATTGCATTTCCTACACTGCACTCTGCATCCCCATGGCTACTCCGTATCTGCCTATTGGTGCTTCTTAATCCCCTCGCTCCTTCACCCATCCCCCCAGTCCTCTTCCCCTCTGGCAACCATCAAAACACTCTCCGCATCCATGATTCTGTCTCTGTTCTTGTTTGTTTAGTTTGTTTTTTAGACTCATTTGTTCACAGGAGTGTATTTATTGTCATTTTATTATTCATAGTTTTGACTATCTTCTTTTTCTTAAATAAGTCTCTTTAGCATGGTCCCCAAAATCTTCATCTCCCCAGTTTGGTAATATTTCAGAGATTCATTTAAGTACCTTCAGGAACAAATTATGACAGAACTGAATTTGTCATTGCTTCTTTAACAGTTTTTGGATATTTTAAATGTTAATAGAGAAAGTGCTATTTTGCGATAAAATTTATCTTAGAGGGAAGTCATTGAAGAACATTCTTCTGGAACAAGAGTCTCTAACCGTTTTACGGAGGAACATCCGTATTTTCATGGTGTGTTTTGATTGCTAAGAAGGGGGAAAGAGATCAGAGAGGCATAGTGGGGAGGCCAGGCATTGCTGCTGCAGGTTAGCGTGGCGTCGAGGGGGCGGCGCTGTAGTGCAGACCCTAGGTCTCCTGGCGAGAAATGCCTGTCCGCTCAGGGCAGGCCCTCGAGACCCTTCAGGGAAGACTGGAAGAGCAGCTTGTCACAGAAACCTTGCCTCAATAGCACTGTTTGTAATTGTTGTGAGAGAGAAGGCCCTTGTTCTGACTTTTCATAAGATGAATGGCAGATGAATCAAAACTGGAGTCCTTCAATTTAATGACCCTCTTCTACTAATTTTTAGACCATGATTTGGTGTTAACTTCCCTCAAGATAGGGATTTCTATAATACGTAATAATGTGTACTTTGGAATGATGCTTATTAAAGGGCATCCATTGAATCCATACTAATACCAACAAAGTAAAAATAAATTTTAAAGTGGTGGAGGTAGGGTCGGGAGAAGGCAAAACACTATTTATAGAATGTCAACTAATAATTTAGTAACCACCGTAATAATAGCCGATTCAGGCACTCATAATCATTAGGTGGTAAAACCTTTGGATGAAAGAATGTTGGAGACTCAAAGTACAGTATCCCCCCAAGATATTTATTAATTTCAAAGGAGAAAGGTATCAGGACAATGAGGGGATCTTCTGGGCACCTGCTTAAACCAGATTCACATTTAGGACCCCCACCCAGTAAGGGGTCAAATTGATTCGTGCTACCTGCGATGCACTGAAAAGGGTGTGTCACCTGTGTAGATATGTGATATTCGTGGCAATAAGCTGTAATTTGAATCTAGTCAGGAAGAAACAATCAGTCAAATCTAAATTGACGGATGTTAGTTGAAACAGCTCTCAGATACTTAAAACTGTTAGTGTCATAAAAGACAAAAAAAGCTGGGGAACTCTACTAGGCTAAAGGAAATTAAAGAGACATGACTAAGTGCACTGAATGATCCTCAATTAAAAAAAAGAACATTTATGAAGAACATTAATGGAACAGTTTAGGGAAATTTATAGGCTATATGTTGAATATAATAGCAATATATTGATGTTAAATTTCTTGAGTGTAATAATTTTATTCTGATTATATAGGAGAATATTTTTGTTCTTAGAAGGCAGGGATGAAGTGTCATGATATTCAAATGATTCAGAAATGAGAGAACGAGCATGTGTAGAGTGGGGAGGGAGGAAGGAAAGGGAAATGTGGCAAAATATTAATGGTTGTCGGATAAAGAGTATGTGGGTATTCATTTTACTTTACTTGCAACTTTAATGAAGACTTAAAATTCTTCAAAACAGAAAATTGGGAAAACTTCCATTTAAATAAAAATTTAAAATAACATTTATTATATGTCTTATCACTTTAGGTTAAATCTTTAACCCTGTTTGTGACCCATTATCCTCCAGTTTGTGAATTAGAGAAAAATTACTCACAGCAGGTGGGGAATTATCACATGGGATTCTTGGTCAGTGAGGATGAACGCAAACAAGATCCAGGTATGGAACATTCCTGTTATAGGTACAATAGAATGTTGTTAGTTTTCATGTTTGATAACTTTAAGCTTATAGGAACATGAACTTACTGCTTGCTAAAAGTAAAAGCTGTGAATATTGATTGTAAATATTATTTGTCCAAATTAATGTTCCCTAAGCTTTGGATCAAATAGAGTTCACATTTCTCCTTGCCATCTTTGAGTCTTTCCCTAGTGTTCCTAATCTAATTTTTTACAAGAGGGTGAGGTTGGGGGAGACATTTAGGTTTTCCTCTTAGATTGATCTCAGGAAAGATGCCCTAACAGTCAAGTGCAGGGTATAATTAGTCATCTTTTAAAGTGTCTAATATTTCCCCCAAAACATTACTTAATGTTAATTACTTACTAAGCACCATGTTCTCCACTGGACATATTTTATTGTAATTTGACAAGGAAACTGAACGTCAGACAGATGAAGCATATAGCTTGCCCATATCAGCCCCCAGTATGGAGGCTGAACTGAGCCTCGAACCCATGTCCACCGCTGGCAGGCTCTTGCTTACTCTGCTAGAACTCTCTGCGGGGTCTGCAGCATTTCCCCTAGCCTTTGCTCTTACTTACATTAGAAACGAGACATTTCATGAAAGAGAACACCATTAGCCAACAGAAACAAATCAAGTGCTATGTGTAATATAGTAGATTTTAGCATAGCGTTTTTCCTGTGGTGGTAATTTTTTAAGGCCACCAACCTATCGGCCAGTGATGGTTTACACAGTTGATGAGCTATTATGGAAAATCCATTATCCAAGACACTCCAGAGTCCAAATTTTATTTTGGAAGAACCATAAGGATGGACCTGAAAAAGAAATCAGGCAACTAACCCAAATAAAACAAAGCACTGGACCTAAGATAAAGTAATGTTAAGCAATTCTTGCCTTTCACCAGTATGCAGTCTTGAAAAACACATCATAAATTATCTCATGGAAGCAGTTTCATATCGATTAATCTGCATCCAAAGTGACAGGAGGAGCTTATAAGCTAAAACTCAGTGGGATAAACAAAATGGAGTCTGCCAATGGGGAAGGGTCAGGGATAAGCATTTGATACAAACTGACTACTAACCCAGAGCCTAACACCTTGTGTTTTACCCTTTTTTTTGTTCTTTTTTAGTGATTTGAAATTTTATTCATGAACATAATTTTAAAAATTAAATGATGCTTAAAGGTCCAAGCTGCCAGTCAGCAGTCCCCTGCTTCTGCCTCCTCGCTCCTTGCCCACCCCCCATCCCAGTCTGAAAGCAACTGCTTTCAACTCTTCTCTCCATTTCTTCTCGTTTCTTCTCTCTTGGTTCATCAGCTTGACTTAATACTGATTGACTTCTCGTTGTGTTAGGTGGAGGACTTCAGCTTTCCCTTCCTCTCTCATCTCAGTATAGTCATTTCGCTTTTTTTAAAATTCATATTCATTGTTTTCACTATTATTGACAGTAAATATGGCTTGCTCATGAACCAGGTATGAAGATAAGTACATTTTCTTCCGTGTACGACTTTTTCTGCTTCCTCGAAGGTAGTAATTGCCTTGTTTTTATTTTTCATTTCATTGTGTTATTTGCACTTGTGGTTGACTCTCCCTGTACCCTCCGATAGTTTTGTAAAACACCTCTGAACACTTTTGCACGGGATGGAATCTACCGACCCCACTCTTCCCCACTGGGACCGTCCCTCCTGGAGCCCTTTGTTCTCCCGCTGGCCTGACCTGATTACTCTGCAGGTCGCCCAGCTGTTGTCCTGAGACCTGCTGTGACCACTCTCTCAGGGGTTCTCTTACCCTCTCCACTGTGCCTTTGACGGCAAGTAACAGAGCACCTGAACTCACACTGCCTCAAACACTGAGGATGTATATAATCTCCCGTGACAGCTCCTGTCCTCACTTCTCCAGGCTCCCACTCCCGGCCCTGCTGCTTCCTCGTCACGCTAGTGGCAAGAAGGCTGCAGCCCTTTCCGGCATTACATCCAGACTTGACAATGTCCAAAGGAAGAGAAGGGGTCAGCATTTCCTGTGGCTTTGTCTTGGGAGCAAGGGGACTTTTCTCAGAGGCTCACTAGCATCTCATCATTGTCCCGTCTCCCTTTCAGAATTGAATCATGTGCTTATTCTCAAACCAGTTCTTGGAAGTGAGTTGGCAGGGCTCACTTTGACCTGCCTAGATTGTAATCACGATCAACTTTTGGAGCTGGATATGAGAACACTGTTCCCTGAGTTAAATGGTCAGGGAGTTAACTCTTTTATACATCAGGATTTTCTTTATGGGTGGAATAGATACTAATAATATCAACTAAAGGAGATAAAATATTTGAGATTTTGCCTGGATGGCATGTCTCCATTATGCCTTCATACTTGATTTATAATTTAGCAAGGGCTAGAACTTCAGGTTGAAAATCATTGTCACTCAAATAATTTGAAGCATTGCTCCATTGTCTGCTCACTTCCTATGTTATTCCTGGCTATTGCTATGCTTCATCTAATATTTCTAACCTAACTCCTCTTCTGTCTAAATTAGAGGCCATTACATGGCTCACCAGTAAAATACTCCCAATGTCCCTTTGGGTGGCTTCCAAGATACCGTGTTTATCTATTTCCCATGATATGGTAGATAAAGCAGTGGGCCTGAAAGAAACCTGTGTTTCTGGTTATTCCAGACTATAAAATCTTGGACAAGTCACCTAACCTCAAAATTTAATGAATTGGCCCTTAAAAGTGATTTCAGAGTCTATTTGATCAGGACACATCTCTTTAATAATTGCCTGTAGAAATTTGGCTTTAAAGCAGATTTTTGCTATTTCCCTCTAAAAAGCAGAAACATGAATTTCTGCTTTTGCTTACTCTCAGCAGTGTCAGATAAGCTTTTCAATAATATCCATTTAAGAAATGGTCATAGCTTATAAGGAAAGTTCTTACCAAGAATTTTTATTGTGGGGCTGTAAAGAAATGACTTGTTTTTACCACCTGTTCCACTTTGTTCTCTCTGCCTTCACTTTCCACTGCACATATTCTCTAGCCCTTCCCCCCGCCCCTCCCCCCCCCCTTCAAAGAGGAGCTTAAGGACAAGGGCGGGAGACAGTCAAGGTAGAACATCATTATAAAAAGAGTTCCCCCAGCTTATTATGGAAGAGTGGTCACTTTATTTACTTTGATGGTATGAAAACTACCATAATTAATACTGAGGGATATTAAGAAATTATTTAGAACAATATACTATTTTATATAATTTAACTCTATTTGATAGCTATATCAAATGTAAAAAGCATTTTATAGCTGTATATATTATGTATCTATATGAGGGGAAAAAATAAAAATGCTTAAGTAAAGAGTTTGTAGCATTTAGTAGGCTTTCAGAAAAGGATGAAGGGATGGATGAATTGTACATGGACAGACAGATGAATGAATCTTTTTCTTAGGAAGGCCAGCATGAGGGAGATCAGTTTGGACTAACCCTGTTGAAGTGATAAAGGAAATATTTGTCTTGCCCTTGCTGTTGTGGCTCAGTGGACTGAGTGCCGGCCTGTGAACCAAAGGGTTCCTGGTTCGATTCCCAGTCAGGGCACATGCCTGGGTTGCAGGCCACGTCCCTGGTTGGAGGTGCATGAGAGGCAACCACACATTGATGTTTTCTCTCCCTCTCTTTCTCTGAAAATAAATAAATACAATTTTTTCTTTTAAGAAAAGGAAATATTTGTCTTAAAGATGAGAAGAGTTTGCTTTTTTGATTGCCTGCTGCTGTTCACTTTACTTTTTGTTTTGTGAGCATTGCCGGTAGCAAAACATTATCCGGGTTAGCAGGCACTGGTTTCTCCATTCTTTTCCTCGTCTGTTCCCACCTCCTTCTTCACCTGTTCTTTGTGTTCCTTAAGTTCTATTTGGAGGCGAAAGGTATTCTTAGCGCTTTGTAATGCAAGTTGGAGTCTGTGCATTCCCCAGAGTGTCAGCATTCTTTTCACCTCCCACCTCCAGTACCCACCCTTCAAAAGGTGTTATTTGCCTGTTGCCAGATTCTTAGAGGATGTTAAGGAAAATTCCATTCTTCTGTTTTTCTGTTGTGTTCACTCCTGATGTTTTAGTTTTCAGCTGATAAAAGAACAATGCATACACATTTATCAAATGAAAAAATGTATGAGAAAAGTCTCTTGATAAACTTACAGTAAGTATATTAGGGTATCAGAAATCATTGTAAATCTTGTTCATCTTGGACATTTTTGCAACACAGTGCCATTAAATTGAATTTTATAATAAAAGCTGCATAATCCCCAGGTGCTTTAGATTGATCAAAGATTAAACGGTATGCAGCATTGTGTTTGTATTATTGCATTTCATTATATCCCAGTTCCTTGAAAGTTTTTCATTCATATGTATGCACATGTGAGGTAGGCTGGGTTCCCCAGGAAGCTGAACCTCAGATTTGCATGCCAGAGGGGTGCCGAGGGGTGCAGCGAGATCAACACTGAGGGCAGGGCTGGGCAGGGCTGGGCTGTGATGCAGCCGCGAGGCTCCAGCCAGCCCCGCCGGAAGCTCTGAGGCTGGGCTGGTCCTTCAGAGGTACCTCAGCTTGGGGTGAGGGGGTCAGGCCTTATACCCTTTATTCATTACCTATTGTAGCATAACAAATTACCCCAAAACAGAGCATCTTAAAATAGCAAACACTACTATCTCCTAATTTCTGTGGGTCAGGCATCCACGGACAGCTGAGCGGACACTTCTACCTCCCACCTTCTCTCCCAACGCTACAAGCAAGGTGTGGACGGGGGCAGAAGCCGCATCAAGGCTTGACTAGTGAAATCCATTTCCCAGCCCACTCAGGGGCTGTTGGCAGGCTCCAGGCCCTCACCGACTGTTGCCCGGAGACACCCGTTTCTTTCCATATGGGCCTCTCCTTAGAGCAGCCCACGTGTCAACTGGCTTCCCTCCGAGCAAGCAGCATGTGAGAGTGCCCAAGACAGAGGCCACTGTCTTGTAATCTAATCTCAGAAGTGACATCCCATCATTTTTGCCACATTCTGTTCATGGGAAGCAAGTCATTGGGTCCAGTGTGCGCTCACGGAGAGGAACTGACAGGGCATGAACACAGGAGGCAGGGATCTTCGGCGGCCATCTCTGAGGCTGCCTACCCACCTGCACAGCAGCCGGTCACTGGGTGCAGGCTGCTCTAGACGATCGATCTGACCTTGGGTGAGGCAGCTCTGTTCAGCTAAGGCAGTTCCTAAAGAGGGCAGCAGCTCAGGGTCGCCGGCTAACAACCTTTTGACAGGTGGGGTACAGAGCCGTCAGTCCTAAGTGGGATCTCAGTGGTGCTGAACAGTATCCACTTCTATATATACATTACTCTTGGTTGCTAGGATATTTAATAAACCAGAATTTCTCCATCTTAATCACACTGTGCAACATGTAATATTTCCTTATCTGTTTTTGTTGTTTTGTTTTTCGCACTTTTAGAAACAGCTTTTATGTATGTTGCTTTACAGAGCGCATTCATACAAGACTGTTTGAACACATTCTCAGTGGAGTAACACATTTTTAAAACTGTTTTTAAAGGAGAAATTATAGTGTAGCATGTATCAATCAGATCACTCTCTTTTTGATATAGATCAAATTTCAAATTTTCACTTCAAATTTTTCAGTAAGCAGCATAAAACTGTTTCTTAGCCTGTAATGAATCACTTTTAAAAACTATTCTAAGTAAGCTAAAAGGTCCTAAATGCAAAAGCATTTTCAAACAGTATTTATCCTTTTTCTGGATATGTAAAATTGATCAAAGGAGCTAACAGGTGATAAGGAACAATCATTTTCTTTTTCAGATTGTAAATTTTATTAAAGTTATAAAAACCTATATGTCTTATTTAATCCTCTAATAGTTTTCAACTTTTAGGCATGGTTTTCTTAATCTCCTTTTTTGTTTTTACTTTGTTTTCTTATAGGCGAAGAAGCCCCTGATTTTGTCACTTTTCTTTATCAAATAACCAGAGGAATTGCAGCAAGGAGTTACGGACTAAATGTGGCTAAACTAGCAGATGTTCCTGGAGAGATTTTAAAGAAAGCAGCCAGCAAGTCAAAAGAGCTGGAAGGATTAGTAAATATGAAAAGGTCGGAATGATTGTGTTGCATTTTTTTATTTATAATGAAACCTTCCAAGTTGTCCAAGGAAGAAAATTGTCCTTTAAGCACCTCTTCAAATACTCTGAAGCATTTAATTACAGTAAATGAAAACTTTCCCAAAGCTTATGTGAATTCAGTCTGCTTCTCTAGTCAGATCTCTATCTATTAAGTTGATAAATTGGTTTTTCTGTCATTTTTTCTGAATGAAGAATTAAGTTAACTCCTTAATGTGTGCCAACACATTAGTTGCTTAAAACATTCATTTGTTCAAACAATTACTAAAAGAAACCTTAATATATAAGATCTTTGGGGTACCTCTTTTTTCATATATTGCATTCAGATAGATATGTAATGTTTGCCTTCAGAAATTAAGGATTCTGTCAGGACATGAATAAAAATAATAGTATTATGCAACAAGGTAATTGTCATGAGTATCTACATGTAACTTTGTGGATTTTTTAAAAGTATGTTTTATTGATTATGCTATTACAGTTGTCCTAATTTCCCCCTCTCTGCCCCCTCCACCTAGCACCCCCATTCCCTCCAGCAGTCCCCACCCCTTAGTTCATGTCCATGGGTCGGATTGTGCATGTAAGTTCTTTGGCTGCTCCATTTCTGTTCTTAACATGCCCCTGTCTATTTTATACCCACCAATTTGTGCTTCTTTCCCCCCATCCTCTCCATTCCCCCTCCCAATGATCTCCGTGTCTATGACTCTGTTTCTGTTCTGCTTGTTTGCGTAGCTTGTTTTTTTAGATTCAGTTGTTGATAGTTGTGAATTTATTGCCATTTTAATGTTCATAGTTTTATCATCTTTTTCTTATAAAATTCCCTCTAACATTTCATATAATAAGGGCTTAGTGAGGATGAGCTCCTTTAACTTCATCTTGTCTGGGAAGGACTTTATCTGCCCTTCCATTCTAAATGATGGCTTTGCTGGAGAGAGTAATCCAGGTTGTAGGTCCTTGCCTTTCATCACTTTCAGTACTTCTTGCCAGTCCCTTCTAGCCTGCAAAGTTTCTTTTTGAAAAATCAGCTGAAAGTTTTATGTAGTTAACTGTTTTTCTCTTTCTGCTTTTAAGATTCTCTCCTAATCTTTAACCTTTGGCATTTTAATTATGATGTGTCTTGCTGTGGTCCTCTTTGGGTCCACCTTGTTTGGGACTGTGTGCTTCCTGAACTTGTATGTCTATTTTCTTCACGAAATTAGGAAAGCTTTCTTTCATTATTGTTTTCCAATAAGTTGTCAATTTCTTGCCCTTCCTTTTCTCCTTCTGGCATCCCTATGATTTGGATGTTGATATGTTTGGAGATGTCCCAGAGAGTCCTTATACCAGATTTTTTTAAATTCTTTTTTTCTTCTTGCTGTTCTAATTGAATGTTGTTTTCTTCCTTTTATTCCAAATTGTTGATTTGATTCTCGGCTTCATCCCCTCCACTGTTGGCTCCCCACAGATTTTTCTTTATTTCACTTAATGTAACCTTCATTTCTTTTTTTATGCTGTTGGAGTACCCAGTGAGTTCCTTGAGCATCCTGATAACCAGTGTTTTCAACTCTGTATTTCCATTTTTTTTTAGTTCTTTTTCTGGAGTTTTCTTCTGTTCTTTCATTTGGGCCATATTTCTTTGTCTCCTCATTTTAGCAGCCTCCCTGTGTTTGTTTCTGTGTATTAGGTAGAGTTGCTTTGACTCCCTGTCTTAGTAGTGTGGCCTTTTGTAGAAAAGTGCACCTATAAGTTAAATGGGATGGAGCCCTAGGTAATTGCCAGGGTAGGGCAACCCATGTCACTATTCTGTGGCTCTGTGTTGGGAAGGCTCGGAGAGGAGACAGCGCTGCTGCTTGGCCTCTGGAGTTTTGCCCAGGAGGAAACTGTCCCCTGGCACTTGCCCTGTTGCTTCAGTTTCTCCCCATATGCCACTGGTGCCCTTCCAGCTATTGCCCTGGTGCTGTATCTCGGAGTGAGTCTGTGTAAGTTCCAAGTCAGTTCCAGGCCCTTTAAGAGGAGACTCCTGAGAATCTGGCAGTTTCTTCCACTGCCTGAACTCCCACTAGTTTTTATAGCCAGAAATTATCTTATTAATAAGTCTGGGAACTTATCTTTCTGGCCCTGGAACCCTGGGCTGGGTGGTCTGGTCTGGGCCTGGGATCCCCTGCTCCCAAGGGATCCCTCCCAATTTTATTTCACCACATGTGGATGTGGGACCGCGCACCTTGTGTCTTTGTGTCTCTCCACGCCTCTCTACCTCTCCGCGTGTCTCTGCATCTTCACCCCTCCTACCTGTCTGGATGAACGTGGCTTAATTCCTTGGTTGTCAGACTTCCACACGGGTTGATTTTCTGATGATTCTGGGTGTTACTTGTTTTGTAGTCTAGTTGTAATTATTGCTGTAGTTGTGCGAGGAGGCAAGGCACATTTATGTACGTCTCCATCTTGACCAGAAGTCCAGTCCCAGTGGATTTGTTTCTGACAAATATTTCCTTATAAACTTGCCCTCTCTCTCTCCCCTAGAATAATTATGTGAATGCATTCCACCCTTTACCCTGATATCCAGCCTGTATGTAGTCAGTATGTAGTTTAGTAGTCAACTAAACCCGAGATGTATTTTGGAAGGAAGATATTCCTAGGAAAATATCACATTAATATATAATAAATTTAGCCTTTTGTTGCCTAAATATAAGATTCTATTACCACACAACCTAATATATTATTTCTTCATCTTTCTCATGCTTGACTCCTGACCTACCTGGAGGGAGAGTGTGATTTTCCGGGAGGGAGCGTAGGACATTACTGCTTTGGTTAATAACAATGACCATGAGTGGACAGGTCGGGGGGTCACATAGAAAATCTTGCCTGTCCACCATATTATAATAATAATTTTCTATTCTGGAAATCATGATCAAATTTAAATATTGATACCTAGTATTAGTTAAAGAAACAATTGCCAACTTCTATACTAAAGTAGAGTGTGCAACCAACTTCTCTTTCTCTTCTTCCTTCTTCTTGTGGTCCAGCCTTGCGCTCACACCTTGCCATAGTAAGTGGTGGTTGTCCAGGTCCAAAGTGCTGGCGTACAAATGACCTGTAGCTTTCTTTGTTGACAGTCTCTTCTGGGTCATTTCTGCAGTGTCAAATTAAAGCAAATGATGTAATCAGCAACAACCCATTTCTAATCATTTGTTACCAAATAGATTAATATAAAATTCATCCAGAGAGAAAAGTAATCATCTATGAGAGTTTAAAAATAAACTTAGCCCTAGTTTTTTGCCAAAGACAATTTTAACTCCTCTTTTGTTGTCTTGCTATGATTTTTCTGTTTCCCTAAAGAAACTAGAATAAAATTTCACTACAAAAGATACATTGCAATGTGTTGTTACTATATAGCCTAAAAATCAAAGGCAATGAAATTCATAGATAATTTATAAATATTTTAACCCTTCCAACTAATAGGTGACATTCTGAAATCTAGAAAGTTATCTTCACAAGAAAGAGAATTGTAATAAGGGGTTGCATTGGTATGGAATCGGACAATTTATCAGGACACTATAATCTTTGTTTTACCTTTTCACTAAAAGTCCTTATTTCATCAGTTCTTGACCAGATCAAAGAATTCAAACCAAATCTTGGGCATTGGTGTGGGTTTGTTATAATAGCTAATATTTATCAAATGATAAATATTACTGTGCACAGAAACAAGCCTGGGCAGTATTTACTAACCCAGTTATTGTTCCTATTGCTTTATGTACATTAACTCATTTGATCTGTATAAAAACCTTGCGTGATAATCCCCATGGTACTGTTGTAATCCCCATGTTAGAGTTGGGGAAAATGAGGCCAAGCCTGGGTAGGAAACTGACCAAGAAACCAGGGCCACACAGGTCGGTGGTGGTGGAGCAGTACTGGAAACTCAGATGCGCCGGCTCCAGCCCCTGAGCACGTAAATGGGTTGCATTCTGCAGGAAAAAGCAGGTCTGTGTTATGTTGGCATTTTACCCTTTCATTAGCTAGCTTTATTTTCTTAAATCAATTTTACTTTTTATCCTGTGAGCATACACAGCCTCTGGCTGAGTCAGAAAAGGGAGGAAGCTGGGCTCTCCCCTCCTGCAGGCAATAGTGCTGGTCGATAACCTCGGTCCCTTGATGGTAGCAGCGGCCCTGAAACCTCCTCTCACCAGCTGCTGACAGAGCTTCCCAACCACAGGGCCCAGCCATGGGTTCTGATGTCATAGCCTCTTCATAGCTTTCAGTGAGATGTATTGTTCCCCAACCATTTCATATATAAAATAAATAGTATTTTATTTTCTCTCCAGGAAAAGGCTGAAATGTTTTACAAAATTATGGACGATAAATGATACAAAAGACCTGCAAAAGTGGGCAGACGAGTTTGAAATGGAAGAAATTACAGACTCCTCTTCCTGATTGAAATGAAGACTATGTTTTTAACAAGAACTAAAGAATGAAAAACACCAACCATACAAAACAGCTCTCCAGTCACAGCCCATCTTTGTGTGAGCAGAAAACATGGCCATGGGATATTCCTATTAGAAACAGAGCTTTTGTGTAGAAAGTCTGTTTCATCCTGACTTAAAATATAAACACTTTTGAATATGAAAACCTGTGCTATATAATTAGAAAATTTCAGGGATGGTAAGTTTCACATAAAATAAAAATCTAAGGAAAGCCTAAAGTGGTAGAATATTTATGATTTTCTAGAGAGTTATATAAAATTTTAATTTCTATTTGCATTTGTTTAGATAATTTGTAACTGGGTGAAATATCTGGTAAGAATTTCCCTTTTCTTTTGCACTAAAATGATTTTATAATGCCACCGGTTTATTCACTCTGAGCATAAGAATTTTTGACAAGACCTAGACTTAACAAGCTTTTAGAAACTGGAGAACAGAAGGGAAAAGATCATATGAAATTTGAGAAGTTGAATGTTGTCAGTTTTAAGCAATTTAAAGATTGTTGGATGAAATTATTTGTCACTCATTCAAGTAATAAACACTTAATAAATACTTGTTAGAAATTAAAAAATTTTTTTTTTGTTTAATTTTGGGGTTTTCAACCTTCTGGCAGTTGTTACTTTTACAGTTCAGTTTTGGAACCAAGATTGCTGCTCCTACAAAATACACAGACCTGAGCTTATTCATTTTGGACCTTTGTACTAACCAATATACAAATGTATGATCTCTGGTACTGAACTTATAGCTTTGTGGCTTGATAACAGTGCTCCCGCCCTGCATAGTTAGCGTGACACATGCTCAACTGTGTCCCTGAGATTTTTACAGCACTTAACAATCTGGCTTCTCATCTCCATGTACTTTTTGTTTGTAAATGTATGATCTTGCACAAAGGTTCTCCACCCTATTTCCCACACATTTTTTATTGCTGCTCAGTTAAATGTCTTCCGCACATTTAATGGGCATGTTTCTCATTTCTTCTTTAGATTATTTTCTGCAGTGGCCCTAACGGCGACCTCTCAACATGGGAGTCAGTATAGGCTCCCCAAGTGGATGGAGAGTAGTGGGTTGTTACCCGTTTGAGGCACTCACACCTGAGCCCTTTGATTCCCCGCCTTTTTGGAGTTTGAGTGTTGATGTACTTTGATTCTACCATCCCCCCAGAAATATGAACTTACACTGAAATTCTCAAAACTGTTTCAAAATAGAATTAGCTGGAATTTACTTTTTAAATTTTAAAAAAGGACAGTACTTGATAAACAATGTTTCTGTACACTCTATGCGACTGTAAATGTTTGCTATTCTTTCTAACAAGACTTCAAAGGTAACCTTACTAGCAGGCCAGCAAGAAAAGGAGGTGAATCTAGGAGTGTCATGCCCATGCCTGAGGGGGCTGCAGGGACCAGCGGTCCCTGCTAATGTCCAGGTGGACATTTTGGGACACGTCTGGCTTGCCCAGGCCAATGTCAACGTTCACGCAGGTGAGGGGTCTAGGAGCATGGTCTCCAGGCAGTGGCAGTACCTGGTGTCTGGCAAGTGACAATGTAGAACCTTACAGGTTAGATTCTCCACCGTGAAGCAGGGAATTAGCCAGCCAGCCAGTTTTCAGGAGGTCAGACGCGCTCCAAGATCAGAAGACCAGCTCGGGTGCCTGCGTTTCTAAGCGAGGCTCATCTCCAGCCGCCTCCTGAATTGGGAAAGGGAAGGTTGCGGCAGCGTCCCAGCCATGGAGACGGCACCGCTGCCGTGGAGACTGCAGGACAGACACCAGATTAGGGCTTCAGTTCTAAAGTTAAATACAGCATCTTCAAGATACTCATCTTGTCTCCTTTGCAAATAAACCCAGAGTGGAATTTCTGGATTGTATGGTAGTTCTGTTTTTAATTTTTTTGTTTTTCATAGAGGACGTACCGATTTACATTCCCACCAACGCTTTTCTCCACACCTTTGCCGATGGTGTTAATCACTTGTGTTTTCGATAATACTTATCCTAACAGGTGTGAGGTGATATCTCACTGCAGTTTTGATTGGCGTTCTTGGATGCTTATAGTCAATTTTAGAACATTTTCATCACCCAGAAAAGACATCTGTACTCATTAACTCTCACTCCCCATTCCTCCCCAGTCCCCAGTTTTAGACAGCCACTAATCTGCTTTCTGTCTCTCTAGGTTTGTCTATATTGGACATTGCCTATGAGTGGAAACACACAATACGTGGTCTTTGTATCTGGCTTCTTTCATTTAGCCTACACTTTCCAAGGTTTGTCATGTTGTAGCATGTAACAGCACTTCATCTTTTTTTATTACTGAAAATGATTCCATTTTACGTATATGCCATATTTTTTTTTTATCCATTCATCAGTCTATACACATGTGGTTGTTTCTGTTTTTTGGCTCTTACGACTAATTCTGCCGTGAACATTTATGTGTACAGGTTTCTATGTGACAAGGCACAGAGTTCCTTTTTTAAAGCTTCCCCAAGTAATTGTAATGCGCAGCCAGGTTTGTGAACCACTAGTCTCTGTGATTACAAATGACGACATTTGTCATTGGATTGACAACTGGTTGGTCTGTTCTCTGCTTTATCTGTTATTTACACCAAAGCATGGCATACCATAGACCCCAATAAATATTTGTTGAAAGAAAAAAGGAAAACCAAACCCTTGAAGATTAGAAATCCAATGAAAAGAGTCATCTTTTCATCATCATGACGCCATTTCACTAAGGATTAAAAATCCATACAGAAGTGTATTATATCTTAAAACAATAAAAAAATAAAAGTTTCTTTTGATAGTTTGTCTAAGTTTGGGTCTGTCATCATGGCTGTTAGTGGTGATGGAGCTGGTGAAACAATGCCCACTGCATAAACTCCGGAGTGAGGGCTAGATTGAATCAATGTGGTCTACAAATTAATGTTGACCTTTACTAGGTTCCAAGATCAATATCAGCTACTGCTGTGCTATGTAATTATAAAGTGCCATTTAATGTTCCACATCAAGGATATAGGTGGAGAGAGAAATGAACTTGATTAAATACCATCAGTGGTTTCTAACTTTATAATTATGGTCAATCCCTCTTTGGAACACTATAGTTAGTATATATAGTGTGTATATCCACAGTTTCTCTTTCTATGGCTTCAGTTACCTGCAGTTAACTGTGTCTAAAAGTATTAAATGGAATATTCCAGAAATAAATTTATAAGTTTTAAGTTCTGCGCCTTTCTGAGCACCATGATGAAATCTCTTGCTTTCCTGTTCCATCCTGCCTGGGATGTGTATCATGGCTTCGTCCAGGGTATTTACACCGTATATGCCACTGGGCCATTAGTCACTTGGTTGCTGTCTGGGTAGACTGGAGGTTTTGCTGTGCTTGTGCGCAAGTAACCCTTATTTTGCTTAACAATGGCCCCAAAACACAAGAGTAGTGATGCTGGCAATTTGATATATCCAAAAAAAAAAAAAAAAAAAAGCTGTAAAGTGCTTCCTTTTAGTAAAGAGGTATGTATAGGAAAAACATGTATAGGATTCGAAACTATTTGCAGTTTCAGGCATCCACTGGGGGCCTTGGAACATATCCCCTAGAATAAAGGGGACTATTGTCTGGGATTATTGTTAGGTTATTAATATCCAGAAAAGTATGCCATCAGGGGATATCCATTCTGGTTTGCCTGGGACAGTCCTGGTCTATACCTATTTTCCTGGCATATTTATTAAAAGCCTCTTTTAATCGAGAGTATTGTGTTCTGAATAATAAATGACATGATTACCCCAGCTGAGGTGCTTAATTCATGGGCACACTCACTGACTTGATAGAATTTGAATGTCATCTTAGAAAATCTATTTTTTTTCTTAACCTACTGTGTGAACTGATTTTTATCCCGAAACCTGCCAATTGTTTCTGCCGGTTCATAATAAAGGCTTTATATTGTGGCATTTAAAAACTACAATTCTCTGCTAATTGGCATGGTAGCGCTCTCCTACCTAATCTACTTTTACAACTTAATTCCTAAAGATACCTTGTCCCCTGCCCTGTTTCCGTGGGATCATGGTGAAGGATGCACACCTACCTGACCTCATGAGACACGCTGCACAGCTGCCTTCCTGCAGAAGTAGTTACCACACTTCGGAGGAAGAATCCGTGCCTCACATCCTCCCTTCATGGTCTCTGACTATAACCTTTTTTTTTTTTTTTTTTTTGGACATTCCACAGCGTCACTTCTACATCAGAAATATTGTGTGCCATTTTAACCTGCTGTTCATCTCCACGCTCCTATTTCAAAAACCTCACTTCCATGAGGTCCCCTCAGGGGCTGTAGGGTTGCCCCTCCCTCCCTCAGAATCGCCTGAAGAGTTTTAAACACATTTCTGGGCCCCACTCTAGCTCCACTGTGTCCTACTCTGAGATTGGTGCCCAGTAGGAAGATCGGCCAATGTTCATTTCTGTCTTCATTACTACTTTCTCATTTTCTCTCCCCTTTCCCTTATCTTTCCTTACATTGTTAGTAACCCTGTCTCCAAGCAAATTTCCTAAAAGTCATATTCCTTGGATTATAACCCCTCTCCAAGATTCTGTCTGATTCAGTAGGTCTGGTATGGGGCCCAGGAAACTTCATCATTTTTTTTAAGTAGAACTTTTTTTTTTAAAGAGCAGTTTAGGTTCACAGCAAAATTGAGCAGAAAGTAAAGAGAATTCCCATACACAAGTACGACCTCCCCCATTATTAGCATCCCCTATCAGAGAAGTACATGTGTTACAATTGATAACCTATATTGCCACATCATTATCACTCAAAGCCCACAGTATATATATGAGGCTTTATTCTTGGTTTTGCACGTACTATGGGTTTAGACAAATATATAATGGCATGTATCCGTAGTATCATGCAGATACTATGGGCATGATACTGCCCTAAAAATCCTCTATGTTCTGCCAGTTCAGCTCTTCCTCTTCTCTAACCCCTGACAAGTCATCTTTTTACTGTCTTCACAGTTTTGCTTTTCCCAGAATGTCATATAGTTGGGATCATACAATGTATATTTTTTCAGATTGGCTTCTTTTACTTAGCAATATGCATTTCAGTTTCCTCCATGTCTTTTCATTTAAATAAATAGCTCATTTATTTTTAGCACTGAATAATATTCCATTCTCCAAATGAATAAAGCTATTATAAATAAAAGCTACAATAAATGTGTGGGGTTTTGTGTGGACATAGTTTTCAATTCATTTGGGTAGATACCAAGGATTGTGATTGCTGACTTATATGGTAAGAGTAAGTTCAGTTTTTAAGAAATCTGCCAAGCTGTCCTCCAAAGTGGCTGTGTCATTTTTCATTTATAATAGCAATGAATGAGTGTGTCTGTTGCTCCACAGCCTCATCAGCATCTGATATGTTCAATATTTTGGATTTTGGCCATTCTAATAGGTGTGTAGTAATATTGTTTTAACTTGCAATTCGCCAGTGGTCTGATATGGAGCATCTCTCGTATGCTCTTTTGGCTATGTGTATGTCTTCTTTGGGAAGATGTTTATTTAGGCCTTCTGTCCTTTTTTTTTCTTAATTTCATTTTCTTATTGTTGAATTTCAAGAGTTCTGTGCATATACTGGATAACAGATATTTATCAGATGTGTCCTTTGCAAACATTTTCTCCCAGTCCATGGCTTGTCTTCTCATCCTCTTGACAGTGTCTTTTGCAGAAAAGTTTTTAACTTTAACAAAGGCCAGCTTACCAATTATTTCTTTCATGGATTTTGCCTTTGCTATTGTATCTGAGAAGGCATTATCTTACCCAAGGTCATCTAGATTTTCTCCTTTGTTAGTGTTTAGAAGATTTATAGTTTTGCATTTTACATTTAGGTCAATGAGCCATTCTCAGTTAATGTTTATGAAGGGTATAAGGTCTATATCGCGATTCATTTTTTAATATAGTTTAGAGAATTTTCTGGTTCACAGCAAAATTGAGCAGAAAATACAGAAAGGAAATTTTCTTCTTAAAAATAGTGTCATAAGTGATCTTGATACAGATAAAGAATTGAGTTTTGAGAAGCATGATGATAATGCCTTATTCTTCATCAGGAGAAGCAGTTCTGTAAAATAACAGTGGACCTTTAATTTCTCCAAACTCTTTGGATTTCTTTTTAACAGAAAGACAGGTTACAAGCATTTAAAGTGGCATTTTTTGTGTTATGAGAATTAAAGGAGTGTCTATAAAGAACATGCACAATGCTTCAAACTGTTCATAGGTCTCTCCTATCATGAGAAGAAGAAAAAAAATCCATGAAGATATATAAAAAAAAACCAGTAAGATTCCATAAGACCAAATATATCAGTTAATGTATAGGGTAAACTCACCTGCTACTCCTGCCCCCCCCCAAAAAAGGACTATAAACAACTATATGTTGATTTCAAGGGACATACCTAAATCACTAGGACTCACTAAATAAAAAGAATGGCACAGATATACCAGCAAATGCAAACTAAATTGATATGTATGAATTGAAAACTGCAATAGTTGCAATAAAAAATTCACTAGATGGGCACAGTTACAGAGTGGACATGACAGAGAAAAGGGTCAGTGAACTTTAAGATCAATATATATTATATAATTGTATAACAGAGAAAATGACTGGAAAAAATTATCAGAGGTATAACATACATGTCTTTGTAACCCCAGAAAAAGAAGAGATATTGGTGCAGCTAATTATTGAAAGGAATAAAGGATGAGTTGGCAAAAGACATGACTAGAAGGATTCAAGAAGCTCAGCAGGTCCCAAATAAGATAAACTAAAATGAGCAAACAAAAAACTGTCCGATACATCATAACCAAACTGCTGAAAATAACAATTTTTGAAAAGTCAGAGAAACATGCTGTATTATATAGAGAGGCAGCATGATTCAAATAATTATGGATTTCTTATCAGAAATCATAGAAGCCAGAAAGCAATGGAACAAAATTTTTTAACGCTGAAAGAAAAGGAACATTAACCCAGAATTCTATATCCTGTTAAAATATCCTTCAGGAATGGAGACAAAATAAAGAGATTCTCAAATGAAGGGAAAATAAGAAAATTTGTTGCCAATAATCCTGCACTAAAAAACATGCTAAAACAACTTTTAGATAAAAGGGAAATTATACCAGAGGGAAACTTGAAACTTCGTGAATGAAGAAAGAGCAACTGAAATAACAAATAATGGGTAAATATACTACTTGTTACTCCCATTGAGGTCTTTAAAATATGTATAATGGTTGCAAGTAAACAACATGGCAACATGAATGGCAGGATTTTTAGTGTATATAGATATGATACATATGATACCTACAACATAAAGGGTGAAAAGTAAAGGGACCTACTTATATGGTTGAAAGCTTCCTGAATTTTATTTGGGGCAATAAAATATTAATAAGTAGACTATAAAAATTAAGTGTGTAGCCCTGGCTGATGAGGCTCAATGGATTGAGTGCTGGCTTGAGAACCAAAGGATCGCAGTTCGATTCCTGGTAAGGGCACACGCCTGCATTGCAGGCCAGGTCCCCAGTTGAAGGCATGTAGGAAGTGGCCAATCGGTGTTTCTCTCTCTTTCTCCCTCCCTTTCTCCTCTCTCTAAAGGTAAACAAAATTTTTTTTTTAAATTGAGGTTAAGTGTGTATATTTTAATCCTTAGAACCATCATAAAAATATTATACAAAGTGTGTAGTTTTGAAAGCCAAGAGATAGAATAGAAAACTAGGAGATATTTAAATAATTGAAAAGAAGCTAGAAAAGAAGAAACTGAGTAATGAAGAAAAGGAGGGGACAGACTGAAAACAAATAATAAAATGATGAATCTGACCATATGACATCTGTCCAGAAAGTATCCTGCCACGTAATATGAAAAATGGAGACATTTATTCAAGATAAAAGATAAAAGAAACATTGTATGTAGGACAATGATGCCTCAGTCTCCTTCAAAATAAGCCCTTGGGACCTCACACAGTTCTCCCAATCACCATCAGCTGCCCTGTCGTATTTTCCTGAATCTCATTAAAGGTCTGAAATATCTTCCCTTTCAAAGGTGATTTTAGTTTTGGGAAAAGCCAGAAGTTGTAGGGCGCCAAATCTGGGCTTCAGGGGAGCTGAGTCACCTGGGTGATTTCATGTTTCACTGAAAAACTCTGCACAAGGTGTAATATGTGAGCGGGTTTGTTGTCTTGATGAAGCTTCCAATCACCAGTTGCCTATAGCTGCAGTCTTCTGGATCATCCAAATAGTTTCTGCAGAGGAATGTTCAAGCTTAACACAAAATTTGATGCAGATTCGTTACTTGACTTGCTCAGTCATTTTGAATGTGACAGCCACACAGTATATACGCTCACTCAACAGCTTCAAGTGCTCCCACTGATTAGTACAGCGAAGTTGTCATTGTTCATGCATGCACATTCCAGTCCACTCTCCTTGGCTGCCAGGTTACATTGATGTCACACAAACTGTTCTCGTTTTATAAACAATGGTTGGAATTTTTTGGGCAGACCTTATATACATTAAAGGTAAACGTTCTAGAAACACCAATTAAAAGAGTTTGTCACTTTGGTTAAAGACACAAGACCCAATTATTTGCTGTGTATAAGAAGTCCACTTTAAACTATGAATAAGTAAAAGAAAGAAAAAGATATTTTGTGCAAATACTATATTAATCAGATAAAGTAGAACAGAACAAGGAAAACTAACAAGTATGAGGAAGTAAATTACATATAGTAATATGGTCAATTCACAAAAGACTTAACAATCCTGGATATGTATGCAGCTAACAATGAAACTTTACAATACATAAGGCAGTAACTGATAGAACTGAAAGGAATAAAATAGATAAATTCACAATTATAGATGGAAACTTAAACACTCCTCTGAGTAATCAATTGAACAAGTAGACTGAAAACCAACAAGAATATAGAAGTCTTGAATGATACTGTCAACTAACCTGATCTAATTTTATAGAACATTTTACTCCAAAATAACAGGATACACATTCTGTTTAAGAGCATATGTAATATTCACCATGATAGACCATATCCTTGGTCATAAATCAAACCTTAACAAATTTAAGATAATTGGAATAATACAAAATACATTCTCTAAAATGGGTTTGAGCTAAAAAAAATCAGTAGCAAATATATCTGGAAATCCCCACAAATATAAAAGTTAATAGACTTAAATGAAGGAAATTCTGAGATATGCTACAACGTTGGTAATTCTTGAAGACATTTTGCTAATTGAAATAAGCCACTTACAAGAAGATAAATACTGTATGATTCCACTGATAAGAAGTACCTAGAGTAGTCAAATTCATAGAATGGTGGTTTGGGGACTGAAGTAATGTAGAGTTATTCTTTAATAGGTACAAAGCTTCTGCTTGGGATAATGAAAAAGTTCCAGAGATGAGTAGTGGTGATGGTTGTATAACAATATGAAGGTACCAATACTACCAAACTATATATTTATAGATGTTAAAATGGTACATTTTATGTATATTTCACACAATAAAAAATTAATAGATCGCATAATGTTGTTTTAATAGGTCTTAATTTAGAAATACTGGGGAAAATGTCTTATATATGCCCCATTTAAGTTTCCCTTGAGTGCCTTAAAGAACAGAGAAAATCTATTACTCTTCCAAAAAGCCATTTATGATTTCTGTATAATATGTTGCCATAGAACTTAATCAGAAAATAAGATAAAATAAGCTCTAAGTGCAAAAAGCTTGATTTAAATGCTTCTGCCAAGTCCTAGGCAACAAGAAAAGCAATGTTTCCTCTCATAATTAATTACAGAAGAATCACAGTTGCCTAATTATTACGATTCTCCTGAAGATGCAGGTAGTAAAGGAAAGAATGCTCTGAGGGAGTTGCTTTGCAAGGGCTCTATTGGGTTGTGTCCTGGGGTGGGGGGGGGGGGACTAGAATAGAGCTTTAGAAGGTGTGAAACTTGTTCTCAGCATAAAAAAGCTTCTCCATAATAAAATATGATGCTTTTTTCCAAGTAGGCCATATCTGAACTGTGAAACATTAGGCCATTGTGATTGTATAGAATTATCCCTTGAGCCACCCTAATTCTAGTTAAAAAAGAGACCCTGAGGTGTAAGGAGGACAGTTTAAAATCCCTTCTGCACTCAGAAGGGCTTAAAGTTGAGGAGGGAAAAGGGGACACTGAGCTCAGGAAATGGAATTTTTTATGGTGGTTTTATGTAGCTTTTAATATGGTTGCATTGTTTGTTCTATTGTAAAAAAACTTAATATAAAAAGAGAACAAATGTTATTATATGCTTACTTGGTTCTTTGGGTGGCTTATCATTACCAGATAAATGGTAAAGTCTGGCTGCTATGCTTTTAATGGCAGTAGAAAAACTCAAGCAGGGCTGTAGTTCTACAAAAGTTTAATGCTGAGCCACAACTGTATGTGACCACATGGAAGTGAATAATGTCTAAATGACATAGTCTATCTTTTTGGTAGATTGTGTTATAATTAAAAGTATTTTTTGCCTCTCCTGGAGCTCACCTTCCTGCAGGAGGATGTATTTCCCTGGCTGTTGAACTCAGGCTCAGCCAAATGATTTGCTTTGGGCAATAAATTGTGAGCAGAAGTGACATGTGTCACTTTGGAACAGAGAGATGAAAAACAAGCATTTGTTTTGCAACATCTTTTATTCCTCTGCTATAAGACCAGCAACATCCTATAGCTTCTCTCTGAGCCTGGGTCTATGAGTAGAGCAGAGTTGCAATGGACCCAAGATAAACATGTAGCATGAGCAGGGTATAAACTGTTTACTTGGGGCTCTTGGTTCTTGCAGCATTACTCAGCTTATCCTTACTGTTGCATGTTTCCATTCACATAAGAAAAACATCATAAACATTTACGTAGTCTGTATAACATTTGCTTAGACTTCTTTTTCACCTGTTTAACACTTTCCCAAAGGCCATATTTACACAATTTCCTTTGACTTCTTCATAACAGAATCCCAGCTTCATTCTAGTTGCCATGTGCTCAGTTCTAACAAGTGTCCAACTAATAGTTTGGTTAGTCTAAGGCAGTGATTTTCAACTTGTGTGTGCAGCACACTGGTGTGCCCCACGGATTTTTAAAATATGCAATACCTGACTTTAGTCAGGGGCACTGACCTCTTTTCCTTGATTGTCAAATTAAAAAAAAAAAATGGCAACAGCCAATATAGCAATAGCTGTCCAGTGTGAATGAATCAAAATTATACCTCTTTTTTTTTGTCAGATTGGCAAAATATGTTTTGGTGTAGTGCAAAATTTTAGTAAGTAGTTTATGTGTGCCATGAGATGAAAACGGTTGAAAGTCGCTGGTCTAAACCAATCACAGCAACTCCGTTCCTCCTTGAGAGGAATTGGTCTAAGGATGAAGGTGTGACTCAGTTTGGGACCATGAGATTTAAGGGGAACCTTCTGGAGAATTCAGGGGAATTTTCCTTTCTGACAAGAGCAGCATGCAAAGAGAAAGTTGTTTTTGTCCACTGTCTTCCACTTTTAACTTTGAAAGCTTTAAAATAAAAATACAGTGCTTGAAACTGTCACCATGAGGATTGACACTAACGTGCTACGAGCAGTGAAGTTGAGAGCTGGGGTTCTTGATGACATTATTGAACCACCAAATAAACGTTAGGACTTCCTACCTGGACTTACAAGTCTGATTTTGTCCATTGCTTGCTGCCCAAAGCATCCTAGCTGATATAACCTGTGTGAACAGAGCATTGTTCACTTGGCCTGTTTCAGAAGACGTTCGTCTTTATTGACTGCCCTAGGTAAGTCTTGTTTTGTTTTGTTTTTTTCAGACACTACAATGGAAGTCAAAAGAATTTGGGAGTTTTCCTGAATTCGGCTTCCCTAGTACAGCTCCAACCTTCATAAAGTCCTCTTTGGTGTATGCACCAAGAGCAGCTCTCCCTCCCTGTGGCATTTGGAATAGGGTCCTGTATCTCTAAGTAGTCCTAGAAGCTACTTGGGCCCAGTGTTTTTCCCCAGTGGGGAAGTAGTGTTTTTGACTACCAAACCCCAAGGTGAGATTTTTCCAAGAAAAGGTAGTCAAGCCAGAGAAGCTACCAACACCACCATCTTGAATGCCCTCTTCCATCCTAACGCTGCCTGAAATTTTGCTGGAGGCAAAAATGACAACACCGAAGCCATCCTACTTCAGGCACATCATGAGAAGGCAGAGATCTTTGGAAAACACACTAATGTGGAGGAAATAGAAGGCAGCAGGAAAAGAGGAGGACCATATATGACATAGATTGATTCCATGTAAGATGCCACAGGCAGGAGTCTACAGGAGCTGACCAGGGCTGTTGAGGGCAGGACATGGTGGACATCACTCCTTCATAGGGTCGCCAGGAGTCGGAGCCGACTCGGCAGCAGGCAACACACACAGCTGCGACTTAATGAGCGCACGGGGCCTCATGGCTTAAGCCTCAAGGAGAATTGTGGGTGTCACTCCTCTGAAGCAAGGATATTCCTCTCCTCCCAGCCACTGTCATGAGCAGCAGCAACCACCACAGGGTCAATGGTGGATTTAGGAAAGAAGGCATCTGAATGCTCAATGTAACTTTGCTTTTCATAGTTTCTTTGAACAGCCTTCATTTTGGCATTCTATTATCATCCATTATTTCCAGATGTTCCTTGTTTTTATTCCAGTTTTCTATTTCACAAACTTTGTTTTGCTATTTTTAACCTTTTTCTTATGCCCGTGTTTGTAGATCCTAGAAAAGGTCTTGGAAATGTGATCATTCTTTAATTTTTCTAAGTATATTTTTTCATTTTTTTATTGTTCTTCAATTACAGTTGTCCCCATTTCCCCCCGTTACTCTCCTCTGCCCTGCCCACACCTCACTTCCCACATCTAAGCTTCTTTTTTGTTGTTGTCATAGTGGATTGTGGCTTCTAGATATGTAGGAATGTTACTTTAATCTCAGGCTTCTGGAAACATAACAAATATCTCAACTGTTTTAACACTGGTTTCCTTTGTTTCCATTTTACATATATTTCACTTTTGCTAAAAAATGCTGTTTTGATACTTGGTCTCCCTTTTTTATTGTCTGTGCTACAATGTATTTATTTTCACCTTCTGAATAAGAGAGAAATCTACCAAATTTGTACATTTATTAAATCGTTTCTGGTAGCAGTTTTGAAAAATTCCACTAAGAATAGACAGTTAAGTTGCTGTTAAGATAATGCAGTTTTTTCCTGATGGTCCAAATTTATATTCATCAAAATAATTTTCTATTTTTAATGTGTAGTGTCCAATTTTAAGTTGCTTAGTATAAATTGGGTAGTAATTGACTATATTTATAGTTTTCTCTGCTTTTTATATCCTTTTTTATGGTTAGACTGCCTGTAGGTCAAGTTTTGTTGCTACTCAGGACCTATGAGTTCTTAGCATTCTTTCTTAGATTTATGCCTTGAATTAGAAAAGTTTAAAAAAAAATGCTTTTGCACATTGTCCCATAAAATTTTCTTTGGATGTGTTAACACACTGAGCTCTTAAGGATTTTAATGGCCATTTTACCTTGTTGATTTATTGTGAATTTTTGTTTTGTTATTGGAGCATTTCCATTCTTCCATCAGCTCACAGAAACCTTGAAACATCCGTGCTTGGGAGAATGGTGATCACATGGGAATGAAAAGCACATTTAACTGCTTTGTTTCTGTACATTGTGTGACAGGAACCATACGCCCTTGATGTTTCAGACAACCAATGGTGTACATTCGACTTGGTTTCTAACAGTCTGTATATCAGCTGATTGTTTGGATGCACTTCCCCATGGAAACAAGGTTAAGAGGGGCACTTTGGTTTCTAGGTTAGTGCATAAAAGCCTATTTCACCCAGGATATAACTAAAATTCTGTACACTGCAATGAATAAGAACAGACTATCACTATTCTTAAGTAGCTAGAAAAACAATGCAATTGAATAAGAAAGAAGCTTTAGAAAAACATGTTGAATGCTGATTGTCAAGGAAAAACAAATTTAACTAGATGGAGATGTAGAGAAATATTCATGATAATTCCCACAGGGACAATGGAAGGACAACTGGCACTAGTTTTCTTTATTATATGTTTCCCTTTATAATAAAGAGCTTGACATAGTTTCAAAATATTCTTCAGTAACCATTGTTTTTAATGATTAGGTCAAAGATGCTGTTGATTTAATAGGAAAGTTTTAAGAAGTGAAAAACACGATGGCTTTCTTCTTGCTTGAGATGGTTGTATCATAGCCACTTCTGATTGCATTGAGCAGTCGTGCCGTGAGTCTCCCTCGGTCCTTCATCAGTTAAACAGATGAGGATTGATGGCCCACTAGGTGACAGGTGCTGCTCTAGGCTTGGAGGGTACAGCAGCTAACGGGTGACAGTGGTCATTTGGTTGGCTCACAGAGACAATGAAGAACCTCTGCGGGAAGGATTTTCCTGTGGAAATGGGGCAGGGAAGGAAAAGGTGGAGGAGGCAGGGAATGACTGAAGACGTGGATGGGAGACCGAGACATCCTGGGAAGGAATGTATCCCCTGGGAATACATGAGGACAAGAGGGAAAAGGTGACCCCAGAATGTTGGGCTCACTGGAGAGAAGAAGAGAAATAGGGCGGAGAGAACTTGGCTCAAACCATGATCAGCCCACCCCAAAGCACCTCGTGTGACCTAAGGGCAGAAGGGTGAGGAGGAGCAGGGAGCCAGTTTCAGCACGAGGAGAGGGGAGGGGCCCTTTTGCAAGATGGGTGTTATGCACTACAAGGAGCGAAGCTCAGGGGAGGAAAGGATAGGTTGGTTTGGCAGAGATTTTGCTCATAAATTCCATGGTTTCAAAGAGAGAGTCATAAGGGATAATTTGAGAAATGTCCAGAAGTTTCAACTCAGATCTATTTTTTCCCCCAGTAAAATGCTATTTTAAATTTGTGGTAATGTGATAAAGTGTGATTACAAATTGTCAAATACATTCGGAGGGACAGAGTTGGAGAGAGCTAGCTAAGTAACTGGGACCCCAGGAACGGTAAATAAAAAAAAGAAGTGGCTCCCTAAAAATGCAGAGTGGATTGGAACCAGCTTGCAAACTGATAACTTGCTCACCCCATTTGCAGCTGCCAATAACTGTATTTATTTTTATTGATACATACTCATTTTCACTTTAGGGAGTTTCTGACATTTTATTAATAAAATGTATTAAGGTAATGCAGAGTCAACCAGTTCCTTCACCCACAGAAAGATGGCCCCACCACACAGAGTTCCCTCGAAGGGTCAGAGGAGCCCAGCAGTTGAGAGCATAGACTTTGGAGTCAGAACATCTGGATTGAGTCCTGACTCAGAGGACACAGTCATGACCTCGCTGTGTTGTCTGACTTTGGGCAAGTTACTTTACTTCTCTGGGCCCCAATTCTTCATATGTAAAATGGCTTAATAATAGCATTTAGATAGTTGAGTTACTTTGGAAATTGAATGAGTTAATACATGTGAAGCTCTTAGAAAAATACCCGGCTTCAAGCAGTGTTAATTTTTAAAAGCAAAGTAAAACTTGAAAAAAATTCCCATACCAATTACTTATATTAATGGAAACAATAGTGGATATTAATCTGCCTTCAGAAACATTCTAGTAAATGCTTGCAATCATGTAAATGATGAGAAGCTGGCTCAGCTCCTGGGGCTCAAGCCCACCCCAGCACCAACAGCCAGAGGAACTCTCAGTCCGTCACATCTGAACCTGATTCTCTTCAGGTCCTTGACTAGAACGTGCTGTTGATTGCACTTTGCTCTAGCAGCATTAGGAACTGCATACATAAGTGTTCTTTGTCTTCCTACTCAAAGACGGTGAAGATTTTTGTCTGTGTGTGGATATAGCCAAATTTCTTTTAAGTAGATCCATGGAGGAAAAAACACACTCAGAACTTTCCCTTTCTTTGGATGCTTTCCTTCTAGCAGAGTTTTTCTGGAATAGAAAACTGTCTCTCTAGCCAGATATGGCCCCACCCAAGCCAGTGATGTAACCGAGTTCGCCCTTGGGCATTTCCCTTCCCCTCCCCCCCAGGCTTCAACCCACCCCCACCAATCGGAGCCTGGTTGCCACACAAGCTCTATAACCACCTTCATCCTCATCTTTGTCTTAGGCAACTCTATATTGGAACTTATTTTAAACAGGTAAATGTTAAAAGCAAAACATACAGCCCCTTCCCTCTGAAGAGTATGGATGTCTCCTGCTCTTCTCTCATGGAAGGCCTCCCCTACTTTCTCTCTCTCCATTTAGATAAAATATGCCACCAATTCCAAAGGGATTTGGTGAGGAGAGGGGAGGAGAGGTCACCAATAATGAAGTGGACACCAAATAAAATGTTTTCATCGTAGCTGGGGAAGGAGGAGAAGGTAGAAAAAGACAAGAGCAAAAAAGTAGTGGAGGAACCAAAGCAGAAAAGGAGTTAGAGAAAGAAAGGGAGTGATTGGGAATAGAGAAGGAAGTTAGTGACCTTTGTGGTTGGTGTCATGAGGTGCAAGCTGAACATGATAGGGTTCAGTAAAGAAGGTTGCACAGGCCGATTTAGGAAGTCAGCATGGAAGGTTACTAAAAAGCCTAGTCATCAGCACACTGAGGCGACAGCATGTTCAATCAGACTGGGGGTGCTGTAGTCAATAGAGGCTGTGGCCCAATTGTTGGGGCAGACAACTTGCCACTTAAGCCAACTTGGCAAAGGTCAGCACCATGGATAGTCCCCCATGGAAGACTGGACTCCAGAGAAATACAAAATGAACCCTGGGTATTGGGAGATAGACTGAAGTTTGTTTTGGCTTTGCTTCTGAAATAAAGCCTTCTTATTCTATCTATATTCAAAAAAACCCAACAAGACATTTGTTAAGCACCTACTGTGCCAGGCACACTTACTAGGGCTGGAGGGTGACGAAGGAATAAGATAAAGTCTCTGCCCTCAAGATGCTTATCACCCCAGGATAAATGAGAAATTAAAAAAAACAACAATAATGATAGCTAATTTTTTGGATCAACTACTATGCTAAACACATAATACTAATTGCTATAGATAAATTGTCTTATTTAATTCTTTCAACAACCTTATGCAAAAGGTGCTATCATTATATTATGGATGAGGAAGCTGATGCACACAGAATTTAGACACTTTAAGTCACGTCACAGAGCTTATAAGGAATCAAGGTGGAACTTAAACCCTAACATTGTGGCCAGTGCCCATACTGTCAGTTACCGCACCCTGTTGTCTGTATGTCATAATGACACCCTGACATAAATGCCAACTATGGCAGAGATCTACAGAAAGTACAGGAGGAACATGTAGGAGATACACTTGAATCAAAAGTGGGTTGGGAAATGGGGAGGAATTCAGGAAAGTCATCCAGCAGAGGTGCCATCCGGCTTGGTTTCGAAGGACAAGGGGCAGTCAGTTCTGGAGCGTGGACAGCAGAAGCCACAGCGTGCCTGATCTCACAGCCAGGCCTGGTGGGGGACAGCCCGCCAGCCGTCCCCTCAAGGAACTAGGTGAGGACCACAGTGTGAGGTTTACCTAATTCCTCCCAAAGCACAGGACTGCCAGCTGGAGGTTTGGAAAATACAGTTAGAAAGGAGAGCATGGAAGATAGGCCATGTAGCCTTTGCATTCCTGTACCTCAGTCAAGTATTGAGATTTCAGTATAGTTTCTGAATATAAGGTAAATATTCCTTAACAAATACCTTTTATTCTAAAAAGTCACTCAACAAACTATTAACAAAATAAATCTAATAATATATAAGAAGGAAAATACATCATGACCAAGAAAGGTAATGAAGTAATGATGCGGAGGTCATCTTCATATATTTATTGCTCATTTGTGTAACTTCTTGGGGAAAATGTACATTCAGATCCTTTCCCTGCTTTTTAATTGGGTTGTCCTTTTATTGTACAGTTGTAAATGTTTTTTATATATTCTGAACACTAGACCCTTATCAGGTATATAGTTTTGTAGAACAAATAATTGGGCTGGCCTTTGTCTCTAGTTCCTGGGATGTATAACCTCTAACCCCTTGGAATTTCCCAATGATAGCAGTATCTTTGTTATTCCCTGTGGGCCCCTCAGACCACACCTGATAGTCCGTGCTGATGAGGTGACTCACAGTGGGCTTCTTAAACTAAAATAAGCAGAAGCACTTTAATAAGAACCATTGGATTAGATGTATCTACTATTAGCTTAGTGGACTGTATTCCTTTTCCAGTTACACACTCACATTTAGAGATATTATAAATTAGATTTAATAGTGCTTTGCAATTGATAGATACAGTAGGTTCACCACAGTTCTTCATAGTAATGTTAATTAAACAAAGAGGCTACTAGACTGAGGTGGTTTTAATATATTAGCTGCCTATGTAAACAAACCAAACCTAAACCTGTAAGTGCTTCAAGATTAAGAAATTGAAACCTGAGGACAACCAATCACAGGCAGCTGAGCAGGCTTTCCCACGTAACAGGAATGCGTAAGCTATAGCCAATCAAATGGTTTCCTTGTGTTGTTTCCATCACTTCTCTGTGAACATCTCCCCGCAGCTTCTGCTGGTGGAACACTCCTAACTGCTTCCAGTTGGCACTGCTGATTAAAGTAGGATTTTTGCTCAAAATCTGTAATGCCTCAGCTTATCTTTGAGCTGTTCCCTTTTATATCTCAAAGGCAGTCTTTGTCACCCCTTAGCCTTCTCAATCCAGGCAAAATAATGCAAGCTCTAAAGACTCTTTCAATTTCCTTAATAATTCTGGGGTATATATTTTTTTTAGTGCAATGATATCCTGTTCAATTATAAAGATGGGCTCTAAATTTGTGTTATATAGCAGTTCTTTAGTACATTATGTTAGGAGAGGTAAAATATGCCTTTTTTATATAAGTAATACATATGTTGGTTGGATTATAGGTGCAGTTAGCCAGCAGTATTAGTAGGATGCATGTATATTTGACCTTTGGGGTTTTTTTTCCTGTTGTTCTTAGACTTAACATTCAACAGCAATCAGTTGTCTATAAAAAAATAAAAACCTCTGTTTACATGGAGAACGGGACTTCACTGAGTTTAAGAGGACCACACTTTCCATCTTGTGCTGACATTGAGAGGCACCCTTCTTGCCCTGAAGTGTCCTGCTTCTTTTGGCTACCCAATCAACACATTGACATCATTTTGAACAGCAAGTCTTGTGGGTGTTGAGGAGGAAATTCTGTAGGTACACATAGCGGATTAGACTGAAAATTACAATAGAATTGTGTGAATGTGCTAATACTTTGACTTTAATCCTTTCCTGTCAAAGATTAATGAAACTATAATAAAAAATACAGCCACAAAGTGGCCAAAAGATAGGTTTGACATTCACAGACAACATTTCTGAGAGATTACTGTAGGTCTGTAATAATGCAGAAGAATTGAATTTGTTAAAGAACCTTCATTAATAGAACCAGACGCTGCTGTGGTTCTCCTGTTTTCAAAGGGCTGGGAAGATCAGCGACATTCAGACTGCATGCCTCTGGGAGCAACCGGCCGTCTTTCTAAGTAAGAAGGCCCTGCTGGGAGGAACTGGAAAGGAGAAGGTGAGAAGACCACTAACCTTCTTGGAAAGAGGTGATAGGAGTACAAGTGAGAGGAAGATGAATAACAGAGTAATGGGTTAACCCACACACATTACTTGTGTAAGGTAAGAGTGCTAGCTGCTTTGGGACCTACAAAAGAAAAATAAAGAGACAGTTCCACCCTTCAAGAAACTTAGCCAAGATGGGCATCAAGGATCAAGTGCATGAGATAAAGAGAGATCAGAGTTAAATCCAACACTAAGGATCCCAGTAGACAGCCTATGGAGGCAGTTGGCGGAGACACTGCTGGGGTGACGCAGAGGGGAGAGAGGGCTGTGGGCTGGGGGACTCTGCAGAAGCTTCCCAGAGGGAAGACCCGGAGAGACGGTAGGATTCAGACAGACAGGACAGTGGCGGCTTGAGAGCAGGAGGGTCAGGGCATGTTTCGGTAAAGATGTTGGATCTTTGTGAGAGGAAGCAGTGGGCTATGAGGCTGTAGAGGTGTTAGGAGCCTGGGGCTTGCTGTGCAAGTCACAGGTCCTCAGTGTCCCCATTTCCTGGGGACGGCAGAGCATACGTTCCTCATGCTCCTTGCAGTTCTGATCTTCTGTGATCCTGAGCACCGACCAGAGGACAACCACTCGCTTGACAAAAAGGGGGCCTGTTGGTGACAGAGAAGGATGAGAGGGCATCTAAGGAGGCTCTGCGAGGGCTTCTTTCCTCCTGTCCCTTCACCTTGCAAGGCAGGTATGATGCAGTGACTAACTGTGAGCTCCTCCCAGACAACCAGGGTCCACTGTTAGCTCTTACTCTTACTATCTGTGCCTCAGTTTTATCCGCTGACAAATGAGGCTGACAACAACAGCACCTGTCTCCCAGGGTTCTTGTGTGGAAGTGCTTAGAACCGTGCCTCGTGCCTAGAGAGGACTTGATAAATGTTAGCATGTTGTCTTTTCCCTGCTTGGTTGACTCCTTCAGGCTCTAGCTGCATAGCAGCTTCTGCTTTGCGGAGGAGAAAGTAGCTCCTGGCCCCTCACCTCGGTTCTGTGACTCAGCCTTACAGTTAGGAGGTGGGGACACTGTGATCAACTGCCCCTGAATCATGAGGAGAGGCAGAGAGGAGTCTGGGGTGGATCAAAATAGAGTGGTTGGCAGACGAAGAGTGGTCCACTAAAAAAAGCACTTCTGATCTCACAGCCAAGTCCGTGGAGAAGCAAAGCACATGTTATAGTTAACATTTTGGGGTGAGGATACCCACAGCCAGAAACTGAAGAGGTTCATGGGAAAGTGACAGCAGCAGGAATTCATTCACGTCTGTCGCTCCGTATCCCTTTCCACTCTATTTTGCTATTATAACCAAATCTCAAAGGCTGCCTTCTGTTTCCCCTGGAGATGTCTTCAGTATGAATGGAGGTTGCTTCATCGTTAGCACAGCAAACATTTATTGAGCACCTACTGCATGCAAAGTACCAAAGGAAATCAAAGTACAGTCAAAGACAAGTGAAGCATTGCTCCTGTACATGTAAGGTTCTTAAATACAGTGGAAGAGATAGCATATCCAAATTTACTTTGATATGGTGTGGTTTGTGAAAAGAAAAGATCAGTGGATCCAAAGTCGTGGTTTTTGTTGTTGTTGTTGTTGTTGTTGTTGTTGTTTTTGTTGGCAGTGACAGACTAGAAGAAAATTTGGGTTGTCAATTATTTTGCTAAGGACATTTTCTGAAAAAAACTGCTATATATAATCACTGTCGTTTGATATAAAAAAGACTATTTTAATTCCTCAAATAGGAAGAGAAAAATTTTTAGAATGAAGGTCAGTCCTTTACATTTTAACAAAAACAGGGTATTACAAACTTATTACATTTTCCTCATTTTTCTCATTTCACTTTTTATAAACAACTGTTTTGAGAACCATGGTCTAAATGACTCCCTAAGTGTCCCCTGCAAGATGACATATAGGCACATTTTGTTATTTTTAATGAAAGTCTGCTAAAAATACACGGAAGAGCTATTGCATTATTCCACCACCCAAGCCGAGCCCCAGCAGTTGCTCTAATGGGAATATTCCAGTGGTCCAGGCCTCTGTAGGCGAGGCTTTTGCGGATGAGCTTAGAATGGTGCCTCGGGAGGAGCTGGGTGTGGCCAAGAAGGGGGGGATGTCTAGCCCTTTCCTGCAGGGACAGGCCAAATTTGAGCAGAGAAGCGTCTGTGATAAAGGACTTCAAAAAACATTTTTTTCTTTTATTTTTCTTGTCCATTGCAACAATTTAGGATGGAAAATGCTCAGGGGATAATGTTACCATGTCATACGGTAAAATTAGTAGTCAAATTCCAAAGGAGTCTGTGACTGGAAATTCAAAATTCCTCTACTTCTAATCATCTGTTGAACTGTGCTAATTCTAATAAGCAAAACTCATTTTCCAAACACACTGACTTCCACCCCATGCGACCCTGATAAGTAGTTTCTTCCACATCTTGATTTCACAGCAATTTTAACATTAATTTTTAGTTTTGGAAACATATTTCTGCCTTGGCAGGAGAGCTCAGTTAGTTAGAGCACCATCCCGATACACCAAGATTGCAGGTTCGATCCCTGGAAATGGCACATACAAGAAACAACCAATGAATGCATGCATCAATAAGTGGAATAACAAAATCACTGTTTCTCTCGCTCCCTTTCTCTCTCTCTGTCTAAAATCAATAAATTAAGCCCTGGCCGCTGTGGCTCAGTGGATTGAGCCCTGGCCTACAAACCAAAGGGTCGCTGGATGTATTCCGGGTCTTGGGCACATGCGTGGGTTGCAAGCCAGGTCCCCAGTAGGGGGTGCGTGAGAGGCAACCACACATTGATGTTTCCCTCTCTTTCCCCCTACCTATGTCTCTCTAAAAATAAGTAAATAAAATATTTAAAAATAAAATAAATTAAACAATTCCTCACCGTTAAGACAACTGAATATATTTTAAAAGTTCAAGGTTATTCCCACAGTATTCTGACAAACTACTACAACAACACAGGAAAAAACACCAAGAGATCTTGAGCTGAAATTTAGCTCTTTACCTCTAAAAACAGCATTATCAAATTCGAGGGTGGGGATTATCATCAGAGTTGGGACAATTTCTCAGTTTTCCTTAGATGCTATTTAAAAATAAGGTTTAAAGTAAAGTATCCCCAGGATATTTTATTTTCCACAAAAGCAATCTATAATCCAGCTTCCTTGTTTTCTTTGTCAATTACAGTGCTTGCCAATTGGTATTTGAGATTAAAATAGCACAAACATGGATATACTCTCTGAGTAAAAACTTGCTACACTTATCAACAGGAACTAATTTGTCATAAATAGTGATCACAGCAGTAGAAATCAGCAAGTACAACACCAAAGAGTCATACAAACTCATTGACAGTTAACTTCACACAACTCATGCAAACAAAAGCAAATGAAAATGCACATGCAACACAGTGTAATAATTCTCAGACTTGAGTCTCCTGAACTTATTCCTTTCACTGGCAGGGGCCTATGGATTTCTGAGGTTTCTTTTTTTAATCTCTGGTTCATATTGCCTTGTTAATAGAAACATCATGGAATTAATGGACTGAGTCAAGCCCTAGAGATTGCTGCTATATAGAGACCACAATTTTACAAAATGAATGTGCATTCCAGTCCTAATTTTCACATTTGATTCCAGCACTAAAGGAAAGCAGAAGTATAATTTGAATGAAATATGACGTATGAATTCTCCAAGAGAAAATGAAACCTGCTCCTGTGCCAACTGCCAGGCAATATTCCTGGCTCCAAAGTACAGCTCGGGGCAATGCCGGATGGTTCTCCCAGGGAATGAAGCTGTCCCTGGTGTAGGCCATCTCAAGACTCTATCAAACAGGAAATGCTTTATTGTCCATTATCTTAAACTTTGTGAAAAATATAAGAATGAGGGTGGCAATGGCAAAAGCTTGATCAAAGGAAGGAGGCTGTTAAGTAATTGAGGCTGCTGCTTTCTTGGCATATTGGCTAAGACCAGGGATTGTGATCTTAGAATAATAGGGTAGAGTTATTATGTGGGTAGAATAATAAGAGCTAACTAATAAATGCATACTATCTCCCCAGCACTGTGCTACAAATGTAAATACATTAATCCTTGCAACAAACCTATGTTAGTGTCGTTACTGTTGTTATCATCACCATGCCTACGTACAGATGAGGAAATCCATGAACACATTTCCAGTGGATTCTGAGGTACCAGCTTACAGAGTTGCCCAAAGTCTTACTTTGATAAGTGGCAGAGCCAGGATTTGAATCTTGATGTGTTTGACTTTTAGAGTGAGAGATTGATATTATGCCTAACAGTATCATTCTACCCCCTGCATTTGTATGAAACGATGCTGCGTCAGGTGTGCTATTTCTGGAGCATTAGGAGGCTCCATTGCACTTCGCTCTCCTTGCTCAGGTGAGCTCCTCAGTCTTGCATTTTGCCCCCCAGATCCTCACTGAGGAGGATGGCCCAGGCTCGTCCTTTTCAGGGCTAAGTACATGTACTCTGGCCTTTGCTGACAACAGGACTATGGCCATCGATCTCTTAAAAAATGGCTTCAGTGGTGACATTTCTCCCCTGCAGAAAGAGCCCTTCAATTTTCATGCTGCCATGGGTGGACCACAGCTAAGCTTGGTAAAAATAAAAACTTGAATTTATCCAAACCGTACAAATTCTAATATTATTAGGTCAATTGAATTCCTACATAAATTCTGAAAGGTGAAAGGCGGGGTCAGGTTTACCCTGTTGCTCAGTGTAGGGCCCGGAGCCCGCAGGGGAGGTGTGAACAGGCCACCTTTCCCCTCCCTTCACCCTTTCCTCAGCAAAGCTCCTTCTCTCGGGTCCATAGTTAGGCTCCTCATCGTATGTTCAGAGACCTGTGGTTCCTAGCCAACTTTCAAAAGTGCTCTAGAATTAAGAACAAAAAGATATTATTAATTATATCTAACATGCGTGGTGCACTCAATCTTCTGGACTAAGCATAAGTTATCATTAACTATCCCTTCAAGGAAGTTCTCTAATCCTGAGCAGTTGCCTGTCTCCCTTGAGTCATGGCCAGCAAGCGGCAGAGCTGGGATTTGAACTTTGAACTGTGAGCCTTGAACGTGAACATTCTGTCAGAATCCATGTTTCTGAAAGTTACCAAACACCACCTGCCCGGGCCAGGCCCTGTGCAACAAACACCTTGTGGGAAAAATAGATCAATCATTTATGATCTCTCTTTAAAAAGTCCACAATCCAATTTGTAAGATAATATAGAAATACACAAACGTTATCCATAAAAAAATTGTCATATTTTAAGAGAGAGAGCTTGGAATATAAAATTGGTTGTCAGGTAGATTTTACTCATTCTGATTGTAACTGAAGTTCAGAGGAGGCAGAGGGGAGTCTCAAGTTCAGGCTGGGAGGCCTCCGAGTCGAGGTGCGGTCTAGTGGGCCCTGCAGAAAGACTGGCTTTCCCATAGTTCCCAGGGGGGGCCCTCTGGGTGGAAGCAGGGCCAATGCCAGCATTAGGGCAGGCAAGTTCAGACCAGGACTCCGGCTGAGAAAGGCTCTGGAGGGACAGATTAAGAGGGGTTATATTATGCCTAATAGTACACACCAGCCCCGACATTTATATAAAACAGTACCTCCCTGGCTGGGTGGTCAATTGTTTGGCATGTCATCCTGTGCACCATAGGGTTGTGGGTTTGATTCTTGGTCTGGGCACATACCTAGGTTGTAGGTTCGATCCCTGGTTGGGAGGCAACCAACCAATGTTTCTCACATCAACATTTCTCTCTCTCTCTCTCTCTCAAATCAATAAACATATCCTAGGTGAGGATTTAAAAATAAATCAGTGCTGCCTTGGGTGTGCCATCTTTGGAGTGTTAGGAGGCTCTAAAGTTTTGAGCATGAGAAGGATGCAAGCAAAATAATTTACTTGCTCAATCACTTAAGTTGGCAATAGGACAATTGGTGATATTCATCCTTTATGTAGCTGCCCAGCATATATTTATAAGTAAATTTTTAAATTGAAATATAACACACATAGAGGAATGTGTACACATCATAAGCAGATAACTCTTTTAATTTTTATAAGGTGAGGACAACTATTGCCACCACCTTGGAAGGCTCTCTCATACACCCTCCCAGTTACTAATCTTCAAAGGTGACCACTATCTGATTTCTATCACCATACATAAGTTTTGCCTGCACTTTAATTTTATATAAATGGAACCCTGTATCACCTACTCTTTAGTGTTGGGCTATTTTTCTCAACATAATGTTTGTGAGATTTATCCAGACTATTTCCTGTAGTGTATCTCACTCATTTCATTGCCATGTATTATTCCATTGTATGAATACACCTCAACTGATAACAGCTGTTCTGACATTGGCGGGCGTTTGGGTGATCATGTGCAGCGCTGGTACGGGGCGATCCTGAGTAGTGCTGGTATGAATGTTCTGTGTGCAGCATGTGAGTATTTTGCAGGCCCTTCCAACTGGAACAAAGTCCCAGGTTATGAGTTCTGCCTTCTCAGAGCGGCCATTAGAACTCAGTCGACTGCTTCCCTAGCAGCACTGGCATGTGACCTAGACTCCACCAATTAAACGGACCAACCCATGACTTCAATTTAGGGGGAAGGTCACAAGGGAGCAGCTGGTAGGAGCGGTGAGGAGCGGCCTCGTAGATGGCGCCTGTGATGCCGGCACCCGCTGTGGCATCACCCCTGCAGACAGTCCTGGGAGGCCCCTGGCTGTTGTTCCCATGCCCCAAACTTCAAAGCCCGATTCTTTCCCCAGAATCCTTTAAGCCCCATTATTAAATTATTGTTCTGTCTAAAGAACCATATTATAACAAGGCCAGATAGGCTTCTTTTGACCAGTATGGGAACAGGAGATATAATATCTCTTGTAGAAATGTGGACAAGTCCCATATAATGCTTAAAAGCATGGAATCTAGAGACAGTCTTCCTGGGTTCAAATTCTTTCTCTATGACTTATGAGCTGTGTGACCTTGGGCAAGTTACTCACCCTCTCTGTGCTTTGGTCACTATTGTAAGATAGTGATACTAAAGCATATGTTGTTGTAAGGGTTAAACGGGTTAATTTATGAAATGGCATGGTCTAACACCTGGCACATAGTTAGTGCTATGTGTGTTTGCTGTTGTCACTATTATTACCTATGACAGGCCCCTGGGCTCTTTCAGATAAAAACTTAATCAGCAAGAAAAGGCCAGCAGGAGTAAGTGACTCACTTGAGCGGTGTTATTTACACAGTGGGAGTCTCCAGTGTGTTCAGTTCAAAAGAATGGAGGAAAGGAACCGCAGCGGTCAAAGTGTCTGGGCAGAGATGGCCCTGGCCCAGGCTGGCGAGCTCCAGGTGCAGGGTGCCGCAGGCTCCCCCTGCCCCTCGCCACTCCCTTCTCTTTGTTTCTGCTCTCCTCGAACACTGGTATCTGCTTTTTCTATAAGAAATCAAGTGTGTGTGTCTTACATTACAAACTGGGGTCTCAACTTGTCCATTGAAACCTGGTCCTTTTTTGGTAATTTCTAAATACACGGAGAGGAGACTTCTTTGTGGGGTGCAGAGGTTTGCACAGTGGATTTCACCTCTGAGCAGGATGCCTCTCATTTTGTAGGACAGGTGGAGCTTGCAGTAGGAAAAGCCCGAGAAAAATGCGGGAGACCCCTCCCTGAGAGCCAGGGCGCTGCATTGCAGGGATTGGGACCTTCAGGGCAAGTCCTGCCACGCGGCAAATCTGAGCAAGGGTCCAGGCCTGGGGTTTGAGGGAGGAGTGTGTGCTCCCTACTCTGAGTTCCTCCTTTGGATGTGGTCCAACTGCTCTTAGATTCGGAGTAGCGACTGAGCTATGGGTATAACCCTCTGTGGGCACAACTGTGCCTACTTCAAAATTTCTACCGTGTTTTCCCTACTAGTAAACTCCAAGTTCTTAGCCCAAGTGCCCTGATTGCTGTAAATATGGTCAGCACAGGTGTGAGTTATCAGGCTGAGACAGCAGACAAGAGGAAAGGTGGTCCTTCCCTGCACCTGGTCTGGGGTGTGACCTTCACCAAATCCCGTGGAATAGAAGGGGCAGGGGGAAGCCCAGGGGTGGCCCGCACTGCCACCCACACCAGCAGGTCTTAGCTCTATAAGCCCAGATCCTTCAACTCGTCTGAGCCACACATCCCTGAGACCCTGAGAACAGCTGTGTTGGATCAGGGAAGTCAATGGTGAGTGCAGCTGAGGCCTTGCGCTGGGGGCATTTACACTTTGAGGAAAGGATTGGACAAGCACCCAAAGAACTGCGATAGGAAGCAGAAAACAGAGAAGTGCCCATAAAGGCCTGGGCTACTGCTGGGCGCATCTCTTCTTTATGCTTAAGAGTCATGCAGTTTTCTCTGAGGCTGCCCTTCCCTGTTACCTGACTTTGTGCCTAACTCTGGTGATACTAATTTTTTCCTCGTGTATCACTCCAGCCACATGACAGAAAACCCAACTGAGAAGGAAGGCTTCGGTGCTGATTTCACCCAGAGGTGCAGCATGTTATCACCCCCCCTTCCACTCCCCCTCCCTTTTTGAAACATGTCTTTCCATTCTGTTTTCTGCGGCATCGACGTCACCCTACGGCTGGTTCTCCTCATGGTTTTAGGGTGACTGCTGATTGTCCGGAGGCCACTTGGTTCTCATCCACAGCCAAGTAAAGAGAAAGCCTTAATCTTTGCCCTAGAATTTTAAGCAAGAGTCCTGAGGTTCTTTCTGAGGGAAGGGGATTAGATCCCATGCCCACGCCTGAACCGTCACACTAAGTGGGAGAGACGGAATGTGCTGGTGGGCTTGAGCAGATTAGAGCCCACTCCTGAAGATATTCCTTTGTTTAGGGTATTCTGAGGAAAGGGAAGTGGAGAGGGGTTTGGGGTAGCAGTCACTAATGTTGGTGATAGCTAGGTTCAGTTCTGGGAGGCCCTTATAATGCCCAGGCCTTGGTCCTAGACTGAAGCTCCGAAAAGAATAAGACAGGGTCTCCTAAATCTAGCTAGAAGCTCAGTGAAGCCTCCACAGAGGAATGATAACCTGGCTGGGTCTTGCAGGATAAAAATACACTTGCCAAGTGAAGACAGAAGGCCACTCGTACGGAAATAACCAAATAAAGAACTAGTAGCACAAAACATTTACTTGTGCAATAAGCACTGTTGAACATAGTAAAAGCCAAGATCTACTGGAAGTCTGCAGATTAAAATTTGAAGTGCCTGGAGATTCAAATTTGAATTTTGAAGCGCATGGAGATTAATATTTGTAATTAATATTTATAGTGGTAGGAAATGAGATAAATCTGCAATTAAGCCCAGATCATAGAAGGCCCCATGGGCTAGAGGAAGAAATTTGGGCTTTATTTAGTGAGAGACGGAATTTGAATTAGGGAATTTGACCTGCTCTGGTGTGAAAGAATTTCACCTAATCAGTTCAAGCAAGTCTTTCCTTTCCTCAGGCTTCCTGTATCTCGCCAACTTGGGAATTACTCACAAATTATGAACTATGATTTGGCATCTGTTTCTTTTCATTAATCATGCAACTCAATCTCCTTGTCAGTCCAGTGGCCGCGTGGAGACTCATTTTGGCCTGTGGTGTTGCCCTTCGTTAGCAATAGTTACGAGTTGGCTCGCCCTGCCGTACAAAAGGGGGATGTCTTGGAGGCGGCCGTCCTGCTCATTTGTTTCTACCATCACTACCATAACTAGTTGGAATTTGATAAATGTTTAATTGACCTTTTAATGATCAGGGTCCCAGAGGCCATCACACTGGCTTTGGAATCAGCTGATTTCTAGTTCAGGAAAATGGGGTCGGGAGTTTTCGGAGTGTGGACTGCCAGGTTTTATGTCCTGGAGTCGAAGGCAGAAGTAACTCTGAAAACAGGGCACAGGGGAGGCGCAGCCATCCTAGTCGCAGTCATGAAGCAGGAAAGGATATCTGGCTGCCTGCCAGTTTGGCCTTGCTTGCCCTTAGATCCATTTCTGGCCCTCCCTCTGCTCTGCCTCTGCCTCCCAGGCTCAGGGCGAGCTCAGCCAACAAGAGGCCTCGGCGAATTGAGAAGCAGGTGAGAGAGCAAAGCCGGTTCTCTGCTTCTCAACCCCTCTCTGCCTCGGCTGGTGTCTCCTCTGTGGCTTCTGCTCCGGCCAGACAAGCCCACAGGATTCCAGCTTCCTCCAGGTGACTCCAGGTGCCCAGGAGTTCACCTTCTCCCCTTGTCTGTTCAGCATGTACGTTGTAGTGACTTCCTTTCCACCCTGAACCATTTGGCTCTTTTGGTCTTCCGTCCTGAATTAAGTTCTCTGTATTGAAAATATTTCAGTTTTCCTTACCAGATTCTAAATGATGTAAGATCTCCGCATGTCCCCTTCCCCAGTTCTTTTAGATACATAATTTGACCAGAATTTAGAACTCCACCTCCCTGTCCCTTCCTCCAATATTTCCCCCCTTTTTTTAGTTTAATGTATTTTAATAGCAAACTTACAGGAATAGCACAGAAGACAGACAGCATTAAAAACATACTTGTATGTAGGACAACTCAGTTAGAAAAGTATAGTGAATGGATGGAATCTACTATATGATAAAAATGCTACAAACACCATTTAGTTGCCATCAATAAGAAATTTACTTGTTTAAAAAAAAATCCAAATGCTGGCATTGTCCAGAAAAATTTAACAGGTTTATTTATATTGTTATAAAATTGAACTGCTTGAAACTTGTTCATTGAAACATCTCAACTTGCATTAATGCTTTATTTCCCTGCATTTATATTAAAAAAATTCACACACAAATGAAAATGGAAAAACTGCCAATACCTGATTTCTGTCCCCTATTTTCCACTTGCAGTCGTATACTTAGGTACCTTTTGACCCCATGGAAAAAAAATATCTAACGTTCAGAACTACCAATAACAGGAAGAAGAGATTTTTTTTTTTCTAAAGAATGAAATGTTTCCCATCATAGTGGATTCTTATGCACATTCTCCACGTATGCGGCGTGCTAGCTGGATGTCTTTAGGCATAATTGTTACATGTTTGGCATGGATAGCACACAGGTTGGTGTCTTCAAAAAGGCCAACCAGATAGGCTTCACTTGCCTCCTGCAAAGCACCAATAGCTGCACTCAGGAAGCGCAGATCTATTTTGAAGTCCTGAGTAATTTCTCACACCAGACGCTGGAAGGGAAGTTTGTGAATCAGAAGTTCAGTGGACTTCTGATAACGTCTAATTTCACGAAGTGCCACAGTACCAGGCCTGAAATGATGAGGTTTCTTCACCCCTCCAGTAGAGGGCGCACTCTTGCGAGCAGCTTTGGTAGCCAGTTGCTTCCTCGGTGCTTTACCACCAGTCGATTTGCGCGCAGTCTGCTTTGTACGAGCCACGGTACAGAGACCTCTTTACTTACCCCTTTCTCCTTCGGCTGGAGCTCAGCGAGCTGGAGGAGGCTCTGGCGTTAGAGAGCAACTGCGGCTGTGTACACACCCAATATTTCCACTTTCTGATCCAGGGCTTTTGTGCTGCTCCATTTCTCTTGTGAAGAAGGAACGGAAGCTTTGTGTGAAATCCCTTCACAGGAAGATGTGCACCCTTACTGGGAGTATGCATTTGTAATGAATGCACAGGGATGCAGTAACGATACCTGAAAATGACGAACTCACAGATTATGGACGTTCTCCCTCTCAGTGTCCTTCAGAGGCCTACCTCGTTCGTGCACACTGCCACCTCTGCATTTTGCGTGAACAACGGCATCTCTTTGCCCCCAGCATTCTCTGATCCAGATGTCTGTCCTCGGCCCCAAGTGGGGCTTGATGCAGGAATGTGGAAGGAGCCCTGGAGTCTGTCTCTAACACTGGAAAATCAACTTGGAGCACATGTTTTGCTAGTGGTAGGTAAGTAACATCTTTCTCAAATTTAACATACACACACATTGTTTTTCTTTGTATATATTTTTACAAATTTTACCCGCGCCTACACAAAGACTAATAATCCACATTTTAAAATTATATTCCCATACTACTTGAGAACTAAGAGTAGCAGTTGCAGAATCTCACTTTATTTGCCTCAGGCGAACATATGCTACTCTATGTGTGTGTTTTAACTCTGACACATTTACTGCCTTAGAACATGACAATTCTACGATTTAAAAGAAACTGTGGAAGTTTAACTGCATAAGCTCCAGAATGGTAAGTAAGTGTTAGGTCATCTGGTAACTTGCCACTCACACCCTTACATATTCAGATGGACTTGAACCTTGAATGGGCTTGAAAACAACTCTTGGGAACCAAGAAGTCCTGAATTGACATCAGGATTAGGGAGAGCCACCTTTCCCATTTGTCGGGGACTGTGGGGTTTCCCAGGATAGAGGACTTTCAATGCTAACAGCAGGAACGTCCTGGGCAACCTGGGACAAGGTGGCCACCTATGAAGTCCAGAACGCAGGGCAGGGGCAAGGTTCTGAACCTCACCACCCGCGTGCCATGGCGGACCAGGCTTCAGCTAGAAGGAGAGCAGCTGCGGAACTTGACACCCAGAAGGAAAGCATCTCTCTCACGGGCTGTCCATGGCTGCCTGAGGTTAACCTTTTAGCTCAGGGGTCCCCGACTTCCGGGCCCAGGACCAGTACTGGTCCGGGCCTGTTAGGAACCGGGCCGCACTGTAGGAGGTGCGCTTGAATGGAATGCACGCGAATCATCCCCCAACCATCCCCGCCCCGCTGCTCCCCAACCCCCCACCTCCCACCCCGCTGTAGAAAAATTGTCCTCCACGAAACTGGTCCCTGGTACCAGAAAAGTTGGGGACTGCTGTTTTAGCCCATGGAGCTGTGAATACAGGTGAAATAACCCAGTAGGAGAGACAGAGTGAGGATAAATAGGAGGAGAGAGGAGTGGTTTCCAGGCTGCTTGCAGTGGACCCTGGCAGACAAGCTGTTCTACCCCGCGGGCCCAGAGGAGAGAGGAGCAGATTTGTACAGCTCAGAGGCATGTGCCTCAGAGACCTAGGGCAGTAGTTCTCAGCGCTAGCAGGCCTTAAGAATTACTTCAACACTTTTGAAAATGCAGATGCCCGGGCTACACCCCAGACCGATTTGAATTAGAATTTCTGAGGGTGGGCACAGTCATTGGTCTTCTTTTAAAGCTCCCAGGTGATCCTAATATTCACCTAAGGCTGAAAACCACTGCCCCTGCTCAGATGTGGGAGTGCACATCTGAGTGTGTGTGGGTGTATTTTGTGTATTAGGGGAAGTCATTTTGATTTCAGTCAATCTAAGGGATATCCATGTGTACTCCCGATAGTATCTGGCTCAGTTCACCTAGCTCTGTGGGTGTGTGCGCGCAGGCAATGGGTGGGTTGGCAGGGGGGCGGGGGGGGGGGGGGAGACAGCATGTCTAGGCACTGACCGTCATAAATGGCAAATAAGGAAACAGGGGTGCCCAACCTGCGGCCCGTGGCCCACATACAGCCCAGGATGGCTGTGAATATGGCCCAACACAAAATTGTAAATTTACTTAAAACATTATGAGACATTTTTGTGATTACATGTTGCAATGTATTTAATGTGTGGCCCAAGACGACTCTTCTTCTGGTGTGGCTGAGATGCCAAAGGGTTGAACACCCCTGGTAGACTAACTACCCTGCTTCCATGCCCCCATCCAGCTGACGGTAGAAACTGTGCCATCTCAAAGTGTTTCCTCATTAGGGGTCACGAAGAGTCAGCACATGGCTTCCTGCTCTGGCCTCCTCATCCGTTTGCCAGCTGCAGCCCCCTTTGTCTGTTATCCCCTTGAAGCTGAAAATACGCCCTTTTAACTCTAGGTCTCTGCTTTCTCTCAGGTCAATGGGAGTGAGATTGGCGGGGAAGCACCACTCATCTTTATCAGCCGTCAAGGGCATGGAATGGGTCCTTTCTTTAATTTCCCTCAGATCAACAGAAGACTGTGGGTTCAGAGTCTAACCCACAGAGTCTAAATGGAGACTAACTTGGGAGTTCTCTATTAGAGAAGGAGCTTCTCTCTCCTTTCAGCCCAAGCCTTTCCTCTCCAGCTCTTGTTTCTTATCTTAGAATCAATCTCCTCTCAGGATATTTTATGGAAGGAAGATTCACTCTAATGAGGGGAAAATGCATGTCCTATCCCAAGGGCTTGATTTAAGACTCTAATGGGACTTCATAGTTCAACATGAGCCATCTGTGATCTTCAGTGTTAAACAACACACCTCAGGTGGGTAGAACATCAGTAATCTCGGCCACCACCAGGGCTTGCTGATCTCCTTTTCAGTCTCTCCTGCATGAGGGTTACAGCTCCTACCTGTGGTTTACTTTTGTAGCTATCCCGGCAACATTGACTCTTCACCATCTGTCATCAACTGTCTAATAATTTCTCAAGAACAAAGACAGAACTTCTACTTCTTGCCTTAAACAACTAAAAAATACATGAAGCAATGGTGTTCAGACATGAGGCAGGAGGCAGTAAGGACTGTGATCCCTGAAGGAAGGAAGCAAAGGAAATGAGCCCTACATGTGCCCCAGACCATGGTCTGAGAGGGTTGTCAGGCTGAGTGCTGAGGGGGAGATTTCCAAGAAGGCCTGGTGGCCTCACAGACTTGAAGAGACAAGGTTTAGAGTTCAGGGAAGCCAGTGGCTGGAATACACAGGACAGATGGCTGGAGAGGAGGCAGCTGTGTAAAGAGAGAGCTCTGAATTTGCAGAAGGTTTGCCTCTAATCTTTAGCTGAGTCCTGATTGGCTCATGCATGTGAGAAAATGAATAAGGCCAGAAAAAGAACCTCTGGAAAGAAGGAGAAGAAAATCCCCAGAGCTTATACCACTTCCTGATAGTGAGAATGGAAAAGTCTCTTAACACATGGGGTATTCAATAGTCCCTGGATGGGTGGGCCATATTAACCTACACTAAAGGCTGTTCTGGATATACCTTAAAAAGCTTAAAAGTGAGTCTCATATGGATCAAACCATTTTCAAGTTACCTGAGTCCCAGAACAAAGTCAAAAATATTTAAAGGAATATATTACAACAAACAAACAAACAAACAAGAATAACAGGCCCCAAAAGGTTAAATTCACAATATCTGGCATCTAAAAAAAATAGCAAAGCAGCAGCTGTTGTAGCTCATAGGACGGAGAAAATGCAATCAATGACAGCAGACCCAGAAATGACAGATGACAAAATTATTGGACAAGGACATTAGAACATATTATAAACATACCCCATATGCTCAAGAAGGTAGAAGAAAGCAATAGGAAAATCCAAAAAATACAAAATAGGAAAACACAAAACAAAAAGACACAAATTAAACTTTAGAGATGAAAAATACAATGTTTGGGATGAAAAATACACTGAACGGGCTTAACAGCAGATAACATATCATGATGACATAGAGTTTATCCCAGGAATGCAAGGTTTATTTAATGTTGAAAAATAAACTATTACTTTCATGTGGAATAATTAAAAAAGAAAAACAATATTAGTACCAGAAAAAGCATCTGTCAAAATTCACCATGCAGTCATGATTTTTAAAAACTCAGCAAACCAGGAATAGCTAGGAACTTTGTCAACTTGATTAAGGGCATCTATGCAAAAACCTACAGCTAACATCATACTTAGTGGTGATGAAAAGTGAATTCTTTTAAAAAAATTTACTTATTTATTCTTAGAGAGAAGGGAAGAAAGGGAGAAAGAGAAGGGGAGAAACATTGATATATGAGAGAAGTATTGATTGGTTGCCTCTCACATGTCCCCAGCTGAGATCCTGGCCTGCATCCCTAGCATGTGTCCTAACCCAGAATTGAACCAGCAATCTTTCATTTTGTGGGATGATGCCCAACTCACTGAGCGACACCAGTTAGGGCAAAACACTGAATTCTTTTTTCCTAAGATCAGGAACAAGCAAGGATTTGTACTCTCACCATTTCTGTTTAATATTCCCCGCCCCCCACCCAGAGGTACTAGGCATAGCAAAAGAGAAGAAATAGAAATAAAAGACATAGTGATATGAAAGGAAAAAAATAAAACTATATTTATTAATAGATGCCATAATTGTCTCTGTAGAGAAAGTCTTAACCTATGAAAAGGTTACAAGAACTTATGAGTGACTATTATAGGGTTGTAGGGTATAAGATCAGTATATTGGAATCAATTTTATTTCTATATAGTATCAATGAACAACCAGAAAATAAATTAAAACATATTATTTACTATTATGTTAAGGACTGAATGTTTGTGTCCCCTCAAAATTCATGAGTTGAAATCTCCCCCACAATGTGAAGTGGGGCTTTTGGGAGTAATTAGGTCATGAAGGTGGAGCCCTTATGATTGGGATTGGAGACCTTATAAAGTGATGAAGGATAAGGATCTCTCTTTCTGCCATGTTAGGTATACAACAAGAATTCATCCATCTGCAAACAGGAATAACGCTTTCACTAGACCCCAACCATACTGACACCATGATCTTAGACTTCTAGCCTCCAGAACTATGGGAAATAAATATCCATTGTTGGTAAGCCACCCAGTTTACAGTATTTTGTTATAGCAGCCGAAGATGATTAAGACACTATTGCATCAAAAAATATTAAATAGTTAGAGATAAATTAGACTAGAATTGAGGAATACGTGTACACTGAAACTATAAAACACTGTTGAGAGAAATTAAAGAAGACCTAAACAAATAGAGAGGTATACATGTTCATGGATTGGAGGAATCAGTATTATTAAGATGTTAGTTCTCTCCCAATTGACCTACAGATTCAACCCTATCCTAATCTAATCCCAGCAAGACTTTTTAAAAGAAATTTACAAGCTAAATCTATAATTTACATAGAATTACAAGACTTAGAATAGCCAAAGCAATTTTGAAAAGCTGAAAACTATAATTTACTTGATTTTAAGAGTATTTAGAGAGTTAAAATATAATACAGTGTGATATTGGTGGAAATATACAGGGGTTGACAAAAGTAGATTTACAGTTATAAGTATTAAAAATTATTCTTGTATTCTTGTTTATTAATTATTATTGTATTATGGCTTATTTATTAATTATTATATTGTCTTCTTCTATAAATCTACTTTTGCCCACCCCTGCATATATCAGTGTAAATTTCTATGTATGTTTGTAAGGTATATCCAGAACATACATACATACAAATTTGTAGGGTATAAGATCAGAAGACAAATTTGTATGTATGTAGGTAGATAATCATCAAAGAAACATAATAAATTCCATAAAGAGACTCACATTTGTATAGCCAATTGATGTTTGATGAGGGTGTCAAAGCAATCCACAGAGAAAGAATAATTTTTTCAACAAATGGTGCTGCAACAGTTGGATAGCCATATGCAAAAATATGAAACTCCACTCAGATCTTACACTATTGGATATCTGGTTAAATGTGAGAGCTAACACCAGAAAGCTTATAAAAATAAAACACAGGAGAAAATCTTAAGCATCTTTGGTTTAATCCCAAAGACAACCCAAATGTTCATCAGCTGAGAAATGGGTAGACAGATGTGGTGTACTCATACAATAGAATATTGTTCAGCCAAGAAGGAAAAAACTATTGAGAGTCATCATAATGGATGTACCTCAAAATCATTATACCAAGTGAAGGATGCCAGACAAAAAAGAGCCCACACTATATCAGTCCATTTATATAAAATAGAAAATGCAAAGTAACTTACAGTGACAAAGTAAACCACTGGCTACTGGGGGTTAGAGGGTAAGGAGAGGGGGAAAGGAAGGGATTTCAAAGAAAATGCGGAGAGACTTCAAAGCTGGCGGTGTAGGTAAACATGGCTCATCTCCTTGAAAATCATCAAAATTAAAACTAGTCTACAGAACAATCATTATTCAGAACCACCAGAAATAGAGCTGAATGGAAGTCCCTCAACGATGGAATTAAAGAAGAAACCACATCAAGGGTGGTAGGAGGGGCAGGGGCAGAGACACCAAATGGGCTGTTCCCACACCCACATGTGGTAAATAAGAATTGGGAGGGATATCTTAGGAGTGAGGGATCCCAGCCCCACACCAGGCCCTCCAGCCCAGGGTTCCAGTGCCAGGAAGATAAGTCCCCATAACTTCTGGCTGTTAAAACCAGTGGGGATTGAGGCTGTGGAACACCGAAATGTCTGGAGTCCCAGGCAGTTCCTGTAAAAGGGCCTGCACATGGACTTACTCAGACTCACTTCCTCCAAGTTTCAGCACTGGGGCACCAGAGGCACATGGAGAGGAACTGAAGTGTCTGGCTTCAGAGTGAGGGCTGAGGGCAGCTTTCTCCCAGACAGAAGTGCTGTTTCCAGTGGCTTTTAAATACTAATGGCTTGTTTTGGCTCATGCTTCAGATTTTCCTAAATTCTCTCAAATGAGCAGCATTTGGCCTCAGTGAGCCTGGTACCTCTTGTGAAATTGCCCAAGGCCTGGCACTAGCAGCAGCTGGACTTAGTTCACAGTTTGGCTTGGCTTGGGCACATCTAAGCCCAGCAAAAGTAGCAACCATCTGCAGATTGCTTTGTAGTTCATGCTACGTGGCCCTGGACAGGACACAGGAGGTGGCTGACCTTGGCCTGAGCCTCCTGGGAGGCCCCAGAGCCTGCACACCCAGTGGACAGCTATGGACCACATTGGAGAGCCACCACCCTACCACCTCCACAAGTAACACACTCAAGGGGTGGACTCAGCAGGCACCAGAGCCCTGCTGCAGTAAGTCCTGCTCTGTGGAGTGGGCCCCTGCACAGCTGACCGCCCATGGTGGTAGGAGATTGGTGGTCAGTGTTCCCACCCAGTCCTTGCTGCTGACTGGCCTGGGTAAATCCCTCCCATTGGCCTGCCAACAGCCATTAAAGCTCAACTACAAGAGGCAGTTGTACTGAGCCCACACAGAGGGCGCACCTTGAGTACCCAACTTGGGTGAACGGGGAGGCTGTGCCACTGGACCCTACAGGACACCTACTACCTTAGGCCAAACTATCAAGAAAGAGCGGAGATAATCATGACTGGACCTAGAAGGAGGTACCCATCATGTCGGCTCATGTACTTAAGCCAAAACCCAGTTAGTTACATGGCAGAGAGGTTGGGATATAGAGTCCTCTCTATGCCAAGAAAGAAGAGTAGTGATTTCATTTACATACTCAGCCAGTCTCTGCCAGAAGAAAAGAAACTTTTCTCCCCAGAGTAGCTATGCACATAGTAACATGTATTATAAAAGAATACTGAGCTTCTGAGACAAAATACCTGTGTTCAGATCACTTTGCATTTTTCTCCCAGAGTGATGGGAGCGCATTTACTTTATATTTCTGAAGAGCCTGCCCCAGGAGTTTTTCTCAAGAAGACCCAGTTTCTGCACCAAAGAGGAATCCAGGTCTCCCACTTCCGGGGGAAATGAAATTGGTATAGTTTTCAAATCACTCCCACAGCCTCCGCCATTCCTTTTCCACTTCGCTCTCAAGGTTTCGAAACTTTTAAAGTCCAGTCTAAGCAAAGGCAGGCAGCTTGTCCCCCACCATCTGCATTTCTCACTGATAATAGCCCAACAATGAGAAAACAATGAATTCACAGAAGAGCGTGTTCCCACCCACTTGGAACAGAGTCCCTTTTACCAGCCTGTTTGATTAGCTGGGGAAAAAGCATCCTCATTTCCATAACCCACAGCACAAGGAGGCACTGAATGCAGCATGACGATGCAGAGCCCCCCAGATTTGCTCCGGGTCTTTGGTGCTTGACAGCAGGATAAAGGGACTCCTTGCCTAAGCAGCCACATAGGCTCATTGTATGATTTGGGCACGTAGTGACGGTGACCAAGATGTGGACTCCAGAGCATGTACTCCGTTGCACGACCTTAACAAGGTCAATCCTTCTTTCTTGAAATGCTTTTTTTCACTGAGCTTCCGGACCACAGCACTCTCCAAGCCCTGCTGCTTGTCCGCTTTCTCATCTGCTGGTCTCCTTCTCTTCCAAGCCTCTGAATAGTATCCTGCCTCTGGACCAGCTACTCAGGCATGAGTTAGGGATTTCGAAAAACTATGGTTGTGGAATCAGCTCCTCCCAAGCCTAAAAGCTTTGGACAATTCCGATAAAATGTCCCCTCCCTTCTTCCCTTCCTTCCTCCTTCCTTCCCTGCCTCCCTTCCTTTTTTTTTGTCAAATTCTCTGGATACTGTCTCCCTTCATAAGTAGTAATTAGGGTTTCCAGATACGGCAGTTAATTGCTGAACTTTTTTCTCTTAACTTGCTGAGAAAAAGACAAAGAGGACACTTTGGCTATTATCAGTGAGAAATGCTTTGTTGCCCTGGAAAATCAGCTTAAACTGAACCTAGTGGGAAAGAGTCCATGAAATACAAGAGGGGAAAACAATGAATTCACAGAAGAGGTTGTTCCCACCCACTTGGAACAGAGTCCCTTTTACCAACCTGTTTGATCAGCTGGGGAAAAAGCATCCTCATTTCCATAACCTCCTTGCCCTTTGTGTTTCAAGGTGGCGCCATTCCAGGGATGCAGTTTCTATATGAATGAAGGAGGCCAAAGGCCCACAAATGTCCGTCAGACACACACTGGATATAGTTTCTCAAGATTGTCCAGGGTTCTCCTGTTATCATCTCTTATAGTCTTGTGCGGAATGATCTCATATTTGCAAATGGGTGTGCCCTCTTTAACAATCCAGTCACCAAATACTAAATTAATTTAGGAAATAGCTATACATCATTTGTGTGCCTACTGCATACACATTCTCCTACTGGGCACCGCCGGGATGAGGGAGACTGCCCTGCCTTTGGGAAGCAGATGGTCTGGTGAGAAGCAGCGCTTACACCTGAAATCCTGTTCTTAATAGACGGAGCACACCACGGGCAGGGGCGGAGTCTTTTCTCACTATCTTCTACATCACCTAAATATTGTGTTGAGAACATAAACAGATGATCCATAAATAGTTCTCACAGTGAATTTCCATAATGAAAACTCACAATGGTCACAGCCAAATTTCGGAGGAAACCAGTGACCTTCTGTCTCTGTGAGGGGTCATTATGATGGCCGTAACACCTTACACGGTGGGAAGCGGTGACTGATAAGAGGCTGAGAAGAACAATTCCTGTGGTTCAAGTCAAAAGGACATTTGAGTAGACCAAAAGGATGAATCAGCACTGAAATTAACCTTCATACCATAGATATTGCTTATTGGGGAAAAGAATGTTTCACATCTGAGGAAAAAAAAAACAAGTGGTCAGGAGGTTTGAATGCTCATTGCAAAATTGTTTTTGTGTGACTTCACACCCTTGATGGTTTCCTCTCTAAAATGGAGCTCATCAATTAAGCAGGTGTGAACTTGCTTATGGTTCTCAGAGCTGGGATTGGACCACAGAGAAGGAAATGAAAGGTCTTCCGAGGCACTGGCCATCTCCTCTGCTTCTAGAATCTGTCTCAGAATCTTATCCGCATTTACTTACACTGTCTCTAAACTTGTATCCCTTCTAAAGAACAACCTAGCTGGTTAAACTCAAATTAGTATAGCACTGTCTCTTAGACATTTAAAAATATGTAAAGAGAAATAATCACTGTTCTCATGGTAATTTCAAATGGCAATTTCTCTATTATATAGTTAATGGTGATAGGTCATTTTGTTTGTTTGTTTGGGTTTTTTTTTTTTTTTTTTTTGTAAAATGGAGAAAACACTCAGCTGCTCAGTGAGACAGAGCTAAAATATTCTGTAAAAACAGTACTTACAAAACAGGCAGAACCCCTGGGCTACCAATTTATGAACATACAACTAGTAGTACAAGACAGGTGTATTGTTGCAGATTCATGGCCCAGAAAAGGATTCTATTGTTTTTTATTTTTAACAATAAACACTTCATGGCAAATCATTTTTATAATAAGTGAATAAGGGGAATAAAAACATGTATATAGCAGAATCAAATACTGGTTTTCCCTGGGGTTTTCACTAGCTTTCTCCCACAGCCGCTGGGCACATTATTTCTCTTCCACTTACTTTTTATACTCGGGGCGGGGGGGGCAGGGGGGCGTTGGTTTCCAGGCTGTACCTGCAAGATTTGTTAATCAAATGAATTCCAGCCCCAGCAAGGGTAGGACAGCATGGCCTCTGGGGATAGATTCTGCCAGGGGCAGCAAGTCTCCCTTGTTTGGGAATTTTTTTCCTGGTTAAACTCTATGCTGAAATTTTAGCTTCTTTTACCGTAATCCTGAGGTATCACTGTCATAGATAACTATGGTTTAATATGAACTAATGTATGGTAGGGGGAAACCTAGCAAGGCCCATCTGATCAAAGTCTTCTCTGTAATCTCATTGTTTCAAAATGGCCCAGCAAATATTTGTTTACTAAACATTAACTCTTTTCATCTCCCTGTGAATTGTTTTTCTGCCCTTTGAAGTCCCAAACCACGACCCTCACCCCCTTCTACTTAGCTCGAAATAGCTTATAAGCCTTAACTGCCAGATTTTCCGGGGTTTCACATTCATATGGAACCCCCATATGTACATAGGTAATAAACCTGGTTATTTTTCCTCCCCTTATAGAGCCTATAGGCATTTGATACCTTCCTGGGAATGTTGGGGAGCGCGGGTGTGGGGTGCACTCATTAACCTTCATTCTTGTTTTAAGTACAACGGTGCAAGTCCTCAGGGAAAAGTCAAGGCTGCCATTATGCGATTCCACTCACTGCCATGGAAACACACTCGTGGATGAGCGTGCATGCGTGGATGTGGCAGATGAGTGTGTTGTATGTGTGAGTGTGTTTGGAAAGTGTATGAATTCACATGAATATATATATTCATATATTTGTGAGTTCTTGTGTATGAGTATGTACTTGTGTATTTTTGAGCAAATGTGTTTGTGTATCTGTCCATGTGTGTATGTGTATTCATGTTCATTTTGTTTGTGTATGATTATTTGCCTGAATGAGTGTGTGTATGACTGCGTAAACAAAAATGTGTTGTGTGTGGATGTGTATTTGTGTGTAGTTTGTGTGTTATGTGCGGTGAGTGTAAATGTGTGCCTCTATCCATTTTGTGTGCATGTGTGAGTTTGGGTGTGTGTAAGAGAGTATGGTTTTTGTGTGTAAATGTGTGTTTGGGTAAGCATATCAGTGTGTGAGTGTGTAGTTGCCTGTGCAAGTGTGTATTGTATATGGATTTGTAGTTTTGTGTGTAGGAGTGCACTTTGTGGGTGTATTTGTATGTATGTGAGTGCATAGTTTACTGTGTAAGGGTTGTGTGTATTTTTTGCGAATGTGAATATTTGTGTGTATGTGTATTGTTTGTGTGAGCGTTGTACCTGTAATTGTGCAAGTGCAAGCATTTGTGTATTGTAACTGTGCATGAAGTGTGTGTGCATTTCTGTGTATGTGAGTATATATATTTGTGTGTGTGCCAGCACGCGTGGGAGCCGGTGTGTGTTGCCGCCATGCGCCTCCACCTCCCCACGATCCGCCCCACTGGCGCGGGAGCAGAGGCAGCGGCCCGGGCTGGGCGGACGAGGGAGGGACACGAGCCGGGGTAAGCGAGCTGCACCGCCACCGTCACCGTCGCAGTGCCGACTTTGCCCTTTAAGTCGGTTTCCAAGCCGATTACAGCTGATCTCCCACGTGACGTTTTACCTTCTGTCTCCCGGAGCGAGTTGCCCGAGGACAGTCCTCCTCAGGCTGCCACGCGTCTAGCCTCCCCAGCCCGTGGCGGGGGTCTCCGGCTCCCGCAACTTTGGTCGACGCAGACGGCGACCAGATTTCCCTCACGGAGCCACTCTCTGCACGGGCGCCGGGGGCTCCCGGAGCTTCGCTCCGCCAGGAGGGCGGCGGTCTCGGAGAACGAGCCTGGACGCAGCCGGGCGCCCCTCGGACCTGCGCGTCCCGGAGGCCGGCGGGGGTGCCCTGTGCGAAGCGGCAGGAGAGGGGGCGCCCTTTGCCAGCCTGGACCCGGGCGAGCGGGCACGCCCTGGCGGGAGACGGCCAGGAGATGGCCGCGAGGCAGGGGTGAGCCCCCCGCGTCCTCACGATGCAGAAGAGCGTGCGCTACAACGAGGGGCACGCCCTCTACCTGGCCTTCCTGGCCCGCAAGGAGGGCACCAAGCGCGGCTTCCTGAGCAAGAAAGCAGCGGAGGCGAGCCGCTGGCACGAGAAGTGGTTCGCCCTCTACCAGAATGTGCTCTTCTACTTCGAGGGCGAGCAGAGCAGCCGCCCTGCGGGCATGTACCTCCTGGAGGGCTGCAGCTGCGAGCGGGCGCCCGCGCCGCCCAGGGCCAGTGTCGGGCCGTGCGGCGCCCGGGACGCGCTGGACAAGCAGGTACCATGCGCCCTCCTTTCGCAGTCTTCTGGCCTCCGGCCGCCGCGCTCCCTAACTCTTCTAACCCCAGAGGTCTAGGGCTTTACGGAACGCGGAATCCAGGCTCCAGATCCGAGGTTCCCCTGCGGCCTTAGTGGCAGGATATCTTTACCCGCCTTCCCATCTCCATCCCTCCTTCTCCCCACCTCCGTGTAATCACTGGGGATAGAGGGGCTCAGCGTGACTCTGAGAGCGGTCGGGGCTTTTCAGCTCCATTAGTAACCACCCATTGCTTCTCGAGACTTTCGGAAGGATTTAGTGTGGTGACGGGTGTTGACACCTGTTGAATTTAGAACGGCAAGACCGAACTAAGTTATTTGGGAAAGTTAGGTTTCTCCCTTACCCGGCTGGTGCGTGTAGGTTCTTTGCCTGCAGATGTTTGACCGCTGGCTGTGCCGGGAACAAGCGGGGCTCCCAGGATGGACAGGCACTTTCTGTTGTCCATTTTCAACCTTTGTGGATTTTGTCAGTTTACCTTGCTAACATTTGACCTGCTGGCTCTAATTACGAAGGGAAATGTGTATCTAATTCCCTCAGGGTTAGTATTTGGTACCACATTCTTGCTATATTTAAATGTGTGGGTGTCTAAAAAGACCGCTTCATTGTTGTGCTTTTTAAATGAGTGCTTTGAAAACGAACGTGACCTTTTTATTCTCGGTCATACTTTTATTAGTTTTGCTCTGCATTCAATACTACTCCGGGAGGGAAAAAAAACACCTCTCTACATTGAGTAACTATTGCGCCCCATTCCTGCAAATGAGAAATTTGTATTTTTTTCAATTACCAGTTGGTTATTAAAGTTAAAGCAGGCTAATTTTATGTTCCCAAATTCTTACCTCGCTTCTAGATCTCCACCTTGCGGGCGGGGGCGGGGGGGAAATAGGCTGGTTGTTTTTGCTGTTGCATAAAAATATTTCGCAGCTGAATTTTCCGTGCAAGTCAGACTGAACAGCTTCTCCTGCAAACCACCGAGGGTGGCTGTGGGAGGCGCTCGCCGTGGGACGATGACTACGATGACTACCTAACCTCTTGGTGCTCATACAACGATGTGTAAAATTAAGGGGAGTTTAAGCTAGATCGACCAGAAGTTTGATTTTTTTTTCATTTTGTTTTCACTATAAACCATGAACAGACTTAACTAATTAAACTTGTTATAACACTTAAAAATCTGAAAATTTAAGCACATGTCCTTTGGTTTTAAGAGCACGTTGAGGTCATTTGAAAAGCTATTTCCAATTTTGCAGATATGGATACCGGAAATATGAGTTTAAATTTTGAGTCATGCATTTCAGAATTTAAATGGAGAGCAGGAGAAGGGTTTTGAGGAAACAGGGTTTTTTTTTTTTTTCTTTTTTCAGGATCCATTTTTTTTAATTGGTGAGATTTATTTAAAGGTATATGTTCCAAGGCCCCACGAGCCAAACCTGAAAGTCTTTTAAGTGTTATTATGTCTAAAATAATATAGGATACTTTAAACTACTCTGATATATATCATTGGCTTAATTTCAAATTATGTTTTCTCTTTGTATTTATACTAATATCAGGAGATAATCACTTTAATTACTTTTCTGAGCTGGGGGTGGGGAGTTGCTACCTGTTGCAACTTGGCTGTCTATTAGTTAATATATAAAAACCAGCATTTTTCTACTTGGGAAATACTTGAACTCTCATCTTCAGGATGGTTTTCTTTACATCCCACTTTGATAAAGAAATGTGACCTCCAGATTATTGGACTTTTATGTTACTTTCTAGTGGAAGTCCTGCCCAGGTCATCTTATGAAAAACATATTTCTCTGTTTATCATACAAGTTATGAGTATTTCTCAATCATTTTATGCTCTTTAAAAGGTTAGCAATGAGAACCTTTGTTTGTTTGTAGAAAAACTGAAATGAAGAGAACAAGCCTTCCAAATGGATTAGGAGTTGAATTGGGAAATCTGTAAATTTATCTCTTCTTAGGCATACTTCTGTGACTTGGGTTGGTTTAGCAGATTGATGCTTTTCTCCACCACTGCCTATCTGGGTGTATTTGAAGAACTAAGATGAAACTGGGAAGATAAAAAACAAGAAAAACTTTCTACCTTAAATCTACAGTCTATGCAGTTGGTTCCCTTTCAGTTCATTTGTGTTGCTAATGTGCTCACTTCATCGGAGCTCCTAGCCTGCTGGACCTTGTGAACCCCGGGAGGGGGAGGGCTGATGTGAGGACCAGCAGGACCATCTCAAGGTCCGCTTTTCCCAGAATGCCTCTCGAGCTTTCCACATAAGTATCTCCATCAGTCTCATAAACATTAGGTGAAGGTTAGGGCTTGGAATGGGACTTGGGGAGGCAGAGTGGGTTTCCTCCACCAAGTTTCTGTGTGACTTTAGGCAAATTTCTTACTGTTGTCTCTTTTTTTTCCTTCTGTTAATGAACTCTGTTTCTTAATTTATAAAAATTAAGGGTTTGCCTAAGACGATTTCCAAGTTGCTTTCTAAAAATGTCATCTGTTTCCAAGATTATGACAGACAGGGTGAACTTTGTGGCTGTGTAGAGGATGCCAATTTAAATTCTACTCTTTCACATAATTTTAAAATTCAATTAATTGTGTTTTTAAGTAAGTTATAAGAAAATATTGATTGGTTTGATTCATCTAAATAATAATCCAAAGTAAGTTAATTGACAAAAGAAAAAAATAAGAATTTTTTTCAGCACTTTGTCTTAAAGTGTTTCCAGTCAAGAAGAAAAAAAGGTATTTTTTACTTTTCAAATGTGCCTAGGTTGAAGGGATATTCACATTGCTTCATTTCTTCAATAGTTTCCCAGGATTTCACTTTGGGAGACCTTTGGGAGATTGCAAGGCTCACTTATCAGCCTTCCTTAGTGGCTGCTTCTTAGGGATAGTTATGGTGATATCAAAATGAATTTAACAAAATTTTAACTGGTGTTCCTTTTCTCAAAAACGTGTGCTGTTGGTACTTTTTTCTGAGAGAGCTCCATTTATGGAAAATGAAAAAAACTTACCTTTCATTCCAGGTGAAGGTATTTAAGAAAGAAGGGAATTTACATTTAGTAAGTACTTTATATGTGCCAGGCTTGGTATTATCCTCCAGTGTCTCCTTTAGTTTGAACCTCATTTTGGTTCTTAGAGATTGGTAGTATTTTTTTCATTTTTACGTATGCTAACACTGAGGTTCAGAGTTCTTGGGGGAGGTAATCAAAATCCTACTCCAGGTATGAAGACTGAATAGCCTTGAAGATTGCTTTACTAAAGATTGAGTTTAAACCCATTGACCTTAAGACATCTCAAACCTGGGTGGGATGTGGGTTGGAGTTGTAGTAGGTGAATCACTTTTTTTGTTTATCCTTATTTTCCTTTTGAAAACCAAAGGGCAGTTGCATTCTTGAGACATACCATGTGGAGTACTACATTTTCAAAGAAAAATGGGACTTATGCTTAAATGAACACGTTTACATGGCATTCATTTACTTCTTTAGGGATGTTTAAAAATATTTGCCCTTAGGGTGACAGCGCACAGCTGTCAGTCCGTGTAAGTGGCTGTGTCTGTCTTGCCTGCTGGCAGGAGAAACACAGGAACAAAGCTATCTTTATCCTTATTTTTTGGGTAATGTTAAGTGTTCTATTCAGCCTGACTTCAGCTGTATTTTTTTGTGGGGGGATATCTCATTATTTCTGGAGGTTTAAAGTAGTAGATACTTATCATATTTGTGCTGAAATAAACATGTTGATTTAATTTTAGAGGGATTAAAGGTTATGTGATTTCCCCTGTCACTTCATTATGAGCCAGCCATTTAAACCTTACTCTTTTGACCACAAGCAGAGGATTTTAATCATTTTATCAAGTTAGGCAGAGCTTCATGCAAACCCTGAAATATCTGTGGAGGGTAGGGAAATATCTGTGGAGGGTGGTGGTTTTTCATTCTAGTTCATGATGTCTAATTGATATATAATAACCACTTCAATATTTTTTTCCTCAGCCATTGCATATTAATAAATATAACAAATAAAATATTAAGAAATATTTTTTGTTAAAAAAGTAAAAAATAACATATTAAATAAAAGAAAAATGGAATAAAAATATTTGCTAAATATTATAAATGAAGAGTTTTAAAATATAATTTAGGGAAGAAAATGATTTATTACAGGAACTTTGTAACCATTCTTCCATTTAAACTTAAATGAAGAAAAATGATTTATGGATTAGCAAAGTTTAGTTATTTTAATTTTGGCTACCACAAACATTATTATTTCTATTATTGTACTTATCATTAAGAATTTAACATAGACAAATCCATATATGATGTGGCAGATGTACATTAAAATGCATTTTTATTGTGACAAGTATTTTTCTGTGGGTTTTAATAAAAGAACTAAATCCACTGTTAAATGATGGAAACCACTTGTAGTGTGATAACATAATTTTTTGCATCTTTCAAGAATTAAAAAATAGAGATATATTTTTTTTTATTGGGTAATGATATGTCCTAGAGCAAATGTGATAATCAAATGTTTCTGGTTTTAGTGAGCCAATGGTAATAGTTTCTTTAAAAATTGTTGATATTTCAGTTTGTTTAAGGCAGATTATATTTTAAATTTGATTTTGTACATATTTTCCAAAAAATTTGCCTTCTGCGGTCAATATAATTTTAACTTAGTGGAATACAAAAATTTAGTCTTTAAGATTATTTTATAATGAAATCAGCCAGATTGGTAAACAATATGAATCCACTGAGGTCTTACATGCATGACCCATGGATGTGGACGATGGCGAGGGGACTGACTGTGGGAGTGGGGGATGGGATGAGTGGGGGGAGGCAAAGAGGGAGAATGGGGACAACTGGAATAGCATAAACAATAAAACATTTATAAGGAGAAATATTCTAATTTTCAAATTTTAAAGTTGCTCTGTGTTTTTGTGCCTGCTCATTTTTTTCCTATATGAAAGAGAGATGTGTGTGTTTACTGAGTTTGTTGTCTTTATCATTAAACCTTAAACATTTATTATGCAATTATATATGTTGGAGTATCCAGATATTTATTCGTATCGTTAACATTTCAAGATGTGAGTTGTAAATCCAATCTGTTTACAATGTGGGTAGCTTTAGTTTTTTTTCTTATTATTGATTTTTAGAGAGAGAAGAAGGGTGGGCAGAGAGAGGGAGACATTGATTTTTGTTGTTTTACTTATTTATGCAATCATTGGTTGATTTTTGTATGCTCTGATTGGGGGTCAAACCCACAACCGTGGCGTATGGGGACACTGCTCCAACCCAGTGAGCTATCTGGCCAGGGTGGGTAGCTTTCGTTTTCAGGACTAACGATGTATAATGATTCTGTTACATTATTCACAGTATCAATTCCTCTCTGAAATTAGTTCACCTTAATTTAAGATTGTATGTAGTAAAATCTTAGTTACTACTTAAATGAAACTAGAAATCATATTTATTAAGTATCAATATAACACTGTGGTGAATGTGTGGTTATTTTATAACATTTGGCCATTATTCCAAAAACATTAATCATTATTCCAAAATTATTAATTACATTTCAATTAGTGTAATTCTAAAGTATTAGCTGATTGAGAAATTATAAATACATTATTTTGGCTTCACCAAAGGGCATAGTTTAGTATTTTTGCCCAAGAAATTTAAATATTATTGTGTATATATATATTTAGGAAAAAATAATAGCAGGTTTTTCTTTCTTTCTTTTTTTTTTTTTACTTTGAGAAAACATTGGTATTAGTAGGTGGAATGGAGATGCAGAAAAGCACATGTTCTCACAGTTTTCCTTTTTATTGGCACTTGAAATACATATGATGAAAAAAATAAGGATTCAAATTATTTTTCCTAAACTTCCTCAGAGTGAATATAAAATGCCCCAAATATACTTCTAGTGAGGTGGAAAAAAAAAAAAGGTTGAGTTGATCTGTGTTTATTTAAATAATATTTCTTTTCTTTTCTAACTGCAAAGAAAGAGGTGAAAAAGTTGGAAAGGCCCATATAAACATCACTTAACAGCATCAGAGTAGAGAGGAGAGGATATTAATGAAAATTAGAATTCTCATAAGATTTGAGAAGCTACAAATAAAACAGTGGTAATAAAAGCTACACTTAAAAATAAAATTTATTGATCCTTTAGTGCTTTATTTTTTCAAATGTGGGCCACAATTTCTCTTATTACCTCTTCCCACACTTAGCAATGTGACATTGCTGAGACTTACGATGATGGAAACAGCAGGGATCTAAGGGACTCTGGTTTCTGGTGCTTTACATTCTTTTTAGGTTCCTGAAATGTCTTATTTTGTCATTGTCTGATTTAATTTAGACATTGCCTGATTCATTTCCTGAGCCATATTAGTGAGCCCATGCCACTTGCGTGACTAATTTAAACAGTGGGGTTAGTGCTGTCAACTAGAGGGCTGACTAGAAAGTAGGTTTCTGGGGCTTAGCCCTGTGGGAATGGGGAGCTGGTCGCCCGGCCTAAGGTTCACTGTGTAACATCAGACCTTACTACAGGAGAAGTGACGACGGTGATGCATAGGAATAGGAGACGGCTCATATCCAAGAAGAAGTTCCTTGCTTTTAACTTTAAGAATATCAGTTTCCAGTTCAGATTATAGTATTATGTATGGTTCAGTTCAGGAGTTAAACTGCGGGGCTTTCTGTCTTGACTGAGGTACTTACCAGATATGTATGTGATGTTGAGCAATTTCACTTTTAAGCCTGGAGCCCTACCTGTGAGATGATGATCATGATAGTACCTATAGCATCAGGTTGTTGCAAGGTTCATAGGCAATAATAGTCCACATCAACGTCTTACCATGGGGTCTGTCACATGAATAGTCAGGACATTTGTCAGCTGCTGTTTTCATTACTCCTTTCTTATATCATCCTTTCAATTCTTTTTGTTTCATTACTAGGGTCACTCAGGAAGTATTTCTTTCCCTTTCTCTTTAAAAATACTTTTAATTTAACACACATAAAATAGAGCAGTTCAGAGAACGCTCATGTACCCATCGCCCAGCTTCAACAATCAACTTTCTACTTTCTTTTTATTTCTTTTTCCCCTCAAACATTTTTAAGGCTATTTTAAAGCAAGTCCCAGATATCATATTATTTCACTCATACATAAAGAAGTTTTTCCTTTTGGCATAGCCCTTGATTGGCACCGAAGATTGTGTTAGATGTGGCTCTGAAAAGAATGATCTTGGAAAGAGTTTATAATGTGTTTCTGTTTGAATATGCGCTATTAAAATGGTTATATTCTTTTTTCTTTGATATAATTATAAAGGAAAAAACTTAAGACAGTACTTGTTCAGACATAAAGGTGGTGGAATTCACTTTTAAATAAGTTCTGGCATATTAAATCCTAAAGGAAAAAAAAATGGAAATCAGTTGTTTAATCATTATCATGGTGTAAAGCTATTTTCATGATTTGTCCTAACTCACAGGGTGATTAAGTTACCAGTGATTCCCTGACGAGGCATCCTCTTTTCTTTTTGAAGTCCACTTACCAGCTGTTCCAGCTGTACAGCTGGGAAGGCTTGTTTAGAGTGGAGAAGGGCGCCCCCGCTCCGATGCCACTGACGGTGCTCCTCACTCAGGATTGTACCGAGCTCCGCAACAGTCAGGGTGTTGTCCGTGACCAGTGTTTCACCATCAGTCTTTCAAAATCAATGCGGAGACCCAACAGCTCGTCAATGTTATTTTAAGGCAATTACTGTGGTTTTATTAATCAAGCGTGTAGTTTGTTTTTTCTAGTGTTGCTAAACTTTTCTAAGGTTTGTTGGTTTCTGTCATACGCTTATTTGTTTTAGGCCCTTTTGGTTGCAAGGGAGGCATACAACCTCAAGTTGTTTTGAATGATGGTCACCTCTGTGTGTGACGAGGGGACAGTGGGAATATTTGAAGCAATGTAAGGGTGAGTCTCACTGTACTTCTGTTGTGACCCAGCTCTTCTTTGGATGTTGGTACTGGCTGACCTGTTTTTCAGGGCGTTTATTTATGCCTTTTTGCTTCCTTACTGCTTCTGTTGTCTCATCGCATCTGCTGTCACTAACTTCAGGCTTCCCCTCCTGGTGCTGAGACGACGTGTTGTAGCCTCTTACTCTCTGCTCTTCTCTGTTTTAATTCTCACAGCAGCATCTCTTATTAACTCAGTATATTCACTTTCTTTTTTTAAAATTTATTTTTTTATTGTCCAAATACAGTTGTCTCCATCCCCCCCTCACTTCCCCCCTGCCCCACCTTCTCCCACCTCCTACCTTCTTATTTTTTGAAAGAATCTGATTTGCTCAATTCACATTTTGACTAGTCCATGGATTGGCTGTCAAACATCAGGGGCTGTGGATAAGGGAGTTTCATGGAAAGATTGGTGGGTGTGATGGACATTATTATTGACATGTCTACAAGCTCATTAATATTATTTTCAAAGATTATTAATATTATTTATGCATTATAAGACACGTTCTGTTTCTTCCGTAGCAGTTTTGCACCCTCACTTTATCAATATAAGATCTTTCCAACAATACGATTTCTGCCGTCTGGGCCTGTTCGGTCTCTTGTATTGCTTAGGGTTCACGGGCATATTTGTTTTACTTTTTAATATTTTAATACTCAAACATTACTTGAACATTGTTCTGTTCACAGTAAATTAAATATAACCCTATTTTTCAAAAGATAGCATACATACAGAAAAGTGCGTATGTGTCCCTTGATGAATTTTCACAAAGCAAAAATGTTTTTGTCAGTAACACCCAGATCAAGCAATTTACATGATCAGCCCTCCAGAATCTAACCTCATACCTGTTCCTCTTCACTTCTCCTAACCATGGGGAGCCGCCACCTTTACTTCTAACATTAGTGATTGTGTTGGTCTGGCTTTGAACTTAAGTGTGGAGTCATGCAGCGAGTACTCTTTTGTGTCAGACTTCTTTCCTCAACATCATATTTTAGAAATTCATCCATGTTGTTGGGTGTTGCAAATCATTCTGTTACATTCTTTTGTAGTATTTCCCTGGATGAGTATACAATTTCCATATCTATTCTTTACCTGCTGTTCGATGGACATTCAGATTGTTTCCAATTTGAGGCCGTTACACTCAATAAGGCTATGGAAATTCTTGTACAAATCTTTTGTGAACATACATTTCTGGTGAATGTATACCTAGGAATGAGATTGTTGGTTCATAGGGCATACGTATATTCAGCTTCAATAATTACTGCTAAACAGTCTTCCAGAATAATTATATCAACTTCTGGTCTCATCAGCAATGTATAAGAATTGCAGTTGCTCTACATCCTTGCCAACATTTGGTATCAATCTCTTTAGTTTTAAGCATTTAATGAGTGTATAGTAGTATCTCCTTTCAGTTTTCATTTTCATTTCTCTGATAATGAGGTGGAGTACCTTTTCAAGTATTTATTGAACGTCTGACTGTTCTCTGTTTCAAAGTGCTTGTTTAACCTTTTGCCCATTTTTTATTGAGCTGTCTTGTCTTATTGATCTGTAGAAGTATTTAATATTAAGTTAAACTATATAAATTGCCATTTTGTATATCAAAGGTGATTGAATATCAGAATTTTATATTGTTCATCCCAACATATATGAAAACATGAGTCTTTTGTCAGTTATATGTATTGCAAATATTTTCTCCTACTCTGATTTGCCTTACTACTCCCTTAAAAGTGTCTCTTGATGAAGAGATGTTGACAGCTTTAATGTCATGTAAGCTGTCTATCTTTTCCTTTCTGGCATCTGTCTGACCATGAAGTAGATGGGGATGAAGACAACATCTGGAGGTGCTGTTTGTGAAGGGGGTAGGAGCTGGGGTGCTCCCCCGCCTCTCTATGGTCAAAGCAACCGCATCTGTCACAAAGGACTCAGCAGCAAGTACAAGGGTGCATTTACTGCTGTTTTGGTTCGTCACCTGGGATGTTTTCCCTTTGGAGGAAGGCTGCCGGGGTAGTTCCAAAAGATGAAAGATCATAATGTTTTTCCTTCCCTCACACTTTCTGGGTTTGAGCTGCTCCCTCCCCAGTGCTGGACGTTGCCGTTCCTCTAGAAATGCATGCGTGTAATAGGCACCAAAAGATTTGCTCAAGAATTTTTATAGCATGATTATTTTCAAAATCGGAATGTCTTATTCCAGGAGCTTTCCCTTCACTCCCCCCGCCCCCTGCCCGTCATCCCCTGCTCTCACCTACACCTTCCATCTGGAAGGGTCAGGTGCCAAAGGGGCAAGGGTGCTTTGTAAAACTTAATTAGAATTAAGTTTGAATCCCTGACACCCCCTTTCAGCTATGCTGCCACCTGGAGGGTGTGCATACCAGGCCTGCAGGGTGCTGTTAGGGAGAGAAAAAGGCCTCATTTCCAGAAGTGGTCAAGACGGAATCCTCAGTTTCAAAATCTATCTCTAAAATGCTCTATAACCCTCCCCCACTTTGTCCTGATCATTATCCAGGAAGTAGCCAAGAAGGGATGACCCTTTTTTTCAGAATCCCTGCATGCAGTGATCTGTCTTCGTTACTAAAGTGGACCAGGAAGGAATGAGGGAGAGACAGTTGGAGAATCAGTCCATCGTTGAGTACACAGGTTAGTCTCCAGGGCCACAGTGGGGTGCTGGAAATAGCTGACTAGTAACCTGAAGAAGTATCAACAGTGGTGAGGCAGCACTGATAACCCCGAAGGGGTTCCAAGGTCTGACGCAGCCAATCTCCCAGGAGTGGGAAGGGACACCTGCCCTTGCCCGCTCCTCCCCACCCCTTGTGACGTGGTCTCTCCCGCTGTGAGACAAACAGGTCGGCTTTTGTCAGGAGTCACAAGCCTGCCCTGCCATGGTAGCCTCTGCATTGGACACAGAGTCAGGCTCCATCAGCGGCTTCATTCTAATTGGTTCCTGCAGGAATCACCCCCTCTCATGGGCGTCTACCTGAGTGTTCCAGACAGTTCAGCCAGCAGTCGTGGTTTGCCCCCAGGTTCATGTTTCCAAAGAAGGGTCTCTTTAATCTGCCAGTCTGTAGTTTTCCAAGTGTAGGCCAAGCAGCTATGCCATTGGCAACAGCCCGGAAGTTTCAGTTTTGCCTCTTGCAACTACTTCTGCTTTTGCTTCTGCATAGCTGGCGCTGAGGCTGAATAGCCAGGGCTCCAGCGGGTGCCACCTGGTTTCAGCTTAGGCAAATCATCAGTGAACCAGGCCCGGACATTTAGAGAATCCCTGTGAACTGAGGGCCCAATGAATGGGTAGCTTTGCTTCAAGTAGCTGAGCAGATAAATTTCCCTCCAGAGGGATGCTTGCTCTTTTTCTTTCTTTCTTTCTTTTTTTTTTTAGATGTAAGGTTGAGATACTGCTGAATACAGATCAGTTGAACACAGATTTTTCACATTTGACAAAGTTTGACCCTTCCTACTTTGTTAGTTCTTGAGTCTGAGTTGATTCATCCTAAAATGGGAATTTCTGGCTGAAGAGTTAGAAGGTTTCCATGGGTTGGCTTTGACAAGGACTCAAGAGTAAGCTAAGAGTTGCCTGCGTGCCTTGTAATTTTGTTAGAACGATGGACATTGTGTATGAAAAATCAAAGATAATCTGATGCTCTACATGATATTTTTCCCTTAGAGAGAATTTATTTTGCTTTCTTGAAGGTGTCAGCATGGGGTTATATTATGTTGATCAATTCTGGGGTTAAGCTGGTAAAAGCTAGGCCTCAGGATTTGTGCGAATTTGTCTATTTCCAGTTTGCCCTAATTTCTAAAATAGAGCTTTTCCAGGGTCTTATCTTGAATTCTGGGTGTTTACAAATCCCCTTACAACTTGGTCTCTCCCCAGCTCCATGAGGCTGCTAAGAACTCAACACTGGTGAGTGAACTAACTCAACATGCAGCCTCTTAACTGCTGTTTTCTGCTTAGCCTCTTGGCTCTCTACCACTTAGAAATTGGCAAATTCTGTGAGAGGAACAACTTCCAAGACTGTTAGACTCACCAGTTTACTTTTCTTCTCTGAGTCGTCTTCTTAGGTTCTGGCTGTCTTGTGAGCTCACTGATGCTTTCCAATGGATTGTGTTTTTTTGTTGTGTCTAGCTTTTCTGATTGTTATTAGTGAGTGCATGGCAGCGTGGTGTGGGCTGGGATGGGGGGAGGGTCTGTAGCAAGCTACTTGGCCATGACCACTTAGGCATGAGTTTTAATAGTGAGACCAAAAAAAAAAAAAAAAAAAAAAAAAAGAAAAGAAAAGAAAGAAAGAAAAAAAGAGTGAAACTTCTTTCAAACAGTGGAAGAGTTATGTTGTTTCTTATTCTTTTTTTCCTGGAAACTTATCTGTTAGTTACTTCTAGTTCAGTAATGATAAAATTCTTAAGAAGTCAAATCACAACTAATCCTTATTTTATCAATTTAATTCTGAACATCTGTGAATAGGTGTTTTGAACAAAATAAAGCAAAAATAGGATTTTATATTCATAAGATTTTTACAGATGTTTATCTTTATTCTACTATGGAGTGATGAGGTATGTTTGGAGGGTACTAATATATAAGTTCCATTTTATGTCTTACACAGTGGGTTTAGTTTAAACTTTACTTTTAGTTTTCTCATCTGATGTCTATCTATGAGGGGTGCCCCCCAAAAACCAGAATTACCTTCTAGGGGGCAGGCCCCTTGTAGTACAGACTTCCCCTCCTAGGTGAGTGTTCTGGGAACCTACCTGTATCAGTGCACCAGCTGGCATTCTTGTGAGAAGCTGTGATGGGCTTCAGTGAATTTTTTTTGAACTCTCAGTATGTTTCCCCATTTCACGACAGGTGATTTACAAACGCACCTGCCCACACCACGCTGAGAGGTCAGCAGTTTTTGACCAGAAACAGCATGGCCCTAGCGCCCGACCCTCCCCATTCACCCCATCTCACCCCAGCGATATTTTTTTGTTTCCGCTGATGAAAAAAGTCCTGAAAGGGAAATGTTCTGCTGATGTGGAAGAGGTGAAACAAAAAACTGCAGAAGCACTAAAAGCAATGAGTTCAAAAACTGTTTTGAGCAGTGGAAAAAATGTCTTGATAGCTATATTGCATCATAGGGAGAGTATTTTGAAGGTGAATAAATTCTGTTTTTGTGGGGGGTTCCCCCTCGAATGTATGTATATATGTATATTTTTATGTATCTTAGTTGATGAGCATCTATCATCTATCTAATCCACCCTCCTAGTTAATGAACATTTAATTTAAAGCAATCATCTTCCTCCAGGCATAAGTCATCCCTTTCTTCCTAGAAAGTAAAACAAAATAAAATTAGACTATTCCATTTTGGATACTAACTTGCTAGATTTTTTAAAAAATCCTCACTTGAGGATATTTTTAATGATTTTAGAGAGAGAGGAAGGGTGAGAGAGAGAGCAACTCTGTGTGAGAGAGAAACATCATTTGGTTGCTTCCTGTATGCTCCCTGACCAGGAATTGAATCCACAACCTAGGCGTGTGCCCTGACCCAGATCAAACTCGCAACCTTTTGGTGTATGGGACAATGTTCTAACCAACTGAGCAACCTGGCCAGGGACTAACTTGTTAGCTTTTTATGAACATTGTTTTGTATTACACAATTATAGGATCTACCATTTATTGAGTGTTGATTTTGGGTTAAAGGGCCAAGCCCTTTACATGTGTTATCTCATTGGATCTTCATGGCCACCCTAAGGTGACAGTGTCTTTTTTGTTTTGCAGATGAGGATATGGAGGCTTTAAGTGGCTTAGTAATTAACTTAGGGTAAACCTTTAATAAGTGACAATAATAATAGAGCTTAATTTAGCAACTTAGCTTTTGTTGAGCTTGGACCTTACCTAGGAGCTAAAAATATAGCTTAACCAACTGTAGCTTTCCCCTCTTAACCAAGAGGGGAAACCTATTGTACTCAGTCTCATTTTACTTTGTCTTGGTACCTTTGCAGTTTGAGTGGAAAACTTCTCAGTCTGATCTGGCCAGCTTCATAAAGCCCATAAGGCAAATTATTGTTTTATGAAAATAACCCCACGCTCATGAAAATAAGTCAACAAAGCAAATCTATGAGCCCGTATTTATCTAAGGGAAGCATTAGAACCAGCTTACACACCCTCCATAATCTCTGTGTACTTGAACCCGGGCTGAAGGCCTGAGAGCTGGGACGCGGTGAGAGATGGTGGGGTTTGGGGGACAGTCAGCCTTTCTCCAAAGCATCGCGCCTTTCTCCCATGCGCCGACTTCCAGTGAGGGCTTCTCTCTGGTGTCTGGTCAGTACCATGAGGGCCCAGCGCCGAAGATGTACTGATAGAAGACACAGCCCTCCCTGCTATTTCAGACCTTGCCTAGGCTATGGGTCATGATTCTGAGGAAATTTCTTAGGGCCTTGATTTATGCCACCGCTCTTTGGCCACTAGGTCTAACTAGGTCATAGTTGTCTCTGATCTGGAGCATCGAATACCATTGTCTGAAACACTGGGCACCTGGGAAGGATACTTGTAACCTGTGCCATCCATGTAAATGTCTTTCTGTTCTGAACCGAAGTATCTTCTGGTGTTTGTTTTGTTGGCAGTTTTCACCTGTTGCCTCTGGAACTGTGGGGTCAAAGGGTTGACCAGTAGCATCCTGTGATTGTAGTGCCTTAGCTGTAATTTCCTGCTGTGAACACTATTATAAAAGCTCCCTTTCAGCGTGCCAGGTTGAGCTGAGACCACCCTCCTTTCCGCTCGCCTGCCATGGCATTCCATCGGGCTGAATGGGTCAGAATGACCAGTGTACTGAGGCTAAGCTCCTGAGTTCGAGTTCTGGATCCACTGTTAACAGCTATGGATCATCAAGCTTAGTCATTTTCTCATCTGGAAAATGTGATAATTCCTACATCATAAAGAAAGTGGGGATATTAAATTAATTGAGGTAATCTAAGTGAAAAGTGTTTTGTAAACTAAAATGCTACAAAAATGTTATTTTAAATACTTCATAGTTACATTTTTTTTCATGTAAATGAGGGTGATTTATCAGGTGAAAAGTTGCTTACTACAGGTGTGTATTCTGCTCATTTTGGTGGTTCATTTTGAGAACCAGCTAGCTTCCCTTCCTAGTTTGTAAGCATCTTTATGAGTTCAGGTTTTAAAACCTCTATGGAGAATATTTAGTGGATGACAAATTCCTTAAGAAATAGTTGGAAGATTACCTTTACTAAGTGCAAGAAAATATTAAAAGAATAGATCAGTGAAGGGGTTTTTCTTTGTCATTTAAATCCTTTCTGTTATATAGGTCCCGCTTTAAAAAAAAATTTTTTTTTTAATTGGTCAAATACATTTGTCTCCATTTTCCTGCCAACACTTTCCCCTGCCTTACCCACCCCTAACTCCCTCCCTCATAGGGCCTTCTGACTGTAATAGATATTAAATCTATTAAAATGAGATTAATAAGTAATTTATTCAGAATCAAAGTGTAGCTAAATCAATTTTGTGTTTTAAAAGTTAATTTTTCTTTGTTTTTTAGAGAGTTTAAAAAGTATACTGAAAAGTAAATAAATCCACAGCTTACTCATTTTTCTCCCTTTTGGTATAAACTGCCATGTTAACAGAGCATTTTTAAAGGGAATTTTTAAAAAATTTATTAAAGTAATGTTTCTGGGGATCTAATGTACAGCGTGGTGACTATAGTTAACAATACTATATTATATATTTGAAATTTGCTAAGAGAGTAGCTCTTAAATATTTTCACCACATACACACACACATGAAGTGGCAACAATGTGAAATGATAGCTTATCAGAGTAACAGTTTCACAACAAGAGAGTATATCAAATCCTTATCTTCACTGTACACTTTAAACTTACACAATGGCAATTGTAATTAACATCTAATTTGTCAATTTTATGTTAATAAAGCTTGGGCAAAAAAGGGAGTCAGTGACTGGATACAGGTAGTGTATATTTTTTGGTCCCAGTTTTTCTGGCACCATTGTAGCCCAAATAGACACTCCTCAGAATACCCACACCTTATTGCAGGTTTTTGAAAGAATAGCTAAGACACTGTTTATTGGACATTTGGTCAGGGACTAAAAAAAGAGCTTGTTTGTTTATACATAATTGAGTGTTAAGAACTGAAGTTTGAAATCTTGATTCTCTCTAGGTAGCTCAGACACTAGCTCATAAACTCCAATAGACCTCTGCCTTAAGTAGCATCCAGCCTTCTACTTTCATGCTGGTGCAATGGAAATTAAAATAATAATTATTACTAATATTTTAAAATTAAATAATAATATGTGTATAATTCTATTTAACTTTCAAAGTCCTTTATCTGTTTGCTTTCTTAGTAACTCTATTATTTGTGTTTCTTTTACAATTTCTAACCTTTTTAGACACATTATTAAAATTTAAATTAGCCTCATAAAAGGAGAGCATTTATTTTATAAAATCTGAAAACCATAGAGAACTTATAAAATAAGAAAATTAAAACCTGAAACACCATCCCTCAGAGAAAACTGTGCATTAGGTTGTTGGAGGATTTCCTTTAAGGGTTTTTTTTTTATGTATGCACATAATAAATGGATAGTTTTAAAGGGGCATACTTGGGATCATATTGAAGTAGAGTTTTGGATGCTGATTTTATTGAACATTATAATCATTTTACCTGCCACTAAATAGTCTTCAAAAAAATTATTTTTAATGGCTGTACAACATTCTCTCTGTCATACAGATGTAAAGTAAACATCCTCCTACTGTTATATATTTGGGCTGTTTTAATATTATAAAGTTTTGCTTTGCTGTTGTAAATAATGCTGCAGTGAACATGGGGATGGAGTTTATGAATAAATTGTCAGGGCAGATGGAGGCACATCAGAAAAAATGAGCAAACAAAAAAGCAGGAAGTGAAAAGCATCTTTTTAACCACCATGATGAGGATAATGAAAAACTATTATCTCTAGTAATTGCGCCGCTTACATTTCAAGGTAGCTTTGTAACTGGTTGAAAACCCAACATACATGCAACTTTCTGGAATGAAAGTATGATCTCATTTGTGGATAAAATACAGAAATAAATATGGTCAAACATGGTAATCTAATTTCTGGAAATAAAGCTGGACTCTGAATGTTTTCTGGTGGAATTTGCTCTCCCCAGGGTTGATATTTGTTATAATTATAGTTAGAGTTCTTGGGGCTGTGATCAATGAGCTCCAATGCACAAGGCTGAAATGCCCAATCTGTCCATATCTCATTCATTTTAAGTATACTTGGATTATAATATTTTCAATTTTCTGAAATTAAGATGTTTTCAATCAATGTGCACATTTAATTGATGTGGTAGTTTCTTGCCTACAAATTTTTACTAACCTATGTCACATTGTACAATACCATCATAGAAACAAAAGTGGTCGCTTCCAGACCAAGGTACTTGGCATTTATTTGTGTTTTCAAACCTGTTTGCTATGCATGTGTTTGCAAGAGTATAGAGGTATATGGACATTTGTATTGCATCATATTCTAAGGACATTTGACCTTTCATAATAATTAAATATGAGGACAGGGAAAATCATGTTCATGTGAGAAGAAACACTCAGTGCTTGGCTTTTGAAGTGCTTCCTCTGAAAATCTACTTGGAAGGATGGCAGGTGTTAGTACCAGCTGATCTTCTGTGTGATCAGTTTTGATCTTTTCCTGCAGTCCCCTTAGGTCACAAGATCTTTCATCATCAAAATTCCAAAGGCTACTTCTTCCTACAACTACAATATTGTCTCCTTTTTTTTGGCAGTGGGTTTTCACTTTTCATGGTCTTCCATTGTGGTTAGAGAATGGCAAATTAGACTGTTTGGGAATTTTAGCCCATCCTTAAATTTGATTATGTTACCTTTTGTGATTTGAAAAGACCAAAACAAAACAACTAAACCCTCCTGGGTTTAGGATATTGGGAAAGGATACTCATTCTTTCCTATTTTTAATGTTGCTAACAGCTGCCTTGCCTCCTTGGGCTTATTGTCATTTTTTTCCACTGGAATTTTGGTCACGGTCAGAACTCCTGAAGGAAGACCACTGAACTTCTTTACCCACTGTGAATTTCATTAAATGGGCTTTCTAATTTTGATGTTAAGGCAAAACGTTTTCATTAAAAGATTATTTTAGGGTCCTGGAAGGCAGGTTTGTTGAGACTCGGTCACTTCGAATAAGGGAAGAAGGCCCATTGGCTTTTCATGCAGCAGCCTTGCCGGCCAGCGAAGTGGGATGCTTCCAGGGGGCCTATGTGCCGGGTCTCCTGTGACCCCACCTCCCAGATTCCTTGGGATTGGTGCTAACGACAGCACAGCACAACCCAGGCAAGCATTTTCTAGAGAGATACTTTGTAATCTCTTTGTGCACGTGTCGGGAAGTCACTTAACGTTTTGGAGCTATGTATGTATATATCAACCGTGTTACTGTAATCCCAATATACCACCACTAGTTAGTTACCCCGTTGCTGTTAAGAAGTGAAAAGTTTTCCATTTTAGGTTTTACTAAAACATGTTGTTATTCTTTATATTATTTGGCTTGTCACTGCTTAATTGATACCACAGCATGAGTTCCAAGCTTTCCAGGACAACCTTGAGTTAAAATAGTCTACTCTATAGTCTCATAGCATTTGGGTTTTAAGGACACAGAGTCATGATTTGCTTTAGAAACGACCATACCTGTACTTCCTGATAGCTTTGCAAACACCTACAAAGTGCTAGTTAGACTCTTAAATGGCACGTTCAGCAGTCTGTGTGGTACAACTCAGGGGGAAGGATGTTTTCATTCAATGGGTGTGTTTCTTGTTGCTGAGGCTTGTGAGTTCAACTTTGTGTGTACGTTTATGTGTGTTGTGGTGCTTTAGTAATTAACCTTCTCTTCAGAATGTATCCCAGACAATTCCTTTCCTATGCTAAAGGATACTTTTTTTTTTTAAAGCCAAGCATCTAGTTTCAATGAGAAAATTATAATGTATCAAATTTTAATTTAGAAAGCAACTGTGTGTTAACAATTATGTGTGTTCTAAGAAGCAGCAGACATTTGCCCACGGGGGATTCACCGACGGTGGAGCACCACAGTGATACGGCCCATGCCCTAAAATGATACGTTAGGTTGGGTATTAGTGTGACTTTTCTTCCGGTGACGGTTTGAATGTATATCCTCATCTCTGGTGGCTTTGAGGAGGCCTGAAAATCAGAGCCCTGGAGCTTCATTCCTCATTTACTCAGTAAGCAGGTTTTGAGCATTTGCTGGAAAACACTGTACTGAGGCTGATGAAAGAAGTTTAAGGTCTAAGCTGTGCAGCCCTGAAAGTACCCGTCTATGGAGGAGATGACTGTGCATTTGAAGGGGTTCCTTGATGATGTGCGAGCCTCAGTAAAGGCTGTACATGTTCAGGGGACAAGGACCTTTCTGACTTTGTGTCAGGGAGGGTTGCAGGGACATTCAAGGTCCTTGACCCTTGACAGAAGAACCAAGTTTAACTGATAAGAAGAAGGAAGAGCTAAGCTCATTTTGATTTAAATTGGGGATATTTAGGTTCAAATTGGGAGTAACGTTTGAGCAAGACCGGAAGGGTGGACAAAGCAGCCTATAGTCATTGGTTTGTGAGTCATGGGGAGACGTGGAGGGACAGCAGTGCAGGGAGGGGAGAGGCAGGGGTGAGGAGAACAGATAGTCTGGCACGGTGTTCGGGAACAAGGAAACATGGGGGCCTGATGAGGAATCTAGGAATTTGGTTCTATTATAAGGTTTATTTACTGGGAGGGACTTTTCCTGATAGCAAACAGTACTTTACAAAATTAGCTTAGAGGAGTGTTTCTCAAAGTGAGCCATGTGTTGTGAGGAATATCCGTGTGCGTGCCTCGGTGTTGGTTACTTGTTAAAGTGGGTTCACACCAAAAAAACGGTGGGGGAAATCTGAGTTACCCAAAGTGAAGCAGATTTCTTTGGGACAGGATTTCTTAGCAGCTTTATTATGCAAATTTCTTTGTTACTCTTCCCTTACCTGCTAGTCTATTCTAGAACCAGGGCAGGCTGGCACAGAGAGCTGCAGAGACCAAGGTTATGTGAATTTTCTTCATGCCTAGTTATATGTTCTACTTTTCTGTAATAAACTTGTATATCTTATATTATTAGACTAATTATTTAATCATTTAATGACTATGTAAGAAATATCTCCTTGGAAATAAGAAAAGCTCAGAATTCTAAGTGAATATATTTATGTGGCATGGGAATTCATAAAAATAGATTTTGTTGTCATATAGTAAGAGATGTTAGATAAAAAGCGTTTATCTCCCAAATTAATCACATATTGTAAACAAATGGTTATAATAAGAAGGTAAGTAGTCATTGGTAGGAAGTAAAGAAGTTTGTACTACCTAAAAAAATAAAATTTTTATTTGAAAATCTTCCTAGATCTACCCTGGGTTCTCCACGTCAAAACAGTTGTGATGGCCAGTGATTTTTTCCCTCTAAAATAATTTCCTGAAATTTTTAAATGCTTCGTGGTTAGTTATTTTTAAGTGGCCCGGCATAGGAAGGATGTGGAGGGGGTGGAGTACCATGGGAACTCCTGCCAGTTAATGGGGAACTTGTTTGAAAAGGAACTAAGGCCACCAAAAGTAGTCTGAAGACGTCGCTATGTACAAAGCGAAGATTTTTTTTTTTTTGGACTACCTTTATATTTGTTAAATTAAATTTGTTATTAAAAAAACCTTCTTACAAAAACAAAAATCAGGCCCAGATGGTTTCACACATTAATTCTATAAGTGTAATAATGGAAAAGAGGATAATTAACATTTGGTTATTAACACGTCAGCTTTAAAATCAGCAGGAACAATGACCAAGAGTCAATGTTATGCAGGTTGTAAGTGCTAGACTAGAAAGGACTAGGAAATCAGCTTGGATGGGATTCATTTCTTCTTCCTTTTCAAAGGCTTGGCAAGCAGAGCTGGGTCTCTTTGCTCCTCTGCCAGCCCCTGAGGGAGAAGAGTGTCGCTGCTGCTCGGGCAGATTGCCCCCACGCTTCGCCCCAGGGCCATCGGTGCACATGGGAGCTTCTCCAGATCCAGCAACTCCATTTCTGCAACAGAATTGAATGCCAGTAAATCTAAAGATTCCTGACCAATTGCTGTGCTTCCATATTGGCTCTCCTCCAGTCTGGCAGCAGGAATGTTTTCCCTGTCTTCTCCAGGTGCTGTCTTGGCAGCTCATTCCCCATCAGTCATTTCTTTTGTCTCTTTCTCCTTATTCAGTCCAGCCCCGGCTGCTCTTTTCTATAGGTCCTCTACTCTCTGTCTCCTTTTCACCCTGGGTTTTCTCTGTTTCTGAAGCCATACTTTTTCACACACTCTGCGGTAGATGTCTTTCCCAGCTGAGCACACACGTCTCCTGAAATACCATCCCAAGAGTCGGTCACAGGGGCCTGCAGTTTTTCTGGAGAACGGCAGTCTGTACTCAGGACTCTTGCCCTCTGAGAACTCCTGGAACATTCGACTGCCATCTCAATACCATCACCATCCTTTTCTGTAACAGGAAAGTTCATCCCTGAAGTACAAAGTGCTTCTTCACCGTTATCATCTGAGCTTTCAGAGCAGGGCTCGCCACAGTCTCTGGTCCTTGCTGGCCTAAAGCATTTCCTTTCCACCGCACCGGATCCTCTCCCTGTCTTTCATTTGTTAGGCTCTTCCAAGTCTCTTGATCTCTGCGATACCATCTTGCTGGAGGCAGCCTGCGTACCTTTGAGGACCAGCTGCTCTAGACGCCCAGGCTCAGTGTCTTCTGGGGCTGCTGCTGGGGATTGGGGTTGGTCGAGCAGTGCCTGCATCCTGCGAGCTCCCCTCTCCAGTTGTTCTAGACGTTTCTGCTCCTTTCCAGCTTCTTGCTCAGCTTGTTGTTTTACCCATTCAGCCATTGCTTCTTCATGCTCGACATCTCGTAGTCTCCTTCCGCTGAGATCTGGTAAGCTTCTCGATTGGTTGTCTTCTCAGTCTGAGCTCCAAGCATTCAGAGCGTAGGCTCCAAACCTCCTTTTCCACCAGGACGTCTGCGTTCCAAACTATGAACAGCTCCACGCTGCTCTGTGCCTTTGGTGTTAAGGAGGGATCGGTTGTGTTTCACCAAGAAGCACTCCACTGGAACATCCTGATCTTGGCAGCGGCGGTGGCGAGAGTCTCCGGCTGAAGCACCAGGTGGGGCAGCCAGCGACGCTCCGCACCTGAATGGAGTCGGGGCGCAGATCCACAGCGGCGCCGCCGCCAGAGCCGTTTCTCCCAGTCCCGGAAACAGATTCCCTACGTCAAAGCAAAGGTTTTATTGTGTTAGGTAAATACAGAGTATGTGCTTGATTCCAGTAGGTCTTTGGATATCTTTTGGCCTTTTGTTTATTTCCACGATGAAATTCAATGCTAAGAATCAGTTTAACAGTTGGGACATGGAAAGATAAGAAAATGACTTTCACTACAGTAGTCAAGAGGTGAGCCGCCGCGAGCAAGCAGAGCTCTACAAATGGGATTTACCTTTAACATTCACAGTAGTAAACATTTCATAGTCTCCACTACATATTCTATGTCATATCTGAAACAATATATTTTAGACAATTTATAGATTCAGCTAAGTTAATGGGAAATGTCACTGTCAATATTTGTATCACTAAAAAATTGGTGATAGATTCTTTAAGTAATTAAGACACTAGTGGACTCAAATGTTACCTTCTGAATCCCAAACAGGTAGTTTGTAATTCTTCTCTGTGTACCTGCTGCCGCACACATCTCTTACATCACTGGGATTGTTGTGGCTGTTAATCCGTGTGTCCATCTGTCTTCTATTAAATTCTGAGCTCCTTGACCACCAGAACTGTGCCTGTTTTTCCTTTTTTATCCCTGACTACCAGTAGAAGACATGTAGTTAGTTCCTAATAGACACTATTGAAAGAAAGAAAGTAGGAGAAGAGTGTTGGGGTGGTAGAGTTACTAGTCCCAGTGTTCAAAAGGCAGTAGTCTCAATTATTCCATGAGAATGCTTTTGGGACACAAGAGTGAGCCAGCAATCTCTAACTTAAGAGTTTAAGGTACGTTTTGCAGAGAGAAATCTGTTAGTATTTGCTAAAGTCCATCTCTTATCTTGTTCATCACTACATGAATTCAGACCATCTAACCTCCAGGCCTCCTCTCCCAATCCACTCTCTACATTGCCATCACATCTGTCTCTCTAAATTAGCCTAATCCTATTATTTTCCTGCTGCATGTCTGCTACTGGCTCCTTGTAATGGTTAGATAATCCCACCTTCTTTGCAGGACACTGGAGCCCCCCAAGATTTAGCCCACTTACTTCCATTCTCCCCATATCTGGGCCCCAGTCATGCCACACAGAGATAGTCATTGTTCTTTAAAAGGCCACATGCTTTGCTCAGAATGCTCTCTAGGTTCTTACATTTGTCAGGTTGGCTCCTCTTCTAGAGAAGACCAACTTTCTGACCCTACTAGGGAATTTGCCACACCCTCCTGGTGGTCCCTGTCCAGTGCTTATCAGCTCTCATCATGATATACAATGACTTTGTCTTCTGTTTCTTGAAATCTACTTCTTCAGTACATACCCCATTGCTCAGCTATGATGCTCAAGATGCTCAACTATGATGCTCCTATTTACCAAGTGCCAACTATGTGCCAGGCATTGCGTAGACTTGGTTCCCACTAGATCAAAAAATCTTTGGGGGCAGGAACAACAGCTCACCCTGGGATGACAATCAGGTTGGGCAGCGGTTCTCCAAACAAAACTTATTGGTTGAGTGAAGATATTTCCTTCATCTATTTAAAATAAACACACAACTAACCTAAGTCATTTGAATTCAACACATTTCAGCTCCATTCAAAGACAGTTTTGGGAAATAAATGAGCGGTGGGTGAATGTACAGTGATGTCACTTGTTTACTCTGTTAGTCTGTTTTGAGCAAATCATTCTGTGCTGGTGGGAGGCAGACCAGGGAGGGAACACAGGGAGCTGGTTTCCACTTAACACTCAGAAGGTTGCCTCGGAACACTTAGAGGAAAAGAGAATAAAGGCAGAATAGTAGTAGTTGTAAGTGTATAATGTAGATTCTTGGTTAAAAGAAAACCACGGTGAAATAGCTCATCAGAGTTTCATATGACTTGACATTCTTCATGACACACCTTCTGTTCTCCAGCTGCCACCTCCATCTTTCCTGTTGCTTTTTGCCTGTTTTTGCTCATGGTGTGAAATTCTCTTCTCCCGTCACTGTGCCAATCCAAGCAGCATTTCCTTAGAAAGCTACGTTCGGGATCACCTCCACAGCACTTCCTGTTATATCTGCCATCTTTCTTTTTATTTCATTCATACCATATTATCACTTCTACCTAGAAGTAGTTTGGAAAGAAATATATTTTGTGTATATTCTTTTGTCTCTTTAATTAGTTTCTAAGGTCCCTGTAGCCAAGTACCATATCTTATTTTTCTTTTAAATTAGTTGGAGTTCTTAGTAACACCCTATGAAGGTTGTTAATAAGTGTTAGAATTTTGCTGAATTAAGTCATTGTTAAATGTTTAAAATCTCAGTTAATGTATATATTATGTAGACCCTGATGGATACTGTTTGCATTTATTTGATAGCAATCAAGAGAGAAACATACTGCCTGGCTTCAGATACTGACTTAAATATTAGCAGTGTAACCTTTCCGGGCTTCAGTTTTTCATCTCTTAATGAGGCTACAAGTAACGTCTACCTCAGAGGGTTGATGCAGGGGTAACTGTGCAGAGAGAAGGCATATGTAAAATGTTTGACAATGTCTGGCACATAATAAGTGCTTGATAAATATTAACCATTATGTTAGTTTGTACATACAAACAACAAAATATAGAAAAATAAAGCAACAAAATATATATAGTTTGTGCATATATAACATACCCTAATATTTATAAAATTGGCTTATTACAGGGATTAAAAAAATGAAGATGACATTAGTTGTGAATTAGAAAGTTGAACATTAGTACTGTTACTTTTTAAATGAAAGAATGCCTTTTTTGGCGTATTGATACACAAAATCAGATGAAGTCACTCAAAATCAAATTAAGTCTGCTGTATAAAGTTTAGCCTAAAGATACCAGACATTAAAAGAATTGAGCAAAAACAAACTTATGGAAATGTTTTTCATGATCTTGCCCGTTTCTGTGCAACCATTTTTAGCTTAGACATTCTCTTGTAGTGGGGGTTCCATAAGGACTCCTCTGTGGGAAATTCTGTGTTGGAGCAACATTTATCATTGGAACAACTAATAATGTTGTTGCAGTTTGCAGCTATTATTGTAGAGTGGTGAAAAAATGTTTTCATAAAGCGCCCCATCATCTTAGCAAATGAGAACTGGAGGATGGAGCTGGACTATGAGCAGAGCAGTTACCCGACTCCCCTCACATGCTGAAATAAACAGGTCCATTTTGAAAGCATGGGCTTCATTATGTTCTTGAATTTGGAAATGTATTCCATTACTGCCACATTATACAGTGTAGTTTTACTGTAGTTAATCATGCCATTGGTCAATTTATAAAACTCAATATAATCATATTGTGGCAAAATGCAATTACAATAAGAGTTGTAATGAGATGAGAGGGGTGGATGTGTCTTCTGGGAACTATTCCTTCATTTCTAGAATACTGTTCTTTGTCTGGATTGTTTATTGGATTCTGGGATTCTTAGTGCTTATGATTTCTCCCTCCTTCTTCTCTCCCACCCTCCCTTAGAGGCTGCCAAGGTGGGGAGGGCATGTGGTTTTGTAGATAAACGTTGCAGACACATTTTTGTTGAGGGAGGAGTGGGAGCTATGTCCTCTGGAGAGATGAAGACCAATTTTTTAGCACACAGGTGCCTTCCGTTTGCTAACCCCAGTCCTCTTTCACCCAAAAGAAAGACCCTTTACTAATTTGACCATATGAGGGTTTTTTTTCTGTCCAGCTGGAGCCCCATTCCCCAAAGTGCACAAAGGCATACCGTGTTGTCTAGTGGTGGCTCGATCTCCAGGTTCTGTAGGAAGTAGGTGAGCTCCCTCCCAGCCACAGTTTCATGGGCAACCCAGAGCTGATTTCTGGAGCCCTGAGAATTCTGCTGACCGCTCCTGCAGTCTTGCTGCCGCCGGGAGCAGTGTAGAGGGAGCTCCATCCAGAGTAGGCAGGACCTCCATTCCAGGCCAAAGGAGTTCTGAAGTGGGGGCTTCCTGTCTGCTGGGGCCATTTTCTCTTCTCTAGCTGGCTTGCACTAGGAGCTCTTGGTGGTAGTGGCCCTGCTTTATGGACAGGGCTGTGGACCTAGGCAAAAGCCTCATGGGGGAGGGGGAGGGGCCGCGACTCGTTGCGGGGTGGGCCTGCAGCCGGTGACAGGGCCTGCGCTTGTCATGGCCCTCCGCTGCCCCATGGTCTAAGCTCTGAGCGCCCAGGCATTCTGGGCCTGTTTGTTTTTGTCCCTTCCTACTTTCCTGCTAGGTTTTCCTCCTCAGAGGGCGACTCGCTGGCTGACTGGCTGGCTGGCTGGCTCGCATGCTCTTCTTCGGGTGGTTTTAAACCTCTGTTCACAGGAATTTCTTGGTATGACTCTGGAAGGGAGCAGAGTGTACACTGTCATCACACCTTAGAAGTGCTGACTTCTTAGTGCACGAACCTTCTTAATACACGAGGGTTCACACGGGGTGAACTGCAGGAGCTCAGGTCAGTGATGGTGCTTTTGTAGGTCGGATGGGTTTGTACCTCAGACTAGAGCAGGGAAGTTATTCACCTGCAGGAATGTCAAAACCTCCATTTCACTTTGCTATTGAGTTCTGAGACCCCTTGTTTATGTCAGTACCTCCAGGGGTGTTTGCAAATGTAGACTGTGATTCAGTATGTCTGGGGCAGGCCTGAGCTTGTGTGTTTCTATTACGTTCAAGAAGAACTTTTCAGGCTTTCTCAGGCAATAGGACCTTTTTCACCTTCTGGAGTTTTACCTCAAAGTCCCACCGTATGTACCCTTTTATATTTTTGTTTTATTTTATTAATAGAGCTATTTCTGGTGTGCCTGTTTGCTTTTATTTCTTTGAGATGTATATTCATAGGCATTTAAAGAAACTTCACAGCTACTGAACATATTCCCAAGATAACATATACAGAAGAATAATGGTTGCTTTTATTTAAAAAATGTTTTCCTTTTTAAGTTATGTAAACATGTTTACCTTTTACAGAAGCATTTCGAGTAGCTGCAGTTTGTACAGATACATTACTGGGGAGGGGTCTTTTAACCCAGCAACATCAATATGAACCCTAGAGGCAGAAGGCCCACGGATAAGACAGTGTTACCGTGGATAAGTATGACAGGCCGGTAGACCCCATACATAAGAGAGTGACTTTTGGGGTGGGACATCCTGGGAGGAAATTCCCATTAGGACGGTCATAATATAGACGGTCTTCCACATCAGTACCTGCCATGTCACTTCCCAGCTTCTCCTGGTCCCATCCCACCCCTTCCCCTAATGCCTGTCCTGGACCAGAGAAGCCCTGTTGCCTTTAACACACCCAGTGCACACACACAGAATGAGACACACGCACGCATGCACGAACGCACATTGAGAGACCAAGGCCCGCAATAAAGCCGGCACTGTCCTTGGTGGGGCTCTGCCTCCGCCATCCCACTCAGGAGCCCCGGGGCCTTCGTGTGCCTGTCAGAGACACGTCACAGGGAACTGAGTTTCTTGAGGGAGCAGAGTTCCCTCTGCAAGTTCACCCGATGTAGTCTTATATCTGTTATACGTTTTCTCTGGTTAATAAAATGAAAATTAGCATTCTAATCTGCAGAGGAGAATTAGCAAGAGGTAAAGCCAGGATGTTACTTGTGAAGGAGAAGAAATTCTTTAACAAATAGGAAGGAATTGATTCCAGGGTAAGCTTAGGGCAAGTTATAAAGGTTATCATGCTAATCTCAGCTTCTTTGTGATTTTAATGGACTTTTAAAGTATAGATTAAGCTTCATGAGGAAGGATACATGTCACTATTCTCAGCTTTTTTTGAAAGTTTGTTCAGAATTATCCCTGCCTCATTTCAAAATGGATTTGATCCAGCCTGCCTTAGTCTGTTTGGGCTTCTATATCCAAAATACCATAACCTGAATGGCTTATAAACAACAGAAAGTTATTCCTTACCCTTCTGGAGGACAGGAAGCCCAGGATCAAGGCACCAGCTGAGTCTGTGTCTGGTCTGGAGATCCACTTACTGGCTCATAGCCGGCAATCTTCTTCTCGTGTCCCCGCTTGTCAGACAGGGCGAGGAAACAAACTGGGGTCTTATTCACAAGGCAAGAATCTCATTTATGATGCTCCACCTTCCTGATCTACTCACCTCCAAGCACCGTCACACTGGGGATTAGGTTTCAACATATGACTATTTGGGGGACATAAACATTCAGACTATAGCCCAGCCTACACAAATAAAATAAAAATAAAATAAAATATATGAGAAGGTGGGGTGGAAAGAAAAGGAACTAGGGGTAGGGTCAGCACACAAAACACTTCCTAGAAGATGCTATTCAGTTGTTAGAAGTGAGCGACAAGTTTGACTGGGAGTATCCTGGTCCCTGACCAGTGACAGAATCCATGGTGACCCAAAGACTAAGGCGAAGCTGTTTTCCCTGTGCTTAGACTTGAAAGAAATACCCCATCGAGAGAATATCTTATGTGTGGTGGATTGCACTCAGAGCAACATTCCTCAAATAAATGGTAGAGTGTTTTGCAGGGCTGTTTTTCAAAGGGCTTTGGATATAGGCTGATGGCATATGCATGCATAATTTAGTCAAGACCTTTCACAAGTGTCCTAAATAAGTCTAAATATACAGCTCTCTGACTGCCTGCGGGGATAAAATTTCACTGTTTACAGGAATGGGTGGATCCTATATCCATTATGCAGTCTTCTATAAGTATTATTTTGCACAACTGAGCTATCATTTGAAATATGTTAAGTTCAATTGCCTATAAGAGGAAGAACATTTGTGATAAAAGCTCTCTAGCAGAAAGTCATCAACTTTAATTTTAGGGACAGTATATACAAAATAGATTAAATCCAGTGGCTGCCACCGATCGTTCATTTTCCTAATCTGTGTAGTTAGAGGGTTTTATTTATATCACCAAGGCCCCTTTTGTCACTAAAGTCTTCTGTATTTGCCATAGTCTTGGAAAGAAAGTATTGATATTCTCAAACTGAGTACTTGAGCTGCCTTCAATAAGGAGACTATTTACAATGGTGAGGGTAAGGTTTTGGGGGCTAACAGGGCATCGTGCACTGCCCAGGGCTGGCTAGAGCAGGGAGCCATTACTACATCTAGGTCTGAAGGCATGAGGGAAGGAAGTGGTTACAGGAAGTGGACAGATTAGCTTTAGGGAATTGTCTATTTGACAAAAACTATAGAGGGATTCAACCTATCCTGATAGGTAGTTGAGCTGGAGAATGGCTACCTTAATGTTACTCTTTTTCCTCTCCTACCTGCTAAAGGTGACTCCCATGGGCCAAACCCAGCAGAAAGCCAGAGGGCTTCCACACACCTCAGGCCCCAGGATCGCAGAGCAGGGCAAAGGAGCTCGTTGTGTGTTTTGGGGGGAGGGGCAAGGAACACAAACAGCACTTTCCCTAACTTCATGGTCCTAAACAAGTGCTTTGAATTTTTCTCTCAAGGTAAAGAAATTCTGTCCTCATGTTAACCTCCTGAGAAACCTTATCTCTGGTTTACTGCTGTAGCTTCAGGACTTAATACAAGACCCGGTTTCCAGTAGGGTTCAGTGAGTAGGGGCTGCTGGGCAGCGAAGCACACTTCAGGAAGGGGCAGGAAGGGGCCGCGGTCCAACTGCAGTGCTGAAGAGAGAAAACAGAGACGGTGAGCTGATGGCTTTGTCAGGTTTCTGCAAGTCTTTGTTGTCCTTGTCCTAATGAATCTATAAGAGAACAGGTTTCAGACTGCAGGACAAAAATCAAACGTGCCTCAATTTTCGTTTACTTCATTTACATTTCATTCATTGCTTTTATCTTTGTCATGTTGGAGAAAGCACATTTCCTTATCCACAGATTCTCAGGCGAATGACAAGATGGCACCATGGCCTGGCCTGTGGGACAGCCTCTGTTGTGAAGATCCACCTTCTTGGCTTATTTTCACTGACATGATAGCTTGAAGTAAAATCAGCTGTGTGCAAAAAAGTTGTGATTTGAAATGAAGTATGGGAATATACTCTCCCAAGGGAATTATAGTGGATTTCCGCCCCCTAGTTTCTCAATTAGTACATTTTTCAAAGAGTTCAATTAGAGTATTATTTTTATACAATAAAATTCATCTATTTAAAATATATGTTTCTATGAGTTTGGGCACATGTATACAAATATGCAATCACTGCCACAGTTAAAATATAGAATATTTTTATCACCCCCAAAAGTTGACTTGGGTCCTTTTGTGGTAGATCCCCTTTCTGACTTCTGGCCCCAAACAATTTGTAATCTGATTATTGTTACTATTGCTTTGCCTGTTGTAAAATTTTATGTAAACAAAACCATATATAGAGTATGTATTTAAATTTTAGAATACGCTTTTCAATTTCTACAAAATCTTCTGTGGTTTTATTGTATATTTGTGTTTATATGTTTATACAAATGAACAATATTTATCCAAGTATATGCACATGGTAAAAATGATCTGGGTAGTACAAAAGGGTTTAAAATGAAAAGACAAGTCTACCACCTACTCATTCTCATTTCTAATTCCATTTCTCAGAGCCAAGTCTTTCCCTTTAGTTCTTCTGGAAGTTTTAATGAATATACAAAGCCCTTTTTCTTGACAGTGTCAATTGACATTATGCATTACATTATCTCCTCTGCTCTTCCACCTCCTTTCCTCTCTTCTCAATAGGTATTAGTCAAATCACTGTTTTTATTTCCTCTAGTGCTTACCTTTGTACCTTGAGTGCTTATTCCTGATTTTATATCTTAAATTAGCATGTTGAAGAAAATAATTACAATATTGGACTCAATAGACTATTTCATATGTAACATAACTACATAAATCATGAATTTCGGGTATGGACATATTGCAAGACAGCTAAATTATGCCTCTGAAGTTAAAAACGTAATTTTTGTCTACATAACAAAGAAAATTCAGAAGGAAAATAAAGGAGAGTTGAAAAAAAGCAATATTTTATTTCTTTGGTGCATATAAGTTAAGCAAAGAGAACTAACAAGGATGTTTCTCTTTCTAGCAAGAACATGTAATTTTTAAACTTTAAAAGTTTGAGGCACATGATAAAAATTAGCTAGTGCACATATGAGTGAAATCATATGGTTCTTGACTTTTTCTGTCTGACTTATTTTGCCTAGCATGATACTCTCAAGGTCCATCCACATTGTTGCAAATGGCAATATTTCATCTTTTCTTATGATGGCCAAGTGATATTCCATTGTATGTATGTGCCACATCTTTATCTAGTCACCTATCAAAGGACATTTTGGTTGTTTTTATATCTTGGCTGCCATGAATAATGCTGCAATGAACAGAGTGGTGCATATATATGTGCAAAAAAATGTTTTCAAAAATTTTGGGTAGATACCCTGAAGAGGACTGTCTGGGTCTCATTAGTAGCTCTATCTTAATTTTCTGAGGAATCTCCATACTGTTTGCCATAATTGCTGTATCAGTTTATATTCCCACCAGCAGTGAATGAGGGTTTCTTTTTCTCCACAATCTCTCCAACACTTGTTATTACCTGTCTTGTTGATAATAGCCATTGTAACAGCTGTTAGGTGGTATCTAATTGCAATTGATTTGCATTTCCCTAATAGCTAGTGAAATTAAGCATCTTTTCATATATCTGTTGGTCATTTGTATGTCTTTTTGGAAGAAGAGTCTCCTAAGGTCTTCTGACCATTTTTAAATTGGATTGTTTGTTTGGTGTTGATATAAAACTGAAATCAGCAAAAGAATAAATAAGAAAAACATACAAGAACTCATGGACACAGACAACAGTGTGGTGGGTACCAGAGCAGAGGGGGAGGTGGGAAGGTAGTAAAAGGTAAAGGGAGTCAAATATACAGTGACAGAAGTTTTGACTTTGGGTGGTGGGCACAAAATGCAATATACAGATGACGTATCATAGAATTGTACATTTGAAACCTATATAATTTCATTAACAATGTCACCCCAATAAATTTATTTTCAAAATAAATAAACAAAATTAAATACTTAAAAATTAACAAGCAGTAAAGATTTTACAACTAATGACTCCTTATATCGACAATTAAGTCATTTAAAACATTCTTAGCCAAAAAACAAACAAACAAAAAAACCCAACCAAAACCCCAAACCTTCCAGAGTAATATATATGAACACAAGCTTACTTTCTTTGTACTTCTATAAACAATCATCTTTGAGGTGTTAAAAGTAGATTTGTTCTTTATTTTATTATTTTTATTCTATTACAGTTGTTCCATTTTTTCCCCCCGTTGCCCTCCTCCACCCAGTCCACCCCTCTCCCACAGTCAATTCCCGCACCATTATCCATGTCCATGGGGCATTCATACATGTTCTTTGACTAGTCCCTTCCCCTTCTTTCCACCATTATTTCTCTATCCCCTTCCAAAAGTGGATTCTGACTGTGGTTTACCTCTACTATGAGGAGCTGCAGGTGCAGACCAGATGGCCTAACTTACTTTCCTGAGTCTTCCTTGGAAGCCATCACTTGGCTTCCTTGGAAGTCTGATGGCTTCATCATCCAGTATCTGGCATCCAGGTTACAGGTCAGACTTCCTCATGGACTCTGCAAACTAAAATGTCTTCACCAAACACAGATTCTTTTCTGTGCTCAAGGATACTGTTGACTCTCAAATGCTTGACAATTCACTTAGGGCAATTATGAAGAGACTCCTTAATACAAGAACAGACCCCTCTCACAGCAACCATAATCTCCAGAAATTTGTTTAGTTAAATCTAACAACAACAACAGCAACAACAACAAAGTATGATTTTAATGGAGCCCAAACAACTATTTCCTTTCTTGATGTATTTATCCGGGCAAGATGGCTAAAGTGGAAATTCACTGAAACAGCAATACCTTCACAATTCATATGAGACTCATTTGTTTTGTCACGAGATGCAACAATTTCTGTAGTTCATACAAAAGTGAAAGCCAAAGCATAGAAGAAAATCAGCAACTATTTCCCTTTATAGTTGTCAAGGCCTTGATCTCTCCATTGACAACAGCTGCATCTTTAAAATAGGAAGATGACAGTAGAAACATAGCATAAGAATTTGCTAGAAAGAGAAAATATCCTTCTTAGTTCTCTTTGCTGAACTCATATGCACCAGAGAAGGAGAGTTTTGAATAAGCAGAACAAGGAGACATTATATTTGCTGAACTATTTCTTCCAGAAGCTGAAATGCCTATCAGGAGGGGCTCACATATTGGGAAAATAAGGCCTGAGGTAACCTTTCCACTTATTGGTCACCATATTCCTATTTTATAACTTTTAACATTTGTAAATTTCTACTTCTTGTTTCATCAACTTTCAATAGTACTTCTTGATTCTCTACTCTCTGTCCTTCTTCCTTCTCTCTTCCCTCCACCTTTACTGTGAAATTAGTAGGTTTGAAACTGTGCATTCTGGAATTCAAATAGTTATCTGTAGGTTGCTTTTTGAGAGATAAAAGCTGGAAGTAGGTTTTATTGGAGCACGCAGGGGTAAATTGTGATTAGATTTCTTTCTCTGTGGTTCCAGTGCCTCAATCTCTTTGTCTTTAGGAAATAGGTTTAAATAAATTCTCTTACCAATGTACTTACCACATCTGGCCACATTTTAGTGGGTTTCATATTTGCACCATGACTTTCTTTTGCATTTTCCCCTCCCTGGAGTTCCTTATAGCCCTTTGTTTTTCTCATTGAGAGACACATAGAATGCCTTCTACTATGGCCTGGAAACCCACTCTCTACCCTCCTTCATCCTACTCTCTGTCTCTGTGGATTGTATCAGCAGGCTCCCATGCCAGGTGGCTTCTAGTTGGTTTAGCCAATAAGGAGCCCAACAGAAAAAGAACAGTAGTAGGAAGAATGTGAACAGACTATTCATGCTGCTGGATCCTTCTCTATGAGACTGCCTCCGTTTGGCTATGTGACTTCTACTGAAGGTCAGTCAGTTTTCCTCACAAAGTGGCATTCTTGTGAACTCCCTGCCTTTTTTATTTGGGTAAATACTTGCTCCCCTTATCTCTTGGCGAGGGATGGTATTCCACTATTGCTAGTCCCCCAAGTTACTGAACTTCTTTTTTCTCAGTTTTGTAAATAGACTATAAATTATCCTAACCTGAGGGTGCCACTGCTTTCCCCCTGGGATCTTAACTGATGCAGTGGGGTTTCTGGAGGAAGAAAGATTTATAGAGGTTGACGTTTGTTTACCTTTTTCTATTTAACATGGAAGAACCAAAGAAGGCTAACTGGGATCTCTTTTCATAGGGTTAGGGCAATCTTTGCCTTCTTGTAATTAAGCAGCAGGGAACTTACTACCACACTCCATGCCTTTCTCGTAGCCACCCCCAACCCCCAAGCCAAAATGGTAACGGCTTCCACTCTGAAAGTGCCTGTATGTCCGTATCAGTTGCTTCAGTCCTCCTCCGTTCACTTCTTTAAAGGATAGCCTCTGTGTTTTTATTTTATTGTATTTATTTTTGTTTGTTTGTTTGGGTCTGCTGGTAAACCACCTGAGCTCTGTGCCCTGGGATGAAAATAGCAGAAAAAGGTTGCTTTATAGCGCCCCGCCCCCCGCCCCAGCCCCCCAGCCTCCAAATCTTAGCAGCATAAAATATCAATCATTTTACTATGTTCACAGATTCCGTGGGCCTGGAAATCAGAAAGGGCACAGTGAAAATGGCTCTTCTCTGTTCTACCATGTCTGGGGCCTCTGCTGGGAAAGCTAGGGGCTGGAACATCTGGGCCTGGACTGGTTACAATTGTAACAGCTGGGAATTGAGGGGCCACTTCCAAGAGGGTTTCTTGATTCATATGTTGGCTGCCTGGGCTGAGGTGGCTGAAGGAGGACTCACTTCTGGAGCCTGAGCTGCCACGTCAGAAATCCAACTACCCTGCTGATATCACACTGGAGAGGCTAATGTCCCCCTTTTGCTTCTAAGTCCCAAAAGAGCCATGACCTTAGTTTATACCCTTTTCCCGTATCGAAAAGGCAAGATCCAGCTCTTCTCAACAACTTACTCAAAAACAATAACATTAGTAAATGAGGCTCTTATATTCCGCCATTAGCAACATTTATGATTTTTTCCTAATAAAAGTTTAAATGTCAAAGGCACATCTGACTTTATCCAACACTGGTTTATCAAAGCAATGCGGACAGCTTTGAGAATGTGGGACTTATGTTTGAATACAAATACCAAGTTTCATATGGTATATTGTGTTAATTGTGTTCTTTATACCTTTATTGTTAATGACTCAATAAAGAAAGGCTTTGTTCAATTTGGGTTTCTTCAACATGGTACCCGCAATACAGATAACTACAACTGGTCATGTTGTTGGCTAGCTGAATTCAAAAAGAGCTGTAGCACTGACATCAAATCTCCTGAGTAGACACCAGGAAGACCACACGTGAAGGCAGGACCCCATGCATAACTGGACATCAGCCACTTGCTGCCGCAGCCCTGGACTGCAGTCCTGTAGCCCTGGAGCTAGGTGCTTCAAAAATGAGAATCCGTGGGCTGTGAGGGTGGTGACTTGTTGCACGGCCAAGTTATGCACCACTGAATACGACCACAGTTATTTTATGTATTTTTTTGTTTACTATTTAAATAGATTATGTCTACCAGACTCACAGATGCAGACAGCCTTAGTTCAGCAGCACTATTCTAAACAGATTGTTCTCAAGAGATTGAGATGATATTTAGGATCCAACAGGATGTTTTTTTCCTTCTCTGTTGTTAGTATGCTTTTGCTCCTGGGAAATACAATTATTGCCCAGACAATAGTCTTCCAGCAGCAGTCTTTTTTATTAGATTTACAAATGAAGCTATTCTTTTTTACATGAATCTTCTCTAGGATAGTTTGAATCAAGAATAAGATACTCTGAGCTAATGAGGAGTTCAAGTGGTGAGCTACTTGCCTTCGTTGGGTTTCTTTGCTCTCTAAGTTTGGATTCACTGCAGGGCCCACAGACTTCAAGTATCCCTGCAAAATACATATCTCTGTGAAGTGTGTCCCTGAGGTATTGGTATGTTCTATTCTTTTTACACATGAGCTTTCAGTTTTCAGTGCCACTTTAAGGCTCCCTTTGTCTTAGTTTATAACAAAATGCCATAGCCTGGGTGGTTTATAAACAACAGGAATTTATTACTCACAGTTTTGGAGGCTGGGAAATTCAAGATCCAAGCACTAGTGGATTGCGTGTCTGGTGAGAGCCTTCCTCCTGGTCCATTAATGGTCATCTTTTCATTGTTTCCTCACGTGGTAGAAGGAGTGAAGGATCTCTCAGGGGTCTCTTTCATGAGGGCAGTAATCCCATTCACGAGGGCTCCACCGATGACCTAATCACCTTCCAATGTCCCCACCTCATGACACCTTATCATTGGGCATTAGGATTTAACATATGAGTTTTTGGAGAACACATTTAGCATCCTCAGAACTCATTACTTTTCCCTCAGGACCATAAAGACTTTCCTCGGCACTCTGAGAGTCAGGAAGTACCATATGATTTCACTCATATGTGGAATCTAATGAACAAACTGGTCTAACAAGCAAAACAGAGACAAACTCACAGGTGTAGGACTGATGACAGTTGGTGGCAGGGAGAGTTAGGGGGTGGAGGGATTGAGCAAAAAGGAAAAAAGACTCATGGACATGGACAAGAGTGTGGTGATTGCTGGGGAGAGTGGGGTAGAAGGGGATTAAATAGTAATGGAAAAAATACAATAAAGATTAAATAAAAAAAATTTATTCCTTCCTTGAAGGCAGATGCTGCGCGTGGGCCATCAGTGGCTGTGATGGGGCTGATTGATGCCCAGAGAGCTTTCTCACAGACACGCACACTAACAGTTCACCTCTGAAAACCCAGAGCAACTTCCTCATGGAGTCTCATGTTACTTTTTTTTTTTTAAACTTGTTTTCTTGCCTCTCTTGTGCTTTAAGATTATAACCTCCTTGAAGGCTGAGAGAAAGAGTTTCCATCTACAGACCAACAGTGCCCAGCTTCGTTTTGGCCATGGCAGACACTTGGAAATCTGTTTTGTAGAAGGGAAATTTGGGCTTCCTCTTATCTGCTCGTCTGAACAATGTCTTTGTCTTCTGTGTCCTCTTAAGTGGTGACAGAATTGGTGATCTCCAGGGAGTGAAGGAAACTGTTTAACCATTTAGGTTGGTAATAGTTTTGTCTGATTGGTTTATCTATGAAGAAACATCTACATGTGGAATTAATTTGGTTACCACTGTAGTATTTTAGCAAATGACTTTGTATCAGTAGTCCAGTTGGAAGCTACTGTATATATTCAGTTCAGAGTCTTTATTTATGAAAGGTATGTCAACAACATTTCCTTCTAGTTTCATTTGGCTGGAAGAAGTAAAGGTGGCATGTTTAGCATTTAACATTTATTCCCATTTATGTAGGGGTAGTTACCTAATCTGTCTACTTCATTTCAGGGTTTTTTTTCTTCCCTACAGTGCATCTAATTTATTTGCTTTTCTTTCCGGCATTTGCATTCTGGACACTGGTTTAGCATTATGTTTTGACCAAAGTATTTGTATTTGCTAGAATAATGGGATAGCCATTAAAATCCATTCATTTGCTACCTGTTTTAAATGATGGATGATGAAAAAAATAAAAGCTACAACTGAGGGTAATTAAGAAGCATCTGGATAACAGCCTGTGGTGACTTATCTATTAATATTTTCTGTGTCTCAGAAGATGCAATATTGTCATTGTGAGCAACTTTTTATAGATTTTAAAAGAAGTGCTTTTGACTGCTACTGAGTAAATTTGCATTTGTGGAAGAAGTAAAAAAGAAAAAAACATCTTCACTGTACCTTTATTTAGTAAAGTAATGATCTAGGTTTTAAAAGGTATTTGTACTTGTGGAACAGCAAGATCCTGTAAATAAAAGAATATATTGTGTAGATCTGGATATTTTGTAATAAAGCCATCATTTTTTAGGATATTGCAAGATGTTACTTCACCAGACAGAGTGAAATGAAATATTGGATAACAGAATTATTGTTTTCCCTGACAATAAAATGTCAGCAATATATCACATTTATTATGACAGGTTTGGCAAGTACAATGGTGTAACTGGCTTTGGTCATTGAGCTACTTAGGGAAAAAGTGCTTTTGGTCGTCTTTAAACCAGGTGGGAACTGTCAATGAGAGTCCCTTGAACTCCTTTGTCCAGTGGACATGAATTTCGTTGAAGGAATGGTTATTTACCAAATGAGAGAAGCCACCTTAATTTTTAAAAATATCACAACAAAGTAGTTTCATTTTTTAATAAAGGAAAAGTAAGTTGGTTTGGGTGTAAAGTTTATTTATAGAAATGAATAATATTAAAGCTTTATTGAGGTATAATTGACCAGTAAAATTGTATAAAAAATTGTTTTGATTTCAGGCACCAAAACAGAAATGTATTTTGAAACACATGGTCAGTGCCGAGGCTGAACTATAGACTACAGAGATGGAATGTCTACCTTTTCTGAATTGTTTTAGGAAAAAGAAACCTATATTTTCCTCTCCAAACTGGGGTGAGCCCAGCCTTTGACCTGTTTCCCGTTGTGTTCTGTCTTTGATGAAAGCCCTGAAGATAACAGCGAGGGGGCTTCGCCTGAAGAGGTGCTCATTTCACTTTATATCAATGATGCTTAATAAGGGTGCTAGTCAGTTGTACACATCCCCACCCTATTGCTTAAAAATTCCTGCCCAAAGGCAGGGCCCCGCCACAAAGCCATTGGTGCAATGAGACCTGGGAGCTGACTTGTGTTCATCTTGGCGGGAGGGCCTGGTCAGAGCCTAAGTGCGTTCAGGTTCTCTGGGGTGAGCAGAGGCCTGTAGCCAGAATAAAGCTCTTGCTTGCTGCTGAACTCCAATAAACACAGTGAGCAGTTTCCTGTTATTTAACAGGAAAGAAAAAAAAAATAATAATACCCAGCTGCAGAGTTTTGGATGCACTTGATTTAGAGTTCTACTTGATTGGAAAGGCGATAGTGTGTGGTCAGTTACTTGTTGCATGTCCTTTTGTTTCCGGGCAGCGATCCGTCTGCTGAGCACACAGTGGTATTTATCTTCCAGTGAGCTGTGAACACTGTGGCTAAGAAGCAGGGCTCGCTAGTAGGCTGTTTTGGTTATGGTGTTAGGCCATGAAGCTGCACATCCAATAGCAACATTCTACCAACTGGCTTGTGCATGAGAACCACCAGATATCTAATTACTTGGTCAAATTATGTGAAACAGATACATTTCTTACATCTTAATAACATACTGTTCTTTAAAGCAGGTGGCTCTCTTAACCAAGCCTGGCTTTCACTATTTAAACTGGTCATTTCATCAGTTGTAATGGCCCTGGAGAATTTGCCGTCTTAACCGACAGGCAGCCCCAGAGCTTGGGCAATGTGACCAATTGTAATGCAGCAAATACGGAAACGGTGTAAATGCCCTGATTGAAATCATAGTCTGCAGAGATGATTGTTTTCTCCTCAGTGTGATATCATCAGCATTGTTCCTTACTTGGAACAGAAATGCTGATAACTTTTTCTGTTTTCAGCTGTATTCTTCATTACAACGAATTCTGGAACATTTTCATTGCTTCAAAAAATAAACCTCTCATCGCTTAGCTACCACCACCTAACTCCCCCAGTGGCCTCCAACTCTAGGCAACCACTAATCTACTTTCTCTCTCTATAGAATTACCTGTTCTGGATATTTTTAATAAATGGAATCATCTAGTCCTTTGTGATTGGCTTCTTTCACATAGCATAATATTTTCAAGGCTTATCCATATAATAGCATGTATTAGTACTTTATTCTTTTTTATGGCTGAATAATATTCCATTTCATTCATGCATCAATTGATAGATGTTTGGGTTGTTTCTCCATTTTGGCTATTATGGGTAATGCTGCTGTGCAAATGAATATACAAGTGTTTGTGTGGACATACGTTTTCACTTCTCTTGGATACACACCCAGAATGGAGAGACATTGTATTTTGCGGTGCTTTTTTCTTTCCACTTGCAAAATGGAAGGGGTGCCTCCCTTGGTGAAATAGACTCAGTATTGGAGGCAGCATTGATTGTGGGGCAGAGTTCCAGGTCTGCCCCTGCCTGGCCATGTGTTAGGAAATTTACTTTGGTTCTTCAACTGTAGAATGAGGCAGTTTTTATCAGACAATCTTTAAGGTCACTGCCAAGTTAAAAAATTTTCCTGAGTGATAAAAAAAGGCTTTCAAGATATGAAGGAAAATATTTCCAGTGAGGTCTAAATAACAAGCCACACCCCGTGAAGGTCCTTACATGCAGTTTTTTTCCTGCTTTGAAAACAATTTGGACTTTAATATGTATGTAGTTAATGACATGTTTGTGTATTTTTTAATGATATGTTCTGACTGCCCTTCAGACTCAACTTTATTTCACTTTGATGCTTTTTACTCTGATCAAAAACCTTTGAAAGTGGAAGGTCTTTTGATATATATGGCTTTGGGAAAGCCACAACAATTTTTTTAAAAGATTTTAATCATTTATTTTTAGAGAGAGGGGAAAGGAAAGAGAAAGAGAGGGAGAGAAACATCAATGTTCTCTCAAACACACATCAGTTGGTAGCCTCCTGTATGCCCCAACTGGGGACCTGGCTGGCAACCCAGGCAAGTGTCCTTACTGGGAATCGAACCAGCAACTTTTCAGTTCACAGGCCAGCACTCAATCCACTGAGCCACACCAGTCTAGGCAACAATAGCTTTGAAAGTGTAAAGGTGTTTGTGAAAGTGTATTTCAGTCAGAAAAATTTGTATACAGTAGACAAAGATGATGAATTAAAATCAATAGTCTCTTACCAGGAGCAGCTAATCCATTTCTTGTATTTTGACTGATACAGATGCCATCAAAATCATGTGCTTATCCTTTTCACCATGTAATCTGTTCAAAAAGTTTCTGATTGGAGTTTCAAATTGACCAACTCTTCCCAGAAAACATGCTCTCAGGATTCTTTCCTGTGTTGGAAGGAAGATTGAACTTGAATTTCCTTTTGCCTAAATGCTGATTTCAACCTCAACAACTTGAGCATTTACATTGACCCTTTCTGGTTCCTGAGAGACCACCTCATGCAGTGATGCAGCCCTTCTTCCCTGGGCATGGAGAGTTCACTCCTTCCTGGGATGTTTCCTAGGTTGGGTCCCAGTGCTGAATCATCCCCTCCCCACTGACACCAAGTGCCTTTGGAGAGCTCCAGTGTGGGTTCACAGGGACGCCATCCCTTCCTACTGCCGTGGGAGTGAGCTGGGCATACGCTCCTTTCCTTTTTCTTTTCTTTCCTTCTCCTTCTTTCTCCCCTTCTTCCCTCCCTTCTCCCTCCCTCCCTTCCTTCCTTCCTTTTCACACCACCAAACTCAACTTCCTCATCATAGTCCTTTTGGTTATAGTAATTACTGTTTTTTATTTGTTCAGTTAACATTATGGCACAGCTACTATGTGTCCAGCACTGGGATTAAAGAGATCAAAGCCACATACTTTCTCGATTTGATAAAATTCTGTACTATATCCAGAGTCCTTAAAAATGTGGCTGGAAAGTGTGAAAAAAATCATGAGTGCTGGGTTTTTTTAAAAACTTGGTTTGAATGAATACAGAAACTTGTTGCCGAAGGTTATAGATAGCTTTCCGGTTAGTCCTTGTAAAACACGGCTTTCATCATCTCATGGGTCCAGCTCAAGAAAATATAACAAATCACTATTATCTATAGAAAAAAAATTATTTTATTTTCTAATAATATCTGCAACTCTTTCCAACCAGTTGCGATTTGGGTACTTTTTTCTCCTTTAGTGCCCTCATCAATGGACTACATATAGAAGAATATCCAGTCAAATTAGAAACGGAGGCCAATTTAATAATCTGAGGATACCTTGCCCCTCTACTATGCGGGACAATGTAGCTTGAGCTTGACATCGAAAGAGGAGCTTCCTGTTTCCCTTGAGTCTGGAAGTTTGAATCTGTATATTCAGACCCTGCAAATAAAGGGCTGGGAAAACTCAAATTTGTTAGTGAAAATACCTTCATGTACATACATACGTCCTTTACTTGTAAGAATTCATTTAATGCTCACAATAACTCTGTGAGGTGAGTATGACAATTATCCACATTTTTAGATAAGAAAACTGAAGCACAGAGAAATTAAGCAACTTGCTCAAAGATATGTAAGTTTATAAGGGGGATTAATAGGACCTGAACACAGGTTGGCATAAGGACCAAGAAAGTCAACCATTAGGATCAGCTGCCTCTCCAAGATGACGGCTAGCCTTGCTCACCTAACTACAGGTGCCACCGAGAGAGAAAGGTGACTCATGCCATTTCCCAAAGCAGTGAACCCACCTACCAGGAATACCAGTCCATTGAATGGGAAACGCTGAGCAAGCAGACAAGGTGAGACTCCTCATCTGGGTGGGCGGGGTGAGGAAAGGGTAGAGATGTGAGTGGAAAAAGCAACGGAAGTGTCCACATCTGTTGGCATTGGCAGTAATAGAGAGGTTCTAAAGGTCCCGAGTTCCTCTGTGCCATCCAGCAAGAGACCTCTGGCCACCTGTTCACACTCTTGCCATATCTGGACAATCCTTGTCTGGATACGCCAGTCCTCTGGGACTTAGCTTTTGGGAGTGACTCAGATGTATTTTGATTTGTTTGTGCGATGATCTCCTATAACATTTATTGTCTTCATTTATAGTAAACATTGTCTAAATAGGCCAAAATCAAGATGTGTGATTTATACACAGGACTGACTTTTTCAAATGTGTAATAATCTCAAAAAAATGAGTGACGATGGCTCATACAGCTTATTTTGACACTTTGACACATCTTACACTGTTATTTAATCTTACATTATTATGTAATTGTTTTATGAATACATGATTTAACTCTAGTTTAACTGTGTGTTCTTGAGACCAGAGATATATATCTCATACCATACATTATGTATGCATTACATACCAGCATGATACTTTTTAAAATAAAGTGGTTGATAAATATTTAGTGGATTTCTTCCTCATTTTCCTTCTCTCCCTTCTTTCCTTTTATAGCACCTCCTATCTCTTAGGTTGTGGAAGTAAAGATTAGAAATGAAGGGAGTAATGGTTAAAACAGCAGATGGGGCATCATAAAATTCAAAGGCAGAATAGACTTGTGTAGACTTGATGGTTTTTGGATTTGGTTTTTGGATGGTTTTTGGATGGTTTTCTGGGCATGCTGTTATCTATCCAGGTTCCAGCCTATCTTTTTCTTCTCCCCATGTGGTCTATCCTTTTGTGGTGGGCTGGCTCAGCAGAAGAGATCTCTATGCCAGAGATCTATATGGTTTTAGAGTCCTATAACCTGGTTAGCTTTGCCACAAACAAAGATTCACAACAGAGAATAGGTACCAGAGAGTGGGTGGGTGAGTGTCAGTACTCCCGGGCCTCCAGCTTGGGGCACGTGTCCTGGTGGACTGGGGGTGACTGTCATGTCTCTTTAAGCCTACCTTCTCATCTGTAAAATGGGAACCAATCATGGGGCCATTGTGAAAATTATTTCTTTACTTAGATGTGTATTTTCTTTTAGTCCTATTTGGTAAATTGCTATGCAATAAATATTGAGATTTTGAACAACAAAGTTGGAACAGTGGTTTAACTGTTGTTTATATGTATCCTTTATTGCGCACCTTAATGGTAAAATTCTAGATTCTGCTATAGCTACTAAAGATTTGGGTAATGTGGGATCTTTGAGACCATGTCATTCAGTTTTCCAAGGGCAGGAATCCCCTTCTAAACATACCGAGAGATGGTCAACTGTCTATGGCATCTCGTTCCATTTTTAGATAAGCTTTCCACATCTTTAACTTTAATCCATTATTCCTGTTTGTGCCTTCTGGAGCCACACAGGAGAAATTTAAAGTCTAAGTCATTGTCCACATTTGCCCTGCACATTTTTTTTTCATTACAGTGGTTCCTCTTTGACAGGCCACCTCACAGCTTGCAGCCGCAGGGGACTGTAACACTTGCTCAAGTCTCTGTGTCCAAGTATTCTCTTTGTTAAGTGGTGCTGATCGCCCTGGTGTTAACATCATACATTTTCACTGTATAGTTTTTGCCAAGATGAGAATATGGTTGGCAAACGGAAAATAAATAAAACCAATGGTTAAATGGAGAATGTGATGAACATGGCATGAAATAGAAAGGTTTTGGCTCTTTAGAACCAGTGAAGTTAGAGGTTTCAGATGAAACACTGGAATGGTGATAAAGTTTAGTCACCTCACTCTAAGAGAGGACTGTGCGGTGGCAAATGTGACTGAATTCACAAGTGTGCTCAATCAGTGGCCCTGGGGCTGACCAGAATTAAATGTCTCTTTCTAAAGACAGTAAGTAAATGGGAAGGCTGTGGGAGAGGTGTAGCCACTCACATAGATCAAACATCTGCCCCTGTCTGGACTGGTAATACAAGAGAAAGACAGGAACTTGTATGAGAATTTGACAAAACATGGAGAGGAAAGTTGCCTTTTCCTGAAGGACAGGGGTGATTACCTAAGCCACCGTGCACCATGTGCCTGGTAATTCAGGGAAGCTCAAATCCCTTGGTTGATTAAAGTTTCTCTGTCCCAATTTTTATATGATTAACTCTCAAAGATTTGAGGAACATTCTGCATAGCTAAAGAAAACATCAGCAAAATGAAAAGGGAGCCAACTGTATGGGAAAATATATTTGCTAATGATACATCAGATAGAGGTTTGATCTCCAAAATATATAAAGAACTCATTTGACTCCACTCCAAGAAGACAAGTGATCCAATCAAAAAATGGGCAAAGGACCTGGGCAGACGCTTTTCCAAGGAAGAGATACAGAGGGCCCAGAGACATTTGAAAGGATGCTTGGCATCACTAGCCATCAGAGAAATGCAGATCAAAACCACCATGAGATACTACCTCATACCGGTCAGAATGGCCATCATAAACAGATTAACAAGCAACAGGTGCTGGCGAGGCTGTGGAGAAAAGGGAACACCAATACACTACTGGTGGGAATGCAGACTTGTGCAGCCACTGTGGAAAGCAGTGTGGAATTTCCTCAGAAAGCTGAAAATGGAACTGCCTTTTGATCCAGTGATTCCTCTGCTGGGACTATACCCTAAGAATCCAAAAAGAGCAATTCAAAAGAACCTATGCACCCCAATGTTCATAGCAGCACAATTTACAATAGCCAAGTGGTGGAAGCAACCTAAATGCCCATCAGTAGATGAGTGGATCAAAAAACTATGGTACATTTACACAATGGAATACTACGCAGCAGAAAGAAAAAAAGAACTACTACCCTTTGCGACAGCATGGATGGAACTAGAGAGCATTATGCTAAGTGAAATAAACCAGGGGGCGAAAGGCAAATACCATGTGATCTCACCTATAAGCGGAACCTAACCAACAATACAAAGATGCAAGGAAAATAAGACCAGCAACACTGAAAGGAAAGGAAACCAACAGAGACAAGAGGGAAGGAGGGAGGGGTGGGTGGGGTAAAAAGAAGGGAAGGGGCAAGTCAAGGAACATATAGCAAGGACTCATGGACAAAACCAAAGTGGGGAAGGATTGAGGGAGGGAGGTGGGGAGGGGGCAGGGGAAAGTGGTGGGGGGAAGGCAGAGCCAAATGTATTTGGAAAAATAAATAAATTAATTAAAAATATTTGAGGAACAACTAAATATATCAAGTTCTTTTAGCCCTTCTTAAAATGACAGGTTTTCAGACCCCTTGTCTTGTCACTCTCCAATGAGTGCAGTTTAATCTCAGTTCTTGATGAAATTGGAAGCCACAGAGTGTATTTTCCTGTTGTGGTAGAAAACCACAGTAGGAGGCAATTAAATTCTTACACCTTGAGTTGGATTCTAAGTCAAATTCTTGCTAAATTAAAATGTAAAATATGTTTAATAGAAGGATACATCTGAGCTAGCTCTTAAAAGCTGATATTGCAGCATACTGTGGATTTTATGCATGCTAATGCTTTGCTTTATTTATAGTTTCAAATTTACAGTCTATGTATTGGGTTCTGTTGTACAAATCATTCAGCAATCTCTTGTATGTCGTTGAAGCTTCAAAGTACAATTCCTCTCTAAGCCTTTGGAAGAATTAGAAACCTTTTCATCATGAATCTGAAACAACCACAAAAAACCCCCCACAAGAATTAACCCAACAAATAACCACCACAACAAAACAGTATGACCTTGTCTTAATCACCAAGTACCCAGCATGCTGGTTTATAATTTTAATACATCCTTTTTTTTCTTTCCCCTCACACTGTTATCTGAGGAAAGCATGGGGGTAGGGGAAGAATGAATATTCCAATTACCCTGTTTTGCAGATCTGGACTGAGTTCAGGGTCGTAGGCATACTTCAGATGACCGGTTCCCAGGTGAGATCTGGTAATTTCACCTCCATGGCAATGACAAGACACACTTCAGGCTTTTCAAGGCACTTTGAAGTATATTATTGCTTTTGATCTTTAGGTTGGGGATTAGTGGGAGAGCTGGCCTCTTCTTTACTTGGCCCAAGAGCAAACTGAACACAGAAGAACTTTCCAGAGGTCACAGAGGCAGAAGGAGTATCCTGATGTCCCACCATGGGGCCTGGAGCTGCTTCTTCTGTGCCACGCTGCTTGCTCAGGTGCTGGTTTGTGTCTGTCAAGTTGGCTTGTATGGAAGCAAATAGGTCCATGGCAAGGCCTCAGAATCTTGGAGTTGGAAAGGGAGTGAACCAATAGGGAGGGAGAGAAGCCTTCAGCATCTTAGATCTTTGTTTCTAGAAAGGCCTGGAGGAGAGAGAGAGTTGGATGATTTGACATATGTTGTAGCAATCAAGAGTGAACTTCAACAATAATGATGATATGAAAAGGTAGAGTAACTTTAAAATCATCAGTCTCTTTTAATTTACATAGAATCTTCTTTGGAGCTAAGGTACCCATGAGAGAGAGAGCAGTGGTGAAGAAATGATCCCAGTATATAAAAACATTCACTGAGGCAGGAGGGGGGAATGTTTTCTCTTCTAGAGACCCAGGGAGCAGGGTCAAGGGCACAATGCTTTAGACTTTTCTTTTTTAGTGCCCTACCAGCTAGCACAAATGGTGACCAGATGCAGTGGGTGGAGAAGTCCCTTGCAAGTAACATTTCAATGACAGGAAGTACAAAAGAGTAAGAAGGCCAGGAGGAGAAGGGAGGGAGTGGTATCAAGAAACATGACGTGCTTCCCCCTTAACTATGCTCACCTTACTGTTATTTTCTGTCTGTCTTCTCTTTTTTTTTTTCCCTCTCTTACATGCTGCTGGGACAGTGGCAGAAAAAAAAATCAGATTTAGAGCGATCCGTCTGTGCCCCGAAGGCTCAGGGATGGGATACTTTTTTCTTACAGAGCACTGGGCATATATCAGGAAATGAATTGATGTTCCTGTGAATGTTAAAGATAGCTCAGTTGTCAGTTTGGGTGAAGTTAAACTCTTCAGAATCAAAATTAGAATAAGGGCAAATGTTTAACTGCATATTTCACTTCCACTTTACAAACAGTTACAGAAAGAAGGAGAAAGGGGAAAAAAGGAGAAAGAGGGGGAGGCAATCAATCATAGGAAGAATAACATGATGGCAGACTTTATTATTGCTTTGGAGGTGCACCTCGCCCAGAGAATTGCTGTCCAATTTCTTTTCAGTACCCACATCATGAACCACTGGGAGCCTGTCTTCCTTCCGACTTGCATGGCTGGTCAGGACAACCCATGGGGCTATTGCGGGAGGAATGGGCTCTGGGCTGCAGAGGGCCACTGCACTGTGTTACTCACAGTCCTGGGGACAAGGAAGGCCAGAGCGCAAGGCCCAAGTGGGGCTGGGGAGCCCCTGTCCCCTTAGGGCCCTGCGGTGGTCCCAGAGGTGCTGCTATCCCAGGCTGCTGTGCTGTTGCGATTACTGACCCCATGTGTGTAAGTCACCGAGCAGGGACAGTTGAGAAGGATTCATCTCTTTACCCAGCCTGCATCTGACTTGCAGGGTCAGAAATCTGACAGCCCAAGAGGAGAACCCTGGTGGGTTCCTGTGGGCTTTGCCCGAGCCTCCCAGACAGCAGCCGTGCTGGAAGGGGATTCTCTCCCAGTGGCTGCGGGGAGTACTGGTTTTAGTTCTCTCAGTCTAAAACTGAAAAAATTCCAGAACCTATGTAATAATTTAAAACCCTGCAGTGCCATCCAAATAATTATATGTATGGAAAAACATTGTTAAAGATAATATTTTTTTGCTGTATACATTTAAGGAAACCCACAGTGCTTTTTAATCTTCCTTTGAACATCACTTGTTTGACCAACATTTATGTTCTCTGTTACATAAGTAGTATTATAAACCTGGACATAGGCTTGAAAATGAATAAATAAACCCACGTCTCTATGGTCAATTAATACTTGACAAAGGGGACAAGAGTATAAAATGGAGTAAAAATAGCCTCTTCAATAAATGGTGCTCAGAGATCTGGACAGGTACACACAAAAAAATAAAACTAGACCACCAACTTACACAATACACCAAAATAAACTCAAAATGGGTAAAAGACTTAAATATGTCTGTCATGACACCATAAAAGTCCTAGAGGAAAACATAGGCAATAAAATGTCAGCCATCCCATGCAGCAATATCTTTGCCGGTATATCTCCTAGGGCAAGGGATATAAAGGAAAGAATAAACAAATGGGACTACATCAAATTAAAAAATCTTCTGCACAGCTAAAGAAAACATCAGCAAAATGAAATGGGAACCAACTATATGGGAAAACATATTTGCCAATGATACCTCAGGCAAGGATTTGATCTTCAAAACATATACAGAACTCATACAACTCAAAACCAGGAAGACAAACAATCCAATTAAAAAATGGGCAAAGGACCTGGGCACTTCTCTAAGGAGGATATATGAAAGAATGCTCAAGATCACTAGCCATCAGAGGAATGCAAATTAAAACTGTAATGAGATACCACTTCACACTGGTCAGAATGGCCATCATTAACAAATCAACAACAAGTGCTGACGAGGATGTGGGGAAAAGGAAACCCTAGTTCACTGTTGGTGGGAATGTAGACTGGTGCAGCCTCTGTGGAAAACAGTATGGAATTGCCTCAAAAAATTGCCTTTTGATCCACTGCTGGGATTATACCCTAAGAATCCTGAAACACCAATTTAAAAGAACCTATGCACCCCAATGGTCATAGTGGCATTATTTACAATAGCCAAGTGTTGAAACAGCCTAAGTGCCCATCAGTAAGTGAGTGGATAAAAAAACTATGGTACATTTACACAATGGAATACTACACAGCAGAAAGAAGGAAGGGACTCCTACCTTTCGTGATGGCTTGGATGGAACTGGACAGTATGATGCTAAATGAAATAAGCCAGGGGGTGAAAGACTAATACCGTATGATCTCACCTACAAGTGGAACCCAATGAAAAAAACAAAAAGCAAGCAAACTAGAATCAGAGACATGGAAATAAGGAACAAACTGACAGTGACCAGAGGGGACGGGAGAGTGGGGTAAGGGGGGAAAGTCGGGGGAGAGTCTAGTCAAGGTTCATGTATAAAGGACCCGTGGCGATGGACAACGGGGTGGGGACTGACTGAGGGGGTGGTGGACTGGGCAGGGGAGAGCAATGGGGGACAAATTGGGGCAACTGTAATGGAACAACAATAAAAAATAAATAAAAATCCACCTTAGAACTCTTAAAAAAATAAATAAAAGATACTCGTTAAAAAAGAAAACGAATAAATATTTTCATTGTGGATTATATTGCTATATGTGTTTATTATAAATGATTCAAATAATATAGAAATGGGGAAAGTAGAAATGGTCGTGTAATACCACCCCCCCCAGTTGCTGCTGTTAGCTATAAATTCATTTCTAACTTGCAGAAGCTTAAGGACAGAGTTTTAAGTGAGCTTGTGTTCTCATATTGGGTTACATTTGTTCTCTCTGCAAAAGCACACAGCATAAACAGCAGCCAACCATTATAATGAAAACCAGAAAACTGAAAAATGAAAATTCATATAGAGCCACAATAAATACCAACAAACCCCGAAACACTTAAATTTCCTAGGTCTGTTCATTATGCTTTCTTTCTGGTATTTTATAGTCATTGTACGTAAAAGGTAAGAATCTTTGATGAATCTACCAACCTACGGTATCTTTTCTTATTGCTTTTCTAGGGGTTTATGAGATCTTCATGTTCTGGTTTTCCATCTTATGGTAAAAAGATATAATTGGTAGCTTAAGGGGTCTTTTGGGTCTCTTCTCTGGATGCCTACCTGAATGTGCTCACGTAGTCATGAAACGGATCATCGTGTGTGGCTGTTCAAAGATAATTTTTTAGGTTAATTACAACTCATGTTTCTTTGCCGATGATCATTTATTCACCACACATTATTAAGGACTTTGGTGTGCCTGGCACAGTGTAAGGGTGAAGGGTATCTAAGTACAAAGCTGGCAGAGAAGAGAGACTCATGCATGGATACTTCAAGGTGATGTGAGAAGAGTGTGTGGGGTAACTGAAACCCAGAGGAGAGAAGGGCTCCTTTTGGCCAGAAGGTGCCAGGGAAGGATTCTTAGAGGGATTGACATTTCAGTGACTTAAGTGATGAAAGTTCAGTAAGAGTTTGTAGGTGGAGAAGGGACTGCGGATGAAGGACGAATATCAAGACAAAGAGATATACTGAGAGAGAATGGAATTAATTTTTGTTAGGTGCCTACTGGGTGGCAGCCACAGCATGACAGCTAATTCAGTCCTATACAGTCCTATATATCATTGTCTTCATTTTGTTCCTGAGAAAACTCAGCCTCAGAGAGGTTACGTGACGTACCTAAGGTCTCGTAACTTGAATTACCATCTGGAGGAGCAAGGACTCACACCCAGGTCTGATGACTCTGCAGCCAGTACTGTGGTAGCATGAGGTTGAGGAAAGAGCTTTCTCCTTGTGGGGAATGACAGGCTGATATGGCTGGAGCGCGGCATGCATCAGAAGAAGCAAGGTTAACAGTGGAGAATGGGGCTAGTTTGTGAAGAGTGTTTTCATCCTGTATAAAATGTGCCCTTGGAGTATGAAAATACCAGTGAGGGCTTGTAAGCAGACATGAAAGCTCAGATGGATCTTTTAGAAAGAGAACTCTGGCCACCTAGCTTGAGTTGGAGGGATTTGGGTAAGACTAGTGGTAGGGTTGCAGATTTATACTCACTACACTTAGATGTGCAAAGAAAGCATTCTTCTAAATTTGATGTGACTTTCTCCTTAAGACCCCCTTCCCACTTAATAAGTGGAGAGAGAAAAAACTGCGTTTAGCTGAAAGCAGTAAACAGTCTGCTTCAATAATGTAAAAGATCTCTTTCGGTAATTCATTTTTCCCTCTGCACCTCGCTACAATGGTGCCTCAGTAAGTGGGGTTCGCATGTCCTGGAGATTGTGTGTGTGTGTGTGTGTGTGTGTGTCAGAATTTGGGAGGTGCAGAATTTGGTGCCGACTGGGGTCTGGTGTAGTTCTGTCTCTGCCTTGGGCAGCTTTGGCATCTGTTGCTGAAGTGGAGATCAGTTGTACCTTGCGTCCTTCAGGGCCTGGTTGTCCATTTTGCTTACTTGGTACCACCACAGCTCTTGCTGGGACTACATAGCGCCCCCAGGAGGTCTGACAGAGACCTTCCCCCACATTCCTCCATAGTACGTTTGGGAATGTCCACACCATTTAGAAAGCTAGCGAGACTCTGGATAGCTAAACTGAAAACTGAGGCCCTGTATTTTTCTAACTGTTCTGACACCAGTTTTACTGATATGGTCACCACCCCATGTTGTCATGGAGATGGGGGTGAGGAGAGAGGACAGTCTGTGGGATGACATCCTTTAGATCCCCAGAGGGGAAATGATACAGAAATTTCTTGGCTTTTGGCTTCACCATGAACCCCTTTAACTCCTCACTTTTTTCTGGGATTTTAGCCCCTAGTGGCTACACCACGTGGTCTCTGCCTCTTTTTGTTTTCTGTATCTACTTTGGCCCCTTCTTCTCTGAACATTTCTCCTGGACCCCCGAACTCACTGGGGCTTCTCTAGGTCCTCCCGTCCTCCTTCTGGAGGGGCTATTATCCTTCCACTTTGGGCTACAGTGGCAGCCAGGGTACAATGGGGGAGAGAGATCAGCTATAAGATAAAGGAATCTCAACTGGACAGTATTTCAAAGCTGCCGTATCTGTCTTCTGTGGTAAACTGTTACAGTAGTCTACGTGAGAGACAATAAAAGCTGGAAGAGGGCCCTAGCAAGGAGCATTGGTGAAACCAAATGTGGGGCCAGTGAGAGGGAGAAGCTGAGGGTGACTTTCATGTTCCTAGCTGGGACCACTGTTGGGTAAAAATGTAGTTGACAGAGAAAAGACGTGAGAAGGAATAGTTGTGAGGGCAGGCGTTGGAGGAGGAGCATCAGGGGGTGTGAGGGAGGAAAGGAAGGTTTGGTTTTGGGCGTGTTTGGTTTGGGCATGTTGACTAGTGAGAGAAATCTGGGGCTCCCACGTGGGAGAGAGAACCTGCCTGGGAATACGTGAGAATATCCAGGGAGAAAAAGAAGAGAAATCCCTGTCATTGTAGAGGCTGAATTTAAAGACATAAACATGATTATCACGCTGTCTTAATTCTTCCTTGCACTTCATGATGACTTAGTACGTGGCACTTCCAGTTCCTGCCGTGGGGGAGGTGAGAGGACGCAGAGTGCTGTGCTGTCAAGGGTGTCCGCTGTGACCGCCGGTCCCCAGGACACAGAAATCCTCGGTATAGACAGAGTTCTTATCAGAGTGTGCCCAGAAGATGCAAAGAAGACTTTTTGACAAATGGCTACAAAGAAATAGGTTTCAGGTACATGCAGAGAGGCAGTGTTTAATTTTTTTGAGTGGTTGAAGTGAATTTTTTAAATTGAAATTTTGGAAACTGTAACATGTAGTTCTCCAAATTCTTTCCCTCATTGTTATGCCTGAGACATGGCTTAACCTTTGGATGTACTCTGCTAACATAATTGCCTTGCTGTCTTTTAAAGGTGGCTTTTAATTGTGTTGCTGAGCAGCAGCTGCTGTTGAGGTGCTGGCTGTAGTCTTTCAATAGATTGGGCCGGTTCATTAATTGTTTCCTCTCCCTGGACTGGGCCTCAGGGCTTGGATAGTAGCCAGAAGCTATTGAAATGCCATCACGTATAGGATTGCCCTTTAAGCCACTGATTTGTTATTTTATTGAGTTTCCACTCTCTTTCTCCCAAATTTAAATGAACATTTATTGAATACAGTGCTAAACTCAATTCTTCCCATTCTCAGTGGCCTTTTCATCAGATTATTTCCCTGTAGTTCATAGCATTTAGTCCTCAGGCTGGACAAGAGGTTTAAGGACTAAAGATAGCTTGTCATTTGTGGGGCTCAGCACTGCCCTGGGGAAGTGTCATGGGTATCACAGGTATGACCCAGAGTCCTCAGTGGCTGCTGATTTATGCTCAGTTATAAGTTAACTTATAAAGTTAACCTACAAAGTTTCTTGTTTTGCCTTTTTTTTGATAAAATTTTGCTCAAAATTCTTATCTCCAGAACTGTTGTCCTGAAAGTTTTTAATTCGTTTGAGTATTTAACAGTTACACTGAACACACAGTGTGTTGGGGTGGGACAACAGAAAGACCCCTGTGTTTTGGTCTTTGGTTCTCTCTCTCAGAGCAGCTCTGTGGGGCTGGTTCTTTCCATGACCCAGGATGAAGTCTTGGGTAGGCCCAGTGAATTTTTTGGTTACTCTCATAATGAAAAATTCTCCAGGCACATTTCCTTCCCAGGCAGTCTCAGTTTGGTAATTAATATATCCAGCCTGAAACAGAATGGTTTAAAGTGAAATGTTCTCCCATCCCTGACTCAGATTTTAGATTTAGTTTGTCAAATTACACACACACACACACACACATACACACACCCCAAGAAACAACCTATTCCACAAAAACTTATTCATTGAAAGGACTTCTGACTAAGATGGAGGTGTAGATAGATACACTTTATCTCCTTATACAACCAAAAGAAGAACGATAACAAATGTAAAAACAAAAAACAACCAGACCTGCCAGAAAATTGAACTATATGGAAGCCTGACAACCAAGAAGTTAAAGAAGAAACATTCATCCAGATGGGTAGGAGGGGCGGAGACGGGCAACTGGGACAGAGAGGATGCATGGAGAGGACATCCCCTGGAGGACCAGGTGGGCAAGGCAGCGGCTGGCAGCCCCACATTTGTGTGCAGATAAGCCAGGAAGAACAACAGGTAGTGAGACAAACTGCAATCCAGAGTTCCAGTATGAGAAAAGAAAGCCTCAAAACCTCTGGCTGTAAAAATCTGTGGGATTTGTGGCTGCAGGAGAAACTTTCAGCCTCACAGGAGTGTTTGTTGGCAAGATCTACAGGGTCCTAGAATGTACACAAACCCACCCACCTGGGAATCGGCACCAGAAGGGCCCAATTTGCTTGTGGGTAGTGAGGGAAGTGACTGAAAGCCAGCTGAGAGCCAAGCAAGTGGCATTGTTCCCTCTCTGACCACTTCCCCACACACAACATCACAAGGCAGTGACCTGGGTTGCCCCCCATACCTGTTGCGTGGGGGGACAGAGTGCATCATGTGGAGCACGGCGCTCCGGGATGAGGGTTACTGTCCAGGGCCAGCTGAGATGGGAACGGGGACTCTGAATCCTGCAGAGCCCATCCCGGGGGTGTCACGGATGGGGGCATAAATATGATTCATTGCGAACACTTCTCTGTTTCCCAGGAGAGGGGACGTGGCACATCCCCCTAGTGGGGAAGGCCCCGAGTCCCTTTGTTCAAAGGCTTTTATTGAAAAGGTAATCAGTGGGGCCAGGTAACAAGAATGTACAGGCTCTCTCATTACATCAGTATGTTAATGTTCACAGAGAATAAGTGATGTTTTGAAGAAAACAAATGACAGGAACACACCGATTTACAAGGGTCCGAGAAGAGACAACTAAACGAGAGAGATGACTAAACATGAGAGCATAGTAAACATAAGCATGCCCAAGGTTATATAGGGTTAGGGTCTGTGAATAATGTGAAATTGTAATATATAAATTACAATTATAGGGGTGCTGGAAGGAAAAGAGGAAAAGCAAGAAATTGACAACTTATTAGAAAAAATAATGAAGAACTTCCCCAATCTGGTGAAGGAAATAGACTTCCAGGAGATCCAGGAAGCTCAGAGAGTCCCAAAGAAGTTGGACCTAAGGAAGCACACACCAAGGCACATCAAAATTGTTACCCAAGATTAAAGATAAGGAGAGGATCTTAAAAGCAGCAAGAGAAAAGGAGAAGTTACCTACAAAGGAGCGCCCATAAGACTCTCAGCTGATTTCTCAAAAGAAACCTTACAGGCAAGAAGAGGCTGTAAAGAGGTATTCAAAGTCATGAAAGGCAAGGACCTATGTCCAAGATGACTCTATCTAGCAAAGCTATCATTTAGAATGGAAGGGCAGTTAAAGTACTTCCCAGACAAGGTCATGTTAAAGGAGTTCATCATCACCAAGCCCTTATTACATGAAATGTTAAAGGGACTTATTTAAGAAAAAGAAGATCAAAACTATGAACAGTAAAATGACAACAAACTCACAACTGTCAACAACTGAACCTAAAAACAAAAACCAAACAAACTAAGCAAACAACTAGAACAGGAACAGAATCACAGAAATGGAGATCACATGGAGGATTATCAGTGGGGAGGGGGAGGGATGAGAACGGGGGAAAAAGTACAGGGAATAAGAAGCATAAATGGTAGGTAGCAAATCGACAGGGGGAGGTTAAGAATAGTATAGGAAATGGAGAAGCCAAAGAACTTATATAAATGACCTGCGGTCATGAACTAAGGTGAGAGAATACTGGTGAGGGGTGTGGGTGGTGCAGGGCGGAGGGGAGTAAAGGGGAGGGAAAAAATGGGAACTGTAATAGCATAATCAATAAAATATATGTAAAAAACTTATTGAAATACATTGAAATTATAGATTAATTTATTTTTAGAGGTGATAAACATATTTTTTGTTTTTATATTTCCTTCCTATTGCAAATGCTGTGTTTTCAAGATCAAGTTTCCTCTTTGTTGTTGTTGTACCAAAGTGCAATAAATTTTTGTATATTGCTTTTATATGTAACAATTTTGCTGGATGTTCTTATTGTGATAACTTTTCAATGACTTTTTAAAATAGATAATTATATCATCTTTGATCTTTTTTCCTTGTTCTCCATATCTTGTGCCTTTTTCCTTTTATTTTCCTATGTTGCCCTCCAGACAGAACTGATAAACGGAAGTGGTAATAATTGCCATCATCTTCTTCCCTTTGATTTTACAGGAGTTGCTTGTAATAGTTCACCATTAGGTAGACTGTAGTACATTTCTGGCAAGTATCCTTTATCAGGCTCAGAAATTTCATTTTCTAGTTTGTAAGGAATTTCAATCCTAAGTTTGTAAAGAATTTTATCAAATACCTTTTCTGCATCTAATGAGATGTTCTGAGCTGACCCTTGCTGGGGGGTGTTAAGAAGCAACCTATGGTATCTTCTAGGTGCAAAGTCATTGCCATGAACTGGGAGTGATGTTACATTCTGAAATATGATTTACACAATTCAAATGCACTTTGCAAACATATGCCTTTTGTAGGGAAATACCATGTTGTTATGCTGTCATGCTTGAAAAATAAAACTAAATTGTTTTTTGTTTGTTTGTTTTTCTCTCCAGTATTATTTTACCGTCCTTTTTGGCCACGAAGGTCAGAAACCACTGGAGCTGCGCTGTGAGGAGGAGCAGGACGGTAAAGAGTGGATGGAGGCCATTCACCAAGCCAGGTATGGGTTCAAATCCTCTGTGTAACACTGGATTGTCTGGGCCTTTCATCGGGGGTATCACTGCTGGTGGTAGTTTTGAAAGAAGTGCAGTTTCAAGATGGGTTTCCCCTTGATACCTCCTCCTTCGTCATGGGTGAGATGATTCTTGGAGATTTCTGTGGCTGTTTTCTAACTAAAAATGAAAAGTAATAGATGAAAAGTAAAAGATGAAAAGTAATAACAATGATAATAGATCACTTTGTGGATTTGTTCCTATGTACAAGACCCTATTTTCTACATGCTTCTCAACTGAGGAATTTATTAAATGTGTTGATTCACTTATCCTCCCAACAGTTTATAAGAAGAGTATCATAATGGCCCCTCTTTATAGTTAAGGACACTGAGGCTCGGAAGGGCAGGTTGCTTGCCGGAAGCCGCACAGCTAGGCAGTGGCAGAGCTGGGCTCTGGACGCAGCCCACGCAATACCTGTAAACCTTGCCCTGTGCAGCTGGTTATCAAGAAATGCGATGCCAGCCTCTATCTAGGGATACAGAAGAGCACGATTTTGCATCCTTCTAAGAAATACCAGAAAGGTGGAAAGGAACATACTTTGCCTGAAAATGGAATGAAAAATTTAAAAAGACACAGGCAGACCTCTCTATTTTTCATATTCAATTCCAAAGTCCTGGCGATTTTTGCTTCAAATGGCTCCCATGCTCACCTCTTTCCACCTGTCCCCTCCCTAATCCAGGCTCTCCTCACTCCACAACCTCCTGCTCATATCACTGGTGTTTCAGTGGCAAAACTAGAGCGAGGACACACTTTCTTTTTTCACTTGACACGCCTTCCCTTCTAAACGTCCATTCACGTTGCTACCACCCCTTCCTGGAACTTTGCCCTCTCCGCAGGTCAACAGCACTGGCCTCCTCCTCCAAATCGCTGCAGCACTTGCATTACTATATGTGAAATAGTTAACAATTAGTACAATTTAGGTTATTTTTGACATATTTAATGGGTGTGATTTCTGTTCCCTGAGCTGCACCTTGAGAGTGAGGGAGAGGATGAGGGCCCATTCATTTCTGAAAAAGCACAGGTTAATGATAGAGTAGGTGATTAGGAAATATTTTCAGGTGGATTTTAAAGACAACGAGAATGTTCTGAATGAGTTTAGAACAATCTTTGAACCCTTGAGACTTTTTCTCTGAATGCCTCCTCCCATCCCCCCATTTTTATAACTACTTTTTACTGACCACTTCCTCTGTGGCAGGTAGCACACTAAATGTTTCACATATTTACCATTTTTTTATTCCTCACAACTACCCAGAAGGTATTAGTAACCCCATTTTACACATGATAAAACAAGGTCATGATGATTAAGCATTTTGGCGAAGATCTCACGTAAAGTTTTTTAGCTGTAGAGCCAGGATTCAAACCCAAGTCAGTCAGACTTCAGAGTTTTCAATCAATGTTCTGAGTTGCCTTTCTCTTCGATATTGTCTTTTTCTCTTCAGTTCTTTCCTTTTCCATTTCTTTTTCTCTTCCTTGATGCAGAGATGAAAATGGATTTATGTGAGGTCAGGGTTGAGAGTAGAAGGTGTTAGTTTCAAAATATTTCAGTTCCTTTTCTTTCCTTCTCTCCAAAATATTTCTTGGAGACAGAAGCACAGGTTTGGCGACGACGCGCTGCTCTCCAGGCGGGCCCTGGGCCAGCCTGCTGACGGCACAGTCCAAGCACATTGTTCAGCTGTCTTTGCTCTCTGTGGCTCTGTCTGAGGGTTTCGCCCTAGAAGGACTAATGTGGAGTGACTTGCTGTAGAAAAAGGCCAGGTCTTCAAAGGTGAAAGAAGTATCAAGTTGGCAAGGTAGAGCCCTTGGGTCATTTCCTGACACAGTCTTTGTCACCACTTCTGTTCCTTTCCACCTGGGAGTTAAAGTGAAGTAAATAGTTTAAAACATGTATTTGTCTATCTTTTTCATTCCAGAAGAGGAAGGTACTATTCATTGGTAACCTAAATTGCCTTTTTATTTGCCAGGCAAATAGCATGGTAAACCAAATACTGAATATGAATTACTTTTAAAATACTTAGATTTCAAGTAATGGATTTTTTCTATATGAGAATAACTGTCATATAAATGGAAGTGAGCCAGTAACTATTTGGTATTAATTGGCATATGATCAGGGCATGTGTGATCTGTTAGGACATAGACTTTACAAACCACTTCAGTGGTTTAGGTGGTTGAATAGTAAAAATTCTCTTGTCTTTGGATTTGCAGATTTGGTTAATAATTGATCTTCCTGATGTCCTGACTTTCTGGTTTATTATATTTGCTTTTTATTTGGCTTGAAGCCCAAGAATAGGTTCTGTGATGGTTTCCTTTTAATCTGACTGTTTTATACCTGAATTCTTCTATTTGACTTCTTTGTATTGAGATGCTTCTTAAATTTTTGTTTTTTAAATAAGGGAAGATAATAACTTTTTCATTTAAGTTTCATCAAGTCGAGTTTTTGCTGTAATCTTGGGTCTGGGGAGTTTATCCCTGCTTTTTACATGAGCAGAGCCAGCAAGTTAATCAAACTGAATCAGAGAAAGAATTTGTTAGCTATATTTGTTTGGATTTTTCTAATTAAAACAACTGGTTGGTTGACTAAATATTTTACCTTTACAGGATAGTTTGATGGCATTAATTTGGTACTGTTGCCTTTTTCATAGAAAAGTCTCAATAATTATGGTTTTATTGATCCCTCTTCTTAAGAGTCTGAGCTTTTGATTAGCTAATGACTATTTTAGCCTGAGATGAGTTCCCCCACCCCTCCCCAAGCTACAATCTTCCTGCAGATACTACATAGAAACAGAGACCACTCAGCATTTCTCTCTTGGTTACTGCTGTTTTCCTAGGATGGCTTCTCAGGACCAGCCTGGTTGTATTGTTTGCATGTGCCATGAAAATCTTATTCTTACTGCTGGCTTTTGTACTCAGAGGTGAATCTACATTTGGGTCATATTCCGAGTTGTAGAGTTGCATTCTTCTTTAGATCTGGCTCAGGGAAAAATCTTTTTGGAAATTAAATTCTCATTTGAAGCTTTGACCTTGTCCAGGAAGCTTGTCTTACACTTTTGCTTGAAGTTGGCCATTATTACATTTTGAGAACCTGACACATTTAAAGATCATTTCATCACAAATTACTGGCACCAGTTCTTGGGAAGCTGCTAGCAAGACTCTGTTTTGTTTTTGTCTGAATGAAGTGAAGCCAAAGCATTTTAATAGCAATGATGTCTGTGCTTATTCCGTAAGTGGTCTGCTGGTTGGGTATGGAGTCTTGGACTTTCCCAATAACCTGATATTTCATCTTTGTTCTCTTGGTTATATCTGTCTACTATAGCTGATTTAGTTGTAAACATTAAGACAATCAAAAACACTAACCCAGTTGATGGTAGTATGTTCTTTGCACTCATAGGCTGAAAACACAACATCCACAGCATTTTGTCTCCACATTTCAGCTACTGGAACACTGACCAAGTGAAATCTTGGCAGTGAGAAGGGGGTCATGGCCTGAAATTGGACCCAGGTAGATCTCTTTCAAGGCTCTTCCAATTCTGGCCCAAACATAAGGTCTGAAGGTCCTGGTCTATGACAGTTGGGAAGAGAGGTGGAAGGTATTCCAGAGATGTATGGGGTAGTCTGCAAAGGACTTTGTGAATACCTGGATATAGGCTGTATTAGACCAAGTGGCAACTAACACACGTCCCAGGTCCCTAGCTTGGATACTACCACTCACTGGGAGGAGGAATGACGGATGAGAGCAGGTCTATGAGGCAAAGATGAGGAGCACTGGCCAGGAAGGGCTTCTGCGGAGAATTGGAGGGTATGATCACTTGGAGTGGGAGCCATGTGATACTGATGGACCTCCCTGCCCCATGGTACATGTGTAAGGTATGAGAGAATGAGTATTGGTGGCTATTAAGACAGTAACGTGAGTTTTGAGGAGGAGAACTACTTGGATTTCTACCAAGGTTGAGCTCAAGGGAGGGCTTATGAAAAGTTGGAGATGTAGAGAATATTGTGCCTGGGCTATGATTTCAGTGTTTGAGACTGTCCCACTATCTTTTTCCCGCTTTCTAATTTTTCCAGCTGACACTGTGCTCAAACCCCCACCTTGATTCTCTTTCCTCCCTCAGTGTGTACCTGTGGCAGGTGGGCCTTAGACTTTCCTCTATAGGGAGGGTATCCCCGGGGAAAAAGGAACTGGGCGCATGCTTCCATTCCATAATTCTCATGTCAGATTTGGTTTAGTTAGGGCTTGGCAAAGCACTTTCCTTCACCCTGTCAGTCTAGAACTTGATGAGCAGGGAGACTTAATCCTCCAGTTAAATTGTTCAATTAAGCCTTGTCCCCTTGTCACTAAGGAAAGAGCTAATCCAGCCTCTTGGATCTGTTTTTATCTACAGTCCTTTTGATTACATGTGCCTGAGGCAGCCCTTTACTTCTCTCTCTCTCTCTCTTCCTCCCTCTCTCCTTCCCCAACACACACACACACACACACACACACACACACACACACACACACACCCCCCTCCAGGGTAATTGTGCCAAACACTGAATGCTTGTAACCTCATTCTTTTGACTTGGATAGAGGCTTAATTTAGAACAAAGTGTAGAGCATAAAATCTGTCTAACACGAAGGGCCACTGTGTATGTCATATCATCCCCATAAAATCAGCACTTTATGGAATGTGCATGGAGAAATCCCTCACAAATCAGAAAAGAATGATTACATAGAAAAGCTGAAAATGCTTCTTATATCACAGCAAAACCACAGGGCTAGAAAATCAGAAATGGGTGGTGATGTTCTAGCTTAAAGCAATCCTGAAGCCATATTTTGTATTCCTCTTCTAACAGTAAGACTATCACTACTGTAAAGCTGAAAGTGTGGAATTTGTTTATTTGAGATACTAGATTATCTGACTAGGAACTTCTGCTATGACCTTCAAATTTGCTGCAATGAGAGAGAATTCAACAGTTTCTTTCCTGAGAACCTGCACAAGGGCGCCCTGAAAGAAAAGGGGTACTATGTAAACTAGGAATGATTTCACTTGATAGGATGGTAGAACTTCTTCTCTATAGGGAAAAGTTGGGCTTGAATTTTATTCTCAGCCCTTTGTTGATACTTTCAGTTATCTTCCCTGCTCCTCACAGTGTTTCTGCTTCCAATGCTCGTCTCCCTCCGGAAGCACCCAGCTCACACTGCAGTATGACCTTGGGTCTACAGTCACAGAGCAGATGCCGTGTCCTCACCTGCGCACCAGCTCACCTGCCGAGGCGGGGCACCCTCATGACTCTTCACTGTCCCCAGGAGAACCATCTGTGGTTCAAGGCAGATATCTACCCTGAGCCTCCTCTATCCGATTTTCTTGCTCCATTAGTTGTTCCATTTCTCTTCTAGTTCCAGTCTGCTTAACCTGCTCTCCCAACCTTGGCTTTCTTCCTGTATTCTTTGATTCTCTTTAAATCTCTCCCACCTTAAAACAAACAAACAAAAAATTTAAAAATCCTTCTTTAGCCCTGAACCCTCCTCTAGCTGTGTCCTCCCTTCTTGGAGAAATGGTTTGTTGTTCTCCCTCTCTTTGCAGCTCCTGCTCTCTTTTCAGCCCTTTGGGGGAAGGTTTCTGTCCCTACCTCATGGAAACTGTTGTCATCTGGGTCAACAATGACTTCCCAAAACTTTTCTTTCCTTATGTAACTTCAGCTTTCTGTTTATAATCTAATACTTATGTTTGAATTACGCAAGTAATACATAAATGCAAGCTCTTTTAAAAGAGAAAATGCAAACAATGTATGAGTGGATGTCTGTAGCGTAAAAAGTTATGGTTTCAATTCATATTCTACGCCCATTACCATTCCGCAAGCCCACTTATTTCCTCAAAGGTATATATAGTTAATAATCTAGTATTTAGTTTTTCTATACCTTTGAATATGGATAGGGAGCTAAATGATATAATTACATACTTTTAATTTCCTATTTACTGTTCACTTTATTCTCAACATTCTTTTTACACTAATTTGGAATTTTTTAAAACATCAGTGTAGAGAGAACTTAATTGTCTCTTGAAATTCTCTTTTCTAGTGCTTCTACGCTGTCACTCCCTCCTGATTCTCGTACTCCTTTGATAATTTCTTCTCAACCCCTTTTACAGTTTCTCTTGTTCTGTCTTTATCTTCGCTGTGGCTGCTCTGCTGACCTCCGCCCTTCTGCCTCTTCTCTCCTCGCTTGGCACCCATTTCCAGGCTTCCACCATGTGGACAGGTCACCCTTTTTCCTGCTTCTGCTGGGCTGGGCACCATGCTACATGCACCATGTACTCATTTCATTTAGTAGTCACAGAGCTCATGAAGTAGGTGGTTCTATCCACAACGAGTCTGAGGTCTTAAAACAGATAAAATAACCCCTCGAAGGCCATCATTCTTGTAAGTGGAAGAGCTGGAATTCAAATCCAGGTCAGGCTTGTACACATAACTCCCAAGGTATTTTGCCCCTCATATGTGTAGAAACTGACAAATTTGCAAATATGCATTTCTCTATATTGAACTATCCATTTGTCATGTTCCCCTGGGTCCTCAGAGTTACTTGATACTATGCACGTTGAAAGCCTAACCCATTTTTTCTTCAAGTGGCTTTTTGTACCTAAGGAGTAGTTTCTCATATGCTCAGCCACTCACGCGAGCAGATGCCATCTCTGTACCCTCCATCCCCACTGTTCACATCCAATCAGCCACCAGTTGTGGATTCAACCCCTGGACTATCTTATCTTCCTTCCTGTCCATGTTGATGTGTTGATGGCGGTTGCCTGGGCTACTGCTCACCTGTCTCTTTCTCAGATTTGCCTTCTAATACATCCTCCAACAAATGCAATGTTTAGAATAGGGATTTTAGTCTTTAAACTTTATTCTTCTTTTTAATCTTTCCTAACAGAGATCTTGCATTTCCAGTCATTGCAAAGGGGATAGCTTAGGAGAGAAGAGATGGCTGTAGAGAGAGATTAGTGGAGGTGATAATAGTGTTAGCACTTCATGCTAATGTGGTACATAAAAACATATTGATTAGTCAGTGGAGTGGAGCTATTGATATAAGAGAATTTGAGAGCCAGAAGTGGAAGATAGTAGTGCTAAAGCAGCAATGAGCAATGAAAGCTATCGAGGCCCTGTGTAGCTTTCTGCGGACGGCCTCTGCCAGCGCCAAGCATTGCTGAGAGAGGACGTGCGCTGCAATCCTCCAGGGCTGGATTTCCCGCCATCCCAAAGACATTGTCATGCCCTGTTATGAGGAATGCTGACTTGTAAGTTTTCTCAATAAAATTTACTTACCTATTATATGACTTTTTAGTTCGGGTTTTACTATAGTTCTTATTATTAATGTATCATTAGCATATATATTAATATACTAATCCAGTGTATTAGCCATATATGCTGGATATATATGCTGTTTCATTCATAAGTAGGTCTTTAATCAAGGTAACTAGGTTGAGGTTTTGACTCATCTAATAATTATTTGCTCAGTTAATAGAATTTTTATTCTTCTTTAAGAATAATTAAGGCTTATGATTTTATACTGTACTTTTTGTCTGGAATCTTTAGGATTTTATTTAAATATTTCTATTTATCCTGCATAGGATAGTGGTGGTTTGGTTTTGATTATAAATATTACACACAAATATTTTACATATATGTATATTAACATACATGTATATTTTATACACATTTACATATATACATATACATGTTTATATATTTTGCACACATACATGTATATATGTAAAATATTCACGTGTACATGTACCTCAAACTTGCCATCAGCCAGTGTTTGACAGATGGGTTGGTTTTCATCATGTTGATTTATATAGCTTAGTTTTATTATCTCCTTTGGCAGTGCAAAACCATTTTTTCCCCTGGTGGATGTTGAACTTAATAAAAAACAAACAGAACAGAAATAATGAATAGATTAGGCAAAAATTCTTAAACTTGAGCATTACCTAGCAACTAGAAAATTTAGTCAGATAAAAATGCATTGGAAATACAGGAAAGAAAAACTAAAGCTCTGAAAATCTCTACATAGAAGGGAATCCGTACCCGCATGTTCAGCTGATTTGACCCAGTGCTGAAGTAGACATTCATTTGCTAGTGGGACACACAATGGAGGCTTTGGGACATGAAGTTGAGAAGATATCCCAGTAAGAGTTAGCAATCTAAGGAGACCCAATGAAATAGATTGAATGACTTCAAAATTATGGAAAATTGAAATTATAATGTGAAGAAGAACAAACCATGCAAAATAAAATATATTAGGTGACTTTTGTCATCTGACAATGACTTTTCATTTGAATGAGTATTTTGTGCCAACCCCATATCAGGTGCTGGACCCCATTTCAGGTGTCGGACCCCCTGTCAGGTGCCGGACCAATCTTTAGTGTTTTTGCCTGGATTATTGTGGAGTCTCCAACTGGTTTCCCGCGCTGCAATCCCTGCTTTTGTCTTATCCCATCACAGCAGCCAGTGTGATCCTGTTAAAAAGTTAGACCTTTGTGATGATGCTATCTCCCAGGGAGGGATTAGGGGGGATAATTGGGGAATGAAGGGGAAAGGTCATCAAGGAATGTGTATAAAAGACCAACGGACAGAGCCAAAGGAGGGTGGGATTGAGGGTGGGAGTGGGTAGGGGACACTTGTACTTGAAGAACAATTAAAAAAAAGGAGAGAAACACAATGGAATGCAAAAAGAAAGTTAGACTTTGTCACACCTTCAGTCAAAGCTCTGGCATCTTACACAGGGTGAAAACCTGAGACTTTATATTAGTCTACAGAGCCCTTCATCCTTTAGAATCCTGTTTCTTCATCTACTTTTATACTTAGTCTCTATTTAGAAGCTTTTAGACATTTACCTTCTGTGCTCTAAATTTAAGCCTTTGTTGGTTCTGAAAATTAAAAAGCAATAAGGGGTATTTACATCACAATTATACAAATATTATGCACCAAAGATCAAGGTTGGTGTTTGGTTCCACAGAGAATGAAAGGTAATCAGATGCAATTGAGTATTTGCTCCTTGAAGAAGAATCTTGTGTGTGTTAACTTCTCATTTCTTTCTAGCTTCCTTTGCTTACTCTGGCTTGTATTCTTGCATTCCATTCATCTTCTATCTTTGTTTTATGTTTTATTTTGTTAGAAAAGTCCTCATAATTTTTCTCCTGTTATAAGTGTGGAGTTTACCAAACTGTTTTTCTTTGGAACTGGCACTTGGTCTGTCAATTGGTTGCCTGGGGTGAGAATTTAAGTTAAAAAATATTTTCCCTTCAATTCTTTATTGTGAGCTAGCACCCAAAGTTACCGATTGAGAAGTATGTCACCTTGACTGTCACTTTTTAAAGATAATCTGTGATTTTTCCTTTGGAAGCTTTTATCATTTTTCTCTAGCCTTAGAGCTCTGCTATTTTACCAGGATGTGTCAGGGAATGAAATGTTTTCATTCATCCTGTCTAGATTATCTTTCACATTTGAACTGTGCTGTGTTTGGTTCAGGGAAGGTTTCTTTCATTTCTTGATGATTTCTTCCCCAGCACAGCTTATGTATTTTTTTCCCCTTTGGAACTTCCATTAGATAGATATTAGACCTCTTGGATCTATACTCTGTGTTGCTCAATTTTTTTTTCATATTTCCAATCTTTTGTATTTTCATTCAGTGTCCTTTATCTTTCCAGTCACCCAGCTTAGACTTCGGCCGTGCCTGGCTTATTGGTTAGCACATTCATTGATCTGTGAAATTTTATTTTATTTTTTATCTGTAAAATTTTAATAATCATTGTTTTGGTTTCCAAGAACTCCTCTGTTATCTGATTACCTTTTTAATGTAAGCTCTGATATCCTTCCATATCCCTCTGGTGATAATAAACCTCTGTTGCCCGAATTCACCTTTTATCTTCTAGCATCCTTTTGTGTGTTCATTTGGGGCTGCATTTATTATCTATTGCTGCTTAACAATTTATTCCACAATTCTTGAAATATATAATAAACAATTTATTGTCTCTTCACAGTTTCTGTGGGTCAGGAATACAGGTATGTTTTAGTTGGGTGTCTTTGCCTGAATTTCTCACAAGGCAACAATCGAGGTCACAGCCAGGTCTGCAGTCTCATCTAAAGGCTCAGCTGAGGGAGGGTCCATTTCCAGGTTCACATGGTTGTTGACAGGATTCACTTCCTCATCGGTTTTAAACCACTAAGTTTGTGGTAGTTTGTTATACAGTGGAAAATTAATTGACACCTCAGTTCCTCATCAGCTACTGGCCAGCGACCTCTGTCAGTTTCTGCCTGTGTGAACCTCTCCATAGAGCAGCTCACAACATAGCACTGATTTCCCTCTGAGCAAATCAGCAAGACAGCAGCTACGAGAAGCAAGCAAGATAAAAGCCAGTCTTTTTATAAACTGATCTTGGAAGTGCCATGCCATCATTTTTGCCATATTCTGTTCTTTAGCAGTGAGTCACATAGGTCTAGCTCACACTCAGAAGGAGGGAGGGACGACGTAGGGACATGAATATTACCAGAAGGCAGCCATCACTAAAAAGACAGCTAACAACTAAGCCATCTTAGATGCTGCCCACTGGAGAGGACTTGCTTTTTGGAAGTTGGTTTTCTCAAGTGTCTAGTGATCTTTGTTCTAAATGAAGGACCTTGTGGGTTATTACAGGTACTGAGACTGGGTCTACCTTGTAACTGTGAATATTGGGTCTGTGTCACATACGGAGGCTTCCTTTTGGGGTGTGTGGGAAGACAGCAGGAGGGCAGGATGGTATTCCCCTTCTGTAATTCCATACCCTTTAGTATACATGGGTGGAAACTGATTTGCTACCAACCACCAGTTCATGGCAAACAAGCTGGGGTTGTTTCTGCTTTAATTCCATCACATTACATGGCAAAGAAAAGGGATTTTGCAGATGTAATTACAGTCCTAAATTAGTTGATTCTGAGATAATTAAAAGGGAGATTTTCCTGGGTGGGCCTGACTTAATCAGATGAATACTCTCAAAGAGGGACCGGGGCCTTCCCTGAACTCACAGATGCTCCTGCTGGTCTTGAGGAAGCAGACTCCATGAGTTCTACAGCTGCAAGAAAATGAATTTTTCCAAGAGCCAGCGGGTTCTTCCCCACTCAAGCCCCCAGATGAGAAGGCACCTTGGCGACATCTTGACTGCAGCCTTGTGAGACCCTGAGCTGTGGAGCCAGCTGAACTGAGCCTGGACTCTTGACTTGTGGAAACTATGAGACAATACACATGTGTTGTTTTAAACCACTAAGTTTGTGGTAATTTATTATACTGTGGAAAATTAATGCAATGTATTTCCCTCTTAGTCCCCCTCAGCGCGTTTGTTTTTTCAGTTGTCCTTTGTGTCTTCAGGGGATGTCTGGAGTAAAGCCAAGCCCTGTTCCCTTGGAGTCCAGCTTCCTCTTTGGGAAGGAGGCCCCTTTCCACACACAGCTTGGGCTGTGACTTGAGGGCACATTATTGAGACCAGTTGTGCCTTTTATTTCCTTATTTTGGTGTTGGGAAGAGGAGGAGCCTAATTAACCAATGTTCTGAAAGCACTTTAATGAAATGCCCTAATGATCATCTCCTTGACTATTCCCATTCTTTATATTTGTAGACTCTGAACTTGAGGCTTCTCTGGCCACTCTTGTTGGGAGCCAAGCTTATCCAGGGGCGGGCAAAGTAGGTTTGCAGGTGTGAATATGGGAAACACAGTTTATTCTTATATTATTTACTTATTACTTATTGTATTTATTATTATTGTTAACCGACTTTTGTCTACCCCTGTATGTAAGGTTTCCTCTACTCTAATCTTCCCACAACTCTGATTCTACTTGGTTTTTCTCTTCATGGGATTCCATGTAATTTCGGGTCTGTTGGTGGCATATTTCCCTGTTTTATAATGCTGTTACGGTTTCACTCTTCACACAGAGAACAATTTTCATAGCATTTCAGTGGGACCTTAGAATTGATGGGAGGCTGGTACTGGTGATGAGTCTGCATGAACTCAGCCACATACCTCTGACTGGACTTTCTCTTTTTGTATGAGAATAAAATACTCTTTTGCTACCTAATACTGATTTAATATATTTGTAATGAGTTTGGCCATGTTTCTGATAAAATTGGCGAGAAAGGGCAAAATTTTTATTATATAACTACTCTTCTCATGCTCTATTATTCCTTCCTCTTTTAAAAGTTGCTCAAAGCATATTTCTATGAAGACTCTTGTGCTCTTTTTTTTCCTGTTTTCCCCTTCTCCCACTTAGAGTTACACAGCCTTTCTAGGGTAATTTCTTTGAACAAGTGACTTAAAAATGCTGCTGATACTATTTTTTTTTCCTGACATTAATAGCACACGAGATGTAAGTGCTGAGTGTGTTGAAATAATTGAACTAACACTGTGATTTTAGAATTGTCTGAAGACTCTTTTAGTTCCAAGTAACACAAACTTATTTCAAATTAGTTTAGATTAAAAAGAGAATTTATTAGATGGAAACTGCAATATCTCACTGAACCTAAGGGTAAAAATTATATTTAGATGTCATAAGGGTCTGGAACCAGAATGGAAAGCTGACACCCAGGTAGTCATTAAAGTTCCGTCTCAGATTTTCTCTCTCTCTTATCTCTACTTTGTGGAACATCTGCTGTTCTTTTCTCTCTCAGAAGACTCACTTTGTTTTGGTATACATGTGGCCAGCTAGGGCTGCCCAACCATAGTAACCCGAGTTTCCAAGTTCCTATCATCTCAGCTCAAGCAAACAGGACAGAGGCACGATCCCAGATTCTAAGAAGAAAGAATCTAACTGGTTTAGCTTGAGTCAGTTATCTTTTTTTAGACCAGTTTAATGTGGTCATGGAGGGCAGGTTTTGTGGTACAAACTTGGCTGCCAGAGCCCAAGTTCCAAAAGAAGAAGTAAACGGGTAGAAGGTTGGGCTAATATCTCAGAACATGTCTGCTGCAATAGTCTTGTTTATATCCAATGTGCTGTTTCTCATTAGAGAAAGTTTAGCTTGTGATTAAAAACATGGGCTTAGGGTCAGACAGACCTCAATTTGAATGCCACCCAGCCCTGCCACTTACTAGCTGTATGACATCTGTGAAGATCAAATCCTTTTCTCTGTACAACTGGGATGATAAAACTATCATTCTAATAAAATTGGGAGAATGAGGTGACAATATGTATGATACCCCCTGTACAGTCAATTAATAAAAATGATTATCAATTATTGCTATTATCATACTATTTGGGAAAGATTATGTGAGTGGAGGAAAATAAATTTTTATCAACTTGTATAGTGCAAGAAGATCTGGAATCAGAATTTTAGATGCCACAGAATGGCATAAACAATAAAAATCTAAAGAGAGTTTGTCTTTATTACAGTCGGTCAAAGGCATGGATGCAGGCTAGAATATAAGAGTTAGGGCCCAAAGAATCTATACTCATTTCCAGAATGAAATTTTTGCATCTGTTGCTTTTGGAAAGAATGTGCAAAGATAGTCAGTGTTTTTAAAATCCTAAAGAGAGCAAGGAAATCTGGTGGTTGCTGGTAGAGTGATCATAGTTCTTTTCTACCAGTGCCTGTTCTGATGGTTGTTTCATTCATTCTACTTTCTGGCAAGTCTATTCTAATTGACTACTGCCTTACTTGGTGAAATATTTTAAATATCATCCCTGGAAACCAAGTATGTGCCATCAAATCAAACACTTCAGTTTCTTTGTTTAAAAAAAGTTGTGCTATTTTCTTCATAGAACAATGGATTTCCTTTGCACTTTTCTCATTGATAAGATAAAATTGTGGGTAGCAGCCATCATTAAATGAACTCTAAGTAAAAAAAAAAGTAAAATGATAATGATTCAAATTCTATATAGTTAAAGGATGCCAAAAGTAAGCCAAAAGTTAAATGAAGTTTTAGTAAAAACAACATGTAAAATTATAATGACTCAAATTCTTTATAGATAATCCAAAAGTTAATGTTTACATAAAGTAGAGTTAGCCAAACAAGTTATATTTCTGGTTTCTTTTAAAAATGTAGTGCATGCTTTTCTATATGGAACTGTAGTAGAACAACATCTCAATGACTAAACTGTAATTTTTTTCTCAAGTTATGCAGACATTTTGATTGAGAGGGAAGTATTGATGCAGAAGTACATTCATCTCGTTCAGATCGTAGAGACAGAAAAAATTGCAGCTAACCAACTGCGGCATCAACTTGAAGATCAAGATACAGAAATTGAAAGGCTTAAATCAGAGGTATTTCCCAGCTCATGATTCCTTTTCATTGTTCCTTGCTTATGGTCATCTCCTCATGATTACTTAAGGCCTATCAGGGCAAATTTTTAATCCCAAACTTAGTTATTCTGTTATCAACATGTATGTGGCCAGGCTACTGATCTACATTAGAAATGAATCTAATGTCAATGTTAAAATGATGCAAATATACTTTGATAAAATATCAGGATTATAGGCTATTTTTAAATTATTTGTCCTCCCAATGTCCTTCATTTGATCAGATATTCTTAATTGACTATAATATTTAACTGTTTTCAGATTGACTCTTATGGTGATGGTAATTGTGAGGCTGTCATAGACTCAATTAAAATCCAAATGACAACTAAGGAAGGACCAAAGATGAATTCAGAACGACTTTACTTTTTCTAGATCTAAGGAGTCTAACCTTCTTCCCTCTAGAATTTCGAAAAACAAGTTTGAATTAAATTGTAAGACATTTGTTAGGATGAATTTTTTACCCTGAAGCTGGAATTCCTGCTTCCCTCTTCTTCTTCCCCCATCCCCTTAGAATGAACTTCTCAGACCGTATACTCCCAGGTAGTGAGACTGAGCCAGGTTAGAGCAGAAGGTGGTCATAGAGTGTGCAGCCATGGCGTGTGCCTGGGCCCTCCCTCTCTGCACGGGGCCTCTGACTATATGCCTTGTCTTGCTATCCTGTCATTCCTCGTGGGAAGTGAAAATGGTTAAAGATTTGAAGAGGATGTAGAAAGTGAGTTTCCTCCCTTTTCCTCACCAGCAGTACATTAGTATCTTCTTAGCTTCAAAGAAAATTGGACAGAATTAAATCTACTGTTAATTATATTCCTGTTGACAGAAACAGTTCAGGCCCCTCAGCCTTGGTAACTTTCTTACCACTTTTCTGTCATTTGACAACATTTTCTTCTTCATTTCCTCACACCTTCCTCTAAGCCGTGCTCTGGGAATCCTGTGAGGGGTTTCACCTGCTTTCTGTGCACATTGCCTCTGGGGCACAGAGCATGGGCATAAGCTAGTTCCATCTGGGATGATGATTAGTTGCAGACTGTGTTCACCATATCATTAGTGTTGTTATCTTCCCGATTCGCCCTGAAACCTGATACAGTGAAAACAACAACAGAAAACCTAACAAACCTGCATTTTAAAAGACTATATCAGGCACTGTAATTTAAAAGAAAATTATTGTGTTCTCTCTTTGCCATAGTACAATAAGCTAGAGCAGATGCTTGTCTACTAAGTGAAAGAGGTTGGTATTTTCTCCATAAGAGAAACTCAGCACCAAGCGATGCTCCTGATATTTATGTGTGTGTTCTTATCTGTCTCCACTATGTTCTATTTTAGTCTGAATTTAGACTGCAGTTAAAAACTGTCAATAGCAGGTATGTCTTGTGTGGACGCTTGACAGGAGCCATAATTTATTTCTTATTCCTTTTATTTTCACGCTTCCCTGCCAGAATATGGCAGAGATGTGTACTTGGTATTAGAGATAAAATGTAAAGACAGGTCAGAGAGAGCAATTACCATCCTTTAATTTTGTGTTTGCTTGTTAGTAAATCTGTATAGGTTCTTAAGTTTGTAAGTGCCTGTAATTGAATGGTAGTCCAGTGAATTATATCACTCAGTGCAATTGAGAGGCCATCTGGTCTTGAATTGCCCCCAGTGGTCATAGTACTGAGCTGGAGATACAAAGAGACCCCAGGTTGTTTCAATCCTTTTTCACCTTTTTTCCTTGGCAGGCTGGGACCAGCCCTAGGGCTGTACAGCTCCCTTTGCAGTTACCATTTCCCCAAGGAGACCTGGGAGTCTGCTGACCTGAGTGTACTTGAAAGGCCGCGGGCTGATTATTCCCGCAGGGAAAGCAGGAGCTGTGAGCTGAGTGTCACTGCATTTGGAGACCACAGGGCCTTGTAGGCAGCTGCCTTCAGGCAAGGTGGTTGACATGTCCCTCAGCTCCTGAGAAGGCCTTGGCCTGGTCATCGCTGGCAGTCAGGGCTGAGTTTTGGGCCAACATTTCACCTAACCCAGGTCCCAGTTCACACTTCCATGGTTAACTTCTTATAAGCACTTCTGTTAGTAACAAAACAAAACAGGCTTGGGGTGAAGTTCATGCTTCCCCTGCCATGGCACCAAAGGCAGAGAGTGACTAAGAAGTGAATGCTTCCTGCAGATCTCATGAGCTACCTTGAAGGTGTAACTATGGGTTATAGCTATAATCCAGTATTTTTCAAATCATGAAGTGGACTTGTTCTGTGTTCTAGATTATTGCTCTTAATAAAACCAAGGAACGGATGCGGCCCTACCAAAGCAATCCAGAAGACGAGGATCCGGACATCAAGAAGATCAAAAAGGTAAGATGCTGGGGGTTTCTGGCCGTGGATGCAAAGTGGCCACTTCTCTGTTCTGTAATACTGTCTTTGCCACCCTGTCCTGAGCTGAGAACCTTGGTGTTTCTGTTCTAACGGCTCCCAGACTTGTACTTCTGAGTGATCCAGACATCACTACTTTTCTAGAAAAGTGTCAACTTAAGATTTTTTTCTAGTCTTGAGAATACTCTTTTGGATTCTGTGGGAAGGATGCCAACCAGATGTTAAGATAACAGTGTTCTCCAGTTGGGTTAATTAAGTGCTATTTAACCTCTTGATTTTGCGCTTCTTTCATATTTTGGGGGAGTGTTTTTTAAATTACATTTCAAAAATATTTCTTTTAGCCATAGTTTTCAGTGCTTATTTTTTTGAACATGTGAGAAGATGGAGTAAATCATTACATCTGCTCAGATTTCTAGGTTGTTATTGTTTCTTTCTTCTTTAACATTCACAAAATCAGCAGATCTTTTCCATTGTACTGTTATTTATAACTATATGACTTTTATAATTAACCAATCACTGGCATTCAGTCTAGTCTCCTGTGTTTGCTTTATGCCATCTAGGTTTTGAGTTCTGTAACCCTAACGGTGTAGTAATCCTACACAGTGTCCTGTGTAAAGCACTTATCAGCTTTGTTAACATTATGTGAAAAGCCTCACCATTAAAATCTTTAGTTCTTAATTTTTTCTTCATCCTGTTTTTCTATGCTAAATAATTGTTTCTTTTCAGCTGTGACAAAACTTTAAGAATTTGAAATAGAAATGTTTCTTAGGACTAAATTACAATGTTTTAGTTTTTAAGAAATAAAATGATAACATCATTTTTAAAAAAGAATTTATAACTTTATAAATGGAATTTGGTTTATGCTGTTGTGTTACAAGATTAATGTGGTTGCCTTTCTTTTAATAGTATGGGGTTGCATGTAAGCAAAGAAATCAGTAAAATAAAACTTCTAGTCCAGTGATGAAAACCTGTCTATTAGGATGGAAGTGACCCGTGTTTGCTTGCAGGAAGTAGCAGTTCAAGAAAAATTTTATGTAATGCAAAATTCAATTTAGTTGATTTTTTAAAGTACTCTGTTAAATGGAAAAATAATAATAAAATAAATACTTTTTATATGTAATAACTTTCTATTTCTTAGAAGAAATAATTTTTTTAAAAACCTATTTCTAAACTTGTTAAATAGATTTTGAAATGAACTTTATTGTTTTTCTGTCTCAAATCAAACTAATGTCTGGGTGGAAAAGAGGGTGTTTGCAAGTGAATTAGTTTCTGTAGTCTCATTTTGACAAATATCAACATAATTTTTTAGCTTCAAGAACCAAAAATTAAAATTGATTATAATTCACAGAAATTTAACATTAAATTTCTCCAAATAATATGCATATAATTCTCCCCACATAATTTTATTAATTTTTATTGTTTGGGTTAAATCAACTCTATGAATGCCTGTAGAAAATTGAAAGCATGCTAACAACATCGGTAGGTAAATGAGAGAATTTTAAACATTGCAAAAGAAGAGTAGCTGTTTAAATGATAATTTACATGACACATGATAATTTAGACCCCATGGATCAAATAGTATGGAAAAAATAAAAAGTGTAACTATGTGCTGAACAGATAACGATGATACTAAAAAAAGATTTGGTAGTGAAGTAATGCTTTCAATGATATGTGAATTTGCAGCTTGTTTTGTTGCTGAATCTGCCACCTAAATAGGACAAATGCTAATAAATTATCATATAGCCTTTTTATATTTAGAAAGGACCACAGATATAATTGGTCAGTTATTTTATAGATGAGGAGATGGAAGACCAGTGTTTAAGGTCACCCCCAACGTTAGTTGCAGAGCTTTTGGGTTAAGGATTATGACATATCTCTATTTGCTTAGCACCCAGCATTTACCAGGGTTTTTAAACAATGATCAGTAAATATTTTTTTGGCTAATACACAAAGGCCACTGCACTTTGTGAGGTTTGCCTGTTATTTTGCAAACCATCCCTAGGGAATTCAGGTCAATTTTAGAGGCTATCATATTTTCTACAAAATTGATTTTAACTATATTTTATGTTTCTTTTTGGTGTGTGTGAAAAGGAAAGGAACTATTTATTCAAAAGTTATACAGGTTTGATTAATGGCTAAATGTCACCCTTAAACCTCAAAATCCCTTCAAAACGACCACCAGCACACACACCGTCCTGCCTTCCCCCTTTTTGCCCAAGTTAGGCCAGTGAGGCCGGTCAGGGGTACCGTCCTTCAGAAGAAAAAGAACAGAAGTCCGGGGCTGGGCGAGGCAGGCCTCTCGCAGTTCTCAGCACCACCTGCTGCATCGCTGCGATCTCCAGCTCTTAATCCATAACCATGTGGCACCTTCTCATGGCCCACTAGCAAGCCTATTTTATGTTTCTTATCACAAAATAATAGCCATTGCAAATTGTTAACATATATTTTGCCCATGTGCTGAAGGAGAGAGTCCTTACAATTAACAGAGGGCAGGTAGAAGGACACCAAGACTGCTTGCAACCTTCCTACCTGTGTGATTGACCATGAAATTTAGTTTACTCGTCTATAAAAGGAAGCAGTTGGATGAGCTCACCTCTAACACTTATTTTTAAACTTAAAAAAAATGGCATCTCACAACACAGAATCAAATAATACAATTTTAAAACAGACGAAAGACTTGAATAGACATATCTCCAAAGATGATATGCAATTGGCCATTTGTATATAATCTCTGGAGACCTCATATACACATGAAAGGGTACTCAACATTGCTAGGCATCAGAGAAATACAAATTAAAACCACAATTTGATATCACCTCATACCTGTTAGGATGGCTACTCTCAAAAAAACAAAATAATAAGTATTAATAAAGATGCGGAGAAATCGAAATTCTTGTGCACTGTTGGTGAGATTGTAAAATGATTAAACTGCTATGAAAAAACAATACAGTGTTCCTCAAAAAAATTAAAAATAGAACTACCATCTGATCCAGCAATCCCACTTCTGGGTACATATGCAAAAAAATCAAAAGCGGGCTCTTGAAGTGATATCTGCACTCCCACATTTATTACAGCATTATTCACAATAGCCAAGAGGTGGAAGCAACCCAAGTGTCCACTGAAAGATGAATGGATAAAAAAATGTGGTAAACATAAACAGTGGATTATCATTCAGCCTTAAAAAGTAGGGAATCTTGGCACATGTTACAATATTGGATGAACCTTGAGGACAGTATACTAAATGAAATAAACCAGACACAGAAAGACAGATACTATATGATTCTATTTATATGAGGTGTTTAAAGCAGTCAAATTCACAGAAACAGAAAGAATGGTGGCCATTAGGAGCTGAGGGAAGGGGGAAAGCAGGCTTTTTTGATTAATGAGTATAGAGTTTCAGTTTCGCAAGATGAAAAATTTCTAGATATCTGTTGCACAGTAATTTGAATACAGGGTGGGGCAAAAATAGGTTTATGCTTGTGAGTGCACATAACAGTTTAGTCTTGTATTATTGTTTATTAATTATTGTATTGTTTTCCACACAAACAGCTGTAAACCTACTTTTGCCTACCCTTGTATACTTGACACTACTGAACTGCACACTTAAAATGATTAAGATGGTAAATTTTATGTTACTTTTTTTACCACAATTTAATAAAATATTTTTAAAAATATCTGATTTTTTATCATTAAAAGTAAATCTTTAGTTTATTCCTTTCCTGAATGTTAATAACTATGTAATATTATTATATTCTGGTGCCCATATAGACAGGCCTAAACATCTTAAGCTTATGGAAGAAACTTGTAAACCTGATAAATTATTTTTATATCATTTTTTCCTGCTATCTGAAAAAAGCGTGCACCAATGGAAGAGCAGTGTTTTATACAGCACAGGATGGACATCTTTACTGACAGACTTAAGAAAGCCTGTCTCAGCTCCCTGAGATTTCCTTTTCTTTTTTCCTCCCTCCCTCCCTCCCTCCCTCCCTCCCTCCCTTCTTTCCTTTTTCTTTCCTTCTCTCTCTCTTTTCTGTAGGTTCAGAGCTTCATGAGAGGATGGTTGTGTAGAAGGAAATGGAAGACCATCGTGCAGGATTACATTTGTTCTCCTCATGCTGAAAGTATGAGGAAGAGAAACCAGATTGTGTTCACTATGGTTGAGGCTGAGTCGGAGTATGTGCACCAGCTCTACATCCTGGTTAATGGCTTCCTCCGGCCCCTGCGAATGGCCGCCAGCTCCAAGAAGCCCCCCATCAGCCATGACGACGTCAGCAGTATTTTTCTCAACAGGTTTGTCTTGGCATAAATCAAAGAGTCATGTGAAAAACCCATTTGTACTTCTTAAAAGAATTTTTACTCTACTCTTAAAAGAATAGGTTTCATAAATTCACTTTTATGAGTTTGTGATATTGAAAATATGAAAGCTATTATTTGAATTTCATTATTAGTCCAAACTTGCCTATCTTGATCTTGAATCTTGACATAGAGTTTTGTTCTTCTTCTCTATTTGACATATGTTTTCTTGTCATTGGGTGGGGTATGTGTATATTGGGGAAGATCATTTCCCTCTCTCACTGAGGGAAATGGAGTGCTTGGTGGGTCTTTACATATAATTTATATGAAAGTACTTTAGGAAGAACAACAACTAACAGAGGGCCTGAGACTCTCTAGTAAATTTATTCACTCAGTAAATATTTATAGCCTCTTTACTGCTGAGGATTCATCAGTGAGCAAAGGAAAGAAATCCCCGCCTTCACGGAACTTAAATTTTGATGTAGGAAGACAGACAATGAATAATGAATAAGTGAAATACATAATATATTATGTGGCGATGAGTTCTGTAGGAAAAAATAAAGAAGCTGAGGAGATAAGAAGGAAGGAGAGTCCTTGGACGTTTGACTTGAAATTTTAGTTATTTGTTTTTGAGTGGATAGTACAAGTTCAAAAGTCAAAACAACATGAAAATATCAAACAGCAGTTAGAAGTCTCACTCTTACCTCTGCCTCTGCTTATTCCATTTTCCCCGCTTTCTGTATGTAACCATTTTCATTAGTCTCTAATATATCCTTCCAGTGTTAATTGAGGTAGATGAAATCAAATATGTATTTTGAGTCTTATTTTGCTTTTTACACAGAAGGCAATGTACTTTAATGTATATTTGCCTTTTTCACTTATCAATGTATCCTGGACATCTTCCCATGTTGATATCTAAAGAACATTCTATTTTTTAAAAAATTGCTACATTGTATTATTTTATGTGAATGTGCCATAGGTTATTTTTGGTTTTTTTTTAAATAGCTAGTCTTCAGAAAGGCCTCGAAAGTAAGTTAACATTTGGAAAAAAGCTTGAGTGGGTGAGGAAGTCAGCCACATGGCTCTCTGAGGGAAAAGTGATGCAAGCAGGGGGTACTGCCCGTGCAAAGGGCCTGAGGCTGGAGCAGGCCTGGCTTGCTTGTTTGAGAAGCTGCCAAGGTGTGTGTGGATGAAGGGAGATGTTAGAGCATTAACAGCAAGGCATTGTAAGATCCTTTGATTTTACTCTAAATGAGATGGGGAGACATTGGCAGGGTTTTGAGCAGAGAAGTGGCATGACATGACACGTTTTGAAAGGCTCACTCTGGCCTCTCTCGAGAATAGACTGTAGGGAGATCAACAAGCCAGGTGAGAGATGATTACAGCTGGGAGGCCTGGCAGGTGGGTATTTGGATAATCCAATCAAGAGATGACTGAAGTGGAGAAGGTAATCAGTGATTGGATTCTGGGTTTATTTTTAACATAGAGCCAGTAAAATTTGTCGATGAATTTGATGTGGATTTTGAGAGAAAGCAAAAAGCAGGTAAGATTCCAAAGTTTTTGACCTGAACAACTAGAAGTATGGAGCTGCTGTTTACTAAATGGGGGAAGATGGAGGCATGAACAGACATAGTGGAAAGATGAAGAGTTTTTATTTTGGAACTATCGAGTATGAGATGCTATTTTCCATCCAAATGGAGAAATCAAGTGAGCAGCGATTGGATATTAGACTAGAGTTCAAGGTAAAGGTCTGGAATGGGAATATAAACTTGGAAGTGCAATAGCATATGGTTAGTAAGATGTTAGTCTGAACGAGATTACCGAGGGAGTAGGCACTGATGAATGAGAAAAGAGGAACAAGGACTGAGCCCTGGGTTATTCCAACATTTAGAGGTTAGGAAGATGAAGAGGAGCTATAATGTGGTAGTAAAGAGGGTCAGTTAGAGTTGTAGGGTGAAAAACAGAAGGCTGGGTTGTCCTGAACACCAGAGCAAGAGGGAATGAACAACTATGTCAACAAGGTCAAATAAAATTATAACTGAGAACTGACTGTGGGCTTAATAACTTGGAGCTTTTTGGTAACTTTGATGGGAGATCAAAGCCAGAATGGAGAGGATGAAGAAATTAGAATTGGAAAGAATGGGTATAGAAAACTTGCAAAGGAGGGTCGCTACAAAAAGGAGCAGAGAAACAAGTGGTACCTGGAGATAAATAAAAAAGTATAGAAAAGTGTGCATGTGTGTTTTAAGATGAGATCAAATCTGTGGAGGGGAGGAGTTCAAAGGCCCAAAATGCCAGGATATTAGAATGTTATTTGCGTGCGTATTGAAGTCATGACCAGAGCTAGGGCAGAAGTGTTGGAGAAAAGACCGGCAGTGAGCTGGGAGCTAGCAGGCCAGGCGTTGGAAGAGTGGCTGGGGTCTGTGGATGATGGCAGGAAGGAGAGCAATGAGACGGAGTCTGGTCGCATCCGGGTAAAAGCTAGGCTCTGCTGTTGTGAGGAAGGAGGGGGACTTCTCTACACTGGATCGCCATGGCTCCACTCAGGACTAAATTATATTGTTTTTGTATTGTTATAGTGAAACAATCATGTTTCTTCATGAAATATTTCATCAAGGACTGAAGGCTAGGATAGCAAACTGGCCTACCTTAATTTTAGGTAAGTGCGTGCTTTAGTGTCTCTTAATATGGCTAAAATTACAGTAAGATGATTTCAACATTATTCAGCTGAAGCTGTTAAATTTTCCCATTGTCCTGTGAGCAGCTTTAGCCATTGGGAATCTATCTCATTGGTCTTTGGGCCCTTCCCTACAAGTTACCTTCCGCTGGCTTGTCATGGTCATTTGGGACTGGGGTCAGATTCTTCCCTGGGTGACATTCTGTCAGATCAGTAATTCAGGCATCTGATCTGGGTCCCCATGCATGCGTGATACCTGGTATTCAGAGCCACTCTGCCACTCCCGGTCTCTCCCTTGTACCTTAGATACTTTATCAAGCACCAAAAGTAACTGCCATTTCATTTCTTCTTTCAGCTGATCTGTTTGATATTTTGCTCCCCATGCTGAACATTTATCAAGAATTTGTACGTAATCACCAATACAGCCTCCAAGTGCTTGCCAATTGCAAGCAAAACAGAGATTTTGACAAACTCTTAAAACAGTATGAAGCCAACCCTGCCTGTGAAGGGAGAATGCTAGAAACGTTCTTGACCTATCCAATGTTTCAGGTAAGTCCTCCAGGGTGGATTCAATAAGCCATTGGTTCCAGCTCATTGTTCCTGTTGCCTCATGTGACCAGAGAGAGAGGTGCGAGGATGCCCCGGTGAAGAATTATAGCACATATGCATTACCTGTCCTCTTGAGCTTGACCCCAAAATAAACAAATTCATGGCCCACATTCTCTCTCCATCTGGTGTATGTAAGAAAACCAGGCATTTTTCAGACAATTAGATAAAAAAATGATTTTTTTTTTGAAAAGCAGCATAATTTTCTCTTTACAGAAAGATGCCTCACAGACCTCCTTCACGAGGTCTCCTCCTTCAGCATGTTTAAAAATATTATTAGGGTTACAGAATAGGATGTTGTGCAAATGTTCCAGTGTAGGCTGGTTGCACAAAACATTCCTGAGAAGCAGAGTGAACTACCGGGGAAGTCTTTGTTTTCCTGTCCATCCTTCCCACCCCGTGGTGAGTGACACTGAGTCTCCCTTGTCTGGAGCTCTGGAGAGCAAAAGGAGGACCTCCGCGGTCACAGAGGCTGTTGGAGACTTAGGAGCCAGAGGCACTGCCTGGACCGGGGCTCTTGGCCCCTCTCAGGATGCTGCAGGGAAGCTGGGACTTGTCGTGATGCTGATTTTATGGGGTTAGAGCAACCTATGGGATCAACTCCACGTGTTCTTTCCTATACCTAAGGCTCTGCCATTAAGAGCTCTTGAGTGAGAATTGCAGAGACCAAAATATGAACTGAATTGCCTGTTCTCTTGAAAAGTGTTGATTCTGTTCTTTTGAGAAGGCATTGAGTGTTCCTCTTGTGGAATTTGTGGGGCTTCTGGCCAGCCCTCCAAATTGTCATATGGTGAACTGATCCTCTGATTCCGGCATGTTTGGGTTTCTGTGGAGAGATTTGTTCCCCGTGGACAGGCATTGCTGACCCTGGGGGATCATTTTATAGCCTCAGAAAGAAATGTTGCTCTGGTTTGTAACTGTTTGTCTTAAAGTTTGTTAATTCTGCTCGAAATCCTGGAAGTCACCATAGAAATTTAGCAAGTTTTTTTAAAAACCAAAAGGATGCATTTGAAATAACTTAAGTATAGTGAAACTTTATAGTGCAATTGTGTGTGTGTTTTTTTTTTCATGGAACTGAATTGTTTGAACCCTTTGCCTCTCTGAGGAAATATTTCACAAGGAAAAATTCAAACCAAAAAAAAAAAAAAAGTTTTCTTTTTTGGTAGCCTTATCCAAATTGTAATTTAAGATTTATTTACAGTGAAACACATTTTGTACAGTACGATGTTATTCTGAGATTCTATTTGACTATTTTTCAGTTACTTCTAGGCTATGATTAAAATTCCTTAAATTGTATCTGTTCAGCAACCCCAACTCAGGCGAACTTGCAAAGGTAGAGTTGTGAAGCACGCCTGGAACGTTCGGAGAGGTGCTTAGCTCCCTTTCTCACTGCCCATCCATGTCTCTCCAGGTGCTGGTCAATGTAACTCTCTCAATGTTTTAAGATGGCAGACTGCACTTGCACTTTAGGTGACGTGTCCCAAAGCTGAATGTAAGGCCTTGGGAAGGCCTGTGGATTTCCTAAAAATGCTGCCATACTCTTCCACCTCTCTTCCCTCCCTCCTCATGGAGCTTAAGCCCAATAACAATGACTTGGCATTTTGATTGACGCTCAAAGCTTCTTAAACTATCGGATGAGGACCATTGGATTGGAAATCTCTAGGAGATCAGGGTGTCTTGCTCACCCTAGTCATACCATGGGGAAAATAAATGAACCAATCTAAATCTCCATTTCTAGATCTCAAAACTGAGGCAGCTGAGTTCTAGTTATCTCCCGACCACTAGCTCTCTGACTCTGTGATCCTGCTCTCACTAGACTTGCTCTGAAAGGTTGGTTGGGTAACTATGTGGTGGCTTAAGAAGCCTGGTGTTAGCCTACCCCCCCAACCTTCTCCACCCCTGCCAAGACTGTGGTGGCCCCAAACCCTAAAATTTAACTAAAGGGTCAGATGTTGAGATTCTCTGGCTTCTTCCGGGCCAGGGTAACCAAAACCTCAGCTGATGAGAGCCATTGCTCTGGGAGAAGCCTCAAACTTAAAGAATTTGGCCAGAATTGGTCCAACTGCAAGAAATGGGCAAATTGAAAGAGCACTGAATTGTGTTCTTTATTTGCTTCCTCATAACTCTTTTACTTCCCTATAACTACTTTTTGAATGGACCAAGCGGGGAAATCATCAGTTTGCTCCCCAATGGCTTTATTCTCATCAGTATCTCTCCTTCCTGCTGTCCCTTTGGAGTGACATATGGAACATAAAGAAGTTTAAAAGTTCTTTATTACAAGGCCCATGCCCATTCTACCCTTCTTGTTCCCTTTTGGTCCTTTCACTAATGAGGTAAAATAGTATTGAAGGCATTTTCTCCCTCAGGTGGTGGAGGCACACCTACGTCCCTCTGCATCTGCTTAGCAGGGGTGCTGCTGCCTCGCTCTGGGGTAGGCTGGACACCTTGGGTGAGGGTGGGATGCTTCACTTTTTAAAAAAAATTTAGCAAAGACAGTGGTTTGCCTGGGACTGTTTAAACTGGGCTCAGCTGCTCATAAACCCGTAGGTAAGCTGGTCGTGGAACCTGCTTCTGACAAGAGCAGCAAGATGAGATGTTCTCCAGAAAGTAGCCGCTTGTTTACTATACTTGGAGAGCAAGCTAATTAATGTCTATAAAGTGAAAAATATTGTTCCATAATTGAAAGCAGAATTATGATTCATCTAGATCTGTGATTTTCAACTGATGTGCCCTGAGAATTTTTAAAATATGCAATATATGACTTTTTAGTCAGGGGCACTGACCTCTTTTCCCTAACATTTTCAAATTAAAAAAAAAATGACAACAGCCAACATGATCAGAGTTGTCTGGTGTAAATGAATCAAAATTATACATCTTTTCTTTTTTTTTTGGCAGAGCAGCAAAGATTAATTTTATTTTGATGTGCCACAGAATTTTAGTAATTAGTATATGTGTGCCATGAGATGAAAAAGGTTGAAAATCTCTGGCCTAGACAGTACTTTCTATGACTCTTGGGTTTTTGGGGAACAGATTTATAATTAGCTCTTGAACATACAGGTGAGCTCTTCGGCAGAGTCATCCACTTCTCTGCAGAACGTTCTTTGCTCACTTTTTTGCTGTTTCAGGCTTGTTTGTTCCTCCATTAGAAAGGGGAAAGGGATTGTTACTAAATTTCAAATCTATTCTCTTCCCTCTCAGCCAAGGAGCTCTCTAAAATAGAGTGAATTAATGGGGGAAGGATCGGAGCTATTGACTACACTTAGTGTTGTGGGTTTTCGGTATGTTATAAGTAGCTGGGCTCTCTCACCCCTACCCTCTTTGTTATGAAAAATTGGGTACCTTAGCTGGCAATTGCCTTGATTTTCTTCTAGAACTACTAATTTAGAGGCAGACTGCTATCAGTTAGGGGATTATGCAAAGCGGTACTTGAAAGCACGCTTATTCCAGGAGCCTTCACCTAGCCGGAGAGCCCTGCAGGCTGTCTTGGTGAGAAGTGTATGGGATGAGGAGGCAGAACGCCTTTGGATGGAGGGGCCTCCTGTTCCTCACCGTCCCATGACTAGGGAGTCTCTACGCACTGCTGAAAGCGCGGCTTGAAGACATTCCCAGGATGTGATCTCAGAGTAGAAATGCAGACCGATGTCTGTGCTGATGGCGCTGCCCTCCGTGCTTCCCCCATAAATGTGGGCATCTAATAAATATTAGTAAATACCCGATAAAAGCCACCACCTTCAGAAGAGCAAAAGCAGACCTGGGGACAGAGCTGCTAACACCTCAGGTCAGAATGCAAGGTGCTACCCCAAAGGCCCCGGGAAGCTGTTATACTGGGCTAGTGCACTGGTCGGGGCTGGGCTCATGGCCGGCTCTGCCATTTACTATGACCAAATCTTTCACACTTTGTTTCCTTTATCTGTAAAATGGGAAAGAATCCTTATGTTTGGAAGATTGGATGCACGAAACCTCAAGCACCTGATTGACCCATAGTGAGCAGTGTTATGGTAGCTATTGTTCATATATGTTATTAAAATTAAACCCACTGCCCCTGGGTTTAATTTTACAATTTTTAATGGCTTAGAAATTACAATTTTCTAAAAAATTGTAATTTCTAAGCCAGTAAAAAATAAATATGTTGAATCACTGTAACTTGAGTTAAATCTCTAGTCTATTAAAAACTTCATAGGGTTGGTGGAATTTCTGCTTTTGACAAGCAGTTAGTCTGTTTATAAACAAAAGTACAAATAAATAATCTAATTAAACAATACTTTCTACTGCTAGAAGGATGAATTGAGGTAAAGCAGGATCAGAGTGTCACAAGGGTGAACATATCTCAATCCCAAGTTTTAATTCTTAAAGAAACATTGCAGTAGGATTGTCAGTTTTTTAAAAAAATTTTTAAACAGGCACACGTATATAAAATACAGCCTCAAGTGACTTGATGATAGTTATATGTTTCCCTATGAATGAATTTTCAAAAATTACAATTAAGAAATGTGTAATTATATTTAAAAAATCTAAAGAATCAATTGTGTCTTTGTAATATCGTAATTTATTACTCTTTTCCTGTGTTCTTGGGAAAGGGGCGTGTGTGTGTGTGTGTGTGTGTGTGTGTGTAGTTTGAAGAATAGTTCATTTTAAATGTTTTAAAATATATTTCTTAAAAATATGTTGTAAAACAATTAAAACGGTCAGAGCAGAGATGAGCGTCTTGGAAGTGGTGATGGAGGAGGAGAACGTGTCTGGTGTTGCGCGCCCTGCCCACTTGCTCACACTGGTCTTTGTTTGCGTTTAGATCCCCAGGTATATCATCACACTTCACGAACTCCTAGCTCACACACCCCATGAACACGTGGAGAGGAAAAGCCTGGAGTTTGCCAAATCAAAACTAGAGGAACTGTCCAGGTACGCAGAGAACTTACAGTAATGGCCTGTTACGGGAAAGCAGTAAGTTAGTCTTCTGTGGAAACCTAATTGTATGTCCAGGGAGCAAGACGCAAGACGCAATCCAGCTTCTCAGATCCACCTGAAAATCTGATGATAGCTCTCGAGACTGGATGTACTTTGGTTTAAGCTTGAGAATGTTCGTATTTCTTGCGCGTAATAGGAAAAAAATGACTTTGGGTCGCACTTTTGTATTCTTATTTGTCAGGAAGCTGGAGAAGGTATATCTTGGATTTATCAGTAGCTTTTCAGTGTTTCAGACAGTTATTTATATCTGTTCCTTTAGCTTATATTGGATAAATGGTATAAAGGTCTCTAATTTATTCAGCCTCTAACAAATGGTATCCTAATGGCAATCTTCACTGAAAGCTTTTCATAAAATGTGTTGCTTTCCTGTTGCATATACCAGCAGGAGTCCCAGGATACTCATTGATCACTGACCCGCTCATCATTTAGTCATGACTCACATTGACCTTGCTTTGGGTCATGGCTTGTCGAAGCCGGGACGTCCAGTGGAAGCCTGACAGCCCCAGTTCCACTGATCCAAGTTCCCAGGGGGAGCTCTCGTTTGTTTACCTGCGAGGGCAACACAAAACATCTCTGACAGTGGTCCTCTCTGTGTTGTGTCTGACAGGGTAATGCATGACGAAGTGAGTGACACTGAAAACATAAGGAAAAACCTTGCCATCGAAAGGATGATCGTAGAGGGCTGTGATATTTTGCTGGACACCAGCCAAACTTTTATCCGCCAAGGTAAGTCCTTATTCGGTGGACCCACCATCTAAGTGATCTCTGCTTTTGTCGCATTATCACTGGCAGATCCAGGAAAGCATTTGGGGGCAGGCTTGACTTAGCAGTTTGATTAATGTGGTTTGTGCAGGATATTCCCACGGTCCTGACCGAGGCTGTGGTTGAGACCCACCTCTGTGCTGTTTCTTTTCAGGGGCCATGACGCACCACAACACAGTAACAATAAAGCACCAGTGGCACAGAGAGTTACATTGTGACTGCGCTCGCTTCATTGGGCCTTGCATTCTCGGCAGCTCCAATGAGGGCAGATCGGTCTGGCCGATTGGAGTGTCAGTGCCAGGTGGTGACGACACCCGGGCACAGGCCCAAGAGAAACTTGAATTACTTAAATCTCTTTCATATGGCAGTGGGGACAATGTCCGAAGTGGAAACAGCTGTCTCTTGTTCCCATTTTTCATCAGCACTGCTGGAGGCTCCACATGATGTGGTTTGATTCAACTGGTAGCTCCAGTTACCATGACCTGTCACGCTTGGGCCCTGCCACACTTCAGTAATGGCGAAGGCATCTTGTGTGTGGCATGTGCTTTGGTCGCCTCACCCAGTAAATTAAGTTTTTGAAGAGTTGAAGATATTTGTGCTGGAAACCTTGGAGACAGAATAGCTTAACGATGCATATTCCTCTGCGTCTCGCTTTCAAAAGTGCAGAAAGTAAACCACACCCCAAATTCTATTAAAATGCTTAGGCGTTTTTGGGGAGAGGGCATGCCTCATGGAATTGATTTGAGACAGTATATTGCACACATTTATAATTTTGAGTTTAGTGAAGAGTGGCACATAAATTTGGGACTAACTCTTGATGTAGTTTGTAATATGCCAATATTATTTAAAGATACTTTGCGTTTCCATTGCGTACCAAAATGTGCTGCTTAAAATATTTTTTTACCTCATCACACCAGACATTATTTGTGCTGTGCACGTTAATTTTTGCATAGGATACTTAAGAAATTTAACACATGCAATTCTACTATTATTTATTTACAAAGAGAAATCACACATATGTTAAAGTTTGGGAGTATATTTTAGGAAATGATACCTTTTTTCATTTTTGGATTTCACTATTAATTAAAAAAATAATAGTGGAGTGTAATGCTAACAACGCCAGGCCTTCTTAATTTCCCTTCTGCCCCTCTGCACCCGCGACGTCCCTGCCCTGGCTCCTGCCTTCCAGGCGCTCGCCCGCCTCTGTGACCTTACCTGTGCCACCCTCCGATCCGGAGGCCGGGATGCCCTTACCCATCTCTCTCATGCCTCTTAAAGGTCTGCTTGTCCTACCAGGCTCAGGTTGCACACCTCTAACAAGCCTTTTTAAAATTTCCCCTTCCCCTTCCCGACCCCTCCCCTGCAGTGAGAATGGATTAACCCTCCTCCTCGTTTCCAAGGCTCCTTGCTCCTGGTGCAGGTATTTTATCCTCGTGTGTTATAGGTACCTGTTGGCATGCCTGTCTGTCCCAGGAATTATGACTCCGAAGGACAATGTTTGTGCCTTCTCTCTTGCCTTGTATAATGTTTTCTCTGATAGATACCTTAGAAGACGGTCATTGGATTAAGTTGAATTGCTTGTTGAATCGCAGTTTTGGTTGTAAGGTGTCTTATTTTGTATTTTTGTTGTGTTTAGAGTTTACTGAAAAGTACTTACTACTTGACTTTGAGCTTTATAATATTTGAGAATAGAAACAAAATGTTCTATTACTAGTATTTCATTTGTGAAATAACTTTTGATTGAAAGTGGTGATTATAAACATTTACTATATTTCTACAAACTTAGACTGTTTTGATCTAAGTTTGTGAAAACATCTGTAATGAAAAATGCCCGAAGTTTGAATATATTGAATAAGTCATATTTCTTTTCATTGCACCTGGGGGAAAAATCCATCACAAGCCACTGCTCCCTTTAATTCAAGCCTGGATGTTATTTATTGCTTGGTCTGTATCATATGTTTAAGGCACTCCTGTGAGCTATTAATATATCTGATGTTATTATTGTATTGATGTTAATGCAATGATTTGCCTTTCAGCAGTATTTTTCTGTATGGTTTCGTTTGGTTAGTCTGTTTAGGAATTATTCAGTAATGGTGGCTTAAAAAAATCAGACTTTAATATGAAAGTAAAAAGTAATCAAATTACAGACAGTTTTTAAAGTTTGTCTTGTTTTGCTTTCGTTGTATCTATTATCACTCTTACTAAATATCCTTCACAGGCTTTAAAACCCTTGGAGGTGGTTTAAAAAATAATTCTTTGAAACTTTGAGGGATTCTATTTTCTATGAAATGGACTACAATCATTTCTGTGTTATTTACTGTTAGGGGTGATATCAGGTGTGTTCAGTGTGTGGTGTGCATGTATATGTGTGTGGTTTCAACCTTAAATGAATTTTTATTCTGAGGAAGAAAAAAAATATGTCACCCATGTTCTCTGAATGGTCTCCTGAGAAGAGCAGCCTCAGCTGATCTTAAATGTCAATCCGTAGGAATTTAGTAATTGAAATAAAAGGACTTTTATTATAAACTGATTCTGATTATTAGAGAGATGATGGGTAGGATGCAAAGGACTGTATCGTAGCAGTGGACTGATATTGTCGTTTACCTTCCAAAATCTATTTAAAGTTTGCTGAACAAATAAATGTATAAGTGTCTGAGGCAATAACAGGAAGACAGTGTAGCCTTGTCACGGAAATTCAAATGCTGTCTTTCCTGCTTTTTTGTTGTGATATTGGGCAATTGAATTAACCTTTCTTTGCCTCAGTTATATCTCCTTAAGTTGTAGAACCTCTATTTTAGGGTTCTTGTGAAGATTAAGGGAATTAATGCTCACAGAAGCACATAAACTAGTGCCTGTGAGATTATTATATAAACTTTAAAAACCATGATCCAAATTTTGGAATGGGATTCTATTTTCAATAGCATAAAATATACATGAAGTTTAGTAGAAGATCAAGGTACTCTAAATTGACATTTTGTACGGAACCCATTATACAGAGTCAATATTGTCTTGTGGAAATGTGAATCAAGAAAATTCAATAAAGGTGACTGGATTCAGAGCGAAATGCATTGAGAGTTAGACATGGACTTCTTGGTACCTTAATCATTCCCACACTCAAAATTAGGTCCTTTCAGTGTACCAGTGTCCTTTGAAATTGTAGCATGGGGTCTAGCAATACTTACACCTTCTCAAATGCCTAACCCAATACCTGGAAACTGCTCTTCATCCTTTTTCACTACTAGTGGAATTAAGATTAATGGCATTATATCATTAAAGAGACAAGACGTAACAAATGCTAGTGTGGATGTGGAGAAAAGGGAACCCTTGTGCACTATTGGTAGGATTGTAAATTGGTGCAGCCACTATAGAAAACAGTAAGGAGATTCTTCAGAAAATTAAAAATAGAACTACCATATGATCCAGCAATTCCATTTCTGGGAATATATCTAAGGAAAACAAAAATACTAACACTACCTTGAAAAAATATCTGCACCCTCACGTTCACAGCAGCAGCATTATTTACAATAGCCAAGCTAGGGAAACAACCCAAGTGCTCATCGATGATGAATGGATAAAGATGTTGTGATATGTACACACACTCACACACTCAATGGGGTATTATTTAGCCATAAAAAGTATGAAGGAAATAATACCATTTTTGACAACGTGGATGGAAACTGAAGACATATACTAAGTGAAATTAGCAAGACAGAGAAGGACAAATACTGTATGAGTCCACTTGTGTGTGGAATCTAGAAAACAAAACAAAAAACTACAAACGCATAGAAGAAAAGATCAGATTTGTGGTTACTAGAGGGGGGTCAGAGGTGGGGGAGGTGGCATTGGAGGAAGGTGGTCAAAAGGTAGAAACTTCCAGTTCTAAGGTAAATAAGTGCTAGGGACGTGATGTTGAGCCTGACGGCCGTGGTGAACACTGCTGTATGGTACATAGGGAAGTTGTTAAGAGAGTAGATCCTAAGAGTTCTCACCACAAGGTGAATTTTTTTTTCTTTTTATTGTTTCTATATGATGGATGCTAACTAACCTTGTTGTGGTAATCATTTCATAACATAAGTAAATCAAACATATATTGTGCTGTGTGCCTTAAACTTATACAATGATGCATGTTAATTAATTCTCAATAAAACCAGGGTTAAAAAACGGTAAAACAAAAAGAGAAAAGAAAAAAAGAAAACAAGCATTAGCCAGTCTTGAATGCTGCTCTATGGGATTTTAGTGATTAAAATAATGTTGTGTTGCACGTTGACCCCAATTATTAGGCAGAGATGGTAGAGATGCAAAGGACCATATCCTAGCAATGGTCTGATACTGAGGAATCACTAATTTAATACTAATTATTTCTCTATTTGTATTAACTAGAGAGGAATCTTGAAGTCTCATGGTTGTGTTGAAACATCATGTCAAGTATAAGATTAAAGTGAAAAATCCACTTAACATGTTTTTTCAATATAATTATTTTATAAACCAAACCAAAGTGTTGAAACTGCTCACTTCTAATTGAGCTGTATATATTTCTATACAGATACCTAAACATGCAGCTTTCTAGTTGGATATGAGGTGAACAGTTATAGATCAAGCATATTTGAGTGTAGTTGCCAAGGAAACATTTATTTTTTTAAACTCAAAGCTGAAATTTACAGTAATTGCTAATACATGAGTTAACAGTGTATCCTATAATTTCTGATTTATGAAATAATTAAATGCTAGAAGCATTTACCAATGAATGTATTATTATTGAGTTTTCATAGCCTTGGTGAAATTCTTTCTGGAAATGTCTCCCAAACCCACTTGTCCACCAAGGTGTCCGCCTAAGCCCCTGTCTGTCACTCTGCCCCCACCGATCTGCCTGGGTGACTCACGACCACCAGTGGCAAAGCTGGAACTTACCACCTTTTGCCATCGATCCCCTTTTCAGGTTTCAGTTTTTATGACGCTGAATCCACTGCCATCTCTGGGCCATGCCACTCTAAGATGCTAAACACGGAGAGCTGTTTAGCCTCTCAGGCCTCAATTTCCCCTTGTGTAAAATGAGGGGAAGACCCGGGAGCTCTGAAATATTTCCTCTGGCTTTGATTCCAGCCCGTGAGTCCCCTGAGTACAATCCTTTTGCTGCTGTTACTTGTTCCTCTACTTCTCTAGGTGTCCTGCCTTGAGCTTTTCCTATCCCTTCTTTACTCTTCCAATTTAATTGCTTGCTGTCTATGTTCTCTGCCAGTTTGCCCCCACCTTCCTCATCTCCCCCATTCGCTCTCCGCCTGCCTGCTGCTTCAGCAGGATCAAGCCTTCTCCTGCCCTCCATTCGCCAGTCCCATGCCCTGCCCAGGACTCTTTCCATGCTATTCTGAGGCCCCAGTAGCTGCCTCTCTCTGTCAAGGAGCCCACCCAACGCCTAGGTAGATGGAATGTGGGCATGGAAGCTTTGAGCCCTTTACCACCCTGTACACCTTTAGATCTTCATTAGAAAGTAGGTGCTTTTTGGAATAGTCATGTTAATGTGAACATTTTGTGATCAACAATCATAGTTTTACGATTTTGGGTCTATGAAGAATTTATTGCTTTTACTTCCTGACTTTAATCTGTGCTCATTAAAAAAAGTCAGGAAACCCAGAAAATATATGAAGAGGAAAACAGGTTGCCTGCAGTCTTACCTCTCAGAGATGGCCACTGTTAATTTTTAAGGGTTTTATATATACTGAATGGTGTTTAAGAAGTTTATCTGAGCCTTTCTAAGGGTGCATTTGAAGAAGATGGTAGAGATTAACAAATAGTAAATAATATTGGCTCAGGCCACTTCAGAAGTAAGGTATTTGCACAAATCTTACTACTTTTGAGTTTGATATTTAATTTAGATTGGAATTTTATTTTGGAGGTGGAAGGTCCTTACTAGGGTAAAATTATGTAAAGTCTATATAAAATTTCTCACATGGAATGGAAGATAGTTTTGATCACAGGAATGCCCTGAGTATAGACTTTATGAGGTTTCTTTTCCATTTAGATTCCACCAAGAATTTTTATCATGTATAATTTAAATGTAAACTGAAATAGCTTATCTTTTAAAAATAGTCTTAACTAAATTATGTTGAATTATATAATTTGTATATTTTTATAATATGCATATATTGTACATTCCATTTTAAAATACAAAGTAAATGCTTTTAATATGTTACTTATCCTCCTTCAGTGCTTCAGGAAGAATAAATTCTATTTGCTTTTTATTATGTTATTTTATTACCATATGTGCTTATGCAATATGTACTTTATTGTTAGATTAATAAGTTCATTGAGGTCAAATCACCAAGGACAGATGGCAGAAGTGCCTCCTTCTTTGAATCCAATATGGCTTTCTTCCCAACTTATTTTCCAGCTTAGGGATCAATAATCAATTCTAAAGTGTTTTATAAAAATAGTAGGAACTGGCATGACTCTTAAAACACAATGCATTGTTTCTTCTGCTCAAAGTGTAGGGGATTTACTCATTCCAATGGTGCATCCAATGAATCTTCGGTGTTTACTGCATCAGGAAGGGCTCTCCCTTCACAGAGTTTTAATTGCTGTGTATTCTTCATTTTTGTGATCACCAGGTTCTCTTATTCAAGTACCTTCTGTTGAGAAAGGGAAACTTAGTAAAGTTCGCCTGGGTTCATTGTCTTTGAAAAAGGAAGGAGAGAGACAATGCTTCTTATTTACAAAACACTTCTTAATTTGTACAAGAAGTTCAGGAGGAAAGCTGCATCTGCTCAAGGTACTGGTTTTACATGACTATTCCATTTATGTTTCGTGCATTTAAGAAGCATTAAGGTTGATTTAATTATGACTTTCCAATACTGGTATCATAAAATATTGTCACAATTGCATAGTGAGGTAATGTACAGGTACCAATCTTGACATTTACTTTGTTGTCATGTGGCTCTAAAGAAATAGAAAGTAAGTATGCATTACAGTTAAGAAGTACAATTAAAATCATAACTTGAATAAAATTATTACTAGTTAATGACTACTGAGCTACAAAAATCTTATCATATTACTGCAGTGCCTATTTTTATTAATAAAGTTTTACTGAAACACAGCCAGGCTCAGGCTCATTTGTTTACATTTTATCTGTGGTTGCTCTCCTGCTTTTAAAAATGGCAGATTTGAGTAGTTGCAATAGAAATCATATGGCTTGCAAAGCCTACAAGATTTAGTATCTGGCCCTTGACAGAAAAGATTTGCCACTCTCTGCTTTCTGTTATTAGTGCCTGAAAATATTGTCTAACACCATGATAATGGCTTTCTACTCCTTCAGCCGCTTCCTGGTTGGTGAGTTCAGCCTTTGCTGAGCTGCATTCCCTCCAAAGGCCCCTAAGGTGCCATCTTGTCTCCTGTAGACTGACTTGCTAAATTTAATAAACATTGGGAGTGAGAATGGGTTGGGGAGAAGAATCATGAAGTTAAATGAATTCAATTACTTTTACACATGTAAATTTAATTTTGGAATCTATAAAAGTTATTTATGATGTTGAATTGCTATGCTTTCTTCTATGGCAACTTGAGTATAAAGTCTGCAAATCAGAGCTTCCCAACGTATGCAAGATTCTTGGCCTCCTAATGAAAAAATGGCTTCTTTCCAGACAGGTGGGGTTCTGTCTCTAATAGAATGTACCTTGATTGAGGAGCCCGATGCAAGCGATGATGACTGTAAGTCAGAATCCATCACTTAGAATTATGTTAGAATTAAAAAGTCCTATGGTTTTCATTTGTTTATAGCTAAAAAGAGCTGCTTAAGGAGACAGTAGAGATGCTGAGAATACACTCCCTGAAGTCATTTGTGTATGAAAAATTCTGTTGAGCCATCTAACCTGTAAACCTTGTTAAACCATCGTTGAGAATTCACAATTTACTGAATTTGTCTCATGATAGTGAATTTTCAGTGTCAGGTAGAGAAGAAAATAATTAAATTAGAACTCTGTAGATAATGGAAATTAAAAACAAAACAAAACAAAACCTGAAATGAAAGGGAGACCAGGATCATAGTCCTGAGTTACCTGCAGACCTGAGCTTTTTTATCTGCTTCTGAGCTTCGTAAAGCCTCCCCTATGATGGAGAAGTACCATATTGCTGAAATGGGATTCTGGACTCAAACACTGATCACATTACTACAACTACAGGAAAGCAGCTATTACTCATAGTTTCGTATTCACATCTAATTTTTTGGTTTATGTGTATTAAAGCCAAAGGTTCTGGACAAGTGTTTGGACACCTGGATTTTAAAATAGCGGTGGAGCCTCCAGATGCTGCCCCTTTCACTGTAGTCTTGTTAGCACCTTCACGCCAGGAGAAAGCTGCTTGGACAAGCGACATAAGTCAAGTAAGCCAGTGGCTTTTGCTAAAAGCTTTTTTTTTTTTTTTTAATTTCATGACATTAAATTTTGGGGAGAGTTTTTAGAGTTGATTTATTTTTATAAAAAATTACATCTCGTTGCTCTATATTACCACTATATATTTTGATATGCTGGAATCATATGCTTTTTGTTTTCTTTTTATGGTTAAAGTTTACATGAAATGTAGTTATTGCATTTTAGTTCCTGGGCATTTTGTACAATTTTAAAATGTAATCACTCGTGTTGAACAGTGTTAAAATATTCCTGATGATAATAAATTCACCAGTGACCCCAGCGGATTTTTTTTTCTTATTTGTTCCTGAGGTAGGAAAATGGTGAGAGATACAAAAACAGCCAACAAGGGCTATGGTGAGAAGCCACAAATGAAGGACTCACACAAAGAAGACATACTGTCTGTAGTATGAAATCCAAAATTGAGCTTCTGTATTTCATATGGAAAAAAATAGGAAAAAAAATTGCTTATTTTTCCCTAATCAGCAATATCCAATTAGGGCATCATTGCATTTATTCAGGATTTGGAAATATGTCAAAATTAGTCATGATTGGACTTGGGCATTTTAAAATCAAAGCTGTACATTAATTTTGGCTCCATTAACCAACATAGGAGGGAACTGTTTGTGTAAGGAAAATATTAAAAGAAAGCTTGATAATTATCTTCAAAGTTGTTACCTCAAGAAAGATGAGGGAAATAGAAAAGGCCTATACTATAGATTCTTTTGTCTCTTTTATCTTGAAGAGCTCGTAGTAATTTATACAAAAGACTTAGGTAAAAATCTGAACTATGCCATAGTTATTTAGATACTTAATTTTTTTTTCTGAGTGGCTGAAAACTGAGGGAAATAGAAAGAGAATAAATGTCAAATATAGTTATTTTTATATGGCAAATAAATTTTTCAGACTTAGTCTCATTTGACCTTTATCACGGTATTCTGAAGGTAAACAGAAATATTTGTCCCATTTCACAGCTGAGAAACCTGAGGTTTGGAAGGCTAAATGCCCAAAGTTACATAACTGTGTTGAATCAGGACTCAAATGTAATCCAGGTCTTTTATTAGCACTCTAAACATTCTTTACAGGATTTTTACTTACATACACCCACGACTGCTTTGATGGTGAATAAATAGCTAAGAGTGAAGATACTTCTTTTTGGCTAACAAAGGAATGAAAACGTGGGATTTCCTGTATTTGCATAATTACATCTTTGTGGTGATTTATTAATGCTTTCATTAACTCTATGTTGTATGAATTCATACTTTAGTTTTTGTTTGTAATGCATCTCTGACCTATGAAACTCCGAATCATTCGCCGGGTCTATGAACGCTGATTGAGCAACCGCCTTGTGCTGCCAGGTACCGCTTAGGTACCTGGGATGCGGCGATGGTCTCTGATCGCATCAGGCATACTAGTAGGGAAAAAAAAGGAAGTAGACAACATAATGCAACAAAATTTTGTAAGTGTTGTGAAGCCAAGATAAGTAGGAAGAATGGGGAGAATAGCAGTAGTAAAAGGTGTTTCTCTAGCTGTTTCTAGCTTCTACCTTACTCACCTGGGGATCCTAAGATACATAGTTGATAAAAGCTTTAAATGACCTTTCTTAGGGTGTCTGGTGAGGCATTGTTAGGAGGGGGACATGACCCTTGGGGTGCATGAATGAGTCTAGGCCCGGTCCTTTAAAGATAGGTACCCAGTGCTTTGCCTGACACAAGCATTCAAATGTGACTGTCTACTTAGACTGTGTCCTGTGGCGGGAGCATACAACATCTTCCTGTTTCTCCAATTTGCTATGGCCAGTGTGCTAAATTACATTAGAATATTTCTACAATTGAATTGGAGAAGGACATTAACAGGAAGTTATATCTTTTTGAGGGATGATGATATCATTAAATGAAATTACTATGTTCAGTAGAGCCTTGATATTGTATGGCTTTGACACTTAGGATTTCACTCATTCAACAAATCGTGTTATGCAGTGATGCTATATACCAGTCAATGACAACAAAAAGTTCCCTTGCCTTGTGTAGCTTACATTCTAGTATAGGGAAAGCTCAAAATGAACATCATAAATAAGTACACACTATTTTATGTTAGAAGGTGACCGGGCAGAGTAAGAAGGTGATTGGGCTACTGGGGGTATGTATGTGTAGATCACTACAGTTCTTCAAAGGTAGTCATCTCATTCTGAAGACAGCATCCAAACAACTGTAGCAGGTGATGGAGATAACATGCAGATAACATGCAGGAAGGGAAAGCCATTCCACTCAGAGGGAACAGCCATTTCAAAACTCTAGAGCAGCAGGACACTGAATATTTTGAGTAATAGTATGAAGGTCAGTGTGGCTGAAGTAGAATGTGAGAGGGAAAAGAAAGAGGAGGTCATTTAAGTGGAACTGCTAAGTAAGCAATGGCATATGAAAGTCCAGTGTTTAGATCCAGGTGGGACACTCTATGCCATTTAGGTGATATTTCAGGATATGAAACTGTTGAGATCACCCAGGGAGCAACTGTAGATAGAAGTGAGAAGAGGGCCATGGCCTGAGAGAGGGGTCGGGGAGGACAGCGCAGAGGATTCAGAAGGAACCACCAGTGCAGTCGGAGGGTAGCTAAGAGGCAATGGTGTCCTGGGAGTCAACAGGAGAAAATGTATCAAGGAGGAGGGAATGGTCACGTGTCAGCTCCTCCTAAAAGCTGATAAGGCAGTGAGTGTTCTGAGGTACGTATTGATTTTCCTGATGCATAGTTTGAATGATGAGTGGTAGGGAGGGAGCTCCCTCCCTATTAGTTGAGCCTAGCCTGCTGCCCAGCAGCCTCCATCTCAACTGGCTTTGTTCTCTGCTTAAAGTATTTTCATTTTATTGGGGAAATTACGTGCTCTTCATACATAGATGGAATTTGTCAGGCTCCCAAGTATGTCTCTGGATATATTCATTATTAATAAGTTGAACCTACTGAATGCTTAAAAATGTACTCTTTAATATTTTATGATATATATGTAAAAATATGGACACTAAAAGGAACTAAAAATTACTCCCAACACCCAGCACACTAAATAAGTGTTTATCAAAGTATTTTCCATGGATAACTTTATTAGAATTACCCGAGGGTTTTTAAAAGTGCAGATTCCTGAACCCGCATTTCAGATACCTCCAAGTTTTAACAAGTTCCACAGATCACTTTTGTACAATTATATTAGACAACCTCCATCCTGTGAATCAGCTGTTTCTGTCTCTAAATCCACCGCAGTCCTGCCATAGAGAAATAATTTTACAGTTTGGCTCTCAGTGTATATATATGTATCATTTTTGCTTTTTACCTCATATGAATCTTTCTATATATCTGTAAATTCTTCATATTGGTGTCTTCTAGTATATATTAGTATATATATTCATATATCAGACTATATATTTACAGGTATATATTCTACCACATCAATGTACCACTTTACTAGCTTTTTCCAAATATTAGGCATATGATATAGGCAGTTTCTTGGTTTTAGCACAAATATATGCTGTGGTGCTAAACATCTTTGTGCAGGGAGTTTCTTTCCTTTCAAGGTCCCTGGCTGGTATATTTTCACCACAGCAGGTAAGGCCGGTACAGAGGGCCTGATCACTTTCATGATTTCATAATTCATGACTCATCAGACTGACAAAATGCTTCAGGAAACTTGTAACTCATCGTTCGACTACATGACCAGCAGGGCACTTGTGCAGCCCTCTTTAAAATCATGTCAAAGTTGAGTTTTGTCACATTGATCAGACTTTCTATTTAATAGAAAACTGATATTGTTTTCTAGTGGTTTCAGTTTATACTTCTGTAATTATCAATGAGATTATCATTTTATACTATTTCTGTTTCTTGTAAGTTCATGTCAGATGGAGATTTATTCATTTTAGCTATCCACAGACCAGGGAAATGAACGTTTTCTTTCAATTTTCTTTCAACTATTATGAGTGTAATTGCTGTTATTTTGTCTTTTATTTGTCATTCTTTATTTTGCTAAATCTGAAATTTTTTGTGACTTGATTTGAAGCCACCTTGCTAAACTACTGTGTTACACTTATCACACATGGCTATTATTTAAGATAATAAAGTGGTTCTTGAGTATTGACACAATCCCAGTTTCACATAAAGCAGTCTGAGCAAAAATTAAAACTTTTGGTTAAGCCAGGCCTCTGTCTCTGAAGCTGTAATTTTTAGAAGTTACAATTGCTTGAATGATTAATTACACTTTTAGTTACACCGGCAAGGCCATTATTAACCGTTGGCACCTCCAACAAAATGAGCAAGTGGCTAATGGTCCTGAGCAATAATTCTTCCTTTTTTCATCTATTTATAGGAAAAAAACTGAAGCTGGAGATTTGACCATTCATTTCAGTGTAGTGCATTCACTTGTGCTTGTCTTACTGTCATACAATAATGGTGTATAAAACACATTTTTCTGTAATTATGGGTATTAACTAAAATACAGAATTGAAGTTCACCTCTGAGCTTCCTGGTTTGGACAGAAGTGTCAAAATATAGACCCATATAGACAAATGTGTAGCATGCTGACATGCTCTTTTCCTTAGAATAGCTTTTCTGGAGTCAATAGGGAATTTTCTATTGTAACAAAAAGGTGAATTAAAAGAAAAAAAGTTGTATCTACCCTTTCTTCCTACTACCTAGATATGTTAAGAAGGTAAAAAGCATGGTGACATAGTAGACCACTGACCTTTTGAATGGCTATTGCCTGAAGCAAAACCCTCAAAAGTCCTACTGGAGGAGTCACTCTCAACACTTTAGGAGGACCAGCTGTGTCGGAGCGGCCTGGGGCTTTTGTAAACTTACATATTCCCAGGACCCTCACTAGTCATAGTCATCAATACCGAACTGGAATAGCCATGGCCCAGGAATCTGCTTTTGTTACCCTAGTAATTTTAAGGTTTACTGTAGTTCACATAAATTCAATGTTGCCCTTTAAGATAGGTGGCACCTTGCTTATTATCACATATTTCTTGAATAAGGGACCTGAATTAATTTTCCAAGAGCTCAAACTCTTCTCCGTAACACTACCAAGACACATGCTTATATGATAATGAATATTTACCATGCCTTCCAATGTAATTATTCGTATACACATTCATTTAAAGGTATCCCCTGATTTTCTCTTTCTTTTTTTTTCTTGTTCAAATACATTTGTCTCCATTCTCCCCACCACCACTTTCCCCTGCCTCACCCACCTCCACATCCCACCCTCAGTCCTCCCCGACTTTGGCTTTGTCTATGGCTCCTTTATACATGTTCCTTGATTTGACCCTTCCCGTCCCCTGATTTTCTGAAGTTCATATTATATCACTTCACTTTTAAAAAAATATATATTATTTCCTTATATTGTAGTTTAAGGAGGTGAATTGAAGTATACTTTAAAATATCCCATTATACTTCCAGAGTTGGGATCCTCTATACTTGGTTATTGAAATAATGGCATAAGACATGAGGAATCAAATTTTTAGAGAAAAATCTGAAAATGGTTGATATACTAAATGGACTGAATAGTCAAGTGATGCCAGTGATCTGAAGATTTTTACATGCATATTTACTCTTCTTTAATTATTTTAAAATCCTCACCTGAGATTGATATGTTTATTGATGAGAGAGAGAGAGAGAGAGATCCCATATGTGCCCCAACCAGGAATCAAAACCTTAACCTACGTATGTGTCTTGATCAGGGATAGAACCCACGAATTTTTGGTTTACGGGATGACGCTCCAACCAGCTGAGCAACCCAGCCAGGGCTACATATTTACTCTTTCATTAGATGTTGGGGGTTTAGGATAAACTGGAGCTCTGGATCTATGTGAAGTTACCTGGCAATCAGCTTCTTCACATCATTTAATTGCAGTCATAAAGCACCACATGGGTCCTAGTTACTAGAAGTAATTTCTGATTTTAAAGTTGTTAAAACTTTTTTTATTCTCTGTTTTGTTCACTGGGAATATGTATAATTCAAAATAAAATCCTTATCTAACCCAAAGTAATTGCAAAGAGAAATTTTAAATTGATAAAGCATAGATATAAGTAAAGAAGGCAGAGAAAATCAGCAAAAGTTCCTGAGTGTTCCTTTTAGAAAGAAAAGAGAAAAAGATGAACAGAGTTTCATATCTGCCAGAAACAGGAGAAATGATACAATGCATCCTCATCAAACCAACATGGTGCCAATAGAAACTCTGCTAGAGAAACTAGTAAAAGGAGGGAATTTGTTGGCAAAAACCAACCAACAAAAACAAACACAACCAAAACAAGCAGCTGAGAAGCAGGCACAGACCTTACTAGTGAAAAAGAAGACAAATTTCTTCTAAAGAAGCCACCATTTCTCCTCTGCCTGCCCTGCAGGGCAGAGAATGAATATAGCAGAGGGCAGTCACCACCAGAAGGTAATAAACCTCTGAAGTGGTGCTGCACCTGCCAGACAATTGTGATAATGCGATGTTGTGGTCAGAATATTTGGGGAAGACATTACAGCATTACAGGAAAACAGGCTTTATATCATCTTCAGGTATTGCCAGGTGTATGATTTTGATGTCTAGACATTGAATCTGTTCATCAATGTATAACATTTACCTGCCATTGTGTGTGTGTGTGTGTGTGTGTGAGAGAGAGAGAGAGAGAGAGAGACAGAGACAGAGAGAGAGAGATGAGAAACTAAATTGTTTTGTGGCTATATGCAATTCTGAGAATGTATGATCTGCCTTAGTTTTCATGTGGGTTATAATTGTCTATTTTTTAATTTCACAGTGCGTGGACAATATACGGTGTAATGGTTTAATGACTATAGTGTTTGAAGAGAATTCCAAAGTTACTGTGCCACATATGATTAAGTAAGTGCTATAATACTTTACTTTGTATTTTAATCAAGATCAAATTGGTAGAGAATGTACAACTCTGAATAAAATATTGCTTCAATATCATTCTGCTTCATGTTGTGAATGCTTCTCGACAGTAATATGATAATTCATGGTATGCCATTATAAACAAGACGATCAAAAGGGTTTTGCAGATTTATTGTTTATTGACTCACAGCATAGAAAAACTGTTTTCATACTGTTCCATATGCCTTCACTCAGGATGAAAAATATTACCGAGATTTTCATGTTCAGTATAAAAAGTTGGGACAGCCCGATGTGTCCAAGACCAGAGCATGGATCAAAGTATAGCAGATGCTTTCGGCTTCCTCCCAAGGTGTAAATCTTACTTCTCAGATTTGGTTATAGAAATACACTTAGATTTTGAAGACACTTACGTGAGTCATCTGGCTTTTCCATGGTACCATCATTCTACCCGCTGCCCATATATGGATCTGTCCTGGATCCTATTGTCCAGGGATGCTACCCTGCTTTCTGTATTGTTTTGTTAACAAAGCAAATCCTATAATTTAAAGTGATCAATAGGGAAACTATAGTTTAAAATGAGAAGCTATGTGTCATAGCTCTCTATATTAATGCTTTTGTCTATATGTACTTTTCTCTTTCCAAATTCAGAAATTGTTTTGGGAGTATTTTGGGAAGCTGACTAGATTGTTTCTTACTCTCATTCTCTTGGTTATTTGCATTCCAAATTCTAAGAATAAAATGTATTTTAAAAAGAAGTTCTGTTACATATTTTTAATGTTACATGAAACTAAGAAAATGTGTGTTTTCTATACATTTTTATGTGGGTTTTTGGTGGCTCTGAGTTGTTTATGCTAAGGTAATAAATAACATTAACTTTCATCTTCACAGGTATTAACTATAATTAGTATCATTCCAATGGTAAGGCTTTTAAAACATTAATTATTGTATTAGGTAAAGGCAGAGTACATTAAACTAGTGCCATAATTACTATAGAAGAAATTATAAAAGAATGATAGTATTTTAGGCTGGGTGAAAAAGGTGAAGGGATTAAGAAAAAAAAACCCCAAAACTCATAGAAACAGGCAACAGTATGGTGATTACCAGAGGCAAAAGTGGGTAGGGGGACGTAGAAGAGAGTAAAAGGCAGATAGGGAGACTTGACTTTAAAAAAAGAATGATAGTATTTTAAATTACTAGTCAAATTTTAAAATATTTGGGGTAGGGTTATTTAAAACCTCTAGGGCAAAGATTTCTTTGGTATTTAGTTTTCTAGGTTTTTAGTTTAGTGTAGTTTTTTTTTTGTTTTGTTTTTTTTAGAAAACCAGATTGGTTAAAGATGTGTGATGCTAAGATTAAAGCCGAGAAAATCAAGTATAAAATATTAAATCAAAAGGTCCAAATTGTGACTTAGTTTTAAAATTCACATTGTTGGGCTAGAGTTTTCTGATTAACTTTCTACCCATGAAATTCTTATTTTAATAGTTCATAGCATAATATATATTATTTTTATTTGTTTAAAAAGTATTCTCTTGAAGGTTAGACAGCTGTGAAAATCCAAATTCCTTTAGAGTGAGGATATGTAAGTTAGACATTGCAGCCAAGGTATAAGCTCCTAAATCCAGAGCAGTTGCATACCCACTATTCATACATTTTGTTGACTTTACAAGTTAATACTGATAAAAACTTTAGTTTTGTGCCTGATCGGTTTTGGCTGGCACCCAAATGCCTCTTTTGTCCCTTGTGATGGCAGTTTGACCAGCGTCCATGTCTAATCCCATTTATGTAATTACCTCCCTAATAGATCGAGACTTTCCTGCCTTTGGGTACACAGAGGTGATGCTCTAGTGAGTAGGAACTGTTTGTAAGGGCAGAAACCTCTATCTCGAGCTGTAAGAAGTTTCTTTTTTTTTTTCCATTGTTTTAAATTGTTGCTCAAATACAGTTGTCTCCATTTTCCCCTCTGCCACTCTCCCCTGCCCCTTCCACCCCCACCCCCCACCTTCAACCCCACCCTGCTTTGGCTATGTCCATGGGTCCCTTATACATGTTCTTTGATGACTCTTCCCCTTCCTTCCCCCGTTACCCCCCTCCCCCTCCTCTCTGATTGTTCTTAGAGTCACACATTTTGATGCCCATCTGTACTATGCTAGATGTACATCCAGGGCAGAGTTTCATATATTTCTTTCTTCTATTTTTCCCTTCCTCGCTGAGCCTGATTCTCCTTAATCAGAGGAAACAGGATGACTTTGCAATTTCTGTTCCTTATGATAGTCTCTTCCATGGCCCTCTTCTACCCTAAATTTGGTATTCTTGCCTCTCTGTTCATCTCCTTGGCTCTTTACCATGAAAAAAAAAAAAGGAGACATTTTGCAGAGTTGAAAGAAAAGTTATCTTTCTTAACCATGTCTTGTTACTGATATGACAACACTTTGCAGGCACTCACTTCCTTTTAAATCTTACTAATTATAATAAGTGATATGGGTTTGATGCTTTAAGATTATTTCTTTAAGTGTTTACCAAAAGGGAACTATTATTATCATAATAAGCTTAAGTAACACATTATATCTTGAAAGTCCCTTAGGAAATAAAGACCTTGTTCAGTGTAATAAAAGAAAATTAAGTAATTTCATAATATTTAATTTTTTAAATTAAAATGTAATCACAGTTTTGAAGGACAGTGGTATAACTAGTTTTATTTTATTTTAATAATATATTTTAATTAACATAACATATCCAAAATGTTGACATTTCAACATCTACCAACATAAGAAGTATTACTGAGATTATTTACATTTTAGTCAGTTTTATTTTACTTTCATTTTGGCTACAGCATATTTTTTTTCCTCCTAGTGTTTTGATTGAAGTAGTTATAGTCAAAAGACGCAAATCTCAAACTACAATCAAAATGCAAAATTGTAACATTTATTAGGTGAAAATATCCCTTTAAGTGGTGTTTTACATTTTGTGTCTTAGGTTGAGGCTTGCTTTCTTTTAATAATAGTTGACCTCAACTTTCCTAGAAAATAGAGGTTTTTGGTGGGAAATGGTGAGAGGAAAAAAAGGTGATTGCCTCAGTCAGCCATTTTCAGACAGACTGATTCATAAAAGTTTCTAAGGTCTTTTTATAAATGAGAAAATTAAGAACCAGAAAAGTACAGTTATTTGAGGGCCACATAACAAATGGAAAAAAGAGCCACACAGTTTTCAAGAACCTCCAAAGATGTGCTTGTGCATTTTCGAGATCAGCAATGAGTCTAAAACTAGCAGCCCACGCTTAGTCGATCCCCTGATTCCTCGGCAGGGGTTAGCAGCCCATTTAAAATGCCCTTTCATGCCCCCATATGAAATACTTCTGCCTGCACTGAGCACATTTTGGAGTGAGAAGTTTCCAAGAGCAAGCTAAGGAAAGCTATTGATTCCTTTTTATCCAAAAGAAAATAAATATATAATTGGAAACCCCTCGAAGAGCTGAAGGGGATAATGAAGGGTACTCTCAACAAGCCAACTGATTCTTACTTAGCAAGCAACTGCCTCACTGAACATCACCCGGCCCTGTAAGCATATCCTTTAATCAAGGGGCGAAATCCAGAGCTTCATTGATCTCCTGTTGGGAGGTGCCTCGATGAAGGGTAACAAAGGACCTCAGACAGGAATGTGAGGACTCAGGGCAGGCCTAAAGAAGGTGGGCATTTCTCTGAGCCCCACTTGAATTCAGCTTCTGCTACTAAGTTTTCCCTCTTGCAAACTTTGCTCCCGCGCGGTCCCCTTTTGCCCTTTTATCAAACGCTCACCGGAGCGGAGCGGAGGCTCTGAGCACTGCGGGGAAGGATCTTGAGGGAAGCAGTGTGAATCCTCTCCCCAGTTTGCTCTTCCACCTGGGGAGGCTGCTCAGGCTCCCAGTCTATGGGTCCAGTTGGGTTGAGGAGCAGCCAGATGGAAGGTTTTATAGAATGAGGAAAAGCAGAGCGCTGCAGCAATATCTAGAAAGGTTCACAGCCTGTATTTCACCCTTTCTTTTGAATTAAGGTAAAATTGGTATATAACATTATATTAATTTCAGGTGTACATTATAATTTGATATTTGATAATTTGAAAGTGATCACCACCCTAAGTCTACTACCCATCACCATGCAATTGACCCCCTTTGTCCATTTTATTTTTTAAAAAAATGAAGACATATTTAATACTGCAGAATATTGAAAACATAATGAAAACAAAGCATTTTACACAACTTTATAGAATAAACTGTACTCATGAAATGGATAGCTTTAAATGCATCAATAAGCCAGAAAGAATGCAATAAATTAAGCATTCAACTCAAGATGTTAGAAAAAGAATGGCAATATAAACTGTAAAGAAAGTGTAGGAAGGAAATACTTAAAAACAGACATTAATAAATTAAAATATAGAAAAACAGTAAAATTGATAAAGAAACAGTTCTAGAGAGATAAATACCTAATTATATAATCTATATAATACCTAATATAGTAATTACAATAAGAACAGACATTAGTAAATTAAAATATATAAAAACAGAATTGTTAAAGAGCCAGTTCTAGAGGGGAAAAATACCTTATAATCTATTAGTTTGGTCAAGAAAAAAGAGGGAAGCACAAAAGCATAAAATTAGAAGTGAGAAAAAGAAATAACCACAGATACATCAATCATACCTGTCTCCCGCTCCCTCAACCCCTCTGTGGGGAGTATGTCAGACATTACATTTTAAAGGCATTTTTGATATCCTGGGGCATTTTGATTTAGGAGCTTGAGCAAAGCCCCTCTTAATTAGGTCTTTGGCCTCATTTTCCTAATAAAACATGATTGAAGTAGAGAGAGAAAGGAAGGGTGGCAGATAAATGCTACCCCAAAATATGCCACTTTGTTATATTGGTTATGTTGAGCCTTAGGAACTTGTAAAACAGCAAATGCAAGGAGAGGATTTCTCTAAACTCCCCTTATCTGACTAAAGACAGATCCTCTAAATGAAACTTGATTGTCTTAAATCCCTTCCCAGGGAGTTTTGTCAACCAGGGAGGATTGACGCTTGTCACAGGAGAGGAGACTAGAAGCCGACATCACTCCCAAACTGTCACACACTATTTTATCCCCCATCTATTCTTCTAAAGGCCCATTCATCTTTCCTAATAATCATTAACTCTTCCTTAAGAGGCTGCCATTCTCCCTTCCCTTCCTCTATTAAGATGGTGTTTAATCCTGAATCTAAGCACTTCTTCCTGGGTATCTCCCATGTATCCATGTTAATAAAATGGTTTATTTTTCTCTTGCTAATCTGTCCTTTATTACAGGGGTCTCAGGCAAGAACTCAGGAGGGCAGAGGGAAAATTATTTTTCCTCCCCTGCAGAAGGAATCTACAAAATGAAATGAATTATTATTACCTTCTCCACAATCAAGTCTGGGCTTCCTAAATTATAATAGCACATTTGATATTTTCATAACCCTGCCTTGTTGTATGCAATGTGTCATATCAATGTCTTTTATCAAATGCAATGGAATGTCTATATACAAGTGTGTATTTACCAATACATGAATACTCAGTGGCCCAGAGGAAGCCGTGTCTTGGCCTTGTTCTCATGTTCCTGCTCTGTGCATAGGTCTGACGCCCGTCTTCATAAAGATGACATTGACATTTGCTTCAGTAAAACACTCAACTCCTGCAAAGTGCCCCAGATCCGTTATGCCAGTGTGGAGCGCCTCTTGGAGCGGCTGACAGACTTGCGGTTTCTTAGTATCGATTTCCTCAACACCTTTCTGCACACCTATCGTATTTTCACGACGGCAGATATGGTACTGGCGAAGCTTTCTGACATATACAAGAGGCCTTTTACCTCCATCCCTGTCAGGTAGGCCCGGGCTTTGCCTCTCATGAAAGTGTAGCCCTCTTGGTCCCTGGGCCTCCCGCAGGTGAGCAGCCCCCTCTACAGAGCTGTTCTGACGGTATTGTCTTACCTGTGAACTTACCTCACCAGTAGGAGAGGGTGAGTAGAGGTCACAGATAACTCCTGAGGGAGGAAGTTGAGAACCCCGAAGTCCCCAAGTGGCCTCTGCTTGCTCTGTGATTTTCTGGAAGCTAACTCCATTATCCGAAGCTTTTCTATTTTATTTTTTACAGTTGTGCATTTCAAACTTTACGATGTATAAGAATCGCCTGGCTGTCTTGTGAAAGTGCAGGTTCTGATTTACTAGGTCTGGAGTAGAGCCTAAGTTCTGCATTTCTAACAAGCTGCGCAGAGATACCAATGCTACTTGTCCTTGGACCACAGTTTAGTAGCAAGGGATTAGATGTGGCCTAAAAAGTGTCGGTGTACCTTTGGCCAGTGTGTGGAATACAGGTACCATCAAAACAGGAAATCCAGCAACAGAAGTGTGATGATATTGTGGCCTATTCATGTAGGGAGCATGCTCTTGAATGGCATGAAAGGAATTGTTTTCACTTGGCTGCAATCTGTCAATAGCTTTTGCTCATATTTTTAGGTCACTGGAACTGTTTTTCGCTACCAGCCAGAACAACAGGGGTGAACATTTGGTGGATGGCAAATCCCCACGCCTGTGTCGCAAATTCTCTTCCCCACCACCCCTAGCTGTGTCCAGAACGTCCTCCCCGGTGAGGGCCAGAAAGCTGTCGCTGACTTCTCCCTTGAACTCAAGGGCAGGAGCATTGGACCCGACCACCACCTCAGCGTCCGGCAGTCCCACCACCACCCACAGCCCTGCTGCGTCCCCACCGCCGCACACTGGTAAAGTACCGTTGGATCTTAGCGGGAGCCTTTCTTCTCCAGAACAAAGCCCAGGATCTGTAGAAGAGCATGTAGATAACCCCCGCGTGGATCTGTGTAACAAGCTAAAACGAAGTATTCAAAGAGGTATTATCCGGCTGCCGCACCCCGTGTTTGCTGGCTACCTGCTTCCGCACCATTCCTTCTGGACCCCTAGTTCCCTTCTTTATGACCTCTGTACAGAAAGCAGAATGTAGACAATGGGCAGTTAGAAGAAAAAAATGCCGGTAGTTACCTCTAGCTTTTTTGGAGAGGAGATAAAGGTTCGCTCTCTTAATGTTTCTTAATGTCTCCTATAGAAAAGGCTACTTGCAGTTAGTTGTCTGTGGAAAAATAGCATTTTCTGAATGATAATCCTGGAAGCTTCTTCCTGGAATATCGTTAAGGCTGCTTGGGTAAAGAGCCTACCTAGCATGATACTCTGCATAGAGGTAGGTTGTGAGCACCTTTATCCTTGAGCTTGGCCCTCAGAGCCTTCGCCTCCTGCAGTGTCTGCCTTAAGCGCCTCCAGCCTCCCCTGCGACGGATGATCTAGCCTGGAAGAATTTAGATGGCTTCTTCAGTTTAGTTACCAAGGCAACACTCCATATTATAAAGGAAATGTAAGGGGAAAAAATCAAATCTGAGACAGTGTTTATTGTCCATGGCAACCAAAACGGGTTTTTAGAAGGTGGATTAGATGATTCGTTTTCCTGATTAAGTTCTCTAATGACTTCCTATCATACTTAGATTAGAGTACATTCTCCCTGCCAAGGCCTTCAGACCCTATGAGAATTGGATGCTATCTCCTTGTCACCCCCTGCTCCTGCCATGCTCCCTCATCACCTAGGCTTAGTTATATTGATTTCCTTTTTATTTTAAATTTTTTTATTTTTATTATTATTTTTTAATCCTCACCTGAGTACATATTTATTGATTTTAGAGAGAGGAAAGGAGAGAGAGAGCGAGAGAGAGAGAGAGAGAGAGACATTGATGTGAGAGAGAAACATCAATCAGTTGCCTCCCGTCCATACCCCAACTGAGGATCGAACCCACAGCATTTTGGTGCACAGAATGATGTCCAGGGCTGATTTCCTTCTTGTGTTTCGGGAACATCTTAATCATTGCTGCTTCTGGGCCTTTGCATGTATTCTTCCCTCTGCCTGGACAGTCTTTCCCCATATAAGCCCCATAAGATTAGCAACCTTTTCTATCTTGTTCACCTCTGTATACACGTGATACAGAGGTGAACAAGATAGTGCCTTGGCGAGTGCCTAGCATGTAGTAAATTTTTGTTAAATGAATGAATCAAGCAAAACTCTCAGTGAACTTATCGAGCGTCCTATGGCACATTACCTTACCTTCCTCAGCTTGGTGCAATGTAGGTAGGGGTGGGTGGAAGTTATCCTTGTTGCTTTCATAATCCAGTGTTGTGAACAAGACAGGTTTCACAGCCAAATTAGCAAACAGCTTTAGTTTTTGCTGCATAACAACTAATTTACTTACTGGTAACACAAACAAAACAAAACAAAAATGGTAAATTAATCAGACAAAGTGCCCAGATCTAAAGAAGGATTACTCAGATGAAAGCAGAGACCCCTGCTTTTGTACCTGCTTGAAGCTTTTATGTACTTTCTTGCTCAGATCATTCAAATAAGCTTCCCTAGTGAAGTATTTAATGGCATTTTAACAGGAGTGGTTGTCATTATCAAAAGTAGCACCCTTTTTAAACAAGAAATTCTTTAAATTGACAAGTTAGCAACTAAGGAGGAGGAAAGGAGGAAGATAATTAAAAAGTCATTAGAACAACAAGTTTCAGCAGCATCATGATGAATTCTTGGGAATAATGAGGCAGTGCCCAAGCTGATAAGTGCATCTGGGATTCAATCCAGCACCCGTGCTTGGGCACTTCCGCAGATGGAGTGACTTAGGGAGGCTTATCTTGGTCCTGCCCTCCGGGGCAGGGTGCCCTGAGAGGTGCAGGAGTTTCCCAGAATAGGGGAAGTTCTTCTCTCTTTTACTGGATTGCACTAAATAGAGGAGGAGAAATCTGGAGATAGATCTAGATTCTCATGTTATTTTGATTTCAAGAGCTTTAGGAATAAACATGTGAGTGTCAGACATTTGTGTCTCGGGGGCTTCAGCTTGATTGCTCCTGGGGCTAGAATGAGAACACAGTAGGCCTGTTCAAGAGTCATTGCTTCATGTTCTTCTCTGTGCGGTTGCTCGGCTATAGTGTCCATAGAGGCAAATTGACACTGTGCTCCAGCCCCTTGTACTCTTAGTTATGTAGAGAAGATAGATATCACCTAACTGTAATGGTAGTACAAGAGATATAGACAGAGTGCTCTGTAGGGTGAAAAACACAGGAGATCATGCCTGGTCAAGTGGAATCAGGACATGTCATTGGCATGAGCCAGAGGAATAGATAAGTGGATTGTAGATGGGCGAACATATGAGCAAAGGGCTAGTGGTAACCTCCAGTGGTGAAAGGCATTTCTGAGAGCAGGAGACACAGTTGCTTCTGACGGGACAGGTTTTGTCTAGTTCTGACGCCGGGTGCAGCCCTACAGAGCAGAACCTGGCACTAGTCTTCCTAGGGCTTTCTAGTATTGAGGAAACTTTGAAAAAAAAAACTTTTCTAAAAACCCTTCTTCTTCATCTCCCTTTCCTTCTTCTTTACCACCTTAACCATTTTTAAGTGTATAATTTGGTATTGTTAAGTATAGTTGCACTGCTGTGAAACTAACCTCCAGAACTTCTTCATCTTGCAAAACTGACGCTCTATGCCCATTAAATGCCTCTCCATTTCCCTCTCTCCCCAGCACCTGGCAACTGCCATCTGCTTCCTGTTTCTAGAGTTTGACTACTTTAGATACCTCATGTAAATGGGATCATACAGTGTTTGTCTTTTTGTGGCAGGTTTATTTTACTTACCATAACGTTTCAAGGTTCATCTATGTTGTAGCATGTGCCAGAAGTTCCCATTAAGATGAAAACAATGAGCAATGCAAACGTCTGTTGGAAGAATAGGTAAAGAAAATATGTGAATAATGCTGTGGTGAATAAGGGAGTGCAAATATATCTTTGAAATCCTACTTTCAATTCATACATATATACATCACCCCCCAGAAGTGAGATTGCTGGATCATATGATAATTCAATATTTAATTTTTTGAGGAACCTCCATATCTTTTCCATAGTGGCTACACCATTTTACATTCCCACCAGTGGTGCGCAGGATTCCAATTTCTCTGTTTCCTTGTCAACCCTTACTATTTTCTCTTCTTTCAATAGTGTCCTTCCTAATGGGTGTGTGGTGAGAATTTTTCTTCTTTCTGGCAATTTCCCAGAGATTTTATTTTTTTGTGGTTAAAGCCTGGTAGTATGGATATTAAATTTTTCTTTAACAGAGAAGCAAAAGAAAAATTTCTTTTTGCATTTTAATCTAAATACATATCATAGTTCTAGAGGTCCTCAATAAAGCTGCCCATTTCCCACCATACTTAATTCTTTTACTTTAACTTGTTACACACAGGTTTTTTTTTTTCATGTTAGTTGCCAAGTTCCCTAGTTTTGGTTTTCAAAACCCAAGCCCAGAGTATATAGCCCAATACTATATCATGAAGCCTGTTTGGGCCAGCTGTCTAGCATGGAGGTGTGGTCACTGGTAGGAATCAGCACATTTTTCCCCAGAGCAAGTTAGACATGGGGGAGGCCAAGATAAATGAGAAGGAACTAGATCAAACTCTCAGAGAAGGACACTGGCAAAGGCTGCAAAGACCTGTCAGAGCAGATGCTGGACAGAGGTGGGAACACTGTGGACACAGCTAGTGGTGACTAGAGAGCTTATCATGTGGCAACATTGATCATTTATTACCAGGGGCCTCAGGTGGAGAGAGCATGAATAAAAATGTGGCAAAAGTACTAGGTTCTCTCTTGCATTAGAGATATAGCTAAAGTTGAGGGCTTAATGCCTCTGTTTTACTGGATTTCCTCAAAACACATGATGCTCAGTTAGATTTCCAGGGATTCATTTATCCACATGGTTCATTGGTTATAAATGTGTTTTTGCTGTTCCAGGTCATGGCTAAATGCAGAGCCCTTCTCACTTGGGGTGATGGGAAAGTTCAAGGTTGCATCTAGGCGAGGCCCATGGCACTGGATCCAGTGCATTTGAGCCAGCCTCCACTCCAGAGATGTCAGCGCCTCTGCTCACCCACTAACGTCCCTCCCTTATCTCTCTCCCTCTTACCACAACTTCCCCCAGAACGTTCATTAACTGCTGTAATCTTGGCCACTTCTTTGCATCTTTATTTTTTCCACTTTCTGTAGTTTTCTTCTTGTTACTTTTAATGTATTCACTTCCATCTTTTCTTAAAACCTTTTAAGGTGGTCATTCAAACAGGCACATGGTACAACTAGATTAAAAATAAAATAGGCAAGGAAATTAGGCAATGAAGAAAAATTGTGGGAGGCCAAGGGTACGGTTAGTGAAAAAATGAATATTGTGTGGTCCTCTGCAGTTCCCAGAGTTCCCAGAATCAATTCCATGACTCTTGATGAAACCTAAGATAGATTGGTGTGCAGATCTTTTTTTCCTACTGAGACTCGAGAACAATTTATCCTGTGTGTCCTTGTCACACTGCACGTAGGAAACACTGCACGTAGGAAGCTTAGAATTAATACTGGGGGCTAGGGAGCTCTTTGGCATTTTTCTGATGCTGAAACAAAGGAATTATAGACTTGGTTTTTTACTTTATTTTGCATTGGTATACGATTAACTTTGGTCATAAATAGCTCTAGGAAAGTCAGGGATGAGACACTTCACTTGAGCATCAGTCTGACAAGTTTACTGCGTGTATGTGTGTTCATGCGTGCATGTGTGCGTGCGTACAACGTCTGTAGAAGCCAAGAGTGCTGTTATGTTAACTCTACTGTCTAGTCTTGAAAATTCCAATTGGCAAAGAAAAGGGAGACACTGATCTGTCTTTAATTTGAAAGATGTTTGCTTGTGCTTTGCATAATGTTAACACTTTCAAACAGTTGGCAAACTTGAATAAGAATCGTATGCCAACAGTTTATACATTCTTTGCTTTTCATTTCAGACACAACTCCACACAACCGCATTGCATGAGACCAGCTTCGCCCATTGGGTCAATGCTGAGGCCAGAGGCCTTTCTCCCCACTGCTCGGCTAGGCAGTTTTCAGGGTGCACCCTTTGAAGAATGCTAGTGACCTTTGTCCAGTTTTATTGTCGTCGTGGTTGTAATGCTGGCCTTGCCGCAGTTCCTGGCAGGAAAACTTCAAATGAGAAGAAAAGAAAGAAGAGAAATAGGAAATATCCCTAAATATGAGTGAGACTATGAACTTCTGAGGAAAAATTATGCAATTTATTAACTCAGTCTTTAGATCTGTTTGAGGCTCACCCAGCATTCATTAGCACCCTCCTTTCTTGCTATCTTGTTTGTCCCACCTCTGCCCTGCATTCTTCTAAAAAGTGCAAATATCGGCCCCACTCACATCCAGATTTCCCCCGATGGTGGAGGCTCCGTGAGGATCACACCAGCGGCAGGCAAGGCTCGCTGGACGGGGGGCTCGTACCCTGTCAGCGTTCACGTGGGCCTCGGCGGTGCAGCCCACTCCAAGCGCTGCTGCACCACCCACGTCACTGGTGTCTGCTTCTGTGTTCTTGGTTTCAAAATTGCCTGCCTGTGGGCTGAACGTGCTCCCAATTTTAGCATTTGTTTTGAACCCACATCTGCCCACTCGTCCTGCAGGCAAAGCTATTTGCTTGGAACTCGATTAAAAGTGAACAAGCCAGAAGGAAACGCTGCTTTGCCCCCACCGTGCTGGCATGGTTTCTTCTCTTCATAGGTGTCTATTTACTGCCAGTGCGATTCTTAGCTTTCCTGTCCTTTCGGGGGGCATTCAGGCCTGTCCAGCTTTTTTTGCTGGGAAGTTTTTTGGGTTCAGTGTAATTGCTGACTAAATGATTCTCTCTCTCTCTCTCTCTCTTTATATATATTTTCTCATTTGCCTCAGAGGAATGAATTGGACCAGAATAAGGACATGTATTTGATATTCTGCTTGTTCTTGCAGAGCAGATGCCTTCCATTACTGAGTTTTGAGGGAGTTATTTGGAAGATAATAAAACTAACAGCTAAGCACTGATTTTTTTTGTCTGCCTCCTGCATAGTTGCCAGCTTTCCTGTAATTATGTCATTCAAGGGAAGAGTCTAACTATTTCCCTTCCTTGGCCTTTTGTCTTTCAGAAAGGCAGATTTGTGGCCATATTTCTAAGGGAGTAAATCACACGCTAGTGTAAAAATGGCTTTGTATAAAGTCATTAGGGATTTTGTAAAGTTTATGGATGAAATCTTGAATGGAGCGGCAGCGGGAGTAAAGTTGAGAGTATTTCTGCTGACAGGGGCAACGTAAAATCAGTGGAGGTGACACAGCTTTGATCGGTTACTGAAAAGCCCAAGGAAAAGAAATGGAAGAATTGTTGGAAATTTAGGAAATTTTTGTAGTGTTTTTCCTTGAAAGAACACACACAAAGTTGTCATTTTACCTCGTTAACAAGCCAGATGGAAACATCAGTAATAGCTTAAGTATTAAGCTAGAATGATGTGTTTTTTATTCATGGGATATTAGCTGCAGTGAAGAGGTTCAAATTATCTTAAAACCTCCCAAATGTTCACTGTAAACATTTCCTCTTGCTTCCTGCTGACGTGTCGCTCTGGGTCAGGGCCCTCCAGCAGAACTTTCTGGGAGGAGGAAATGCTCTACATCCGTGCTGTCCAACAGGAGGCTACTGAGCACTTGAAATGTGTCTAGTGTCAGTGAGGACTTGAAATATTGATTTAACTTCAGTTAATATTAATTCAAATTCCCATAACCACCTTTGGTTAGTACTGTCATTTTGGACAGCACAGCTCTAGATCCTTAGGAGTCCCCAGGAGCTTCTTGGGAGGCTACATTCATAGAGACATAGATGTTAGTTGACTTAAGGGGACAACCCAAGCGAAGAGCTAATGAAGTCCCAATTTTGATCCCAGTTTGATTTTATACTCTGGAAAAGGCCCTCTTTCCTTGTTGTTTTTAACATCTGCTGTTTGTTTTTAACATCTGCTGCTGTGCTGGACAGATGGAGCCACACAGAGTCAGCCAGGCTCAGCAGGGTCAGCGAGACACGGGCAGAGAGGATCTTCATTTAGATTTAGTGTCATTAGCAGGCTGCCAGGAGGAATGACTCAATTTCATATGAAACCCCTCTAAAACATAGGCTAGTATGAAATGCTCAATACCCATAACAAACTTTTGTGTTCCCATGCATGATACTGACAAGAAGCTTTTGAATTCATGGCCTGCTCATTAAAATTCATGATGTTTTAAAACAGCAGTCCTGGAATCTGCGCCCGTGGACCGGGCCGGAGCGGAGAGCTCCCCCACGGCGGACGCCACAGAACTCTCACCTTGCAGGTCACCCTCCACCCCTCGGCACCTTCGCTATCGCCAGCCTGGAGGTGAGGGCTCGGAGAGGGACTCAGAAACAAAGAAGTAAAAGATGGTTTTGAGCTTTTGAATCTTTTGTATGCCTGACTGTCTCAGCTATGAAAATTAGAAGCAAATAATGTCACTATTGGACCAAGTAGTGGGACACTAAATGGTTAGAGAATATGCCAGTAGTACTACCAATATTGGTGTGACCCCATTATTGGATCACATTCTCTGTGGAGTGACATGAATAAAAGGCCTGTACCAGCTGACTGCTATTTGAAGAATCTCAATTTCAAACAAGAATCTTGGAATCTTATTATACCTTACCATGAATCTGTATCAGATAGGCTCATCTGGGACACCACAATTTGGGGGGTAAGCTTATTAAGGGCACTATTTAATCTAAAAAAAAGGTACAGCTGCATGGGACCCTAATCATTATTGCTAGAGGCAGAATCCAGTATATTATCTATAGTTATGAAACTTGTAAGGTATTGGGTTGGCCAAAAGTTCAGTTAGTTTTTTCAGTCCAATGGCTCTGGTAGCACTTCACTGTCTTTAACTTAATTTGAAACAATTTTGTTAGATTGTGTTGTGACAGCTGTCATGTCAGCGTGCATTTAAAAAAACTTATCAAAATTGGTGAATTTTTATGCAGCCATTTTAATATTGAAGGTGGAGGAAGATACTCAACATTTTGGGCATATGCTTTATTATTTCAAGAAAGGTAAAAGGCAACTGAAACACAAGAAAAGATTTGTGCAATGTATGTGACTGAGTGAACATGTCAAAAGTGGTTTGTGAAGTTTCTTGGTACTATTGACATTTTGGCCAAATAATTCTTTGCTGTGGGGCTTTCTTATTCATTGGAAGATGTTTAGCAGAACCACTGGCCTCTACCCACTAGAAGCCAATAGTGGGAGAGAGCTACCATGTTCAAAATATCCAAATCAATAAACTTATTGGTGAAAATGAAAAATATGTCATTTATTTTACAGAAAAAAACTAAATGGACTCTGGCCATACCCAATATTATCCATTCATTCATTGTAGAACATAGGAAATATCCTATGGAGGAAAAACCGTAAGAACAGAAGATAGAAATCTTTTCTTGCCTCATTTTCCCCACTGCTCAAATAAATATGTCTAAATAAGAGTTGATTTTGAAATGTTCCTTTTTTTCTCTTCAAGCCAATTATTTGAGGTTGGAAGGGGAAAACATACAATTATGAAACCAGATTCACCCCAAGTAACTGAAGTAAAATGTAAAGACGTTTTTGGCTTCACTATTTGTGCTTCAAGTAGGTCAGTTTAGTAAAAGATAGAGTAACATGCATGGCTGCAGTCATTTCATTTATAACCTTAGCCACATGGTGAAAGCTGTCATCACTGCCATCAGCTCCAAGAGCAGCTAGCCTGGGTCAGGCTGTTGTCTGATTTTCCATGATGGGTGGTAGCCCTTGGGGAGTGGACTGATTTCAGGCTGCTGGTCACTTATGGGTCTTGCGTAGTCTGGTAAAGGAAGGTGACAAACCAGATTTTGACATGTCAAAAGACTACTATATAATTAGTCAAGTCTCTTTACCATTCTTAGACTCCTGATCAATCTGGGCCTTGGCAACTTTTTTGACCATTGCTCATGGGACAGATCCTCCATGAGTTCATCATAACTCAGAAAAGTTGAGGATCAAAGTCCATGGAAACAAAGCTCTACAAGGCAAGAGTTAAATGCTGTTCACTTGGTTACTGTTATTAGGTCTCTATTTTCATATGTTTATATTCATATATAAAAATTTTAATTGATATAAGCATTTTTTAGAAATCCACATCCTGTTTGTGGATTATCTAAGCCTTTTGTTTCTTCCTTGAAATGACTAAATCATAGAGACATAGGAACATAGGCAGGAAACTAAAATCTATAATAATATGGAGGATCCAAATAGAAACAGTACCACACGTTTTCTCACTGTGTACCTGAAATTTTGCCTGTTTATCTGACTACTTGCCACCTTGTTCCATAGGTGTTTTAAGGCTACCGATGAAGGAGATGGTAAAGCTGTTCTGTGCTCTCATGCATGGGCACCTTACCTGCTCTCGGCACCCCCTCTTATTTCTTTATTTGTTTATTTTAAGCATGGCTGTAGAACTCAGGGGCAAACTGATGAAAGCCCTTCAGGTCACAGTCACAGTGACCTGTTTGCACTAAAAGCTGAAGGGAGGAAAAAGAGTGAGTTTGGCATTAACGTTATCCAATGCTGTGTGTAAAATATCTGAGGAGTGAGAGGGACTGCAAGAAGGTGCATTTTTTAAATTAAGTTTATTGGGGTGACATGGATTTTAAAATGCACTCCTACTTTTAAAGGTGATTTGAGAGGAAAATTCTATTGGTAACATGATATAGAATATTAACAAATACTTTTCATATTAAGATATAAATTCACATACCATAAAGATCATACTCTTAAAGTATACAGTTTAGTGGCTTTTAACATATTCATAACATTGTGCAGCCATAACCACTACCTTATTTCAGAATATTTTCATCACCCCCCAAAAGAAACCCTGTACCTGTCAGCCACTCTTCATTTTTATTTTCCCTCATTTCCTGGCAACCATTAATCTATTTTCTATCTCTATAGGTTTACCTATGTTGGACATTTAATATAAATGAAATCATATAATATATGACCTTTTGTGACTTTCACTTAGCATAATGTTTTCAAATTTCATTCATGTTGTAGTGTATATGTGGCTAAATCCTTTTTGTGGCTAAATAATATTCTCTTGTATTGATATACCACAGTTGGTTTACTCACTCATCACTTGATGGACGTTTGGTGGTTTCTACTTTTTGACTGTTATGAATAATGCTGCTATGGATACTCAAGTATAAGTATATGGATAGCCAAGTATAATGCTGCCATGGATACTCAAGGACATGTTTATAGTTCTCTTGGGTATACATCTAGAGTGAACTTGCTGATGCAGAATCTTATTATTTGCCTGCTAATAAGGAAGATACAAAGCATTTGGCCCAATTGTTCATCCAGCACAGGAATGAAAATGAGAATTTCATTATAGAATCTTATCCATCTGCCTCACCATGCCATTCCATTCATCTCCATTCTTTTTTTAAATCACCAGGACAGATGGCTGACAGCCCCCACTGCCCTGTTTCGCCTGCTTCTGCTTTTGCGATTGCCACAGCTGCAGCAGGACACGGGAGTCCGCCGGGTGAGTAGGGACAGCAGCTAAACACAGACACATGGCAAGTTACATTAGATCAGTGATCTTTGCCTGCCAGTCCCATGAGATACACTGGGCAGCTTGTGAAGAACGCAGATGCCCACATTGCAGTAATTATGTATCGTGCCAAGTGGGTACTAGGCTTATCAGGGTGACCACTTTGTAAGGTACGTAAATGTCCAATCGCTATGTTGTACACCTGAACCTAATATAATATTGTTTGTCAACTGTAATTGAAAAACAAAATACAAAAAAAGAGTGCAGATCCCCACTGCCAGTGTAAGCGTGTCTGGGGTGAGACTGTCATTTAAATAAACACCTGAGGTGAGTCCCACACAGGTGGCCTATGGGTGACACTTTTGAGAACTTCGGTATCAGAGAAGGATGTGTTGTTTCTCCCATGGTGTTTTATGGAGTTCGATAACCTTTTTAGCTATATGACTGAGAACATGTATTTCCCTTTTAGTTGAGTACAATGCTAAAAGCATCTGCAAGGTGGGAGGGGAGTCTGTGGAGGGGGGAATGGAGGAGGGAACTATTGCTTTAGCTGACTCATAATTTATTTTCAGTAGCTCCATGATGCCCTCTAAGTTGCTGTTAGTTAATTTTCAGGGTAAAACAGAAATACTTAAAAGCACAGCATTTTAATAGGTGAAAATCATATTCATTGTCTCAGTCCTCTTCTCTCACATGCAAGAGGACATTATGTTCAAATAAATCTGTATGTGGCTTAAGCAGTCTTGTTGCTGTGACTGTCTTAACCTAAACTAACCCAGTGGGTACCAATCATCATCCTTTGCAGAATCACGAGTGATCGAGAACTATTGTTCACCTACCACAAAGGAGGACATTTCCAAAGCCCATGAACCTATATTCAACAGTAGTAACTAGTAGCTACTATCTGTGTGAATTCTTTCTATGTTAAGTAAGAACAACGAGAGATGTTCTATAATGAACATGAACTACCATAATTGTATGTATTCCATCTGAATGGAAATATTTGCAGATTGACCACATCCTACTTCTTTCATATCTTTGCCACACTCACTGCATTGGATATGGTCAGGCAAACGGGGGTGTTTTCTGCCCCAAACGTTCCCTAAATCTTCCCCCCAAAGTCTCATCAGCATAATCCAAAACAGCCTATAAAGGTAATAGTATTTCGCCAATCCATCTGACTTCTACTGTTGACTATATTCTGTAATAATGAGCATTTCTTGGTGAAATAATAAAGGAATCTTCACCGTGCTTTCAGTAGAGTTAGTTATCAGTTGTGATTTGCTAAGACCTTCTCCTGTCTTTTGTTCCTGCAATCTAGTCTGTCTGGATAAAATGAAGTTCAGAGCTTCCTCACAGGTTTCATATTTTAAATATGGTTTGTGAGGGAAATAGCTTTTTGGTTAATTCGTGATGAGCCCATTTCCCATTTGCTGGAGCAGAAGGTCCTTTTCTTTTCACCTGAAATTGCAGCAGAGTTCTAAAGAGCTTCAGAGAATGGCTTTCTGACTTTTGTTTGTCCTGGAATAATGGAGCAAGGGGTAAAGTAACCAAAAAAGCCAAGTCTTCCTCACTATCTGCACATGCTGCTTCTGCTGCCTTTCTTCCTACTTCCCATCACAGCTGAAATAGTCTCAGGAAGAAAGTCCTCCTCAGCGAGCTGGTAGAGGAGGGGCGACCAGCGGCCTGACCCAATGTTGCTCAGTACAGAGTAGCTCAATCCTGTTCTTAAAGTGCTCTTGATGTTGCCTGTAATGTGGTCTGGAGCAAAATGATTCAAATTTAGGAATAAAAAACAAAGGGCTGTATGTGACAGGGTCTGTGGTCTTGCTACAAGGCAGCAAGTTGCACGTGGGTCAGTTTTTAGTGGCAAATGATGGTAAGAAAGAGGAATGTCTCTTTTGGAATAGGGACCAGTATGTTTCTGGGGCTTAGCCACTCGGAGGCACTGGCCCTGCAGGGGGTTCCGCCTGCCTGGGAGAACTTGGCAGAAGAGCCTGGTTTCATAGGTTGCTGAGGAAGGTGGAGTAGGAGTAGAAACAGGAAAGTTCTAAGATGATCTGGACTCACTGGCTACCCAGGGAGAGCATGGTGCTGCTCAGGAAAGGGCTAGATCCAGATGGACAGGTGTTCAAAGGATGGCAGTGCTAAATAATGGTTAACTCCCAAACTGGACTTTGCATCCACTCTCTGAATCAGAGGTGTTGCTGACCTGAATGTGCTCTAGAACCTGGAGAGTTGTAAAGACAAGCAGAAGGGAAGGTTGTGTAAACAGGTGAACACCTCAAGGCTTCTATCAGTCTTCGCGGGCCTCCTGTCTTCTTGTACGGCGCCACTATGGGCCACCTGGTGGCAAGGCTCTGTTGTGTCCTGGCCCAGAGCAGGACACAGGTACCGCCCAGCCACGCCCTGCAGCCTGCAGGGTGCCTTTCAGTGTTTCAGGCTCCTCTTCCTGTCCCTTCTTGCTTTAGTTCTCTCCCTTCTCCATCCCCCTACCTCTGCCCCTATCAAATGCCACAGGAATCTGACAACTCATCGTTAGAACTGTCAATTAATGACAATGCTTTCAAATATTCGCTCCTGGTATTTGCATGTTAAGCCATTTCTCTTTAATTATTGCTTGGAAGGTTTTCTTACTACATTAAGGGACTTTCAAATTTGGCAAGAGAGTAGACAGAATATTTTCTTTGCAAAGAGGCCAGAGAAGATGCTCCTGGCTGGCCCTGAAGGCAGAGAAAGCTAATTTTATTTGTGGAAGCTGACCTGGGATTTTCTTATTTATTTATTTATTTATTTTTAAATTTATTTTTTCAAATACATTTGTCTCTGCCTACCCCCCACCACTTTCCCTTGCCCCCTCTCTCCTTCCCTCCCTCAGCTCTTCCCCTTTGGTTTTGTCCATGAGTCCTTGCTATATGTTCCTTGACTTTCCCCTTCCCTTCCTTTTCCCCACCCCCCGCTCCCTCCTTCCCTCTTGTCTCTGTTGATTTCTTTTCCTTTCAGTGTTGCTGGTCTTATTTTCCTTGCATCTTTGTATTGTTGGTTAGGTTCCACTTATAGGTGAGATCATATGGTATTTGTCTTTCGCCCCCTGGCTTATTTCGCTTAGCATGATGCTCTCCAGTTCCATCCATGCTGTCGCGAAGTTTAGTAGTTCTTTTTTTCTTTCTGCTGCGTAATATTCCATTGTGTATATGTACCATAGTTTTTTGATCCAATCATCTACTGATGGGTATTTAGGTTGCTTCCAACACTTGGCTATTGTAAATTGTGCTGCTATGAACATTGGGGTGCATAGGTTCTTTTGTATTGGCATTTTGGGACTCTTAGGATAGAGTCCCAGCAGGGGAATCACTGAATCAAAAGGCAGTTCCATTTTCAGCTTTTTGAGGAAATACCACACTGCTTTCCACAGTGGCTGCACCAGTCTGCATTCCTACCCACAGTGTACTAGGGTTCCCTTTTCTCCACAGCCTCGCCAGCACCTGTTGTTTGTTGACCTGGGATTTTCATAAGATGGCCAGCCCTACCCTGGGGCTGTGCCTAATTTTCACACACAGTGGCAAAGCCTGGGGTTTTTCTCCCTGGTTCCTTTTAGGATCTAGGGCTTCCCCTTTCCAAAGTAGGGTGAATCTCTTCCTTCCATCTTTGCTTGCAGATCAACAATAGTACCTCTTTTGGCAAGGAAGGAAAGTCTAATTCTGTGGGTACAGTTGCAACCCTAAACCTATTCTTGTTAGTATCACATTTTAAAGATTTAACAGTTTATTTAGTGATTGCCTTCTGATTGGCCTCCAAGTTACATTAGGCTCACTTATGGATAGATCCAAAATTTGTGGGGTCTAGCTCTTATACAGTTTGCCTCAAGAGAAAGAATATAAAATTCCAAATATAAACAGTTAGGGTACCTCTTAGGGCTTTAGAAGAGGCTCACACACATTGAGAGGCCCTGAAGCTTAAGCCTCTTAGGCTTCCTGGTAAATCTGCTTATGAATCCTGTCTAGATCATTCTTGGAATCAGAGCAGCTACAGGAAACTTTGTTTGTTGGGGAGTGGGGCGGGGGTGGACCAGTGACCATCCATCAGAAAAATAAGAGCCCTTTTCTGTGGCGGGAGCTTTAACTCTATACAAGATTGAGATAAAGGACAGTCGATGGGGTCTTGTGTGTCACCACACTGATTGCAATGTATTTTCAAGCATCTGCTTTCAAATAGAAACTAAATGAGTTCTGCATTAAAGTAGGAACAAAAATGTGTGCATTTCAGACAGCTGCTGATACAGGGAATCTGCAGGTGCAGTCTGGATGTAGTTACGATATGAATAGAAATGCAAATCCAATGAATACACATATCAGGGCATATCATGGCACTTACTATACATCTGAAGCTCTAGGATTAATTATAGAGTTTATGAAATGATCTAAAATGAAATATGAAAGCGTGAGGTTGGTTATTTTTATGAGAGTAGGAATAATGGCTGTGGAGGTATGACAAGCAACTCTTGATTATCTGTTAGCAGATAATATGTTTCACCGTTCTGTGAAAGTAAAAGTAAATTAACAAAGTAGAGGAATGGTTGAATGCACTTATAGGAAAATTAATGGCATAGTTACAATTGCTTAGAGGAATAGTGAGTTCTTTATTGGTGATTACTTGGTACTTGTAAAGTAGATAAGTCATAATCTGTTTTCTCTTCTGTTAAACCACTCAGATCACTGTAATCAATAGTAGATCTGAGCTTCCTGTGAATTGGTCTTGAATCTATTTTTAAAAATACTGATACTTGGTCCCACCCCCAGAGATTCTGACTTGATTGGTCTGAGCGCACGCTGGGTATCAGGATTTTTAAAAGTTCCCCAGGTCATACTGATGTGGAGCCAAGGTGGGGAACCCCTGGGCTCAGCAGGGGACGTGTGTTTGTTCCTTGCCTGGCTGCGGCATTACCGGTTTATTTCTTTGAAGCTCTGAGCCCAGCTGGAGTGAGAGAATGCCCTTCTGCAAACTGAGTAAAGCTCGGGCACTCCCCCTACTCCCTCATTCCTGCCCCCACCCCTCCAGTAGACTTGTTATGGAGAAGAAGGCTCTGGGTACACTTCACAATGGTCCTCTTCCCCTTGCCCTGCCAGATCTTTCTTTACTTTTTTCTGTGAGAACCTGGTGTGGTCCTGGAGGGAAAGCTCACAAAAGTGGAGATGGCGCCTAAGAATGAGGTTCTCAGCTGTTTCTCATCATCATCCTAGTCCAATTCAGCCTATAGCAATTATCCAAAATGGCCATTCAAGTGTTAACTACCAGTTTGCGGCTGTAGTGACTTCTGCCCACAGTAAGCAGATATTGGCTGTCTTTCTGGATGTACCTGTGTCTCCAGATTTGGGGGTGGTTATTTGCCCTGCGGCCTTAATTTTCTGATGTGTCCAAGAAAAGTCATTGATTTTCAGTTTGTCCAGCTTTTTCTTATGTGTAAGGACAGGTGTGTCAACTTCCAACTTCTTTACGTGTGAGAGCTGAAACTGAAAGTCTCTTTTCGTGGCATGTGTATAACGATTCTATTGATTCTACAGGCTAGTTGGGGGAGAATTGCCCATTTTAACAATATGCAGTCTTTCAGTCTATGAACTTGGAGTGTCTCCATTTATTTAGGTCTGTCCTCATTTCAGTAATGTTTTGTGTTTTTCAGCATATAAGTCTTACATTTGTTTTGTGCATTTATTGCTATATATCTGACTCTTTTTGTTTGTTAGACTATTTTCCAACTGCAGGTATCCTAGTTTGGGACTTATTTTCTATTGTCTTTTTTCAAAATACATAAAAATGATTTTTTCATTATTTCATCAAAAAACAGTTAGCTGAAATTTGGGGGGAAGATATGGCTAATTTAGATTTTAAAATAAAAACATTATTATCACTGCTGTTAATGAAAAAGAGCTCTGGCACACCAAATTTAAATTAACAATGATTTCAAATCTCCTTTAAACACTCACATGTGTGTGTACATGCATACACACACCGCCTGGAATTAGAATTTTGAAACTGGGAAGTTACTTCTGTACTGGTGTGAGCCTGTAAAGCAGCTAGGGATGCTCGTATTGGGTGGTCATTGCATTCTCTTCCTCGGAAGACGCCCCACAGGAAGCTAGGTCACGTGGAGCACGCGTCTTTGATGCGGCTTCTGAGCAGACCCAGATCCTTTTCAGATGGCCCAGGCACCTTCTTTCCTGACTGTGTTGCACTGCCAAGTTCTCTTACTTTGTGTTGCCCACTCCTGGGCTCCTTGTGGAGTGTTCTTCTCTCTGACTGTCTCTCCTTGGCAACGGTGCAGTGTGGTTGATTGTGCTCGTTCACTTCTTTGATTCACTCACGGGCTTAATTGCTACTTGATCGCATTACCTGTTAATCCATTTCTGGGCCAGGCAGGTAACTGAAGTGCAGGTTTGGAGGGCTGAGTCCAGTGTAAAGGGGATGGCCACGGCTCAGCTGCCCTTGATTTTTGCCTCAACAGAATATAAATTAGGGCTGTCAGATCTGTTTTCTTTCTTTTCTTTTTAAAAAGAAAGTCCAGGAATGTGGAAATCGCCTGGCTTTAAATTTTGGAAGTGAATTCATACTTTCAAAAAAAATACTGTCCAAACCAAATACTTCTGTGGACCGCATTTGGCTGTGAGCCACCCGTGTGTCACCTCAGATGTACTGCAATCGCTTACAGCTGAGCGTAGGTTGACGCCTACATTTTAGCAGTGGGCTCCGGAATCTCCTCAGTGCCCCAGCCCCCAACATTTTCTGTTCCTTTGGTTGGGCTGTTTTATAGGAAGTCCGTCTTGTCTACTGTGGCTTGACCACTTTTGCTTTCCTAGGGAACACTTTTCTCAGATCTGGCTGATGTCCCATTGTCACCCCCTTGCCATGGAAAAGGAGAGTGGGGACCATCTTTCTCCACCTTATTTTATAGATCCTAAAGCCAGTGTGAGACCCAGAGCGATGGCGGGCCTGGCCCAGGTTCTCAGTTACTGGGAACGAGGCTCAGATCTGCCCACTATGAAACTGCTGCTTTCTTTGCCCTGATATTGCCTCTAAAACCACATTTACTTCAAAAAGAACAAGATCTTGGGAAACTTGAATTACTTATTATTTTTACTGACTCTTGATCCCATCTTTGTCTGCAGCACATCCATTTTTTTCGGTCTTCTTCCTACATCTGTGTCCACCCAGCATTCAGTTGCAGATGCAGCAGCAGGCTACCTCCAGGGAGATGCACTCTGGTAAAATTAGTAGTCTGTGGGTAGAGTCTTACTTGGTTAGCAGTTGGCATTGAAGGATATGTGATTTCTTTCACAGGACTGAAGAAACTAGGACCTTACTACAGTGATACATTCTGGTCAGAGGAAGCATTTATCTCTGCATTGAGAATTGGATTAAATTTGTAACAAGATATTGATTACCAGATATTAAGTTAATGTCACATCTGTGTCTGTGGCCTCTTTCAGGATTTGTGAGAACACTCAGCTCTGTTTAAATAGTACATCTATTTATTGAATGAACTTATAAAAGAGGCACAGAATGTGGGCTTTTTCTAATGTCTATCTGACAAGCTAAAATTGTAACTTCAGGCAGGAATCACAAGTTCATTTTCTGTTCCAGACTCAGGAGGTTAATGTAGATATCGTATTGCAGTGATTCTTGGTGCAGTGTGAGTAGAATGGAATGAGAATGGCCTGGGACTTTTTCAAGAAACACCTGTCCCCCCAGGAGATTCTGAGTGGCCTCCTCTTGGAGGCAGACACTCCAGAAAAGAGATGTTATTGATGGAAATGTGCTATAGACGTGGATGGTGTGAAAGCAGAAATCAAGTTAAGAATCAGTACTCTGCTCTCTGACATCCTTAGAAGGACTGTGCTCAGCTTCTCGACCTGTTCTTTATTTCCCGGTGTCTTATTTCCTGATCAGTCAGGGCATAGTGATAACATTCAGAAATCTAAGGTCAAAGTATCGGCTGCATGTAGTGTTTTTCCTGTGGGCTCTCACCGTCTTTTCATTTTCTGTGCCATCTGCAATCCTTTTGTCTTAGTTCTTATTTGTCTCCCTATTTCCTGTGTCCTGGTGTTATTTTCCAAAAGGTATGTTCTTACCTTTTGGAGTTCTACACTTATTTTACAGATGTGTGTCCTCTTGCCAGGACTGGCTGCCTCCTTTGTAGGGCCCAGTGCAATAAGAAAATGCAGGTCCTCTTGTTTAAAAAATTATGAGGAATTTCAAGACAGGGACAGATGAGCATTAATGCAAGCGCGTGCCCTTCTAAGTGTGGGGCGCTGCACAACACAGGTTGCACACTGGGAAGCCAGCCCTGCCCCTCGCAGTCTAGTCAGGAGTCCAATAATTTCCTGATGCTCAGGATGTGCCCTTCGGTGCATTTCTGGGATTTTATCCTGATTCTATAGCACTTCCCATGGTGAGAAGATAGTAATAGAAAACAATCTCTGGCTAGGGTAGGGTGATTAGAAAGAAAAAAAATCTAAACCCAGGATTCCTGATTCTCTGAAGAGACTACAAATTTTAAAAAAATTAACATGCAATAAATACTGTCAATGATGAAAGAATATAATCTCTGATGAGTCAGAAAGACTCTCGTTATCTAATGATGACTCAGAATAATCATTAACCACAAATAATGGTATAAGACTAAATCATATCCCAGAGTCCTGGACTTCTTGATTATCTGAATTTTTAAAATAAATGCAATAAGGCAATAACAGGCATGTCAAAACCACAAGAAAAAAAATGAAAATCATTCCTCTGTTGGGGGATCTGTGGTTTTAAAAATACGCCCACAAATTCTTTCATACTCTTTCCTTCAAGGGGTGGAGCTTAATTTCCCTTCCCCTTTGCGTGGGCATGACCTAGTAATTTGCTTCTAACAAACAAAAGGAAGCAGAAATGGTCATATGTGACTTTGGAGCCTAGGTCATCACAAGGCAAGTGATTGCTGTCTTGGTCAATCTATTTCTTGGATTGCTTATTCTGGGACAAATGTCTCCATGTCATGAGGACAGGCCCCTGAGGGCAGCCAGAAACCAGGAAGCAGGATTGTTGCCAACAGCCTTGCAAGCAAGTTAGAAGTGGATCCTCCAGCCCCAGCCAAGCCTTCAGATGCCTACAGCTCTGTTGGTTCTCTGGACTGCAACCTCAAGGGAAATCCTGGGCCAGAGCCACTCAACTAAGCCACTTCCAAAATCTTGTCCTGAAGAAAGTGTGAAAATATTTGTTGTTTTAAGTTTCTAAGTTTTATAGTAATTTGTTATGCAACAATAGATAACTACTACAGATGGTATCATGGTCGCCAGTAAACCTTGGCCAAATATTTATTACCTAATTAAGTTTCAGGAACATATTTTCATTTTGGAAAAGCAAGCATGGAGTTTTGACTTCTGGTCAAGATGGAGGCATAGGTAGACACACTTCGCCTCCTCATGCAACCGTAGAAAGAATTACAACTACATCTCAAAACAAATAACACTCAGAAACATCAGAAAATTGAGCTGTTTGGAAGTTCAGCAACCAACGATTTAAAGAAGCCACATTCATCCAGACAGGTAGGAGAGGTGGAGATGCGGAGATGGGCAGAGAGGTGCGGAGGTACAATGTGGTGCGGAGAGGCAGTGGCGGTGGCAGAATAGTTGGTTCCACATTCATGTATGAAGGATAAAAATCAGGGGGGATACTTTGGGAGCAAGTGATGCCAGCCAGATCAGACACATAGCCCAGAGTTCCAGTGCCATGAAGATAAGCCCCTCATAACTTCTAGCTGTAAAAACCAGGGGTGGGGGTTGGAGTGGCGAAAGAAACTGCTGGATTTTCAAGAGACTCTCTTCAAAGGGCCAACATGGACTTAGGATGTATGCAAACCCACCCACTCTGGGATTGACCACCAGGGCAACAGCAGAAGGGTGCCAATCCCATATGGAAAATGGGTGAAGTGACTGGGAATGGGGTGAGTGCCGGGCAAACCTCCAGAAACCAGGCAGTGGCATTGTCTCTGCTCTGATCCCTTCCCCCACACAGAGCCACAAAGTGGTGAAGCAGGTTGCCCCACTCTGGCAATTATCTAAGGCTCTGCCCCACACAATTTACAGGTGGCTTTTCTACAATAGGCCATGCTTCTAAGACAGGGAGTAAAAACAGCTCTACCTAATACACAGAAACAAACACAGGGAGCCTGTCAACTGAGGAGACAAAGAAATTAGCCCAAATGAAAGAACAGAACAAAACCCTAGAAAAAGAACTAAACAAAACAGAGATAACCAACCTACCAGATGCAGAGTTCAAAACATTGGTGACCAGGATGCTCAAATAACTCACTGAGTATGGCAGCAACGTAAAGGAGGAAATGAAGGCTACACTAAGTGAAATGAAGAAAAATCTATAGGGAACCATCAGTGGAGGACACGAAGTCAGGTTCAAATCAATGATTTGGAACATAAGGAAGAAATAAGCATTCAACCAGAAAAGCAAGAAGAAAAAATAATTCAGAAAAACGAGGATAGTATAAGGACCCTCTGGAACATCTCCAAATGTACCAATATCCGAATCATAGGGATGCCAGAAGGAGAAGAGGAAGAACAAGAAATTGACAACTTATTGGAAAAAATAATAAAAGAAAATTTACCTAATTTGGTGAAGGAAATAGACGTACAAGTCCAGGAAGCACAGAGAGTTCCAAACAAGTTGAACCCAAAAGGGACCACACCGAGACACATCATAATTAAAATGCTAAAGGTTAAAGATAAAGAGAGAATCTTAAAAGCAGCAAGAGAAAAGCAGTTAGTTATCTACAAAGGAGTTCCCATAAGACTATCAGCTGATCTCTCCAAAAAAAAGTTTACAGGCAAGATGGGACTGGCAAGAAGTATTCAAAGTGATGAAAAGCAAGGACCTATGACCTAGATTATTCTATCCAGCAAAACTATTGTTTAGAATGGAAGGACAGACAAAGTACTTCCCAGACAAGGTAAAGCTAAAGGAGTTCATCATTACCACACCCTTATATGAAATGCTAAAGGGACTTATTTAAGGAAAAAAAGATCAAAACTATGAACATTAAAATGGCAACAAATTCACAACTATCAAGAACTGAATGTAAAAAAATAAACTAAGCAAACAACCAGAATGGGAATAGAATCATAGATATGGAGATCATTTGAAGGTTTATCAACTGGGAGGGGGAAGGGGGAGAATGGGGGAAAGTGCAGGAATTAAGAAGCATAATTTGTAGGTATAAAATAAACAGAGGGATATTAAGAGTAGTGTAGGAAATAGAGAAGCACAGTAAAATATATTTAAAAAAATAAGCCACAGTTTTGTTATACTGCCCCTCTTCCCCCCCCCCCCCCCCCCCCCAAAAAAAGAAGAAAAATTAAAGCAGGCATGTTTTGGCTATTTCCTGTGGGACAGAACACCCTGGACTTATTCCCCACCAAATATTTTGACGTCAAGGGACTATATCTAAAATTAGCATGTACTTTAAATCTACCTTATATTCCAAGATCTCTGAACAGTCATTCTCTTTTCCCTTTACCTATAGTGCTCTGCATTGAACAGAATGATTTTTCTGCTATTTGAATGCTGAGAGCATTTTGATTTTAACACAACGGTTGCTTAGCAGTGAGAAGGAACTTAATGGCACTACTCTTTTCTGCAAACTGAGAGGAGCCTCCCTGTGTAGCTATTGTCTGTCTGTAATGCTGAATTTAAAATTGTAATGATCATTTTTGGATAAAATTGAAGCTGCCCTGTGTGACACATTATACTTACTCTAGCATCTCAGCTACCCAGGGGGTTGCACTGTCCCAGTTTAAGGCCCCTCTGCAGAAAGACTGGTCTCTTGGAATTATGGGGCATTTAGAAGTTGAAGACAAGGAAGGCTCTAAGAAGCTAGTAGATTTTTTATTGGTAGGTGGTTTGTATTCCCTATATAATGACTTTGTGATTCTAGGACCAAGAACTTGGATCTTAAAATGTTGCAATGAGAAAACAGGCTAATAATGTTAGGGAAGGGGTTATGAAGGAGAGGGGATTCCAAACAGTGAGAGAGGATGGGGGATCTAAATGCACTGACCTCAGTATCTGGCTCTTTTAGAAAGGCCCCTAGCAGTGTTAGGTGCTTAGAATTTTTAAATGCAAGGTCTAAATTCGATTGGTCCTCAGAGAGGTTGGTTTAAAGACTCAGAAATCTTTACCTGAATTAGAAGTATTCTTTTCCACTCTTCAGATCAAATGATGCATGGGTTTATTAGATTCTGGTTAATCTTTAATCAGTTTCATTAAGTGCACCCTGTGCCATACCACATACAGGGAAAGAGGGAAGTGAAATCGGAGGCATTGCCTCCACTCCCTAAGAACCAACAATCCAGTTGAGATTAGATGAACAACCATAAAGCAGATCTCAAATGATCAAGATGTAAACTCCTGGCTACTGATAACAATTAACATAATTACTGGCCATATTGTTAAACATTGGGCTTGAAAACTGAGGGAAAATGTCACATTAGCAAAATAACAAAGTTTCAGTGCATGACCCTGAAAGAAAAGGTTAATATAGTTTCAAAGTATTTCATAGACTCTTCTAATTAGTCAGCTTTTTCAAGGAACAGGGTTTTTCGTTGTTGTTGTTGTTTTAAACATTGAGACTTTTCTTTTCTTCTGGATCTACAAGTTATCCTTTGCGGGTCCACACTTTATGGTGTGTGTAATAGCCTTAGGAATTTAGCTGGCATTAGATCTGGTGGAGGCGGCATCTGTCATACTGGACTAAATTAATATTTCTAAGACTTCTATACATGCATCATAATGAGAAGTGATGAATGATTTATACTGAAGCAAATTATGTTTCAGTGGCTTAAAAAATGAGGAGCCATAAACCCACAGAAACCCCCAAATAGACTAGCTTAAATAGAGTAAAATAATAGTATTATGATGTGTTTTTGTATGCTGGTGTTTTTTCTTTTTTTAAATAAACGTGGTATATAGTCATGGAGGGCAAAGCATCTCCTTTTTCAGATATGACTGGACTATTAGCTGTGAAGACTCTGAGGCTAGATATTTAATTATGTGTAGCATTCAAGTGACAACAGCTCAGTTGTTATCTGCCTTAATCTTCCTCCTCTTTATAGACTTTTCTTTGTCCTTGCTTCTAATTTTCCAGATTCTGTACACAATTCAGAATAAATTCAAAGTAGTAGAACATGTTAGTCAGGATAAGCCTTCTTCTGGCAAATAATGTGACGCTGCTGGAGCCGCTGCTCTGGATTCCTGTGCATGGTGCATGAGACAAGGCACTGTCGCCTTTAGACTCAGGCAACCAAATTCCACATCCTAGCAAAGCCTAGAGTCCCCTGCCTCTGCCTTCCGTACCTCCCTCACTGCAGTGTTTAAGATTTGAAGTGACGGTCTCATTCCTTTGTTCCGTTTTAGCATTACGGATTTATGAAGACCTAATCTTATGCTTTATGTTTGTATACTGCCTTACGATTTTACGGTCTTTTCATGATTGATGGCATTGGTGTCCATTACAACAAGTCTGGAAAGTGGGAAGGCAGATGTCATCATCCTCTTTTAATATATAAAGAAGCAGGCTTGATGAGGTAAAGTGACTTATTCATAAGAAATTATAACTTGCAAGAATAGGATCTGCATCCTGGTATCTGGACAACCAGTCCAGTGCTTCTGCTCTTAAACCAGGTTACTCCTGTAAAATGGTATTTCAGAGCCATATGACTCTGATATTTCAAGGGACAATTGAACAATTGAGTGGAATGCAAGTAATTAGTATCCAATCAATTAACTGATCTCCAATAGTTTTAATTTTTGACCATCTTCACATGTGAACCTCGGCTTCCTTCCCTCTCCGATTCAGTCATTTCCGGTACGACAGGAAGGCTTGAGGGCTGCCTTTCATTCCTGGCTTCCTGTGTGTGTTGCAGAGTCTATGTTTATTCCCCACCAGGGCTCAGGGCCCAGCGCCAAAGCTTTCCTGAGGAGGGCACTTGGATACTCACTGACACCCAGAAAGACGTTTTAGGGGATTTGAACATTTTCCCTTGTTCCCCTAAACATTTTTTTCAGATAAACATCATGGCAAGTAGAAGAAACCCCCGACCTCACCAACCAGATTTTACTCATTTAATTTTTTGGTTCAAAATCCACACACCATGAATTTCTTTGAAATGCATTCTGCCATTCAACTGCCTTCGATGATGACTTAGAGATAGAAGCCTCCCATTTTCAAAGATCAACTGCCCTGTTATTTTTAAAATTTAAGATAGATTTAATATATTCATGTACCATACAACTCACCAATTTCAATATACAATTTGATGGCTCTCAGTATTGCCTCGCCATCTTTAGTGGGCGCTCAATCTTAATTTTGCAAACACTCAGGCTGCCTACTGTGGAAAACGATTCAGTCGGGCTCCGTGACGGACTCCGAGTGTCTGGTTTTGCATAGCACACGGGTGGAGAAGAGAGTTAAGAGGCCCCTTGCCTTCTCGGGAGCTAGGAGTCTTGAGGATTGGAGCTTCTCTGCTTCTTCCTGTGAGAGTGGGCAGAAAGGCCTGTGCCTCTGGAGACAGTGCTTGCTGGAGAGATGGCCTCTGCTAGCTGGTATCTGGTGATCTGGTGATCTGGCAGTGGGCAAAGAAATTGTTCGGGACCAGGGGCCACGAGGGCCTTAGAGGGATGTTTGTGAGGGCAGTTAAGAATGACTTACCAAGGAGTCAGGATTGAAACGTGGTCAAGAGGGTGGGTTTTGGTGTCAAACCTGCATCTGAGTTCCGCCACTTGTCTACGGTGTGTGATCTAGGGCAGCCTCCCTGAGTCTCATTTTTCTCATCTTTAAAGTGAGGGTGATGATTGTAACTACTTCACAGAGTTGTTATGAGGATTAAATGTGACAATCCTTGTGCAGTTCTTAGCCCTGCATTTGAAACCAATTAAGCACCATATGAATTTTTCCTGCTGTTGTTATTGATTATTTCCTCCATATGATTTATAAGCTTCTTGAGAATAGGGACTGTTGTGTTTACCATTAGATCTCCAGCCTCTATTACCGTGACAGACCAGAGTGTTGAACTGACATGAATTCATTCCCCTGGCGCCCATTTATTCTCACTATTCCTTCCTGCCTCCCTTGCGTGCATGCATGCCTGTGTGTACCACCCCCGCTACACTGACTGTGCATGGACAAGAAGTAGTAAAATAACTGCAAAAGAGTATTAATTGTGTGTCATCCTGTGGTCTTTTGATGGAGAGTACAGTTTTGAGGCACTATCAAAAGACTTAGAAATAACTTTGTTAAATGAATCCACACTAAATAATGGAATTCACTACAGCAGACTCTTGTGTATAATGGCAGATAATTTGGGAGAGAAGAGGCTAGAGGCTCACCAGCATGATTTCAAAGTAATAGAAGATGCTTCGGACTCGCACTGAGGGCTGCTTTGGAAGGGGAAGGAGGCAGAGAAATGTTAGTGTAGACATTTTTGATGGACTATATATAGGACATGGCGGAAAAGAAAGAAGTGATGCAGATGATTAAACGCCCAGACCAAGGCCTGAAAAACTAAGTTAACAATATGATAACGATCTCAGTTCACAGTGAGCTAAGTATCAGTGTCAGCAAGAAATCTAAATGGGGAGAGTGATGGAGAGGAGACTAGATACACCTCCAAGTGGGCTCCTCCAACCCCTCTCGGACCTGGAGCAGCGCCCCCTGAGCTTGCTGATTTATGCCTCATGCTCACTTTGGAAAGGGCTTGAGGCAGATCCCCAGCAGTTCTGTGAGTCAGAAGACATTGCTTGGGCTCCTCTGGGCATGGGAAGGAAGGCTGAGTTTTTGATCCATAGGACATGGATATCTTAAAAATAAAAATTAAGTCTGCAACCTTGTATCCTGAAAGTGCCGTGCACCCCAGTGAACATATCTTGTGCAAATCGTTGCCATTAGGAAAGACAAGGTCACCGACGTGGTTTTTGCTTTCATGCCCTGGCCGTATGTACTTTTCAGGGGATGGAGGGACTGGTGGTGCTCTGATTGCCTGTGGTGTCCAGCCACAAGCTCCAGGTTAAGCTGCTCACTAGCTCCCTTGGACTTAAGTTTCCTCATAACTAGAAAAGGAATAATCATGTCAAATTTACTAAGGATTTTGAGAATTAAAATTTTTTTAGCACAGTGATAATCAGAAGGAAAGGTGCTACGTGAGGACAAATTTCTATGAGTTTCACAATGACGAATGGATTAAGCCCCATTTCCTGGTACCTAGGACTTATTTGTGGATGCTTCCTGCCTATTGACACCTTCCTACTGTCAGGTCGACTGGGGCAGAAAAAAGTGGTTCTGTTGGCTACAGAGAAGTCTGAGAATAGAAAGGCAGGAAGTCTGGGATCAAGGAGAGCCTCTCCAATATGACTAAATATCTCCCAGGGGCTTTATTTCACCTACTGCAGTTAGTTCTGATATTTTCTCATGGAGGGGTTCCTTGAGGCTGCGCTTGACACTGCCCCAGCCACGCTAGTGTATCACAGGTCCAGCTGCTGGAACTGCCATTCCCATGGATGCTTGTCATAGAGCCACATTCAGACTTGGACTCAGCCATATCGGTGTTATGATAGTGTATATGCCATAGTCTGTCCCAGAAAGCATCCAGCCAAGTACTATGAAAAATAGATATTTATTGAAGAAGATAAAAGAAACATTATAGATAGGACAATGATACCTCCGTCCCCTTCAAACTGTTCTCTCAATCACCATCAGCTGCTCTGTTGTATTTTCCTGAATCTCCTCAACAGTCTGAAATCTCTTCCCTTTCAAAGGTGATTTTAGTTTTGGGAAAAGCCAGAAGTCATGGGGTGTCAAATCTGGGCTGCAGGGGCACTAAGTTACCTGAGTGATTTGATATTTCACCAAAAAACTCTGCATAAGACAGGATGCATGAGTGGGCATGTTGTCTTGCTGAAGCTGCCAATCACCAGTTGCCCATAGCTGTGGCCTTCTGAATCATCTGAATAGTTTATGTGGAGAAATGTTCAAGCTTAGTGCAAAATTTGATGCAGATTCATTGCTCTACTCAGTCATTTTGAGTACGACAGCCACACAGTACACATGCTCACTCAACAGTGTCAACTGCCCCCACTTACTAGTACAGTGAAGTCATCATTGTTCATGCATGTGCATTCCAATGCACTCTCCTTGGCTGTCAGGCTTCATTGATGTCACTCAAACCACTCTCGTTATATTAACAATGGCTGGACTTTTTCTAGACAGACCTCATGTGTTCTAATATGGTTCAATGCAGTTCTATTCAATTTATGATTTATTTAGCCCTGATTAATTTTTTATGCATAATGATTACAATACTGTATTCATTTATGTTGCAATATTGGACACACTGTTTTCATAGTCAGAAGGTTTTTTTAATAGTCTTGAGAAGTAATGCTAACTATGGAACAAAGAGATTTTTGTTCAAATTCAAATAAAAATTATTGGTATCATACTCAGCCTTTGGACAATTATTGCTAATAATTTGAAGCTGTCACCAAAAAAACCTCAATATTCTTTTTGCCAGAGTTCAAAATGGTTTAACATGTCTTAAAAGAGAAAAGGATATACAAATTTAAATTATCCTTTTCCCCTTTGAATATAGGCAGGTTTTTTTTTTTAAGTGGTGTACTGTTCCCTTCCCAGTACAAAGCTAACAGATTCAGAAACAGGGTGACTTTATCTACTCCAGATGAAGATTTTATGATGTTTTACCCAAATATATGTGCTTAAAAATAATATGGGAATGGTGGACTAAAGAACTTGGAAAATTTTCTTCCCAAAACGCAATGATAAAGTTGGACAAAATTATCCAAACCAACCATTTATGGACTCCTGAAATCAGCCACCAGCATCCAACACTTTGATAAGCTTTTACTTATGAAAAACTACAGAACTACAGGTAGGAACAGGGGACGTCTATGGCATTTTAGCCTGGGGATGCTCTCATCTCCTTATTCTCAGCTTCTTCAGAACTAGCTGCAAAAACCAGAGCTTTGTTGTCAGAGGCTGATTACTGGATTTGGAGCAGTGCAAAATGTGGAATAACTCCACAATATTGGGTGTTGTCAGAAATATTAACGATCTTGATCTCAATGGCAAACAGGGAGCAGCAGCACTGTAGTTAGCCTAAGGCTGTGATCCTGGTCGGATCATAGAAGTAAAACAACAACAACAAAGGAATTAGAATTAAACTGGTGCATTATGAAATATTTATCTAATGCAATAGAAGGCAGTAAAGGATGAACAAGGGAACAAAATCATTGGCCATTGTGGTAGGTAGAATAATGGCCCCCCAAATATGTCCAAATCTTAATTACTGTAATCAGCATTTTACCTTACATGGCAAAGGGAATTAGATTGCAGTTGAAATGAAGCTTGCTAATCAACTGACCTTCAGGTAGGAAGATTGCCTGGATTATCCAGGTAGGCCCAATATAATAATAAGGGTCTCTAAAAGTGGAAGAAGAATGTGTAAGAGTTCATGTCAGGATGATGCAATGAAAGAGCCTCAACCAACGACAGCTGGTTTGGACAGTGTAAGAGGACCATGAGCCTAGGAATGCAGGCAGCCCCTAGAAGACAAAAAAGGCAAGATAATGGATTTTTCTTTAGAATCTCTGAAAAGGAACACACAGCTTCATTAACACCTTGCTTTTAGCCCAGTGAAACTTATATCAAACTTGGACCTCTAGAATTATAGGATAATAAATTTACATTGCTCTAAACCTTGAAGTTTGTAGTAATTTGTTACAACAGCAACAGGAAACTAATACAGAATAAATATAAAAACAGCAAAATGGGAGATATAAATCCAAACACACCAAATTCCATTAAATTTGAGTTGATGAAATATTCAAATTAAAAGGCAGATATTGTCAAACCATATAGGAAAACGAGGTCAAGCTCTATGCTATATATGAGATGCATTTTAGATTAAAAGACACATAGAAGCTGAAAGTTAAAGAATAGAAAAATATATTCCAATCAAATCATAATGAAAAGAGACTAAATAGGCTATACTAATATCCTGCAAAATAGAATATAAGACAAAAAATGTTACTGGAATCAAAGAGGGATGTTTTATAATAAAAATATACTCAATTCTTTAGGATTACATAATAATTATAATTCACCTAACAACTAAGCCCCAAATACAGGAAGCAAAAACTGACAGAAATGAAAGGAGAAATAGACAATTCAACAATAATAATTAACTTCAATACCCCACTCTAAATAATTGATAAAATAACTATACATAAAATCAAAAGGCTATGAAAGACTATAACAACACTATCAGCCACTAGAACTAGTAGACATTTATAGAACACTATGCCCAATGAAAGCAGAACATACATTCTTTAAGCAGGCATGAAAATATCTTTAGGATAGACCATGCATTAAGCCATAAGACAAGTCTCAATAGATTTTTAAAAGACTGAAATTACAAAAGGTATGGTTTGAGAACACAATGGTATTAATTTTGAGATCAACAACAGAAGTAAATTTAGAAAATCTGAAAATTCTGGAATTTAAGCAACATGTTGCTTTATATGTAACTTATGGGTCAAAGAAAAAAATCACAACATAAATTAGAAAATATTTTGAAATGAATGAAAATAAAAACACAACATATCAAAAATTTACAATATGTTGGTAAGCAGCCTTTAGAGGGAATTTATAGCTTCCAATATCTATATTAGAAAATAAAAGTGATCACAAATCAATAATAGAAGCTTATGCCTTAGCAAGTTTTTAAAAGGAAAACAGACTGAACGAAAGACAGCAGAAGAAAGGAGAGACTAGAGCACAAACAAAAACAAAAAGCGAGAGAAAAATCAATAAAGCCAAAAGTTACCTTTTTGAAAACGTCAATGAAATTGACAAACCTCAACTAGAGAGATCAACAAAAGGAGATTAAGACACAAATGGCCACTGGGGATGGAAGCAGAGACACTGCAACCGGTCCTACAGAAATTAAAATAATGTAAGGAAATACTTTGAACAACTTTATGCCAACAAATGAGATGAAGTAGCCTTGTGAGACATAAATGATCAAACTGATTAAAAAAAGAAACAGAAAATCTGAACAGATCCCCAACAAATAGAGAAATTGAATTAGTAATTAAAAATGTTCCCCAAAAGAAAATTCCAGATCATGATGGGCTAACAGGTGATTTCTACCAAACATTTAAAGAATAAACAATGTTAATCACAAAATCATTCAGAAAATGGAGGAAGCACTTTCCAACTCATTCCATGAGACCAGTATTACCATGATTCCAAAACCAGAAAAGACATAAGCAGAAAAGAAAACTACAGATCAATAGCCCTCAGGAATACAAATGCACAAATTCTCAACCAAGTATTAGCAAACTAAATCCAGCAACTTACGAAAAGGATTCAACATTATGAACAAGTGTATTTTATCTCTGGGATGTAAGATTGTTTTAATATCATAAAATCAATTAATATAATACATATAAATATTATAAAGGATAAAAACCATAGGATTATTTTTGTAGAAACAGGTATAACATTCTATAAAATCCAACCAAGAAAGTAGGAATAGAAGGATAATTCCTTAGTCTGACAAAAGGCATCTATGAAAAATGTACAGCTCACATATTTAATGTTGAAATACTGAATTCTTTCTTCCCAATATCAAGGATGATATCAAAGATATCTTGCTACTTCTGTTCAACACTACACTAGAGTATCCTTTAAGTGTAATTAGAGAAAAAACATAATATAAAGGCATCTTGATTGGAAGAAAGAAAGGAGGTAAAACTGTCATTATTCACAGATGACATGATCTTGTATATAGAAAACCATAAGAAATACACACATACACACACACACACACACACACACACCCCACCCTACTAGATATATAAAAATCAATTGTATTCAGTGTAGCACTAACAACAAACTATCCAAAAATGAAATTCAGAAAATAATTCTATTTAAAATAATATCCAAAAATCAAATATTTAGGAATATATTTTAAAAAAGAAGAGGCTTGCTTATATGCTATAGAGAACATTGCTGAGAGAAATTAATAGAGAGATATACCAAGTTCATTGATTAGAAAATTCAATTTTTGTCAAGATGGCAATTTTCCCAAAACTGATCTATAGAGTCAACACAATTTGTATCAAAATGCCAATAGGCATGTTTGCAGAAATTGACAGGCTGATCCTTAAAAAGTTCATACTTTTTAATGTATATATTAGAAACCTCAGCAAGGTTTTTCTTTTTGGTTTCTTTTCTCTTCATCTTAGTTTTTGTGGGGAGGGGGATGCTAACATTTCTATGGAAATGCAAAGGACTCAGACTAGCCCAGACAATAAGACAATTTTGGAAAATAAGAACTAGGTTGGGGGACTTCTACTTCCTGATTTTAAAACTGTATAGAAATTTAGCAAGGTAGTATGGTACTGGCATAAGGATATTCATATATTTATATTAATGGAACAGAAGAAAGAATCTAGAAATAAATTCTTACATTTATGGTCCATTGATTTTCTATAAAGGCACTAAAGCAATTTAATGGGAAGAAAAAGATAGTCTTTTCAACAAATTGTGCTGGAGCAATTGGCTGGCTACAAGCAAAAAGATGAACTTAATCCTTAATGTAAGGGCTAAAATTATGAACTTCAATAAGAAACATTGGAGAAAATCTTAGTGCATTGGATTGGGAACAGCATCAAAAGCAAGATCCATAAATGAAAAAAATGATAAATTGAACTTCATCAAAATAGAAAACTTTTGTACTTCAAAGATCACCATCAAGAAAGTGAAAAAGAAAACCCATGGAGAACTGGGAAAAAATATTTACAAATCATGTATTTGACAAAGGACTTCCATCCAGATTGTATAAAGAACTCTTACAGCTCAATAATAAAAAGTAAACCTACGTGGAAGATTTGACTAGATAAACAAATGGTTAAAAAGCACATAAAAAGATGAGTCATTAGGGGGAATACAAATTAAAATCACAATGAGATATTACTGCATACCCATTTGAATAGCTATAATAAAATGGAGAGAAAATAACAAGTGGAAGTAAGAATGTGGAGAAACAAGAACCTTCTTCATACATTGCTGCTGGAAATATAAAATAGAACATTTTATAAAATGTTCAACATAAGCTTACATCGGATCTAGTGATTCCACTCCTGGGTACCGAGCAAGAGAAATGAAGCCATATGTTCACACAGACTCATACATGAATTTTTATAGCAGCATTATTCATAATAGTTCCAAATTAGAAACAATCGAAATGTCCATCAACAAGTGGATGGATAAACAAATGTGATACAATAAAATATTATTCTGCAATGGAAAGGAATGAATGACTGATGATGCTACAATATGAGTGAACTTCAAAAATGTTATGCAAAGCCAGGGTCAGCAATGCTTTATTTTAGAAGGTGAGATAGTAAATATTTTAGGCTTGTGGACCATATGGTCTGTGTGGCAGCTTCCCAGCTCTGCCTCATCATGCTAAAGCAGCAATAGAAAATATGCAAGTGATTGTGTTCCAATAAAACTTTATTTACAAAAACAGGCAGCAGGTAGTTTGAGGACTCCTGTGCAAAAGGAAAAAGCCAGCTATAAGAGACCCAACACAGTATGATTCCATTTTTATGTAATGTCTAGAAAAAGTAAATCTACGAAGACACAAATAGATCCATGATTGCCTGACTTGGGGTTGGGAACAGGGAAGGACTGCAAATGGCCACTAAGACTATTTTGGGGGTGATGGAAATGTTCTGCAATGGGATTGTGCTTATAGTTGCACAGCCCTATAAATTAACTAAATATTAGTGAATTATACACTTAAAATGGGTGAATTTCATGGTATGTAAGTTGTATCTTAATAACCTGTTAAAAATATGTATACTTTCACTTATTTTTGTTTCTGCTCTTTTGCTAGATTGGGTATGTTATCCTTATATTATTACTTTGATCTTCAGTAAAAAGACATATTTTCTTAGTGACTCTAGTGTCCAAGCTAAGAGCAGTGCTTAGAGAGCTGTATAAATGCCTTTTAACTTTGAACTCTTCCCTCTAGAGCAAAAGTTGATATGAGTTAGGCAAGTGCTTTTTGAACTCTTTCCCAGGGGTCCCATTATAAGGAAAATCCTAGTTAGAATTTGGCAGGAGACTTTCTAGCATCCTCAAGGCCACAGTATCTGGAACCAAATGTCAGGGGCTGTGATTTTGAAGGTGAATAATAATGGAGGTTTTAATTGCATGTATTTTCATCCTATCTTCTTTAAAGTTTCTTATAATAACTAACCTAGACTAGAGTTGATTAATTCATCTGATGCTTAAGGGATTGTCCATGGCTTTTGAAGTATATTTTATGCAAATAAGAAAGCATTAGAGTGTGCCAGTCGTCCGCTGTGATGATTGCATCTTCATCATGTGATCAGTCTCAGACGGTTTCGGGACTCAACAACTCAAATTCTGCCTTGGGATCATTGCCTAACTGCACACTGCATCTTACAGGACAGTGTTAGTAAATGTAGAACCAATGGCATTTCTGGTACATAAGCAGGCTGTCACAGCACTAAAAATGACCTTGCTGGTGACAGAATTGATCTGCTGATTTGGCTTTATTTTCCTCATCAGAGAGCATTTCCTAGGCTGTGGTTGTGAGAGAAAACAGTTTTTTCTCTGGGATGATGTTAGGGAATGAGATCTAATGAACGACTTCACTGTACGATGGGGATGCTATTAAATCCTTGCTCTTCAACCTGTGTATAAGAGCTGGGTCTCAGAATGTGCAGGAGCCAGAGGAAAAAATGTGTCACCTCAGGAGGATGTGCTGTTCACTGCCATAGGCTTTTAGAACATTGGCTGAGCTTACTGAACATTATATAGCTGGAGAGGACCTCTTAGACAAAATATAAATATTGTTTTGTCTCCACTGTAGCCCCTCCACCTTGTATGCAAAGATTCCTGTAGATGAACTGTGTGTAAAGGATTTGATGCTTTAAATCCTTGTAATGAAGATATTACTGAACATTACTGGCACCAATTAACATATTGTCCGTATGTTAGTCCTATATGCATTGTCATCTTTTATTTAAAATCTTTTATAGACTCTGAGTCTATAGGAAGATTTTTGCAGTGGTTTGGTTTTCATTTAGATGAGAGCTCAGGTTCCTCCAGGCAAGCAGAGACAGAGACAGGCTTTTTAAAAACTCTCACAGGCTCACTGTCTCCTAAACATGGGCTAAAATGGCCTAATTTACCCAGGGCTGTCCTAAGAGTGAGGGAAAAGCTTCTGTGTGAAGTCTCCTTACCTGTACTTAATTCTTTCCTCCCTCCCTCCCTCCCTGGTGGGCAAGCATGGGAAACAGTTGTGATTACATCAGTATGATTACATAGAATATTAACTATAAATAATAACAATTATAATTTTAATTAAATAATTATTTATAAATCATTAACAATTATAATTTTAATTAAATAATTATTAATAAATAATTAACAATTATAATGTTTTAACCCTCAGAATGATGCTTTCACTGTAGTATATTTCCTAGGCCTTTTAACCCAGAGGCTCCCTGCCTCTGAAGAGTAAAAGACAGTTGTTGGCTTGAGTTTGGGAGAGGCACACAAGGGCCATCTTCATTTCTTCAGACAGCATTTTCTCAGCACCCTGCACATTCCTCCACAGGCTACTTGACAGAACTTCAAGTCCAAGAAGTTAGTTTACTTTTGGAAAATTATTTTTCTAACCAACATGACTTCACACCATGCTGTGTGAATTAAGGTCTCTGCCCTTAAAATTGGGCAAAATTTGATGAAAAAAAAAATAAGTCAACCTTCATAAAGGTTAGGAATTGATATGGTTCATAAATTCATATTTATATTAACCAAATACTTTGGCTCAGTTTGTAGAAAACAATTTTGTATAAGTTTCCGGTAGACTGTTGGATCATTTCTAGACTATGGAGTCATTTCTTGGGAAACAGAATAGAAAAAACTTTCAGAATTTGTGGTTTTTAAAAAAGGACTTTCTCTAGCTACCCCAATGAATAGTGACAGTAGCACAGTCTTAGGGAATGGAATTCTTGGGAGCTTCTGGTACCTTCTGGCAGTTGCACCTCAGTTAGTAAGTGTTGGCCCGATCAGCAAAACATGGATTCTGGAGGGAAGAAAGATGAAATCCTATATGGGAGTATAGTCCTATGTCGAAGACATGAAGGTGCCTGGGTAGGACAAAGAGTAACTCTGAAGTTCTGAAACACATTTTAAGAATTGTTAGTAGACTATTTGAAAATTTCAACACTGAGCATTGAGCAGCCATCTTCTGTTGAGATGATACAAATAGACTTTGTCTGAAATATTCTCAGGAGACACATAAGACAGGCAGAGCCAATCCCCTCCCAGGGTGGAGGGAGCCCCAAGGATGGGGCCTCATGTGCGGGGTGTTTTTCTGAAACTGAAATTTCCACAAGTGTGTACAAGCTTCTCTTCTCAGTCCTCAGTTACTAACCTGAATGTACTTTAACAATACCTCAAGTCTTGTGGTTACAGACCCTGAGGAGGGCGGGAATGGGAGGAGAAGTGTGGTAAATTCCAAGGCAGGGAGGTTCAGGAACCTCCTGACTCAGGAAATACCAAAGTCATCCAATAAACAGAACCAGTCTGTGTTGGTATGTTTATCCTCAAATGATAGTGTGAATGAACGATCTTGGATTTTAAAAAGTAAAAACAATTGAACAGATTGAGTAAGTCCCCACTGGGTTAAAATCCTTTGCATGAAGGGAGATGTAAAGCAAACCCAATGCTGAGGCTTGAGCGTGGGACCTCAGAGTAGGGCCCAAGATCTGCTGATGTTGAATTACAATAATTTGAGAACTGCTTCCTCCATCTTGCTTCCAATATGGATCATCATTGGAAAGCCCATCTATCAAAGAATTCCTTGGAAGTATTTCCAAGCATCCTCAGGGCTGTTTCCCCTGCCTTTGCTTGCCTGCTCATGCTCCTCCAGGCCAGATGTCACGACCTAACTACATCAAACCCTAGCTGCTGGTCCTCGGTGCGTCTGCTGCAAAAGTTTTGGCCAATGCACAGAAATGCTGCTGAGAAACCTGCTCCGTAGCAGCCATCCTGGGGCTGGTATGGATCACTGCTAACTTGACGAGACCACTGCTCCCCCTTTCCCTAAAGCCCTGAGACCTACTCTAGGGCACCAGTTCAGACTCCCCTTTGCTTCTGGTGATTTGACTCTTAACAGCTCCCACTGTCCTTTCCTACAGTCTGAGCTGATTTTGTCTGTGCCACACAGGTCCCCTTGATGCATCTCAGTGTCACTGAAACTTAAAGGAAAGGCATTGGGTTGCATTCTGTTGGCACTCAGGGGACCTTATACAAACTCTCGGATGCAATCAGATGCATGGAACTGGTGTTACCCAACAACCCCAAGGAGCACCCAGGACCATTGGGCAAAGTGACACTTCATTCCTCCTGACAAAGGCTCTTGCCTGCTTACAAATACTCTGAGGGTTCCTTGAGTATGATAAGCAAGAGAGACATAGCCTCCATTGCCCCCTGTGAGGGAGCGGCAGCACTGAGGAAAGGCCTCTGTAAGGGAGGGATCCATGGAGACTGAGGTGCTAGAGGGAAGGTTGGGGAAGGGATGGGGGACAGGTGACGGATGATACCAGGGAAGCGAGGGTATCAGATGCGTGGTGGAAGACCTGAGCTTTGTCTAAGGAGACACTGAGGAGGGGACTTTAGGGGCATCTAGATAAACACCTCCTGTTACCAAAGAGGAAACTGAGACCCTGAGACATGAAGGGACTTTTCCAAGGTCATTCAGGTGTGAAGGAAGAGTGGGAAGACAGAATTGCAGAGATTTTGAAGGAAAGGGAAGTGAAAGTGCCTCTTGATCTCCCTCATGAGGTGACTGAGATCTGCAAGTCGCAGGTGGCAGGTGGCGTGGCGAGGTGGGCTGAGGGAAGGAATGGGGTGGCCCTGACAGCAGGCGCTGTGCTGCCGTATTATGCTGCTTTCAGCACTGCTGAGTTGTCTGATGTTGCCCTCAGAGGACGAGGGGATGGCTCTAAAGCTCTTGGTGTAAGGAACCAGGGGCAAGTCATCGATTAGTCAGCCCTGTTAATTTCCTGGAGTAGAGTGATACTGGGAGATGCTCAGAGTCAGTCTGGAATCCTGGAGGGTCTTTAAACTGCACACTTGAGTACACAATCAGATGGCAGAGATAGTCTCCTTGTGGCACCTTCTGTAAGTTTCAAAGCAGGTACAGGATTCAAAATGAAAGGTTACATAGCAGCTGCAGACATGAATACCTGCATTCTGACCCTCCGCCTCTCTGCTGCTGGCCTCTGGGGCACGGGAGGAAAAGCAGAAGCCAACCTGGCGAGTTCCGACAGTGTGATCAGAGAGACGCAGAGTATGGAGCAGCCAACACGGTAACTGGACGGGGACAGAGTGGAGCCCTTGTCTGGAGAGACTCCCAGAGTTGGGCTGCCTGAGCGCACATTAGGACCTCAGATCTCCACCCTCTTTCTCTGTCATCACATGGCTTTTCCCCTCCAAGTGTGTCTGTGTCCAAATTCCCCTCTTCATATAACCGCGTTTTTTTAAATAACCAATCATTGGATTTAGGACTGACCCTAATCCAGTGTGAAATCTTAACTTGATTACATTTGCAAAGACCCTATTCCCAAATAAAGTAACATTGACAGGTACTCAGTGGACATGAATTTTGGGGGACACTTTATTTCGGTACGGACCTCCACATCTGATCTATAAGCATGCCTTACCTTAGCCCCTTTGTCTCCAACAATTCTTGTCGCTCCTGCCACAACCTTGGTCCAAATCTGCCTGACCTGGACTGGCTGGGTTACTGCCTCATGCCTGGTCCACTTTTGCCCCATCCAGTCCACGCGACTCAAGGCAGCCAGAGTAGCCTCTCCAAATGTAAATCAGATTTCACGATTCTCCTGCACAAAGCCCTCTGGTGGCTTCCCAACACCAGAGAATAAGGTCCAGCTCTTCAGAGCTTCCAGGTTAGTGAACGCATGGAGATTTGGGGAGAATGGTGAGCCTAGAGGGGCCGCGGAAGCTCTGTACCCTCTCCCCACCCCTTGCTCTATGCATCCCTTGCATTTGGCTGTCCCTTTTATAATAAACTGGTGATATAGAAAAAAGAGAGAAAGAAAAGTCATCCAGCTCTTTAGTTTGGCTTGAAAGATACTTGGTGATCTTGCTCCTTGTGGAGCTTCACCGCCCTTCCGCTGCCCCCATATTGGCTGGGCTGCAGCCGCACTGGGCTGTTTTCTGTCCCTCAGTCACGCTGAGCTGTCTCAGGGCCTTTTCATTCACTGTTCTGCTGAAACACCCTTCTCCCAGGTCTTCAGCGAGCCACCTCCTTTTCAACATTCAAGTCCCAGCTCATGTGTCCCCTACCTGGAAAGGCCTTCCTCAGCCCAGCCTAGTGAATGTGCTCTCTCTCATGGGAGCCTGTTGACCCTCCACGTAGCTCTTTTAAGTATCTGAATTTACTTCATTTATTTGTGTAGACATATTTATAGCACTGACAGTATATATCTATTATTTGTATCCTCCAGTAGAAGGCTGGTTTCTGTGAGCTGCTAATTAATTTTCCTTGCCCACAGCTGTACCCCCGCTCCTACAAAAACTGTTGGCACAAAGATGCTCAATAAGCATTCTGTGTCTACTAAAATTTTGTGTTTTGTGGCTTCTACCCTTCCTACCAAGGTACGTTTTATTTTTTAATAATAAAATCTGCCATTTTTATTAGTTAAAAAAGCTTTGGATACATTCTGATATTTTAACAATTGAGAGCGAGAAAGTAGCCTGTTTTCATATCCTCTCTCCAATCATCTCTAAAATTCTCTGTTTTAGTTTCTGCAAAATATTTCAAAAAGCTTTGTGGTCATCCCCCGCCCCCCAACTCCTACCCCCAGCACCTGAATACACAGGTGTGTCCTTACTCACAACCTTATATACACCCTCCTGGGTAAGGAGCTACCATCCCAATCCACCCCCACCCCCGATTGTGGAAAAGCGTTTCTAGATGTGTGGAGGATTCTGTAGAAAGATATATAGCAGGATTTTAAAAGTTACCATTATTTTGGTTTGTGGGGGAAACTGACCTCATACCAAGGATGTGAGCATTGTTCTGCATCAGGCTGAGTCTCATCCTAGCCAGAAGGCGTACTGAGGTGCCCATCAGGGAGTTCGAATTTATGTACAGAAAAGTCTTTCAGAAAAGTCTCTTCAGACTTTTCAGATAGGTGGTTATGAAGTTGGGCAGAAAACTATCGGGAAACTTAGTTTGTTATTTTGTATGTGTGTGTGTTCTTCAAGTTAACCATTTCTAGAATACTCTCTATTTCAAAGGCCTCTTTGGGTAATACTAGTTCTGACCAGGAGTGTTAGATATTTGTTTTTTTAGAATAAATTGCTATATTTTGGTATTCAAAGCAGTTCACGTTATTGTCTCACAAACCTATGTCACCTTTAAGTTTCTAGACTATTTCTTTCCTTCTGGCCTCAGCAATTTTCTCGAAAAGTCAACTTGCTTACTCTGTACTTTCCTTCACATCAGCTCCTCAAGTGCTCCCTCTTGCTTTGGCAGAGGCCACCGCCACGCTGCGTCCCGGCAGTGCCTTCTCGTTATATTTCCACACCCGCGTCAGGCCTGGTGGCAGCTGTGGCATGAGGGCTCAAATCACACAGCAGCAATTAGGCGCAACTTGCTCTCCCTGAGAACAGCTTCTCAGGGCATGTGCTTCAGTGGGAAGAGCCTGGATTTTAGAATCGAACAATCTGGGCATACATCCTGGCTCTGCTTTTACTTTTTGTGACCTTGGGTGGCTGTTGAACTTCTCTGAGCCTGTTTTCTCATTTGTAAAAGCAAGAACTATGTTTTATGGAATTGCGAGAAATAAAAGAAGAAATACACAGGGGTTCTTCCATAAGTTTTATTTTGAACTCAGGATGAAATCATTCCTTTCAGAGTCTAAGCAGAGATCTGAGGCCACCCTGTGGGTGGGCCTCGTGCCAGGCTGAGCTGAGTGGTCGGCCTGGTAGGTCCACCTGAATCATATTTTCGATGGGAGGACACAGAGGGTGTGGGCATGTCTGACGTTATGTGCCGTGGAACCCATAGCCCATGAGGCCTGACTCCCCACCCATTTGCTTAGCACCCTGAGCAAAGTACTTGACCCCTTGAAATTCTTGTCCTCACTTGTGGGACAGAGCAAGCCCGCCTGCCTCTGCTGTGTGCTGATTCCACAAGACGTGTGAGTTTTCAGGGCATCACGCCTGAAAGACAGGGCCCTCCTCTCTGCTGGCTCAGAACCATGGCTGCCTTTCTCCATCCAGAAACTGTGGGAAGGAGTTCATAGACCCGGGGAATTTCAGGAGGGGTCTGTGGAGTCCTGACGGAGAGTCTGTCACATAGATGCTGGTGGCCCCCTAGCAAGGATGACATGTAATTCCCTGGTTTAGAGCCCTTCCTGTTGACCGAGCTTCCCTGGGATAAAGCCAGAAATCCTAACAGGACACATAGACCCTGTTAGACCTTAGACTCCATGGGAAGCAGCAGCTACAGGAATGAGCAGTGTCCCTGCCCCGCTCTGGGCATAGGCAGCAGAGGGGCCCGGCCAGGACGTGCGGATTCGTCATCATCCTTTAGGGCCCTGACTCCTTTCTGTCCAAGACTGAACGGCCACCCTTCTCTGAGCTCCGTGCTCCAGCGCTGATGTTCTGCACAAGTTAACAAACAGGATGATCACTTCAGGGAGCATTGACTCCTAAATACCTGCTCTGGCAAGTTTGCAGGCAAGGCACCGCCCACCCTCCAAATCAACTATGCTATATTTCCACAGCCATTCTTCTTGGACCCGCCTTACCATCTCCTTTGGAGCCCACACCTGGCCTGATGAAATTGGTTCCCAGATTGTTGTTGGGCACATGGCCACCAGCTGAGGATTATAGTTGCTGGCTGTTCTTTTAAACAGATGTGGCCATAGAAAGAAATGCCAGCAGTGGCAGGTACCCAGGTTTCCTTCCTGTGGTCTTTGCCTTGGCTTGCTGTCTCTCTAGAAGGATCTGTCCTGAGATCAGCCTCTGCTGCAAGTCTTTGCTCAGACGCCTCGTCCTGAGCAGCTAGCTTGAAAGTCAAAAGCTCCCTCCCAGCCTTCCGGCCCATTTCTCACGTTCTGTGTTTTTCTCTCCCATCACTTTTCTCAGTGTACTACAGGGTTCATTCCTGCGTTACTGTTCTCCCGTGCTCCCAAATGTGATCTCCATGAGAAGAGCGGTTCACGTTCTTTTTCTAGTGACAGGGATTCGGCACCTAGAACACAGCTGTAGAAATGACTCTAAAAGAAATGCCCACTGAGACTTCCACACTGCCCATGAGGAGTTATCTGTACTCTACCCATCGTAGTGCTTCTGGCGTGGCTGGTAAATTTAGCAGATTGGAAATACTTGACTTTTCCCCCCAAGACTCCGACATAGCTCTAGTCTCTTTTGAAACAGCTAATTACTCTAAGTCCAGCCTAAAAGTGGATCTATGTGAAGCAGAAACATTGAGTCCTTCAACAAGTACCACTGGTTCTCCTGCGGAGTCGCGCCGCATTAACACCTCTCCCCATCCCGGCCCAGCCCTGGGATCACCAGCCCGTCCTCCGAGGCCACACTGTGCAGCTGGTGTCGCCTCTGCTGGAGCAGCGCCTGGTCGGACTCCTGTTTATCTCTGCAAATTTATCTTCACAACAATCCTTTGCTCGACCAAACTTTAGTCAGGTTTTTGAAACTCCTCCTAGGCCCATCCGTATATTTCCTTGTAAAATCCAGTTTTAGTAAGAACCCTGTTGAGTTAGTTTAATCTCCCCCCTCCCCAACATCTGATCGAGTTCCTCGTCCTACCCACCTCCCCCCCACCCCCTGCCCCATCACACATGTCTGACCAACTGGCTGTCCTCAGCGAGAACACTGGTAGGTCAGATTAGTCAGAACTCCCCCACCCCTGGTGTCTCCTCAGTGATTTTTCATCACTGGCCCCACTGGCTCCTGAGCTGTAACTTCCCAGGTGCCCACGGTGTATTCAGCATTGAACCCAACTTCCCCCCGCCACTGTAAAAAACCCCTCAGGGGTTCCTGTCAGGATGGTCCTGGATAAAGTCTGCCTCATCACCTGGGAAAAAAAGAAAAGAAAGGGAGGGAGGGAGGAAGGGAGGAACTAAGCAGGATGCATTTCTTAGAATCCATGAGAACAGTTCAGCTGACAGTTACTGATTTACTTGAAAAATGAGAGAGAAGGAAAGATACTGATTTTGCCACTCTTCATGTATTTTTCATCACAAATGATGGACCTGCTGAGCTTCTTTTCCTCCATCTAGAAGGATGTGTTTTTTCATTTTGTTACAGTTAATTACACTTAGAGAAAAATCTCAGGTTGACCTGTATTAGAAGAACTTAAAAAGAGAAGAATAAGAACACACTTTAAAAAAGGTTTTAAAAAAAACAAAAACAACATAGCATTTGTTCATTGCTCATTAATATCAATAGGGGCCACTCTGCAACATTTGTTCATCACATCTTTTGAAGAATAAAATTAAAATTTCCTTCTTGTTTCTATTTTCAACTGCCTTGCCTCCCTCCACACCACTTTATCGTATGATCTGCTCGTGGTAGATTTCAAATACGTAGTCTTCATGGTAATATGGTGAAAGACTGACCTTAAGTTGGTTATTAAGCATCTGCCAACACCGTCAGATCATTCCCATTGGGAAAGCTGCACTTTTTGTTAAGAAAAATACCTGCTGAGTGCCTATGTGCAAAGCTCAAGGGCCTACAAAGATGCTTCAGCTACAATCCCTTCACCTAGAAGCGTGTAGCTTAATGAGAGAGGTGGCACATCTGCCAATTTTTTTTAAAGGGAGGAATGACTTGTTCAGTGTCTGGGGAAAAGACCATGAAGTTAAACCATGAAGTTAAATCTCATTCTTAAATATATCAATACATACATGGTGATTTGGTTCTTATCACTTTCTCAGATGGCTTTGTTGCCAACATTAGTTTGATCAGTGCCTGCAACTAAAAAAGAATACACATCAGTTTGATAGATAGGAATCTTGTGACAGTGTTCTCAATGCGTGATGTTAGTAAAATAAACTCTCCTGGTACATGTAGAGTGTGGTTGTGCTGTCACACTTGGCAGGTGAAAGATGTTTAAAACCCCACAAGATTTGTTATTTGCTCTTCCAAAAATGGTGCAACAGCTTCTTGGGGTGAATCTCTGATTCTGGGGCAGAATGGCTTCTGTTTGGATATCGCTACCCATTAGCTATGTAGTTCATGTTTAAATTCAGAAATCAGTTGTCCAAGCAGCCCCCAATTTAGATGGGCGCCTGCAGGAAGGAGGAGATCTGGCCAGTCGTGGGAGATTATGGCTTTGAACCCATAGCTTTAAAGACTGAGAAATGGGGAGACAGTCCTGTCTGACCAGGAGCAGGGATCTGTGTGCTCCCCTACAGCAGGCCCACGCACGGCAGCTGAGCCCAGGAGAGCCCGTTAAGGCAATTTCAATTAGTGAGTTAGCAGTGGCCCCTTTCATAAAACGTGATCTATCAGGTTTTGCTGCAGGTCCATCCTTCAGATAGGTGGTTTGTGTATCTGGTTAAATTGTAGGTGGTTTAAATAGAATTGAGAGAATATTTCTCTCTAAGACCTCTATTGTTGATCAAACAGTGAAAAAGGTCCTTCAGGAAGAAAAGGAAGAGGTTGAGGTCTATCAAATCTTTACTGTGTTCATATATCCTTATAACTAGCATGTTGTCAGAAGTATATCGTGAGGGCCATTGTGCCAAAGGGATGGACGGATGAAGCCAGCCGTAGGGGAGAACTTTTTATTTTTTATTTACAACCTTGTGTGGCAACACTATTCCCCTCATGTTAAGAGTGAGGAGACAGAAGCACAGAGAGCTTAAGTAATGTGCCCAGAGTTTTACTTTTGGTTCATCCTAGAGTCCTATCAGGGATGACGTGCCCTGTGAAGGGTACGGCGGAAGGTGTGTCTTTGGAGTTTCCTTCCCTGGTTCTTGTGTTCCTGCAGCACTTGAAAGGCTGGTCCTACCTGCAGCTGACCCTTCTGTTGTGCTCCGGCCATCTTCGCCACCAGCTCTGGCCTGTTGAGGCAGGGCTCAGGGGCCCTGTTGAAGGTGGCTTAAGTGAGAACTTGGTCAACTTCCAAGAGAATTTTTGAGCCCTGTGAATGGCAGAAGGTGATGAGTTCTGAACAGCAAAGAGATGTTTGTGAACTTACCAAGCTATGATCTACATTTCAAAATTTCAAAAATGTGGTTATTAGCAGCAGTTATGAAGAACATCCAAGCAGTGTAATCAAATCCCAACCTAAATGGTAATAGAGGTTGGGATTTGAATTTATGAAAATTTTGGAGACTTTACAAAGAAAACCCTTAAGTGGCCTTCTTATGTGTGATGCTAAATAATCTGGAGAGCAGAAGAAAGTTCCTTGCCTTTCTTGCCTGTCTTTCAAAGTAAACTCCCCTCTCCACCCACCCCACACACAGACACAAGGGACAGTGTTGGTAAATGTATTCTTTTCTAAAATATTTTAAAAGCATAACAGCTCTCTCAAAATTACTTTTTTTCTCTTAACATTTAATTTAATTTCTGTCCCTTTCTCATTCCCACCTCTCACCTTTTCTGTTCTTGTCTCACTGATTAGCCATCCCTTCAGTTGTACATGTTGGTGGGGAGCTGTCTCATCCCACTTTTTCAGTGTTTTAAGAACTTTTGACACCGTCCCCAAAATGCTGATTCATTATTTCCCACCGCTCACTCCAGTTGAGACCTCTATTCTATAAATATACCTTCTCCATCTCCCATTCTCTTCATCTGCCTGACTTTTTTAGATAACATATATTCTCATCAATTGCTTGAAGGATATCTTTTTCTTAGAGTTCTGCCATCACAGTTTGTCCAGGTATGGTTTTCATTTATTTATCTGGCCTGGAATTCATTGTGATTCCTGAGCCTGAAGATTCATCTTTCATCAAGTCTGAAAAACCCTTTTCTTCCATTGCCTCTCTCAAACATTTTTTTCTCTTCTTCTGCCACATTACTAGACATATATTGAAAATTCTAATTCTTTACTGCATGTCTTTTACCCCCTCTTTTCTGTTTTCATCTCTTTAGCTCTTTGTACTGCATTTGGATAATTTTCTCAGATCTATTTTTCATATCTCTTTCTAGTTTGCTCTTTCTTTATTCAACTGGGTCTAATCTGTATTTATCTATCTGTTGGGTTTTAAATTTTAACTTGTCTGTTTCTCAACAATAATTGAAAGAATAATTGATTAATTTATAGAAGCTTTATATAGTTCTCATAAAATCGGACTTTTAAAATATTTGTTATTCTTTTCTCATATTTTCAATTCCCACTTTTATACCTTTAGTCTTTGTAAGCACTCTAATTTTGGTTTTCATAATTGTAGTACCTGAAATTCTTGGTAGTAGTGGTGGAGGGCGTTGAAAGTTCCTGATTCCTGTGTCTGCTGATCCTTGTTTATGGTGGAGGGTTTGTGTGATTTGTAATTGTGGATTGTGAGTTTTTCTGCAGGCGCTTTCTTGGTGGCAATCCAGTCTGGGCTGAGGTCGAGTGTGTGTCCCTTCAGAGAGGTTTGGTGTGTGCTTTTGTCGGGGGCCCCATGGCTATCACCAGCCTGGGCCACTTTCTATTTTTACTTCTCACATGGTTCCCATGAACATGCTCTTCCCATGAGCGTGGTTCAATCTGAGCTTCAAACCCACTTGAGGTGGGCTAGTGGTTTTCAGTCTCAGGGGGGCTTTATTCCAGCCCCAATGAGATCCAGGCTGAGGCAGAGAAGTTTCTTAACTGCCTCCTTGAGTAGGTTGGAGAATTTTTGTTGCTAGCCCATCCTTTCATAAAGTGGGTGATCTTCTGAGAGTTCCAGCTTTATATGGGAGTCTCACTTTCCATTCCTTCATCTGCACTTCGTGAAGGTCCTGGGGCTTCTTCTCTGTGTCCTCTCCTGATCCACGTGGATATTGAAATTTAAATCTTGTGTTACCAAGACTAGTGTCAGCCTCCCTCTCAGGGCAGCCAGCATCAGTTCAGAGACTCCGTTCTGGGTTTCTGGTCTCTGTATGTTTGACTCTGGAAAATTTCTTCTTTCCTTGAAACTTAGCTACATATTTAAAAACATATTTATTATATTTTACTCAGACTTGCAGATCTATCTATCTATTTATTATTTACTTATTTATTTATCTCCTCACCTGAGGACATGCTTAGTGATTTCAGAGAGAGAGGGCAAGTGAGGGGAGGCAGGGGCGGGGCATGGATGTGAGATAGAAACAGCAACTGGTTGCCTCTCATAGGCACCCTGACGGGGGACTGAACCCACAAGCCGCACTTGCCGGGGCCAGATTTTCAAAGTTTTTAATAGCAAAATATTTTTTCAAAATCTCAAGGTTGCCAAGAACACATCATCATCATCATCATTCTCTGACAGTGTCCACTGGTGGGTGGAAGGTGTCTGTCTATATGCAAAGAGGAGTATGGAGATGGGGACTCTGCCTTTTAGAAGCTCATAGATATTTTTCTAACTCATTTATAATTTCTGCAAACCTGTTCATTCAGTCTTTCACTCAATCATCCTTATATTCATATTATGTTCAATAAGTACTTAGTAAGTTTCTACTCTCCCGGCTTTCATTCACTTGTTGAACAAATATTTACTGTGTACAGAATATGCTACATGCCAGATATGTGCTCATGCTCAGCAAAAACATACCTGATCCCTGTCTCCATGGAGGGCACAAATATTCATTAGATAATCACATAGATAAATGTAAAATTGCAAATATGCCAGAAAGTAAATACGTGTGGTGCTGTGAGGTGTGTGATAAGGGATTTGTTCAACTCAGGCAAAGAAGGGCTACTTTGGGGAACTGAAATAAGAAGCGGGAGTGGCTCTCACGGAGAACAAATTTGAGGAGGGAGGAGCGACAGTGGAGACCAGAGGAAAGACGCTGGTAGCTCAATTCCAGGTTTGGCTTTGTAGGTAGGAAGACATGGGCGGATCTGAGATTTATTTAGCAGGTAAAATTAGCACAGAGATGGGCCAAGAGCAGCTCCAAAGCTTCAGACTTACCTAACTGGATGGCAGTTCCCTGATTGAGATAGGAAACGCTGGGAGAGGACGAGGCTTGGCAGAAAGGCCATGATTTTTTCTTTTGGACCGACCGCATTTGAGGTGTCTGAACCCTCTAAGAGGAAAGTGTCCAGAGGAAGCTGATTGTGTGGATCTGGAGCTTAGAGAAGACACCAGGGATGTAAATATGTCAGTAATTTTGTTACAAGAGATCATTAGATAAGGTTTCTGTGGAGAGATGAAACATACCCCTGGATGTGGGACGTGGGGGCTGGTGGCAGCTGTATGGGTGGTGAGCTGGGAGGAGGAGCTTGGAGTCGGAGATGAAAGGGGCGGCGGGGTGAATGGGCAACTTTCAGGAAGTTTGCCAGCGAAGTTACGTAAGGCTTGGTTTAATTTTTAAAGGATATCTATAACCAATAAATTGTGGTTAATTATGACTGGAAGGCAGAATCTTTTAAAATAGAAAAATATTAAAATGGTTTCTTAATAGTGAAAATACAGCAAAGATGGAGACATAGGCTGGCACAGAGAGGACAGAGTAGACGCTGAACCAGTAGGGAATTGTGATGATAGATAATATTTGTTGAGCTCTTGCTATTGCTTCAGGTGCCATTCTAAATGCTTAACATGTATTAAATAGCTCAATCTCCACAACACTCTATGGGGTAGGTACACTTTTTATCTCATGCAGGACATGAGGAAACTGGTCACCAAGGAGGTGACATAATTTGCATGGTAAGAGAACAAGGATTTAATCCAGACAGGCTGCCTGTGGAGTTCATGTTCTTAGTCACTAGGCAAGACTGCTTCTTGATATATGGGTGCAAAATGAATTATTCGTATCATCTGGAAGCCAAGATATGGGCTCATCCATCTACAAATATTGGAAATGTTATTCGTTATGTAACCGCTTTTGGAAAAAAGTACAAACTAATGCTGACTCAAATACTTGATAAAACTTCTCAGCTTTATAATATAGAACAAGACAGGCGTAAGTGGAAGTGTCATTAGACCACCTTTAGCTTTAATCAGTGCCTTTAATAAATATGTGCGCATTATTCAGTTGTACCTGGAACACTGTGTTGGACTCACTTCTGAGGGTAAGCAGAGTACACAACAGTCTGAAGCCACTTGCACCTCTCTGTGAAATGTGTCATTTGTGACTTTCATTAACCAGTGTCCTAAAGTAAGTGACATTTTCCAGGCCCCTGGGGACTGGCTTTAACTAGAACATGCTTGTGTTTCTTTTCCTCCTAAGGATTTAACAACACCGACAGAATATGCGACAAAGAGTTTATTATCCGTAGAACAGCCACCAATCGAGTACTGAATGTCCTCCGTCACTGGGTCTCAAAGCACGCACAGGTAATCAGTGGTCTCATTAATTATTTTCAAGAATTTTTTAAAAATCAACTTCCTAAGTCATTACACATGTACAATGCCTCCTGACTCTTTGGAGTTAGAGTTGGACATCTTGAAATTAGAATGTAGGAAGGGAAGAAATAAGAGGATACACATGCAGATCAAAGCAAACACATGCATATTGTCAACACCCACTGTTTTGGATCTACAAATGACATGACCTGTGGGTGCTAAAGCCACAGCAGCGCCTCTGTACTACTATGCCACCTCAGGAGCACTGTTCACAGCACCCTCTCTGTAGGTGGAGTTGTGCCAGCTGCAGTGGTGTCCACAGAGATAAATAGCAGGTGCCCCCTGGAGGTAGACAGCAAGTGTCCCCTAGAGGTAAACAGCAGGTGTCCCCTGGAGGTAGACAGCAAGTGTCCCCTAGAGGTAAACAGTAGGTGCCCCCTGGAAGTAAGCAATACCCAGGTACCAGACACTGTTATCTGGTCAGGAAGTGTTTTCTCAGCCTGATACAGGAGATATTTTTTTGCCTCATAGCCTTTCATGTTCTGGCTCCTACATTCTGTTTTGAAATTGGGTCACAGTGACAGGACACCTACTTGTTACTTATTTGCATGTTTTCAGTGCAAGTTTTTAAATTTGTATACCCATTTCATAAAAGGAAGCAAGGTCCCCCTTTGCCTCATTGGTTCAAGGCATACATTGTGCTTTTCTCACCTGCTGCCAAATAGTGGGTTGGAGCAGGGCTCCTGGGTGGGGGCTGGCTAGCACCCTGCAAAGAGAGTTTTGGAGAGAGAGAGAAGGGGTCCTGGATGGCTTAGATCAGAACATGCGAAACATATAAAATGTGAATTAGCTAATAAGTAGAGAAAAAGGAAAAAAAGGCAAGGAGTTTCAGGTGTTACTTCACTATATTCTAACAGGCCATCATGGGTCTGCCATGTGGTCCTTGGTAACGACAGTCCATCAGATAGGATCGCACGAGGGCCAGGCTCCTGAGATCCCTGATGTAAAAGAATTCACTACTTGGGAAAAGTTGGATGTGGGCCTCCTCACCAGCAGCCCATACAAATTCTTAAATATCAATTAAAATTAAAGCAACAAAGATAGCACATAAAATGTAAATGGATGTAAACATTTTAATTTACACATCTTAAATAAAAACTGATGTTATATGACTCAAATCCCAAGAACCATCCTTAGCTCATTGGAATTGTCTAGTCTCTCTTCTCCATATAATGCCAGTGGACTTCTTATAAATCCCTTTTGCCCATTGCAGATAACACATGGTAATGAGGTTTCTCCTGTATCTGACCATCCATCCCATTCCTCTGTGTGTGTGCGCGTGCGTGCATGCGCCCTGACTCAGAGTCTTGATATCACTGGCTTCAGAAGCGCCAAGTAACTTCGGTAGACACGGCTGAGTAGAGACTGCTCAGTTCTCTCCTCCGTCTCCACGTGGCCTATGCAGCTGCATGCCAGGACTCACACAGTCACAGTACAAATCAAAGCCCAGGTTTACCTGGCCTCAGCTCCCCTCCTTTCTTCCAAGTCTTCCCTCAAGATAAACTAACATTTTTCTCTACTCCTACATGGGAAAGCACTTCTTCATGTCCACTTAGAGGGGCCATGCTGGGAATCACAGCTTCTCGGGCTCTCCTTCTATCAGGAGCGTAAGTGGATGGTACAAATTGCTCAGGTGTTCGGTCTTTTCTCTTGACGTGATTGTTGTATAGAATTTAGACCTTGATGTGCCAAAGGAAGCTCTTACCATTCACTCATTTGTCTCTCACCTCCCCTGCACGTGTGAATGGACTTGGGGGCCTGTGTTCGGTTTCCGATTGTCCTGGTATAACCTCATCATATGCACCTGTCACCTTCCTCATCCCAGTGAGTTCTCTATCACCCTCTCTGTAGAACCACATGATGTGCAGGATGTACATTTCTTTTGCTGGGTTCAGCATCTGTTTCCCTTCTTCCCCTTGCTGACTTGCTTTTGGCCTCCTGGTCATCATTTGGGCTCCATGGAGGGCAGTGTGAGCAAGTGAAGGGAGGCTCTTGATAATGGGCTGGTTCAGCAGTTCAGTTACAGACAGCTGGTTTCAGCTCATGGTCCGGAAGGCCAGACTGTGAGCCCGCCGTCTCCTCTCAGTGTGGGTGCGGCCCGAACCAGGGAGTTCACAGGAGGTGTGAGTGTGACCCCTGACTTGATGGACCCTAAACAAGCTGACCAGTATGATGCTCCAAGAAAGAATAATAGCAGCTTTATCCAATTTCCTCTAAAGGTATATACTGCCTTAGAGCCAATGTCTAGCTATGAGATGGGACTAAACCTGGGCTGTCATAAGACTTAGCCAATTAACCCTCCTCACCTTAGTTGTCTTTAGTTTTCCTATCACAGAAATGAAGGGCTTGCACGAGAAGATTTTTCATTATTGGGGTCACTCTGTGCCAGCCAAGTAAGGAAGAATGTAGCATTATTGTGGCATCCTGATTATTTTGAATTAGTAGCTTTTAAAAAAATGAGTAGGAACTTATACTTATTTCAAAAATACAACCCGACATGGTAACAAATGCATTTTCCCTCAAACGGTAGACTAAGCAGAGACACCACTTCAACTGGTAGAAAACAAAAAAGCCGCAATGAAGCAACAAATTGTAGACTCATCCCCAATAATTAGAGAATCCAGTCTACCACAAAGTATTAGATGTCACATATTCATTTCTCATTTCTTATCCAAGGTAACTAATATTGGCAGATACCACTCTGAACATAATTCAGCAGAAATGGAAAGTTGCAAAGGTATAGGGGTTGGTTCTATAGAGAAATAAAATATTCTTGGATGTCATGCTCAACTCCCCCCATGCTCAAATGTGGTGCTGGAATGCCATTTATTTTTCTAGAACTTTCCAGCTTTTTCTTTAGTATAAACTACTCGGTAAAGCAACAATGTTCCTTTTTTTTTCCCGATTCTAAAATTTTGCACCTGTTTGTGTATTCTGCCTTAATTTCTCCTCATTTTGGTGTACTTTTGCACTCACTGTTACCTTTTATGAAAGTGAAGCCACAAGGCCAAGCTAGGTTTTACCGATGTGCCTCCTCTATGGATTAGCAAGAGCTGCAGACCAGAGTTGGGGACTTGTGTGTTTCTTCCAGCTCTGCCACTTTATCTTCTCTGGCACCCTGAGCTCGTCACTTGGGCTCTCTGGGTGTTAATTTCCTCTTCTGAAAATGAGAACACCTATCCCTCTTTTACCTCTCTCAAGGATGTGCTAAGAGTTAAAGGCTATGTAGAATTAAAAAGTATGAAAGGCATAAAGTACAACATGGATATGTATGACCAAATCCCTCCCAGCCCCCACATTTTATCTCCCTACCGCTAGCCCGTAAGCTCCTTGCACACAGGACCTGTGGCAATCATCTTTGTCCTCCTTTCACGGGGTTATGCAACGTCGAACATGGTCATAGTTGTCAAATTGAGTTTACATTTTAATGCGGTTGTGGTTCATTCTCTCCGGGAGGTCATTTTCTAGCCTTTAAAGTTTCCAAGTCATCTACCTCAGGGACCACAACCAGTAATGGGCCAGGAATCAGGGCTATGTGTGTAGAGAATATAACTTAAGGAAGTGTTGTTACAGTCCACATACTTCTCAAGTGACTCCTGCTGGGAGGCTTTATGCGTCATTCACACAACTCTGGATGCCAAGGTATCTGCAGGTTCCAGAGCTGCTGAGCTTACAGCCAGATGCTCCTGTGACTGCTTTTGTCTTCTCGGCACAGGCGAGTGGCGGACGGATTCGAGGCTGGCTATAGACCATTCAGGTCTGTGCTCGAGTCTCTGTCGAAAGCCTCGTAGGTATAGTCGACAGCAACCTTGCTTTTCCTGACTTGTCTGATTGACCAACTGATTCTGAGAAGGGGCTCTGCCCACTCATTTGAGGAATTTTACACACCATGGAACAGTGCTAATATAGCGACCTGCAGTTGTGTCCGCAGTTATGACTCACTTCATCAGACTCTGAGCACCATTTGAATGACAGGTGGCCAAGAATGAAACAATCACTCATCTTCTTAATTGCGGGCTAAGGGGAATATTTTTAAAACATGAGATCAGACAAAAATGACCTAGTTACTCAAAAATCTCCTTCCCAAAGGAGTTTATGAAGGGAAGGCTACTGCTCCCTTTTCTGTTCTCTCACCTCCTTCATTCAGTCACTAATAAGAATTGGTCTCTGGAGTGCATCAGATACTAAGGTGGACATAAACATGAGCAAGGTGCAAGCAACCTCTGACCTCATGGAGCTTCCAGTCATTGGGAAAAGATGCCTGCTAACAGGCATTGCACCTAGAGCAATTACTGTGTGACCAGCTATTACATCTGCTTCTGAATGGCTCACACTTGGAACAGGCATAGGACCAAAAAGCCTGCACATCTTTAAAGATTCAGGGAGATGCTAGGCCACTAAGCAAGACAAATAAAGGCCCATGAAAGCGACCCTGCCTGCAGTTGTGATCAGCTCCCTGTGGGTGACACAGGGAGGGCTCAGTGAGAGTTGCTTGTGTAAGTCCCCTGCCTCCTGGGAGAAGTGGGAGAGATCTTCCTTCTCACCTCAAGCCATGGGAGAGAAACTTCAAGGAAAGTCCCCCCGCCCCTATGTAAAGGTGAAGGTGCCTGCTGGGGCAAAGTGAAGAAAGGCGGATTGTTGGGAGCAAGTGCCATTCCTTTGTGTTTCCATGAAACAGGTGGTTCCCTGGGGAATCCAGTCTGGGTGGCCCTGGGTGCTGCCCAGCATGACTCCCCGGAAGGATGATGAGACCTAAAAGAGAGAATCTGGGTGAAGAAGACCCCTGGTAGCCCAGGGCCTGGGGGTATTGAAAGTGACCCACAGGAGATCAGACGTTCCTTGAGTGTGGGTAGCTGGCCTTAAGTCTCCAGTAGAGAGAGCTCCAAAAAATCCCAAGAGCCCCTAAGAGTAAGAGCTAGTCACTGTCCATCTGCCACATTCAGAGGAACCAGGGCCGGCTCCACCTATACCAACACATCAGGTCAGGCTATGTCCTTCCCCCTGGATCTGACCTGGGAGGGTCAGAAGCAATAGGCGCAAGTGGAGAAGAGACACTGGAGAGAGGAGAAGGGGCCTCTGTGTAGGCTTCCAGGCCAGGGCAGGAGGGAAGCATCTACTTCTGGTCTGAACTGGAATTTTGATTAATATGTTAGGCTAGACATTTTGATGGAAGAAAAGAGATTGTTCTTGTAACTAAAAGGTTCTGGAAGGCTTTGTTGCTTGCCCAAAACTCTCTGCAGGGTGGGAAATGATGGCCTCTGGAGCAGTTTTGTGGGACCAGTGAGAAGAAGTACTTTGGCTTGATGATTCCAGCCTTGTTTATGACACAGGAAGCATAGGTCACCCTGGGAAAGCAATTCCACAGAATATGTCAAATAACTCAGTTATTATGCTCCAATCCACTTTGGTCCTCTTACATGGCGAGCAATGTATTTAGCTAATGATGAAGAATTCTTGAGTGTATGCTTTGGCTGGTATGCTTTTTTGCATTTATGTATTTTATATAAAGGGCACTGAACTTGTGTGTAGGTCGATGAACTTCTACCTACATACACTCCTATACAACTACCGCCCTGACTGAGACGTGGAATGTTGTGTGGGCCTCAGAGGCCTCTCCCAGTCATTACCCCTCTTCCTGGGCTTTGCCCAGTTTTCTATTCATTTTAGTTTTGTTCTTTTTGACAGTAGGTACTTTCTATATATTCAGCATAAAACCCTTTATCCCCCAATTACATTCATTCCCCTCAGTTTGTTCTTTTACATTGTATATGATAGTTTTTGCCTCCCTACACATTTTTCCATTTATAAGAGATTTTTTTTTCCCTATACTTTATTATATAAACACATGCTTACACTCACATAGTTTTTTTTTTTTTTTGGTTGGTTGGTTTGTTTTGTTTTGTTTTGTTTTTTGTTAAAATACATATTCCATAGCACTTCCTGGAAACAACAAATGAAGTTTGGGGTATAAGACGAGAATTAGCAGCTCTCTCAACCGCACTCTGTAGTCACTCAGAGCAGCTGAAGTTTTTACCCCTCCAGAAATCCAAGCAGGAGCTGAACTCGGCCAGTCTGTCCCTGTAGCCTGGGTCCCAGAGCCAAGGGGCCTTCAGAAACGGGCTGAGAAAGCCACAGGGCAACGCAGAAAAGCATGGGCCTCAGGGTCCAAGTCATCGGGATTGAAACCCCACTTGGCCATGTATTAGCTCTGTGGCTGAGCAAAATACTAAGCACCTCCAGGTCTCCATTTCTTCGTCTATGGGAGTGGGGATATTATCACTTATTCCTTCTAGTGGTTGTGAGAATTACATAAGGTAATACCTCCTAGAGTAACCAGTATGGAAGGATGTTCCAAACACTGTGGACGGCTCTTCTCGGTGGAGTCCCATACAGGTAGAACCTGGCAGAAACCCAGGCCTTCTGGCAGGTAGATATTGTTGGCCCTATTCGACCAGCAAAGTGATTAAGTCACAGAGAGGTTCAGTCGGCAGTGGCCAGTGAACTTTTTGTCCTGGTGGAAATAATCTCTATCTCCATTGTCCAGTCCCATAGCGTCTAGACACATGTGGCTAACTGAACCTTGAAATGTGGGTAGCATGGCTGAAAATCTGAAGTTCTAATGTTATTAATTTAATTAAATTTAAATAGCCACCTGCGGCTAGTGGCAACAGTGGAACTGGATGGTCCCAGACCTCCCGAAAGTTCAGCCGTGAGCCGGGCCCAGCTCTCCGAAGCCCAGTTCGGAATTTCTCGCTCTTTCCTGAACAGACCCACCCTCTGAACAGAAACCTGAGGGATGAGCTCCACGGTGGCCTCAGCGATTAGCCTGCCAAAGAGGGGCACCCCGTCCTGGGTTTATGTAGACAAAGGCGAAACCTTTCTGTGACCCCAGTGTTGAGAGGGCGATGGCTTTCTCCCAATACGGGAACCTACCGAGCGCCCTCATGCTTGGCTCAGAGCCTGCAGCCCCAGGTGAGCGGTACAGTGGGAATAGCCAGTGACTTACTGAGGGGGACAGTGAGGCAGTGTGGCCCATCCTTCGTGTGTGTCACCCTCTCGGGGATCAGGGTGTCCTAAAATGAGAGTTACTAAAGTTCATCTCTTCTGTTCATTATTTTGGCAGGTGAGAGGGCGCCCTTTTAAATTTTTTAAATTTTTTGGTATTGCTTAGAAAGACACAAAATCCAGCCTGGAATCGAAGCACTAAGTTCAGATTTATTCTTTGTTCCAAATCGGTAAGGGAAGCTGGGCCAGGATGAGCCCAGTACAGACGTCTGATGTGGGCAGCGGGACGAAATGCGTCAGAGAGAACCAGCCACCGGCAGGCAGCTCCTGTCGCCTCTGCGGACGGCTCTCCGCCTGCCTCCAGCTCTGTTCTGTCCTGTCCTCGGGCTCAGCGCCTGCTTGTCTGTTCCCATTGCTAACAGCCTGCCGTGGGGACTCTCTCCTCTATCCTTGCCACCCAGTCCCTGCTTCTCAGTCATGGATCTTCTTTTAAACCTGCAAAGTTGTCTTCAGCCTTTGGGTGCCTGATCTCTGAGCTCTTTGCAGGAGGAAGGATGCCTCCCTGGGCCACTGCACTCTGTCACATGTTGGTGCTTCTGTTCTCATGCTCCTGAAAGTGCCTGAGACTTTACAGACCCCTCTTCCCCAGTCTTCACCACAGTTGGAGGAGATTTCCCAGCGACCACCCCCAGGGGACCAGAGTCACTGGCACTGAGCTAGGAGGAGGAGCCCTTGGGTTCCACAGACGTGCCCCCGGAGCCGGCCTGCAGTTTGAGATGGTCTTCATTGTGAGATGCGACCCGTGGTGTTTTATGGGAAACTTGAAAACCTAACTGCCCACCAAGAAAGTGGTTTCTTCTGTGAGAATGCACTGTGAAGGACAGATTACCAGTGTCTTAAGGAAATTATTTAACAAATACTTGATCGCTTAGTATGCGTCAGGCCCTGTCCTAAGCAGTTTTCAAATAATAAGTTGTTTACCCCTCACCTCACTCCAATGCCAACCTTTTGAGGGAAGGAAGGTAGACACTGTTACTGTCCCTGTCCCACAGGAGGGGAACTGAAGATGACAGGGAGAGCCAGGTGTCACACCCTGGCCACTGCGGCCCCGCTCGTGCTCTTGACGCCTACACTCACGGCCTCTCCGTCTCACTCGTGGCCAACTCGGGGATGCAGATGGGTCAACGTGTAAAATGTGAAAAGCCACTTCTGACTCAAAACAGTGAGAATATTGCAGGCTAAACACAGACAATGCTTTCCATCTGTTTCTAAATCTTTCCTTAGAAAAGTTACTTTCCTCCCAGAGTCTATTTCGTGTCACTTCAACAGAGGGTTTGTGTTTGCTAACGGCTGATGTCGGGGACTGCCCACTTCCTCTGACAAGCACTGAGTGTCTCCTCCTGAGTTTGGAGGGAGGTGAGCAGGCTCCTGGGCGCCCCCACCCCCAGGCCCTGGCCTGCAGGCTTTGGAGCTCATGCTGCCCACAGCCAAGGGCCAGCAACCCCTGCCATTCTCAAGACTCCATACAATCCATTTGACAGGCGGATTAGGATGCCGCCCCATTGCTCTGGGGCCCCAAAGACCAATGCAGTTCCTGCCAGCGGGTGCTGATGGGGCGCCAGGAACAAGAAGAAATTAGTTACAATGTGAGATGTTGGAAGCTATGAAATCTTTCTTTTTTCCTTTTTTCTTTTTTCTCTTCCTTCCTTCCTTCCTTCCTTCCTTCCTTCCTTCCTTCCTTCCTTCCTTCCTTCCTTCCTTCCTTCCTTCCTTCCTTCCTTTCTTCCTCTTCTTCTCTCCCTCCCTTTCTTCTTTTTTTGACAAATTCATTGTCTACTGCTTCTGCCTTGCAAATGATTTATAAAATCACCAAATGGGAAGATACTCAATGGGCTACACACTTCCTATTAGTCTCGCCCTTATCAGCTTGTGCTCATTTGCTCCTAGTGATCCACGCTACTTCCCAGTGGCCTCGGCGTGTCTAAGCAAAGAAATTCCACATGCCAGTGTTTGTTCCCGCAGTCAGATGTTCTGTGAAGGCAGCCAAAATGAAACAGAGAAGGCGCTATTTCATTTAATTAGGCCAGCCACCCAGGTTCCTTTGGGCACCTCCCGATTTCTGAGACACAGGCTGGCTCTTGTTTTCACACCATTGTGTTCTGCCTGCTATATTGACCTCTACTTCTGCCCTTAGAATGACCACCCCAGGGTCACATTTTCCTTTAGTTCCCTTTGAGGGCCCAGATGAAGAGGGAGATCTGGAAACTTGATTTCCATCTAGATTCCAGTGTTAGCTTGCCACCTTCCTCAATGGTAAAATGGGCAAAACGATCCATATAGGGTTCTTATGCACAAATGGATTATGTGTTAGATTGTTCTAAAAAATATAAAATGTAAGAAACTATTATCTGGTAAGTACAGGTTTTCATGTTCTTACTCTTTTTCTCTTGTCCAGGCAAACAACCGAGTCAGAAGATCCTAGTTCCCTTAACTCCTTACCTAAGTTTTTTCTTACCTTTTGTGCATCCCCGTTTTTTATCCTTTAAACAGCCCTCAAGCTTTCCATGCTTGTCTTTAAAAAAATGCATGGCCAGACATTTACAGCAGGCTCTAAGTCAATGTGAAGTAGAATTAAATGGAACTTATTTTCAGTCCCATTAGTTGCCATAGCCGAAATTTAGCTTTCCCCGTAGAGCTAGTGGGATTCTTTAGCCTTTGTGGATGGATTTCACGGATAGAAAACACTGAGAAGCCCCACATGGGATTTTATGTACACCAGCCACTTCTTATCTGTCGTAAGAGAGTTCTGATGAAAGTGCCGTGGGGAGCCCTTATGTCCCCTAAGTCGCATTCTGCACGCTCATCCTCACTCTGGGACTTGGAAGCACTTCTGCAGAGCATGGCCCGCGGGACAGGACGAGCCTGCAGCCCTTCCCGCATCAGCCACACATTACTTCAGAGCTACCGGGGGACACCACGGGGCCAGCTTAGCCCTGGGCCGTTGGCTGCTTTGTCTGGATCCCAAGGTTTCACCTCGCTTGTGGCCTTTTCTTTGTGTTCCTCTGCTGCCCATTCTGCTCCCAGATGCCTTCAATTTCTGTCCCCTAATTGCTTTGCATAGAGCTTCTCCCTGGACGAGTGTCGCAGGTTCCACGTCCAGGATCTTCCTGTGACTCTTGAGCCTCTGCTCTCTATGGGGAGAGGGACAATGCACAGTTTGCCTAGCAGATTTTTTAATCTGTCTTTTCTCCCCGAATAGAGCAGGGCATGGAGAACAAAGTATAACTTTCTAGTATTTTCCTAAGGCTTATATTTGAGTTAAACATAACTGACTGATTCTCTTTGGGGGCTTAAAAGATATAAGCTATTTGATTTCAGGGTTGTGGAGCAGTATTTAAAATTCTTGTTAGCACAGCTATTCAGGTCTAGAGGCTGAATTTTAGCAAGTCTTTCAAATGCAGAGTCATTTTTAAGAAAATGATCCAATGGATGATTTTCTGCATGGTTTTTCCTTCTTGCTGAGTTGGTGTCATTCATTGCCATTTGCCTCTTCTCAGTTATTTTTGTTCTAACATATCTTCCACATTTTGCATTGTGCCTTTTCCTAGTAGCCTCCCACTTCACATCTGCTAAAATAATTTCCCCAACTGCCAGTTTAAGAAGAATTAGGTCGTTTATTGCCACTTGTCTCAAAATCAAATCCCCGCTCCGTGAACTTTTGTCCCTTTGCTCAATAAAGGCTTGAGGGCCCACCAGCAGCACCTGTGCTTCCCACACTTGAGGTTTCATTATACCTGGGTCTTATTGCCTATTCTTGGTACATAAGCTCTTACAGGATAGTCAGGTACACATTTCCTATATGTTCTGTTCCTCTCTGAAGATTCTAGAACTTTATAAGTAATTAACACCTAGCAAGGGTTGAACAGGTATTGGAAAGTTTAGCATTACTATGGTATTGCTTTGTAGGGTTTCGTTCCAAGTGTAATGCCCTACTTTGTTTTTCAATCAGGCTGTTCTTTTTGTAGTGGCGAACAAAGAGGCTTTCAAAATATTTTTGCAGTTAGGTGATGGAAAATGCTGGAAATCCTGCCTTTCACTTTTCCAGTGAGAAACCCTGATTCAGAGTCAAGGTCGCCCAGAGGTGGCACAGTCAGCAGACCAGAGTTGGTGGCAGGTAGACAAGGCCAAGAGGTGCTGTGCAGGGTCTCGAAGGCTTTTAGCCAGCTCAGTCTCCCCAGAGACAGGGCTACAGTATTAAAGTTCTGAATAAAGTTTCGCCTCCTTAGAAGAGCTGAAGACCACTCTGGTCTGGAGGCTCACCTCCAGTTTAATAGGGCTCCAGGGTTGGTTTGCAAAGATCTTGGGATCATCACTCTGGGCACCTTTGTCCAGTTGCCCAGTTGATGCAATGGCCCCAGATCTAACCTAAATCTACACCTAAAAATTTAAATTAAATTTTTCATCTTCTGTAGTTAAAGAGGACAGAAAGCAGTAGTGTGCTTTTCATTCTTTTGAAAATCATTAAGTCACACTGCAGGCTCCTATTTTTGAGCCTAACACCTCCTAAGCCCCTTCTTTATGAGCCCTTTGTTCCAAGTCTTAAGATTATTTATGTGGTTTTACTCCACTCTGCAGTATTTCCACATTCCTTTTAAAAACTCGGACCACTGTTAGGAATACCTTGAACTGACTATAGTGAGAAAATTAGTCTCATAATTCTCTTCACCCTCAAACTGTGTGTATTGACTCAAATTTCTCAATGTCTTAGAGTTCCCTTGGCCATACATAGTATGTTACTAATGATCACCCTACTCCCCTGAAAGAATGAATGGCATTTCTAAGATGCCTGAACTATCAACAAGGATTAGTTTTAAAGTGCTGGAGAATCTAATTTATTGACTCAGAGATTACTTTTCTGTTTTGTGATCTAGTCTTATTAATAAAGACCTAAATCTCAACATCTCTATCTCAAAAGGTTGTTGGCACAGGTGGGAAATAGTTCCAGACTTAGCCTGGCAACCAGCTACTGTTTTATGTGTCTTCCAGCCCAAGCCACCAGCACTAACTCACTGAGAGCCCCTTTCTCTGGAGAGCCGTGTGGTGCAGTGCAGCCATTAAAAACTCAGTCTTCAGCCGACACTGCCTGGGCTTGAGTCCTGGGTCTGCCACTTGCTACCCCTGTGACTTTGGACAAGATACTCTGATTCTTTATATCTTGACTTCCTTGCATATAAAATGGGGATGATCATGATTATAACTATGTTGCTATTGAGGGTGAAATGAGATAATAAAGTTACTAAAGTGTCCCCTGGCTTGGGGTAAGTTCTCACTGTCTCAGACATCATAGTTGCCCCAGGAGTTGTTCTCTCACCTGGGGAAATGCTGGCTTTCTAACTGTGAAATAATGCATTTGGGTAGCATCAGTAAAATCTTGGTAAAATAGCCTTCTCTCACACCAGCTTATCTTTGAGGGGGATTCTAGCATTGTCAGTTGGTAACTTGTGTTCCTAAGAGTTGGCTGTGTGCCACACTCCATTCCTGACACTTGCTTGAGCTGTCCCCTCTTGGCAGCCCCTCGCCTGTGCCTCAGTCAGGCACTACCGCGCTCTCACCTGCCTCTCCCCCTGGGTTTCATGGGTTAATATCTCCTCTCTCTGCGCATCCGCCCAGACTTCTGCTCATTGCTCTGCCTCTCCCCCACAGCCTTATGTACTGAGGTGCTCAGAAATTGTAGAAAGAATAAGAGCTATAGTCTCCTTTTTAGAGATTGAAATGTCAAAGTCTCACATTTTCTGGTCTCTTCACCTTTGAGAGTAAGATTTTTTTTCTCTAATCTCTCTCCTCATCCCTGCTACGTAAGTTGGAAAACAAAAACTAACCTAAATCAACTTCTGCTGTGACAACTTCAGTGAATGCCTCCGGTCCTCGGATGCCACGGGGTTCACGCATCTGGAGCGTGAAGCTTTGTGAGATAATCTTCAGCAGGCAGCTTCTCTGCTCCCGGCCCTGCTCGCTCAGTCTGCACCAGCAGCCAAGTCCAATTCCTAAGGCGATGCCCGCTCCCGGGTCGCCAGGCGACCCAAGGGCGCCATCTCGTGGACGCTTTGAGTGCTGTCCCGCAATCTTCTACCACCCAATTAGTCTCATTTTCCTACTTCAGGGCCTGGAGAAATGTAGCCAAAAATTAGATTCTAGATCATTACAAAATGGCTGTCAGGCGGATTTATGAATAATCTACTTTGGGATTTAAATAGGGCAAGTGAATTCAGATTTCATTTTAGTGGGTAGTCCATGTTTTTAACAGGGACTTTTGAATGGCCAATTCTGCACATTACATGCACTGGTTATAAAAGAACATTTTACAGGCTAGGTAGTACATCAGAGGATTCAGATTTTTTTAGTCAGTTTTGAAGGACTTATGTTTTGCATGAATTTTTTGTTTAAGGCAAAGTCTTGCTTCTCCAAGGATGATCAGCATCCCTCAGGGGCTCATTAGAAAAGTAGAATCTCAGTCCCTGTTACCGATCTGCTGCCTCAGGATCTGCAGTGACTCGTGGGCACATGACGGTTTAGGAAATGCAGGCGTAGGGTCTCTTAGCAGAGTCAGAGGGAAGGCCCATGCCCTCGTCCCCTGTGCTACAGCCTCCTCTCAGTCGAGTGACCCCTGGCCAAACAAGACCGTGTCCTCTGCCTTGTCTGTCCTTGGGTCAGCAGGGAAAGAATTGAAATCATATAGAGGAAGTTGCTTTCAACATGGTAAAAACCTGTGACAATTTAAGAGTAAGTTATGAGTGAGAATTTTTATATTTTATGCCCAGCCATCATTAGCTAATCTGTTTTATGTTAGCTATGTCAGCAGCGGAGCCTATATTCAGCTTTAACCATTTGATGCTTCAGATAGCGTTTGGACAGATTTGACCAAGTTTTCAAATGGGAAATTATGCATTTGGGGCACAAACACTAAGCAACGATTCTTCACAGAGTATTACATTAGTGGATACACGATGTTGGTTTTATTGCATTATTGGTGATGGTAACTCTGATCGCTTGGTTAAGGTGGTGTCTCCAGAGTCTCCCTTTATAATCAGTAAGTAATTTCTGGTGTGTATGTATGTGTGGGAGTGTGTAGGGGGCGTACTCTGACACTATTAATTGTTTCTCAATAAATTGAAGCATCCATTCATGACCCTTGCCTGATCAGTTATTTTTGCTTTGGTAAAAATTGTAACTTTCTAACTCTTTTAGTCCTTTGCATTTATTAGTTGGCATTCCACTACAAAGGCTAGTTTTCTCTTCTACCCACTTTATGTATTCGTTAGCATCAGTAGGGACCCGCAGGTTGCTTTGATTCAGTTGGTTGTTACTTATCAGTCTTATTTTCGTTTTGATGCTCATATCGTTCGCACTCAGCCCATTGGGTGCCCCTCCTGCCTCACTCCTGCGTGTGTTTGACACGGTCCCGTAGATTTGTGAGGATCATTTATTCTTTAGCCCTTAGCATATCTATACTGAAGTTTTTCATTCAAGTCACTGCTCAGATGACAGATTTTATTCCTGCAACAAGCTTTTCCGAGCTGTTGCTATGCCCCAGTTATCGATCTTACTCATGGGCCAGTGGGAAACCAGACACCTGGATCAGTGCTGACAACATGGTGAGCGATGGTAGAGGGCGCCATGGAGCACCAGGGCTCCGCTCTTCGCCCCAGTGAGTCTGCAAAAGAAGGCTCCTGGGGGAAACTATATCCCCGCCTGGACCTGAAAGATGAATAAAAATAAAAGTGGGGAGAAAGCACAGTGTTCCAGGCTAAGGGAAGCACAAACGTCTTTGAGGAATACCTGCCCCCTGGAAAGCCTGTCAGAAATGCCAACAGCAGTCCCCCCTTCCCAAACCAGCGAGGTCAGGATCCCGGGGGGAAGTCTAAGGCCCATTCACTATTTCCCTTGCCTAGCTCTAGGGAATTTATCACGAGGAATGGTATCCAGTCTCATGGAGCTAAACCCTTCAAAACTAAAACTTTAAAAGATCCATTTTATCTTATAGGATTTCGAGCTCAACAACGAACTCAAGATGAACGTCCTAAATTTGCTAGAAGAAGTTTTGCGAGACCCAGACCTTCTTCCCCAAGAAAGGAAAGCCACAGCCAACATCCTGAGGTAAAGGCAATCCTAGGTGCCTGTTAATGACATTAGTTGATTTGTGCTATGTTCACAGAAAATAAGATCCTATCAAACCAGAAGCATGTATCTTCTTTCCTGCCATCTCAGGAAGACTTTGGACTGTGCGATATAACCTGTGTGGACAGACAGTGGTTTGCTATAGAAGCAAAGAGGACAGGGAGGAAGCCTTGCGGATCCTCTCCTGCGAGCCCTGCAGGCTCTGGCAGAGGGATTTCCCTTCCTCACCTGGGTTCTAATTGTTAGCCTTAAGCCTGTGGTCGTGAGCAGGTGGTGGCGTTCTTGTGGGAGTCTCACTCGCCTGGCTGTGGATGTACCACGCCAGGGTGCTTACACATTTCCTTTGGTTCATTGCACTGGTCTCAGGTTGGAATTTCCACATCATTGATGTTCTGTAAATATGGGCCCTGCACTTTTTTGTGATAAAGGTTTGAATTTGGGCTTCCCACTAGAGATTTGTTTGGCTTTTCCACCCAGCATCCAAGCTGGTAACAAGCTTTCTTACAGCTTCTTGAGTTAGTGGGAGGATTTCTTTTCCAGTCCACCCTATATGAAGAGGGCACCACCCGTGGCTTTGTGCAGACGTTTCAGCCTTCCACCTCACTCGTGGCTCTGTGCTCTGTCTCTGCTTGGAGGGAGAAAGCCCAGCACCTGTCTCCTCCAGCCTGGCTCTCCTTCAGTATTCTGACGACTAGTTTCCTCTTCACTTGCAACCTTTGGAAAGAATCCTTTTTTTTTTTTTTTTCTCCAGAGCTTCTCTCTATAGTACCTTTGTTATCCAGAATGCCTGTGTGTGGAGGGGAGCTCATTTTAGCTCAGTCCACCATGAAAAAAGTCCCTCCCTGTGCAACAACGACAGATTTGGGTCTGTAACATTTTAACAACTGGCCCTAAAGCATTCTTAGCCTTGTTGGCTCAGGATCGCATAGCCAGCCCCTTTTTTCATCCAGGAGTTGTCATTGGTTGAATTATGTCCCCCCTCCCCCAAAATATATTGACGTCCTTGTCCCCCTAACTCAAAATATGACCTTAGTTAGGAATAAGGCCATTGCCGATGTAATTCATTAAGGTGAGGTCATCCTGGAGTAAAGTGGGGCCCTACTCCAATATAACCAGTGTCCTTATGAGAAGATGGCCCTGTGAGGACAGAGACGCAGAGAGAAAGCCCCGTGAAGATGGAGCAGAGGTTGGAGTTGAGGGCTGCCAATGGGCTCCCATAAGCCTGGAGGAAAGAAAGGTTGTTCTTGGGAACACATAGGAAGGAAATGGTCTGGCAGGTTCCAGAGAGTGAAGCAACAGGAGACTAAACCGTTCCCTACGTGAGGAGGAGCAGTCGGAGGTGGGCCGCGCAGGGGACATGAGCCCTTCGATTGCAGCAGCAGCGCACGAGCAGCCCGAAGAGTGTGGGCCTGTCCCTTGGGTGGGCCGCTGCTCTTGGCTCTGTTTGGAAGCCTACCTGATTTCTGCAATTGAAGGAAAAATTTTCTAGTCGTGGACCTTGGATAATCCTGTCTCCTTTTAAATTTTTAAATCCGGTGTTTCCTTATAAATGCACAAATATTAAACTGGTCATAATGACCAATACATGTGAGGGAAACCCAGGATCCGGGAGTGTTCATCAAAGCTTTAAGGTAGTCGGGAGACTAGATGTAAATTCATCCTCTCTTGGAAGTGGACCAGAGGGAGAAGGGACTTCACATCTGAAGGGAAACAGTTGTGACTGTACCTCCCAGTGAATATGAGTTATAGCTGTGAGAAACAAAAACATATCATGTAGTGAAATGTAGCCCTGACATTATAGATTTACAGGCACTCAGTCATGTAACTGTGATATATAAGCAGGAAGCATGTATTTAAACATAAAGTACATGAATCTAGTAAAGCAAAAGCTTTCTGAAATGACCCGCTCTGCCTCACACAGTCTCACAGGCGTTACTTTAGGCTTAATTTGCATAGGTAGTTTTTGCCCCATCTGTGAACAAAAACCTCTGCACAAGATTGTTGTTTTTAAATTACCACTGCCCTCCAACGATGTCTGACCAGCTGGTTTCTGAGGCTCTGCTGTGGAGAGTTATTCCATAGACAACTAACATGCTGCAAAATGAAAAGAAACAATGATTGACTCCTTGGAATGCCAAGTAGAATGGGTTCAAGGCATGAAAAGTTTCCTCCCACCAAACCTCTCAAAGCCCCAACAGCATCAGTAGGCCCTTATGAAGAGAGAAAATATTAAATAACTTAATGGGACCAGAATGTACCTTGGAACATTAGGGTGAGACCATTAAGGAGAGAAACATTTGATAAAAGCTAACTAATTTCTTGGCCATTTCTTTCCAAAGGAAGAAATAGTCCATCATTTTTTTTTAAAGAAAATCTTGTCCAGGGGCACATGTAGTTATGGGGCCACCGATCTCTCCCCAGGAACCTAGCCTACAGTGGAAAGAATGACATAAACTCTAGAAAAAAAGAAAGACTTTTATTCCCTACATGTAGCCCTTAAGTGTGATTTAATAGTCTTGGGAAATAGAGTTGTGTTTACTTATTTTTTCCCTCACCTAACTCTGTCCTTTACCATGTGAGGAGTATTTTTCTGCTCACAAATGACGTGACTAATTGCTGACCAGAGGACAGCCCCTCCTATCGTCCAGAAGGGTTCTGCTCCCCCTCGGCAGCCTCTGTGACAGAGGAAGACAGGGGAGAAGGGACTGAAGCGTGAGCTCTGCTGGACCCTTGAAGAGGCGCCTCCCATAAGCCTGCTTAAGACAAAGAAAAGTAAAAGGAGAGCACAGTTGCACCAAACCCTGGCCAAGTTAGTTTCTTTCAGCTTTTGTGTCCTCATGGACAAAATGGAAATAATAATGCTTACCTTGGCCCTGGCTGGGTGGCTCTGTGGGAGCGTTATCCTTTAAACCAAAAGGCTGAGGGTTGGATTCCTGGTCAAAGCACATACTTAGGTTGGGGGTTTGAGGCCTGGTTAGGGCGTGGGGGACGTTTCTTTCTCACATTGATGTTTCTCTCTCTTTTTTCCTTTCTCTCTAAAATCAATAAATATATCATCAGTGAAGATGAAGAAAATAATAATGCTTACTCTGAAGGGATTTTTTGTGTGTCTGTGTGTGTGGTACAAGAGGTAGTGTATGTCAAATGCTTAGTATATACCTGGCATGTCATGGGCATAGAATAATCTGTTGATTTTTTACTTTGGAGGGTGGTAATTTTGTTTAAATCAACTCAAACACAACAACACTCTACAACATTATTTCTTTTGAAACCAGCTTCCTCCAGCAGACAGGCTACATGCTTTGGGACTGTTTAAATATTTTAACACTTTTAATACACAAGTGTGCCTTTATTTTGGAACACTTAAAGTGTTGCGCTCAGATGGCAAGTTACATAATCGGTATAATTCTGGCCGCCGAACTTGTGTGGGACAGGACTTATCACTCCCACAGTGAAACCAGCGCCCACTTCAGTCATAAGCAACTTCTGTATTTATTCATTCATTTATCACCTATCAAAAAAGAATTTTATTGAGAACTGAATAACACCATGTGTTGGGTTATAGCGTCAAATCTCAGGGAAGTCCATCTGGGAAATAAGGGGGAAGGATTTACCTGCTGGCTTCTGCTGCACGCTGTTGAAATTCTTGCAGTGGAGGAACTCCTCTGAGCTTCTGGTCTGTATGTCAATGGGGAGGCGCAGCTCCATGTCGTGTGCCTCAGCAGGGACAGGGCAGGGACAGGGCAGGGCCAGGGTCAGGGAAGAGAGGGGCAGGGATGGGGTCCTGGGGCCCAGTAGACTTCGAAGGACTACAGGGGACCCAATTCATGGCACAGCTCGTCCTCAGTGTCACTCTGCGTGGCTGTTTTACTTACAACCTTGTATGTAACAACTCAGCTCCCTTGATGATCCTGGGCCTTTAACACACGTGATTTTCCGTTTCTTTGACTGCCTGTTTCCTGTGTCCGCCTCCCCCGCCATGGCTCCACAGCCTCCCGCTGGCAGCAGCAGCACAGACCTGGGGAACTCTCATTCCTGCTATGTCTACTTTCTTTTCATGGGGGATATTTTTATTTTTATTTTTATTTTTTTAGAGCTCTTTCACAAGATGATCAAGATGACATTCACCTAAAATTAGAAGATATAATCCAACTGGTAAGTTCACCCATGGTCTTATCCAGCACAATTATGTGCAGTCTCCCACTAACAGGCAAGCAATATGCCTGTCCTGATGACGGAGTGCTCGGTTGTTCTGTCACGGCAGCTCTGTCAGATGAACCTCACTCGGTGTGTAGTTTAGTGACTGGTCCATGATATTAATGTTGCCTGGTAGTTCTAAGCTTTCTACCATTTTCTTCATAGCTAGATTCTGTGATAGACTTTGTACGTCAGCAGCAGCTCCGAGCAGACAGGAGGCCCACTCCCGTGCATGTTCCACCTCCTGCTCCACTTGTCTTCCAGGCAGACTGTCCGAAGGCCGAGTGCTTTGAGACCTTGTCCGCCATGGAGCTGGCTGAGCAGATCACCCTCCTGGACCACGTCATCTTCAGAAGCATCCCCTACGAGTGAGTGCTGGCGCTGTAACCGCGGCAGGCCCCTCAGACAGGATTAGCCAGCTGAGGCTTGACACGATGCCTAAGCCAGATCAGTGTGCAGAGCTGAGTCTTCCTCTTGAAACGGTTTGGTCCCACGGAGTGTCTTTTGTTTCTGGTTTATGTGGGAAATATTGATTTGGAAATAGCGGGGATTCTCAAGATGGTCACATTATGTTTCTGTGTGTACGACGATTACCACAGACCGTACGTTTATCTTTACTCCCACGCCCTCACACTGCAGAGACCCGCAGACAGCTGCAGCTGCGGCTCTCCGGTTCCAGCGTGGCTCACAGCGTTCGGGAAACGTTACAAATGTACATTCCTAGACTCCCCCCTTGGAGATTCCGTTCCAGTAAATGCGAGGCCCGAGAAACTGCATTTTCAATGAAAATTCCAGATAATTATGGGTGGTCCAAGAATTTTAGAGAGACTGATCTTGGGTAAATGCTGTAAATTCTGCTCCCCACTTGCATAAATCAGTAAGTGTTGCTGAGCTTTGAGACCGTCGGCTCATCACACAGCCTTTTAATTTCCTCAGATGCAGGGTCAGGGCGGCTCCTAAAGCCCCCTCCCAGCTGTCACATTTGGTGGCCCACAAACAACGCCTTGGTTTGGACAAATGACAACTGTTGGCACGTGTCTTCTGTGAACAAAAAATTAAATTGAGGATAAGGGAGGGCTGGGCAAGAGATTGGAGCATGTCATGTAACAGTGAGGATAGAGGGCAGGCATGGCAGGGCGGGTGGTCAGAGGACATGTAGAGGGTCAGGCCTACAGCCATGTCACAGACATGGAAGGAGCAGGGACATAAAATACCCCTGCAGACTTTTACGTACTGTATCTTCTTTCTCCCCGCCTCCTCCAGCACTCATAGACCAATCCATGAACATGAAACAATAAAATGGGAATGTGGCCCAGTGGCCAAACCAAGGAACCCAGTGACTTTTCGAGGACCCGCATGAGGAACCACAGTGCCTTTTCCCACACCTCCTGACTCCCCTCCAGTGCAGTGAGGATTCGGGAGGGAGATGAGCGTGACCTCTGTTAGGGGAGGAGAAAGAGCAAAGCCCAAACCTTTGTGCTGGCCCTTGATGTTGTCTCTTCCTGGGACCCTCCCCACCTCTGTCCCCTTTGAGCTGAACATCCACCAATTATTTTCATTATGCCGTGGAACCAGCACATCTTTTGTCCAATAGCCTTCCAGAGTGGGAGCAGTCCCACCAACAGCAAGGGACGAAGGACCTTGCAGAGACTCAGTCAGCATTTCTGGATTAAGAATATGTCAGAGTGATTTTATTTCAAGCTATGTTTTGCAATGGCTACTAGAGATAATGCCTGTGTGCTCCATCTTGATTGCCCATTGCTCCCCGTGATCTGGTGGCCTGCTTGTGGGTTAAGGGAAGGGACGGGAATGTTATTCGGAGGGTGGGCCTTCCGCCAGGCTCACCTCCCTCCGCAGTAACCTCCTTCGTCGCCTGAATGGGCTGTAAGCTGGTAAGTGGCGTGGCTGTTTATTCAGCCCCTACCACAGTGCGCTGTCCTGGTCTCTGGGGAGGACAAAGGAGAGTCCTGCCCGTGGAATGGAAATGTGCCTGGAGACCATCAGAGCAAAGCGGAGGGAAACATGCTGTTCTTGATTAACATTTTTGGTAGTGATTGATTTTTTGGACCTTCTGCTAAGGCTTACATCTTTTTAAAAGCCGATCCAGGGAAATTAATCTTGGTTTCTGAGCTAGTACTTAGCCTCTTTAGTCCTCTTGCGTGGGTCATTGTTTTCCAACTTCAGAGAAGCCTTTATAATGAGCCTAACAGGGACAAAGTTCCAAACATTTATAAGAGAAAGCTGGAAACTGAAAAATCTTTTTCTTTCTTGCATGGAGTGGGGAAATACTAGAGTGGAGCTAAAATTCATTTGAGATGGTCAGTAGCAGGTGGTGTTGGGCAATGTAAATTTAGTGTGTGTAATATCAATAATATCCAAACAAATAATTAACTGTATTTTAAAAATTTAATTGGTTTTATACTTTGCTTTGAACTTGCAGAGAGTTTCTTGGGCAAGGTTGGATGAAGCTGGATAAAAATGAAAGAACACCTTACATTATGAAAACCAGCCAACACTTCAATGATGTGAGTAACCATAAAAATAAAACATTGGGCATGTTACAGGAAGATGAACGTCAGGGTCTTATGATTTTTTAAAAAATAAAGCTACCCACTTTCAAAACAGAACTGAAGTAATGTTAAAGGCAAGCTTAAATCTCCTCTAAGAGTTCACAGTAATGTCATAATTTTCAGTTAACTTCCCGATGCAAGAGGTTCACTTCCGCTGGTGCCCGGGTCTGGTGAATGCCCAGTAATGCACAGGGTGGCGTTATTGTTTTCATCATAATCATGAGTATCTCATGGTCGTAGATTGACTAGTTCTAACAGAATAAACAGCACATGTGTCACTGGTCCGTGATGGTGCTGGTGACAGTAAGGTTAGGTGGATGCCACTCTTCCTCATCATGACTGAGCCCATTCCAGGGTTGGAGGGGACCTCTTCGAGCAGGACTGGAGTACTGCTCTGGCCGTGGGCACGGGGACAGCTGTTGGTCCATCCCCTGCTCTGCTTTCCTCCAGCAGTAGGATGGAGTGGCTGTATGCCCACCAACTCCTCCTTTGTTCCTGTCTAACGGTCTTGGCCCTGACTTGGAACCGCAGATGTCCAAGTGTCTTCAGGACTTTCCAGGCAAAAAGGGAGGCTCTCTTTGCAGTTACGCTCAACTACAGTAAAAGGAATAATGATAACATTAAAAAAAAATAAAAGAGAGACTACCAGGAACCCTGCAAGTAAATTAACAGGTCACTTAGAATCAAAATAAAAAACAACAGTGTAGATTCCAAGGCAGTGATTCTGCGCAGGGTGCTTGCAGAGCACCCGCATGCCGAGTGAATGCTAACACATCATGAGCATCAAAGCCACTGCTGCCTAAAGTACAGGGCGCATGACCCGCCTGGGCCACTCTCTGAGAAGCGGGCGCCTGCTGTGGAAAGCAAGCCTCCACTGCCTGCCACATACACACCTGGGGCACCCTGGACACTCAAACCAGGTTCGAGCCCCAGCTCCACGCCCACACGTCTCCACTTCGATGGCCACCACCTTGTGCCCTCAACAATTAGCAAATGGACTTATCCTTGGCACCCCAGGCCTGCCATGCCTGCTTCTTCATCTTCCTCTCTGCCCTCAGTCTCAGATAATGGCCTCGCCATACACTCACTTGCCCAAGTACAGAATGTAGAGGTCATTTTTGACTCCTTCTCCTCCTTTCCCCGCCCTCATCGCCCCCAACATATTAGTGAGCCCTAAATCTAGATATGTCTCATACCCTTTTCCCCTCCTTTCCCGCTGCCGTAGCCTCAACGTGGCCTTTCATCCTCTTTCTCTCAGGAGCTCCCAGCTCACTGTCCCCTGCCCTCTCATCGCCCTCCAGCCCGCTCCTCATGCAGTATTTTGGGAATAGCTTCTCTGAAAGGCCAACTTAATGATACCACTTTCTTTGACAAAAATCTGTAAGTGGCTTGCCCTCTCCTTCCGGATGTGGTTCATCTGCTCAACCTGACCTACAAGAGCCCTACTCCCCTGTCGTCCTTGCCTCTCGTGACCCCTGAGCCCCTCCGATGGCTGCCAGATCCTCCTCATACTGCGCCTCCCACCTCTACTCCTGTGCAAATGTTCCTCTGCTTTGATGGAAAGCAGTGACTAACTCAGTGCAGCCCACAACCTCATTCCAAAAGCCTCCTCTGTGCTGGGCCAGATGCCCCGTGCTGTCCTTATACTCTCAGCCACGCCGCCCACCGCCACCCCCGTGCAGGCTTGGCTTTGCATTTTGCTGTGTGGCATTTACTGTTTATATCTGCACACCCCTGCCCCTTCCCATCTAGTTAGACTCAGTGCCTTGAGGTCAGGGATGCTGATTTATGTCTTTCTGTTTCTGGCACCTAAAAGAATGCCTGGTTCATAGTAGGTGCTGGATATAAAGTAACTTTTAAATAAGTATGCATATTGATCATCCTGAAGCACTGTGAGATCTTAAATACTTAAAGAATCATCAAAGAATGCTTGTACCCATCAAATTTAGTGTACAGATCTTATATTAGACCCCCATTCCCTTTTTAGCAGTCAACCCTATTCTGCCCTTTTCCTGTCCATATTTTAAGTGTTGTGCTTCTTAAGCCACTATTTTTTTTCTCTTGGATTTACTAATAGAATTACAGTACTTAGCCTTGAAACTACAGGCCCTTTTAAAAAACTGCTGGTGGAAAAAAATTCAACAAAATATGAAGGAGAAAATATTCTCTCTTCTCCTTCATTGAAGTGTTTCTGGTTTGAGAGTTGATGAGGTTAGAAACAATTTGATTGGAGGTAAAGCATTTTCTTTCTCTGTGATAACTGAGGCTTCCGAGAGTGGATATTCCATATCACTGAGGGGCAAGGAGCATGTGGAGAGGCCCCAAGAAGTGCAACCCATGACCTGCAAAGGGTACTATTCCTCAAGGGTTAGCTCATTCTACTCTATTTCCTTAATAATTGTTGCAAATAAGTCCTCCAGCAAAATTACCAATGGACAAAGTTACGCCTGCCCCAACAAGCTGGTTCTCAACAATGCCTTTCTTCCCTCTGTTTGCTATTATTATTACAGACTTTAGTCACCCCCGAAATTTGTTATCTAAATATGGACTATGATCTCCATGCCCCTCGGCGCCCTGCTTTCCTGACATTTCTGCAGGCGACTCAGGTATTTGGCCTGAATGCATGGCTCTAGCTCTTAGCTGCCTCTCTTGGCCTTCCCGTTGTCTCAGATGAGTAACCTGGTGGCCTCTCAGATAATGAATTACGCCGATGTCAGCTCTCGTGCCAACGCAATTGAGAAGTGGGTGGCGGTGGCGGACATCTGCCGATGCCTGCACAACTACAATGGTGTGCTGGAGATCACCTCCGCCTTAAACAGAAGTGCCATCTACAGGCTGAAGAAGACCTGGGCCAAGGTGTCCAAGCAGGTGAGTGGCAGCGTGCGACACATCCTGCTGCCAAGGGAAGGAGAGGCTGGGAGACCTGAGCCAAGGTAAACAGTACTAATTAGGAAATAATTAGCTGAAATGAGCAGCTCAGTTGCCAAAGAAAGGTGCCAGTGTGAGTAATTACTGTGTTCTTATCACTTAATTGATTCCACTCATGTGCATTTCTAAATGGTTCATTTAGAAGAGAAAATACAACCCCAAACATTCATTATAACATATTTGGGGAGAGTCTCAAACAATGTGGTTGGCAGTCAGGAGTCAGTTCCTGAATTATTTAGAGAGGGCACATTGATTTTAAGCGATGTCGAGTGAATCCACTCTTTCTCCCCCAAAGTGAGGGTGCACATGTTTTAGGACCAAACACTCGGGACAGAGGGCCTCAACCTTCACCACTTTCTTTGTTATTCACATAGTAAATTGAGAGTGTGGGCATGATGACTTAGATGTGCAGAAATAGAGCTTTCTTAATTTTCTTTTCATCGGACTCAGCTTGCTCCTGCCTATCGTTTTCATTCAGGTGACGTCAGTCAGTATTTCCCCCCATGCTTTTCCCCCGACCTTCTCCATGGGCAGTGGTGGGGGGAGCCCCCCAAGGCCCGAGGGCAAGTGGCCTGAGGCGCCTCTGCCTGGGCACCCCGAGTGCTTTTCCCAGCTGAGCTGCCTGGGCGCGGGCACTGCGGGTGTGGCTCGTGCCCGTCGAGGGCCGCCCTCCCGTTCTCCCGTGCACAAGGGGAGTCCAGAGCGGTGTCAGCAACAATTGCACGTCTTGGTCTGTATCAGTTATATATTTCTGACAAGTTGATAAAGATGGTCACAAGAGAAAGGACTTGGACTAGAGGATATTGGTAGGTCAATGGCCAAGCAACCAGATGAGAGCTTTGGTGATTTGGAAATTAACACTCAAAGAGCTTCATCATGTAAACCCCCTGACGTGAGACTTCTCCTCCAAAAGTTCCTGTTCAACATGTGCTTCTCGGTCCTTTAAGTCCTGAGTTTCTGGCATATTGCCATTTTCTTCCTCTACATATTTTCCTCTCTTTTTGGCTGAGTATCATAGTCACTTTCTCTTCTCTACATGTTTTTTTTTCACATCAAATAATCTCATCTCGGTATCTTGAAAATCATATCACAACAGCTTGTGACTATGAAAGAAAATTGAGCATCTTTTGGTATCAAACTATAGGAGTGTTTTCATGACATACTAAGTCATTTTTTTCTTTCTAGACAAAAGCGCTAATGGACAAACTTCAGAAGACTGTTTCATCTGAAGGAAGATTTAAAAATCTCAGAGAAACCCTTAAAAAGTATGCCTATATTATATTATCTATAGTTCATAAATATATTTAAATAATTTATATAGTGTACAGATAGTGGCCTGCCTCCTACTTTGCTTTGTAATGAAAAACTAATAAGAAACAATTTCCACCACCTACATATTTTTCCAATTTTCCTTTTCATTTGGAATACGATGCATACAGTAAGTATCATATGGATATGCTCACAGTATGCAGAGTATTCCAAACAGGAAGAAAAATATCACCCTAGTAAGTCAAACATGATTTACTATAAAAAGTTTGATTTGGTATTTCTTAAGCTAAGCATCATGATATTCTGTGATTTTTTATAATTTAAATATTCCAATACCTATTCATTATTGTTATCTATTTTCTTTTATTGCTGGATCATTCTCTGTTGAGAAAGAGAATAGAATAGAACAGAACAGAACAGAATAGAACGGAATCGAATCGATCCTGCAACTGGTTTTCTTACTATCTGTACACTGGTCCTGTTATGTCATGACGGAAAGACTCCTAGTGGTAACAACAACACAATTACTATTCACTGATTACTTACTAAGTTACAGACTCCATGCTAAGTGCTTGGTGTGTTAGTCAAGCCTCACAACTAACTAGAGATATAAGTCTTAGTGTCTCCATTTGATAGATGAGGGAGCCAGAGAGAGTTAGTAAGTGGCCATGCTGGGACCCAAACCCACTTCTTTCTGGATCAAAAGCCCAAGTTCTCAGCTCTAGACTCTGAGAAGACATAGTGTATCCCACCTCAAATACAAACAAACAACACACAAAAAGTAAACAAGGTCTCATATTAGTGTGCAGTTGTAGTATTAATTATAGCTATACCTTGTAAAACATTTAAATACTAACTAAAACCGAACACAAGTTTTACAAGCTCTAATCATATTGATTTTTCCACCCAGTTCTTCCATGTTGATGGGTTGCACTTTAATGAGGTGAGGGCATAGGGATTTCCCGCAGGCCAATTTACAGGGACTGCAAACAAATACTGACAATCACTGCTAGCAAAGGTTTCATATTTATCTAGGAGTTACTCTATTATTCAAACATGCCATTGTGTATTATTCAAACACATTGTAAAGCATGGGCTGTAATTTTGTATTATATTCTATTGTGAAAAGATGTATTTAAAACTCTGCGTATCATGAGTGTGCTTCTGAAAAGGGAATTAGAAGACGTTGTTCTTCCTGTTTAATTGAGGTGGGAAATCGACATTGTGTGAATGAGCATGAGAATAGTGTCTCTTGGTCTTGCAGTTGTAACCCCCCTGCTGTTCCTTATCTGGGGATGTACCTGACAGACCTGGCGTTTATTGAAGAAGGGACACCAAACTTTACTGAGGAAGGCCTCGTCAATTTCTCCAAAATGAGAATGGTCGGTGATAATCTCCTAACCAGTCTGTTTCGATGACTACTGGCTTATAGAGAAGAGGTTAAGTCATGAAAGTCACTGCTTGCTTTTTAACCTTGAATTGGACAGGATGCTGGAACTGGGTCTAACCCCCAATGCTGGCTGATGGGGCAGATTTTGAGCGGAGCCATTTCAGTCTGAGCGAAGGGCGGGCGGGAAGAAAGCTCCTGGCATGAAGCTCTAAGGCTGACCAGTGAGACAGATGCTGAAGGCTTCTTGCTAAACATCCGGGTTCTGGGCACCAAGTTAGAAGCAAGGAGCCCATGGACAATAGCACCCAGAGCTTTCCACTCCTGAGCCTGAGGTCACCCAGTGCCAGCTCTCTCCCTAATCATGAATTCAGTATCTTCTTGCGGTTAGCATTCTGTACAGTTCATTGAAAAGCAAGAAAGCCCTGAGCATAAGGAATGATCAGACAGTGCTCCAGACACCTCACGGGAGGAAGTGACTGGTCACCCTGGGATGGGCCCCCAGGAGAATATGCTGTGATAATCGGGAAATGCTTTGCTTTGCTTTTGTTGTTTCTCTGTTAGATATCACATATCGTCAGAGAGATACGCCAGTTCCAGCAGACTTCCTATCGAATAGATCATCAGCCAAAGGTAATATTGTGGTTGTAAGGGAATTTAATAAAGTAAAAAACAGATTAATGAATTAGAAACAGCAGTAGAGGTGATCATTAATACCAAAAGCTGACTCACAGAAAAGACCAATAAAATAGACAAACGTTTGGGAAGTCTGATTAAGAAAAAAAGGAAAGAAGGCAAACACACACACATCAAGTTATCATCAAGTTTTATTGATTTTACATCCTATATTGTCTGAAATCTGTCTACATCACCACCACTCCTGGTCCAAGCTGCTGATATGTTACCTGATCTACTTACATTCACGCTACAATGCAAAATCCATTCTACACATTACAGCCAGATGGAATTCTGAAACACAGGTAGAATATGTCTGCAACTTGCATTAAGTATTTTATTGGTTTCCCATTGCTCTTACAATAAAAAAAGAAAAATATCTTGCTATGTCCAAGAACTATTGCATTATGTGGCCCCTGCTTCCAAGATTTATCTCTCATCATACACCACCTTTCCCCTTCCTCTCTCTATCCCAGCCACAACTGGCCGGCCTTCCTTCCCTCCTTCCTTCCTTCCATTTTTAATAAATGTTACTTTTTAGAGTTGTTTTAGCTTTACAGAAAAATTTGGAAGGAAGTACAGAAGGTTCTCATATAACTTACAGCCAGTTTTCCCTACTACTTCATGGAACTTGACAAATTTATCCTAAAATTAATAAGGAAGCTGAGGTAGACAAAACTGTGGTGAATAAAATAAGATTATGCGGGTATAAGAATACAAATTAAATGGAGCAGAATAAAGTCCAGATACATATTTTATCCATATGAAAATCTAATATGGGATAAAGGAGGCATTTTTGAAAGTACCAGAAAGAAATTGACCATTCAGTAAGTGGAAAAAGAAGTTTGACTGTACATCTTACACCATTTACAAAAATAAATTCCAGATGAATTCATTACCTAAATGTAAAAAAAAAATAGTAAATGATTTGGAAGCAATCCAGATATCCATAAACAGATGACTGGATAAACAAATGTGGTATACCTATACAATGGGGTGCTACTTAGCCATGAAAGAGGACAGGCTACTGATAAATGCCACAAACAGGTGAATCTCAAAACATTATGCTGAGTGATAAAAGCTACACACAAAAGAGTACATATGGTATGATTCTATTTACATAGAGTTCTAGAGTAGACAGGGCTAATACATGGTGCGAGGAATGAGAGCACTGGGTGCTTCTGGGAGCAGATTGACTGGGAAGTTGCATGAAGGAACTTTCTAGGGTAACGAGGTTGTTCTATATCATGATTTTATACAGATACATATACATATACATATAAATATATGTATTATATATATATAAACATGGGGGTATACATTTGTCAAAACTAATCAAACTATTAATTTTACTTATATAAGTTATATCTCAATAAAAATAAATATTCACATGGAAGTACTCCAGACTCCAGCATTTTCATTTCAGCGTCATTTCCTTTCATTTTGTCTCTAGCCTCTGCCCTAGAGGAACACGCAGGCGCGCGCACTAGGAAGCACGTTGACAAGGGTTTCGCCTCAACTTTGTGCAACAGTGAAATATTGACAGCAGCTCAATCTCTAGAAGGACAGTAAAAAGTTCAGCAGGATACAAACCAAATGATAGCAGTGTGCCTCTTGAGGGAGGAGCCCAGAGAGTTGGGAGAGGCCAAGACATGCTTGATTTTACTTTTATACACAGAGGCTATATGCATACGTTTCTTAGTTATGTGAAATTTTTAAATGTTAAGAGGGTATGTTGAATTGTGTCAGACTCCATTCAGAAAATGCACGAACCAGTGTTCTGGAAAAACTGAAAACTAGGATTTCCTTTTTTCTCCAGGTCACTCAGTACTTGCTTGACAAAGCCCTCATCATAGATGAAGACACGCTGTATGAGCTGTCACTAAAAATTGAACCCCGGCTGTCTGCTTGAAGAGTTGGCCCTGCCCTGAGCCCGTGGGATTTTTCTGGAGAGAGAAACAGACAGAACTGTGCATGCCATGCCTGCCACGCGCGGTGAGGACCACGAGGATGGAGACTAGGCCAGGTGTCTTTTGTCCACAGAAGAGGAACTTAACGGGAATTCTGCCTCCAGCCAGGAGAGCCCAGCTGTTTGGGGTCAAAGATAGATGCTTCAGACTTGGGTGGGAAGGTGAAAAAATGGTATTTGGTAGGGTGGATGGCACATTCTGCATAAGAGAATGTAAGATGGGAGATGTAGTGGCCATTTTAATGACACAGGTAAGAAAGTCAGTTTCAAAATCTGCCCCATGTTCTGTTAGAACTTGGGCATGAGGGTTCATGAAAAGGGCCTGTGATGTTTCTCTGGCACTTTACTGGCCTGGGTACACCTCCCAGTCTCCTCCTAGGATTTACCTGCTTCCATTCCGTTTCCTTTGTTACCAGCTTCCGGAAAAGCCGAGGCTTTCTTTGTAGGGATGGGCCGACACACAAGCGATCGCAGTCTGCAGCATGTGCATGGTTTTCAGTGCATGGTGGAATGACGGCATGTTCTGAAACTGCTTTCCAGTCTTTAGGCAACAGGGGAGGAAAGAATGTTGAAAGTCAAGTGGATTTGTACATGACATTCCTTTCATTAAAAACTCAGTAGCCTGTGCCCCAGAGGATTCCAGCTGGTGGCTGCATGAGGTGGGGTGGGCCTTCTTCCTGAGGCTGTGCCAGGAAGCCAGTGCCCTCGGAAGGGCAGGTGCAGAGTTTGCGCAAAGGTGCCCATGCACCTCACTGACCAAAACTGTGGAATGAGACTGAAGGCCACAAAGTGCTGTGGGGAAGAGTGGGTGTCAATGCTAAGTGAAAAGGTATAGTGCTTATATATCTCTGCACCTTGTTGTGTTTGTTTTCTTTTTTTCCTCCCTCACAGTAATGTGGGAATCTCTTCTGATGTTCGCAAACCATTTTTAGGCTCATTATGAAGACTGGTTGTATTTTTAAAAAGTTGTTTAGTGGGAATTTCTTTTTAAAACTCACACTTCCACGTACTATTGGCACACAGTTCTTCCCCAACCGTCTTTGTTTTAAAATTTTATATTTTTGAGTGAAAATATTGTGCGTGTATGAGAAATGGATCCAATCACTCAACAGCTGTTGGATCAGAAAACCAGCTGCCGGGGTTCGTCCTGCTACCCTGGGAGGAAAAAGTGACCTTGCTTTTCCCAGGGTTTTCAGTTGTTGAAGAAATAGGGCTCTCTTGTGTTTACCTCCTTCTTCTCTTCTCAGGGAGACCTCTGCTTTAAAAGAAGAAAGAGATAAAACATATGGTTATTGTTACCTGAGCCTATTGCACCTGACATTTTCACTGAAAGGCATGAAGTGTATCGATGTTGACAATGAACAAAATTGATCTGTCTAGCTATTGTCCCTCTTTCTTTGCACTATAATTACGTTGTTAGAGCTAACAGCTGACTAACAAATTCATCTTGCTGGCTCCTAAAACCCAGTGGAAGGGCCAACATAGAAATGGAGAATGTATACAATTTTCCTGCATGGTAAAGGCCATGTCTGTACATAACTGTACAGTGAAGTATCAAGTAAGTAAAAGAAAATATTTATAATATTTGAAGACCATTCCAAAAATATTTTCAATAGCTCATATTAGCCAACAGTGTAGCACTAAACCCAAGGAGGGTTACTTATGGATGCTTTCTTTTTATTTTTATTTTTCTTTTTCCCACAAGGAGTTGCCTGTTTGTTGTCTTTAGTTTCATTTAAGAGGTTGAAGCATCTTGACGCATGATGAAAAGCATGGGTTGTTTGGTTCCTAACAATGCATAACTTGCAATTTATTTCTGTGTTCAGAAACTGGGGGCTTGTCAGCTGCACCAAGCACCTCAAGGTCTTGCAGAAGAAAAGAAAGTAAAGGTTAACTTTCTTGACTCAAAATCATAGTCTTGGAAGGTGAATGAAAACCAGGATAATCAGTGAAAGGACCAGACACAGTATTTTCAGGCGAGACAACTCGGGGAAAGATCCATACCTTTGATTCTGCCTTGGAGTACCCTGAAGTCTTCCAGAGGGGTGGGGGTGACTCTGTGTGAGCTTTCCCTGGAAGTTTGGACCCGTATTTCTCTAAACTGATATGTTCCAGAGCCACTGCAGCCATTCTTATGAAAGAATAGGAGACAGAGGAATTTGCAAACGCTCCTCCGCTTTTGGTATGCAGGCTTTCAAATAGTGACAGAGTTCACGTTTATTCTTGCAGAGTGTTGGAAGCGCCCCCCGGTGGTCAGCTATGGGCACTATCTGTTGCTATGCGGACCGTTTGCGTTTTACTGAGCTTTACAAGTCCCTCCTGCTTCCTCGAGTCACTTGGCTGAAACTGTGAGAGAACCCGCCTCCAAGAGAGTTCTTTTGATGACCTGTACATTTCTTGTACAGGGCCAGGGGGGATAGGAATTCGCAGTTAAAAAACCCTCAGTTTGGTCACATTTAAAATCCCCACGAGAAATTTGTGATGTTTCTTCCTATTGTTAAAGCACCCGCCCTCTTCTGCTTTGCAAGCTTTGTGTATATTGTTGGATCCTGCACTCCCGGCTGCATTTTGCCAGTATTCCATTATATAAGACCGATTTCTAAGAATAGATGGGAGGTCAGCCTCTGACAACCAAGCAGCAAACACTTTTATTATTGCAAATCTGACCCATAAAATCAGGAGTAAAATCCAAGTTCATGCTTGCAGATGAGGACCCACATTTTGTACTGTCAATGAAATTACCTTGGGGCTTTTAGAGGATGCCATTGGTTATTAACGAAGACATCCAGTTTTGCTACAGGGACAAATCTCTTCCTTAGGCCAGTATATTAGGTGACAGATTCAGGCATGAAGTAGAAAGTTGTCACTTTCCTTAGAGTTTCTCTGAAGGAATTTAAAGAGGGAATTTTAAACTACTGTTGCAATAATTTCAAGTGGCTCTCACACGAAGTCCCAATAACTGTTAAATTTCAGTACATCTTCAAGTACTACTTAAAAACAAATGAAACTCACTGATACTGAACAACTTGAAAGAGAAAAATCTATTATGGCCTAAGCTGGGGCATGTGTGCTGATGGGCCACACCCTTCACGATAGTAGGTGAGAGAGGACCTTGGGCCCACAATGATTTGGCCACTTTTAGATTCTTAACCAAAAAGGGATATGTAATAAAAATGGGTTATTCTCAATAAATTTAACTTTTATTTTAAAATAAAAGATTTTATTTAGCTTTTCCTTTCAGTTTGATTTTTCTGAAAAAAAAAATGCCTTCATTTTAGAATATAAGATTTAAAAAAAAAAATCCAACCTGTAAAGTTTATCATTTTACTCTTATTGAAATGGGATAAAATAACTACTATTTATGGCTACATAATTGAACCTGGCTAATGTCTACAGCCAGAAGGAATAAATGAGTAAGATCCCTTTTCTTTTCAGTAGGACGACAGATTGTAAGTTTAAGTAACGACTTGGCTGCAGATGCCACTGTGTGAATCCTGGTAATGAGACTTGAATCAATGGAATCTAATCGCGTGTCATTTCTTTGTGTCTGTTAGCAACTTAAAATTAAGGCAGAGCAGAACTAAACAGAAAAAGAAAGTAGAAGACACCATTTTGTTGTGGATATCAATACATGAATGATCAGAAAGTTCTTCATCTGGGCTTCCTCACAGTATGATGTTAACATTAAGATTGACTGTACTTATCTTGAGAAAAATAATAGTTCTACTTAATGATGCTGAGCCACTGTCTTTTACACAATCCATTTCATTTTCCCCTAGAAAGGCAGTTATGAAAAAGCACTGGACTAGGCTTCCTAGCCTGCGTCCTAGGCCCCGCTCGGCGCCTACAAGCCGGGAAACCGTAGGCCAGTGCCAAAGCTCCCGGAGCCGCAGTCATCCCTCCTGCAGAACGGAGTTAGTCGGCGTGTCTGTGCCGCCTACCTCACGGGGCTGTCATGAGGACAAAGTGGGTTAGATTGTAAACTGTAAAGTGCTGTCCAACTGTGAGATAACATGATTACCATCCTTATCTGTCTTTTGTAGAAGATTTAAGTGCGTTTCTTTGTTATTTCTCTGTCTGTATGTGAGTAATGGAGAAATCCATGTGCTACTTTGAGAAGCATATTGTTCGTGTCCAGTTACTTCGGGAACCTGCTGATGTGCGATTCCGACAGAGGGGTTTGTGCTGTGGCCTGACACTTGCGACGCGTGGTGCAGGCTGTGCCTATATGCAAATTAAACTTTGCCTTTCTTGAATTCTCAAACGTCTCACCGGTCTCTTCATTTAATTCTTTTTGTATTTTTCTACTTTGTCTTCTCTGTAGCAATGAGCTCCTGCAGAAATGTTTTATTTTTAAAGTTTGAGTGTGGAGGGGGATGGTTTAGAAGGAGTTCACATTGCAGATAATTTGAGGGACCTCAAAAGAGATTTTAAGGATCATCTAGTCCTAATTGTCATTCCAGGGTGTAAATCTTTCCGGTGACACCCTGGCCCATGTTTGGCTGCCCCCGGGCACATGCAACTTGCTTTTTGCCCGAACAACTCTGTTCCCCTAAGGTCAGCTCGATGCAGGTGACCAGGCTGAGGAGAGAAGACAGGCTGCAGAGGGGGAGGTCCCGTGCAGCCCCACCAGCTCTGACCGTGGACCTTCTGAGGCCAAGTTCCTCATCTTCAAAATAAGACTCACATTTGGCCCTAGAATGATTGCATTTTTTATGTGGAATAATATATATGAAAATATTTTGTTTTGCCAAGGAGATAAAGTTGCCCTAATATTTAGAACTGAAGAGGCCACGAGGCAGCTGCTGAGCACAAGTGAGAACTGAGAAAAGGAAGAATTGGGGTCCCTCCTGTCCCCTTGGCTTCCTTTCCCACTCCTGAAATGAGCAATCGGGCTGCAGGCATTGGGGAAGCCTGGTTCCTTTCACCTCATTCCTTGGCCATCCTTGCGTGTCAGTCAAGTCTGGGTCCTGCAATATCCAGGCTCCAGCAGGATTCAGGGACAGAAAAGAAACAAGCCCCAGATTTCCTCTAAAGCAAATGATATGGGAGTTGTGTATTTCACGTCTGTTTCTGTCCCCATGGCAGGAGCCAGCCACAGGGCCACACTGGCCGGAGGGGTGGGTGGAGCCCCTGGACTGTGAAGAGAGTTGGCAATGATGAGAGAGGAATGAAGGCATATGACAAGGGTTGTGCCTGAAGGATTTTTGAAACCCTGGAATCTCTGCTGTGAATCAGATGTAGAGGTTACCACCCATATCAACCACCTTTGTAACGTGCTTGAAGGTGACCAGGGCCCCAAAAAGTGGTACCCCCTCTATTCAACTATGTCCCAACTTCTCCACTTCTGACCTTACTAGCCTATACAAAATTACACTGTAAGAAAAAGAGTAGAGGTAAGGTATATAGGTGGGCACACTAAATGCCCATTAGTAAGGAATTGGGAAAAGAGAAAAAGAAAAAGGCTTTCTTACTGTAATTGTCATTCTTTACGCTCTATGTTTCAAAAAAAAAGCCTTATCATTTTCTGGGTCTGGGATCTGGGTTATTTCAGGGTCACTAAATTTATTTCACTCGGTGCCCGAACTGACTTGAAAGTATATGTGTGCAAAAGAACTATTTGGGGAAGAAATAAGCCTAGCCTCCTCCCAGCCCTATCCCCGACCCCAACCCCAGAGCTGTCTCCTCAGCAGCTGGCCAGCCCCACAAGACCCCGTGCCCTGCTCACTGTGCCAGGAGAGGCCCGCAGGGGCCGGTCCCTTTGGACAGAGCGTGCACACCAGGAACTCTGACTCTATGTTAGGATCATGCAATCAGTTTGGCTGGTTGCATGAGCAACTGCTTTAATGGCATACTGTAGGAAGGCCTAGAAAATATCTGAATATGTCATATGAAGAAAGGGTGAGTATCGTTTTGTAAAAACTTCAATGTAACCTAGGTCTTCATGATAACATAAGAATTCAGTGAGCTATGACAAGTACACAGCCAAGTGCATGAATCTCAAGTGTACAGCTTGAGAAATTTTTACGTATGTGTGCACCCATACAACACTCCCGAATCAGGGAATTTCCAGTCCCCAGAAGGCCCCCTCATGTGTTTTCCCAATCAGTACCTCCTTGCAGAGGGAAAATAGATATTTTTGCTATGGGTTCCAATGATTTAAAATAATTAGAAACTAACAGGGAGCCTCTCTAGGTGGAAGGTTATTCCTGGGCTCCACCCTCTGCCTCCTCATCCCCTCTGAGCACAGGATGGGTCCAGAGAAGAAAGGGAAAGGAATCAGTTGTCGGTGTGCACGTGGGCGCAGAAGCTGCGTACGTGACAGTTGCCAGGGGCCTAAGCGGGCTCCCTCTGCAAAGGCAGGGCTGCTGCCCAAAGTCCTGGTGGGTCATTGCTATTTGTGGTCAACCTTTCCGGTTCATGGCGGATGTCCCAAGGAGGGCTATTTTTAAGCAGGAGTATGGCCTGCGGGGTTTTCTGGGTGGCATATTAAGCTGGTGTGGATAGAAAGTGAAATTGTCTAGCAATCTGCTTCAGAAGAGGAACTTGATTGTTCCTGTCGCTGAATCTGGGCCCCAGACAAGTTGAAAGGAGGCCCCTAGTCCCGGGCTCAGAGCTCCATTAGCAGAGGGAGGGAGGGAGCTTTAGACCCCTTCTTCCTCTCAGAGCTTGGCTGAGGTTGGGGGGGGGGTCATTCTGCAGACCTAAACAGGGCCCCAGAGATGGTGATCCTGAGGGAAGGTAGAAACAAGTCCCTTAAGCAGACGTGACAGTTTCCCCGGCAGGCCCTTTCACTTAGATGCCAGGTCGTGTAGGACTCAGCAGCCAGTGAGCTGGGTTGCAGGCCCCCAAACACCTCACAAGGCCCTGGGAGAAGCAGCTTCCAGGACCGGGCTTGGAGCAGGGAAACATTTCACAGAAAGGGCAGGTGCTAGAAAGAGCCCAGGGCTGGGAGGCAGAGAAGTCAGTAGCTGGCTTTCAAGGGCACAGCTGGGGAACAAGTGCAGCCAGAGGTCCTGGATGGGATTGGCCAGAAGGGGCCCAGCCCCGCCCAGCCCGGGAGCCTTTTCCAGCCAGGCCCTGCCAGCTCCCCTTACACAGCTTGGCTGTGTGCTTGCAGCAGGACTCTCCGGAGGCTCCGGCTCCAAGGTCAGTGACACCATGCGACTCGGTTTTATTTCTCCTAAGCAGAGGGCACTGCTAGAGCCAGTGTGAGGGGTCTTGTGAGCAGCGGATCCAGGACTGTAGGTTGGAACCACACATAGGACAGTTGTTCCCAGCACTTTTGTGATAACTAAGGAAGCCCTGGGCTGAAGTGTTGCCCTGTTTCCTGTACATAGGCCCAGGTGCAGGTGCTGGGTCCATTCTGGGGGACGTGAGGTGCCAGGCCCCTATCGGCACTCTGCTCGCAGTGCTTGTTTTTGATAGAGAATCGGGATTTTTTCTTGATGGAAAAAAAAATCTCAATGTCACTGAAAGTGGGATTTGAACCTTCAACTTTCTTTCCCTTGTAATTTACAGAGACTAATCAATCTGTTTCTGGGAATAGTTTCCCTCTGCAGCCTCAGGAGGGGTGCAAATCAGCGAGTTGGGACACACTAACTGAAAAATGAGCCTTGTGAGGCCCTCAACAGAAGCTAGTCACTAATTGGCCCAACAGCTGGATCCAACTTAAACTGGCTCCTGTCATTGCTAGTGATTCATTTTTGAAATTACTAACACATAAATAATGAGCCAAGTAAAAATGTTTTTCTCCACTGGAGGTAAAAATGCTGCAGTGTTGGCCTACATGGGTGTCATCCCTGGCAAAGGCCCTTCCTGTGCTTGTGTGGCTGGTTGGCTCTCGCAAGCTGCTGTCAGCCCTGTTCTTATTTTGTGGGTGGGTGGCACCTCCGTCATTGCATGCTCTGCTGGGTGCGACGGTCACATTAGCCAGAACAAACCAAACCCTCCTGGCTCTCCTCAGTGCTGCCACTTAGACCTGCTGGCGCTGCTGTCCCCACAGGGTCAGCGGGGATCATGCGAGGTGGCCCTTAGTGCCCCAGGATGAGGCCACGCCAGTTCAGCTGATGTGCTGTTCCCCAGAGCGCCCTTTTCCCTGTCTGCAGACGTCACACGTCTTCTTTCCTTGGTTTATTCTCTCCATTCTCATGAAGGAGAACAAGACCGCCATGAGACCTTGACAAGGGACCTGCCCAAGCAGGCTCCTAAAGGAGAGCGGGGTGTTATCCGGCTGTGGGAGCACCCCACACCCCCTTCTGCCTTTATTGGTGCCTTTTCCAAAGACCTTAGCCTCTAGAGTTAAGATTTCTGTGGGGGAGGGCACTGTTCCAGCAAAGCACATGAGTGCCACATGCTCCTGTGGCCTCTGCCAGCCTCAGGATCAAATCACCTTCTCAGAGAGTGGGCCAGGTCTGTTTTCCTGAAGGAGTGGCTGAGGAAGGTTCAGGAAACTGTGGGTTGTGGTGGGAGGATAAGGTCTGGGGAGTCCTGGGTGTTGAGAGGCAGGAGCGGATTGGTTTTGGGACAGACTCGGTCCTGGCCCAGAGGCCCCGGGTCTCCATCTCCTCGCAGCATAGAGAAGGATGCATCTGTGGTCTCAGAGGAAGCCACCCCAAAACTTGTGTCGAGCGCTCTTGGAGTTCCTGCCCGCTGAGTCAGGAACCCTGAAGGGAGCCAGTCTTGAAGGTGACTTGGAGGTCACATTCACCCCTGCCTGAGGGGCCACAGAGAGTCCTAACACTGAGCAGGGAAGGAGGCTCCCACTCCTTTACAGCACTTCCAATGACTAGATGGTTCTCACTTCCTATTTTCTTAAAAACAATTTACCTTTAGACAGGACTTGGGTAACTGTCCTATGTCGTCATCATGAGGAATCCTAGGAAAGGCCTCTGACTTACAGGTAAAGACTGTAAACGTCTCCTGCCTGTGACTTTCTACTGGCTAAGCAAAATGGCGATGCCAAGGGGACCCCCTAGGCTGGCAGTATAGCCGGTGGTGATGAAGTCATGTGAACCCTTCGTTCTCTTAGAGTGAGGGGAGACAGCCGTTTCCTGCTGGCCCAGGAGACTGGCAGTCGCAGGCGTTTGCTCAGTGTTCTGTGGAGCCGGTCCAGCCCTAGACATCCACTATTTGGGGGCTACTCTCTCTGGATGGAAAGCTGACATGTGGTCCTGCCACTGCCCTCAGGCCCAAGGGGCTCGGGCACATGGACACCGTGCACAGCTGGGCCAGAAATAACTCTGAGTCAGCAGAAAGGCACCCATGGCGTCTCCATCCAGGATATTCAGGACGACCAGGAGGCTCGCAACTGAGGCAGTAGCAGAACTCAAGGCCTCCACATTCCAGGGTGTCATGACACCAGACAAAACCCCGAGACCAGGACCCAGACTCCCATACGCATGCCTGGGACAGAGAGAGATACAGCCCTTGAGCACTCTGACAAAAGGCCTTAGTGTGTGGTTTCTGTTTTTCAGTGGAGAGGGCAAGTGTAGGAATAAAACAATATCATTGCCTCTGGCTGTCATCCTGCACGCCTGTTCAAACGCCCTGGCTCGGAGCCCAGGAATTCTGCCACATTTAGCCCTGATGTGCTAAATAATGCTTTACAAATCAGGAGTCACAGAAGTGTTCCGGAGGTTAAGGAAACTGAGGCAGGCAGCTTCTACAGAGCTAGAGAGGACACCCTCCTCCCCCCTGCAATCCCTACTTCTGTACAAGGGAAGAGAGAGGTGGGATGGAAGGAGAAAACAAGAGCAAATCTCCTCAGAGAGAGGAAGACTGGCCCAGAGTCTCCAGCAAGGCTGGCTGTCCTGTTGGGCACCTGGCATCGAAGTGCAGTGGGCAGAGGTACATCTGGGCCACTTCAGCAGAAGTCTAAGGACAAGGAAAGAGAACAGGCTTATAATATTCTGGGAGTCAGGGAGAGTCACATGCTCTCAGGTGATAATCCCACGAGTAGGAGCCGCTGTGATAAATGCATTTCTGTGGTCTTGGAAGGTAAATCGAGTGGAGTGATCTCTGGCACCATTAGGTCCCCAGCCACAAAGGTCGTTTCCCTGCAATTGCTTGCCAGTGGGGAGCTGCCGGTAAGGTACTGGGGTCTGCAAGAAGTCTGAATCTGGGGCCAAAGGCTAGGCGGGGGCCAAATGCCAGCTCTCTCCACGTGCTGGCCCTGAGATGGGGAGCAGGTCACTTACCCTCTTTTTAGCTTCAGTTTCCCCATCTGTAAAATAAAGCCCATTTGGCAGGATTGTTGCAAAGACTCAAGACAATGTTTGTAAGGCCCTTTGCATGGTGCTTGGGAGCTCAATCAATGGTAGTTAAAAAAAAAAAAAGATAGTGAGGTTTAGCTGGGCATGCGGAGATGGAAAGGACCGTCCAGGTGGCCGCAACGCAAAAATTTCTGTTTCTGCTTATTTTTTCCATATCATATTCTGGAGAAATAAACCGCCTTGGACTTCAGGCAGTTTGGCATTCACAATGTCTAAAACTACTCAGATTTTCCCAAGCAGTATGGAGGGGCGTCGGGCAGAAGGGAAGAGAAAAGCAAACCAAACCACGAGAGGCGCTGTGGGTCCGGCAGTTCTTTCTGTTGCTCATTGACCTTAATGTTGTGGTTCCGGACCATGAGGTGAGGTTGTCTAATCCAGTTTCTCTGCTTTCCAGACACTCATCCAAGAGGAAGGATGGCCAGTGCCTTCTCGAAGTTGCTAACTGGCCGCAATGCTTCTCTGTTACTTACTACCCTGGGCACCAGTGCCCTGACCACAGGGTACCTGCTGAACCGGCAAAATGTGCGTGCTGAGCTCCAGGAACAGCACAAGCTATTCCCTCCAAGGTAAGTCCTCTTGGCTTTAAAAAAAAAACAAAAAAAAACCCTTACCAAGCCAGCAGAAATATGCTTTCCCCAACTAGACACTGCCTCAGAGAAGACTAAGTCAACCTGACTCAGTAGGCATGGTCACCTGTGGCGAATATGACAGTGTAGCATCATCATTGATGCCTAGAGCTTGCAGTCTAGTTGGATAATAATAATGGTCATAGTTAACATTTGTTGAGCACTTTAATGTGTGTTAAGCACTATGTATGGAGGATCTATTTGAGACAGCTTAGCATCCCTTTGTGATGAAACGGAGGCTTAGAAAAATTAAATAGTGTCAAGCTCACACAACTAGGGCAGCCTAATGCAAATCCAGGGACACTGATTGTGAGCTCGTGTCTCACTCGCTGCTATGCTGCCTTCTGGAATATGTGATGTCACAGTGCTGATCTTAAGTATCAGCTTTAAAGGACATTGTAGATGGGACGTGGAGGCGTGGCATGAAGAGGGACGCGTTTTCTCGGCCCTGGGAACCTGGCCATGAATGAGACAGCACACGCTGAACAGAGCTGGAGTGCAGTGCTGGCCGTAAGGGGTTCCGCATAGGCAGGTGTGGAGAGTCGGGGAAAACTTGGGGTGTTTCTCCTGTGGGCACCAGGATCTCTGAGGGAGTTCCCGGCTCCCACCATGTACCTCAGGAATTCCGGAGGTGAGATTGCCTGTGTTTGAGCCTGTGGTGGTCCTGAATCCCCTATTCTTCAACCAATTCATATCTCAGGGTAAGATAGCACCCCATTTTCTTTCTTACTATGTATGATTCCTACAGATATTTATGTGTCAGTTTCAATAGCCAGACACTGTTCTCAACAGAGCAGGTGGCTGTGGAGCTCGCATCACAGGATGAGGACAGATGAGTAACAGCATTTCCAAACAGTCCCACCTGTGGGGTTTCAGCGTCTTTACCATTAGGCTTAAAGGACCAAAATGTGCCTGTTGTATTTTACGTAAACTTTAGGATAAAAAATCTGCATGTGCTTTGTTTATTTTCTAATTATTTTCAGTCTATCACCTGTTGACATGAACATGTGCCACAGTTTGGGGCTGCTGCAGCCTGCATCGTGGCCCGGGTCCCTTTCCCTGGCAGATCAGGAGACATTTAAAAAAAAAAAATCTGGCTCACTTAAGTCATGACTCCTAGCTGAGTGCCCCTGTGCATCCTGGCTAAAGAGAGCCTGGCGGAAGGACGGAGCCCACTCACGGGCCCCTGCCTTCAGCGACTGCTCACTGAAAGCCTGTCCCCTTGGTACCCAGTGCAGACTACCCTGACCTTCGCAAGCACAACAACTGCATGGCCGAGTGCCTCACCCCTGCCATCTATGCCAAGCTCCGCAACAAGGTGACGCCCAGAGGCTACACCCTGGACCAGTGCATCCAGACAGGAGTGGACAACCCCGGCCACCCCTTCATAAAGACTGTGGGCATGGTGGCTGGTGACGAGGAGTCCTATGAGGTAAACTATCAACTGTTGGTTCCAGACTGGTGGGAAGCGGGGGCTCTGGGTCCCAGAGACCTTTTCTCTGTGGGGCCAGCTGCCTGCCTTCTCAGGCAGGGCTCCTGTAAAGGGGAGCCAGCTTCAGGACATCTGGAATGCTTTCTAATGAGTCTACAGTTTCCCAAGGCCAAGGCTTTCTTTTCTGTTGCTGGAGAATGGGTTGCATGACAGAGCTCTCTGAGATTAGCAAGGGAATAAATGAGTACAAGAAAAAAAAATCTTATAATTTATTTTATTGGTGATGTATATTCCCCTGCCAGACATGAGGAGATGATGTGTTAGCTCCTGGGCTTTACTGTTGGGGAGGATGGTGTGGTGTGTCTTTAGTGTGAGAATTACTGCTTACACAGCCACTGTAGCCCAGCCTTGTGAGTTGAAGTCTCTCGGAGGAATCCCACCATCTCCGCATCATCACCCTCGGCACAGAAGCACAGGATGGCTTGCTGCGAGGGGAACTCGGCCACCACGCGGCGCTCTCCAGAGCAGCTGCTGCTGGTCATGACAAATGTCTCCAGCCTGCCTCCCTGAGGTCCACCCTCCCTGCGCTTCTGCTGCAGGAAGCTGAAGGCAGTTCCCTGGGAGGCAGCCATCGAGAGTGGGGAAGGGGCTGTCTCGAGCAAGCGGGACTGGTTGCTCCTTTCCGCCCAGCAGGGCACACCCTGGGCTCCCTGAGTCCCAGACTAGAGTTAGCTCCCTGGGATCTATTCCCCCTTCCCCTACTTCCCACAGCTCCCTAAGCCTGCAGGTTGCTCTGTTACGATTCTTGTAACGTTCTTTTACCTAAAGGTTGTTCCTGACATTTTTAGTTTTAGATTTTGCACGAAATATTTTGGGCAGGGAAGGTCCTCACAGGGTGAGAGGTTCCTGCTTGCCCTGACTGAGGCTATATACTTTTCTTCTGGTGCAGCCAGCTTTCCATGAATTTATTACATTGTTTAAACTCTAGACATGGACCCTCCCTTTTGACTGCAGAACCGCTTAACCTCTGATCTAGCAGCTTCTTTTATCTCACAATTCTTAAACACAAGACTTTCTTGTTCAGTCTGATGGCAGTGAGCTTGGCAGAATGGGTAGGAGGAGGGTGCAAGGACAGAGTCCTGCAACCTCGCCCTCTCCCACGGGGCAAGGTGCTTCCAAGAGGTGCTCTTTGGTATAAGTCTATCATCGTCCTCGTTGTCATCATCATCATCATCGTCATCAACTACTAATCGACTCTCACACCCAGCTCCTGCATGGTAGTCTCTTATTAGTACATGAACCAATTAAAGAAGAAACAGAAGCACCTTTCCTCCTGCAGGTGTTTGCCGACCTTTTTGACCCTGTCATCAAACTCAGGCACAACGGCTACGACCCCCGGGTGATGAAGCACCCCACGGACTTGGACGCATCCAAGGTAGGCTCCGCCTCCCCTGAACCTGCCAGGAAGCTGGCGCTCTAGAGCCTGCCATGAGGAACACCTGAGCGCAGGGCCCCGGGGACAGATGCCCCTTAAACGCTCTGTGACCCCGTAGTGCAGCACACTTCTTGAGGGCCCCGGAGAAGGTCAGGAAAGTCCCAAAGTCTTTGTTTTTCTTAATAAGTTTTGTTTTCCTACAAGGCTGGTGTGGTTGCTAACGTGAAGCCTTTCCTCAAGCAATTCCTTTCTTCATATCACACCTAACTGGGTGCGCGGCGTGTAAAGAATTCCAGGCGGGGCTGCACAAATAGCTCCGCCCTGTCTCGCTTTTCTGTAAAGCACCTGCCCCCCACCCCGAATTCCGGAATGTGCCTAACATGTTGGTTGTGCACATGTGCCCAGTGCCCGAGGGTCCCTTCAGGGACACGGCCAGTCAGCGGGGTGTGGCTGTGGCAGGACCGCGGTCCCGGGCTGGCTGCGGTGACCCCGCGCTCTGCTCTGCAGATCACCCACGGGCAGTTTGACGAGCGCTACGTGCTGTCCTCTCGCGTGCGCACCGGCCGCAGCATTCGCGGGCTGAGCCTGCCGCCGGCCTGCAGCCGCGCTGAGCGCAGGGAGGTGGAGAACGTGGCGGTCACGGCCCTGGATGGCCTCAAGGGGGACCTGGCTGGCCGCTACTACAGGCTGTCTGAGATGACGGAGCAGGACCAGCAGCGGCTCATCGATGTGAGTGACCCTGAACCACCCGGGCTGCCTGGGGTGGGGCTGAGCCAGGAGCCCCGACCCACACAGCGCGGTCTCTCCCGGCGCTCAGGCCCCGCCCTGGCTGGGAGCTTGCTGGGGCTTCGGGTACTCAGAACAATGAAGGTGAGGCCTTTAGGTTGAGCCACGAAAATACTCTAAGGGTAAAATCTGCGGAGGAAACGCCAAGATGGACTTGGCGGGTTGGGATGCGGCGGTGAGGATGAACGGAGGATTCCCCTGCTAGTTGGTAAATAGGAACAATTGGGCGTGAAAGGCCTGTCTGAGCCCTAAGGGTGGTCCCCATCACCACACCTGAGAAAGCTGCGGAAACTAGGAAAGCCTGGAAAGGAAATTATCCAGGTGGAAGGCCTGGGAGTCCCGCTGCCTCCACATCCTCCGGTCTCACTCTAACTCCGGAGTAGACAAAGCCCAAGTTTCTTACTTATTTTCTCCTAGCACAGCTAAAACAGGATGGCAGATTCAAAAGAAACTTTTAACTAAAGTCCAAGAAGCGGCAGAAACTGTATCTGTCATTTCAGAAGATGCAATGCCACAAGATAGGCCTCAGTTCCAGACCTGGCTGGCCAGCTTCACGGTCTGTTGGCCTCTGTCTCCCGGTGTCTGCAGTCATAGGGCCAACCTCCCCCATCTGGTTACAGAACGAGCCCTCCTGCACGTACAGTAGCCACTTCTCGTTTTCAGCTTAAGGGACACATTATTTCGTAGGCAGTGACAGTGTGCAAGCCTGTCCTGGCTCAAGTCTCTGACCTCTTCTCAGAGATTGGAGAAAGACTTCCCTCCCCATATCCTCTTGTTTTCTTCCTTCAGTGTAATAATAATTGAGCACATGGTATCCATATTCATATTCTTACTGCATACACACAGAAAGAAAAATGTCCATCACTTGACGTTTGTTTTGATGTGTAGAATCGTAGTTAAAAGGCACAAGCTTGGTAGTCCCAGGTTTGAATTTAGGCTCTACCACCTCCTAGCTTTGTGATATCCAGTAGGTTATTTTCTCTTTCTGAATCTGTTATTTTTTTCACCTATAAAATAGAACGATTACACTTGCCTCATAGTGCTGTTGCGAGATTGACGGAAATAAATTAAAAGCACATAGCATAAAGCCCAGCACATAGTGAGGGTTAAATTAATGGTGGCTATTTTTATTTTAGATCATTATCTTACATTCCTAATACTTTTTAAGGAAAGCAATGATAAGGAATGAATCGATAATGCTGGAAACGTAGAGAGCAGTGGCTGTGTAGAATAGACTTTTCAGGATAGCTCCCCTTGCTCACTGCCCTCTCTGCACTGCGTAGGTTGGTGCTGGTGGGGCTCACATTCTCCATGAGAATGATGTATTTCCATCTGGCCAAGCCAGTGGGTTTCAACCTTAGCTGTACACTGATATCACCTGAAGAGCTTTTAAAAATCCTGATGTCCAGGCCGCACTTGGTACAAATTGTTAAGATCTCTGGGGGGTGGGGGTTTGTATTTTTTTTAAGTTCCAGGTTATTCTAGCAGGCAGCCAAAGCAGAGAACCACTACCTGAGAGACCTCAGCCATCATTAGTTAGTTGGAACTTGGATACGTGGCACTTGCTGTCACGTCTGATCTCATCGGTGTCTCCTTTCTGCTTTGTCCCTTTTGGCCTGCAGGATCACTTTCTGTTTGATAAGCCAGTATCCCCTTTACTAACATGTGCTGGGATGGCCCGTGACTGGCCAGATGCCCGGGGAATCTGGTATGGACATAGCATTTCCCATTTGCAATGTGTGCGGAGGACCTCCTTCAGGTCCTCTGCTTGTCCTAACCTGAAGTTGCTGTGACGTGCACTTGACAGCATGCCTGGCTTCAGCTAAGTGGAGAAGAGAGTATATTGACATTGTCTGTGTGTGTAATGCTGAAGTATTACAATGTTTCTAAGAGGTGTAGGAATGTTTGCTGGTTTGCATGCATTACGCATGAGAAAAAGACTATATTTTTAAGAAAAAAATTAGCTTCATATTATTTGACCTCACAGAGAATCTGTTTCATGACATTAAAACAAAAGAACAGAAAATGAAAAATAAATATTGAGGATTTAAGCAAAACCCTACAAGGAAGAATGGATATCGAATAGAAATATATTTTATCTTGGCCAACTTTGATTCCTGTACCTTGGTAGGTTATTATGTCACTACCCAAAAGAGATGTGATAAAAGTGTTCATGAACAGCTACTCAGTGGGGGTGGGTAGGCAGGACCCATACAGCAAACATAAGTGAAATCTTTTGCACCACAGATAACTTAGGCCACAGGTAAAAAAAATTTTTTTTTAAAAACCACAGATTTTGGTTGAATCTATTAGGGAACAAAATACTCTTGTTAGTGTCAAAGCCAAATGTTACGATAGTTGAATTATTATCATACTAGCCTGTTGAACGAGGGAGATTATATTCTTGATGGGCAAAAACATGACATCTCTAAGGGTTGGAGTTGGTCTTATTCTTCATTCTGTCATGGTAACAGTATTTTGTAGTACTTGTTCAGGCACAATTAAGAGATTAGGACCATCTAGGAAATGAGGAGTGTGAAATGAAGCAATCAAGCTACAGAGGTAATGGGAATTTTCATGTGTTGAAACAAATATAATTAACACTCAATACCATATTTCTCTCTTCATTAGGCATAATTATGACAAGACATTTCTCATCTGGATTAATGAGGAAGACCACACCAGGGTAATCTCTATGGAAAAAGGAGGCAATATGAAAAGAGTATTTGAGCGATTCTGTCGTGGACTAAAAGAAGTAAGATGTTATCAGAGATTTCCAAATATTCACTAAAATATCTTTATTTTTTCATTATTAAAAGAAGACACTATAGTGACTTCCAGGAAGGGGCTAATTTTTTTCTAGGGATCATAGCACTCACAGTACACACATCTCTCCCTGATGTTTGGGATGTGCTGAATGAATGGATATTTGAGAACTCCGTCACTTGTTCACTGTTGTTGTAGGTAGAACGCTTAATCCAAGAACGAGGCTGGGAGTTCATGTGGAATGAGCGCCTAGGATACATCCTGACCTGTCCTTCGAACCTTGGCACAGGATTACGGGCTGGTGTCCACGTTAAGATCCCAAAGCTCAGCAAGGTAATGTTATGCAGCCAGCAGTGCTGGTGGGTTCTTGCACGATCAACTCAGATAGGACTGCTTTGTGGAGGGAGCAAATGTCACTGCCCATGACTTAACCCCTACTTTCTGCACGTACAGCTGAAAATCATAAGAAAGGGTTAAGTTTACCTCAAAAGAATTTATGTCAGTAGGACAGGATAAAGACCTGTAAGAAAGGGCTGTGGCTTCAAGAGCAAGAAGTTTATGTTCTCCCTCATATGACAAATCCAAATAGGTAGGCAGGCTGCTCTGCTCCTTAGGGTCCCTCCCACCTCCTTCTCTCTCTCTCCCAGTGCAGAGGTCCTCAGACTTGAGACTGCATCAAAATCCCCTGGTGATTTGTATAAACACAGACTGCTAGGCCCACCTGCATAATTTGCATTTCTACCAAGTCTCTGGGTGATGCTGCTGCTGCTGCTGCTGCTGTGAGGAGCTTACAGTTGGAAGGCCACTGTCTCGGGGCATTGTCCTCCTTGCATGGTTACTGTCAGGCCTAAGTTCTAGCTTGTAGAAAGGGGAGAGAGCACGCACGTGTTTCCACGTAAAGATCTCAGGTCTGGGCCTGGAAGTGGCGCATATCACTCTGCTCAAACTTAGCAGGTGGTCACTTACTCAGCTCCACTGTGGAAGAGGAGGGGAAATCCCGGTGGGCCGCTAACAATGTCTGCAACAGCACACCAAGTGAATCAAGTACTTGATAACAATTTTTGAAAATGTGCTTCATGCCATAAAAGGATGGAAATTTTTCTTGTTCAAAATTCAAATGCTAAAAAATTATTTGACATGACTTCATGATTTTAATTGTATCAGTGAACTATTATATAAATGAATAATAAAAACTCACCAAAGCCGGCATCCAGATGCCAAAAAAGCAGCATAGAAGTTAGTCACTTGAAACCTATATCATTTTATTAACCAATACCACACCAATAAATTTAATAAAATAAAACAAGAAGTTAATAATAGCTCTGCAACCTTCTAGATGTATGACCTTGGGCAAATAAAGTCCTCTGAGCCTTAGTTTCCTCATCTGTGAAATGGGGGTGAAAGCAATACCTACTTCATGGGGATGTTTTAAAGTTTAAAAGTTCCAGTGCAGCACCCTGGTCCACAGTAAATATATGCTTCATAAATATTAACTGTTAATGTCTCTCATTTTCTAAGTGAATGTGCCAATGACAGTGAATCGAGTTTGCTTCTTACCACACTATGTTATCCCTGTCCCAGGATCCTCGCTTTTCTAAGATCCTGGAGAACCTGAGACTGCAGAAGCGTGGCACAGGCGGTGTGGACACCGCAGCGGTGGCAGATGTGTATGATATTTCCAACATAGATCGAATTGGTCGATCAGAGGTAACATCTCTCTCACTCTCTGAACATGAACTAACAAAATCCGCCTATGAGATAGAGACGTAGCCTAAACACCTTATTCAGAAAATTTGAGACCTCCTCTTTCCCCACTGAGTCCCGAGTCAGGCTAGTATTTCATTCCGCAGTGCTACTCTTCCATGGGAAATAACTGTACAAAGGGAAGCACGAGGTAAGCTGAGAATGTACAAGCAAGTAAAGGAAGTCATAATGGGCTGTTGTTACCCACTTGCCCCTGGGGACTATTCCAGCGACCTTTAGCAGGACACTATTATGCTAAAGGACAGTAGCATTTCATCACTGTCAAGTCAGAGAATATGTGTGCTTGCTCTCTCTCTGAGGGTGGTAAAATGGTGGAATTTTTTCTTGATTCTGAATTTCCTTTGGTGAAGGCCACATACTGTCATCTTCAATTAGGCATTTTTAGATGCTTGATACTTCCTGAAATATTAGTTTGGGGGCTAAAGATGGGAAATGAGGTATGCACTAGGTATACATAAGATTATGTTCATAAAATAATTCTCAGGATTCTACGAATACATAGGATGAAAAGGATTCATAAACTATATGTAGGCCTGGAGCAATATGTGAGGTGAAGCATAAAGAGCACACTTAAGGCCCTGGCTGGGTGACTCGGCTGGTTGGAGTATCGTACTATAAACCAAAAGGTTGTGAGTTCAATTCCTGGTTGGGGTACATGTACAGGAGAAACCCAATCGATGTTTATCTTTCACATCTATGTTTCTCTCGCTCTCTCTCCTTTCCTCTCACTCTCTAAAATAAAAATAAATAAATCAATAAACATATCCAGGTGAGGCTTAAAGAAAAAGAGCACACTTAACGAACATGCATCTGAATCTAAGCAAATATCAATCTCAGTATATTGTACCAACTTATCTAGATGTGGTCCCATTGAGTGCATTATGACCATCACTAATTTAAAAGCCTCTTACTATTATTACATCAACCCTTAATAACTCAGTGGCTGGTTATTAAACCTGTGGATTATAAATGCTCTTTCTTCTTCCTGGCCAGCTTTTGAATATTTCATTGCCTGTTGGTATCCCTAGCAGTAAACTGAGGAAAAGAAAGGAGAAAATACTCAAAACAATTAAATAAGCCTGTGTTTTACCAGCTCTGGTGAAGTACCTGAGGAAGAAGCATCTAAAAATGTCACAGCTTCTGAAATTTGTGGAATAATGTGTGGTATTGTGAATACAGGAAACCTGGGCCTAGTCCTGTCTGTTTCTAATAATAACTAGATTTTTATTAATGGAAATCAAGGTAGTCATTGCTTTGAAAACATTTTTTATGTCTAATTAACAGATGATCATGATAAGAACTAGAAACATACCCCAAAGTATTAAAATTTAACCTAATAACCCTGAGATAACCATTGTGAACATTATTCTGAATTGCCTTCCATTCTTACAATTATTCAAAAGTTTTTTTAACAAAATTTGGTATTACATACTTGATATTATAACAAAGCTTTTTCTCAATGTATTCTATGATGAGCATTTTCCTATATTCAAAAACATGATGTTTAATAACAGCCCATTAAAGATAACCCATTATCTATTTAATATCTTCCTGATTATTTGATGTTTGCTTGACCATCTCTATACATTAACTCTATGAAAGTCTCTTTATATAACCCTAATTACAACTCTAATTATTTAGTTAGGATAAATTCCCAGGAAAGGAAATCTTAGATTAAAGATGAGGGGTCCTTATAACTACGTTTCCTATCAGAAGAGTTTTACCAAGATTGGCAATAAATGAGGTACCTGTCTCACCACACCCTCTTCAACACTGGGATGGGTGAATTGGATGAGTAGAGAATGGGGTTCTTTGCTTGATAATGACTAGCTTTGTGATCCAGCCTCACTCAGAGCCTCAGTTTCTTTATGCATGAGAAGAGGTGGGCATGGGACTGGACTCCCCCATGCCTAAGGCATGTTCAGATGTAATACTCAGCAGTCCCTTCCATCCTTGCTGTTTGTCCTCATGCTGTATGATGCATTTTAGTGTTGTTGGAGTTAAAGAATTGCTTGCTAACTTAGTTAGGGTCTCTGCAGGAACAGTGCAAGTGATTCGTTAGGGAGGTGACCTCAGGAAAAAATTCCTATGTAGATGTGCTCTAATTAAAAAAAAAAATTGTAAACCAAAGTTCTAACATTTTCAAAAAGCAGAAATTTTAAAAGTTTATCTTAATATAATTCACAAAGTTTCCTTTAAGTAGCAAACTTGGATGGTCCAGTGAAAACATGATTTGATTGCCAAATATTTTATTTTAAACAATTTGTCCAAAAGACATTTACTGCGTAAATGATAATATCTGAACTATAGCATATTCAGAGCTTGGATAACCTACTGGGAGGTCAGAATTCAAGTCCAGGCCAAAGAATAACACAAGGGTGTCACTGGGTACTTTTACCTTTGAGCAAACTCTGTTACTTTACAGCTGAGACTGATGGGGAAAAAGTTTCTGAGATGCAAACTGATGGTTTTCATATATTAAAAAGAGGTCTCACACACAAAGCAGTAACCCAGTTTTAACTAAAGAAGATCGGGAGAAGCTTGTGAAATATCTATACTTCCCATCTCTGACAGTGACCGTCAGATATCTCTCCACCCCAAACCCTGCAGGGAAATAATGAGAAGAAACGGTTATAAAGTCTAGCTAATGCGGCAAGTTCTCTATCCCAGTGAGCTCATTATCCCAGTGTTGATCAATGCATTGCATGTGTCTTCTATGAAAATTAATCATTCATCTGTTTCACTATCAAAGGTTGAGCTTGTTCAGATAGTCATCGATGGAGTCAATTACTTGGTGGATTGTGAGAAGAAGTTGGAGAGAGGTCAAGATATTAAGGTGCCACCACCTTTGCCTCAGTTCGGCAAGAAGTAAACTTTCCCTTTCCCAATTTATAAATAATCTGTCTGCTGGTATCACAGACATAAAGAAACTTCTACTCTGAGAGTTTTTGTAGACTTGGGAAAATGTAAAATTGTATGTCCTGTCTATCTTTACAATAAAACTCTCCTTAATCTCTTTGGTTTCTCTGATTTTTTAATGTTAGTATGAAGGGCAAACAACACCCAATTACAAGTAGCAGAAAGCAAAAATATTTTAAGGCAATGATAAAAAAAAATACGTATAATTCTACTTACACACAAATCTGAAACCCTCCAACTATCTAGATGCTACTACAGTCAATTAACCCTTTAATAAATCCCTCTGGACACCTTTGGAAAATAGTGAACTAATATAACTTCCTGACAAATAGAACAAGAGGAGATTCATTTCTCTCGAAAGTGTAGAAATAACCTCTGTAGAACAGGGCTTGCTATAGTAAGGGAGTCAGCAACCACCCCTGGAATGTGGCAGAAACTCTGAGGCAGGCATGGGAAGGCTTTATGGCGAAAAAAGGGAAAGGCTGCAGCTGTGCTCCGAGAGGGGCCGTCGGCATGTGGAAACCGGAGGTGGGCTAACTAGGAGCAGGGCATCCTGTGGAATTGCTTTGGGGTGTACATCTGACATTCTCTGGCTGGTCCTGAAGTGGAAGCAGGGACAAAAATTGGGGAAGCTGGCAGCCACGTACCAAGCCCAATCTCTGGGCTGATTGCTACAGAGATTGTAGTTTGATTTCCTTAACCGATTGCTTTAGAAGTTGAGGGTCAGAATTCTGTTATCATATGGCCTGACCATTGTCTGTTTATATATACACATTCAGTCTCCAAAAGCAATCCAAAATTTTATGCCTGAAATATTGAAAATGCGTTCAGTTATCATTTGAAAGCTGATTTCTTCCCTCAGCATGTACACCCTTACCTTATCTCAGATTTTGTTATTCTTTTCCATTCATCCTGTGATGTCTATAACCTGAAGAAGAGGTGGGAGCAACTAATTCTGTAACAAGTTCTAAAATCACTTCACATACAAAGTAAAAATATTATGAGCTTGAATAACAGAAATGAGATCAAATTCTGAATCCTGTGAGTACTATAGGTATTCCAGTTAAAATAAACCTATTATGTAAGCATTTGTCTTCCCTCCTGTATACTGAAAAAAAATCGTATAAAAAGAATATACTTGTGCTGAAGCTACTAGACAGCACATTAACTTGTGAGTGACAAATAGCTATGTGGTAGAAACTTAGAAGAGGAAACCACACCCAATACAATTCAGGACATCATGCTAAAAACCCTGAATGGGATGGGGTGGAGGGGTGTTCTACAACCAATTCCTGTAGACAAAAGAGGAATCAGAACCTCAGGCAGTGACTGGCATTATGGGGACAGAGGACTAGAGGGTAGAGAAGACTTGTGTCATAGCCAAGCACATTGACTCTATAGCCACCCAAGTACCAATTCTTTCACTATATGACATTAAATGATTTACTTAGTCTCTAGGTTCCTCAGTTGCCTTTGTATAAAATGACAACAATAATAATACATATCTCATAGGGTTGTTGTGAATATAACAGTAGTTAATAATTGTAAAGGCCAACACATTATAAGTACTGTGTAAGGGTTTGCTGAATAAATAATAAATTAATATTGTAATATTATAATCTATCTCTGAATATCCCTTAAAACTACCCTTATGGCAAACCAACAGACCTGAGAGTTTCTATTCTGAAAGATCTTACTCATAAAAGTGGTAAAAGAAGGAAAATTCATACAGCTAAAGAAACATAAGCATAAATGAGCTGAAGAGACTAAATAGAGACATATACTAACATTAAATTTTTTTTAGAAGCTGAAAAACAAGCCCTGGCATAAAAATACATGTGGCTACCAATATAAAAAGAAAGCAAGCCTTGTCACCTATATCACAACATCCTGAGCAACATTAAAAACATCATTTACGACAAGAATTAACTGAATAGCTAAGGTACAAAGCCAACATCTCTCTCCGTTTTTTGTTGCACTTTTACCTAATTCATTTCTCATCTTTAGTCACTAGATCTACTCATCAATAACTACAACAGCATTGACATTCAATATTGGCTTGCATGCAGACTGTTAGTACTTAATCTTTACCTTATCTACTTTTGAAACTCTTGATTTGTGGGGCTGCTTGACCTTTACTGTATTACCAGAAATGTACTCATCTATGACTTTACTCTTTAAGATAATTCATAACTAAAGATAGTCATTTAAACCAAGTCTAAAATAGATTCCTAAACACTCAATCTGGCACCTTACTTTTTTTGAAATCCTCCATATTCATCAAATATCCTTCCCTGACAGCTCTTCAGACAATTTTCAGATCATGCAATAGCACTTAAATTGTATATAAGAATATCCTTTCTCCTCAAGCATTGCCAAGCATTTAAATAATGGGATTCCGGTTGCAGAAGCTGTGGCAAATTATACTTTGACAAGAGAAACAAGCACATTCACAGTGTTACAGTGAAAGTATAAGTTTTTTTATGTGAAAGATGAGTCAATTGGACAAGATAAAGGACTTTTATCTATTAAAATCTAATCGAGAGATTAACAGCTGAAGCAGACAGCCACAGAGAGTAGATTCCTGGAAGTCTTGAACAGACTCCCTAAATTCAGACAGGGACATCATCTGACATCATAAGAGGCAGATCCAGAAAGAAAAAACAGCTGTCTCCAACCATAGAAGTTCACACCATAAAGTCAGGAGATCAAGACATCAATTGAAGAAGCAGAAGCAAAAAAAGAAGTCTCACAAATAATAGGAAGACAAAGAAACACTCCCCAAAGGGAAAGGAGGAATCCCCAGAGAAATAAATGAAAGACAGGTAAGTAAACTATCAGATATTGAGTTCAAAACAGAGGTTCTAGGGAAGCTCAATGAGCTCAGTGAGCTCACAGAGAATTACCAGAAACTCTAGGGAAACTATGAGGAACTTACTGCAAACTGTATCAGCATGAAAAATGACAGAGACACTATCAGTAAGAGGCAAGAGGAAATGAAGAATACAATTTCTGAACTGAAGAACACAGCAGAAGGAATCAAAAGCTGGCTAGCTGAAGTAGAGGATCAAATCAGCGAGCTGGAGGACAAGGTAAAAAAAAAAAACTCCTAGAAAGCAAGAAAATGAAAAAGGACTCAAAAAGAATGAAGAGGCATTGGGGGAAATGCAGGACAACCTGAAACGTAATAATATCCGTATAATAGGGATACCAGAAGGAGAAGACGAGGAGGAAGGGATAGAGAATTTGTTTGAAAAAGTAATGATGAAAAACTTCCCTAATTGGAGGAGAGAAAAAGTCACAGAAGTCCAGGAAGCACAGAGGGGCCCATTCAAGAGGGGCCCATTCAAGAGGAGCCCAATGAGGCCCACTCCAAGGGCCCACCATTATTAAAATGGCAAATGCCAAAGACAGAGAATCCTAAAGGCAGCAAAGGAGAAAGAGGTAGTCATATATAAGGGAGCCCTGATATGGCTAGCAGTTGATTTCTCAACAGAAACACTGCAAGCCAGAAGGGAGCGGGCAAGAAATATTCCAAGTAATGAAAAGCAAAGGCCTGCAACCAAAACTGCTCTACCCAGCAAGGCTCTCAATTAAAATGGATGGTGAAAGAAATTTCCCAGACAAAAGAAGGCTAAAAGAATACACCTCCACCAAACCGGCACTGCAAAATATGCTAAAAGGACTGCTTTAATGTGAGGATAAAGAGTCTATGAATACCCAGTTCCTTTCACAGTCGCCAATACTTGGTATTACCAATATTTCTTAATACATATTAATCTTATTGTGACAATGATGTTGTTTTAATTGTTACTTTATTATGTGTTGAAACAAAACCTGTTTCTGTATATTTCTTGCCAATTTCTATTATTTTTAAAAAGCTTTAAATGATTTTTGAGTATTCTTTATCCATTTTTTGATTAAAAGTTGGTAGAAATTTTTCCTAAAAAACCCCCCAAAACTATTAACCTTTTTCTAGATGCACCTTATTCGTTGAATAAGACTTATTTTTCCCATTGATTTGAAATATCATTTTAATTATATACTACATTGTTAGACAGATACATATTTTTTTTCTAGAATGCTCATCATATTTCAGTGACCTACTTGATTACTTCTGTGGTGTCGCGATGTTTTAATTGCTGAGATTTTATAATGGATTTAAATCTTTTAATATTTTACAATGGATTTTGACATTTAAAAAATAAATAAAATCTGCATTTTAGAAAGAGAAAGAAAGAAAGAAAGAGAGAGAGAGAGAAAAAGAAAGTCCTACCTTGAGACAACATGGATGGTACTGGAAAATATTATGCTAAGTGAAATAAGCCAGTCAGTGAAAGACAAATACCATATGATCTCACCTCTAAGTGGATTCTATTCAACAAAATAAACTAAGGAACAAAATAAACCACAGGCATGGAAATATGGAGCAGACTGAAAGTGACCAGAGGGGATGGGGAAAGAGGACAATGGTGGAAAGAAGGGGAAGGGACTAGAAAAAGAACATGTATGAATGACCCATGGACATAGACAACAGAGTGGGAATTGACTGTGGGAGTGAGGGGTGGGGGTGGGAGTGGGATGGGTGGAAGGGGGCAAAGTGGAAAAATTGAAACAACTCATGATTTAAAAATTAAAAAAAAAAAAAATCAAATGTTGTATCTTCCAGCCAAAGTAGTTCACAAATAGTTCCTGTTTACTAATATCTAGTTCAATCATTATTCAAGAAGTAAGACTTCCAGTCAAAATGGTGGCATAGGTAAATGTGGTAGTTGCATCTTATCACAACCTCATAAAAAATACAACTAAACTACAGAACCACCATCATTCAGAACTGCCTGAAATTTAGTGGAATGGAAGTCCTACAGCTAAGGATATTAAAAACAAAAAACAAAACCACATTGAGACTGGTAGGAAGGGCAGAGATAGAGAACACGCTGGTCCCACATTCATGTGTGGCAGATAAAAATCAGGAGGGATATCTCAGCTTCAGAGGTCCCCCTGAGGAACAACGGCCCCAGCCCAACCCCAGTCTCCCCATCCCAGGCTTACAGTGCCAGGAAGAGAAGCCCCCATAACTTCTGGCTGAGTGAGGATTGTGGCTGAGTGAGATATAGAGTTTCTGGAGTCCTAGACATTTCCTCTTAAAGAGTCTATGCATGGACTGACTTGGCCTCACTCTCTCTGAGTTCCAGCACTGGGGAAGCAACTTGAAAGGGACATATGGGGAGAAATTGAACTGTCTAGCATCAGGATAAGACTTGGAGGGGCAGCTTTCTCCTAGACAGGAGTGCTGGCAGAGTCCATTTTCCTTTGATGAACCATCCCCACACAGAGCTGGAAGGTGGGCACCCATATTTGAGTCTTCATCAATCTGGCTAAGACTGTTTACCCCATCCAGAAGATTCCCTGAGACCCCACCCCACCCCACCAACTTGCACACATACCCCAACTGTTTCCAGTGGTTTTACCATACAAATGGAGTGTCTTGGCTCATGTTTCACACTTTCCTAAAATATCTCAAACATGCAGCCTTTGGCCTAAGCATGACTGTTACCCCCTCATTAAGTGGTCCCAGGCTCAGCACTAGTGGCTAGTGGAAGCCAGCCTTTGTTCACAGTTTGGCCTCTTCTGGGCACCTCCAAGCCCAGCACAAGTAGCAGCCATTTGCAGATTGCTTTGTAGCTCATGCTGGGTGGCCACAGACAGAACACAGGTGGCAGCTGACTTTGGCCTGCACACCTTGGAAAGCTCAAGAGCCAGCACACCATTTGGACACCTTAAGACCACCTCAAAGTACCACCCAATCACCTCCACAAGTAATACACTCAAGGGGCAGACGAGGTGGTCACCAGAGCCCTGCTGAATTAAGTCCTGCTCTGTGGAGTGGGCCCCTGCACAGCTGATCTTCTATGGTTGTTGCAGCTGGTCCTTGTGTCTGATTGGCCTTGGGGTAAATCACTCCCATTGACTTGCCAACAGCAATCAAAGCTCAACTACAACAGGAGAGTGTATACAGAGTACATGGGAGTAGAAGGCAGCACACCTGGGTGTCCAACTTGGGTGAATGGGGAGGCTATGCCACTGGACCCTACAGGACACCTACTACTAAGTGCAGGAGATGTAGCAGCTCTACCTAATACATAGAAACAAACACAAAGAGGTTGCCAAAATGTGGAGACAAAGAAACATGTTCAAAATGAAAGAAAAGAACAAAACTCCAGAAAAAGAACTAAACAAAATGGACACAAACAAGCTTCTAGATGCAGAGTTCAACACACTGGTTATAAGGATGCTCAATGAACTCAGGGGGAGAGTAGATGAATTAGAGAGAACTTTAACAGCATAAAAAAGGACATGGAAACCATAAAAAAAGAAGCAGTCCAAAATGAAGGATACAATAACTGAAATGAAGAGTAATTTACTGGGAATCAACAGTAGAGTATATGAAGCCAAGAATCAAATCAGCGATTTGGAATATAAGTAGAAAAAACACCCAATCAGAACAGCAAAAAGAAAAAAGTATCCAAAAAAAATGAGGATAGTGTTAAGGAGTCTTTGGGACAACTTCAAGCATACCAACATTCACATCATGGGGGTGCAAAAAGGAGAAGAGAGAGAGAGCAAGAAATTGAAGACCTATTTGAAATAATGACAGAAGACTTCCCTAATCTGGTGAAGGAAATAGACATAAAGTCCAGGAAGCACAGAGAATCCCAAACAAGATGAACACAAAAAGGCCCACACCAAGGCACATCATAATTAAAATGCAAAAGGTTAAAAACAAAGAGAGAATTGTAAAAGCAGCAAGAAAAAAGCAGTTAGCTACCTAAAAGGGAGTTCCCATAAGACTGTCACCTTGTTTCTCAAAAGAAACTTTGCAGGCTGGAAGGGATTCACAAGAAATACTCAAAGTGATGAAAAGCAAGGACATACAACCAGGATTATGTTGCAAGTCATTTTGAATTGGAGGACATATAAAGAGCTTCCCAGACAAGAAAAAGTTATAGGAGTTCATCACCACCAAAACAGTATTACATGAAATGTGGAAGGGTCTTGAAGAAGGAGAAGGAGAGGAAGGGGGAGGGGGAGGGGAGGGGGAAGAAAAAATATGAACAAAAAATGGTAATAAAGACATATCAACAATTAAATCTAAAAAACAAAAAAAAATGAACAAGCAGAACAAAAAAAGACTCATAGATACAAAGAACATTTTGATGTTTGTCAAATGGGAAGGGGTTGGGAGACAGACAAAAAAGGTAAAGGGATTAAGAACTACAAATTCGTAGTTACAGAATAGTCATGGGGATGTGAAGTAAGCATAGGAATATAGTCAATGTTTTAATAACTATGTATGGTGTCAGATGGATAAGAGAGTTATTGGGATGATCACTTAGTAAGTTATATAATGTGTAATAATTCTAACCTGAAACTAATATTGCATGTCAATTGTAATTGGAAAGTATTTTTAAAAAGACAAAAATATTCATGAAGCAATGATGTGAACAGAGCATTTTTCTGTGTCACAGGACCTTTTTAATTTGCTATATTCCTTGCATCAAGGCAGAGTATAGGTAGAGTAGGCTTTGATGGCTGGGAAATCATTTTGGCTCTCTTCCATGGGGGAAGAGAAACATGGGTGCTTCTAATTTCTGTGCTGTTGTAGTACAAACCTCAGTTCTTGAACATCCCTTACCTCAAACAATTTGGTTCTTGATCAAGTTGTTCAAGGAACAATGTCTTGGGTATCAAACAAAACTTTAGTTCTCAACCTGACAGTCCTTTCATGCTGATACATACCTGGATGTTCAGTCACATGTCTCTCAGGAATGATTTGGTTTTCGAACAAATTGCTTCTTGAATAGTCTTCTGCAATATATTAAGGTTGAGAACCAAGATTCCACTGTATGTTGGCTTATGGGGAACTGCCTAGTATACCCTTCGCCAAAATTCATAAAAGAACATATTTTGCAAGCAGTTGAAAAAACTTAACCCGAGGACAAAAGATTTGCCTTAAATTCAGGTTCAGCCACTAACCAGCTATATAACCAAGGGAAAATTATTTAACTTAATTGTCTTGGTTTTATTTCTAAAATGGAAATAATTCATCCTTTATTAAGTTTTTATTGTGATTAAATAACATAAAGCAGTGACTTCATTTTTTTAAATTTTACTGTAACCTATGGGAAGAAATACATTAGAACCCAGTATACATTTAACTGTGTTAAGTGTACATGTGTATGTATACAAAATCCAAATAAAATTTCACATAAAATTTATCTTTACTATTTGAGATGCACTCTGACATTTTTCTATCCTATACTATCTTATTCTCTTTCAGTTTTAAAAAATGCTGATTGTGTCCTGGCTGGGTGGTTTAGTTGGTTGGAGCATCATCTGGTACATCAAGGGATTGTGGGTTCAATTTCTGGTCAGGGCACATACCTAGGTTGCAGGTTTGATCCCTGGTCAGGGCATGTATAGGAGGCAACTGATCAATGTTTCTCTCTCACATCAGTGCTTCTCCCTCTTTCTTCCTTTCTCTCTCTCTAAAATCAATAAACATATCCTTGGTGAGGATTTTTTTTAAATGCTGATTTTGGCCCTGGATTTCAGTGGATTGAGTGCTGGCCTGCAAACCAAAGGGTCACTGGTTTGATTCCCAGTCAGGACATATGCCTAGGCTGCATGCCAGCTCTCCAGGTGGGGTGGAGGGAGGGGCAACCACACATCGATGTTTCTCTCCCTCCCTTCCCCTCTCTATAAAAATAAATAAAATCTTTAAAAAAATAAATATGCTGATTTTGATCCATTAAATTGATTTCACAACACATTAATGGGGTGAAATTCACATTTTGGAAGTCATGGACCTAATTACCTCGCTTGATAAACATTAAATTGTTTCTTTTTTTTTCCTTCTTTCAGCTTTTTAAATATTTTGTTCCTTTGTGTTCAGATTTCCACGTTTTTTTGTTGAAAAGTTCATGGCTATGCAAATAGTTCTTCTATATGTAAAGTGTCATTTTTCTCTGACAGGTTTTTCAGCAGTTTGTCTATGATAATGCCTAACTGGTTTTCTTCATATTTATCCTATTTGGAGGTGTCATCATACAGACATGACTGATCATTAACCCAGTCTCCAGTCTCCCTCCCCTTCCTGGGGGATGGAGGATGGAGGATGGGGTGGAAAGCTCCAAGCTTCTAATCATAGTTTGGTCTTCTGGTGACCTGCTCCCATTATGAAGCTCCCTAGGAACCCACCAACAGTCACCTCATTAGAACAAAAGATACTCCGATCACACAGGAAATTCTACCATATTTGAGTGTCGGAAACTGATGTCAAAGACCAAGTATTACAACAAAAAATGCCCCGAGTGTTCTCAACACTTAGGAAATTAAAAGAATTTTAGGAGCTCTGTGCCAGGAACTGGGGGCAGATACAAACACACTCACACTCACACACACACACACACACACACACACACACACACACACAGTTATTTTACAAGCCCTATTCAATTAAAGTAGATTTCAGGAAAAAAGGTTCAAGGAGGACACTTCATATGTACATACATATAAGTTCATTAAGAAGACTTAAAAATTCTAAATATGTGCCCATCTAATAACAAGTTTCAAAATACATGAAACCCAAACTGACAGAACTGAAACAGCAGGGAGACAAATACACAAATTCCTCTCTCAGTATTCCATAGAACAAGCAGACAGATTATCAGGGACAGTCCAGGGGACTTAAACAAGAATATTCACTGTGTTTCGATCTGCCTAGAAGCAGATGCCAAGGCTGGATTCAACATGAAAGTGATTTTTGTGAGGAGGGAGCAGGAAAAGGCAGGTGAATTTAAACCATGGTTTAATTTAAATTACTATTTAATTTAAATTGGTTTAAATTTTAAACCAATTTAAACTAGACTGAGAGGGAAGAAAGGAAGGTTGGGTAGGAGAAGTCCCAGACTACGAACCTGTTCCAAGAAACTTTCATCAAGGCCAGTGGGGAGTCTTCATGCCTGTTGGAAGAGTCTTGTATCTTCTAAGGCAAGAATGGGCCTTGCTCCTTTATGAGCTGAGAGCAGACCACAGGAGCTGGCCTGAGTATGAATGCATGGTTGACCCAAGGGGCAGTAACTGCAGTTGTCAGCTCAGTTGTGCCAGAGAAGATCTCAGTGATACATTTTCACAGCCACCACAGTCCACTCTGCATCACACAGACTCACTTCTGGGAGAAGCTTCTTTGTGGCTTCCATGGATCTTACTTCCTAAGGAAGTTCTGAGAGGAAGGAGGTTAGTAATAGAAACTAAAGTCCCATTGCTGCAACTGGTACTCCCGCTCAACCTCCTCCATTATCCATTCTAAAATTCCCTCATTTTCATCTATCACTTTTGCAGACTTTGGCGGCTTATTCTGTTGTAGGAGCCAGCCCTTCCATCCTGAGGCCTAGGCAATTAATCCTGAGTTGTTTCATGTCTGGTTATTATAGTACAAGGGTTACTACCTGTGTCACTTGGGCTCCACACTTGTCCCTGTCCCATGATGTGAAAGCTTCTCTGTCTTCCCTGCTGTCGGGATTGATCACCCCTTTCACAATGATAATGCCTCTTCTCACCTGCTGGTCCCCAGACATGATAAGTCTATTATTCCTTTTGGAATGTCAAAAATATTTCTTAACTTTTTAAAATTTAAAATTGAACTAAGTCTAATTTTTTTTAAAGTGAAGGGATACATAGCTAATTTTAATGCATTAAAACTTTTGCATAAATTATGGAATACCTACTGCATTTAAGCCAAAGTAGAAATTAAATAATCACTATCTTTCTACATTAGAAACATTTATCCTTTTTAATCATGTATGAAGGGAACTATATATGGGCTTAAGATTTTATTGGGAAACAACAAAAGTGATGGAGCCTCAAAAACCTCATTAAAAAAGGTAAATGAAACTTCTGTCTGAGATTTAAACTAGAAAAATCTGCACATAATGGAGACCAGCAATCTGTAAGACTAAAATCAAAGAGTTGCTTGGGATCTAAGACCAACCTAAGAACTGCAAAGCTGCAATCAGATGGTTCAGGAAAGAAAGCCAAATGAATTATATTTTACCCTTTCTGTAAAAATCCTATAGAAAGAGAACACAAAGTCATCATGGAACCTAGAAGAGGAGGAAGGAGGGATTGCATCTGGTGAATGGGCCTTTTGCATCATTGGAGACGGCCCCACCCAGTTGTGGACTAATTACCAATTTCTCATTTGTTCCTATGGTGGGTATGAGGCTGGATTGTCTGACCTTCTTGCTTTGGGCCCATATATATTCAATAAGTCACATAGCCTAGGGCTAAAAATGCCCATAACAGAGGTGAAGGGTTAAAGAGGTATACCATAATTAATCATGTATTCATTCTGTAAGCACAATCTACATCTGACAATGAGTAAATCTAGTTTGAGATATGTAATTATGGAATTGCAAAAGTAGGATTTAAAAGAAAGTGTTTTAAAATTAGTTTTATGAAACTTATAGTTTCCTTAGAGTGGAAAAATGCAATGAACTGACAGTTACTTAGTTTTTCACATATACATCAGTCTCTTTGCTTTTCAAAATGTACTTGACTCATATAGGTTATTTCTATATTCAATCTAGAGAGCCAGGGAAGAAATGTCATATTTTGGCATCTCCACAAAATGTTTGCTTGCACAAAACTCAGTTGTTAGTATAAAAGCAGTTCTGAAAATAGAAATCTCTTTTAAATAATGCAGGTAAGGCTGAAAGGGAAGACACTGGGCTTCTGCAATGTAAAAGCTGTGCTGCTGAAGACATGGGCAAACGTGCACAGTGTAGCTGTAGAGACATGTAATTTGTGATCACTCTGCAGACATGGCTTGAATTACTTGGAACTCATCAGTACTGATGAGGCACTAACTGCATTCAGGTGCACTTCAATCAGAACGAGATTATACCATTAAAATTAATGAGGCACTAGAAGACTTTAATGAGTAAAAGAGGGTTGGTTTCAAAGTCTTTTATGCATTTTATTCATTTGACAACAATTTGCTTGACGGTGCAATCACATCTTTCTCTACTAGACAGGTAAAAAGTTTTGGTTATTGAAGGTTTTAAGTAACACATTATATTCAACACACTCCCTAGTACGTCTCTTCAACATTCACTTAAATGGCCTAATGGTTTAGCTTAATTAAAACAGAGATCAACTTATCTTTTGCCACCCGGTATTTTTTTTTTTAAATAAAAACTAAACAATTGTTTTCTCATATCCCAAGTTTTCTATTATATTGTTGAGATGTGGATATTCTCTCTTTTAAAGTTGCTAGCACATTTGAAGCTAATAAGGCCATTTTTAAAAATCTCTTCTAGGAATGTATTTATCATGAGTGTGTGTGGGGCGGGGAGGGGAATCCAACCACCTTCAATAGGGCTTTACTATGAGATTCAGAATATGAAACTGGGAAGGAAAGATGAATATTTGCTAGGTATCAAAGTGTGTTTTAATATTAGCCTAGCAAATAATAGAATGAAATACAATAGTCTCCCCTTACCCATGGGGAATATATTCTAAGACTCCCAGTGGATGCCTGAAAAAGCAGAGTGAACCATATATGTGGTTCACCGCTGTATATGTCTGTGTGTGTGTATGGTGTATATATATTATATATACTATGTTTTTCCTATAGATACATACATATAATAAAGTCTAATTAATAAATTTGGCACAGTAAGAGGTTAACAACAATAACTAAGAATGAAATAGAATAATTACAATATTCTGGTGCAACATGTTGACAACAATCTGAGCATTTTCTGTTCACGTCTTCCACCTACAAACTTATTGCCTTTCCATCTTAACTTATTACTCACTGTGGCCAATAGCAAAACTAGCACAAATTTCTTTTTCCTTCTTCACAGTTTCAGAGAGATTTGTTCTTAACATAGATCTTAACAACCTCAGCATATAGTTTTTTTCTTTTCTTATTAAGTCAAGAACTTTCACTTTTTCACTTGAAGGAAGCACTGTATGGCTTCTCTTTGGCATATCTGAATTGCCAGCATCACTAGCCTTACAGTTAATTTGATAACCAAGACAGCTACTAAGTAACTAACATGCAGGTAGTGTCTAGAGGTTGGATACCCTGGACAAAGGGCTGATGCATATCCGGGGCAGGACGGTGTGAGATTTCATTTCAATACTCAGTGTGCAATTTAAAACCTATGCGTTGTTTACTAAACTTATTTCTGGAATTTTTCATTTAATATTTTCAGACCAATGTTGACTGCAAGTAACTGAAACTGTGGAAAGCAAAACTGAGGACAAGGGGCGGTGGGTCACTGTAGATAATCACAGGAAAGTAACATTAGCAATAGCGTGAGCACAGCAAAAGGATCAGACATTATAAATTGTCCAGTTTTGACAAATTTCATATTAGTTAAGCTCTCAGTATCTTACTTTTCCCCAAGTATAAATGAGTATTACTATTTGCAAGTATTAGTATATAATGAGTATTACCATTCATAACTATTTGGGAAGCTTTAGAGCGTAAGATTGCTTAATAAATAGTGGCTATTATTATTTTCTTAAAGCTCTGTACTCCACAAATACCACTTTCTAAACTCAAATTGAGATATGATTTGCAATAAGAAAGGGAAATTATACATAGCTAACACTTTGATTCTTAAATAGTAAATAAAGGAAAGGTGTATAAATGAGCTTTAAGAGAATCAAGATGAAAATATTACCAATAAAAAGGTTAAATATCAGCTTTTCTATTTTTAAAATTGTAGTAAACATACATAAAATTTATCATTTTAACAATTTTAAGTGTATAGTTCAGCAGCACTAAGCACATTTGTGCTGCTGTGTAACCATCACCACAACCCTAAATATATATTTAAAACAAATACCCAATATAGGAAAAGCAGCAACACATATATAATAGACTGAAGACTGTATATTCAGATCAGCTTTTTAAAAAAGGCCCCTGTCTGGTTTGCTCTCCTGCTCCAAAACACACTACTCGGATATGTAAAGAACATACACCCTATGTCCCTGATGTCTATTTGAAAACTTGCTATTGGTTTCTGTGTTGACCTGCCTTGGCAGACCTGAGCACACATCCACATCTGTCCTCCTTCATTTACTCCTTGGGGTAGTATTGGCATAACTGTCTGTCTCCTCCACTAGGTTACAGACTGCTCTTTCTTGGTTACGGACTGTACCCAATTCATCTTCACAGAGCTCATCATCATATACTCACATATTTCAGAATACATATTATATGACTTTATACATTTTTCTGTCCCATAGATATTTCTTAAAATGTTTGTGGAACCTCTTTCCCAAGATCATTTATTTTTCTATGCCACACATTTTTGAGGGCTACTTTTTTCCTACTATGTTGTGCTCTTAAATTAGTTTGTTCTAAGTCACTATTATTTTTCTCCCAGCGACTTATAGGTAGGTTACTTCTTAGTTACTAAATCATTTTGGCAGCTTGGGTATGTGCCCCTTCATCCTTTATAAAGTATAAGCTTAAATTCTTCTCATTCTTAAAATCTGTTTGTGCGTGTGTGCGTGGGTGCTTCATTTACACAAAGCATTTCAGCTTATTGGCTAGGAGAGCTGGATTATTTTTTTTGACTCCTCCCCACCACCTCCCTTATCCTTATCTCCATCTCCAGCTGTGTGCAACAAATTCTATTGTAAAGTTTTTCAAAACCTCTCAGGAAGAATAAATGTATCTGTAAATACAGACTACACTGTATAGATAAGTTATTACTTATCACCTCACTAGTGGTTTACCAGACCCTCACAGGCTACTGGCTGCTTAAAGGCAAGAACTCCATCATTTTTATGTATTTAGCATTTAACAAAGTACTGGCAAACAGTAAATATCAAAAAATCCTTTTTCTTCACCTACCCCACTTTATAGAATCTCATTGGTAACTACATATTGCCCACTATTCCCTCTGAAAGAGCAGTCTAAGGTCCATATCAGGTAGCATTTCCTCAGACATAGGAGGAAGTGCTTATTTCAGAGAAGAGAGCTTGAAAATCTTACCACTACATGCACATTAGGGTTATATATTCATTTGCAGTACTTGACACTCTAACAACTTAAATGCATGATTAGAAACTCAAACTTGAGACACAAACCAGAAGAGGGGGAGAGTAAGACCGTATCATTTTTGTGATTGATATTCCCATCACACTATTGTTTCTCATGTTTAAGAAAAGAATATTAAAAAGGAGCAAGCTTTTTCAGGGGAGAACACAAACTTTATATTATTCCTATTGCTTAGTAACCTCAAACAACTTCCACTAATGGATTCCTCCTGTTAGACATTTTGGAAACCATTTTCTTTCTCTCTGAAATAAAGTAATAGAGGCATACCTTGGAAATATTGTGAGTTCAGTTCCAGACCACCATCGTAAAGCAAGTATAGCAATAAAGTGAGTTGTAATTTTTTTTTTTTTTGTGGAGGGTCTCGCCTTTGGTTTGTAAAAAACACTATACCTGTGAAGGGCAATAAAGTGAAGCTCAATAAAACAAGGTATGCCTATACTGCTTGTAACTTTGTTACTGAGAAAACCAACAATACAAATGAAAAAATAAAAATATAGGGTTATCTTTAAAAAATACAGGGTTATCTGTATTTGCATGTCAGGTAATAAAATTCTGTCACCAGAATTGTGTTCTGTGGTAATCACTTAATTTCTCTGACACTTTGTTTACTGACCTATCAAATAGTAACATATTTAAAGGTATATACTTTTATGAATCTATATGTAATTGAAAATTCTCATGTGCTGTCTCAACTCCCATGGATTAAAAACCTTAATAATTATTCTAACTGTAATGCATACTTGTTAAAGAACATGTATAAAATGATAAAGAAACTCATAATTCTATTACCCCCGAGCCTTATTGTAAGGGTTCATAAAGCAGGTAAGAAAATCAGTGACAGATTTTTAAGCAAGAAGCTATTAGAGTGTCACTGGTCTGGATCTCATTTTTACTTTCAACAGTGGGCCATTAATCCTTTTCCTCTCTCTCCTGCTTTATTATTCCGTATAGTTAAATGAAGTTCAGTAAGTAACCAGACAATTCTGAGCACAGCATTAGGTACATTTTTCTATAAACAACCCTCTTCTCTAGATCTATTTTATGGGGTCTGCTGTGTGAACTAAAAAGATGTATAGTTTTTTTTTCTTTTTAAAAAATATATTTTATTGATTATGCTATTACAGTTGTCCCAGTTTTTTCCTCCCCTTTATCCCCTTCCACCCTACACCTCCCTCCCATCAGCAGCCCCCTTCTTAGTTCATATCCATGGGTCATACATAAAAATGCTTTGGCTTCTCCATTTCCTATACTATTCTTAACCTCCCTCTGTCTACTTTGTATCTAACAATTATGCTTCTTATTCCCTGTACCTTTTCTTCCCCCTTTTCCCCATTGCTAACCCTCCATATGATCTCCATCTCTATGTTTCTGTTCCTTTTCTAGTTGTTTGCTTAGTTGTTTTTTGTTTAGTTTCAGTTGTTGATCATTATACATTTGTTGTCATTTTACTGTTCATATTTTTGATCTTCTGTTTCTTAGATAGGTCCCTTGAACAATTTATATAATAAGGGCTTGATGGTGAACTCCTTTAACTTGACCTTATCTGGGAAGCAATCTATCTGCCCTTCCATTCTAAATGATAGCTCTGCTGGATAGAGTAATCTTGGGTGTAGATCCTTGCCTTTCATAACTTTGAAACTTCTTCCCAGCCACTTCTAGCCTGTAAGGTTTCTTTTGAGAAATCAGCTGAGAGTCTTATGGGAACTCCTTAGTAGGTAACTGTTTCCTTTTCTCTTGCTGCTTTCAAGGTCCTCTCTTTATCTTTAATCTTGGGTAACTTAATTATGATGTGCCTTGGTCTGTGCTTCCTTGGATCCATCTTCTTTGGGACTCTCTGAGCTTCCTAGATCTCCTGGAAGTCCATTTTCTTTGCCAGACTGGGAAGTTCTCATTATTTTTTCAAATAAGTTTTCAATTTCTTGCTCTTCCTCTTCTCCTTATGGCACCCCTATGATTTGGATATTGGAACATTTAAAGTTGTCCCAGAGGTTCCTAAGCCTCTCCTCATTTTTTATTTTTTTGCATTCTTGTTTCTTCCTTCTGCTCCAAATTGTTGTGTCCCCATTTCCTTCCTTTTACTGTTGGTTACCTGTATATTTTTATTTGATTTTGCATAGCCTTCACTTTTCCCTCTATTTTGTGACCATACTCAATCATTTCTGTGAACATCCTGATTACCAGTGTTTTGAACTGTATATCTGATAGATTGGCTACCTCTTTATTGCTTAGTTCAGCTTTTGGAGCTTGATCTTTTCTTTCATTTGGGCCATATTTCTTTGTCTCAGGGTGCCTGTTACCTTGGGTAAGGGGCGGAGCCTTAGGTGTTCGCCAGCGTTGGGCAATCCATGTAGCTGTGCTGTGGCACTGTGTGTGGGGAAGGGGTCAGAGAAGGAACAATGTTGCTTGCTCAGCTCTTAGCTGGCTTTCAGTCACCTTCCCCACTACCCACAAGCAAATTGGGCCCTTCTGGTCCTGATTCCTGGATGGGTGGGTTTGTGTATGTTCTGGGACCACATGGGTCTCTCCAATAAACTCTCCTGTGAAGCTGGGATTTTTCTCCTGTCACAGCAAATCCCACAGGTTTTTACAACCAGAGGTTTTGAGGCTTCCCTTACCCACGCTGGACCCCTGGGCTGCATGGTATCTTGTTCCCCAGTTGTTCCTCCCAGTTTATCCACATGCAGATGTGGTACTACCTGGTTTGTCAATAGCCACCTCACCTGCTTGGTCCTCCTCCTGCTGCCTTGCCTCACGGCCTCTTCGCCCCCACTGCCCATCTCCACCCCTCCTATTGGTCTGGATGAATGTTTCTTCTTTAACTCCTTGGTTGTTGCACTACCATACAGTTTGATTTTCTGGCAGTTCTGGTTACTTTTTGTTTTTAAATGTGTTGTTGTCCTTCTTTTGGTTGTGCAAGGAGGCAAAGTATATCTACTGATGCCTTCATCTTTGCCGGAAGTCCAATTAAAAAAACTGTATAGTTCTTCACTGCTTAAGCTCTAAAGGATAAAATACACTTTTCATTTGGCTAAAAAAACTAATTTGGCAACATCTGGTCCTAGCCTTCCTTTCTAGATTCACTATCCTCCCTTGTAAATTACTCTCCAGTTAAATAGAATGGTTTGGAGCAGGCTACTGTGAGACTCAGCTAGAAAGCTGGCTCACCTAGGCTGGGTATTGAACACTCTTAGGCCTGTGGTACCTACTAGTCACTCTAGCCAGGCTGGCTAAGTGCCTTTTACTTTGAGAATCTAGGCAAGAATGAGGATTTAAATTTTAATGGCAGTGTTTCCAAAGCCAGGTAAAACAGAATGAGAACACTCCCCCATGAGTCCCACTGAATGCAGCTATAAAACATAATGCATATATCAGCTCTTTGAGGAGTCTGGAAAATAAAGAGTATCAGGCAAATTAAAAAAGAATAATTTATTTGGCAATCCTCGCCCAAGGATATGATCACTGATTTTAGAGAGGGCATAGGGAGGGAAACATTGATCAGTTGCCCCTCATATACGCCTGGACCAGGGACTGAACCCGCAGCCTAGGCATATACCCTGATCAGGAATTGAACCTGTGACCCTACAATGTTGACTGGCCAGGGCGAGGAGGAACAATGCTTAAAAGACTGTAATTCAAATTCACTGAACCAGTTCTAAGTTTAGATTCTGGATTTTATCCTGGACATTGTAGACATCATTTTGTATACACTTTGGGTTGTTTTACTCTTTGTGAAAAAAATACTTAAGCATGCAATTAACTTTTTTAGACTTGTTCTATAGGCTTTGCCTTTTGGTGGGTTGCAATTCAAATCTTAGTTTATTTCATTAAGTCTCTGAGTTTGCCTTGTGCATGTGGGTTCAGGGCCAGCTTGAGACTTGTGAGGGATCCATATACAGAAGAGGAGGAATACTCCTTTTGGCCCTCTGCCTTCCAGAATTCTCCCCTTATTATCCAAGTATAGTTGTTGCATGTTTTTTTCCTCTGGTTCCTTCAGCCAGAAAGATGATGGTGGGCTTTCAATTACAGTTTTAGCTGCTCACACACTTTGTGACTGTGGCCCACCCTCAGGGTAAAGATATACACACCCACACAGAGACGTTTACCCACGTGCTAGTTTGCTTTTCAGATTTTGACCCCTGCTACAAGTGTCTGCTTTTATTTACTCTTTGAACCCCCAAGTAGTTGTCTTTTGTATTTTTTCATGATGTATAATTATGAGGACAAGGGATGTTTTCTAGAAATTTTGTATCATCATAACTAACTAGTTTTGTTTAAAACATAAAAATGTGTTGCCTGTGCAAAAAAATTACACTAATAATTTACAACAGTATTTGGCAATGGTCAGCTTCTTAAACTGTGTAGTGTTTACACAAACATGTGTTTTATAATTACCTCATTTTATATCCTTTTCTGTATGCATAACACTCTGAACAGTTTTCTGAAAATGAAGTACTTCGGCCCTTTATAACCAAAAGTCTAGCTCACTTAACTTACCCTGTGGATAATACTGCTATGAAAATAACACATATACAGTATTTCAATTATATCCAAATGGAAAAATTCAATAAAAAGGCAATCCCTTGGATTGTAAAAGTGAATACATTCTCAAACAAAAAGTCTCACATAAGGATAACTTAGTAAAGTCTGTTTTAAAGTGGGTTCAGGTAAACAAACAATCCCCTGCAGTGTTTCAAAGCATTAGAGCCCATACCTTTGGACTGAGATCTTGGTTCAAATCCTGACTCTACCTCTTACTAAATATGTAACCTTGGGTAAGTTACCTCAACTTTCTAAGCTTGTTTGCTCATTGTTTAATAGAGAAAACAATAGTACTTACCTCTCAAGATAATCAGGTAAATTAGGTGATGAATGTAAAACATTCAGCACACAGTGTTAGATACCTATAAAATGTTTACAGTTAGCTATTAATAGTACTACTAGTAACATTTTCTCCTGAATCCCAAAGTATTTCTAAGATCTATTTACTCAATTACTAATATTTATTTGGTATACTTTCACAAAAACAAGTTGAGATCATATTCTTTCATTTCCAGGAATGAACAACCTACAGTTTAAAATTCAGCACAATACTAAGACAAGTTTTAGTTGAATGCACCCTCTAGTGGTTTATGTTATGTGTAGGTACCTGGCTTCTGTGAAGAAAATCCCTTATGAAATATCCCTAGTTAATAATGCTGAAGCCAGCTGATTGAGAACATTATAGTGTAACAGTACTATCCTATGTTTTAGAAAGCTCCCTCTATTCAAGAGCTGGAGGACTTGTCTTTTACAAATTTCCCTACCATAAGACCTAGGATATTTGTGATATTTATCATACCAAATCCCGTCACTTCCACAATATTAACTTTATTTTCCTCTTAAAGTGGGTTACTTTCTAGTTTGCTTTAGCATTTACTTCCTAAGTACTTATTCTTCATTTAGTTATCAAAAATGAACTGAGCAGTAAATACATACCGGGCAAGGGGGATACAATAAACAACTTACTACACAATTGCTTATATAATTAAACATTTGAAAAATGCTGTAAGGAAGCATCAACAGCCATGAGTGTACAATAGGGGACTGGTGTAACTTGGGGGCGGGGACATTGGAAAGATTACTTGAGAATAAAAATGTTAAAAACCTTGAAGGGTTAGTAGAAATTGAGAGAAAAGGAGTATCATACTAAGAAAACAGCCTATGGGAAGGCCTGGAGACAGCAAGGTACATGGGGCATTTGCTAAACTGAGGAAAGCTTCTTATGCATGGAGCTCAAAGAAGAGGAAGATTGTGCAAGGTGAAGATAGTGAGGCAAGCAGGGACTTAATACCATGTTAAGGAGTTTGAACTTTATCCTAAGAACAATGGGAAACTATGAAGAGATTAAAGAAGGAGAGCAACATCTGATTTACATTTCCGCAAGTTTACTTCGTTAAAGCATGGAAAATAGATTTGACGGAGTGCAAGTACAAATGCCCAGACCAGCTGCTAGTAACCCAGGTGAGATGTTGAAACCTGTGACAAGGGAGGTGGCAGTACAGACAAAGAAGTGGACAGATATTTAAGAGATAAAAGATCCAGCATGACGATGGGGATGGGAACGTTGGTTCTGGTGAATTAAGTGGATAAGATAGGTATAACTAGTGGTGGTAGCCATCTGGGAGCGGTTGTTGAAACAATGAGCTGTTTTGGAGACCCAGGTTTTAAAAAAGTACTTAGCTACACTGTAGTGTACTTCAATTGAATGCATTGGGCAGAAGAACCATGAGGTACTGTCCTCTAGCCAACAGGACCCCCAAAGTCTTTTATAGAGTTCTAGCACAGGGATCCACTCCCACCGTGTTAATGCCTTTTACCTTACATGTGCCTAGAAAGCTCTTAGCTCCCTCCAGCTGCCACTTTCACCACATCTTTTTTCGAAGTTCAAAGGTCATTTTAAGAAAGCGTTTCCCGTGTTCCACCCCACCGATCCTCCCGTCCATTTCACCACTGAAACGTGAGATCCGGACGGCACGGAGTAAGCACTCTTTAGCTTTGTGTCCCAGGTGTCCAGAGCAGCGCTCTTCAAATTCTAGGAGCTCCGCAAAACTTTACTTAGCCACATTTACCCGCCAAGGAAGAACCGTTCAGCCAGTCTACTGAGCAACAGCCCAACCCCAGCTTGGTCCGCAGGAAGTGATGCGCTCTCAAAGACGACGTACTTCCGGTATCGAGAGCCTCCGCAGGGGAACGGGCTTCTCTGGCATGGTAACTCTGCTGCTCTGGAGGATTCCTGCACGGTAAGGAGAGGCGGGCGGCAAAACGAGAGGGAGCCCCGGGACCGCCCACAACGCGGTTGAGTGCCTTCCGTGGGTTCCTGGGACCAGGCTGGAGGGCAGAGGGCCTGGCTGCTAAGCACCTAAGAGCCCTCAGCGCCAGGTAGAGCTGGAGTGCCGGGCTACGCGGCCTCCCTGGGACGGCGGCTCGGGGACGGGCCTCCGCTGCCTGGCGCTGGCCACTCGGGTGGGCGCGTAAGTCCCGCCGGAGGCCGGCGTGCGAGTCGACCCGGACGACCGGGGCTTCATACTCGGGTACTCAGGAGAAGGATAATCCACCTTCACTGCGACAGTCTCGGGATCTGCAGGGACGAGTGTCTGCGCGTGGTGTACAGTGACGCACAGTATCTCACCTATTTATTGGTTCTGCCTCTCAGGTTGTGTTGAGGGAGTTTTCGACCACAGAAGCTAAGGTTTTTAACATTGGTTGTTGGGCAGGATGCTGCCTTAAGAGGAGTGCAGCTTAAATGAGGATGATTTGCTAGACTCGGTCCCATCACGTGACTGTGAAGTTTTCTGTATTTCGCTTGTCTGCCGGAAAGAGTTGTAGTGACAAACCACGTGAAACCACAGGATTTCTGTGTACAATTTGCTAACGCGGATGGTTTGTGTTGAAATTGGAAATTAACAAGATTGGAAGAGAGCAGCCCTGGGACTTAAGAAATAAACGGCTAGGAAAACTGTGAAGTTTGGAAGAGTAACTTCCTTCACTGTTATTCCCGTATTTTGCCACATATAATGCGTAATTTTTGCCTAAATTTTGAGGGAAAAATAAGAATGTGCGTTATACATGGGAAGTACTAATTCTGTATCTATATAAATGTTTTTAATTCTTTTACTTATGCTTATCCATTAAAAGTGTAACTCTAGAAAGCAATAACGACATCTGTATGCAAAATAATACCCTGTAATATGGTAATTGGTTTGTTTCTGAAAAGAAATAAATAAATTGAGTTTAAAAAATTAAAACGAAAGGTTTCTTTTCCTGAAAGCTTGGGTCAAAAATATGGGTGCGCATTATACATGGGAGCACATTATATATGGCAAAATACAGCACTTTGTGATTTAAATTTTGCAAAATAATTTGGTTTCTTAGTGAATGTTTTCCAGTTTTAAGCAAGTATTTCTATTATAGTAGGCATACTCTTGTTTTGTTTTACTGGTGGGGTAGCTTCTCCGGTAAGGGCTAAACTTACATTACAGGCATATCTCTGCAGCACACTATAGAATTAAATATACAGATACCTAAATGAAGTAAAAGAAAAACAAAAACCCATGTTTTAAGAATTCAAATTTTAACATATGGACATATGTGATATATAGCATGTACTTTTAGTTTAGTTTTTTTCTTTTAAATGATGACTAATTACCATGCTTGTCTTAAAGGTTGATACAGTACCTCTGATGAAACCATGACCAGATGGGCACGAGTTACTACCACACATAACAAAAGACCCTTGCCTGCAACATCATGGGAGGATATGAAGAAGGGGTCCTTTGAGGAAAAAGGCCAAAACCTACCAAAGAGTAAACAACTTGAAACCAATAGGCTGTCCCTTAAAAATGATGCACCCCAAGCAAAGCACAAAAAGAACAAAAAGAAAAAGGAGTACTTAAATGAAGATGTGAACGGATTCATGGAATACCTAAGACAAAACTCACAGATGGTTGACAATGGGGAAATAATAGCAAGAAACAGTCAGGAAGTAAGGGAAGAAATTGCAGTTGCTTTAAGGAAAGATAGTCGCAGGGAAGGAAGACGATTAAAAAGACAAGCAGCAAAGAAAAATGCAATGGTAAGATGATCACTTCTACCAAAGCATTACTTTATATGGCTGGAAACTTAATTATATACCAACATATTTTAGCAGTCAGATTGCTGTTATGTACTAAATTTATAAAGCATCCTTGTGAGGGCTAGTAACTATGCTTGGCTCTTAATGTACTGATTAATTATCAGAACAACACTACAAATATGGCATCCCTATATTGTGGGTAGAAAACACTAACGTGCAGATAGGTTAAGTATCTTGCTGAAAATCACTTAGCTAGTAGCAAATGTGAAATTCAAAACCAGGAAAAAGTGTTAATATTTGACTGCTTAGAATACTGGCTGGTAGTATGTAAGCAGTGTTGTTAAATAAATATGAACGTAAATGGGCTGCTTACTGTGCAGTCCAGCCAAAAAAGTTTTTTCAAACCCAGAGTCTTCAAATAGCCCTTTTTCAAATTGCTGTTTTTGAAAAAAAAAAAGATCAAAATAGTAGGAGGGTTGAGTACAACAGGTTAAATATGTGCAGTTTTGGTTACTTGCAAAGGATGTACTTTTTTGTCTTTATCCATGAAAAACTGAGACACAAGAAGGAGCTCTAATACAAATCATAGTAGTTAGTAATGGAGTAGCAGAGTTAAAACTTCCTGAGACTGCCCCTGGTCATTGCTCCCTCCCTCCCATTTTACACCCAGAGGAATGCGGGGGGCTGCAGCTGTATTCCTGTGGTGCTCAGCCCTAGATTTCAGACCGTCAGACACAGTCAGTGAAATACGTTGTATAATTCTTGCCCTTCTCTAAGTGTGTTTCCCAAGTCTTCTAGCAGGATGCTACATAAGAATCAGGATTTGTTACCATTTTATACTTTTCATTTTTTTATTAGAATTAGTAAGTGTAGAGCACTGTTTGTACCAATGCAGGTTTGAAATGTTACAGCTGCCATAAATGTAGCTTCTGACATTTGCAGGGTTTGTTCTATGTAGTAATTTATGTAAAGATAATTATTTAAAGATAATACTGAGGAGACATTCCTCATGGATAAATGGGGATGGAAAAGATAACCATTTCTATTTGGATTAGGATAGTTTTGTTTAGATTGTACAATTTTAAATATTTTTAAGCCAAGTTAACTTAAACAGTTTAAAGATAATTTCATTGACATAACCAGCATGGTGAATTGCGTACTATTTGAAAAAGTTTAATATTGTGACCTTTTAAGAGAAGTTTTAGGTTTGTAATTAAGGGGGAAAGAGATTGTTCTTTTTTGGTTTTGGGGTTTTTTTTGTTTGCTTTTTTTGTTTTTTAAAGTAGTGCTTTATATTGAAGTATATACTTTAAATAGTATGGCTTGTTGTGACCTACCTTCAACTGGTCTTGTAATTTTCTTAATACCTCGTACTTGGCCTCAGTTCTTAATTGCTAATAAATTAAGATATAGATATTTACTAGTTCTCTTTCCACTATCCTATTTACATAAAATGTAAGGATCATTCAAGAAACTTGTATTTGAAGTTTACATAAAAACTAACTAGGGAGCTGTCAGGCTGTTAGAGACCACCTTGACTTCACCAGAAATCTAAGATCTCTCATGTTGGTGATCCAAAATTTAGCATTAGCTTTTTCTCCAGTTGTAGAATAAATGCATTTTCTTGCCTTGGCTGGGTGGTTAAGATGGTTGGAGTGTCATCCCTGTACACCAAGAGGTTTCAGGTTCGCTTCCTGGGCAACACCTAGGGTGTGGGTTCAATCCCTAGTCAGGATACATACAGGAGGCAAACTGATCACTGATTGATATCTCTTTTTTTCCTCTCTCTTCCCCTCTCTCCCTCCCTAAAATCAAACATATCCTTTGGTGAGGATAAACAAATAAGCTCATTTCTTTACTTGGACCAGCTCCTTCTAAATGTAAAAGATACTGAAGAATAAAGGGACTCATTTTTTCCCACTGTTGTTAAATAGGGAAAAAAGGAAGGGCATAATTGTAAAATATTACGTTTTATTTTGCCTGTTGAATTTGCTTTTGTAAAAACTTATGTTTATTTTGGGGAAAAAAAATTTAGATGAAATATTTGTTATCTTAGAACTATAGATATCTTTTTTCCAGTTTAAATAGTTTAAATTTGCTTATGACTGATGTTCTCTTTCACTGCAGCAGAAAATCCTCCAAATTGCTAGAGAGTATGTAAAAAAAGCAAACCATTGTCCAGTATTATGTTGGAGCTAAATAATTCATCTTACAATTATTCCTTGAAAATGAACTGTATACATTCTAAAAATGAAACATCTATTTTTGAATATTAAATAATATGTATTATAAATATATTAAAACTGTAAGGTATACTTTTTGGTATGGAATTTATTTTATGATGTGAATCATAATTTAAATGGAATCATTTAACCCAAATTCATTCAATTATATGAACTTAAATGTGCAAGGATTCATTTGAATGATAATTTTTATGGCTGTTATCTACTCCAGAAAACTCAATTTTTCTAGTCATACATCTGCATTAATGAAATGTAGTCCATAGTTGCTTAATTCATTTAAGTGATGCCTCAGGTAACTTTGTGTCTGAAATTGATGGATTGAGGGTTTTCGAAAACACTGAGACCCTAGCGGAAATGACGTTTCTTTTGTTTAGAATTGTGTGAAACACTTTTTTATCCAGATAAAATTTGAGATTTCACAAAAAGTGCTAGATAACCTTAAAATGAGAAATGTTTTAAAGATATTTTTGATAATAAGGATTGGTAAAGCCAGAGCAGTTTTGCAGTGTGGAAACTCCTCTTTTGTTTTTCCAGGTGTGTTTTCATTGTAGAAAACCTGGCCATGGGATTGCAGATTGCCCAGCCGCCCTTGAGAATCAAGATATGGGCACTGGAATATGTTATCGATGTGGATCTACAGAGCATGAAATAACCAAGTGCAAGGCTAAAATAGACCCAGCTCTTGGTATGTGGGTTTTTTTTCCCTATCAGTTTTTGATTTGCTTATCAAAAGTGGGAAAGTGGCCAATAAGTAGCCAACTGGGTTTTTCTGTTGACAGGATTATGAGTGTACCACTTTTTTGAAATCATATAAGATTACATTTTAAATATGTAAAAACTCGTTTTCTTCTCAGAGTATTTTGAAACAATATGAATTATATGACTTGATTGAGATATCTATCTAATCTATCTATCTATCTATCTGTCTATCTCCAACTTAATAGGAACTCTTTGATCCTTACAGGTGAATTTCCTTTTGCAAAATGTTTTGTTTGTGGGGAAATGGGGCACCTGTCCAGATCTTGCCCTGATAATCCCAAAGGGGTCTATGCTTATGGTGAGTACCGTCACCCTTTTATGTCAAAAATGGTGAGTCAGCATGCAGAGTTATATCTGATTTACAGCATTAATCGGTTCTTGAATACATTTTTGAATAAGTAGCAAAACCTTGAGAATTTCATTATTTTTATCAAGCGCTATTCTATGTACTAGACTTTTTGGGTAATATGACTTGATATAGCAATAAGTCAAATCAGGAAAAACTCCGGTGAATATTTCACACTCTGTACTTGCTTTAGCATCATGATGAGAATATATTATAAATTTCTACTTTTAAACATAATAGAAGCAAAGGGATTATATTTCAAACTAATATAAGATTTTAAATATGAGATTTTAAAAATAGTGTTGTGAATTTAAACTCAGTCCTTCATACCATTTTGTGTAAATGGCCGCTTATGCTATTATATTTGTAGTAGTTTTTGTTTCTGAATGTTTTCCTTATTGTCTGGCATGGGATTGTATAACTTTCTTATTTTTTGCTCAGCTAATGTCTTAAGGTCCTCACAATAAAGTCTGTGATTCTCAAACTTTAAGGAGCTTGTCATCTGTTAATGTGAGTCATTTGTTAATGTGATGGCTGGTACCACCAGGTTCTAGACACCTCTTGTGTCATGTCCTGTGTTCCACTGGAGAAGTCCAGTGAAAAAGCATAGCTTTTGGAGTTAGTCAGACTGGGTATAGCTGCTCACTGCCACTTACTGGCTGTGGGATTTTGGCCATATTTTCTAACGTCTCTCATCTAAATTTCTTCACCTATAAAATGGAGATGGAAAACTACTACATATTTAATTTGATTCTAAGATGCATATTTTTTCACATTTTAATATCTCTGAACTCAGAATGCATCTCACAATTGGTAGGTCCCACATAATTGACATGTTTTCTTTTTTCTGAGGGGTATGTAAAACAATGATGCATCTTACAATCAGTGCTGTCTTAGATTTGATGAATTACGGTATTTACTTTGAAAAGTCACGAGGATTAAATTATGTAATTTCACCATGGTCCTACAAACAGTGCAGAGGCCTGGGCCTGGAAAGGTGCTCTAAAGTGCCTTCCAACTTTGAACCTGTGAAGCAGGTCATAGAACATGACTAAAGAGCAAAGATGGTTTTGGATGGTCAACTAAGATGACCAAATATACTTTTTAAAACAAGCAAGAAGAGTAGATCACATAAAAGTGAGAGGTTTATATTCTGTAGGGTCATTTTTCTGAGTAAGTTACTTAACATTATGAGCATGATCATGATAATGCTTGACCATTATACAAAAGACTCATTTTAGAAACCACAGTCCTGCAGTGTTGCTTAAAGTAGGTAAATAGGCATTTTAATTAGGGTTAGGATGCCTGGCAGATAGGAGGCATGGAAACAAAAGTTAATCTTTATTCCTTTTGTAACGGCTTACCCCCATCTGACCTCTACTGCAAAGCAGTGGTTTCTAACCTTTTTTTGGGAGGGGGTTGGGGAAGGAGGTCATTAGACAATGTGACAAAAACTGTGGACATCCTCCATGAATACAAGAGCACATAAATTTTGCTCACAGATTTAAGAGTTTACAAACCCTTGCCTGTCTAACCATGGTCCAGGCTTTTGTGCCGTGGCTCTTAGACACTCCAGAGGACTAGTGTTTTCCTGACACTAGGAAGTATCTTCTCTTTCCCACTTCTCCCCTGAAGGCCGGGTGTAACACATGGGTAGGCGCAGTTTAGTGCTCCATGAGGTCAAGAGGAATGGAGAATGAACTTATTGGTAGGAATGGTGATACCCACCTGTGTTCCAGGCTCCAGCTACCTTTGCAGCTGGCAAGGTTGTAAGGACCTACTAAGATATGAAAGTGCTTTGAGATGTTAAGAGCCCTGTGTAAGTGTGAGAGGTTTTCAATGACTTCGTTCTTTTACTAGGTGGTGGCTGCAGACTTTGTGGCTCTGTGGAACATTTTCAGAAAGATTGCCCTCAAAGTCAGAATTCAGGTGAGATCTCTGCGCTTTCATTTAGAAGGGATAAGATTAGTAATCCTCTGTTTTTGCTGCATTTTGTTATGACTTGAGATACTACTGATTTTAAGGCAGCCTGGCTTCCGGCTGCAGTGATGATGTAACCATTTCTTGGTCAGCAGTAGGCGCAGTGCTAACTGAGCATTGGCTGCTGTTCTCTGGTGAGAAAGTGAGCAATAAGCCCTAGAGGGTCCTGATCTTATAACACACCTTATCCATAAACATTTATGTGTGCTAACTAATTTAATAAATCAGTCTGTTACTTAAAATATGGATTCACTAATAAGAAATATGAAAATAAGTTTCAATATTCTTATAATTGAGTATCCTCATAATATGGTTTGCTTTGTGTGTACCAGAAGGATTCAGAGTTGATCGCAAAAACTGCTAAAAATATTAAAGTTGTGTTGTCCACACAGTATCTGCCCAGTTTTACTTTATTCCTAATGAAATACTACCCTTGGTCATCAAAAACTTCATAAGTGTTCACTATACCTATGGCAGATTTGGCGGGAAGGGGAGACCGTTATTACACTAGTTTACCTGGATTAGAATGATGATAATCCTGTGTGAGAGAAAGCAAGATAGTAGATATCCCAGTAGTGCTTCTCAGAGGGGGGAAACCACATTTCTTTTTATTTCAGATCGTCACAATACTACACAAGCAAGTCTGCCCATTTTTACTTCTTGCATCTAACATTTAAATTTGAAAACCAAGAGTTCTTGTTTATAATCTTGTCTAGAAGATAATCTTTACTACATTGTAGGCAGTACGATTGAAATGATGAAGTGGAATTTGAATTCTCCCTCCTGGGAGGATTGCCACTTCCCAAATGACAAGACTGACAAGCAGATGTTGTATAATTTCACAGGTGGAATCTTGTGCATTTAAAAGTGATGCTTCATAAGTCTTGCTGTTTACAGACTCTTGGAATTCATTGACTATATAATGATGAACTCTGGGAAAGAACGAAAGCGCTTTCTCATCAATTTGTGCATTGCAAAGCAGTTGCTGCATTTCCCTAATTGGGATGAGAAATTGCCTGTAGTACTCGGAAATCAAGGATTATAATCAATTACAGAATTGCTCACTTTCCTTTAGTGATGGAGTATTCCCTCCTTGTGATTATTCATATCAAAACTAGTTCCTTTGCAAAATCAAAACCAACCTAGGTGGATGTGTTTGATTACAGATTTTCTTACATTCTGACTTTCCTGTTCCTTGACAGATCGAATGGTTACAGTTGGCCGTTGGGCAAAGGGAATGAGTGCAGACTATGAAGAAATTTTGGATGTGCCTAAACCACAGAAACCCCAAACAAAGATACCTAAAGTTGTTAATTTTTGATAATGATTAGTACTATCATAAATTACCACCTTGTTGTTACATTCTGAACTGGACCTTCTTCACAAGTTGGAGCTGGGCTCCCTTGGAGAGGCCTGTGTTGTAGATATCAGTATGATCTGGATGTTCAAGTAGTTTCCTGAATTCTGTCCATCAAGGAATACTTCTACTGCGTGAGGGAAATCACTGAAGAAAAGCATAAAATGTTTATATTGGATTCTTTAACTTTTTTAACAGATAAAACTTAGGTGTATATAAGTGGTAACATAGCTAATTGTAACAATCATCTTTTCCTTAAAAACAAAATTATGCTTTCATCTGAACCACCCCTAAACAAAGGGTAGCTGCTTTGTATTTAGAAATGAATTTTTAGTAATATTGCTTTTTAGGTTAAAAGTATCAGTTTATTTATAAGTTGCCAAAAAAATCTGTATTTTTACAATATTTAATAAAAACTTGCTATTTTTCTGAATAACTAATTCTGGATTTAACTAGCCATTGTCTAACAATCTCTTTGGAATCTCAATCTTTTATGAATCCTAAATGAAGTTAATTTGGATTAATTTTTGCTTCAGTTTTCACATAAAGAATTACATACGAGTATTTTTCAGGTTAAAAGTGAAGAGTACCTCACCGTAGCAGGACTTTCTTTGCCCTTGATTTTCAGGAAAGAAATTCTAGCCAAAATTCAGTTTGGGGTATTTAATCAGAATGATGACACATAACAGATTGTATATCATACATAATAGCATTTTGTTCATATGTTTTAGAGTCAGGGTGAGATGCAAATATCACCATAATAGAGTTAGAACAATAATCAGAGATCCATTAGCTTCTTGGATGCGATGAATACATGCATACTTAATACATACATTTCAGGAGGCTTAAGGCTCCCATTGTACTGTGTAATGGAATGACTCTAGTGGATTGTGTATTTCATTTGGAATTTTACCTGATTGGATACATTTGTAATTTAAGAAAACAGCCCTGATTAGTTACTGGTGTTTCAAAAGCAAAATATTTACCAAATAAGAAACACTTTCAATATCTGCAGAACTCAACAGTTCTAGTCTTACTAGAAGCTGTTCTTTCCTTTTCAGGGACAGGAAAACATGACAGGATATGGCTCAACATCCCAAAGCTTAGGGAAGTAGGTGCATTTTAACAAGAATTGCATAAGTCACACAGCTGGAAAAGGACAGCAGCGCTGCTGTAGTGCCTTCCAGACACCTGGCTTATTTCACCTGTCCTCCCAGGAGCAAAAGGCTCTGAGAAGCAAAAAGCTGTCAGCTGCAAGACTAGTGTTTTTCGTTGTCTTCAGCAGAGATGTTAGTGCCCATTTTGTCTTGGGTTATTTTGTTTACATGTTAATGATCTATAAATTAGTGGAATTAGAAATAAACTGCAGGCACCAGATGTAACATTAAAAAAGTATATGGGCACTTTGTCCGAGGAATTCACCAGACAAATTCTGACATCCTGAGAGACTATTTCTTGAAAGAAATGGTGGATGTTTATTTTCTTAGCTAAAAAGGCCTAAAGAGGAAGCTAGCCTAATTTATTTATTCATTATTATTTCCCGAGAAGCTACCGTGTTCCTAATACTTCCTTAGGCACATGGGGTTGTGGCAGTGAGTAAGATGAGGCCACGTGTGTTTTAATGGGGCTGAAGAATGGGGAGGAGATGCTGGGAAACATGTATCAGAAATATCAGAACATAGAAAAGTAATAGAAAAATACTTATTTTAAAAATATTTTCTGGACTGCCCTAAGACTGAGTGGTAAGCACTCTTCCTTCAGTCCTTTGGAAATACCTCTTCTTACCAACCTTATCTTCCACTTTTCTGTGGCTGACTCCGGTCCCATGTTCTCACCTGCCTGTTGGACATTCCTACTTGGATTTTATACAACACCTCAAACTCAATATGGCTTTAAACAATCATCCCTTCCCTTTGGGGACAGGGGGCAGGGAACAAACCCAAAGACTAATCCCGCCTCTTTTTTCTACAATTGTATTCCAAGCCACTAGGCTTGAACCTCAACTTGCTCTTCTGTTGACATTCTCCACTCCCAACCCCATGGCCAACCCTCCCTTATTTCCTTCAGGCCTCTGCTTCACAGTCATCTTACTAGTCTTTATGACCAGCCTTATAGAAAGTAGCGCCTTCCTCATCCCAACAACTTTTTATTCTCTAACTCTCTAATTTTCTCCGTAATTTATATCCCTACCGAACACTAGTTGTCCCCTCTCCACCAGAAAATAGGTTACATCAGGGCAGAATTTTTTTTAAGATTTCATTTATTTTTAGAGGGGAAAGGAGGGAGAAAGAGAAGGAGAGAAACATGAATGTGTGGCTGCCTTTCACATGCCCCCAAGCCAGGACCTGGCCTGCAACCCAGGCATGTGCCCTGACTGGGAATCGAACCGGCGACCTTTTGGTTAGGCCAGTACTCAATCCACTGAGCCACACCAGCCAGGGAAGAGCAGGAATTTTGACTTGCTCATTACTATAGTTACCCCAGGAAGTACTCAGCACATAGAAGTTTCTGCTTTTGTTGGGTGAATTAAATGAATAAGTGATACAAAGGGAGTTAACAGGTGTTGTAGATGACTATGTGCCTACTTTAGATGATCAAGGGAAGGTCTCTGAGGGGGAGACTTTTCTGCTGAAATAAGAATAACAAGAAGGGACCAGTTGTGAAGATAACAGGAAAGAGCATTTAGGGAGAGGGAATAGTCAAAGCTCCTAAATAGGGAACAGGCTTTCATATTTTAGAGGCAGAAGGATGTGCTCCTTTGTGACTGGCTCCCTTCGCTTAACAATATTTTCAAGGTTCATCTGTAAGATTCCATTGTATAGATATACACGGAGGTATATAAGGGGTAAGCCTTGGATATCTGGGTGTGAGGTAATAGATAAATGTAATTATACTGAAGAAGGAGTATACTTGCATAATTGGAAAACAGCAAAGAGGCCAATATGACTGGAAAAGAGAGAGGGATAAACTAGTAGGAAAAGGTCAGATAGTTCGTAGGGATCATAGTTTATAGGCTCGACCAGTTAGTTTCTGCTGTGTAACAACCACAGAATCTCAGTATAAACCTTTACTTAGCTCATGCCTGTGAGTCAACTCTAGGCTGGGCTTACTTGGACTGCTCTGCTAATGTCAGTGGAGCTTGCCCATATCTATGTGAAGTTTGGTTTGGGGTAGGCTGATCTAGGCTAGGCTCAGGGGAAGCAGCTCTGCTCCATGTCTCTGTTCCTTGTCCTGGGAACGGCAGGCTAGCCCTGATAAGTCTTTCTCAGGACAGTGGCAGAGATAGATATATGAGGGCAAGTCCACCTTTCAAGCCTTTGTTTGCATCATGTCTGCTCATGTTCCATGAATGAGTCACACGATCAGGAAGACAAGAAGTAGAATAGTATACGCCATTCATAGAGGTGGGAATGCTGGTGAGGGAGTGAATATTTCTGAAAAATAATCTAATATACCACACAGAGCCTTACTGAGCATTAAAAGGTGTTGGCTTTTACTGTGTGATACGCAAAATTGTTCATGGGTTTTGAGAAGAAATATGACATCATTTGACTGCTGGGTTGAGAGCAGAGTGAATGGAGAAGAAATAACAGAAACTGAAAGTTTATAATCCAGTGAGAGAAGCTGGTGTTTGGATTAGCGTTGTAGTGGTGGAGTTGATTAGGAGGGCTCAGGTACTGATCATATTTTTAACATCGAGCTATAAGATTTGCTGAGTAGAGGTAGAGATTTGACAAATGAACAGCAGGATGTATCTAAACTCTTAAAGCTTTAAACTCTAAAGTGGAGGTCTTTCAAGTTTTAAAAGTTATACTGTAGAGGAGGCTGACTTATATGCTGGTTCATCTTTTGAGTTAAGGCAAATCACAGAGAAGAATAATGAATGCTGAAATCTAGGGAATAAAGTGCTAATGTAATGGTTATGAAAGAAGAGCTCAGTTAATATTCTCTTTCTCTGCAATAACATATTTTGCAGGTACTTTTTATGTGTATATATAGTAACAGATGCTAAATTGGTGAGCCACTTTGAATATATGTTAAATGACACTAGTAAAGTAGTCCCTATTACTAGAATTGATTGGATCCCATTATGTTTTAATGCCTCCCTAATTTAAAGCTCTAAAACAGGTAATACATCTTGTCAGGTGCCCCTGGCATACCAATGCCTGCTGAACGTGGAATAGTCCCGCACTATTAATCAACAGGCCAACTTATCATTTTTGATTTTATAAAATTTTATAAAGTTTCAAACAACACTTTTCATCTCTGTAGCCTAAAAATGTTTATGATCATTTTAACCACATGTGTACCATTTTACAGAATATACACTATTGTGATTACATGTGGGCAGTTTCCTACTGCCTATACCCCAAGGTGGGAGCAGAGCCATGGACAACCTGAAACAGTCTTCAAGCTCTTTTAATGCTCATCCAAATCAATGGTGTTTGACCTGAGATGCACTTTGTTAACCTCTTCCTACCTACATTTGGCTTAGGCCAATATTAAATTACTTAATGGCCCAAAGCTTGCCAAATGTCAGGGATAAGGATGCTTGGAATTAAAAGTGGGGAATTGATTAGAGGTAATTGAAAGTCTACCACTTAAAATATGCAGTTTACAACTTAAAATATGCTTATTGACCCATCATTAGTAGCATTCTCTATGAATCGTATACAGGAAACTGCTGTTTCTTCAATGGATTTTGACCAGCCACCGAGATTTCCAGCAAAGTAAGGCAAGATGCTAGCCGAAAGCTGGTTAAAATAAGACACCTGTTTCAAAAAGAAAATATAAGATTTTAATTTGTTATTGACATGGAGCTTTTTCAAGCAGAGGACTGAGTCTTGTTGGTATAGGGGAAGCTGTAGCCCTTCTCTCTTGGGGACCTTCTGTAACAGGTTTGAAAGGATGACCTTAGTATTCCCCTGGTGTGGACACACGTTGCAGATTTACAATTAATTAGGAAATATGAGGAAATGATCTCTCATATCTGTAGGAGCAAATTAACATGTAGGTGTTTTATCAAACTTACAATGCATGAACTGCTGTCAATAGCATGGATGAGAAATCCGGCACATATGATTTCACTTCTGACATACTGCGGAGAAGGTGGGACAGATGGCAGGATGACCGACTTCACTGCCACCGTGTAAGTGTTACTGAAAGAAATGAAGAGTAGTTGTTAGAAAATTAATTCCTATAGTTGGGGATTTATTCGAAGACATTGCCTATGGCTACATTCAAGCCACGGTGATAAGGGCCACATGTGAACTCTGCCGAAGAATCCCACAAAGCCGGCATCAACTCCAAAATGGTTTTATTGTGCCCTGATGGGTTGTAATTTCACTCTTTTCTTAAAAAATAAAAAAAATAATGCTCATTGTATTAAAGAACTCCCAAATAATGGGGAACCGTACAGACTAGCATACAGGAGCTTTCCTTCAGTCCCCCCTAGTCACACTGCACCCCCACCCTCGAGGCCATCACTCTAAATTATAATTAATTTCTAAATTATAGAAAACAGCCCTGATTAGTTACTGGTGTTTCAAAAGCAAAATATTTACCAAATAAGACACACTTTCTCTTTCAATATCTGCAGAACTCAACAGTTCTAGTCTTACTAGAAGCTGTTCTTTCCTTTTCAGGGACAGAGGAAAACGTGACAGGATATGGCTCAACATCCCAAAGCCTAAACATGTTTATGATACTGTGGTGTGTATCCCTCCAGACCTTTTTATAAATATATGAGATTTACATAAATGATATAATCATTAAACAAATACTGGTCTATAATTTGATTCTTCACCTAATGATAAATCTTTGAAGGCGCCTCTCCAGTTACTTTATCCTTTTTTAATACTGGGATAGTACTGCACAGCATGGTTCTACCATAATTATAAGATGGAGCTTTGGTTTATTTCTAATATCTTTTTCCATAATAACTGATCCTACACTGAACACCCATGGGCATCCATCCTTATACATGTGCGGAATTATTTGTGCAGGCCAGCTTTGACATCAGAAAAGATGCCGGCCACTTCCAGGAGTGGGCCTTAACTGCCCTGGCAGTTTCCACTTCCTGTCCCCTTGAACACTTGCTCTTGGGCCCGTTCTCCTGGGAACTTAGTCAGGCTCGGAGAAGTCCAGTGCTCACAGCCGAGAAGCCCTGGGCAAACACTGACACAAACATGGACAGCCCCTACAGGCAGCTGCCATTTGGATGTCTAGCACAATCAAGGCTTCACGAATCCGAAACCAACTCCTGGTATTTTATTTGGCTTTTTTTTTAAACATTTTTTTACTACATTTTTACTGATGGTGGATTGTTTCAAAGTTTTGTTAAATATCAGTTTTACATCTGCATAAAGCAGAAGGAAAGGGGACTGCTTTAGGAATCTTGCATGGTGCTTTGCACACAGCTAGCACTTAATATATGATTTTTTGAGGGTTTTTTTTTTTGTGATAACTAAAAGTTTCACTGAGAAAAATTTTAGATGAGCATCATTCAAGACCAGAAATGCTTACATTGACTTCCTTATTTTCATATCAACTTTTTCTTTCCACTCTGTAACATTACCATAACACTTGAATTTCATTGAACTCACCTGTCCTTAAGAGGCCTCCTTCGTGATACAAGTACAACCAAGTCTTTGGGTTTGTCACCATTCACTGTAGGACAAGTGATATAACATATCTGATCATCTTCACTCACGCAGTCTATGACTTCACAGGACCTATGTGAACAGAACAATGAAAGAAAGGCTGTACTTTTCTACCTAATAGAATAAGGCATTCACTTCTTTTGTTTGTTTGTATAACTTCATTTTTGCTGTCTTCGCTCACCCTTCTGTCCACATAACCATCCCTCCAAAGTCATTTCCCAAAGCCTGTCTTTAGAAAGCTGTTTGGGCAGAAGAAATAATTCTGCATGTGACAGTGAGAATGGCGGCCGCCTAGTTCTAAGGTCACTGGCCTCAGCACCTCAGAGAAAAGCATTTAGCGGTTTTCCACAAAATTATTTTTCTGTGAGATCAATTAACAATATTTAAAGACTAGTGAATTATATGGACAGTCCAAGAACTCTTAGGTAAAGGAACATGGTTTATTAGAAAGAGCACTAAATTTGGAATCAAACAACTTGCCTGTAAATCCCAGATTGCCATTCGGTAGCTATTTATGTTAGGCAAGTCACTTTATTTTTTTCATCATACAATGTAGATAATAATACCTATGAGGTTATTGTAAGGATTAAATAAAAACACCTGACATAGTACCTGAATTGTAATAGATGCGTAAGAAAACAAGTTGGATTAGAATTCATTCACTCATTACGTCATTCATTCAAGTTCAGTTGGGCTAGGATGCCAGGTGGAATACAAAATAGTGGCAGAAATATTTGAAAAAAGTTAACACCACAGTTTAGGCACTGTTCTTACTAAAAGCTTTGTACTTATAGAGTATCTACAAATACTGATGTAAGAAAATCATGAAGTATTTCCTCTGCACTTGGAGTGTTTTATAATGATAGCATTAACCATGTTATATCACTCTGGCATCCATGCAAATGTAACCCAGAGGTGTTTCACTTTCATGGTATTAAATGGTCTATTACATGGTATTAATCATAATGAGGTTTGGTCCTATTAAAGATGAACCTCTACTTCCTCAACAGTAGGAAGTAAACAGTTACATTTACTATAGTAGGAAGCCCACCTTGCCAATCCTTTTCTTTCAGCAAGGTGTCCTAGAAGTGCTGATTGCGCCCAGGAGCTGGAACTCCTTGGAGAAGGTGGTGCGGCCTGAGTGTGGTCACTCCCTGTCAGTGCATTGACAAGGTGCACGGCTCCGGCTCCGTATTCCAGGGAAGGAGGGAGAGTGGGGGGACTGAATTAGGGATGCAGGAGACAGAGGTAAGAGACGGAGGCTGATAGGAGTGGCCTCTGATCAGACAGGGAGAGCAAGGAGAAATTCCTTTCGCCTCAGAACTCATACAGCCTCCTCCCAGCTTCTCACCAGGGAGCGCTGCTTCATCAAAAAGAAAAGGAGCCACCAAATAATAAATACCAAGAGTGGAAAATGAGAACATTTCGATAGTCATTTCCTCAAGAGCAAAGAGACTGTATCCAGGTACAAGAGTGTGGACCTGAGAGCCTGACAGGCCTGGGCCCCAGTTTGGGTTCTGTTGCTTTATTGCTGTACAATCTTGGTAACTGTTCTTGTTCAATGAAAATACTATCAAACTTGAAGAGTTATTAGTAGGATTACAATAGATGTGGGTAAAACATGTCAACTCAAGATGGATGATAAATAAGTGATTATAATATTTTTTTTTGTCTCTCAATAGCACTTCATGCAGTTTTCTGCGCCGAGCAAGCTTTAAAAAAATACACTTTAGTTAATAAAACAAGAGGTCCCATGCTGGGCAATGGAAGGGCACTGCAATGCAGAGGTCATCTTTCCCATGATGTCAGGGTCGATTAAGAAAATATTTTAAATTTATTCTTACACATAATGGGGGTCCCACAAAGGTCGCTTGGTAAAGTCCGACAAGAGATGATAAGCCAAGTGTGCTGGTTTTTCCATATGCTTTTCAACCCAAACAGATACAATGTCATGTTCTTCCAAAGTATATATTTTTATCTAAAAGATAATAACAAAAAAATACAAAAAAAGAAAAACGGTGTTTTTACTTAGAAAGAAACAGACCTGCAGACCCATCTGTGCAGTCAAGGCGCTGGCGCAGGCACCTTGGCACCCAGATAATGACGGCGGCCGTCTCGCCTCAAGGGCTTGGATGTCTGGAGCTCTGACTGGGGTGCCGTTCTCCAAACAACGTGTGACTTGAGAGGGGGTTATTTAATTATTTAATGTAATTATTGTGCAATTGTTTTTCTCATGAAAAATAAAAAATAGCCTTTCTCTGTTTATCTCTTTGTGATATTTCCCTGCCTCTATTCAGGAACAAAAGAAAGTGATCCTCAGACCCCTGGGCCTCATCTGCTCCCTAAGACCTGGAGCCAAGGCTGTAGCCTCGGCCACTTAGCCAAGATGTCAGCTGTGTCTTCTAGTGGGCAGGGATTTCCCCGGGCAGTAAACTGACCACCTCTAGAACCAACTTAACCTCTCAGTGGGGCTGCCAGGGCATCGTGTTCCTTCAGCACAAAGTGTTCTTTCCCTGTGAACCACAGGGCCTATCCTACCGGCAGGCCCATTCCTGGCTTTTCTAATGCTTATTATTCCCTTGATAAGGGAGGCCTGTCTTGGGGAGCCGTTTGACATATGCTGCGACATTAATGTATCTCTTGTCACTCTGAACTCTCTTTCTACTGTGCTTTTGCCAATAGGCAGCAATACGTATTTCGCTAAGAGCATGTTTCTCTCCTGCCTGTTTTAAATCTCCATCTCTTCCAGGGTGTTTTGAAGTCAGTGTTGAAATTTGCCATCTTATAATAATTCCCATGGCAACAAGCTGTGAGAAGACAAACAAACACAGGGTTAAGATTTCACTGCAGGAATCTAGCAGATGGGGAAATCAGGCTGTGAGGGAGAAAACCTTTATTCAAACATAAATATCTTTAAGAAGAGAATGAAGTAATGAGAAATTGACTGAAAGTGGCTTTGAAAGGAAAGAAGTGACTATTTTGCTTATGCCATTTTACCTCTCCAACTGACCACAGCGCTGAGTCTGTCTTTCAATAGAGCCCGCAAAGGAGGACGTGGTGCCAGCTCTGAGCACCTACCCAAAGGAACAGAAACCATGGCTAGGGTTCCCGTGGGAGGCTGAGACTCACCCAGCATGGGCATGCCTAACTTCGCCCCTTGTACAGCAGGAGTGGAAGAAGGTTCCTTGGTGTAAGTCCAGAGTGAAGTCACCCTATCAAAGTGACTCTAATCCAAGAGGCTGGGGCTCTGCAGTCTCAGAGGGGGTGAGGGCAGGTGCCCGACTTCCTCACCCTCCATCGGGGTCTGGCCTTGGGGCAGTCATGCTCTACCCTGGGGGAGCTGGGCTGGACTGGGATCGAATACTGGGCCTAGCACATAAGGGTTAAATTGTGTCCTCCCCAAATTTGCTAAAATCCTCAGCACCAGGGCCTCAGAATGTGACCTTATCTGGAATCAGGTCATTGCAGATGTAGCTAATTAAGACAAAGTTATACTGCAGTAGAATGGACCCCTTATTCCATATAACCTGTGTCCTTATAAAAAGGGGAAATTTGCACACAGGCGTGAGCACTGGGAGAACAGTGCATGAAAACAAAGGCAGAGACACATGCCAAGGAATGCCAAAGATTGCCAGCAAACCACCAGGAGCTGGGAGAGAGGCCTGGAATGGATTCTCCCTCACTCCTTCAGAAGGAGTCAACCCGGCCAACACCTTGGTCTTAGGCTTCTAGCTTCCATCCCTGCGAGACAATACATTTCTGTTGGTGAAGCACCCAGCCTGTGGTAAATGTTTCAGCAGGTCTGGGGAACTACCACAGCACTTTTCCAGGAAGCTGCTCCCCAGGTGCAGGTACAATGCCGCTACTTCCCACCCTAGAGCCAAAGCGAACAGCGGTCCAAGCAGTCACCATTAAATCCCGCCCTTACGGACCTCTCCAGACTTACCCCCTGAGTGCCGAGTACAGTTGGCCTGAGTGAACGATACTTTGACCCTTCCCCTAGAAGGCAAGGGCAGCAGGAAATCCTCCTGCTGCTCCACTGTCAGAAGCCATGGCATTGAAGCAGATGAAGCAGACAAGGAGAAGCAGTGATTGATGTTGGCTCTCTTTAAACCCTACTATTTTAGAAAGGCCAACTTTTGCCTAGTGAGAAAATTCTCCAAGACCAGCTCTCCAAGAAAGCAAGTTCCCTTTCCTGTTCAGAAGACTACAGGTTACATTCCACTTGCAACCAACTCAAACATTTCACCATTTGGTACCTGGAGAATTTTATTCTATGAAATGAAGTTTAAAGTAAGTAGGCTCAAAATCTGTTGGAACTTGCTAATAATTTATTAATGGCATTTTTTTCATACAAATAAGATTCTATTTAATGGGTCTGGACGTCTTATATAAATAGCACAAGAGAAACAAACTCAAAATTTTAGCATTTTATACTACCTGTTGATAAATATGTTACAGAGACAGCATTGTGAGAAGGACAAAACTGGTTTTTCCAGAGGCCTGGGAAGAGGGTAGCTAACTTTCCTTGGCAGTGCCTGGGGATTGCACTCGGGGGCAAGGGGAGGCGATTTGGTCAGGTGAAGCTCTCAGACCAGCCCCTCCCTAGCCTCAATGAGAATAGCTCCCTCTGGTATCCTTCCTGTAGTGGATTTTGTCCTGGGCAAAGGTTTTCAAGTGCTCCTTGTCATTCTGACTTTCACCGTAACTTTTCTAGTACAACCTCAGCTGCTCCCTAAATAAGAAGCTACTCCTGTCCAGCCAGTCTCCTACCCATGCTAATTTCCACCATGAGGATCTGGCTCAAGTTACTCACTGCCTAGAAAGCTCCCTTTACCCCTCCAGCAATCTACTTACACTCTCTCTAAGGAGAAAAGAATCACCCCTCCCTCTAAGTAACTGTCCTTTTTACTTTGAATTGCCTCAAGAGCTGATCTTTACAGATTAAACACTATAATCTTTCACTTGTTTATAAACTACCTTCAAATGATTCCTCAGCTGTTTCCTGTATATATGTGATGTTTCCAAAATAGACTATGAACTCCTTTCAGATGGGAGTATATCCTTTGTTCCCTGTATTATGACTATTATTAATTCTATTATTACACATTGAAAGTAAAGGTTAAAACAGTAAATATTGCCCAATTTCATTACAAATGCCAGAAAACTTAGACTTTTGCCATTTAACAAATTTTTATTGAAAATAGGTGAAGATTTTAAACCCCAAAATAAGTATGATTCTTAACAGATAGTTGTGTTGCAAGAATTATTCAACTGAAAGATGACGGAAAAAAAATGAGAGCTATATTTTAAAATTAAAAGAATATAGAAACTTTAAAAAGTAGGAGAGAAGGGATAACTCAGAAAGAAAAAAATATCAGATTTTTATCATAAATGCAATCTAAAAAAATGGAGGGCTTCTAATGAAACAGATAACATAAGAATGTTCCTTTATATAATATCCTCTAGTAAATATCTTGACAAAAATTAAAAATTAATTATTGATGACTGTCCTTAGATACTAGCAAATATACCATTTGTTTGTTTAGCTTTGCTTCTGGCCCCAAACTCCCAAAGAATTGGAGTTTATTGTATTTTATGACTTCACTAAATATCTTTTCTTCCTTCATTCCACACACGGCTTTTTCCTTTCCAATGCTGCTAATGAATAGTCAGATTCCAGCAATGATGCAAGAAGCAGATGTTGTATTTGTAAAAGAAAACAAAGTCTTACAGCATCTTTTATGAGAAACAAGGAAAAAAAAAACAAAACTTTGCTATGTTAAACCCAGGTTTCTGCATCACTGAACCAAGTAGAGTTGGAAACCTAACTCGATCCAAAGGGAGTAAGGAAGACCCTGAAAGGACTCGGAAGTGAGAACAAAGACATAATAAAACCCAGCAACCCACAACAAAACATACAAAGGAGGTCGAAGTCAGAGCTGAAAAAGAGCAATGAAGTAGTGTCGGAGTTTGCTTTGATTTCAGGGTGAGTGACCATATAATTTATTTTCTGAACTGGAACACGGAGACACTGTGAGTAGTGATGATGGGACAACCAGAACTGCCTCAGGAAAACCGGAACACAGGGTCACCTGAATTTAGAGGCTACTGCTTCACTGAGGACGAAAACTGCGCGCACTGAAACATGAGTGCCAAGGGGGTGTTGCTGAGCGTCTCCTGAGAACCAGCCTCTACTATGTTCTGAGGCTGTAACGATGAGCAAAACGGTCCTCGGAGAGCTCACAGCCAAGCTAGTGTGGGCACCCTGTCCAAAGCGTCTCCTAATATGCCTCTGACCAAATGACACGTGTTTATTAAAATTTGACGACACACAAAATATGGTAAAAGGTGTTAAAAGAGATACCAAGAAAACAGGCTTCTTTCTTAAAAAGTTTATAATCTAGTCCAGGGAAAAGACAACACGTAAGTTCTATTGCTACTAGGACTTAATCAATTCAATGTATCTGTGGAAGAAATGTCACAAGATAGTGCATAATTAATTGACTAATTTTAAGGAAGTAATTGCTAATGGGGTTCCTGGAAAAGTTCTTTCAGTCAGGGGTGACAGGAGTGGCTTCATGGAGAAGCATTTGTCCTAGGCCTTGAAGACCAGATAGGATCTGGGCCGATGGAGAGGTGGGACAAGAGAACTAAGCTGAGGGGTGAGAGCGTGTGGGGTGTGTCCGAAGGACCCCAAATCGGCCAGCATGGAGTAGCAGACACAGGGCTGAAAAGAGGCTTAACTTTCAGAAATAGCTTTCCAAAAAGATTTTTTACCTTCTTAAAAGCATCAGTATAAACAGAACCACCAGCACCATGAAAATTTTTTAACTGTTTAATTGAATTTATTGGGGTGATGTTGATTAATAAAATTCTGTATAATGTGTAATTCTGTATGATGTATAATTCTGTAATACATCATCTGACAATTTTTGTTAGTGACGTACAATGAGCTGTTTGTGCATACGCCTGGATGCCCCCTACCTTCTCCAGAGCACTGGTCACCTTCCAGCCACTTTTGGCCGCCAGTTTTTTGAAAGCCTCCACATTGCCATTACTCAGAGATTCCTAAAAAGCAAATATTTAAAACGCTGTGAGTTCAATACACAGATATGTGATTAAATATTTTCTGCTTAGAAATTGGGCACTGTTAGAGGCAAAGTGATAATGTTGAGCTTAGAACTATGCTACAGGTAACAATTTCTGTTTCAAACTCTTAATGAAGAATTCAGACAAGGTAAAAGGAGGCCTGTAAGCTTAGCACATTAATATCACTTTAATTGGTGTTCTGAGCAAAGACAAGATTGCCCTTCAGTATGATTTTTTAAGTAAACTTGGATTTCCCTTTGTATTTTATGGCCAAAAACATTAAAACAACTAATATTTTGTTATTGTGTTATAAAAATGCGAGCTGGTGGACAGGTTATTCAGCAAAAATGGTGCTAAGACACCAGATCTCAGCATCCCATGCTGCTTAAACGCATGTGATGGCAGAGAATCCTGAGTCTGTAATTTGGGAACCATACCTATTATTAAAACAAGAGGTGACCTGCTACTGATAGTTTGGTTTTGTTTCATATTGGGGTGACCTGTTGCTATAATTCACCTTTTCATCTAACCTGTGTAGGCACAACCTGAATCAGTTAAATGAGAGAATTTTCATTTTTGTAATAATGTGATTTTTACAAGAAGAGCTCCAAATTGTAAAACTGTCACCTGGTTGCTAACATCCCAGTGTACACAAAGTGGAACCTCTTCTTTGTGGGAAATAACGTATTTCCTGGAAAGAAATTAAAATGTTAAATAACAGTTTTCTTCCCTGCATTTAGCACACAACAGTAACTATGACACTTTCTTGAACCGAAATCAGCAGTTTTAAAAGCTGCTTTTGCTGGTGGAACAATCAGGAAGAACAATTTCCATCACTGTAGACTCTACAGTCAGAAAACCTCAGACCTTTTCTTCTTACATTACCTGGGAATAGAGACCCAGAGAGTGACTCTGTTATGTAATTTGTCATGTAAGATCTTACACCATAAAAATCCTTACACCTGGGTCCCTTACCTGCCTAGGCGAATTCTCTTGCGTGCAAGAGCACCATGATACCGTCTGAAATCATCCTTTAATAAAAAACACAAAGTAAAATCAAGAAATTTGTAATATTTTAGTGCTAAAATTTTAAGTTTCCCTCTCCTAAGTCAGTTGAAAAGGCTAACTGGGACCCGGTGTCTCTGCGTGAATGCTCCTCAGGTGAGTGTCAGCAATGGGACAACTGCAGGTGGTTGGGTGAATGCGGAGCAGCAGAGAGAACTGGAGGTAAGGTGGGAGAACAGTCAGAAACGGGCTAGGAAGAGATCATGCTTCCAACAGCAGCACCTGGCCCAGCTGAGGTGAGGCCTTCAGGGACCACCACCCGGCCCCTCCCCGAGAGAGCACAGGGGAAACACCTCGATTCCATCTTGACTGAAAGAACTCCATCTTGGAGGCCTGACTATGACTCCTCGCTTTCAGTAAAATTCTATAGTTTAAATGAACTTAGTCACATCCTGAAAGGGAAGAATGCACAATGATAACATCCTTTTCAAGATGCTCTGCAAAATAGTTGTTTTGTCAGTTGTATGGTAACTGGAATATTTGTGCAAGCATTATTTTCTAGGCCCTTTGAGCTGTCCACTGACCACGGAAAATATCTGTGACTGTCGATGACCATGGAGCAGCTGACCTCACCCTCCTTCCCAAGCCCTACCCCACCGCACGGCCCTACTGTAAGCCAACCACGGGGACCCTTCCGGGAGCTCTGCTTCACTTTTCTGGCCGGCTGCGTCGTGTACAAGCTCTTTTAAATAAACTCTATCTGCTTGATCTTGCATTGAGTTCAGTGCTCATTTCTATGACCTTGAGACTCAAGAACCTGGCACTTAAGGTTCGGTGACACCATCATTTCAATAAATGACCAGAGTGATTTGGTAAAAAAGAACAAGTCTATTGTGCTAATAACTCACCTTTGACACGGGTTTGATTCTGGGAAATGTGACTAGTTCTTCCTTATCATCCACAGCATTATAAATGAGAAAAGCACTATTGATATGGCGGCCGGGGCCCGCGGACCACTCCTGGCAGTCAAAGGCCTCCACACGCACTCCCACTTCGACACTGCAGAGGACGACACAGGGCGGTGGGCGAAGAAACAGAGCGCGCTGGGCCTTCTCTACTCGCCACCCCACCACCTCTTCCCCGCAAAGAAGAGAAGGTAGGTCCTGGGTTTTTCATTGTCTGCAAATCTATGCAACTGTTAAAATCCATTTCTGCAGGTCAATAGATATGATGTGCAAGCTCCCGAGAGCATTTCCACTTTACCTTCCCAGTTTCAAGTGGGAAAAAGGCCAGCTGTGATTTTTATATACATATATGTAAGTATATATATATATGTGTGTGTGTTTGTGTGTGTATACATATGTATATAACATATACATATTCATAGACATATTTTGGTAATAAGAGGGGAGTTTAAATTGTACCAAAGTAAAGTTTTCTCCCCTCAAAACAGTTCTATAATTAAAAAGCATCAAACACTAAAGTTAGACAAGAAATACAAATATTCTTTTTCACATTTAAAAGAAAAAATACTAAAGTAAATATTTTCATTGTATATCAAGAGTAATAAAAATAACTAGAAAGTGGTTTGAACCTCATGGTGATAAATGATAGGTCCATTATGAACTGTGGGCCACACAACCACTGGGACTCTTCTCAGAATGAAGAGTCATTACAACAGGTGTAAATCAGGACGGTCCTGGGTCAGCTGGAACATACAGTCACCCTTATGATGAGAGACAAAAACCAGTCTATCATAATTTACTCAGTATATGGAGGCCTCAAGCAGAATACAGGCTTCAAATGTGTGACTACGAATTTTGAAGATTGAGTGAAGTTTCAAAAACAAAAATAGAAGGAACTTGGTCAATTGAAAATAGTTCCTATAGTCGCCTCCAGATTGAAATAAAAATTTAAAAACATGTTAATGTGCAAGTTTGAATTTGTTTGTAGCCTCCGGAGAGCACCAGACACGCTTTACCAGGTCTCGAATGTGTTGTTGACAGTGGCGTTGAAGACAAGACGGTCTCCGACGGTAGATGGCCCTCGGAACTTAAACATGTCCACGGACTTCAGCAGCGGATGCGCTCGACAGAGGCGGCTGATGAAACAAAGAGGAGTGAGACAAGAAACGGATCATCCTCCGAAATATTTTCAGGAACTGCTGATTCGCCTAACAGGCGCCAAAGACCAGTGTCCAATGTATTTTCTAAGTAAATGCCTTTGAACCCTAGGGAAGTAAATGGCTGAATCGTGTGTGTTGACAGTGGTTCTGTACGTGACCTGCAAATAACTGGGGAAATACCATGTCCCCAAGCTGGGAGCTGTTTACCGGGATGCTGGTGTTTCTGCTCCTGTGGTGACAGTCATGCTCTTGTTTTGTTCCCCATGGAAGTCCCTCCAAAAAACGATGCCTTTCATTCTAATTTGAGGGTTATATTCATCCCGGAAGCTCCTGATTACAATCGCAGGAAGTAGCCACTCCCAGGGGGGAGTGGGCACCCTGAGGGCACCTGCTGGCTGCTGCCATTCACACCAGTTCCTTAGCTTCACAGTTACCTGGTTCACCCACATAGCACAGGACTAACTTCCCCCCACAGAAAAATCACCTAGATTGCTACACAAAGCTTGAAAGGCCATAAGGTATGCATTTTACAATTTTTGCATGTGTGAACTTTTGAAATATCTATAAAGAATATTTGATCTCAGAAAGTTACCTCCATTATTTCCTACATTTTAGATTCCCACTGTAGTCATTCAATTATGCTAAAGAATTGTGCCAACACTCAGAGAACAGATTCTGCCACAGTTAATTATATTGTAAGCTTTTACAGCAGAACAGGTTCAAATGCTTTATTGGCATTAAGAGTGACAATCTCATTTTAAAAACAAGCTCTCTTTTATTTGCGCATAATTTATAGAAAGGATAACTACAGGCTTCTAACTATAGTTATAACTACAGGCATACTAATAAAATTCTCAGAGTTTTGGGGAAATAAAACCTTAGCAGGTTTCAGTGGTTACAAAAATTGTCAGAAGGGCAAGTCTTGTTCAAGTGCATTTTCAGAGTACACATGTTCTTTAAAGCTACTCAATTACCTCCATGTTCTACTACGAATAAAATAAACTTCGAAACTGAGGCACATTTCGAAGTATTCTTCCAAGTTGTTCCCTTTCTCCTCTTATTTTTCAGTTAATCCTTGGGCCATAATGACTAACAAATCTTTGAAGGTCAGCCTTAATTTTAAACTGCCTTTTCTAAAGTTTGTAATGACTATTTTCAAGTGTAGAGGCTGTCTTCTATTCCTCCTCTGCGTCTATTGCTACTTTGTCACAACTATCATTACAAGGAGTTGCAATGGCACAAGAGCAACGTTCCTAATTCAGAATAAAGTATGAGAATTATCATTTCATTTTTATTTTTGAACCAAGAACTTAAAGGTTTATTTTCAAACAAAAGAACAAGTTAACCCAACGGTAAACAGATAAATGACTTATCATTTTCTCATTTTGGTAAAAGACAACATTGTCATCTCTTGTCTCCCTGATTTGCCTAATAACTAGGTCTCAGACCATTTCTACTCTTGCACCACTGGTCCCAACATTACATGCCGTAAGGTCAAAACCAAGAACCTTGCAGAAATAGTAGCCACCGTCTCCATCCAAGCCATAATCTGGCCACCAAATGTATCTCCATGATGGTTTGCATGCGGGGGGAGGACAAGTTCAATGCTCTGAACAGAGGTGTCCATGGTGGAAACTGTTCCTTCCTCTTCATCGAAAATGAGATCTGAAAGGTAGATGTAAACATTAATGATGGCAGAGTTCATCACAGGACTTGAGAGGTACAGCCTTTCCTTCCTGGCAGCACTCACAAGCCACGAGTTTTTAGAAAAATTAAATTATTCCCAAAGACTTAAAACTCTTGATGAAATAAATAAGCTTTATTCTACACAGTGACTTGCATCTGAATGGGGGATATTTACAGTGTTTCGGATAAAAGTCAGGAAGGATCTTTTAAAGAATATATTCCAACCTACCTTACAAGTCCACAGGAATTTTTGATTAAAAATGATTAAACTTGAGTTGTTTGGGGTGGAGGAGGAAAAGGTCAGGGCAGGAAAGGGCAAGAAGAAATTTGGTGATTGATGGATATGTCATTGTCTTGATTGGGGTGATCAGGCTTCATGGGCGTATACATGTCTCAAAACTTATCAAACTGTATTGGGGTGATCACTTCATAATGTATATAAATGTCTAATCACTATGTTGTACACCTGAAACAAATATAATATTGTATATCCACTGTAATTGAAAAATAAATTTAAAAACTGCAAAAAATTTATCAACTTATCTATAAAGTTGTTAAAAATAATGAACCTGGAGCTATAAAGGGCCACAGACACCAAGGATGTGGAATAGTGTGATGTACTATGTAAGCTTCAGGACAGAATGTGGCCTCCCCCGGCTGCTGTTTTGTAATGAATGCCATCGCCAACGGAAAAGGCACAATGCATCGTACATCTCAGTGTCCTTCTGCTTCTTTTGAATCATATCTGCTTCATTTACTGACAAATTGGTTTTTACTCTCAACAATGGAGAAATCATTTACTTTGGCTGCAAAGCAGTAAATGTGTTCAATTTTGCTTCCTGCATCATCAAGCAAATCAGCAGCGAGGCTTAAATCTCACTTGCTCTTGTTGAGGTAGTGGGGGGAGACTTCCAAACCAGGGGGTCCCACCCTGGTTGGACAGTCAGAGCAGAGCTTGCCGTGGGAAGACAGATGTGCCTCACTGCTGCTGGGAACTGGGATTGAAGCCATTGGCGAGGTCACATATACGTGAGCAGTGGTTATAGAGACTTTTAAACTCCATTTCTTAATGGAGTTTTAAAATTTATTTTTAATTGATGGTCTTTTTTCTTTTATTTTTCCCCCTTCATTCCACTGATCATTTCAGTCACCTGCTCAAAAACATGTCCGTAACATCCCATTGTCCTGGTATAAAATCCTTCCCGTCACCCTATGCCCTTCCTTCCGGGTCTGGCTTAAGCCTACCTCTCCAGCCCCAGCTGGTCCACTTACCACCGCACCTCTCCCTCCTCCGTCACGTTCTCTCTCTCAGTTTCTCCCTCTCTTTGTTCCACCCACAGTGCCTCTTTTCAGTTCATGCAACTGCTGCCTTGAGCGTCAGGCCATTTGCACATGTCGGTCCCTGTTTCAGTGGCAGCTGCCCTAGCCGCCACCGCCACCTTCTTTCACTTACCTCATGCTCTCTCTTGGGCCATCACAGTCATGATTCTCTCAGGAAAGCCTGACCTCCACAGCTAATCCCCAGTTTTAGGAGCTCCTGCATGTCCTTTTCTTCTATCGTTACAGTTTTATGTTTATTTGTGTGACTTGTGATTATCTGACTCTCTAGATCCTAAGCTCCTTTCAGTAGACGATTTAAAAAATCTAAGGTAATTTATCTTAGATAAATTCTAAGATAATTCCTGAGCATGGGTGCTCAGTAAATATCTGTTGAATGAAGAGCTGAATAAATTTAACTTGGCCAATTATTCCACATTCGTAGTCCGTATTATCAACAGAATAGTTTGAAGTAACAAAATAATTGGACTGAATCATACTTCTGCCTGTGATTTATGAGTTCCGCTGCTCCCCGTTTTCACTTAAACAGGATTGTAGATACTTCAATTTTTTCCCCAGTTTTTTGGACATGAAGTAGTATCTCCTGTTGATCATAATTTTAATTTCTCTGATTAATAATGAGATCCGACATCTTTTCATGTGTAAATTCAATTTTCTTATTACCTCTTAATGAGGTTACCTCTTAAATTTCTATGGCATTTGCTTCACATGTTACTTTTCTCCCATTCATTTTACCCTCTACTTCTGGAAGTTTGATTTGATGCTTGTTAGATTTCTTACTCCATTTGCTATGTCTTCTAACCTCTCTTATATAGTTGCTGTTTTTTCCTATCCATCTGCATTCTTGGTAAATCTTTCAGATCTATATTCCAGTTTGCTGCCTTTTCTGTTGTTTAATTCATTCATTGAATTTTATATTTTAATTATTATGTATCCTTTTTGTATAGAAATTCTCTTTGTTTCTTTGTCAAATCTTCTAGGTCATTTTCTTGTTTCTGCAAAATACTTTCTACACTCTTTTAGTTCTTCAAATATATTAACATATTTACTTCATATTCTTTATATAATCAATTCAGTATCTGTCATCTGTGGAGCCTCATTCTATTACCTGGTGCTTCGTCCGGATTTTGGTGACTTATTCATTTTTGTCTTGTATGATTTTTGACGAGAAGCTCATATTCCCTGGATTCTATGTGTGGAGATTTTTGAGCGCTGGGTTTAAAGTCATCTCTGAGCAGAGGACGTGCCTCTGCAGCGCAGCTGGGGACACTGCAACACAATGCTATTTCACACTTGGTCTGTTTCAGGCCAAAAACGTAATGTGAATTCTGACACCGATTCTGCATGAGAATGTGCTTCTGGCTGCATTCGCAAAGGGAAATAGCCTTTTTTCACTGCTCCTAGATCAAGACTGAGACAGGAAGTCATGCCTAACAGAGCTCACCCAAGCTTGGGATTTTTCCAGTTGACTCATTGAGGGTATCACATTTTGGGTGTTGCAGCTCCAGGTAAGGTTCCCTGATCCAACCGTCCGCCTAAATATGGGTCCGAGCTTGGCCTCCGGGCCCTTGCAAACCCATTAAAACACAAGCTCTAGGTCTCAGCACTTACAGGGCTCTCCCAACGCAAATGCCAGCCCTTTTGCAGTTGTCTCCTTACATGCTGCAGCTGTGCTTTCTAATCATTTCTAGACTTCGAGGTTTTCTCCCATTTTTCTGCCAGATGAGATGCCTTTGCAAAGATATTTGAAAGTATTTTACCCAGGAATTTTAGTTTTTTCCAGACACCAAGTCCACCATATCACTGTAATCAGTATTGGGTTGCTTCCTAAGGCAATCTTTAAAAGGCATATGAAATCTTAAACCCTTTCCAACTTCTCTTTCTCTTTTTTGACTACTAATCTTATTAAATAATGTCCTATATAAAGATCCAAAACTAGTATTGACTGAGGTATTCGTAGGTTCATTTTTCTTACTCAAATGGTACATTTTTGTTCAAAATAAATTAATATAAACCATCTCTAAAATATGTTGGTAAATGAAAAAGAGAATGGTGAATAATTGTTTGAATATTGTGCTACCAATATGTGCTAGTGTGCTGTGTGTATGTGTGTAACAGTGGCTGTGTCTGAGGAAGGGAGTTGAGTAACTGGGAAACACAGATCATAGGAAAATTTACCTTCTAGCTAAATGCTTTTTTATACCCTTTGAATTTTTCACCCTGTGCCTGTGTACCATCTATTTTTAAGCAATTGAAAAATTATTATAAAGTAAAAAATTAATTAAGAGAGGGCCTTATAATGTGAGAGACATTGTAAACACATATAATGCTATTCCTTCTTTTCTGAGGAACAGCTTTTTTAAAAACCTACTTGATTCCTATAAAGACATACATAGCATACATTGGGACAAGAAGTGGGTACTTGGACCGGTCGTATATGCCTAAGCATCAGCTATGATGTGTATGTGGAAATATACTGAGTATAAGTTACTTCAGTGCAAAAGCATGCTTATTTGCAGATAATTACTGATCAAGAGAGAAATAGGGCTCTCCCAGGTACAAGGACACTGGTGCTGGCAGTGTACACAAGTTAGGTGCAGTAAGCAGACCTCATCCTTTCCACAAGCTTCCAAATACAGTCATACTCTCCCAGTGATCTATTTCAATACTTGTACTTTGGATGTTCATTAAGTATTGTGTCATCATTCTACTTGGACAATCTTACATTCATTCCATGTTTTCAGGTCATTCTAGCCCTGGCTTTCTTTCCCATACCAGAAATGATCAACACAGGACAATGCTCACAGAAATTTTATTTCTTACTAAAATATTATAATGAAAATGCTACAAATCTTTAAAAAGATTTAAATTTTTCCCTGCACGCCTAGCTTCCGCAACCAGTAGTACAATAGCACATTCCAAAACAGTGTTCCTTTGGCATAATCTAATCTCACCCTTTCCCCTTCTGAAACAGCATGATTCGGGTTCAACTTTATCACTGTTCTAGTGCTATGCTTTCAATCATACAACATCTTGGAAAGATTCCAATCTTTTCTGTCTGCTATTACAACCAATGTAGAACTCAGGTTTTTCTAAAAACATACTTCAATAACATGATGATCTAGCTGTCTTCCTTTTGAACATTATGTTCTATCTGAAACAAACGCCATCAGATCCACAGGGCAGCAGCTGGACAGGCCACGTGCTCTTTGGCAACTTCAAGTTCTAGAGTCTGGCTCTTACTGAGTATATGCTTAAGAAAAATTGCGTTTAAGTTCTGTGGTACCTTTGGTGGTGCGAAAGCTAGTAAAATTTCTAAAAAGAAAATCAAATCAATGAAATTAGGTAAAAGTATTGCACAAAGGAATGTAGAATAATCTGTTTTAGGGCAGATTAGATGATTTAGAAAAAGACACATAAATCTATAATTCTAAATTGAACCAGACATATAGATCTGATACGCCCAACTTTCTAACAAACTAAAACTAAAGTCAATGGTAATCATTCTACCTCCACATTTGAATGACTGTAGCACGTGCCTGTATTAATTAATTCAGCATGTCTCTAGTACTCAAAGTACTGTTGGTGTTGTGGAGACAGGCGGAGAAAATTGTGTGCTACTGATTTTGTTTATTAGAACAACCTGAATAACACCAGAAGTCAATGCAGCTGAGTTCACCTGGTTCACGTGGTGGGTGAAGGAGACTTAGGTCACCAGACCCTGCGACCCTTCGCAATAGATGCATTAATGAGAAAGGTCAGTGTAGCAGAGATCACTGTAAATGTCTCCGAAGACTAAGACATAACAATTTCCAGGTGTTTTAAGTACAGGTTTGATAACAATGATCTCTTTCTCTTATAATCAACCTCTCCCTCAGTAATGATTTTTATGATCAGCCATGATCAGCTTATAACCATGACCAGTTATTTCCTATCCTGAAAAGTAATGGCCCTTGACCTTGAGAGCCCCCTCTAGCTCCAGGCTGTTTTTTCCACCCTTTACAGCTAAGTTCCTTGAAAAGACAGTCTTCAACTGTTGCTCCAGTCCTACGCATGAACGGGGACCTCTCAAATAACAATAGCAATTACACATTTTCCATATGCCTGACACTGTTCTCAAGAATCTATCCATATTAATTTATTTAATCCTCATACCTACCTATCATATAAATGCTTTTATTTTTCCCATTTTGCAGTTTTTCTTATTTTTAACCTTGCTTCAGTGAGCTGGGAGAAATAGAGCAAAGCCAGTGGTTTGAATATGGGCAACAAATGCTGAGATAAGAAAATGAAAAAAGCAACTTTCTGCTGGCCAGAGACCACTGGTTTCAGGAGGGAGTAGGTGAGTCAATGAGTAGGCCAAGTTCTAGTGATGCAGCTTTAGGAGTCAGTAAACCACGGGAGGAAGTGGCTATGTTGGCTGCCGGCACCTTAGGGGTGAGTGGGCCAACAAAAAGGCCCCTGCTTCCTGTGGAGCTGGGTCAGAGACCAGAGAGGAGCACCACCTCCCAATCCCCCATGATGGCTGGCCTGCAGGAAAACACCATGAGAAAATTGAGTGTCTGTCAAATGCCAGTGCTATTGTGGGATATTTCTTACTGGTTTGAATGACACTTTGAGATCTAATTCAATGTGCCAGTTTCCCCTGAAAGCAGACATTCTGGAATAGCCAAGCTGCTCTAAGAACTGATGTCCTGTATGTCCCTCATCGTCTGCATCTACTGCAAACAACAGTCAGGCGGAGCCTAGTGGCTCTGCTTCCTTCAGCATCCACTGCATCCTAACAAATGCGCTTTAACAAAGCCTAGAGTTAAGAGGGCTTAATGTGGGAGGCGAATATGGCATAAAGGTTATAGGAAGCTCCTTACATCCCCTGTACTCTACCTAATACAGGATCATCAGAATGCCCCCTTCCCACACTTACTTATTACACTATGCTTCCACTAACCATGTTCTTGCCGAAGTCACCAAAGACTTCGCAACTTGGAGGAAAGCTTCTATTCCTCAGCTCCTGGAACAGAGCTGATCACTCATCTCTTCATTGCACTCTACTGCCCTGACTTCTGACAGCGCTCTTTCCAGTTCTCCTTCACGCTTCCTTTGTAGATTCACCCTCTTCCCTTGATCATCTCTTCGACGGCCCAGTTCTGCAGGTTCCATTCTTGGCCCACTGCCATTGTGTCCCCATGAGCCCTCACAGGGTGACTGCAGGTACTATCTTCATTTGAATGAACATCTGTGAACTGCTGTTTCTCAAACTTAATCTCCCCAGACCCGGTCTCATTCTTTTGGTTGTGCCACAAGCTTGTCAGGTTAAACAAAACTCATTATCCGCCTCATCAAAACTGCCCCTCTATCCCTCATATTCATGATCTCAGTGCATAGCCACTGAGCATCTTCCATTAACCAACTGCTCACATCAGAAATATGAGCATTATCTTATACTCCTTCTTCTTCCTCACCCATCTCCCCACATCAGCGACCCTGCTCTGCTGGTTTTACCTCTTGTATTTTTTTAAAAACTCTTTCCCTCCTCTCTGTTCCTACTGTGACTGTCTGGTGCGGCCACTCCTCGCGTATTGCCTGGTCTCTAGCCTCGAGTCTCACCTCTTCAGAGTGATGCCGTCAAACGCAAGGCTAATTATGCAGCAACCCTGCTGAAAACCCTGCACTGGCCCTTATCAAGGACAGAAGGAAGGCCAAGCTTCTTAACATGGTCTGATGGAGCCTTCACGGCACAGTTCTATCTTTTTATGTCCACCTCCTTCTACCTTGAATTTTCTCTCTGGTAAATGCTCTTGTTCTCATGGTTCAGCTATCTGATTACTATAGCAAAATGCATTTAAAATATATTTTAGGACTAAGGTCATTTTGACAAAAGAAGACTCACTCTCCTCAGCACAGTAATTAAAAAATTAAGTCTTCATTTCCTTAAAAATAACTTGGTAATGGGTATTGTCTTTAGAAGGTCATCCATGAGGAGAAGCATTTGAAAAATGTGTTTCCAACTCAGACGCTGTCTGTGGGGTGGTCCCCCAGGGCCATGATGCTGTCACGTGGGACAGACTAAAGCGCTCAGATGTCAGGAACCCCTGACTCTGCCTTTCTTCTCTCCTCTGGCCTTTGTTTGCATGCACTCTTCCTCCTCCTCCTCCTTTTTTCACATTTTTATTCTGACCCTTCCTTGTTTTCTTTCCTTTGTCTTTTTCCTGTGTCTGCCCTCGGAGCCAAGGGGAGGGAGTTGTGTCTTCTGCGAGCCTCTTAGCAGTGGGGAGGGGGAGGGGCCGGGCTGGACCGCTCGCGTCCTCCTCTCATGCACTTCGCTCTCCACCACAGGCCATCTCCTCTGGGCAGCAGGAGATGGGGTAAGAGGAAGGGCAGGTGAGGGGCAAGGAGAGCCTGCTTTCCCTGCCATTCTGGCCCCACAAGTTCTCCAAGAGCCCGGGAAATCACTGCCAAAGAAGTGAGAAACTTTAACGTATCATAGTGTTACTGAGGGAGAGCAATTAGAGTAGAATCGTATCACTCCATTCATATCCCATGTAATCTCTGATAAGGTTCTCACTACTCAGAATTTGTTTCCTCCTCTGCTGAGATTATAAGCAGCTCATATGAAACAACAGACGAGAAACTGCTTAGTAAACTGTGAAGCACCAGATCAACGTACGGCTTTGCCATTCCTTCATTCATTCATCTATCACTACTGAGCGCACACTTACTAACAGGGACTGCCTGGTCCCCACTGCCCTTCTTTCACATCTCCTCCCCTGAAAATTCCCTGATTTAAAGAGGTCTTAGGTGTCAGCAGTTCTATTCTGAGTGGCCAGTATGTTCTTTCCCCAGCTACTGGGTTTGTTGGAAAAGCTCTCTAGTGTCATGAGGGCTGAACTGTAATAATAAGGTGAGAATAACTGCGCCCTTAGAAAGGACCCCTTCATTTGTCATAGCCATATAATTAAAGTTCCTATAAGTAGATTTACTGACCATCAAGCTTGCTACTTTCCTTCATCAGGTTTTTAAAGGTATCTTCATGTTGTAATCGAACTTTCCTTCTCTCAGAAGCCAGATTATATTCTACATGGTCTTGTTCAGTTAGAGGTGTGACTGGTTTTAAATGAATCTAGAGGAAAAAAAAATATCTTTCATTGCCTAGCTAAATCACAACATAAATTTTGCAAAAACAAATAATATGCTACATTGTTTTCTAATTCAAAGTAAGTAAACTATTTATGGGTGTTTTCACACACATTTAATTTTAACTAAAACTTTTCCTTAAAATATTTTTAAACTAAAATATGATCAATAGAGACAATTATTTCTTTGTACAGCATGAATCAAGGACCATGTAGAAAGGAGCCATGGCCAAAGCCAAAGTGGGGAAGGATTGAGGGTGGGGGGGAGGGGAACATGGCGGCAGGAAAATGGAGGCAAATGTATTAGAACAATAAAAAAATACACAGTATATAAGAGTATCTCCATTATTCTTACAACTTTGTAAAATTGTATATATAAAGGGTACATAAAAAAATCAATTGATATGTTATATAGTGATACTATGAGTGTTTTATACCTGTGTTCTTGTTTTTGTAATATGGTTTATGCACTGATAAGACTTCCGATAAAACACTGATAAAATAACCTTCTAAAAAAAAGAAAAACAAAACAAAAAAACAAAAAACCCCAGTTTTTTAAATATTAATTTTCCCTGATTATTAAAATTTTCAACAATACAAAATAAGAAATTCTTCAAATTAATGAATGGGGAGAGAGATTTTTGATGCCACTGAATTCTTGTCTAGATTTTTTTCCTACATTTTCCAGAATTAAGACATCAAAAGGATGGAATAAAGATGTTCTAGAGAAAGCTATCATGTATCAAGACATATTCCTAATTTGGAACTTTCATCACACGATGAAAACACTATCTAATAAGCAAACCGAAAGAATCAATGTTGTCAGAATAAAGCTTTAAACAACCTCCAGGAACCTGAAAATATGATGCAGTAGAACCGAGAGATCAAGCTCCTTCAGCAGTGCCTGCCTGCTGACCGGTGTGTATCAGGGAGAGGCCCCCTGCAGGTGGACTCCGGTAGCTCCCTGCTTATTTCTAGGCCACCAAAGGTTGGTGCTTAGCCACGGCCAAGATAAGGATGACATAGCTAGTGGTTTAATATCTGCTGCTTCAAGTCTAAAATTCCCTTGCACTGCCTTGTCTAACTTGTTGAGGAATGTGTAGACAGATAGTTTGCACTGGTTTATCGGCTTACACAGCCTTGTTTCAGTTGTGCAAACAGAGGGGTCACACCGTGTACACTAACGCCTTGGCCCTCCAATCTGGGGATAAAGTATATTCTGTGTGACTGAAGAGAACCCCATGAGCAATGCCTGTCAGTCTTAAACCTCTCTGATGTTTATCTGTGATTTCTTTCTCCTTAATGGTCATGGAGCCTTGTCTAAACATCCATGGAGACATCTTGTCCATGCCAAAAGGTCCTTGAAATTTGGTCCTGTCCAAAACATCTATGCTTAGAAAATCTCCCTGGGTTCTTTGAACCCAGGCTGGAGCCTATAATGTTTTCTTAGACTTTTGGTTTACAGAGTTAATAAATTAAAAATACTATTATGCTTTATTGGTCCAGCAATTGTGTAGTGGCTGTATTGTCGATAATAACCCATCCTGCCTTGATAGCCTAGCTGCTCATGGCACAAACATCAAGGAGCTTTTGGCATGGACCAAATGTCTCTCCTAGTGGATGCTTTGAAAAGGACCAAAGGTCCTACAAGTTCTTTCTCCTGCTGTACTGCCTCCTGTTAGCTCGGGTAGGCTTTGCATGAGCAGACTCTGTGGAGACTTATGAGTCATTTAATGATCTGGCCTGTGCAACTGTTGAACTGAACCCAGCTAACAATTGTCCATCCTGTGCTGGAATAAACTCACTTTGGACAGAGATCTAGGAAGGCCCCTCTCTTCAAAGCAAACCGCTGATTTTTCATGGCTCTCTTTATGATGTGCTAAACAAGAATGTTCAGCTGCAGAAGCTTGTTCAATTGAACAAGAGTGTTACCAACTGGAAAATAAATTAGTCTAGGAAACCATGTTTTATATTAAAGGTTATCTGAGCCAACGACCACTTATGGCAGCACCATAAGGCCCCTGACTTCCCAGAAATGTTTTGAGAAAAACAGTTCTTCAGTCTCAGCAGAGACTGAACTGGAGTGTAACTGTTACCTTCTTATCCCATGAGTCCCTGAAGCTGGAGTAAGAAGCCTAAAGCTGGAGGGAAAACGAAGGCCCTGTTTTTCTTCTCCATGTGAAGGAAGAGGGTGATGAGGTGGCTTCCTTCCTGTCGCTTGCTCTCAGATCTGGGAGCTCTGCACCCACCCTCACATTCTCTCATTCCCAAGAGTCTGGAGATTTATGGGGACTCCAGGGAAAACAGTGGTTGGCAAAATCTGTCTCAACGCCTTACATTTCAGTGAACATAGGATCCCTGGGATACTTTGTCAAAGTACAGATTCCAAGTTCCCATACGAGTGATTCTAATTAAGTAGGTCTGGGGTATGACCCAGAAAGCTATAATAGCTTATGTGAACTTCACTTTGAAAAACCATGCCTTTGGGCAATGCGAATTTGCTTGTGGCCTGTTTAATTTGGGCAGAGAGTAGGGGACGTGTCCCACTGTACAAAACTCTGCAGGGATGCCTGCTACCCAGGCACCATGGTGGGTGGACTCCGCCTGGCTCATCTCTGTGCCTCCTTGCTCAAGCGAGGCGTAGCTGGTGAGCACGGCTCTGTTGTTATTTCTAATGAGTAGAGTGAAAACATTGTTTTGTCCCACCTCTGAAGTCTGAGGCAGACTGAGAAGAACGTGTTGGCAGAGTGAGAAGTACTGCCTGTCACTTCAAAGTGGAGCTAGAAGAAGCCACTGTGCCCACTTCTGGAGCAATTTTCGCAGTGAAAGATTTAAATTCTAAATGGAGTTATTACGTTTAAAAATACTTAGACTAAATTGGGGCACTCCCTGAGGCACACTGACCCTAAAAAGGAAAGCCAAGAAGTTATAATGAATAACACACCAGAAAACTACGGGTAAGCTGTCCTGGGCCAATGGCCAGGCAAGTCTACTGGGCACATATTGTACATCAGGCCAATGTGTTTCTTTAAGGGTGTCTTTTCCCCATATGCCCTGAAGCTTATTTTTAAACTTCAGTAACTCAGCAACTTTGACTTTCTTCCTCCAGGTATAAAAAAATGATTGGACCATACCATGCAACTGCTTACTAAATTGCTCTTGCTTTAAAAAAATTTTTTTAAACCTCAATTTGGAGTTATATAACCCCAAAAGAAACGAACTAAAACAGTAAGCAATATTTTTGAGAAACTGATATGACCTTTAAGGCACAGTATTTTTATCCTCTTTCACAAACTGGCTACATCGTCTCTTCTCTAAATTACTTAATACTATGACATTACCACACAATGGTAACTTTCATGATGAATATTGATGAATAACAAATCTTGGCAATTTCCCATAGTAAGTTGAGGGTCCTTTTTTCAATAATCTTTTTGATTCAATTGTTAATATGTCCTTCACGCAAAAAATTTACCTTTTTATTTCCAACTGGTTTGGCTACAAACGTAGAGAAAGCCACACTGACAAGTTCCTCCACACCAGTGAGCATGTCCTGAACTGTGACCTTGATGCTGATCTATGTGGAAATACAATAAATAAGTAAACTTCCAGCCATCCCACTAACAGATGAGATTGTCGCATTCAAGCTTCAGTCATGCACTTTACCCTTTTCTTTTGGTTTTTGAATGAAACTGGCATTTTAACTTATTTTTTAAGCAATACTGTTGTTTTAATCATGTTCTATAAAGTTGGAAACAGAATTTTTTCTGATTATAGAAAGATATATATTTACCATGGGAAAACTAGTAAATATAAAAATCAATAAATGACAAAATTGGAATCTAACTGTCCAGAGGAAATATCAGTAATAGTAATGTCACCATTCAGATTAATAATTACTAATGTTTAGGTGAATTTTCTTTTAGTTACATAGAGATAACACACGTATGCGAAATATAAAATGTGTATTATTTATTCATATAAAAATATGAAACGTGTATACGTGCACACAAAATTATTGTACTCTATTTACAGTTTTATGTTATAATTTTTTTAGGTTGGGATTGTGTGACATGCATTTTCTGATTTCGTTATTAGCACAAACAGACAGAAAGAAGGAACCGGGCCTCTCACCTCCATGCTTGTGTTGAATGCTCTAGTAACTTTTGCTTTGATGGTTATAACTTGTCCAACTCTAGTAAAAAAAAAAAAAAAAAATCTCAGTCATGTTGTTGCCAATGAAAATGGGATCTTTGTGGTGTTGCAAGAAAAGAATTTCAAAGGGCATGTGTGTGATAAGATGTATGGGGCTGAGGGGAAATAATGCACCCACAGGGATACAGAGAGCAGGCAGGCTCTAGCAGCACCTGCCTGGAGATTCCTAATAATCTTCCATTTATTTTCTTTGTTTTCTGTAATGAGCAAGCTGTCATTGAAACCATCCAATTTATTTCCTGATTTTTCCCTGGCTTGTGTTGAGCCCTCTTCCAAATCAATCTCTTTCCTACACCTTCTGGGGTTCTGTGCTCTCATCCAATCCAACCCTTTCCCCAGTCTAGGCTCTTCCTCTTCATGTTGTCTGTTTTGCTTCTGCTGTGGGCAGGCTTCAAAGTAGAAGCACTTACCTCTGTGCCATCTTGGTTTCTATTGTACATGGCTAGAAATTTCTGCTGTGTCATCTTGTTTCTACTGCTCATGCGCTTACCTCCCCTTGCACCATCTTGGTTGTGCATGGCTCAAAGTAGAGAAATTTCCTCCCCTGCTGTCCTCTCTCCCAGGCCCCTATAATCTGGTACCAAGCCAGAAGCGTCCTGGGGAGATTTTTTTCCTGCCCACTTCAAGGATTAAGTCCCGAGGGCAAAGGATGCCTCAGTCTCTTGGAGTGTGTGAGTGAGCCTGTAAATGGTATGGCTTCCTAGTAAATCAAGCTTGACGGAATGCTGTAACTTCCCAGCGAAGTAGACCTAATATCTGATTCGTCTTCCCAGTTTAAGCTTGATATTTGATTCCGTTTGTTCCCTTTATTAATACTAACTACCCATGCTAACAATCTTAGCACACTTCATTTCATGCTTAAAGATTTAGTTAAATGCATGCACCATAGAGGAGTTTCACTTTATCATACTGATAATGCTTGTGCATGAAAAATTCAGGTTAATGATAACAGAGAAAACAGCACTAAAAACAGATGCCAATCATTGTGAACCACACATATGTTAGCTGAATACCTACATTTCAAACAGAAGAGGACCTTGGCAAAGATTGTGTGCAAAACAAGTACTAAATCTGCAACAGATACTTTGACAATATTGCAGCTGTTTCCTTAAGAGAAGTTAAAACAAACACAAACAAACCTATACAACTGATCTTTATTGTAAAATGTTAGTTAACAAATAAATGAATAAACATACAAATAAGCGAGTCCTAAAGCTGATCAGCTTCATTAGGTTTACAGGGGCCCTCAGTGCTGCTAGGTGATCCATTCACTCCTCCTTGCTACTGGGACTCTGGTCATGGAGCCCAAAGTCGTTCCAAACCTTTTTTGTTCAGGCCTCCCAGCCACCTCTGGTTCCTTCACCTGAGCAGAACGGTAAGGGCCTACCCAATGTAAGCCTCCTCAATTTTTCTCTCTTACTTTCAAAGTTGAACTACATTCTCACTGTTCTCCTCACTCTTCTGTTCCAGGGGAAGGAAGTTCTCTTCCATACCTCTTTCTTCGCCTGCCCCCTGATCCTATCCCCCCACTCCCCACCATGGGCTGGCTTAGTCAGCTCCTTCCTCTTTTGTATCCTCAGTTTCTACCCATGCCTGACTCCTTACCAATCTATGAAAATGTTTAAGGCTTCTCATGTCTCAAAATCCTTCTCTCAACCCTATTCTATCTCAAGATTTTTCTCTTCTCCATATTCAAACTTCCTAAAATAATCTTTTCTTTTTCTAATATATTTAACAAATGTTTACTTAGTTATGACCAGTCTAGCATTAAGCTAAGACCTCAAGATACACGATTAATGACATCAGGCAGACTTCACATGGGACACCAGATGTCTGCAGATGAAGTGCAATGCTGTGTAATTTTTTGGAAAAAAAAGAAATAAAGGATTAAGTAGTGCAAAGGCACCCAGAAGAAATGACTGACTTTAAAGATCAGTTAAGAAGTCAAAAAGACGTGACATTTGAGATGGATCTTCAAAGATTAAGATTTCCCCAGTTGTAGCAGCTTGGGGGTTTCATCTCCCACTCACTTCTCAGCCGTTGGAATCTAGCTATTGCCTCCATATCTTACTACTGATCTCTCCAAAGTCACTTCCTAACAGCCAGACGCATTCATTTAACCAACCTCTTTCTTCAGGACACTTTCTCTTCTCTTGGCTTCCAAAATACTGTTCTTACTTCATTCTCAGATTCTTTCACTGAAATAGATTTCTCCTCCTTAATCTGTCCCTTAAGTGTAAACCTCTCCTAAATTGCTGTCCTTTGTCCTATTTTCTTCTCACTTCACCCTCTCCTTCCATGATCTTACCACCTTTATAGAGTTGACTTTTCCTGGGCCTCATTCTTGAATCCCAGAACCGTATTTTCACACTTCTCTCAGCAGATTCAACTAATATTTATGGAGGCCCTACTAGGTTCAGTGTTAGCTGCTTCTATACACACTACCTAATGTAGCATGTTCCCCATATTTAGCACATGCACATCCAAACTAATTTTCTTTTACCCTAAATATGTTTCTCCTAGTCTTCCCAGATCTGTTTGGTAAGGTTTCTAGCAAAGATTTACAGTAATGGCACCAAGCAGAGTTAGAGTCCCTCTTCAAAGCTGCAGTAGTGCTTTGTGCTCAGATAGCACTCTCTGTCTGTCAGACTTTGAGGAAGGGCGGCATCTGCCACTTTTCTTTGTCTCATTTGTGAACTCTGCCCCAACTTTAAAAGTAGGGGAACTCTCCACTGAACCAAACTCCTGACACTGAATTCAAATAAATGAAATGGCTAAAACTCAATGAAAGAAAACCAATTTCACAGCATGGCATTCAAGGCCTGCTGCTACCAACCCCCGTCTCCAGCCGGGCGTCATCCCCTGCGGACCGTGTTTTCCTGGGCACTCCCTGCTCCTTCCCACCTTGGTGCTTAGGCTCTTGCGTGCACCTCATTTTGTGAAGTCCTTTTCCTGTTCACCAGATGAAAATCTGTCATTGAAGGCCCGCGTTAAACACTGCCTCCATCATGAAACTCCACCACTTTTGCAGTCAAAATGTACCTTTAAACTACCCCAAAGAACTGAGTTTACGTCTTGTCTGAGGCATGCACCTATCATATTTCCTATTCCGATGACTATGCATTTATTTGACCCTCTCCAGACTGAGCACCTGCCACACTCTGGAACTGTGCTATAATCATGTCCTATTGAGGAAAAGTCCCTTTTTTTTTTTTTTTGTCTAAGCAATAGATATTTGTGAATTTAAAAATATCTACTATAGCTTAGAACCAAATTAAATGGCTTTCTATATGTTGTTTTCAGTTTTCATTTCTTCATGGTGCAGATCACACATAAAAAAATACAAGCTCCCTTTCCATGATTCTAGTGGCCACAAATCCTTTCTGATAATACAAACACAAAATGGCAAAACCACAGAATTTAGGATTGGAAAGTACATAATAGATATTTCATTACAATGTACCACTGGCATTCCAAAATTTACTAATGGCGCTTTAATCTATTCCCAAATAAGTTTGAATTTACAGTAATTTGTAATTTTGCTGAGATACGAACACATGTCAATTTTTTCTACTACAGGGGAAATCACATCACTAGTATGTGAGCTTAGTCAATGCATGTGGTTTTATTTAGCTCAATTTTGTTTGTATATAAATAAATAAATGCTAAATAGAAAAATGCAAGCAGAAAGGTTGGAGAGATGAATTGGGCATCTCATTGGACAAGACTACTTGGGGTTTAAAAACTGGTGGCAACTATCCCATGGTCCATGAGAACCATCCCAGGCCAGAAACAACAGCTTTCTCTCTTCCTTTTTCTTGTAAATTGTGTTTATGTCTTTAAGGATCAAGATAGTTCACATTAAAAAAAAAGGAGACATTAACATAAAATCAAAGAAATTAAGTAAAACCATATAATCTTAATTTATTACAAATGTTAGTATAAACTCTTTAAAAGACACACAATTCCCAATTCTTTCCAAGCGAAAAGCCTAAAAATAATGGCCAACTCTATATTGATAAGCATCTTTCCTGCCAAGATTGTGATCTCTACCTATCATTTCTTTTGAAGAAATTTCTGATTTTAAGTTTGTGTGAGGAAATGTATTAAATTAACCCATTTGTCATATTGGAAAACAAAGGAGTTATTAAAGACTTCTAATTTTGGGGTTATGCCCAAAACTTGGAACCAAACTGAAGAAGCTTCCACTGTCCCAGATGGGGCAATGTGAGCATACATAAGAATAATCACAGCAGAATTGAAACGCACCAAATATGTTAAAATCCATGGGCTCACAGTGATACTAAATAAAGAAAAAGAATTAAGCTTGCTTTTCTTGGACAAACTTTACCTCAGAGTAAATAAGTAATTAATGAGATAAAGGGTCTCTCTATTTATTTATTTATTTCTGAAAATAAATGAAACAAATGATAGAATTAGCATATTACTATTTTACCAATATCAAATGAAATAATGGTTATAGGTAAATATCATTAGATAGTACATGCTGTTGACCAGAAATCGTTCAACCAAAATATCAAACCTCCATCAGATCAACTTTTAGATGTAACTACCAGTTTACAAGAAATATTAAGGTATGTGAACATGCTAAACATGGATACAATGAGAAAATACAAAATGTGGAGAATTCTATATGACCAATTATATGTTAAAAGACGTATCAACCATATTGGGTCCTGATTTAATAAAGCAACTGTTTAAATAAAAAAAAAATTAAACCACTGACGATAGTCATTTCTGTTAATGGTATAGTGATTATTATTATATGGTTTCTAAAAAATCTCTTATCTTTTAGAAATATATACTTATACAAACACAAAATGGCACAGCCACATTTCAGTGATTAGGTTACTTAAGTCTAAGTTTCAGAATTTAGGATGGAAAGTACATAACAGATATTTTATTATATGTACTGTTGGCATTACTCAATTTAATAATGATGCTTTAATTTATTCCCAACTAATTTTGAATTTGCAGTAATTTTTAATTTTCACAAATGATGCCTGAGATTTATCTCAAAATAACCCAGGTGTATGGGGGAATCTGGAGGGCTGTTGATAAAACAAGAATGTCCATGAGTTGCTTACTGTCATAGTTAGGTAAAGGGTCTTTGAAGATACATGGTACTATTTTCTCATCTTATGTGTATATTTGAAATATTTGTGTATCTTAAAATTTTCAATGATAAGAGATGGTAAGCACATACAGACTCCCACACATAGGATGTTTTTCATAATTTAACGTCTTTACTCACATGAATTAATGTTTACCCAACAACCTATTGATGAAATTTGCCATCATAGAGATACTTATTATTATTAATTATTCTTTTAGTAAAGTGCCATTAAGAATCAGCTTCAAGAAATCCTGCTATGCTTTATACTAGAATGCATATAATGTTAAGATTTATTTCTCCACAAAATCAGGACTGAATTTACAGTTAAGAATGTTTATTAAAAGTGGATCCTGTCATCCTGACCAAGTGGCACAGTTAGTTAGAGCACTGACCCATAAACCAAAAGGTCACAGATTTGATTCTCGGTCAGGGTACAACCCTGGGTTGCTGTTTTGGTCCCTGGTCGGGGTGTGTATGAGAGGCAACCAATCAATGTTTTCCTTTCCCATCTATGTTTCTTTCTCTCTCTGCTTCCCTCTCTAAAATCAATAAGCATGTCCTTGGGTGAGGATTAAAAAACAAGTAGATCCTGCAAATTTTCTTACTGATTTACATTGGGTCAAATGTTATTTTTTTTAAATGAACTCGTCACTGACTTAACATGAAGAAGCTTATGTGTTGCAAATAAACCTGTACACTCAGGAGAAAGATGGGAAAGAGCAATCCCACTTACCTAGCCGTCTTCTCAAACTGTATGTCATCCACTGAGGCTGTAACACAGGAAACCCCAGCATGTTTCTCAGCTTCAAAAAATAGGTAAAAATATGCTGTATCAATAATGTTTGAATATCTTAACTTGGGGAAAAGGAATAAAAGTTAAGTGGCTTTATCTTAGTAATTCATCTTCTCATTCAACATAAGACTACCGTGTCCACACTCTGAACGATCTGAAGTGTAAAAGGTACATTCTTATTGCATGGAAATTACTGAAGCTTCTTGTACATTTTAATTTACATCATCTTTGATTTGAAATTTAATACCAATACACAGCATATCTAGTTATTCAGATAGCAATTTTAGTAAGTTGGTGCCACCTTTAAATGCTTTGTTAGGTACTGCCTTCCTTTTGTTTTAAAAACAATGCATCAAAGCTGTATCCATTATCCCACACAACCAGGAGCTGAATGCATTTAAGCCACTTAATCAGTGGAAGCACAGAACAGTATGGGAGACCCTGAGATCGCACTCCAAATCAGAGAGGAAGTTTTCTGGACACCAGAGAAATGCAGCAGGTATGCGGTCACTGTTGTTATTTTTATTACCGAATTCATTACGCTTTAGGCAGGTTGGAGGAGAAGAGCATTGATTAGGGTGGACAGAGATTAGGGAGGAGCTCCAGTTATTTCCACGGCCTCTGTCTGCATTTAATTTGTTAAGGTATTTTGATTGTTGGTTTTACAAGTACTTTCTATAAAAATATCAGATTTTATTCTCTTTGGGGAAAATTTTGACATATGCTTCTGCTAGAATTTGATTTTGAGGAACAGTCCGTTAAAACACAAACATTGGTTTTTTAGGAACTTTTAGCCCCATTTTAGTTTTGGAGACTTCATTCCTGATGCTACATTATAAAAAGAAACAGTAAATTATACTGAATTTTTATTCTTTGTGTGTAGTGGGTTTCTTTAACAGCAATATATATTCCCAGGTAAAGAGAGGTGAGAAAATCTTCCAGAGAGCAAGTAGTTAAAAATACTCTTCCCTATAATACAATTCTGTAGAATATTAAACATTCTGATTTTACCAGTTGGAAATAACTCACTGTTCTTCCAAACATGCACATAACATAAACTGAGTTACCAGAAAACGAACCACAGCAGGACTCTGTGAGGGATGGAGTGGGGAGGATGGGTTCCCCACCTATAAATTTTAGTGAGAAGAAGAATGCATAAAGGTGTCAGACTCTAGAAATACAGGGGGTGGGCAAAAGTAGGTTTAGAGTTGTAATACAATAATTAATAAATAATAATACAAGAATAGCCCTGACTTGTGTGGCTCAGTGGATTGAGTGCCAGTCTGCAAACCAAAAGGTTGCCAGTTTGATTCCCAGTCAAGGCACATGCCTGAGTTCCAGGCCAGGTCCCCAGTTGGAGGCATGCGAGAGGCAACCAATGGATGTTTCTCCTGCACGTTGATGTTCTTCTCCCTCTTTCTCCCAGTTTTCCCTTCTCTCTAAACATAAATAAATAAAAAAATAGAAAAATAAAAAAATGCAAGAATAAACTGTTTTGCATACTCACAACTGTAAACCTATTTTTGCCCACCCTGCACTTAAGGTAAGATGATTTTAATTCAGCGTACCCGATATTTGTCAAGTTCCCACTGACTTGAAGAGCCTGAGCTGCATCAGTCCTATCTTTTAACAAGTCTACTCAGTTGGCAGAGATCCGGCCACAGTCAGTGACCTTTTAGTGCTTGAGATTTCCAGGGAACTCACAGCGCCTTGCAGATATATGCTGCAAAACATTGACTCAAGGGTGCCTAACAGACATTCATTCCAGTGACCTGGCACGAGGAAGAGGATGCTGAGCTTATTAGTCTATTCTTGTTTAAAAATGTTGCCGTGTACACCAACATGAGTTACCAATTTTGAATGACTTAAGTGGTAATTAAGGTGCAATAACCAATAAAAGACTAAATTTTTATTGTATATATTAGGTATCTACTATGTATATGTATCACCATATTAGATTGCACTAGGGACCAAGAAGAAACATAATTATAATAATAGTTACCATTTATTAAACATTTATTACTGGCCAGGCCTTGCGCTAAGAATTTATGCATGCCCATTACATGAGGCTGGTACAATTATTACATTTACAAATGAGGAAATTTGGGCTTAGAAAGATTAATTACATTGTTCTAAATATGGATTTTAACTACAGAAGCAATAGGAACTCAGAAAAGACTTGGCTAAATAGGGGCTTTAGGGCCTCAGTAGCCATGGTTTACATTATAGACATTCAAGGGCCATTAAACTGAAAAGGAAAAGAAAAATATGAGAAACTAATATAGGGCCACAATTTTTATATATGATTATATGTGATTGTTTTCTTTTTACAAGTGTATCAGACGTGAATTCAATAGCACCAACTTGTTCTGGCTCTTGATTTTGTTGTTCATATTGTATGCCAATAAAATGGAAAAGCCTTGAAACTATTTCTGATTCCCTCGGAAGCAGGGAGGAAAAGTAGCAGAGTAGCTATGTGATTGTGATCCAAGTATAAAAATGACGCTTGATAAAAATTGTGATACCTTCATTCATTCATTCCTTTAACTAATTGAACAACTGTGCTATGCCAGCCTCTATGAGAGGTACTAAAAATATAATATAATCCTGATCCCTGTTCTCATGGAGTCTAGTAGAGGAGCCAGGGATTAATTAAATGAATAAATGATAACAAAATTAACTAAGCGTTCTGAAGAAAACATGGTTTTTAAGGAACCACACCTAGATGGCTTGGACAAGGTGGTGGTAGTGCAGGCAGAGCAATGCAGTCGGGTTTAAGAGATTTCTTTCGTGTGACATAGATAGGACATGGCTCATAGACTGAATAGGTGGAGGGAGAAGCAAGGTAAGAGTTATCAAAGATGGATGACTCCTAGATGTATGACTTGCATAACTGGATGGATTGGGTGCCATTCTTGAGAGAGTGAATGAACCCTGGAAAAGATTCACAAGTGAAATAAGGAGGGAAAAGTGTTTGGGATATTTCAAAATAAGAAATGGATATGGAGTGTGAAGAATGACTCAAAATGGCTTCAAGCCTCTAGGCTTAAAGGGCTAAAAGAATAGTGGAGTCAGTGACAGATGAGGTCTTATGCCAAAACGATAGTGAATGTATTTAATCTTCCTTTAAATTATTGAGAAGATATTTTAGAATGTCTTGTGGGCATGCCTTGGGGCCATCACTGCAGTTGTTGTTTATTATAGGACTGGGGCTATACAGAAGTGCCGGTCAATAAGGAACTCTGGTTGGGAAAATGACAGAAAACCTAGTTTTTGTGTTACTCCTATTGTATAAAATAGAGCAGCGTGGTGGAGCATTTCTCTGCCTCGGATTTAGTTCCATCTTGGCTAAATGATGTACCTTGCTTATGTGGTGCCTCTTCTCAGCATGGAGTGTTTAACACAGTCATTGTTCATGCTTCCAAGTAAATTTTATTATGAAGGTTTCTTTAATACTGTATTGTTAGTAACATAACTGTTAAGGTCCAGAGTAATTGGTTATCTATGAAATCATCCTATGGTCTGAGTTTCCAAAGATGTAAAACCACAGAAATTGTTATGACAATTGTAGGAGGGCAATTGTTCCTGCACTATAGGACAGAGGCACTAAGTGAGGTAACTTTAAAAGTCACTACAAAACAAATAAACAAGTAAAATAGAACCAGAGATGTGGGAATGAGGAACAGACTGACAGGGACCAGAGCGGAGGGAGGAGGGGAATAGTGGGGGAAAGAAGGGGAGGGTCAAGTCAAAGAACAGGTGTAAAGGACTCATGATAATGGACAACAGGGTGGGTATGGACTGAGGGAGCGGGGGCGGGGGCAGGGGGGAGCCAGGGGGGGAAATTGGGACAACTGTAACTGAACAACAATAAAAAAAGTCACTTCAATATTCACATAATGTATTCAGTTGCCTTGGCAACAGGCATCATTATTATTAGCAACCTCAATGATTTCTATACTTGTTTCTCCTTCATGTGGACTAATTTTATATTCATGCTGCCATTATGTTATTATAGCCCACCTCAAATCCTGATAAAAAACTATTAAGACAGAAACCAAACAGACCTACCAACAAACAGAAAACAAACAAACAGATTGGCATCAGATATATGACTGAATTTTGCAGGTGGTTAACACACAGGGAATTAGAAACTCTATTAACACTCATTGAGCAAAACAGGGGTCTGTAATCATCTGAGATTTACTTTTGCCCTCTGTGACATAAGAGACCTGGGATACATGATCTTTAAAGCTCCTTCCAGCTCTAACATTTTATCTTAACATATTTTACTTGAAAAGGAACATTTGCCGAGTCTGTGAGGAGACTTATGCAAAGCCTGTCTTCCTTTTAGAAATGAGATTTCAATTCCTGGAACCAACCATCCACCCATCCATCCATCCATCCATCCATATAATCAGGAGGTTTTCATTTAGTGCTACTAAGCACTGCAGAACTAGCTTTAGTTCACATGCTAATCAGCAAGACAGGAAATAAATAGGTGGACAGTTCAATATACAAAATAATTACAGGCAGTGCTAAGTAGTATTGTGGACCAAAAAAAGTGGGTGGTTCTATGGAAAGTAACCTCACAGGATGATCTCATCCTAAATTTCTACTGAGCAGGTCATGCCCCAGGTACATCACTTCTTTAGTGGAAGATTTTAAGCCAACCATTGTTCTTGTGCATCTAAGGTTAACACAGCTTTGAGATTCCAGAAGTAACATCCCTTGAAGGGAGTATTAACCCTCAGGAAAGCACATAATTTTAACTATGCTGCACTCCAATCCCTGGCTTGCTTTCTCCCATCTTCCTCACACCCCCTTCCTTAATTTCAAATGCATAAAAGAAGCTGCAAAACTGTTACTGTCTGAAGCATTTGAAATCTTGCTTCTGGCATATGTCATCAGTTTGGCTCAAATAAATTCCTATAAATATTTATTCTCTCCACGTTTGTTTGGATGTTTCTTACCTTGACAGTATAAGCTGGAAAAAGCATTGCGATGAAATTGACAAAAGGGTGCAAATGTAAGCATGGCTGGAAAAGATTTCTCTAAGGAAATGATACTTAAGCTGAGATGCAATGTATGGAAAAGGCCAAGAGAAGAATACCATGGTAAAGGGGAAATCAGGTGCAAAGGACCTGAGCAGAGACTCAGTAAGTGGGTGGTAGGCAACACACCGAATGCAGAAATAATATGAGAAGTGAGTGATCCTCTATTTAACCAGACATTAAAGAGATATGCAGAAATGTAACCCATACTGGTCCTTAAAGTACATTTTTGTTATTGTTGAGAATACAGTTCTTCTTCAATAAAAATATGAAATGGGTTCATTCCTGTTATTTTTTTTTTAAAGATCTCATTTATTTATATTTTTAGAGGGAAGGGAAGGAAGGGAGAAAGAAGGGGAAAGAAACATCAACGTGTAAGAGAGAAACATCATCGGTTGCCTCTCCAAGGCGCCCCGAGAGGGGCCGCGCGGCCACAGCCCAGGCCAGTGCCCTGACCTGAGAGGGACGGAACCAGCGACTTTTCGGTTTGCAGCCCAACCAACTGAGCCACACCAGTCTGGGCCATTCCTATTCCTTTTTAAATGGATTTATTTTTTGTATATGGTAAGTATGGATAAAAATAACTCATATAAACAGAAGCACTCCGGGGTCCTCTTTTATTTAATGGGGTAAGGGAGTCCTAAAATGTTTGAGACCTTCTGGCCTAGGTCTTTCCCAGTGTTGGATGAATTAGCTTAATCATTATGGTCCCAGCTGCACAGGACTCACAACTCAAAATATCTTCCTCTCCTCACTCATCCTGGGTCCTGGTCCGGGTCCTGGTCCTGGTTTTGGCGCGGCGCGGGCTGGGGAGCCAGGCGCCGACTTCCACGCTCGGATGGGTTACCCAGGATCTCCCAAGTCCTGACCCCAGCCATCCTGCGTTCCCGCCATCCCGCACCCCTACGCCCCAGCCCGCCTTCTAGTCCCCAGACACCCCGCGCCCCGATTCTGTACCCGTTCCAGCCCCGCTCCTCGACTGCCCCGGCCGTCGCGCTCCTACCCGCCAGGCAGGCGGTGGTGTCGATCCACTTAAGCAGCTGGCCCGCGCTGAGCTCGCCGCGAGAGCTGGCATGCGCCGGCTGGATGGTCTGGCTCATGTGCACCTCCCCGGGCCCGGGCCGCGCCATGGCTGGGCCCAGCGGGAGAAGCCCCTCCGCGGAGTGCGCGCGGTCCGCCCCGGGCCCGCCCGGATCCAAAGGGCACCTGCGGCACCGCTGCCCTGGCCCCGATCCTGCTCCCTGCAGGATCGGGGTAATGTGGGGCGACAGAGGTTGACAGAACTGAGGCCGTCCTGGCTTTGTCACCCTTAAATAGGGAGGATGGCTACACTCATCTTAGGACTGTGCAGAGAATTAAATGAGATAACGTAGAAAACTCACAGCGTGTGCTTGTGTATTTGGTAAGTTAATAAATAGTGAGGTCTGAAGAATTTGACAGGTGATGGAGAGTTAAGAATTGATTAGTTAAATAATGTCCAGAGAATGTGTACCTTTTGCTGTAGAAGCTGATTTTAGAGCCTGCCTGCCTGCCTCCCTTCCTTCCCCTCTTCTCTCTCTCTCTCTTTCTCACCTTTCTTTTACCGGCCATTTACTGTCAGGTGGGATGTGTACCCGTGTCTCAAGCCTTCATTCAAAATCCTCCTTCTGATTCTTAATGTAATACAGTGGCTCCAAATAACCTTTTGTTGTTAACCCATCATTTTGTTATGAAATTACCCCCGCTGCCAAACAAAAAGAAAAGTGCAGATTTTTGCAGACACATCAGAGTCACTCAACAAACTAAGGCAACGTTTTGGTTTTAATCTAGAGAATTTATGATTAGAAACTCTTATCTCATTCCTAATGATCCCAGCAAATCCCAAGAGACTCTCTTCTTTACGGAAGACAAAATCTAGAACGTTAAATAATTTTTATTCTCCGCCCTTAGCACAGAAAAGCTACTACACTTTTTAGAGCTGAAATCAGTGACTTTACAAAGCAGTTCTCATTAAGGCACAGGACACCAGAAAACCTCCCGCATAGGACAGATTCATAGGCATCACGTTGTTAGGGGCGGCTGTGCCGGGGAGAGCATTTATGAGTGACGAAGTGGAAGCTTGGCGCGGAAGCAGCGTGCGGGGTATGCTGCTGACTTGAAAGCAGCAGCTAAGGTAGTGGAACACCTGGCTTTCCTCAGGGCTGCTGACTGTCCAAAGCAGCTGACCGCAGAACCGAAATGACCCCAACGAACATGTGGTGCTGAGCAGATGGTCTGCTAAGCTCCAGCTCGGAGACAGCAGAATGGAGAGTCTGTTAATTTTGCTTTTCCTTTTAAATATTTATTTAATTTAATTTTATATTATATTATTTTATTTTATTTTTTATGAAAGAGAAGAACTAAGGAACCATAGACTTGATAACCTTCAGGATCCTCTCTAGGTAGGTTTCCATTCCATATAGGGATAGATAAAAATTAGATGCATTCAGTTAGACAAGCATGAAGTTTGACTTTTATAAAAAGCATAAAAAATAACTTTTTTAAACCAAAAAATTAAAATTTGTGCCTCAAGATTGTCCTTTCATGTAGCTATATACTTATCTCAGTGACAATGTTATCACTTGTATCACTTTTGGCACATCTTCTTGGAAAACATCTCTAGAGTTCTTACTATCATTTTGACAGATTATATTGTTCAGCAGATATTTACTTAATCTACTGATAACTCCATAGGGGGCATTTATTCATGTTGGGCTCAGTCATATGAGTTGCTTTGAAATGCATTGTGGGAAGGTAAAAGTATACCAGTTCCAAACCTAGCCTTTCCAGGAACCATATATTCCTGTTCTTGGGAATGTCTGGCTTCTGTCATGAAAAGATTATATGCCTGAGTGGCTGCTCCACCAGCATCTGGGTGCCAGGCTGAATTCACATTTTGCAGAGCCCTGCTAGCTAACCTGCAGACCTACAGCCCGCAGTGGAGCCTCCAGACATGCAGACTCATGAGTGAGACATTTCCTGTTGTTGTATGTCACCATGGTAAGAGGTTGTTTGTTATACAGCAATAGCTGACAGTTCCAGGTATGACTTTTATTTATTAATATTTTAGGAAATTTATTAAGTTATGGGAAATAGAGTTTGTGTTTAAGTTGGGTTGTATTATTTCCGGGAAAAAAGCAGTGACAAAGTGGTAATATTATATATACATGTACTCCTATACTTGTTTCCCTGTAAACTTGAGGAATTTAAAAATTGTTTTAAGAATAGGTATGAAAAATTGGCTTTCCAAAGAGATTATGTTAAAGGGGACAGCTTGTATCTGTATATGTATGTTAGGGATGTTTGGTCAAAAAGTAGACACAGTACACAAACCGACTATTGTGTTTTCTTCTACATACTCTCTCCTATTTAGATGTCTTTTGATTACGGTTTCATATCTTTTGTTGGTTTCACACTGATTTCCATTTTAATAGCCTCAGCCTAACACTACTATTCTTATGTTTTTCTGAATGGTCTCTTTTTCTTTTGCACAATGAAAATGTCATTTTTGCTATTATGTTTGAAGAAAAGGCTTCCATTTTCCATTTCTGTTTAGAGACATCTTTTGAAGATGAGCAGAATGTGAAGCCAGCTTGATTTTAAAAGGTCATGCACAAACGCAGGAAGGCTGATTGGGGAGAGAGTGGAAAGTGTGATAATGAGAACATCTTTCGAATGTTGGAGTGGGAAGGGAACTAGACAGCCTGACCCCCTCATTCTGGAGAGGAAAAAATGAAGTGTTTGCCCTGAGTCACATTGCAAGGTAGTGGCTGGGCTTTAGAAAAACTGAGAACAAGGAGCACAAAATAGAAGGAGAGGAAAAAGTCCTTCTCCAAGAAACAGACCCTCCAACATGAATTTGAGAACAAGCCATTTATCTGGGAGGAAACAGCAGAAAGTGCTTGCATCAGAGTCCATGTGTGGTCCCCAGACGAGCAGCCCCGGCTTCACCTGGGAGCTTGTTAAAAATGCAGCATCTCAGGCCCCAGCCAGACCTGCTGCTTGAGACTCCACGTTTTATTAAGATGCCCAGGTGAGCCATAAGCACATTAAATTTTGTGAAGAACAGCCTCTCAGAGACATGGAAGCTGGGCTTTTGTCCTCCAACTCCCATTCCTAACTGATTAAGGGCTGTTCCCGAGGGCCTTAGCTCCCGGCACTTAGGCTGACGGCCAGGGGAGAGCGGGCCTTCAGCAGAGCTTCGCCTCAGTGGGACGTCAGGACACTGTCAGCCTGTGACGGTGCCAGAACGGCGGATGCTGAAGGGATGCCAACAAGGCAGAGAGCCGTGATACTTCCACTGTTCTGAACATCATCGGCAGCTGGAAGCCTTTTCATTTTAGGAGATGAGTCCCTGGCAGAGGATTTGGTAATTCAAAGTATTTCATACAGAAATACTCTCTATGTTTGGAGCCCATAAGCAGTTCATGAGAGAAGCACACTAGACCAAAGCTCATTTGAGTGGTCTGAAATTAGCTATCAGACCCGAACTCTCTCAGACTCTGTCTTCACCTTTGGTATAGGTTAGGAAAGGTGTCAGGTCAATGATTTCAAGTTCAAATTCAAATTTAAAAGGATGTGGTTAAAATTTAAACACAAAGCCCCTAAGCAAACATTCCAGAATGGGCATTGCCAACTTCACGCAGGGTCTCTCGTTTTTCTTTGCTCCTGGACACGACTCTCGGGATTTCTCTGTCCTTGGGGGATTGGGCTCTCCCATTTAGCACTTGAGGCCACAAGCCAACCCTTCTCCTGTTTGTCCCTGTGCTTCCAGTGGCCCTGCCACCCAAACATACAAGTGTTTAATGTACAACCTTGGACTCACCTAATACGTGTGCTGTGCAGCAATTTACTTTGGTTGAACAAAAGCCACTTGTGCAGAGTCCAATTTTTTCACTTTGCCAGGTTTGCTTGGCCCCACCTCCTTGTGCCCGGCACTGCTCAGTGGAGCCCCCTGGCTGCCACCACCACTACTTGTCAATGTGCTGAAGTACATGGATTATTTTCAAATATAGAATCAACCTTGTGTCCCTCGAAAAAAATCCTCTCAGTCATGGTGCATAATTCTTTTTATATATTGATGAATTCTCTTTGCTAATATTTTACTAAGGATTTTTATAGCCCTATTTTTTAGAGATATTGGTCTGTACTTTTCTTTGTTTTTTCCCCCTTTATTCTTTTTCTTTTTTCTTTCTTCCTCCCTTTTACTCCCCCCCCGTCTTTGTCAACCTGGAATAAGTCTTCACTTGCATGACCTTGCCACTTTGAAGGTTACAGGTCAGTTATTTCTCAATTTGGGTTTGCCTGCTATCTCGTCATAACGAGGTGGAGTTTATGCATCTTCAGCAGGGATATTAAGAAGATGCTGTATTCTTCTTCTTGCATCTTATCTAGCGGTACACAATTCAATCTGTCCCATTTTTGATGTTCATTTTTGTCATTTCATTAAGTGATGTCTCCAGGCTTTTCTCCTGAAAATTTCCCTTTTGTAATTAATAAGCATTTTGTGTGGAGGTACTTTGAAACTGTAAATACTCATTCCTCAGGAAATTTTTGATTGATTCATTAATTTATTTTTATTTCCATGGGCCCATGGTTTCTTATTTTACTCAACGTTATTATCATTATTCATTTTGATGCTGAAATTGTTCCCAGTTGGGTCAGAGGGAGCCTCCTCAAGCTGGCTTTTGGGTCCTTTTGATATGTCTCTATCATTCTTTTGTAATTTCTCATTTCCCAGTATAACCAGATGTTTCAGTCTCATCTTGTATTTTTTTCTTACCTGCCCCTGGAACTAGGCATCCTAATCACTAGAACATGTGAATATTACCTTATATGAAAAAGTGTAATTAAGTATCTGAGAAGAGAAGCTTATTCTGAATTTTCCAGGGACACTTAAACACAATCACATGTATTATTAGAGATGCACAGAGGAGAAAACACACAGAGAAGAGGAGGAGACAGAGACTGGAGTGATGTGGGCACAGGCTAAGGAACACATGGAGCCACCAGAGGCTGGAAGGGGCAGGGAAGGGCTCTCCCCCAGAGCCTTCGGACAGAGTGTGACCCTGCGTACACCTTGATTTCAGACTTCTGGCCTTCAGAATGGTGAGAGAATAAATGACTGTTGTTTTAAGCCACCCAATTTGTGGTAACTTGGTATATCAGCTCTAGGAAATGAATATACTATCTATCTATAGAACTCTGAGTTCAGATTGACACATCAGTTGCCACCCACTACTGCAGGGTTGATTGTTTCTCCTTCTCCATATTTCTTATTTTATTTTATTTATTTATTGATGAGAGAGAGAGAGAGAGAGAGACTTTGATTTGTTGTTCCACTTCCTTATACATTCATCGGTTGATTTTTGTATGTTCCCTGACCAGGGATTGAATCCACAGCCTTGGTGTATCATGTCGATGCTCTAACCAACTGAGTCACCGGGGCAGGACTCCTTCGCCATATTTCTAATTCCATTTTCTGACAATGAGAAGCCTAGCTTACATTGCACTTAATAGATTACCGTATTTGATCAGTCCCTCCATGTGTGCCCAATCTCTCACCCCCTCCACAACCTTGTGCCCAGGCAGGGGGGTGCCCTCCTCACTGACTCAGGCTCTGGAGACTAGCAGGCCTGTGTCCTGGGGCCCACCTCCCCACAATGGGGCGACTCCTGCTGGGGCACTCCCACCTGTACCTGCTCCACCTCCGAATGGCCTTAGGCCTGCCTGCTTTGCTCAGGAAGACAAGAGAAAGGAAGGGCAAAGGGGAGAGGAAAAGGAAGGCCCTGCTGGGTTGTATGCCCTGCCCTCCACCCTTAGCAGCCTGATGACCACCACACTGCCCAGCCCACCCTGGGTGGCATGTGTGCCCGCCCACAGAGGTACTAGAGTTGGCCATGACCCTGCGGCGAGGTCTGACCTGTGGCTTACGTGATTGAAGGGCACAGGCCTCACATGGGAGGGCTGCAGGAGCGGGTGCCCACTGAGGAGCGCTTCCCTGCAAGGGATGCGCCAGGTCTTTTCCCACTCAGCCAGGGCGTGGCTCCTTGGGGTGGTGCTGACAGGCTGAGATCAAGCTGGGGATTTTGATTCTTTATTTAATTAGCAAGAGGCATTTCTGGTGGCAAATGGATAATATTTATCTCCATTAGATAGGCATCAGTCTGCCCAGAAGAAACCTTCAGATTAAATTTTAGGGATGAAACAAGATTAATCCTGACAGGTATATAGATCCTCAAAGAATGTGCAATAACTCCTCATAAAACAGCTTAAAAAATTCTTTCTGACAAATTCAACATTTTGTAAAGAGCCTTTATGATCTGTTCATGATAATATACTGCCTTAAATTCTATAATTGTTTAATACAAGAATGTCTTTCTCTTCAAAGAGATTCATTCATTCATTTATCTATTCATTCAACACAGTTTTGAATGCATAATATTGACTGGACACTTGACTATGCATAAGGGAAATCTTAGTCTGGTGGGGAAGACAGATGGGCAAATCAGTAGTGTAATGTGATAGGGGCGTATGAAAAGATACAGCACGCAGTGCCGTGGGAGCACAGAGGGGAGGCGCTCCTTTGCGTGGCCACCCCCATAGTCTTCATCACTCTGCCAGTCAAGCAGCAGCCCCTAAGCATCCTAAGCAAAGGAAAACGCTTTGGGGCTCCCAGGTTTGACTAGATATGAAAAACCAGGCTTGACAGTGGGCAGGAGCAAAGACTTTGCTGCTGGCTGGGAAGCACAGCAGATGTTGTTTATGAAGATTCTGGAATGGCCTTGTCCCTGCTCCTTCCTTCCTTGTGGAACTTAGTCAAGATCGAAGAGTCTCAGGAAGCAGCATCTATCTGACTAAGTTTAAGTCGTATGTCTGTCCACGACCCTAGGGCTGGGGAAGGGGAGGACACAGGGAGGTGAAATCTGTTCCTCTCAGTTTCAGCAGAGGTGAGGCAGGTGGCTGGCATTACCTTCTCATTAAGGTTCAACAAGGTGAGGAGACGTTATTCCCCAAAAAGAAATTGAGTTCTAATTAGGAACGGAGAATGGAAGCTGGACACATTTTAAAAATTACCACTGGCTCATATAAGGCATGGGAAGACTGTGGGAAAGGCAAGACTCACCTGAAAGTGGATACTTTGGATATTTCCGATACCACGAGCAAAGAAGTCTTCCCTATTTCCCTTCTTTTTTGTCTTAAGACCATTTGAGTTTGGTTATCTGTCATGTATAATCAAAAGATTTCTGAGATACCCCTACAATATTCTTATACAGTTGCTAGTAGTGTTTTATTTCCTATGAAAATATTCATTTCTATTTATTTTTTCAATCTCGGAGAGACTTCAGTGCTGCTCATTTTTAGCTCATACCAGGTGAGTGATCCAGCTCATAATATCACATCTTTAAAAATGTATTGATTTTAGAGGGAGAGAGGAAGTGGGGGAGAGAGAGAGGGGGGCATTGGTTTGTTGTTCCACTTACGTATGCATTCATTTGTTGCTTCTTGTATGTGCCCTGACTGGGGATAGAACCTGCAACCTTGGCATATTGGGAGGATGCTCTACCAACTGAGCTACTCACCCAGGGCTATATCACAATTTTATGTTAAATAATTTTCTAATATACGTGGTGCACTCTTACAATGATGTTTGCTTGAACCTTTTGCAGTATCCTAATAAAGCAAAGGCAACCTTATATTCAGAAGAGTTTTTTCTTATAGCAATTTTGAAATTTGTTTTTTAGTCATAGAGCTGACTGTGCTACAGATGCAAAAACCTACATAGTCATCAGTGAGCCCTCAAATCAGACAACTGGTCAGACAGCACCGGGCCTCACCTGCCCAGGCCTGCATGGGTGCTGCGGGGTGTACCAGGCATCTGCAAGCAGATCGAGGTCAGCTCCAGTCCCTGTGGGAGACTAAAGAAGTAACCCAGCTTTGTAGTGTCACATTGCCCTGAAAGGCTTTAGAACCACTAATTTATTCACAAGAGATTCTGCATAGGGTTGGTCACTATAATTATTATAATTTTTTAATGAGAAAACTGAGGTCCAGAAGTTTATCCCAAGTTGCCCACTTAATTAGTAGTAAAATCTGAATTCCTAAGTAACTTTGCTTCTTGATTTGTATGCCCAAGGTACTAACCACCCTTGCCAATTGCAATATTATTTAGATAATATTTAATAATGTCCCAATAGTCGTCATAAGATATTTAAAAATAAAAGACTTTTTCCCATAAGGCAGGCATGGATTTTTAATTTGGGACTTTTTTTCTGTTAGTTTTATTACTTGCAGAGAAAACAGAAGAGGAGAAAATGCGGGGAAGTAACCTAGTGCCACCTGACAGCATTTATTTGAACCGCTGCCCACTCTCTAGTGTGGTAAGTGGTCTGCTAAACTGTGGTTGCAATTGGTAAAATCTTCATTGTCTGAAGAATTACTTTTTACTGTGTGATTGATCCCCTCTCTACATTTTAACAATATTCATATTTGATTAAAAATCACTTCACATTAGATGTTAGTATTTTGTAGGTCAGAAAAATAGTGGAACCGATACAGAAAAACATTTTAATAAACCTTAGAAAAAAATTATTTTGCCCACAACTCTCTTGTGCATCCCCTCCTAGATAGAATCACAGACAAAGCCTCAGATACCAAGGGACATAAAAATGAAGCACCATTTCCTTTTTATTTTGTTTCTTTTCTCATCACTTAAACTAGGTCAGAAGAAGTTTGGAGATAAACGACTACCATAAATTAATCTCTCAAAATCCTAATGTGAATGAGAATATTCAAGACCTATTTAAAATAGACCCTGAATATTCCCTCATCAAATACTGAGGGCTTACCCTTTGAAGAACCATGCCCTTGGGGCCAGGGAAACTACAGCACACGAACAGACAAAATTCCCTGCTCCCCGAGAGCTTATGTCTGGTCAGAGGAGGCAGAAATTGAACAAAATAAAAATGTAAATCTCTGAGTCTGTTTATATGTGTGTATGTGTGTGCATACGTGCACGGTAGTTTGGGGAAAAATGAAACGGAGAGGGATGGAGGTAGGGGCATTGTTGTAATTCACACAGAGTGGTCAGGAGAGGCCTCACTGAGAATGTGACTCATGAGCAAAAGTTTTAAGGAAGGTCGGGGGGGGGGGAGAGAGAGAGAGAGAGAGAGCGCGCGCGCGCACATGCAAAAGCCATGCCACTCTGGGGGAGAAGGTAGCTGTCCGCAGTTGACTGTAGATTAATGTTCTTATGCTCCTCCTTCTGGCCACATGGGAGGACTACACGTCATATTGAATGTGACTGCTTTGTCCAATGAACTGTGAATAGCGGTGGGGGAAGGGCTTTAAGAGCCGTTTATTTCAGCCAGCGGAGTTCCAATTAGAAGCTCCATCATGTGGCCTCTCAATCAGAATCGTGCAGAGCAGAGCCAACATCTGACCCAGGAACTCTGTTGCTTTAACCCTGACCTTTGGGGACAGTTGTTCATTGCAGCAGTGCCTGCGTTATTTTAATGTAACAGTGTTCAGGAAGAGGGAACAGCATGTACAAAGGCCTGGGGGTAGAAGTGTACATGGCATGTTTGAGGAACAGCACAGAGGCGGTGTGGAGAAGAGTGGGCAGCGGGATCCTGAGATAATATCCGAACAGCAATAAAGGGAGAGAGAGGTTGTATAGGGCCTTCAAGGCCATTGTAAGGATTTGGCTTTTAACCTGAATAAAGTGGGGAATGGGAGAGTTCTGAGCAGAAGAATGATACGATTTGCATTACATCACAAAAGGATCGCTCTGGTTACTCTGTTGAGAATAGAGTGCAGGGGGCAAAGGCGGAAGGAGCAGAGTGAGGAGACCATTGCAGATCATCCTATGCGTTCCTCATGGAACGCAAGGGTCTGGGGAGCAAGGGACGGAAGCGGGAATGGACCCCCTTCCTATCACTGCCACCAACCCCCTTTGGACATGTGTGATTCTGTTCCTTGAAACTCTCTAGGTTTTGTGGATCTAGAGCTTCTGATTTCCAAAGGAGAAACAGTTCTGCTTGGGGCTGAGCAAGAGTCCTGGTCACTTCAGATTCCTTATGGCAAGAAACCAGCAGGAAGAAAAGGTGTCACCATCCTGGGAGAGTTAACTGACCTGGTTCTGGGAGGTGTGACTTCTGGGGAAAGGAAAAATACATTTGGCATGCAGGGATTCTTGGAGTGTCTCCCTTGCCCAGTTTTGGCAATGAATGATCTATGCAGTAGCTATGGTGTGTGACGGGCATAGTGACCAGGGACGAACCATATCTCTCAGGGTTGAGGGCCTGTTTCACCCACCAGGTAAACCACCTAAACCAGTAGGGGTGCTAGTCAAGGGTAACCTAGACCGAGTACTTGAGGAGGGTGATTATTAGCATCAGTCACAGTTCTGAAACCAGATGCAGCAGTGGGGCTACAGAGTGTCCCACTTAAGTTCTTAAAAATTTTCTCCAGGAAAAAAAGACCAGCCAGAATTCTGGAGCAGCTATTCCAAGGTGGTATGACTTACTACTGTACAAAGCAAGTGCGTCTGAGCAGGGCAAGGGGTAGACTTTAGTGGATTTCGTGGTGCGCTGAGCAGGTGCAAAGGTACAGTCTTCAGGACCCAAGCATTCATTTCCCCCATCGGCCGGCAGCGCCCTGCTCCTGGGGCGCCGGCCCAGGAACTGCCTTTGGGAGAAGGGAACTGCCCGGCTTTAGCGTTTGCTTCTTCTCTGGGGCAGTAGTACGCACTGGCTGGTTAATTTGGGAAGTACAAAGTCCTGGCCTCTTGCCTCCATCTGGGGCGTCTTTGAAGAACACGCCTGGCTTAGACTGTTCGAGAGCTCGACTGAGCTCTCTGTCGCGTCTGCACCGCAGTTCAGCCTCTCCTCCGCCCAGCCCGGCTCCCTCCCTTCTGTGGCAGGCGGAGTAATGGCCTCCCCAGAGGTGTCTACACCACTCCCCACATCCTGTGAATGCGTTACCCTACATGGCAAAAGGAACTTGGCAGATGTGATTAAGTTAAAGATCTGTAGATAGAGAGATTACCTGTGGTGGACCCAAGGTAATCACGCAGGTCCTTAGAGAATAGGAAGTCGAGACAGAATATGCTCTGCTCCTGGTTTTGGAGATGGAGGAAGGGACCACGACTCAAGTAATGTAGGTGACCTCTGAAAGATGAAAAAGTCAAGGAAGCAGACTCTCTTTAAGAAGCCAGAAGGAACACAGACCTGTCAACTCATTTTAGACTTCTGTTGTTTAGAACTGTAAGAGGATACATTGCTCTGTGTTAAGCCACTAATTTTGTGGTAATTTTTTACATCAACAATAGGAAATTTAATATCCTTCCCTTACAGATATTGTTTGGGAAAGCATACTCTAAATTAAACTTCCAGCATGCAAACCTTTGCTCAGAGTCAGTTCCCCAGGGAATATGCCACACGTAGACAGATCTGATTGGGAGAAAGAACCCCTCAGGGGATCCAATCAACTTAGTGGCCAAGAGTTCTAGGTTTATCCAGCCAAACACAACTAGACTATAACCTACACGTGACCTTCCCCTCTGAGTGTGGGATAATTTTGTTATGCAGTAACAGAAACCTGTACCGGGAGCCAGCGTAGGACATATTCGACAGAGAGAATCATTGCAAGCAAGCCTGTCCCTAAAAATTGTGGATCTTAGAGTAAGCATCCAAATGGAGACCCACGCACGTCTAAATATTTAAGATTATAAGTGAGCAAATTGTTAAATAAAATATATTCTGTCCTCCCATCCAAAAAAAAAAAAAATCTACATTTGTATTGACAAAATAGAAAGTTGGCAAAATATAAAACACGACTGAATTTAATTATTATCACACATATCTGTTCTGTTGCTGGGCTGGTGATGTTTGGATGAGTAACTGTTTCACATGTAGAGCTTTACACAGCTGCTATGTGCCGCTGTTGCAAATACTGTCCTAATTTCCAAGTATCTCCTGAGTCAGGAATTAGAACATGAAAAAAAATAAAAATAAAAAAGAAAGAAAAGAAAAAGGAAGACAGCACTCCTGGGAAATATTTTGCTATGCAACAGAATTCATTTTACACATAACCATCCCACAGTAGTTTTGTCAAGTGAATTGACTTCTCTTCCTTTACCTGAGGAATTCTCCCCCTTACATCCTCCCATACTCTAAAGCAGAGTTTATTGCTGACACTGAAATGCTATAAACCTTTATTAAATTAAGACACAGCTCCCTTTTGGTTGAGGACATAGGGCAAGCAAGGTGGGGAGGCATTTCCCTGGACAGCATTACCTGTCCGAGTGGATGTTTAGGATTAAAGATGGTGCCACGTCAGTGCTGAGTGCCAGATCCCAAGAGGCAGAGTATCTTGTCTGGTTTAATTAAAATCTGGGGGACCGTGCTTGTGATACGTGTAGCCCTTTAAAGTGCGGGATGAGGGAAGGGGTCCCTTTTGCTGTAAGGGTACTCTTTTTTTCCATGAAATAGGGGCAGGTGTCTGAGAAATAGTGGTAGGAATCTATGTGGGATTTTACCCACCTCCAACCCCCATACCCTCGACAATAAACACTGATGAGGCTGCAAACTTACTGTTGAGTGATTCCCATCTAGTCCTTGTTTTCATTCATTCATGAGTCAGACACTGTTCTAGGCACAATGGTGAGCAAGGCTGAGCTCATGGCCTAGTGGGAAAAGGCCAGAGATAGACACACAAACTAAGTAAGATAATTTAACATAGGAGTACGTGCTATGAAGAAAATAAAGCAGAAAATGAGGCAGAGGCAGATGACCTTAGCTAAGGGCTCATAGAAGAGCTCTCTAGAGAGTTGCCACATTTGGGCTGATACCAGAATAACATGCAGAGGCAGTAACGTGAACATCGGGCAGATGAGCTAACAGGAGTTCTTATATTAGAGGGTTAAGAAGAACCACTTTTTAAAAGATGATTATTTAATTTTTTTTATTAAAGCATGATTGGCATAAGTATTATATTAGTGTCAGATGTACAAATTAGTGGTTTGACATTTTTATACACTAAGTCTAGTCACTATCTGCCACTGTGCAATTAACACATTGCTGACTATATTCCCCTTCACCTTTCTCATTCATCCCCCAAACCCCATAAATTGGTGCAGCCGACATGGATAACTGTATAAAGATTCCTCAAAAAACTAAAAATAGAACTACCATATGATCCAGCATTTCCACTTCTAGGTATTTATTTGAAGAAAATGAAAACACTAATTTGAAAAGACTTCTGCACCCCTATGTTCACATTATTTACAATCACCAAGACATGGAAGCCATCCAGGTGTCCAGCAATAGATGAGTGGCTAAAGACGATGTGGTGTATATACAATGGAATATTATTCATCAAAGAAGCAAGGAAAATATGACCAGCAACACTGAAAGGAAAAGAAATCAACAGAGACAAGAGGGAAGGGGGGGGGCAGGGAAAGGGAAGGGAAGGGGAAAGTCAAGGAACATATAGCAAGGACTCATGGACAAAACCAAAGGGGAAGAGCTGAGGGAGGGAAGGTGGGAGGGGGCAAGGGAAAGAGGTGGGGGGAAGGCAGAGACAAATGTATTTAAAAAGTAAATAAATTAATTAAAAAAAAAACCAATGGAATATTATTCATCAATTAAAAAGGGCCATTTTTTAAAACTTTAATTCTTGGTGAACATGTTTCTTTGGCCCACTTTCTGGATATATAATGTAACAAACATAAAATCTTTCATATTTCTGGATCTTCCATCACCTCAATGACAGAATACAGATGTGGAATATGTGGTGATTAGAACAAGTCTGACCTGAATTCAGAATATGTCCTACAAAACATACTGCTTCAATAGCATTTTTATATAAGCTACTTTTCTGCTTCTTTTTCTCAAATAGCAACAAAGTAATAAAAAATTAAAAATCTTTCAGATTTCTGATTAATGTTTTTCTGATTTTAATATGATAGACTTAACTTACCTAGGTAAGTTTTTGAAAAGCTAAATCAATGTAGAATGTGATTCTTGTAAACTTCAGTCCTATACACGTCATGAGAGTTTTACTTAAAGGATACTTAAAATTTTAAGCTTTTAGTCAGCTAATGTACCTCATTGAAACAGAGCAAAACTTTAACATTTTTCAATTTGAAAGAGTACTTAACAGTTGGTTTTAAGAGAAATATGATGCATATTTTGGGATTTTAAAATAAGCACTAATAGAATCAAACTAAGAATAGTTTTTCTTTTAATATTTTCTAATAATACAGATTTGTTGGATTTTATTAGCAGTTAGTAATTATAGCAACATTTATTGTTATGTGTGTTAGAAAACATACAAAGTGACTTACATGCATCATTTTATGTAATTGTCACAGGATTGGTATAGGGTACTATTTTATTCCTATTTTATATTTGATAAAAATAAGCACAGGTACCTTGTCCAAAGTCACACAATAGGAAATGGTGGAACCAGGAATTGAACCTGAGAAGTCTGACTTCAGAGTCAACCTAATGCTTCAGATTATGACAATACTTTTCTAGATGTTTTGTATTATTTTATTTATTATGCTTTATAATATAATTACATTATTTTCAAAATTAATTTCATCTTTAGAGTTTGCTTTTTAAATAATTATAACTACAGAAATTCAGTATAGTTTATAAAAATTTTTTTTGGAAAATTAAACTTTATTCTACAATGTATCCTGAATTGCAAGACACAAATATGACTGAAACAGATAAATGCATATGTATAGAGAATGGTAAAATATAAAGAATATAATTCTAGCCTTTTTAAGAAGTCTTCAACAATGAAACCCAAATTAAGGAGTTTTTCTGTTTCAAAACAATTTAAAGTATATACATGAACTCTAGCATAGTTCCAAAAACATAGTCAAAGGAAAATACAAAACTATACAAAACTGTGAGTTCAAGTACAAAAACAGCATATAAATGTACATTTGTTGAGTCTGCACGATTTGTAGAGTGCATCAAATTAATTGCAGTCTAATTCAGGACAAACTGTAAACCAACTAAAGATAAACACCCACAACAATAATCATAGAGTAATGAATGAAGATTTTAAAAAATGACTGTCAAAGGATTTAAATTCAAAATCTCCTATATGACTAGGGAACTGCCTCCTCTTCCTCTTTCCCTACCTACAAAATACATCAGATTCTGTTTAGTCTGATGTTAACCACTGCATGGCTTATTAAGACTTTGGCCATTGTAATTAATACCTTTTCATTATATTTGCTTTCCAGTAACATCTTTTTTTTTTTCCCATCGGTATGTCTTCTAAATTCATATTCTAAACATTTAAGATACTAAAATCTCACTACTACATCAGTGTATTATCATGGTAGCTTTCTTCCCACAGGGGGACATTTAGAGTTCTCTTCACATGAATGAAATAGTAGACAATCTCAATCAGAAGAAGATGAATTCATAAAAATATGCTTTTATGCTTTAATATCTCAGCTCTTATTATTAGCTACTCATGAGGTCAGAATTTTAGAGCTTAGATGTCAGAAATGTTCAGAACGTAGTCGAGGGGACAAAAGTTAGCCCTGTAAAGACACAGGCATATTTTTATAAAAATTCTTATTAAATATGTGAATGGACTTAATGCATTGGGCAGGGAACATATTTAAACACATCATTTCTGAGTATCATCACCTGTTAGTTGCTTCTGTCTTTAAGAACCTAAACTTATCTGAGAAGATTGATATAATTGGACTATTTCCCTGGCATTTTCAATGAGACTTGACTGTTAACATTGGCAAGTGAACTCAAAAATAGTGGTAAGTTTTCAGGAAAATTAGACCCCCAACTTGTTATTATTAGAGGAAAAGAGATTTAAAAGTTAGTTTTTCAGATTGTTTCTCTACATCAAACAATTTTCTAACTATTTATAAGATCTCATTTTGACATTGTTAGATAAAACATTTTTAATAGTATTATCAAGCTGTAATAGCATTAAGAAGAGATATTTTGTCATTGTTACTTCCTTGAGAAGGTTATGGTGCTTAGACATTTTTCAACTCGTTCTTACTTTAGAGCTGAACAGACCGAGGCTCCAAGAGCACATGGACAGCCTGTTTTGAGCTGTATAGTGGCAGCAGGGCTATATAGCCCATGTGTTCACTCTGATGATAGTATGGTCTGTACATGGTGGTACTGTCTAAACTGCCTCTAATAAGAGGTCCTTTATTTCTTAATTTTCAAAGATTAAATATATCTTAATAAGCAAAAGTAATAAAACTTTGGAGGTCAATCTCTGAGCTGCTCTTTTTGTTTGTTTTGGCTAGAGGTTACACATATTCCTTATTAGGAATATTTCCATTTTTCTGTGTGGGGTGAGTCAGATTTTTACGTTTTGTTTCACTTATATGTAAAATTTGAAACCATAACACTAGTAGAAAGAAACACAAGAGAAAAAGCTCCCAGACATTGGTCTTGGCAATGAATTTTTGGTTATGACACCAAAAGCACAGGCAATAAAAGCAAAATAACTGAGATTATATCGAACTAAAAAGCCTTTCCACAGCAAAAGAAACAATCAACAAAACAAAAAAGCGACCTATGTAATGGGAGAAAATATTTTCAAACCATACATCAGGTAAGGGGTTAACATCCAAAAGATAAAAGGAATTACAACTCAAAAGCAAAAATACTGATAACCCAATTAAAAAGCGGGCAAATAACCTGAATAATCATGCTTCCAGAAAAGACCTACAAATGGCCAACAGGTATGTGAAAAAGTACTCAACATCATTATTCATCAGAAAAATGCAAATAAAAAGTATAAGATCTGTTAGCATGTTGTGTATTAAAAATCAAAAGAACAAGCGTTGACAAGGATGTGGAGAGAAGGGAACTATGTACACTGCTGTTGAGAATGTAAATTGGTACATCATTATGGAAAACAGTATTTAGGTTCCTCAAAAAATTAAACATAGAATTACCATATGGTCTAGCTATTCCTACTTTGGGGCATTTATCCAAAGGAATTGAAATCAGAATCTTGACCTTCCCAGAGGCCTCAAATTCAAAGGCTCCTTTACAGATGCAGTCACTACAAATTCGTAAGATGTGAAATCCATCCAATAGAAAAGTGTGTTTCAAACTGAAGACTACATACAGCGCCTCGTCCATGCTGTGCGAGGCCCGTGGTGGAATTGCTGCCCCAGGGCCGGCTGTGACTGTCAGTAATGCTGTAGCCTTTGGACTGTGAGCCCAACGGGAAGAGTAAACACAAGTTTATCGTGCAATTTTTGCTCCACCGACATTTCAGATACAGAAGCTGTGTGTAAAGAGGCAAGATCTGATGAGTTCATGGATTCTAAATGGAGATGTGTTTTTGAAATGTCCAATGAAAATGATACATTGAATGATACAAAACCTCGCAAAGCTGTCCTGCTGAATGCACCTCAACAAGATGTAAGCCACATAGGGTTTCACTCAATGATACTGAAACAAGGAAACTCAGGGAAGAGTGTAAAATACTCTAGGGAGAAATGACGAAGCTTTCAGAAGAGAATCGACAGCTGAGAGATGAAGGCTTAAGGCCCAGAAAGGTAGCACACGCGGATGAACCTGGGTCAACGTCAACTGCATCCTTCGGGGATAATGTCACCGGTCTTCTTCCTTCGATTTTTGTAATTGCAGCCATTTTCATTGGATTCTTTCTAGGGAAATTCGCCTTGCAGAGTGCTATTTCTTTTATTTCCTCTTGACCAGAAAAAGTATGTGTACTTACCATTTCATTGGTAGTATGGGTCCACGATGACCATTTGTGTGTGCGTGCGTGTGTGTGTACAGCGTCATATTGGCTTTGCCTTTGATGATCTCTTAAGGTTAGAAAACACAATAAAAACAAACCGTTCAGCTACTGGGCAAATTGTATATTCCCAGAGCATCCCTAGCAGGTGTCCGTTGCGCATTCTGTCCCTTATTTCATAAATTCGTAAAAGTTCAGGAATTGTTCAGTAAATGTTACTTTAATAATCCCCTTAAATTTTATCTTCTGCTGCTACCTCTTAAAATATGGTCTATTGATCGCTAATCCCACTCATTCAGGAAATTCCCACAGGTATTCTGTGGGGAAATGGTGCCTCTTACAGTGTTAATTTCTCCTTTAACTTTGCTAATATCAAGGTAGAATTTTTCTTATCCCTTGTGAGGCAGTGGTTGACCGAGTTTTTCATCCTTACAATTTTGTTCCATGGTATTTGACATTAAAAAACTATAAAAATTATGTGAATTTCTTACTGGGCAAGTTAGATTTCAGTTATTCAAATAATGAATGATTGGATAACTAATTTCTTCACTGACCTGTAAGAGCATTTTCTATGTACTCTATTGTGAAAGGAAAATAGACTTCTTTTTCCACCTTTGATATTACAATCCCCATCCCCCCTCCCTACCTTAACCCATGCTCTTTGCCTTACACATGGCTTGAGAAATGCGTCTCTGTGATTCAGACAGAAGCTGTCAAAATCGCAGCCCCTGGAAAAAGCGTGTTGTGCGCAGATAGGGTGAGCAATGGAATCCATTCAAAGAAGACAGAGCAGTCAATTCTGCAAATACATTTCCCAGGCCCTTTGCAGTAAGACTCCTCTCCTGGCCTCATCTCTTCTGGATGTAAAGGTCAAGGAAAATTTCCCACACCCACCTTCACGTGCCAGTAAACCAGCTAAATATCTCAGGAGAATAAAGATTTCTAACCTTATAATTCTGTGTTTGCATTCCAGCGTTGTGCAGACTGTGCTTTTCAGTTGAAATAGTTCTACATACAAATATCCTCAAGAAACCAGTTTTTTAAAACATCTTTGACTGATTTGTCCTATAATTAAGAATTTGAAAAAAATTTTCTATATACTTCTAACATAATTACTGAAAATAAAAATTAATAGCCAAGTAACTAAAGAATGCCCTGAACTCTAAGCACATTCTAAACATTTAAGTTGATTTTTATCTTTTAAAAAATGGTAAAAACCTAAATCCAATTTATGAAATAAGAAAGCATTTAGAGTTTGAAAAGTAAATTATATTAATAAATCACTATTTGCACATATATATACTATACTCCCTATGCCCAAGGCCAAAATTACTTAGGTACTTTTCACAACTCTCTGTTGGTTAAGTTCCTAGATTCCCAGCTTTATGGATCTTTTGTGTATAGATTTTTATACCAAAAATAGATTTGTAGTTTTTTAATTGTTGGCAATTGCATCAGAAACAGTTGGAATCATGTAGCTTATTTTGGCAAGCAGAATAAAGACCACCACAAAGGGATCTAGAATATTAAGCCTCTAGTATACGTTTTCATCTTGAGCAGGAAGAAATCCCCCACAATAGGTTAGGAATTAATGGTATGCCTTTAACTTCTGAAATTTCTGTGGCAGTTTAGTGATTAATCACGAATCTTGGTAAATGCAAATTTTCTACTCATTAGGAGTAAGAACCATCTATTTGTGCCATCAAATGGAAAAGATGTCTAGTTTAATCACTTATCTGCTCCCAAACTCTTCGGTTGGATAAACTCACACATTCCCAGTGTCGCTTTCATGCCCTAGTGGGATGAACAGAGCCCTGTTTTCTGGGGTCAGTGCAAGAGCCCAAGTCAAGGTAAACTGGTGAGAAGCAATACTACCAAGTAAACCAGAGAGGTATTTTTTATTTTAGACATATTTCAAATGAACATCACTGTTTTCTGGAACATACTTGTATACTTTTCCAACCTTCATTTTGTGTTTTCTGAAGTGCCTGCTGCCAGAGCAAAACAAAATATTTCTGATTACTTGAAGGAAAAAAAGATGTAATAGTTACTCATTTTTTAAATACACAGTTCAGTAACTCTTACACGGAAACATGCAAATCCTTCTAGAACTTGAAAATAGGGTAGTAAATACCTTTCCAAACAAGGCTTTAAATCAACTGGGAAGTGGAGTAACCAGAGACAGCTTGCCAGGCTTCTATTCACCCTGGACCACCTCCCCCTGAGATGATTTAAGAGGCTCATTCAGAGACACTCTGGAGCATGCAAGTGCCACAGAGATTTGGCCTTGAATGCTTTACATTCAAAACTGAGCTTCACTGCAGGACGGAACTCTGCACTCAACTCTTTCAGGAAGATTAGCATTTTTGAGAAGAGCCCGATAGTACTGTGCTGCCTATTTCACATGGTATTTTTGATAAATAGACTAAATATTTATTTTTATGTTTTTAAAAATTAAAACACTTTTTTCTTTTGTAGCTAGTTTTTCCTTTTTGCTTTATTAAGTTCTGAGCCTATTTTTAATTAGTATTTTTAACTTTCATTTTTCAATTACAGTTTACATTCAATATTATTTTGTATCCCTTTCAGGTGTACAGCATAGTGGTTAAATAATTGTATACTTTACATAATGTTCCCATATTTCCAGTACCCACATGGCACTGTACAGTTATTACAGTATTATTAACTATATTTCCTATGCTATATTTACATTCCTGCGACTACTTTGAAACTACTAATTTGTACTTAAAAGATTAAAATTTTGAACTCTGATGACAATATTGAGATTTTGGTTATGGTGTGATTTTGTGAAGAGAATTATCTTAGAAATACTGGCAGTGAATTTACTAATCCACCTGTAGTACAAATTACTTATGGCTCCTATGTTGGTTTTAATTCAGTTATTTATTCAGTTCAATAAATGTCTTATTAGTGATTGTTATACTGAGCATTTCAATTTTTCCTTTCCTCCCTCCCTTCCTCCCTCCTACTTCCCTCCCTTCCTCCCTTTCTTTCTTTTTATTTTGAGAATACATTACTAAAGCTGGAGGCAGTGAAACAAGGAAGGGCCTAGATCAGAAGCAGCAACAGGAGAGAGAGCTCAGCGGGGCTGCACGGGCTCCTTAGCAATGCAATGGGAAGGAAGCGAGCCAAGGCCGGGCTGCTGTCAGCTCACTGGGAAGTCAGAGGAAAGAAGGCCTGGGAGTCAGGTTCGGGGGTCAGCCCAGGGTGAGCTGTCGCTGCCCATTGCTCCCCTGGTGGCAAGTTTTGTGGGGACACTGAAGAGTTTAGGAGAGAGAAAATTCACTCCTAAAGAAGATTCGAGGGGGCGTGCCCCAAGCGGGGCGGGGGGTGGGGGTGGGGGGGCGTGCACCTGAGCACTTCAATTTTGAATCTGGATATTTGTTTGAGAAGGAAACTAATGTAAAAGTTGCATTACATTACAAAATGTACTATTTTGTACTACTTAGAAATCGTTCCAGGAAAGTTCTTAGTCCTTTGAGAAGTCCCATGGTGACATTGATCTGCAATTGACAGTATTTCTATTTTCATTTAACACATTCATATATGGCTTATATTTTTTTAAAGTGTTAATTGGATTTTCGTTTTTCAAATGGTATAAGTTTAGCTCTGTGGGGACTTTTCATTAATTCAAAAAGTGTACCTAGGTAACTACTTCTCAAATAAAGATGAAGTAAATATACGAAAATTTGGGTAATAGTTGTTCATTGTAATAGCATGCTGAGTTCTCAAAATTAAAATTCACACCACTGTCAATGATTAATCATGTGTCCTGTTAAAACAATTTTAAGACTATTAAGTGTGTGCACTATCCCTTCCATCATAAGTGAACGATGACTTATTTGATGGATGAAAAAATGGTGTGCACCACAGGAGACTATGTAGAGAATATATTTGACTTTCCAATTCTTAAAACTTTCTCTGAAAAATATTTACATAGATGAGCAATACTGAGTTCTTTTATACAACCTATACTAATATATGTTGTATGTGATAGCTGAGATTATACTATGAGCACATTTAAAAGCAATTTTGTTCACACATGACTAGATATCAAGTTTTTTCCCTATTACCATCAAGAATTACAATCTGTCAGATGCAAAGACACAGTCTTGTGAGGAAAATCTGAGACCACTGTACTCTGAGAAATGTTGCTACAGCCAAGCAAAGTCCAACATGAAGGGAAGCTTTGAAAACTAAGTGAGAAAACTACATATTTATATGTATAATGTGTATTGGCTCTAGATTTTTCCAAAGAGTGACACCATATTTCTCATCAGAAAATTTGCGTAAGGAATAAACTTCTGTAATTTTTAAATTTATTTTATGCCTCTTTTAGGATAAATGGTTTCTTTACTTTTAAGAATACACTGAACTATGAGGACAAGCTCTTGATTATTCACCGTGTTTGGGGCTGGGGTTGCAAACTAACCCCTTCCCTTCGTTTTGGACTCTCGCATTGCCATCTCAGTCACCCAGAGGAGGCAAGGGGGAATTCAACTATTTCTGCTGGCTTTCCTTTATCTCTGCTGCTCTTGCCCCAAATCTGCGTAATACTGCTGCCATTAATAACCATTTTTACACCATTTAGAAATAGTTCCAGCAAAATTCTTAGTTATATGACTTCTGCTTGTTTTAAATCCAGGGACCCTTCAGCTGCCTTGCCACCTACACTCCATTTCCCAGAAATATAGACACCTTTGCCTGATGCATTACTTGCGGTAGGTAACCTTTGGCTCAATAAGGTACCTGGACATTGAGATTTACAGTGTTTTCTTTTCTAATCACTATGTACAAATGTGCTGCATCACTGAACTAGAAGACCCCATTTGGATCAAAACCATAACTAGAAATACCTAACACTTAAATATCTTAAATACTGTGAAATCAGTATTTGAAAAACTGACATACATTTAATTGATATCTAGGATGAACTCTTATTTAAAATTATAGACCTTGCTCCTCCTATATTGTTTCAATATATTTAAAATAAGATAATAAAAAATCTGAACAGTTCACCCATTTCTCACACTCCCGCCTCTTGCAACCACTGATGTTCTCCTTATCTATGTCCTTTTCTAAAATGATTCTACATATGAGAGAGATCATACAGTATTTGTCTTTCTATGTCTGACATATTTCACTTATATTCTCACTTATCCACTGAGTGGTATGAGGAACACTACATCAGAATCTTCATTTGGGCGACGATGAGCTGACAAACCTGTGTACAAGTCATCCGAAAGGTGAGTGGGCCGGAGGAGAAGCATAGTTTTGCATCAATTATCTGCATAATTGCGTTAGATACCCACATTATGTGTACCTATTTGGAATAAAATACCAACATTTTATCCATTCACAGATTATCTGTTTTCTAATAACATTAGTTATTTTTTGGTATTCAAAGTTTAGTTATCTGACCACACACAGCCAACCACTCATCATAGCCTTTTCTTAAATGCATATAAATTCTTTTATATTGCAGACTCTTGGTGTTTATATAATGCAGAATGTCTCTTTCAATTAAATATACAGATGTCCACATTAGTTATGTTTTGATTTACCATTCAGAAAATACAGAGTGAGGCAAAAGTAGGTTTATATTCATTTGTATGGAAAATACAACAATTACTACAAGAATAATCTGTTTAATGTACTCACAACTGTAAATCTTCTTTTGCCCCACCCTGTATTTATGCTAGCTTCGTATGAACCATTCCCTTTACTTTTTCAATAAGTACTAAAGCAGAAGCTAACAACTAAATGAAAAAGGTAGAAACTAAACAAAAGTTGTATTTTAAAATGAAATGTGAAAACATGTGCCAAATTAAGAAACACTTATGTACATATTTATGGCAACTTTCCCCATTACACGAATAGCTCAGATATTTGTACAAAAACATTAAGTCATAAATCCACTTGAGAATAAATGTAACAATGGACATGTAGAACAGGTGCACGTGCACATGCACACAGATGCTAAATTTACAAAATGCGTCAGGTAACTGGTAGCCATGATTGAATTAAGAGTACTGAGTCATCCCAGGTTCCAATTATATTTGCACACACATTGTACATTTAGAAAAACCTTACAAATAATCCTATTTTTCCAGGAAGACCTTTATAGGTAACAATTTAACACATATAGTAAGAAAACATCTCAAATTCATATAATCACAATGAGATAAATTAAACAGTTTATAAGCTGATGGCTATTATGAATAAAGAATTCACAATACTTTTCCATTTTTCATGTTTGACACAATAGCATGTCCTTTATTCATTCTAACATAGTTACTGTTAAGCTTTTTAATTGTATTAATGTAAGGAAAGTAAAACATTTTGAAATATGATCCAATAGAAAGCCAGACATACACACATTTTAAACAGTAGTTTATACTAAGGAAATTTCTAATTTAAAGAAATTGCTAAACTTAAAATATGTAAACCAGACAGATTATTTGACTTGTTGTTTCCTAATAAGTAGATGGCGAATTATATTTCATTGAGCAATTTTACCATGACACGATGGAAACTGAGTTGACAACGTATTATACTGTGTTCTGAGAACACTGTAAGGGATCCGAATTGCACTTTCTTGGCAATGTACTAAGGTCATTTGGGGAAAGTAAGAAAGTGGGATAAAGTTGTAATATGAACTGGGAATATACCTTTTATATATTTTTTTCTAGGAATATTAACACTCACCTTTGTCATGTTAACTGCACAGTTTATTTTAAAAATGAAATGCTAAATATTCCTAGGAACAGATTATAACATTTCAGTGACTGGGATAATCAAAATGAGTCCAATTTATCCTGGAGACAGTAAATCCACAAAGAGGGAAGACACAAACTGTAATTCTCTATGTGAAAAGAGTCCCACTTTAAAATTTACAGTATCTACAGAGAGTACTGTATTTAGTTTGTAAGGATGTAGACAGCAAAAATATTCACATTAAGCTACTTACAGAAATTGTTTCTTTTATTCAGGAAGACCAATTACACTAAGTTAACAGGGAAAACTTAACAGAGGAAATTCTGTTTAGGAGACTTATTCAACTGAGAGTTTCTTTTTTAGAATATAGTTTAGAAGAGTAATTAGAGAGGTCTCAGGTGCTTTTCATCTGTAGGTCATCTCTTTCAATACGAATTACAGTTCCGTGGGTAATGGTGAAATAAATTGATAATGTCAGTTCTATTTATTGTAAACAAATGTCAGCATCAAAAAAACTATACATAGGCCCTGTCTGGGTAGCTTTGTTGTTTGGAGTATTGTCCCCATATGCCAAGGTTGTGGGTTCAATCCCCAGTCAGGGCACATAAGAGAAGCAATCAATGAATGCATAAGTAAGTGGAACAACAAATCGATGTCTCTCTTTTCATAAAATCAATAAATAAAAATTAAAAAAAACTATATGTAATTATTGCATGATTCCTGGCAGTGAAGGAACCAACAATTAAACGATCATTTATGCTCTTACCTTCAGATGCAGCACCTTCATAAGGAGGCCTAATGTGGATACGCTAACGGGGGTATGTTAAAGGTGGGCATAGGCGATCCATCTACTTATGTCTTGCACTACTCTTTTCAACCCAAATCACTTTCATCACCTACTTTGCCAGTGAAATAAAAAGCATTCAAAGGAAAGAATTATGTCTAATAGTAACCAGTTATGTTATAATATAATGTAAATCATAGTGGGAGTGTTTTGTGAGCAAACTTCACACCACCACCCTCAACACACCTGTGCGCACACACACCTATAGTATGTAAAATGGAAGTGTATTCATAGTGGTTCACCATTCTTTCTCTTACTTTCCCCATATTTCTCAAGGTATGATTCACAGACCCAGGGAGCCCCTCACAACAGGTACTACACGCAAACACAACTCTGGCTCCTCAGAGTGAACAGGCAACTTACTTCACTTACAGGGAGGTTAAGATAAAGGACTAATCCATTTTTTGGAAAACACTTTTGGCAACTTTTCCCGCTCCATATTGAACCTCTCCCACACTATACACGCCTGCACTACTTTTATCAGTTAGTGTTTTTATGGGAAGAGAATTATAGCACATTAACACATAAAAATGAAGGAAAAACCAGTGTCAAAATACCATCCTGCTTTGCAAAGTGAAGTAGCTGTGATTGTGACACTGTTTCTAATTAACAGTAATAATCAAGGAATGTAAATTGCAGTGATTTCTCCTGGGAAAACTATATACTATATGAAGAAGAAAATTGCAAGGGCTGAGGAGGTAAAAAAGGTTCAGTCTGTGTCTTATTTCTACTGGAGAGTGCAGGGACTGGGGGCGCGGGGCGGGCGGCAGGGAGAAAGCCAAAGCAGAAATGAGCCAAGGCATCATAGTGGGGAGGACTAGAGCAAACTTTCTGCCAGGGAGCAGTTCTGGATGCTTTGCTAAATGGTTCCAGAATGACAATGTGAAGAAATGGTATGGACAGATGTAGAGCTTCCTCATGTCCCAAACTGAACTCCTTTATTTCATTGGCTGTCTTTTAAACTATAGGAAGTAGTGGTAACTGAATGGTCCTATGAAATGCAACAGAGTCCAGATATGTCAGAGAATCATAAAAATAGAATTAGAAGTTTCTCTATTTTATTCCTAGAAAGAAAGCGGTGTTTTGGGATCTTTCCATGGCTCAGGGAACAACATTAATGTATTAATCTTTGGCAGCAGAGAAATCTTAACCTCATATTCTTAGTGTGTAATTCCTATTCATTAGCAACTGAGTCTAAGCTGAACACTTGAAAAGGAGCACAAAGGTTCACCCATCGAATGCGTGGTGTATTACCAGATCAATGGCCCTCCATAGCCTTTGTTCTGAGGCCAACTTTACTATAAGAAAGACAGCTAGTTATAAATATACATACCTTAGAAAGAATTTGATGTGTCTTCAACTATGTGAGTTAGGCCGAATGCAAAGCAGAGTAATGAGAAGTAATGTTTTCATCTATTACTTATTTTCACATTTCATATGTTCAAGGTAGGCAAGAATTGCTGATATTATTACTGTGGGGTGAAATATGTAAAAATAACGCAGGAACAGGTGTTTCATATCAAGTCCAAACAAATGCGTGGATGGAGATGAAAAACATGAGAGAAAAGATTAAGTGATCTTAGTATAAGAGAAAAGGAGAGGGTTTAAATGATTCAAACCTAAACAAAAATTAATATACAGATATACTATCCTCCATTTGGTATACAAGAACATTATTTTATATTAAAATTAAGTATCCTTATTTTCTGATTTTCTTAAATATAATTTTCTTCTTAAAAATAAATTTTCAACTATTTCAAGAATTTAAAAAATTTGAAATAGCTATTTTAACCTGGGTTCCAAGAGAGAAAAATGAATAAATACTTATGATGAGTTGATTGCTATTTCTTGAAAAAAATCAAATTTTACTTTTTTTGACCAAATAGGCTAGAAATAATGGGACCCATATTGCTATTCGTATTCCAATATTACCCCTAACATAAAGGCCAAGTAAAATAAGGTTCACGAGTCTTTGTGATAATAAGAAACAATACCTTCGTAGAAGGCAAATAAAAGAAATTCAAGATCAGTAACAATAAAGACTCAACCAAACATTTGAAAATTCTAGATTAAGCTTCACCACAGGACTGTCAATGTTCACACAGTTATCACAGACAGTGAAAGGTAAACTTGTTCTCAGTCGATTTATGTGTCAGTACAAAGTGTCATCTTCAGGTTACCTTAGCTTGAGTTAAAGATCTTTTAGTTCGAATTCTCCAGGAAAGTTCTTGAAAGCTTGAAGCTGTTCTCCAGTGCGCAGTCCTAGATTCCAACACACTATCTGATTAATGGTGACTCATTGGATTAGAATTTGAATCTGGAACATAAATTTAATTCAGCCTAACTTCTTCACTTCTACAGTTCTGCCCAGCATCCCTGTCACGCACAGGCAAAATCTTTATTTTCATAAGGAATAAATCATTACAAATTTGAGAGAAATAAGTCACCTGGGATCAGAAACTAGCAAATATACCGCCAAATTTTCATGTTAGAGACCATAAGCCTAAGGAAAGGAGTCCTCTTACCTGATATTAAACAAAGCTTTTCAAAAAGTCTTTGCAGTTTGGAAATATAGTTGATGTTTATCAATGGCCATATGCATCACAATTTTAACAAGAAATGATCACCAACTTATCTTTTAGAGTCTACAATTAAAGTTGTCACACTTTCGTATTATGATTTTGCAGTTTGTATGTACAATTACACACAAAACCTCCAAAATATCTGGAAGGTGCCACAGAGCAAGGGGCTTTCATAAGAAAAGTGGTTTAAAAAATTGTTTTTTCTAACATTTAGTCATTTTATTTCTGAACAGTTACACATGTAGATTAAGCCTGCTGAAGTCAATGGCCAAATGAAATGCAGTTACGCTAAACGATTTCCCTCTGAATAAAAGTTCTACACCGTGGGAAGAGAGCAGGTGCTCTGCTGCCAGGAGAAAGGTATGCGCAGACGGGACCGTCACCAGCCACTTCTGCTGCTAGTGAGCAGGACACCTGGCTAGAAAGGCAACGCTCCAGAGCCCCTTGGCTGTGGTAAAAACTCTTCCTCCTTGTGATGAAAGTCTCAGTATTTGAATGCATCTTCTTTGCAATGTCTATGTGAAAATGTTCACAAGAAGAATAAAAATCAGATATCACTTCATATTGGTATGTTTTAAAAATTTACCTTTAGTTTTCCTGGTGAGAAGTGACAAATTCAAGCAAATGGTTTTCTTATTACTCCTGGCCTTTATCATGTTAAAGAGAAAATATGTTGCTAAAAATATGACAAGCCCTGTCACTTTATTGCTATGGTCTAAGTAATTGATGTTAATTAATAATTTTCTGTATAATCTAAGACAGACAAATCAAAAATTCCACCTAAAGCAGTTATTGAAGGAATATACTGTTAGGTTCCAGTTAGACTTCTGTTGAAGTATTTTTTTAAAACAAAGGGTACAAAAATATTTTCACTGAAGGTAGCTGAGAAATTGTTTGATTTGACATAAGATGAGGACACAGTTTCTCTTCTTTTTCTTCTTTTTTTTTTTTGAGACAGTACACTTTGTGATTCACAGGGTAACGTGCATCAGACGCAATTTAATGAAAGCTCTCAAATAAGCAATTTTATTCCTATCCATGATTGCAGACATTTACAAAACCATAACATCTGAGTTCACCTTAAAAAATAACTTATATAAAGCAGTGATATACACAGCACAAAATAGTTGAGGGAGGGGCAGGAGCAACTTTTAATAATTAAAATGTAAACGTGAAAAAAAGGATGGAATAAAAGTCCCTACTTATTTCTACTTAAGATGTCATGTGATAATATTTTACAATGTCCTGTGGGTCAATGTATGCATGTGTATATGTCCATATAACATACACATATACAATACATTCTCTTTCCCACACATATACATACACAGATAATTATTTGCAGTTCATTTTAGGGCAATTCTAATATGCCGCTCCGTACAGTTGTTTGAATCACGTTTGGACCCGCTTTCTTCACAAAATAGGGGAGAGAGCAGGAAATAAAAATGTTGGTTTGGTGTGACTGAGATTCCTTTGTTTAACTGTACACTGTGATGAATAATTTTCTTCCCTAGTAGTTCTGTGAAGGGCTGACTCACTGTGGTTTTCATGAGGAGACTTGGTAATGGATCACACACTCATTGTCATGCTAGGGGAGTACTAGAAAGAAAGAAGAATCCATATTTTAACAACAATTCTTTTACAGACAACTAATGTTCTTCATGGTAAACAAAGTAACTGTGAATTTTAATGTCTTATAATCTTTTACACTCAAGCTTTTAACCTCATACAACATAAAAATAAACTATAAAAAGAGTACTGGCTTAGTCCTGGAATTTTTACATTTCCTCTGGAGAGTAACCAGCTACCTGGACTTAGGTGGATGGTAATTACCCAGTCCCTTGGCCTTTTCCTTCCAGCCAGATGTATGTTTCATGGGCATTTGTTCCAACTTGGGGAAATCCAGCCCAAGGTTGAATCATATTAAATAAGTATGAGGGAGAGTTTTGCTATGTATTAGCTATGTAAACTTGGGAGGTTACTTAACATTTCTGTGCTTCAGCTTCATCTATAAAATAGGTTTAATAATAGCAACCACTTTAAAGGGGTTTTGGGAAGATTAAATACATAATCCTTAAAACCATGTATGTATTGAATACACAGAAAGTGCTCAGTAAATATTTGATAATAGTGTAAGGGAAACAAAACAAACCAGAAAACTATTCCTAGCTGGCCCTAAGAAGTTATCATTAAAGCATTTAGAACAATTACGAGTCTAGCTACACTTAAGCATATGAACATCTTTCCCTAATCCAATCTCAATCCATAATCTTTTCTGGGTCGAGGTAGGGCATGGTTGTTATGTAACTTGTCAGTTTGATGAGGGTGACACTTGGTAAAAGATGAGGCTTCCAGAAATTTGGAAGTAGACTCAAAAATGATTGAAAGGGGAACCAAGAGGAATTATTTGAATAATTATGCCAATTTCACCTCATATTCTTGAGGGACAGACTATAACAGAAAAGTTCTACAGCAACAGTATCCAATGGAACTGTCTTCAATGATGGACATGTTTTAAGGCTGTGCTGTTCAACATGGAAGCCACTGGCTACATGTTGCTACTGAGCACATGATATGTAGCTTGTACCACTGAGGAACTAAAATTTTAGTGTTATTTAATTTACTTAAGTTTAAAAACGCCATATAGCTAGTGGCCACCATTTTGGACAGCACAGTTCTAGATCCTCTGACGTGAGGGGAGCAGAATCCCAAAGGGCAGTGGTCTCCAGAGAAGAGCGTTTCTAGATTAAAATATACATGTGGACCCTGTATTCTATCCATGTTTTATTCAGGGACTTACGAGGACCAGGGCAAAAGGGAATTCCTTTTAACATGCTAATACAGATTGTGCCTCATGGAAAGAGGCAGAGAGACTCAAGGGGATTGGTCCAAGGCTGTAGGGACTTAACCTGGAAAAGTGATGATCCTGGGAAAGGGAGCATAAACTTTTAAAAAAGGGAGCAGATGGGACAGAATGAAGTAAATTCCACATGGGCTGAGGTATTGCAGCAACCAGAAATGAGGTAAAAGGTATGTACTTAGATAAAGATGGATTTATTAAAATAGAGAAAACAAGATTTCTCCAAGGAAGATCACAGGGCAACAATGGCTCAGCTGGCAGAAGTCTGGGCAGAAAGTTATTAGGCATAAATCTGGGGCTCAAATAAAAAAAATGTATTGATCCTGAATAAAGGTGGATGACTAGGCCTGAAAACAGGCCACTGAATGACGGGGGGGACTGTTAATCATTTACACACAGGTCAAATCAAGAAAAATCTACTGGTTAGTCGCTTAGCCTCAAATTTCCTTTCAATGTAAGAAAGCCAAGCTATATATGTTACTGATTCTACATGTTGTATTACAGTGAGTAGGGTGATTTAAAAAAAAGACTGCAGAGAAGAGAAGAGGGATTCAGTTTGACAGAAAACTTCTCCCCTTTACCCGTGATAGTGGCAGCAAAACAGCAAAGCAAATAAAAACCAAAAACCAGTGACAATCATGAACAAGGACTGATGACATGGAGCTCACCCCGACCCTGGGCTGGAAGGTGGATATACTCCCTATTTCAACAGTAGATACCACACAAATCTCCCATTGTAAATAATGACAGCAAGCTTCGGTGAGTTATCCACAGCTTTTGATGAAACAGAAGTATAGTTCTGTAACTGACTTTCAGGGGTAAGACTAAACAAGAGGAAAATATATGGATAGCAAGGTTTTATTAAAAGTAGAAAAATTTAGAGAATATGGAAAAATTGGCACAGAAAAATTTATGCTTTCTATAGCTACTGTTATTTACAATAAGAATCAGTGATCTGAACAGTGTTATCCAATAGAACTTTCTGGGTCATGCATGTGTTTTCTGTGTTGCCCAATCCAATAGCTATTAGCCACACGTCTACTGAATGCTTACTATGTAGCTAGTGCAATGTCGGAGTGAAATTTGGGGTGCATTTAATTGTAATTAATTTAAATTTGAATAACAGCCAGATCAATCATTATTTTGAGACAATGATTGTAGTGGGTATATCTTGCCAATAATCTAAAAATAGTAAAAGAAACTAGAGCATTTCAGAAAGAAATTCTAAGGAAATGTCTGAAAAATATTTTCTGGAGAAGTCATAATGAACCTCAGAGACCATCTCACTTAATGCACACGCTAAATCATTGGGGTTTTAAAAATTCTCGAATCTTTTTTTCATAGGATTATTCCAGTTCATGCACATGTCATGGATGTCATGTAATGTTAGGGGAGACAATTATAGATACATTATAGTCTTCATTCTAATAAATACTGTTAAAGGTATGGGAATATGTAAATAAACATGTGCACATTCTCTGCCTGTCAAGCATGTTTGTTGGTTGCTACCATCTCCTCAACACTGGCAATTGTTAAGATTTTTAACCTGTAACATTTCAAATGTTTACAGAAAAATGAAAACTTGTTACAGATTCACTGGGAAGTCATGAAAGCGAGGCTTGTCCAGGGAGAAAACTAAGTGGAAAAAATGAAGTACAATAAGAGAGAAAATAGGGTTAGCTTCAGTCCGAAAGGAAGCAGCTGCTCCAAGTCATATAACTCAGAAAAATGAGCAAGCATTTAATAATATTTAATGTTTGACTAGTGCAAGGAACTGTAAGATGATGCTCTACAGGTATTTGGTGCAGTGTAATAGATTGTACTGATATGTGAATGTCTCCATAAGCAATGTACTGTTTGCACTGGTAAGGCTACCACCCGCTGATCTGCTTCTGCCTTTATTGAAAATGTTTCACTGCATAAAATTAAGGGACATCACACAATTTCTAGAACAACTCACACAATGCGCATGTAAAAAGAAATTTTGCTATTGGTTACTATTCTTCAGAGTAGAAGAGAAGTGGCTTAGAGTTTTCCAGAAGAAACGGAAGAGTATGTGTTAAGTGGGGTATCGGATGTGGACACATTAAATATTCATGGGGTACTGTCCCGAGACCACACTGCAATGTTTCCATTGTACGGCTGCATCACTATGTGAAGGCATGCTGCAAGGTTTGCGCAAGAATGTTGTGGTATCAAGTTGCTGTTTCCAAACCACTGAGTCTACCTCTCCTCAAGCAAATGATAAAATGGCTCTTATCAAGCTGTTGACAGCATTAGTGTTTAGTTTAGCAAAAAACAAAAAACAAAAAACAAAAAAACCAAAACAAAACAAAAAACAAAAAAGTAAAACCTAAAGATATAATTTTCAACGCATAGTTCCTTGTTTTACCTTTTTATGTAAAATGCTTTTGAAATAACAGGACTTGGTATGTCCTAGAGAAATTTGGGATTTTTTCTTTGTTATACTCAGTTCACATACCATGGAGTCAATCAGCGATATCCATTGAATCCTTAAACAATGTGCATAAATTTCTGTTTATACACTTGGAGAACACTTCAGATCTCACTATATTTCTAAGTATCTATATTTTCTTTATGAGAGATAAGTAAAATGCAACTACTCTGAGCTATATTTCAGATCTGACCATATTTCTATTTCTAAATATCTATATAATATTTCATTTTCTTAATGAGAGATAACTAGGGCTACTCTGAGCTACTGTGAGATAAATATAGTATGTATATGATTATGTAAAAAAATTGACCACATGTGATTTCTTTACAATAGCAGAGAATGACAAAGGGCAGTAAGAGGGTAGGAGGAGGTGATCTTGCCCCTCGTTTGTAATTCCTACTTGATACCATGCTTTAAATACCAAGTTTTCTCAGTTGATTATAGTTCAATGCTATGGAGAAAATATTCTGCTAAATTAATTCAAGAAATAAGACTTTCTTTCTTTTTACTTGAGAAGCATGAAGCCCTATTTTTTGAACTAAGCCTTTTTGTAGCCTGTATTTTCAAAATCAAAAATTTTATAGAGTTCACACTAGGGGACCTCTTTGTTTCTTGAATTAAAGCCCTTATTTATGACCTAAAAAACAGGAGGTGTAGAGTGAAACATTTTTTATTCACATTTTTCTGTGTACAGCGTGTTGGCATTGCAAGGTTTCTTACTTCAGGTCAGGTATTTTTGTTTCCATATTAATTAAATGAAGTAGCATGTGTGAAGTGACCAGGATAGTCTGCATATAATAAGCACCCAATAGATGTCTGTGCCCTTCCTAGGCTTCCTTCTGTGGTTTACCTTCAAGATAAAGACTGACAAATCCTCAAAAGGCAGACTGCTCAACAATATGTGCTTTTCAGAGTTATGTGCATTAAAAGACACTTGAATTTTACAGCTTCATTCATTGAAAAATGTTTTCTTTTTTAATTTTGACAGTATATTTATTGTAGCTGGGGACAGTGAAACAAGGAAGGGCTTAGGACAGAAGAAAGCATAGGAGAGAGCCTAGGCGCTGTTGCATTGTCTCCCTAGAAATGTCACAGGAAAGAAAGGAGCGTAGGCGGGACTGCTTTGGGTCACTGCAAAGTCAGAGAAAAGGGGCTTCGGAGACAGGTTCAGGGGGTGAGCCTGGGACGAGCTTCTGCTGCCCATTGCTCCCTGCTTGCAAGTCTCATGGGAACCCTTAAGAGTTCAGGAGATGCACATCTGAGAGGGAAGAAAGGCATGGGCATACTCCTGGGACGGAAAGGGCACTGTTTTCTTTCTGAATTCATTGAATAGTTATGCTTTTCCTTGATTATGGTAAAGATAACTTATTGAAGATACCTAGTCTATTTTTTCTTAAGGCCTTACATTTGTCTTCTGTCTTCCTTCCTCTCTGCTCTCACTTCTTGATGTTTTTAAAAAGTCCAAACAAAAATGTGCGGTGGTGATGTGATAGAGAAGACCAAGATAACAATGACATCATTCATAATATGGCAGACCCCTCACCAGACAAACAAAAGAACAAAGCAGCCAGTGCGGACTTGCTACTACGGTTGCATGACCTCCTGGTGGCAGTGCAGGTTCTCAACCACCATCCATTTATTTTCCTGTTAGGGACTTTTCTGGTGGGGACGAGAAAGGGAGAGGAAGGAAGGTGGGGACTTTTGTTTCCTGCTAACTCTGCAGAGCCATCTGCCATTTTACCTTCTTCCTGGCCTCAAAGGTAGAGGGGCTGGGTCCTGAGTCGGGGTGGAGGGGTCCCTGCTCCCTCCGCTCTCTTTTCTATGCATACATGTGCACTCTCCAGTTAAAGGCTAAAGGGTGAGGCTGGTATTTATTCTGCACAAAGAAGTCGTTAAAGACTTGGTATATCTGATTCTTTGATCCTCACAAACACACTTCTGATGCCAACCCTAAAGTGGCACCCCTCTTCCCTCTGTTAAACAAGGCAGCAGCCAGTAACAGCAACTCAGCGAAGGAAGGGGATGGGAGAGTTCATCAGGAGTTCAAGTCATCTGGAAACTTTTTAAAGGAGTTCTTGTCCAATCCAAACTTAATAATTTCCTCTATGCCTTTAAAACACCTGGTTTATATCTACAATAGTAATTATTAATATGACATGTGGTTTAATTAGGTGTGTAAGTATGTTCTCCCCCATCTGATTACAATTTTTGAGGTTAGGGCTATCATATATTTATCTCAGAATATCTGTCCTTAACTAGTGCTTTACATAAAGCAGGTTTAATAAATGTTGAATTAAAGTGAATTAATTATACCTCATTGAATTATACCATTTTATTGCTGGAAGAATTAGCAGAAAAGGAGATAAATGTGTCTAATTAGATAAAGTAAACATTAACTAATTCATTAAAATTAACTGATTTGTCCATAGTCTTGCAACAAACTAGTGAAAGAACCAGGTTCTAAAAAATAATTTCCATAATCTTAAGCTACATGGTTTCTCATATATTTCCCATTTCCTCATCACTTATGGTCTACCCTTTTGATTCTTTTAATATGAATTTTTATGTATACCTTCTTTGTCCTCACTAACATATAGACATATACATACAAACATACACATATTACGTTTACATATACACATATACACATATGTATATATAAATATACATACATACATATACACATATGTGTGTGTGTATATATATGGTGGGGGAAAAAGTAGATTTACAATTGTTCAAGTGGAAAATAATATAATAATTAATAAATAATAATACAAGAATAAACTATTTCACATACTCACAACTGGAAACCTACTTCTGTCCACCCCTGGTTTTGCAGTGATCCAAGACATTTTAATAATGTGAAAACTTACAAAAACTATCAAATATGCAACCTATTTCCAATGTGTTCCTTATCAGTGAATGTTCTCTATAAGAAAGTTATAATTATAATTTTAATTTTTCTAACTGTGTACATGGGAGTAAAAAAATAAAAAGTTTAAAATTTTTTCAAAGAAATTTCACTTAATTTTCTAATTTAAAAGATCAACCTATTGAACTCTAAACAGTTGCAATAATGGCTTTATGCATTAATTCTAATAGAAGAGCTTCAGAAATAAAATCTGTATATAACAATGTAGTCAAGGGAATACTTACACTCTCACTCTGAAAAGGGTTTAAGAAATTTCCCCCCATTTCGCTATCATCCCTTGGAGTGCCCGGTTGATTACTCAGGCTCATATTATTGGGAGAATTCTGTAAACAAGATTTAGAAAACAAGGCATTGTTGAAGATTTTAATTTCCCTCTTGCATTGTACTGTTTCAAAAATGGAATCTATAGCAGCATCTCTAAGGACAAAGCCGACTTGTGATTCTAATCTTAGATCATGTAGTCTAGTTCATTTTTTGAACCTTGACAAGTACTAATGCTTTTCCAAATGAAAATTAAAACACACAGAGGAAACCCAGAATAACCCACCACAAATTTTTTTCTTAGTCTCAAAATCAATATTTATTCAATTTCCCACCCTCAGCGGATAGAGTTCCTAGAACTCTGGAGAGTTTAAAAACATTCCCAGCAGGTGCATAATAAAGAGAGCCTACCCACTGGTCAGGCAGGAAGGAGCAGCAACTTCCCTCAGTAATTTTACTAACCAAACTTCAAAAGGTCACCGTTTTCATAAGCATTCCCCTTTAACTCCACATGCGGTTTGCACAATCACACTACTTTACCCATTATTTTTACGTAAACCATAAGGAAAAAGGAAGATAGTTAACAACTATAGTTAAGAACAAGAGAAATACCTTAGGACCTGAGAATTCAGTATGTACTCTTAGAGAAAAAGAAGGCTACAAGGTAAAACTGCTTTAGTACCTTTTTCTATCATTAAAGAGTAGATATACTTTGAAACTTTCCTTTAAGAGAAAATGGCTGATATTAGCAATCTAATCAAACACTAAGTTAGCAAATCACTTCATGTTCTGTTTAAATTTGCTAGTTTCTCCAATAGCATACACTATTAGCATCTACAGCTATAGGAAGTACAAACAAATGGTACTGGCATATGAACCATGTTCACACAGCACTGCAACTGTAACTGAGGGACTCTTTCGAGGTCCAATTTATTGATTTGTAACAATAAACTTCAAGGTTAAAAATTTTTATTTGTTATTTCAAGTGAGAGAAAGATTTTAGGCGTTTTTTTTCCCCCCTAAGCCATTGCATTGCATGGTCTGTTTTTTAATACATTTTTAGCTGTTTAAAATAAAATTACTCTGAGGCTCTGACTTAACTAAAACCAAATTATGTCATAAAAATTAAAATTTCATGAATGAGAATATGTGCTTTCTAAAAGTATGGTTAAACTGTAAAGCAGACACAGGTAAATGAACCAGTGGAAAGAGAGCTTGTGTGTGGCCCTGTGGGGCACCCACAGGGAGGATCTGACAACAAGGATGCTCTGAAGTCCTTGGGAGCCCCATTTGCCAAAGAACCACACCAGCTGGGGAACCACAGTTTAATAGCATAAAGAGAACTCTTTTTTTCGGATAAATTTTTCTCTACAAATGTTAGTTTCCCATGTATATAGAAAAGCAAATGTACTTTGAAATGAACATGGATAACCTGATTTCCTGAAAAAAACATCTAGGTGAAATTTAATGAAATACAACTAACTAAGCTATAGCTTATTCATTATTAAAGTTACTAACTAATCAATCTGTTCTGAAAATAGGAATGATAATGCTAACTTAGTTCAAAAATAAAAGTAAATTTATACAAATATTCCAAGATTTACCCCAAATCTATGCTTTTTTTGGTGAAGGCAGATTTCTTTCATTCCAAACATATGAAGAAATTGCTCACCTTAGAACAAAAAATAACCTAGTACCTATATATGGGTATGTGAGGGTGTACTTGGAGACCGAATACTTGTGCACATTCAAACAGATCTCTGAAATGAGCTCTCTCCATTCTAGCGTAACACTCGCCCTCTCAGCGGTTCCTGAGGTGCCCTGGATGGAGCCGCATAGCTCTCAGTAAGTTGGGGGGTTCTCAGACTCTGCTGCACTTTTGCCATATCTCATTTTCTGATTTACAATTTTGAAAGTTTAGCTAAGTTCAAATCTGGTTCCTGACTCACAGTGTTGATTTAAAAATATTTAAAATTTTAAAGTAACATTGTGTTACTGTTTAAATATCTAGAAAGAAGTATTGCTAAGAATATTTAGAAGAAATAGTTATAAAACATTTCCGGTGTTGTTATTTTTATTTTTCATGCATTATTTTCATATCATGGTGACTTAGCATTATAATTTTTTTTTTGTGGGATTATCTAAGAACACTGAGAGGAAGAGTAAAAGGACATATTCAACATACAAAACTGAACTAACATCAGATCTCCGAAACCTACTCTTATCTAGCTCACTGAGCATATTTAAAAATCCTGAAATGATAAAACAATTTTTTAAAAAATCTGACGTAATCTCCATAAAATGTGAAAACAACAAAAGTTCTCAATGGGGAACCTTAGGGAGATTGTGCTGTCCACAATTACTGACTGACAAAGAGATAAAGTTACACTCAATATTGGCATCTGAGGCAGAGCTGAGACAGTGGTTACAAAGTCCAGGCAGGAGCAGGTTGTGAGGGTAGGGGCAGTGAACTGGGTGTATATTTCATTTAACTGTAGGTATGTTTGTGTGCAGTGTCCAGGAGATTTCATCATAAAGGCAAGAATATAATGCACAAAAAGGGCTTAGGTTGGTCAGAAAAGTATTCCGATTACTTGAGCACGTAATTCGAGAGTACAAAGCACAAGAGAATACAAGTAAAAATTACTTTTAGTGACATTAAGCATTTTGGTAGCATTTTTTACTTCAGTTAATATGTACTTTATTCCCTACTTTAAGACTTTAGCTTGAAAAAGTATAGTTAATATTATATTGATCTATTTTCAAGGGATTTTATTATATTCTAATTTACCCTTTCCTGAAACTGGAATATTTCCCTTGCTTAAGCTATGACATCATATACGAATGTTATTTTTAAGTATATACATGTGCTTGTGCGTGGGTACACATACACACAATTTCTTCTGGATGGCCTATTTAATTCATTTAGCTCTCTGTTTTCTGATTTTATCTTTCAAGCATTCTTCCATATCATCTGTCAATTACTAAGTTATTGTTCCTTCTTCTACCTATCTCCAGAAATTATTCCAAAACTTTCAAACATCTATTAACAAAGGGAACACTTGTAAAATTTTTGGCTCTATCTGTAATGAAAAGAAAATATTACTGACATTATTCTAAACTCTTTGGAAGTGACTTTTGCATTGATTTCTTATAGGTTGCCAATTACAAGGTTTATAGAGTGTCGTTGTGACTCTGCCATTTACCCAAAAGAATAAACTGCCAGTCCTGGTTCTCCCAGTGGGAAATGTAAGCTAGCGCTCAGGCCCGCAGCTGAGAGGATGGCAGGAATCTGTAGCTGTCAGTTAGCTTTCCTGTGAATGGTGTGGAATATTTAACTGGAACTGAGGATTGTGAGGTTAGACAGCTTCGGGCTGAAAAGACTCCTTTGATAATTTATTAAGCATGACATGATCAGATCTTGCCTGCTCTTACATGCTTTTTTTCAAAACTCAAAAATATAAATGTTAAGTATCTTCATTTGAACTGCAGAATTTATTTAGGTGAGTTTCTTCTAAGAAAGAAAACCATATGCTCCTCTATACCCCTAAAGCAACTCCAAGTCATAATGTTTTAGTTACACTGATTAAATGAATGATTTTTCGGTCGCAAAAGGATGTCAAAAATTTCACATTTCATTTAAAAAAAGGCTTCTAAATTAAAGGTGAATTCTGCATTTTGAGAAAGATGCACATGAATTTTACTAGGTAATCCTCAAGTGAGAAAGCAGTAATTTTAAAACTCTTTATTTGGAACCTGGGCTAGTGTGGCTTAGTGGGTTGAGCACCAACCTGTGAACCCAGAGGTTGAAGGTTCAATTCCCAGTCAGGGCACATGCCTGAGTTGGGGGCCAGGTCCTTGGTTGAGGGCTTGTGAGAAGCAACCAATCTATGTTTCTCTCATACATCAGTGTTTCTCTCCCTCTCTCTCTCACTCCTTTCCTCTCTCTCTAAAAAATAAGTAAAATCTTAAAACAGAAGAACAAAAATTAAAACTCTTTGTTTGGAGTGTTCGTTCATTTTGCCAGTAGAGCAGTGCTATCCAAGTGGAGGTGACTGCGTGAGTCCATAGCCTTGCCCACAAAAGGGAGTATATGGGGGGAAGATAGTTAGCATATGCGCTGTGCTTCATAGCCCTTAGCATATAGTCACATGTGATTCTCAACAATTTTATGAACTAGGTAAGGAATGAACTACAAGCTCTATTTTAGAGCTAAGAAAGCAAAGTTGAAGAGAAATCAAGTAACATGTTGCCAAAATTTGTAAGTAGTAGAACGAGGCTTTCTGATTCTCAGTTCTGTACTCTTCACCATACATATAAGATGCATTAAATAGAGCCTATTTACAATAAAAATGTAGAAAAAGAATTGAAATGGTACTAATAAGCAACATTTAAAAATGGAGTAAGAAATTTAAAAAAAATACGTAATACTGGTGCTTGACAAAATATAGGTTTAATTGGGAAACTAGGGAGTTGTAGCTGGAGACCTAACAGGGATTTTGAAGCAAACTTCTAAGCAGTAGTGGTCAAGATTATTTTTTGATTGATAAACAAGGATGACTAGAAAAAGAATAGGATGGAAGGGAACAAACCCAGGAAACAAGAGAAAAGGGATGAAAGAGTGTTGTGAGATAGCTGGACATGTACTGGAAAAGGAAGAAGGTGGAGAACTGGAGTTAGTGACAATGTGTATAGCTTGGAGTAAAATACAAATTATTTGACTGTGAGTAGAAAGAGGTAGGGAGGAAAATAATCAGGGTGGGGGTAGTTGTGGGGGGATAATACACACGATGCTGCTGACTAGAGGAAAAGTGATTGTGGAGCATGGGCGATGTGACAGGCACTGAAGGCATCATCACACAGGCAGCCTGGAAAGGGGGCAGTGCAGAAATGAGCTGCTTCGTAGCTCTTTTAACGGTGGATGCAGCTAAGCATTCCTAGCATATTGCTAAGTGGCATGTATATTACTTGGAGATAATTATTATGAAATGTATTTGAATTCAGCTTTGAAAAAGTTTTTCTTTACTGTATTTATTTGTTCTCCTTAGTTATACTGAGCTTCTTGAAGGCAGAGACCTTATCTTGTTTATCTTTTGATTTTGAGAGCCCAGAATAATGCCTGGTGCATTAGTTTACTGAATGAGGAAACTGCTGCTAGTATAAACCATTTGAGGGCAAAAATTATGTTTGTATTTAAAGAAGTCTTTCATATCTCTCTATAGTGCACAAGGCAGTACCCAGTACACAAAAGTACACAATGGGTGATCAGTTAATGCTTAAAGAATAAGCAATATCTCATTAGGCAAGAGAATGTTATTAGCAGTAGGTACAGTGTAGTGGAAAAACTTGTCTCTGGGAATAGGAATGGGAAAATAAGCACAGAAGGAACAGAGATAGACCTGATATGAAGGAAGATTAGAAGACGGTATTTAATTTGTCCTTATGGCATTATTTAAAAATTTTAAAGTACTTTATAAATTACCAAGTACTCTCTCATATATAATCCTGTTTAAATCTACCTATTATATAAGGCTATGAGTTGTCAGTGGAAATTTTAGGAAGATGATCTTAAGCAATCTGGATGATGCCACTTTTCTGTGATGAAGAACCATCTTTAGATACTAGACTATGCTACTCCAATATAACAGAAATCTCACTAGTGATCATGAAGCACAATTCAGCTAGTATCAGTTGTTAGATACTGGAAAGTAGCTGATGTAATCATAGTCATTTGACTTGCAAAAGAGCTTCTCAGAGAAAGGCTGTAATGGAAGTATACAGTGAATCTGATTTTGAAAACAGGCTTTTTGAAGGCTTACCTAATACTATTTCTCATAGAAGTAAGCTAGTACTCATTATAAATATTTATCTATTTTTAAAAAAGAAAAAGACCTACCTGACTGTTCCTAGACACAGACATCCAAAGTGTGTGTAGGACCCATAAGCCAGGCAATGTAGGTTTAATGTAAGAGTGACAGTTAAACTCTCACACTTTTTCTTTTAGCTTGAAGTCTTAGTTTAGAAGATTTTTATAGCTCAATCTTATTTTATTTTTCTTAGCATTAGGAATTTTACATTATCACATAAGAACATAAATTAGAAGAATTAAAAATGAAGTCATCCTTTAATGAATTTCTCTATTGATATGAAGTAGACTTCTAAGAGAGTTATTCTAGTGGTAGTTAATAATTAGTTCTTATCAGCCATTCTAAATATATTTTTGACCCACAGAGAACTATTTTAAACTCATCATGACCTAAAAAGTATTTAGGTACTCTTCTTCAAAAAAATATAAGGCATCTTAGCAAAATATTAATTTTAGATACTCAAACTCTTGAAGAAAAATGCAGACACATGCGATTGAAAGGCTCACTTTCCTACTTGTATTAATACAATTCTCCTCTAATTATTTTCTTACTCTATTTGGGGGAACTGGAATAGTGACTGAGGACGTTTGCATTGCCTCATGAAGGCTTTACAGACAAATGAGATGTATACATGCAATACCCTTATAATAACCACTTTTTCAAATTTATTTATGTTTCTCTAGACATCTTTACATTTTAGAAATTATCAAAACTATGTCATTTTGCTTTACAAATATGTAACATCATAACATGATTAAATTGGTTATTACTTGGGTATTCATTAATCAGGAATAGCACATCTTATAAATGAACCTTAGCCTGTTTAGAGACATTTGTAAAAGATTCATTTTTACCCTTTCCCACAGATTATATACATTAATATTTTAAACTTGTAGTTAATTATATCTGGCCTTCCACTTTCAAACTCTTCTTCAAGAACAAAATTCATACAGTTGCTCTAATAATCTTAATGAGAGTTCTATATAGAATAAAAAACAGACAAAAAAAAAAACCCAGAGAATTCACACTGCTCACCTTGGAAATACTGTCCATATCTCCTGAGCCTGAAAAAAAAATACAGAAAGAAAGTCTTTATTAGGTACTGATTTCATTTATAAATTAAGCACTTCTTTAACATAAATAAATGCAGCATACTTGGTATATTTTCCAGTGTACATCTCCTGAAATTTTAATTTTAAAAAACTGTTTTTTTACACTGCCATCAAATAAGTACCATTTGATGACAAATGCAGGGAAGAGTTGTACCTCCCTAGTTTCCAATTATTTCATTTTTTAATGACAGAATGAAGAAAACTATTATTATCATAAATTCCTGAAAGTAAAATAATGGAGAGATATATATATGCTACTCAATTCAAATTTTTTAAATGTAGGTATATGTGTGTGTGTGTGTTTAACTAGAGAGCAAGAGGGAGATATCTAAATATATTTTTCAATATAATGCTTCTAAATCTTATAAAATATAAAATGGACATTTGCAACAAAAAATTGGGAACCACATCTTAGTATAATATCCGAAAGCAAAATATTTTAGTAATATCACATATTTGACAGCAATCAATACTCATGGCAATATATCAAAAGTAAAAATGTCTTCAAAATATAATACTGTTTTATTTTGATGCTTGGATGAAATGAACAACCAGTACTAATTTCTCATTTAAGAGATGGAATCATGCCCTGGCTGTTGTGGCTCAGTGGACTGAGCACCAGCCTGTGAACCAAAAGGTTGCCAGTTTAATTCCCAGTCAGGGCAGATGCCTAGGTTGTCAGCTGAGAGGCAACCCATCAATGTTTCTCTCACATATTGATGTTTCTCTGCTTCCCTTTCTTTCTCCCTTTCACTCTCTCTAAAAAATAAATTAAAAAAATGGAATAATACTTTATATCTTTTGGTATAAAGAAACAATAATCAGATCTTTGCCCTATATTAACTTTGTTTTAAATTATTTTAATAATTAACTTTCCTCACATAAAAATATTATAATGTTTTAATTGTACAACAGTCAGTCAACAGTCACAAATAAAGTTTGGGCTTATTAACATGATTAATTTGTAAATAAGCAGACATAATAAGTTTTTAATGCTAAATATATGTGTCTATGCATACATATAAATATGTACAATAATGTTCATTATAGAAAGTAATAAGCCACATTTCAAACATATGAAGCTCTTCCACAAATTCTAATTTAGTGAATTATATAACTGAGAATTCTCTAACTTGACCGAAGGTCATCTTTTTGTGAATGAATTTATAATTAAAAGACTGGAAAGTGAATTATTTTGCAAGAAATTGGAAAACACAGTTCTAGAGCGGTGCTGTGCAGGAGGACTTTGTGTGATGATGGAGATGCCTTTCTGCGCTGTGCATTGCGGCGACCACTGGCGAGATGAGGCTCTGAGCCCTCACATGTGCCAGTGCAACTGAGGAACTGAACTCCACATTTTACTTATTTTTAACTTAAAATTAAATAGTCACACTTGGCTACTGGTTACCAAAATTGGACAGTGCAAAATAAGAATTTGAAATAAGGCAAAGTAGGTATGGATCCTTAAAAGCAGAAAAATCTACCAATGTGTTGCAAATAGTTTCTTGATTGTTGAGGTTACATAGCTTTTCAAAGTATCAGAGGGTGGCATTTTCTGACCTACGGTGGGGTTGTAAAATCTGTGTATAATCTAAGTTACTTATGGGCATAGTTTCTCCATCTAGGTAAAAGATGGTCCTTTTCAAAAGAAAAAAAACATTATCACAAACCTCCACCGCCATCATCAACTCTTACATTATTTATAATAATGCTTAAACATAAAACAAATATTTTTTTCAGTTGTGCATTCAGCCTGCCAATACATATAGTAGGCTCTGTGACCTAGTCAGTTTTGTACTATTTGTCTCTGTTTCTCACTATTGTGAAACCTTGTGTTCACTTTGCAGGTATTTGGCTTCATCCGGCAAGAAAGCATCATTTATAAAGTATGTTTTCAACCATTAGTCACACTACTTGAAATCAGCTGTATCACTGAACACAAAAAAAATGTGGGCAGTGTTCTCTCTTAAGAGAATCAATCAGATTATCTAAAATATCACACTAATTTTATTTTAAACATTAAAATACTGAAAAAAGTTAAGAAATTCTTGCATAGAACTAAAGGTTCTCTGAGATTGTATCTACAGACCTTTATTCTTTTGCATTTTTTAATTGTTGTTCAATTACAGTTGTCTCCATTTTCCCCCCATTGCTTTCCCTTGCCCTGCCCTCCCCCGAGTTGTCTTTGTCCATGGGTCCTTTATACATGTTCCTTGACTTGACCCTTCTCCTTCTTTCCCCTGTTATACCCCTGCCTCCTCCCCTCTGATCTCTGCCAGTTTGTTCTTTACTTCCATGCCTCTGGTTCTATTTCGCTAGCTGGTTTGTTTTGTTGATTAGGCTCCACTTATAGGTGAGATCATATGGTATTTGTCTGGCACTGCCTGGCTTTTTTCACTTAGCATAATAGTCTTCAGCCCCTTAGCAACAAAGAAACCAATTGAGAGGATATTGTAGTTCTGCAGGGAAGCTGTGTCTGTCCAAAACAGCAATGCCTTTTTATCATAAAACACCCAGATTTTGATAGGTTAAAGTATGTATCTGTGAATATGAGCTAGGTTAGAACTAAGTCCACATTTCTGGTTTTCAAATGACCTACAGTCATCATAAATAATACACTACAGATTAAATTAACAGGGTGAGGTAAAAGGTGAAGCATTTCAAAATAAGTCACTGCATACAAAAGGACTTTGCAAATCATATTATCTACTATGTAGAATTAATGTTTTGTTTTAAATTGATTTCTACACATCAAATTTAATATCCTTACCTAAAGAGCCATTCATGTGATGTGATTCCATTCCTCCTAATCCACCCATGGGTCCATCTGAACCAGGGCCCATTGGAAACTATTTTAAAAATGAAAAAAAGAATGATAATATTAAAAACAATTGTTTATATCAATGCTACTACATCTGCTTTTAACATTTTAAGGCAATTCCACAGCTTATTTTCATTTTCAAATTATTGAGATTATTTTCCTAGATATTTTTCAGCCTTGTAGATTCTCTAAGTGGACTGCCCTACCTCTCTCATTCCACTCTCTGTTTGGATCTTCAGACTAATCCTCATTCATAACCAAATTTTTCTTCTTCGGATATCCTCAATTAGAAAGCAAATACATTCTAGTGCAAATGATAATCATTCTCTTTGCTATTGTGCTATTATAAACAAGAGGTGATTTTTTCAAAGCTACTAAGATGGTTAATTTCTTATTAATAGGAATGATTCAACATTAACTTTTTTAGCAGACAACCTATTTTTTGTTCAAATGGGCATAAATAATTTAATCTCGGGTTAAATACAGGGTAGGGTGAAAGTAGGTTTATATTTGTGAGTGGGTAAAACACAGTTTATCCTTGCATTTACTATTTATTAATTATTGTAGTATTTTCCATAGGAACAACTTTAAACCTACTTTTGACCCACCCTGTACATTTGGCTCCTTGGGGATAGCTGAATATAGCTAATTCTTTTTGCCAGTCTCAACTATCTCAGTACAATGATAATCATTCTATAGTGGTTATAACTAACATTTTAAAAAGCACTGGTATTATTTTATTTGATTTTCAAGTGAAATCTTACTTTAGAAACCTGGTGAAAACCATGTGAGCAGACACACTGTGGCAGATCTGGTGGTGGTGAGCTCAAGGCCCACCCACTCAGCCCTCCCCTCATCTCCCTGAAATATTTTTGAGGAAACCAGGCCTGAGTTTGAAGATGTTATCTATAATTATCTTATGTTTACAGTTAAGACAACCTACTGAAAATACTTGTTCTTAAAATTTCCCATCTGAAGGCATTTCTTCCATGTTGTATGACACAGAATACTGACTGTGGTGTGTGCATGTGTATATGCATTTATGTGCATAGATGTGATGGTGATAGTTACTAATCATAGAGCATTTTGGGGGAAAATCAATTCCCCTCAGCAAACAACATGTATATCATCAACTCTGTGTGGAAATAAGATGGCTATCTGTCATCTATGATCATACAAATCACATGCTTATACATTTTCTCAAGATAATGTCAATTATTTCTGTTTCCTAAAGTTCTGTTGTCAAAAAGCACATGGAGTGATTTTCAGTAAACAATCTGGAATATGTATACCTTCTATGATAGGTAAAAGAAATTAACTTTGAACTTATCATTGTTACTCGGTTTTTGTGAAAAGCATGGATCTGGGCTGAGAAACTGGTGCTGGTGAGGCCAACAGCCTGTGAACTTACTCTGGTCTTTTTATCTGGCCCCCACAGTGTTTTAGAAGGCATTAAGACGATAGGAATGTAAGCTGGGCCTAGCCCTCCTTAGGTATTTGCTTTTACTACCTTTGGCTGAGATGAATAACATTTGAAAAAGTGATATGTTCACCTACTTTTTTTGGATCTCTTATGTTTGTATGGAGTTAGAGAACCAGAGTAGAACACACTTGGATGATGTCAGCTGACCCCAGAAATGTCTTCTTATCATATGCTCTTGGTTTTCTCCTTTGCTCTCTACTTTTTAATTATGAAGTTTTCTGATACTAAAGTGCAGTATAAAGGGCTTTTCTATTTTGTTTTTTTTGCTGTATTTCTAAAATGAATGTTGTCCTTTATCATAGTCAATATTCCTTAAAATCTTTGTGAAAACACCTTTTAGACATAATTGATAGGAAATTATTTCCTAAAAAACAACTCATTTGATTATATAAAAAGAACAGTGATAACTGATGTACTGCTTAACAGAAATACAATTAAATCTTAGTTCTATAACACTTCGGTCCTTGACCAAGTTGTCTATTGGAAAAAAGGTCTTGGTTGTCTAACGAAGCTTGAGTCTCGATTCTCTACCCAATAACCCTTTCGTGCTGACACCTGTGTGCTAAGTCAAGCATCTTCAGGTGACAAAGGAAGTTTAGTTTTTGAACAAATTGCTTCTCAAACAGTTTTCTGGAACGAATTAAGTTCAAGAACTGAGCTTCCACCGTAATACACAAGTTGCAAATGTGAACTTACATCAGTAAATTTAGATTTACTAGCAGCCATGTTTAAAAAGTAAAAAGAAACAGGTGAAGTTAATTTCAATAATATATTTTATTTACCCTATATATCAAAATTATCATTTCAATATGTAGTCAATATGAGCATTTTAATGAGATATTTTACATCATTTTTTCATACTACTTACTCAAAATCCAGTGTGTATTTTATACTTAACAGCACATCTCAATTTGGACTAGCTGTATTTCAAGTACCACACCATACTGGACAGATTTAAAGTTTCCTTTTGTTGTCTTTACTGCTAAGAAGCTTGATTTTAACAATTATTTCATGCTCAGTCTTCAATATATTTCTAAAAATTCTTTTATGTCTTCTGATTTTTAATTTTGAACATATATATGTATACATAGCTATGTAGTAACTACACTCTGTTATCAATATTTTCTGTTAACACCTAGGTTTTGTATAATAGATAAATAAAATATCATTTTCCTGTAAGCTGTAAGCTTTAGTGAAAAATTACAACCACCTGCTTTATTAAAACACCCAACTTCTTTCAGCAGGACTACCTCAATTCTGTATTTAAACTCCAGATTCCAAAATCTAAAGAAAAAACAAGCATACCCAACTTCTTCATTTATTGTCGTTTGTCAGGATAAAAAAATAAATAGGATCACAATGAAGAAATCAGTGACAGTAAAATGAGGTAATGAACAGTTATACATTACCTGTCATTTTTAAGTAGTATTAATTACTAAGTATTTGAGATAAAATAAGACTATGCAGCAACATTTTATAATTAATTAGGTTAACAACTACATTTAAATTATATTGATATGAAATCTTTTGTTATTCTGTTACATGTTTTTTCAACCCAGAACACACGATTCAATTTTTGTAATGTCTAATAAGCACTTAGATATGAAATATAAAGCTTATAGAGTATCCAAGAAATAGAATGCACTAAGAGTTTGTCTTCAAATACATTACAAAAATTTTTAAAATTTGTATTTACATTAGGCCTGTTAGGTCCAGGAGGTACTGCATTCATTAAAGTATACATGTTGTCTCCCGAGTTGGTTGAATCTGAAACAAAATATTACTTAATTAATATCATTCTTTATAATCTATACCCAAGTCATCACAAAGTAATAATTGGAGATGATCTGAACACATATACATATTAATAGCTGCAGTGCTTGAATTAGTCATTGCTAACTTCAGAAATAAATCAATACCTGTAAGTCACTTTCTGACTCAGAATCATTATTCTGACATTGTAAATTAGGACTATTTACCTAATATGTTAGGCGTAATCACTTGAATAATTCAGGTACAAAGAAATTACCTTAAAAAATCTAAAAAGATAAAGTTTTTAAAAAAGTCATGGATATTTTTTTACTTCCCTAAGCAATTTATATGTATAACAAAAATCTCCTTAATTCAGATTCAGTAGATTTTCAGTTTTCATTGTTACCTTAGGCTTCTTAAAACCAATTTAAAATATTATTTATTTAGCTAATAGTTAGTAAAAGCTGGTGAAATATCTTAGCTTAATTCTAACAGAGAGTAGATGAAAAATATAAAACTGGATTGAAAATTCTCTTAATTGAAGTGAAAGCCAGCTTCCTCCAGTAGAATTTTTTTCTCATTTTATTCTTGATTCATTATAATAAAAATAACTATAGTGTATATTAATATATATAACATTTTAGAGTATTTTTAAAAATTTACATTTTATGTCTATTAGCTAACGGTAAGTTTATAAATATATGTGTTTTTATAATGTATAACCTAGGATAAGAAGATAAATATTTTACATTTGGGATATATTAATTATGAAATAAGTTTTTCTCTTTTTCTATAATTACACAGTTTTCTTAAATACAATAGAGTAGGTTTTTCTATTTTGAAAAAAGTATGTTTCAAATTTTTTATTTGGATTCAAGGTGGAAGATCAAAGTCAATTGCTTCCTCATGGCAAAACCATAAAGTTGGAAATAAGCAATGATTTTTCCTCTTATTTTGTGATTAGTTATTAGACATTAATAAGTTTATTATTTCAGTGCATACACCTTAGGCTCTAGGTTAGATGTCATGCATCAGTTGTCTGTGGACAGTAATCCATAAATCTAAATATTATTTTTTTACTTCTAGATTAATACTTCATACAAGCGATTTTCAACCTTTTTCATTTCATGGCAGACATAAACTAATTACTAAAATTCTGTAGCACAGCAAAAAAATTCTTTTGCTGATCTGACAAAAAAATAGGTATAATATTGATTCATTCACACTGATTCATTGGCTGTTTTCATTTTTTTTTTATTTGACAATCTGAAGGAAAAGAGGGCAGTGCCCCTAACTAAGTAGTCAGGTACTGCATGTTTTAAAAATTCTTGTGGCACACCAGTTGAAAATCGCTGCATCATACTGTTGAAAAAGTTGCAATGCCCACCTACGTTTGTGGCCTTAACTACTTTTACATCCTTATATATGCCATACTCCTGTCAACTCAGGGTACTTGTTCTCTCCTGTATAGGATCAGTGTTTTCCATCTCCACGTGTTTGTTCCTTCTTCCTTCAGGCATCTTCTACCCACTCTCCACCTTCCAAAGTCTACTCACTATTCAAGGCACACTGGAAATACTGTGAAGTTTTTTTTTCTGATACTTCCAAGTGCATGAGTCTTCCCACCAATCAATTCTGCTTTGCATTATAGTTAATATTTTGTTTTATTCTTCTCTTGCTTCAAACTAAGTTACAGTAAGCACATTGAGAGAAGAAAGGGGAACATATATAACTCACTTTGTGTATGTCAGATAGTAAAAATCTGCTAATTTAATGGAATAAATGCTATACCATAAAAGCTTATCTTTCAGAAAATCTTGGACTGGTTTTTAAACATAGGAAAACTTCAAATGGTTTTTCACTTTTATTAATCTTAGTAATTTTACTTACTAATTCCAGTAATTAATTTGAAAAGAAAATGGGCTGTATATTTTAAATATGCAGAAAGAAAAGGAAATTTATTGTTTTTAGGTCAATCAATAATATAATTTCATATCTAAAAAAGTATGGAGGGGAATAAAGTTGGTATTATGTAGAAAATATCTGACTTCTTTTTGTAGATGGAAAAACTTTATATAATAAAGTAGATCTCCTGGCACCTATCATTTTTTGGGGGGGGAGGCTGGCTTCATATTAGAAGAATGACAATGATATAGAACAAATACATAAAGAATATGCAAAAAAGACAGAAAGATATACTGGTGGCAATTTCTGGCTTGAAAGGAAGTGATTGAATTATATATTGCTTACAAAGTTTTGTCTCTCAAAAAAATTTCTTTTAGTATTATAATGAAGTGTTTATTAATCACAAGCCTCCTTCATAAATGTACTTCAGCAAATAGAAATGCAAATGTGGGCAAGATGTTCAATTCACGTAATTATATCTTCAATGAATTCTGTTTCACTTCAATAAAGATGCTCTAAGGACAGAGATCTATGAAATATTTATGACATATTTCAAAGAGTTAGGGAAGCAAAGTAAAATTTGCATTAATTCTTAAATTTATGCCTTTTCTAAATTAGAAAGATTCAAAACTTAAAAATCATGATTTATTGGTATAATTAATGATATTTAATTTCAAGCTTCCATATATCTTAGACTTAAACAAACCAGTTAAAAACATATGAATTTACAACAAAACAAACAAGCAAGGAAAATATAACCAGTGACATTGAAAGAAAAAAGAAACCAACAGAAACAAGAGGGAAGGAGGGAGGAGGGGGGCAGGGAAAGGAAGGGGAAGGGTCAAGTCAAGGAACATGTATAAAGGACCCGTGGACAAAGCCAAAGTGGGGAAGGATTGAGGGAGGGAGGGGGGCAGGGAGGCAGGGGGAGGTGGTGGCAGGAAAATGGAGACAAATGTATTTGAACAATAAAATAAATTAAAAAAAAGAAAATAATAAAAACATATGTATTTAACAGTGTAACATTATTAAATTTGTTCTAATTATAAATGTTTCCCATCTTTTTCATTAGCTAGAAGTTATTATTGATAAGTCTTAGCCTATTTTTTGTTTTATTCAATATTTTAAATATTGAATAAAATGGTTATCATATTGTATTGAATTGTGAATGTTTATTCTCCATGTAAATGTTCTTTGATAATAATTTAAAGGTTTACACTATATTGCATAAAAACTAATTTATTTGTTTCACTAAAATTAGATTTGGTATGAGGGTTGTGTCTACTGTTTCACTATTGACTATAACACATGAGCATTTCTCTATATAACTCTTAGGTTGTATCTCTAATCATTTCTAGTAGCAGGATTATAGAGTCAAGTGGTACAAACTTCTTCATGGCTCTTGATACACGTTGTCAGAGCACTTCGTAGGAGAGCTACGCCAATGTAAACTGCCCCCGTTAGTAAAGTCCTCAAGACACGACACACTTAAATAGTCTGTATTAAAGCCTCAACAAGACAGGATAAAGCTATTTAAAATAGTTATAGTAAATGATTACAGGAATACTGAGGTATTTTAGTTTAGAAGACTGAAAAAAAAAAGTTTCCATGCTAGATAGTGGATCTATTAGCTAACTAATAAATACCTATAGATGTGTAGGGTAAATAATATTGTAGGCACATCTACATCAATTTCATTAAGATAATAGATTGCTGGGTTTGATTTGCTATATTAAACCTAATAGATACATGCATTTCATGTGTTACTTATGCATAAGGTTTCTAAATTGTGAGATCTGGATCTTTTCCACAATCTCAAGAAGTCTTTTAGTCATATAAATTATTGGGAAATTCATACAGATCAACACAGTTTGCACCCCGACTATATGTTACCTACACAACAGTAATTTTCTAAATGCTTTCAGTAGCTGGACAATAGTTGTTTAAGAACACTATTTCTTCCTACTGGCTACCTCTACTCTACTGCATTCAGCAATGAGACAATGAATACTACCAATTTTCACAACAATTTCTGTATTTTGTGATTTTTTTTCTAATAATGAAATGTCAGTGTGGCTCGTTTGATTACGATACCTGCTGGACTAGGCATGATGGGTGTTCCTGGTGGCCCTCCACCTCCCGGAGGACCCTAAACAATGACACAAAATATCAGTATAAATAAGGCATTTCATTAAATAATATAAGGGGAAAAAAGTTAGACTCATCTTTATAATAACCAAATTTGAAAACAACAGAGGAAATGTATTTTCTCTAAATGCACAATCATTTCAATCTTATGTTGAATATAGTTTTGCTTAAATATTGTTGAGATGGTTTTGACAAGTTCCCCAAAACAATAAGGCTGTAACACTGATTTGTTATTCATGATTTAATCATACCAATTATAATGAGGTTAAGAAGAAACCATTTAATAAGGTCTCTACAAATCCATAAAAGAGAAATAATTTATGTGTATTTGAGATTTACCTTATTGTAATTTTCTTATATTTTGTATCAATGCCTTCTATAGAAAACTAGAAACCGAAAGATATTTAAATGTTTACAAAATACATTGGTTCAATTTCTTTCCCCTTTCAGTACCAGTTGCAAACCTTCTGGAGCACTGTACCTTCATCTGTCATATCAATCAGAAATGAGAAGCAATGTTGACTAATGCTGTGGATTACTAAGGCCTGAAGCTACACAACCAGCCTGAAATGGAGATTAGGTACTTCTAAAATTATTCAGTAATTTCAGAGCCAAAATGAATAATTCAGGTAATGTGTTTTAGAACTTTTCAGATGTACAGAGATAAAAATATCTATTATGTGGCTAAAGTGTCACTTCATTCTCAGTGTGTAGACACATTAGATGAATTATTAAATGCTCATTCAAATAAACATCTACAATTTCATAAAACTATATATCAGGCTTATAGTTAAGTGACTTTAAGAAAAAATAGGTTTTACCGAAATTTTCTCACTTTCATTTATGTTTCGTAGAAAATGTGAAAAAAAAATGAGACTTTCTTAATGTATACAACTTAAGGAAACATTGATCCCTAAGTGCACAGGGGCGAAGCAGTGTGTACTTTTTACTCTGTTCATAAAACACTTTCCATGGAGGGTAAAGTGCTTATTGATATTCATAAGTATTTCTTTTTTCCTACTCCAGATAGCCAACACCTCTGAAAATTTCTTCAGGAAAGATTTTCCTTTTTACTTTATCCTTGCTTCTCTGTTAGGCATTTCCCTTTAAATATAGGGTGAGACAAAGGAAGTTACAATTGTTCATATGGAAAATAATACAATAATTAATATGTAATAATACAAGAATAAACTCTGTGTTTTGCATAGTCACAGCTGTACACCTCTTCTGTCCCACCCTGGACTGTAACACATTGTGTTCCATGATGGCCTTGAGGTGCAGCAAGGATTATAATGTAATGATGGTTAAAAGGTAATTTGTAAGTTCAAGCGCTCATGTAAAATCTGCTAATTTGCCTTCAGGAGTATATGAATTATTGAAGAAATTTCACAGGTACTAAATAACAATAATAAGGAAAATAAATGTTTTCAATTTCTAAGAGGGAAAACATAACTAAAAAAAAATCCCCCCTCATTACTAGTCAGTATCCTGCTATCTGATTCTTTCTGCCATTGGGAGAGTTTAATGTCTTCTTAGATTCTTGTGTGGTGAGTGGAGAAGTAGGGGTGTAGATTATTCTCCCAAAGAACTGCAGATTCAGGCATATCATTGTGTAACTGTGGATGGCTTTCTTCATGATTGGACAGAGTGTATTGTGTTCGTTTACAGAAACACATGCTAAAGTAAGACACAGTACTCAGGGCAATCTTAGCCAGATTGATAAGTATTTCACTAATGAACATCCACATATGTACTGAGGCTGGCAGACAAAACAACTTAATACAAATCAGATGTTCACTTCTTGGCCAATACACAGGGGCTCTTCTTAACATCTGGACAACTATTTCAATGCCCAAATAAAATGTAACATCAATTCTTATGAGCAAAGAAACCCAAATGTACTTACTACATAATTCCCAGGAGATGCTGAGGAGTACGGTATCTGGAACATGAACAGGACAAAAAAAAATTTTTTAATTTGTGTGGCATTATGGGACATGACTAAAATGAAGCTATTTTCTAACTTTTATCAAGTTTTAAAATGTATCACAAAGGATAGTAAAAGATAAAGGCATTTTTACTGTCTGAGTGCTATTTATTCCGAGTGAACAAGTGCAATATTATATTGAATTTACAAAAAGAGTCGACTTTAGTCAAGAAGACTTTAGACAGAATTGCAGCTAGCTTTAAGATATATTGGTTTCAGGCCAGTTGTACTCACTGCTTGTTACTAATGACACTTATTCTGTAATTAGAAAGATAGATATTTGTGCAGCTAAAAACCAGAAACCAGAATTTTTCAAATTAGTAGCCTTATGAGATGCAACTTCTAATTTATGTGCATTCTGAGATACATTATTTTTTCCTTAAAAGACAGGTATCAGAGTACTACATTCAAGTAGTACTTAATATAGAGACCTCACCTTTTTCCCTTTCCTGTCTAATTAACTACTAGAAAATAATAAATTCAAATGTTTTGTTAATATAAGCCTCCAAAGACTACTAATTTCTGGGGATCAGACATGGGTAACAAATTCCCTCTTTTCTTTCCAATCAAACTCTTAATCAAGATCTTTTCTAGAGATAACAAGGTATTAATACAACACTGCTATGATAATTTTAAAAACAAAAACTGGAAAACAGGTATAAAAATAAGCCCCTTTGAGTGTGCATATTAATAGAGTTAAATCCAAGTATTTTCTTTCTTCACATAAGCTGACTCACTCACATGGAGATTCTGTACATCCAGGAGAGACATTTTTGCCTTATTCTTAAAAAAGCCAGTAAGTTTCTATCTTCCTGCAGTTTGGCATCCAGGGCCAGAATAGGACCTTTAAAGTAGTGAAAAGATTATAGTGCCTGTACCTGTAACTCTCCTTCCCCCCCACCGCAATACCTTCCATGTGATTAAACATAAAAACAATATGCAACCATAAACCAGAAGGAAGAAAAACAAAGCTATGGTTTTCCATTTATAAATAAGTTTTTGGGGAAACCTTTAATATTATAATTTTAAAATTTTCTCCTCATAGATTTTGGTGACCCTGATTTGGCTTAAGCAAGAGCACAGAGCACATGTGTATGAGGCCTTGGGATGGCCTCCTGTAGGTAGCTCAGCACTTGCAGATGGCCATTCCCAGAGTGCCCAGCATCACTAGGGATGAGGATGACTTCCACTATGAGTTCTGGTCAGTAAATACTTACTCAACTTGGCGAATGAATGCAATTTTGCTCTCTTGGGCCCCTTTGCGTTCATGATCTACCATTCATCCTGTGTTTTGTATTATTTTAAACTTGTGCATCTGCCCTTTCCAAATGAGCAATTAATTTATCCACTGGCTCCATTTTTTTCCTTTCCTTATAACTGGCTCCTGTTCTTCTACTTCTCTCTATCATCTACCATCATTCCTAAGCAACTTCAAAATTTGCTCTAACCACCTACTATCCTTTAGATCTTTGGAATTTACACTTCACTGCCTTTCTTTACTGTACAATATACTTCCTTGTCTTCCATTTATGAGTATGGCCACATCCTGAACTCTTTACACAAAGATCTAAACAATTCCCTTGCCTGACATTTTTCTTGTTCCTCATGACATTCACAAAAAACTATTCTATTTTAACCAGGATCTTCTCCATCACAATTTCTCCATGTTTACTAAGTTCATTTTTCTATTTCCTACCAAATTGCCTCTGCCTCCCCCATGCTACTCTCAGCATTTTATTTCTTTCTTCAACATCTTAAATTCGTTTTCCTAAAGCCTACTTTGTTAATTTCCACCTCTTTGATCACTCCCTAACTAACTTCTGTTTTACAATAGGGGTTTCTGGGAGAGAAACACAAAACAAGCTTGACCAGGTCCAACATATAATCATGTTATCCAGCTTCTGCCTAGTCTTCACCAATATGTGGTAGCATTTCAGCTCAACCTCTAGGGAAGCCCTGAAGCATCCAATAGTATGCCAGTAACGCCTGCAAACTCAGGAGAGAAAGAGCCCCATTTTGTAGCCAATTTCTGTGGTATAAATATTCCCACATGGCAGATTACAAGCTACTGATGATTTAACAATCAGCTCACAAAATTCCTAAATATTTAACAATTGACTTCTGTGAACTCATTCTCATGATGACTATACCATCCTGAGTTGGTATCTTGCCCTTTTGTTAAACATTAAAGGCATCAAATTCTTGCTCTGCCTTCACTGTTACCTCAATACTTTATTATTTATAGATTTAAACTTTTATCCATTCATCTCAGGTAGAAAAAAATAGGTTTCTAAAGCTAGCCACTCTTGATCATCCCATTTGTCTGGTGTCCTTACTCCTTCATGTTTTTAATTTCTCCCTCTTCATAGCTCTTTCAAATATAGTTAAATATAATAAACATTTTAAAATACTTTAAAACTTTATCTCATCTAGTTGTTCAATTTCCTTTTACTTTTTGAGCTCTTTAATTTTGGCTCATATTCACTGTTTCTACTTCTTATTCCTTGATGTCCTCATTAAAGGTAAAGGAGCACTTGGGCTCCTACCCCTTGCGCTCTACTGAACCTGAACTCTTGAAAGTTAATAATTAATGATAATAACAGAAATAAGTGCTTTCAATTTCTAAGAATGGAAACAAAACTAAAAAAAAAACTCCCCTAGTATGAGAGACATAAAATATAACAATGTAGGTAGAAGTATTATGTGGGTCCAGAAGATATACTTGAACCGGGCAGCTGAGACTTACAGAGAGGGTAACCACCAGAAAGACAAAGAACAGCATTAAAGGAAAGGAGGAAGGGAGGGAAGAAAGGAAAAGAAAAGAAAGGAAATAGTTTATTAAGGAAATGATTATGTGCTTTTATACAGCTGCTGCAGCGTGGGCCTCAGAGGGGCTGTAATAAATGATGAAATTTATGGCAGACTGTGAATGAATTTAAGCTGTAGGAAACAGGGAGTCAGGTTTTAGAGAGAACTGAAATTTATGTCTCAGTAAGATAGACAACTCTAGACATCATGGAATATGAATACAAGTTAGGAGATGACTGTAAAAAGTCTAGGTGAGAGACTAGACTAAATCCCCAATAGAGGGATTTAGGCAATGCTGATTAAGGTAAGTAGGGGGAGGAGAATTTGAGAGACTTTTGGCAAATGTAGTAGGCAGGGCTTGGTGACAAACTGGGTGAGGTAGACAAGGGAAGGAAAAAATTAAGGTAATTCCTAGGTTTCCAATTTAGTGACTAGGTGGATGATGGTGCTACTGATTTATACATAGGGAATTCAGGAATAGAGACAAGACTGAAAAAATGCCTGACATGTTGGCTTTGAAGGCACTAGTAGACACTGAGGCAGATCTGATCAGCAAGTATTTAGAAAAATAGGTCTAGACCTTATCAGAGATTAGGACTAGAGCTACAACTTCAATATCCATTTTGTGCTGGGCACAGCACTTGATCTAGGATTCAACTAGATATTATGATAGTTGAAATCAAATACAAATGTTAAAATGAAAAAAAAAATCTCAAGGTTGAAATTTGAGGGCACTACCAAATGAAAAAGGGTGAATGTGACCAGAGGAAAATCAGGAGAAAATATCTTACACAAGTCAAGCAAGTTAGACTTTTATGAAGCAGGGAGTGTGTGCCGCTTGGCTAGGAAATGTCTAAACTGGGCTTGTTCTTAAGTCTGTCAGGCTCAAGCCTTTCAACCTTTCTGTGACACACATAAGAATAATTTATGAAAAGAAATAAGTTAATACAAATATAAAGAAACTTTATTAAAATGAAGAAAATAAACTAACATATTTAAAACAAAACCAAGGTGTCAAATTATTTCAGAAATTGGGTATGATTGAGAACAGGAAACAAGTCATTGTGTTTGGTTGGTAAATAGGTCTCTAGTAACATTCAGAATAGGACTTTCATGGAGACTGAAACTGTTGAGAAGTCAATTCAGCAAATCTTCCTTTATCACCTGCTATGTTTCAGGCACTGCACTACTGCACACTTTTTCAGTACTGAAAAAGACAGGAAGGGCAAGGAATTCACTATCTAGAAGAATGGTGGTGAGAAAGTGAAAGTGTAGGAGACATGGGATGGTGTTTTGGGACTGAGAAAAGGTAGAGAGTAATTTTCTATCAGCTACCCCCTCCCAAATCTAGAAGAGTAGAACACTAGGGTTTTAAGGAAGTTTTGAGATTTTGTTCATTGGAGTGGTGTTAGAGGAACATTCTAGTCAATGGTGAGAACTAGGCTGAAGACTCCTTTGGAAGAATGAATGAGTAAGATATAAAGAGAACAGGTAAAAGGTTTAGCATTGAAAGAAAAGCATTTCTTTTTCTGAGACAAGAAAAAAGAAAGATGACAAGATCTGATAATATTGGAGGTGAAGAGTAGAATCTAAAGGAATTGGAGTCTCATTGTCTTATTTTTTTTCTCTATAAAATATGAGACAATTTTAGCTGCTAAAGAAGGGGCCAAGGATAAAGAGAGCAGAAAAGGTCACTGAGTTACGAAAGAGTAAAAAAAAATTGCTGATCAAGCATCATGAGGACTCAGTAGCAGTTGAATGTTATAGATTTAAATGATCACATAATGTGTTAAGTACAGATATAGAAATACGCATTAGGCATTGAAAATTGAAGGTGGTGTTCTACAAATAATTCAAATTCGACATTCCAAAAACAAAGCTCACTCTCTATCCTCTCAACCTCCTTCTTCTACTATGTGTCTACTCAGTTTGTGTTATTCTTAGTCTCCCTGATACTGGACGCAAACATTTGAAGCCACTTCCAGCCTTTTCCTTCTCTTTACCCCCAAATCTGACATGTCATCAAGTGTTTTCTTATTCCATTTGTGAAATGTATCTGCACCTTTCCTTTTATCACCACTCTATCTCAGGCTCTGATAACATTTTATAAGGGTCTATTACCATAATTTCTTAATTTTGTTTCCTTATTGGATCCATTTTATATACTATCTTTTTAAAACACAGCCTCCTTCCACATAGATGATAAATTCCTGATTTCTCAGACCTTCAAAGCCCTGTATACATTTATTTTTTTCAGTTTTATTACCCTTTATGCAATAATCTCAAATAATTCCCAAACTATCCTCCCTAATACCCTAGTAATTATTCCTCAAACATTTCTTGCATTTCTCCTCTTTATTTGTCCAAGCTTTTCTCAAACTCCAGGGTCCAGATTCTTCCCAACGTAGTTAATCTTCATCTGTGTCCTCTGTACTCCATGCAAAATATCCATTAATATGCAATGAAAGAAATAACTAGATTTTTAAAATGATTGGTAATATTTTACCTATGTAGCTTTCTTCAATTCAGATGTTTAATACTTTATAAGCAACGGTTTACTAGAAATCAGGGAGGGCAACTTCAAGACATTATCTGTGTCACTATAAAGTTGAAAATATTCTCCCATCCAAGTACTAACCAGGCCCGACCTTGCTTAGCTTCCGAGATCAGATGAGACCGGGCGTGTTCAGGGTGGTATGGCCGTAGACTCATGGACAAAACCAAAGGGGAAGAGTTGAGGGAGGGAAGGGGCAAGGGAAAGTGGTGGGGGGTAGGCAGAGACAAATGTATTTGAAAAAATAAATAAATTAATTAAAAATAAATTAAAAAATTAAAAAAAATAAAGTTGAAAATAATCTGTTATTTTTTAGTTTTTTTTTAAATGAGCATCTATATGCACAGAGCAGAACCTATTTGGAGTAAGGTATGTATATTCATGTAGGCTTAATCACTGTAATAGAGGTTCATTTTTTTCCCTTAAAGGAGCTTCCTTTTTTTTTATGTCAAGCTAGTGAGTTCACCACTACAATGTTATGTTGAACATTTGTTGCTTTGTTTATCCCTTCTGCTAACAATTCCTTGAATTTTCTTTGGTGAACCATATTTCCCTTATCTTTCCATGTGGTTTAGATGGGGCTCGCAAAGTGGGCACATGACCTTGGTTAGGCAAATACCTCATTGTACCCTCTGGTCATAACTGCTTCATGAATGAGCATATGATCAAGCTAAGCAAGTCCAGTTCAGCTAGTTATTCCCACTACCTATGCTTAACTGATAGAGAGTCGTATTCTTTGGGCTCAGCTGGGAGCTTTGAGGATACAAACTGGGAGCTTCATGCAGCTTTCTTGCCATGAGGAGGGGAACAAAGGTAAGCAATGAATAGAGGCTGGACCCTGACAGCATTATCTGAATCCTTGGAAGCAAGTGTGCCTGAAAGCAAATTTATATCAGGACTTTTCAGATACATGATCCAGTAATACTGAATCTAGTTTGTATACTTTTCTGCACCTTCTACTTATAAGCGCTTCCAAAGATAATTAGGATATTTTCAATAAAAGTGCTTGCTACTTAATGATTAGAATTTGCTGTATAGCTAAACTCAAGTGCATGCAGTAGAAACTTGTGAAAAATATAAAAAAGGAAAAATAGTTGGTGAGTTGTAAACAAATTTCCACATAAGAATGAGGCCAATACTGGAATGCTCAGATTAAAGAAAGTTAAAATTAAAAATCACACTTTTATTTCAAAACAAAAACATGAATTTTTCCTTAAAATCTTCCTTATACTGTCATGGAAAAGGGTGTCAAACATTTTTCATCAAAACACTTTTACAAGAGAAAACTCTGGATAAAGATTAAATATATTGGGGATAATGGTAGGCAGATTTCTCACTTTCAAAGAAGTTATAAACTTAGAAAGTAGAAAGTCTAGAATAAACTCCTGTGTTGGATTGAAAATGAAGCATCACTGTACACTCATGGTTTTAATATACATATACTGATAGATACAGAAAGATATAGATGTGTGTGGGTGTGCAAATATACATACATCTGTATCCTAGTTGTGTTGGTTGAGAAAGTTCAGAAGCTACATTACTCTGATGGATTTTAAATACCACTCTCTACTAAAAGGAACCAGTGCTCCCTAAAGAAATGGCTGTTTCTAGGGCTAATGCTAAGAAAGTATAAGATGCTCAAAGGATAACAGGGACATGTCAAAAGTACAAGTGATCCAGCTTGAAGAGGTTGCTACTGACAAAATCTGGAATAATTTTAGCATTAAAAAACCTACTGAATAAAATAAGAATCCATGAGTATGTCTGATATGAGTGAATGAATGAATGAATGAATAGAGAAAAAGAAAAACTCCTTGTTACAGTAGAAGATGAACCAGTAAGTGGTAAAGAAAAGATAGAATTAGTAAATAGCCATTTGGCAACCACTGTAGTAAAAGAATGATTCAGACAAGAATCATCAATGGATAAAAAAGTAGCAGATGGAAGTATTAGGAGGAAGAGGATACTTACTGTAGTTTGAAAGTATGCCTCTGCAAGTTAATAATTACATAGGGAAAATTTACTTTTACAGTAGAGAAACCTGATCAGCACCATCTGAACTAAGTGATCAAAGTTAACATTACATGTAATGGGATGAGTCGCCATCGTATGCCTCCTGAAATCATGCACGGAGAAAAACACAAAATTCCTTCTGTGGTATTTCTGCCAAATATGCATAACCTGAATCTAGTCATAAGGAAACATCAGGAAAAACTAAATTACAGGACATTCTGAAAAATAACTGGCTTACATTTGACAAAACTGAAAGGTCAGGAGAGAAAGAAAAGTTGAGGAACTGTTCCAGATTAAAGGAGATAAAGAGACATGACAGATGGGTGTGACAAGTGAACTGGGTTTTTGTTTTGTTACAAAGGATATTGTTGGGACAATTGGTGAGATCCAAATAAGGATTGCAGATTAGAAAACACCGTAACATTTACGTTATTTTTCTTACTTTGGCCACTACTTGTGCTGGGCTTCAAGGCACCCAGGAGAGACAAAGCTGTGAACCAAAGCCAGCTGCTGCTTGTTTGAGAGAATTTAGGAAAATTTGAAGCATGGGCCAAGACACGACACTTGTAAGGAAAAGCCACTGGAAACAGCTTAGGTGGGCTTTAAAGTGGGTGGGGTTGGGCCTCAGGGAATCACCAGGGTGTGGTAAACAGTGTGAGCCAGATTGATGGAGTCTCAGATATGGCACCTGCCAGATATGGGGTTCTGTGGTGGGGAAAGACTCAGAAAAGGAAAAATGGCCTCTACCAGCACTTCACCCTGGGAGATAGCTGCTCCCAGCTCTCATTGTTATGTCAGATGATTCAGTTCCTCCGCATATGTCTCTGATGCTTTTCAATCTGCTGCCCCACTGGAGCTCAGAGGGAGTGAGTCTAAGTAAGTCTGTGCACAGGTCCTTTAAGAGGAACTGCCTGGGACAGTTAAGTAAAATAGAGACTGTTAAGTCCTAGAGGTTTCTGACTTCCACGGCCTTAATCCCCACTGGCTTTTACAGCCAGAAGTTATGGAGATTTATTTCCTGGCACTGGAACCCTGGGAAGGGAGTGCCTGGTATGGGGATAGGACCCCTTGCTTCTGAGATATCCCTCCAGATTTTAATCTACCACATGTGGGTGTGGGACTAGCATTTTCTGTTTCTCCACCCATCCTACTAGTCTTGATGTGGTTTCTTCTCTACTTCCATAGTTGTAGGACTTCCACCAGATAAATATTTGACAGTTCTGAATGATAACTGTTCTATATTTTAGTTATAATTTTGATGTGGTTGTGCGAGGAGGCAAATTGTGTTTCTTATTCACGTTTTTTGAGGGAGGAAAACTACCCACCTGTGGTATATATTAACAGAAGAGATTGTTTCAACTCCAATACTTTCCCACATGTGTGCTGAGCAAATGAGATTGATCACAGGACAGCACGTTTGATGTGCGCAGTTGCTACTGTAATTCCTAGTGTTTCGTAAGGTCTAAAATAACAGAGCTGCTGATATGATGATACAGCACATTCTCCTAATCCACAGTACTTGGCTCTGTGAAACCCTGAAGAGATGGAGTACCTAAAACTAAAAACCATCAGAATGCAGAACTCTTTTCTCATCTCTGCCTCTACTACTCTTATAGTATACACTTTAGGTACAATGTACCATTCTCAATATCGAATCCTGCCCATTTTTCTCGGTTGCTTTAGGGCGATAATAGTTTCCAGATGAAAGTATAAAAAGAGGTACTGCTAGAGGTAGGCAGTGGTAGGTGTGACCTGCACTCTGGCTGCTCACAGTGGGCAGAAGAGGGTGGTGCCTGAGCTGACAGTGAGGAAGAAGGGAAGAGTAGTCATGCTTCTAGGTGGGAATATTTACATAGTTAAGGTATATCATCAATTGTGCTTTTTAATCTGGTTTAATCAGATGTGCAGATCATATAAATTTTTTTCAGACTCAAGCAATAGGAAGATTTTCAGAGTTATAACATTTTTTATGTATCTTTATGGATACTTTAATGGGGAGTGAAAGAATTGTATATTGAGCTGGTAGTCAGATGCCATTTTAAAGTGAAATCTTGAATGGATTTGAAAGGCATACAGCAAAGAGCAAACAGAAATTTGAATTCTTCAAAAGCATATAAGGAAGTGGGTAGGGCAGGGGAAACTGGTGGCGGGTAAATGGAATCAAGTGTATTTGAACAATAAAAATAAATAAAATAAAAAAGTTAAAAAGAAGAAAAGTGAAGTGGAAAAAAAGAATTTTGGAGGGATAAAAATGTTCACATTATAACATAATGTGACAAAACAGTATTTTAGGAAGATTTGTTAAGATTGAACAGTACACTGAACAGCCAAATGGAAGCAACATCATCATTTACTCCACTCAAAATAATTTTATTTAATTAGCAAGTATCATAGCTATTGAAACTAAGAGGGAGGCAGGTAATATAAATTAATTTTTCTCTCTAAAAATATGGCGATTACTTAATTGAGAAGAAAGTGATTTCGGCTTTAGAATAGCAATGTATTTAGGAGGATTTTTCCTGTATGCAACGCACATGTCACTTTAAATCTTCTTGAAGTTTAAATTAACCTTACACATTGATCAGTTTCATGCTTAGTAGGCTTTAAGGCCATTGCTAGCCAATGAAAAAGATATGTCAGTGTGTATTAGCAAAAGGCAATCCCTCTGGGCAGATACTCATAGACCTGACACACTGTATTTCAGCCCCTACTGACTCCCTTGATTCAGGCACCGTGGTGCAGTGCACACACTACACTTATGTACACAGTAAACCTCTCCCTCATATTGAAGAACACAAGATTTCAAAGTCAAGAAGAAAAAACACCTCCAGGATCATTAAATTAAAATCACGTTAATTTTAAGACTGTAAGCTTAATTTTCAGCCTGTAGATAAATTATGTGACATTATTAAAAGAGAAAAAATATTTGTGTAGTCAAAGCACTGCCACAAAACATGTAAGGAAAATCCCGGAATGTTAGATATAAAGATAGATGTGTGAGGATGGCAATTTAGCCCACAGGCCCAAGGCAAATGCACACTTGCTTCCTTGGGGCAGTGAGCGAGCAAACATAGGTGTAACTAGTACAGAGAATAAAATCATAGTAACCCTGATTGAGATTGATCTTATCTGACTACTTAGTGATTATATAGTTATTTTAGAAGGTCAAATCATTTTATAATACATCAAATCATTTTATGATAAATATGTTACTGTACTAAAATCATACTTTCTATAATTTTGAAGGTCTGCTAATCTACATAGAATGAGTGTTTACATTAGACCTTGAAATAAAAATTACAATTATGAATATTTAAAAGAATATACACAAGATATATAATTTTGAATGATTTTTTTTAAAAAAAGGTTAATATAACCAATTGTAGGGCTTGCAACAGACTTTTGTTGCTGTTAAAAGCTATAAACTGCAAAGAAAATTCAAAAATACATATACTCACTGAATTGGCATTTGTTGGGTTTGGCCAAGGTCTACCACCACCTGGACCCCTACAAGACATTATGATAAATAAAATTTAAATTTTGCTTTGAATGTTTCACAATAAGCAATAACAAATCATAAAATATTAACATTTATAATGCAGTTACCATGGAAGTCTAGTTCAATAATGAAATTACTCTTTATACTTATTTTCACAGCTTTTTAATTCTTAAATCAAAAACTTATCATTTCACAAAGCAATTTTCTTTCTGAACCAAACTTTTAATGAGCATAATTTAATATTAAGTTCAGTTATTGTGCTAATGACTAAAAGTTGTAATCACCTATAGCAGGAAATAGACACATATATCTAAATCATTTTAAAACACACTACTGGAGTAAAAAGTATTATGAAATAAACACTATAAAGTATAATCTTAGATCACATAAATGCTCCCTGTATCTCACTTAAAATAAAATTCTTTGTAAAATATCTACTATCTAAAAATGATTGTTCTTTTAAGCTACAAATAAGTGTACATAAAAGGTATATAAATTTGTCCTCTTTTTGAAGAATCTCATGCTACCACACATTACATTATACATTTATATATCAGTCTATCTTTCAGTGTTCCTGACAATTTAGTTATCAAAAAAGGGAATTATATTTCTTACAAATCTTGGGAAAAATGGGAGGTAACCTATGTCAATGTATGTCGATATATTACTTAATTTTAGGGTAAAGGAGAATGATTTATATTCCATAGCTTAAAAATCAATGACTAATTAAGTCAGAAATGTCCCTTGTCCTCATGCTTAGTGTTAAGCACACCTGAAATAAATACTGCCTAATAAAGAATAGACGACTCTCAGCCAGTCCTCTGTAATTAGGGTCACTCAAAACTTCCCTTTCCCTCTAATCACAGTGAAAGTTTTTAACTAAAAAAGCCCTCTTGTTCTTATTCTAGGGACCTTAAACCTAAATGTTAGATAGAGTCTGCTCAAGTTAGCTGTATTACCCATGTTTACTTGAAATATTTAGAACTTTTTTTTTGGCGGGGAGGGGGCGCTCCTAGGGAATATAAATAGAAAAGGTCATGAGAATTCTGTCCTTGGTGTCTATTAGGATGTCCAAGTGCAACTGCTCCCAATTCTGCTTGAGGAAGAGAAGGGGAAAATAAGATTACCAGAGGGGACTTATTCAAAATATTGTGCATAGGGAGAAGGCAAGGATCACTTGCATTGGCTCTGGAGTTTGTTGCTTCTCTAAGATGATGGTGGTGGTGGTGGTGATGATGATGATGATGATTTTACAATTAATTATTGAGACACTTCAGAAAGATGATTTTACATATAGAATTCAATGTCCTAAGGATAGAAACTGAGGTAAAACATGGAATATATGTTGATCAGGTAAAATGTTTGATTTGTTTGATGTTAAATAAATTACAGTAAAAAATTGAGAAATATCTATCTGAAAACAACATAAAAATACTATATCCAAATAATGGCAAAAACTTGTATGCAATTATGTTATGTGTTATGTTTAAATAAGAACTGTATAAGACACACTAAAATATTTTATTTAAGATTTGTTTAATGTTACACTAACGTTAAATTAAAAAACATTTTACTTAATTAAATACACAAGTAATATGAAATTAAATGTTAAATTTATTATAAGTAACATAAAATACTTTTTATGCATTTCAATAATTTGACAAATACTAATCTAATCTCAGTACATTATTTCATATTAAATTGCATTTTAATATCATTGTTTAAGTATTCATATGAATAAGCTGAAGTTCCCCAACTTTACCATTGTGTTTGAAAACATTTAAAGTTTCACAAAAGTGCTAAATAAAGTGGGAGTTATAGTAGTGAGTAGTTCTATTAGAACAACTATCGGGCTTTGTAATTCCTACCACTTTTGAGGACTATCAGTATCATCAAGAAAATAATCTATGAACTATATAACATAGGCATTATTTTAAATGAAAATTTCTATATAAGTATAGATTGAAGTAGAATAAAGGTTAGCCTAATTTAAAAACAAAGAGAAAATGGAATTTAAAAGAAGTCTATATTTTTGGTACAGGTATATGAATATGATGAAATTAAAGCAGCCATGATTATCATGGAGCAAAATCCACTTTTCTTTTGCAATATGTCATCATTTTATTTCCCGATAATAACTGAATGAAATTTGTATTCTATAAGATATGATCTAGAACATATCTTTGTCCTTAGTTTCCATAAAATACCAAAGTATACAACATTGCATTAGAAGTGATTTAATGCTGAATTCTAGATTCTTTGAAAAGTTGTAAAAATGTAGTTACTATAGAAACATAGTTTCCTTTCAAAGTAATCTATAATGCATTTGAAAAAATTTACATTGTGGCTGTGGTTTGTAAATTCTACTTTAAATTACCAAGATTGACATTAAATTTTTACTTCTAAAGATATACTAATTATAGAAACAATAAAAGTATATATTATTTAATTTTTAGATGATATTGTAAATAAGTGTTCTGAGGTTAGAGCATAAAATGTAAAAATTATATCAGAATAACCATTTCTTGGAGGCAACCAATATTTAACAATAAAATTATTAAAATTCTATTTCAAATAGATAAAGTTGGTAGTTAAAATACAGTATTTAATTAACTTAGTGACCAGGGTTTGGTATTTTTTTTATTGTCATTAAACTTTCATGGCAAACAAGAAGAAGTGATAAGCTAAAGAAAACTTGTTTAGATAATGATTCTCTGGCAGGTTCCTCCTGACTCAACACTCAAGTACCTTAACTTAGACTGTTAAAGACGTAGCTTAAGCTATTACTATTATAATGCCATTTCCCTTAATTTTTAAGTTATATAACGTAAAAAGTGACATGAAGAAAACCACAAATACCAGTTAGAAATATTTATTTATCATAACACAGTAAGAATTACTTTGTTTTAAAGATAAAGTAAATTTCAGTAAAGTTTACCCTATTGATTACAATGGAAATAATCATACGGTTTAAAAAAATTTTCTTTACATTCACTTTTGCTTTCTTGGGATCAATGTTAATACAAAAATTATTCTCTCTGGTTTGATTTTCCATACATCAGAACTTCCCTGTTAGAGGGACATACAAAGGTCTGTCTGGAAAAAGCCCAACCATTGTTAACATAATGAGAATGGGTGGCGCAACATCGATGTAACTTGGCAGCCAAGGAGAGCGACTGGAAAGCACACTTGTGAACAATGACAACTTCACTGTACTAGTCAGTGGGGGCCGTAGACATCATTGAGTGAGCATGTGTACTGTGTGGCTATCGCTTTCAAAATGACTGAATAGAACAATGGATCTGCATCTAAGTTTGCATTAAGCTTGAACATTGCTCCACAGAAAATAGTCAGATGATTTAGAAAGCCACATCTATGGGCAACTGGTGATTGGCAGCTTCATCACAACAATATGCCTGCTTATACAGCATGTCCCATACAGAGTTTTTTGGCAAAACATCAAATCACCCAGGTGACTCAGCCCCCTACAGCTCAAGTTTGGTGCCCTGTGACTTCTGTGTTTTCCCAAAACTAAAATCGCTTTTGAAAGGGAAGAGATTTCAGGCCATCGATGAGATTCAGTAAAATATGATGGGGCAGCTGATGGCAAATGGGAGAACTGTGTGAGGTCCCAGTGTGCATACTTTGAAGGGGACAGAGGTGTCATTGTCCTATGGACACTATTTCTTGTATCTTCTTCAGTAAATGTCTGTTTTTCATAGCATGTGGCTGGATACTTTCTGGACAGACCTCATATTTACAACTGTAAATATGGACATATCTACATTTTCATTGTCCTTGAAGAAATCCTAATTTATAGAAAACTGAAAATAGTATTTAAGACCCTAAATAAAAGTCAATAGTAACAAATAATAGAAATCTGAGTCAATAAAAGTTAAACATTCTTTAAACATCAGAAATTTTACAGGTAGTAAAATATTATATAATAAAAATATTTAAAACTATCTTGGATATTTCAATGAGAAGCCCAAATTTAAATAAGCAAAAATAATTGTATTAAAATTTTCAGCCCTATTTTTATTCTCCATAGTCTGGGGAATTAAATGTACCCATGTATATCTATTTAACTATGTGTAATAAAGGAACTAGACAATTTAAACAGCTATTTGAGTCTCATGATTGTATGTGTGTTTGTTTAATTATAAGAAGAGTAATATATAAGATGCTATTAAATACATTCTTAATATTTAATTATAATTCTGGGTTAAGTGTGATGTTCAAAATGTATACTTCTTACATATATGCATAGTATTCAAAATTGTATTTTTTAAAGGCTGTTGCATTTTAAAGTCAGAATCTCAGGTAGGTAAATTTTATGTATATATCTAAATCCTACTAAGTAAGACCTTCAGCTTTGATATTAGCACAAAATATCACTTACTCCTTTTTGTAGCAACCATTAATAAAGGCTAAGCCTTTGAGGAATTTAAGAAAAGTTAGACTTCATGTCTATCCATTTTTACTTTGAAAGTAAAAAGATGTTACAGGAAAATTTGACCTACTTTTTTTCCCCTTGTTCTGTTAGTTTTCAGTCTGGCTGATACCTACCTATTAACCTATTTTCTATTTTAGGCAAAATTGCTTTTCATGAAAATCCCTGTGTACATCATAAGAGCTTATCTCACAGTATAACTTCAATGCCATTAAATGATGGCAGAGTTGTTTAATTTGACATGTAAGTGACCAAAACATGGATGGATGGGAAATAGATTAGAAGAGACTACCCACAGTCCTATATAGAACATTTTCATCATTTTTGGTAAGCTTTCTTTAATCCCCTAGTGAATTAATAAAAGCCACTAACAAGCACCTGGTTTGGAACCTCGAGGGCAAGTTACATAATAAAAAATAAATAAAAATTCCTTAAGCTGCACTATATTGGCCAACAGAAACAATCTACTCTCTTTGGGCTTGAAAGGCCTTCCCAGAAAAAACAAACAAACAAACAAACAAACAAATAACTTCATTTACTCCTTATCTAAGTGCACCTTGAATTTTCAAGAGGAAATTCACCCTATACCATGAGAGTTCTTTAATATAGATGATACTACCAGAGAGAATTTTTCCTGTGTTGAGAGTGAGCCCAACAGAGCAAAAGTAAAGACACATATATGAGCTAAAAAAAATGCCACTCTTAGGAATCACTAGGTAGCTATTAAAGTGAAGTTACCAATATTCAATTGTTCACTTTTGTACAGTTAAGTCGTGGTGCTGGTATCAGCATTCTTCATACTTAAAATACCTCATTTTTATGATAATTGAATAAAATATAAAAAAAGAAACACATTAAAAGTTGGCATTTATGGCACCTGAAAATGGAAAAAAAATAAAGGTTGCAAGGGAAGAAAGAAAAACATAGAGAATATGTTCTGGAAATGAAGCAAACACTACAGGTCATGCTTAGTCCATTTGTACACTATCCAGAAATTGAGAGGCTGAAATCGTTTTACAAATTTAGTGTGACTTTCGAAGACGTAAATTAAAGCACTTTACTAAACAGGATAATACAGCATTTTTGCTTACATGTTCATTCCAGGCATTCCAGGGCCACCTAAAGCATTCAGTGGGGGTCTCATTGCACCTCCATAGTTCTGTAATGATAACCAAGGGTCAGACTACCACAAAACAAAAAAACAAAACCAAAGAGGAGGGGGGAAAGAAAGGAGAGCAGGTTAATGATTTCCCTACGTAACTCCTGATTGGACAAGGCCTGTGCAATTCATTCTCTGTGGGGTCCACTCTTGTACTTTTGCATCTATTTTAGCAATTACTTTGGTTTGTGCTTTTATAAACTATGTGAATATGTAAGATCATTGTAGCATGTTAAATAATTAAGATACATAATACATCTTTATTAATTTCCTAATAGCTGTACAACAGTGAACTTTTAAAAATAAAACATTTCACAAATTCAAAACTGTTTTTAAAGCAAAAACTTAGTCAACATGTTTGAAATTGTCAGACCCAGAACAATTATATAGTCTGAAAAAAAACCCCAGGTGAACTCAATATAAGAAAGTTGAATGCAAACTTCTGTTCACCAGATAATTCATTGAACACAGAAATTCACTAATAGAAATGTACGAAAATATATGAAAACTAAGGTAAACTCAGAATATGTATGCATAAATTATATGATTTAATAGGTTTCTGTCAATATCTAGTATGTGCATTCAAAAGACAAAAAATATTTTAATGTTTTAACATGCATATCATATTAGCTTACTTCAGTTTCCATAAGAGCCAAAAGATTAAAATTAACATTATCATGTTGATACGTTTTTGTCACTATCAACCACTTTCATGCTTGGCTTTCCCTCACAACTGTTGATTCAAACTTTTCTATCTCCATTTCCTTTGCTGGCTCCTTTTACTCTGGTAACTCTTTAAAGGGTGCTTTCCCCAGTGTTATAGCAACAGCATTCTTTGACTATTCTAAGAATAATAATTCTTTTTATTTCAATAAATGCACATTCATGGGCAATTTCATGTGCTACCATTAGTTCAATAACTATTTACGGTGGAATCCCAAATCATTTATATTTTGTCATGATAGATCTCTTAAGCCTCTAGAAAACTCATATGTTGAACTTCACATGAATTGTTACCACTTCATGCTGAACATAACTAAAAATAAACAAAACTATCTTCTCATGGCTGTTCTTTATATTGACTTCCTTCGTTCCGTGGTGTGACCGCCACAGAACAGTCCAGGCTAAGAACCTCCAGGAGCTTTGCTGTCTCTTCCTTTTCTTTCAATTCCTATATCCAGTGATTTACCACAAAGCCTTGATTCTACCTGTGAAACAGCTCTTGAAATAGTGCTCTCCTTCTTATCACTAATGTTTGTCATTTACTGAGACTGCTTCACTGTCTTAATTGGTCTAACACAGCCTCTTCCTGTCCCAATCTATTCTCCATACTCATCCAGAACTATGCTTCTAAAGCTGAGTCTTCTTTAAGTCACTTAAAAGCCATGAAGACCCACAGTGCCTATTAAATAAAGGCTAGACTTCTTTCTCAGCATGGCTCTATGAGGTTATTCCCAAATCAGTCCAGCCTATATTTCCTGCCCTCATTTCCTATAATTCTTACCTTCTTCCCCTTATTCCAACTACATCCTATAACCTATCAAATTCATCTTGTGGTTCAAAAACAAGCAATACAAATTTACACGCATGTTAACTGATGTGCTGTGGCCATCTTGTAGTAGGTGCTAAGATGATGAGATATTCAATGAGTGAAAAGTCTGTTAACTCTGGAGAGTGAGCCCCAGTTTATAAATTATTACGTAGTTACATGCTATTGTCATTGTCTATTTCTTTTACTTTCAGGAAGTCTTATTTAAACATCCTGACTCTGTGTGCTGTGGGACAGTAGAATGGTTTCTGTCCACACTTTGACTCATTGATGAAAGGCATAGTTATGTCCGTAACCACCGGATCAAGAATGGTGGAGGCAGCAAGGAGTCCCTGAGAAGAAAGTCATTGGGGAAAAAAATCTGAGTGGTAAAGTGTAAGAGAAATCCTTCATGAGAAAAGTATCCCCTCAGTTCTGGTCTTAGAAGATCTGTGTTTTATATTATCAAGGGAAACATTAGTTTTCCTTATAGCTCTGGGCATACGAAGACTTTAGTTCGAATCTCTGCTGCCACTGCCCCATTTCCTCTGATCCTCTTCCTATACAATACGATCCTGGACCAGTGATTCTACCAGTGAGCCGCTCGATCTTAATTTATCTGTAAGGTGATAGCACCTTTTCCCCTATAAATATATTGGAGGATGAAATGAAATCATTTAAAACACCTATAATAGTGCTTGGTATATTAAAAGCATTATACCTGGTACTCAAAAATTATAGCTGTTAACTCCTTCTTGTCTCCATTAATAAGGGACCAACTTTAAATGGGTTCTCTTCTCATCAGATTCCCTTGAACTCTCGGTCCTAACAGAATTAATTTGCCTGTTTATGCAATGACTTCCTGACAGAGCAGGCATATTTCTTTTCTAGATTTATTTTCTGCAGCATAATAGTTTTCTTTACGTTTCTGAACCTCCTGCTAAACAACGAGTACCTTGAAGACACAGTCTGTTTTACTCCTCTTTGTATACCCAGGTATCAAGTATCATAGAAAATGAGTAAGAAATTATCCAATATATAATTTGATAGATTAAAAAATATTTACATTTTGAGGATAATCTGAAGCCAAAAGAAAAGAGGAATATAAGAAAGAATAACAACTGGCTTTCCAAGTGGTATCAACAAAGGCAGATAGAAAGAGCTAATTTAGAATCACTGAATTTTAAACCTGATGGCAGCTATACAATTCCATCTGGTTTAATCTCACTCCCAATGCAATGTTCCTGACAAAATGGCTCTTCAGATTCTGCTTGGAAAGTTCCTAAGGAGTTTTTCCATGATTGGGCAGTTTAATTTCTAGAAATTTCTTCCGTATCCTGAACTGAATTCTACCTCCCATCTTGTATTTGAAAATACAGAAATCAGTTTACTCTCTCTCTATACGAGAGCCCATCCCATATTCCCATCCCAGCATTTCTCCACCTCAAGTATCTGATTTGGAAATTATGGTATGTTTTCATTTGTACATAACTCATTTATCCCTAAGCTTCCTAGAGGAACTAGAAATGGCTTAGTGGTCCTGGTGAATTTTTCTGTTAATCATGTGGTACCTGGTGAGCATGAGAACACAGGCAAGCTAAGTGTATCTTAGCACAAAAGCAAGAAGAAAAAGGACTTCAAATTTGATATTAGGAGGACATTTTTCTTGATTAAATAGATAATTTTGTTTTTCTATTTTGAAAAGATAGTGATGTCAATTTCAAAAATCATGTATTAGCATTGTATTTATAACAAAAATAGATTAATAGATGGGGAAAATATGCCAGGATTTGTAGCAAACTTTTATTTCTTCATCCATGCAATAAGCATTAATCATATGTTTACTATCTTCTAGGGGTGCGCTTTGCCTAAATTGGCATTATCTAAGAGTCACTAGACAATACATATTTCCTTGTCCTAGTAATTAAATTGTTCGAACACATAACAACTATTCCTCTTCATCACATTGATCTCAAACTAAAAAAATAATGGAAACAATATCTGTGATAAGAATAAAGTGTGTATTTTGTTTGTGCATAAAACTAGAGACAACATTTCAGAGACTGTCTCTTTAATTCAATTACCAAAAAGCAGGTGCATTCTGCTCTGAGGTGGTATCTGTCTGATTAAATGTCTGTTGTTAAAGTCGTTTTCCTATGTTCTTTCAAGAAACATAGCTAACCTTTACTACAAATATCACAGTTTATAATGCCTATGTTTTATATACCAGGTGTTATAAAGTAAACATCTCACAAAAATTTCCCCATTCCAAATGATTTTGCCTACTGTATCATTCACATGATTCTGATTTTCATTTAAGTACATGATATGTATAAATACTTTTATTTAGCCTTTTATACCTTATATTCTGTGATTTTGCTAAATGAGTGTAGGTATTTCTGATTTCTGAGGTAAATTCATACAAAAACACTTTATTTCCCTCAAATTATGTAGAAATAGATAGCAAGGATAACAGTCCAAAGGGAAATAACTATTCTCTTTGGGTTTCAATATGTAAAGAAAGAATTCACACTTACATGATAAGCTTAGTTATTAAAACTCATCAATAAAAGATTAGTCACAAGAAATGTTATCTTACTTTGTGTTTTTTACTTAGAATGCAAAAAAAAATAGCTATTTATAAAACAAAACATAGACCAATATGCTTTTTATTTATTTACTTAGGTAAGCATTGGTATATTTTTCAAACACTGCAAAACTGACTTTTACATAATCAGACTCTAGTTTTTAAAGTAATAAAAATGTTGGTCTAGGAATGACAAAAGCTTAATGGGCAGCTACTTGAAAAATAAGTGAACTAAATGAAAACTAATTCAATTATAGGCATTGAGTTTTGATGTATCTTTAAAATATGCCTACTATGAAAATCTTTTGGAATAAAAGTCTTCAAGTCTGTGTAGCCAAATTAGTTGGCTTTGTTCATTAAATATTTAGTTTGTTAAAGACTTCTGTATATTTAATCCATGAAATATTCTATAGATCAATTGCTATTAACAGCCTAATGATGGTTGGTCACATAAATTAATAACCCTAATATGAGTAAAAACAGGGAAAGGTAATTTAAGTATCTAAATCAGGGTTTTATAAGATAATAAGAAAACACATATGAAAAGACTGACCCTAAATGAAAGAGAAATTTTTTTCTGACTTGAGGGTGTTACATATATTTATTCAGTGGGTAATACGGTATTTCTGAAAAATTAGTTTATATGCACTTTACATGCACTATATGAACCATGAAGTGCATATAAACTAATATATACATTATTAGTTAATATATACATTATTGTATGTTGTTTACAAACTCCTAGGTCTAAGTTACATTATCTAGGTGTTTGATTCTAATTCCCTGACTTCTTTGGGCATACACTAAAATATTAATATAATTTTTAAAAAGCAGATACATGGGACAAGCTCCTAAAACTCACTTATAAATCTGTTCTTAGAAAAGAAAAAAAATAAAATAATTAATTCATTCTTTTAACCAGTGTTATGACATGCTATCCTCTGACTCATGAGGTAGAAATGTTAAATTCTGGATTTTGGATTAGTTTTGTTAAAATATAACATCATAAAATAATTTCCACCCCATGCTGTTTTCCCAATGGAGATAAAAATGCTGTTTTACCTAACATAAATGATATCCTGGAAGAGCATACTTAAAAAATATCATGAACAGCTAGGATAGATTTGACCTCAGTGTATATTTCAGGGAAGTTTCGGCAAAGAAGTAAGCTAACATCTAATGTATACTGAGAGCATATGCTTGTGCAGCAAGACCAATTTTTAATGGTTATTTCTAAACGATTCTCCATTACTTTCATATTATATAAAGAAATATGGTAGTATAAAATAAATTGTCAATGACATTCTCTAAAAAACTTATAGAAAAATAATTTATACTGCTTATTCTATTTAATATTTTTAATCAATTGTATTTTATTTAATTTATTTAATTGACATGATTGTTATCTTTTTATAATAATTGTCTATAAATTTTTATTTCTTCACTATAACTAACAAAAGGGTAATAGTTATCTTTATAATAACTAGAATGTATTTTCTCAAATGTACGGAATGCACCTGTGACAACACCTGTAAATAACATTTGTAGTTGCATCAATTTGGACATGTCATAGATGACATTCTCAAGAGCCTAACAACATACTATAGCAAGATTTTAATGCATATAACAAAGCCCGGAAATAACACAGTTTGTTCATATAAAATAAAGGCAAAACCTCAGCATCTGCTTTGTGCCCTGATTATTTACCTGTGGTCCTAAGGGCACCATCCCTCTGGGAGGAGTCATTCTCTGCATTGGCCCACCCATATTGGGATGCCCTAAAATGGAAGCGTAAAGGTATTAGCTGTGCAAGGAGCGCGGGCGCTAACCCTGAGGCTGGTAGTCTTCTCTCTGCTTGCTGTTTAATTCTTCTGTTTATGTTATCAGTGCCACTATGTTATCACCATCATGCATAGTTAAATGCTAGCTAAAACATAAATTGCTTGGCCATGTTATCTGCAAAAACGATTTTGGTATAATTATGGAAGATTTTATTCAAATACAAATTTTATTTAAAAATAAAGGATTTCCTTTCAGATTGTGCACATTTATTTCACTTGTACTTTAAAGTAGTCACCTTGTTGTCGAGTTGGGTCCATTCCACTGGGAAGTAAAGGCTGACTTCCTGGGACACCTCCAAGTGCCTAGTATATTTAGTCAAACAAAACAAAAAAATATTGTAAATATTTATAAAATAAGTGCTTTAACAATTCTCTTTTAAAATTCCTATAGTTACAGAATGCATTTGAGTGCTTTATAGATTTGGTTATATTTCACTTTCATTTATAATTTTTATAGGTGTATATACCTAGTATAAGTTCTTAGTTCTAAAGTTATTACATTTGTCCAATTTTGTGGCAGACAAAATGAGTACTTTGGGGGAACAAATATCTAGGCAAAAAATTGTCCTGCATCTTTTTAATGAGTATAATGTCTTTGTTCCAAGTTAATTTACTAAAGGTACTGAGAGAAGTAATTTTGCTTCTTAAATATGAGCTCTGTTTCTACAGATTATTTTACTCATTTGGGATTGCAAGAGCAGCATTACCAAAATGCCAAGGGGCCAATGAATTTTTTTTTGTAGTCACATTTTCCATAAGAAACTATTCAGAAAAATAATACTCCAATTAAGTTCAAACAAGTTGTCTGTATCAAAAATAACTGGAATGGAAAAAGATGGAGATTAACAAACTGTTTATTTATTTGGGGCGCGATACTGAATACATACTTAACTGCAAGTTCCTATAGTTGTCTGAGCAGTTCTTACAATCCATTGATTTTATGAATTATATATGTATACACATATATACATAATCTTGGCAGTTGGCAAAAATTTATAAAGATTCATTAATTTAACTTAAAGCAGGATAAATCTTGTCCAATTAGTTACAAATTTCAAGTGTTTCAAAAGAAATTTAATTTTAAAGAATTTATGTATCTAGATCAGAACTATATACTTAACAACCACTTGAGAAGAGTAGAGAGTTGCCATTTCTCAAGCCATTTTATATAATTATTTGATTTTTTTCTTTTGCTTACAAGCACACTTAACATATATTGAGTTCCTACTTACCTTTCCAACTTAATTTCTCGCCATTGCCACATGACATTCTAATTTCTAGCCATACAAAATTTCTTTCAGTTTTTTCAACTAAAGCATTCAATCAACAATAATATCTAATTGCCAATCATTAAAAACAAAACAAAATAAAAACTATAAACTAAACTATCTCTCCTTTCAAGGAGCTCACAGAGATTTAAGTTCCTATTGCTGATACTCTCTAATAAAATTCTTTCCTATGTACCTGGTTTGGGGTAAGTTTTCCTCCTATTTGCTTTAAAACATGTATAATTTTTTTAAATGTTCAAACTTACAGAAGAATTATACAAACAGCACAAAGAATGCCTGTATACCCTGACACAGACTGCCCGTCTGTGAACATTTCACCACATTTGCTCCATCACCCTTTGTCCCTCTCTCTCTCTGTACATATACTTTTATCCTAACTCTTTTTCAGAATCACTTGAGAGCAAGTTGCAGACATCATGCCTCCATCGCCCCTAAGTATTGCACAATCTAGCTCTCTGAACAAGGATATTCTCCTACATAACCAGAACACAACTTCTCAAGACAGGGAATCAACAGTGATACAATATTATCATCCAAGCCACAGACCTCATTTAAATTTTGCAATTTGTTTCAACAATGTTTCTTTTTTCTTTCTGGGACCAAGACCTCAACAAATACATTTTGTATTTCATTATCATGTTTCTTCATGTTCTTCCAGGCAGTAATAATTCCTTAGCCTTTGCCTATCATGTTCTCAACAGTTCTAAAGAGAATGGACACTGAATTCTACAGGATGACCTGAAGCCTCTTCATGCCTAGATTAAGGTAAAATTTTCTTATCAGAAATATCACAGAAAAGGTGCCATGCTTTCCTCAGTGATTATATTAGAAGGCACATGATACTGACTCATTCCACTACTGGTGATCTTGATTTTTATCATCTGATTGTGTTGGTGTCTGACAGGTTTCTGTACCATAAAATCATTATGTTTTCCCTTTGTAAATGATTATTTTTAGTGCTGTTCCAAGATTGTCAGTATTGCACTCCTCATCAATCATTTACTAACCCACCACCCTTAGCGTTCACTGACAATTCCTAAGCACTGCAATAGCTGCCAGATGGAGTCTATCTAGGCTTATAAATTGGTATCCCAAGCTTAAGGAGGAGCTTTCTTTCTTTCCTTTCCCTTCCCTTCCCCTTTCTTTTTCTTTCTTTCTTTCTTTTTCTTTCTTTCTTTCTTTCTTTCTTTCTTTCTTTCTTTCTTTCTTTCTTTCTTTCTTTCTTTCTTTCTTTCTCTTTCTTTCTTTTCTTTCTTCCTTCCTTTTCTTTCTTTCTTTCTTTTCTTTCTTCCTTCCTTTTCTTTCTTTCTTTCTTTCTTTTCTTTCTTTCTTTCTTTTCTTTCTTTTATTTAAGACATATGGATTCTTAGCATATTCAGTGGGTTGTAATCTATTATCATCATTCACTTTAATATTCATAAAGGTTCATCATACTTTGAGCATTTCTTAACTGGCAAAAGATGTTCCAGGTTCATTTTATACTTTTTCTGGACTAGCTCTGGAATTGATCTTTTCTCCATTTTGCTCTGATTCCTTCTAGTGAATAACAGTGTATAGACATCAAGATTTGGGTTCTCAAGAGTGTGCATTAGTTGGGTGCATTGTTTTTAGACCCTCTCAGTAGATTCTGAGCTCAAAAATCTATATGTGTATGTGTATATACACATATATCTACATCTATGATTTATATCCTTCCTCCCTCTCTCTCTCTGTATGGTACATAAACAAACCAAAATTTATATTCTCCAACACTGATTCAACACTTCCAACCCCAATCCAAAACCATAGAATTATTTTCAGGTTTCTTCCTATGCTTCCTTCTATTTTCTCCAACAGTGAGAAACCAGCTTTAATTATCTTCAATATTTTTTACTTATTTGCTTAATGAAGGTAATTATTTGTTCAATATATCCTATTTCCCAACCAACAATGACCATTTGTTCTTTCTGCTCCCTCTGTGACTCCTCCCTGCATCCCTGAATGTTTTAGCATGCAGAGAAGGAAAGGCTTTTTAGATGCTTTTGTAGGATCTTATACCTCACTTTCACGGAGCTTAAATATGATCATGGCTTGTTTTCTTCCCTGTACCTCCAATAGACTATAAGCTCTGAGTGTGGAGCCTATCTGTGTCTCTTGGCTCAGAATAATCAATATTTATTGAAGGTAGAGAAGGAATAGGGTTTAGATTGGGCAATTTTAGGAACCACCAGTGATAAACTCATAAGAATGGAATAGACTTCAAAGAGTGAGAAGAAAAAAAGATCAAACATACAATTATTTAGAAATACCTAAAAGAGGTAGGAAAGGAAACTGAAAATGAATAGGTATGAAATTAAGAGAGGAACTAAGATCAACATTTCAGAAAGCATGAAGAGAGTTTCAAGAATGAAGAAGTGGTCAACTCTGTCAAAAGTTATAAAGACTCTTTTTTTAGGTAGGTCTGTATTGCTCTGAACTTCCCTCTCAGGACTGCCTTTGCTGTGTCCCACAGGTTTTGGACTGTTGTACGTTCATTTTCATTTGTTTCCAGAATTTTTTTGATTTCTTCTCTTATCTCTTTATTGACCCATTCATTGTTTAATAGTCTACTGTTCAGTTTCCATGAGTTTGCAAGTTTTTAAAGTTTCTCTTTGAGGGTGATTTCCAGTTTCAAGCCCTTGTGGTCCAAGAAAAAGTTTGGTATTATTTCAATTTTCCTGAACTTGTTGAGGCTTGCTTTGTGTCCTATCATGTGGTCTATCTTTGAAAAACTCCCATGAGCATTTGAAAAAAAATGTGTATTTTTCTTCTTTGGGATGTAAGGTTCTATATATGTCAGTTAAGTCTATTTGATTCAGTGCGTCATTCAGCTCCACAATATCTTTATTGATGTTTTGTTTGGAAGATCTGTCCATTTTCAAGGGGGTGTTGAAATCCCCTGCTATCAGTGTGTTGTTGTCTATATCTTTTTTGAAGTCGTCCAACAATTTCCTTATTCAAAAGAACCTATGCACCCCAATGTTCATAGCAGCACAATTTACAATACCCAAGTGTTAGAAGCAACCTAAATGCCCAGCAGTAGATGACTGGATCAAAAAACTATGGTACACTTACACAATGGAATACTACGCAGCAGAAAGAAAAAAAGAACTACTAAACTTTGCGACAGCATGGATGGAACTAGAGAGCATTATGCTAAGCGAAATAAGCCAGGGGGGCAAAAGACAAATACCATATGATCTCACCTATAAGTGGAACCTAACAAACAATACAAAGATGCAAGGAAAATAAGACCAGCAATACTGAAAGGAAAAGAAATCAACAGAGACAAGAGAGAAGGGGGGAGGAGGGTGGGGGAAAAGGAAGGGAAGGGGGAAAGTCAAGGAACATATAGCAAGGACTCATGGACAAAACCAAAGGGGAAGAGCTGAGGGAGGATGGGAAGAGAGAGGGGGCAAGGGAAAGTGGTTGGGGGAAGGCAGAGACAAATGTAGTTGAAAAAATAAATAAATTTTTTAAAAAAGAAATAGGCAAGAAATATACTAAAACAGTTTTAGTTTCAACAAATAATAAAGGAACAATTAAAATAAAAAAAAGTGATAAAGACTCAAAACAAGTTAGACAGAAAAAGTCAAGAGCCATATGATTTTACTTACATGTAATATGTAAAACTGAAAGCAACAAATGATCAAATAAGAAAAACAAAAAAAAAACCCCAAAACTCATAGACACAGACAACAGTATGGTGGTTACCAGAGGGAAGGGGGTTGGGGAGGGGAAGTAAAAGGTAAAGGAGGCCAAATATATCATGGTGGAAGAAGGGTTGACTTTGGGTGGTAAACACACAATGCAATAGGCAGATAATGCCACCCCAATAAATATAAAAAGACATTCTTAGACAAAAATAAGTGAATGAGGAGGAAGACTGAAAATATATGACTAATCAATATTATCTTCAACTGTGAGTTTGAAGTTCTTGCTTTTTAAAGTCTCCAAGTGACTAGAGTTTTACACTCTGGACGTAGATTCTGAATTTCTAGGTCTCACTGGAGATAACATGAGTTATCATTGGAAACCACTTTCTTCAAAATTTTACTTTTTGTTGCTTACTGAATATCAGAACAATTGAAAAGTCTGTTTCTGTTTCTAGTCATCATTTAAAAATATATCATAATCCTACAGAAATCTTGATCAATATCAAGATTGATAGAAATTTAACTCTTTAGGCCCCAGACTTTGTCTTTTAGAATAAGTCAAACCTCTAACTTTTAAAACTTTTTATAAATTCTGGGATGACCAAAAAGGGCATCTACAAGGTCATAATCACTGCATTCTTTAAACCTTTAATATCAGGGGAAAAACAAATTTATATATCACATCTTATCATTATTTTCATATTTTTAACAGGCTAAATGTGCTCCAGGCTTGTTTAATAAAAAAATTTGGCATACATTCTTCCTGCTATAAAAGATCCTTCTGACAGAGAAATTAACATTCACGATGAGGGTGTTTAATATAAATAAGCATAATATTAACAATATACACTTGTGAAAGTATATTTGTGTGATGAATTGTGCTAGGTTCTTTATATTTATTATGTCACTCAGTGCTTACAACAGTACTATGAGGCTATTATTAATTCTTTTTGATCATAAGAAACTGAGGTTTAACACATAAGTAATTTGTTAATTTGTCCATAGTCATACATTGGTAAGTTGCAAAGCCAAGGCTTCAGATCAGATCAAAATACTCCAAAAGTTCTAAAAGACAAGTTTTAAATTCTAGAATTTAAAATGGATGAAATACAAAATTTTAATAAAAAAGAAATAATTAAATGAAGGAATTTCTTGCTTCATAAAATTATTTCATTTAAAAGGGTGTGAAACCAATGCTAAGTCCCTCTAGGAACTTAAGATTCTGGTGAATATACACCAGAGTATTTCCTTGAATACCACTACACAGTCTACTCATAGAGACTAAATGCTCACCAATGAAGAAAAAATTTATTAATTTTTCAATATTTTTATGATAAAATTCAGTTAACAATTCTGATATACCCAAAATTTTAATGGATCTCCTCAATGTGAAATGAAGTAGAATAATGTAATAAAGAGAACTTCGAACTAGAAGGGATTTTAGAAATACCCGAGTCCACTCTCATTTTAATGGTAAAAATACCAAGACCCAGAAAGGGTAAGTGACTTGCTCAAAGTCAAACACTACTGCTGGGCACCGCTGGAATTTGGGCCTAAGATACTTCACATAATGAAGGTCCTTTTGACAACATCACTGTCCTTTTTTTCTATAAAAAGCAGTAAAAATAGAAAATATATTAAAATACAGAAATTTTACATTCAGTGTAAGAAGAAATTTGTCTCTAAAACACAACTCACCATTTGATATATATTTACTTATTTTTCTTTTTTCCATAGCTCAACCACTGTAACTGCACTAATACTTGTAGCACTTTGGCACATGTGGCAATTTAAATTAATGAAGTTAAAATTTTTGTTCCTCAATCTCTGTAACCACATTTTAGGTGTTCAAAGTACAATACTAAAGCTACTGCATATGAGAGTGCTGATAGAGAATATTTCTACGATCCTAGAAAGTTGTGCTGGGCAGTGCTGCATTAGAATGTTAGATTAGTTTGTTTGTTGATGCAGCTCCGCATCTAGAATTGTGTCTGGCAAATAGTAAACCTCAAGAGATATTTGTTGAATGATTGAATATTTCTAAAGGAAATTTTGTACAGCTCTATGAAATGTTCAATCAAATATATGGCAATGCATTTTTTTTTGTATTGGCTTATTTCCAAACAGGGCATATCTGTGACAAAATGGATTTAAAATAATTAGATATGTTTTGGTGAAGGTAATAAACACTGTACCTTCACCAGCTCTGTGTAACTATAGATTAAATTGAGTAAGACTGCACAGCATTCACTATGTAAACTTTTCTTAGTTTGGGAAGGAGAATGAATTTTTTTTTGTTAGACACTGAATTTGTTAATTTCCTTTGTTCTACAATGATAGAAAATAATTGGAAATACAGATATCTCAGGGTATACACAAAATTCAAATTTATAAAGAAATAATACATTTTAATTGTTTCATTAGATTTCACATAGTGATTTAAATACATTAATAGTGTAATTATTACTAAGAAACAAATAAATAAGGAGATACCAATTGATAGGAATATTTTGACTGGCAAAGGAAGCTACTTTATGTTTTCATCATTAACCACTAATTTACATTAAACACATGCAACATATTTAATTTTTAAAGTTAGACATTTGTTATAGTTATCCTTATAATTTTAGCTATTAGACTCCTACTATTTACTCAATGTAGAACATATTTCTCATTATGCAGCTGAAGTTCCTCTCCTACATTTTCATACTGATATCACTAAATAAAAGTCAAATTCTACATGAAAAAACTTTCCATAATCAGAAATTATTGGTAAAGGACATGCTAGGTATCATTCATCCTTTATAAGAGAATATATGAAAAAGAGTAAGTATGTAGTTTGTTTAAAACACCTTGGTTATATGGGGATACAGTAAATTTACTTCAGTATACAAGTGAATGTGCCGACAACTTTTTTTTTCTGCTCAAATGCTGATTTGTTCTCTATCTGAAAAGTGATGAAGTCTTTTTAAGATGGGCCTATCCTCAGCATCCATTATGTTTTTCTTTTTATAATGTAAAAACTATACATTCAATATTAATAAAGAATGCTCATATATTGAATAACCAGAACTAATATTTTTTTCGAATCACAAATTATTACCAGCTCAATGAAAATTTTAAAATATAGAAAATAAAAAAATCACTCATAATCCTACCACCTAGAAATAAAGGATATGATCTTTATACCCTTTTTGACAAATGTGTGTATATGGAGGGGATAGGTCAGTGAGGGAAATTTGCTGAGTACATACAGTGATATAGCAAAGGTGATGTACTATATACAACTTGTGCCTTCTTTTTCACATTTGAATTAGCATTTTAGCATATCTATAAATTTAATTCTATAGCATGCCTTTTAATATCTACATACTATTTCACCATTTAGATATACCATAACTTATTTAACCACTTATCTATTATTGAACAAATATCTTTGTGAGAGTTTCAGTAAAATAGTTTGATGTAATGTGCTTTTAGAATACTGAAATCAGTTTTAGCATATAAAGTGATTCCTTCTTTCTTTCTGCTGCATAGTACTCCACTGTGTAAATGTCCCACAGTGTTTTGATCCACTCCTTTACTGATGGGCACTTAGGCTGTTTCTAGCACTTGGCTATTGTAAATAGCACTGCTATGAACATTGGGGTGCATAGGTTCTATCGAATTGTTGTACCATATGAGCTGACTCATAAGTGGAACCTAATCAACAAAACCAACCAGTAAGCGAAAAACCCCTAGAGACATGGAAATAAAGAAGAGACTGACAGTGACCAAAGGGGCAGGGGACGGGGAGATCAGGGGACAGGAGGGGAAGGGGCAAGACACACATGTAAAGGACCCGGGGACAAGGACAGCAAGAGGGGAGAATTGAGAGCAGAAGGGAGAGGGGAGGCAGGGCTGGGAGAGTAATGGAGGGAAAAATGGGAACAACTGTAACTGAATAACAAAAAAAGAATATAAAGTGGTCAACAGCATTAACTATGTGTTATTTCAATTCACATGTCTGTTGACAGAGTTTCAGGAATGGTCAGAAATAGAGTATAAATTCTCAAAATTCTACAGGATCAATAAATCAGTAGTTTATTCTTGGTTTCACTCATTAACAGTTTGTATTTCTGGCTGCTGTGGTTTTCCTCATTACAGTGGTGAATGAATATTATGAGTTTTTCCAATTAGACATTTTATCTGTGAGAATGATAAAGACCTGCTTTACCCTGGGTTATGGATACTTCAACACCAATAGTCCCTTCTGACAGTTGAACCAATTCTAGTGTAAAATTGTTTACACTAGAATTGTTAAAAGTGGGTTTTTTTGGACTTAATGCCTGTGTTTCATACGTTTTCTCATATATATTTCTTCTTTGCTAAGTTGCATATTTTTATAGTTTAACTTTTCTTTCATCATTTTAGAGACTATTACTCCATAAATGGCATAGTGATATTATACCATACCCCAAACACCCAGTCCTATGAATATACAAACATTATAAACATAAACCATTGTTAATTTAGTCAGGAATCAATAAAAACCATCTCAGCACAACTTATATTAAATGCTATAGTCTAATCATCAGTAATTATAAATTCTGAAGGATCTGTTTATTAAAGGAATGTCTTATTTACATATTCAAAATGAGTCAACACAGTTGAAGATGATATTTCACTTTTTATTTTCTTAGATATAATCCAATGATAAAACCAAATTTAATTCACTTATGACTACTATAAATAAAGACCAAATAAAATATATTTAATATATTTGTGTTTTTGTATTCATCATTTGAGTTAATCACAAAAAACAGTTTTGCCAATTCTACTTTAATGACTACATAATGAAACTGAAGAACCATTTTGTTGCTTTAAAGGGTCATGCTCCTAAATGTTAAACATTTTCTAAAACTGTATGTTTACGGGCTTAATTTGCTTAGACAATTATACTTAAAATGTTATAAATGTAAATTATTATAATTTGAAAGTTAGATGATTGAACTAATGAAGTTTATGTATCTGTTGGGGATGGGTGGGCAATAAGGAGCCACTTACAGGAGAGTACAGGTGTCTTAGAGTATCTTTAGGTAAAGACTGTTTAAAATTCTTGAGGAAAAAGAGCCTGCATTATAACTCTTTATCACCTACTTTTTAATTGCCTTTTTTATAAATCCAAATGTAGTATAAACTTGCTCTTTAAAAAGAAATCTAGATTTACAAGTCCACATCCTCCACCAACTCCCTCCACTCCCTAAAAGTGTTCCATTTGGTCAGTCTTTATAGGTACGGAGTGTCTGACAGTGTCTTATACGTAACAGGCATTTCAACATCAAATGGATGTGACTCCAATAATTCTGTCAGATTTTCATCATTAATATGGAATATATAAGGTCAAAAAACTCTAACAATACCCTTGCGCAAGAACTTCACATTTCTTTAATTCAGATTTTCAGGAACCTCTTAGGTATATGTAATATAAAAAGTTATGAATGGGATGTCTGAAACACCATAAATGCTTTCTAAAATATGCAACTTTTTTCTTTGAAAAGATATTTAAAAGACTCAGGCACTTATATAAGTAGATCCGATTGTCAATATATAGAGGTTCACCCACAGAGAAAATAAAATTCCCATATGTTCGAACACTTGGCATCTGTGTACGTCCCTTTCCTATTTCATGCCGTGTTCCCAGGGCCCTATGCTCTGAATGCAGATTCAGTCTGAAGGAGAAAACTCCTCCAGCTACTAATGAGGGGACGTCCAGAACTGCTTCCTGCTTAAAGTTGTCCCCTGGGGGTGAGTGTGGGTGCTGGCATTCCTTACTGTGCACTACAGACAGACAACACGAGCAAACTGGGACATTTCAAGGACACTGCATAACTTCAGGAAGAGTTGAGAGAGAGGAAACAGACTGTGCTCTAAAATGTTTTAGGAAATGCAACTTTCTTTTATTTTTGGCCTGGAAAAGAGTGGAAATAGAGAATAAGAATGAAAAAGAAATTATTGTGGATTTACTTTGAATCTGGGAAAATGCTGATGTATACAAATAACAGAAATAGAGGAAGTGACAAAACAATTATCTTAATATAACTATTCCATACAGTTAAGCATTTAATTTCTTTTTGTGTTATCTGTATCTTTAATTTAAACTATAAACGCCTTCCAAGTAAAAATTGTGTTTTATTTGCTTTAGCAAATAAATATTTATGATGTTGATAAGCTATTTGAGGACAAATGTTTATAAAATCACAGAGCTCTTGTAAATAAAAAGTCTAATAGACCTATTGTTAATTATTTATTAATAGCTCTAACCCTTCTAGAAGCAGTTAATTTTATGTCTGGTATGTCAATATAATTTGACAAAATCAATATAAATGTTATAGCCATGATATTGAAAATATATTTAGAAAATAAACCAAAGTATGTTCATGGAAAATTTTATCGCCATCCTTTAAATCAGAGTATAATCAGCATTTAAGAAAACTGTCCATATTTAAAAGTTAGGTTCAAAGTAAATGGTAGACTCTGAGGTTCAGCAAAATTTTCTTTGTAAAAATCCATATAGTAAATATTTTAGGGTTGCAGGACATATGTAGTCTTTATCATGATCACCCCATCTTCGTTTGCAATGTGAAAGAAGCCATAGAAAATACATAAATGAATTATATATTCACAATTAAGTATAGCTGTGTTCCAATAAAACTTTATTTACTAAAACAGTCATCCAACCTATGGACTGTAATAGGCCAACCCTTGAAGTAGATTATGTATTAATACAAGTAGCATTAAATGGGATAGAGAAAGGATAATTTAATCTTTTTATAGGTAAAAAGTATTTGTGACATTTTCCAGATCTTCATTGATTCTTAAAATAAACAAACAAACAAACAAACAAAAAACTTAAGTAGTACATAAATCTTACCTGGTTAGGTATCCTCAATGGGGGCCTTGGACCGCCAGGGTACCGAGGTGACATAAAAGGCTATTAAAATAAAACAAACAAATAAACAAAACCAAACCAAAAAAAAAAAAGCACAATGTAAAATACAGATCTGAAAATAAATGGCCTAAAAATTTTTAGAACTATACAAATCATAAATCAATTTACTTCCATATGCAATTGTTTTCAGTAGAATACATGCTTTTAAGAAAAATTACCACTGTATTTTATTTTTTGTAGATTATCTGCAAAATTTTTTAAGAAAATTGTAAAAATACCAAAAATGACTAAAGTAACTAAAATTTTTAAAATGTGAATTATTACTAAGATAATGATATCTAACTGGCAAAAAGAATTAAGTAATGTAGGCAATTGAATCTCAGTAAAGACTTCAGGAAGAGGCTTACTGGCTGCATCATTATACAAATTGGGTTCCAGATATATACTTTTGATTGAATTATCCAGTTTGGTTATCAAGTTCATGTAAAATTTTAGAGTTTCCAAATTTCTTCACCTTTTCTTTTGTAGCTCTGTTTAAAATGGTAAAGATATTTCTTTTCCAAGAGTCACTGTGGTTAAAAGAGCTCTGGCTTTACTTAAGGGTTAGTTATGATTCAAAATTGATTATAAACTTTCAAGTAGAAATTGCTTTGTATATTTTGAGACTAACAGATTATGAAGTGTGTATTTTTAACAAAAAGTGGTCTCATATTAAAATTCTATTCAATTCATTTTGTTAGATGAATCAGAAGCTGCTAAGATATGTTGACTGTCAGTCCAAGAACTGTCTGAAAACATCATTAAAGTATCATTTTAATGATTATTCAATGTTGAGTGGAAGGAGAATATGTTTGATCAGCCATATTAGGGCACCAAAAGTTTTTAAGTTATTCCTCAAATTATTAAAAATTCCTTTTTTATTTTCTATAAACAGTAGAAAAATACTATTTAATTTTATCAAACTACATAGTGTACTTAAATGTAAGATTATTCCTTACATTGAATAGAAGCAAATTATTAACGCTAAAGTATTGACTATTACAAAGTAAAATATTAAGAATGAATTTAGATAAATAAGAATCAATTTAACAAAGGCTTGGGCAAGATAGAGTTGTAGTATTTTACATAATATAATTCCACATTTATAATATATTTTCTAAAAACATATTTAGAAATTAGGCCTGTAGTTCTTGGCTACATATATTTCCCAGGGCTATTTTAAAAGCAGCATCTGAAATATAAAATCCGAAAATATTTATGCTATAGAGAATTTTTATTTTTTACTTTTTAAAAATTCATTTGGGTGACATTGGTTAGTAAGATCATATAGGTTTCAAGTGCACATTTCTAAGATACATGATGTGTACATTGTGTTGTGTGCCCAATTATTTTTGTATAATATCTTCTGGAGGGTCTTGACAACCAATAAGAGGAACATTAGAATTAGGTGAGGAATTTGGCTTTTTGCTTATTGTGGTCTCACATATTAATGTATTTCTAGGGTATCATTTTAAATGAACAGAAAAGGTGGATTATTCAGGTGATAACATCATCTGATAAAATGTAAGTACATTTTCCAAGTTTAACATTTAAAAAATGCCTAGTTTACACATATCTGATCAAAGATGTTTCTTTTTTATCATTTCTGAAACTCTACCCTAAACCGGATTAGTTAAGTATAATGCCAACTATTTAGGAATGTATTCCAATATTCATACTCCCTCTGCTATTTTCCTAATACCAATTTCATTTACGAAACTGTTTTTTCAACTTCTGGACTCATTAAAAAAATTCAATAATTAAATGTAGTGTTATTGAAATCCTAGAATGGTTGCCTTTCTTTCACAAAGAGAAGTTATATGACATACTCATGAATCCAAAGTATAATTTCTATTTAGTTTTTCAAACATGAAGAAATAAAAATGGCTTACTAATAATTGTTGTCTATAATAAATTCACTTTGAAATGGAATATGATGTAGAAATTGTTAAAAAATATTACTAAATACCAAATGCTGAGTTAAACATCGAGAAAATTTATTTCAAATGGCTTATTTGAAACAGAGCATTTGAGGTTTTCATGTTCTTCTGAACATAAAATGATGCTATGGTGTTAATTTAAGGAACTATTTGAAAAGAGAAATTCTTCTGTGTGTATGGCACTGTGAATAAATGCACTTTAATGGGGTTGCGGCATTCTCCTCTCTGACTGGGAGACGTCATCACGGGACTGCCGAGGGGAGGAAGCAGCGCGGGTCGTAGCTGGGACCCTGCACGTCCTGGCAGAGGGAGACTGCGAGAGAGACACACACCGTCTCTTTTGTTATTCCTTCTGTGTGCTTTCCCCCAAGGCATTCAAATTTATGGTTTATTTTTTTTTTTTGGCAGAGAAAAAAGAAGGAAAACCACTTATTAATTCCTGTCTATTGTATATAATGAAAGCAAAAAATGACAAAAACCAGTTAATTTAGATTTAAAAATCTACTACTTTTACCTAAAATGTAATGACTGCTATAGGTAAAGCATTTTAAATATTAAAATAATGTTGTTATAAGCTTTTAATATCCAGATTGATTCATACAGTAAATTATCTGGTTAATCATCTAGGTTCTCAACTGCCTACTCGTTGAGTTATAGACACAGCAGCAGAACCCAAAAAGAGTTTGCATGCTAGCAACTGAGAATATTCTATACAAACACTTGTACTTCGCTATTCAGAAGTAAGCTTGCTTTCAAATATAATGTTAGATATTGAAACAAATTTAAATTATTTATGGTAAAATGTGAATCTAAGAGATTACCTGCTAATAATATGAAGTACATCTATTGGCAGACATGTGAGTACTCTCTGCACTAATAACCTTGGAAGAACATGTTCTTCATATTTGGGACACAATTTTTTTAATAATTTGGGCATCAAAACAATTTGCATAAAGGTGTCAGGAGGTGAATCAATATTTTAATTGGAAAAGCCTTCCCCTTGAAAAAGTTATTTATACTGCGTGTACAAAGAAACATTTGACTGGAAGTGAAAGACCTGGATTCTAGCTTTTGTACCACTAATTAATTAGCAGATGGGTCCCTAAGAAAATGAACTTTCAGGGCTTGAGTCTTCTCAGCTTAAAATGAGGGAGTTGGACTAGATGATCTCTAAAGTTCCTTAGAAAAATCAACAAAATAAAAGCCCATGATTCTGTGTTGATTATTTCCAGCATTACCCTTGGCTATAAATATTAATATATTTGTAAATATCTACCAGTATTTGAAGTGGGGGGGTAGCCTGGGGGATGGTGTGATAAGCATATGCTCCTAAGGCACAAACCGCCTTTACTGAGGAGCTGCAGACACCTATTTCCATGCTTTCCAGAGGAAAAGGGAAACTCCAGTTAAAGAAAAAAAAATACTCCAACAAACAATTATGCTTTGTTCAGATCAAAGGTTAATAGGGAGAATTTAAAAAGTTGCACTTATTGATTAAAATGTATCCTAGAGATTAGTTCACTCAACAAATATTTATTAAATACCTACAAAGGCACTATTTTAGTGGTTGGACATATCAGTGAATAAAGCAGATAAAGATCACCCTGCTGCTTAGGATTTTTCAAGGTTCAGTCTTGTAATTAATAGAAGAAACAATTTTCTGGGAAAATTGTTTTTTACTATCAGTCCACTAATCTGGAACAAATAGAATGTTCTTGTCACCAAATGGCAAGTATCAATGAAAACCCAAAGAAAACAATATTTCAATCTGGTGCCTTCCCTCAAAAGTCATATGACATCATCTCTATTTGATAGAACATGTAGTGCTATGAATGACTGAAAATCAAAGTTATGCTATTTAAAAAGTTTTCCAAATTAGACAAAACTCACAGAGTAAGATTCTTTATGATGTGGTGAATTGAGTAGTACATGTAGCACTGCGACATACGGAAATTACATTTACAGAAATAAATTCTTATTTTTACATGTTTCAGTTGTCTGCCTGGAATGACTGGGATAAACCAGAGTGAATACAAGTATACACAAAGCCAGAAAATCAATAAATATTTGATGACTAAATGAAAGGGAAAAAACAGAAATACAACTCAAGTGTCCATTTCCTCCAAATGGTCTTTTAGAGAAATAAACACAAAATTTGTAATCATAATTTATTTCATTATAAATATCACTCAATTTTAAAGGATTATTATTTCCCATTATATCAAGAATTATTCATGGACTTTAAACTTCAGCTTTTCCTAATTCTTCTTTTCTAAAGAGAGATTTCTCTTTCTTCTTTGCCCGTTCTGCTAGTGGAAAGTAGTAGTCTTCTTTTTATTTGGTCTTTCATAAGCCCTTAGTGTTTTATCTCAATTCCCTAAGAATCAGAAATGATCAGCTCTTTCCTCACACTTGTTGAAGGTACATTTCTCAGTCCAATTCTTTCCTTCTCTGAAGACCCCAGACCTCCCTGCCAAGGGAATGGTTTTATAAATCATTTACTAATACTAAAATAACTGGTGATAAAAACCATTTAAAGTCCTTACTTCTCTGACTATATACAAAATCCAGCTGGACACTTTAAATGAAACATTGTTCAAATGTTATCAACTTTGTTAATATTTTCTAACATTAATAGTTCCTAAAAAACCTCTAAGTATGATTTATCAACAGGAATATTCTCTATTTCTTGAGATTACTCTGTACTCTCTCTGCCAAGTAAATTTCTATTAATCCTCTGAGGGCCAGTTCATGTTATTTCCTCTTTAAAGAATCTTTCTAGTCTCCTTTCCCTCTACGTCCTTAGTGCTTTGTTTATACCATTATCATAGCGGTTTTAGTACACTGCAGTGTAATGTGTACCTTGGTACGTAGAAAATCCACTCCAGAGAAAAAAGAACAAAAAACTGTGTCAGGGCAAGTCATTACCTTAATGCGAGGCTGCAAAATGTAATTTATCCATAAAATAAAATTGATATCTTCTAGAATCCTTAAAATTGATGTAGCAACATATAAATCACCTTGAATCTTATTTTAAATATTTCAACATGGCTTTAGAAACTCTTTAAATCTTAGTCTTTAAGAACAAATTGGTAAGAAAGAAAATTTAAAAACATTAAAAAATAAAAGGTTCTTTAAAATGCCAATCATTTGAAGCCCTGGCTGGTGTGGCTCAGTGGATTTAGTGTCAGCCTGTGAACTGAAGGGTCACTGGTTGGGTACGAAGTCAGGGCACATGCCGGGTTGCAGGCCAGGTCCCCAGTTGGGAGTGTGCATTGATGTGTTTCTCCCTCTCTCTCTCTAAAAGTAAATCAATAAAAATCTTTTAAAAATGCCAACCATTTAAGCACTTTCTATATACTCTTTTATTTTTATGAACATAATTTAGAACATATCAATGAGGAAGAGAAGAATAACACTAACTTCTTAGAGTGGACAAATGCAGCATTTAGTTTATGGTTCTGAAAATTTAGAAGTCTGAGGTATATTCTAGAATATGTAATTATGCAGAATTTATGTAATTTAAAGTAACTTAGAATTTGTTTTGAATACAAAATTATTCATGTAAAATTTGCTTCTAATTTTGAAAAGAATAATATCTTTCTAACTGAAATACTACACAATGACCAAGTTCATGAAAATATGAACTTACAAAACAATTTTACGAGTGAGCACTTACTTCAAAAATAACTTCTTCACAAAATCACTTAAGTTCTCCAGGTACTTTGTTGTAAAATTACACTAAAGTCTGATATATAATTTTATTTGAATATGCTTTTTTGACATATTTTTAGAACAGAGAGTTTTACTTTTTAGATTTTACTAGTTCAACCTCTTTATTTTATGTGAAACAAAAAAGACCAAATTTCTTCACTGCCACTTTAGTTTTTCACTGCTGTAACATTCTGCTACAGTAATATATTTATAGAATAAAGGTAGGTATACATTCCTCATTCTTATACCCAACTGACCATAAATACATTGTCTGACTTCACACTTCCTCACAGGCCCCTCAGCAACCATGCAACCACTCACGTAATGCAGACTCCTTTCCCCTGGCTACCACTCAACCATGAAAAGCTGAAGAGGCTGTGGTATTTCAGGTAAGCAAGTTAATTTGCATATAAAGCACTAATTAGCATGTGATCTTGATTCACTGGGCTAAAAGAAATGTGATAACTGAAATAAAATCAATTTAGTAAGCTTTATCTCTCTTCTCTTGCACATTTTTGGTGGTGTTTTGATAATATGTGTAGTCTTTAGTTTGTGTTTTTAAAGTCAAATGCCAACAGGAAATAGTCGAAGCTGGATGGGGAATGGTGGTAAACGGATGTGGTGGTATTAGAAAAATACCATCATTATAATCAAACTGTTCATTATAATGTGATAACTTCTAATGAGGTTCAGGAAGAAGGAAAGGTAGCAGTGAGCACATTACAGAGCAGCATTCAATACATATTTGGTTGGTTCTGTAGCTGGCTCCTTGACTAAGTGATGAGCAATATTGATGGGAAGACTGTAAAAAACAGAATAAGATATAATAAAGTTTTGTTCTTGTGTTTAAAATCTCACCTGTCTAGTTTATTTTAAGAAATATTGTCTTGTTAAAAATAGGTAATATCTATTGATATTGTAACTGTAAGCCACATTGGCATAGTATACCTAGTTTTCTAGTGGGAAGATGTTTATAAAATATGTGTAGAGGGGGAAATTCTGCTTGCTTAAGTAGAATAAATTATGTCTTCCAGAGGACCTAATAAAAGTAGGCAATGAACAAGTATTGGAGATCCCAAGAAGATGGTGAGTTATAATTACAATATGCATATCAACAACATATAAGAAAACTTATAATTTAGATGACTAATAAGGCCTTGTATTCTATTCTACTGCTTTGAGGTTTCTCTTACTATTTCTGGGGTGTCAGAGTTGAAAATAATTCTTAGGCAGTTTTACAGAGTACCAATATTTACTAACCACTCTTTGGTATAAAGAATGTCAGGTTAATATATGTATGATTTGGCAAAGAAAGTGTGGTAAGTTATTGATTTTTTTCTGAAGCAATTGATTGTTCTTTTCCATATAGCAGCTCATCTCTCAGTTGTTTGTCTCATAAAGTGCAGTATTTATATGTGGGACACAAGTCAAAAAGCTGTAATTCTTAGGTCGCAGAAACAACATGTTTTTAGCTGAAGGAGAACAAAATTTGTCACTCCAGAATATGCCTCTGTGGCATACTGATTATTTTAAGCTGGTTATTTTTAAGAAACTAAAGACTAAGGAAGAACCTTCGACCTTCCCCTAACTGCCTAAAAAAATTAGATAAAGGACCTGCTCCAGAAAGGGAGTTTTCATTAAAGACAACCACAGTTTAATATGAAGTATTAAACTTCATATTAATGAAATTTAATATGAAGTATTAAACTTCATATTAATGAAGTTTAATATGTGTGTGCAATAAGGAGGAACTTAGCAAGGACCTTTGATCAAAGTCCTCTCTGTATTCCATTGTTAAAGATGGCCCAGCAAACATTTGTTTATCAAACATTTATTTTACCATCTCCATGTGAATTGTGAATTGTTTTCCTTCCCTGTGAAGTCTCAAACCACTAACTCTCCCCTAACCCCCTTCTCCTTAGCTCAAAATGACATACAAGCTTCAACTGCCCAGGAATAGGAGAATCTCAGGTCTCATATTCTTACATACATATGTAGTAAATTTAGTTATTTTCACCTGTTAATCTGTCTCATGTCAATTTGATTATTAGACCGGCCAGAAGAACAGGGGAAAAAGGGAAAATTTCCCCCTCCCCCACACAGCTTACATGTTTTCTTTCCATTATGAAAAGGCTCTTCTAAGTAAGAACATTAAACATTGTACTTTCCGAATATCAAACTGTCTTTAGCACATAACCATCTTTAGTTAAAAAATCTGTTAGAAAGTGGTTATTTGCCAAAAAGTAATATGCTTCCATCAACATTTAGCAAAACCACAAAGTACAAAGTGATATAGAGCCTGATAAAATATGGCTTATCTTCAGTAATTATATTAATTACATAAAGATTAAGTATCTACCTTAATTGGTCCTGGGAAGACCTGGCTTTAGACAGATTTAATCTTTCTTCTGATATTTTGATGTACTGTTTCAAGCAAACACAGGGAATAAGACACATTCCATGATATAAAAATTATTCTAGTCTCTTTCAAGGGAAAAATGTACAAACATAATTTTAGAAAATGATAAATATGGCAGATTATGATTATTTATTTATAGTCCTGGAAAGGTAAAACAAATATATTCAATGTAAGATTTAAACAAAAGCATAAATATTTTTAAAAACTAAATATTACTCTTTATTCATTCTGTGTCAATTTTTTAGTTAATTCAATTCCCTTTGTTGTACAAGATTTTTCTATATAGATTTCTATTCCCTATTTTGCTCTTCTATATTTGCCTTAGGAAAAACTATCATTTTATTAAATGTGCTAAGTTTCTTGAAGCCATGTGCTACAGAGAATATTATTTTGAAAAATCATTACAGAATGTTGTGATGTCAGCATTTCATTTCAATATCTTAGACATATTAAGGATATTCACATATTTTTATATTTATAATTCCATGAGATGTTTCATGAGATTTCTTTATGAAGTTTTTTTATGTAGAAAAGTAATGAAGCATAAATTATGCATCAAATGAATTTTGCCCAAGTTACTTTACAGTTCTTTTCTGTTCTTCATGAAAATCTCCATCAGACATTACGGACACTCCAGTGGATAAGACACTCTTCATTATCACATTTTAATTCCAAATAGTATTAAGCTAATTTAGCTCACCAAATGACATACTTGTGATGGCCCAGTCTGCTGATAAGCATAAATATGTGGTTTATCTCTCATACATCTTAAATATTCTATTATTATCAACACAATTAAAACAACTTATAAAATAACTGTAAAATATTAACAGATCCAGTTTCCTAAATGTTACTTTGGCAATTCAGCAGAGAGTAATATTTAGGTTGATTCCTTTGATGTGGATTTAGTCCAAGCATCAAAACTGCTCACTTACCTTATGGGTCTTTTCAAAAAGATTCTATTCCTGAAGGCTTCACTGCCGTATATTAGATATAGGTGTGAGGCAATGGACTTGTGGATTGTGAATGGGGACTATGCTGGCTGCTGGTCCAATAAACTATAAAAGTTTGATATTATTCTATAAAAAACTTTAATAATTTGTTTCAGATCAACTTCTATTCACAGACACGCAGAGACACATTTTTTGGGTGTCTGTGGGACAAGCAGCTGGAGCCCCGTGCAAGCTGAGTCTGCCTCTGTGCTGTTTCCCACGACTGACTGAAGTCACAAGGACGGACCAACCTACATTAGTGTATTAAAAAGACAACTACAATGGGTATGAAAATAAATATTTGAGATTTATTATTTAGGATAAATTATCAGCTGACTCAACCAAAGAAGAAGGTAAAACAGTAATTTTTAAGAGTCACTCTTAATTTTTCATTAAAGAATGCAAAAGTGTCCCCTTCCTTGTTTTCCTTATTTTATACTATACTTCCATATAACTCATTCCAGATGCAAGTGTGTGAAACAGGTAATTTGTCTAAATGTACCATTGCAAAAGAAAGATGCTACTTTTTTCTCATCCTTCACATATCTTGATATGTTAGGGAAATTTCTGCTGATTAGGTGGTAGTCCTTTCAAATTCACGTGCAAAGGTAACATCTCTTAAAGAAACTAGCCTATGGGGTTGGTCTTCTGATACAAGTGGCAGGTTATAGATAAGGGTGGGCAAAAGTAAGTTTACAGTTGCAATACAATAAATAATATAATAATTAATAAATAAATAACACAAAAATAAACTGTTTTGTGTACTTACAACTGTAAACCTACTTTTGCCAACCCTGTATATTTTTACTTCCATTAGAAATAAAATGACACTCTCATATTCACTTGGTTATTTACCTATAAACATGAAATATATACCTAAAATTTCTCAACTCATGTCTAAAGTATATAAAATAGTCTTTCTACAGAACAGTTTTTTTACATAAATTATTAATGCATCAGAAAATCTTTTGAAACTAGAGTTCACCAATTTGACTAATTTGAAAAAGTATATAAATAAGCAAGATGAGAGAATTCAAGTTGTACAAACTAGTTATTTCTACATCTCCATTTTAAAATATGCATTTTTGAACATGAATGTCTTAAATAGATACATGTACACAATAGAATTTATAAGACAGATTAACATGGAAAAATATTTACAGATGTCAAAGGTATTAGTAATGTCAGAGATCATTTACAGAATATAAAAATGACAGAAAAAAGTATGCACATTTGCAGTCATTCTAAGTAATTAATTTTATTTTACTGTTTCTTGGTAAGTATTCTACTGTGCATAAAAGATATATGATGACTCTATTCCCTGGCATTGTAACTTGTACTTAAGATTATACTGGATTGCTGGGTGGATTGGATAATACTTCGCAATAGTCTATACCAACTCTCTACCCACAGTTGCCAGCAGAGCTGTCCCTCTGCAGGGATGAGCCATTTGTAATAGCCTACATTTCACTCCCAGCAGTATTTCTTTTACCTCCTCCTTTTCTCCCCCCAGCTACTGCCTCATTTCTCTTTCCCGTTAGAGCAAAACTCTTTGAAAGAGCTGGACATACTTGTTGGCTCTGATTTTTTCTTTCTTTCCAGTTTATCCTGAACCTACTTTCATGAGGTTTTCAACCCCATCACTCCATCAAAACTGCCTTATCAAGGCCGCCAATGACCTTCTTGTTAAATCCAATGGTCAATCGTCAGTCCTCAATCACTTTGAACTATCAGCAGCATTTGACACAGCTGGTTATTGCTCTCCTCCTTGAAGCTTTTTTTTTTTCATTTGGCTTCCAGGATACTGCATTGCCTGGTTTTATTCCTGCCTCATGGTCTGCTTCCTCTCCTTCTTCTTTGCTTGCTCCTTGTCATCTCCCTGACTTCTTAACATCAGCATGCTCTGGGATGCTTTTAGATCTTCTTGTCTCTGTACTTACTGCCTTGGTGATTTCACCTGGCTCACAGCTCTAAATATTATGCATATGCTAATGACTCCCCAAATTATTTCTTTAGCCCAAGCCTTAAATATAAAACTCCAAACTCTATATATCTTGTTTCCTACTCAACCTCTCATGAGTATCTAAGAGCCATCTTATTCTTAAGTTTAAAATTAAACTTATTTTCCCTCATACTTCCTCTCGAAGTTTTACCTACATGAGTAAATGTCAACTCCATTTTTCATTGGGATAGAAGCAAACTCTTGCAGTCACCCTTGATTTAGCCTTTTCTCTCACAACACATGTCCAAACCATCACCAAATCTATTGGCTCTAGCTTCATAATATATCTAGAACTCAATAATCTCTTGTCAAAATTTTGCAGTGACATCCAAACTGGTCTCCCTGTTTCCATCCTTCACTCCTATGGACTAATCAGGACATAGCAGCCTGAATGACTCTGTTCAAACCTTCTAATCAGAGTAAAACCCCTAATTTCTACAACGATCTACAAAGACTACATGATATGGTTTTCTGTTATCTAAGACTTCATATCTAACTACAGTCAAACCTCAGTTCTGGGACATCTTGGTTCTCAAACAATTTGGTTCTCGACCAAGCTGTTCATAGAAAAATGTCTCAGTTGTCTAATATAACTTTGGGCCTCGATTCTCTACCCAACCACCCTTTCATGCTGATACCTGTATGATCAGTCACACATCTCTCAGGTGACAAACAAAAGAGATTTGGTTTCAGAACAAATTACTTTTGTTTTCTGGAAAGACTTAAGTTTGAGAACTAAGGTTCCAATCTATTCTCCCCAGCTGACACTCCACTTTAGCTACCCAGACCTTCTCATCTCTGTAAAAAGCCACCCATACTTTAAACTCAGGGGCTTTATGTTTGCTTGTCCCTCAGCCTAGAACGCTCCCATATAGCATATGCATGTTCCTTCATATCCTTCAGGTATTTACTCAAATCGCACCTTCTCTTTGAGTATTTCTTTGGACACTCTACCCAAAACTTCTGCAACACTGCCTACATTCCCTTTTGGTTTCATTTTTCTCCGTAGCCCTTATCACTATCTAACATATCATATATTATAAAATAATTATTTATTTTGGTTATTGACTGTCTCCCTAGACTCTAAGTTCTATGTGGGCAAAGATTTCTATTTATCTTGTTTACTACAATAGTAACTCTGGTATGTGGGGGTAGGGGGCAGCAATAAATATTTATCACCGAATGTTGTCAGCCAGCGGTACATAGCCATTGGTTCTCAAATTTTAGTTTGTAAGATTCATCTGTTAAAAACAAAACAAACAAACGACAAAACATCAAGGATTTTTAGTCCTACACCTCCATTCCCAAGAATCTGGGTAGACTCGGAGTGGGTGACCCCCAGGACTCTTGTGTCAGTAGCGCACAGAACACACTTGGAGAAGCATTGCTCTTGATGTCTACCCTCTGGATGTTTTGCAAAATCTCTAGTGGTGACCACATTCCTTTAGAAGAGCAGTGTGCAAATTATGGCTCATGGACTAAATCTGACCCATCACTTGTTTTTGTTAATAAAGTTTTATTGGAACAGCCATGCTTACTAGTTTACATAATGCCTATGGCTGCTTTTACACTATAGCACCAGAGTTGAGGAGTTGTGACTTCAAAGCCTTTAAATCCAAAAATATTTATTGTGGCTTTCACAGTTTGTGGACCTCTGTTAAGTTATTTCTGAGTGCTATCTAGTGATAAATGGTTTTTGTTTTTTAAAGCTGAAGGCATCCTAATGTATACTTAAGACAAATATAACCCACATCTATAGGGAACTTATAAATTCCTTCTTTAATTTCTCCTCAACAATGGACCATATTTATTTCTGTAACCAACGTTAAATAAAAAAATAAATTGTGTTATAAATAGTCTTTGCGTATTTGCAACTTGGTATACCTATTTTTTTCCTGCATGAGACTTTAATAAAAATTTCAGCACTCTGGAAAAAGTTTTCATTTAGATACTTTTTATAAGAAAAACTGTAATTTCAAATTACTAAAAAAATAGATTAGCTCTTATCACAGATGTAATTTTAAAATGTGATATTTTGTTGTTTCATGTGAGTATTTTGACACCGTTAGCTTAGTGACACCTTTACCATGGAAGTAAAGGAAAACCAATATTGGTCTAGGATGGCCAAGCTAACTTTTTCCTAAATACTCATTTTGTCAAACAAACAAGCAAAAAAGGTTTCTAAGAGGAAACTATTTCATTCCATCTTAATAGGAAAATCTAAGTAAAGTCTCTGAATCCCTGACCCTACCTCATCTGCTCCCTTTCCATCTAGTCACTGCTCTAAGGACTTCAGTTGTTTAAAACTGCATTTTTAAAAAAGCTCACTTAGTTACTCAAGCTGAGCAGTTTTAATTTGTTCTAATAGTTGAGGCCAGAAAAACTATTACCACAACTGCAGGAAAGCATTATCAAAGCCAGCAGCTGTCACGCACCTTTATTTTCTCAGGCTGCTTTTATCTTTATATTAGAGAAAGACTCGTTCTATTTTTAATATTTACAATCTCTGTTCTTTAAAGATTCAAAATTACATTTCTAAGAAAATTAAACTTAATATTTATTTCTTTAACTTTAATAAGTAAGCAACCTTCCCCACCTCCAGTCTCTAAATCATGGTATATTTAGTTCTGAGAAATGCTATTTTTAATTGTTTGAATTTTTAACCTATATATAGATAATGTTAGATGGTATAATTTGGTCAGTTCTTCTTGAGGTTTTCAGTATCTTATGTATTCAAACTAAGAAAAGACTAATCTACTTCTGGTCAAGATTGCAGCACAGGTAAACATGGCTTGGCTCCTTGTATAACCACATCAAAATTACAACTAAATTATAGAACAGCCATCGCTCAGAACCATCAGAAATCGAGTTGAATGCAAGTATGACAACTCTGAAACTAAAGAAACTACAACCATCCAGACTGACAAGAGGGGTGAAGATGTGGAACAGGCTGGTCCCACATCCACATGTAGTGGATAAAAATTCAGAAGGAATATCCTGGGAGCAAGGAGTCCCTGTCCCACCCCAGACCACCCCAGCCCAGGGTTCTGGTGCCAGGAAGATAAGTCTCCACAACTTCTGGCTGCAAAATCCAGCAGGAATCGAGTTAGTAGAAGAAAATTCTGAAGTCCCAAGTAGTTCTTCTTAAAGAACACACACACACTTACTCAGACTCACTCCCTCTGAGCTCCAGCTCTGGGGAAGCAGCTTGAAAGGCACCGGTGGCATACGGGAGGAACTGAAGTATCTGACATCAAGGTGAGAGCGCGGGGACAGCTTTGTGCCAGATGGAGAGGCTGGCAGAGGCCATAGTCACTTTTCTGAACCCTCTCCCAACACTGAGCTACAGAGCCACACAGTACTGGCAGGTGGGTGCCATATCTGAGGCTTCATCCACTTAGCACTATTTGCGAACCCCGGAGATGCCCTGAGGCTCCATCCCACCCAACTTACAGCTATTAACAGTGCCTTTTCCATAGGGATGGCTGGTCTTGTTTCATACTTCACAACTTCCTAAATCATTTCAAACAAGCAACAGTGGGCCTCAGTGAGGCCCCACTCCTTTACCTCTTCCTAAGTGCACTAGCACTTAGCAGCAGCCAGCCTAGGTTCACAGCTTAGCTTTGCCTGGAAAATTCCAAGCCCAGCACAGGCAGCAGCCATCTTAGATTGCTTTATAGCTCACACAGGGTGACCCTGGGTAGAAAACAGGTTGGGGCTGACATAGGCCTGCACCACCTGGGAAATCCCAGGGCCTGCATACCCAGTTGACAGCTACATGCCATATCAGAGCACCACTACCTTGCCCCTGCAGCTGATCCTCCAAGGAATCAGTCGTTAGGAATCAAGAAGTTAGTCGTTAGTGGTCACAGACAATCCTTGGAGCTGACTAGTCCTGGGTAAATCCCTCTCATTGACCTGCCAACAACAACCAAGGCTCACCTACAAGAGGAGGGTGTATTCAGCCCACATGAAGGGTACATCTTGAGTACCCAGCTTGGGTGTAGGAGAGGCTGTGCCACTGGACCCTACAGGACACCTACTACATTAAACCACACTACCCAAACACAGAGTCAAAACAACTCTACCTAATACACAGAAACAAACACAGGGAGGCTGCCAAAATGAGGAGACAAAGAAATATGGCCCAAATGAAAGAACATATCAAAACTCCAGAAAAAAGAACTAAACAAAAGGAAGATAAGCACTCTATCAGATGCAGAGTTTAAAACACTGGTTATAAGGATGTGTAAGGAACTTGTTGAGGATACCACAGCATCAAAAAGATCCAGTCAGAAAAAAAAGGATACCCTAATTGAAATGAAGCACAATTTACAGGGAAACAACAGTAGAATGAATGAAACTCAGGATCAATGATTTGGAACATACAGAAGAAAAAACAACCAGTCATAACAACAAGAAGGAAACAGAATCCAAAACAACAAGGTCTGTACAAGCAGCCTCTGGGACAATTTCAAGAGGTCCAACAATCACATCATGGGGGTGCCAGAAGGAGAAGAGAAAGAGCAAGAAATTAGAAATCTATTTGAAAAAATAATTAAAGATAACTTCCCTCATTTGGTGAAGGAAATAGACATGCAAGTCCAGGAAACACAGAGAGTCCCAAATAAGAATGATGCAAAGAGGCCCATTCCAAGACACACCATAATTAAAATGCCAAAGGTTAAAAATAAAGAATATAAAAGCAGCAAGAGAAAAGCAGTTGGTTAGCTACAGGCGAGTTCCTATAAGGTTATCAGCTGATTTCTCAAAAGACACTTTGCAGGCTAGAAGGGATTGGCAAGAAATATTCAGTCATGGAAAGCAGGGACCTATGGCCAAGTTTGCTCTATGCAGCAAAGATAACATCTAGAATCGAAGCAAAGATAAACACCTTCCCAGACAAGAAAAAACTAAAGGAGTTCACCATCACCAAACCATTATTATAATGAAATGTTAAAGGGACTTATTTAAGAAAAAGAAGATCAAAACTATGAACAATAAAATGGCAATTCATACAAAACTATCAACAACTGAATCTAAAAAACAAACTAAGCGAACAAGAACAGAGTCAGAATCATGGTTATGGAGAATGTTTTGATGGTTGCCAGAGGGGAGGGGGCTGTGAGGAATGGGTGAAGAGGTGAGGGGATTAGAACTACAGCTAGGTAGTTACAGAAGAGCCATGAGGATGTAAAGTGCAGTATATGAAATGGAGGAGCCAAAGAACTTATACCCATGACCCATGGACATGAACAATGGTGCGGAGATTGCCTGAGGAAGTGGAGGGTGCTGGGTGGAGAGGGGGAAAGAGGGAAAAATTGGGACAACTGTAATAGTATAATCAATAAAATATAACTAAAAAATAAAATGCCAAACAAAAAAAAAGACTAATCTTTTAGTTTGTTATCTAAGATCATGGATAGTATCTACCACTTCTAGGGAGAAGGAAAGGGAGTTTTTCCTGAAGTTTGGAATTTTCCTAAGTCTAATTTCTGAACCAGCCATGGTCAGGAAGGTTAAGAGGGAAGGCAAAGCATTGAGAGTAAAGACAATATGAAGGTTAATAAAAACAGAAGGGAACTGAGGAGGCAAGTAGACTATTTAACTATATGTACAAAAAATAGGGTAACACAGATGCCACCAATAATAAAATAGTTGTATTCTGAAAGTCTGATTAGGAATAGCAGAGCAGATAGGTATACTTAGCTATGAAGGTATGATCAAAATATAGGACTTATTTCTAGATAATATGTTAAATAAATTGACCTCCAGAAACATTTAACCAGAGCTTGCAAAAACATTTTTTATTTTTCCTTTTCAGTTTCAAATCTTAGATTAAATAACCATTTTTCTCATTTTTGAACATTTTGATTTTTTCTTTCAAAATATGAAGAATATTTATTACCCTAAGCTTTGTTTTTGTCTTTGTTGCCTTATGAAAGTGATTTATACTGAGTTTTTCATAGTCAATAACAGCACCGTGGAGGAAAGGGGACATTTCTATTTTTTTGTTCTTCTTATTATGTTATTACTATGTCAAAGCTTCAGGTCAGCTTGCTACAGTGCAGTCTTGCTAAAAAATAAAACCTTTGGAAAACATACCCCGAACAAGCAGAGACGTCTGCAAACCACCACTAGATGGCAAAGCAGCTTTACCATTGCTAGCGTGAAGAGACCGCGGGGCTTGCAAACCTGACACAAAGTAGTTTCTTCCTTTTTGGAGTTGGGATCAATTTAGATTTTAAAATATGGACGGCCACCTTAGTCGGAAACTAAATTACTTGGTATACATTATCTTCAACCAGTATTTATAATCTTATTCATGTCAAAGCCTTAAATTTACAACCCAACATCAATAGATTATTAGTTTTTAACAGTTTCAGTTAAGAAAACTAAAGATCCAGTGACTACAATACAGTAAATGTATCAAGATAAAAAACAAAACAAAACATGATAAATAAAAGGCTATACAGAGTTCAAAATTAGATTATTTACAAGTATATCCCATATTAGGTATACACTCAAATACATCAATATCAGTATGTATTAAAGATTATATTGTTTTTATATAAAAGATATAGATATGTTTAGTAGAGTGATAAAAACAAGACACAGTTTCCTTCTTAAAAGTTTTCTTGTGGTAAAAAGGAGGAAAAAATACAGTATTTTCACCCCTTTCTGCCAATTGTTTTTGACAGAAATAAAAAACGTTCATTTTTTTTAATGTTGTACAAGTTATAGCACGTTCACAAGAGAAGTTTCCTTGTTACTCAGATCTATAAAATTATAGAACTTGATGAGGTAAGAGAGTTAATAGTCTTAATTCTTTTAAAACATAAAAGAATGAGAACTTTGTTTTATGCACTTTACTATACTATTTTGATTATTATACATCAGTGAGAAGAAAATTTAATTGGTTCAAGGAACACTGCTGTCTAGTCAATAAAATTACAGGAATCAAACTTTGCCTATCTTTTAGTAAGAATGCTATGAGAATACATAGAAGAATAATTCAAATTTCTTAGTATAGTGAAACTTCTGACTAAGACTCTAGCACAGGGAGAGGAGTCAGAGTACAGACTCAGTTCTGAGTGTACTGAGGCCACTATGTGCGTTCATATCACACCACAATACTACTACTACTACTACCTCTGCTACCACCACCACCACCACCACCACCACTACTGTATTTTCTTCCACTAAAACTGCTAAATCAAAGTACAGGCTATGGAACATTCAGGTTTGAAGCTTACTAGAAATTGAAGAAAGCCTTCCCAGTGGCAAGACTTCCCAATTTAAGAGAGCTGCTCTAAAATCATTCACCAGTCCCATGGTAGGTCACTTTGAGAATTTATAGGGTTTTGTATACAAATTATTCATTTAATGAAAGACTCCAGGTAAATAAGTATATGTAACTTATTTTAAATGGCTTTATTTTACTAAATTGATACCTCCTTTTGCATGTCCAACTATTCCTATTGATTTTACTTAATTGGTTTCCTAGTCAACAACAGAAGCTCTCCCATTTTAATAAAAATGTCAAAGTGTAAGTATGAACAATGTTAATATCTGTCAAAAATAGAAAGACACTACTAAAGACTTCCTTCCAGGATGGACTTGTTAAATGTATGAGGTATTAATCATAATTACTCATTCTAGAGTTTAAGTTAATTGCTGTTATTCAAATGCAGTTGTTATGAGATCAGACATTTAGTTTGTGATAATTCCACTTGGTAGTGTATTTAAGTCTAATATCAGAATGGAAAAAAAGGGACTTGTTCTGGAATGTAAACAGGAATAAAAGGATTATGTTTGTCTGTTTAGGAGAACTATTTGAATATATTTTTTATAATATGATCACATAGTCAGTGAAGCTCAGAACTACTGAAGCCAGTGTTCTATGTTCTAGTTACAAATTCTTCTTTCTTTAGTTTCATTTATTCATTAAACTCTAATAGGCTTAGTCCTTTCCTGCTCTAGTCCCATTACAACTGTCCCCCAAATAAGCTTTGCACTTCTTCACTAAAAAAGGGGATTCGAAACTATTCTCATACTCTAGATAATTCTTGGACCTCAATATCTCTTTGGAACTGGATTAGAAACTGGTGTTAAAACTTGAATTATGATTGTCTGTTGCTATTTCTACTCACAGAAAGCAGTTACTCTTCATTAACAATGGTTATGGCCAGAATCATGCTGACGTGTGGCCCAATCATAGTAGAAAACAAATGCTGATATTTAGGAAATACTTGACCTGTCTGATCCCATATGTACCAAAAAATAATAACATGTTATTTCTTTTTAAAAAGTTTGATAGCTTGAGTTTTTCAATATTTCAGAGAGGCATTTCTAGGGAGACTGGTCATATTTCAGCCAGCTGAATAGGGGAAAAGAGTATTTGGGATTAGCTGGAATGGTATCCCTGGATAGAAGAACGACATGTTTCAAACCCAAATATATCTGAAACTTTTTCTACCTCCCCTCTTTCCTAAGTCAGGTAAAGACATTAAAATTTTCCAGAGGCTCAAAGTAGGAACCTCAGACTCACTCTTGATTCCTCCAGCTCTTTCTCTTCTACACCTCATTCAGTTAATCAACTGAGGGTTACCAAACATAACTACGATTGCTTCTTCCTTTCCAATCCCACTGCCACTGCTTGGAATATGTCCACAAACTCTCTTCCGTGGGCTTCTGTAATAGCCAACCAACCAATACCTCTGCCCCCCATCTCTTTAATGGATGCTGCTGCCTTTGTCTGTCTTTTAGGTGTTATTATTTTTGCAGTTCTGTTATCCTCTTACTCTCTCATTCTGTCACTTTCTCTCTGGACAATTAATCTTCCTATGTTGATTCAAGTGCCCTTAATATGATGATAATCCTTCCACTTTTATCTTAAGCCTAGATCATTGTTTTAGGCTTTAAACCTATAAGTTCATTGGCTTAAAGGATATCTCTGGGCGGTCCCACAGAACCAACTTCAGTCCTCCTCAGCATCTGTGGTCCCTGTCTCAGATAACGAAACCTCCATCTGTCCAGGTAAGAGCCAGAAACCAGCGTATTATTTTTGTACTCTTTTACTCATAATCCTCGTATTTATTTGTCACTCAAATCCGTTCATCTTTTTCCATACCCACTGCCACTGCCTTACTTCAAGCCAGCATTAAATGTCCCCTTATTACTGCAACAGCCTCCTAAATGGCCTCCCTGCCTTCCGGCTTGTCCTTCTGCAATCCTGGCTGCACACTGCAACTGCAGTGATTTTTCTAAAAAGGTAAATATGAACACGCCTCCCTCCTGCTTACAATCCTTCAGTAGCTTACTACTACCCTTAAGATCAAGGTACAAATGCTTAACTAATCTATAGGCTCCTTAAAGTTCTGTATACTCATCACGAGCCACTGACCCTTTAATTAATTAAGCAACAGTTTTATACATGGTCCCTCTGCTTTCCATTCTGGGTCTTTGAAATTTTCCCCCTCTTTTTGTAATATTCTTTCCTTCTCTCCCTAACTCCTTTGCCAAACTCACCTTTAGATGCCAGTTTGGATTTCATTTACTATTTCCCTGAAATGCCCCTCCCAAGATTGGGTCTGGTAGCCTTCTGATTTGCTCTAAGAACACACTCTACTCATTTAATATAGCCATTTTCATTCTATACTCTAATTGCCTTCTCTCTCTCTCTCTCATTAACCATATCATGAGTTTTTTGAGGGCAGGGACTTTATATTTAATTGTATCATAGGTGCCTAACAAAGCCTGAATCCACTCTATAGATTGAATTCAGGTCACTGGCCTTCTTAAAGATCTCTGACAGTTCTTACATGTCTACTGAAAAGAGACTCAGGTTCTTAACCTGGCTTAAAAGGCCCTTCTCAATATGCTAGATGATAACCTTCTCAGCTTCATGTCTAAGAACTCCTGCCTACCCTTCCTCTACTTTCTGTTTGCATTACTCTGAACACTTCTGCACAGGGTAATTCTAATGCCTCCAAACTTTTGCTTATACCGTTCCCTCTTTCTGGAATAGCATTCTTTTGCTGGTTTCCCTGAAGAACTTTTCCCAAACCACCCTTAGCTCCAATTGAGGAAGACGTAATAGCTCTCTTCTAGGTCATTACAGAACTTTACATTTTACTCTGTTTCAGCACTTATCTTGCGGTACTACAGTTACTTCTTTTTAATGATACCTCACTGGCTAGATAATGAACTTCAGGAAGATACATAAAATATATACTCGTTTTCCGATGTTTACTACAGTGCCTGGCATCTAGTAGTACTCAACTATTTATCACACTGAAATAATAGAACAAATTTAACTCTGTTTCAACTACTATTATCAAGACTAAGGCAGAAGGCAGGTAAGGGAAGAATAGTTCATTATATAAAATGTAAAACTAAAACTGTATTGGTTTATACACTTTGTTTAACCCTAGAAAGAATTTGGCTTCCTACCTAAACTATCTCCTTTTTTAAAAAAAGTGCCACAGAGAGAGGTTGCTTCTACTAACTCTTACAAGTAAACCCTTCTGATTTACTTCCTAATTCCAATGTATCCTTGGCAAGAGAAATAAAAGGATGAGGAAAAGTAAAATGAGCTAGAAATGTTTTATGAGTAATGATCAACTATGAACTTTAAAAGTTAAATTTAATGACACAAGACCAGAGAGCCTTGATGTGGGTCCCAGCCCTGTTCCTTTCTGACTTTGTACAAACCACTTATCTATCATGTCTAGGCTTTTCCAACTGTGCAGTGGAAATGATAATAATGCACACTTCACACCTAGGGCTACTGTAAGAATTAAGAGTTTATACATGTAAAACATTTAGAACAAAGCATGGCATAGAATAAGCAGTTATTGTGTTAGTTATTATTACTATTATATTGATTCCTGTAATGCCTTCCAACTCTAGTTTTTAATTCCTAAATTCTTCCTAATTTTTGCAAAGGGTGTTATAAAATTAAGTGTGTATTTAAAAAAACCCAAACCTTCAGAGTTTTTGTTGGTTTGGGTTAGAAAACTGTCAGAGTTAAGACGTGGATGGCATAAAATTAAAAAGGGATATACTGTAATTCTAAAATCATTATCATTGCTAAAGTAAATGGTCTTGTTGAAATTTTAAAATTCTAACATACATATATTAAAATCTGATTTTAAAATGTGATGTAATGATATTAATAAAATTCCAGCTTAAAAGCCATAAAGATGATTCTCAAATATTTTGATATAGCCTATAATCTTGATAACTAAATAGGTTATGACTTTGCCATATTTTTAAAGTACAGCCAAATCTTGATTATCTTTAGTCTCTGGAGGTATGGATAGCTTAGATATTTAAAATCTCTATGTCATTTCAGAACCTCATCTTTAGCCTTTTCTCCCACCAAATCTTTACCACAATTAACTTAATGGGCTAATTTGCATTCCAATTCTTTTCTTTCTTCTTAAACAATGAAATGGCAAAATAATAAATGAATAAAAATTTGACAATAATACAGGAAGGAAGGGCTAATCTATACAATAACCAGTCTTTGAATAATCAAGAGTTGGCCGCACAGCATTATGTTTACCTTACGAATAAAAATAGCCTCATTCTCCTTCATATCTTTAGATAAAAACCAAATAGGAGTTCCTAGGCCTTAACATTCCTAGTCAGAGTTTCTCTGAGTACCTGAAAGAACCCTGGTGGTACAGGACCTACTGGCATGCCATCTCCTGGGGGAATGTTTCCTAGCACTGGACTGGGAGCTGCTGCAGCACTCTGCAAAGAATAAAGGAGAAACAAACCTATATCATTACAGAGCAGGCACAAAACCAAAGACTAATGATAATAGATGGTAGGAGGGGAAGCTTTCATTCCTGGGAACAAATATTGGTAATTTTCCCCACTACAGAAGAGAATTAAGATACAACAGTTAGTTTGGTACATGAGTAAGTTATCTGGTTTAAACAGGTCTCTTAAAACTTTTTGAAGTCACAAAACTTTAATAAGGTGTTATATTTAAATGGTATATAAAAAGCAAATAGTATGACAAAATGATAAAAGTTTAAGCAAATGCTTTAAGGTACAGGCATCTTAAATGGCAATATCAGTAACAATAAATATGTAATAAGTTTGAAAATGGTAGGTGTAAGAGTTGGAAAAAAGGACTCTCTCTTTAGATTACGCATTTCTGTCACAAACAATTGTAATTCATTTTCTGCCTATAGGTGGCAACACACATTTATTCACTTTCTGATAGACTACAATGGGTAGCTAAGATAGCAAAAATAACGTGGTTAGTACAAAAAAGTAATTAGGAGATTGAACAGGAGAAAGGAATTAGATTTGGAGAGATTAGTCTCATATAAATAGATTATGAAAAAAATCAGATTGAAAAATTCAGTCTATTTCACTCACAATTTCATGGAATCCTAGGGTTTGGTTACATAGGAGTAAGAAAAACTATGGGTTTAGACTCTTTGTAATCAGATCAAAGTTTTAGATTTAATTCTTACACAGAACAGCAATATATACAACTGTTCTGCAACTATGGATTTCATCTCTCTACCTGGTTAGACATATTACAAACACTGAGAACAGTCAAGAAGGAACCAGAAATATGCTAAAGACAGATTAGTACAAATCCAACAGTTCTAATATGAGCACTCAAAACAAATCCTGGATCTACTGTACCTGTTTAATTATATTAAGAACTACTACCAAGCATCAGTTGCACTGGATTTGTGTGATTTCCATTAGAATACCACGAAAAATCCTTCATTGTTCAATATATCCATGATTATTTAGTGGTGACATTTTATTTTTATCCTTCTTGAAAAAAAAAACATACAAATGATATGGCTTTAAAGTATTTCTTCTAAGTAAACTGAATACAGAAAACTTCAGAGCAAATGTAAAAATATTATCACTGAAAGTGTTTATCTCTGTAATCACTTACTTTCTATGCTTTTAATATATGCTTTCAGATATGTATTTTCTAACTGCCTCTAAATAACTTATTTTGTCATGGGAATTAACTTTCAAGGATTTTTTGAAAGTGATGACTTCACATTTTTTATTTATCCCAAATCACTAACATAATTTTACCTATTTTTTAATAAATCCAATATATTAAATTTGGTGTTTTCAAATAAGCTTAATTAGGAAACAGTTATTTGTTTTCCCAAGGCTATTTAAAGTGAACTTTATAAAGAGTCACCATGAAATCTTTCTTCATGTTGCTGTATATTTATCTTTAAGTCTGTGTGGCCATTTTCCTCTCTTGCACTTTCTATGATTACATCATTCTACCAAGAAGGCATATGTCAATTTTTGCTCCCTCCTCTTTCTGTTACTGATTTTCCCCTTGCATATATGTCCAGCATCATTTTTCACTTTCTCTTTTCCCTTAAATATTTTTATATAATTGAATTTAAAAATATTTTTATTCTCTCTCTATTTCTGAATTTAAGGACACAGAATTATACTGTAATTGTGTATTTTCTCTTCTTAAATAAAAATCTGAAATAAAAGCTAAAAAAGTTCTTATTTCAGCTTTACTTACCACTAGTGGCCTCCAGCAGAAAAAAAAATAGTTGTATATACTTTTGTATGGAGGCTTCAAAACAACAGGTGCACAATAAAATTTTGCTTATAATAAAATTAGGATGCAACTGCTTGCTAAACAAAGTTAGCATTTACCAAGATTCTATATGTTAAATAACCAGTACTTTTATTTATTAGGTATTTTAGAGAACCAGTTGCCTAATTATATATTGGGAAATTAGGATAGAAAATCTATATTAGGTGGAATAGGAAAAAATATTTTAAGTATATAAAATTGTGAAAGTAATAATAAAGAAACTAATATAGTGATACAATTATTAGAAACTGGAAAGAGGATTAAAGGGAGAGATGAGTAGGAAGAGACTGGAAAAGAAATACTGATTTTTGGTATTAAGATATCTGTACTATTTTTAAGCCATTTGCAGGTATTTTTTGAGAAACATTTCAAATGGTAATAGTACTTCTCTATCCCTTTATCTTTTTCACCATGTCCCCCAGACCTCCTCCCCTCTGGCAACCATCAGTCTGTTCTCTGCATCTATTAGTCTGTTTCTGTTTTGTGTGTTCATATATATTATTCTTTAGATTATACATGTAAGTGAAATCAAATGGTATTTGTCATTTTCTGTCTGGCTCATTTCACTTAGTTAATACCATCTAGGTCCATCCATGCTGTTGCAAATGATAAGATTCCATTGATTTTCTTTATGGCTGTGTAATATTCTACTGTATATATGTGCCACAGCTTTTTATCCACTCATCTATTGATAGATATTTGGGTTGCTTCCATATCTTGGCTACTGTAAATAATGCTGCAATAATATAGCGGTACATACATTCTTTCAAATTATTATTTTGGATTTTTCAGATATATGAGGAGGGACCCTCCAAAATCCAGAATTTATTTATAAAAAATTGTGTATTTATTCTTACATGTTTAAACTTCAGTCACCTTCAAAGTACTCTTCATTTGATGCAATACACCTATCAAGATGTTTTTTCCACTGCTCAAAACAGTTTTTGAACTCGTTGATTTTGATGTCTTTTAGTGCTTCTGCTCTTTTTTGTTTCATCTTTTCCACATTGGCAAAATGTTTCCCTTTGAGGGCTTTTTTTTTTTTAAATCCAGGGAAACAAAAAAGTCACCGGGGGTGAGATTGAGTGCAGAGGGAGCGTGGGGCACAGGGGTCATGCCGTTTTTGCTCAAAACTGCTCAATACTCTGCACAGTGTGGGCAGGTGTGCTTGTAAATCACCCATCGTGAAATGGGTAAAAGTGTTGAAAGAGTATTCAAAAAAAATTCAGTGGAGCCGAACATAGCCTGTCACAACAACACCAGCTGGTACACTGACACAGATGGGTTCCTAGAACACTCACCAAGCGGGGGAAGCAGGGACCCACCCTCCGATAGACAACTCTGTTTTTTTAGGGGGTCCCCCCTCCTATACTGAGAAGTGGAATCACTGGGTCATAAAGGTTAGGGATTGGTCGTTAGAAAGCAGTGATAGGAATGTAAAGTACAGCATAGAAAATATAGTCAATAATATTGTAATAATTATGTATGGTGCCAGTTGGGTACTGGAAATATTATGGGGAACACTTTGTAAAGTATATTATTGTCTAACCACTCTGCTGTACACCTGAAATTAATACAAAATAATACTAAATGTAAACTGTAATAAAATTTTTTAATAAAGTAAAAAAATAAATAAAAATAAAATGATAGGTACCTTCACAATTTTAATGCAAAGCACAGTTAAATATTTTAGCTGTTGTCTGAAGGTATATTCTTAATCATACTAAGAAGTCTTTCTATGCCTAGTATTCTAAAAATAATTTTCAAAGAAATAAGGAATAAAAAAATAATGTTTCTGACTTTTCATATTTGATTGGTGTTATATGGTTTTTCTTTTGGAAGCATAAGTAATCATATACTGATAGTTTTCTTAAACTTAAACCACCATTGTGTTTCTGAGATAAGTTGGAATATCATGGGTGATCCTTTTAATACGCTAATAAATTATATTTGTGAATCTTTTATTCAGGATTTTATATTCTAAATATAGACAGATTTAAGACATTCCTTGCTATATTATATTTTTCCAGCTTGAGCATCAGGATTATTCTATCTTCTCAAAATGAATTGGATGGCAAACTGTCTTTGATAATGCTCTGAAGTAGTTTATATAATATTGTGCTTATCTGCTTTTCGAAAGTTAAAAAATATGCAGCAGTAAAACTGCCTGAACACAAAGACATTTTGGAAATAATTATGATCATTAATCACTTTATATTTTCTACTTCTATTTGCTTCAATTCTATTCATTTACATTTTCCCAGAGCACTTTATTTCAGTGAGTTTTTTTAGTTTTATTTATATACCTACTACTTCCACATACTTTAAAAGGGTTCTCATATACTATGAGTCTGCTAGTATATCACAAACATCTGTTTTGGCCTTCTCCCATGGTAACAGAACTGAAGCTAATTATTATAGGTTAAACACACACAATGCCAATTATATCAATAGCTATAAAATATGACCTAATGCTGACAAACCTAATCCCTAAAATTTAAGGTTAAATTAAATGCAGGTATTTTAAGTTTAAAAAGAACTCTTATTTCAGTGAAAAAAAGATATAAAACATTTTAAGTTTTAGACTATGAAAAACCAGTTTTTCAGTTTTGGAAATTCAGATCCTAGAAACCATCTAAAAGCCACTTACATTATTTTTGGACATTTGTTTGCACTGACTATATAGGTTCATTTTTTAGCCTCACGCACTCTACCCCAGACTACCCCACTCCGTCACCCTCTGAAAATTCGGGGACCCAGCATCACTGATGTTCTGATACATTTTTAGTCTGTTTTTAAATCACAAAAAAATATTTTATATGTTGCTTTCACAAAATCTTTATTATCCAGAGAACAGTATTCAAACCTCTTAGGTTTCCAAAAGAGGGAAACAGCCAGAAATAGCATTAAAACAAAAACAAATAAGCAAAAACCAAGCATTAGTGAAGAAGGAACCCCTAAAAACATGTAAAATGACTAAGAGTTGGTGATCTAAATATTACAGCTGATGTTTGCCATGAAGAAGAAAAAAGACTGCTTTGATTAGCTGGCAATTTCTACAAAATGATAACTTTTTCATAGGAAAGCCAAGAAGCATAGGAAATTACAGGAAACAGAAGGGAAGCAGCTATTGATGCTAAAAAATGTTTTATGTACACGAGAAACGCAAAAGACCCTGATAAACACAGTGATGATTTCATTCTTAAGAATACTTGAGGAGACAGACTTAGATTTAGTTGTTAGTTTTCAGGACCGCAGCCATATTTCTGGGTTCAGAATTCAGGTTCCTTGAGTTCTATATTCAGCTTCAATCAAAAATGGTATGTTATAAAAAAAAGGGCTGACATAAGGGATTTGTTTTGAGGCCATTAAGTTCTAGATGGTATCTTCATATTTGTACACGCATCCCAACTATCCAGTGTATACTATGTGAATGGGGCTGTTCTCAGATGCACAGATTATTTTGGTCATACAAAATTTTGAACCTGATGTGGATACTCCCCAAAATGATGATTATGAGTTACTAAGAAAACTCATATTAATAGCACATAAAATTTTCTGTTTAAAAATGAAATGGGGATATTGATGATAACATTTTTATCATCACATATTGTATTTACAGAGTTCAGTCCTGAAGAAGCATTTATTATCTTCACATGAATTTCAGATGCTATGTAAATTGTTATTGGAGCAATAAACATGCATTATGGCCACATGGTCACACTATAGGCCAATATGTGAGAGCTTTTCCATTAAATACCTCTCCTCCTCACCCACAAACTAACATTTTCGTCATTCAACAGTATTTCAAAATACCATAGCTTAAACAGAAACACAAGGAAAGGTATTAGGAATATTAATGTTGTGCCTTCTTTCACAAGCTTTTAACTGTTACAGATTCTGATCATTATCCTAGCTTTTCCTTTTTTAACTCTAAGATGGAGGCCTTGTCTTTTTCCTATGCTATTGATTCAATATAAATCCCCCTGGGCTTCTACTTGTTTGAGAGTCTAGGTATTTTAACTACTATTACTGGAAACTTGAAAGAGAAATTAGATGAGTCATTCTATGGGGAAAAAAAAAATTTTCCCTCTGCTGTAGGCAGAACACCACCCAAAGATATTCCTGCTAACCCTAGGGCTTGTGAATGTGGTGGCCTCTAGAAGCTGAGAGCAGCCTCAGGCTGACTCCTAAAAGCATAACCCCAAGAAACTAGTTCTAGCAACAACCTACATAAACTTGAGAGTGGATTCCTCCCAGAGCCTCCTGATAAGGGCCCAGCAGGCCCACGCACCTTGATTTCAGCCTGTGAGACCTGGAGCAAAGAAGCCAGCCCAGTCAAACCAGAGTGACCTACAGACCTGTTGAGGAAGTAAACTTATGTTTTAAGCTGCTTGACTTATGGTAATTTATCAAGTGAGCAGCAGAAAACTATTATAATACACCTCTCCCCCAAAACGATTATTTCACTTTAAAGGACACTTTTCACGGGGCATCTAGAAACTAGGGAACTCTATGGATCCTTAGAGGTAATTGTACTTGACCTGTTGCATGGTATGTATGGGCTAATACTCTCATTTTGAGTAAATCAGATGTCCTCATTAAAAATAAAAATATCTTTCAGCTTTAACAAAGCTTGTTTCTGTTACAATTATTTCAGTGGCTTTGAATTGTGCCCACATGAATCAGTTTTCTCCCCTTCCACAGTGAAGAGTGGGGAAGCACAGTGAGAAGAATGGCACATGCCGCATCTCTTCTTCAGGTATAACTGTCTGCCAGACCTCTAACTCTGCTTTTCTCTTATTCACAAAGGAATATAGCTTCTTAACTGTCAACAGAAGTTTCTAAGAATCTCATCTAGATTCCAGCCAAGCTAATTCCTAGGGTAGGGAAAATATAAAGACAACTGAAACAATAGGTTAGTGTTCGCCACCATGTTAACTTTGCTAATGGTCCCTGTTCTGACCCGGCACACTTATTCAAAGCAACTAGTATACAACGTCAATCCTTGTGCAAAAAGAGGGCCCATTTCTTACTTCCATTTGCTGGGCTTCCATCCTTGGTTTCCATCTAAGTAGCATCTCAATGTCTCAGGAGACAAGAGCAAAACATTCTATTGAGTTCTTTCCTCAGTTACTTCCAAGGTTTTATGTTCTGCCACTTGACTTCCATTTCTACAGCTGAATTCTCACTACTTGCAGTTGGATTCCCTTGATGCCAATAGTTCCTCTGTCTAGGTCTCCACTCACTATTTCTGGCCATGCCACCCCTGGTGCATAGAATTTTCCACCTGCAGAGCATTTCCATTACTTGTTCTATACCATCCTAATGATGACCACTTGCACATACCTCTGCCTGCTACCTGCTACCAGTCTCCAAAATCTCCAAGGCAGATCTACTAAACTGTCTTCACTTCTTCTCAGTTATATGCTGTAGGACCTCTCTCAATTGTTAACTCTGTCATCTTAAAATGGCCTTGTCTTAGAATCCAAGGCACACTTTTCAGAGCCAGAGATTTAAGAGACTTCTCAGAAACTAATACATTAAACTGGCTAAAAATTAGATTTGACCACAATTAAAAATCTTGATTTCATGGACACTTGTAAGACCCAGAAGCCACAAACAGAAAATATAAATTTTTTCCAACCCTCTTAGAATATTAATACAAATTTGATCAAAATGAGCCTACCAAATAAGCATAAAAATATTGAAGAATATATATGATACAAATTGTTTCTTTGAACATAATACAATAAAATTAGAAATGAAAAAAACTTATTCAAAACTGTATACTTTTATAAACTAAAAATAAATATTTCCAACTTTACAAATTAAAATAGAAACTCAACATGATGACATTAATAATTAGCTTCAAAGTGCATGAAACAAAGATTATCAGAACTGAAAAGAGAAATAGACAAATTCACAATTATCAGTAGAGATTTAAACATTTCTCTCTCAATATTTGATAGAATAAGTATACAGAAATCAGTAGGGATATAAAAGATAAGTATCTATAAATTATCTAAATTTAACTGAATTTATAAAACACTAGAACAATAGCAAGTATATTCTTGAAGCATTTGCCAAAAAAGGCCATAGCTTAGGCCATCAAACAAACCTCAATAAATTTAAAAGGATAGCATGCAACAATTATCTGACCATAATGAAATTAAATTCATAATTGAAATAAAAAGATATTTTTAAAATCCCCATACATTTAGAAATTAAACAATATTCTTCTAAATATATGTGTAAAAGAAGACATTGCATGAGAAATTAGGAAATATTTTATATTGAATGATAATGAAATACAATGTATCAAAACTGGTGGGATGTGGCTAAAGCAGTGCTATAGGGGAAACACATAGCACTAAGTCTTACATAAGAAAAGAAGGTTTAAAATCAGTCACCAAAACTTCCACGTTAAAAAGCTAGAAAAAGAAGAGCAATTAATGCCAACATAAGCAAAAGAAAGGAAAGAATAAAGATAAAAGCAGAAATCAATAAAGTAGAAAGTAGAAATGACTCTTTAAGGGAAATTTTCTACTTATACTCTACTACTTATGAAAAATATTTTTTTACATAAAGAAATGTAACTGAATTTCCTCCAGTAAAGCTGTTAATGTAAATCTTGTTTACATTTTTTTGAAGGTTACCCATCAAGTAAAGAATTTTGTAATTATATTTCAGTACTGAATAGGTTAAGTATTCTAGGGTTTAAAAATACAGAGTTTAGCCCTGGCGGGTAGTTCACTTGGTTAGAGCGCCATCCCAAGGTTGCTGGTTCCAACTCCGGTCAGGGCTCACACAAGAAGCAACCAACAAATGAATAAATAAGTGGAACAATGAATCAATGTTTCTCTCTCTATTTCTCCCTTCCTCTCTCTGTCAAATCAATCAATAAATATATATTTATATTTTATCAATTTAGAAACAATTATAATTTAGCCTTATTTTTATGTCATTGTCCTTTTGATGCAATATGTACTTTAAAAAAAGCTATGAGACAATTCTTTTAAAATGTTGACAGCTATTAAAAATATAAAATAAATAAGTAAAAAAGATTCACATCTATTAAGTATTTCTAAAGTAATTATACTTTTTATGCTAGTTATACATTTAAGGGTATTTCTAATAATGTGGAGCAGTCTATTTTAAGAAAACAATTAATTGAATATTAAAAGATGTAACTGTGTTAACTCTCATTTCACTAAACACCTTCTACAGTAAATATCTGTGATCAATTCTCACATTTCCAGTTACACTCACTTGGAATTAGGAAAATATTGGATACAGATTTATTTGGTTTTGCAGCATGAAGCTAATAACGTTAATGTGGTAAGTCTTGAATGTTTGAATATTTGTGTTGATTGTTGTATTGAAGAGACACATAAGCAAACAAGGGTATATAAGGTGTGTTTAGCACTAGTCACATTCATATGACTCAGCTGGCTTCCCAAATACATACTTAGAATAAATATCCATATTTAAGATGCAGAATAAGCCACGTATTTAATTATAATCAGAAACTACATGAAGGAACCAGAGATTTACAGTCAAAACAAAGTAAAACAAAATTTACAGAAAATAATGTAAAAGTATTCATGTGGTAAGGAGGTGGTAGAACATAACACAATTTGAAGTAGTTAATTTTTTAGTAAAGATGACTAAAATAGTGATAGACTTTTGGTAATTAAGAGCAGGAAAATGCTAAGTAGGTTCAGAATTTATCAATTTTTCCTCCTCCATTTTTCACAGCAATGTATAAAACACAGCATGTAATATTATTTCTTCACTTGAAAAGGCAACGTTAAAAATAGGTCACAGCTTCTGACAGAATAAAAAATGCCAGGAGAAGGACTACAGGTACAGTAGGAATTCAAGAAAACATGATAATAATGAGACTGCATTACTCCTGAGAATCAGATGGGATGGGCTGATTTCTCCCTCCAGCCCTATGGCCTACCCAAGGCCTATTTTCATGTGTCCTTGGGTGAGTCACTTAAACTCTCAGTGATTTGATAAACAGTAATACTGAGTTTACCTTCCTCACAAATATGAGGTCAAATATAGCCATGTTGAAATATCATGTAATACATATTCCTTTACTCATAATCCTAGGCTTTGTGGCTAGATTTTAATGTGTTATTTTCTCTAAGACAACTTGCAGTTTTACATAAATCACAAAGGCTTAGGGATAAATTCTGAAAATAAGAGAATCTTTCAGAAAAAAAAAAGATTTCTTTAAGAAGGGAAAAAGGGGGAGAACCCTTCAAAATATCGGTTTTACTTTTTCCTCACTTCATGTGGAATAAAACTTGAAAGCCAAGTTGCAAAAATAGAATAGACACCTGATATTTGACAAAGAGTGGAATGCAACCTAATATTTGTAGCATATAATAATTTGGAAAAGACTACTGAAATAGTTACCTTTCAAAATTCTAAGAATGGTTTAGAAAGTGTCACTTTAATACCTCATAGAAGTGTTTGTCAGCCTTTTACAATCCATCTTCCTACTGGACTTTTTCACTCTATCTTCTGTATATCCCTATCAGCTAAGATCTTGTTCAATTTTATCTTCTACATAGCTTTTAACATAAAAATATTTATATCAAATATGTTGTTTTCAACTCCCGAAACTCTTTTCCCAAAAGATTTTGATCACTCCTTTCTCCACCTTTCCACTCACAACTCTACTAGCTATTCCTCAAATCTGAGCTTTGGGTAAGATATTCATTTTGTTTTTATTCGTAACATTAATAAGTAACATTTATGAAGCAAATTTAGAAATCTATATGAGATGGCTATTTTCTAGTAATCCATATGAAAATTCAGAAAAAAAGTTTAACCAGAACAACTCTCCTTTATGTTTCAATTATTTAGAAATTTAACAACAGCAACAGTATCACCAAAACATATATATTGCTTCATTTATTTATATATGAATAAAATGATGTCATCAGGGCAGCAGGGAATAGAAATGAAACAATAACAGGATCTTGCTGTTTTAGCAGAACATGTACAGTTTCACATTTATTTTATACACATGGACTAAATGTATGGTTAACTTTCTCATTTTTTTTGTTTGTTTTTATTTCTTTTCTATCTCTTCCTCCCTTCATCTTTCATTCTTCCCCTCCTCCCTTCCTTACTCCTTTCTTTTTTCTAACATTGGTTTTTGGCTGAGACTACAGTTTCAACAAAAAATAAAAACTGCATTACTCAGGAAGGAAGCTAATAAGTTTCCCTTCCCCCAAATGTCATTAGAGACTTCCTGAATAAATGAGAAACACATTAATTCGGGGGGCGGGGGGGGGGAAGGTGCTTGTATAAGCAACAAAAAAATAGATTCCAGTCTACATTATGATTAAAATCAACTTGAATAATAAATGTCAGATATGGAGATCTATTAGGACATTTTGCACATCTATGGCCAATAAAGTTTGCTTCCAAAAATGTGTGGATTTTTTCAGTGCACTGTTAAATAACAATGGGGCTTGTACCACTTCCCTATAAGAGAGTTCCATATCATAATGGACTTCATTAACAGGAAATTTCTTTTATATATATTATTACTGAAGTTTTTCATTTAAAATCATTCCATTATTATCTTACTAGTCACTGGAATGTATGGATATGATTATATATATACATATACATACATATGTATACACATGTCTGTGTATGTGTAATTATAAATATACAACTGAATCTACTTTATATAATTATTCACATATTTGACAAATGGGCTCAAATATTACATTTTATATAAAGATGTTATGTATATCCACATATATTCTTGTTTTGAGGCTCATCTTTATTGATTTATTTTTTTACAAGGGTACATAAAAATTCCTCTACAAGTTATGTTTTATGGTTAAGAATTATCATAGTTGAACTTGACTCATAGTTAAAGTACAAAGAGAAAAGTACAAGGGATTTTTGGCTTGTTTTCTACTTTTGTTTTCTGTTTGTTTTGTGTCACAAATTTTTGGCAAGTCTCTGTAGTTTGTATCTTAAGTTTCAATCCTGAGATTGTTCCCAACAACTCATTTGGTCATTATAAAGAAAATAAGTACCATTCACAGTGATAATTGAAATAAAAATATGTTGACTTAAAAGATGAGACTTGGAAAATGGGTTTCTCTTTTGTTTCAGTGGCTCCTAACATAGTACAGCCGCTGAAATTAACTTAATGCTTGTCAAGATCCATTGAACTTTATAGTGAGCATCTGGGAAGTGCCACGGCGCAGATGTTGGAATAGAATATCACAGTGAAACAACTTCAAGTCTCATCTGGTTAATAACAGTACTTTATTGAAAAGATTACTTTCTGTAATTTCTGACTGATTTTTGCCCAAATAAAAGCTGCTCACCTTTTTTAAAAAGGCATAATTGTGACTTCTTACAAAAGAAAACTACCTTAACTTCTACAATATAGCCAAGTGTAGATTTCACTTATAGTTAATTAACTGAATTTCATTTTTTGTATTAAGAACAAACCACTGGTAATAGAGCATAATGTACATGTCACAAAAATTAAGAAAATTTCAATAAACTAAACTTTAAAAATCTATGTCTTTGGAAATGAGGAACAAAGTCTAAATGTAATTTATAACTTAAAAAACTTTATCTTTTCTCTCTTTTTTTGTGGGAAATTTTGTTTTCATATCAGATAATGGTTAAATATAAGGAATTAAAGGACCAGAAAGTGTTCTTACCAGCATCATCAAGAAATTTCTCCAACTTTTTGGGTAACAAACAAGCATTTTCCTTAAGCGTCTTCTGGGGTGTCTCATCTTTGTTTGACCCTGCCAAATGCACTATTCTTCCTGTTCTAATTTGCTGTTATGTTCTCATTCTAGTCTATTACTAGTTCGTTTTATTAATAATACAGTAACACATATTCATTGTAAAAACGAAATCAGAAAGCACGTAAGAACCAGCAAGAAAATAAAAATCAAGAGTAATTTCACCATTTGGAAGCAACTACTATTAACTTTTTAATATAAATTTCTAAAATAGAAATGAGATTAATTTATATCAGCTTGTAAAGCATTATTTGCATTTAACAATATATCCTAAATATCTTCTACTTTTCTAATTCCCTTCACACTTTCAGTGTCTTAATTTCTATTTTTCTCAAATTTTTCCCAGTCTTAACTACTTTATAATTCTAGATAAGAAGCCAGCAAACCTTTTCTGAAAAGGGCAAAATAGTAAATATTTTAGGTTTTACAGGCCATATAGTCTTTGCTGCAACCATTTAACTCTGATATTGTAGTGCAAAGACAGTCACAGGCCTACATCAAGATGGCTAATAAAGTTTCTTTGAAGAAAAAAAAAAGGTGCTGGGATGTGGTTTGCTGACCCCATAGTTTAGACAATTTCATATAAAGAAATATTGTATATCATGATTACTATGAACTATAGTTGAATATTTTACAGATTATCTTCATACTTGACCATTTTATAGATACAGGTTTAATCCAGCACACAACACTAAGGCGTGTGTTCATTTCCTGTCGTAATTGCAGATGTGATCCTTCAAAAGTAGCAGGAAATCCTCCATGTTTGAACAGTACCAGAAAGACTTCACTAGCTCTTAGAAACCTGAATTTCATTGCAAAGTAGAAGGATATTCTTCCTTCACCCCTTTGGACAACAGAAATCCTAGTTAAATGGATAGTAACTTGCTGACAGAGAATGTTCAGCCCTGTTTCAAATCTATGAAAAACAGAGAAATTGAGACTGAAAGAACTGGAATAGCTGGAAACCTACAAGTTTATATGCACGCCTCCATTGGTTCTCTCCCCCACTGTGACAAGAAAAGAGGTCCTTCTCCTGTTGGGGCCCCTCTATTCTACATGAACTCTTCCAGAAGACTGAAGAAGAGAGAATACTTCCTAATTCATTCTATGATGCTAGCATTATCCTGCCACCAAAGTAAGACAAAGACATTCCAATAAAGAAAACTAAGGACCAGTATCCCACAAGAATATAGAGGCAAAAAAATGTAACGAAAAAATTAGCAGACAGAATCTAACAGTATATAAAAAGAATGTACACTGTAAGTGGATTTCACCCCAGGAATGTAAGGTTGGTTTAACATTTTATTTTATGTTTTTAATATATTTTATTTAATCTTAATTATATTTTTTCCATTACCATTTAGTCCCTTTATATCCTCCTCTCCCCAGGAATCACCACACTCTTGTTCACATCCATCAATCCTTTTTCCCTTTTGCTCAATCCCTCCACCCCATAACCTCCCCCTGCACCATAACATTTTAAAATCAGTCAATGCAATATGTCATCTCAGTAAACACAGAAAAAGTATTTGACAAAATCCAACACTCAGTCTTTATAACTCGCAGCAGACTGGGAATAAAAGAGAACTTTCTCAATTTGATAAAATCCTACGACTAACATGCTATTCATGCAAGGGTGCCAACTTTTACTATGTCTTTTCAACATCATACTGAAGGAGTTCAGGCAAAAAAAAAAAGGAGGGAAAGGCAAACAGAAAGGAAGACATGAAACTGTCTTTATTTGCAGATGAAATGATCATTGACATAGAAAATCTGACGTGGGGAGAAGGTAAGGATGTGACAGGAAACTATGGATGTAAATAGGGACAAGCCCATGAATGCTTTTAAAAAAACCACATTAAGGAATGCTAGAGTGTCATAAAGGCAATGCATAACCCTAAACTTTTTTTCATTTATCATATTTGCAAATAAAGCATATATTCTATTGCACTGTAGAGCATGTATTGAATAGAGCCTTAAGCCTCAAATCAGAGACTTCAGATAGAATCCTATAGAAGTAATATAGATTAAAAGTGATAGTTGCCTAAACTAAGGTGTTAGTAACAGTAGGGATAGAGAAAAGTAAAAAGATTTGGTAACTATTAAAAGATGGGCCTAACAGTATCTTTACTACACGTGGGCAACGGGGAATCATGAGGAATCCAGGGAAACTCACATATTTCAGTCTTGGTAAACTGGATGTGGTACTAATCACAGAGATAGGTAACCCAGGAGAAAGAATAGGTTGGGGGTAGGAGATGGGAAGATGAGATGAGTTTTAGATATGTGTAGCTTGAGATGATTTTTAATAGTGATGATGTTCTAGAGCCAGTTCATATAGGTGTCTGAATAAGAAGAAAAGTTTTGAAGTGAGATAATAGATTGAGACACTAGAGACACTAGATGGTAATTGAGGCCATTGAAATGGAAGAGACTGACCAGGGAGAAAATGCAATATGGGTAGAAAAGTGGGCTTGGGAGAGAAACAAGCCTAAATAGGAACAGGAACAGGAAAGTGAGATCAGGAAGGATGAATCGAAGAGGTAAGGAAAAAACATACAAAATGTTACGGAGAGAGATGTTTTCAGAAATAAGAGGGGGTATTAAGAGGGGGTCATAAGAGGGGGGACTGCCTCTGAGAGGGCAGTCATGACTAGCAATGTATTTCTAAAACAGATCTTCATTTTCATATATATCACTGTAGTAATAATTAAGTCTTTTGTATATTCAAGTCGGTCCATGAATAAAAATGTCTTTAAATGAAGCAACTATGAAAATCTTAAGGTTTCCTCTAAAAAGACTGTAAAAACACTTGACTTACCAAAAAAGTAACTCATTCTGATAAGAATATTATATAAGATATCATAAGTCTAGTTTCTTTCCTCAACTAACCTAAAATTTCTAAGTAAGCATTCGATTTGCTTATTAAAGAAAACAAAATTATCTTGAATAAACTATATTCAATTTTTTAAAAATTTTGTGATTTCAACATATACAATATAATTCCCACCATAAACAACTAAACAATGTTGTTTATCCTGAAAAATAAAATTTTAATAAACTATACTAAGTAACAGAATAGGATATCAAGTGAGCCTTTTACTCTGTGCCATGGTTAATTGTTTAACACTTGCTATTTAGTTAAAAAAAAAAGAGTCATGTTGCTACTAGATGCTTATGTAATTTTCAATTATTTTTTTAAAAAGTCATGTTTAAATTTCAAGGATACAGATAATTTTCTTGGGGTTTAAAATATCAAGCCTCCAGATTAACAGTTAGTAAATCTTTTTATTACACTGCCCTGCTCTCTCTCGGTTTAGGTAGGAACAGAGATGTGACAGTAAACTATTGCCAAAGGATTGCAGGGGCAAACAAAACAAAACAAAACAAAACAAAAACAAAAACAAAAGCAGCCAAACCTTACGTATTATTCTGCTAAAACAAAAGAAAATAGTTCTTTGGAAGAACTTCATGACCAACTTGTAGGCAAAGCGGGTACCATGGCAATGCAGGTAAGAGAAATATTATTTTAGCAAGATATGGATAGAAAGCTACCACAGCACACACTTTGCTGCCCGTAGACTCCCTCCCCTCTTACACTTTTCACACACCATCAGAAGAGATGCGGCATTGGAAACTCTAAGAATTCTTAGATTTCATAGAAATTCACTTTAACAGACTGGACTGCGAACTTACATTTCATAAAGAAGGCCTGTTTTCATTAGATATTCCAATGGATAACAATATATAGAGAAAAGGAACGTGCTTAGGAAACTATAGCATTTTTAAAGAACCGATACAAATTGCTACAGAACTAAAACAATACCCTCTCCGTGCCCCACTCCTCAGATGTCACCACTGCCCTCTGATCAAATGGATCTCTCCTCTTCCCAGAAACCTTTTTCTACAATTAATATTTTCAGGAATTAGTGTTCTCATTTACTTGAATAAATAAATGTTTAAAATGCTAGAGTAAAATAACACACCAAATAATATAATCCCCTGAGATTCCTCCCCCAAGAATGTTTCTTTCCTGCTTTATTTTGGGAACATCCTATGACACTGGAAAGTAACTATTGAAGAGATGAGAATAGAATAAAGAAGCAGAAACTTTGCTAATAGTCTCTTGATGAACATTAAAGGTGGCTATAATTATCTTTAAAAATCTTGTATTTTCATTCATGGGAGTAAGAAATGTCAATGCAGTATCTGAAAAAAAAAGTCCATGCTTTTCCATTTATTAATTTTAAAATGATAATTCTATTTAATGACTTCTAGTCTAAACCCGTAACCTTAGGATATATGCCCACAAACAAATAGTATTGTTAAATGAATAAATACATAAATAGGCAAGCAAAATTATTAGATAAATCTTTTTTAAATTTGAAAATTATTTTGAATTGAGGGGAAAAACTAGCTAGAATCAACTGCATTTTGTTTTCAATGACCCTATATTACTAAGAAGTCCCAAGTTTTGGTAATGCAGGAGGAAAGAAATCAATAAAGCACTACAGAGTAGAATTGCATCTAGATAGCAATTGTACACTGTAAATGCCCCTCATTCATCATAATCTGCTCAAATTAAAGATTCATTTTTAAGGTGGAAAACTCACTAAAGCAACGTCATGACTCCTTTTTTAAAAATCACACAGAATATGAAAGCAGTCTTAAGCGTGATTTGAATGCTTAAACCTTTTTTATACTTACATATAACAGTGATGACTAAACAGTGAAAAAAGAGTACAATACCAGCAAGAAAGTATTTTCCATTTTTAAAATTTATCTTAGTTCCCTACACAAGTATGATACACAGTCTTTCAAATCCCATTAACGGAGAGGATTATAAGAAAGATTCACCTCCCTATCTGTTATTTTTCGTGTAAACACATACCCTAACTAGACAAGAACGTGGTGTCTTATAGGAAATAAGTGATTAAATTGGTTCCTGATACCATATTAGTGATATTAAAAACAACCAAGCAGAATAAAAGCTAGACAAACCATATAAATCATCTAACCATATGAATACATGTAAGAACAACTCTCTCATGTCCGGAAGATCTCATGAGTAAAAATGTACTCTTTTTTGGAATCCTAAATAGATATCAATGCTTACTTACAAACTCCAAAAGAAACTATTAAAAAAAGCTACAAAAACTAAAATTTAGTAGTTTAACAAAGTAGAAAAATCACTATCCTATATATGGGCTATGAATAATTAGATATTGGAATTTTGAAAGTGCCATTTATTATACCATAGATATTATAAAGATATTTGCTAAAGTACAACAAATATATATGCTAAAAATTACAAATCACTAACAAAAGGAATGTAAGAAGACATAAATGAAGAGGTATACAGGGTAGGGCAAAAGGAGGATTATAGTTGTGAGTATGCAAAACACAGAGTTTATTCTTGTATTACTGTTTAATAATTATTGTATTATTTTCCATATGAACAACTGTAAACTTATTTTGCCCCATCCTGTATAGTGTTAAAGAATGGGAAGACTCAATGTTGTTTTTATTTTAATTCTTCTCAAGCTATAGACTCAACAAAATTCCAATCAATATTCCGACATGATTGTTATATGGAAATCAAAAACTAATTCTAAAATTTATATAGAAATGCACAAGGAACATTGTATTGCAGTTGCTAATGACTTGATTCGAACTGATACCAAAGAAACAGATTTCCTCAAGAAGGTTATAACTTTGAAGGGGACTGATGCATCATTTTCCTATGTACAATGTTTCTTGTATCTTGTATCTTCTTCAATAAATGTCTCTTTTTCATAGTAAAAAAATAATAAAATTTATATAGAAATGGAAAGAACTAGAATAGCCAAAAACAATTTTGAAAATGGAGAGCAATGTTAAAGGTTGCACTCTACCTGATTTCAATGTTTATATAAAACACAGCAACCCAGACAACATGACTGTGAAAAAAACAACAGAGGATCCAAACATATATGGTTATTTTAACCAAGGTGCAAATGAGTTCAATGGAGAAAGGGTAGCCTTTTCAACAAATGGTGCTGGAATAACCGGATAAATGCATACATACCTAAATACATACATACATCATACATACCTTAATCCAAAACTCAAACCATATGTAAAAACTAACTCAAAATGGATCATAGAACAAAATGTCAAACCTGAAACTATAAAACTTCTAGGAGGAAACATAGGAAAAAATACCTGTGGAAACTTGGTCTAGACAAATTCCTTAGGTATATCACCAAAAGAAAAAAAATTGAGAAATTGGACTTCATCAAAAGTAAGAACTTTTATTCTTTGAAGGACACGATTAAGAAAATAAAAAGACGTCACCACAGGGAGAAAATACATGCAAATTACATTTCTGATATAAAATTTTTGTATCCTGAATAAAGAGCTCTCAATATCTCTTTCCATATGTGATGCTTAATGATTTTTTGCCATATATGACAAAGTCTGTCTGGAAAAAGTCCAGCCAGTGTTAACATAACAAGAACAGTTTGCACAACATGGATGTAGCCTGGCAGCCAAGGAGAATGGACTGGAATGTGCATGAATGAACAATGACAACTTCACTGTACTAGTCGGGGTCGGGGGGTGGTAGGTGTCACTAAGCTAGCATTTGTACTGTGTGACCCTTGCATTCAAAATAACTAAGTAGAGCAACAAATCTGCATCAAGTTTTGCATTAAGCTTGAACATTCCTTGTGGAAACTATTCAGATGATTCAAAAGGCTGTAGCTACGGGCAACTGGTGATTGGCAGATTCATCATGATGTTGAGCCCACGCATGCATCATATCTCAGGCGGTTTTTGGTGAAACATCAAATCACCAGGTGACTCAGCTCCCCTACAGTCCAGATTTGGCGCCCTGCAACCTCTGTTTTTTTCCAAAATTAAAATCACTTTTGAAAGGGAAGAGATTTTAGACCATCAATGAGATTCAGAAAAATATGATGGATGGAGCAGTTGATGGCAACTGGGAGAACTGAGTGAGGTCCCAAGGTGCCTGCTTTGAAGGGACTGAGGCATCACTGTCCTACGTACAATGTTTCTTGTATCTTCTTCAGTAAATGTCGTATTTTTCATATTACATGGCTGGATACCTTCTGTACAGACCTTATAATAAGAGCAGTTTATCAACTTCATTTCTTCTAGGATGGCTGTACTTTTAATTTTTAAATTTACCATTATGTACAGCCCTAACCAGGTTGCTTGTGTGGTTGGAGTGTCATCCCATACACCAAAAGCTGTGAGTTCAATCCCTGGTCAGTGCACATACCTAGGTTGAGGGTTTGATCTCCAGTTGGGGTACATACGGGAAACAACCCATTGATATTTCTCTCTCACATTGATATTTCTCTCTCCCCGCAACCCTCTCCCTAAAATTGATAAATATATCCTAGAGTGAGGATTGAAAATAAAATAAAATAATGTAGAGTAAAATTTACTCTTTTTTGGTTTAAATTTCTGTGAGTTCTGACAAAGACAGAGGGTACCATTACCACAATCAAGATATAGAACAGTTCTATCACCCAAAAATTCCCTCATGCTCTCCTTTGTATCCTGAGTGTTATTTCAACCATTCCTTTAAAAGTTGATACCTTTTGCTTAGTAAAACAGTTTAACAAAAGTAAATGGGGGAGTGTGTGGGGGAGGGGTAACTACTTTTAGTTAAATTCTTAAAAATTATTTACACATTGGAATATAAACGGAGATACATTTATATTCCAGAAGTAATCCTCCATGACTCCATGATCTTACAAAGCAAAATAAAATACAGAATCAGACTGGTGATTTCCTCTAATCATTTGATTACTCTCCAATAGTTTCTGTTGCTGCTATAGTCATGCCAAATCTACTTTGTTCCACAAAATTAAATCAGTAGTATCCTGAAAACAATTCTGTAACTGAACCTCTCTTTCTATATAAGCAGCAACTACTACAGTAATAATTTAAAAGGCATATCAGACTGCTTTTTGCTGGAAGGTTGTTTTTTTTTTTTCTTAAAACCTCTCACAGGTAGAGCAACAGCTGTTAATGAATAGATCTAGTCACTAGAGAATTTCTTTTAGCACAGTTTGACATCATGGCCTAAATTCAAAGTGACACCAAATTAAAGCTTGTTATGGTAATAATCATGGCAGTGTAAAGTGGTTTAGGAAAATCTGAAGTTTGAGTTTTCAGATATATCATTTCAATTATGTCATTGTTGACTCTGGCTAGTTTCAAATATTATTTTTAGATAAAACTCTGACTTTTAAAAAAGGTCTCCCATAAATGGGCAATAAATTAACAACAAACCTTTCCATTTAAATGGTACACTACTTGTCTAAAGAGGAATAGGATAGCATAAATGTCTTTTCAGAAGCTTGGTACCTAACTTTATAGTTTTCTCAAGTTTCCAAAAGTTAAAAAATAATATACAGAATGACATCAGCCAGATGGAGAAATATGCCCTTGTCTTCACATAAAAACACTAGTTAACAACCATATATAGCATATACAGACCATAATACTTTAATGAGAACACCAGAATTCAGTTAAGAGGGTGCAGCATCCAAACACAGTACAAAACAAGGAATAGCTGCATTGACTCAGGTAAGAAAAGCAGTTTCACTCTACCTGTCTCTCCTCCACCCCCAAGTCAGTACAGGTCAGAGCGGATAAGATCCCTTCAGTATGTGATTTCTATCATGGAGGAAAGGGAGAGCCAGGAATGTAAATCCAAGGTCCCCAGTCCTTAAGGTGCCACTCAAAAGAACTGCTCCAGTCTCTCCTCACCCAGAGTACTGAAAGGTCCAGCATAGTTGGAATACCTCAGGGTAGATAAGAACAAGGAAGAGGAGTAGGTGGCTCTCAGCAGCCAGTAAGCTCTGCAGTAGCCAGTGTAGATTATAGCTGCCAGCAAGCAGCAACTGACATGGACCCCAGCAACTGGTACGGACTGCAGCAGCCAGCAAGCATCTCAGCAGCAAATGGGGCTCTCCGCTGACAGCATGGAACATACCATCCTGCACAGATCTTAGCAGCCAGAGAGGACCTCAGTACCTGGCAAGGTTCTCAGTAGCCCACCTGGTTCTGTGGGATTGGAAGAAGATTCACGATCCTGACACTTCTTCAGAAGGGAGTGAGAGGAGAGAGAAGTGGAGTTTGTACCTAACATCCCAGCATCTTAGTACACTGACCTAGGGAAAAGGGGTGACTGGCTGTCAGTACCATGAATGGCTCTGTGGGGTTGGGAGAAGGTGTACAATCCTGAGAATTCTCCACCAGGAGGGAGGGAGAAGAGTGGAACATACACATCCATAAACAAATTTTGAAAGACTCCCAGAATTTCTAGCTGGGATGACTGGTAAAGGTCTTTCTCTGCCAAAACCAATCCATAAAGACAGAAAGAAATAACTTTTTTTTTTTTGCAAATGTTCAAACACCAATATAAAGCTTACAAGAAACAAAAAGAATAAGGGAAATATGGCATTAAAAAAGGAAAAAATAACCTCCAATAACAGACCCTAAAGAAATGAAGATCTATGAATTGCCAGACTAAGAAATCAAAATAATCATCTTCAAGAAGCTCAATGAACTACAAGAAAAGACAGGCAACTAAATAAAATTAGGAAAATGCAAATGAACAAAATGAGAATATAAACAAAAAGATAAACTATAAAGAACCAAACAAAAACCCTAGAACCAAAGTATAAAATAACTGAACTGAAAAACCCATAAAGAAGAAACTTTAGTAAATAGACAAAAGATAAAGGAATCAGGCATGTAACTGCAAAAAAATCAAATCACAAAGGAAGACAACAAGAGAGAAAGACAGAAACAAAGGTTTGAAAAAAACAGCTAAAAATTTTTAACAAAATGGCAATAGTAAGTCTTTATCAATATTACTTTAAAAGTAAATGGGTTAAATTCTTCAATCAAAATATGTGGAATAGATAAAACAAAATACAGAGTGGTAGAATGGATTAAAAAACAAGAACTACCAATACCTGTAAGAAACTCATTTGAACTTTCATAATACACCAAGGTTGGAAGTAAAGGGATGTTTTTTTTTTTTTTTTTTTTTTTTTTTAATTTATTTATTTTTTTATTTTTTTTTTTATTTTATTTTTTCCCCCCCCCCCCCCCCCCCCTTTTTTCCCCTCCCCCCCCTCCCTCCCTTTCTTTTTTTTTTTTTTTTTCTTTTTTTTTTTTTTTCTTTTTTTTTTTTTTTTTGTTGTGGATGTTAAAAGATATTTTACTAATGGTAACCAAAATAGAGAAGGGATGGCAATCAAACAAAATAGACGTCCTGTCAAAATCATTCACAAAAAACAAAGAAAGTCACTTCATAATGATAAATGGGTCAGTTCATCAATAAGGTACAAGAATTGTAAGTATATATGCACCTAACATCGAATCAAAAATATATAAATATTAATAGTACTGAGAGAAATAGGTGGCAAGCTAACAATAGAGAAGAGCTTCAATACCCCACTTTCATCACTTCCATTCAAACAGAAAATCAATAAAGAAGCAGCAGCCATGAATAACATTATAGATCAAATGAACCTAGTAGACATATACAGAACAATCCACTCAACAGCATCAGAATACACATTCTTCTTAAGTGTACATTAGAGAGTCTCCAGGACAGATCACGTGCTGGACCTCAAAACAAGCCTTAAGAAGTTTAAAAAGACTGAAATCATATCAAGTTTTGTTTCCATCCATAATGGTATAAAATTAGAAATCAGTAACAGGAGGAAAATTGGAAAATTCACAAATCGTGTGTGAAATTAAAGAATATACTCCTGAACAACCAAAGAATTCAGAAGAAAAATTAAGTGTCTTGAGACAAATGGAAATGAAAATAAAAGATACCAAAACTTATGGGATGTAGAAAAGCAACTTTAAGAGGGAATTTTATAGCAATAAATACCTATTTTAAGAGAAAATACAGGGATACAAAACACAACACTGGGAATATAGTCGATTTTATTGTAATAACTATGTAGGGGATCAGGAATTTACTAGACTTAACAAAGGGAACAATTCATAAGTTAAAAAAAAAATGTCTACCTACTCTGCTGTATACCTGAAACTAATATAATATTGAATGTAAACTATAGTTGAAAAATAAAAAATAAATTTAAAAAACTTTAATTTAAAAAAAAAAGTGGGCTGCCCCAAACTCCTCCACCTGGGAGGCTGAGCCCATTCAGTTACTCTTAACCTGTTATACCTAATCTGTTTATATTCCTATGTCTTAATTGTGTGGGGCTGCTTAAGGTCAGTGTGATTGACCTTCACTTCTGTTCCGGCAAGGCCTAACATGTTGGTAGGTACAGAATAGGGGCTCAGCACCAATTTCAAACTGGTTTAAAAAATAATTCCAGGAGAGTGTAAAGCAAAAAATTAATAATGTTTCATGTCACTTCTCAGTTCCACTTTTCAGAGGCATATTGGGGTAATTATTGTGTATGAACTAACATAGTATGTGAGCAAATATGCACACATATGCACAGGGTCATGTGATATATGTTTTCGAGGCTTTGCCTTTCCTCTCCATCAAAGTATCTTAGACAACTTTCTATGTTAGTATGCATAGATCTACCTCATTCTTTCAAGCATCTGCATGACATACCATAATGTAAGTGCAGAAAATGTATATAAACAATCCTGTATTCATAAATATTTAAGTTGCTTTTCTCCTTGATATTTAAAACAATGCTGTATGGATAGCCTTCTTTCTTATATGCACCATTGTGTTCCTGTGCAGAGATAGTTATAGGATACATATATAGCAATGAAACTGGACATAAAAAAGAAAGATATTTAAAGTTTGTCAAATTGCCTCCAAAAAGATGTCAATAAATTAAATTTCTATGCATAGCGTGTGTGTGTCTTTTTGTAGAAATCCTTACTACCATGATGTATAATCACACTTTGTAATTTTCATCAGTCTGAAAAATATAATTCACTGTTCTGACAGGTATTAATTTAATTATAAGTAGTGTATTTTAAAAAATAGTTTTAATGGTCATTTGTATTTCTTTTTGTGAACTCCTTTGTTACAATGTCCTCTGCCAATTTTATGTTTGATTATTTTTCACTTTAATATTAATTTGTAGAAGTACTTTATAGTATAAGGAAATTGGTTTGTTTTCCTATGTGTTGTAATTTTCTCTCTCAGTTCATTGTTTAATTTTATTTCTTCTTCCTTCCTTGTTTATTTTGCCACACCAATTGTTTATTTTTATAGTCAAATTTATTAATCTTTTCCTGGCTACTGAGAACATATGCTTATTTTTAAAATAAGTATATAAAAGAATAAAGAAAAACAGAGAAAGATCTCAAACAACCTAACATTATACCTCAAAGAAAGGAAAAGAAGAACAAACCAATTCCAAATTTAGGAGAAGAAAATAAATTTAAAAGATTTGGGCAGAAATATATAAAGTAGATATTAGAAAGACTATAAATTATCAATGAAATGAAGAGTTGGGTTTTTTGAAAGATAAGAAAAATTGTCAAACCTTTACGTAGACTAAGGAAAGAGAGAAGACAAATAAAACTAAAAATGAAAGAGAAGATATTAAAACATTCACAGAAATAAAAGGATCATAAGAAACTACTGTGAACAATTACATGCCAACAAATTGGATATAGTTAGAAGAAACTGAATAATCTAGAAGAAATTCCTAGAAACATACAAACTACCAAGACTAAATCATGAAGGAATAGAAAACCTGAACAGATCAATAAAGACTAAGGAGACAGAATTGCAGTCATTAAAACCCTCTAACCAACAAAAGTCCAGAACCAGAAGGCTTCACTTGTGAATTCCACCAAACATTTAAAGAAGAATTAACACTAATCCCTCTCAAATTCTTCCCAAAAATAGAAGAGAAGAGAACACTTCCAAACTCATTTCACAAGGCTAGCATTACCTTGTTACCAAAGTCACATACAGACACAAGAAAAAATATTACAGGCCAATGTCCCTGATAAACATAGATGCAAAAACCCTCAAAAAACATGAGCAAACCAAATTCAACACTACACTGAAAGGAGTATAGACAATGTTTAAGTGGGATTATTCTGTGGGATACAAATATTGTTTACCATATATATGCAAAGCAATTAGAGTGATACACAACATTAACAGAATGAAGGACAAAAATCATATGATCATCTCAATGGATGCAGAAAAGCATTTAACAGAATTCAACATTCTTTCATGATAAAAAGGAAAATATTCAATAAACTAGGTAAAGAAGGAATGTACTTCACCATAATAAATAGCATATATGACAAGCTCACAACTAACATCATACTGAATGGTTAAAAACTGAAAACTTTTCCTTTAAGGTTAGGAACAAGACAAAGATATCCCTTCTCTCCACTTTAATCAATATAGTACTGAAAGTCCAAGCTAGAGCAATTAGGCAAGAAAGAGAAATAAAATCATACAAATTGGAAAGGAACAAGTAATATGATGTTTGCAGGTGACATGATTTTATATATACAGATATGTATATATACATGAATATATGTATATAGACACACACACACACACACACACACAGCAAACCCTAAACCTCCACCAAAACAACTTTTAGAAATAATAAAACAAGTTAGTAAAGTTAGCAGAATATAAATTCAACATATAAAAATCAGTTGCTTCATATATACTCACAATGAATTATCAGAAAAAAATTAAGATAATTCCATTTATGAGAGTTTCATACAGAATAAATATTTAGAAATAAATTTAACCAAGAAGACAAGAGAATTGTGCATGGAAGCTATGGTACACGGATGAAAGAAATTAAAGGCACAATAAATGGAAAAATATCCCAAAGACTTACTATTGTTAAAATGTTTATAACTACACAAAGTGACCCACAGATTCAATGCTATTCCCATCAAAATCCCATTGGCATTTCTTACAGAAATAGAAAAGGAACCCTAAAGTTCTTATGAAACCACACACATACAAAATCCAAATAGACAAAGCAAATATTGAGAAAAAAGAACAAAGCTGGAGGCATCACACATCCGATTTCAAGATATATCACAAAACTAAAGTAATTAAAATATTTCAGTACTAAGACAAAGACAGACATACAGAACCAATGGAAGAGAAAAGAGCTCAAAATTAAAACCACCTATATTTGGTCAACTAATCTTCAACAAGTGTGCCAAAAATGCACAGTGGAGAAAGAACAGTCTCCTTAATAAATGGCTAGGAAAACTGAATATCCACAAGCAACAGAATGAAAATGGACCCCTACCTTATACCATACACAAAAATTAACTCGAAATGGATGAAAGATTTAAACACAGACCTGAAGTTGTAAAACTGCTGGAAGAAAACATAGGGGGATAGCTTCATGATATTGCTCTTCGCAATGATTTCATGGATATGACACCAAAAGCACAGGCAATAAAAGCCAAAATAGATACGTGGGACTACACGAAATTAAAGAGCTTCTGCACAGCAAAAGAAACACTCAGCAGAGTGAAAAGGCAGCCTTGGAATGTGAGAAAATATCTGCATGCCATGTATCTGATATGGGGTTAACTTTCAAAATATATTTAAAAAACTCTTATAACTCAATAGCAGAAAAAAACTCAATGCACTAATTTTAAAAAAATGGGGAAAGGACTTGAACAGAGATTTCTCTAAAGAAGATAGGAAAATGATCAGCAGGTATATATAAAGGTGTGCAATGTGATTAATCATCAGGGAATTACTCAAAACTACAATGAAACACCTCACACTTCTTAGGCAGTCCATTATGAAAATAATCAAAAGTTAACAAGTGTTGGCACACTGTAGAGAAACTGGAACTCTTTTACACAGTCTTTGGGAATATAAAATGGTGTAGCTGCTGTGGAAAACAGTACGGCAATTCAGTTCTAAAAGTAAAAATAGAATAAATATATGATCCAGCAACCCTACTTCTGATATGAGGATATCGAAAACAATATATGCATCTCATGTGCATTACAGCATTACTCAAAACAGCCAAGATATAGAAATCCACATGTCCATTCACAGATGAAGAGATAAAATGTGGTATATGTGCACAATGGAATATTAATCGACCTTTAAAAGGAAGTAAAACAAAATGAATGGAGCTGAAGGACATTACAGTAACTGAAATAAGTTATTCACAGGACAAATACCATGTAATTCCACTTATGTGAGGTATCTAAAATAGCCAAATTTATAAAAGCAGAAAATAGAATGGTGATTACCAGGGAAAGAGGGGAAGGGGAAATGGGGATTTATTCTTCTGTAAAGTTACCATCATGTATGATGGGCAAGTTTCAGAGATCTGCTTTACAACATAGTGCCTATACTTATTGATATGGTATTGTGCACTAATTTAAGACAGTAAGTAAATCTCATGTTAAGTGTTCTTATCAACAAAGGAACACAACAAAACTTTTAAAGGTGATGGATATGTTACCCGGATTGTGGAGACAGTATCAGAGATGTATGCATATGCCCAAACTTACTAAATTTTATATATTAAGTATGCAGTTTTTTTCTAAAGCAATTTTACCTCAATGAACATACAGATCTTAGGAAATATATATTCATATACACATACCCACACACACATATGGGAGTGAAGTCCCCAAAGCTACCTCTAATATTAATGCTATAATTGCTGTTAGAATATTACAATCAAACATAGTGGCTCAAATAATATTTTCCGGTTGATTAGTAACATGAATAGTGCCAGAATTCTTGAAAATTAAATCTTGCAGTTATCTGAAATCAGGCAAACTAAAAATAAACTGTACTTCCTTTAGAGGAAATAAGTCTTATAAAACTTAGTTCCATTTATTTTTTTAATTACTGCAACAATAAGATGAATAATTAGAGACGTATAAAAGATCATATTACACCTGAGATCAGTCTAGAGAAAAACACTGACCACCAAACAATCAGAAATGCTCTGTATGCTCTCTATGGGTACAGGGTATATCCATTGTTTCCTGCACAAAGGCATCTGGCCGAGGAAGCAGAGAAGCCTGGAAGTGAGCCTACTTCACTAGTTTCGTCATGTGTCTGCACAGTGACCCACACAAAATGTAAAGGTAAAATATTTAGGAAATTTATGAAAAATATACATTGCCATCATTAAAGCAGTTCAAATATAGTATTATTGGAGGAAGATCTCAGATACAATCCTAAAGCCAGAATTAATCTTAGGTCATTACTCTCCATTTTCTCTTAAGAAAAATCCATCACACACCATTCTAATCCATATCTGAGTACTTCCATGAACAGGAATTACCATTATATTGTAAGGTCATTTTTATAACCCAGACTGTATCTCCCTAAGACTTCTGTCCTTTGCAGTTACTCCTCTTATACATGATAACCATAAAGGATTTTTTCAAGACAACATTACATCTGTTTTTTTTTTCCTCCTCTTCTTCATTGTAAATACATTCAGTTCTTTTAATTCATTGTTAAATGACATTTTTAGACAGTGGCTACTCAGTTGTTTCTCCTTAGGACAGGTTAAGGAACCGTCTTAAAGTTTATTTTGCAGAGCAAACACACAGTCTCTGCTTAGCTTTACAATGACACCATTTTTGTCTCCTTAATAGTTGTCCAATTGTGCCAAAGATAGGTAATAGCATTTACCTGATTTCTGCAACAAATCAAGCTTTGACTTATTGGCTTGCAAGTTTAAGACAAACTTCGATTTTCTTTTTTTTTTCCTTCAATTTTTTTTTTTTTATGGGGATGGCTTTAACCAGTTCTATTTTCCCTAATGAACTGCTGGTTAGCCAGATGTCCTGATGTGTACATTTATTTTCTAACTTAAATATAAACTGGCTTTATTTATGTAACTGGCTAATGTTGAACTATATATTTTTGTAAAATTCAAAGACATTAGTTCAATTAGGTACATGAAAGACTCAGTTTCCTTTCTAGTTATTAGAAGGAAGATTCCAAGAGTAAATAAACTAAAGTATTTAACAGTATTGACTGTCAGAAAGTCCTAGAGGCGATATGTTTTCTATTCTTCTGGATGCCTTTCCTACTAGAGTTCTAAAAAACTAAAAAGAACTTAAATTTTAACAATAGAATGAATAAGAAAATGCCTTAGGGAAAAAATAGTTTTTATATAATCATGGTAACCCATTTAATTTGAAATAAACTTTTATACTTTTCTGTGCTTTCTAACTCTTCTACTTCAATGAAATTTATTAGTTACACAATTTTAAATGTTAGTACATGTTTTTAATTTAAAAAGTTCCAAGAAGTAGAAAATCATCAATTTGAAAAAATCAGTTACAAGTCTCATACAGAACATTTAAAGAAAAGAGCATTCTACTTCTCACATGATTTTGATGGTCCAGTACATACCTACTTTCTAAAGGATATGAATTAATGGATTTCCAGGAAAATACTGAATAACGAATTAACCTGAAAATTAATCTGGGTATCTATAGGAAGGTTCTGAGTTTATAGTAACATTTGAGAGCCTCGAGGACAAGTACTGAGGAATAACTCTGTTTTGGTTTCTAATGCCAGTGAATTCCTTTGTGGCAACTTTAAACCACAGGAATTATCCCATTTGGAAACTATAATTCTCTTATAAGATGTGCTTCACAGTTAAGGACCACATCACAAGAAGGAATGTCAGTAAACATTATTGCTTCATGGATAAATCCAGAGGGGAGATTTAAATGATCATTAACAAGTCAGCTTATTTACATTAGATTTACAAATTTACAAATAAACTCTAGCAGTAGAGAAGTAGACTATTGGTGTAAAGAACATAGCAAAGGCTTTAAGTGAACCATGGGATCGATGTATTTTGGAGCTGAAAAGGAACTTCAGAGATCATATAAGAGGCATACAGGAAAATCTTCATTTTATAAAGTGAATAGTCCAGAGCACAGCCAAGTGAAATTTTGACTTCTGAACTTTTCCTTCTTTAACTTGCCTCATCTTAACCAGACAATGGCACCCCTACAGTCTGGGTCACACAATTGGTTTTCAGGACAAGAATGCAACATATGTACTGCTATCATCCCTGTCACCTCTATGACTAGGTAGACCAGACCTGTGCCCTGAGGCATAAGGAATGAAAAAAACAGACACAGTGACAGCCTCTTTCACACATGACCCAACAAATCTGTTTACATCATAGGGCTGCCAGGAGGAGAAAAGGAAAAGCAAGAAATTGGAAATCTGTTTGAAAAAAGAATGAAAGACAACTTCCCTAATCTGGTGAAGGAGATAGATATGCAAGCCAGGAAGCACAGAGTTAGTTCCAAACAAAATGGACACAAAGAGGCTCACTCCAAGATATATTATAATCAAAATGCCAAAGGTTAAAGATAAAGAATCTTAAAAACAGCAAGAGAAAAGCAGTTCATTACCTACAAAGGAGTTTCCATAAGACTGTCAGCTGATTTCTCAAACAACACTTTGCAGGCTAGAAGGGATTGGTAGGAAATATTCAAAGTCATGAAAAGCAGGGACCTAAAGCCAAGATTGCTTTATTGAGCAAACATATCATTTAGAATTGAAGGGCAGATAAAGAGCTTCCCAGACAAGAAAATACTAAAGGAATTCATCATCACCAAACCATTATTATATGAGATGTTAAAGGAATTTTTTTAAGAAAAAGATCAAAACTATGAACAATAAAATGGCAAAAAATACAAAAGTATCAACAATTAATTCTAAAAAACTAAGGAAACAAAGATATAATCATGGATGTGGAGTGTTTTGATGGTTGCAAGATAGGAGGAGTGTGTGGGCGAATGGGTGAAGAGGTGAGAGGATTAAGTACAAATAGGTAATTACAGAACCACCTTGGGGATATAAAGTACAGTATAGGAAATGGAATAGCCAAAGAACTTATACCATGACCCATGGACATGAACAATGGTGTGGGGATTGCCTGAGGGAGTGGAGAGTGCTGGGTTGAGGGAATGAAAGTGGAAAAATTGGGACAACTGTAATAGAATAATCAATAAAATGTAATCTAAAAAAAAATAAAAGTTGATAAAAGCTGTGGTACATTTATACAATGTAATACTACTTGGTCATAAAAAAAAAAAGGAAATCTTACCTGTTGCTATGGCATGGATGTACCTGGAGAGTATTATGCCAAGTAATATAAGCCAGTCAGAGAAAATTAAGTACCATATGACTTCACTTATATATTGAGTCCAATGAACAAATAAACTAATAATCAAAATAGAAACAGATTCGTAAATACAGAGTACAGACTGAAAGCTCTCAGAGGGGAGGGGGTTAAGGTGCTGAATAAAAAAAGCGAAAGGATTAATCAAAGAAAAATGCCTCTTAGACACAGACAACAGTATGTTAATTACCAGAGAAAAGGTGGGTAGGGGTAAGTAGAAGAGGGCCAAGGGGGCATAAATGGTGATGAAGGAGACTTGACTTGGGGTGGTGAACACACAATGCAATATACAGATGATGTATTATAGAACTGTACACCTGAAACCTGTATAATTTTATTAACCAATGTCACACCAATAAATTCAATAAATTTTTTAAAAAATTGATAATAAAAGAAATGACTAAAATCCCAGTCATAAAAACATGTCTGAAATTATAGATTGCTGATTCATTATCATGAATTTAGTTAGTTATCATATGTACTTTATAATATAGAGTATTATTAACTGGTTAAGATTGTAGTTTCTAGAGTTTAGCAGCCTTAGGTTCAAAACTTAATTTCACTATATACTAACTGTGCACTTTGACTTTTTAAATATGTTCCCTAATCTGTAGTAGTGGGAATAATAACAGTGCTACTGTAAATACTGTAAAGATTAAATAAAATAATTCATGAAAACTATACCTGGCATATAAGTGTTCAGTAAGGTACTAGTTATCGCTATGTTAATTATTATTATTAAAATATACTATATGAAGAGTTCCACTTCCAGAACAACAAACTGGGTGCTTCAGACTAATCTTATTTTAAGTATATCTTAAAATGTTAGAATTTTTTTAAAAAAATTACGGCACCAGAAGTTACTGAGGTAATAAAGAACTCTGGAGTCATTATAGGAAGAGAAATCAACTCAGACAGGTAAGCTTGGCATTTGAGGGCAATATTGTGCTCAAGGCTTTTGCTAGTGTCAAAGGCATGACTGAGAGGTTAAAAAGGGGAGTAGAGGTTTTTATAAACTTACAGTGCTGTGGCATAAAACAGCATTCAGAGCCTACTGAAAAGAATATAAGGGCTGATATTAGTTAGGACCTCAAATGGTTATACTTTTGGAGTATGAATCCAGAAACAGAGTGTCACTCATAGAAAATAAAGGCTATTTTAAATTATCTCACTCCCTTGGTTTGTTTACAATGATCTGGAATTGCTAGAGACTCTAGACTTGTTGTCTGCCAGAGGCAAAGATAAGCCTCTTTGGAATATCACTGAAATTCTCAAATCATCTCTATTTTTATATACAACTTCTAGTACACAATAAAAAAATTCAAGGTACATGAGAAGACAATAATTCTAAACACCTGAAAACCAAGAGAAGCAAAAGAAAATAGAAATCAGATACAATGTGGATTCAGATAGTGAAGATATCAGAGACCGCCTGAAAAAACATTATGGTTATTATGACCATTAATTAAGCAACAATATGGACATCAGCAAAATGCTGGGATAATACCATCTAAATGGAGATCCTAGAGCTAAAATAATACAATCACTGAAATTAAAATTTTAGTGGATGAATTTAATATCAAAGTATGCACAGATGACAAAAATTAGTGACCTAGAAGATAAGTGAGAAGAAAATATCCAAACTATAATATGAAAAGAAAAAAAAAGATGGAAAATACAGAAAGGAACATAAACTATGGCAAAATATCTAACATAGAGATATTTGGAACCCCAGAATGGAAAAGATTTATTTAACAAAAAAGAGGCAGGAGCAACTTTTGAAGATATAATGGCTGAAAATTTTCTACAACTGATTAAAGATATTTAGCTCAGATTTAGAAATGCTACAAATTCCAAAGATGATAGATACAAGGAAAATAATGTGTGGTCACATGATGACAAAAACTGACAAAAAACCGAAGGCAAAAAAATCTTTTTCTTAGGTTTCTTTTTAAAAATCTTTTCAATTACAACTGACAAAAATATCTTAAAAGCAGGCAGAAATAAAACAAAAAAGGGTGCAGGTGTACTGACTGCCACCTAAAATCTCAAGTGAAACAATGGAAGGATACACGGCAACTTTAACACACTGAGGGAAACCTGTAAACCTAGAATTCTATATCTGCAAAAATGTCCTTAAAAAATGGTGTAATAAAAATGCTTTTCAAAAAAACCAAACCTGAGGGAATTTATCACCAGTAGATTCACACAAAATATAACACACTAACTTAAGTTTATTCTTCAGGTAAAAAAAAGGCATGCTTCAAGAAGAAAGCTCAGAGATGCAGTAGGAATGTTTTCTATAAAAAGAGTGATAACAATGATCTCAGTAATAACAATGAAATACATAGAAAATTAAAATACACAACGATAGCTTTTGAGTTGGAGGGATTGTTAAATGTACTAAAGTGGAATGTTCTTTCACAGCTCAGGAAGTGGTAATAATAACTACATTATATTATACTTGAATAAATTAAAGATGAATAGTGTAGCCTCTTGGGTAGCCATGAAGAAACAAAAAAGGCTTAAATTTAATAAACTAATGATGGGACATACTAAGAGGGATGACGCAAGAAAAAAATGATCAAACAAAAATAAAACAAGAAAAAAGAAACAAGTAGAATAAGGGCAGACTAAATAGAAACTAATAAAATGAAAGATTTAAACTCAAATACATCAGTAATTATATTCAATGTAAACAGAAATCTCTGATTAAAAAGAAAAGATTGTCAGACTAGATTTTTTTAAAAATCTAACTATGCCAATAGCAGGGAACAGGCTTAAATATAAGGATGAAGAAAATTTTAAAGTAAAAAGAAAAAGTATCAACCAAAAGAAAGCAAGTATAATAGCAGAAAAGTAGACTTTGAGGCAAATGTAATTGCTGAACCCTGGGACAGTGTTCTATAAAAGTGAAGGGAAAGTGGTGGGGGGTAGGCAGAGACAAATGTATTTGAAAAAAATAAATTAATTAATTTAAAAAAAAAGTGATGGGAGACAAGACGTAGGTGAAAGTGGAATTTGTGCAAGAGTTCTATGTCTTTGAGTTCTTGTCAATTCAATGCATATACCACACACCTTAACATCAGACTTGAGATGTCAGAGATGCTATAGCTCAATATGTAAAAGAAAACTGAGATTTCCTTTTATACTTTTCATATGTAAAAGAAAAGGAAACTGAGATTTCCTTTTATACCCTCTCCAGAGACATTACAGTATACCCAGTTTCAGGCTACATAGCTAATCTGTGGAGAGTTTAGTTCATATTAGCATACAGACTCCCCAGGGCCAAGTTACATGGTCTCTGACACTTCGCACTACTCTATCTCCTTCCTACCACACATAAACGGAGAATTTCGCCAAATATTATTTAAAGTCTATTTTAATTTTTAAAAATCTACTAAAGCTTCATTATGTAATTATATCCTTAACCCTACATTAACAAAATGAACACCAGGCCTCGCTAGACAGCTTAATTATATGTTTCTTGATTACTGAATAACATAACTCAAATTAATATTACTGAAAGAGTAAAGGAAAAAACTACTAATAAAATGCAGGCATAGTTTTCTGCAATATTTTTCTGAACAATCATTATAAAGGCATTTGTATTTTCCAACAAAAAGGCAGTTCTTGTTTTTGGCTTCAATGTATTTCTAACAGCGATTTCTAGTTTTCTCCCCAAAGCTCTTCTTCTCTTACAAAATTATAGAAATTTTCAACTGAACACATGTTCATGTAGCTAAATACCACCTTTCCCAGCCTCTCTTGTAGCTAAATATGACATATAACTAAGTTATGGCCAATGAGATTTGAGAATAGTGATATGCACAACTTTCATTCAAAGGAAGGTGCGTACCCTCTCCTTTCCCATCTTTCCTCTTTCTAGCTGACTGGAACGTGAGTGAAATTGGACCACTAGATGAAAACTGTGTGCTGAAGCTGGCACTGCAACAAGAAAAGAGAAGCCTGATTCCCTAGTATTTGTGGGGCCACTATATTAGCCCAGACACTTATAACAGTAAAAAATAAACTTCTATCTCATTGGGGGGTGGGATCTCTTAATTTCAGCAACTGACCACTAATACTAATATAGAACTAGAAAGTAAATCATCATAATGTAGACTGTGCTTCCACACACAAAAAAACTGTAATCAGGAAATATGTTCCTATTCCTAGTCTTAACTTCAAAATAAATATAATACAATAGAATACAAAGACAAAAAACCATTAAACTCCCTTCCAGTATAAAGTCATATGTTATTATAAAAATATAAATATGCTCTGCACACTGATTATACAAGGCTTATAGAACGTATGCATATCAACAAAAATATATGCATCACACTTATATATGGTATATCATAAATGTGACCTAAAATTAATATACCAGCTATAATCTGACTAAAAATTTAATTATCAAGTTTGCTTGCCTTTTTAGACCTCATTAAAGGAGGTTTTGCTTGTTTCTCTGTTTATTTTTGTAACGTTGATTCCCTTGTTTTCTTAAAAACCAGTCTAGGGAAGCAGAAACTACATAACTTCCTTTCTCAAATAGTTTCCCAAATGCAATCATTTTATGGACTGGACAGCCGTGTGTTGTAAAAGCACCCTGAAATTCTTCTTTACTACCCTTTACATAGGCATTTGACGACCAGCTTGATGTGGTATGGGTGATTGATACAGGACACTAACCAGAGCTCTACATTAAAGTGCATTATATCTAAGTAGCCTGGTCCACCTGGATTCAAGTGTTTTTAAACATCTAAAGAAGGTTTTTAAAAAATTATTTCTAGAATTAACTGAGAGAACCAAAAGAACTCCATAGGGGGTGTGTGTACAGAATTATTTGCCATCTTTGTCAAAACTGTGGTTTAACTACCAATCACAGGACTCTACATACTAGACTGTAAAAAAAATCTTTAAGGCACAGAGGCAGAGTCCTAGACATGGCCTTGTATGATTCCCTTCTTGAGCTCTGAATTGTGAGTTCCACCCTTGTCTCGATGTCTAGAGGCTTACTGACTTTAGGAATATCTCACCTCAAATTTTTCCATTTATATGAGTCTACTTTGTATTATATTCATTTTTCCTGTCTTTGCTGTAAGTCTGGAGGTTCCTTCACTTTTGTCTATCTCTGATTCATGGCATTTGTGCAGGAGAAGAACTTGTCTCCACTGAGTAAGAAAAACATCACTCTTGCCCTGGCCAGAGCATCGTCCCGACACACCAAGGTTGCCTCTGTTCAGGGCACATATAAGAAGCAATCAATGAATGCATAAATAAGTGGAGAACAAATCCGTATTTCTCTCTCTCTTTCTCTCTCAAATCAATAAATAAAAATAAATAAATAAATTTTGAAAAAAAAGAAAAACATCAGTCTTCTATTGGAGCTACATTAATTAGTATAGTGTTCTGTTTCCCAGTGTTACGCTATCATGCTAAACTAATCTGAGCTCCCTTCTTGCATTGCATAAGGTTGTATATTTTCATTAACTCACTGGTCCCAAGGTGTCTCTTTTTCTTTTCTACTATAAGTCTTTTATTTTTATACATATTTATCAAATTACTTATATGTTCATATGCCTTCCAGTGAAAAGTTGTCCAACATTTAAAGATTACATAAAAGTTGTAAATTATTTATAGAGGAAATAAAGTATTTCTTTGAGAGAAAGATAATCTTGTGTAGCAAAACACTATTCTATTTATTTTTAACTGGTTATGAAGTCACACTCTAACAGTGGCCATCAGTGACGAGTTACAAATAAAATAAGAATTGCAAAAAATAAACTTAAAATATACTATGCAGTACCTTGCAAATAGAATAAGAAAAGCATAAGAACAAAATCAGAATGAGGGCAAAGTCATTTGTCTTAAAAATCAATGAAACTCATTAATATTTTCTCATAGACAAATGACAATTTCCACACAACTTGCCAAGCAAAAAGAATTTAATAGTAACCCCTCATAAATTATTGCATGCTTTTCCCACTTCTTTTGCCTCATGTTGAGATTAACTTTTAAGTGCAATGCAGGCAAAAAAAAAAATGTGGAAGTATTAGTTACAGTAGTAAGAGCAGAAGTAACAGCTGAGCTTAAGTACATACTATATACCAGATTGTGCTAGAGATGTTATATGGATTACCATATTTAATCCTACTAACATCTCTATTAGATACATATTATTATTAGCTCCATCTAACAGAGAGTAAACAGATTTAGAGGTATTCAGTAACTTGACCAAGATGAAATAGCTTATAAATTGTACAAATGAGATTGAAACCCAAAGAGACAGGCCAAGAAAGAGCAGTCATACAAACTTTTCAAAAATATAATAAGAACATGTCCTAAGTCTCTGATTACTCATTTAGATTAAATTTTCCTTCATTCAGCAATTGCACACGTATAGACTGAATAACAGTTCAAAGATACCATGTTAGAGACTACTTCCAAATACAAATCGGATGATGCTTGGGTTATAGAGCCACAGAGTCCTGCTCTTGGTTATTCTATGAAGTACTCTCTTTTCATTGTTCCCACTTGCCAGTGAAAAATCCCAAAGAATTTCAGTGCCCAGAAGAATTAGATTGGTTACAAAAACCACATGGATCTATTATGTTAATTAGAAACACATTTTACTTGTAAAGAATTGCTGTATGTTTGACTGATTTTAAATTGTTTCTAGATTTTTTTTTTAAATGTGCGCTACTTAATAAGAACAAAGAAGAGGGCCAAGGAGAAAAAATACTAAAGGAAGAGAAAGCAATAAAAAGAAAGATGAATAAGGGGGGATGTGAAAAAGAAAGAGAGAAAAAATAAATAGAAAAAGAGTATTTAAGAATGAGAAAGATTACACAAAGTAAATTACAAATTTATAAAAACAATCTACACATAGCAAATAGCAAAAATGAGAAATGAAAAGTAGACAAATAGCAAAAATGAGAAATGAAAAAGAAGAAAAAAATATGTGTCTGTGACCATTCTTTTTTTGCAAGCTTCTACTTACTAGAGATCTCATCATTACTTTTTTCTAGACTTCTGGTCATTGGTACCTATTCAGGCACAATGCTTGTTATTTGTAGGTCAGGAAAATAATAATGAAATACCCTATTCTCTTAGTCACAGCTTCTGTGTTAACATTTTTTCTTTTTGAGAATATACACTAAAATTCAAGAGCCTAAATGGTTATATGAAATATTAAAAGTAGTTTATTTTATTTTAATTTAAATGTATTTTCTTAATACACTATTAAGTACCTTATATTGCGCTTCTACAATGTAACATTAGGGAGTATACTTCTTTTCAAAATTAAACATGCATATTACTTATAATAGGCAAAGTTAGAAGGCTCTTTCCTACCTGCTAATAATATATTTGTCATAATGAAACTAAAATTAAAAAGAACGATACTTTCTTGTCTGGTCTTTTTCCAGGCTAACACTCACTTATAAAAACCTCCATTTATCCTAAAATCAGGAATGCATTACTTATGAACAAGACGTAAGGGCCATGCTTTAGCCATATGTAAACCCAAATTCAGTCATAAGGAACTTTATTTCAAAGAGTGTGTGATGATCTACAGCTTATTTAAAAACATCGCTGATATTTCTCCTAGTGTAGATAAAAACGTGATTATAAATAAAATCTGCCTTTATAAGAATATTCACAAATTCACTGATCTACAACTGGATGAATATATTTATAAATTCTAAGCAGTTTGAAAATATGTCGAAAGAAGCTAAGTGGAAAGACACAGACATAAGATACAACCCCCTTCGGAATAAAAACCCCTTGATTTTATACGTATTCAAACCGGCTACCAAGGAATGCTTGATTATCTTCCTGAGTCATCAAGATTTGTTGCAGCACATAATTAAAACGATAATGACCTTCCTGCCATTGCAACTTGGTCTGGATATGACTTCAGCTTTGAAAAATTAAGGGGAAATTTTAATGTACCAAAGAAGTTATTACATAAAGAAAATACATTTCAATAATAATCTTTTAACTAATACGCTACATAACTTTTCAAAAGGTTCCTAAGTTAACAAACAAAACAAAATAAAAATAACTCTAGTTGTTAAAGACATTGATACCTAGGAATAGAATGTGTCAGGTAAAAATTAATTTACCATTACTTAATACCATAATATCTTAGAAAACAATCAACTTACACTTTTCCCATGCATGGCCTCCTTTCCAGTCTGGGCAGAAGGATGAAAATACAAAGGGGCAGTCAAAGAATAATACTGTGACCTGGGGTCATCTCTTGCCATCAGTTTTCGGCAAGGATAGACCCAAAAACGATGGCTACTTTCTCTGATATTGCCTCTCTGTCATGTCATACTCTCCTCAGCAGGTATCTCACTGGAAAAATGAGGCCAATCAATTAATTTTGGTGTAATAAATATGCTCCAAGTCCTAAATTATATAAATAATCTTTTAAACATGAATGTATCAGCACAAAGTGAATGAAAGCCTGAATGAATTTTAAAATAGCTATACATGTTTACATACTTGTGGGTGTATGTTATACTTGAATAAAAGTTCACTTTTTACTTTAAGATCAGGAGTGATCCTTAGGCAGGTTTATTAACATATTGTTTATGCTGCATAGTCAAATGGTATATTAATGGCAGAACATGAATATAAACCTCCATTTACCCACCTGTTCGACTTTAAAGCCACTGTCTTGTTTTGGCAATTATACTATACTGTTTTCTATTCAAAATAAGTACAGCAAAAACAATTAATCATTCCATAGTTATTAAATGCTTATAAGAAATGCACTGGGCATTGTGCCAGGCATTGGAAGCTTACAACTATACAGTGGTAATGAATTATACCAATAATTACAATCTGTTAATAGCCATCACTATATTTTAAGTAAAAGTTAAGCCCTACACGGAAGTATATCCATTGAAAGGATCAAGAAAGGCTTTATGAAGAAAATGGCATCTCTGGTAAAATCTCAAAGGACAGGTTGAGTTTAACAGGTGGAGAAAGGTTCTGACTATTAGAAAACCTCAGGAAAACATTTCCAAAGCCATGTGACTAGGAAAGGGCTGCATTGGTTTAAAAGGGTTTTTTTGTTGTTGCTTTTTGCTCTTGGGTATGGAAAAATTTTAAGCAAGACACAAAATGCACTAATAATAAAATAAATGATTAATTCAATTAATAAGTTTAAAACATCTGTTCATCAAACATCATCAAAAAATGTTCCAAAATCATTTACTTTAGAAAACTCAGAAAATATTTGACATATTTTGTACACACAATAGACAAAAGAGTATTTTAAATACTTAGTTTACTGACTTAAATAGTAGTTACCTTTCAGGGGCTACTGACTAGGACATACCCTTCAGGGTGCTATTAATGTTGTTCATCTTGATCCGGGTATTAGTTACATGGGTGTTATGTTCTGAATGTTGGTGTCCCCCAAGTTCATATGGTGAAATCCTAATGCCCAATGTGATGGTATTAGTAGGTACAGGTCATGAGAGGTGCTTAAGATTATGAGGGTGGAGCCCTCATGAATGGAGCCCTTACAAAGGAGGCTCCAAAGAGATCTCTAGCCGCTTACATTGGGTGAGGGCACAGCAAGAAGGCACTGGCTATGAATCCACAAGAGGGCCCTCAACAGAACTCGACCATGCTGACACCTTGATCTTGTACTTCTTAGCCTCTAGAACTGCAAGAAAAGAATTTCTGTTGTTTATAGGCCACCCAGACAGTATATTTAGTGACAGCATCAAAATAGACTAAGATAATGAGTGGCCACGAATGTAAAAGTACATCTACACATCTAAGATGCATGCCCTATACTACACATGTCATATCTTAATAAAAATAATTAAATAAGAAGTCTATAATTCAGTACAAAAAAACCAAATATCTCAACCGAAAAATAGGCAAAAGCTTTAATGCACATACACAGGACAATATGCGGGAAAACTTAGCTGATGTAGTTGGGAGTAGAAACTTAATAATAACGAGAAAAGAAGCAGACAAACTCGAAACTGAATGCCAGGTAAAGAAATCTGGATTTTTTCCTGAAATTACTAAGAGATTATTAAACATTTTGAGTGGAGGAATTATTTAACAAGGTCCACATTAAAGTTTCAAATCATGGAAGAACAGAATAAAGATTATATTATAAATAGAATTATGAAAGCTAGACGAGAAAATGAGTTTCTGACTCTTTTCTCAGGTTTTTTTGTTGTTGTGGTTTAGGTTTGGCTTGGGATTGAGTGATTTTAATTATTTTTAGAATATTGAATTTAAAGTGGCAGAATGATAGCCAACCACAAATGTTCAGTGGACCTACTGGAGAAATAAGACTAAAGAGAAATTGGGGAATCATTCCGATACGGAAGTTATAATGAATCATGAGGGCCAAAGAGAAAAACTAGCATGATAGCAGTTCTGAATGTTAAGGTATAAGAAGAGGATTGACAAAGGAAAAAGGAGAGGTTACATTACATTAAAATGTGTAGACCTCATTAAGGGTGACTAAAAGATGAGATGCTTCAGTATGTTTTTAATTTTAATCTTAGCTGCTTCTGTCCTTACCAACTGTAGAAATAGGAGTCGGAATATTCTAGTTATAAAAGTTATGGTTTTTACTATATAGTTCCAAGTAGCTGACAGTAATAGCACCTGGCCCCTCAGCACACACACACATCATGTAATCAGAAAAAGATTTTACAATAAGGAAAGGAAACTGCCAAACAGCTCCTAGATGCTACCTGGTGAATGGTTTACCAGTTCCTGTCCTGACCAACTGCCAGCAACAGCTTTCAAATTAATTAAAACATATGGTCATTAAATTCACAACAAGAATGCATTACAAATAAACCTCTTATGCACCACAGATAAAGTCATAAGAAGTTGCCAGTAAATATAATTTTTCAATTTAAGAGGTGCTTTAATCTTAATTTCTGATCTTAATTTGGCAGTGAGTTTTAACAACAGCTTTCAGTTTATTTGCCCTCTATCTCCCCAGTTACATGGTTAGTGTTCTAAAAATAACATTTAGTGTATTAAAAAAGCTTCCTATTTTAACAGGCCTTGCAGAAAAGTTGTGTAAAACAAACAAAAATTACTATCTCTGGGTTTCCACTTAGAAAATTTGAATTGTGGGGAAAGGAATAGTATGAATTTGTGTAAAGAGGCTTTTTTGTAGAATAAAAACTCCTGTATTCCTTTAAATTATGGTCTCTATGATGAAAGATATTAAAGCAGAACTATATAAATGATTCACTACTGTTAAATTGTTTTCAGGAAAATTCATCTAACTGTACAACAATTAGACAGGATTTACCCATTTCAAGGAAACGTGAGGTTGAATTAGTAGGGGAAAGAAACAGAATCACAGTGATATATCCTAAGCAATAGAGAAACTGTATTAGGTCTCATTTTTGGAATTGCTCAGGTGAGCAGTGTAAGACCATCAGCCATGTTAACTCCAAATTCAACTCAAGCTCATGAACTGAATTTGTACTGAGTACCTACTGAGCCAGGCCTGCAGATAAAAAACCAAGTAGACAACTCAACCAAAAGATATGCAATGGACAATTAAAATACATACTGCTTTTTTATTTAGTTCCTATTTCAGATTATAAATCTTAGCTTTGGGTTGGGAAACAAGTGTCGGTATGTCTAGTCTCCAGTCTGGTATGTTCATATCCCCATGTTTTATTGTCTTTTTCTGTCTTGTATTAGAATTATTATGTAACCCTGGTAGATGGGTTTTGAGTGGAAGATACTGTTATCTTATTAAGGATAATAATAATAATACAGATATCTTAGAATAGCCTCAGGCCTAGTGTATACAGTATCTGCCCAATGTCAATGTATTAATGAGGCAAAACATTTTAACTGGGAGTCACTTCCTAAAAATTTCACATGTCTTTCTGATATGAAAAAACATCTTTTGTGAATTGAAGGCACGGGCATTAATGACATCATATGTTAACACCAAACGCTGATTTTATAGTGCTCAACCTCTTTTTCCACTATTATCCAAGTACCCTATTTTTTAAGGCCTAAATGATTAAAGATAATCTTCACTATAATTATGTTCATAAGGAAGGAGTTTAGAGTACTTAATATCTCAGATGTAAAAATGAAGGAAAAAAAAATAGACCAAACACAAAATATTTTGCTTTAATCTTAAGATTAAATCCAACATGCAGCACCAAGAACACCAAGAAATCCAAGAAAAAGTTAAGGAAAAGCACAAATATCATAGGTCAAATATAGAGCTTGCTCTTCTATTTCTAGTAGGTATATTAGTGGTCTGGTACCTGCTAGGTACCAACTGATTTCAAGTCCTCTATAGCATGCATTGCCTAGGTCTATAAGAAACAGACAGAAAAGGATTAGTGGGTGAGGGACACGGCAGGTGAGATCAAGAGTCAGAAATTTGAAGCTGGAAGTAACCATGAGCATATAATCCCTGAGGATATGTGGCAATACTGGAGGCTGCACGTTGGATAGAAGGCTTGAGCTGACATCTGGGTTAAATGTAAAATAAATGTGTTTGACTAGATAATCCAAAAAACCACTTTTAGCTCTAAAAATCTGTTACTCTATACCTGACAATTTTGTGGAGGCTGTACCATGTTAATAGAAACCTTCAGAGCCTAGGGAAAAGATCCAGTAAGAACAAGAGTAACTTGGCTAAGTTGAAAAATTCAGTCTCAGCCTTTTTTAAAAATAGTAGAGAGAGAAAAAATGATAACTTCCCCATAGAAGAAAGAGGAAAATATTTCTGCTGGAAGAAGTTATCACTTTAAGCTTCTTGTCCAAAATTGAGTATAATATAATACAATAATTTTTTAAGTATGTAAGTATAGGACATAAAGTATATTTTATATTTTGTGGGAAAAGCTAAGAAGAGTAGTCTTGTTCTCATAATGGAATTTCTGTGCCATGTCTCAATATTTCCCATTTGTTTTTTTTTTAATCTACATTTTTTAACGATTTTATTTATTTATTTTTAGACAGAGGGGAAGGGAGGGAGAAAGAGGGGTACAGGTATTTCAATGTATGGTCGTCTCTTGCGTGCCCCCTACTGGGGACCTAGCCTGCAACCCAGGCATGTACCCTAACTGGGAATTGAACTAGCGACCATTTGGTTTACAGGCTGGCGCTCAACCCGTTGAGCCAGAAGAGTCAGGGCCCAATAGTTCCCATTTGATTGCCTCCTTTTAAGCAAGGATATACACAGAAAAATGCAATAAAAAAATGAGGTCATATAATGGCTTCAAAACAAGTATATTGATTAATTTAAACTTTATTCAAGCTGTAACTTCTAACAAAAAATTTTAAATTCTGAAATTTAAAGTTTACTGGATTAAAAATATAGAAAAAACCTTATCAGTAGTAATCAAGTTCTATCTCAGCCAAGGCCTTTTGCTTCCACCCAGTTTTTCAAAGGCCTTCTTAACAAACTGAGTCTCAAAGTAAATAGCTTTTCCCTTGGAATATAAGCTGAGTTTGCTTAAGCATTAGGTTAAAGCTCTGGTTGTTTAATCTAAGAAAAGCCATTTTCACATGACAAAAGTATTTCTCTTTGTTTGCAGTTGATGTCTATAAGCTGCTATTATTTTTTCCTTACAAATTTTTCAAAAATACCAAAAATAAAGTCAATACAATAGTTTAAAACTTGTCTTCTTTATTTTGATGAAATTACACTTTAGAAAATTTATTATGCAAAAGATGAGATTTTTTCCATTTTAATCATTTAAAATAACTTAATTCAACACTTATTCTCATAAACTCACAAAAAACAATCATTTTCTGAAAACAGGTAATGTTAAACCTAATGTATACACACTCAATTTTTATATTAGACTTCTATTACTCAAGATAATTCCTTTCTAACATGTATTTCTCATATATAGAAGATACATAAGTGACAATTAAATATGAAGAAAAATTTATAATGAATATTGAAATTTGATAGTAAACACATATGATCAGATAGATAGCTCTTTAAACATACAGATATTTTAAAATAACAAAGGAACTATTCTTACAACTAACTGCACTAGACACAAATAAATAGGCGCTACCCACATAAATGTTTCTCCTTTATTTTAAAAAGTTGACATTTCTATAGCATTTGCCATCTAAAAGGTGGCTTCCCATCGTTGTACAAGTACTTTTAAAATATGTTAGATTGCTGGTTTTTGGTATAAAAAACTCTTTCTTCTTACTAAGAAAGAGATTCTTGGTTTTTAAACAAAACATGGCAGTTTTGTTCACATTATTTAGCAAATAGCCATGCCATTGGGAAACTTCCACTCATAGTTATTTTTTTAACTTATTTCAAATCCATTCTCACCAAATGCAATAGATGCGGAACATAATATTTGCTATTCTTGAAATTTTAATATAACTACATTATATCACTCTCTATACTCAAAAACTGGTTTGAACCAGATGAATTATAGTTAGTAATTCACTGATATGTGTTATCTAATAAAATTGAAGGGTGTTTCTACACACTGGAGAAAAGATACTGAACCAGCCAATTATTGAATATTCATTAATAGGTAGGTGGTTTTAGATCAGTTATATATTCAAATATTTGGTCTAAAAATTTTAATGTTTCATTTAGATGTTTACCAAGAGTTTGTTGTATTGGTGGACAATGATTATTTAATTGTATTTCAAACAGCTTTTGCAACATATCTTCTTTTTGAAAGAGTTAGAGAATATACTCAATTTTCACATTAAGACAAATATTTATACATTATTATAATGTGCTAAGCAGTTTTAGCGTAGGCATAAGGCACTCATATAGTATTTTCCATCTCTTAGTACAAAGAACTTTTTTGTTCTATAGCTTTGCTATCCTGGACTTGACAACCTTTTAAAATTCTATTTAAATCCCAGAAAATATTGCAAAGGAACAACATACAGAAGATTCATTCCTATAAAAGTAGTTACCTAAATAGTAGAGTATGTGCTAGAGGAAATAATAGGAAACAAAGGCCAAACAAGGAACCTATATGATCTGAAGGAGCAGGAAAACCAAAACCTGCACATATACAAATGTTACAAGCATACACTATAAAATAGGAGAGCTATAATGTTTACCAGCATAAGGACTTCCCGACAGGAGTAGTCAGTGAGGTGGCAGAACAGATAAGAGCAAACAGAGGAACACATCTAATATTGCTGTTTACAAATACTATACATAAAAATTATATGTTAAGTATATATGCCTAATCTGATTCATAGGATGAAGTAGTTATAATTTTTAAAAATAATGGCCATAAATACTTTCACATGCCTTTTTCACATATATTACCTTACTTAATCTTCAAAATAAACCTGTGATTTAAGTATTGTAAGATTAGGAAACATAACAAAAGAGAAATATATGATACTTATATTACACCTCATATAAACTATTAAATAAGAAAAGTCGGTCTTCCTAGAAATAGTTCTAGAATCCACAAAAACAGAAAATAAATATAAGAATAAGGCATCTGTGTCTCAATAGCACCAGTGCAAAAAAAAAATGATTGAGTTTACACTTGCTTCAAGGTCGTAGTACATAATTCTCTGGGCCCTCCCATACACCCCATCTTCCATCCTCTCTCAGTATTGTTTCCCTGACATCATCCCTTGTCCTTTTCCCCTCCTCTCCTTACAGTACCCATCTTTGATTCAATCCCAGTCTCCTCCTTAAAGGCTTCCCCAGTGAATCCAATCTACTCTAATTCTTCCTTGTCCCTGTACTGCATATAAGAAAATCCTAAATCTAGATTTTACTCTAAAATTTCACTTGCAAATTAGTTGTTTGAAACTTGAATGGAGTTTTATGTAAGAAAATTTGTTATAAAATTTATAGGTGTCTCAAAAAACCCTTTAAACTCATAACAGAAACACTATTTGAGGTAAAAAAAGTTATTTCATAATATTATAATAGCTTATAACAAGTGTTAGTGTTTAATTAGCAGAACATGTGGAAACATACCACAGTTGTAAATGGATTCCAAATGGAGTTTGGATGCTTTCCAGAAGGACCTTCAAAGTCTAACTGCAGTGTGCAAAAAAGATTTCACATTGCAGGCTTGAGGTCTATCCTTAGAAAGACCAGCATGCAGGGTTGGTCTTTAGCTATCTTCTGAGAAGTTTGATTTCTGGAGGGTTTTCACTATTCCCCAAATAATAGCTCACCATGCCTAATTGTACAAACAGAACGGTTTTTCCTGAACATCTGCTTTTCTTCTAGGAGTCTGGAATTTTGGAACATACTAAGTAGCCTATTTGACCAGCTCCCAGTAGAAACCTTAGGCACTGAGTCTCACAGGAGTTTCCCTGGTATATGGTTCACATTTGTTACCACAGGTCCTCGCAGGAGGAATTTAATTCATCCTGTATGACTGTGCGGGGGGAGGTTCTTAGAAGTTTGCTTCTGGTTTCCTCCATCCACTCCCCACCCCAGCCTTCTCCTCTTTTCCTCCAGACTTCTGCTTCCTTTTTCTTTTTCTTCATAAGCTTTTGCTATAATAAGTCATAGCATGAGTATGACTATATGCTGACTTCTGTGAGTACTTTTAGCAAATCACTAAAGTTTTGAGTGGTCTTAGAGACCCCTGACATAGGCTCTTACCTATTTTGTCTTGCTTCCATTAAATGTATAAATGTTTAATCCTTTAAAAAAATTTTTTATCGTCATTTGAGGACAATTCTTTCATTGCTTTTACAGAGAGAGGAAGGGAAACAGAGAGAGATAAACATCAATGTGAGAAACACGGATTGCTTGCCTTCTTGTACATGCTGACCAGGGATCAATCCCACAACCTGAGTATGTGCCCTGACTGGAATCAAACCTGCAACCTTTCGTTCCACAGGACAATACTCCAACCAGTTGAACCACTCTAGCCAGGGCTGAATGTTTAATATTTAATACAAGAAAACTAGTAACAGTATTCTGATTCTTGCCCTGGTGGGTTGCTCAGTTGGTTGGAGCATCATCCTGTACACCAAAAGGTTGCATGTTTGATTCCCAGTCAGGGCACGTACTTAGGTTGCTTGTACAATCCCAGACTGGGGCACGTATGGGAAGCAACTTATCCATGTGTCTCTCTCACATTGATGTTTCTCTCTCTTCCTCTCTCTCTAAAAAAATCAATAAAATATCCTTGGGTGAGGATTTAAGAAAAAAAGAAACTTTATTAATTTATTATAAAATGTATACCAACTTCAGCAATGTTTAAAAATACACGTATTCTTAAGAAATGCTTCCTAGAATTTATGAAACATTGTGTTCATTGATTTAACAGGAAGGATGCTATTATAAAATCTTCAGCATTGCTTCAACTGGTTAAGAGTTTAAACATTGTGATGTTTCCACTTGTTTTTGCAGTGTGTTTACACACACACACACAAACCCACAAGATTTTTCTTAGTAAATCACTTGACTCATAACCTGAGAAAAATTACTAAACTTGAATATTTTTAAAAGAATTTAGATTTGGAAAAGGAGACTGAAGTTGATTCAGAGAGAATCTGGGAAACTAATCTGAGCAGCTAAGTCCCTGAGCAAGTGCACCAACCATTTTTATTCTGGAAATGAGCACCTCTCAGGCAAGAGAGAGGAAATCAGTAGATGATCCAACTGCATGCCCAACTGTTTGACATAGGAAAATATAGGAGCTCGCTGAGAGCAACTGAAGGGAGTTAGCAACAAAAGGCAGAAAATTTGCCTCAGTAACACCTGCCTAAATTAAGCCTCATTGGCACTGAAGAAACAAACATTCATCAGGAACACAACAGCCTAGTTTCTCTCAAAGGTAGAATTAGCCTAAAAGTCCCAGCCAGAGAACAAGCAGATGGAAAAGCAGTAAGAGGCAGCTGAGGAGCAGGAAGAGAACCTCTGAGAGTCAGCTAGGAAAGTGCCCTCCTTATTCAATTTGCCCTCCCATAGAGACCATTTAGAAAGTGAGAGGTTTCCAAGGATACCAAGTTCCAATGAACCTAGCAGTGGCATCAGCTCAATCCCATCTAGATCTGAACTTGGAGAAACTTGAGCTCTCCTCCAATTAAGACAAGAGTTAGGTGAGAATGATTCCCCAAATAGGAGACTTACAATGCCCCACCCACTTCAGTCTCCCCAAAAACTCACAAAAAAGACATATAAAAATAAATAAATAAATAGTACTGCAGACTTAGATATAAAACCAGGTAAGTACCATTTATATTTCAAACATAAAATTTTGTTGAGATTCCTAATTCTCTGAAAACTTCCTTGTGTTTGTTACCTCCTATACATCTCTGTAGTGAATGAAAGTAAATTCCTAGGCATAAAGAAAAAAAGTGAGCCTTATGAGAGAAAATATTGACAAAGGAAAATGGGGAGAAAAGATCAAAGGTTATAGTTACTGTCTAGAAAGATACATAGGATCCGTAGGTAGGTGGCTTGTGATGGAAGAGGTTTACGGATTTAACATACAGCAGGTTCCCAATGTTCTTTCACAAAGATATTTTAGGTTAAAGCAAAAAGGAAGGAAGTTAGTCTGGTGTATGTGGCTAGGTGTAGATAAGATTTGCATATGGAGAATATCCCCATAATTTCTAATACACATTAAATTAAGCTGTGCTATTGTAAACAATATAGAAGTCACTTTATGAGAGCTAAAGGATTTCCATTTACTTTTGAAAAGTGTTTGAGCTTTTGCCGTAATAAAAATTATAATATGACCTAAGCTCTGAAATATTTTCCCTTTTCATATCCATCTTAGGGCTAATAGAGGGAGGATAATGATGAGAAAGAGGGATAAGATAAGATGATATGTAGGGTAAGGTAATTATCAAAGGAAAACAAGAAGGAAGAATATTCAGAGGGTCATATAAGAGTTGTCAATGTTCCCATGGAAGTGGGAGTACTTTGTTTAGAAAAAGCATACCTGATGCATGTACATTCTTTCATCAAATGTTAGCCGAGTACCAATTAAGTATAAGCTACTAGATTACCAAATTGAACATGATATTTTTCTTTGCAGTCTATATATATGCTTACCTCCTTAAGGCTTGAGATTTTTTACTTTGCTCTTTATTTTACAGGCAATTCAACAGATGCTTGCTACAACAAAATTGCAATGAAGAAAGAGGGCTAATATATTCAGATTCCCCCACCTATTAATCTAAGTTTCAAAAATTTCTGGAAGAAGTCATGGATCATTTAAATCCAGTTAGTTTTCTTCCTAAATTTGAATCTATTCCCCCCGCCCCATATAATACATGACTGATTTCTAAAATGAAATTGTGGCCTATAAAAAATCATTCAGGCATTGACATAGTTTGAGTCTCAAATCTTGCTTCAAAAACTGTAAACAGCTTTTAAATATCTTAAGAACTCAAGATAGTATATTAACACTAAACACATTTTATTAGTTGCCCTAGGATATAGAATTCAAGCAGGAAGCATCCTAAAATAGTGAAGAGATTCAGTAAATTCACTGGGTTAGAGAACACAACAGTCATGCTCTCTAAATCAGTCTGGCTACTGTGATAAGTATTTACCTCTCTTTGTGTTGTGTTTTTCTCATCTTAATGCAGGCCCCTTCCTGAAATTCCTAAAATGTAAGCATTTCCCCCAAATTTGTATCCCCAGGCCTAAATTATTTCACCTTTATTCCTACTCCTATAGCTGAACCTATTTTCTTTATGTTCTTCCTTCCAAATTTCAGGTTCCTGCTATAGTATCACAAGTCTCAGCTCATCAGTCATGTTAACTACAAATGACTTTAAATTATTCCCTCTTCCTCAATCCCTACACTTAGAAAAATCTCATTTTTATTCTTTACTTTCATTCTTTATTTTCAATTTCATTTGCCACCAACCTAATTCAACGCCTTTTAGCTCATACCAAGACTGTCAAGTGAACCTCCTCACAGTCTTCACCTATAGCCCTTTGCCTTCTTCAGTCCCTTTTACACAATGCCCTCAGATTAATCATCCTAAAATATAATTTACTATTTTTAATATGCTCAAAAATGACTCTATATTGAAAACAGAATAACAGTTTTATCCAGTATTAACAGGCGTGTCCAACCTTTTTGTGTCTCTAGGCCACACTGGAAGAAGAGTTGTCTTGGGCCACACATTAAATACATTGTGACACATTATCGCAAAAAAATCTCATAATGTTTTATGTAAATTTACAATTTTGTGTTGGGCCTTATTCACAGACATCCTGAGCTGCAGGTAGGACACCTTTGGAAAGTACTGAATGAAAACTTGGACAACCCAAGTTTTCCTGGCTAAATCTCACTTGAATTTAAATAGAAGGCTCTTTACTTCTCTGGGTACCAAGTTCCTTATCTATTAAAATAACTATGTTGGACCAAGTAAGCATTTTTTAAACTTTTTATTTAAAGTTTTTGGATTGTTTTAGATTATGATGCTGTAAATATACAAAAGAAATCTTCCTAAAAACCAGTTGCTTATTCAAGAGTTTTACCAAGAACCCTTAAAAGAGAGTTCTTGCATCCTGAGGGAGTGGAGAGCAGACAGGTGCACAAATAACTGTTGTAATGGTGTTGCAACTTGATGGAGACTTGAACTAAGGCATTTGCAGTGGGATTAGGGAAGAGAAGACATGTGCAGGAAGTGTTTAGGAAATGGAATTAACTGGTTTTGATGACCACTTGCAGATAAAGGAGAAGAGCAATAAAGGGAGTAAAAAGAAGATTCATTTATGGCATTAGTAACTAGCTAATGAATAGTCCATTCAACTAAAAGGAGAAAACAGAAGAAATTGGGAAAGGGTAAGAACTGAGCTGCTTTATTTAAAACAGAAGAAGGTCAAGAGCCTTCTCGTAGGGTGTTCTCTCCCTCCTCACTACTAGGCACCATCTGCAGCCCTTCCACCATACCCCCAGAGTCAAGAGAACTCAACATGAAACCATGAAAGGATAATTTCACTGTTTCCTTACAGTTTTAAAATTCTAACATCCGTTAGCTAAGCATTGATACTGTGTTAGATTTTTCTAATCTGGTCAAAGAGCTCTGCTTACTATTCCTTAAATACACCTTACAATGTTCCAGCATCAGCCAGTTTCTCTGATATACCTTTCCTCAAATATCTCTTCTTATCCAAATCCTAATCATCACTCAAAGGACAGTAAATATTCACAATGTCTAAACTCATACAGTATAGCAGTTATTATTTACAATTAACTCACAACAATTAACACAAGATATACAGCTCATATGCCTCTCTAGACAGATTATAAACCCCTAGAGGCAGAAATATTCATAAATCTTGGCCCCTCCCATAGCCTCAATCCAAGTAACTTGTACATAAATGGATTCTCTAAAAAGAATTAATAAGGAAATGATAGAAGAATGATCCTAATTATGTCTACAAAAATCACTTCCCTTATGAAATATTGCATAGAATTGTATTTGTGAGTAGTTTACCCTTTTCCTCTTTAAAAATTCAGATATTTTAACACAATATATCACATATCTTTTAAAGTCAACTTGGAGTTTGGGAGCTTGAACCCAACTTTAAAATATCTGTACCTTCTTTTTGAAGAGATTCTAAGGCTTTCCTTCTAGAAATTCCAGAGACTCAGAAGTTAGCATCTGAGCTTTGGGAACTGATACTATCTATCTGCTATGGCTGGCTACAAATAATTCCTTTTATTGTAGTAGTAGTTTGTAGATTTAAACCCAAAAGACAAGAAAATATCAGGTCAACTACTGTGAAAAAAATAAATTTAATGCACAAAATAAATGCAACCAAGTTTATAGTTATTGCATAAAGTCTGAAAACAGATAACCCATTCTTATTAGTAAAAAACAGTGTCACATTATTCAAGCCCTATCCATTATTTGTAGGATAAGTAACTATTATTTAAACTCCTAATAGATTAATATATATTCTGTCAAGACACAGTACTTAAAACTGTGAGGCACTTGTTTATTTTAAAAAGAGGCACCAACCCCTAACCTCAGTAACAGTGCTCACCAAAACCAAAAAACACAATAATTGAAAATTGTGGATTGAGGTAAGTAAGTGAACCATAAGTTTTACCAATATTTTTAGTTTCTTTACTTCAAATCAAAGGGAAAGGGAAAAAAAAACAAGACCTTTCATTTTTTAAGCTGTCCCAAATACCATCATTTTAAATGAAGTTGTATAATACATAAAAAGTAAAGTGGCTATAGAAATATGACTACAAATCTAAGATATAGATATTTTTCCTTTTAAAAATCCCCAGAATAACTTATTTTATATGACTTTTAAATATAGAATATCATACCTCTAACAAAAATGCATGTTATTTTTGAAAGAGTATCGTATTTGTTGTTTTTTTAATGTTATGACATTATGGGCAACATAATCATAGGCAGTGCAGCATCAACATCGAAATAGTCCGAATAAAGTTTTTCCATATTCATCTTTTCACACTGACCAGAAATCATATTTTAATAAAAATGAATACATCAGCCTGGCTCAGTTTTTCAGAGCATCATCCCCATATGCCAAAGCTGCAGGTTCGATTCCCAGTCAGAGCACATACAAGAACCAACCAGTGAATGATGAATAAATAAGTGGAATAACAAATCGATGTTTCCTTCTCTCTATGTCTCATCAATCAAATTTTTTAAGTTAAAATTTAAAAATTAAAAATTCATACATAATTAGGGGCAAACAGGCTTAAGATCACATTCCTTTAAAATACATATTTTGAAACTATATTTTTCACAATGAAACAAACTGTTAAAGTCATCCCTGCTCTGTTTTTTATCTTTTTCATATTAGTTTCTTTATTTTTGATTTTAGAGTGTCTACGTAATGCTGTAAATTGTGCTACAAAATATTCTTAAGTAAAGTAGAAATCTTCCACAATGCTTTATACTTTCCTTGATTGTCTCCCTTTGTTCATTTGTCCACTGAATGACTGATATAACTAACATATTGCTCTATAGGAAATCTCAGGATCAACAGAAGTAGAGAATATAGCAGTACAGTTTTTAGCAGCACTAGGGTGCCACCCAGAAGCAATCCTAGCAAACCAATGACGTGCTGGGAGTAGAGACGCAACATATCCCACAGATAAAATGGTGAATATACTTCCTCAAACCAACACGGCTAGCCCCAAAACAAAACAAAATAGATAACTTACCTTACGCTAGAAAGAAAATAGGGAAGTTTATAAGATTTATATATGGCAATGGAAATTAAGCTGTACCCTACAGGAAATGACAAGAGGAGTAAAAATATGGTAGATAAAAATAAGTCAAAAAATTAATCTCATGTACCTGTTGAGGTGAACAATAGTCTATATATTGACTGATAAACGTTAATATATAGGTATGACAATTTTCTATCATCTTAATGTATTTTACATGTAACTTTACTTGTTCCTAGCCTATGAAAAACTCTAGTTTACATGGGTCGTTTAGGAGAATTATAGCTCAATTTGACACCATTCATTTATTTAAGCATTTACTATTGCCACTATACAACAAAATCTAAATACACATCAAAAGTTATGTGTACTTACTTTCTCCACAGCTATAAATTTTCACTGATCTAGCAATATAATACTACATTGTATCTCTCTACATGTATTTTACTATTTGATATTTCAAACCTCTTAAGAAAGGTCTCCTTTGTTCGGTGGTAAGCCCATGAGGATGGGGACCATTATCTATTTTGGTCACTGCTACATTCCCTAGTGTCCTGCCTCCTGAGATATAATGCCTCTGCTCCCTGCTTTGATTCACTTATTACATCTCTACAAGTTGCTGTCTTACCGGTTTTGAAATACCAAGTGAATAAAAGTAGTATTAAATAACATTTCTGTAACTATATATCTAGTTATATTAAGACAAAAAATGACAAATACTTATTAGATAATATTTTATTTAATCATTCATTTATGTAAACACCAAACGTGACTGGAACATCTCATGTCAGGCACTATGCCGGGCACTGGGAATGAAAAAGACAAATAAGAAAAAGCCTATTCCCTGAGGAAGCTCACAAATTACTAAAGAAAACATCTCATCACAAACATTTAATACACAGGGACATCAAGGAAGGACACAAAGGATGTTACAGGGCCATAGCAAAGAATATACCTAACTCTCTGAAGTAGTTTCTATAGAAGTATTTTCCTGAGTAATATGATTATATGTAAAAAATCTTCTTGAGGCAAGAATAAAAGCATTTTTCTTTTATTATTCTATTTACATAGTATCACATGTTTATCTATCACCTTTTAAAAGTAGCTCATCACCACAAACCTGTAACATAATCCTTTCTGAATGTTATAGATACTCTCTTTGGCAAGAAGACAAAAATCAGCCACATGTTATCAACAATTATGATTCAAGGCTATCACTTTACCTGAATATTTCAAAGATTTGAAACATTTCCAATTTCCCAGATTACTGCATTCTGTTAATATTTATTGACCATCTATTATTTGGCAGACTCTAGAGAAGAACAAATCTAATTCTCTGCTCCCCAAGAGCTCATTGTCATAATGTGATTTCATTACCATTACTCTATGGCAATAATATATTTTGGCTCTATCGTTGCTTTAGGACCATTAAGGAATCTTCCATTCATACCAGAGAACTAAAATTATAGACTTTGTATATGTTTTTCATTAAAAATTTGGTGATATATATTGATACTTTTCCTAGATATGTTTGAAATTAATGAAATCAAAATTGTTAAATAAAACAATTCTATGTTAAGCTGTAGCAGAAAAAAACCTAGTAAATATGAATTGACTCCACATAAAAACATTGCCTGTGATTTCAGAAATAAAAATATGCTGCTGAGAAGAAAATAAAATCTAGTTCAATAAACTTATCAAGTTAATAGGTATTATATTTAATCACTTGAAATGATCATTTACTTTTTAATGATAATACTTTTAATAGATAATAATAATTTTACAGCTCAGATGAACTTAGTTTATACTCAGGATAAAAATAATAGGGCCAAGCTAGATACCTCCCAGCCATGTGACAGAATAGCTGTTCTATAGTAAAAACTTATAAGGTAAATTCCTAATTATTAAATCTTCCCCCAATAATTTTGGATTTTACTCCCCTCTGAGAAATCAGCAAGTAGGCACACTTTACAGTATTTGCAGTAACAGAGATGAAACAAACAGATTTGTCTGGAGATCACCCCTAGGTTTTCTGCCATCAGTTCTGCAGCATGAACACAACAATGCCTGGCAACACATTAGAAACTACTGTGTATATTCTTTTTCTAAAGTTAATCATTTAATTGTGTTATTAAATCTCATTATTTTAAAATTAAAAAAAGAAATATAGAAGAGCACACAAAATAAATGCATGACATTTTGAAATTTTACAAAGCAAACACTTGGTTATTATAAAGTAACCACCATGGCGGTCAGGAAAAAAAGAACTCTGCCAACCCTGTCTGAAGCCCTTTCTTTCAAGAAGCCCATCACAATCGTAGCCTCTTCCCCGTCCCTTAAGCAACCATTATCCTGACTTGCATAGTAATCATTTCCTTGTGTTTTTTACAGCTTTGTCACCCACAAGAGCACCCTTACACATTGTTAACTGTTGATTTCCCCATGCATTATTATTCTACATTTAGTACTGCATACAGCTGATAACTACAATTTAAGTTAACATATTTGAAAATATAAATGGCAAGAAAATCAAAGTTTTACCCATCTTAAATGTTTTCTCTATTTTCCATAATAGGTATCGACAGGGTGAGTTTTCAAGGAAAAGGATATTAATACTGCATCTATAACTACTTGGCAAATAAAATACTAAAGTGATAAAAATCCATTCTGAAGAAGCAATGTTCAGAAAACAAACCAAAAAAAAATTTAAAAACCATAAGCCAAAAATGTTTCTGGAATAATAATTACCAATAAAAAAGGTCATTAAAATTATAGAATGGCTCAAAATTGTATCTATGCGGTATATATATTTTAATATGTGCACATAGAAAAAAAAGTCTTTCATGAGAAATGCTGTATGTCTATACATGTAACATGATGGTATGAAAACATATGACCACCTCTAATTTAAATTTTATTTTACTAAGTATTTTATTTTCTAATTTCAGAAGAAAGGTTGGAATTAATCAAAGGTAAATTTTAACCTGTTTTAAGGTAACTTTCCTAAATATAAAATTAGTATTATCTATAAATGTTTAGGAAACACAAACTGTATAGATAGACAAAAATCATGCATAATCCCATCATCAAAAAAGTCACTTTTAACATATTAGCCTATTGTTTAATTATTCATTATTTACCTCATCATTCCTCCACTATTTCTTTAAAAAAAGTAGTTTATCTTTCATTTCCATTCAATCTTATAATCAAAGATGATAAAATAACAAGACTACTTTTTAAACACATCAGAATTAATACATCCAAGTGAGTATTTTTTTTTTTAGTTTAAAGATGCAAATAATGAAAAAGCATTTTTCAGTAGACTTCCTTAAGAACTACCTTGAAATTCAGTCAGTATACACAATAATTACTATTACAGAAATGGTTCCCAATGGATTCTCATACAGGAATATAACATTCTAGAATTTTACCAAAATCGTATTGTGTTCCTATTTCCCATATTCTGCCTTGAGTCTTCACACTTCTATGTCTACATATTAAACATGATTTATGTTGATAATTTTCAGAAATTGACTATTAAGGATTCAGGAAATCCAACTTATGAAAATTACCATAAAATGTGCTATGGAAGACAAATGTATTTCTAAATATCCAATTGTAATAAAAAATTACACAAGTCCAACTTTATCTTTTCACAAACCTCCATTTAAAAAAAATGTGGAGATATAGTACAACTAAAAATAAATCGGCTTAAAGGTATAATATAATGTTATCTAAGAATAAATTAAATCTCTTAAAACTAATATTTAAGATATAATTATGAAACATCAGATAGAACACGTGTTAATATTCATAATAAATTAAAGAACAAAATAGTGACCTTTTTCACAACTACACTTCCTTAGGACCAAATTACACAGTAAGAGGTTGTTCATCCTTTAAAATCTACTCTACTTTTACTCCTACTTCTGTGGTCTATGCTCATTCCAAAAACCTTGAAATATTGAAGTGGATTTCTAAAGCAAATAAATATGAATATTCTCTGAAGTATTGAAAAGGCCTTATGAATCCAAAATAATTATGATAATGATGATGATAACGGCTATGACAACAGTAATGAAAGAAATGCTAAATTCATTCTCTGTTCCCTGTAAGATTTCCATGGTCAGCAAGAGCATGCATCTTTCCAAGCAATGGAGTTTGAAAGAGTACTGATAAAGTTAATTTCTTAAAATGTACACCAACAAATACTACATGTCCTTTAGAATAGAACACTGGCGGGTATCTAATGCCATCTAGTTGTCGAAATTAGTGGGTATTTTAAAAACATCTCCCATGACTGGCAGATCAAATCTAGGCATGTCTTTCTGGGTATAAGAGGGAGCTGAGAGTATTCTGCACTAGCCAGTTTCCTTATATTCCTCATGGTTACCTCTCTGCTTTATTTTTTGCCATCAGCTAAGAGTGAAACAGGAAAATGAGATCATTCAGATAAATACTGTGTCCTGGGCCCTGCCTGATCTGCCTTTTTCTACTTTTCTTTGTATGTAGCAGCATCCATTTCACTCATCTTGTCTTTGAGAGCTATTGTTTAGGACATAGCAAGTTCTTATGAATACAGTCTATATCTGATGAGGTAATCACGAGCAGTCACACTTAAATAGTTTAGCAAATGTTTCAAGTATTACATAGTCCCTGCCAGATCCCAAAGATATTTGCTTCTCTTAAATCTGCATACTTTTCCTTGTGCTACTTTAGGGGCTATAATTCTTTTGGCTATTTCTACCCTCCAGTCTAAGGCTGAAGTATTTCCTTTGGAAGAACAGTCTTTTTCCCTTTTGAACCCTGGTTCTGGTTTTTAAGGCTTTTTGTCTTAAAATTGTCTATAAAACAATTTATAGAGATTGATGCCTCTGTTCTACCAACTAAATAAGTATCCCTCTGGTTAAATTTCAGGTACTTACTATCAAATACTTCCTCAGGCTGCAGCCTCAACTTTACGTCCACCAAACCTAGGGAACTGGATTTCCTCAGTCCCAAACTCAATCTGTTCTTCTTTTATGGTCAGTTCTGCAAACACAATGTTTTCCGAGCCCCTTCATGATACTGTCTCCTCAATTTTAAATGCAATTTTTCCCTATTTCCCTAAAGAAAATTTTCCTTGTTTCCTCACTTTTTTTAAACAATTCTTATCCCTGATACTATCAACTCCCTAAAATTGCATTTGTGGTTTTTCTAATAAATTTTAATATACATCATCAAGCCAAGGATAGTCCACTGCCCTTCTTCAAGAATTTTTTTAAATCACATTTTAATTTTTGCACAGAATCTTGTATTTCCTTTAATTCACAATAAACTTTACTTGTGGAACTGAATTCAGTGAAGGGGATATTTAGCCTTATGACTGAAATTGTTGTTACTTTCATGTTCTTAAGGAACCTCAAAACACTTATGATATGTAACCAAAATTAGCAAAAAGAGAAAAATATAATATTTCTTATGTGTAATATCATTTGCATAACTCTTATCAGGACTCTTCATAAAATAAATAATTACTACTTAATTATTATAAATCTAAAACTTCACAAATCAGTTAGGATTAAAGATAAGAAATACATTTAATAGCTTGGACTTCAGACTACTCTCTTACCTTAAGCATCCTCAACAAGACTCAAACACCCATTTGCAATTTAATTTTAAAGTTATGAGCCTATTTTTCAAGAAAAAAAGAATAATTTCTTAAGCACCAAAGGAAAAGAATAGATGCTCTAATGCATTTTTCAAGAGCAGTGGTTGAAAAGAAAATGGACAATATAACAGTAAGATTATATATTAACTTACATAATCATGGAAGGCTTTTGCTTCACTTGAATGTTCACATGTTTCCCTTCTTTCTGGAGCTGCACAGTAGAGATCCCAAAATACACTAAAAAAGTAATTATGGCAATATTAAGAAAAATCATATAATGCCAAATGAGAGATAACAATTCTAAAAATGGAAGACATTATTTTTTATATAAAATATGTTTTCTTCAGGACAAATATTTCTTTGAAAGACTTAGTTTCAGGCAAGGCTCTTCATGCAATAATACGGTATGATGTAGCCATCACTCAGAAATGCTAATATGATTTTTCAACAAATTTAAAACTGTCACTCTTGTCTGTTTACATGACAGACATGAGATCGAAATAATTATAATAATTTTCACAACTTTCCCATGAAGAATAAACACAGTAAAAAAAATAACCTAATTTAACCATTAAAGAATAAAGTGGTTCATTAATTTTTTCAAGATAATTTTGTTGTCCAACTCACAAGCCAATAGCCTCACCATTAAACCACAATGGTGGAGGCAGGGATTGGAAGGATGCTGCCACAAGCCAAGGAGTGCCAGATACTGCTGGCAATAATCAGGAGCTGGGAGCCTGCATGGAACATATCCTTTCCTTGGGTCCCCAGAAGGAACCAACACTGCTGACATCTTGATTTCAGGCTTCTGGCCTCAGAACTGTGACAGGATACATTTCTGTTATTTTCAACCTCCCCTGAACCTCTACCTTCCACCCCCCAAAGTTCTCCCCACGCTGTCCAGTTTGTGACAGTTTGTCATGGCAGCCCTAGGAAACTAGTAAAGTTAGTTGCTTTGTGGAAGAAAAATAAAAATAAAAACAACTCACATTTGTCAAACAAATGTTTTCTTAAAATTTCCTTTTATTTTCCTTGGCAATTACCAAAATAGGTTAGTAATTCTGGAAATTAAAAAAATCCATGCTATTTTTTTTCTTCTATCCAAGAAAAACGGGAAAAAGCTAGATGAAACTGTTTTGGAAAAAAATAATTACACTGCTTATAAAACATGTGGCCCTGATCATCCTTCCATCTATAAAATTAATTATGAGCATGAGTAAGAGTTTCAAAAATCAAGAAATCAAATGTCTAAAAGTACTACTGGTGATAAGCCAGCCCTACTAATTACTAGTTCAAGTTGCCTGAACAGATCAGAACACAATTTCCTTCTCTATGAAATGAGATTGTTTAGAAAATTAAGATATATAACAAGCACAGGGTCTGACTCACAGTAAACATATTATTAACAATATCATCAACACTATAATTAGTTTGCATAAAAGCTTAAAATGCATACATATTGTGAAGGCAAGTCATTGTGCTAAGGGCAACCTCAATAATGGTCTAGTAAAACTTGGTAAATTAAACCTGGTTGTTTTGACCCTTGAAGTTTCATTTAGTCTGGTTCTTGCTTCTCATTTAGTCTGCTTTTCGCTCTCCTCAGCTGGGAGAACACACAGTCTGTAGGCCTTATAACACAATTAAGTCAGTAAAATAATATTACCTTCAGAAGTGAAAAATATGAAAGATTGGATATTGACATTTATTGCCTTTAAAATTTTTAATATAAACAAGGAACACAAAGAAAATAATAAAAGCCAAACTAATTTAAGTAAATTTCAATTATTTTTAGGAGAAAGTTGTTAAAAGTAGTACTTGGCCTCCCCATTCCCTTTTTGAAATAAAAAGTATAAGAATTATAGACATACAAAAATATGTTTTTGACTAGGATCAGGTTATGTTATAAACTACAGTATGTTGCAATTATGTCTCCTTTCATGTTCTTAAGGCATTTCAAAGCTCTTAAAATCAAGATTTTATAATGCTAGTCTTTATAAAGTATATTTAGTTTAAACATACAATATTATATGCGATATTATGACAACTAATCTTTTTCTGTTTCTTAATTTCCTAGCAAATATCATATGATCTCTTTTCAAAATTATTCTAATATTACTTTTAAAAGGTTGTCTTACAAAAATGACTAGAAGAAGAATAATTTATTTTTGGAGTATGCTCTAAACATTATTAAATAAATGTAATTATTTATACAACTATAATTTAATTAAATACTTATCTTTGAATAATAACATTGGTCTACTACTTCTAAGTTTCCCCTTTATGGATTTAATGGGAAGTGAAAAGTTTACAAGATCATGATGAGGGATAATAAAACAAGTTGGTAAAATAAGATAACTTTATATATGACATGTCTAACAATCTTATATTACCTAAACATTATCTCTTTGAATAATGGTAAAGAAATATATCCTTTCAAGACATTTACCCAAGGGAAAAATACACAGCTTTATAATAATAGTTACAAACATCAATACTTCATTCTCATTACTTGATAAAACAACCAGATAGAAGATAAGAAAGGAAATAGAGGGCAAAAACAGCACAATGAATCAACTAATTCTAATAGATACATACAGAACACTCTACCGAACAATGGCACACACATTCTTCTCATGTGAACATGGAACATTTTCCAGGATAGACCATATGTTAGGGCATAAATTAAGTCTCAACAGATTTAAAAAACAGGTATCATAAAAAAAATATATTCTTTAACCATATAGGATGAAATTAGAAATCAGTAACAGAAGAAAAACTAAAAATTTCATAAAATTGAAGAAAGTAAACAACACATTGTCAGTGAATGAAAGAAGCAAACACAAGGGAAATGAGAAATAGAAATACTTAGAAATTAAACAAAAGCATGACATACTGAAACTTACAAGACTCAGCAAAAGCAGTGCAAAGAGGGAAATTTAAAACTATAAATACTTACATTTAAAAACAAGGATGATCTTAAATCAACAACATAACTTTAAAACTTAAGGAAATAGAAAAGAACAAATTAAACCCAAAGCTGGCAGAAGGAAATACTAAAGATTAGGGCATTGAGCAAAGAAAAACAATAAAAAAAATTATTGAAAACAAAGGTTGGTTCTTTAAAAAGATCAAGAAACTTGACAAATCTTTAGCTAGAAAGACTAAGAAAAAAAAGACTCAAATTACTAAAGCCCCCACCAAAATATTGTTAGACATAATAAATGAATTCAGTAAAGTTGCAAAATATAAAAATCAATATACAAAAATGTGTTTAGTTTCTATATACTAACAACAAATTATCAGAAAGAAAAATTATGAAGCAGAATTGCATCAAAAAGAATAAAATATCTAAGAATAAACTTAACCATGGAGGTGAAAGGTCTATACACTGAAAATTATGAGACACTGATGAAAAAACAGAAAAACAAATGGAAAGATACTTCATGCCATGAATTAGAGGAATTAAAGTTGTTAAAATGTTCAACTACCCAAAGCAATCCACAGAGTCAATACAATACCTATCAAAATTCCATTGGCATTTTCCACAGGAAATAATAATTCTAAAATGTACATAAAACCATAGAAGACTCTGTATGGCCAAAGCAATCTTGAGAATCAAGAACAAAGTTGGAGGTATCACAATTCCTGGTTTCAAACTATGTCACAAAGATATAGTAATCAATAGACACCGAGTTCTTTGCTCTACAACCTGAGATGGTGGTGGCTAAGAAGCTTTTCAATCCCTCTCTCTAATCCCTACATCTATTAAACTTGAAACTAAAATTTTATCCTTGAAATGTGGTGAATGCATCATCATGAATAATGCCTTAGATTTATAGTCTCTGTATTTTTAAGAAAATACAAGTGAAAAATCTGTATTTTCCAAAAGAAATAGAAGCAAACTTGCAAAGTATTGAAATCTTCATTCTTAAATCATTTATTATTAAAAATTTCCCCACATAAACAAAGGAAAATGTGGGATTCCCATGTTGAGACTTCGTATCCAAAAACTGTTTTCCTTCTATTCTGAGGATGTGAATCATAATGACTTAGCTAGTTGTCAGTATCTCTAGGGAACATAGAAAGCAAAACGGTTGTCAGAGAAGTGTACAAGGGTAAATAAACATACCAGATGGGATAGTATGTTTGAATAGTAGATGGGATGCTAACATAATTATATAACTTTTTTGCCACTGGTCAGATTTAGGGCTCTCTGAAAGTGAAAATTAAAAGAAGAAAAATCTTTAGGGAAAACATTTTTTTCTGAAGAGCGAGCCATGTTATTATAAATCCAAGTCTTAATAATTAAAGATGTTATTTCTTTTTGGCCCAAAATTATATTATCAATGAATGAAGAAAAACTATCCATTCATAAGACTGAGGACGGTTTTTAAATGAAATATACACGTATGTGCTCATCATCTTAGAACTTCCATTTACATGTACTTATTCCTTAGCATTATTTAATACTTTGTAAATGCAAGCATTAAATTTTGTCCCACTGTCAAAAATTCTCACAATACTCTTGGGTTAGTAATAAAATCATATTTCAAAGTATCCAAATAGCTTACATTTAATATGTATGTGCTAAATTCAAGTATCAGATACTGAGCATTACATATTCAGCATTTAATCCTCCTATTATTATTCCCATTTTATAGATGAGGGAACTGAGGCTTAGCAAGGCTAAACAATTTACCTAAGGGTAACAAGGTTAGTGGCAGAGCTGGGCTTGAGCTTTTTAATCCTTACATTATTTTGCCTCTCATGTAAGTATGGTATTAAGAGTTCTTATTTCAAGATGCCTTATGCTGATCATGGGCAAGTTTATATAGCTCTGGCAGTCCGAGCAGCATCAGCTGTTATAAGAATGTGGTAGATACCCATCTTCCATAAGACAGCAAGCACTTTGTTATCCTACCTTTGACCCTTGCACTCCAACTCATTTCCTGAGTATCCTATGGCAACCATCCCCTCTTGCTACCACAGCAGCTGCCAGTGATCCATGGATGCCTCAATATAGACTAGACTTAGAGGAGACAACTTTTCTGAGTCCCATTTATATCTACTATCTGGAATTAACCACTCATCATGCTCAAAAAGGAACTATAATTAATTTCTTAATAATAGTGGGCCACTAAATTCTGTTCTGTGTTTAAGAAATAATACCTGTCGCAGAGACAAGCACTGGTTACAAATCAGGAAACTTCAATTCTAATTCTGAATTTGACCCTAAGCAAATAGTTTTGTTCCTTAGTTTCTTTATGTAAAAAGAAATATCTGTTATATATTTTATAAGTTTTTGTAGATAAAAAGAGATGGTATATACAAAAGTATTTTTAAAAAAAGTATAAAGTTACTAAAAAATATTCTAGGAAAGTCTCATGTAAGTAGTATGGCTAGGAAAAAAATAAGTTCTCTTATTAAGTGAGTAAAGTTTGCCTTAGTTTCCTTTTTTAATCCTTTGCATTTAGTGGACTTCAGAGGCAAAATTCCATCAGTTTTTTACATTGTCTTCTCCCTGATAAATTTTCCTCTGAATCCCACATTCCTTTCCTGCTCTCCCAGACACAGTTCGCCTTTTCTCTGTAGCCTAACTGCCTCTGTTCCTTGCTTTCTCTCTTACCAATATTTCTTATTCCCTTTCACCATGATTATATTCCTTCTAACCTAGTTGTCATCTACATTGTCTTACATTGCTGCTTAGTTTAACTTAGTTCACTTTTTTTTAAAAGGAAAAATATTTTGTTTTAAAATACTTGCTACATGTCATTATTTTTGCCATTGTAAGGCTCAGCAGAGATGCCAGCAGTACATAAATGGCCAGCAAGAAACAAAACAATAAAAACTAAAACCCTGAAGGAATAGCAAAAACAAAACCCCTAGAGCATCTTATCCTTCCCCCTCCCCAAAAGCCCTAGTAACTATACAGTATTATAGTCCTGATCACATTTAAAAATAGGCGATCATTAAAAATCAAGGATTTCATAGGAAACTCACTGGTTTCTTACACTGTAATATAAACATATATATGTATACTGTTCAAATAAACAGTTAGCTGCATGATACCTGTTACAGGCAAGCTATACATGATCAATAAGACTCAATTTGCCAATTATAAATGTTGTGGGCCTCTAGTGAGCCAGCTAACCAAATGCAATGCTATATGTTAATATGGGTATTTGGTTATTCTTAGCTATGCCTGATGTTATCCATTAGATTCTATAATCATTAGAATGCTAACACAGTACAAGATTTGATCTCCTTCAACCAGATGAAAGAAATTGAATTCCAATTACAATAGTTTATTTTCTCTGAATTTCCAAAATAATAGCTTATTTTCTCTGCAATGTGATATATGTTTAATTTCAGTATATAGATGGATTGCCCCAACATTATTTCAAAAGGGGGGGGTGGGTGTGTGCGTGCGTGCGTGCGTGTGTGTGTGTGTGAAAATGAAACATAGTTTAAGCCATTAAAACTTTAAAAATGACATTTTTAAAAGTGTATTTTTTAAATTATACAAACTGAAAAGGATATTAATTTCAGAGGAAAGAGGTTTCTTGGCATTTTGATTTCTGAAATTCATTAAAGAGTTGGTAACTTTTATCAAAATGTACAAACAAGAAGTTTTCAAAGGGGATCTGATGAAGGTAAAGGTAAAGGTAAAATGGGCCTCACGCAAACTAAGAAAGAAAAAAATAGTGATAATAGAAATCACATCAGAAACAAGGAAAGGCAGTTCCAGAAAGTAAAAACACATACTCTATCCCTTTTTAAAGGCAGAAATTCCCGGCCTCCTCTCCAGGGCCTTTGCCTCTCCTCTCTCCTGTACTTTATTTTGCATTTTTGTGCATGTGTATTTCTTCTACACATCTCCAACCTCTCCTCTTTCCACCTCAATCTACATACAATGCTAGAATCTATTGTTTTAAAATCTAAAATATTAGTTCCTGTTCCATTGTTAACCCTCCATCTACCATACATGCCACCTCACATGTCAACTCCTCTCAGTAAGCCTCAAACTGGACAAAGGTACTGCAGCAGGCTTCTAAACTTCACTTTCACCGTGCCACTGAAAATGTTCTCCCCAAGACCACCAAAGTTCACCGTACTTCCCAGTCAGAAAAATCTTTGGGTCTTTTTATTTATACTTGCTGCAGAACTTAATCTCTTCTTTGGATGCCTTTCCTGTTTCCCACACATTATTCTCTCCTGATGACCCTCCTTCCTCTCCAATTATTTCCCCTTGAGAATCCTCTTCATCCATTCATGCTTGAATGTTAACTTTCCCCAGGCCCTGCTCTTTCGTTTTACACTGGGCAGTTTCAGTATGCTCAATGCTGATAATTCCCGAGCCATTATGGACCTGTGTTAGAGTAACAGACCCAGAGCTCTGCCTTTGTATAGGGCATCTCTGTCTGAATGTCATGTAGGAATCTCAAAATTCAGCCTGTCCAAATTAAATCATGGTCTTCTCTCCAAAGCCTGTTGCTCTCTCTATATTCCCTCATTCAGCCAATGGCATCACTGCTCATCCCACCATCCAAATCTAAAACCTGAGAACCTCCTCTTTCACTTCTAACTATTCCACTCAGTGTTCACTATGTGGGATCCTAATCACCTTTCAACTGGACAATTACCATTGCCATCTAAACTAGATTCTGCCTCTGTTCTCAACCCTCTTTAATCCAGTGAGTGTCTAAAAACACAAATCTAATCATGTTATGTATCTTGTTTAAAACCTTTGGGCTTTATTCAAAAAGCCTTGATTTACTCCTGGACTTTGTAATCTGGCCCCTGCCTTTGTCTCTGGCCTTACATTCTAGCACTTCATAGTACTGCACCTACAATTCAACAAGTTCAAGTTACCTGTCATTCCTTGAGTGCACGATCATCCCTCGCAAGACTTCATACCAACTATTCCTCTGCCAAAATACGTCTCCCTCACCCAACTGTCAGCTCAACTCAGGTTCACTTTCTCTATGCAGGCTTTTCTAATTTTCCCAAGCTGACACAAGTTTTCCTCCTGTACTGCTATATAACCAGTACATATCTCAGTTATGATACTATTAATTGTATTTAAGAGCTGCACCTTCTGATAACTAAGACCAAAAAAGCTAAAGTCTGACAGAAGCAAAAAGCCTAAGTATTCAGTGAGTTATTATCAACCATCTGCCATATGAGAATAAGTTAAATTCATGAGAAAGGGAGTAAAAGGAAAATAGGTGCAAAAAACAGAATTAATCCTATAACGGAAAACTTAAAAATCTTCACTTTGTTAGCCCACTAATCCAATAGGGACAGATTTCTGAAACGGTTTTTTTTTTTTTTTTTTGCATTCTGCAGACCTAATTAGAAACATACAAAAGGCAAGGGTGTCAACAGGTGAGGAGACTCAATGACATTCAACAAGCAGTTAAGTATTTACAGTTTAGATCTAGATATTACAAATATGTACTATATAAAATGAAAAACTGACTTCTATAATATTATACATTACAAGAAGTTGGTCATATATCCCAGGAAAGCAGCCCAATGATAGTGCTTAGCTGCAATGAACCGTTGTTCCAAATACAGGAACAATTTTAACCAAAAGGCTGCACCTGTTCCTGCCATAGATATGTGTGACAAACAAGGGAAACCCACAACCACAACTGACCAAGTGCAGTTCCACTCACCACAGAACTTCTAGTAAGGCGTGTTTTCAAGAGAGAGATTAAAAAGATGATGGCATTTAGTAACGTACCAAGGAAACCACGTGCAGAGTACTAGAAGAGAGCTTTAGTTTCCTCTTTTAAGTAAGATGCTGAAAGATGAGCATATGAGGTACTGAACAGGAAATGCTTATATTGAAGAAATGCAAAACAAATAAACAAACAAAAAAGCCTAGTTTGTTCATGCAAACACCTGAACTACCAATTGCTGCTGCAGAAAAGTCACGTATCTAGGCATACAGATGCCACAATGAAATTCCTAAGTTCTGGTATCAACTGGGCCTTCAATACTGCCTTACAATCTTTTCGTGTGTTCCTAGTCAGTTATATCTCTGAATCTACACTGAATTATTTAATTTTTTATCATTCTTCACTCTCCTAAAAATTCACGATCATCACTCCCATCTTCAGTATCTTCAGGTTTAAATAAGGTCATGATGGCATTAGGGGCCTTATAAAAAGAGATGCTAGATAGCCAGCACCCACATGCCATTTCACCCCTCTCTCTACCACATATGAATACATAAGAAGGTAGCCATGTACAAGCCACAAAGAGTTCTCACCAGAAATAGATCACAGTGACAGCTTGATCTTAGACTGCAAGCCTCCAGAATTGTGAGAAAATAAATTTCAGCTGTTTAAGCCATCCAGTCTATGGTATTTTATTATGACAGCTCAAGTGACTAATACAGAATCGTACTTACAGTTAGAGATTCCACATACTGGTCCCAATTCCAGCTTGATTCAATAATATCTTTAAATTAAGTAACACTAATGCTGGTTTTAATTTTTTTTTTTAGTGCTACCTTTCAGAAAATAATTGTAGAAAATGAAAAAGAATAAAAGAGAAGCACAAAAATGATAAATGGCTATAGTGCAGGCCTACTAAAGTATATCATCAATCTGGTAAAATAAAAAAAAAAAGATACTTACCACCACCAAGAATGTAAGAATCCTGGTGGTTCCCCCAATGTGATGTTCTTTTCCCATCTTATCTAAAATGAATAAAAGAAATATTAAATATTTTTCTAATAACACTTTCCCCATACCTATTACAAAGCACTATTTTGCAATTTAAAATATTAAGATAATACGTAAGATTTTAGTCACTTTCATATTTTTTTATTCAAGTTTTACAAGTACTCATTTTACATAGTAATTTGTTGGCTGAATAGTCTATGAGAGAAGATGCCACCATTATCTTCCTAAATTGCTTCCCTCTGCACCAGAATTTCAGAAGGTATTTCTGGCTCTTAAGGTATTTCAGCATCAAAATCCAAGTTATTAACCATGAAAATCAGTTATCACCAGTAACCCAGAAATTTGCAAGAGATTGGTCTTAATATATACAGACTCTAAATTATGCCCTAAGGATTGAATTTTTAATGAATTCTGGATTTGAGGGGGTGGGAGTGAGAAGGCATATGTCTTCCATAAAATAAGAGTTTTAAAAAGATTGTATTAACTTTCCATTTGTTTACACTTCAGATGAGTGGGAGTCCACTATAATAAAATTTTTAAACTAAGTCAATATTCCCCAAAATTAAAAGTTCCAAATACTCTTTAAAAATACTCTTTAAAAATCGAGAAATTGAAAAAGAACTGGATGGATATTTATACAGTGGCTTTTCTAAGCACTGGATAGCAGTAAAGAGAGATTTCACTTTAGTGGGGAAGACAGACCATAAACAAAGAAACCCCTAAACAAAGAGAAGGCGTTTATATTAGAAGGGACAAATGCTATGGAAGAAAACAAAGCAATGAAGGGAGGATAAAGACCAGAAAAAGAGTAAGAAGTGATTTATAATTTTAATGAAATTGATCCCGCCTCAAACACAATTTTACGTATATGAGGTCTGTTCAGAAAAAGTCCAATCACTGTTAATATAATGAGAATGGTTTGTGCAACATCAACGTAACCTGGCAACCAAGGAGAGTAGACTGGAATGACATCACCGTACCAGTAGTGGGGGCGCTAGACGCATTGAGTGAGCATATATACTGTGTGGCTGTCACATTAAAAATGACTGAGCAAGTATAGCAACAAATCTGCATCAAATTTTGTGTTAAGCTTGAACATTCTTGTGCGGAAACTATTCGGTTGATTCAGAAGGCCACAGCTATGGGGAACTGATGATTGGCAACTTCATCACAACAATGTGTCCACTCATGCATCACGTCTGGTACAGTTTTTTGGCAAAACATCAAATTACCCAGATGACTCAGCCTCCCTACAGCCCAGATTTGGTGTCCTGTGACTTCTGGCTTTTCCCAAAACTAAAATCACCTTTGAAAGGGAAGACATTTCAGAACATTGCTGAGATTCAGGAAAATATGAAGGGGCAACTGATGGCGACTGGGAGAACTGTGTGAGGTCCCAAGGTGCCTACTTTGAAGGGGACTGAGGTATTGTTGTCCTATGTACAATGTTTCTTGTATCTCTCTTCTTCAATAAATGTCTTTATTTTTCATAGTACATGGCTGGATACTTTCTGTACAGACTTTGTATGCCTTAGATTTTTTTGTTTAAATAGCTAAAAATTATTTAACAACATCTCAATCAACAAATCATGCCCATAGGCCCCTAACGCTACTAGGAAGTAAACAACTATAACTATAAATTTGACGAATCTTTTCTATCAGCTACTATGGAAGATGTTACGACTGCTTATACCAAAAGGATTTTTTAAAAAATTTTATGAAGGGAACTCAGAAGGTGGACCTAAGTATAAAACAAACGAACAAACAAACAAAAACATCTCTCTAAGGAAGAAATGAAAAAACTTAAGAGCATTTTTTAGAGTTAAGAACATAAAATATAAACTAATGAGGACCTTGAAGTAGACAAGTAATTTCCTCTCAAAAACCAAAGAGAAATTTTCTAAAGATATGGGGTAGCCATTTTAAAAAAGAGCTATAAGGAGAAATTCTAGGAATTCCTGAAAATGAACTTACAAAAACTGAATATGAATAATGAATCAGAACATGTTATATAAATGTAGGCCATATCCTTTCATTCTTCTAAGTAATAACAAATAACTTTTTTATCCATGCTACCTTCTATCTGATAATTTCCACTGATCAATAGATATTATATCTTTTTGGTGCATGAAAAAGTAATAAATAGTAGTTAATGAGTTTTGTGACGAATATAACTCTGATGTCCTCCTAGAGTTATAATGTAATCAAAAACCTGTATCTCATCTTTCAACTTTTTCTCTTAACATTTTTTCACTAGTTGGTAACTTCTTGTAAAAGTATAATGAACCTCACAGATGTGCCCCAGACACACTAATATTCCTAAGCCCTTCAATCATCCTAATCATATAAACAACAAGTTTCTCAAAGTAGAGTCTCTATATTTCATCTTAGTTTATCCTGACTTTACTCACTATGACTGTGAAAGCACACAGTACTAGTCTCAGATATAAGGAGAACTTGAGGTGCCTTATACGCGAGTTAAAGTGGCAAGACTAGGTCTCAGTGCCAGATCGCGCCTGAGGTAGGATTTGACTCACAGTCTGAGAGCCCCACTACGCCACAACTCCGTCCTGTGACTTACACTGTGTCCACAGTCAATCATCAGCTACTTCCAAAAATAACTCAAGGAAAATACCTATATGGTTTATATTTGATATGGTTTTTTATCAGAGAAAGTCTGAAGGGACGCATTTGTATTTGAAATAATATTACAACATGTTATTCCTCAGAGAAACTCAAAATGCTTCACATACATCATCTTTTCATCCTCATAATATTATTTCCTATATAGTGTGTAAAGTTCATCTTTCTCACTTGGAATTGCAAAGCTGTGGCAGAAGCAGCTAAAACTTTGCTTCATATATTAAATTTAACACAAAAGCTATCCTTTTGTGGTTAACGAATAAACAATTAATGCTTTAGGTATTTCCAAAAAAAGAGACAATTCTACATAGGGATATGTTCCCAGAGTGAATTTTTTGTCCCCAAACTAATTACTATTGCTTGTTTAGAAAAAGCATAAAATCATAGTCAGGAAAACAGAACCCTGATCTATAGAAAACCAAGGCATATTCATTAAGTATTGCTAGAAACAATGAAAATTAGAAATAACCTGAAGCGCATTCACCAACAGTGACTATAAACTAAATTCTGATAGTCACAGACTATAGAAGAGTGTGCAATCATTAAAAAGAATAAGATATATTTACATAGAAAAAGGGCTATGCTATATTGGTTTTTCAAGTTGGAGATTTGGAGGGTTGGAGAAAAATATACATAGTATAAAACTTTTCTATTTAAAAAAAGTATGCATATATATGTGTGCATTTGTGTGTATTCATATTAAAGAAATTGCACCAAAATTACAACCATAATTTCTAAAAAAGGGTAAATAAGGACTTACATTTTAAAATCACATTAACCTCTGTAGTTTATCTTTTTTAGCTAAGATTCACTGATGATGGATGGGGTGGAGGAATGGCCAGAAAATACCTCTAACTGGCAATAGTCATTTTAGAAACAATTCTGCTCTTTACAAGAGGCATTTTCTGCTGTACTGAGTTTCATAAGCTTCAGGTTGTTTAAATTCTTTTTTTTACTGAAAAACCCCTTGAGTTAATAAAAGTTTATTTTTTTTGAAGTGAATATATATTTTTTTATTTTTTCAAATACATTTGAGTGGCATCTATCAATTTCTCTCCAATCCCAGCTGTGAAGCCCTAGGGCTCTTTGCTATTTAATCATCCACTTTTCTTTTCTTTCCACCATTTGCCCAACAAAAAGTTATACTCTCCTGTAACTTTCAGGTAAATCTTTAGGCTCATTCCCACTGCCATATTCTGCATTTCAAATTCTCACTTGTGATTATGCTGTGTTTATCTCATATGATCTAGTCTTTTCAGCACTGATATATAAATGTCAAACCACACATTGAATCATAAGGGTAGGGGTAAGACATGCCATATGCTTTATAAACAACAGCCACAAATTACAAATACATGTACTATCTAATATAGCAATTCTTCTCTAGGAATTTATCCTACAAATATGGTCACACATCTCACACACACCACCACCACCAATTTATATTGAAGTATTCTTTGTAATTACAAAAGGCTGTAAATAACCTAAATGTCCATAAAGAGAGGGTTGGTGAAATAGATCATGGTACATGTCACAGAATGATACCCTATTACTATAAAATTTCAAAAACCAATATAAAATTATTCAAATCAAACAAGTGAAACAAAAAAAGCACAAAACAGTACGTATAACTGACATTTATGTAAACAAAATGATAAACATACACGTGTGCACACATGAACATATGCACAAACACACCTGCTTAGCTTTTCATCATTATTTGCTTCTGGCAAGGCACACTGGTCATTTACCTAGTACCTCTCAGCCCCACACCTGCTCTTCTCTACTCCATTCTACACTTGGTGCTGGGATTCTGAAAATTAACATTTCCTGGGCTTCTTGCCAGCTGGTTTCCTGTTAGGTTCTGCCATCAGGAGACACTAGCAGGAGATCAAAAGGCAGGAGGAAGAAGAGAAGCTTCCTGCCCTTGGCTCCCAAAGCGAAGCAGTTGCCGGCTGCAGCAGCAGCCTCAGCTACAGCAGCAGGGGCGGGGCGATTCTGGAGGTCAGCAGCAGCTTGTTGGAGGTTCTAGCCTTGTCAATGGGGGCTCTTTAGATGATGTAGACCCCTTCCAACAGCACAGCAGCACGTGTGAAACTCATAGGCTCCACGTTCTCAGACTATTCGTAAATCCTGTCCTATTTCTTTGAGAATTAAAAAAATTAATACCATAAAAGGATAAAGCTAGTTCCTGTGTTAAGAAATTCCTGAGGCAAAATTCCTGAGACTTCTAATTTAGATATAGCCTACTTACTGTTCCCACTAATTTTCTAAAAGCTTCCATGTATAGAAGAATGGATGTATCCATACACTAAACTAAAAGTAAAAATTAAAATTAAAAAATGTGTACATTTTAATTCAAAAATTAAAATAAATAAATGTTTAACAGGGAGAAAAATCTGTCTGCACTTTGAAGCATATAGTGCAAAACCGTGGTGTTCAACATAGTACTCACTGACCATGATATGGCTCTTTAAATACTAACTTTAGTTAATTGACTATTCCTCAATTGCAGTAGCCACTTTTCAAAGACTAAAGTCACATGTGGCTACTGGAAAACTCACTAGACAGCACAGATTAGAGATAAATTCTATAAACATATAAAGTTTTATTATTAAATAGTGCAGTTTTACTTTAGAAAGTAGGTGGAAGTCCTCTTAAAGAGGAATACCCTTTATCAGAAACGCCCTTGATAAGTCCCTTCTACTTTTGTTTTAATTTTTTGGCCCAGAAAGGCAGAAGCCCCCAGAAACAGCTTGAAAGTAGAGAATAAATACTTACTATTCTATTGTATTTAATAAAATAAGAATTAAGGAGGTTGCTGGTTGTCTCTCCGGGAGAAGAGGTTGGGAGGGGGAGGCCTCTGGGAGGATTCAGGAGAAGAGTAAATAGGAGAGGTTCTAAGGAGCCAACAAGATGGAAGGCAAACAGAGCCCTCCGGCAAACAGTTAGTGGGAAAGTCCCTGGGGCAAAGACACCAAAGAACTAAAGGATAGTTAATGTTGCTGTCTGCACTGTACAACGCTTAATATTCAGTTTTCTCCCAGCTTTCAGTAACAATCTTTTATACACAAAAGCAATGAGTTAGTGGAGCTTTGAGGCTGTAAGTGAAAAAGAAAACTTCAGGCAAAGAAAAGTTATCAGCCATAAGAGAAGCAGTGGGGAAGTACCAGTAATATTTAGTAGGAGCAAGAAATTACAGCAAGAGAACCCTAAGCCCTACTCCTCCTAGGAAGGCCCAGAAACACTAAAGACTTGAGACAACCCATAATATATTGGGATTAGAGTTGGAGCCATATTGTTAGAAAAGGTAACCCCAGAAGGGAGGAGGAATGTGGGCCATTCAAACAACAGACACTTAGAGTACACGCGCGCGCACATACACACACACACTCTAACACACACACTCACACACAAGATATACATTTATACTTGTGCTCTAAAGAAAGAAGATACCCAAGATAGAAAAGGATTGGCCAAGAATTTTAAAATTAACACTTCGAAAACTTCCTACATGCCAGACCCTTTAAAGCCCTTTATATGTACTAACTCATTTAACCTCAGCACAACTTCAAACTGTTATTATTATCTTCTTTTCATAATTAAGAAACCTGAATAAGTAAACAATGTCTAGAATATAATCCAAATACAGAAGTTTGGTGCCAAAAAATACACTCTTTACCACTACATTATATTGCTTCCAAATTAAAGTTCAAGAAACTTGTTAGAAAATTATTTATTTTCTCTCTTCATATAGGTGAAAGATAAACAGAGGGAACAGAATTTGAATCTATGGTGTTCAATAATTTAGCATTCCTAATTAAATCTGAAGAAACAATCTGGTAAATGTTTTTAAGCTTCTATTTCCAGCTAACTTATTGACTAATTTATGACAAATAAGGGCTGGTAATATACAAACAATGTAAAAATCTCAAGAAGGGGGAAAAATCTAAACCTCTGCAATACTCTAATTCTTAATTTTATTTGTTAAGGACGCCAAGCCATTCCTTATATTTAGCCAACCCTATATTGGTTATTTAAAATAATGAGAAAGTATTTTCACAGTGCCACTCAGAGTTTGGCAAATTAGAAAGTAAAGAATAGGTCTGAGAATCACATACACTCATCTCTAAAGTCCAGAAATACTGTTTCTTCTTGGTGGCAATAGTTTGTTTTCATCTTAACTGATTTCCTCTTGTGAAATTGAAACAGATTAGTAATTCAGAGAAATCCTCAGTTTTGTACTCCAAATGCAGACACAGAAAATACAATAATGGAAGATACTTGTCAAAAATGTGTAAATCTCTTCTGAAATTAATTTCATTTCTACTAAATAGTCCTTAAAATTTTGTATATCCACTTTTCCATTGAGCTAAGTCCATCTCAGTAGACTATCTAGTTATCTGCTAAATCCATATAACCCACTTGAGTCCAAATATCTGAACGTCCTTACCTAAGTTAGCCAACAATTTTCTTTTGGGATGAAGTTTATTTAATCACTGTATATGATATCTTACACTGTTGGTAAAAAAAAAAATGGAGTTTTGGGTCACCCTGAGGATTCAACAAATTGAGCCAATTCAAAATTGTCCTTAATCTAAGGAAAGAGGTCAGAGAATCCTGCCCTGGCTGGTGTGGCTCAGTGGATTGAGTGCGAGCCTGGGAACTGATAGGGTGGCTGCTCAAATCCCAGTCAGGGCATGTGCGTGGGTTGTGGGCCACGTCCCCAGATGGGGGCATGCGAGAGGCAACAGATCAATGTTTCTCTTTCTCCCCTCTCTCTAAAATTAAATAAATAAAATTAAAAAGGAAATCCCTTTGTTGTTTCATCAAGTATTCAATTGCATTAAAATAACATTTTAAAATCTTTATAGCCAGCTTATTTTCTTTTAAATATACTATATATATCGGCAGTGATTAATAGTACAAATATTAAGAACATCCTTTTTGAGATCTCAATAATTTCCTCTGCCATACTACAGTAAATGCGAATTAGAAAGGTCACAGGCCAAAGTCTTCTAATTAATAACTTAATAAGATAAAGATACACTAAACTTCTCTTTTGATTTGAATTAACTTTAAAATCAAATTTTTATTTCACTGAATATATTCCTTCTATGGTAAAACAATTAACTTCTTCTATGCTGTGAGCAAACCTTTCAAATTCCACATTTAAAAAGAAAAAAGGGCAAAATAAATTTTAATAATACAAGTATTATTTTACCCAATATATCTAAAATATTACCATTTCAATATATGGTCAAAATTTTTAAATTATTGATACTTTATATTCTTCTGTTCATACTAAATCTTCAAAATCCAGCGTGTATTTCACATTGATAGCTCTTCTTAATTGGAATAGTCATATGTTAAGTGCTCAAAAAGGCATGTGCAGCTGGTGGCTAACACACAGGACAGCACAGATAAGGGGAAACCAAGAGCTTTAAAATTAACATATACCCAGGTTTGAATTCTGGCTCTAAGCTATTCGACCATGAGCCAGTTATATAAACCCTCCGATCCCTGTTCTCATTAGTAAAACAAAATTAATACCTACTCTTTACCTTGTAAATCTGATAAGAATCAGATATAATATATGTAAAGCTTATATTGTGCCTGCACATTATAAAACTAAATAAAATATTTCTCAACTTCATGTTTCTATTACTGCAAGAAAGCTCAAATTCAAGGTTTACAAAATGTAAAGGAAAAAAATAGAGAAACAAGAACTTAATATTGTCCAAAGTTTACTAACTGAAATCTAGCCATCAATCCACTATTATTTCTGCAAAATTAAAATAAACAAAAACATATTTTCCAAAATTGTGAATATCAAAACAGATATTGCTGCAATTACAGAAATGATGTTTGTCTTTTTTTTTAAAAGCAAATTTACTTTCTTGATTCTTTCTGCCAAGACTAATATTAGTTTCCATTTCTAAGGGGCAAAATGGCTAGCCTGTTGAATAGGAAGTTATTGGTATGAAAATGACATTTTGGACACTAAAACTGTTTATAATAATCTACAAAGATTATAATATATAAATTGATAACTGAGTATTCATTATATAATATATAAGAATTAATTCCTTTCAAATAATTGTTACAGTATATTTTTCATTTGCTTATATAAGATATTAAAATACAATGAAGAAAATGTATAAAACTTACCTCTGATAAAAATGTTTGGGCCGATTTCTGAGCTCCTACATGGAGCAGATATTCATATACATAGAGTGCTAACCTGAAAATGAATAAGATATTTATTGAAAAGAGACATATGTGAAATTAATTCTTTAAATAATGCACACACTTTCATATTACAAAAATATTTTACACACTTAGTAGTGACACAAAATCAACTCTCCCATATCATTTCAGTGGGAGTTTATATATTATGTGTCCAGAATGAATTTAAACTAATTAAAATAGCATGCAAAGAAAAAGACAAATATATCCTTTATTGGCAAGAAACAGCTAAATATAGATTGTGTCTTGGATCATCTCACTTACCATAACCTCATTCCCTTTGTTATACCTAATATAATTAATAATTTAGAACCAAATATTAATAATCCTTATACCTATGTAAAGTTATAATTTTAATCTTTCATTAGGAAAATAAATGAATTAAGTCATTGGACCTTTCTAACAGCTTCATGTCTTTCTAATTTTTTTGGTGAGTGTTAATGTAAATCCTAGCTATTTGCACATCCATGTACCAAAACAGGTGCTGAATGTCCATTTTAATTAATACCTGTTCTGCAACCTCTCCTTATTCTTTAGGTTTGATTTCTGAACCAATAATATTTTACTTTATAAAGCATTCAGATAACAACAAACCACATTATTAAGTGAACTTCAAAGATACCAGATCATATTAAGCATTTGGGTGCTCGCAGGTTAAAAGTTAACCAAAATTACATATGAATTTATCACTTAAATATCTAATATTAAGTATGCAGTATATACTTATACTACTCTCATTATCTTGTGGATTCAGAATTTTTAAGCTACACCATGTGGCTCAATTTCCATTGAGCTGTTAGCAAAATATTATTCATAAACCCAAATTAGTCTGAGGCAGTATTTTTAATGATATCTTGGACCAATGCCCAGATAACTCAAAACAGTTCAATTTCTGCTACACTATATTTACCAATATTGAGCCAGGTTTACAGTAAACAAAACAATGTAACAAAAACCACAGTTTTGAATAGCTGCACCACATCTCTTGCCAAGTGAATTTTTGATTGTTAAAGATTGATGGCATGTACAAAAATGAATATTTTCTTCATTTTCATGAAAACACATCATGCATTTGTCACAAAAAGAAAAAGCCTGTACAAATCTAGTTGCTCTGTCCATGAGCAACTAGATGGGCAGTTGTTTCTTCCCCCATTCCAAAACTGCCAAACGCTTAAAATGAGAATTACTCTGAGAATTAAGCAGCATAAGAGAGTTGCTCATAAATGAAAAGCATGCTATTGTCAGTATGTGTATGTAACTTATTTTTTAATTATAATTTACTGAATATGCTATTACAGTTGTCCTGATTTTCCCCCTTTGCCCTGTCCACCCAGCACCCCCCGCTCCCTCAGGCCATCCCCCCCAGCATTGTTCATGTCCATGGGTCATGCATAAGTTCTGTGGCTACTCCATTTCCTATACTGTACTATATAGATCCCCATGGCTATTCTGTAATTACTGTTTGTATTTTTGAATACACACGCCTCTTCAACCATTCCCCCACTCTCCCCTCCCCTCTGGCAACCATCAAAATGCTCTTCATATCCATGATTCTGTCTCTGTTCTTCTTGTTTGCTTAGTTTGTTTCTTAGGTTCAATTGTTGATAGACATATATATTTTTTGTCCTTTTATTGTTCATAGTTTTGATTGTCTTTTTCTTAAATAACTCCCTTTAACATTTCCTATACTAACGGTTTGGTGATGATGAACTCCTTTAGATTTTTCTTGTCTGGGAAGCACTTTATCTGCCTTTGATTCTAAATGATGTCTTTGCTGAGTAGAGCAATATTGGCTGTAGATCTCTGCTTTTCATGACTGAGTATTTCTTGTCAGTCCCTTCTAGCCTGCAACGCAACGCATCTTTTGAGAAATCAGCTGACAGTCTTATGGGAACTCCCTTGTAGGTAACTAACTGCTATTTTCTTGCTGCTTTTAAGATTCTTTCTTTATCTTTAACCTTTGGCATTTTAATTATGATATGTCTTGGAGTGGGCCTGTTTGAATCCATCTTGTCTGGGACTCTCAATGCTTCCCTGGACTTGCATGTCTATTTTCTTCACCAAATTCAGGACATTTTCTTTCATTATTTTTTCAAATAGGTTTTAAATAGGTTTTTAAATAGAGTTTAGAAAAGGGACGATGGCCTCTGCTCTCCTTGATGCCAAGCACCTTGGTTTCTCCCTGTATGCCACTGGTGCCTATCAAACTGCTACTTCCTAGATCAGTGCTTCCCAACTCTTTTTCTACCGTATGTGAGGATTATAACATGCCCCTTTTGGTAGCAGTGTCTCCCTGTTGAGGTGTAGCGCATCCCCCAAGTGTATCATATGGGACAGAAGAATTGAATAGTCCTATAGTTTCAAACAAAAAAACCTTACTGGTGATTCTTATTACACATTCTTCAAACACACATATTCTCACACACCCTATCCCTCCATTAACCCCTGACAACTATATCACATGATTCACTGACCATGATGGCAAAGTTCATCTTGAAAAAGCAGATTATTTGCAAGTTTTCCCAGGGAGACTGTGAAGCCTCATCATTGTCTGCCAGAGGCAATGTCACCCTACTGACTACCTCAGAAGGAACAGAACCTCAGGTGATTCTTTGTGGCTTGTGAAATCTTGGGCCTACAGCCAAACCAGTGGTGCAGGCTGGGCAAGATTGCCTGGTCTAACTCAAAGGCTGAACAATCGGGACGTTCCGCCAAGCTTAGGGAGGCTGGAAGTGAGGGGCAGAGAGTGAAACACAGGCAGCTGTGGTGAGCCTGCGGGAAGAAAACAGCCAAAGCCAGAGCACAACTGTTGCTGTGTCCTGGAAATACACATTCCTAAAAGTTACGTCACTTCCTTGTAATCTCTCCCTGGTACGGTTAAAGGGGCTTATATATTTCTTCTATGCTTTTCCCAATTCTTTAGGTAACAAAAAGGATACCTTTTTACCAGTAGAAAACTAAAAGCAACAGTCTCTGTTCTTTCTCTATGGGTCTAGGACAGTGAGTCTCAAAAAAAAATGTACTGGAAGGGACACAGAATTATTGAGAAGAGGGGTTTCAAACTACATAACTAGAGACTCTGAAGCATCTTCTAAAGTGTATGGCTGTCCCCCTACCCTTACAATCTCCTGCAGCACATCATTGCCAACAGAGTGATGAGGCAGGATAGGACTGAGAAAATCTATCTATAACACCATCTTATATATCCATTCTCTGCAACCTCCCTGGAACAAAACTAATGCTTCCAGGCAGTGGCAGGGAACACTGCATGAGTGAACAATTAATTAAACTCTCCTGCCACGATGACTCCATAATACATCGCCAGCAAACCTCCAATATTTCAACAATAATCTGTGTGCACAGGATTCTCCAAACCTATTTCTCTAGCCCTTTCATCTCTACCAAGCTCCAAACCTGCTTCTCCAAACTACTCTTTAAAGTGTCTAACAAGGTATTTCTCGCTTAAATTGGCCATGTCCAAAGTTAAATTTGCCTTCTGCACCTGTGTACAGTACCTGTGCTCACTCTGAATGAAACACAGTCTGAGTCTCAGCTTCCTCATTTGTAAAGCTGGAAGAATACTACTTTCCTTGAGTATAGTTGAAAGTACTAGCACAATAATAGTAACCACTACTGTTGTAATTTCAACTAGTTCTCCCACATCAAGTAATATATTACTTGATTCCAATGCTACGGTCCCTCACACAGCTGCCATTCCTTTCTACCCCCTTTCCCACTCCCGGGGAACCACTAAGGCCGGAGGAGTAGTTGTTCAAGTTTCAGATACAAACACTGTATATTTCCTGTTAGCTCCTGGCAAGAAAGGCATTAGGGCCAAAAATAAGAATCTCTGGAAGGTTTGTGGGGGAAAGCCCTGCAACAGAAGATACTGTTTGAACACTAATGATTCCAGGGGAGTGACACTTGTCTACCTATGAGGTAAATAAATCATAGCATCATCCCTTACCCAGTGACATGAGACCACGAAATATATGACAACATTTTATTTGGATCCAATTTCCACTGAACAGTAAAAATTTAAAGACCAATATTGAATATACAAGCATTTAAACTGTGTATTCCTTTGAGTTAACATTTCCTTTTTCCTTTTGAGGATCTTTTAAGAAATTGAACTACTTTTGATAAAGTACTTGGTGGCTATGTAACTGGTATAAACACTGACAACAAGAAGTAGTAACAGATGAAGGCCCAGGAAGAGCAGAGGCAAAACTTCCGGGCCTCCTTCAGAAGACTGAGGGCAGCTCTCCTTACAGCATTGTCCTCTCTTTAACAATCATAATGGTAGGTTTGTGTCTCCAGTAAAAGATTAACCTTTGCCACTCACACTACATAAGAACCTAAGATATTTAGCTATGTAAAGAATTAAACTTCTGATATACTAGCTGCAAACTTTTTTACCCACTTTGTTAGGACTTAAACTTGATTAGGGTTTTCTGTGGTTTTTTTGAGGGGGGCAGTGCTGGTGAGGGCAAGTCAGTAAGATACTGTTGATATTTAAATGCAGAAAAACTAATATGAAAAGAAAAATTCTAAAGCCTTACAGATAAATGGGCAGAGAAAATAACAAATATCACAACTAATTTTAAAATGTGGAAAATGTTAAACATAACTAGAAATCTGAGAAATATATATTAAAGCAACAATGGGATTTAAATTCTCACTTAAATACATAATATGTAAAGCTATAGATATGCAAACACTGCTGATGGCAATAAATTGGTATAACTCTTTACAACACCGATTTGGCAATAAATATACATCAAGAACTTTTAAAAAAGTTCATACATTTTAATCTAATAATTTCATTACTGGAAATCTAGCCTAAAAAGTTATCCAAAATGTAGAAATGCTCAATGCACATAGACTTTTAATCAAAGAATAAGGGGAACAATGAAAAATAATTAAGAAGAAAACTTGCTCTTTTACTGTAAAATATTTTACATTAGTTAATTTCATGTTTAAAAATATAACTCAGAATTTAGATATCCTATACTCATTCAATAAGCATTTAAGTGATTTCTTTCTGCCTAATTTTTGAACTTTAAAATCTGAGAAAACATCATTACCATACCACCAATTAAAGTTATTTCAAATTTACCTTATGAAAGTAACAAAATATAATGAAAAAATCTTAAATTTTTACCATTCACATGAAAGAAATCTATTATACGCTTGCCAACAGGTGTCATCTAACAGTACTAGGATAGATTAAGTATTGAACTAATAAGACATCTACAACAGATACTGTCACTTGAGAGTCTAATAACTGTAAATTCTCAACTATTTTTGTAAATGAAAGTACTTTCCATTCTGGGAAAAAGGTAAAGACCTTACTTCACTCAATTTGTTCTATAATCTAACTATCTGATTTGAGATTAAATTTCTTCTGTGAATGAAATGGTAGAAAATAAGGAACTATGGGCATGACATAAAACTAGAAGATTTCTAAGAAAGTATTGTTAATTTGCATACAAGTTTCCAAAGATACAGATAAATAAAAGTTAAATAGTGCCTATAATTCAGAGCTAATTCCTAACACTCTTTCTACATACATATATCTTATATGTCAATATCTATTTATGTGTATATAATATATCTATATGAAACAAATCCTTATTTCATAAGAATCAGCTAATAAAAATCAACTTTTAAAATCTGAATTTATAGAACGGTTTAAGTAGTCTTATAAACAAACAGGATTCGTCAAGTTTCCTTTACATTACACTGATAGTTTTAATAACATGATTCAATATTTATAAAACTTTTTAAGAATATGTATTATAATGTGTGCCACTTGTGGATCCCATGTAATTATAGCTCACAATATTCCTGTGAGGTAGAGTTATAAACTATGCATATATATCATTTGGTAAATGTCTATACAATGACAAGTCACTACCAATAAATGGCTACGTCTGTCAGCCTCACCATAATAGCCTGCATTTACTTTTCACACTTGGGGCTGTTTATGACCTTCTAAAGAACCTATCTTTTATAAGCTATATTTTTTTTAATTGAGGTAGAATTGACATACATTTTATTAGTTTCAGGCATGCAACACAATGATTTGATATTGTTATATATTGTGACATGATCACCTCAATTAGTCTAGTTGACATCCACCACCATATGTACTTACAGAATTTTTATTCTTGTGATGAGATCTTTTAAGATCTACTCTCTTAGCAATTTTAATATATGCAATAAAGTATGATTAACTATAGTCACCATGCTGTGCATTACATCCCCGTAACTTATTTATTTTATAACTGGAAGTTTGTAACTTTTCACCCCTTCACCCATTTCCTCACTCTGCCACCTCTGGCAACTGCCAATCTATTATCTGTGTCAAGGAGACAAGCTATCTTTTTAATATTACAAAAAGATTTAATGTTGAAACTGGAAAACAAGAGAAAACAGCCATTTCATGTAAGAAAACATACATCCATCCTAAACTTGAGTGATGAAAACTGACTTTGTTAACATTTTGCCATATTCTTATATTTACCAAAGAAAAAAAAGATTCTTTTATACAAATATAAAGCCTTCCAAATAATGGATCCTCATTTGTAATTTTAAAATTTTTTGTTAAGTCACTATATCTGGCAAAAGCAGAAGGAAGGTTGGATAGGATAACTTCAAAAACAGCTGTTCCTAATTTCCCTTGAAATTAAACAACTCTAATGCACCTTATCTTTCTTGTTTGTATCTGTAGCACCTAAAACAGTAAGTGCCCAATACATTGTTTTAGTCCTCACCTGAAGACAGCTTATAGATTTTTAGAGAAAGGGGAAGGAAGGAAGAGGGGGAGAGGAACGTTAACACAATTATTTGGTTGCTTCATGTATGTGCTCCAATCAAGGGACCAAACCCGCACCCTAGGTAAGTGCCCTGACCCGGAATCGAACCCACAACCTTTTGGTTTACAGGACAATGCTCCACAACTAAGGCACACCAGCCAGGGCCCCAGCATATATTTTTTAATGATTGGCTCTCTTGGATCAAGCATAAGATACTTACAGAATCTTTAGTTTCTCTCAATCCAGGCATTCAAAGGGAAAGTATAAGATATCCCCTTTAGAAAACCTATTTTAGCATTAACATCCTCTTAGTATCCTTAAGATGTGGCCTCTCGGAAAACAAACAAAAAAAGCAAAACTATACTGTTTAACACGAATGGTATCAAAGCAATTCCTTCACAATGATTCTTAATTCCTATATATAAAGGGTGATTTAAGAAAAAAATATGCTAGTCCATTTAGTTGTGAGGGGTAAATTTTTATTGTTTCAGTCATTTTTAACAAAACAATCCTCAAAAGATACAACTCATTTTCTCATCGTTATTTCCTTATAAATGGTTGGTAAAGAAACAATAAAAAGATGGTGAGAGCTGAAGAGGGTTTTTTTTTTAAAGAAAATCCTTCTAGCTGTAGCCATTTAGCACTGGTAAGTAGCATGCATTCAAATCCTGCATCCAAAATCCATTCCCCATCTTTTGTCCTGAAATTCCAATGTCAGTGACCAGAGAAGCCTCAGGTCTTTAAGAGTCATGTTGGATCTAAAAAAGAAATCTTATTCCTGTGCCACTGTATAACTCCATTGTCAACAAACAACACAGTTCAGTGCCAAATGTGACTCCTCAGTGATAAAATGCCAATAGTTGGCTGGATCACAGCTAGCTAACAAGTAGCAAGGAGATTTGGCAGCCCCTGAGAGGCTGCTCATGAGACTCTAAGTAGTTATTAGTAGTGAAACTAGATCAGCCTGATCAAATTTTCAACAGAGCTTATAACTTGGTGCTAAGGAGGTGTGAAAAATTAGAAATCTATTTCTAACATTATCTTTTTATAGTGCTTCATCATGAATAGTGAAGCTAAAAATCAGATTTATAGTATCAGAACTGTATCTATGCAACCATGAAATAATACTAATACAGAGTCTTTGTTTTAAACACACTTAAAACATTTATTTTTTTAATAAAGTTTCAATATAAGTTTTAGAGAAACAGATACCTGCTATACATACAGTAGGGGGAATTAAAGGTTCTAGGGTAGGTACAACTGCATCAGTTAAAACAGGCAAAGGAATGAAAAATTTTTAACACAAATAAATAGTGGGTCATAAAAAATACTACTTTGCTGATGTCTTATTGATGTCCTATATTATAGATAAGTAATGCTAGGGTTATGGATTTGACTTAAATGATTTGGTGTGCTTAGAAAAAGAAACAATTGCCTTATACAGACAGGCAAATTAATAATTGAAATAACTACAATCAATTTTGGGGAATTAAAAAGGGTTAAAATATAAAAATGAGAATGAATGAAAAACTAATCAAGAGTTTGTAGAAATTCGGTTATTCATAGAATTTAGTAAAATTTTCCATCTAATCTTCTAGCCAAGCTGTATATACTAGAAATACAGTACTAGCTATACTTGATATTCTACTTACTTCACTTCAATCCACTGTGAAGACTATACTTGATATTCAGGCCCCCATTTGCCTATGAAACCTTGATATACACAGCTTAAGTCATGGTCTTTACTTTCTATCTGTTTGTATTATCCTTACCAGAGAGTAGATTTTCCATTATATCCACCCAGAACCCTAGTAGCTTCGTAATATTTGTTGAATAACGTTGAAGGTCTTCCTTCAAGGTTCTATAATATATTTTAATGTTTTAACATCAAAATTAACACCAGCCCTGGCTGGGTAACTAAGCTGGTTGAAGCGTCATCCTATATACCAAAGGATTGCAAGTATAATTCCCATCAGGGCACATACCTAGGTAGAGGGTTTGATCCCTGGTTGACATGTGTATTGGAGGCAACCGATCAATGTTTCTCTCTAACACATCAATGTTTCTCTCTCTTTCTCTCTCCCTCTCCCCCACCTCCTTTCCTCCCTTCCTCCTTCAGTCTCTAAAATCAATGTACATATCCTTGGGTAAGAATTAAAAAAAATTAGTATCAGACACAATACCTCCACTTAATGACAGAAGTGAAGGATCAAGTGGGACTGAACTTTCCCTCTGACTATAAGCAACTAGAAAACTGAATGTAATACATGAAACAATTGTTTTATATGCGGGGCAGCAGGCATGGCAGGCCTATAATACCTGAGAAAGGAGGAACAAACTAAATTGAGTCTATCATCATTCTAGCTTTCTGCACATTCTGGAAAACAATGCACAGGGAGGGAAAAACCTAAATATAGCACACTGGTCTTTTGAGTTGAGGACATCAAGAGACAAAATTTGGGGGAGGTTAAGGCAACTGGAATTTGTGCGTAGAGTATCAGATAGGAGAAAGCTACACAGGAAAATAAAAACACCAAACAACCCTCCAACGACCTTTGCAGATGAACAGGGTGAAACTCCATCAGACAAGACAAAGAACCGTTGCCCACACTGGGCTGGGAAAGACCTCAATGAACACCAAGAACATTCAGTAGACACCTCATGGGTTATACTTCAGAGGTAGGGCTGAACTAACTCTAGAGGAAAAGTATACTTACCCTACTAATGGTGGGTGATTTTAAGGACCCAAACCAAGCATTTAACAATAAACAAGTATAGCCAGATTAATTGGGACTGAAAGCACCTTTAAGTAAAGATAAGTACCAAAAACAGCAAAACTGGGTATTCAAATAACTTTCAGTAGAAATGCTGGTTTTTCAGTTTTTCTGGAGTGGGTTGATTTCAGCACATACAATGTATGGTGTGAGGCAAAAGTAGGTTTACAGTTTTGAGTGTGCAAAGGAGAGTTTATTCCTATTATTTTCAATATGAACTGTGAGCCTACTTTTGCCCCACCCTGTACAGTTTTGTACTGTTTTTAAAAGTCAAGGAACATATAGCAAGGACTCATGGACAAAACCAAAGGGGAAGAGCTGAGGGAGGGAAGGAGGGAGGGGGCAAGAGAAAGTGGTGGGGGGTAGGCAGAGACAAATGTATCTGAAAAAATAAATAAAAAATAAAAATCATAAAAAATAAAAATTAAAAAAAAGTAAATGAAAAACTTAAAAAATAAATAATAACTTTCAGAATGGTAAATGACTTGGTCAAATTACTAAAGTTGTATCAATTGATACCTCTACAAAAAGAGCAATGTGAAATACTAAGCAAAGCCAATGAAAGAAAAATATTTTGTTATTACATTTTCATATTAAGCATTTTGATGCTGCAACATTCTGGAGAGTGCACAATTTTCTAGCTGGTTATACCTCTAAATTTTAGAACGAGAAAAGTGGAGGGAAAAGTTGTTCACTTAAAAATTCAACTGATGCCCAAAAGTCCTAGAAGAGTTACTTTACAAATCAAAGGATACTTGTAGTTAAACTTACAGCCAATGCAAAATAACTTTCCCTACCTGAGGGAATAATGTTATAAATGGTAATGAGTTATTTTTTCAAAAATTGAGAAAATGAGCACCTCTTTGTGCTAGCAACACAGTGGGCATCAAGATTTAACTAAGATATAATTATCATTGATATAAATTTCCTAAAAGTTAAATGCAGATCGAGACACAATGCATCAATTCCCCATTACCTGATAGATCCAGACTAAAATTAGAAGTAATACAGTAGTTACCCAAAAAACATTTTTCAAATAAATTTTCTATCAGTTTTATAATAGAATTAATATTTCTTCATGCATTCAAATATGAATAACAAAAGCACAATGACTCTAACTAAATATTCTTAAGTAGCTTAAAAATGATTATGCTGTGAGGCTTTATCCAGCCTAATTATCCTCTTTTTAAAAAAAAGGAAGAAAATTAAGTGTAATGGTAAAGCTTAATTTTTACTTTTAGAATTAACCATGTTAAATTTATGTTTTAGCTCATGAACAATTAATTTCACATCTAATTATTCAATTTCAATGATCTTTAATCAGTTTTTTACTTAAATGTTCTTTCCTTGACTTAATTGCATAACAGCACTTCTACCAGAAAATAGGCAAGTATAGCATAGAGTTTAATAAACTCAGTCAAAAGATATTAAATATTTCTATAGGAGGTTCTTGGCATGTCCATTTGAAATGAGTCTTGTTAACCTTTATATTAATTCAAGATCCCAATATTTTTACATATGAAAATTTAAAGGCAGGAGAGAAAATCATCTTTGCAAATTATTTCCTAAGGGATAATTTTTTAAAAGATTCTATTTATTTATTTTTAGAGAAAGGGGAAGGGAGAGAGAGAAACATTGATCAGTTGCCTCACCCAGGCATGTGCCCTGACTGGGAATCACTTTGCCACATGATGCCCAATCAACTGAGCAGCACCGGTCAGGACCCAAAGGAATAATTTTAGCTAAATAAAAAGTAATCTTAAATAATAATTTTGAAAGTTTACATACACACACACACACACACACACACACGCTTTTGATAGTACAACCCTACCTCTGGAATTTATATACTAAAAAAAAATGTTATAAAAAGAGATTTATATAAGGATTTTCATGACTCAGTTTTACTGAGAGCAAATAAGTAGTAATAGCCTATATGTTCAAGATTATGGAACTCATTAAATTATAGTATACTATTTGCATGTATGTTACATAAAATAATGGAAGTATATAGAATAAAATGTTAAAAGATAATTGTAACAAAAATTAACCATACCAAATTCTGATGTAAAGCAACAGGGACTCTCATTTTATTGCAGGTGGGAATGAAAAATGGTACAGTCACTTTGGAAGACAGTTTGGCAGTATTCTTACCAACCTAAACATACTCTTACCATGCAATCCAGAAATCATGTTTCTTGGTATTTACCGAAGGAATTGAAAACTTATGTCCGCATAAAACTCTACATGTGAATGTTTACAACAACTTCATCCATAATTGCCAAAACTTAAAAGCACCAAGATGTCCTTAAAAAGGTGAATGGATAAACAAGCTGTGGTATATCCAGACAATGGAGTATTATTCAGCATGAAAAAGAAGAGCTGTAAACCCATGAAAAGACATGGAAGATCCTTAAATGAATATTACTAAGTGAAAGAAGCCAATCTGAAAAAAAACCATGATTCTAACTACATGACATTTGGAAAAAGAAAAATTATGAAGACATTAAAGGACCAGTGGTTTGCAGGAGTAGGGGTAGACTGAGAAGGATGAATGGGTAGAGCACAGAGGCTTTTTAGGGCAGTAAAAATACTCTGTATGATACTAGGATGGTAAATACATGTCATTATACATTTATCTAAACCTATAGAATGTACAACCAAAGAGGAAACACGAGTGTAACAATGGACTTTGAGTGACAATAATGTGTTAATGTAGGTTCATCAATTGCAGTTAGTATACCACTGTGGCATGGGGTGTGGACAATGGAGGAGCCTATGCACATGTAGGGGCATGGAGTATATGGGTAGTATCTGTTCTGCTTAATTTTGCTATGAACATAAAACTGCTCTTTAAAAATATTGTTTAAAAGATGATGGAAATGCATAATGGAGGTTCTTACTTTTTTCTCTACATTGTTCTGGATTTTGTAAATTTTCTATAATCAGGAAAAAAGTATTTTAAATTTTAGTCACAAGTTTGTATCTTCACCAAGCTTACAGTAAATTATAATCTACATGTAACATTTTCAAGGACAGATGAACAGTAATAGTTTAGTCTAATAATAAATTATTGTAATATACTATAATTAAGAAAATATCTTCTTTACAAATAATGTAAATTACATACCCCAAGAAAATAAGATGAGTGGAAAATGCTTAAAAGCATTCTGTTTTTCTCTGATTACTAAGCACAGAAAATAACTTACCAGAATTCAGAACTTATTGACATTACCACTCTTATTTTTCTTAATTCTTCTAGTTAATCTCTTTTCTAGTCTTTGCACATGCCATTTTGTCATTTAGATTTACTCTGCTTTACATCTACTTTCCTTTCTCACTCATATTACATTCTCTACTACTTTTTGTACCTTCTTGTTTAATGTTTCCCCTTGTTCCACTTCCTTAACCACAGCCAAATTCCTATGCTCATCTAGCTATAATACTTTTGGTGATGTCTTTAGTTGGGCCTACCTCATGATTGTCATATTTAAAGTACCCACATTAATATGTAACATTAAATGAGGCTAGTGCTTATAATCCATTTTCCACTTTCCCCAGAGCAATTCTGGAAGAGTTTTTCCTTATAACAAATTCCAGCAGTGGCTCTGTGTTCCATAGGGCATAGGCAGAACAGGAAAGAAACGCTTGAGAACACACCTACAGACACAAGGACCCAGAACTCTGCATCTATTTTGTGTAAAGTACTGAGAATCAATGAAAAGTCATTAATTTAGGACCCACTAATGCAAAATTTGTGGCAATATGGTCAGGGAATGCATCTAGATACCAAGAAGGAGTTAAACAAACTAGCAGCATAAACAATTCTAAATATCTAATACCGAAAACAAAAACTATTTTTTAACATTCTGAGAAACTCTGCAAATAAACATTTATGCTCATCACCATCAGCAGTTAGTAAGCTCCAGTTTGTTATTTTCTAGGTCTTATTCAAAAATAAAATGAAGATACAAATTTTACCCTCAGGTAATTTTCAGACTTGTTAATGGGACAAAATATGTAATTAAAAATAAGATCAGATCAGTAATAAAAAAAGTATCATATAATGGGAGTGCAGACAATATAAACATCAAAAATTCAGAATAAGAAGAAACTATTGTAAGAGACTCTTGTGCAAAGGGGCTTTAACTGACAAAGGAAATGGCACTTAAGCTAGGTATTAAGGGAAATAGTGTAAGCAGGAAGAAAAGGAGTTTTTAAGGAAAGAATAATAGCATGAAACGTCTACAGGCAAACCTCAAAGATATTGCTGGTTTGATTCCAGACCACCGTAATAAAGTGAGTCACGTGAATTTTTGGTTTCCCAGAACATATAAAATGTATGTTTATACTAGACTATAATCTGTTAAGTGTGCAATAGCATTATGCCTAAAAATTGTACATACTTTAATTTTAAAATAATTTATTGCTAAAAAATTCTAACCATCATCGGAACCTTCAGTGAGTCATAATCTTTTAAAAAATATTTTATGTATTTATTTTTAGAGAGAAGGAAATGGAGGGAGATAGAGGGAGAGAAACATCAATGTGTGGTTGCCTCTCGCACATCCACTACTAGAGATCTGGCCCGGAACCCAGGCATGTGCCCTGACTGGGAATCAAACGAGTGACCCTTTGGTTCACAGGCCAGTGCTCAAAGCCCTGAGCCCTACCACCTAGGGCCATACTCTTTTTTTTCTGGTTCAGGGCCTTGCCTCAATGTTGACAGCTGCTGATGGATCAGGATGATTATTAAAGGCTGGGGCAGCTGTGGGGATTTCTTAAAATAAGACAACAGTGAAGTTTGCCACATTGACTGAATCTTCTTTTCATAACTGATTTCTCTGTAGCATGCAATGCTGTTTGATAGCTTTTTACTGACAGTAGACCTCCTTTCAAAATTGGAGTCAATCCTCTCAAACCCTGTCGTTGCTTTATCAAATAAATTTATGTAATATTCTACATTCTTTGTTGCCATTTCAACATCTTCACAGTATCTTCACCAGAAGTAGATTCCATCTCAAGGAACTTTCTTTGTTCATCCATAAGAAGTAACTCCTTATCCATTAAAGTATTTTCATGAAATTGCAGCAGTTCAGTCTCATCTTTAGGCTCTATTGTGAAATCTAGTTCTCTAGCTATTTTCATCACATCTGCAGTTGCTTCCTCCAATGAAGTCCTGAACCCCTCAAAGTCGTCCATGATGGTTGGAATCAACTTCTTCCAAACTGCTGTTAATATTGGTATTTTGACTTCTTCCCCAAAATTACAAATGTTCTTAATGACATCTAGAATGGTGAATACTTTCCAGAAGGTGTTCAATTTACCTTGCCCAGATCCGTCACAGGAATCACAATCCATGGCAGCTATTGCTTTATAAAATTACTCCTTGATCCATGGGCTACAGAATGAATGTGTTAGCAGGCATGAAAGCAACATTAGCCTCATTGCACATCTCCATTAGAGCTTTTGGGTGACCAGGTACATTGACAATAAGCAGTAATATTTTGAAAGGAATCTTTTTTTCTGAGCAGTATGTCTCAACAGTGGGCTTAAAATAATTCACTAAACCATGTTGTAAACAGATGTGCGGTCATCCAACCTTTGCTGTTCCATTTACAGAGCACAGGCATAATTCTTAAGGGCTTTAGTATTTTCAGAGTGGAAATAAAAAATGGCTTCAAATTAAACTAATCAGCTACATTAGCTCCTAACAAGAGTGTCAGCCTGTCCTTTAAATCTTTGAAGCCAGGCATTGACTTCTCTCCAGCTCTGAGAATCCTATGTGGTCTCTTCTTCCAATATAAGGCTGTACATCTACACTGAAAATCTGTTGTTTAGTAGCCACTTTCAGTAATTATTTTAGCTAGATCTTCTGGATAACTTGCTACAACTTCTACATCAGCACTTGCCGCTCCACCTGAAACTTTTATGTTATGGAGACAGCTTCTTACCCTCATGAACCAACCTCTGCCAGCTTCAAACTTTTCTCCTGAAGCTTCCTCACCTTTATCAGCCTTCACAGAATGGAAGAGCAGTTAGGGTCTTGCTCTGAACCAGGTTTCAGTTCAAGAGGATGTTGTGGCTGGTGATCTCCTATCCATATCACTACAACTTCTTCACCTTTTATGTTTCATGTATTCATTGTAGTAGCACTTTTAATTTCCTTCAAGAACTTTTCCTTTGTATTCACTACTTCGCCATTTGGCACAAAAGGCCTAGCTTTTGGCTTATCTTGGCTTGTGGCATACCTTCTTCACTATCCTTAATTGTTTCTAGTGTTGAATTTAAAATAAAAAATGTGTGAGTCTTTTCATGTGAACAATTAGAAGTCATTGTAGGGTTATTAATTGGCCTGATTTCAATATTGTTGTGTCTCAGGGAATAGGGAGGCCAAGAGAGGGAGAAAGACAGGCATGGACAATTGATAGAGCAGTCAGAACATACACAACATTTATCAATTAAGTTTACTATCATATGTTGATGCAGTGCATGGTGCCCCAAAACAGTTATAATAACATCAAAGATCACTACTGATCACAGATTACCATCACAAACATAATAATGAAAAAGTCTGAAATACTGTGAGAATTACCAAAATGTGACAGAGACATGAGGTAAACAGATGTTGTTGGAAAAGTGGTGTTAGTGGTCTTGTTCAATATAGAGTTGCCACAAACCTTCGATTTGTAAAAAACACAGTGTCTGCAAAGCACAATAAAGTGAAGCACAATAAACAAGGTATGTCTGTATATTATATGGGCACTGGTGACTAAAATAACATTCTCTATATACCTGAAAGTAATAAAGTGGTTTCATAAAATATTCTATATATCAATATGCAATAGAAAGATTTTACTTGATTATTTAACTGTAATACACAAGGGGGGACCCAAAACATGGGAATTTTTTTAATAAAAATGTGTTTATTGATTCTTACATGTTTAAACTTCAGTCACCTTCAAAGTACTCTCCATTTGATGCAACACAACTATCAAGACATATTCTTCACTGGTCAAAACAGTTTTGAACTTGTCTATTTTGATGTTTTTTAGTGCTCCTGCCCTTTTGTGTTTCATCTCTTCTACATGGGCATAACAGTTCCCTTTAAGGACTTTTTTCACTGGGGAAACAAAAAAAAGTCACTCCACATAAGACTGGGTGACTAGGGAGGGTGGGGCATGGAGGTCATGACATTTTTGGTCAAAAACTGCTGAACTCTCAACGTGGTGTAGGCAGGTGCTCTAGTAAATCATCCAACATGAAATGGACAAACCTGTTGAGTCTTGAAAAAAACATCACTGAAGCCAAATGCAGCCTCTCACAACAACGCCAGCTGCTACACTGACACAGACGGGTTCCTAGAACACTCACCTAGTCGGGGAAGCCTGTACTACAAGGGGTCTACCCTCCAGAAGAGAATTCTGGTTTTTTCAAGTCTCCTCTCATAGTAATAATAGCACCTTATATGTATAGTCTTTTATAGTTTATAAAATGTTCTCACATATGAAAGTATATTATTATTTAGTAGCCGCTTCTAGTAATTTTATTAAAAATGTCTTCACATAGTTTTTTAAATTATATTTTGTTTAAGCTGTTCGGTTGTTCCTGCTTTCTCTTCCCCTCCCCACCATCCCTCATTCCCACTCTCTCTCCTCAAGCCAATCCCCAAATTGTTGTCCGTGTCCATGGGTTATGCATAAATGTTCTGTGGTTAATCAGTTCACCATCCTTCATCCTGTCTCCCCACCTCCTCTCTGCCAGCTGTCAGTCTGTTTCACATAGTTCTCTGTTAATTCTTTTTTACACTTATATTAAATAAGTCTTATTATGTGCATTTGTAATTGAAGAAATGTTCACGTGGATGGCATTCCCTATCGTATTTCTTAATTATAATTTAGGTTACCATGAAAAACTTTGAAATATAGAAATTTATTTTGAATCCAAAAACAAGCAAAAAGCCCCAATATTTTTAAATATCATAAAGTAGAAACAATATCTTTCCAATTTAAAGTTATTCTGATAGTTTAGTTTAAAATAAAAACAATAATGTATTTGTATGATGACAGATGGATAGTGGACTTTTTGTGGTGATCAAAAAAGGAGTATATAAGGAGTATATAAATGTGAACTCACTCTGTTATACACCTAAAACCAATATAATATTATATGTTAACTATATTCTAACTTAAAACAACTTGACGTTCTAGAAAAAAATAACAAATAAATACAAATAGCCAACAGATAAAAGAGAAAAACAAACAAGGGAAGAAAAAAAAGGATTAAACACAACATGAACCTCTGCTAAATTAATCTCCAGATAACCAATTTCCAATCAATTGCATTAAGATGTATTTAGTACCCGTGGATGCCTAAATCAATAAAAAGAGAATGAGCTAAAAGATCTTAACTTCTTTATGTCCAGATGAAAATAATCAAACTCCTTGATTTTAGATAAGCAATCACAGCATAACCATCAAATCCAAAAATAAAACTAAGAAGATAACTGATATATTATCTATATTCCTGATTTCATATCCCAAAATAATATACATTCTTTAATACTGCAATGAATATGGTAAAATTAACTTAATATAAATAAATATAAAATCCTGTGCTTGAATCAAAAACCTTGGACAGGATAAATATTACTTTATAAGAGTTCCTTTGAAAAGACAGGTTTTGGAAAACTGCATATTTAATATAAATTAATAGCACATTTGACTGCCCTGCCAAAAAAGCTGCTTTTATCTTTAAATGAATTAATACAGTATAGAACTTGAAAATGAGAGGTGATAATCCTAGAAAGACGAGGGGGGAAAAAATGAGTCATGAGCAATGGTTAAAAGCATCAGTGATGCATATCCTGCAGAAAGAAAAGTCTCAAATACTTAGTAGGTTGTCACCTATTAGAGGGATTGGTCTTATTTCACATGGCAAAAGAGGGTGGAACTAAAACCAATGAGTTAAAGTGATAAGAAGGTAAATCATAACTCTATATACCAAAGGCCTTCTTTGTAACCATTACAGCTATCCAAAAATGTTATGAACCATTTTGGGGTTGGGAAATGTGAGTATCCAATCTCTGAAAAAATAAAGGTACAGGTTTAACTTGGAGATACTGTAGGGGCTTTAATCACTGAATAGAAGTTTGGACCATATGACCTTTAAAATGCCTTCCAAGTATAAGATTAAATAACCATATTATTACTAAAATATGGCTCAGAGCAATTGGGTGACTTCCAGATCAACAGAATCATTTGGTAGAAGAGTTGAGATTAAGATGTATGACTCTAAAAGCTTGGTTCACTAAGATTCAATATCTTCCGGGGAGGAATTATATCACTGAGAATACATCACCCTGTGACCAAGCAAAGGGCAGAGAAGTGGCAAACTCAACTGTCAAATTTGAACCTAAGGCAACTGCTAGCACATCCACCATTCCTAGCATCATGCTCCTCTACTCACATATTAATAAAATAAACTCCACAATATGTGTGTTATTCCTATTGATCAGTGTGGACCAATGTTCCAAAATTTCCAAACCAAAAATGTGAGATAACAGCATGCTAACAATAAGTATGGAAAAAATCTGGCCCTACCAATCAAAGATTATTCAACTGACTCCATCTGTTTCAATGGGTAAAATCAGAGAAGTAGAGTTCCAATTAATATATGGAAAGAGGTACTATATATTACTATAAAACTCTAGCTAAAAGAATATGCAATTTCTTAACACATGTACTCTCCAAATTCCCCTAGATGTTAGCTTTTCAAAGAGCAGAGAACTGCTATATCCTATATTAGTTTAATCCTTTTAACCTAATCTACTCTATAATTAGAAACCATACTTTCTACTCAAAAACAGTTGAAGGGGATAAATTATACTAATACTGTATTGACAACCACAAAGCCAGCTAAATAGGAAATGCGTTATAATAGGTTCACGATACTAAATCAGATTACTATGCCATTTCAATGTTTACTTGGCATATCAAAAAATAATTTATAGAACTTAAGTAAAATATTTAGTAAAGGTTTGCCTTCCTTAATTGATTTTCCTAAATATTTGCAAAATCAAATGTGTTCAAAAGCAGAATAGTTTGCCGATCAAAACACTGTCATGTGCACAACCTACTCCTCTAACAGTTCTCTTTCGATTATCTACAGTAATGTCCAGGACAAATATCACAGAAGCACCAAAACAGCAGACTAGCCAAATTTACAGAGCTTTAGTGTTTCTATACTCCTCCCCCAAACACACACACACACACACACACACACACACACACACACACACACATTTTAACCTCTTCTATAGCAGAGACAGTTGCCTCCAAGATCTCTCAACTGAGTATTACGAAACCAGATGTTTGCTGGACATATTGTTCCCCAGATAAAAGATAATATTCTCCTATTTCCCTTGAAGTTGGAAGACTTACAAAAGGGGTAGATTCTTCTACATTCCCTTGTCCTGCTATCAGTCAGTAAGGTGGGTTTGATCCATCCTCCATCTTGGACCATGATAATGAGGTTAATTTAGGAATGCCAAATGCAATAGACTGAATGTTTGTGTCCCCCCGCCCGCCCCCGCAAAATTCGTATGTTAAAGCTCTAATTCCAGAGTTATGGTATTTGAAGGTAGGGACTTTAAGAGGTTAGTAGGTCATGAGGGTGGAATCTTCATAAATGAGATAAGTGGTCTGACAAGAAAAGACCAGAGATATAGCCAGCTTTCTTTCTTCCACATAAGGATATAATGGGAAGTCAGCAAACTACAGCCTAAAGGTCCTCACCAGAACCACACCATGCTGACACTCTGATCTTAGACTGCTGTCCTCCAAAACTGTGAGAAATAAATGTCTGTTCCTTATAAACAACTCAGTCTATGGTGCTTTGTTAGAGAAGCAGGAGCTGACTAAAACACCAAAATAAAAAGGTGGAATATAGATCTCTGAAAACTTTGTAGAATTGCCATTCCACCTGGGACTCTCAACCTTCAGACTTCTTTCATTTAAGAGAAAATAAATTTTAATCTTATTACTATGCAGAGTTTTCAGTTACATGCTACCTAATCAATTCTGAAGTAGTATAAATCCTGATAAGCTAGGCTTACTCTCCAGTCTTCCCGTATGTGACTTCCACACAGCTCTTCCCGAAACTGCTCTTGCTGTGATGTCAAAAGTGGTAACTGTGCACTACTTCTCTTAGTTTACTTCTTTAGGGTATTTGAATCTGGTGGTAACTCCCTCAGACCTGAAGCATCAGATCAATGTCTACTCATTCCCCTCCATATCTTAAATCACTACTTTGTTTTTCCTACACGCTTTTCTTCTTCCACCTACCCCTAAAATGTTGGTATTCCCTAAGATTACTTCATGGTCCTCTTCTTATTCTACATGTTTTCCTCAGACCTACTACGCCAGTCAATAGAAAAACAGTCTGATGTCACAAGAATGTTGGAATTATCAGGCCTGGAAGTAAAAAAAAAAAAAGAACAAAAACAAAAAAACAAAAAAAATTCACTACAAGGAGGGCATTAATGAAAAAAATAGACAACATGCAGAATTAGATGGCTAATGTGAGCTAGAAACTTCTCCTTTACTTTGACAAAATGAGGTTCAGTTGGCATATTTATTTAATAGTGCTTTTTCCTCATAACAGATTTTATTTTACACTGTTTTGAGTTTATGCTAAATTGGTATAAACTAATTTTTTTATAATGGTTTTATAAATTTATCATTGAAAAGACTCCAAAAGATTATGTAATTTAAAGGAAAATTTAATACAGGACTTCAAATGCATAAAAGTAACATTTTAAAAACTGATCCATGTATAATATGGATGTTTAAATATTTCCTAATAATATTAAAATAAAAAGGAAGTGTCAGTAAAAGGAAACCCTATACAGGCAGAACCTGACTTGCAAATGTTGATCCTGTAAATCTGCTGCATCTGGGAAATTCAAGCCCCTGGCTAGGCTGACTGCCAAGATTCCAGTTCCCTTTTGTGCAGCTATTGTTAAACATTCCCCTTCCAGCACATCCAGCTTACTCTACCCCACTCCCTTAATGCCAACTTGACCATATCCCAGTACCATTCCCTTGGACTCCCATCCTCCCTTTTCTAAGTGCTAAAGATTACCCACCTCCAGAATGATCTCTCACACATCTGTGTCCAGGTAATACTGCATCCATTTCCCTAACTGCCAGAAGTCCATGACTCCTTCCCGTCATAGCTGCAGAGGACACTCACTCTCCTCTTGCCGTTGCCACTATCACAGTAGGGGAAGAAATCTTCTCTCACTGCCAGTGGGCTCAGAGATAAAATGGAAACACTCCATATTGTTTAGGGAGTATGGAAGTGAGGAAGGGAAAAAAGGAACATTCTTCCAGTAATTGGAATTGTTTATAAAAGTAACTAGGTTCTCTAAATTCTATGCTTTTTTAAAAAAAATAATTTTTTTATTTTTCATTACAGCTGGCATACAATATTACATTAATTTCAGGTGTTTGACCCAGTGATTAGACATTTATATAACTTACAAAGTGATCACCCTGATAAATCTAGTACCTGTCTAACACTATAAATAGTTATTACAATATATTGACTATATTCCCTATGCTATTATTTAAATCCCCATAACTATTCTGTACTTCTTAATCCCTTTATTTTTTTCACCTATCCCCTAAACCTCCCTCCCATATAGCAACCATCAAAATATTCTCTGTTATCTATGGTCTGGTTTTTTTGGTCTGTTTGTTCATTTATTTTGTTTTTCAGATTCCACATATAAGTTAAATCATATACAATTGGTCTTTCTCTGTCTGACTTATTTCACTCAGCACAGTATCCTTTAGGTTCATCCATATTGTTGCAGATAGCAAGAATTCATTTTTTTTTAATGGCTGAATCATATTTCATTATATACATGCACCATTTCTTCTTTATCCATTCATCTATTGATGGATATTTAGGTTGCTTCCATATCTTCACTATTGTAAATAATGCTGCAAAGAACATATGGATGCATATGTCTTTTTGATTTAGTATTTTGGTTTCTTCAAATAAACACCTGGAAATGCAATTACTGGGTCTTTTGCTGTCTTGTTATAGACTTGAATGTCTATTTTGTCTGATATAAGTATTGCTACCCCAGCTCTTTTTTGTTAGTTTGTTTCTACTTTCATAAAATATCTTTTCCCATCCCTTTACTTTCAATCTGTGTGTATATTTCTATCTAAAGCAAGTCTCTTGTAGACAGCATATGTAAGGGCCTTGTTTTGTTATTCATTCAGCCACCATATGTCTTTTGATTGGAGCATTTAACCCATCTGCATTTAAATTAATTGTTGATAGAACTTCTGGTCAAGATAGAGGCATAAGCAGACACACTTCATCTCCTTGCACAACCATAAGAAGGATTACAACCTCAAAACAAAAAACACCCAGAACTGTCAGAAAATCAAACTGTATAGAACTCTGACAACCAAGGATTTAAAGAAGACATATTTATTCAAGGGGGTAGCAGGGGCGGAGATGGGGAGCTGGGGCCCAGAGGACATGGTATGGTGGTGGCAAGGCAGTGATGACAAGGCAGCGGCATCAGTGGCCAGCAGAATCGGCAGTCCCACATTAGGGATAACTGGGAAGCAAGCCCCAGACCAGACTGGGCAGCCCAGGGCTCCAGCACTAGGAAATAAAGTCTTATAACTCCCGGCTGTGAAAACCAGTGGAGGTTTGGGGCAGTGGAAGAAACTGAAGGTCTCCCAGAAAAGTCCATTTAAAGGGCCTGCAGGGTCTTACAATACACAAACATACCCACTCTGAGAATCACGACCAGGACAACAGCTAAGTGGGCACCAGGTGCATAAGTGAATGGAAACTGGGCAAGTGCCAAAAAAGCCTCCAGTAGTCAGGGAGCAGCATTACCCTCTCTCTGACCCTTCCCCCACATACAAAGCCACAAAGCACTGAAGCAGGCTACCCTGCCCTTCCCTGGTGATTACCTAAGTCTCCAACCTATGCAATGTAACAGGTGCGCCAAGACAGGGAGTCAAAGCAGCTCTACCTAATACACAGAAACAAACACAGGGAGGATGCCAAATTGAGGTATATGGCTCAAATGGAAGAATAACACAAAACCCCAATGAAAGAACTAAGTGAAACAGAGATAGCAAACTATCAGATGCAGAGTTTAAAACACTGGTGATAAGGATGGTTAGAGATCTCAATGAGTATGGCACAAACATAAGGGAAGAAATGAAGGCTACACTAAGTGAAATAAAGAAAACTCCATAGGGAACCAACAGTAAAGGGAAGGAAGCCAGGGTTCAAATCAACAAATTGAAACATAAAGGAGAAATAAACAGTCAACCAGAAAAGAATGAAGAAACAAAAATTCAAAAAAAAAAACAAGGAGAGAATAAGAAGACTCTGGGACATCTCTAAATGTGCTGACATCAGAATCACCGGAATGACAGAAGGAGAAGAGCAAGAAATTGAAAACTTATTTCAAAAAATAATGAAAGAAAACTTTCCTAATTTGGTGAAGGAAATAGACATACAACACAGAAAGCACAGTGAGTCCCAGACATGTTGGATCCAAAGAGGACCACAGCAAGACATGTTGTAATTAAATTGCCAAATTTTAAAGAGAGAATCTTAAAAGCAGCAAGAGAAAAGCAGAGAGTAACCTTCAAAGGAGTTCCCATAAGGCTATCAGGTGATTTCTCAAAAGGGACTTTGCAGGCAAGAAGGGACTGGCAAGTAGTATTCAAAGTGATGAAAAGCAAGGACCTACAACCTAGATTACTCTATCCAGTAAAGCTATCAAAGCTATCATTTAGAAATCAGCTGACAGTCTTATGGGAGCTCCCTTGTAGGTAGCTAACTTTTTCTCTTGCTGATTTTAAGATTCTAATTATAACGTGTCTTGGTGTGGGCTTCTTTGGGTTCATTTTGTTTGAGATTGTCTGCACTTCCTAGACTTGTATGTCTATTCTCTTCACCAGATAGGAAATTTTCTATCATTATTCTTTAAACAAGTTGTCAATTCCTTGTTCTTTCTCTTCTCCTTCTGGCACCCCTATGATGTGAATGTTCTTATGCTTGAAGTTGTCCCAGAAGCTTCTTAAACTATCATTATATTTTTTGTTCTTTTTTTCTTTTTGTTGTCCTGAGTGGGTGTTATCTTCCAAATCACTGATTTGATCTCTATTTCTCCTACTCTCTATAATATACTTTAATATAATATACTTTATTCAGATAATGTATTCTTCATTTCTGACTGGTTCTTCTTTATGTTTTCTACCTCCATTTTTACGTTTCCTCTTTCTTTGTTGAAATTCTCACCAAGTTCATCTACTCTTCCCTTAAGGCTATTGAGCATCCTTATAACTAGTGTTTTAAACTCTGTATCTGGTAGATTGCTTATTTAGTTGTTTTCTGGAGTTGTGTTGGGTTATTTCATTTGTGATATGTTTCTTGGTCTCCTAATTTTGGCTGTCTCCCTGTGTTTGTTTCTGTATATTAGCTAGAGCTGATACATCTCCCAGTCTTTATAGAGGGTTCTTAAGTAGAAGGTGTCCTATAGGGCCCAGTGGCACAGTATCCCCGATGCCTGACCTGGGCACTATAGGGGCACCCCTCTGTGGACTGTGTGCACCCTCCTATTGTAACTGAGTCTTGATTGCTATTGGCACATCTATGTGAGGGGGTTTACTCCCAGGTTGATCAGCTGTCAGAATTGGCAAAACTATAGTGTGGAGTTACTATGCAGGGGCTGACCCCACAAAGACTCACTTCAGAGGGGCCCTGGTACCCAATGCATCTATCCCTTGAGTACATCGCTCCTGGAGGTGGTGGGGTGGTGCTCCAGTATGGTGTGAAGTCATCCACAGGGTGCGCTGGCTCCAGGGCCTTCTGGGAAGTACAGGCCGACAACGTCCTCTGTCACTGCCCTGATACAGGCCATCCAGCATGAACTAACTACAGGGCAATCTGTCGATGGCTGCTACTTGTGCTGAGCTTGGAGGTGCCTGTGAGAGGCCAAGCTATGAGCCAAGCTGCCCCAATGCCAGCCTGGGGTCATTTAGTGAGAGGTATGAGGCACTCTGAGGTGAGAGATGCTGCTTGTCTGGTTTCAGCAGGTATATTGATGTTCCACTGGGTTGCTTGTAAGCAACATACATACGAAACAGGAAGCCATAAAAAAAAAAAGATTAATCCAGTGGGTCACTCAAAAATGAGAATATGTAAATATATAAAAATAAGGGTGAGTTTTAAAAAATGAGAAATAAGTGGGGTATTTTTTCCTACTGTTACTCTCCAATCCATTAGCTCTAAAGACTTTTCTAAAAAATTACAGAAAAATGAATTATAGACAATTATCTGGAAAGAACTGCAACAAAACAATATAAATCCCTCACAGACCATACCTTGCCTTCAGAATTGCACTACCTAATAACTACTTCTTGGCATTGTTATGAAAATTATAATTCATCTATGTAAATTGCCTAGCACAATGCCTAGCACATTGTGGTTAAAATAGGAACTGGTATTATTGTGATAAATACTTTGGCATTGATAAATATATAAACTAATCACAATATGAAAGCATAGTTTATTCCCCTTTGAGCAGGAATTAAGGAGCCCGAAATGTAACCCTCAAGTTGTGAACACCTTCAAGACTTTTAAAGTAAGACAAAATAATAGTGTGGTGGTAAATTCAATTGGTCTGACATTTCCAACCCAGCAGCAGCTTCAGCTGCAGCCACAGACAAAATACCCCAGCATAGGGATGAAAGGAAAAATGAGTCCTAGACTGAGTTCTGTTACAGTCCCTGAGGTAGCTGGGTTCAGCACTCCAGGGCTCCTGGGCTCCTGGGTCTCCCCGCTCCTATGTCTCTCCACCATCCACCTCCAAGCTCCACACATGAAACCAAACTAAGCCAGATAAATAATTTAGGGAAAATATTTCCTAGAGCAATCATAGAAGGAAAATTCTATGGAAATACTAAACACTACAAGAGGCCAATCTAATCCTAACGTCTTTGTATTCCACTGTCCATCCTTGATCAATGGAACAAAAAGTCTTTTATTAAGCATTTACTATGTGCCAAGCACTGTACTTAATGATTGCACTAAGTATGTCTCAAATAAAAAAGAACTTTTTGACTAGGCTAATCTAATGAGGACTTTTAATTCAGTCATACCAAAATAAGCCCACCAAAATACAAAAGCACTAAGGCAGTAGACACTCTTTTAATTTTATTCTATCATTGGCCTTCAAAAAAACTCTGAACTAAACGCAAGTATTTCCTTTAGCAATTCTCAGACTCTTTGACAGTCTAAGGTACATTATGAGTCTCTGAAAAGAGATATAGTGTGCATCAATTCAGAAATGTATCTGGCCTCTGAACATTTTTATCCTAGAAAGCCAATTTACATGTTAATTAATGTTTTCACGGATACTTAAAATTTAAGTTTAACTGTATCATTAATAGGGATGATTAGAAACAAAGCTATACAAGATGAATAAGGCATACACTGAAATAAATATATTTTTAATAAAAAAAGATTTTGTACTTTTTAGAAGATGGCAAAACTGCATAGGTAGTTTCTTCCTACAATGCAATCCCACTTATATACAGTAATTTCCTGCAAATCAATAAAAGCAAAGCAATGGAAGCTCTAAAATATGAATCTGAAACTATGAAGTATATGAAACACATGGCAAATAAGTTCTGAATGAATGTTAGAAAGCTACCTTTTTAGCTAAGCTTATATTTCACACTTTCATGCAGACATTTGAGCATGAGCTCTCTGCTAGCACTTAATTCCAGGAGAGAGAATCCCTTTGTCACATGAACTGAATGCCAAATCAAACAAAGTCACTACAATTTTATGTAATTTTATTATGGGAAGGTAAATTATTTAGGTTTGCCTCTTTTCACAATGCCCCCTTACACAGCTACATAATATCTTCATAGCTTTTAGCCAGCTAAGACGTCTGTGAACTACTCCAAACTGCCATTCAAATCTCATACTCAACTACTGGACAGTAAAAGAACTTTCATTTCTCATGTTATGGCTAAACTTTAACATACCCAAGCTCCAATAACTAGGAATGAGAGCAGATATTTACATAGTCCCCACTGTTGACTACAACAGACAAGCTGGTGATTTTATTGAGGGATTTTTGTTGCTCTCTCCTTTTTATCCCCAAATATCTTATTCAGTATTCTGCGTGTAGTGGCTACTTTATTAAAGTGGTTCAATATTTAATTAAGGATTAAATGGTAAAGCAGTTTGCCCATTAAATTGTAAAAACCTTCATTGTTTACAGGGCTTCTTAAAATTAATTAATTAATTAAATAATAGAAGTTTAAAAATTAGATTTAAAAATGAGCTTCGAGAACACATGAGTTATTTTGAAGATATTAAGCCATGACAAAACATATGTACCAATAATGAAAGAACACACAGGCAGTGCCAGTAACCCAGGAGGATCACCAAAGCCCAGGCATTCTTGAACCATAACTGCAGCGTCCACCCGACGAACACACAAAAGTAGGCACTGAAACAATGATTCCTTGGGCCAGGAGGAACACAGCAGGTTGTCTGAGGAGGCCCAGGGGAAAACACAGTACATATTTCTAGGAAAGGAGTCAAAATTATTTTTAAATTCAGTTGTTTAAATTTAATTCCTTTTTCACTTAATTGTTAAATACTGTCTAAATCTTTGTCTTTATTTTCCTAGTAATGGAAAACACTGGATTTGTTGATGTTTATTAATATTTTCTCTTAAATGAGAAAAAACAAAAAGAGCCTAATAAAATCAGCTCATTTTCAGATTATCTTTCACTTTAGTTTTTGTTTACCCACAGATCAAGAATTTGGTGCTAAGGTCTTCCTTGTTTACATGGTTTCAAAACTGTGAATTGCTAATTCCACATTTTGTTTCCTTATTTATTATATTTTCCTGTATAATAAAAATGCTGAGGTAGAGTTGAAAATACTTGCTACCTAAAATGAATAAATGCCAAGAGTACCTAGCTATGGAGCTGTCCTGCTGCTTTAGTTCCTTCAACGTGTGAATAGAAAACTGAGCTGAGGCAGTGAGTAAAAGACCCAAGCCAGGCAAAAAGCCAGGCAATCTGAGCCATGAGGAATGGTCACATGATTACTGCTGTCACAGAGCAGCCCTGGTATATGTCCTTCCAAAGCAATGAGGGGATGGGTTGGGGATTCTCCTCCTTAATCATCTGGTACTCTTTTGTTCTCCTTTCTTAATCCTCCCACAGTAGTATATAGTTAACGAAAGCATGATTATAATTTGTAAAGGGTATGGCAGGCTTTCACTATCTCATGTTCACTAACTCCTCTAAACACTGTAATCTTACATATGCTTTCCCATTACCTGAAAGTCTAATGAAATACCATCACCAGCTACTCCTATTTCCCTACCTTACCACCATCTGCTCACTTCTACCACTGACATTACATAAAAACCCACTGTTTTCCAAATTTTGCACATATATATACATACACACATGCACACACATGTCACACACACACAAATTAGGATTTAAAAAGCTTTCTATCTTCATTTTGGAAATTCTGGGCCAAGTGTGAATGAGTTTCTTTACTGCTGGGCCACTCAGAATCTTTAATGTACTAATTTATATTGAGAATTCGTTGACATAAACATAATTATGTCACATTTCCAAATATATTCGGCTATGGAGACCTTTTATAATGAAACATTTTCACAACACACACCTTGGAGAACTCTTATCCAAACTATTCAAAACAGAATATATTATTTTATAATTTTATTTTATAAAAAGTATTTGTATAAATAACACAAATATAAATATGTATATAAAACAAATATATTTTCTGAATATATTAATTTATTCACTCATCCATTTATACACTGATCCTACTAGCTATCCAACTAGCTATGATCCTGCTAGCTGGGTCATAACAACAAGAAGTATATATATATACACACACACACACACAGTGCTTATATATCATAACAGTCTTATGCCTAGTACTATGGGAGATGAAGGAACCTTGAAATATGTTTACACACATTCTATCATTCTCTTATTAATCTCTATAAAAAGTACTGGAGTTTTTAGGAGCTCCGTAATATGGTAGAATTCTTAAAGAATACTTAAAGAAAACATAACAGAACTGATCCTCCTTAAGAAATTACATAAATGGTAAACCAAGGAAACATTTACTTCACAGAAGTGCTTTAATGCAAAATGTCACAGATACATTTTAAATTATATTTATTCTACACAATTTTCCAGAAGCAACTAAAGTAAAAAACAATCAACTGATCCTTTTTAAGGTTCATGCATCACAACTTCCTAAATCTTCTCAACAAGCAACAGCTGGCCTCGGTGAGCACCCAGCCCCCATACTTCTTGCTAAGGGAACCCAGGCCTGGCACTAGCAGCAACCAGCCTAGATTCACAGCTTGGCTTTGCCTGGGAATCTCCAAGCCCAGCACAAGTAGCAGCCATCTCAGATTGCTTTATAGCTCACGCAGGGTAACCCCAGGCAAAACACAAGTGGGCGCTGACTTTGGCCTGCACCACAAGGGAAACCCCAGAGCCTGTCTACCCAGTGGACAGCTAGACCACATTGGAGTACCACCCACACAGCTGACCCTTCATGGAGGGTGGAGGTTGGTCATCAGTGGTCACAGCCAGTCCTTGCAGCTGACTGGCTTGGGTAAATCCCTCCTGTTGACCTGCCAACAGCAATCAAGACTCAACCACAAGAGGAGGGTGTATTCAACCCACATGAAGGGCTCACCTTGAGTACCCAGCTTACGTGATAGGGGAAGTTGTGCCCTGAACCCTACAGGATACCTACTACATTAAACCATGCTCCCAAAACATGGAGCCATAGCAGCTCTACCTAATACATCAAAACAAAAAGGGAGGCTGCAAAAATGAGGAGACAAAGAAATCTGGCTCAAATGAAAGAATAGATCAAAACTCCAGAAAAAGAACTGAACAAAATGGAGATTAGCAATCTATCAGATGCAGAGCTCAAAACACTGGTTTTAAGGATGCTCAAGAAACTGAGGGAGGACCTCAACAGCATATAAAAGATCCAGGCAAAAAATGAAGAATACAGTAACTGAAATATATAATAATACAGGGAAACGGCAGTAGAGTGGATGGAGCTGAAAATCAAATCAGTAATTTGGAACATAAGGAAGCAAAAAAGAACTAATCAGAACGAGAAGAAAAAAGAACCCCCCAAAACTAGGATAGTATAAACAGCCTCTGGGACAACTTCAAGAGGTCCAACATTCACATCATAAGGGTGCCTGAAGAAGAGAAAAATCAAGAAATTGGAAATCTATTTGAAAAAAGGATAAAAGAAAACTACTCTAACTTGGTGAAGGAAATAGACATGCAAGTTCAGAAAGTACAGAGTCCCAAGCAAGATGGATGCAAAGAGGTCCACTCCAAGACATATCATAATTAAAATGCTAAAGGTTAAAGATAAAGAGAGAACCTACAGAGCAGCAAGAGAAAAGAAGTTAGTTACCTACAGGAGAATTCCCATAAGACTGTTAACTGATTTTTCAAAAGAAGGATTGCAAGCTAGAAGGGACTGGCAAGAACTATTCCAAGTCATGAAAACCAGAGACCCACAGCCCAGCAAAGATAACATATAGAATCAAAGCAAAGATAAAGAGCTTCCCAGACAAGAAAAAACTAAAGGAGTCCATCATCACCAAACCATTGTTACATGAAATGTTAAAGGGACTTATTTAAGAAAAAGGAGATTAAAACTATGAATAATAAAATAGCAATAAACACATGTCTATCAACAATTGAATCTAAAAAACAAACTAAGCAAACAAGTAGAACAGAAACAGAATCGTGGATACAGACATTGTCTTAGTTGCCAGATGGGAAGAAGGTATGAGAGAATGGGTGAAGAGGTGAGGAGATTCAGGAGTACAAGTAGGTAGTTCCAGAATAGCCATATGATATAAAATACAGTATAGGAAATTGAGTAGCAAAAGAACTTATACTCATGACCCATGGACATAAGCAATGGTGGGGGCATTGCCTGAGGGAGTTGGGGGAGCTGTGTGGAGGGGGACCAAGGGAGAAAAATCGGGACAACTGTAGTAGCATAATCAATAAAGTATAATTTAAAAATTAAAAAATAAAAGAAAAATACTTAAAAATTTAAATGTACTTAAAATAACTGTATACTTTAGGATTTAAAAACCATAAACACATCAAGACATTTATATTTATCCTAATTAGATTTAACTAATCAGCAATTGTGCAAAACCAATTTTTTATTTTATTTTTATTAATGTAATCTTTATTGTATTTTTTTCCATTACCATCTAGTCTCTTTATACCTCCCACTGCCCACCCCCAGCAATCACCACACTGTTGTCCATGTCCAGAGTCCTTTTTCCTTTTTGCTCAATCTTCCCATCTCCTAACCTCCCCCCAAATAGCTGTCACCTGCTCTCCGTCTATGAGTCTGTCCCCATTTTCTTTGTTAGTTCACTTTGCTCATTAGATTCCACATGTGAGTGAAATCTTATGGTATTTGTCTTTCTCTGATTGGCTTATTTCACTTAGCATAATGTTCCCCAGGTCCATCCATACTGTCACAAAGGGTAAAATTTTCTTCTTTTTTTGAGGCTGAGTAGAATTCCATTGTGTAAATATATCATAATTGTTTTACCCACTCACCTATTGATGGACACTTAGGCTACTTCCATATCTTGATGATTGTAAACAACACTGCAATGAACATAGGGGTGCTTATTTTCTTTTGAATTAGTGTTTTGGGTTCCTTCAGATATATTCCCAGAAGTGGGATAGCTGGGTCAAAAGGCAGATCCATTTTTAATTTTTTGAGGTATCTCCATACTGCTTTCCACAGTGGCTGCACCAGTCTGTATTCCCATCAACTGTGAAAAGGATTCCACTTTCTCCACATCCTCACCAGCATTTGTTGTTTGTTGATTTATTGATGATAGCCACTCTGACAGGTGTGAAATGATACCTCGTTGTGGTTTTAATTTGTATTTCTCTCATGATCGGTGATGTTGAGCATTTTTTCATATGTCTATTGGCCATCTGTATGTCCTCTTAAGAGAAGTGTCTATTCAGGTCCTTTACCCATTTTTTTAACTGGGTTATTTGGGTTTTTTGGTGTTGAGTTTTGTAAATTCTTTATAAATTTTGGATATTAACCTCATCAGAATTAATCGGAATTTTTGTAAGTCAAGTTCTCTCAGAATTTTTGTAAGTCAAGTTCTTCTCTCATCTACCTCATCGAATTCCTGACTTTTCTGCTGTGAAACTATAGGAAAAATCTCAAAATTATTTGATCATAAATTCTCATACCACTTAAACCTTAAAAGCAGTCAAACATTCTAATTGGACATGTTGGTTACCAAACACATTATGATGAGTCTGTGCTGTAATTTAGAAACAAGCATACTTGTTTTGAATGAATAATACTTATAGCTCCAGCCTCTACACCTCTGCTTCAGATATTTCCCTATGCTTTTCCCTTCAACTCCGCCTGGCCAACGCAGCTTCCTGGAATGAGTTCAATTTCCTTATCCTGTGCAGGTATTTTCCGAGGATTCTACCAAACAGATATCTGTGTCAAAACACCCACCTCACATGCATGGTACTTACATTACAGCGCATATCCCTTATAGCATGTATTATGTTACATCTTGTATTATTACTTTATACTACTTCTTAACTTTTCACATATTATAGCTTTTCATCTATCTATATACTATAACCTTTCTGAAAGCAATAAACATTTCTTTCTTTAACTCTGACACATCTTGAACAGAGTGGGCAAATTATTTCACAGAACAATAAAATTTCACAGCTGTATCTGTACATCTCTTATTTTTCAGATAAAAAGGAAGCCTAGAAAGGTAAAATAACTTGCCTAAGGTTATTAGATTAGTTGGGAACTGAATCACATCAAGAACCCAAGAGTGTAAAACTAACCTAGTGTTCTTTGCTTTAGCCCATGTTAAAAGAAAAATATTATGCTAAAATACACTTGTTCACTTTCTGGTTTTAATAAATACAAAAAGCTAACCTGTGTATATAACCAAGAACATTACATTGCCTTAAAATTATATTTCCTTCCATATTAATCACTGGCCCATCCTGATGATGATGATATGATTATTATACATATTAAAATACATATAATATGTAGGTGATCTGGTCAAATGTTTACTGTCCCAGAACATTTAACATTTACTGTCCCAGCCTTTATTTTATGTAACTTCTTCCTTTTATACCATGATAAAGGAGTTGGGTGTGTAGATGGGTGGCAGGGTGGCAAGATACAATTAAACTAAATAGGCCTGTTACCTAAATTCTAGTTAATCAGGATTTTATCTAAATAACAGTAAAGGGTTTCTTGTCTCCCTCTGAATCTTATTGTTCAAGGAGTCTTCTTACCACTTGTTCATGGAATAGTATTTTTTTAAACTAGCTACTTGATAGTCTGACTTACCTGGACTTTCCTTCAGAGACTCTATCATCTGTCTAAGACCTCCAGGAAGTGGGTCCATTTAGACACACCAGAGAACAGCTGGAGCATGAGGTGACAGCTTTACTTCAAGAGATTATCCCCAAGAGAAGTGCTTAGTTCTCAATTAACTTTGTGTGTTCTAACTTTAAAAAATTCCAGAGAAATAAAATTATAAATATGGGTATTTCCACAAATTAAACATTAAATAACTCTATGGCTCAAACACCTAGCACAATGATTGTTTTGTCAAAAACACCGTCCATTGTTATTAAATTAATTTCACCTGAGAGGTAATAGCGCACTAAGGATCCAATAAGGAGTATCGATTAAGTTAGTGGAAGGAAAATTCATCTTTTCCACATCTCCAGTCATGCTTCTTTTACTAAAAGGTGTTATGGGTTAAATGGTTCCCCAAAAAAGATAGGTGGGAATCCTAATCTCTAATATATTAGAATGTGACCTTATTTGGAAAATTTGGAAACAAGTTTATTGCAAATGTAATTTGTTAAGATGAGGTTATACTGGAGTAGGGTAGCCCCCTATTCCGATATGACTGGTGTCCTGATAAGAAGGAATCTGGACAGAAAACCATGTTTAGAGGGATGATGTGAAGAGATGTAGGGAGACGATAAAAAGAGGCCTGGATAGGTCCTTCCCTCATAGCCTCTGAAGGAACCAATCCTACTAACCCTATGATTTTGGACTTCTAGCCTCCAGAACTATGAGATGATAAATTTCTGTTGTTTAAGCCACCCATTTTGTGACACTTTGTTACAGCATCACTAGCAAAGTAATAAAATGAACAAGAAATGATATTTAAAGTGTTTATAAGGTAATATGCAAAATAGCACTGAACTAGAACTTCAAAAGTCCAAGATCCTAGGTTTTAAATTGTAAACTTTGGCATAAATCTCTGCCTATACCTCTTTCAGGTTGTTGTGAGCATAGGACTTAATAATGTGTGGGAAAGTTCTTGGAAAAATACCAAGTAACAGAAGATGTAATCTTCATCCAACATTTTAAATTTACTTAATACATTTGGTTTTTAGGTAAGAAAAACAGTAAAGGCACAAAAAAGGTAGAGGTGATCCCCACAGTTTTTCCTCAGAAATGAGAGGCTAACAAGTTCAGATGTTTAATCAAAAACTGAATCAAATACACAGTAAAAGCAAGTTAAAGTGCATGTTGGTCAATGTTCCCTTATCTGTCAAGTTTTAAAACTGTAGTTCCCCCTAAAATACAAAGAAACAAGGAAAAAAGTACTCAGAAACATTCATAGCTCATATAATAATTAATTCTTCTAATACTTGTTTAGTATCTACTATATTCCAGAAACTGTTAAATCTTATAGATGCAGAGCTCAAAGTCACAGGCGCTGACTTCAAGCAGCCCCCTCTACAACAAAGGAAACAAGCGATTAAACACAGATTCACATAAGCTATGACAGATTATGTACAAAGTACAATAGAGAAGATACTTATATTTGCATCTACATTTTCATAGAATAATGTTTAATTTTCTGGAATTGACAATGCTTCAGACAGCATATATAGCAATACTTTAATGAATTGGAAAGTTTCAATTTTCCTTCTTTACTCTTTACTGATGATTGCTTGTTAGAAATAGAGAACTTTATCTTTCAGATTTTTTTAAAGCAGGCTTAAACAAAAACTGTTTTTCTTTAAATTTGCTGAGTTTGTATTATCATCTTCTTGTGCTGAGGAAGATAATTATAGTTAACACTAAGTGGATTTTTATTTTCATAAGCGAAAACAAAAAAATTAACATTTCAACCCTTCCTGAAAAGCCTTCTAAAATATATCCATTCTTCTCTAGTTTGTATACATGGACAGTGTATCCCAATTAAAGGTGTCTTTGATAGCTAAGGATTTTCCAAGTCCTAAGGAGTCAGCTGAATATCAGTGATCAGGCATGGTCCTTTAAATACTGGAGGAAGAGTACATTGTGTTGATCTTTACCCCTAGGTGAGGATAGCTGGGAGAGGCAGGGGCTAAGAGTCAACTTAAAGACAATTAAATCCACAAAAAAAAAGATTTTATTGTAAAGTGCTTTTTTTAATGAAAAAATAATATGTGAGATAATGGATCCATTTTAAATCTAAGTTAAAGGTTGATGAAGAATAATAGTTTGATCTAAGAGCCAAGCTACACAGGAGTGTAAAAGCAAGCATGAAATAGTGAAATAACTTTAAAAGTCTTTATCACCCTCTTTGTTTACTTACGTCAGTAAGAACTTGAAAGCTATATTTGCAAAGGCTAAAACACAAAGCAGACAATCTGTCAATGGATAATTGAGTTGACACTCCCCATTTTCTGCAAGTTTAAAATTCAGTGAGAAAAGAACAAGTAGAATAAATAAATTGAAAAGGAAGCAATTACATAATCACCTATAGCAGTGATTTTCAACTAATGTGCCACATGAATTTATAAAACATGCAATACCTGACTCTTTAGTCAGGGGTACTGACCTCTTTTCCCTTAGATTGCCAAACAGAAAAATGACAACAGCCAACACAACAATAGGCAACCAGTGTGAATGAATCAAAAGTATACCTATTTTTTGTCAGATTGGCAAAAAACATATTTTTTGGAGTGCTGCAGAATTTTAGTAATTAGTTTATTTGTGCCATGAGATGAAAAAGGTGGAAAATTGCTACTCTGGTAAAAACCAAACACCCAGCTTCATGCATTTTCATGGATTTTACAAAATAGTCACAATAGTAGGAGACCTAAAAACTGCCAGCTACTAACCAAGTTTGAATACCATAAAAAATATTAAGACTACTACTTGATGGGATGGTTAGTCAGAGCAACAAACCTTGTAGATCCAGTCCCTATGCTACTTGATCCTTTTAGATCAGGCTTGAGAATCACAGGATCTAAAAATATTCCCAAATGTTTTAACTTCTGGAGACCTTCCAACTCAGACAACAAGCAAACAATGGCATTTTCTAATAGAATGTGAGATCACAGATATGATGCTTTGGTTTCCTGAATCATTTCATCAATGTCATTGTAAGGAATCAAATACGTTAGTAAAAATGAAATAAAATACTGCCAAGGTTCACTGATGAAAAAAGGACATCTGGCCCAACAAAATCTGACTCTGTGCCCATTAATATCCTTTTCTTTTTAGGGTTTTTACATAGACCCTGCACTCCACCTCTACAATGGTCCATCAGGACATTTTGATCCTCGTTTTAAGTTATGATCTGAACACAGAAAAAAACCCTCTGTTCTCAGGACTGCTGACATATCCAAGCATTCATTCAACTAACATTTACTACACAAATACTGTATGCCAAGTTCTATATTATTTATTGCTTTTAAAAAGATTTTACCAATTATTCATAGAAAATAAAAGGGAAATGAAAAACAAAAATAATATAAAATATCCTGGCTTACATTTTAATTAATCACTAAGATCTCACTAGAGTTGGCAGGTATCCATGGCATGAAGGGCTTATCAGAATCATGGCTAAGATAACTACACTACAGCCCTCAACAGCTGAAATGTACCTATACAGCCACATCATGAGTTCTGTGCTTTCCACCTGAAGGTCAGTCTCCTTACTCTCTTCACCATGATTTCATTCTCTCTATACCAAGGTCAAGAAAGTAATTCTAATCCTGCCACTTAATTCTCATTTCTGAACTAGAAGACCTACCTTTCTCCTTTTTAACAACTACAACGGTCTCACAAAAAAGGCACGCCCCACTGAAGAGAGGCAGTTGAGAAATGAGAGGAGGAAGAACGAGGCAGCAGGACAAAGGGCTTCCATCAGTCATTGGCAAACCCCTTTAAACATTAAAAGTTAGAAGAGGCTTAACAAAAGTGGGATTGAAGCAGAGTCTCTGCATTGTTCTTGAAGTAGTAATCATCTTAACTGTTCTGGAAACATTCAGATAACAGCTAGCAAATGGGTAGCCTAAGATTATTGTAATAGAAAAACAATTCTAAGCACTAGTTACAACACATTGGGCAGGTATTGTATTTCTCTAAACCTTTGTTTCCTCATCATATAATGTTACTAAGATGTACCTCATATGGTTGTTGTAAGTGCAAAATATACCAATGTAAATGAAGGACCTGGCACAGAGTGCTACATGGTTGGAATACGCAGTACGACTCTTCCTTTAAGCATACATCAAAACTCAAACATCACAGAATGAATGCTCTGACTCACCAATCTTTTCATGTGCATACACAATTATAATACTCTATTTTAAATGGTCAGCCCAAATGAATCCTTCTCTGATGCCTGTAGCAAAAGTGCTTTTTCTCCACCTTTGAAACCTCACAACACTTTGCTAATATCTGTCTGATAACACTGTAATTATTTCTATACATATTTGATCACTTCTATGTGGAAAAAAATCAACTTTAAACCAGAAACTCTTTTTTCTTTATATCTGCTAATTAAAGAAGTTTTTCAAAATAAATTAAAACTTATCTGTTTTAATGCTCATCCACTTAGAAAAAAAGGCTATCCCAAATAATAGAAAGAAGCTTCTACACAAGTTACCAATGAGTAGTTAGCACCTTGTTTGAGATTACAAAACTCATTCCCAAACTGTTATACATTGTAATATATATAATTTGTCCCTTGAAAAGATTCTTGGCTTTCTGGAAGAGGAAAGATTCATAATAAGCAGTTAATGTAATGATATCAATGTGGTTGATTATTGTTGATAGTAGAGTATGAAGGTTCATTTCCCTCAACTCCATTTTTCTTCAACCTGCAGTCCCCATTAAAACATAGAGTGGTTTTATTCTATGTTCAGACTGTGATTATACCCAATTATATGTGCACAGATACAAAATAAAAGTTTGTATGAAAATTGAGGGAATGAGTAGCTCTGAATGCCCTTGTTTTCAAAATGGAAGAGCATTAATCCAAGTGCAGGTATTATTTTTACATTAACTAGTTTTTATTGAAGCTGTCTAAGGCTCATTTCTCTTCTGCTTTAAACATAACATCAAGAATAAGCATAACGCTACTCAGGATCACCATTATTTATGAACTTCAATTATTGAGCTACGTCTCAGAGATACCTGCTAGAGATGCTACACCCCAGACAGGTAAGTATTCTGTATAGACCGTTGAACTATACAAGTACATGGTATATGTCATTGGCATGGCACATAAAGGGTGCTATATTAAGAAATATTATATGAGGGGGACCCAAGAAAACAAAATTATCTTCTCAGAGGTAGGCCCCCTCTGAGAAGATACAGCATTCCCCCACCAGGTGAGTGTTCTAGGAACCCATCTGCATCAGTGTACCAGCTGGCATTGTTGTGAGAGGCTGTGTTGAGCTCCAGTGAATTTTTTTTATACTCTTCCAACATGTTTGCCCATTTCATGATGGGTGACGTATGAGCGCACCTGCCCACACTGCAGTTTATGACCAAAAACAGCATGACCCCTACGCCTCACCCTTTTCATTCACCCAATCTCACCCCAAGTGACTTTTTTGTTGTTTCCCCAGATGAAATAGTCCTCAAAGGGAAATGTTGAGAAAGGAGCACATACTTACCCAACAATCCCTCACCTTTCTACTGTACCTTCTGTCTTTCCTATATTTCTCTGCTGAGAGTGCTGCCTGCTGCCTCCACCTAGCACTGCTAATCACAACACTCGTTTCTGCTGCTCTTTTCCCTCTCTTCTGCGGTCTCAAATCATCTGCCTATCCATGAGAATGCAAACAAGTCACTAAAAAACAATATAATTGACACATATGTGCAAAAAAGTTCCCAAATAAATTTTAGAATAAATGTGTTGAGATCTACAAAAATCTTACTGACATTTTGATTTGCAGCTCCATTAAATTTATAGATTAATTTGGGGAGAAGTGACATCTTTATAACATTAGGTCATCCTAGAGTATATCTCTCCTGCTAGTTATTTACTCTTTTATGTCCTTAATAAAGTTTTAAAATTTCTCCAAATTATAATCATGAGCATTCTTTTTTACATTGGTTACTTGACATATGTGTTGCTGTTGTGGTGGTTACCAAGTTTCTAAAAAGAGGAAGGCCTTGCTCTACTAGACTTTAGGACATAGAGCAAAGGGCCACTGTCAAAAACCATCATGATACTAGACAGAAATAGACAATTGGTCAATGATCTATGACAAAGAACTCACATGCTACAAATCAGCAGGAAAAGTATAAATTGCTTATACTCTACATGAAGAAAAATAAAACCAAACACTACACTTCACGCTTTATACAAAGGTAAGCTTCTGAGGGATTAGAGGTCCAAATGTAAAGTATAAAACTGTAACACAGATTAAAAAAATGTATGGGGATTTGTGATATCAGGGTAGAAAAGGATTTCTTCAAACCGCAACACAAACTACAATGTATTTATGTGTTGTGATGTGATGATTTAGCCACTTGACAATTAAGGATTCCTTATCAAAGGAGGATACCACAGACAAAATTAATAAATTGCAATGTCTAAAATCAACAAGGATTAATGGCTAGGATACTTAAGGAACTCTTGCTAGTATGGGAAATGGGCAAAGGCTATTAATAGCAAATTCACATTTATTCACTCAGCAAATATTCAAAGTACCTACTTTTTTCAAAGTACCTAGGGCTACAGGTATGTACAACACAGATGACACCTGTGCCTTCAAGAAACTTGATCTGGGGAAACAAATAAATACATAATAAAATTCATATACTATGTTTTGTTGTGATAAATACTATAAAGAAAGATAAAGCAGAACAAAGACAGAAGGTGATGAAGAGTATTCTTTTAGAATAGATGGTCAAGGAAATGATATTTCAGCAGACATCTGAATGAAGTGAGGGAGCCAAGTGAACAAGGGGAGTTTTCTAGGCAGAAGAAACAGCAAGAACAGGAGAGTCTAAGGATGATATACTCATCATGTAACAATATATGAGGAGATAACCAACCTTACTAATAATCAGAAAAATTAAAATTTAAGTAATGATATACCACTTTATATGTATCAGAACAACAAAAATATAATGTGAGATAATACCAAGTATCAGCTGAAACGGAAGGAAAGGAAACTGTCACACCCTGCCAGTAAGAGGGTAAAGTGGTGTACAGCCATTCTGGAAAACAAGCTGGCAGTACTTGGTCAAATGGAGTTTGTGCGTACCCTATGATGCAGAGACCTCACTCCGGAAAATCAGAGTTCTCCTCAAAGAGGAAGACACGAATGAAAATGGAAATCACAGAGTTTGTGGGAACAAAGATAGGTGACCAGCACCTGAGGACCAGGTAAATAAGATGTGGTTAGATACCTATTCTGAAACACCTGCAACTTTACAAGTTATGAAATATAGAGGCAGAGATTCAAGTGGATAGATTACTTTTAAGTACTGAGCACTGATAACAGAAAAAAAAAATCTAAGCTTTGCTTTGGAAAAACACAGTTAGTAGAGGTGGAGTTGTGAGAATGGGATACCAAGGGGAGGAGCGGTTAGAAATATCTAATAAGCAAGATTAGGTGTAAGCCCTGGCTGGGTACATTCCCATTCAGGGCACATAGCTTGTTCGTGGGTTCGATCCCCAGTCCAGGTGGGTACGGGAGGCAACCTATCCAACCTACTGATGTTTCTGTCTGTCTGTCTGTCTCTCGAATCAATAAACATATCCTTGGGTGAAGATTTTAAAAAACAATAGTAAGATTAGGTATGAGTTGATCACTGTTGATGCTGGACAATGGATACATGGGGTTTTGTTATACTATTCACTCTACATTTATGGATATTTGAAGTTTTCCATCATAAAAAGCATTTTAGAGTGTTGAGTGAAAAAACAGATGTATAGCAGAATATGATTTATATAAATTAAAAATACGTATGGGCATAAATCACCGTATCATCATATTTTTTAATGATACAAACATATGGATATCTATGGAGGGAGAAAAATAAAAATGGAAATTGTGGATAAATTAGAACAATTTTAAATAAAACAAGAGTGGAGGCTTGTACTTGTCAATAGCATGCTATTATCTGAGGAGTTACTTCCATTTTTTTCACCTGAGATTATGAAAAAAAACCTTAAGCAAACACAAAGTGCTCTAGGATCACAGAGGAGGGGCAACTATAATAAATTTGACTTGGGAGGAGGCGGTGTTCTTGCACCACATCATAGACACACTGAATCAGAATCTCTGAGATTGGGAATAAAAGGTACTAGTGGTCAATTCCCATTTCGCAGAGGCAAAACTGAAGGACAGTAAGTGAAATAAAATTCCATGCTCTTAAGCCCACAAGTAGAGAAGGAGGAATTCAAGCCCACGGCCAGAACTGCTACCCTTACTCACTGCACTACATAATACCAATGCTGCACTATATAATAACTTAAAACCTGCACACCGCTACCAAACTGAACTTCCTAAAAAATTACTTTATCCCACAATGCCACTGTTCTCGGCAACCACAGAAAAAACTAAATTCTGTATAGATTATATACCCAATCATTCTCATCCACTTTTTCAACAAATATCCTACTTTTTCTCCAATATAAATCCTCTCTTCTAGTCACACTAGTCCTCCTTTCAGGATACCCACAACACCTCAAAGTCTCTAAGCACTTTCTCTGAACTGAAATACCTCTATTCACACCTCTATGTTTATTTGTGTCCCTATACCCTGCAACGCCCAGTATTCTACACTTTCACAGCGGTAAGTAAAATCCCACAGTTGCCCTGACTGATATGGCTCAGTTGGTTGGCCATTATCCCACAAAGTGAAAGATTATTGATTCGATTTCCCGTCAGAGCACATGTCTGGATTCCAGGTTTGGTCCCTGGTCAAGGCGCAAACGAGAGGCAATTGATTGGTATTTCTATCTTACATCAATGTTTCTCTCCTTTTCTTTCTCCCTCCCTTCTCTGCTCTCTAAAAATAAATAAATAAAATCTAAAAAAAATATTAAACCAAAAGTCCCATAGCTACTCCAAGAAGCGTGCCTGATGGCTTCAACACACACCTTTTCCTTCTTTCATTTCTCTTGCACTTACTCACTGTGCTATTCAATTAGCACCTATTACAGTAACACCTCATTTATCCAGCATCATTGGGAGAGGAAAGTGTTCATCAAAACAAATTTTCCAGACAACTTAAGCATTAATTTAGGAAGCAACTAAGGAGAGTGAAATTAATTTAGGAAGCAGAATCGTGACATATTGCTGACTTTAGTTACAAATGGCCTTAGTACCAAATCTCAGCTCCTCCATTTACCAGCTAAGTGGCTTCAACTAGTTGTTAACTCTGTTTCATCATTTATAAAGTGAGGATAGACTATTAACTTCACAAAGTTGGTGTGGGTACTAAAGAAAACACATGCAAAGAACGTAGTAGAACATTCTTTAAATCATGGTTAAAACAGTACTCCAACTACTATTATACCTGCTAAAACAAAGTCATTTTTATGGGTATATTAATAAAATATACTATATATTTTGAAATTTTTCTTAGAGGACAGTGAATGTAAGTTAATCATTTCTTGATAATTCATTCAATATTCACTCATTTAATAAATATTCATGAATTCAGTAAAGTTGCAAGACACAATATCAAGATATAAAATTCAATTCTATGTACGAAAGGGAACTATTAGAAAGAAAAACTTAAATAACAATTCCATTTACAATAGCGTCAAAAAGAATAAAATGCCTAGGCATAAATTTTACCAAAGAAGTGAAAAGTCTGCTGAAAGCTAGAAGACATTGATGAAAAAATTTGAAGAGAAACAAATATATGGAAAGTTATCCCATGCTTAAAGGTTGGATGAATTAATACTGTTAAAATGTCTCTACTACCCAAAGTGATCTACAGATTCTATGGAATTACCAAAATTCCAATGGTCTTTTTCAGGATTTTTTTAAAAAATCCTAAAATATGTATGAAACTACAAAAGACCTCAAAGAGCCAAAGTAATCTTAAGAAAGTACAAAGCTGATGGCATCACATGTCCTGATTTGAAATTGAATTACAAAGCCACTGTAATCAAAACAGCATGGTATTGGCATAAAAATAGATACACAGATCATGGAAGATAACAGACCCCCAGAAATAAACCTATGCACATGCAGTCAATTAATTTATAATAAATGAGCCAAAAATGTACAATGGGGAAAGGATAGTATCAATAAATGGTGTTGGGAAAACTGGATAGCCACAGTAAAATAGTAAAACTGGACCTCTATCTTATACCATACATAAGAATCAACTTAAAATGGATGAAAACTTAAATGTAAGACCTGAAACCATAAAACTTCTAGGAAAAACCATAAGTGGTAAGCTTCTTAACATCAGTCTTGGCAATAATTTTTCAACAACAAAAGCAAAAGCAACAAAAGTAAAAATAAACAAGTGGGACTACATCGCACTAAAAAGCTTTTGCACAGCAAAGGAAACAATCAACAGAGTGAAAAGACAACCTGAAGAATGGGAGAAAATATTTGCAAGCCAAGTATCTTAGGGGTTAACTTCTAAAATATATAGGAAATGCCTACACCTCAATAGCAAAGCAAACAAACAAACAAACAAACAAACAGATTAAAGAATGGCAAAGGACTTGAATAGACATTTTTCCAAGGAAGACATGAAATGGTTAAGAGGTATATGAAGAGATGCTCAACATTACCAATCCTCAGGAAAATGTAAGTCAAAACCACAATGGAATACCACCTCATGCATGTTACAATGGCCATAATCAAAAAGACAAGAGATAGAAACATTTGAGATCTTGCTTCCTGACTACTGTCATTAGTTTGGCTCAAATAAACTCTCATAAAAATTCTCTTAAAAAAAAAAAAGATAAGACAAAAAGTGTTGGTGAGGATGCGGAGAAAATGGAACCCTTTGTTGAAGTGCGTTGTTGAAGTGAATGTAAATGATGCAGCTACTATGAAAACTAGTATGAAAGGTCCTCAAAAAGTTAAAAATAGATTAAATTTTAAGACTTTTAATAAACACATAATTGTAAAAAAATTAAAAATAGAACTCTCATATGATCTAGAAATCCTTACTTCTGAGTACTATACATATCCAAAGAAAATAAAAACAAGATCTCAAAAAGATATCTGCACTTTAAAATTCACTACAGTGTTAATCACAAGAACCAACATATGAAAATAACCTAAGTGTCCATGAGTGAATGAATAAAGAAGATATGACATCTATGCAATGGAATATTAGTCAGCCATGAGGGGGTCATTCTGCAGCTTGCAATAACGTGGATGGATGAAACTTGAGGACATTATGCTACGTAAAAAAAGGCCAGAGAGAGAAAGAGAAATCTCACATGTGGAATCTAAAATTTTTTTAAAAAAATCAAAAATCTAGAAAATAGATAGGTGGTTGCCAGAGGTGGGGACTAGGGGGTGGAGTTCATGCTAAGTAGGTGAAGGTGGTCAAAAAGTACAAAACTTCCAGTTATTAGATGAATACTTTATGGGAAATCTGATGTACATCATAGTGATTATAGTTAATAATACTGTATTATTGTACATACTTGAAAGTTACTGAGAGTAGATCTTCAATGTTTTCACCATAAAACAAATTGTTATTATGTGAAGTGATACAAGTATTAGCTAACACATAAAATGAACACATCACATACCTTAAACTCACATATTATGTGTCATTTATATCTCAGGAAAGCTGGAGGAAAAATTGGTTTACTAATACTGGGATAACAATACATGTAAACATAAATATTAATATTCATTAAGGGCCAATTGTGTGCAAAGTGACTAAGAATTCAATAGTGAATGACACAAACATGGGTGGTTGTAGTCATGAAGCTTAGAGTCTACTAGTCATGAAATAATTTCGCTTTGTGTTATAGAATAGAGAATTAGGCAAGGACCAGCTAATTAAGGTTCTGCAGGCCTCAATAAGGAGTGTGAGTTTTATTCTAAGTGTGATGGAGAGTCAGGGGGGGGGTGGGACATGACAAGATACATAAAAGATACATAATGTAAATGCACCAAATATTTCAGGAATTGTAGACTTTTTTCTCATTCTTTTTTAAAAGAGTTAATATTGGCTAATTTGACTTACAGCTTTCAACCCAAAACAAATGCCACAAGAACAGTGAAACAGAACAATGATTTTCAAAGTTTTATTGAAAGAAGTTGCACTTAAAAAAAAAAGAAACATTTCCTTTACCTCATTATATAAAAACATTAATAATGGAGCTACTCTAATTAATAATGGCCTCATTTAATACTATAGCCTGTTCCTCATTTCATACTGTCAGCTCCTTCAGTTCTTTCTGGGAAAGAGTTTGAAAACATGCATATAGAATTAAGAATCATCTGCCTAGGAATCATAAGATTCCAGTCCTAGTCCTGGCTCTAATTTCACAGCAAAGTAACCTTGTGCAAGCCATTTAATGTCTTCAGTCTCAACCTCTCCTTCATTAAAATGGAGATATCACCAGACATACTTACCATGCACAATAGATGTATGGATCGAAAGTGATCATGTTCATGGCCGAGGGTAGTCACCAACCAGGTTATAAACTAGACACTATCTCTTTTATTGCTTTTTAAATAAATAAATAAATTGTTCACCTGACTGATGTCAAAATCATATGAAATATTAATGCCCCAAGCATGGATTAACATTTATAAACAGCCAAGTCAATTTACAAATTGGTAGGTATAACACTAAGGTCCTGTGGAATGCAATGGCCAATTGCAAATAACTAAATTTTGTGCTTAATGGAAAATGGAGTTTATCTTTTAATTACTTATTGAGTTAAAAAAGTTAATGAGGTAAAAGAGTAAATAATATATTCCCCTAGATTTCTTAATGCTTTCAACATGTTAAACTTACTTTTTATAATTGACTGAATTAGGTTATTTTGTCCTTAAATAGTTCACCTGAACTACACTATCTTCAAGTAGGTTGGATTCTCTCTTTAAAAAAAAAGAAGAAAGGAAGGAAGGAGGGGAAGGTAAGGGGAGGGGAAGGGAGGGGAGGGGAGGGGAGGAAAAATCAAACCCCGAAGTAGTTAGACAATAAAAAATAACGTCTCCAATATACATACCGGAGATTGCTGAATGGAAGTAGGTAAGAATAAATTAATGAGTGAATAGATGAATTAATGTGAATTAAACAGAAAGGCCTGACATGAACCACAGATGCTACTGTGCCATAAACTGAGGGGTATTTTTAACTTATGGAAGGGATGGATGGATAGATAGATAAATAGACAGACTAAATCTCATAATTTAAAAGACCTAATTCTAAATGATTAGCCTGAGATTATCAATCGCACTTTTTAATCTAAAAGATAAAATAAATGGTAATAATTTTAGAAAATATAGGTGCATAAAATAAATATTGACACACATGGGAAAAGATAGAAAAAACACTGGCTTTTTCCAGTGACTGGTTGGTTTATTTTGTTTTGTTTTAATTAAGTGAGAGGCTGCATTTATATCCTGTCACATGAAAAGGCATCACAAATAACTTGGAATCACCAAAATTTGTAATTATGTCAAACATACACATTTTATTCTACTTTTATAACAAATGCTTTATCCTCATTACTAAAAAGCAGCTACAGAATAACTGTATTTTTAAAAGAAATTTAGAAATTTCATTTTAAATTTCAGAAGTTTCATTCTGGGCTACAAAATGATGAACATTTTATCTCCTGTTATTCTTTATTAAAAATAATTGAATAAGGAAACAAAAATCAAACCACTTCTAGTAGAATTTTTTATTGTGATAAAAAACAAAATTACCATCCTAATCATTTTTAAATGTACAGTTCAGTAGTGTTAAGTATATTCACATTGTTATGAAACAAATCACAACTTTTTCACATGGCAAAAGTGATACCCTATACCCATTATGAAATAAGCAATGGGTTCAAATATGGATTCTGTAAATATTAAAATGTAGGACCCTACATTTATAACCGCTTTTACCTCTAAGTCTTTGTCTGTAAAACAGAAGATAACAAACTATTGGGAATGCAAGATAATGAATGAAGTCATTAGTTTAACATGCTATATTCCTTAGGTCATTCAAACATGTTAACATTTATTAAGAAATTATACATTAACTCTTTATCTTTTTTAGATCACCACAGGTTTAAAGAATAATAACTAATATTTTCATGGAGAATTATAAAGAGAAGTAATCACAAAACAGTCCATATGATTGCCAAATCAAATGAATCTTTGGCAATATCCTATGGAAAGGAACTTTACTTATGCCAAGGAGAAAGATTTCCTGGCTGCCTTAATAAGCTTCAGGCAAAAATGCTTATCCATTTCAAGTGTTCCAATAACCATTCCAGTATAGAAGCTTAAAAAATAGAAAGTCAATTACCTTATCCAAATAGAGTTCAATAATATGATTTTTTTTTTCAGTTTCAGGTTTCAACACATCTATAGAAGAGATCATCATCCAAGTTGGAAGATACTCCTTTCCTTTCCCTTAAGAACAATGAATCACTTATTTGTAGATAACTTGGTAGGGGTAATAACCAAAACTTTGCTTCTCCTTGTTGGTTCTGTATTATTTGGGATGGTGATCAGATAAAACTCAAATGGAATTTTCTTATAATATAACATTAATTTAAATGGAAAAATAAACAGGTCTATCTTCATTTCAATTATCACATAAGAAGAAAAACAAATTTGCTCTTTTAACTCTTCAGTGCATTGGAGCATCAAATTTCAAAACCTTAAAATTGGCTTCTAAAGGTGGTCTTTGATTTGATGTCTTACATCAAATCCAGGTTACTGCTGATATTATCCACCTGTGTAAATTAGAAAATCTTAAAAGTAAACCTTAAAATGCAACATCCAAAGTAGAAACACATAATCAGAATCATAACATAAATTTATTTCCAAAACTAAAATATGCAAAATTGAATGGCACATGATATTAAACCATCTGGCTCTTCAGTTTTTTTTCTTAATTATTTTTTCTCAGTTTCTAAATATGAAAACTGTAATTCCCTTTTCTTCAAAGTAATTCATGACCCATAGTAAGGATAAATAATTCAACATAAATACATATTAAAATTTACAGGACTTTATGAAACAAAGTAATAATAATTTTACAGACTGGAATCCAACACATGCGATAAATAGTAACATCAAATTACTCTGTAAATTTATTCTTAGCATCTAGTAAATAATGTCTTTAAGGTTTTAAATACAATAGTTTTGTTTTTACATGTTTAATTTCTCATCAAAATTCTAACAAGGTGAAATGTAATCCATCAAACTTAATTTTTTTAGCTAAACTCTGAATTATAATCTACCAGAAAAATGATAATTTGCTTGTTTTTCCTGTTCTGCTGCTTTTCATAAGAACTTCCCTCTTTACAGGTACAATAAATTACATATGCAAATAAATAAAAGGAAAACAAGCAATCTGAATTCTGCTTTTATATGGATTACAAAGCTTTGCACAACCTGGTTACTTTGAGTAATTCAAATAGAAGAAGCTCTAACTACAGATAAAATTAAGCTTTGTGCAGATACACCTATCACTAAAGTAAGAGTATTTTGTGCCCTTTCTAGTAAACATAAAAAAGATACCCCCCTCTCCTCAGCTATTTTATTAGCCTGGTGCATTGCTGGATCTCCTGTCATTTTAGAGAAGAAGAGAAAAGCATATTTAAGAATCATTCAATTCCTGAATAATTCTTTCATCACTCAATTATAAGACTCTCCAACTTGTATAATTTCAGGAGATTTCAATGTGTAAAATATTCTATCAGACTTGTTAATATTGTACCCTTCATTGTTAGGCAAAATAAATAGCCCCAGAATAACCCAGTAATAGAAACAGGTCTTATTAAGTTCATTTAAATGTCAGTCAGCAAGATAAAATACTATCAGTCACCAACAGGAAAAAAAAAAAATCTAAGGATTCCACTGAATAGAAAATAAAACTTGAAAGTCAGCCAGAGAAGATAAGTCATATAGTAATAAACAAATATAGTGGGAATAGAGAGGGCTCCCATGATATTTTCTTTTTTTAATTTTTTGATTTCAGAGAGAAGAAGGGAGAGAGAAGAAATCGATTTGTTGTTCCACTTATTTATGCATTCATTGGTTGATTCTTGTATGAGCCCTGACTGGTGATCAAAGCCACAACCTTGGCATATGGGGACAATGCTACAACAAACTGAGCTATACCCCATGATTTCCAACATCAGAAAAATGAGTCTCCCTTAGTCACAGTAAATTATGGTTCTAGGGATTTCCATCAGTACATCAACACCTGAAAGAAAAGGGCCAGAAACCCCTGTTCACAGCCACATAGGTGGAAACTCATTAGACTTAAAACTGAAGTACTCTCACTGATAAGCTATATATTTCACATAATGTGAACTTATTATTATCTACCTAAATTAGGTTATTTACTATCAAACAGGCCCAAGAATGGTCCTTTATAGTCCTCCAACTCGCTGTCAGATCATATCTGTTAGGAAATCTAAGAAATTTTTAACCCTAGATTCATTGATTCTTTTTTCTTTCTTTTTAAAATTTTACTTATTTATTTTAAGAGAGAGGGGAAGGGAGGGAGAAAGAGGGGGAGAGAAACATTGATCAGTAGCCTCTCAAAAGCCCCCCCCACCAACTGAGGACCTGGCGCACAACCCAGGCGTGTGCCCTGACCAGGAAACCTGCGACCTTCCGGCCTGCAGGACGAACCTCCACCCGCAGAGCCACACCAGTCAGGGTTCATTTTCTTCCTTCTATATTAACTCACCTTGATCTGGCCAAATGTCACAATTAGACAGCACTTGCCTGCAGCAATATAATTTAGGAAACTGAAAGATCTCCCATAAGCCTGTCATAGCGGCTATTTTTGTCTGCACATGACCCTGAACACTAAAGAGTACTTATTTCAACTTGTTAAATTTCCATGCACTTAAAAATATATGAAACTACTGTCTGTCCTGTAGAAAGAAAGGAAGTCTGAAAAAAATTTTAAATCTTTTCTATTTTTTATTTATTTTTTATTGTTCAATGACAGTTGTCCCCATTTTTCCCCCATTAAAAATTTTAAATCATCAGTATTGCAATTATCTGTAAAAAAAATTTAATGCAACCACAGAACCATCAGAAATGTGCACGTATTATATCGCCAATACCTAAAGTAAATGGACAGAAGGATGACATTAGAATTAAGAGTTAAGATCCTTTATTTTATTTGAGTTAAAGCTACTTAGATGAGATGGTAGATGATAATGAAAAAGTAATACCAGCCCTGACTGGTGAGTTCAGTTGGTTGGGCTTCGTTCAGCAAAGCCAAAGGCCAATTTATTGGTGAAGGCACATGCCTGGTTTGCGGGTTTGGTCCCTAGTCAGGACACATCCAAGAGGCAACCAACTAATGTTTCTCTCTCACATCAATATTCCTTTTCCTCTCTTTTTCCCTCCCTTGTCCTCTCTCTAAAAATAAATAAATAACATCTTAAAAAAAAAAAGTAATACCAACCTGTACCTATTTGTTTTTTATAATTTCTTAAATATATCAATTTAAAAAGGCCATTGTTTAATGTAGTGTATTACTTCCATATTAATAACTAAGAAAAATGTGATAAAATAGACAACATGAAGTATCTCTAAGCGATCTTTAATACTTTAAAGCAGGGGTCTCCAACCTCCATCTGCAGACCAGTACAGGTCCGAGCCTGTCAGGAATACACCACACGACAGGTGGTAAGCTTGAATGCAATGCTCTTGAATTACCCCAAAACCGCCACCCTGGTCCATGGAAAAACTGTCTCCCATGAAACTGGTCTCTTGGTGCCACAAAAACTGGTGACTACCACTTTACTCATAAATCCAAAATAAGATATTTTTGTTTTCAGTTTGATACAGTATCTCCCTCCCTTGACTTTATTCTAAATGACAGTAGGCTACCATAAAACATACATAATTTGTATACATTCTAAAACTCCTAGCCTTGCCAAAAAGATAAGCAAAATACGGAGATATGAAAAATATATCCATAACATAAACAAATTCTCAATATACACCATATTGACAACCAGCCAACAAAGGAAAATGGACTTAAAAAGCCTCATGAATTTGTTAAGTAGAAAGATTTTTCTATATTTAAGAAGTATTTATAAGGAAAACATTTAAAGATGGTATGATATACTCTTAAACAGTACTGTCACTGCCTCTCCAACCAATAATTGGCTATTTTACAACTGATATCAAGACCATTGCCTTTACTGGAATATTTTTCTAATAAATGCCACTATATTCAAGTTCCCAAGAGAAAAATCAAACTGACCTACCTATGCTTCTCATTGTTGATTCAAAATGAATTTAAGCATACTAAATTAATGATCAAATGAAAGTACTTAATGAATTTTGCTTAGAACAGCAATGGTTGCAAACTTTAGTTAATGCATCTCATGCCAGATGTTGCAAATTATATTAAATATACACTGACAAAATTTAATGTATTGTGTCTTTTATAACTATATAACAAAAAATAAATAACAACCTTAATCCTGTCAGTTACATTTCAAAGCTCTAATAAAACAGTCATGAGATTTATGCAAACGGCATACATGCTATTAATGATATGTTACATAGAACTCATTTGCACTTATACTTTAAAATGTTTTAATTCAAATATATACATGAATAAATAATAGTAAGAAATTTTTGTTTTTTAAATGATAATTCACAATATATTTTGTAAACTTCCCTATTGATAGGGCAAAATTTCATCATAAAATATTACATAAAAATAGAACATGAATAATAAACCATACTTTGTATCATTTTTATGTCTATTTGATTTCCTCTAAGCTTAAGCTTCTCCTGCTGTAAATAATTATTTATCAATCCATCTGTGCTTTATTACATCTGGGTAAAATGAAATTGGTATTGTTTAGCACCTCAGTGTCTTGTTTCCTGTTTTCAATATGGTAGAGAAACTGATCAAGTCACTTCCCTGCTTAAAAACGTTAAAGTGAACCCCCAGTAACCTCACGATCCATCCAGAATTCTTAGCCTGGCTTTCAAAAAATAGCCTTTGCTTATCTCTGTAGCTTCTACCGCCTTACAAAATCACCCCTTCCCAAACATACACATAACTAAAGCACTACTGAACTTTCTGTTTCTAAAAAGGATGATAGTCTCTCTCATTTCTAGACTTCTCCCCAGCACAAACTGTTCCCTATGCCAAAATCCTTGTTTACTTCCCTGGCAGGGTTTACCTTGTTCACTGCCGTATGTACCTCCGTTGCTTGTCACAGAGCAGAGCCTTGAGTAAGTATTTCATGAGTGAATTAAGCAAATGATTTTAAAAGTTTTTATTTAACTTTTTTTTCTGAAGGAGGGATTTACTGAGAACTTGGAAAATGACAAATGCTTACAAATGTTATCTTTTGTTGCCTTCCCTCCTCTTATTTAATAGGGTACTTTTTAGTCAAGTGGCTTTGATGTTTTTCTTAGTAAATAATACCAAAAATTTTACATGCAGGTACGAACATAGACAAGTCAGGAATGTTCTATGATTATTTTTATTTGCTTCCCTTTGCTTATCTGTGTTTTAAACCTTTTTACTTTGAATAATTACTTAAAAGCTATTTTTAAGAACAGCTTTATAAACATGCAATACACTGCACATATCAAAGTGTGCATTTGCTACATTTTGAAATGTGCCTACATCCATGAAACCATCATCACAATCAAGATAATGAACAAATCCATCACCCCCAAAGCTGTTTGAACCTCACCTCCCAGCACTTTCTGTCTCTCCCACTCTGCCTCCAGACAACAACTGATCTGCTTTCTGTTAACATAAATTAGTTCGCACTTTCTAGAATTGTATATAAAGAGAATCAATATGCACTTTATGAAAAGTATTTTAAAGAGTACTACTGTGCACTATAAGTCGGGGTTTTACTCAAGTATAGTCGGTCATCCCTTCTACCAATTTAAAAAGTAGAATGGAAGTTTAGAGATATTCTGCAGGGAGCAGCTAGAGTATGCTAACCAGGAGAGATTTTAAAAATACTTCCCCATCAAATTTTTGCTTTAAGTCTAATAGCCTACTGATTGGCAGCCACAGTAGAAGGCAGCTGTTAAGGTTTTCAACTATTCCAAAGTCATTTCCCAGTCATTGTTTGAAAAATGTTCCTTTTATTCTAATCTCTTACAAGTCAAAAAAGCTTTTAAAAATTGGCTGGCAAAAGCTTGCAATGTTACCCTACCAAGTATCTCACCTTATCCTAAAAATAATATTTAAAAATTCACATAGTCACTTTCCAAGCCCATCTACTAAAGCTAAAATCACTTTACCTATTGCCTTCTTTTCCCCTTCCATGTCCCCTAGAGGATTCCAGTAGTCACCCTTTAATTAAAAAAAAAAAGTTCAAAGTAATTGATAAAACCAGTGTTTTCCCAACTAATGCCCCACCTCACACAAAATTACCAAGTAAAAAAATCTGTATCCTCTGCTAGTTAATCTCCTCTCTATGCTTTTTTCTCAAGTAGAAACTGTCCACATTTGATGTCTCCACTTCCTTGCCTGATAGCCAACCCCTGAAAGCATGGCAAATTAGCTTGGGTTTACCTCACCGAAATTGTTCTCCCCAAGGTCACAGATGATTTCTTAGTCTAAAAAGTCCCTTTCCTTCCCTTTTGTGATATGAATCCCTTACAAGTTTCCCTCTTACCTCCCTAGTGCTTCCTTTCAGTCTCAATCTCAAATTCTTCTTCCACCTACCCCTTAAATATCCCCCAAGGTCCCATCTTTCTCTCTTCACACTTTCTCCCTGGCTATTCATTCCAATAAAGATGACTTCACTTCTTTCTCAGGGCTTCAAATGATAGACAAGCAAGAAAAACGGCCTATGTGTAAGAGGTAAAACAAGCTAAACTAATCCATACCATTAAAAGTTGGGGCAGCAGGGAAGCTTAGCATGTATGTAGCTTCTGGAGTATTGGTAATGTTCTTTTTCTTGATGTGGGTGCTTGGTTACACTGGTATGTTCAGTTAGTGAAACTTCGTCAATCTATATACTTATGATATATAAACTCTCCTATACAAATGTCATACTTCAATAAAGTTATTTTTCAAAAAGAGAGAAAGAATGAGCTAAACCTGAGTTCAGATTCCAGGTCTGACATGTGTTACTTGGCCAAATTACTTGCCCTCTTACAGCTTTAGTTTTCCCAACATTAAAATGGAGATGATACCATTAAAATGCAGATGGTAACAGCTCCTTCACAGCACTGTAAAGAATGAAATAAAACACAAACAAGCACACAGGTATGTTACGATTACAAATGTTACTTCTCCCATCCTTTCTCAATTCTGAGTCTCCAGCCTAGACACACTTCCTCCACACTCCAGCTCAGAAATCACACATCTAATTTTCTCCCAAAGTGCTCCATCTCTCGACCTGAATGGCATCTCAAACTGAACTAATCATCTTCCTCCTTACACCTGTCTGTTCTTCTGTAGTCCCCTGGAATCTATAACTGAAACTTCCACTCACCGTAACAGCCATCTTAAAAATCCTAATTTTCACATTTAGGCCACCAAATCCTAGGTACTCTGCATCCTAAGACATCCACTGCGCTGCGAGTGTTATAGAAAAGTGATGTATTACTTCAGTAGCTTACTTATTACAATGGCTTCCTAGCATAGCCGACTCCCCTTTTACCCTCCCTCCATATTACTTCCAGAATGATTCTTCTAAACTGCACCTCAGAAGATGTTGCTTTTCTGCTTAAAATCACATATCTCCCAGGTCAAGCTGTTACACAAGGTGATTCTCAAAATAGTTCCTATTTTGCTTGCCAGATTTATCCCTTACAGCACATCCAGCCATACCAATTCCATACAGCTCACCATACATACCATGCTCTTTAATGCATCCATGTTTCTGTATGTTTCTCGCCCTAGAATACTCTTTTACTTGCCACGCCCCAATTTGGCTAACTCTTATTTGTCATTTAATAAGTATCTTCTTAGAAATAACTCCTACGACTATTATAGCCCTGGGCTGGGTTCGATGCCCCGTTTCAGTACTTCCAAAGCCCTTCTCGCATCCCAGCGCTTGTTACCAGTGTGACAGTCACCCGTGGTGAGCCCCTTCAGAAACAGCGAGCTCCTGGCGGGGCGACTGCTGTGTTACTCATATTTCAGCTTAAGGGGGCTTAACAGAGGCAGACCTATGAGAGACAGTTAAAGTTTCTTAAATGAATAAAGGAATGAGGAGACAGGAGAAAGCAGGAATATTATCTCTGCCTCTTAAAATGTATACAAATTTATGCTATCATAAAATAGCCAAATGGGTTTTAAAACTAATTTTAAGTGCTATTTTGACAAAAACCAACTTTTAAAAAGCTCTTTTTTCTCAGGTCATTCTATACAAAGAGGTAGAAAACTTGTTTCAAATGTTTTAAACATTAAAGCAATATTTTCCTAGATATCCCCCATTGGCCCTGCCAGATCTCTACCCTCCTGGCATGCTGAGACCTGGGAGTTTGAGCTGTAGCTACCGAGCATATCATCTTCGCTCCCTTATCCTCCGGCTCCCAGTTGGGTTCTACAGCAAAGAGGCTTCAGCTGATGAGAGGAGAGGAAAAGAAGATCCCCTTGCAGTTAGGCCTGCAGTCTCTTTTACAATGAGTTCCACGGAGTCTGGGGCCCTCTTCATCAAACCACAGCTTTAGGAGGGTGATCTTTCTGCAATGACCACAGCGCTCACCGGATTCTGGTAACTGCGCTCTCCCTTTTCTCCTTCAAATCTAAGGCGGGCCACACTTCCCTTGTTTCTAATTCCTGGGTGTTTCTCCATCCCTCGTTGGTTTTAATCCTGCATGGACCTTTATTGAACTCTCCTCAATTATCCTATTAAGGAAGCTATCTTGCTGAGGATTTGTCTAATACAAACACAGAAACACTTTGTCAACCAGCAGCTGTTTTGCCAGTGCCTGCTGTAGTATGAGTTCTCTGGTTAATGATGGCCCCATCTTACAGTCAAGCATCAACAAACAGCCATTAATGTTTTAATAAAAACATGCCTATACCATACACCCAGCCAGTGTTGCTCAGTTCGTCACTGTCCTTAGACCAAAAGGTCACTGGTTTGATTCCCGGGCAGGGCACATGCCTGGGTTGCAGGTTTGGTCCCGTGGGGCATGTACAGAAGGCAACCAATCGATGCTTTTCTCTCACATTGATGTTTCTCGCCATCTCTTTCTCCTTCCCTTCCCCACTCTCTAGAATAAAAAATAAAACATGCCTATACCCTAATCTTTCTAGCCCTGAATTTGTAAGTCCAACTCACTTGTATAATTCCCCCAATAGCAATTTGAATTCAAAATGAATAACTCATTTCTCAGGATAAACTACCTGAAAACTATTCCCAAAACACACACACATACATGCCTGTGTGTGTATATATATAACGTATTTTATGGTAAGAAACCTCACTCAAGTGTTTCCACTACCATACTCTAAATAAAAAAATAATAATACCAGTCTCTCAGTTTAATTCAGGGTTTAAAAATGTTTATTGAAAGTCCTTTAATAGTATCCTAATAACTATTGCTTAAATTAAATGATAAAGTATAATCATCACATAATTTTAATCCAATTATAAACAAGAAATGGTATATGGTGTGTGAAAAAATAAAACAAAGAAATTGTTTCTATTTTTTCTAATTGTCAGTACTACAGAAATAACTATGTAATAGATTCAATATGGTTGTATTATTGCTCCTGGACCACATGGAATTTTCCAGATGCCCTAGTCACCCCCCTACCCCCCTGCCAAAAAGGCCATATGGTGGTAGGAAGAGACAATAAGTGTAGGAGACTCATAATTAGAGAAGTTTTTTCCCCTAGACATTACATATTCTTGTGCTATTTATTTCTGAGTTTAAAATTTCCCATGTGAAGTAATAATTTATGCCAGATTACCTGTAATATAGAAAGAAGGAAGAAACAGCTCTACCTGAAGTGATAACTTGAGCCCCTAACTGGTATCATCCTAACTGGTATATTCCTCTCTGACAAGCATTATATCCAAGTTCTTAAATCTCAGATACCAGCTAAAGAATTTAGAGCTACTTGCTGAGTATTTTTGGTAGTCATATTTCTGCCCAACTTATCAGCAGCTGTAAATGTTTTCCTTAACCTTTTTTCCTTAACCTATCTCTTCTCTATTGCCTCTCACCCCAACTAAAAATGGAACTAACCAAGCATTCCCCTCCCACTCCCCCAGCCTCACAACTCCCATTATTTTTATCCCATATTAAGCAATAAAATACACTGAGGCAAAATTGTTTAAATGAGCAGTGGAGTCATGAAGTTGCTAGAGGGATTAAGAAAGAAAAGAAGCCAAAAACAAAAAGACAAATACTGAATAATTCCATTTATACAAGGTACCTAGAAGAGTCAGATTTATTGTGACAGAAAATGGAATGGTGGTTACCAAGGACTGGGGGAAGAGGAAACAGGGAGTTACAATTTAGTGGGTACAGTTTCAGTTTGTGAAGATGAAACAGTACTATAGAGATAGGGATGGTTGCACAATAATGTCAATGTACTTAACATCACTGAAAAGTGATGTTTACCCTAAACAAAAGTGATGTATTTACCTAAATATGGGTAAATGGTACATTTTATGTTATATATATTTTACCATTATAAAAACAAAAAGGAGAAAAGAATATTCTATCAATAATCCATATTGAGAGGCTTTACGTTCTATATTGGAAAGAGGCACAGAAGCAGGGCAGGGTGGGGGGTGCAAGGCGGCGGGGGGACTCCCTTTCCCTACCCCATCCCAGCTCTCCAAATCAAAGCTGATTGGTAATGAAATACAGAAGAGTTCATTGATCAAAATTAGCCTGAGACTTCACAAATTAGGAATCCAAACTATCCAAAATTCCAAACCAATCAACTTATATAACAAAAGCATAAGGATTTAAAACAAAAAACAGATTTTACTTATGATATAGCACTTCCGGAGTTAAGTAATTGTATAGAATTGTGTTTAACTCACACAATATTTACCATTTAATCAGTGTATTGACATAAACTTCTATCATCTAATCCATGATTCTTAGTTAAATTAAATCTATACCTAAGCCATATATATGTGTGTGTGTGTGTCTATATATATATGAATATATATATGAATCTCTCCTTTTAAATGAGGCAGCTGTATTACAATGAAAGAAACAATGATCTTGGATGAAAAACAATCTTGATATGATTCAGCTCTGCTACACAGTATCTATATACCCTCTCTGGATAAGTCTATTTCCATTTATAAATGTTTGTAATCAATGGGAATTGCCAACTACCTCACAGAATCATTATAAAATTTAAATAAAATAAAGCACATTACAATATCTTGAAATGACAAAGTACAATTCCATAACTGAATGTGTTAAATTACAAAGGAGATTATTCTAACAAAAATTCATATTAAAATATACACGTTTAATAGTAAAACAACTAGGTAATCTGTTGTCCTAAAATTCACTGAAAGACTACTAAGTGCCTATATGATAGAAACACTTCCTGGATATTATATATTGATCCTGGTGCCATATATTAGAAATACTGGAAAGAAAATGAGCTGGAAAGATAGCCTGTTATAATAGGTTACACCCTCAATTCATTTATTCCAAAAATACCTAATCTGAATTCCAAACATTGTACTAATCAGTGGAGTACATTGGAGAAGACAACACCATGGTTCTTGTCCTCAGGGAACTTCCAATCTAATCTGGAGATAAGACATTAAACAAAAGATCATGCTAATAATTATTATATGATAGATGTAACAAAAGGAAGAGTAGAGGTCGCTCTAAAAGCAAAGAGTAAGGGTGTCTAATCCAATTTGGGAAATTTTATACCAATTGTACCATCCCTTGTCAACCCAATAGGCTTTAAGTCTTCAGTAAATCTTAGCTATCTCTATCATCATTATTTTAAAAGCCTCAAGTTCCACTGTCTTCATTAGGAACAACTGTATCCCTGGTGTTTGGGAGATAAGAGGTAGTCAACCTTATTATCTAGAAAAACCCTGATAAACTAGACCTATCATCCAATTCCTCAGTAAAAACCAAAACCAGCCATGGCTGGTGTGCCCCAGAGGATTGAGGGCCAGCCTGCCAAATGAAGTGTCACCAGTTTGATACCCAGTCATATAAATACATAAAACCTTAAAAAACAAAAACAAAAACAAAACAACAAAACAGGTCCCAGGAAGTATAGTTTCTCATTCCAAATTTGACTCATACAGTATTTTACATATACTTGAGCAATTATGCTCATGCTGAGGTTTCCTCAATGGTACTTTAAACCTCCCTGAAATACTCTAACCCCAAACCTCACATAACTGACTCTTTCAAAATCACTCAGGTTTGTGCTTAGATGATTCCTTCTCCAAAAATCTTCCCTTGACTACCCAGTGTAGCCTCCCAATCACTCTCTAACTTATATCACCCTACTTCATTACTTTTACAATACTTATGACTATCTGAAATTGCCTACTACATTTACTTGTTTATTATTATATGTTCCTCCTTCAAATTTGAAAGTAAGTTTCGTAAGAGCAGTGGCCCATTTTATTCTCTCCATACTCTCAAGATACATATTCTTTGCCAAATATCCCAGTTTTGTTTAGGTAGTTCAGCACCCAATTATGATTTAAAAAAAAACAACAAAAAACTCTCAACAAAGCGGGAATAGAGGAAACATACCTAAACACAATAAAGGCCATATACGGCAAACTCCTGCCAGCATCGTACTCAATGGGCAAAAACTACAAGTATTCCCCTGAAGACTGGGAACAAGACAGGGATGTCCACTTTCACCTCTCTTATCCAGCATAATACTGAAAGTTCTAGCCACAGCAATCCGACAAGAAGAAGAAATAAAAGGCATCCAAATTGGAAAGGAGGAAGTAAAACTGTCTTTATTTGAAGATGCCATGATACTGTACATAGAAAACCCCCAAAATTCCAAGAAACTACTAGAACTGATCAATGAATTCAGCAAAGGAGCAGAATACAAAATTTATATCCAGAAATCAGCTGCATCTCTTTTTTAAAAAGATTTTATTTATTTATTTTTTAGAGAAGGGAAGGGAGGGAGAATGAGAGGGAAAAACATATCAATGTGTGGCTGTATCTCGCACGCCCCCCACTGGGGACCTGGCCTGCAACCCAGGCATGTGCCCTACACTGGGAATCAAAGCAGCAACCCTTTGGTTCGCAGGCCAGCGCTCATTCCACTGAGCCATGCCACCAGGGCTCAGTTGCATTCTTATATGCCAATCACAAACTGACAGGGAAATTAAGAAAACAATTCACAATTGCTTCAAAAAGAATAAAATACCTAGGAATAAACCTAACCAAGGATGTAAAAAAGCTGCACACAGAGAATTATGATACTGAAAAAAGAAACTGAAGAAGATACAAGTAAGTGGAAGCATATACTGTGTTCACGTATAGGAAGAATTAACATTCTAAAACATCGATACTACCCAAAGCAATCTATAGACTCAATGCAATTCCTATCAAGATTCCAATAATGTATTTCACAGAACTAGAACAAATATTTGAAAAATTTACATGGAACCACAAACGATGCCACACAGCAACAGCAATCCTGAGAAAGAACAAAGTTGGAGGAATCACGCTACCTAATATCAAACTATACTACAAGGCTATAGTAATCAAAAGAGCCTAGTACTGGCATAAAAATAGACACACAGAACAATGGAACAGAATAGAGAGTCCAGAAATAAACCCACACCTTCATAGTCAACTAATAGTCAACAGAGGAAGCAAGGACATACAATGGGCTAAAGATGGTTTATTTAATAAATGGCGTTGGGAAGACTGGACAGATACATGCCAAAAAATGAAACTAGACCACCTATTTACACTACACACAAGGATAAATTCAAAATGGACCAAAGACTTAAATGTTAGACCCAAAACCACAGAAATCCTTGAAGAAAACATAGGCAGCAAAATCTTGGGCCACTGCTTGTAGAAAATTCGTATCAGATATATCTCCCCAGGCAAAGGAAACAAAAGAAAAGATAAACAAATGGGATGACATCAAACTAAAAAGTTTTGCATAGCGAAGAAAATCATCAACAAAATAAAAAGACAGCCCACAGAATGGGAGAACATATTTGCCAATACATCTGAAAAGGGGTTAATATCCAAAGTTTATAAAGTACTTACAAAATTCAACACCCAAAAAAGCAAACAACCCAGTTAAAAAATGGGCAAAGGACCAGAATAGACACTTCCCCAAATAGGACATACAGATGGCCAATAGATATATGAGAAGATGCTCAATGTCACTAATCACCAGAGAAATGCAAATAAAAACCACAATGAGATATCTCACACCAGTCAGAATGGCTATCGTCAATAAATCATCAAACAAGTCCTGGCAAGGATGTGGAGAAAGGGGAACCCTTTTGCACTGTTGGTGGGAATACAGACTGGTGCAGGCACTGTGGAAAGCAGTGTGGTGATACCTCAGAAAATTAAAAATGGATCTGCCTTTTGACCCAGCAATCCTACTTCTGGGAATATATCCAAAGGAACTCAAAACACTAACTTGAAAGAACATAAGCACCCTTATGTCCAAGATATGGAAGCAGCCCAAGTGTCCATAAATAGATGAGTGTATAAAACATCTATAGGACATTTACACAATGGAATACTACTCGGCTGTAAAAAAAAAAAGAAGAAGAAGAAGAAAATTTTACCCTTTGTGACAGCGTGGATGGACCTGAAGAACATTATGCTAAGTGTAATAAGCTAGTCAAAGAAAGACATAAAGACATTATCATATGATTTCGCTCATTTGTAGAATCTAATGAACAAACTGAACTAACAAGCAAAACAGAGACAGACTCATGGATGGAAAGCTGATGACAACTAGTTGGGGTTGGGGGGTGGTTAGAGGGTGGAGGGATTGAGCAAAAAGGAAAAGGACTAAGGGACATGACAATAGTGTGGTGATTGCTGCGAGGAGGTAGGTATAAGGGGACTAAATAGTAATGAAAAAAATACAATAAAGATTAAATCAAAAAAAGAAAAAAAAAAGAGACAGAGAGATATGAAGATGGAAAAACCTTGCCCTTCCTTCTCCCTCTCCTTCACACTTGATTGCATGAGAAAACGATGCTGGGAATCTGATGCAGGGATGCTGTGTTCCTGAGAGGGAAACCATGAGGGTGGCAAAGAAGCTGATTCTGAACCCTGGATGCACTTGATTCACTGAATCAACTATGAAACTACTTCTTCCAGACATCCTGTTACGTGAGATTTATTTTTAAATCCTGATCAATTAAGCCATTTTCTATCTCCTGATTTGATACGTGCAGCCAAAAGCATGATAAATTCTTAAGCCTCTGTTTCTTCTGTAATATTAATGGAAAACAGTACCTACAGTCTAGTGGATTTTTGAGAGGATCAAATGAAACAATGCAAATGAAGGCCAAACATGAACAAAATACTCAAATGATAACATTGTTGCTATTGTTACTACTAAACAATAACCTATGACAATATTCCACAAGCTCTTTAAGTAGTAGTAAGGATTTTGTTACTTTACAGAACACATTCATTTTAATCCTATTTAAATAAAACCATGTTTAAAAGAATAATTCATTTACTTAGGTTTCTTCTCTCAGCTCTTGGTGCTTTCTCAAGTTTGAAGTGGGTAAATAAAAGGAGAGTGAAGGCAAACATCAGATCACTAATGAAAAATAACCATATTAATTTCAGGGGACAGGCCGTTTTTAGCATCAACTCCTCTCTTAATTCACATGGGCAGAGCCACACATAAATTTTCATCTTACCTTCACAAATATTTCATCCCTATTTTCATATGACTTACATTAATCAAAAATTAAAACTATTTTAGTAATTAAAGCTATATTAATACAAGCACAACATATTTAAAATAGAAAAAAAGAGCAAACTGTTATACCTCAGTCTCTATATTTTCTGGGCCAAACTACTTGTTTGACATGCCATGAAGCAAAATTAACACAGGAGATCAAAAGGGAGGCAACCTCCAGGCCATTGGTTCAAGCTCAATCCAGCTAACTTGTGATTGATTGATTTATGTATTGTTGTTCGGTTACGGTTGTCCCGCCTTTTTCCCCATTGCTCTCCCTGCAGTCAGGCCCCTGCCATTGTCTGTGCCCATGAGTCCTCTATTTGTGTTCCTTCTCTTGCGCCTTCCCACATATGATGGTTCATTACTGTCAGAAAGCTGTTTACTTTAAAAATAATCAAAATTCTTAAAGTAAAATATGAGGGTCATTCTGTCATTATTAAAAAAGTGACACCAACTAAAGTTTCTCTTTTAAAAGACAAAGAACAAATATTAAGTCCTCCATAACACTGGAACCATCCAGGCTCTTCTGAGTACAGATAAATTCTGGTCCTGTCAATATTACAAAAATACTATTAGCTCTACTTTTCAAAAATCTTTAACTATTAACCTACTCAGGCTAAAATTATGTTACCCATTATGACCAACCATAAATTTGGACAGCTACAGGCCTATGAAAAGTTGCTTGGAAAAACTCTTTTCTTCCCTCAGTGAACTATTTTTCATCTGTTTTATAATGTCCTCACACAATGAAAAAAATATGTAGTCTAGGGCAGGTAAAAATTGCCTCTACTATTTCTCTAACATTACAGAAATCAAGAAGACCACCCACGAGATCACTTTTTGTAGAGTATATAAATCCTAGTCATGTTAAGTTATATACATGTTAATGAAATCAATGTGACATGTTATATATGTAACATGTATATAAAATCTTATAAACAAAGTTTAAATATAACCACTTATTTTTTATTCCAAACTCTCTTCAGATATTAACTAATATACCTTATTCTATTACTCTAATGCTACTTTAAGTCCTTCCTTGAGGAAACAGTAAATTAATAACTCTAATACTTTAGCATGTTTATAAAGGCTCACATAATACTAACCAATATGTAACTAGTATGCAAACATTTCATATCATTACCATGCAATATAAAAGCAGTAATGGAAACAATAGTGGAGAATATGCCTATGTACTCCACAATAAAATTATAATTATCTTCAGTACATATTTTTAAATGATAAATTCCCAGCAACAGTATCTTTTAAATCCAGTACATTAATCCCCAATGCTATGTATCAACATTAATGTAGCAGCTGTGATCCATTTAGAAGAAAAAAAGAATCTAAATTCATAGTTTTCCCCAAATTTTACCACCAACTCTAAACTGTTAGAGTGCAATGTTAATACACTGCAACCTATATGTAGTCTGACCCCTGGCCCAAAGTGTATGTCTTAATTTTAAAACAAAATAATTTCATTTTCTGGTAGTAATTGAAGATGGAAGACACATTTGGTCCACTACTGCAGAGCAACTAAAATTTAATGATTTTTTTCATCTGGAATTGGGTTTACAGGGCAAACTAGCTCTAAGTTGTGGGAATAAGCCTTCATTTTTTTTCTTCCACAACTGAAAAACTACATTACAATATCAACACTTTTTCTAAGCGTCAAGATAAATATCTGGATAAAGAATGCTAAAATTTAACTCTTAACATCATACACATTTTCTTTTCTTTAGGTTTATTCCTTTGAAAACTCATTTGGGAAGAGGGGATACTTCTAAAATAATAGAAAAGAGAGCAATCTAAAGAAAAACTCACACAGCCAAGATGAGACACTATATGAGACTTGTTTAGCATTTTGTAGGAAACATCCTGAAGATTAGGAGGAAGAGGACAGTCAATTTAATACCGTATAGAAAATATCATTCCTACTATGGTATCCCTTCATTAGTTTTAGAAATTTTGAATTGTGTTAACTGCTCATGAATCAAGTTTCTAAACAGATTAGTATTACTTCACTTGCTTAACTTTATTTCCTTCAGAAAGGAAGGAGGAGCGTTTATAATGTTTTAGAGGGATGACTAAATAGTATACAGGGTTAGTAAGGTGATGCTGGCAAATAATAATCCAATAATATTTCTTTTATATGGAGGAGTTTTGATTGATTTTGAGAGAGGAAGATAGAGAAACATTGATTTTGTTCCACTTACTTATGCATTCTTTGGCTGATTATTTTATGTGCCCTGACTGGGGATCAAACTTGCAAACTTGGCTTATTGGGAGGATGCTCTAATCAACAGAACTACCCAGCCAGGGTGTATGTGGAATAGTATATAAACGTTTCTTCCTGTAACCACATAAAATGGACATATATGTAATATTTGTTTCTTGAGGTCTTAAGGATTCATAATTTAAAAACCAAAGTTACTTTTCAGAGCCCCAGCTAAAATGCACCTTGATTTCTGTAGTATGTGACTAGTTTACTTAATGTAATTATCATTATCTAGCATGTGAATAATATGTTCAACTTTGCTTTATAGCAGATTCACCTTTCTTTTAGAGGATCAAATTAGTTTAATTAAAAAATAGTATCATTAGTTGGCAATTTGTAGGTGGGAGTTATTCTTTCAGTGGCAGTGTGGCTTGAAGTTCAGCAGCATCTCATATAGGAATTGTTCGCAACTACAATGCCTAATTTTAAGACTTAAGTCATCAAACAAAATTCCTAGAAGAAAAAAATCTGAATAAACAAAAATTCTTCATTACCTAGGCTTCCAACTTTCACCCATAAAATTTCTTTGCCTTCCTCACACCACACACACGCATTTGCCATCCATGGAAATGGAGGGTATAAGCAACAGGGTTAACTGATGGTTAAGACTGCATATCTGATCAAATCTTTGAAGTCTCTTATATCTAATTATGCAATACTATTCCCTAAATTTGTGGCATCCTACCCTAGATCAGGAAGGCAATCTGGTATACAGAAAGAAAAAAAAAATTTATCTTTTGGTTTGAACCACAGGTTCTAAAGTTAAAGAAATCTTTGTTAGAAACCCAGCTAGCATTCCTGGGTAAGTTACTTTTCTTATTTCTTTAATGGAGGAAAAAATTACTATCTTGCAGAATTGTTGGGAGAGTTATAGAAAATAAGAATAAAGCACTGAACACAGTAACTGGCCCATAGAATGACAAATAATTGCTTTTTGTTGTTATTGGCTATTTTTGAAATACAAATAAGCCATAGAATGTGGGACTCAAACTTTCAAGGTCCTTATTTTGAAGGTCATTTTGAAGGTCAAAAGATGTTTTTTCACATTAAAAAAAAATTCCTTTGAGTCTAACATCTTCATTTATTCAAATATTTATTTGGTGCTTTTGACCTGTGAAGGCACTACCCTTAATATCAAGGATGCCTAATAGAAGAAATTACAAGTATCATCCCTTGCCTTCAAGAAACTTACACCTTAGAGGAGGCTAGGCATTAAACAACCAATTACATAGTTACCTAACTGCAATTGTGTGTGCTACAAAGATAGCCTGCTAAAGGGAGAAATGACCTAACAGGATCAGAATTTAATTTCTACACAAACATCCCACCTCCCTCCTAGGATTTGCAATCATTCCCTCTATAATTAAACCTAATCCAAACCTTTGTATAGAATTGATGTGTCTGCTTTTTTTAAACAATAAAATAAGTAATTAACCTGACTGACCATTTTTTAACTTTATTTTTTAATTATAGTTGACATACAATATTTGCTTCAGGCATACAACATAGTGATTAGGCATTTATATACTTTAGGCAGTGATCCCCCATAAGTCTAGTAATCATCTGTCACCATACATAGTTATTATGCTGTTACTGACTATATCCCCTATGCCATTTTTATGTCCAGAACTGTATACTAAAATTATAAAAACTGTGTAAAACATACAAATTAACTTTAAGTATTCCAATGGTGATTTCTTAATGAAAGGAAGCAAAGACATAAAATATAGGTAGGCACTTGTCACCTACTCACTATGAACTTCTGTTAGAAAACACATTTCTTGATAGTTATAAAACCAATATATTTATTTTATGTGCATGCCATTACTCATAATAATGACTCATGTTTCAGAATGTTTTATTAAAATAAAATATTTATATTTATTAGTGAAAAATTATTTGTGTGATTTTTAAGATCAGAACAATTCTAATTTGCTTACCAAAAGAGAATTTTCACTCACATACCTTTTTAATCTGCCACCCTAAATTTTTTTTTTTTAAATCTGGTGACATCCATTTTCAAGACAACTTCAAGATCCCCATCTTCAGAAGTTAGTACACTGCTGTAGAATTGTGCCACTAAAGTCCCAAGTAAACATAAAGGGAAAAAAACTGAGCCATCAGATCCACTCTCCCACCAAAATGAAACTAAGTTTATTCTATAAAATAGGATTTTCTTCAATATTTGTCTTAAACAACAACAGTCACCTAGAAATTAATGCAATAATTAACTCTGAAGAGTCACTGTCAATTTTCCAAAAGTGGCCCCTTCACCTCTATTTAGTTCATAAAGCAAGCCAGTCCAGGATTCCTGATGCCAATTACAATGAATGGAAGAAATATATTTAAATCAAATAGCACCATCTAGCAGAACTCTCACTACTTTGCTTACAAAGTAGATGTTACTTGGTGTGCAGTTTGGTAGAGCTGACAGCAAAAGTGTCAATTATTTGTTTTCATGAAAGAATCACAGAATTAGAGCTAAAAAGTTCCAGACAAACCAGGTCCAGCTTTCTCCTTAACTATCTCAGATGCTAATTTTTTAAAACAAACTTATTAGGATAGAGGATAGTGTCAGCCATTCCTGAAAGTCCAACTAAAATTTAAAATTACTATTATTCTCAAATTCGACCGCCCTCAAAATAAATAAGGTTATGTCCCAACACATTTCAATTCCTTGACTCCCAATAGCATGAAATCCAAATGCTCTATAGTCATTAAAACATCCTTCTCTAAAAGTTTTTATTTTATCACATGTTACAGCTAAAGGATTAATACATACAAATTAGACTGTTAGTTCAAAACTTTGATTCTAGTAACTGCTGTTGCTCAACCAGGCTATGATGCGGTCTTTTACGCATTCCTTGTCACAGCAGTAAGATCCTGAATGTAACTCCTCAGAAAATACCTCCGGGGAAAACAAACAAACAAACAACAACAACAAAAACCAGCATCTCTCCGTTAATTTTCTGCTGTTGTTTTGCTTCATCAAGACCTGCCACCCCTAAATCCTATGGGAATTGTGTGTTGCTGCCATCTCGAAGATTAGGAAATGTTCCCATCCCTAGGGCACAAGAAACTTTCAGGAGAAGACTATACTAACTGCCTAAAGCAAAGAAGGGAACTCGTGAATTCGGTTTTTATTTAAGCAGCTATTTCCGTGTGCAAGGTAAGCAACGTAGTAGCTATTGGGAGATGCTCTCGGACTTTTCCACAGTCTAAACACCCTCGGAAAGGGAGAGCACGTTCAATAGCAAGGTAAGCCTCGCCCTGGGAGTGGAAGTGGTGCCGGGGAATCACGGATCTGCGGCACAGAAAAGAAGGGTTCTTTCTCAGTGGTCACAGTCACTATTCGCTCTCATTTTTAGTAACCACCAAGTCACCGTTACAAGTGCATAAGAATAGCAGCAAACAGCCCTGCTTCGCAGTGTGCCGTGACGGTGGCATCCCGGACTCTTTTCTCGCCAGCCTCCTCTGGGATCCCACCTAAGTTAACACCTGTATCTCTGCATAACCCCGAGGAAACAACTCATTCCCACGTCTACGCTTCTCCCTTCCCTAAAATCCTTTTCGGACGACTGCCCCCTCCCCACCAAAGACAACCCTCCTCGTGCCGGTTGCCGCAGCTCACACAACACCCCCTCCAAGCGCCCCAAGACCACCGCCCCCGCCCGCCACCAGGGAAACCGCAGCCCCCAGATATCTGGAAAGCAGCAAGTCTCCCAAAAAAAGTTCGCCAGCCACCGCCGCTGCAGATCTGAGTCGGCTGCAAGAGGAAGAAACGCCAGCCTGCTCCAGCAGACCCCGCTTCTCGCCAGCACACTTTTCCTCCCCAGGAACTCGGTCCGTCTCAGACCCCCAAACTTCAGCTGCGCCCCTGGCACCCACCGTCCCCACCCCGCGAGGTGCGGGGAGCTGGGACCGCCGCGTCCCTCTGCCGGCCGCGGAAAGTCCCCACGCCCACCCGACCCACGCCCGCACACGCCCTCCGCGCCCCGCGCGCGTCTCCGCGCCCCGCGGGGCCCCGCTCGGCCGCTCCGCGCCTGGCTTCCGCCCGCCGCGCAACCAGCACTGCCGCCCTCGCCTCGCCCGGCACTCTCCGCCCAGAGCCCCTGCGCCCGAGCCCCCGCTGCGGTGCCCCTCGCTCAGTCCGCCAGACCCCAGCCCGCCCCTCCAAACATCCTCGATCCCACTACGCGCCCTCCTCCACGCAGCTGCCCCCTCCCGCACTCCCCGCGACCCCCCGCGGCTCTCCGGATCCCCGCAACCCCGGACCCTAGCTCTAAAGTTACTTTGTAGGGAGGTGAACCCTTAGGTTATTTCCCACAATCACCCAAACAAGTTTCCCTTCTCGCCACCAGCACCGCAGCCGCCCCCCAACACACTCCCTCCCTCCCACCAACAGTCCCCCACGGCCTCCGCCCCTTGAGAGCACCTCTAGGGAGACAGCCGCTCCCCGCACCGCATGCCCCCAGCTCGTGTACCCCTCCCCCGGCCAGCCCATCCCCGGCTCTCCCCGGGCGGAGAGTGTCTGTGTATCTGTGTGTCTCCAAGAGAGTGCGCGAGTGCGTGCATGTGTGTGCGCGCGTGTACAGGCGGAGGTGGGTGAGAAGCGGAGACACTTACTTCTCCCGGGCCTGGCTGTCGGACGGGACGGCGCTGCTGTTACTCTTGCCTTTGCCGTACATGCTTGTGCCGAGAGCAGCTCCCACTGTCACGCACCTGTCAACCCATCACAGCCTCCTCGGGAACAGCCCCGTCCCCATGGCGACCCACGCAGCCACCCCCACTATTGGCCGCTCCACGCCTAAGCTCCGCCCCCTTCGCCCAGGCAACGCGCGAGACTGACAGGCGTCCCCCTCCCTCCGGCCTTCCGAAGCGCGCGGCGGCGGCTACAGCCTAAGCGGCAGTCTCCTCCCTCCTTCCCTCCCTTCTGGGTTCCCTCCCTCCTTCCCTCACTGCTCTCCTCCCTCCTCCCGCTCTCCTTCCCCCCTCCCCCCTCCGAACCCCGGCGCAAGGGGGGAATTAGAAACTGCTCTAGAAGGATTTTAAACAACTGGCTGTTCCCTCCGCCGCCGCCCCTCCCCCCGCGCCGCCCGCGCTCGGCTCCTCACTGGAGAGAAGGCGCAGGGAGGAGGGGAAAGTGCGGCCTGGAGTTTCTGGCAGGAGCCGGCAGAGCTGGAACCGTGGCGGCCCCAGACTTCGGGGCGCCGGCCGAGTACGCTGACAGACCTTCAGTCTCAGCCGCCCTGGGGGACCCCCCCCTCTTCCCAAGCCTCCTCTTCCTTCCTGCTCTCCTGTCTGCGACCCGGCGCCCGTACCCAGCAGTGATCTCTGCCGCCCTCAGCCTCCTCCCTGGCGTGTCGCCCCCGCCCTGCTCCCTAAGGGCCGACTGGCGAGGGGTGCACGCGCTGTTCCCTCGACCTTCTGGCACAGCGACCCGGAGCAACTCGCTTACCCTCCGGGGGAGTGACTGCGCCTCAGGTCATTGGCGCCGCTGGGGTGGCGTCGCCTGGCTCCTGGGACCGCGCCCTGCGCCCCAAGGGAGCTCCCGGCCTTGGGCCTGCCTCCCACAAATGGCCCGGTGACTCCTAGGGCCTCAGTACTCCCCTTCCTCTGCTACTTCACGCCCAGAGCCCAGTGGCACACCATGAGCCAGCTCTCTTGCCAGATCTGCTGCACAAAAAGGTCTCAGTCATCCCCACCTGGCCTGGTTTTCCAGCCTCGACGGGTGGTGTCTACTCATCCTGACCTCTGCATTAGGAAGAACCGTGGAAGGCCTTTAAAGACACCCCTGTCGTCGTCCAGCAGAATAGGCCCCAGCTACTCTCCAAGCTCGAAGGTGTGCAAAGCCGTGCTAGGGCTGAAAGGCTGCCAGAGAATATTTCTGAATCCAAACCCCGAATCCCATCCCATTTCAGTAAATGCGCAAGTTTCTACAACACACAGACTGGTTCCTGATAGAACATCATACTTTTTATCTTGTGAGATCCCTGGATGTAAAGTCAAACAGTGCTAGTTGGATTAGAAAGAATAGATGAGCATCAGAGTGAAAGAGAAGAGGGGTGCGGGTGGGGTTTAGACCAGGGGACACATCAAGAAAAACAAATGGACATGAAACAACTAAGGGAGGGAAGACAATACATTCAAATGGGAAAAGATGTACCTTTCTACTCCTATTCATCACATAGAGCTTTTTGCGTTTAGTGGTAGGATCATAGAAATTCATGTGAAGGTAAGGAGATAGATGGAATGGAAAGGAATGGGCTTATTGTGGACATTGACAGCAAGTGATAAGAATAAAACATCAGCAGGTTCTGAAAAGGAGTTGGCAACCAAACAGAAAAATGGGGGCTGAGGGGGGGGGGGGGGATGAAGAGAAAGGATCTGCTATACTGGTGTTAAGAAAAGTGAAAAAAAATGGGAAAAAAGAAGAAACAGGATTAGATGAAGAAGCCATGGAATATGATAGCGAAAGAAGATGACCAAAGCAATAGAGGACTGACATTAGAAAAATGCAAGTACTTTTATTAAAAAGACAAAAAAAAATCAGCCAATAGAACTGAGAATAAAGAATGAAAAAAATCACAATAGCTTAAGTTGATTAATTTCCAAGAGAAGTAATTTGCCATTTCCTAATTCAAAATTCTCCTTTCTCTTTACCCAGATTTGTTATATGGAAGAGTACTTTGTGTAATGGTATATTTTCTGATATTCAAAAAAATAAGAAACATAGATCTGTACAGTGGATTATGGAATTCAGAACAATTTGGTCTTAGTATATGCAAAAAATAAAATGCTAAAAGGTATTAGTTCAGAACTTGCCAAGTTGATGACAGTTACCTTTACAAGAATGTTATCCAACAAATATACAAAGTGAAAACATGACTGTTCCTATACAGTGATCTACAGTGATTTGGTGGTGGGGACATGGAATCCACAGACTCTAAAGGTCTAGAAGGAGTGACATTGAGCCAGTAGGCCTCTCTCTTATGAACTATTGCTCAAAATGCTGAAATGTGTATAGAGCTTCCACTGTTTACACACTCTACCTTCAGATTAGCATTATGTAATTTGTTGTTCAATTATCTATTTTCATTGGCTTTGATCCAAGATACTATTATTATTCAAGGCTCCATCACCCATTGAACATTCCCTACAAGGTGCTGCTTAGAGAATGCTATCATGGAATGAGTTTCTGGCAGCTGCTTGCTGTTCCATGCTCCTGCCAATACCTGGAATAAGGTAAGGTTTCCATTAAAAACCAAGAGTGGACTTTGTACTGTTATCTAAAAACAAATTAGTTATTATCCTTACTCTGGTGTTGGGATTCCCTAACCATGGTTCTCAGTTGTGGAACATAGAATTGCCTTAGGATGATTTATTTTGTTGTTTGTCTGGGACCTCACTAGAATAAATCAGGCTAACTAAATCAAAACCTTGGGGTTGATCCAGGCATCTGTATCTTTTAAGCTCCAAGTGGTTTTTAAATATAATAACCAGGGCTGCTTAACTCTGCTCTTACTATCCGTTTAAAGACAACTAATGGGTACCCTCAGATCTCAGAGTGAGATTTTTTAGGCTGTGGATATACATAGCAGATGACCCTCCTCATGTAAAACATTAAGCCATCTTTACGATGGACTTTACTTTCTACTCATTGAGCCAACAGATTTGTTAATAGCATGAAAATGTATGACCACATGTGTTCTTATAGTGCAAGACCACAAATAGCCGTGGTTTAATCTGCTATTTCCTAAAGAGAAAGGAAAGTGAAAGAAAACAGTACAGGCTGTTTGCTCTACTGCTGTAATTTATTCATTTGATTGTATTTTACCCAGATTTGTTATATGGAAGAGTCCTTTGTGTAATGGTATATTTTCTGATATTCAAAAAACAAATAAATTACAGATCTGCACAGTGGGTTATGGAATTCCGAACAATTTGGTCTTAGTATATGCAAAAAAATAAAATGCTAAAAGGTATTAGTTCAGAACTTGCCAAGTTGATGCCAGTTACCTTTACAAGAATGTTATCCAACAAATAGACAAAGTGAAAACATGATTGTCCCTATACATGGTATCCTTAAAGCCTAAGTAATCAAATCAATTACCATTAAAACATCTTAGCAGCTACCTGAACCATCTCTGTTTTATTTTCCTCAGTGTTTACACAGGTAAATAAAATGCTTCTTTGCCCTTGTACAAATTATTTTGAGTACAAACAATGTTCTTTGCATCAGCAACTGGATCTCGTGGGGCCAACATTGTAATTAATGAGATTTGAAACACATATTCAGAGCCAAATCTGAGATCTCAGATATAAAAATGAAGATCCATTGTTTTATTTTCATTTTTATAAAGGGGGAAGAGATAGAAGATTTAAAGCTTCCTAGTATAAAGAGTCACAATATATTTTTTAGAAGTTTTGGGCTTTTTAAAAAATCTCACACGTGAGGCTGATTGATTTTGGGAAGCTGGACTTGTAGTAGGGAAATGCTGACTAGCTGAGCCACCAGAATAGAGCATTTGCATTTGAGGTTGATTTTTTCAACTTTATTCTTTCAGATGTAGAATACCACAGCACTCAACCATTAGGTCTCCTCCCAAGCCCGCCCCCCGCCCGCCACTTGTGCCCATTTTGTTTGGGTTCTGATACACAACTTTCTCTTTCTGGAATGTTCATCTTATTCTTGCAAGTCTTTATCACTTTAGAACAGGCAATTCATTATACCACCCTACTCAAGCCCTAGATTGACTACGCATTGTTTGATCCTAATTTTTTCTCTAAAACATTAATGTTAATAATGTCTATATTCGTACAGTGCATGAAACTTCAGAAAAGATTTCCATTGCTATATAGAACAAAGGAATTTCTTCTTTATGTTTAAATGGAAGGTAATCATGAATTTAATTATTTGTGTCACATAGAGTATCATGTTAACTTAAAGAAAAATATTTAAGGTAAGAAATCTTTATTTAGAAAAATTAAACTATTCAAATATTAAAATGAGTGTTCTTATTTTGGGGTAATTTTTTTCAAGTGACAAAACTGTTCTATTAGTTATTTCATAAAACTATTCAGTTTATAAAAATAATATGTCCTTATTTACATTCATATCACTTTTCATTTCAAATCACTTAACAGTTCTTATCCATCTACTTATTAATACTCAATATGCCCTAGTGAATTAGAATTTTCTAACCAGTTTTAAAACTGGGTAAACTGAGTCCTTGAAAGATTCATTAGCATGATCTGATCCATTAAGAAAATAGAACCAGTTCCAGGATGAGAACTTTGTGTTCCTGGCTGACAGTCCTGTTCCCAGACCACGAAGCCGCACCTCTTTCTCTCAGAAGTGACTATTCCACAGAGGAATGCGAGCAAGCTCTGAGATGTTTGTCAAACTACCATTTGAAACTTCATTCCCAGGAAGAACACACCAGCATGCTCAGATTTACAAACTGCTTACATGCCATGTACCAAAGTAATTGAATGAACAGAGTCATTACAACTATAATGCTATGCAATGTGACTCTTATACCAGAATACTAAATGAAACGAGGCCTCAAATTAACATTATTTGACACACGGTTATTGGTTTAACATCAGTTAATCTGAGGCAATGACTGTTTTCTTAACCTATCGCCCTAGATTTTTAAAATCTCAACTTAGATATTCATAAACACTTACCAACAGGTTTGGAAAGACAATGTGCAGATCTACCAGTACTAAACAGTTCCATCTCTAGAGTACCTAGTCTTTTTTAACACTACTATGAATTTGAAATTGAGTCACTCGGAACAAAATAATCCTTTTCCAAAGAATTGTGCATAAATTGAAGATGAAGAAAAATGGGGGAAAAAAAAAACACAGGGCTACCATGTATGGCAATTTCACCTATGTTAGCACATTTTACAAAACAAATTGCAAGTTTTTCAGTGTTCACTGGCTGGATTTTTGTCATTCAATGTTGAAAGTTATGTAATGTAAAGTATGCCAAGGAATGTTCTTTATTCAAAAATATTACTATACATTTTAGTGCATTCTTAAATCTCCACAACAGTGTTCTACCTACTAAGGTTAGGCCAATGTCTCTGCACCCTTGGAGATGACAAAAGCCCCAGTCTCCAGAGACAGGCTGTGCACCATTCCAGGCCGTGTCATTTCCTTCTGTTGGGAATGAAAACATAGTGAAAAAAAAACAAAAACCTACTACATTTGTTTTTCATCTTTTTCCAAAATAATTGGGTCCTTTTAACCAAGTGTGGTGAAAGGGGAAAATGAGAAAATGTGCAACTATTGTATTTTATTTACCTTGAAATAGTTTATGAATAAAGTGTGATAAAGGATCTGTCCAGAAAAAGTCCAGCCATTGTTAGTATAATAACAATGGTTTGTACGACATCTATGTAACCTGGCAGCGAAGGAGAGTGAGCACGAATGTGCATGTGTGAATAATGACAACTTCACTGTACTAGTCAGTGGGGTTGGTAGACAACATTGAACGAACATGTGTACTGTGTGGCTGTCGCATTCAAAAATGACTGAGCAAGTAAAGCAACAAATCTGCATCCAATTTTGTGTTAAGCTTAAACATTCCTGCGCAGAAACTATTCAGATGAGTCAGAAGGCTGCAGCTGTGGACAACTGGTGATTGGCAGCTTCATCATGACAATGCGCCTGCTCATGCATCACATCACATGCAGTTTTTTTGGCGAAACATCAAAATCACCCAGGTGACTCAGCCTATAGCCCAGATTTGGTGCCCTGCAACTTCTGGCTTTTCCCAAAACTAAATCACCTTTGAGAGGAAAGAGTTTTCAGACTGTCAATGAGATTCAGGAAAATAGGCTATAGCAACTGATGGTGATTGGGAGAACTGGGCGAGGTCCCAGAGTGCCTACTTTGAAGGGGACTGAGGCATTATTGTCCTATGTACAGTGGTTCTTGTTACTTTGTATCTTCTTCAATAACTTTATTTTTCATATTACATGGCTGGATACCTTCTGGACAGACCTCATGTAGTATGCTTTTAACCTCTTCAACAGTATTAAATACCTGCTTACAACATGCTGAATAAATCCCTTTCCAACAGTAAGCTATAAGGCATAAACAGTTTTATCAGGATCATATATACTTGCCAGAGATATGGAGGGCACTTTATATAGTTCATTTTTGTGTGCTCAAAAAGTCTTTGAAACCAACTGAGCCCCCTCCTAAATACTACAGGAAGTTCCTGAAAATTTCTAAGTGTTCTGTGACAGTAATTGCTACCTGCTAGCAGCATCATCATTAGGTTATGCATGTACAGACCAGCTTCCTTGTTAGATAAAAAAGTTTATAATCTCATTATCATCAACTTTCCAAGCTTATCGGGTCCTTTTCCTCAGATCTGAATTCTTGAGGCAGAGGATAGAAGGATCCCCCTACCACATGGTGCTAAGACATTGACTACTGTAAAGCAAATCCCCATTAGCCTCACTCAGCTTCTAAAACTACCAGTGTTAGGAAAGTTAACAAAGGATCAATTTTTGACTCATGACCTGTTACTGCTAGTCTGTCCTTCCTCTAACATTCATGAGATTTTTAATTCTTTGAGGAGAGCCTTAATCAGTGTGTACAGCCCTGTGGATACTACTTGGGGCTAAAGCTGTTACTACTCTCTGGGTCAAGGAGCATTTTGACCAAGATACTGACCTCTGGAAAATTCTTCTTTGGTACTATGGCACGGATGTGGAAAATAAAGGCTTCAGGAGCATTACATCAATTTGCCCTGGCTTTTCAGCCCAGCCTGGTTTCTAGAAGGAAGGCAGACAAAGAACAATAAGGATGGATGTAGGTAATGTATGGAGAAGGGTGGTAAAGGAAGAATCCCGTTCTGGGTACTATTTCCCACACCTCTGGAAGAGTTGCTCCTATACCCCAACCTTCCTGTACTGCTTTGTTTGTTCTTGCCTCAGTTCTGTGTCCTTTTAGGAAAGTCCAGCTCTGTTCTAGAGTTTGTGTGTTTTCTTTGTTTTAAAGGATCATTTACCCTTTGTGGCACAAAGAGATATATGTCACATCCATGTCTCAGGAATTTTCTAAAGGGTTGTGGGGTACAGGGGTCTTGGGCAACAGGACTACATCTCATCACTCCAGCTTCAGTCAGTGCAGTTTCCTTCAAAGGGCTTTACCATGTTACCCCCACCTTCCCATTACTTCTTTTACCTGATCTTCCTCTGTCTTCTTCCTTCTCTTTTCTTTCTCTTCCCCTTAACACTTGACAAATAACAACATGTAGGAGAAATAAGGAGGTTTAGTGGAACCATATTAAATTGAAATATATGAATCTCCTATTTTTTGTAAGTCAAAAATGGCTGCCGCCCTGACTGGTTGGGGCTCAGATTGGAGTGTCTCCCTGTGCACCAAAAGGTTGTGGGTTCCATTCCCTGTTGGGGCACATACAGAGGCAACCAGTCAATGTTTCTCTCTCACTTAGATGTTTCCCTCTCTCTCTATCTCCCTTGCCCTTTCCTTTTCTCTCTAAAACCAATAAGCATATCCTCAGATGAGGATTTTAAAAAACGGTTTCCTGATAGCAATGTTACATGGTTTAGCCACGTAAGAATTTCACTTCTTGCAAATCATGCCACAGATTTCTTATATATTAACAATATTAACATAATCAAGCCCTAACAGTGTGCCAGGCACTCCCTAGGTGCTTTACATAGAGTATCTCACTTAATGCTCTTCACAATCTTTTAAGGTAGGTGTTATTATTTGAAAATTTTTCTGGTTCATACATCTAATGAGTAACAGGATTGTACCTTGCATCTAGGCAGCCTATCTCTTCAGGTCCTCTCAGGAAGCTGAAACATAGATCCTTCCAACCACTCTAGCCCCTTAACATTTACTCTTTCATACACTGTGATTCTACAAGGGCAAGTTTCACCGTGAATTCAGGCTGAAATTCATGTGGGACTGCTGGAGTAGGATTAATGGGGTCTTGCTTCAAGCATGGTAAGCAACAATGAATTCTGTTCTTAAATCAGAAACATCAAACCACACCCTGCTTTATTGCAGCCTGTCTGTTATCACATACATCATTTCCTTCCATTCTGACTATTGTAAAGTGAATACCTTGGCTCCCTATAGGATATTAAAAGGAGAAAAGATTTGGTATGGATTTGGTATGAAATATCAAAAGTAGAAAGTGTTCAAAGAGGCAAGTGTTCTCCTTACTCTTACTAAATTAGTCAGTTTTTGTCTTCTTTTCAATGTTCACTGCTCATCAACCTTGTTCATTCCCCTTTCAGTCATCACAACTGCCAGATCTATGTGGCTGTGTGATCTGTGGTAGATAAAACCCGGAAACCAAGATCTTTAATTCAGATTCTGCTTAGGAAAATGGAGACCTGAATTACTGGATCACATCACCACCTCTGGAAATTGTCAAAACTGGTTCCCTGCATCTGAATCAGCAGATTACAATACTCTTTAGGGGTTTTTTTTTTGTTTTTTGTTTTTTTTAATGTGTGGTTTTCCTTTCCTGGTGGATTACTGTAGTTCATTGTTACTTTTCCTTCTTCTCTTGTTTTTTTTCTTTTTTTTGGCTTCACTTCCTTCTTCTATTGTTGTAGCTGTCTTTTTCCTCTCATCAGTTTTCCTGTTGCCTTTCCAATTGGGTGGGGCCCCCATCCAACTCACTCACTGTCTGGCTCTAGCGTTCTTTTGGTCCCAGAGGAGAATAGTCTTGTGCCAAATAGTCCCAATCCTAGGTCATCAGAAAAAAGATCCCAGAGACTAAGTATCCCTAAAGTTTTCCTGTATTGATTTTATATTAGAATGAAATACAAAGATGCCTAATTAGGAAAAAAGAAACTCATTTTCTTGTCCTCTTAGCCCCACACCCTCTGAACACTGACAGCACCAACATCCATCAAATCAAACAATGGAATCAACTTCGGTTACTTAGCATAATAGAAATAAACTTGTAATATTCTATTAGTGATGGATCAATGTCTCCTATGTTGAAAATAAACATCAGAGCTTGGCCTCAACATTTACATAGCAGCAGGAGACCATTATTTTGTGGCAACATTCAATTACATTGACATCAAGACAGATTTATTAAATTAATAAATAGTACATGATTTTCAGCCTTTCATTGCCAACTCTCACTACCACCCCCCTCTACAAGGTGATCTTATGAAACCCTTCATCCATGTTTTTGACTCATTATCTTTGACTTTTATTTCCTTTTTATTTGTCAGTTTATACTCAAATTAACTTTTTAAATATCCATATTTTTCAGATGGAAAATTTTAATTGGTTACTAAGAACAAAGTTAATACGAATCATCAAATTGTTCATTCTTAAAATATTTCACTGGCATAGTATTTGAAGAGGAAGTACTTCAGATGCACTTTTCAAAGTTTTAAATGTAGCTAATGGCAAAAACCCATGGTTCCTGCTGCCTCTTCCTCTAACTTTCAACCTCAGAGCTTAGCCCGCCTGTTTCCGCTGCCTGGAATGCTCTTCCCTCTGCTCTTTGCATGGCTGGCTGTTTCTCATTGCCGAAATCCTCTGGAATGTCATTTCCACAGAAAGGTTTTCTCTGACAGTCCTTTTTAAAGTGCTTACTCTCCCATCCTTAGTCCCTTTTCCTCATGTTGCTCTGTTTTATTTTGTCTATAGTCATATGTCACTGTCTGAAGTGTTTATGATCTGAATTACCCTCTTGGCTACATATTGCATGGGGGCAGTGGTCTAGTGCTTCTTCTCATACTAGATCCCTATGTCCCAAAACCTAGAACAGTACTAGGCACTCAGTGACAATCAATAAACAAATACTTACTGAGCAACTGATTGGCTAATTGACTGGATGAATAACTCTAAGATGTTTATATGTGAATTACCTTAGATCCTAGCTCTCTTAGGCATTTGTAACATATAATCTTTCAGCCTTCTAACCTACCCTATAGGCTGGAAGCTCCTTACGTTCTCAGGAACAATAGTGACCAGACAAAAAGCATCAGTATACTTTAAGATTTTAGGTTTTGTCTGACTCTAATTTATTGCTCCAGCATTTAAACCACTTTAGCAGAATTTTGATGAGCAGGACATGAAAGAGAAATATTTCCTCCTCTTTTCTATCACCACAGATCTAACTTGCTTGGAGTTCCAAGTGGCTTAATGTTGCTGACAACAAGGAAACAAGTAGCACACGGTCATCATGTCGCTCTCCTTTTCAAAAACCTCCATGCCGCCTCACTTAGACAATATCTTTCTCTCCCCTCAGAATTTTATCCAATCTGATTCATCTGTACCTACAGCATTCAGTACATTGTAGTTTTTATACATGTCTGCCTTCCCTGCCAGAATATATACTACTTGAAAAAAACTATTCCTTCACAGGCATTTACAGTATACCTCCATGTTGAGCTTGACATAGGGGAATATATTGAAGAAGATATTTCTTTGCTTTCAAGATCCACAATTCCTACCTCAGTTTGTGTCTTGCCTTTGGGAAATGATTACTAATATTTCTGGAATTACGTTTTAGTCCCAGTAGCTCAAGTCTGACCACCTGGGTGTGAATTCCCTGCTCCATTAATTGTGACCTGTATGATATTAGGCAAGTCACTTAACCTTTCTGTGCCTAAGTTTTATCAACTGCAAAATGAGGTGATGTTACTAAGTGGGTATTAGGGCCATTATGAGAATTAGATGAGAGAAAACATGTACTAGGTATAGCACAGCGCTTGGCACATCGTAAGTTTTTTGTGAATGTTTATGAACGTTTTCTTTCTAAGTGGAACTGGTCTATGCCCTATACGATCTATAACCATACACAAATGTACTTGATACATCTGTTAATGCTGTACCACTTTGTACATGCTGCTCCCCTTTCCTTGAATGGCCTTTCCTACTCCTCCCTGACCCCTAACTACTTTGAAAGCTATTCTCTGATCTTATAATCTGTATTATATATAATAACATATATAATTATATATTGCCTTTTAGTAGAACTTAACTTGTCTTATGTCTTATCTCCTTAGTGAGATAAAAGTGTGAGGATAATACTATAATTCTTTAGCAGAGTACAAGATGGTCCAACATTCATAACGTATATGTGCTAACTCTTATCTCAAAGTTACTACTGGAGAATTTAATGCCAAATTCAACAGCCTCTTTATTTATTGGTCACTGTAATGACATTATTTCAAAATTCGTAGATTCTAGGATGAACACAAGAATTTTATTGTCATCTAGTTACATCTGCAAAAAGAAAGTTTCCAAAATGTCCCATAATTCCAGTAAGGAAATTATGTATCTTTAACTATTGATACAATGTACGTACTTTTTCTCATTGACTCAGCAATAGCAGTGGGAAAAAAATTAGTCATCCTCCTCCTCATAGTAAGCCTACATATACTTCAAGACAGTCATCAACTAATCCTCCTCTCCCAAATGAACAAGAAAAATATTTATTTGCCTAGCTAACATCACAACTGGTCTAGGCATACAGACAAAGTCACTCTCCCGTGAGTACTACTAGCTTGTAGTTCATGGTTTAGGTGACTGCTCTAAAGTGAAATAAAAACATCTTTAGAGACTTCTACTGGTCAATCAACACTTAAAATGTTTTTCTAAGTTATTCCCAGTAACTGGAATCTTTTAAGCATTTATTGGAGGTAGAATCGTAATACTTAAAACAGCAGCAGTATAGTCAGACACTCTACAAACAATCATTGAGCACCTACAGTAATCTAGTATCAAGCAACATAGTATTTTGCTAGGGAGTGGAGGGGAGGCTAAAAAACTGTTAGCAGCAGTAGATACCATAAATAAGTTTAGAAGTACAAAAGTTTCCTGAGTACATACTGTGAGCTGGGCTCTGCTCAAATACTAGGAATGTACCGGTAACATTTCTTTCTTTGAGGAGCTCATAATCTAGAGGGGGAGTATAACAGTTTTATATGTTCTGCAGTCTTATAATGAGTGCTATGAATGATGTTAATGGCAATGGGTACTTTGGGGGCACAGAGGAATACTTCTACCTAGAGCTTGCTTGATGTTTGAGTGGAGCCTTGAAGAAAGAATAAGGCTTAGCTTAATAAAAACAAATGTTTTTCTTTTTTATTTAAAAACAAAGGGAAAGACAATTCAACAAAGGGAACAACATGTACAAAGGCAAATGGGGAGGAAAGATCATGCACATTCCAGAAGCTACAAGGAATTTGCCTGAAGTGGGGTGAGCAGAAGACAGTTGTGGAGATATAGCTATAGAGTAAGAAAAAAACCGATTCATGAGGATTTTAATATGTACCATGAAAAAGACTTTGGGTTTGTAATCCTTGAATAGTTGGGTAACCACTGGAGGATTTTAAGCAGAGGAATGACCTGATCAGATTTGCAATTTAGAAAAATTACTCTGAAAGTTGTGTGAAAGAGAGAAAGAAAGGGAGGCAGAGACAGGGAAGTGGAGGTATTATCACAAGGATCCAGGGGAGGACTGACGAAAGAAGGATCCAAGCTAGATGCTGTATGTGATCTGGAGATGGAGAAAAAATGAAAAATTTGTACTGCTGTGTGTCCATTTCAGAAGAGTAGACAAAGATTATCTATTTAAGCAACTGTTTACAAGATTTATATTAATTAAACATCCATAGATTTTTACATAGGCAAAAAAGCTTAGTCCTGATATTGTATGTACAACCCATTAACTATAAATTACTTCATGTGATAGAACCAAATATTGAAATTCTTCAGTGAGAATACATCTTTTCAATTACAGTAGCAATTGATGGGGAAATCAGCATTTTACTCTCTTTAGTCTCATAATGCATAAAGAGCATTTTATAGTTCCTTCCAACAAACAATATCTTCCAAACAAAATGAAAACTAAAAACTAAAACCACAACCAAACAAAAGAAAAATTATTTTTTAAAAGATAGGTAGATACATATGTACATAGGTAGGTTGAAGACGACGAACATTTCAAAATTCTGGCTTAGGCCATTCAGACCTTAACCGGAAAAGCCTCCAGATCCTGTATAACTCACCTGCTGTCACAGGTTAGTTTCCTAGAGTCTGAGATGAGTTTGGAATACAATGTGTTTATTAGCGATTAACTCCCTGAAAGGAAAAGGGTGGAAGTAGAATTGGACAGTGAAGGAAGTCAACTCCAATACAGGCCTGACGAAGCTTCAGCCAATCGGGTGGAGGTATCTGGAGCAAATGTCCTTCACAGTGTCTTATGTCTGGCCAAAATGCCCCAGTTTTTGTACTTCAGTCTCATTCACGAGCTGCAAACCGCCTCAGGAAGGGCTTAATCTCCATAGAGTTGGTTCTTAGCAGATGCAGCAGAGCCTATGGATGCCAACACACCCTACAGATGGGTAGCATACCTTTCTTTGGAAGGGTATCTGTGTCTTTCACTCATGCATATTGTTTAGCTGGAGTTTGAAGACAGAACTAGGCCTTCCTGCTGGCCTTAGTAGAACTAAACCTATATCACTCCAGCCACATGGCTCTATCTTCTACCTTTAGAAGTGCCATTTGCAGAATTATAGAAATATCAAAATGATGTTGAGAAAAGAATTCAAAACTGAGTTTAAAATCATTTATTAATAATAAAATACTGGTGAGAATTAAATATTAATATCGATGTGAGGATCTTGTTCTCTTACTTTTCTGTATATAAAGTGGAGATCACAGAATTAGTGAACCATACAGAACAATCATGTATCTTCACAAAACTAGAAGGAACATTAGAAAGTGCTATACAGTGCTCCTGAACTATAGGAGAAAACTATGGTTTCTTTTCTCCATCCCATCAGTTACAACCCTACCTGAGGAACATTTACAAAAACATTTAAATTCTCTTTGCTTGATTAACTAATAATTGAACAGTACTCAGAACAGGAATACTGTCCCATGGAAATTATGGCACAAGGTACAGGATGGAAGGAGAGATAATTTTTAAAATGAGTAGAATGATTATAGAAAGAAGAGCTCATTAGTGTGTAGAATATCAGTCTTTATGAACATCATGACAGAGCAAGGAGCAGAAAACAGTGAAGATCTTTAATTGTGATTCCTGTAACTAAGTACTATGTACTGAGTTCATAAATTCCTCATGCCTCACTATTTACCTCTATGATTAAAACTCATTGATTTAGCTCCCATAAATTTGTAATGTTGCAATAACACAGTTGTAGTGTGTCATTCTGGCTGAGAAAACATTTTGTAATGATTTTTCCTTGAAGAGAAGAGGTCTCCTAATATTCTTCAAGCCTATCTTGGAATTCCAGGTCCAGCTCTTTCCATAATGTCAAGGGTGGTCATGATCCATTACCATGGGCCATGATAACTTGTATTTTTTTTTAATTAACTGACTATTCTTAACAAATATCGCTTTTCTTACATTATGAAAGTTATTTGGAAAATAATAGGATTTACTTTTAAAAATTTTTCACTAATTTGGATGGAGTTTTCTGCTCCTCTGTCACATGGGGCGGTTTATTGTAAGTACCATTGTACCCTTTTTCCTCAGCCCAACTAATGGGGTTCTGCATTCCTGCCTAGAAGCCATCCTGTATACTAGAGAAACTGTGCCCATCCAATACTATGAAAAACCCAGGTTAGTGCAGTAATACAGATGTGAGATGAGGGAGAAGAGAGAAGCTCAGAAACAGGTAGATGATAATATCCAAACTAAATATAAACCCACATGTGCCCCCAAGTATATGAAGGGTAAATATGCAGAACAGTTGTCCACAAACATTTTGGTGTTTGAGTGCATTACTTACTTATGGAAAACAATGCACTTGAAAGTTATATTAATAACTTTTTAAAAATTCCAACAAAGCAAGTTAAATGCTATGGATTTCAGAATGTGTGTGTCTAATAAACAATTACATTAGGTGCCATTAATTTTTTTTTATTGCAAAGACGATCTTAGCCTTAAGCACTGCATCTATCACAGTTGCCACAGGAAGACCCCTGTAGCCCCAACACTTTTATCTCAGTGAACACTGTTCGCAGTGGACACTGGATGCCAGAACCCTCACCACTGTCCTCCCCCAAAGTCAGACACTTCAACTGCCACTTTTCCCAGAAAATTGGTTCTGTGAGGCACCTACTTCCTCTCATTGTTCTCTTCCAAAACAATTTCTCCTTCAAGCAAGGTGGACTGGCTGAGCCTAGGTCACAAATTTGCTCCATTCCTGTAAGGGAAGCTAGGGAAGTGCAGTTAGGTTTTATACATTGGGCCCCAGGATTAATACTGCAAGCAATTCCTCAAACAGAGAAAGGGTGTTCAAAAGGTAGTAAGTGGCCACAAAAACCTAAGCATGAAATGCGACCAAATGCAAAGCTCAAACTTGTGCATCAGATTACTGGTAGTGACTGTCAAATTTCTCCAGTCATGGAACTTGGGGAAATACTCATCATCCCCGGAGAGCTGGAAAGGAGTCATTTGAGTGCTTCTTGCTGACATCTTCCCTTGTGCTCCAGACTGTTCCAGATGGCAGGAAGTCCCTGCTCAGGCCTCTGGCTGGGCCTCTCTCCAAGAGCTGACCCTCAGCTACTGCACAGGGGCAAAGTGCCAGAGCAGCAGCAAAAGACGACTCACCTACAAATGCACAACCCGTTATCCATAACAATTTAGAAATTTAGCTGACACACAGTGGAGAAAAGGACAGGTTTTTAAGCCTTGTTACTATGCATATGCTAATTATTAGACAAAGGGAAACATTATAATTGAGTTATGAAACAACTAAATAAAAACAGAATACCTGACAGAGAGCTTCTTTACATGACGTTTTTACACAAGAATAAACAATGTGTTCTTTGTAGAGCTTTAAAAAAAAAAAGAAACAGGGTTAGTTTTATTCTGTAAACTACAGTTTCTTGTTGAAACTAGACTAGTGCTTGTATTTGTTGACATCTTGATTTATAAAAACCTGAACAAGTTCAGTTTCAATAATTCTTTTCGTTCAAGCAACGAGAGAGAAAGGGGGAAAAGATTGATCCCCCCCTCCTTAAAAATGGCATATGCAAAAGCTTTAGAATTCTCCTTGTTCAACTCTGGGTCAGGTTTCATGAGAAAGTAATTGAAATTCCTTTTGCTCCCGATTCTTCCATGCATGTATGGAGGCTTGTGATTCTAATAAGCACAAAGAAGCTTCCTTCCACATAACTTTATCTTTGAGAGATGAAATGACCTCTTCCCCTTAACCCTCAACCCTTCTCAATCTTGTCTCTCCGTTTTATTTACTCCCCCTCCTCAACCACAACAAAGAATTCATGCTAATAAATTCACTGTTGAAAAATTCAATCTAATGCCTAGAAATTGGTGGCCTGCGCTAAGTGGTCAAAGTAGATCCTAAAACAGAGGCATAGAAGGTACTGGGTCTGTTTTCATTTTTTAACACTGAGTCACTTGTTGGTAAAACCAAAAGAAATTGTAGCTCCGGAATAGCAACCAAGTGGTTCATGCTGTATTCAGACTAACAAGTTTGTGTAATATACTTTGAGATCCTTTGTCTAAGAAGAAGAATAACGAATAAATATATTTGTTATATTTGGTAATATATAGATAAAACAACTTGGAAAGAGTCCCATATAAGCCATGCTAGCTCATAAAATCTTATTCATTTCACATCAAATTATAAAAGTAAAAAAGAAAAGAATATCTAAAGTACAATTTCTGGCAAGAGAAAGCAACCAGGTGATTTTTTAAAATGTCTCTAAATTAGGCACTAATTTGTGTTATCTACAGAGAAACTCCTCTTCCCCGGGTAGCTGCTAAACCTCAATGCATATGTGACTACAGTAAGGCAGTACCTCCTTATACATGTTTCTCTGTATCATTCACCTTCTTAGAATCACCATAACTTCTACCGTTAAAGTAATAAACAATGAGATTACTTTTAAAATGCACCTGTCAATATTTTGTTAAGGTTCTATTTTCAAACAAATGGAACAAGAAATTAAACTTCATTACTGATGCAAGCATAAGAGAACATTCCAGATAAATGATATTTTAACAGGTCACTGAGTGTCCCCTGCTAAGTCAGTTTCTGAACCAAAAAGATTGAATGTTGATGAAGAATACCCAGAACACTGTGAAATAATTTGATAGTTTACTCCAGTCCTGGAGCTGAGAGAGCCAAGAAACTGACCCATGTTCCTACTGCCCAGGACCCAGTGACATGTTCTGCCACATCGCATGACATAGACATGGAGAAGCATGATAGCTACTATTTCTTGCTCTTTTCTGGAACAAAACTTTCATGTTGTCACAGATGATGTTATAGGCTTTGTCAACAGGGGTGTGCCCTCAATTTTCACCAATCGGAATTTAAGTGACAGCTAATAACTTTGGATGGAATTTGCCCTAACTGTAGTGTCTCAAATCAGTCAGACCCCACTCGAAACTCCAATATGACAATGACCTGTCCTATCCTGGTTATCTAGTTTATTAAATGTCAGGCTTATATTTCCCTTCCTTGTCTTGGCCACTGTACTGTTTCTCCATCAGAAAGAAGATTCAGAAAGACAAAAAAAGTGAAGTTAAGATTTATAAATTATTCTTTATTACCAGTGTTGCAAAAAATAATTTGGATTGAAGTGTTTTGAAAATAAATAAAACTTGAAGTTTATCTATGGGTTTGCATCCTTGTCCCTATTGCAAACCAAGTTATTTAAGAAATAATATGGTATTTTTATATATACTTACTAAGAAAATCCTACCTGTTTTCAAAGTGCTTTCCTGTCATCATCTCATTAGGTCCTAAAATTTCTATGATATATGTTAAGCAGGTGTTATTTATTTTTGTTTTAATAGCATCATTAAGCACTCTATTTTATAGATGAAGAAACTGAGAACAAAATGTTGATTATTGTTTAGTAACACAGCTAATAGTGGTAAACAAGACTAGATACCAGCCCTTCTGATGTGTGGTCCCAGATGCTTTCTACCTACTCATCTCTCTGCTCTCTGGACAATCATCCAGTTCTTAGCTGGAAGTGTTTTATGTGCAGTTAACCACTTCACAACCTTCTGTGTTACAAAAATGAAGTTGTAGAACTGTAGAATGCATTGTCTCACTAGAACAACAATGCCTGTATCCCTGTGTCAATTCTCAAGAACCTATGCCTAATCCACAAGAATCAGGTATGTTACTTGAGATAAAATATGTTTCACAGAAGAATTTCCCTCAAGGAAGTTTCAAGGAAAAAAGTTCCAAGGTCAAATAAGTTTGGAAAACACTGCATATTATGTATCCCATTCAGAGATTCATAATGTACATTTGCATATTAAAGACTTTAAGAAGTTCTGCAGGAAAGAAAACTGCTTAAAATTGTTCCATTGAAATTCGTCAACCTTCTTTGATTTTAAAAACTTTTTACTGAGTCACAGATATTAACACCCCAAACTAGAGTTCCCCAAAACACAATTTGGAAATCGCTCCTGTAGGAAAATACATTGAGTTACAATTTGAGATGTAGGAGTGTCTTTGCTGCTCTGAGGTTGGTGGTTGCCCTAAATGTAAGGTAGATACTGGTGATCGTTCCTGTGATATCAGTCTGGGGCCAAAATTGGCAATGGATGTTGGGACTTAAAGCAGAGTCAGACATTGAAGGATAAGGAACAGAACAAAGAAGGATAGGGATGAGGTGAGAACAGGGTGACGGGGCTGGGGTCACATGACTAGTGATAGTGACAAGAGAGTGGCTAACTTGGAGATTTGTCCTGCCTTCTTTCTTCTTCCCGAAATCCTACTACTGCAGACACTGCCCTGGACCAAACCAAGGGTAGGATGCAGGGATGAGACTGAGAGAAGGGATGGGACCCAAGCATTAATGGCTTCCATGAGCGGTAAAGACAGAGAGGATAGGCATGCCAAACAGCTGGAGCAAAGAAGATACTTGGTAGGTCGATTATCATGCTCAGGAAAGAATGGAAGCCAGATGCTGCCTTTATAAAACCTATGTCCTCCAATAGTCAGATGACCATCCAATGTATCATCTGCACTGGGACACTTCTGGAATGAAAGGGACACTATTAATAACGATGTGAGGACAATAGATGTAAACAAGGACAACTCAAGCACAGCAAGATATGTGTTCATCTTATCCAATACAAATGATATAAAAAATATGGAAGAGTTCTTCGGAAACGGTGCTTGTTCCTTTTGGAACGAAGAACAATGGCATTCAGGAGGGGAGAAAAAGATAGAATGTAAGTATTGATAGCGTGAATTACAATACGTTCCAGCTTAAATAAGTTGTTTAGACAAAAATGTTTTCATGGTCCCTTTCATCAAACACGTATTAAGCATCTGTTTGTGAAAAGCAGTATGGGTGGTGCTGTGGAGGATGTAAAGATCAGCAATACACATTAATCCTCTCAAGGAGCCTGCAGTCAACACCGTGAATTAGGAGATGTACGGGACTCAAATGACCGAGCAGCAAGTAAATGATTGGAGATGGTCATCAGAGAGCTCAGAACAAAATGCTGGGGAAGTTCCAAGGAGGGTAGAGCTAGGGAGGCCTTGGAATTTTGGCGATGTTTGAACTAGTCTGTGAAGGACAAACAGGTTATTAGCATGCCTGGGGTGCAGGGAAGTGGGGATAGAGCTTTCCAGGTGACAAGACAGCACCAGCAAAAGTACAGAGGAGCATGTTTGGGATACCAGTAGTCCAATTTGGCAGGAGTGTAGGATTTGTCAAGAGAAATAATGGGAGATGGAGTGGAGAACACAGGCTGGGGCAAGCCTGTATAGGGACTTGAATGCCAACATAAATCAAGTGGAAATAATTAATTCAGGAAGTGATCAAAGGCTTTAATTGTGTAGTAGCAGTCTGGGACAACCACCAAGAAGAATTCAGCTCCTTACCACTTTGGAAATCTTTGGAAATGTTGAGGCCAGCTCTGCACTTTCACAAGATTGAACCTAGAAAGCTGAAGGATTTGGAAACATTTGGATTAAATACAAGTGTTAAGATTCTTATCAAATCTAAGTTAGACAACCGTATTAGTTTTCTGTTGCTGCCATAAACATTACCACAAACTGAGTGGCTTAAAACAACAGAAATTTATTATCTTTTCAGTAGGTTAGAAGTCCCACATAATCAAGGTGTTAATAGGGCTGCATTCTTCTCTAGAGACTTGAGGGGAGAGGGTCTGTTTCTTTGTGCTTTCAGCTTCTAGAGGTCACTCCCATTCCTTGGCTCCTGGCCTCCTCCATCTTCAAAAGCAGAATAGAAGGTGGAGCCCCACTCACATTGTGTTACTCTAACCTCCTCTCCTGTCTTTTTTTTCTACTTTTAAGAATCTTTGTGATTATATCGAGCCCATTTTGAATAATGCAAGGGAATCTCCCCATCTACTGATTAAGGACCTTCACTCTCCTTTGCCATGCAAGTGACACATTCACAGGTTCCTGGGATTAGGACATCACGTCCTTGGGGGGCTGTTATACTGATTACCACAGCAACCTAGCAGCCAGGATCTTCCATGGGTCTTTCACTCTCCCCCATCCCCGCTGCCGCAGGCATGGGCAAATGACCTCACCCTTTATCCCTCAAGGCATTTCTAACACTCCTTGTTCTATATAACATACTTTCACTGAAGATTTGTAGATCACCAAGGGTGATCACAGCACAGATTGGAAAACTACTTCACTTGGATATAAAATGTCTTTGCTCCTAAAATTTTCAACCCCAGGGAGTTCTTTTTTAGTCATTTTCCCCTCTGGTCTGCACACTCCCCCATCTCCAGGGACCTTTTTTCCACCGTTATTCTCTCTTCTTCAAGCCCTTGACCTGCCAAAATACCTTCTTCCTGGTCCTCACTGGAAATGGAAAATTCCTGTTACTTTATTATTTAAAGCAATTTGGCTTGTTTTGTCCCAGCCTTTCTCTTCTAACCCATGTCCTGGACCTTCCTTTTCATGACCAAAAAGGCCCATCAACATCTTTGGAGACAAACTCTGTGTCTGCCATCCTGCAATCCATTTTAATTCTTTTTAATAGTAACAGTTTTCTTCTCCCTACATGCCATTAGAGCAAGCTTTAATACTAATTTTAGAAAGAACATCCTCTTTCCATAACAGGTGGGTGACTTATAATACAGGGACTAATGGGACAGTGGTTCACAAAGAATTGAAATCAACTGGCCTGGCATCACCCGGGATGGTGAAATCATCCTGACTCCAGGAATCTAGGAACCTGGGCCCTGATTCAGTTGTGCCTCAAACGATCTAGCGACTTCGGTCAAGTCACAGCCTCTCTGAGTCACCATTTTGTCAATCTGTAAAATGGGCAAATTGAATCAGAGATTCTCTGAGTTCCAAAATTCTAGTTTTATAGAATTCATACTTTACACTTTCTTGATGTCAAGTGTGGCTCTCAGTGATCTGGATAATGCTCAGTCACTGGGTCACTCCTAAAACTGTAGAGGATTTTGATGAAACAGTGAAGCTGCAGTTGTATCTTAAGACATGCTTTCTAGTGCCTCAGGGATCTCTGATCATAGTGTAAATACCTTATTGAATTAGTGCGGTTTATGTTCGTAGCCTGGGGAGTTTATTTGATGTAATAAGAATTGGAAACAAACCAGTGTCACAGGAGATTTGGGGGCTCCCAGAAACCCTATTACTGTGATAAGTCCTGCTTCTTGGTTTACATTCAGTTTGGGCACCTTAAGTTGTTCTTTTATTTTTGAAAGAGCTGTTGAAATTGGAGCCAACCTGTGGAAGCCACAGTGGTGGGCTAAAAAGAAAAATAGGACAAGATATAGTTTTGTTTTTTTAAAAAAGATTCACCTAGCAGTTAGGTATGGGTTGGAATGAAATAAGGGGTGATAGGCAGCAGGAAAACCAATTAAGAGACTGCTGTAAAAGTTCAGGCCTAATAACAATGTAACAGGATGCTGGATGGGGTTTTTCCTGTTGTCTCAGGGTTTCCGCCACAGTGCAGAGGGCTGAGGACGATAGTCAGCAGCAGTCCACACGTTCTAAAGAGAGTTGCTGAACACATCCACACAGGACTTGCTAACTGGTTCTTTGACTGTCCGTTCTATCATGCTCCCATCCTATATAAGAGAAGTTAGTGAATCATTAAAGAAAGCAGTCTGGGAGGGAAGGGAATTTGCAAAAGTGGAAAGTATTTTGGTTTGTCTTTTGTCTCAAATCACACGTTCCCTGGAGTTTGAGGAACAGAGAGGCTGATGTCTGACTCTTGCCTGGACATGGACAGGGACAGAGAGAACAGCAATGGCAAAGTCTGCCCTCCCAAAAGTTGGCAAGAAGGAGGGGGCCGGGCTTTCCCATAAGTCAAATAGACAACTTGGGAGGTAGCTGGGTGCCAGGGCTGCATGCTGGCCAGACTATCACTTTCTTGGGAGAAGAGAGCAATGTTTGACATTCTTCACAGCAGGGAGGCAGAAGAGTGGTAGTCTCAGAAGAATCCACCGAAGTGCTCCTTAAAAGAGAGAGAGCTAGGGTTGAGCAGTTGCTAGGATGAAGGCCATTTGAGAGAGTGCTTCCAGAGAGAACCAAAAAAGCAGTATAACGAGCAGCAGCTACTATCTCCTCGAGTCCCCTCCACCCACTTCACTCCCCAGCCCCCATCTGGACAGAGCCAGAAGCAGGTGACAGAGAAAATACAGCAAGAAAGGACAAGGAACAGTCTCCATGTTGCACCTGATCTCAGGCCTGAACTGAGGGGAGGAGAGAAGCTTTAAACTGGATGGTAAATGGAAGTTTTGATTTAGATCAAAACTTGATCTAGACTTTCAGACTAGACTTTTTAAATCTTGAGAACAAATCTGTTGTCCAGTATCCTAATGTAACAGGAAAGTACACAGACTGTCTGAGGTATCATCCAGGATCAGGAAAGGGAGATAAAACAGAACATGTTTGAAGGCAATGAAATTTAAAAATAAAGCTGTATCCTGTTTGTACCTCACAGAGCCCAGCTTCTATAATAAATTGGTATGACAGCAATAGTAGTAAACATAATAACAGCAATAATAATAAGCATTTGTTAATTGTTGGCACTGTGTGCCAGACTCTGTTAGGTGCTAAAGATACATTATTTCATTTAATTCTTACAACAGTCCTATGAAGTAAAATTTAACCCCCCTTTAACAGCTGTTAAAACTGCAGCATAGAGAGGTTAAGTAATTTGCTGAAAATATAGTTAATAAGTAGCTGATTTTAGACGCCACAACCCATTTAGGGCTAGAATAGGATGGCAGTTATAGAAGAGGAGAGAAGCAAAAAAAATTAATGAATGAAATATCTGTGTTTATCATTGTAATCCAAGAATGGATAACATCATTGATAAAAAGCAATGAAACAATTTATGTACATTGGTAACACTTCAATTATTGTACAACCTACTAATGACATTTGTTGCTAAATATAAAAGTAGTAAATGCATATCTTAAATAACTTGTTTTTGGTATGTTGTTTTATTTGTTTGTTTTTTTGTTCATTTTTAAGAAATGTTACCTGGTCATTTTGAAATTAGTACCCTGTAATATAACCAATATATAAATTTGTCATTTATTCCACATAAATGTTTTACTACGCCTAGGATATTTGATGGAAATGACTGAGTATATGTCCCTTGTTTTATTGATAATGTAGTTGCTTAAAACAAAGATATTAATTCAATAATATCTGCCATACTGCGAACTCCTTGAAGCAAGGATCTTATCTTACTCATTATTGTGCTGTAACTTTCACACTCGTGAGATAAGTATCTGACACATTGTAGATGCTCCTTACTCTAGAACCTCTTTACTGAGCTCCTGCTAGGTTCCAGGCACTGAGGTGTTACAGGTATGTGACAGAGCAAACCTTTGTAGAGGGTGTATTCATAGCCCTCACCACACCCCTACTGCAATCTAAAAAGAATTCTGGCTTTTGCTCTGTAGAGTCTATTTTCTGCCCTCTGAGGGGAATCAGACTTTTGATACAGAATTGAGAGACTGGGAGCCAGGGAAACAGAACTAATGAAGCAGGAGGAACAGGGGAGAGAAAGAAAGGACAGCCCTGTGAAGGCAGGACTTTGGGGAAACGAACAGAGACATTATTCTCAGGAGCGCTGTTGTAGGATTTCCTTTGTTGTGCTCTGAGAAAACCCAAGTAAAGGATATAATTTGCCTCTAATTGCTTCTAGCTTTTGTTTCTTCTCCAAGATAGGAAAATGGGGGGCCTGGATTACATACATATTATTTCTAATCCTTAAAACACCCTGCCAATGGAGACATTATTGTCTTTAATTTCTAGGTGAAGAAAGAGCCTTTAAGTACGTGAATAATTTTCTCAGGGTTACACAGCTAAGGCTAGGATTTGAATCCAGCTCTGGTGGGCCTGAAGCCTGCTCTTTCTCCACAATGCCACACTCCCCGTAACTTTCTTTTAAACTGAGCTGAATCCAAAGCTCCCCTTGTTTATTCTGTTTATTCTGGTGGCCTCTATTTATTCTGGTGTCATACATAAATGGGAAAGACTCATTTCTGATATTGATTCAGAAGAGGAAAGCTTAACTCCTATCCTGGAAAGCAGGCCTGTTTACTGTACCAAGCTTGTCTGTGGTTTTGATGGTTCATTTTGAAGTCCAATCACTCTGCACCCAGGAAATGGCATTGTTTACTGCAAAAGTTCAGCTAAAACTGTTGCTAAAATTGCTCTGTGGCCATTCCTGTTTCTAGAATTCGATTTTTCTGACCAGATAGCTACCTGATGCAAAGAAGTGAGGAGTGAAATGTTTTTTCAAACTGCCAACCAAGTTAGCCTAGACCTTTGAAATGGCCAGGGGGTAAACAAAATTGTATGCACTTGTTTTGGTAGATTATTATTATAAATGGCTGGAAATAATGTTCTCATACTCTGTCGCCATAGAAACCATTGTAAAATTTCTTATAAATATTTCAGAAACAGGACTACCTACCCCTATGGAAATGGATAGTGGGTACAATGGACCTCCAAGGAAATAAATGGCTTCTTGACAGAAAATAATGTAACCCATTAAAAGAAATCTCTTTATGATCCAAGTTCTAATGGACAAACTGAGTACATGAACAGGTAGAGAAAAAAGGGTCTGAACATATGACATGGTTTTGGAATAGATTGCAGATACCACTTTCCAAAGTTGAGTAAACTTCTTCTCCTGTTGAGGGAACATTCCACTGGGTTATTAACAGTAGAGTGATTTCATCTATATTCAGAGAGTACATGCCACAGAGCCATTACGGACCAGACAGGAGTTGTTTAAAAAGACTTGACAGAAAGAAATAGCCAGTCTGTCATGCCAAAACGCAGAGTGCTTTTCTTCAAGGTGAATCATATTCCATTCCAAAATGTCAAGTAGGTTTAGTCACTTTAATCTTTTTATTAGATTAAAACTTGATACCTTTATAAAAGCTAAAGAGCTGGAATAGAAGCTCCACCTTTTTAAAAAATAATTTAAATTCTCCCTTTGATAAATTGTGTGATCCTGAGGAAGTTACTTGGTCTCTCTAAACCTCAGTCTCCCCATCTTTAAATTGAAGACAGTGCTTATATTTATAGCAGGATTAAATAAAATAACACATGCAAAACATTCAACACTGTCTTCAGCACTAGTAACACCCAATAATAAATATTAGAAATTATTGTTTATCAAAAAGAATAATAAGTTTTCTCAAGTGATCAACATATATTTTTAATTTTTACATTCTCTCTTTCCCTTGAACCCATAGACAATATGTGATCTTAAATAATTGAAAAAAGTGTGCTGAGGAATAAAGAAAATGTAGATCTTAAGGCTGAGTCAATGTAATTTCTGCATAGCTCTGACCAGTCTAGTATTGGTGGACCTGGAAGCTTCCATGTGCCATGGGCGTCCTTGCAGTATTTCCTCCTAACACTTGAAAAGAAAGTCTGTTTTCATAAGACCTTGGGCTTGATTTCCAGTGGGAAAAGGGCTGAAGAAATTTGGTTTCATTTCCAAGTATCTTTGCACTTTCCCCAATTGCACAGAACCTCCAAGCTTCCCCAGATTACCTCGTTTCAATGACATCGAATCTTTCAAAGGGAATGTAATAATTCCACAGAGAACTTAGCATTTCTGACAGCCTACCTCCCACTGTCCTCAGTGCTTCATAAATTATGCTGCCTCTGAGTGTGAGCTGGGCAGCACCATTTTCCTGGCCCCTTATGATTCATGGTTTCTCTTAACTATGTCAGTGCCTCGTCAGCAAAGCTGTTTCTTTTGAACAAAGTATGATGCGATCTGCTTCTTAGAGGGCAGCTTACTAATTATGTACTGATTTTATATACTGATGATTTTTCTTTTACAGTCTTAAGGTAACTAATAACTATTAACTTTGGGAATTATTTCCAAATTTAGAAAACGTTACCATTTAATTAACAATCTGCTCTCTGCAATATGCTGTGACCTGAGAAGCCGCTTCAATGGTAGTATTTAATGGTAGTACTGTTATCATTAAGATTAACTAACCAACCAGGAAAATGGTGCTGCTCAGGTCAGATTTGAAGAGACCATCATGAAAAGAAAGTGAAACTAAAAATGAGTATTAGACCAAAAAAGATCCACACAGCCTGGACAGCCCCTGTGCCAGCCCCCCATTTTGCGCTGGCATAGCAGGTCCCTCCTGGCCCACCACGCCCCAGGAACTCCAAACCTAGGACCTAGGCACAAGGCTGAACCAGTTTGTTGGATGGTTTAATAATGGAGGCTTAAAGCGGATAGGATGACAAGTTCCTGAAAATAACTTGCTTTTGAGTACTTTCTTCGGTGGCTATTATCTGTACATCTAAGAATATAAACCCTTTCTTATGAATGTCTTCTTTCTCTAGGCTCCAGGACTTCCCAGAAGTCTTCCCAGTTACATAGGCGCTTCCTGACTTAGGAACCTTACACTGGGAGATGGAATGGAAGTTGTTAGCTGGAGGCCTTCCCAGCATTTCCCTGGCCCCCTTCTACTCAGAGAAGGTTCTACCATTGCTGGGATGCATCTTTGGACTTGAGGAATGCAGAATTGGGAGAAAGAGAGTGGGAGAAGAAAAACCAAAGGTGCATGGGATGTGGCTAGGAATAAAATTTTAACAGGATTTGGAGAAGGGAATTCTAGAAAACCTATAGGATGAAGCCAATGAGAGAGCAAAAGATTTAAACAAAATGGTTCTGTGAACTATGCTTTGGCAGCACAGTATTTGACAGAAGCAAATATTTAAATTATTTTGAGATTTCCTCTTGGTTGTTGGGTCATGTTTCTCCGATAATACAATGACCCTGAGATTGGACCTTCTGATTTTCTGCCTCAGTATAATTACCTTGGAAATGATTGACAGATTAAGTGATGCTATGACTTAGTTCTCCTACTGTCAGACTCCACCTGACTTCTGACATTTACGCATAAGAACCCTAGAGTCATTGTTGGTACAGGATCCCTTCTAGGACTCCAATGCCCTGCTCTTGCTAAGGCTTCTCCACCCTTGCTCACCAGCTGCATGCTCCTTATAAAGTTTTAAAAGAGTCAGACTTCTAAGGACTAAAGATATGGGGGTCATGCTCCCTTAAAATGGTTTAGAACTAGCCTCAGGTCAGCGAGATAAAAGCCATTATGGATTAAGTAGGGATTTTTTGTTTATTTTTTTTAAGCTGAATTGAGAACTTACCATTTAAACATTGTTTCTATGGGAAAATTCTGATTTCCAAATAAAAGAATGGTATATAGGGATTTAAAAAAGATAACCCAAAGTAAGTCTATGGTTGCCTTTTAATGCTCCTTGAGTAATACCAATATTGGTTAGATTTAATTTTTGTTTTAAAGGACAACTTAGACGTACCATTTGTATATTTTAAATGAATGTTGTTATGCATGTAAACAAGCCTATTGGATATGTACCAATGTGTTAATGGTAATTATCTTTGGATGGTAGTATATAACTAATTCTTTTATAGCTTCATATTTTCCATACTGAGAAAACAATAAAGATTTTCTTATTTTTTAAAAAAGCCAATAGGATTGAAAAATAAAATTTATAATAACATCCAAAATGTTGTGACTATTAAGGGGTAATTTAATAAAAGAAGTTGAAGACTTCTGTGCTGAAAAAAATATACAGCACTGCTGAGAGATTTGAAAAGAAAAAGACCTAAAAGAGATAAGCATGTTCATGGATTGATATGTTCAATATTGTCAAGCTGTCAATTCTTCCCAATATGATTTATAAATTCAATGCAAACCCAATCAAAAACATTTTGATAGAAATCGACAAGCTGACTCTAAAATATGTATGAAAAAGCAAGGGACCTATAATAGTCAAAACAATTTTGAAAAAAGAACAAAGCTGAAAGACTTAACCTATAATAGCCAAAACAATTTTGAAAAAAGAACAAAGCTGAAAGAGTTAACCTACCTGATTTCAAGACTTATTATAAAGCTATGATAGTCAAAATGGAGTACTGTTGACAAAAAGATAGCCAGATAAGTCAATGGAACACAACAGAGAAGTCCAGAAATAGACCTACATTTATAGGCTCAAAAATTTACAGCAAAGGTGCCAAAGAAATTCAGTGGGGTTGAAAAGATGGTTTTGTTCAGTAAAGGGTTCTGGGAAGAATGGATACTCATATATGCAAAAAAGTGAAATGATTCATCTCATGTCATATTCAAAAAATTAATTTGAGATTCATCATAGACAAATACCAAAGCTAAAACTAAAAAGCATTTAGAAGAACATGTGGGAGGAAATCTTGATGAGGGGTAAGCAAAGATTTTTCATAAAAGAGAAATATTGACAAGTTGGGCTTTATCACAGTCAACAAATCCCTGCTCATCAAAATACATTAAGAAAATAAATTGGCCATTTACAGAGTGGGAGAAAAATTCACTATACATATTTGGCAAAAGACATATTCAAAACACATTGATAATATAACAATAAAAAGATAACACCTTAAAAATGAGTAAAAGACTTGGAAACGTCAAAAAGGAAGACATAAATACCCAATAAGTATATTAAAATATGTTCAACATCATTAATCAGAGAAATGCCAATTAAAATCACTGATATACCACTATGACTCCACCAGCATGACTTAAACTTTAAAACATTGACAACATTCAATATTGACAAGGATGTAGAATAGCAAGAATTCTCATAATTGCTGGTGAGAGTATAGAATGGTACAACCACTCTGAAAAATTGTATGATATTTCTTATAAATTATACACACACACACACACACACACACACACACACACACACTTTATGATCCAAGAGAAATTTTTAAAAACGTGTTCACAAAAGAATTTTGCTATATTCATAGTCATGTTATTTAGTATAACAACAACAACAACAAAAAACCCAAGAGCAAAAACACCTGGAAACAACCCAGGTAGGAGCCTCTTTCTGGTCAGACCTCCAGCTCTCTGTCCATTGTCATCTTCCATGAATCCCCTTGCCTTTTCCACCCTTTCACTTATACTCTCAGAATACATGAATCTGTACCATGCCTAGGAATAGCACAATTCTATCTGCCTAGAATTTCCCATGCCTCTCCCCCTCTTCTCCTAGTCCATCCTCCCAAGATCAGCCTGAGTTCTTCAAGTTGTCTTCTTCACTCTTTGCAATTTTAAGCTTGCTTTTCCTTAGAATCCTGGACTGATCATGCTTCATTATAATCTTCTATATGCATGTTCATCTTCCCCACTAGCACATAAACTTCCATCTTCATATTTCCCTTGCACCGAGCATTACACCTAGGGCACAGTAGATATTGAAAGAAAATTTAAGTGTTTGCCAGAATCTAACTTACTTTGCATCTAATACTGAAATATATACTTCTCATTTGATTTTATTTCCAAATGCAGGTAAGCTTCATAATAATGTTGCCAATTGAATAATTTACTTGGCACGACCCCCTGCCCCCTAAGCGATGCCTGTGGGAAAGTTGAATAAATGCTACCATGATGCTCTAACCAATGTTTGTGCTGTGCAAATTACCACAAGTTCTTGTTGAACCTTACCAGTTGCTCTTTGCCCTTTCAATTCTTTAATGATTTACATGTTAATAGAAGATTCTTAAGTACTCTGGAAAGTGTACTTTTTGATTTTTATTGTGGTCTTGGCATATAGGTTCTTAGTCATTTATAATCTACATAGGTCCAAAGGAAATACCACCTTTTAAAGCAAATATGTTTCAAAAAAAAGGTGAGTTTTTGTTATCGTGAAGACCTTTCTTGTGCATTGTATGATGTTCAGCAGCATCCCTAGCTTCTACTTATTAGAAGCCAGGAGTACTCCTAAACTGACTACCAAAAATGTCTCCAGGCATTGTGAACACATTGCCTGAGATATAGTCACTACTAGTTGAGACCTACTGCCTTTTAAGTTAAGAGCAATGTGCTGGCATTGGACAGATCTCGGTTCCCATTCACACTCTATCTCCAAAGGATCCAGGTTAGGCTTTTACCTCTCTTTAATCTATAAAATGTGAATTGTAGGAAAAATTATACATTTTAATGGACTAAAATATTATAGGGGGTCTTCAGTGAGAACAAGTCATATATGCCTGGCACGTCCTAGTTTTTCTGATTCTATGGGGTCTTCCATTGCCTTTGAGGTGCTTCACAACTCTATTACTTGTATAAAATTTAAAAATGTGTAATTCTTAATGATAAAAGCCTAAATTGTGTCTGGCAGAATGCAATAATTATTTGCCTGTGGATATTAGCACATTTTTCCTGTTTTTGGATCTACTTTAAAAGTCATTTCAACATACCTTATTTGACCACACATGTGTGGTATTGTGAATTCTCCTTTAAATTCATTGTAACATCTTAGTGGTTTCCTTATTAATTAATTAATGAAATGAGATCTTTGATGTGTCAAAAAAGAACGAAAACGGTGGTTGCTTCCACAATGATCCACTCATTCTTTTAGAGATGAAAACATGAGACACGTGTCTAAGGCCTCCAGAGCAGAGGCTTCCTATATGCATATTCCAGCTAAATCATGCCTCTCCTGATTCTGTACATTCTTATAGTTTTTGTATGCATTAATCAAATAAATGAGGGGAATAAAGTGAGTACTATGGAAGCAATGATACTGCCTACAGTGCTACTCAGATTCTCTGGATTCCTTGTTTTCACTATAGGAATTTACTAGTTCAAATGTCAGTCTATACTATATAACACCTGACCCACCTTGGGACAATACCTGGGAAAGGACCTCTGACATCCAGCACCACAGCACTGCCTCATCATTTGCAAAACCAAAACGTACTCACAGGTTAATTGATAGGAGTAATATTTCCTATTGAAGTCATTATTTGTAAAAACCAGTTTTAGTATATTAGTGTTTCATTTTTAACTTATTTATTAAAATGAAGTGTTCCACTGTAAACCCATAGCTAAAAGGATTTCAAACGTGTAGAAGATTTACTGGAACCCCAAAAGCACTGTCCTGAGATCTGGGAGAACTTAACCTTGGTTCTTTCTGGCTCTCTGCCCTGATGTGTATCCTTCCTGTATCCCCTCCCTTCCCTCCTTCCTTCCTTCCCTCTTCCCTCCCTCCCTCCTTCTTCCTTCCTCCCTCCCTCTCTCCCTCCCTCCCTCCCTCCCTCTCTCTCTCTCTCTTTCTCTCTCTCTCTTTCTTTCTTTCTTTCTTTCTTTCTTTCTTTCTTTCTTTCTTTCTTTCTTTCTTTCTTTCTTTCTTTCTTTCTTTCTTTCGTCTTTCTTTCATCTATGAGGTGGTTGAACTAGAAAGTCTTAGGTTATTGTCAACTTCAAGATTCAATGATGTTTTAATTTTTTCTCTATGAGTGCCCTCTTGAGAACAAATGGAAACAGAGGGTCACAAGTATGGGAAAAAAATGTGCTGATGTTCCCTAACTCTCCACTCCTCCCAGGTTATGACTCCTTCTGCTACTTTTGATTGGTTCTTACCTTCACTCTTTGGTTCAATAATAGGGTCGCCATTTGGGAACTGACACTCAGGCTCTGGTTCTTCCTCGGGAACAGCTTTATCAAGTCACCTCACACATCCTTTGCCTCTATCTACACATCTTAATGACTTATTTCCTCATCACTGTGGTCAAAGAGATTTTTTATTGTTGGGATGCCTCACAGTTTTCAAGCCCAGGGATTCTTCCTTTATTGTTTTCCTTTTTTTCCAATTCCTTGTCCACCATGTACTCTTCTTTCATGGCTGCATGTTTCTTCTTTTAGTGGCGAGGGCTAGGTCAGCAGCTGCAGAGAACTGAATTAGTGCCTTGCCTCTGTGAGGGCGCATTTCCCTGACAGCATCGATCCTGGGCACTTTTGCTTTGCAGGCAGCTCCAGAGAGGAGGAGCCTGTGATGCAAGGGAGGTAGACTATTGTCTGGTCAAGGTGAGTTTGAGACAGGCTACTAATTCACTCCTCTTTTTTCAGTCATTAATTTTGCTTAAATAAGAACCGCTTGCAAATTTTTATTCAAAATGCACTGTCTGGCTAAGATCTTGTGATGGCAAGATTCAAAGACAATTTTTATTCCTAAGTTATTAGTCCTTTGAAAGAAGGAAAATTTGATGTTTAATATTTAAACAGTTTCTATTTTGCTGAATTCTTTGATATCTGAATGTTAGCTGTGTAACCATTTAAGGTCCATTTATAGAGACTTCTCTAGGCATTTAAAGCACTACAGGAATTTATTTGTAATGCTCTTGCATGAAAAATTGCCATCCATTTCTTACCATGGTGGTCATTGCCAGTAGATATGTCCATTGGGAATGAAATAAAGAAATGTTTTATACTTTGATGCATTTCAATTTGTCCATTACACCAGACTGTCTTTTTCTTGAGTACAGAATAAATTCCTTTCATTCTTAAAATATTATTTCTTTACATTTTGGAAAAATTAACAGAATTTAACACAGGGACATTGCATTGTCTCTGGGCAAACAGTATAACTCCAAGCATTTTCACTTAATTTTTTTCTCGATTTTTGGTTTGAGGTTCAGGAGTCATTGAAAAAAATAACTGGCACGATTGTGCCTGGTTATAGATCTGACCAAGGATTCATTTTCCCATGCATTTTAAAAACATAACTTCAAGACATCCTCACCTTCATAGAGCCTGTGCTTCAAGAAAATGTTCCAGCTCCCCAAAACCGTGACATGACATATTGTAGGCCTATTCTATTACCTGTACAAAATTGAACTACAACTACTCTTCATCCCCATACAACCTATTCGCCGTATTTTTTCATGGTATCCATAATTCTTACAAGTTTGTGCTATACCAGTATAAGAAAACGCATTTACAAGCTTCCGGTGGAGTGCAGTTCTACTCTTTAGGTACAACACAATAATGTAGTACCATGAGGGGAAGACAAAACCGTCTGCGGTTTCAAATGAGCAAATTCGTTCGCGAATGCTAATTGTGAATTAAACTACAGATTCAAGACCACTACCACAACAACTTTCTTCCATAAATTGTGTCCATTTCCATGGACAAAGAAGAAGCCTAACAGGAGGAAAGAACTAGGCTTTGGTCTCTGGTACTGGGTGCTTCATTTACTTTGCCAAATGACCCTCAGCAAATTATTAAACCAGTTGGTCATAGTTTCCTTAAGTGTAAAATAGGAATAAGTATTTCTAAATCCAATGAAACTATATGAAAACACTCCAAAAACTGTAAAATCACATTCACATACTTTTTGTTTGTGGTTGGAGATGTATTTACAGTGCCCACTTCATGCAGAGCCCCTTTCTCTAAGAACTGCTGGTACCTGTTACCCTTCCTAAACAGGCAGGTATAGCGATCATGTTCATGCCTTCCTCCCTTGTGACACTAGTGGACACCTGACCAAGGACACCCAATGACAGTGAGGGAACAGACCTTCTCCTGAAACTAGAGAGACTCAAAGAGTGTCCGCAGGTGGCAATCCAGAGTTCATGAGAACCTGGGATCTATAGGGGCCATTTTCAACTATGAGCATGCTGATGAGCAGAGAGAGAGTGCTAGAGAATGGAGTAGATGTGCAGAAAGAAGCGACAACAGTAAATCACAAAGTGACAGGAGACAGAAATACCTTAGTTCTAGGTCTAATTCTTAATCTAGTCCACTGTGTATATTGATTACTTTTTTCCTAGGATGTCCAGAAGATGTCCCATTTTAACCTCACAATAAACTCCCCTTGAGAGGCTTTCTCTTCCTGGCGATGAATAGAGCTTTGGCTAAAACATTAATACCACAATTGAAAAGGTCACTACCAAGTACACTGTAGATTCATTGTACCCAAAGTGAAAGTTTCCAACTGTTTTTTGTAGCTACTGAGATGAAACTCTTTCCAGATATGCGTTTTCCAATTGTAAGCTGTGGACTGGACCATGAGAGATTCGAGGACAGGCCCAATTTTCCATGCATAGCTTTACTAACTGGGTTCGAACATGCACATTAAATAATATTAGATGTTACCCTCCAAATGAATTTTCTCATTCTGGTCCTCCCTATATGAAGTTTCAGAATCCATAAAAGGCAGCACAGTATGGAAATAACATAAATTTTAGAGGTAAATCTAGGTGGAAATTCAAATTCCTCTAAAGGTGAGCTCTGTGGATTTGGTCAAGTTATTTAACCTCTCTTAGCCTCAGTTTACTCACCTATACATTGAAACATTATTTCTCTTGCAGTTTGCTGTAAGGAATAAACGGGGCGATGCATGGGAAGAGTGTGGCCTCTATCAGGTACTCAGCACAGTTCATCTCCTCCTACTCCTCACTTACCATGTGAGTCCTACTTTTTCTTTTTTAAAAAAACCCCACATAGTATCACTCCAAATTAATAAGCAGAAACTAGGAGAAGAAGGAAAAAAACAACAACTTTGACTTCTTGACCTAGTCAGCCAGAAACCTTCTTAGATTATTGTCAAAAAAGAGGAAATAGGGCTTAAAATCAGACTTTGGGCAGAAGGGACTGGAATCGAGGAGAGCACCACAGAGGCCCCATTTAATGCAGACGCACATATTTCGGTCAACAAATTACCTTCTTAGTGCAGTAACATCTGGTGCTAATACATGTCCAAGCCAGTGTGTGCTTGTGCCTGCATGTACCAGCAGGGCACAGCCAACAGAGTGGCTCTTTCATCCCATAAATTCAAGATTGACTTGTTAAGTGTATCTGCTCATTTGCATGAAGAAAACTAGAATGTTTCACATAGCAAGCAGGCCCATTGCTTCAATGTTTAGTAATAAAATCTATTAAGCTTCATAAGTTGTTATTTAACTTGTAAGAGGGCTATTTTTGACCAGGAAGCCCTATGAGAAATGTACTCCATGATATCACAGGAAATGATTTCTGAGGACTGTGATGAGTCTAACCAAATCATTTCAGACATCTCCAGCCCTGTCAGTCCATGTAATGCTATAGAAAAGCATGCGTGTTCATTAAAATGTCTGATTTCCTATGTGACAAATATAGCAAATAATCTCCTGAATGCCAGACTTCAGTGGTTATGACCAGTTTGAAGCCTAAGAGTTTGATGCATGTTTTCGGCAGAGGGTACAAAAAGAAAGGCGAGCAGAAGGATAATGCACTGCTAATTGAATATAGGAATAAGTACTCCTCATGCAACCTCAAAGGTGTGTAAGAGTCAAGAGATACTTTTCTAAAGGCTAAGATCAAGATTCTCTTCATCCACCTATGTCTAGTCTTGGTGACAGGCCCAAATAACTTTAAAGTGGATATAGCGAAATATCTATATTCTAAAAGAAAAGCTTTATTAAAAATGAGCAAAATATCAACCATACTCTAATACATTGTATCCTCATGTTAATGTTTTGTTTTTGTTTTTATTTTTGTGGTTTGGAAAAACATGATTCCATGAAGAATAAGAACAATGTAGTTATATTTATATTATTATTCTTATGCTGTGCACATTACATGCTAACTCAACATTGAGAGAAGAGGTATCAACAATGACAAATCACATTTAAGCAGGTTATTTAAATTGAAAATTTTAATAGCATACCAAAATTAATAAACCACAATCCACCCATCCATAGTTTTATACCAGCCTCTGCCTATTTAAGGTTAATTTGGAAAAGTTTTCAAGCAACTACTCTAAACCTAACCCCCTTTTCTATTTTGCTATTTGATTAGTGTTTAACTAAATAAATTTATGATATAAGCATTATGACTTTCTAAAAAAGGGCTCCCTCTCCACCCCCTAAAAAAACCCTCACTAATTTAGGTTAAAAACAAAGTAAAGGCAGCAAAAGTGTCTTTAAGTTTTGCAATAATCCTTCCAGTACTTTTGCATCCCAAAAGGCTCCAGATGTGACCAGCCACTGCAAAATGGTAAGTTGTTTATCAGCATTCCACAGTGGGAACTGGCACCTGTAATTTTACTCTTATTTTGCATCAGCATTATTAAAACACCTAAAAAATGACCAAGTGAATGTTCTGTGTAATTGCACATACACCTTTAAGGTGAAATGCCCTACTGGCTGCCTGTCGTCCTGAAGGTTCCCTTATAGCAAACAGCTTCTTTCTCTGTTGTCTGTGTAGCTATTGGCCTCCTTCTATAGGGAGTTTCTGCTGGTAGCTGTGGCTATAAAATGATGGTGAAATGTACTCGCAGCCTTTAAAGAATCAATTGTTGATCACTTTTAATACTGCAAATAATCCCGGTCCTTTTCTTTCATTCATTCTTTTTTTTTTCTTTCATCTTGTTTGTTGTTAATAGTCAGTCGTAGCTAAGAAAGGGGCCCCCTGTTCACCTCAGTCTGGGGTGAATGTTTAAGAAATAAACATATTTAGATCCTGTGATGACAATTAACCACTTTGTTAGGCCATAGATCCCACTTCACCCTTACCTTCTCTTTCTAACCCTGGGGCTCTGTTACATCCTGCCTACAGTTTTCCTAGCTGCCTGCTGCAGCCTGTTCCCATCTTGCCGGTGGTTTAGAAACCTGACAAGCTGCCTTTTGCTTGCTGGCACTTTAATAATGCAGACTCTTGGAACTTCACTTTTGCTCAACTGCTGATTTCTAACCCTATATGGCAACAGACTATAATTTGGTACTGAAGTAAAATCAACCCAGGCTAGAAGTTGGCTTTTTAAAAGTTCCTTTTCTTTGTTCCTATAAAATGATTTCCCATTCAAATGCTTGAAAACAGGTCGTTTTTTAAAAGTATTAGGTAAGGTCATTGTGTACCTATTAAAAAGAGACAAGTGGGGAAACTGAGGAGCAGAGGGTTTAAGTGACTCATCTGGCATTGTAGAGTGAGTCATCACTTGAAGTTGGGACTCAGTGTTCCTGACAGTTGATGGTCAGCACAGTATACTTGATTATGTTACCTTTGGAGTTAGAGCTCCATAGAATTCTCCTTTCTGGATGTAACTTGCGCTTTAACTAGTTTTGTTTCAGCTTCTTATTGATGGTGATTAAACATGCATTTATACATTAAAATAACCTTAAGACCAAGGACAGTCTAGATAAGTTACACAGGAACTTAGAATTGCTGCTTGCTGTGCATAAGCATCCTGAAGTTTAGAGTGCTGAGAGTACCCAGGAAAACCTGGGCTATCTTTATTTCCTGAGTTAGTTGTTAAATTAGCTTTAGTGTCAGTGACGGTCAAAATGTTTACAACCATCCAAAATAACTTACTGCAGAATAAACCTTATACCTCTAGCAGTTCACCAATATATTGCTCAATGTTAGGAGAGTCTCTTACCAAATATGCAAGACTGTGAAATGAGTAGGTGTATGGGAAGACAGAAGGATGTGGAGTAGTTATATCCATGCTCTAATGTGAGTAAGGCCACATGCATGACCAGCCAGATGAGAGTGACCACAGTGTCCCAGTGAGGGCCATGTCAGGCTGCTTTAATGTTTCTTAACTTATGGGGTCCCTCGTTAAGCATGCCTCTCTTCAACAGAGATGGGAGCTTGATAACCCTAGTTTTTTGCATGCCACTTCATTTTAAAAGACTATCTTTCAAAATTGGGAAGAACTTCCATTACTTGAGATCTCAAAGATAAGTTCTTTAATAGGTAATAGAGTATTTTCTAATGCTATTAGTTATTTTAAAGAAAGTGAGACTTGAAAGCTTAAACCCAAATATCCTTCTGGTTTGGATGCAGAGGTAAAGACCCTTACCTTCCCCAGCATAAGCTCTCAGTGGAACAGAGTCCCTTGGGGAGCATAGCAAAGTCTAGAGAGAACCAGGATATCCCCCTGAATCAATCAGAAACCCTTGGAGGAGTCCTAGAACCACCTGTCTCTAATTAATCTCCTCTACTGTATTCCCTCAGCACTTACACAGTCATAATTATATTTATGATTGTAATTGTATTATATTACAGTTTAGATCCCCTTACAATAAATACCATCATAGTGAAAACCCCACTATTTTATAAAGATTTCCAGGGAAGCAGTCCTAGCTGATCCTGAGAGAAGTCTTGTGTTCTAAAAATCAATCAATCGATAAACCAACGAACAAGGGATACCCTTTTCATTTGTCTGGGTTCAAGTGTATGTTACACCCTAATGCTTGGCATAGTGTCTCAAAAACAACCTGTTTCGTGAGCTGTGAAGGCAAATGTAACCTTCAAGTTTGTGGCACAGGTTCAAGGCAATAGTCAGCCCTGTGAACAGGAGAGTGAGCCGACCACGGATCCCAGGATTCTAACAAGACATATTACTAAAAACCCACCTTGTTCTGAGCATGAAACAGAGCCAACTGGGCATTTGATTCTGATCGACAGATTTTATATATGGCAGTTTGAACCAGTGAACCCTACTCCCTAATCATAACCACTAGAATCACTTGTCAACCTTTTAATCAATCATTTATTTAGAAATGTTGTACACATGGAGCCATGTAAAGAAGGGAAGTATTTGTAAACAAACTATGCCAGAACTGAGAAACCTATTGCAACAGTTTAATATGTGTATCATTAGAGAAAGCAGATTTCACTATAAATAAAGCTACTCCTTCTTAAATGCTTGACAGGTGCCTGCAGATGTCAACTAATCAAATCTACAGTTGAAGAAACTGATGCTGTGGGAAGTTTAATTTCTTTAAGCACATCCAGTTAGGAAATGATAGAGAGAGAATTCAAAGCCAGAGCTGATCTTCATCATTACAATATCCTCCTTGCACTACAGAAAACCACCTGCCCAACAATTGAAGACCATGTGGGGAGAAGTATTCAGTCCCCTTAATCAATCATGGCCCACAAATTGATGACAATGGAAAATAATCTAATTGGACATAATTATAGAAATCCAGGAAAAATAAATAATTTAAGGGCATGCCCTACAGGCTTCAGTAAAGATGATGGTGGTCTGACAGAAAAGAAGGCTATGGAGGTTAACATTAAAATTAAATTATTGAATTGCCAATGGAATTATAAGATTATTAAATACATTATCCTTTCTATACTAATCTTCTTATTATATGTCTCTATTTTTATTTATTTTTTGCCTTTTTTAAAGGCCCATTTTTAAAATTCAATCTTTATTGTATTTTTTTCCATTACCACTTAGCCCCCTCATACCCCCTCCCCCCAGCAATCACCACGCTGTTGCCCATGTCCATGAGTCCTTTATCCTATTTGCTCAATCTCTTCACTCCCTCACCTCCCCTTTCACTAGCTGTCATCCTGCTCTCCAGAGTTAGTCACCATTTTCCTTTTTAGTTCTGTTTATTCATTCACTTCCACATATGAGTGAAATCATATGGTATATGTCCAAAGGAAGGGGCTAAGATCCCCAAGATCTCTAAGAAGAGGGATTGCTGCAACAAGCAATAAAACACAACATCTGGAGAAGACTGAGCCCAAATCCCAACTGTCCTACTTAGTAATACATGACTTTAAGCAAGTTTTACAGCCTTTCCAAACCCGTTTCCTTACTAATAAAATATTACTATGATACTACTTATTAATAAAATGACCCTATGATACTACTAGTATGTAGTTCATAGGACTATTTTGAGTATTAAATGACAAATTGCAAAAAATCACACTTGGTGCATAGTACATGTTGAACATTATTTAATTATTTTTAATAGTTATTTAATTACAAATTAAAATTTGACATACATTTCTCTCTTATGAGACTCATTTTTTTATTATATCACTCTCATCAGAGGAGAGAAGCTATTTTCTCTTAAAAAAAGATAAATTAATGATTATGCAAACTTCATTCTTCAACATTTTTAAAAGATTTTTGGACTTTGTAGGTCATTCAGGAAATAACGCCAAAATTAGAGTAAGGCTCCTAACATTATTATTGTAGTTGATGGTTTTCCTCAAAGTTGAAAACTTACAATAATTTATTCAAGGAAATTATCATTGGGGCTCTAAAATCCCTTCAGATTCATATCGCTAACAAGAAAAAAAGACATCAGGAGCTTCAGATAAATAATAAATGGACCTGTGGTTTTAGAAGATGCTTGAGTAACACTGTCTTCAAAGTTCTCAAGAATTAAAAGAATAAAACAAATTTAAAAGGTGGGGTATTTGCACTGTTGAAGTGCCCCCTTTACTGCCCAAATCACCTACCCTGGAAGGTCTTCCTGAGCTTGTCTTGCCACAGGAGTCACCCGGCCCCACACATCACTTTGAACACGATTCAAACAGCAGTTATTACACAAATACCTTGGGTTTTGGTTTGGTTTGGCTTGGTTTGGCTCTTATTTCACCAGTTATAATTGAAATAGAGTTTTTCCCTAAATAATTGAAATAGAAATATGCTAATATTCTGTTTATCTGTTCGAAATCTCTCCCAATAACTTCAGCCAAACAAACAAAAACCCCAAACTCTTCAATGTGGCATTGCAGGCCGTTTATGATGCTTTCTTCTCCAGGCTGAGCTTTTTCCATTCCTTCCCCACCCACACCTCCTTTCCCCAGGCCCTCCCTTTGTATGTTGCAAAGGTGAACAGTCCAGCTATGTTCCTTCCGCTCTGGTCCAGGACCTGTTGTTTCCTTGTGGGAATGTTGCCTCCACCCTTCCCTTCCCCCAACACTCACTTTCTCTGGAAAGCCTTCCTAGACCTTCCTCCCTCAGGAAGGGGTGGGGTGACTTCTGAAAGTGTTCTCTCACATCCAATATATTCCCCAATATACACTTAGCACTCTGAGTTGAAATGCATGTTTTCTGGTCCTTCCCTACTAGACAGTAAGCTCATTCAGGGCAAGTACTGGGTCTTGCTCATGCTATAGCTCCTGCTTTTGCCCATCTGCCTGGCAGATAAAAGACCCTTAGTAAGTATCTGTTGAAAAGATGAATCTGGATCTATAGACTTAAATTCAACAAATACAATATTACCTTTCAAATAATAAAGGATATATAACATATGGAGAAAACACTGTCTTCTTGCCAGCTGGTGTGAGAATTCCTTTGTAGGAAGAGGTTTGCTTTGCTATAAATACTCTGATAAGCCTGCAACGTGGGGTAGAAGCAAAGCTCCTGCTGGGCTCTAGGCTTTGTGCAGATGAAAAAGATTCTGCCTAATAGAGGAGAGAGAGCAGGCAGATGGAAGGCCAAGGGCTTCCTGGACGAAGAGGTCAAAAAAAAGATGATTCCAGCTCATAGCTCAGCTATAATGGGACTTTGGGAGAAAATGCATAATGGGCGCTTTATTAAATTGTTTCCTATGTGGTGTGTGACAGAAACTCTTTCCTCCATCCATCCTGTTAAATCTTCAGTAGGCTTACTTTGATAATGATTCTATATAAAATGTCCTGTGATTTGGGAAGATCAAAGAAGACGAGGAGGGTATCTTGAGGTTATTACACATTTTTGAAAAGTGTATATCTTCCTGAGTCTCTCCATGGACTTCCAAAAATTTCGGTTCCTAAGAGCTTATAAAGTGGAGGTACCAATAACCTGAAGCTGTCTTTAGATCACATGGATCTGCCCTTCTTCCTTGGGAGACAGGAATCAGCCAGGATCAGCTGGCTTACTTGGTTATATCTTGAGGATATAAATCCATCCCAGGCTACCATGCAACTATATATAACCCAGGGTTACTCTGAAGAGTTATTTTGTGCTAAGCACCTGGAAGTGTAGAGACATTGGAAAAGTTTGGTGAAGTGGCTTTTGCATGAAACAATTGTATTGAAGTAATAGGAGACTGAGTTGGGGGAGGTGAATTTGGGAGGCTGCGCATTGTATTGCAACGGGGGTAAGAGGCAGAAAAGAAGAGGTCTGCTATAGTGTGGGTCTAGTGGCAGGCCAGAGAGAGTTGGGCAGAGAGGCCCTGTTGACTAGAGAGAGGGTTTATGAGAATATACCATGAGCAGGGTGCAGTGTAAAACCTTCCTTGATCTTCTTTTCAAAAACTTGAGTAAATTTTACATGACCGAGTAACGTCTTTGGTTTGAGTAGACTATATCTCATACCACCACTGCTTATAAGTGACTTGAGAGTGACCATAAGGACTACACAGAAAGCTTGGGGAGGGGCCAAATAGAATAGTATTTATTCCATGATTCTTTTTCTTCTCAGATCGCAGAAAAGTCCTCAGTTGCTCAGAGTTCCCCAGTTTTCAACTTATCCTTAAGACTATTTTTTTTTTTTTCAGGAGCTTTGATCATCACCACTCCAGGCTTTGCATTGAGACAGGTTTAGAATCAGTATTGGTTTTCCTCCCCCGCCTAGTCAGCTTGCCTGGGTGGCAGCTAGTGGAGCCGGGATATTGGAGTCCCTTGAGGCACAAGAGATGTGGGAGCTGGAACTCTTCTGCTCTCTCAGGGGAAAAGAATGCTAACTACCTTTTGCCTGACCTCAAGTCAAGAATGTGCCTTCAGTGACTAACTGAAAATAACTTAGATTCAGATTTAAGGCATATCTAAAAATATTGAAAAATCATTTCCTTTTAAAGAACAGAAAATATTATACAAGGGTTAAAAGGCTTTTAAGTCAGGGGATACCATAAAAGCATAGGTCAATGTTAGAACCAGGTGGATACTAACTTAAGGCAAAACTAAAAATATAAAGAGCTTTGTAGTTTGTTACCATTTGGCGCTAGTAGTGTTCAAAATAATTTTAATTGTTAAGAAGAAGGAAAATCATGAATCCAAGATAAAAATAAAATATTGTTTGCTAAAATAGTGGTTTAATAAAAGTTTATTTGTTTTTATTTAAAAATTTTGAAGCACATAGTAGTTACCTTGAATAAATGTTGCTGTTAACCTCTGGCTGTAAAATGATGTTCAATAATGAGAAGAGGCATAATAACAGAGAAAATTTTGTAATACAAATAAAGATGTTTAGGAAGGCTGCATAAGAGGTGAGACATCTTCACTAGCCAAAGAAAGATGCAAATTAAAAATTTACCTAAAATAAAATAGGAACCCATTTTATTAGAAGTAAAGCAAAATAAAGACTTCAGCCATCCAAAGTCACACACTAGTGATTTAATTGGAAAGGTCTTTCCTTATAAACAGGATTAATTCCAATTAATGGAAAATACAAATTATGTTTATAAACACTAACAAAATGCTATCATCCTACAGCATATTATTTGCACAGCATCTATCCTATAAGACATTTTATGAAAGACAAAGGTTCATTAATTTTGCTAATTCTCCATTTTATGGATGAAGAAACTGAAGCATAAAGCATTTAGAAAGCACGCCACTACAGGTTTCCAGAAAAGGTGAAGAAATTCTCTCCCTCTTAGGTCTTTGTTCGTGATTTTCCCCCAAGGGGGAAAAATTAAATTCAACAAAATGAAAAGGAGAAAGTTTTCTAAGTGTGTATCAGCAGCAAGCTATAAGAGGTGTGGAATTGAAAGTAAATAAATATTTACAGATTGCAAAGACAAATTCCCTTCTCTCTGGTCCTTCTGTTAAGGCACAGATTCAAGGTACTCTGTCTTATCCAGAGGAAAATCTTATGTTACAAAGCTGTTAGGTTTGTAGCTTCCAACATCCTCTTTAGCACTTTGTAGATATTTAGAATCCTTGGAATGGGCAAAGTTTATGCCATTGTTGACACCACCAACCACAATGTGACATGTCAAAGTGGGGTTCCTTTATGGAGGTCCGCCCTGAAGTTATAGGGCCAGCTCTGCCCTTGACCTGCTGCACTGAGACTGAGATCTCAATTAGAAAAAACCCACAGCCCAGCAGGTAGGATCAAAAGGCTGTCTGACCAACCGTAAGAAAAAGATACCTGCTGAGATTCTCTATGAGCAACCTAGAGGCCATTGTTGTGAGTGTCCCAGGTTGTGTGTGTGTGTGTGTGTGTGTGTGTGTGAGAGAGAGAGAGAGAGAGAGAGAGAGAGAGAGAGAGAGACACATGCACGCACTCACGCACGCACGCTAGCTTAAGGGACCTTTGTGGTTGCTCCCTGCCTTCCAGAGGAGCTCCTTCGTGAATTACCCAGCAGAGCCTAGGACAGGAAAGGAGTCCAAATGATGTGGTTGGCAAGGAAGGAGGGGCTGGGTCACAGGGGGCCCCCCCCCCTCACTGTTCTCCACACTGAAGAGCTCAGATTTCACCCAGAAGGCATTTGGGAGCTGCTGAAGATTTTTAGCAAAGAAATGCATTTAAGAACTATCATTCTGACTGACTACAACATGGAGCAAAATGAACAATGCCTTGTTCATCATTGTAGGGCAGTGTCTGGAACAAAATATGTAGGTGCTCAACAAATATCTGTTGACTGGATGAAGGAATGAATAAATGATTGAATGAATAATTTCAGTGGGGGAGAAAGAAGAGTCTGTCAAAGAGCTCACTTTGTTGAAGGTTGCCAACAGTACCTTAATCACAAGGCAAATGAGATTTCTTAATGTGTAAGAAAGGGTAACACTGCCTGCTACAAAGGATGGATTATGCCTTTTGGATGCTTTCATTACAGTGGAGGAGGCAGAAACAAAGACAATTAAGTAAACTGTTAACCAGTTGTGATTGGTATCATGAAAGAAACCAAGGGCCAAGACAGGGAATGACAAGAGACCTATTTAGAGCATATGATTGATGAAAGTCTCGCTGAGAATGTGTTATTTAAGCTGAGCCCCGAAGGAGGAGAGGAACTATGTGAAGAACCAAGCTTTACAGCAAGAGGAATAGCTGATGCAAAGGCTCTGAGGCAGAAAAGAGGTCATTTTGCTCCAAAAACTGCAAGAAGACCAGAGCAACTGGAACTCAAAGTCTGAGCAAGAAAATAACAGAGACAGGGACCAGATAGATCACTCAGGGCTGGGAGATCAGGAATCAGACAGTTTTGTCCAGCCAACAATTTTCCCTGTCCCAGCAGGAGGAATGAAAGGAATCTAAGAGAACTGACAAGCAACAGGAAGTATGAGAATTTCAGACCAGATTTACTGTAGGCTTTCCCGGAAGGGATCACCATAGCTTAGAAGCACTCCAGAGGGAAAGGAGTTCGGGGAATGAAGACAAAGACTTCAACTTTATCAAAGGAGACCCTTTGGAAGTCAGACTCCTGAGCAACCAGCCTTTGTCCCAGGAAAAGCCTCACTCACCTGCCTCATTGTAAGGGAAGGGTTTCAGTTTTTTCATTTTTATTCAATATTATAGACCACCCCAAAACAAAACTGACAGAGAGAAAAATGTGAAAGATAAACAAAGAAGGGAAAATGTTGCCAAGAATGTGCAGAGTGCAGGGAGGTGGGGAAAGCAAGTTAGTAAAAGAAGAACTACCAGCACTTTTTGCCCTGGCTCCATGCTCCCCCTCATCCTCATCCTAATGGAAACGAAACTGCCTGTGTGTGGCATTATGGGCCCCAGAGGAAAGCGAGGTTATTTGTTTTGTTTTTGTTTTTTAATCTCCTATCCTCCTTGAATTTGATGTCTATTTTGCTCCTGAGTGATGGTACACCTACATAGGAAGTTTCTCTTACAGTGGGGAGAATGTTTTCTTTTATTCTCTTTGATAATTCCTGATTAAAGTTCCTTCACATTTTGCCTGAAGCTCTTTAGTTCCATAACTCGTCAAGGAAGAAACATTTTGTAGCTGAAAACAGATGGGATCCCAGTAGTAGGAGGAGGAAGTGTGTATCCCCTATGAACTGGGAAAGCCTGTGGGATGGACTTGTTGTGTCTTGGGTACCTCTGACTGGTACTTCCTCCCTGGAACACATTTACATTCAGCACAAGAAATGTGGGGGAAATCCTAGAGCCACCATTCAACAAGTTATGTAAATGGGTCAAAAATAACTTTTCTATAACTCTGTGTTTTTCCAAGATAGATGATCATTTATGGGTCATGAAATCAATGTATAGGCTGGACTATCATTAATTAAAAAGAAATAGAATAGAATAGAAAACAATAGAGTTCTTTAATAAGGGTTAAATATGTTCTATGAAACTATTTTCAGATATGTGTATGTATACACGTACACATACCACACACGTGTTTACTGGTCATGATGTCAAATGCACTGTATATTGTGGGTAGCGATCAAAGAAGTTTGAAAAATACTAATAACTCAGTTTCTAGCTCCCATTCCCACTCAGAAGTAGGAAAAATATTGAAATTGTGCATTCAATGCTACTCAGCATCTTTCAGTTTCAAAATGTCTATTTTGAGAGTATTTACGTCCGTTTCCCCCTCCCCTTTACTTCCTTCTCCTCCTCTTACTCGTGTTTCTCCTTCCTTCCCTAGTCTAGTCAGTCCCAGTGTCAGTGCTTGGACTTAATGGTATTAAAACTTCAAGGAGACCAACCAACCAACAGTAAACCCCCAACTTACCAAGAAAGGGAAAGACAACAGGAAATGTATTTTAAAATAACACTCCACACCATATATATAACCTGAGACTCAGATTTCCTTATTTGTTAAATGTGCTGAAGATCGAATAAACTTAATATTTAAATGCTTTAATGATACCTTTTAGAGAGAGGATAAATATGAAATCTTTTGTTCTTTGGGCTCTTATATGGCTCAAAGAATTTCTCTAAGCCAGCTCCTTATTCTCTGGGAACTCAGGCTGGGGTATGGATGTGTATGGTACATAGAAACAGCTAAATGAAAACAAATCAATACATCAGTGGAGTGGAAGGTATTTATATCATACTCAGGTCAAGTGCATTTTATGGCCCATGGCCAGAGGTCTAAGATTCCTCAACTGATGAATCCCCCAGGAAACTAGCTCTAACACGTTCATATATTTTTTAAAAGTGCTGTATTCAAGTAAATTGCATGGGTACAGCCCTAAGCAAAATTGGTGAAACATCTGTCCCTGAGCCCCCTGACTGACTGCCCTGCTCCCTCCTTCAGAGCCCGCTGACAGTCTTCCCATTGAGTGCATGATTGTCCCCATGCTCTTTTCACAACCTAACCCCCAGCCACCCTTAGAAGATTCTAATGGCATGTAAAATAATGGACCCTTTAACAAAACCCATTCTCACTGAAGTGTTCCTGTGAGTATATGTGCGTGTGCATGTATGTATGTGTGTGTATATATATAAATATTTTTCAAGAAATTTCCAACACGATCAAGGGCAAGAAACCTATAAGAACCTCAATTTAGCTTCTTAGCATGGCTTAGCAGGTGCGGAGTGGAGTGGAAGGGGAAGAGGGCCTGAGAGCCCATCGCCTGGCCTCCTGCTCACAGGGCATGTGCTTCCCAGCTGAAGACCCTCTGCTCTGGCCCTGAAGCAACTGAGATTGAGAAAGATGCCTCCACCCTCACCCCCCCAGGTCATTAAGCCTTAATCTGTCCCCGACTTAATGGCTGTATTGGTCAGGTTTCTCCAGAGAAAAAGAATGGAGATAAATATATATATTATATATACATACATATATATTTATATTTATATATACGTACATAAATATATTTATGTATACATGCACACACACAAAGTCAACCAATATAAATATATATATACACACACATATATGTATATATACACACATATATATGTCAAAGAGAGAGATTTATTTTAAAGAATTTGTTAACGTGATTATGGAGGCTAGCAAGTTCAAAATCTGTAGTGTGGGCCAGTGGCCAGAGACTCAGGGAATAGCTGATGTTACAGCTGAAGACTGTCTTTCTTCTTGCTTGAATTTCTTCTTGCTTGGGGAGGTCAGTCTTTTTTCTTTTCTTTTTTTTTTAAATACAGGCTGTCAACTGATTGGATGAGGCCCACCCACATTGTGGATGGCAACCTACTTTACTCGAAGTCAACCAATTTAAATGTAAATCTCATCCACAACTCCCTCACAGAAACATCCAGAGTGATGTTTGACCAACTATCTGGGCACTTTATGGTTCAGCCACGTTGAAATAAAGTTAACCATCGCAATTGCTACTGCCAGAGCAACCCTTCTCCAACACGCCAACCTACCCCAACTATTGTTCAACTCTGTCACTCTATCAAAATTCCCAGATTCAAATGTTATATTTTAGCACATTCCAAGTTATTCAAAAGTTTTAATATTTTTTCATGGTTGTAATTCTTTCTCCTTATATGATACATAGAAGCATTATAATAATGTATTGGAGGAAAAGATGGTTACATCCAGTTGTTCTCAACTTTTTTGCTTTCAGGGTCCTTTTACACTCTTAAAATTTAAGACTGTGAAAGAGCTTTTGTTTTCATGGGTCATAGCTCTAGATGCTATGCTTTAGAGCAATATATATATGTGTATATATAATGTTAGAAATGAAAAATGAGACATTTAAAAATATGTTTCTGAATTTTCTCTCAAAATAATAATGCTAACAAATGTGTTAGCATAGATAAAATATTCTTATAAAAATAACTGTTTTCCAAAACAAAAATAAATGGTGAGAAATATATTACTCTTTTGCATTTTTGCAGATCTCTTTAATGCCTGGCTTAATAGAAGATGTAAGAATTCTCACATAAGAGCCTGCATTTAGCCTGTTCTGCTATGTTGTTTTGGTTAAAATATATGAAGAAAATCCAGCCTCACACAAAGATTTAGATGGAAAAGAGAAAACTTGCACCACACTTTGAAAACCACTGGTTTCATAGAACTACCTCTTCCTGTAAGGCCCCAGATCCTGGTCTGTACTCTCTCAGTAACCAGCTGTGCTACCTTGGACAAGTCACTAAACCATTCTGGACGGCAGCTTCCTCATCTAAACATGGGAAGGAATTAACAAATTGCCAAACACCTACCATTGGCCAGGGACAGTGTATATAGCAATTAATTGAATCTTCATGACACCCTACAATCTAAGCTGTTTTGTGGTGATAAGTGCTTAATATATGAGGAGGAACTGGTCCAAGGTCACCACATTTACAGGATGGGGCACTGAGCCCCAAAATGACATATACCAGTCTAATCTATTGCCTGTGCGGACCAATGCACACCCCTATTACTTCTTTCCTATGGAGAATGGTGATTTGGCATGAGATACTAAACCAGGTACCTGCTTTTTCCATAAACCCCTCTACTGATTTAATACATTTTTTTCCTTAATGTATGCTGCAAAGTATATTCAATAAAGTGTGGTTGGCCTTAAATTACTGGTTTCTGTTTTGGGCTCTCCTGTTCCTCCACCCCAGGGCATATAGAAGGGGTGAAAGAAGAAGCAGGAGTCTGGGGAAATAAGGGCAGGTGAGGGAGGGGAAGAAGCAAAGCAGAAAGGAAGAATTAAATTTAATTTTGAATAATGAGGTAGGGTGCGCCAGACGTAAAGGGGAGGGATTAGGGTTAGCCACGCCCATGAAAGTGAGCGGCTTAGGGTCAGCATGCTGGTCGTGGGGGAGGGGGAGCCGTGGGGAGGCCTGATTTGTAGTAGTTGCCAATTTCCATGTATAAATACTTCTTCCATGGCCAACTTCAAGCTACCAGCCCAACGTCAGAACAAGTTGTTTCCCGAGACACACAGTTGGCTTTCGAGAGCCAGTGCCAACACAAGCTTCAGTTTTACAGCAAAAGGAAGAAACTGATGCTTAAGAGTCTAAAGGACTTGATCATGAACATACAAGAACAAATACATGCCTGTTACACTAAATAAAGTAAATTTCAGATTATATTTAGTATAAACTCCATCACATAAAAAAATGCATCTGTTTGTAAATTAACTGTATGTAAATAATAGAAAAAAGTCCAGCCAGCTATACACCAAACTATGCATACTGATTTTTTTTTGGCGGGGGGAGGAGGGAAGGGAATGAAATATGAATAAAGATGATAAAGAATTTTATTTATTTATTTTCTATATTTCTGTATTTTAGTTTTTCACGATGAGCATGTAATTATGCCTTCCTTGTATAATTTAAAATAAAAGTCTCTTTTTCAAAGAGATTTAAGGATATGAGAGACATTTTATTAGGTAGCCTTAACACATAGGATTAAAATTTTTCAGTAGTGGCCTTCAGAGGGGGCTGGCAAGCGTCAGAGACTGAGAGAAAGAGTTTGAGAGAGAAAAAACTGTATTGATGTAGTACCTCCTCTGCCAGGTCCCTTAGCAATTCTCTCTTCAAATAATTTCTCTCCAGTGGTTAAACTTGAAGTATTGAGCATAAAATGTCTTATATTCTCTGGCTAATTGGAAAGGCCAGTCACTTCTTGAGTAGACTAATATTAAAATGAACCTTGAGTCCCATATATAAGCCAGGGCCCAGGTCTTATTTTGTCAATACTTACTGAACCACTTAGCTCCATTGGCTAAATCTGGGGTCAGCACAAAACAAGCTCCAAATTGTTAACCTCTTATTCTCCAGGTATGTACTTGTGTGCGTTGTGAGTGTGTGTATGCACAAGTCTGTGGATGTGTTGGTGGGAGTGTTTTTGATGACTGAGGCTGAGTAAGAGAAAACAGAAAGACATCCCTCCAAGACAGTTTTCTCATATGTTTCACAAATTAATGACTAACTTGACCTGACAAATTGTTCTTGAAAAGGTAAGAGTCATCAATACCTTAACATAGCTTAATTTAGCCAGTCAACTGTCTTGTTTTTATCCTTACAACAAAAACTTAAACAGTAAAAAAAAAATTCTTAGAGAGGAAGGGTAAGTGTTTTATCGTAGTATGGGACACCAAATTTGGGTGGGAGGATGGATCTCTCAAGTGGTGTGGCAGGAAAGGCAGCCTGGATGTGAACCGGGTGTTTGCCATTGCTAATTTTGCTTCCTAGGGTAAATTTCTTAACCTCTCAAATGCCAAATTTTCTCTACCACAAAATTAGGATTGTATAAATTGCAGAGTTGTTGTAAAGACATATATGCAAAGCACCTGAGTAGAGCTTGATATATAGTGATTGTACAATAAATAGTAGTTATAATTGGACAGAAAGAAAGGGTAGCAGAAAAAACTTGAGGGAAACACTCTGAATCAAGATACATTTAAATAAGCTTCAACTCTATAAATACTGTATTTTGTCATGTACCTATAATACTTTGTATCTGTTCCTGTGTTTTGTAATTATTTGTTACATAAAATTTCTTATACCACAATATGTTTAAAAATAAATGCTAAAATTCCTTCATAATACAAAAAACAAGTATCTAAATATAATTCAATAACTAATTGAATTAAAAATTAAAATGAAAGCTTTTTTTTCCCTGAAAGTTTGGGCCGAAAACATGGGTGCACATTATACATGGAAAAACACATTAACTTTTAATTTAAGCATGTAGAGTTTGGATTATCACTCTGAAAATGGAGTACTTAGGTAGTAATAGGTATACATGGAGCTGAATGGTATTGAAAGGGATGTGGAAAGAAGACAAGGGAAACGCTATTCTGTCGTCACAGAGGGACCCTACAGTACCTGTCTCTCAAAGGTAAGTCTACAGTCAAGAGGAGACGGAGCACGGACAATGGATGTGCACCATACCCTTTTAACTCAGAAGACAACTCCAGTGGGTAACCCAGAAAAGTTGGTCCCCAATTACATCTTTCTAAAGCAAGAACAAGACATGTGAATGTGTTCTCTGCCTCACCCATAAATAGCAATGATGGTACTGATAAGAAATTAAATGAGGGAAGCCAGTCCTCCTTGGGAACCCTTAATTCAAATAGAGGGCATTTGCACTGAGAAGAATGGAATGTGGGAAAGGCAGAGCCCACAGACAGCAGGGAGAGATTAGTTTCTGTCATCCATCAGTCATCGCTGACACTGGGCATTTCTGAGATTGTCGTGATGGTCAAGGAAAAAGCCTTAGAGGAGAAAATGAATCCTTTGGAAAGATGTGAGGTTGCTAAATCCGGAAGCCAGAGGAGGGGTTTGAAGGAGGAGCGTAAGACTGGAGGGATGGGAGAGTAAGATTACTCAGACAGGATTTTGGACTGACTGAAGCAAAGAGAGGAAGGAAAATGAGTTTGCAATAGCTGAGGTACAGCTTGACACTGGTGAGGGTGGTGTGATGATGCTGATGAGGATGATTCCCAAGATTAGAAAGAGTAGAACATTCAACTACCCTTACAGCTTACAAATTACTTTCACGTTCATCCTTTCACTTATTTCTCCCCATAGTGCCCTGGAGGTACATAGTGATGGTAAACAAATCATCAGAATTCACCAACTGAATGCATTAAAAAAACCCAAACAACTGTCAGTATCGGAACTGGCATGGGTGAAAAGAAGGCTGGGGGTGGAGGGTGGAGAGTTTCTAAACCATTTCAGATTCATCACCACTTTAAATGTGTTCTTAAGTGTCTGGCGAAACAAAGATTTTGCAAGAGCAGTTAACTATTTGGTTTTTCTAGGACCATGAATTAGCTAAAAAGTGGCCCTTTGTATCATTCAAGGAGATGCTCCATATTCCAGGTGGCCATGGCGAACATTCATCGTCTCCAACAACGCTCATCCAACCCAGGAAAACGGTCTCTGGACGCGGGCCATTTGCCCCCGTCTACTAAACATTATTGTAAAATACTTGAAAATCTAAATTAAAATAGTTGCTGTAAAAGCAGACATAAAAAATTAAAATGGCAAGGACAACTGCTAGAAAAAGCACTGTAGATTCGACAAATTACATTTAACTCCACATTAATTCTCTGAAGGAATTTAACACAACTTCTCTCATTCTGACTCAAAAATTAATTTCTGTATATTGTCCTTGAGATTTGGATTGGGAATGAAAAGGAGGAAACTGTTGAAAGTGTGAAGATTTTGTATGAATTAATCAACCAAGAGTTCAGACACTGGGGACTGAAGATTAAACTTTACAGTTTAGAAACCCAAGGACAGTACTTTTTCTTGTGAGTACATCTCACATCAAAAAAAAAAAAAAAATCTCTGCTGATATATAGATGTCTCATTTACAACATTGGAGTGAGGAGGTAATCTTTGTGATGGCCCATTGAGAAGGTACAAAGACATTGAACAATTTATAGAAAAGTCAAGGAGGAGTCCAAATTAGAATAATATGGCCCCAATGCTGGCATTATCTGCATCCTAGATGCAAAGATAATTTGACCCTTTTGCCCATTCATGTGAAAGCCTAGAGCAGATGAGACATTTCAGCATTAAAAACGTAGGGGCAGAAAGTTATTATCAATAGGGTTTTGGTATTCAAGAAGAAACTTTGAAAACCATAGTCACTGCTGTGTTATTTTTTATTATTATTGTATTTTTCCATTACTATTTATCCCCTTTATCCCCTCTTCCACCTCCACCCACCCCAACCTGCCCTCTCCGCCACCACAGTCACCCCACTGTTGTCCTTGTCCACGAGCCCTTTTTCTCTTTTGCTTGATCCTCCTACCCCCTAACCCTGCCTCCACCCCAAGCTGTCAGAATGCTCTCTATCTGTGAGTCTGTCTCTATTTTGCTTGTTAGTTCAATTTGTTCTTTAGATTCCACACTTGACTGAAATCACATGATGTTTGTCTTTTCTGATTGGCTTATTTCACTTAGCATAATGTTCTCCAGATCCATCCATGTTGTCCCAAAATGTAAGAGTCTCTTCGTTTTTCATGGTCAAGTAGTAATTCATTGTGTAAATGTACCCTAGTTGTTTTATCCATTCATCTACTGATGGACACTTGGGCTGCTTCCAAATCTTGGCAATTCTAAATAACACTGCAAGGAACTTAGGGGTGCTTACATTCTTTCAAATTAATGTTTTGGGTTTCTTCAGATAAATCCCCAGAAGTGTGACTGCTGGTCATAAGACAGTTCCATTTTTACTTTTTTGAGGTAGCTTCACACTGTTTTCCACAGTGGTTGCACCAGCCTGCATTTCTATTTCTCCAAAGAGGACATACAGGTGACCAATAGACATCTGTTACTTCTGGCTACTGCTGACAGCCTGTTGAAGCTGTCAGCCACTGCTTGAAAAAATTCAGTCTGGCCCTGGCCACATGGTTCAGTTGGTTGGAGCATCAGTTCTTACACCAGAGGCTGTGGGTTCCAGTCAGGATACATACCTAGATTGCAGTTCAATCCCTGGTTGGGGTGCATGCAGGAGGCAACAAATCAATGTTTCTGTTTCACATTGATGTTTCTCTCTCTCCTTCTCTCCTCCTTCCTCTTTCTCTAAAATTAAAGGAAACAGGTCCTCAGGTGAGGATAAAAAAAAGAATTCAGTTTGCAGAATAAGGTCAAGTACAAGGCCTGCATTTAGGTCCATCTGCCCTGGTCCTCTTCAGGCCAAGTCAGAAGTACCCTGTGGGACTAAAATATGGATTAGCCTACAGGCCTCCCTGGATGGTGAAGAGATTCCTTTATAAGAATTACCTATTTCAGATATCAAGGAGTATCTGAGCCTTTTCCAAAGCAAAATCTCTATTAAAATATGTTTAAGTAAATGAACCTATAGAATCTGCCAGTCTTTATCACTTCCAAGCACAGGTTGACTTATGAAATATTCCAGAATACCACATACTGTGGTTAAGAGTTGGATTTCCTATTCCATACAGTGAACAAACTTTACATTTCTGTTGTACAAAATAGAGTTGGTAAACTTGACATAAAAGGAAGGCCAGGAGTAATTCCTTCTGTTTTAGACTTTAAGGCCCTTGAGAGCATGGTGATGTTTTTCCCTGCACACCCCTCTAAGACTCTCATATTGTTTGGTCTGTGGTAGATATTTTTAAATGTATTCAATCAACAATTATTAGACACCTCCTCTGTGGTTACTCATGTTGAAAAAGAAAAGTGTAAGATGTGATCTTTGCCAATGACTTCACAGTAGAATTGAGATTACAAGAAAGAGCTAAAAACATGTGCAAGTATAATATTATACAAAGAAACTATGCCTGTAAGTATTAAGAGAGGGTCAGCATGACTGTAGGACTGAACACCTTAAAGGGAAGTAGCTTTTTCTGCCTTTCAGAGGTGTCTGAATATTATATTTTTTCATTCTTTCTATATGTGGAAAACCCCAAATAAAACACCTAAAGATATTGAGAATTTCACACTTCTGGGAGTAGACATACTTTTCCCTATTCATCCCACTAAATACAGTTAAAAGCTCTGGACATCATATATATAAAGCAGAGGTAAGAAGACTCTGAAAAGCAAAGAGAAGATGAACATCAGAATCTGAGGAATGATGTGGTGATGGCCGCCCTTGGGCTTCTTTTTGCTCATTTATCCCAAGCTTGGCATTGAAGAAGCCAGGAACCCAGAAACACCAGTGAGCACAGAGCAAAAACACTCTAACAAGAGCCTGCTCCCTCTAGCCAAAGGGCAAAGAAACCAGCAACCAGGACAGAAAAAAAGTTAAACAATGACTTGGCTACTCTAACCAAAAGCCAAAGAAAAAACCCATACCCATACCAACAAAAATCAAGTAGGACCCTAGAATTTTAGCGTCTTGAGGTTGTAATAAGGTGCCCTGATATTCTTGCTGGGTGGGGCCAGAGAAGGCAAAGTAGGGAGCCAGGAGGTTCATTGGCTCTGGTGGGAATAGAGATTTCATTGTTATAGTAGACTGTTGTTTTGCAAGATGGTCCCTGGCATCCTGGGTGAAAGGCATGTGGGATCGTTCTGAATTATTTCTTACCACTGCATATGAAGCTGCAATTATCTCAAAATAAGAAGTTTAATTGAAAACTAAAGGAACTGAGGCATTTTTTGACAGTTGGGGTGCCTCTACTAGGAGAGAAAATATCATTCCTAGGATAATCCAAAATAACAATCTAAAAATTGAGAGTGTGTATTAATTTCCTGTGGCCACTGTAACAAGTTACCTCATATTTGGTGACCCAAAGCAGCAGAAACTTATTCTCTGACAGTTCTGGAAACCAGAAGTCTGAAATGGGTACATCTGGGTGGAAATCACGGTGTCAGGATGGCATTCCTAGGCTTCTGGTCTCATCACTTTAGTCTTCAAATCTCTTTCTACTTCACCTTCACATTACTTTCTCCTTTGTGTGTACATTACTTCCCCCTCTGTCTTCTTCTCATAAAGACACTTTGTTTGGTAGTATTTAGGGTCCACCAATAATCCTAGGATGATTACTTTTTCTCAAATTCCTTAACTTAATCACACCTGTAAGATCCTTTTCCCATATAAAGTTACATTACAGGTTGAGGAATTAGGACCTGATATCTTATTAGGACACTATCTTATTTTCAGAATAAAATATCCTGCTTACCACAGTGCACTAAACAATCCATTGTATAAATACAGTGTAATATTTAAAAAATTTATTATTTATAGAACACTTGGGTATTTTGTTTTACTATTAACATTAATAAGGGTATTTTTGCATCAATAAATATTTGTTTGAGCATCTACTCTGTGTCAATGTCTTTTCTAGGCATTGGGGATAAAGCAGTGAGCAAAACAGGCAAAAATCCCTTCCTCATAGAATTTATATCCTAGTGGAGGAAGAGAGACATGGGCGATGAGTGAATACGTAAAATGTATAAATTGTTAATTGATGACAAGTGCCATAGAGAAAAATAAAACCAGGAAGGAGGATAGGAAGTATTAAGGAGTTGGGTGCTGCAATTCAAAATAGAATGAAGAGTGAAGATCTCCTGAGAGAGTAATTGACATCTGAATAAACACATGGAGTTGGGATTCCAGCCCTATTTATCTAGCTTGGATTGCGGTGTGGCCAGAGCAACAGCACGTGCAAAGGCCTGAAGAGCAGCAAGGAGTCGGGGTAGCTAGAGTGGAGCGAGGGTGTTGGTAGGGGCTGAGACATCTCTTAGAACGCTTCTCTACTTATTTGTGGATGTGACTACAAAAGGATTATTAATTTGTGAATGTTCCCATTCTATACCTACCCCCCTTCATAGTTTTAGTGTCCTCAGGGAGACGTATTTTTGGTCTTGTTGGTCCAAAGGGAGAGAGAGTTGCCTAGAGCTGAGGTGGGAGGTGTACTTTAGGGCAGAGTCTTTGAGGAGCTCAGCTTCAAGATATAGGGGCAGTGTCTTAGAGAAGAGGAAGGGAAGGCATTGGATACGTGATTGTGTGAGTCCATCCTTTCCATGGTGTCTGACCCAGACAAGTAATGAGTGAGAGTTATTTTGAAATTACTTTGAACTGTGAATTTATTTTGAATTACATGAACTGTATATTCTAAGACATCATCTGGGAACTGAGCTTCATGGGTCATGGTCTTTTTTTTTTTTTTTTTTTTTTTTGGATAAATTCCTACAAGCAAAATTGCTAAGTCAAAAGAAACACTTTAAATTTTGGTACACGATATCAGATCCTCCCCCCTCAAGAAAGGTTATGTCATCTTGCACCCCAACAACTTGTTCCCCACAATTTCACCATGCTAAGTATTGACCCTCTTAATGTTTATCAATATGGTATGAGAGAATGAGTTCTCAATAGCATTTGAAAAATTTGCATCTTGAAAATGTGAGAATAATATTTTTTTCCTTTGTTTATTGACCATTTGTATTTCCTCTTTGGCAAATTGCCTGTTCATGCCCTATGTTTTCTATTGGAATATGCATCTTTCCTTATTGAATTTGTTAGAACCATTTGTATTAGGGGGATATTTTGCTTTAGCCTGCGAAACACTGCAAGTAGGTTTCCCAGTGTATCTATCATCAAGGGTTCTTGGGTGTGCAACAGAAAGTATCTGGCTTATTCTTGCAGAAAAAATAAATAAATAAATGCTTTGAAAGGATATTGGAAAGATCACAGCATCGTTGGAAAAGCTGGGAAACTGGAGTCTGAACATAGAGCAGCACCAAGGGAGGCTTGGCAGACAGCAGCCCAAACCCCACTTGTAAACTATGTAGTAAGGACCCTGCAAATACTGTCCCAGGGCACTGAAAGCCACGCTGGGCGCTCCTGTCCCCACTGGCTCTGCAGAATTGCTGTTGCTACCACCAAAATGGAGTGCTCTCTATCCCTGATTCACAGTTCCAGGCTGGAGTGCCTGGTTGCTGAGCCTCTGTTACAACATGCATCCTAGTTGCCAGAGAAGTGAAAAAATGAACAGCGGAAATTATCAAGTCCTGCGATAGAAGGTGAACCCTGTATATAATGAAGAGTCATACAGTAGAGAATTCTCCAAACATAAGGAAACCAGTCAGAGGTAAGGTAGAGAGAGAGAGACAGACAGACCCTAATAACCAGCCTCTTGTTGAACTTTTAATTTTATTTGTAGTTCTCTTAGCTTTACAGAGAATTTAAGTTTTTGGTGGGTATAATCTAAAAAGATATTCCTTTATGATTTCTGATCTTAACAATCCTGCTGTGACCTTTACCCTCTCCACTTTCCTGTGTCCTCTGAGCTGAACCAGCTATGTCTTCGTTCTTTTTGTTTAAGGACTTTATGTGACCGTATCAAGGGCTTTGCAAACTATAAGTGTTAAGGCAGCTCTCATGTCCTAGGCCTTCCTCTCACGTCAGAGATGTCCTTGATTCTGTGACATGTGTGGTTCTGCTCTGACCCTGAAGCTAGTCATCTTAGGTGGTAGCCCTCTCACCTTCTAGACTGGGAATCTATTGCCTCTCAAAATGTTTAACATCCTGCCTTTTAGACAGGGGAATTTTTTCCTGACCTCTTCATCAAATATGTGCTTTTATATCTAAGGAGTCCCCCGCTTTAGGTATATTTTATTACTCAGTTAGTTTCAATTGGCCTAGCAAAACGTCATTGGATACTTGACATTTCGATATCTTAGGCATTAAATTGAAAAGCATCTGGAGGCACATTTTCATATCGTAAGTCTAAGTTCCCCTTTCCTACTCAGATGGATATGGCACAGTCTTAAGGGCATCTTGAATATCTTATACTGGTCTTTGAAGGGCTTAGTCATCTTTGTTCTTCCTGTGTGCATGGTTAGAATCCTGCCTACACATGCCGAACAGACCAATACCCCTAACACGTGATAGTCCAGAGGAGCTTCTCTGGGCTTCTAGGCTCTTTCACTGTGTCTTAAGAAAGCTAAAACACTGGCTCCCTGTAATGGTCCTCTCCAGACTCAGTTGTGGAAAATGGGGGATGGATTAGCAGGTATGAAAATGATGTGTCCGTGCTCTTCCGCAGCCAGGGTGCTCCCCTGAAGAGAGGAGCCCCAGCATGACACTCTCAGAAATGGAGCTTGGGCCAATTGTAGTCGGAGTGATGCCTGGAGTTACTGGAGTCTAGATATGGGACATCCAGCATAGGTGAGCGAGCGGCTTAGGAAACCAAAGTCCCTGTGGGTGATGGGGAGAACCCTGCCGGAAAGGTAGGATCCATCTGGAATGTTTGGAGACAGACTTTAAGCAGTATCCCAAGCAGGAATCTTGGGCAGAGAGGCCTCTACTTGAGTGGGTAGATGAGGGCTACTGGCCTAGGACTCAGGGGTTAGGCAGCAGCCCTCGGGGGTCTGTAGTGAGAACTGAACGCCCCAGGCAGCTCCCCACCACAGCGCTCGAGGTAGACTGAACAAGTTGGAGACTTGAACTTTAGAATGGGAGAACAAGCGAGGGGCTGAGGCAGAGGAATAAAGAAGTTCATTAGGGAAGAAATAGTTTAGCGCATGGTCTGTACAGCCAGTTTGCCTGGGTTCAACTCTCCGTTCCGTCATTCACTTTGTGATTTTGGTCGAGTTATTTAGCCTCGCTGTGCCACAGTTTCCTCATCTGTAAAATGAGAATAACAACAATGCCTTCCTTATAGGGTTTTTGTGAGAAATAAATGAATTGATATATAAAATGCTTAGAACAGGGCTAGCACAAAGTAGGTATTTTTAAATGTTAGTTATTACTAGTAGAACTGGCAAAAACAATCAAAGCAGAAGAGGCCACAGAAGCCACAGGGTGGTCCCAATGTGGAATCACCGAAGTTATTCTTATCCTCCAGTTTTCTCTGAGTAAGAACAAGATGGGTCACAGGTCTGGTGTGAGGCTAAGCTTCCGGATAAGGGTCATGAGATAAAAGAGATCTGCAAAGGAAAGGAACAAATTCTTTCAATTGCAATTGGAAGAGTGGCATTTTTGTTTTTGGCAAACTGATGCACCGTCACTGTGCCCTATGGCCTATCCAGAATCTCTGGCCTGAGGCTCGTGTTAGAGATGTAAGTAGTGGGAAAGAAGAGTCTGGACGGCCGTCTGCTATCCTGAGGACGCTGCCAGAGGCTGGCTCCTTGAAACCTCCAGAGTGTGCAGAGCGGCTACGAGAAAGATTATCGGCCTCTGGCCTCCTGCTGACCCTCTTGGTGGACTGCGGGCCCCAGAGTGAAGATGGAATTTGAGGCATTAAAGTACAGAGTACAGACTCGATTTTACAAGACATGCTGTCATGAATCCCTCCCATACACATTGCAGACAAAACAGGGCTTTTTAAAAGAAGTTATTTGCAATAATAATAACAGCTACTATTGTTGGAGAACTTAATCATGTGCCAAGGTACTGTCTATGACCTGAGTGCCACATATTGATGACCTGTCGCATTTAGTCCTCGTAAAAACTCTGTGAGGGAAGTCCTATGATTGTTCCCATTTTGCAGGTTAGGAAGCAGGCTTAGGAGCATCGAGTAACTTGCTAAGTTCAAATGGCCAGCAAACAGAGCCAGAATTCCAGCTCAAGGGGTTCAATATTTGAGCCTGAGCTTTTAATGAGAAGAAAGGAAAAAATGCTTTGGAGTTGCCATACGAAAGGAAATACTGCATTTTGACAGGAGTGAAATATGTGCTGTTTGCTCCTTTCCTTGGTGAGCTGACACCAACTTGAAACATTGGCTCCTCCCCCTCCCCCCACCGCGGGCAGCATCTGTTTCGGTTCTCTAAGGGCATTGATTCACTCTGTAGAGACTCTCTCTGGGAGAGGCCAAAGTTTCTTCTAGCTTCTGGGATCACAAAACCCTTTTCAACAAGATCCCTCAGGCCCAGGCCCCTAAAAACTATGTAATAAATTTACCATCAAAACAATCTCACTTGGTCCCTCCGAGGCCATTATGCTACAGACAAAGGTAACATGATATTCCAATAAATATTTCTCTTGTGAAGTCATTAAGGTTTTTCCTTCCTACACTAAACTGTATTCTTCGAATTTAATATAATTTCATAGTTCCCCTAAATCATTCACGGGTATATATCCAATGTTCAAGTGTTCTACATCCTGTCATTGGAATAAGAATAATTATTAAAGTTTAGGCTGAGTCTAAAATGCAAGAGCATTTTACTGTTTTTATTATTTAAAAATGCCATAATGAAATATTTTAAAACTTTATAGCAATTATCTTTTCATTGCACAAACCTGCATTGTCAACTATGCCACATTAAAATGTTAAATCACTATTTTAATATCAAATTACACAGAGAGAGAAAAAAACCTGCTAAAATCCTTTTTTGTGTGCAAATCCTTATTTCTCTGCAACATTCTACTACACGTGGTCTGTCATGGCTGAGAGGTGCTGCATCACACAGGAAACACCACAGGTTCCGGAGGTCCCAGGAAATAACCAAGGTCTAGAAAATGTGTGCTTCTCCATTATTTTTTAAAATTGGGATAATTAGCTCTTTTTCTGGGTTTTCAAACTCAGGGAGGACATCAGTGGGAAGCTAGCAAAATCCCAGCAGCTGGGCTTACGAAAATGAAATGGTTCAGGGAAGCCATTCTGGAGCTTGTATGCTTTGGGCATCAATGTTGTGGCCTCTCTAGACATGCTGGGCCAGCTGCGCTGGGCTCTCCCTGCTGGAGGTAAGAGCAGAACATTAGGGCAGCACTTGCTGCCCTGGGACAAGTGTTAATGAGGAAGAGGCAAGCAGATGAGAGATACTACATTCGGGCTCCTGCCTCTCAATGACTTCTGCACAGTTCTCACAATATTATCTGCATGTCTTGATCACAGTGAATATAATCACTACACAGAGGACTTTGACCTGGGATTTTGTGCCATTAGGTGATTAAAAAACAAAAAAGTATATTTTTAACAGATTTCGTGAGGAGCTAATTGTATATGACTAGTTGCTTATAGGATTTTATCAGACAACGCCCACTCTGGGTCATTAGCTCACTTTTGAGCCCTTGAAATCACATGATCTTATTATCTATGCAGTTTTTTTAAAATAAGCTTATAATCGTCAAACCTGAAAATCATCTGAATAGCACCAATAGGTTTTGCTATAAACCAACTGCATGGTTAATAGGGATAATCAGTCAGAAACTAGCTATCTTATGGGTGTCTAGTAAATACTTGACTAATTGAGTTATACTGGTGTTATTTATATTAATGTATCAAATCAGCCTTAAGAGATGCTATAAATTGAAAGTTAATAACCTAAAATTTATTAAGATTGTCATATAGTGAAGAAGTAACTCATTTTATCTCTCCCCCAACCTCTTCACCCCCACCATATTAACATCTTTGTTTATTCCTGGGTATCTTTGGTTTGATTCCTCAGGAAACAGAGATGAAGATCCATATACAAGCATTTTTATCAGGGTGTGCTTTGAAAAACAACACATGTAAGTGGGTGAGTAAAGCAGGTTTGGACAGGAGAAGTTGAACTGTGTTGTAGTTACGAGGCCTCAGCCAATCCCATGGGGAATCTGTTCTGAATGTAGACAGGCTGTCTGTGAGGTCTCCAAATTGAGACAAAGGAGCTAGAACTGGGTACTGTTCACCAACCAGTCATCGGTTGATGGCTACCCCTGCAGAAGGAAACATAACTTTGGGCAAGATGGCTCTTTGGCTAAGGGAAGTGCCTGGAGAGGGCTCAGCAGTCAGCCATCAACGGGTAATGCTCTGCTAGTTGGGAGAGTGTGAGAGGAACATCACAGAGCCCCCCATCCTGGGTAACGCCAAAAACTCGCCATGTGGGAACTACACCCAGGCTCCTCTTAAGCTAAATTTTCTTTCTGACTTTCCTCTCTTTGTTATCAGCATCGCCATTTTTCCTTACCCAAGGTAGCAGATAGAAATCTGAAGATTTCTAAAAATTGCCTTGGGTGATTTTTAACAGTCTGTCACATTTAATTTCCAGCATATTTATCATTTTAAACAATTTTAAATAATTCACTACAAAGTGAAATCTGGCATAAGTCCTATCTGTCTTTTACTCCCTGAATCACTGAAGAAGCCAAAACAACAGATTTCTAGGCTGTTTCTAGGGCCTGGTTTGGGGACTAGTGATAAAATGAAGGAATGGGGAAGTGGCTGTCTCTTTTTCCTATTTTAGAGAAGAAAGCTTGAGTCCGTTGTTTGGGCAAATAAATATTCAACTATTCTCTGGAAGTCCAACTCTGTTTATAAGAATACAAATGAATGACCTTGAAAACCAATGTTGTTATTTCATATAAAAAAATTTTTTTAGCATGAGTTAAATGTTTTCAGAAACTTAGATTTTTAAAAAAACCTAGCTACTAATTGTGGTACAACCTTCCTTTCCACTAATATAACTGTGCTGTCAAAGTCCTAGTAGCTGCCACTCCAAACACTGTCCTCAAAGTACTTGCAGAGAAACAAGGGGACATTAAATTATCATGTAATTAAATTAAATGATCACTTTTCAATCCCATCAATAAGGCTAAGATGGTACTTCTGGTTTGAATCCTTGCTTGCAAATCCTTTTACCCTGGGATAAGAACCCCTTCCTGGCAGAACAGTGTTGGCTTACAGGTGAAGTTGTAGATTAGATGATTGTACAAGGGCTCTTGCACCCAGAGCATTCTAAGGACAAAAATTAAAACTCATTTGTTTTTTTAAGATTCATGACCTTTGGTTTTTGAATAATTTTACTTGCCCAAAACATGAGTCTCTATTGCACATATTGATGACTTCAAGTTCTATACATAATGTTTTTTGATATCTTAAGAACATTTTTTGGTTGAATAGTAAGTGGGATATTTTAATATTAGGAATTTGAGATATGGAAAGAAGTATATACTTCTCAATGAATGGGCCAAAAGTAGTACTGATGGTTTGAAGCCACTAGATTTTGTTATCTCTTCCACACCTACTGCATACCCAGGACTTACAAAATACCGTAATTACGTTAAAAGTGCAGAGAAAACATAACCTTAGATTTCTAATATAAAAAGGAAAACAAGGCAGAAAAATACCTGGGGCTCAGTTTCCTCTGTAAACCCATGAGGTCTTAGAAAGGGACCCAAGAAAGTCCCTTTGGCTGGATAGAGAAGATGATGTTCCTCCAAGAGCCACTCCTAAAGTTTCTAGGGCTACAAGAAGTCTCTGTAGCTGACACAAGGAAGTTCCCCCAAGTACCCTTTAGGTGTCTGCACAGGAAAGTGTGCATTCTCATTGCAGGAGTGCTTTGCCATGAATGAGCCATCTGAGAAACCCTATAGGATGGTTTCATCTGCCCTTCCCTTTTCCTTCATACTCTCTCTGGGATCTATTTGGATGACCCAAGTGACAATGGATGGATGTATGGTGACATAGTGCATGGTGGAGCCACAGAGTGGACACATAGAGGCTCGCTGAATGATATGTGATGGTAATAGGCCAACATCCTTGGACCCAATGGTCTTCACTCAGGAATGCTTTGGAAACCATCTAAACAAGATCTTATTGAAAGGAGGGCTTAAAGCAGACATTCCCAAATATTAATCTGTAAGGTTGGTTAAAAAACAGATTCCTGGGCCCCATCCCCAGAGTTTCTGATCCAGTGTATCTTGGGGAAAGGCTGAAAATTTGCATTTCTAATAAATTCCCAGGGGATGCCAATGCTGGTGGTTTAGAGATCACACATTGAAAACCCATGGTGTAAAAAAAAAGAGAGAGCTTCCACCATCCCCTTCAGAAATCTTCAATTTCATTCAAGTTGCTGGGCCCCATGGTGAGGATGACTACCCAGTGGAGGTGAGTGAATGTCTTCAGGGGAATGATTGTGCTGTCCTGAGAGGAGCCAGTGATCTGAGATGGGAGCAGAGAGTGTAGAATACATCTGTATGGGGACCTTGGGAAATTAGGCAAAGAAATTCCATTTGCTCCTCTGCTTTTTTAAAAAATAGTACAGTAAAGTTTTATAAATGCAGTTTATTTTGTCTGCTCAAAATATCATTCCCTTGCAGAACTGCTCTTTCCTCACTTCAGTCATACATTTTTGGTGGGTTTAGAATCAAATCGTTATGCTTCTAGGCCATAGGAGTGGTTGTATGACCTTATTTCCTTGGCAAATATTCCTCTGGTACATGACTAAAGCCTAGCCAGCCAGAGTTCTCCCCCGAGAAATTTGTAAGTTTCACTGGTAGGGAAAGTTCTCAATTATTTCTGATCACAGAGCTGTAAGAAAAGGTTCAAGAGCTGCTGTCAGCCGTATCCTCCACCATGTAGACTGTGCGAGAGAATGAAAAAGACAAAAGCCGAAGAAAGGGAGACGAGAACTGTCAGCAATGCCTCTGCTTTTAGTCACAAAGGGCTCAGAGCTATTTAGGTTTTGCAACAATTTTTTCAGTTTTGCATTCTCTATCAGTATAGTTTTAACTCCCCCTCCTCTCCCATCTCCCTGCCCCACCCCCGCATTTGTTTTTGTTGTTGTTTTGTTTTTGCTTAATGTGGTTCTAGTTGTGTTTATGTCCGTTGTGAAGGAAAGCATCCTGACTAGTATCCCTCTTGTAATCAACCCATCAGTAACAGAGGTAGGAAAAATAAGTCACAAAAGGGTGTTAGTAGTGGGAGGTTCATATGGACTGTCAAGCTCTCGTAGCTGCAAGGAACAGAGCATCACTTGGGTCTTCCTAAGAAAAAGTGCAAGGACACATATGTGGAGACTAAAAGCCACCAAAAAGCTGGGGGAGGTTTAGGGCTAGCAACTCCCTTGGCCTCTCATCCATGTCATTTCTGCTCCTCAGAATGTCTGTTCCATTCTCCATTTACTCCTATCTCATCAGCACTTCTCTGACTTTCGAGACCAAATCCCAGGAGGTCAGCTAATTACCCTGCTATTCCTACTGTGCGGAGCTCTTTGTTCCCAGCCACTTGAGGCATCATCTCTAGTCCTATCAGGGTTCCAACCCTGAGCAACAATAACAAGAGCTGGGGAATTTAGGATGAGGCAGATGCTCCATTGTGTCCACTGTAAGAGATGTGTACCAGAAATGAAAAGTCGTAGTATAAAACATCAAACAAATATTAGATAAAGTCATTTGTTCCAGAAAATTGAAAGTGCATCAGGGAGGTGGGTCTGGAGGAGAAACAGGGCAAAGACCTGTGGCAGCGGTCTGGGCCACAGCCATGTGCTTCAGGTCCTAGCGGAGGCAGTGAGAGCAGGCGAGTACTTTTCAGCTCAGAAGCTTGAGGCCTTGCACAGCCGCAGAGAAGCCATTGACTGTGCGCTTGGCTAGACTTCTACTGCCTGACAGGATAGAGGAAACAGGGGATAGTCCCAAACGCATTCTACCCTTTCTGCCATTTCTCCAAAAGACTGAGCTGTCACACGGACCTAGAAGGGGATTCTAAGAAGTGACCTTGGGCAAATTTCTTAGCTTCTGAAGCTTCTCTTTTCTTGTCTAAAGAAGTGACAGTATCTGCTTTCATAGGGTTGTTGTGAAGAGCAAATAAGACAATGCCTGTGAAACTGTTAGCCTAGCTTCAGGCACAGATAAAATGCTCATTGAATGCTGGTTATCATTGCTATATCATCACCATCATCATCATCATTACCATCATCATTTTCATTATGATACTTTCAAGGTGAATGAATTTAATGTGACTCCAGGGATACATTTGTGAATAAAGCTTATCTCTCTACCTGTTTCCTGATACTACTCATTTTTCTAACAGACATCTCTCATTTACAAATAAAATTAAAATCCAAATATATTTAAATTGTAGAGTGCTCTGTCCAAAGTAAACACTACTTTATATGGTTAGAATGTTTTTCAAAAAAAGAAGGGAGGACGGAAAGAAGAAAGAAAGAAAGGAAGGAAGCAAGGAAGGAAAGGAGGGAGGGTTGGCAGGGAGGAAGGAAGGAGAAAAGGAAATCACTTGCAAAAGTCCTTTTCCACTTGTAAGATTTTATACTTCATTATAAAAGAGGTTCCTGTTGTTAAATGAGGTCTCAGTACAACAGCAACAAACAAAAAAGATACCAAAAATCACTTCATTCTGTAATACAGAATATCTGGGTATATTTACCTATGTGAAATTATTCATTTGGTCCGATATGCCCCTAGTATCATCAATAGTTCATTTTTGAAAAAGAAAAGAAAAGATTGGGAGTGTGTGGTTTAAATATAATCTACAATTTTAAAATTTAATTTTGCACATCCCCATGCTGTTTCATTATATATGCAAAAAGAGAAGAACAGTATTCTTCAGGCTTGAAAAAAATTAATCCTTGTTTCTCAGCATGGACAACTAATGTTATATTTAAAATATACATATATAATGTGAGACCCAATATCTAATAAAAATCCTGAAATCTAGCTTGTTCAGTTTGTAACTTATAACAACTGGAAGTTGATCAAAGAAAACTACTTTCATTTTTATTACATTGTTACCATTTTTATGGATAAAATTTAAAATGTATGATAAAAATCCAATATACAGTAATTGAAACATACAGTCTGACCTCACATTGCGCTGATAAATCTGTTCATTTCTGGCCATTTTCAGTGTTGCTATAGTGAACAGTGTTGACAAGTGGATGAAAAAAGCTTATAAATGGAATTCTGATCATAGATAAAACTGAACATAAACTATCTCCCAACATTTCTGCATGTTGGGAGGCCCAGTGTGTGCCACAGATGGCCATCTCCCAATAATACATAAAACATTTCTTGCTGGAGCTCGGCACACATTGTTGAATGTACAGGTCATTTGAACAGAACAATAATTCAATTCACTTAATAATGACCTCACTGGGAACAAACACAGACACAGGATGATGCCGTTAGAAGAACAAAATCCTACCAGAGTTTTAAAAATGAAAATTTTTTTTCTGCCATGCTTTCTTGTCAGAATATCACTTAAATGTATTCAGTGTTTAGCGACCAGGCAGGCTTGCTGAGTTTATTTTAGTCTCTTGAATTTTACGGCTGTGTGTCTCTGTGCCACGTTTCTTCGGTTTTCAGGCTGGTAGCTTTCCTGGGAAGGTCAGAGGTGCCCACTGAATCCTCTATTGGCTTTTTGGCTGAGCTCATTGATAAAGAAGGCTTGAGTTCATCAGTTCATCTTTTTTTTTCTTCTCTAAGAGCTGAAATGGCAGTCAGTAAAGAATGACGGTAGAAGTTTCAGAAGGACACATGGGAATCATTTAACCAGACCAATAAAATCAGCTATTTATGTAAGTAACAGTTATTATAACCACAACCATCAAGGCCATATTTTTCTAGAATAATTTTTAGGTTTAGGGCTAATTTTATTTCTAGCTCGTAAGGCTTAAAATCCAGGATTCCCTGTATCGGCAGAAATGAATGAACTCAGCTAGGAGAAATCAGAATCTAGACTGACCTCTTTTAAGCATCTAGATACTTGCTAAAAAGATAGTTTCATTTTTTGACACCAATAGTACACAGGAGATCAAGCCCCAGCTACCTAGAATTCTTTAGCCACGTTTTCGTTTCTATGTATTAAAACTAAGCACAAGTGCAATTGAATTGAGGCACCTTATTATTATAGTTTAACTATTAATACAATATTTTTTTGCCCATCCACATATACTGTAAAAGCACACTTAATAAACAGCAGGGGCTTTAAATATGTTTTTGTTTAATGCATTTTATTAAAAAGAACTTTAGCTTTTAGGATCCAAATCATAAATTTGCAGAATAGAGGGGTTTAAAAAACCCAAAATACAGAGGCTAAAGATATAATACATTCAGATCATTAAGTTATTTTAATTTTGCAGAACAGGGAAAAATTTGTGTAGGAATTTTGTCAACAATTGTTTTATAGCTTAATTATTTTATTCTTTATTCTTTTTACCCCCTCCATCTATCCTAGAAAGCTTGAAAAAATGAAATCTACTTTCCTACAGAGTAATGCTTTTATGCCTGGGAAACACATTTCTTTATAGGAACTAACCCATTAGCTTATTTCTATACCTGCCTCATCAATATCAGCTGGAATACCCTGTAATAGTAGCAATTTATTAACCTCTGCTGTATAAAAGCAAGAGAAAGAACACTCAGGCTATTTTTCCATGAAAATGGTGGTGAGGGGAAGGGGTGTTTTAGGGATATAGTGTATGGAGGGAAACAGAGAAGGAGTTTTAAAAAAAAAAAAAGCAGAGTACATTTCCCACTACACATATATAAGTTTTTAAAGAAAAAGAAGAATCTATAACCCAAGCAAGACATCCCTTTCTCCTTCATCTTCCCCGCCCAACTGCCACTGATCCTTCTCCCAGAAGATACAGTCTTTGCCTCTAAAAGAACTTACAATCTGAAGGAAAGAAAACATACAAGTAGATGAATAAACATAAAAGGCAGCAGGTAACTTAGAGACCATGCCAATATCATAGGAGTTCAAAGACATTGAGATCAGGACAGGCTTCTAGAAGGAATTGCTAGGGTGTGTGCTGAGCCTGCTCCTGTAATGTGTAATAGGTTGTATCTCAATGACCTGTAATGCTGCGGGCAGATTTCCCTTCCTCTCACTACCTCTGGGTGCTACTTTCTCTTCCCCTGTCCCAAGATGCAAGAGATCCTTCTGCAGCTACGCCCACCATTTCAGGCGCAACAGCTCATCTTCTCAGTTCACCTGAAACCTGCCTGAAGGCCAACAGGGCTTGCAGAGGCTGCACAGGAAGCTGAGGGTCCATGGACTTTCCTCTCCAGGGTAAAGGAGGGAGGAAAGACACTAGAAGCCACACTCTTCCCTGGTCTTCAGCACTTGGAAAGGGGAAGCAAGAGGGAGGAAAAGTCCGTTGAATGCTGCTGATAACCACAATAGGAACATTTACATAGCACTCACTGTGCAGGGAATTGCTCAAAGAAGTTTACACGGGTTATTAACCCAGGTGATCCGTGCAACAACTCTATGAGGAAGTACTATTAATACCCCCATTTTACAGATGAGGCAAAGAAATACTAATTAACTTGCCTAAGATCATGCAGCTATTTAATTGGCATAGTTGGGACCTGAGCCCAGACACAGCCGGACTCCAGTACCTCTTCTCTTATATGGTTCACAACCCAGGCTGCACATTAGAATCACTTGGAGAGCTGTTAAACAATATTGATACCTAGGCCTCAATCCCAGAAATACTGATTTAATTGATCTGTTGTGGAGGCCAGGGCAGGAGTGCGGTTTAAAATTTCCCCAGGTGATTCTAACGAGCAGGCAGGATTGCCAGCTGTGCTATTCTGCTTCTCACAATCCTGTTACCGCAGTATCTCTGTACCTCTCCTCTCTCCCCTGTTACCTAGACCGTCCTGCCCTAATCTGAGAACCTGCCATGCTCCTTTTTTCTTCCCACACAAAGTGGTCCTGGTGGTGGTTTCAAAATATGTCCGTAAATTCTCTGATACTGACTTCAGAAGGTGGAACCAGCCTCCTCCTCTTGAGTATTGCCCAGACGTCATGACTCTCTTCTAATGAATGGAGTTGGCGGCAGTAATGGTCTGTGCTTTCCAACACCAGGCTGTAGATGTTGCAGCTTCCTCTTCGTCCTGTCTTGTCAGTTGTGGATCACTTGCGCTGGTGTGGAGTGCTCACTCTGGAAGAATCTAGCTGCTATGTCATAATAACACTCAAATAGCCCTACGGAGAGGGCCTCATGGCGAGGAACTGCAGACTCCTGCCAACAGCCAACGGAGAACTGAGGCCTTGGAGCAAATAAGCACTGAATTAGCCAAATCGGCAGTGAATCTCCCAGCCCCAGTCAACCCTCCACACAACTACAACCCCGGGTGACATCTTGAACGCCACCTCGTGAGAGACCCTGAATGGAGGCACCCTGCTGCTAAGCTATGTCCAGGTTCCTAACCCTCAGAAACCATGTAAGAGAATAAATGTTCATTGTTTTATGTTAATGAATTGTGGGGCAGTTTGTTATGTAAGCAGAGACAACTACTACATCCATCTTCATCCCTAACCTGCACCCAGGACCTCCCACATTGACTTGGAGCTGGGGAAGTTGCCAGGGCTATGACAGAAAAGACTTCTGACACTCCAAGATGGAAATTCTGAATGTATTTTCCATACAAACATAGCACCATGCATATTTATATTTATACATCTATGTATGTAAATGGACCAGAAAAGTCTGGAAGAAACATGCCATACTATTCACAGCAGTAGAGCCCGAGCTAGAAGAGGGATTGGGATCAGGGTGGAGGTGGAAGCCAAGGAGAATCTTCCTTCCTGCTTTATAGACAACTGTGTTGTTTGGATATTTCACAAAGAGTATGTATCTATATGAATCACCTGGGTAATTAATTATATTTTTCCTACATAATAGTGATGGAAGTAAAACAAACAAAAAAGAAACATAGTCATACCCAAGTCAAGGGTTCTACAGGAAGTAACGTATTAGGAATATAGTTCTACAAGTATGTTATGACTACAATAGTATTTTGTAGCCAGTCCTGATGGCCTTAACAATGGGTAGAACACTGAATCATATGCATTTTGGTGATGAAGAATTAAACAATAACAGGACTTAAGGCCTGACCCTGCTCTGGCTCTGACACCAGCTTGGCAAGTCATGCAACTGTTCAGAGCCTGTTTCCTCATCTGTAAAGTCAGGCTAATGATATGAGAATTAAAGAAGCTAAATATGTAAGAAGCCTCAGACAGTGCATGAGGTAACACTCCTTAAATGATAGCTATCCTATGAAAAAATGTTCTTAGTTCCAAACAATACATTTTTCTGATTATTACATGTAAAGAAATTGAGGGCTCCATGAATGATATATTTTTGTTGATTTACTTTTTTGGGGGGGATGCAAAAGATTTGTGACTCAAAGTAGACTTTCAAGACACATTTACTGCATGAATATTGCAAATTTCATAGTGGTCAAATATTTGTTTTCTATTTAAAGTGATAAAGACCTGATCAATTCATATTCAACTGTTACAAGAAAGGAACTGAGGACACTGGAGATGAGCATATAACCCCAGAGTTATAACAATGCTAGTCTGAATTCTACTAGCCACTGGCACTAAAGTGAGTCGGACTGTCCCATCCAACATATATTAGAGGCCACACATGGGGAGCCTACAGACCCCAGAATGTCAGCAAAGGTATTTTGTTTAACCAACACAAAGTTTTTGAAAAACATTTGAATTTGCTGACCACTTTCAAAGTTTACACTTTGAAAATATAATTTTAGACTGCTCTTAAAAAACAGACATATCTGGCTATTTTGGGCCAGTTGTCTAAGACTGAGTCATGGATTCCTTCTTTGGTTGTCACGGCTAAGGGTCTCCAAGAGGCTATAGTTCCCACTTGGACTGGCCTGAGTTACTCATTAGTGTTACTTAACTTGCCTCAGTAGGCAATGAGTTTGGACCTCTGAAACTTTGGATGTTTGCTCCAGTGCTATAAGTGTTAATGGCATAGGATGATCACATGTTTCTAAAATTATCAAAACTGCCTAAGCATGCCTGCAATGTAGAGATCCCAGAAATGGAGGCCATCTCTCTGTTTACTTTTTAACAAACTGAAGGAAAAGAATGTAGAGCTCTCTACCATGTTTCTATCAGGAAACGAAGAGCTGCTATTTATAACCTACTACACACTTCTGCAATGAGCTAATATTTATCAGGAGGACCTCCAGCCCCTCGAATTCTCTAGTGCTGCATGCCATCATAGCAGATCTATTTGTGTCATCTTTTCCATTGGACTAAGTAGGCTGGGATTCTTTTCTTTTACACATATTCAAATTCTACAAGTGGAGGAAAAAGCTGAACTATGACCGTTGCCTTTGATATGTAGAGTGATACTTATCAACTTCGGTGGTACTGTGTTCATTTTAATATCATGGAGCCACTTGTGGATCAATATGTGCCCAATGCTTGTCTAATAAACATTCCTGTCTGGTCATTGTTAAAAACAACAACCCAGTCCTATTTTCTTAACTCTGCTTGAAGATCTTTCCATGAGAAAATTATTCCCCATAATTAATAAAAGAAAAATATGAATTTGTGGTAAAAGAGTCTTTCAATTGCCAGTTATTGTTTAAATCTAGGTCATTTGCCCCAGCATCTTATTCCAAACATACAGAGAAGTTGGAAGAATATGGCACAGTGAACACCCATACAGTGAAAATTTGCATTTGCTATATTTACTTTATCACATATCCACTTATTCCTCTATCAGTATGTCAACTCATCTTCATTTTTTGTTATATTTCAAAAGAAGTTGAAGACATCAGTTCATTTCACCCCCGAATACTTCAGCATGCATGCCATTAGAGTTTGATATTTTATGTGTTTTCAAAAGTTTTGTTTAGTGTGGCAAAATATGCCTAACATGAAACCTACTATTTGAACCATTTGTAAGTATAGAATTCTGTGGCATTAAGTCCATTCACATTGTTCAACCATCATCACCATCTATCTCTAGGCCTTGTCATTTCCCAACTGGAACTCGGTACTCATCAGACACTAAATCCTCAACCTCTTCTTTCCTCAGCACCTAGCAACCACCCTTCTGTTCTCTTTATTTGTGAATTTACCTACCTTAGGTACCAATATAGGTGGAATCAAACAATATTTGTCCTTTTGTGACTTGTTTATTTCACTTAACATAATGTCCTCAAGATTCATCCATGCTGTAGCATGTGTCAGAATTTCCTTCTTTTTTTGCATGCTGAATACTATTCCATTGTATGTACAGAGCATATTTTGTTTATCTATTCATCCATCAATGGACACATGGGTTGCTTCCACCCTGTGCCTATTGCAAATAATACTGCTATGAACATTGGGTATACGAATATCTGTTTGAGTCTCAGCTTTTATTTCTTTTGGGTATATTCCCAGAAGCAGAATTGCTGGATCATATGGTAGTTCTATGTTTAATTTTTTGAGCACACTCTGGTTTTTATTTTATATAAAATTTAAACAGTGAAATGCACACATCTTAATCTACCATTTGATGAGTTATGACAAATGCATACTCCAGTGAATATTTTTTGTTTCTTTTTTGGGTCCTCAATATATGTAAGAATGTTTCAGTTAGAATGCTAAGACGTTTGTGACCAAAATTATGATGAAAAGAATCTCACAGTCCTGAAATCAGAAATTTGCAAAAATAATTATCTCATTTTCCACTAATGACAATAAACACTTTATCTTGTGTAAGAAATTACTATAATGGTTTCAAAGAGGGATTTTTGAACATAAAAGTATGTGTTGTGCACAATTTTTTACCTCCTGCCCATTACCAGAGATGAGATGATCTCCCCCTACATTTATCGTGCAAATTTTCCATAGTCTATAATAAAGTACATCCTAAAGTATCTAGCAGACTGTGAACAAAGTTTATCTTGCAGATCAAGAATTTATATTATTGAGAATGAAAATAACAAAGTATATAGAATATTTTTGCAATCAGTTTCACAAAAAGTTATAATAGCCTCATTTGTAAAGGGTGTGGAGATTTCTCAGATGTTGCAGGTGGCATTAAATGGTTTTATAATGCTTATTAATGTTTTAATTTATTTTTTAAATTATATTTGATTGATTATACCATTAAAGTTGTCCCAATTTTTCCTCCTTTGCCCCCCTTCACCCATCACCCTCCACTCCCTCAGTCAATATCCACTACATTGTTCATGTCCATGCGTCATGCATTCAGGTTCTGTAGCTACTTCATTTCCTATACAGTATTTTCTATCCCCTTGGCTATTCTGTAACTACCTATTTGTACTTCTTAATCCTCTCACCTCTTCACTCATTTCCCTGCACTCCCTTCCCATCTGGCAATCACCAACACACTCTCCATATCCATGATTCTGTCTCTGTTATTGTTTGCTTAGTTTGTTTTTAGATTCAATTGTTGACAGATATGTATTTATTGCCACTTTGTTGTTCATAGTTTTGATCTTCTTTTTCTTAAATAAGTCCCTTTAACATTTCATATAATAATGGTTTGATGATGATGAACTCTAAGTTTTTTCTTGTCTGGGAAGCTCTTTATCTGCCCTTAGATTCTAAATGATAGCTTTGCTGGACAGAGCAATCTACGTGTCTGCTTTTCATGACTTTGGGTATTTCTTGCCAACTCCTTCTAGCCTACAACACTTCTTTTGAGAAATCAATTGATGGCCTTATGAGAACTCCCCTGTAGGTAACTAAATTCTCTTGCTATTTTTAAGATTCTCTCTTTATTTTTAAACTTTAGCAATTTTAGTTATGATGTGTCTCAGAGTGGGCCTCTTTGCATCCATCTTGTCTGGGACTCTCTGTTCTTTCTGGACTTGCGTGTCTATTTCCTTCACAAAGTTATAGGGAAGTTGTCTTATTATTTTATCAAATATATTTCCAATATCTTGCTCTTCCTCTTCTCCTTCTGGCACCCTATCATGTGAATGTTGGACTTCTTGAAGTTGTCCCAGAGGCTGCTTGTACAACCCTCATTTTTTTGGATTTTTTTTTTTTGTTCTTGTTATTCTGATTGGTTGTTTTTTGCTTCCTTATATTTCAAGTCATTGACTTGATTCTTGGCTTCATCCACTCTATATTTGTTTCCTTGTAAATTGTTCTTTATTTCAAATAATGTATCCTTTGTTTCTGACTGGATCTCTTTTATGCTGTTGAGGTCCTTACCAAGTTCCTTGAGCATCCTTATAATCAATGTTTTGAACTCTGGATCTGATAGATTGTTTGTCTCCATTTCGTTTAGTTCTTTGCCTGGAGTTTTTATCTGTTGTTTCATTTGGACCATGTTTCTTTGTCTGCTTGTTTTGGCAACCTACCTGTGTTTGCTTCTATGTATGAGGTAGAGCTGCTATGACTTCCTGTCTTAGTAGCATGGCCTAATGTAGTAGGTTGTCCTATAGGGTTCAGTGGCACAGCCTCTCCTGTCACCCAAGCTGTGTACTCAAAATATGCTCTTCATGTGGGCTGAATACAGACTCTTCTTGTAGTTGAGTCTTGGTTGCTGTTGGCAGATCAATGGGAGGGATTTACCCAGGACCAGTCAGCTGCAAGGATTGGCTGTGAACACTTACCACCAACCTCTTCATTACGTGGAGGATCAGCTGTGTAGCGGCAGGGTGGAGATGCTCATGTAGTCTGTAGCTGTCCACTGGGTACTCATACCCTGGGGTTTCTCATGTGGTACAGGCCAAGGTGAACCCCCACTTTTGTTTTGCCTGGGGCCACCCTGCCTGAGTTATAAAGCAATCTGAGGTGGCTGCTACTTGTGCTAGGCTTGGAGATTCCTGGGTGAAGCCAAGCTATGAATCTAGGCTGGCTGCTGATGGTACCATGCCTGGGGCCAGTTATCCAGAGGCACAATGGCTGGGGGCTTGCTGAGGCTGAATGTTGCTTGTTTGAAAGGATTTAGGAAGTTGTGCAGCATGAGCCAAGACCAGCCATCCATATGAAAAAGCTACTGTTAATAGTTGTAAGTTGGGTGGGATGGAGCGTCAGGTGATCTCCAGGGAGGGGCAAACAGTGTTAGCTAGGTGATGAAGTCTCAGATATGGTAAGTGTTCACTGGCTCTGTGGCTCTGTGGCTCTGTGGATGGAGGGTTCAGAAGAGGAACAATGGCCTCTGCCCACCTTTCTGTCTGGGACAAAGCTGTCCCTCAGCTCTCGCCTTGGGGCCAGACACTTTAGGTCCTCCCTGTATGCCACTGGTGCCTTTCAAGCTGCTACCCTGGTACTAGAGCTCAGAGGGAATGAGTCTGAGTAAGTCTTTGTGTGGATTAAGAGGGACTGCACAGGACTCTAGAAGTTTCTTCCACCAACATAATCCTCATTGTTTTTTACAGCCAGAAGTAATGGGGGCTTATCTTCCTGGCACTGGAACACTGGGCTGGGGGACCTGGTGTGGGGCTAGGATTCCTCACTCCTGGGATATTCCTCCTGAATTTTTATGTACCACACATGGGTAGAGGATCAGCATGTTCCACATCTCCAGCCCTCCTACCAGTCTGGATGGATGTGGTTTCTCTAATTCTGTAGTTGTCAGACTTCCATTCAACTCAGTTTCTCAGGGTTCTGAATAATGGTTTTTCTATAATTTAGTTGTAATTTTGATGTAGTTGTGCAAGGAGGTAAACTATATTTACCTATGCTGCCATCTTGTCTGGAAGTTCCCTATTATCATTTTTAATATACCTTTTCCAACCTCGGGAATTTCACTTCTCAGAATTATTCTTATAGAGATGCTTGTACAATGCACTATGATATATTTATATACTGCTGTTCATTGCCACTTGGCTTGTAATAGCAAAAAACTGGAAACAACCTAAATATTAGTAGGTAACTGCTAAAAATAAATCCTGATATGCCCACAATTAACCGGTATAACTTGCTTTACCAGCTTGGATACAAATAAGGTTACATCTTTTTTATTTTTTCAAATTAAATTAGGCCCAAACATCTATGGGCTGGATTAGTGCCAGAGGAAGTCCACTGTCTCCTTTCTTAAGGTCTCTTCCCTCCCCTGAATTATCCAAACACCCTGGGGCTTTACTCCTTGCAAAGTGGCCAGTTCTGTTTCTAAATGCTTCATGGAGAGAGAAGTAGGGAATCTGATTAGTCTATTTAGGAGCCTTATTTTCCGCATCTGTTGTTTCTGTTTGCCATAATATCTGTTGAAAGCTGCAAAAGTAATAGAGGCTGGCATTGTAAAATAAAGAATAAAAAAGGATTGATTGGGCCTTTGTTTTGAAAAAAATAAAAGATTATCTTACCTTTAAGTATAATTTATCTTTGAAGATATACATATATCAACTCTAATTGCAACAATGCTCTAATTTCTAGAATAAACAAAGGATGAATCAAGTGTTGATTTGGTGAGGGGGATAATTTCCTAACAAAATTATTTGATAGCAAATCTTGACACCTTTCACTTCACAATGACTTTTATAGTAAAATCATACAAAGGTCGTTTTCAAAAAAGATGTGAGGGTTTCATCAATTTTCCTGAGATCCTCTCTTAATCCTTTGATATTCAAATAATATTCCTTTTGAAGAACTTATCCTCTTATCATCCTTGTTGTTTTTCTCATCTTTAATTGTTAACTGGGCTAACACTGCCAGATACTCATTTGCTTATGGAACAGTTCTCCAAAATCACTTTAAATGACTTCATAAAATGCTGCATCTTTTGCAAGATTAGCAATTTTATATGGCAACTGAAATGCATTTTATTTATATTGTATTGTCAGATGTTTATAACATCTACAACAGCAAAACTGACCAGCTGAGTGGGGATAGTTGCTGGTACTAAGTCAAGGGGGCTGAGCAGGCACTAATTTAGTAAGTGGCCAGTTCATTTGTGGACATTTTCCTGTATGACCAATTTCTGCTTCCCTACACAACTTAGCAACTACTGGTATTCAGATAATGATAATGAACAATTGGATAATAAGAAACTTCTGTACTTTGTAGCACTAAAAAAGAATGAGGTATGTGTTGACATGGAAAAAATATTTATAATGCATTGTTAAATGAAAAAAAGCCAGTTCCTAAAGACTATGAATAGTATAACCATCTTTCTATGAAATACTAATAAATAATACTGCACGTATGCATCAAAAATATAAATAAATAAAACAACCTGGAAGAGTTTAACTCCAGACCATTAACAGTCATTTCTAATAGGTGTGTGGGGAATGGGGAAATTCCATGTTGGTAGCCTTATTATTTTTTTAAAGATTTTATTTATTTACTTTTAGCGAAAGGGGAAGGGAAGCAGACAGAGAGGGAGAGAAACATCATTGTGTGAGAGAGAAACAGTTGTCTCACACACCGCCAATCAGAGACATGGCCCAGGCATGTGCCATGCCTGGGAATAGAACCAGTGGCCTTTCGGTTCGCAGGCTGGCACTCAATCCACTGAGCCACACCAGCCAGGGTGGTAGCTTTATTTTTAATGAATATTTATTACACTTTCAAATATGATAAAAGGCAAATAAAAATATTTAACTAGTATAAGACCAGAAGTAAAAAAAAAAGAAGAAAAGGAAAAGAAAGGAAAGGAAACAGCTGTCATACTACATTACTGTTCAAACAGGGTATTCCTAGAAAGAGAGTTTTATAGGCCCATTTTGAAGGGGCATAATAGGATTCTTCAATATAAATCTGTTTTGTTATAAACATCCCAGGACTCTTTCTCAAAATAACCAAGCCAGAAACACTTGCTGAGTATCTGCTATTTTTCAAGGTCCTGTATTGTACTTAGTGCTCAGAGGAATACACGGCCTGCTAGAGCCTTTCCTCCAAAAGCTAAGAGTCCTTTAAGAAAGATGCTCCTCAGTCAATGCGGTTAGGCAACAACACCTGGTCATCAGTGACTGCACTCTGAGAAAGATGCTACAACTGTATGAGGGTGGAGAAACTAACTAGCTGACTTCCTAGAGTCTTTGTCCCCACTTACGATTTTTTGGGTTAAGCATCAGATAAGAGTCAACACCGAGCACAAGATATTAACCTTCAGAGAAAAATGAAACCCTTTACCCTCTATTGGAAAGGAAATTTACAGATTAGTCCAAAGCTGGTTAGAGCTTCATCCAGATCTTATGAGAGCTTCAGGGTATTTTTGATGGGGATACGAATGAAGTTAGACAATGAACCGTGTGTATGTGTTTTTTTGTTTTTTGTTTTTTTTTTAATTTTCTGCCCCATTTTATCAGTGAGGAAACTGAGACTAGCTCAAGATTATACTGCTGCTAAGGACAGAATCAGGATTTGAACCTAGCACTTGTGATTCTAGAGCCTGCATTCTCAACTTTTATGACCCACTCCTTCCTCACTGCAGGTTACAGGCTCATTGTGCCCTGGTTCATGTGGAAGGAAGAGATATTCCACGTGGTACTCATCAATGTGTATATTTACTGTTCAGTTTACCCCAGGAGGAAAGAGGAAACCAGTGGCATGAATGGAATTTGGAGAAAGGTAATACCTCCGGGCCAACAACAAATATCCATGAAATCTCTATAGTCTTCCTGGATAAGAGGTTGCCAAGATTTCTGTAGACTAGGTCTTCCTTTCCACTCCTGGAAATAATCCCTTTAGGGCAGAGTTGAAGCACATTAGCAGAGTTACACTTTCTTTTCTGCCTGTATTCTGCCCAAACTGTGGGTAATCGGAGGTGCTTTGAGTTCTAAATTCAGCTGCAGCAAAAATCATTTTTTTAAAAGTTGCTATTGAGATACTTCAGTTATGGAGTCTCTTAGTATGGCATATTCAATACCCAGGATAAAGTGCTATATTTGCTATATAGCATAACCTATAGTGACAATGTAGTGTGCCATAATTTTACCACTTAATTGTACCAACTTGTTCTTTAGAACTCTGACTGCAAGGATAGCACCATTTAACTACCATTAGAGTATAGCATGGATTTATGGCCCATTCATAAAGAGTTAAAAATTTAAAAAGTGCACATTTTTTAAAAGAAAAAAAATCATTTGGTCTTTTAGGTAAAGTTTACATTTATATGTATTAGCTTACAAAATAGTACAAGAACCCAATGGAGTCATTATGAAATATAAGACAAATTATTTAGGTCACTTCCCTTGCTTCAGAGTGAAAACAAACTGCTTCTTATATCCACTCAAGATAGTACATAAAATGCAAAAATGTCCCTTCTTTATGAAGTATGTCTGGGAGTCACTGGCTTGAAAAATTTGTAAAAAGTATTTTCAACATCCCAAACTATAGGAAAATAACTTGTGGATAATGAACTACACATTCTTTCCTTTTTTCTTCTCTTTATCTCTGAGAATGTGAAGACTTGGCATTGAACATTGCAGTGACTTATGGACAACCTCAGAGGTCGATGAAAAATAATAATTGGCAGTGCTGCTGAGGCAAGCATCAGAATCCCAAACATTATTGCCCGAGAACAAATCACTTGATTAGTGAGTGGGCCCAGCCATCCACCTGGTATTCACATCTTAAGCAAGATTTTATGGTTCTCTCTAATTGTCACATCTGTAATAAATCCTGCAAAGAGATAATAACTTTGTTTCTTTGTGAAAAATGGCCCTGAAAAAAAAAGTCAACTGCTAGTATAGTGCTGAAAAGTAATGACATTTATTAATTTGCATGATTATATTTAGGCAATTGCATGATTATATTTATATTTAGATTATAATTAGATGCATGACTGTTGAAAGCCTCTTGATATACATACAAATTTGAAGATTTTCTGTATATGTGGGTATTCCTCTGCAGACTGGCATGTGAGTTCTCTGACCAGAGATGGTAAGATACCTTCTGGTTTCACCTGTTGGTTAGAAAGAAAAGAAAATATTTATTACTATGATATTTTGGGGGGCAAGCACCTTTGGAAACGAAATGTACTATGTAATTGCGAGGCTCTGAGATTCTATTTGGCAACAAAAGCTCTCCTGGGTCAGTGAAGTGGTTACCTTCCCTTAAGTTTTGCTTTTAAAAAATCCTGTGTAGTTGACTTTGTTGTTTACCATTCTGCAGTTGGGCTCATTGTTTTCAGTTGAGCATTCCATAGAGTAATTATAGTAATCCCAGAATTTTTCAAGCCACAGAATTGAGGTGGTTCCCGAGCCTGATATCATCAGACTGTAGAAAGGTGAAGATCTGATACCATCTTTGATGTGCATTCCCCATACCCTGTCCCTGGGAATGTTCTTAAGCATGTTAGGTTCTTCCTAACAGAAGCACTAAAAGTTGAATCACTTATTATTCTGCACATGCCCCTTACTGGTAGTCAGTGAAACTCAAACGAGAATACCTTCTCCAGGATTTGAATGTGATGACAGCATGGCAAGATGTCAAGCATTTCTAGAGATCTTAGATGTTTGGCCTATTGCCATTTGAAAGATGTCCTCTAATTTTCATTTGGCCTTCATGAGCATGGTGCAAAAAATTATTTTCATAAGTGGTTCTAGCTGTAATTTTTAATGGTTGTCTTGGAAAGGTGGTAGCATCGTGTAGCTGGACTTGCAGATTCTGAAGAATCTTAGCTGCCTTAGAAGAACGCAAGGAAACTTAATTTCCAGATCTGGAAAAGATCCATTTTTTGAATCACTTGTTTAGCCTTGTTGCCTTGAGTCACATAAAGTGAGTTACTCTTTATGAAGCATGAACAATGCCAGAAACACATCATTAAAATGTTAATTTAATTTGGCCTGTTGAGGTAAGAATCCAGACAGTTTGGTTCACCTAAAAGTGACTGAGATTAATGATATTGTTTTTGATCTGGAATAATTCTGGTCACGTAACTGAGAGTTCCAAGGCGAGGAGAGGGAGCGCTGTTATGAAGACTTACCACCTTTGCCATAGATTCTGGATCAAAGTATAAAATGTGCTTTTGTCAGAGTTGTTGATTTTGTACTTTTGGCAAACATAAAATTCACTTTTAAGAGGAAAATAAAGGTTAAAATCTACTTGACTAATACATTTAATTATGTGACCATGGGTTTTTCATTTGTTCTTTACTTCCCTGCCAACTCCTCTGAACTGAAATGGGAAGCTCTTTCTCCAATGCTGTGACCTTATTTTGCAAATCACCAGCAGGTCCATAGTAGAAGTTAAAACTTTGCAGGCCTAGATATCACAAGAGTACATTTTTTTTTTCTATTTGCCAAGATAAAATCCCAATTTATGGCCTGGGACCATACTGTAAAATGTAAATAACATTTTAATGAGCACTGTAGAGGAAGAGTGTTCTGGGCCAGTCGCCTACCGCTGAACGGCTGAGTTTAAGTGGACCTTGGGTCATAATGAAACTAGTTTGGTGGTCTTAGCCTCCCCACTGGACGTTTTCCCACACTAGAAAACCAGCACAGGAGTTCATGCAATTCCCTGCAAAGGATAATTGCAGTTCTGCCCAAAACCAGAACTGGAGTGTGGATGGGATAAGTGGAGGAAAGGCTAGAGGAGAAACAATGGGGAGCCTTTTAATCCCAAATTAAACTCCCCCCACCCTAGATTTAGGGGGAGGGAAGAAGGAGGGAAATAATTGCATGTGAATTTTTTTAAATTTCTGTTCACATTCTGTAATCTCAAATTCAATCTAAAGGTATCTCCTTGTTTCCATTGCCTTCACTGTCCATGTTCTTGACTCTGTGAGAACATATTTTTCAAAAACATTGAGTAAAAGCATTGTGTTAACCTCTGGGTTACTAATAACTCCAGCTCCTAATAACTCCAGTTCCTGGGGCTACAGGACTGAATGATCACGTCTCAACTGGATTCCATACGAACTGTTCATGTCTTTCTCACCTTTCCCTGATTCCAATGTCATCTTCTCTAACTAGCTGTATCTCACCTGTCCCTTAATTCAGGCACTGTCCCTGCTCCTACTGGGAGCCCTCTATAACGAGAAGTGCGTACCTTCATCTCTTGTTTTTTGTATTTGTCTATATGGAACAGTTAATGCCGAATCATAGATATCTAATAATCGAATTTCCTATTACTATTCTATTTGATTGACTGAAAATATAAGTGAACATTTAGAAGGCAGAGGAAAAAAAATCCCTCCAAACGTGTGCTACATTCCTGATCTCACTATACTTAAACAAAAAGGATCCTTCAGTCCTTCTTCTCTTTGGAAAAAGACCTTTTTTGGTTCTTCTCTTTGGTTCTAAACCTTATAATAATTATACCTGATTTAAATCTGACTTTAATCCTGCGTGATAAATTAGGATTCTATACCTTTTCCCCCTTGCCTTTTGGAGTAATTTGTCTAACCCAACACCTGCAGAAATAGATCAGGTCCTTTAAGTGATCCAAAGGCATTCTGTGCGGGCATGGTAGCATCAGGTCTAAGAGGAACAACTGGTGCTAACTCCCACCCCTCCAGGGGATGCCTTCATCTATGGTTGCATTTAAAGACCTACTCACAGAAGGGAGGACATCTGATCACTCTGATCGCATGCAGAGTTCCCTGGACAGCCACTACAGGTCTCCTCTTACAGCATTACCAATCCCCCCGCAAGTCCCTCCAAAAAACATAGAGGAAGAAAGCATTGTCCCTGAGACGATCCCAAGTAGCCAGCCAGAAGGAGAAATCCTGAGGTGTGTCCCGGCACAGTGCTTCGTTGTAGCAGGATAATGTGCCTTTCCTGGAGCTGGGCCGACTTTGCCCTAAGGTTACATTTCCACACAAAGAAGCCTTTAAGGGTGCTGTTGCAGGCCTTCACACTGGAGGTTTATGTCTGTCAATCTTAGGGGGAAAAAAGAGGCTGTAATAAAACTGCAGGAGCCAGCGGTAGGGAATTACAACTCCAGAATCAGTGGAGGTCTGCCCCAGAGCCCTGCTAGATGCTGAGCATTGGCCTCTCTAAGGACTGAGAACAATAAAGCAGAAGGAATTCCAGTCAGTTGGCTCCTGGATTGCATTAGCAGAACTGAGAGAAGGGGCACTTGCCGAGGGTGGTGCCGATTCTTGGCTGCTGCCATTGTGCCAACCTGCTGGGAGATCCAGAGTATGAAGAATGAGAGTTCATCCAAGTCAGAGAAGTCAAGGAGGCCTGTAGACACCCAAGTTGGAGGCTGTATGCACAGCAGCCACTGCAATTCCAAGTGTAAGTCGGTTGATTTATAGTTAATAAGAACAAATGCTAATTAAGGCTTCAGTGAGTGACCATGACAGGCAGAAAAACAGGAAATACATCAAAAGGTGGACCAAAACACTTTGCAGAGATATGAGGAAAAACAAAGGCGGTGGTATCTAAGAGCAAGGGAAAGAGAGGCTTGGGTAGCCACTGGCTTGGGAGGTGCAGGGAGCAAGAGGGCACCACTGCCACCTGCCCGGCAGCTCTGCAGCCCTGATTTTGGCAGTGTGGGCCTGATGCTTGCACAGAAGTCTTGCTGGACCCAGTTTGAGAGCTTCCTAAAATATCCTTGGGCCTGATGCAATATCACTTTGTGACGGCACCGCATTGCAATGTGGTGACAGGATAACCTGGCGCTGTGGATGAAGAGCCTTTTATATCACTATATGATTGTGTATGAAAGGGACCAAGTGAGCAGAGCACTCCCAAAAGAGAATGGGTTCATCGGAAGGGTGGTTAAACCCTCTGATGTGGAAGGAATAGTGTTCCCACCTGCCCACTCCCACTACAGAGGTGGGACACCTGGGGAGGTCTCAGTCAGGGGTTGGAGACCCAGGAGGGCAACCCCATGGGGCCCATCAGCAGTCCACAGGGAACTCCAGACAGCAGAACTGAGGAAGGGCTATGCTCAAACCAGGCTTCATCCTGGAGGATGCAGCAGGATGAACAGGGCACGTCCTCTGGGAAAACAAGGAGTTGGTTTGGGGAAGGGAAGAGGAGGCAAGCTGAATCTGGAGAAAGTCATCAAGAGCCACCAAGAGCTTGCAGCAGCACCTTCCAGGTTGGGCCTAAATCTCCAAATAAAAAACAATTTACCTAGGTCTACGCAAACCCCTGTTCTTCACTCTGATTTTAATTTTGAAATGTGAATTAAACCTTGCACAGGAATGCAACTCTCTCGTGCCATTCTACCATTCTTAGAGGGTGAGAAGTGGGTCAGAGGGAGGAAGGTTTAAAATTGTTGTCCCTTTACCAAACCGTGGAAAGTGTCAACCACTGCCTCCCGCTGTCCCCTCCCCCAAAGCTCCAAGTGTTGAAAACTAAAAGCTGCAGCATCTTTTCAGCAAGTAATCAGCACAAGTTGAAAGGCACATGCTGTTGCATTTCTGATCAGATTGTATGATAAACTGGAAAATACCCCCCCCTCCTTTTTTTTTTTTTTTTTTTTGGCTAAATGCATGTCTGTTTAAAGAAGCCACCAGGCAGTGCCTCTCACTTTGTCTTGGCAGGGCACAACCATCAGACGAAGTGGGAGGAAGAAACATTAACTTCAACAGCTGTTTCTTGACCCCGGCTGTCAGTCTTCCCAAGAATAAATTTTGGAGAGTCCTATTTGAAACAAAGAGGGAGTTTGGGGGGGAGAGAAAAGTTGGTTGGTTCCAGGGCAGCCACCCAAAGAAGCAGGGAACAAGATGTTTGCAGTTACCACGCAGCCTGCAAGCCTTAGCCGAGTGCAGGGATGGAGCAAAGTAACTTGAAAGCTCTCCTCTCGGCGCCCTGTGCCTGCAGCTTCCCCCCCTAACGCGCGCCCAGATCCAGCGCCGGTGGTAAGAGCCGTAGCTCGACTACAGTAATTCCCCAGCTCGGGCGGCTTGAAACTGCTCGGGCTGAATAGCATTTGCTGTTCCGTCCTGCGGCCGCCTCCCGCCGCCGCTGCCGCGCTCCCTGCAAAGCAGCTCTCATTATCCCGGAAGTTGTGCTGACACAGTCTCGCTGCCACCAGAAGTTTGTCAACATCAAACTTCTCCTGTGTGGGGTACGTTCACCTTCCACGAGTATTTAATCGCGCCAACAAGCAAACAAACAAACCCAAATAAACCTGCCGTGATGTCATGGTCTCTTTTTTTTTCCCCCGCGTTCCTTGAAGGCTGGGGCTGTTAGGAATTTGCTGGTGGGCGCCGAGAGTGCCTGTGGGTTTCTGGGGAAAGATAAGGGACAGCCCCCGGGGGTAGCGAGTGCAGAAAGGACTGAGGAGGGGCGCACGGAAGGCTGGGGCCAGGCGCAGGGGAGCGGGGGAGGGGGCTAGGGCTGGGGAGCGGTGAATTTGTCCTGCAGCCTCTTGGCTGCGGACAGTGGGAGGATGCACTCAGACACGGTCGAAGGTGGTTGCTTTGCGTCCCCCAACCCTGCAGCAAAGGTTACCTGGAAGCTGTGGCGATGCAAAGCCAGAGTGGGCGGCGTGGTGTGGGGGTGGCTTTCTACATGCCTGTAGGACATTTCTGAAGACACTTCAGGGATCTTTCGGAATAAAGGGCATTAGAGTCGTAAAATGTATTTGGGGGCTTCAACTGCAACCTAAAACAAGTCCTTGCGATTTGAAGGCAGGGATGTACCACATTTCTGTCTTTCATAAGTCTGTTCTGATACCTTGATTACACCATTGGGTCTAAACTGACTCATTAACCTTAAGCCAGGTTTCCAGGTTTAGTTCAAGTGGCTGCAGCTCAGTTTGGGTGTTTGTGGTTTCCAGCTGTTCCTCACCCTCCCCCCCCCGCCCCCCGCCGACTGAGATGCTCCTAACTGACGCCCTGCCCCCCACCCCAGGTTTGGGGGACTCTGATTAACACTTTTCATTCCGTATTTTCACCCAGACACTTTCAATCCGTTTAGACTGCTGGAAAGGCCAAGGCCTGCCTGACTTGCAGAGTTATGACTTGTAGGCATTCATTGAAGAAGTGCCACTTGAGGGCCACAGGTTTTCATGGAGGAGCAGAACACTGACATTAACTTTGTGTCTAGTTTGGAAGGCCACATACTGCAGTCAGACCCAGGAAATCAGAGACTGTTGCTGTATCCCCCATGTAATGTTAAGTCAGATATGGATGGCTCAAAGGGTTCAGAACCGCTAAAGTGGGCAATCCAAAGCCTGCTCGCTTGAATTGGAAATCTGTTTACTGGTGGGTACAGCACAATTCTTCTCTGCTTTTCAACAATAAGTCAAAGTGAATGAATATCTTTGAAGAGAATGCTGTACATTATCCCGCTATAATATTGTGGGGGTGGGGAGGCAGGTTTATTCCTCTTTGGGAGCCAGGCACTGGATTTACTCCTTGTTGGTCAGCTGTTAATAACCATATTCTTAGAAAAACTATGTCTACAGTCATGTATCTTTGATAACGAGAAGCAAGATGCTTTCCCCTAATTTTCAAAGTGCCCTAAACATAAAAAATGTGCCAGTCCCAAGGTGCCAGCTTACCTTAAACACAGAAAAAAAGCCAAAAAACAAAATGTAAAGAAAATGCAATTAAAGTGTTTCTCAGGGACTAGAAGGTACTTTTGACAAGCACAAGTAAAACATATTCAAATATAGTTATAGAGCAGGCAGAAATGTGTTTTCTTGAAAGTTTAGCTATTTGCTATAGTGAATTTTCCCTTTGGCCAAGCCTCAAAAATTTCCCTGAATTATTCAGACTTCTTTGGGTGGTATTTTAATTTTTAGTTATCTATTTTCTTATAATGCACAAAGCACTGCTCAACATTGTTGTACGTCAATGTGGACATGAATCAGGAAGGACATGTGGAGGATTCCGTTTCCAACTCCATGTGCATGAATTATTTGCCCTGGTTGTTAATCTGTCCTAGTGTAAAAAGCCTGATCTACAAAGGCTGGAGGATGTCTGCAGAGCATGGTATTATATGGTTTCTATGGCTGGGTTTGTTTACAAATAAAACTGTAAAACTATTTTGCATTTCTCTCCACAATTTCCTGGTTGCACAAGGGTGATTTTCAGAGTTTTCAGTTTCTAGTCCCTGAATGGGAGCGGTAAACATGAGGAAACAATTTCTTTTTACAGTGATGTGAGCTCTATGCTCATCTGGATTTAGTTACTTCATAAGGTAAATATCACTAAATGTGCACTGGGATCTTTGGGGATCTAAGGTGTTGAATGGGTGAAAACAGTCTACTGTGAAATCTTAAAGAATGCCAAACAACCAAATTCATTTGCAGACCTAATTGGGTCAACCATGGTATTCTTTAAAGTGGAAATTAATTTGAAAATTTTACAAAAGTATTTTTATTTACTTTTAGTTACATTTAGGTTATTTTAGTCACTATGATTTTTAGAATTTTACCCCAGGAATTCAATTAAAATAAACCCTCCTGAAAAATATAGATCCTCCTATGAATAATATCCTCTAATGAAAACAGAGGTTTTGAATTTCATGCTAATTACATGTTTAAATAATGAAATTCTTATAATTATTTTTATTTAAAGGCAAAATATCTGTATAGATAATGACCAAAGCTAACCAAACTGCTTCAAAAATTAATGAATATTAATGAAATTCATGAATAGCACAATACTGCCCCTGCCTGCCTCAGGAAAACAAATGTATTGACTTCATTCTCCTAAAATACCAACCCTTAGTTACTAATAGTTAAAATAATTTTATTGCTAAAAAGATTGTACATAATGCAATTTTTTCAATTTATAAGGCTAGACCTTGTTTTACTAGAATTAGATCTTTTTCCAGAAACTAAGCATATTTTCTTTTTACATATCTAAATGCTATTTCTTTTCATTAATTTGCCATCTTAAGACATTTTATCATTTTTCTAAGTGCCCCCCCCTGTCATTTTAGTAGCTCACATGAATGACTCAGGCTTTTCAGGCCTTCATTTATATTTGGTATATAGATAATGGCATCATTAGTCAGCGCTTCCATTCATCTAAATTTGTCTAAGCGTATTGGAAGCTGCCCATGAAATTTTCCAATGAAAGTGACAAATGGATGTCAGTCAAGTAGCCCCACCCATTTCAACCTTATTTTGTATGATGTGTAAATGTTTGTGCATATTTCTTCTATGAGGATGGGTTATTTTTTGATATGGACATCTGCCTGCTAAGGCAAGTTTCCCAGGCAGATCACTGGTTGGCATTAGACTAAATTTGTAAAATTTAATGCCAAATGAATGACAAAAGAAAAGAAATAAAATTAAGTAACGGCAGAATCCATTTCCTTAAGGTAAATAATTTTTGATGATCTAAATTTGAAGATTCTACAGTTTTATTTCAAATGAATTTGTAATGAGAAAGGTAAAATCATTTCAAGTGTGCCAGCAAATTTGGGTCAAAATGAAAGCAATTCTGAGAGAGAGAGAAAAAGGGAGAGAGAAAGATGTTCCTTCTTCCCATAGGACTGGTTGAGATTTTCTGTCTATTTTCTGTTGGGATTTTCTGTGCACGCATGCACACACACAGACACACTATACTACACTATAGTCTGGTGTCCTGCTTGCCTTTCTAATTTTAATAATCAATCCAATCTCTAGTGCTATTTGGTAGGTAAATGTGTTTATTAGAACTTGATGCTAGTTTTAATCTGAGATCACTTTGACTGCACTTGGACTCTGTTGCTGTTTTATAACCTGTAACATGTTTTCACATGTTTCAGAGTGCTGCTGCTGCGGTAAAAAGTCCTGTGTTGTTATTATGAGTTTATGTGTTTAGCCAAAAGATGCAGTATGCCATGATTCAACAGTAAATATTCTAAAATCCTAAATGGGTTAGTAAATCCTTGATAATAAATGTAACTTTATGGAAAAAATATTTTTAACATTTTCATAGAAGTGTCGCTTATTGTTTTGTTATTTTTTTTTCCTAAAACTGTAATGGAATTTCTTTGTCCATAAAAATATTAAAGAAAACTGTATCATTTGAAGTTATTCGACTTGCAAATGCTATGGAGTAAAGCTAATCTTTACACCCAGGACTACAGATTACAATTTCAGTTACCATTATCCATGGCAGCATGTTTAATTTTACTCCTGTGACCCAAAGAATTTTTAGTGACTTTTTAAAAGTGGAATGTGGAAAGTAGTTCCAGTTCATTGTGAAAGTGGGAATTTGATAAATAATGCTCTCAATGACCATTTACTCCATGACTTATTGTACAGGGTCCAGCAGAAGTAAGGCCTGCTTGAGTGTGGTTGGTAGGGTAATAATATGGGTGTAATAATTTATAGTTTTAATTTAAACATTTCACCTAAAATGTCATATGGTGTGCTTGACTGTGATATTGTAATGTTACTGAATTACATGCTTATGATTTTGTAATAAATAAGGAGGCTTATTTGTGCTGGACCCTGTATAATGATTAGACATGAAAAAGAAGCTGTCAACTAAAGCTTTAGAAGCTATGGGTCTAAAGTTTAGATTATTTTTTTATTGTGAATATAGTCAGTCATTATGGCAATTACATTTAGCATTCAATATGTTTTTTGGTCCAATAGTTGTATGGAAAAAATATTTTTAACATTTCCATAGAAGTGTAGTTTGTTATTTTTTTTTCCTAAAGTTGGTATGAAATTTCTTTGTCCATAAGTGCTTTTCTTCCCAAATTTGCTGTATATGAAGGTACCAATGAGATGTTTCTAACTGCCTAGTCTGCAAACTAAACTTGTTTTCCAAAAACCAGACAGGGCACCTCTTTCTGTTTACATATGCAAACAAAGAACCCTAAATTAGAAAAAAAAAACCAAAACTGTGTTCTCTTGCTTATGATTTTGGAAGCAAAGCATTATAATTTTATATGCAGATTTATATCGAAAAGCTAACTACCTTTTTTTTTTTTTTTTTTTAGGGGAAAGAGAAGCCTTGGTTTTGTTAATAAAGAGCACTAACCCAGCTTGGAACTACTATTAAGAATTAGATACGGAAACGTTCAAACTGTTCTGACTTAAATGTTTAGATATGTAACATATGTGATGGCCACCCACCTAGTGGTTAAATAGTATGTTTACTTTCCTACATTTTTCTGAACGCATTCAACTTTGGAGATTTAAATATGGCATAAATGCCTGTGCTCAGGAACCTGGGGTGGGAATTCTAATGCAGCAGGTGCTTCCAACATTGACTTCAGTCCTGTCAGTCTTCTCTCTAGGTCAGTGGGCGGTGGGTTGTTTTTCTCCCTTACACGTACTTGACTCTTGCGCTCCCTTTAGGCCATTCTTCTGTGGTGTGCCCCTTCCCCACCCCCGCCCCTGGGGCCTGTCTAGAGCACCCAGAAGACAGCTGTTGAATGGCTGTATAATATCCTGGGGGTATAGTTTGACAGGTTCAGCCTCACATACAAGCTATTTGAGGCTATAATTAGCTACGTTCACTGCCCCCCTTTCTGGAAGGCTATATTTAGCCAAAGGCTCTTAAGGATGGAGAAGTTCTAGAAGAGTCCTGTAAGTTAAGGCTGCATTTAGGTTCTGGTTCCCAAAGAATCCACAGCCCAGGACCCAAAGGCCCTTTAAATGTTTTATGATCACTTGAGGGCTCTGCAGGAATCCTTAAATGCCTTTACAAGTCCCAGCACCCTCCCTTCTCACTCAGCCAGTGCGTGTAACCACACAGGGCCCGTTCCCTTAACAAGAGCATGAAGAAGCTTTTGGGTAGGCTTAGAGAAATGACAAGGATGGATGTTTCTCATCCCACTGTTCCAAGGAGAAGATTGGAGGGCAGGCAGTTGAAGGGACAGATACCCAGTGCAGACACTTGACAACTCCTGGGCAGAGGTCCAAGCACTGGGCCACGCACTGGGCACTGCTCCAGAGACCGGGCCCATGCCTGGGGCACTCGGTGGTGGAAGCTGGCACAGAAAGAACACTCCTGCCGGCAGGAAACTGAGTTGAACAGATTGGGAAAGAGCAAAAACAAGCTGCCCAGGACGCTGTCTTCCCAGCCAAGAGTTTCCAGTTGTCATTGACAACCCAGGGTAGAGCAGATTCTGGCTTTCCTCCTGCCTGGGGTGCCGGTGGGGGGTGGGACAGAATCCAGGGAGTGTACAGTGCACAAGGACCCACCCAGCATGGGAAGATACAGAGGACAGGCCCAGCATACACTCAGCGGGGAAGAAACCCTTCATCACCAGGATTCCCAGGTCAGCTTGGCCTGGGCTCGGGAGTGCTCTCTGAGAGTGAGTTCTCATGCTTTATAATTTCTGTGAAACGTTAGAATGTCCTCCTTGCCTCTGGATTTATCTTAAGAAATGTCTTTGAGAAAGGTGAAGAACAGAATGTTCTTAGCCTCTTACCTCATTTTTCCTATTTAGTGCTTACCCTGTTTATAAGAAAAAGACAAACCAAAGACTGTGATCCATCCCCCTCCTGTTGCTGTAGTGTACTAATATTTTTGATGTGTTAAGCCACTGCAGTTATTTCTTAGGGGCTATACATCGGGAAATCAGTCCCACTTCCCTACTCCTAGAAAAGGAAAAACAGTTTTGAGTTTTATTAGAGAATTCTGGACCCGGGGGAACCCAGGCATTGCATTGGAGCCAAGTGAACAAGCAACAGAATTAACCTTTGGATTTGAAGAAATCCAAATGGGCTCCAGGTTAATAGTAAGGATTTCAGCTGGTGGCTCATATAATTAACAGAAGAAAAAACAAAACCAGAAAAACATCTCCCCCACTCTTTAAGTAAGACACGACAGTAAAACTCACCTTAGACCCCCTGAACCAGCATCTTAGGTGGGGAGGGGAGGAATATGCTCAGGAATCTGTAGTTTCAACAAGTTTCACAAGTGATTTTTCTATGGGCTGAATTTGAGAGCTACAGCCATGCAGCTTGAGAATAATTTCATCCTTCCATTACCCCGAATCATGAGTGCAAATAAAGACTTCATCTAAAGTCATTTCTCTGTTATTTCGAAGCACTGTAATCATTTTGCAGCACATTTTCCTTCCTAGTTGCCCCCACTTCGGAATTTTACATTGGTTAATACTTGGCAGCAAAGGATTACTGAGAGGTTTTAATTGGGGCATAAATAACCCTAACAGCAAAAAATCATGCTGCTCACTTTTCTAAGTGCTGAGATAGGGTATCCCCATTTTACAGCTGGGAAAACTTGGGCATAGAAAGGTCAGCCCACTTCCCCAAGGACAATTAGCCTCCTCTGTGCTCCTACAAAACACAGTTACACCTCAGTCATAGCACCTTCCCGAAGATATTTAGCTGAAATGATTGGTCTTGTGTGCCCTTCCAGGCCGAGGACCATGATTTACACATCTTTGTGTATGTCAGGAATCAGCACAGCCGATGGCACATTTAAAGTGCTATGTAAGTGCTTGTTAAGTGAATGAAAAGTTTTTAAGTAGCACAGGATTTTTTTTATTAAAAGGAATTTGATTGTACAAAATCATCTGACCAGTTTTCCATGGGCTAACCTAGAAGTCCTAGATCATTTATTGTAACAGAAGAAATGAACTCAAAGAAATGAACTCAAAGAAATGAACTCAAAGGAATGAACCTGCCTTCATGCACAAACATTCTTTCTGTTCTCATCTGTAGTGGTTGAAGTCATGCTTAAGAACCTGACCTTGGACAGGTTAAAGAGAACAAACAAACATCAGCAGAAATGACGGCTACAATTGCATTACCGGAGGTAGAAACCCAGAGTAGATGGCCTTGGCTTAGCATCCTAACAGCTCAGGTTGAAGTGAAAGATGGCCTTGGAACACTTTAAGATCAGTAATGTCTGTTACTCATTTTTAGTTGTCCCCTATTCTGAACTATGACATATTTCCCCCTCCCTTACTCCTAAACTTTCTATAAAACTTCTACTCTTCACAGTAGTCTTGGGCTAGTGGTGAATGGGGAAATTAGGGAAGGAGTAAAGTAAAGCCTTTTCTTCATTTCTCTTTGGCTTAGACTAGCACTTTACCAAGAAAAATGGTGTCCTATAGTTCTATGTGGTGACCAGTGATAGAATGAGTGGAAATTCTGGGCCCTGGACGCTCTGACCATCACCTTTCTTCCCAGCATTATGCAGCACAACACACTCTCTGTATCTTTCTGCTTCAACCGCACAGATTTTTATTCTTGAATAGCTCCTTCTTATAGAGACTTTGCATATACTGTTCCCTTTGCCTAGGGAGTACTTCCATTCCCTTTTTGTCAAATTAATTCTTTTTCATTCTTAGCTCAATTATCATTTACTCAGAGAAACTTTCTTTTTTCTTAATAGCCTCTTATTAGTAGCACATATCATAATTATAAATTTATATGTATTTGTAAGATTTCCCTTTAATGTATGTTTCTCCTCCCGCTGTGAGACCCTTGAAGGCAAACACCTTGTCTGTTTGGCCACCATTAATGTACCCGGTCCCTAGAATAAGGCCAGACAGAAAGCGGGTCTCAATAAATACTTGTTCAATAAAGTTAGGCAGAGAAGCAGATTTCAATGTGGACTGAATCAGAAGCAGATATGAGAAAAAACATATCCCGCCAAAGATGTTGGGTAGGTGATTCCTAAAATGGAAGGCAGCAGATGACTGGGCTACCACAACCATTCACTGAGTCCCTCCTGTGTGTCAGAGTCTGTGCTAAGTCTTAAGAATATATGATGAATGGGACACTGAGCATTGCACTCATGGTTTCTTTAAAGCTTCATCTTAACTCTATGTAAGCTAATGATAATGATAATGATAACACTTTAGAAGTGACAGTTAATGTGTATAGTAGATTTAGCATCTACTATATACCAGATATAGTATAACGTAGGCACCTTACATTCATCAGTTCATGTGATTTTCACACAATGAAGTAGGCATTTTATCACATCTAGTTTATAGCTGAAAAAAATAGGAGCCACAGAAAGTTTAATTTTTTTATCACAATTACTCATCTAAAGCTGGGACTCAACCAGAGACTCTGGTCTAGATGAGTTTTAAGGCTGTATTTTTGGATATTAGTGATAAGAATAAAAAAAAAATCAGGCAGAAGCGAATCTGAAATTTCCCTAAAATATCAAACTCAATCTATTCTCTGTCCTTCCAAGTCTGTCTTTCTCTTACTTCCCCACCTCAGTTAACCCTTAGAACCTCAGCTTCTTCCTTTCCCTATCCCTTGGCCTCCTTCCAACCCCTCTTCCACCCTTGGCTTTCATGAAGTCTTGATCCCCTCAAAGCCTTCTACTTTCATTGCATTCTTCAGTGAAATCTCAATGCCATGATCAACCTCCTCTGCTCCTGCAAAATTTGATCCTAATAAAATTCTCGTTCAGTTATTATGAAGATTAAATGAGTCAGTGCAAGCATTTCCTAAGAACAATGCCTAGTACATGTGTAGTATTATTGTTTTTGTTTACCCTCTCCGTAACCAAGCACTGTTGGATGAAATCTTGTCTGTAATGACTTAGTCAACCTGAGGTGGATTCTTTATGTTTCTGCCTGTCAAACTTGTTACTTGGGAAAGAAAGTTATGCTCCCATTTTATTTTTTTAATTATATTTTATTGATTACTGGTATGTTATTACAGTTGTCCTGACTTTCCTCCTTTCCCACCCAGCAACCCACACTCCCTCATGCAATGCTGCCACCATTGTTCATGTCCATAGGTCATGCATTCAGGTTCTTTGGCTACTCTGTTTCCTATACTGTATTTTATATCCCCCTGGCTATTCCGTAACTAACTATTTGTACTTCTTAATTCCCTTACTTCTTCACCCATTCCCCCACAACCCCCTAGTATCAGGCAACCATCAGAACATTCTCTGTATCCATGATTCTGTCTCTGTTCTTCTTGTTTGCTTAATTTGTTTTTTAGATTCAATTGTTGATAGATGTGTATTTTTTCCCTTTTATTGTTCCTGGTTTTGATCTCCATTTTCTTAAATGAGTCCCTTTAATATTTCATATAATAATGGTTTGGTGATGATGAGCTCCTTTAGTTTTTTCTTGTCTGGAAAGTTCTTTATCTGCCCTTTGATTCTAAATGATGGCTTTGCTGGATAGAGTAATCTTGGTTGTAGGTCTCTGCTTTTCATGACTTTGAATATTTCTTGCCAGGCCCTTCTAGCCTGAAAAGTTTCTTTTGAAAAATCAACTGATGGCCTTATGAGAACTCCCCTGTAGGTAATTAACTTCTCTTGCTGCTTTTAAGACTCTCTCTTTATTTTTAACCTTTGGCAATTTAATTATGATGTGTCTTGGAGTGGGCCTTTTTGCAACCATCTTGTCTGGGACTCTGTGCTTCCTGCACTTGCATGTCTATTTCCTTCACCAAGTTATAGGGAAGTTGTCTTTCATTATTTTATGAAATAGATTTCCAATTTTTTGCTCTTTCTCTTCTCCTTCTGGCACCCCTATCATGTGAATATTGGACCTCTTGAAGTTGTCCCAGAGGTTGCTTGTATTGTCCTCATTTTTTTTATTATTATTTTTGTTCTTGTTATTCTGATTGGTTGGTTTTTGCTTTCTTATGTTACAAATCATTGATTTAATTCTCAGCTTCACTCACTCTACTGTTGTTTTCCAGTATATTTTTCTTTATTTCAATTAGTGAATCCTTCATCTCTGACTGGATCTGTTTTCTGATGTTGAGGCCCTCACTCAGACCCTTGAGCATCCTTATAACTAGTGTTTTGAACTCTGCATCTGGTAGATTGTTTGTCTCCATTTTTTTTAGTTCTTTGTCTGGAGTTTTGATCTGTTCTTTAATTTGGGCCATGTTCCTTTGTTTCTTTGTTTTGTCAGCCTCCCTGTGTTTGTTTCTATGTATTAGGTAGAGCTGTTTTGATTCTGTGTGTTGGTAGCGTGGCCTAATGTAGTGGGTGTAGTAGAGCCCAGTGGCATAGCCTCCCCTATCACCCAAACTCGGTACTCAAAGTGTGCTCTTCATGTGACCTGAGTAGACCCTCCTCCTGTAGGTGAGCCTTGGTTGCTGTTGGCAGGTGAATGGGTGGGATTTACCAAGGAGCAGTCAGCTGTAAGGATTGGCTGTGACCTCTTATCAACAATCTCTGCCCTCCCTGGGGGATCAGTTTTACAGGAGCAGGGTGGCGGTGCTCCAGGATGGGCTATAGCTGTCCGCTGGGTGTATTGGCCTTGGGGTTTCCCACGTGGTGCAGGCCAAGGTCAGTCCCCACCTGTGTTTTGTCTGGGGCCACCCTGCCTAAAGTATAAAGCAATCTCAGAAGGCTGCTACTTCTGCTGGGCTTGGAGATTCCCAGGTGAAGCCAAGCTGTGAATCCAGGCTGGCTGCTGCTAGTGCTGGGGCTCACTGAGGCAGATTGTTTCTTGTTTGAGAGGATTTAGGAAGTTGTGCAGCATGAGCCAAGACTAGCCATTCATGTGGAAAAGCAGCTTGGGTGGGCCTGTAAGTGGGGTGAAGTGGAGCCTCTGGAGATGTCCAAGGCTGGTTAAATACTATTAGCTAGGTTGATGGAATCTCAAATGTGGCACCATCTTGCCAGTTCTGTGGCTCTGTGAGGGGAGGATTTAGAAAAAAGACAATGGCCTCTGCTCCCCTTGATGCCAGACACTTCAGTTTCTCCCATTGTGCCACTGGTGCCTTTCAAGCTGCTACCCCAGTGCTGAAGCTCAATCTGAGTAGGTGAATCTGTGTGTGGGTTCTTTAAGAGAAACTTCTTGGGGCTCTAGAAGTTTCCTCTTAAAGAGTCTTCCACTGACTCAATCCCCACTGGTTTTTGCAGTCAGAAATTGTGGGGACTTCCTGGCACTGGAACCCTGGGCTGTGGGGCCTGGTGTGGGGCTGGGACTCCTCGCTCCTGAGATATTCCTCCCATATTTTTATCCACTACACTTGGGTGCAGGACCAGCCCCTTCCACATCTGCACCCCTCCCTCCAGTCTGGATGGATATGGTTTCTTTAATTCTGTAGGGATCAGACTTCCATTCAACTCGATTTCTGATGGTTCTGAGTGATGGTTGTCTATACTTTGGTTGTAATTTTGATGCGGTTGTGCAAAGAGGCAAGCCATGTCTGCCTGTGCCACCGTCTTGACTGGAAGTACTCTCACATATTTTATTTTTATTTTTTAAAGATTTTATTTATTTATTTTTAGACAGAGGGGATGGGAGGGAGAAAGAAAGGGAGGGAAACATCAATGTGTGGTTGCCTCTCACATACCCCTCACTGGGGACCTGGCCTGCAATCCAAGCACATGCCCTGACTTGGAATCAAACCAGCAACCCTTTGGTTCACAAGCCAGCACTCAATCCACTGAGCCACCCCAGCAGGGCTTCATATTATATTTTAAAATGACTATTCAAAATCTCTGTTTTTCACAAGGCCTTTACTCAACATCCAATATCTTGGAAGTAGATATCTCTTATTGCTCAGCACACATTGCCCTTTTATTCTGGTAATAAAACCTCCCATTCACCATTCTTATGTTTGCAGTTTGGGCAAATAACCATAGTGAATGGTTCAGGGGTAGACATTTGACCCAATGTGAGCCTATTAAAATCTATATTGGGATTTTTGGAAAGCATGATTAGAAAAGAGACACTTCTTCTCTTGAGATCATTGGTGCTAAGTAGTGTAAAAAAAATTGGGATGGCAGCACATGGACAGAGCCTGCCTGGAAGTGAAATACAATAAATGGAGGACAACAGACACAAGAAAAAGACAGCTCTTGATGACATCACTTTGTGTATCTATTCTAGCTGCATCTGATGACAGTATACTCCTTTTAAGTTACATGAACTAATGCATTTCCTTCTTTGCGTAAACTATTTGAGATTGGTTTCGATCATTTGCAATTGAAAATGTCCTGACTAATATACTTTGCCTCCTAATCACTGATAAAATGGAGGGCAATACAATTTCTTTCCTTGGCTCCTGCTTCATCAGTACATTCTCTATGTTGTATCATTTATTCTTGGCCCAGAGAATGAATGCCACCTCCTTGTTCAAGTCTCACCTGTGCCCCTTTGTTTCCATCTCACCTTCATTGGTGCCTGCCAGACATAATCCCATATTTCATCTCTCTCTTCAACTGTTCTCTTCCTACTGATTCTTTATTCTTAGCCTGTAATGTACTTATTTCCACCATCTTCTTCAACATACTCCATCTTTGTTCTCCCTTTCATCAAAACGATTCAGTGTTAGTTTGTACCATTCTCTCTACTTTCCTTACCTTCCACTTCCTTCTCTTCTTACTGCTTTCCCATTCCACTACCTCTGAGTCACTAGTCATTTCATATTAGCAGATACAATGACATCTTTAAATGGTGGCTAGCTGGACCTTTCTTTCACATTTGACAACACCTGTTACTTTACTTTTCAAAGCTCTCTATCGAGGTTCCAAGATGAAAAACTATTCTCTCCCAGCCTCTGTGAAATCTTCCTAGCCACTCCTCTATCTTCCTTACAGGTTCCTCTTCAGTCCTTGGTTTTTTTCATGCTACATAGTCTCCTTGGGTGACCTAACTACTCCACAGTTTTCATTTTTACCATATGCTGATGATACTCAAATCTATATATATCCAACTCAGTTGTTTCTTTTTTTATTGTTGTTCTAGTGCAGTTGTCCCAATTTTCTCCCATTGCTCTCCCCTGCTCTGCCCACCCCTCACTCCCATCCAGTGTTCTACCTAGAACTTCAAATGTTTGCTGTATGTTTACACTTTGATGTTCCAACAATATCTCAAGTTTAACTCAATGAAAGCATTTATTATCTTATTCCCAAATCTCCTTTCTCTGTTACCTTCTCTATCTCAGTTCATAGTACCACAATTTCCCAGAGGTGCAAGCCCAGATTCGTGAGTACCATCATTGTCTTCTGACCTTCATCTCCTAATACCTGTTGGTCATCTAAAATATTTAGAGTCTATTCCCTTCTTGTAGCAGACACTGACGGTCACCTGCCCAACACACATTCTCCTTGCCTTCTTCCTTGCTAACAGACTCCCAGTTTTGCTCAGGTGGCCACATGATTCTGTAAAGATCTGTGTTTTAGGGAAAGCTAGCATCATTCTCTGTCTCAGCTCTCAAAGGTGAGTCTTGATTTGTCTACTCTGGCCAATCATGATAATTCTTGTCAAAGAATAACTCAGAAATATTTAGTTATCTGCAAACAAATATTTGATTCATATATGATGGAAATAGTCATTAGATTGTTGTCAATGTACAAAGGCAAAACAAAGAATTATGGGGTGGAGGGAGAAATACCCTCCCTTCCCCTCTGGCCAGACATTCAGAGAATAGTAAATCTTGTTTTATATTTTGATAAACTGATTAGCCACATTTTGAAAAATCCTTTTACCCTTCTATTAGCTCAGCAGGTGTGACCCCTTTCTCTGGAAAATCTGCCGAGTCAACTCCCACCCCCTTGTTAAACACCAGGTGTATTAGAAACTCTTACTTTGCTAAGGAAACACACACCCACACACACACACACCCACACCCCCCCCCGCCCCCGCATTGCATGCTGGCTGCTATATTCCTCTTTCTCCAGTTAGAGGCAGGGAAATCTCTGCAGTTAAGGGGGGCAAAATATATGCTACATGCTAAATGTAGAACCAGCTGCGTATGGTGAGGTTTCAAAAAAGGGAAGAAAAGGCCATATTCATTGCTTCTGATTAGTCGTGACAAAGGAAGATGGATGTTTTGCAATTATAGAGGTTTGATTATCTCATATACAGCATTTCTGATATGTATGGTTCCTAAAGCTGAACTCCCAAATAACTACAGAGGAACTCCCCTAGGAAGCACACACAACTAGATCTGCCATTTATTTATCATTGTATTCAATACTTACAAAGTGTTTCTTAATAGCTTTGTTAATAGATGTATACTCAGGGCAAGTAATAATTTATTGAACAAAATATAAAGGGTCCCCTTTTATTTATGTACTATCATATATGTATTTTTATGGAGAAAAATAACTCCCAGAGCTTTCTATTTTTCCCCTAACTTTTTATTTTGAAAAATTTCAAGTAAAATAAAAATACTTCACCTAGAATCACCAGTTACTAATACTTTTTAATGTAAGTCCACTCTCTCTTCTTCCACTTTACCTTTTCCCAACATGAACACACATACCACATTTTTTTTTTATGGCTGTACATTCCGAAAATAAGTTACAGACTTCATCACTTTACCACTTCATCCCTCAGGATTATCTCCTAAGACCGAGGACATTCTTCTATACAGCTACAACATCATTGTCATATTCAAGGAAGTTAGCATTGATACAATGAAATTATCTACTATATAGTCAAGATTCAAATTTCCCTAATAGTTCCCAATCAGATTTTGCTTTTTCTCACCTGGGTCTGATCAAGAATATTCATTGTATTTAATTGCTATGTTTCTTTCATTTTTTTAAAATCCAAAACAGTTCCTCTACTTTTTTTTTGAAATTTTCATGACATTAATATTTCTGAAAAATCCAGACCCGTCATTTGGTAAAATGCCCCACAACATATATCTGATTGTTGTGTGTGGCTGGACTCGGGTTAACCATTTTTGGCAAGAATACTACAAAATACATACTTCCTTCTCAGTGCAGAGCATGAGAAGGCTGTTCCATCACTGGCTGTGTTCAGTATAATCACTTTTCTCTCTTTTCTAAAAACACTTCTCAAATGAATCATTTATTTTGGGAACCTCATAAAAATGAGACCAATATCTTCATTTATTGAATATTTAGTAAAGTAAAATGGAGAATAGGGAATTATTTTTAAAAATACCTTAAAAATAAAATGGTCAGCTTGCAATTATCTGGATATTTTCATTAAAACATTTTTAGCATCTTAGGAAAAAGAATTACCGGCACTCTGTCTCAAATCTGTAATTGTCTTTGTTCATGCAGATCTAGCCAGCTAACAGCATCTATTATTTCCAATTTGCATATTAGCACAAAATATAAATGGCTTAAAGGCAACATGGTATAGTGGACAAAAGGGATTAATCCAGAATCCAGAGTTGTCAAACTGTCTCTTACCTTAAGCAAATCATGTACTCTTCTTGGGCCTGTTTTCTCTTCTGTGTAATGGAGAAACAGAACTGTAGGATCTTCAGAATTATATCTTTTTAAGTTCATTCATACCTGTAGTTAACTGCCATAGACTCTGTATCATTTTGGCTCCTAATTTTAAATGCTTATGTCTTGTGCAAGATAAAATCAACTTAATGTTTTCTTTTCCTGGTAGAAACAACAGAATTTGGGGAATAGGAAGGAACTATGTAAATTATTTCTTCAACCTTTTACCTGGTGTGGGAATCCCATCCTGTTGGTGGCCATCCAGCCTGAGCTTGAACCCTTTAGGTGATAAGACAGTAATTATCCAAAGCAAGGTGTTCCTATATAGATTGTGCTGCTTCAGCCATTTAGATACTTCTTGGTGATTCATGAAGTCCCTAGACTCACTATTGTAGCCCTTTCAAGCTTCTATGACAAAATATCTGGTGACTTATAAACAACAGAAGTATATTTCTCACAGTTCTGGAGAGTGGGAAGTCCAAGGTCAGAAGCCAGCATGGTTGCAGCCTGATGAGAGCCCTCTTCTTGGGTCAGAGCTGGTGCTTGCGCTGTATCCTCACATGGGGGAAGGGAAGGGATCTCTCTCAGTTCTCTTTTATAAGGGCATTAATCTCATTCAATACAAAATACTTAAGGCTCCACCCTTATGAACTAATCACTTTCTGAAGGCACTAGGATTTCAGCATCTGAATTTTGGGGAGACACAAATATTCAGCCTATAGCATTCATCTTCTCTTGACATCAGATATCCATTTCTTCACTCCCTGTCAACAATGCCCTGCATGTCTATTCCTGGAACTCATAGTTCAGCTTTTGTCTGCCCCTGACATCTGGACTTCTGGTCTTCTTCCCTTGGACCATCTCTCCCATCCTTCTCATTGCTCTTGAATCACACTAGGATGTAAAAAATCCCGGAACAGCTTCCTTTCTCTTTATCTAATCCACCAATGCCTTCTGACTGTATTTATATTTTGTCTGGCCTGGTTGATCACTTCAGCATTGTCCTTACAAACTCCTCAACACCCATAGCAAATTTTAGTTATAGCAAGTGTACTTTTATATTTATGTACATGTCAAATACTGTACAATATAGATGCATAAGGTAGAACAACTGTGCAGGGAAACAAATAATGAACTTGTGAAGAATGTTGTCAGATGAGTATACACTTTTTAGAATAAAAATATGTATTTAACTATATTGTAACATAAGCAAATACCACTGACCAAATAATATACTATTCATATAGAATAATAATGACAACTTTTCCAGGTGAAAATGAGACACCTGCCAATTTGCTAATGTTAGATTGGAATTAGGTATGTAATCTTAAAGGCTTTAAAATATAGAGTACTGCAGACATGCAAGGAAACAAATACATCCTTTGATGTATAGTGATGTGCTATGGTTTAAATTGGAGATGGAATACAATGATCATAGATCAAGAAATGTGACTCTGAGGATTTAGAATTTTTAATTGTATTTTTTAAGAGTAAATAAGTATATCATATTTCAAAACAACATGCTTTTAATGTTAATTTAAATTATGGGTGCCTTTCTTCATTATTTTACTCCCAAATGATTTCTTTGCAAGATCTTAATGTGAATGGTTATATGATGTTTAGAGATCAGAATAAAACATTAGTATTTGAAGGACTCTTAGCCATCATTCATTCTATAAGTGAGGGAATTGAGACCCAAAGGGGCAACATCACTTTTCTGAAGTCATACAGCTCTGCTGACTGAGCAAGATCTAGACCGTGGTTTTGAGGTCAAGCAACTTATCAGCGATGTTCAAACTTTCTGGGAGCTTAGTGGTTCCTGGAGGTGTGTTAGGACTACCTTAGAGGAAAGAATTGATTGCTTCTCACCTCCTTAAACTAGAACCACAGTACTTTTGAGGGCTTTGTGTATTATGGTTCCACTTAAAAATCTGAATTAGAGAAAAAGAACTTAGTGATAAAATGTACACATTTTATAAAAAATTGGTAACCATGTCTTATCTAAATAGTGATTGAAATTTTTTCCCTATAACAGCTACTCAATACTCATCATTTGCATTCGTATATTTTTATTTAAGTTGATTCTTTAAATAAGTGCATCACAAATGTTGAAAAATGCAGATGCAGATAAAATGATAAAATCTTCACTTTTGCTATCTTCACAATGAGCAGCTTTCTCCTTGACTTAGCCAGAATGCTACCTAACTAATTCAAAATTAAGAGAAATAAAATATAGCAGAGGGCATAAGATGAAAAAGAAATTTTCAACAAAAAAACGAATTTAGTTTTCTATAAACTCAGCCCCCATTCACCTGGCGCGAGCCTGATGTACTGTTGCGTTTAAATGGCTAGAAGCCAATCAGAATCATACTGCTTTGTAGCAGAAACATTTATTTCCACAGGTCTGTTCTTCCTCAAGAATTCCTTCCTTAAGAATACAAATGTTGATTGATATTAGATTAAAAAACAGCACACATTTTCCTAAGTTACCTTGAATATTATCATTAATAGTAAGAGTCCCCTTTCTAATTTTATGGTGCCTGTAGCTATCTATATCCTCTTGGGGTCCAGGAATGATGGATATTTTAGTCCCTGTGGGCTTCTTGACTTTCTAGTTAACTGATATTTTCGAAGCTAATTCAGACTATTTAGTGCCCAAAATTTTTCATTAATCTTTTAATTCTCCCTTAATCCTAAAAGGGATTTGATTACCAAAATAAATTTGAATAGACTGTTAAAAAAATAAAACCCAAGCATGAACATGGTAGGGTTTTTTTTTGTTTTTGTTTTTGTTTTTTATGAATATGTCTTGAAGTGGTTGTTTTCCCCATTGAGACAAACTCAGTTTGCACAATGAGAACTCACAAACCTTGTAGATTCCAGTAATGAGCTTCTTTCCTTTATTAGAACAATTAAATTTCATGAAAATGGAAATATGTTTAAAAAATACCAAGAACATAAATTTCCCTTAAAATTTTTTTAACTTTCATAGAAAATTAAGATAATCTGAGCTATAATTTAACTCTTTTGACACTTTAATAGATGTGTAGCTTTCCTCATTCCAGCTGTTTTCCTTCACTACCTGTGGTGATGTGGTTGCAATATTTAAAACCAAAGGCATGCACTAAACTCTGGTAATAATACTTTAAACTAATCCAGCATGAGGAGAAAAGTGATTAGAAAGGAGACAGTTCCCAATGGAAGATGGATAAGCTATTTCTAGAAACTACTATTACTACCGAAAAAAACTAATTGCTTTCCTCTCATTTTTGGATATTTCCACCAGTTCAAGGAAGGACAAAGTGTAAAGAAACTTTCCCTTGCTGCTACTTACAATGTTGTTTTCTTGAAACTGCAGAGAGCTTTGGGTCTCCAAAGCAATTTTTTGAGATAATAAACTAATGTGCTTAAAAGAAGATGAAAGTGTTTCTGTGTCTGTGAATGATTAGGTCAGTAACTCATTGTTCATTTAATAAATATTATGGAGTGCCTACTATGTGGTAGGCACTGTGCTAGGCAAAAACAACTAATATAGAATAATTGCCCTAAATGGGCTTATATATTAATTGTAATATGACTTACATAATAATAGACAGTAAGAAAAATTACTGTGGAAGTTTCAGGAGAAGGAATGCCACTAAATATCACCCTGGTGCCCTATTAAGGCTTTGCAAATTTTGTTTTAAGCCAGTTCTACCAAAACTTACATTAGGATAGCAATCTATTATTGGTATGGACGATACATTATCTGTTTTTAAGTTCTGTAAAGTTCAGTATAATATACTAATAATACCTCATGAGATCAAGGAACATTTGGGCCAATGGCTGAAAAAGCAAGAACCTCAGAGCGATCCAAGTGACTGTTCTCCATGGCATGGTATTGGAGAGAGAACATAGTTACTGATCTAAATCCAATTTCCTCCAGTTATTAATTGAATTAACAGGAGCAAGTCACTTTATTTTTCTTAGTCTTGGTGTCCTTATGTGTGAAGCTGAGCTAAAAATATTACCTGCCTCGTGAGGTTGTTGTGAGAATCAATTGACTTAATATATGTGAAAGCACTCTGTAAAATTTGAAGTCCAATAAAAAATTATTTTTTATAGCAAGTACACAATATGTCCATTCATCAGCATGGAAACAATATTGCTGCAGTCATACTACCAACATTTCAGATGAAGAATGCTTGTCTAGTTTGCCAGAATCCCTAACTGAAAATGACTGCAATCCTGTGAGTGTTCATGGCTAATGTTACCATATGGCTAGTTAACATTTTTAAGTAATAACTATTTGATTTCACAGAAGGAAAGATATTATTCTTGAGGAGGTTACAATTATTTAAAATTTATATAAAACTGGATTCATAAACCAAAAGGGCAAACGAAATAAGAATCATCTTCATAATCACTTGACAAAGTAATAAAAATTATGTCCTGAAAGGAAAGGAATTGTACTGTTGGCATGTTTTTGATTGCAAATATCAGAAGACCCTCAAAAAACATTGGTTTAAGTCAAAAGGATATTTATTGTTTATTGTTTATTTAACAAGAGTCTAGTTGTAAGTAATCCCAGGGCTTGTTCAGTGGCTCAACAATGTTAGGGCTCTGGGTTAGCATCTTTGACATTATCTTCATCTTCTATCATGTTGTTGCCTCATGGGCAGTCACAAGATGTATGTTTCAGCTCCAAGCCTCAGGCCTTTACATCAATATCTCAGACAGGAAGAATAGGAGCACTCGAAGAAAATCTCCTTAAATACTTATCCCTGTTGTAACAGAAAGCAAAATATTACCCAGAAATCCCCTGGAGAGTCCCTCTTACATCTGGTTGACAAGAACTAGGTCACATGACCACCACTAACTGCAGGGGAAGCTGAGAAAGCAAATATTCGGCAACAGAGGTTATGGCTATAAGTAAGGGCCTTAGACCAATGATTCATTTCCTGGGGCGAGGCACATTGTGGCCAAACAAAATCAGGGTTTTAATAATTAAGGGAAAGGAAGGTAGAGAGACTGGGAAAACTCCCTGGTGGTGTCACTCTCAGACACTTTGAACCTTTGTATACAGCAATTAATGAGCTAGACTCTATTCAAAAGAAATATTGTTTGCCTTTTAAAATAGAGATTCTAAAAACCACAACCTGAATTGTAAGTATCTGGTAAAGAAAGCCCAGGAGGGCAGCAAATAAAATAATATATATTATAGCAAAATATTTTCAGACTAAAAGCCAATTGCCTCAAACCCCCCCGAAGCATGTCCACTCTGTGATGCAGTGGTTGCTTTCTCTCTTGTGAAGTAACTGATCCTCTGAGATGGTAATTTTAGTGCTTGAGCCAACAAATTCTTACCCATCCAAGTATCAGTTCTGTGATTAATTACAAGGTATATAGCTCTCGTCAACCCATCAGCCTTTTCTCTTCAGCCATTTAAAAATTTGTTTCCTAACCTAGGCTGGGCTCTGATAACACAAACGGAAACAGTTAAGATTCAACTTCTATCTACTAACTCAAAGAGAAGGCTGTTACTATTTGTTCTCATTTTATGTTACATCTCATTGATAGCAGACTTTATATCATTCCCTGTTTCGTTAAAGCTATATCTAAGTCGTGACAAATTGATTTTTTTTTTATAAATGCCATCTCTTCAACCCCCACTGGATCTAGCCAGAGAAACACATCATCTCATGATTCCACTGAATATCCTCTGAGAAGGAACATTAGTTTCAGAAGGAACATTAGCTGAGGAACAGCCTAGAAAGTTGATGACAATGTGTATTACTTCAGACTTTGAATCCCTACTAAATTTTAGAAAGTGATCAGTCTGATTGCTTAGTTCTTTTGGCACTTAAAATTTAAAAAATCTTTCATCTTCCTCCCTCACAATTTTAATAAATTGCAATAGTATTTTTGTCATACCAGATAGCAGATGAAATGAACCCATTGGCCAAAAAAAAAAACAAAAAAATAAAAAAAATTAATTTATATAATTACAACTCCTTACCCTCCTTCTCATCTTACATTGTCTCTCAGTCTGGTTTCAGATATTAGTAAGTAATGGACTAATACACAGGAGATGAATAGCCCCTTGCCTGCTCTGTAAATCAGAAAAGTCATTTACAGGAGCTGAGTGAATGGAGGGAGAGGTAAGTGGCAAGGGAATTAAACTTTAATGACCCCTCAAGGGCTATAACAGTCTATCCCTCTCTCTCTCTCTCTCTCTCTCTCTCCCTCCCTTACCCTCTTCCCCCACCCTACCTTCCTCTCCACTCTCATTCTCTATACATCTGTCTCAGTTTACAGATTTCAGGCATGAGAGCCTATCATTTTAACAAAAATTTAACATTGAATGAAAAATTCTCTCAGGTACCTAAATGATTTCTGGGGGTAAACTTCACTTTTTTTCAGACAATGGGGTGCTTGGTGTCTAGTCCTCCCTGATAGGAGTCTCTGTTTTTTTAATCCGTGTAGTTTTCTGCAAGGCGTTAATTGTGTGGTCCAACTATATATTGTCCTTGAAAGAAGTCAGGTTCATGGAAAGATCAAACTAGTAAATAAAAAGGTCATCAAAACATTATTTTGTAATGCATTTCCTACTTATATTCAGTTAGGGTCACTGTGGTAGACTAAGAGTTTTCAAAACTTCAAGCATGGATAGTTCTATCAAGTTTTGAAGCAAAAGATATGAAGGGTTATCATTCTTCTTATCTATGTTACTACTTTCTACAAACTCTTTTCCTCCTTTCAGCTTCAGGATAGAAATGAGCTGTATCACTTCTCAGGATGCCAACAGATCATCTAAACCGTCTAAACCTTGATTGCACATTGAAATCACCTAGGGAATCTCAAAAAATTCTCATGACTGAGTCTCTCCCAGAAAGTCTTGGCTAGGCATCAAGGTTTAAAAAAAAAAAAATCCAAAGTGATTATAAGCAACCAAAGTTAAGAGCCACTGGTCTAGTCTCAACATTTTCTAATCTGTACCAGCCTGAAGCCATATTACTTACTGGTGCCACTTTTTTAGGAAAGAGATTTAATTGCTCCACCTTTAACATGTTCTTTTAGAGCTTCTGCCAGATCAGAATAAACAAAGGCATATTAGGGTTTTCCAGAGAGAGAGAGGAAAGAGGAAGAGAGAGAGAGAGAGAGAGAAAGAGAGAGTCAGAGAGAGATAGAGAGAGGGTGATTATAAGGAATTGGTTGATGCAATTATGGAGGCTGAGAAGTCATAACCTCTGCAATCAGCAAGTTGGAGAACCATGAGAGCCAATGGTGTGTTCCCAATCTGACACCCAGAAGAGCTGATGATGTAAATTCCAGTCTGAAAGTTGGCAGGCCTGAGACCCAATAAGAGCCAATTTTTCAGTTCAGGTCTAAAGACAGGTAAAGGCTGATGACTCAACTCAACAGTCTGGCAGGTTGTGTTCTCTCTTATTAATGGGAGGACAATCTGCTTTTTGTTCTATTCAAGCCTTTAAATGACTTAATAAGGACAACTCACATTAGGGTGGACAGTCTGCTTTACTCACTTTACCAATTCAAAAGTTAATCTCATCCAAAAATAGCCTCGCAGACATACCCCACATAATGTGTGACTAAATATCTGGACACCTTGTGGCCTAGTCAAGTTGACACATAAAATTATCCATTACACCAACATAATATTTAAATAAGGAGAGTGGATGACAGCTTTGATGGCATTGAAAACAAATTAAGCCACAGATACTCCATGTTTATAATCTGCAGTAGATAACAGAGTTTAATATGTGACTTTGAACCCGTTCTAGTTCCAATTAAATAATTTATTTTCTGTTGAATTCTATTAAACACAGAAGGGGAACAAATTTCTCTTCCCGATCAGTTAATTGATCATCTATTGTTGTTATCTTCAGAGACTCCTTAGAAGAAGTGGAAGGGAAAGAATGATTAGAAGGATTTAGAATGTCATTATAAGTTTCACGGACTTTCCTTCCAAAAGCTTGATTTATCTGTGTTTGAAGAGCACACAGTAAATTCTCAATAAATATCTTTGAATAGGTAAATAACTAAAATTAAGAAGTGGGACCCAGTCTGTGATTTCAGATAAATTTTTATTTAAGGGCATTTAGAAAAGGCAAGAAAGGTGGAGGAGAGGGTGAACGAGAAGCTTAAGTGGTATGACAGGGACAAGGTTTATGAATGTGTGAGGGTTCTCTGCTTCCTCACCCTAAGGTGAGTACTCCATCAGCCTGGTTTCTTGATCTATTGAATTACGGAATTGGAAGAATGGATAGAAAGAAAGAAGGCCCAATAGACAGGAAGGAGTAAAGGAGAAGGCCATAGCCAAAGAGGTTAGGCTGATCCACACAATAAAGACAGTGGGAATGGAGAATGGACAGGACATTTTGTGGACTTTTGTGAAGTGGTGGTTTAGTGAGTAGGAGATTTTACTTCTAAATCTGTAGGGTGTGAGAGAATTGGAAAGTAAAGGGAGGGAGAACTGGAGACATACTCCATGAACTGAGAATTAAATCTCCTTTGGAAGATTTAGATTAAAAATAGATTTTTAAAAAAGATTCTTTTTGGCATCAAGACTTTAAATATAACTCAGTACAGACTTGAGCCACATGGAGCCCCAGGACTTATTCAGGCTACTTGTTTTAAGTCCATGAATGCTCTCTCCAACACATTCTCCTCTCTAGACACTGGGATCTCTTGATACTACATGATCCCAGTTATTTTCCTTCTTAGAGAATGTAGTATTCTTAGTGTTTGCTTTTAATTCAGGGATGGGAATTGGGAAGAAATAAGACTTTCTTGAAAACTAAATAAAGCATCTTTTCTCATTGGCAGTTCACCTCATATGAATATGAGAATGCAAATTAAATAAGAACCCCATTTATTCTCATAAATGGAGGTGGAAAGAAAGGGGCTGAAATTTGAGTGTACACTGCTGGGGTTCTGAGCTTGTGGAGTGTAAGTTATCTTCATTTCCTTCTGAAAACAGTTATAGGAAGTAGATACTATTTCACTTATTTTACTCAACGTTATATATCTATGAATTAATAGAGCTAGAAATCTATTTTCTCCACTGTACCCTGCATAATAGGAGCTTTATTATCTGGCCAGTTTTTTTAAAAAAAAAATCCATGTAAGAAGTCATTTTTTTTTTAATTTATTGGATAATTATACCCTCCATCAGCCTTTCTTTGCTTTCTTTGTTAATGACTGGAAGGATATATGCGAAAATCTTGTAAGGCATATCGCTATTTTCTCCTCTCCAACCAAATATCAAGTAAATATCTTTATAGCAAGCTGTTTTCCAACTGTTTCATTCTGGTCCATTTTGGAAGGAATACCAGTTACTTGGTTGATTTGAAGAGATGGAACAAGACATATAGTTTGTAAAGAAAGATGATCTCTATTAGTAAATGACATGATCTTGTATCTAGAATATCCTAAGAAATGCACACACATACAACTATTAGAACTAATAAAAGAGTTCAGCACATTTGCAGTATATAAGATCGATATAAAAAATCGGTTATATTTTTATGTATTAGCAATGAGCAATCCAAAAGGCCATTCAAAGGTACTGAAACAGCATTGATACATAGGTTAGTGTTAGCCAGAAGAAAGCATTTAATGCCACCGCACAGATCTCAGTCCTTGTCTACGTCCTTGGCTTAGTACTTTTGGTCAAAAATTTAGACAGAGACATGATTGGAAGATACTAATATATGATAAGGCATCAGAAAAACAAAGGAAACAAGCTGGAAGAAATTAATGGAGTAAATATTTGTAGGAGAATTTAGCTGCTACATGACTATATAAGTGAGAAAGGAAAAAATAATTTTATATTCATTTGAAATTAAAGTGAGAGTTTTAATCCACAATGTAGACCTATGTAAGTTAAACTTTATGCTCAAAGTCAACAGTCCTCTTCTCTGGAAAGTAAGAGTGTTAAATGAACAGAAAAGATTTTTACTCTAGGAAGAATGTGCAAAAATTATGAGCTAGGTGCTAGGTGCTAGGGGATGGAAAACATCTTTTTTTCCTAAGTCTTGGTCATTGCCATTGAGGTTGTCATAGTTTAGTGCCAGGCTAATGAGACATAGTATGGATCAGGGTCCTAGGAGAAACAAATAACACTATTTGAAACTTTGTTTCAAAAGGGTAACTTGAAGAGAATTTAGTGAAAGTATCATTTACAGATGAATGGGTAAGATTAAGAAAAACCACAAGATATGATGAAGCATCCAGAGACTCACAATAGCAAGAAGCTGTTCCTGCCTAGCTGTTTCTGGAACCTGACAAGCATGATGTCCACAGAGAGGGGCTGCCAGAAAGCAGCTTTGAACAGGAGCTGAGTTCCTTCTGTAGAGAAAGGCAGAACCTGTCAAAATGTGGCCTGACAGAGAGAAAGTTTGGAAAATAAATACCTAATGTCTTTCCTTCTCCCCCATTAACTTTCAATGTCCTAAATTCCATTGGCCAAATCCAATTGGAAGCCAGAGGTCAAAGGACTCAGGGATATGAAATCTGTACAGTCTTCCTTGGCTCAGAGCAGGATGGAGAAAGGTAGAGGGTGGATTTGGAGAACCAGAGAGAAAACATAACCACAAAATTAGGTAAAACAGATAGTTACAATAAAAGTTTAACAGTGCTATATTTAAAATGAGTCTTGGAAGTTGAGCAAGAGCTTGACAAGTTGAGATATCGATGCCGGAAGGGGACAGCATGTACAGACAGGGCACATGCTTGAGAGCCTTGCTTGGAAAAAGGCATGAAGTTCCAAATGAGTAGAGAGTTGGGTGTGAAGGGTGTAAGGAAGAATTTGTAAACCAAAAATGGAAAAATGAGTTTGGTGGGCAGGTCACTGTGTGAGGGACAGTACAATTTAGGCTGTAGGTGTGGCTGCTGTAGCAGAGATCCAAAATAACAGTGGCTTCCACAGAAAAAAAGTTATTTCTCGCATATATTACACTGAGCTGGTCGGCATCTCTGCTCTGAGAAGTTATGAGAGGCCAACGCTCCTTTCATCTTGTTGCTTTGCCCTCATCCACAAGGTTTCGAATAACTCACCATTATGTCCACATTCTAGTTAGAAATGGCCTGCTCTTTCCTTTCAGGGAAACAACCTAGAGATTGCACATGTCACTTCTCCCACTCTAATGGCCACAATTTAGTCACAAGGTCACACCTTGTCACAGGGAAAGCAAGGAAATGTGGCCTTTAATGGGAGCAGCTATGTGCCCTGATGAAACGTGGGGCCCCTATTATGAGGAAGAAGGAAGAAACATTGGAGGAAAACTGGCATTCTTTGCCACCACATCTTACTGTCTTTCCATGGTGAGGTGCTGGAGGTCCTGACGTGGATGGGCTGCATAGAAGGGAAGGAATAGTAGAAGAGGAAAGAGAGAACTCTGTGGTTAGAACTCTCTCAGTGATCAAGGTGTTGGAGCAGGAGCTGGCCAGGAATTGACTTGGATGAGACAAGTGGTGATAGATGAGAATCCCAGAGTAAAGGAGGTGCAGGGGCCTTAGGCCACAAGTTTCACATGTGGAAGCCACTAGCACAGGAGGCTGTTGTCACCTAATCCTACATTATGAATACTGTTGCTTTTCTCATCCCATGTATTTAACTAAAATAAAATGGGGACTATTTATCAGGTCATATTCTGATCCCTGGGTTGGGCTTAGAAAGAAATGGATTGTACATGCATAGGACTGCAAAACTTAGTGCTGGGTGAGGGATTTATACTTTCTTTTAAGCACAGGCCACTGCTGGTGGGCAGAGAACACAGTGTGTTGATTGCTAACATGATTTATGGCAGCCCCTGTGTGTTCAGCTACATCCTATGACCTTTCTTCCACAGTGTCCTCTGCCTTGATAAAATCGCTCTATTTTATGTCAACTCCTTTTAATCCTTTTTTGGAATCAAATATGAAACAATTTCCAATGCATTCAATTCTAACTTTCTTTGCTTATTGTTTATTCCCTGAAGACTGAATAATACATTTAGAAGTTGAAAAATTGCAAGCTGCTGCTTTGTGCACAGTGCCTTTAATTTTTTAATCCAGGTTTTCAGCATGGCCTCAGATGAACCTTTTTTTTTCTTTTTTACATGTAAACTTTAGGCCCCCAAAGTTGAATACTTGGGTATGCAGTTAATCCTTTATAGCCCCTAAATAGATAGAATTATTTAATTGAGCACATGAGGAGATAATGTACACATAAGAAAGAATGGTAGTGGAGCAGTTATGCATAAAAGTAGCACTGGAAAAAAAGGAGGCTACTTAGGAAAGGACCTGGAACATGAGCCTCTGGTGGTCCATTTGTCTATTTATCCATCCATCCATTATTCCATTCAGAAATCTTACAAAGTGGCAATCTCTATAGAACTAACTAGGATTCAAAGATTATTATGTTTCCAGGAATTGATGAGTTTACATGTGATAACTTGAGCAGATTTCAGTTTTGAGGCATGGCTGGGAAGAAAGGTAGGAAGGGAGATTATGTACTAACAGTGTCTTAAATACTACGGAAGCTTTACATATACAATTATATTAATTTTTGGAACTAAGGATGATATTTTAGTAGAAGAACACAGATGGGTAAATAACACTAACCCCATGTCATTGGTGATATAATAAAAGTATGAGCCCAGATAAAAGACAGGCTGATTTTTCCTGGGATAGATGAGGAAAGCTTTCCACAGGAACCTAACATCCAACTGAATCCTGATGGTAGGTTAGAGGTAGCCCACGTAGAAAGGCGCGAAGGGCACTGTGAATGAAAAGAATACTGTGCACAAAAGTGCAGAGATGTGAGGAGCAGAGCAGGTTTGGACAATGTCAATTGGATAAGTGCTAAGAATACAGTCTGGAAAGGTGGGCTGGCATTCTACCTGCCAAGCTAAGGCATTTGAACTTCTGTAAGCAATGGGCAGCTATTGAAGTTTATTAGCACGGGATTGACACGATCAGATTTATATTTTGCAAAAATGACTGGGGGAAATAAAAGGAGAAAAAGGCTAAATTTACTTTTCACCTAGCAAACATTTATTGAGTACTTACTATGTGCTGGGCACCTATTAGGAGCTGAGAATATAGCATTGGGTCAATTGTGAAAAATCCTTGCTCTTATGCAGCTTCAAGTGGTAGAGGGAGACAGGCTACAAACAAAAAGTACATATACATATCACCATTCAGGTGGTGATAAGTGCTATGGAGAAATTAAGCGGGGAGAGGTAGATTCAACCTTTGCAATCAGATGACCACTTCATCTTACATAGTATAACCAACCTGTCACTGGGAAGGAAGGAAATTTTTGAGCAAAGACCTAAGGAGATAAAAGAGCAAGCCATGTGCATATCTGTGGGGAGCGACTTTTAGGTAGAAGGGGTGGCAAGTGAAAAGCCCTCTGTCTCATATGCGAGCTCTAGAATCCTCAAGATGACAAAAGAGAGGAATTTAAGACTTAAATTCCCATATTTATATGAAGGGGACACTGAGCCAAAGAAATACTGATCACCTCTTACATGTCTTTCAGAACCTCTAGTCATTTCTTCATAAATATTTGAGATTGACAGGCTGGGACAAGATCTTCTGTTATAGATTGCGTGGGGCCAGAATTTTGGACAGGGGTAACTAAGCTATTTTCTGCTATCACTCAAGACCAGTGATTTTGCATTTAAGCAGCGAAGCCCAGTCATCATGCCAAAGCCAACAGAATATAGTTCTTTGTCTCCTTTGTAATTTTAAACCATTCATTTTATTTTCAAATGCTCGAAGTCTGTAGACGATGACCACATTTAAGGGAGCTTTGTCCCCAAACCTAAAAACTACTACACTGGCTTGATGGAACATGTGGAGACCCTTTAACGAACAAGCAAGACTAGTGAAACTGGGAATGTGTCAGGCTGATCGTGATCTAGCTGAATGCATTGCACACCCAGGGATAAAAATAAAGCCGGAATCTGGAATGAGATCATTAGTGTATACCCTCCTGTTAAAGTAGGCAGACCACACACATATTTAATGCACTGAACCCACCTTGAAATGCCCCTCAGCCCCAAGGGAACAAAGTGCTAGAAAAAATAAAGGGGAGGGGAGGACGCTGAGGGAGATCCATAATGCTGTCAATGTCGCAATCCATCCCGAACAGCGGAATAAAGTTAAAAGGGAAAGTTCTTTAGTGCTCATTCAACTGCCTGCCACTGTGGCAGAAAAGCAAGGAGGGAACAGATATATCATTATAGAATACATCAATAATAAATTATAGGAATATCTTATAGATAAGGAATAGTTCCCTGTATTTGTTTGAAGTATGAATCTTTAGGGCTCTGTATTTAACCACCTAATGCCAAAAAATAATGTAGACCGTCATAAGTCATTTGTTTTTGTAAGCCTATTGGTATTTTATAATTAATTAAATTAATAGGAGTCAAAAATATTGAAGGAAATAATTTTTAAGTGCCAAAAATAGAAGAGTAGTAGTATTTTCCTAGGGTTCAATAAATAAAAATTGTCTTGGAATAAACACTAAATCTATTTATAGAATACAAAAAGGAACATCTCTGGGAGTCAGATATTTTATCTGGATTCTAAGCATTATCTTTCAGCTCAAAGGATTTCATGTTTTAGAGTAGAATATTTTTATTCCAAAGTTGTATTCTTTTTAATGTCTAAAAGTATTCCCTCAACTCTTCTAGCATTGGACTACTTGGTTACAGAGTCAAGAATATACAATTCAACTAACAGCCATCAAACGTTTATTTAGAAGTTGAATACTTTCTATATGCAAAGCACATATTGGGCAGGGTATACTGTAGGTAAACTGAGTAAAATCTAGTGCCTATCCCCAAGGGACATAGGAGGTAAAGTAAAAAATAATAGTACGATGATGCATAATATGTTCTGTGCCCTAAGCGTTCAGAGCAGAGAGAGAGAGATGACCATGGGTTAGAGAAATCCAGGAAGGCTTCAAGGTAAAGTAGCATTTAGCCTGAAATCACAATGGATGGGTAGGATTTCAATAGGCAGAAATGAGGTTGACTTGAGTATGTTGGAAGGAAATTCGGGTAAAGACAGGGCTTATTTGAGAAGAGAGTTTCCCTTCTTGTTGTTGGAACACGGTGTACATACATGGGAGCAGTGAGACTCAGGTGGGAAGGTGGGCCGCGGTCATAGTCTCTGGGCTCGCGTGTCAGCCCGAGGAGTCTGGACTAGATTCGGCCGGCAGTGGGCCTCCATCCAAGTCCGTGTGACATGATGTGACATGACACAGCTTTGTTTATGCTCTGAAGCCCATGCTTTTGCAAGCAGTCGCATGCGCCTGCTCCAAGGGTGAGGCTGGTCCTCTGGCCCCTGCGGGAAAGACTGGTTCCGTACTACAGAGTTACTTGTACGGCTGAGCATGGCCAAGGGTATTTGGGTGTGTTTACCTTCACCCTCCCAGGGATAATCTAGCTGCTGAGTGTGGCCTCTGTGTCCTGGCTATATATGTGTCATTTGAGCTCCTGAATATTTTTGTGTGAATGAGAAAAAGTTGTCATCTGCAAATATTTAAATGCCTCCTAAATGAACAGCAACAGTTTTGTCCTGCTCTAGGTTTGTGGTAAAGAAGCATTCCCCATCAGGAGCCAAAGGAAAGCTGAACTCTTATCACAATAGGAAAAGGCTGAGGATGGTGCAGCTGGTAGACAGGCCATGGAATACTGTTCTACTGTATAATAGCTTCTCTGCTAAAATTTTTGAGTTTTAGGAAATTTGTAATTTAGGAAAAGTAGGAACAGTGTTAGGTACTTAGGGAGATATGAAAAAAAGTGATAGCTATTCTTTAAACACAGATATTCAATAGGAACTTTAATCTATAAATAATATACACAATATAATATGATATATAAGTAGTATATAAAGTCCCAGGATTTTTTCTGCTGTGTTATCATGTTCAATACACATAAATCTTGTTTAGATACCATCTTACTGGACGACTGTGTACCCTGTTTGTCCATTCTGGGCACCAGGAGCGAGGCTACAGTAGTCAGTTGGGTTCCCAGGGTATGAATGTAGACTTTTAACAGTACCTCAAATGATTCTTTCACTTGTGACTTTTTAAAGACAAACCTTAATTAAAAATGCCTGAAACCATTGTAAAATTAGAATTTTGTAAAAACTATTTGATAAGACCAAAAGCAGAATGGATCAATTAATCCAAAAATTTGATTAAAGCCCAAATCCTAAATAAAACAATAATTAAACACTTTGACAATACTTTTATGCAGAGTCAAGGCCCTTTTCCCCGGTGGGTGTAGATCCATATTTTGGAGACTTTCTTACATAAATCACATCCATAATTATCTATTTCTAGTTTCAGTTTATTTAAAGTAAAGCAAACATTTCTGAGGCCATCTGAATCTAGAATCTGATGGGACTTTTTATGAGTCTTATTGCAGTTAAACTTTTTTCTCACACCTATTAGAACAGTAATTTTTTTTAGTGACAAGATTATTGAGACTTTCCAAACCATTCAACTTAATTTTTAGAATAAATACTTTGTTTTTAGCTCTCCTAACTTGTTGATTTCCATAATAATTAAAAATACTTAATTTAGTTAATTAAAATACTATGGTCACAAGCATAGTAACCCAAACATGCTTGGGAACAGATACAACTGACACTGGCTTAGTAAAACCACAGTGGGAGCAGAAATCCTTGGGTATATTGGAGAGGAGTTACTGCCCTCAAGTGCTCAGCATGTTGTGCTTATCAGAAAATTTGGTTTGCAAAGGAAACGGAGAGCATCTGTGAATCTAACAAGTTAGTTAAGCAGAAGTAGTTGAAAGCTTCTACTAAAGAAAGTTAGCTAAGCAGCCAATTTATGTATATTTAATTACCCAGAGAATGCTAACTGATTCTGGATTAACATCACTTAAGAACTGGTTGAACACACACAGGCATATACATACCTAAAAGCAAAAATATTTTTATCAGGTGTGGATGAAGGAAATGTCATTCTGGCGCTGTTGTAAGCTTCTATTTATTTGCTTGTTGATATTCTTGAATGTTCTACCTGGAATGTCCGTTGTGATGTAAATCTATGTATCAGGACTTTTATATTAATTGCAGAATTTTAAATATCTCAATAAAACACACACACACACATATTTACTTTATAGCCCCTGTGAGAATTAGTGAAACAATAGTAGAGCACTTATCACAGAACTGTTGAGGTTTAGCTCCCTCTCTCTCTTTTACTGTTGAATGTAATTGTACGAGGTTCAGACTTTGAGTACAGTCTTCATCAAAAGCATATCAAACAACTTGAAGGAGTTTCCACTGCACAAACCAAGCATCAGAGTGAACAATGAGAGGAATTGACTAAACACGTTGAATTTGTAAAATATCTATGAATTCATATAGATAGGAAATAAATTTAAAGGAGAGGGGGAGAAGACCTTTAGTGAAAAATGCCAACTAATTAATGTATAAGGAATAATAGAAATATGGTATTACCGTTTTACAATCTTAATAGTAATTATGATTATTTTGTCAAAAATTTTCAGTGAATGCTGAAATCACTGGGTAAAAGAACATTGGGAAATGGGGTTTCCAATCATTTTAATTCATAGATTTCTACTTACTACAAAGAGGGAATATGTCTTTAATAATAAACAAAGCTGGTAAATACCACCTTCACCAAGAGAGATCACACTTAGGACCGCCAATGACATATAATCTGACACTTTGAGGCCCTTAAATTGATGCACACAATGTTGTCTAGTAGTATTTCTGCCCCAACCCCCCAAATCCTAGTTTAATCTGAATCTAATTATAAGAAAGTAATGAAACAAATCCAAATTGAGAAACTATCTATAAAACAAAACATCACCAACAAAATATGTATATTAATGTTGCAAAAGAGAGAGAAAGACTGAAAACTCATTTAGGTTAAGAGATAAAAATGACAATTGGGGAAATTTAATATGGCCTGTATATTATACAATGTTATCATGTCAATGTTGAATTTCCAGCTTTATGGTTATTTAAGAGAATGTCTTTGTTCTTGGGGGTAAAGTCTCAGCAAAATAATAAACATAATGTATGTTTATGTGTGTATACATAAAAGTATACATACACATATACACATAAGCAAATACATAGGTACTGAGAAAGAGAGAAAACAAATGTGATAAAATGTTAATAATTGGAGACATGGATATCCATTATACTATTCTTGGAAGCCTTCTGTAGTTTTCTAATTTTCCAGAATAAAAGCTGAGAGAAATGAAGGTATATCTGTAGCTCTAGGTGGTGTTCTTCCTAATTTGATATTATATACATCTATACAGACTACACAGCTGTCCTCTGTCATCCAGAAATAGGTTTGCTTTGTCATGTGCAGTCTCTCCCACAACTACCACCTATAGCAGAACACACAGAACCAAGAATTACCTCTTACAGAACAAAACAAAAGCAGCCTCAATACCTTTAAGTAGATTATACGCAGATTTTAACAAAATTTGATAGTGTGAAAAGATGTGAAGAAGAGCAGAGCTTCTGACAGGGCCCTAGGTGTACTGGCTAGCATGCCCACTTACTGCATGGAATATTAAGCCAGTCACCGGGATTCACTACGCAATACATCAACCTGAAATATACATCATTGAGAAGATTAGGAAAAATAAATGGGTCATAAATCTGACATAAGAATCACAAAAGAAAATACAATAGATGACAATCATATGATACAAGTCACCACAGAGCAGATTAGGATTCAAAAGTTAGCAGAAGTCTCTGACCAAACAGGCCAAAAGGCCCTAAGGAGAAAGAGCTTGCTCTGCCAGAGTTTTCCCCAAGGAGATCCCAGTGAGCAAGAATGCAGGGTCATCCCCACAGCTCATCAACAGAATCACAAGGTGTAACTGCTATGATGGGATTGGGGTATAACTACTGCGGAAAATTTGGTCTCTACGACAAAAAGCGTAGGTGTTTCCTATGCTCATCTCACCAACAGTTCTGTTGGCAAAATCCAAGTATAAGAAAAGGAGTCCCTATATTAAGGAAGATTACCAAGGTACAGTCCAAACCACAAGATCAGAAAATACACAGGAAGAAGGTGTAACAATGTGCTTAAGGCTGACTGGCTGCCTGTAGGGTTGATTAAGACAAATCCCCCTCTTCAGCAGAACACTTGAGAGTGACTGTCTTAGAGATTGGCTGAAACAGTGTGCAGTAATCCTCTTCTTCTCCAAGGTAAGAATTTCTTTTGGTTGTACTGAAAAAGAGAAGATGCAGACGGAAAATCATATTTAAAAAAATAATCCTCAACTATGTGGCTTGTTTCCTATAGTCACATGTCAAAGTAATGAGAAATGTATATGAAGGCAACAGAGCCTCCTGCCTCTGGTGTGAGAGGATGGTTTTATTCGCTTGAGGTAGGTTTTTGTAGCCTAGAATGAGAAGGCATTTTTTAAAACAACAACAACAACAGAAGTCAATGTCAGGAGAAATGTAAACCAAAGAGCCAAAGTAGGCAGGCCATGGGGATTAGTGAACACATGATCTATTACTCTGTCTACACTATTATATGTAAATTTTCTGAGCCCAGAATCAGGTTCTGTAGGAACCACAAACATTCTAAAGAATATAAAACATCAAAGAAATTAAAGGAATGTTTTAAATGTGGTAATTCACATAGGAAAACACTCTCTAAACTTTTCAAGTACTTACTATGTGTAGGCACTGTTCTAAGTATTTTAGTTCATTACTCCAATCCTATGATTTAGGTGCTATTATTACTGATGGAGAAATGAAGGCACAGGACAGTTAAATAATCTATCCAAGATAGAGCCCAGGTCTGAAACCAGGCAGGTTTGCCCACATACTTTCAACTACTGTTCTGTGCTGGAATGTTATAAAACCATTACAATAATTTTTTTGAAGACTAATAGGATGGCAAAGTGTGAAAAAACTTTAAACAGTGGAAAATCTATATGTGCAGTGTGTTCCCAGTTTTAACAGTATAAAGAATATAAAGAAGAGAAACAGAGACTGAGGGAAAGCAAGCATGAGTAAGCCCAAGAGAGGGAAGATAAGAGGGCAGTAGCGAAGGTGTAAGTGGTAATTCTTCAATGATAGTTACTCAGTGATTTTTACTTTCTTCTTCTTATTTTTATAAATTTTCAAATTTTCTATAGTTAAAATGTAACCTTTTATTCAAAAATAAATTCTATATATGAAGAAGTATTCTGGAAATTTAAGAAATAACCATGGCATAGTTTATCGTATAAAGAAGATGTGGTACATATACAGGGTCTGGCACAAATAATGCCCCTCTTTTATTACAAAATCTTTTATTACAAAATCATAAGCATGTAATTCTGCAACATAACAGTATCACCCTCAAGCACACACCATATGACATTTTAGGTGAAATGTTCAAATTAAAACTATAAATTATGACACCCACATTATTATCCTACCAACTGCACTCAAGCAGGCGTTACTGCTGCCGGACCCTGTATATAATTAAATGCTACTCAGTCACAAGAAAAGAGGAAATGCTGCCATATGTGACAACATGGGTAGATCTTGAGAAGATTGTGCTAAGTGAAATAAGTCAGATGGAAAAAGTCAAGAACCATGCGCTTTTATTCATGTGTGAGATATAAAACTGAAAACAACAAATGAACAAACAAGACAAATAAAAACTCATTGACACAGACAACAGTATGGTTGTTACCAGAGGAGAAGCAGGGGGAGGCAGTCAAGGGCAAAAGGGGCCAAATACATGGGTGTGGAAGGAGATTAGACTCTGGGTTACACGATGCACTGTGCAGATGTTGTATTATAGAATTGTACACATGAAACCGATTTGATTTTAATAACCAATGTCACCCCCAATGGATTTAATTTAAAAAAATAATCGTGTCAAACATTCATAGAAACAATCTTAGTCCTTGACTCACTGTTCCTCCAACTTTATCATGTACTTGTCACTTTCACAATTTTTCCATCTGAGTTCTGCTTCCACTACTATTACTTAATAATCCTTTAACTTAACCCACTGTGTTTATTTGTCCTTCTAAGTAGTATCTATGAAATAATGTTTTGCCATTTTATGAGTTTTTTAAATGTAAATTAAACACATACCATTAAAATCTCTTAAGCCACCACAGTAGAAATGGCCCACTTTGGGAGGGAATATGCTCCTCCTATTTCTGGCCTGAGAAGCACGTAGGTGTGCTGGAGAGAGAGGCAGACCCCTGCATTTGCTAAAACAGAATTGTAGAGAAAGAGCCTGGGAAGCTGCCTCTCAAACAGGCTCCAAGGACATTCTTGTGCAACGTAAAGTTTCATAATGTAAATAACATTATGGGTTCCTTGAGAGGAGGTATAATGGTGAAGGATTTAGTATTGAACCTGAAGTGATTAAAGAACTGAGCAAGATAACCAAGGTGAAATCCAGAACTGTACCAGACCCTCCCAGGAGATAACTTGCAGAGTATTAGCAATAACCTGCGTGATGGTAGAGGGGAAAAGCTAATTATTTCAAAATATATAAAATCTTTAGTTGTTTTTTTTTTTATTACCAAGAATGACAACCCAGGCGAGTTGCTTTGTTGTCCTGTTTGAGTGTAGATCTCACTGCTAATAAATCTTATCACAGAAGGTATCAAGGTAGCAGTATGTGACAGTTTGGGTTGAGGTTCAGGTAGACCTATAAGGGTAGAAACAGAAAACTGTCCCAAATCAGAAGTCCCTAAGGAAGGCAGGATGCTGCAGCAGAGAGAGCAGCAGAATCTGAAGAGAAGGAGCCAGGTGAGGGCCAGACCCTGGGCAAAGCAGAGGTTGACCAAACAGTGGAAATCAAAGGTGTGAGCCCATCTGACAGGAGCTGAAGAAAGAAGGTGTTTTCAATCTCCCAAGTGGTTGCCAGGAAAGATTTCCACATAGAAGAGACAGCCTCTGTGGAGAAGATGTTTTGATAAGCCCACTGCAGGGTGGAAGGAAGCCTCAGGGTATGATTTGAAGCTGGAGAAAGCCCTTTTGGGTAACTCGGAGAAAGAGCTAGAAGAGGTCTGGGGACTGGAGGCCATGTCTGAGGAGGGGACTCTGTGGTGGTTTCCAGATTCCAGGAAGCTAGTGAGGAAGGGGCTGACAGTAGCATCAGTGTCACCTGTGCTAAATTAACCCCTGCACAAGAAGGGACAGCTACTGCATGGGTTATGCAATGAATGGGGAATTTGTAGGTGCATAAGACCAGGTGGAGAATGGAGATGGCTGAACACATCCCAGAGGTGTGCGGGGCAATGCAGGTTTATGAGTCCCTGAAACACACTAAATGAGTTCTAAGGAATCTTGTCCAGCTCAAGGTGAGCTAGGAAAGAAGTATCATGTGAAGAAGGATTTTTGGAGGGATTTCTTTCAGGAACACAGGTAGAACATTCACTGGGTTACTGTCAGGAGTGACAGGACTAGGGAATTTATAATTTGTTAGCCAAAATGATCCAGACAAAGAAGTTTTCTCCTTAAGATGAACAAATACCCCAGAACCTGGAAGGACCATTATCTGGGAAGATGAGAGGAGTAACATGTTACCTTTCTCGGGGCAATATAGAAATCAGGTTTTAATTGAACAGAGTTTGATCATGGTAAAACATGGAAAGGGTCCTTGAACGAACCCCCAAATCAGCACCACCCTCACCTGTGACGTGGACTCTCTCCTCTTTCTGCCACAGAGTGGCATGGGCCCTCAGGACTCACTGGCTTGGCTCCCTCTAGCCTAGGAGCCCTTGGTTTTTTGGTATAAGGATTGTACATGCATTTTCCAAGTCACTTCATTTTCTCGAAGTCTGTTATTCCTCCTCTGAAACTCTGAAATGTATAACTTCTTTGTATTTCTAACATCTTTTCTACTATACATATATCGTTTTGCATTTTGGTTCCATCCTTAATATTGGTGATACTCAAGAACTTTCTGGCCCAACGTGTCCTTTGAATTCCCATTTCCCTTAGTTTTCACACTAAACCTTTCAAAAACAGTTCACCTCTCACCCTCCATACCCCAGCCCACCCCCAAAAAATCCAAGGTAGCTGACCAGCAAGGGAATCAGTAAAAGGAAGTAAAGGGAAGTTCGTGTTCTGGGGAAGTGGTTACCCCAAACACCACGGTTCAGGATGGTTGCAAGCCACACACTCTGTCACTATGCAAACTGACTTTAGCCTTCGAAATTTAAATTAGAAGGTTGCCAATGAAGACATGAGAAGATACCAGGTTTGTGATGGTTTAATGAATGCATCTGTTTTCCCTACTTCTGCCAAGGGAAATGTATTGAGGTGGTGATAAAGGTCGGTTGTCCAGGATGTGAAGTCTGCTGGGTTAAGAGAGTACCAAAAGGGGACTGTCGCTGCATTTTGTGCCCCCCGCCAAGTCCTCCTGAGATTACAACCAAACTACTTTCTCTAGCGGCAAAACTGCTCTGGGCTAGCTACATCATCTGGACCTAGCATTCAGGTTTCATAAACAGTTTCTTGTATGTTACAGAACTATGTGGCCAAACCAGCCAGAGATAATAAAATAATACCTGGGTATGTAAGTGAACAGCTGTACCACAACACTGTGACATTGATCAGTGCGTGGCCACATGCTATCGTATGCTCAGTGGGTCTTGAGGCAGAAGAGGCACTGGGCATGGCAGGCCTGGACTGGCCACCCCTAGTAGCTAAGCTGTTTGAGAGAGGAGGGGCCTGAGCTTGCAAATGAGCCTTCAGCAGTGAGGAAGAGAGGGACAATGGGGTGGGACAGGGCAGAGCTGGTGGTGCAGAGCTGTACCAGTTGCCCTCGAGACAAGCTGTTGAGAGCGTGCCGAATGATGCAGGGGAATGTCCTGACTTACACCCAATGAACCTGGGCACTCTCAGCCAGAAGGCTGCTCTCTGGCACCACCATGTACTTCTGCGACCACTCGTTGAGTTCTGTATTTACCAAAATCCAGGTTATTCATTCCTGAGCTTGTTTCATGCCAGTTACACTTGTCATTATTATTAAGTTAAATTAAACATTATATAAACATTCAAAATGTGAATGCAAAAAGAAAGTTGTTTCTGTGACAACTTGTTTCGATATTTTGAAAAGGTTCAGTGAAAGTTAGTTGATGGGCAATGGTTGAAATGGAAAAAGCAATTATAAAATCTAAAAGGACCTCCTTGGGTCCCTCTTGATTGGATCAAAAAATTATGGTACATATACACAATGGAGTACTACGCAGCAGAAAGAAAAAAGGAAGTACTAAACTTTGCGACAGCATGGATGGAACTGGAGAGCATCATGCTAAGCGAAATAAGCCAGGGGGCGAAAGACAAATACCATATGATCTCACCTATAAGCGGAACCTAACCAACAATGCAAAGATGCAAGGAAAATATGACCAGCAACACTGAAAGGAAAAGAAATCAACAGAGACAAGAGAGAAGGGGGGGGGCAGGGAAAGGGAAGGGAAGGGGAAAGTCAAGGAACATATAGCAAGGACTCATGGACAAAACCAAAGGGGAAGAGCTGAGGGAGGGAAGGTGGGAGGGGGCAAGGGAAAGAGGTGGGGGGGAGGCAGAGACAAATGTATTTAAAAAGTAAATAAAAAAAAAAATCTAAAAGGACTCTGTATGCAGTTTGCCCAACAGGTGTCTTTAAGTTTTTGCTTCCTTTTAAAGAGATTATTAAAAATAGTAAAAGATGTGTAGTGGGTATGGTATATGCAAGAAACAGGAGGTGGAACTCTAATCAACTGACCAACTTAAAAAAAAAAAAAAGCCTGGACCTTTTATCTAAAGCTTGGCAAAAGAATACAGTCGTTTTAATTTAAAATAAAAAGTTGATGCACATATCTGTGATTTTTTATGATTCACCTCTTTAATGAACCAACTCCCTGTCCTGAGTATCAGATGAAGGGGTCTCAGTGGAACCTCCTCTCTCATCATTATTCTGTTGAGATCCTCAGGGTTAGGAATTCCCATAATCAATCTCTTTTTCTACGGGAGTAGCATTTCATGAAGAAGGAACTTTAGAAGAAGAATCTTTCTAAAGATATTATGCAATTCGAACCCCCTTTAATTTTAACCTAATTGTGACTGAAACAGGGCAGGTACTCCTCCTTAGCAGCTAAAAGCAGCACCACTGTAGTAACAGCATAAACCCAATTTCTGAATCCCTGACACACGAGCTTCAAAACTGAGATTCCTGGTAAATTTAGAAGGCGTTTCAGAATTTGCATCCTTTCCATTTTGTGCATGAAGCCTTTATTATTTTATATTACAGCGTTTCAAATGGCCTTAATTCTAATTTGCAAATAACAGGATTGCCGTCTCTCTTTTTCTGGGGCAGTAGAAGTAAGCCTCCAAAGGAAGACTCTTCCAGTCACCCCTCTCTTCTTGATGACGCAGGTTTCTGCTCTTGAGCTTGGTTTTGGCATAGAAACGTATGCTCATTATAAGCAATGATCTTTTCTGACCTTTCTCCTGAAATGAGTCACTTTGAGCTTTTCTCTTACCTCTTATGTCTCTAGCAATATCACTGGGCTTCAGATTATTCAAGTTCCTCTATAAAGTTTGTGAGTGACTTTGCAGGTTATTTTCTTTTTAAAGCATAGAACCAAGATATTTATCTACAAAAGCATTTAACACCTCTAGGCAAATAGATTTCTTCAACATGTCTTTCTTCATCACTGTGTCTCTGACAAGAGTGTCAAACAAGGCAAGACCTTTCCTAATGCTATCAGATGACCTATTACAGTCCTTCAGATTAAGTATGAGGCACTGATACACATCATCTTAGCTCTACCAAATGGCTTTTTCCAGTGTTTCTCAAGCTGAATTCTAGGACCTGGAAAGGTCAACAGACAGTTCTGAGGAAATTATAGAAATCAGAGGGACAGAGACAAGGACGCCAGCAAAAGGAACCATTCTCTCATTCTCTTCCCTTGCCTCTTCTGTCTGAGTTTCTGCTTTTATTATGAAATAGTTCCTTTATCTGGAGCCTTCTTAGGTAGTTCCAGTAATCAACTGGCATGTTTGTTATACCCAGAAGTTGAGGGGAAAAAAGGACTCCAAACTCCCTAACTTGTCAAAATTTATGCTGTTTAGACCTATGACTCTTTTTTTGTTCTTTATTACAGCTTTACTGAAATACAACTCACATGTCACAAAACTCAATCTTTTAAGTGTATAATTCAGTGGTTTTACTATGTATACATTGTTGTACAACCATCACTATTATGTAATTCAAGAACTTCTTCATCACCCTCGAAAAAACCCCCAAACTGATTAGCAGTCACTCCACATATCCTTCCCCACACCCCCAGCTGTAGGCAACTACTAATCTACTTTCTGTCTCTATGGATTTGTTTATTCTGGATATCTCATACAAATGAAATCATACAATATGTGACTTTTTGTGTTAGAGTTATTTCACTTAGCATAATGTTTTCAAGGTTTATCCATGTTGTACCATGCATCAGTAGATCCTTTTTATAGCTGAATAATAGAACATTAGATGGATACATCGGATTTTTTTATCCATTCATCTGTTGAGGGACATTTAGACTTTTTTCCACCTGTTGGTTATAACGAATAGAATGCTATAAACATCTGTGCACAAGTTTTTATTCAAACACCTGTTTTCAACTCTTTTAGGTATATGCCTGAAAGTGTAATTGCTGGGTCATATGATAATTTTATGTATAACTTATTGAGAAACTGTCAAACTTTTTCTACAGTGGCTGCACCATTTTACCTTCCCATCAGCATTGTCTGAGGGTTCCAATTTATCTGCATCCTCTCCAATGCTTATTGTTTTCCTTTTTATTAAGGCCATCTTAGTGGAAGTGAAGTGGTAACTCATAGTGGTTTTGATTTGCATTTCTTGATAACTAACAATGTTGAATATTTGTTTCATGTTCTTATTGGCCATTTGTATGCCTTCTTTGGAGAATATGTATTCACATTATTCGGCTCTTTTTAAATTGGTCATCTGTTGTTTTATTCTTGAGTTGTGTGATGGTGAATTTCATGTGTCAACTTAACAAGGCAGTAATGCCCATTTCTTGAGTCAAACACTAGTTCACATGTTGCTTTGAAGGTATTTTGTAGGTGTGATTACCATTTACAGTTGACTTTAAGTAAAAGATATTATCCTTGATAATGTGGGTGAACCTCAATTTTATCAGTTGAAGGCCTTAGGAGCAAAAACTGAGGTTTCCAGAAGAAAGAATTGTGCCTCAAGACTAGAAACCCTGCCTCAGTTTCCAGCCTGCAGCCCAGTCCCCATAATCATGTGAGCCAATTCCTTAAAATAAACCTCTTTTTGTATGTTTGTGTATATACATTACATGTTATATATATGTGCATGTTTTATATGTACACACACATACACACACGCGAGGTCCTCCAGAAAGTATCCAACCATGCACTATGAAAAATAGAGACATTCATTGAAGAAGATACAAAATACAAGAAACATTGTACATAGGACAATGATGTCTTACTCCCCTTCAAAGTAGACATCATGGGACCTCACACAGTTCTCCAAGCATCTCTTAGACTGTTCAAAACACTCTGCAAAATCCTTTGTTGAAATCCCAGAAAGAGCAAGAAAATGAAAAAAGACTCAAAAAGAATGAAGAGGCATTTAGGGGAATGCAGGACAACCTGAAACGTAATAATATCCATATAATAGGGATACCAGAAAGAGAAGAAGAGGAACAAGGGACAGAAAACCTGTTTGAAAAAGTAATGATAGAAAACTGCCCTATTTGGAGGAGAGAAAAAGGTCACACAAGTCCGGGAAGCACACAGGGTCCCATTTAAGAGGAGCCCAATGAGGCCCATTCCAAGGCACATCATCATTAAAATGGCAAATATCAAAGACAAACAGAGAATCCTAAAGGCAGCAAGGGAGAAAGAGGTAGTAACATATAAGGGAGCCCCAGCAAGGCTAGCAGCTGACTTCTCAACAGAAACACTGCAAGCCAGAAGGGAATGGCAAGAAATATTCCAAGTCATAAAGAGCAAAGGCTTGCAACCAAGACTGCTCTACCCAGCAAGGCTCTCAATGAAAATGGAAGGCGAAATAAGGAGTTTCCCAGACAAAGAAAGCTAAAAGGATACACCTCCACCAAACCAGCACTGCAAGATATGTTAAAGGGACTGCTTTAAGAAGGTGAAGAAAAAGAGTCTGTGAATACACACTTCCTTTCACAGTCACCAATACTTGATATTACCAATATTTTTAATACTTATTAATCTGATTGTGACAATGATGTGTTATTTTAATTGTTCCTTTATTATTGGTTGAAACTAAGCCCATTTTTGTAGATTTCTTGCCTGTTTCCATTATTTTTAAAAAGCTTTAAATGACTTTTTGGTATTCTTTATCCATATTTTGATTAAATATTTATAGAATTTTGTCCCTAAAAAAACAAAAAACAAGACAATTAACCCTTTTTTAGATGCATTGCAAATACTCTCCTATTCTATTACTTGTCTTTTAACTTTATATGTATACTACTATATAGTCTTAAATGTTTAATATAGTCATACCATCAATATTTTACTTTATAGCTTCTGGGTTTGAATATTTTACTTCAGAGTAAGAAAAATATTAGTTTGTATTTTCTCCTAAAACTCCTTAGATTTTACATATTGATTTTTAACTCACTTGAATATTTTTTGTATAATGTGTGAAATAGGGCTCCCTATTTGTTTTATTTCAAGTAATAGTGGTCCATGCACCTTATTTGTTGAATAAGTCTTATTTTCACCATTGATTTGAAATATCACTTTAATCATATATTAAATTGTTAGACAGATATATATGTTTGTTTCTAGAATGCTCATTTTATTTCATTGATCTACTTGATTATTTCTGTGCTAGTGTCATGTTGTTTTAATTGCTGAGATTTTATAATGGATTTAAATTTTTAATATTCTATAATGGATTTTGACATTTAAAAAATAAGTAAATAAATAAAATATGCATTTAAATAAAATAAAGAAAGAAGGAAGGAATTCCTACCTTTTGCAACAACATGGATGGAACTGGTGAATATTATGCTAAATGAAATAAGCCAGTTGATTAAAGACAAATACCATATGATCTCACCTATCAGTGGAATCTATTCAACAAAATAAACTAATGAATAAAATAAAACACAGGAATAAAAACATGGAGCAGACTGAAAGTGGCCAGAGGGGATGGGGAGGGAGGACAATGGTGGAAAGAAGGGGAAGGGACTAGACGAAGAACATGTGTGAATGGCCCATGGACATGGACAACAGAGTGGGAACTGACTGTGGGAGTGGGGGGTGGGGTGGGATGGGTGGAGGAGGGCAAAGGGGGAAAAATTGAGACAACTGTAATAGAATAAACATGATTTAAAAATTAAAAATAAATAAATAAATCACCATTAGCTGCACTGTCATATTTTCCTGAATGTCATCGATAGTCTGAAATCTCTTTCCTTTCAAAGGTGATTTTAGTTTTGAGAAAAGCCAGAAGTTGCAGGGCGCCAAATCTGGGCTGCAGTGGTGCTGAGACACCTGGGTGATTTGATGTTTTGCCAGAACTCTGGGACATGATGTGTGAGCAAGTGTGTTGGCATGATGAAGCTGCCAATCACCTGTTGCCCATAGCTGTGGCCATTTTCATCATATTGCATCTTTCGACCACTGAAGAACATTGAAGTAGCACTGCTTATTAATTGTTCAGCCTGGAGGGGAGTACTTGTGATGAACAATACCTTCCCATCAAATAACACAGTTAACATGGTTTTGATCATACTTCGCTGCACCTTCTTGGGGCCTAGAGAACCAGGCAACTTCCATTGGGATGACTGGGCCTTCATTTCTGGATCACAACCATAGACCCATAATTCATCTCCAGTTATAACCTTCTTGAGGAAAACTGGTCCATAGGTAGTGGTTTGAATCAAGTCGTTAGCAAGTGCAATACAATGTTCCTTCTGCTCTGGTAGCAGAAGCCAGGGAGTGAATTTTGCCATGACATGTTTCATGCCAGGATCCTGCATCAAAATCTCAGACACAGTAGTTTTTAGAATCCTCAGATCAGCTTCTAGTTCTCACACTGTCAGTTGCCAATCTTTGTTGACTGCAGCCTGTACACATTCAACATTCTCAGATGTTCTGCTTGTTGCAGGCCTTCCAGAAAGTGGATCACTTTCAACAGATTCTTGACCATCTTTGAAGAATTTGTACCACACTTTTATTTGTATTGTACTCCTTGCACCATCCCAGAAAGCCTTCTGAATCATCCGAATACTTTCTGTGGAGAAATGTTCAAGCTTAACACAAAATTTGATGCAGATTAATTGCTCTATTTGCTCAGTCATTTTGAATGGGATGACCACACAGTACACATGGTCACTCAACGGTGTCTACTGCCCCCACTGAGTAGTACAATGAAGTCATCATTGTTCACACATGTGCATTCCAGTCCATTCTCCTTGGCTATATAGATGTCGCACAAACTGTTCTTGTTACATTAATAATGGCTGGAATTTTTCTGGACATGCTTTGTGTATGCACACATAATACACACACAATATACAAATGGATCTTTTTGTTTCAGCTTTTCTGGAAAACCCTGACTGATACAAATTTTTAAAGTTCTATTTATATTTATGTATTCTGTATACTAGACCCTTATCAAATATATGAAAGTAGAACCTGTGTTGGTTAAGTCACTCCAGTTGAGTTTGTCACATGAATTTCTTAGGGTTTTCTGAGGATCAGATATAATAATGCATGTACAACACTTTGAACAGTGCTTGACACAGAACTCAATGTTATTACTATTATTTTCATCACATTTGAACTCATTTAGATAGAGAAATGAGCTCTACAGCACTCACTGGACCTTAGAGATATTATTCATTATTCAGTGAATGCATATGGATCCCTGTCCTGTATAAGACACTATGTGGGGTATGGTGCAAGCCTCCACGGCATGTGGCCTGTGCAGGCATGCAGCACCGGTGCTCGGCTTAGCATTCTGTTGTCATCATCTTAAAATTCTTATGAAGGCTTGAACAAGAGGCTCTGCATTTTTATTTTGCACTGGGCCCTGCTCATTGTGTAGTCAATCTGGTTATGGTGAATAAAAAGTTCTTTTTGTTCAGAATAATAACTGATGTTTCTAAAAATTACCATGTGTTATTCAGAATACATGAAATTCTAAATATATTCTGTTTAAGAAGACTGAGAAATATACAGTATCTTTTAGAAACATTTTGCCTTTTAGAAACATGATGTAAATAAGTGAAGTTCTGACAGTTAACAGGTAAGTTTTCGTTATCTGAAGAATTCACTTATTTAGAACAGTCAAGAGCCTGGTAAATTAAATGTCGGTACATTCTACCATAACAAGAAATAGAGAAACAGCAGACTTTGTTGTGGCTCTAATTATTAAGGGTGGGAGAGTTTACATTGATAAGGTTTAGGGGAGTTATGAAGTAAAATGTTTGAAGTAGATATCTTGTCCTGAATAACTGATATGTTACACAGGTACTTGCTGTGAGATGTTGGACAAGTCGCTTTAACCTCTCCTAATCTTATTTCCTCTTTCTGCAAAGTGAAGATGATGTACAGCTGACAAGTCTACGCAGAGGACTAGGTTTTTAGCACTATGTCGTTGAGGTAAATAAATGTCTTTTTTTCCTAAATTTTCCATTCCAAAGATATGTTGAGCACCTACTGTGTGCTATGCTTCATTCTAAGCACTGTGGACACACAGCTGAGTATTCTTGTTCACAAGGAGATTATATTCTAATGTTATAGTCTAATGGTCTAGAAGAGATGATAAGCATCATAAATGTGGTCACTTCAGGCTGCAACAAGTGCTATTGAAGAGGATGAAGGGTGGGGGCTCCTTCAGTTAAATAGATGGTCAAGGACAAGCTTCCTGGGAAGATGACATATGAGTTGAATTCTGAAAGATGAAAATGAGGGCCAGGTGAGGAGCCCCGAGAAGCTCTCTCACAACAGAAGGGCCTGGAGCATGAAATGAGCTTGGTTTGTGTGGAGACAGTGGGCAGTCATTGTAACAGGAGCGCGGGAGCCAGGGAATAGGGGGCCTCTGAGAGCGGGAGACAGACAGCGGCCAGATCAGGCAGGGCTCTGAGGACCAAGGGCAGGAGTTTGGATTTTATTCTGGTTCAAGGAGGGGTCTTTTGAGGGTCTCAAGTAGGGGAAATATGTAATCTAATTTACACTTCAGGTAGATTCCTCTAGCAGGCTGCTTGGTGGAGGAATCAGATACACTAAGGACTGGCAAGAGCAGTGGCAGTGACCCTTTCTGAGGGGGTGGCCTCAATCCAGGAGTAAGAATATGGAGGCTTCGACTATGGTCGTGGTCTTGGAAGATCTTATGAAGTGGGTGGGTTCAGGATATACTTTGGAGGTAAAGCTGACAGGACTTAGTATTAGACTGAATATAAGGGTAAGAAAAGATGAGAGGTTTTGTTTGATGAAAAATGTAATACATGTTCACTATAGAAAACTTGGAGAATTTGGGAAAGTTTTCAGTGGGCTACCTGTTTAATATGTAAATGTTGCTTTTTCTTGCACAAGAATAATACCATTATTACTGCTACCTCTTTTGAAGATTTCGTGCACTTTAACTTATTAGAAGCTTGGAGGATTATTGAAGTTGAAAAAAGAGGAGAGAAGAAGAAGCCTGTCTCACCCTTTTAAGCAGTTTCCTAACCTTAGTCAACCTTTTTATTTTTATTTTTTTTGATAGTTGTTTTGTGCAACACCTATTACTGTCTCTCAATTATCACTAGAAAACATGATCTAACACCGCATTGGATCATTTCCTCTTGTTTCTCACTATTTTGCTTACATGTGGAGTTAGATTTGTAGGTCCTAAGCTCAGGATCATTTACTGAGTGCACTAAGACAGTTCTTCATGAGAACTTGGTGGGAATTTAACCTTGCACTGCCTTTTATTCCTTCTCTTAACATTCCAGGAGGCAGATGTCTGGATTACCTTGTTTTATACTATTTTTAATGTATCCCTATTCCAGAGGTATCAGTTAGTCTTATGTAGAAAGTGGCAACTAGTGGAATACGAACTGCATTGATAACATACAACTCGTAGAGATGAAGATAACTGAGTTTTAAACCTGAGAATGCACATCTAGGTGTTTATAAATGTATTCAGTCAAAAATCCTTAATTTAAATCTCGATTTAATTTGCAATTGGCAGCAACAAGTGGGTATTTTAGTAAGGCTCCAAATGTCCTGGGTTGCTGGTGGCAGGGTGGGGATAGGGAGGTTGTAGAACAAAGATATTTTTGCTTTGTCCTTGTATGACTTGCAATTGTCTAAGATGTCAATAACAGAAAAATATCTCACTTAGAATATATTTTGGGTAGATACTGTAATAGTAACAATGAATGCTTTTCTGCCCCAGCAACAGTTGGTGCTGCTTGTACAATTAAAGTTGACATGCAGGATGTGCCTTACACACTCAGCTTAATGGCAAAATTTTAATAAAATAAAAAATCAGTAGGAAGTATGGTATATATTATCACACTTAAAGCAGCCAATTTAAATTAGTCTCCTGATACAGGCTACTTTATGAACTCATTTATCACACAACTTAGCTTGGTCTGACCTTTCCACCCCTCCTTGGATAAGGATGGTAGCAATTTCTCAGTAGCAAAATTATCGATTCTCTTTTTGACAGAGCTTCTTCTCCAGTTTGATTTTTCTTCTTTTCTGCACTTCTGTTCTTGTGTAACCTTCGCAGAGACTGGAGTCTCATTTACACGTTGGCAAGAAAAATGCTGTTTGGAAGGACATAGGAATCTGTATCTTAATGTTCTAGCTAATTAGACACACCTAAACAATGTATGAAGGCATTTTGCTCAATATGGAGTGTTTTCTTTACTCAATAAACAGAAGAAAGTATTGGTTGTCCATTGAAGCTTGGCATGCTCACTAAGCAAATGTTAATTCTTTTGTTGCACTGTTTAACCTCATGAGCTCTACACTTTTTCCCAAATTTTAGTGCTTTTCCCTACATGTTAAATGACAATCCATTTGTCACATGTAATATCGACATAGATCATTTGCTCAGCTAGTAGAGAATGTTTCCTTCTATAAATGATTTTTCATGGTTTGGGCAAGGCATCTCTTTCCAGGGAAAGAATTAGAAGGTAACTGTATATAGCCTTCTACCAGATTTGAGAGATTTAAAGAAAATAACTATCTTATCCCAAAAATTGTATCTAAAGTCAATCTTTCTAAAAGTTTAAGATTTTCCCAGTAAAACAAGGGGGACTGGGGTCATGGATGGAAGAGAACTTATATTTACTGAGTGCCCATTATAAGCCAGAAACTGAGTTTGGAGTTTTATGTACATTATTTTCTTTAACGCCCTGAGATGTTTCTTTTCCCTGCATTCTGTGCTGAAACTGAGGCTCACAGAGGTCAAGTAACTCATGCAATCAGTTGGTAAATGTTTGGTCTGGGATTTAACACCAAATCTGTTGGACTAAATTCCACTCTGCTGTCCCTCTACTGTGCTTTGCTGCTTCAGTTGGCATGATCTATGGGGATCCCACATTCTGAGGGTGGCAGCAACCCACTGGCCACAGCCAGTTCAGATCCACTGAGTTTTCTTGACTCCTTTCTCAGTAGTGTTGATAGAAGGGCAGGAGACTCTTATCCCAAGTAACTTTGATCTCTCACCCATGGTCAAAAGCAGACAATCTCCTAGTGTGAGGCTGAGATACAGACAATCTCTGTGTGCTCTTACAGGAAGAAACAAGACTATTCCTGCTTCCTAACAATGGTGGCCTCTGTTTTCTCTTGGTAGAAGGGATTTTGTTCAAAGGAAGGAGACTATTACACATTTTCCTCTGTGCTACTCACACGATTGCTGGTAGCCATTCATTAATTACTGATAAGTCCAAAACTCTAATGTCCAGCCTATCATTCTTAGTATTTACAAAACTATTAGAATATCTGTTTAATAAAAGAAACTGACAAAGAATCATGAGTAGCACTTCTGTGTTTAGGCACACTTTTATAAACATCAATGCTAAGAAGAAAATTTTTCCTGCTTTGGATTGCGTTAACGTTTCCTAAACATAGTGCCATTTTCTCAGTCCTTCAAAGGACTATTGAGCCTTAAACAAATAAAAAAATATGTGTAGATCAAAACTGAGGTTTAAGAATTGGTCTCAAGGATTTTTGTTTTACAAAATATATTAACATTTCTCTTACCCCAGTACTTACCATTTGCCCAGGCCAAAGTTAAGTCACCAGCTACCTTATTCTAACAGAACCAGCATGGATTTCACTTGAGTAGTCAAGTTTATTGTTTTCCAACAATTAAAAATATCAGAGATCCAAAGCAATCTCAAGTTGTAAAACTTTTTTCTGACTAATAACATAGTATCATTTTACTAAAGTCTTAGAAAATGCCCATCAGAGAAAAGGAGAAAGAAACGATCTGTGATCCCACACATCTAAAGATAACCATTATTAACATTTGCTGCACTTCAAGTCTTTTCTTTTGCATTTTAAATAACATTGACATACTAGTCAGGATTCTTAGCTGCAAGCAACCCAAAGAAGCTGCCACTCCTTTAAGGAAAAAGGAATTTATTGAAAAGATATTTGGTAGCTTAGAAATCCACAAGAAAGTCTCAAGAACCAATCTTGGAAAAGATTGTAGGAATAGAAGTAGGAATAGAAGTGACAAAGGCAGGTTCATAAATCAGAACTAGAGGCCAGAAAACGCCATGGCATTAGTCTAGTGAGGCTCCAATGCCAAAAACCTTCACCGAAGCTAGTACTTCTGCCACTGCGGGCCAGACTCCGCAGGCCCTGCTGCCCTCACTGAAAACTGTGCCGACTCTCACTGATGGGATGGAGTTTCCAATAGCCTGTGAGTCACTAGCTCTCAATTCCAAGTCGGGTGGTCTCAGAACTTGATCAAGTCCAGCCTGCATGCCTGCCCCAGTGGTCAGGGAACAGTGACAGAAAGACTCTTAATTCCTTCTCTCTATACATATAGGAGGTTTTTATAGACACATGGTGGGAAATTTTCCAAATTTGGAAAGGGAGTTTAGATGCTGAGAAGCCAAAATCCCGTATGATGTCTGCCACAATGAACTCATAAAGCTTTATTTTATATAGCTCTATATTCTGCTTTCCCCTCTAACATTAAATCATGACTATTCTCCTAAAACATGAATATTTTTCAAAAATAAGACTTTCAGTGACTCTGTAATAACAGTCCTAATTTGATTAGTAAATAGCATATGTGATAATAACTATCTAGAAGCCTTGAAAAGCATGGCAGATACAAAGGTAGAAACATCAGTCTTAATGCAAAGCTATCTAAACTATTTGTCTGGCTTCAGTTAGCACACAGCAAGGAGAAGTCAGCCTTGTGAGCTCAAGCCTCCAAGCCGGGGGGCACGGCCTGAGATGGCTGAGATATCCTTGAGTGACGCAGGACTGGGGGAAAGGGCAGGTTCAGGGTCGGGAGCTGCCTCTGCCCATTAGACTGTGACAGGAAGGGACCACCGGCCCAGCTGCAGGAGGAAAGGAACTCAGTACCTGATCTGGTTGTCATCCAGCTGGGAGGCTCCCAGCTTTGGGGCATGCATGATGCCGAAGGAAGACTCCAGAAGTTGTCAGGGACTAAGAGTTCCAGCCCTTTGTCTGAGGTCCAGGAGCAGCCTGGGTTGAAAAATAAGATCAAAATGGGTTTGAAGGACTATGCTTAGAAGGACATAATATGCAAATTTACCAAGATGGGCAGAAGAAGACCAGTTAGTTACAAGACCAGTGAATGGGGCTGGAGGAGTAGGTCTTGCAAGGCCGGGTATCAGAACTAAAGTAGACATTGATTTCTAGGCTCAATTTGCTTAAGTTGCTCCTATGGTTGGTCATGGAGAGCTTGGTTGTAGGGCAGGGCTCACAGAATAGCTGCACGTGAATCCGAGGGACCCCTGGTGAAGACAATATCAGGGACTGTGAATAAAGCCAGGGGAGACAAGCTCGGTTAGCTGGGGTTTTGCATCTGTGTCAGGGAGTCAGACTAGAAAGAAAGGGCACAGGTACTCCACATGAAGGCTCTGCAGAAAATTTGCCTTCTCTCCATCCTTATGGGCTCTTCCGAGCCTATGGAGATCTACCTCTTTTGTTCTTCCTGGAGACCCATTAAAAGGTGAGCTTCTCTTCCCATCAGTTTGTATGTGGTGTTCTGATCCCTTTGGGTTTCCCGAAAATTCGAATACAGGCTTCAGGTGACCCAGTAGTAATATACAGATACCACAGTTCAACAACTTTGTCCTGGAGACTCTTATCTTTCAGATAGCTTGCAAGACGTTGACTGTAGAAGGATCCAAAGCAGAACCAAACCATATATGGAGTCAGAACCCCTGGTGCTGGAGTGGGATTAATGGGAGTAGCAGTTGTCATTCTACTTCATGTAACTTTGTGTTTTCATTCCATGGAATTTGAGCCACAAGATTGGTACACGCAGATTCTGTCTGTGGTATGTTTGCACTGCATAACAAAAAGAACACTGCATTGACCACGATATAATTACACTTCCTTCAGCACAACTTCATCCCTGCCTGGTGTGTGGATTCTGCCCAGGGCTGGCTCTGACCCTGGCAAAACCATGATACGACGATCAATTATCATCATCGTTCCTCAGAAGGCCATTTCATATTTGTCTGCAACCAGTGGATGGACCTACCTTTTAAAAATAGATGTGTTTTTGCACTCTTGAAACTACTTATTTTCTTACTCTTTGTCACATTCAGCCTAGTTTAAGCTGACGGTAAAAAGAGGTTTTGGAGGTTTTCCACCACAAGGTTATTTAAAGTTCTTTGAGCTGCCGCCAGACCTTCATTTAGCATTTTAATAAACTTCCTGGGCCAAGGAGTAATTTTCTTGTACCCTCTTTGTCCTCAGCATGAAGTAATAGTACAAAAGAGGGTCATCATTTTTAGGCCAGTCATCTGCATTAATTATAAAATTATCCTTATGAACAACCAGATATAAGGTCTGGAATAGAGAAAGGGGAGCAGCATTCCTTCGGTGCTTAATATTAGAAGGGGGAGGGGGTCACAGACACATCAAGATTTTAAGAAACTGCCAACAGAAATGTTTTTCACGCAGATAGTTAGAAAAGACATTAAAAGAAACTGCACATTCAGTCAAGTTATAGCATGATAACCAGAATTAAATTGCCTAAAGCCTTGCTTACTTGTGTCCTTATCTGGAGTCTCTCTAAGGCAGAAGTACCAATAGACTCCCATGTTTACATGGTGATATGGAAATTGGCCTCTAAGACAGGTAGTTGTAAGGATCCCCAGAGAATTTTTTGGAACCTGCATCTCTGGTTACAGTGTGATGTCACTTTTTAGTGTTTCTAGGCATTGGGCCAAAACTCAGTTTCAGGAAAATAATTGCAAAAATGTTTAAATAATTTGCATGAGGTTTGTGAAAGCAAAAGAAAAGCTGCTTGCTCCATTCCCAAAGGAGATTTCAAGACACAATCGATGTTAGGCCACAAAACACTGTTTAGACAGAATAATTATCAGCCCTTTCCCTTCTCTTTCATTATTAAACTGAGGCCTGGTCCCTCTGAGGGTTTCACCTGGCATATGGGAAGGCTGTTGTTGCTAAGTCCCCTTTATGGATGTTCAAAATAGGCTAAGTAAATTCAGAGTTCACTAAATTGACTCATTCACTGGCATTATTTGACATGAAGTTGCTTCTATGTCATGATTAGCTTTTCCGTTTCTATTCATGTTATAATCAAGTATGATGGGATTATATGGGACGGTTTCACCAGACCTTTATTTAGCATTTTAATAAACCCCTGGGCCAAGGAGTAATTTTCCTGTATCCTCTTGGCCCTCAGCATGAAGTAACAGTACAAAAGAGGATCATCATTTTTAGGCCAGACATCTGCATTAATTATAAAATTATCCTATGAATAACCAGTTATATGATCTGGGATAGAGAAAAAGGAGAGTGGTCTTCTTTCTGTGGTTAACATTGGAAAGGAGGTTTACCATTCCTCCTTTTCCAATATGAGTCCATCATATTCGATTATAACATGAATAGAACAGAAAAGCTAATCATGGCATAGAAACTACTTCATATCAAATAATGTCTACGAATACTATGTGGATAATTCTTGAAAGTGTATTTCAATGCTGAGTTTATTTCATTCATTGTTGACTCCTTAAAAGTGAGCTCAAAGATCCCTAAGTGACAGGATCATCAAAACAGCACACGGAAGGATGCAGTACGTGGAATCCTATTAAGACAAAAAAAGTGAAGCTGCGTTTAAGTAATTTACAGCTATCAATGCCCAAATTACATCACAGTTATTTCTTTAGGGAACTACTTAAAGCATTGTTTGAATTGAATCAAAGTTATTTTTACAGAGATTCTTGAAATGACATTATCTGAATAAAAGAGACATGGCTACTTTTCATATTATGGTTTATTGATTTTGATAGTTCAAGAATGAACATATTGATTGAACAAGTGGCGCTGTTAGAGTGCATGCAAATATGATTTTACTTTTCCCTCCTACCACCTTTGAACACTGCCTATTCAAACCCACATTGTAGAACTAGTTTTCCCCTGCCTTTGGCCTGTCTAACCTCTTTTTCCAGAGTAGAGTTGGGTAGACTTTACCAATTATTTTGCAAGTCTCTTCGGTGGCCTTGAAACTCACTTTGGACTGTTGGTGTAGATGGAATCCAAGACCACTGCAAATGATTATGCAGTCTGTACCTTATGCAAAGATACTAACCTAAGGAGATGAGTGAATACTAAATTCCAGGCCTTGCTCTTCTAGCAACATAAGGTGCCAGAAAGGGCACTTTATTGTAATTCACCTACTTAGTAAAGTTGTTTTTTTGTTAATTTGCACAGAGATACCTATTTCCTTAGAGCCCTGTTGAAACTGAGACAGAGTCCCACTTAAAATCCCATTGCAATTAGATGAGTTGCAGGATTAGCAGTTTATCTATATGAAAACCATCTACAGATTTTTAAAAATTGTGGCCTTGCTTTATTTTCTTTTTTTAATATATATTTTATTGATTAGGCTATTACAGTTGTCCCATTTTTTTTCCTCCCCTTTATATCTCTCTTCCTTGCACTGCCCCTCCCCCCACCTTAGTTCATGTCCATGGGTCATACATGTAAGTTCTCTGGCTTCTCCATTTCCTATACTATCCTTAACCTCCCCCTGCCTATTTTGTACCTACTATTTATGCTACTTATTCCCTGTACTTTTCCCCCCATTCTTCCCCCTCCCCCTTCCCTCTGATCTCCATTTCTATGATTCTGTTCCTGTTGTTTGCTTAGTTGGTTTTTATGTTTTTAAGTTCAGTTGTTGATAGCTGTAAGTTTGTTGTCACTTCACTTTTCATAGTTTTTGATCCTATTCTTTTTCTTAGATAAGTCCTTTTAACATTTCATATAATAAGGGCTTGGTGAAGATGAATTCCTTTAACTAGACCTTATCTCAGAAGCACTTATCTTCCCTTCCATTCTAAATGAGAGCTTTGCTGGATAGAGTCATCTTGGATGTAGGTCCTTGTCTTTCATGACTCTCATGAATACTTCTTGCCCACCTCTTCTTGCCTGAAAGTTTTCTTTTGAGAAATCAGCTGATTGTCTTATAGGAACTTCTTTGTAGGTAACTGTCTCCTTTTCTCTTGCTGCTTTTAAGATTCTCTCCTTATCTTTAATCTTGGGTAATGTAATTATGATGTGCCTTGGTGTGTGCTTCCTTGGGTCCAACTTCTTTGGGACTCTCTGAGCTTCCTGGATCTCCTGGAAGTCTATTTCCTTTGCCAGTTTGGGGAAGTTCTCCATTATTTTTTCAAATAAGTTTTCAGTTTTTTGGTCTTCCTCTTCTCTTTCTGGCACCCCTATAATTCAGATGTTGGAATATTTAAAGTTGTCCCAGAGTTCCCTAAGCTTCTCAGTTTTTTGAAGTCTTGATTCTTCACTTGGTTCAAGTTGAATGTTTATCTCTTCCTTCTGCTCCCAATTGTTGACTTGAGTCCTGGTTTCCTTCCCTTCACTGTTGGTTCCCAGTATATTTTTCTTTATTTCACTTTGCATAGTCTTCACTTTTCCCTCCATTTTGTGACCATACTCAACCAATTCAGTGAGCACCCAGATTAGCAATGTTTTGAACTGTGCATCTGATAGGTTGGCTGTCTGTTCATGACTTAGTTCTAATTTTGGAGCTTTGATCTGTTCTTCATTTGGGCCATATTTCTTTGTCTCAGCACACCTGTTATGTTAGGAGAGGCCGAGCCTTAGGTATTTGTCAGGGTAGGGCAACCCAGGTTGCTGCATTGTGATGCTGTGTAGGGGAGAGGTCCAAGCAACAATGCCACTTGCTTGGCTCTCTGCAGCTTTCAGTCACTTCCCCTGCTACCCACAAGCAAGTTGGGCCCTTCTAGTGCTCATTCCCAGGTGATTGGGTGTGTGTACATTCTGGGACCCTGTGGGTCTCTCCAACGGACTCTCCTGTGAGGCTGGGAGTTTCTCCTACCTCTGCAACCCCCACAGGTTTTTACCTCCATGGGTTTTGGGGCTTTCTTTTCTTGCACTGGAACCCTTGCATGATCTGTCTCATTCCCTGGTTGTTCCTCATGGTTTATCTGCACACAAATGTGGGACTGCCTAATCAGCCAGCCACTGCCTCAACCGCCTGGTCCTCCAGCCAGCGCCTTGCTACAACGCCTCTCCGCCCCTCCTAGTCGTCTGGATGAATGTTTCTTCTTTAGCTCCTTGGTTGTTGGACTTCCATACAGTTCAATTTTCTGGCAGTTCTGGTTATTTTGTTTTAATTTGTTGTTGTCCTCCTTTTGGTTGTGCAAGGAGGCAAAGTGTCTCTACCTACACCTCCATCTTGGCTGGAAGTCCAGGTTAATCCTCCATCTACAGATATTAAGGACATCTGTGACAACTGTTCAACCTCATGTAAGAAAATTGCCAAGAGCTGAAGGATATCCATTGTCCCTACAGCTTTTTATTAGAACAAAATATCAAGTTTTTAAAGTAGGGGAGTTTTCTTTTGTCAATTAGAAAGTCAAGATATTTCAATGGGGAAAGAATAGTCCTTTCAACAAAAGATATTTGGATAACTAGGTATCCATATGCAAAAAAAATGACCCTTACTTCAATGTACAAAAATTAACTCCAAGTAGGATCTAGACCTAAAGGTAAGAGCAAAAACTACAAAAGTCTTAGAAGGAAACATAGGAGGATATCCCTGTGGCTTTGGATTTGTGTTACCTGAAAGCACAAACTACTAAAGAAAAATAAGATCACTTGGACTTAATTAAAAGTAAAAATTTTGGGCTTTAAGACAACCCATGAAATGAGAGAAAATATTACCAGATTGTATATCTCATAAGAATATATAAAGAACTCACAATAAAAAAGATAAATAACCTAAAAATGGACAAAGGATCTGAATAGACATTTCTTCAAAGAAGTTATTCAAATGACCAATAAGTACATAAAAGGATGCTCAACATTATTAGCTGTCAGGAAATGTAATCAAAACCACAATGAGATACCACTTCACATTCACTAGGATGGCTATAATAAAAAAAGACAGATAACAGCAAGCACTGATAAGGATATAGAGAAATTGGAAATCTCATATACTGCTGGTAAAAGTTTAAACTGATGCAGCCACTTTGGAAAATGGTTTGGTCATTCCTTCACAAAGTTAAACATAAAGTTATCAAATGAGCCAGTAATTCCACTCCTAGGAATAAATACAAGAAAGTTGAAAGTGTATGTCCTCACAAAAGCTTGTACATAAATGCTCATAAACCATTATTCATAATAGCCAAAAAGTGGAAAGCAGCCCAAATGTCTATCAGCTAACAAATGAACAAAAATTGTATATACATATAATGGAATATTATTCAGCAATAAAAAGGAATGAAAAACTGTTTCATACTACAGGATGGAAAAGCTTTGAAAACATCATGTCAAGTCAAAGAAGTCAGTTACAAAAGACCACACACAGTGTAATTTCACGTACTGGAAATTATCCAGTAAAGACACAAGGTAGATTAGTTGTTGCCTAGGGCAATTTTACTGTTAGATAGTTCATTCATAGTGTATAGACATAAAGTTGATTTTTATACATTGATCATGTATCTTGAAATATTGCTGAACTTGTTTGTTCATTAGTCTTTTAATAGATTTCTTAGGATTTTCTGTACAAAGGATGTTTCATCTACAATAGAAATAGTTTTACTTTCTCCTTTTCAGTAGATGACTTCTATTTATTTATTTATTTATTTTTTGCTTCCCTAACTTCACTAGCTAGAACCTCCAATACTACGTTGAACAGAAGGGAAAGCAGGCACCTTTGCCTTGTTTCTGATCATAGGAAGAAACTGTTCAGTTTTTCACTATAAAGAATGATATTTGCTGGCACGCACTTTCCATTTCCACCAAGGAATGAAGACTGCATCTTCCTGGCTGAGATGAAACACAGACGTCTCACCAGAGCAGAACGAAGCAGACCAGCATGGAGTGAAGCAGAGAAGACCATCAAGGAGCGAAGCAAAGCTGTCTGTGGGAGAGGGGCCTGGCCCCAGACCTGTTCTACAGCCGTGCTGGTTTTACAGCCATATGGTATCACTGTTGAGCTACTTTGTATCGTATTGGTCAATGGTAGAGTCAGGATCTGAACTCAGATAGCTTGAGTCCAGGACTTGTGTTCTTAAGCATCCATTTTTACTTTCTTTCTTGCAGAGTCCATGGATGTACTGGTAGAGTGAATATTGGACTTTGAAGGAAAAGCGTAAACAAAGATGATTTAGGTTTTTGGATGGAGCATGTTGGTGGAGATTGGAAATATTAGGGGAGCTATGATCTACATGTGGATGTATGTATTTAGTGGAGGTAGAGAGGGTGGTAAAGGGAGGAGAATGTCGTGTTCTGATTTAAAGATATTAAATTTTAGGTATCTCAAATGGAATGTCAAGTAGGCAGTTTAATGTGTGCCACTAGGGTTTAGGAGACAGGTTAGGGCTAGAAAAAGTAATTTAGGACTCATTGGTAGAAAGCTGGTATTCAATGCTGAATTCCTAGATAAGGTAGATATAAAATAAAATAATAAAATAATACCGTCCATGCTCAGGTTGTGGTGCACTCGGATGGAGGAGAAGCCAATGAGTGAGGCAGAAAATGAGTAGTCATCAAGGTTGGGAAAAGCTCACGTGGAGTGTGGTATCTTAGATGTTGTGAGCCAACTATTCCAAAATACAGTTTATTGAACAACCCATTCCTTCCCCCGTTGATCTGAAATGTCATGTTTATCATATTTATTTTCCATACTTACCCAGGTTCATCTCCAGACTCTTCCAGCCTACTTGTTTATTCTGCCTTAAGCACAAAGTTCTGCCTCTATCAATCACTGCCATACATTAGGTTGTAATTTTCAAGAAGTTTCTGCCTAACTCTCATTACTTTTTCCTAGATCTGCACTGACTTGTCATATTCTAAATAATCCCACTGGAATGGCGCTGAATTTACTTAACCATGGGGGGAGAATATTGACATTTTCATAAGAGTCAGTCCTTATCCCCAGGAAAAGGATGTGCTCCTGTTCCATTCAGGTTTTTCCCTATGTGCTCAGCAAAGATTTACAGTTTTCTTCCTGGAGGTCTAGCATGCCTGCTCATAAGTTTAGTCCTAGATATTTTATGGTTCTGGTTGCTAACATATATCAGCTTCTTTCTATTGTGCTCCTCAATTGATTATTGCTGGGTTTGTTAGAATTCTTTGTTGTAATCCACAGATACCAACTCTGACCAACTTAGTGGAAAGGGAACTGAATAGAAGCAAATGAGGGAGTTCATGTAACTAAAGGGAGACTGCAGAACTAGACTCATAACACATATTATATTTTATAATAATAAGAAAACTGTTTTCATTAATATATTTTGTAAAACTTATAAAGTTAAAATAGTAGTTAAGAGGTCTAGAATGGGAACGTACTAATATCTGTATTATATGAATGTCCTAAAGTTGTAAAATGCTATGAACTCAAAAGATAAAAATAAGTACTTTAAAAAGTAGAAGAAAACAATTAACAAGTATACAAAAAATTATTTAGCCTCGTAACTAGTAAAATAAATGTCACATAATAAGGTACTGCTTTTTGATCTGTCAAATTAACAAAGTGGTTTTTTTAAAATGATTAATTCTAGCAAGAGTTTAGGAAAGTTGTATTCCTATCCATTCCTGATAAAATGTGTCAAAAGCCTTAGGGATCTTTGCAATTATACTAAGTCATTGACTTAGGAGTTATACTTTTAGGCTTCTATTTCTGAAAGTGATTCTAAATATAGAATAAATTTTATGTGCAAAGATGTTCAGTGTAGCTTTATTTATGAAATAGTAAAAAATTGGAAGCAGCTCAAATGAGGGAAGTGGTTAAGCATATTATAGCACATCCACTTGCTAGAATATTAAATGAACTTAAAATATGAGCATTATGAAAGCTAAATAACTAGAATTGTAAATATTAATATGTGGAGGGAAGTAAAAACACCTAATTGTCTGGAAGGTAATACACTCAAGTGGTTTTCTTTATTTCCTAGGACTTAAGAGATGTTTCTTTCCACTTTTCTGCAATTTCCCCAAATTTTCTATGCATACATTTTATTTCTATAACATAATAAAAATGTGAAAAAATTTCTTGCAGAACAGACCCTATGTCTACTTTCAATTGATGGCTCTTTTAATTCTTATTTCTTAAAGGCTGGGACCTCAGACATGAATTTTCCCATCTTACCTACTCTCTGCTTCTAAATGTCTATCTCTCTATGCCATCTTGGGTATTCTCTCCCTTTCCAAGGCTAATTCATTTTCTCTACAATCCTGATCTGTCAATTTTCTTCAGCCTCCAGCATCTTCAATCTCTTCCTCTTCATTGGCTCCCTCCCCTCAAGCAACACTTTACGCAGGTCTCATCTATCTTGAACAACCGTTATCTGACCCTGTTGTCTTTAATGCTCACAGTCCTTTCTCTCTCCCTTTTACCACCACACTTCCCTTTTCTTGCATTATCATTGTGTTTTCTTTCTCTCACTTCCATCTGAAACTCATCCTGGAAGTTCACGAGCAACCTTCTAGTTTGCATATATTAAAATGATGCAGCTAGAAGGTCCTCCTACACCAGGCCGAGCCATTCCATTTTACAGATTCTGGCACTGTCATTTACTGGCTCTGTCCTTTAGCTTTACTTCAGTGCTCTCTGGGCATCAGCTTCTTTGCTTATAAAATGGGAAGCCTATAATAAAATTACTGTGGGGAATAAGTATGTTAATACGTACAGTGCTTATAGAAACATTCAATGAAAGATAAAGTTTTAATCCCTAACAACCCACAGACAAGAGATGTTTTCCCTGATATAAGGGGCCTTGCCTAGGCTGTGGCCATGCCAAGACTAGAGGCCTGGTTCTTCACTTCCAAATCAACCCTCATTTCACGTTATATAATACTTCCTCTTAAAGTCCTTTCTAGATCCTCTCCCTTGTGACCTTTCTGTGGCATTTGAGATGATTATTTCCTCCTTGAAATCCTACTCACTCATGATACTACTTAGTCACTCTGTATCCTGTAGTATGGAAATTCTCTTTTTCCCCCTATATTTTCCTCAAAGTGCAATGCTAGCCCTGTGTTCCCCTCCCGGTTTGCTCTCCCCTTCATCTTACGTCCTGGCCTCATCTATTTCTTCCATGTGGTAATTCCCTGACACCCAAGATCATAGCTTTGTGTAACTCTGGGGGGCGCTACTACACCCAGCCTACATGAATGCCAGGCCTCTGGTCCTGATCCCTCTCTTTAGTTTTACCCAGCATGTTAGGTACACATTGGATATTTTCATTTGAATGTCCCACTGTGACCTCTAATTTTTGTGTAAAAAGTTATTGCTTCACCATACTTTCCAGATGAATGGCTTTTCTTCACCTTTTTACCTCCATACAGAGAAATTTGATTCAATCAGTCCTCAACTCCATGTCCTACACCACAACCATATCCTCCCTCCTAACGTCCTATCACTCATGCCTGACCGATCTGTCAGGCAACTGAGTTCTGGTTTTGAAACCGGCACAAACCTAGAGAGAATACTGGTCTCGGTAGCCTGAGCTTCGGCCAGGGTTCCGGAGAAGATGCTCAGCTGGGTGAGGGAAGGGGGCCAATGTGAGCTGTCGTGATGGAGAGAGTCAGAGTTCAGAACCAGAACAGCAGTGCTGGGGTCAAATTCAAACCGTGAGGGAGAGGCGTGCAGAGGCAACGAGGCAAGGGGCTGGTGCTGAAGACATCAGGACAAAGCGAGAATATGGAGTGTGAGACTGGTGGAAACTCAGGCTGGGAGAGAGTTGGGGACCAACCCTGAAAGGTGCTACTTATGTAGAATGGAGACTTATACCTAGGTCTTCCTTTTAAAAGTGGCCCCCCATTCCCACTGCCATTATCTTAATTCACTGCCTCAGTTCTTTCCCTTCCTATCGAACATCCTTGCTTCTGATTCCACCCCTTCTTCCACATTAGATTAATTTTCTGAATTATCTGCTTTCAGCCTCTGCCTTTGTCTGTCCAGGCTGCTATAACAACAAAAATGTCACAGCCTGGTGGCTTTTAAAAAACAGACATTTATTTCCCAGAGTTCTGGAGGCTGCCAAGTCCAAGGTGAAGACATGGACAGATTCCGTGTCTAGTATGAGCCCATTTCCTGGTTCATAGACAGAATCCAAATGTCATATCCTGAAGCAAATAAACCCAGAAAAAATGGGGCCTGCTAAGTGGGTGAGGACAGTGTGTTTGTCTGCTGGAGGCTTTGTTTGAGATTGGGCAGAGGCAGAGGTGTCCTGGGATGGTATTCATGTAAGAAGACCTCCTAAGTCACACCAGATGGCGGTAGAAAGGGGAAACCAAGTAAAGAACCAGAGAGTTTATTCAAAGAGAAGCCGATCAGAAGAACCAATATCTCAGATGAGAAGAGTGTGTGAGCAAAAGTGGCAGGGAGGCAGGTCAGGCACCCTGCTGAGGGAGTACAGGGTGCCACGGCTGCTCCCTCAGCCTGCTTCACATGGTTACTGCAAGATACATCGTGACCTTCAGCATAAGTCATACCTAAGTCTACGCTTCCCTGTAAAGCAAGACTTGAAAACCAAACACATGGTTCTGGGCTTTTTGTGCTGTTCTTTCAGCCATTTTTTTCCTCTAAAGCAGGACTTACCAATACCTGCACGCCCAGGACGAAGGCCAGTGGAGGTCAGGATCTGAATCTCTGAAGTAATCATGAGGCATATGGAAGAAGCAGTATCATCACTATCCAGATGATGCTTTGTTAGATGCTTCCCTTTCACCAGGTCCCTGCAGTGCAGTTTTCTGCCTTGGACGATCCGGGCCAAACTGTGGACTTGGATGGAAGCCAAGCAGCCGAGGATGAGTCTAGGTAAGATGGAAGGTGATATTGCTCAGGGGGAAACAGCTGGCTAATGTTATTCAATTCATCTTGGCTCTTCTAACTGGGTAATTTTCCATTTTTATCAGATTTCAATATCTGATATTTCAATATCTGGGATTGCTTCTTAGGTTGCAAATGATAGCTCAAAATATTAAGAAAGTGATATCATAATGAGAATCGATATTAGAAGCAACACATACACAATCTTATTCTTGTGAGAAGACTTTGGTGTATATGTTTATATACAGACGACTATGTGCAGTGGTCCCCCTTATCCACAGAGGTTATGTTGCAAGACAGTGATGCCTGAAACTGAGCATAGTATCAAACCCAATATATACTGTTTTTTCCCCCTATACACATGTACCTGATAAAGTTTAATTTATAAATTGGGCACAGTAAGAGATTAACAGCAATAACTAACGATAAAATAGGACAGTTGTAATATACTGTAATAAAATTATGTGAATGTGGTCTCTTTCAAAATATCTTATTGTACCATACTCACCTTTCTTCTTGTAATGATGTGAGATGTTAATGCATACGTGATGAGAAGTGAGGTGAATGAGGTAGGCATTGTATCACAGCATTCGACTACTATTGACCTTCTTATGACAGGTAATAAGCATTTTATAGCTTTTCTTTGGCATATTTGAATTCCCAGCATAGCTATCCTTGAGCTCTGGGGCCATTATTAAGATAAAAGAAGGGGAAGGGTCAAATGAAGGAACCCTTGGAGGGTGTATAAAGGACCCATAGACAAAGCCAAAGTGGGGAAGGACTGAGGGTGGGAGGTGGGAGTGGGTGGGGCCGGGGAAAGTGGTGGCAGGAAAATGGAGACAAATGTATTTGAACAATTAAAAAAAAAAAAAGAAAAATGGAAAGTATAATAAAGACCAAATGGAACTTCTAAAGATGAAAAATACAATACCTCAAATTTAAAGCAAAATAAAAAAAAGTTAAGAGTAACTGGAACGCGGCACTGTGATACTGTAACAGCTGGTCTGATAACTCAGATGCCTACGAGGTGGCTGATGAGAGGGCAGCGTATTCAGCATGGGTGTGCTGGACAAAGGGATGATTCGCGTCTTGTGAGGGGCAGAGAAGTATGTGAGAGATTTCATCACGCTACTCAGAATGGCATGCAATTTAAAACTTAAGAATTGTTTATTTCTGGATTTGCATTTAATATATTTGGGTCATGGTTGACAGGTAACTGAAACCACAGAAAGCAAAACCACTATAAGGGAGGACTACTGGATAGTTCAACTCACCAAACCTTAAAAAAAGACAATATGGTTTTAAAAAGTACATATTGTTACAAGAACAACTAGAATGATGAGGGGATATATAAGCTGTGGTGCATTTACACAATGGAATACTTTGTAGCAGTAAAAAAGAAGAAATTCTTATGTTTGCAACAGCATAGATGGACCTGGAAAACATTATGCTAAGTGAAATAAGCCAGTCAGAGAAAGACAAATACCATATGATTTCACTTATGTGTAGAATCTAATGAACAAACTGAACTAACAAGCAAAATAGAAACAGAGTCACAGATAGAGCAGGATGACAGCTATTGGGAGGTGCCATTAAGGGGTGAAGGGATTGAGCAAAGAGGAAGAAGGACTCATGGATGTGAACAGCAATGTGGTGATTGGGTGAGGAGAGGGAGGAAGGTATAAGGGGGTTAAATGGTAATGGAAAAACACAATAAAAATTTTTAAAAGATAAATAAAATGACTAAAGGTCAACAGCAGTTTCATTAGGAGAACAGACTAAAGAGATTATGTCTCTTCATCATGCAAAGGGCTAGGCTGCAGCCTATAAATCAGGAAGGAACGGAAGTTAGGGCAGACACCACTTTGCCCATCGGATCCATGGTGTAGCCGCTGAGAATGGCATTTAAGATCCTTTCAGGACTCAGAAGAGTAGGTGAAGTTTTACAGTCTAGGTAATAAATAAGAACTGTATTATTTCATGAGTTGTATAGGCTGAAAATATAAATATGCTTGATGAGAGTATAAACACTGATCAATGATCTATAATAGACAAGTTAGGGATGTTTGAAAAATACTCCTGGTATAGGCTTTGAGGTCATATAGAAGGATAAATATGACATACCGGGTTGAGCAGATCAAGCATTTAACCTAGTATAGCATTTCCTACATTATTTTGGGATACCGCTTTATATCTCTGACATTGAAGTTGTAAACCCATTTCTCACCATGGACAGCTTCATTTTTATTCCCAAATTTTTATTCTATAACAGAAGGGTAGTTAGTTGTCTCTTTTGTTTTATATTGTAGTAAAATTATTTAATATATATATTATAAATATATATAATATATAAAACATATAAAATAATATATATAATTATAAATATATAATATATAAAATATATATTTTAAATAATATATATATACTTCTTTATGTCATTATGATTGATTGAGAGAAGATGAGGTCATCTGTCAATTGAAAAGTTGTATTTAAATAAAATATGAGAATTGCCTGATGGGAGTTAGTTTACAAATGCAGATTCCAAAGCATGCCTCATTAGTCTGATGTGAGAAATATGTATTTTTAAGTCACTTCTCAACAGATTCTAACATAGTTAGTCCCAAGACCATGGTTCAGGAACAATGAAGAAGGGGATTCCTTCAGCATTGTTGCTGGCCCACACAGTGCCTTAGTGAGAACTGGAAAAAGGCACCCCTCCCTCAAATATTTCATTTCCATCTGCCAGAAACTGAATATACAAACCTACAGGGGTGAGCAGCACTCCAGAGCTGTGCGGTGCACAGCCTGCACACATGTATGTGGCCTTGTTTTCTTTCAAGCTTTCAGTTTAAAGCTTAAGCGTCCTTTGTGCAAAGGAAGCACCAGAGAGTCAGTGCATCTGTCCCTGGCAGGAGGCCCTGGCAAAAGCTCCTTATTCCCTTTTCACCCTTGTTATCATATTTGACTTCTAGCCAAAGCATGGACATGAAGAGACACCTTGACAAAGCAAGGGGTAGGGGAACAGAGAGGAGGTTTAGCTTTTTAATGAAAAATAAAACTAATCATCATTTTACTAATAATTTAAAAATAATGTGGCAGGTATGGTATTTATTTTAAAATAACAGCCAGAATAAACCTCAAGTCTGAGTCACAAAACAAGCTGCCACTTTTACTTTTGGAGTAAAGACATTTTGGAGTATTTGCCACTTTATGCTTCAGTTTTCCATCTACACAATTGCAACTTTCAGTGCAAATTCAAATACCTTATACTCTATACAAACAAGTCGCAGTTTATGTTTCTAGATGGTAGCTATCATTTCTTACGATGCAAGTTTTATCATTATCTCCTCTACTTGCTTTCTCTCCTGCCTTACTTCCTTCCCCCACTCCTTTTGTGTCTTTCTCCTTTCTCATTAGCGACACACATTATAAGCTATGTGGCAGTTTCCTAACACTGTCACTCAGTTTCATTTACTTTTCTCCATCCCCTCAGTCGTCACCTCGGCCATCTGCCGTCATACTATGCTTGGATTACTCTGTCCAGCTTTTCTCGGTGTCTCTGCCTCCTGTTTCTTCTTCTTAGCTATCTGGAAGTCACAGGCAAACCTGTTTCTTAAAATAATTTTTTTCAGAGTGTCTTCCTAGTTCAAGAATTAAGCACCTCAATCCATTGACACACACCTCACCTGTCCAGCTTTTCTGTTGCTGCCCCCATGTTACGTAAGTGATTTGTGTTGTTAGTTTGGTTTCTTTGCTTAAATGCTCATCCCAGGCAAAGATTTTTTTAATATATATTGAATATATGTACTTAAATACATCCTTCAGTAGTGGTGGCCCACCCCAGCTGTGGATCAGAATCCCTGAGAGATTTTTCAATAACACAGTACTGCCCACCAGCCCTAGAGGTTCTAATTGGGTCTGGGTGAGGCCTGGGCTCAGGGGCCATTTGAAAGCTCCTCATGTGACTGGTCAGCAGTTTCATTTGGTGCTGCATAGGCAAGAAGTGTTTAGTAGTTACCGAGGGAGTGAATACATGTCACCTTTTTCCTTAAAATCTAATAACTCCCCCTAACACTGGATAAGTACTAAACCCCTTAGTTTAACAAACAAGAGTCTTCATGATCTGGCCCTTGCCTACCTCTCTGGCTTCTTCACCATATCTGCACATTCAGCCTTTATTGCAATCATACTGAATGTTTCCTTCCCTAAAATTTGTACTTCACATGGCACAGCGCTTCTTACCTTCTGTGTTGTTATTTGTGGCCATGCCCTACCTCTCCTACTAGACTGTAAGCTTCCTGAAGACAGATCTCCCTCCAATGCATCCTTCTCCCATGGGACTAGCACAATATCACACATATACATTTTTGCCTTTATAAATACATTTCACTAATGTTGTTGCTAATATAAACTTGTATGAATAAATACATTTCTCTTTTCCTTTCATTGTTCATTTTAGATCAAAACTTACTGTAGAATGCACATGTTCATTACACCCTTTTAAAAATGCCTCTTCAGATGGAGTGTTGACATCATTTTTAGTGCATGGTTTGTGTGTGAAACAGTAAATGAAGTTAATGCACATAAACTTTTCATTAAAATTGCCATTGTCACACATCAAAATTACAACTAAAATATAGAACAATCATCACTCGGAACCATCAGAAATCGAGTTGAATGGAAGTCTGACAACTATGGAATTAAAGAAACCCATCCATCCAGACTGGTTGGAGAGAGGCACTTGTGGAATGGGCTGGTCCCACATCCACATGTTGTGGATAAATATTTGGTAGAAATATATCAGGAACAAGGAGTCCCAGCCCTACATCAAGTGCCCCAAACCAGGGTTCCGGTGCCAGGAAGGTAAGTAAGTCCCCACAACTTCTGGCTGCAACAACCAGTGGGGATTGAGTCGGTGGAAGACACCGCTGGAACCCCAAGCAGTTCCTCTTAAAAGATCCACACATGGATTTACCGACTCAGACTCACTCCCTCTGAACTCCACACTGGGGTAGCAGCTTGAAAGGCACCAGTGACACGCTGGGAGAAACTGAAGTGTCTGGCATCAAGGGGAACAAAGGCCATTGTCCTTTTTCTAAACTCTCCCCCCACAGAGCTACAGAGCTGGCAAGCTGGTGCCACATCTGAGACTCCATCAACCTGGCTAACACTATTTGACCTGCCTTGGACATCTCCAGAGATTCCACCTCACCCCACTTACAGGCCCACCCTAGTTGCTTTTCCATATGAATGGCTGGTCTTGGCTCATGCTGCACAACTTTCTAAATCCTCTCAAATAAGCAACAGTCAGCCTCAGTGAGCCCCAGGCCCAGCATTAGCAGCAGCCAGCCTGGATTCACAGCTTGGCTTCATCTGGGAATCTCCAAGTCCAGCATAAGCAGCAACCATCTGAGATTGCTTTATAGCTCAGGCAGGGTGACTCTGAGCAAAACACAGATGAGGGCTGACCTTGACCTACACCTCATGGGCAACCCCAGGGCCAACGCACCCAGTGGATAGCTACAGACGACGTTCGTGCACCAACATACTGCCCCTGCAAAACTGATGCTCCATGGAGGGCAGAGACTGGTGGTAAGTGGTCACAGCCAATCCTTGCAACTGACTACTCCTGGGTAAATCCCTCCCATTGACCTGCTGACAGCAACCAAGACTCAGCAACCAAGAATCCAAAAAATTTAAAAAAAAAACCTGAGGATAGTATAAGCAGCCTCTGGAACAACTTAAAAGGCCCAACATTTGCAACATAAGGATACCAGAAGAAGAAGAGAAAGAACAAAAGATTGGAAATTTATTTGATAAAACACTGAAAGACAACTTCCCTAATTTGGTGAAGGAAATAGACATGCAAGTCCAGGAAGCACAGAGAATCCATAACAAGATAGATGCAAAGAGGCCTACTCCAAGACACACCATAATTTAACTGCCAAAGGTAAAAGATAAAGAATCTTAAAAGCAAGAAAAAAAGCATTTAGTTATCTACATGGGAGATCCCATTAGACTATCAGTTGATTTCTTAAAAGAAACTTTATAGGCTAGAAGGGATTGGCAAGACATATTCAAAGTCATGAAAAACAGAAACCTAGAGACAAGATTGCTCTACCCAGCAAAGATATCATTTAGAATTAAAAGGCAGATAAAGAGCTTCCCAGACAAGAAAAAACTGAAGGAGTTCATCATCACCAAACCATTATTATATGAAATGTTAAAGGGGCTTATTTTAAAAAAGAAAATCAAAACTGTGAACAATAAAATAGCAAAAATGAATATCTATCAACAATTGAATCTAAAAAAAACAACTAAGCAAACAAGAAGAACAGAGACAGATTCATGGATACATGAGCATTTTGATGGTTACCTGATGGGAAAAGGGGTGTGGGAGAATGGGTAAAGAGGTGAGGGGAATAAGCAGTAGAAATAGGTAGTTACAGAACAGCCAGGGGGATGTAAAGTACAGTGTAGGAAATGGAGTAGACAAAGAGCACATATGCATGACCTGTGCACACGAACAGTGGTGTGGGGATTGCCTGAAGGAGTGGGGGGTGCTAGGTGGAGAGGAGAAGAGGGAAAAAATTAGGACAACTCTAATAGCATAATCAATAAAATATAATTTTAAAAAATAATAAAATTACCATGATGAGGCGACAACAGGAAGTTAGAAAATAAGAACACACATACATTTTAAAATATAATTACCCTAATGGTAAGCATGTGGACAACATTGTGTTTCCATTTAAATTTAGGATAATTTGTTTTTCAAATTTGCTTGAAACCTAGAATAATATTTCTCAACGTGTGGTCTAGGGACTGCCTAGGTCAGTATCCTCTGGGGTATATTTTAAATATAAAAGTCTGGTCCCACCCCAGATACCTCCTTGGTCAAAATCCCTAAATTATGGGAACCTAGAATCTGCATGTTTAACAATCTCCACACATGACTCGTAAGGCAAGAAATGTTTGAAACCCACTTGACTAGAATTAAAATAAATGCTCCATTGCATTAATTTAGTGTAGATAATGGCCTGATTTTAGAGCATATTCTTATTAATGAGAACTACTTAGGTGAAAATGTATTAAATTAAGGGCTAGTTTGAGTATAAAGTAAAAGAACAAGATAAGAATCTCCTTAATATTCACTAGAATGACATCTACAGTTAAGATTTTATGCTTCTCTTGAAATTTCTGAAGTACTTTTTCAGCAAGAAAAATTTTAGAAAGGTCCTATGGAACATATAGATATCACAGCAGTCTTTTTGCAGCAATTTAAAAATTTCAAAATGTAACCTCTCTGGGACGGGAAATTCACCAGTCTTGAATTTTTGACTCTGCTGTTGACTTCTCTAGTACTTCTATGTTGCGGCCGAGACATCAGGACACAGTCTCCATTCTGTGGTGTCACGCCAGCAACAAAGGAAGGCGGTTAAAAACCCCGTAAGACTGGTTTTATAAACTATTTCTCCAGAATCCCCTTTAAGGTTGTATTAGTCTGCTTGAACTGCCATAATAAAATACCACAGAATGGTTTAAACAAACTTTATTTCACACAGTTCTGGAGGCTTGAAGTCCATGATCAAAGTGCCAGCACATTCAGTTTCCAGGGACTCTCTTCCCGGCTTACAGACTGCCACCTTCTTGCTCCGTCTTCGCATCGCTTTTCCTCTCTGCTCATGTGGGGCCACGGAGGGGATAGATGGGTCTGCTCTGGTGTCTCATCCTCTTTTTATTAGAACAGCAGTCCTTATGACCTCATCGAACCTTAATTTACTCTCTCTACTTGCATCCATACCCTGAATTCATCCTTCATTTCTATAATCACATAGACATTAAATAATTCATCACATAATCCATATGGTGCTAGATATTAAAGGAGGGATCAGAATATAATTTTTTTAAAAACTCCAACAGCCCCGGCTGGTGTCCCTCAGTGGATTGAGTGTTGGTCTGTGAACAAAAGGGTCGCTGGTTCAATTCCCAGTCAGGGCACATGCCTGGGTTGTGGGCCAGGTCCCCAGTAGGGGTTGTACAAAAGGCAACCACACATTGATGTTTCTCTCCCTCTCTTTCTCCCTCTCTTCCCCCTCTAAAAATACATAAAGTCTTTTAAAAAATAAAAATTTAAAAAACTCCAACAATCATGACAACTTTTATTGGAGGCCAGTAGTAGTTGAGGAAACACTAAAAATAAGAGTATTATTTTGAATAAAAGAAGCCTTTTGAAGCATTAGTTATATATGACTTGGAAAGTACACAATTAAAGATCCAAGGACTTGTGTAATTTTATTAAAATCTAACTGTAGATCAAAATGATTTAAACTTTTAGAATGTCAAACATTGATGAACAAATGAAGGAGTTTACTGAACATCATATAATGCCTTTATAAAATGTGGAGGAAAAAATTTTAGGAATGTATACCTGGGCAAGTAAATTTGTTGCTACTGAATTCTAAAAGAAATTCAATTTTAGCACTAATGATATAATGAGCTGCTTGAATAACAAAGTTTCATAATAGTATTAACTTATATCAATAACACACACACACACACACACACACACATTAATATTTTTTGTGGTAGAACTGAGTATGGGAAAGCCTGAATTGAAGGTGCATTTTTCTAGTGAGGATTTGTCTTTGCTTTTGCCAGATGCCCTCGGGCATTACTGAACCAGAAGCACTTGGCATGAACTTTTCTAGACCACACAAATTAATGTGAATACCAAACCCATGTATGGGCAGGTTTGTGTGTATGAACTCACCAGATAATTCTTTTTCCCCTTACCCCATGATAAGAACTGTGAGAGATTTCCTTTAATGGTTCTTTTTTCCAGCAGTGACTTTTCTTCTCTCTTACCTTTTCACCGTAGCTCTTCTAAGATTTTGGCTAATGGTTGTAATGGCCCCAATTCTGCTTCTTCAGTCCCTGGGTTCAAGGTTTCTCCTATCTCCTGCCTTGCCATTTTATCATGAGGCTCCAGGTTCCTTTCATTGGCAAATCCTTCCAAGTAGCCTGAGGTATTTCCTTAACCTGGTTTCAGCTCTCTGTTCAACTTTGGTAGCTGTGGATTTCCCTTAATTGTACAAATAGGCTCCAAGTGAAGGCCAGCAACAGCACTTGACAAAGGTGGCCAGCGAGTACTGTGTCTGCCTGGTGAAGAGGCAAGCGTGGTCTGGGGTGTACCCTGCAGGCTGCCGACAAGGATGCTGCCTCCCTTTATAGTGGTAAGGGTGAGAATAGCCTTTCATGGGGTGGGAATGGGTGTTGTCTTAACTTGTACATAATTTTTAGAGTATGGAATTCTTGGTGACACGTTATTTCATCTCGAGCCTTTAGAATTATTATTATATTGACTTTTGTATAATATTTATGTTATCTCCTGCCACTCTACATTTTATTCCTTTGTAGATAATGTTTTCTTTCTATGGTAACTCTTCTGTCTTTGGTGTTCCGCAGTTTCACTGTCATCTATCTGGGCATTTTTTTTTAAAGTTATTTCGGTACTTGTGATCCCCGAATCTTAAGGTTCCTGTTCTGTTATTTTTGGAGCTCATGTTCATCTACTCTGGAAAGTTGACATTATGGCTTCAAGTATTTTTTCCCTCCCATTCTTAATATTCTTTTATGTTGCAAATCTTATGTTGGCCTTTCTCATTCTATTCTCTGCATCTGTTAACCAGGGTGACCAATCATTTAGCTTGCATAGGACTGAGTAGTTTCCCAAGGTGTGAGACTTTTAAGACTAATACCAGGAACGTACCAGGCAAAATAGGATGGTCTGTCACGCCACTGTTAACTTATATTTTCTATGTAGGTAGTTGCTGCAATCTCTGTAATTGTTCCAAATCTATAGTCTAGTTCACTGTCTCTTTAGCTATGACTACTAAAATTGTTAGTATGTTTCACTTCTCGAAGTTCTATTTTTCAAACCCAACTTTTCTTTTTATAGTTTCTCAATTTTAAAAATATAATTTGGACTTTAAATATCTTTAAAATGACCATATCTTTATACTGTAGATTAATCTGTTAGATTGTTCTAATATATAAAATTCTTAGGGCTGAATCTTAATATTTATTGTGTCTGCTGACTCCAACTCATGGTGGATTATTTCCATACATGTTTTGTGATTTTATATTTTTAAGCCCATTTTCAGAGAGGTTTTTATGTGTATAACCTTGAGCACTGGTTAAGTGTGTCTCTTTACAGTGGTTTTATGTTTTTCTTCTTTGAGATACCCTAGGGATAACAGTAGTCTAGGATTAATTTTTATGTTAATTTCTCAATTTGAAAGGCTCCAGGAGCAGGCAATAAGTATAAATTTGAACTCCATAGTCACGTAAGTCAAAGGCCTATGGCTGTAAATTTTTGAGGGAGACATTTCTACCTGAAAGTCAACCCAGTATAAACAAATTTTCTCATCTGGTAAGTGGAAATTTTGTTGACTGTTTTATTGGGGATATAGCTTTTGGCAGATCTTTTTACATAGGCATAAAAACTCAAGTTCTTAGATTGTTGAGACAAGCAAGCCATGGTGCCTGGTCTCATATTCTGTTCTATTTTAGTTTGAACACCTGTATATTTTCCATATTTTCTTGATAGATAACAAATAATGTTAACAATAACAATAACAATATATACAATGGGCCTGAAAGTATTCTAAACATTTTACATTTAATCCTCATATAACCCTCTGAAATATTGAAGTTGGAAAACATTATGAAATATTTTTCCAACTTCACAGATGAGAAAACTGAGCCACAGATAAGCTCATTAAGTTACCCAAAGTCACGCAGCTACCAAGTGTCAGATCTAGGATTCCAATCCAGACATTATAACTCCAAGTTATGAGATTTAATGATTTAAAAAACCTGACTCTTAATTACGGATTCAAAGTAATACTTTTCTCAATATTTCTTGAAGTAGTGGAGTTTTCAGGTTATTTCAATTGTCATAGTTCCAGAAAAGCAAACACCAAATCTTGACTTTAACATTTCATCATTATGGTGGTTAAATCTATGTGTCAACTTGACTGGGCCGAGGGACAACCTGGTTAAACATTATTTCTGACTCTGTCTCTGAGGGTATTTCCAGATGAGATTAGCATTTGAACCAGTGGACTCAGTAAAGTAAATCATCCTTTCCCATGTGGGTGGGCATCATCCAATCTGTTGAGGAACTAAATAGAATAAAAAGGCAGAAGAAGGTAGAATTCACTCTTTTTGCTTTCTGCCTGCTTCTGAGCGGAGATATAGGTCTTCTCCTGTCCTTGTGCTAGAATTTATACCATTAGCACCCTTGATTTTCTGAGTTTGGACTGCAATTATACCACCAACCTTTCCTGAGTCTCTAACTTGCAAATTGTAGGACTTCTCAGCCTCCATAATTTGTGACCCAATTCCTCATACTAAATCTCTTCTAATAAGTAAATCAATCAGTCAGTTCTATTGGTTCTGTTTTTCTGGAGAACCCTGACTAATATTATTATACTCTAATATTTCTGAAATTTTACTTTCCCATCTTATTATTAAGGGGATGGAATAAAAATATATTTATTACAATGGTCCATGATCATTTATTTTTAAGCATTTCTAAGGGATTGCCAAAAGATAAGTTTGTAAAAGAAAATCTTGAATTTCTCTAACATGAGGTGAGATGCTTAAACCTGAATGAAGAATGGAGGTATATAACAAGAAGTGAAATCACTGGAGCTATGGTAAAAGGTAAGGAATTGCTCTGTCCAGGTGTTCCCAATGTATAGCCCCCAATAGGTAGTATCAACATACTTGAGAACTTGTAAGAGTTACAAGTTCTTGGCCCGATCCCAGATTTACTGAATCAGAAACTCTAGAGGTAGAGGCCAGAAATCTGTGTTTTCACAATTTCTCAGGTAATTCTGATGCACCCTAATGTTGAATACAAATTGCCATAATCTATTTAGGTTTTAATTTATTGCAAATACCAGTGTTTTTTATAGAGTGGGATGTTGTTTTCCATGTGACTATAGTAAGTTTCCATGCATCATAAAGCATTAACCCTCAGGCTAAGTTTACTGACTGCCTCTCTAGCTAAAACAGAGATATTAGATTCCCTTTCAACTTCTTCCTATTATGTTGCAGCCTGTAGTGTGTCCCTTTAAACATCTGCGTTATTTTTTTTTAAAGGAGTCTATAATTTAACTTAATGGGAAAATAAAGAGTTTGGAAGTTAACCCTTCTTTTTATGTAAAAAAGATATGAACACCATTACTCTTAATCTCTTTCGCATTTCTCTTTAGTAAGCAATGTTCAGTAATATTTTAACTAATTGTCAGAGTTGTTTCTCCAGCAATTATTTCTTGCCCATGGGTAAGTCGTTTTGATGTTGTCCTTTTCTCTAGTAAACATTTATTTATCACCCTGTGCTAGGCACTGTGCTAGATGGTGAGAATACCACTGTGACCAAGACTGACATGGCCCCTCATACCACAGAGCTTAAAGGTTGGTGGAGAAATAGACAAGAGCACAAGTAATGGCAACGTAGCATGTTAAATGCTATGACAGGTGAAATAAAGGGCACTATTGGAACTGTTCTCAATAAAAATGCAGTGTAATTGCTGTCTGAGTGATTTATTGCTCTTGATTATAAAATATGCTCAAAAGATATTCATCCTTCAGAAGACAGATCAGGTTGTTATGTCCTCACATCCTCCAGTGAGTCTTCCCTGCCACCCACTACCCTGCCCACCACCTTTGAGATTAGGGTCCTTCCTACATGCTTCCATCAAACTCTGCATATATTTCCATTACAGTACTTCTCACACTACATTCAAATGGTGTATTCAAAAGTCTGTCACTCTGCTATACTCTAAGCTTTTGGAGGGCAAGTGCTATATCTTATTTGTCTTTGCAACTCTAACACAGTCCTAGTATAAGTACCCTTTTGTACTCTTTTTATTGCATACTTTAGGCTTGCCTTTCCACTATAGATCACTATTATATTCTTTATCACCTTGGAAAAAAGTGTGCTTTTTAAATTGATCTCTTCACTGCTAGGAACATGACCTCATTATAATACCTCTCCCCAATATGCTTATATAGAAGATGTACCTTAATATTACCTGAATATCAGGATCAGCAGCAATTGTCTCTCTGGAGGATAAATTACTATCATGCCAGCCTCCTTAAAAAAATATGGAATACTGAGGAGTTGAAGCATTGATGACCAATGACTATAGCATCTCTTTGGGGAAGTATGGGGGAAAGAGTATATGGAGAAAAGTTTGGACTGAATCGGACACTTAATTTTTTTGGCTATTGAGCATCTAAACTCTCTGTTTGAAGGAAATTTTCCATTGCGTGAGTCTTGATGAACACTAGGGCCTTAACTCCCTGTCAAAATGCTTTGTTAACCAGATATTCCCTCTTCCCAAACCCAGCAGTGAGGACATGAGCATGAAATCCAGGTTTGGCCAATCAGAATTGGGACTTTTAACCTGAAATGAATCTTTTAAATGGATACGGATGGTTAAAGTATGTTCCCAGCAGCCAGTGGGGCCAGCATGGCATCTAGCAGTGTCTTTTCCTGTGGTGGGGTCAGCATTAGTATCCGAACCAAACTCGGATATAACCTTGTTGTGGTTGCATTTTACTATCAACTGCCCTTAGTTCCTGCCTGTTTTTTAGCCTGGTTCTTCATCTTCCTGTTGATTCTATGAGCTATTTGATATTCTGACAATAAATTCTTTTCTTGCTAAAATTAGCCAGTTTCTGTTACTTGTGACCAAAAACTTCATCTTGATACTGATTTGCTCAAAGTGTTTTGTGCTTACTGTATAAGTATCAATAGTTATTGAATGATCAAGTAGCTATCTTTTTTTATACTTTGCCCAGGTATGTTTTCTGTGTGACTATATCCCTAATTTCATTTAATATAAGACAGCATAACATTTATATTATGAAATATTAATAAGAATAAGCATTTTCTGGAATGCATATGTTCCATAAGACAAGTGATACCAATGAAAAATTTGCAATTCAGCAGGAAGGTAGGGGGCCTCTGGCAAAATCACATGGAGTTTGGGAAAGCAAACACAGGATTGAAATCCCCAAACCCATTCTAAGTCAAATCCCTCTTTCTAAGGGAAGGGCAGCTTGTGTTTCAGCCTGGTATTTGTTCACTGAACCTTACCCACAGTGAAACCGGGGGTGGCAAGCCTCCCAAAGACTTTACTCAGCCCTAAAAGATTATATTCAAGCCTCAGGTTTGTGAGGATGTGCTGAGAAGACTAAAGGGAACTGCTGGCTTCAGGATTTGAAGCTTGAACATTTTTGTATCCTAGGAGTATGGATATATTTGTGAAAAGTTCTCGTTGCTTCATGGTCTTTCTTCTGTTTTCTCCTCTCTTCTGTAGAATATTATAATCTATTAAAGGTCTTGATTTTTTTTTGTTTTCAATTTTATAACTAATGTTAATAAATTTACATAATTATGGAGAGTTTTATCTCTGATAACTTGGACATAGTTTACATTTTATCTACTCAATGCTATTTTTATAGAAAATTATTAATATACTGATTGTATTTTAGATAAGGCAATGTAAGAAAATTATTTTTCCAAGTGGATCTAAAATTGTTGACTGTTTTTCTCTGAAATTTATTGATTGTTATTGAAAATGCTATTATTGAGTAACACTTGTCATAGGAATAATGATCTTACATGTAACTTACATATAAGTCACATATTATCTATCTATAATTCATTTGTAGTTCTTTTCATTTGCTCTTGTCATTTGGCACTTAGTGTAGAACAGCAATCTATAATAGTGTTTCTAAAAGCATCTAGAAAATTTCCATCTTGCATACATATAATATTTAAATTTAACTTTCATGTGCTTCATAGGTATTCTGTTTTAGAATAACATTATACAGCTTTGTGGTTGTTTCCTTACTAAAGCATTCTTAAATGATTTCCATATCAATCAATTCTATGCCTTGTTGTAATGTAAATAACTCCTAAAGACACAGTAAACTAGTGTTTGTTCTTTAGTAAACAGCTCTATCAGTGACTTTTTTGAAGATTGAGAAGGCTTATCAACATTATCAATATCAACGTCTGCCACATTGTTTTTTTTCCTTGGGAAATCTTTGATTGATTTAGTCTTAATATTCTTCCAACAACAAGATCTACACAACCTCATAAAATTTCTCAGGTTGAAAAGTCTCTTCAGAGTATTTGTCTGGAATCTTGGTGATTAAAGAGACTCAAAACTCTATTAATACAGGGGTAATGCTTGTCTTGATCATTGTATTTCCAGCACCCTGCACAGTGCCTGGCATATACTGATTCCTAATAAGTCTGTGAAAAGAATGGATGAATGTGAATAGGCTTACACTTTCAGTTTTTCAAAGAGAGCCAGTATGAGGTAGACTCACCATGATGGTTAATTTTGTGTCAACTTTATTTAGCTAAGAGATAACCAGATAGCTGGTAAAATATTATTACTGGGTGTGTCTGTGAGGGTGTTTCCAGGGGAGATTAGCATTTGAATTCATAGACTAAATAAAGATCACCCTCACCAGGGTGGTAAGGCGTCATTTAATTCCTTGAGGACCCAAATAGAACAAAACCATTCAGGAAAGGTAAATTTGCTCTTTCTGCTTGTGCTGGGCCATTCATCTCATTGGCCATCAGCCCCCAGCTCTTGAGCCTTTACACTTGAACTGGCCCTTTCACCATTGGCTTTCTTGTTCATTAGGCTTTAGATTTTAAATGAAACTGCTGGTATTCCATTGACTTCCTGAGTCTTCACTTTGGAGACCTTGGTATTTCTTAGTCTCTATAATCATGCGAGCCAATCACTCATAATCTTTCTACATATCTATACATATCCTATTGCTTTGGTTTCTCTGGGGAACCCTAATACCCCTGAGACTGGAAAAGTAGGTGTTCCTGCTGCCTATCATTACTGGAACCAATAAGTAGAACAAAGATTGAATATTTATGGGTGCTTTATTCAGATGCTGGTGACCTGAGAAGATGGTGGGTTATGTACCATCAGGAACCATCTTAGCATCAGCCCTGGCTGGCGTGGCTCAGTGGATTGAGTGCCGGACTGTAAACAAAAGGTTGGTTTGAATGCCTAGTCTAGGGCACATGCCTAGGATGCAGGCCAGGTCCCCAATATGGGGCGCACAAGAGGCAACACATTGGTGTTTCTCTCCCTCTCTCCTTTCCCTTCCCTTCTCTAAAAATAAATAGATCATCTTTTTTTTTTTTTTTTTTAGATTTTATTTATTTATTTTTAGAGAGGGAAAGGGAGGAAGAAAGAGGAGAGAAACATCAATGTGTGGTTGCTTCTTATATGCTGCCTACTCCCATGCCCCCTACTGTGGACCTGGCCCACAACCCATGCATGTGCCCTGACTGGGAATCAAACTGGTGACCCTTTGGTTCACAAGCCAGCACTCAATCCACTAAGTGATACCAGCCAGGGCTCAAGTGGAAGTTTTTATAAAGAGAAGAAAGGGTAGGTAAGTGATTTGGAAAAAAGATTAACTAGATAAGAGTTGTAGTCCAGTGGTGATTTTCCTAGTACTTCTTTATCTGCTGATCAAGAATTCTTCATCTGCGTCCTTCCCTGGAACACAATGGCTCAAATACCATCTCCCCTGGGGCACAAGGTTGAATTGCTTGGCCACCTTCTGGGGTCAGTGGTCCTGTGTTCCAGCTCCTGGAATAGCAGCTTTCCACATGCATTAATCACTTAAGCCTATCAGCTATGACTGAAGCCAAAATCTTTAACTTGTGAGTTCCCCTATTACACCCACTGATTTGAAACACAGGTTTTCTTGAGGTCCCTGCTTTACTTTAGCCTGCATTCTTTCCTTATTGCCTAAATGTATTACTAGCATTCTCCTAGCTCCAAGGTGCCAATTCCAGATCATTTTACAGTTCCCCATCAAGCAAAATTTCTCTTGAGTTGGTTTTATACCAACCCATTTGTACCATTTCCTACTTTCCTCATCACCATTTTTTCCCTTAATCCTCCACATTCACCTAGGTTTTGGGTACTACACTCACTATCTCTCCCACTGAATTCCTGCAGAAATTTCAATGACTTCATGAATGAGCCCACTGACTACTATAGTATAGACTCAAAAAGTGGCTCTATAGAAAATAACCTCAAAGGGCAATCTGATTGTAAATTCCTAATAGGGTAGGTCATGGTGGGTAGCCACACCCCAGGCCTATAACTTTTTAGTAAAAGGCTTATTTTTGATTTAAGCAAGCCCTGTCCATTGTTTCTGTACATCTAGGTTAACACATCCTTGAAATAAGCCATAATCACCTTCAAAAGAACATGTAATCTTGTTAACTATCCTGTAATCCAATCCCTGCCTTGCTTTCTCCCATCTTCATGTAATCTTTCTCCTTTCCTTCTTTATTTCAAATGCAGAGCATTTGAGATCTTGCTCCCTGGCATATGTTGTCAGTTTGGCTCAAATAAACTCATAAAAATTCTCTACAGGCTTGGATGTGCTGTTGTTTATTAAATGCTATGGTTTCCCTTCTACTCTACTTCAGCAATGCACCTTGGATTGACCTCTTGGGCATTGTCCTCACCTGGAACTAACTGATATACCTGGAATCTCAAATATCAATCCTCTCCAAACATACCCTCCTATTCTGCCAGTCCTCTCCTGTTTCCACAACCTACTTCCCCTCTTACTTTTATCACAATCTTTAGTTACTTGATTCCTCCCTCTCCTTTTCCCAACTCTTTTGGTCTTCTCTTAAAATGACTTCCTTACTATTCATTCCAGACCCTATGAATCTCGCTTCTAACACTCTCCTACCAGCAAACACAGTTTACTTGGCCTGTTCCACTCTAGTACCCTGCAAGCCTGCAATTCTAGATTTATGCACTCACCTCTGTTTTACACTTCTTTACCCAAGCATGGTAAGTGGTACTGAAAAAAAAAAATCACACAAAACATAGGAATTAGTATCTCTGTGAATATAGGAATCCAGTCTTAACTATACCCTCAAATCCTATGTACTTTCTCAGTTTCTCAGCTTCTCTTATTTCCTTTGAAGACTGTTAAGCACCTCTCTCATTTTCAGAAAATGGCTCTAATTTGTCCTTTAACAGAGAAAGTAGGAACTATCAGAAATGAACTTTCCTTAACTCTTCCTCCACAGCATTTCTTCCCTCCCAAATAACAAAGGCATTTGTTTCTACTCTTATCACTGCATTTTTTCCCCTTTGCCTTTCTTCTTATTATGCAAATTAGACTTGGGACTCAACCCCTTCCTTTTTCAGGGACTGTGTTGCCTCAATTGTCTCCTCTTTCCTTTTAGTTTATGTGCTTGGCTTATAGACTGGATCGAGTCATATCCACTTAAAAAATGAAACATCAGAGTATCCCCTTCTCTTGGCTTTATCTTCTCCTTCTCTTTCAAGAAAAGCTTGAGGCCTCTACTTCCTTGCTACTTTCCTTTTCTGTTGCTTTTATTTATTGTTTCAAAGACTCACCCACTTTGTAGCCTATCAGACACTGACTTAGACTACCACAATATCATCAAAATTGATTTTAAGTCACTAAATGTCTTCTTAATTTCCAAATCTAGTAGTCACTTTTCAGTGTTAATGTTACTTAATTTTTTTTGCTTTATTTTTGATATTGTTAACACTCTCTGGGAACTCTCTTCTTGTTTTTTTTTTTTTTTGTCTTTTATTTTTATTTTTTATTGCACTAGTCTTTTCTGTCCCTCTCCTAATTCTTTAGAATCTTTGTGGGGTTTTCTACCTATGTTTTCTGGGGTTATTTTTTGCTTTTTCTTTTACTGTATTTTATTTTTTAAATTATACTCAACAATGTTATGTTAGCTTCAAGTGTACAACGTAGTGATTCAACATTTACATACATTACAAAGTAATTACCACAATAATTCTAGTAACCATCTGTCACCATACAAAGTTGTTATGATATTATTTACTATGCAAAGGTCTGTCCAGAAAAAGTCCAGCCATTGTTAATATAATGAGAACTGTTTGTGTAATATCAATGTAACCTGGCAGCCAAGGGGACTGGACTGGAATGCGCATGTGTGAACAATGACAACTTTACTGTACTAGTCAGTGGGGGTGGTAGATGCTATTGAGTGAGCATGTGTACTGTGTAGCCATTGCATTTAAAATGACTGAGTGAGCAGAGCAACAAATCTGCATCAAATTTCCTGTTAAGCTTGAACATTCCTCCATGGAAACGTTGGATAATTCAGAAGGCCACAGCTAGGGGCAACTGGTGATTGGCAGCTTCATCGTGACAATGTGCCTGCTCATGCATCACATCTCATGTAGAGTTTTTTGGCAAAACAGCAAATCACCCAGGTGACTCAGTCCAGATTTGGTGTCCTGCGACTTTTGGCTTTTCCCAAAACAAAAACCACCTTTGAAAAGGAAGAGATTTCAAACTATCGGTGAGATTCAGGAAAATACAATGGGGCAGCTGGTGGCAACTGGGAGAAATGTGAGGTCCCAAGGTGCCTATTTTGAAGGTGACTGAGGCATCATTGTCCTATGTACAATGTTTCTTATATCTTATATATTCTTCAATAAATGCCTCTATTTTCCTATTACATGGCTGGATGCCTTCTGGACAGACCTCATATTCCCTATGCTGTACATTATATCCCTGTGACTTATTTTATAACTGGAAGTTGGGATTTCTCAATCCCCTTTTAAAATATTGATGTTCTCTAAGATTCAACGCTCCCCCCATCTCTTCTTTTCTCAGTCTATATATTTTCTTGGTATAGTGTCTTCTGTAATCATAGCTTCAACTATCATCTGTATACCAATGATATCCAAATACAGAGGAGTGACTTTTTCCGAAGGGGTTAGGATCTAAAGTCAGTGTGAAAAGCAAAAATAGAGTAGAGTTAAAATTACCTTTGAAAAATCTCTGAATACTGTACACATGATGTTGAATATATATATACTATCAATCAAGAAATCCTACACAGCCAGCTTTCCTCTGCTGTTGGAACAGAAGGCTGTTTCTTGAGTTGAATACCAGATGAAGTTGTTGGCTTGCATTTAAGGGCCAAGTTATAAGAAAAATATGTTTTTGTTTTTTTGCCAAGTACACATAGTAGAGTGAATATAAGTTAAGTAAGTATAGGAGATAATTCTGCTGTATATATTTTCAGCCTGACCTCTTCCATGAGTTCTGGACTTATACACTAAACTGCTGAATGGATGTTGCCTTTTGGATATGCCAATCCAGATTGTTTTGGTTAGATTTCTGAAAACTGAAGAAATGAGTTAACTTACATTCTACTTAGCAAAAGCATTTATTGAAAGCACAAAGTGATGTTACAAGGATACAGCTCACGTGTGGATTGTTTTCATATCATCTGGAATGATGTTCTTATTCTAAGAAGATGTCCTCTAGCACCATACAGCTGTCCACATACCTGTCTACCCAGCTGGGGCCATAGGCAGCCTCAGACTGGTAGAATCTCTAGGCCAAGCATCACACAAGCCATTAACCTCTGGCTGAACAGTGTTATTGGAATTAGTGTATAAGAAGGTATTTCAATTCTTTATTGGTCCTTTCAAGTGCTATACTTCACCCATGGGTTGTTACATCACCCTACAGAACATCCTTATGAAGCCATCATGACAAATCAGAGAAGCAAAAACCCAGCATTTCCCCACTGACCAGACTGAACATCTGACCAACCCAAGTAGGGTGTGGTGCGTTTATTAAGAGCCAATATCAGAGACAAGTCTATACGGAAATAAGATTTACCTCCTCTTTAGCACACATACCAAATGACATAAAAAATGAAAAGCATCAGCCCCGCCCGGTGTGGCTCAGGTGATTGAGCATCCTTCTGCAAATGTTGCTGGTTCAATCTTCAGTCAGGGCGCATGCCTGGGTTGAGGGCTGGTCCCCAGTTGGGGCATGTGTAACTGATCAATGTTTCTCTCACACATTGATGTTTCACTCCCTCTCTTTCTCCCTCCCTTCCCCCTCTCTAAAAATAAATAAAATCTTTAAAAAAATAGTTAAAGCATTGTAATAAAAGGCAGTCAAACATTACATTAAAAAAATGCAGCAACACCATTCAACTGTGGCCTATTTCACTCCACATTTAGCATTTTAACAACATTACAATTCAATGGGACTGGACGTCTTTTAGTGTCCTCTTTCTTCCTGTAATTATTTATGTTCCATAATGTATCTTTTAATGTACCTTGAGTATATATATAATAATAATGTCTCTTTATATCCTCCTACAATCTATGCCTACATATTTACACTATCAGCCCTTTAATTTTGTAACTGAAAGGAGGTCCAGCTGCCCACTGCTACAAAAGCCAGGACTTGAGAGGCGGGTGCTGATGTAAAAAAAAGTAGTTTATTTGCAGATACTGGAAGATGAGGGACTCATATCTTGAAGCCTGTCTCCTGGGAAGATGGGGGCATCATGTCTCCACATCTCAGTGGAGGCAGAGGTTTTCATAAGGAGGGAGAGGGGAACAGAACAAAGATCAAGGGAGGGTGTTAAAAAGTTAGCTACATGCAAACTAGCACAGTCCATTCCGATAAAGCAAATGGTGGTCCAATGTGCATCGTCCCGGTTTAGTCATCCAGGCTTCAGGTCATCCTGACTATACGTCATCCTGGCTCCATGGCTGACGGTCAGCAAATCTCCTGGAAGTGGGATGCTTGAAGGTCAGTGTCTGTATCTTTTGAAATTAGTCCCTAGGGTACTTATACAAACATGCTGTTCAACTACAAGCTACACATCAGACAGGCAGCACTTACAGAAACAATGTCCAAAAAGATGATAGGGTGGGTTACAATTTCCACCCTTACAATTTTCCACTCTTACAATTTGAGGAAGGCTGAGCCATGCAGGGGCATTCTCCATGGCCAACTCGGGTTTGCAGAAGGTAGGAAATTGCACATTTGGAATGTCCTATAATCATCCTCTGATGGCCATCACATTTTGGCTTTTCTCCCTTTGAAGTTGACCTCTTTACCTCCATTGTTACTCCATTTATAGAACAACAGGATATAATTTGTATCCAGATAACATTCCTTTCTTTGTGTCAAACACATATTCAGTAATGTTAAGATCATAAATAATTTGCTCTCATTTAAAATCACAGATATCAATGTTAATTTTAACTTTTATTTATTTAATAAAACTCAGCCACCCCAACAGGGCCTCAGTGTTAATTTTTTAAACTGAAGATAGCATTCTTTATTTTTATTATAAAAAGTAACACATTGATAATACATTACTTTTCCCTAAATCTGAAATTTAAAAAAGTATGAAAAAGAGAAGTCATTCATAATTCCCTTACCTAAGGATAGCCATTTTTAACTTTTGGTTATAACCTTTACCGTTCTTCTATAGGAACATAAGTGAGGTCATACTTTAACACATTGTTTGTATTTGGCCATTTTTCCACGTTTGGAAAACACAGGTTACATGATCATAGTAATGTTTTTATTATGCCATTGTCTCTATGTATCAATCCAATAAATTTGAAAATGTGTATCTTTTTGTTCTCCACAGCTCTGCAAAGTGGGGATTATTACTAATTCCAATTTATAGAAATATAGGTGCTAAGATTCAGATTAAGTGACTGCACCAAATTTACATACCAAGTAAGTGTCAGAAATAAAGCTTGCTCTATGACTTCTTGACTCCATATTGGTGCCCTTTCCACCCAGCATGTCTCCTGTCTCTCTAATAAGATAATACAGAGGAAGGGGCTGTGCAAATGTATGTTGTTATTTATTTTAAGAGGCAGCCTAAAGGGAGTCATTGCCTTCGGAGCAACGTCTGATTTGGTCTGAATTTAGGGGAGTTTTCTAAATTAAATCTGTACAAAGGCTTCCGGAGCTGCAAACTGAACTTATCTCAATGTAAACATCGTTATAACACACCAGTATCAATACACAGTGAATCCTGCAATGAGAATGAATTCTCGATTTATAAACATAGCCATACCATATTAAAGACCAAAATTTTCTGTACATTAGAATCATCAAACAAGCTCTAAGCTAAGGAATGTGATATATAATTATAATCATAGAACACAGTTTTTATTTCCATATTGATCACAAAATGTCTAATTTATATACATAGCTGCTGCAACATGTTAGGAAATTCATCTTTACTACGAGTATCTTTTTAAAAAATTGAATGTAAGACTATTGTACATGCAGTGAAATCTAACCTTTTATAAGTTTTGGTAAACAAAACATCGGTGTAATCACTAACAAAGTGAAGATATAGAACAGTCCCACTAGCTCACCGCCGCCCCAAATTCCCTCATGTTTCTTTTTGGTAGCCCTTTCCCCTAGTCACCATTGATCACGGTTCTGTCCATTTTAAGGACCTTTTTATTTTGAAATAATTATAGACTCACAGGAAATCACATAGTACATTAGAGTCCCGCATACCCATCCTCTAACCTACCTTTCTCTAATGGTGACTTTTAACATAATTCTTACACAAGATCAAAACCATGCCCGGGACATTTGAAGGCAGGTTTTCCTTTCACTTCCTTGCTTGTGTTTACTCTTTACTTTAGACACTAGTTTAATTCTGCTGTGTTCAAAGGAGCAGATGCTAGTTTTCTCTCAGATGTCTGCTGTTGCGTTTTCCGTATTTCATTTCGATCGCCTTTAATTCTCCTACAGCTTTCCCTAGTTGTTTCTTTATTCCACCGTTTTCCTCTAATTTAATTCTGCTGCTAGATTTTCTTTTCTTTTTTCCCCTGATATATGTGCCGTGGATTGTCAATTCGCGGATTCCTAACTTCTAGATTGGTGCTTCAGTTTGGTCCTTTTGTTTTAATGGCAGGGGTGGGGTGGGGAGGGGGCGGGGTGGATAGTCCTGCTTGGGCCTTCCTTAGGTATTTACAGTAGTTTTGCAGTGTGCGTGTATCTGTTAGCTGGCGTGGTTCTCCAACCTCTTAAGAGAGATGCTAATGACACTGCACAATTCGGCCCCGTTCTAGCTCTATCCTTTCTCTATTGGTCACCCTTTTATTTTCCTGCCATTTGACTAATGTTAGAGAGCGTGCCGATGCCCTTGAAAGCGCTGGCACCCCGTCTCCTGGTTTCGGCTTGCTCCCCGGCCGCCTTTGTGCTTCGCAGAGGGTAAAGACTTCCGTTCCCGGGCCAGCCGGAGACGTGAGGGGCGGGGACTGGATGGCTGTCTACGCGGGCAGCCTGGAGGTCACACCCCCAGGCCCTCGCCGCGCGCGCAGAGACCCGGGTGTTTGCCGTGGCGCTAGGCAGGCCCCCTGGTGCGCGGGAGGCGCAACGCGCATGCTCCAACTCGGTAGCCCGCGGCGGCGGCTCCGGCTCAGGGAGGGGGTGGGCACCTCCCCTGGTGCACCTCCTTCTGGCGTGGCTCTGCTCCTCCGTCGCCACCCCTGTGGCTCCCAGGGGTCCGTCCCACTCCTCCTTGAGGCCGCTGGCGGGGCTGTAGCTTGTGAAGTTAAGGGTACCGCGCCCCGGCTCCCCTCCCCCAGCCCTGTCGCCCCGCCCTCGCTGGGCTGGGCGGCCGGGTCTGGCCGAGCGGAGCCGGGTGAGTATTCCCATAGCCTTTGCGGGCTGCCCCTTCCCGGCTCAGCTGCCCGCACGGTTCTCACAACACTCCTGGGACGGGGAGAAAGGGCGAGTGCGGGTGGGCGGGGAAGAGCCCAACCCTGCACAAAACGCCGGGAAAAGGGGCTTCCGCCAGAGAAACGCAGTCACGGTCCCCACTGTCGCTGGAGCCGCATTCCGGGGTGGCCAACTGCCGGGGGGAGGGGAAGTGAAGGGGGCGTGCCCCCTTTTGCGGGGGTCAGGCTCTGCCATGCGCACTCCTAGGCCCCTACCGGGACCTCACCTTTGACGTAGGTAGTTACTGCCCTGTGGTTAAAGCTTGCACGGGGATAGCAAGTCTTTATCCGTGTAACCTTGAAACAAAGGGTTTTAAATTACTGGAAAGTACAATGGTCAAGCTCCTCTTGAAGGGGTTTCAGATGGACTATCAGGAGGAAAAACCTAATATTTATAAACAAAATTTTTTTTCCTCCAAAGTAACCTAGCTGAAATCACGAAGGGGGTTGGGAGAGAGAAGAGTAATTAACCGATTTATAGAAACATTTACTTTTGCAAAAATTAAAAGCATTTCAGAAAGGCAAAATCATAGCTACATGTGTTCTCAAACTCAAAATGGACTGTTGTCTACCTAATAACGCTCACCCGAGAAAGAACTAGTTATCTAGGGGACTATATTTTGCTTGACATAGTATTGATTAGAGCCCAGGCTGTGCAGTTACCTTTTTTTGTTGTTGTTTAATTGAGATGAAAATTATTTCTGAATGGGAGAAAAAAATACAGAAGGTTGTGGTTTTATTGCCCTATTTCCACGGTTTTTGTAATTTTTACCATTCAGCTTGTTCCTCCATTGTAAGTTCAATGAATCCTTGCCACAGGTTCACTTTGTTTTTATGAATCATGTTTCTAAATTAAAAAAACCCCTACAGTTTGACAATGGCTTCCACTTCTTTGTGGTAAGAGCTTAAGTTTGTACTTTTAAGACTTGGAAAACATAGGCCCTGTTTAGTACTCAACTCCATCGTAGGACCTTAACTTCTTGCTTCTGAAGGATCAGATATAGGCAAGAAGAAACATCTACAAATTGAAAACATGTCCCCTCCCCCCCAATGTTGAGTATTGAGAAATTCAAATTAAAGTCGTGCAGTTACAAGGTTTAAGAATTGTTATTGATATTTTAATGGGGGAAATTAATGGAAGCAGTTCCCATCAGTTCTGAACTGAGTTCACTATCGAATGTTACAAGATTATTTCTGCACCCTCTTTTCTCTCCTTCCCACTTCCCTTTCCCCTTAATTTGGGATAAGATTAACTGAGATTTTGCTATATGATGAGGCAGTCGAGTTTGGCATAATGTTTTGTGACAAATTTTAAAGTGGTAGCAGTCCTTAATGCTTGTATATTTCTGAGAAAGATACCCAATCCTTTAGGAAAAGCAAGAAGGTAAAGTTCAAATAAGCAGATTATTTAAAACTGGACTTGATATGATTAATATCTTTGAAGTCTAGAAATGTGTTTTGAGAGTCTAGAGGCATGATTTGAATCATTTAGGGAACCATAACAACAAAACACCATAGAGATTATTTGGTGATTATCCTTTGAAAACAGATATCTTCAGGTGTCAAGCATGCTGACTACAAAACAGTCAGAAAGTAGGGGAAGAGAGAATAAACCCTACTTAAAACATCCAGATTAGGGAAAGGTTGCTAAAACTACGCAGAATCAGAGTCTGCACTCGTGTACATGGCATCCCAAGCCTTGAAGTGCTTGATCTCCTAGGTTTACGGGACCCAGGAAGAGAATTTATGACTGTGAATTGATCGCTGTCATGTAATAGCTTTCAGAGAAAAACTTTTTTTAATCATCTCTTTTGAGCTCAAGAACCTACAATGGTTTCCTATTGCCCACTGCTTAAATTAAATCTTTTGAGTTTTAAGACTATTTATAAACTGCCTCCCTTTTTTCTTGTATTCCTTAACCTATATGCTCCGGTTAGATTCTTTTCCTGTCTACTCTGCCTCATTTCAACATGATTCTACCCCCCTGCCCCCCACTAATCCTCCTCATCCCTTTATGTATTATATTTCTGCCTTTCAGTATCTTCTTATAATTAATTAAGGATTATCGAAAGTATGACTTCAGACTGACTCAGGTCAAATTGCTACATTTAACAGCTGTGTTTCCTTGGACAAATTACATAACCTCTCTGTCCCAATTTCCTCATTTGTAAAATGGAAAAAATAACAGTAATTACCTCAGGGTTTCAATGAAATTTCAACAAGTTGATACAGTTTTTGACTTATTGTTAGAGCTCAATACACACTATTAAAATTATTATTTTAATCTGTACTAATCCTTTAAACAGTGGTTATACAATTTATCACTAGTTTTTGCTGTCTTTTATTTCTAACGTTCTTTTCAGTTTGAATCTTTTCTTACAAATTTGATTACAGATTGTTAAGGCAAAGATTACATATTATATCTTTTAATATGAAAAGTCAGAGTTTTGAAAAGTCAGAGTTTTCCCAGGATACTACAGACTCAATATAGTATTTTTTTCTATCTTTCTAATATTCTTTTTTTCTGTTTTTCATTTTATTTTGTTGCCTATATTTTTAAAATTTATACCCTATTTGGTTCTAAAAATATTTGAGGTAGTTTATAATCTGTATATAATATAATAACATACAAAATAAAGATAAATTAGGGTCATGAAAATACGAAGCTTGACTAGAAAGGCTGGAGTGTGTTTTACTGAAATACATACCATGAAAAGTTGTGTAATTATTAAAGATGGACCACAACTAAGGTCTGAGCGTCATAATGGTCAGAGGAAAGAACACAGCTTCTTTGGAAGTAAATATTTAGTGAGTGAAATGCAGATTGTGAAGATTTCAAAGACAAGCTAAGGAACCCTAGGGTTAAATACTCTGGATTTTGTTAAGCCCCAACCTACTTCCCAATGTTTTTTCAAAGGGGTCTTAATTGGCATTTTTATGGGACTGTCTCATACCTTGTAGGATGCTTACTGTAACTCATTCCTGAGCATTAACCGGCAGTAACAAAGTACAACCCCTTCTCTTTGTCAGAGGCTAGTATGATCCCACTCATTTCCAAACAGCTCCTTTGAAACTGGTCCCTCCTTATTCTGGGAACCACTGAAACTTATCTGCTCATATTTTACCAGCCTTTGCTCTGTGTACTGCCACTTTTAAAAAAAATTTAGCACAGTCTTTTTAGGCCTTGTCTGCAGGAGCTCTTCCCTCTTTTGGGCATGACTTTCTTTGTTTCCACTTTTTAGGCCCTTATTCAAATCCAAAATTCAGTTCCTCAGGAATGGAACTCAGGTCTTCCAGACTCCCATTTTTGGAGTCTTCTCTGATTTCACCAGGAAAATTTTGATACTCCTTTCTAGAAGGACACACAAAGCAAGTGCTAGGATATTGTAGATGCTGAGTGAATGAGTGAAAAGCTTGTGGAAATAAAAAGGCACATTAATCTAGTCTTCAGTGAAGACTTTGCAAAAAGAAAAAACTTTAAAGGGATTGTCAATTCCATTACCAAAATCTCCAACTACTTTTTTTCCCCCCAAAACTATAATGCTTGGTAGTATATTTTAAAAACACATAGCTCTATAATCTGTATTTAGACTAACATGAAGTCTATAGCTTGTAATATAGTGTTAATCATTTTCTTTACCTTTTTATTTGTTGAGTATGTCATTAGTTCTTGTCTCCGACTAGAGGTAAGTACTGCTATTCAGAAGCAGCAAGATAGTTTGAGCTGGTAGAGTAGCTCAAACTAGTGGTGGAACAACTCCTGTGCTTTCAGAGAAATCTTGTTTTACATGAAGAAATGATAATCTTCTTATACAAGGAATGACACTCGTATCAAAAAGATTAGATGTCACGCATCTATTGTTTAAATGGGAAGAGATACAACTTGTCTAAAAGCTAGAAAGTTGAGGATAAAGGTATTATAAAGAGGTAGAGATATGTATCGATAGAATAAATTCATTTAAATTTTTGAGCTTCTCTTGGATTTATTACATTTATTTAATGTTTCCCATCTGCCCAACTCTGTTATAGGCACTAAGATGCAGAAGTTTAAGTCAGAAGTTCTCAGATGTTTAGACACTTTAGAGTTCCTTGCTGTGGAGCAGATAGATGAGGCTATCCCTAGTTTTTGTTCCTTTGTAGGTTAACTGATTTTTCTGCTTGCATCTTTGCTTTTACTTTTACATTTTATTTTTAAAGATATTCCACTGGCTTACCTCTAGACTTAGGTTTCTTTCCAACAGTTTTCTCAGAAACATAGTGAATTATTTCAATTAATGGGAGTAAATCTTTTTGGTGGTTTGTTTTTTTATTCTTTTTGTTGCCAGTGAAACTTTTTAATCCCTTTTTTTTCTAGCTCAGGAGTAATTTTTCAATTTCATGTTTGCTTATGGTTTCAGTTCAGAAAAGCCAGTTGTTTTGTAGGTTAGATCTGTATTCTTTGTACTTCCTGTCAATCAGTATGCGTTCTTTTCATCTTGGTACTTTTCCTTCTGTGTGTTTTGAGATCTCACGTGTGCATGCTAAAATACTAATTAGATTTTTTCCTGCTTCTGTACTTTGTTGCCTCTAATGTAGAATTTGTTCCTACTGTTAAGATATGCTTGAATTCACTTCCAGTTTCTCTTTATCCAGTTTTTTTTTTTTAAAGCTCAGCTGTTGTTCCCTCCCTGCCACCATCTCTTTTTTTTGGAGGCTGGGTTTTCTTTTTCCTTTTCATTCGGGTGCATAAAGTAGATACTCTAAGTTTTCTCCTGATTCCCAATGTAAAGCCCACTTTAGCAGCAGGCTTTCCCTCTTCCTCTTTATCAGGGTGCTCCTCTTTCTTATGGGGCAAGAGCTTCTTATTGACCCAGTACTGTTACTGATGTTTTTGGTTTTCTTATCTTGAGAGCAGAGGGATAAGGATGGTGCTGACCTGGCCAGGGTGTGCAAGATCCCTTCATCCCTTTTACTACATCTGGATGCTGGAGGATTCTTGCACTCCTCTGTGTTGGGTTGTTCAGCAGGTTGATGGGTACAATGAAATATATGAAGGATAGATCTTTTCCGTACCCAGAAAAGTTCCTTCCTTTCTTATTGTGTAATCTTCTGCTCTTGTGTTTATAATGAGGGGAGTAATTTTTTTTTTGCATGATTTGAAGTAATTTATAGTTTTTTGAGACTTTTTGAGGGAAGGGGCAGTGATAAAATTATGCTGAGGCTCATCCTATTCCCACAGCTTCCCGTTGCTGACTTCACATCATAGTATGCTATGCTCTATTTGGCTTCACCTTCCACTTCTGGCCATGAACATTATGTTATTGGGAGACAACTGCCTTGAAAAAGAATGAATGGGGATTGGAAGCCAGTAGGGGATGGGTGCAGCTCAGGTTCTTTTTCCTGAAGGAAATGTAGAATGGGGACAGTGAGATGTTTTCTTAACCTCTTTCTAAGTGGAGCCCTGACTGCAGAGGTGATGCAAGCTCAGCTGCTCTTAAAGATACCTCAGTTCCAGTCCAGGTGCAATGTTGTATCTCATTTAAACTTTGATCTGGGAATGTGTTTCAGTGGGAACCCAAGGAGGGAACACGGAGCCTACTGTTCAGCTACTGTCATGACTGAACATACATCCTCTCTTTTGCTGCCTTCCTAGTTTTTGGATCACCTGGGCCATGCCTGCTGTGCCCTACCGAGGCTGCCAAATGCCTTGAAGTCCAGGCCCTTCACTGGCCCCATCAAAATGATCCCCCCCTTTTTTTTTTGGTCTCAATTTTCTAGCATTATTCCTTCTGAAAGTATTTCTGGTGCTAATGATAATCCTTCTGGTCCGGGCCCAGGATTCCACATTTAAATTTGTACTCTGGGTGATTCTTTGCTTTCTAAAATTTGAGGACCACTGCACAAGAACCCTGCTAAGTAAGTGATTAACTAATTAAATGAATTCAAACCAAATTCTCATAAAGGTAATGCGTTGAGTTTACCTTTCTAGCTAGCAATTGCGTGCTTTGTTAGAACAGAGTCTAAATCTAAAGTCACAATTATGTAAAATTTTTGCAGGTAGGGACAACTACAGAGGAAGGTGCTTACTTTTATTAGTTAAAAATGATATTTAAGGTATAAAGGTATGCATAGAATGTTCTGTGATAATCACATTTTTATAAATGATCTTAAGTTCTGGGGAAATTTAGTTATATTTCTTAAAGTGTTTTAGTCTCATTATGACTCTGATACACACTGATTTACAGATTCACCACAATAAATTTGTCTGACCAAAAAAAAAAAAATCAGTTCTCCACACATTAGATTAAAAATCACGTAAGAAATGTGGAGCATAGTAGTGAAAAAAATTGTTTTTAATTAAAAAGGGTCATTTGAACAATGATTATACATGGTGTTAGAATTCACTGGGGCTGCTTTATTGAAAAGATACATTTAATAGCAGCAGAATAAGCTTCTTCACACTGTCCAGTCTTAGCGCTAACCTGTAGTTTAGAAAGACTGCCTTCAGTTGGTGGGAAAAAATTTATTTTACCTTTCCAATCTGTAGTCTCTGCTGAAGCAGTTAAAGAAAGGTTTTGATTGAGTTAAAAAAAATCAAACAGTTGTTTAGTAAGAGTGAGACTCGAACAAAATAGATGTATTAACTTTTATTTTATGACACAAAACAGCTCTGACTCTTATCTAACTTTTACTTATAAGAAATGAGAGGTTCATTGCTTAGGAAGAGGTGAGAATTAGAATTCACCTTTTTACTGCAAGTTTACCTATGTTCTGTTGTCACTTCTGATGTAAATTTAAGATAGCTCAAGTCTGGAGACATAGGCAGTTAACATCTAAGGTTTTTCATTCGCAAATTAAGGATTATTTTTGCCATTATTGCTTAATAAGCTTCAGTTGTGGTTATTTTCATTTTTTAAATTTAAGCCATCTCATAATAGGATTTTTAAGATTCTAATTTCTGTCTCTACTAGTCTGTGAACTTGGTAGAGGACCAGAGACTATTACAACTTGAAAAGTACATATAAAAATGTTGATTGTATTATGTTTTTACGTTTAATGAGGTGAAATATTCTTACTTGGGCAAAGAGACAGTGATTGTTCAGTAAAATTTCATTATGGCACATTACAATGATTTGAATTAAGATGGGTATCATTTTAATATTAGTATAGTTCCTATTTTTGTAATCAAGCCATAAGTGTTTGTATTGTATGCAACATCCTTCAGCATAGTCCAGTCCTTACATAATTTTAAAAGTATTCAACCAAATATTAATTGGTGTTTTGATGTTTACTCATCTTGCTAGTGGCACAGTGTGTTAATTAGATAAACTATGGTTATTGAGTGAAATATTATGTTTCAACTAACATTTTGAATAGTTCAGTAAACCTCAAGTAACTGGAGGGCTTAGGGAATGGAGTGTTTTTACTTAGTTCAATTTTGTTATTAAGGGAAGGTTTGTTTGAAATTTATGAACTATTCCAAGATACATTCATATTCTTTATAAATTAAATTCAGTTTTTCCTTGATTGAATAGCTTTCAATATATGCCAGGGTCATCTCTAGTTGGCAAAATTATTTTTCTGGCTGTACCATTTAATTTTTCCTATTCCAGTTTGGTATCCTCTCACTGAGTGATTGAATTTGTTCTGTTATCATCTGTGTAATGTTGATTTACAATCAGTATTTCCAGCCCATGTTTTTTGTTTTTAAAAAAAGAAATACGGAGTTCCAGATCCATGTCAAAATACCTGCTAGTTATCATCACTTGGGTATTCCACAGGCATTTATTTATCTATTATCTATCTATCTATCTATCTTTCATCTTTTGAGTGAAACTTTCAAATATTATTTTTCAATTACAGTTGACATTCAATATTATTTTATATTAGTTTCAGGTGTACAGGGTGGTGGTTAGACAATTATATAATTTACAAAGTGATCCCCTTGATAATTCAAGTACTGACCTGGCTATTGACTATATTCCTTATGCTAAACTTTATATCGCATGACAATTTTGTAACTACCAATTTGTACTTAATTCTTTCACCTTTTTGCCTATCTCACCAACTCTCTTTTCTTCTGGCAAACATCAGTTCACTGTGTCTGTAAGTTTGTTTCTATTTTGTTTGTTCATTTATTTTGTTCTTTAGATTCCACATTTAGTAAATCATATGGTATTTGTCTTTCTCTGTATGACTTATTTCACTTAGCATAATACCCTCCATCCATGTTGTTGCAAATGGTAAGATTTTATTTTTTATGGCCAAGTAATATTCCATTGTGTATATGTACCACAACTTTTTTTATCCACTTATCTGTTGATGGGTACTTGGGTTGTTTCTGTATCTTGGCTATTGTAAATATTGCTGTAATGAACATAGTGGTGCATTTATTTTTTCAAATTAGAGTTTTGGGTTTCTTTGGATATATACCCAGAGTGGAATCAGTGGGTCATAAGTCAGTTCCATCTTTCATATTTTTGAAGAAACTTCCTGCTGTTTTCCATAGTGGCTGCACCAACCTACATTCCCACCAACAGTGCGCAAGAGCTCCCTTTTCTCCACATCATAGCCAACACTTGTTTGTTGATTTATTGATGACAGCCATTCTGACAGTGTGAAGTGATGTCTCATTGTGATTTTAATTTGGATTTCTCTGATGATTAGTGGTGTTGAGCATCTTTTCATATGTCTATTGGTCATCTGTATGTCTTCTTTGGAGAAGTATCTATTCAGGTCCTCTGCCCATTGTTTAATTGGATTTTTCATGTGTGTGTTGAGTAGTATGAGTCCTTTACAAATTTTGGATATTAACTCCTTATCAACTGTATCATTGGTGAATATTTTCTCCTATAGTTTGTCTTTTCATTTTCTTGAGGATTTCCTTTTCTGTGCATAAACTTTTGATGTAGTCTCATTTCTTTAATTTTTTTTCTTGTGTTTCCCTTGCCTATGGAGATATAGCAGAAAAAATATTGCTAAGAGAAATATCAGAGACTTTACTGCCTATGTTTTCTCCTAGGATTTTTATGGTTTTGAGTTTCACATTTAAATCTTTAATTCATTTTGGTTTTATACTTGTGCGTGGTGTGAAAAGGCAGTGTAGTTTCATTTTTTTCCTTTATGTATCTAATTTCCCCAACACCATTTATTGAATAGCTTGCTTTTACCCCATTGTATGTTCAATTGATCATATTGACGTGGGTTTATTTTCTGGGCTCTCTGTTCTGTTCCACTGAGGTATATATCTTGTTTTTATTCCAGTACCATGCTGTTTTGATTACTATAATTTTGTAGTATAGTTTGATATCAGGTAGGGCGATACCTCCAAATTTGTTCTTTCCCAAGATTGTTTTGGCTGTTTTGGTCCTTTATGGTTCCAAATAAATGTTTGGATTATTTCTTCTAGTTCTGGGAAAAAATGGTATTGATATTTTGATAGGGATTTCGTTGAATCCATAGATTGGTCTGGGTAGTATGGACATTTTAATGTTGCTAATTCTTCCTATCCATGAGCACATATATATACTTCCAGTTATTTGTATCATCAAATCCTTTTTTCAGTGTCTTAAAAATTTTTGAGTATAGGTCTTTTACAACCTTGTTTAGATTTCTAGGTATTTTTTTTTAATCCAATTGTAAATGGGATTGTTCTCTTAGTTTCAGTTTCTGATAATTCATTATGTGTATATAAAAATTCAACCAATTTCTGAATATTTATTTAGTAACTTGCTACTGAAAACTGAATTCGTGTATCAGGTTTAATAGTTTTTTGGTGGAATCTTCAGGGTGCTCTATACGTAGTATCATGCCACCTGCAAATAATGACAGTTTTACTTATTTCTTTCCAATTTGCATGCCTTTTTATTTATTCTTCATGTCTGATTGCTGTGGCTAGGACTACCAATACTGTGTTGAATAAGAGTGGTGAAAGTAGGCATTTCTATTTCATTACTGATCTAAGGAAAACACTTTTAGCTTCTATTTATTAAGTAAAATGTTAGCTGTGGTTTTGTCATACGTGGCCTTTATTATGTTGTGGTATGTTCCCTGTGTTCCTGCTTTGCTGAGAGTTTGTTTTTTTTTTTAAATCATAAGAGTATCAAATGCTTTTTCTGTATCTACTAATATGATCATAATTTTTATCCTTAATTTTGTTTATTTAATATATCATGTTAATTGATTTGTTGATATTGGGGGCTTACTGAGGCTGACTGTTTGAGAGGATTTAGGAGGTCATGAAGTATGAACCAAAACCATTCATATAAAAAAACAGCATGAGTGGGTCTGTAAGTTGGGTGGGACAGAGCCTCAGGGGATCTCCAGGGCAGGGCAAACGGTGTTAGGTTGATGAAGCCTTACATATGGCACCCAACTGCCAGCACTGTGGCAATGTGGCTCTGTCGGGGGAGGGTTCAGAAAGGGGGCAGGGGCCTCTGCCCACTCTCTCTCTGGGAGAAATCTGTCCCCCAGCTCTCGCCTTCATGCCAGACACTTCAGTTCCTCCCTGTATGGCACTGGTGCCTTTCAAGCTGCCACCCTGGTGCTGGAGCTCAGAGGGAATGAGTCTGAGTAAGTCTGTGTGTGGGTTTTTTAAGAGGAACTGCTTGGGATTCCTAAAGTTTCTTCCACCACTCAGTCCTTCCTGTTTTTTTTGCAGCTAGAAGTTATGGGGACTTATCTTCCTGGCACTGGCACCCTGGGCTGGGGGGCCTGCTGTGGGGTTAGGACTTCTCGCAAATTTTTATCTACCTTCTGCTGAACAGGCTGATGTGGGACCAGCCCATTCCTTGTCTGTGTCCCTCCTACCAGTTTGGATGGTGTGGTTTCTTTAATTCTGTAGTCGTCAGTCTTCTATTCAACTCAGTTTCTGATGGTTCTGAGTAATGGTTGTTCTACAGGTCAGTTGCAATTTTGATGTGGTTATGTAAGGAGGTGAGCCTTGTTTACCTAAGCCTTCATCTTCCCAATGCATTTTTTATTCTGACCTTTTCAGCTCTAAGTTCTTATTCTGTATTTTCTATGGAAGAGTCCAAATTCTTGCATGACCCACACCCTCTCATACCATTCCTCCTTTGTGAGGGATCCTTCCTCTGCCTACTGTAATCTGTGTATTAACTTCACTATTGTATAGACTTTAAATAGAAGTCCTCTTTTCCAGTGCTATCAGAATTGAGACTTGAGCAGTTAATTGAAGAAATTGCCTAAAGGTAAAGTTAAAAAATTATACATGCCAAAAAAGTTATGGATAAGCAAGGAGTTTGATATGAAGGAAAATGATGAAGAATATGTTAGTTACTTTCTGCTTAAGGTTTATATATTAGAGAAAAGTAGAATTTATAAGCTTATGCTAATAATATTTGATTTTCCTTTATCCTAATGATTCTTTAAGTTAAAAAAGAATGTTATTTTTATGTTAAAGATACATGCATACTTGAATTGAAATATTTTATTTCAACTCAAAACATAGAAATACATTTATTTGCCAATTTTTTCATATATGACCAAGGCAATATTTTTTTGAGTGTGGGTACTTGATTGGAATTTATTTGTTTATTCTTGATTAAACTGAACCTGGAATGCATCCCCTAGGTATTTTGTTTAAATGAAAGAGCTTAAGCCACATGTGCAGCAATACAAGTGCAGAATTCTAGATTTGTATGATTTCCCACCACCACCAATTTTTTGTTTCTTTGTTCATATCTAGTTCGATACTGGTTTGTTTTTGTATGGAGACTTACTTTTATAAAGTCTTTCCAAGGCATTAAATCTTAGAAATGACATTTGTCTGTGTTTTTAAATTACATTTCATTGGTTTGGTTAGTGCAGCATTTCATTAAAGCATACTTATAATACAAGAATGTGGTTTGTGAACATTACTTCAACTGAGAGGAGTAGAAGTTGCTTCCTGATCAGAATGCTGTAGATATTAATCATTTTATAGAGGGAATGGACATTGTTGATTAATATGGCAAAGTTGTTTGAATGGAGGTTGGTTAAGGGAGTTTCTACACTAATTATGCTTTTTGTTTTTGTTTTTTTTGCTCACCTTTTATTACAATGTGAGTTCTTATAAGGCAAGGGCTATATATTTTTTTGATATATCTAACCTTTTCATTTTCATCTAGCCTTTACCTATGCACAGTTACTACCACGTAGTAGATACTGTATTTGTTGGATGAATGAACAAATTCTTATACAGATCATACCAAATTTGAACAACCAGAAGGAACAGTGGTTAGAATCAGCTAGTATAGACAGGTCATTGGCCCTGGAGCCAAACTGAGGTTTGAATCCTTTTTCATTTACATTATTGAGCAGTTTACATTGCCATTTTCATTTTAAAAAATTTTATTTATTTATTTTTAGAGACAGTGGAAGAGAGGGAGACAGAGAGGAAGAGAAACATCAATGTATGAGAAACATCAATGTATGAGAAACATCAATCGGTTGCCTCTTGTGTGCCTCCAACCGGGGACCTAGCCTGTAAGCAGGGCATGTGTGCTCACTGGGAATCAAACTCACAACCTTTTGGTTTGTGGGACCACTGAGCACACCAGTCAGGGTGGCGTTTTCATTTGACAAATGCTAACAACAGCTTCTGGACTGTGTGAGGATTAAATGGGAACGTGCAATGTCTAGCATAGTGCTTGACAAAGAAAGCAGTCAACAAGTACCAATTGTCCTGATGATGCCTGTCACTAATGTGAATGAGGGAATTCACTTGGTCTGTCTTTTCTCATCAAGAGACTTGAACTACATACTCTGCGAGTTTTCCTCCAGCTCTAAAATTCTCTTTTAATAAGCAATGTTTTATGTTTTGGACAGATTTATTTAAGAAATATAGGGGTATTCCTTGATTTGTTGCATTTGTAGACACAATAAAGTTGGACCTTGAAAAACAAATATTTTCAGACTTTAGAGCACCATTTGTTACTGAGTTAATTCTCTAATAAAGTGTGAAGAACAACTCAGCTCTACCTATCACTATCATACCATCTACATTAGAGCTGAAGTAGGAGGTAGAAAAGGAAGTTCTGAGGAGGTTGAAAGCACTAGCTTAGAAGAAGTGAGAAAAAATTAAGCTGTTGAAACTGAATTTATAGACATGTTCTTCCTGATTAAAAATCAGATAAGATGAGAAAGATGGAAACAAAACACAGTTTTTGGAATGGCTCTGAAGTAGTTTTCCATTTTAAGTTCCAAAGTTTGGTTTGTTGGAATAAATAAGTGAATTAGCAGAATTTCTTGCCATATTCATTCTACAGCTGATGCTAATACTTAGTTTTTATATTGCAGTTACCATTTAGTATGGAAGATGATGAGTTTTTTGGAGAAAAAACATTTCAGCATTATTGTACAGAATTTATCAAACATTCACAGCAGATAGGTGATGGTTGGGAATGGAGGACTTCAAAGGTAAGAACAGAAATTTTTATTTTCTATTTCGATGGAGTTTTCCTTTTCTTTCTTTCTTTTTCTTTTTTTTTTTTTTTGCCATGTAAACCCTTAGTAATTGAAACTAATGTATGAAAGCTCGCTTGATTTAGTAAAAGGCTTAAATTGAAAAATGTTTTAAAACAGATGTTCATTTTGTTACTTCAACTATATGTACTCATTATAATTAGGCTAATGAAGTATTATCTAGGAACGTCTTTAGGTGACCTGCTTTAATTTATTAGATAAGAATGCTTAGCATATTAATTATGTGAATATAAATAGATGCTTCTGTGGTGCCTCAAACCATTTGTTTACACCATTAATTTTCTTAGGAAACTACTTTCATCCAGAGAATGGAAAGATAACTGAAATCAGACCACAAACAGTCACAAATTCTGAATATTGAGGATTGTGTTAATTGGGATTTTTTTTAATAGTATAAACACATTTCAAAACTTTCTTTCTTTTGGTTTTATTCAGTAATAATAATGAAAAGGTCTATGTACTCATTTATTTTTCACACATACATTTAGTAAGGTTCTCTGCCAAAAGCTTTTTAAGAATTCCTTGAAATCCTTTCCTTGGAGAATAAGTTTTCTCTACTGGACATCTTATCTGATTCTTGAAAAAGTGATGAATCTTGATTCTCTGCTGATTGGCTCTGTTTTCTATATGCACTCTGAGAAACATGACCAGTTTGGAGTTGATTCCTATGATTCAGAACTAGGCCAGGGAGATGTAGGTCTCCATCAGGTCTAGTGTTGCTGGCGAGAGAAGCCTTAATTTCTCCCTGGGCCTTATGTCGGTTAGGCTTTTACAAGGTGGCTCCTGGGATGGATCAGAGGATGGTAGATTCCAGCTCCACTCTCTAAGTGACTGGACAGTCCATAAGCCCGTTGGGCATCTCCTGCTCCAGGATAACATGACCTTAACTGGCACCTTTTATTAATTTTTGTTTCTGAGTATTTTATAATCTTGTTTGCTATGGTTTTTGCATTTTTATTCATATTCTGTCTTCTATGATTATTATGAGCCAACATATAAAAGAAGAGCTAATTATTCTATATTAATTTGGTAACTATTCAATCACTAATTTCTCCTTTTAGTTTTCATATTTTTTCAGTGATTTCCCTGTAATCTTCTAAATAGAGTGAAGTCATCTACAAATGAATTTTTTGTTGTTATTTGTAATATTTTGCTCTATTATTTTATGAATGGTTAGAAAAATGTTAAGTAACTGTGATAAAAGTTCTCTTTGTCTTCATCTTGATCTTAATATTAATGGTCCTGAGATATAATAATTAAATAAAACCATTGATTGTTGATTGTTTATTCACTGAATGAGTAAAGGTTTTTGCCCCTTTTGGACCTGCAATAATTTGTGTGCTTATTCCTTGTCAACGTTCCCTTTTCACCAGCTTTTTTAAAAATGAATTTATCTTATCTTAAGCTTGAGGCAGAATGATACAGATTCCTGTTACCATTTCTGTGACCTAGCAGAATGGAGGGGAAGAAGGTTAGGGAGGCAGCTGGGACTGACTGTGCGCGCATGCGTGCGTGCGTGCGTGCGTGCGTGCGTGTGTGTGTGTGTGTGTGTGTGTGTGTGTGTGTGTGTTGTAGGGGTGGTAGGACACTGAGGAAGATCTCCAGAAGGGAATTATATCTCTTAGAAGTTTCTCTGAAACTAGTTTGTTCAAACTAGTTCCCCAGGAATCAGTTTCCAGGGGTCGTTTATATTCTTGTCCTGGCCTTGATTTCAGGGATGGGTATGGCTAAGTCTAAGTTCTTGTTTGCTGCCACTGTCTGCTGAGTTAAGAAAGTTTCCTTCCCTTTGCAGTGAAAATTGCACCTTTAATTAAGGGTAGTTCTTTTTAATGTGGGGGTGAGCCCAAAGATAGTATCAAAACAAAACAAAACACTGTTGAGAGAAAATCTCTGCAGCCTGAGGTCAAGGACTGCAAACTCAAAACTCTGCAGAGACCAGGCCCGGTCATGTGAACGGGCCAATCTGCCAGAGACGCTGAGGCCTGTGGCCTGTGCTGACCACAGTGCTGGGCCCGCTGTCAGATTGGAAACATGGGCTCGAGGGTTACCCGACCTTCCAAGAAAAGTAAAAAGGACTTTGGGGGAGAAATATCTAAAATTTTTAATGTTGGCAAATAAAAGATGTGGTTTGAACATGGTGAGGACCAAACCCAGCATGCCGGTGATGCACACCCCGTGTGGCCAGTTGATAACTTACGGAATTCAGAGTCTCCAGTGTGTGACTGTAGTCCCTCATCCGGCCCTGCCTCAGTGCATGCTGTTGATTTGAGTTAGGAAAAGGGGCTGCGGACAAACAGATTCCTTCCTTCTAAATTTTGGGATATTAGTATTTTTGCTAAGTTCTTTCAGCCATCCTGTATCATTTTTATGAAGGAAATTGTGCATCAGTCTCTTGGTTGTTTCCCTCAATTCTCCCATTTTTATTAATATGTCAGTCTTTTTTGTGGGACTGTGCAGACAACACTTAAACCATTGTTTTACTTTTTAGACCCTAGAGATTTATTTTTATTTAAAAATTGTTGTATTGAAGTACAATTGACAAACAATAAACTGAACATTTTTAAAATGTACAACTGGTAAATTTTGACATATGTATAGATAGACCTGTGAACTTTCAACACAAGAAAGTGAACATATCCATCATCCTCAAAAAGTTCACTTTTGTAATACCTCCCTCTGTCCCCTTCTGTCCCTGAAAGTTCTTTTTAAAAAGAATCTTGTTTATTACGACAAAGTCTACTTTAAAGAGAAAACATATTGTCACTCATACCTTCAGGTTTTTTCATAAGTCACTTTGGAAACATCCATTTTATTTTTAAATTTTGAAAGAATTGCTATAATATTTAGAGAATTGGTATTGTTCAACTTTATAGATAAGATAAAACATCATTTTTTCCTACAAAGTTGATAAGATAAACAATGTAACTTAATGAAACATGTAATAATTTAAGAGCCCGGCTGGTGTGGTTCAGTTGGTTGGAGTGTCATCCCATACACTAAAAGGTTGGGGGTTCGACTTGTGGTCAGGGTACATTACTTAGGTTGTAGGTTTGATCCCTGGTTCCAAATGATGTTTGTCTCTCATGATGATGTTTCTCTTTCTCTCCCTTCCTTTCTTTCTAAAGTCAATAAACATATTTTAAGATTTTTGAAAAAAATATAAAAGAAAACAGTTTCTAAAAGTAGACAAAACAGTTCTAGTTTTTATATCTGGAGGTATGCAGAACAGGGAGAATGCTTCTAAATTCTTATTTTTCAGTGGGGCTGGATACTGTTGGCATCTGGGCAGAACAATTCTTCTTTTTCTCCTACCCCCAACATTTCCAAACCCTTCAGGTAGCGGGTACGCTTTCACTGAGAGCTCTTGTTTAACATGATCATCTATATGAAATTAATGACTGTGGTTAAGAGCATGGGCTTCAGAGTTAGGGAGACCTGGATACAAATGCTTGCTCTACCTGTCTCACTTTGGTACACAATGTGGGCTGCCCAACTTTTTTCTGCAAAGGATCAGATAGTAAATATTCTATGCTTTGTGGGCCATCCAGTAATTCTGCCCTCATAGAATGAAAGAGGCTATAAACAATACATAAATATATGAGCATGGCTGTGTTCCAATAAAACTTTGTTTATGTATCCTGAAATTTGAATTCATATCATTGTCAACTATCAGGAAATAATTATTCTTTGTGATTTTTTTGATTATTAAAAAAATTGTAATAACCTTTCTTAGCTCACAGCCTGTACAAAACCGGCAATGGGCACAATGTGGCCCACGGGCTACAGCTTGCTGACCAGTGCTCTGGGGCATGCTTATCAAATCTATAAGGAATAAGCTAGAATGAAGTAAGGAGAGGGAATACATTGAGCAAGAAAAACAAAGTCAAATATTTTGACATATTGAAAAGCTTGTTCAAACATATTAGGATAAGATTGAACAAAGATAACATATCTGATCCTATCTGATTGGACATCACTTCACTTTGGAAATAGTGCTATAAATTATAGATCATATAAATAAAAATCTAAAGCCTCTCTAAATGTGACATAGAATGCACATTAAGATAATAGGTAAAACAATGAAGTCATAACAGTAGTTACTGAGAGAAAGCACAGAGCAGTGCTTGGAGTACAAGCTCAAGAGCTGGGTTTGAATCTCAATTTCTTTAAGTACCAACCAAATAACTTTGGACAAGTTTCTGGCCCTCTTTGTGCCTCAGTTTTCTTATAAAATATCTACTTGCTGGGTTTGTTGTGAGGATTAAATGAGTCACTACATAGAAGGTGCTTAGAAATGAAGTGCTCTAATAGTAAAAAATATTAACTGTTACTTAGGACATCATTAAGCCAAGCATCTATACCCTAATTATGTACATACAGAGAAATGAAGCACAAAGTTACTTCAGTCAAACTCTTTGAATGTGAGGTCTTAATGAGAAACATTCATGTTTTAAAAATAAATTTGAGATAATTGTTGATTTATATATGGAAGTAAGAAGTAACACAGAGATATCCTATACTGCATTCAGTTTCCTTCAGTGACAACCTCTTGCATAACTGTAGTATAATAACACAACTAGGAAATTGGTACAATCCAGTTTATTCAGATTTCATCAGTTCTGTGTGCACTCAAGTGTGTGTGTGTATGTGTATTTAGGCTTTTGTAAGTTTATTCTCTAGCAAGAGCAACCAGATAGAAAATTAGGTCATTAATTCAGTAATTTAAATAATATTGTTGAAGATAGTCGCACAAATTCATGTAGATCACACACTTGAATATTACTTCCAAGGTTTTAAAGTAAGAATGGCTCTCTATGGAAACTCAGCACATCTGGGTTTGATCTGGCTTCTTCTTTCCGTTTCTCTTGTACTTCCCTCACTCCCAAAGGCTTTCCTCTCAAGAACTGAGACACATGAGTAAGGAGATTTAAAATAAAACTTTTCTTCGAGCTTCACACCAGACTATTGAGAGAGAGGGCAGAAGGCTTAATTCTTGCATTGCAAGCATCGTAGAAAAGAGTGGCATCTTTTTAAACAATGTAAACAAAGGGGTAATGAGTTTATATGATTTTTTTTTTAAAAGAATATGATTAAAGACAGTAGAGAAAGTAGGTTGAAAGCAAAACCCTGAGCCCACATAGAAATGGTAGCCAAAGAGTGGCAGCCTCTGATGTGCTCATTCTCCTAACCAAGAAAAGCTGAAGTCTGGGCCCCCCACCCCACTTCCTCCCCCAGACTTGCTTCCGCTATTTTAAGCCTTGACACGTCTTCAGATGCAGCTGGATCTTCTCATAATAACTCTTTAGGTAAGAATTTTAGCTTATGGAGGGCCCTAAACCTTCAGTGAAAACATTTACTTAGGCTTCCTTTGGATCTGGAAAAAGCAGGTGGATTGATAACACATCTGAAAATCAAACTGGTTGTCAATCATCGGTTATATTAGAATGATTGGAAGGATGGGAGTAATTATATGGGATAAAAAGAGCAATGTGTCTGGAACTCAAATAAATTTGTTAATTGGACTTCTCTGCTATGAACCTCATTCAGGCCTGGTCATTTTAAGGGAAAAAAATTTCATGGGTAATTTTCTTATAAAGCTGTTCATTTTGCTTTTAGCTTGTTTTTCAATGCAAAGTGTAACCAATTACAAAGTTTTAATTGTTAATCAGACAGAAAATATACTAATTTGGAAATAATATACTTAATGCTATTTTATTCAAGATTGGATTATCATTAATGGTAACATTAAATATTAAAATAAAGAGACTTCAGTAATCAAAAACAAAAACAAATCCCTGCTCTACCATTTAGTAGTTGAATATTGGAAAAATTACTTAATGTCTCCAAACTTCATTTTTTTATGAAATTTCCCTATAAAATAGGGAAAACAGTGCTATCCACCTAATACAGTTACTGTGTAGATAGAATGAAATTTGCATTCAGAGAGTTTGGCACTGTTTATGGCACGTGGAAAGCCATATTATAGTCAAAATATTTAGTTGGTTGTTTGAAATATTCAGTGTCTTTTATAGATTAATGCTATAAATGAAAATGTAGTTAGGTTTTTAGAAAACTCTAGGAAAGTCTGTTTGCACCAAATCTACTGTACTGGTCTGTAATATATTATTCTCTAGGATAAGAATGGGAAACAGAAGAAGGCAAATAACAGTGAATGCAGTTGTTTGAAACACATTAAATATCTTAAAAATTCATGAGTTTATAACAGAGAGAGAGAGAGAGAGAGAGAGAGAGAGATAACATGAGAGAGAGTGGAGTAGAACAGTCTCCAAACCTAATTCACTGAATATCGTTGGGAGTATCTAGAACATCAACTTCCTGTTCTGAAAATTGTTAGAAAGAAAGAAGTGTTTATCCTGTCTTTCCTTATAAGCTATATTTCATGGTAACCAAATAGCCTAATTTGATAAAGGAAATATTTCCTTTTAGAATTTTATTTGATGAACATAGAAAAAATGGTAGAATTTAAAAAAATCACCATTTTTCAATCCCTAATGAAATGAATTAGGCAACAACAATGAGGGGATGGAACCGTTGGATGAAGGTTAGGGCATTTACGGAGGAAGGGTTGAGCCATCATCACCTGAACCTAGTGATCAATCTTGGTGTTACTAAAAAGAGGGCATCCAGATAGTATATACTTTCTGAAGTTTTATAACATAAATCACAGAGCATAATTCATGAAATATTCTTGTCCCAAAAGTTGAACCTGGATAGAAGCAATTAAGGAAGTCAAGTGATGCAGGACCAAGTTAATTGACACCACAGGAAGCAAATAGAAAAATCCAAAAATCTAAAGGACAACTGACCCAATTTCTTTAAAAGTTGATAGTAAACTAAAGAAGCGTCCCTGGCTCTTGTGGCTCAGTGGACTGAGTGCCAGCCTGTGAACTGAAATGGTCGCTGGTTCAGTTCCTAATCAGGGCACATGCCTGGGTTGTGGGCCAGATCCCCAGTTGAGGGCATGTGAGAGGCAACTGATCATGTATCTCTCGCACATCAGTGTTTCTCTCCCTCTCTTTCTCCATCCCTCCCCCACTCTCTAAAAACAAATAAAATCTTTTAAAAAAAAGTTAAAAAAAAGATAAAGAACTGACGAGGAGGACTGCATCTCTAACTATCTAGGATTAAGGACCAGGCTTTTTATTGTTTGTTTGTTTTTTATTTTTTCGGTATTCTTTGGGGCAGCAACCAGTAAGTGGTCCCAGGGCTCCAGACTTATGTGCAGCTCAGGTTCTATGTAAGTCACCCTGGGAGTCATCATCCGTGTGGTTCAGGGAGATGGGTCCACTGACCATGCTCTTGGGTATTTTGACAACATCAACTTGCTATGAAAGTTTCTAAGTCCTCACTTTTTATTTTTTTTGTTTATATTTATCTTATTGACCTGTAACAAGGAGTTTTTGGACTAGTAACAACTAGTTCTCACACTGGTACCCGTTCACATCGCACTTTGAATAGCACTACTCTAGATTAAAAGAAATTAAAAAAAACATAACCTAATGTAATGTGTGAAACTTATTTCGATCTTGATTCAAATCAACGGTAAAAAGAACTATTTCAAACAACTTGGGATATTTGATTATCGACTAAAATATAAAATGATAAAATATAAAATATAAAATATAAAATGATAAAATATAAAAGGATCCTAGCAAAGAAAAACAAACAAACCAGGGATAGATGAAACAATGTGGCAAAGTCTTGATATATATTGAATATGGGTAATGTGTATATAGGTTTAATTTTAGAATTATTTTCTCTACTTTTATTTATGTTACATTATATGTTTCCTTTTCTTCTGTCTTGTCACAATTTATTCCCTGCCCTAAACTTTATTAATAATTACAAAACTTAGCCTTATCTTGGATTCAGATGCCTTTTGGGAATTTGTGTAAAGTGTAAAACTTTGAAGTAATTTGCCTTCTAACTTTGTTTTTTTTAAACAGATATATTTTTACATTTTTATTGTATTTTTTCCCATTACCATTTAGTCCCCTTATACCCATCTACCCCTAGCAATCACCACATTGTTGTCCATCAGTCCTTTTTACTTTTTGTTCAATTCTCCCCTCCCCTCCCCCGCAATTTGTTTTTTTTTCCTTTGTGTGTATGTGTGTGTGATTACTTACTAGCTATGAGTACATTAGTTTAGGACCTCATTTCTATGATTTGACCCATTGGTTTTCAACTCTCTTCTCTCACTTTTGTATAACAGAAACAGGAAGAGAACACAAAACAAAATATTATACTAATATTCCGATTAGATTTCATGCAATTAATACTAGATCATTTTGTGTGTTATTCTTAAAGAAGGAATAAAGCCCCCTGCCCATTAATCCCTGTCTTTTCCGTTAGCTGACTTGATTATATTTTGAAACTTATATAGCAAAACAGAAATATTTGCATTACTCCATTTGCAGTTAGGAACTACTTATTTAAAGGGCTTATTTTCTAATTTCTGTAGGATAAAATTTTACTTATTCTTAGAAATTCAAACTGATTTTTAAAAATTATATTTTATTGATTATGCTATTGCAGTTGTCCCCATTTTTCCTCCTTTGCCACCCCCAACCCACCACCCGCCACCTGCCACCCACCACTCACTCAGGCAATCCCCACACCTTTGATCCTGTCCATGGGTCATGTGTAAAAGTTCTTTGGCTACTCCATTTTCTATATGGTACTTTACATCCCCATGGCTATTCTGTAACTAACTATTTGTACTTCTTAATACCCTCACTCTTTGTCCATTCCTCCACACTCCTGCAACCATCAAAATGCTCTCTGTATCTATGATTCTGTCTCTGTTATTCTTGTTTACTTAGTTGGTTTTTTTAGATTCAGCTGTTGATAGATGTGTATTTTTTTGCTTTTTTATTGTTCATAGTTTTGATCTTCTTTTTCTTAAATGAGTCTCTCTAACATTTCATATAATAATGGTTTGGTGATGATGAACTCCTTTAGTTTTGTCTTGTCTGGGAAGCTCTTTATCTGCCCTTTGATTCTAAATGATAGCTTTACTGGGTAGAGCAATCTTGGCTGTAGGTCTCTGTTTTTCATGACTTTGAATATATTTCTTACTAGTCCCTTCTAGCCTATAAAGTTTCTTTTGAGAAATCAACTGACAGTCTGACGGGAACTCTCCTGTAGGTAAACTTCTTTCCTCTTGTTGCTTCTAAGATTATGTCTTTATCTTTAAGCTTTGGCAATTTAATTATGATGTGTCTTGGAGTGGGCCTCTTTGCATCCATCTTGTTTGGGAGTCTCTGTGCTTTCTGCATTTGCATATCTATTTCCTTCACCAAATTATGGAAGTTTTCTTTTAATTTTTTTTCATATAGATTTCTAATTTCTTGCTCTTTCTCTTTTCCTCCTGGTACCCCTGTGATACAAATATTGGAATCCTTGAAGTTGTCCCAGAGGCTGCTTACGCTGGGCTCATTTATTTGGATTCTTGTTTCTTCATATTCTGATTGGTTGTTTTTTGCTTCCTTATGTTACAGATCATTGATTTGATTATTGGCTTCATTCACTCTACTGTTGTTTCTTGTAAATTGTTCTTTATTTCAGATTGTATGTCCTTTGTTTCTGACTGGATCTTTTTTATGCTCTGAGGCCCTCATTCAGTTTCTTGAGTATTCTTATAACCATTGTTTTGAACTCTGTATCTGATAGATCGCTTTTCGTGTTGAGTTCTTTTTCTGGAGTTTTGATCTGTTCTTTCCTTTGGGCCATGTTTCTTTGTCTGCTTGTTTTGGCAACCTCCCTGTGTTTGTTTATATGTATTAGATAGAGCTGCTATGACTCCCTGTCTTGTTACCATGGCCTAATCTTGTGGGTGTCCTGTGAAGTCCAGTGGCCCAGCCTCCACTATCATGCAAGCTGGGTACTCAAGGTTTGCCTTTTATGTAGGCTGAGTACAACTTCTTCTTGTAGTTGAGCCTTGGTTGCTGTTGGCAGGTTAATGGGAGGGAATTACCCAGGCCACTCAGTAGTTGTAAGGATTAGCTGTGACCACTAATGTCCACCCTCTGTGAAGGATCAGCTTTGCAGGGGCAGGGTGGTGGTACTCCAACATGACCTGGAGTTGTCCACTGGGTATTCAGGTCTTGGGGTTTCCTGGGTGGTGTAGGCCAAGGTTAGCCCACACCTGTATTTTGCCCAGGGCCACCCTGCCTAAGCTATAAAGCCATATGAGATGGCTGCTACTTATGCTGGGCTTAGAGATTCCCAAGTGAAGCCAAGTTGTGAATCTAGGCTGGCTGCTGCTAGTGCCCAGCCCGAGGCTACTTAAAAAGAGGTACAGGGGCTGGGGACTCACTGATGCTAGCTGTTGCTTGTTTGAAAAAATTTAGGAAGTTTTGAAGCTTGAGCCAAGACTAGCCATTCATATGGAAAAGCTACTGTTAACAGCTGTAAGTTGGGTGGGATGGAGCCTCAGAGGATCTCCAGGGCAGGACAAACAGTGTTGCCAGGTTGATGGAATCTCAGATATGGCACCTGCCTGTAGTCTCTGGCTCTCTCCACCTTTCTGTCAGGGTGAAAGCTGTCCCCTAATTCTTGTCTTGATGCCAGCTTTTTCAGTTCCTCCCCGTATGCCACTCACAGGTACCTTTTAAGCTGCTACCCCAGTGCCGGAGCTCAGAGGGAGTGAGTTAGTTCATGTGTGGGTTCTCCAAGTGGAACTGCTTGGGATTCCAGCTCTTTCTTCCACTGGCTCAGTCCCTGCTGGTTTTTGCAGCTAGAAGTTATGGGAACTTACCTTCCTGGAACCCTGGGCTGGGGGGCCTGTTGTGGGTCTGAGACTCCTTGCTCCCGAGATATCCCTCCCGAATTTTTATCTACCACTCGTGCGTGGGACTGGCCCATTTCACATCTCCGCCCTTCTTACCAGCCTGGGTGGCTGTGGTTTCTTTAATTCTGTAGGGGTCAGACTTCATTCAATTCGATTTCTGGCAGTTTCTGAGTCATGGTTGTTCTATAATGTAGTTGTAATTTTGTTGTGGTTGTGTGAGGAGGTGAGCCATTTTTACCTATGCTGCCAACTTGACCAGTAGTTCAAACTGATTTTTTAATTCCTTCTTTATGGTGGTCTTTCTCTTTGGTTAATTCACATTTCTCTTCTTAAAACCTTTCACCTTATGTTAATTACATCAAATACATATTTTAAAACTAGGTTCTAAAATACTCCCATGCTTTATTTTATTCCATCTTTTAACACTATCTTGAGAGAAAACTCATCCTAACCTTGCCATTAATCTTGCTGCCCTGCTGAATTTCATGTTGTTTATTTGTAGAACTATCTTTATTTTTAATGTTTTATTATGAAAAATTTCAAGCATATAAAAATAAAGAGATTAATATAATAAATTCCCATGTGCCAATCACCTGTCTCCTACAATTATCAACTCACACAGCCAGGAACTCATTGTTTTAAAGAATCTGTGGCAAACATGAAATAGTGTAATATATCTCAATTTACTTAGTTTGGCTTTCTTTTTTTTCCATATGTCTTAAAATTATGGGTTCTTCAAGTATACCCTAAGTTTATTTATCATTATATATTAAAGCATGAATGGATTCAAGAAAAGACCCTCGCCCTTGCTGGTGTGGCTAAGTGGATTGAGCACTGGCGTATGAACTGAACAGTCTCCAGTTCAATTCCCAGTCAGGGCACATGCCTGGGTTGTGGACCAGGTCTCCAACTGGGGGTGTGTGATAGGCAATCGATTGATGTATCTCTCAAACAATGATGTTTCTCTCCCTTTCTTTCTTCCTCCCTTCCTATCTCTCTAAAAGTAAATACATAAAATCTAAAAATAAAAAGACCCTAGAAGCATAAAATATTATTTCTCCAATTTTTAATTTATTTTTAAAATTATGGTAAAATATACATAGCATAAAATTTACCATCTTAACCATTTTAAGTGTACAATTCAGTGGAGGTGAGTAGTACATTCACACTGTTGTGACACTAAGTTCCTCGACTTTTTTTATCTTGCAGAATTGAAACTTTGTATCCATTCAACACTAACTCCTCATTGCCCCTCCCCCCAGCTCTTGACAACCACCATTCTATTTTCTGTCACTGTGAATTTGACTGCTCTATTTACCTCATATAAATGGACTGATACAAAATTCATCTTTTTGTGACTGACTTATTTCACTCAGCATAATGTCTTTAAAATTCATCTATTATTTCTACAAATTTTGAATTAAGATTTTATGAAGTAGGGAGCTAAACAGAAAATTGGGAATGAATATCTGTTAGATGACAACATCTTGAATTACATAGCCTCAGCCTCATTCTGTTAAGAGATTTCATTTATTTCTGAAACGCAATATTATTAAAGAAAATTAAACTATATACACATACACACACACACACTCACCCCACATGCACACACACATGGATCCTTTAGGAGGGGTGGAATTGTATTACTGACTAATGATGTTTGAGCATAGGTTAGACCAGTTGTTGACCACAAAGCTATGCATAAATGTAATATTGAGAGGAAGAAACCATACTCAAAAGAGTACTTCTTTTTTAGTCATGAGCTGTGTATGCTTAGTTAAGGAATCTGAACTATATTCTGAAATAATGGAGAATCACTAAAGGATTTAACCAGGGAGTAATGGATTGGAATTGCATTTTATAAAGTCACTTTGGCAGTGTGGAAGGTAAGTTGGCAGAAGGCAAGATTAGAGACAGAAAGAAGAAATAATGGCCTGAACCAAGACAGTGGCAATGGGAAAAGAGGGCAGAGGATGCAGAGGTAAGCCAACTTGAGAGGTTTTTAAAGGTGAAATAAACTGATATAATGATCCATTAGGTCTAAGTATTGAGGAGACAGGAGTAAAAGCCTTCAGGTTTATGGCCTGAGCCAGAAGGATGGTTGAACCATCTACTAAAACAAAAAATTCAATTATTAGGAGATTGAAAGATGATGAGCTCAGTTTTGATCATGTGGAGTTCAAGGCCAACAGAACTCTAATCTATGAGACTGTTTATGTAATTAAACTTTGTGTACAATCTATCGTTTAGAAAACGACAAAGAGTATTGAGAAATATGGGACTGTACTGGTCCAAAGACCTGGGTTAGAGCTCAGTACTAGCTGAAACTTGGCCAAGTCAATTGTTATCTTGGTGCCTAAGTTTATTTATTTATACTAGTTATCTTGATACAGAATAAAGACAATAAGACTACCTTATGTATACCTTTATGAATGTCATCATAAAAATATGCTGTAAAACAAGAATATATGCAATTGCTGCTATAGCACACAATTTGTTCTAGAAATTGTAACTAATGCAATATGACCAAAATGAAGCTGTACTTTTTTTTTTTTATCCTCATCCACAAATGTGCTTATTTGCTTTAGAGTAAGTGGAAAGGAGGAAAAGAGAGGGAGAGAAACATCCATATGAGAGAAAAACATTTATCAGTTGCCTTTCATTTCATGCCCCAACCCGGGACCCAACCAGCAACCTAGGCATGTGCCCTGACTGGGAATTGAACCTGCAGTCTTTTGGTTTATGGGATGATGCTCCAACCAAGTGAGCTACACTAGCCAGGGCAATGAAGCCATAAATATTGAAAAAGAAACGATATTTTCATTATGTAGGGTGACATGGAAAGCACCAAGAAATTATTTTTAAAAGTAATAGAAATACTAAGACAATTCATTTAGGTAATCAGTTACAAAATATACCTAGCAAAATCAAGTTTTAAAATGAACAGCTGTAGTGTTCCTAAAAGGAAAGACAATGTTGTAAATAGGTAATTTCCCTCCAAATTTATAAATTAAAAAAAAAACAAAAACAAACCATTAAAATCACAACTGGGAAATATAGCAACACTTGTTTATCTAATTAAGAATACCTAAAAGTGAAAGCCTACATGAGAAAAATTCAGCAAAACAACCACAATTTTATTAGGTTAGTGTGATTTTTGATGATTTTTTTCCCTAGTTTTATAAACATTCATGATCATAATAATGTCTGTTGTTGGAAGCCTTCTTTTAGGCTTTGGAAATAAACATTTTCTAAGTTTAAGCATGAAATTAACTCATAATAGATCAGGACAGGCAAATTACCTCAGAGAGAGAGACAATGGCTTCCCACTCTACAAGATTTGACTCTAATCCGATGGCAACCAAAAGAGACTAGCCAGTCATTAAAACTTAAAAAAAAAAAATGAATGAAAGAAACATTGGCAGTGTCCATTACCCTATGCAAAGAGAGATTCTTACCCTACAAGTTTTAAACAACTTGACCTCAATGGTAAGACTACCTCTACTGCAGAGCAAGATGTATGATGCCACTGTTAGAGTATGCCATTAAATATTTCATTTGTGCCACTACTTACGGGAATTTATACTCATCCTGTGCTCACACTATTGTGATTTGTCCACCTGCAAAACAAAAATGAATAATCATGATGACAGGAACATTCTAGTTCATTTGAAAATTGTATTTATAGTTATAAATTCATAATTGGATAATTGGATTCTATATAGATATCCTGATGTCTTTATAGATATATCCTTTGACATTGCTTGATGGGCATCTTTCTTTGAGAGACAGTTCCATTCCAATCTCTCTGAACCTGAGGGTCAGATCTTGGACTTGATAAACTCACCAGTGGAAAGACAACTTCCTACAAGACTTTTTGAAATATAGACTGCCAGCCTGTCCAGTGAACCCAAACATCATGGTTAGGCAGAAATGTGCTTTTAATTATCAAAAGTACATAATTACTATCATTTAAATTTTAATTTATAAATTTATAAAGTATTATAGCTCTCTTTTCTGATACTCTTGATAATCTTTAAAAAGGACATTAAAAATATTTAATTCACAAGTGATACAACTTCTTCTGGTACTGATTGCTTAAGTTTGTATATGCTTAAGTGACAAATCATATCATAACATGCAGTAAATTATGAATGAAAATTTAAAGTAACTGAATATGTTTTAGTGTTTATTACAAAAACACAGCATTCTACTCCAGGTGCATTTTTTCCCTAATCTCCAAGGACAAGATTAAAAAAAACAAAACAAACTACTTAAGTCCAATCAAGAGACTATATGAATGCAATATATTTAATCTTTATCTAGTGGCATTTGGGGCCAGAAATGATATTTCATTAACTCATAGTAGATGGCTTAAACAAATGCAGCATTACACAAAAACTAATAGCAGTAACATGCTCACAACCTCCCTAAAAAGGATTATTAATACAGGGATATGTAAATTTTTTAAATAAATTAAAGGAAAAGGAATAAAAGTTAAGGAAAAGTAAAGTATTTCCAACCAACAGATGATTTATTTGTTATTCACCTAAAGCAACATTGTACCTAAGAAACTTGTAGGAAATGTCTATTCCTGTAAGTAAATTTTAAAATTGTCACTAAATGTTAGCAAAGAATCTATCTACCATGTTGTGTGCATAGAGATCAAAAATTTAAGTAGATATTTAATAGTTTTGCCTTTGAAATAATTTACTACCAACAACTCAGTGTATAAATACTGCCAAAGTGAATAGGTAAAATAATTGTATTTAACAAATTAATTCTATTATTTACTCTCAGTTCCATTATTTACATTCAAAGTCCAGGCAGATTTCTTTTAGTCTGCCCTGACTTCTTCCTGCCATGTCCTTTGTGCCTGTGTTCAGCTCTACCATCCGCCCAGGATATGAAAACAGTATAGTTTCCCCAGAGCATTGTGGGTAGAAGGCAGCCAGGGTTGTTTGCAGAGTTCAAGCTGCTCTGTGGGTCCCCCACTTCCAGGATCTCCCTAACACCTTTCTGGTTTTGTTCCTGCTCCATTGCTTGGCCCAACAGAGATAGCTTCCTCAGACCTGTTATTAGTGATGCTGCTGGACAGCACATTTTCACCTTGGGCCAGATCAATCGAGCCTCTTTAGCCATGAAGCTGACTGTCCCAGCCTGTGGTCCAGGGAGAGCACCCACCTGACCTCCAAAGAGAGATGGCAGTGGCCCCAGACAGGAGAGCCACAGATTCCCACTGTTCTTACCCCGATTTCAACAGTGTTTCATGAATAAGTGTTTCTTAATATGTTATTTGACTTCGGTAGATTGCCAGATCCCTGAAATTGTTGTTTTTTAGAGAGGATTTAAAGTCCTTCTTATTGAGACCACATGGTAATTTTAATTCTCATTCTCTTAAAAACTACTTCATTTGTATACCTTTTAATATGTTTATTAGTTAGTTAGAACCTTCACTGGTGATTTATATGGTTAAGTCTTTTGCCCATTATTCTACGTGTTTTTTCAAGGTTAAATTGTAGCATCATGTCCTTCAGATAGGCAGCCCTAACCCCAGGATTCGCTTAGGTGCCCCTCCTCTGTATGTCTGTAAACTTGACTGCACAATTCTATATGGTGATTTTCTGTGTACTTGCCTGATTCCCTGTAGCAGTCTGAAAGCTCCTTGACTGCAGGGATTTTTGCTTCTGTATTCTTGCTTCTATATGTTGGTGTTTAGCATAGTAAACTGTTTATATGTGCTAGCTTAACTGAATTAAAATCATATAAACTTCAAGGAGTTTTGCTAGGTTTTTTATTTATGTAAACACATTTTATTGTATTTCATTTCATTGTATAATATATTGTTTGAAATAAATGGGTCATTGACTAGTGTTTAAAAATCTATTTGTTTTAGAAGAATTTTCATTAAATAGTAAAATTCCTTTTTAGTGGAATGAGCCATTGAGTCCAATATTATTATGTAATGTCATCAGTAACCTCTAAGTTCATTGCTGCCAAGTTCATTGGTAACTCCTTTGATCTTTTAGTAGTATTTGACAGAATTAACCATTTGTTTCTAGTTGATATACTCCCTTCATTTGGTGTCCCCATTCTCTTGGTTTACCTCCTGTTTTCCTCTTCATTCTTTTCAGTCTCCTTTGCTGTTTTTTTTTTTTTTCCATAACCTCATAAATTAGTGCCCAGGCTGTCCTATATCTTATTCTCTCCTCTAGCTGTTCTCAGGACTGTGGATGTCATCCATTTAAATTCCATCAAATGCCAATTACTCCCATTTGTATATCCCCTGCCCAGACTTCTCTCTTGAATTCCACATTCATAAGGTCAAGTTCTTACTTGACATTTCTACTTTGATGTCCCCACTTAGATCCTAGAGTCAACAAGTCTAAAATTAAACTCCTAATCTCCTTCCTCCCAAAGTTGCTCACCCAGTTTTATCCAAATTAACCTTCTCCCCTCAATAGACTGCAGCTCAATTTTTCCAGTTGTTCAAGCTACTAAAGTTATCTTTAACTTCTCTATTCCCTTTACCACCCACACTCTATCCATTCAGACGTCATGTTTCCTCCACCTTATAATATCTAGAATCACACTATTTCTCATCATCTTCCTTGGTACCACTCTGGTGCAAACCACTATCAGCTCTTACTTAACTTTCAATTTTCCTTCCTCTCATTCACAACTGACCAGGCACACTGACTGTTCCTCAAGCATACCAGACAAACACTCCTCCTGGGGTTGATTGGGGTGGGTGGGGGGCTCTGAATTGGCTGGCCTCTCTGCTGTCTGGAACACACTTATTCCAGGTATGACTAACTCCTCTTCTCCCCACATCCTTTTGTGTGTTTGCTCTTACATCACCTTCTTATTGAGGGCTTCCTGACCACCCTATTCAGTAGTTCAAACTACCTGGCCATCTATGTACTAGCCTTATTCTTGGTACTTCTGGTTCCCCTAATCCAACTCTACTTTTTATTTTTCTCATTCTACTAGTTATCTTTAAGATTCTCTGTAATTTATTTATTTATTATGTTTATTTCTTAATGTCTCTTTTTTCCTGCTCAATCTCAAAAATATGAAGACATATTTTTGTTTTGTTTGTTGATATGCCCAAAACTACTAGAATATCACTGGGTATAAAGTAGGTACATAAATATTTGTTACATGAATAATTGACTCTCGATTTTTCAGAAAAAAATTCACAATTTGGAGAATTTTATTTCTCCAAACTTTATTTAAAGTTTTATTTGAAAAATATGAGAAAAATAAAAAAAAACAATATTCCTCTTCTGTCTCTTAATTGATGAGCTAATATTTGTGAAAACAATGTAAAATTTACATGAAAAGTTAATAAGTATCATTCAAATAACCTCTTCAGGGCAGTCTTTTGAGTAAAACTGGTATTTCTGTAAAAATGGAATTTTTCTATAATGATATGCAGTATAGTAGAATTTAATGCATACTTTAGATTTTAAAATAACCATGTAACAGGGTGTTGAGTGGGACCTTTTTATCTTGTTCCAGAATTTCATCTAAAGCTCCAAGCTGGAGACAAAAGACTCTAAGTAACCAATTTTCTATATTTGGATTGCTATGAATAATCTAGTAGCCACTGGGGCCAGAAACCTGTCTGCAGAGACTGTTCTGAGGAATCGTTCTTGAAGGACTGGGATCCTCCATCCCACCCAAATATGAAAATAAAATTTAACAGAGAAATGCAGAGTTAGTAATGAGAAACGATTCCCTCCCCTCTCAAAGCCTCCCTTCCTTCTCCAAAGAACTAATTGTGAAGAGAATGGGGTGCCTTCAAGCAGGTAGGCCATTTCATTGACTAACTGAGCATTTGCTTAGCCATGGACTTGCTGATCTTCTCTTTACTGTTGGAACAGGGCTAGAGAAAGTTGAGAGTGATGGTGGGGGCCAGAGGACACCATTTAACCTATTTAATATGATCACTTCTGAGAGTAGCTAAGCTTGACCTGTTTTTCCACTGTCCTGTTCAAGAAGCTGTCAGCCAGGAGGTAGTGGGACCTCCATAGTGGTAGAGGGTGCATGGTTACTGAGTAGACCCGGTGAAGATTCCAGGGAGTGGTCTCACTGCAGAGTGCTCTGAAGAGCCCACAAGATCACCCCATGAGGGAGCTAGCAGCTGCATGCCTGCCAGATGCAGGGACGTTGATGTCAGTGTCAGCCAGAGAAACAGCAGCAAAGGAGAAGACTGTCACTGCATCCCCGTTAAGCAAGGGGATGACACTCCTTCCTACTTTCAAGTCTCAAGGCATGGCTCCTGGGAGAAGTAGTGAGGGGCAGGAGGTTTCTCTGAGCAAGACCAAGCTTTATTTCTCCATTCCAAACTGCAGAACATGTGGGTTCAACTACAGGGAGAAAAGAGCATCAAATTGATTTTGAGTCTGAAGTCTTCAAGTTAACAAAAATAGTAATGAGTCTTAATTTTCTGAAGGATGAAGTTCTAATAACTGACAGCATCTGAAAGTTACAGGATGGGAATCAAGGTGCTGTTTAAGGTGCAGTTAGGTATTGCTGCATGATAAACTATTACCGAACTTCATGGTTTAAAACAACCATTTATTATTTCTTAGGAGCCTGCCAAATGGCTGGACCCATTCTGCCGATCGATGTCTGCGGGGCTTGCTTATGCATGTACAATCATCTCAAGAATGTTGGGGAGCTGGCTGGACTCAGGTGGCCTCAGCTGGGATGATTTGGCTTGGTGCCATGTTCTAGCAGGCTAACCTGAGCTTGTTCTCATGGTGGTGGTAAGGGCCCAAGAGAAGAAAGTAGAAAGAAGAACGCCTTTTTTGGACCTCCACTTGAGTTTTTCTTGGGGCCCAAGCTCAGAGTCAGCATGGGAAGATACTACCAAAGGGCAAGGATACAGGGACGTGTGAAAAATTGGGGTATTAATGCAATCAGTCTGCCACATTTATGAGGTGGGAAAGGAGATTCCACACAGGAGAGTTAAGTGTAGTTATTGGAAAAAATAAAATCATTTCATAATTATACTCTGAGGAGTAGAGACCTCAGAATCAACAGGTTACAACTGATTTGGATTATATACATTGGTTCCTAAGAGAGACCATTTCTTCTGTATGTTCTTCCCAATGTGTGAGTTTAACAGACATCATTTTTTAATGATCCTGGTGTTTCAGTTTGGGGTTCACACTGAATTTGAATATATATCATCTACATAATAAGTAAATAAGTAATATCTAAATTTGATGTATCAGGAGAAAATTATATACATAAAATGTATGTAATTTGGAGATGAATGCCAGGAGGCATAATAAGGCAAATTGCACGTGGTTGCCTCTGGGTAGGCTGGCCAGAGTACGGGAAGAGGTAAGAAAGGAGCTGCTGATTTTTGGTATGTGTATCTATTTTAGTGCTATTTGACTTTTTAAGCTTTGTGCTATATTACTGTGATTAAAATGAGTAATAATTTTTTTAATATAGCAAAGTCCAGATTAAAATACCATCACTGTGCTGTTATTTACATATAATATTTCATTTAACTTAGTATACACAGTATCCCTATGAGTTAGTTATTATTACTTATACTTCAGATGAGGCATATAGGCTTAGAGAAATAAAATGACTTGCCCAAGGTTATATATAGTCTTTATGTAATAGGCGGGGTCAAGATTGAAATCAAGGTGTGTCTGCTTCCAAAAACTACTGTCTTAAATCCTAACCGGTAGTTTGATATTGAATTCATCCACTTAGAAGTTGAAATTTAATCTGCTCCATTCCAGAGGCCCACACAATTATGTAGCCAACACAGTGGAACTGGAACATATGTATTTTTTCCCCACTAATAAACTTTAGTTGCTTCTTATCAACATCTAGTCTTGAAATGGAAAAATAGCAGTTGAGTAAATTCTTCCAGTGGGTGTATGATGAATATCCATCATGTCTCAATTTGCTCTAAGGAAAAAAAATGTTTACTTTTATTTAATACTTTGCGTAGTATGTTAGATGCTTATAGTTCAGATAGTGGATTATAATAGCACATATATTTAGACTTTTCTAAAAATGTATACTTGTAAAGAAAACATTTACAATCAGGCATTTCATTAAGAAAAACTGACCTTTTTTCATTAATTTTCTAACTTATCAATATCCAGCTGCATTATTTTACTGTATTAAGTGTTAAATTTGAAACAAACTTCATATACTAATTGCCTTTAACAGCTGCTATAGATATTTATTGCAAAATGCCATTGAAAAGACAGATTTAATGTATTAGTTTAGTATACATGGTGATTTAAAGATTAGGATATGTTAAATAAACTGTGTCAGAAATTATAAATAAACTGAGTAAAATTATCCTTAAATTGCTAGACAAGTCTTCACATTTAATGTTACATTAATGAGTTTTGTACAGAGACTGTTTAGAATAAAATCCTTTTTCATCAGATGTTGCACATATGTTTTCACTGTTTGTTTTTCTTCAAAGCAAAACTTAATGAAACAGCTAATAAAACCCAATTTTACTCCTGATTCTTGAAAGAAACAAGCCCTTGAAGTGCACCCACTGTTTATTCTTTTGCACTGGTTTTTGCTACTTTTCAGCATGTAAATTTTCCAGTAATGGAAAACAGTCAAAGCCATAAACCTTTTCTTCCAAGTCTTATAAAGCTAGTGTTTATTTCTTATTTGTAAAGTGATTGCACAAGAGAGACGTGCTTTGCACACATACAGAGAAGTTTGTTCTCAGATCTTCCTGTTCACCTCCTGCTGGCTTCAGGAGGGTGTAGTTTGTGTGCATTTAAATGGATCTTTACTATGTAAATAATCAAGAACCAGAATAGGGGTTTTAACTACCCTGAAAAAATGAGAGGTTTCAAAGTGAAGGGTACATATAAGACTCCTGGAGCCTGTTACTCTCATAAACCTGAAGGTGTATTAGATTGGTGAATAGCTTATGAAAAAGGATCAGACTTAGAAACCTGTAGATGGCAGATGTCTATATACCCCAAGTGACTTTTTCACTAACCAGAGCATATGCCATTCTCTATCTTCCTGCTCCTTTACGGAGAGGATTGGCTCTGATGACAGGGTGGAGGTGGATATTTTTGTTGAAATGAGAGAGGCAATACTACTCAAAGTGTGGTCTTGTCCTAGATTGGAACCAATGCAAGGTAATGAGTGCAGATATTGGAAATGAATGCTAAGAAACTTGTAATTAATTTGACAGGGTAATTTTGCATCTGTCAAATATAATCTAAAAATTGATACTGATAATGGGGAGAAATCTATGCCTGTTGGGGGGCAGGTGGTGTATGGGAAATCTCTGTACCTTCTTTTCATCTTTGCTTTGAACCTAAAACTGCTCTAAAAAATAAGTTTCTTTAGTTTTTTTTTTTTTTTTTTAGTTGGGAGCTTGTATTTTGCATTCTTTGTATTTTTTATTTCATTTCATTTTTTCTAGTAATTCATTTTTAGTGTTTTTTTTTTTCCACAAAAGTATGTGTATAACAGATTGGAAATAAAAATCCTGATCTTTCACCACAGATGGTTTGAAAAGCATTTGGTCTAGGATGAGATTTTCAAATGTTGATTTATGTCCCTTTGCCCCAATACATAACATTAGATATTAAAATTTGAATAAAGAGAAAAGATCATTCATAATGAACGAAGGATTTGGATCATAGAACCTGAGGTGGAGATATTCTGTGTTTCCCATTAAAGACAGGCCCATATGCTCAAGTGACCACCGAGGCGGGTGACATTCCCATAAGAGAATCAGAAAGCCTGACTAAAATTTGTATCCAAATGGAGGTGAGCTATTGCCAAAATGAGATTTTTAAAAATTAGGGCAGGGTTTTAGGTGGAGGAAAGAAAGGAAAAGAGAATGCTAAGTTATGTACATTGTGGCAATTTGGAAGGGTTAGAAACTTTGGACCACCATGGGATGTTATATGGGCCTTGACAATAAAGCAGAGGTAGGAATGGGAGTGTGTCAATGGCAAGTTTCATTTATTTCACGGTTTTACCTAGCGTATCTTAGTGCTACTGAAAATCACTACAAGGCATGCCTCTTTGGTATGCATTTTATTCATTGCTGATACTTGGACCAGCAATCAGAATATGAAGTTGAGATTTATGTATTATATAACCTTGAGTCATAAAAATGTTCATGAGTCATAGAAATAGAAGTTTGGAGTTAGAAGGTCATATAATTCACCTTGTTCAGGCTACTGCTTCTATTAAGGCTGTTTAGGATGCATTAGCTTTTTTGTAGCCATGCTCTAAGTTCTGCTCATGAGGATTGAGTGTGCTGAAAGGGAGATGAACTGTGCGTAACATTGAGGAAGAAGAAGTCCCAAACCCTGGGTGGGCTAGGATGAGATTTACCCAGAGGGTTGCCCAAGAACATCCTAAGCTTGGGAGAGAGATAGAAACTTATCAGAGAGAAAGCTCGAAGTTGAATACTAGATCAAAACTTCCTAACTGTTATGCCATGTCACATTGCTTTGTCATGAACCAGCTACAGGTGAATTCAAGATGCTAATGGTCATGGTTCATTACCAGTGTTCTGAACAGCCATTGAGGCATACATAGTAGTGGACATGCTATTTTAGCACTATCTGAATTGCTCCTTGTGTTAACTCCTTAAATTTACTATTTATTTCGGTCCAAAAAGTTTTAGGTGTGGCACCTATGGCCAGGACATTCTCTGTAGTAGCCATATCACTTAACACCTACCCTTAACTTTGGACCTTGAACTATCCCAGTATGGCTGACTATACACTTGTGATATCTTGTCATCAGTTTTTTTAATTTTTAAAATTGTGTAAAAATATAAATAACATGAAATGTACCATTTTAACCATTTAAATTAAAGTTAAAAATAATGGTAAAATGACAAAGTTTACCATATTAACTCATTTTTAATTCTTTCAGCTCAGCAGTACAGTTCAGTAGTATTAAGTATATTGACATTATTATGCAGGCAACACTACTATCTTTCTCTAGAACATTTTTATCGTAGTAAACTGAAACTCTTTAACCATGAAACGACTTCCTTACCCCCTTACCCCAGGCCCCAGGCAACCACCATTTCACTTTCTGTTTCTATGAACTTGACTACTCTACTTACCTCATATAAGTAGAATCATATAATATTTGTCTTTTTCTAACTGGTATATTTCACTTCGCATAATGTCTTCGATGTTTATCCATGTTGTAGCATGTGTCAGAATTTCCATCATTTTTAAGGGTGAATGATATTCCATTGTGTATATATACAATATATTTTATTTCTCTGTTTATATGTTGATGGATATGGGGGTTGCTTTCAGCTTTTAAACTTTTGTTTTTTAATGCATGTAAAACATTTGTATTTCAATTTCAGTTTTGTTTGCTATTTTCATTATCATCATTATTTCATCAGTTTCCTGACTTAGAACTTGAGTATGACTATTTTTATTGGTTTCATTACCATTTTCTGATATTAAGTGTTACAAAACAAAACATTGATTTTTGTTACTTCTTGATTTATGTACTTGGTTTTTCCTTTTGTGTTAACAATTAGCCAAAGTCATATTATTGATAGAATTCTGTAGTCAATTATTGTTTGTTTTTGAAAACTAAAAAATACGTATTTTTAGACATCAAGTAATACTTGAATATAATTTAATGAAGTTGACTCATTAAAAGGCTTTCTAACTTCAGAAAATAAATTTGTCAAAATATTTTTAATCATATACCAGTGTATGCATTTTATATATTTTGTGGCTATTTCAAAGTTTTACTTTTTGGAATAAACAAAAATAAATCAATGATTAATTGTTTTAATTTTCATGAAACTTGCTTCTAAAATATTTCAGTGACCACAGAAGATTCCCCACCTCTGTAAATAGATTTTATGTAGTTTTAAAAGCCTACAGGCTCCACTAGTTATTTCTATTTTAAAAAGGTTTAAATTTTATAGATAGTGTCCTCTATTTTTGATCTTAATGGATAACTTTTCATTAAAGCTGGAAAGCTATCAGTTTTACAGAAAAACACAGTATAAAAAAATTGAAGAACCAGTTAGGTAATAAAATGAGGATCATTTCAAACTTGGAAGTGTGTCCTCAGTAACTTTTTTTCTCTCAGCCTAAAATAGCCTTACTGGCAGGAAAAGTTATCAGATGAAGACAAGGTACTGAGCAAACTACACTGGCACCTCACCACAAAAACTCATCCTGTGCAGGAAAAGACTGGAACATTTTCAAAGTTTTGCAAAAGCAACAGAAAAAAAAAAAAAAAAAAACCCCAAAGCTCTTTTTGAGATTGGTTCCAACACTGAGCTTTTTCAGTTTATTTAGATTAAGTTAAATAGACAGTTACAAGGTCACAGCATTAAAAACTGAAGCCAAATTATAAAAACACAAGGATGGAAGCCCTCATTTTACCAGCCAGTCTGGGAACTGAGGCCAATTAAGCAAAAGAGATGGAAAAGGTGGCACTCCCAAATAATCCTTGTAAATATATTGATATGTCAAATGACATAAAGGCAACATTAATCCAGATTGTTATATCAAACAGGTGTTTATTTCAGATTGATGAATCTACTCATGTCATAAACTGCCAAATTCCAGCACAGTTAGAATTCCTAAAAAGAAATTCTGGGAAGAATATCAGTTCATTGTACAGAAGGACCAAAACAAGTCACTGGGAATGAAGTATTGAAGGTGGTACATTCAAACTTTGAAACAAATAGGTGCATGTTTGAATTTGAATGCTGATGGAGTGACTGCAATGACAAGAATGTGTAATGGCTACACATCAAGAGTTGTGAAAACACAAGATTCAAATAATGTGCTATTTTATTCACATGGAAACTCTATTGTGTAAAACTTTGCCTATATATGAATTACATATAGTCTGATGTATCTAAATGGGGAATCTAATATAACTGAGGCTGTTTTACTCACATCTGTTTTTCAGCATCATGCGTAGAAATGGAATTGGAATACAACTTTCCACTGTTTCATACTGAAGAGCCATAGAGATCTAAAGAGAGTTTTGTCAAAGTTTATGATCTAGAAGGAGAATTAAAACCTTTTTGGTAAATAATTCTTACCTTGAAGATTTGTTAAAAGGTTATTATTGGCTTGAAAACATGGCATAATTAGCCGAATGAATGAACCTAATAGAAAATTACCAGGACCTCATGGTAATACATTTACATACACTGATAAAATTTATGGATTCAAGGCAAAAATTGGGCCTTGGAAATGTGGGGTCAAAAATTATTCACTTGAGGCATTTAGTCTATGTCACCTCTTGAATAGCAAAGAATTATTATTAAGACAAGCAGAGCAACGACTTGTATACTTAAGAAAAGCTGCATCATTGGTTTGAAATGCATGATTTTGGTTGCATTCACAATTTATTTGTACTCTTGCAACACATTTTCACATTGCACTTGTCAATGGAAGTACTAAAGGAATATTTGTTAGATTTACTGAACGATGTGACTTTTGAAGAATAAATTGTAAGTTATCCATATTCTGAGTAGTGATGAGAAAGGAATTTCTATCATTTGGGTAAAAGTGATAAAATACTCTTCTGTATATAGACAGAAAGATTAGTCTGGGGCTGGGGGTAGGAATGAGGATTAACTTAAATGATTATATAATACTAAGAAAATGTATTTAAGATTTTTTTAAAACAAAGTTACATATAAACACCACCAAATCCCTTCCATTTTACTCTATTATACTGTCAACTGTGGATTATTATGCATGGTATCATGTGAAAAGGGTTAAAAAGCAATGGGTTGACAGTTTAGAAGGGTGAGGCAAGAATGTTAACTGTGAGAGGTCCCAAATTCACTGACTAAGAAATCTCAGAGAATGGAGTAAAAGCAAGGACTGGGAGAAAGTCAAGTTTCAGGAAGTAAATTTACCAACTGAGCATGTGTGATGGGGCAGTCTGCTGTGCCTTAGGTCTTGCTGATGGGGATAAGGACAGCAGCGATGGGATGGATAGGTGGTAGGAGGAAGATGAACTAGACAGAGGTGGGTTAAGCCAAATAGCTGTTCAGATGTCATGTAAATGTTACATAGAGGAATAAAGTCCTGGGAGGAAAAATAGATTATCATAGTCTTCTCTAACTCACTCATGGGAATTGATCAAAGTAAGATTACTCTTGAAGGAGAAACCTATTTTTTGAAAAAAACGCTCATTAACAATTATTTAGTGTCAGGCTCTATTTTGTGTGTGTTAACTGAGTTTATCTTCACACTGGTCGGTAATTGTTGTCATCGTTATCCCTACTTTACAGATGAGGTAACTGAGGTCACACTTACTATTTATGGCAGAGCTGAAATATGAATTTAGGCAGTGTGTGTACTTGACTCTGTGCCATACAGCTTTTCAAATCCCTGCTAATACCGACCACCCATCTCCTTCTAAACTGCCACCCCTGGTCCCAACGCTCACTGGGCCTTCTCCTTTGGAGGGTGTGGCCTCCAAAACATATAGTGAGGCCTACTCCTGGGGTACGACTTGGGTGTGGTTGGGCCTCAATTCAGTTGCTTATTTGGGGGGAAGCTGAAGACTATAGTCCGATCTTAAAATATTATAAGAACATTTACTCTGTAGCAGCAAATCATTTCTGTAGTTGTGCTTTTAGAGCATGGTGGCCACTTGCCACATGAGGCTTATTCAAATTGAAATGTAAATTAAGTAAAATTAAGTAAAATAAAAATTCGGTTCCCTCACTGCATTAGCCACATTTCAAGTGGCTACTGCCTACTTGTTTTGGACAGCATAATGAACATTTACATCGTCACAGCTGGGTGTATTGTCCAGTAGCATTCTCACTGGACATTCTTCTCCAAGTCAGCTACATCAGAAGTGAGCACTTATTTCCTATTGGCTTATAACTGCTTAGGTTGCCTTACTTAAGTGGTTGGCCCCATTGACTCTGTCTTTCCTCATATCGTAAATGACAGCAATTCCAAAATATAATAGATTTTTGTGGTCATTAGTTGCTTTCTTAAACAGTTCTGCAGTACCGCTGACCCTGCTCTCCTTGCGTTATCCTGCAAATATAACAATTACAAACTGACTTCTAAGAAATACCTGTGTGACAGCCTGTCACACTTTGGCTCCTATTGAACTTGAAGGCACCTATAGCTCTTTTGGATTAAAAGTGTGTATTACTGTTAAGCAAGAACTCCAGTATTTGTATAGTTGGATTTTTAAGCCTAATTTTAGGATTTTATTTTTATTCATGCCGAATGTCATCTTGTTTTTGCCTGTTGTGACTGAGGTTTGTTTTTTTTTAAATTAAATCTTGATTTGATCACCTGATAAATCATTATTATTATTATACCCAAATTCAAAAAGCATACCTTTGTAGGTTGACTAAAAAGAAGTCCGGTCAAACTGATCTTTTAATTCCTTTGAGAAGGTTATCAGATTGGCATGATGGTATAGAAGCAGTAAGTTTGATCTCAGCCGAATCATTTGGAATGTTTTCAGAGACAAGCAATTAGGTTAGTAAGGACTACAGAAATCATATCAAATTTGAAAAACCTGAGAATATTTACTCTGGAGAAAAATAGACTATTTTGGATATTCTGTAGGACCGTACTGAGTGAGCTGTGTTGATCAAAAGGAGAATTTATTGTTATCAAAGGAAGTTATGAAGGTTAGTATGAAAAATATAAAATGTTATTAGTGTTCAGGGGAACCCATTTAGGTTAGAAGGGGTAACGGCAGGGTATTTCCATTCTTGTGACCACGTAAATGAAGTGAGCCAAAAACCACAGTGGGAAATAAGCAAAGTAGGGTTAAGTTTTCATTAAAGGCTATGCCTTGCATTCACCACTCCTGTTGCCCTGGCAACTGGGCTCCCTCGAATACTAATGACATTATAATGAGAACAAAACACATGCAAATACAGTAAATAGTAATTAGAGGCAGAGCCATACATGGAGTAGTGAGCTCCACCTTAGGAAGGTCTGAGGAGGAGCTGGTGAAGGATTTGTCCTGAAGACAAAGAAAGAAAGGAAGGAAGGAAGGAAAGAAGGAAGGAAGGAAGGAAGGAAGGAAGGAAGGAAGGAAGGAAGGAGGGAAGGAAGGAGGGAAGAAAGGAAGGAAGGAAGGAGGGAAGGAAGGAAGGAAGGAAGGAAGGAAGGGAAAGAAAGAAAGAAAGAAAGAAAGAAAGAAAGAAAGAAAGAAAGAAAGAAAGAAAGAAAGGAAGGAAGGAAGGAAGGAAGGAAGGAAGGAAGAAAGCAGAAAGAAATAAGTGATGAAGGAAAGACTTGGTTGGGGTTATGCATAAAAGCGTTGAGCCTGCCTAGAGCACATTCTAACATTTGTCGCCTTCAAATGCCTGTTGTTTCTTCAAACAGAATTTAGTCAATGTCAGAAGCCAAGCAGCTGTACAACCACATTGTCTTAAACATTCTACCTGGTGGCATCACTGTATAGAAAGACTCAGCTGTATTTGCCTTAGGTTTGGAGTAATACAGCAGGCTGCTACTTGGAATGCCCTTTCTGCCCACACGGGGCAGGGCTGGGCCTGCTCAGACACGGTAGTAGGGCCAGAATGTGTAGCCAAAAGTCAGTCTTGGTGAAGAAAGAGACTGGATTCTGTGTTGCATCAGATGGGGCAGGTAGGAACAATGTGGGACTATATTTGGTTAATGCAAGGTGTAAGTGACTAAATAATACATGCTGTCTTTGTCACTGGAAATGTGTCAGAAGATGCTAGGTGACTGCTTCTCTCAGGGGTGATAGATAGGATTTTTAAAAAATATTTATTTATTTTTAGATAGAGGGGAAGAGAGGGAGAAAGAGAGGGAGAGAAAAATCTATGGGTGAGAGAAACCTTAATCAGTTGTCTCTCACATGTGCCCCAGCTGGGGACCTGGCCTACAACCTAGGCATGTGCCCTGGGAGTTGAACCGGTGATTTTTTGCTTTGCTGGACGATGCTCAAACAACTGAGCCACATTGGTCAGGGTGACAGATAGGACTTCTGATTTGCATGCATTATTAAACTCAAAGCCCATGAATCTGTGCTCAATTTTATTCTTTTCCCCCATTTCATTTTATTCAGACACTTCTTTTCTGTCTTTTCTATTTTTATTGTCACATGTTTCTGTAACTTTCTTGGAAATGTCTAGAAAATGTTATATTGCCTGCTTCACATTATCCCAATTCTTTGATTTGTTTTCTTGGGGTCAGCTAAACCATAGATTATTGATTAGAAATCTCTGGAAATAGCCATTGAGATTCACAGAGTTACTATTCTTTTTTCCTTTCTCAGTTAAAAAAAGAGTTTAAAAATTTTATAAGAAATGCATGTATGCTTTTGTAAAATTTGCATTAGTGTATAATTAAAAATTCAAGTGTTATAGATGTATATATATGGTAAAATATTTACATCCCGTTCATCTGCCTCTCACCCTCTGCCAGCTCCCAGTCTAAGCTTCTCCTCTGAAAAACCAGTGTTAACAGTTTGGGAAGTAAACTTCAAAATTTCTTGTTATGTACTTATATGTGTGGTTAACATCATTTTATTAATATCTCATACTTACTGAGTGATTGCTATGTGCCAGAAACTGACTTTTTTGTATATTAATTCATTTAATCCTTAGAACCTCCCTTCAAGGGACTTATGGAAGGGGAAAGAAGGCCAAGAGAAGTTAAGAAACTTGTCTGTTGTGACAAGCCAAACTTATATCCCAGGAAGCCTGATTTAGAGCTCATGCTTTCTCTCATCACATGAGCCTGCCTGCTCTGCAGGTAACATATAGTACATGTGTTTTCTTTTTCGATATATCTGCAGTCAGTCATTTCATATGATTATTCTTCGAGTAGTTTTTTTTAAGCATAATATTCAGAGGTCATTTCATATCAACAGCTTACCTCTTCCAGGTTTTTTTTTAATTGTTGCATTTTATCCCCTTGTTCAGATGTACCATAATTTAAGCATCCCTCTATTGATAGGCATTAATTTACTATTACAAATACTTTAAATCAATATTCATGCAATATAATTCTTATGTATACTTATATATTTCTGCAGAATAGGTAGTTCAAAATAGAATTGCTAAATGAGAGCATGCTCACTTTACATTTTGACAGATACAGCCAAACTGGCACATTACCATTACCTTCTTGAAATATTCTTTGCTTGGCACTGGGGACACTGACCTCTTGATTTCCATCTACCTTGTGATTGCTCCTTCTTGGCTTCCTCTGCTGGTTCCCCTTCATTTCCCAACAGCTCAACACTGGAGTGCCCAGGCCTTGATCTTGGGACTCCTTTTTTTTGTTTGTTTTTTGCTAATTACACTCACTCCCTATGAGATCTTATCCAGCTCCTTGGTTCTAAATACTATACATTCACCAGTGACTCTTGACTTTATATTTTTAGCACCTATCATGTCCCTAACTGTAGGCTTTTATATCGAGGGACTTAATTGACATTCCATTTGAATGTCTATTAGGCATATTTAACTCATTTTTTCTTAACCCTCAACCTGTCACTTTCATTTCTCAGGACAAGGACCTGGAGTGCCCCTTGACTCCTTTCTTTCTCTTGCGTTTCATGTTTAATCCTTTAGTACATTCTATTAACTCTATTCTCAAAATACATTCATAATCAACCCCTTCACACCATCTCCACTGCACCATATTAGCCCAAGCTGCCATCATTTCTTGCCTTGCTTATTGCTATAGCTTCCTAATTAGGGCTCACTTAAAAAATCTTGTCTCTAAACTGCAACTAAAGTGATCTTTTAAAAATGTGAGGGAGACTTCCAGTCAAAATGGCAGAGTAGCTGAACATGGCTTGCTTCCTTGCACAATCACATCAAAATTACAACTAGACTATAGAACAATCATTATTCAGAAATCAGGCTGAATGGAAGTCCTACAAGTTCAGAATTAAATAAGAAACCATATCGAGGCTGGTAGGAGAGGCAGAAATGCAGAACAGGCTAGTCCCACACTCACATGTGGTGGATAAAAATTGGGAGGGATACTTCAGGAGTTAGGGGTCCCAACCCCACATCAGTTTCCCAGTCCAGAGTTCCAGTGCCAGGAGGATAAATCTCCATAACATCTGGGTGTAAAAACCAGCGGGGATTGAGGCCGTGGAAGACAGAAACTTCTAGGGTTCCAGGCAGTTCCTCTTAAAGAGTGTATACAGACTCATTCCGTCTAAGTCCTAGTGTGGGGGCAGCAGATTGAAAGGCCTCAGAGACATACCAGGCAGAAATGAACTGTCTGGCATCAGGGCGAGAGTTAGGGGCCACTTTCTCTCAAACAGAAATGCTGGCCATTGTTCCTTTCCTGAGCCCTCCCAAACAGAGCCACAGAGCTGGCAGGCAGGTGCCATATCTGAGACTATATCAACCTGTCTATCACTGTTTTCCCCACCCTGGTGATTCCCTGAGGCCCTGCCCTAAGAACTTTTGGGCCCACCCAAGCTGTTTCTGGTGGCTTTTCCATATGATTGGATTGTCTTGGCCCATGCTTCAGATTTTCCTAATTCTCTCAAACAGGAAGCATTTGGCTTCAGCGAGCCCTGCACCTCTTACTAAGTTGCCCCAGGCTTGGTACTAACAGCAGCTGGCCTTGTTTCACAGCTTGGCCTTGCCTGGGAATTTCCAAGCCCAGCACAAGTAGCAGCCATCTATGGATTGTTTTGTAGCTTATGCTCTGTGACCCTGGACAGAACACAGGGGTGGCTGACGTTGGATGTGCCAACAGAAATTAAGGTTCAGCTATAAGAGGAGTGTGTACACAGTTCATATGGCAGGCACGCCTTGATTACCCAGCTTGGGTAATAGGGAGGCTATGCCACTGGACTCTACAGGACACCTACTACATTAGGCCACTCTACCTAGCTTGGGAGACATAGCAGCTCTACCTAATACATAGAAAAAAAACACAGAGAGGCTGACAAAATGAGGAGACAAAGAAACATGGCCCAAATGAAACAACAGATTAAAATTCTAGAAAAAGAACAAAATAAAATGGAGGTAAGCCATCTATCAGATACAAAATTCAAAACACTGGTTATAAGGATGTTCAAGGAACTTAGTGAGGACCTCAACAGCATAAAAACGATCGAGTCAGAAGTGAAGGATACATTAATTGAAATAAAGAACAATTTACAGGGAATCAACAGTGAAGTGGATAAAGCCAAGAATCAAATCAGTGATTTGGGATATAAGGAAGCTAAAAAACAACCTATCAGAACAGCAAGAAGAGAAGAGGATCAAAAAAAAGAAAAGAAAAAAGAAAAAAAGGATAGTGTAAGTAGCCTCTGGTACAACTTCAAGCATACCAACATGTTCATCATGGGGGTGATGGAAGGAGAGAGAGTAAGAATTCAAAAACCTGTTTGAAAAAATGACAGAAACCTTCCCTCACTTGGTGAAGGAAATAGAGATGCAAGTCCATGAAGTGGAGGGAGTCCCATGCAAGACGAATCCAAAGAGGTCCAGACCAAGACATATCATAATTAAAATGCCAAAGGTTAAAGACAAAGAGAGAATCTTAATAGCAGCAAGAGAAAAGTAGTTAATTACCTACAAAGGAGCTCCCATAAGAATGTCAGCTGATTTCTCAAAGACACTTCCTAGTGAGCATTAATTAGGAAGCGGGCTAGAAGGGAATGGCAAGCAATAGTCAATGTGATGAAAAGCAGGGACCTACATTAAAGGCTACTTTACCCAGCAAAGCTATCACTTAGAATCGAAGGACAGATAAAGAGCTTCCCAGACAAGAAAAAGCTAAGGGAGTACATCATTACTACCAAATCAGTATTATATAAAATGTTAAATGGTCTTCTTGAAGAAGATCAAAAATAGCAACAATAAAATGGCAATAAATACATATCTATCAACAATTGAATCAAAAAAGCAAAATAAATGAACAAGCAGAACAGAAACAGAATCATAAATTAAAAAAAAAAAAATGTTTTGATGGCTTCCAGATGGGAGGGGGACCAGGGAGATGGGTGCAAAAGGTGAAAGGACTAAGAAGTACAAGTAGGTAGTTACAGAATAGTCATGTAAATAGGGATGTGAAGTACAGCATAGGGAATAGTGTAGCTGAAGAACATATATGCATGACCCATGGACATGGACAATGGTGTTGGGATTGCCTGAGGGAAGTGGGGGCTTGGTGGAGGGCAGCAAAGGGGGAAAAATTAGGACAACTGTAATAGCGTAAGCAATGAAACATAATTTAAAAAATGTGGGTACAGTCATATAACTCTGACTCCCACCCTACAATGACTTCCAGTTTTCGTCTGAGTAAAATGCAAAGCTTTGATCATAACTTCCAGACCTAAATGATTCCTGTCCCCTTTCCTCTCTAATCTTAGCTTAATATCATTCTTCAGCTCCTTCAACTCAGCTTCAGCTGTACTAATATCCCAGCTCTTTCTGCCTTCGGACTTTGGCACCTCCCATTATTCCCTTAGCTTTCTGACCTGCTCCCTTACTTCCTTCAGATCTTTACCCACCTTATCAGAGAGTTCCTACCTGCTCTCCACTCATGTAAAATGGCATCTTCTTAACCTTATGACTTTCAATGCCCCTTACCCTAATTTATTTTTATTGCACTTAAAACCACTTGCTCAATATACAGGGTCTGGCAGAAGTTAAGGCTTACTTGAGTGTGGTTGGTAGAGTAATAATACGGGTGTAATAATTTATAGTTTTAATTTGAACATTTCACCTAAAATGTCATATGGCATGCTTAAGTGTGATATTGTTATGTTACAGAATTATGTGCTTATGATTTTGTAATAAAAGCTTTTGTAATAAAGAAGAGTTGCTTCTTATGCTGGATCCTGTATTTAGTGATTTGTTGTCTTCTCTGCCCTGCCCACTGTTCTCTAGAGCGCAGGCTCCAGAAGGGCAAGAACTTTTGTTTGTTTTGGTCACTGCTGTATTCCTAGGGCCTGATATAACACATTGCATGGAATAGGTGCTAATAACATTTAATGAATGAATGAATGAATGAATGAGAACATTGACCAAATTTCTCTCCAGACTGTAGCAATTTATCCTCCTATCAAAAAGTACACGAGTGTGCCCATTTTCTCATACTCTCTATAAAACTGGATATTACTGATCTTTAAAATTTTTTTCATTCTGAAAGAAGAAAATGATATATTATTTGCATTTGCCTCATTACACTGTTGTTGAGCATATTTTCATATGCTTATTGGTCACTGGTATTTCTTTTAGGAATTTCCTGTTTATGCCCTTTGTTTTACTGTAGAGTTGTTTATCTTTGTAGTATTGATTTGTAGGAGTATCTTATATATTATGACTATCAATCCTTCATTTCCTATACATATTGCAAATATTTTTTCCAAGACTGTCATTTCTCTTTTAACTTTGTTAATAGTATTGTTTGTCATATACAAGTTTTTAATTTTTAATAAATCTGCCAGTCTTTTGCTTTAAGGCTTTTGTGTTGGGTTTGCTCAGGAAATCATTCCTAACTTCAAATTATGAAAATATTTTCTTGTATTTTTCTCTAGACCTTTATTATTTTATTATTTTATATTTTAGTGCTTTAATCCACCTGGAATTTATTTTGGAGATTGTGTGATCTGATAATGTAGTTTATTTTATTTAATGCTGAGACAGTTGGCTTTATGTTTATTATTGACTCATCTATTCTTCCATCAATGATCCAAAATTTTCCTTTTATCTTTTATTAAATTTCAATATATAAGTGAGTCTATTTCCAGACTCCATACTCTCATTCCTGATCTATTTTTCCTTTCTGTTACAGTTAATGATTTTAGCTATTACTAATGCTCTTTAGTTGATTTTGATATCTGACAACGCTACCATTCATTAGTCTTTCTAAAAAATTAACTACCTCCCTGTATTTTCTTTTTAAGATAATTTTAGAATCACTTTACAAGGTTTATTAAAAACATGGATTTTTTTTCATGTCCTACAGTAAAGACGTAGACTTTTCTTGACATAATGGTAGGTATTTTCTTGGATTTTTGACGATTTTTATTCATACCAGAAATGATATATTTTATCTTTATGATTTTTAATTGATTATTTCTACATTTGTAAAATTATTGATTTTTATCCATTGATCTTTTTTCTGGCCACTCTCTCGAACGCTTATTTATTACTTTTTCTGTTGATTTTTAGATTAAACAAACAATGAAATCATATGCCATTTTATCTTTTATAAGAAATTTCTCTAGGCAGTGAGCTGGGACACCTGTAGAGCTCCCCTTGTTATGTCTCTGAGAGATCACTGTCCTTCACTGCCTGTGACCAATATCTGAAAAACCCCGATATCATATATTTTTGTTTAGTTTTCTAGCTGTTTAAACTGTCTCATCTCTATTATTTTTATATGGCTAGAAGACCAAATAAACACTTACAAGAATGAAAAATTTGCGGGGGTACCAGTGTGTCACCCCATTATGTAAAGTGAAATTTAATACATACAGATTTTAGGCTAATGCGTTATTAGACATATGATCATAAATTCGAGTAGTCTGTTTCCATTCCTACGCTTGGAAATGCAGCTGTGAGAGAATATGATTATTTCATGGAAATGAAGGAAATGAGGTATTAAAGGAAGAGCCCCTAAGATTTGTAGCATAGGTGAGGTGGTGTGCTTCTGCTTCTGCTCCTGCTATTGGGTGGTGTCTCCCCAGCCTTCACACAGCCCCTACCTGAGGCAAAGGCAACAAACTTCCTTCTTCTGAGACTTGCTAATGTCAAGCTGTGGGAAGCATGAGTTCTGATGGAAGATACAGAAGAAGAGGGCATTTATTTTAAGAGCCTCAAACATGCACAGGCTTGGAGTGGAAATGAAAATTAGGGCAGAGATTGTGACTCATTCTGGGAAATATGTCAGGAAACTTTTGTTACATTAATAACAAAGGTTGAGTGGATAACATCCTCCCTGTCTCCTTCTTCCCTTTCCCTCTTCTCTGCCAACAGTGTGGGTTTGCCATGCGTCTGGCATCAAACCAAGATGTGGTTACTGGATGCTCTTTTTGCACAAGTAGCATGACCAGTAAAGTCTTCTATCTCACATTCTCTAGACCCCATGATAAAAAGCAGAGATTGTATTACCATGCAGCATTCTCTAAAATCTGTAGTACCTCCTTTCCCATTTTTGTTCAAAGTCCTTTTGGTTTCCAGCAGCAACCATGAGAATATGCCCTGGTGTTTTCAGGCTGGAACGGCTTCTGAAGCACTGGCCTACCTCTGTCCTACCTCAGCTGTTTCTCTGGGCAAGCGGATTTTGGGCTTTTAGCTTCCAGATCCAGAACTGGGGGAGAATGAGTTTCTGTCATTTTAAGCCGCCCATTTTATGGTTCTGCGGATGGCACCCACGTCAGGAAGGCCTTTTTTCTCACTTCCCCTTTCCTTCTTCCTGCCCTCATAGCAGAATCCTTCTCTGAGTAGAATTGCTGAAGCTCAGGCATCCTTTATTTCACAAAAAGTGGGAAAGTTAATAAATTACTTGTACTGCTTTGCAAGAATAATGCTTTGATATCAAAGTGACAGCTTGCTACCCTGATAATTTTCTACTGTCAGACTATCAAATTTCTTTCAATTTACTTCATTAAGTACAAATTACTTTAATACTCTTAAGTCTCTTAAAGCATTCTCTTATAACAGATAATATTATAAAGAAAGAGCAATAATTTATTTAGGAAAGGAATAAGACTTGGAGTAACATTCAGGCCAGAAATCAGCATGGGAAAGGTCAGAGCCTGAGTCATCTGTATGTTTCCTTCCTTATTTTCTCTATGATATTGGAAAAGCAACGATAAACCTTTGAGAACATTTCAACTAGAGCAAAAAATATGGTAAATGTCTGCAAACCTAAATTGGAAGTAGAAACAAAGAGAGCTGGCTCCCCATATCTCCTTCAGTCAGTCATAGTGTCCATCGGCCATTCCTTAGGCACAAATAAGCAGCAATGCCCTGGGAAACAAAACTGAATTGTTTAATATAATAAAAAGTATGAGGGCGCACAGAGGTCCTACATCTGAGAACTGAAAATTGAAAAATCAAAATGGGCAAGGTGGAAAACCTGAAAACCAAACATTATTAAAAATTGAAAGGGAAAAAAGAATGAAATCCCACAAATGCTGAAAAGTGAAACCTACCATTGTAGAGCTATCTGTTGAAAGTGTTAATAAAGAAAATGGAACCAGTGTGATCTAAATTACCTTTGATGCTATGGTTCCAAGAAAGAGAAGGGATTACCATCATTTAAACTGTAACCATGTTTAAAAACTTGGGTGAAATAAACAGGCTGTGTAAGTACCCGTGTTTACATATGCATGCGTGCTTCTCCCCAGATAAAGTCTCTAAAAGGCCCACTAACCTTTTCTGGCCTGAAAAATAGCCGAGTTTCTTCTGTTCCTTATTCCTTAGGGCCACTGGCTTCGCTGTGCTTTGACCGACGTTCAGAGAAGGGGAGAGGCGTGTGTTCTGCTCATCTAGGAAGTGGAGAGGGGCTGGAGGTAGTCCTGCCAGGAAAAGAGAACAGGACTATTGTAAGAAAACCAACTTTTTATACGAAGGAGCATAGTGCTAGGATTCCCAGCATATCTTTATTGAATGGGATTGAAAATTGAGGCCTTAAGTAGCATAAAACAATGTCCACTTTAAAAAAACAAAGTGAAGGTATGCTGTAATTAGGTTGTGACTGAGGAAAGAAGTATTGGCTTTGTCTTGGTTTAACAACTAGATGGTTAGTTTAAAAAGGACAGGAAATAAAAACAAAAATTAATGTATGTAAGAACGTTTTATGGCTCTTAGAATAATATTGATTGCAGAAAGTGGAAGGAATGCTTTAGTGAATTTCCCTTACTCAGTCCCTCTAGCACAGTCTTACCTTTTCTTTCATGGGTGGTACCTTTATTTTACATTATTTTATTTAATTTTTACAAGAAAAAAATACATGTTCATTGTAAAAATTCTAACATTGTAATATAAAAATACAGATGAAAATATTTTCTTCCCTCTCCTCTGACTCAGTTCTCTAGTGTTTTTCCTGCACATATAAAAATATGTATATACATTTAAAATACATGTACATAGATGAGATTATTGTTCTGTAACTTCGAGTTTCTACTTAACATTACATCATGGGTCTTTCTTTGTGAGCATATGTAGAACTATATCATTATTTCTAATAGTTGTGTAGTATTCTATTGAATGGATGATTTAAACTTGTTTAATAGAACGCTTATTGATGAAGAATAACTCCGTAGTTATTCTCATAGTTATCCCTGTAACTTTAGACAGTATAGTTTTACTTACTGATTTTTCATCTTTGAACAAGAACTGTTGATTTCTGCTGTGGTAGATGAGGAACTTAGTGTATGTACACTGTCTCTCACATTCCTTCCTGTGCCTCCCTCTGTTTTTTAAATTAATAATTATATTATTATTTTTATATCATCAAGATTTATCATATTTAGATTCTGTTCAGTAACTAAAATTAGTCCTCTGCTTTGTAGGTTGATTAGAAATGTAAACCTAATAAAAATATGTAATATGTATGCTAATGTAAACAAGATTCACTTCTATTGTGATAGAAGGCAGTATAACCCTCTGATATACTGCTGCTCAGGAGAGAATATTTCCAGTCAAAATCCTACAGATTCTCTTTTATTTCATACCACAGACATGCTAAGAAAGCTCTTTTAAACTGGGAAGAACCAGAAAATCTCCAATCAAGTACCAATGGTCACAACATTCTTAGGTGTTTTAATTCCCAGCTAGTGAACAAATGTGTTTAGCAGGTATTCACATGTTAGTTCACAAAGATAAAAGCTATAATCAATACTACCAAAAAAAAAAAAGCAAAAAGCAATACTTCAAGACCAAGGAAAATCAGAGATCTACATCAAAGATGAAATACCGCTTGTATGTTGTATCTTTACTTTCACTTTTGGGTTTTTGGTTTCTTCAGTTTTGGGTCTCTTGAGTTTTTGCCTAAGTGAGTCAAAGGCCAGCACTTACCCCTGAATTACTTTGACTGGATCTGGTCACTCTTGATGTTGACTCAGAGGCATCCGAGTTAGCCTTGGCCAGGGTCCACACGTGCATTTAGAAGGTATAACATTATAAGAAATTGAAACCATAGTGAGATTGCATGGGTACTGGGAGTGGGCATGAGGAGGAGACATAGTACCATATTCAGCATTGTGTTCTGCAGCATCTCGAAATCCTTAACAATTACTTTCCTACACCCTCTAATGTCGACATTTTAAAAACTGAACCGAGATTAGTTTTATATCTGATCTACTCAGTGTAAGCTTTGCTTTTCAGCAGCAGTTTTTACTTTTTTTTTTTTCTTTTGTTTTGATTAATGAACTTTGGGCAGCTACTGGTAGTTTTGGTTTGGTTGTTCACCAAGGGGCAAGAACAGCTCCTAGAGATCTCTGGCCTAGGTTTGGCCTCTTCCTCAGGATTCCCTGAAGGTCCTGTTTGCTTAGTGCCAGCAGGAATTTAGAAACTTCCACTTGTCTTAATTCCGCCCCAGTGGTCTTGCCAAGCCTATCCTGCAGCTGATGATTCTAGACAGTTAACTTGAGTTTAAGTCCCATCTGCAATACTTAATTACAAGGCAGAGCTGAGGCCCTTAGACAGCCACCCAATTATTTTAGATAACAGCGTTTTTCTAGAGAAGATTGTTGAAAACTTATTAAAACCCAACAATGGAAGTCCTATGGTTACTTGCGTAGTTGGATTCCAGCAGGCATAACATAGCTCCCTGGGTGGCATAGCCCATGACAGCTTGTGAGAAAGCAGACTCAAACATGTTTTGTTAGGAAATCCTTAGATCTTCATCCAGTATGCAGTCAGCACTAACTAGAAAACCTGCTTATCTCTCTAGGGTTCTCTAAAGCCTTCAGGACATTTTCTCCCTAGAAGTTCAAGATTGGAATGTATTGCAGCAATGTGATGGCCTGGAGGCATATGTGCAGAGAGCAATGAATGAAGTATTCATTTAACATAAAATATTATTTATTTATGGGCACAAAAGGAGTTTGTACACTAAAAAAGTAAGTTTCCTTCCTAACCCTCCCATCTTCTTTGCCCAAACAAACCTTCAGAGATCACCACCAATACCAGTGGTTTTAATGTCCCTTCAGGTATATTCAGTGCACATACAAGCATATGCATTTAAGTTTAAACAAATGGTAACATAATATACATATGTACGTACTGTTCTGCACATCTTTTCCTTTTACTTAATGACCTATCTTGATTATTATTCCTTATCAGTAGTAATAGAACTTATTTTTATGCCTGTGTAGCATTCCATTATTTGATATACCATAATTTATTTAACCAATCGTCACTTACAGGCATTTAGGTTATTTCCAATATTGTGTTATGAAAATAATACCTTAATACATATCATTGCATGAATTCTATTTCCTAATGTTCAACTGTATCTGTTAGATAAATTCCTGGAAGTAGTATTTCTGTGCCTTTTTTTTTTATTCTAAATTTATAGTATCTAGCCTTTGGATACAGATAAAACAGTAAATCAGCAAAAACAATGCAGATGATACATGAAAGTATTGCTACTATAAACCAGGAATCTGTCCTATATCCATAATTTAATGCAGTTTGGACAACTTCGCAGTTTGGACGGTGGCCTCCTGCAGGAGGCCTCCGGTTTCGCTGCACTCAGCTGCGCACGAGGCGCATGCACACCAAACCAGTCCTCCTAACAGGAGGAAGTAGGAGGACTGTAATCAGCTTTACCTGATTACATCCACTCTCCTGAAGTTAATTCTCAGACCTTGAATGAATATATTTTGGGATAGTGCATTTTTAATTTGCATAGGTATTGCCAACTTGCTCTTCAGGGAGGTAATACTGATTTAAACTACTCTGCCCCTGGCAATGTATGAGAGGGCCTGCCTTTTTTATCCACATCTTTGTCTGCACAGTGTATTTTGTGCTCTTTGAGCTTTGCCAATCTGATAAGTAAAAAAAATGGTATCAGATAACTTTAATTTGCATTTTTATGGGTAACATTGAACATATTTTTATGTGATTAATATCCATGTGTACTTCCTCTTTAGTGACCTATCTGTTTATATTCTTTGTTCATTTTCTTATTGGGTTGTTGGCCTTTTTCTTATTGATTTGTTGGAACTATTCATATATTGAGGAAATTAAAGCTATTTATATATTGATAAAATTAGTCCTTTTCTATAATATGAGCTACAAATAATTTTTTCACTTTGATGTTTGTCTTTTGACAATATGATGTTAAGAATATTTTCCTAGGGTGGAACTTATCAGTATTTTATCATGAATTTTGAGGTTTTTATTTACTTTTAAAATATCTTTTTAATACTATATATATTTATATTCTACAGTGTTTTAATCTAGTATATTTATGGTGTTGTTTTCTCATTTAAATCTTTATTCCTTATTTTGGTATAAGGTGAGGGGCATTCTATGTAGATAACAGGGAGTTTTGATTGTTAGGAAGTAGTTTCTTTTTGTTAGTGGTGTCTGGATTATAGCCCTTTCTGCTAGCTTCTCTTCTAATAGACACTGTCAGAAGCAACCTGCTCTGTGGTGGAGGGCTGCAAGGATTCATGATGGTTGAAATTTAGTTGGACATGGGACAATGACAGTTTTAAGTTATGAGATTATGGGAACTACAAAAGACTGGGTCAAGTCTGGGCAAATGGCCAGAAAGTAGAGTTTGAATAGGTAGTGAAGACCACTTACACAGCGGTCTCAGCACATCACTGGCGTAAGATGAGTATCCACAGAGGTGAGCACACGGAGTGCTCTAAGTGAGCCATGGAGTTCCTGCAGGTTAGGAGTTGTCCCTGGCCTTTTCTCCCAAGGCAGCTGCAGAGTACTAGGTTGACTTTGTTCTCAGAGTTCAAAAGAACTCCAGTGAATATAGTGCAGTGGTTCTCCACTCTGGCTGCTGCATTAGCATCTACTGGAAGATTCTGAGTTCACTGGTCTAAGGGAGGAACTTAAGCAATAGCATTTTGCAGACTCCCCAGGTTCTTCTGATGCGCAGCTGGGTTGAGAACCATAGTTTCATGCAATCAGCTTGCAGTCCCTTCGATTAGGGATTGCCAAGCAAGCTGCCTTCATGCTTCCAAATGTGTACAGAAATCACCTGGGATCTTGTTAAATACAGGTTCCAATTCAGCAGGCTTGGGGTGGGGCCTGAGATTTTGCCTGTCTAACAAGCTCCCACCCAGATGACTCTGAGGCTGCTTGTCCCTAGACCACACTTCAGTGACTTGAGCATGTTACTTGATGTGCAAATCACTGGCTTACACCAGCCTGTGAGATCTACAGTAAGCATTTTTTCTGCCATGATCCTGCTCTCTGGCAGAATTTGCTTAGTGTAGCCAAAGAACACTGGGGTCAAGAGGCCTGCTTTGCACTTCCAGCCCTGCCCCTAATTAGCTGTAAGACAAGTCTCTTAGAAGTGCTTCTGTCCTTCACCCTCTGATCTCTGAAATGGGAGGGTTGAACTGGGTAAACTGTAAGTATCCTTTTGTTTCTGCCTCCTCCCATACAGGTCCAGGGTGTTTTCAGACTCCATGGGGACCATGTTTTACGTGAAATGTCAGTCTGGACTCTGTACTAAGGGCCCTGATTTGCCTTAGAGGCCTTCCTTCCCCCAGGGGATGGGCTTAGGCCCTGAATTTAGTACTGGCTGGAGGAAATGAAACTGACCAATGAAAAAAAAAATTAAAGATTTTATGTTAAATTGTAAGCTATAGTAAGTACAAAACAAATTCAAGGAAGCAAGAGTGGCACATTTACTGGCATAGTCAGGGGAGAAATGAGTTAAATTTTGTTTACTCTCCTTGATGGCCTAAAGTGCTGGGTCAGGGTGGTGGTTCTTATGCTTTTACATTTGTTGTCTTTAAAAAAGTATTCTTCAACAATGAAAAACAAAACATATTTTTCTGTCTTAAACAGATCTAGGGGAAAGACGTCCTTTTGTGGAAGTAAATGTTTGAAGAGAAACTAAAATGCTATAAACTCTTCTTTTTCCTTTTTTTAAAAAAGACTTTATTAATTAATTAATTAATTTATTTATTTATTTGAGAGAGTGGAAGGGAGGGAGAGAAACTTCAACGGACAAAAGAGAGATAGGTGTGTTGTCTCTCGCATGCCCCCAACTAGGGACCTGGCCTGCAACCCAGGCATATGCCCTGACTGGGAATCCAACTGGCGACATTTTTGCAGACTTTCAGTTTGCAGATCGATGCTCAATGCACTGAGCCACACAAACCAGGGCTCTTCTTTCCCTATACATAATTTTTCAAGGCTAATCTTGACTTTTAAGAGATTGATACTGAAAAAAAAAATCACTAGAACCAAATATAGGAGGAATCAAAATTCCTTGTGCGCTTCCTTATAGACACTAATAAATAGTATCAGAAATGACCTAAAATGAAATTAAAATTTCTCAAATTATAAATAATACTAAAGATGATCTCTCTCTCTACCTTAACTCATTGGAAAGAGGCCAGATAATTTGCTTAGATTTTATAATATAGGTACATAGGAAATTTTAACTCAACTCTTTTGATGTCAAAGGAGATGTATTTTGCATTGTAAATAGAGTTTTATTAAACCATAGCTTCCCTTAAGAAAAGGTTGTATGACCGGTGTTTAGGTATAGAAAAATATGAAAGAAAACAGTTACCCTCATTTGATGAATTATATTCAGTATACACAATTTAGCTCTAACTGTTCTCTGAATATCTCAAAGAGGTTTTTTTTCCTGTATTGTTTGATTATTTTTAAATTGAAGACTTGTCAGTACCTTTTCTCAGAAACACATAGCATTATGTTTTATTGTATTTGCTAAATCTTTATATAATCAACTATTGATTATCTGTCATAACAAGAGTGATAATATAGAGTAGCAAATCTTCTAGTTTTAAACTAATAAACACAACATATGCCATTTTATAGAAAGTATATTTTGGTTCCAAGTGACAGAAAGCCCAACCCAAATTGGATGAAGCAAAGAAGGGAGTTTTGGGGGCCATGCAATTGAAAACTTGAACAGCCGAGCTAGCTTCAGATACAGTTGGTTTAAACAGCATAATCAGGACCTGGTCTCTCTGCATCTCATGCCCTTGCTTCCCTTTGTGCTGGCTTCATTCTCAGGCTCCATTTAATTACCGGGTTGCTGCCAACACTGCCAGGGTTTTATTTTTATGGTTCAAACCCAGTAGAAATGAGAACAGCCTCATCCTCCTCCCCTGCCCCTCAAAGTCCTGAATCATGTCCCATTGGCTGTGATTGGATCATTTGCCCTCTGAGGCCAGCGGGACTGGTGCCCTGATTGCCCCGCTCAGAGCCCTTTGACTGTTCCTGGGGGGCTGGAGGCCATGTTCACATTGACGGGGAAGGAGGGGATGATTCCTTAGAGGAAAACTGGCTACTGTCCAAAAAGAAGGAAGAATGGATACTTGATGTAAAAAGCATCAACAACAAAAGCGACATACCTCTGTCTCCATTTAAGCCAATACTCAGAGTCATTTACATGTGTAAATACAAAGATCTTTGTGGTAGATGACCGTCAGGGGGATGTACTTTGTGGTTGGATCATATAGAACTGGAATTAAAAGGCAGAGCCTTAATGAAATAATGGGAGATTGTATAGTATTGTATACCTGATTGCTTACCTTACAGGCAGGAAGGATATTCAAAATGTTTAAGAATCTGTGGCAGTGGCATGAGCCAGTCAGAATGAGTTGGGCCCAGCCTATCAGATCTGGTGCTGACCACCACCAGCCGTCAGGGCCCAGCTATTTGGAAGGGATTGCAAAGGTCTTGCCATATTTCTCAAAAAATATAGTGTCTATATTATTTTCTTAGGGTTACCATTACAAAGTATCATAAACAGGGTGGCTTAAAACTCAGAAGTTTATTTTCTTCATAGTTCCTGAGGTTGGAAGTCAGAAATCAAGGTGTCTTCAGGGCCATGTTCTCTCCACAGGCTCTAGGGAAGAATCCTTTCCTGCCTCTTCTGGCTTCTGCCTGTTGTTGATGGCAATCCTTGTCATTCTCTGGCTTGTAGATACAGCACTGTTATCTCTGACTGCCTTCCTGTGGCCTTCTCCCCTGCGTGTCTGTGTCTCTGTAGCCAAATTTCTCTATTCTTTTAAGGACACCAGTCATATTGGATTTAGAGTCTCCTCTATTCCAATATGATCGTAATCTTAACTTGATTCCATCTGCACAGACCCTATTTCCAAATAAGGTCACATTCATGGGTTCTAGGGAAACATGAATTTTGGTGGGACACTATTCAATCTAGTATAGTTACCTAAAATCAAATGCTCTTGCATAGTTGGCATGACACAAATTTTAAAAAGTATTCAGTATTAAACTGCTCACAAACACTACAATTTTTTCTTTTCTTATAGTTAAAAACTGGATTTTTGAATCTTAGTATAAATATTTAAATGAATTATAAAATTTTTAGTTGAAATGCTATTCTGTAATTTTTTTACTGGGTCCAATTAAGTAACCACATCTTTTTTATTCATAATTATTTTTATGTTAGTGTGGCAATTTGGTGAAAAATTGATAATTTTCATTAATATGGGAGTGTGTTTGTGTATGAGGAGGTATTACATTTTTATATATGGCTTTATTGAATTCAAATAAGTTTAGCCTAAAAAAAATAGAACTGACCACAATTAAATGAACATTATCCACTAGCATAGTTAAGAGCAAATATAAGAAACAGGAGAGAAATGCAACTGCTGAAGGGCTTGGATATTATATCTTTCAAGGAACATTTGAAAATTGTGGTAATTGTCTTCCACTCTTTGAAGAATGGCTCTGTGGAAAAGAGTTTAGATTCTAGTGGGAAGAACTAGGACCAGTAAATTAAGGTTAAAGGGGAACAATCCAATGCAATGTAACACAAAACTGTCCCAATGTACAATGTACCATGTACAAAATGGAGGTGGTGGTGGTGGAAGGGAGTAAAATGCAGGTTTTGGAAGTGCCCAGGCACGTGCTGTGTAATTACCTCCCTGGGATATTTTAGTGGAGATCTTGCTTGATTAAGAAATTGAAATGGAAGGTCTCTCATTCAAGGTCTGTTGCAAGGTGTCCTAAAATCTCTCTTTTTATATATGTCATGAAAATCAATATTACTTATGTTACAAGATAGTTCTATAAGTTTATATGCTTTTTAACAGCTGTGAACCTGAAGTGTTGCTCTGTGACTTCTGTGCTAAGCAGTGTTTAGGAAAAAAATGGGGGGAGAGGGTGGATTTAATCTAAAGAAGAAGTATCAATAGGTGAGAAAGGTAGGGAATTAAAACTTCTATTTATTGGATGAGTTTATCCGTATTATCTCATTTCATTTAATATACTTAGTTTTTCATTGCATAGTTTGGAACTTATGAGTAGCGATAGTTCTTAGAATGATGAATTCTTAAAATAACTGACATTTTCTTATGTATTTTTTGGTGATGGAACACAGGACTGTTCTGATGGATACATGTGCAAAACGCATTTTCAAATTAAAAGTGGGACAGTGGTGTCACATCCAGGGACATCTGGCCATGTACAGATGGGTCTTCCCATGGAGGTGAGTGATTTAACATGCCATGTTCTCCTTTTCAGTCTTTGTGAAGTATAAATTCAAAACGTAAATCTTCCCATGGAGGTGAGTGATTTAACATGTCATGTTCTCCTTTTCAGCCTTTGTGAAGTATAAATTTAAAAATGTAAATCTGTTAAATGTATACTTAAAAAAATTAACTGCCATTGGATCCCAGGCCTGCTGTTCAGGGAAAGGGAACATCATTTGTCAGGAGGTATTCTATTTTAAAATATTTTAATTTAATTTTACTTTTGAATTTTAAGTTATTGAATTTATTGGAGTGACATTAGTTAAAATTACATAGGATACAGGTGTCCAATTCTATATTACATCATCTTTACATTGCCTCCCTCCCCTCCAACAGTTGTCAGTCTGTTTTCTGTATCTAAGAGTCTGTTTCTGATTTATTTGTTAGTTTATTTTATTCATTAGATTCCACATATAAGTGAAATTATACAATGCTTGTCTTTCTCTGTCTGGCTTATGTCACTTAGCCTACTACTCCCCAGGTCCATCCATGCTGTTGCAAAAGGTAAGACTTCCTTCTTTTTTACTTCTATAAAATTGAAAGCAGAAATCGTGGTAAAGCTGATATTTTTCCTGGGAAATCACCCAGGATAATACAGACCTATCCCTCTGCAGTTTAATACCTGGCTGGAGACCTGTTGGCCTAGTTTGCCTTTAACTCTTTTCCACTATGCTCTTTAAAATACACTAGATCTAGGTCTCATTTTGTAGGGGACTTTAACCTTGACTTGAAAATCTTGCTAAATTAAATTTTAATATAGTGATAATGGCTTAGTGGTTTTCTGAGATATTTTCAATTTAATTTTTTTCAAAATGTAAATAACCTTACTGTACTGGTTGTTATTAATAAAATTTTTATATATCAATTGTAAGAGTAAACAATAGAGAAATATATAAAAAGAGTACAAAGCTCCCATATATCCTTCAATTGGAGGTAACCACTATTAATATTTTAATAAATACTCATCCACACATTTCTCTCATGTATACACATACATACTTGTGTTTTGTAATGAACATTTATATTGTGGATATCTTTCCATGTCAGTAAATGTAGAATTCCATAGTTCTATTTTTATGGTTCCACTACTTCCCATCCTGTAGATGCAGCATAATTATGTGGAGTCTATATTGAAATAAAATGCTTGGATTCTAAAATGGAATTTTGGGGCTTCCTTGCTTCATCACAAAGGAAGAAATCACTTAAAGTTCCTTAGCATTCTGAGTATCCTGGGGAAATGGGTGAGGAAACTTGTTTTGTGAAGGAGGAGCTTCCTCTCAGGGTCTATTAAACCAGGTCCAGTTGGCAACCTGGCACTGGCCCCCTCTGCCTGTGTATGACACTGGCCTGGAAGTAACTATAACCAATATAATTTGGTTTGCAAGTTATTCTTGAGGGCATTGTGCTTGGTCATAAATTAAGGGCCCCCAGGGAGTACTCAAATCTTGATTACTGCTTTATGGTTTGAATAACCAACACCAAATCTGAAGCCAGGCATGTTAGGAAGCTTTTCAGTTCATTATATAATAACTTTAAAAATGCACATGGAAATCATTGTTTAAAAGATGAATTACCAGCTTTTGCCTAACAAGTTGGCAGATATTTGAAAAGCACTAAATTAAAAAGTGGTGTTGACAGTGTGAGGGAATCGACACTTTCTGGTTGATGTTTTTAATTTCACAAAGTTTAAAGATGTGCACATACTATGAACAATCTATTCCAAATCTAGGAATTTAGCTTCATAACATATAAATTTATCCAACATTTTTTATTTTCAACACTTCCCAATGAATTTCAAACATAGGAAAAAATTGAAAGAATTTTGCAGTGAACATTTATGTACTCATCACCTAAACTCTACCATTAACATTTTGCTCTTCTTGCTTTGTTATATATCTATCCCTCTATTTGTTTATCAATACACCTTTTTTGATGCAAAAACTTTTACAACAAAGTAAATTGCACGTGAATATTTACAGCTGGTGATTTTAGTTGACTACAAGCTCAAGATAAGTGAAAAGAATGAATGCCATGGATGTAGGAAAACTAGCTGGAGCCCAAGCTATGTTAAATAAAGCGTAAGTGGGTTCCCAGTATGGTCTGGGGGGGAGCTCTGGTGAGGGTGTCCCAGAAATACTTTCAGGGGGCCTACAATATTTTTATAATAATAAGATGTTTTTTACTCTCATTCTCCCTCAGTGTTCCCACCTACCTGTTATATTGTGATACAATGAATGCAGAAATAGGTACAAGAACCCAGCAGTCTTCTATTAAACCGGACATTAAAAAGATTTACACAATGGAATTCTACTCATCCATAAAAAAGAATAAAATTTTACCCTTTGCGACAATATGGATGGACCTAGAGAACATTATAATGCTAAGAGAAATAAGCCAGTCAGAGCAAGACAAATACCATATGATTTCACTCATATGTGCTATCTAATGAACAAACTGAACTAACATTCAAAATAGAGACAGACTCATAGATGGAAAGCAGATGACAGCTTAGTGGCAGGGGGAGGTTAGGGAGGAGAGGGACTGAGCAAAAAGAATAAAGGACCCATGGACATGGACAACAGTGTGGTGATTGCTGGGGGGACAAGGGTATAAGGGGACTAACTGGTAATGAGAAAATATAATGAAGATTAACTTAAAAATATGGAAAAAATAAATCACACACACAGATCAAGTATTAGAAGGTTGTACATTTCTACTGGGAATTAAAAATATTATTTTATAAATAGTTTATTTTCACATATCAATTTTTACCTGAATAAATGCAGTATGTGAATTGGAAGCAGGATCATTTGCAAATTATACAATTATTAAAATATTTATAAAACTAAAAAAAATTTTCAAAAATGTAAAACACTGTGACTTTTTTAATAATTTATGTTGTTTTGGAAACAAATTGACACATATTTTTAAATGAATTAACAAATATTTAAAAATTTTTCAATTTTAATTTCTAATACAGTGAATATCAGTAGACATAACTGTCCTAAATAAAAGCCCATTGGAATCCTCAGTGAATTTTACAAGTGTAAAGGGGTTCTGAGACCAAAAAGTTTGAGAACCACTGACCTAGATCAACTAAATATTACATTGTTACATATGAAGAACATTGATAACTAGAATATATAATAAATGAGTACATAAAAAATAGCTTAAAATAAATTATAAATAGAAATCATCCATAGAGAGAAGCATGCCAAGGGCCATGGTGGGCTTGGAAACATATTTTTATGAGGGATATTTGAGAGTTCTGGGGATTTTCAACTAGAGCTGAACACCTAGGAAAATTAGTTGTCTTCAGATATATCTAGAAATATTTCCTGTGGAAGAGAGAGAGTAGACTTAATTTGTTTCCAAGGATAGAACTAGTTCATGTCTGGAAATTATTTTGGACATTTCTCTCTAATGTTTAGAGTTGTCCACAATGAAAGCAGACTGTTGTAAAGTTGTGAGCTCCCTCTACTTTTGTGGGGTGTTCAGCTACAGAGTAGATAATCCTCTCTGCAGAACAGTGGTCACCAGGTGAAATGCGTGGATGCTTAAAGCCTGAGGCAGATGACGAGGAAGTGAAGTGAACCAGTGGGAAGTGGTGGGGGCCGTGGAGAAGTGGAGAGGGCACGACTCCTTCAAAGGGGCACTAGGCATGCGGCTCCAGGTGGATTTTCAAGAAAAGACAGTGATCTGGATTTTTGTGTGTTGGCTTAATTTGAAAAAAATCTGTACAGGCCAAATAGACTATATTTCTGGGCTTTAAATGGTCCTTAGGCCACCAGTTTGTAACCTAGTTCTAATGTTATAGAAAGGAGTCCTGTATTGCATAGAAGACTGACCTAGGGGACCTCTCAGTTATCTTTAGAATTTAAAGACTGATAGTTCTATATCTCTTCCCTGTCTGTACATCATATTTCCTATATAAAGATATTCAAAGTAATGTCTCTGCTAATAGCCTTTTCAAAAAGTTTTTTTTATTTTGGTCATGTATAATGTGGGAAATCAACTCACTTCATTATTCTAACTAGATCTGGCAGTCTTGATTGTAGAAAGATAGCTGGATTCATGATTTTTTATGCATGTAATATATAGATAATCATGAATTTAAAAAATCACAGTGAAGTAAAATGGAATATATAGGTGAAACAACTTGTGAAAATCATAATCTATACCTTTTTTGACTTTTTCAAATATAACTTAAATGAGAGTTAAAAGAATGAGATAGTATTTAGAAATCTGCTAAATATATTGGGGTGCCTTTTAGTGCTGGTTTTGGAGAACAGGAGTTCTTATAGGTTAATCATATTAGATAAGGCATTTATATTGAGAAAATTTAATATGCATTGCTTGTGACATTTCTGAGTTTGTAAAGTAAAAAGAAGGACTATGGCACTTTTTGAACAAGATCTTTTCTTTATCAGCAATTGAAAGAAATTCATAGCCTCAATTTAAAATCTAAATATAAATGTGTATTTTCAAAAGGAGCCAACATAATCAGTACTGGTCCTTGGGGTATCTTATTACACAGAACTCTTTATTTCCATAAATTGACATTGGTGCTAACATATCACTTTAGCAACTTATGATTTTTTAAAATTTTCTTAGCAAAATTAAGATATAATCATTTAACAGTAGTGAAAAATATGATTCAACAATTGGTTAGCTTTAACTAATATGAGCTTATTATCCTTATTAAAGTTCTATTTATATAAATAAAATAATAACGAGAATGGGAGTGGGATCACAGCTCTCTATGCCAATTAGACAATTTTTGATGAAAATTAGTCATTATTAACCTTTAAAACACATATGTGCATATAATTGAAAAGTAACTGGAAACTTTAAAAATATATTTTGAGATTCTAAATTAACTCACCGACTAATAGAGAATGCAATGACAAAGTGGAGAAACAAGGTGTAAGTTTCTTGTCATGTTTAGCATTAAACCACTCTTAAAGGAAAATAGCGAGATGAATATTCAACATGGATATTGATTGTTAATAATCAATAGTGGAATTTATTAATAAATGCTTAGAAGAAATACCTGAAAGTGTGTAGAACTAGCTTTCTGTCTGATGTTGCTCTGCTTTTTTCTTTTTTATCTCTAACTTCCTCATTTATGAAATTCTGAATTATTTTCACAGAATATATGAAAATATATGATGGCTCAGATTTTGCCTTTAGGTTAATTCAATTCAGATACCCATACATATTTATTTTAAGTTGGTCAATGATTTTTTTATGTTACTGAAGTTTAGATTCTCCTGTCTGAAGTTAGATTACTGAAGTTCCATTTCTTCCTTTTGAAGAGGTATCAGAGACAGATATTGAGCATATTTTATTTATTCATCATGCTATCTTCATTACTTTAGACCCTCAGGTTGCACCTTCAGATTATATTTTTTAAAACTATGAAAATGATAGAGTCATAAAAATAGCAATAGTATGCTACTGGGAAAAAAGGATTTTTGTCCTAGGGCCTTGTAGAACACTAACTGGGACTTTTCCTTGTTCCAAGGCAGGTAGAATATTATAGAGAACCCTTAACAAAAAAACAACCTATCATAAATTCCCTGAAGCACAAAGCTGAGAAACAGGAACAGGAGATGATCTCAATTGCCAAAAGAACATATTCAGAGAATGATGATCTTCTGAGGTAAACACGTCTTCAAATATACTCATTTGCCCTAAGGATTTTATTAAGTGGCTTCTAGGATGAGTTCTATTTTCTGTGTCCAAAATAGACTCATATGTCAGAATCTTGTATGCTTTTTTAATAAATGGAATAAATGACAAGCCACATTTCTTAGTTAGTGTTAACAATTTCTTTGTAAAGCAACTGCTATTTTTAGACTGAAGTATAGACATGTTGATAAATGTAAATGATGAGTAATAAGCATGATTACCCCTAGTATTTGAAAATGTACTTATTAAAGCAATGTTAAAATACAAGAAGGTCTGTTATATGTAATGTGTATAGGTTCAAACAGAATCTACATATGTAGTCATCACTTAGTATTTATTTATCGGTATGACAAATCTCATGCTGATAAATGGATTTTTAAAGAAAACAATTATAGCAGACCGTAATTCCATTTTTGTGGTTTTCTTGAGGTATTATGAAAAAGTTCAAAGACAAATAAAGTTCAATTCTATTTAATTTAGAGTGTAAATATATACCGTAAAGTGGTGTGGTGTTTGAGAGGAGAGGGTACAAGATATTTTAAAAACCATTCAGGTCTGATGAGAATTTGCAATTCCAATAAAATTGTGAATTACTGCACTAGAAATAGTATTATGCAAATTGTATTTCTTTATTATATGACAGAAGTATTTGTTTACTTATTCTTAGAATGCATCAGAAACCACATGTAGAAATGTGGCACTAAAACTATTTGATATGTCTAGTAAAACCTTAAGGGTCTGAAAGTGTTCTAACCTTAGTGTTCTGCTGTGAAGCCAAGAAATCTTATATAGAGGAAGGGACATGTTCTACATTCTCCTGAATCTTCTTTCTTCTCTAGCTCCTTGGTACCTGAGTAATATTACTTTGCAAAATTCAGATAGTATATTAGGTTATTGAGAACCTATAACTGCAATGGCTTTTTAAGGTTAATTCTACCTTTGAAATTTTCTGTGGTCTGTTCTCCTTGGAAGAACAAAGAGAGAATTTTTTTTTTTTTTTTTTTTTTAGAGAAATCATGTTGAATCAATCCAGACAGGTACTAATTCTCTATTTATCAAGGTAGTAGAAAAGCTCTTGTAAAGGTACCTACTATAGCCATTATATTTTAATTCAGCCATGAGTTATATCAGAAGATTTCCTTTATGTGTAATTATAATATTAAGGTATTTTTAAAAATCAAAAGTAAGATCATTTCTAGTGGCAGATATGGACATGAGAGAATACTGAGCTGATATTTCTGTATGAAAATTTGACTTTCAATATGAAATGCTTATGTCCAATTGTAAAGGTCTAACAGGACCCAGTTGCTTCTGAGGAAGGACACTGAGTACATTATTTTAATTGTTCTAATTATATATTCCTCCCATTTCTTTTAATGAGTTTAAGATGCTTTCCATGGTATAGCTTAAAAAAAAAACACTTAGTGGATTGATTGAAGGTTTCAAACTTTATGTGAGTCTTTTTTCATGGAGAATTGCTGAGTCTGCTTGATTTTATAATCAAATATAAAATAAAAGAAAGTGAAACCACTATTTAGTACTTCTTTCTCCTTTGAATTATTTTTTTAAGTCAGCGAAAGCTCCATGTGTTGGGAGGGATACCCTCCTTGGAATATATTGCAATGAGATTTAATCTAACAAAGGATTAAGTAGAATTTAAAATACTTGAGTTTTTAAAATTATTTTATTAATTATATCTAAAATTCTTTTGAAATTTAAATTGAAAATTTTAATTAAAAAATATTTTCTGGAGTGAAAGAAATGTTCATTAATGTGATTTTCTATGCAAGGCTGAAAATCAGTCTTTGTCATAGATTCTGAAAAAAATTCAATGTTAAAATGAAATGTGGAATCTGTGGTAAACTGAAATCTTCAGCATTTAAAGGATTGTTGAATGTTTTTTGTTGTTGTCGCTTGAATAAAATTATCTCCTTGGCAGGGTTTTTTAAACTGTCATATAAAGACTATTATATAGAATATTAATTTACTATAAAACCATTGCTCAGAACCAGGGACAGCTGTACATAGATTGTTACTTCAATAATGGAACCCATATAACCTCCCCAACCCCCATATTTCTTCCAGTAATACCTGAAATGCTCACTATTAAGTGGCCTTTATCAAAAATGCAGATGGGTTATTTTACAGGGAGAAAACAAACATTTTCAAATTGGAATAGTAGTAGTTCAGAACCCAACTACTAGACTCTGAGCACTGATCTGATTAGATCACTTCAATCACCACTGTGTCCTTAGCATTTGTCTCAGTGCCTGGCATATAAATGCCAGAAACTAATACAGACTGTATCTTGGTTGTTTGGATTAGAACTACCTAGGATTTCCCCTCTCTCCAATATACATTTACTAAAAGTCAGCAATGTTAGAATAAATATTTTGTCATTATTAAGTTACTGTCTGTTTATTAAATGGTACTCATTAAATGAAGTGGCCAAGAATATTTGTTAAAGTTTATTTCTATTTATATGCCCAAAGGTGAATAATATTTAATTTTATCTTCAAGTAAATGAAAATAACCAAGTATTATTCTGTATTAAAGGTTTTCAAAGTGAAAAGCTAAGGAAAAACTCCAACGAGGTGGCATCAAGTGTTTTTAAACGTGTTGTTTTTGACTGCATAAATCAAAATACTGGGAACTTCAATAATGTTCTTCCACACAGTACTCGCAAATTTGCTCTTTTGGAGGTGTTCTTCATTCTTAGCAAAGTGTCAGTCTTATGTATTTGTGAGAAAAGATTTAATGTGTATGCACTGAGAAAAACTACATCTAGTTCTAGCTGACCTCAAAGGAGCCTTAAGATAGAGATTATAGGTTTGTCTCAGCTATAGTTTAGAATGGATTGAAAAGAGTAGAAAGGCTATCGAGCTGGCAGGATTACTTACATAAAGAACATCTGGATGGATCTCCTGAAAGAATGCCTTCTTTGGCCAGTTGGTCAGAGAGTACAGCAGCCTAGCTGATTACACTGGTCTCTATACCCTGGTTGCTCGACCCTACATGATTTTGTAGGTAAAGAAAAGTAGTTGTACTCTGAAAGTGACAAGACAGTTTGGATGATTGTTACAATGATTATTGACTAATTTTAAGTGCTGTTTTCCCACTCATTATTTGTGAAATAGTCTAACCTTGGTTTCCCTTTAGGGAAAAAAAATAAAATGATGATCTCAAGCTCTAAAATCTTCCTCTTTGTCTATAACCTCCTTATTTTCAACTCTATTTACACCTTTTCATGAATATGCTCTACACACTCTTTTTGTCTCAAGACTCTCAATGACACCAGTCCCTTTTCCCTTCTTACTTAGTCTTGACTTTAGCCTTCTCAGTAATGCCCATAACACCAAGGTTCCATGGCTCTTGGCCCTATTCGTTCATGCCGACCTATACTGACACTTCTCTGTTCTCTTTTACAATTCTAGCTCTCTTCTTTCTTTCACTCCCTGATTTTTTAAATAAGTAATCTTTATTTGTGTCACTCGTTCCAACTCTTTCTTTTGACTTTTACCAAACTCAAGCTGTAAAAATTGCTTCCAAGTGACCAGTTACCTCATAGTCACCACAGTTAGTGTCTCCTCCTCTTTGACCACACTGTAATGTTTGGCACTGTTGACTAAGCCCTTTCTTATTGAATTTCTTTTTGTCTCTGTAATACTGGTGACAGTTTTCTCCCTTTATAACAGGTTATTTTCACTACTATTCTGTGGCAGTAGTTCCAACATCTTCCCTAAGTCAGAGCCTTAGGTCAACCCATGCACACCAAGGTGAATCCAGAAGCAGGAGTTGGGGTTGAATATGCGAAACCAAGTCAATAGTCTTGACTGTAGTTCTAATCAGAGGACATTGGGCAGTTACTTCAAATAAAGTTCAAGTGCCGCTTATTTTCCAGTTTAGCAGCTTGTATCTTAAGTTATAATGACCTAAAACCATGGATGGAATCTGGCAATAAGGGACCTGAAGGCCAAGGAAGGATTCCGTCTGCACATTTGACTGCCTTATACACCTGTCGCTCAATCTTAGTTTCTAGTTATTTTCAGTACTTAGGAGAGGCTATAATACATTCTGAGCATTCTTGAGGTGGGAAGCCAACTTCTAAAAATGTTTCCGTAAATCCTATTCCTTTGGTGACATGCGGTGTTGGAATTAACCTGCCAGAAGGAGTCTCATACCTTTTCTACCGTATATTCCATTTTGGACCCTTGGGTATGGCCGCAGGGGATGTGCGCGGTGGTTAATACAGAGAGCAGTGGGGGGACGCAAGGCAAGAATTTGTGGTGGAATGTAAGGGTGGTAAGGTATGGCTTTAGATCGCTCTGAGAGATTGGAGTTGTTAGAATGGATTGTCTAAATCCACCGGCCTGGGGGTAGCAGGCTTGTTGTGCTAGGGCATTAATCTGATTGCTGGTGTGTTGTTAGGTCCCTGAATCTGGGACTTCCATTTAATTTAGTAGGGAGTACAGAGTCAGAGAGACAGACCACGTCGGAATCCATTAGGGAAAGCTGAGATTCAAACACCAGGAATTCAAGTATAAAACACTAACCCAAAGTGTTAGAGGGAATGATTGTGTTATGGGTTTGAAGCTCTGCAGAGGTAAGACTGTAGTGGTAAGTTAGGTGGGGAAAAAGGGAGGAGGATCCTGAGTGATTTATCAGACCAGTTTGGAGTGTGCTGGATCTTCTTTTACTCTTTATGGATGAATGGTATTCATCTGTCACACAGGTTCAAGGGGTTAGGCAGAGCTGATAGAGAGTGTGAATATGTAGGTAGGAGAACCAGATGGAGTCTCTAATTTGTATGCTTCTTCCTGAGCCTTGTTCTTGTCTGCGTATTCCTTGTTCTAGTCTCTTGCCAGTTAGAGGATACCTTGTGAGTCTTTCTGGATAGTCTACATCAGTTACCGGTATTGGTTTATAGCTTGGGCTATTTATAGCTTTGCTCAGAGATGCTACACAGAGCTGAGTGGAAGCCATAGTGTTTAGTGCAATGTCTCCTCTCATAAACTGCTGGTTTCATGAGTGTTGGACCCATAGCATATCTTTGTAGCACTTTCCTAGGGAAATATTTTGAACGAATGACATGCCAAAAGAAGTATTGTAAAGAGCAACTTAGTTTTACATAAGCTCTGTAAAAACTCTCCTCTGTAGAAAAGCTTTTTATGAAACTAACCAATGTAGCCATTATTGCTCTATGACAGACACTTTATGAAATAATGAAGAAAAAAATGAGCACATACTTGTCTGAAATCTGTTGTTTGTAGATACTCTAAGGTATGTTAAAATGAAAAGTCAGTTACCATTTATCCCAAAGGACCAAAAGTGTCATATTTGACAGAAGGTCTTTTTTAAGAAAAGTTTACCAGTTTCCACACTGGAAGTTTTACATACAAGATGATTGTTAGTTTAGTGTTTTTTTAAAAAAGTAATAAACAAATGAATGTTTTAGGAAACCTGTGATAGACTGAATCAGGTGGAACTGATTTAATGTTAAGGATAATTACATAATTAGTGCTGTAAAAAATAAACCATACTATCTACTTGATGGACTGGAGCTACTGAGAAGGAGGTGTGTAATTATACAATCAGCATCCTCCTCCTTTGCTGATTCTAGATAATCCTTTTTCTGCCCTGACTAAGAAGGGGCTTCCGCCTTGTGTTTTCTGGTGTTATTTAACTGAACGGAGCTGAGCATTGAGTAGTTTCCAGACCTTGATAAGTCTCTCTGTGACCCGGGTCTGTTTGAGAGCATCCTCTGAGACCAGTGGCTTTTAAACTTTTTTTGCTATAGACCAATAAAAAGTACATTTACATCAGAACCCAGAACACTTCACATGCACATATCTGAAACCAGTTCTTATTCTTTCTGATCTACTCTACTCTATTCATCTATTCTGCTCTATTTTATTTTGTAAAATATGCTGATTGAGACTCACCAATTGATTTCAGAACCTCCTAATGGCTCATAGCTCAGATTTGGAGAATATTACTTAGACCTTTAGTGATTGCTAATGTCCGTAGAAGGGCTCAGAGAGTAGCGTAGTGGGGTTGCTCTCGGCTTTGAGTAGCAGCTGGTGGGGCATAATGGAATGAAAGAGCAAATTTGGCTCTATATCTCTACTTTTCCTCATTTTAACTGTGTACTTTGAACATGTTACTAAACTTTTTTGAGCCTCAAATCTCATCTGTAAAGCAGGGTCCCAAATACTTAAAAGAGTCAAGAGGTGGGAAATTGGGGGGCTGTCAAGAAGTGGGGTTGATGTGTGCATTGAGTGATATAATGGAAGAAAACACCTGGTCCATAGAAAGGTGTGGTAACAATCTCTGCCTCATAGGGTGGTTATAGGATTAAATAGGACGATGGGAGCCAAGGATTAACAAATATCATTTTTTGTTAGTGCAAACTTAAGGCAGCTTTACTGTTTTAGAGTAAATCTTTGCACAAGTGGGATAGAGTCCTACAATGGTAGAGTGACAACCCTAGAAAACAAAACTGGTTCTAAAAGTTTGCACTACGACTGTTAGTAGCAAGGATCGTTTTGAGATACAGTGGAATTGAATGTTGTAGAGCTACTTTCAAAACTGCCGAAGGATGATTTATAGTGCCTATTATAAACTACAAGTTGTTCTATACATATAGAATTTAAAGAAACTTTAAAATTATTCAACAATGGCTTTTGCTTCATCAAGACCTGGAAAATGAACAGCAGAAGACAATTAATTACCTATTGTATAGTAGTTTCACTGTTTTCTTTACCTTAACTGGAATGTAGTATAATAATTTAATTGTGAGACTTTGAAAAATGTAACCTCTGTCTCACAGCTTGAAATCTCTGGAGGGCGGGGAATTTCATTGTACATTTTTATAGAACCACCTTCTTTTCTTTAAATGTGTCATAGTTTTTACTACTCCTGAACTAGTCCATGACTTTGAAATGCTCTTTTCTTCCTTTCTTCCAAGGAAATTCCTTGGGTTTGATACTGTCCGTGCTTCTCTCTTCCATTCGTCTTTTCTCTGGGAGTCTACTGATATTATAATTATTTAGTGGTAACCTGGGCTTTGTTGGTCATGGGGAAGGGACATAAATCAGCCAAGGCAAGTATGAAGCACTGACAGCGGCAAAGCTTCTTTTCCATATCTCAGCCTCCACAGTATCCAGTGTCTGGTTGCTTTGAAATGTTTCAGTCTCCTATTAGGACTATGTTGGTTCATTACACTTAATTTCTATGTTTCCAGTCCCTCATATAGTGTTTAGGAAATCACCTAACACTTTATACTAAGTTCAAATTGCACTTACATTCAGGGGAAAAGGCCTGGCTCCTTTAAGACAGAAATATCTTTTTCTCTGCCAGAAAACTCACTGTAAAACTGAAATGCTTAACCAAAAGGGGCTTCAATGTAAATTGAATATTGATAGAGAAGAGAGGTTAATTGGCCTTAGTAACTTGGTTGCTAAGGAAGCATTTTCCTGATTGGGAGGAAACTCTCCTGGGTATTCTGCAGATTCTTGCGGGCCTAAGATGCTTTGTTTCATCTCTTGCTTTCTGTTTCTGAGTTGGAAGAGGAAAGAGCAGAAAACTATCATAGGAATGAAAAGCTGTGGGAAGCAGATGGTTGCTCTCTCTTAGCTACAGAAAGAGAGAGCTAAATTCTGACTAGCAACAAGCCAGTTCCAGCAAGGACTCTTTGTTTAAGGCAGACAGTTGGAAAATACCATGAGGGCAAAATATAAAGAGCTTGCATAGGAGAATGCAGAGAGCTTATAGACTAATATTTTTTCAGTGCCCATAAACATGTAGGTGAGCGAAATTAAAGGATATTTAGAGTGGACATCTAATATCCATGTTAAATAATGGGGTTAAATGTTTTCAATATGATATGGTTTATTAACACTTACGTTATTTATAGCTCATTACTTAGCAGTAATAAAAGTAACTTTGGTGTAAATAAATTATAAATTTTTCACTGAAATATTTTTTCCTGAACAAAAATGTCTTTGACTATTGACTACCCATATATGCTAAGCTCTCTAGTTATACTTTAAGTAATTTGTGAAGTATTGTTTTTGCATATTAAATGAAATTCCACTGACTGCAGAGAGTTAATGCCCATGTTTTGCTTAATTTCATTTTTTTTTAACTCACTGCTTCATTCTGCAAGTATTTTTGAGTATCTATTGAGCATCAGGCACTGTGGTAAAGCACACCAAAAGGAATAAAAGCACTCCCCTGTCACTATGGGAAGTCATGACATAATTCTCAGTCGAGTTTGGAAAATGAAAATATTTTTGGCAGTATTTTATGGTCTGCTTTAGGTTTCCAAGGTTTTCTTCATAATTAGATTATTATTGTTTGTACTGAGTAGTAGTATTTAGTTTTTGTAGCACTTTTAATTGCAAAATTCTTTTTTTTAAAGCTTTTATTTATTTATTTTTAGACAGAGGGGAAGGGAAGGAGGAGAGGGATAGAAACTTCAGTGTGTGGTTGCCTCTCATGTGCCCCCCACTGGGGACCTGACCCACAACTGAGGCATGTGCCCTGACGGGGAATCGAACTGCCGACTCTTTGGTTTGCAGGCCAGTACTCAGTCTGCTGAACCACACCATCCAGGCCTGTAAAATTCCTTTTTAAAATAATTTTTTATTTTTCACTTACAGTTATCATATAATATTATATTAGTTTTTGGTGTACAACATAGTAATTAGACATTTATATAACTTGTGAAGTGGTCACCCTAGTAAGTGTAGTGCCTGTCTGCCACCATCATGGTTATTATAGTATTACTGCTTTTATAACTGGTAATCTGCACACTTAATCCCTTCCCTTTTTTTACCCATCCCCCCAAACTCTATGCCATCTGGAAAGTGTTAGTTTGTTCAATTAGTTATGAGTTTGTTTTTGTTTCTTGTTTGTTCACTTATTTTGTTTTTCAGATTCCACATATAAGTGAAATAATATGGCATTTCTCTTCTTTGTCTATTTCACTTAGCATATTACTCTCTAGGTCCATCCATGTTGTTGCAAATGGCAAAATTTCATTCTTTTTGTGTCTGAGTAACACCCCATTGAATATATATACCATGATCCTTCACTCATTTATCTATCATTAGACACTCAGGTTCCTTCCATATCTCCGCTATTATAAATAATGCTGCAGTGAATAAGGGACACGTGTATTTTCAAATTAGTGTTTTGGGTTTCTTTGGATAAAATTCCAGATAAGTTTATTTTTATTTCCATTTGCATGACATTTCTTTTTCCATACCTTTACTTTAGTCAGTGTGTGTGTGTGTGAAATTATTTTAAATGGTATTACTTGGATCATTTTTATGGACGTATACTTAAAAGAGACACCTAGAATTTTCTGGCTTCTCCTATAATGTTGATGTATCATAGGAGGAGGCACAATTCTTCCTTGGTAACCTCTTTGGGATTTACCTTTGGCTTTCATGGCCATGTAGTTCTTGTCATGAGTGTGGCTAGAGGATGTTAGGGAAAAGGCAAAATGTGATACTTTTGAGGGTCTCTGATTATAATATTGGGTTTGCCAAAAAGTTCATCTGGTTTCTTTCATAAGATGGCTCTAGTAGCACTTAGTTGTCTAACTTCATTCGAAACAATTTAGTTATATTGTATTGTGACAGCTGTCATATCAGCGTGCATTGAAAAAAAACTTATCAAAATTTATGAATTTTTGTGTAGCCATTTTAATATTGAAGACAGAAGAAAATATTCAGCATTTTTGGCATAGTGTGCTTTATTATTTCAAGAAAGGTAAAAACACAACTGAAATACAAAATATTTGTGTAGTATATGGAGAAGGTGCTGTGACTTACTGAATGTGTCAAAAGTGGTTTGCAGAGTTTTGCACTGGTGATTTCTTGCTGGATGATGCTCCACGGATGGGTAGACCAATTGAAGTTGATAGCCATCATCAAATTGAGACATTAATTGAGAACAATCAGTGTTATACCATGTGGGAGATAGCCAGCATACTCAAAATATCCAAGTCAATGAAGTTATTGGTGAAAATGAAAAAATGTGTCTTATTTTACAGAGAAAAACCATACAGACTTTTTGGCCAACCCAATAAAATCTCAGAAAAAGCTAATTTAACATGGGGGTAATTAAGTATAACCAGAGTACTTAGTAACTATGTGGGATGTCACTCATGATGAATCTTACACTAGAAAGCCAGACAAGATTATCAAGTAAAAAAAAAAATTGATAAAATAATAGACTACATTGGGCTTCCACAATAGTGTAGTAACAGAAAGATATATTAAGTATATGAAGAGGACTCAATGGTCCTCTTTCCTTTTGAATGCAAGGACACATTCTGATAGTTTAAAAAAATGTTTTAAGTCTACATTTTTATGATTTATTTGCTATTTAATCCTAATCTTGCTATACAATCCATTGGTTTAGCCTTTTTATAGCCTTTGTAACTTGGACTGTCTTTCAAAACTCTGAGGTTTAGTAAATGAAAGGTGTCTTCAGGGAGAAAGAAGGGCAACAAATATGAGGTTCAGTGTTAAAAGGTAAATATTTTATAGCTTTTGAACAGAATGATGAATAAATTTGAAAAACTGGCATTTGTAATAATAATATTTAGTGACTGGATGTCACATATATTTTAACTCAGTATTCATTACTTCAGAATGAGTGTATTACTTTTTTTTTTGTAGCTGTGAAAGAGACTGTACTGAGCTGAGGTTTAAAAAAATTTTTTTAGAACTCAACCATTTCTATTAAGATGAAGCTCAGCTAGTAAACTCATTAAGTAAGGACCCTAGGCAGTTCTCTAGTGCTGAGTCTGAAAGCACAGTATTGCAGACATTTTTGCATCACCGTCATGAATGACCTTGAAGGAAGCCAGCACTTCATAAAGCAAAATCCTCTCTGTGGCACTTCGTTCTGATTTGATTGATGCTTTAGAAAAAAGCTGTAAGATTTTCTTTTCTTTATAGTGTGGGGCATATACTACTTATACCTCATAGATTTTGCACTTGTCTGGAGTATTTTGTTGGCAGGTTCTTATAGGTTCTGATCTTTCACTGACTGCAGTACAAGTAAGCAGTGAAATCTCTCTCCTTTGATCAATTATTGTTAGGGAGTAAGGTCTTGTGCATTGGGATCATGGTTTTTAAGAATGGAAAAATACTGACTCTCTAACTTGAGTGTAATACAATAATTTTTCTTGCATCATAATCTTTCTGTATCTCAGTGGGTTGAAGGGTCTTTAATGCTGAGGTTTCATCATTTATATTCAAAGGATTATACATTCTTGTCTAGTTACTATCCCGTGTGCTTCCTTAGATTGATAGTTTCCCCCCTTTCTTTTTAGTTTTACACTTTAATGTGCAATGAAGGTTTTTAGTATACATCTTTATATTCAAAGGAGAAGACACCAGACATCTTAGAAGAATAAATGATTACCTTATCTCTTTGGACTGACTTGGTCGCTTCCTACATAAGAAATACATAAGTAAGGATCATATAAAGGTGCAGCCATTATACAAATGTTTAAAAGCTACATATTTGGATAAAGAATTGAGTGGATTCTACAGAGAAAATGTTTTCTGTTACTATGCTACTGTTATTAATAAGCCAATTTTAATGTATCTTATAAAATAATGGAATAAAGGTGCCAATAGAATTAAGAAAATAAAACCATGAAAAATAACAACAATAGATAACTAGATAAATAAAATACTAACAGTGTTAGGGATATGACTGAAATAAAAAATGTATATTATGATCCTGTTCTTCAGGTGCCTGAGTGATTATGTTTTAAGTATACATTAAATACATTATAGTTATACATTGCCTTAGAAACCACTGCAAAATGTAGTGACTTTAAACAACATTATGAGGTTAGCGCCTCATGAAGAATCAGCTAGGCTGGACATCCAAGATGGCTTTTTCATTCAAATGTTTGGCACCTCAGTTGGAATAGTTGGGGCTGGCAGGGTATCTCTCTGTTTCTACATGTCTTTTCCACGTGCCTATCTTGGGCTTCCCCCAGCATGGCTGTTTCAGGGAAGTTGGACATATTATCTGGTGACTTTCTCCCCTAGAGCACATAGTCCAAGAGACTCAGATGGCAACCATAGGACTTCTTATAACATAGCCTTGGAAATCATGCAGCATCATTTCTTCCACATTCTCTTGGTCAAGAGTGAGTTTCAGGACCAACCGAGATTCAAAGGCAGGAAACCACACAAAGGCATGTGTACACTCAGAGGCATAGTTTATTATGGGGGGAGGAGAGGTGAGGAGGAGGAGAAAGACCTTTAGAAATTACCTACCATAATGTGTGATATTTATTCATAATATGTAATACTCATTTTACTGTATATTTGATAAAATTTGTATCAGCATACTTCCAAATTAAAATTCACATTAATTTTATATATTTTATAGCCCAAAGTACTTTTATATGTAGATAAGTAGGAGTGTTAGTTGCAATGAGAAAAACAAAACTAAGTGCTTTTATTTCAATTTCATTTCAGGGTCATTAGGGAAAAATATAAGGAATTATAAGACTCTGCCTTACCAGATCTATCATTCAAACAAATGTTAGTTTTTGAGACAACATTTACATATCAAGAATCAAATAGAAATTCACAGGAGTGATGCAGTATTTCAAGGAAGGGAGAAATAAACATAGTCTGAAATTATTCAGTAAGTTTTCATGATAGAATTGAGACTAAGCTAAGGACTGAAGAAGGAATGAAGTTTGGGGTAAGTGAAAGGTCCAAGGATGATGGAACTTGAATATGTGGAAATTCTCGGTATATTGAAAAGTGCTCTGTAATCATGAAAATTATTATAAATGAGGCTTAGCATCCATCCCCTGATGAATGGCACAGAACCACATAAAGGATGGCTAGGTTGTGGAAAACTTCTGTAGGTGGCATCTGTTCTTTTTCCCTGTTTAGCACTCATCTCTACTTTTCTGATTAGGTACTTGCATTTTCTCTCAACTCATTCATTAAGTGAGTGTTTACTGAGCTTGTACTATACTTGAGACTGTTCTATAAGCTGGAGGTAAAGTGGTGAATCTCACTCTCAAAGCCCCGTCCTCAGCAGTCTTCCCCTGTGGGAACTATTTTGGTGCAACTGTTAATCAAAGTGCTTTGCCCTCACCTGGCCTAGGGTAAGCACATGACTAGCCTGACTGGCTAAGGGATGGAAAGTGATTGGAGCTGACTCATTCCATTGGTGGTGCTCTGCGGTCTATTAGCTCCTTTCATCCGCATCCTCAGAGCTAACATGTTCCTGTCTTTCCTCAGGCAGAGTTCTTAAATTTTCCTTAAGTTCTAGCAACTACCATTCATCCTTTTAATAATTACCCTTTTGCTTAACTTAGTGCCAGAGTTTTAGAATTTTATTGCTTGCAGCCAGTGAGCCTTAAGAGAGCATTATATGCCTATGTCTCCTCCTAGGGATTTGAACTATATCATGTAATCAGTAAGATACTCTTGGCAGTTTTAAAACAGAGAGAGGGGATTTTTAAGAAGATTTGATGACATCTTCATAGGTTAGAAGAGGGAGTGATTGCAACCAAACTGACCAATTAGAAGGCTGTTAAATCCTGGTATATAGGAATGAAGGGGTGAATTAGGGTGATTACAAGAGAAGAATGAAGTGATGGGCAAGAGCAAGCTTGGAATTAGGGTGAGGCAAGAGTGGTGTAGTTACCTAAAGGGAATACTTTCAATTTTGTGCCTTAGGTATACCTCTCTGACATCATCCTAGTTCTGGCCCTGGGCAAGATATTTGAAGGCATTAAAAGGCATACATATTTGATAGAAAGGAAGAAATAAAACTGTCCCTATTTGCGGATGATATGGCATGAGTTTTATATAGAAAATTCTAAGAAACCTACTAAAAATCCTTGAACTAATAAGTGAGTTTATGTAGGTCACAGTGTACAAGGTAAACCCACAGAAATCACTTTTATTTCTATATACTAGCAATGAACACATGTGCAATGACATTAAAGTTATCACAGTTGCTCAAAAAAAAAACCCCTAAAAATACTTAGGTCAATACTAGGAAAGTCAATCTAATAAAATGTTCATAGGACTTGTATGCTGAAACTATAAAACCCTGATGACAGAAATCAAAGAAAATCTAAATAAATGGAGATATTTATTCCCTTCATTTGTTCATGGATTAGCAGATTCAACATAGCAATCATATTCGTTCTCTCTGAATTGTTATATAGACTTACACAATTCTTGACAAAAATCAAGCAAGATTTATTATAGATATAGACAATATTGTCCTAAGATCTGTATGAAAAGGCAAAACAACCAGAATAGCTAGAGCAATTTTTAAGAAGAATAAAGTGGGAGGAATCAGTCTACCTAATTTCAAGACTTATTATGCAGTCTTAGTAACCAAGACTGTGAGGCATTGATGGAAGATAGACACACAGAGCAATGAAGTAGAATAGAGAATCCAGAAATGGACCCACATAAAGAGGTCCAACTTATTTTTGACAAAATCCCAAAACAATTCAGTTGAGGAACGATGGCTACTTCAAAAAATGGTGCGAAACAATTAGACACCCATAGGCAAAAAAATGAACCCTAACCTAAGTCTCATACCTCATATAAAAATTAACTCAAAATGGATCATGGACTTGAAGGTAAAATATAAAACTATAAAGCTTTTAGGAATAAAGTAAGAGAAAATCTTTGGGATATAGGACTAGGCAAAGAATACTTTGACTTGAGACCAAGAGAATGAGGCATAAAAGTCAAAATTGATAACCTGGACTTTTTCAAACTTAGAACACTTTTTCTCTGCCAAAGACTTAGTTAAGAGGATGAAAAGAAAAGTCATAGAGGGGAAGAAAATATTTACAAACCACATAATGGACAAAGGACTTCTATTGAGGATATATAAAGAAATCTCAAATCTTAACAGTCCAGTGAAAATAGGCAAAAGACATGAAGAGTCACCAATGAGGATATATAGATGACAGTCACATAAAAGATGTTCAACATTATTAGCTTTTAGAAAAATGCAAATGAAAATTACAGCAAGCTATCACTACACACTTGTCAAAATGGCTAAAATAATATTAATTTAAAAAGTTTTAAAACCAAATGCTGGCAAAGAATAGGAGAAATGAAATCACTCATATGTTTCTGGTTGGAATGTAAAATGGTATAAGCACTCTGGGAAAAAGTTGGCAGTTTAAAAAAAAAAAAGACTAAACATGCAACTGCCATATGACCCAGAAATTATACTCAGGCATTTATCCCAGAGAAATTAAAACTTATGTTCTTACAAAAACCTCTATACAAAATTTTATGGAAGTTTTATTTATAATAACCCGAAACTGGAAACAAGCCAGCTTTCCTTTAATAAATGAATGGCCCAACAAATGGTGGTACATTCATGCTATGGAATACTATTCAGCAATAAAAATAAACAAAGTAATTATACACACAACAAACTGAATGAATCACCAGAGAACTATGCTGAGTGAATAAAGCCAATCCCAAAAGGTTGCATAATGTATGATTTCATTTATTTAACATTCTTAAAGTGATAAAATTGTAGATTGGAAAACAGATTACTTGTTGCCAGCAGGTGGCTATAAAAGGGATCTTGACAGTATCAATGTCAATATCCTTGTTTTAATTTTGCATTATAGTTTTGCAATATGTAATCATTGGGGACAATTGGGTAAAGGATATGCTTTCTATATTTGGCTTCTTATAACACGTGTATCTTACATGTGTGTCTATAATTATTGTAAGATTAAAAGTTTAATTAAAAATGATTTTAGGTTTCAAAGCCAGTAACCAGGAAAATGAGGTGTTTTTTAATATAATTGGGAAAATCCCACGTTTTCTATGCAGGTGATTTCCACAATCTATTAGAAAAATCCAGTGAAAGAACAAATTAACACAAATGTGATATTCACTAAGCTCTTAAACATCTAGAGATTTTTGTATATTTTAGAAAGAGAAAACATCAGTTGAAATGAATCTCCTACTGATGTGCTTTCAGACAACATGACCAAATGAAGTGGAGCAGCTCTATCAACTGAGGACATTTTTTGGAGAGGGAATAATGTGTGGGCAGGCTTTCTTTTCTAGGGATTCCATTTAGAAGTAAGTTGGTTTTGCTATTTCTGCCTTTTTAAGTTGTTTTCTTCCTTAAATTCAGTGGCTTCCATGACACTCAGAAGGGAAAACTTAGCAGTGAAGTAGAGCCAAAAGGAGGCAACTCGGGAGTTATCATTTGAATGTAGGCTTCACTTGCCAGGACTTGGATTTTTCCTTTAACATTGTGAGCATGCTTTGTTGGTAGAGACATATGATTTAATCTTGCAATTACAATAATTTCCATAAAATGTCTTCTTACTCACAAATTTCACTTTACAGGACTGAAAAACTCCTAAGAGACCTGCATGTTGACAATATCCTACCTGGAATTTAATGAGATCTATTTTCTACATATTTTTGCAATGAGGAAAAAATTGATTTGAATTTTATCACATATTTGTTAGATTGTAGTGAAGCCTTCTCAACTTCTCAATTTTCAGTTGGATTTGTGCTGACTTAAGGTCATTTGGTTAATACATAGTCAGGGAGCTGTAAAAACTACATTATAAGACCAGGGTTAATTAGTACCAGTAAAATCATATTACAGTGAATATAATACTAAAAAGCTTTCTGAATAAGACTATTTCCATGACAAAATGTTGGAAAACACATGTTTCTGATTTTCTTCTTGAAATGTAAAAAAAAATATATAATAAAGTATACAAATACATACATAAATTGAAGCTTGGAATTTTTGTAAAAGCACTACTACTTTGGCTTAATAGCTTCTATATTTGAAGGAAGGTTTGAACATTTTTCTTTTGGATTTATTCCATTAAAATGTTTTCAAAATTTAGTATATGGTAAAAGTAGCATTCAGATCAATCAGGGGGAAAGGGTGCTTATTTATTAAATATTAATTGAATAACCATATAACTATTTAGAAAAACAAGATTAGATACAATTTTCATATTATATGCCAAAACAACTTGAACTTCTAAATGTACAAAGTCAAGTATAAAAGCACTAGAAGAAAATATAGGTTTATATTTTTAAAATATGAAGTGGTAGGAGCTTCCTACACATGACACTAATAACCAAAAAAAGTATGTTTCTGAAATGTATTGACATGCAAAAAATCTTCTCAAAACTTAGTGATTTAAAACAACAGCGATTCATTATTTTTCAAAAGTTTGTACATTAGTTAAGCAGTTCTTCTTGGGTCTCACCTGGACTCATTTATGAAGCTGATATTTTGTGCTAAGCTGGCCAGAGCTGAAGGGTCTAAGAGCTTGCCACCTCTCCCTCCCTGTTGTCCTTATTCAGTTGTTTAGTCCAAGCTTCTTTAAATCAGGTGGTGGCTGGATTCTGAGAGAATAAAGGTAGAACCTAAGAGGTTATTGGAGGCCTAGGATCCAGAACTCATATTCACTTCTGCCACATTTTATTGATGAAAATAAGCTGCACGTTCAATGAGATATAAGGGGGTAAATAGATTCTACTTCTCCAGCAGCAACATCACATTGCAAGGGGATGCAGGCATAGTGAGACATAATTCACTGGGAAGTATTATAATGATCTTCCTTAGTATCTCTTGCTATCTAGATGCTCTGCCTGAAAACAGAACCGAAATAGATTTGGATAAAGTTTTAGATAAATCCCTTACTCGCTGAGCCTTTTCTAGTCACTATCTGAAACTTAAGGTCTAAGTAGATATGTGGTTACCTCCATCTCCAAACTGGCCAACCATATTTGCACTCTCCTAACTCACAAATGAAATAGGTTTATCACTGGCTTTCAGCAATTTGATCATGATGTGCTTTTGTGTAGTTTTCTTCATCATGTTTCTTGTTCTTGGGATTTATTAAGCTTCTTGTATATATGGGTTTATAGTTTTCTAAATATTTGTCTACCTGTCCCCCATTCCTCCTTTTGGGGACTCCAGTTACACTTACATAAGTCTGCCTTAAGTGGCCCCACAGTTTACTGATGTCTGTTCATGTCTGTTTTCAATCTGTCTTCTCTCTATGCCATTTTGGGTCATTTGATTGCTATCTCCTCAAGTTTACCAATTTTTTCTTTACACTTTCTCAGACACTGTAGTTTTCATCTTTAAAGGTTTAGTTTGGGTCTTTTTAAAATATCTTCAGTGTCTCTACTTAACATATTCAACCTTTCCTCCAGCTCAGGGGATGACAAATGACAGTCTACGGGCCAAATCTGGTTCTCCAGGTTGTTTTGTAAATAAGTTGTATTGGAACACAGCCAGGCCCATTTGTTAACATATTGTTTATGGCCATAAACAACATTTTTTGGATAACAATGGCTCAGTTGAGTACAGTAGTTGTTACAGAAACTATGTGCCCTGGAAAACCTAAATTATTTACTATCTGGACCTTTACGGGAAAAAAATGCTGACCCTGGGCTTCCTGAGCATATGAATACCTTTATAATAATTGTTGTACTATGTTTATATACTAATTTTATCATTGGTGTCCTTTCTGGGTCAGTTTCAATTGATTGATTTTTCACTGCATTGTGCCATATTTTTCTGCTTCTTTGCATGCCTTTTTTTCTTTTACATTTTATTAAATGCCAGTCATTGGTGGATTTTACCTTGTTGGGAGTTGGGTAGTTTGTATTCCCATAAATATTTTGAACTTTGTTCTCGGATTCTGAGCTAGGTTATCTGGAAACACTTTTATCCTTTTCAAGTCTAACTGATAAGCCTTATTAAGGGGGATCAGAGCAGCTTTTTGTCTAGGCTTAATTTTGGCCAGTAATGAAGTAAATATCCTCCAAAGACTTTACGCATTGCCTCATGAATTATGACTGGTAGGAACCCAAACTATTATCAGTCTTATTCAAGTGTCAGCTATTATTTCCTCAAATTCTTTTGGATGATTCTTTTCTTGACATGAGTTCTTTTCTTTTACAAATTTCCATACACAGCTGAAGGTGTGAGGGTCTGCTTTTTTTTTCTGTGGCTCTCTCCTCTCTAATTCTTTGCTCTGGAAACTCTTAACTGTCATGGCCTCCTTGGATTCCAGGTTTCATCTCCTCAACCTCCTGGGCTTGGCCCACGTTATGTTTCTCTGCACTATGGCCTGAAACTTTCTTTAGGCAATAAGCTGGACAATCTTAGGGCTTACTTTGTTTCTTTCCTGTATCTCAGGGATCATTATCTTTTGTTGCCTGATGTTCAATGTTTTGAAAAATCATTTTTCATATAGTATTTTGTCCATTGTTTTACTTGTTTCTAGTGATAAGATAAATCTCTATACTGTTACTGCCTCCTGACTGGAAGTAGAGTTCTTCAGAAACCTATATATATTTGTACTTTATTATATTAATAAATAAATAAAAATACTATAAAATACCCTATAAACCAAGTTGAAAGACAAATGAAAAACCAGGAAAAGTATTTGTAATTATTTGTGCCCTACTATGGATTAGTAGCTCCAATTTATAAGTAGGTCTTGTAAATGAATATGTAAAAGATCAACAATCCCAATAGAAAAATGGAAAAAGGTAGCTTTTTTTTATTTTGAGATAACAGGAAGTTGGCAAAGAAGAAATGGAAATAACCAATAAATTCATGAAAGTATTTTCTGCCTCAGTGCTTATCAAAGAGATACTAATTGAAATGATTAAGAGATACCATTTTTCACCTATCATATTGTCAAGGAAGAAAACATGATGCCATGCTTAGGTGACAGAATGGTACTAATACATTTAGGTGAGAATGTATATTGTCAGTCTTTTTTGGAATGCAATATGGTAATATGTCTGAAAAATTTTAAAAGTTACCTCTTTTAGCAATTCTAAATCTAGAAATATATTCTATCAAATAATTCCATAAGTTTGTAGAAAAGTTGTTGTAGAATTATTGATAAAAACTGGAATTACTTGAAAGTCAATTTTTAGTCAAATTGTTAAGCTTTGTATATGTAATTTTTTATTATTTTAAAATTCTACAATAATTATCTGTCCAAGTTTTTGCAATTATTTCCTCAATTTTTAAATATATGTAATACATATAACACTACTCTATTATAAACAATGAGGTAGATATATATTTATTGATACAAAAAGATGTCTGCAAATCATTAAGTAAAAAGGCAAGTTATAATGAATATATATAGGTGATACCATGGGACATGTACACAGATACAAACGCACACTCTTTCTCTGGAAGGGAGAATTACAGGGGATTTTTATATTCCAGGTTTTGTTCCTACATTTTTAAATTTTTCAAAATAATGGGCATGTATAGTTTTTACAGTCAGAAACAAACAAACCGGAAAGGAAACCCTACAGAGAAGCCTGGACAGCCAAGAAACTAGGCTGCACAGTGGGGATGAAAGCTGTGATTTGCCAGCTGAGAGCTCTGGGAGGTAGAAAAAGCGAGACCCCAGTTTGAATCCTGACTCCTTTATTTGTGAAGTGATCTTGGTCAAGTTATTGAACATATTTGTTTTTAAAAGTTTTTAAAGTCATTATTTTCAAATTGCAATATATCATACAATTATGGTATTTGTCACAGGTAATATACTCAACAAAGAGTAGTTTATTCTTTAAAATTGTATTTTAAAAAAGTAAAATAAGGGATAAAAATAGTTCTTATCAGGCATAAAATATATTTGAATGATGGGACGAGTTTATTATTATCATGGTGCAATTAGCAATTACTGATTATCTCTGTGAGAGCTGCCATCTTTAATTTCAATTAAGCTCAACTTTAGTCTAAAGTGTGGAGAGAATCACAGAGTATTTTGTTTCATATCATTTTAACCAGGAGTGGTGCCTGTACTTGCAGCCAGTATTGCCTTTCGTCTTATCTTCCCTCTGTGTGTCACAGGCCACCAGGGATCCTGCTTAGTTCCTTCTGGCTGGGGAGGGATGGCTTTATGCAGGAGGGGCAAGGCTTATATCACTGCTGAAGAAGTCAGGCAAATGACTTGGCGCCCTTCCTCATGAGGATCTCTCGGCCTTCCCGCAGTTTCTAACCACTCCTTCATTCCTAGAGATAGGCTGGCTCTGAAGAACAAGAGGAACTTTGTGTTCCTCAAAACAAGGTATACAACTTTAGTAGGAAAGTTAATAGACAATAATGATCTTGAACTTATAAAATAAAAACGTTTCTTTGCCCTTGTGTATCCTTATGACAGCCTAACTCTTGAGACTTCGAAGAGGCAATCTGTCAGGCTCTTTGCCTTAAATATAGTGTCTTGTGACTGATGTTGTAGAATGGGCACCAGGGTTTATTACCAAAGATGTCACCAATCTTTCAAATGAAAACACTGGCACACCAGCTATCATGTGGGTAATCATTTTACAGTCAAATAAAGACTCGTATAGCATCAGTTCTACAGTCTATCTGGGTTTGGAATATTTTTATGCACTGCTGTGAGAAAAACAGGTGCACTCACCCATCTATTTCTAAGATTTGTCTATTTTGTCAAATGATTTGGGTTTAACATCTTTGCAGATGTCAATTTCAGCCTCTTTTTTTTTTTTTTTTTTGCTATTAGTAGAGCAGCTTAAAAGTCAGCTCTTACAACTTCATATTTACTTTAGAACAACTTAAACCTTGCAATCTATTTTATCTCTCAGATATGTTTCCTGCAAATGATAATGTGGAACAACAATGTGGAATCTCCCCCTTTTGGAATATTTCTGCTTCAGTACCTCACAACCTATTCCAGTCTGTGGTATTAACACTGCTTTGCAATTTCACTTGCTGCCCTCTAGCTCCTTGGCTTCACGTTTACTGTGTTTCCCTGATGAGTGTCTGTGTCAGGCTCCAAGGTGTTGAGGGGAAGGGTCCCCAGGTTGTGGGTTAACTAGGACAGCTGTGTTATTGAAAACTTGAGAGCTTGTAATTGGGCCTATCTATCCAAAATATTACAAAGTTTGCGAATATTAGCATTCTGGTGAGACGTGTGAGCTGGCCTGGTAACTTAGCATTGCATCCTAAAGTAAAAGTTTCTATGAACACATTATATAGGCTAATGCCCTTACTTAAAAGAAATCACTAATTAGTAATTCCATATACTTTCATAATGTGCCCTTCAACATCCAACTGCCCAATTTTTTTCCTGTAAAATTATTTTATCAAATAATATCTTCTGTCTTTTAATTACTGTTTTTTGTGTTCATGTTATTATATGTATTTTTTCTTAACTACCTACAAAGAAATACAAAAGGATACCTTTGAATTACCCACAAAGAAATATTTCTTGAGTTTCCTCAAGGTTAAGGCAAATTAGTTCTACGTACTTAGAAGTTGTGTGTGCTTTTTGAAGAAATAATACATTTTATTTTTAAATTTAACAAAAGTAAATACCCTGCAAAATTATATCTGCCATAAATTCACTGCTAGTTGATACCAAAAATATCATAGGCTGAGGACTTCTGGTCAAGATGGCAGCGCAGGCAGACGTGGCTCACCTCTTCACTCAACCACATCAAAATTACAACTAAAATATAGAACAACCAGCACTCACAACCATTAGAAGTTGAGTTGAATGGAAGTCTTACAATTATGAAATTCAAGAAACCACATCCATCCAGATTGGTAGGAGGGGTGCAGATGCGGAATAGGCTGGTCCCACACCACATGTGGTGGATAAGTTTTGGGGAGGGATATCTCAGGATTGAGAAGTCCTAGACCCATACTAGGTCACACAGCCCAGGGTTCCTGTGCCAGGAAGATAAGTCTCCACAACTTCTAGCTGCAAAAACCAGTGGGGATTGAGTCAATGGAAGAAACTTCTGGAGCCCAAAGCAGTTCCTCGTAAAGAACCCACACATGGACTCACCTACTCAGACTCACTCTCTCTGAACTCCCATACCAAAGTAGCAGCTTGAAAGGTACCAGTGGAACACTGGGAGAAAATGAAGTGCCTGGCATCAAGGCACGTAGAGGCCGTTGTCCCTTTCCTAAACCCTCTCCCCACACAGCCACAGTGCCACAGAGCCAGCAAGTGGGTACCGTATCTGAGACTCCATCAACCTGGCTAACGCTCTTTGACCTGCCTTGGAGATCCCCAGAGACTCTGCCCCACCCAACTATGTGTCCACCCAAGCTGCTTTTCCATATGAATGGTTGGTCTTGGCTCATGCTTCACAACTTCCTAAATCCTCTCAAACAAACAACAGCTGGCCCAGTGAGCCCCAGGCCCGGCACTAGCAGCAACCAGCCTAAATTCACAGCTTTGCTTTGCCCAGGAATCTCTAAGCCCAGCACAGGTAGCAGCCATTTCAGTTTGCTTTATAGCTCAGGCAGAGTGGCCTCATGCAAATCACAGGTAGGGGCTGACTTTGGCCTGCACTACCCAGGAAACCCCAGGGTCAGTGTGCCCAGTGGAGAAATACAGACCACGTCAGAGCACCACCACCCTCCCCCTACACAGTTGATCCTCCACAAAGGATGGAAACTGGTGATAAGTGGTCACACCCAGTCTTTGCAGCTGACTGACCTGGGTAAACCCCTCTCATTCATCTCCCAACAGCAGCCAAGGCTCTGTACTCAGCCCACAGAAAGGGTGAACCTTCAGTGCCCAGCTTATGTGACAGGGGAGGCTGTGCCACTGGATCCTACAGGACACCTACTACTTTAGGCCATGATACCAAGATAGGGAGTTACAGCAGCTCTATCTAATACAGAGAAACAAACACAGGGAGGCTGCCAAAATGAGTAGACCAAGTAACATGGCCCAAATGAAAGAACAGATCAAAACTCCAGAAAAAGAGCTAAACAACATGGAGATAAGCCATCTATCAGATGCAGAGTTCAAAACACTGGTTATAAGGATGCTCAAGGAACTTAGTGAGGACCTCAGCAGCATAAAAAATCGTCATTAATGAAGGATACACTGTTGAAATAAACAATTTACAGGGAAACAACAGTTGAGTGGATAAAGCTGAGAATCAAATCAATGATTTGGAACATAAGGAAGCAAAAAACAACCAATCAGAACAAGAAGAAGAAAAAAGAATCCAAAAAAATGAAGGTGGTGTAAACAACTTCAAGAGGTCCAACATTCGCATCATAGGGGTGACAGAAGGAGAAGAGAAAGAGCAAAAAATTGAAAATCTATTTGAAAAAAATGAAAGAAAACTTCCCTAATTTGGTGAAGGAAATAGACATAGAAGTCCAGGAAGCACAGAGAGTCCCAAACAAGATGGACACGAAGAGGACCACACCAAGACACGTCATAATTAAGATGCCAAAAAGTTAGAGAAAATCTTAAAAGCAGCAAGAGTAAAGCAGAGGGTTACCTGCAAAGGAGATCCCATAAGACTGTCAGGTGATTTCTCAAAAGAAACTTTGCAGGCTAGGAGGGTTGGCAAGAAATATTCAAAGGTATGAAAAGCGGGGCCCTGCAGCCAGCAAAGATATCATTTAGAATCATAGGACAGGTAAAGAGCTTCCCAAACAAGAAAAAACTAAAGGAGTTCATCTTCACCTTGAAATGTTAAAGGGACTTATTTAAGAAAAAAAAAGATCAAAACTATGAACAATAAAATGACACAAAATACAAATCTATCTACGGTTGAATCTAAAAAACAAACTAAGCAAACAAGAAGAACAGAGACAGAATCATGGATATGGAGAGTGTTTTGATGGTTGCCAGATGGGAGGGGGCTATGGGGAAAGGGGTGAAGAGGTGAGGGGATTAAGAAATACAAATAGGTACTTACAGAATAGCCATGGGGTCATAAAGCACAGTATAGGAAATGGAGTAGCTTAGGAATTTATAGGTATGACCCATGGACATGAACAATGGTTGGTGGACTGCCGGTGGGAGGAGGGGTGGTGGATAGAAGGGGGTGCTTGGTGGAGACAAAGGGGGAAAAATCAGGACAATTATAATAGAATAATCAATAAAATATAATTAAAAATAAAATATCTTAAACTGATGTGTTTTGTAAAGCAGAATTTTTTGGTTAAGAACAATTTTCTTTGTTGAGGAAGAATACTATATAAATACAAAGTATTATTATTGTTATTATGGACACTAATGACCTTTATTCTTATAAATATTAGTATTAAAATTTAAAAGCACCTTCTTATTTGCTAAGCCCAAACATTCCTGGATAAAGATCAAAGGTCATAGAGCTATGATAATTCAATAGTAAAATATCAAAGTATTTAGAAAGTCTTTTTCACAGTTGCTTAAAATATGTGAGATGGTTTATCGAAAAGTCTTGGACCTTCTTAAATTACAGCATATTTCCCCCAAAGAAGTCACAAGAGAAATTACAACCAATTTATGGGGCAAATATTTCAACCTCAGCTACAAGATAGCTGTTTAAAAAGTAAACCCAAACTAGAAACATGAATCATTTTCTTCATTTAATTTTAAAATACACTTACAGACATTTCCCATTACATTACTGAGGTGGAGGGCGGACTCTGTCCCACAGAATACACTCTGGGTCATCACAGATGGGGAAATAAAATAAGTTGTCCCAGACACTTTTCTTAGTCTGCCAGAGAAAGGGGGTGGCACTTCCCTCTAGTGGAGAAGGCCTCGAACCCTTCTCTTGAAGTGGCTTTTACTGAGAACCATTTGTGCAGGGGTATACAGCAAGGATGCAAAGCTCATCAATCACTGTCAAAAGGGTATGTTTACAGAAAATAAATAGAGATCATAGATAACAATTGAAGGAACACAAGAGATTTGCCTTAGCTCAGGGTAGTGCCCACTCAGCCCTGAAACCTGGGAAACTGATCACATTCTATGCTCAACCCCAAACATCAGTACTCATTAACTTGAGGGCATTCTTAGCAAACTGTTTCATAGGATCTAATGCATTCCTTTTCCAGGCCTAATGGTCCCTGGGAACCACCTGATCCAGTTTAGGACTGTACCTGCCTTTATCATTGTTTCAAGCCTGAGCGAGGCAGGCAGGGCAGAGCCGCCAAGAGATAAGGAGACTTTCAGATAGAATGAGGACTCCAGCTGTATCAAAGCCAAGGGATCTTTTTCCCCTTCTCCTTGCCCCCACGTCCTTCCCTGATGGCCCCAATGTGACTGGGCCTGTCTTAGGTTACCCCTGCCATCAAGGGGTCTTGCTCCTCATTGACTAACCAGCCATCCTCCAGGGCCAACCAGGGTGATGTGAGGGAGGCAGGAGCAGTGCCTTTGGGGGACAGGTTTTGTCTCCTCAGTGGCCTATTTTCCCAAGGCCTCCTTGCTCAGCTCCAGCCTTGGGGCCCTCTCCCCTATCGGTGAGGCTACAGTCCCTGAAACCAGACAGGGCAGTTCCCAACACATTACCTGTATTTTAATAATTGAAGATATCAGATTACACGGAGCAAAATAATGGGCATATTTCTACTTCAGGGATTTTTTTTTTTTTTTTTTTTTTTGCTATTATTCCTGTTGCTTACAAAACCAATGCAATCTTGTAAAATTGGGGTGTTGATTACCATTTCCTGTTCACAGAGGTGGGGACCAAGGATGGCATTGGTATTTGAAGCTGGAGTATTAGAAATAAGAGAATGACATCTTAACAACAATAACAGCAACAACAACACCAAAAACAATGAAGATACTATATAGAAAAGGAAGAATTGTTGCTCTAATGAAATCTTATTTCTCATTGTAACATTTAGTCTGGATTCTGCTTGCCGTCTTGACTGTCTTACTCAACATGGTCAAGAAAGTTATATTTCAGTCCACACTTTCAAAGGCTAAATCCACGTAAAGATATTGAATGCATTCAATTTAGATAAATTAATTAATTTTGAAACACAGAATGAAACATTTAAGTCTTTCCTTAAATGTTTAGTATTTTAATATCTAAAGAAATAGACTATATGGTAATAGTGAACTTATTTTTTTTATTGGACTCAGCTTGTTCTTTTTAATTATTGGCTAATGTTGGTTTAAACTAACACTGTAAAAAAGGAGAATCATTGTTTCTAGACTTTCATACTTGATTTGACCTAAAGACAAAGCTGTTAGCTAATAGAACCAGTGAAACCAATGAAACATTTTTAGATCATTTATAATTAAATAAGACCTATTGAAACAGTCCTAGTCAGCTCTAACAACAAGGAGTTTACAAGTACTGAATAGCTAGTTCTCATTTTCATGGTCCCCAGCAAGTCAGCCTGACCAAATTGCCGAGACCTTTGTCCAACTCAGCCACATCACATAGACTTGTTGACAGCATTGAAGTGAAATAGAGAAATGAACCTTTTAAGAACAATAAAACAGCATTGCATCTTGAATTTAATTTAGATTTAAGAAGGGACTTGAACCGACATGAACCATGAACTAAAAACTAGACAAAATCATGCTAATTTGAAGATCTTTTGTTCTTCACCAAAGAGGAAAAGAAAAAGCTATCAAAATGGTTCAAACTATAACCTCATCTAGTTTTTTATTTTCTCAGATTACTTGTTGGAAAAAAAAAAACACCTTAGAAAAATCTAAATATTTGACAGCCAAACCTGAATATGTTATTTAATTGGAAAGAAATCTTTAAGTCCCTGAAGAAAAAAAATGGATTCAGTTTGTCTGCTTCTTCATAGTAGTTTAATAAATTTAAAAAGTACTTTCATTGATAAACAATTTAACAATTAATTTTAAAGCAGTGACTTTATATATTGAATACTTTCAGTTAAGATGTAACTTATTTAAGGTATTTTAGTGTAATTATTAATCGATAAAGTATTATAATTTACTTTGCATATTTATCTTTTAATCAAAAATATAAATGTATATTTAAATATTTCTGTATATTCTTTTTTATCAATGGAATGCCATTTATAGGTCTAGAGAACCCTTAGTTTACAGTGAGCAAATCTATATCAAATTAACGGTGACATTCTACTCAATATCCAAATGTTTTGCATTGTGTATGTTAGGCTATGCCTCTTGTTCAGAAAATGATATAGCTCTTTTTTTAAAATTAATAACTGTAAATATAAACAAGATAATCCCATCAGCACAAGTCAGCCTTACTCTGCATAAATTAATTTAGCACAGTACTGCACTTAATAAATTATCATTAATCATTAAAACATTTTCACATGAGCATATTTAAGTTCTTTAACATTTGCTGTCTTGATTTTTCTGTGGGGCTAAGGTATGACATTCATTTCCAATCTAAAAAGCAGCATCATCAATCTTTTGAAGCCCAGGGCAATCAATATCTATACAAATTGGGTGGTTTTGGAATTTGCACTGCTTTGTCAATCAATCACTGGTTTAATAGCCCGCCCCCACCCTATACTCAATGTACTAACAGATATTTTTTCTATTTACAGAGATAATGACTTCCTTTTATCTAAGTATTTGCTATATGAATGAGTGCTATTGCTTTTATCACCTCCTTTGCTCTACCACATCCTCTCTGCATACTTACCCACCTGCACATAGGGTTGGCAGGTCCATGCTGCCAGGCTCTAGCTAGCTGGTAGAAGTTAGGGACAGGGCTTCCTCAGCGCCACCTGTGGATGTGCTATGGCCCTACCCTCAGCCCTGAGTTCTTGAAAGAAGGAACAACTCCATGTGACTGAGAACTGGTTGGACTAGTATACTCAGAGTGTTGATCATGTGTTTCCGCCACTGAGAGAGAGGTCTTCAGTGGATCACTAAAGGGCTCTGTTTCTTATTTTGATCATGTCAAGTTTTTAACAAGGACTTGGTAGGGACTCAGAACACTTGCTTACCAAAGAAGGAGAAGATGGACTCTAAGAAGGATAATTAATTAGGTTAGTTACCAAAATTGGACCTCAAAGTTTATTTCCATTGTATGGAGTAATAAACTATGACTAAGTATAAAATGTAATAGGGAGAAATATGAAGCACTACACTTAGATTAAAGAGAAAAAAAATGACAATATATACAAGGTAGGAAAAGCCTGGTTTAAGAGCACTTTCAGTAGAAAACAACAAAGTAAAAAACTAGATTTTTTTGACTGCTTATAACCACATCTGAATATTAATCTTGAGGATTGCTGAAGAAGCTAATGCATAAAGCTGTTCTGTAATAGAAACAAAAGTAAATTAATAATCCCTCTGTTCTCTACTGGTCAGATCACATCTGGTGGATTACATAGAGTTTCATTCTGAAACTTTAAAAAAAGTCTCTGAAAAGCTTGACTCTGTATAGAAGAGGTCAAATTAGATGATGAAGAAGCTGAAAATATTAGGTACAATGTAAAGAGGATTTAGGCAGAATGTGATGTTCCTCTTCAAATATTGAAAATGTATCTGCAGACTCACTATATGAGGTAGGAATTAAGTTCCTAACTAAGTTATGGATAACAAGAGTATGCACATAGGGTTATTCTCTTGTGAAAATTAAGTCTGGGAATGGGTAGTCAAGGGCAAGAGAAAGAGCTTTGTGAAGTCATTGAGATCTCCAACTCTGATATCTCCAATGAATGATTGTTTCCTTGTTCAAGAGCACCTCGTGTTAAGTTGCTGGAGCTCCTGCAATCACATCCCTGATCCAGACAGCAGGAAGAAAGGTCACTGTGGTGTGGGGGAAGAGTACACCTTCACCCTTTTAAAAAACCTTCCCAGAATTTCCACAAACACTCCCACTTACATATTTTGGGCCACAACTTAGTTTCATGGTCACATCTGGCTGCTATAGATGCCGAATGGAACCACAAAGTAGAATTTTTTAAAAAGACAAAATTTACTAAATATAGAAAAGAATTTTTGATAACCTTATCTGTCCAAAATGAAATATGCTTTTTCAGAGGTGCCGATGTCATTGTTACTGAACACTCAAAAATGACTAGGAAATTACTTATTAGCGAAGTTTTAGGGGGAGGCCTGATGTACATCATTTCTTTCAACATTATGTGCTGATCAGTATATGTGTGCGCAGGCCATGCCGAGTTTTATATATTTGATTAACTTTTCTTATGAAGGGGACCCCCCCAAAAACTGGAATTATCTTCTGAAGGGCAGGCCTCTTGTAGGCTTTCCCTGCTAGGTGAGTGTTCTAGGAACCCATCTGTATCAGTGCACCAATTCGCAATGCTATGAGAGGCTGCGTTCATTTTCGGTGAATTTTTTTTGAAGGCTATTTTAATGTGTTTGCCCATTTCATGATGGGCATTTTACGAGCACACCTGCCCACACTGTGCTGAGTGTTCAACAATTTTTGACCAAAAACATCATGACCTCCGTGCCCACCTGCCCCATTCACCCGATCTTGCCCTGAGTGACTTTTTTTGTTTGTGTCCTCAGATTAAAAAAGTCCTTAAAGGGAAATGTTTTGCCCATGTGAAAGAGATCAAACAAAAAATGGCAGAGGCACTAAAAGGCATCAAAATGGACAAGTTCACAAACTGTTTTGAGCAGTGGGAAGAATATTTTGATGGATGTATTGCATCAAGTGGAGAGCACTTTGAAGGTGACTGAAGTTTAAACATATAAGAATAAATACATCATTTTTTATAAATAAATTCTGGGTTTTGGGGGTCCACCCTTGTATAAGCAATTTTAGTAAAATTAGATCAACTTGTTACATATCAATAATGACAAATGCTCCTTACAGTGAATACTTAGTACACAAGTCTTATTTTTATGTTACTCAGAAGCCAACATATTCTTTTGATGGAAGCCACTAGTGAAATAGGATTCTGTAGATGCATAATTACTCCACACACTTAGTAATAGTTCTGATACATGAAGCTCTGACCTTATGAATTTTATTATTGATTAATTAGCTACAGGAAGTATTGATCGATTGACCCCAAATTTCCCTCACTGTAGTTATAAGAGATGTATTTTAATATTTTTGGTACATGAAGTATATAGCTTAAGTCTTATTTTGTGGAGGATTTTTTTATTTTACTTTGGTATTTGAATTATGCAAGTTTCTTTAGAAAATATTAAGTCGTTGTTGTGTATATTTTGGATTTGTATTCACAATTCTATAACGAAGAGATGTAATACATTAAAGTTATGAGTTTTGTTATTTTAGGCTGTAGTAGCCTGCTTGCACCGTAAGTCTATAGAAAATTGACTGAAAACACTTCACTACTTCTAGGCCTTTTCTTATTCTTGCTGACACAGATGGTAATAAGTTAGATAAAATTGTTAGTGCATACTTACTGCATTAGAAACAGGAGAAAATCAATTGCTTGCGAAATTAGAGAAATGTCATATTAAAAAAAACCTAAAACTTTGTTTTCAAGATTCCAAAGAGGGAAACCAAATGCCAGGAAGAATACAATGGTAAACACTGTTAGATTGCAGTCCTTTCAAGAAATAATGAATTTTACATGTAAAAATATAGGTCACAAACAATTTGACCTACTTATTTTGAAGGCATACTTTTGATTATATACCTTTGTTTTAGTTACTCACAGAAAACAATTCTGGAAAGTATTTTTGCTTCAACCTAGAGCTCTGATGGTACAAAGCATAAAAGAACTGAGGCGTAGGTCTTGGGGAGACCATTCTTCCCACCAGTATGTAGCCAGTGCCCTTACCTGATACATATCAGACCATGGACAGCTCGGCTCTGCTTTGTGGAAGCAGCTGTTAGGATCCCAGCTGTTCAGTTCTCCTCTTCCTTGGCATCTAAGCCTTATTTCACACCCAATTTGAATACTTTTACTTTGAGGAATTCTAACTTGATCCTCAGAGGAAATCCTTAACTAATGTGATATGCACTGTGTTGAACTAAATTGAGCTATGCTTTCTAAAGATTACAACTTATTTCACAGGGGAAGGATTAAATAAAAATGGAAGGATTGATTACCTTGGTCTCTTCTTTGTTCGCAATTCCTCCCTAAGAAAGAAAGAACCAGACGTCTTTCACCACTTGCTATTCTAAAACTTTATGCAAATAACTCATCTAGGACTCAGGTTCTTTTTCTGCAGACAACAATGATAATAATTAATACCTATTATGTAAGAATTATGGCAATTAAGTTAAATTCAATAAAAATCTTCTGAGCTTTTTTTTGTATTCTTGACCTAATAAAATGTAAAAAATAATTTCTTTTTAAAGTCTTTATCACAGCACTTGGCACACAGAGATCAACAATTGTGACCCCTTTGCATTTAAAAGGAGTTCCTAATACAACAGGGACCCCATTGAGCCTCATCCTTCAGCCCTTCCTTACTCATGTACCTGTCAGTTTAGTTGCTCACAGTTGGGCTTGTGGGGTTGCAACTCGCTGTTACATAAACTTGCCTGTCTGTCTCCCTTCTTATTCTACCACATACCTGTGGCTTGCTTGTTAGTAGGTCCATTCCTGGGCTTTCCTCCCTTGTCCTGCTTCCCACTTGTCTCTCTCCCCCTGTATATACCTGAAGCTTGGGTAAGCTTCAGTGGTCATTCTATTGCTTATGCCAACAGTTTTTTTAAAGCTCAATGAGTGTTCACAAATCAAACATACTCGTGTACCCAATGGCAAAGGGAAGAAACAGAGCATTACCAGTACCCTGGGACCTCCTCCTCCTCATGACTCTTGACATGTTCAGTGGCCACCTGCTCCTCAGGGTTTACCACTAATCTGGTTTCTAACAGATTCATTTTGCTTCTTTTTTCTTGACTTTATTTAAAAATATCATACACTATATATATTTTGTGTCTGTCTTTATGTTTGTAAAATTCATCCAAGATGCATGTGGTTGTTTATTTTATTTGTTATATACAGTTCAATTGTATGAATATACCACATTTGTTTATACATTCTTCAGAATGATGGAAATGTGGGTTCTTTCTATTTTGGGCTATTACAAAGACTTCTGCTATGAATATTCTTATATATCTCTTTTGGTGAATATCTGGACATATTTCTATTGGGTTGTATCTGGGAGTGGAATTAATGGGCCATAGAGTATATATATCTTCATCTTGAGTCGATTTTACCAGTCTTCCTAACTAATTGTAATAATTTACACTCCCACTAGCCTAATAGTTTTAAAAGAGCCTATTCTCTGTCTACAAGGTGAAGTAGATTATTTCTGTATTGAAATTTTCCCCTCTCCTCTCCTCTCCTCCCCTGTCCTCAGAATTAACTAATTTGTAGATGTAAAATGTTTTCTGTCAGTTTTGGATCAAACTTTGTGCAATTACAAAATATAAAATTTTAAATACAAGTAATATCTTTTTCTGTAGAGTATTCAAAAACTGACTTAACATATGATTTTCCAGCCAAACTAAGTAATAATGTTAACTAACCAGATTCTGTACTAGTTTTGGCTGCCATATTGGAATTAGCTGAAGACAATAAACAGAATACAGTCATAACAATTTTAAACTATTAGTTTTTTTCTTAAATGCCATTATTTTATTAAATTAACTTTTAAACAAGGGTCCAAGAAAGTATACCTTTAGAGGCCTGCTGTTCTAAAGGGGAGACAGAACTTAAGCTTTTGTTATTATTATTTCCTAGGAGAAAACCATCTAGAACATAAAGTTATATTCATTTAAATGCAAGACATCTAGTATTTATTTGTGTTAGGTGTTTTGAAATAAATGTGACATCAATGAGTGGATTTGTTCAGTTTAAACTGAGTCCTGGAGTCTACAAAGGATTAAGTTATTATGGTGAACACCTAATAGCGTCAGTGCCTGATGTCACGCACTTGCACAAAATGATACGAACACAACTGGAGTGATATTTTGCCTATGGAAAATGCTTAGTAATTCATTCAGAAATTAAACTTTCTCTACAGAAATGTTCAGAAATTGTTCAGTAGTTCACTGCAATGATTTTGGCTAATAGGGTCAATGGGTTACTGTAAGGAATGCAAGAAACATAATTTTTATTGACTACTACTGTTTCTATTTTGCAACAAACCACATCATAAATTCCTGTATTCATTCATCATTAGGCATATATTATATTAAGTGAAAATGAATCATATATTCTGAATATTCTTCCTCCACACTTCAAAATGTCTTTTTTAGATATTGTCTAACTACCAGCTAATTTACAGGTCTGAAATCTTGTATCATTTCAGAATAGAACATTCAATAACTTAAAATGAAATCAATTGCTATATGGTGAAGGATTGCTGTTAAATCTTGCGGGATGTAAGGATTTCTTTGCTGTAGTCATATACGTAATTGTACATTTCAGTGAGAATGCCCTCTGAACATTAGAGGACATATTCATGAGCTGAAATTCCAAAAGCAAATCTAATGATTTGACAGCCCTCCTCAAAAGACAGCAGCTCAGCATTTTAGAGGTTGCCATGTACTGGATTACAGATTTGGGGTGAGCCTCCTGCCTCCTCCCCTGTGCCCCCATCGTCTCATGGTCACCAACCAGCCTCTCATCTCCGCAGTCGCAGTGTGTGTGTGGAGGGTGGGGTTGGAGCGGGGGTGGCCGGTAACAGTCCTGAATCCTGGCACGAGAATGCCAGTGGTAGTAGCGCACTGTAGTGGCTAAACCCTTGTTCTTGTTCATATGGTGATAGCTTAAGGAAAAATAATTTCCAAGCTCTGCAGAATAGACTAAAAATACTATTTTGACATTCTCATTGCTGATTGCAAACAAATTCTTAGTGCCTAAATGTTAAGAATGGAATACGTATTTTCACAAATTCTTTCAAGGTAACCATAAGCAAATCCAAATATATTGACTATTTTCCTTATTTGGCTTCTTCCAACTAGACTACTACTTTTAATATTACTGCACTTCATTTTTATGGATAATCAAGAATGTGCATGAAACCTTAATTTCCAGCACAGAAGGATAATTGCTCAGTGATCATTTACTTTCTTTAAAACATAACTGAATATAAACTAAGACAGGAACTGAAAAAGCTATTTTTAAACATGACATTGAAATGGTATGTGAAATCAAATGGCATATGAAAAACACGCTCACCTTGATGGGTTTTTTTCTGCCTTACCCCTTTAGCTTAAAGTGGACCTAGGATCCAGTCCACTTGCGTAGTCACATAATCATAGGGAACATCTTACTGATCACTAGTAGTCTGCACTCAAACTTGAGGGGTTTAGAAATAGAGCTGACCATGTTAAGTGATTTGCTCAGTAACAGGTAGCTCCAGCACCCACACCGCTTAATTATATGAACCCACGGCTCTTGCCATTTGTCTGTGGATTACTATTGTTCTTTGTTTTAGCGACAAGGGGGAGAGAGCTCATTTAACATGTTTTATATTAAAGAGAATTTATAGTGCAGTTAAAAGCATTAAAAACATGAATTTATTAGAAAGGACACTGATGTTTTTAACAGTGATGTCTTTGCTGGTCTTGAGTTAATTTTTCTATGATATCAGTTTTAAACCATTAAAATTAGTTGCTATAAGCCACAGCATAGCTCTTGCGCATATATATGCAAAAGCAACTGAACTACAGTGTGTGAATAAATATTCTTTTACCCCCTTCTGGTTTTCTTACCATTTTTTCTATGAGCAAGCAGAGGACCATTTGAAGTAAGAGAAGTGGAGGAAAATAGAGAAGTGATAAAGGGCAATTTGAGCAGTAAGTATACTGTGGTATCCGTGGGACCCTTCTCCAACTTCATGCATAGCGTGCTGTATAGAAAAGGTTCTTTCAGCAAGTGTTTAGGAAAATATGTTCCAAAAGATCTGCATAACATTAGTGCAACCAAGTGTTCCTCTCTGTGGCTTCCTGTTTTGGAATTAAATGCCTTCAGGGTACTCAGAATAACTCTGTTTAAAAACACAAGAATTTAACCTCTTATGTTCCTAATCATTTTTAAAAAACTATAGGCTAATTAGAAAACAAAAAGATCTTATCCTACTTTGTTTCTTAGTAGTTTTTAACTAATATATGAAATTGTTTATACATAAAGTAGGTGGTTTAGTTAGAAAACAAAGGTATAAACAGAAATTGTGATCAGTTTTGTCTCTTTATAAACAATTTTTACAGACCCACTTTTTTTGCAGATAGTATTATTTCCAAATGAACTCAATGAAATATTTCTATGCTGGTCATTTGCAGGAGGTACGTACAAGGCAGCAGAGAAGCTAATTCTGTGTTTATGTCTCTTTGGTATTATTGTTCAACATTTTTAAGTTTTGCTGCAAAGCTATCAGAGGGAGTACCAAACAATATTTTTGTTTATCTTAAAGCTTAATATTGTATTTTAAAAATTTCTCCATTTTAATTTAAAAAGATACCTACAACTAATTGTTTTTTATTATATATTTTCACTATGTAGCTTTAACTTTCTACATGTTTCTAATTCTTTGAAATTAAAAGTCTTAAAGGGGACTTATTTATGCAGTTCAGTTCTACATATGTCCATTAAATGCCTAATGAATATAAGACTCAGTAAGTGATGGAGAGTTGAAGGTGAATATTACACAGCTCCTGTCTTTCAGGAATTTATAATCTAGTTGAAGAGCGAAAATTTGAACAGAAGAATATGGACCACTTATCTTGATGAAGCATCAATGGAGCTATTATTGAGAAGGTGATATTTGAATTGGACCTTGAAGGAGAGGTTTCCTAAAATGGAAATTCTAGGCTGGAGGGAACGGCATAAATGCAGGGTGTATGGAGAAAAGAAAATTATAGGGTTGTGGCTTGATGGAACATGGATGATAAAGGGGGTGTACTGGGAAGTGAGGTTAGAGAGCTAAAGTGGAGTCAGGTAATGGAGCACCTTGAAATCCACGCTAAAGAGTTTGGTTTTATTCTTTTGCCAAAAGTTAGCAAATTGCAGACTATTAAGATGATCTAAATGGTGTTTTAATAAAACAATCCTTCATTCAGAGTAAAAAGTTGTGTTGAGAACTTAGAGATTAAAATTAGACAATTTTGTACCAGGTCAGGTGAGGTAGAACAGCCTGGATGATGATGATGATGATGATAATGAAACCTTTGCATGTATACATATCATACATATTTGTGTGTGTGTGTATGTCTATATAGACACCTGTAATATGTGTGTATATATATTTTCACACACAGTATATACAATAATGCTATTCCTAAATCATATATACATACACACATGCACAGGCACAGGGTCTGGTACAAATAATGCCCTATTTTTATTACAAAATCTTCTATTACAAAATCATAAGCATGTAATTCTGTAACAAAACAATGTCACACTCAAGCACACCGCATTACATTTTAGGTGAAATGTTCAAATTAAAGCTATAAATTATTACACCCATATTATTACGCTACTAGCCACACTCAAGCAGGTGTTACTTCTGCCTGACCCTGTTATATATATATTAACATATATATTATATATATATATATATGTCAAAAATACACACACAGTCACACACACACATCCTTAAGTGTTATTTTGTGATTTAATGTTTGTACTGAAAATATGTTAGGTAATATGTACAAGGTCTCAAAGCAAATTCAGAGCAAAACTGGTACTCAAATCCTACTTCTTTTGAGACCAAACCTTTTCATTATACTGTGCTCCTTTTGCATTAGATGCTGTCAGTGTAGGCGGGGAAGGACAGAATGTGCGTGAGAGATATTACGGAGGTATAAAAGGTGTGGACAGAAGGGAGAGGAAGGAGTCAGAGCAATGTTTTCAGCCTCTGTGACCAGCAGGCAGGTGGTGTTGCCATTGCCCCCAGTGGAGCTGTAAAGGAGATGCGCGTGGGCCAGTGGGATGACGGACGAGCGGGGGTGGGGGCCGGTGAAGTGTAAGGTAACTCAGCTCTGGAATGTCAGACTGGAGATCCTGGAGTGTATCCTTGCAGAGATGTCCAGCACATGCTTCCAATTTTAGATTCGAGCTCACGAGAGAAGCCAGAGTTAGAGAGTGGAGGAGGTAATTCAGGGAAATTAGACTGAGAAGAGGAGGGAAGTGAGAACCAAACTTTGGGGCAGCCTGCATGTAGGAGGGTGAGGAAAGGAAGAGGCGTGGGAAGGAGCCTGCACGGACCTGGACAGAGAGGAGGGCAGCCCGGAGCATGCCCCTTCATTGCTCAACCATATTTGCACTGCTGCTGTGTGCAGGGCACTGAAGCCCCTGTCCAGTGTGAAGGAGGCTGCCTCAGCAGTCAGCTGTGTCAGGGGACGGCGTAGTATGAGCACCGAGGGGTGGTCGTTGGAGGAGATCACACTTCCTAATGTGCACAGAACTAAAATACAAAGTAGACTTCCACCTCCCAGTTCTGTTTATGAGAAGTTAAAATGTCCCAGAGACCCACTCTTTGGCTCAAAATCTATGAATTATAGCATTGATATCCAGGTGAGCTGTTTGTGGGTCAAACTCACTTACATAGTTTCCGAAAGATGTACAATGCCTTGTAACCTTGATTATTTATCTTTATTATATGACTACTTTTTATTTGATTTTTTATAACAGAGGAAAAAATTACTATTATCTTTGTATAATGATATAAGTTTATTATGAAAACCTAAAGTACAAAGAAGAAATTTAAAAGTTGCCCCTCAAATAACCGTAGATAACCAGAACTACAACTTGCTTCCTTTTCTACTTCCTTCTCCCTCCTTTCCTTCCTATTGCTCTGTTGATCATATTGTGCCTATTATTTTAAATAAAAAGGATTTGATCTAATTTTGCTTGAAGTTATAAAAAAGAAATGAAACTAAAAGTACCTAAAAGAATTGTTCAACTTCTATATATGTGCTTCTTCACTACAACAGGTAGCATATATTTTGGAAAATTTGTCTAAAGTTAAAAAAAGAAATGAAGTACCTAATGAGATTAGAGGTATAGTTTTAAGACACGTTTTTGTTTCTCCTATCTGCTCTGCTCTGCTCTGCTCTGAAAAATGCGCAAATATACTCTAGCTTCCTGTACCTCCCTATTTTTGTTTGTCACAACATTATTTTTACTTACTTGAGCTTTACAACATTTGCATTCTGTTTTGTAAATAAGGTCTATACTTGTTTAATTCTAGTTCTAAATATTTAACTGCAATATAATTAACTAGCATTCAGTACTCACCATGATTTTTTTACCTTGACTTTTTCATCCTTGAATTTTAATTTTGATTTATATTTTAGTTGGCTAGTTTTCATTATTAAGTAGAATTCTTCAGGAAGGTCTCATAGGGGGCTGTTTTATGTTGAGAATGGCTTTTGTTCGTTGCTCCTATGCAGACATCCTGGTTAGGCAGGCTGCTCTTGGGACATGGCCTCTTTCTTCAGAACTCTGTGAAACTGGTCAGTTGTCCTCTGGTGTTGAAAGCTGCTGTGGATAAATTTGAGGCTGGCTTAATTGTTCTCATTTGTATCCGTATTTTCCTTTTCTTCTCTTCCCTTTTTAAAATTTTTTGGGCTTTGCTATCCTCTATTCAACTTTAATGTCATAAGCATGTGGAAAATGAATTAAATTGAAACTTTATTTCACAGTGTGCCCTAGAATAAAATCCCAGATGGACTGAATAATTAAATTTTTAAAGTGAACCCATACAACTAGTAGATGAAAACACTGGTAACCCTCTAATTTTTCTAAGAATGCCCTCAAGATAGAAACTGTGAAGAAATGATCTGAAGTTTTTTATGCATCAAAATTTTTTAAACCCAGAAAATAATAATCAACAACAAAATATGAACTATGTTAAAGAAAAAATTCCAACAGGTTAAATATTCTCAGCAAATGATAGATTATAGAAGTTTGTTGTGTGTGTACATATTTTATTCCCAATAAAACCAACACTATGAAAAAAAAGGTGGGTAAAGGGCACACAGAGGTGTTTCACAAATGGAAAAATTCAAGAGAAAAGAAAATTCCTAATCATTTAATATAGACATAAAAATGAATAGTTAAGAAATCATAAAGAAATTTTCCTCTTTTGAACAAAGGATTTCTCGTAGGTAGTAAATATATATCTGATTAAACAAACTTGAATGCCCTTTTAAGCTGTGGAATTCCATCATTCTGAGATGTATATGTCTATCCTTGCTGTTAGATTGTTTTCTCCTTGATATATCCAAGAAAGATGTCTTATGCATCTTTCTGCCCTCTATAGTGCATAGCTTAGAAATTCACATGTACTGGTCCCAAAATAAATATGTATTAAATAAAAATTGTACAATTTTTTAAAAATGAAATATATTTCAGGGGGCTTAGAATATTTTGTATAGATACTATAATGAAGATGAATTTAGGATTTTAAAATTTCTCATGATTAGTCTTATGCTTAAAATTTTTATTTTATTGCTTGAATAGAAAGATGTATTTTATACAGTAATTATACACCTAAATCTCATTTTGCAAAACTTGATGTTTGTCAGTTTTACTAAATGATCATATACTTTCAAATGATCAAAATTCTTTGTGGCTCACAGGAATCAGGGCCATAAGAATGCATTAAGAATGCACGAAGAATTTTGTTTACTATGTACATGGTTTATTGGACATCAATGCCATAATCATTTTTAAAAAAACTTAAAAATAATTTTAATGTGAAATGACAAAACTATGGCATGAAAATGCACATTACATATATGGTTAGAAGTTAATGATGATAGACAATTTTCTTAAGTTGATTTAAATAGGGAAACTGAAGATTTTTCTTAAATGAAGGAGTATATTCAAAGTGATAGAATGATTGTATAGGCTATTTAAAAGCAAAGTTTCTTTAGAGACCAATATTGTTTAAGTGGTTAGTGACATTAAAATTGGTATCAGCCTTGGGATAGGAAACATTTATTTTTGACTTTTATGCAGATATAGTTATTAAAATGTACAAGTGCAATTGAAGTATCTTTCAAAGTATTTCTTTATGATTTCCATTTGAAAAGTTAGGCACTAGGCTTGTTAGTTATTAATTCAAATATAGAATATAGCTTATTTTATTGATCTTTCTATAATTTTTAAAATTAGGAGTGAGAAAAGCCACAGACACAGTTTGTTGACATATTGCAATCCATATGCGTGCTTTTCTGATAAGGAAGGTATAGTGTATACCATCCCTTCAGAACATTTAGCACCAGATTTATGATTTTACTAATTTGGTTTGTAGCTTGCCAAAGAGCATGTGAGTACATATTTGATCAGAAGCATATTTTGCCTTGAATCAGACGAAGAATACTTAATGAGTCAATGCCAACAAGCAATGTAGAGAAGATGCAGACTAACAGACGTAAAAGGCTTTAAAATGCCTTAATGTGAAATATAATAGAGATAAAGTAATAGTACATAAAAAAGTCAAGTTTTTCATGCCCAACCCCTTAATAAAATTATTCATTATTACTATTGGAAATTATATTTTACATTTATATGATGCATTTTGCATTTCCAGTGGGATGAAGACTTATTTCAGGTGTATTGTACTCATTTTCTCTTGGGGACTGAGAAAGACATGAGCTGTACCTGAGAAATGCCAACAGCTCTGTTTTCTCTAGCAAGCATGCCTCTTAGAAGGAATGCAAGAGGTTACGAATTACAGTTATTTTTTTCCTTTTTGCTTGTTTGATAGGAAAAAATGATCTCTTTGTTTTAATCTGTATTTCTTGTTTTACCAGTGAAGTTACAAAAATTTCTTGCTCTTTTGTCCTTTTTTTAAATAAAGGTACCCTCATTTATGAGATTCTTTATTTGTCAAAGTTGCTTGCACTTTGTTTTGTATGTTAAAAATATTTTGCCTAGTTTTTTTGTATTTTAACTCTGCAGTATTTTTCTGGCATACATAATTTAAAAAATAATTATAGTCAAATCTAGTAACCTTTTAGTATATGGTTTCTTTCTTTGTTAAGATTTGAAAGACCTGCACCAATCCTACATTATACGTAATTTCCTTTCTTTTGAGACTGTGATATAGGAGAGAATGATCAGGGACAGCCTATCTGTTGCTTAGCTTAAATAAGTGATAAGGAATTACCATTGTTGGGCTGTGATTTTTATTTAATGACCCTTTTATATGTGTGTGTGCATATGTATGTAAAATGTGTGTGCGCGTGTGTGTGCATGTGCGTGTGTGTGTGTGTGTGTGTATGTGTGTCTGTGTGTGTGTGTGAGAGAGAGAGAGAGAGAGAGAGAGAGAGCGAGAGAGAGCTGGTTAATTTTCTTGAAGAACCATATCTAAGGACCCTGGACCAGGAATGATCTAGTTGGTTTCAGATGACTCTGCATGTTAGGTTTTCAGTGAGACTTCTAAGTTCTCTGAAGTGAGAGGCAATCTGACTGATGCATAGGTTTGTCTTTTCTTGAAGATCTAGTGCAGCATTACCCAATAGATCTTCCTGCAATGATATAAAATGTATACCATATGATTGTTCACATACTGATGGGAAAAATGTTTTATGTCTTTGCTGTCCAATATGGTATTCACTAGCCACATGTGGTTATTGAACACCTGAAATATGGCTACTATGACTGAGGAACTGAATTTTCAATATTACTTAATTTTAATTAATTTAAATTTCAGTTTAAATGACCACATGAGGCTAGCGGCTATTATATTGAAAACCATAAGTCTAGAGGCTTGTGATGAATGGAATAAAGTCCTCAATTTCATACCAAACTTGAGAGCTAATAAGTCAAATTAATGCCCATTAGATGCTTTCTTCCTTATTATCCAATAAAAAATGTCATAGAATATTTAGCTCTCAGTTGGATCCTGTTTAGAAGAAATGAAACTATGAAAATTTCAAAAGGCACCTTTGAGACAGTCTGGGAAATTTTAACATGGATTGGGCATTAGGTGATTTTATGGATTAGGGTTATTAGGTATGATAATTCCAATGGGTTTGTATTATTAAATACAACAGTGAAGTTTCCAGATGAAACAATACGATGTATACCTAGGGTTTGCTTTAGGGATAAATATATTGACAGGAGAGTGGATGAGAACACTGGCTGATGTTCACAGTTCTGAAGCTGAAGGGCGTATGGGGTTCATCATTCTTGTTTTATACTTTCGCATGTGATGAAAAGTTTTCATCATAAACAGTTTTGAATTGGGAGAGCTCCTTGTACATCATATAGTTCAGCCTTTAGCCCAAGTCCATTTACTCAGCCATTAAGAGGCAGTTAGGATTCAAACCTGTCATTCAGCTCTGAGTTTGATTAATTTTTTCTATGACATCACACCCCATCATATTTTAGATACATGTTCCCTATTCTACCTCTCCATGATCCTTGAAACATTATCTTGCACATTTCACTCTCACGTGGGTAAGGCCAAATTTGATGGCAGAGCTGGCTCCATAGGTCATCCTCTCAGGCTACAGCCATGAGAGCTAGAGTCTCTCATGGCAAGCTGGGTGAGGTTGGGGTGTTACAGGATCCAGATCTGAGGGCTGATACAAGCAGTAGCTTGGGAGGGAAACCAGAGGAGTAGTAGCAGTAGCAGATTCAAGAGGAGAGAGAGAAAACAGGTCAAATTCCTGCAAGATCTAGAACACATACAAGATGGAAACCAGGTAAGGCTGAGAGCATAGTTTGTATAGAAAGTAAGGGTGCTGACCACTAATTTTTATTGGGAGGTACTTGCATTTTTTCAAGGGCTGGTTAGCTGCCCTGACATATAGCCAGATTTTCATTTATCACTGTGAAATGCATGTACCACTACACCTGTTGGTCTCTATTTATTTAATCTAAAATCATTGTAATAATATAGAATTTTTATCTAGAAGGGGCTGTTGAGATCATCTAATTCAACCCATTTATTTCTAAGTGTTATCAAATTCATACTGCATTTCCAAAGGGGAGTTGGTATTGAATTATATGCCATAAGGATTACAAAATTTCAGTTATGAGAGGGGGACATTTGTAATAGTGTCAACAACAAAAATAAAGTTAAACAAGTAGATTTTGAGATGAGTGTAAAATAGTAATGATTACTCAATTAATACAGATATTTGGTTAAATTGATTATTGGTTAAAGTAGAAGAAAAATAATTTTACTTATTTATAAAATAAATTTATTTTATTAAACACGATTTATTGGTTGTATTTGCCCTTATGATCCTGGTCTCAAGGCTGTTGTTAAGCAAGAATTTATTCCACCAATAAGTGAACAGCCACATACTGTTCATTTTATATGTATATTGCAGGTGTCCATATTTTGTATTTCATGCCAGGAAGGGGGGATGTGGTTTCAGCAAAGAAGCCATTAATGCTGAAAAATAAATTAGTGGGTGGGATGTCTATTATAACATTGCCCTACTAGGACATAACTATTTAAAAGTAAATTAAAATGAAACATTTTTAAATAGCATAATGCTGGCATTGTGATAATGTTATAATTTTATTTATTTGCATCCCTCTTGGGGTATTTGAATATTTCTTCTTGAGTTCCACTTCTGAATGTTTTAGTTAAAGCTAAGAAAAAATATTAAGTTTCTCTTCCTGTACCCAAACTATTCTATAGTCAAAAGCAACAAGCTCCCAAAGCCAATTTCTAGTAGCAGATATTTGTATTTATTAGGTACCATTAAGTTAGGACTATTATACTCATGTTTGTTCACTTGTAATTCCCTTATATTTATTCATTAATTTATCAAACTTGCTGTTATTACTATTGATGATAAGGACATGAATAAAACACATCCCCTAACCTCATGCTGCTCAGATTCTAGCTGGGTAAACAGACATGTAAGTAATTGTAACTGAGTGTGCCAATTGGTGTAATCATGGCATATGCAAAGGACTATGGGAACATTATAAAAAAATGATTAGGAGATGCAATAGGGTTGGGGTACAGATAGCTTTCACAGAGAATAGCCTTGCAGAATTAATTTGGGTTGGTTATATTTACTATTAATATTGGCAATTGTGAGAACCAGATTTAAAGAAAATCTGTAGATGTTATCTGTTCTTGGCTTTGAAGTTATTCTGGTCCCATGTCCCTGCTGTCTGCTTCATATATGTATTACACATATAACATATATACAACACATATTACATATATGTATTTTATACACACACACACACACACACACAATTTCTGCAACCTTTGATCTCTGTCCTATCTGCTGTCTGGTTTATTCTTTGCCTCCTGGTTGACATCTCATCCATTGTAGTTGATTGACCTGACTTAGAGCTATTACTCTTAGTCTGATCTGGTACTATGATACACTGCTTCTGGTAACTGCTTTTCTCCTTGACCTACAGCAGCTTTAAGCAAGAGGAGCTTCCATCACATGCTCTGGCCAAGCCTCCATAATCCTACTTCAACCAGGACTCCAATGTCTTCCAGCCAATTTTTTTTTGAGTATTAGAAAAAGAAGAATGCATGTATGATATGGCTAGAGGCCAGGTTTCAGGGAATTTGGAGGGATGTAATAATTTTGGAAGGGCAAATGATGGCCAAACTGTGAGAAATGTGAATGTCATGGATTTGAGGCTTTATTCTTCAGGCCAGATCGGACCCCTAAATGGTTTTCAGGAGGATTGTGACTTCATCACATCTATAATGTAGAAATATAATAATGTCATGAGTGGACCATAAAGAAGAGAGATTGCAGTCAGAGAGACCAGTTAAAGAAAAGAGATAATGCAGCCCTGAATTGAGCAAGACAGTAATGATGGAGAAGAAGAAATAAATCAGAAAAATTTCAGAAATGGAACTAATAAGATTTGTGAACTAACCGAAAATGGAATGGGAAGAAAAGAAAAATATTGAAGATATTTTTAAGTTTTCTGATTTTTGTGATTATTAGATGAGTTATTTTTTCCTTTGTAATTACACTTGTAATTAATGTGAAAAAATATCACACTTGTAACTATTTATTTAATGGCTGTCTTCTCCATTGGACTGAACTCCATGAGGGCAGGGACTTTGTCTTTCTTGCTTGTATCTATATATTCCTTAGTACCTGACAGAGCGTCTGGGTATACTAATATCCTCAATGAACAATTATTGACCAACGGCTAGTTTCACGTATTCAATAAATTCTTATTAGCTATCTGGTACTGTTCTTAATGAATTTTAATCTTTTTAAGATATGAAATACATTAGAATGAACAGGTTCAGTGAAAAGATAATGGATTATATTTTGGACACATTGAAATGAGATGCCATGGAATCTATTTAAACTTTAAAAGAGTGATCTTGGTAGAAGATTCAGGTTTGGGATATAAATGAAACCTAAAGCCATGGGATATTTGAGATTAATAGAAAGGGTAAGTAAAGTGAGGCATGAAAATGGCTCAAGACAGAATTCTGGGGAGTAAGTATTTAAGAGGTAAGTAGCAAGAGAAGACTTGATTATAGCAACTGAGAAGGATGTCCAGAATTTTAGGAGGAAAATCATGGTATAGTGTTGTCATCAAGAGAATGGAGAGAGTTTCAAGGAGGATTATATATTGGAATATGATATTTGTGAAATTTGAATCCCTGAAATAGTCCTAAGAAGATCTGGGATTCCAGAAGTATTCTTTTGTTTTGCTTCACAATTTATGTCTGAACTCTTTAATTGATGGTTAAATTACTACAGACTGTGGGGATTTTCCACTACCTTATGCCTATAAAATCCAAATAAAATTCCATCAGCGCTGGTGGTGTTCACTTAATAAAGCTTTGTTGGCTAACTATAAATCGTAGGAGGAAAATACCAAAATTTAGAGAGAAATGCTTATTTTTGATGAAGTGTATGTGCTAAACTAATTTTCCCTTCAAACGTTCATGGTCTATTGATTTTTCCCACTTGAATAAATTTACTTTTCAATTGTGATAACACTTTTAAAGCAATTAAAAGACAGATGCATTTCTAACCACTATAAATGATTGTTAATGCATGAGGGTATTATTATTAACACTTGTTCATATACTAGTATGTGTGGTAGAATGAGGAAACTGTAATTTTTTGATTTGTAAGTCTTTCTGAATTACTGTGAATTTTTCCAAACCACAATGAAGATCGCAATCGTGCTTTTATTCCTCTGATTTTCTTTAGAAAAACAAATTATTTTAGCGATAGACTAGGTTCCTTAACATTCAACCACTCAGAAAGAACTAAAAGACGGGTAAGAAACAACTTCCTCTGGAAATAGAAAGACTTGAAGCACTATTTGGCTGCAGGAATCTACTGTTTATTGTACATATGTGTGCGTACAGCCATGAAGACCTGTTTTCTAGCTCTGAATTTACAAATTGTATGGGTTGCTACTCATTGAGCATAAGATATTTTCTTGTAAATACGTAGACCCCCATTAATATTGCACTGTGCTCCCACTAGATGGCCATTAAGTTTGGGTTGAAGGATTGATAGTTGATTGACAAGATTTAGAAATTACCTGATGTTTCAAAATACCTGATTCCTTGCAATTATGTACAAAATCTAGAGCCACAAAGGGCTTCTTGAACTGATACACTTGATTTGAATACAGTCATTACTAATTAAGCTAATTAAGAAAATTGCTTTTGATGGTTCAACTTTGATGTGTCCTTTACTTAAAATACCTGTAGACTGTGCAAAAAAATGTGTTTTCTGCCTAACACCATCTTTTAGTCTCAGGCATAATTCTAGTTTGGAAGGGGGCATAAAAATGAAGAGGTCATGCTAGATTATTATTTAAAAGCATTAGTCACAATATACCCGAGAAAGACTGAAAAGGTGAAAAAAAATTAAGCTAAATGGAGCAAAAAAGCACAGAGAGTCTGACCAATTTAGCTAGCTTTAGACTAAAAAAAAATAAGGAAAATAATAATGAATACATAAAACTTATCTGTAAGAGTCAAGAATTTCCTTCCTTTGTTTAGAGGAGTCTCTTCTGTCTTAAGGTTCATTCTCATATTTTTTATAATCCAAAATTCTAATTAAAGGTACAATTACACACACACACTAAAATCATTAAAGTATAGTATGAAAGATCCCAGTTGCCCACAGGATAGCCTCATGTTCTATTTTCAAGTCCTCTGTGGCACTGGTTTTACCTTCTTATTCCATCACTTTAGCATTTTCTCCCTGTATGCTTTTGAAATTTCTCTCTTAAAAGAAACCAGCGATAAGGGAAACATCAGTTCAAATTGACTTTTCAGACTATCCTTTATTTTTCTGTCACATCCAAGGCTGTTGACTATGATGTGCTAGAAGCTTTTCCTTCGGTGGCTTCTATGTCATTTTCATCTCTTTATTTTTCTTCTTTATCTGTGAATTTCTCATTTCTAGTGCCCCTTCTCTTAGCTCTGAAATACGATGTTCCTCAAGACTCTTCCTTGGCCTTCTCTTTTTTTCTTTTAGAAATTTCATCTATTACAGTTGTTCCAGTTAGTTTCTCTATGCTGATAATTCGAATCCAAAATATCTCCAAGCTTTAATGCTATATGTGTGGGCAGAATTCTGTCTCTATCTTTTACTAATTGTGATCTTAGGCAAGTTATGTAGCCAAGATCCTCAGGATCCAGTTTGGGTAAAGTAATAATGACTTATAAGGTTGCTTTTGACATTGACATGCATAGTTTATAGAACACATGTAGCACATAGTTAATGCTCAAATAATGGTAACTATTATTAGAACCATTTCTATAGCCCCATCTCTTGTTAGACTTCTGCCCTACAAACTCAGTGCCTATAAGGGCCGTATGTCTTAAATCAGAATCTCTAAAACAGTACCTGCTACTAATGTCCCTTTCACTGTTAATGACACCATCATCGTTTCAGTTATCTAGGCTCAAAACCCTGCAGTTGTCTGACAAATGGGGGCTTGTTTTTGGCCCCTTATATTCAACAGTAATTCCTTAGGCAAATAAATACTCTCTAGGAACATCTCTGTCATTTATTCCTTTTTTCCCAATACTGTTCTCAATTATTTAAAAACAATCTCTTATGACCTTCCTTGAGGATCATTCTATTTAAATAGGCTTCTAATTTATCTCACCATGTCTTTTCTAATTTTCTATTCATCCTTCAGCTCATTTCCAGATTATTCTTTTTGAACCAAAGTGATAATCACATTACTACATGACTAATAGTAATCATAATCATATTCTAACATTAATATTTTCTTACATGCTAAGCAGTGTCCTAAATGTTTTACATGGACTATTTCACTTAGTCCTACCAACAGCTTCATAAACCATGTCCTGTACAAATGAGAAAATTGAACTTTAGCTTGATTAGCTTGTGATGTCACTCAGCTAATATCAATGAATGGTGCAGTCAAGTTCCACACCCAGGCACACATCCAAAGTGTCCTCTTAATTTGTTTTACTGCCTCACAATTGCTTTCTTATGATCCCCAGCACATATCAAATATAGTTTGTTTGTCCTGTAAATTATAGTCCTCTAAAATCTGAGGTCAGACTAACAATTGTATACCCTCTCAAATCTCTTATACAATACTAAGTTCTAGACAAACTGGATAACTTGCTAAATTGGCCATGAGATTCAGTATCTTGCACCTTAGATCTTGCTGTCACTTTTGCCTGGAATAACCTATTCTTAATTTCTAACAGTTGGAATAATTATATCTTTGGGCCAAATAACACCTTTAATTAAAAAGAAATTTTTAATCCTCACTTGAGGATATGTATATTGATATTGAGAGAGGAGGGAGGGAGGGAGGAAAGGAGGAAGGGGGAGAGAGAGAGAGGAGAGAGAGAGATACAGAGTGAGAGAGAAACATCGATTGGTTGCCTCTTGCATACTCCCTGATTGGATATTGAACCTGCGACCTACGTATGTGCCCTGATCAGGGATTGAACCACTAGCCCGTTGGTGCATGGGACAATGCTCCAACTGAGACGCCTGGCCAGGGCTAAATGACACCTTTTAAACAGACTTTCTGCATCCTTTCAGCATACAGTTAGGATTGAGGTCTTTATCTGTAATCTGTGAACATTGTATACTTCTCATGCAGTCATTATCACAGTTTGCTGTGGGTTATAGTACCTTGTGGATATGACTTACACGACTTGGCTCCCTTACCCAATTGCACAATTCTTGTGTGACTTGTCATGGGGTTTATCTTTTATGTTTTTAAAAATCACCAGTTCACTGTCTTAGGTATATTAGATACTCAATTAATGTTTATTGAATGCAGAAATATTTGTGATTGTGGATATCAATAATTAAGATAACTGGTTTGGGTTTCTGAAGCATATGAGCTTGAGAAGTTGATATGGAAATTATGTGTATGCTAATTTAATAAGATCACCTTTTTAAAAAGACTAAGAACTTTATTGATAGTCATACTTTAATGTCTCTATATTTTAGTTGGGTTTTGATTTTCTTGGTGGAGCTTTTGAAGGTGTAGAGTTGTGATATTTTAAATGGGAATATTAAGACTATTTGACATGGTAGACCATGATAAAGACAGGGCTCTAAGAATCCTGGTGAATAAAAATACTCATATAGCTAAAAAGCTTCACTAGGAACTATAGCTGCTATTCCATAATAAGAATAGTTCATAGACACTTGAACATGTAAATATAATAATTGCAATATTTTATTGTTAAGGAGATTTGGTCAAACATTAGACTGATATGGTTGATTATTGAAGATGTCCTAGGACAGAGGAACTCTAAGGCAAAATTGGATAAGGAGGAAGCCTCACATTCTAAGGTGAAGGGAGACTATTGGACAGGGATGGGTTAGGCAAAGATTCAGAAGTAAGATACAGCTGATGAGCGTGATGGCGGTTGTAGAGCAGGGGTGATTTATTCCTACCGGACGTGTGTTGTGACCCCCATTTGAGTATTCATTATTGTCTATTATCAGATTCCTCAATCAGTTCTTATATGTTTTATCTATATGTATAGCCTTTGTATTCTTTCTTTCTTTTCTTTATCTTCCTAGTTCAAAGTTTTGGGGACTAGATTTTAGCAACGATATAATTGGAGCCTAGCAGTAGAAAACCTCTTTATGTTGTTATTTTGCTCAGTCTTAATCTAATTCTCACTTTTTACTGATGTTTTTAGCTTTTTATTATAGTATGACTACCTATCTCTCCTTTTCCTTTATCCTCATTTCTCTAAGTCTTTATTTTTCTTCTTTTCCCCTTCATCTGCTTTTCTCTTTTTTCCCCAGATTTCTTAACCTGGTAATTGCTTAGAAATTTATTCAATGCCTTTTTTTCCCAGGAGGTCAGTACACTTCTATCTCTATTATTTTGTTTATGCTCAAGACAAACCTAACAGAAAGGTAGAAGGCACCAAAAAACGACATTCTCACTATCCTTGAGCCACAATGTGTTTTGGAATTCAGAATTTTGGGGATTTTAGATAAGTAATGTAATTCTGTGAAATAAAATTCTGTATTACATTACATTCTTAGTGGTGTCTGGGCAGCATCCCTGTTCTTAAAAGATATTCATATTTTTAGTGAAATAATATTCATAAAGAGTAGAATAAATAAAGGCTAAAAAGTCTTACATACAAATTGCTACTAAATGAGGTCTGGGGCCAAACATATGAGAAAATAGATCTTGAGAAATCTTCAGAGTGTTCTGGATTCCAGAATTGTGACTAAGGGTTCGGGCACTGTTGTTAGACTTTGCCCAGATCAGCAGCAGTGTTCTCTAGGCCAGCCCATATCCCCAGACACTTCCTGTTCCTGTGTGCTCTGGGGTCTAAGGCCTGAGCCTGTGACTGACTGAAGGCATTCTAGCAGCAAAAGCTCAGTCTGCTTCAGCGTGAGGTAGCCCTGCAATACCGGGAGTTAGCATCCTGAAGGAAGAAGTCCTCAACCAGTAACAGCTGTGAGTTGGTGAATACACATTTCGACTTCCCAACTGCTCAGGCAGGACCAGTCTGAAGTGTGTTCCCTGCAGTGTCCGCGATGTTCTCAGTGGGAATCAGCCCTGGCTGTGTACAGTGCTAATCTGTTCACTGATGTACCCCGGACTGCTTTCTTTCCTGCCCTACCTTACTTCCCCAGACCCTTATGGGTGCTCCTGAAATCACCGCGTAGATAGTTGCATTCACATCCTCCTCTTGGAGGTCTTCTTTGAAAGTAACCCACCCTAAGATGTGGGCCCTAAATAGACCCTAGATCATGGTTTAAAAAACATTATTTTTGCACACTTTCACATGGTTTTTACCCACCATGTTTCATGTTTTTAAATTTCTTAGAGTTCGGGGGATTTTACTGGACTAAGATCATGCTACCCATTTATAACTGCTGCTGTTTGTGTTGATACACGTTGCTGGCTTTCCTGCTGCCGCCGCCGCCGTTTCCTGTTCCCACTTCCCATGCTGTGAGCCCACTGTCAGTTTGAAAATCTTGGCTAAGATTTTAAAAATCTTAGTAGTTTAATTATTTGCCCCTAGTCTCAGAGAAAATGCTTACTCTCCTGGCTTTGAGGTACAAAGAAGTTGATCTGCCATGGCTGATTTTCTGGCTGATCCACAGGGAGGGGGAAGGGTGATTGGGCCTGGAGAAGCCTTTCATGCACCCACAGATTTCATCATGTTGGGTGTAAGGCTGAGTTTGACCCTTTGTTTTTTATTGCTGTAAATGATTTTGCGTCCAGTTTCTTGCAGGTGAATTGCTTGAGTTAAAAGTTGAAGTTGGTTTTTTTTTTAATGTCTGTACTTGCTTTGTTGTCGAACCTTATTATACAATATCATAAATATTTATCAATATTCCCCATTAAACTATGAGCGCCTTAAGATTTTTTAAAATTTAATTTATTGAGAGGGCATTGGTTAATAAATTGTATAGGTTTCAAGCGTACAGTTCTATAATACATCTTCTGTATATTGTATTGTGTGTTCACCACCCCAAGTAATTCCCTTCCATCACCATCTCTCACCCCCACCCCCTTTCCCTGTGGTGATCACCATACTGCTGTCTATGAGGTGGTTTTTTTTTTCTGAATTCCTTCACAAAAGTTGAAGTTCATGACACAACTTTAAATCCATTATAAAACAAGTGAAATTCATTTATAGAGGAACTGAAATCATTAATTACGTTGTAGCTCCTTATCTGTGGGTATAGTGCTCTAAAACATCTGCTCAGTAGTCCGTTATAGCCAGCACAAGAATGCTTTCACATGAATGTAGCAGATGCTTCTTAACGACAACTTCCCAATTCATTTAGGAAACAAGTCAGTGCTGGATTTGGTTTTTCCTTCAAGTGTGGCAACTGTGCAGGCAAATGATTCCAAAGAGGTTAGAACTGACAAATCAAGTCATTCTGCATAATTTTTTTAGGATGCTGCAAGTTAATCTAAAAGCCTTATCTAATAGCACTTTAATAAAATTAGCATTTTTCTTACTATGCAAATAATTCTTTACCATTATAAGTAACCAGGAAAATACATTAATTCACTACTGCCAGCATAAGCTTCTTTTATTTTCTTTGGAAACTTACATTGAATGTTGATTTGTCATTAGCATTACAAATAGAAAAAGTGGTTGAATGCCCAGGCTTAGTAACAGGGAGACCTGAGGATACAGCCTTTGGAGACAAACATAGTTCCTTCCCTCCGGAGCAGTTTGTCACTTCAGAGACAGATCGTGAGGCTCTGGTGCTGTCCACATGCCCTTCGCACCGGCCTTGGCAGCGCAGGCTTCTCCTCACAAAGCAGGACGCCACCCATACAGCGTGTTCTAAAGGTCTGAAGGGTGCCAGAGATGCGACTGCTGCCCTCCCTCCATCCCGGCCCTATCCCTTTGCCATGTCAGGCTCTCTGTTACAGAAATGGCATGGTCCTTGATTCATTCAGATTTCTCTGTTCAGGAAAGCTTCTCTTCAGTGGCAGAGACTCTAGGCTGGATTAACACGTCCAGCCTGTAACATTACTATTGGTAAATGTATCAGGTCCGTTTTCTCTGGAGATTTATTCCTACTGGATGAGTGCTGCGGTCCCAATTTGAGTATTTATTATTGTCTATGATCAGATTTTACCATCAGTTCTTATGTGTTTTACCTATTTGTATAGCCTTTGTCTTCTTTCTTTTCTTCATCCTTCTCTATCAAAGTTTTGGGGACTAGATTGTGGCAACAATGTAATTGGAGGATAGCAGAATTTGAATTTGTGCAGGGTTGAATTTAGGAGCTTTGTGTGACAGAGGAAAACAAGATCATGCAAAGCTAGATGTAGGGGATCCAAAGATCAGTTTTGCCTTCTTCATTATTTTGTTTAACAATGGTCCGGGTCACCAGCATAGAGTCTTTAAAGTGGATCGATGCTTGTGCCCTGAGGGCTTGCAAATCAATCTGCTCAGATGTGGGAAATAACATTAGAAAAGCTATATTTATATTTACTTTTTTAAATGAAGATTTACTGATATTTAAGCACAAACTCAAGCTGGGTCTTCGCACAGTTCTTTTGTCTGAAGACCATGTGTCCTAAATGTTACTGGAGGCACCCAGGAGCAGGCGGCGGGGGGGGGGGGCGGGGGGGCGGGGGGGGGGGCAGACCACAGGAAGGAGCTGGCAGTGGTGCTCTCACCCCTTCAGGTGCTTGGTGCATAACGTAGTCACCCTACCCTGCCCTGCACTGACCCGGATGCTGTTGTCTGGTTCCAGCCAACACAACTCTTACTGGTCAGACTCAGGGGCAGAGGGGTGGCTTCAAAGACGCCTGAAGAAAACCTCTAATGAACAAAAATGTGGCAGTATGTAAAAACAACAGTAAAGCAAATCTTTCAAAAAATGGCTTTCCAGATTTGAAATTAAGGTTCCATGAGACAGAATTCTACTTCCTATGATTAATAATTTCTCCTGATCTGTGTGTATGTTGTGCTTGATGATAGTATGATACTATCTGTGTTGGTTAACAATTCACTGAAAATCATCCATGAAGACAAACCTCTTACACGTGGAGAAGGAGATTGAAATGTGTGTCATGCTTTACTAAGCACAGCCAGTGACAGACTTCTTCCTTGTGGATCTGTGTATCTTTCTTAACTATTGCAGCCATCAAAATTACCTATCAAAAAAATTGAAAAGGAACTGAAACTAGACCTCTGAAATGCTGTATCACAATTAAGTTTTAAAACAAAACAAAAACAGTATATTTCATCAAATTGTTCTCATCAGAATATTACTGGCAAAAAACATGTCTTCACAATTAATAAATAACTGTAATTTTCCGTAACACCTTATTTTCTGTGTTGATTTACACATTTGGAGCCCAGGGCCCTTAGTGTATAAGCATGTAGATTCGTGTATGTAGGTTAGAATGAGATTCTTCATCAAGAGAAAGGAAATCACCTCCTGGTTTTGAATTAAGGCCACTGCCCTGAAGAGCTGAAGAGGGAAGCAGGCTGGCTGGGCAGGCAGGATCTAGGCATTTGGTGCCCTGGTGTCTGATCATCCAGGACTGGGATCAGGCCTGGCTGCTAAGCAGCACTGGTTCTAAAGCCGGGAGCTCAGTGAAAGGAAGGCGACAGTGTGCTTATTTGCATGCTATTTACATGTGTGACCATTTTTAGGTGTTAACTTTTTCAACAGGTATCTTAAAATCAGCATTTCTGCAACTTTATTCAGCCACAGCCATTAGACCAGAAAGCTGAGGGCAAAATGGGCCAGACGCCCACAGAGGACAGGAAGGCCAGCCACAGCCCTTTGCAGGCGGAGCAGAGAGCAGGGTGGGAGGGCTACTTCTACTGGCGCCCAGGTCATCATCCACCTAAAATAATTGCCTGTCAAATATTTTTCCTTCTTCTTTGTCATATCCTTTAGGTTTTAAATTTTAATGTGTTTTGCAATTTACATATTATACAGAAATACATGTTCATAACTGATGAAAAGGTAAATACATATTTTAAGATGAGTGCTTAAATTTTTTGACTCCTAGAATTACGATCAAGAAAGATCAGAAACCTCTGGTTTATAGGATGGAAATGGGAACAGTTTATACTCATTTCATTTATTTATTTTATTTAACAAATACTGATAGATTGCCTACTATATGCCAGAGACTCTTAAAGACATGTGGGATACCTGAGTGTATAAGATAGATGTATGAGGGGGACCCAAAAAACCCCAGAATTTATTTATTAAAAATTGTGTATTTATTCTTTCATGTTTAAACTTCAGTCACCTTCGAAGTGCTCTCCATTTGCTGCAATACACCTATCAAAACTTTTTTTCACTAAAAATCTATCTGGATATATGGTATGATTGTCGAACTAAAATTAAAAATAAACCTTGGGAAATATGGTTAGGACATCAAAAGGGTCAGTACTACATACAACTGGTTGATACTTGAAAAAGCTAAAAAAAAAAAGGTTAAAATCTCATGCACCAAATTTATAGATGTGGTGAAATTATATATACCTGAGAACTATGTGCATTTTTGCTAGTGGCGCTTACTGTGACGATAATTTTATCGTTATCTGTGTGGTGATTTAACATATCTCTTCAGGGCACAATGTCTTTCATGCCTCCCCTCTGTTCCCAGAGCCTGGAACAGTGTCTGGAACAAGAGCGGGAAACTATGGTCTGCTGCCTATTTTCACATACAAGCTAAGAATGGTTTTTAAACTTTTATGTGGTTAAAAAGAATCCAAAGAATGTTTCATGACATTAACATTATATGAAATTTAAATTTTAGTGTCCCTAAATAACGTTTTATTGGAGCAAAGCCACACTCATTAATTTACGTGTTGTCTAGGCAGCTTTCATGCTACAATGGCAAAGTTAAGTGATTTTGACAAACACATAATGGAGCACAAAGCTTAAAATATTTACTGTCTGGCCCTTTAAGAAAATGTTTGCCAACCCTGGCCTAGAACATAGAAGATACCTTGTAACATTCAATGAGTTAATGAATAAATTAATAAACATTTTATAAATTAATAAATATTGTGTGACAGTTTTACACTTTATTTTGTTTAATACACTTTAAACAACTGTGGCAGGAAAGTGTCATCATTTAACAAGTAAGGAAACTGAGGCTCAAAGCGTTTAAGTGAGCTGCCCATCCAGTGAATGGCAGAGCTGGGAATTGACCCCAGGTCAAATTCCAAATTCCGTGCCCTTTGCCACTTTTGACTTTACACCTTTGACCACTTCCCTAATATCTGGATGTTTTTAGCTGAGATTTTGAGTGCATCCTTACACCTCAGTCCAAAGATGAGAACTTTCATTGTGCTTTTATTGCTGCTGAAATACTACTTAAAAGCAGCATCATGTCTTTGTCCTGGTGTAGGCACAGTGCCTGCCTGGCATGCGATAGGTACTCGTGGAAGTCTTTAAAGGATTCTCCTGGTTAAAAAAAAAAAAAAAAGCCAACATACAAACCAATGAATCTCTACTCACATCTGCATAACCTAGAGACAGTTTTGAGGATGGGGAGGGGGCCGATGGCTTACTTGACCCTTTAAAACAGCTCTGTGCTCACTCCTAGAGGTGATGTTTCCTATGCACACGGTGAGCGAGCTCATTCTGTAGGCACACAGCCCTCTTAATTACTGCGGTGCCTGCCTTTCGGTCTATTTATCAAGACCTTATCATTTTAAATGTTGGCAGTGAAATTTATTCATTTGTGGATTTGAGTATAGAAGTTTATTCATATGCTAAAGGAATTTGCAGTTTATTCATCAAGACATTTAAAAATCTCACTTGTTTAAATTAGGGTAGTGCTATCTCTTACTTTAGAAAATGACTGCAGCCAAACTTCAGCCTATTGGATTTAATTATCATCATTCTATTAAGCCTCAGAATTTATCATCCCTTCAGGAAATCTAATGTGACATCTGAAGACAGAAAAAAATAGAAAAGGGGGAAAGTTCACCAGATGGAGATGCAGGTCCATTAATAAGGTTCTGCTTACTACCTATAAAATGACAATAAAATGATGTTAAAGAAGGCCTGAAGATGACTTGAAGGGGAGGGCAAACTAAGGTCGACGGGCCATAGGTTGTTTTTGTAAATGAGGTTTCCCTGGAGTATGGCCACGTCCATTTGTTTACATGTTGCCAATGGCTGCTTTCATGCTACAACAGCAGAGACCTTATTGCCCACAAAGCCTAAAATATTTACTATCTGGTCCTTTAAGAAAGTGTTAGCAGACCTCTGGAATAGGAATATAAAAAAACCCAGAAGAACTAGGATTGTTTAATATGGAAAAGAGAAATCTGAAGACAATAAATTGATTCATACTTTTGAGAGGATATTATATAAAAGATGACTCTTGTTTCTTAAGTTTCTGCAAAGAAAAACCCAGTGGAAATGGATTTACCCTGTAGCACAGGAAGTGTTCTGGCTCTGGGGTTCAAAAGTAGAGGCGTATGAGGTAAGTGTTACACATTGGTGTTTACATGCACCATGTAAAATGTGCCCCTTTGGGCGCCCCAAATTTCACTTTTAAAGACTCTTTTGCTGAAGGTCATTGATACAAATCTGCTGCTGAATGTTGTAATTGATAAAGGAGTAACATGATAAGGCATTAATGGCCACTAATACCTTATCAAGAATTAATCCATAAATTAAAAGAAAAAGGAGAATGTGAAGGATTGTTTCTGGATAGGAGGAGGAGGGAAAGGGCCAGCACAAGACCTTCCGTCGCTGGGAGTCGGGGTGAGGAGCTGACATCCTTGGTTAGTGGAGGTGCATCAGGCTCCTGCCAGGAGGAGCCCAGATGAGATAACGATGCTCCTGAAGATGCAGATGAGCATCCAGTGAAGGCACATCGGTTTGTGGCATAATTTTGCCACAATTTTTGGGGATTGGGCTTTTTTTGATGCTGTAATCCCATAAGACACTATGTTAGTAAATGGGTTGCTGACCACCTGCATTAGCATCATCTGGGAGGTTGTAAACAAGGTGAATTCCTAAGTCCCATCGCAGAATGACGGAGCTCAAAAGCAGAAGTTTGAGGATGAATCAAACTTCATATGTTTATGAAGAGGACATATGTTTAACACTCCCTAACCCCCAGAATCTAAATGTCTTTGCAGAGTGAAGGAGCCCTAGGCTTGGGGACTGGGGGCTTAGGTTTATGCCCTGAGAGTTCCTTTCTCACTGGGTGACCTTGACCTTCCCCCTAGAGCAAGGAAGCAAATGACATAATGTACATAATGTGTTTAGAAAAACTGTAAACCCTTGTGAACTGGCGTGGGTCTCTTATGTAACATGCAAAGGGTAGCTCTGAATCGAAACACATTTGACTGGTTCTGAAGCTCAGACAACCAGGTACAGGTCTTTCCCTCTTCGTTTAGTTAGTCATGATTTCCATAAGGAATTTCTGATTTTCAAATCTCCTATCTTGCTAATTCTTTGGCTGTAGCTGCTCAGGAATCTGAAAAAGTAGATAAGAAGAACTTAACTTTTCTTTTAAAAAGTCCTTGTAAGTCCTAAGCCCTTTTGAGTTTTTTTTTGAGAACATAATGCTGTTTTGTCTATTGTTCTGATTTATGGACTTATTGTCGTTGGCATATGATAGATGCTATTAAGCGTTATTACGATTCCCTCCTGCCAGGGGACCTGTCTCTCTGGCTTGGCATCTAAGAGACAGCCTCGTCTGCTGTCCGCTTTCTACTCAGCCTCTTTGCCAGCTGCCCAGCTCCGAGCCTGAGCTGTCTTACTGTCTCCTGCGCAGTCCTGAAGGAAGCAGGGCCTGAGAAGTATAATGGAGCCAGATACAAGCATCCAGAAAACTGCCAGGGGTGCTTTGGCAGATTTCTGTGTCCCCTCCCTCCTGCCTTGTGCCCTTGAGCATGCCAGGCTGCAGAGAAGGGCTTAATCGCACAGGGGACAGATTCTTTCTCCGAGGGCACCCTCCCTGGCCATGCTGATGCTAATTCACTCCCCTATGATGGACCTGGGAGAGCAAAGAATGGCACCTCTTTTTTTTTCCCTTTTTAAAAAAATCAGGAGTATTAGTGGTAATATTACTGGGAAAGGAGAGCATCACTGAGATGCTATTCTTGGGATCATCCTGTTGGCCACCCCTTGTTTCATGGTCACCCTAGATGCAGTCAGACACATGGCTGCCCCGTGGTGAACCCTCTTTATGGTCTACATACTACATTTACAGTTGCTCAAAGAATACTATCACTTGCAAAGGTTCTTGTGACCGTCACTCAAAAGCCACAGAGACCGTGAAAAAAGAGTCATTCTAGCAGTAAAGATAGTGAAAAGACCACCTTGATATAAAACGATGAGCACATTAAATAAAAAAGGGCCTGCTTACTGAGTCTCACATATATTTTTCTAATTTACCTTATATAATTTAATAGTTAAATTCCTTCCTTAAGGAACTGATTTTTTAGTGATTTGTCAAAAGACTTTGACAGCCGTTATCACTTCTGAAAATATGATAAGGCTGTTGGTTCAGAAAATCAAAGGAAGTTTGTTACTTGGCCTGTTTTTCCATTGGGATTGGATGGCTTAGGTGTCCACTCAGAACCAGTGTGGCTCCTCTGTCACTCTGGTTTCTTGGCTATGATTCCGATGCATTAATGTTAGGTTTGAATTAAAGACCTGACTGGTAGGAGACAAACAAATAGACTCTTTTTTCCTTAAGGAGTATTATGAATAAAGCTCCTTACTTATGTTTTATCAGTAATAGTAATAGAGATTTTTAGTGATAGAAGAAGTTTTTCTTCCATCAATTACTCTTCCCTGCAGGCTGAATAGAGATCTCACTTCCTAAGCCCAATATACCATTTGGGTTTGCTTTCAATAAAATATCTATCAAGTGTCTCCAGCAATGATCCCTATTTAATGGGATTTAGTTGTGAAGCTTAATTCATATCGCATTTTCTAAATGAGAGATCACTGTCAACTTATTGTTAATTGAATTAAATAAAATCAAGGTTTCTATAATTAATGTGAACCACTTAATCTTTTAGCTCCTTGAATGAATGTAATTTTCTAAACATAGGTATCTTCTCATTTAAAGAAATAGCAACATTTTGAGGAATATAAATGTAATCATGACTTTTTCTAATGACTCTTAATATCAAATTAAACATATACAAATCCTTTTAAAAACATAATAAAAGAATATAAATTATAAAATATTATCAAACTTACCCCAAATGTTAATATTATGTTTTTCAGAATATAAGTCCAAATCAGCTATAGTAATGGTTAAGGAGTATCATGCTATAGTAGAAAGAGAAATGGTTTCAGTGTCAGTAGACATGGCTTATAGGCCTTCCTGTGCCTCTAACTACCTGGGTGACGTTGGGTAAACCACCACCTTTTCTGGGCCTTATATATCTGCAAGATGAGTATGTTGGAGTAGATGAAATGATTCAAGCTCCTTTCACTATTAGAGTTCTGTGATAGAGTACAGTAACATAGTATCAGAAACTTTAAAAAAAATTTTATTTTGGAGAATTTAAAATATTCACAAAAGTAGACAGCATGATAGAACAATGGTAAAATACCCGTGCACTCATCAAGCAACTTCAACAACCATCACCCTGTGACCAGCCATGCCTCTCCCACATCTCTGTCTTCTGACCCTTGTATTTTGTTACTGTAAAGCAAATCCCAGACCTTAGACAGTATTTATCTATATAATCCCTCTGCCAAACGGTTTTTAGCAACTGAGGCCTTAGAAATTTTATTTTGTTTTCAAAAGTTCCTCAAATTGCTTCACTATTTCTTTCTTTCTTTCTTTTATTTTACTGTTGTTCAAGCGCAGTTGTCTCCGTTTTCGCCCCCACCACTCTTCCCCACCCCACCCACCCCTACGTCCCAGCCTTAACCCTACCTCCCTTTGGCTTTGTCCATGGATCCTTTATACCTGTTCCTTGATGACCCTTCCCCTTCTTTCCCTGATTATCCCTCTCCCCACTCCCCTCTGATTACTGTCAGTTTGTTCTTTCTTTCAATGTCTCTGTAATATATTCCTTGCTTGTTTGTTTTGTTGACTAAGTCCCACTTAGAGGTGAGATCATATGGTATTTGTCTTTCACCGCCTGGCTCATTTCACTTAGCATAATGCTCTCCAGTTGTATCTATGCTGTGGTGAAGGGTAGGGGTTCCTTCTTCCTTTCTGCTGCATAGTATTCCATAGTGTAAAGGTACCATAGTTTTTTGATCCACTCATTTCTTTATGGGCACTTAGGCTGCTTCCAGCACTTGGCTATTGTAAATTGTGCTGCTATGAACATTGGGGTGCATAGATCCTTGTGAACTGGTGTTTCAGGATTTCTAGGGTATACTCCCAGCAGTGGAATTTCTGGGTCAAAAGGCAGTTCCATTTTTAGTTTTCTGAGGAATTCAATTCTGTTTTCCACAGTGGCTGCACCAGTCTGCATTCCCACCCACAGTGCACTAGGGTCCCCTTTTCTCCACAGCCTCGCCAGCACTTGTTGTTTGTTCATTTGTTTATGAGGGCCGTTCTGACTGGTGTAAAGTGGTATCTCATTGTGGTTTTAATTTGCATCTCTCTGATGGCTAGTGATGCTGAGCACCTTTCCATATGCCTCTGAGCCTTCTGTATGTTCTCCTTGGAGAAGTTTCTGTTCAGGTCCTTTGCCCATTTTTTATTTGGGTGGTTTGTCTTCCTGGAGTGGAGTCATGTGAGTTCTTTATATATTTTGGAGATCAAACCCTTGCCTGAGGTGTCATTGGCAAATATGTTCTCCCATATGGTTGGTTCCCTTTTCACTTTGCTGATGTTTTCTGTAGCTATGCAGATGCTTTTTATTTTGATGAATTCCTATTTGTTTCTTCTTTCCTTTATGTCCCTTCCTCTAGGGGACATATTGGTGAGAATATTGCTGCATGGAATATCTGAGATTTTCCTTCCTATGTTCTCCTGCAGGACTTTTATGGTGTCACGACTTGTATTTAAGTCTTATCCGTCTTGAGTTTATTTTTGTGTGTGGTGTAAGTTGGTGGTCAAGTTTCATTTTTTTGCATGTAGCTGTCCAGATTTTCCAACATTATTTGTAGAAAAGCTGTTTTTACTCCATTTTATGTTTCTGCCCCCTTAATTGAATATTAATTGACCGTAGAGACTTGGGTTTATTTCTGGGCTTTCTATTCTGTGGTTTTAATTTGGATTTCTCTGATGATTAGTGAGGCTGAACATCTTTTCATATATCTGTTGGCTATCTGTATATCCTCTTTGGAAAAATGTTCAAGTCCTCTGCCTATTTTTTAATTGGATTGTTTGTCTTTTGGGTGTATCATTGGTGACTATATTTTTCCATTCTATAGGTTGTCTTTTCATTTTGTTGACAAATTTTGTCATTGTTGTTGGTTTTTTTGGCTGTGCAAAACCTCTTTTAGTTTGATGTAGTTCCATTTGGTTTTTTGTTTGTTTGTTTGTTTTCCTTGCTTAGAGAGACATATCTGAAAAAATATTTCTAAGAGCAATGTCAAAATTTTTACTGCCTATGTTTTCTTCTAGGAGTGTGATGGTTTCAGCTCTTACATTTAAGTCTTTAATCCATTTTGAGTTTATTTTTGTATGTGGTGTAAAAGAATTGTCTAGTTTTATTTTTCTGCATGCATCTGTTCAGTTTTATCAATACCATTTATTGAAGAGACTGTATATTCTTCATATATTCTTTCCTCCTTTGTCATAAATTAGTTGACCATATAGGCATGCGTTTATTTCTGGGTTATCTATTCTATTTCATTGATCTGTGTGCCCTTTTTTATGCCAGTACCATGCTGTTTTGATTACCATAGCCTTATAGTATAGTTTGATAGTGTGATACTTTCAAGTTCTTTCCCAAGATTGCTTTGGCTATTTGAGGCCTTTGTGATTTCATATAAATTTTAGGATTATTTGGTTTTAGTTCTGTGAAAAATCCCATTGGTATTTTGATAGGGATTACGTTGAATTTGTAGATTGCTTTGAGCAGTATGGACATTTCAACAATGTTAATTCTTTCTACTCATGAAATAGAATAGCCTTCCATTTATTTGTATCTTCTGTAATTTTTTTTTTTTTAGTGTGTTACAGTTTTTAGAGTTCAAGTCTTTTACCTCCTTGGTTAAATTTATCCCTAAGTATTTTATTATTTTGGATTGGCTTTTATCACTTGCATAATTCCTGGGAGATTCACCCAAGTGGTTGTGCATCTCAAGTTTACTCTTTTCATTGCTGGGTAGTGTGGAATAATGTACTACAGTTTGTTTAATCATGACCTGAAGAACAGCTGACTGGTTTCAAGGTTTTGGCTGTTCTGAATAAAACTGCTGTGAACATTTGTGTACAGGTTTTCTTTGTTTTTTTTTATTTCTCAGGGGTAAATACTAAAGAGTGTAATTGAGGGGTTGTCTGATAAGTACATGTTTAGTTTTATAGGAAACTGCCATATGGTTTTATATTCCAAGCAGGAATATATGAATGATCTAGTTTCTCTGCATCTTCATCAACATTTGAAGGTGTCACTATTTATTTTAGTTATTCTGATAGATATGTAGTGCTGTCTCATTGTGGTTTTAATTTTAATTTGATGGCTCATGATGTTGAACATCATTTTCTTATTCTTATTTGTCATTTGTATATCATCTTTGGTGATCTTTTGCATAATTATTCCTCCATTTGTTTTTTTTTTTCCAGACTTGGGCTGAGGTGGGTTTGCTGGTAAAATATCTAGAAGTTTGTTAAAGTATACTTAGGTGGGAGGAGACAGATCTGCTACTGAAGTAGAAAATATTGATTACTATGGTCCTCAGCTCTGTGTTAGAGTCTCTGGGAATACAAAGATGAACAAGACAAGAACCTTAGTCTTGAAGTTCTAAAATTTTGTGACACTTTTGGAAATGGAAGCAGAAAATATCCAGAAGTCTATGATTTCCAAATTGCTTGATTTGAAGAGATGATATTTGCATGGGTATCATGAAGCTGTACACAAGTGCTAGGAAGAGCTTAGCAGACACAGGCCAAGCATTCAGATTCATTTAATATGAGTTAAGTAGGCAGAAGTATCTTTGCACATAAATGGCTTCCCAGAGCAAGGGACTGGGTGACACAACAGCACTCCCGAGAGAGGACGAGCACTCCAGCCTTTAAATCCCACAAAAGCACTCAGCTGCCAGAGAGAACAGTGGCAGGAGAGAGACTACTAACAGGTTCTTCCAGAAGCTTCTTCTGTCATTTCTCTCTTAGTTCTTGGGCCTCCTACCTCTTCCAGAGAAGGTAGATATGTATCTAATTGATCACCTGCTGTCAACCTCAGCACATGCCTGAGTGTCTAATGTGAGTCTGGGTGAAGGTCATTTTTTCCAGGAATTTCATCTTCCCTAGCAGAACTGAGTTTCAGGCAGCCTATTTCTATAGTTTTCTGCAGAAATTAGGAGCGAATTCAGTATTTACTTACAAATTGGACAATAATGGACTAAGAAGATAAATAGCTCAATAGAAAAGAGTTGGGGATAAATACACACACACACAAATCTAATTTATGATAAAGGTCAAATCAAGGAACATGTATAAAGCACCCATGGCCAAAGCCAAAGTGGGGAAGGATTGAGGGAGGGAGGTGGGGGTGGGTGGGGCAGGGGAAAGTGGTGGTGGAAAGGTGGAGACAAATGTATTTGAACAATAAAAAAAAGTAGAAAAATCAATTGGAAAGATGGACTAAGAAATCATCAGGGAAAAATTCCTACCTCACACCATACACAAAAACAAAATTTAAATGGATCAGTGCTCTAAAAGTAAATTTTAAAACGTGCATGTGTGTAGAATAAAGGAGTTTAACAGTTTTATAATTTTTCAGGAGGATGTGAGACATAGCGACATCCAGACAGGTAACTCAAAAGCTGCAAACAGAAAATGTACAGATTTAACTACATAAAAGTAAAAAAAAAACCTTTATTGTAAAATATGCAAGAAACAAAATTAAAAGAAAACTGAGTGAAAATGTTTTATACACATTCACACATATACATATCACATATTCTTGCACACCTCTGTTTTTCCCATGGTGATAGATATATAGATATATCCAATAATAAGTTATTATATCTGATATACAAAGAATTTATATAATACAATAAGAAAAATGCAAACTAAATATCAGAAAATAAGCAAAGCATAAGAACAGGCAAGTCACAGAAGAATATAAATTACCAGTAAACAGATGAATAGATGTTCACATTCACCAGTAATCAAGAAACTAGAAATTAAAACAATGACATTTAAAAATTCATCTATTAGGCAAAATTTTAAAACACAAATAACATTCAGTATTTACAGAATATGGGAAAGAGCATTCTTATACATTTTTGCTGGGAATACTCTTTGCTGAGGATAGGTTGGTACTATCAAAATTTAAAGTGCACATACCTTGTCGTGCGCAGTAATACCTCCTTCAGGAATCTGCACCATAGAAAAAAGAGGTGTAATAGAGAATATATGTGCTAAGATATTCATCACAGCATTAGTTGTAGTAGCAGAAAATTATAATCAACCTAAAATATCTAGAAATATAGAAATGTTAAAAAAAAAACTACAGCATAGCCATATAGTGGAATAAATTGAAACCATTAAAAGAAGGAGCAAAATCTATAGTAGTGCCATGGCAGCACATGGTAGGAGATCCAAAAGTAAAAAAAATCAAATCAAGAACGTATGTTTTTATAGCATAATTTAACTGAGGGTAGGTGGGTGGGTGGGTGATGTGTATATGTATGTGTATGTATTAGTAGATAAAGAAATTTTTTAAGTCTTGAAAAATACACTGCCTGCTAAAAATGGTTACATATCTGAGGTATAGAAGTGCTGGGTTGAGGGGATTTTTTGCTTGTCACTTTATGTACTTAGGCCGTGCTTGCAATTATTTTTTATCGCAAAGGTGTAATGTTTTGTAATGTTTTATAATTTTGAGAAAAGAAATAATAAATGCTAAACCATCCAATCATTGACCAAAAAGAAAGAATTTGGTTAAAAGAAATGCTTTAAAAGAGAGTATAGATACCTTTGCCTAATGCAAGTTCAAGTAAACAGAAACACCTCTTTCTTGCTACTGTATTAATTTTCTGTATCTGGAATATTTATTTCAATGATTTCTTTCTGGTTATTTAATTCATTGCGTTTAACTGATAGTGCTTATGGGAGTTTAGTGAAAACTATTTTGTAACTATCTCCGGTCGTGATTTATCTCCCGCAGTGAATTGACAGTGAGTGGGGAATTAGTAAAACAGATACAGATCTGGAGAGTCGTCTGTGGCTTTACTTATCTTCACAAGAATCCTTATTTCATATTGATAAAGTTTGAAATCTTTTCTATAGCTCTTTCCAATTGTTTATTGTTGTTGTTACTGTTGTAATGAGAGGTAGAAATGAACCAAACCAACCTGCTCCTTTCCGTCTTCTAGATTAATTTAAAAGGAAATTCTTTAATCCAAATAAATAAATGAATGTGGGTAGAATCAAATTCTGACTCAACATGTCCATTTAATTGCTCCTAAATGTTAAGATACATTCTTAAGAAACCTCACACATGATTAAAAAAAAAATCAACCAATAAGGAATGATTAGGTGAGACGTGGACTGACTATAACCATCTTTGCTCACAAAACCCTATTTTAGTTGACATTAATATTTGCCTTCTACTCTATTATTATAAATCAAGATTTGTTATAGAAACATACCAAAGACAGCACAATAATAAAACAGATTCGGCTCAGGTTTTGAAACGTACCTAACAAACCCAACCTCTTGCAAAATAACTTTCTTATTCAAAATGGAATTGGGAATTGTTCAGCACACAATGAATCATCTTTTGGCAAGTACAATAGAATCTTTAGGGACATTTCACAGCCTCTTGTTCAATTGTTAGGATGTTTTTAGCTTTCACAGGTAGGAAAGAAGGGAGCTCGTACAGCCATCATCTTGTTGCTAAAATTGAACAGTAAAGATTTTTCAGAGTTGCTGTTGTAATAGATCTCTTTGCCTTTTTTTTCTTCATGTTTCTTTACCCAGAACTGCTTTGTCTCTCAAAAACAATCTGGAATTACTTAATGCTAATGTTTTCTGGTTTTACTGTTTATCCGGGACTCAAATGGTAAACATTAATGTGGGAAACTCCCTTTTTTTTACCTTGTAGTTCTATATTTATTTAAATGCTATTCTGCAAGAAGAAAACTACGTCTTTCTCTTCCTGTGTTAGTGAACTTCTTCTTCTTTTTTATTGACAGTGTTTTGATTCTGTTTTCTTTTCTTTTTTTTTTTCAGGAGGCTTTAGAGGTACCCCTGGATGATTCTGAAGTGACTGAGGCTGCAGCAGCCACCAAAGTGATTAAATATGAGTATCATGTCTTATATTCCTGTAGCTACCGAGTGCCCGTGCTTTACTTTAGGGCAAGCTTTTTAGGTAAGACCATGTTGGAAGCTAAATGTAAATTCATAACATTTACATATTAAGGCAGAAAGCAGATTTGGGAAATTATTCTTAAGAGAAAAAAATAGAGTTAAAAATAAGAAAACTGTGGGTGAGGTAAGGTTTTACCAGTAAATTTTCTCATGCTTTCGAAAGAGTATTAAGACTTCAGAGTGAATGATATCATCCCAGCCATAAGTCTGATCTTCAGATTCTTGGCCTCCTGCCCAACGTTGACTAAGCCCCCTGGCCCTTTTTTCTTTACTTTAAACAAGTAGGAACAACTTAAAGCTACAATGTTTATTTATTTCTAACTTTATAGTAAAAATTCCTTTCAATCTCAAGTGATCCCATTAACACAAAGTCCCCATGCCTTTTCCCCTAAATGCTAATAATTACTTCAAGAACCATTTATCAATTAGTTTAAGCTATCCTTAAATATAGCACTAATATTTCCTTTGGCCATCTATACATCTCCAGAGCCTTTGCTTCCTGCAATGCTGTTACTCAACTCATTTCCCTTGCCAAGAAGGTGGAACACCCTGTCTCCTCTGAGGCCTCTGCTAATACAGCTTATTTAATCAGCAGCCACACAGAGTCCTCACCCTGCAGTGCAGCCATGACTTTCCCCTTCGTGCCCTCCAACGAAACAGGGTCAGCACTTTGAGGCCCTGTTGACCCTGCGCTCAGGGGCAAGAGGAGTCACCTTGGCAGCCCACCCCCTCCTCCAGTGTCTCTCCTTTTCTGTGGGGCCTTGTCCATAGCATTTTGCCTTTTGAACAGACTTTGAACTTTTTCTGGAGAGCTAAGACATCTGAATTTAGCCAGTGATATTTTATTTTTAATTAAAAAGTAGCTTAAGCTGCTTTGAATGTGTATTTGGTAGATTTAATCACTTGCTGCCTTATATTGTTTAATGGTCTCTAATTTTGCGGTGTTGGCGGTTTAACAAAGCACTTAGGATTTAAAACACAAGAACAAATTCTCATAGGCTCCCTGGTGAGAAGATTTTAATCTGAGGTGCAGTTCCTAGGAACTGACAATTTGGGGTAAATTTTCAACATGGGACATGGGGAATTGAAGACACTGAGAGTTCACTAATCACAAATTCTTGCTGCAGATTTATCCATATGATTATGACAGGACTTGAAAACACTTGTTTTTTTGCAATTCTATTTGGTTTGGAGCCCAGAGGTTAAAGGAGGTTTCTTGCCAGTGAGCTGTGTTATACTAAAAAGTAGAAGGAGGTACGTTATTTACCCGGGTGAGGAGGAAAATGCCTTTCTTGGTTTTGGTTTGCAATGGCTCTTATCTAGTACCTTCCAGATTCAAAGACATGTCAAGGCTGCAGGTAGAGGAAATAGGACACTACTTCTTCAATACTGTACTTTCATATAATTAGTATTCACCATAAGCAGTTAATCACCAGAGAAGAGCTCCCAGAGACAAAACAAGTTGTTTAGCTTGTCAGCATTAGGGAATTGGAGGTGTTGAAACATGACTGCTTCTCTCTGGGAGCGGGTCTTGCCGCGGCTGCTGGATGAGCTCATACGTGTGCTTTGCTCCTGCGTGCCAACAGCTCCCCTTACAGTGCAGCACGGTAATTGTTCCTGCAAGTCCAATTACATTTTAATGAAATTTGTATACTTCCTAAGATCTTTTCTTCATAATGGTTTTCTATTTCTTAAAAAAAAATTAGCTTCTTTGGATTCTATTTATATAATTTTTAAAGATTCCCTTTTTATATTTAACAAAGGAAAACCAAAACAAGTCATTGATTTTGTGTGGAAGCATCCCTTCTTCCCCCTCCCCATCCTGTGCTGTATAAAATGAGTATTGGAAATTTTTTAATTCCAGAATTCATTTAGTGCTTGTTCAGGCGCATTAAAATATCAAATTTTATCTTTGTAGAGCATACTGAATGTTTTCTTGTGGAGAAACATGAAAAACAATTCTTTCCTTTATCATATTCTAATAATTTTCTTTCACCTAACTTAATAGGTGTTCTAAAAATGTATCACTCTTTACTCTGGAGTCACAATTTTTCATTTCCCCCCCTCAATCCATTCCCTTTTCCTGCGATATCTGATTTCTCTGTTTTTTCATCTGTTTGTTAAACAAATCTCTGTCAGTGTGGTGAATGGATTCCTAACATCTTCCTATTATTCCAGGTCCAGATTTTTCTTTGTCTCATTCTAAGAGTTCGACCTAGAAAGGAGGATGACTATAAAATTTCTCGCCCAGGGGTCTTTTATTGTTGCTTCAAAAACAGTTCAGTTAGCCTTGTTTTTGACAGATATTTAGAATTTCTTTTGCATTTGATTGCTAGTAAAAATTAGTTTCTCTGACTTGCTCTGAATTTTCTTTCAATACCTCTTCTTTCTTTTTAGGAAAAGCAAGTAGTAAATATTCTCATTTAAATTTACATTACTTTAAAAAAAAACCAACTGGCTTCTATTCCAGGAGAAGTCTTTATACTGTTTCTTGAAATGCAAATCCATTGTACTGTAATTATTCCTTACTCCTTTATATCGGTGTGTCCACCGGGCTAACTATTGCCCAACACTCTGCCTACATGCCACTTGCTTCTGTCACTCCCATGTCATTTTGTATCGTATATCATATCACACATATCATATCATATATCATATCACAAGTTGCACTGTAACAGAATTAATTATTTGTTTACTTGTTCCCTATGAAATTATAAGCTAGAAGTTACGGCTTTAAGTTAAAAAAAGAGAAGAAGGAAATTAATATGAGTACCTGCAACCTCCAAAGTGATCAGCTTTATTCATGGCTATATGGGTGTACTATTTGTCTTACACATTTTAATGTCCACAGTATCAACTGTGGTATAGTATCAACAGGTATTTATCCAATGAACCAATGAGGAATTTCTAATGCTTTCTGATCCCGCACAGCCCCCACAGGGAAACACTGTGATGGTGCCCTATTTTGAACTGCTCTGGTAGGTTATACGGGAGGAAGTAATGCTGTGGTCTCCAGGAGACGCAGAACCCAGACCATCTAAATATCTTTACCCTTCAGTCAGATGCTTCTCAGAAACTGGAGGAGTAGTTGACTGAGGAGAAGAGAATCCTGAAGACTCAAAGGTGGGCATCTAAACAAACAGAGCAGCTGCCCTACTTATATAAACACAATTTTATTTGATCTTTCAAGGCAGACAGCCTTCTGAGTGCCTCTCATTTCTATTACTTGAGCTTGCAGGAGCTCAGTTTCCTAGGGGGTACCATGGATTTAAGAGAAGACATGCATCCTTTCTGTTGTTCTCCCGCCCCCCAACTATTCCTGCCATTGTAGGTTTGGGAGAGGTTGTGGGACATGGTTCATACCATCTGCTACCCAGCAGTAGATGAGAGGCCATTGCACTTCTGTCAAGTAATAATAAATAGCCTATATTTGAATTGAATAGTGCTTTGTAGTTTATGAAGTCCATTCTCACAAAGCATTGATGTCAAGTGCCCACTGTACTTTTTTCTCTCCTATTTTTGAAATGCACTGTGTTAAAGAATTATTTGTATCATGCCAGAGGCTTCTATCTACTCCCCACCATTCTCTCACCTTTTTAAGTCCCATCTTCCCCTTTAGGGACTTGGCTTTGGTCAAAAGCTAGTGGAAAACAAAAATGCGGTAAAAATCTCAGGCGTATACACAGTGTCTTTGGCCTCACCACAGCCCTAAGCTTATATATTTTCTCCTTTCACTGATATAACTAGAGATTTCTATATTTCAGCTTGAATTTTGATTTATTTCTTCTCTGTTCCTCTCCCTTTGTTCTCGATCTCTATTGAAAAATAGACCAAGTGGTTCTTCTCATTTTCAAAATATTTAATTCTTTGGCTGACATATGGGTTCTTCTTGGGAACCGTTTTGACATATTTCTTTAATTAGTTAGATGGGCTGCTTTTGAATAAGGAAGGAAGCATTTCTTCCATTCAGCAACTGAATGTCTGTTCTTTCTGTAGATCCATTCTATTATTGGCCCAGAGAGTAAGGGTACAGAATTAAAAAATGTAACCCAGATATTTTACGTGGAAGATTTGTCCACTTGTTATATGTCTGAAGGCTGCTCATGGAGAAATAGGGCAAAAGAAATAGCCAAGGAATAATTTCTTTTCAAAGGCAGCATGAAGCAAACCAAGACAAAGGCCAGCACAAAGGAGAAATAATAGAAAGTTTGGGGCTAGAACAGTGTATGAATCATCAAGGAGGAGGAGAAAGAGATTTATCCATGCCCTGGAACAAGAGGAAGCCTTTGGAGTACAAAGGAGAGAAAGACAGGAACACAGGAATGATGGGGGTTGGAGGAAGTTAGAGAATAAAAGTAAAATATCCATAGCTCAGTCCAACAACCTACAAGGGAAGGTAACAGGTTGGCTTTTTGGAAGAGGCTGGGAAAAGCACTGGAGAAGGGGAGAAAGGCAAGTGCTCAGCAGTAGGCTGGAGAGAACATGGTGGATTTAGGGAACATAGAGAGGCCTGTTTGGAGTTTTCTTAAAATGAATTGTGGAAGAACTGGTTGAAAAGATATTTGAGATCAAATTATGAAAGAGACCATGGATGGGGAGGGATTGGAAAATAAAAAGAAAAAGTGAAAGGGATTGAGCGGAGGCGAATGGGGCTAGAGAAGGGATTTCCTAGAGCAGAAAGTATGACTGAACAAAACAGAGGAATTAATCAAGGATGGGAAGAAATTACGAAGAATGAAACTTAAGTAAAAGGAACTTGGTTCTTTTTGTATTATTGTTATCATTGCTAATTTTTAAAAAATAACCTCAGAGAAAAGGAGCTGGAAAGAACACATTTTTCAGGAAGAATTATTATTGCCAGTAGAATGAGAGTTAAAGCAGCTTGTTGAACAAGGAAAAAAAGAGAGGTAGTTAAAGACTGAGGCAAAAATGATCTAGTTAATTATTACATTGAGCAGAAAATATAAAATGACTTGACAGATTATTTCATTTAGAACCTTATTTGATTGTAGAGAGTCTTTAAGAAAGTTCATACATGCCGCTTGTTTTTATATAAACAATTAGTAAATCTGGCCAGTCATAATAATGAATTTGGGGAGATTAAAAAGAGATTCTAGGGATTGAAGTAAAATTTGAAGAGCAAATGGGGAAAGTTATTAAGAAAAATAATGAAAATTATTTAACTAATACAAATGTATTCGAACTGAAAATTCCAAATAATAGAGGAAATTTAATGAGAATTATTTGTTGAACCATGTAAGTGTTTGAAACATTATGGGGAATTAGGGTAGAAGTAGGGTGCTGGATTAGAACATATAATGGGAAAAGAATCTCGTTGAAAAATCAAGCCCTGATGTAAAAGTATGTTAGAGAAATGTGAAACAAAACTACAGAGACCTCTGTTAGTACAAAACACCACATACACAAAAAACAACAGATTTTAAATAGATCTAGAGGCCAGAAAGAAGACATTAAAGGTACATGATTTATTCTCTTACTTGCAAGAGACTATACTTTAGCTTTCCTGGACATATAAATATCTATTTTGTGGTCCAAAAGGAAGAAATATTTCTTTCTTACTCTTGGCAAAATCAGCCCTGTTTGAAACATCTGTTAAAACATACACAAATGCCTACTGTGTGCATAGCAAAAAAACTCATTAGCTCATTTTTATTGTATTTTAATTTTTTAAATATTTTACTTATTTATTTTTAAAGAGAGGGGAAGGGAGGAGAAAGAGAAGGAGAGAAACATCAATGTGTGTTTGCCTCTTGTGCGCCCCTCACTGAGGACCTGGCCCCCAACTCAGGCATGTGCCTTGACTGGGAATCGAACTGGTGACCCCTTGGTTTGCAGGCTGACGCTCAACGCACTGAGCTACACCAGCCAGGGCCCATTTTTAAAATATGCTAAAAAATCAATGCACAGCATGAAACTAGTCTATTGCTTTCCTCTTCCTTTAAAGTCATAGAGTTCTTTGAGTCCATATACCAGGTGTCATGCTGAAGAAGGCAGAGACTGCATTCTCAATGGGAAGGAGACCACGTTGGGTGGTAGAATAAGGATAATCGAGGTGCTGCTACAGACATAATAGGTCCATGTTATGGGAGTAGGGAGGTCTGCACAGAACCAGAAACCAGATGGATGGAGCAAAGTAGAAGAGGGCAAAAGAGGGAAAAATGATGATGGAAGGAGACTTCACTTGGGGTGGTGAACACACAATACAATATACAGATGATGTACTATAGAATTGTACATCTGAAACCTATATAATTTTACTAACCAATGTTATGTCAATAAATTCAATAAGTAAAAAATAATAAATTGCTATTAAAACAATGATTAAAAAAAAGACTGTGAGAAGCAGTTACCAGACACCCTCCCAAACATGTTTGTGAATCTGCTTCAATCCAATGGACATGCTGTATATGACTCTCCCTTTTAGAATGACTTTTGAAAAATTTGTTTGAACATGTTTATGTATAGTTTTCTCTCTATATCCCAGTAAGACGGTTCATCATTTTCACTTCCTTTGAATAATCCCAGCTATTGTCAGGCATTCCTCCTTTTTCAGTCATCCCAATGCGAGGAGTGGAGAGGAGGAATCTGGGGTTGGGGAGGCAGTTAGTTCCTCGCCAAGGAAAACAAACATCAAGCAACCTGAAATGGCTTAACTCTTAGAGGGTTTTATTTTCATTTATGTTTTATTATTGTTCAATTACAGTTGCCCCCATTTTCCCCCATCACTCTCCCCGTGCTAACCACCCCCTCCTCCCACATTCAATCCTCCCCACCCCTCTGCCCCGTTGCCCTTGTCCATGGGTCCATTATACATATCTCTTGACAACCCTTTCTCTTCTTCCCCCAGTTATCCCCCTCCCTCCTTCCCTTTGGTTACTGCCAGCTTGTTTTTTATTTCCATGCCATTTTGCTCCCTTGTTTGTTTTGTTGTTTAGATTCCACTTATAGGTAAGATCATATAGTATTTTTCGTTGATTGAGAGCCTGGCTTATTTCACTTAGCATAATGCTCTGCAGTTCCATCCATGCTGTGATGAAGGATAGGAGTTCCTTCTTTCTGCTGCATAGTATTCTACTATGTAAATGTACCACAGTTTTTTGATCCACTCGTTTGCCAATGAGCACTTAGGCTGTTTCCAGCACTTGGCTATTGTAAATTGCACTGCTATGAACATTGGGGTGCACAGGTTCTTTTGAGCTGGTGTTTCAGGATTCTTAGGGTATAATCCCAGCCTCATCAAATTAAAAATCTTCTGCACAGCTAAAGAAAACATCAGCAAAATGAAATGGGAACAAACCATATGGGAAAATATATTTGTCAGTGATACCTTGGACAAGGATTTGATCTCCAAAATATATAAAGAACTCATATGTCTCCATAGCAGGAAGACAAACAATCTAACTAAAAAATGGGCAAAGGACCTGAACAGACACTATTCCAAGGAGGACATACACAGGGCCCAGAGACGTATGAAAGGATGCTCAGCATCACTAGCCATCAGAAAGATGCAGATTAAATCCACAATGAGATACCACTTCACACTGGTCAGAGTAGCCATCATGAACAAATCAGCAAAAGGCTGGCGAGGCTGTGGGGAAAAGGGGACCCTAGTGCACTGTTGGTGGGAAGATGCAGACTGGTGCAGCCACTGTGGAAAACCGTATGGAATTTCCTCAAAAAACTAAAAATGGAATTGCCTTTTGACCCGGCAGTTCTACTGCTGGGATTAATCCCTAAGAATCCTTAACTCTTAGAGTTTTGATTTGAGAGGACAGGGGAGGTTTCCTCCTGCTAATTACTACCATGTTCCACAAGAGGTACAAGGCCTTACCAGAATGCCATTTTTGGGAGAGCTTATATTCACCAAGTCCTGAAGGTCTTTACTATGAATTTCATAAAGCATAGGAGTTAGAGCCACAAAGTTAGTTTTGACTGAGAAGGGAGAAGTGACAAAGCTGAGCAAAATGGATAAAGGATGGTGATTGGCTGAGGAACTACACTGCAAATTCAAATGGGACTCACACAAAACAGTGTATGATAGACTCATGAAAGGACCTTATGTGCCACTCAGCTGAAGATGAACATACTGTCATAACCATATGGCTAGGAGAACCATGTTCCCAGCCCTTCTAAAACTAGCCACTTGGCCTTGGGAAAGCCACTTCCTCTCAAGCATTGTGTTTCTCCTCTGTCCAACATTGAGAGAGCTTTGGATAAAGTTTCCAATTTCACCCAGGAACAAATTCTGCATTTTTCTCAGAATGGTAATGAAGAAAGACAATGGGTCTGGGATTCCTAGGAATGTGTTTCTAATCTTGGCGCTGCCTCCCACATCAACTGACGCTGTGGGGCCTCCTGCTTCTCACCTGTGAAATGCCAAGGCCAGACTAGAGGATCCCAGGATCCCTGTCAGCTCAAAGACTGTGTCTGGAGCCTTTCTATTCATAGAAGAGATACATATTTATCCCCTTAAAACTCTTCAGCTATCAACAAGCCATGATTATCAGCCTGAGGAGATAAGACAGGCAGAGGGTGAGTAACGGTGAACTCAATGCCGCTTACTAAGTTTCAGAATAAAGTCCACCCCCAAACAGAAACAAACGAACAAAATAAAATGCTGAGTGGGGGGCTGTCAGGCCAACAGGCTGGAATCAAAACTTCAGAATACTCTGGATAGGATTGAAAGTAGGATGTCTTCTGCTTTAGAACCAGCAGACCCAATGCTGCTATTTACCTGGTGGTGTGGTCCTCAGAGCTCTGATGAATAGCGGTATCTCAAAGTTTATGTCTCTGGTATCTTGAGAATCTAATGTTGCTTTTCTTGGGACATTTTCTGATTTCTCAAGAAGGTCTTGTGTGTTCTTGTCTAGGGTAAGTTTAATTTTATTTAAATGAGAGATTAGGGCATCATGTATTATTATACGTTTCTTAACACAGTGTGTGGACCGTTTAAGGTGACTCAAAATTATTGCTCTTTGTGCTGTTTTTTGGGCATTTTTTCTCATAAAGATAGATTGTAACATTTATAAACTTTGTTGTTTAATTAAGAGACATCTTACATTTTTCTACTCAAAATTACTAAACAGATACATAACATTTAAAAAATTGGGACTGATAATTCAGAAGGTAGATAATTAATAAACAAGAATTTTAAACCATTTATTTGTGCTATATTAGTTAGGTATATTTGGTTGCAAATAATTTAACCTGATCATGAGAAGCAAAAAAGGACATATTGAAGGGTAGATCATAGAGTCAACCAAAGACATTAGAACAGTGGTCCACAACATTTTCGGGGACTGGTGTCATGGAAGACAGTTTTTCCATGGACCACGGGTGCGGAGATGGTTTCAGGATGATTCAAGTGCGTTATATTCAAGCTCACCTCCTGCTGTGCAGCCTGGTTCCTAACACGCCTGGACCAGTACTGACGGGTCCGTGTCCCGGAGGTTGGGGACCCCTGCACTAGAATGACAGGGTGAAGGAATGCCTCTTTGGGGCTTTAGTAGTACAGCTTGAGGCCTGCCTTCCACTTATTTTGGAATTTCTCTTCTAAATTAGGTGTATGTTTGGATACTGAAAAATGAAATATCCATAATATCTTCATCTACTTAATACTATGGATTTATGTATAAGTATGAGGTTTTAAAAATATGATCATGAAACACTTAGCCAATGAATTTCTTATTATGATTGTTCAGTCTTTATTCTAGTAATAATTGTGTTAATTGTTCTAGATTAATATTTAATATTCATCTATCCAACCACTGAAAAATGTCTATACACAAGGTATGAAAATGTCCCTAGACTGCAGAGATGAGTAAAGGAAATCGGAGGTGGATCATGTCCTCAAGGAGCTTCCCATCTAGTAAGGGAGCCCAGTCTGAAATTCACTGTAATGAGAAAGAGTTTGCTAAGGGACATAAAAGAGGTAAAAATTGCCACCATGCAGAGAGGAGATTGGTGTGTTTGCCAGGGGCTGGGGGGTGGGAAAAATGGGGAAATGTTGTTCAAAGGGTACAGATTCAGATTTTCAGTTATAAGATGAATAAGTTCTGGGGATCTGATGTACAGCATGACTATAGTGAACAATATTGTATTATGTACATGAAAGTTATCAAGAGAGTAGATTTTAAAAGTTCTCACCACACGCACACACACACACACACACCCCCCCGAAAAGGTAGCTATGTGAGGTGATGGATGTATTAACCAACCTAACTGAGGTAGCCATTTCCCAGTACATATGTATATCAAATCATCATGTTGTACACCTTTACTTACACAATGTTACGTGTTCGTTATATCTCAGTAAACCTGGGTAAAAAAAATGCCACCAGGGCTCAGAGGACAGAGATTGACTTGCGCTAGAGTGATCAAGAGAGGCTATGGCTGCTGGACTTGGGATTTGTCCATGTTGCAACGAGGGAAAGGGCAGGTCAGGCCTGTTAAGAAAACCGGGAAAGGCAAAAGTCTAGATACTCCTAGGTTAGGCAGTGTTGGTGGAGACTACTAGTGACAACAACAACCACAACTATACAGATAACGTCTCTGTGTGTATCCCTTTGCAATTTACAAAAACTCCTGGGTACAAAGACATACAGTATAATGTTAATGCAGGGTCTGGAGCTGGAAAGCCTTGGTTCTGATTCCTAGCTCTGCTAACTAACTGTATGACCTTGGGGAAGATACTGAGCTTTGTTTCCTTACTTTCATCATCTGAAAAAAATTGAGATAATAATAATGAGACTGACTTCATAGAGTTTTGAAGACTGTGAGTTAATATATGAAATGGGGCTTGACACATAGTACCTTTCAACAATGCTAGCTGAGTTATATTTCTCGATTCTCACAGTAGAATTGAAGGCAAGAACTGTTATTATCCCATGCACAGAAATAAAAACTGAGTGCTCAGAGGAGTGAAACCATTTATGCAGGGGTACATGGAAAACTAAGGAGTTGAGGCTCAGAGTCCATGGCCTTTTTTTTTCCCCCCGCATGTCGTTGTCATTCAAGGAACAACCAAAGTTTAAGGAACATGAATCGATTAATTGATGTCATACATAAGTAAAAGAATCTGTATTTGGGGAATTTTCATTCGGATCTCCTGAAATTAAGAAAAGTACAAAATGCGCAAAAAAAAAAAAAAAGTATGTGGGGATAAATAAAAATTGCAGAATTAGCCAGCATAGTAGCTGATATGAATGCACATGAACAATTAACTCTTATTACATATCACAATGTAATTTTCTCACTGAAGCAAAAATGAATTTTCCCCTTTGGTGGAGCATCATCTCTGCCTTACTGTGAAGTACGACATGAATTTTTATATCATTCAAGCTCTCTTGAAGACAATATATTGAATATGGCATATTTCTTTGTGAAAAATCCACCCTTTCCTTTTTATTCCTAGTGACCACTTTGAGAACATTATTCTTAAACTTACTCTAAACAATTTACATTTTCTCTAATCTTCATTTTTAGGAGTTATGAAACTTTAGTGAAACCATGCACAGTAGGATAAAGGTGTCTTCAGCGTGCTTGCACGAGAATTAGGTAGAGCTAGTGAACTACCTCACACTGTTATTTGGTTCACGAAAACTGATAGCCTTGAGAAATTTAATTTAGAAAGCTGCACATTTTGAGTAATATATAGATTACCTGACATGTAGGTTATTATTCAATTGAGAGATTTTATATGAAAATTTTAAATTAAATGCTACTGGCAGTTGCTAAAGATTGTATTTTTAATTATTCTATTTTTCACCCCATGTCTCTTCTTTTGTCATTGACATTTTAGGTTGCTGACAGAATATTCCTTTAGCTCAAATTTGTATTACGATCCCAGATGACAGAGACACACAGTAGGCACTTAGTAAATGCCTGTTGTTAAGTAAGTGACCTTATTTACCATGCTCACTTTGTGGGTTGCTGCTGAAATTATTTTGGCTTCTACTTCACTTTTTCAAGGATACAAGGGATTTTACTGAGCTGCTCAGCCTCAATGTGATTAATGAGATTTCTAACCATGTTCAAATTGGTGCTATCGAATATCTAGGGTCTGAAACTAGAGAGTTGTTGATTGAGTATGCTTATGTCTCCTCTGACTGAGGCCAGACAGAAAAAATAGACCCTCTTAACAGGGCTTAACGTTTCTGATTGAAGATACTTTGAACTGAACATGAAGGCACAGGATGTGTTACATGAGCTTAAGCAAGTACTTGTTTATGCCCACATTTTAACTTAAGCTAAAGGTTTGTATCTCGATAGAGAGAGATATATATATAAAATTGCAAAATTCTTCAAGTATCTGACATATTTAAGCTCTATTTGTAATGTGCTTTTTTATGTATTTGACTATTTCAATGCAATGATTTCATTGGGATTTCTGAAGGCTTGATTTTTTTTTTTTGAAAAATGAGCCACACTTATATTTGAATTTATTTTAGGTGTCAGTAGTGTATGACACAGATGAAGATATTGCGGGTTATTTCAAAAATTTTTGTTTTTGTGTAAAAGAATGTAAAACTAACTGTCAAAAAAATTATTTATTTGTATTGTTTATGGTATTACATCCACTTTTTCTCTGTTTCCCCACTTCCACCCCTCCCTAAGTTAATCCCCATATTATTGTCCATACCCATGCATTGTGCATAAATGTTCTTTGGGCAATACCTGTACCATCTTTCATCTCATTCCTCCTAAAATTTTGGCAGCTTTCGGGCTGTTTCATGTATCTAAACTTCTGTTACTCTTTCATTCATTAGTTTATTGTGTTTATTAGATTCCACATATAAGTGAGATCATGTTGTATTTGTCTTTCACTAACTGGTTTAATTCACTTAGCAAAATATTCTCCAGGTCCATCTATGCTGTGGCAAAATGTAAGAGTTTCTTCTTTTTTACTGCTGTGTAGTATTCCATTGTGTAAATGTCTACCACTTTTTTATCCACTCACCTGATGGGCATGTAGGCTGTTTCCAATCTTGGCTATTGTAAATATCACTGCTATAAACAAACAGGTGCATATATATTTTTTGTATTGGTGTTTTGGGATCCTCAGGATATATCCCTAGAAGTTGAATCTCTGGGTTGAAAGGGGGTTTCATTTTTTATTTTTAAAGGATGCTCCATGTTGTTTTCCACCGAGGCTGCACCAGTTTGCATTCCCACCCACAGTGTGCTAGGGTTCCCTCTTCTCCATATCCTCGCCAGCACCTGTTGTTTTTTTATTTATTGATGGTAGCCATTCTGACGGGTGTAAGGTGATGTCTCATTGAGGTTTTAATCTATATTTCTCTAAGATTGTATGTTTTTGATCATGAAGGTGTGAGCTATGACTAGGCAAACCAATGACAAAGTCTTAGGAAAAGAACCTACATCATACTTTATTGAATTATTTTTGTCATATCTCTATGAGAGACAAAACTGTATCATCCAGATCTTCTATAGTGTAAACGGTCAGCAGAAAATGGAGAGACCGACACTCTTGTCAGAGTAGCTTGCACAAGCACTCATTTAACTATCATTAATACATGTGTTTTAAAACGGTTCTATAAATGCAATAGAGAATGAGTTCACATCCATTCACTTACAATACACTGTTCTCTTTATAGCAAGTGGTAGCACTCTTATTAACATGCATAAAGGAGTGTCATGCATATTTTTTATGTTTTGAAATTATTTTTAACTTCTTGGGATTATCTATTATTCTAAGTTGACCAGATCATTTTTTAATTTCTGTTTTCAAAGGTGTTTATTTTTTTCTAAATTTGGTGTTGTTTGAAAACTTATGGCACGTAACCTCAATTCTAGCATCAAATCTGATGAAAACATTCTACAACATTTGTTCCTGGTCTTTCCACATTGTTGCTCTGCTGCTGATTATTGCATTTTGTATGACTGTTTCTTGAAGAGTATGCAGGTGTTTGACAGGGCTATATCCAAACCATTTACTCCATCCTTAGATGGTTGATTGAAATATTTTAAGGATTAAAGTTAAAATCATTACTAATTACCGGATAGTAAACCAGGATTCTTCTCTAGGTCGCCAAAGCCTTTCTCTGTCTTAGAGGAGATAAAGTTAAGGAAAGCATCCTTTCATTTGTCAGTTATTCAGCGAACATTTGTGAGGCGCTTGGAATACGTGAATAGGCTGAGAAGTACACCCGAGGCAACCGCGGCGGAAGGATAGGCGCAGGCTTCCCCTTCAGCGGCGGTGTGGGATGGGGAAGAGCGCTGGACTGTGAGTTCACTGGATTCCAGCTCTAGTGCCGTCATGAACGAGCTGCACAATTTTGGTAGATGTATATTTCCCGGGACTTTGGTTCCCTTATTTATAGAATTAGTAATTATACCAGCTCTAACATTTTATTATCTTGCAACTTGATTTCTTCCGACTTCAACATCTAAAAATTATCTTAAAAGCATGTCATCATTTTATAATTTGATTATTTGATTTACCATTTGACCCCAAAGAAGTATACTTAAGATCCTATTCTCTTCTCCCAACATTAATACACACACACGCGCGCGCACAGGCATGCACATGTGCATATTTTGAAGATGTGTAGTGCTTATCTTAAGGGCAAATTTGGCTCTACTCTGTAAATGTGTTCAGAAAATAATATAACACAGATACTGAAGGCAGCTTGTTTTTAACTTGTAGCTAAACATGACATTCAAATGTTAATTGGGTGAATAAATCTTGTTCATTTTACAGACATGGAAATGTCAATGGAATAAAACTATTTATCACAAGATAATGGTCTCCTGCCGCCAGATAAATGCCAAGATGAAGATACTTATTGAAAATGTATCAAAATATTCTATTGCTATTTATTGAAAATAAAGGTTGAGGAAAAGTTCAACTTTTCAGGTCAAACATGAGAAATGCTCTGCCTGTGGTATTAGTGTATTACTATATCAAACACAATGTGCATGGTATAGAAACATGGGAAAATTCTAAGAAAAAAAATGGCCTGTAAAGGAATCTTCCAGCTTTGCAGCATGAGCGTTACTGGAATAGTGCCGTGGGGGCTGGGAGGAGACACCTAATATTTATTTAGCTCTTATTACGTGTCTGACACAGTGTGTTCACTTAATGTGAGCCTCCTGAGAAAGAAATTTGAAAAGAATTACTGTCCTCATTTTACAGGTACAGTTAAAAGCAAAATAACTTGCAGTCACATAGAGAACAAGTGCAAACACTAGGGCTCAAATTCAGCCCAGACTCCAAATCTTTCTCCTACCCACTGCATCTCTAGTTATATGCTGTAAGTCTGAATACAATGCATTTTAGTTTGGGTTTTTTTATAGATTATTTCCCCAAGTTTTTTTGCATTTGGTAACCAAATATTTCTTTATATTTCATGATTTAATATACTGATGAATTTTCTTTAAATGATATTGTCTACTTGCCTAAGGAAAAGAGCACATCTACACCCGTAAGTTTTGAGGACTTGATAGCTCTGAAAGTGTCAGCACTAGATTCTAGCAGTTAGACCACCTTCTTTCCAGCAGTGTGTGGTTAGAAGTCTTTAGATCAACTTCCTGCTTTCTTTTCCGAACTTAGATATCTATTTTTCCATTTTACTCGTCTTCTGCCATGGTGATCTTCATAAAATACATTTATTGGAGTGTATAAGAATATAGACCAATAACTGAAGCTGTTTAAACAAAGAAAAGGGGAATTATTGTTCACTAAAGCGTTTACTAATCTCTCCATGCAGGTCCCTCCTCAGGTCCCTTCACCTCTAACATCACTCCGCCCACCTGCCACAAACACTGGGTGTTTATGTCCCCCTCCTCTGGACTATCAGTGAACTGCAGTTTTCCTCTGGCAGCAACCAATTTCTTTGTACCCAGTATTTTAGTCATTGGCATATTATTGAGGTACTTGCCATAGTTTCCCTGGTAGTAAGGCCGGCTTCTTGCTAGGGTAAATTGTGTGTTTTCAATCTCTCTCTTCCCTATGATACCCAGCAGAGTGATGTGACCATTACAGATACTCAATGAGAGCAAAAGAAGCATGTGCGTGGTCTCTGATTTTAAGGACCATCACGACTTCAGAAGTATCCATAGCACACCCTTCTGAATATGGGAGTCTGTCTACCTGGTCCTTTACTTATGCTCGTATCTAGTAATTCTCTCTAAAACACATTTGGATTTTATTGGTTTTATAAACTTTGTAGAGGCATTGAATTTGCAGATAATTTAACTGCTAAATGGTTCAAAGGAGGGAGGCCTGAATGTTTAAATGTCCCTCAGGAAAAAAAACAACTAGTTCACATAGCACTCTGTTGATATATAGATTGTATGTGTACTAGTAAAGGTTTTTTAGAAAGTCATAATATTCTCCTGATAGGTTTAGATAGACACCAAGCACCGCTGAGTGACGCAGATTACTGACTGATAGTCTACCGTGCACTTTCGCAGACGGAAGGCCTTTACCCCTGAAGGACATATGGGAAGGCGTCGGTGAGTGCTACAAGACGCGGCTGCAGCAGGGGCCCTGGGACACCATTACCCAACAGGTTGGAGAGTATTTTCATTTTATTATATGTGATCCTTTTACTATGCTCATTTTTTCACCTAGTACTCTCTTCCCTACTCTTTCCTATCTCACTTTTCTACGTACTTACAAATTTCGATTCAAAGACAAATTTCATTTAAAAAAAAAAACAACAAACCTTCCCAGACCCAGGCTTGGGTTAGCCTCCCTGTTATCAACTCTCATAACAGCCTGTAATTTTTTCATAGTGCTTATCACATTTTACATTATATATTTGGATATTTAGAAAAATTAATGTCTGCCCTCTATATTATACTGTGTGCTGTCACGTGGACAGACCATATCTGTTTTGCTCTTCACTGTACAGCCAGCACCAGCATAGTTCTTAAAGTATAGTAGATGCTCGACAAAAATGTATTAAATAAATGAGAATAGAAGCGAAGTTGGCATATACACTAAAAAATAGATGATTTAGCTGGTGTTACCTCTGATGTTTCAAAGTTTTACTTGTAGGAGTATTTGCAAAAAAATTAACTTTTGATTAATAATAGCTTTGCATTAGTGATCTGAAAAAGCAGAGAAAATAGATCTGCAAAAGTAAATATAAAAAGTAGATTTGCAAAAGTAGAGAAAATAGATGTCAATCATATATGTCATTATTACTGCCTTGCTAAAATCAGTAGTTAATTATTTTAGAAATTTAAAAATACTCATCACCTTGCAACCAATTATGGTTTCCTAAAACATAATTTTTACTTATATCAAAATCTTATTTTTCCAAGGCTCTGTTGAGCTTAATCAAAGCTTCCTTTAAAGATGACTTTATCAACTATTAACATTTTTATGCTCTTATGTGTTTGATCATAATAATGACAGTTTATCTCCCAATCAGCATAAGAATCCTTAGCATTTTATAAGTAGTTCTTTGACAATGATTACAAATGACCATTTTTTACATTTTAATTGAGGACAAAACCAGATTTAAGTATGTGTCTTTCACACTGCCCCTCAAATTAGTTTTTTCCTTTTCCTTCCCACTTTGGCTCTCCTAGATTAAACCACATAGCCTCACCTGAAACAATTAGTAAAGTCTCCTACCTCTGGTCCTCTGCTCCTTTCTTCCCTGCCTGTCTTACCATTAGTCACATCTTAACTATTGCTGCGTTTATCCTACCCACGTGCAAACCCACGGTAGATCTGCAAGGGCCTGCGGCATGTGGTCTAAATGCCTCAGCAGGCCTTCAGTGGCTGTCACTCCCTGGCTGCCGAACATAGCCATTCATTTCCCTGAACCTGGCTTGTGCATTTTGTTTTTGGAATTCTTTCCACGTTTAATACCATCCTTGTTGCCTTTGTTCCTTCTTTGTATTTTCTCCTCTTGTTCTCTCCTATATTCCTTTCTCTGAAGTCCCCTCGGCTCACAAGAGTGCCCCCTTTGAAATCCTAATTATGTAGAATAGGCATGGGGTAGTTGGTATGGTAAAGGGTAATGAGATATATAAGCAAACCAGTCACAAAAGATTTTTTGGCAAGAGCATTTTATTTTATGCAAAATATTTTAGATTGACCTTTCAGTATGTCAAGGTGAGTGCTAAGAGTTTCAACTTCCAATGTCGTCATTGACCACGAGCTATCCAAAAATGTATACTGCAACTTCAGAATCCACAGGGCCCAGAAAATGTTTGGTTGTAAGAGTGAAGGAGATGGCAAAGGATAGAGGGAGAGAGCATCATACACAAAAGTACGTTTTTAACTTTAGTGCCTTTTTTCTCAGCTCTTTCTCAGTTATGTTTTCCATTGTGTTCCTGAGCCCAATTCTTATCCTTTTCCTTTTTTTTTTTTTTTTTGTCTCTAGCAGCTCTGTTATTAATCTTCTCAGTGCAAGCCTTCTCATAGAAGAGTTGCTGGTGGTCTATGTCATTTTGGGTTTTAATTCCACACGTCTCTGTTCTGACTCATGTCATATGAAGAAGATTTTAAACTCAACTCTTTTCTTAGTTTCCTAATATGATGTTATGAATAGGTTTCATTCAAATAATAGAACTCCTAAGTTGCTAAACCAACCAAACAAACTTAGTCTGTACCTTACTTGTTCTTAATGGAATTGATTAATACCTTTCAATTTATAGACATTTAAGTGTCATATTGATAGACTATTATTATAATTTTTTTTGTATCTATCATAGCATAGTAATAATTATCAAATCCAATCACAATAAACATCACTATTCCTAACACCAGGTGTGGACCCACTTAATAGGAAAGATATTTGATATAACCAAACTACAACACAACTTTAATGTTTAGATGTTCCTTTGGAATTTGTCTTACAAGGATTGATTTGTGGATAGCTATCTCACTTTAGATAACAAATTTTATTTAAGCTTTCGAATTGCTTATTACAGTGTATGTACAGGCACTAAAGACCTAGCACATTTGTTGTCATTGCACTACTTGGCATTTGAAAGTCATTATGAATGCTTCCTTTGAGGTCTTGGCTTTTAATCCCAGATTGGCTAATGGGTTGGTATTTATGTGCTTTCCCTTGCTTGAGATCTTTGAGAGGATGAGTCTTCATTTTTGTAAGCCTGCATGTGGAGAAAAAAATAGTGGGATGAAGGGAAAGGTACAATACAACACGAGGGAAGAATGAGCTGATAGAATACAGGGTAGGGCAAAAGTAGGCTCACAGTTGTATGTGAAACATGGTTAATTCTTGTATTATTTAGTAACTATTGTATTATTTTTCATATGAACAACTGTAACCCTACTTTTACCCCACCCTCTACTGGCAGCACCAAATATTAATACATAATCATTTTGCACAATTATACTAAAGAACCATTAGCTTGCAGACTGAACATGATAATAATCTCCTGTCCTCTAGAGAGGCTTAAAAACAAAAGCAGCCTTTGCATAATATAAAATGCATTTCAGTTCATTTTCAGGCTTGATTGTGCTTTTATAGTTTTTCTGCTGTTCATCTTCAGTAATCACACTTCTGTTCTCTCAGCATTTGTCTTGATGATAAGGACCTGCTCATGTCAGACACAAACCCTCTCTTTTGAAGGCAAGCCACTCATGAATCTCATACATTTGATTATGATGATTACTTATCTGCTTTTGTCCAGCATTGCAGACTATCTATTACCTCAACCCTGCAACCTACTAAAGAACTTCCAAAAGAAAGTTAACAGACACCTAGGTTGGATCTGCCTAAATTGGTAAAGTGAATATTACAATAATGATCACTGGAAGGTGTGGGCTCTATGTTTTTAGGTAAAAAGCTCCTATGATCTTGACACTGTCAAAAGTCATTAAACTAAAAAAGCATACTTTCAGTTTTACTTGAAGATATGTGTGTTTACCAATGTGGGTGTGTAGGGGTTAGATAACTAATTTTTTCTTACCGTTCTCTTTTTATAAACATACACAAAAGTAGAGATGATACTATAGTGTACTTATAAACTCATGGCTGTTATTATTATGATGATTAGTAGTAGTATTTTACCCAATGTGGAATTCTTGGGAAATAAATCCTAGACATCATATTATTTAAAGAGATATCTTTAAAACATAAGAGCTCTACACAAATGTTTATAGCAGCTCCATTCATCATAGCCCATGGAAACAACTCAGATGCTCTTGCGAAGGTGGATGGTTAAACAAACTGTCATGGATCCTTACCGTGGAATATTGCTCAGCAATGCAGTCAGTGAACCAACAACTATTGATACACTCCACAACCTCGATGAATCTCTGCATTATTGTGCTGAGTGTAAAAGGCCAGTTCCAAAAGAGTGCATAGTGTATGATCCCATTTATAAAGCTATAGATAGGAGAACGGATACGTGGTTGCCAAGGGGTTAGAGAGGGAAGTGTAGGTGGGAGGAAAGTGGGTATGGAGGGACGTGTTGTGTATATGACTGTATCACTGTCAACATCTTGGCTGGGATATCATACCATAGTTTTGCAACATATTACTATTGGGGGAACTGGGTAAAGGGTATAAAGATCTCTTTGTATTATATTTTATAACCACACATGAATCTACTGTTATCTAAACATAAAAAGTTTAATTAAAAAAAAGACACAAAAATATAACCACAATTCTATTATCACAACAAAAATTTTAAATTTCTTAATATCCTTAAATAGCAATTGATGTTTAAATTTTCCCAAGTGTCTTGTTTCTTTTTATACTTTCTTTGAAAAGGATCCAAATAATCTTTATACATTAAAATGATTAACATGTCTTTAAGATATTTTGAATCTAAGATTCTCATTTCTCTCTCTTTTTTTTCCCCCTTACAGTTTGCTGTTGAGAAACAAGGTTGTTTGTCCTAAAGTATTTCAGTCTGGATTTTTTTTTTCTAGTTATATCTCTGTGGTGTCATTTAGTGTTTCTCCCTGTATTTCCTATCAGTTGTTGTTAGCTCTGGAGGCTTAACCAGATTCAGGTTTGGCTTTTTGGGCAAGGATACTTCCTAGGTTCTGGGTACTTCTGTCAGGAGGCACATGAATTCTGGTTATTGCTCTTTTTTTGTGATGTTAGTAGCCATTGATGATTATTACCTATGTTTTTTAATTCATTAGGGGGTGCAAAATGGTGATTTTTCTAATTTTATCATTCATTATTTATTAGGTGGACTACTATAATGACGCATTTTCCCTCACCAGCTTAGTTACCTGAGGTATGCTTTGCATAGAAAAGGCAGGACAAATACTTGGTTCTTTCTCTTTATAGTCTAGCTGTCCAGATAATGAGTTGATTTTCAGCATCCTCCAAAGGTCACCAAGAACTTTTTTTATGTATCTTTATGAGATCATGGATATACTGTAAATGTTTTATGCAGTTCAGTTAATTGTAGTGATTATCTTCATTGATACTTCATTTGCCTTATCTTTGGCCACTGAAAGTCTCTTTAACTTGTCTCCTGAACTATTTTGATACTACTCAAATAGCTTTGCTGGCTTCTTGCTTTTTTGGTATGATTGTTTGTTGCACATTCCTGCCCAGACTTGGGGTCAACCATTTTCCAAGGAGTCTTGCTACCTGTCAGAGCCTTTGCCTGGGTGCTGGAGCCAGACAGGGTGGATTAGACTCTGAGACCACCACTTACTAGCTATGTGACCTTGGACAAATTATGAAGACTCTCTTATTCTTTCATGAAAGATAATGGTAGCATCTACAGAGAGTTGGTTGAAGACTAAGAAAAGAGGATTCTATGTAAAACTCAACCTGTGTTGTATCTCCTTTCAAATATATTCTGATACCTGAACGGTGCACTTTAAATTTGGAAACCAAGACTTTTGAGAAATGCTGTTTTCTTATTCCACATACCTAGAGAAGGTTGTCTAAAGACAAGTAAATGAATGACATTGGGTGGATTAAAAATGAAAAGGAAGTCATTGATTATTTTTTCTCGTATGATCCGATGCAAGTACTATGAGAGAACTGGGTTAAATATCTGTAGGGAGTGGAACAGGAGGAGCCTATGCAATGCACATTTTGCATATTCCAAATACTACTGATTTCCTTTTGTAGACTTTAGCATGTCTAAAACATGCATACAATGATCATTACTTTTAGTGAGTCTTTGTTATATTTCCTAGATAAATCTCTCAAGGCAAAAAAGAAAAAATCAAAACACAGCAAAAAAACAAAACTCTTTAGGTACTGTTTGGTGAGTAGATTGCTTTTGACTCACAGTGATACAGGAAGTCACTGGTTAAGGATTCTTAAATAATGAAGCTTGATATGTTGCCTGGTGATTTATAATGATGGCTGATAAGCTGATGATTTAATTGTGCTTCCTCTAGTAATAATCTTCAATGCTCAAGTGAAGTTCCAGTGATTGGCTTTCTTCTGAACTCAATCTCCCTGGAGTCTTCAGGCATCTCTTTTACACAACATCCGATAACTGACTTTTAACTGTTCCTATTTTAAATAATACAAATCAATTAAAACACACAGCTGTTTAACAAAACTTCTCGGTGTTGGTATAGGTCTCAGTGGGTATTTCCTGATGGCTCATAATGACATCAATTTAGTGCACCTGGTAGGATCTGTGTGAACTGGAAGTGGCTTAATTCTTAAATGACAGGAAAATTAAGAAGCCTTTATGGATTGCTGCTGCTGCTGCAAAATCACTGCCAGTTCCATTGCTGGCTCTTTCATGGAAGAGTTTTATTTAAATGGGACTGTGGACCTCATGTAATTGTTTTCTCTGTAATTTACTGCTAATTTGTCGATTCTGAGTTTCTAGGTATTCATTTTGGACATTAATAAGTCACTTAGTAGGTAGGTTTATACATGGAAGTGTATCTGTGTGGCCTAGGTATAAATATATGCTGTGTATACACAGTAAGTATGTATCATCTTACAGATTATAGTAGAAACCTTCCAATGGTTTAAAAATGCTCAGTGATTCCACCATATGTTCCTGGTTTAAGAGAGCGAAATACGCGTTCATTGTTGTACTCACTTTCTTTGGTATCTTAGCGTATTACTGGTAGTGTTGTTTTTCTCTGTTTTTATTTGTAATTATGTTTAGATTGTCAGTCTGTACATGCTGTGGGTACTTTGCATCATCAAAATATTTCGCTTTCCATATTCATTAAAAAAAAATCAATTCAGAAATGTCTACTGCCACATACTCCATTGTGCTTTTCTTGTTTTGGGGCAAAAAACACATTTTTATAAATTTTGTTTGTTCCTCAGACTTTCCTTGCATTAAGAGGTATACGGAACTTCTTCATTATCTCTAAGTACTTTTTCTCAAAAAAAAAAATTAGCTTTATATGCTGGGGTGTTTTTAGAAAGTCTTAACTTCATACTAAATGCTATTTACACATTGGTATAACATTACTCTCTTAGCCAGCTTTTTCTTTCTAAAGTTTTTTGACCACTAACTACTAATTAAGTATTCAAATTAAATAAAAGGGAGAATGATTTATTATTTAAGACCTTTGTCTTATTAAATTGATTTCCACGATGTTTTGCCTTATTCCACCTTAATGAGAATTCAAGATGCATAGTTAAACAATAAATTGATATGGAGAGCATTTTGATGGTTGCCAGATGCTCTCTGGCATGGATGTAGGGAAACGGATGAAGAGGTGAGGGGATTAAGAAGTACAAATAGGTAGTTACAGAATAGCCATGGGGGTGTAAAGTACAGCACAGGAAATGGAGCAAAGAACTTACATGCATGACCCACGGACATGAACAGTGGTGTGGGGATTGTCTGAGGGAGTGGGGGGTGCTGGGTGGAGGGGGGCCATGGGGGAGAAATCAGCACAACTGTAATAGCATAATCAATAAAACATAATTAAAAACTAAAAAAAAGAAATGTATTTCTAATAACTAACCAGATTATAGTTATGTATTTTGGTTTCACTTCTTTAAATTGAAGTTTATTTCAGGAGATAATAAAAACAAGATGCTGGTAATGTTCTGTTATATGTATGTCTGAGCAGAATATTGCTTTTTATGAGAGCTTTTTAATATCAAAATTATACATGTGCCTTAAATTTATCCAAAGGCTTCCTTTAAAGAATTTCCCAGCATTTCATTGATCCCTGGAATTTCTATTCCTAAAAAAGGAGCAGCTTATAAATGTAAAAATAAAATACCATTTAAAATATTTAATAATTAATTTTGATATTACTCATGTTAGCACATTTCATTTTGATAATTACCTACCATCAATTTTTAATTTTTAATAAACATTAAGTTTGAAGAATATTTATATTCTCATTCCCAGTTTTTGAGGAAGAGGTGATGGGTGGGTGGTGCAGCAGCAGCTCGGGGCAGGTAGAGCCGCCTGGGGGCGGGCAGGCCGGGGAAGGGAGACTTTCAGGCTCACTTACTCAGCCTGTTGAGTACAAGGGACTCAATAGGTTTTGAGCCACTTGTATGGGTAAAAGCTTATGAAGAAAGATGCCATTTTTTAAATTCTATTTTGGCACAATCGTTGGTGCACATACATATTCTATAATACAATTATTGTGTCATTTTTCCATTCTACTTCTTACCCCCTTCAGCTTCTCTTTTCCTAATTCATTCCCATGTCAGTTGCTAAATTCGTCGTATTGCATTTGCAGTATATATTTTATTGTTTAAAATGTAGCCAATAGAGATAATACCAAAGTATACAAAGTATTCGTGCAAGTAATTACAATTATTTTATTATATGCTAATATTATGTTAGTATATTAATTTATTTCTATTTCCCTCTGTCCAATCTGAATTTCAAAAATATTTTAAGTGGTGTATGTACATACACCATAACGTAATGCATATACTATACCCATCAAAGCACGTGAAAAAGAACTAAATGTTTATGGGGAAAAGGCAGTTGTAAAAGTAAACCTAGGCTAAGAAAGTTCCTGAGCTTTCTAGAACAAATAAGAGAAAGGGAAAACTAATTAAATTCATTGCTTTCATTCTGTTATGGAAGAAGACAAGTTTATCAAGAGAGACCAACTTGTTTCTTATATTACATATTAGAAAGATAATTTTACAAATATGAAAAAATTGTCTCTTTTTTAGACACCACTTAACTTTAGGAGATGGGGAGAGAGGGATGTTCAGTAGTCCTTGTGTGAGAGAGTTATAGCAATGCAGTGTGTGTGTAGGTTTATACCAAAAATGTCCTATTAGCAAATTAATGTTCAGACTGAGCCTGCAGGTGTATTTTGGGTGCTGGAAATTTTTTTGAATTTGAATGCCCTTAGACTGGGTATGTGCTCTGTACTTAATCGTGGTCACTTCCCCTCCCCATTGCCTCATACCTTTTCTATTTCATTTATTCATTTTGCCTACCTGTCTTCTAAAGGCACTAGAGTTTGCCTCTTCCTGTATTGATACAACCTAGAAAGAAAGAGCTTAGGGATTCTTTGTGATTCTGGATGTGTGAATCTCAGTATGTATTTCGGACTATCCTCAAATAAAAGTGTTATCTGGGCTTAAATTTTGTTTCAAAGATTTTATTTATTTATTTATGAATTTATTTATTTTAGAGAGGAAGGAAGGGAGAGAGAAAGAGAGGGAGAGAAACATCAATGTGTGGTTGCCTTTCTCATGCCCCCAACTGGGGACCTGGCCTACAACCCAGGCATCTGCCCTGACTGGGAATCGAACTGGTGACCTTTTGGCTCATAGGACAGCACTCAACCCACTGGGCCACACCAGCCAGGGCTAAATATTTTAATAACTTAATTTTTCTGATTAACAAAGTAATATATAATGATATTTTAAAATAAAATACAGAATAGCATAAATAAAAAAGCTACTCAAACATTAAGTTATCACTGTTAACATTTCAGTGCATAGCTTTCTATAATTATTATATATTTATATAATTATATATACATATGCAATACATATATTCAAATATATGTTATATATAAGTATACACAAACACAAGTGAGATCATACTATGAACATGGTTTTACAAATTTACATCTTAGACAACTTTTTGTACCTGCACTTAAATACATCAAAATTTTTCTTTTGATAACTGCATAGAACTCCATTCTAAGGCCATGCCATAATCATTTTAACCAATTTATGTTGTGAACATTGAGTTCTTTTCCATTTCCTAACTGAACATCCTTGTACATACAATTTATGCAGTTGTCAGACTATTTCTTTGGAATAAATTCTTAGAAGTGGAATTGGTGAGTCAATTAGTATTCAGTTTCTTTTTAAAAATTTTTCTTTATTGTTTATGCTATTACAGTTGTCCCAAATTTCCCCCTTTGCCCCCCTCCCCTCAGCATCCCCTTTCCCCAGCCGGTCTCCACACCGTTCATGTCCATGGGTTATGCATATATGTTCTGTGTCTAATCCCTTCACCTTCTTTCAACCAGTTCCACTTTGCTGAGAGTTTTTATCATAAATAGGTTCTGGATTTCATCAAACGCTTCTTCAGCACCTATTGATATAATCATGTGATTTTCATCTTTCATTTTGTTTCTGTGATGTGCCACATTTATTGATTTCCAAATGTTGTACCAACCTTGCTTCCCGGGGATTAATCCTTGCACACCAAAGGCGACGTGGGCGGGTGATTCCCACCACTGGCGCTCTGTGCTTCGGAGCCTGGGCTGAGGTCCAGGATTCAGTCCTGTCTGGTAAAGCTCCCACGGCCTTACCGCTTCCTCAGCTGCCACCCCCGAAAGCACTGCCAGACCCTTTCACGTCCCTGTATTTTCTACCAGTCTCAAGGTGGTTTCTGCCCATCTTTGGTTAAGTATCTCCTCTTCAGCTGTTTATTTTGGGTGGGTGTTTCCCTCTTTACTTTTATTTTCAGCTTGTTTCTGGGAAGCGGTATGAGAGAAATTCTCAAAGATTTTGTGAGATATACCCATGTCAATCTCAGGAAAGGCATACTCCTACCAGCAGTATATCAGAGAGCCTATTAGAGCCCTAAGTGCTGGCCGACACTGGTCATAATTGTTCTTCTTAATGTGTTACTATATGATGTCAACAAGGCTTCTAATTGGAGCCATGCATCAAACAATTTAGCATGAAGTTACTAACCAGAAGCTGAAATGTAGGTTGCCCTTGCTGTTGATTGGCACATACATTGCAGACATTGGGGAAGCTGTTGTATGGCCGGAATTTAAGTGTCTCATTTCCATTCTTGCCAAGACTGAACATCATGTCTGCTGTCCGGAGGAGCCCAGCAGGGCCAGGGCTTTTCTTTGTAAGCTTCATTACATTTATGCAAATATTGGTCAGAATCCATGGAGGCTCCTAAGTCCTGCTCCTTTAAGCATGGAAGGTAGGATCTTGGGTTGCAAGATTTCTGTGAGCTAGAGTTATCAGTCATCTACCTCACCAGATAACAAGACTTGTGTGGAATATTTGATTGAGTGAAATTGTATCAGAGTGGGCCTGCCAGGATGAGGTAACTATAAATACACTCCCCTCCAAATAATTAAAGAGTTGGCATTTTGAATACTTTCAAAATATTATCCATTTCAGCCCTCAGCCTCTTTAGAACTGACAAATTTGGTTTGGGCACAGTTGTGCTTGGGCTGTTCCTCCTGGCAGTAATTGGCTGCTAGATTAATGTATCCTTTAAGTAGAACCAGGTCATCACCATAAAGAGGAGGGCTTGTCTTTCTGTTTGCTGTCACAGGAAATCAGGTTCTTACTTCTAAAAGCTCTATGAAATTAGAAATAAATTTTAAAGTGTGGGGCTTGACTGCAACTCTATTACATAACCTTTTAAGATTAGAACTTATCTTCTCTAAAGATTTTTCCAGTAACAACAGCTAATATCTTGGGAGCGTTGCCTAAGTACCAGGCATTCTTCTAGGTACTTTATACATAAATTTCATGTAATCTTCTGAACACCTTTATTAGGTTGGTACTACTTTCCACTTTTTAGAGAAGAGGACACTGGAGAACAAAGAAATTAGGTAACATGCTAAAGGACAAACATCTGCTAAGTTACAGAAGCAGAATTGGAACTTAGCTGTACTTCAGAGCTCCCATTCTTAAGCACTGTTTTAGCTTCTCCCATAATGTTAATCTCATTCTCAAGATGATATCATATGAATGATACTATATTAAACTGGGCGTGATCCATTTGGGGTCGTGGACTCCTTGAGAATCTGATGAAAGCTTTAGAAGCACAAAATTTTGCAGCCCTAATCAGGAGACCACTCCACAGGAATCCAAATCCTTGGAACTTGTAGTTGCTATAGCGGATTAGAACTCAACATCCATTTCGCCCTCCTTATTTGTGCTCTTCCTGCACTACGTGCTGGAAAGCGAAAACACAATTCTTCATTTCCCTCGGGGAGAAGGGTCTGCATTTGAGTTAGGTTCACCATATCGGGTGCATTTGGGCAGCATTTGGAAAGCAGAAGTGTGTGGAGATCACACGTGGTGGACGCACTGTGAGTCATGGAGCTTGTCCGTGTGGCTCCAGTGTCAGCCACTTGATTTGGGAGTGTCAAGAGGCTGAGGATGGGACAAACATTTTGTTGGTTTGAATTCCAGCAGGTGCGGCGTGGCCCTGGAGGCGGCTGCAGCAGAGACAGACTTCTGACCATAGGAGTGGGGGTGTTATTCTAGAATGGCAGATCACTGATTTGAGGAGAGGCAACAGGTCCCAAAGTGTTCGGTTCTCCGGTGTGGCTTTGGGAGTTACTCCTGGGCAGTCACCTAGAACATGTTTATTCAGCCCTCCCAAAGAGAGCTTTATCTAGTCTGAGACAGTTCTGGTTTTTTGCAACTGAATCTTGACTGGTACAGCAACATACAGGTGCACCCAATGACAGTTTTCTCAATAGGCTCAGAGTTTGGGGATGAAGTCAGAAACACTTAGGTTCTTACTCAGGTTCTTCCCCTTATTAGCAGTGTGTCCAAAGACAGGTTATTTGACCTTTCACCTTCCTCATTTGCAAAATGGGCAATTATTTCCGCATGAGGACTATTATAAAGACTACCCTATTGTGTTGTTGAGAGAATTATGGGTTAATGTATGTGATGTGTTTAGCATAATGCCTGCCACATAGACATAGTTGATGGTAAGGTTGTGTGTTATTATTATCATTAATCCATAAATACTATGAAAATGAGAAGTGTAAGACAATTTTTTTCTGCATAAAATATACCACTGCAGTGGTCAATAAAAGAATTGTTGAACTTCAAGTTTCCTAGAACAGCATATTCACAGACCAAGACTGCTAACTCCTGCAGAACAAAGCTGGTCTAGAGTACTTAGGGGTTATATTTACTTAGTTAATGAGATAAGAGTTTTTGTAGTTCTCATTCAAAAGAAGATTCAAAAAATTCTGGTAGCAGTTACCTTCCTCAGGAGAGATATTCAGCTTTAAATGACTGTTTCAATGTGCTGTTTTTTTTGTCGGATGTGGTTTGCAAATCATGGGAGGAATGTCCCAAGGCTGCATCTGGGCCTCAGTGAGAACCCAGCTCCATGTGCTTCTCCCTGAGCCATGCCGTGAGCAGTTGCATTCTGCAGTCTATAGTTATCACTGGGCCTGCGGCTGAACCTGAAGCTCCCCACCGAGGTATGGATATATCTTCACCTATCCTACAGTACATCTAAAATTGAATGCTATAGATATGGTAGTCAGTTTTTCAAACCACTTGTTGATGAGAGGAATTAAGTTGAATATACATCTAAAAAGCTTCCTCTATTCAATATGCACCTTTCTGCTGATCAACAGTCGAATAGTCTTTAGTAACCAAGATTGCAGTGGCCTGTCCCTCATACCCTCACCGCAGTTCTGGCAGGTTTTTTTCGAACTTAGACTTATTATGCAGCCAGTGGGGAACCTTCACGAGAGGACAACCAGGGCAACCAACGCCTTAGACCTCAGGAGGTTCTTATGTAACCCATTTAGAGCTGCCTTCTCCTACCTTGACTTGCAAGTCGCCACACAATCATATTAATTGCACAGTTATTAAATGAGACAATACATTTAAGAGTCTTGTAAAATGATGACTTTTGATGCTCCAAAGTCCATCTCACAGGTAGAAATAATCAGCAAAATGCTATTATTTTTCACATTTTATTCAAGTTCTTCTCAGGTGCGTTTGGCAGCGGTGCCTTTGTCACCATCAGGAAATGCTAAATGACCAATGGTACTAGTCTCTTGAATATGTGAACGATGTTTCCTCTTGTACTTGGATGTAGGAGAATTAAGTTAAAACTTTACAGAAGTATGGCTATTGTTTCCCCATTCATCAAAATGGCTATTCCTAGAGGTGTGAACTATAGGGAAACAATCTTCCTCTGAGAGAACACGTCTTTCTTCCACTGATGAAGCTTTAATCAAATTATTATCATTTCATGCATTCTCATCTCCTAAAATTACTCTACCAGCTAATTTGGGTTTCACCGAGGGTTCAGGAAAGCCCCACAGTTGAATGGGGGTATCTGGGGTTTTTTCTCTGTGTGTGTTAGGATGTATGTGAGGGTATGGGGAAAAGAAAGGACTTCTTTATGTTTGGAAGAGTCCAAAATAAATAAGTAGATGGGTCTTTAGAGCCCTCCACCTTACTTCAGTCAGAGTACCTGTACTTCGATCTGTTTGTTGATTCTGCATAAGGTTTTGTGTGCAAAGTGTTCTCCTGCTTTAAAATGGCTGAAAACATCTGAATTAGAGAATGTGTTGCTGATACAATTAAAAAGACTGTCCGGTTAAAGCCAGGCAGCTAACATTGTCTTGTTCTTTGTTTTAGTATTGAGACATGTCTAGTCTGTCTTTTGAGGGAGTTGAATCAGGAATATGTAAGTCTGTCTTGTTTCTAGCAGTTTGCTCAGGAAAAAATTCCTTTTGGACTTAACTGAGATCATTGTGCCCAGGCCCACCTTTACGTCTGCTAAAATTATTTTGTGGAGTGATAGAATAAATTCTAAGAGTCTACAGCCCTGGATGTTCTCTTAGACTGAGGCAACTTCTGATCCAGAGGAAGGTGATGAGGGTGTTTGAATTTCCATGTGGAGACTATTACTAAGACTACCTCATTGGGTTGCTAAGATGATTAGATGAGTTAATACATGTTTAGCATACTGCTTAATCCATAGATACCATGAAGAGGAGAAGCAGGGGGTGTGGTTGGCAGTTCATGGGAGAAATGTCCCAAAGGCAGCATGAGCAGTAGCTTGGCCCTTTGGGTATATTCTGAAGGCTCTCTTGGAATCAGAAAATGTAGCTAGTCAACTTTGGAAACTAAGGATCTTATGTTTAGATCTTAAGCTGCCAATTGTGTTTGCCTTGCCCTTTAAGCCAGCTCAGCTCACGTGTCCCTTAGATGCTGATGGCCAACCTGCACACACACCAAGGTAGCTCAGGGAAACTACCGAGGATGCCCCTCTTCCTCACTTGTGTGCAATCTACTTGCACTCCAGTCTCATTCCGGCCTCACTTGAAGCACTTTGCTGGGCGACACTGTGTCGACGCCTTGTGGTCCCGTAACCTTGGATCTTGAGAGAGGTCTTACAGATGCACAAACCTCAGCTCTTTCTAGCCAACGTTGGCTTTGGTTTTGCTCCTGGGCCACTGGAAGAAAACTCTTCCTCTCTTGTTCTGGCTGCTAACAACACTCTATTCCCACGTTTGGCAGGATCTCCCTAAACATTCCAATCACTTTCCAGCCAGGATTGGACAGAGACTAAAGAAATCTGAAGCATAGCATAACCAACCCGTCACTCTGAGGTGGGCAGGGGCATGGTGGTGAGGGGGTTCCCAACCAGTCTGTCTAAGGATTAGCAGTGACTTTTCAGGTAATGGTTTGGAAATTCTAAGGACTCCTAACTTTGCGTCCATCTGTCTGTCTCTATAAATAAAATGATATGTGCACTCATATCAAGGTCACATTCAGGAGTTCTGGTGACTGACTTCAGCTGAGCCCAAGTGCCCTGAGAACACTTCCAAGGGATGGAGGTTAGCAGGAAGTGAAGCCCATTTCCTGGCCTATGAATGTTCTCTCCAGAGCCTGGTGAATGTGTGATGTTACAAACCCTGTCCTTGAAAAAAGAAAAGCCCTCGCACACTTTGAAGTGAAAATATGAGGAAATTCCGTATGTAGGCAGTCAGGGACTGGACCCGAGGAAGTTTGAATCAGGGGATTCAGCTAGTAATGCAGTGTATTTTCCACGGGGTTTTCCTTGAATTCACCAGCCGAATTCTAGATTTTATTCATAGACATTCTAAGTAATATTAGAACAGAAGAAGCCAGTTTTGCATTTAATAAATAAAATAGAGAGCTAGGCTGAGGAAGCAAATTTTCTGTGTGTCTTCTGTAGTTTTGGCCTTAACTTTATACTTTATTCTAAAAGCAGAGATTTTGCAGCTTGAATCCATGACCCAAGAGGTTATTGCTCTCATTTTGCACCATTCAAAGGACAGGCAACTTTTGTATTTTAACTGAAAAAAAAAATTCTTAGAAGGGAACAATACCAGAATAGTTTCTTGGGATTTGGGGACTTGCTTGAAACTTTAATTGCTATTTTGTGTGATTTTTCACATTGACTTTTCTAAAGACCTAATATTCTAATTTTGTCACTAGAAGTATTACTTACTGGTCAATGCGACCATTTACCTTTAACTTCAGCGAAGGAGCAAGATGTGACCTAAGTATTTTCAGGTACAATACATGTGCACATTCAGCTCTTACAATGTTACATTATGTAGCTAATTTTCCTCTAGTTTCTCCTGAAAATGTTTCAGTTAAAAGCAGGCAGGCTTCTCTGATTATTTATCTTTGCCACAGGGATTTGTCAATTCTAAATGCTAATATTGATTTCTTTTTAGAAAAAGGTCTGGAAAAAATTTTGAAATTTTGAGTGGGAATAATGAATGGTTTCCATTATTATTAAAACAAGGTAAGAAATCTTTAAGTCAAACAAAAAGTTTCACCAGTATTAAATAAGCATGAAAACTGCATTTATTTCATGATAGAATTTGTGTGCTTTTGAGGGATTTTCTCAAACTTTCTTTTAATTAATAAATTCCGTAAGTCTTAATAACTAGAATGTGAACCACTAAGACATATTATTAAAAAGAGCATAGACTTTTTTTGCAAAAAAGGGGTAGACTGAACCCAGACCTGCCTCTTAAGAGTGATGTGTCATGGGGCAAGTTACCTAAAAATCATTTTGCCTGATATTAATATAGCTATACCAGCTTTCTTTAGGATATTTATATCGGATAACTCTCTATCCCTTTATTATTCATCTCTCTCTGTTTTATTCCTAATAAATAGAACATTATTTTAAAATTTTATATAGTTAAAAATTCACCTTTTCTGGGTGTACATTTCTGAGTTTTGACAGATTCATAGAGATGGGTAATTCTCACCATAATAAAGATATGAAACAATCAATGCTGCCCCGATTCCCTGGTGGGGCTCCTTGTCAACCCTTTTCCTATCCCAACCCTTGTTCTCTGTAATTATGTTTCACCTTTTATAGAATGTTGTATGTGGGTTTGTACGATAGAGGGTTTTGATTCTGGTTTCTTTCACTTAACACAATGCATTATATGTTCATTTATGTTGCTGTGTATATACATAGTTTGTGATTTTTGTTGCTGAGTAGTATAGTATTCCATTGTGTGAATGTACAGCATTTTACTTATTCATTTACCAGCTGAAGGACCTTTGGGTTATTTCTACTTTTTGTTAATTAAGACTAACACTACTATAAACATTAACTTTTTTTTTGTTGATATAAGTTTTCATTTCTTTTGGATAAATATTTAGGAGTAAGATTACTAGTCCATATGGTTAGCTTATATAAAAAAACTGTTTTCCAAAGTGTCTGAACCATTTGCAAATCCACCAGCAACTTCTGAGACTTCAGTTGCTCCACATCCTACCTTGTACTTGCTCTTGTCAGCTTAAAAATTTATTTTAGCCATATCAGTTAGTATATAGTAATATCATAGTGTGGCTTTATTTTGCATTTACTTAATGAATAATGCTGTTGAATATCTTTTTATGTGCTTGTTTGCCATTCTACATTTTCTTCGATGAAGTGACTTTTTAAATGTTTTGCCTATTTTTTAATTGGATGCTCTATATTCTTATTGTCTGGTTTTGAGAGGTTTTTGTTTGTTTTTGGGTTTGTCTTTTTTTACCATATTCTAGATACAAGTCCTTTACCAGCTATGTGATGTATAGATACTTTATTCTAGTATATGACTTCTCTTTTAACAGTGTTTTTCACAGAGCAAAAGTTCTAAAAGTATATGAAGTCCAATTTATAAAATAAACTGGATTCTTCTGGAGACATGAATAGTCTTGGGCCATTTTATGAATTTCCACAAGTTTCATCTATTTAAATTTTTTTCTCTCTCTAGATTGGTAATTTCTTTTGCTATAGATTCAAGTTTTCTACTTTCATCTAGAGAGCCCGAGTGAATTTATATTTTCAGACAGTGTACTTTACAAAGTTTTCATTTGGTTCTTTTTTATATTTATCTATGGAGAACCTCTATTTTTTCATTCATTTCAGCAGAGCTTTGCTTTACCTCAGAAGCATGTTTACCGCAGCTGCTTTAGAGTCTTTGTCCCATAATTCCAATGTTTGGGACATTCTGACATTGGCATTTGTCTCCTCTCTTGAGGATTAGTCAGATTTTTTAGATTATTTGCTTATTAATTTGGGATCACATTCTGGGCATTTTACTCTTGGGTTGTGAGATTCGGGATCCTGTTAAAATCCTGAGAAGAATGTTGATCTTGTTTGTTTGTTTACTGTAGCAGGCCTTCAACACTGTTAGGGTCAGACCGCAAGTTCTGCCTTATCTTTTGTGAGTGGTGTTACCAAGGTCAGTTTAATTTTCCAAGCATTTGCTAGACTCCTTTGCATACATTTCTCAGGGCTTACTCCTGAATAAACTCTTGGGTAACAGTGTAAATTGTAGTTCAGCTCTCCAGGCCTTTGCCAGGCTGGTTTGGATCCGTCCTGATTAAGCACAGCTGGGGGGTGAGCGTGGGACATTTGTTTGGTTGTGTACGGAATCAGAGGATCATTTCTGCAGCTCTCTGCATTCTAGGATTTCTTCCACACCTTGGGTCCCAGAGGCCCCTTTTTTCTGGTCTTCTGACTAGAAAGCCTGTGACCGTGCTTGGGGTAGGACTGTGAGAAAAGAAAGGGGGAAAGAAAAAAAATCAAGAGATCTTCCCTACCATCTTCAACTTGTAAGGACCCCTCTTCCTGATTGTATGGCCAGAGAGGGGTTTCTCCCAGCGCTTTTGTTGTCTGCACTCCTTGCACAATTCCACAATGGAGCAACTCTTTGGTCAAAGCTAGGAGATGAAAGAGTTAAAACCAAGGAACTTATTCCCATAGAAGCTGTTTTTAAAGTTTTGGCTATTCTCTCCAATCTGCTACTATTTTTAAATTTTCAGAGTCCTAGGGTAATTGCTTTTTAAATTCTGTTTTATTTTTTTAGTTTAAATCAATGGGAGAGAAAGGCAGTAGTGAGCTTACTCCATCTTGGCTGGCATAAGAAGTATAGTGTCCTTATGTTTAAGTGCTATATATATATTTTTTCTCTCATATTGCTGTACTTTTAAAAATCCAGTATATAATTTTTGTTTTTCAACTAATGAGTTTAATCTGTTTACTTTTATTTTGATGACTGATAAATGTCAATCTTCTCCTACATCTTATTTGTACTTCTGTTTGTCTTGCCTTTTTGGTTTCCTCCTGTAACATTCTTTATATCTTTATATCTTAAGGAATATGTAACTTTTATGAGACTCCATTCTTTAAATCTCTAAAATAGAGAGAGAGGAATCAAAGTAGAGCGTTATTTTAAAGATTAAGATAAAGTATTTGACATATCTAGCACAGTCCCAGGTATAGTCAATTTAATAACAGTCATGGAGCACCTATTATGTATCAGTTACTGCTCTAATGGAGCTTCCATTTCTAGTGGAGGAAACTCCAATAACCAAAATAATAAGTAAATTATAGAGTCTAATAGAGGATGAAAACTGCTATGGAAAAAAATAAATCAGGGAAGAGATTAAGGAAGGCAGTGGTTGAGTAGAGGTGGCAGTTGTAACCTGACAAGTTAGTTCTCTTCTGCATGAGAAATGGAGCAGCTTCTCTAGTCTTTGCATGTTTAATTTGCATAGAATTTTATATGCCATTTTGCAAAGCATGTTAATATCTCATATTTTATATTTATTCGCATTCATTAATATAACAAGTGCAGACCAGATTGTGCTACACTCTGGGGTACAAAGGAGAGAAGAAAGAGATACGTCATCCCCGCAAAGTCTTTAGGGGCTATTTCAATATTACTTCCATGTGAGATGAACTCAGTGTTGTCTATTTATTTATCTCTTCCAAAAATATTTTTTTTTTACTTTACAATGTGCCAGTCCCTATAGTAATTGGTAGGTTAGCAAGATAGCCATGATACCCATTCTCATGAATCTTGTTATTTAATGAGAAGACAAAAGTTGAAACAATGTGATCCTCCTCTGGCTCTAGCCTGGAGAAGATTGAAAGGGAGGACTAGAGGCAGGAGAGCAATTAAGAGCAAGAAGTAACCCAAGCAGAATATGGTGTGTAGAAATAAGGGATGATACTAAAGATGAAGAGAAACTTTATTTTAGGAGGCAGAATTGACAGTGTTGCAGAAATTGGGTGATGGAAAATGCCATTCACAGAGGAGGCTTGGCGTTCAGTTTTCAAGATCCTGTTTAGAGAGCATGCAAGACCTCCAAGTGTCATGTCTCTGATCTTCACGATACGCGTCAGGAATAGAAATGTGGATTTGGAAAGTTATCAGCACTAAATAGTAATTGAAACCATGGAAATAGATGAGGTCACCTAGGCATATGTAAAATGAAAAGAGAAAATGGCCTAATAGAGAATTCTGAAGTGTTCCATCATTTAAGAGATGAGCAGAAGGCTGCCTGTGAAAGGCACTGAGAAAGTGTGGCCAAAAGTATCAGAGGAAATTCCAGGAGACCATGTCCAGTGCTCTGAAAAGCCTGAAAAGGCTGTACGTTGGGCAGCAGCAAGGTCATTTGCATACTTGTGATGAGTAAATGGATTGTGTGGTTTGATACCTGAGTGGGGGCATGCCGAGGTAGACAGAATTAATATTTTTTTCATTAATTGGGAGAGGAAGATAAGATGTTTCTTGAAGAGGAAAACAGAGGGGAAGGACATTTTTATTTTCATTGTAATTGATTTTTTTTTTTTTTTGCTTTTAAGATGGAAAGGGATTGAATATTTTAAAAACTGATGGGAAAGAGCCAATAGAGAAAGAGGATACAGGAGGAAGAGAATTGAAAGAGCAAAGTCCCAGGAAAGGTGGGGCTGATGGAGAGACAAGAGATGCTTCTTCTGTTTTAACAGAAGTTATAGAGAACAAGATATGGTTATGGATTCAGATGTATTTTTAGTTTAGCAAGAAAATTATATTTTATGGTTCTATATTTTCTGTGAACTTGGAAGCAAATTCATCTGCTGACAGAGAGTGATTTCAGAGCTTTAGAAAGAATGGAGATTTTTCTTCCATGAGGGATGGAAGAGCAGGCTAGAGAAATAGGTCAGGACAAGGAGGAGGCATGGAGGGTCCACCTGAGGTATGTCAAGTTATGTGATCTTCTCAAGCAGTGCTTGGCAACCTGGCACAAGTGCAAAATAGAGTCAGCAGAACTGGAATTTTGCCAGGTGTCAGAATGGAGAGACATAATCAATGAAGTTGAGAATATTGTTAAGAAAGTGATTGAAGTGACAAAGAATAGGAGCTAATTGTAATAGAAGAGAGGAGGTGAACTCATAGAAAATGTGGACTAGAAGGTCAAAGAACTGAAATCTTGGGGCTCTTCCAAGAGATCTGAAAAGATAGGATATTTTGGTCTGAGAAAGGATTTAGAAGGAGTGACCTCTGGTGTTGATCAATTGCTCAGTGTGACTGTTGTAGTGTTTAGCTGGAGTGGAAGTCAAGAAAGAGGCCAGAATGTTACATGGGTCATCCACAGGGAGGTAAAGTCACTTTGGATGATAGTGGGACTTGAGGGAGAAGGAAAGAGTATGGACCAAGTGCTAAAATCTTAGGGAAGCTAGATCAGTATAACAGCAATAAGGAGGAGAGAGAAGGTTTTAGAACCCAGTAGTAGGTACATCACAGGAACTGATTTGAAAAGCATTCTGTTATTTAAATAAACTACATGCACAAAAGTACACAGATCAGATGCATACAAATTGTTGATTTTCATGTAGTGATTCTACTTGTGCGGCCACCATTCAGTCAAGACATTTGTAAGAGCTCAGAAGCTCCTATCTCATACCTGCTCCCACTTTTTCTCCCTTCTCCATAAATGAAACCACTGTTTGACTTCTCAAACCTTATATTAGTTTTGCCTGTTTTTGACCTTTATGTAAATTCTGGTTACTTAAACACAATGTTTGTGAGATTCATCCATGTTGTTGCACATATCAGGAGTTTAATTTTAATTGTTGTATAGTAGAGTATTTCATTATAAGAGTACACCACAATTTATCTTTCTTCTGTTGATGGACACATAGGTCCTTGTCCTACCCCAAGTTTTAACTATGAACAGTCTTTGCAGATGTGTATGCACTTCTCTTGGGTATATACCAAGAATAGAATTGCATATGCATATGTTCAACTCATAGTAGGTTAATACCAAACAGGCTTCCAAAACTATTATGTCAATAGATACTCCCATCAGCAGCATAGGAGTTTCAGTTGCTCCCGATTCTGACTACTGTTCGATATTTTTTATTTTTTAAAATATAACTATTCTGGTGGAAGTATTTTGGTATTTCATTGTGGTTTAAATTTGATTTCCGTTATGATTAATGGGGTTGTTACATTCTTTTATGACCAGTTCAGTTTTATTACCACTTATTCTATTGAATTGCCTGTCTTTTTCTTATTGACTTGTAGGAATTTTTAATATATTTGAGTATGAGTTCATTGGTGGATAAATATACAGCAAATAACTTTTCCTGACTTTTGATTTTCTTTTTTTTTAATTTAATGTTTATTTAATTAAAATTATGAATTTATTTTTGCAACCCAAAGTTAATTTTTAGATGCAGGTATTTGGGAATTTGGAAGGCAAATATTTTAGTTACCTTATAAAGACCAGCAGATTTTGATTACTAATCTTGATTAGTTTAGAGACAACTAAAAGCCGACAACAATGATTTTACCAATACCTATCACGTGTAAGCCATGTTATATGGCAATGCACCTCAGTCTATACTATGCATGAAAATCATAGGAAGACTTTGTTTATATGCAGGTTTTGATTTATTATGTCTGGAATGGGTCAGGAATTCTTTATTTATAACAACCTTCCTGGAGACGCTGGATGTATACGTCTGGGCACACACTCTCAGTAACAATGTTGTAGAAGATAGAAATTTTAAGCAGATATTTTTCCCTGAGAATCCTATAGCCCTGGCCGGTGGGGCTCAGTCCTGTAAAAACCAAAGGGTGCCAGGGTTGAATCCCAGTCAAGGCATATGCCTCCTTTGCCAATTTGGTCCCTGGTTGGGGTGTGTACAAGACGCAACTGAATAACGTTTCACTCTCTCTTACATCGATGTTTCTCTCCCTCTCTCTTCCTCCTTTACCCTCTCTCTAAAATCAATTAAGTGTGTCCTCAGGTGAGGATACAAAATTCTGTAGACATATTGGAAAGACAAAACATAAAAACATATACACACAAATATTTTGTTAGAGCTGAATGTCCCAGTAATTTAATCTGTTGACTTTTGATTTTCTTTTGATAACCAGATATTTTCAGTTCTAATGTAATCTAATTTTTTAACCTAATTTGTGTTTTCTAAAGCCTCTTTGAGATCATTTTATACCCCAAGTCAGGAAGATAGCCTATGTTCAGCTCTGTACAATGGAACTTTTTGCAAAGAATCAAATATTCTCTACTAGAATGTAGTAGTCACTGGACACATGTGGCTAGTGTGACTGAGGAACTGGATTTTAAATTTTATTTAATTTTAACAAATTTAAATAGCCATATGTGGCTGTTAACTGTACTATCAGGCAGCTTTGTTATCTAGATGCTTTATTATTTTACTTTCAGATTATGCCTGTGAGCTACTAGAAAGTGGTTTTTGTTTATGGTATGAGTTAGGGGTTAAATTTTATTTTTTGTCATGTTGGTACAGCACCATTTATCAAAAAGATTGCCCCTTCTTCACTGCTCTATCACCTTTGTTACATATTAAGTTTCCACATATGCAAAGGTCTGTTTCTGGATTCTCTGTCCAATTTAATTGTTTGTCTTTATGTCAATACCACACCATCTTTATAATTGAAGGTTATAGTAAGTCTTGATATCCAGTGGAGAAAGTTGCCTAATTTCATTATTCTTTTTCTTAGTTATGCTTGACTCTTTTAATTTTCATTTAAATTGCATAAGCAGCTTGTCAATTTCCACATATCATGCTGGGAGTTTGGTATTAAGTTGTATATAGACATAAATTTGGAGAGGGGGTAATTTTGACAATTTTGACTCCTTCAATCTATGACATGGTATATCCTTTCCTTAGTTCAAGTTTTTTTTCCTTTAAACCCTGGCCAGGTAGCTAAGTTGGTCTGAATGTCATCCCGATACACCAAGGCTTGGAGGTTCAATGCCCAAACAGGGCACGTACAAGAATCAACCAATGAATGCATAAATAAGGAGAACAACAAATCAGTGTCTACCTGCGTGTCTGTCTCTCCCCACTCCTGTCTCTAAAATCAATCAATAAAAAATTTAAATTTTTATTCCTTTAATATTGTTTTATAGTATACTACTTATAGATCTGGCATAATTTTTGTTGAATTTTTTTTAGCTCCTTGCTTTGTCTAGGGCATCAAGTACATTGTTGCATAGAAGTGGTGATATGGGCATTTCATCCCCAATTTCAGAGGGAAAACTTTCAATATGTAAGTATGAGGTTTGCATTAGGTTTTATTGTAGGTATTATTTATCTGATTAAGAAAGTTTTCTCCTATAGGTTTTATTGTAGGTACATATCTGATTAAGGAAGCTTTCTCCTATTTCTTCTTTACTCAGTGTTTTTGAGGTATTGATTTTTTTTTTAATCAAATGCTTTATCTACATCTTTTGAGATGATCAAATGATTTCTCTTTTACTGTTTTAATATGGTAAATTGCATTGATTGATTTTAAAATGTTAAATCCACCTTTATTCCTGAGACAAAATCCAACATGTTTTTAAAAAATTTTTATTTATTGATTTGAGAGAGAGAGAGAGAAACATCAATTTATTCTTCCACTTATTTATGCACCTGCAACCTTGGTGTATCAGAACGATGCTCCAACCAACTGAGCTATCTAGCTAGGGCTCAACTTGATTTTAACAAACTCTTCTTCTAATATATTGCTGGATTTAGTTTGCTAATATTTTTCTTAGGATATTTTCATCTACATTTATAAGAGAAATTGTCCTATAATTTTTCTTATAATATCCTTGTCAGTTTAGGCCAAGTGTATGTTACCTTCATAAAATTGGTTGGGAAGCGAACTTTTTTTTTTCTATCCTGTAGAAGAGTTTATGTTATGATGGTGTTATTTCGTCTTTAAATGTTTGGGAGAATTAATTAGTGAAGGTATATAGGCCTGGAGTTTCCTTCATGGGAAGGTTTTTAATAATAGATTTGGTTTTTTTCAATAGATATGTATGGTACTGTACAGCTACCCATCAGTGCAATTGTGGCTTCATTGAAGGTACTCTTTCTCTGTTCCTCTGGCTGATTTCAGGATTCACTTCTTGGTTTTTTAACTGTTATATATCCATGTGTTGTAAGTCTTTATATGTATCCTCCTTGAGATTTATGTTTCCCTTTAAATCTGTGGCTTGATGTTTTTCATTCGTTTTTTAAACTTCATGGTCATTTTATTTTTAAATAGAGTGCTTCTGCCCCAGGCTCTTTATCCTGTCTTTTGGTGACTCCAGTTATGGGTATTTAAACCTCTTCACTGTATTTCATTTTTCTATTAAACCCTCCCCGCAACTTCTACTTTTGTTTCTCTGTACTTCATTCTGGGTTTTTTCCTTTTTCTTGTTTTCTTCACTGTTTTTATTTTTATTTTTTTAACTTTTTATTTTTATGGTTGACACTCTTCCAGATGTCCCCACTCCCCGCCCCGCTTTGCTCCCCTCCACCTGGCCGCCACTCCACTTCCCTCCGCCCATTACTACGTCGTCCCCTGTGTCTCTGTGTGAGGGATATATGTTCTTTGGATGGTTTTCCTAACCTATCTTCAAGTTGCATCTATGTAAATCTGCTCTGAAAGGCTTTCATTGGATGGAGTTCTAAATTTGAGTTATAGTATTTTGGGGTCCAGCATTTTAATTTAGTTCTTTTAAAAATTTCCAGTTTTCTACCAAAATGCTTAAGCTTGTGTTGAAAACATTAATAGAAATCTGAAGTTCATGTCTGCTAACTCCTTTATGTGAATCATCTGGTTTGTTTCCATTGTCTGTTTTTCTCTTGGGTTTTCATCAAGTCTTTTCATACATATATTCATATATATAAACATATATAGCTTTTTATTAGGAACCAGATGTTGTGCATATAAAATTTACAGAGATACTTTAAGACTCTGAAATGTTTCTTTTCCCCAGAAAGGATTTATTTCTGCTTTAGGTAGGCAGCTAGCTTAGGGCCCTAGCAATTTCTGGTCACATTGATCCAACTAAGGATTGAGATGTTTTGAAGCTGGTCTTCAGTTGCTGTAAGGGTTGATATGTTTCTAAGGCCCTTACTTTTGAAGTGTAGTCCTTCCAAATCACATCCCAAATCCTCCTGTGTTTATCAGGTCCCCTCTTCCTCTGTAGGCCCTGAACTTTCAGAGTCAGCAGCCACAAAGGAAAGGCAGCTGCAAATGCCAGGCCCACATTGCTGGGCTTCTTTCTTCTCATTCTTTGTCCTGTGATGCCTTGTTTTTGTAACTCTCTTATGCCTCCAAAGAGTATATTAAATCTTTCCTAGCTAGTGCAAGCCATGCTAGACAGGGAACTCACTTGAGGTGGGGCTTTTGAAGAAGGTTCGAGGTGGGAGCCGCTATTTGGTCCTGGCAGTGGGGAGGGATCACACCTGCCCCACCTACAGGCACTGAGTTTCTACTTGAGAGGCTGTAAGAGACACAAAGTCCTTAGGGGCTGTCAGGTTTTAGTCAGGACAAGAGTTAAAGGACATATGCTAGGAAGAGGCTGAGAAAGTTGGGGGGTGGGGAGGGTTAATATAGAAGCTTTTTTTCTTTTCTTTAGGGGTTGGTTGAACTAGATGACATCTAAGTTTCCACGTCATTTGAAATTCGAGAATTCTATTAAATGAGCTGGGCTTCCATTTAGGTTAATTTAGAAGTTTAATTAGAACTTAAAATTTCTCCTATAGAGATAAGGTGGCTTATCATCATAAAGAAAACTTCCGGGTTTTAATTTCAGCACAATAGCTCCCAGTTGTGAAATACTGAACAGCTTCTTTCCACAGTGCACAATGGGATTCTGAAATCTTAAGTCCGAAGGGAACCAGTTGCAATATTATCTGCTCAGAATTTACTATTCTGTGGATCATTGTGTAGTATACATTTATGGAAACTGCCTCATTTCCTCATATCTTATACTGTATGATTTTATTATTTCCCATATACATTATCTACAGATTCGGGGCTTTTCTCTGCTCCTGATGGAAGTGCCTCTGCTCATCTAACCTCTCCTGGGTCCTCATGCTCCTCCCCTCCTGTCCTTTCTCCCCCCTGACCCTGGTCCCTCTCCTCCCTCCATGCTGTGTTTCTCCCTGGTCTTCCTAGAATTCCTCTTCTTTGGGGTAGAGAGCTTGCAGCCTTCTCAACCTTTCCACCGAATGTTTCTTTCAGCCCCCCCCCTTTTTTTTTAATATTCATTTCAGATTTTGTCCTCAGCTGAGTCTTGGCTCTCTCAAGAGGATCCTGTTTCTCCTGCAGCCTCCTCTCTCCTGCGCATCTCAAACTGCTATTTTAGGCTCCTGACTCCCTCATCTTTGTGTGAAATCTTCAGCTCCTTTTAGGCCTGGGCTAATCCACTGCCAGCTCTCTTGATTGCTCTCGGGTGCTCCCTCCTAGGACCCCCGCTATGCACATGTTCATGTATCCCTACTCTGGCAGTCTCCCGCCTGCACAGAGTCCTTCCGCCCGTTTACCCCTCCTCTGTTTACCATTAGCACCTGTCCACTTCACTGTTCTCACGTCTCTCCATACCCAGGATAGGTACCGTGGCTCGGGTCATAATCATTCTCTTTCAAACCCTTTAATATCTTGTATGCAACTCTTCTAGTAAATTCCCTTTCCCACTCCTCAGAGGACTATTTCACACTAGTTCCTCTCTTGGCTATAGCTTCTCTTCTCTCATACCTCCCAATCAGAGCAGATACAATCAGGAGAGAGCCCCCCACCTCCTCAGCGCCAGGGCTCTAGCCTTCTGACATCTGTACCCACAATCTCCACCTTAACTCCTGCTGCCGTGGGAAGAGTGGCCCCCACCCCTGCCTTGTGCCCTGGATCCTGACCCTCTTCCTTCTCTAGGACATGGCTCCTACAACAATGCCCTCCCTTGTATCATCATGTCTCCCTGCCACCCTGCCCCAGCGTCCTTCCCATTGCTATTCAAGCACCTCTATTGTCACCTCTCTCGAGAAACCTTCCCTTCAAAGATTATGAACAGGCAGTTCAGAGGTGAGTACACACAAACATCTTGAATATTTGAAAAGATACTCAAGCTCACTCATAAAAAGAGTAAAGCAAATGAAAACTACACTGAAATGACATTTTTAACCTACCATGTTAGCAAAGTAGGAAAGTTTAAAGCCCTGACCAGTGTGGCTCAGTCGGTTGGGTGCTGTTACGCAAAACCAAAGGTCACCAGTTCAATTCCTGTTCAGGGCATGTGCCTGGGTTGCAAGTTTGGTCCCAGCCTGTGCATGTACGAGAAGCAATCAATGTTTCTCTCTCACGTTGATGTTTCTCTCCCTTTTTTTCTCTCTCTCTTCCCCTCTCTCTAAAAATAAATAAATAAAATCTTTAAAAAAATAAAAATGTTAAAATATCATAATGAGGAGGGTCTGGGAGAAAGGGTATTTTCATATTGTGCTATCGGGAACAAATAGGTACAACCTTGATAGAGGTCAATTTGACATTATGTAGAAAAATTACCAAATGCATATGTACTTCTTGAGTTTATCCTGTGTTAGAACTTTAAGTGTTCAATGGCCTCTCAGGTGTTTGTAGACATTCTGTCTATCTTTTCTTCCTAAACGCTTCTATCCTATTCCATGTCTTTAAGTACCTTTTATATGTCAGTGATTCTAAAGTTAAACCTTCATTTCAGAGACTCCTGTGCACTCCAGGCTAGTTTATTTAAACAGTCTCTGTGGTAGTTTAACAGTATCTCAAACTAAGGTGGCCCCGATAGGATTTCTTTACCTCCCACCTAAACTGACTCCCCCTCTCACCCTGCCTTTTTCATTTCAGTAAATGATCCCACTATTCTCCTAGTCTCTCAGGCAAAAAAAAACTAGCAACAACTTTGATTTCATTTAGTCCTGAACTTTTTGCCTCTATTTATTCCTTGACTTTATTTCATTTTTAACTTAAGTAGAAGATATTGACTTTGCTTCTCACTCTCCAATTTCTATTTTAAACTTTGCCCTTGGACTTAAGACAAATTACTGTTTTCCAGGCTAGGAGTTTGGTTCCTCCTGCCCGTGATCCTGGCTTGTCATCTCTCCTTGTCTTGGCTGCTTCGAACTACCTCTCTCCTGTCCCCTCTGGTGGTGGTGACCTTTCTTTCTTTCTTCAGCTACCACCTTGCTTCAGCTTTTTGGGATAAACTCAGAGAGAATGCTAACCAGACTCTTAAGTGATTGGTATGGAAAACTTAGAATGGCAGTGTATTAATTGATAATTATGAGTGCTAATGGTCAAGTGAATGGGAAACCTTCTGTCAACTGCTTAGTACTTTATAATGAGAACATTATCTGGTGAGTCTGGAAACACAGCAAGAAGAGTTAGACAATTTTAGAAGTAACATCTAACCTGGTGTGGTCAACTCTACTCTGCATATTCCTGCCATGTAGACTGGTTACTCTGTCATCTGGTCTACTAGACTGCAGGGGTCATGAGTGCATGGTTCATATCTTTTGTGCCCACCACTTAATTCAGTGCTTAACACTTGGATGAATTCTCTGTCCTAGATTGTGCTACCTGAGCACTGCCAATGTCTGCTCTCTGACTCCCATTTTTCCCTCATCTCTGCTAACTCTTTTGTTTCTGTTGACACATTCTTTCTAAGATATTCAAACCAGAGTTGTGCTCTCTCCACGTTGGGCCTTAGATAGTGTCTTTTAAAGAAACTTAACAAATTTGATCCCAAACATTTGGGGTCGATTCCAACAGTGTAATTACGAAGTCCTTTCTGCCTCAGTGTCACCTCTGTGTACTGCCTCGACTACTCGTTGGTCTTACTGTGTGTCCAGAAGCTAAAAGAGCAAGACATCTACGCATGCCCATGAACTTCCACATAGTAGTGTTTGAACTCTACTGCATAATCCACAGATACTTAAATATTAATGACTTAACATCTTTTTAAAAATGTAACTGATCTTCAAGTGGAAAAACTTACCACCAAAAGAATGTGCCAAAAAATCTGAAGAAAATGTGAATAAAATTAACTTTTTGGGTAGGCAAATAAACCAAAAAAAAAAAAAATAGGCATGATAATGAACTAAATATATGCTATCTTGCAAGCTTGATAGAAATAATTAAGTAGAAATAGATGAAGACTACTAATTTATAGAAGATTCGCAGTTGCATTGTTGTTGCAACAATTATACTTAGGTTCCAATTATAATTACTATTATGATTAGACTAACGAGATAAGTTTTTTAATATGACAAAAATTTATTTAAGGCTTGTTCTTATCCCTCTTGTGTCCAAGAATCTGAGTAAGAAAGTGACACTCCCTACATAGGCCAGGACTCTTGTTCCTGAGAAGAGGCCTGTCAGCCCCTCAAAGTGGAGCATCATTGTTCCAACCAGGCTGTGGCTCACAAAAGGCCTTCTGTGGCCGAGTATGTCTCTCAGGGGGAGAGGCTCTCTCATTAAGTGGCAGTGAACACTCATTGAAGTCCTTTGGGGAACCAAATAACAATTGGGAGGCAGGGAACAGCACACAGTAATCACCTCCTGGGCCCAGCGGACTAGGACCATGTTTGTTGCATTCTCCGCAGCATTCCCAATCCCTCGCCAATGCCAGGCACATAAGAAACTCTTGTTAAATATTAACTAAATAGTATGAATGATGACATTGTGCATTTTAGAATTTTTTTTTCTTATTTATTGCCACATAACAAATTAGCCCAAAACTTAGTGGCTTAAAACATGTATTGTATCCCATTTTCTGTGTGGCCAGGAAGATAGGCATGGCTTCCCTGGGTCCTCTGGCTCTGGGTCTTTCCCTGGGTTGCAGCCATCTCAAGGCTCCACTGGGAAGGCCCTACGTTCTAGCTCACGCACATGATTGTTGGCAGGACCTAGTTCCTCACAGGCTGAGGGACTGAGACCGCTCCAGAGAGTGTTTTACAACATGTCAGCTTGCTCTGTCAATGAGGAGGTAAGCAAGCAAGAGCGTGAAGTCCTGGCCTTTTGTGACCTGGAAGTGACATCCCATCACTTTGACCACATTCCATTCATTAGAAGCAAGTCATGAGGTCCAGTTCATATGCAGGAATGAACATGAAGGAATGAATACGAGGAAATGACGATTACTGAGACATTTTAGAAAGCTACTTACCAGGTCTTGAGTTTTTCAAAAATGATATTCTCAGAAAAATAATATTAATTTCATATATGTATTTAAAAACATTTGAATCAAATGTGCCATATTTGCTAAGAAACATCAGTTCTTTTTTTCTGAAATAAAAAACAAAGGTTAACACTGATAACTACAGCACCTACATTGACCATATTTTTAAAATATTTCCAGATTGTTAAATTGTAATAAATAATGACCTTCTGGGAATTCAAAGACTCAAATACAAGAGAGTGTATTGCAGCAAGTGTAATCAATGTTTAGTGATAATGGAATGTAAAATCGAAAAGCCAAGGATAGAAATCAAATTGCCTTTCTGCAGAAAGATCCTCAACAATTGAAAAACTGCTCCATAAAACTAAAGAACAGCTTGATGATTTAGAAAATAGAAACTGCAGAAATATTCTGTAGATCCAAGATATGTCCCAACTGCTTATTAGCTTGTCTGTTTGAGAGCAAAGAGGAAGGGCAACAAAAAGAGATTCAAATTAGTGAATTCTGCTCTGGCCCTGAGCCATACCGGCTTAGGACTATTAACTCTAAGTATATCCTGGGATAAAAATAAATCTCTGCCCTTTCATTTTCGAGTGACTTTCCTTCTTCATCTATAAGCCAGAACACAGGCACATATTAATTTATATCCATACTTATTTGATGGATGCTTCAATGAGTCGATTTTGATGTTCTGATGGAAATTCATGGAAAAATTATTTATTATATTATCAGTAGTAGTATTGTTTTAAAACAACATAATCGAGTTGGTCACCTCAGCAACTTGTGTGATTTCAAGAATGCTAATTGGATATGTGTAGAGTGGGAGATCAATGACAGACTGGCAATACTTCAGCAAAAGACACTTCTAGATACTTAACCTATGACCAGGAAATGTCCTAGTCTAGCAATAGATTATTCTAATATGCCTGGCCAATAAAACTCACACTATTAGTAGTTTTAATTAGATTTATTTGAGTTTACAACTCTTAAGAATGAAGATGGTAGTAGCAACAGTATTCTTTTTACTTAAAATCCATTTCATTGGAGCAAAATGTTTAACCCTTCCATAAGAATGTTTAGACCTTGTAAACTTGGAAAGGTCATGGGCTTTGCAATTAGACAGACTTCAGTCTCTGCCTAGTCCCTTGATAACTGCGTGACTTTTGGTAAGTTACCTGACTTCCCTGGAAGCTAGGTGTCCTTCTGTATAAAGCGGGAGAAATGATGGTGTTGATGGTGGTGATGGTGACAATGATGCTCACAGCTAACATCCATTGAGCACTTGCTAGGTACCTGGCACTGTGTTATTTTATGTGCATTAGTTCTTTTATTTCTCACAATAACCATGTGAGGTGTGAATACAATTCTTACCTATATATGTCCATGTCCTATTACACACAGACACACACACACACACACACACACACACACAAATTCTTTCAATCTGTTTATTACATGGTGATTTCACCATTTTTTATTTTATCTACCTCTACTCTAGAACCATAATCACAGATTTTGGCTAGACTCTGTTTCTCTTCTTCTATTGAAAGAGGCATGTTCCTTGAGGAAACTTATATCCCCATAAATTATTAGTGGTCATTTTTATTTTCTGTACTATATGATTCTTTCCCCCTTTGTGTTCTAAATGCTTTTTTCCTCCATTCTTAATGCTTTTCAATGTGCTGACTCCTTTGGGGTGAATGACCTTGAATTCATGTGCCTTATTTTCATCTTTGATTATTTGTGTGTATGTATGCAAAATGATCATTACTATGATTGCTTGCTTTTATTAATCACGTTTAGTTGTTTTTGAGACAACAGCCAGGATGGAATGATGGAGATAGACCCATCATCACTGGAATATGTCAGTTTCCTTCATCCCCTATTTACTATCCAGATCAGGGGTTATTTTTACATGAATCCAGAGTCTGTGCTTTTTCTAAGATGTAGTTAACAATCTGAATGACATGTTCTTTATAGTGCCACAATAATTCCGTCCATTACATCACTTAATTTATGGGAGTGCTAACACCAAAATCGATAAACATTATTTCTGAAATGTCACAAGTGTTAATGGTGTGATTAAAAAAGAACAGGATCCTAAAATCTCTCTGCGCGGAACCCTTTGATATACTGTTGTTAAGGCACACCTACCCAAAGCTGTGATACGGAAGACTTAAATCATTAAGACTCCGTCAACTTTTAAAATGTGTGTCGGGAGCTATTTTTAGCCACATGAATCTTTTGTGCCATATTGTGGAATTCTGTTAGCAGGGAGAGGGAGAGACTACATGTCTCAGAGAAGATTGTCTCAGGTTGTTTTGAGACTTATCAACAGTTGCTAAGGAACCGTCGCTAATGCTTCTGGGAAATTTTCTAACATTTCGCTTAGAAATTGGGAGAAATTTTTACAGAGCAAAGCTCCTTAGACACGGAAAGCATATGAAGGGTGATATTAGGGAACAGCTTCAAACTGGAAAAAGTATTTTAAAGTTTCCTAGAAAATTGAGCTAAAATGGGGTTTCTTAGTACCATGTAATCGCCTCTTACAGAATCCTGGAAGCTTTCATTTACATATGATTTTAGAACAAGCAGCATTTTAAAATCTGGTCACATTTCAGTTTATTTTCCATGATTGATGCTTTAAAATGGAGATTAGTACTTCTTTTCACATGGAGAGTTAATTAGCATGCTAGGATGGTGGTGCCACTGAATCTCTTCTCTTTTACTGAAAAGGCTATATTAATGGTAAACATTTAATGGGCACTGACTGTTTAGTAGATTCCACAGAGACATAATCTTGGTGTATAATGGTTGTATGCTCAAATAGTGTTCTTGATTAGTTGTGGCGTCGTAGATAGTGAAGAGATTTTCACCAACTACTTTCACTAAGGCTTCCGTTGCGGTGGGAGTTGAACTAGCAGCCTACCTAACACCAACTCAATTAACCATCCTAGTGAGCACTGTTGGGCTAGTCACTTAGACCTCCACACCCTGTTAGCTGAAGTCCATCTGATCATGGAGAGAAGGCTTGCCCCATGGAAGAACATTTCTTTCAGACAAGCTGATTTTAACCATGCCCTCTGATCTACATGCTTCGTTACATCTGGGCTTTTTATTAGAATCTGGGGAGAGAGTAACAATTACTCATTTTCTTTTTCTCATTTGCAAGCATTAAATGAGCATCTATTATGAGCAAGGATCTGTGGTTAGTGATGGGGTCAGGACACAGTTAACACACAGTCAATCTTGGCCCTCAAAGAATTTATATTCTAGTGAGGAAATAGCTCTGCAAATAAGCAAATGCAAAACAGCAAGGTAAGAGCCACCTTGAAAGTATGTGAAAGGAGCTAGAGAGGGAACAAATGCAGTTTTTCTGCCTGGGAGAATGAGCAAAGAGGCCTCATACATGGAGCAGTCCTCGAGCTGAATAGGAGTTTTTTGGTTATACACATGGGAACAGGATTAAGACAGAGCAAACAGAGTGTGCAGGGTCCCCTAGGCATGACCAGGGAACAGGCTCCAGTCAGCCTTGAATGCTCGTGCCTGGGAACACAGGACAGCGTCAGAGGTAGAGCTGACAGGTGAACAGAAGTGAATCATGGAAGGCTCGTTCTTTTAATTTAAAAGTGGTGATTTTTCCAGCTGCCTTTGAAATAGCAGACCCTTCTTTTTCTTCTTCTTATTTTTATTGTTTACACTATTACATTTGTTTCTGCTTTCTCTCCCCCTCCCCACCTCCACCCCACCCCACCCTCTGCCTGCCCTCAGTCAATCTCCATATCGTTGTCCATGTCCATTGCAATGGACCTTAATAAGGATGGAGAAGAAAGAATAACATTAGGAGGGAAATCATAATGGAGGGAAATAGTAAGAGGGGAAATATGTAAGACTTGGTGAAGGAACTGGTGTGGGGTACAAGTTCAGGAAAAAACACAATCCAGCTCTGCCTCAACATACATACCTTCTTCCTCTTGTGTCCAACATACATACCTTTTTCCTCTTGTGTCCAACATACATACCTTCTTCCTCTTGTGTCCTCCAACTCCCTAGGGCCCCCTCCATGATCATACTGTTTCATGACTCTAGGCTTTTGCTTCTGTGGTTCTCTTTGTCTGGAACACTTTTCATACCTGTCATAGTGACCCCTAGCTCACGTGGCTAGCCCTTGTGATGTCCCTGCACTTCTCTATTTAGGAAGCCAACTGGAAGTTCAAGGATATGTCTCTCCTGCTTAAGGGCAACCTCCTCCACAAGAGGGGCTATATTTTGTTTCATTCTATGTAACATGCATAAGCAGTGTGTAACCTTTGCCTAAGTAAAGGCTAAGAAATATTCATTGACATGAACTGATCTGATAGTTTTTGAAAAATACTACACAGGTGCATTTTTAAAATTTTTTTGTTTATTGATTTTAGAGAGAAAGGAAGGGGGAGAGAAAGGAACAGGAGTTGGGGAGGGAAGGGGGAGAGAGAGAGAGAGAAACATTGTTTTTTACTGTTACACTTATTTATGCATTCATTGGTTGATTCTCCTACATGCCCTGACAGGAATTGGACCCAAAACCTTGGCATACCGGGATGATGCTCTAACCAACTGAGCTACCCAGCCAGGTACATAAGTACATTTTTTGCTTCCAGGTTGCAGATTAGACACCAATTGCAGCAATAATAGAGAAAATACCCAGCTATCACATAAGCACAAGGATAGGGCAACCCAGGCTACATGTCTTGGTTTTGCCACTTTTCTTGGTGCCTGTTCACATTGAGGCTTTTCCAACATCCAGAGAAACCAATAGCCAAGGTAGCATCAGGCCATTTGACAGGACTCAGAACCCACAGTGTAGAGATGGTTCCAGGACCTGATCCTGGCGATGTAAGATGTGGCATGCAAAAACATAGATACAAATAAATAGAAAATAATGATAGAAGCAAAGGAATGCTAAGAGCTAAATGAATGATTCAGATTGTTATGTGCTAGTGGCATATAAGGGCAATAGAGAAGGCCAATAGACTTGGAGCCTATAGTTAGCAGACTCAGCATTTATTCCAAGTCTGAAGCCCTGACTTTGCACTCCAATCAAAAAGAAACATTTTGCTGGACTTTTACTGATTATGTTAACAGAGAAGCTTGTATCAGAAGTATATTGAAGGTCATGCTTCATGGCCAAATGTGAAATTGACAAGTACCTTTCTTCCTGTGTTGGAGAAGCAGCAGCTATCAGGGAAAATGTGAGGTTTGACTAGTACCCTCTCCCCAGTGTTATTGAAAATGCAGCAGAATATTTGGTATTATGTTTGTGTTAGCTGAAACCATCTAGTCAGACAAATTGTTGGTCATCACAAATCCATAATACAAACAATGGCGTATTTTGTATTACGCCTAGATATCTGAAGGAAAAATCAGAATTATTAATACTATATACCTACCCATAGGTCATCCCATTGATATCACGTATTTGGAGTTACAGTAAATATCTAACACCAGCTTTCCTTGGACATGGCAAGGCTGGGTAGAGTGAATGATGCCTGGACTTCCCAGTTTAAGAATGGAACTAACTAGAGTCCTCATCACAAGAGAAAAAACACATACATTGATTTTCTTTTTCTTTTCTTTTTTGTTTTAATTATATGAGATAATGTATGTTAAGTAGATTTGTTGTGGTAATTATTTCACAACATATGTAAGTCAAATAAATCATTATTCTATACATCTTAAACTTACACAGTGCTGTATGTCAAATATCTCAATAAAACTGAAAAAAAAAAAGAATGGAATTAAGTAAATGAGAAGTAGTATAGCAGAGTGGTTAAGAAAATTTGATTTAGTGCCAAACTGCTTGGGTTCAAATGCTGGCTTTTCCAAACTAGTTGTGAAACCTGGAACAAGGTACTGAGCTTCTCTGTGCCTCAGTTTCCCCATGTGTAAAATGGTAATAGTAAGACATATTTCATGGAGTTGTTACATGGATTAAATAAAATAGAGCATATAAGATATTTAGAATAGGTTCTAGGACAAAGTAATACCACACAATAAATATTAGCTATTACTGTTATTAATGACCTGATCTCAAGTTGATGAAACACATGGTCTTTATTATTTGTTCACCAAATTCAAAATTAACACTACTATGTGGCTAGTATACGGCGTAAGTTCAAATAACAAATAACATTATACTTTTATAGGGATAAATTCATATTTTTTCCATCAAACAATCATTTGGTAGACCATCTGGTAGTGATTATAGCTTTATGGAAGTCTGCCACTGGGGTAAACAGCACCCTGCGTGGTGATTGCCCCAGGCTCTGGGAGGTAGAAGACATTCCTCAGGAGTTCAAAGGCGCATCGACTGTGTGGTTGCATAGCCAAGAGGGGAACTGCACACGCCAGGATAACAATCAGGACATATTGTCCTTTCAGGTTTCAAAGAAAACAAGTATCGTGCTTAAGAAGTTTAGTCACACCATCTCTGATACAGTCCTAAGAGTAACATCGTAATTTGTGTGCCATATACTTGGTTTTAACAAGGCATTTTATTTTATTGGATTCTGTTAAGCACATTGGTAGGTTAGAAAATCTTGCGGAGGCAGGCTGTGTAGGGAAGTTTATAAGCAGCATTTGTTTACTCTGCAAGGAAATGATGGTGAGAGTTATAGATGCAGACAGAGATAGCAAATGCATTTACAGTGACTAATAGCACCAAACAAGGCTGCATTCAATATACCATTATCATCTGCTATCTGGTTTTTTTATGTTTGTTTGTTTGTTTGTTTTAAGATGCCCTTTTTTGTCTTCAAAGATTGCAGTTCAGGTACTAACATGAAGGTTAGGTCAGATAAGAATGCATCCAATCTCCACTGTATGTAGATGGCAAAAGCAAATTATTATTTAGAATATAAACAGCCTTATTACGTATTGTCCGCATGCCAGTGGCTGCACACAGGTGGCGCACAGTCAGAATGATGAATAGCAGTGGTCGGCCTGGTTTGCTAAGCTGTGCATCACTTTGGTCATATTATCAATCCTCAAACAGACAGAGGTTCTTTAAAATTTCTCTGGATCACCCCTGAAAGTTAGAGATAAGTTTCATCATCTCAGTGGCATCATCTCTCACAATAAATCAGCAAGAACAAACAAATAGAGATTTAGTGGTGGCGTGGGGAAAAGCCACTATGGTGGACAGCGCTGCTCTGGAAACAAATCAACAGCGTGGTCTCCTTTTCCAAAGATGGGGTGAGAGTGCACAGCTGACATAACAGAATTAATCTACAGTAATGAGTTACATAATAAGACAGCTCTAAAGAAGTACTACAGGCAGTATGTGAAAATGGGCTAGATCACTGATAGAGATTATAAGAGGAGAGTTTATTTCTTGTGAGCTTGAATAGTTCTAGAAAGACTTCCTGGAGACAAAGAGAGACAGAGAGACAGACAGACAGGCAGACACAGGCTTGAGATTGTCTGGCAGGTGGGGAGAGATATGAAAGCTTCTTTCAGTTAGTGTTCCAGGACAGAGATGAGGAAACATAAGGTATATTAATAATAGAGAGCAAACCCTATTAACAAGAGTATAAAAAACATGAAGAGCCAGGTTTCTAAAACTGGGAATTGCATACTTTCGAGGATATGCAGTAGTAGATTAGGGTGTGAAAAGACACAAAATACAGTGGGTCTATGGGGTATGAGCAACAGAAGAACCTTTGTTATCTTGTTTGCAGCTATGTAGTTAGGGCTTGGAATAGTCTCTAGCATGTAGTGGGTGCTCCAAGAAGCCCTCCTTTTTGTCTGTGATTAAGGGTACTCTGATGGAAAATAAGACTAGAAATATTGTTTGATGCAAACTTGCAGAGAAACTGAATAGAGGGCCATGTGGTTCAAACTTGACTCTAAATATATTTAGTTTTTTATCTAAGGATCACAAATTGCCAGACTTTAGCGTATATGTAGGCAAAAACCTGTGTGCATTATGCATTATTTGAAGGACCATAATTCTTGTTGGGTATTGAAAGGGAGCCATGACTCCAAAAGGCAAAACCTTGCTTAATAAGCAATGGGTAATAAGGAATGATTTTGAGCGAGGGAGTGATAGGCAGTTTGCAACTGGGTTGATGAATCAGGTATCTGTGCAGAGCGAGGGAGAGAGTGAAGAGACTGGAACAGAGAAGACCAGGCCGGAGGCTGTGCAGGATGGGAGGAAAAAGATGGCTGTGATAGCCCATGCATGGGACCAATTGTCTTCAAGGAGACAGAAGAAAAGGGGAGTGTTTAAAGAAAAGTTATGCTTTGAGGGATACTGACAAATGTTTGTGGAGGAGAATGGGAAATCGGAGGCATTGAAATTAGAATCAGTTTCCAAAGAAATCAACCAATCAACATTTATTTATTCAAGCCTCTTGAGTCTTCCCTTTGTGGTAAGGCCTTCATGCAAGGACTCTATTCCTGTCACAAGGAGAACTTAGGCCTTCTTTGCAAGGCCTGATTGGAAGGACTGGGGTGCCCCCCCTCCCTTGTATTAAAAATAAGGATGTCAGTGAATTATAAGCTGCAAAAAGCCATGTAAATGCCAAAACTCAAATAGTTTCTTTCAAAATTATATGGATTTAAATTTCTAAATAAATTCATGGAAGTTGAATTATCGTCAAATATTTTGGGTACCTCTGTTGTTGCACGTGCTTAGAAGACCAGTTGGATAATTAGGCCTTTCCATTTTTGCAATGACACATATTCCCAAGTCAAGAGATTTCAAATTTTGTAGATATTTCAGAAATAGGGTCCCTCGTTGTCTCAGTGCTAATTAGTTTGTATTGATCATATGTAGTGAGAGAATATTAGAACCCTAAAAAATAACATTTCATCTGACTGCACAGAAAATAATCCTTTACCTTCCCTGCAGATAACACAAACATTTTGGGACCATCACATAAAAGGAATGTTCCCATTTACTCTTGATCACACGAGTCAGTAGGGATAATGAAACTACTGGGCTCTACGGATCACAAATTGCCAGACTTTAGCGTATATATAGGCATATACGCTAAAGTATATACACATCTGGTAGGCAGAGGCCAAGGATATACTGTCTTCAAAGGTAAAAGTATCTGCTTTCCAAGCAGATTTCTAGTCATTCCAGCTGCCACAAGTGGTCTCAAAAACAAAATGGCCTTGGCCCCATTACCTGATGGTGAATATGGCTGTGCCAAAGCCTCCAGCTGTAGCTTGTGCTGAATCTCTTTTCAGTCTGGTGCCTTCCTTGCACCAGCAGGTATATTAAGGAGCCTTTCTGAGCGTATGGGTGTTTGGATGGCTCTCTGGCGGCCTCTCGCGGTGAATACTATATATGCGTCTAGAGGGCACAGCCCAATACTATTTGAGCAAATGTAAAAACAAATATTTGAATGCATATGCTAAAGTTCTGTGGCATGAATCCAAGTCCGATACTAACTTCTAGCTATAACTCAGAAGGATCACCATATCATTTATATATGATATAGAGTAGCATCTGAGAGTGGGTTTTTCATAGAGTATTTAAGCACTTCCCTCTTCTCTCTTCCTCCCCTCCCCCGACACCCCCCTCACCCCGCCCCGGCTCCCCCAGCTAAAACTCATTTCTCAAATGGTTCTTCTTACAGGCAGTTCCCAAGATGTGTCTGTGTGCATGTCTGTGGGTGTACAAAATTGTGTTGTTAACTTTTTGATTTCCAGCTCTCCATAGAATTGACTATTAAACTTCTTAATTATCACAGTTACAAATGTCCATTTTAGCAACTTGCTGTCTTGTGCCAGCAAATGAATTGGACATAGTGAGTTGTTATATCTAAGAGAGCCAGGATGTATGCCTCAATAACGTACATCTCCACACTGCGTGCTACCAGGTACAGGAGGGTGCTTTTCATGTCTTTTCTTTTTAATTCTTGGTAGAGCGTGTATAGTCAGTGACATAAACATCATCCATTAGTCAGTTCAGCCTTCCCTGAAGTGTTAGTATTCTAAACAATCCTATTACCAAAGCATTATTTTGACACTTTATTAAAAATCCTACAGCTCGAGCATTGCTATCCACAAACACAGTTTTATGCAATTAGGATTATAATGGAAGCTTTATTACAATGATATATAACTTGTATCATCCTAATAAAAGTTCCTGTACATAGCAGTGCTTTAATAATGTTGTTTCTGTAACAGTGATTCCTTAGTAATGGAGCTTCTCTCATGGCAACTTCATTATTAGGAAATGATTTCAGTAATAGAAATGCAAATAAAGATTTTTAGAGGAGCACTTTATGCATGGCTCTATTACTGACCTGCAAGCTTTTCATGCATTACATCTAATCATTATAAACCTACCATGCAGATTATAGTTATGCTTATTACTATCCTGTTACAGTTTAGCATTGTGTCCTTCCAAATTATTGAAATTAACTGCCGTTTCAAAATAAAATTCAAGGGTTAAAATAATTTAAATTTTAATTAAATTTTGTTTCTAAAGCATTAAAAATGTTTCAGAAACCTTTTATAAAAACCTTTCTTATTGTATTAGAGATTGACTGGGCCAGTAATAGCATTCAAACTGGAGTCTATGTATGTACTCTTGAGTGTATATGAACACTTCCAAAGGAAGTGTGGGTATGGAGAATTTTAAAAGAATTAGTTCCCAGATCTTCTACCTCCACATGCACCCTCTCATAAAATCTACCTGCCTGGAAAGGCATTTGGCTGGGATTTTCCTTTCCCATCTCCCATCTTTGCCTTTCTCCGCTGGACAATACAAAGTCATGCCTCCCACCCATCCCATCCTTTACCGTGATATGTTGCTCAGCCAGGGCATCAGAGAGGAGCAATTTGACAACCCTTTTACTTGCCCTACTTCTACCCCCATCCATATTTTTGAGAGTCAGGAAGCATAAGATGGTGGTTTTGGGCCTGAACTCTGGAACCAGAGGGTCTCTGTGTGGATCCTCAAACTTGAGGGGCCATTTAAGCTTTCTCAACCTCAGTTTCTGCATCTATAAAATGGGGATAATAATTGTAGGGCATTGTGAAGAAAAAATGGATTCACACACATAAAAAAGTATGACGTAGTACGTACTAAATGATGCTATTAACTCATGATTTCCAATTTTATAAGATATTTATTGTTTTGATCAACCAAATGCTACTAATAATTATAATGACAACTCAAATATCTTAGTGAACACTAAGAGCAAAAAGGTCACAAGAAATTTTGGAAAATAAATTTCTTTCTTTATATTTTTTGTTGACAAGAATGTGATCAAAGAAAAGCTTTTAAGTATAAAATATCCATTAGGATAAAGTCTTTTCCGAGAAATGGAATGGAGATGAATTCAAGGAAGAAAATATAGACTATCCAATTGCTTAGATTTTTAAAAATGAGTGATGGTGAGTATTATAGCACTGTGGTATTTATTTTCGATTGAGTGCAATTAAGACAGTGACATAATGGTATTATTTTAAATTGTAGGTATATATAAAATAGTGTATGTATTTAAAGTTGTCAGTATTTACAATACACTGGAAAATTACATCCTTTGCAATTATTTAATAAAAAAATTTTAGAGGTCAATTTATATGCTTAGGGGTACGTAGATATATATTTTAAATGTAGATGTGTGCAAGCAAAAATGTTCATTGGACAAAACACTGGACACAAAAAACATTGGAGTAAAACACTGATTTATAGGAGTAAAGATGTTAGCAAAATTATAAAATTACCTTTATAATTTGTTTCTGGATAGTAGGCATTAAGAATATTATATTTTTTATCAAGTTATAAAACCACATAAAATTCTAGAATTCTTAGGCTCCCCTGGCAGGAAGTTGGTTTGACTCTGTGTGGATAACTTGGCTGAGTATCTCCAGGGCTTCACAGAGAAGGGTGGTGCGTAGACAACAGAATGTTCCCAATTTGATTAGTAATGCCTGAGAGAGAGCCCTTGCCTTTCAGTGGGGAGCTGAATTTGTCCTTTGATCTGTTTGTGGAGTGGATTGTGCCCTGAGCAAGACATGGGGAAGCCATGCCATTGGACCGGTGCTCTGGAGGTTGGCTTCGTGCTGGGAAAGGCAGCTGGGCCACTATTGGAGGAGCCGCAGCCAGGACGAGAGAGAACGGATGGTCCTCTTAGGAAGAACATGCTGGAAATGGACTATTTTCTACATTAAAGAGAAAAAAAGAAGAGCTGAAGAAAATGTACATGCCCTTGGGTGTGTTTTACTGCCAATTATATCAGTTTGACATGCACAATTTTAGTTTTTGTTCTTAATTCATGCCGTGCCTTAAGATGAAAGTTTGGATGCCATTTGCGTGCTGGGCAGTTTTCATGCTAGCATATCCCTAGTTGTAACCATAATGAATATACAATTTTATGTGCTGATTTTTACACTTAACGTTATTTTCCAGACCCTTGCCAAGGAACGTAGAGCTTTTTAGAGGAGTGACATGATAACACTGTAGCCATACTTACACCAGCTGGCCCAGAAGCTGAGGAGAGCATGAGTTTTAGTTAATGTGATTTGTTATGGTCTGTTTTCATGGCCCTTTGAGACCTAGGGACCAGATTGTTGGAGATTTGGGTGGGATAACGCAGGCCTGCTCTGAGAGATGGGAACCGTGGCACATCATTTCCTAGAAGTTGTTGACCCTGCCCCAGCCAATCTGGAAAAGCAGCCTCCAGGGAAATAATGTGTTTATAAGCGTTTGAGAGTCCCCCCAGCCCCACCCGGAGCCCCAGCCCTTCTCGTCTGTTCTTCTGCATCAAGTCAGGAATTCGCGAAGGCTGCATCCTGCAGCCAAGTCAGAAGTGGCATAAAAGCCTCAACTGGTTGTTGAGAGCCTTTATAGAGTCTATGTGATGTTTTTGTGAGATATTTCTTAGAAAGGTCTAAATCTAACATGAAGACAGTGCTATTTAAAATGGGGGAGGGCCTAGGCAAACAGTTTCAAAGTTGGTAGGAAGAAAGATCGAAATACATAACTGTTAGCTGTAAACTGGGCTGCTTTATTAGAAATTTACATTGATTATAAATATATCTAAAGAGAAGCATTATGGGACTTTAAAAAATCATTTTGAAGATTTATTTGTATGTTTTTGATTGATTTAAAGTTCTATTGGGCACCGTTCTGAAAAGATACTGCTCTTTTATTTTGTGTAGCTTATAACATATCTTTCTGGGTGGTAGTTGTCAGATATTAATATCTGGTTATCAGTAAATTAGGCTGTTTTGTGTGTTTGTTCCTGAAAATCCTTGAATTTTCTGATCGCTGATTTACTACTCCGTTATACCCCAACACACCTAGCTCGAAAGTGGTGTCACTGTTTTAGTATCTCGGAAATAGAATAGTTAGCCCAAAATGTCACCATTATATAATGTAGTGGAAGGAAAATATAATTAATGCTCGAAAAGCACAAGCTCCCAATCGTTTTCCTTTAAGACAAAGATGGAATGAATGTAATGCCGCAAGTTGTTTCATGCCGAGGTGCTGGGTTGTCTGGCCATGAGTCTCGGCTCCATCATTTCTGGGTGTCATAACCTTGGATCAAACAACCCTCCGGGCAAAGAAGTGGGACAGGCTGGATGAAGGTTCTCCTGTCTGGTGTTAACACTCGGGTTTGACTGGAGAGTATTCTCTACTGACACCACCCATCGGGTATTTTTTTTAACGCATATTTCCACTGGAACAGAACATTTTAATAAAAACAGTGATATGGAACGTAACAAGGCTTTTAAATGGAGACCTGGAGTCCTTTTTCTTAATTTAAATCTATTTTATTTTTCTTTCTGTGACTATATAAAGACCTCATCAATATACAAAATCATTCTGAGTCTCAGATTTTCTCATTTTCTCTGGATGAGAGCTTTGATTAGCTTTTTACAAGTTCTTCATTAGTAATTGGGTTGCCTTTTTTTTTTTTTTTTTTTGGCTGTTGTTTCCAATAAGTTTATGTTCTATCAAAGAATTCTTTGAGGATAGTCTGAAATGCGCTGCTCTGTGCTATGTTACAGAATATTACAATTCAATGTTCTTTATAAAATGCAACCAACAAGTGCTATTAAGGATTAAGTGTTCATTTCTTCTTTTTGAAGCTGGTGGCTGGGGTGGGTTGTTCAGTCTTATCATCATGCCTGACCTAGTTGTGCAGCCGTTTCTGTTTAATTAATACACATTTACATAAGCTCTTTTTCTCCCTCCAGCAACCTTTATAATGGTCTTGTTGGTTATCTCCTTTCACCCTCTGAAGTATCAGCAGCGCTATTTCCATTTTGCATATCAAAATACAGAGAGATTAAATTATGTACAATAAATTGATAACTGAATAAGTTTGGGAACTCAGAGTTTTGACATATTAATGGTGTTGCTTAAAGCAACAACCCATCTAGACTCTATAAATAATTCAAACTGCCCTCTAATCCAGGAATTAGAGTTGGGATTGTCTGCAGCCCAGGGAGGGAGCCCTTTGCAGATTTATGCAGGTGTGGGAGAATTAGTTTCCAGACTCCCTCTAGATCGATGAAAGGAAAGTTTTGTTATCAGTTTTGTTATCAGGGAAGATGATGTCTGAGAACTGTTGCTGTGATGTCTGTAATTTTTAATAAAAATTCTAGGAAGCCTGGTGGCTTCTGTGTAGCATATGAATTTCAAAAACTGTCCCTTTTTTTTTTTTTTTTTTGAATCCACCTTCCTCCAAACCATTAGAATTTTTTTTTAATTAACTGGCCACAAAATTTCAACAGGTGCTGCCAGAGTAAAGCCCAGCTTTACTTGGCTCCCCATCAATCCCAGGAAGGAGGAGAAATGTCCTGAGCTTTCTGGGTATTTGGACGAGACTTTTATGTCCTTCCACATTTTTTTTTCTTAAATATTTTGTCACTGTTTTTCTGTTTGTATCCTCACTCACTTATTAGGGATAGAAATCTGTACTGGGGTGTTTCTTCCTTCCACCTTTTTCTCTGTCTCTTTTCAAAAGTAGACAGAATTGCTTATACTTCATAACTTGGATCTTTCAGGGAGGCATCTCAATCATTTAATACCACCACCACCAACACACAAAAAAAACCCATTTTTTTCTTCTCCAAATTTACCAAACTTCTCATTCTTACTCAAAAGATGGAATTCTGTGTTTCTCTCACGTATTAAGCTTGGGGTAGCCTCTTTCTGTCATAAATTCTTCTGCCATGCTCTTCTCTTCCCCCACCGAAGTCCTCCCCATGCTTTAAGGTCTGGACCGGATTAAGTACCACATCCTCAGGAAGTCTTTGCTGCTCTTCCTTCCTCCAGTCACAAGTGACCTCCCCTTTCTCTGAATTCCCATATTCCTAGACGTGTACTGTCGAGTGATCGATTGTGTGTGAGAGTGATTTCTGTAACCCTTGAATTATACAGCATGAGGAGAGGTGAAGGGAGGAGAGGTGAAGGGAGGAGATGAGATGTCCTACTTCATTGGATTCAAGGTCCCTCTCAGCTCGTGAAAACACAGCACCCTGTGTACAGTCTGGTGTTTCTAACGGCAGAGTACACACAGCACTACACAGCACTACAGAAACTACACAGTTATAACAAGTATTAGATTTGTCAGATGAAATTAGTAGCTGAGCTCCAGGCATCGCAACCTCACTGTGGGTATTATTCTATGAGTGGTCTTTCCAACCACGGGGTCTCAGGCCTGGGCCACCTCTACATTGTGGCTTTCCTGTAGTTTACTGTGAGCTCCTCGCTGGCCTTGGGCACTTGTGGGCCTTCCTCAGAACACACACACCCCACCCCCTTCATGTGATGGGAAATACCTCATTCTTTCCTAGTGCCACCAAGGTCCTACACAGTCTTCCTTCCAGGGTGAAGCCTCCCCATGCCTTCTTTCCAAATGACGGAAAAAAAAAATCCCTCCCATGGAGGGCACCTTTATTGGCAGCTTTTCTTGTTCCTGGTCATAAGTCCTAATCCTCGCCCTCCCCTGCCCCCCACTATCAGGCCAAGTAAAATTGCCACTCTCCCTAGGAATCCGCTTTTCTATTCTCTTTAGAAATCCTAAGGGAAAGGAAGTTACTGGTGACAAACTTACCTGACTTTTGGAACTCTCTTTCTTAGAGGTGCAACCCAGGACTTGCAGTACTGGGTGTGCAACTGAACTATAAACCCTAGGAGTTGAGGTAATAGGGTACTGTTTTTATATCTTTTTAGTACCTAACACTAAAATGTAAACTCTGTGAGAGTAATTTATGCTTATATCGCCAATGCCTGGCACATAGAACTTGCTCCATAAATATTTGTTGGATAAATGAATTGGGCGGATGGATGGACAGATGGATGAATGCATGAGTAAAAAGCACATGAAGTAGTAAGGAATGAGCTAATTAGAAAGGCATGAGTATATTATATATTTTAGTGGTATCTGACTTTCTTCTTAGTCTGAGTAACACACCTTAGAGGACCACTGTGATGTGACAGAGGGTAAGCTAACTCAGAGAAATAAAATACGCATCTTGGTGCATCAACTTTTTTAATGATAATATAGGCTATTATTTTTATGTGAAAACCAAACGATTTTAGACACATTGCATAACTGGCCTAAGGTTTTATGTTGAGAGTTATTCCTAGTCATGCTTTCAAACCCTGTCCTTTGCTCTTAGATACAATTTGGAAGAAATATTTGTGAAAACATATTAAAGTTTATATCTTCTCTGGGGACTCCTATAAATGGATAGGGGGTACTGTCCCTTGTTTTTGACAAAGAGAATGTTTCTGTCCCTTTCATGTCCCCACAGTAGCAAAGGGGGCCACTGGTGCTTTATGGACAAACATTCTCCTTCATGGAACAGGCCGCATGTGCCAGTAACAATTTACTTTGGCACAGTAGGATGTCTTTGTCTATGCAGTAATCCCACAAATATTTACTGAGTGCCTACTAAGTGAAGGCACTGTCCTGGATGCCGAGACTAAAATAGTAATCAGAATACTTCCTTTGCCCTCCAGGAATTGCGATATGGTAGAGGAAGAATCCTATGAACTGTCAGTCACCTGTACAGAACAGTGTGGAGTTAAGCAGTAGGTGTGAGCATGGGGCGCAGTGGGAGCGCTGTGGGAGGGCACCTGATGTAGGGCTGGGGTAAAAGAAAACTCAGGTCTAGTACCCCCCTTACAACATACACAGTTATTACAATATTATTGACTGTACCCCCTACGCTGGACTTTACATCCCCATGACTATTTTGTAACTGCCAATTTGATACTAGACCTATTGGGGGATCATTTTGTAAGTCATGTAAATGTCCAACCACTATTCTGTACACCTGAAATTAATATTGAATGTCCGCTGTAATTGAAAAATAAACAAACAAAAATAAAAGAGAAAGCTGAGACCTGTAGTAGAAAAATGGGCATTAGTTGGGGAGGGAGGGCGGGAGAGTTTTCCAGGCAGAGAGAATCACATGTACAAAGGCCTGTGAATGACAAAAAGCAGTGTGTTTAGAGAACAGCAGTTAGTTTATGGTAAACTGTACATAAATACAGGGGAATATCTAGCATTCTAATTCCAAATAGGATATTTTAAACATAAAAGTGATAAAATAAATTATAAAGGAGAAAAAGTATAGATTTAATTACATAATATTATAGTCCACATCTAAATTATCACAAACAAATTTAAAGACAAGTGAAAATCTCGAAAGAAAAGTATTTTGAATATTTCAGCAACTTTTAGTAGAGCAGGGGTTATCTGTTTATGTACCGTTATATTAATAACATTTGACCTAGTGTATGGCTCACAATGACGGCTGAATGAATGAGAAGAGTTGGTATCCTCAAGAGGTACTAAAGAGCTAATATAAATAATAAGAAAACTTTATAAAACCTCAACAGGCAAATAGTCAAGAAAACATGAACAGACACTTCACCTTGGATGCAGCCTTGGCTCTTTTTTGTTACCCCTCACGCAGCTTATCAAGTCCCTTAGCAAATGTTGTTGGTTCTACTTTCATCATAAGTCCCAAACCTGACCATTCTCCCCCTACCACACTACTATCACCTAGTACAAGGCACCCTCACATCTTGATCCTCTCTGGGCCACTTCAGTGCCTCCTCGCTGCTCCTCCTGCTTCCCCTCTTGCCATTTTACAATATCAAGAGTAGTATTTATAAATGTAGATCAGAATATGTCACTTCATAGTTCAAAATCTTCCAAAGTCTCTCAGTCACACTATTCCCCTTCACTTCACCAGAACGTACTGGTCTTCTTACCACCCTTTGAACACTCCAAGCACTTTCCCTCACAAGGGTCATAGGGTTAGCACTTACCATTCTCAGGCTGCAAAGACTCATTACCCAAAGAGCACATGGCTTGCTTTCACTTGGTCAGATAACTCTGCTTAAACGTTACCTATGCAAAGAGGCCTTCCCTCACCAACTTACCTGAAATAGCACTCGCCATCATTCTTTATATATTTAAAATGTTTTTCTCCTTTCCCCATTGACCCTCACAGCCTTATTCTGTATAGAACTTATTTAAAAAGAACATGTAACTTGTAGACTAAACCCAAGTCTACTCTCATGTGAGTATGGAGTTGGAATCCTTCTTCTCTCCTCCCTGCTCCTAGGCACCAGATAGAAGCATATGTTAACTTCTCTGGAGGGATGCACTTTTAATCCTAGGCCTCAAAGAATTGCTGTGTTTATAGTCAGTCACAATTAAAAAAAACAAAATTCATAATAAGCCATTAAGCATGAAGTCCAGCAGGAATACCAAACTGAAGTATCAGATCTTCAAATTCATATATTGAATGCTTTTTTGCAAAAATATAAAATAAATACGTTGAACATGTTTTTAAATGGAAGAAAATACTGAAAGTATGATATAAGAAGAAAAAGCTATAAAAATGAAGTAGGATGTGAAGAAATGATACACATTGTAGCAAAAATTGAGAAAAAGGTGGTCAATATAACAGGATAAGACATACAAGAGAGAGTGGAAAACAAACAGATGTATAATAGGAGTTTCAGAAGAAGAAACTGCAGGACACTGATATTTAGATTCAGAAAGCTCAGTGAAGCCCAAGTAGGATAAATTAAATGAAATCCACACCTAAATACACTATAGTAAACACCCAAGAAAAAGAGATCTTAAAAGAAATGGCAATTAGACTGATAGTTAACTTCCACACAAAAAAATAGAAGACAGAAGAAAATGGGATAATACAAAGTGCTGAAAACATATTTATAACTTAAAATTTTATACCCACAAAATTTATATATCAAAAATGAGGGCAAGATAAAGCATTCATAATATTGGACCATTTACTACCTACAGATCTCCACTAAATAAGTGTTCTGAAGGACATATTTCAACAATAAAAAAAAAATCCCAGAATAAATACCTAATATCTAGGAAAAAATGGTAACAAAAAGAATAAATGGTGAGCAAATCTAAACAAATATTGACTTACAAATCACTGATAATATCTAATTTATGGGGTTAAAAAACAAAAGATATAAATGAAATACTGAAAAATAATAGTACAGAAATCAGGAAGGGTGATCAGAGTTAAACACCCTAAGGCACTTTTTTAGGAAAAAGACAAAGACATTGAATAACTATGGATTTTATTGAGTAAAACATTTACTTAAAAATTGTGGGATAGCTACTAAAATTTAGACCTATAACATGTACTTTTTAAACTAATTAGAAGAGAAAAAGCAATCAGAAAAAAACTCTTTTGAGCCTACACTCAATCAATCCAAAAGAAAGCAACTGAGCAAGAAAAGAAAGGAAACCAAACAAAGAACCATTAAAAGTAGAATGAGTAATAAATCTAAGATGGAAGAAATGAACTCAAACTACATCAATAATCACAAAGCCTCTAAATGAATTAAATACTTCATTTAAGAGACAGATTGTAAAGGTGAATTTCTTTAAAAAATCCATCTACATTCTTTTTCACATGAAATGCCTCAAACATAAGGACACAGAAAGATTGAAAAGTGAATAATTTTTAAGAGTGCACAAGGTAAATGGAAAGTTGGTGTGGCTATATTAATATCATATAAAAGTCCTTTTTTGGCAGGAAGTATAATCAGAGATAAATGTGACCACTTCATATTACAGCTCTAGGAAGATATACTTCTATGCATTTAAATAACACAGCTTCAGGATATATAAATCAAACATTGACATACTATAAGCAGAAATGGAATCAACTGTCATAGGGAGTATTTGAACTTCTCTTAGAAATTGGTAAACCAAACAGCTAAGGGTATAGAAGATGTGGACAGCACAGTCATCTCACTTGATCCAGTGGCATGTGGACAGCACTGTAGCTAACAACTGCATATTACCTATTCTTCATGCATATTCTTTTAAACACCCATTGAATATTAAAAATTAAGAACAACAAAATAAATACAAACAAAATACATGGAGAGGAATAATAAAAATAAGTACGGAAATGAATAAGACAGAAAACAAAGATACTTAGAGAAAATAAACAAAAAACGCACATAGCAGGGAGTGGAATGTGCTAGGTTCTCAATGAATATCTATCTGTTCAGTGAATCAAAAGCAACAAAACTACAAACGTGTGTATAAAAATCCTGAAAGGGAATTCGCCAAATAATGATTTAATCCTAGTTGGGCATTTTAAAGTTATCTTGCTCTTATTCTTTTCTTTTTCCCCCTGTATTTGTTAAACTCTCTGTATGGATTGCTCTTATAGTTTCCTGAAAATACATTATTTTTAAATTAAAAAAATAAATTTTTGAAGATGTTGACTAGAGAGGATTAAAGCCAGGGAATATATTTGACACCAGCTCTGGTCAGTGGGGTGAGGAGGTGCAGTGTAAGCACACGGACTTTGGGGGTGCTTGGCCCCTCACTACGTGGATAACTTCAAGCATAATCCTTTTGAACCTCTTGTCCGCAGTGAGAATAATAGAGCCTTCCTCAAAGAATTATTCAGATAGGCAACCCTGTACAAAGCGCTTGGTACAGCGCCTAATTCTGTAGGTACTCCATGGCCATTTTTTTCCCTGTTTGAGGGGAAAGGAGAACGAAGAGACCCCTCTTCATTTCTAAGGAAGTGGAAGGCGAATTTGATCAGTCTGGAATATGAAACTGGATGAAAGCTTAGTACATGAAATTATATTTGTGCTCTCCTGGAGAGCCAAGAATATTAAGAAACGAATGAAGTAACTCATATTTATTAGATGTAAGGATGAAGGTGCAGTATTATCATTTCCTTGTGATAGTCATATCTAATAGTTCTGAAACCAATTCCCAGTGTTCATGTCAGACTTATTTTATGAGACATTTAACCATTGCTAAATTAAATTTCATAAAAGAATGTGCCTATATAACTTCTCTGGAGTTACGGAGATAGAAATCTGACCCATCATTTCTATTTTCGTGGAAAACCATTTAGGAGAACTTTGTTCCAGTAGAAGTGTTTATTGAGCTGTAAGCCTCACACAGTTCATTGGCTGCGTATATTTCCACACTGACATTTTTCTCAGCGCAGATTTGCATCAGTTCATTAGTACTGACAGCAGATGGTAGCACTTTCACACAAATTTACCTTCTGAATTGATCTAAGAAATGTCACCAAAAAGATCTTGACAGTTTTGATGTTCTTCCATTTCTGAAAATGGTATGTTAAACAAATAAGGTGTAGGATTTTAGATTTTTTTGAACTCCAGCACATAATTCCTAAACCAACAAAAGACAGTTTCCATCGCTGATTCCGGCTGTCTGAGGGAGAAAGTAGAAAATACTGATAATCTTGTGTGATAGCATGAGCCTTAACAAATCTCCATTGCAGAAAAGCAGCTTTTGGAGACTGTTATCCACATTGATTGTCTACACTGATCAAATGCTTCAAATTATTTTTCAATTCTGTATCTTACTTTGAATACAAATTGTTTGGCTTAAAGATCAGCTGATTGAAAATGACTGAAAAATAGTATTGGCTCAGGTTGCAAAGCTAATTGTGTCACTGCTGCAGCATTAAGATGTCCACGAGGTTAAGCACATTTTAAAATTATAGATCCTTTTCCTTTAGCTAGGGTTAAGTCAGTATCAAATTATAAGACAAGAAGCCTTAATATTTGTAAGTGGGTGAATGAAGGGATATATGAATACTAATCACGCCAGGAAAACTTTATATTTTTCCACTTTATATAACCATTATTATAGCTCAAGGCCTATATTCAGTAGTCTTATACATTTGGAAACAGGATTTATTTTGAGTATTTAAGAAATAACTTTTCCATCTGTATTTGAAGACTAACTAGTTATTTGGTTAATTTGCCACAACTAAGAGAAGCTAATACACTTAAGAAAGCACTGAATGTTGACTGTGTACAGTTTAATCATCATTAATTATAGATGCTTTTGGCACATTGCTAGAAGAGTGGTCATGATTAACAACATACTTACAGGGTTTATTTAATGACAAGAAGGAGCTTTTAGGTTCCAAATCTCTTAAAAACCACACTCTTACTAACATTCTAACAATAGGAACACAAGTTAATACTGACTTAAAATAACTAAAATAGAGCACCTTTATTTAAGGTATTTCCATTACTCCTTCCTTTATGCTATTATTGTCATGAATATTATTACATATACATGTATGTTATAAACCCAACACTACAGTATTGTGATTTTTGCTTATATGATCTTATGTCTATTAAAGTAATTGAGAAAAAATATTTAACTTGTCTTCTGTATTTACCAATTATAATGCTTCTTATTTTTTTCCTGTGGATTTGAGTGACTCTCTGGTATTATTGTCTGACAGTATATCTTATAAGGAAGGTCTAGTAGCCAAGAATTCTCAGTCTGTTTATCTGGGCATGTATTTATGTATATTATCTTCATTTTTTGAGGAATAGTCTTGCTGGATAAGGAATTCTTGGCTGACAGCTCTGGCTTTGATTGTTTTCCCCACAAGGCCCCTGAATGTGTTCCCCCGCTGCCCTCTGAACTGATGAGAAGCCTGCCGTTGTTGCAGTGTGATTTCTGTTTATCGGATGAGCCCTCTCCCTCTTGGGGCTTTTAAGATTTTTCTCCTGCCTTTGATTTTTAGCCTTAAAGCTATAGTTCATCTACCTGTGGCACTCTTTGTGTTTCTACTTGGGGTTTTTTGCACTTCCTGTATCCGTAGATTAAATGTTGAAATCAAAGTTTATTAATATATAAAGTTTGCAAACTAAAAGTTTTCAGCTAGTATTCTTTTCAAATATTTTGCCTGCCCCTTTCGCTCCTCTTCTCCCAGACTCCTGTTACGTACCTGCTAGCATGCTTGGTATTGTCCCACAGGCCTCTGGGACTCTTATTTTTTTCTTTCCTTTAGGTTGAATAATTTATGTGAATATATCTTCAAATCCACTAATTCTTTTTACTGCCATCTCATATCTACTATGAACCCATCTGGTGAATTTTTTTATTTGTGTTGTACTTTTCAACTCTAGAATTTCCATTTTGTTCCTTTCATAGTTTGACCTATTTGCAGGGTCATTATCATAGTTTTTATCTTTTAACTGTTTAAACAGTTTTCTTTAGTTTTTCAAACATATTTATAATAGCTGCTTGGAATTCTTTGTAAGTCCAATATCTGGTCCCACTCAGAGTCAGTTTGTGTGTTTGTTTATGTATTGATTTTGGATCTACAGCTTAGTGGTTAGACAATCATATACTTTACACAGTGTTCCCCTCAGTATTTCCAGCACCTCAGCTGGCACCATACATAGTTATCACAATATTATTGACTGTATTTCCTATGCTTTACTTACTCCCCTGTGACCATTTTGTACATACCAATTTTATTAATGCCTTTTTTTCCTTAGTATGCTTCACATTTTTCTGTTTCTTTGCATGGCTCAAATTTCTTTGAAAGCTAGACATTTTAGATAATATATTGTAGCAATTCTGGATTCCAGTATTTTTCCCTGAGGGTTGTCTTTTAGTTGTTGTTGCTCTTGCTTTTGTTTACTTGTCTTAGTAACTTTCCTAAGATTTATCTGCAGAAGTGGACTCTTCTGTAAGTGTGGCTGTGGATGTCTTTGCTATGTTCTTTTTCATTTTTATTTTAATGTTTCATCCTGGTTTCCTTGGGGTTGCCCAGCTACGTGTGCATAACTTGCTGGTTAGCCAGTGATCCGACAGATATTGTGCTTAAGTATCTAAAGTATGTAAGTCCCTCATCCTCTGCCGATGGACGTGTGCGGAAGTTGGAGCACATTCAGAAGTCAGTTAATGTTCAAGTTCGTGTCAACTTTTACTTTCCGTCAGGCCTTCTTGTGTCTCCCCTGCACGTTGGAGTAGCTTCCTATCAGCCAGGGATGCCTGCAGAACTCATCTAGCCCTTTACAGCTGTCCCTTCTCCAGAATCTCCCCATTAACTTTCTGGCTGGTCTGCTGCTTGCCTCAACTAGGATCGCAACATCTGGCATGCAGAGCTGTGCTTTTTTCCTGTTCATTTAATACCGTTTCACTATTTTTATTGCCAGCGCCACTGGGCAGCAGTTTTTGCTGCCTGTTGGAAACCAGTCCACCCCGTGGGCAGCACAGCCATGTGTCCTCATGGCCAGCTCCATCCTGGTAGAACTAACTTACCTGATGATGGAGCAGTGGAGGTGGGAGGGGAAGTGGAGGTATTTCTAGGCCAGAAGGCTGCAGACTCTCTCTATGTCTAACTTGAAGCGCTAGCAGCTTTTCATGAATTAAACACATTTCAAATTATTTTATTTTCCTTTGGTGGATTTTCACAGCCTGAAAATTTTTCTTTGGCAGTTTTTTCAGTTTTATACTTGATTTTCAAGCAGAAGCTTTGCTGACCTCTACATTCTGCTACAGTTAGAAATCTACTCCTATTATCTATCTATAAAACTGTTCTTAAAAGATTATACAAATATGCCTTCTTGTAAATCCTATTGTATTGGATCAACATTTCATAGCTTGCTTTTTAAAAGCAACAGCATCTTTCCAAAACAACATAATTTAAAATCCCATTTAAACTTTTGATATTTAAAGACAGTTATTCATGTTAATATTTTCTGTCTAATTATGCAGATATAAGTTATCAATATAGTAAAGGGTTAAAAAATTCAGTCCCCCCCGCCCCAGGTAATCAACTATGCATTGAGGAAATGTCCAATCTGTTCTAAGAGCTCTTTGGAAACATGAAAGTCTCGACTATTTAAAAAGATATTTCATATGAGCATTACCATGCATTTTATTTTGTTAGAACATAACCTTAAGTGCTAATGTGACTGTTTTTATGTTGTTTGAGGAAAAATGAGTATTAAAATGCTAAGATGACTGTTTTATGTTGTTTGAGGAAAAATGAGTATTAAAATGTTGTAGATTACCGAAGTGTTTTTGAAGTACCTGAGCTTTTATTTTACTTTAAATTCATTTACATTATTTCCCATTAATTTCTTCCTGAATACCAATATATTGATAGTTCTAGTTGCAATAAATGTAAACCCAGACTTTTTTTTTTTTTACTAGCACCTGTCTTGCCTTTGGTTATAATCAGTTGTCAAATGTTCCTGAACATATAGATATTAGTAATATTTTCACCATCCTGCATAACTCTGTAGGAACTTTTTGTTTTTAGATATTGAAATTGAGCTCTATCATAAGATGTCAGGTCTTATTGTGGATGTCTCTGTGCTATCACATCCTTGTCTGTTTAGATATCAGTGGGTTAAATTATAATAGCCAACTAAATGCTTATTATGTCAGGCATTATTTTCAACACTTTTCTAGCATTTTCTCATTGAAGGATAATAATCAATCTATGAGATAGATGCTATTAGTTCCAGCTATCAGATGAAGAAATAGAGGCATAAAATGGTTAAGGAGATTGCCCAAAAGTTCATAGCTACTAAGCAGTAGAGCAGAACTTGCCCTGAAACAGTCGCAACTGCAGAGCCCATGTCTGTGCTTATCCATTTGCTATACGGACTGAGCAAAAGATGACTTGTAGATGCAAAGTCCAGGTCTTTACGAAGAAGTATCAAATGAGCCGAGCTGCTGTGTGACATGGGCCTACATCTGCTTAGGCAATGGTCCCCTGAACTACAAGTGCGCATGTGTCTCCAGGATGTGTGTCATACTCGGATATGGTTCTTCTTTTGAGGTCCTGTAAAGGTCAGGCCATAGGCCTGGCAGGAAGAGGCATGTTCTTTATGCTATGATGAAGCCATTCCTCATGAGTTACCAGGTCCTTGAAACTGAAGTGTAATGCGGTCAGATTCTTGGGGGATAGCCGTGGGTGGTGGCTGTGAGTGCTCCATCCACGTAGGCCCGAAAGGGAAGGCCCAGCCACAGTCTCTCCCAGTGTCCCACATGAGCCTGGGCCCCCCAGTGCTGTACCACCTGGATGTTTGAGAGCCCGGTTGCTTTGTGTGTTTATTACCGTTTTCTTATTTCCTGGCTTTCAGTGGTCTTGTTTGAATGTCTGTCTACCTCAGCCATGAGTATGGACTCACGTGTTCAAAGCTGGAGGAGATTCCCCATGAGCATGAAAGTGGCCATGAGAATCCTCAAAGGACCCCAAGGGACAGTGAGCCTTGAGGAGGAGGGGAGGCTTTGTGGTTGAGCTGACTCCGCACTGAGGCCATTTCTATCTAATGCCATCCTCAGAGGTCTAGGTATTTTTTGTTAGAGAAGGTGATATGCCTTCTCCTCAGTAAGATTCGGTTACAGCTCTTTATAATCCAAAAAGAATGTAGACTAAATTAGCTTTTTAAATGCCTACCCTCCGACAGTAATTATTTTAGTCCAGAACAATCCTAAAATTCTTTTCCTTTTCTATGCACATGTCCTTCTTCAGTCTCCTGCCGTGAACACCCTGTCCCCAGGGCTCTTCGGGCTTGTTTTTGTCTTGTCACTCTGATCCCTGTTTAAAGATCACTTCTTCAGCAAGACCTTCCCTTTCACCCAGTGTAAACATCACCACAGCCCCCCCAGAACCATGTTAACCTGTTTTATGTCTTTCATAGCACTTATTATTAAATGGATTATCTTGTTTATTACTTGTTCGTTGTGTTTATTATCTGTCCCCTGCAATGGAACATAAGTTCATGGGACAGGGATTTTGTTGATCTTTGAGATACGGTGATCTCTATAACTATGCCCAGAACTGTTCCTGACAGATACATAAGAGATGATCAATAGATATGTGTTGCATTAATAAATATTAGCTTAAGGCAGGTAAAGGAAGCCAGAATCAAGTTGGACGGAGGACTTGCTATAGGCCTACCACCTCTGGGCTGTGACCCCGGAGTCTGGTTAGGACTGGGGACAAGGGTAAGGGGAGAGCTGGAGAGAGGGAGCTTAGGCTCTGCTGTGAGGATCAGGCCACAGCGCGGAGACATTTGGAGGTGGCTCTTGAGGAGACATAACACCAACCCATACCAGGTGGATCACTTCACACTCACCACACGTATATATTCCAAAATGCCCACACCCAGAGTCTCCAATACTAGGGGAACCGTCCCTCCCATTTCTTGTGAGCGGGCGTGTGCACATACACAAACGCATGACTGTTGGGAGGCTGGTGGGTACAGGCAGCAGAGACAACCACAAATAAGTCTTCGCATGCAGAGTGCTGAGTTCAGCTTCTCCCTGGACTGGCCGAGAAGAGGAGAAGCCAGATGTTAGGCAGCCCCTAGTCCAAATCCAGCCTGCAAGCGTGTTTGATTTGGCCCACAATATGTTTTTGTTTTTTTTTTAAATTGTGCCAACATTTAAATTGAGGAGGTTTTACATAAAAATATGGATTTCTAGGTTATTTTGACAAACGGGAAGGCCGGACACACTGAACCTGCGTTCTCACGCATCACGCTTGGCAGGAGCAGAGGAGCACGGACAGCCTGGGCTGGGCGCCCTCTCCTGGACCGCGTCCCTGCTGCGGCATTTAACTCACCGCGCTCCTTCCGCTCACCTGCCTTCTCTTCGCGGGTATCCGTCAGAGTATCATCAGGCTGCTATAACAAAATACCACAGGCTGGGTAGTTTATAAACAACAGACGTTTATTTCTCCCAGTCCAGGAGGCTGGACGTCTGAGTGAGATCCGGGTCCCAGCACTTTCTCCTGGGGGCCCTGTCCCAGTCCCAGGGCTTCTTGGTGTCCTCCCATGGTGGATAGGGGCAAGTTTGCTCTCCGGGGCTGCTTTTTAAAAGAATTCATTACTTCTTAAAGTATGGTTGACATATAATATGATATTCATATCAAGTGTACAACATAGTGATTTGACATTTACATACCATACGATGTGATCACCCCAATAAGTCTAGTAACCGACCACCTGTCACCATACAAAGATATTATATTATTGACTACTTTCCCTGTGCTGTACGTTATATCCCGTGACTTACTTATTATATAACTGAAAGTTTGTACCTGATTCCCCTTCACCTTTTTTTGTCTAGCACCTACTTCCCCCCCTCCCCCATTCCCCTATGGCAACCATCAATTTGTTCTCTGTATCTATGAATCTGTTTCTGAGTTGGTTTTTTTTTTATTTGTTCATTTGTTTTGTTTTTAGATTCCACATATAAATGAAATCATACCCCTATGTTTATTACAGCATTATTTACAATAGCCAAGTTATATAAGCAACCTAGGTGCCCATGGACAGATGAATAAAGAAGAGGTGGTATATATAATGGAATGTCACTGGTCCATAAAGAAGAATGGAATATTACCATTTGGGACAACATGGATGGACCCAGGTGGCATTATGCTAAATGAAATAAGTAAGACAGAGAAAGACAAATACTGAATGGAGCCCCTTTTATAAACTCCTTAACCCCATTCCTGAGGGCTCCACACTCCTGACCTAATCACCGCCCAAAGGCCCCACCCCCTAACCCCGTCACCCCGGGCATTAGGATTTGAGCATATGACTTTTGGGGGACACAAACATTCATAGCATGGCAGTGTTTGAATTTGCAATCTCTAGCATAGTGTTTAAACCACAACGTAAATGCTCAGTAAGTTTATTATCAAAAACTGTTTTTGCGTTGGTAGAATTTGAGCATAGATCATTCACCGCCTGGGAACCTCCTAGGGCTCCTTATTGCTTGACAAGTGATGTCCACACCCCTAACCTGACAGTAGTGTGACCTATATCTAATACACTGTCATTCTCTTATAAAGGCAGAGGAGTCCCATGGTATGGGCTTTTAACTTAGAGAAACAGCCCTGTGAGCTTGGGAGAGGGAGAAGTGAGAGAAACAGAGAAACTCAGAAAGAGAGAGACAGCGAGAAGGAGATCAACTTGAATAATTCAAGCCATTCTCCTCCCCGCACCCGTTCTACCCGTTGAACATGTGCCCAATGGCACTGAGTACAGTTAAGCCTGAAACAATTAACATGTAACACAATTTATGTAGAATGAAGTGTGCATGATTTTGGTTCCCTTACCACTAACAATGAATGAAATACATTGTTGAGATGGTCGGGCTAACTGGGTTTCACAGATGCCCTTGAGGAAAAACTAAAGAATAATTAAAGAGCAAAGGGAAACACTAGCTGACAAAGAGAGAGAACTGATAAAATTTATCTACAGTTTGTATTGTGTAAACAAAGTCACGTGCCCTCCTGTAACTGACTATACTCTTTTCTCTATGTATACCTTTGTTTCATTCCTCCTCCTGTTGGACTTGGAATTATATTTCAAAACTGAAATCTATCTGTATCTTAATTTAATAACTGAGAGTTTAAAACAGGCCTTCATTCTGAAGAGGTGAAACAGGTTATATATTTTAACTTTTTCGAAGTAACTCACCCGGGCGATCGGGACCCACTCTGACTCTTACAGGAGCACCCCATACTGGGGCAGCCCTTTTTCGTACTCCATCCCTGCAAAACGAATGAACTCCTGAGTCCTGTGTTAAAGAATTCTCGAAAAATCAATAGGTAAGAAACACCATCAAGATACACTGGCTTTAACTCTTATTTTAAAATTGTAAATCTTTTTGTGTGACTCTGAAAGCTAAGCTAAAGAAGAAATATTCTTTGTAATAATAATAATGGCTAACATTTATTGATTTTTTACTGTGTGCTAGGTGCTGTTCTATTTTAGATATATTAATGCATTGGGTTTTTATAACGCCCCTATGAGCTGAGCTCTATTCTTTTACCCAGTTTATGAAGGACGAAGCTAAAGCAAAGAAGGGTTAAATGATTCGGCCAAGGTCACAAAGCTAGTTAAGTGGTGGAACTGGGATTTGAAAATTGGAAAAGCAGGCATTTTGCCGTGGAGCCAGGCTCTTCATCACTTCATTCTCGTACCTTAGCAAATGCTATAAATTTTAAGTGTAAAATTGGAATCATGAAGAGATGTCTGGGGTCCCAATGCCTCCAACCCTGTTAGTGAGGGATCCTCACAGTGTTTTTGGGAGCTTGAGTCCTTGTCAATCAACGGGGCTGGCATTTGGAAATGCTGGGCTGGCATTTGGAAATGCTGGGATTTCAGTTGGTGGACACACATCTTTGAAGAAAACCTTGTTTCTGTTATTGTCGATAACTGATTTTTTATCACTCACCCAAACTACAATGGAAATGTTAGAACTGCTTGTATTTCTGCTTGTTTCCCAGGAATGTCAACTACATCACGTCTTGGCTGAGCATTGTCGGGCCAGTTGTTGGGCTGAATCTACCTCTGAGTTACGCCGCAGCATCCTCTCAGGATGAATGAAATGTCGATCTTCAAGGTGAAAAGGAAAGGCTGGACTGAATGTTTTGCTATTACAAAAGCCCTGGAGTCTCTGTTACACTTAGATGTGTTGCCCTTGCTGGCCCCACAATATATTAAGTTTGCTTTCATGTTTAATAGACTGATTGCTGACTTGTTAAAATTTTCCAACCAACCAGTACCCAATTATTTAGGAAGCATTTACTTTGCTATAAGTGACACTCATACAACAAAGAACTGGGTGGTTTTATTTTAGAATTGATATCCTTGAAATAAGTCTTTACTGCTCAGTAAACCTTCTTTTATTCTCCTGGATTGTGTTTTGCTCTTGTTTTTCAGAGTCTTCTATTGAGCCAGGGAGCTTAGAAATGGCAGCATGAAGAACGCTGAAAGTTTCTGTGTCTGACGCTTGTTTTAACAGGGCTGGTGCTGTGAATTTTCAGCTCACCAAGATTCTGACATGGATTTTTTTTTCCCCTTGGAAGCAAATGTCTGCAGCACCTGATAAACTGTGTATTTAGAAGGAATAACTCAAAGACACAAATCGATATACATAGCAAAAAATGACTCTAACTCAATAAAGGAAATACTGACATCATTAGGGCATTTTCAAGTCATTCTTTCATTTCTTTGAGACTTGGGTTCTTCATCTTTAGTGTAAGAATAATAAGCTGGCTTAATAGCGTTGCTGTGAGACCACACAAAATCATTAATACATGATAAAATATTGTAAAGTATTATATAAACATTCATTAAGTGGTCACCTCTCTTATATTTGATTGTTTTTCACCCAGTCTGTCAATAAGTTTATTAGCTAGGAAAGTATTAAGATGAACCTAATCTGGAAGAATGGTTGGGAGTTACTTGTTTCGTCTTTCATTCTAACTTGATAGGAGCTGAAGCTGAGAGAAAAATGCAGTTGGCTCTTTAGAGCATCTAGTTCAGTGTCTCTTTCTGAGGGATGCACTTTAGAATCACTGAGGCCCTTTTACAAGTACCAGCACAGGTGCCATCTTCTGAAACAGCCCTTCTGGGGGGAGTCTGATGCACAGGCTTTGGGGGAACCTCTGGTCTGGATATGCTTTGAGTGTGGCATTTATTTTACTGTTTTGGTCTCCCAACGGGCCCTCTCAGATTCTTTGTATAGCTCTGAAGAGTTGGGCTGACTTCCTCACGTGTGTCTGGGCCGTGGCCCAGGCCTCCAGGGCGTAAGGAACGGGGGTGTTGGATCACAAGGTGGCCCTGGGGTGAGCCTTTGGGGTGAGGGCTTATCTGCTGGCAAATGGAGAGAACAGAGACAGTGCTTCCAGTCTGTTGGTTAAGGGCTGAACTCTCACAGAGGAGTGGAAGTAGAGAAGGGGTTAATGTGAACTGCTAGAAAAGCTAAAAGTAAAATTTAAAACGCTGAGCTGCACATATTCTTGCTGGAAGGAGAGCCTGCTTTCATGCTTGCTGGGCATTTTGGTATTTACCACTTAACATCTTTTCAACTTCTGCAAGGGATTTCCCCCTGCCCCCACTCTCCTTAATGTAAACACAGATTTCTCAGCAAATTGTTTCTCAAGCCATGTCATTTCTGGGGTAAAAAAAAAAAAAATACACACACACACACGCATGCACACACATAGAATACTGTGTCATCTGGATTATGTGTTTGTCTGGAGATATTAGTTATTTTTTACTAACAGATTCTGAAGTAATAGTAGTCTATCAGTTTGGGGCCAGTGTGTATTTTTTTTTTTTTATGTTAAAAAATTTTTTTTCTCTTATTGATGTAGACCTGAAAATTTGTGAGTGGCAGAAACAAGTTCTGACGTGCTCCTGTGAGTTGTGGGGACCTCCCTCCCCAGACAGATCCCTCTCCTGAGCCAGCTCTGTTTCTTTTCAGATTGTTTTTCAGTTAAAAAAACCTTAATTTTTGGTTACTAAAAATTTTCATTTTTAATAAAGCAGTTGTGTAACAGACTGTCATCCCAACAGTTATAAAACATGGGAAAGAATTTGTTTAGTCAAAGTAACAGTCCTTTCTCTGGAATATGAGGATTTTTTTCCTCTGGGTTTCCTCTCTCCCTAACACAACACAAAGCCCCTTCAGTCTGAAATAAGGCTAGTCAGAGCTGCCACCAGCCAACCTCCTAAATTCTGCTTTTCGTGTGGCCGTGGAAAAATTGCTTTCCTTCTTTGGTTCTCAGTTTCCTTATTTGCAAAACGAGGATGTTTAGCTGTGTGATCTGTGAGGCCCACTCCAACTCTTGGGTTTGTGAAACGGAGAAATCTAGAGAAATACACTGTGATTCTGGTTTAGCTGCTTGCTGTGTGACTCAGGCCAATTTTCTTAACCTCCTTCAGTCTTTTACCATTTCTATCCAAAAAGCCTACACTATCTATCCCGCCTACCTAGCAAGGGCGTAGGGAAGATCAAAACAATAAGTAAATCTGGGGGCGCTTCACAAGCTGCACGGGGCGCAAGGGGGATATGAGGTCGCGGGCCCTGCTCCTGTGGGGACGCCTGCACACCTGCCTCTTCCCACCTCATTTCAGGCCTGACTCCTGCCCAGCGCAAACGCCCCGATCAGGCAGGTCTTCACTGCCTACATCCTATTCTGACCCTTGCTTATGCTCGTTCCCACCTGGGAATGCTTCCTTCCCTGCCCCTCTACCCAGTCCTCCCCCTCGCCTCTATGATTCCCTCTCTCAAACAGCCGTCACTGCCCAGCACAGGCCCCACCGGGTGAGCTCAGTCTGTGTTACTTACTGTGCTTACTAGCATTTAATTCTCTCCCTTCCACTCTGATTTCTTTCCCGCCTTAACTGCAGGTAGTAAGTGACTTAGGGTGATAACCCACTTTCGGGGCATGTTCTAAGGTGGCACGGGCAGAAGAGTTGCTGTTTGTCACTCATTAGTGACTCAGGGAAGGCTGGGTCTGGGGATTTGTGTGGGTGATCAGTTGGTTGAGCGACCAGTGGAAGGGCCAGAGTCTGTGTTGCTCATCGGGTCCTAGCCTACAAGCTGGAGATTAAAAGTACAAGACTAACCGCCCCTCCAAGGAAAATGTATTAAAATAAAGAAAAAAAGAAATCAAAACCTCCAAGATTGGTATAGTTTTTGTTCATACTCTAAAGATGTTAGGGAATGAGGATCTGCTTGGTAAAAGGCAGCTCTTTACAAAATTCGGGGAGCTGACGTATTCCAGTGAGTCGGGGTTTATTTAGAATTAAAATTTGAAAATAAGAATATGCCAATGTTCACTTCAACAGAAACGTACTAACTCCCTCTTACGGCTCGAGCCCCAGGCTAGGTGCCAGGGACAGTGAAGAGAAAGCCATGGCCCTGGCTCATGAGAGGGCCCCGGGCCAGGGGAGAAGGCAGCAGACCAGCGGAAGTTCCAGGGACAGGGAGACGCATACTCTGGCAGAGGCGTGGGAAGCAAGCGTGAGGGGGTGTTCGCAGCAGAACATGATGGAGCCACAGCAAGAATGGGGAGAGCCCTTGAAGGAGCACGGCAGGGGCTGGGGGGACGTGGTGAGGCGTGTGGCCCGCTAGCAGGCCTGGGGTGGGGTCGGGAGGAGTCTTTCTTGCCACACCAAAAATTTATATGTGGCCTAAAAACCACAAAGAGCGGCTGAGGGAATGTGCAAGTAAAGGAGTTAAAGTGATCACATTTGCAAGTTAGAAAGGACGTGTATTTTTTAAATGACTACTGCACATAACCTAGGACACATGTACTGCGTCAGTTTTTTCACCAGCAGGTATGCCCACTGGCTTTAGAAGCTGCAAGAGTGCAGAAAGGGCTGGGAGTCTGCCAGGGACACTTTTCAGTTTTGCCTGAAGCTGTCCAAAACAAAACCTGCTGGTGTCCTTAAAGGCCCGAATTCTGGCTCAGTGATTTACCCCGGGCAAGTGACTGTACTCTCCGAGCCTCTGTTTCTTAATGTATTAAATGGAAGGAAGTGTATTAGATGAAGTGAAATCAATTTATTGGTTTACGACCAGTATTTTTTTTTTTTTATGAAAGAGAATATGTCTAGGAAAAACGCTCCCCGTGTTTCTCCTTTACTCTCACAATACTACCAAACTTACAACACTTCTGACACCAGATGTGTGGGTTTTCCAAACATCAAACAGTTCTGTAATACCAGCTAAGTGTCCTGCAATACAATTCTGATCATCAGTTCTGATACTGTCTACCTAGAGTGAGCTTCGGATCTTGCTTAAGAGTTCAATTCCCAATTCCCACAAGACTGCTCCCATTTAAGACTCCAGTCTCAAGTCCCAGGTTGTCACCTGTATTTTTAACCAGCCATGTCTCCCTCCTTGGGTTCAATAATTTGCTGGAATGGCTTATAGTACCCGGGGAAACACTTCTGTCTACCAGTTTATTATGGAATAAAGAATATGATAGCCCTAGCTGGCATGGCTCAATGGATTGAGTGCCGGCCTCTGAACTGAAAGGTCGCCAGCTCCCTTCCCAGTCAGAGCACATGCTTGGGCTGCCCGCCAGGTCCCTAGTTGGGGGAGGGGTGTGAGAGTCAACTGATCAATGTAGTTTTCACACATTGATGTTTCTCTCCCTCTCTTCTCCCCTCCCCTCTCTCTGAAAGTAAATAAATAAAAACTTTAAAGAAAAGAATATGATAAATAGGAAGATGAAGATTGTATATATGAAAAGGCCCAGAGGGGTTCCCAGCGCAGGAGCTTCTGTCCCCGGGGCGTGGGGGTGTGTCACCAACCCGGCGCGCAGATGTGTCCGCCATCCTGGAAGCTCTCTGAACATTGTGCTTTGGGAGTTTTTATGGAGGCTTTCTCACATAGCATGATTGATTGTTTACTCTGCTTCTATTCCTGGCCCCTTCCCAAATGATGGGGAATGGATTATAAATTCCAAACTTCTCATCAGAGCTTGGTCTTTCTGGTGACCAGCCCCCATCCTGCAACTATTCAGGAGCCCACCAAGACTTGCCTCATTAGAATAAGTGATGTTCCTATCACCCAGGAAATTCCAAGGGTTTTAGGAGCTCTGTGCCAGGAACTGGGGGATCAGATAAACATATCTATTTTCTGCTATTTTACAAATATATAGGGAGAAGTGCATTGCGCATATATAAGGATATTATTGTTTTGTGAAGCTTTGGTTTCAACATCATGCATGTGTGTGTGCATGTGTGTATATGCACACACACATGCATGATCCAGGCTCTTTCTGCTTATTAATAGAGAACTGACTAAATAAAATGTGGTTCTGTATAGCAATTATAGGGAATGAATTCAGTCCCGTGTATCAAAATAGACAGTTCTCAAAAATAGATTGTGCGTGTGCTAGGTTGTGATGAAATTGTATTTCTAACTCCAGAGGACGTTCAGAGATTTGAAAAGTAATAGAAAAATAAGCTATTTTCCAATTCTAAGACCCTCTGATTTCCTCCTTATATTGCTGACCCAGTAGGTTGTTGAAGGTTGTCCTAGAAGAATATAATAAGCATTTAATTACTATTATGCACATGGCATTGGGCTACTTTAATATGTACATAGGTTCCTGTAGCTACTCCTCTGGATATTTATAGGGCTTGCCTGTAAAAGTGCTTTCACGTCTTTATTCTTGAATTTGGTCGTATCCCTTCAAGCGTAATATAAAGCCCTTGCTTTTATTCTACTTTTGTGTTGTCAATAGCGCCACCTAGTGGTATCATTGCCCTATTGCAGGTACCCTGTATTCGAGAGCGTTAGAGCCGAAAGTGATTTTGGAGATCAAGTCCCATTCTGTAATTTATTTTTTAAAAACCGGAAACCCACATGTATTCATTTATTCCTTCATTCATTAACTTTAAATAAGAGTAAATAAAACCTATGACTTTTTGATGATTGCTTGGATTATTCTGAAGCTCTTCAAATACCCAGAAATCACGGTTAAAACAGTGAGGAAGAAATTTAACAAAGCATGCCCTGATAGGTTGGCGGGAAATCATAGTCCAGCATACATACAGCCTTTGATGCATTGTTATGTACACGTGTATGCCAGATCTTCAGGGTTTAGCATGGAGCCTGGCGCTTTGTAGTGCTCCGTAAATCTCACGGAGTATTTGTGCGGGGGATGATCACTGAGCCCAGAGAAGGCTGCCATAACCTCCTTCCTGCAGGCGCCAGGGACTGGACCTGCTTTCCTCCTTCGGGAACTGTCACCTTTGAGATTTCTTTCCCCTGACACCCAACACAGAACGGGATGTGGTCTACTCAGCCCCCTCCTTTAATAGGTTCAGAAAGAGACAACCAACATCCAGGCTTCTTCTGCTTATTAATAGAGAACTGACTAAATAAAATGTGGTTCTGTATAGCAATGAAAGGAAATGAATTCAATCCCATGTATCAAAATAGACAGTTCTCAATAATAGATTGTTGAGTTAAAACAGAAAAATAACTAGATGCTAATGATGCACTCAACAGTCATTTGTATCAAAAATACACCAGTGTCACACGTTTTCTATCGCGCGTATATACTATATGTAAAAACAAACATGGTCTGGAAGGACAGAGGGCAAACTTGGAAGGGAGGTTAGTTACTAGGAGGGTGCAGAGTGGGAACTTGGACTGGAAGTAATCGAAGATGACTTTGGCTCTTTTTAAAATGCTCCACTTATCTATCGACTGCGGAACTACAAGTTCATTTTTGTAAAGGATTATAGTCCTCATAGATAATATGGAAACCACAAAAACATTTGAAGGAGAAAATTTAAAAATTGCTTAAGCATATATCACCTAGGGAAAACTGCAGTTAAGATGTTGATCTATGTCCTGGCACTAGTTTCAATACATTTAATTAGGAACACTCTGTATTTGGTTTTACATCCCGATTTTTCCACTTAACATTACATTTGGAACATTTTCTCATGTCATTTAGTGTTCCTTGAAAAAAGACTAAATGACTAGTTTTTATTCTATATAAAAATATATCAAAGAACTCTACTATCACAGGGGTTTTAGGTGATTTCTAATTCTTCACTGTCCATTTAACATCCATTCATTGAGCACTTACTTCCTGCACTGTCAGGACCTGTGCTAGGGATATAGTTAGTGGTCAGCAGGGCAGACAAAGCCCCTTCTTCAAAGAGATTTCAGAATGTAATGCAGTGAGAAATGTGTGCAGAAGCGGTTGCTACCTTTTGTTTCTTTTGGCATACTGTCATTAAGGGAATGAACAAATCAAAAGTTACAGAGTGTCTTATGACTTTTGATGTTGCTTAATTGTGTACCAGTAAGGCTATACCAATTTACGTTCCCACTAACAGCCTGTTTTACCATTTCCTACATTATTTGAAAATAATTTTCCTGTACTTTGCTTTTATTATTAAATCAAACATTTTTCTCTTCTTGTCTTGCCAAAATACGCATGCATTCTCCGCTTTGTTTCTTTCCCATGTTCTCTCTCTCTCTGTGCGGCTGGGTTATTTTCCCAGCTTCTCTACTGTCCGCTCGATTGCCCATGTTTCTGTTCTGCTCCGTCGGAGCTGGTTGTCTGAGTGCTGGTTCTGGTACAACCAGAAGCATGGAGTTAAATAATTAGGAAGTTATGTACTTTAAAAGAATTATCATGGAAAATTTCATACCTACCCAGAAGTAAAGAATCCAATGAATCCTCACATACTTAAAATCAGAATCAGCAATGACCACAATTATTGCCACGTTTGCTTCATTGAACCCCCTCTTTGTTCTTTATATTTATTTGATCAAACATTTTAAGATAGCATCCATTATGTCATTTGTTTTTACAGGTGTATTCTGAATATTTTTTATTTGATGTATCCTGTCCTTTTACTCCATTCTTAGATGGTAACAAGTCTTTGAGTTTTTATCCTCTGCTTTTACTCCTGAGGGGGAGGCTTCATACCCTCTTCCTGACCCTGCCTTGGCCAGTGACACCAGCGAGCGTCTCTCGCGTGGCCCACTGTCCCATACTAGATGGGCCAGTGCCATCTCGGTGGAACGTGAGATGTGCATTTGCAGTCTCTGGGGACTGGATCCTCACCACACTGTGGACATTTCATGAGCGGTGTCAAACCACACACAACTTCTCAAGACTGTGAGCTGTGATTAACATGGAAACTTATGTAACGTGACTAAATCTACTCACTGTTATACAGATTTAAACAGTAAGTAGTTTCTTGAAAAGGAACCCCTTTGAAAATCTAAAGAATGCGTAGAACCCATTTTCAGAGAAGTGTATGTGTGTATGTGTGTGCATACACGTTTCTAACACACACATGCACACAGTCCCCAACTTACGATGGCTTGAGGCTGATTTTTTTGACATTATGATGGTGTAAAAGTGATACACATTCCATGGAAACTGTACTTCAAATTTAGGGTTGTGATCTTTTCCCAGGCTGGCGATGTGCGGCACGGTGCCCTCTCATGAGGGCAGGCAGCAGGAGCAAACCGCAGCCCCCAGTGGGGCAGGCGCTCCAGAGGGTTAAAGAACTGGTACTCTACAGTGTGCTGTGCTGTCAGCATTTTTTCAGTATTGAGTTTTGTGTTTTCACATCCCATGATGTCTACAAAATGCCTGTCTGCGTCTCTCCTGCTCCTGGGGAAAAGAAGAGGAAAGGCGGTTGCTCTTGAGATGAAACTCAAGATCATTGCCTAACTGAAAGCTAATGTAAGTGCTCTGAGCACATTTAAGGTAGCCTAAGCTAAGGAAGCTATGATCTTTATTATGTTTAGGTGTATTGAGTGCATTTTCAACTTATCAGGACATAACTCCATCATGAGTTGAGGGGTGTGTGTGTGTGTGTGTGTGTGTGTGTGAGCATATCACAGAGAATTCTGCAGTTTCAGGGGGTTCCTAGACCCTTCAAAATCTGTGGTACAATTCCTAGACCAAGAATCTAGAACCCTGATCAATAAATCCTGGTCACAATGGCTGTCTTGTATTACACACGAGGTGCACACATCATGCACCATGGGCAGGAGAAAAAGGGGTGTAGTGACAGGGTCAAAACTACCTAATTGTAAACCTAAGAGAGTGTGTAAAATACAGAATGAACAAGGCCGACTGTTGCGTACTAGAATCACAGGCCTGGGGGATACTGGGAACCTACTAGGAACCTAAGGAGGGGAGAGTGGTCTAGCCTGCAAAACGCACAAGACAGAGCGCCTGAAGCTGTCACACTGTACAGGAAAAAAATCTTATCATACTCTGGATAAATAAATTCTCAAAGCTGTTTGCAGGGGGAAGGTATGACAAAACTATTTCCTATCACTCTAAAGCAGGTGTTAATGGACAAGACATGTTTCAACAAGTAACTTTTCTCTCAACTGTTCTTAGCTGTTACTGAAATGAGAAATTATGCAGCTTACTTTACCCACATGGTACACATTTAAACATTAGCTGGATGCTAGAAGAAGTGAGAAAATATTATAATATATTCATTAGCTTTTAGACTTACTTGAAAATGTGGATATGCTCGTTTGTCTATAGTTTTAACCCAGCCAAGTAACATGACTCCTTGTTCTGTTTTCTCCATTTATTTTATTTTTTTCTATTTCTAATTAACAAGAGGCACAGAGGTTTTAGAAAGCTAGACTTAAACAAGAACTCCCACTCTGTGAGCAGACTACTCCGAACAGAATTTATGCCATTAGTCACTTTTACCACAAATAATCAGGGAGGCCTCAGGCCAGGGCCTGCAGAGGAAGCTGGTACTTCTCTGACTGGAAGATCTGAAGGGGGCCCGAGGCCACGGCTTTCTGGCTTTCTCCCCTCTCCTGAGGGAGAAGAGCCCCCTGGCATCGTAGCATGTTTGAGAGCTTCGGTCATCAGAGGAGAGTAGGTTAAGGGCAGGTCTTTTGATGGCGCTCAGCATGCCTGGCTGACATTCTGAGGGCTGTGTGTGAGTGGCTCCCTCATTTTTGAAGACACACACCACATATTGAAGGCTGAAGGGACAGTCCTCATGAGGTGTCAACTGCCTGTGTGCATATTTGGAAATATTGGTTATCTGTCACTCATGGGCCCTTCAAATGTGTCACTTTAAAAACAATTTTCCCCATGGGACAATTTATGCTTAAAAGCAATCGTTAAAGGTGTCAGTGCTTTACTCTGGAACTCCTGTGGTGACATTACTATGACAATAATGTTTAATATCTATTTTACTTCTACCTTTCTCTACTGACAAACGTAAGAGCACTGTACCAAATAACATGGGCAGGGATGGTGCTGGGAGCTAAGGACGCTCAGTGCGACCTGCCAAGACTGTCTCCTAAAAGCAGGGTCATAAAACATGTGAGTTAACACTTGAATGATCCGTTTAAACAGATTTTATGGGTTAAAATAAAGATTATACAAGTAACTGTTAGTGAAAATTTTATTGTGATATGGTCATTTAAGACACTGGTCTCCTTTCTTGATTTTGTGCAAAACCAATAAACACTAGGTACTTTGACAACCTTAAAATAGACTCCGGAAATGTTATCCATGGCGTGACCACTATGACCGAATCCTGCCACCAGACACTTTCCTCAAACGACACAGGAAATTCATATATACAAAGATACGCATTCCTATTTGCATGGCTTTTAAATTAGAACTGGGTCTCTCAGCTCTATCAAAAAATAAAAGGAAAAATCCCCATATTTTTGAGGCATTGTGTATTTCCCTTACAGAGTTAAAATTTTTTTTTCAGAATATCACTAAGAGGAGCGTTTCAATATCTCTGTATAAACACTGAGAAAATTTATTAATCATACTATACTACCTTCTTCCCTTCAAAAGGCACAAAACAAAAACACTTACCAAATGCCCAGCATTGACTTGTACCTTCACTGGCGAAGGAGCTCCCTGATGTGAGTGAGGCAGTGTGTGGTTTGGCAGTGGGCTGGGTCCCCTACAGAAGGTTCATTTAGAGGACAGACTACTGGTCTGATTTTAGCTGTGCTAATTACTCTGGGCAAATTATTTAGAAAGTACTCAAGAATGGCCATTTTTGGACTCCTTCTAAGATGAGGTGGCTGGATAAGGTCGGTAGTGTGCTGATCGTCGCTCTTCCCTGACTCCATCCCCGTCACCACCCTCCCGTACTTGGGGAAAGCAAGGAGGTGACTACCTGAGGATGACCTGAGAGCCAAAATGACCGATTTTTCTTGAAATACCCTGGAGGATTGGGAGAATTCATAATCTAACAGCTGCCATAGGGAATTCTGATGTTCCCTCAATTTGGGAACCGCTGGACTGAGTAATCTCCAGATTCTTTCTGCTCTATCAATTTCTAATTTGTTTGGGCTTTGCTAGGCAAATATGAGAGGCAGCAAATTAAATAACTACTTGTTTACAATTTTTAAAAAACTTTTAAATTTATAAATAATTTAAGAAGTTGCAAAAATAGTTTGTATATAACCTTCACCCAGCTTTCCCAAAGACGTTCATCTTCGACAACCGGAGCATATTTACAAAACCAGGAAATTGACATTGGTGCAACGCTATTAACTAAACTACAGACCTTCCTTGTATTTCACCGGCTTTTATATTCACTCTTCTGGCACATGGCACTGTGACGTTCCATCACAAGCACGGACTTGTGTATGCGCCGCCACAATCTGGACTCGGACTCTTGTCACCACGAAGCAGCTCCCTCGTGCTACCCTTTTATGGTTTGACCTTACCCCCATCCTCAGTCCCTGGCAACTAGTGATCTGGTCCCTATTGTATTTTTATCATTTTGAGGTTTTATTTAAATGAAATAATGCAGGAAGTATATAATCTTTTCAGATTGGCTTTTTGTATTTAGCATAATACCACCGAGATTGATAGAAGTTGTTATATGCAACAGTAGTGCCTTCTTTGACTGAGTAGTATTTCTTTTATGGATGTACCAGTTTATCATTTCTTGGCTATCCCAAATAAAGCTGTCATGAATGTGCATGTACAGGGTTTTGTGTGAGCAGATATTTCATTTCTGTATGGTAACTAGTGCAATTACTGGATCACACGTTTAACTTCACAGGGAACTGTCAACACTTTTCCCGAGTGACTATGCCATTTTGTATTCCCACAGTGTAAGATCCAGTTGCTCCAGTCTCTCTAGTACTTGCTATTGTCGGTATCTTTTATTCTATCTATTCTGATGCATGTATACTTATATATCCTTATGATTTTAATTTGTATTTTCCTAATGATACTGATGTCTTCATGTTTGTCCTCTTTGGTGAACTATCTATTCATTTGCTCATTTTGTAACGGGATTGTTTTCCTACTTTAAAGACTAGAGTCCTTTATGTATTTTGGATATAAGTCCTTTGTTAGATGTGATTTGCAAGTATTTCTCCCAGTCCATGGTTTGTCTTTTCATCCTTTTACCAAGATCTTTCACAGAGAAAGCTTTAAATGAAGTCCAATTTACTTTTTTTTTTTTTTGGAGTGTGCTTTTGGTGTGATGTCTAAGATCCCTGCACCTAACCCCATGAAGTCATGTTTTTTCCTGCAAGTTCTATAGCTTTGTATTTTATATTCACATATATAGTACATTTGAGTTAATTTTTGTATAAGTTCTGAGATTTTGAGGTCCACTTTTTTGCAAATCCAAGTCCAATTTATTGAAGACCACCTTCTTCCATTGAATTGTTTTTGTATCACCAAAAATCAGTTGGTCATACTTGTGTGTCTATGCACTCTCTTATTAATCTGTCCCTTAATACCACACCCTCTGGATTACTGTAGCTACAAATTGTCTTAAAAACAAAGTTTGTGATTTCTCCATCTTTATTCTTCACTTTCCATATTATTTTAGCTATTCTAGTTCCTTTGCCTTTTCATTTAAACTTTAAAATTAGCATTTGTTTCTAACTAAAAAAGCTGCTGCGATTTTGCTTAAATTTTACACCCAAAGCAAGTGACCCATTTTTCTCACCTAAGAGCCGGCTGGGTCTAGCCAGGGGTAACCCAGCGCCAGCACACCTCGTGCTGGATCCCAGCTGGGCATGGGTCCACGTGCAGGTTACAAGGTGATGGGTGAGTTGGGGCTGAGGTGGGAGGAAAGCACTGGGTAGAAGGAATCAAGGTCAGCTTCAAGCACTTTGGGTCTGTAGTGCCTGGCGTGGCATTGTGGGCTACTGTCTGTCACTTAGCCATAGGACACGGGTTGTTGGGTACACCTGGGAGAGAAGTAGGAAACATTGTTGCACGGTGTCATACTTCCTTCTAGGGATGTTTCTTGACAGGTTTGGCTGAGGTCTCAGCCCTGCAGAGAACTCTAAAGGTTGCCTCCCCCTCCCCCACCAGGCCAGACCTTCCTCCTCCAGTGGGGCCTGTGAGCTTACCGGAATTGCCCAAACTTGGCCCCTACGTGTGGCCCTCCCACGCCTTTTCTGGTATAGGGGATCAAGGCCTGGCGATCTTCAGGGTTGGGTCAGTGATGCCAATCCAAAAGCATCTGGCCAGCCTTTGGAAATGAATACTGTCTGCGGCTGCACACACTAGGAGGTGCTGGGATGGAAACTAGACAGCCAGTCTAATTACCCTTTTTAAGAATAATGAATTAACATGGTGTTCATAAATTTACACAATGCTGTCAAATATTTCTGTTAAGAAGGTGTCTCTCTTCACTCTTGTTGAAAAGACAAATAAGCAATTATTTTTGACAAGGATGAACAAGTGTGAAGCGAGCAGGTGGCGGCACACTGAGCACCTCCTGAAGCCGGATGAGGAATGCAGGTTTGAGCGAATGACAGGTGAAGGCAGTCACCTGTAAGAACTCATTTGGTCTTACAGGAAATCAAAGAACATTTTCTCAAAACCATAAACCTAATACTAGGCTTTGGTCAGAAAGCAAATTAACCCAGAATTACTAATGCCACCAATAGCAGTTTTTCAAATGAGACTTAAAGCTAATGAACCTTATTTCAGATGAGATTTTGCATTTTCCTCCTATGGAAATTTTCGAACTTGTGGACAGTGAACCCCCATGTACCCAACACCAGCTTTCAGAGTTATTAAAACACAACCCGCCTTGACCATTACCACCCAATCACTTCCTTTACATTGTTCTTTGAAGGCAAAAATCTATCAGTTACTGATACACTTGGGACACAGAACACTTAATCTTTGTACACCTGGTCTTACCTTGAACAAGTTTTTCTTTCTGTGCCTCGATTTGCCTGGCATGGAGGCACGCACCTCCATGAAATCATCCAGTGCTTAAATTTTGCTATCATAATCACAGAACTTAAAACACAGATACTGACCTATATATTTGAAAAACACCAGAGCAGGGAACAACTTGAGGTTAGTATTTATCACACTGGATCCCAGGAAGATGTATTCATGGGTTCCCAAGGAGAGTCCCACTAATTTTTTAAAGCCCTCTGTAGAGGGGGAACTTTGCAATAACCCATTTTCTCTAGAGAATTCTGTATTAACTGTTTTCCCAATCTCTAAAATTGGTAAATCATAAATGATAAGACACAAAACACATTTTAGGCATATGAAAATTTATTACTACTGTGTTTTCACCATCAAAATTTATGATCTTGGTCTTTCCTTCTTGCCTTTGTATAAGGCCAGAAGAGAGACATTGGCTACTTTGACAACCTTAAAGCGAACTCCAGGAATGTCACCAACAGCATGACCTTTGCGACCAAATCCAGCAACCAGGACTTCATCATTTTCCTGGAATAAAACAGACAGTTTATTCTGCTGTCAGTGGCAATCACTAAAAATACTCATTAACAAATAAACGGGGAAACAACCTCAGGAACAGAAGCTACAACAGACTGAAACACTTACCTCAATAAAATTCAAACAACCATCATTGGGCACAAAGGCTGTGATTTTTTTGCCGTTCTTGATCAGCTGGACCCTGACGCACTTCCTAATGGCAGAATTCGGTTGTTTGGCTTCAACGCCTCTGAAACATCAATAATGTAAGAGTGAGCCGGTTTTCTGAGAAGGGATGCATTTCAGTTCATTAGGCATAAAACTTACTAGAAATTGTACTGTTTCTACCTTTTGTATCTACTCCTAAATTGCTAAACTCCAGTGATTTCCACCAAGTTTTTCCTGTCACAGACTCATTAGCACCATGGAAGAAACTGCTGGCCCCTTTACAGTTGTAATATGAAACAAAAACTAGAAATTCTGGATTTAAGTACTGCCACTATGTATGATTGGACCACATGAAATTACCATTTTGTAAAGTCAAAAACAGCGAGTACTGCAAATTCACGTGTCTCAACCTTAGCTGTAAACGTCAAAGAACTTCTCTTTACTTTTGTTTTCTCAAGTAGAAAGATGTGATTGGTTGCAAACATTAAGAAGTTCATGGGGAACAGTTCCCACACATAATGCAAAGATTTGTCCCTTCACTATTACTGTCTCCCCTCCAGACCCACCCCAATTCCTTCCAGGCTAATGTTAACAAATTAAAAACCTTGGTAACCTAACCTCTGCGCCCCCGTGTTAATCAACTTTCCAACGAATACACATTAGCTATACAAAGACCGAGAACACACACCACAACTTCCTTAAGTGTATTTATCATAGTGAAATAAACCTGAAAGTCGCAGTGAACTCTTACTTACACTTTTTCCAGCACAATTCCCTTTGCATGGGAAGCGCCTCCAAAAGGGTTGGCCTTCAGGGCTGTGCCCAAATGGGCTTTTTTGTACTGCTTATCATGCCACTTCTGATCTCGTCGGTGGCTCCGGAGCTTCCTGGCCGTACGAAGACCGCGGCACTTGCCTAGAAAAACCAAAATCAACTTAGTCCTCTCGCAAAAGCGCTCCAGTCATATTTTACATCTTGACATACGGTCCAAACCTCAGTTTCCTTCGAACCATCTAAAAGATGGGCACAAGCGCTCCAATGGGTGCATCTTCCCAGAAGCTACGCCCGTGCTCAGAAGCAGGGTGGGCCACCCACCTTCCGGCAGTTACACGAGCTCCGCGGCCTCTGAGCCGCACAGGCCCCTTCGGCTTCTGGCCATGTGCTTGTGGAGCGGCGCTTCTCCGGTCCTCCCTCACCAAACCTCCCGGTGGCGTCCTCCTCTCTGCCTGTTCCTATCCTCCCTCTCGCCCCCCTGAGGTCCCACTTACGTTTGTGATCACATTAAACCCAGCAAGCACTACTCACCCATCCTGCCGGGAACACGGGCCTGAGCGAAAGAGAGAGGAAGCGCAGGAAGGAGCCACAAGCCGCCGCGAGCAAGCCCCGCCCAGCCGAGGACCCATGCGGCTGTCCGCGCAGCTCCTGATCCGAGGCTAGAGCCTCTCAATTGGGAAAAAACAAACTTGCACCACTTTCCAGAACCTGCGATTTATTTAATTCGTGTGAAATTCAGGGGTATCTAATTTGCATTGTTTATTTCCTTTTATGTGAATGTCGGATACAGAAGGAACGCGAACTACTAATTCCAGCATTCTTTGCACGAGACCCGCTCACGGCGCGGCGCAGGCGCTCTCAGCAAATCTACAGGGGCGGGGTTTATTGACACTAGGGCGGAGGGAGGAGAAGGCGTTTGTCCCGGTGTGGATACCTGCGAGAAGCCTTTAGGCCCTTAGACTTATTGGTCGGAAAATAAGACCTCTGCGCTTGAGCAGCTCCTCACAAGCAGCATGGTAAATTAGTGAAGCAATGTGATGTACTAATTAAAAACACAAAGTTTGGAGGTAGACCAGGCTCCAAACTCCAAAGCTGCCATTTGCTGGTTGTGCGACCTTGGGCAATTCGTTTAATTAACTCTTTAAACATCATTTTCTTTTGTTGAATAAGAGTTTTCTGGGATTTTGATTTATCCCACAACTATTTTTTAAATTTTCCTCTCTCTGTGGCAGGCACTGTCCTAGGCACTGGAGATAAAACAGCTAAGGAGAGTGGAGCTTTCTCCTGTTACAAAGTTACATTCTAGGTGTGAGAAGGCAGAATACTGTATAAATATATTTTAAAATAAAAGATATTTTTACATGCGAAGTGCTATAGAGAAGATACAATTGGTTAGTTGATACTAACCAATGGTGGCTGCTCTGGGTAGGGTGGTTTAAGACAGCATCAAATGTAGATACTACATTTGAGCTGAGACCCTAAAGACTGAGAGTCATTCTGACAAGTATATGGATTAGAGCCTTCCAGGAAGAGGAATTCTCAGTAAGTAGAATGAGCTGGGGCTTTTCAAGAACTAAAGGCTCAGCGAAGAGGAGCACAGTGAATGAGGAGTGTGGTGCTAAATGAAGTCTGAGAGGTACATGGGGCCAGGTGGTACCTGGAGACCATGGTGAAGACTGGTCTCTCTTGATGTGATTGAATGCCATTGGAAAGTTTTGAGCGGTGGAGTAACAAGATAGGATTTATGTTTTTTATAAAAATCACTCTGGCTGCTATGAGAAGAAAAAAACTGTAAGCAACGAATCTGTGAGACCAGTTAGTGAGGATTGCTTGAGCTCTCAAGTGGAGGTAGTAAAAAAGTCATTAGATTAGATACACAATTTAATGGTAGAGCCAACAGGATTTACTAAGGACTGTAGTATGTGAGAGAGGAGTTAATTACAGGTTTCAACTTGTGTAATTGGGTGCCCTGTGTTATTTACTAGCTGTGAAATGGGGAGGAGCAGATTTATTTATTTATTTTCAACTTTTATATTATTGAACTTTATGCACAAAATCATTTGATTACAAATAAACATTTAATGTAAAAACAAACGTTCTTTTAAACAGATTTTTTTTACACTTATTGTACCATTCAAATGCTTTATCATCTTACGTGATTTCTTCAAACTCTTATCAAGCGTACATATAGAAAAGCACTTTTTTAATACATAGAAACAAAGGGATTTTTCAGCTTTCATTAGATGGCATAAAAAGTTTACTCAACAGAAATAATTTCATTACTATTTAGGGGAGGGAATCACCAACTTTTTTGTGCGAAGAGGAGCACAGCGTTCTTTTGGGCATTAAGAGCATAACCACTTTAGAAATGACATAAGCAAGAATTCTACACCTACATCTCCCCTAAAATAATGTTTGTTTGTTTTTACTTATATGCACAGCTTTAGCAAATTAAAGCCTGAGAGAAATGCTCAACATCCACTATCCAGAGGCATGATCAGCATTTACTGTAATATCATTTGGAGAGCTTACCAATCAAGGAGTGTGCAGTTTCCCTCTTTCCTATATCTTTAATACAAAAATCAATAACTAAGACTTTAAAACTGGATGAAAAATCACATCTACACTATTAAATAGCCTCACAGTTAAACTCATCTTAAAGACCAATCAAATAAATATTTACATTTTATAAATTTTTGAAGACACCATTAGAAAGCTTATATATACCTTCATTAAACAAAATAGGGAACTGCATCTGATGGTGATAGGATGAAATAAAAATAAATACCTGTATTTAAAGCAGCATTGTTCCTTTATAAATAAAGAATAAGAAAATTCAATTATCTTTAAGGATAATAAAATATTGAGGTGATGTTACTCCACCACAGTGCTTTTTGGAATAAAAATCTATTGGTGTTTGTTAATGTGCCAGTAATAAAACCACTCTCTGTTGGAGAAAATCCAACTGCAAACATGTGCATAAAATACATATAACACAGGGAAAATTACTCTAAACAACTCAAGTCAGCTCATTTGTATTGAATATTCTAATTGCAAAAGACATTGCAAAAAAAATATTAGAACATTTTCTGGTTTGTTTTTATAGGACATTTCTTCCCTCAAATGTGACATATTAAAAATCTCAAATTGGAAAAAAATAAATAAAATCAATCTTCATTTTAAAAAAGAAAGAGAGAAGGAACTCCTTCCTTTTGCAACAACATGGATGGCACTGGAGGTTATTATGCTGAGCGAAACAAGCCAGTTGGTGAAAGACAAGTATCATATGATCTCACCTCTAAGAGGAACCTAAAGAACAAAATAAACAAACCAGCAAAACAGAACCAGAAGCATGGCAACATGTGGCAGACTGAAAGTGACCAGAGGGGATGGGGAAGGAGGACAATATTGGAAAGAAGGGGAAGGGACTAGACAAAGAGCATGTATGGATGACCCGTGGACATGGACAACAGAGTGGGAATTGGCTGTGGGAGTGGGGGGGAGGTGAGATGGGTGGAGGAGGGCAAAGGGGAAAAAATTGAGACAATTTTAATAGAATAAACATGATTTAAATAAATAAAAAATAATTTTTTTAAATGTCAAAAAAGAATCTCAAATTTGTTCTTCCCTTGGTTTACACTCCTAATGTGGATAGTTTAATTTTCCATATGATTACCTAACTTGGGGGGAAAACAGCAAAACATTCAAGTTTAAAAAACATGGTGAGCAATGCCCTAAAATTATCCACATAAAAACAAATGGTAAGTAACCTTATAAACCAACATAACATTTCACTGTTGAATGTGAATAATTAATATCTCAAACAAACATAAGATGAAGAAGTGCTGTTTTAAAATTGTAAAAAAAATGTATGCAATGCAAAATATCTTCTGTGTTGTAATTTTTCATTTTAAATTGATTAATGATTTCAAAATCAAGGATCGAGTTTTAATTGCAAGTGGTAATGCAACATGTCACGAAAATCTTCAATTTTTAAAAAAGGGTATCACATTTGAATTTTCTGGGGAGGAGAAGATTTAGAAGGGGAAATTAAGAATTCTGTTATGTACATGTTAGACATTCAGGTAAAGGGATGTGAAGTGGGCAGGTGGATATATGCATATGGAGTTCAAGGGAGTCATCAGTGAATAGATAGCATTGAAAGCCAGGCCTCTGAGTGAGATCCCTTAGGGGATGATTGTAGGCAGAGCAGAGAAAGGTCGGAGTCCTGGGTGCTCCAATACAGTGATAAGAGAAGCAGGGGAAACAAAATAGACTCAGAAGAAGTGGCCAATACTGTACTTTAGCCAAAACCAAGTGAAGGAGCGTAAGGTAAGGACTGAGAGTTGCCTTTTGGATTTGGCAATGGGGAGATTATTGGAGACTTTGTCAAGTGGGTATCCCATTGAGTGGTGAAGACGTAAGCCTGATTGGACTGGAGTCAATAAATAATGAAAGAGAAGGAAGTATAGACAACAACTATAGACAATTTTTGCAAGGAATATTTCTGTAATGTGCCACAGAAAGGGGCTGTCTCTGGAGAGAGATGTGGAGTCAAGTTGGGTTTGTTTAAGATGGCAGATTTTATGACATTTTTGTATGCTCATGGGATTGTTCCAGGAGAGAAGAAATGGGTAATTCATTAGAGAAAGAGGATAGTTGCATAAGCAAGTCCTGAGTATGTTAGAAGGGAGCCCAAGTGGAGTAACTGACCTTAGGAATAATAACGATTTATCTATTGTGATAGAGAAGGCAGAGTATAAGGGTATAAATACAAGTAAATTGGAAGATTTGTTGATGAGATGATGTGGAACTTCTCTTTTGAGCAAAGTTATCAATGAAGAGAAAGAGTATGGAGGTGTTTGAGCAGAAAGATTAGGACGTGATGATTTCCTAACACAGATGATGAAATTGTCATCTAGGATAACAATGCTAGCATTAAATAATACTTTGTGACACGTACTATTTTAGGTGCCTTACATTTTTTAATTCATTTAATTCTCACAACACTAAAGAGTAAATACTTTTAGCATGGCTGTTTTGCTGAGGGATAGTGACTTAGTTCATTTGGGCTACTGTAGCAAATTGCCATAGACGGGTGGCTTATGAACAACAGAAATTTATTTCTCACATTTCTGCAGAATAGGAATCCAAAATCAAGGTGCTGGCAGATTCAGTGTATAGTGAGAACTCTTCCTGGTTTTTAGATGATTCTCATTTTGCTATAACCTCAAATGACAGAAAGGCCAAGGCATATCAGTTGGGTCTCTTTTTATCTTTGTGTTGTTTCTTTTTTCACATTTTATTGAGATATAATTGACATATTGGGGTATCTTTATAAGGGCACTGATCCCATTTATGAGGGCTCATGCCCCAATCACCTCCCAATGGCCTTACCCATTAATACCATCATATTAGCGATTAGGTTTTGACATATATTTTGCCTCCTACTCTAGAAGTGTGGGAAGATAAATTGACAAAAGAATGTAGGATTGTTGAGCAGTTTTGAAGGCCCATTTGAAACTAGTTGAGAAGTTACATCAATCAACATGGTTTTTTGTCTTCTTCAGGTTCATTTACTGTAGTGACTGTGTAGATATAGACAGTTGGTTTTAACAGGGATTGGGGTGGGATCTAGTCAGGTGAATGTGTTGGAAAAAGGAGAAGGGAGTTGAGAGTGATTGCACAGAAAGGCTTACAGTTAACCATGAGCCTGAAACTGGAGGAATAAAAAGCTGGGAATTGCCAGGACACTCGGAGGGCCAGGCCCCAGCAGACCTTAGAAATTTCTGTGAAGCTAAGTAAGTTAGTGCAGTATCTGTACACAGGTAGATAAAGTGACCAATGAATAGTTTAGAGAACCCAGCAAGAAACTCAAATTAATATAAAATATTATTAAATGGCAATTAGAAGTCAGATCAGTGTGTTAAGGGAGGACACGCAAACAGATGGAGCTGCACAAAAAGTGGTTGTACAATTAAACTGGATCACCATCTCAGGCAAGAACAAAAATCAACTGCAAGTGGATGGAGTGCCTCAATGCCAACAACAAATTTTAAATTCTTATTAGAAAACAAGGTTAATATCTTCTTGAACTTGGGAAAGGAAATATTTCTAAACAAGAAGAAAAAAATGAATTTGACCATGTTAAATATCCCTGTTCAATAAAAAACACCTGAAAGAAAGCAAAGAAACAAAGTTAAAAACTGAGTTGATATTCACAGGAAGTATTCCTGTAAGAGTGGGATGATTTTTTCCCTAAAAGTTTAGTAAACCATCTGTGCCTGATGTTTCTTTGTGGGAAGATAACTAGCCATAGCCTAAATCTTTATAGTAAGTACAGAACCATTCACAGAACTGTGATTTCTTCTTGAGTCAGATCTGGTTAAGTCATTTATCTAAGAGTTTGTCAATATCATCTAGGTTTTCAAAATTGTTTAATACAGCTGATATGACATTCTGTTACTCATGAATATACATATATTTATATATATTTTTGTATTTGTTGTTGGAAGGTTTTTAACTATGAATTCCATTTCTTTAGTAAATGTAGTGCTATACATGTTACTAATTTATTTTTGAGTGAATTTTGGTAATGTGTGCCTTTTAAGGAACTTGTCTCTTTTACTTGTTAAATTTATGTGCATAAAGTTATTTGTAATATTTCTTTATTATCTTTTTTAATCTGTAAAACTATAGTAATGTCTCATATTCCATTTCTGAGATAAATACATTGTGCCTTTTTTTTGTGTGTGTGTCAGCTAAAAGTTTATGTTTATTCAGCCCTTCCCTTTTTCCTTCTGGGCAGCCGGCTTACCCACTGAGCACATTTCCCTGTTTCTTCTGAGGCAGGCTTCCCTTCCCTATGGAAGGCCCAGTGCTGCCAGGATAAGCTGCTATGTCTGTCTTCCCGGGAAAGGGGTTCACAATGCATTTTGTTCCTGCACTAAGCTTTGCCCTTCATCTTGGCCTTTCACAGTAATAAAGGTGGTATTTGGGTCTCCACTTGTCTTATCCCTGGTGTTATTTCTGTTGTTTAACAATCAGGTGGGGCAGTACGGTATTATTATTTGACTTCTCTCAGAGACTCCTTATCTCCAACTGAGAAGAAAAATTGGCCTTTTTAAATTAAATCGGTTGATGAGGGGATTTAGGTTAAGGGTGATGTGGGGTCTTTGCACTGTATGGGGTAGAAGTTAGCTTTTTAGGAAGAACAGCCAAAGGTTTTAATAAGGTTGACAATTGATTTTAGAGCATTTAGAATAGTTACAAATGATTCCTACTGATTTAGCTATAAAAATTGAGGCATTAGTTGCTATGGAAATGTGACGAGTTAAAATAACAGCTTTAAGTGAGGAAGAAGAAACATTATGGTAAAACTGATGATTACATGCTCTGTATAACTACCACTGATGAATGTTGAGAGCTTCATTTTACCTGATTAAATTATTAAGCATAATTTTTCCTCCATCCAAAATGAATGGGACCTCTTATACTCTGATTCCAGCTACTTTTTGGTACAGTGATTATTTCTTCTCATATCTATTCCAAGGTGGAAATAAAGAAATATGGATGTAGTGCTATATAATCTTAGTAATATTCAGTCCTGATCTTTAAAATCTCATCATTATAATTAAACCTCTGTGTAGGATCTAGGGGGAATTAACAATGCTGTTCTTTGATGCTCCTTGTGACGTTCCTGGAAGGGAGTTATCATTTTAAAATACACATTAAGTTATTCTACAGGTTTTCTCTAATTTGGCTGAGAACCACACAAAAGAAAATAGACTTCCATTTCAGCAGGGACCATTGAGTTATAAGAAATGAAAGAGAATATTTCTCACAAGGAAAAGAAAGATACTTTTATTCAGTCAACGGAATATTAAGTTTTAGAACCTCATTCGCTGGAGAGGTTGAAGAACCTGGAAGACAAGCCGGGTCGGTGCGGTCAGTGGGTTCGGAGGGGACCCGCCGGCCTTCGGTGGTGAGGAACGGCTGGGGCTGCTCTTCCAGCCTTTGCCTCCACAGTAAAATGAAGACGCATCAGGATTATTTTTAGATTTTTTTAAATGTAATAATATGTGAATTATAATATAAAAATTTTAAACCATCTATAGAAGTAAATGTAAAAAATTTTGAGCATTTTATACTACAAGAGAGGAAAAAGAGTGAGGAAATAGAGGAAGAGAAGAAGAAAGGAAGTGAGATGTTCTGGACAGGAATAATTTTCCTCTGACTTAAACCATTACTTTTTGATCTTGTTTTTAGCAGCCATTACTCATTGGGAAAATAACCCAGATGAATGAACGTAACCAGTTTATGGATATGGTCATTTTTTAGATTATGGAATAATATGTGCATGTGCCAATGAATTTTAAAATTTACTTAGATAGGTTTGAAGTTAAAAGTTCCACATTTCTTTAGTTATTTAGCAAACAACATAAAAAAATGGATTTTTACTTAGTGTTGTACACAATTCTCTCTTTGAGACTAAGTTTGATGATTAATTTTTGTCTAAAGAATTCATTGTGGTTTTCTTATAACTGATTACTAAAAGTATACGGCAACATCAGATAACACAATGAGGTTTACTTTTTAGTGAATTTTGACCCTGATTCCTGTCTGTTGAGGTGGGGACCCTGCTGCCGCCTGGGGAGGATATTTGCGAGAGTGGTGGCAGCCTTTTCCTCCCGAGGACCCAGGTTTGTTAGGTTCTCCCTGACCCTCAAACTTTTCTTCCTAGTCCATGCCTCTACTGTTACACCAAATTTGTTATTTAGAAATTCCTTTCAATAAAGGTCCTTTTGCACTGCAGGCAGTATACTTATTTCAAGCTGTGTTAAAAACAAAAGCCAAGCTACTGGAAGAGAGCGTGGTAACTCACAGACCCCAGTGCCAGGAGATGCCCACTGACCTCATGGAGTGAAGGCCACTGGTTTGGTAGCTGAAACATCCTAAAGGTGTCCCCACTAGCAATCATTGTATGTGTTCTCATCCTTGCACATCCCTGGGATGGGAGTTTCTTGGGGGCAAGGACTGGGTGTTTTTACCTTGTATTCTGGGATCTAGCACATGAAAATCAATGTTTGTCTAATGGACAAACTTATGGAAGAACAGGCCTTCTATCACGGTTTAGCTTGAGAGCCAAGAATGTAAATATGTGGCACTAATGCGACGCATTATTCATGTTCCAAGAAGTCAAAGGAGAATCTAAAGTAAGAAACATTAACATTTAAATCAAAGGCACTTATAAGTATTTCATTTATTAACTTAGTTCTAATCAACTCAGAGGTTGATTTGATGAAAATTGGTAGAAATCATGGCAGCAATTAGGCTCTGAACTTGATAAAGAGTCTGCATTAGTCTAGATTCTCCAGAGGAAAAGAACCAACAGGAGATATTTATTTATCCATCCATCCATTAATTATAGGAATTGGCTCATGCAGTTAGAGAGGCTGAGAAGTCCCAAGATCTGCAGTCAGCAAGCTGGAGACTCAGGAGAGCTGATGGTGTAGTTCCAGTCCTAGTTTGAGTCTGCAGGCAGGAGACTGCTGTCCCGGCCCCAGGGCTGGTAGAGAAAGTCCAATCTCCCTTACTCCATCTTTTTTGTTCTATTCTGTCTTTCAGTGGGTTGGGTGAGGCCTACTCACATAGGGAAGGGCAACCTGCTTTCCTCAGTATACTGATGCAAATTACTCTCACTGAGAAGCATCCAGAAACATTCCCTGAGTAGTGTTGAGTCAAATATCTGGGCACCTCATGGCCCAGTCAAGGTGACACATATTAACCATCACAGTCATCCCCTGCCCCCAACAAGGAACAGGTACATATACTACGGTATTTTGCTAATGAACTGATATTAACTTGGGTTTTATTCTTTTGCGTTTTCAAACTATTGAATTTGATGGAATACTTGAATGAGTTGATTTTTCTAGTTATGGTTGCCTAAATGTTTAGGCTCTGGGAGTCACAACCAGGTAGGAGGAAGTGGGAATGAATTATGTGGCATTATTTTGTACCTTGTAATTGAGCACCAGCTTGGCCCAGCAGCATCTTAGCCTCTGGGTTAATTGGACACAGTCCCTGCACTGATGGAGCAGACCCTCTGGAGAAGAAATGCAATGTACATAATAAGCAACAAGAAAATAAATGTCTCCGTACAAATGGTGGTATGTGCTATGGCGAGAGTGAAAAGAATGCAGGGAACGTTTGAGGAATGTGAGGCGATACCCACAGAGGGAACAATGTGTGCAGAATCACCGGGGTGCAAACAAGTCTGGTAGGGTGTTGAGGAGCTGAGTGAAAGCCAGGGTGTCGATAGTGGCGGGGGAGGGGGGGAGGAGGGTGCGGAGAAAGGCTGGTGGGAAATGAGGCGAGGGAGACCATCAGGGGCCCTGTCGGGCAGGGCTTTGTAGGAGGAGGATGGATTTGGATTTGGAATCAGGGGTGCAAAGACCATTATAATTGATTTGAACATTTCACTAATGTGATTTTACAGTCTGAGGCTATTTGGATGAATAGAGACCATGGTCAGGCAAATGCTTGGTGCTCCTTAAGGCAAATATTAGGATTATGTGAGATCCATTTTTCCCCCATGAGAATACAATTTCATACGGTTGTGTGTGATTAGGGGAAGATAGATTTTGATATTCAAACTTTCAGTTAACACATCTTTTAGTATGTATGGTAAATCAGAAAATTAGGCACACTCAAGGTATTTTCAGTTGAAAAGAAAGCAGCATGCATATACAACTTCCTGTTCTCTCATGGAGGCTGTTAAGGGGACATTTTGCATGTGCCTGTGCATTTTCTGCATATCATGTGAGTGAGTCGCTAACTGCTCTTTGTTCTGGAAGATCTTTAGGATGTTTGTACAGTGAACGGCCTTGAAAGGTGGAAATGGTGTCTTCTTGTAGCAAATGGCAGGTTTGCTTATAGCCTTGGAAACTCAGGGTTTCTCTCCTGAAATGAAACCCACTGCTCAGCCATCTGAGCAGGCAGGTACCGTGCCAGGCAGGTGATACCCTACTGACAGGGGTGTCCAACCTGTGGCTTGTGAGCTGCTGTGCATGAGGATGACTGTGAATGCGGCCCAGCACAAAATCATGTCTCCTGAACCCATTATGAGATTCTTTTTGTTTTCATTAGTGTTTGTGTATCTAATGTGTGGCCCAAGACAACAATTCTTCCCCGGTGGCCCAGAGACGCCAAAAATCTGGACAGCCCTGCTACTTCACAGCCTGCAAGCTATCATATTAGCATTTTTTGTCACTGCTTTTCTCTTCCACAGTCACAAGATGAGCTATTCTCAGACAATCACATCTTAACTGTGACTTCTATTCTAAAATACATGTGTGAAACCCAATAGCTACTAAATATTCTGCCTTAAGTATTTTTAACCAAGTGGGAGAAAGTTTCAAAAACAGAAAGAATGCTATATTAAAATTTTAGGATCAAGTTGTAAAATATATTAAAATGGTTCTTGATTTAAAATTTAAAAATCTGTATACATGTGTGCATATACTGAAAATATAACTGAGGCCTATTTCCGTGACAGATTGTTATGTGATAAGCACTGAGGGACGAAGGCTGAGGTTTCTGAGTGTCCGCAGACCCGTTTTGTCACAGTACAGCATCGGCATGGGCTCGGGCGCTCAACTCCGCCCGACAGGGCTCTGAGGGGCCCTGTGATCACACACTGCTGCGGCTACCATGAGCTCCTGCTCCGGCAGCTGGAGGAGATGTTCAGTATTTGCCCTGGCCAACGCAGTGGCCACTAGCCGCCCGTGGTTACCGAGCACCTGCAATTGTGGTTAGTCCAGACTGAGATGGGCGTAAGCGTAAATTACACAACAGATTGCAGACTTAGGGTGGGCAAGAAAGGTAAAATATCTCATAAATAATTTTTAAAATTAATTATGTTTAAAATAGCATTTTAAGGGTAGTAAGTTAAATAAAATACAGCTTGGGGAAAAAGTAGATTTACAGTTTTTCCTATGGAAAATAATAGAGCAATCAATAAATGGTAATACCAGAATAAACTGGTTTGCATACTGGCAACTGTAAACCTACTTTTGCCACATCCTGTATATTATTAAATCTAATTTCACCTGTTTATTTTTACTTCTTTCAATGTGGCTGCTAGAAAATGTTAAATTATAAATGCAGCTCTCTTTATATTTCTATTAAACAGTTCTGCTCCAGGTCCTTGCTGCTCACAAGGGCTGCTCACAAGTAAGCAGCACCAGCTCCCGCCAGAAGCTTGTTAGACGCAAAGACGTTCCTGCCACAGCCCAGACCTACTGAATGAGAATGTGCATGTTAACAAAATCTCATGTAATTTGTATGCATGTTAAAACATGAGGAGTAGAGAGTCCCTAAGATTGATTTAGCAAATAAAAATACAAGATGTCTAACTAATAATTTTTAGATAAACAACACATAATTATTTAGTATAGCATGCTCCAAATATTGCATGTGCTACACTTAAAATTAAAATTATTTGTTGTTTGTCTAAAATTGAAATTTAACTGGGCGTTCTATATTTTATTTGGCAACCCTTCTTAACAATAAATTCCTTCAGTCCAGACCTGTCTTGCTACTTGAAATTCCACAAAATCAGGAAAAGGACAGAAAGGTCAAAGGAGAGATAAAGGATAGAAGTTGGGTGAAATGAAAGAACTGAGAAGAGGAGGAAGTCAGATGGGAAGTAGGAATAAGACAGGGCATGGGAAGGCCACATTGAGGGCAGTGACCTTTTCTGTCTCATAGGTTTTATTAGTAACTTCCTTATTTCTGCATTCCTTCAGGTCCCCCAGTTATTGTCCCTTGAGCTCCTCTTCTCATTATCTTTAGGCCTCCCAAGAGCCATGTGGGAATATGGTGCGTGTGTATATAATGCAGGTAGTGAAGAAGGGGAGTGTCTCCTCAGGGTCAAGTCCCCGGCCTTCTTACCATCCATCATCTCTGAGATGTCACTTACAGATAGCACCTTTTAGCTACTAGTACTTGGCCTTTAAAGATTTCAAGATTCTTACATGCCAAAAATGATGACACTTTCATTTTGGAGGATTTTTTTTTTATTGTGGCATTTTAATTGTATTATTATTTTTTTTGTATAACATATCTTAGAGATTTTTTTTAATGTTCGTTAGGTGGGGATGGTGGGATTGGAGGCTGGAAAGGAGGGAATAACAGGAGATATTCTTTTTTAAAAAGATTGTATTTATTTTTAGAGAGAAGGGAAGGGATTAAGAAAGAGAGGGAGAGAGACATCGATGTCAGAGAGAACCACTGATTGGTCACACCCGCCCTGACAGAGGACTGAACCTGCAACCCAGGCATGTGCCCTGGCTGGGAACCAAACTGGCAACCTCTAGCTTTGTGGGATGATGCCTCACCAGCTGAGCCACACTGGTCAGGGCAAAAATAGATGTTCTTTTTTGAATTAGGCATTGAAGTAAGAAAAGGCATTCATGCCTGATACTTATTTAATTTTTTTATTTATCAAAATTTTATTTAACTGTAATAAGAATACCTAACATGAAATCCATCCTCTTAACAAATTTTCATGTGTACAATACAGTATTGTTAACTACAGGTACAATCTTGTTCAGCAGATCTCTAGAATTTATTCACCTTGCTTCACTGAACTGAAGCCTTATTCCTGTTGATTAACAACTTCCCATTAGCTCTGACTCCAGCCTCTGGAAACTACCATTGCACTCTTTGATTCTATGAATTTGTCTATTTTAGATACCTCATATAATTGGAATCATGTAGTACTTGTGATTGGCTTATTTCACTTAGCATGGTGTCCTCAAGCTTCAACTATGTTGTCACAGAGTTTCCCCCTTTTTAAAAGGCTGCGTAACATCCATTTTTTGTATATAACACATATTCTTTATCCATTCAGCCATTAATAGACACTTTGGTTGCTTCTATATCTTGGCTATTGGGAACAGTTCTGCGGTGAACATGGGAGTGCTCTTATCTCTTTGAGATCCTGATTTCAATTATTTTGGACAATTACTTATAACTGCAATTACTGGATCATATAGTAGTTCTATTTTTAATTGTTTTGAGGACTCTCCATGATGTTTTCCATAGGAACTTTGTCATTTTGGATTCCTACCAACAGTGTCCAAGTTTTCCGATTTCTCCATATTCTTGGCCAACACTTGTCTTTTGTTCTTTCAATAATAGCCATCCTAACAGGTATGAGGTGATGGCCCTTTGTGGTTTTGATTTGCATTTCTCCCATTTGACCACCTTTTCATATATAGGTTGGCCATTTGTATGCCTTCTTTGGAGAAATGTCTATTCAAGTCTTTTGCCCCTTTTTAAATTAGGTTATTTATTTATTTATTTTGTTATTATTATTATTTTGCTATGGATTTGTTGCTTATATATTTTGGAAATTAATCCTTTAGCAGACATTTTCTGATATAACCCTTTTGAGAATATTTTCTTCCAGTCTGTATATTTCCTTTGCTGTTCAAAAGCTATTCTTGTTTGATACAGTCTCAGTTGTCTATTTTTGCTTTGTTGCCTGTGCTTTGGTATCATATCCCTGAAATTATTGTCAAGATCAATGTCATGAAAGTTTCCCCCTATGTTTTCTTCTATGTTTTAAATATTTAAAGCATTTTGATTTGATTTTTGTGTATGGAATGAGATAAGGATTCAATATCATTCTTTTCCATGTGAATATCCAGTTTTTCCAGGATAATTTGTTGAAGAAACTGTCCTTTCCCTATTATGTGTTCTCGGCATCCTGTTTCTAATCTCTCTATTCTGTTCTACTGATCTATATACCTGTCTTTATGCCAGTACTGTACTGTTCTAATTACTCTAGCTTTTTAATGTGTTTTGAAATCAGGAAGCTGATGCCTTCAACGTTGTTTTTCTTTCTCTTTTTTAAAAAAAATATTTTAAAAATATTTATTTATTTATTTTTAGAGAGAGGAGAAGAGAAGGAGAAAGAAAAAGAGAGAAATATCAATATGTGAGAGAAACATCGATTAGTTGCCTCTCGCACACCCCCAACGAGGGACCTGGCCCGCAACACAGGCATTTGTCCTGACTGGGAATTGAACTCACATTTCGATTTGCAGGCTAGTGCTCAATCCACTAAGGCACACCAGCCAGGGCATGTTCTTCTTTCTCAAGATAGATTTGGCTATTTAGGACCTCATTTAATCTGCACAATGATTCTTTGAGTTAGGTACTTTTGTCCCCACTCTGCAGATGGAGAAACTGGGCTCAGGGAGAAATGTAACTTACCCAGTATCAAATAGCTGGTCAGGGCTGGAGCTGGGAAAGCCCTCGGGTGCTGTCTGACTCCAAAGACAGTGTTCTTTACTATTTCATTTCATGCTTCTCAGCAAATGGAGAGTCGTGAACGCAGGAGGAAAGTGTGAACTAGGACACATAAGTAAAATGAGGTAAATTTCAGGAGTTTTTACTCTTTTATTCACCTGAAAAATGCATATAATAATGTATAGTTCTTGGATTTTTTTAGGAGAATTTAATAGCTTCCTACAAAACTGTATGAGATTCTTACTGACTTAGTGTCAGAACAGTGCCAATTTCTAAAAAGAGCTTTTTGAAGATTTTCTCTAAAAAATCTACTCCCTGATAATCTTTCATTGAGAAGAATAATTAAACAGCCTAAACAGACCTATTGGTTTCACTCTGTACTCCCAATTAAGCAGTAGCAAGCCCCTCCCATTCCCCCTCCCTCACAGTAATACATCCTGGGAAAGCTGTTTTTTTATTGGTTGAATATGTTGTCAGTCACATGGCATGAAAAGTACCACCTCTGCTCTGTCTGCATTTATGAATTAACAGATGTGCTTGGTTTGAAGAAACGGATTCATTTCTTGATGGGAAGAAAAATCTTGTTTAGTTTTTCACTTATTTTTTTATGTATGGGGTTTTCACTAACTTTGGACCAAATATTTGCCAGGAAGAATGTAAGGTGAGTAATTGCGTATCTTTTAATGCAATGCATTTGCGAGCTTGAGTTCAAGCGTGAAATTTGGTGGTCCTATATTTTTAAAATATTGTTGCATAGCCACAATTGTTTACAATTCAAAATGGAACTAGATTAGATAATTCAGCAGCTACTAAAATCATTGAACTAGAGTTATAAATAAGAGATAAAGACAGTATCTTTATTAAAAGAGGGAAGAGTTGTTTGTTCAAAATACCCAAGAGACTTTTGTGTTATGTACCCAAGTATGTATCTATGAAAAATAAATCAGTATTCAGGTTTCTTTTATACTTACAAGTAAATTTTATTTTCACAGTTTCTCTGGCCATTATTATGTGAGAAGAAAGTAAAGACAAATTTTTAAACCTCAGAAATGTATAACCCATCTTTCAAAAAAAAGGTGTTAAATAATTTTAACTGGTAGGAGATGACAATTGTGTAGAGTACATACTCTTCAAAATCAACAAGCAAAATTTCTATTTCTGTTTTCTTTGTCCTTTTGGCTTCTTTCCATACTATTTAAAGGAGCAAACAGAGAGTTTTCTATATAAGAAATAATATTCAGAACCTGAGTAGCAATTAACTTATGTCTTATCTTTTAATTACTCACTATGCCATTTCAACAAATGCATCAGGGAATCTTGCATAAACACAAAGGACAGAGGCAAGCAGGATGATATGCCCAAACTTGTGTTAAAGAATTCTTAAGTCACCAGGTGATAAAAGCTATAAGCATAGACATTTTTAAATTTGGTTTCCGTCATTGTTTCCAAATCAATTAGTATAGTACTTCCTTTAGGCTCACTTTCTAATAATAAGTGACCTGTATTCCTTAGCAGTATTTCCTCACCTGGTTTACAGAGAAATGACTGATTTGTATATTATTATACTGGTATATGTACACAAAGAACAATAAAAATCCCATTTCTGTTTTTGAAGCAAGGTTAATGGGATTTTAAATAATCTTAGCTTCAGAAAGAAACCTAGAAATCACATAAATCAATGATCATTTGAGCCTAATAACATGACATATTATTTTATTATGAAGAAAACAAGAGTTGCTGTTTTGTGAATGTTCTTTCAAATTGTGGATCTGAAATTAAAAATATTTTTCAATTCTTAGTGGCAATTTAAGTTTCCTAAATCTCAAGGGAGGATGTGTGTATTATAAGCTTATATTTTGTATATAACATGAGTGTGTTGTATGTATCCTAAGCTTAGAGAGAGTAGGGGTCCTCGCTCTCCTGCGCACGTTCCTCCCTCATTGGGTTTATGCTTGAACCAAAAGGAAATCTCCCTCTCACACAGTGTCGTATGTGATCTTTCATTTCCACTTCCCTTTCAGAGTTTGCTCATTAACTTGTTAGTTCCTTCATGGATGAAACACATATGTTTTTAACACTTGGTGCTTTTAAATAGCACCTAGGAACTCTGCTAGGTGCTGAGTCTACAAAGGTGAACAAAACAGATATAATCCCTGCCTTCAGGGACCTTTAAATCCAGTGGGGAAGGTGCTCATTAATGAATGATATTATTACAGATAAATTGTGGAAGATGCTGTGAAAGCAAAGTAGGGGAGGCTATGGAAACATATAACAGGGGGATCTGAACTAGCCTGAGTAGTTAGGGACACTGAAAAGATATTTAATCTGTGATCTGGAGGATATGAAGGAAATAGCTCAGAGGTAGGGGGAATGGGAGGGTGGAGGATATTTCAGATGAAGGGAGCCGCAGGTGCTAAGACTTTTATGAGGGAAGAGGGAAAATGAAGCATTTGGGGAACTGAACGAAAGAATGCCGGTGTAACTGGAACAAAAAGCAGAGGAGGTGGAATGAGGTGAGCATAGCTAGCGGGCTGAGGTCTTTTAGGGCCTTGAGTCCAGGGTGGGAATATTGTCTTCATCCTCAGTAGAATCGTGAAAGAGCTGGTCACCTCACCTTCATGAGGGTGTACTTGGGAGACTCATGCTGGAATACCTGGCACATCAAACATACGGTGCCAGCCATGATGCGCTTCGGGCCCTAGGTTACTTTCCAGATGTTACAGAGAACCCTTTCACTGGAAAAGGGTCTGAATATTTTGACAATGATGTAGGTTTAATTATTTTTAAACCAGTGTTTCTCAGTTTATTCCCACAGATAATTTTTTAGTTCTTAGTTCAGTCTAGAGATTATGTAGTGATACAAAAATGTCTATGTGTATTTTGTCTTTGCTTGAAATAATGGCTTCCCATAAAAATCTTATTAATTCAGGCTTATGGGTATGGGCAAGGCTAACTTATAGGTTATTTAAAAAAGAAGTATAGCAGCATTATTGTGTATTAATGACCATAGATTCATGCAAATGAAAATAAACCTGTGATATCAGCTAGAAGGTTTTCATTAGAAAATTCTTAATTTTTAATTAGTGAATTCTCAAGCCAAGTATGTTAATGATATGGTAGCTCGCTCATTCGTTCATTCATTCATTCATATACTTTTATTCAATACACATTTATGGAACTTTTCTGCTAAATGGATACTTCCAAATAACTTGATTTTTAATCTTATTTAGGTAAAATATATCTCATACTTTTGTTTTTTGTTCATTAAGACATTTTAAATATTTTTTTTAAATTTATTTTTAGACAGAAGGGAAGGGAGAGAGAAGGAGAGGAAAAAAATCCATGTGCAGTTGCCTCTAGCACTCCCCAATGGGGACCTGGCCCACAACCCAGGCATGTGCCTGGACTGGGTATCGAACCAGTGACCTTTTGGTTCACAGACCTGCAGCCAATCCACTGAGTCACACCAGCCAGGGCTATTCATTAAGACATTTTAAACTTGAATACTTAACCCTGTGTCTTGAAGTATGATTTTTGAATAAAGTTCAAATTACAGAAATTGTGAAAATCTGTTTGTGTACAGTGATGTTAGAAAAGCTGGAGCTCCTCAGGAAGTATTTTCCAGGCATTAATGCTTCTTTCAAATGTTCAGTTACTTTTTAACTTGCACTACAGAGTCTGGAGTTCAGATAGATAGAGATCTTTGGCTAGAGTATATTTTTACTATAGTTACGTGATTACTTTGATCTGGTCCTTACTTTTGCTGTTCAGGAAATTTGCTTGCTTAGTATTCCTAGATATGATTGGGATCAGAGGATTGATTCATGCTAATCCTACTTACAAGAGACTTCGTATAAATTAGAATGCTAATTGATAAGATTGTAGAGGAACGCATCTTTTTAAATACACTAAATTAGAAAAATGTATCAAAGTTATGCATGTACATGATTTTTAAAAATTCAAGTGCTATCGAGACACATAGTAAATTATAGAAAAAATTGTCTCCTGTTTAGTCAGCTTTTCCCCAGTAACAACTCAAACATTTATTTCTTGCACATGCACATGTTGCATGCTGACAGCTACAGGTGGGTTGCCATGGCCCTGCTTCAGTTCTGCGTCCCATGTCTTCCCATTCCAAGACCCAGCCTGAAAGAGCCGCCCCTGCTGGGGCATGCTGTTATCGTGGCAGAGGGAAAAAGGCCCAAGGCAGCAGACATATGCAGACATGTGCAACTCCTCTTAAAGTTTGTGCAGAAGTGACACACTTTTGCTTCCACTCATATTCCATTGGCCCAACCAAGACATGTTGCCTGGTCTGATGATGGGGCAGGAAATACTCTTCACCTGCAGGGAGGCGCTGAAAGATGCATGGCCAAGGGCAGGGATACAAATCGCTCTGCTATTGTTTCCAGTAAGTTGGGAACACTCATACAGTCCCGTACTGCCACGGTATTTAAATAATATGTGTATGTGATTTAAATATGCGTAGACAATTTCTCAATTTATACATTTTAGACAGTGCCTAACTCCTTACTGTTTTTATTGACAAAGTTTCTGTCTTTCCCACTGCCCTCACCTTTCTTTCCTTCATCCCCATCGCCCCTCCAATGTAGTTGCATTACTATTGTCAGTTAAATCTGTGCTTGCCTCAGTGCGACTATATATTGTTCACTGACAAGCCAGTTATTAAACTATAATTTTTTCTTTTTTCTTTTTGTACAGCAATTATAGTATAGTAACTGGCTTGTCAGTGAACAATATAGAATGGCTGAAATTAAACACTGACTACCAAATGTTACAGGAATATGGAGCCACATGAAAACTCATACACTGAAATTGAATGGGCACTTTACTCTTTTTTTTTTTTTTTTTTTTTTTTTTTTTTTTTTTTAGTTAAATGTCTATTATATGACAGCCATTCTACTTCTGGGTGTCTATTCAAGAGAAATAAAAACATATTCCACATAAACCCCATCTTTATTTGTAATAGCCCCAAACTAGAAACATCATAAATTAAATGTCCATCAGTGTGGGTGCATATACAAACAAAATAGGGTCTATCCATAAAATGAAATACTTAGTAATAAGAAGAATGAAGTGTCGATACATTTAACAACATTAAGGAACTTCAGTCATTATAATAGGACCGAAAGAAGCCAAGCTCTAAAAAATATGTTATATGATCTTATTTATATACTAGAAAACGCAAACTAAATCTAAAGTGACAGAAAGCAAGTCTCTAGTTGCCTGTGGCTGAGGGTGGAGGGAACACATCTCATGGCAGAAGTGCATGGGCAGACTTGTAGGATATCTCTTTATAGTGGCAGGTGTCATGGGTATATGCATATGTCCAAGTGCATTAATTGTACAGATTGAATGGATCCAGTTCATTGTACTTAAAGTGTACCTCAATAAAGCTGGTAAAGTGAAAAAATAATTTTATGCATTCATGAATGTATTAACAAGCAACTAACAGACATCATGGTTACCAATTTGTCATCTTCAGAAATTCTCATTAGATAATAAAAGTTGTGTTACAAAATGAATGGTGCATTTAATTTATAATTGGTTCCATAAAATTATTTCTGAAGCACTTTACTATGTATAGATTTAATAACTCTTTAGCTAAAAATTATGTTTTGCATATAGCTCATGAGATGTAGTATATATGTTTTTCTAATTATAACAATGTTATGAGTTTATATGCTAGCGATGCATACTGGTGTAGGACAGGTATCTTTAAGTATATAGTTGATATGCATTCTTGCACACTACAGATACAACTTATGGAAAGTTTAAAATGTACAATAAAATGTAAACAATTTTATGACATTTAGGACACGATTGGAGATTTAAACACTGACATGATATTTAATGTTAATTATTAATGCTTACTAGATAAAATTGGGCTGCTATTTTAGAAAGTCCTTAGCTTTTAAAACTATATACTTAAACGAAATGATTTCCGATATTTTCTTCAAAATAATACTAAATAGGGGAAGTAGGTGAACTTACAGGTGAAACAAGGTCGGTTATAACTTGGTAATTACTAAAATTGGATGATGGGGATAGGTACTTAGGTGTGTGTGCCACATTTTCCTTTTTATATTTGTGTTTGCTTGCAATATTTCACAATAAAAAAGGGTATATATCTTATAACTTAGCAATATTACTTCTAGGAATGTATATGAATGAACTTCACAGCGGCATGAACAAACAATTCACAATAATGTTCAATGTAGTAAACATTCTTAACTATTTAATAGGACTTTGGTTAAATAAATTGATGCGTTTGTATGATATAATACCACATAGAATTCAAAATTACGTGAGAAAAATATGTAATAAGATGAAAACATTTGTGATATATTTATATATGTATATAAATATTTATAAAATTTATAAAATTGCATTTTCCAAAAAAGGATAGTTGCAAAAACTGGTTTTTAAATTTTACTACAGTAGTGTGTTTGGGTTTAGAGTGAAAACAAGAAGAATATATATTATAATTTATCTCTTCGTAATGTTCAAAGATACTTTTTTTTGGCAATTGAGTTTTTAAATAAAAAGAGTTGAATATTTTCACTTTAATATGTTAACAGTACAATGTAGTATAAAATTTAACTGTAAGATATTTTATTATGCTTTATTGCTTTAAAGAATGTATAATGAGTAGACAGTTTTGACAGGCTAAGGTTCTGCTCACCTACTCTAAGATGTAACAAACCGAAATATCCTCCTTAAAACTTCATATAAAATCTGAAACGTAGATATTTGTTCTGCTTCTTTTAATGTCAATTTTTCCTTGTTTCAGCTCTCAAACGTCTTCGAATAAAGAAGTGGTTGGAAAGAGTGGTAAGACCTCTGACCACCTTGTGAGCCCGTGGGGCGTGAGGGGGCTTTGTCGGTGGTGGCCTGAACACCGGGCTGGCACCGGGGGTCTCTCGTGCGAAACTCTTCTAAGCTAGTGCATTCTCCATGACGAGCCAGAGGAGGCTCCGGCCTGGTGTATTTCACAGTGCTTAGCGTCTTATTGTCACTGAATGACATGAATGAATCATAATGACATTTAGCCTTTGTACTCATTTGTTTGACAGATCAACAGAGTAATGGAGATATGAAACCAATCCAGAATTTCACAATACCAATCACACAGGTATGGCTATGTGAGCAAACTAGATTATGTCTTATACATTTTAAACACATTTTAGTCAGATCAGAGCCACTTTGAAAATATAAATAATTCTATTAAAAAATAAAATTCTTGTTTGAACTTTGGTTGGGGAAATGTATTATGATAATATTATAGTTAACTTGCACCTTTCTTATATGTGTTTTCATTACAATATTTAGTTTAACTTTTGTTGCTTTCCAGACAAGATCACTCTAGTACCATTTTATCTTTGATGACAGGCAAGCTTGGGTTGCTGCTGTCTGCGAAATTTCTCTTTTATTTATACTTACACTGGAGTAATTGGTATGGGATGGTTCTAGATAAGTGGATCTTCTTTTACATATAGACCTGCCTTGGCGACTTCTAGAGTCATACAGTAAAGTGCATTATCTTAGGCTTCCTGGAAATCGGCAAAGATTTCAAAAGAAGTAGGATGATGTTAGAATACTAGTGTGCTAGTTTACGTACGTTCAATGACCTAGAGCTGGCACTGCCCAGGACAGTAGCCACTTGCTGCATGTGGCATTTAAATTTAAATCCAAATGAAATGTTGCTGAGTCAAATAAAGAAATTAAGCTCCTTAGTGGCACCGGCCACATTTCCAGTGCTCTGTGGCCGCGTCAGCCGTTGGACAGTGCAGACAGGGAACATTTCCAATGATGTGGATTGTTCTATTTGACGTAATGGTCTGGGGAACTATGACTGATTTTTAAAAACCTCTTCTTTTCTTGAACATATTCACTTCTTTATTTAAAGTCCTGAATTATCTGGGTTCTTGTGATATTATTTTCTGATGAGATTGCTGCTGTAAGTCTTACGGAATGGTGACTTTTTTTAATGAATAGACTTCTTAAAAGTAGTTTTAGTTTTACAGAAAACTGACAAAAAGTACAGAAGATTCCCATATACCCCCTCAATTCCTCTCCCTTCTAATTTCTCCTATATTTAGCATTTTTCATGAGAGTTGTACATTTGTTAAAATGGATAAGCCAATAATGATAAATTATTAAAGTCAATAGTTTACATTAGGATTCATTCTTTGTGTTGTACAATCTATGGGTTGTAACAAATATATATTGATATCTATCCACCAGTACAGTATCATACAGAACAATAATTTCTTGGCCCTAAAAACTTGCTGTGCTCCACGTATTCATCCCTGCTTTCTCCCCCAGCACAGTGACTTTTTAAAGTCTATAATGATAATGTTATTTGCAAAGTTTTTTTTAATTTGGTCTTTTCCACTTTTGGTGATTTGTGGACCTGAACTTACGTACCTTTCAAGTATACCTGTTATTTTGTTATGATCTGGTTCACTCATTTCCTTTGCCCTACAATAGAATGGACTTTGGAGCTATAGAGAGTTCAGGGTTTCAATAGGTTGTAAATTAGCTCTTTTACTTCCAAAATGCCTCTTGTACCATGGAAACAAACGTCTCTCTCTGTTTTATTTTGTTTTGTTTTGTTTAACTAGGCCCTGACCTACAATCTGAGCAGTGAAGGGCATTTAGAAAAAGAACCTTGGAATGCATTCAGCCATGATAGCCCGGTTAACATCTCCATGGATGGAATTCCCTGCATTCTCTTTTGGGCCAAAAGAATAACAGTGAAGTTTAAGAACCAGACCTGGCTGGACCTTACAGAGGAAGCTTTTGGCCAGCGGGCAACGGTGGATGCTAGCAACTCAAATTGCAGTGAAGAAAGTGCCAAGTAAGTGGACCATTTCACCAGACGAAGATCTTAGGGTGAATGTAGTCTATTAACTAGGTGGTGCAGTTTTCTTTCATTTCAGAAAAAAGAAGTAGCTTCCTTTGTATATGAACCCGACATACATCTATAGGGAAATGTTTAATGTCTACAATGGAAGGCCAAGTTAGAAATTTTTGAGACTGTTATTTTTTCCTAAGCAATTTTCTTCTGAACTCTTTAGCGGATTGTTACAATACCTTGTGAGAAATCAGGGATCTGAAAAGGAAAGTTCTCAAACTCATTCTGAAAAAGAGAAACGGATTCCATGCCTGCTATCAGCTCCAAACATGAGATGTCAGACTACGTTGTCTCATCAGAAAAGAAATTTCATATCACAGAACAGAGTCATACATATTCTTGTGGGTGAAACAGAAAGCTGACTCTAGTCAGGGCAGATGCTTGATTCTAGTGAGTGTTCTGAAGTTGTGGAACATTGTTTGCAAATATGCGAGGATACATTTGAATAGTCGAATGTCAGAGAATTCTTTAGGACATTTCAAAATGATTAGAATAATTATGTTTGATCTGAAATAAACAGATTAAGCAAATATCCTATTTGAAGAGGAAATCAATTGCCAGTGACTTTCCCGGCTTTTCAGTCATCCACGCAAAATTTTTTTCTTGTATTTGTTTTGGTCCAGGGGGAGGAAGTCTGGCATGTCTCACTTGCTTTCTATAAATCTCCTTGCTTTCCATATTTTCTGATATAATGGAGGCTTTAAGAAGAGTCTGTTCTGGCCTGGTTCATATGAGCAGAATGGTTTGTATAAACCATAACATACCGTGCATGTGCGCGTGCACGCATTCTTTTTATTTTTACATACTTTGGCTGGAAACGTATTTTTATTCCTGAAATTTTCATTTAAAAATTTGTGACATTGGGTAAAATGGCTTATATTAATATAGACTTACAAGTTATATTACAAGTCTCATAAGTATCTAGTTATTCAGAATAACTCCCTCTTATTAGGGAACTAGGGAATTATAAGCATAAACATCCAGAGTCCTCCCAGATTTGTTTATTCTGTTACAGCATGACTGTCAAAGAGACTCCAGCCCTGCTGAGAGTTTCGGACTTTCCCCTCAGGCTCTAATCAGTTCCCTGCAGGGCTCTTGAGTTGTGGTCAGCTGCTCAGAGAGAGACTGATTGCCTGGGGATCATCTTGCCAGTCCATGGCTGACTGACTCTCCTCAATTCCATCCACCCTGACCTCAGGATGTTTGTGGGCGAGAACAGGGCACCACAGCTCTCCACTGGGCTTTTGAAACCTTAACGATCACTGGGAACCCAGGGACAGAAGGAATGAAAACTTGGCTTCTAGGCCCACTTGTGCCAGTGAGCTCTGTGACTTTTCAAACCACAACCACCACAGGATCATCATCTTTGAGATGGAAATGATGGCATCTGTTAATTGTAACTAATGGGCCTTGAGCACTTACCATGGGCCAGGCACTGGGCAAGGACTTCACAGGCACAATGTCTGCTATTCCTCACAACTCTATTGCAAATAAGTCCCTGAGTCACCGGCACTATAGTTATCTGCGTTCCAGGTGAGAAAGTGAAGGTGTGTAGAGGTTAGAAAACTTGCTAAGATTATTCATCTAGTATGGTAATAGAGCTGGGGTCTAAAACATCCCTAACAATGACATATCGCCTCCTCTCTCGGCCTTATCTCATAGGATTATGAAAATCAAATAAGGAAATGTATGCATGAGAACTTTTAAAACTTGTCAAGTCCCATTTGAAGTATATGTTAGAATGCCTTCCTAGCAACACTGATGATAACTAGGGTAAAATAGTGTCTAGCTATCTGGCAGAGAGGCCTAGAAAAGTTTTGGTTTTCATACTGGACACATTAATGATCGGGAGGGACCTGACTTTTCTTCTTGGATATCGCCCTAGAATTCTGATAGCGGAACTGAAGTTAAATATTTTAGCTGTAGTTAGAGTTGATAGGCTTAAATGATTAATGCATGTGGAAAGCTGTTATTCCAAGAACTGAAATACATGGCCTAGTGATGCCAGGAGGTCAAGAAGCAATTCACCCTTTTTGCCCCAGGTGGTCAGCAACTGAGATGGTATCTGAGCCATTGTGTTCCAGGGAGGGAATGTCCACGATGCAGATAAAAAATTGTTGATCAGCAGATAAAGAAATGCTAGGAAAATCCCCATTGCACTTATTAACCTTTCCCCCAAACCCCTTACCTACCCTTTTCTTCTCCTTATAAAAAGTCGGCTTGAGATGAGATGTTAAAATGGTTTTTGAGGATACATAACCTGCTGTCCTCTCAGCTGGCATCTGAATAAAGTGCCCATAAAGATTCAATCCTTTTCTCTACTTACTGGTTCTGGTAGTGACAGGCAGCACAAATGCCGACTTTTCTGATTTTGGTTCTATTCAGGGCAATAACTGAGCGTAGCACCAACTGTGCTTCCTGCAGTCCTGCTCAGGGGGCGTGTATCCTGAGAGCCCACCCAGGGGGCTGAGTGGGCGGCTCCCCAGGATGTGAGCGGGTCAAGGACCAGCAGCTGAGACTGAGTGTCCCTGATTCCCAAGAATGACACAGATATGTGAGATGCCTTTGTTGTGCTGGCCAGGAACCTAATGTTCTCAAGAACCAGAAAGGGAGTTACTGAAAGAAGAAACCTAAGCAAAAACATAGCCATGTAAGGTCAAAAGCACAGATTAAAAAAAGATGACCACGTTTTAGTGCTTGGAAACAATGTTCAGGGAAAGGCAAATTGTTGGCAGACAGATTTCCTATGGAAGTCTAGTTAAATAGTCAAAGCCCTACAAACAGAGCATCATCCAAGCATCTGTCTGTATTTTGAATTTAGGCAACTATAGTCTGCAGGATTCAGAATCCATTTTAAATGCGGGCAAGTAGGGAGTTTGGAAGGGTTAAAAGAAGCTTCTTTTGAGTGACTCGTTAGGTTGTATTTCTCTTTTGTGTTTCCAGGTTATGCTGCAGTGCTTAGCACTTAAAAGATTCTCACTGAATGATGGTTGCATTTACTTCGTTGAAGTGAGGCCTCGCGTTCTTTACTGTGCAGTGGAGCGTGTTAACAGCCTTCACTGAAACCAGGACTGCGGGAGAAAACGGGAGCGTTGGACTCCCGGCGGCTGTTGAGCTACTCCGTCAGGAGAAGGGGGCAGAGATGAGGATGGTCTCCGCAGGCTTTGTTTAAGGTTTAGTTTGTAAGCTGTAGAGCCAGTTTATGGTACCTAAGCTATTGTGATTTTGGATAAACGTAGAGACAAAGAGTTCAGTCCCCATCTGGAAGGAGGAAAGAAGGTTAGAGAGAAAAGGATTCTGTGGCTGTAACCTGAAGGCTCAAGGCCCTGGGTATCCAGAACAGACATCTCTGCTATGGACGGATCCTTCCAGGGGATGACACTGTTTGTCCTTATCTTCCTTCAACCAATGAGAAGGAGCTTACTAATCAGTGGATCTTGGAAAAGTGCGCAGGAGGCCCCCTGAGAGGAACAGTTTTATGAGATTTTAAAGGCGCCCCCTCTCAGACATTGGGTTTCCAGAATAGTTAGCCCTACTGTGTAACCCAGCCCTGGCTAGCTGGAGGGTTTTCAGAATAGTTAACTTTACTGTGTAACCCAAACACGTCAGGCTGGAGGGGCCTTGTTTCAGAGGCCCCTGTACCTCTCTATTCTCAAGGGGAAACCTCCTTCTCCTATAGCTTAGTCTTTCCCTGGGGGAGATTTCAAAGGGAACTTCTTTGCCCTCTTGTTGTGCTCCTTCCTCATGTAGGTTGGCCCTGATTGACTGCTAGACTCCCCGGTTGATATATGAGGCATTGAGTATGATGACTAGCTCATCAGTATAAGCCCCAGCAGCTCCTGATATGTGTTTCTTTTTATTTGTAGCATAGAAGGGGGAGAGAACAATTTGTACATCATCCCAAGTTAGGTCCTAAGTCAATGATTACACTTAACTAAGGATTTTGTTCTTTGTAATAACATTTTGAATCAATCAATTTGTTTCCCATTATCTAATTGTACCTGGGGTTTCTCTTGGGCAATAACAATTGGCTTTGGGAAATCAAAGGGAGCTCTTGGCTTTTTCATTTGCCATTAAAGTTATCTTTACCATTTACCTATGTGCCTTTCCTTTTCTTTCTTATTCCTAGTTTTCCTTGTTTCTGTTTCCCTTCTTGAGTTTCCTCCAATGTCCTCTCTTTCTGTGTGTCTCTTCCTTCATCCTTTCCCACCTTTTTTCACTCTCTCAGTTCCTTCTCCTTTGCTTCTTCCCTCTACACAATCCTTTTGGACTTGCACAGTCCCTCTTCAATGCATTCCATCCTTCTGCAACTTCCCTAGTCTAGAAATCGCTAACCCCATTTCAGTTTTGTAATTTAGTTTTGATTACCAAAAGCATATATTTTCTCCCAACTTGGTTAGAACTTTCAATTTTTAGTGACAACCAAAAGTAATTAATTAGCATTCTTTAGGTTAATACATTGATGATAACTTCCAGAAGCAGTTCTTTACCCCATTGGCAGATGCACATAGTGCTCAAAAGTGAGCTGTTTTATCATCTCGTTACCTTGACAACTGCGAGGAGGATGGAGAAGAGGGGGAGGAGATACCAGTCTTGGGCAACTTTCAGCCACTTCAGTTTTAAAAGTACCAGTTTTTCTCTTTTACATTAAAGGACAGGGAGTTATTGCTTCTGGGGACAGAGAAACAAAGGAAAGACTTAGGGAGGAGGAGGCGGCAGGAGAGAGCCTAGCGTGCTGCTTTGGCTCCCTAGAAAAGTTATAGGAAAGGAGTGAGCCAGGGCTGCCTTGGCCCACCTGGAAGTCAGAGGAAAAGGGGGCCTGGAGACAGGACAAGGGGTGAGCCTGGGTCAAGCTGCCACTTCCCACTGCTTCCCTGGTCGCAAGTGTCCTTGGGATCCTAGAATTTAGGAGGAAATAAAATGTGTATGCCCAAGAAGGGGCACAGCTACTTCTTGAGAGGGAGAGAGCAAGACATTCATCTGGCAAATACTACTCTGCCCCTTGGGGAAGAGATATAGATAAGGTTGCCAGAAGCCTCCTGGGGCAGAGATGTGTAACAGATTTACAAGAGTTATGATTTAAACATATTCATCCCCCAGCCACGTTTTGGAGACAGGAAAGACTAGGGACTTGTGTGTAGGTCCAAGTGTGCTGCTTGTGAACAGAGCTCCCAAAGGCCGTTACAGCTTTGGTCATCTCTCACTCTCTTCTGTGCCTTGGTTTCTCCCCTGGTCGTCTAAAGCAGCCAGGGTGGCTCGGAGTGCTGGGTGGCCAATCCTTATTGTGCACGTCCCTGGATGCCAAAGTTACCTTACATTTCTGGGAGTTCCCTATGAGGCTCCGGCATGTCTTAGGGATTAAACTCCAGATACCTCAGCAAGGCCCCCACTCATGTAGGGACACCCGAGAACTCGGGCTGGAGGGAGGATGTGCCTTCAGCCGTCAGGGCCCAGGCAAACCCGAGCACTGATTTAGATTTTATCCCTGTTTCTGCCTCCAGACACAGGCCCAGCATGGTTGAATAATCCATTCTCTCATGGCTGCACCTCCCTTTTAGTCCCGAAGGTGAAACAGGCAATCGAACCTTGCTGGCGGACCATACTCACTGTATTTTGGGCAGCTGGAGTCAAAGGGTGGGATCTGGGTCATGGCACCAAAAGATGTTACTGGGGAGACCCAAGTCAGGGGCTCCCCCTCCTCAGTTCTTGCCTTGTTCACAAGAGAAGAATTCAGGTGAGAGATAAACACATACGTATATAGTGGAATGGGATAGCAAGTTTATGAAAACACATGAGCACAAATATGCAGGTAGGCACCTGGCTACTCAGAATCCCACGTATGGTGGAAATAAAGTTGTTAGTGAGGTGTTTTATACACTTGAGCACCTGGTTACAAGTGCACAAGTGCACAGATAATCTGAGTGCGCTGACTTGGGGTGCAGGGGTTAGGTTATATATTTTAGTCAGTTTCTAGGTTCCCCCTCATCCTCTCACTTCCAGACCTTGGGACAGTCACAAAGTTTCTTCCCAATTAGTGAGACACACAGATTTCAAGGGCTCCCCTCGTCCTGTGCTGTCATGGTTTTGACGTTTGGAACGCTGGGCGGTCTCGTTAGACCGGGCTCAGGACTGCTGAGCTAACTGGTGAGACACGCCTCCCTTTGGTTTCTAGCCTCCTCTTTTAGGTTCTTTGTTAGATCATGAAATTTCTGTTAGAATAAGTGGCCAGTCAAATCTATAAAGTTCATTCAAGAAATGCATTTTAGTTTTTAAAAATATTTTCAGTAATTTGTAACAGATTATCAAAATATTGCTGAAAACTTGCTTTACTGAGTAAATCCACTTATAATGTGTTTGGTAATGAGTGTATCTAAGGTGGCTAAGCTAATGATGTTAGAAAATAAAAATATTTCTCTTAGCAATCTTATTTATAAAGTGTATTTTAAATACCCCATTCTTTTTTTCCATAAATAGTATTAAAATAAACTTCAGTTCAATCACTGACATTTTTATTTCCTGATAAGTAGAACCAAATTAATGAGGTTATATATCTCATTATATACTTGGTATTTTTAAAACTTCTATTTGGACATTTTATAACTATGTGCTTTTGCTTTTTTGGTCTTATAATACATACTGAGATGTTATAACTTCTGTATGTTATAATGTCACATACAATTGTCGTCCTTTGTGCATTTAAATTTTTGATAATTTTCCCCTTTTCATTATTTATTTAATCATTCCCATTTTTAACCTATTGAAATGTAAATGAAACACACTAAACAGCACTTCAAGTGTACAATTTAATCAGCTCTGACAGATGTGTCCACCTATGAAGCCACCTCCATTTACATCACCTCTAAGAGTTCCCAGGGCTCCTTGGTGAACCATCCCTCCTGCCCCTGCCACCTTGCCGGGTAACCGCTGAACTGCTGTCTGCCATTATAGATTAGTGTGTACTTTTTGAAATTTTTTATAAATATAATCATATAGTTTACATTTTTTTAGTTTGCTTCCTTCCATTTTAGCATGACAATTTTGATATTCTCCTATGCTGTTGCACATATCATGGGTAAGTTCTTTTTTATTGTTCAGTAGTAAGTACTCCATTGTATGCATATACCGCAACTTTTTTATACCATCCACCTCTTGATGGAAATTTATTTTTTTCCTGCACTTTTTAGATAACTTTCCAAATAAAGTTTCAATAAACAGTCATGTGTATCTTTGTAGGAACACCTATGTCATTTCTCTTAGATAAATACCTAGGAGTGGTTTGGCTGGAACATATTGTAGGTATATGTTTAGTTTTTTTACTTTTATTCTTATCTCCTCCAGTCTTCCTTTTTCTTTTTTTTTTAAAGATCTTATTTATTTATTTTTAGAGAGGGGAGAGGAGGGAGAAAGAGAGAGAGAAACATCAATGTGTGGTTTCATCTCACGTGCCCCCCTACTGGGGACCTGGCCTACAACCTAGACATATGCCCTACACTGGGAATCGAACTGGTGACCCTATTGTTCTCAGGCTGGCACTCAGTCCACTGAGCCACACCAGCCAGGGAAGTATGTTTAGTTTTTTAAGAAACTGCCAAACTTTGAAAAAGTGCTTGTACCATTTCCTTTTCCACCATCATCATAGGAGAGTTCCAGTAGCTTCATATCCTCACCGACACTTGGTACGGTCAATGTGGGCTATAGAGAAACTACTTTTGTTTCCACATGGTTAGTAATTCCTGAACACCTTTCACTGGGACCTGGGTTAAAAGATAAGTCTGGGAGCTAAGTAAGAGACTTTTTCCAGATGAAAGTGTTTACATGCCAGGCAATAATGAGCTCAAGACTGTGGGGACATTCCAGGGCTTGGAAACCTAGAGAGGCTTCTCATCTTCCTCTTGGAGACATATGTTTACTTACCATGGTGTTAGACGAGCAGCCATTCGTCTCTATTGTGGTGAACTATTAGCTCCCATCCACAGGCTAATGAAACTCACATGCTTACAGTCTCAGGTAGGTACCCAGGATTCTTCCCCCTTCTCTTTTCAAGGAAAATTTTTTGATTTAAACTTTATTGTATTTTTTTCCATTACCATTTGTTCCCCTAAACCGTACGCCCCCCCCCCCCCCAGCAATCAACATACTGTTATTCATGTCCCTGAGTCCTTTTTCCTTTTTGCTCAGTCCCATCCCCCCCTAACTCCCACCCCTCATGAGCTGTCATCCTGCTCTCCATCTATGAGTCTGTCCCCATTACTGAGGAAAATTTTTGACGCTAAGGAAGCAAATGTGTCTCTCTTCTCTCGGAGGTGTTGTGGAACTGCTGCCTCTCCCCTATATAAACTCCCAGATCCTTGTTACCAGACAGGAACCAGGCCTGGAATGGGTCTTCCTCAGGTTGGATGGTAGTGTGTGGGTTCTTGACTTCATACAGAAAGATTTCACAGCACGAGTCCAGGTGATTTTGAGAATATGTTAATAAAGCTGGGGACAGCGAAACAAGGAAAGGCTTAGGATAGAAGAAGCAACAGGAGAGTTTAGGCTGGGCTGCTTTGACTCATTGGGAAGTCAGAGAAAAAGGGGCCTAAGAGGTGGGTTCAGGGATTAGCCAGGTTGAGGTGCTGCTGCCCATTGCCCCCGTGGTTGCAAGTCTAGTGGGGACGCTTAGAGTTTAGGAGATGCACCCCTGAGAGGGAAGAAAGGTGTGGGCATGCCCCTGGGATGGAGAGAACACCCTGGGACCTTTGTCTTGAGGGTTTTAAAGTCTGAGAGTTTAGGGGAGGTCTTAGGGGAGGATCTCAATACAATATTCATCGGCTTTATGCTGATGCACCCAAATGGGATTTATTCCCTTTACTTCATCCATCCTTGGGTGTGGTTGGCGCAAATGGCACTAACTGTATTTTTGTTATCTGTTTCCCAGAGGAGAGTGATTTAAGCAATTTACCCCCTGATAGGAGAGACCTGTAAGTGTCCTTGGTTATGGAAGATGGGATTTTGCGATTTACTAGATGGCTGTAAACTGGCCATTTAACTATCTGTTTCCGTTTTCCTATTTCACTTGTCCTAGTTTACTAGCTGGTCTTAATAATTCTGCTGTCCCTCACATGTACCATAAATCCCAGCCTGTACAGGAGGACATCTGGCTCTCATCAGGGGGAAGGGCTGGGTTAAAAGGGAACCAATGTGTTTATTGCTATGGGTAAGTAAGAAGTTGTCTCTGCTCCAGAAAATCTCATGTTAAATTTCAGGAAAATGTGAATAAATATAGATATTGATATAGAGAGATCTGATCAGTTCACTGGGGAGGAGTAGGGAGAGGCCGTAGGAGGAGGTTGCCCGAGGCAATGGTAAGCAGTCTAGGATGGGATTGGCTGAGAAGCTAAATGCGTCCAGAGCGCTTGGAAGTATGGACCAGGGGTTTTAAAATAAAAGGAGGGCAGAGACTGGCTCTCGGGCCCTCTTCCTCGAGAGTGCCGGGATGATCATGCTGCAGCTGCCTGCATTTCCTAAACGACGGTATTTTGGATGGGAAAAGAAACTCCAGGTTCAGCCTAGGATCCAGCCGGCCTGGCAGAGGGTGGAGGGTTATTCTTCTCTGGGTGCTCTAGAGGGGACAGGCTCTGTGGCAGAAGCCTGCCATTCCTCTACAATTGTGTAGCTTTTTCATCTTATGTTGTTTTTGTTTGTAAACTAATCCTATAGAAATAAGATAATTAAAAATTAATAGGAGAAACAATAGGGGAACTCAGGAGTTAAAGAGTTTAGCCTTAATTGATAGACTTAAGTGATTAAAGCTGTGACTTGATAGTTAAAGATTTTTAGACTTAATTGATAGGCTTACGTGACTAATGCCTATGGAAAGCTGTTATTCCAATGTTGTGTAGCTTTTGGATACAGACTCCTTTCTTTATCACCAAACCTTTGCCTCCAGATTTTTGTCTAGAGGGTGGTGGCGGGCAGCAGGACCCCACTTGCTGTTCAGTAACACTATTAAAAACTTAAGAGTAGGTATTTTTTAAAAAGTTTGAGCCATTCTGATTACTGTACCATGATATCTTATGGTGGTTTTACTTTATATTTTCCTGATGACTAAAGATACTGGGCACCTTTTCATGTACTTTTTGGCCATTTGCATGTAGGGGGATTGAATTACAGGATAGTTAATAAGATTATGTGCTCTCTTGAGGGTCATTACACTTATTTAAAAGATGTGTTAACCTAGATGCACAGAAACAATGGACTGGGCTTACTGAAGGTCAAGATAAACCTTTTAATAACAAGTTATATACCTGGGGTGTGACTACCCACCAAGACCTGTCCAGTTAGAAACTTATGATCAGATCACTCTGCGAGGTTACTTTCAGTAGAGCCCCCCTTTTTTGCTGCACAGGTTGTCTTATTATTGAATTGCTAATACTCTTTGTTGTATTCCTGATGCAAATGCCCTATGTGTATGTGTTGTAAACATTTTATTCCATTTTTATGCCTTGCCTTTTTTTTGTTTTCTTAATGGTGTCTTTTGAAGAGCAAAGTTTTTTGAATTTAATAAAGTTCAATTTATTGATTTTCTTATGGTTCATACTTTTATGTTTTTTCAAGAAACCATTGCCTGCCTAAAAGGTTGCAAAAATATTGTTCTATGTTTCATTAATAAGTTTTTTAGTTTTAGTTCTTACATTAAGGTCCATGATTCATTTTGAGGTAATTTTTGAGGATAATGTGAAGTTAAGGTTATTCCTACTTTGAGGGATTGTGTTGTTTCTGTGTTCTTAGGTTGTCTCTGAAATTTGACGATGCTGAAAATCCCAAAGGCCTTGATATCAGGTAGGTATGGATACCACTTTGGAATTCCATAGGTTCAGCACTTCATATTCGCTCCATATACAGTGTAATTTATTTATTCGATATGTCCGTACCAAGGGCCTGCTACGTGCTAAGCAGTGACATGTGAAATGTCACATCTACTTAATTACACTGAAAAGTCAGTGGTGTTATGTGATGGGATCTTAAAGTAATTCTTTAGTTTTTACTAAAGCATCTGTAGTTTCCTCATGTAGGGACCTAGAGTACACATGAATACATGAATGTGAGAATGTGTTACCCTTTTCCTCTGGGCAAAGAATAAAATATATTTAAAGCTCCAAGGGCTAAGGCTCTGGTCTGAAGTTATTTTCTGCAGAGCTCCTTACAATGAATCACACATAATTTAATGATAATGAAAAAGTGTCTGTTAGCTGAAACCCTTAGCAGAGAGTTTACTCAAGCTGACATTTTTCTGTGTTTCTGTATGGACGTTTGCATCTGCCAAAGATGCTTTATCCAGGCTGTTAGGGACTGCTCTAAGGAAGGGTAGAGGGTGGCAATTTTAAGGCATTACATATTTTTCTTATAAAAATGTTTCCATTCCCATAAGATCAACCTTTTAGAGGAGATAGCAGCTGTGTCTTTAACATTACTTGAAAAACCAGCAGAATGTGTGAAGGCAGTCCTGCCTAAGCTGTGTTCTAGGAACTACTTCTGCTCTCTGACAACATGTAGAGGATTCCCCGGAAGAGGCATTCTGTGGTCAAACATGCTTGAGGAAGACTGCATACCATGTGTTCCTCTTGGAGATTCGCAGTGGCAATTTGTGTATTAAGGCTTCTGTGAAGACAAGCTCTGCAGGAAGATTGTTGTACTTGGCACCTTTGATTAACCTACTGTTTACCATGTTAAACTCCACAGAACACTTGCCTACCTGCAATGGAACTCCAGTGTTTCACTGCTAATCATTGAGAAAATGCATGCAATTACCTTTCAGAGAAACTCTGTAAGAAAAATAAAATTCTGCAATGTGACCAAACACATATATGTATCCATTTGATATAGAAATAAATATTTTTTATTCAAATCATACTTTTTTCCTAAAGGAAAAATAGCTTATGGTTATTTTTTTTCTGATAATAAAGGTGTATGCAGACACTGCCAGCTCTCACATATATCTTGGGCGTTTCCACTGGAGACCAACGTAGTCCGCCCGTTCAACTTTCAATTGCGTCTTTCTTTGAAAGTCTCTGGCCAGTCAGACCCGCTGCCTCCTATACCTACCCCAGAAGCCCTCAACCAGTGACCAAGAGAGGTGTAGAAATATCCCAGCTCCCTCTCCTCTGTGAGATAGCTCAGAGGCTTGGTTCTACTCTGGCTTCCAGGGTTCCCCGTGGGCATTAACTCATATCTTCCCAGAGTGGGAACTCGCTTAATGTGTCCTATTTGGCTACCTTCTGTTCTTTTGTTATTTCTCTTCTCTCCATTCTACATATTTTTAATGATTAAACGACCAAATTTGGGATCAACTTCCAAAAATACCTCTTATATTTATATTCTTGTCTCAGGATCTGCTTCTGTAGGAGCTCAAACTAAGACAAGGCAATACATGTCAACTGAAAACAGAAAATTCAGAAAATACTGAGCTATCAAAAGAATGTAATGAAAACCACCCATAACTCAACTGCCATTTGTAATCGCTATTAACATTTTGATCTCTGTCTTTCCAGATTTTTTTTCTATGCCGTCACACATTTTTTTTTTTAGGTGAGAAAAATGATCATAGCATATGTACATTATAATATGTCTATGGCTGTAAAATATTCAATTCTAAAATGGCTGAGAATGAGGGCTCTGGTCTCCAGATTGGATTCAAAGCCTAGCTCCAATATTTTGCCCTGTGAGTGAACTTGTGCAAGCTATATATTTAACCCTTCTGTGTCTTAGATTCCTCATTTGTGAAATGAGGATACTAATATATATCTTTTGCATTGTGGTGGAAATTTAATAAAACATACATAGAAAAACATAGACGAGTGCTTGACACATAGTAAGAGCCATTGCTATTAATTTTGACCATTATTTATTCAGGTAATTCCATATTGATGTCCACTGAAATTTTTCTCAATCTTTTTGCAATAACAAAATTGTGTTGATTCTAAAACAGAAAAAACCTAAGTTTTTTGTGTTTTTCCTTTTGTAGGAATTGTATTGCTTACTTTTGGGGGCTGCCTGGTCTTTTGCTTTCATTCCCATCCCGCTGGAAGCTCTTGTTCAGAACCACAATGAAAGGCTGCCTTCGAGCCAGTTCTACTCTCTGACAAAAGAGGGCGCGATTATACTGTTTATAGATGATGTCCTGTGTCAGCATAAGCAACAATGCTTTGGGGTAATGCTGTTTTATAATTATTTTCAGATTCACCCTTACCAATTACAACAAGTTTTCCAGGCAGAGCTGGTTTAGTTTGCACCGAATTGAAATTATTTTTAATAATTCAATCCAAGCAACTTTTAATGCAACTGGTATATACGCTCCTTCAAGTTATTCCTATCACTGCCAGCGTGTCAGCAGTGTACAGCAGTCTGACGCCCTCCTGTTGCCCAGCGACCTGGATGACCCGTCAAGCCTGTGGGAGGTCACTTTTGTTGATTTCCAGGTAATAAACTGAAACATATCCTCTTGTGTATTTGGTGCCAAAGAAACTCAGTGTTTGTTTGAAAACATCTGAAATAGAAACATAGGTGTTTAAGGGAAAGAGATGAGTGGACACCTTTAAAGAAGTTTGTTTTTTGTTTGTTTGTTTGTTTGTTTTATCCTCTAAGGTGTGAGACAGGATAGAGTATCTCCTCTCCCTACAGACCGCCAGCCCTCTTCAGTTTCCATTCAGCTTTATCCGCTCACTAGTAAATTATCAGGGAGGAATGCCAGCAACCTAAGCCCGAGTAAAGTTGTGGCCTGAAGCCCAGTGACTGACACTTCCTGGAGTGAGAGGCCCTTCTAGGGAGAGGATTATCAAACAATTATTTTATTTCCTTCAGGGAGTGGAGCAGTGATCCTATCAGGGCAGATAAGAAGTACATCTGCAGCCCGAGCGACAGCTTTGGCAGCTAGCGTAGGAATGGCGCTGTCAGCCAGCGAGTCAAAAATACCTCAGAGATCCTCTTGAAAGTATTTGGGGAAAGGCATGGGGGCAAAGAAGTTCCTTTTCCCCACCAGAACCTCAGGCTGAGAGACACCTGTCAAGTTCTTCTGTTTACCTGTGAGAAAAACTTTGACTTGTTCTTGCAACTCACTGAAATACCAGGCAGTATTGTCCCTTTTATGGGCATTTTCCAGTCTTCCCTATATATATAGGGAAAATTTCCCATATATATGGGAAAATTTTATATATATATAAATTTATATACACACATACATTCAGGGTCTGGTAGAAATAATGCCTACTTTTTATTACAAAATCTTTTATTACCGAATCATAGCATGCAATTCTATAACAACATCACACTCAAACATGCCATATGCCATTTTAGGTGAAATGTTCAGATTGCTGTCCATCTCATGCGAGATATTCACGTACCCCACCAACCACACTTCTGCTGGACCCTGTATATATATTTACAACCTCCCCTCCCTGGCCTTGGAGAGGTGAGAGGCAGCTTGGGGTAGGGAAGGAGCTTGCATGCTGTAGCCCAACAGCACCAGTTTCCAATTACATCTCAGCCACCTGGGCAAGTTACTTCTCCTTCTCAATTTCCTACCTATCTTTATGGATGTAAAGAATACATTGCCTAATATAGGCGGCAACCCCAGGACCCTGTCAGGCCTGGATTAACAATGACTGCTGCTTATGAGTCCCCTCTGTGTGTCAGCACTGTTGCAGTTGGTTTTCAGATGAGGTGACTGGAGCAACGATGATTATGTAAGTTTTCAAAATGATATAACTGGTAAATGGTAGAGGCAGATTTGAACCCTGGACGGTCAGGCTCTAAAGACTCTTTAATACACATATGTGTGTGTGTGCGTGTGTGTGTGTGTGTGTGTGTGTGTGTGTGTGTACATATATATATATTTTTTCTCTTTCCCTCTTACCTCTTAAATAAAGAAGTGGAAAGAAAGAGCAATGAGATGGTAATAATGAAAATAAGGAATAACTCACACAGAATCTTACCTAATTAGAACAGAAGAAGTGACTGATTTATGCCTCTGCCTTGTTCCAGACATGACTTAAGGTGACTTAGAGCCATACTACAGGAAAAATAACTTTGCAAAATGGGTAAAGACATAAGGGTTAAGAAAAATAAAGGAAGAAAGGATCAGTTAGATCTGGTGAGGCTGGTACACAAAACCAGAAGACCGTCTGTCCACCCTGGCTGGAGGCGCTCAGTAATTTGGCTCTGAAGCTTTGGAGCAGCCAGCATAAGAAAGAGTCACCCAGTTCATGGAGTCCATAAAACTCCCGAAAATGTGTGTGAACATTTTCAGGGATAGATGAGCAGTATGTCGATCCCTGGTGTTGTGCAACAGGTGCCAACAGTTTGGACAGCAGCCATATGGCGAACACAGCATTGGGTGTTGTTGAAAAACCCTTCGTGGAGGCATGTGGCAGAATGCAAGGCAATCCAGGGAGGGGCGATGCTGGTGATGGCGGCTGAGGGGTGCGTGCAGAAGGCTGCGACGCACACATGCAGCTTTGCTGATCTGCCGCGTTCTAGGAATAAAGTATAGACGCCTCAGGTAGGCCAGCTGGCAATGGTGGCAAAGGGTAGCCAGGGTCACAAAGAGCTATTTTATTCAATTACAGATAAATTTTGCTCTGTAGGAGTGTAGACCGAGTGTTGCTAGATCTTTTGACTTTTCAGTGGAAGCTGGATATCTGGATTCCTATGGGAAATTTTCAGGATGTTCAGAACTCTTGCCCAAACAAAACTCAACAGTGGGCTAGATACACAGCGCTTGAGATCTGTAGTTCAGAAAATGGGTGGACAACATGCAGGTGCTCTCCATAGATACTGTTGGACTCAACAAGCCTTGTTAAGAATTACAGGGCAGTCAGTGTGAGGACACTCTCTTTGCCTGGAGTTGTAGCATCAAATGAGGCCAGTTTTGGTATTTGGGGAGTTGGACTCTTCAGACACTGATCTGAAGACTAGGCCACTTTACCTCTTCATAGAGAGGGCAGGCCAAGGATCCCAGAAGCCAGGCCAAGAATCTCCTGCAGAAGCTGGTTTGGATTCACTCTAGCGCACAGACGATTGGGCGAGCAAGGCCCCTTAAGCCTGTGGCATGATGAGAGGCTGCAATCATTTTAGCAGGGAAAATGCTACTGTGCCCACTTAAGTCATTCAAATGCATTCTCAGGAAAGCACTCATGGATAATTCAATTTTCTGATGTACTTTTAAAAAATTAACTAGGTGTCTAAGTGAAGTGACACAGCGTAGGGTTATATTCTAAAAGCCAGCTAAATGTAGAGACTGCCTTTCACAAATGATTGCTCTGTTTAAAGTAATTACTCTGTAGCCTTGTTTCTTTCATTGTGACAGTATTTAGATATCAGGGCCAGGTTGCTGATTTGAACCTCTCTGGGTTCCAACTAATTAAACCACTTCATTTGCACATATGGGAAAGCTTTCCTTTGTACTGTCTGGGCAGGATGTAAGGAGGGGCTGCTATATAGCTCTTCCAGAAACAGTACCAAGTCTGTAGGGCACAGCAGATAAGAAGGGAGAGGTGATGATGGGAGGGAGGAGAGCTCGGACACACCAGGGGTTAGGGGTAGTAAACTGGGAAGGGACTCCGAAGCCAGACTGCCTGCCTCTGAACTGTAGCTTTACTCTACTTCCTCTTGCGTGACTCTGGGCCTACTTTTCTATGCCTCAGTCTCCCCATCCATAAAATAGAGATAAGGTAATAACTTATAGGCTCCTGTAAATAGTAAATGAGTTAAGCAGCATCTGATACATAAAAAAACCTTCAGTAAGTTAGCTTTTATTTTTTCCTATGTTTTACGTAATTGGGAATCATGTTATTTCCCCTTAAAAGCGTTTTCCAGTGTAATTTCTGTCAACAGAACTAAAGGCAGAAGAATTGAGACTTAAAATTCTTTGTGAAATTTATACGAACACATAAAATTTTGAGTGTGATTGGATATTAGAGACACTGCAGTAGTTGTGGTTTATGAATGAGAACATTCCTAAGAATCAGATTAAAAGAAGTTTCATTTCAGATCATTAAAATAAATGTTTTATTTTAGATCCTTGACTTTCATGAGCCTCTTAATTATGATAATCATGTATCCTAGAGGAGTTTCTGGGTCAGCCTTGATTGAAAATTAAGTTTTACTGTCCTCTAATCACACTCACATTTGTTAGATCATGTGCTTAAATTATTTAGCAAATATGGACGCAATATCTTAAATTTGGCTAATTAGGGGTCCAGATCCCCCAGCCCAGCTGAAAAGTACCTCCTAGGAGAGAAAGAATATGTCACTTCAGCTCTTCTTTTTCTCCTGACAGATCCAAGGCTTTTCCATTAAGGGCGGACAGTTTGCCAGGGCCCGAGACTGTGCCTCTTCCTTCTCGCCAGCCGTTCTGATCGGCCTGGCCATGTCCCTGATCCTGCTGCTGGTTCTGGCCTATGCCCTGCACATGCTCATCTATCTGCGGTACCTGGACCGGCACTATGACTTCATCCCCTCTCCGGCCCACTTCCCTCAGCTGAGAGCTCGAGATACAGCAGAAGAGAAGGAGCTGCTGAGGAGCCAGGGAGTTGAATGCTATGAACTGAGAACCCAGCAGATTTGCAAAATGTATGTGTAGCAGCACAGGCCTTTTCTCCCTCAACAAGTTCACAATGGGCTCTGAAAGGAGCTGTTTCTGTTCTTGCTGTTTGATTTCTGATGCAAGATTTTCACCAAATCGCTTGATTAAAAAAAAGAAATACATGCAAAAAATACATTTTGAAGTATCTATCTACCTACTTAGGTAGACTTGGGGCAATGAAAAAGGAATTCTTGCCCTGGCTGGTGTGGCTCAGTTGGTTGAAGCATTGTCCCATAGACCAGAAGGTCGTGGGTTCAATCTGGTCAGGGAAGTGTACAATACACCATCCGCTGACCCCCAGGCCCTCTCTCTCCAGAGCCCTTCTACCCAAGAGCTCCCACTTGACCTCTGACCATGGCCCAGCTAGCCAAGCCTGGCATTCCCTCCTTATCCCCCTACCAGAACCCCTCTTGCCACTGCTTCCTACCTTGTTCAGAACATTGAATCCTAGTAGTTATTAATGCAAAAAAAATTAAAAAAGGAATTCTTAGGAATTGCACAAAAATAAATATGATTGTTCATTGCCTCAAAGCTACCTTGAAAACAAGAGGATGTTTTATGTTAGGGAGATGAAAACACAAAAAGGCAAACAAACAAAAAAACACACCAGTGCAATATAAAGAAGGGAAAACACAACTGTTCCTTCTTGTCTGTGTTGGTTTGGATGTGATAAATATAGAAATAATAAATCCAAGGTTATCTAGAAGATCTGAATTTAAAATGCTTTTTAACATAGTTTTCATTGTTCAGAAATCATGTCACAGTTTTGTTTTAAAAACTTGTCTTTTGCCTTGGCTGCTGTGGCTCAGTGGTTTGAGTGCCGGTCTGCGAACCAAAGGGTTGCCAGTTTGATTCCCAGCCAGGGCACATGCCTGGGTTGCAGCTCCCATCCCTGGTAGGGTTCGTGCTAGAGGCAACCACGCATCGATGTTTATCTTCCTCTCTTTCTCCCTCCCTTTTCCTCTGTCTAAAATAAAATAAAATAAAATAAACAAAATCTTAAAAAAAAACACAACTTGTCTTTTTTTGTCTTTCACAGAACTAAAGGGGGACTCTTGTCAATATGGTAGAACACATTATTCAAAGGTTTTCTTGAAATTTATTTTGCTACTCGGAGGCAGCCCAAGTCAATCTGTGAAGTAGGGATAATGATCTTGGTAGCATTTCACCTTTCCCATTTGGTGGTGGTATGGTTGTTCGTTTCATTTGTCTGATTTAGACCGCCATCAGCTCTCCTAGCCGCCCATTGAAAAAAGCAACTGAACTACGTAAGAACAGTGTGCTTGCTAGGCTTCAAGGCAAATCCCCTAAAACCCTTTCCAATGAGATAGTGTCCCCAAAACTCTTCTTTAATAGAAAATCTGTAGCCACCGCTAGTCTTTCTCCCATTTCCTTCCATATGGATTTCCCCATAATCTCTTTTAGTCCTTAGCAGATACTAGAGTTGTTTCACTCTGCACCTTCCCCAAATCTCCTCTAATATGTCATCTGTGTTAAAGAGACCCTTAGTATAAAAAAAAAGTACATTGCATTTCCCTAATGAGGTTTCCACACATGACCTCAATTCTAAGATACCCCTGCATGAAACTCAGAATGCAGTTAGGAATATTGTAGGGTAGAGGTTATGCATAGGGAAATGGGACCTTCTGGGCAGCTGTGTGGTTGGGTCTATAATATAGCCCATCTTAGAAGCCAGATAGTGAATGACAATGACTGTGGAATTTCTGTTAGAACAGTCTCAAGTTGGACATGTCTTCTGGCTGAATTCTTGGCTGTGAATGTAGGTTTGGTTCCTGAAACTGATCTACAAGGACCTCTTACCTCTTGTCAAAGGGCTGACATAGTTGAAAATCAGACCCAGGTCTAATCCTGCAAATTGGGAAACTGCATTGCAGGTGGAATTCACAGCCTTGCCAGATCTCTTATATGAACATGAGAGTATTGTTTACAAAAGAGAGGAAACTTGAAATAGGAATGGTAACTTTTGGGAGAATTTAGATGATTTTAATAAGAATGTTGGACCCCCAAACTCCACTGAGTTTTTCTTGCTAGCAGAAGTAGCCCCCCTGGGAGATGAATCTATCCCTGCCATGCTTGAAAACTTTGTAATGGTCTCACTAGAGATTGTTGCTTTACTAGTGGGTGCCAGTTTTCTTTAATGCCTGTAGGCGAGAAGAATTGTGTTCTAGCATATCCCAGGGAGCCAATTGCAAAGTCAAATCTGGAAGAATAAAATTGCAGGGTTTTGCAAATTTATGCAGCAAAAGACTTGGAGGAATAAATGTGGGAATGGATTCTGGAGGTGCTAACTCAGTGAGGTGTGTAATGTTAGATTGGGCTGAATTTTTCCGAGATAGTTTCTCTTACTAGATTTTGGATGGAATGTGCTGGTTGGAACAGCTGGGAGTATTTTTAACAGTTTCCTCAGTTGGTTGATTAAAATTTTTACTCAATAGTGGCATATACTAAATGATGCTGTTATTAGAAATCTCTTTATAAATAAATAAAGAAACTTAATAACTGAGAGGGTTGGGATGTAGGAATAGATTTGTCATGCTCTCTCTCCCCATATGTATTTTGTCTGTGCAGGCCCAGAAGACACCTCTTCTATCATAGCACTGCAAAATATGTTGGGAACACAGTATCAACATTTTTGGAAAGTGCTATAGTGGCTGCCCCCTGTAGGCCATGGATGGAGGTAGGAGATGCTATTCTTGAACTGGAATCCTCAGTGTCAATAAGGATGCCAGGAGTCTGGAGCAGCAGAGGTCATGTAGCAGCACAGCAGCCTTAAAGGGCTGAAGGGCAGGAGTGTTAATCAGATTAGGTTATATTTATTAATGGTAATATATGGCAGATGTGGATACAGTCCACCGAAGTGCTGCTGCTGCTGCTGCTTCTTTGTCACCATCATCATCGTCATCTAGTTCTGCTTTAAAAAGGCCTTACTTGAGCCATCAGAGTGGATTCCCAGAGCTGAGACTGTTTGTAACTCGGACTCCTTGAACGAAAATGAAAACTCTTTAAAAAAGGGTCTGTGGTCTTCATATTTAATGTTGAGCATTATCACAAACAATTTATACTTGTCAACTAGTTTCTGTACTTTTACATTACTTCTGGCGTGTTCTGATCTTCAGATAAAGAACTTACACTATTGTCATGGATACCTTTATTATCACCCTAACAGATAGGTGATCATTGCCCTGTAATTGTTAGCGCTTTAGGAGGACAGCCTAAGAGATGTCTGTCTTCCTGGTATGCCTGGAACGATATGGCAAAGAAAGTGATGTTTGACATGAGTAGGATTTGACCAGGTAGGTAATATGAAGAATGGCAAACATGACAGAAGGAAGAACATAAGTAAAGACTGGACTTTGTCATGTGCAGAAAACTATTAAAACATGTATGTGGGCAGGCTCATATAATGTATTCAGAGGCGTGAAGAGAGATGAAACTGGAAATGAAGAGAGGGAACAGATGATTGCACTCAACGAAAGACTTAGAATCTTGACCTGAGGTAATGGTAAGGATTCTTAGCAAGATAATTACATGATATGTAAGTGTTAATAGAGACAGAAGTGCCAATTAGGAGATTATTGCAATAGTTCAGCCAAAAAATAATAGGACCTAAACTAAGACAATGGGGTGGGAGGAAAGAGCTACAAGAGGTATTTAAGATGTTGGTTCAATAAGGCTTGGCAACCATTGGCAAAACACAAATGACTGGTTAGATGTCTTATGTGGGGTGCTGGGTGGATGGTGATGCCAGTCCCTGCAATCAAAGAGAAACAGGTGAGGTAGGGTGGGACTGGGAGATGGTAGAGTCCTGTAGGCAAGTCGTAGAGTAGAGGTCCAAGGAGGTAGTTGGATGTATGAATGTGGGATGAAATAGAAAGATCTGGACTAGAAAATTGGAAACATAACCAATGCTTTCAGTGTCCCATCCACATACCTTTGGTCCTTAGCATTTCAGTGTATCCTGGTGGCCCATTTTACCATTGCTAGTCACTGCCCTCAGAGGCTGCTCTGCCTGTGTTTGTGGAAGGCTAGACGTACTGCAGAATCAATGCCCCCTGGGAGTAGTCTTCATGCAGTGACTCTCAGAGGTTGTGTATGAATACTCCAGCTCATTTGCACTTTGACTAGAATCATTCTGGAGCACACTTGACATCATTTCCTGGAGTTTCCGGCAAGACTAAGTGTTTGCCACTGTGCTACCTTGCTTGATAATGTTCATTTTATTGATTCTGTTCTCTGCTCTGTCTTACTTCCCTGCTTCCCTGATGATATTTCCTGGCGTCACCACCAAAATCAACAACTTGTATTCAGATCCTTATCTCAGGATCTGCTGCTCAGGAAGTGCAAACTAAGTCAAGCAGTGATGGGCATAGGGGCAAAGTTGAAAAAGAGGTGGTAGTGGTGTTGGAGGAATGAACAAGATCACCCAAGGAGAAAGGATAGGCTGCTAACAAACCCCTGGGGAGCCCATCATTTAGAGAGTAGGATGAGCAGCAGAAATCCGTAAAGGAGCTAGAGTAGGAGCAGTCAGAGAGGGAAGACGTCAAACCTTGAAAAGAGGAGTGTCTCAGAAATCAAAGGAAACAAGGCTTTTAGGAAGAAGGGAATAGTCAGTCATGACAAATGCTGGAGATCAAGCAAGAAAATAACTAAGAAGTGTTTATTCCTTGGATCTGCCTAACCGGAGTTCATTAATGAATATCATACTTCATCGAAAAGGGAGAGAAGACATGGCTTAGTATTTATTTCCCTGGTTTCCTCCCAGAGGGAATACCTTGGACTAGTTACACCCCTTCTCTGAAGATCACTGCTTCTCTGAGATGGTCTCCTCCACATGACTCTCTCCTTCTGGGTTTCAGTAATTTTTTCTTCCCTTGTCCCTTTTGGCTCAGAGATGGTAACAAGTCCATGGCTAGTAGCCCCAGGTTACTCTGCTGTTCCTTGAGGGTCTCCTATACCCTACTGGAATCTTCATAAATGATCCCTTTGTACATAAACCCTCCTTCAATTTGAGAGTACCTACTTTCCATTGGGTACCAGACTTATATAGAGGTTTACACAAATTAAAAATTATTTGTTACTTATTTTATATCTAGCAGTATTGCAGAAAATTGAAACCATTTGTTCTAGTAAGGTGGAAAAAACTGGAGCATGTTGTTCGGCAAGACAGTGGTTCTGAGGTTGTGCATTTGTTTGTTTGTTTGTTTGTTTTGTGTTCCTCTGAGACATGAACAATGATGTTCATTTGTGTGATCCACTGCTGTAGACATGCCCACATATTATTACCCTTTGCCCCAACTTTCTGGGCTCTACAGTCCGATAGTGCCTTGTGATCCCTGCTGCAAAAAAGATCCGTGTGGGGGTGAAATAGGTAGCTGCAGGCTGCAGCAATTCCTGGGGAACAAACTGAGGTTTTCTCACTCAAAAATTCATACCTTCATGTAAGAGTGGTATTATTATAAGGAAGCCCTTGGATATTCCCCAATGCATGCAAACAGCATAAAAATAATTGCTAACAGGCTGCATGGGCACCACATCAAGTCGATTGTCTCTGGAGTTGGGCGCTTCTGGATTAAAGAAAGGTTAAAAAATGTTTTTCAGAGGAGGGAGAAAACTAGTGGAGCAAGGTCCTCAGACGAACCTTACTGCTCCAAATTTCCCTCTGGTGGGCATGGAGGAGCCACTTTCCCATGGAGGGACACAGCCTCCTGGGGGGGACACTGAACAGCCACTTCTTCTGCCTCTATCCCTGCTTGTGCTCCGCGCACCCTCATACCCTGGAGCTGGAAAGATCCTGAAATGAACACAGCCAGCTTTTCTCTACTTTTGGGGACAATCTGCCTTTATATCAGATTTTCCTCTGTATCGTAGAACTTGCAGTGTTTGCTACATGCCGCTTTCAGTTACTGAGTGCAACGGCATTTTATAATGGTACTAGAGCAAAACTTCGAGATCCAAATAAATAGACTTGACAATATGGTTTGGATCTTCTGGTATTTTATGAGGGAAAAAATAGGACAAATGTAGGTGGTCAAATTTAGTTGTTATAATGGTTATTATTTTGTGACACATGTAACCCTAATGTGTCATGCCCCACGCTCGTGACCTTCTGGGGTTAACATTTAGTTACTCTCCCAATGAAGTGGCTCGCTTCCCCACAGTGTGAGAAATAAATCTGCTCCCCAAGACAGCTGGGAATTAGCAGGAGGGCGGATTTGGTGACAAGAGCTGTAGCGACTTCTATCCTTGTTTCTTTAGCAGTCAGTTTTCCTGTCTCTGTGGACTTTCGGTCACTCCTCTGGTGGCCCTGTCGTCTCCCGTTGCTCTTGGTTCCTGGAGCTGCTGTCTGACATTGACATGTGCATCATAGATTTTAAAAAAGTTAGGGAATAACGGGATCATTACTGCACAGGGCGGGGAATAATTTCAGATTCTCTGTTCATGGACGTTTAATGCTATTCCCTGTCACTGGGAATTTCTCACTGGTTAGCTTTCTCTTTTGACCTTGAAACTTCACCAGCTTGGAGACTTCTCTTATTCTTCCCCCAGATTCCTGCTCACCCCCCTCTTAGAGACTGGGCCCTAAAAACCTCACTTTTCATAATCAGTGTGCTTGGTGTGGTGTTGCTCTTAAAGAAAACAACCTTTTTCCCACATCAATTCTTTCTTAATCCACCCAGGTGAAACTCAGCCACTTTAAAGATAACAACTCTTTACCTAATTCTTCAATTTAAAGTTATAGCAAAAGTTTAAACACATGAAGGAAAGAAAAAAGTATTCTCAGCAAAATACCTGACTATAGAATGCATATTATTATAGTTTTCGGTTAAGAAGCTAAACTTTATATTCAAATACTCAGCAATAAAGTGTTTCCCAAAATGTTCATTTTTTAAAATCCAGTGATGGCATCATTCTGAGCAAAACTCTTCTCTGGCCTTGAATTTGTTGTCATATTTATGTGAGGCACTAGATTTAGAAGCCTATTCAGAAGTCTAAAATTCTTCTCCTTAAACGAGGCACATTTTTGTACCTACCTCAATGAATCATTCCAATGAACATCTCTCTGTGCGTTATTAATTTTTCTGCTCTTTAGGAAGGTCCAGACCCAGGAGAATATTCTTATGGACATTTGGATAAAGTTCTAACCTCTGTCAGCCTTCCCCTCCTTTCCTTAGCTGCTATGCCCTTGATCCCAACCCCGCTCTGGCAACGGTGTGCATGTTCTGAGGCCGACCCTGATTTCCCAGTGCAGCCCTCCGTCTTACAGTGATAGTTCCTGAATGTGAACTACAGTAAAGACTGAGCAGCTGAACTCCCTTCATGTTTATATGCCTTGTGATCAGAATTCAGGACTTGCCAACCTTCTCCATTTGTTTGCAGTTTGCATGTATTTCATCCTGCAGCTGTGAAAGTGTTTTATATCTGTTTTCAGGGAAATCACCTCTGAACTGACCTCAAGTGCAGAGACAGATACAGATAGTGAAACACCTACTATTCAGAAAACGCTCTTTAGGAAAATGAATATAAAGTTAGAAATATAAGTTAGGCACAAAGGTGATTATTTATAAAGAGAAAGCAAAATATAAGTAAAAATATTAAAAGTTGATGACATTTGAAATGACTTATTTTTATAGCTTTTACAAAAACATCTAATCCTAAGAACCCAAGGTTAGGGACCCTTCCAGGGCCATGGAAGAGACCTATATCAAGTGTGTGTGTATGCCCATGTGTATATAGAATTTTACAGGGATTTCACCTTAAACACAACTGCGGACACTGGTTAAATAGTCTCCATGAGCCTGCTGTCTTCATGGCTGATGCTAAAATCTGAAGTCTGAAAAGCAGGCAACTGGGAAGGGAAGACGGGGGTAAAGTGGGGGAGGCCAAGGACAAGCTAGAATTCAGGAAGAGAAGCTAGGACCATGAGGACGAACTAGGACTTGGGTTAGTTTTCATTGCCACCAACCTTGGTAGAGCAGTGCTCTTTGTCACAGAGCTAAGCAAACAGCCCGGGAATTGAAGATGTTGAAGGAGAGTCCAGGAGAAGGTGGGGCCGTTGCAGGCCGGGGCGCGGCCACCCCGCGCCAGCAAGGTGAGTCGGCAGGTAAGGGATAATGTACTTAAAAGCTACAGATGCACCTGACGCTACCTTTTAAAGGTTAAAAACAGTATGGCTGCTGCTTTACTTTCACCTTCTAAGTCTCATTCAAATTAGCTTCTCAAACAGGGTCCACCTTAACCAGAAACATACAGGGAAGTGAATCTGGGCAACACAGTTCAGCCTAGCTCTTTGACATTATTACAAAGCCAACATAGGCTACCCATTTTCACCTTGGTGTCCATATACATCTCTGAAAACTATATTTATTTTAAAAATAAATATATTAACAAAGTCATACTTCTGCCTAACTACAGTATGTACAACTGAAAATATGCTAATATCTTCTCCAAAAGTGAATACTAATTTGTATTTTTGGTCATATTCATTATTCTTGTAGGTTATTCAACCTCCTACACTGATATTCTGTACCTTAAATATTATGATATAAGGTTAACAGCTACCACATATCTTATAAAGATATCATGTATATATAATGTTCATACTGAAATAAGGAAGACATACTCATACCTACCATACTCCTCATTTCTGCAGTTAGTCACATGGTCTAGCTGATATTTATAATTGCCTTCTTCTGTTGGAGTTCTTTGACTGTGGAGTAACCTAAACATTTATTCCTGAAGTTTCTGGACCTTTAACCTCTCGCCTGAACTGACCTGTTGTAATGACTTTAATCACAGAACATGAAAGTGCTGGGAGGTGCCACAAGGGTCCTCTCTGCCCTTATTGTGCGGTGGCAACCTGTCACCAGGACCATTGGAGTAAATCCAGAGTTTTCACAACACTGGCATTTTGGACCAGATACTTCTTTGTTGAAGGGTGGGGAGGGAGCTGTCCTGTCCATTGTACGATGTTTAGCAGCATCCTTGACCTCTGCCCACAACGCGCTACTGGCACTCTCCTCCTGCAGTTGTGAAAACCAAAAATGTGTCTAGATATTGCAAATGTCCCCTGAATAAAATTGCCCCAGTTGGAAACCACTGGAGTAGCTTCTTTCTTTGCCAGTTGGTTCACAGATATACAGACCTGAAGGTGGCTATGTGGCAGTCACAACTTCCAGTTCAGTAGGATCATTGTTTTCTCTCCTGGTGCAAGCATTCCTCTTGGGGAACTAAAACCTTCAAGCCAACTGAGCCTCAAGTGGTAGGAATAGAAAGGAAAAAAAAACATTGTTATCCAAGGACTGTTTGTTGAGATTGCCCACAAAAGTGATGCTTTTTTTCCTACTTTGATTTCCTTTTTTTCATTCCAGCTTCATTAAGATGTAATTGATGTAAAACATTTTGTAAGTTTCAGGTGTACAACATGTTGATTTGATACACTTATATGTTGCAAAATAATCACCACCGCAGCATTAGCTAATATGGCCATCATGTCACATAATCACTATTTCTTTTTTGTGGTGAGTACATTTAAGATGTAATCACTTAGCAACTTACAAGTATATAATATAGTATTATTAGCTATAACAAGCATGCACATTAGCTCACCAGAACTTATTTAGCTTATAACTGGACATTGACAGTTAAGAGATAACTTTTAAATTGCCATTGTCAAAATGCACCATCTCATATCCTGACAGTGTTTGCAATGCTGTGGATGGAGTCTTCTCTTAGACTATTAAAACCAGCTGCCTCTCCTTTCCAGCTTTTAGGCTCTAGTCTTGCAAGCTTCTTAGTCCATTGTTTAGCCTTGAGAGCCCATTCCCTGGATTTGTTCCTTTGGCCCTCTGTTTCCTATGACTCTGTACATGGCAGGAGGAAGCCAGTAGGGAGATAGATAGTAGCTCTTTTCCCAGGGTCTCACGGCAGAAACGGCCTAAGTCACTATTCCACATCTCTTTTGTTAGTAGACTCTATCCTGGGACTGAGAGGCTACCTGTGGTAGATTTGTTTACAAAATAGACGCTATTATTCCCCTTTCTCTGTCTATATCCCTTGTGATGTAACATCAGAGTTGCTCCTCTTAAGAGATGTAGTATATTTGCCCAGCATTCGAATCTGGTCTGGCCTGATGATTTTCTCTGGCCAATAAAATGCGTAAGTGATTCTGGGTGGATTCCTAGCCTACGCATCCACCTACTTTCCCAGAACACTGCTCAGTTGCCAGGTAAACAACTAGAGCCTGCGAGCGGATGAGAGACTGCCTGGAGGAGAGAGAAGCCACCTGGCCGAGGTCGTTCTAGATTTGCCAGTCCCCAGCTGACCCAGCAGCTGTCCACAGATGTCTAAGTGACCCAAGCTGAGACTTGAAGAACTGCCAACTGAAGTAAGTCTAATTGCCCACATGCAGAATTATGAGCTAATAAATGGTTCTTCCGAGATACGACGTCTTGGAGTGGTTTGTTATGCAGCCAAAACTTACTAATGTGTCATCAAAGTTAGAAGCATTTCCAAATTAGAAGTTATGTCCACTTCTGAGTTATCACCCCTGATACTTAAGAGGAAAGAAAGAGCAGAGGATAAACCATAATGAAAGAGAAGAGATATAAAAGGAGGAATATATAGTCAGGTAGCTATTAATCTTAGCCAGTTATGGTTATAATCCAATTTGTTCTTCCATTAAATAGACCCCTTACAATTTAGCAGAAGTCTTCTGTTTACAAAACTCAGAAACTCTGCACACTGGGGTATCTCATGGACCCCAAGACCCAGTTAGGTCTTCTTGAGTGACTGGACCAGGATCTGGAATGCAGTCTGGAACCAAAGGAGTTACTTTCTCTGACTTGTTCTTTCTATCTCTTTCATTGGCAGAAGCTCTCTTGTCACATGAGCATGTTGGCTTCACTGTTTCTCTCTTCGGTTCTCTGCTTGCACATAGCTGCTGTCACGCCCTTTCCAAAATAGCAGCCTCAGCCCCAGTCTTCATGATTTTCCACCTCATCTTCTGTACATTCAGATTCCCAATCAGAGGAAACCTGGGTGCTCCACTGTGGACCCATCAGGTGCACTTGGGCGGTGATTGTCAGGGTCCATAAAAATATCCTTTTCTTGTCATCAAGCAGGCATCTTTTGTAGCAACCAGAGGATCGAATAGCTATTTTGAATAGTGTCTACTGCTGGCAGGAGCCACCAACTTGAGTTCCTAGAACTCGTTTTCTACTAAGTCACCAACAGATTTTTGCCTATGCTTGCCAGGGGAGGATCAACTTCTACATCCTTCCACTGGAGGAATATGAATGAGAATGATCAGTAATTCCTTTTCCTGATCAGGCTGGGGCAGGGATTGGAGTTTTTTTTAGCCCAGTGCCCTGCCTTAGTGTCTTCACAGTGCTCCTGGTGTCCCAGGACTCAGGAGTTCTAGCCTTTTGTTTGTAGAAACCTAGCTTCCAGTGTCTGGAACATTCTTTTTAGCATTTGGGTCTGTCTCTTTTTTAAAAATTTTTGTTTTGTTTTGTTTTATCTTACAATAGTCAACATTTAGAAGGCTGCCAGTAGAGATGCTCTCTAGGGGCAATTCATAGTTATATGGATTTTACGGACTAAAATGTTTAAAAAAACAAATCAGAGTACTGATGTATGGTTACCAGGTCTACATAGTGCCACACAATGCCATTGCAAGCTCCCATATCCAATCATCACCACTTAATGTTAGACTGAAACCTAGGAAATTGCTGTTTCTATAAGTCACAAACAGTTGAATAGTCACAATTTCCTGTGATTCAGTGTACTATATTAAAGCATGTTTTACCTTGAGACCTATAGGAAGGATATAATCTTACAATAAAGGAATTTATAATGAATTTATTTAACTTTATTAAAAATGCATTATATGTTCCTTAATTTTCTTATTTCGTTATGAGCCATGGAAACCTAATCATGGACCGGCGCCATTTTTTGATGTGTGTGTGCGTTTTTTTTAAACATGGGTCTAGTGAAACACATCTGTGCGATCCTCTCAGGTCCACTCTCATTCCCCAGAATACTTGTTCCTGAGCTGCCGACAGGGTTCTAGCCTTCCCTTGGTCCCAAGTCATCCTCAAAGAGCAGTCACGTTCTCTGAGGCCCTTTCAGGCTGTTGGTAGGTGAATTCTTCACTTGCACCAAACTTGGGTGTTTAGGAGACATGTTTGCAGTATCCAATTCATTGCTGCATTACCCTTCATAAAGAATATGGTCACATTACTAAAGGAGCTTTAATAACCTCCCATGATTCCTCAATGAAATATATGAACCAGTTTTTCTATCAATCATAGGTTAAAATACTTCACTTGGAATTGTGTTTTTTGCACAACTTTTCTATCATCTCAGACAAGTCCCTCACCACCCTCTATTTACTACCCAAGGGATCCTCATCTCTCTTACAAGTAAGATCCAGACAGATTGTATAACAAACTGGCTTTGGTTATTAGAAACATCTTTTTAGCTCTTGGCACAACCAGCAAAACCACTCCTGATGAAAAGAGTGTCTCTCTCCCATATGGTTTTCAAAAGAAGTTCAATTTTTTAAATTTATTGTACATGTGAAAACAATAAACAATTTGCATTTCTTACTTTTTTCTAGTAATTCAAACACTAACCTGAGGGTTTTTAAAGAATGGATTTAGTAATTTCAACATTGTACCACTTTCTGTAATATTATTGATTTTCAGCGAGGTAACTAAGCTTTAGCCAAATGTTTCAGTTTATCTCTCTCTATTTTTTGTGAAACTGTAAATGCATCAGAAAAATGCTTACTGTAATATTAGAATGTGCATGTATTGGCATTAAAAGTGTGGTTTTGTCCCTATGGGGAATCAAATAGAAGCAAAAATTATAGTTAATTCCTGGTATCTGTGGTAATGGGGAACAGATTGAGTTTGTACCAATAATATTTGAAAAATTTATTTTAGAAATTAGGTTGAACCTTGTCCTTCACTAAACTTTTTGCCAGAGATCCACAAATAGTCAAGTTGTTCCCTCTCCTTTTCCGGGTTCAGCCAGACTCTGGGGTAGAGAAATGGCCAGAAGGAAAGAAGGGTAGAACCAAAGGACTTCTTTACAAATCTCATGGCCATTAGATTTTTCTTAATATGTTGACCCCACCCCTTTTTTGGGAAAAGGAAATAACTCTGTAGTAGGAGAGGATGACAGTCTTCCTACCCTTTTAGTAAGACATCCTGTCTGTCCTTACGATGTCAGGGATAATTACCCACCCAAACTCATGTAACCTCCTTTGTAAGTTCAGTTTTCAGTTAGTATCTGAAAAAAGAAATAGAAGATTTTAGAGAATTCTGACACCTCTTTAAAGATATTTTCTCAAAAAGAGAAGACTTGAAATATAGCTAAATGGGAAAAACGCCACCACAGAGCCATCTACTTGTAGCCAGTAGCCTGCAGCAGAAAGGGTTTATCTCTGGTTCAGTCACTGACCCTTTGGGAGAAGGAGAGGGTGTCTAAGGTCTTTGTGGCCACGTGGCTTCCACAAGGGTTTTTGATAGACCGGAAGGGCAGAGTCTCCTTTACTCTGGATCTGCAGTATTTCTTGAATGCAAGGAACTCACACGTTTGCAGGAACAACAGTGTATTGCACTCATGCTGTCCAGATGTGATGCTCCAATGATGTAAGCAACTAATTTGTTCTGGAACTGTTATTGTTATCTGCTGAAAAAGGCTTAGGTGATGACTTCCAGTTTTAAAAAGTCCTGGAAAACTTTGTAACTGTTTGTCACTCAGAGCGGTAATCCTGACACAACACTGCAAAAGGTTTAGAAAGATATATGCATATAGATATGTATATCTATATACATATATGATATATATTATATATTATTATATGTAGCTTTATTATGTGATTATGGTAGGGATGGGGGAAAACTTAACTGTTTTGGAGAAACTCAAAATATGAAATAAGTTGATGGTTTTAAATAAGGCTGGCTATCATAATTAGCCCCAGATGGTTCTTTTATAGTCAGGAGAGTTCACCCAAACAGCCACATTTCTTTGTTTGAATGTCAAAATAGAAGCCCAATTAGGCTCCTGCTTTGTGTCCTCATACTTCCGGCTTCTCTGGGGCCTTGCTCTGTGTAGGTCTTGTGCAATGTCTGTCCCTTGAAACAAAAAGATTGCGTCCTCCATAATACACTCTTTTTTCTTTTGTTGTTGTTTTATTACAGTTGTCCCAATTTTCCCCCTTTGCTCTCCCCTCCCCCGCCCCACCCCGCTCCCACAGTCCATCCCCATCCTGCTGTCCATGTCCATTGGTCATTTATACTTGTTCTTTAACTAGGCCCTTCTCCTTCTTTTCTCCCTATCCCCCCTCCCTCCACACACTTTGCAAGGTAGCACATGTTCTTTAGAACCAACCCCTACAACCTCAGATCCAAAGGTTTCTCTCTCCTTCTGGTTGTCTTCCTTTACTTTTTGTAATGGAAAACATTTTCTCTTTCTATGGTTCATTTATTCAGGGTGTTTCTTACCCGGGGGGGGAATAGGCCTTTAGGTCTCAGGGTGTAACCCCCATTTGCTGTAGGAAACCAGACTTGTCACTAAGTAGGGAGCTTTGATTCCCATGCAGAATAGCCAGGCAGATTGAGAAGTGTCTTTAAGCAAATTTTGTCTGTCATTGAAAACCAAGGAAAAACCAAACAAAAGGAAACGCACAGCTGATTTCCAAAAAGGCTGTTGTCTTTAGTTCTTTCCAAGAGACATTGTTTTTTTCTTGATATCTCTAATAGAAAACTTGTCAGAATAAGTAAATGTGTTTCCAATTCTGTCCTAGTAACTGGTTTCACCAATTAAATTAATTGGTCCAAGTCATCAGTAAGGAAAATGTAGAGATACCCAGTCTTTTCCTAGAAACAATTCCCCCAAGTCTGCATTTGTTTGTTTGAGGATCCAAGGTTCCTTTTAAAAATCTTTAAATGGATTACATACACAATCTATTTCTTCCTCACTCAGAGAAAACTAAGCCAATGTTTCGTTGCTTTTCCATTGGCTGGTACTTGATTCAGAACAAGTACCAGGGCCTTATGCCCTGTGATGTGGATGGTAAACTTCTCCAAGTCCATGTGACAGCCAGCAAAGAGTAGATAGGATAAGACATCTTGTATCTAATCAGATTCATTTGTATTTAGAGTTGAGAAATGATATTTATTATTTGGGTGAATAAACAATGCTATTTCCTGCCCTGGCTGGTGTGGCTCAGTGGACTGTGAACCAAGGAATGACTTGTTCCATTCCCAGTCCGGGCACATGCCTGTGTTGTGGGCCAGGCCCCTAGGAGGGGGTGTGCAAGAGGCAACCACACATCATTGCTTCTCTCCCTCGTTTTCTCCCTCCCTTCCCGTCTCTCTAAAAATAAATAGATAAAATCTTGAAAAGAAAAGAAAAGAAAAAACAATGCTATTTCCTCCCACTCAGTCAACATGTTCATTTAATATGCTCTTTTATTTTTAATTAGTAATATAATAAAATGTAACCCATTTTGTAATACATATAATGTATAGTTGACCAGTGAGTCACACTACGTTTTCCCACAGAGTAAAGATTATTCATTGTCTGTATCTACCAGTTAGGAGAAAACTGGAGATATTTTCCAGATCATGTGAAACAAAACCAGGCCCTGGCTCCATAAGAGATTTCTAGTGGAATAAGCAAAATAGGTTTCCCCTTTTGAGATATCTGGAGAAAGTTACTACTTTTCTTTTTAGTCAATATAGAATCCAAATCTGCACTTTTGAAATAGGGATAAGTATTTCCTTTGCTGATATGTAAGTGTTTTATTTCTGTTTTTAATCACCTCATAATTTGTATTGTCCATCATTGAAACAAATGATCAAATATGCAAACATCAACAAACTAGCAAAACTGTCACCAAGGTAATATTGATTATACAATCAGGGATTATCAAATGCCTGAGTAGTGCAATAACATCTAAATTATAGTGCATAAATTAAATTACAGTACATATTTTATTAGTATTCATATATTTTATTATTACATATACTTTTGATTTCAGGCTCTGTGCCTATAAGCCCATATAGATTCACATGGCCCTATTATTATATGTAGTAACTTCTTACTGGAACTGATTTCCCAACCACAGCATTTTTTTGAGATTAGGAACACTAAAAAGCTGGTACTAGAAGTGTGAGAAAATGAGCAAGTTATTTAAATTTTGATTTTATATTATTTATGGCTGCAAAAGCTGTAAGACAAAGCAAATATGGAGTGTTTATTATTAATGCTGTATAGCATTTGCCATCCTTAAAATGGATGTTTGGAATGTGTGATCTCTAATTTATCTATTCATTCACTTTCTCATTTATTTGTTCATTTATTCAACAAACAGTTGAGCATCTATTAAGTGCCAGATACTGTGGCAGATGTTAAGACAAATTGATGAGAAAATTCAGATATAGGCCTTGCTTAGAGTCCGGTGGAAAACTAAGTAACATTTATTGAACATCTAATCTCTAGTGACCTTTAGAATTTTGATAGTCCATAAATCTAAGGACCATTCAGTTATATTACGGAATCTGTAATTCTGGTGGAAGAGAAGATGGTGAAAGTAAAAGCCTTACCTCTTCCTTGCTCATGCCCTTGAACCTGGAGAGTCGAGGGCTGGGAGCGGGGTCATGGCAGGAGTGGTCACGGAAGCGTGGGTCGCGGCCTTAGGAAGTGCAGGGTAGAAGTGGGCTTGTTTTTGTTGGAGGGTGAGGGTAGCTCTATGTGTGAGAGAGGAAAAGCAAAGTTCAAATCTCTCTGTCTTTCGGCGATTGAGAGGAAATCAGCACCAGCCCGGGAAATACAAATCCCAAAAAAACACCTCTGAGGTCTTTTGTTTTGAGGCCTTTCCATTTCTTCCCTTGCCTAATGAGTGTGTTTCCTCTGAGATTCTTATTGTGCAGAATGGGGAGTAAAAAAGATGCCTTGAGGCTAATAAAGTAAAAGAAGTCATTTTTCTGAAGGGAATTCATGCGCTAACCTCTTTCCAATCCCTGGAATTTCTTGGGGCTTGCCAGTAATGGAGTGAATAATAATATTGCCTATAATTCTGTTTCTAAATGAACAAGTCATCTGGAGTACCATTCTTGGTAAAAATAGATTTAGTAGGGCACAAAAGACAGCAATAATAGATTACTTGAGTAAATTTTAGTGCAGGATTCTTTCTAGGATTTGGTGAAATATGCGCTAAGGGGTGAGTTATGAATGTGCTGAACTGTACTGGTTTTCTGACCCATGGGTAGAAACAGACAGTGAGAATCAAAGGCTGAGACTATAGATGTTAATTTACCACCTCGTGGAGACATGTCTCAGGCATTGGACAGGTTTGTGAGATGCCAGCTTGTTGAACATCTTTGGAAATATTCTGCTGAAAGTAGTCAATAACATGTACTGACACTAGGTCAAGAAGCATATTAGGAGAGCATTCCAATGCCAGTGAGCACGGGAGACAGCAGTCTGAAGCTTGGGAGATGATTTTTGAAAAGTGTAGTTCATCTGAGGAAGAGAGCAGACAGGCTACAACTTGATGAGCTGGACGCAAAGCTGACGATCAGGTGGACGCTGATGAACAGCCAACTATGTGTACTGGGAAAAATGAGTCAACTTGAACCTTGATTCTCAAGAAAAGTAAATGGACAGAGAAAAGTTCCAGAAGAACAATTCAACGGGGAAAGTGAGAAATGTTTGAAAGAACCAAGTAGAAGAATTAAGTTTGAAAAAGTGACCATAAGCAATTCCTTAGGTATCTCAATCTATTACATATGTATATATTTTTTTTCCCAGGGGGCAATATACTTTAAATAGGATAAATATGCTGAGAATGAGAAAGAATAATAACTTTTAAGACTCAGAGAAAAGTTCCTTAAAGAAGAGGGCTCTTTTAGATGTACCACTGCCAGGGATCAAGGAATCCAGCATGTGGTCCTGAATATAGAGCTTTGCTACTAACTACCTCAGGCGCAGTGGCCCCCTGACACTCAGATTGCGCACTGAGTGACTTCTTCTTGTGGGGGTATGTCAAGACCTTGTATTCTGACCACTTCATCTTCTCAGATTTGAGAGCATGAAGGACCACATTGGGGCTGCCAAGAGTAAAGAAATAACTGTGATGGCTTCTTTACAAATTGGTTTGACTGCATTTATGAGGTCTGTCCAGAAAAAGTCCAGCCATTGTTAATATAACAAGAATGGTTTTCATTACTTCCATGTAACCTGGCAGCCAAGGAGAATGAACTGGAATGCACATGTGTGAACAGTGACAACTTCACTGTACTAGTCAGTGGGGGCGGTAGACATTGTTGAGTGAGCATGTGTACTGTGTGGCCCACACATTCAAAATGACTGAGCGGGTAGAGCAATGAATATGCATCTAGTTTTGCATCTAGCTTTAACATTTGCCTGTGGAAGCTATTCAGATGATTCAGAAGGCTGCAGCTGTGGGAAACTAGCGATTGGCAGCTTCATCATGAATATGTGTCCACTCATGGATCATGTCTCGTGCAGAGTGTTTAGGCAAAACATCAAATCATCCAGGTGACTCAGCCCCCTACAGCCCAGGTTTGGCCCCCTGTGACTTCTGGCTTTTCCCAAACTAAAATCATCTTTGAAAGGGAAGAGGTTTCAGACCATTGATGAGATTCAGAGAACTAGGATGGGGAAGCTGGTGGCGACAGGGGCCACTGTGTGAGGGCCCACGAGTCCTCCTTTGAAGGGGACTGAGGCATCATTGTCCTATGTACAATGTTTCTTGTGTCTTGTGACTTCTTCAAGAAATGTCTTTATTTTTCATATCACATGGTTGGATACCTTCTGGACAGACCTCATGTATACAACTTAGGTTCTGAACAATAAAAAAAAGTTAAAATTGTTTAATTCATTTTGAATAACTTTACAGGTGTTCAATAAATATTTGAAATAAATCAGTTAGAAAGTAGTGTTTATTACATGTGTAGTATATTCTAGAACTCTGATAGGATTGTAGGGAATTAAAAAAATGCTCCAAGGAGTTTATAATTATATTAACTTGTTTAAAAATGGATGTACTGAATTTTTAAAATTTTAACTTAACAAACATGTATATAGAGAATACTATATAATGCCAGGGATCTTTCTAAGTGCTTTATACATATTAACTCCTATACCTTTCTAGATTAAATGACTCAATGATTGGAAGTACATTTATACAGAAGGACTTTTATAGATACGTCTTCTTGAACAGAGGGAATAACAAATGCTGGTTATGTGCTGTGGACATATGAAAGCCTAAAAATGGACCGTGACATACTATTTTTCATGTTCAGAGCTCACTCTATGTAATTTTGTCAACTTGGCAAAATTTGCCTACATGTTATTCTGCCTTCAGTTGTCAGTTGAGCCCTAGGCTGTTTTTGCTTCCTAAGGTCTCCCACTCTGTTTTCCTGATTGGGTTTATCTACCTGCATCTCCTAAGACACAGGAATAGGCCGTGCACTGACACCAGTGTTAGGTACCAGGAATTAAGGTAGGCTTCACAGGGACATACTGGGGTTTGTTTTGGGGAGGTGTCTACTGGCTCTTATGTTTAAAGTTCCATCTTTCATTAATGGAAGATGCAGTGAATTTAACCAAATCACATGATGGTTAGGAGTACACTGACTAAGAAGTACCTCCACCTTTCATGAGAAAACTCAGAACCATGGGTGATTTATGTGGAGAACTTGGGTTGCAAGAACTTCTACTCATCTACAAGAGGGTTTAAAACATTCACATTGAAGTGACAATCTCCATGATCCCCTCCTCATGAGACCAGACATTCCTCTAGAAGAGGCGCCAACTTGATGGCATCCAAATTCAGTATCATTCCTGGAATAGCTAAAACCACTGCTAAATATTTCCCAAGTAAACTCAGCTAAGAATAGTATCTTGTTTCTAGAGCTCTGACACAAGAAACTCAACACCCCATTGGAGTCAGATAAGCTGAACTTTTTTTTGAGCGCTTTGTCCGAGTGAGATTGAGAAGGATGTAGCTGAGAAAGACTCAGCTGAGTGAGAGTCTAACGAGACTCCCTATGTCATTTGTGATGTGGCACTGAGTGGTGCTGTCTGAGACTGAAGTGTCTGTGGGCATGCCTAAATGCCGAATTGATTACCTATCAGTACCTTGGGTATCAGGGAGACTTCTATTAACTCTCTTCAGTAATCTTATGAAAATTTCACTCTTACTGTCTTGCAGTTCTTAAACACTAGTCGGTACTCTCCAATATCCCTCTCACTTATTTTGTTACAATTTGCTGGAAAGTTGAAGCTCCATCTTGCTGCTCTATGCCAGAAAGATATGTTTCCTTCTTGGGAGGTTCAACATCTAAGGGCTTATTATTAGTCCCCAGATTTACTATTACCTTGCAATTGATATGTTACATGACCCTCTTAAGGCCTTTGGGAGAGCAAAAATTATTATCTCACTTTTGTTAATGAGAAATAGAGGGTCAGACGGGTATGTACTGAGTTCATATTTAGTGAATAGCAGATACAGAACTATATCTCAGGTCTTTGGACTTCCCTGTGTGATATTCCCATTACTTCATCCCATCTCTGTCCACATGCCTAAGTGTCCAAGGCCTGGTCCCTACCTGCTCTTGTTTATATATCTGCTTGAGTTTGGCAAACAAAAAAGGCTTTGGGGCTGGGGATGGTTCTCCACAGCACAATGTTTGAGGCAAATGTCCTAATTTTCCCCAGTACGAAAAAGATAATTTCTATAGTATTTCTTATATGATTCTCTGTAACCCATAAAAGTATCACAGTATTTTTTTTTCTTTCTTTCTTTTTTTTTGGTCTGAACCACAGACCATTGTTTCAGCATGGCTGCATTTGTTTAACATAGATGGTTTGCATTTAGAGTGCCCTTGCTTTCTTCTCTGGCCTAAATTATTCCTTCCAAGTTAGAATGAGTTTTCTTTTTTGGCATCCATTAAAAATCATCAGCGACAGGGCCCCCCTCCAGAAACACTTCTGTAATGCCAACCGCAGGACTTGGCATCTAAAAATAAGATTCAAAAATGAGATTTAAGTTAATGCCCAGAAAGAAATCTTTCCATGTGTCTTTACTAAAATTTGGTAAAAGCTATTCTAGGGAAAAGTGTGAAATACATGAAACCCTCATTACTACTTCCTAGAAAAACTTTGGCTGAGTAATTAGTGAGAGCTTGTCTTTTTTATTATTAGCACCATGTTCTAACCAGCTGAGTAACTGGCCAGAGGTGGAGCTGGTCCTTTTAAATCTGACTCTCTCCTAACAGCCACCTTTCATTCTTTGACTTAAGGTTATGTAAGTTCAGAAGAGATTCTTATTCTCTCAAGAGCCCACCGCTGAGCAGGCTGAGCAGGACTCCTCACTAATGATTCCCAAGCTCTTGAAGTTTATATTTTAATTTGGCCATCATTTCTGCTTCCATTATGGAACTGATTAAATTCACCAAATGTTGAAAATGAAACGGAGTAGTTTGGGAATAGTGCAGGCAGTTTAAAATTTGTTTGTTTGAAATGTAGTGTGGAGACTGTAAAATTTTTAAAAATTATAATTAATTAGCTGAAATCTCTTCATCCTTTCTTCCACCTAAAACTCCTTTCTAGTTCATTCCATGAATGATTGTATCATAAAACAAATCACTCTTACTTGCCTTTTATATATCTTTACTCAACTTTCCACTATATATTTCATCTTCTGATTTGCATGTGTGCAGTCTAGTGATGAAGTCCTGTATCCAGTCCAATCACTTATAATCCGTTAAATGTTCAAAATCTGGTGTTACCAGTCCTTCCTTTTTTCTTTCCTTTCTTCCTCCTCTCCTCCCTCCCTCCCTTTCTTCTTTCCTTCCTTCCGACAAACTATCACAGAAATTCTCAGGGCAGGCAGTTAGGGATTAGTAATAATTACAATTACCTTTTCTAGAAGATGTAAAAATAAGCCATGCTCAGTGCAAAGATCAGACAGTAAGCCCACATGATATGTAATGATTGCTGACCTTTTTTTTCTTACTGCATATTCACAGATTTTATATGTGATTGGAGAAGTATTATGGACATTAATCTAGAGCATAACAGTCAGGACAACTCTGCAGGTGTTCTTGCTCCTCAATCAATAATCTACAAACCTCACAGTGTGATGTTTGACACCCTGACCCAGATTTAGATTTAGATTAATGGATATAGTCACTCACCCAGGTTTGGGGTGTATCAGCCCTTACTGCTACTTTCTAAAGAAATCATAGGTGCTGACTTTCTAAATTTGTTTATTTTGTCTAATGTGCATCACTGTGGATTCATACAAACCTAACATTTAATTATTTTCCCAGAATTATTTTGTTCCCTGCTGTCTTTTGGCCTCAGATATTTCTGACAGACCTTCTTTTGTATGCACAAATTGTGACATCACAAAGTTATAGATTTAAGTTATATGGCAGCCCTTAGGGGAGATATATATATATCTATATATATCTATGTATCTATAGATATATATAGATATATAAATAATATTTATTATTTTTTTAAATTTTTATTTTTTTAAATAAGACAGTCTTAGCTCTTGTCTTAGCTGAACCCAAACTAATCAGCTTTCAAACTGTTGAATTTCCGTTGCCAAGGAATTTATGCCAGGACTCATTGAACCAAAAGGGGATTAATAAGTCTGTGGTACATAGCCCAGAGTTGACTTCTTTCCATTTTATTTCACTTCGTTTTGTTTTGTCTTATTTCACTTCATTTTTTATCCTAATAGACCTCTACTATTTTTAACATTATTGGGGTATGATTAACAAGTAAAAAAATTATCTATATTTAAAGTACAATGAGATGATTTGATATACATACATGCTGTGAGATGATTACCAAAATCAAGCTAACATATCTGTCTACTCATATAATTTCTTTCTTCTGTGCGTGTAGCAACAATATTTAAGATCTATTCTCCTAGCTAATTTCAAGTATATGATTCAGTGTTACTGCAGTCACCATGCTGTACATTAGGTCTCCAAAGTTATTCATTTTATAACTGAACCTTTGTACCCCTTGACCAATATCTCCTAATTTTTCCCACCACCCATCTTGTGATAACCACCATTCTTCTCTCTTTATGTAAAATATTTGTTCAACATTTTTAGATTCTGTTTATAAATGATACCATTGGTATTTGTCTTTGCCTGTCTGCTTATTTCACTTAACACAATGTCTTCCAGTTCATCCAGGTTATTGCAAGTGGCAGAATTTCCTACTTTTTTAAAGGCTGAAGAATATTCTATTCTACGTATGAATGTGTGTGTATTATATATATGCACACAAGGTCTGTCCAGATGGTATCCAGCCATATAATATGAAAAATAGAGACATTTATTGAAGAAGATACAAGATACAAGAAATGTTGTATGTTGGACAATGATGCTTTAGTCTCCTTCAAAGTAGGTACCTGGGGACCTCACACAGTTCTCGTAGCATCTCTTCCATTGTTCAAAACACTCTGCAAAATCCTTTGTTGAAATTACCATCAGCAGCCCTGTTGTATTTTCCTGCATCTCATTGACGGTCTGAAATCTCTTCCCTTTCAAAGGTGACTCTAATTTTGGTAAAAGTCCGAAGTTGTAGGGTGCCAAATCTGGGCTGTAACGGGGCTGAGTCACCTGGGTGATTTGATGTTTAGCCAAAAAACTCTGTATAAGATGTGATGCATGAGCAGGTGTGTTGTCATGACAAAGCTGCCAATCATCAGTTGCCCATTGCTGTGGCTTTCTGAATCACCTGAATAATTTCCACAGAGGAATGTTCAAACTTAATGCAAAATTTGATACTGAATTGTTGTTCTACTTGCTCAGTCATTTTGAATGCGACGGCCACACAGTACACATGCTCATTCAACAGCATCTACTGCCCCCACTAACTAGAACAGTAAAGTTTTCATTGTTCACACATGCATATCCTGGTCCACTGTCCTAGGCTGCCAGGTTACATTGATCTCACGCAACATGTCCCATTATATTTACAATGATTGGACTTTTTCCAGACAGACCTCATATGTGTGTGTGTCTGTGTGTTTGTATATCACATTTTCTTTATCCAGTTGTCTATTGATAGACACAGGTTACTTACAAATCTCGGCTACTGTATATAATGCTGCAGTGAATATGGGAATGCAGAAATTTCTTTGAGATTGTGATTTTATTTACTTTGCATATATATGCAGAAGTGGGAATGCTGGACTGTATCATAATTCTATTTTTAATTTTTTGAGGAACCACTGTGCAATTTTCCATAAAAGCTATACCAATTTACATTCCCATCAACAGTGTAATGGGGTTCACTTTCTCCACATCTTTGCTAAAGCTTGTTATCTTTTGACTTTTTGATAATAACCATCCAAAGAGGTATGAGATGATATCTCATTGTGGTTTTGACCTGCAGTTCCCTGATGATTAGTGACATTGATCACCTTTTCTCCCTTTGCATAAGTTGCCTTTTCATTTTGTTGATTATTTATTTTGCCATGCAGAAGCTTTTTGGTTTGTAGTCCCACTTGTTTATTTTTGATTTTCTTATGTTTTGGTGTCAAATCCAAAAAACCATCACTAAGACCACTGTCAAAGAGCTTTTCCACTAGGTTTTCTTCTAGGAACTTTATGGTTTTAGGTTTTATGTTTAAATTTTTAATCCATTTTGAGTTGGTTTTTATGTGTTTGTGTATAGTGAGAGAAAAGGACCCAGTTTCATTATTTTGCATGTGGGTGCCCAGGTTTCCCAATTCATTGGGTGAGGGCTTGAGATGCGTCCACTTGTGGACATCATATGTCCCATGGAATGACACACAGTTGGGAATCAAGGATGATCTATCACATAGTTTGCACTCATTTGGTAAACTGAACATGTGACTTGTCAGAAACATTTTTCTTCAGCTTTTTATCATGTGCCTTGTAAGGGAAATTTAATCCATATGTGTCAAAGATTCATTTACACTTAAATCATTAAAGCATTGTTCTGAGTTTTTGATGTGTAACAAATCTTTTGACTTTTTCCAAGCAGTTCTAAGTGCTTTGCCAAGGGCAAACATAATGCCCAGCCCAGAAAACTCCTGTTTTCCTCTTGAGACTAAATTTTTTGCTCCCATCTCAGAGAAAAGTTCCTAAGCAGTCAGCCTTTACTTGCTCCCATTTCTAAATGTCTCAGAGGAACCAAGCTCTGAAAGGGTAAAACATGATATAGCATGATTTACACATCTGGCCCCAATCTGGGCCTGTATTCTAACTTGGCAGGAGGTACAGGATGTATTTTACTTTCATCTACCTCTGCTTCACTGAAGACATTGTGTGACGCAAACACCAGATGAGTCTGAGTTCATCTGGTCAATGGAAATAGAAATGAAGAAGCCTCTCTTTATTGCAAGGATTTGGGGCAAACATATTAAAGAGCACGAATGCTCAGAGAAGAAATATTACATTTCTACTCTTTCCAAGGGAAGAACTACTCTGCTGCCAGTGGGTCTTTGTTTTTACCAACAGTCTCACATCCTCACCTCACTAATAATTTCAGTTAAGGCAAGGCAACATGGCAATGCAGCCTCCAGAAAGAATCTTTCAGAATCTCTTTACTCCTTCTTTCCTTTTGGCATTTTCCCTTAACTCCTTCCCTCAGTAGTCCTGCTTGAAAATCATCCCAGTTCCTTCCAGTCACCTAGGAAAACAAGAGGTAAATTAAGTCCTAGGAAGTTGTTATTGAGAACATGCCATACTCCCAAGACTGGTGAACTGGTGACAACTTGAGGCAGGGATTATTTCTCTTTCATTTCTGTGTCCCCATTGACTAGCACAGTGGTGGCATACAACCGGTGCTCAAGTCATGTTTTCTGAATAAATGTGGTATCTACGTACATGAGAAAGTCTTGCTAAATTCAAAAGACTGAGCCCTGATCATGAAATTTCAGTTGTTGACCTAATCTCAACATCCTTGTCCTTCTGTATTAAGTCTACTGGCTTCATCCATTTAAACCTTAAATCTACAGCAGAAAGTACACAACTGATGGCAGCTCATGGGGCAATGTTTTTGAATGTAAATGTTTTCACTACTTGCCAATCACCTCTGGGAAATCAAAGCAGATTCCAAACTCAGGACAGAACCAGCCTGACCTTTCTCTCTGACTGGCTCGGCGGTCGGTTAGGCAGTGTGTGTGTGTTGAAGTTCTAAGCTCTGTAATGGCAGTGCTAGATTAGTTCAGTGATTCCATACCTTTCATCCTTTATGTCACTTTTTCTGAGGATATTCAGACTGTAGAAAAGATTAGGCTTCAAATTGTTTGGGAGAGGGACACAGACAGGCTACTTCTGACTATTCCTACTGGTCTCTCTACTACGATTTTGAGGACTCATGTAAGCTAACTTAGCCAATGACATCAGCTTCTTCTGCTGATTACTGGTAACCTCCAACAGTTTTGTGTGGGAACTGGGAAGCTTCTCCACATCCTAGCCACGAGGTGTTAGGAATCATGATAGGAAGTCTCAGGCAGAATTCCACTATTATCTGCATTTATTTGCAAGCAGTCATGTACTTGGCTTGATGGGGTATTTACCCTTTTAGTCACTCAGGTCATATACTTTGTAAGAACATTCAAGATAGAACAGTATTCTTGGAAGTAAAAAAGGCTTCTAATTTGAATAAGCAACAAAGTCCTTCATCAAGTGGCAGACAACTGGATCAGATCTAGGGTCTCCCATTGAAGGTAAATGTGAAAACGTGGCAAATTTTTATACATTTGTTCAAGCATAGGCTGAGGTGTCCACATACCATTTCCAACTGACCACATGCTTAGAATATCTTTTATTTCACCCATGAAAATTTATCTAATATCTTTATGTAAATTACATCTTCTGGTACAGATTTGGAAAGTCATATTGAAAGCTGCTTGCAACAGTCTTTTCAGAGAATGGCTGATTAGGATCTTTCAAATGTTAACTAATTGCTTCGGGGGAGTTCAGGTTAGTTAAGGTTCACATACAAGTATAATATATTGCTCTGTTTGTGTGCAAGTATTTGGAGTAAATTAGACACTAGAACAACATTGAGAACTGGAAGTCTCTATGATTCCAACAATAAAATTGTGATTAGTCTCCATCTATATGTACATAAAGGACTAAAATGTCAAACTAAAACAATTTTGAACTCAGATTAGAGGGCTTTGCATGGTTCTTTTATCTTAACATCAAACAATATATGGAATGATCGCAGGCATCTGCTGTTTTTAATGTGCTTAAATGAAAAATGGAAACAATACTTTTTGATATGAAATTATTTATGTAATAAGTTTATTATCCTCTATGTAGTTAACAGATATTTTTAAAAGTCTTTAAATGAAACATTTTTGAATAAGTTATTTTGATAGTTTTAAAAATTATATAATGTAGTACCTTTGTGAAATTATGTATCTGTATAAAGAAATGCATTTTAGTAACAGCAGGGGAATTTCCTCTAACTCTTTCAAGCATGACTCTTACATTTGTTAGGAATATGGTCATTGTATTCTCCTTGTAGAAGATTCCTTTATTCTGTCATTATATATTGTGATTTTAGATACAGAATAAATTTCTATCATATCTTGCCAAAAATATCGGCCACATTTCCATGCAATCCACATTATTTATTCATACTATGAGCATTTTTTTCTCTTATAAATAGGTCTCCCCTTTATCAGCCATGCATAAATCCTGACCTCAAAGTATATGAATGTATACTGGGGATGGTAAATGTGGAGGCGGGATTACTGGAGGCATTCATTTTATTTTTAGAATGCCTACTCTGTGCCAGGCTCTATGCTGGGCACAGGATACCTGGAGGCAGCTAAAGCAAACAGATGTATCTCCTGTCTCCTGGAGCTATAGCCATGTCTTAAAGGGGAGATGGGCTTTGGCTTAATGGGGCAGATGACAATCTTTGTTTGTTCACAACTCTGAGTTCTACTGTGAGGTCAGGGATTATCTTGCTAATTTTGTTTTCAGGATGTGTGTGGTGGTGGGGGAGAGAGGTAAAAGATGATAGCAGTGACTTAATTCTGTATGTAAAATACTATATATATAGTGTGTATATAGAGATATATATGTGTGTATATATATATGTGTGTATATATATATATCACATTCACAAAGACAGAGTGAAATAAGGGCATTACACCCACTCTCAGTGTTTTAACTGCCACCTGTATTCCAATGATTCCAAAGAATTTTTCTGTAGTTCTGATTTTTCAAGTTGGAATAATAGAAATATTTTCTGGGCATCTCAAAATGCAAATTCAAGATGAACTAAGGTGTCCCTTGTCTAGTGCCTCCCCTCTTTCAGTTAGTGGTACACTCAGTGCTGAGTCAGAAACTTGGGAGCCAGTCTAGACCTTTCCCGCTCTTTCAGATCCACTTCCAACCCATTATCAACTCCTACTGATTTTAGCTCCTAAATACTTACGATCATCACCTCCGCTTTATCTCTGTTATTTCTGCCTTAATGCAGTGCCCTCATTGCAGACCACCTTGAGATCAAAAGAACTTCCTTCCTGATCTGCCTCCTTCCATTTCTCCTCTTCAAAGTCAGACTCCACACAACCCAGAGAGTGATATATTGAAAACACAAATCTAACCAGGCTACTACTTCTTCGCTGATATCTCTCACTGGCTCTACATTGACTATGGCAGTAATTTTTATAGTGCTGGGTGAGGGGACCCATCAGTGGGTTCTGGAATGAGTTTAGTCACTTGTGATAAGAGTTTTAAAGGGAGAGGGATAGGATAGGATAGGATAGAAAACAGAATGATTCTAGCATACTGAAAGTAAATAATGTTTGTAAAACTTGTTGAATCGTGCTTTGTGTGTATGTGTTACTGGACGACTATAAAAATGCATTTTTTTCTTTTTAACTGGGAATTCTGATTTGACAAACATGAAAACTATTGATGAAAAGAACTTCTCAAAATTTGCTACTGAAATACACTCTGGGATTGAAGAGGGTGAATGGAATTCTCAGGAAACATGGTGATAACCTCTTTGTAACTGAAAAAAATTTCTTATTTTATCTTCACAATTTACTCAAATTTTGCATTCTTATTACTAACAACCTACACTTGTTCTATCATAAATTTAATATTTTAAATTACTTATCTTTCACTGTGTCTCTATCCTGAGGCTTCAAGCAGTCCCTCCACAGCCCCTGGGCCCGCATTCCTTAGTCTCAGAAGGAAGGCAACAATGTTAATGGTCAAGCTGCTTAGCATCGGTTTGCCGTCTATTGGTGGTCTGCCCCGTCTTTGAGAACTCTTTTGCTGGGTACTTTGGGTTCCAGAAATACCCAACTACCTTTTTGTCTCTCTCTTCCTTTCCTTCTATGACCATGATCTTCATCTTTCGCCCTTTAGTCTTGCTTCTGTCTCAAATGTCCTCCTTTTCTGTACTTCTCCAGCGTTTCTCCTTTTTTATGTTACAGCTCAGCTAAGAAGTCATCCCCCCGATGGGAAGCCACCCCAACCCCAAGCTGGGATTTGAACCTCCCTAACCCCCATATCTACTGAGGTGACCAGGAAGCTGCACTATCCTGCCCCAAGCTTGCAGGAGGTAAGATGATATAGAACACAATTACATTTAAAAAGCCTTGGCTCCTGGTGACCCTGTCATCAGCCTGGCAGAATCTCCTGACATGTTACTGCAACAGAATGTTATCTTTGAATATTAATTTGTATTCTGCAGGCTGCATGTAATCACTTTCCCCTCTAAGCAGGTGGCTGACAGACCCTTTGGAATCATTGCTTCTGGGAGGAAAGGGAGCTGTTTAGAGTGAAAACTTCTCCCCTTTTGTCTAGTGGACCCTGTGAAGTATCCTGGATGGGATGGAGATAGAGAGATGGGGATAGGAGGATACCTTTGTGGACAAGCAGAAGGGGAAGAGAGACTCCCAGGAGGCAGAGAAGAAGAGAGGTTGATAAATATGGGCAGGCCCGAGGCCAGCAGAAAGATCTCAGAGGTAGCTGCATGGGACATTGAGCGGGGCTAGAAACTTTCATCGGGTCTCCAGCCTTGCCAAAGGCTCCTGACCCCAAGAGAGGCAAGGAGGTGGCAGAGCTGCTGGTCCTGGAGGGGTCACTTGGGCTGAGGCATCAGGCACCTCAGCAGAAACCAGAGCACCAGAGCAGGGCAGGTGCCAGGAGAAGAAGGCCTCCGATGTCCCAGAGCAAGGTAAAGCTCAGCTCTGGGCAGCAGGGAGCCGCAACAGTGACGATGTTACATTTACTGAGAGATTAAGTTGGACCATGTTGATTTCAGGAAAGTGGAAGAAGAGTTTCCTCTTACCCAGCTTGGTTTTTGGACTAAGTTTTATGTCTGTCGTATTATCTTTTTTTTTTTTTTTTTGGCTTTATATTTGATACTGGTTTTCTTATATCATTAATAGCTCACATTTATATGTTAGTGCCTTGTATACATCTGCTCATTTAATTCTCATAATTCTTATAAGGTTGACCTCACTGCTCTCTTTTTACAGTAAAGAAATGGTGACATAAACAAACCGCCCTATATTCTGGCTAGTGGGTGGTGGAATTTGGATTTAAACCCAGGCTGACTGGGCGTGGAGTCCATGCGCGCACTGGTACTCCATGCAGCCTCGCCTGCGCTGCGTTGCTGGTCGATGCCACCCCTTAGAGCAGCAATTTTCAACTGGTGTGCCAGATGAATTTTTAAAACATGCAATACCTGACTATTTAGTCAAAGGAACTGGCCCCTTTTCTCTTAGATTGTCAAATTAAAAAAATAATGACAACAACCCACGGAACAATAGCAATCCAGTGTGAATGAATCTAAATTATACTTATTGTTTTGTCATACTGACAAAATATATATTTTTTGGTGTGCTGCAAAATTTTAGTAATTAGTTTCTATGTGTCATGAGATGAAAAAGGTTGAAAATTGCTGCCTTAGAGGATTGTCCCTTGTGCCTCTGTCTTCTTCAAGGGCTTAACTCAGTGAGGGGCATCGGAGGTGATTAACAAATACAAGTTGACTCACTGGTTGATTTGTTGGTGCCACAGGCACTTCCCTTTTTGTGAAAGGAGCCCAGCTCCTCAGTCCTGTGCCTCAGCTGACATTGTTTGGCCAAGAGGAGAAGGATAATTTGAGGTGAGCTCTCTTCCGTCTTGATCCCCCCCATACTCCTCCCCTCTCTGTTGCCTGCCCACCCATGGGAGTGCAACAGCTGGGTGATCTGCAAGCTGGCTGTGTGTCTGTTCTGCAGTTTTGGCTTTTTAGGCTTTGTGAGGGGGCGTCCAGTGGAGAGGCAAGGGTGCTCTGGAACTCTGAACACTACAGTGACTCTCCTTTCCCTGGCACACTCTGCAGCAGTGCCCCTACGAGTTTGCTTAGCACCTGAGAACAGAAACGTAGGGAGGTTCAGATGAACTGCAAGTGTGATTGGGGCTGTGGTTGTCAAAGAGGGAATCCCCGAGAAAAGTCTGCTTGTGATTTCTTTTCTTTTCTTTTCTTTCTTTCTTTCTTTCTTTCTTTCTTTCTTTCTTTCTTTCTTTCTTTCTTTCTTTCTTTCTTTCTTTCTTTCTTTCTTTCTTTCTTTCTTTCTTTCTTTCTTTCTTTCTTTCTTTCTTTCTCTCTTTCTCTCTTTCTCTCTCTTTCCTCCTCCTCCTCCTCCCTCCCTCCCTCCCTCCCTCCCTCCCTCCCTCCTTCCTCCCCTCCTTCCTTCCTTCCTTCCTTCCTTCCTTCCTTCCTTCCTTCCTTCCTTCCTTCCTTCCTTCTTTTCTTTCTTTCTTTTTTCTCTTTTTAAAAAATTTTTGTTAGAAGATATTTAAAAGTCTGTTCCAACGCAAAGTGATAAGGCTCCATGGAGAGCCAGATTCCTCTCAAACTCACCCTTTTATTTCCTGGGGAAGAGCTCACATTCTGTTTCTGTGACTTGATTTGAAACCATTGAAATTGAATGTGTCATCCAGACAGAAGCACTCTGTGCCTGGCTGTCTGTGCAACAAGGGTGACAGTGTGAGCTCTCACTGCAGACTACTCCAGGTCCTAGCCAGGGACGACACAGGGGCAATTCATGCTCCTCTGGTACCCCAGCCACCACGCTCTGTGAATTCCGGGAGGAAGCCGCATGACTGAAGGCTTTTGTAGCTCAGGAGCTGGAGGAGGAAATATGAACCATTTTTGTTTCCTTGTCTTGTTCTCATCTAAGTCTAGGAAGTGCATTGAGCTGAGATCCGGGGAGATAGTGGAGCAAGCTGTTTGTGGAAGACTTGTGCCGGCTTCCAGCAGGAACGTGGACCTCTGCTGCTGACCCATGTGAGGCTGATTCCAACCCATTCAGTGTCACAAATGTCAAATGTTCTTTTCAAATCGGAGCAACTCATCCAACATGAATGACCGCAGGCAGAATTGGCCCTCTCTGAGGAGGGTTCAACTTTGGTTGTTTGGGGTATTGAATTTGGTGGTTTCTGAAAACTGCTCATGCAGCTGCAGATGATGCTGGGAGATCTATCACGGCTACATGCTGAGCATTCAGTCCTGCAGCCTGTGTGCTGGCCCCACTCCCAAGCAAATGAAGCACTATTATTAATAATAGGTTGTGCTTTCCAAGGACTGCTGCAGAGAGCCAGCCATGCACTAGTCTTCTGGCCTTGGACTTGGCTTTACATTCCATATTTGTTCAGTTTTCCAAATATACCCCATCCCCCAATCTGATTGGAGGGCCCAAGAGAGATTTTGTTTTTTCATGATAATGCCACTTTTTAAGCTTGAAAATAGAGCTGCTAGATCCTTATTCACATAGCCCCCACTCTGTGTTAAGGCCGGCTCAGGTGGTCCACAGCAGGGTGGACATCCCAGGTTTCTTGTTAGGTACATTGATCATCTTGCTACACCCTCCACCTAGATGGACACAGGCTGTTAGCCCCCTCCTTGGCTCAGTGCTAGGCAAGCCCTTGGGGCCAGTGGATGGAGTGATGGGGGGGACCCACATACTTACCTCTGCCCTCTTCCCGGGCATGTGTCTCTCCTGTGGCTGCTGGATGGTATGCATTTCTGCAGACATGTCTTTGGATCTCAAGATGCACAGCATTGGCTGGCCCAGTGTTGGGGACTACCAATGGGGATATCAAGGGTTGTGTATTTTTTTTGTGATTTTTAAAAAATTATAGTTGACATACAATATTGTATTAGTTTCAGGTGTACAACCCTGTGATTAGACATTTATATATGACACTATATATAGTTATTACAATATTTTTGACTACCGTTCCTACACTGTACTTTACATCCTTGTGGCTATTCTGTAACCACCAATCTGTACTTCTAAATCCCTTCTTCTTTTTTACCCATCAAGCCAACTCCCTTCCCATCTGGCAACAGTCAAAATGTTATCTGTATCTGTGAGTTTGTTTCTGTTCTGCTTGTTAGTTTATTTTGGTTTTTAGATTCAATTGTTGGTAGATATGTATTTGTTGTCATTTTATTCGTATTTTTTTATTTTTTTCTGTTTTCTTTTTAAAGAAGGCCCTTTAACATATTATACACATGATTAATTCCTTTAGCTTTTTCTTGTCTGGGAAGCGCCTTATCTATCCTTTAATTTTAAAAGATAGCTTTGCTGGATAGAGTAATCTTGGTTGCAGGTCTTTGCTTTTCATCATTTTGAATATTCTTGTCAATGTCTTCTAGCTTGCAAAATTTCCGTTGAGAAATCAGCTGATGGACTTATGAGAATTCCCTTGTAGATAACTGCTTTCTTCTTGCTGATTTTAAGATTCTCCCTCTGTCTTTAACCTTTTGCATCTAATTATGATGTGTTTTGGTATGGGCCTCTTTGGGCTCATCTTGTTTGGGACTCTCTGAGCTTCTTGGAATTGTATGCCTATTTACTTCATGAGGTTAGGGAAGTTTTCTGTCATTGTTTTTTCAAATAGGTTTTCAGTTTATTGCTCTTTCTTCTTCTAGCACACCATGATATTAATGTTGGTATGCTTGAAGTTGTTCCAGAGGCTCCTTACATTACCCTTATTTTTTTTTTGAGCCTTTTTTTTCTGTTCTTCTTGGATGTTTTCTGCTTCCTTATCTTACAAATTGCTGATTTAATCCTCTATTTCATCTACTCTACTGTTGATTCCATGTAATATATTTTTCATTTCATTTAGTGTATTCTTCATTTCTGACAGGTTCTTTTTTATGGTTTCCATCTTTTTTTATGCTGTAGAAATTCTTACTAAGTTTCTTGAACATCCTTATAACCATTGTTTTGAACTTTGTATCTGGAAGTTTGCTTTCCTCTACTTCATTTTATTTGTTTTCTGGAGATTTCTCTTGTTCTTTCACTTGGGACCTGTTTCTTTGTCTCTTCATTTTGGCAACCTCCCTGTGTTTCAATAAATTAGGGAGAGCCACTACATTTCCTTGCCTTGGTAGAGTGGCCTTATATAGTAGGTGTCCTATAGGGCTCAGTGGCATAGTCTCCCGTCACTTGAACTGGGCACTGCATCTGCACCCTGCTGTGTGGGCTGTGTGCACCCTTCTGTTGCAGTTGAGCCTTGATTGCTTTTGGCATGTCATTAGAAGGGATTGACCCCAGGGCCAATTGGTTGCAAAGACTGGCTGAGACTACAGCAGAGGAACTGCTGTGCAGGGGCATACCCTACAGAACAGAACTCACTTCAGTTCTGCCTAGTTTGCCTGCTGAGTTTGCTACTTGAGTGTACTTGAGTGTGTTGCTTGTGGAGGTAGGTAGGTTGTATCTGGTATGGTGTGAACCAGTCTACCAGGTGCACTGGCTCTGGGGCCTCCCAGGAGCTGCAAATTAAGGTCAGCCACTACCTGTGCCACTCCTGGGGCTTCCTGGAATGAGATACAGAGCTATCTGCAAATGGCTGTGACTCATGCTGGGTTTGAAGGTGTCTAGGAGAGTCTAGGCTGCGAACCAAGGCTGGCTTCTGCTAGTGCCAGGCCTGCTGCCACTTAGCAAGAGGTATGGGGCATGACAAGGCCAGATTCTGCTTGTTTGAGAGATTTTAGGACAGTGTGAAGCATGAGCTAAGAGAAGCGGTTTGTATGGAAAGGACACGAGAAATGGCTTGGGTGGGTCCACAAGTTGCATGGGGCAGGGTCTCAGGAAATCACCAGGGCAGACTAGCAGTCTTAGCCAGGTCGATGGTGACTCAAATATGGCACCCTTTGTAGAGGGGAGGGCTGAGAAAAGGAACAATGATCTCTGCCAGCACTTCTGTCTGGGAGAAATTTATCCTTCCAGCCCTCACCCTGAGGGCTCTTTGAGAGAAATGCCTTGGGCCTCAGGAACCCCCTCTCTCAGTCAGCCATAATCCCAGCTGGTTTTTGCAGCCATTAGTTATATGGACTTCTCTCCTAGGCACTGGAATTCTGGGTTGGGGGTCTGGTGTTGGGCTGCAACCAAAATATTCCTCCTGATTTTTAACGGTCACATGTAGGTGTGCAACCAGCCCATTGTGCATCTCAGCCCCTCCTGCTAGTCTCAATGCGGTTGCTTTATATCCTTAGTCATAGGACTTATGTTCAGCTAGATTGCAGGTGGTTCTGAATGATAGGTTCTCTGTAATTTAGTTGCATTTGTGATGTGGCTGTGGGAGGTTTTGAGAACATTGCTTACCTACATTGCCATCTTGACCAGTAGCCCTTATTTAGTATTTGATTTTAATGTCCCTAACTTCTCTCTGTGTTGATGAAGGAGAAAGATACTTATAAGGGGACTGGATAAAGTAAGAAGAGATCCTCTCTCATGTTCTTCCCATCATCAGCATTCCTTGTGCTCTGTCTTTCCTGGCAGGATCCAGCTCTGCTCTGGGCAGTCCAACCCTGTGAACTGGCCACCTTCATAACCTTTTTCATAGCTCAGTTCGGGCCACGTGGGAAGAGTGTCCCCCACAGGAACAGTGTGGTCTCCCATTCAGTGGCAGAGCAGGAGATGGTCACTCTGAAGGGCATAAGATGTCTTCACTAAGAAGAATCTGAGTCCTGCCTCTTTCATGGCATCTGTGGCTGAATTCATGAATGATGCATTAAGAAAAGTACAGGGAAACAAGGAAACGTATATGAGCTTGATCCTTCTAGCATCCCATGTGCCTCCCTTCAGCCCCCGGACAGACTGCATAAGATGAGAGGTGGAGCGGAATGTCAGGCCCTCCTTGACCTTATACCCATTTTGCAATCATGCTCTGGGCCACGCTTCTAATCTCAAAATTTCATGAATTCTAACCACTGGTCTATGCTCTACTTCCAATGTAATTTTCTTGCCCAGGTTGATAGTAGCCTATCTCTTTTAAGGATATTTCTTCTTATGGGTAGACTTCGTTAGTCATTTTCTCTTAATTTTTTGCTTAAAGGAAACCTGTAGATATGAACAGTTGTCAGAGATGATTCCTCTGGGCCTATAGTCTGTACCACTGACCCTGTCTCAGAAAATGAGGCTGGTTCTTGAATTTCAAGCACTTTGACATTTGGGAATGGAAGAGTGAACATCAAAGCCCTGCATTTTGGCGGACAGACTTGCCAAAGCCTGGAAGTGATTTCGTTCTCCGAGCACTAAGACAATCACTCCAATTTGCCAAAAACCAATTTTCCAGTTGTTGAATGATGAATTTGCTGAATTAACCGAATTTACTAATTTACCAAATTACTTTTACTCGTTTATAAAGACTTGAGCAATTAGAATGGGTTGGGTTGGCAAGGCCTGAAAGGGCTCTGGGGAGCCAGAAACAATGGTCTCTGAGAACAGCCCTGCAGGCAGCAGGCAGGAGACTGCAGGGGGCGCCACTGCCTAGGCTGCTGTGCACACTGGGTAAATAGGGGGGAAATTAGATGGGGGTTCACTGCAGGAATACAAAGCATCTTTGACTACTCAGTTTTTGTTTTTAAATCACTTCTTTTCTTTCCATTTCTTCCTTCCATCCTTCCTTCCTTTTTTTAAAAGCTCACCAGGATGCATTCTTCACCGGCTGCTTTGCCTTATACATTTCCCATCCTTGCAACATGTCTTTTGTTTGGCTCTCCCTCTCTCCTCTTCTCCCCCCTCAATATGGTGCAACACTCAATCTCTCTCACTGTCTCCTGGGATGCACCAGCTCAACAATTTAGCCATGTCTTTAGTGCTTTTATTCCTGATGACCCTCGAATCTTCAAGATCTACCTCTATGAAAACAGACTGTCCAAAACAAAAGTGATTTCTTTCCCAAAAGTGATTATGGTGCCAGCTCTTTATGTAATATTAAACTTTTTTTTCCCTCTACATAAGCACACTCTTGATTTTGGAAAATAGAAGAAAAACAAAACCAAAAATTTTGCAAATTCAGTGTGATAGCCTTCATATATTAGGCACTCAATACATATTTTAGAAATTAACAAATGCAAATGGTTGGTTTTTCTATGAATTACGCAATAATTCTCTACTCTCTTCCTTCTGAAAACATACAGTTGGAAAGGTCCTAGCAGATGGATGTTCAGAGCAAATAGCTTTACTTGGCTTACCTGAGAGCTTAGGAAACAAAAAGAAAATTGAGCTCAACAGATTGGGAGATCAGATTGGAACTTGACACAGAAGCTCTTGCTAGTAAATAAGAATTATGTCCAAAATCTCTCCGGACTTCTTAGAATTCTCAAGTGTGGCAGCTGGGGCTGAGTGGGTACGGGCTACAAAGGTTCAGTTCCTTTGGACCAATGGTAAGAACACCAGACATCAGGTTTTGTCTTGCAAAATTAAAATGCATTTTTTCTAAAAGGAATTTTAAGGACTGGCTTACTTAAGTTTTAAAAGCAAAGACAAAATGTCCCATGGGGAGAAGGTGCCAGCATGGAGAAGCGATGTAGATCAGTGCTTTGTGTTAGTGGGAATCAGGTCTTGGTGGGATTAATTTTTGGAGTGGTGGTATGTGCATTGAGGATGAAACTGGCTCTCTTAGTCTGCTTGGGCTGCTATAACAAAATGCCACAGACTGACTGGCTTAAACAACAGAAATGAATTTTCTTACAGTTCTAGAGTCTGAAGCTACCTAAATGTAGGTCCAGGTTAAGTAGGTCTTTGTGGGTCTGCTGCTTCTATCATTGGCCTGTCCCATTCTCAATCTTAAATCCAGACCCTTAGAATTAATTGGAAAGGGCTTCGTCTGAAATGAGAGTTTTATTTTAATGAATTAGAGAAATCTGTTCATGATATTTGACTAGAACTTCAAGGCAAGGGAGGAGCTCAGATAAGATTAACAGATGATATATTGCAGCCCACACTCTATTTCTAGTCATGTGACCTGCCTCTTTCCATTACTAAAATGTGATTAGTTCACACCCAGGAGGAATTATAATCTAATTCTAGAGAAATGTTCTTCTAGTACATATTTGATGAATATGATTACGTATATATGATTTGTAGTTGGATAAGAAAATTTGGGAGAGCAAAACAAAATTGGCAATTAAAAGTATACTTAATAAATCTTCAAATTAACATAGATACTTATATTCCTTCTACCACAGATCTGCGGAAATGATTTTCATTTGCTGGGAAGGTGATCTCTGATATTTTTGTAAAGTGTGACTTTGTTTTGAGTCTTTCTCTTTTAAATGATCATGTAAATCAGTGTCCCATGGACATTTCCCTTTTTAAAAGGAAGCAGAGCTGTTACTCCAAGAACTAACAATGCAGTAGTGGAATGCCTACCATCAATACAGGAACGTACTTGCGGTTTGGTGCTCAGTGCCAGTTTGTAGTTGAGGAATAGCTACCCCCGATGTGTAGTTGTATACATTTTTTTTTTTAATCATTGGAAATTTACAATTCAGGCCTTAGAGTTCCTATGACTCTATGAGATAATATATATATCTGGCTGTCTCTATTTCCTGAGTTTCACAATGAACTTATAAATTAGCAGTAACTAATAGCTAACACTTAAAACTTAATCCTCTGAGATGGTTCATTCCATGCCCCTGAGGAAACACTCCCCTGGCACAAAAAAGGTGAAAAGCACAGGCAAAAATAGCATAGTTTGATACTTCTCTGAGAGTGCACGCTGGTATGAGACTCAAGTAATGAAAGACCAAGTGAATGTCAGGATGAAACAAGACGTAAGAGCCTTGAGAAGGAATGGGAGAAAAGTACTAATGATTAGGTCCTTTGAAGGGCAAGGTGGTTTTTGTGTGGACAACCCAGATAAAGAAATGAAAATGGCAAGGGCCCATTAAGCACAAGGGTCCTCAAAAGCACTAAGATAAATGGGATTCTAACACAGATTTAAAAAAAAAAAAAAAAAAGGAGAGAGGAACAAAAGTGTATGGAAAAGCAAATAACACAAACTGCCTATTATTGAAAGTTCCAAATATTGCATTTCCTTAATAGAGATCACTGATGTGTGATTTTAATTTTGCCCCATTAACATCCCATTGTTTTTCTATTTATTACAAAAATGACTTCCTACTCTGACCACTTGGGGTCTCTAGAAAATCACTGATCAGTGTCTGAAGCCTGATAACCACTTGGTTATCAACCACTGTAGTTGGTGCAAGTGTTTGTTTTTTTAGACAGGAATGGTCATAGAGTCATAGGAACTCTAAGGCCTGAATTGTAAATTTCCAATGATTAAAAAAAAAAATGTATACAGCTACACATCAGGGGGTAGCTATTCCTCAACTACAAACTGGCACTGAGCACCAAACCGCAAGTACGTTCCTATATTGATGGTAGGCATTCCACTACTGCATTGTTAGTTCTTGGAGTAACAGCACTGCTTCCTTTTAAAAAGGGAAATGTCCATGGGACATTGATTTACATGATCATTATAGGATCTGTAAACCTTAGTAGGAGTTATTCTGCTTGGAACTTCCTTGGTGTGATTATTAAGGAAAATCAGGGTGGGTGGAGAGACAATGGAGGAGGGCAATAAAGAGGTGAAGACAAATTTCATCTACTTCACACCACCACAGAGGTCTGACCCTAGGTCCTCTTTTAACTTCCTGTCCCTTGGTAAGTGCTAACCCTGGGGTCAAGAGAACAATCTGCCTTCAGCTTTCTTAAGCCCTCCTTTTCAAGACGATGACTTCCAGATTTTCCAGGGACACTGACATTATCACAAGCCAGAGTCCTTAGAGAGACTCTCTTCCTGGTCACGTGAACCGCAGCTATTTTCTGTGTGACTGACATTTTTGATAATGTCAATGACAAGTGTACATTTCAACATTATCATTTGTAATGAATCACTGATGAAACCTGGGGAACTATGAAGTCCTTTCTCAATGTTTAGATGATTTGCTGTGAAAAATTTTACTTTGGCTATCTCTCATTTTTATCTCAAGAATTCTGGGTAGTAGTTCCTGATGCACTCTGGTATACATTAATTTTTCATACATTTATCCATCCATGAGACATTTATTGAGAGCCTTTTACTTTCCACTTACCTTGAGGGCTCTATGAATATAAAGATGAGTAAGAGAGGGGCAGAGCTCTTATGAAATCCTTCAGCCAGTGAGAGAGACAGGTGTGTAAAATCGGTTACAAAATTCAGGGTGAATAAGGAAGCACAGTGTTTGGACCTAGAAAAAGGCTTTTAGAAAAGTAAAGATGTTTTTCTCAGCTTGTTTGAAAAAAACCATGCATTGTTTTTGTTGCTCTTGTTACTGTTTTTGTCAGGAACATTAGTCTTCCTGGTAACTCACCTTGATGCCTTTGATACATTTTTTTAATTGCTCCCACCTGCTTTAAAAAACATTGACCAGAGAGTTGTAGGATAGTCATGCAAAGCAACCTGGCCAGGGCCTGCTGGTGTAACCCATTCTGCAATAGTGGCCTTTCATCTATGTTGAGGGGGTCCAGGGACCACTGGAGCTTCCTGTGCTTTCACAATGGATGTACTGGAACTCCCAGGTCAGTGCTACTGGAACACAGGTGATTCTCTACTGAATGGGTTGTTATAAAGTGCATGTGTTTTTTACTTCTTCAATTTTTCAAGGAAAGTGGCCCTCTCTCAGCGACCTATACTTCTTTTGGAGACTTGCTTACAAGACATTCAGGTGAGTATAGAGATTTGGAACTGTGCCTGTGCAAGAGGGAGAGGATAATTTCTGTCTTTTGAGCAGAGAGGTGGAACAGAAGTTCACCAGCTCACTGGGTCTAGTATTCTCAGTAGGTAGTTTCTTCCTACTGAGGATTGTCCCCTAGACTGTGGTATGGACTTACTTTATTTCTGACACAAATAGAATTTGTACTTAGCTCTCTTCACGTGAGAGCAGGGAGAGCAAATTTCACTCCTTCCTTAAGTCTTATGGAGAAACACACACACATATAGATACTGAAGTAATCCATTTGGCTTTTTACTTTTAGCGGGGCATGGGCTTCTATTAATGTCAAACCCACTTTCTTTCCTTGGAGGATCACATTTTTTCATTCTTAAATAAGTAGATCCATCATTCTATATTTTCTTTCCTCTCATGCTCTTCCAATAAAAAAAGTATTATTTTTCAAACATCCAAACCAAAAAGTGAAACAACAGGAAACAGTGTTCTTACAACTGGGAATACGTGTGTGCGCGCGCGCATGTGTGTTTGCGCATGGGAGAGGGAGGAGAGGTGAGAGGTGGGTGAATGAAACAGGCATCAGAATATTCTGATGCCACGTAGACCAAGCTATTAAATAACTGAATATACATGGAGACCTAAGCAGGAAGCTTACCAACCAAAATTGAATCTAAGCTCTAACTTATTTCCAAAGTACTAATGTAGGTCCATTAACATTTACCACATGCACTATGTACCAGGCATTGTGAGACCAGATTATGTGGAACGTGGGAACCTGAGTTCTACAGTTGCCAAGTTAACATCTTTATGTCCTCGAATGGAGGAAGGGATGTGGCTACCATGAGATCACTCATGGAAGCCCGGTGCATCTTCTTCCTGTTTCCCTTTCATCACTAGCCTGAGTTAGAATTCCCAGAGCTGTTTCTTTGTCTTTTTGCTTCTGTGCTTCAGGGCACCTTGTGCAGTCAGACAATCATCACATGGATGCCTAAAAAAGCCCAGAGCATGTAATTATATCTGCATATATAAATATATGTGGACATACATTTATATAGGTTGTTATCATCATCTATTTTTTCCCACCCCACAGGGCCTTTGGTGACACAGGTGTTAAGACTACCTATCATCATCTTCAAGGAACCAGCTCTCCTCTTTGATGCCTTTGGATGCTGGAGGCTTAGAACAAATTTTTCGTGTGTGGAAATTATCGTCTAGAGGGGGATAGAGAAGAGAATGAGGCCATTGACCTCTTGGTAACCCAAGAATAGAGAAATTATTTCAAGATAGTGTTTCTTGATTTGGATGTCACCTGCTAATCCAAGTTTTAAAAAGAGGGTCCCCAGGGCTGCATGAGGCCTGGACAGCCCTTGGTTTGAGGTCTTTCATCCTGGCCTGTGGTTTCCCACCCCTCTGATGTAGTCAGGACTGAGGGTGCTGGAGTTGAGTTCACGTCAGTGCCCAAAACATCCATGGAAACATTTGGACTGTGCCAAAAGGTCCTTGAGATGTGATCTCATCAGAAATGTCCATGAGCATATTTAGTTCATGCCAAATGGTCCTTGATTTTTGGTCCTGTCGAAAACATCCATGCTTTACTGTGTTCAAAGAGCCCACAATATTTATTTATACTTCTGGTTTACAGGATTAATACACTAAAAATACTAGCATGGATCAAGGACATTTTAGCCTGGACCAAATGTCTCAGTGTACATTTTGGACAGGACCAAATGTGCTGTAAAGGAAGGAAGGCTATTCTCACCTTATTCTTTGCTCAGATTTATTCACATCTCAGGGGTGGGGATAGAGGATTATTGGTTTTCAGCCTTGTATTGATGAGGGGCCCCAAAATTTGACTTGTGAAACTGTCCCAAAAGAAGGTATACATCTGGTTATTAAAATTCTTGGGTCAAACGCATTCATTTGTTGAATGTAAGCATATGAAAAATATAATTTTTGTAGCAGTGTTTTGGGCATTTTTTCATTTTTTAGTATATTTGTTAAGTTTCCAAGTTTGAAATTGGCTCAGACCTCTCTCAACCTCTGAGAGGCCCTGAATTTACCAACAAACAGCAGCCAGCATTTGAGGTCCTGTGGGCTTTTGTCCCGAGCCAAATGACCCAGCTAGTTCCTCAATTCATAGATCCAAAGAACAGATTAGATTCACTGCAGTTCCTGATCTTTCTTATATGAATACTTTTAAGTGTTTTTTTTGTTTTTGTTTTTGTTTTGTTTTTTGACATAAGGTTTTAAGGTTTGCTCTGTATGCTTTTGGAATACTAGCACTTTTTGACTTATGAGAACTAGTATTTTACCAGTTGAAAAGTGCCTTCATTGGGGACATTTCTAGCTATTTAAAGCGGAAAGAAAAACAGAAAAGGCTGAAATGTCCAGAGTGCAAAGAAAGTGAAAAAAAAGTGAAAAAATGAAAAGTGAAATAAAGTCTGTCAGTGTCTGTTCAGTACTCTGCAGGAACAAAGCAATGGGCTTGGGCTGTGTGTGCGAAGATGTGTGTGTCTTCGTGCAAATGGCAGATCAGCACTAAACAGGCCTTATGGGGATGAGGCTAATTCATGCAGAAATGGAACTAGCTTAGGAGGTGGCCTCCAGTTGCAAACAATTCTTTGTTTTGCTTTTCTCTGTGCTGAAAGCACTGCCAATGATATTTGAGCAATATCTGGGGCCTATTTTCTTTTGGATTTAGAGACTTAAGTTTCGCTCTAACCTTCCAAGAGAAAATGTCCATTTGGGCCAGCAGGGGAAGCCATGATGCAATCATAGCGAACGTATTTATTTTTAGACTACAGTTTCTTGTAGATATCTGTTTTTATAACTATAAACCACATTTTGCTGAATTTTATTTTATATATATTTTTATTTTAATTTTTCTGACTCTAAAATAATATGTACTTTTTAAAGAAAATTTGAAAAGTACAAAACTGTATATTCTAAAGAAGTTAAAAAATCATGTATAACCTCAGCAAACACTGTTAGTTTAAGCCAACTTAATCTAAAAGATTTTTATTAATTCTTATTAATTTCAATACATAGAATTATTTCACCAAAAAGAAACGATAACACGAATATTAGAGTTTTATGCTTGAACCTGTAAACCTATTTTCTGTGACCCTAAAATACTAGGGGACCTATTGAAATGCTATCTAAAGTCTAAACACTATATATGTCCTGAGTCTTCTGTTTCAGTTTTAAACTGAACTGTGATGGTGAATACTCATTGCTTAAGCATGCCAGGTACTGTACTAGATTCTTTACAGTATTATAACATTGTAACAAGAGCACTACTGCGAGACTTCCATTTTACAAATGGAAAAGTTGAGATGAGCAATATTATGTTAAGTAACTTGACCAAGGTTGCACAGCAGTGAGGGGTAGGTGGGCTTCGGAGCAGGCCTCGTGTTCTGAAACCTTCAGCATCCCTCCCCTAAACTTGAAAGTGCTCAGTTTCTTAAAGAGATAAGGGCCCAGCCACGTCAGTCAGGATGTATTTGAGCACATGAAAGGGCAGCAAAGCACATCCTTCTGCTTTGATTTCAGCAGAAACACGTCTCCTGTATCAAGTGGTGACAAGCCGCATGGGGGTTTTGCTCCGGCGACAGGCTGGAAGTGCATGTGTGTGGCAGGCAGGCTTGTGAGATCACATCCGAAGGCTGGCTGGACTCATTTCAGGCCTTTGGAGTGTTGATGTAGACGAGGGGGAGAAGACGCAAACCCCTCTTCTTTGGCTTAGAAGATTACTGATCTGCAACTTCAAAAGCTGTTTGCAATTTTATATTTGCATCTCACTGCCAAGGTGCTTGTCTTATCTTCAGTCAGTTGGCTGGGGCTTCTCTGAGTAAGCTGGGCGGTTTCCTTCTGAATTTGGAAGGGAGTGGCAGGGGCAAGTAGAGGGCGGGCTGTGGCTGAGAAGATGATGCTAGTGGAAGGAAGCAAATTAGGCCAGGAGGAGGGCTGGAGGAGCCGGGAATGAGGGCGGAGGGGGAGAAGGGGAAAGACTGTCCCAGTGTGTGTTGGAGTGGGAGGCCCAGTGATCAAAGCAGAAAGAACACAGACCTCAGAGCCAGACAGACTGGGTTAGAGTTTTGGCTGAACAGCCTCGGGACATTGGTCAACTCACTAAACCTCTCAAGCCTACGTATCCTTTTCTGCACTGTTCACCCTATGGTCTCTGTTTCTTGCTAGGTTTAGGCTGCCCTTAACACTCCATGCCCAGTTCAATGGAGAAGGAAGAATGCTGGTTTGGGGGGCAGATGGTCAGGATTGATTTTCTGCCTTACTCTTCTTCAGCTCTCTGACTCTGAGCAAGACAAAGCTTCTGTGACGTCTAGTTTCCTCACCTGTCAATCTGTAATAGTACGCACCTTTCTTACCTCACGAGGTGTTGGGGAGGCTCAACGGAGACTGGGTATTTGGAAAGATTTGTAAAACCTGAATGGACTACACAAAGAGCTATTCTAAATGTTGGCCTAAAAGGTGCAACTGAGCACAGAATGTGGGTAGGCTGCTAGGTTCTCACTCAGGGATAGCAGCAGGCTGCGGTTTGTGAGCCAGCTCTCACCCACCGCTGGTGGCTGCTGGAGTCCCACATGGAGAAGGCTCTGGCTGGGCACAGTGGGAAAGAGTGCTGGTATTGATTATTAATGTCTGTCATGGACAAAGGAGTTGGAGAAGTGACTCATATGCCATATGTTTGCCCTTTTTTCTCAGGCCCATTGATTCTGGTTGATCATTAGATTCATCTGTATAACTTGATTAATCTACCTCATGATACAGATTTCTGATTTAGTAGGCCAAGGGTGAGACCTGGGATGAGGGCAGGGGATCTTCTTATTTTTTTTTTTAAAGGACTTTCTTTCCAGGTTATTCTGAGAGTGTGCAGCTTTGGACAACGTCACTCTATCTAAAGTAGAGGAGGGGTTGAGGCTGAGTCTCACGGAACTCTGAGGGTTGAAAGAATAGAGCACAAAAGCAACTTTTATACACATGGACCAAAGTTTTAAAAATGCAGAGGAAGCCTATGGTTTTTTGTAGGTTGCCTAACTCTTCCTCCCTTAAACAAATTGGTTTTATTATGTTATGATGATTCTACTGCTAGCTCCAGGCCAGACTATTTTTCCTTGCAGTTCAGATACCAGCTCCAAAGGGCCGGGTCCTGAGACCCATTGCCCACCCCTGCCCACTGCCCACTGCCTACTGCCCACTGCTTTGCATCTACCTCAGCTTGCAACTACAAGTTTTCATGAATCAGGAAAGAGAAAAAAAGATGAAATTAGCTTCTCTGTTCACTAGATGTGCTTTAAAGTTTCTGTTTTATATTTACCCATTTTGATTTAGTTTTATTATGAACCAAACCCACAAATAACATTGAGATTATGTACGTACCTCCCAAACATGCTGATGAAGCAGCAGGTATTTTATAATATGAGAACACTTTGTGCCTGAAAGTGGCAGGTGTAGTAAGGAAAGGGACGCATGTGTCCCATTCCCGTTAATCGTGGTCACCTGAGTTGACCAGCCTATTGACAGAAAAGACCTTGAGGAGAGAAGAAAAAATTAAACTTTAATTAAAAAAACCAACACCTAATGTCTTCTCTTTCAAGAGTCAGAAGAAAGAAACTGAAACTTTGGAAGCTCCAGTGCTAGTGTCAGCAATTTTGTCAGAAGACACGGACCATCTGCCTCAGAGCTCACCATAGTGGGGCCTCGTCGTAATTCGAGCTCTGCAGGGGCGCTCCTGGAGATGGTCAGAGCTTTGCTGAGCAGGAGCATGTCAGCTCTGGTTGCTGAAGGATGAGCGAGGGAGAGGTGCAGTTTGGATGTGGGAATTGATTCAGTGTTCCCAGAGTCCAGATGGGAGCAGGCTTTTATGTTTTTGCTACTATTGGGGACTTGATCTATTAGCAAGGCATATGGGTACAGGAGGTCTTTTTTCTCTTAAAAGAAGGTGAGTTCTCTGAATCCTGCCTCTATGAGCAATATACAGGGTGGGACAAAAGTAGGTTTACAGTTTTTCGTGTGGAGAATAATACAAAAATTAATAAAATAATACAAGAATAAAATGTGTGTTTCTTGTCCTCACAATCGTAAACCTACTTTTGCCCCACCCTGTGTGGATTTGTTTTTCTGCTCTTTCTCCTTCGTTTGTCTGGAAAAAAGTATATAAAAAAACATACAAATGTGCCCACAGGTGAGAAAGGAGGAGTTATAGTGCTCAGGGTGTGTGTGTGTGTGTGTGTGTGTGTGTGTTAAACCAGGGACTGCAAACTGGCAGCCCAAGCTCTTGCCATGCATTTGGCCCTAGACGTGCTTTTTTTGGTTAGCACAGTGTTTGAAAAACTGGAGTGGGAATGTACACTCCAGTTTTCCACAGATCTGAATTTTCTTATGCCTAGGACTTTTATAATTTATCATTCAGGTCACTGAAGGTGTTGGGGTATGGAACCTGTGAACTAAACATTTGCCTGCCTTGCACTTTCTGAGATCTTGTGTAGGAACAAAAAATTAAGTTCTGAAACCTTCTGACATGAAACTAGTGTTCGTTTCTCTGGGGCAGTGTATCATTTTCTAGCCTCTAATTTCCCCAGGAAGAGGCACATTAGTCGTAGCAAATGAATCTTCAACTTCCAGGCACTCCAGGATGTGTACTGGCTCAAACTTTGAGGTATTTTAATTTTTTGTTTTGTTTTGTTTTGTTTTTTTGTTAAGGATGGGAGTGAGAGGAAATTCAGGGGCACACAAGAAGGCAAAAGGGCAGGAATGATTGATGGTCATAGAAAGTCCTGACAAATTTGTAGTCAATATTGTTTGTCAAGAGCAGCTTGTATGACAAAGGAAGTGTCAGCAGCCGCCTGACGTCTCATTCTTCAGGGCCTGGCCTCTGCGTTAGAATAGGGGGCTCGAGTAGAACGCCTGTCACGGTTAATTGGAAAGATCGCTCCAGATGAGTGAGGGGGGCTGACAGTTATGCATTACAGGGAGAATTTAGTATGTCTTGCAAGGTTGACACCAGCAGCCAAAGTGACTGGCTTTGGTTTATTCCTCATTAAGAAGGCCACTAGAAGGAGAAAACCAAGGAAAGATTCATATACATTCTTTTTAGAGACTCCCATTACTTTAATTGTTGCTCCCAGTTCCATTTTTCTCAGACTTCCGTTCTGTTCTTGCTTTCTAATGACTCCATGGACTAGGGACCAGGGACAATTTCAGGAAGCATGAAAAAGAGGAGACGGAATGATGGCCTGCTCTCCCCTCTCTCTGAATGGGCTTGCCTGGCCGCGTGGAACTGGTCACAAACACTTCCAGCCTTTGCTCCAATGCACAACAGGCTACATTCATTTTGTCATTTAGTAATTTGTTTATCTGTCAACGTTTCTCACCCTCAAATGATGAAGCTTTTGAGAGAGCTGTGGTTTTCCACCTAGATGAAGTCTGAGAGCTTATACTCTATAAAGGCTCGACAGTTTGGGGGGTGACTGGTTCTCTGACCTCTCAGGAGCCTGCTGTTTCAGGGCCATTGCCACCAACATCTGGATGTGTTGGGTGCAAATCGGTCATGGGCCCTTCAGTTTAACTTTCATCTTAGCATTGTGTGTCCTGGCATTGTTTTCTGTAGCCTCACAGTTTTTTGAAACACGGAGGACAGCTTTTTGGCTTGAGGCTCCTGAGCCTGTTTGGCCCATGAGGTTTCAGCCATCAAGCTGTTAAACAGCGCTTCATCTGTGCTATCCTTTAGTGACGGGTGGAGGCTGGTGGCCCTTCATGAATAGGATGGGGCCCTGGAAGAAGTATAATTAAAGACTTGCGTCACTTAGGCAATATCCTCAATGTTGTTTTGCAATTCACTTGGCTTGCCAGCTTTGAAACTATGGGATCCTTGAAAAGGACTTAAGTTTGGGGGATTTACATTACTTCATTTTGTAAATGAATTTTGAGCATGAAGGGATTTTATTGATTTTGAGCATGAGGGGATTTTATTAATTTTTTAATATCACACTATTTCAAATTTTTGTAAAATATAACTGCACCAAGATATTCTCTTGGAGTTTATGTCTGGTAACTCCTATAATTTAAAAAAAACCCATAATCTAATTTGTTAGGCCAAGTATCCTAAGTCCTGCTTGTAGAATATAAGTCTAAATCTTTCGTAAGTAAAAGGGTAAGCTAACAGGACTTGGAACATATTTTGAGATCAATGATGGGGTTGCTATTACTACCTTTATATGTGGCAGTTTGAAAAAGCCTCAAAAAACAAATCAATTTAATTGAATTCAATGAAAATTTATTCAGTACCTACCAAGGACTGGACAGTGTAGCAGATGTTGAGGCTGCCATAGGATCAAGGGTTGAAATAAAGTCAGTGAGTTAAAATTAAACGATCTAAGAATTTTAAACTAAATCAACCATGTGTGGCCCTGAACATTAATTAATTTTTTTATTCTGTACTTTTTTATTCCATTCTTTTATGAAGATGAACATGACATTGCCAATTGATGTAAGGAGAAATATAAATGTATTTAGGACATTTTTGGGAGTTCCCAGAGAGGTAATGGGATGTCTATGAATAGTTTGTTTGAGTTTTAAGCATAAAACTTCAATTTTCACTGTGGGGGATCCACACCGCGTCCTCGCTGCGTGTCCCTGGGCAGGTCACTTCCCTTAATTAGGTGTTAAGAGTAACTATCACAAACAGTTGCTATGGAGATTAAACCTGTAAAGCTTCAGAACATGCCTCACATATTTAAAAAATAATACCTTTAAAAAATGTTTCCATCTAATTTTTTGGCGTTAGTACGTATGGAATGCGTATGCAGCGGGATCTTTGTCAGTGACATAGAACTCTTTCAGTGCCAACTCAGCTTCCATTGTCCACAATGGCAGCTCTCAAAATTCTCGAAAGAGGAACTTGATGGACGCTGAATATAGAACTCGACCCAAACATCAAGTGGTTTTGGTGATTTTTATCGCTCTAGTGACAGTATAGGGCAGAAAATATTACAATACTGGTTAATGTGGTTTCAGCCAAAGTTTCATTATCGTTTAGAAATGTAGTTCTCCAGGTGGTATTTGCACTGTTATCAATACCGAGCTTCACGGTTGTACTGATGGTCCTGAAAAAATATTTTTATCGAGTGCTTTTGGAAAGTAAAAAGAAAAAATGTAGATAGTCTGTTCGAAATTAGGTTTCTTGAAGGAACTTTTCATTTTCTGAAATAAACATCCCATTGAGCCTGTTGGTACATATATTGATAAATATGAATTCACTAAATGTGGGTTTGCTTAAAAACAAGATATGCCCAACTAACCTCATTTCCTTTTTTTGATAGAGAGGGGAGACTGGTGGAGAGGGGAAACGCCACAGACAAAATGTGTCTGGATTTCAGGAAGACATTTGATAGAGTCTCTGGTGACGTCCTTGTGGGAAAGATGTAGATATATGAACTGGGTGATAGTTAAACTAAGAAGCTTCGTGGCTAGTCAATGATGATATGCAAAGGGCGCTCGGGAGGGGGACTTTGGGACTCGGTGTATAGACCCCACCTTTTCAACATCTTGACCTGAGGTTTGGATGATCCTAATAAAGAAGAAAAACTAAGAAATGGGGGCAGATAAGTGCATGAAGTGTAAAATAAGTAATTTTTTTTCACTTCAGTTAAATATGTAGGGTGCCTTTGTAGGCTGGGGGAGGCCTCGCTTTCTTTGTAAGAAAGGCAGAAGGTTCTTGTTGACTGTGAGCTCTGTCCGAATAGCAGGGTGATCTAGCTGCTGTGAAAATTAAGGTCATTTTCAGCTACTTTTTAATAAGAAATAGGTTTTGACAGCAAGGAAGTAATAGTCCCACTACGCTTTGCTATTGTCAGACTACATTTAAAGTATTGTTCAGCATTAGACATTGCATTTAGACTTTGTAGAGAGAGGTGACAACAAGCTGGAGTGAACCCCAATAGTGAAAAACCTGAAAAACGTTTTTCTACAAGAACAAGTTGAAGGGCCTGGGGCTGTTTAGGTTGGAGGAAAGAGGACCAGGAGTTAGGGCTGATGACCTGATACTTGGTTTCAAATATTTAAAGGAATGCCAAGTAGAACAGAAGTTATCCTTCTGCATAATCTCAGTAGACAGGATAGGACCAAAAGGTACAAAACATAGGGCAGCAGAAGCGTTCCTAAGAAATGAGAGCTGTTAGGTAATAGAATGGTTTGCTCATTATTAGATACATTCCAGGAGAGGGGATGGGTGTTCAGGAAACTCATGGGGCCCCATGTCAGGATGGCTAAAAGCAGGAGCTGGGGGGTGATGAACCAGTTGGCGCTTGAGTTCTGGTCTCACCAGCAGCTGTGTGAACTAATACAATTTACTTACTATCTCCATGTATCAGATTTCTCATTTATATAATAACAGTTCCTTTCTCCTATGGTTGTTGTGAGTACGTACGTAAATGAAATAATCCATGTAAAATGTTTAGCACATTACCTGATACCTAGTGAATGTTCAACAAATAATGAGTCCCGCTATAAGGGAGTGTTTAAATAGATGGTTTCCTTTCCTAACATTTTATATTTCTGATTCATATAAAGCTTAAAAAGGACTAATGTATCTCAGTCATAGTCCTAGAAAATGTTTAACGGCATTTAACTCTTGTCTTTTCCCCACTGCTTTCACTCAGTCCTCCTTTCAACTTCTTCAGGAGTGTATCCTGGAGCACAAGTGGCGATCTTCTTTTTCTGGAATATATGTTACTGAAAATTAAGTGGCCGCAGCCTCAAGAAGATGGGCTCCCTTTTAAGGACCTACGGGTAAGCTTTTGCTCATTTTCTCGGGTAATGGTGACCATATTATACAGTAAACCGGAGAAGGATATGCCTAAATTAAAATTGTGTTAGAGATTTTTATGCCTACCAATTTGTTATTGTTTCTATGTCTTTTATTAATATAATATGAGTTAAGTATTGAAATAATTATGCCATTAAAAAGAATTATTGTTAGAGGACAAAAAACAAATGCAGCAGAGACGTAATCGTGTACTATAGTTTTAGCCTACTCTGGTTGGATCCTACCACAATCTGCTGACAGAACACCCACGACACATTTGTCGGAAGAGAAAACCATTTCCAGGAGTTAAACTTCCTCCTTACCCGCAGCCACCTATCTCCAAATTGCCTGAACGTGCAACATACTATCACCAGGGGGCACTCTCGGACCATCTATTATTAAGGGACTATAGCTGGGAGGTACGAGACAATTTTCACTTGGGTCTCCTTTTGGATGAAGAGACAATTTCTAACTTTCACTTGGAAACACATGGGAGTCTCAAGGCTGCCTTGCTAAATAAACCACCACCTAATCCTCGGTATCAGCAGAGACATTTTACTGAGTGACCACAGACTTCAGATCTTCTGTTCCTGTACTGAGAATGTCTTCTTTTGAGAGCAGACAATGCGGGCCCGCAGAGACCTCTTGGCCTGGGAATCCAGAGACATGATGAATGTGGTTCCGGCATTGATTTCTTAACCATCAGCAAATTACTTTTGTGCCTCAAATTTCAGTTTCCCCATCTGTAAAATGGAAGACTAGAAAGAATACTTGAAGATCACTTGGAATTCTAACATTCAATGATTGAATTTTTTTTCCCTCTCTCCTTCCCTTCCTTTCTGGTTAAACAAAAGGAGAAACTAAGATTTCCTGACACTGTGTTTGGAGTAGGTTTGCCAAGAGCTTGTACAGCTGAAAGAGACAGTTTCTGAAGGATCAGCAAAGCACACTGCGTGCAGTAGAGCTGGGAGCTGAGTGCCCCGGGCCGGCCTCCCTGCTCCTTTGTTCAGGACTCCCAGCCTCGGGCGTGCCTGCCTTCAGGGATGGAACAGCTATGGGACCATTGCAGTGCGGTGCCTTGGAGCATTGATTTCATTCAAGAATTCCAAAAGAAAGAAGACCTTTTTCTTTAATGTTAAATACAGATATTATAAAACATAGTTTAAATTTGTACATTCATTTTTATATTGAAATAGAAGATTTAAAAAATATGGAGTTTGTACAATAATTAGATGATTGGGGTTATACTTCTAGATCTCCTGGGATTAGAATCACTTCTTCATTTCATTAGGGGTGCACTGGGGAAAAGTATGGGAAAGGTTAACCTTTGGGGGTTTGTTAGGTTGGGTTCCCCAGAAGCAGAGCCTTAGGCCAGCATTCAACGGCATACAATTTACTGCGGGCATGCGCTTTAAGGAAAAATACAAAAACTGCTAATAAGTGAGGGAAACAGGATAGGAAAGGGGAAGGAGCTGACCATTGATGTGGTCTCAAGGAATACGGTCTGATTTATGTGGTGATGAATAGATCACATCACAGACTTGACTCTGCTCGAAGCAAGCTGGCGGGGATTTTGTACCTCTTTATCAGTTAGCCACTGTCTGCAGGCCATCCCTGCATGAGGCCTGGGTGGGAGAGAGGAGGGCAGCGTGTGTGTGGATGGCGCTGTTCCTCAGAGGCAGGAACACCTGTGAGCTCTAGGCAGCCAGTGGTGAGCCTGAGTCAGCTCACACAGCTCTCAAGAGCTGACGGTGTGCACTGCTTCCCAGCTCTCCATTCAGTTGCCTCAGCCTGGTAGCTTGGAATCTGCCATGAGGGCAGCATCTGCATCATGAAATTCAGGAACAGTTACCAATTGGGGGCTTTTACATGCACACAAAGAGCCAGTTGTTACACATTAACCAGCACGCCCAGGGCAACACTCTCGGCAGCTCAGGGATGGTGCCCTGGCTGAGCAAGGGGTCTGGGCAGGGTACCAGGAGCATCTGCTGCACACGGGTTACAGAAACCCTGCCCACAGATGATCTCCCAAACTAATTTGTAAGTTGACAAACCATTCTTTTCGAGTCTGCTTTTCTTAGTCCCTTTCAAAATGCATATAGTATAGGGAGGCATGGAACTAATAATTTGCAATGTACCAATCAAAACAACTGATTATGTTTTTTAAGTGCAAGAGAAGACTAGAGTGGAGGTGAGGTAGGAGTGTGTAAATGAAACTACTTGCAGCAGAGGAGGAGGAGGAAGGACTTGCTATGTTGCTTAGGGACAGAATTTAGAATAGCTACGGTACTATATAGTGTTTTCTGGGAGATAATTTTCAGAACTTACGTAAAATACAGCACTTTACTGAGATGATGGAGGGTTCAACTTTTTGCTAATATGAAAAATTTATTAGGGAAAGTTTAAATATATACACAAGTAGAGAGAATAGCATAATAAACTCTTGCTACTCGGATTCAACAGTTATTAATTAATGGGCAATCTTGTTTTATCTATACACCCATTCACTTCCCCCAGGGGTAGGGAAAGTTTTGAAGACTCAGTTAATTGGGTAAATGTTGAATGTGGCCTAGAAAAGAAGCCAAATTCACCAAGGACTGGGGTGCAGGGGGAGGTTTTTGAAGACTGAAGCACCGTAGCTGTGACCACGTTCCCTAACATAGTAGGATCTAGTGGCAATCACTGGAAGACATATGAAATGCAGTACATGGGAACTGTATGCTGATTAACTGCAAATATATATATTTTTTATTCTTCATCTCCTCCTCAAATGAAGAGCTGATGATGGAACAAAAAGAGAAGAGTTATAGGGTTCCTATCACAGCTCAACATTCTTTGCTCTCTAAATACTTCGTTTCCTCTGGGCATTTTCTTCTTGTTTAAATATATAAGAACAAAATATCAGGACCATTCTGCCTACTAATTCTAGATGATCTCCCACCCTAAGAACAAGGATTGTCACATCTATAATAAAATAAGAATCGTGACTCTTATTTGATGGGCAAAGAAATTTCCTTAGAAGACAGAAACAAGCTTGGGCCTTATGATAGTTTTATTGTACTTACAGTGATGGATTATAACCTTTGTCCTTTTTTCATTATTTCCTTTCACTGTCTTTGGGGATTTGGGATAAGAGATGGCCTCTGACCTTTTTCTAAGGACAGCAGATTTCCTTCTCTCTGTTTTCTGGCCATTCTACTTTCCCTCTCACTGGTTGCAGTTCCAAGGATAATGCCGATGTACACTCTTGACCATCTGGAGTTGAAAGAACTAAGTAATGGGGTCCTGGGAAGAGAATATTTAGAAATTAATAATTAATTCAACATGAATGAATAAACTAGGGAAAACTTGGTTTAGTCATTATATATTTATCACTAGAACTTTCTATCAAGGTTACTTGGAAGTGGACAAATGACTTGAAAAATTAGACCATTGGGAACTTCAGAAAGCCAGTGCTGGAGTAGATATAATAACAGTAGAGAAACAACTCTGTCTCAATTATTGTCTAGCTATTTTCTAATAAATTGGTTGCAACTACTTTATTGGAACTGCCCATGATAAAGCCTGGTCCTTTGTGCATGTGGAGAACCTGAGAAAGGAGCTGCTCTGATGCTGTAGACAAGTGTGAGCTGTTTATCGACGGAGGGTTTTCACTTGCTGGTTTCGTGGAAGAGGTTGTTGACAGGTTGTAAGCCTGGGCCCATCTGGATCAAAGGCAGAAAATAAAAGAAAGCATATTTTCCTAAGGGATGGTTACAGCCAAAATTGGAAAAGGCTGTGCAAGTATCAATTCCTACAACTCATCTCTTCTAGCTAGTAAATCTTGAAGATATATTTGTTAAATTTAAAATTGACCATATGCTGGCTGAATTTCTTTTGAGGTTTTCCCACAGTTATTGGGAATCAGAATTAATTCTTTCAGTGGATTTCCTGGCTTCTTTATTGTAGCCCACTTTTCATTGTTTCCTTTTTATTGAAATGTCATGATGTCAAAGTAAAAACAATTTGCAATTATGGTACATAAATATTTCTGACATCTTATTAAACAAAAATATAACTTTTCTACAACATGTGCATGTGTGTATGTATATTAATGAGAAGTTGAATTTATTTTTTTTAAATAAACTTTACATTTTAGAGGAGATTTAGATTTACAGCAAAGTTAAATGGAAGGTATAAAGATTTCCCATATATGCACCATCTCTACTGCTATCCATATCCCACACCAGAGTGGTAACATTTATTACAATCAATGTGCCTACACTGATACATCATTATTGCCCATAGTTTACATTAAGGTTCATTTTTGATACTGTGTATTACATGGGTTTTAACAAATGTATAATGATATGTATTCACTGTTCTAGTATCATACAGGATAGTTTCAGGATTTTATTTTTAAAAACTTAAATTCTTACATAACTTTAGTTGTCTTAGGCTGCCTCAACCTGTCCTGAAGCAAAGCAGTATTCATACTACAATATATATAGAAGTGCACGCTATAAGAAGTGCAATTAGATCAATTTTTTTTTGTCAGAGTATATACTTCGTGAATAATGGAGAAAAGAGTTTGGAATGTAATGCTAATATCTCAAACACTAAAATCCACTGACAGAATGAGGATTTTGGTATGAATTTAGTCAGCCAAAGTAGGGGACTCCTTAAATTCAAGACTATTGTTGGGCATTGATTTTGAGTAGAGGCTATCAGACAGCAGGTCTTCAAAAATTCTTTTACAAGATCCTCCTTTGAATTCCTTTTGAATTTCTGTCACCTAAGCTCTTTCAAAACTTAGAAAACATACTCTCCTGGGAATGAATTCCAATCAACCAGATTCATATTAGTTTATTTTTATGATGGAAAAAGCACAAGCACTTTTAATTTCCTTTAGTCATGCAAGAATAATCTAAGACAACTTGAGTGACCAAATGCTAAGTCCACTTGACAGCAGATACATGGTAATGACCTTAGACATCCTGAAATTCTAACTATGTAGTTCATTTCTGACTTAAAGCCCAAGTTAAAGGAATCCAGACTCCTTCTTATGCACTTAATTTGTTATAACATGCGTAAAAGGAAAATGGAGGGTTAAGATTAAATAAAGGTGTGGGATTATAAAGATGAAAGCAACAATAATGAACAAAGAAGAAAAACAAACAAACAAAAACTCATAGACACGGACAACAACATGGTGGTTACCAGAGGGAAGAGGGTGGGAGATACAATAAGGGTAAAGGAAGTCAAGTATATGGTTATGAAGGAAGATTTGACTGGGGTGGTGGGCACACAATACAATATACAGATGATATCTCATAGGATTGTACACTTGAAACCTATGTAATCTTTCTAACTAATGCCACCCCAATAAATTTAATTTGAAAAAGAAGAAGAAGAATATTCACTCGAAAAAGATTAAATGAAAGATAGAAAAATGTAGATTAGGAAAGTGGTGGGACCAATGTCATAAGTGTAGGAGAGGAAAAATAATTTTTCCTCTACTCTTTATTGTTCTTGGCTGAACCTCCCCTATAAAAAAAATTGACAGGAGAAAAAATTAATTATATATGTATATACAAAAGTGCCACAAAAATATGAAACTCAGAAGGCAGCCAGCAATTGAGGCTTATCTACCATTTTGAGCTAAGGAAAGGGATAGGAGTCTAAGGCTTCAAAAGGGGGAAATCATGGGAGGGAGAGAAAAGGAAAATTTGGTAAGCAAGGGTTGCTCTGGCTGGATCTTAAAATTTCTCATTACAAAAAGAAAGGCAATTTGAGGTGATGGATGTTAACTAAACCTAGTGTGACCATTTTGCAATATATACAAATACTGAATTGTTATGTGTTATGTCTGAAACTAATATAATTATATATAAATTATATCTCAGTAAAAACAACCACGAAGGTTGCCTCTCATGCAGATAAAACTCTCAGGTGAAAATGTCATCTTGGGTGGGGATAAGTAGGTAATAGCTCTCTCTCTGGTCTTGTACAGGTCACCTTTCTAATGTAAATTCCCCTTACAAAAGGGTAACTATTACCCTGTTTCAGAGCATCTCCTGTGCCTATAAATTAAAATAATTTTTATGCCGAAGAGGCATATTTCAGGGTGGCATATTTTGCTACCCTTCAAAAAGCATATGGTTGAAGAGAAATTGTGAACTGCTACTGAATGTACATGAGTTCTTCTGTCCATTGACGTGTATTAGTATTAATCACCCAATGGCAGTGTGGCAGCAAGGTCAAGGAAGAACGTTGGCTCTGAGGCTCCCAAACTAGTTAGATGCAGACCTACCAACCCCCTGGGGTTGCTGAGAGGATTAAAAGGGATAACATTGTATGAGAAAATATGTCATTTTAACATAAGATTTGGCACTTATTCTTAAAGATCTTCTGACAAGATTAACATTAATGAAGCAAAATGGCATATAATCAAATTCTAACTCCAAGTCTATATAGATGGTTATTACTACAGGAGATCAAGGATGAGAAAAGTCCAGGCAAATTGAAGTGCTTAGTGGCTGCTTCATGGAAGAGATCAGACTTGAGCTTGTCCTTAAAATGCAATAAAATAGGCCAATAGAATGGTGGGTTTGGGGGAAGCATTCCAAGTACAGGAAGACATTAGATAATAGGTAGAAATGGGAAAGGTATGGGGCCTGCGAAGAAATCTAGCACAAACAGTATCCATTCATTCATTCAGTCATTACTTACCGAGTGACAACTCAGTGCCACGTGCTGGAGGTACAAAACAATAGACAAAGACCTCTGGCTTCAGGGTCTCAAGTCTGAAGCACCTGTGTTGAAAAGTGTTGGACAGGACAGCACAGATAGTGTTGGAGATATACAGGAAAACTATTCGGTGATGAAACGGACTCGACCTGTGTGATTATGGTCAAGGAGCATGAATGAAAAGTTCAGAAGTAGAAATAACACAAAGGCAAGAATTAAGATTAGTTTTTAGACTGAATCCAACTCCCTACTAGTAATGGGTCCTTTGGTTTGTTGCCTAACTTCTCCTCTACTCAGGTTCTATAAATGTGGGTGGGGATTGTAGATAGCATGAGCAGTCCATGTGTCTTGACCTGATATTATCGATAATGTAAGGATCTGGAGGGCCCAGTTTCAAGGGGAAAGTAATTGAAAGGAAAAGGATAAAGTATCAAGAGTATAAAGGAAGAAGTGTAGAGGATTGAGAAAAAGAGAAAAAAACAGATGCATGAAGAAAGCAGGGGTAAATAGGTAAAAGCCACAAAAAGATGACTTCAAAAATATTAAGGAGCACATTCAAATAAAAAGTAATAGAAGAGAAAGCCAGGGGAGAAAATGGGTTTCCAAACGGTGGGTGGCAGCAGCAGTGGAATGGGGAGAGCAGGGTCTGGAGATTGATTGGCTGATCTACTTGATCATTTAATGTCTTTGAGCAAGTCACAGCCTCCTCCTGTTGGTGAGAAGATTCATGGAGAGAATGGCAGCAAGGAATCACCTGACACATAGTAGCTACTCAGCAAATATTTAAATACATTTAATTTAGGAATCTATGGTATATTTTTACTGTACATTCAAGTACTTAATGACAGTAAAATCGAATAGTATTTAAGTTGAACAAAAGGGACTATAAGTAAGGCTGAGCAAACAGAAGACTCAGAGTGGTGTAGCTGTGAAGCTAAAAGCCCTGATTTCGACATGCCTTGGCTAAGAGTTATTTATTTCTTTTTTTATCCCAAGACAGTGATATTTGCTGATGAGGTAAATCTAACGAGCATCTACTAGACTTTCCTGCCAGTAGCACACTGACGTTGCCCACCTGCTGTTTCTCCTCAGAGGTCACTTCATTAAGGAGTGTTTTTGATATAGCACCTCATTAGGCCCTTGATACCTCCAGGGTGCCTTACGTGGGAAGCCATTCAGCAGGAACCCTGGTACTTCCCAGGCCCACTAGGGCTGCCTGGGAGAAATGCTCCTGACCAAAGGAGAGCCCGCATTTAGCAGCCCTTTGAAGGCAAGGTCTGTGTGGCCACAGCCCTGGCCCCGGGTCCAAGTAGCTGATGCCGTGGTTGTGTTTGGGGTTGAGGCAGGAGAATCATGAAGAGGTCTGGGTTTGAGGGATGCTAGATCATAAAGCACTGTGACCACAGCAAGGGTTTGGTAATCAGTGCCTGTGACTGAGCCAGAGGAGCTGACAAAGGCAGGAGTATCCTCATACTTCGTACCAGAGGGAGCTGGACATCTACAGAGGCTGCTGCTTGGGGACTCTGAGAAGCAGGGTGTTTTTTGTTTTTTTTAAATCTGAATTTTAATTAGATTGTTTCAATGGAACCTGGAAGTCAGAAATTGAATAAATCTCTCCAAACCCAGTTTAAGTAATATGAGAGCCTATTCAACTTAGCTGTCTGGAAAGCTTGGATGCGAATTTTTTATTTTATTAACAACTTTATTCTCTGCTATTTGCCAAGCTTTGGTTCAGGCATTTTGCTGAGTTGAAAACTGTGGAAATTTGTTGTAATTGGAGGGGAAAGAATCACATGTGGTTTCTTCCAAACCTTTTTCCAATTTTTTTTTTCTTTTTGTTCTGAATTCCATGGGAAAATTACCCAGAAGGGTCATTTTCTCATTTAATGATGCAACAATGCTCGGTTTGCTTTGCCTGTTTTTATTTTCTAGCTGCATTATAATTACATTTTCCCACACGACTTATTTTTTTCTTCCAAATTAGTAGATATAAAATTCTGATGGCTCTTTAGGGAGCTAATCTTCAGATATTCTCTCCTTGGGCTGTCCTTTGTGAGGGAATAGATGAGGCTGGCCAGCCAGGCCCCAGTCTGCCTGCTTTGTGGCAATCGATCACCCCAGCCTTTTAATTAGCAGTTGCAGGTGAATCACTAATTGGCCCCATATTTGCATACATAAGCCAGAGAGTTGCAGGGTTACAGTTATAAATCTTAGTCATTTAGGCAGTGCATAAGTGTTACATTTCATCCCTCATCCCTTCTAATTGCCTCATCAGCTCTTTACAAAGGGTTGTCCTACATTGGTAATTTTAAATGGGTGAAAAATGACTTGTATTAATTTGTCATGAAAACATGGTATTTTGAAGGAAGGACTAAGAAAAAACAAAGCAAAAGCATTTACACAAGGCTTTTTGAAATAGCGTCAGGGGAACATGGTGCTTGAAAAATGGCATGTGGTTTAATTTTTTTTAACTGCTTAGAGTTCCTTGGTGGCAGTAGCACAGTGAACACTAGCAAAGAGAGGCCTCTCAAAAGATATACTTTCCTGAGACAGGTCAGTTTAAGCAACAACGGTGAAGGCTTCTCTACCTTGGGCCTTTATTGACTCCAGCCTTTAAAAACATGAGGGAAATTCAGGCTTATTAATGTTGGATCTGATCAAAGTGTTAGTCTGTTCTCAGCACTCATCTCGATTCCTGATCTGTGAGGATGCTGTGGGCCTTCAGGTGGTGACCTTGCTCCTCGAGGTTTACCATCCTCTATATGAAGGCAGAGATGATTCTGGCCTCTAGTCATTTGTAAAAACATCCCAGTTGGCAATTCAATTAAAGACAATTACCAACATTAAATACTGTTTACTAAAGGAATCATGCGTTAAGCGATAGACAACTCCTAGGACAAAGCCTATATAGATACCCAAGTCCTTGGTCTGCCACGCAAGCAGGATGGAAGTACAAAGGCAATTGGTGTGACAGAGGCAGTAGCTTAGATAATAAGGAAAAACCTCTAAATTATATATTTAGTTTTATACAAAAGATAATAGCCATATTTCTTTCTAAGGCCATGATCATGGGAGACAGGGGGTTCTCCGGCAATACAGATTAAAGAACAATCAAGTAGGTATTGACTCTAGTTAGAGGTATGTGTGGATTACATTCTTAGTGATATAATTCCTCGTGTCAAGCCCCAAATACCCCTTCTTTCTTGAAAGAAAGTAAGCTAAGGTGGTTTCTATTTTATTTGAGATGATGGCAGTCCTCCAGTTGGACATGAGGTGATGCTGGCTCTGCATCTCTCTTTGCTGATTACAGGGCTTACTGATGGCCATTTTGATTTTACCTCTCAGTCTCTGAGGCTGCCCTTTGATATTGCATGATGTCATTTTTACAACTGTTACCTAGATAATACCTTTTCCTTCTCTCAGTCTAATTAATCTTGTATTGTCTTTTCTAAGTTCTCTCTCCTACTCCCTCCTAAAGAGGCAGGGTCCTTGCTTGCTGGGGGTAGAAAAAGGGAAAACAGAAAGAAAGGAGGAAATTCACCTTGTTTATTAGGTTTCACTGCCTTATGCTGTGTAACAAACAACACTGAATCTCAGCGTCCTATAAAACCGAACATTAATTTCTCATTAACACATGTGTAGTTGGCTCTGGCGTATTTGTTCCAGGCTCTGGGTCAGATTCCTGTCTGCTCCAGGTGTCTCTCATTTTAAGACTATGGTGGGGATTTCTCATAGCAGAAGACAGGAGGTAGAAGTGAGCACAAGAGACCAAGTCAAACGATACAAGTATATTTAAAGCTCTGCTTGGTTGTGTCATGAAGGCTACATTATATCTGTTCTCATTCCATTGGTCAAAGCAAATCATATGGCCAGGATGAATATTAACAGGTAGGGAAGTATACTCTTCCCACAGGAAGAGTCAGACAAGAAAATGTGTATTGATTTACGGCTCTGTCTCAGCAGAGAGTTTTCTTTTTTAAGATTGTATTGATTTGTTTTTAGAGAAAGGGGAAAGGAGGGAGAAAGAAAAGAAGAGAAATATCAATTGTTTCCCTCTTATACACGCCCCAACTGGGGACCAAACCTGCAACCCAAGCGTGTGCCCTGACTGGGAGTTGAACTGGTTACCTTTTGCTTTGTGGGATGACAACCTACCAAAGGAGACACACCTTAGGGCACAGTATCAAGTTTTACAAAATTTAGTGATCCTTTGTGTCTGGGAGTAGTTCTGGGCCCTAGAGGATTGGGAAAGAGAAGAAATACAATTTAAAATTCATTGTTATAAACCTGGATGAAATGGATAAATTCCGAGAAATATACAGTCTTCCAAAACTAAATAAGGAAGAAGCAGAGAATTTGAATAGACAGATTATACCCAGTGAAACTGATGCAGTAATCAAAAAACTCCAAACAAGCAAAAGCCCTGGACCGATAGCTTCACAGTTGAATTCTACTGAACATTCTGAGAAAATCTAACACCTCTTTTTCTCAAATTATTTCAAAAAATTCAAGAGGGGGGAAGCTCCCAAACTCATTTTTGAGGCCAGCATTATCTTAATTCCAAAATCAGATAAAGACACTGCAAAATAAATAAATAAACCAATCACCTGATGAACACAGATACTAAAATCCTTAACAAAATACTAGCTAAACTTATACAGCAATATATTAAAAATATCATACACCATGACTGAGTGGAATTTATTATGGGAATGCAAAGATGGTACAACATCTGCAAGTCAATAAATTCACCACATAAACAAAATGGAGGATTAAAGCCACAGGATCATATCAATAAATGCAGAAAAAGCTTTTGATAAAATCCATCACCTATTAATGATAAAAGCTCTCAGTGGGAATAGAGGGAACATACTTAAATATAATAAAGACCATACATGAAAAATCCCTGCCAGCATGCTACTCAATGGGCAAAAACTACAAGCATTGCCCTTAAGACTGGAAACAAGACAAGGATGTCTGTTTTCACCTTTCTTATTCAACATAGTAGTAGATGTCCTAGCCACAGCAATCAGAAAAGAAGAAGAAATAAAAGGCATCCAAATTAGAAAGGAAGAAGTAAAACTGTCTTTATTTGCAGATGATATGATACTGCACAGTAAGTAGAGAACCCCAAAGAGTCTATCAAGTAACTGCTAGAACAGATAAATGAATTCAGCAAAGTAGCAGGATACAAAATTAATATTCAGAAATCAGTTGCATTTTGTATGTTAATAATGAATGAACAGAAAGTAAAGTTAAGAAAACAATCCCATTCACAGTTGCTTCAAAAAAGAATAAAATACCTAGGAACAAACCTAATCAAGGATGTAAAAGACCTGTACATGGAAAATTATAAGGCACTGAAGGAAGAAACTGAAGAAGATACAAAGAAGTGGAAGCACACACCATGGTTAAGTCTTCATGGATAGGAAGAATTAACATCATTAAAATGTCCATGCTACTCAAAGCAATCTATAGATTTAGGGCAATTACTATCAAGATTCTAATGACATATTTCACAGAACTAGAACAAGTATTTCAAAAATTTATGTGGAACCACAAAAGGTCCTGCATAGCAACAGCAATCCTGAGAAAGAAGAACAAAGTTGGAGGAATCATGATACCTAATATCAAACTATACTATCAGGCCATAGTATTCAAAACAGCATGGTGCTGGCATAAAAGCAGACACACAGATAAATGGAACAGAATGGAGAGCCCAGAAATAAATCCTCACCTTTATAGTCAGTTAATATTCAGCAGAGGAAGCAAGCACATACAATGGGCCAAAGACAGTTTATTCAATAAAAGATGGTGGGAAAATTGGACAGATATGTGGAGAAAAATGAAACTAGACCATCTTATTACACAACACTTAAGAATAAATTCACAATGGATCAAAGAGTTAAATGTAGAGCCAAAACCATAAAAATCCTAGAAGAAAACATAGGCAGTAAAATCTCGGACATTGCCCGTACCAACATTTTTTTTCTGATATATCTCTTTAGGCAAGGGGAACAACAACAACAACAAAATCAAATGGGACTACATCAAACTGAAAAGTTTTTGCATGGCAAAGGAAAAAAATCAACAAAATAAAAAGACAACTCATAGAATGGGAGAACATATTTACCAATACATCTGATAAGGGGTTAATATGTCCAAAATTTATAAAGAACTTACAAAACTCAACACCCAAAAAACCCAATTAAAAAATGGGCAAATGACCTGAATAGACACTTCTCCAAAGAGGACATACAGATGACTAATAGACATTTGAAAGGATGCTCAGTGTTACTAATTATCAAAGAAATACATATTAAAACCACAGTGAGATATCACCTCACACCTGTCAGAATGGCTGTCATCAATAAATCAGTAAACAAGGGCTGGTGAGGATGTGGAGAACACTTTTCAACTATTGGTAGGAATGCAGACTGGTGAAGTCACTGTGGAAAGCAGTATGGAGATACCTCAAAAAATTAAAAATAGATCTGCCTTTTGACCCAGTGATCTCACTTCTGGGAATACACACAAAGAAACCCAAAACACTGATTCGAAAGGACATTAGCCTTGCAATGTTCGTTGCAGCACTATACACAATTGCCAAGGTTTTGAAACAGCCTATGTTTCTATCAGTAGATGAGTGGATAAGACAACTATGGTTTCTTTACACAATGGAATACTAATTGGCCATTTTTTATGACACACAGATAAATGGAACAGAATAGAGAGCCCAGAAATAAATCCTCACCTTTATAGTCAGTTAATATTCAGCAGAGGAAGCAAGCACATACAATGGGCCAAAGACAGTTTATTCAATAAAAGATGGTGGGAAAATTGGACAGATATGTGGAGAAAAAAGAAAATTTTACCCTTTGCAACAGCATGGATAGACCTGGAGAACATTACACTAAGTGAAATAAGCCAGTGAGAGAAAGACAAATACCATATGACTTTACTAATGTATGGAGTCTAATGAACAAACGGAACTAACAAGGAAAATAGGAACAGGCTCATAGATGGAGGGCAGGATGTCAGCCAGGCAGGGGGTGGTTAGGGGTGGATGGATTGAGCAAAAAGGGAAAAGGACTCATGGACACGGAGAACAGTGTAGTGATCGTGGGGCAGGGGAGGTGTATATGAAGCAGTTAAATGGTAATGGGAAAATACAATAAAATAAAAGTAAAAATAAAAAATAAAATGTATTGCTATGGATTATGAATGCAGTCTTTCAAAAATGCAAATAAGTTATTTGATTTACTTTAAAAATTACTTTTGGTATTGGAACTTTATTTTTTTAATGTAATGTTATTCTAAGCTTGCCAAATAGTTCTCCTGGGTTTTGTTGGTTAAAACTTGGTTAAACCATAGCTTTGGTTGATACTTGGTGGCTGACCTGTGAAGGGATTGAAGTGCATTTGCACTATCACTGAATTGCTTGTGATATTCTCACTCACTGTCTAGGCCTGCATTATTCTTCTGTGCCTATTCACTCCTTAGAAAAAAAATGTGATTTTTATCAGCACATTAATTTGGATGTGTCTATGGAGTTCTCCACAGCAAGGACATTCTGAATTTTTACAAGCTTTATCTATCATTCAAGAAGTCTGTAAGCATATTGGATATATCTGTTTTAGTTTATCAAGTGATCGGTTAAGATAAGGGTTATTTGGCAATTTTCGTCCAAAGAGACTAACCGCCTTGAATCAAGAATCTCTAAATATTATTCAATTCCAAATATTCCAAGAATTTAAATATTACCGGAATGTAAAATTTTCACTTTGATGGTGATTGGTTAATATTGCCTAAAAATCAAGTTGTGCAACATTAAACTGTGAGCAGCAGATGACTCTGAGTTGGGCTAATTGTGAGCAAATGCAAATCCCTATGTTTGGACATAATATTTATTTCCCATGAAAAAACAGCATTTCTTTTTAAAATTTATTCTTATTTTTAAAATATTTTAAAATTATATTTTATTGATCATGCTATTACAATTGTCCTGATCTTTCTCCCTTTGTCCCCTTCTATCTAGCACCCCCACTCCATCAAGCAATCCCCATACCTTTGTTCATGTCCATGGATCATGCGTAAAAGTTCTTTGGCTTCTCTACTGTATTTTTTATCTCCATGGCTATTCTGTAACTACCTATTCATACTTCTTAATCCCCTCACCTCTTCACCCATTTTTCCATACCCTCCTTCCATCTGGTAACCATCAAAATACTCTCTGTATGCATAATTCTGTCTTTGTACTTCTTGTTTGCTTAGTTTGATTTTTAAATTCAGTTGTTGATAGCTGTGAATTTATTGCCACTTTATTGTTCATAGTTTTGATCTTCTCCTTTTTCTTAAATAAGTCCCTGCAACATTTCATATAATAAAGTTTCTGTGATGATGAACTCCTTTAGTTTTTTTTTTTTTTTTTTGTCTGGGAAACACTTTATTTGCTCTTTGATTATAAATGATATCTTTGCTGGGTAGAGCAATCTTGGCTGTAGGTCCCTGATTTTCATGACTGAATATTTCTTGGCAATTCTTTCTAGCCTGCAAAGTTTCTTTTGAGAAATTAGATCGCAGGCATATGGGAACTCCCCTGTAGATAACTAACTTCTTTTCTCTTGCTTCTTTTAAAATTCTCTCTTTATCTTTAACCTTTGGCATTTTAATTATGGTGTGTCTTGGGGTGGTCCTCTTTGCATTCGTCTTGTTTGGGCTCTCTGTGCTTCCTGGACTTGCATGTCTATTTTCTTCACCAAATTAGGGAAGCTTTTTCATCATTTTTTCAAAAAGATTTCCGATATCTTGCTCTTTCTCTTCTCCTTCTGGCACCCCTATGAGGCGAATGTTGGACCTCTTGAAGTTGTCCCAGAGGCTGCTTATACTATCCTCATTTATTTAATTCTTTTTTCTTCTTATTGTTCTGTGTGGTTGCTTTTTGCTTCCTTATGTTCCAAATCGTTGATTTGGTTCTCAGCTTCATCCACTCTACTTTTAGTTTCCCTGTAAATTGTTCTTTATTTCAATTAGTGTATACTTCATTTCTGATTGGTTCTTTTTTGTGCTGCTGAGGTCCTTTCTAAGTTCCTTGAGCATCCTTATCACCAGTGTTTTGTGCTTTGCATCTGATAGATTGTTTATCTCCATTTTGTTTTGTTTTTTTCCTTGAATTTGATCTGTTCTTTCATTTAGGCCATGTTTCTTTGTCTGTTCATTTTGGCAGCCTCCCTGTGTTTGTTCCAATGTATTACATAGAGCTGTTTTGACTCCCTGTCTTGGTAGTGTGACCTAATGTAGGTGTCCTGTAGGGTTCTGAGGCACAACTTCCCCTATCACCCAAGCTGGGTCCTTGAGTTGCACCCAAACAGCATTTCTTGATAAATTTTTTTTCTTCAAATACCTTCTATTTTAAATTAAAATTGGTTCTTTATCCCGTTACAGTTATTTTCTAAAATGAACGAGTGCAATGGAATTTTGGTGAGTCCGCTTAGTGTGAAAGTCAAAATAGTAGGTTTGAGACTCGGAAACACTGGAGTTCCTCTCCATGATCCACCTCTTTGATACTGCATATTCTTGGTACACTTAACTTATTTCCATGAGCTTCAGTTTCCATCTTTTCAAAATCTGCATGTTAGTAATTATCTGACAGGATTATTGTGGGAACTAAGTGAGATTATGATCACACTTTACTTAACACAATGCTTTGCTCCAACTTAATGGTCAGTAAGTATTATCTACTATTAGTATTAGTAGTAGTTTTATGAGTCCCATGGATAATGGATGGACTTGTAGACTTGATAGACTGTCATCTGCATTATTTAGAGGTAAACTTTCTATAAGATTTTAAATCTTCCTTTTTTTAAAAAAAGAAAATGATTAAAGTTTTGAAAAGTTAACACTTGATCTATAATATACAATGTAAGTGTTAAAAGAGATACAATAATTGTACCCTATTAATTGACTATATGTAAATACTTTGTTATTGATAAAAATTTTAACACATATATTTCTCATCTTTGTGGAAATTATTTGCAAACACTATCTGGGATTTTTGAGACATATTGAACTTGCAAAAGCTATTTGTGCCTTATTTGTATCTTACTATTTCATCTTAATCTACCCTCATCTTTACCATTTATACCACCATTTTTCAACCTTGGGTGCACTCTAGAATCACCTAGGAGAAAATATTTGCAAATAGTATATCTCATAAGGAGTTAATATCCAAAATATATAAAGAACTCATACAATTCAATAGTGAGAAAAGCAAGTAATCCAATTTTAAAAAATGGGCAGAGGATCTGAATAGACAATTTTCCAAAGAAGATATACAGATGCCCACAGGTACATGATAAAATGCTCAACATCACTAGTCATCAGAGAAATGCAAATCAAAACCACAATGAGATATCACCTCACAGCTGTTAGAATGGCTATCATTAAAAAATGAACAAACAGCAAGTGTTGGTGAGGATGTGGCATAAAAGGGATGCTTGTGCACTGTTTGTGGGAATGCAGTTTGGTGCAGCCACTGTGGAAAGCAGTGTGGAGTTACACCAAATAATTAAAAATAGAAATATCATATGACACACTAATTCCACTTCTGAGGGTTTATCGAAACACTAATTTGAAAAGATACATGCATCCCTATGTTTATTGCAGCATTATTTACAATAGCCAATATATGGAAGCCACCTAAGCGTCTATCAATAGATAAATGGATAAAGAAGATGTGCGTGTGTGTGTGTGTGTGTATGAATATTACTCAGCCAAAAAAGCATGACATTTTGCCATTTGTGTTAACAGGGTGGACCTGGAAGACATGTGCTAAGTGAAAGACAGAGAAAGACAAATACCACGTGATCTCACTTATATGTGGCATCTAAAAACAATAACAAATAAGCTTACATGCAGAGAACAGATTGGTGGTTGTCAGATGTAGGGGAGAAGGGGCGGGCGAAATGTGTGAAGGAAAGCAAAAAGTACAAACTTCTCATTATAAAATCAGTAATTCATGGGATGTAATGTATAGCGTGGTGACTATAGTTAATAATATTATATTGTATATTTGAAAGTTGCTAAGAGAATAAATCCCAAAAATTCTCATCACAAGAAAAAACCTCTATAACTATATGGTGACAGATGTGAACTAGACTTACTGTGATCCCTTGGCAATATACACAAACGTTGAATCTTTATGTTGTACATCTGAATCTAATATAATGTATCTCAATTACACCTCAGTTTTTAAAAAAGTTAAATAATGAAAAGAGAAAAATGAAAGAAAATTCCTATGCCGGAGGCCCACCCCTGGGTGATCGATCTTATGTATTTGGTCTTATGTTGCTGAGAATCCCTGGACTAGATCCTGTTTCTGGAATCTCTCACACCCTTTCTTCTCTCTCTCTCTCTCTCTCTTTTTTTTTTTTTTACTACATAGTCAAGTCTTCCCTTCTTTGGAAAGCCACCGTTTGCTTTCTCAGGAGAGCTGGGGTTATACTGCAGTACTAGCTCCTGCATCTCAGTGGCCTAAAAGAACAAAGGCTCATTCCTCCTGGTGCTGCATGTCCACCCGCATTCGTGCAGGGGCCTCTCTCCTTGGCACTTTCATTCCAGGACCCAGGCTGTCAGCCTTTCCTCTCTCCGGGGTGCTGTCGGTTGCGGTGTTACAGGAAGAGGGCACAGGGACAGCAAACACTGGCAATTAAGTGCCGTACCCAGAAGTAACACATGTCACATTTCTTAAAACATTTTAGTCAGAACTGGCCACACCCACCTTTAAGGAGAGGGAACGTGGGAGCTTACCACGTCCCAGAGGAAAAACAAAACATTGGTGAGCTGGTGAGCGGGTGAGCAGCACCAACGTCCGCTGCACTTGGCAAAAGCTTGCCATACTCGTTTTCTCTTTTCCGAATTCCCATTGCACTCACCTGTACCATATAGAAGTTTGTCATTTCACTGTAAGTCATTTAACATTTTAGATCTGGAAGAGACCTTAGAAATCATGGTTTAACTTCTTGCTGACTTTAGTTCTTAAAACCAGGGTAGATTTCAATTTGTTTATTTTTAAACAAGAGTGTCAAAACAACAAATGTAATTCCAGTTTCTTCCAATGAAGGACAAAACAAAGTTCTTGTTGACACGCAGGGCTATGGAGAGGAAATGCGTTTCTGCGCCAAGCTGCTGCCCCGTGCTTTCCTCGCGAGAGGGGAGCCTATGCTTCATGGCACATTTGCAGAGCGGTCACCTCTTGTTCCCTGTTGGCCTTGTGTCTACTTGCACTTTAGTGATATTCGTGGCTACTCAGGAAATAAGACTTTTGGAGAAAGTTTTGTAATCCTGATCATTCCAAAGTTTTACTGAATACATTTTTACCGTGAAATAGCCTCAAGAGAAAGGCAGACTAGTAAACCAGGCATGATCATCACATCACATGTATGACAAAACTTGAGCTTATTCCCCAGTGAAATAAAACTTCTCAGGCCTCAGTGGAGACAGATGAATACATCATTCTGTAGCAGCAGGGTGGGTCATAGCCTGGGTGGCAAGCCATGTAAACATTAATGGAGATTCCAAACTCCACTGTGTCTGTAGTGATCTTGATGCTGTGCTAGCAGCTGAGGGTCAAGGGAAAAAAAGAGGAAAAATGGCGTGGGTGAGACTTGGATTTCTTCTACTGTAAGGGAAATTTTTCTGTTTATATAAAAAGTGTTTCTTGTCTCTTCAGTGTCTGTGGCCATCTTAAAACCGCTATATGATGCTAGAGCACACTTTTCTCTGGAAATCCACTGATACTTGAGCCATAAGGTTATTTGACCTCTTTCTGCTCATTTTGCAGTGTCAGTATTGGAGCTGAATAATTTCAAACAGATTTGCCTCCCAAGAACCCTTTTCTTTGTGGAGCAAACCATGAAGAAACATTTGGCTGGTGGTGAAATGATGAATACTCTCAACCTCACAAACTATTAAAAATCAATTTCTCAAGCATCGTATCTAATTATTCTCCCTCCCCCCATTTCAATTTAGGGATCTCAAGATTAAGGAAAAGCAGCTGAAAAAACAACATTCTTGGTGGATGTTCATGCACTGCCCATTTTTGGTTTTATGTAACTAAAGTGTAAGAAGGAGAGACAACTTCCAAAAGCTACCTATCTAATTGCCAAAAATGACACAGACCGTGCAAAGAGAGAAAGAAAGGTGCTATTGTGCAGAGGTATCAGTGCTGATAGGACCTTCAAAAGTCTTCTTGTCTGATGGCCCTCAAAATGTCCTTATGGTGAGACCAGGCGTTCTCTGAGTTGGGAGGAAGCTAAGAAGGAAGAACTACCGGTCCTGCTGCTGTGCTGCCCGGATGGCCTAGAGGAAAAAGGAGTTTCAGTTTGGTCACCATGAAAGGACAGTTTATGTGGGTAACCCTGGACTCTGTGTGTGTGTGTGTGTGTGTGTGTGTGTGTGTGTGTGCGCGCGCGCAGAAGAAGCAGGATGACAGGAAAACAGGGCTGGTGCCCTTGGGATCCTTACAACAGGTCTAAAACTTGTAGGAAAAATGGTTTGAGAATTGCTCATCCAGTCTAGCCCCTGCTTCTGTGTGTTTAGCTACTCAAGACAGTTGTCCATGACAATTTGAAGGTGAGGAATAGGTTCCATATATACACTTCATAGCAAGTTTAGTATCTGAGCTCCTTTATAGTCAAAATTTATATGTAAAATAATAGCCATCTGCATCATGTAGCTCTTGCTGAAATCTAAGATCATTTCTCTCTGTTAAGTGCTCTGGAGATGGAGAACAACTGATGGAGCAGTGAAGACATGTTTTGGTTGCAAGTGACAGAGGCCCAGCTTCAATGAGCTTATCAAAGAGGGAATTTATTGACACACATAACAAAGCTGTGGGAAGGGCCGGGGTATGACTTACCTCAGGGCCCCCAGAAGGAGAGCCTCTCTGCTCCTTTCAGTGTGTTGGCTCTGTTCTCTCAGCCTGGCTTCCTCTGTGAGCAGCAACATTAGCCACGGATAGCTCCAGTCTTGTGCTTCCCAAAACTTTCCTCCAGAGAAGATGAGCTCCCCTTAATTTCCTCTAAAAACCATCCAAGGGCAGAGCTGTGATGGTCCCAGTTTGTGTCACATAAACCCCTCACCGCCTTCTCTCTCTTTCCCTCTCTCTCTCTCTCTCTCTCTCTCTCTCTCTCTCTCACACACACACACACACACACACACACACACACACACACACACACACACTTATGGTTGGAGAGAATGGATACTGTCATTGGCAGCCACAACTCGAATGTCATGTTTGAAGTCAGGCAGAAGTTCATTTCTTCAAAAGGGCAATGTTGCTGCTGTTCATTCAACTGATGAAAATATTAAAAAATTTTTTTTATTATTCAAATATATTTGTTTCCATTTTCCCGCCACCACTTTCCTCTGCTCCACCCACCGCCCACCTCCCACCCTCAATTCTCCTTCACTTTGGCTTTGTCTATGGGTTCTTCATACATATTCCTTGACTTGATCCTTCTCCTTCTTTTCCCCATTACCCGACTCCCTCCTTCCCTCTCATTACTGTTGGTTTGCTTTTTCTTTCAATGCTGCTGGTTATATTTTTCTTGCTTGTTTGTTTTGTTGATTAGGTTCCACTTATAGGTGAGATCATATGATATTTGTCTTTCACCCCCTGGCTTATTTCACTTAGCATTTACTCAATGGAATACTATGCAGCAGAAAGAAAGGCATAGCTGCTACCCTTCATGAAAGCATGGATCGAACTGGAGAGCATTGTGATGAAAATATTTCTTTTCAACCACCTGAAAAATTAGTTATTTGTTGAACTTCAGTTTTCTAAAATAGTAATCTTAAGAACTCAACAGGTATGGATAATTTGATTAGAAACCTCTTGAGGAGAGGGATTATACTTTATAATACTTTTGTATCCTCAGCTCTTGCTTAGGAGAGTTTTGAAAATGTGCTCAGTATTGACTTGGTTTGATTAATTCTGATAATGGATGGATTCATAATGTCAATAATAATGACAGTGTTAGGGTTACTTATGGGAGTACTTGTGAATTTGTTCTCCTCTAGAAGGTTTAATTCCATAATTTTCTCAATATAAGAAAATATTTTTAAAAATACTAGGTGAGGTTGTGAGTTGGCTGGGTGATTAGGGGAAAGTTAGTTTGCAGCTTTATTTTTATGTTAGGACTTACTTAAAGATTTTCTTGGAGGTGGTGGTTTTAAAAAATTCTGTTCAGAAAACAATCAGAATCCTAGATTTTGGATAACGGATTTTGTTCCATGATATACCTCACTTGAGATGTTCAAAGTAATTTTTAAAAGTTCCTTTTATAATTTTTCATATCACATTGCAGGAATGGCCAGTGTCATTTTGAACACTATTAACCATGCCTGATACCTCCTCACCACCATAAATTAAGGTCAAATGTTGGTTGAAGCAAAGTGAGATGGAATCAGCCTGTCAAAAGCACTGATCTATAATCCTGCTACTCATATTTGTTGTTGGCTCACACACTTTGAAGTACACAGGGAACGGACTAACATAGTAGCTCCCATACCTAACTAATCCTGTCTAAAGTGTCTCCATGGGAAGCATTTGAGAGCAGTATTTATTTTCCCAGTATGATTTATGTAAACATTTGTCCCATTCGCAAGTAGCATATTAATGCCTAATTCTGGCAAAAAGAAAAAAAAAGAAAAGAAGGTAAAACCCTTCCCTGCCTGTCTAGACAGAGCCTTGTTAGTGTATGTCTGATCTTATGGGTGCACATGGCAGTAATATTAATCAGTGGGAAACGAGCCAAGGAAAGACAACCCTATCTACCAATTAAATTTACGGAGCTTACAGGATGGTTTATAAAGTCAACATGCTGGGCAAGGTTTACATCTGACCAGGGAAATTGTTGTTTTTTGATCCCCAGTTGGCTGTCAGCCACTCCAAACACAAGACAGATGTTGGCTTTACTAGGGTCAGGGTTATCACAGGGTGGGATGAATGCTCGCTGGCTCCGGGGTATGCTGCTTTCCCTTTGCTGAGGAATAAGAGAAAAAAAAGTATTTCTGTATTTCTGTATTTCTGCTTTAGTGGGGATAGGTTAGTTCTGTGAAGCTGGATAGGGCCACCAGAAATCATCATTATAGGGACAAACTTCCCGCATCTCAGACGTTTCTTGGTTGTTTGTTTTGATCTGAGAAAGACTGATTCTGCTATCTCAGAGTGCAAAGGTTAATGCCTTCTCATAGAGATAACAGTGATAAACACAAACAAGGTATTCCCCCTGGTATATTGGTTTCTTATCTGAGGATTAAAAGAAAAATGTGGGAGAAATGAAAGCACAGAGTTTGAAGTAGCACCAAAGTAATTTGTTGTTTTTTGAAGTAGGAAATTTTTTATTAATATGTTTACTTCAAATCGAGTTGAGGTATATAAGAGCATGAAATGAATGAAGACTGAAACCGGGAGATGTTTTTTGTGTTTGCTATGTGTCAAGTGTGTAAAGCCTGCACGTGTGATTCTTACCTATTTGTGTTTTCTTTTGGGAGGGTTTTGTTTCCATTAGGTGCTAAGAAAGCTAGCCACGCACCGTTGTCCCCCCTGAGCCAGAGCCAGACCTGAAAAAATCCTGTCTGTGGGAAGGCAGACTTGGGGTGAAAACAGAGTGATGAGCCCCAATGCTGGAGCCTTAGGGTCTACGTGGGTGACGGCCAGAGATGTCACCTGATGCTGGTCAGCAAAGGAGAGCTGAGGGCTGAGAGTTAGTAAAACTTTTGGTGCACTTCTGGGAGAGGAAACACACACACAGCCTTTCACGAGGCTGGAAATATATGGCTAGGTTGACATAATTTATTCTGGGAATTGCATGTTAAATTGTATTCCAGATACCAGGTTATATTTGGTGGTTGACTAGAAAATAGTATGCCGTTTGTCTATTTAAGGCTAAAAATCTCCAAGATTGCCTTTTAAGCCTGCAATTGCCCATGAAAATAAACAGATATTTCCCTCCTTGCTCAAAACTGCCTTTCTCATCTGCTCACTCCAGAATGCTCTTATAAAAGTTATCTGCCTTGCTGACCATATTTATCTTGGAAATTCTTTTCTCCTTCAATGGCGGCCCCTCATGTCACCTCACCCACTGTGTGCTCCAGACTTTGTCTCACTTTGACTTCATCCAGGGTTTCCAGGCTGGGTTTCATTGCCATCCTCCTGGTTTTGAGTCTATGTTCACCCCAAGAGGCTCCGTTCACTTCACCTTGGTCTTCCTGACGCTTCCTCAGAGCCCCTGTGGTCTGCCAAACTGAGCGCTAATGCCCTCTTGGAAGATCGTTTTGCTCCCCATACCCAGTGCTCACTAAATCGAGGGCTCTCCAGCCCTGACTTTTTCCTCCTGGAGTCTGTCAGCCTGACCGATGCCTTCTAATTGTGCTTGCACACCTATCATGGATTTTCTTGTTATGCCATCCATTTATCAATCCTGAGGTTTTGGGGTTATTTTGGGTTATTTCTTCTTGCTTCTTCTCAGTTGCACTAACATGACTTCAGCATTAGCATTTATGAGATATTTACTGTACTGGATGCAAAGACTCAACGCAGCAACCTTCCCTCTGTAGACTGCCCTTCTCTGCCAGGGCAGTGTCGGCAAGCCCATCCGGTCATCTTTCCTGGGTGGAGGCAGACAAGACCTTGAGGACACTGGTTATGTTCTGGTGAAGCTATTGGGAAGTTATCATTTCAGGCAGAGCTCTGACGTCCATGTGCTCCCTCATGAAGTGTTTAAAACGCTATCTGATAGTAAAATGATGAGTCATTGGGTTCACAGAGATGTTAGGCAGAAGAAATACAGTAAGGGAACCCCAGGTCATAACTTTTTTGTCAATTCTTTTTATTTATTTTTGTGATTCTATGGCATCACTTCTGTCTTATGGAAAATTTTCTCTCTGCATGCTGCCTGGCTGTGAATTGAGTTCTTTGCCTGGGAACACTGGGACATCAACAGAGCTGTATTTTTCCTTCTGCTTCCTTACTTATTTTCAAAGGAAAAATTTGGTCAAATTATCTGACCTGTGGATTAGATTCCGAGTTTACAATGGGCTGAAGGAAGCTTTCCTGTTTGAGAGCAGGAAGAAGAAAGAGAGGATGGGGGGATTTCATTGGGAAACACTGCCCTTGCCTGCCCAGAAGGACTACACGATAGCTATTCCCTTCTCACTTGCTGGGAAAGTGACCGATGTGGTAAATGAGCTCTAGACCTTCTTTCTGACCCTTTTCAGTGCTGCTTGATGCAATAGAGAATGTAGACTATGAAGGGCTTTAACCCTGTATAGAGAACCTATTTTTGTAGCATAATTGGACTATGCATGTTTGTTAAAAAAAGAAAAAGAGTTATCACAATTTAATTTTAGCTCCTAATTTTTCTAATAGGAATCCTAAGTTCATAAACATCAGGGACTGGTTTCTTACATACTTGCGAAGATAAGCCAGAGAGTTGCATACACACACACACACACACACACACACACACACACACACACAAACACACACATTCACACACAAAGTGATTTCCCATGCTGTGTGCTTCTGCTGGGTATTCATTCACACTTAACTTGACACTGCCATTAACCTTCAAAACAAAATTGTTTTCAGATTTTTCATTTTGTGACACCATCATTCTCCTAGGACTCATGGAGAAAACTAACACCTCTATGAAAAACTTGTATCCCATGGTTAGAACTACACACACATACAGTGGGCTGTTCTTGTCTGGCCATTGAGAGTTACATTTGGGGCTTAGTGGTAACATATCCTTGGCATAGGTTTTTCTGGTACATTTATTCTCTACCAAACTCTCCTCTTTCTATATGACTTTTTTTTGGTCTTTGCATTCATAATACATTTGCAAATTTATCTTTTATTATAGCTTAAATAATTTTTGAAGGGATTTTAGACTTAAGAGATCATTAAATAGCAAGGAAGAGACACACAACTCAGTGTTTATTAACTTAAGAACTTCTCACATTTTGGCAGAAAGAGTGGGCATCAAGCCATGATGCAAATATGAACAATGTCTCTGCATGTCCTTTGGGGAATTCTGGAGCAAAGGTTGTCTATTGGAATCCTATATCAGGTGAAAATAGCTAAGGCCTTCTACCAGCCCCTTGCTCAGTCATTGTTTGGGCTTTCATAAAAGGAATGTGATCTTGGATTCCACTACTGATCACTGGCCCTACCTCATGAAGAATGCAGTTTCAGGTGGCACACCCAGGGGCAAATTAAGATTGCTGACAGTTGGCAGCAGTCAGCTCACTGCACTCTTTGAAACTTGCAGAAAGTTCTTCGGGGCAAGGAGATCTGAGTGACATAGCTCCATGTCTACCGTATAGGTTAAGAGACCAAGGATACTTTTCCCCATTGTCTCATATCTCTGTTTCCCTGTAAACTCTTGTTTATAAACTTTTTCTCTGTCTATAGATCTTTTTTTTTTCTGCCTTCTTTACAATTGAGCCAAACATGGCTGCCTTAAGAGGCCTCATTTTCTCAGTTGAAATATTAACAGAGTTTTAATAGACTTAATTGGACATGAACTCAAACTTCTTACAGTCTTTTGGGCCAGTTCGGGTTAAATGTCCACTCTTTTTGTCCACCAATCAACTACAGGGTCACGTAGAACAATCCTGGTTGCAGGGGGCTACTTCTGTGTGCGTAGAGGTTCTCAGGGAAGGAAAGACATGATCTGGGATGAACCTCTAAAAGTATTTACTGCAAACATGTGTAATCATGTGCAGAGTTGGGACCAGCAGCCAAGTCCTATGCCTTTAAGTGTAGTACTCTTGTTAAAAATATGGTGCTTTTCTCTTTGTACATCTTTTATTTCACTTTAACCCCTCTGGAACATTGGGTCCAAAAGGAATCTTTTTCATCATGGCCCTAGGGATCACCATGGTCAGTATGGTTAATGCTAAAATAATTGAAAACTCCTCAAGTCTTACCCCATTTAGTATTACAGACTTAATATTAATCATCTACTCTGCTAGAGCACAGATTGCAATGTCCCTTGAACATGAGAACACATTCTTTTTCCTTGCCTTTGAGCTTCCACCTGGGTTGCTCTACTCTTTTAAAAGCAATGTATTGAGTCCTCACTATGTCAAATAATACACTTGGTGCTCTTTGTATTTTTCTCCATCCTCCCAACAACACTCTGAGGTAAGAATCAGTACCTCTATTTGACTGATTTTTATTTTACAGAAAACTAAGTTTTCGAAAGGCGAAGTGATTTGCTTGAAACCACACAGCTGGTTAGTGGAAGAGCTGTGTGACAGAACCTGGTTCTGTCCAACATCAGATTCAGTGTATTTCCATTCTTTGTGCTGCCTTTTTACCTTGTTAAAGTCTATATAACTAAAGGTCAAGTTCTATGATGTCCACCTACCTCTTTCTATAATTTCGACCTAGATCTTAATCGTGTTCTGTATTTAATCACAACATCCAGTTAGTATTTAATACCACTATGCTTCATAATATATTATAATTTAAGTGATTATGTGAGTATATTTTCCCACTAGACCTAAGCCAGTTGAAGACATAACCATAAATTTAGTACTTCATTTAAAGAAATAGATGAGAAAGGAAGACAATAGTTTTGAGATTTTGTAAGGGCAGAAACAAAGTTTACTATTAAAGAGAATAAGCCCAGAGCAAGCTGTCAAAGTACAAATGAACATAAAATTAAATGCGATAAGAGGCTGTGAAAGAAAGATGATAAGACAAGATAAGGAGACATTTGTAAGATGATAGTAAAATTCTGGAAAACAAATAAGCAAGAATAAGTAACCTGTTTCTGATTAGGTGATAAGATTCCTGAGTATATTAAAAGTATGCAGCAACATATTTTGATTTTGTAGTGAAATTTTGTCACTCTGAATGAAATCTTGTTGTTAGAATGAATTCAGATTAGCAAGTTGTCCCCAGAAAACTTTATAGAAATGTATTGTGAAGAGATTGTTCCTTTTTATTTATTTTACAGATAAGCTTTAATTATATCAGACCCTAGTCATTTGAAGTTGAGGTAATTTAGTTATGTCTTGAGTGAATCATGGCACATATAGGCAAAACACCTGTATAATATAAACGTGATGACATATAACAACTTATTTGAAAGACACTTTAAATACATTAAATAATATATTAGTATATCTTATACACTTATGTATCATTAATATGTTAATGTTAATAATTGTAGTTGAAAATACTAAATTATTTTAAAGTCATGTAATTAATATTGCCTGATTATTAGAATGATATTACTGCTGATTAATTTGAATGGATAATAAAATCTTCAAAAATGAAAATACTTCCTAGGTTCTGCCATGTGCAAAGCACTGTGACAAACCAAAATAATTATCTAGCGTAGGTATTTAATAATAATTAAATTTAAGTAACAAGAAAAATTACGATGTTATCGTGCACAGTGTTAGATGAGATCAGCAGATGGAAAGAGCGTTATAGGTTGAATGGTGTCAAAGTCTTAAGGAGAAAACACTTTGAATCAATTCATAAAGATAAAAAATGTGGTCAGATAGAGGGGACGGACACAGCATGGTGACCAGTCTAGCAGTTGGTGAACAGAACCTTTTAGCATGACTCAAGATTCCTCTATGAGGAGAGCAAGGAGGTATATTGGAGCTATATTGTGGAACATTTTCAATATTAGTGTAATAAATTCAAACAGTGAAAAGTTATTGAGTGTTTTAATGTTCATTTCTCACTAGAAGATTTACCTACCTCCACTTAAAATATATTTATTGAGCATCAGTTATTTGTAAGAGACACTGTGCTAAGTGTTATAGGAAAGTAAAAAAAAAAAAGAAAAGAAAAATTATAACATCTGCCCTCAAGCAGTTTAAATTCTAACACATAGAAGAAAATTCATGTACACAAATGACCATTGAATGAGATAGAACATGACAGGAGTTCTAAGAGAAGTGTAGGCCAAATGTGAAGATAAAATGGGAAGAGAAATTAATTTCAACTCAATTGGGAGGTTATGGAAATCTTCAGGAAAGAGTAGGCATTTCAGTTTGTCCTTGAAAGACAGAGGAAATTATGATAACACCTTCCCTTGATGAGGGGAATATGCTTTTTAAATAGAAAAACCAGGGGCAAATGAGTAGGAAATTGCAGGACAAATTAAAGGCCTAGGAAGTAGTTTGGCTTGGCTAGAGTCCAAAGACCATAAGGAGGAAGAGTGAGAGGTAAAGGCAGAAATGTAAAAGGCCGGGATATGGAGGGGTTTTAATGCCAAGCAAAAAAGTTTGCACTTTATTCTTTCCCAGGATTCCCTGTGTTTTCTCTGTTTGGTTTTTCTGCACTTCCATACTATTTACACATGCAGCAATTTCATTAATAGCCTCTCTTATTTCTCAACCAAAAATGGTTGGGGAGAAGAAGAGTCTTAATAGAAAGCCTCCTCTGATGTTTTCATAAGTACTTCCAGGGATTCATGTCTTATTGATTGATACACACATAGTAAATGATAAATACACTTTGGGGGAATACATAGGGAAGGAGAACAGTAGCTGGGATGAGTTAGAAAAGGGAAGTTACTGACAGGAAGAACATTTGGGAGCTGTCTCAATCATACCGGTGGGTCTATGAGAGTCGAAACTACTAAGGTTCCCCCTCCGCCCCGGTTTATTTAGACATAGCTGACATATAACATTGTGTAAGTTTTAGAAGATTTGATCCATGTATATATTGTGAAATTATTACCACAATAAGGTTAATTAACATACTCATCACTTCATAAAGTTACTACTAAGTCCTTAATTAGCTTTCATTAATCTACATTCTACAAGGTCAATGGGAATGTTAAACAGGAAACACATTTTGAAATCTTTGCCAGGGTACAATAGATAGGATTTAATGACTGACTAGATGTGGGTATCAAGGTTAAGGAGGACATAAAGATAATTTCATGATTTAAGACTTTGTTAACTAAAGGATAACATCTTCCTTAACATGAAGTAAAACATGGAGAAAGTAGATAAGGAGGTTATTTTGGTTGCCTGTAATGTAGTATATTTGGGTCCAAGATTTCAAGATGGCAGACAAAGTATGTTTATGTACTTGCCTTTCACCTCTAATCCCTTTGAAATTACCGTAAAGTAGCGGAGCTTAAAATTTATAACAATCAGGAGAAAGGAAGGCAGAGGTCATAAGAAAAAGAGAGTTTAGAGATCCAAGATAGTGGCAGAGTAGTTGGAAGTTACACTCACCTCCTCCCAGAACCAAAATGGAATTACAACTAAAATCTAGAAACATAAACCTGAATAATCAACTGAAGAATAGCTGAACAGAAATCTTGTAACCAAGGATTTACAGAAGAAGCCATATTAAAACTGGTAGGAAGGGCAGAGACTTGAAAAGGGCTGGCTCTGCTCTCATGGGTGGCTGAGTTCCCAGAGGGTTGTCTTAGTTGCAAAGGTTGTCCCTGAGTAGCATGGGGTTGAAAGCCTATGCCAGGGGTCTTCAGCCCAGAACACCATAGTCAAGAAGATGTACCCACATAACATTTGGCTGCAAAAATCAGTGGGGATTCTATCTGTCAGGGAGAGATGGGAGGCTGCTAAATGCACAAGTGCCCTCTCACAGGGGTAAAGCACAAACTCTCATTCACAGCCACTAACTCTGGGCTCTGGCAGAGAGACGGCAGAGCAGATTAGAGTCACGTGAGGAGAGACAGTAGTTTGTGGCTCTGGGGAGAGACCTGCCAGGACCCCTGTGCTGAGTCATTCTCCCACAACACAGATGCAATCTTTCTTGGGTGGAGCACTCTCCTCTATGTGGCATCAGCTTGGGGGAATGCAATAACCCCACCCTCTTGTCTTCCTGTTGTTTCACCCTGTGGAACTCACACCCTGTTGAGGAGTCAGCTATCTGGGCAAGGGAGCAGAGGTCTGGTCAGACTCAGTGGATGTCAGTGACTGAGTTGTGTGGCTTCATTTTCCCATGAACCTGAGGTTTATTAGCACCACCCTCCGGGCTCATGTTGTATCCTTCCTGGGGATGAGATCTAAGAAGAATCCAGGATACTGAGTTGTGTGGCTCTGGAGTGGTGGCTACTCCTTTCACCTTCCCCCAAGCCTGACCTGCATCTCCCCCTTGCAGGAGGTCCACTGGCCCCACCTTCCCCACTCCCAGTGGCCCACCCTGCTGAAGTTGGGCTCCCTGTAGAATTTGGGACAGCCAGAGTTGTGTGGCTCTAGGACAGTGCTATTTTACCCTTGCATGCTAAACAGGTGCAGAACTCTCCTTTCACATGGCAAAATATTTGTTTGTTTGAGCCTTATGTATCAGCTGGCCTTACTCCAATGACTCCCTGCCTGTCCCACCACAAGGGTCTTCACGCACCTAGTGGGTAGCAGCTATATTAGATACACCCTGGAACTTTTGTTGGTGGCCTCAAGCTCAGCACTGGCACTGAATATGAACTTGTATCAATTTGATGAACACTACTCACCCCTATGTGGTGACTCACTGAGAACTTAACTCATGCAACTCAAGTACCACCAGAAGCTCTTTCAAAGACTGAGCCTAACAGGCTGTCAACAGGTGGAGGCAAGCAGAGGTGGATCTCAGGGAACATTGGGCCTTTTGCTGACCTGCACCCAGGCTCGGTGATGGTTGAAATAAACCTTGATATGCAGCTTGGTCCATCCCATGCACACCCAGGCCCAGCAGAGTCAGCCACTGTGGATTGCTTTGTAGCTCCAAACAGATTTCCCAGGGCCATACACAGGCAATGTCTGGCATCAATCTGCACCAGAGTCCCTCCCAGGAGTCCCCAGAACCATCACATACAGTGGCCAGCTTCAGGTAACTTCAGAGCAGGGTTCTATTAGCCTTATAAGCAGCAAATCCAAAGGGAGATCTCAGCAGGCACCAGACCCTACTGAGGCAAATTTCACTTAGTGTGGTCAGCACCTTCACAGAAGCTTGTACAAGGTAGTCAAGGTTGATTCTCACAGTCAGCCAGCCTGAGGGTTGATCCCATACTGAACTAGCAATCAAGACTCAATTACAGCAGGAGGGCTCAAATAATCTACACAAGGGACATTCCTAGAACACTCATCTCAGGTGATCAGGGAGACTGCTCCCCTAGGTCCCACAGGACACCTACTTCATAAAGCTGCCCTACCAAGACTGGGGGACATAGCAGAGCTACCAGAAACAAACATAAAGAGGCAGCTAAAATGTGGAGACAAAAAAAAAAAAACAAAACATACCTCAAATAAAAGAACAGGAGAAATCTACAGAAAAAGAGCTAAATGAAATAAAGGCAAGCAATTTACCCGATATAGAGTTTAAAAAATGATTATATGGCTACTCAAAGAACTTAATGAGAATGTTAAGAAAAAGATAACAAGCATTAAAAAAACATAGAAACCATAAAAAAGAACCAGTCAAAAATGAAGAATACAATATCTGAAATGAAGAATATACCAGAAGGAAGAAACAGTAGGTCGGATGAAGCAGAGGATCAAATCAATGATTTGGAAGACAAGATAGCATAAAACAACCAATCAGAGCAGCCAAAAGAAAAAGAATTTTTAAAAATGAAGATAGCTTAAGGGACCTCTGGGACAACATGAAGTTCAACAACATCCACATTGTAGAGGTACTAGAAGGAGAAGAGAAAGAGCAAGGGATCAAGAACATATATGAAGAAATAATGACTGAAAATTTCCCCAACTTAGTGAAGAAAAAAGACACACAAATCCAAGAAGCACTGATTGTCCCAAACATGATTAACCTAAGGAGGCCCATACCAAGATACACCATAATTAAAATAGTGAAGGCTAAAGACAAGGAGACAATCTTAAAAACAGCAATAGAGAAACAGTTAGTTACCTGCAAGGAGCTCCCATAAGACTATCTGCTTTACTTCTCAACAGAAATATTTCAGGCCAGAAGGGATTGGCATGAAATATTCAAAGTGATGATAAATAAGGACCTACAGCCAAGACTACTCTAAACAGCAAAGCTATCATTTAAAATTGAAGGAAAAATAAAGAGCTTCATAGAAAATAAAAAGATAAAGAAGTTCATTACTACCAAACTGGTATTGCAAAAAATGTTAAAGGATCTTCTTTCAGAAGAAGAAAACACAAAAAAACAAAAACAAAACAGAGGAATTTAGTTATAAAGAATAAAATACCAATAAATTCATAATTATCAATAATCACTTTAAATGTAGATGATAATTAACTGGTCCAATCAAATGACATAGGATATCTGATTGGATAAGAAAACAAGACCCATACATATGCTGTCTACAAGAGATCCACCTCAGAACAAAAGATACACATAGGCTAAAAGTAAAGGGATGAAAAAAATATTTTATGCTAATGAAAATGAAACAAAAGCTGGGGTAGCAATACTTGTATCTGACAAAATAGACTTTAAAACGAAGGCTACAATAAGAGACAAAGACTTAAAAACCTAATTAAATAATGATAAAGGAAGCAATCCAACAAGAGTACATAACCGTTGTAAACATTTATGCACTCAACATAGGAGCACCTAAATATATATAGCAAATCTTGATAGACATAAAGGGAGAGACCAATAGTAATACAGTCATAGTATAACTGAGGAAAAAATGGACTTTGTTGCCACAAAAGCCAAACTGGTGATGCAGATTCTGGTGCAAAAGGAAAGAGGTTTTACTTAGGTGCTTTACAACTTGGGAGAATTGTGGACTCCCATTGCAAACACCCCATCATCTTTTTGTGGTTGAAAAAGTCCAGCTCTCCTGAGCAAGACCAAGACAAAAGCCAGTGTCTAGTGTTCATGCTCCATTTTAAAGTACAGTCCTTTGGAGTCCAAGGTGGCTACTAAGCATCTTTGTCCCCATTCAGGTAGCTTAGCTTATTCCTGGGTGCTATCTATTTCAGGCTCCCTCCTGGAAGAGCCTGTATGTAGAGCTCACATGCTCAGGGTCTATGTGACTGCTGGGGCCACAGAGCCATGTGCTCCTGGTGAGAGAGCACATGAATGCACTGGTGAGTACATCACCAGATCAGTGACAGAGAGAGAGCTCTTGGAGGCCATGGACCATATGGCTGCTAAGGTCATGTGGCCCATGGAGAGAGCAGATGAGTGGACTCTGCTAGTGCAGGTCATGAGCAAGAGAGAGAGATAGACAGATAGACAGAGACAGATATTCTTTGTTCCTCTTGGATTATATTAGCTTGGGTGTGGGATGGACTAGCTGCCTTCTCAAAATGACCAATCAACTTCCTAAACTGTGCTTGTTTCTGGGGGGTCTACTTTCCAACCAATCCCTTCTTTCCCCAGGCTAGACTGATAGGTCTCTTTTGTCCAGCACCTCCAATGCACTTATTTGACTTCTTTGCCTCATGTGCCAACTTTCTACTTTCCCTATCCCCGATCTGGTAATGGGGTGGGGGAGAACTTTTTTTGGTATCCAATTATCTTCCTAACTATTCATGCACACAGTGTAAGAGCCTCTCCCTGCCACCATTTTGGCCAACGTGGGGGACTTTCCAGTGCTTCAATAGACTGTTTAATGATAACAATAGTAGGGGATTTTAACACCCTATTGACATCAATGGGTAAATCTTCTTGACCAAAAAAATCAACAAAAAGTGGCCTTATGTGACATACTAGATCAAATGGATTTAATTGATATCTTCAGAGCGTTTCATCTCAAAGCAGCAAAATACATGTTTTTTACAAGTGCATATGACATTTTCTATGATAGACTACATGTTAGAACACAAAACAAACCTCAATAAATTTTAAAAGATTGAAATAATATCAAGCATCTTCTCCAGCCATAAAAGTATAAAACTAAAATTCAATCACAGGAAAAAGAAACCCCACAAAATGACATGAAAGCTAAATAACATGCTACTAAACAATGAAATCAAGAAAGAAATCTAAAGATACCTTTTAAAAAATGAAAATGAGAACACAACAACCCAAAACTGTGAATCACAACAAAAGCAAAAGCAATCCCAAATTGGAAATTCATTGCATTACAGGCTTACATAAAAAAATCAACAAAAATACTCAAATAAATACCTAATTTTACATTTAGAAGAATTACAGAACAACAACAAATAAAGCATAAAGTGAGTAGAAGGAAAGAAATGATAAAGACTAGATGAGAAATAAACAAAATAGAGTCTAAAAAATAAGTATAAAAGATCAATGAAACCAATGCTGGCTCTTTGAAAAGATAAACAAGATTGACAAAGCTTTAAACAAATTCTTCAAGAAAAAACCAGAATACACAAATAAATATATCAGGAATGAAAGAAGAGAGTAACAAATAACATCAAAGAAATACAAATGATTGTAAAGAAGTATTACTAACAACTATATACCAACAAATTGGACAATCTGGATGAAATGGGTTAATTCCTTGAAACATACAAAAAACTCCCCCAAAACAAGTCTTTGACTGGATGGCTTCACAGATGAATTTTACCAAATATTCAAAGAACTGGTACCTATTCTTCTCAAACTACTTCAAAAAAATTCAAGAGGAAGGAAGACTCCCAAGCTCATGTTACAAGGTCAGCATTATCCTAATTCTAAAACCAGATGTAGGCACTACAAAAAAAGAAAATTATAAACCAATATCCCTGATGAACATAGATGCTAAAATCCTTAACAAAATATTAGCAAACCAACCATGGCAATTCATTAAAAAATCATACACCAAGATCAAATGAGATTTATTCCTGGGATGCAAGATTAGTATAATATATGAAAATCTGTAAATGTGATTTACCACAGACACAAAATTAAGGATAAAAATCATATGATCACATCAACAGATGTAGAAAAAGCTTTCAGGAAAATCCATCACCTATTTATGATGAAACTCTCTCTAAAGTTGGAATAGAGAGAACATAACATAAGAAAGGGCATATATGACAAACCCACAGCCAACATCACTCTCAATGGGCAAAAGCTACAAGCATTCCCCTTAAGATTGGAAACAAGACAGGGATGTCCACTTTCACCTCTCTTATTCAACATAGTACTGGAAGTCCTAGCCATAGCAATCAGACAGAAAGAAATAAAAGACATCTAAATTGGAAAGGAATAAGATAAACAGCCATTATTTGTAGGTGACATGTGCTGTATATGAGAACCCTAAAGATTCCACCAAAAAATCTACTAGAACTGATAAATGAATTTAAAAAGTAGCAGGATACAAAATAAATATCCAGAAACTGGTTGCATTTTTATACATCAATAGTGAACTACCAGAAGGGCAAACTAAGAACACAGTCCCATCTGCATGCATAATAAGTATACCTAGGAATAAATTTAACCAAGGGTACAAAAGATCTGTACTGAGGAAATTATAAGATATTAAAGAAAAATCCTTGGCTATGTGGTTCAGTTGGTTGGAGCATTTTTTGTGCACCAGAATCTTTCTTGTTTGATTTCCAGTCAGGGCATGTACCTGGGTTGTGGGTTGGGTTCCTGGCTGGGACACATGTAGGAGACAACTGATTGATATTTCTCTCTCACATTGATGTCTCTCTCTCTCTCTCTCCCCCCCCACCCTCTCTCTTTAAAAAAATAAAATATATTTTCTATAATATATAATGTATAATATATATGTCCTTGAGAGAGACAAAAAAAAACATTGATGAATGAAATGGAAGGAAATACAAATAAGTGGAAACATATACCATGTACATGAAGGAAGAATTAACATGATTAAAATGTCCATAATACTCAAAGTAATCTATTTCTAATGACATATTTCACAAAACTAGAACAAATATTCCAAAAATTTATATGGAACCACAGAAGACCCCAAATAGCCACAGCATTCTTGAGAAAGAATAACAAAGTTGGAAGAATTATACTATCTGATATCCAACTATACTACAAGACCATAGTAATCAAAACAGCATGGTATTGGCATAAAAATAGACACATAGATTGGTGGACAGAATAGAGAGCCCAGAAATAAACCTGGGCCTATTTGGTAATTTAATATTTAACCAAGAAAGCATACAATAAAAACATACAATGGGGTAAAGACAGCTTATTCAATAGATGGTGTTGGACAAATGCATGCAAAAAAAAAAAAAGGTGAAACTAGATCACCTTACACCATACAAAAGATTAAACTTAAAATGGATTAAAAGACTTAAATATTAGACTTGAAAACATAAAAATCCTAGAAGGAAACATAGGCAATAAAATCTTAGACATTTCTTGTAGTAATATATACATATTACATATAATAATATGTATGTATATATTATATAATACATGTATTATTAATATATAACATATTATTATGTATATATGTATTATATAATACACATATTTATATATTATATATTACATATTATATATAATATTTATATACTATATTACAGCATATATATTATAATATAGGTATTATATATTATTATATAGTATATATTATAAAATACATTTTCTATACTATATACTATATAATAAATATATATCTTTTCAGGCAAGAGAAATAAAATAAAAAATAAACAAATGGGACTGTGTCAATCTAAAGATTTTTATACAGCAAAGAAAACCATCAACAAAATGAAAAGAAACCCACGGAATGAGAGAAAATATTCAACAACACATCTGAAAGGACTTATTATCCAAAATTTATGAAGAACTTATGAAACTCAACACCAAAAGACAATTACAATAAAAAATGGGCAAAAGACCTTGAATAGACACTTCTCCAAAGAGGACATACAGATAGCTAATAGACATAGGACAAGATGCTCAATGTAAGCATCAGAGATATGTAAATTAAAACCACAATGAAATACTATGTCACACCTGTCAGAATGGCTATCATCAATAAATCAACAAATATCAAGTGTTGTTAAGGACGTGGCAAAAGGGGAACTCTTGTGTGCTATTGAGGAGAATGTAGGTTGGTACAGCCACTCACTATGGAAAACACTATGGAGTTACCTAAAAAAATTAAAAATAGAAATACCTTATGACCCAGCAATTCCACTTCTGGGACTCTATTTAAAGCAACTGAGAAAACAAACTTAAAAGCATATGTGCAACCTTGTGTTCATAGCAGCATTATTTATAGTAACTAAGATTTGGAAGGAGCCCAAGGGCCTATCATTAGATAAGTGGATAAAAAAGCTGTGGTACAGTTATACAATGAAATACTACTTGGTCATAAAAGAGAAGGAAATCTTACCCTTTATGACAACATGGATGGTCCTGGAGAGAATGCTAAGTGAAACAGGCCAAAGACAGAGAAGTACCATATCATTTCACTTATATGTGGATTCTAATGAACAAAACAAACAGACAAACAAACAAACTAGACAGAGACTCATGGATACAGAGTGACAAGTGTCAGAGGGAAAGGGTTGGGACACTGCATGAAAAAGTTGAAGGGATTAAGCAAGCAAATAAACAAACAAACAGAAAACCTCAGATGCAAACAACAGTATAATGATTAGCAGAGGAAAAGGAAAGTGTGGGGAAATAGAAAAGGGTAAAAGGGGGATAAATGGTTACAGAAAGAGACTTGACTTTGGGAGGTAAACACACAATACAATGTATAGATGATGTATTATAGAGCTGCACACTTAAAACTTACATAATTTTATTAACCAATGTCACCCCAATAAATTCAATAAAAATAAATACCATATTTATAATGTTTCAAACTGTACAGATAAAAGGTTGTTCTGTTCTTTATTTCTTAATGTCTCAATAAATTTAAATCCATATATATGTTTAAAAAAAGATTACATTTTACCAAATTTCTGGAAGACAGAACAGAGACATGTGAAAAGGGAGACAGAACACAGAAAGGAGCTGATGGTCAGGTATATGGGAAATGGAATGGAACAGCGCAGGCTCAAGTTGGCACATGTGGAGTGTGGGAAACTGGAGTGATGGTTGGAATATTGGTTGACACAGTGTGATAGGTAGGTGTACCCTTCCCCACCGTCATATGGTAGAAGGTCTGGGGAGCATGGAGGGGCTAGAACTGCTGGTAGTCTTCTATAGTGTCCCAGTAAAATATCCTTTCTCATATATTGGATAGTGCGAAAGAATTTGGCACACAGTGCTCTCAGGAACTCAAAACAGTCCGGAGAAAATGCAGGCTTCTAGAGAACCTCTGTCCTTACTCTGGCACCCAGTTTCCTTCCTATCTAGTCAACATTTGAAAACCTCGCAGCCCGTACTCCCTGCCTATGAACATAATTCATGGTCATTTTTCCTGTTCAGAGGAAGGGTCTACCTTGAAACAGTGCAGAAGAAACTCTACCAGCTACCTAGAATAATAAACCCAGACCTTGACTCTTAAATATCCAAGATACCAGGCAATAGATAAAAGTCATATTAAAAAACAAATGAAGATAAACAAATATATAGTGAATATACTGTATTAAATATATTAAAAAATAAAAATATATATTTATCCTGGAGACAATAGAGTTAAATTAGGAAACAGAAGAGAACTTTGAAAAACTTCTATTCTATTAGTATAGGCATTAAGATTTGAAAAGATATTACATCCATAAAACAAGAGCAAGATTCCATGAAAAAAGAATAAGCGAAATGAGAAATGATGCTTATAAATTACAAATGATTTCTGAAAAGTAAAATCCCAAGAACATCAAGCAAAAGCATACAAAGCCACAAAATTATGAAAGACAATATATGATAAATCTGGAAGGTACAAAATCAGAGTAATAAGAACCCCAGAAATAAAAAGCAGAGAAAATACAGAGAAAGAGATTATAACAATTAAAAAAATTTTCCAGAGCTGAACATAAGATCAGGAGAATTCATCAAGTGCTGTAAAGGATGACTAAAAACACCCACACACATACACATTCTTATGAAATTTCAGAACATTTAGGGTACTGATAAGATATTAAGTAGTTTTGAGAAAGAAAAAAAGTTTCCCTAAAAGGACAGATAATCAGACTGGTATCAGACTGACATCAGCCACATGTATTGTTTGAATATAACAGAGTAATACTTTTAAAATTCTGATGAAAAGTTATTTTGACACAAAAACTCCATAACCAATCTATTAATCAAGTATCAGGTAGAATAAAGATATTGTCAGACTTCAAGGACTCAGAAAATTTGCCTACAATGTATCATTTATGGAGACATTTTTCAGTGATAGCAAACTAAGGAGAGCACCGAGGGAGAAAGCCAGGTGTCTGTGCCAGGTAGGAAAGCCAGGAGGAGAGCTGGGTGGCAGGCCTCCAACCTCCAGTCTGTGTAAGTGCCTCTTAGCAAAAGCATTATCTTGTTACATGGTTGAGAGTTGAGAGGAATTTCAGGATATGGTGAAGTATATGCAGCTAACCCTTGACAACACAGGTTTGAACTCTGTGGGTCCACTTTTATGTGGATTTTTTCCAGTGAATACAGTCAGCCTTTTGTATCCTTGGGCTTTGCAGACATTGATTCAACTATTAAAAGCAGTGTTTTTTTAATTTCCAACCATGGTTTTCAAACTGGATTGAAAATAGTTTTCAATCTGCATTTGGTTCAGTCTGCTGATGCAAAGGGCTGACTGTGGAATCGAAAGTTATACTTGGATTTTTGACTGGGGTAAGGGCCTCTAACCCCCAAGTTTTTTTCCCTTCTGTATTTCCTCTGTTTACAAGGGTAAAACAAAGTAATTAAACATCTCTTCTTCTCTGTCCTTCAAACCAAATCAAACATAAAAACACAAGAAAACCTTGGTCCAAATATAAAACAAATAGAAATATGATGAGATTTAGAACAATCAGGGCCACCTGATAAAAGAATCCACTCAGCTGTGATTCAGGAATGCCGTCCTTGAAGCTGCCCAACACAGTAACATGGGACTTGTCGAGAAGTAAAGGTAAACCAGAATATTTCTTGGCTTTGCAGAAAATAACATTGATAGTCATAACGACATAAATGCTTTCTATGGTTTTTTTTCCTTTTCATTTCACCATACATTTATTTTTAAAATATATTTTATTGATTATGCTATTACAGTTGTCCCAATTTTTCCTGTTTTGCTCCCCTGCACCATGTACCCTCCATTCCCTCCGGCAATCCTCCCCGCTTAGTTCCTGTCCATGGATCATGCATACAAGTCATTGGGCTTCTTCATTTCACCTGCTGTTCTTAACATCCCCCTGTCTCTTCTGTACCTACCAGTTTGTACTTCTTCATCCCTATATCTTTTCCCCCATTCTCCCCCTTCCCCTCCCAACTGATAACCCTTCAAATGATCTCCATATTTATGATTCTGTTTCTGTTTTGGTTGTTTGTTTAGTTTGTTTTTTAGGTTCAATTTGTTGATAGTTGTGAATTTATTGTCATTTTAATGTTCACAGTTTTGATCTTTTTCTTAAATAAGTTCCTTTAACACTTTATATAATAATGGCATGGTGATGATGAACTCCTTTAGCTTTACCTTGTCTGGGAAGCACTTTATCTGCTCTTCCATTCTAAATGATAGCTTTACTGTTTAGTTATCTAGGTTATAGGTCCTTACTTTTTGTTACTTGGAATACTTCTTGCCAGTCCCTTCTAGCCTGAAAAGTTTCTTTTGATAAATCAGCTGACAGGCATATGGGAACTCCTCTATAGGTAACTAACTGCTTTTCTCTTGCTGTTTTTAAGATTCTTTATCTTTAACCTTTGGAATTTTCATTGTGATGTGTCTTGGTGTGGCCCTCTTTACATCCATCTTGTTTTTTTGACTCTCTCTGCTTCCTGGACTTGCATGTCTATTTCTTTCACCAAATTAGGGAAGTTTTCTTTCATTTTTTTTTCAAAAATATTTCCAATTTTTTGCTCTTTCTCTTCTCCTTCTAGCACCTCTATGATTCAAATATTGGTACATTTTAAGTTGTCCCAGAGGCTCCTTACCCTATCTTAATTTTTTAGATTATCTTTTCTTCTTGTTCTTGATCGAATGTTTTCTTCTTCCTTATGTTCCGAGTCATTAATTTGATTATTGGCTTCATTCCCTCCACTGCTGTTTCCCTATAAATTTTTCTTTATTTTACCTACTGTAACGTTCTGCCTGGGTGTTTTTTATTCTGTTGAAGTACCCAATGATTTCCTTGAGCATCTTAATAACCAGTGTTTTGAACTCTGTATCTGGTAGATTGCTTATGTTCATTTTGTTTAGTTCTTTTTCTGAAAATTTGTTCTGTTCTTTTATTTGGGCTGTATTTCTTTGCTTCCTCATTTTGGCAGCCTCCCTGTGTTTGTTTCTATGTATTAGGTAGAGCTGCTTTGACTCGCAGTCTTAATAGTGTGGCCCAGTGTAGAAAAAGTGCACCCATATGATGGATGGGGTAGAGAGCCTAGGGTAATCGCCATGGTGGGGCAGTCCGTGTGAACCAGGCTGATGAATCTCAGATACAGTGTTACCGCTTTGTGGCTCTGTGTGGGGTAGGGCTGCCTGGTCTCTGGAGTTTTGTCCAGGAGAAAGCTGTCCCCTGCCACTCATCCTGATGCCAGACACTTCGGTTTCTCCCCATATGCTACTGGTGCCCTTCCAGCTGTGGTCTTGGTCCTGGAACTCAGAGGGAATGGGTCTGCATAAGTCGTAAGAACATTGTGGGCCTTTTAAGAAGAGAGGCCTAAGAATTCTGCAATTTCTTTTGCTGTCCCAAACTCCATTGGTCTTTACAGCCAGAAGTTATGGGGACTTATATTCCTGGCACTGGAACCACAGACTGTGTGGTCTGGTTGGGGCTGGGAGCCCTTGCTCCTGAGGTATCTCTCCCAATTTTTATCCACCACTAGTTCCATGTCTCCTTGTCTCTCTGCCCCTCCTACTGGTCCAGATGAATGCGACTTTTTTAATTCCATGATTGTCAATGTTCCATACAGTTCAATTTTCTGATTATTCTGGTAATAGTTGTTTTGTGATTTAGTTGTAATTTTTGCTGTGGTTGTGCGAGGAGGTGAGTTGTGTTTACCTATGCCTCCATCTTGACCAGTCTCTTGATTTTTAATTTTTAGGATCATTTTATACACAAAACATTAAAGACTATTATGGTTGTGGTACAGAATATAAATTATAAAATTAAAGGTTGATATGAAAGCATTTAGAAGGAAGCAGGAAGAAGTAAAAGTGAAGTAAAGGGCAGGGGTCCCATTATCCTCATCACCTGATATGATGGGAAGTCACTGGATCATGTCAAAGTTGACAGAATAAGGAATAGAGATTTAAAAATATTAAAATTTTAAATGTGATAAGTAAAGTAATTAATGAGGATACCAACAGCAACAACTATAGGGTAGATGAGGAAGGATTAATTAAGTGAGCTAAATGCTCATCTTTCAATGCTTTTATGTTTTGAGTTTATGTTTGATAAGTTAAAAAAGGTGTAAACAATAGAGTTATGAAATGAAATCGGAATGGTTAGAAGTGCTGACATCTAAGGTATGGGTGGTGTCAGCTATTTATTCTAGTGAAAAAATGTTCAGTTTAGTTAACTGAACACCCAAAAAGAAACTATTTAAAGGTCTATAGGTCTGCACATTTTCTTATGAGAAATATAGGTACATTCACAAAACTGAAATCTAGGCAGATTTATTTTTTTTGTTTGCTAATGTAATTATTTTTTGTATTTACACATTTTCTCCCAGTTCTTGTCCAAATGAAGATATATTTTATATAGTTACACAACCAATATACATCTTATTAATCTTTCTTTGAGCATTCTATCATAATCATAGTTATAATATTTATATAGTAATAGTTATTTGAATGATGGAATCTGCCCTTTTAAGAGGCAAGGATTAAAGAAACATATAGTAAGCAAGAAGTTCTAGTAGGTGAAGTCCAGAGGGAAACTTTAAGAATCAGAAAAATAACTTAGAGCATATAAAGAAGATAAATATCAAAGGAAAGATATTTTCAAGTAGTTTGCTGCTTTAGGGAATATTGAATTCTATGGTAGTTTATTAAGTTTGTGGTAACTCCAAGTTTAAAAACTTGAGAAAATTTTTCTTTTTCTGATTATAAAAGTAATAGATGTTCTTGTAGAAAATTACAGAAAAATATAAAGAAAATCCAACCTAATTAGTCGGTGTCCTTTACTGCCCTTAATATTTTTGCTTCCTTTCTTGAGGTACCAAATAAACTCCCACCTCCACCCCCACCACTATGTGAAAATGACTAGCATGATGGCAAAAGTCAGCAGTTAAGAGGGAAAGTAGCTTTGCTTACTCGTAGTGTTCCTGAGCCACTGTCCAAATATACTGTATGTAGAATACAATTTCTCCAGCCCCACCATCACCACTCTGGCTGTGGTAGGAAGCTGTCGCCGTAGTAACTACTGGCTGCTGTAGACTCAGGTGCTACTTTCCCAACAATGATACAGTGAGTCAACAAGGGAGTATGAATTAAGCACTCCTCAAAATTTAAAGTGTATAGGAATCATCACAAGAACTCAAAAAATGATGATTTCCGTAGATTCCATTGGTTAGAAATCTGAAGTCTTAAACAAGAACTTCGAGAAATGGGTACTCGAATGTGGTCCATGGACCAAGGAATTTAAATTACCTGAGAGCTTATTAAAAATGAAGAGCTTTGGATCCATCCCAGACCTACTGAATCAAGACATAAATTTTGATATCTCCTTGCTATTTTAGAAGCACCAAGCTAAGTTATCTTATAATTGTTTGAGGGACTTTTTTTTTTAAACACCTCCTAGCTTATAAAGCAATCTACGCAGAGCCAGGGGCAGTAGCTTCCCACCACTCTCTCTCCTCCCTCTCTTCTTCTTTGGGGCTTTAATCTTTTCACTGACATTTAGGAGGGTGCTTACCATAGCTTTTTTTGGGATTTAACTAGAGTCAGAATCAAAGGAAAGAGGTCCTGGGACTCCTGAAGACTTGCAGGATGACGGGTAAACTGGCGTGAATGAGGATAGACATTCACAGTGACGGCGGCTGGCAGGGATCCGATGGGTCCTTTCCAACTAGGTCCTCCCTAATTCACTGCTGAGAAATGTGTTAGATGTTGGCCAGAGTCAGATACGTGAATGTGAAGCAGGATCTGTAATATTTTGTGGTGCTTTCATGCATTGTGTACAGCAAGTAAGCCAGTTAGGTAAATTTACACTTGTTCTTAGGTCTCAGTCCTAGAGAAAACAAGCTGTAAATAAACATAATTTAAATTCACACCTGAGGGGGCTTTGGTAGATGATGCGCACTGAAATGTCAGAGGCTTGCCCTCTGGGACACTGATTATTATGGGAAAGTTTCATACAAGCCAGAAAATGTTTAAGTGGGACTAACAATTTGAAACTATAAACTAGGAACTCTTTGATCTAATGTCATTTGGGGGGTGAAAATTTCAATTTTTGTTTTCTTTACATACTTAACTTCCTTTGAAATTTGATTGAAAACAGTCTGGAGTGTGTGTGTCAAAGTTGTGTTCCACTCATTGCTGGCTTGTCTCTTGCCTCTGGGAAAGAGTATATGGGGTTCATGCTGCCCAATAATGTGAGATTTCTTTTTATTCTTAAGATATTCTCCCTTGGAATGGACGCAGATGTTTCCCTCAGAATAGACTGTAGACGTTATTGTAACCTGGGATGATTCAGTTACTTAGCACACAGTTCACTCGCTGGCTGCTCTGGATATGGGTATGTTGTGCTTATTTTGGGTTTGAGCCAAGTCTGAGCCATGTCTGTCTGCACAAGCTGGCCGGCTGTGCTCTGACTCCAGTTAGCACTGGCTATTACTCTGCTAGTCATCTTTTTATCTTCCTGGGCAATCTCAGGCTTAATTTGCTTCCTGCCTTTAATACTTCCATCTGGCTACTTTCTTTAAAAAAAAAACAAACAAAAAAACCCCACATCTGCCTGAAACTTATATAGCCATCCTTATGACCACTTGGTTATTTAGAGTAATGCTTCTCTCCTTGTGTGGAACTGGGGTCCATGATAACTCCTTATATAGAACAGAGAAGAAATTAACTGCAAGTGTATGTAACTCTTTACATGCTACAAAGATGTTCAGGCTATTTTCTTCTTTGATTTCTCTGGCCAGTACTTGTTCAGAGAAGTTACCTTCGGGAAGAGAAAGTTTGTCTCCTCCAAAATATCCATTGTCTCTGAATATCATGGTGTAGGCACTCTGATTGAACTGCTATATACAGATTGAAGTAACACCTATTATATAAATTAACTGTTGGATTACTTTTCTGGAGGAAGCTTATCTTTCTGCAGTCCATGCTTTTAAGTATCACCTCTTGACTTCTCATCTGTCATGACACATTTACCAAGGGATTAATTTAAGAGATTATAATTAAGAGGTTACAAGGTTTTCCTTTTGCTTACTTGGTTTTAATATTAGTGGCTAACTTTATTGATCTCAGTACTTCTTTTATTATTTTTCCATTAAAAATTTTTAATTATATTTTTCCCGTTACCATTTAGTCCCTTTAACTCACCCCCTAACCCTGCAATCACCACGCTGCTGTCCATGTCTGGGAGTCCTGACCTCATCACTTTTTTAAAAACATATGCTGAGTGAAAGGGACATGTGGAAATTTTTGATGTGATAAACACATACTGTGTATTGATTGTGTTGATGGTTGTACTAACATATACATTTGTCAACACATGTTGAATTGTACCTTAAAAATTAGTGAGCTTGGTTGTATATAAATAATACTTCAATAAAACTGATTAAAAGAAACAGTGCCAAGTAAAAAAAAATTATGTAAATCTGAGATTTTTCTATAACACATTAGCATTATTTTCCTTCAAACATCCCCAAATTATCTTCTTTCTTTTGTTTCTTAGGTATTGTCTTAGTCAGTTTGGGCTGCTATAATAGAGTACCATAGGTGGCTATAAAAAAGAGAAATTAGTATGAGAAGTTACGGTGCTGCTGTAACAATTACTAAAACTTGGAAGCAATTTTGGAACTGGGTAATGTATGGAGGCTAGAAAAGTTTTGAAGTGTGTGCTAGAAAGAAGTGAATTAAGGTAAAAGGGCTTACAAAGGCAGTTCTGGTGAAGGTAAAGAAAGAAAAGATGAGAGCTGTAGAGAAAGTCTCTATCTTAAAGAACACCTAAGAATCCTAGACAGACTATTGGTAGAAATATACACAGTAAAGGCCAGTTTGATGAGGTCTCAGATGGAAATGAAGATGTTATTAGACAGTGAAGGAAAAGCCATTTTTGTTGTAAAGTAGCAAAGAACTTCGCTGCATTGTATTCATGTTCTAGTGTGTTCGGGAAGGTAGAACTTGCATGTGATGAAACTGGATATTTAGCTGAGGAAGTTTTTAAGCAAAGTGTTGGAGGTGTGACTTGAGTTCTCCTGACTGTTCATAGTGACATTTGAGAAGAAATAAGTGACTTAAAGATGTGTTAAGCAAAAAGGAAGCAGAACAAAGACTTGGAAAATTCTCAGTTCATCCATATTGCAAAAAGTGAAAACATGAAGGGTGTGGCCAAGTGGCAGAGTGATAAGGAGATTAGTATGGATTAGCCTTGTCAACAGAAGCCTGGTCATTGCTTTAACAAGTAATGGAAGAATGGCCCAGAAGGTGATTCAGAGGTGATCAGAGCTTCCAGACATGCCCAGTGTGCCAGGACAAGGCCCTGGGGGGTGGGCAGAACTGTTTCAGAGGAGGGGCTGCTGGTGGCTGCAGGACGCAGGTGGGTGACGCCCTACACTGTCTCACATCTCAGCCTACCCCCCGCTCTCTGGCACAGCGCTCCTTGGTGGCTCCAGGGCAGCTTGGACCAAGAGGGCCATTCCTCTGAGGGCACAGGTGATAAATTTTGACAGCAAGTGTGTGGTTCTGTCTCCCCCTACACACAGAGCACGTGGCCTCAGGGGGATGGCTGCCTCTAATTAGGTTTCAAAGAACCAAGATGTCTGTAGGCACATGCATAGGAGGACTATGTGGAGGGCAGGGGTGTGAAGCACAGAGCTGCTGGGGAGCCACCCATTGAGTAGTAGGGATGATGTTGCTACCCCAGTGGGCCTGCAAAGCAAAGCATTGAGCCAAAGGGGATTATCCTTGAAGCTCAAGAATAATGCCATTTGTCCCATTAGTTTTGGACCTATCCAGGACCTTCTTCTTTCCCTTTTGGAATAGGAATGTTCATCCTATGCCTGTCCCACCACTGTATTTTGGAAGTACAAAACATGTTTGGTTTCACAGGTTTGCAGCTGGAGGGGAATTTGTCTCAAGATAAATCATATCTTGAGTCTCCCCCATGTGTCTGATTTGGATGATATTTAGATGAGACTTTGGACTTAGACTTTAAAATTGATGCTGAAACAAATTAAGACTTTTGGGGTTGTTGGGATGAAATGAATATGTTTTGCATGTGAGACGGGCATAAATTTTGGGGGCCAGGGCAGGATGCTATTGCCTAAGCATGTTCCCCTAAAATTCACATGTTGAAGCCTGATCCCCAGCGCTCCAATGTGATGGCATTTGGAGGTGGCGCCTTTGGGAGGTGAGTAGGTCAAGAGCCTCATGAATAGGATTAGTGCCTTATAAAGAGATTCCAGAGAGTTTGTTTACCCCTTCTACCATGGGAGCACTCAGTGAGAAGACAGTCTTCTATGAACCAGGAAACAGGCTTTCTCCAGACACTGAATCTGCTGGTGTCTTGATTTTGAGCTTCCCAGAACTCTGAGAAATAAATGTTGTTTAAGCTACCTGGTCTATGGTATTTTTGTTAGAGAAGACAAAGACAGCTATCATATCTTTGATTTCACCACACACTTCTTATCCCAGGGAATGGTTTTCAGGGTCTCAACAGCTTCACTAAATCATTGCTTATTTGTCTTAGAGAGGTTAGGTAAAAAACAAGTATGAGGTGGATCCTTGTTAACCACCACTCTATCTGCTTACGAGGAAGGGTCAGAGGAGAAGCCCATTTGCCAATGATCAGATATTTGCTAGTGTTCATTCATTCAATTGTTATTAAATGCCCACTGTGTACCAGTCTAAAGACCAATATGGGTGCTTAATTATAGTTCTCAGACCCTAATTCTTTAATCCACAGCCTAGACTTGTTTTCCCAAATTAAACTAGTCTCTTGGATTCGCATTGCTCGGTTGTCTTTCTGGAGTTAAAAAGCTAAATAAAGAAAATCCTAATCTTTGTGTTATTTCATTTTTATCTCTTTGCATACCAGAAAAAATGCCTTGTACGTAGTATATTTTATATTTATATTCTATCCTGACATAGGCATGTTTCTATTGTAGCATTAACCACACTTTATTAAAATTATCTCCTTGTGTGAAATTATAAACTCCAAATGGCCTGTTTTTTATTTATTATATTCTCTGCATTCAACCCTGAAATCTTAAGACATTTAAAAACCTTATTGACAAAGCACATTTATTACTATGAGGAATGCTAAAAGACACAACTAACGAAAATATTTAACTTTCTGTTCTACATAGTTACTTGAAATTGCTACCTCAGATGTCATACTTAATTATCTAATGATATTGTGACCTATTTTGGATATGTTATCTGAGTGGAATAATATACCATTAAATTAACGCAGCCAAGTTTAGTTTGGTCAGTCACAGAATGTTTTTGGTGGTGATCCATTTTAAGAAAAACGTTTAATTCTGAAACCATAAAAAATATATATATGCACGTATATATATTTCAGAGTAAATGTGGGTCTACATTTGCATATGTATACATATCTACATATATACATATATATCTATATATACACATATATATATTTAGAAAGTATTCTTACACCTACATTTAACCTTCCTACTGCGATGCATTCTGATTTCATTCTCCATTGTATTCTATTCCATTTCTATTTTTTAAAATATTGGTTGTTAGGATGCATTTTACTGATTTCATGACTCACTAATGCAGGTTTGGTATATTGATTCACCTGTTGACATTATCACATCAGTCTGTGTTGGCTGTTGAAAAGCATAAAGAGAATTATGAAATCTAGATCTGGACATTGAGTGTTGCCAGGGGAGGGTTGATAAGCAAAGACAAGGCCCTGGGTCCCTGAATTGGATAAAGGGAGGACATTCAAAGAAAGGGAGCTATGAGAAGAGAGTCACCAAAGACATTTTGTCCTTTTTCTTGTGTTATTAGTCCAATGTACACCTATCTTTCCAGCTGGACTGTGAATACTTCCAGAGCCTACCAAGGGTTCTAGGCTCAGTGAATAATTGCTAGGGTGACATAAAGAGCTAACTTTTATTAAGCACATAACACAACAGCGTGTAGTTGATGCTGTTTGTGGCCTTCTCAAATCCCTTTACTTGCTATGAGTGTTGATTGTTAATGCTCACAGCTACCTTCTTCTCCATGGAATTACCAGAGCTACCCCTTCTGTCCCTCTCTTTTCCTAAACCTCTGAAAAGTGGCCAATGGCAGACTGACCATGGAATACAAAAGCCCAACCCCTGCCTCAAGAAGGGGCCAACTCTGCAGTATAGATCCTGCTCCAGAGCTTCCCATGTGGTCCGGCTGAAGCTAATCTTCAGCTGAGACCACAAACTTGCTCAGCTTTCTTTCCCTGCCCTTCTCGTGCTCTCTCAAAATATCACATTTACAAGAATCCCCACTTCAGACTCTGCCTCTAAGGAACCCAACGTAAGACAACCTGGGACTGAGCAATTTCCAGTGTTATATGTTTCGTCCTCAATACTAGTCTTGAAAATAGCCATGCGTAGATGAAGAAATAGGACCAAGCAGTGAAGTCACACAGTGGTGCACTGATTCACCCTCAGGCAGTCCCATCTGAGCTGATGCTCTGCCCTGCAGTACACCCTGTACTCAGGGCCCAGGTCTGTGCCTGGCTGAAAGGACAAGTGGGCACAACCCAGATGGGTGGGCTCTTAGGGAGATTTAACTGGGTCCCCAGTGCTGTACACTGATTCTCATTTACTAGTAATGATGAAGATATGTATGTAGGTATTAAAAATATTTTAAAGTACAACATAGAAATATTTATTAGTTCATTCTAAATTTGCAGGGAGATATAGGAAATCTCAACTCTCCTATCAGTTCAGCAACAGAGAATTCATTTTAAAGGAAAACTAATATGATGACATGATATTTGTATAATCTCAGTTTTTCATTGAGTTTGACAAATCCACAGACATTTGATTGAAAACTTGCTTGTGCTGGTGTGTGGAATCCAATTTGCAGTAAGTCACTTGTTCACTGTCAAGGTTAATAGTTTCTAGGCTACAGAGATGAGGAAAACATTTGTAGTTAATAAATTACCATTCTACCTTTTCGAAAAATGTTGTTCTGAGTTTCTCTGCTTCTTTTGTTAGCTCTGTGGTCATCGCTGCCTGCTTTCTATAACTGGATTGTCATTTGCCAGGGCCAACACCAAGTGTACTTATTACAGTATAGGAGTTTTTAGGATTTTCTTTTTAATGTTCAAATATGGATTATTGAGCAGTTGGTTATTTCCTTCCCAAAGTAAATAAGAGAAGCAAAATGACATGGTGGTTAAGTACATTTTTGCTATTAGATCATATTTTACTTTTCTGGCTGTGTGACACAGGATATGTTACTTAATATATCTGAGCTTAATTTATTAATCTTTAGAATTGAAGTAAAAATATTTTCTATCTCATAGGATTTTGGTAATAGTTCAATAAGATAATAGATGTAAGGTGCTTAACATAGTACCTAATACATAGAAAACACTCATTATAAGCTAGTGTCTGTTATTATTCTTACTATTTATTGCTGCTATTGTTGTTGTATTTTAGCCATCATTCATTCTTTTTCTTGTAGTAACATTACCCTAATTCCCTTATAGCAAATGGCCTCTCTGCTATCATGGACAATTTTGTTGGGAATGTAATTTAAAGTGCTTTGACATTCCTTAGAGGAGGGGTTGGTATGTGTCTTAAAATTAGGTAGACTCTTTTTTTGATGTCTAAGAAGGAAGATACAAAAATGAAGGTTAAACTAACAGGAAATGGCCAAAGCAGATTCATCCTTGTGGCAGCTCTGATGAGATGGAAAACTGAGGAATGGCTCTGGTCCCACCCTTTCTGAGGCTGCTGCTTTAGGCCTTGGGTTCTCTGAGCCACACCATATCTTCGAAATGCATTGTCATTTGCTCAAGTTACTCAGAGTAGAGTTTTATTTCTCATGACCAGAGAATGCAAAATGATGTTAATTATATTAACATGAATTATGCCAATTTTTCAAGTCAAAAAAACTGTGCTGTATGAAATACATTATTTCTTTGACTTGTTATTACACTATTCCTTATTATAGGGATCAATGAGTGAAGTATATTTTCAGTACTTCCGCTGTGGTCAGATGCTCACTCTAATTCATCGCTGTATCCCAGCAGAGGACTCGGTGCTCTATAGACATTTTGTGAAGAAATGGAGGAAACTTCTCTACCCGTGATCTCCGTTTACATCATTCTTGGGGTTAGAATTATGTTCTAATTCTTTTATAGGAAATAAAACTTTATTATGTACAACATTTCCTGAGTTAGGTAGTATGTTAGTACTTTAAGTGTATTGCTCCACTAACCCACACAGTGATTTTGAGAGCTGGGTATTTTTCACTCTCATTTTAGATTAGTAAACTGACTCTCAGATAATTTAAGAAAATTGCCTAAGATCACACACTTCAAGATGGAGCCCAGCTCTTACATAATTTCCAAAGTTTATGTATTTTTTAGTACACTATGGAAACATCTAAAATGTTTCCTTTATTTCAGGTTCTTTTGTTTCTTATTCTTCTCATTCACAAAACTGTCTGGTATTCTATTTTTGTATATTTCCTTAGGGTAAATAAAACTGACCTCTAAAGAAGTATGTCAAAACTTGCAGGACCACGTGAGTGTCATCCTTTTCGGAGCGCTCCTCATGGGAAGTTGTGCTCTCTATTGCTCCACGTATTGTCTCATGTCTGAGCCCCAATCTCTTGAATGCCTTCAATGCAGCAACTCATTCTTTGGGAAAGTATTTGATCTTTAAAATAGCTAAAGGCATTTGGAGGGCCGTCTCATGAAGAAGATGGATAAGCATGTTGGGAAGGACCATTTTTTGTCTAAGTGTTGAGACTGGTTCAGTTGTGGCTATTGAATTGTTCTGAAGACTGTTCTCCAGGAGAGGTTCCTAAACTCTTCTTTTATCTATCAAATGTACTGATATTTGAATATATGGTGACAAACACGGCAGACATGAGTCTGGTCCTCATGGAGCTCTCAGTCCGGCCCTGAACACTGATAAGACAACAAACTGGAGTTTCATTACATTTGTGACACATGTGCTAGGAAGAGCCAAGCCTGAGTTGAGAGCCCTGTCTCAGAGCCTGGAAGTTTTTCCTGAGTAATCACTAAGCAATAGATGAAGAGAGCACAAGAGTAGGGCAGGGTTTCTCAACATCTACACTTGTGGCATTTTAACTGGGTAATTCTCTGTTGGTGGGCCGTTCTGTGCATCGTAGGGTGTTTAGCAGCATCCCTGATTTCTAACAACTACATGCCAGTAGCACCCCATTCCAGCTGTGACAACCACCGTAGGCCCAGACATTATTAAATATCCCTCAAGGAGCAAAATCACCACAGGTGAGAACCACTGGCGCAGGAGAAAAAGGAGCAAGCATGTTTGGGGAAGAGTTCGCGCAAGGGAACAGGATGTGCAAGGCCCTACGATGGGAAGGAGGAAGGGAGGCATTTTGGAGGAACTGAAGGAATGCTAGTGCATGATTGGTTCCACAGTTGATATTGTGAGAAGTTTTTTCTTTCCCATAATGGAGTCAGTCTTCCCTGCCCTATCTTAAAAATAGTTTTACTTCCTACTAATTACACCTTGTACTTAGTTCCTGCCCTCATCTTTCTTCTCTTATTTCTTTCTTTTCTACTTCTGTATTACTTCTTCCCCAAAGGTTTTGTAGAGGCTACTAGGCAGTTTAAGTGACAAGTCACCTAAGCCAGGTTATTCTGAACCTGAACACACTGAATATCCTGGTAAATTTCTCTGTAAAAGCCTCCTCTTCTACTGGTTTGTGACCTTCTTATATTAAACTAAGCAGGATGTGCATTAATTAAAATTAAAACAAAAGCATAGTAAGAAGCTGGGGAGGGGTCTAAACCAGAGGTCATAACAAGAAACAAGGTGCTGTCACGTGCATTGCAGGATGTTTACAAAATCCCAGGCTCCATCCACCATATGCCAGTGAAATTTTAACAAAATGAAAGAACTTGTTGTTGAGTAGGGAAAAAAGCCATTTTTGCAAAGCTTCTTCTAGTAAAGGAAATGGACAGGCACCATGGAGATGGTGAGAGGCATATAACTTACATATGGGATTTTTAAAAATTAGTTTGTTTTGTTGATGTTGAGTTGCAATGTGGTATGTATAGATATATATTTATATATATAAAATATTACTCAACAATAAAAAAGAATGAAACCCATTGCATTTGTAACAACACAAATGGACCTAGAGGTATTACATTAAGTGAAATAAATCAGACAGAGAAATACATATACTGTGTGATTTCACGTATATGTGGAATCTAAATAAACCAACAAAATGAAACAAAAGGGACTCATAGAGAATAAATTGATGGTTGCGGGGTTAGGGGTGGTGAAAAAGGTGAAGGGTAATGTTATGTAAACTTTCATTTATAAAATAAATAAGTCCTAGAGATGTAGTACAGCAGAGGGAATACAGTCAATAATATGATAACTTTGCATGGTGACAGACGGTTACTAGACTTTGTGTGACGATCACATCATGGGGTATATGAATGTCGAATCATTGAGTTTTGTACCTCAAATTAATATAATATTGTGTGCTACTTATACCATCATAAAAATAAAATTTACAGGTGTGAGCTAATACCTCTAAGCCCTCAGGGCACTCAGGAGGGTCTGGGTCACCTGAGCCTTCAGCATTGTTGCCTTATACCTGCAGCCTGGTCAGCTTACCCCAGGGGGCATTATAAATACCTGCATGATCATTATCTCTATAGCCCATGTCATGAAAAAGTTAGAAAGCAGTGCTAGATAACCAAACTTGCTAGAATTTTATACAAAATAGTATAAACTGGTCATGAATGTACAGTCTCTTTCATTTGTAAAAGGTTTGCATTACAGGACCATAATTTAGCAGCTCTTCTCGACAAGTTTTAAGTTTTTTATTCTGATGATATTGTTTACATTGATGACAATTCAGTTGTTTGTTGTTGTTTGTGGTCTCTTGCTATTTGTTTCTGGAAACCACACTAGCATTCTCAGGTGAATGGCATAATCCCTTTCAGTGGAAAAATCATGCACAATAGCTTTCTTTTTCTTAGCGGGACTGATTTTAAGCCTCTGCCTTCATGTTTGTTGCTGTATGAGCCCCAGAGGGTGTGAGCATCCTTGTTTGAAGCCTGTCATCCTCACTAAACTTAAGATGGGAGTGGCCACATCTATCTTGTTCACTTAATATTCCCACTGCCCAGGAGGCATATAACAGGCTCCCTGTAAACATTTGGTGAATTATAATGGTGATTGATTATGGGAAGGGGAGGAACCCAAGGGGAGAAGATTCAAAAAAGGAGTCTGGAGTCTTGGGCCCTTTTAACTTACCCTTTAAAAATTTGGTTGACTTCAGCTTGTATCTGGATTAGAAAGAGATTAGATGTGGTAAGAATTTGGTTATAGTTTATGACGATTAAAAAAGTTATTTGCTATTTTTAAATTGAATAGGTACTTTGCCACATTGTGAGAACATAAAGTTCATGGCCTGACATTTCATATCAGTGTATTCATACCTTGCTTTGCATGTGAAACAATGAAACAATGAAGGAGGGTCTTTATTTCAGTCAGCCTGAACTGTTAAGGAGCCTGAAGTTCTTAGGGTGGAAGTTGCCCCCCCGCCCCCCACCCCTGGCATGAGGTAGGGCAGAGGGTGGAGGGCTGGTAGCTCCTTCTCCTCTGTCCAACTCATGCTTATTTTCTTAACCAGTTTACTTGTCTTCATGTCTCCCTAACTTTCTATCCTCAACTTCAGAACATTTCTGAGATAAAAGAGGACTTGGGGGAAGCATTGTATTTAGGCCATTATTTCTTCTAGGATTTTTATGGTTTTGAGTTCAACATTTAAGTCTTTAAAGCAGTTTGAGTTTATTCTTGTGTATGGTATAAAAAGGTGGTCTAGTTTCATTTTTTTGCACATATCTGTCCAATATTTCCCATGCCATTTATTGAATAGATTATCTTTACTGTTGCATGTTTTGTGCCTCCTCTGTCAAATATTAATTAAATATAAAGGTGTCGGTTTATGTCTGGGCTCTATTTTGTTCCATTGATCTGTATGTCTGTTTTTATGCAAGTGCCATGCTGTTTTGATTACTGTTATTAAAGGCCATTATTAAATAAGGTTACCTTAAACAGCAGCAAATTAGCATTTTCTGGGTATCAGTGTGTTAGGTAGGAAGCTATGGCTCTGCAGTCGAAAGCTTTCCCACAGGAACGAATGTAGGTTGTCGAACATGAAAGCATAGTCACTGGTGGCTAGCGACTCATTACTAGTCAGATTCATGAACAAAACCCTCTAGGATGAATAAAATTAGGCAGGATTTCTATTTAATTCAACAATCACTGGTTGAGCAGGCCATGTGTTTCTGTTAGCTCTGCCCCATATACATATGTGTTGAGGTAATGTTAGGTGTAGGGAAATTGTTTTTGACAAACATTGCTGTTTGGAAATATTTGACCTAGGTTGATTCAGTTTTTCCCTGAAAGTTCAGTGAGTCTGAAATGAAGATTATAGCTTCAGTTGTATGTAAAGTAGAGAAATAGAAACAGAGAAATACAACTCAAAGCACTTTGCCAACTCTTGCACTTGTATATTGTTTTTGTCCCTGATGTGATTACATTTTTAAACTTTATTTTTATTGTTTACACTATTACAGGTGTTCCTGTTTTTCCCCTCTGTCTGCCTCTACCCAGCCCTCGCCTCCCCTTCCCTCAGTCCATTGCCACACTGTTTTTTGTGTCTGTGAGTTACGTATGTATGTTCTTTGGCTAATTCTTTCACCTTCTTTCCTACAGTCTCCCCTCCCCTCTCTCCTCTGACAGCTGTCAGTGTGTTCCATGTATCCATGCCTCTGTTTCTATTTTGTTTGTTTGTTTTGTTCATTAGATTCTACATACAAATGAGGTTGTATAGTATTTGTGTTTCACTGACTGGCTTATTTAACTTAGCGTAGTAACCTCCAGTTCCATCCATGCTGTCACAAAGGTAACAGCTCTTTCTTTTTTACTGCTCCATTGTATTTCATTGTGTAAATGTACCATAGTTTTTTAATCCACAAATCTACTGATGGGTACTTGGGCTGCTTCCAGATCTTGGCTATTGTAAGATAACACTGCTATGAAAATGGGGGTGCATATTTTCTTTTGAATTGGTGCTTCAGAATTTTTAGGCTCTGTTTCCAGAAGTGGGATCATTGGGTCAAAAGGCAGTTCTATTTTTAATTTTTTGAATAAACTTCATACTGTTTTCTACAGTGGCTGTACCAGTCTGCCTTTCCACCAACAGTGTGTGAGGGCCCCCTTTTCTCCACATCCTTGCCAACATTTTTGTGTTGATTTATTGATGGTAGCCACTCTAGCATGTGTGAGGTAATATCTCATTGTGGTTTTAATTTACATCTCTCTGATATTTAGTGACATTGAGCATCTTTTCATATGTCTATTGGCCGTATGTGTGTCCTCTTTGGAGAAGTGACTATTCTGGTCTTTTGCCCATTTTTTAAAACGGGATTATTGTCTCCCTGGTGTTTAGTTATGTAAGTTCTTTACATATATTGGAAATTAAGCTCTTATCAGATGTATCATTGGCAAGTATGTTCTCCCATACAGTGGGCTCCCTTTTCATTTTGTTAGTGGTTTCTTTGGTTGTGCAGAAGCTTTTTTAATTTTATAGTCCCATTTGTTTATTTTTTCCTTTGATTCCCTTGCCCTAGGAGATATATTGGCAAGAATATTGTTACACAAGACATCTCATGTAATTACTTTTTAATTTCCCCAATTAAGATGGTTAATCATTTGAAGGGAGGAAACTTGGGTTAACCTGTGCTCCCAAGTGTGTATTGTAGTATAAGTACCTTAGAGACTGGAGTAAATACTGACTCACTGAAGGGATGAGATGCTCCCAAGGGTGTGTCCTTGGTGTTGGTATTTTCTGTGAGAAGCAAACCCAGTGTTGAAGCATCATTCCTTTAGGTTGTGATGATTTCCTTAAAGGTTTCAACACAATGACACTGACTGGCTGCCAGACTAATTGATTTCCACCACCAACCTTGTTTCATAGGCAAGCTGTGCCCAAGGGTAAAATAATACGCATGTGAGGAGAACTTTTCCAACATGTGCTCCTAAACCGTCCCCCTTGAATAGGGTGACCTTTTGGTGAACAAATGTTCTTTCACCTTCACTGTTTAGAAGTTGTTAACACTGGGCCAACTGCATGATTGATGCATGAGCTTTCCCCTCTTTTGTGAAGTAAGGTCTACTCTATCGGCCTCAGAGCTGTGAGCTTTTTATGTTGTTTTCCTTTGATAAGATGGCTGGGCTACCCATAAATTTGAATGTATTTTTTAATAACCTGGTGGCTGCTGAAAGAAAGTTATTCTGCTTTGTAGGCTTCTGGCTTTTCTTCTGTAGCCCCCAGTGCTTGCTAGACCTTTTGTGAATGTGCCCTTCTATGTGTAATCTGTTGAAAATTAAAAAAAACTTAAGCAAGATTTCTTGCTTAGGATTTGGATAAGTGAGAATCTCTTTTTTGAGTCTGTTAAGGAGGGGATAACTTTTAAAGGCAATCCTAACAAGGTTCAGAGTTTTTCAGCTGTAGAAAGCATTAAAAAGTTAGAAAGCCCAGTAACAACATTCTTTAGTAATTTTTAATTTGGGAACATGGAGGTGGAAAGTGAGGGCTGGTACATACTTAAAACCCACTATTACACATACTGACAGAGGGAGGGATTGAGTAATTAAGAATATAGGCTCCAAGGGTTTAGTGTGATCTTGGGCAAATTACTTATCCTGTTTATGCCTCAATTTCCTTGCCTATAAAATAGGAATAATAATAATAATAGTACCAATAGGTAAACACAGCTCATCTCCTCACACAACCACATCAAAATTACAACTAATATATAGAACAGCTATCACTCAGAACTGTTGGAAATTGAGGTGAATGGAAGTGTGACAACTACGGAATTAAAGAAACCACATTCATCCAGACTGGAAGAAAGGGTAGAGACATGGAATGGGCTGGCCCTACATCCATATGTGGCTGGCATATCTTGGGAGCGAGGAGTCCTAGACCTATTCCAGGCCTCCCAGCCCAGGGTTCCAGTGCCAGGAAGTAAGTCCCCATAACTTCTGGCTGCAAAAACCAATAGGGAATTGAGTCAGTGGAAGAAACCTCTGGAGTCCCACACATGGACTCATCTACTCGTACTCACTCCTTTTGAGCTCCAGCTCCAGGGTAGCAATCTGAAAGGCACCAGTAGCATACAAGGGAGAACTAAAGTGTTTGTCATCAAGTGTATCTTTCATTTCTGACTGGATCTTTTCTTTGCCATTGAAGTCCTTGCTATATTCCTCGAGCATCCTTATAAACAATGTTTTGTGAAAGGTGGGAGCTGGGGGGCAGCTTTCTCACAGACAGAAAGGTGGGCAGAGGCCATTGTCCATTTTATGAGCCCTCCCCCTTCAGAGAGTTACATAGCTGGCAGTTGGTTGCTATCTGAAACTCTAGTAACATGGCTAGCACTGTTTGCCCCACCCTGAAGATCCCCTAAGACTCTGTCCCACCCAGTTTTGGGGCCCACCCAAACTGTTAACCATGACTTTTCCATATGAATGGATGGTCTTGGCTCATGATTCACAACTTCCTAAATCATATCAAACAAGCAACAGCTGGCCTCACTAAGTTCCCAGTCCCCGTACCTCTTGCTAAGTGGTCCCAGGTATGGCACTGGCAGTAGCCAGCCTAAAGTCACAGCTTGGCTTCACCTGGGAATCTTCAGGCCCAGCACAAGTAGCAGCCATCTCAGATTGCTTTATAGCTTATGCAGGGTGGCCTCAGGCAGAACACAGGTTGGGGTTGACCTTGGCTTGCACCACCTGGGAAACCACAGAGCCTGCACACCCAGTGGACAGCTACAGACCATGTCAGAGCACCACCCACCTGATCCTGCACAGCTAATCCTCCATGGAGGGCAGAGGTTGGTGGTCAGTGGTCACAGGGAGTCCTTGCAGTTGACTGGCCCAGGTAAATCCTTCCCATTGAACTGCTAAAGCAATGAAGGCTCAACTACAAAGGAGGGTGTACTCAGCCCACACAAAGGACATATCTTGAGTACCCAGCTTGGATGATAGGGGACGCTGTGCCACTGGACCCTGCAGGGCACCTACTACGATAGACCATGCTACCAAGGCAGGGAGTCATAACAGCTCTACGGAATACATAGAAACAACCACAGGGAGGCTGCCAAAATGAGGAGACAAAAAAACATAGCCCAAATGAAAAGATGGGTCAAAACTCCAGAAAAAGAACTAAACACAAAAAAGATAAGCAATCTATCAAATGCAGCACTCAAAACATTGTTTATAAGGATGCTCGAGGAATATAGCAAGGACTTCAATGGCAAAGAAAAGATCCAGTCAGAAATGAAAGATACACTAATTGAAATAAAAAATAATTTATGGAGAAACAACAGTAGAGAGGATGAAACTGAGAATCAAATCAATAATTTGGAGCATAAGGAAGCAAAAAACAACCAACCAGAACAGCAAGAAGAAAAAAGAATCCAAAAAAAAAAAAAAACCAAGGGCAGTATAAGGAGTCTGTGGGACAACTTCAATCATTTCAACATTTTCATCATAGGGGTGCTAGAAGGAGAAGAAAAAGAGCAAGAAATTGGAATTCTATCTGAACAAATAATGAAAGAAAACTTCCCTAAGGTAGTGAAAGAAATAGACATTCAAGACAAGGAAGCACAGAGAGTCCCAAATAGGATGGATGCAAAGAGGTCCACTCCATGACACATCATAATTAAAATGCCCAAGGTTAAAGATAAAGAGAGGATCTTAAAAGTAGGAAGAGAAAAGCAGTTAGTTACCTACAGGGGAGTTCGAATAAGCCTGTTGGCTGATTTCTCAAAAGGAACTTTGCAGGCTAGGGAGGTTGGCAAGAAATATTCAAAGTCATGAAAAGCAAAGCTATTAATTATAATCACAGAACAGATAAAGAGTTTCCCATAGGTGACAATTATAATTGAGCAACAAAAATTGTTTTTTAAAAGAGCTTTCCAGACAGGAAAAAACTAAAGGAGATCATTGTCGCTATACTATTATTATATGAACTGTTAAAGGGACTTCTTTAAGAAAAAGAAGATCAAAGTGTGAACAATAAAATGGCAAAACATATACATCTATCAACAATTGAATCTAAAAAACAAACTAAGAAAACAAGAACTGAGAGAATCATGGATATGGAGAGCATTTTGATAATTGCCAGATGGGATAGTGGTGTGAGGAAATGGGTGAAGAGGTGAGGGGATTAAGAAGTACAAATAGATAGTCACAGAATAGCCATGGGGATGTAAAGTGCAGCACAGGAAACGGAGTAGCCAAAGAACTTATACACATGACCCATGGACGTGAACCATGATGTGCAGACTGGGTGGGTAAGTGCGGGGTGCTGAGTGGACGAGGCAAAGGGAGGAAAACTGAGACAACTGTAATAGCATGATCAATAAAATACAGTTAAAAATAAATAAAAAATAATATTAATAGTGCCTACCTCATAGGGTTGTTGTGAAGAGTAAATTGTTTAATATATACAAAGGGCTTAGGTCAAAGTTCCAGGTGCATTGGAGGTGCTACTTGAATGTTAGTTCTTGTAGAGTCTCCAACAATTCTGTAATCTCTATAGTCTTAAAATTGAATGACGGTTATTTTATTACTTTTAAAATAATTTATTTAGTGGCAAAACGGAACCCTGAGCTGATATGAGACTATATTTTTCTTCACTTATTCCATTTAATGTGAATTTTTGTAAGTTTGCGTATAGAGATAATACGTTCTATGTATGGTGATGGTGCTGCCCAGACTACTAGGTGGGTTATATATGTATGGTGTATGCACTGTATTACATTTCCAAAGTCAGAAATATTCTGAAACACATTTGACTCCAAGGATTTCAGGTAAAATACTGGATGTATGCTGAGATAGGACAATAGATTGGTATTAAAAATTCTTGCTGTTTGATCACCCATCCTGTTTCTTCTTGGTTGCATCCCTTGGCATTTTCTTATAGTAATTAGAGAAAATAGAAATTTCACAAGCTGTTTACTTATTTATTAAATATTTACTGAATGCTGACTATGTGTTGGATTGTCATGGTCTCCTACGTCTAAGGAACTGATTGGCCAGTGGGAACTGTACTTTATTGATGGGCTACTTTTTGCAAAGCCTTAATCATGACACATTATTAATGTAACCTCCAATCTCGCAGATAATCAGTTCTTACAAATGAAGAAACAGAGGCGCAGAGATGGTAAGTAACCTGCTCAAATCTGGTGAATGCTTGAGCTGGGAATTAAACTCTGGTCTGAGAGGCTCCATTGCCTCTCTTCTTCCCACCTTACCATGGGCCTCTTGCTGAGAGCACATAGAACTAATGGTTCTTAAAGAGGTTCTTGTAGATTTTAATCTCTTTGCTACATGCCAGCTTCTGTAAGGCCTTGCAAACTGGAAAGGCAGAGCCATTCCTGCTTGACCTCCCTGAAAGGGTTGTGTTACCATGTGCAGAAGGCCGGTGAGCAACCCCTGGGCAGGTTGGGCAAGTCAAAAATGAAAATTATAGAATAAGGTTTACATGAAAGAAATATCGGAAAACTGCAAAGTCAGTTCTGTTTAACAAATCTCCATAACATTTTTACGGAAGTAAAATTTATATGCCATGAAAATGACAGGTCTTAAGTGTTCAATTCAATGAATTTTCATAAGAATTATGTATTTGCGTATTTATCACTGGAGAAAGTCTCTTGCCCTCTTCAGTCAAACCTCACCCTGTAGCACCATTGTTCTGAATTCTCTCTTCATAGGTGAGTCTTGTTGGTTCTTGAGCTTCATATAATTTGAATCAAACAGGATGCTCTGTACTGTGTCTGGCTTCTTTTGAGCAGTGCACTGTTTTAAAAAATATATCTAAATTACGTTTATCAGTAGTATTGTATTATCTGAGTATACCATGACTTATTTTTCCATCCTTCTATTGTTGGACATTGAGGTTGCTTTTAGTTTGGAGCTATTCAGTAAAGCTGCTATAAACATTTAAAAGATAAGTAAAATCTTTCATGGACAAAATTTTTCATCTCCCATGGTCAATACCTGGGATTGGAATTGTTGGGTCAAAAGGCAGATATTTAGTTTTATAAGAAACTGCCAAATAGTTGCAATATGCATTTCACACCTTTAATGTCTGAGAGTTCTCGTTGTTCCACTTGCCATCAGATGTCAGTTTTTAATTTTAGCTATTTCAGTGGGTGTCGAATGGCAAATGACTGTAGTTTTAATTTGCATTTATTTGGTGATTAATGGTGTTAATTAAATATATTGTTGTATGCTTATTGGCCATTTATGTATTATCTCTTATTAACTGACTCTTCAAAGCTTTGTTCATTTTTTCATTGGGTTGTTTGACTATTTATTATTGATTTTAGGAGTCCTTAATATACTGAGATACAAAATCTTTCTCATATGTATGCATGTGTAGCAAACATTTTGTTTTTCCCTTTTATGAAAAACTGCCGTCAGTTCTTTTTTTTTTATTTTTATTTTTAATTAATTTATTTACTTTTTAAATACATTTGTCTCTGCCTTCCCCCCACCTCTTTCCCTTGCCCCCTCCCACCTTCCCTCCCTCAGCTCTTCCCCTTTGGTTTTGTCCATGAGTCCTTGCTATATGTTCCTTGACTTTCCCCTTCCCTTCCCTTTCCCTGCCCCCCCTTCCCTCTTGTCTCTGTTGATTTCTTTTCCTTTCAGTATTGCTGGTCATATTTTCCTTGCTTCTTTGCATTGTTGGTTAGGTTCCGCTTATAGGTGAGATCATATGGTATTTGTCTTTCGCCCCCTGGCTTATTTCACTTAGCATGATGCTCTCCAGTTCCACAAAATGAAAAGGGAGCCAACCATTTGGGAAAATATATTTGCTAATGATACATCAGATAGAGGTTTGATCTCCAAGATATACAAAGAACTCACTCGACTTGACTCCAAGAAGACAAACGATCCAATCAAAAAATGGGCAAAGGACCTGGGCAGATGCTTTTCTAAGGAGGAGATACAGAGGGCCCAGAGGCATTTGAAAGGATGCTCTGCATCACTAGCCATCAGAGAAATGCAGATCAAAACCACCATGAGGTACCACCTCACACCGGTCAGAATGGCCATCATAAACAGATCCACAAACAACAGGTGCTGGCGAGGCTGCGGAGAAAAGGGAACCCTAGTCCACTGTTGGTGGGAATGCAGACTGGTGCAGCCACTATGGAAAGCAGTGTGGAATTTCCTCAGAAAGCTGAAAATGCCGTCAGTTCTTTAAAAGTAAAATTTCCTCAGAAGAGGGGTCTTGGTGACTGCTATTGCTGATTACACTATTTGTCATATCTTCCTTTTTCAAAGAGATTTCTGTGCAATTGGTAAGAGGAAGGACACTTGTAGAAAGTATGCATTGCTTGTCACCCCCAAATTATTCCCCTTATAGACACTCCTCTGAAGTTATAATAGGAATGTGTGGTTTGCTCTCCATATTTTATTACCCTGTTTAGTATATCATATTTAATTTGGGGAAGTAAAAATTACTAGCAAGTTGAAACAACAAAAACTATAAACTTTTTATCCAAAAATAGAACTTTCAGGAAGATGTGATGATAATTATTTAAAAGTTTCCTTTTTAATTATAAAAGTAAAACATTTCATGGAAAGTTGGCAAATATTTTTAAAGAGAAGAAAACTAACACCAAAAGTTAAAATAACTAGTTATTTTTAAGAAACAAAACAACCCAAGATTTCTGACTTTAAGGATTAATTCCTAGTTTACTTTTGTTAGACAGATCATACTGTATGTCTTTCTGAAGAGAAATATATTTACAATTGAGGAGCTACTACTAGAATTGGCTCCTGCTCACGTAATCAAGCAATATCCTTTAAAAGCTAGAGAGGTAGAACTGGGCTCATTAATTTCCAATATGAAGTCTGCTACATGTGTCTTTTTGTTTAAACTCTCATCTAATTCAAGAGAATAAAATAACAGTCTAAGACCATTAAGGAGAGGGAAGCATGTTTCAACCAGATTTTGTTCTCTTGAGTTTATACAGGGACTGTCCAGAAAAAGTCCAGCCATCCTTAGTATAACAAGAATGGTTTGCAAGATGGCTTAACCTGGCAGCCAAGGAGAGTGGACTGGAATGCACATGCATGAACAATGATGAGTTCACTGTACTAGTCAGCAGGGGCAGTAGACATTGTTGAGTGAGCATGTGTACTGTGTGGCCGTCGCATTTAAAATGACTAAGCTAGTAGAGCAATGAATCTGCATCAGTTTTTGTGTTAAGCTTGAATGTTCCTCTGTGGAAAGTATTTGGATGATTCAGAAGGCCGCAGCTGTGGGCAACTGGTGATTGGCAGTTTCATCACAACAACACACCTGCTCATGTATCACATCTTGTGCAGAGTTTTTTGGCAAAATATCAAATCACCCAGGTGGCTCAGCGCCCCTACAACCCAGATTTGATGTCCTGCAACTTCTGGCTTTTCCCAAAGCTAAAATCACCTTTGAAAGGGAAGAAATTTCAGACCATGATAAGATTCAGGAAAATATGTTGCGGCAGCTAATGGAGATTGGGAGAACTGTGTGAGGCCCCAAGGTGCCTACTTTGAAGGGGACAGAGGTGTCATTTTCCTATGTACAATGTTTCTTGTATCTTGTATATCTTCTCCAATAAATGTCTTTATTTTTCATATTACATGGTTGGATACCCTCTGGACAGACTTCGTATTATGCGTAGCTATGAAACATTTTTCCCATTTGGAGAGTAGTAAACTTGGGCAACTATTCTGAACTTCTTCTCCTACTCTTTGGGTCCAGTCTCTACAGGGCAGGACACATGCAGTGGTAGGTTTCAAACCAGGTTAGTCTCCTAGCTCCTTAGGCATTTTCCTGTCCATTTGAATGGCTGCTTCTTAACTCAAGCATTCTTATTTCTGTCATGGGCGGGATTGTGTCCCCTGTGAGTTTATATGTTGAAGTCCTAACCCCCAGTACTTCAGAATGTGACTAAATGTGACTGTATTTGGAAATGAGAGCATTAGAGTGGACCCTAATCCAGTGCGACTGGTGTCCTTATAAGAAGAGGAACTTTGAACACAGACAGGTACAGAGGGAAGACCATGCGAAGACATACAGAGAAGATGGCCACGTTCGAGCCTGAAAGAGAGGCCTCAGAAGACACCAACCTTGCCAACACTCTGATCATGGTCTTCTAACTTCCAAGACTCTGAGAAAATAAACATCTGTTTTTAAGCCACCCAGGCTGTGGTATTTGTTATGGCAGCCCTAGCAAATGAATATAGCCTCTAGTGGACCATCACTTTGCTACTATGAATATTAAGTGGTCAGTGCAGAGACTGAGCTAAATTGCAGCCCATGTGTTACCCAAAGACTCAGACCACTTACATTAATCACTTCTATTTTTAGCCTATTTAGTATTTTTTAAAAATCAAATAATTATAGCTTATTTCATGGTTTCAAAATATTATATAAGATTGGATTAATATGTATCTCCTGAGTTCCACCAGATTTTCTGCAAAATAGGCAGTTATGTAAAATGTATCAAACAGTCCTTTATTTGAACTTTTAGAGCAAGGGGAAAAAATCTTTCTTTAGCTGTTTAACCATAAAACTTTTTTATTCTTGGGGGCAATTTTGAACATTTCTGTGCCTTAATTTTTCTTCTAAAATGTGGAATAATAATAGTACATACCTACCTCATGGAATTTTTTGAGGGTCAAGTAAGATTTTTACTTGGCATAATGTTGGCATATGAGGTTTATTAGATAATGTGCTTTGGAATATTACTGATTTTCTAAAGATTTGGCAGTTCAGCAATAAATCTACACAAATATGCATACACATATTTTTTTTTCTTAATATATTTGTGTTGATTCAGGCCAGAAGAAAACCTTTCAAGATGCAAGTACCTATTCTGGGTGTGGTGGTGTATTTTTCTTTTTCTTTTCTTTTCTTTTTTTTAGCACTCCTGAACTGCTGGCTTTCAGGAGAGAGTTTTGACCCTTCTTAAAGACCACAGGCCTCTCTGTTACTCTCCACCTGGACTTTAGCACTGGAGAAGGAGGCAGGGACCACTCCTGGGGATTGACTTTTGGTCCTTCCGTCTCTCCCTCCTGTCCTTTGTCTGCAGTTCATGAATGCACAATTGAGGGAGGTCATTTTCTTGAGGGTCAATAAAGACTTAAGGTCCTAGTTCTTTGAACACACATGGACATGCCCTCGCCTCAGAAATTTATCCCCCTTTCAGGTAATTCATTTCAGTTGGCAAGCTCTAAGGGAAACATAACTATTAACCACTGACACCTCAGAGTTCATTCCTTAAATTACATCATTACATTTCTTCTCCTGATAGCAGGCTGGAGGAATGTGGTGCGTGGATGTAGTTAATGAGGCAGGACGGGCAAGCCTGAGCAACAGGAAGATGCTAGAAAGTGCAAGAGGCTGTGGGAATGAGAAAGAAGCACTGGGAGCTAGAAAAAAGCCTTTAAAAGGGCCACAGGATAAGCCTGTGCTGCTTGCAATATTGTTCAGGGTCCTTGGGGTCTTGTGGTTACTTAAAAGAGGGCAGAGCTTTCCCACCTGTCTTCATTCCCCCTCCTGCTTATTTAGTTACGGGTACAAAGTTAGCCTGAGTCACAGCACTGCTGTGGATGGAAGTTACCTTCCTCAAGCCTCATATCTATTGCCTGCCTTCCTCATTTCTCCCTCTCGCTTCCCTCCTACTGAGCCCAGGCTTAATCTCAGTTCAGAGTTTACTGTTTATTCCTACCTGGTCAAGGCCTGGGCTTCCACTGAGACCCCTTCAGACTTGTGTTCCCTCCTCTATAAATGCTCAGCACATCCTCATCCCTTTACCTATTTCTCCTTTTGAGTTGACACAAAAGCCACTTCCTTGGGGAGGTCCTGTTTGAGCCCCTGAATGAGGTCCCGCGTCTCTACATATCTCCTGGCAGCATACACTTCCCATGCCTACCACAGGCGGCAATGACACTTCTCATTTTTTGCATGAAAGATGATTAACTTTTACATCCCATGATAGACTATAAACCCCAGGAGGGGTTTCACATATGTCTTTTTCACAACTGTGTCCTTAGGCCAAGCACAATGTCTGGCATGAAATGAACTTTTGATAAACATTCTTCTAATGAATAAATGAGGGCCCCTTGGAGCACACTTGCATGTTCTCTGCGAGGCGTCCAAGGAATGAAGCCGTCCTCATCCTCTAAGGAGGCCAGAGCGTGAATATGAGCTGACTGGAGAGGAACAGACCAGGCAGTTTCCGGGCTCCGGCTCAGGTGGCTCCTGTGCCCATGGATCTTGGGAGCATTCGACGTGGGTGGGTGTAGCCTGGGTGGTGGGGTGCATGGCCGGTGCCCCACGGGCAGTGCTCGCTGGTGGTTACAGAGTATATGATTGCCAATTTGGGTTTATAAGGCACTTCCAGAGAAATATAAATTTATTAGAGGCAACTTCATTTCTTTCCCCTGTAATTTTGACTGTTGCTTTCTTCCATAAGGGAAGACTATAATAACATAAAACCTTATTTGGGCTGATTTTGCGATTGTTGACAAATGTTACAGATTTGCACTTTCTCTGGATATTGCACAGTGCTGGTGTATTCATTACTTTATATGGGTATGGCTCAAAGCCTTTTATAGAATGACTTGTTTCTCATTTCTGCGGTCAGTAAAAACAAAAAAGCAAAGTGTCACATACTTTTGTAGTCTACTGTGGAATTCTGATGATTCGTTTTTAATGAAACTGATTTTTTTCCCCACAACCATGAAATAACTGCCAAACCTCAGTTCAGTGCCTCGGATGCATGGATTATGATGATGAGAACTGCGTTCATCCCTGTTACCTACAAAACTATCTCTGTGAACATTACAAAGTACCGGGGAGAAACCCGAGTTTCAGATATACTTGCAGATCTTTGGGGTGACTTTTTTATTTTTTGATGTTGGAAGCTAGACTGTTTGGTGCTCTGTGAGAGCTTCTAGTGCTTTGTGCTCTAAGGTAAAGGCATGGGAAGTAAAGATGGGTGTAAAGGTATAAACTGAATGATTAATGTTCAAGGAACAAAAATATAATTACATAACTCAGAACAAGACACATTGTCTTCTGGTTCCAAATCTTCATTCCATTGAAGCTTTGATCTTCATTGCTGATTTTACCGTTTTGTAATTGTGAAAGGCCCTCTAGGTTAATGGGAGTGCACTGGGTAAGGGATCAGAAGACCAGTTCCAACTCTGGCACTTTCTTATTATGTGACATTAGCCAAAACATTGAACTCCTTGCATCTCACTTTCATCTGTAAAATGGAATTTGTAATAGCTGTCCTAACCTACCTCCTAGGGCTTGTTCTGATTTGGAGGAAAAAGTCCTGCATGCTTTTATATAACCCAAAGCAGATACTGCAGCCATTAAATGCTTTGTTTAGTAATTGGCAGAATTTTGCCTCTGTAAAATTAGATAACTCTTTCCATATACATTTGGAATTAGACTACCCTGTACTTGAAATTATAATTTGTATTTGTGCGTGAGGGGTATATCTGTATGTATGTGTTTATGAGGTTGTGTTTTATTGTACGTGTATGTTATTCAATCACTTGTTTCCAGGAAATTGAAAATAAGAACCTGATTACAGCAAAAATGTACAGGCTTGATCATCTTACCTCCTAGTGGAGGAAAGATCAAGAGCTTGATTAAGTGATATAAGACATACTTGGCTGGATTGCTGGTGTCCCATGTATGGTTTTATCTCTGATTAGGCCACATTTTGAAAAATGTGATCTTCGTCTTATAGAATCTTGTAGAGTGTTTGGTGTCAGACCAAATACTTGGCTTGATATGAAACCTCAGGAAAATGGCTATTCCAAAAGCTAAATGTACTAGGAAAAGTTTACTTCTGGTATAAAAATGAGATAGCCTTAGATTGGAGGAGGTGCTATTTTCTTTCTAGTGTCAGTGATCAGCTGGGTCCTGGCTCTGAGGCATGGAGATTGATGTGTGTGGAGGGAGGGAAGGAGCCAGACAGGGAGCTGGCTTAGTAAGAGCCTCCACAGTCCGTCTGGGCTTCTGTGCTATTGGGGTCATCAATTCCAGAAAGAACTGTAAGTTACTCTCTGTTATTCTTCTATATATTATATCCTAACCATCAATAAAATCTTTTTTAAACCTTTTTTTTAATCCTCACTCCAGGACATTTTTTTCACTGTTTTTAGAGAGAGAGAAAGGGAGAGAAGAAAAAAGAGAGAGAAACATTGATGTGAGAAACATCAATTGGTAGCCTTCTGTATGTACCCAGACCACGATCAAACCTGCAACTCAGGTAATGTGGCCTGACTGGGTATTGAACCCACAACCTTTCAGTTATAGGGTGATGCACCAACCAACTGAGCCACACCAGTGAGAGCCATTGATAAAATCCTATTGAAAGTTACAAGCTAGTCTTTGCAGATTGAGGAGTCCTGGTCCATGTTTCAGAAAGACTAACAAAAGGGAGAACATTGTCCCCTACCAAAAGTCAAATGGGACTTCCAGCAGAGGACTCCAGTAGAGGACAGCTGGGTCCATCAGAGGAGCCTCTCATGAGGGTGCAGTTGGTAGAAGCAGCAGCATGGCAGGGTGACAAGGAGTCTCCAGGGCAGGATGTTAGGGACTTTTGCTAGGGCAGAAATTGGTGAGCATTCCTAGAAACTGTTAAGTCTAGGCCTATATTCCAGGAACTGGCATCACAATAACTTACATCATAGTGAGTTGGGAATAAAACACTAGTGCAACCTCATTTCCTAGTCATGGGCTGGCAATGGATTATGAAGTTACATCTATCTCTCCTTTTGAAGAGTCTCCTCTTGAACTTCTTAGGTCTTCCAAGGCATAAGGAACTCTCCTCTGGGGGATGAGGTCTAGCTCTTCTGGTGGTTCCATCTGCATAGAAAAGAGGCAAAGAAGGAACTTCAAAAGGGAGGGACTGCACAGTGGAGGAGAGGAGAACATTTTTAACGTCTTATTTTCCTTCGGCTGAAGTCTTTCTTTTCCAGTTCTGCTTGCCTGTGATACACTGAGAACTCCATTGAATCTTAGACCCACATTAGCTCTTTTTCTCTGTGTGCGTCATAAGTTGGTTACTGGCAAACATTTTGGCTACCGCCACCCAGGTCTTTATTGCAGCTGCTCTCTGCTTCTGCCTCCATGGCCTACCTCATGTTCCTCCTGGCCAGGGCTCCTGTACCCATCAAGTGCCCTGGGCACAGTGGTGAAGACGTAGGGATTTTCAGAGGTTTACAAGGAAGAGTAAGTACTGAAGAAAAAAATCTTATTGCCTGCAAAATACAATATACAAACATACACTTTCAAAATTAAAATGAATAAATCTTGAATAATAAATTCTTGAACAGATTTTGAATAAGACCTCTTTCGTAGTTATATACAAATTCCTTTTATTGTAAGGCGTGGCTATGTTCTAAAATATTTGTTACTATGTAGATTAAGTGTGGCTTCCAAAGTTGAGAGTTCTTGGGCCCATTAGGATCTTAAATTAGAAGCTAGTTTTCACTGCCTACTCTAAACTATTCCCTGCCTCAAATCTTTTTCATATTATTTTGTCACCCACTCAAATTTGTTCAGCTAGAGTTAATAGCTGGGATATCATCCAGCAGAAAAAAGAATATAATAAAAGCTCAGTAAAGAAAGAAATGCATTTCCTTCCCAAGGCCAAAGTCCCTGGTGTTTAGACTATTCATACTGCAGAATGCTGACTTGGAGAACTTGCCATCTGGCCTGGGGTGACGCAGGTGTTCTGTTGAAAGGGAAGTAACTCAGGCTGGAGAGAAAAGCGAGATGCTACACGGCTGATTTCTTCTCAGCCAGTCTCCGGTGAGCAGACTCCCTTTTCAACCTGCACCTGCACCTTCCATCCATCCAGAGCTGGGGTTGCCTGGGATTTGGAACAACTGGTTGCCATTTTGTTTGGTCCTTGGGGGTCTAGGGGTAGGACCTTGCCTGATGCCCACAAGGCATTTTCCTTTTCATGATTGTGGGAGTCTTAATGCTAAATATGTCATTGGAGAAAGTCTGCCAGTTACAAGTAATGAACATTTATCATCAATTTTTTAGATGTGTGGTCACTGTTACTGGTGTATGTAATTTATGAAACAGACAGAGCTTAGAAATCTGTATCTCCTAATCAGTGTGTCCTTCTGTATCTCCCAGGTTCAAGAAGCAGAATCCCAAGGCCCCCTCTTTCTAGCACCATAGCTCTCAACGACTTTGGGGAGTTGAGTCTATAGGCTGGAGGATGCAAAGTGTGAAATATCAACCGTGAGCCAGGCCTGGCAGGGTGGCGGTTTCCAACAGTGGAGTGTTAAGGCCAATAAGCTTAATCCGAAGCAGAAGAACCATTGGAAATTGAAAAATGTATCCGCACTGTGTCAACGCCATCACTCTGAGTCTAGCGTGCTTATGCCAAAGATGTTATCGTGGTCTCTCTGGATGGCCTGGCTCCAGCCAGGGCCTGGTTTTATTGCCCATCTCTGTTAGGGGATCATAGTTTGATGGCTGTTGTCAGAATGCCCAAAGAACATTGGACTGGGAACTCAGGAGACTTGGATCATGGCCATTAATTAGTTGAAGGATTTTAGGAAAATCCCTTAATCCTGTGTATAAATTTCTCATCTCTAAAAATGAACATATCTTACAGAGCTGTGTGGGAGTAAAATGGTGTAAAATGTGTGAGGAACTTTGGGAATAAATGTAACACCTTCCTGGGTGAGGGAGTTGAGGTCAAGTAGAAAAATAACAAGCTAGGAGCTCAAAGACTGGGGTTCTAATTTGTGCTTTGCCATTTGTTAACTGTTTAACCTGGGGCCTTTAGTCAAGCTGGGACTGTGGTTCCTCAAGAGTACATAATAATCCTTACCCCTCAGAAGTGTTGCAAATGTTAAATGAGATGCTGTATGAGGTTATCAACTACACAGTGCTGTACAAATGATAATCTAAAAAGTGATTAATTTGGTGCTTTGCTATTCTCCAGCTGATGAGCTGGTTTATTTTTCTTTAATTAAAAATTTTTGGTATTATCGTCTTGAGAAATCTCATATTTGCTGGACATTAGATTCTCAAGGCTCACCCGTGGCATTTCCCACGCATGCTGAGCAGAGCAGAAACCAGGAGGGGTGCTCCTAGAGGCCTTTCCCACTCCTCGGCTCTTTGTGCCGCTCACTGGATAGGCTAGCACATTCCAACATGGCCTCTTGAAGCAGTTTGTGCAACTGAAGGTTTGGAGGTATGTTCTAAGAAGATTGCCCAGTTAACACTCAGAAGGGATTGGATATTTGGAATCAGCTACCTGAATTGAGGAGCTTCTGCCAGAGCAATTGGCCAAAGCCCCCTGGAGTTTGCCAGCTGTCTGGCTGGATGCAAAACAGAGAATCAGATTCAAAATGTCTGGACAGACCTCAGAAGGTTGCAGACACATTGGCTTCAGGATGGAAGGGGCCATGCTTGAGACTAATTTTGTGTAACACTTACCTTGGGAGCTCTGTGTGTGCCTTGAAAAGGCACTGCTGTGTGAGGAATGAAGTATCAAGTAGGCTCTTCCCGTTTCTCTCTTTCTTGCCTTTTTTTCCCCTGGCTCATCAAAGCTTTCACTGGTGATATCAGCAGTGAGCAGGGCAGAAAGCTCAAGATTGCTGCTCTTGCTACTTTTCCTTTTCACCTGGCTTTGCTGCTTTGGGATTTAAAATACGCTAAATTTCAGGTTCACCTTGTTAGGGCAGTAAATGGATAACCTTGCTTTCTGGTCTAAGAGGCACAGGGCTACAAGATAATGGCCTGTTCCATCTTTCCATCTGTTTAGCCCCACAGTGTCTCATAACGGGCAGCTGCGGCCAGTTGGGGGAAGAAAAAATCAAACCATAAATTGTCTACATGTTAAAATCTAAGAAACCTCAGCAGTTTCAGGAAAGATGCTCTCATGGCAGGGCCTCAAGACAACTGTTAATAAACCAGTGATCATAGTAATTGATTTATGGGCTGTGCCCAAGTAAGACAGAGTCAGAAATACACAAGCTGAAGTAGACAGACACTTCCCAAAGACAGATGGGAATAGAATATGTGACTTCAACCAGGAGAGAAATGAAAGCAGGTTGTCTTGTTCCCTTATCTCACTGAAGGTTGGAATAAAAATTGTCAGAATGATAGAGACTGAATTGGCTTTTGTGTGCTTATAGACTATAATAAAAATAGTGCAGCCAGAATGAATAGTGTTTATAGGAAGGCAATCAATTGCCTGTCCTTCATTTTGTTTCTGGTATGATTTGCTCTCCAGTCAACCAAATAAATATCTTGAATCATAAATGAAGAAAAGAAACAAACAAAAAGTAATGGAAAGAAAGGCACGAACCATGAGCTGAAAAATCATAAGCTTATGCAAATCCACAAAAGGACTGGAGGTGGTTATTCCAGTATGGATTTCTCTTCTGCCTTACATCATGAATGTTCTTTTCAATACATTTTAATGTGATTCTATGGAAGAAATTTTTTTGCTCTTTCTTTCTTAAGGGTTGTGTTTGTTCTTATTCTTCTTCACCTTGATCTAGAGCCTGTTCAGAGGGAATTTAAGTTGGAGGCTACTCGTATGGGGAAGCTTGACATAGCGCCTCAGTCAATAGACTGCATGTACCACAGGGACTGAAATCATAGGGCCTGGGGTACTGGAGTAGAAAACTCTTTCCCTCTACCCCTACTAGAAGGCTGTTCTTAGAGTAGGGAGTTTAGATTATTTAAAGGTATCTGCAGATTTATTGATTATGCTATTACAGTTGCCCCATTTTTTCCTCCCCTTTATTCGCCTCCACCCTATACCAGCCCCCTGCCAGCATTGCCCCACCCTCACCTGACTTAGTTCATGTCCATGGGTTGTACATATAGGTTCTTTGGCTTCTCCATTTCCTATGCTATTCTTAACCTCCCTCTGTTTATTTTGTACCTACTATTTATGCTGCTTATTCCCTGTACTTTTTCCCCCATTCTCCCCCCTCCTCCACCCCTCTGTTTTACTGTTCAGTTTTTGGTCTTCTTTTTCTTAGATAGATCCCTTTGACATTTCATATAATAAGGGCTTGGTGATGATGAACTCCTTTAACTTTACATTATCTGGGAAGAACTTTATCTGCCCTTCCATTATAAATGACAACTTTGCTGGATAGAATAATCTTGGTTGTAGGTCCATGCCTTTCATGTCTTTGAAAACTTCTTGCCAGCCCCTTCTTGCCTGCAAGCTTTCTTTGGTGAAATCAGCTAATAGTCTTATGGTAACTCCTTTATAGGTAACTGTCTCCTTTTCTCTTGCTGCTTTTAAGATTCTCTTCTTATTTTTAATCTTGAGTAACTTAATTATGATGTGCCTTGGTGTGTCCTTCTTTGGGTCCAACTTCTTTGGGACTCTCTGAGCTTCCTGGACTTCCTGGAAGTCTATTTCCTTTGTTAGATTGGGGAAGTTCTCCATTATTTTTTCAAAAAAGTTTTCAATTTCTTGCTCTTCCTCTTCTCCTTCTGGAACCCCTATGATTTGGATGTTGAATCACTTAAAGTTGTCCCAGAAGTTCCTAATACTCTCCTCACTTTTTAAAATTTGCGTTACTTCATTCTGTTCTGGTTGAATGTTTATTTCTTCCTTCTGCTCCAAATCGTTGACTTGAGTCCTGGTTTCTTTCTTTTTATTGTTGGTTCCCTGTATATTTTCCTTTATTTCACTTTGCATAGCCTTGGTTTTTTCCTCCATTTTGCGATCATACTCAACCAATTCAGTGAGCATCCAGATTATCAGTGTTTTGAACTGTACATCTGATAGGTTGGCTATCTGTTCATTGTTTAGTTCTATTTTTGGAGCTTTGATTTGTTCTTTCATTTAGGCCATATTTCTTTGTCTCAGCCTGCCCTGGAAATCATTGGAAGGGGAGGAGCCTTAAGTACTTTCCAGGGCCGGGACAGGAGGGCGCAACTCAGGTTGCTGAGTTGTGACAATGTCTGTTGGGGAGGGGTCCGAGAGGAAACAATGCCACTTGCTTGGCTCTTCGCGGCTTTCAGTCACTTCCCCCACTACTCATGAGCAAATTGGGCCCTTCTGGTGCTGATTCCCTGATGGGTGAGTTTGTGTACATTTTAGGACCGTGCGGGTCTCTCCAAGGGACTTTCCTGAGGCTGGGAGTTTCTCACACTGCCACTGCAATCCCCACAGGTTTTTTACCTCCAGAAACTTTGAGGCTTTCTTTCTCCGAACTGGAATCCTGGGTTGCGTGGTCTGCCTTGCTCCCCAGATGTTCCTCCGGTTTATCCACATGCAAATGTGGGACCTGCCTGGTCTGCCACCTGCCACCTTGCCTGCCCGGTCCTCTAGCCGCAGCCTTGCCAGGTGGCCTTTCTGCTCCTTCTACTGGTCTGTATGAATGTTTCTTCTTTAGCTAGCTGTCAGACTTCCATACAGTTTTATTTTCTGGCAGTTCTGGTTATTTTTTGTTTTTAAATTTGTTATTGTCCTTTTCATTGTGCAAGGAGACAAAGTGTGTCTACCTATGCCTCCATCTTGGCTCGAAGTCTCGTGTCTTCAGATTTTATTACATGTCCCTATTTATTTATTTCTTTATTTTGAGTTAACAGTGTTTCCCTCACCACAGGCTGTGGATCAGAATAGGAGTTGGAGCCTATGAAGTTGTGACTCACAACCCCTTTTTTTTGCTCTGCTGACAAGTGATAGAAGCAGAGAGAGCTGACAAGAATCAGGAGCATGTCCTGAGGACAGCTTGATCTTCTCAGTTCTTCCTGCAGAAAAGAAAAAAGTGGAAGAGCATTTTCTTCTTCTTATTGGATGACCTAAATGTGATGATAGAAGCAGCAGATTTTCAGATACTCCTGTTGGCAAAGGGGCAGGATAGTGCCCAGAACTCCCCTGGTTTTTGCAGGGCCAGTATAGGTGGAGCTGCATGGTTTTCACCTTCAACAGGTGGTTCTACAGATGTCTGTGTTCAGTCTTCCTGTGGAGACACGAGACACTAATCACTTTTTTTTGTTATCCAGCAAAGAGGCACAGTGGCAACTTCCATGGAACATAACATGGTCTTCCTTGTCTTCAGACAGTGGCAGAGGGCAGTACCACTTAGTAGAACAGAGAGGCCATAAGGGTAGTAGGAGCCGACTTGGTATAAAACACGCATGCAAGTTGTGTATAAAAAGAGGATGGTTTTGATAGAAGGATCAGTCCTCAGCTTGCAAAAGACTAAAGAATTCTATTTGGATCTGAATAGCTAGAAAGAAATATATTAGTGAGGTTGAGACTACTTAACAAACCATCATCATTATCATTGTCATCATCCTCACAATCAGTCTGCAGAAACTGTCCTCTATGAATGTTCTGTGACAAATACTGTCCTAAGTGTTTTGTAAATACTATTTCACTTTTGAAAAATGAGGCAGATAGAGTTTAAGTCCAAAGATATTATTATATACTTATTTGCTGCAGTTAGAATCTGAATCCATGACTACCTGATGCAGGCCTAGGCTTTTAGCCATTGTGAAATTCTGCCTCTGAAGTCAGGTTGTGTAACCTTAATGGAAGGAAGGAACCAAGCAGTTTTCTTTGTCATGAATCTAGGACTTCCTCAAGTCATTATATTTTTATTCCTTTTTATTTTTTAAATCCTTACCCAAGGATATGTTTATTGATTTCAGAGAGAGAAGATGGGGGTGGAGGTGGGAGGGGGAGAGAGAGAGAGAAACATCTATGTGAGAGAGGAACATTGATTGGTTGCCTCCCATACATGCCTTATCTGAGGATAGAACTCACATTTGCAACCTTTTGGTACATGGGACAACACTCTAATACATGGAACTACCTAGCCAGGGCAAATCATTATATTTTAACTTAGGAAGTACTAGGTTTCCCCGAGTGGATTCCACATCCGTAAATGAGTTAGATGGGACCATCTCGAGACTGGTGCCAAAGCAAGGTAGGAACCACCTTTGTGTCTTACTTACTGCCAGGGAGGAAGTGAGAGACTGGGGAGATAGGAGATCTTTGTATTCACCCTTTCTAACTCCTGCCTCAGGACTCTAATAAAAAGGAGAGATTGTTTTTCCTCAGAACCAGTGGAAGTTTGCCTGGCTGTGACTCTTGGGCCAGTACAGGTAGAGCTACATGGTTCCCTTCTTTAACTTTTTGATTCTGCAGATGTTTGTATCCAATCTTCCTGTGGCAACACTAATTGCTTCCTCTGAAGAATCTCAATGCTAGAGTGTTTCAAACCTTATTATTAGCTGTGTGGGCATGGCCTCTAATATGCGTATCACTGCTTTATGCAGTCTGAGACTATACTGTTGTGTATATATGCTTAGAATTGTGTTATCTCCTTAGTGTGCTGTTCCTTTTGTCTTATGGTAATAACTATCTTTATTTTTAACAACTTTTTACCTTAAACTATATTTAGTTTGATAGTTATACCAGTTTTCTTTTGATCTGTATTTGCCCCGTATGTCTTTCTTCATCCTTTAATATCAATATCCTTGGTTCCAGTGTTATAAATATATCTATTCTAAAGAGCATGGGGGAAAGTTTTGCTTTTTTAAATCTAATCTAGAATCCTTTTTTTAAATTGCAAGTTTACTCAATTTATTGCTGATAGGTTTTGATTTATTTCTATCATTTTTACTTTCTCTTTTTCTTGCTATTTCTGTTTTTTCCTACCTATAATCCTTTATGTTGATCAACTTTGTTCAATTATCTCTCTAGTTCAGAAATTACATGTTCTAGTCCTATTCCTTTTAATGGTTATATTAAAAAGTCTAACCTGGATTCACACCATGAAATCAAAAGTTGCTCAATGTACTATACTTCTTATGAATGCTCCAAGAACCGTATAACAATTTACCTTTAACCAAGCTCCTCCTTATAATGTTAATCTTAGTGTCACCTAGTTTTTATATTACTTATTTAGTGTATTAGTCAGGGTCTTCCAGATAAACAGAACCAGTACAGTGTGTGTGCATGTGTGTGTGCAATTTGGCAAGTACAAAGTCTTCAGGCTAGGCTGGTAGCAAGAAGACCCAAGGAAGAGTTAGTTTTAATCTAAAGGTGGTCTTCTAAAAGGATTTTTCTTCTTTCAAGGAAGTCATTTTTTTAATGCCTTCAACTGATTAGACAGGGCCTGCCACATTATGGAAGGTAATTTGCTTTACTCAAAGTCTACTGATTTGAATGTCAATCTAGAAAATATCTTCACAGAAACATCTGTGAAGATTTACCTTGGATATGTCGGTTCAGCCATGTTGACACATAAATTTAACTATTAAAATTATCCACATAAGTTAGTTATTAGTTAATGTTACCATGTTTTGCTATAAATAATATGCATGTTTTTGGCCCAAACTTTCAGGAAAAAAACTTTTGCTTTTATTTATTTATTTATTTATTTATATTTTGAAACAAAATTGATTATTTTATTCCAGGGTATTATTTGACATACAGATATCATTATTGCTTTTTAGAGTTACACTTTTAATGCATATGCATAAATAAAAAATTAAAAGCATTTATATAGATATTGAATTAGTACTGCCCATGTATAATGCACATCTCAGATTGTTTAACAGCTCAGGTAGGGTGCCCTGGGCAAAATGCAGGTGGGAGCTAACCTTGGCCTGCACCACCCAGGAAACCCCAGGGCCAGCCCACCCGGTGGAAATCTACAGACCACATTGGAGCACCACCGGTCCGCCCCTGCACAGCTGGTCCTTCACAGAGGGCAGAGGTTGGTGGTCAGTGGGCAAAGCCAGTTCTTACAGCTGACTGGTTTGGGTAAATCCCTCCCATTGATTAGCTGTTGGGAACTGTCCTGTCTGGTTTCACGAACTGTAGCCTCTACTACAGGTGAGAGAGCCCCAAGGCTGGAGCTAAGCAAGGAGGCCTGGGAAAATAATCCACTAAGGAGACAAAACCTGCCCCCCTGGCAGGAGCTGCGCCCTCACATCATGTTGCTTGGCCCTGAAGGATGGCAGGTTAGTCAATGATGGGTAAGACCCCTCAATGGCAGGGGCAACCTAAGGCAGGCACAGTTGCATGGGCCATCACAGGAAGGACTTGGGAGACATGGAGGAAGGGCAAAAAACCTTTATCCCTCAGTGTTGATATCACTGGAATACTCATTCTATCTGAGAGAAGTCTCCTTATCTCTTGGCGGCTCTGCTCACCAGCCCACCCCTCTCCCCCAGCTCAGGCTTGAAACAATACTGAAGGCAGCCCTAAAACTGGATCGGCGGTTCCCAGGGGAAATCAGGCCTAGAAGTAAATTACACTCTTTGAAGCATGCTTTGTTTTTCCCTCAAAAGTTATGATAACAGGCTCATGCTGGGAAGGAAATTTGCATTATTCACAGACTCTGACCCTAAACCATTTGGCACTATGTTTACCTATCTCATTTTGCACCCATGTAAATCGGTGTGTTCCTGCCATTTGTTTTCTTCAAAATATCACCTATTCTCTGTAAACATAAATGTACTGATATAATGAGATTACTTGTACATTCCTACAGCCCCCACTGATAACCCTTTCAATAAAGGCCATTGGACATAGGGGCTCGGGGCCTTCTCCACTAGAAGGAATTGCCACCCCACTTCTCCTGGCAGACTGATAAAAGTGTCTGGGATGGCTTATTTTTATTTCCCCATCTGTGATGACCCAGAGTGGCCTCTGTGGGACCAAAGCCTGCCTCCACCTCAATTAGCCAATGGCAACCAAGGCTCAACAAGATGAGGGTGTACTCCGCCAACACAAAGGGTGCACTTTGAGTACCCAACCTGGGTGATAGGGGAGGCTGTGCCACTGGACCCTACAGGACACCTACTATGTTAGGTCACACTACCAACACACAGAGTCAAAGCAGCTCTACCTAATACATTGAAACAAATACAGGGAGGCTGCCAAAATGAAGAGACAAAGAAACATAGCCCAAATGAAAGAACAGATCAAAGCTCCAGAAAAAGAGCTAAATGAAATAGAGATAAGCAATATATCAGAGGCAAAGTTCAAAACACTGGTCATAAGGATGATCAAAGAACTTATTGAGGACCTCAACAACATGAAAAAGATACAGTCAGGAATGAAGGATACATGAATCAAAATAAAGAACAATTGATAGGGAAACAACAATAGAGTGGATGAAGCTGAGAATCAAATCAATGATTTGGAACATAAGGAAGCAAAAAGCAACCATGTAGAACAAGAAGAAAAAAGAATCCAAACAAATGAGGATAGTATAAACAACTCCTGGGACAACTTCAAGGGGTTCAATGTTCACCTCATAGAAGTGCCAGAAGGAGAAAAGAAAGAGCAAAACATTTGAAATCTATCTGAAAAAATAGTGAAAGAAAACTTCCCTAATTTGGTAAAGGAAATAGAAATGTAAGTCCAGCAAGCACAGACAGTACCTATTATGATGGATGCAAAAAGGCTCACTTCAAGACATATCATTATTAAAATGCCAAAGGTTAAAGATAAAGAGAGACTCTAAAAAGCAACAAGAGAAAAGAAGTTAGTTACCAGATGGATGCCAGATGGGAGGTGGGATGGGCAGAATGGGTGAAGAGGTGAGGGGATTGAGAAGTACAAATAGTTACAGAATAGCCATGGGGATGTAAAGTACAGTATAGGAAATAGAGTAGCCATAGAACCTGCGAATGACCCATGGCCATGAACAATGGTGTGGGGATTTCCTGAAGGAGTGGGGGGTGCTGGGTGGAGCGGGGTAAAGGGAGAAAAGTCAGGACAACTGTAATAGCATAATCAATAAAATATAATTTTAAAGAAGTATTATGTAAAATGTTTATCACAGTGTTTGGCATCTATCAAACCTTCAACAAATAAGTTATTATTTTTAGGACATCTTCCACAAAGTGCATGCAAGATTAAAAAAAGAATTAAAAACATTTATGTAGATACAGAATTTTTGCCTCAAAAACTTGTGCCAAAAAGTGCACATTATACACAGCAAAATATGGTATTTTGCAATGTCAAGCATTTGCTTAGATTTACTACATGTTTATATTTCTTCCTTGTATCTAATTTACTCTCTTTATTTAGACTCAGAGTAATGAGAAAAAGTAACAATTAATCCCACAATTGTATGTTCGAATAATCTATTTGAAAGTTAGAGATAATAGACATTTTTCAAGACATTTCAGAAAGTTGGCCCCTATTAGAAAAACTAAAGGTTTATGTCAAACTGAAGAGCTTTGAAAATTAATCCATATCTTCAGACTTCTAATCCTCCCTCCCTTCCTTCCTTCCTTCCTTCCTTCCTTCCTTCCTTCCTTCCTTCCTTCCTTCCTTCCTTCCTTCCTTCCTTCCTTCCTTCCTTTCTTTCTCTCTCTCTCTCTTTCTTTCTTTCTTTCTTTCTTTCTTTCTTTCTTTCTTTCTTTCTTTCTTTCTTTCTTTCTTTCCTTCTTTCTTTCTTTCCTTCTTTCCTTCTTTCCTTCTTTCCTTCCTTCTTTCTTTCTTTCTTTCTTTCTTTCTTTCTTTCTTTCTTTCTTTCCTTCTTTCTTTCTTTCCTTCTTTCCTTCTTTCTTTCTTTCCTTCTTTCCTTCCTTCTTTCTTTCTTTCTTTCTTTCTTTCTTTCTTTCTTTCTTTCTTTCTTTCTTTCTTTCTTTCTTTCTTTCTTTCTTTCTTTCTTTCTTTCTTTCTTTCTTTCTTTCTTTCTTTCTTTCCTTCCTTCCTTCCTTCCTTCCTTCCTTCCTTCCTTCCTTCCTTCCTTCTTTCTTTCTTTCTTTCTTTCTTTCTTTCCTTCCTTCCTTCCTTCCTTCCTTCCTTCCTTCCTTCCTTCCTTCCTTCCTTTCTTTCTTTCTTTCTTTCTTTCTTTCTTTCTCTTTTCTTTCTTTCTTTCTTTCTTTCTTTCTTTCTTTCTTTCTTTCTTTCTTTATCTTTTTCTTTTTGGTAGGTAATGCATTTTTTCCTGACTGCTTTAAGATCACTATGTCTCTGGTGTTCTACAGTTACACTGCAATAAATTTAGGTAGCACCATTTTATCAATGTTTCAAATTATTATGTTTCTTATATCCAAGGGCCATATTTTTGATCAGTTCTGAAAAATTTTCAGATGCCATTTCAACTGTTGCCTCTCCACTAATTCTTCTTCTAAGGTGACTGTTGGTTATGTTGGACATTCTCCCTCCATCATGCTTAACCTCTCCTTCATATTTTTTATCTCTCTATCTCTCTGTTTTGCATATGGGATTAATTCCTTACATCTAATTTTCATTCAGCGGTTCTTTATTCAAGTGTGACTATTTTTCAGTTTGAACCGGCAATTGCATTTTTAATTTCATTGCCTTTATTTTTAATATCTGTAAGTTTTTTTTTTTCTTCAAGTCTACCCATCCTTTTAGGTTACTACTTTGTACATTTTTTCTTGCTTTTAATTTCTCTCTTATGTCTTTATTCTTTTAAACAAACTAAGTCTATATTTTCTTTCTAATAGTTCTATGATATACAGTTCTTATGGTTTAATACTTCTGTTCCTTGTATCTGCCTCTCAAGTTCATTCTGAATCATTTCTTGGTGTTTTGTAAGTTTGGATTGTAAGACATGTTAAGCAGGACTTTTCTTGTAGACTTTTGTGTGGCCTGTGTTGAAAATATATCCTTTGGGGGTGGTTCTGTGTCTGTTTATAGCCAGTTACCCCAAAGGTATCATTATCGTTGGGTCTATTTCTATGGTCTTTCTCACCTGGGGGACTGTGCACTAAGCAGGAAGTATAAAATTTGAACTCCAAATCCAAGGGTGGCATGCCTATGATTCAGCATTTTCAGGGAGGGCTGTTTCAGCCACCCAGATTGTAGGCCCAAATAGACAAGCTTCCTGTCATTTCTCTAAGCTAGTGAAAGAGTGAAAAATATATATATATAAGTAAATTATTTATTCCTATTTATTATTTAATAAATAATTGCATCATTATATTATCTATTACATTATTTATTTATATAAATAAAATAGGTATCCTTGAAGTAAGGTACAGATCTTTAAAGATTCCAAGTGTATGGAAATTCTTAATTTCATCTCCTTTTTTCCCCACAAAGGTGATAGAACTTAAACACTTTGGGTCCCTGAAGCTAGAAAATTATTCCAAGGATTACCACCCTGGTTTTTACTTTCTCCTTCACTTTGGCCCCTAGAGATTTCCCTTACATTTGTGTGAAATCAAAATGCTTTTAACAAGGGGAAAGTGTGTGTGTGTGTGTGTGTGTGTGTGTACATGTGCGTGCATGCATCTGTGTTTTAAAGAAGGGAGTTTCTGTGGGCCTTTACTCACATGATATTGCTAGAAACAAAGTTATAAATTATTTTGTAAAGTTACTACCAGGGTTAGCTGTCTTTTCCTGTATCTACTCTCCCCACAAAGATGCATATCTGTGTGTCTGTCTCTCTGCCTCTGTCTCTCTTGTTTTTATCGGTAAGTCATTGCTTTCTCCACTAACTGGGTGATTTTTTTTCTTCTCTTGTCAAGGCCATTTATTTTTAAATTTTTAATTGATTTATTATTTTTTTTTACCTTAAGAAGTTAACACAAGGGCTTTCTACCAAGAGCCAGAACCTCCTAGCAGACCTTAGAGCTGACGGGAACCATAGGAGCCTTTCTCATGGTCTTCACTTTTCTGTGATTCCCAAAGGGAGTTGAGCACAGTCCCTAGAGGTGATCCACCCCCAGTTCCTAGAGGACAGTGACTATGCCCAAGTCAGAGCCATGTCAGTGAATAGCACATGGAGTACAAAGGAAATGCTTTTTTCAAATTCCCAGGTGTGTTAGAAGTCAAAGTTTAAGGCAGTTGTTGCAAAATATATTTTTATGTGATTACTTACTTTAAGTAATAAGTTGCTTCTTTCAGGACTATGCTATTCAGAAATTGAGCAAGTACAGAAGCCTTTGGGGAAATTAGTGAATTCTCCAAGTTTTGGCAAAGTGTGTAGTTTTGTTGCAATCTTTACTTTTACTATGTTAAACCTCAGGAAACTACTTTGTATGTGCTGAGCTCTTCTTCTGTCTGCCAAGAGAAAAGTCTCATGAGCGGAGCAGATGAATATCTACAAATTTATAACCCAGAGGTTAAAAAGCTCAGGGACTGTTATGTCTAAAGCTCATGTTTTAAATTTGAGAGATAAGTTATCAGTTTCTATAAAATAGGAGTATATTCAACATGGTCAAATTCTGATTTCTGTTTTCCTCCTCCATTTCTCCGTGAATTCTCCAGTCACTTCTTCCTGTATTAGGTAATGAGACACTTTGGTCAAAGTATTTCTGGAATCCTATTTTTGTAACCTTCTGTATTTCTTCATTATACCCATTAGCTTTTTGTCATTATTTACTTTACTCACTGCTAGATGTCTGTCCTCTAGTATCCAGTCTTTCCTCCCCCCGCTTCTTCTTCTAGTATGTGAACCCCTGAATTTAGCTTGTCATGTGGTCACATGACTGGAGACTGCATTTCTCCCCTCTTTGATAGTGAGGTGTGGCCAATGGGATGTGAGCGAAGGTAATGCAAATATCTTCTGGTTCATGATTGTAGAGAGGGTCCCAGACACAAAAAGTACCCAAAGGTCTTGCAAGAGACCACAGGAAAAAAGAAGAAAGGTTCATGAGCCACCAGGGAGGGAAAAGGGTTTCAGAGATCTTTTTATTTTACATTTACATACTACTTACTTTTACATAGTTTTACATAGCATTTCTTTTTATGGAATGCTGTATGAAAGAAGTTCTGTATATCTCATTTTCCATAAGTAGATGAATACAATATGGTGTGATGGGGTCTATAATACAAGTGTGAACTAATTGTGTAGGAGCAGAGAGGAAGGGAGCCTAGCCAAGAGAGGTGATACTAAGGAAGGTTTTCTGGGAAAAAATGAGCTCAGCCTCGCAAATTAAGTAAGTGTATCCAGGAGATTTATCCAAGCAATCAGTGGAGGGAACAGTACTCCAGGAAGATGGAACATCATAAGCAAAGTCATGGTGGCAGGAGAGAACATGGAGCATTCTGGGAACTGCAAGTAATTTATTGTGATGGGAATATAGGGTAAAAGTTGGGGAATGGGAAAAAATGGTGTAGGATGGGGGAGGGAGCTTTATATGCCATGCTAAGGTGTTTGAGATTATATGAAATTTATAAAGCTAGGAGGATTTTAAGCAAGGAAGTTATATAGCTGGGTTTACATTTTAGAATGACCAGTCTGGAAGCAGTATGCAGAATGTATTGAAGGGGCCCAAAGACTAAATAAAAATGTAAGATGCCTTTATAAAAGAAAAGGCTTACTTGATTAGATTCACAAAACAGAGAGCAAGGTGGCTATACTGATACATCAGTCTGCAGCATATTCCCCCAGACAAACAAGGGTGGAGAGGGCTTGACTTCTTTCTGCTATTGAATCAGAATTTACAAGTTTTTCCATCATTTTGGGTCTGTTTCTCCTAAAGCCAGTCTTTGTTTATTTGTTTGTTTTGTTTGCTGGATTTCTTAATAAACTGGAACAAAATATTTCAGTGTATTCATCTGTTTTAGTTGGGAAGACTTCTATTGGACCTTGCATGCCTCTCTCAAGGGTATTTGGAGTAGAATTGGGAAGGTCTTTACTGCCTATTTTAATCGACTATTTAACATGATTGATGCTAATTTTTGAGCCCTTACCCCAAGGTGATAGTCAAACATTTAATTCCAAGATTTCTCCTAGAAAGGTCAATCAAGTGTCTTATTTTGGTTTGGAAATAAATGTGAAGGTCGCTGTTCTGCATGTAGTGTGATAATTTTCTGAATATGTTTCCTTTAACAAAAAAGACTGAGGTTATGAAGGGTAGACACTTTTTTTAGGACATCACTTATGTTTCATGAACAGTGATATTGCTCTTATTTATTGTCAGAATTTTATAAAGAAGCAGAGAATTCTGTTAGATAGGTATAACCTAGATCTATAGCCAAATTACTTTCTGTGGTTAATATGAAAATCAATGAAGAGGGATGTAGGATATGCAGGATAAGCAATGGAAATGTGTTCAAGTTTGGTCACTAGTCAGGTCTGTTGTGAGAATATTCAGGGTAAACTCTACCTGTGATTCATTAATGGGAGAAGTACAAGGTGAGTCAACAAAGTTTTTAGTGCATGTTAGCTGGCATTAATGAAGAGACACCATTGGATTTTTTTTTTCCAGAAAAGAAAGTCCTTTGACTCAGAATTTTGAACATGGCTTTGGATTTTTACTGAACAGGTGCACTTAGGAGGAAATTAGGGTAAGTGATCGCCCCTCTGCTCTTCGCACATCCCAAAGAAGGTTGTCTTTATGTGGACAACCTAAGAATGCTTCCCCACCCCAAAATTGTTTTATGGTCACCAGAAAAGGAGGGACCTTGTGACATTTAGGTAAGGCAAACAAACTGGTGACATTTAACAGGGGCATGAAAGCTAGGCATGAAGTCACAAGTTGGCATTATAAAGGGGAAAATGATAATATATATTTGGAAAAGGTCATAGTATTTATCTAGTAAAACAAAAGGAACCTCGTTGTTGTCCAGCAAACAGAAGGGGTGTGTGCAATATTGAAGACTGCAGAGGGTTACAATATTTGTTCGAGGGAGTAAAACATTAGGGTCTTTTTCCCCTTCTTTGCCCACCTCCACCCAGCCCCAACTCCCCTTCCCTCTGGTCATCACCACACTGTGTCCATGGGTCATGCATATATGTTCCTTGGCTAATCCCTTTCCATTCTTTAATTTAGTACCTCCTCTCCCCTCCCCTCTGACAGCTCTCAGTCTGTTCCTTGTATCCATGTCTGTGTTTCTATTTTGTTCATCAGTTTATTTTGCTAATTAGAGGTCTTAGTTGACTATGTTCTGTTCTCTTGATTGTGGCAGCTGCTTTCCTCTTCTGAGGCTTCCAAGTCCTGAGGGGTTCCTGGAAAAGCTGATGCCAGTCCTTGGGAAGAATCTTGCAACCCAGGATGCCCCACTTTATCCTGGGATGGCCATCTTTAACTGCTGGGAGCCAGGTAAGCATGTTCCTCAGATGGCTAAGCGTCAGCTCTCACTGTGAACTATTCCTATCAGTAGTTTCCCTGGTAAATGGCATAGGGTTAAGGGAACAGGAGAGGGTGGGGAAAGAAAACTTTTCTTCAGCTTTTGTGTTTTTTCAAATAATTCTCTGTGATCATCTTAAGTGAGAAGGTTGCTTTTCTCATGTGGCTCAGGAGAGCATCAGCTGTATCCCCATTCTGGTCACAGAGGAAAGGACATTTTCAAACTAGACTCGTTTTTTCAGCTCATGGCCAACCTCCCTCCTCCCAACCACAAGTTTGGGCAAAATGAAGTCAGCAAAATTTATATTTGAGATGGGATTGCTGATTAAATGACACTTGGTAGTCCCCCTGGCCCCATGACTCCCCTTCTCCCTATCATAGAATAATATTTTGCCATCATGAGGGCTTTATCACAGTGTTTTGCAGTGAAAACCTGCTGGAGAGAAGATACAGACAGATATACTCACAATATACACATGCATATAGGCATATATCATTGAAGAATGAAAATGTATAAGAGTGCCAATGGTTGGACTCGTTGATGGTTGTATTCTGGGAAGTGGGTAACTTCTGACAAGTTTGAAATTTGGAACAGGGGTTGGGGCTGGGGACTTTTATTTCCTTCGGCCAGGCCAAGCAGGCCACTGGCCAGGCCTTTTGTGCCTCAGGGGCCCTGGACTTTGGATTGACTTTGTGCAACTTTTCTAAGTGCCCCTCTAGAGACAGTTAGACATGTCAGTGCACCAAGGATGGGGGTCATCCCAAAAGGACTGCTCCGTTGCCCTGCAGAGTCTTTCTTTTTCAGGATCGTGTGCCATTGGGCCACCAGGATGGTGCTGGCAGGCTGATTTCAGGTGACTCAAATTGTTGTTAGAGACAGACATTGGCAAAATAACATTTGCCAAGATCCCAAATGCCCTGGGAGTGGACCTGGCTGTAGACACAAATTTGGAAATAGTTTGTTATTAAAAGTCATGAAACTAGATGAGATCATCTGGGAGTGAGAGTAGATAGAAAAGGACTTTTACACCAAAAGTCCTTGGGGCTGTGGAGTTGGCATATCAGTATTCTTACCTCCCTGCATTGTATGCTTTCATAGAGATTTGCTCCAGCCATGATGGGAGGATCTGCCTTGCTTGATAGAGATTTTCCTACATGGATGGGCTGCAGTATAAAATGAGACCTTCGTAGCAAACGCAGGCAGGTACAGAACACCACCTTCGTGTGACTGCCTAGTAAGATGACTTCAAAGTTTACTTATTTTTCTTTCTCATTTACTGTGAGTGGACAGAACCAATGTAAAATGACTTATAGAAATAATTAGATAAATCTCATTAAGATATTACTACTAGGAAAAAGAGGAATGTTTTCTAGGGGAAAGAATTGACTGGTGAATGGGTATGTGTTAGGAAGCTAGGGTGGGGTTGTTTTTTTCAGCTTTTCCATTTAGTTCTACTTATTTTGGCCCATTCTATTTGTATGGTTTCCTGGAGCCTGGATTTATCATCTGCATGGGCCAAGACAATTGAATAGCCAATGCTTTACTTTTAGCTTTGTAGATATAGAACTGGCATTTTTATCTGAATTTTTTAAAAGTATTGAACAGTTCTCCCCTCTTTCTTCATTTGTCTGAAAATTTTGGTTTTGGTTATCACAACTATCAACAGTTGCCTGAATTCTTTCCTTGACCACTTACGTTAAGTAAACAGCTTCCCATCTTCTTGATTCCTAATAGGGGTTTGCACCAAGAGTCCTCATTTAAGATTTACTGATGTTCATGAAGGCCATGGTTTGGTATAGATTAAACACAGAATAGGAATTGAGAATAAGGATTTTCTTGAATTTACATCTGTAAAAGCCCAAAGCATTAAAAAAAATTATTCCCCATGAAGGCAGAGCCCCTTGAATTAAATAGGTCAGAAATATCTTTTTTGTAGCCAGTGGTTTTGTATGAGATGAAGCTAATTAGAACAGTTTTGGCTTTAAACTCTGTGAATTTGGTGCTCTGGAATAATGCTTGAGGAGGTTTCCATGTCAAATAATTCATTTGCTTCTCATGAAGTTACCCTTGGCTTCCCCTGCCTGTCATCCTCTAAGCTTTCCAAGATGACATCTTAGCATTAGTGGGACAGGGAGATTTACTGCATGTGAATGAATCCATGCAGAGCTGTCCGGGAAACATTAATCACTCCAGGACTCCCTTCACTGTCCAATGACTGGGTCACACACACAAAAGATCTACTGGGCCACTCTGAATGGGAATGCAGGCAGTAGAAGAGCATAATACAAGGCTCTTTTATGGGACAGGAGAGTAGAGGCTACTGCTGACAGTATTTTGGGTATGACCACAGGCACAGGGGAGGGCTTGCTACTCATTTGTCGCAGTCCAGAGGATTGTGTCCTTGGATAAAGCTGCTTGAAAATACGAGGGTATAGGAGGGAATGCACATGGAAAAAGAAAAGGTTTTGGGAGGATGGGACGAGCACATTGCACTGCAGTCCTTCAGAGATTCTTTTTTAGACCATAGATTTCCTGCTTTTTCAATATGGAAGTTGAACCCACCACTCTAGGTGGCTAGAGGCTGAGCTAGTCATTTGACCTTCTGGAAGCTGTGGGCTCTCCAGGTCTGATCCTGGTATATAAGGGTGACAAGGTGATCAGGTGTCCATCACCTAAGCAGTGATATTAAACAATTAAATTATATTTATATTATAACTCATCCGTGTTAGTGCATTGTTGGTGTGTGTGTGTGTGTGTGTGTAGGGATGATTGAATTACCAGTCTGCTTAGAACCTGCAGGAGCTCCTGGGGATATTCAATAACTGTGGGCCCTGAAAGGGGGTTGCATGTGTATTGTGGGTAGGGGATAGGGAAGAGGAGGCTACACTAGAAGGATAAAGTTTTCCTAATTTACAGATTTTCTAGGCTAGACCTCACCTTGGGGGTCAGTGCTTGCTGGACAAGAGAGAAAATTCCTGAGGCAAATAAGCCTGTGCTGTTAAAAACATTCCCTCCCTTGCCAAGTGCGTCTTTATTCATTTTTGGATTTTAATCTCATTGTAATTCTCCAACTAAATTCTTCTGAGTTCAGATATAAGGAAAGGAGAGGTAGGAAACATCCAAGAATGAGCTTGGGGAACAGTAGTTTTGCAACTTATTGAAAAGGGGACTTCTAGGGATGTCGCTCTGTTGAAATAAATCCAGCCCTTTTTTGCCTTTATGATAAACAGGATATTTTCCCAGTTGCTTTGAAGGCCTTTGGCTTCCCTTCCGTTAGCCCTTTAAAATGGGGGAAAGTTGTTAAGTTGTCTTTAATTCCTGATTAGTCCTGGAAATCATGGTGGACACTTCGCATGGAAAATGTGTAATTTCTGAGTGGAGATTGGGAACATAGACACTTTTTTTCAGCCAAATAATCACATCAAACCTGGCTCTAAGAAACCTGAAACATGAAAATGTAAAAACTGTTCCATTTCCTTTAGGGAATCTTTAGTCCTGAAAAGGACGCTTCTTCCTAGGTAAGTGATGTGCTGGATGGCAAGTTTATGGGCTGCGGATTACGATAGGCCTAGTCTGAATCCTGGCTGTACCAATTATGTCTGACATTACGTCTGGACCCTCTCAGCCTCGGCTTTATCATCTGTAGAATGAAAGTCATAATATACATTCTTAGCTGTGTCATTGTGAGGATTAAATGAGATCATGAGACCAAGAGAGTGACTGGGTAGCGAAGGGTTAGGAACACGGGTTCTTTCCTGACCCTATTCCTTGCAAGCTGGGAACCTTGGCCAAATCACCTAATCTTTTCCTGCCTTTCTTTCTCTCTGTAAAATGGTGACAATGGTACCTACCCTACAGGTTGCTGTCAGGAATAAATGAGATCATAGATGCAGAGCATTTAGAAACCAGACTCATAAGAAAAGTTTGCTGTTATTAAAATGGTTTTCACACAGGAGTGTTCGAAAGGGGATAGCTATTAGAATTATTATTAAATGCAGATAGGTTTGGCATCTCTTTTGCTCATTTGGGTTGCAATGCCTATTTCCCAAAGGCCTCCTTCAGCTCAGAATTTCCACCAGCTCAGTCATGGATTTTCTCCGACCTTTGTTCCAAATCACTGCATCTTGTGTTTGAATGACCTCATCTCTCCTGCAGGTGATTGGCAGTGGCTTCTGCCTTCCTTTCCAGGATCCTAGAGCAATTGTCCTTTCTACGTCCCACCTCTAAGCTTGTAAGCAATAAATGCGCCATTCACTCGTACACACATTGCTGAGCCTATTCCTCCCCATCCTGTCCATCCCTCCCTCTCTTCCTCCCTCTTTGTTCCCTTGTCATCTTTACAAGGCCTCTGCCTAATAAAGGGGCTTGAAAGGCAGCCCTGCCAGTATTTCCAGAGCTCTATTTTGCATGTAAAAGACAAAGATTACTTCCTACAGCACAATAATAAAATCTTCCACTCATTGATTGTAAGTGATTTGTGGTCCTTAAGTGACAACCATATATTTTGGCACTTTAATCTGTCACTTCTTCAACCGCTCTGTTCCCTGGGCTATTACCTTTAGTTTATTAAGACTATGTAGGAGATTAGTGAGAAACGATGGAGCCTTTCTTCCTGGAGTCAACACCACCCACAAGTGTAAAAGGACTATTTTAGCAAGGCAAGGGCATGGCCCACACTTTTCTCTCTTCCAGAGTGTAGAAATTCCAGTCCTTCAGAAAGAAAACTCCATGGTGCTAGGGAGTTAGTGCAGAAGATAACACTGGGTAAAATGTACTTTGGAAATTGTGAGGGTGGGTGTCTTCTCATTTCTTATATTTATTTTCAAAAACAATGGGGTAGAAAGTTGAGAAATGAAAATGTTCATGTGCAGAAAATGAGAACGACTGTATTCATAAAGCATAGGATGTTACTCATGGTGGGGGGTAGGTAAATTACTTAGTAGCTTTTAATGTTATTTTCCATTTGCTAAAATGAAGATAATATTTTCTTCACTTTTGAGAATTAAAGTTTTATATGAAAATATAAATTGTATTTTATCTTTTTAAAGTTTTATAATTTTAAACTGTAAAGTCCTATTTAAATGTAAGAAATTATTTTTCAGAGAGCTTTCTCATACTTAACATGTTTTGTTTTCTCTTATTTATTTACTCAACAGATATCTGTTGAATGTTGGCCATGTACAGGGGCTGTGCAAGACACAAGGGACACTGATGTGGCACTCCAAGAGCTCGTGGCTAACTGCATGTGTGTGTGTGAGAGGAAGACACACACACAGATACATAAAGAAGCACTTAAATACGGAGTATTGGGCTTCTCTCAATTATCTTATTTTATAGATGCGAAAACTTAAAGCACTACAGGATGGTGCTGAATTTGAGCAGATTTCCTGGATATTAGTATGCTCTTCTGAACTACCTTATATTTCCTCTTGAATTTGGGGCATGGTGAAGGCCCACAAGGACAATTGCTTGCTGGCTGTAGATCTGCATTGGTCAACAGGAAGAAAGGGGAACCAGAGTCCTCCAATAAATATATCCAAGAGGGCTCTCCAGTGTTTCCCAGGTAGAAAACAACTGGAAAGTCCTGAGCAACATTATATCCGGAGGGCTTTTCCAACATGATCAGTCTATGAAAATATTGTCAAGTCCCTGCCTGTCTCTAGGTACAGTGACTCTCTACTATGGTCATTCTGAAGGGTCAGGGAGTAATGCTTCTCTAGATATCTCTAAGGAAGCAGATCCTCTGGGGAAACAGAGTTGGATTCTAAGTTGTGGCCACATTGGTTTCTAGTAAAGCTGGAATTCATCCCATACAATTATCTTTATATAATTGTGTGTGTGTACTGTAGCTTTTTCACCTATAAAATTGGCTCAACTCCAACTTTCATTATCTCATCCTGAAAACTAATTTTAAAACTAAGCCATTCATTTATGTTCATAATTGTACCTTGATAGAATTCTTTACTTAAAACATTTAATTCCCTGACTGGTGTGGCTCAGCTGGTTGGGAGTTGTCCCACAAAGCAAAGCAAAAAGTTGCTGATTCAATTTCCAGTCAGGACACATGCCTGGGTTGCTGGTTTGGTCCTCAGTTGGTGTGTGTACAAGAGGCAACTGATTAATCTTTCTCTCCCTTTCTTTCTCTCTCCCTTCCCCTCACTGTAAAAATAAAGCCTTAAAAAAAAAAACACATTTAGCTATCACCATAGGACACATTAGAAATGTTGAAACCAATCTAAACTGATTTCTCCCATTTATTGTTTAACAATGTCACAAAAAATAACTGTGAATATAAAGAAAAAAACATAACAAAAGCATGTGATCAACTCAGGTTTATCAAGAGCAGCCTGCCTCCTTGTTCATCCCAGATGAAATTATAATCATTTAGTCTTAAGTAGGAAGAGAGGTGAAACCTTGTGTTTAGGGCTTAAATCAGGAATGGAATGTTGGGAGTCCAGAGTAAAAGCAGTCTTCAGATTTTCAAATGACACTTAACATTTGCGAATAGTAAAATGCCAAGTTAGATTAAGTGGCAGATCTTCTGTGGATTACATTCTCAGATAGGGATTCCCATTTTTGCATGCTTCTGACATTGACATTTGAGCTTCTATAGATCTCATCTTAGCCTCACTGACTCTTAGAAAGAACTTATGGCCCTTTGCAGGGAAGCTTGCTGGGATATGGATGGCAACTCCCAAAATCTGCGTAATTTAAGCTTGAAGCTATTGCTGGTCTGACCTCATCAGCTGTGTTGGTTATTTTTTGTTGACTTTATTTTGGCTTCATTTCTGTATCACAGGGGTATGGAAACTTGCACACTACATTCCTCTGATTTCTTTGCCCATGGTTTTTAGTTAGTTCTACCAATGGAAGGCACAGAAGGTGAACAGAAGACAGAAAGACAGGAAGGGAGATTTTCCCCCTGCCCCCAGCATGCTGTCTGCCATTGGCATTGACAATGGCAATAGAATCTGAATTTCTGGGTTGCTACTCAGGCAATTTGGGCAGAAGCAATAATGGCAGCTGCCCTAGCAGCGCCAGCGTTAGAGTGCCCATGGGCTCTGGCTCCAGAGCTGGCAGCCATCATAGAAACCAACCGTGGGCCCCCTGGGCTTCTACAGCATTGAGGAGGTAAGGTTCCGACTTCCTGAAAAAGTGGCAGCAGCCACAACGTTAGCTCTTTCTCTCTTCTAGCAAGCAAGACCCTGGGTATTATTACCCTTTTTCCATTTGTCTTCTGACCTGTGGGTTGTAGACGGTTTTTACAGTTCCTAATCATTGGATAGCATTACCTTTCCCATTTATACCCTTCTATTTCTTTAAACTCTTTGGTAATCAAGTCCCATATCAAATGCCATCTGTTTGAAATCTAGGGTGGCTCCTATTTTCCTGACTGAGCACTGAACTCATATAGCCTCTCAGACTTGCGATTACTAGGTTTATGCTTTTTCCCTTTCTGTTCTCACTCTTATGAGATTTCCTACTCAAGTCTTTTCAAGTGATTTGCTTGTCTGTTCTTGAACCCTGCCCTTCCTACCTGGCTATTAGTCATGACATTTTGCTGCTTATCTTGCCCTACTTGGAGACTTGGAGGCTTCCTGGGTATGTTGCATAGTTTAGATTTCTGCTGAGAGTTCTTCCAAATTGCTTTGCCTTTTATTTTCTTTTCCTTTCTTTCCTTCCTTCCTTCTCTTCACAAGTTTCTGATAATATTTGATTCATCATTGTGTCTCATGTGTTTGCATCCCTTACTTAGAACAAAGGATTTCCAGACATTTTCCTTCATTTTATGTGTCAGATTTGAGGACCAAGTGTAACTCACTCTACATTTTTTTAGTCACTGGCAGGGTGAGTAGAGAATAACAGGTAAGTTCTAAAGTGAGCTAGAGAAACGTAACAATTTTAGGGAGGAAAATCAACAGAAAATAATAATGTTTATTAAATTTCCATTATAAAAGCCATGTATTTTTTAAGTAGGAGACAGAAAACATGGAAATAATTTTTTTTAAATCACTTAGAGACAACGGATTTTTTTCTCATTCCTTTTTCTGGTTTTGTGTATGTATGTGTGTATTTTATATAATTGTTATAATAAACTTTGTGTATTGCTTTTTCATTCAGAATTATTTATATGCTTGCATACTTTAAGTGAAAGGATAGCTTACCATTGAGATTTTTGTTAATGGTTCTTTTAAAAAATTATTTTCTTTTTATTGAACATTGCTTTTTATATGCTATCCTCCACTGTTATTCTTATAACAAACATATTTGGCTATAAAGATATTTCTATATTTTTTCTTTAGTTTGGCTTCCAAGATGTGAATTGCTGGCTAAAACATAAAACACTATAATCCAACAAATGAAACTTGGAAAACAGAATGTGATTCGTTCCTTTAAGTCAGTCCAACATGAGGCTATGGTAAAACACACTGATTAGTGTATCTAGAGCCAGACTCCCTGTGTTCGCATCCTGGGTCCACCCCTCTCTGTGACTTTGAGTAAGTTATTAATCTCTTTGTTCCTCAGTTTTCTTTTCTGTAAAACCTTTGTAAAGTTGTTCTGAGGTTTAAATGAGAAAATTTCCATAAAGTGCTTAGAATGGTGCCTGGCATGTAGTAAACACTATATAAATATCAGCCACTGCTATTATTATTAATATCAAACAGGAATTGTAAACAAGGAGTTATCCTCCAGTCATGACTTTCTCAGAGTGACTGGTTCTGGTAGATAAAATCCCCGAAGGGCACAGTGGAGCTGTGGAAAGTTTAGCAGGCACTGTTAAGTAACAAGGGATGGAGATAGTTTAGATGGTCAAGATGGTTAGATAGAATCATAATATTTTATATTTGTGGAGGGTTTTACAGTTTATAAATTCTTTTGATGTTATTACTCCAACCCTTCACATTGTCCCTATGAGGTATAGGTCATATATGATCTATTTGACAGATAAAAAAAGAGAAGCTGAGAGCCATGAAATGGTGACTGAACAAGGGTCCACACTAAGTAACCCAGTTCTTGACATCTAGTCTCCTCCTTTTCATTATAGATACCATGAATATAAATGTATTTATATCAATTCTGGGATAGTTAAATACAAAACAGAGGTAATTTAGGATAAATAATAGGAACTTTTTCTATGTGTTTATTTATAAAAGTAGAAGATGCTGAATTTATAAATTAGTTCTCCAAAGGATATTTTCCTGAGGAGATTCCATAAATAACATTGTTTCACATCAAAACGCTTCAAGGGCAAATTTAATTCTCTCTAAATCCTTCATCTGACAGCTGTACATGATGTCAGGTCTACCACAATTTCTTACAGCAAAAGTTAGTGCTCCCCACCCTCACCCAGTTATGAAGGATTGTACATTCCTGACGTATTTTATGTTAAATTAGACACAAACAAAGAGCTCTTATTAATTGCTAAAACTTTGAAACTAAGCTTCTTTATACTTTTTTGAGAGAATCAGCAGAAGGAAAACTATATTAGTAATTTAAGTAATTAATTTGTTCCATCAATGAATTCATGGAGTATGTTCTGGAAGGTGAGGCATGGAGTCTCTTATGAGTGAAGTAAAGGTGCTTAGTGATGAAATTTTCTGGGCAGTGACCCAGTGCATCCTTCCAGATTATGAAGAGCAGAGCCTGTTGTGGGTAACACTGCGGCGATTCTATGCCTGACTTTGTCTTTATGGAAGAACTTGGAAAATCAGATTTGGGGAGGTAGACATAAAGTTTTCATTTGGTTTCATTTTACTGAAACCAACTTAATTCTGATGTGACCTTTCCAGTGCTGAAATGCCGCTCCCCTGCATGGCCTCCGAGTGGCACATTGTCCATCTGTGTTACATTAGAAGGAGAGACCAACATTTTTTGGCTTCATGTTCATGGTGGCTTAATTTTCAACAGAAAGGGAAGATTTAAACAAAAGATTTCTTGTAAGGAGAGCTATTTTTCTTTATTGTTAGATATTATAAAAATACAAGCTTTCTCTCCAGTTGATATCATTGTATACCATGCTTAACAAAAAGAAAGCAGAATAGAAAACCTAAATAACACTATATCTATTAAAGAAATTGAATTTGTAATGAAAAAACCTTCCTGCAGAGAAAAGAAGACATGAATTGACAAATTAACATTTTGCTTTCAGAAACTGGTTTGTATATTTTGGCAGTTAAATCAAATTCTGCTCAACTTTGGAGCAAAATGAAGGTCCTTGTAGTGGTGGCTAACTGGAGGTGTAGACACTTAACTGAATGAGGAACACTGACTTCACAGAGGGAGCCCCTCCAGACAGCTTTCAGAAGGCTAAAATGGTCAAGTAAAGTGTTCTTTATCTTTCTTTCTTTCCTTCTTTCTTTCTTTCTTTCTTTCCTTCTTTCTTTCTTTCTTTCTTTCTTTCTTTCTTTCTTTCTTTCTTTCTTTCTTTCTTTCTTTCTTTCTTTCTTTCTTTCTTTCTTTCTTTCTTTCTTTCTTTCTTTCTTTCTCTTTCTTTCTTTCTTTCTTTCTTTCTTTCTTTCTTTCTTTCTTTCTTTCTTTCTTTCTTTCTTTCTTTCTTTCTTTCTCTTCCTTTCTTTCTTTCTCTTCCTTTCTTCCTTTCTTTCTTTCTTTCTCTCTTCCTCCCTTCCTTCCTCCCTCCCTCCTTCCCTCCCTCCCTCCCTTCCTTCCTCCCTCTCTCCTTTCCTCCCTCCCTTCCTTCCTCCTCTTTCTTTTCTTTTCCTCTTTCTTTCTTTCTTTCTTTCTTTCTTTCTTTCTTTCTTTCTTTCTTTCTTTCTTTCTTTCTTTCCTGAACTGAATTGGTCACTTTAGTATGCATAGATAAAGATCACATATTCTCAGGAAAAACTGTGAAACATAAAGAAAAGGTGACTGCAAAATTGATGTCTTGAACTGTGTCTGAGCCTGTGAATTCTGACCTTCGAAGCACATGAGGCTTATGAAGAGCTGGGTTCACGTGGACTGACTGACTTCAGAAGAGCAGTTTCTACAGCCCAACTTCAGTTTTAACTCCACCCTGAAGATGTTCACATTTATAGTCCATTTTTCAGTCTTCCTCTCATGATTTGTCTTCTTGCTGCATATTTTTTATGTAGCTCTCAAAACAGACCTTAAAATCAAGATGTCTAAAACTAAACTTTTCATTTTCTCCTACATCTTTTTCTCTTCTTGTAATAGCATCTTCATTCTTCCAATAGTCCAAGTTGGAAATACAGGAATTGTCCTAGTCATCTCCTTCTTAGGCAACTTCCAGCCGGGTGTTAGAATGTACTAGTGTCTGCAGACCCTTGATATTTGCTGGAGATAGATTCTTAAGACTTCCAGAACCTGTAAATAGTTTTATAAATATATTCATATATTTCATAAAAAGCAGCAAAATTTAACTTTATGCTATTAAAGACAATTAAAGAAAATAAAAAGCTGTACCAATGGCAAATGATAGGCAATCAGCTAGTCTCATACACTGACTAAACAACTCCTCCTTCCAAAATAATGTGCTAAGTTACCAATTTAGCAAAATGCTGCAGTACAGGGAACCCTTGCAGATTTAACTTTCTGGGCTTGGCTAAATACTATGGTCCTAAAGCTTCATGAAGTTTATTAATTTTGCTGGGCCACTGGGAGAAAAACATTTCATAAAATCATTCCAGCCAAGAATTGTCCAACAAGGGAGCGATTAAACTTCAATGAAAGTGGAAAAATATGGTGTGAAGATATGCATATGAAACATACAACTCTTAATGGAATTAAAATGTGGGAAAAAGCCAGAAGCACATGCGAACATTTCTGTGAAGGGCCTAATAGAGTTGCTTCAGTTACTTCATTTATATCATAGTGCTTTTAAGGGAGAAATTATATACAAGAGGTGAATTGGGAATATGAGATTCTTGAATGTTTAGGGATGTATTCTCTGTGAGTGACAAGGGTCTGTGGCACTATATGTCATGAATGTTTATTTACAAATATTAACATCTATGATATTTGAAAATAAATGTGTGTATATATCAATATATACATTATATACATACAGAGTGGGGCAAAACTAATTTTACAGTTGTGAGTATGTGAAACACAGAGTTTATTTTTGTATTATTTATTATTATATTATTTTCCATAAGAACTGTAAACCTACTTTAGCTCCATCCTATATATATGTGTGTATGTAAACACACACACAAATGTACACATATACATATATCAGTTAATGTGAATTTCCTTGATTTTTGTGTACTCTTGCTGTATTGTTGATGAAAATTCTTTGTCCTGCAACCTAGCACTTCTGATATGTATCAGTCCTAACATAAAACAACTGAATTAATCCCTAGCCCCTCATCTAGGCTTCCAAAAATTGTAACTGTTTATTTTCTTTGTTAGAAATTGAATTAAGCCCACCAGTATATTTCATAAAGATCAGCAGATGGTAATTGCTTTCCAGCTGAGTTGGGTTGGGTTTGAACCAATGACCTATGTGGTGAAAGCTATTTTTTTTTCTTTTTCCAGTCTCTTGATTCATCCATCTGCCTGCTTAAAATCTCAAAGTTGAAAAACTGTCTTAAAAATACTTCTGTGGTTTGTCCTGATCATCAAATTGTGTGTCCAAATATAAAATTGATTTAGAAGGCAACTTTGCTAAAAGTATCTTTTTACTCCTGATATTTTATAATATTTTTAAAAAACAAGCTTTAGGGTAGGACTCAAGAAGCTGGCAAGATTGACTTTACTAATGTTATGAAAAGTGCTTTTTACTTGGTAGGAGGGATAAGGTTCTTTTAGCCTACGTATTTTATCCAAGGGCTGTTCTCCATAAACAATTAAAAATTTTTTTGCGCAGGAAGCCAAGCTTCCCAAATGAAGCATAGGTAGCTCTAAACAATAAAATTTACTGAGAATTTCAGGTCACTGTGAAATCTTAATCTTAATGTTAAAAATGGAAGTGAGGAAACTAGAGTGATGGTGGTCTTTAAGTGTTTTCCCTTTGGTCTGAGCATTTCCCATGGGAAAAAAGAAAAACAAACACACGAAGACTTATTTTCTATGGCTTGTCAATATGGATATCAGAAGCTTGATTGATTTTTGTAGGGATCAATGAGGTCATGTGTAAAAGGTTGATGGATTTCTAGACCTTGTTGCTTTAAACGTTATGTAAACCAGCCCATATCCTTCCTCAGAAGCTTAGGCTGGTTACAATTCAAGACCTCTGTAATTAATTTATGACCCAACACTCTTTCTGGTGGAAAATTGTGTTCTTCTGTTTCTCAGTGGGGAAGCACTCTGGAATGACTCACTTGGGTAGGTATGCTGAACAGTAAGTTCTCCCCAATCTTGTCTGCTCTTTACTTGCTGTTATCAATGCTTATTTGTAGCATTAATTTCAGCAGTATTTCCGTTAGGTCAGCTTTTCATCCAATTAGAGTCTTTCTTGAGTCTTCTTTCTTCCCTTCTACTCTCCAGGACTCATTCCCTTCCACTGGCCCTGCTATCCAATCCATCAGAAGTTCTATAGAGTTTATCTCCAGCCGAGATTCTGAATAGTTAACTTACCCCTATTTCTACTATCATCACCTTTGTTCAGACCTGGATCACTGTTGTAGCTTTCTAGCTGGATTCTCTGCTTCCACTCTTATTCCCTGCAATCTATTGTCCATACAACATTAGTCATCTTTTAAAAAAATGTACATCAAATTATGGTTCTCTTATGTTTCCCATCCCACTTGGCTGAAAATTCAAATTCCTTAACCCTGAATAATTTATAGCCTATTTCACCTTGTGTCCTTTTCCTCTTGGATCACTGAGTTCCAGCCACTCTGGTCTTTCTTTTTTTGACTCCTCAAAAACACCAGACTTAAACCTAGACATGTAGACTTGGCTTTCTCTCTGCTAGGAAATGTCCTTCTGCTTCTACCATCTCCTCTCCAGATATTGCTTAGCTAGCCCCATTCAGTATTTGTGTCAAATGATGTCTCCAAAAGTCTTTCTCTGACCACCCAATCTAAAGTAACCATCAACTTACTCTCAGAGAAATAATTCTATTTTGATTCATTGCATAACAATTAGCACCATGTGATACATTCCCCACACCCTCTCTGTAGCTTAGCTAGCATGAGTCTATTTATTGTTTTTCTTCCTCCACTGGAATGGATTGTAAACTCCAGGAGAATATGAGTCTGTTTGTAAGCCTCAGTGGCAAGAACTATGAGGTTGGCACATAGTAGGAGCTCAATAAAATTTTGTTGACTAAAAGAATAAATTTGTAGCATCTAGGCTACCCATTAGTCATCAGGGCTAGAAAAAAATAACTTCACTCTTTTGCCAGAAACAAAAACTAATATCTTAAGAAGATTGTCTTCCCTTTCTCAGCATTCATGTTCCAATCTTTCCACATGTGGAATATTTTTATATGGCCATAATAACTGTGTGCACAAGTCTTTGTTCTGCATAAACAGACTCATGTTGTTTCATAGTTTTTCTATTTTGTTTGTAATGGTCACATAATGTTCCATTGGTTATGTGCCATAATCAAATGTCCAGTAACAAGAATGGTTGGATTATTTCCAGTTTTTTGCTAACATAATGGCTAAGAATGTTATTGTACTAATAACTTTCTTTTCAATTATTTTTTTGGAAAAATTTCAAGTCATAGAAATAATAGGCCAAGGCTATGATCAGTTTACGTATATGTATGTGTGTGTAGACATGCATGTGTATGTACATACATGTGTTTATGCATATTTCTAACTTCTCTTCCGAAAGGATTATGCAAATCTTCAGTACTATAAGTCATGTATAAATACCATGATTTCTTCTGAAATTTGCCTGGATTAAGTTTCTTCTTTTGTAAATTTTGGCTAATTTAACTGTTTTATTATTGTTTTCATTTTTGGTTTTATTTCTTAATTACAAGTTGTAAGATTGACTCCGTTTCCACATGTTTGCTTCTTATTTGTGTTTTCCTTTGTGTGAATTCACTGTTCATGCCTCTTGCTCATTTCTTAATAGAGGCCTTCATGTTTCATATTTATATTAACCCTTTTTTGAACTTGATTTTGCCATATTGGTCAGTTTCTGTCTTTTCCCCAAGTTTGTTTATTTTTACCGCAGTGCCTTTTGCAATCCTGTTTTGTTTGACGTAAGTGGTGTAAATTTCACCCCCCCTTTAAAGTTCTTTTCATGCACAAAGTCCCAGAAAATGAAGCCTTTTCTCACTTTATTTTCCTGACTTAACAGTAAAAATTTCCTGATAATGACGCAAATTTCAGGAGAGGTATTTATCCATGTAAAAGCCTCTTTTCTACTTGTATATCTTGTTTATATTCTGTCATTTATACTTCTACAAAGAGCACAGAGGAGGAGAACTGCAAAGATCTTACCTGGGGCATTTTAGCAAATGGAAGGAGTCCAGTCAGGAGAAACAAGTGGAAGATCCCTAGGTTCGTGAAGCCTGCGGTCACCTGTTCTAGCCCTCTCATTGAACAGCTGAGGAGTAAGAAACCCAGAGAAGTAAAGTGAGTTAATATAGATCATATAATTAGTGAAAAGGGCAGGAATAACAAGTATCCTGTGAGAAGGGCAGAAATGCATTCTAACATCTACATAAGAGTTTTTTTTTTTTTAACACCACAGTACATTGTTTTCCATTTTAAAACAATTCATTTTACAATAAAGAATGTATAGTTAATGGAACACAATTTAGAACCCATTAATATCTCTTTGTTTAAAATGTTCCAGCTATGAATTCCAGGAAGAGCTTAAGGCCATATATCAGGCCAAGTTATTAATGTGTGCTGAGGATCCCTAGGGTCACTTGACCTTCATTATTGTACCTCATGAGACAGATAAAGCTGCTACTAATGGCTGTAAAACACAAGTAGCCATGCACTATTGCTTAAGAATTTATAATCATAAAAGAAGGTGAGTCTTCAATAAATTTTAATTGTGAATAATAATTTGCCAGCTTTTTACAAGTTGGAGAACACCCTGATACAACTGGGTGAGAATTTAGAGAATCGTCATTTATTTCATAGGATTGTAGACATTTGGAGCAAATGATTGTTACTAAGAGAGTTTGAGCTGCTGGAATTTCTTTTTCAAAATTCAGTGAGTGGACTTTACATTTTTTAATTGTAATTTGCTTCCTCTCATCATTCTAATATAGATTAATCAGGTATATTATAGATCAACCAGATAAAAGAAGTAAAAAAATATGAGAGTGTTTAAGTTTTTGAGAGAGCTTTCAGTAAGATCTAGTATCTATCTATCTATCTTCTATCTATCTATCTATCTATCATCTATATTTGGTTTCTGATGCCAATGTTGGGGATTTTTCTCCTTGAAATCAAAATTAAATTCATAAAGAAAAAAGAACTAGTTTTTAATAGATTTGCTGATGTCTTTCAGTCTTTCTTTCTGGATACCCGTTAGGATTTGAGGTAGTCTAAGAAGCTTGAAAGAAAGGAAGTAGTAGGCCAGGACACAGTCCCTCATTCTGCTTACTATCTAACCTTGTACAAGTTTTCTCATCAATTAAGTAAGGCATGAATGCTGACATTGTGGGGTTCTCTGAACCACAGGAAGACCCAGCTTATCCCACACATGTAGATGCTCAAGGCCTGGACCCCAAACATCTGAGTGATCTGATTCTGAATCCTGGGGTGTAGTAACCAATTTATGGCTGGCTTCATCCTTTTCTGGGTCTCATAGGAAGTGAGGGTATTCTGACTCCATCGGTCTTTTGGAGAATGGTGTTCTCTATATCTCAGTTTTTTGGTTCTTGAGATTCAAAGTACTAGAAGCTATCATTGTCTTTCTCTCTGTGGTATCCCCAAGAATAAATACATTTTCTTCCATGGCTTAATAATTGAGTGACATGATGAAGATGAAAATATAAGTTGAGCATGGTTTTCTTCCCCAGGGTTACTGATTAGAGTTTTATGTTATCCTCAAAGGCAAAGCAAAATTTAAGGGAAGAACAGGCTGGTTTTGAAAAAAAATTGTGATTTTGAACTTTTATTGTTTTTCCATAGCCAATATTCCTCAATGTTTTAGCTTCTTCCTTTCTTTGGGTTTGGTTTACTAGACAAAGATAATAATAGTACCTAACATCTTGACTGTAAGAGACCTTGACATGTGAATATATGGTCAGTATATCGCCTTATTTAACTTTAATTACCTCCTTGGTCCCCTACTCCTTGTATCCAGACTTCATATTGTTTGAAGAACTTGAGCAGCCATCACTGATATCTGGAGAAAAGAGGATGTTTCTTGGCATATTTTCAGCAGCTAATTACAACAGGTTTTGATTTTAGTCTAGGAAAAGCACTAGAAACTTACTTTACAACTTTTATTTGAGGTTGTGTATGTGGAGACTGCAGCTTTGTTTGAGAGTAGATGTTACTGCACAAAAACACTGTGCAGCTGTTGAAGATATTCTGTATTTAGGTTTTATGCAGGACTGAATAAAAAAGGGTCTTCGTTTAAGCTACCTGTGTCTTCCTATCTACAGCTGGCATATACACTGTAACAGTGGCAGTCCCAATAAAGTCAAACATGTCTTGGGTATGAGGCAAGGCAAGCGATTGAAAGAAGAGAATATGGGTTGTTGGTGAGGTAAATGTTAGCACCCCAGGACCAGAGTTAATCAGAAAGACTGTACTAGCCTTGTAGAGCTATCATAACAAAATGTTACAGACTGGGTAGCTTAAACAACAGACATTTAATTCCTCAGAGTTCTGGAGACTGGAAGTTCAAGATCAAGATGCTGGCATGGTTGATTTCCGGCTGCAAACAGAAAGAAGCCTTTTTACTGTGTCCTCAAGTGACCTTTTTCTGTGCACACACACACTCTTGGCAACTCTCTTTTTGTAAGGACACTAATCCTATTGGATTAGAGTTAAATGACCTCATTTAACTTTAATTACCTCCTTAAAAGGTCTATCCCCAAATATAATCACATTGGAGATTACAGCTTCAAACATACAGATTTTTGAGAAGACACATGTGATCCATAACAGCCAACATTCCCTCACAGTTTTATCAATTGTTGCAATTGTTTTGACAATCAGTTATAACCTGGTTCAGGAGTAACAGCTAGATGTGCCAAGCCTGGAGGATAATCTTTCCCAGGTCGGCAACTGATGCCAGGTAGCCTCAGTATGTTTCAGGGATATCTTTGGACTAGAGAATTCTGTTTGAATTAAGAATCCTACTAATTTTCTGACACCTACAAGTCAGCAAGAAGACTGTAAACCTTATCAAGTAACTGGCTCGGTAGAGGTGAGCGTTCCAGAGTACCTACTCTGAGTGAGATACGTCATTCATGCAGTTCATCGTGTTGCTTCTCTCTTATATGTCCTAGGTCAGGACATATGTCAATTACAAATGAGACTTTTTCATTGAGACTAAGCTCTGTGGGTGACTGATCATCTCACTGAGGGTTGACTTAAGATTTAGTAGCTCATTTTCGAAATAGATGATAGGAAATTAATGTCTGCTTTAAAATATGTGGCAGCTAATTTATATAAATCATTATAGCCCACTGAACATATATGTCAAGGTCTCCTACAGTCAAGATGTTAGATGCTACTAATCAGGCTTTTGATATTTGAGAGATGAAGGCAGTCAATCTGTGTTTGATGATGGTTACTTCAAACATAAGGCAAGGCTTTTGTGTTTTTCATTCAGATTTTCATGAAATAAGGTTATAAAAATGCCTCCTTTTCAAATAATAAAGCCCTGTGCATATACAGTGGTGAGCAAAAGTAGGTTTACAATTTGAGTACATGAAACAGAGAGCTTATTCTTGTATTATTATTTATTAATTATTGTATTATTTATTTATTATTATTAACCTACTTTTGCCCACCCTTGTATGTATAGCACATTTCTTTAATGACCTTTTAAAGCAAGCCTATTTCTGGAAGTTCAATATTTTCTTAGGAAAACATTTTCAGAAAAAAAAATCTTTGGTCAAGCATTTATTCTTTGATTTAACAAATATTTATTGAGTGCCTGCTATTTGTCCGGCACTGTCCCTACTGCTGACAAGATCAGATAGGCAAGTTGCTCATTCGTGGAGAATGCTTAAGGCGCCAGCCATGTACCGATCAGGGCCAAAGCATGGCAGACAAAGAGGCCTGCATGTGAGAGGTCACCACAGCTGAAACAAGTGTGGTGTGTTTAAAGAACTGAAGGAAGGCTGTTATTTCTGGAGCACAGAGGGTGATAAAAGACAGTTGTATAAAATGAGAAGTTTAGCAATATAGCTAGAAACCAGTTTTGTAGGACTTTGGAAAAGAGGTGAGTTCAGATTTTGTTCTGCTGTGAGAAAACACTTGAGGTTTTTGACATACCACTTTGTCTGCTGTGAGGAGAATGGATTGGAGGGGGGCAAAAGTGAAAACTGAGACGTGTAGAAGGTTATGGCAGGAGTCCCAAATGGAGATGACAACGGTTTAGACTGGGGTGGCGGTGTTGAAGATTGAAAGAAGGTCATGGATTTGGGTTACATTTGGACTACATTTGGGTGGAAGGTGGCATCTTTAACTAAACTGGAGAAGTCAGAAAGAGGCGCAGATTTTGGGAGAGAAGATGGAGGGAGTGCAAATCAGGATTTATGTTTCCCTTTATAGAAGACATTTCTATAATCTGCCTAAAAGTTTGACATTTTAAAAAATTTTGATGTTTTATTTTTAAAAATGATTGCTACTTATCAATACTCTTGATTTTAAAAATATTAAAGTATATTTGCTATTCTTGGTTATTTTATCCTTCCTGAAAATTTTAAGTTTATTTTACGCAATTAAGCCTTGTCCGCTAACCCCTCTGCTAACAGAAAAGGACAAACAACCTTAATTAAAAATCCAGTTAGAATAGCACTGAATTTATTTATTAATTTTGGGAAATTTAATCTTTTTAGTATGTTATCTTCCCATTCATGAACATATTGTATTTTTACAGATATTCATAAAATTTTATAATTTTCTTCAGGTAGTTTTTGTGCTCCTCTTATTAAATTTATTCCTAAGTATTTTTAATACTTGTTGCTATTTTGAATGTTTCCTGAATGCCATTTTTCTTTCTTTAGGTGATTTAAACAGAAAAAAATCCTATCACTTTTAAAGTATTTTTATTATATTTCACACCCTACCAAATATCTTATTAATGTTATTGGATTTTTCTATGAGTATCTCGGGTTTCCTAGTCATTCAATTATATCAACAACAACAAAAAAGATTTTTATCTTCTGTTCTACTGCTTATACTATTGCTTAAATTTTGTTATTTATTAGAAATTTTGAAATAATGCTATATAATAATGATGATAGAGGATTTTAATTGAAATTATTTTAGTGATTTACTAGTAGAGATAATGTTTTGAGCAAATGTCTTGATTTTTATACATTTTATTTTACTGAAGATTTTTATAAGGAATGGTTGTTTGACTTTATCAAATACAGTTTCAGTATTTATTGATATACTGTGTTTTCATTTTGCTGTAAAATAGATTATGTTGATAGAATACCCTGCTTTCCTGAAATAAACATTTCTTGGTCACAGTGTGTTAATCTGTTAACATACTGCTAAATCCTATTTGTTAATATTTTATTAAGCATTTATATATAACAGAAGACAAATTGGACAAATGTGACTAAGGACAAATGAAAATCAATAAAGACAAAGAAATTTTATATTTAAAAATTTGAAATATGGTTTAAAACTGTATTAAACATGTGAAAGAATCTGACATAATATATATTATCACAAATATAACCTTTGAACATTGATAAATATTGATTGTATAACTGGTTAGAAATTCTAAAAACGTAAGTATTTTACAGGCTACATTTTTACTTCATAAGCTGATAAAATTAACATGAATAATTAAACATGACAAAAAATTATCTACTTGGAAAACAGAAAACATACTATCAGATAACCCTTTAATTTTTAAAAAGATTTTATTCATTTATTTTTAGAGAGAGGGGAAAGGAGGGAAAAAGAGAGGGAGAGAAATATCGATGTGCGAGAGAAACATCAATCAGTTGCCTCTCTTTTGTGCCCCTACCGGGGACCAAACCAGCTACCCAGACTTGTGTCCTGACCTGGAATCGAACCATTGACATTTCATTTTGCAGGGGGACACCCAACCAACTGAGCCACACCAGTCAAAGTGCTTGAATTAATTTTTAAATCAAATTTATAAACTTCTAGAAAGCAAAATAAAATAAAATATACAAAAAAAATCTATGGGATCCAGTGAAAGATAAACTTGGAAAAAGTTTTATGTCTTTATAGCTTTCATTTTGAAAGAGACGAACATTTAAAAAGTATATTACACCCTAAGAAATTAAGAAAATAGCACAGATTTCCAGAATTTATACTTTGTTTTCTCTCTGTTTTCTAACGTTCATCTTTTTGTATTTTTGTGCCATGCCTTAAACTGTATTTTCCGTATGCACTTCCACATCACTGATATGGATCTTAAAAGTGACTAACTTCCCTTTCAATTCATCTACAGAATAATTTACAGACATTTTTCTTTATGTCTAGAAAATGTTTCCTTATGTTGTATTTGAACTTGCTTAGGTCAACATGAGAACATGAGGAGCTCTTTTAATTCTGTTTACCTTTGCTGTACTTCAGTCACTTCCCTGAGTGGGAATTCTATCCATTTTGATGGATTTTCTCTCTGCTTGGTGAGCCTCCAAGCAGTCTTCTGACTCAGAAGAGGAAGATATATCAGACATGGTAGTGGGCATAAATGAATTCTGTCTAGGCTGGCTTTTTTCTTTTTTTTCTTAGAACCCTCTCCTCCAATTTGACTTAAATTCATCTTGCATTAAAACTTTGTTTGTGATAACCGTGGTAAAAGTTACCAGTTAATTTTTTACCTATGATGGAGACCACAATGTCCAGGACATGTTAGAAATTAACTACAGATGCTGACAAAGAATATGGTATACACAAAAGGCACTTGAAAAAGATGGAAGATCAGTGCACCTTGGATAGTGCGTAAAATGTCATGGAAAATATAGAACTTGAGATGGCAGATATGAGCAAGGAAAGGAATTAAGTTGATAGATAGAGACAAATAGTATAATGGAGAATATTAATTCTAAGCTGAAGATGCTTTCTTGATCTGGAGGTCAAAGAAAATTTCTTTACAGTTTTGGTTAAACATTGTGAAATCAATATTTAACAATATTGGTAAGATGGATTGGAGCAAAGTGAGAATGAGATCATTTCTTAGGAGATGCAAGGAAGGACTCCAAATTGACCTTAAGCATGAAGCTTAATATCTCATGGATTTTGTTATTTGCATCTATTTTTTTCTATTGAGAAATACCTATTTAATCTTATTGAGAATGTTTTTTATAATCCAAGATGGCATGGGGAAGAATTCATAGCAAGTCACTGTGACTGTTAGTAGAGGGGATGGAAGTAGAAGTTGGAGCCAGCAGTAAGGATGGGGAATGAACCTTGTCTAGTGTGGATAAGGAAAAAAAGACCATTTTAAGAGGGATAAAAAAGAGCCAAAGGATGAGAATTCCAGAGGCTCTACTACAGGTTCTAGAAGTTCAGAAAGACCACTCATTTCCCCAGCCTTAGATGTGGTGCTAAAGTGATTCTTTGCCTGCCTGCTCCTCCTGTGAGTTTAGATTGTCATGAAAAGGGATAATCTCTCTGGGAAATAAATGCCCTTTCACAAGTTCCCCTCATAGAAAAAAAGAGAAAAGTATTCAAGTCATAAGGCATTAAGAAATCATCTTACTATTTATCTTAGAGAGGGAATGTTGATGGGTTCCTAATACATCTGTTGCAAAGTATTATGGATTTAAAGAATTGATTAAGAAAATTTTATACTGTTTAAATTGGGTAATTTATGAAATCTTCGATAAACCATTATAATAATGCTTGTGTTAGTGACTTTATAATAGGTAAAAAGTTGTATTAGATATTTTATTTTAAGTGGGTAATTTTGCAGGCTTGGGTACTGATATGGACGAATTTATCACTTTTTTTCATGAATTGTTTGTGCTTAGGGCATTAAGCAATCATTTTCTACTTTCAGGTCAAAAAGATATTCCATATTTTCTTTAATAAATTGTTACATTTTTTCCCATTTAGATCTTCAATCTACTTAAAATTTAACTTTGTATTTTGTGTGTAGTATGAAGTAGGGGTTTAATTTCATTTTTTTCCCCTAACACCTTTTTTTGCAACATCCACACCTTTCCTCAGTGATTCAGATCACTGTATTATATGGTACATCAACCATATAATACATTTGTCTGTATACATGAGTCCATTTTCTCAACTCTGTATTCTGTTCTATTCACTTGTTTGCTATCTTTGTGCCAATACCACATCATCCAAATTACTAGAGCTTTATAATATCTTAATATATGGTATAGTAAGACCCTTTTTGTTTTTTTATCATCAAAATTGTCTTGTCTGTTTAATTTGTAAACTGTTGTCATATCTTCTACTTTCTTCTTTTTTCTTGGAAATTAAGACAATCATTATATCATTATTGAAGCAAGCTGACCTAAGTTGTTTAAAACCACCACTCATCACTTTTTTAACCTGTTTAAGATTCCTTATCTGTAAATGAGAAAAATAAGAGTACCATCTTCATACAGTGGATGCCAATGCATTTAAAATTAATGTTTCTCAACCTTTTGAAACCTCAGTTCACTCATCTCTAATATATTAATACATTATTTATTAAGATTAAGTGAGCTAATATATCAGCATAGAACAATACTAGCACATAAAAAATACTACTTTTTTACAAAGTCATGAACTTTTTTTTTTTTTGAGTTATTGGGGTAGGAAAACTAAAGGCACATCCAGAGGTTGTGTATAGGTGACCATATTATGGTAAAGAATGTTGATGAAGAAAAGTGGAAAGAAAGAAATTAAAACGGAAAACTGAGTCAGATAAAAAAGATGTCTGATTTGGGGAAAAGAACAAACATGTAGTAAACCTTGGTCTTTGCTTACAGCTTTACATGCACTATTTGTTTATTCCTTTCCTCACTCTGGTGAGGTGATGATTATACCCATTTTACATATGACATCAAACAACTTACTGAAGTCATTCAGATAATGACTGTCCAAACCAGGTTGTAGGCTTGGGTCTGGTTCTAAAACCATTGTTCTTCTATATATATAAGGCTGAGGATTTTGGACTTTATCTTAAATATTTTTAAGAAAAGAAAAATGCAATGGAAAGAATATTTCAGAAAGATGGGTTTGGCAGTCTGTGTAGATTACCACATAAGGTGTGGCTGGAAGGTGACAGTTTGGCTGGGAGGGAGAAGGACCAGACTATTTCAGTCATGCAGAGGCAAAGGCTTAGACAGGTAATGGCAGGGGAGAGGCAAGAGAGGGACTGGATTCCTGTCAGACACTAGTCGTTTCATACCTTGTGTTGCTTAGCACTGGGCTAACATCGTATCACCTATGCAGTAAATGCCTTCGGCTTAAGCTTTTTATTTCAAGATTCCTTTCAAACTGGACTTTATTTAAAGTGTCCTTTAAAACTTTTCTTTTAAAATGTTAATCTATGGTTGATTATTTCAAAAAAAGGAAAACTATTAAACTAAACTATACTAAAATATTACTAAATATCAGCACTACTAAAATCTAAAAAATATTCACTTCAAGTAGTGTAAATCATAAGAAAATGAAAATTTGTGTATAATATAAAATATCTTTGATTACTAAAATATTTGAAGAGCATTTAAAGGTTCTTAGAATATTTAGGATTTATGTTGGTTTAGATGTTCCTATATTTACTAGTTGAATTAAAGAATAATAGTCAAATTCTTACAGGAAAGTGAATCCTTCCTTGATTTGTAGCTCACTTGGATGCATGTGGATTTGCAGATTTTTTGCCCATTAGAAAAGCAAAGGAAAATAAGTTGTTGTGACCTATTGTCACAGACTAAAGCAAGGCAAATCTCACTGAACTAATTTTCAATTTAAATAATAAACCTCACATGAAGCCCCTGCAGTTAATTGTAGATAATCAAAATTAACCTGAAACAAAACCAAAAATCAAAACAAAATCTAACACTTAATTAAAACATTGACACTAATAAAGCACTTAAGCTTTCAAAGACTTGTTTAGTGCATTTTATACTACTTTCACTAATTGTTAACGAACTGAGTCACTTTCTGAAATAGAATATTTTAATGTTCAAACTTATTAATGATTTTTATAAAAGAGAAAAAGCAGCTTCAAGAGAGACTGATGAAGGATATAGGAATGAGGAGGCAGAGTGAGAACTGCATTTCACTTTCTTATAAAAGTCAATTTATTCTTTCACTATTCTTTTAAAGAATATTGTTAAAGAGAAAATAATAAAAATGAGACACCAAAGTTGAGCTCCGAGTGAGGAAGTTCTGCCAAGCAGGAAGTATGATGACACCCCAGCAGGGTCCAGACCCTGGGGGAGACGGAAGTAGGGATGGCGGGCAGGCCTTTGAAAACTGAAAGATCACCGTTTCTCTCCCACATGAAGAAAGCAAAGCCCTTGTGGGTTGCTGATTGGCTGGAGCCACCTGGGCTTGCAGCTTGGACAGCTCTGAGCTGAATGGAGGTGGTCTGCTGTGCAAGTGGGGACGGTGTCTGGGGATTAACGATTCCAGGTGTCTCTGCCAAGTATGTGAGGTACCCAAGTCAGGATAATGGCTCCCAATCTGGTCTGCTCTGCTGTCAGCAGGCTAGAATGGGGGAGATTTGTCATTATCTTGATGTCTTATTGTAGGCTTCTTTGTGAGGGAACAGTGAACTTTGGATAGTTTCCAAATTTTAGTTTGTATCTGAGCACCACATATTCTCCTTGCCTTCATTTAAAAAAATCAGATAAATGATGTCTTCATTAACACCTATAAAAATTAGTTGCTCCTCTTATCTGTGGAATTCTTAAACATTTTCATTTTCCTCAGGCCACTTGGGCCTAGTCCTTATCCCTTGCACTCCCCCTCTCCACCCCTGCTCCCATTCTCAACCTGTGGCATTGAGGTTGTCCCCGTTAACACCTCACCTTTTTATGTCAACATGTACTGTTTATTTTTAAAAAATTATTTTCTTTAACAAATTTTATTACATTTATTGGAGTGACATTGGTTAATAAGATTATATAAATTTCAAGTGTATAAATTCTATGGTATGTCATCTGTACACTGCCTTGTATGTTCACCACTCAAAGTCAAGTTTCTTTTTGTCACTGTATATTTGATACCCTTTACCCTCTTCTACTTATCCTTTTTTTTTTTACTCACAATCTTCCATAGTCTTTTCTCCTCTTTGTTCATTCAATCCCAAAATGTTTACTTTAGAGGGTCGAAACTGAAGGACTCGACATATATAGTGGAGAACAAACTTGTTTCCCACTTTCACTGCGATTATGGGCTGATGACACACAGCAAACAACTACACAAAGAGACAAATTCATCATTACAAATTGTGAGAACTGCTGTGAAGGGAAAGAACCAGGTGCTACAAGTAAGGTAACTCTATAATTCATCATTCAAACTAGGGAACTCTTGAGAATGAAAGAAGCATTATTAATTATTATGTCAGAACAACAGGTAAAAACCAGGACTGTGCCAGGCAAGCTGGGACATATGGTCACCATACAGGGAATTTGGCTTTCATTTGACTATACAGGGAACACATAAATTAGACCCCAAAGATCAGAAGGATCCATTGATGCAAAGATCCTGCAGAAGGACAATCTGAGTAGAGGAACAGAGAGTCTGATGCAAGAAAACTTTGTGTACTTGAGGAACAGAAAGAACAAAAGTGATTGAGGCAACAGTGATATAAGGTGAGGCTGGAGCCAGATCATTCAGGGTCAGATTATGAAGCTTGGACTTTTTTTCCTAAATGCAATAGTCAGGGAGTGGAATATTTCATTAAGTAGAGGGGGTGATAAAATTTAGTTTCAGTTTGTTAGAAGATCACTCTGCTTATTGATAAAGAATGATACTCATAATTCATTAAGAAAAACCATATTGGAAAAATTGAATGCATAATATGATCACATTTAATGTGTGTGTTTGTATCTATGTTAATATATACAACACAACCATATAGTCATAGAAAATGGTCTGGCAGATATATAGGAAAATGAGACTGCCTGTGCTTTTAGAAAATTTTTGTTTATCTGTATTTTCTAAATTTTGTTGATTGAATGTGGGTTATATTTGTGATAGTAGTTCTAAATTATAATAAAATAAAATCAAGAAGGAAATTCTGATTGCTTTGTGGAAAAAGCACTGGAGGGGCGTCCTGGATTCCATCTTCTTCTCACAGATCATCTGGGGTGTTCTCTACCAAATAGCTCTCCTCGTGACTACCGCTTTAATTTCTCCCTTTCATCAGGCTCATTTTTTCTCTGCCAGTGCACACAATGATTTTTCTTATCCTAAAAGAATCCTTCAATTTTTTTCTCTCTGTTCTCTTTTGTTTCTCCCCTACCAAACGTGTTGAGAGAAAGAGAAGCCTACACTCATTGCTTTCACTTTCCTCCTGCTGATTCCTTTGCAAGAAAGCTTTTGTTTTCCTCTTCTCTTTTTTTCTCCAAAGCCAAAAGTAACCTTTTAGTTGCAATATTTGATGGCTATTTCTTGGTTTTTATCTTGCTGGAGTATCTGACATTCTCAAGTATCATCTTTAAACAGTATATATTATGGAGAATTTCCAAAATGTATAAATGTGGAGAAAATCAGTGCTGTGGAGGATAGAAGGAGATAGTCTTCCAAACACCCATTTGTCATTCCTGAAAGAAAATAGAGAAAATTACTAAAAGATAATATGCAAAGAAATATATGTGATAATTTTCAAAAATTGATGGAATCCATGAATTTAAGAAACATAAAATAACATGTTCATATAGACATAGTTTAGTAAAACAGAAATATCTGAGACAAAGATCTTAAAAAACATAAAAGACAAATAACCTATACTGACTAGAAATCAGTAATTTTAATATTTAATTTGTAGTGTTAAAGAAAAAATGAGAGATAAAATACTAAAGAAAATAAGTCATGTAAATTAGGAAGAGGGATTAGGTTTAAAACATACTAAATTTCATGTATTATTTGTGAGGGAAGAAAAGTTATTTACTCCATTTTAGATTATATTAACTGTGTATGTTAATACTTGTATGAGCATCAACTAATGAATATAAATAGGATATAAACCTTCTAAAAGATAGAAGAAAAACGTAATTTTAAAAAAGGGAGGAAAGTAAAGCAAAAACCAAGGTAAAAGAAAAATGAGACAAGCATTGAGACAATAACAACAACAACAACAAAATCCAAACAACTAAATTGATAGAAATAAACTGCAATAGTACATAACAATAAAAGTTTTAAATCACTGGGAGGAGGATTGTTATGTGCTACCCACAGTCCTCTCCAGGATTAAAGGATTTATCATTTCAGCTCTGGGAGTGTCATCTGTAGACAACCCATAGATGTCAGTCCCCTAGGGAGCGTGAAACCTCCTTAACTAGGTACTCATTCTCTTTTCAAGGCAGCTTAAAACAAATAACTTGATAGACCAACATAGGACACTACAGGTCAATCCTTTCGAACTCTTCATGTGGTCAGCTCAGGCATTCCACTGAGACCACATCTCATCTTCCTATCTCTCTCTGATCAACCCTGCTCTTATCCCTTCCCTTCCACAGGTGTTGAATGTAAAAGAACCCCCTAAGAAACCTACATTCTAATTTCTGTCTCAGAATCAGCTTTTTGGGAAACCTAACCTGCACTAGATGATACCAGAGTGGCCCAAGAAAGCAAATGTGGGATGGGATTTTGGACCCCTTTCACCCACACTCAATCAGTCTGGGAGACTCCAAAACTGATGGTAAGTGAAACCTGTAGCATAAGATAGCAAACAGTGCAATTGCTAGAACTTTCCCTGGAGGTGAATTGGAATGGTATACCACTGGAAGGAAATGCATTTGTTCATGTATGTTTCTAGCATTTGAGAAATATGGGAAAATAGTAACTATAAAGACAATGGAATTGGATGGCCATTATTTACCTCAACTGATGCTCTGGAAAAAGATAATGAAAAGTTAGAATATTCAATTAACAATTAAAAGCTAGGTATGAAATCCAGAGGGTTTCCTTGACAGCATATAAAACAGTACTCACCTCCCACAATGGAAGAGCAAAGAAAGCCCAGAGCAGCCACAGAAGCAGAAGAATTCTAAAGTGGGTGAAATGCCCAGCCAAAGCAGATCTGCTATGGTAGTACCTCAATACAACAGAGGAAGGGTGGTGTTATACCCCCAGAAGGTATCCAACCATGTACTATGAAAAATCAAGACATTTATTGAAGAAGATGTAAGATGCAAGAAACATTGTACATAGGACAATGATGCCTCAGTCCTTTTCAAAGTAGCCACCTTGGTATCTTACATAGCTCTCTCAATTGCCATCAGCTGCCCTGTCATATTTCCCTGAACCTCATCGATTGTCTAAAATCTCTTCCCTTTCAAAGATGAGCTTAGTTTTGGGAAAACCCAGAAGTCACAGGGCACCAAATCTGGGCTACGGGGGCGCTGAGCCACCTGGGTGATTTGATATTTTGCCAAAAATCTCTACACAGAAGTGATGCATGAGTGGGCACATTGTTGGGAGGAAGCTGCCAATCACTGGTTACCCATAGCTGTAGCCTTCTGAATCATCCAAATAGTTTCCACAGAGGAATGTTCAAGCTTAATGCAAAAATTTAATGCATATTCATTGCTCTTCTAGCTTAGCCATTTTGAATGTGATGGTCACACGGTACACATGCTCACTCAACGATGTCTACTATCCCTGCTGACTAGTACAGTGAAGTCATCATTGTTCATGCATGCGCATTCCAGTCCACTCTCTTTGGCTGCCAGGTTACACTGATGTTGTGCAGACCTTTCTCGTTATATTAATGATGGCTGGACTTTTTCTGGACAGATCTCATATTTTTGTGTACCCCAATATTGTAATGAGTGGCAAGATGGGAGGGGCTACTACAGGACTTGACCCCCCCCAAAGAGGTTTGAAGATGGTTAATAGAACATGGTGTCCCTAAATGTTAAATCATAGGACATACAAAAGGGCATTATTGAAGCTGGATTATCAAAAGGAATCAAGAATGGATGATGAAGGAGTTGAAGGTAGTCACCCCCAATGTCATGATATCTTGCCCAGTTTTTGGACATGAGGCAATTTTTGGGCTCAGAATTAATGAAAAATCAATTTTGAAAATTCAAGAAAACGTGTCTTCATGTGTCATAGATCATAAAGCTACTAGCTGTGCACCATATTTTTCACTCTAATCAGAGTAGAAAAAATGTATTCTTCATTTTTCTTCAAGAGAGTAGTCAGCACATTCAGCATCACTTTTTTTTGTGCTTTGGGCAGCCCTAAAGAACATTTCTTCAGAAAACTGTTTCTGAGGTGTAGTCTGGAGTTTTATTTTAAATGTGACCACCTGTGTGAGGTGCAAAGGTTATTTTTAAAGGAGCTCTTTCATTTGTCTTTGTGGGAGAGAGGTTGCACCAATCAAAATGACATCACATTTGTGGGGCACCTGTGAAATTCTGCAGAAGTTGGCTCAAGTACAAAAGACTTTGTTTTCCTTTTTCTCTTCTAAGGCAGTTAACTTGATTTCTTCTCTCCATAAATTCTTTAATTGGTTTAATAAAATACACAACAAACTGAGTGCTCTTTTCTATTAGTTCCATTGTGAACATTTATGTAGTGAAGTTCAACTAACCAAAACATTGCATTTTATGCAAAAAAATTAAAGATTTCAGAACAGCTAAGAAATACTTAAAAGATGAATTTCAAAGTAGTAAGTCTTTCTTTGACAATAATTCTCACATTCACATTAGTTTCTCTTAAATAAAACCTCCCCTGGCTTTCCATAGTCAATAAAGAAGGCATAATACCTCTTTATTTTTATTTCTGTAGCATGTGAACCTTGACTAGTGGGAGTGTTCAGCTAAATTTTTAAGACAGAAAAAAAGTGAAGCGATTTAATAGTAACTGTGCTATGCCCTAAGGCCAATCAGACAGCTGGGACTGGCTTAAATTGATATATGATTGCAGCATTTTCCAGAAAAGCCTTAATTTTTTTTTTTTATATTGAAAAAGGATCTTATGCAATGAGAGAAGCAAGGCAGAAATTCAGATTCATCACTGACCCTTCACATGAGTTCAGGTAAGTTTCAGTTATTAAGAAGTAAAATTTGCCAAAGGAAGGAGCACAGGGAGGAAGTAGTGTAACCAGAGCCTGGTTGGCTTCACTGTGGAGGAGGGCTGTCTATAAGAACTGTGGTTTTAGTGGGATACGGCCAATGCAAGGAACATGGCATTGAAGTAAAAAACGTGGAGGAAGAAATATCCTGACACCTCTCCTCACTCACCTGTCTGATATTTGTGAGGCTGCAAGGCAAGAGAGCCTGGAGGATGCAGTAGTGGCAGTCACTCTTCAGGACTCTTCAGGACACATTACAGTGCAGGAAATGTGAGGCATGGCTATTGGGACTGTGTGGTCATGTTTTCTATTTCTTTTCAACCTGTGTATTAGCTTTCAATTGCTGCTATAACAAAGTACAAACTTATTGGCTTAGAGCACTATAAATGAATTATCTTACACTTATTGAGATGACAACTCTGAAGTGGGCCTCACAGGGCTAAAACTGCAGATGAGTCTCACATTCCTTCTGGAGGCTCTAGGGGGAGACTCCATTTCTGTGCCTTTCCCAGCTTTTAGAGGCTGCCTATATTCCTTGGCTCATAACCCCATCCTCTGTATTCAAAGCCAGCAATGTTGGGCTGAGTCCTCACACTGCCATGTCTCTGGTTCTTCCTCTTCATCCTCCTCTTCTACTTACAGGGACTCTTGGAATTACATTGGATCCACCCAGATACCCCAGGATACTTTTCCCATCACTCAGTCATTGGATTAACAGCCTTAATTCCCCTTTACCATGTAACCTAACATATTCACAGATTCTGGCATTTAGGTCATGATCTCTTTGGGAGAACCATTTTTCTCTACTTATTACACACTGTTAATTCAAAGAAATTGCTTAGGAATATTATGACTCTCCTTATACCTTACAGTGCTACAGGTAAAATAATGACCAAAGGGTCAACTAATGACACTTATAGAATTCTCATTTTTTTACTGAAATTTTTTTCAGGTGTTTCTTACTGAATGAAGCCTGAAGATATCAAGAGTGGGATGTATATTGTCACAGGTGTACAAAGATTCCATCTGAACACAGTTTTGAACTAGAATTTAACAACTCTTCCCTCATTGGAACTCCTTGTGATGTTTCAAAATGCTTCAGGTTCTGGCTTTGGGAAAAGATCACATTATAAGACAATTTTCTTCTGTAGGTAGTCAGTGAAGTCTCTAACTGACTACCAAAGTAGTCACTGAAGACCAAACTGCACAGTAGATCATGCATCTCTTTCTTGAGTAAGGGAGGGAAAGCTATCCCAACTACTTCGTATTAGCACCTATGTGGTTAAGATTTACAGCTACTTTAGAAATTACAGATTCATTTGAGGATCAAAAAAAAAATGCTCATTTTCTCCCATCATCTACAGTACATCTGACTTAAAAATCAATTTGATTATACACAATTCTTTAGTTCCTTCTAGTCGACAATGGCAGTCAACCCTGGATGCAGATTAGCTATGCCACCAAATCTTCACTGTTAGGTTATAAGTAAAGCAAGAGTCCAACTAAGTTTTGCCACAACTAACAGATATTTATTAAATCAACATTCACTGGCGAGCTAATACGATCCATTCTATAAACCTGTTCTGAAGGCTTGATAATGTTCCAGGTCCATATTCTTCATGTGCCCCACCTAACCACACAGCACACAGGCAGTTCATTTAAGGCGGCTACAACATTTCAGAAGCGGCATTCTTGCCACTGCCATCAGACAGCCAAAAACCCTGCTAAGAGAACGGTTCAATGTAAGACTTTTAAGAAATCAAGCCCCAAGTTCCATCTTTAAGAGTGGAGGCCACAGTCTAGTGCCAGCCTCTTACATTCTGTTTTAAACTATATTAGTCAATTCACATATTTTCAGTAACTTTAATTTCACCAAGGAAAGCTCATTGTTAACATTCATCGTGCTAGAAAATAGTCCATTCTTTCCACCAGGTGAAATTTTTTTCTGACATTCTCTCTGTTAAGTATCAAGGTGTCGATGGCTGTTGGATTAGCAGAAGCCCTCGGGGTAGCTGCCTCTGAAGCTTGGCCTTTCCATGTATTCCTAACAGTCCATTTCTAGACTGTTTATTCTCCATTAGGGCAACTGACTGCTTCAGAATGAAGCTCAGCTAACTGGTACACGCATAATATCACACTGTATCTGTTGAACTATTCAAAACTTTATGACAGGCATCATAAAAATCAGCGATGAAACTTTTAAAGCCCACTAAAAATTTGCAGTGTTGACTTTTTTGTTGATCAAGAGAAAAGAATTTGTGGCCTGTGAAGCTGAATTTTCCTGAGTAGTAGAGGTTTACTATGCTATAAATATGACATATTTAATGGAAGTTGATTAGTATTCACTGAACTTTAGAATTGGAAATACTTTTTTCTTTTAAGTACAGCTTCAGTTCAGGAACCATCCCAATCCTGTGATTCAATAAGTGTCAGGAATTTTAAGGAATCTTATAGAGAGTATCCTTTGAACAAATTGAGAAGTAAGATAAAAGAGTACAGCAATTGTATCTCCTTCAGTTCCTGAGATATATAAAATAGCAGTTAGGTCATGAACTTCAGGCCATAGGGAATGCATTTTAATCTTGGGTCTGCTATTTCTAGTGGTGTAATTTAGGGAAAGCTGCTGACACTATCTGTGTCTCATAGTCTTAAATAAAAAATGGGGATAACAAGAATACATTTTCCACAAAAGGTTACTGCAATAATTTATATATATATATATATTTTTTTTTAAGAAAATGAGGGGAAAAACAGTACATAGCACATAGTAATCAGTGTGTAAGTATCAACTATTGTTATTGTTATTTTTTTTCCAAAGACATTGGAGGGCATGGTTCCCTTGGTAGGAAGGTGGGCCTACTAAACTCTAACAGGGGTGTCCAACCTTTTGGCATCTCTGGGCCACTCTGGAAGGAGAAGAGTTGTCTTAGGCCACACATTAAATACATTGAGACAGGTAATCACAGAAAAAAATCTCGTAATGTTTTAAGTAAATTTACAATTTTGTGTTGGGCCTCACTCACAGTCATCCTGGGCTGCATGCGGCCTGCGGGCTGCAGATTGGACACCCCTGATAGGATTAAGGATATTTTCCCCTCTCCCCTGCAAGTCATGAAAGAGAAGGCCTATTCAGGTGAAACTTTCAACAGAGGCTTGGAAGAGAATTCTCCTCCTTGCCAGCAGTGTGCCCCCAAGAAGACAAGAGAATGTAGCTCAGCTGAGCATGCCTTGCTCACTTTTCTGACTTACAAATCAGATGAGTTGATCAACATTCTTTGAAATGAAATGAATAAAAGCATAGAGAAGAGCCAAGAGTGTTTAGGAAAAGCACCACCTCACTGAAAACAAAGAGTAGAGAGATTATCTTCACAGGTGATCTTTCCAATAGGACATTGTGAGTTCCTTTCCAATTGAAGGTGAAAACCAATTTTATCATAAGTATAAAATGGAATTTTAAACTCATATAACTGAAATGAATTGAGTCAAACAGGCCTCAAGCATGAAAGGTAAATGTATTTTTAAAATGACAACTATCTGCCTCTGTTCATCTCTTGTCCTGTCTTGCCTCTCCTACTGCACACACATTTTCTCCACGTGGCAGGGAAGACGGTCACTAGCAGGTCTACTTCATACTCTTCCAACTCTGTGATATGAAAAGTCTTTTTTACCTTCCAACTGAAAACTCCGAGGAGATGTTTGATTGGCCAATTTGTCACATGCCTGCCTCTAAACCAGTTTCTTAACCTGGAGAATGGTTAGGCTGAGCCACCTACTGCCCCTGTGGTTAAGCAGTAGGGTTTTATATTGACAATTCCAAGAGAATCACATTGAAATGGAAGCCCCCTTAACTTTTTCCTAGGTTTCTTGGAGGATCCCAGATCTTGTCCTATTTGCTTGCATAGTGGCTGGCACAGTACTGAATGAATGAATGAATGAATGAATGAATGAATTTGGCAATCGCTGACAATCTCAGTAGTTTTAATATTTAGGCTATTTGTTCTCTATCCTCTTAGTCTTTAAAATATATTTTAAAATTTATTATTCTGGATTTTTAATGAATAATCAGTTATATCTTTTGAGGGATTTGTAGAAATAAACAATAAACTTTCTGTTATGGCCTTCGGCAATTAATTAATACTTAGGAGTATTACTGGGTTCCTGGAAATCTCCTAAATCAAGGGAGCATTTTGGCCAGAAAAAAAGCCAGAAGAGACCAACAAAATTCAAGAATAATGGAAAGAGGGTTGCAATGTAAACATTAGCAATTAAGTGGAGATTATTTAAATAGCTATTCAGACTAGGAGAACTGAGAGACTTATAAAATGAAATGTGTTCATTGTTTTCCAAAGACTTTTAAACTTGTTTATATTTCACCTCCACCAGCTTCTTCATGTATTCCTTGTTCAATTATAGTTTTTGTGCCATGGGATAAAATAATATTCAACTATTATTTGGTACACAATAGACTATAGTGTGTAACTTAAATCTTTCCTTAAAAAATGCAGAGGAAAGATTTTTGCCCTCTGAGACACAAGAACAGAACCTGAGATTAAGAATTGCAGGCAAGTGATTTACTTGGGAATGAGATCCTGGGGAGCAGGGGTATGGAGAAAGGGGAATGATCTAACAGAGAAATTTTTTAATGAAGTTCCCCACTGCTACAGGTGGCTCTCCCTTCAAGAGACCCTTTTGACATGGATCTGGGATCCCATTCCCCAATGATCAAGGCTGATTGATCTGAGGCATTCATTTTCACTCACTTCCTATGTGCACATGTGTGAGTTCTCAGTGGGTTTTTTTCTGGGGTGTCAGAAAAATCCCAGGCAGAAAGAAGAAATGTACTGTGCAGGGCTAAGAAGAGACTCTGTCCAGTTGTCCCCATAGAGCTGGTCAAAGACTGTGTTGCCCTGGTCACCTTAAAAGCAGCAAGAATAAGAGGCAGGGTGGATCGGAAAGACTTTGAAGTGGTACTTAAGAGGTGTGTGATGCACAAGCTGCCTATTGCTGTTCACTTTTCTAAGGGTTTTATCTAGAAGCAAACAGCCTGCCTCCTCACATTGATTAAGTCTCCTTTACCCTCTCACCTACAGCTGCTGTATACCCCAAGAAGCATCATCTTGGTGAGAGACTTTCCCTGGACCTGGTTCTCAGAACCTCTTTGCAAGCCCTTCCCTGCAATTCCCAGTCTACTTAGGGTTATTAATTTGGTCTTGTCTTTTCTAATCTACAGCAGCTGTGATGGTTAATTTTATGCGTCAACTTGCCTGGGCCACAACGCCCAGATATTTGGTCAGACATTATTCTGGATGTTTTTGTGAAAATGTTTTTGGATGAGATCAGTGGACTCTGAGTAAAGAAGATTGCCCTCCATAATGTAGGTGGGCCTCATCCAATCAGTTAAACAACTGAAAAGAAAAAAAAGACAGGCCTCTTCCAGCACATTGTCTATAGACTTATCTGCACATCCGTTTTTCTTGGCTCTGCAGCAAGCTGCTTTCAGACTCAAACTGCAACTCTTCACTAAATCTTCAAGTTACCGGCCTCCCTCATCAGATTTTGGGCTTGCCACACCTCCACAGTTATATGAATCAATTCCTTAAAATAAATTTCTGGCTATACATAAATATCAGTAAAGTTGTCTATTTCTCTGGCAACTTTACTGATACACTAGTCATCACAGCTTCACAGAGAAAAGGAAGTTTTTATAGGATCTGGTGAGTCGGGGTCTCAGAGTGATGATGGACTATTGCCTAGAGCTCTTTGTTAACATCTGGTAATTGGTGGTGGAATAATGACACTTAAGCTGATCCATTTCATACAGAGCCAAAATTTCATAGAAAATATTTTTCAAAACTGTGTGGTTTAATCCATTACCATGTTCATGGTTTGGAAGAATTAACATCATCAAAATGTCCATATGACCCAAAGCAATTTATAGATTCAGTGCATTTCCTATTAAAATACCAATGACATATTTCGCAGATATAGAACAAACATTTCAAAAATTTATATGGAACCATAAATGACCCTGAATAGCTGCAACAATTTTAAGAAAGAAGAACAAAGTAAGAGGGATCACAATACCTGTCATCAAACTACATTACAAGGTCACTGTAACCAAAAGAGCCTGGTACTGGCATAAGAACAGACACATGGATCAATGGAACAGAATAAAAAGCCTAGAAATAAAGCCATGTCTCTATGGTCAATTAATATTTGACAAAGAGGGAAAAAGCATAAAATGGAGTAAAAATACCCTCTTCAACAAATGGTGTTGGGAGAGCTGGACAGCTACATGCAATAAATGAAACTCAAACCACCAACTTATACCATACACAAAAATAAACTCAAGATGGATAAAAAACTTAAATCTAAGTCATGATAACATAAAAGTCCTAGAGGAGAACATAGGCAGGAAAATCTCCATGCAGCAATATCTTTACCAATATGTCCCCTAGAGCAAGGGACATAAAATAAAGAATAAACAAATGGGAATTCGTCAAAATAAAAACCTCCTGCATGGCTAAAGAAAACATAAGCAAAATGAAAAGGGAACCAACCATATGGGAAAATATTTTTGCCAATGATACCTTGGACAATTGTTTGATATCCAGAATATATAAAGAACTCACACAACTCCACTCTAGGAAGATAAACAATCCAATTAAAAAATGGCCAAAGGACCTGAACAGATAAGGAAGACATATGAAGAGCTCATAGACATATGAAAAGCCATTCGGCATCACTAGCCACCAGAGAGATGCAAATTAAAACCACAATGCAATAGCACATCACACTGGTGCCCTCATAAACAAATCAACAAACAACAAGTGCTGGTGAGGTTATGGAGAAAAAGGAACCCTAGTGCACTGCTGGTGGGAATGTGGACTGGTGCAGCCACTGTGGAAAACAGTATGGAATTCCCTCAAAAACTTAAAAATGGAACTGCCTTTTGATATGGCAATTACACTGTTGTGATTATACCTTAAGAATCCTGAAACACCAATTCAAAGGAACCCATGCACCTCAGTGTTTATAGCAGCGCAATTTACAATAGCCAAGTGCTGGAAGCAACCTAAGTGCCCATCAGTAAATGAGTGGATCAAAAAACTGTGGTACATTTACACAATGGAATACTACAGAGCAGAAAGAAAAGAAGGAGCTCCTACCCTTCACAACAGCATGGATGGAACTGGAGAGCATTATGCTAAGTGAAATAAGCCAGGCAGCGAAAGACAAATACCATATGATCTCACCTATAAGTGGAACCTAATGAACAAAACAAACAAGGAGCAAAACATAACTGGAGACATTGAAATAAAGAACAAACTGACAGTAATTATAGGGGTGGGGGGAGGGGGATAATAGGGGAAAAAAGGGAAAGGGTCTTTAAGGAACATGTATAAAGGATCCATGGACAAATCAAAGGGGAGTAGGATTGAGGCTGGGAGGTGGAGGTGGGTGGGGCAGGGGAAAATGGTGGAAGGAAAATGGAGACAACTCTACTTGAACAACAATAAAAAAAATTACAAAACAAAACAAAAAAAAATTGGTGATTTACCCAGAAGAAAACTCATCTAAAATTATAAAAATTAATCAATTGAATTATATAAAATAAAGTTAGACATAATTACAACTATACATTATTAGGAGAAAGGGTATATTGTTGAATTTTTTTGTGTAGTATATATGATTAAGTTTGTGGCAAATATATAACATTATGTGTCGATTTAAGTAGCACAATGATTAGTATGGACATTTTGGCAAAAAAACAAAAAAAACAAAACAACAAAAATACCCTTTGAGCACCAATTTTCTCAAACACCTTCTCAATCTTTGGATATTCAAACGATTCTCTGTTAAAATCTTGTCTTGACCTAACTCTTGCTAATTTTCTCTTCTTCACTTGCTGACCAGTTTAACTGCTAGATCCTCATTTGTCACTATCTTATGTAATACTTGAATGTTTCTCCAATACCATGTTCATTGGCTTTACCCAATATTAAGTCTTTTGAAAGCTTTGCAATTTCATGTGGAGAATGATTTGCCATATTTGCCCTGGACTTTTGGCTGTTGCACACATCAGCAGTTGAAGACTATCTAAGGACTTTGGCATGGCAGGTTGAGAAAGAAGCTGATGTTGAACAGGGGGATGAAGGTAGAAAGAAATGGAGTGGCGCTGGTTTATCAATGCGCAGTTCCTTGGTGTTACCACTTTTGCTCCTCTCTAGAGCATAATACAGTGTGCAACTTCAGGAACTCAGGGAGAAGAACCAAGATACCTTTTGTCTAAAGCCCCCTAGAGCACGCTGAAACTGGGTTTGTCTCACAGTGGTGTCCAACCTGCAGCCTGCGCGCCGTATGCAGCCCAGGGTGCCTGTGAATGCGGCCCAACACAAAATCATAAAATTACTTAAAACATTACTTAGTTTTATAACTAAGTTTTTTACTAAGTTTTGTTACTTAGATATGTACATTTTCTATATTAGTGATCATAAACTTGGGACCTGCTTGACAATTTAAAAGGATTATCGAAAGGGCTACTGCATAATTAGGGTTATGTGAGGACTTTTTTTGCTTCTCTGTGGTGGTGGATATCATGAAAATTACACACAGACTGTTTTTAACTCATCAGTTTTGTTAGTTATTGTATATTTAATATTTAATGTGTGGCCCAAGACAACTCTTCTTCTTCCAGTGTGGCCCAGAGATGTCAAAAGTTTGGACACCCCTGCTAGGGCTCTCCAAGACCAGCAGAACCTAATTCCAAATCATATACCACACAGGTTGCTGATCCTTGCTTCAGCTCTTTGCTTCCTAGAGAGAGACTTCTTATGGCTATCGCCCCCATTCTGCATTAACTTGCATTGGCTTGACTGTATTTCACATTTTAAAGACGTGTCAGAACGGATGGGTCATGTTGCTTTTGGAACAGTTGACAAAATTCTGCTATTTTATCTAGGATTTCCATAAGAAATTCCTTCAGACAGGGTCCTGTGTACTTAGGAATGTTTGTTGAGCAAGTTGATAGAGCTGATTAACTCAAGCTGCCACTTTAGATAGTCTTTGATTTTCTTTGCTTGGATATAAGGTGACTTTCATCTAGAGCACACACAGTTTTCAGAAGCTTAGAGCTTGTGATTTCAGCAAAATGATTATTTCAGCAAATAGCTTTGAGAACCTGAGCTAAGATGTACTGAGACTAGATGGAAGGCAAACATATGCTGGTTGTTCTATGCTGGGAGTCAGAGTTAGCTCTGTGGGGAAGTAATCTTTGTCCAAAGGTCTGTCTAGACAAAATTATCTGTATATTTGGACTTAAGTATGGTATAGTGATAAAGTGTGGTAGCTTCAGGGTCAGAAAGCTGAGTTTGAACCCTGGATCCATTACTTATACATTTTGTGATCTCAGCCTAGCCCTGCTATTACTCAGCTCCTCAGTTCCCATATCTGTAAGTTGGGAACATTAATAGCACTTGACTACCCAGGTTTTTGTAAGGATTATAAAAGATAACACAAATGAAGGGATTACACCAGATGTTACCAAAATTTCTCAGTTTATGGGGCCCTCAGGTTTTCAGTAATTTTTCATGGTGTTCTCTAATCAAAAGAAATGCCCAGTGGCACAGTGAAGAGGCTAGCTCAGGTATGTCTCATTATGGGAATATGTGAGTTGAGTCTTCTGTTTATTAAGTAGTTAGTTCCACATAACTTCATATATATTTATGTTCTGAAAATTTAATGACTGCTTGAAAATGTAATACACTTTTAGAGAGTTTTCTTTTTCATTCTTAACTTCATATTTTACCAATGTGATTATATACCTATTGGACAGTGCTAAGTTTCTCATACTTTGAAATCACATTGGACATTGGCACTCTCGTTTCCTGTTCTATGTTGGTTTTTCAGAAGCACTTGCTTTTTAATCACAGTGTTTGTGGAAAACCCAGGTTCACAAAGATATAATGTAATTAAAAAGAATGTAGTGTGATCTGATGTTGAGGGTGTGAACTATATCGAGTTGGTAGGTGACGCGCTATTCTACAGAAGGAGAGGATCATGGTTTCTCTCATAATGCAAAATAAATATCCCCCAGAGCTCCTCTAGGTTCACTGTGGTGCCTCTAGGCAGGACACCATTTGGCAGCTCTCCTACCTTTCCTGCCCTGGTTCAATGTGTCCTTAAAAACTCTTCCAGGTGATTTACACATGCAACATGCCCGATTTGGGAGGGATGACATTTGAGCAAATGCAGTGACAGGAATATGTTATCTGATTAAATGATCATCATTCAATGTCATCCCTGGGAGAACACCTGGGTAGCTGCTTTGCACAGCACCCTTCTAAATTTCCATTTTATGTGTATGGTATAACTGAGAACACAATGTGATTGATGTCCTTAGAGTTCTACAGAGTGGAAACTCTGGAGAATAGGCTACAGGAATGGTGCCAAATACTTCCTATGGAACATCTCATTTAATCCTTTAGAGAGCAAATCTTCAGTAGTCTTTGGAGAAGCAGTATGGTTTAATTATCACCTTATTTCTTGAGGTATAAAGTTTGTGTTAAAATCTTGGCTCTGTTGCTTAAGCTCTCAGTATCTGCCAGGCCTCAGAGGGATGTAAGGGACAGTTGCTCGAGGGGAACGCGAGCAGATTGTGGGCTGGAGTGTCTACACGTGTACATGATAGATGGGGCCTGGTGAGAGGACAAAGGAGAGGGCCCTGGTTCAGATGTTACATGCAGCAAAGTGCTGGTAGAGAATGTTATAGAGTTCGAGAAGTATAAATTTGAGCAAGGTATTCCAAATTATGAATGTATGTTTGTCAAGAAATTAGAATATATTTAACAGCTTGTTAGCTTGATTAATAGAGTTCAAGTAAGTGGTTGTATAGTAGGTGGACCTCCATTTCTATTCTTTTCCCCAGGCCCTTCAAATGTTGAGGTGGGACATTGGGGGCTGGCTGCATGTACTATCAAAGCATGATCTATCACAGGGGTACGGTGATCAGCTTTGTATTTCAGGAAGGTCAGGCGGCAGTGAGACTAGCAAAGGGTAAGTTTGGAGGAAGGGAAACAACAGCAGGAAATCCAGACAAGAAATGACAACTCATTGTTATGATGACAGTGGGTGTGAAAAGGAAGGGTGGGTTTGAGAAATATTTAGAGTGTACAATTCACAGGGCTTATTTATGACATTCAACTACCATTTAGTTAGAGATACCCAATAACCAGTTGCATATTTGGGTCAGGATCTTGGGAGAGAAGTTGGGGTTCAAACTATAAATTTGGGGACCAGAGGTATGTATAGTGGTAGCTGGAGTCATGGGTGGGAAGTGAGTTCATTTGAGAGGTAAGTAGCATAAAATGAGAAGAGCCCTGGGACCAAATCCCTAGGGAACAGCATTTAAAATAAAGGTAGAGGGAAAAAAAACTTGAAGGGGGCTGAGAATGAACAGTAGAGAGTGGGGGAGAAATTCTGAGGGTATGGTGTTGAGGAAGCCAAGAATAAATTAATTATCTTTAAAGAAGAGAAGTCAACAGTGTCTTTGCTGTAGAATCAAATAAAATAAGCGCAGAACACTGTCCATTGGATTTGGCAGTATTCTTGTCAATTTAATACGTTCAATAAATATTCTTAAATGACTTTGTGCTGAACAGCATGGTAAAGTAAATGTGTAAAGGAAAAAATGATACAAAACCCATAAGATTTTAATCCAGCAATGCTCTTCTAGTAAGTAAACTTGAACTTAAATCATTGTTATAGTGTCAGGTACTGGTCACCAGCCAAGAGCCTATCACAACCTCTAGTGTTGTGGAGATGTTAATATCTAGAAAGATGTTAATATGTAAAGAAAGGGAAAACAAGATAAAAACAGATGAAATTAATTTCTGTGGGCAAGTTTTTCTAAAAAAAAAAATGTCATGTCAATTGGTATCACCTGTCCTCATGGTTCTTCCTAAATTGCTGCTTTTTAGCAAACCAAATCCTCCCCTAGAATCAACCTTAACTCTACTCTTCCCAAAGCTTCTCCTTCCAACTCGCCCACTGCTCGTTTAGCTTTTCCCACTTACTGTTTGATGCCTTTTGAAACACTATCCTATACTAGTAATCTATTTGCACTATCTAATCTCCCCCCATGACATTGTAGGGACCTTGTCATCTTATCTCTTTCACATAGTGCATTGTGGTTAGTAGAGTCTCAAAAAAATATTTTTATTGAAATATTTGGTTAGTACAGGGCAGTCAATGTGCCAAGTGAGCGGTGCCATTGGAAGCAATAGGGCTACTTCTTTGTCTTAGAAATGAATAACATTATAATGAGAGAGTTGGAAGGAGCCTTGTTTAACTGCAAGGTTCATTTATGACCTTACTCAAATTTTCAAATTGAACATGTGAGCAGGGATTTGAGACACTGTTTTTTATGTGAATTTTAAGTAGGTGGTAGTTTCGGGACTGCAACAATCAGTCATTGGCCTCCGCTCTCACATTCATTCCTTGTCCTTCTCTGTGAATGATTGAGACACTGACCCATACAGACTGCATTTCCCAGGCTTCCAGCTGAGTTCAGCCAATGGGAAATTAGGAGATGAAAGAGAAGAAACAGAGTATCTGCCTTGGCTCTGCTTCAGATGTTTCCAGCAGTGGCTCTATCTCCTCTTGGCTTTCTGTTCTGCTGGACAGGCTCTGTGGTTCCAGCTTTCCTGACTTCTGGGCCCTGGGAATCCTGTGTCCACTCACGGTGCTTGTGGTTTTCAGTGTTGCAAGTCTCTGGGTTGCCCCACTGACACCTATTTGACTTCTAAACTGTTCTATTACTGAGAAACCAAATTTCTTTTACTATATCCCCCTTGTTTGATTTATATAACATAAGGACACACAAAAATAAAGATATAAGGAAGGGGGTGGAGTTTGAAGAAGAGATGAAAAGTAAAGAAAAATGAATGTTTTCTCCAAGCAAGAAATACAGGAATGGGTTACTAAGGACAACGCATGCAAAAACATTGAAAACAAATGTGAGACTTCACCAGAGTTACTAGCAGCAAAAAGATTTTATCACTGGAGTAATTTGAGAGATGATTCCTTTAACTGAGTTCAGTGGAGCCAAAAAGGAGACAAAGGAGAGCTTATGGTTTGATGGAGATGAGCTGGAAAAACTGACTTTGGCACTTTGGCCCATGGAAGGAAAGGAACCATACATAAGTACATAAATAGTCAAAAAGGGAGGAAGCTGCTACTTAGATGAGTCTTGATTTTAATTTGGTGCCCCTGATGGGTCTTTGACATCATAGAGCAGTTTCTATCTATACTAGATTGGCAAAGCTGTGGAGGAAATAACTGAACAATTACAGGTGACACAACAGAATTTCTAGATTGGCATCCTTTTGCCTTATTTGTGTATAAATCACCAGTGGATACATTTCCCACCTAGAAAACCTCCTACATCTAAAAGTGGTCTTCAGGCTCTGTAATTACCCTGCTGTGGTCAATCCCTGTGCTAGTATCTTTTTAAAAAAATAGAACTATGAGTTCATGCTCCTTGAACTAGAAAGAAAAGAGTATTCCAAGGGGCCCAGAGACTGTACTCCTGGAGGAAAGAGAAAAATATTCTCATTTAAAAAACCCTAAAAGCCAGTCAGAGAAAGACAAGTACCATATGATTTCATTCATATGTGAAATCTAATGAACAAAATGAACTAACAAGCAAAATAGAGGCAGACTCATGGATAGAGAGCAGGCTGACAGCTGGTCAGGTCAGAGGCTGGGAAGCTGGGTAGGGGGTGGAAGGATTGAGCAAAAATGAAAAAAAAGAGAAAAACTTCATGGACACAGGCAACAGCATAGTGAGAAAGGGGGGTGGAGGATGGTATAGGGAGGATAGAAGGTGATGGATGGGGACTTGGCTTGGGGTGGGGAACATACAGGACACTGTGCAGATGTGTGTTGTATAATTGTTCACCTGAAACCTGTATAATTTTGTTAACCACTGTCACCCCAATAAACCGAATAAATAGGAAAAAATCCAAATTTATCCCTTTCTCTAAACTTCTCTTTATAATCAAGTTGAAGGCTGTATAAAGTTAAAGAAAATCCCTGACCCGAAGAAAGATCTGTACGTACATGGAGACCTGAAAATGTAGCCAAGTAGTTGAAATCTGGGAACAGGCTGGCTTTACAAGGGATTGAAAGCTTTTAGTCTTTGTAGTTTTTCCACTGTCTGACTTGACATAGGCATTTTTAAAAGCTTTTGTTTTCTGGTTCTGCTGGGGGGGTGAGTAGTTTGCTTGTGGGATTGGGATTAGGTTGTGGGCTTTTGTGATGTAAATGGGTGTTAACAATTCTGCCAGTGGCAGCCTTTGCGTTATTTAGCCACATTTCCTCAGATTCCTCAAAGGAAGCCAGAGATCTGCAGACTTCCACATTATATCAGAATGGGGCTTTTTTTTTCAAAATTTGGAAAATAATCAGTCATTGCCCATTAAGCTAGAGCTGTTCCGGTTCTGTGGTCACTGATTAGTTAGGAATTTCCCAGAAATCAAATCTTGTTTTGGTATTCTACTTCTATCTCTTATTTAAAAAAAACAACAACAACAAAAAATTCAAATACTGCACAAACTTTCCTTTGACCTCTTTTAACTGAATTTTTATAGGAAAGATTTATATAGCTATAAAATTCTAAAAATCACCTAAATTCCTTTTTTCTAGTGAATTTTCAATCTATGATATGATTTTAATAATAAAACAAGGCTTAAGACCTTAGTAATAGCAACAGGCATGTCTCTACCAATCATTTGGATTTTTCTTTATAACCTGTCAGATGAATTTTAGAAAAAATTGCATAAATCCTAAAAACCAGGGCCCAAGGTTGTATCTTAACCAATAAGACAGTAAATGCTGAACACAGGTATGTTCTATTTGTTCTCTGAGTAGCTACTGTAAGAGGGAAGGGCTATGCCAGGCACAAGGGATTCAGAGCTGAGAATCTCGGTGCTGCAGGTGGGAATTAAATAAGAAAAGCATTTCAAGGACCCATGCATGGGAGAGTGTGGTGTTGCATGGTTTATTCTTGTGGTAGAAGCTGCCCTCTTAGTTTCCAATGACCCATCTCCATCTGCCCTGCCACAGAAAAAGTCCAACCGTGTCCTCAGCAAGGCACTAGTCCAGGGCTTCTTCTTCACATTAAAGTTTGTGCTTTGGAGCCTGAAGGTAGCTGCTAAGTGGTCCCTGTCCCTATGCAGGTAGTTTAGCTTGTTCCTTCTCCAGTCCAACAGGCTCCCTCTTGGAGGCTGTATATGGAGGCTGTACAGCCTCGGACCATGATGGTGCTAGAGCCACATGACCAGGTGAGTGCAACATGTGAATGCAGGTCATGAGCAAGACAGAGAGCTTCTTAGTCCTTTTTGAGCCCATGCCACCTGCTGTAGGCCCGGTAGCTGCTAGACCCACAGGGTCACGTACTCCTGGGTGAGAGGGTATGTGAACAAATGGGTGAATGCCAGTCATTCAAGCAAGAAAGAGCTTCTTTGTTTCCAGGGGATTAGATTGGATTTGGAATGGGCCAGGTGCCCTTTCAAAAGACCCAGCTGACTTCCCTGGCTTCCAAGGATTTTGGATGGGCCCAACTTCCTACTGATCCCTTCTTTCCCCAGGCTAGACTGACAGGCCTCTTTAGTCAAGCACCTCCCCCTGCAACATTTTGACTGTTATCACACATGTGCCTGCTTTCCTCTGCTCTCCTCTGGCCCTTGGGTACTGGACCAGGGAAGGGAGGAGTGTTAATCCCCTTGGAGAAATGCTGTAATCCCCTGGACTGTGAAGATGCAGCTTCCTGGCTGAGCAAGCAAACAAGCGTATACTTCCCAGTTTATTAAACTCAGTGTCTACTTCCCTTTGCTCCCCTTTTTTCTAGCTAAATACCAACAGTAACAGTAGTTCTCTGGAAATTCATAATGGAGACAAATTCTAAGGGCTAAAATTCTAGTCGTCTGCTTTCTTCATGCATTAGTTTTCTCATTGGTAAAATGGGTCCTTGTGACATCATAATAGTAATAATAGTTAACATTTATTGCATATTTTTCCATGCAGTGTTTGAAGCATACTCCATGTATTAATTAATTAAATCTTCCAAATAATTTTCTGGCATAAGGCCTCTGTCCTCCCTCCCTCCCAAATCTCTTCGGTGCTCGTTGCCTCTCTGCAGAGTAATTCTTGGTTCTCTTAGGTCTTATGGAGTGACTCCAGGTCATTTTTCACTTGTGGTCAGTGGCTTCTCTGATCCATGTAATTTTCTGAAACTTGCTCCTAAACTTGGGAAGAACATCCATGAATAGGCAGAAAGTCCTCAGGCATTCTTTTATGGGACTTTGTGTCAAAAAGATAATGAACATACTCTTGGGTTTAGTTACCTATGGAAGGGTCCTGAGTATTATATATAAAAATAAATTTAAGATCAGTTTCCAGCTATCTATCTTACAAACCAACAAAGATTTAGTCCCTTTTCATATCTTTCAGGAAAGCTATGTTTTGGAAGCTTCACTCTCCATCCATGAATAACAGGGGACCACAAAATTTGCCTAGTCCCCAGGCCGGGGGTCTCAGCGGAACAGAAAGCTGGTGTAAACTGACCCAGCAAAAATCCTGCTTTCCACACCAACTGTTAGCCAGGCTTTCAATTACAGTATCAACTTCTTGGAGTAAGGCTAGAAAAGAATCACACTCCTCTTATTCCCAGGGAGATTTGAAGCAAGGCACAATGGTAGTCATTAACAATAAAGAAGAGGTTAATTTGCTTTGCTTCTAAATGTGAATGCCAACATAATTAAATAGTACCAACAATGCAAATAAACAGGAGACCCAGTTAAACCACAAATATACAGGCCCCTACTACTTGGAAAAACATAAGAGCCAGCAGTGCTGGAATAATAGCAATTTACTCTTATATAAGGCAATATGGGCCAGTGGAACAATTTATTAAATTGAACTAGAGTGACACTAGAGATAGGAATATGTCTTATTTGAAATGAGGGAATGTGATTGCACAATATGTCTTAGAAATCATCTGAGTCCTTAAAACTTGTGTTGCCAAGACCTCCTTCCTTGTTCTCCACGTTCTTGTAGTAAAGAGAGGTTAGGGAGACCCCCAAGGTGAACGTGAGCTGCCCTCAGTGGCGGGGAGGAAGGTGACACGGTGAAGAGTGCTCTTAGCCTGTCTTGTGCCCCGCAGAGGGACAACCCCTTTCTTCCACATGGTACGGTTTCTACACATTTTATTAATCTAAGTTATATGCTACTTCTCTTGTGGCTATAAGGTAGAAATAAATCGACAGTGGTTTCTATAGCATTTCTCTGCAAATACATGAACTTAGCCTGTGTGAGTAAATCACAGCATTCGGCTTTTAGCTTCTCATGTCTTAGAGTGAGCATGCCCAGTTCTTGTGTTGCAGTCAAGTGTTGGTGCCATTTACCACGTGTTCAGCCCTTACCACTAGGGGTGACATCATTAGTGCAGCTACCATGGGCTGTGCTGATGACATATGGGGCCAGTCACCTGCAGGTTTTATAACTTTGTGGAAATTATTTACTTTCTCTGTACCTTAATGTCATCATTTGCAAAATGGGTGTGATGATCCTTACCTCATAAGACCATCGAGAAAATTAAATAAATTAAATAAGACTTTGTATATTTATATATTTTTATCTTGCAATGCATCTGGTATTAATTATTTATCAACAAATAATATCATGCTACTGTTACTGAGACCCAGTGCTCTGCCCACAGACTTAGAATCTGGGTGGGGACATAGGATATTTATTTACGGAACAGTGAATAAGCAGGGCTTCTTTTCCACTTTCTTAAGCAGGAATCCGTTTCTGCTTTCTCCATGTCCCTGTGTCAGTTTGTTTTCCTCAGGATGGGTAGCACAAGAGGGACTCTTACAGGCAAAGGACGAAGAGTGGGATATCTAATTTTATTTCTGATTTTCTCATTTTTTTATTGGCTGGCCTTGGTCAAGTTCTTTAACTTCTTGGAGTCTCTGGGTCCTCATCTATAAATGGGACCCATACCATAATTACCTCCTAGGATATTTGTGAGAATCAAAGGGATCATAAAGTACTAAAATATTGAACTTTATTATAACAAGGTGTTATTAATATTGTGTTGTGGTTATTTATGAATGTATCTTATGCCTTAAACTAGACAGAATGATTTCCAGGGTACAGAATTGAACGGTTTCAAAAGGCTGTGAACTAGGGAGGGAGACTCTCTGTAAAAAATATGATAGAGTAGCTCTTAGATAAGCATGTCTAGTACATCACTTTAGTTGTAGATGCCTTTTTCCATGTTAATTATTCTGATTTTTCCAAAGAGGATACACTGAAGTGGAAAATGGACAGTTGGGAATATTGGGGAAGATTTCCAGGATCCAGGAAGAGGAAAGGCTGGCAGTAATTGAAAGACAACCAAAAACAATGAAAGGCTTTAGGTACCTTGTTCGTTGGGGTGAGTATTAAGCTGTGGTGGTATATACAATGTATTTAACCTTTGTTCCCAGGACAAAACAACAACAACAACAAAACCTGAAACCAAAATAAACACAGGAAAAAACAACCAATCACCAAGTACCAACCCAACCATCAATAACTCCCTTCTCAACATCATAAGAGCCAAACCAAATCACAAGTGGTTTTAAGTTGCAGCTCTGTAGATGGCACAGAATTAAAAAGACCCCTCTGATGCCTCGATCTAAAGCCTTCATTATGGATAGCCACAGTCCGCAAATCTGACTGCATGTATATCTGGCACCCTCACACTGGGCACCCAAGAGAAACCAGCAGTGCTCATTGAGTAACTGTGGCATATCCCTTCAAAGGCTAGGCGGGGAGGGTCATTCTTATTACCATCCATTATGGTTCTAATGAGGTCCTGATTCAGGGTAACTTCAATTCTAAAGTTGACTGGTTCTTTAGAGTGATGTTTTGTTAGGATACGTAGTGTTCCTATTTGAAATTCATGAGCAAACTAATTCACACGTAAGACCCAAGAGATCTGCAAACATTGTTTGCCTCTAGCCACATCGCTAAGGAAAATTATTAACCATTATTAAACATACAGTTTCCCCATGTGAGAAAACTCTTGATTACAGATTCTGAGAGATAGTTTTTGTGCATTTGAATTGGAGCTCATATTGAAATCACAGTCTTAAGATGTCCTACAGGTAAAAGACCTACTGACCTTTAGTGTCCCAGTTTCAGCTGCCCTGGGAAACATGGAGCTATTCCTCTAGGCCCTCATCCCTAGGCCTTCCAAAGTAGATTTCTTAAACACCACGATGCTTTATAGTTTAAGTCAGACCATCTCAATATGCTATTCACCCAGTGGTTTTCACATGCTGTAATAACTCCGATTTTACCTGGGTCGATTTCATGGGTAAAAAGACCCAGATGAGAGTGATTCAAGAGCATATCTAAAAATTTAGTTTCAATAAAAATGACAGAATGGATTACTATGTAACAAAGAGTAACTGAGTGTCTACTAAGGCAGTGGAGAATTTTCCATCATCACATTTCTCATAACAATCTTGTGAGGGACGTGGTATTTTGGGGTTTTATTTTTTTTGATAATACATATGAGAATCAAAGAAGTTAAGGAATTTTTCCAGTGTCACATAGCTGGTTAATGATATATCCGAATTATTAAGTCTCATTTTGGATCCGCTGTTTCTGGAGAGAACATTTTTTCTTCTTCTTTCGTGGTTTTCAAGAAGCACTTCAGATGTTCCTCCCTTCCCTTTAGGCAGTCCTTAAAGGACTTGCATTATTCTAAAACAATATGACTAGTGAGAGGCATATGCAAAACTACCTACACTACAATATATATAATTTTTTTCAATGGAGCATCCACTTTGTGGCTCTTTTGATATATATGTTTTAGGAAACCATTCTTTTTATTTGCCTTCCACAGATTTCTGTATCATTCTGCAGCAGGACAGATTCCTGTAAGAAAGGCAATTGTAGATTAGTTTTAAAACTAATCAATTAAAAAAAGTCCACCACCACCCCAAAAGGCAGTCATGATTTAATTGTAGGTAAAGTCTAGTGAGCCTCAATACAGACAACTTGGAATCTTGTAATTTTTTTTCTTACATTGTGAGCAGCTATTTTTGGCTAAATAATTTTTCTGGCACAAGTGCATTATGGTATAATGAAGAGTTTATTTCAAAAATGGGATTATTTCCTTCAAGAAATCACTGATTTATATAATGTTTAGCAAAAGTAGTATCATGAAACAGAATATTAAAAAAAATTTTAAACAGGCCCTGGAAGTATTCCCTGGAATACTTCATAAAATTTTGATTTGAAAACTAAGCCAATATACTCTTTAGTAAAGAGTGTTTCTCTCTGTTTGCATAATTTAAAATACTGCAAAAAAATGATCTCTCTAAGTCTGGAAAGTAAATTCTTTTCTTGTGAGCCAGCCTTATTTTCATGGTCAAAGTGTCTTCCTCATGTTCAGGACATGTTTTCTATGAAACTGATCTTGCAGGAACAGACTTACTATTTGAAGGAAAGTCTTGCCTACAAATTGGAATTAGTTTCAGCTTTATAATGACAGTCTTTGAGAATCTTCAAACAGCAGTGAAGTTAATGTGACTTGAGGATTGAATATGGAGGATATTGTGTACTGAGGACAAACTCAGCTGCTCTCATAGCTTATACTCAAGAACTGTGGTTGTGTTATAGGTGCTGTGATTCTCCCCATTTCTGTGGATCAGTTAGTGATGCTGATGTTTTACGTATTACGCAACATTGCAAAAACCACTTTCCCATGTTGAAGAAGTTTGTATGTTAAAGTCACTATTTAACAAGAGATGTACTGTGGTCTATAATGGGTAGTTCTGGCTTTGGCACTGGATTATCTTCTTTCTCAGTGTTTTCTAGAGTTAAAGTAGATGCTATTTTCTGTATTATTCTTATAAAAGCAAAATTAAAATAATTAGATCACTATAAAGGAAACTTATAATGTTGTTCCCAACTCTCCCCTGAGCCACTTGGCCAGAACATTCCTGTGTGTCTGACAGAGGCTGCCTGCTTCTCTCAGCCCCCAAGCTTCTAGTCATGATCAAGGAATAGGCAGATGACAAGGATGCCATACCCACCAATCATGTCTTTCTGGGTTGAAGATCTAGGGAAAATTGCAAACAATGTGTCAAATTTTTTCTTTTTCTCCATGAAGTTCTTCAATTATTTCTGTTGGTTAAAGCTCTTTTCTCTTCTCATAATGGAGCTTTTTACTCTAGAATATTTTTCCTTAGACATTTTGGGCTTTATTTATTTATTTATGTAACAGTTTTAGCCTCATATCACAAAGGATGTCTCTTTTAAAAAAATTATTTTTTTACTTTTTAATTACAGTTGATGTACGGTATTATATTAGTTTCCAGCATATACTTTAGTGATTAGAGATTATATAATTTACTAAGTGATCATCCTGATATATCTCAATCTCGTACCCAAGTGATACCACACATAGTTATTAGAATAATATTGGCTATATTCCTTATGTTGTACTTTACATCCCCATGACTATTCCATAACTATCAGTTTGTACTTTTTTAAAAAAATTATTTTTATTGCTTATGCTATTACAGTTGTTCCAATTTTTCTCCTTTTTCCCCCTCCACCAGCACCCTCCACTCCCTCAGGCCATCCCCATCCTGTTGTTGGTGTCCATGGGTCATGCGTTTAAGTTCTTTTGCTACTGCATTTCCGATACTGTACATTACATCCCGATGGCTATTCTGTAACTCCCTGTTTGTACTTCTTAATCCCCTAATCTCTTCACCTATTCCTCCACACTCCCCTCCCATCTGGCAACCATCAAAATGCTCTCTGTATTCATGATCCTGTCTCTGTTCTTGTTTTCTTAGTTTGTTTTTTAAATTCTGTTGTTGATAGATACATATTTATTGCCACATTATTGTACATAGTTTTCATCTTTTCTTCTTCTTCTTCCTCTTCTTCTTCTTCCTCTTTTTCTTCTTCTTCTTCTTCTTTTTAAAGAAGACCCTTTAACATTTCATACAATAATGGTTTGGTGATGATGAGCTCCTTTAGCTTTTTCTTGTCTAGGAAGCACTTTATCTGCCCTTTGATTTTAAATGAACTAACAGGATGAGCCATGTGATAGAGTCTCAGATATGATGCCTGCCTGCTGGCTCTGTTGGGGAAGGGCTCAGCAAAGGAATAATGGCCTCTGCCATACTTCTGCCTGGGAGGAAGCTGCTCCTCCAGTTCTTGCCATGATGCCAGACAATTCAGTTCCTTCCCATATATCCCTGGTGCCCCTTGAGTGCTGCCCCAGAATTGAAGCTCAGAGGGAGTGAGTTAGAGTAATTCCATGTGCAGGCCCTTTAAAAGAAATGCCTGGGACTTTGGAAGCTCCCTGTCTCACTCAGGCACAATCTCCACTGGTTTTTACAAGCAGAAGTTGAGGGGACTCCTCTTCCTGGCACTTGAACCATGGGCTGGATGGGCTGATGTGGGCCTGGGATTCCTCAAGCCTAAAGGGGAACCTCCACAACCAAAACATCCTTCCCAATTTTTGTCTGCCATATGTGGATGTAAGACTGGCCCATTTTGAGTCTCTGCCTCATCTACCAGTTTCGATGTGGCTTCTTCTATACAATTTTAGTTGTATGACTTCTGTTCAGCTAAATTTCAGGCAGATGGTTTTTCGGTAGTTCTGTTGTAATTTTGATGTAGTTGTGGCAGGATGTGAGTACCACGTTTACCTATGCTGTCATCTTCAAGGGGATGTCTTGTCTGCCACGACATAGCCATGCATTCACAGAAGGCTCAGTTTTTGAATACTGCTTTGTTTGTGTGGAGGTTTACCGAATCAACATATGCTGTCTTTTTTTCTTTTTAAATCTTTTGACATCTTATTTATCTTCACTAGGATCTAGCTAGAGCTCCCTCACATGTGGCTTTTCTGGCTGCATTACAGGCTCCATCCTGCCCATGCTCTATTGAACTAAGTGAACTATCAGCTTCCATCTGTTATGTTTTTAGAGGGAGACAACAAAAGCAAATCTCAGAAAAGATGGTAAGGCAACCTCAGCATCCAAATTTAGTGGAGTAGCTGGGAACTAGTATTAATGTCTTTTGGTATTACCATCTAAATCTGGTCTCCTTTGAGGGTTATTTAGGAATAACCCAAATAACCTGATGCAGTGTTTTAAAAGCAGGAAATTCACAATTCTTGTAAAATGTTATAAAACTACTCCAAGGGCTGAGTGGACTTGATGCTTTCTTTCCATTGAGGAGAGACTATGTTATCTCCAAACAGTTTTTCCCTGCCCTTTACTCACACTTCTGGACCTCTTTAAGGAAGGTTCTGACCCCAGGCTACCCAGGAGTTTGCAGGGAGAGTCAGAGAGAGGAGGAGAGGTGGCTTTTCTGGTTTGACTATTTATATGTATTGCTTTATGACAATAAATTGTTATGAATATCATGACAGGTCATGAACTGCATGATTTATTAAAACACTGGTCAAAAATGGACTACAGTGGAATTTCACGTTAGAGAGAAGATTAAGTTCCAATCTTCTCTCTACTCACAGTGAGTAAATGAAAATCACAGAGAGACAAAATAATTTTTGGAAAGCTTTAAGGAAGATGCTCTGTTGGAAACCAAGATAGAGCCAGTTTTCCTCCTGATTTTCAAGCAGATGAACACCAGAAGAAGAGTTTGGCTTGTTTTTTGTGGGGAGGGAAGGGAAAAGAGGCATGCTATTCCAAAAATATGCATATTTTAAATACTCGAATCATATTTAAGGGAAAAGCCGATTTACCACTCCATTCTTTGGGGCATTTTGTCATTGATGGGAAGGCAGGAGGATTGTCCTCAATTGCAAACTCAATCCCAAAATGCATATGCCTAAGTTTGTGTAATTTAGATACACATATGGTTTGGCTCCAAAGTTGTTTTAGAAAAAGAGTTTGCTAGCTCTCAGTTTTGAGAGACAGGAAGGAGGTCCCACATCTGTCCTGTCGGATGTCACTGTCAAGGACAACAGAAGTGTTGTAAAGAAGGGATTATTAAATGTGTCCTCAGTCAGGAGACAGAACCCACATATTCTGAATGAGCCTCTGTTTGTACAGAGGCTACTGAGATGCACAGAAGGAATGAGGCTCCTGTGGAGAGACTGAAGCTAACTATATTGGAGCTGAAGTTCTAAGTGGCTGAACTGTTAGTAATTGCCAACTCAGCAGGCATACACTTCAAGGGGAGAGTAAGGGTACTCTCCTAAAATCTGGAGAGCTCAGGTAAGGCTCTGGGTGCTTGAAGAGCTGAAAACCTTGGTCACCGTGATGTCAGAGTTCTCCGCAGCAACTCTGGCAGGGAGACATACCTGCATTAATACCTGGAAAATTCTGTTTCTTGGAATTTTAAAAGTTGATTGGTAAAGTTTCACTGAAACAGGTGTATTATTTGGTTATTGTAAGTAACTTTGATGATTTCCATTGTAACCCATAGAGTCTCTTTTCAATAGTTTTCCTCTAGCCAGAGCAATTGCAAGTGGCAGCCCTGAGCTGCCAAGAAGAGATATTTCTACAGGTTTCTGGACAGGACTTGAATGAAAGAAGCCTGATCCCCTTGTTCAGGGGGCATTTCTGCTATAATGTGGGCAGGGAAATAGGATGTCCAATATTTGTGAGGCTGCCTCACCAGCCACATTGGGATTCAAACCCTAAGAGCGATTGCTATTTTTTGATAAAGAACTCTAAGACAGTATAATCGTCAGAGTGCTCTGTCTGACAATTCAGTGGCATGGTTGCCATGTGGCCTCTGGCTCACATTTACCTGGTCATGTCAGTGAGCAAGTTTGTAAGAAACCCATATTTTCATTTATATTAAGTAAAATGTCGTCAGTTTAAATGAAGGAAACCAAAACAATTTAACCATGTATTGACAGACCCCAGATTTGGTTCTGTATTGCTTCTAAACCTTAATGAATTGGGGGTGACTATAACAATTTATTGCGTTTTTTCCTTTATAAAATAAGGTCATAGGGAGAAGGGTGGTAGAGAGGTGTTGGGTGTTGGGTGTTGACTAGCCTAAGTCCTCTTGTTGGGCTAGCATTCCATGGGTCTGTGATGAGCAACTCTCTTTGCATGAAGTAAAAATGCAATGGGTTCTGAAACATGTTCTTTACTTGATGGCTTTTGCTGGAGCATTTCTCTGCCTATAACTGTGGTTCTGTACTTTGGACTTCAGTAAACAAAAAGCCCATGTGCTCTCTAATAATCCCTGTGCTAATAGGTTTCTGCTGAACAGTGAGGCTTCAGCGCTAGAGTTTGTGAACTCAGGCAAATATATAGATTAGTTGCTAATGCAAAGTTCCAAAAGATAGTGAGTAAAAATAATTGAGTACTGATTACATGCCTGGCATTCTACTAATTACTGTACCTATTTTCTTTTATTAATGCTCACAATAACCCCATGAGTTCAGGATTATTTGGCTCTCATTTAGTACATGTTTGTAGTGAAATTTACAGAGTAACTTTCCCAACCTCACAGAGCTGGGAGATGGCAGAGGCTAGATTTGAATGCAGGTTGCTAGTTGCTGGGAAGCCTCTTTTAAACATAGCGTGATGGTCTGTTGAGTTTTTATGTTTATTGCAATAAACTTTTTTTTTCTGTAGTGCTTTGGGAAAATTGAAAATATCTTAAAATGCTACATGTGATAAATGTTTTATAATTGCCATCTAAAAACAAACATGTAACTTAACCAACCATTAAAAATTTTATATAAACTTACTGTACAGTAAAATGTTCCAATTCTAAATTAAACAGATTAAAATAAATATCCAGTTTAATTCCCAGAACTGTCAGCTACTCACTATCTATTTAGTCAATTAGACAATCAGCTATTTGTGTGCTCAGGAGTTTTACTGAGTTACCCACAAGTCTTTCGGTGTTTTGAGTGTTACTATGGATTCTCTTGCTTTGCTCTGCTTTGAGAACTGCTGTCAGAAAGAGACAAGCACACACCACTGATCTCATGGTTTTACCAATGAAAAGACTTTCAAATGGAAGACTAGCTTAATGCTTAATTACTTTCTATAAAGACTATGCATGCAGTGAAATTGCCTCTCATATTCTCACAAGTAACCTTATCCTGAATGTATATTTAAAAAATCCCACTCAAAAGCCAGTATCAACAACAATATTCCCATGTAGCCTATTTCTTTCAGGAACAGTCCAGAAGCCTCAAATAGCTCAACGTTTTTTACAACTGAGTTCATATGTTTCCTAACTCTGAGAAGTTCTAGAAAAGTACTAGTGAGGATGGGAGGAAGAATGACTATTTTTTACATTTTTATTTACCTTTCCTTCCAAACCAGCTTTGCTCATGGGGACCTTTTCTTTGCACAGTCTTGGCATTTTCTTACTTATTATCCATAGTATGCCAATATATTTGTATTTTCTTACTGAAAACAAGGGAAAATTTCCATAAAACACACAAAAGACATTTTAGTTTTTTAGCTGCAGTAATTTAATGTCCCCTCTTCCACATACCACAAAAGCTGGCCCCCAACCACTCTGTGGATTTCAGGATATCCCTGTGTTTGTTCCTTTTAAGATTAGGGACATGCAAGATAAGGAAGAGATAGCATGTCTTACCATGAGCCACACTTCCTTATGGATCTACAATAGAGTGGGTTTCTAGGAAAATGAGCTTTATGCTTTCAAACTTTATAAATGTTTCTCCAGTTCTCTTCTCTCCTTCTCATTGTTTCTACTGGCTTCAGGCCTTTCCTTTCTCTCCCTGGCTGCTCCTGCATTGATTTTCTCACTGCACTGGCTGGTTAGCATGTTAAATATCATGAGAATAAGCTGCTCCCTGTCCTGGCATTGCTTTTTGAAGGAAACATTTCCTTCCCTTGTGCAAGCCAAGGAGTTCCTTCCATGGGGAGAAAGTTGGAGTGCTGATTGGAAACATACGTGGTTGCTGGTTTAAATTTGGCTTATTTGCAACAGACAGAGTTTGGGAGAGATAGGAGAGAGGGGTTCTCCTGGTTCTGAGGTGGTTCCCACATCTGCTTCTTATTAGGAGCACCGTGGAGAAAAGATTTGGAAATTAACTTAGTTGTGGAATAATAAAGTAGACCTCAATATGGGGGATTATAAATGATTACCCTAGAAAATGAAGGGACAACTTCTCATCCCTTAGGTCCCTTACTTTAGCTGAGGTGGTTTGGCACTAAATAGAAACTGGAGAGGTATCCTGTACCCTCTCTGTCCCCAGAGAATGAAGGTAATATTTTACTCCCTCTTCCTAAGGAGCCTAAATGCAGGCTTTCAGGGCACAGAGTGCATAGCCAGTGAGGAGCTATTCACCCGCATGTCCCAGTCCTGAGGGACACACAGTAACTGGGGGCATTCTTAGGGACATGATCAGATTTGCATCTATGGGGGAGAGGCAGCCCTGCTAGTCTTACCTGTTCCAGATCTCTAATGCGGTGCTCTAGAAATAGGCATTGGGCATACGTCTTGAAAAAAACCCCCCAGTATTTTTGAACTTTTTTGACTGTCTCTCATCATTTCAGCACTTGATTTCTATAGAGGTCAACATCATAGTCTAAAGAAGACACCCAGCTTTCCTAAGTGCTATTCTCTGCATAGTCTCATACATTCATTTGTTTGTTTTTCTTTTTCTCCTCCCATACTGAACGTAAGAGCTGCAATAACAGAGATCTTGTTATTATCTTACATTTCCTGAGCTCAGAGTAGTGTTTGGTATTTCATGACCACTTCACAATCAAATGCTGACTGAGTGAATCAAGGAAACAATGGTGGAAACTCTCTGCCCTTAAAGGGTATTTCTGGATGCCATCTTGGGTTCTTGAGTTCTTAACTGAGACGGCTCTGCACGGGGACCGACCCCCCTCCCACCCCTGCCCCAGAGTTGCGATAGATCATTCTAACCCCTCTAAGGTCAGTTCACCTACATTTTGAGGTTAGGCAGGTAGTGACCTTCCGGACCACTTTCAATTACCACGATCTGGGGAGCTTTCACATTCACTTGGAACACCTGCATCTGAAAATTAGAGCAACAATTGTCCATTTAATATGGTGCAATTTTGCAGACAAAGGGCTTAATTAGTTCACTTTCTAAATGACCATCTAATTCTGTGAATTTTTTTATTTTTCCATTAAAGTAACCCTAGATTATTGATTTTAGACTTATTTTAACTAATCATTTTTAGTTTTAAGAGTCTAATCAGAAAATCACTGATTGAATCAGGAAATAGGAGTTTATGATAAAGATATATTTTACATCTTGTCATGAGAGTTATTACATAGTTACTTTGTAATTTAATTTCTCTGCTAGAGAGTAAGTAAGTTCACCTTCATGTCTCAACTGAGAGAGGAGAAGTTGTTTTTGAAATAATTTCTTTTGGTCATCTTGAGTCTGAAAAGAGGGAGGCAGGCCATTCCAGATGACAGAGCCCGTGACAGGCCATGTTCGAGCTCAGCGCTCCTAAGGCAGAGACGTTTCCAGTCGGCACTCGTGCATTTGAAATGGTTGTGGAGGGAAATTTCACTACAGAGAGCTGTGACTAAACACACCTTGTGACTAATAACTCATTGTTTTTAATGTTATCTTGTGTAGAAAAACGGGGGGTGGGGTGGGGGTGGGGAGCTTTTTGAAACAATCTTCTAAATAATGTCTGGCTCAAAGAGCCAGCTAATAGCAAAATGCCTAATTAATGTGGTACAGGTAAAGAGGAGCAAGCCTCCTTAATCTTTGAATGAAATCGTTCTAAATTTCTCGAGTTTGCCCGTAATCCATGATGGCTTTTCTAGCTTTTCTGCGTGTAATGACTATCTACCTCCAAATTCTATGAGTAATTGACTGACTTTCTCCTTCTAATTCAGGATTTCCAGGCATTCAGGGAGTTTTGTTGGTTGTGCTCAATTAATTGCAACAGGGCATGGCCGGCATCTGGATTTCTACCTGTGGGCCAAGTGAACATTCTGGGTTCTGTCAGTGTTGATGTCCATGAACCTGTCTCCAGAAAGCTCTAAACAGAGAGTTTTTCCTCAGAAGAAGTCATGCCCAGAGCAATGTTTCACAATGTTGAGATCTCTGAGAGAAGGTAGAATCAGAAATCTAGCTTGTTTAGGTCCTTCAATTCTTCAAATATCAACCCATTAAAGAATCACAATAAAGAATTTAGCTTTCATTTGAGCTGAAAGCAAACTTAAGTGAACCCTGTCTTTTTTTAGGTCAGAATCTGATGCACAATTTCCCTGGCCAAGATCACAAAGGGAGTGTAGGTCCCAGCTGGGAAAACTCAGGTGGACTCACTCAAGGAGTGGTGCTATAAATCTGGTGAATTATCTTCAAAACTTTTGCTCACCCACATCCTTCCTTCCCCCTATTCTCTTTAATAAGAGAAGAGTTTAATTTCCAAATAAATTTATTAAAGTCATACTTAGAAAATCAAGAAAGAAGGCAATAAATAAATAGTCCAATGTTTTGATATGTTTTAAAGTGTTTACCTCATCTAGTTTGTGATATAAAAATAACTTTACCCTGATTTTGACAATATTGTTGACATTGTTTAGGCTCTTTGACTTCTCTCTATAGAAATTGGTAATATTCCTTTGACTACATCAATGGAGGAAGTGTGTAGAAAAGATTAATATTAGTATTAAACAAAAAAATATCATTTATTTGAGAGACACCTAAGTTGGTAAAAAAGAAACAATTTATAGAACAAAGACATACAATTCACTGGTTTCAATGACATAAAACAAATATAGCTAGGCCAACAATATATTTGTCTCATGGACTTATAAGGAGATCAATTATGATGACTACTTAATATATTAACTTTTTGTGCTCATAAGATATGCCTGTGGAATGTATATAAATGATCCAGAAATGGGGGTATTGCAAACTTCATTCCAGACCTTGTTCTAATAAATACCAATTCTTTTTTAGTGTAGCTGAACTTAAAAGTTTATATGGTTTCGAATAATTGGGTTTTAAAATCATCTATTTCTCTGAAATTTTCAACATGATCTTCCCACAGTTAGGTGAGCACAGTTTTACATGTGGATTATATTTTGCTGATGGGAATATGAGTCCCAGGACTAAGGAGGAATGGTAAGAGTCATGTTCGCTAAAAACTGGGTCTTAAACTAATGACTGCCCGGGCATGAGACCACACCATGTTGTTACCATTTATTTTTAATTTAATTCTTTAAGATTTTGGTATAGGAAAGTGGGAAATAAAATGTGTTAAGGGCCATTTATCATTAGAATTTAGATATTTTAAAGGAAAAAACAGCCCTTTATGTCCTTTGGCCATATGACATGTATTAAAAAGCAGGAGGAGCAGTGCCTTGTAGATTGATATTTAGGACCTATATGATTCATCTTCTCTCCGGTTCAGGCTCATCTTAGTCTCAGCTGGTCAGAGTAAAGCTCTGGAAAACAACCTGGCCAACCCGATCACTTTCTGTTTGGGGATGGCTGACTTTTTATCCTTAGTCTTTTAGGAAAATTTAATTTTGTTGGATTTGGCAGGTTAGCTTGATGTAAATGTATTTTTGAAAAATCACAAGCAATTTAATTACAAGAAATGGAAGGTTATTCCCTAATGGCTGCTGTTATTGTAGAGGTAGTCATAACAGCCTTCTTCATATTTTCCACTTCTCACCAATTGAGACAATCCAAAAGGGAAAGAGAGAGAGGGCTGCTGAGTGTACTGGCAGCGAAAGAGACACTGAAACAGAGAACATCAGTGACATGTCAGTTTCCTTTGGGAAAGCTGGGCTGTTTTTAATAAATCATGAGCTTGAGAAACCTTGGTGAAACCGTTGAGGAAAAGGGTATCCGTATTAAAGGACATTCTAAATGTTGTTGGAGGTATTTATTTTACCCCTTTCCAGAAGACTTTATTGACCTGATTCTATTTTACGTGTAGAGTCAATAGAACCTGTTTCATACTTCCCTCCCCTGCTTCCTCCCAAAACCCCCTCAAAATTGACCACCTCAAAGCACTACAAAATAAACTACAGAATCTCAAAAGAAATGAAAACACTAGTATTGAATCATGCTTCTTGATAACACACTTCTCTCACTCCCAGCTAACACGTGCCCTTAACAACATATAAAGGGTCCTTTTTCTAACCATCTTTAAAAGAAGGGGAAATAACATGTGACAATCCAACAGCATCTGGAGTGACCAGAGAATCATTGCTTCTATGGGTGAAGAAATTTTTTCTCCTCTTCTAGGTTCTTCCAGCTGGTTTAGTAATTGAGTCGACATGAGACATTAACAAGGGAAAAGAACTCGGTTTAATTTCATACATACATATGGAAACCCCACAGACATGACAGAATGAGAGACTTGACATACATGAGAGGTTCAGAGACAGAAAGGTAAAGCAAGCTATCTATGGTGTTCTGAGTTAGGATGAGTTTAGGCACCTGAGGCTTCAGAACACAGGAGGGTCATCTACAGATTGATAAGAAGAGCAGATATTTAGTAATTAAATATTTGCCTAGCCCTATATATAGGTTCATAAAAAGTTACCTCTGCTGATAACATTTATGATGGACAAGGCTCCAAATTTAAATTCTTCCAGGGGGAGGTGAAAGTTTCTCTTGAACCTGCAAGGTCTCAATTGCCTTCAGCTCAAAATAATCCATATGCCAAAGTAGCACATTTTGGAGAGGGCTGTTCTGAACCCCTTCACTTCCTTCACTTTGTGGGTATGCTGAGTCATCAGCAGGTACAAGTGAATAAATCAAAGCCAGGTGAATGTATTCTATAGGAAATGCTTTTTAAAATTCTGATATGATTAGTATTATAAAAGCCTTTCCAGGAAATCAACTGTTACATATTTGTTCATTTATTCAAAAATATTATCGAGCACCAATTTTTGCTAGCCATTATGTTGAATTGTATGGTGCAATGGTGAGTAAAGCAATTGTAGGTTCCCTCTCTCGCTTCTTTCAATTCTTAACATATATTTATTAAAACACCAAACCTTCTGCTGGACATCCTGTCTATAATTACTCCCTCATGCACATTTCTTATCACCTGTCCCTGTGTTTATTGTCTTTAGCTCCTATTGCTATTTAATTGAGGATATATTTTACTTATTTACTGCCTATCTCCCCCATTATAATGAAAACTTCATGAAGCAAAGGAAAATTAAATGCGTGTGTGTGTGTGTGTGTGTGTGTGTGTGTGTGTGTATAGCACATAAAACAGTGCTGAAAATAGGCACTCAATAAACATGTGTCTAATCAGTCAACTAATGAGTGAAACAGTTGGAGGCCGGGACATAACTATGGAATGGCACTAACGTTTTCTACTGTTTTTGGTTTGACTCTATTAATCACTATTCATTACATTTAGTTTTTGAACTTCCTAGACATTTTATCATTTCTTCTCCAAAAATGTTGAGAATGACAGTGTCTGAAGACTTGGTAAAAACACAATTATTTACATCTGTGGTATTCCTCTGATCTACACATCAAACATGCCTAGAAATAAAGACTATCACGTTTGCCTGGAAAAATATTGTTGATATATTGATAAACACATTCATACAAAGGGGCTCCAAAATGATCTACTAAAATTTATTAATAGGATTGACAATACCTACTTTGCTAGGTTCCTATGAGAAGGACTCAAGATAAACTAGTAAAAAACTTTGAAATCTATATTTTAGCTTTGCCTAAAAGTAGAAACAATAATATTCATGTTTTATAATTTGATCAATCAAAAACAACAAAATCCCTCACCTACAATGCCTGGCAGTAGAGAGATGCAGAACCAGCAAAGGATACTGAACAGGAAGAGCCAGAGAGCTGAGGAAACCAGGTGACAGTGGTGTCCAAGGTTAAGTGATAAACTTTCTCAGTGCAGTTAATAGGTCAACAAAAGCAAAGCATTAGTCAGGTGAAGGTTATGCATAAAGGAAAAACTTTACTGAAATAGATTCAAGATAGAATGGGAACCAATAAGTTGGAAACAACAGGTATAAATAGCACTTTTATAAACTTTTGCTATAAAGGAAAGCAATGAAATAAGACATGAGGTTCCAAGAGGGTTTTTTTTTTTTTAATGGTGCCCAAAATAATAGCCTGTTGATGTGAGAATGATTCAGTGGAAAAGAAAAAAAAATGACGCGATTTAAAGAAAGGCTAAGAAAATTTGGTATGGGTAGTTCATAGGCCAAATAATAAAATTGAAATTTAAAATGTCTTTCATAGGCCAAAATGAAATAGGCTATCCTTTTTGTGGGGGAATACACTTAAAATTTTACTTCACAAAGGGAGATACCTAGACAACTTGGCCAGTAAGGAAAACACTATCTGTGATGATTCATAACCTCACCTGAGTTTAAGGTTCAAAGCCAGTTAATCTATATGGTTAGAAAAACTCCAATCTGAGAAATTATTTTAACATAACCATAAATTAGCACCTCCAGGCACCAGTCAGAAGAAAATGAAAAATTCTTTTCTGGAGGAGTCCACTCATTACTCAAGCCTCGTAGAACTCCCCGAGATAGTGGATAACTAATCACAATCAGAAATCACAAACAGGGTACTGGAAGGGAGAATTAGCAGAAATAATAGCAGAAGCAGACCCATAAAGATTCAGTGGTAGAGTTGGTATATGAACCTGGACAGTCTAACATCAGAGCACACTTCCCAACCACTATATTATACTCTATTTTTTGGTGTTCTGGATACATATTTAACATGTTTAGATAAATGAAAGGTGGGACTTAAATATAAGCAAAGAATAAGAAAAAGAAGTGGAGCCTCTATCAACTAAAAAACCTTTTTTAAGTTAAAATCTCACTGTAGATTTTACAGGTTATACAAAAAATCAGATTAGGTATAATTGGAGAAACAGTAAATTGCAAGATAGAACTGAAGAAACTTCTAAGAATGTAACAGAAAGATAATTTGATGAAAAATACCAAAGGTTAAAAGAGAAAAATTAAATTGTATAACATATATCTCACTGGAGTACCACAAAGGCCTATTAGATAAATATGTGAAAAGTCAATGGCTGAGAATTTTTCAGAATTTTCCAGAACTGATTAAAAAAACCACCTATCATTAGGCTTTATCAGTGAGAATACATCTAAGGAAAAACAACCAGAATATGAAAGGTCTTGAACCAAAGGCATACAAATATTTAGTTTTGATAACAAAAGACTTATTCTTCAGAGAAATTAATAGTCTAATAATTTCTTTAATTTAATCATCCTCAAATATTTTAAGATCTATCATAAATGAGGAGGATTAAATGTACCATTTATTTAATGTTAGAGGATTGAACTAGGGCTGTGAGTATAAGTTATAGGGAGGTAGTTTGGGGGTTTATTATAGGGAAAATATTCACATAAATGGAGTGGTTACATTTGAGTCACTGAGCTCTCCTTCACTAGAGGTTGTAGGATCATCTGTCAGGAAATTTTTGGCTGGGTAATTCCTGCATTGTGTCAAAAGCTTGGGTAAAAGAACTAAATAAACTCTCTGCCAACTCTTAAGATTCTAAAATAATAATAGTAGTAATTTATTCAAAATGTTCTAAGCCCTGTAAAGGCATTAATTTATTCAAACTTTGTTATAACTCCATCAGTTAAGTATTTTCTCTGTTTTTGCAGGTGAAGATGGTAAAGTTCAGAGAGTTTAAGTAACTTGCTGAGGATATGTGGCTTTTATGGGGTACAACAGATTTGAATGAAGGAGCGCCTTACTCCAAAGTGGGAAACTTTCCATTATGCTTCACTAAATCCCAGGATAATGAACATCAACTCAGTTCTATTCTTGACAAATTCTAAAAAAAAAGTCTCCTCTGTCTCTCAATATTTGTGTAGGAAACCTTAAGCCAAAACTGACAAAAGCAGATACACATACACATATACACACAGAGGCTAAATTGATATCACCTTCTTTCTTTCAGAAACCTGTGTGTTATGTCACTTAAAAGAAGCCTTCATTCATAAAAAATACATTTTGTCAATGTGAATTTTTAGCATAGTTTTGTTTTTAGAACTAATTTCCACCAATATACAAAACAAACCTTTATTAGTTTTTATACTGCTTTTCTTTTGTGTTGATCTATATATAATTGCTTATTTTTATTTATTTATTTATTTATTTATTGCATTTGATCCATTCAAAGGCCTGTAATGAGCTGCTGGCAGTGTTGGATATTCTTTTTACCAAATCTGCTAATAAATTTTAATTTTGGCTTGTCTAATAATAGGAAAAGCACAGCATGGCTATATTACTACTGAATAAAGAGAAGCCTAATTTGGAAGAGCCTAAAAGGATTTAATAGTGACATTTAAGAGGGCAGTTAGATAGAAAATCAATGGATAGAAATTATTTTAGAAAAATAGAATAAAAACCATACATATTTAGGTACTGAATTTGCACTAACCTAGAACACAAATATGTGCTAATTGTTGAAAATAATATCCATGATAGTCTTGAACTAGGGATACACAGAAAAGAGACATTCTGTTATCCTGGTTTTATGTGCACTATTTCCAGGGTATTTTTCACATATTTGAACTAGACTAAAGCTAATTTTGTAGGTAGCTAAATTTGGTGGTATTTCTTTGAATTGGATATACTCAAAGTAAGTAGTCAAATCCAAATCCTCTCAAAACTGGCTGGTAAACCTATTGGGTTCATAGGTCACTGGTGAAAGATGACATCGTTTGAATGAATAGGTTTTGCTAAAGCTTCTAGTAGTTCCCTCTGGGCTCTGAAGAGGCAGGGCAGCTTGGCCCCACAGGAAGCTGTGAAAAGGTGGAGCAGCACTGTTGGCACCTTGTCACCTCCTAAAGTTCTTGCTCATGTGTAGCAGTGTGCACTTTGCCCTTCAGTTTTGTAGGGGTTAAATTCTAATTTCTACAGTCGACATCTAGGTGTGTCACTTTTACATTTCCTTTTAAATACCTATAGGCAAAAAATTACTCCTACTGTTGAATTTTAGAACTTGACTTTTCCTTGAAAACACAAGTCTTATTGTGGGAAAGCAAGGGTGGTGGGAGGGCTACTCATCACCTCTCCATTCTCATCGACTGATGCATGGAGAAGGGAGCAAGGGAGGGGGAATCTGGCTGAGACACACAGTCCACTTTGGCTTACTCAATTATAGATGAGGTGTCTCAATATAGTGTGTGTGGGGCGGGGGGCGGTGCACGCGTGCACTCACGCTGGGGGCATTGCATTGAAGCTCTCTTCTGAAAAAAATACTGACAAAATCATACTGAGCCTGTGCTTGATATTAGTTTCCTGAAGGAAAGTCCTAAAGGAATGGCTCAGGTTCAAACATGTGGCTCATTAAGACCTACTGTAAGGACCTGTTGTTTTCATCTGCAGACACTCCTTTTTTGAGAGAAGTATACCTTTCTTGCTTTATGCAGTTGGGGAGGGAAACATGTCTTCAATTAAGAGAAGCTAAAGCTAAAATATATCTATCTTATTGTATACAGGAGGGCTGGGGAAACTAATGCTAAATTAAAAAAAATTTGAGGCTGCCTCTCTAAGCAGTCATCTTGACTTGCAGGTGGAGAGAACCCACATGCAGAACAAAGTCAAGCAGAAGATTGGAGTTGAGAGACAGTCTTTGCCTACGGTTAGTTTTATTTGCATTTTGTCACTTGAAGCTAAAACTGTACTAACATGCTCATAACCCTCATGATTCAGAGTAAGATAGATGCTGAGATATTTATTTCATTTGAATGATTGTGATAGCCAGAAATCATCTTTATCCAGAGTTTTAAAACTGACATCATTAAAACATCATGTAGGATTTCCAAGCAACCTCATCTTGGCATTGCTCACAGAAGGTGGAGATTGACTCATCAGATTGACTTGATGTCCTGTGAAACACCAGACATAAAGATATCCTTGGAGGTGCTGCCCCTGATTGCCCCTCAAAACAAATGTGTGGATATCATAAACTAATGAGGAGCTATGTGGGTTACTCGCCAATCATTCTGCTTGAGTGGGGCGTTTATATATTCCTTGTTGACATACTGCTTCATGGTTCCTTGGTACAGTCAGATACTATATATATGTGGTGGTGAATTCTTCCTGAATATATTGTGCTTTTCTGTAAAACTCTCTACCAGTCTTCTCCCACTCACCAGTTAGGATTTCTTAGAGAAAGGTGCTTTTTATATTTTCTGTATTATTTGAATATTATAGACATGGATTGCTAAGTTAAACCTGGCATTCTCCCCCTTAGCTCACTGAACTGTGCCCTTTTTATTACAAGCACATAAGTTAAACACGTTCTGTCAACATTAATTGGATTTCTTGAGTCGTATTTATGATTTAACCTGATTCCTCAATTGGAATTTTAAAAAGATGAGTCCCATAGTTATCTTTACTAGATATGTGTTCATGCTCATGTTCATTCTCACCAATTCCTCTGTCAACATGGCAGATTTTCATTCGGAGTACCATAAAAATGCATTTGTTTTAGTGGATGGAATTACAGAATCACTGTATTTTAATGATGCTGTTTCCCTTGTGCGGTGTCCAGGCCATTGCTCTAATTTTCCAGCCCAGTTATGGCTAGGCAAACTAAGATGTTTTAGACTATATTTAGGGTTGCTTGACTCCATCATGCTAAAACATGCTGGTAATATCATAAATCCTTGTAACTTTGAAGGTGTTCTCAATGTGTAGATACAGAAGTGTGGAATGGATTTTGCTTTGGGTGGTTTTGGAGGGGTGGCCATGCAAGAAATTGGTTTCAAAACAGTCACTCCCACCATCTGTGCACCAGAAAACACAGTCAGGGGGGCTGATAGCAACCCCTGGACACAGCGAGCAGAAAAGAGCTCAGGAAACCATTGAGATCATCAAAATAATTTTTAAAAATGGTTTTACAGAACTGACTTTGCCTGGTGGAGGGCCTCTTAATGTTTTTAGGATAATGCTTATTTTATTGTTGTTGTTGTTTACATAACATGACTTACTGCTACTTTACTGACAAAGTACTATCTTCCCTTCCCTTATTAATAAAAGTTTTATTCCTGCACTAGAAGGGTCTATAAATGGCCTAGGTGTTCAAAAGAATATAGAAAAACATGAGTGAGTAAAGAGCATAGAAATGTTGAACTTCCAAAGATAGACGACTTTCCTTAGGTAAAATATCTTCCTAATTTCAAGCCCTCTCCAGGGGGCTAAGAAAAGCTTTAAATATCCATTCAAAATTCTTCACAGCCAGACATCTCTTTTAAAGGAATTAGGTTACATCAGTTGATGTAATTAACTCAGATTGTTTGGGTGATTCAAATCCCAAGGGCAGCAATACATCTGTGCAGCATACACGTTTCCCCTCTGTGCAAAGGCGCCAGTGGTTTCGATTTTGGGTGTGTATTTGAAAAGGTTGAGAGAGTCGGGGCAGGAGAATGAGCTGGTGAAAGGTAATATAGAGGAAAATCATGTACTAAAAATGTTTTTTGATGCTATCTGATTTCCTTTTAAATCATTCTTTGAAAAAGAAATATTGGTTTGGAATCTGTTTGTGGTCAAATACATTAAAATAAAACATCTTTTGTTTCATTAGCCCAGTTATTCTTTACTCCCCTTGGAGCATCTGGCAAGCAGGGTAGAGCTGGAGGGTGGTGAATCTTTTGGACAATTGGTGAACTGGAAGGTATACTATTTATTCACCACTGACTTGCAGGAAGGGGTCCCATAATCTGCTTTCAAAGCAAATCCAGTTGCTTTACTTGATATTTAAATTTCATCTCACATAGAATCTTTAAGCTATAAAGACATAATCATGCTTAAATATTTCCATTTCCAGAGGGTGTTGCACCTGACTAATTTTATGATTTCCATCTAATTCTTAAAGATATTCAGAGGGAATTAGATCATGCCCTCTTTCATGATGATTATTATGAAGAATCATCATCAAAACAACCACTCTATTGACCAGCTTCTACAGAGCTTGGCTACTCTTCTCTTACTCTTAGTGTAATATCAGCAACTTTGGAAAACAATCGTTTCTATATTTCTATTTTAATTTTTTTTGATATTTCAAAACTGAAGATTTCTCTTGCAGTGAGAAGATGTATAATAAAGGTGGATATAATGCACTCAATTAAGAACATGGTATACTGAACCATCCCTGCATCCCTGGGATGAATCCCACTTGATCGTGATGGATAATCTTTTGAATGTATTGCTGGATGCGGTTTGCCAATATTTTGTTGAGGATTTTAGCATCTATGTTCATCAGCGAAATTGGCCTGTAGTTTTCTTTCTTTGTAGGGTCTTTATCTGGTTTTGGGATCAGGGTGATGCTGGCCTCATAGAAGGAGTCTGGCAGTCTTCCCTCCTCTTGGACTTTTTGGAATAGTCCGAGAAGGACAGGGGTCAGCTCTTCCTTAAATGTTTGTAAAATTCTCCTGGGAAACCGTCTGGCCCTGGGCTTTTGTGTGCTGGGAGCTTCTTGATTACTGCTTCAATTTCCCCAACTGTTATCGGTCTGTTCAAGCTTTCTGTTTCTTCCTCCTTCAGTGTTGGAAGATTATACTTTTCTAAAAATTTGTCCATTTCATCCAGATTTTCAAATTTCTTGGCATATAATTGTTCATAATAGTTTCTGATGATCATTTGTATTTCTGTGGTATCAGTTGTCATTTCTCCTCTTTCATTTCTGATATTATTAATTTGGGTCCTCTCCCTTTTTTTCTTGATGAGTCTGCTCAAAGGTTTGTCCACTTTATGAATCTTTTCAAAGAACCAGCTTCTGGATTGGTTCATCCTCTGAATTGTTCTTTTTGTCTCTATGTCATTCAGTTCTGCTCTAATCTTGACTATTTCCTTCCTTCTACTTGCTCTGGGATTTATTTGTTGTTGTTTCTCCAGTTCTTCAAGTTGTAGTGTTAGGTCTTTTATTTGAAATGTTTCTATCTTTTTAAGGTAAGCCTGTATTGCTATGAACTTCCCTCTCAGGACCAAAAAACTCCTCAACCTAATAAGTGAATTTGGCAAAACAGCAGGATACAAAGTCAACATTCAGAAATCAAAGGCGTTTTTGTACACCAGCAATGCAATAGAAGAAGAAAAAATCAGGAAAAATATACCATTCGATATAGCACGAAAAAAGATAAAGTACCTAGGGATAAATTTAACCAAAGACACAAAAGACCTGTATGCAGAAAACTATACAACATTGAAAAAAGAAATTAAGGAAGACACAAATAAATGGAAGCATATACCATGCACATGGACTGGAAGAATTAATATCCTTAAAATGTCCATACTACCAAAAGCAATTTATAGATTCAACGCAATCCCTATTAAGATACCAATGACGTATTTCACAGAAATAGAACAGACATTTCAAAAATTTATATGGAACCATAAACGACCTCGAATAGCTGCAGCAATTTTGAGAAAGAAACACAAAGTAGGAGGGATCACAATACCGGACATCAAACTCTACTACAAAGCCACTATACTCAAAACAATCTGGTACTGGCACAAGAACAGACCCATAGACCAGTGGAACAGAATAGAAAGCCCAGAAATAAGCCCAGGTCTCTATGGACATCTAATATTTGACAAAGGGGGCAGAAGCATAAAATGGAGCAATAACAGCCTCTTCAACAAATGGTGTTGGGAGAGCTGGATGGCTACATGCAAAAAATTGAAATTGGATCATCAGCTGACACCATACACAAAAATAAACTCAAGATGGATAAAAGATTTAAATATAAGTCGCAACACCATCAAAGTCCTAGAGGAGAAGATTGGCAGGAAACTCTCAGATATCCCACGCAGCAATTTTTTCACTGATATGTCTCCTAAAGCAAGGGACATAAAGGAAAGAATAAACAAGTGGGACCTCATCAAAATAAGAAGCTTCTGCACGGCTAAAGAAAACATCAGCAAAATGAAAAGGGAGCCAACCATTTGGGAAAATATATTTGCTAATGATACATCAGATAGAGGTTTGATCTCCAAGATATACAAAGAACTCACTCGACTTGACTCCAAGAAGACAAACGATCCAATCAAAAAATGGGCAAAGGACCTGGGCAGATGCTTTTCTAAGGAGGAGATACAGAGGGCCCAGAGGCATTTGAAAGGATGCTCTGCATCACTAGCCATCAGAGAAATGCAGATCAAAACCACCATGAGGTACCACCTCACACCGGTCAGAATGGCCATCATAAACAGATCCACAAACAACAGGTGCTGGCGAGGCTGCGGAGAAAAGGGAACTCTAGTCCACTGTTGGTGGGAATGCAGACTGGTGCAGTCACTATGGAAAGCAGTGTGGAATTTCCTCAGAAAGCTGAAAATGGAACTGCCTTTTGATCCAGCGATTCCCCTGCTGGGACTATACCCTGAGAACACCAAAACGCCAATACAAAAGAACCTATGCACCCCAATGTTCATAGCAGCACAATTTACAATAGCCAAGTGTTGGAAGCAACCTAAATGCCCATCAGTAGATGATTGGATCAAAAAATTATGGTACATATACACAATGGAATACTACGCAGCAGAAAGAAAAAAGAAGTACTAAACTTTGCAACAGCATGGATGGAACTGGAGAGCATCATGCTAAGCGAAATAAGCCAGGGGGCGAAAGACAAATACCATATGATCTCACCTATAAGCGGAACCTAACCAACAATGCAAAGAAGCAAGGCAAATATGACCAGCAACACTGAAAGGAAAAGAAATCAACAGAGACAAGAGGGAAGAGGGGGGCAGCAGGGAAAGGGAAGGGAAGGGGAAAGTCAAGGAACATATAGCAAGGACTCATGGACAAAACCAAAGGGGAAGAGCTGAGGGAGGGAAGGTGGGAGGAGGAAAGAGGGGGGGGGAAGGCAGAGACAAATGTATTTAAAAAGTAAATAAATTAATTAAAAAAAAAAAAAGAACATGGTATACATTAATAGAAATTTCTATCAACCACGACTAGATCATGAAAGTTAAAAATACATAATATTTTCACATGAAAATTTCCTGTTATATTTCATATAGCTTACTTTAGTGCTGTATATTCATTTGTGGTAGAAAAACATTATTTTAAGCAAATGAGCTGAAATACACATTTTTGTCTTTAATTGAAGTCAAGACCTTTTTTTATGTGGGAGTATCTTCTGCAGTAAAAGGTTTTGAAATCACATTTTGTCTGTGTTCTAGAAATGTCTGGTGAAAAGATATCTGAGTCTTAGTCAAAGAATATAAAAATATAAGAATTTCAATTACACTTGAAAGAAAAACTCCAACTTGAGACTCACCACAGTATTGGAGGAGCTTCGATGTTTTCAAATAAATGTCTTAGTTTTGGCCCATTTGTCTAGACATCACAAGGGAGGGTGCTTTTTCCATCAGTTCTAGGATTGAAAAGCTACACTTCTGGTCAGCTTTTTCTACCTCTCATCCAGCATTTATCCCTCCAGGGACTCTTCCTAATTGGTAATGGTATAACAAATTCACTCTTACTTCTGGAGTTACTCAGCGTTAGCATTGGAAGCATCTTTAGGAATCATTGTCCAACTCTTTATTTTTAGATGAGGATACTGAGGTCCAAAGAGGTCAAACAACTATTCCAATGCCTTACCATAAATTTGTCAGAACTGGACTTAAGTTCTTACTGCTCATGAGATTACATGTTCAGTCTCTGGAATCGTTATTCTATGTAGATTAGTGGGTTTTCTTTCCACATATGGCCTACTGTATATACCTGTAAATTTTGGGACATTTGAAAGATGGGAATCAACTCCTCTGTGTGGTGGTGGCATAACAGACAAATCTGATTCTGCTAAGAGACACACTGTCTAAATGTGACCAGTCTTTGATATATCAGTGTTACTGCTTAGTAGTTACTAGAACTTTCTGGAAACAATTAGCTACAATCCTTCAGTTTGACAAATTCAGTTATTTCATTTGCTTGAATCAATGAACATTTTTCCCTTTTAACAGATTAATCAAATCATAACCCAATTTAAGTAATGACAGCTGGGCAAAGTAAATATAATGTTAACAAACATTATTTTTAGTACATTCCTAATGGACTAAATTTCCTCTTCAAATGATATTCCATTTTTATCTAAGCTTCTCATTCAGCAAATGCTAACAAAGTTTAATTATCAAAATTACATTGTTTTTATTTCCCTACAGAACAGTATCACAATTTTATTTTTTTAAGTTAAAAACACGATAAACATTGATACAGAATTTCACTCTAGGAATGCATTCTAAATGTAGAATCAGACAAATTATAGAAAAAAAATTAAACAAAGATCTTCATCACATTGCTGTTTAAAATACTAAAAATGTAAAACAAAATGTTCAACACTAGAGGACCAGTAGATTAAAACATGGAATCCATAGAATGATTATGCAGTTCTTAAAAATGAATATTCACATAAATATTTTTGACATAAAAGATGAATCAGTAATCAGTAAGTCTGGTTCTAAAGGGCGCTGTTTGTAAATGTGGTATTTCATGGTTCCCTAAGTCATCTCAGCATCATTCCAAGGTTAAAGTTCCATAGCATCAACTTCTTTTGGTATCTTCTACCTGGCATATGTTCCATCCTACTTGTGGATCAACAGGGTTTAAATGCAATGTAATTGTTGAGTGCAGATTTTTCCACTGTCTGGGAGACCTTGATGGCTCAGAATAACAGGTGTCACTATCCATATGGAATGTATTAACATTGTAATGCGGTCAGATTTAAAAAGATTGTGAAACCATTGTTTTTTGTTGTGTTTTGTGTTTTACCTTTGACTCAAAACACTTCTTGAAGGTTAAAAAAAAAAAAGAGGCAGTTGGGGCAATCAGAGACAATTTTTTGCTAGGAGATGTGGATGTGTTGCTACTGATTAACCCCTTCCAAGGGGTAGCGGCGGTAGTAAGTGGTCTACTTCCCCCAGTGATAAGCCAAATAAGTGGAGCTTCAGAGATCAACTCAGAGAACACAGTATTTGTCTTCTTGAGTTTGGGGGTTATGAGGACTGAATCACTTCTGAAAAAGTTTAAAGGTGAGCTGCTTCTTCTAGCTCTCCTGGGGGAGAAGAAAGAGGAATGACTATTATAGAATGAGTGGCACACTCATTGACAAGGGGGTGAAGTATGTTTTTGCCCAGGTTCCAAACTTTGAGATAGGGCATCATTCATGAAATCACATTAAAGTGGTCTCCACCGAAGAGCGCAGCAGGAAAAGACTGGAGATGAGCCTCCCAAGTTAGGCGCCAAGGCAGGAGTTGTAAGTGGTGCAACACAGAAAGCCTCCCTTCACACCAGGGAGCTGCACTCAGATCTTCCTGACTGGGTGCGGAGGAAAAGCATATTTGCGGTACTCACAAAAGTCCCCCATTTGAGAAAGAGCCAATGCTTTGCTGTTTGATACACAGAGAGCTTTGATACAGATGCCCTTCCCAAGTATTTCACCTCCCCTCCCCCTCTCAGTAGCAGCCCCAGAGGGGCCAAAGGAATCTGGTGAGTCAAAAGAGGAACTGTAGGAGCAGTGTGGAGAAATAGCAAAGAAGCTGGCCAAGCTCACTCCCCTTTCCCCACTTCAGCCTTCTGAGCTGAGGAAGAGGAAAAGTTTTAAATTGCATGAGATTAAAGCTTTGAAATCAACTGGATGCATGTTCTTCACAATGCAATGGTAATTTCATGAGGTTCTATTCAGGGATGGGATAAAACAGTTGATAAATGAGGTTAAAGGGGAGATATGAGAATGAATACAATTATTTTCTGCTTGTACCTTATTAAAAATACTCAATAAATTAGTAATGCTTAGGAAATTTTCTCTGATAGATAACTTAATAATTATGAAGTTATTTTAATTTTTCAAAATTCTCACTTTTAAGAAGTCATTTTTTTTAAATACAGTCTGAAACTACTCCTCAAATAGACTTTATAGCTTTAGTTCAAATTCATCATCCAGAACGAGACTAACATACATAATAACACTTCTGTATCCTCAAACTTCAATTCTAAGATATCTCTTATTGTAGGTAAATGTCTCTACCTCTTTTACCCTCCTGGTCTCAGGTCTAAATATGTCCCATTAATATATTAAATGGTAGCACCAGAGATCAATGTAATTGCATTGGGAGACAATTCTTAGTTGAATTTAAAAAGTAAACAGCATGGGTCCTGGCCAGATCGCTCAGTTGGCTGGATCATAATCTTAGACACCAAAAGGTTGCAGGTTTGTGCTCCAGCCCTGACACGTATGGGAGGTAACCGATCTAGGTTTCTTTATGTCTCTCTCTCCCTTCCTCTCTCTCTCTAAATCAATAAACATATCCTGGGTGAGGATTAAAACAAAAATAAAGAACTTGGAATAAGTAAAGATTGAACCTTTGCAATGAAATGTGGGTTTCCCTGCACCTATGATTTGCCAAGTAACTGTTCCCACACACAAGAAAATAATCCTGCACCTTCTGGCAGAAACCCTTCCTTGTTTTTTGTTTTTTGTTTTTCCCAATTTCAGATATAATTTGTTGAAAGGGTAGTGAAACAGGCAGTGCCATCCGTACTCCCTTGATTTCATGGCCATTGCCATCTCACTGAATCCCTGCTCTGCAAGGGTTTGAATGATGCACTGATCACGAATTGGACAGGCTAGCTGAAAACAGTGAAAACTGCAATCCAGACAGATGTGTATCTTGCTTTGCTTCTTTTATTATTTCTCCAGGTTGCAATTTTGCCTCTGGCTTTCATTGAGTAGTTAGCCCCAGCAGATGGACATTTTTGGCAGTGCTGCATATGAACGAAATAGAGTAAGGATTAATTTGGGGGGTGGTTCCAAACCATCGTATTGGTGGCAGAATGCCAGTCCTTCTGAATGCCTTTCCCAAAGGCTCAAATCAGCAAACTTTTGGCTGTTATAGTCAAATAAATGTTGCAGTTTTTGATGGTACCTGCTACATTAAATTACATATTGATGAGGAAAGAAAGCAGAAACATCATGCCATTGTGTAGGGGAAAAAATGAGGTCTAGAAGCTTTTCTGCCAATGGTAGGCTTTTTCTTTTTATAAGTGGGAAACAACTTGAGGGTTTTAAGATACTGCTGTATATTTGGATGGAAACAGAATATTTCACATGTTAAATGAGTTTCTGTTAGCTCTGAGGCTGTTTCTCCCGTAGTATGAGAGAACCTGGAGATTGTGTTTTCTACACCTGGAGTGTAGAGAGCAAGTAAGTGCATAAAGCAGAGCCCAGAATCCTAGTTCATTATTCACAGTGCTGGCAGAGAGATTATTAACAATAGTGCTACCTTTGGATAAACCAGTAAGTGATCAGCACACTCCTAGACCTGTGCAGCATAATGATAGAGCTCCGACTGAACTTCTGTTGGGCAGTGTGGATTGGCTTTGTGGTATTTAAAGACATTCACATTCCATCCTTTTAATCCATCTCCTGAATTCTCACCTGGCCTATTTTTCATGGCCACACTCACAAACTATTTTTATTATTTATTCCAAAGCATGGCTAGTGCTATTCCTACCACCTGGAAAACACCAGCACTTTTAACCACTTCTCTTCAGTCTTCTTGGAACAGTTGTCTTCACTTCACCACGTTTTCACCTCCCACTCATTCCTCAATCAACTCCAATAAAGCTTCTAATCCCATCACATTAGCACGACTGCTCCTGCACTGGGCTGTTAGGCCTCAGCGGCTATTTCCAAGAGACGATGTTCAATTCAGTTCAATAAGCTTCTTCTTCCCTCAGGCTACGGTTCTTAGTCTCCCTTCTCAGCATCACTTTCTTTATTTGGACCTTAAAGGTTCACATTCCTCAGGGCTTTTCATGGACTCTCTCCTTTTCTCATTTTACGCACACATACACGTTTTCATCTGCTCCGGTGGCCTCATTTATCATCTATAGTGATAACATGCTGTTTCTGATTTTCAGCTGCGTGTTAGACATCGCTACTTGTTCTCATGATAGAGATGTCACATCTGCACTTATAGACTTCCCCTCCCAAACTAAACCCTGCAGCAGCATTTCTTACCTCAGGGAATCACGCCAACAACCTACTTTCTCAAACTAGGAATCTTGGAGACATGCAATCTCTTCCCCATGTCCCCTTTCTCTTTTCTGGTTCCCCATTTTAAAACTGGAACAAATTTTGATAAATTTTACTCTATAAAAATCTTTTGAGTATACCTATTTCTCTCCTTATAACTATCTCCACTCTAATTTAGGCCACGGTCATCACTTAATAGGTGGATTGGTCTCCAATCACTGCCAAACAAGTTATTACAAACTTGGTGGCTTAAAATCACACAAATTTATTATCTCATAGTTCTGGAGGTCAGGAGTCCAAAATGGGTCTCAAACGGCCTAATTTCAGAGATGAAGAAACTGAATTAAAATGGATTAAGCCAGATTAATAATAGACTAATATATTAGTTTCCTATTGCTACAATAATTAATTACCAGAAATTTCGTGACTTAAAACAACACTATCGTTCCACTATTGTGGAGGTCAGCAGTATAAAATGAATCTGTAGGCTGTGTTTCTTCAGGAGGTCCCAGGGAACAATCTTCTTTCTTGACTTTTCTACTTTCAAGAGGTGGCCTACAATCCTTGACTCATGAATCCTATCCTCACCTTCAAGGCCAGTGATGACCAGTCAAGCCTCTCCGATGTCCCCTCACTCCAACCCTAGCTCTCTTCTGTTTCCTTCTTTTACTTTTAAGGGATTACATCAGGCCCAACCGGGTAATTCAGGATAATCTTTCCATTTTAAAAATCAACTGGTAAACAAACAATTCTATTTTCAATTTTAATTTCTATAATTATGTTATGGAAATTATGTTATGTTATGTTAACTTGTCATGTAACATAACATATTGACAGGTGTTAGGGATTAGGATATGGACACCTTTGTGGAGGATGGAGGAGATACCCTGTTTATCCACCACACTGGGCCTATTCAATAACTTCTCGATTGACCCTCTGGCCTTTCACTTTCTGGCTGTTGCCTAGACTTCCAACCATATACATATATTTCTTAGTAATAATATACACATAATATAAAATTTACCATTTAACCATTTTAATGTATATATGGTACAACCATTATTCCTCTCTAGTTCCAGAACACTTTCATCCCTCCAAAATGAAACCACGTACTTATGAAGCAGTCACTCTCTATTCTCCCATCAGCCACTAATCTGTTTTCTGCCTCTCTACATTTGTATTCTGAGTATTTTATATAAATAGGATCATATAATATGTGATCTTTTGTATTTGGTTTCTTTCCCTTAGCACAATGTTTTCAAGGTTCCTCTGTTACCAGACAGGTACTGGCCTAGAACAGGTCTGCCTCAGGTTGGCCTGTAGTGTGTGGGTTCTTGACCTTGTACAGGAAAGATTTCACAACAGGAGTCCAGGTGATTTTGAGAGTACATTTCTTAAGGCTGGGGAACTGTGAAACAAAGGAAGGACTTAGGGTGAAAAAGTAACAGGAGAGAGCCCAGGTGGTGCTCTGCTTTCGTTCCTTAGAAATGTCATAGGATAGGAGTGAGCCAAGGTGGGACGCTGTTAGCTCACCGAGAAATGAAGGTCGCAGAGACAGAAGTCAGTCAAGGTGGGGCTGCTTTAGCTCACTGGGAAGTCTTAGATACAGGGGTCCTCGAGACATGACGGGGACCTTGGAGACAGGATCAGGTATAAGCCCAGGTTGAGCTGCCACTGCCCGCTGTTCCCCTGGCTGCCAGTCTCCTGAGGACCCTCAGAGTTTAGGAGGAAATAAAAGTTCATGCCCCGGAAGGGGCAAAGGTATGTTCTAGAGAGAGCCCACACTGATTCTGTCCTGAGGGCTTTTTATCTTTTTACTGTGGGTGAGAACCTTAGGGGTGAGTTTCAGTAGAGTATTAATTAACTTTCCAGGTGCATTTTTAATACACTGATGCATCAAAATGAGCACATAAAGGGGTTTGGAAATATTCTTTGGTCTGTTATACTGTTTTACTTTTATCTTGGGTCTGTCTTGTTTTTAACAGGGTTTTTTGTTATTTGTCCCTCTTACTTCATCTGTCCTTGTGTTTAATTGGGACAAATGAATTAGTTGGGTCTTTGTTCTCTATTTTCCAGATCAGGGAGATTTAAGCTAAGTATTCTTTTGCTGAGGAGGGGAGGTATAAACCACTTGCTCTCGAATGTCCTTGGTTAAGGGTGATAAGTTCTTGCAATTCACCACCTGGTTGTGAGTTGCTCAAACTGTTTGGCATTGTTTAATTTTCTTGTCTCCCTATTCCACTCCCTCAGGAATTTTCCCAGCTTCTGACTCTCCTGTCACACCTCCACTAGGTAGCCTGCAACAGTACTTCATTTTCTGGCTGAATAATATTTCATTGTATGGATAGACCATGTTTTGTGTATCCATTTTTCAGGTGATGATTACTTTAGTTGTCTCTGGCTTTGGGCTACTGTGGGTAGTTCTCCTAGGAACTGCTAACCACACTTGATGTTCCTGTCTCCCATGCCCCCCACATCCCGATCCTGTTGGGCTGCACTCAGTTTCTCCAGCATGCTGCGGGGACTCTCCTCCAGGCTCTCCTCTTGCTGTTCCTCCTGCCTAGAGCACTCTTCTATCCTTCTCTCTTTACCTAGTGAATGCCTCCATAAGTTTACGGTCTCATTTAGAAATCATTTTCCCACAAAAATTCTCCCTGACCCACGGCAGGTACAGGTCAACCTGTGTGGGACTGGAACTTTTATATTTTCAAGGGCTCTTTTTAAGAAAAAGCATCCAAATTGACAATACAAAAGTAGACATGCATTTTTAGAATAAGAACAGAAAGCAAAATAAGTGATTTTTTAAATAAAAGGCTAATATCTAATCCAGAAAAATATTATATTTTTATTAATTTATTACCTGACACATTCAGTTAATTTTTCCGAGCACTTGTTGGCTTAATAGTTTTAAATCAGTAATTATGCTATATATTTGTAACATCTTTTACTATAAAGAAAATATACTTCAACTTTTCCTCTAGTGTATTTGACTGAAAAATTTGTTTTATAATTTAATCTTAATGTCATGTAAGTATTTAGGATTATCATCAAATTTGGGGAAAAGTCTATCTATCAAATTTCTATCATAAGCTATAAGACTTTTGAGCAGTGAATAATCTTAAACACTCTCCCGACTGATAATTTACATTCCTCTGTTTTCTCTAATGTACTTGTTGTAATAACATGTTAGGAGTTTTGTATTAAATACATTAATGTCAGAATTCTGGGTCAAGTCAGCAAAGTATTTAAATATTTTTCCGATGTGTTTATATAATATCCTTCCATATAATATCAAATAATCTCACTGCTTCCTTTGAAAATTTTCTTTTTTTCAATAAATTGCTTTTGATTTGACTTCAATTTTTTTACAATTTGCTTCTTGATGTCGAATAATTTATCCTGATTTTATTGACCATGCTATCATTTCATATCATATTTCAGTAATCTTTCTAAAAATATTCTCTCAATTCTTAAATAAACATATTAAAGATAAAAAAAAAAAAAGATGAGTTTTCTTCACAAAAGTCCAAATCAGGAGTCTGTGACACATTGATTTTTTTCCAAAGTATTTTTTAATCCACTGTCCTATGACACTCCAGTGTAGTACTTAAGGGAAGAGTTCACAAATGGGGAACCTGCATGTAAGAAACATTTCAGATCATATATTTTGTCAATAGTGTAACTGAGAAAAGAGGCTACGTTACTCAATTATTCTCTACTTTTGTTCCTTCCAAGGCAAAGTATCAGTGCATTAACTATCCTGATTGTCTAGAAATTTTACAACTACAGTGCCTGTTTTTCACTCTATGGGGCTTCTAAGATCTGAGATACTAACCTAAAAGTACAAGCTCTCACAGGCCATGATAGATGATTATAAATTGGCCTAGAACAAGTTCTAGATTTGCAGTCACCTTGTTTTATAAACTATACACTGTAAGGATATTGCTTGAAAGTTTTCTCACAATGTGAAGCCTTAATATATTACCTATACCTAGGAGCAACTTTTAAAGATAAAAATAGACTTTTAAATATGAATAAGTTTTAACTAAAAAAATAATGGAGATCTGGAATATGTCTTTTCATGATTTTAGTTTTTAATGTTTTTAAAAATAACCTTTAAGGTCAATACTTAATTTTCTCAATAATCACTAAATTTTGAAGGATAAAAGCTTATTTAATGAAACAAAGACAATTGTAAGTAAATATTACATGGGAATATTTATTAAATATTATATAATTGTTATAATGTGGTTGATTCATCAATGAAACAAATGGAATGAGGAAGAGACAAGCATAGAGACAGAGAGAGGCTTAAAGATGCAATATATATTTAACTTACACAGGCTTCTGCTCAATTAGATTGATACCATTGTTTATTCCATGTCTTTATGGGGTTTAAGATAAATATTTTGAACTATTGAATTATCTACTGATATTTGAAGTAAATTTCCTTAGAAACTGTGGGAAGAGAAAGCATTCATTGACATTCTTCTCATGTATTTTCTGAGGGACTCCTTTAGTACAAAGAGCTCAAGGACACTTTGTCCAGGCAGTACTTGGCTCATAGCAGGTTCTCAAAAAAAGTTCAATAGATGGATAATTACTACATCTGTCCTCTTTCCATCCCAAGTGTGTTTTTAGTTATACCTGAACATACACACGTACACAGACTTGCCACTTCCAGAAATCAGCTCACTGCTCTTTTGTACATTTTTAGCTGTTAGGAACAACTTTTTCAAGTTTGAGATCATATTTGTCTCCCTGTGGCTTTACCAATTAACCTTTGTTCAAGTGCCTGGGAATCAAAGCTAGAAAATTTTAACATTTCTTGCCCATTTAGATGAAAGAAGACAACTACTGAGACCTCTGGACAATTTTTATTCCTTGAACTATACATAATGGCGTTTCTGATCGTCTAAAGTTGAAAATCTCTCAGAAGAGTATCGTAATCACATTGGAATAAGATAGGGTTTTTTTTTTGTTTGTTTGTTTTTTGTTTTTTAAAGCCCAAATTGAAGGCGGCCAAAATGAATCTCATGGAAACTCATTTTCCTTCTTTGCTATGGGATGCATAAACACCATCACCATATTTTAAGGAATTTTGAGTTTGTAGGAAATTATATCTTAGATATATATTTACATCTCTTCATAGGGTCACATAATATTTTAGTTGAAGCCTGCTCAGAGCTGGCTGGTTTGAAGTCCAGATGCCCCCTCTGCTTAGCATTTGCATTGCAGAGTGATTTTGAGGTTCTCAGTCTAAAGAAATTTGGTTTGCATTGTAGAATGTTCTCAGACTTCAAAAGATTTTTAAGTATGTTCTGAACTATTGAAAGTACTCTGGAATAAATTGCCATTGAATTTGTTTAGATTGCTATGAAAGTTCAGTGAATAAAAGGAAGGCTGAGTTCCAATTCAATTAAACTGTATTTCATTAAGCCAAGAAATCATGTTATTAGACAACCACGAGTTGTTCAGCAGTTGCCATTAGATTAAAAATAGAGCAATGTGTTTTATATATGCATGTGTGAGTAGCATATTGCTTTCATGGAAGTGATCAGGCTGCCAGGGTATGTGCAAAAAGTGTCGTGGACATGCAAGAAACATCATGGACATGCACTGAAATTTTTTCTTTTTCTTTTCTTTCTCTTTTTCTAGGTTATACAAAAGCAAATTTGTTGCCCTGAGCTCTATATTGAGGCCATCAGACCCAGTAACCAGATTAAAGAATTTATCTAGGTTTCATTAATATGTCTTTACAGGACTTGGTAGACATGCCATACTTCTTGACATTCTCGCAAAGGGAGAGCTAGTTGTCACAAATATGCAACGAGTTTTCATGGATGCTTACTTAGTGAAGGAAGTTCTCTCCTCTTTTATGACCATGGTATATGTGCACTTTATACAGCTCCAGGCCACGTGGGTTCTAGAGGGAGACGTTTGTCTCGGTGTGGCTGGCTTCTTCCTGACTGAGGCCCTCAGGAAGCGCAGCAGAGGGAAGAAAACCCTGGATGCAGTCCCCTTTTCTGGGCAGCCCTCTTTTCTGGTTGCTGTTCAAATTGCCTAAAGATCAACTCTTCTCTCCAGAAACAGGCCGGGATGTAGAAGAGTTGATTTCCCTTTCACATCAGGAGATGCTACATTTCCTCTCTTACCTCCTTACCCCCATGAAATCTAGCACTTTCCAATAAGAACTGTAATGACCAGGATGAAAAGCTTTTCCTAAGTCAATGTCATTCTGGGATCATAGGAGAATACACTTCCCAGTGTGCCTGTGGTCCAGGAGCTGCCCTTGTGGCTTTGGGGCAAGCTATGCGTGATTATGTCAGAAGATGATGGCTGGAATGGATTGACCACAGATAGTGTTTTGCTGTTAATTCTGCAAGGAGACTCTGAGAGGCTGTGTGTCTATCTCCCAATTATCCTAAAATGCTACTCAATGTAATGATGCATTGGGAAATGGAAAATGCTGAGGGGGTCATTTAGCAATCATACTCTAATAGTTTCTCTCAGCAGATTATAGGTTCTTTCCTCCCTTTTTATGGTAATATATGGAAGTAAATATAACAACTTTTCACAGTAAATTCGTATTCAGACAAGAACAGGTCCTTATCCACTTTAAACAACTAGGAAAATTATCTGAGAAGAGATCTCTTTGAAGTGTCTTGAGATTTTCATGAATAAACCCCAGAAGGATGGACATTCTTGCTATCTTCTGCACAAATACAGTTTTTGAGTTTGTCAATACACACAAGTGTGTATGCCTAAAGCCATACATTCTTCCATTATTTTTCACAGTTTCCTGTCATAATTACCTTGGAGAACAAGAGAAGGATATAATTGTGTGATTTTTAACACATAGTTCTTTTTCAAGGCTGTCCATTTTGATTAGAGCTTGCTTAATTATTCAAGACTATTTCTAAGTCTGAAAGTACATAAAGCTTAAGGAGGCCGAGCTGAAGCCTTAACTTGTTTAAAAGCAAAAGTCTTCCAAATTTCATCTCAGTTTTTAAAAAAAATGAGATTGAGGTTAGAAAACCTTAAAACTGTTTATATTTAAGTAGATATACAGCTCTATTTTACTGTATATGCATTAATGATGCAATTAAATTGAGTTTTGCCTGAAGGTGTTCTTACTATTGGATAAATAATTTTATTATTTTTAATTTTTTAATCTTAGGAATTGTTTTTTAAAACTTTTTAGATTTTTAAAATTATATTTTATGGATTATGCTATTACAGTTGTCCTGATTTCTCCCTTTTGGCACCCCTTCCACCCGGCGCCCCCCAACTACCTCAGACAATCCCCCCATCATTGTTCATGTGCATGGGTCATGCGCATAAGTTGTTTGGCAACTTGATTTCCTACACTGCACTTTACATCCCCATGGCTATTCTGTAACTACCTATTTGACTTCTTAATCCCCTCACCTCTTCATCCATTCCCCCACACCCACTCCCATCTGGCGACCATCAAAACACTCTCCATATCCATGATTCTGTCCTCTGTCCTTGTTTGCTTAGTTTGTTCTTTAGATTCAATTGTTGATAAATTTGTATTTTTTGCTATTTCATTGTTCATAGTTCTCATCTTCTTCTTTTTCTTAAATAAGTCCCTTTAACATTTCACATAATAATGGTTTGGTGATGATGAACTCCTTTAGTTTTGTCTTGTCTGGGAAACTTTTTATCTGCTCTTTGATTATAAATGATATCTTTGCTGGGTAGAGCAATCTTGGCTGTAGGTCCCTGCTTTTCATGACTGAATATTTCTTGCCAATCCCTTCTAGCTTGCAAAGTTTCTTTTGAGAAATCAATGGACAGTTTTGAGCTCCCTTGTAGGTAACTAACTTCTTTTCTCTTGCTTCATTTAAGATTCTCTATCTTTAACCTTTAGCATTTTAATTATGATGTGTCTTGGGTTGTGTCTCTTCGCATCTATCTTGTTTGCCACTTTCTGTGCTTCTTGGACTTGCATGTCTATATCCTTCACCAAATTAGGGAACTTTTCTTTCATTATTTTTTCATAGATTTCCAATTTCTTGCTCTTTCTCTTCTTTTTCTGGCACATTTATGATGAGAATGTTGGATCCCTTGATGTTGTCCCAGAGGCTGCTTGTACTATTCTCATTTTTTTAATTCTTTTTTCTTCCTGTTGTTCTGATTGGTTGTTTTTGCTTCCTTATGTTCCAAATTATTGACTTGATCCTTGGCTTCATCTACTCTACTGTTGTTTCTCTGTATATTGTTCTTTATTTCAATTAGTGTATTCTTCATTTCTGACGAGATCTTTTTTATATTGTTGGTGTCCTCAGGAAGTTCCTTGAGCTTCCTCTAACCAGTGTTTTGAACTCTGCATCTGATAGATTGCTTATCTCCTTTTCATTTAGCTCTTTTTCTGGAGTTTTGATCTGTTCTTTAATTTGGGCCATGTTATTTTGTCTCTTCATTTTGGCAATCTCCCTGTGTTTGTTTCTATATATTAGGTAGAGCTGCTATGACTCTGTGTCTTCATTAAGTGGCCTAATGTAGTAGGTATCCTATAGGCTCCAGTGGCACAGCCTCTTCTATTGCCCAAGTTGTGTAGTTGAAGTGTGCCCTCGGTGTGGGCTGAGTACAGCCTCCTCCTGTAGTTGAGCCTTGGTTGCTGTTGGCAGATCAATGGGAAGGATTTACCCAGGCCAGTCAGCTGCAAGGACTGGTTGTGACTACTTACCACCAACCTCCATCCCCCATGGAGGATCACCTGTGCAGGGGGCTGGGTAAGGGGCACTGATGTGATCTGTTGCTGTCCACTGGGTGCACAGATCCTGGTATTTCCTGGGTGGTATAGGCCAAGGTCAGTCCCCACCTGTGTTTTTTCCAGGGCCACCCTGCTTGAGCTATATAGCAATCTGAGATGGCTACAACTTGTTCTGGGCTTGGAGATTCCCAGAGAAAGCCAAACTGTGAATCACGGCTGGCTGCTGCTTTTGCTGGGTCTGGGGCTCACTGAGGCCTGCTGTTGCTTGTTTGAGAGGATTTAGGATGTTGTGAAGCAGGAGTCAAGGCAAGCCATTCATATGGAAAAACAGCTTGGGTGAGCCTGTAAATTGGGTAGGGTGGAGTCTCTGGGGATCTCCAAGGTGGGTCACACAGTGTTAGCCAGGCTGATGGAGTCTCAGACAAGGCACCAGCTTGCTGACTCTGTAGGGGGAAGGTTTAGAAAAGGGATCATGGCCTTTGCTCTCCTTGATGTCAGACACTTCAGTTTCTCCCTTTATGCTACTGGTGCCTTTTAAGCTGCTCTTGCAGTACTGGAGCTCAGAGGGAGTGGGTCTGAGTAGGTGAGTCTGCATGTGGGTTTTTTAAGAGGAACTTCCTGGAGCTCCAGGAGTTTCCTCCACTGACTTGATCCCTGTTGGCTTTTCCATCCAGAATTTGTGGGGACTTATCTTCCTGGCACTGGAACTCTTGGCTTAGGGGCTTGTTGTGGGGTTGGGACCCCTCACTCCAGAGATATCACTCTTGAAACTTTACCTGCCACATGTGGGAGAGGGACCAGCCGGTTGCGTCTGCACCCCTCCTACCAGTTTGGATGGGTGTGATTTCTTTAATTCCATAGTTGTCAGACTTCCATTCAACTTATTTTCTGATGGCGCTGAATGAAGGTTGTTCTGTATTTTAGCTGTAATTTTGATGATGTGGTTATGCAAAGATGTGAGCCATATCTGCCTACACTGCCATCTTGACAGGAAGTCCTAATTCTATTATTTTTAATCACTACTATGAAATTAAATGTGTGGTCAGGTGCCTGTCTGGAATATCTCATTTTTTCTCTTATGGATTTCACTCATGTGGAATCTAATGAACAAATTGAACTGATAAGCAAAATAGAGACAGACTCACAGAGCGCAAGCTGACAGCTCTTGGGGTGACGTTGGGGCAATTGGAGGGATGTAGCCAAAAAAGAAAAAGAACTCATGGACATGCATAACAGTGTGGTGGTTGTGGGGGGTAGGGGGGTGGTTGAAGGTAAAAGGGTATAAGGAGGAATAAACAGTAATGGAAAATAATACAATAAAAACAAACTATTAAAAATGTATAAAAAGTTTAAATCTGTTTTTAAAACAATAAATTATGACAAGTGGTTTTACTTTCTTTAAATTTCATTTAGAAATGTTTTTACCATTTTCTGAAACCTGATCAAGTTTACTGTGAAAGAACTTTTAAATCTTTCTCCTCCTTTGAAATTTAGATAAAAGCTATAGAGATTTCCTTTTACATTTGCTGTTGTAATTTTATACTGAAATCCCACAGATGACAGTATTTACAAAATCAGGTCCTCGGAATAATAATCCATTGTGTACCATAGCATGTAAATATGGTTTTGATAGTTAATAGGTGCTATGTGCTGAAGGGAACCCTCATTTATCCAGTACAGCAGAGTGACAAGGGATACTGCATGCCACGTGAAGAAAAGTTTCTTACTAGATTACTGGGTTTTTGTGATTTTTTTCCTGGATAGTGGGTGGGCAGAATTAGAGGGCTGGAGAAATATTACAAGTTCAATAACATATATTATGTAAATAGCTAAAATATATAGTTTGGGTTGTCTGATACCCATAGGAAATTGCATTATTAAACCAAGGACTTGTCAGTGTTTAAATATAAAGTGACATCATTTCTAAACACATGGGTCATACTTACATGTGTTGATGTAAAGCTACATGGTGGAACTTTCAATTTGTTCATTTTTCCTTGTCTTTCTATTAGATGATTATGATGATGATGATGATGATGATGATGACTGTCAATATTTATTGAGCACTTATTATGTGCCAGGTATTGTTTCTGGGCTCCAGATGCATCATTAATTTATTTAATCTATTTTTAGTCTCATTTATAGTTGGGAGATCTGACTTGGTTTCAATTTGCATGAGAAAGAAAAAAAATCTTTACACGCCTCCTGAAGGCCCAGTATCTGTCTCCCTTATCTTCTATTTTTCCTTGCCCAACATGAGAATACTTCCTAGCATTTTGCTTGACGTATTTTTTGTTTGCTTATTTTATTCCCTCCTCTTATGAACTCATTCACTCCCAAAGTCCACTGCCCTGGAAAATTAGGGCACATAGGCCTGGTTGCTGCTCCACTCTTTTTCCTTCCTTTCCCACATCCCATGGCCATTATTCAGCTTGACTTGATTGTCACTGTTGGATAATGTTGTCATAGTCTTGGTTTTTAAACAAGAGAAAAGAAATCTAGGTTATTATGCAAAATCTCTAATATTAAAATAATGATTCAAATTTTGGGGGAAAAAACTGTGAACACCGAAAAAATATGCCAGTGAGCATATCTAGAGTATAAGTTTGAAATCTCCATGTTGACTTCAATGAGTGCTTAGTTTATTTTTTTATTTTTTTATCTTTTGGTGGTAAAGGGAAGGAGTCTTTATTCAAAAGCTTCAGTTTTGGAATAACAGCTCTCCACATTCATTAGTTGCTTAAGCCTATCAATTAAGGTTAAACTCTTTAACGCCTGAGTTCTCCTATCATTCTCACTGTTAGTTTGAATTATCTTTTTTCTATAGGGTTAGTTTACAAACTAAAACAACATAAGACACAAAAGCGACACCATTTTGGAAGAGTGGCAGGTTTCTGCCTGGAACTTGTCCCCTCTAGAATGCCCAAAGAATAACCCTGCCACCCTCTGCCAGGGCAGCCCAGAGTTCCTTCCCGTCCACAATACTGTCTGCTGTTGGCAGCTGCAACGTGGCCGTCCCGGCCTCCTGGAGGAAGAGAGCCAGAGAGCCAGCCAGCCCGCCAGCCCAGCAGCCCAACAGCCCGAGAGCCCCTGGTTTATTGTTTATAATTTAGGCATTAAAAAACAATTGCTATGTTTATAATTAAAAAACACGCAATCCTACAAATCACAAAACTCAAAAATCTTAAGACACAACACATTATAAAAGCCAATAATTAAGAAACTAATTTAAGAACAATATAAGTCTCTTTTATAGGGGTTTTTTTTTTGTGTTTGTTTACTTATTTGGCTTCTCCAATCATATTTCTTATTCTTTTAGTTCTTTTAAGAACACTAAACATTTAGTTAAGAATGCAATGACAATGAAAGGGAATGCAGTGGCTTTTAAAGGGAAAAGCAAAGAGAATAAAATATTCAGTGATTATAATGTCACTTGATATCTGTTCCACTCAGAAAAAAAATGAAATAAAACTTAGTAAATGCTCACAGGCATATCAGTTTGCCCCTCTGAATTTCACTGTCCCTTCTGTCAAGCGATGGTCTTACCTGCTTTTAGTATCCTTTCATCTTCCCTTCTATCACATCCACAAGACTTCAAAATAACAGTCGTAATTATATAGAGAGGGAGATATTGTTAATTTTTATCAAGACTGCTATTCAGAGCCTGCTGTCTCCGAGTCTCTATAAGCTCCTACTAGCTAATACACAAATGCTTGATATTTACCTTCTGTATTAGTTAACCTTGGGCAAATGTAACAGAATACAATAGGCTGGGTGGCTTAAACAGCAAACATTTATTTATCACAGTTCAGGAGGCTGGAAGTCTGAGACCAGGCCACCAGCATGGCTGGGTTCATGGTGAGGGTCCTCTTCCTGATTTACGGATCACTGCTTTCTCACTGTATGTTCACATAGTGGACAGAGCTCTGATCCTTTTTCCCCTTAGAAGGGCACAGAAATCCATCATGGGAGATCTACCCCTATGACCTTATTCAAACTCAGTCCCTTCCCAAAGGTCCCACCTCCGAATACTGTCACATAAGTGACTAGAGCTTCAACATATTAATTAGGAAAGGAGGTCACAAACATTAAGTCCATAGGATCTCCCATTGGAAAGCATTAGAGACATTAAATTTTATTGCTGTGTGAATTTGGGCCAGTTCCTCAAATTGCCTGTGTCTCAATTTACTCCTCTCTAGAATGGGGATGTTACTGATAGGGTTGTTGAGAGCAATGATGGATTTAATCCATGTAAAACCCCCTTAGAATGGTAGCAGACACAGGTTAGTATTTAACAGGTGTTGGCAATTACCCACAGACCATAGGGAGAGAATACATTCCCCCAAATATACACTATACAACAGAGGTGGCATCTCCCTTTATCTTTTGGATGCAGCCCAAGGCAATCGTAGGTCATGGGAGAATACTGGTAAAAACATCTAAGTCAATGTTTGCAATCTGGGTGGGTTCTGTGCTTCACTGGCCTGTTTAAGTTTACACTCACATTTATAAGCCCTTAGCACTTTCTCACTGGCTCTTGTCCAAGTCGCTATGTACAACAGCTAGGCAAGTCTTCATTAGTAGTTGCTCATTCAGAAAGTATGAATTCCAGGGCAATCATTAGAGGAGGGCGGGCGTGAGTCTTTGGGTTGTGATATGGGTGCGATATGGGTATTCAGCCCACAGCTTCAAGACCATAGCAAGGCCTCAGCGCAGACGACTCAGGCCTTCTTTGTATCCCTAAGGAGGGGGAGGATGAGGGCATGAGAGGAAGAGCTGGGTGTTAGAGGAGGGAACACATGCTTAGCTCTTCTCAACAGGAGATGTTCTTCCAGAGAAAGACCAAGCAGGCAGCTATTAGAACTAAGATAAAATTTGGTGCTACTGATTGTCAACATCTTTAATATCTTTGGCAATTGAATTTTTCTTTGTCATAACAGTTCTTTAATAAGGGTGCCTCTGATTTTTTTCCAAACTGGAATGTACATGAAGTGTATTTAAAGATGTTGACCATTCTTTAAAGATTTCCTAAAAGGACGCTTTGAAAAATAATGAATATCAGAAAATTGTTCTTTAAAACCTTAAAATTTTGAATAAATATGCTAAATGATGCTATTCCTGATACATGTTAGTACATTCACAGATTTCATGCAATATGCTTATTCCTTTTATCCTTGGGATACAAAATAATAAAACTGAGGAATTTTGGGTTTTATTTCTTTCACTTTCCAAATAGGTAACATTGAAGAAAATATAATCTGGAATGGAAATTGTACATCTGATATAGTTTGAAATGACTGATTAAATTGTCTTAGGTTTGGAGAGAGATTGAGGATAGGAAACATTATTCTTCAACATATAGCCTGAGTTTATTAGTACTCTTGTGGAAAGAAGACGGCATTACTATAAAAATAAAGACTTTGGGGTTATGGAAATGTTTAAAATTAAAGAAGAATAAAAAGATCGCACAACTAAGGCAACACCAAATTGGAAACTATAGTAGAAAAAAATGTTATAAAAGAAAATAATGGGTCAGTTGAAAAAGTGGAATAAGAAAAGCATATTAGATAAAAGAATTATCATTTATCATATATCAATGATATATCATTTTAGTACAGTTTATAATTATACTGTGATTATGAAATAGCATACCTTTATTAGGAAATATACATTGAAGCATTCAGGGGGTAAAGACTCAAGGTGTATGCAACTTATTTTCAGATTGTGTACAAAAAATATTGTATCTATTTTGTGTACATAATATGATAGTATGCCAATTAATAGAAATGCACACACATATATAAATACAAACACACCCATGCTTACCTCACACACACACAGAGCCTTAGTCTGTTCGGGCTGCTATAACAAAAATACTATAAACTAGATAACTTGCAAACAACAAACATTTTTTCCTCACAGTTCTGGAGACCGGGAATTCCAAGATCATGGCACTGACAGATGTGGCATCTGTGAGAGCCTTCGTCTCACTGTAACTTCATACAGTGGAAGAGGCAAAGGGACTTTCTCAGACCCCTTCTGTAAGGTCACAAATCCCATTTTTGAGGGCTCTCCCTTCATGACTTTATCACCTCCTAAAGGGCCCACATCCTAATAACATCACCCTGGGTGGCCGGATTTCAACATGGGAATGTTGTGAGGCCACAAACATTCAGGCCACGGGGTGTATATGTATATGGAAAGGAAGAGAGAACAAATAATAGAGCAAGTGGTATAAAATGTTATCAATAATTGAATCCAGCTAAAGGGTAGACAAGTCTGCTCTGTACTATTCTTATTCTTGAAACTTTTCTGTAGTGTTAAAGTGTTTCTAAATAAGAGGTAAAAAATAAATAAAAATTCACCATCAAACAAAAGATTATAACTTTCCAATTTTCAAGATCTTATTACTTGGCATGCCTTGAGAGTGGCACAGTGCATTTTACTGGAAGCAAATTGTTTAAGAAAATACTACAGGTGGGAAGCAAACTTCAATTAACTGTATAAAGGAAAGCCCTTTGAACAAGCAAGAGCACTTGGCTGATATTTACAAGTTGAGAAAAGCCATCCTGTAGTAGAGAAACCAATAGACTTGAATGGGAGGCAGTACAGCCTCTAGGCAGAGAGGCTGCCTGTGCCGGGACTATGGCTCTTCTTAGATGTCTCTGGTAAGCCTAAGACAGAGGCTGGGCTGGCATGTAAAGAGAGAGGAGGGAGGAAGAGAAAGAAAGATAGACAAATGCTAAGAGAGAAAGAGGAGAGAATTATAATAATAGCTACTATTCACTGAGAGCTTACCGTGTGTTGGCTTTGTTTTTTGGTACTTTTACTCTCATTTCATTCCCTCTTCCCTCCTCCAAGAACACCTATGATGTTTAGTATTATTATTTCCATTTTACAGATAAAGAAGCTGGGACTCAGAGAAGCTTCTATATAAGTTAGACTATGGTAGAACTGATACTTAAATGGAAGTTTGCCAGACCTCAAAGCCATTTACCACTACATCATATGGTATCCTAGTGTCTCTTCTGGGGAAATGGAACGAGGGTGTCTCAATAGTTCCTTCAAAGGCCTTTTGGCAGCTCCTGGGCAGGGCCATAGGTGTCAAGATGTTAAGAACATCCACCTTGACTTTTGCTATTCCAGCCTTGAGATCTTAAAGTCAATAAAGAACTGTTGGCATATCCCAGGGAGTAGTTTCTTAGATTGCCTAGCACCTAGGGCCAAGAGAAGCAATTCAGTTCTCAGGCAGCCGCATGTAGTTCCAACTCCCTTTCCTTCCTTGCTATGCAGACATGCACTGTGAAGTGTAAGAAGTGGTTTGGGGGCCAAATACTACAGTGTGGATGGAAAACTCTTGCCTCATGCAGAAGCAGCTGTGGAGTTCTTGGTATTATTCATTTTCTGACTGTCTTTTAAAAAAGCCAAGTGCAAATGTACTCAACAGGATGATAAGCAGTTTGTTTAAGGAACTACACACATTACAGAGATATTAACTTGTTTGCTAGGTTTTCGGTAGCTGGATATTAGGTTTCCAGATAGAGCCAATAAATGAATACATTTATGGAAGGAGACCTTCAGCATTCAAGTTCTATTTTTCCTAGTCTCCAACAAAACCAAATTATAGTTCACTCCTGCTCATGAGTTCGTTTCTCTCTTTAAAAGGCTAGGGATGCCCAAATTTAAGTGGATAATTACTTTTTAAATACTAATTCTGTTATGTCAAGGCTAAAAGCAAAGTTCATCATGCCCAAAGTGCAAGCTCAAAAAGAAAATTCGGCAAACCAGCTGTTATAGGGTATGTAGCTCATTAGAAATTGTCTTGCTTACAAGAAGCAGTTAGAACTTAGTCTTAATTTTCTTTCATTTCGTTGCTGGGTTTTTGACTCTTGAGTGTAGGTACTATAGCTCATGTATCTAAATGAAAGTGTTCCTGAAGAACCAAATGGCCATTCTTATTAAAACTCAGTGTAGATAAACCCCAATTAGTTTGTCTTTATTTTTGTTTATTTTTATTTTTTTGAAATCTGAATGATTGATTTGAGAGAGAGAGAGAGAGAGAGAGAGAAACATCTATTTGTTGTTCCACTTATTTATGCTGTCATTGGTTGATTTTTGTGTGTGCCCTGACTGGAGATCAACCCCACAACCTTGGAGTACTGGGAGGATGCTCTAACCAAATGAGCTACCTGGCCAGGCCCTGCCTGCCTATCTATCTATCTATCTATCTATCTATCTATCTATCTATCTATCATCTATCTATCTATCTATCTATCTATCTATCTATCTATCTGTCTCTTTCTGTTAGTGACAAAGATTATCTAGTACTGTTAATTACATAATTTTTAAAGTGTACTAAACATTTATTCTGGGTCAGATATGATGACACTAAGACATAGCCTATGATCTCAAGGCCCTCATAATTCAGAGAATCTTGGAAACTAAACAAACACTAGGCAGTGAGGTAGTAGCTGTGACCATTGCCCTTGAATTTGGCTGCTCGTTCTGATTCATCACACAAAAGGACACACCTGAAGGCAATCTCTCCCTGTGAATATGTGCTTCTCATGGAGAAGGGAATTGAGAAGGGATTTGGAGCCAAAGGAGGGGACTGACTTCCTGTTCTTCCAGGCTAGTGGTAAGGCATGGACACAGGAGCCTGTGATCAGAGGATGACTTCCCAAGGACAGGGGCTCTTTGCCTTGCCTGGAACAGCAAAGCTGGTGGAGAGTGGTTATAGTCACACTGATGTACAAGTGGAGCACTCCCACCCATTTTAAGCCAGCTAAACAGGGTAAGAAGGACAAGGGATACCTTTGAGTACCTTATGATTGAGATTGTTCCTCTGTACATTGGGTGCAGAGAAAAATGGATGATGAAAGGAGAAGCATAGTTCTTGGGGTATAATTTTCATTTGCAGAGCTAGAATAATTAACTTAAAGAGAAGGGTAAGACACAGCCAAATTTTGCCTCCATAGAAAGCCTGATGGGTTCAACAAAGCAAGGAGTGGTTTTCTACATTTATTCCAGGTGGAGAAGTATTCTTTGGAACACTTGCTAGATCTCCTTCACTTAGGTCTCCGTTTGATACATTTGCAGAAATGTGGTTTTAATGTATGGTTCATCAGCCAAAAGAAGGTTGTATTTGGCTCCTTAAGAGGTGGTCAAGTGTGGAGATGAGTGAAGGAAATTTTAAGTCCTATTTTTGGTTATTTTAAATTTAATCGATAGAATCATGAACTGAATTCAAAGGCCAATGTTTTCTGAGAAATTCACCAGATGTTATGTGGTTATATGTGAGAACACCTGAAAAGGATTTTAAACACTAGTTAAAGTCTGAATCCAAGACTATTCCTTAGCATTTTTAATTTTTCTTAAAAAGACTCTTAAGACTGAAGAATAATAATGTTTGGGAGGTGAGCTTACTGAGGCCCAATCAATGAAGCCAGATCTACATGAAGCCCCAAATCAACTTCTGCCTGGTGGGTCTTAGAATTGTCTTAAATGAAAGGGGAAAATGTCCATAACTGCAAGTAGAAGTAGTCATTAAGACAGGCACAATCACCACTGAAATAGCCCACTTTTTAACTTAAGTGTGTTTCATTATTGGACATTATAATAAACCAGAACTGAGCGAGGTCACATAAATTTACCAAATAGTTCATTTCCTGAGAAACTCCTTGATTTCTTCTCTATTTTCTTATACTCTAATAGCTGATTATGAACAATATTGCAGAAAACAATTAAAGAAAACTCATCCCACAAGACTGGATCATATATGGCAAGTGAGGTGTAATTGTCAAAGCTTACAGATTTGTGATTGCCCTGAATACACTGGTGTTATCAACTAGTCACTAGGACATCTTTGTATTCCCTGAGGGTGTTTGGGAGGAAAATGTTACCTATGTTCATCTAAGCTTTTAGCTGGGGCTCTTTAACAAAAAGATTAACAAGAGAAAAATGGTTTATTAGCTTGTGTAGCATGTACCACCAGTTACTAAACTAAAAGCAACTCAAAATGGCAGCTTTGACATCCAGTTTATACAGCATCTTCAACAACAACAAAAAAACACTATAAATTTGTAGAGAAGTGACAGGACAAAGGAAGGCAGTTATAGCTTTCAAGAATGGAAAATTGTGGGAAGGTAAACATATGAGAGGACACTAATGGAGTAAGATTTGTTGGCAGACTCGTCTGGTGCCATCTCCAGGCTGATAAGCCTGTCTCCAGTTAAAGGAGAATATATATCCAGCATTTGGGCAGAACAAGGGGACTTTGCTGCTTCTTAACTGCCTTTACCTCAAAATGATTTTTATGTCAAAGAGGGCTGTTCTGAGGTAACATATTCTGGTTTCCTTCAAGTACCACTTAACAAGGGCCTTCTCTGGCCAAAGTGTGACTTTAACATTGTAATGATGCCCTCTTTCTTCTGATGTCACCCCTGCTAGTAACCATGATCCTTCTGCTGGAACCTTAACAATTGCCCCATGCCCTTTTCTGTAATTTCTTATTTTTAAATCACACTATACTCATAGAAGATTTGCAAAGATAGAGTCTCTGCTCTCAACCCAGCTTTCCTTAATATTAGCCATCCTGTGCAGTGTTACTTTATTGTGGTTTGAATTTAAGTTCCCTAATTACTACTGATGTTGAGGATTCTTTCATATGCTTATTTACCATCCATGTGTCTTCTTTGGTGAAGCATCTGTTCATAAATGTGTTTATGAATCCATTTAAAAAAAATTGAGTTGTGTGTTTTTTAAAAATTGAGTTTTGAGAGTTCTATCTATTTTGGGTGTAAGTTAATAATCATATACTTAATTTTCAGATATTTTCCCCAGTCTTTGGTGCTTTTAATTTATTTATTATTTTTGATTGTGTATACAAGTTTCAGTCTGATACCATGCTACTTCTGCCTGAAGAACGTACTTTATCATTTCTTGTGGAGTACATTTGTAGGCAGTGGATTCAATCATTTTATATTTGTTTGAGAAACTCTTTTTTTTTCCTGTTTTTTTTCTGTTTCTGTTTTGAAAGTTATTGTCATAGGTCAAAGAATTTTGGGTCCACCCTTAGCCCTCACGCCACTACTTTAAAGATGGCTCTCTTTGTCTTCTGATTTACCGATTTCTGATAAGTAATCTATTGTCATACTTACATTTCTTTCTCTGTCTGTAATCTTTCTTTTTCTTCTAGTTGCTTGCAAAATTTTATATATGTCTTTTGTTTTCAGCACTTTGAATATGACATTTGAAGGTGTGTATTAGTACTTATCTTGCTTGGTTTTCCCTGACCTTCTTGGACCTGTTCTTGGCATCTACCATTAATTTGGAGAAGTGGGGCCATTTTTTTTCAAACATTTCTTCTGCCCTGTTTTTCTCTTCTCTTTTTGAGATTCCAATTATGTGCATGTTATAAATGTTTGACATTGTTCTACAGCTTTTGGTTTATTATTCGTTCTTTTTTTTCTCTTAGTATTTCACTTTGGATAATTTCTATTGACTCCTCTTCAAGTTAACTGATGCTTTTATGGGTGGAATTAATGTACTGGTGAGCCTCTCACAGTTGCCATTTAGTTTTACCAATGTGCTTTTCATTTTTAGCAACTCCATTTGATTCTTTTTCTCTCTGATGAAATTCGGCATCTGGTCTTGTGTGTTGTTTACTTTTTTCTTTAGAGCCTTTAACATATTAATCATCATTATTTTAAAATTCCCTGTCAGATGGTTCCCACAGCTGTCATAACTAAGTCTGGTTCTGATGATTGCTTTGTTTTATGTCTCCTTTCTTTCCTTTGCGTAGACCTCATAATAGTTTCTGAAAGCTGGTGTCTTCTATTGGGTAGGAAAGACTCAGGTAAATAATGCCTGGAAATAGATATCCTTTCCTTTCATCACGTGTTTAGAGTGTGGTTTGGAGTTAATCTAGTGAGCACTGAGGCTGACTTTGAGGTTTCATACTATTATGGTTACCCTCAATGCTCCACAGTCTTCAGACTCCTTTGAGATACCTTGTTCTTAGCTTAGGAGTTCTTCTGGAGAGCAATGGCTGCTTGGCCCTGAATTTTGTCTCTTGTTCTCCTTTGCCTCCAAGACAGTCTCGTTGCACATTCTTGCTCCTCTAGAGTGCCTCTCCCCACGTTTTTCTTGTCACTTGTCATTTAAATTTTTCTTGGTGGTAGAAAGTAGTCAAATGCAAATCTCTCCTAGGCCAAGTTGGGAGTATGGTCTTCCAATTCTCCTGACCTTCCCTGGCTATAATTTTGGACCTAGTGTGCATTCCTGCTTCTAACACAGGACAAGAGGTTTTTTTTTATTTTCCTCTTTCAGCTGCAGAAAGTTTTTGCTGTGCCCTGAGGACAGTTTCATTGTTATTCCTCCTCTTCTCCCTAAAATTAAAACTTTTGTTCAGTAAGGGAAACTGGAGAAACATGCCACATCCTGCTTTTCCTACATGGCTGATAGTCTCCTCTCCCAGGTTTGCATCAAAATTTATATTTCTTAAGATTTTTCTATTTTGTAAGCATCTTGTGGCATTTGTGGAAAAAAAAAGGGTGAGGGTATCGACTCTCCCAATTTCTGTGGCTTCCAGTCCTGCCCTAGCCTTTACCAATTTATCAATTATTCTAGCTGAAATCTTACTGGTATTCATTTGCTTTTAACCTGACTGAGCACTTACATGTTTCTCTCTCTCAGTAGGTGCCTGTTTCTCCTTACATTTTGAGATAATTATTCTACAATTTCAATTTCCTGATGGGTTCAAAAATATGAATTTGAAGCTACGTTAGCTCTGTTCATTGTAAGGCTGGGCATGATAATGCCTCTAGCTAAGCTTAGCAGATAAAATATTAGACATCCAGTTAAATTTGAATTTCAGATAAACAAGGATTATTTTTTTAGTATAAGTATAGCCTATACAAAATTTAAATTTAACTGGGTGTTGTATATTTTTATTTGGTAAGGTTGGCAACTCCACTTTGAGCTCCTTGTATCCTGGTGCAGAAGTAAAATTCGTGTGTGTGAGTGTGTGTGTGTGTGTGTGTGTGTGTGTGTGTGTGTGTGTGTGAAGTCCCATTCTAAGCAAGTTCTATGTTTAAAAAAATATTTATCATTGGCAAATATGTTTTCCCATATAGTCAACTCAACATCACTAGCCGTCAGAAAGATGCATATTAAAACCACAATGAGATATCATCTTAAACCTGTCAGAATGGCCATCATTAATAAATCAAAAAACAACAAGTGCTGGTCAGGATGCAGAGAAAAGGGAACCCTAGTTCACTGTTGGTGGGAATGCAGACTGCTCCAGCCACTGTGGAAAACATCATGGAATTTCCTTAAAAACAAAAATGGAACTGCCTTTTGGCCCAATGATTCTGCTGCTGTGAATATACCCTAAGAATTCCTAGTCACTAATTCAAAAGAATGTATGCACCCCTATGTTCATAGCAGCACTATTTATAATAACAAAGTGCTGGAAACAGCTTAAGTGCCCATCAATAAATAAGTGGATCACACAACTGTGGTACATTTACACAATGCAATACTACACAGCAGAAAGAAAGAAGGAACTCCCACTTTTTGTGATAACATGGATGGAACTGGAGAATATTATGCTAAGTGAAATAAACCAGTTGGTGAAAGACAAAAAGCATATGATCTCATCTGTAAGAGGAATCTAATGGACAAAGTAAACTAATGGACAAAATAGAACCACAAGCATGGAAACATGGAACAGACTGAAAGTGACCAGAGGGGAAGGAGGAGGGGGATGATGGTAGAAAAAAGAGGAAGGGACTAGACAAAGAACACGTATGAATGACCTGTGGACAAGGACAATAGTGTGGGAATTAACTGTAGGAGTTGGGGGAGGGATGGGCGGAGGAGGGCAAAGAGGGAAAATTTGGGACAACTGTAATAGAACAATAAAAAATGATTAAAAAAGAATATTTTAAAACATACAAAAAAATTAAAAATGAAGTAGAAATAAAATATAATGAACATAAAAGAATCAAATAATGGTGACATTTGCAGTTTCAAGGGAGTAGGTATATTTTACCTGGATTTTTTTGCTTCCCTACTACCCTTCCTCTCATACCCTATAAGCTGAACTAAAATGTAAGTTTAGTGAACATCTTTGTTTTTTAAATTTATTCATTAATGATTTTATTTTTCTTACTTTGGGATCATAGAGTTCTATGAGAAGCTATTGACAATTATGAATGTTTTCCTGAGAAAAAATTTTTACAACACTTCTCACTTATAATTTCAGAGGTTTACATACTGTGTAAAGATCTTATATGAAACCTTTGATAAGACCAAGAGGGACGAAGTATTGAATGTTACCTTAGCCTGCCCATATCCTGTCAGACATACCTGACTGTGCTATGGTTTCTGGGATGGATGAGAGCACACTGATCACTGTGAGACAGGTACATACCTATTTTGGTCTAGGAGATGCTTTTTTTCAGACACAGTTTTATTTAGCCATCATCTGCATAAACCGATGACTCATTTGCATTTTTATTTATTTCTGTGATTGAGACAGCTGTTTCATGGAACAGCATTTTTCTTAAACTTTCAAAGTTCAGCAGATACACTGTGAAGCTAAACTTGGATGATCCATCAGTGTAGGCAGCCACTTATTATTTTTAGTTGTATCTCCTGTTCTGAAAGTTTTTCAAAGTTATGTACCTACTTCCATATGTACCACAAAGACACCTTTTCCGATATATTTTAATGAGCTAAAATATATCAGTGTATTCACTGGGACAAAGGATGTCATAGAAACAAAAAGATGTAACCACTTCATAGTTCTTTAAGTTTCTTGTTCTAAACCATGGGTTGGAAAAATCCAGCTGGCAGGCTGGTCCTGTTTTTAGAAATAAAAGTTTTTTTTTAAAACACAACTATACTTATTTATTTATGTATTATCTCAAACGACTTTCACGCTACAAAGGCAGAGGTGAGCAGCCTTGACAGAGACTGTATTGCTCACAAACCACACTGAGTACTTGACCCTTTAAGGAAGAGTTTGGTATTTTGGACAAAGGGACAAAGAAAGAGAACAACAAATTTATACATGACCACAAGCTGTTGTGTGACTCATTTAGTTTCCACAGCAAGTTTGTTGTGTGAAAATTGCTTGTTTATACTAAAATTCTTTAGAAGACCCCAAGTTGCCCTGAGAGGCTCAGAGGCAATTTTCAATAGCCTCTTTAGGCTAATTTGGGAAATCTCCCCAATTCTTCCTTCTGCTTCCATTCTTCATTAGTCTTGGAACAAAATCCAAGTAGAGTTGAAAGCCAATCAACTTGGTTTTGGAGATAAAAAGTAAGCAGAGTTTAGAGACAGAATTAGAAGTATTATCTCAGCATGAGATCAGAAAGGGAGAGAGCTATGCAATCCAAGAATAAATACATTTTATTTAGGAGTCTTTTATTTGAAATTTTTCCAATGATTTTCAATGAAAACTGATTTTCTTTCTAAATTAGGAAATACAGAAAAAGACATTACATTTTCCTTCTTAAAAAAATAGGTTTGTGGAATACCTTGAAAGATCAGTTGAAAGTGCTCTCCCTCACACCCAAATACACACACACACACACACACAGAGGCAGTTTTTGCACACCCCCCAAAAATAAGCAGATTCTGGAGCACAAAACCATGGGGTTAGGATCCAGGATTTGACCTTTCTGCAGGGAGCTGTCAGATATTGTACAAACCACAGGATCCAGTATTGCTTGGGAAGCTGTTTGAAATGGCTGGATATCTGAGTGCCCAGGTGCCGTTTTCCAAGGATCTGATTCCAGCAGCAATCAGAGGTGTTCTTTTACTCATATTTCTGGAAAAAGGACAGAATAACCAACTAGAAGACATATCCACACAATGAAATGAACTTAAATATATTTGCCAGGTGTTCTCAATTGCTTTACATAAACTGATGCACTGCAAACATTTTACGTAGGTCCACTGCCTTTTCATCCCAATGTACAGTGTGTTTGAGCTGTGACTGAGAGTGCATGCTGTATGGCAATGTCTGCCAGGGAGAATGTTGGGCTGAACAGATTTTGTGCTTGTGAGGTGAGAAATGCTATGAATGAGAGATAAGAGACATTGTGTAATATTAAGCCAAAAGGAGTGTGTGTTTACTGAAAGATGTTAGAAATTTACCTCTTTAATGTATAAGAAACAGAATCATCAATATCTTAACAACTCCTTGACCTTATAACACTATGCTGAAAGGAGTCAAAATACCTTAACTTGAGTTTTTACTTCCTGACATAAAACAGAGCCTGAGACAAGGGCTTGATGGCACATTGTTTACTTTGCAAAGTAACTTCTCTCTAAGTGGAGGAGGGAAAGCCAATGAAAGATCCATAATTTAGTTGATCACCGCTGGGAGAAAGAAAGGTGCTCAATTGCACTGGAGTCTTCTGAGGAGCTGTGCAGACTATCAGAATTTTTCATCTATGCAACAGAAGAGGGAAGATGTCTCTGCTGCACTGGTCAAAATTCTTATGCCACAAGAGGTAATTCCCTGCATTTCCAGGTTATATGTGCACAATGCCACGCAAGTTTTCACAGGAGCCCTATATGGGGAGTATCAGAAGATTCAGAGCACTAAGTAAGAAACAAACAATACAGCTAAAGTAAGGTGCTGTCAGTGTACACCTATGAGAAGCTGGCTGCCTTAACAACAGCTGGAATCAAGATGTATTGTGAGGATATTAGGCAGGAAGAGGAAACAGAAGTGTGTATTGGAGTTATATATTGCTGTGTAATAAAATACCCCAAAATTGAAACAACAGCAATTATTATCTCCATTTCAATAAGATGGAATCCAGGTGTCGTTTAGCACTGTCTTGTGCTTTCCTCATAGGCTGCAGTCAAGGTCTCGGCTACAGTCGTTTGAAGACTCTATTTTGGAAAGGTCTTCTTCCAAGCTCATTCACATGTATGTTAGCAGAATTTGGTTCCTCTAAGGCTGTTGCTGGCCTATATGATGTGATATGAAATGGTGATATGAAATGATGATATGATATATGATATGATAAGGTAGAACATTATAGGAATAAAGAGCCTCTCCATTTCCACTTGCTTAATCCCTTAATTTTGTCAGTTTAGTTGTTGCTAAAAGTAGTCTCAAAGGCATTTCTATTGTAAGTCATGATGAGGAGAAAAGAGATCTAATCTCACTCTCTAAAAATTGTACTAGACCATTAATCTAAATACTGCCTCTTGATTAAAAATATGGTGGAATTTTTCTGTGTACTTAGTTCTTATATTTACTTATACTTCCAGGTGTATAACAAAGCTAGCCAGATATTTATCTTTGTGATTTCCCCCAGTTTCCCCTCAATTCTTAGGGCAATGGGCACGGAGGAAACAACCATCCCAGCTGAGATCACCTCCAGCTAGGATTTCAGCAACAGGCGTCCTGTGCTGGCATTTGGCTCAACAGAAAGAATATCAGTTATCAGGGACAAGGAATATGGAGTTCAAAACCAGTAATGAGTCTAGATGTCTGAACAGTCTGCATCCTTGACTTCCACACTGTGGATAGCTTTACCTTCCAAAGCCTAAGTGAGCATACCGCATCCCTTCTAAGCAATTATTTTGGATAGAATTTTACATGGGCAATAAATTGACTTTGTTAGACCTGTATGTACTTACATGGAAAGATTTCCATGAAGCATTGATAGATAAGCACACAGCAGAATAATACATAGAAGGTGATCTCTTTTCAAAAACAAATCCAGCATTGAAAAACTCTCCATAAATATAAAAACGCAAATAATGGAAGTTACGATAGAGTGGTTTTCAACTTTCCTTCAACTATTCTGAAACTTTTGAGATTTTTATAAGTTCTGAATTATTCACATAATCAGAGAAAAATATATAATTTTTAAAAATCACAGTTGCTTAAACATTGTTTAACAAGTACTTTTCAATCTTCTCAGCCAGACCCAAACAGACTTCTTGATCTGGCTCCCACATACCTCTGCTTATCTCTCATAATTTCTTTTCTGTACAGGTCGCATTGTGGACAGCAGAACTATATTCTGAAGATGGCGTTTCTTCTCTCTGAAATTCCTTTTCCCTCCTGTTTACTAAATGAATTCCTATTTATCATTCAAAGCCCATCCTAAAGGTATTACTTCTATGAAGCCACTTCTGACTTCCCAAACTTTATCCTCAGCTCTCAAAAATATGTGTCTTACAGCCCTTTTCCCATGGGATTTTAAGTCATCCATTTCTCTCCTTCTGGTTGGTGAGCACAAGAATGCTATATTTTTGTTTGTGTGTTTGTATGTTTTTTTATGCTATGATGTCAAGAACCATTTAGCTCTAGTGATACAAATGACTGAGTGACAAAAGTATAAAGTAAAAGAGTAAACATTTTTCTTTCCTTTCATATTGTCTTTGTTGTTGGATTTGGTATCTGGAATTTTAAATATACTTTAGAAGTAAGTTTACAAGATAAGAAAGTAAAGGAGAAAAAAATGGTAATATATAGAAAAGTAGGTCTACTTATGATACAGGGGTGATTTTAACACCTTGCTATACTCTGAAAATTTCTTTTCATTTAACAATTCTGGATGTGTATATGTAAATATAAATAGTTTAAGTTATAGCTAATTTCCTCATAAGAAACTAAAGGCATGGGAGAGGGAGCTGGATTCTGTTTCACTAAACCAAATTGACAGCTCTGTTCTGATCCCAGAATCTTACAGGCTACAGAGAGATAGAAAACAGCCCACCGTGCAGTCAGGCTGCTAGTGAGTTTGCCAAGCTGCAGGTTAAGAGCAGCTCCACTGGGTTTGTAAACTGCCTAAGCTTGGCACACACTTACCTCAGTCTTATTCTTAGTCTGCTCACACTTCATGTCATGTTTTAGAATAATCCAAAATATCATGCTTAAGGAGAGCAATACAGCCTATATAATAGTTCACTGAGAAATGACATCTCCCAAGTGACGTGGGGATGTCTACGTTTTAATTGCTTTTCTCCCCAATGCCTAACAAATGCTTCAAAGGCAGCAAATGGAAACCCCAAAACAGTGTGCATCCTAAATGTTAAGTAGCCATTCATTTAGGCTAAATTCATTTATATTTAAACCTTAAAATCAGAATGTCTAGCTTTTAGAACGTCTCAAAATGTGAGGACAGAAAAGAAAGTCTGCATCATTTCACATGTTAAGCTTTAACAGAGTAAAGAGAAGTATCTACTTTGGCCAATGGCTTCCAATACAAGCCAATAGTTAACAAGACCCTAATGTGGGGAAGTATTAATTTAGACAAAGTAATAATTAGAGAAAAATAGACCAATTTCTCATTAACAGTTAAGTGCCAATAAAAATGAAAAATCAAAGTGAAAATGAATCAAAAGGAAATTGCCTACAGAAATCTCAGGAAAAAATAGTCTATCTGCTAAATCATATTGTCATTTCTTTACACTGAGCTCTCCATTGGGAATGAAAAATAGTCAGTTTATATTAAACTTATCTTGGAAAATTATAGTACTATGTTGAATATTTTTAGCATACCATCCCTCCACCCCTGTCAGATCCGTTCTCTGTTGGCTGCTGCCCTGCTTTGGGTGATAAGACACTGACCTCTGAGCACACAATTACCAGGACTCCTTGATGAATGGCCTTGGCCAGTGACAGGAGACAGGAGGGTGGCATGAGAGAAAGAGTAGGGCATTTTTTTTTTTACTGCATCCTGTCTCCTTTGGACTGTGTTTTCTGGCATTGGGTGTACCCCTCCACCATTATAGGTCCTTCTAGATGGATCTGCCTTCATAACTTTTTCTCTCATTGGGCTTCTCAATGTTTCCTTTGGTCTTCTCTTGCCCCTTCAGGTCTTAGAGTGACAATGTCTTTCAATGTTGCTAGTCCCAGAGGGATTCCAACATTGTTTTGGGTTCCCTTTGCCCTACCCACACCTCTGTAAATGGCCTGTAGTAAAGTCTATTTTATCATGTGAGTTGGATGCTGTTTCCCCATGAGAATTCAGTGATACAGTTCTCCTCTGAGCCCTGAGAAGTAAACTTACTCCTGAAGCTTGAAGACAGCTGATTTTGCATCCATAGCCTTCTTTGCTTTTGCTCTTGCAGATTGGCTTCCATTGTGTAAGAAAATGTGCTTGTTGGTTGGCAATACCCCACTGCAATTCTGATGAATTCTACTCATCAAACTTCACCCCAACTCACCCTTATTGACGTCTTAAAAATGCCTCAGTCACTTTTATCTAGTCACAGTGCTGACCAGATCAGCAACCCCCAAGCCAGTCTTGCTCCAGAGCTGATCTTATGCACAGGGTGGTTATGTAATTGTTATCTGAAGCTGGGGAATGGTGTTGTTAGATACACAGATATAGGATTTGTGTGGGAGGCATCATTAAGGAGGGGTGGTGAAAGACTGCCCAAGGCGAGAAAAGTATGTGATAAAATCTATTCTTCCCCACACTGACGTTTGAAAATGTGTTTAGGTGACACTTCAGAGAGAGAATAGACTAACTGCTGAAGGGAGTAGAATTCATACAGTCCAATGACTTCATTTTATAAGTAAGAAAACTGAGGGTCAGAGAAATTAAGCAACTTTTCTAAGGTTAAAAATCTATCTAGCACAGAAGCAAAGCTAGAATTCCAACTCCAAGTCTTTACAGAGTATCTTGTGTTCATTATACTGCTTAATATCTAATTGTGACCTCATATACTCATGAGGTGTGGAACAAACAAAATAGTGTGCCAAAGTTTGCAGCAAAAATAAGTTATATTGATCAAAGAGAAAAACAATTAGAAATTGATCTTCATTTCAATCAATTATTGCATCAAATTGCCATGAGATAGGACATGAAATCTTAATTTTATAGTCTTGCTATGTTTTAAAGTGTTACTTTTAGGAAGGAAGAAAGAAAAGATGGAAGGAAGGAAGGAAGGAAGGAAAGAAGAAAACAGAAGAAGAGAAGGAGGGAAGGTGCTAGTTTGAGACTAAACTTCCTGAGTAATCAAAAAATGTCTACAGCTTGCATATTTATTATCTCATATGCCAGGTAGATATTGTCACTCATCTATGACAAACCATGCTGATTTTCTTCATAAATGAGAAAGCCCCTGGCTTATTCAATGTAGCTTCAAAATACAAACTAATTTTTCAGTTATCCTTTAGTCTAAAGTTTGAAGTATATACACACAACCATACATTTCCCTCTTTATTCATTTAAGGCTTTATGTCCATTTGCAGACATTTTAAACCTATTTTTCATTATAATATATGTTCCCTCAAAGTCTAAGCAGTGTCATGTAGTGATCAGTTCATGGGGTTGGAGTCAGATGACCTGGACTGAGGTCCCCTACTGAAATTTCTATTTCATGTGGAAATGTCCGAAAAACCATGTGACTTTGGGAAAATGCAAAACTTCTATGAGCCTTAGCTGTCTGCTTTGATAGTCAAATGGAGATGATAGTACCTAACTTTTAAGGATGTTAAAATCAGAATTTTCAAAGTATAATTCTTAATATGGTGCTTGGAGCACAGTACATGTGAAAAAAGGGATAATGATTGCTAGTGGAAATAATTATCACCGCAATTGTCTCTCCTTATTTTTTAACTCTCCAATAAATAAGAAAAAAAGAAGCAAAATTCTTGCTGTAGAAGCTGTATTTTATTACTGATATAGTTTCTAGCTTAGAGGATTATTTGCTAATGATTTAATCTAGATTTTATACTTATGTGCAAATACTAATAGTAATTAAAGGACAAAATTGCTTGTTTAAATTTAACTATTTTTTATTATATCAAAAACAAAGAGCCCAATGAGAATGTAATCCATAGGAAACTACCTTTGCCTCCTGTGTGACTATGGAAGTTCCTTTTTTTTCCTGAAACTAATTCTATAGTTTAATTTATTTTCATCTTGTATTGAAAGTTTTAAAGGTGAACAAGAGTATTGTATAATGAGGAAAAAATTGGCCTGGAAGATTAAAGTACACATCTGCATAAATCAGACTATATTCTTTCTCCTTTCCCACTATATCCAGATATTTAAATAAAAGTTGTGATTTTTTTGTAAATTTTCAATATAACGACTTAGTTTTTTCACCTCAAACAGACTATATAAAATGAAGAGAAGACAGAACTAATATATCTAAAGCCATTGCAAAGATAATTTCCAATAATTACTAGTTTCCATGGAAGTTTAAAGAATCACTTTTGAGATTCTTTTTTAAAAAAATATAAATAATATCCTTTTTGTTAGTTATAATAATGAAGACTATTTCATAAACACTGAATAATATTACATTTTAATTTCTTTTCAACTTATGTTGATTTCACCATTAACAAGTTTAGTTTGAGCTCCTAAAACAGGAGATATATATGTACCTTTGACCAGATTGGCCTCTTTTAGTTGGTCAAATTACCAAGGTGGTTCATCATTCCAAAGAATCTTATGAATCTTCCACTATGTTTCTCAGTTCTAACTTTATCCTTATTCCTATTTCTAACTTTGTATGTGTCAGCATAGAGCATCTCTTCTTATATTTTTACATGTTAGTCAAAAATAGTCTTTTCCACTGAGGGTAACTATGGGATTATTATTGGTTGCTTTTAAATAAGAGCTAAACTTTCTCCTCAGGTTCAGCCAATGGGGTTTGAGTCCTTTCCATTAGCAGCAGTATCAGTAAGGATTAGGCTCTGCTACCAATAACAGAATATTTAAACAAAAGTGATTTCATCACACAAAAGCTTTTTTTTTTTTTTTTTTTTTTAAGAAATAAGATGTCCAGGTAGGCATTTGCTGGCTTGGTTCAGCCCCTCTGGGGTGTCTTGGCCCAGATCTCTGGGTGAAGACTTGCTTTGCTGTCTCATTGAGTGCAAGATGGATGCTGGAGCTCTTGTGATGATATTCACTTCACTGTGAAAGCGCTTTAGCAGAAATGCCACTCAGTACCTTCTGCTTGTATCTCATTTCCCTCTTTTATCTACAAAGGAGGCAAGACAATGAACTATTGGTAAGAAAAAAAGAAAGGAAGAATAGATGTTATATTGTTACTTCATTCAGTTTTAGTTGATGTTAATTTTTCTATTTACACTCTCCTAGTCTACTAGAATTCTACAATCATCCTTACTTAAAATTATTTACACATTTTACATTATTCTTATATATTTGCTTCTTCCTTAAATCTACTCTGCCTATGTTTATAGGCTTGTTATCCTCAATATCTTCAAAAACAAAACAAAGTTAAACAAATATAGACAGAACTTTAGTGGAAAAGGAGAAGGACCAAACATGTTGCTTAGCCACAGATGAAAAATAAACTGACCAGAGAACCAAATGCATCCCCTGTATTTGGATAATATGTGTGCAGTGGGAATTGATGACTAATATGGATACATAGCAGACTGTTCCACCAGAGCCCTCAAAAATCTCCTTTGAGTTCGAGGAGACAATTGCAGTTGCTTGTGTCTCTTGTCCCTCCTGCTTCTTCTGATTTGACCCTGCATTACATGTGTTTTGGGTTAGCCTGGCTTTTGTGTGTCTGGTAAAGCAAGCTACAATTCCTGAGTTTTAAGAGTGATTGGATCTCCTTTAAGTAGTTAAATTTAATCAATGAGTATATATTCATGGAAAAGCAAAAACTACTTTCAAAACAACAACAAAAATATTTAAAATAATTTCCAAGTGCCAGAGAACAGCATCACATATTTGAAAGCTGATTGTTAAGATATGAATTTGGGAAGTCCAGGTAAGATGGGAAATAGGTCATTAGAATCAAGAAAACCAAACTGCTGAGATGTAATTAGATACGGCATTTGCCATACTAGCTTTATACACAATGAAAGCTATGGGTAATGCTGAGGCATACATTTCCTTACACAACAATTTTCAGCATTAAAAATTCGTAGTGGTTGGAACTCTTGTTTCATGTCGTGATATGCCTATCTATAGGCTATAATGGGGTTCACAGTTCTACGCTTTACTGGAGGTTTTAGGGATTTAAAATTGTGTTGCCCTAGCACCACCTTACAATAGCCTGCCTTTTGCTGTCTTTCTGTTACCTCTGTGAAATAAGAAGGTGATATACTTTCCTGTGTAGAGTTCTGTCATCAAGCTCCAAGCCATCTATTCAACAGATCGGCAATTTTCAACGTTTTTCACCTCATGGTACACATAAACTAATTACTAAAATTCTGTGACACCCCAAAATATATTTTTTTGCTGATTTGACAAAAAGATAAGTATAATATTGATTCATTCACATCAGGTGGCTATTGTTGTTTTGGCTGTTGTCATTTTTTTATTTGACAATCTAAGGGAAAAGAGGTCAATGCCCCTGACTAGTCAGATATTGCACATTTTTAAAATTCTTGTGGCACACCGTTGTGAAGATTTCTGCATAGATTAATGCAACTCAATAAACTTCACCATGCTTAGTGGACAAGATACCATTCCCACTCCCAGGAGATTCTTACCAGCAAGTGAATGGGCTGGTCCTCTTGCCAGCAGACACATGATGCTGCATCTCTGACTAGCCTGGTTTCTTTAGGTGGGAACTTTTTGAAAATGAACTTTTTGTGTTATTAGAAAAGTTTGCTATCAGTAAAAGTGAGTATGAGTCTTACTCAAATAAGTGAGTCTTAGCACATGAAAAGATGTTCAATGTTATCAGCCACTAGGGAAACACAAATTAAAATCACAACCAGAGACGATTGCTGGAGGCTCAAGTATGGACACATCTGAGAGTTAAAAACTTCAGTTAGAGGAAGACCCCAACCATTTTATGAATTTGATAGACCAAAAGGTCTATCATGTTCTCACTGTGGATACCTGAGGAAAATCCCCTCATCCTTCTGGTGGGAGAAGGGGGAAAGTAACTATTTTGAAACAGCAAGCAGAGCATTCTGTTCTTAGCAAGGCGTATCCTCAGGAAAAATGAGGTTATCAGGGCCTCACTCACTGGGGTTTTATTAGGCCCCACAAAAATCCCAGAGGATGATACAGTAGTCCCCCCTTAGCCACAGCTTTGCTTTCCATGTTTTCAGTTATTCTCAGTCAACCACAGTCCAAAAATATTAAGAGGACAATTCTAGAAATAAACAGTTCATAAGTCTTAAATTGCAAGCCACTCTGCATAGTGTGATAAAATCTTGTGTTGTCCTGCTCCTTCCTGCCTGGGATGTGAATTGTCCCCTTGCTCAGTGTATCCATTCTCCAACCTCGTCACTTAGTCGCCGTCAGTTATCAGACTGACTGATGAGGTATCGCAGTGCTCGTGTTCAAGTAACCCCTCCTTTACTTAAAAATGTCCCATTCACCTCACTTCATCTCATCCTGTATGCATTTTATCATCTCACGTCATCACCAGAAGGAGGGTGATATTTGAGAGACAGAGAGGGGGAGACCACATTCATACAACTTCTATTACAGTATATTATGCAATTGTTCTATTTTACTATTAGTTATTGCTGTTAACCTCTTACTGTATCTAATTTATAAATTAAAGTTTATCATAAGTATGTCTGTATAGGAAAATATAGTACATATAGGATTACTTACTATCTGCACTTCCAGCATCTCCTGGGCGTCTTAGAATACGTTGCCCATGAAATGTGGGAGGTCTACAGCCTGGGAGAAAACTTGGATGACTTTGGGTAAGGCAATGACTTTTCAGATACAATACCAAAAACATGATCCATGAAAGATATAATTAGTAAGCCAGATGTTACATAAAATTTCCCGGGTGGAGAGACCAGAGAGAGAGGCTGACAATGCTATCATTACAGTAAGAGTTTACTGAGGGAGCTTACAGAGGAGGCACATTTCAGGCAGTGGCGAGACTGTATGGGCATCCTCTGTGCCCTGCAGCAGGCGCTAAGGGGTATATAGGACAGGGCAGGATGAATTAGGGGTACTGTGGTGTGACCTGCGCCGAAGAACGTAAAAACGCTTATCAAGTTTACCGGGGTCGGGCAGCCTGTCCTGGGAACTAGCACTAACCAGGGCTTGGGGGCGGGGGGCAGAGGGGAGGGGCCAGTCAGACAGCCTCTGAGGGGTTGGGGAGGCAGTCTCTGTTCTGGCCCGGGTCTAGCTGCAGGTCTTGCAGTGCTCAGGCGGGGTCCTCACCATGGAAGAGTTGGTCCTCCACCCCAGATATCAGTAGATTAAAAAAGTTCTGCTCTGCTCTGTGAAAGATAATGTGAAGGGAGTGATAAAACAAGCCACAGATTACAAGGAAAATATTTACAAAAGACTCATCTGATACAAGATTTTTATCCAATATATACAAAAAACTCAACACTCAATAAGAAAACAAACAAGTTGATCATAAAAGGGGTAAAAAACACTGAACCTCACCAAAGGAGATATAAAATGGCGAATAAGCACATGAAAATATGCTCCACATCATACATAATCAGGGAAATTCAAATGAAAACAGTGAGATATCTCTGCATGCCTATTAGAGTGACCAAAATCCAGAACACTGATGAACAAATGCTGGTGAGGATGGGGTGGCAACACAAATTCTCATTTTTTTGCAGATGGAAATGAAAAATGATACAGCCACTTTGGAGACAGTCTGGCAGTTTCTTACCTTATGATCCAGCAATCCATTCCTTAATATTTGCTGAAATGAATTAAAAACTTATGTCCACACAAAAACCTGTGTATGGATATTTATAGAAACTTTCTTCATAGTTGCTAAAACTTGGAAGCAATCAAGATGTCCTATGGGTGAATAGATAAATAAGTAGTACATCTAAATAATGGAATATTATTCAGTGTTAAAAAAGAAATAAGCTACCAAACCATGAAAAGACATGGAGGAAAAGTAAAATGCATGGTTCTAGGTGAATGAAGCCAAACCTGAAAAGGCTACATACAGAGTGACTTCAACTATATGACATTCTGGAAAAGGCAAAACTGTGGAGACAATAAAAAGATTAGTGTAACCAGGAATTAAGGAAAGGAAGGGATGAATAGACACAGCACAGAAAACCTTTAGTCAGTGAAATTATTCTGTATGATGCTACAATGGTCGATACATTTCATTATACATTTGCCAAAACCATACAATGTATAACACTAAGAGTGAACCCAGAGTGTTATCTATGGACTTTGTTAACAATAAAGTGTCAGTGGGGGTTTGCCAATTGTAACAAATATCCCACCATGGTGCAGGGTGTCTATGGGGAAGCTGTGCGTGTGCAGGTACAAGAAGTAAAGGGGAACTCCACTCATTTTTGTTGTGAACCTAAAGCTGCTCTAAAAAAAGTTTACTAATTAAAAATAAACAAACCACAACGAGATATCACTAAACACCTATCAGATGGCTAAAATAAAAAATAATGGCTGCACTTCATGCTCACAGGGATGTGGAAAAAATGGATCACTCATACACTGCTGATGAGAATGTAAAATGATACATTCTGGAAACAGTTGGTGGTTTCTTAAACATGCAACGATCATACAAACCAGCAGTTGCCCTTTGTCCTCTTACCTGTTTATCCCAGAGAAATAAGGACAAAACACTGTGTACAAATGTTTGCAGCAGCTTTATTCATAACAGTCCCCCAAACTGGAAACAACTCAGATGTCTTTCAATGTGTGAACAGTAAAATATACTGTGGTAAGAGCACCGAGAACAAACTGTGGGTATAGGCAATAACCTGGGCGAATATCCAAAGAATTATGCTGAGTGGAAAAGCTTATCCCAAAAGTTTGCATACTGTATGTTTCCATTTATATACCACTCATGAAAGGACAAAACAGAAATGGAGAACAAATTAGAGGTTGCCAGGGTTTAAGGAGGGAATGGAGCATGAGGGAAGAAGATGTGGCTATAGAAAGCACAACAGGAAAGATCCTTGTGGTGATGAAAATTCTCAGTGTCTTTACCATATAAATATCAATATCCTGGTTATGATATTGTATCATAGTTCTGCAAGGTATTATCATAGAGAGGTGAACTATGTAAAGGGAACGCAGGATTTATCTGTATTATTTAAACTGCATGTAATTCTATAATTATGTTGAAATAAAAAGGTTTAATATAAATAATGTAAAACAAAAAAGCTGATTAAAACTTTACATTTTTTCTTAAAAAACAAACAAAAACCCCCACAACTGTCCTTGAAGGCTATTTGGCTCTGTTCCCTCTGTTTCTAGTCAAAATTAAAGACTCTCCTATGTGAACATGTTAAGAGCCTGGTCATCAGAAAAAGGAACAGGAAAGCAAGTTGAAGATGATGGAAAAAATAGAAAGCACTTACAGGCCTAACATGTTGGTTAAATACAGCGTGGTCTGGCCGTGCCATAAATGGAACTATTACAAAAATCAGTTACAGAACAATAGTTACTAAATGGGAAAAAGCGTACCACCTATTAGTACATTAAAACATAGATAAAAATACATAAAAGTTGTAAAGTATTTACAGTCATGAATTCACTCAACAAATCTTACATCATCAACAAATATCTGTCAGGTACTGTGGTACAAGGGTGAGCAGAAAAGCTCTCACAGTGCCTGACCTCATGGAACTCACGGTCTGTTGGATACATGGATTTCCAGCTCTTCCCTTTCCTTAAACATCAGCATATTTAATTTTTCAATAAATATTTATTGAGTATTGTTGATTTTATTCTCAGTGCTCTGAAAAATTTTGCATGGGAACCAAATGGCATATTTTGTGTAGTTTGTGACTGTCAATGGGTTATAATTTGAGTAGAGGGACAAGATTCATGAACACAATAAAAATCAGAACAGTAGGAGGTAGGGCATATGTCTGCAATGGTACAAGGTTTCAGGTCGGAGACGTCGCCTTGGCTGGGCCTGGGGAGGGGCTCATCCTGGGGAGCATGCCCAGCTACCTCCTTGGTCCGTAGCTCCAGAGAGAAACAGTCTCTCATGGTTAAATCTTGGCTTGAGCTTCTCTGTGTCGCTGACACCTCTCTGATTCTTCAAAACCCATTTTATTGCTTGAGCATCCTGGCTTTGACGGTGCCCCTATGAGCTGACGCTAGTATTTCATTTCAATGCGGTCCATGCACTTTCTGAGTTTGACTTGGCAGAGTCTGCGCCTGCTGTTCCTTCAACTTTCTCCACTCCCTTTTTCATGGAATTGGTAAAAGTGTTTGACTCTTTTCCTGTGTTGGTGACACCATTAAGCACATTAAAGTAGACCCAAGAATAGCCCTGGAGTTCTTTTCCAGCACTGAGTGTCCAGCGGCCGAAAAAGACATTGTCCGAAACAGTTACGACTGCCTCCTGCAGAAGCGTGAGCTGCGGGAGAAGGTGTGTTTCCATAGCAGCATGAAAGGGAAGTCTTTCACTTAAGAGCACAGAAAGTGGCACTTGTAGGGATGAGTGTAGGGCACCCTGCTGATAATGTCATTAAATAAGCTCTGCATAGACTCTGAAGAGCATTACTGCTTACCATAGCCATCACTATACATTGAAGAAAAAGACATGTTTCATTATATGGTTTCTACATATTCTTTCTACTTAGATTAAGGATCACTTGCCTCCACCTCTGGGAAGCATGTCATGCACTAAGGCCTCCCCATTACCAGAAAAGGACACGGTTTCTATTGGCTCTCAGGACCTCGAGTGCTTCTACATGCCTCCACAGCTCAAAATTCCATGAAGACCATGACTTCTTGGACATGGCTCAGTGAATGGGTGGAAATTGTTTGCAATGAGTCTCACTCAGCAACTCAGGGTGAACTGCTCTGTGTGGTTTTGTCCTAGTCTGTGGAATAAGCCTTAATAAAATTCACATGCCTAAGACCCCTGTGGTTGCCGGTGAAACCATTTCATCCAACAATGAACTATTTGGATTGGCTGACGCGGACCACCAGCTGGCTAAACATTAGTGAAGCTGGGCGTATTGAAATGGCGTCATTAGTAGAAGTTGGCGTATAGCTCATGGAGATACAACCACTATTACAGGACTGTGTCCAGAAAATAATGGGAAATACTGTAAGAGTGAAGGTGAAACCTCAAGCCTACAATATTTATAAAGTGTTTTGCAATTGCGAGTGGATTTTCTAAAGAGTCATTTTTCTCCCTTTAAAAGTTTACTTGTATGTCCAACATCAAGATACCCTGATATAAAAGTAAAATATTCCTCTAAGGAAACAATGGTGGTTTGTGAAAGGCCCCAGACCAAACCTCCCAAGAGACCATCTTACTGTTATTGTTTAAGTCGCATTGACCTGGGGCTCAGAAAATGCACTCTCAGCAGCAGTCTTTATTCCTTTTACACGTTAGCTGCCTCCCGTGACAAGCCTTTAGGTTTACAAAAAAATGTACAGTGAAAACCCTCATTGTTTGTTTTTCCTGAAGTTCCCTATAAAATGTCAGTGTCTTTGAAGGGGTTCTCCTTGAATTGAACTCCTGAGATTGGAGATTTACCAGGTTGATTTAGGAGTTTGAAATCCTGGAACGTTTCCATAAAATGAGGATTTACAGTTCATAAATATAATGACAAAAGTGTGAAGATACATTTTTGTTCTTGAAAAACTACTAGAACAAAGCCACTTTTCATAAAAAGCTCAAGTGCTGCCATTTCCTTCAGACAGAAGTCTATTCTGGCTACGTAAGGTGGCTCTTTATTGCCATTTGTTTCAGACGGGCTCCTTCCCTGCTTCACAGGGAGCCGCCTCCTCCTGAGAGTGTGCAGACGGAGACAGGGATTGAACACTGGGGACATTTAACCTGTGACAAGCATAAAGAAGTGGAAGGAAAACATGTTGTAAAGTAGAGCACGTTCTTTCTGTTTGCCTCATCCATGATGGGGTCCAGCTTCCAGATCGCTTCAGTCTGGTTCTGGTATTTACTCTCAGATAATTAGTTACACTGTTTCCCACATATGACAGCAAATGCCTTAGTTATTAATTGCCTTTAAATTGTCTACTCTGGCTAACTGTTTGGGAAAAGAAAAACATGCCATGCTCTGGCCTTACGCAGCATTGTGGGAAACAATATGGAAATTGTGTCACTAATGGACCTTCTCAATAGATGATAGAAGTGGTGTGAGACTAGCAGCTACACAGCTTTGCAGAAGGCCTGGGTTGAATAATTGCAGTGGATTCATGAGTCTGAGGAAAGTCTCTGGACTTTCTTTCAGTTTAGTTGTAAATTGAATTGACATGATTTCCAAACCTGGGATGAATGTTGGAGCTTACCTTGAGGTTAAAGAAAGGACAGCCTTCCTTTCTTTATCTCAATTTGCTTACTTTATCCTAATTCTTAGAAAGGGAGAATCATGGCCCCATTTTTCTGTTCCAAACATCTGCTCTATAAATTTTTAGTAATCCAGAATGAGGGGGTGTTGTACACCCTACCCTTTTGATGTTCATCTTTGGTTATGATTGGAAATAAGTTGGTGTTGTGGGAAGAGCACTAAACCATAGATGAACTGTGTTCTAGTCCTGTATTTCAACAGTGACAATAATTTATTGCCAAACTTGAACACTTGGAGGATGGAAGGAGGTGCTATTAATAATACTTATACCAGGACAACAGACATAAATCAAGACTGTCCTGGGTAAAACTGGAATGGATGATCATGCGACCACTTACTGTTTGGGTAAACTAACCAACCTCCTTACAGTTTTAGTTCCTTATCTGTAAAATGGAAATTATAAGACTTCTATTTTATAGGATTATTGTAAAGATAGGAAACAATATATGTGTAAGGACTTGGTGAACTGTGAACTATGAAACCATATATACTGTAAGAGAAACCATAATACATAATAAATTACATCAGCTATAGCTGGAGAAGCCTCTCAGAGAAATAATCTCTGGTTGTCTTCCTGGACAAGAACAGAGAATTGGGAACAATAAGTGTGGAAACAAACTCAAATAAGATGAGGTTTCTAAGGGAATGTTGAAGGAAGCAAAGTAGGATGGTCTATTTTTGGCAGTCTTTTCCTTTAAACCAATATAAATTTTGACAGGAAGTAGGACCTAACATGAGAAGAGAACTGGGATTGGGAAGGTAGTAGGGAATGTAGAATATCCTGATGACATAGTTAGGCAAAACCGTGCCTGTGTATATACAGAATCTGACCTGAAATATAAAGATCTGACATTTCAGAGAATTAACTTTGCTATTAAGTTGTTGCAACCCTGGAGATTAAAACTCAAGGACCCTTAGTCTTTCTCATGTTATAATTTGATATTTTTTGCTTAAGTTGGTTGATCAGCCTCAGGCCCACCACCTCACTGGGCGTTTTTGTTTGTTTGTTTGTTTGTTTTTACAAGATTAAAAGGAATCAACATGACTTTTGTAGAGCTTTTGCCCTCAAGCTGACAACTGTGTTCATGGTCCATGTAACCCAAGCCCTCTCTGCCATCTGCTCAGCCTACTGGTCATAGTTCTCCATTAAGCACCTAGAGTCCAGTCATTAACAAATACCTTCTGTTGGTTTACATGACCATGATCAAGAAGCTGATTAGCAGTTTGAGGTCACAGAAGATACTTGACTTAGTATTTTTTATGTAAGAAATTAAACTCATAGGTACTACCATATAAGCAGTGTGTTTGTGTATGTGTATGAGTGTGTGTGTGTGTGTGTGTGTGTGTAAATTTAAGGACCATGGGCAGGTATGCACAGACTAACTCTTTTGTCAAACAAGAAGGTCCTCACCATATAAGCATTCCTTTAAACCACCCAACAGATATATTGAAACATCTTTTAAGTAGAGAACAGGGCTACTTAGGTGATCAACAAAGATTTGTGTTCCCTCTCCATAGACTAGAGCTAGGTGCTAGGAGGCTGCCACCCATCCACTATCTAGGTTTTCCAGTATACCTGGCCTAGATGGGGACTAGTTTCTAGCTCTGCATGGTGAGACATGAATGGAAGTGGAGGTACTGTCCTCCAGTCTCACCCCCATATACTAGTTGAATCAGAATGTCTATAAGGTCCTAGAGAAGTGAGGGCCATGAGCTACAAAGAGCTTGGGTCCCTGAGTAACCATGTGGAAGGCTATTAGTGAAGGATATTAATGTGAATAAGAATATAACTCTATTGTGTAAAGATTTTAGTGTTTTTCTGTTAGAGAAATTAGTGTGATCCTAAGTAATATAGCTAGGCACTGTGATCCTATTTATAATTTATTTTGTTTTACAAGATACTTTAGATAACCTACAAGATTATATTAATTTAAGTAGATAATAAAAAGAAGTATAAATGGGGAAATGTAAATTAAACCATAAGGCCGACATCAATGGCAATATAGAGCAAAAATATTCAGGCTAGGCACAATTATAAAGTTGACCCATGAAATTTGGCACTTGAATTCTTGGAAAACAAAGCAATAGTAAAAATATTTTTAATATATATGATTCATATTGTTCATAAGAAGAACGTGTACTAATTTCTGAAGCAAAGTACCACACTTCAATTTGAAAAAAAAATCTTTTGGAGTATCATGTAGAGAATGCTGAAGTAATAATGAAGTATGTCTTCAACCACATCTGTTAGTAAATATAAATTGTAACTTTTATAGAAAAATGTCTTGTAAGTTATTTGCATACACCACAGGACAAGTTGTCAATGTGATTCAGGTAGTAGTGGCTAGTCAGAGAAAAATAAGCCTTACCTTGAAAAAGAGGAACTCAGTTTCTAGTGGAAAAGAAAAATATGTTACACAGTAAATGACAATACAGAAGGGTAATTGCTGGGAGAGAAGTAATCAACATGTTCTTGTTAGTTCTATAAAGTTTAATTTCTTAATGCTTCCAACAATAATAGCCTTATTTTTCTTGGTGGTGTTTCTTTTATTTTAATAACATGCACTTTCCAAGGTGAGAACAGGGGACTTTCTAGATATGTGAGTTACTCCTAATATGACAACTCAAAAATTTCTGATTGCTGTCCCTGGACACAGGACCAAGGGAACATGAGGGGAGGCAGAGGCTGCAGAGAAGGCATGGACTTTGGACCATGTAGCTCTGGGGTTGAATTCTAGCTCTCACACTTATTAGCAGTGAAACTTTGGACAAGTTACTTCACATCTCCCAGCCATATATTGCCATAAAATGAGATAATAATCCTACCTTAACAATAGTGTATGTGAAGAATCTGATGACTGTCTAATCACATTATGACCAATCATTTAAAATGCTACCCTGGGTAAAAGATGATAAAACAGTTTAAATATTTTCTGCAAATCCTTCTTTCTACTTTTTAGAAACAAAGAAGTGAATGGCAAAATGCTTGCCTCCCTTAACTCGCTGCAGGTGTCTCTTGGTCAGTTCAAACCCAACAGCGTTTCTCTCAGTGTGCTCTTCAGATCACTGGTACTAAATTCTCAGAAGGATGCTTGTTGAGATTTTCCCTGGGACCATACTCTGTCTTACTGAACCAGAATGGTTGGAGAGGGGCAGGGAACCTGAATTTTTAACAAATTATCCAGGTAATTATCTGCACTTAAGTTTGAAAGGCATTGCCTTGAAACACTTCAGTGAGAACCACTTCAGTGAGAATGGTTACTGACATTGTAAACACTGAAAAATGGTAACTTAAATCACAAAAGAAAGGTCATTTTATTCACCATAATTTTGTATGAAGGCAGGGAAATTCTGTTCCCATAGTCTTTTAATATTGGAGTTAAATATAAAATATTAGAATATAAGCAGTGAACGTTTAACCAGTCATGAAAAGAATTGATTGCAAACAATTGAATTTTTAAAAATATTAATCTGACATATAGGATGCATAGAGATTATTGTACATAAGTAATCTTCATGAATTGATGTCATTAGTTTTATTTTCTACAGTCACATTTTCAGCCTTTGGGTGATTGCCCAGTGTCTATTAGAAATATCAACATGGGCTGTTTGTCTTGATACTATGTATAGTTATTTCTTATCATATAGACTGGTAGTTTTACTTTATTACTAGATTAGTATACCTGTTCTTAAGAAGAGGATTTTTAAGATTTAAGTCTGGAGATGACAGAAGTCTTTGTGTGTCTCAGCCACTTTACTGCTTCCAGCCTCATAAACTATATTCTGATCACTCATATAGGTATCAATAGAGTTACTTGAGGTATGAATTCATCATCCATCTGAGCTATTCCTTTCCACCATTGTACCACTTGAAATATGAAATAATGTCATAAAAATACTCACTACAAAGCAAAGCAATGACCAAGTCTGTTAAACTCAATGCTGACATGTATAGAATGACAGAACTTGTCAGAATAACACACAAGCAAAGAAACAATGGAACACGATTCATAAAATATTTCAGCCTAGAATTCTATACCCACTGAAAGCATCCTTCAAAAATGAAAGCAAAATACTTTTCAGTCCAACCAAATATAATAAAATTTCATTCATAGTCAGCTTATTAAAATTAGAAATATAAAGGAAGTTTTTTTGATATGGAAAGAAAATGATACCAGATGGAAAATTAAATCTTAACGAAAGTATAAAGAGCAGCAGGAATAGTAACTATATATAAAAATATTTTACTTCTTGATTTTAATCTTCTTAAAAGATAATCGACTATGCAAAACAAAAAATAATGGTATTTTGCTGGGTTTATAAATTATGTAGAATTGAAATATAAGCCAACAATAACATAGAAGAAGAGGGAAATGGTGTAAGTTTTTTTAACAATATATATAACATGACATAATATTATTGAAAGGTAAACTGTGATATATTAAAGACATATACTGTAAAGCTTAAAGTACCTACTAAAATAGTACAACAAAAAATTATAGCTAAAATAGTCAACAAAAGAAATAATATTATAAAAATATTCAGTACAAAGCAAAACAGAAAAAGAGGGGAAAAAGAAAATAAGGAACTTACGGAATAAATAAATATCAAAGGTCAAGGGGGTAGATTAAAACTTAACTGTATTGATAATTATATTAAATGAAAATGGTCCACAATCCCCTATTAGAAGGCAGATACTGCCATTTTGGATAAGAAACAAAAAAATAAGACAATAATATGCTGTCTAAAAGAATGCTACTTTATATATAAAAACACACTTTAAAAGTAAAAAGATGGAAAAAAGACATATTATGCAAACACTAATTAAAAAACCTCCAACAAATCAGAGTGGCTATGTTAGTATTAGACAAAATAAAGTTCATAACAAGAAATATTACCAATGATAATCAGGAATATTTTACAATAATAAACATATCAATATATCAAGAAGAAGTAACAATCCTAAATTTATGTACAACTAATGAAAGAATGTCATATTTTATCAACTAAAATATGTTACTGAAAATATAAATAGACTAATTACTTTCATAGTTGAAAATTTTAACATTCTTTTCTAATAATTTGATAGAACAAAGAAAGAATTCAGTAAAGCAAGAGAAGACTTGAACAAAACAATCAAACAATTTCACCTAACTGATGTTTATGGAATACACTCAACAAAATAACACACATTCTTGCTCAGTACACATGGAGCACTCATTAAGATAGACTATATGCTGATTCATAAACCAAATCAAGGATTGAATTGGACAGAATATCTTCTTTGACTACAATAGAATTAAGTAAAAGTATTTCCAAATACTTGGAAATTAAACAACACACTTCTAAATGATCCATGGGTCAAAATCAGTCACAGAATTTATAACTGAATAAGAATAAAAACTAAACATATCAAAATTTGTGGAATAGAGCTAAAGAAATACTTAGAAACAAGCCTCTAAGATTAACTGATCTGCCCTAGCCAGTAGCTCAGGTTTTTTGAGCATCATCCTGATTTGCCAAGGTTGCAGGTTCAATCTCCAGTCAGGACACATACAAGAAGCAACCAATGAATGCATAAATGAGTGGATTGACAAACTGATGTTTCTCTCCTTTCACTCTCCCCCTTCCTCTCGCTTTCTAAAAATGAATCAATCAATAAAAAAGTTAAATGATATTAGAAAATAAAAATTAAACCAATGACTTAATATTTCACTTTCAGTAACTATGAAAAGAACAAATTAAATGTAGAAAAAGCAGAAGGGTGAAAAAATAAAGAGTGAAATAAATGAAGCAGAAGCTATAAAAAGCTGGGTTTTTGACAAGTCAATAAAATTGATAAGTTTATATATCCAGATTGATGAAGAACAAAGACAGAAGACACAAATAACCAATATCAGAAATGAAAGAAAGGATATCACCACAGATCCTATATAATGCAATTAAAAGTATAATAAAGGATTTTTTGAAAAAAAAAACTTATGCCAATAAATGTGGCAAGTAGAGGAAATGAACCAATTTCTTGAAAAATAGTAGCTACCAAAGCTTACTCAAAAGTAATACATAAATAACTAAAATAACCCTATAATGTAGACAGTGAAGTATTAGTTTAACAATTAATATGTAGAAATAAAATTAGAGGGTCAAGATAAAGATATATGCATATATGGTTAATTGATTTTTGACAAAATTGCTAATACAATTTAGTAGAGAAAGAATAATTTAAACAAATGGTGTTGGAACAATTGGATGGATATCCAAATGGGAATATAACTAGTGTGAAATGTATCAAAAATCTAAATATATGAGCTAGAAATATAATACTTTTAGAAAAAAGGAGAAAATTTTGTGAGTAAGGTGGGACAAAAATATCTTAGGACACAAATAATGAATTCTAAATTAAAATGAATAAATTTAACTTCATCAAAATTAAAACTTTTGCCTTTCAAAAGTTATGGTTGTACAAACAGACAAGTAAGCCACACACTGGGACATAATATTTTCAAAGCATATGTCTGTTAAAGGATTTGCACTCAGGATATATAAAGAATTCTTCTATCTCAATAACTACAATGGAGGCCACTCATTGAAAAAGTGGGCAAAAGATTTGGACAGAGACTTCCCCAAAGAAGATACACAAATGGAAAATAAAAATACAAAAATGTACTCAACATCATTACTCATTGGGAAAATGCAAATTAAAACCACAATAAAATACCTTTTCTAATGCACTAGAATAACTAAAAGATTGACAGCACCCTTTGTTGGTTAGGCCACCCAGCAAAGAGGAACGGCCGTACATTGCTGGTGCGGTGCAAAATGAAGAGTTAGGTAGTTTCTCAGAAAGTGAAGCAAACATCATATGTATTTTCTCAACTGAAATAAAAACTTATGTCCACATAAAGACTTGTATGTGAATTTTCATAACATTTTTATTCAAACAATCTTGAACCGATTGTGATGTATCATCCGTGCAGTGGGATACAATTCAGCAAGCAAAAGGAACAGACTGTTGATGCACATGCCAACATGGATAAATCTCAAAAGCATTTTATGTAGTGACAGAAGCCAGACATAAAAGAGTGGGTGCTGTATGATACCAGTTACCTAAAATTCTATTAATGGCAAAACTGTAGTGACAAGAAACAGATCGGTTTTCACCAGGTACTGAGGAGGAGAGGAGAAGAATAAGAGCAAAGAGGTAGAGGTAAATTTCTGAAGTGATAAAAATAACTTGAGTATGGCAGTGGTTAAAAAATGATATACACATTAGACAGTATAGTTAAAGATGTTGAATTTTATTGTATGTAAACCCCAATAAAAATTATTTAAAAAGATAACCCAGAGTGGAGAACTGGCTAGTTCCATTACTATGCAAGGGAAAACATGGAATGAGTCTAAAATATCTTTTTGTGCCAGACGCTAAAGTGTGCAAACAATAATGAGGGGATGTCGAAAAGATGAAGGGACATATTGGAAGGTGATCCCAGCGAGCAGATCAGAGAGAATTTGAGAATAAAAATAATGATGTACAAAGTTATAACTCACTCGATAAAGAAAGCACCAACCAATCCACAGTTTTATACATTATTTAAAAAATAAACCAGTGGGAACAAAAAGAAAGTTCTGTCTTATAGCAAAATGCCATGCAAGTAAAGAAGGAATGATGGCATTAAAAAAATCATTAATGGAGAGTAAAATTAGTAGATTAAAGTTTTACAACAGATAGGGTGTTTACATGGCCTCAAAGTGTCTCACCTCTTCTAACCATTCTTAATTATAACAGAAAATATAGTAAGTTTACAGTAGAAAAAAACTGGCAGGCACTATTCTAACCAGGTGATCAAAGCAAGTGTCACTAATATTGGGACAAACAGACATCATGTGTCCAGTGATATCTTCTGAGAAGGATGCAGCATCGCTTCAGTGGTCTACCTGGCAAAAATACATAACCTGAACTTTATAGTTAGGAAGTATCAGACAAACTCAAATTAAAAAACTGGAATATATATTCTTTAATGTCATAGTAAAAAACAAAATGAAAGGCTGAGGAACTGGATCTCCCAATCAGAAGAGACAAAAGAGGAATGACAGCAAAATAGAAGTTTTGGTACTGGATTGGGTCTTGGATGAGACAAAAATAGCATTAATACGTATTATTGGCAAGATAGCAGTTTTAAACAAATGATGTTATAGGCACAATTTAAATATTGACTATGACTTAAATAATAATGTTATATTAATGTTAAATTACTTCTTTTGATAAATTCACTGCAGTTATATAGAAGAATATCTTTGTTTTTAGAAAATACACACTAAAGTATTTACAGGTAAAAGCGCATTATGTTTTCAATTTACAAATGGTTTAGAAACAGTATGAAAAGACAAAGAGATAAACATAAAGCAATACAAATAATTTGTGTATCTGAATGAGGGACATATAAGAATTCTTGAGACATGTTCCTTGACTAGACCCTTCCCTTTGTTTCCTCCATTATCCCCCTCTCCCCTCCCTTCTGGTCACTGTCAGTTTGTTCCTTAATTCCATGTCTCTGGTTCTGTTTTGCTCATTTGTTTGTTTTGTTCATTAAGTTCCCGTTATAGCTGAGATTATATAGTATTTGTTTTTCACCACCCAGTTTATTTCACTTAGCATAATGCACTACAGTTCCATCCATGCTGTTGTGAAGGGCAGGAGCTCCTTCTTTCTTTCTGCTGCATAGTATCCCATTGTGTAAATGTACCACAGTTTTTTGATCTGCTCATTTGTCGATGGGCTCTTAGGCTGTTTCCAGCACTTGGCTATTGTAAATAACACTGCTATGAACATTGGGGTGCATATGTTCTTTTGAATTGGAGATTAAGGATTCTTAGGATAAAATCACAGCAGTGGGATCACTGGATCAAAAGGCAGTTCCATTTTTATTTTTTTGAGGAAATTCCATGCTGTTTTCCACAGCAGTTGCACCAGTCTGCACTCCCACCAACAGTGCACTAGGGTTCCCTTTCCTCCGCAACCTCACCAGCACTTGTTTGTTGATTTGTCGGTTATGATCATTTTGTTCTGTGTGAAGTGGTATATCATTGGGGTTTTAATTTGCATCTCTTTGATGGCTAGTGATGCTGAGCATCCTTTCATGTCTCTGAGGCCTCTGTAAGTCCTCTTTGGGGAAGTGTCTGTTCAGGTACTTTGCCCACTTTTTGGTTGGATTGTCTTCCTTGTGTTGAGTTGTATGAGTTCAATATTTTGAAGATCAAACCCTTGTCTGAGGTATCATTGGTCAATATGTTTTGTCATATGGTTGGGCCCTTTTTCATTTTCCTGGTATTTTCTTCAGCTGTGCAGAAGTTTTTAATCTGATGTATTCCCATTGGTTTATTCTTTCTTCATATCTCTTGCCCTAGGAGATACATAGTGAAAATATTGCTGCATGGGATATCTGAAATTTTTCTGCCTCTATTTTTCTCTAAGACTTTTATGGTGTCACAATTTATATTTAAGTCTTTATTCATCTTGAGTTTATTTTGGTGTGTGTGGTGTAAATTGGTGTTCTAGCTTCATTTTTTTTGCATGTACCTGTCCAGATCTCCCAACACCATTTATTGAAGAGGCTATTTTTACCCCATTTTATGTTCCTGCCCCCTTTGTCAAATATTAATTGACCAGAGAGACATGGGTTTAATTCTGGGCTTTCTATTCTGTTCCATTGATCTATGTGTCTATTCTTATGCCAGTACCAGACTGTTCTGATTACAGTGGCCTTGTAGAATAGTTTGATATCAGGCACCCTCCTACTTTGTTTTTCTTTTTCAAAATTGCTGAATCTATTCAGGGTCATTTATCGTTCCATTTTGAAATATTTGTTCTATATTGGTAAACTATGTCATTAGTATTTTAATGGGATTGCATTGAATGTATAAATTGCTTCGGGTAGTATGGACATTTTAATGGTGTTAATTCTCCCAACCCATGAATATGGTATATGCTTCCATTTTTTGTGCCTTCCATAATTTCTTCAGTGTTGTGTAGTTTTGTGAGTACAGGTCTTTTACCTCCTTGGTAAAGTTTATTCCTAGGTACTTTATATTTCTTTCTGCTATAGCAAATGGGATTTTTCCCCTGATTTCTGATTCTGATATTTCATTGTTGGTGTAAAAAATGCCTTTGATTTCTGAATGTTGACTCTTTATCATGCTGTTTTGCCAACTTCACTTATTAGGTTGAGTAATTTTTTAGTGGAGTCTATGGGGTTTTCTATGTACACTATCATATCATCTGCAAACAATGATAGTTTTACTTCCTTCTTCCCAATTTGGATGCTTTTTATTTCTTTTTCTTGTCTGATTGCTGTGGCTAGAACTTCCAATACTACCTGAATACAAGTGGTGAAACTAGACACCCTTGTCTTGTGCCTGATTTTAGGGGGAAAGTTTTAGTTTTTGCTCATTGAGTATGATATTGGCTGTCAGTTTCTCAAATAAGGCTATTATTATGTTTAGGTGTGCTCCCTCTACTTCCATTTTGCTGAGTGTTTTTATCATAAGTGGATGCTGTACTTCCTCAAATGCTTTTTCAGCATCTATTGATATCATGTGTTTTTTTCTTTCATTGTGTTCATGTGATGTGTTACATTTATTGATTTGTGAATATGGTACCATCCTTGCATTCCTGGGTTGAATCTCACTTGATCATGGTGTATGATATTTTTTAATATATTGCTGGATCTGGTTTGCCAATATTTTGTTGAGGATTTTAGCATCTATGTTCATCAGAGATATTGGCCTGTAGTTTTCTTTCTTTATTGTGTCTTTACCTGGTTTTGGAATTAGGATAATACTAGCCTCATAAAAAGAGTTTGGAAATATTCCTTCTTCTTGAATTTTTTTGGAATAGCTTGAGAAGGATAGGAGTTAGCATTTCCTTAAACGTTTGGTAAAATTTGCCTATGAAGCCATCTGGTCCAGAGCTTTGGTGTGCTGGGAGTTTTTTGATTACTGCTTCAATTTCACTAGCTGTTAATAGTCTACTCAGGCTTTCTGCATCTTCTTGATTCAGTTTTGGAAGATTATATGTTTCTAGAAATTTGTCTATTTCACCCAGGTTGTCCAATTTCTTGGTATATAGTTATTCATAGTAATTTCTTACAATCATTTGTGTTTCTGTGTTATCTATTGTAACTCCTCTTTAATTTCTAATTTTTATTTATTTGGGTCCTCTATCTTTTTTTCTTGATGTGTCCGGTTAAAGGCTTGTTGATTTTGTTTATCTTTCCAAAGAACCAGCTCCTGGATTTTTTGATCCTTTGAATTGTTCTTTTAGTTTCTATGTTATTTAATTCTATTCTGATCTTGATTACTTACTTCCTTCTACTTGCTTTAGGCTTTGTTTGTTGTTGTTCCTCTAGTTCTTGTAGATGTAGGGTTAGGTTGTTTATTTGAAATTTTTCTTCTTTTTTTTTTTTAGGAAGACCTGTATTTCTTCTCTCTCTCTCAAAATTGTCTTCACTGTGACCCATAGGTTTTGGGCTGTTGTGTGTTAATTTTCATTTGTTTCCAGAAACTTTTTGATTTATTCTTTGATTATTTTGTTGACCCATTCATTGTTCAATAGCATATTATTCAGTCTCCATGAATTTGAATATTTTTGAGTTTTTTCCTTGAGGTTGGCTTCTAGCTTCAAACCATTGTGATCTGAGAAAATGCTTGATATAATTTCAATTTTCTTGAATTTTTTGAGGCTTGTTTTGTGTTCTACCATGTGGTATATCTTGAAAATGTTCCATGTGCATATCAATAGAATACATATTTTGCTTCTTTGAGGTGGAAAGTTCTGTATGTATCCAAAACTCAAGTCCATTTGATCTTGAGTTTTATTCCATGCCACAATATTTTTGTTGATTCTTTTTTTGGAAGATCTGTCCATTGTTGACAATGGGGTGTTAAAATCCCCTACTATAATGTTTCACTGCCTACATTTTTCTTGAAGTCTTCTAAGATTTTCCTTATATATTTGGGTGCTCCTATGTTTGGTGTATATGTGTTTACAATGGTTATATCTTCTTGATGGATTGTTTCCTTAAGTTTTATGAAGTGTCCTTCTCTGTCTCTTTATATGGACTTTGAAATCTATTTTGTCGAATATAAGTATTGCTACCCAGGCTTTTTTTTCCATGTCCATTTGCTTGGAATATTTTTTTCCATCCCTTCACCTTCAGTCTGTATAAATTTTTTGTCCTGAGGTGGGCCTAATATAAACAGCATATATGTAGGTTGTGTTTTCTTGTCCATTTAGCTACCCTATGTCTTTTGATTGGAGCATTTTAATCCATTTACATTTAAAGTTATTACTGGTAGGTACTTATTCATTGCCGTTTTTTTCCCCTTTGTACCTATGTTTCTCTCTCTCTCTTTTTCTTCATCTTCTTAAAGCAGTCCTTTTAGTATCTCTCACAATGGTGGTTTGGTGGAGATGTATTCTTTTAGCTATTTTTTTCTTTTTCTTTTTGTCTGGGAAATGCCTTATTTCACCTTTAAATGAGAACCTTGATTGATAGAATGGTCTTGGTTGCAGGCCTTTGCTTTCAGTACTTGGAAGAGTTCTTGAGAAATCAGCTGATAGCCTTATTGGAGCTCCCTTATATATTACTAGCTGTTTCTCCCGTGCTGCCTTTAAAATTCTCTCTTTTTCTTTAAATTTTGCCATTTTAATTATGATGCGTCTTAAGTGGGCCTCTTTGAGTTCGTCTTGATTGGGACCCTCTGTGCTTCCTTGATTTGCATGATGTTTTCCCTCATCAAATTAGGGAAGTTTTCTGTCATAACTTTTTCAAACATGTTTTCTATCCCTGCTACTCTTCTTCTCCTTCTGGTATCCCTGTAATATGAACATTATTATGTTTCATGTTGCCTTGCAGCTCCCTTAAACTCTCTTTGTTCTTTTTAGTCTTTTTTCATTTTGTTGTTTTGTCTGGGAGTTTTTTTCTACCTTGTCCTCCAGCTCATTGATTCAATCATCTGCTCCATCTAGCCTGCTTTTAATTCCTTTTAGTGTATTCTTCATTTTAGATATATTCTTCATTTCCTCTTGCCTCTTGTTGATAGTTTCTATGTCCTTTTTATGCTGATACAGTTCTCACTAAGTTCCTTGTAGCTTCCATAGAGTTCCTTGTAGTTCTCACTGAGGTCCTGGAGCATCCTTATAACCATTATTTTGAACTTAATGTCTGATAGATTGCTTGCTTCAATTATATTTAGCACTCATTCTGGGGATTACTCCTTTCCCTTCAATTGGAGGTTGTTTCTTTATCTCTTCAATTTAGGTGACTCTTTTGTTTCTGTGTATTAGATTGACCTGCTTTGACTCCCTGTCTTCATGGTACAAACTTCTGTGGTAGGTGACCTGTGGGACTCAGTGGTGCAGTCTCCTTGATCACCCGAGCTGGATGTTCTTGGGATGTCCTTAATTCAGCTTATGTGGGTTCTCTTTTTATAATTGATTTTGGTTGTTGATGGGTCATTCTTTGGTGGGTTCTTCCCTCAGGCTGACTGTCTGAGAGCCATACCATCCACCACATCTTGTATGATGTTGTACAGGTGCTTAGGCTCCAGGAGACGGGTATGGGTGTTGACTGGAGTTTCCTGAGAAGATTCTGGGGTTTCAGTCTCTTGGGAGATATGTTGGGGAAAGCCACCAGGATCCTAGTGCTGAGTCAATCTTGGGACTTGCAGTAGGTAACTGTTCTGGGCAGAGCAATCTGCTCTGAAAAGAAAACTCTTGTTAAAAAAATAATAACCTGGTTTGAAAGGGTCTGGGTTTTTTTTAAGAGTCATTTTTATTCTATTATTAATGTGACAGCCAATATCTGAAAATCTACCGTGCATCAATAGCTCTAATCTCAGTCAGCTCTACAGAAAGAGTTCAATATATGTTTCTAATGTCAAGAAGTTCTCTACCTAATAAATATAGAACTGGGATAACTGATGCAGCAGAGTTGGTTCAGGATAACATGAAATATAAGAGAAGTACCAATGCAGATTTGAAGGCAGAGAGACATCTGGTAGAAGATGACCTTTGAGCTGCTTTTGGAACATTGAGTGGAAGCCAACCAGGTTCAGGAGGCTTCCAGGCATAAGGTGCACTAGATACAAAGGAATCAGGCCAGATAAGAACACCTTGTGTTCAAGGAAATGCAAGCTGGTTTGTTATGAAAGGTCAGATAGAGGTGAGAAAAAGAGAGGTAACATGAACAAAGAGAGGGGCCAGAATCAAATTATGAGAATCTTCAATGCCTTGTTAAAGATCTTTTCATTGACTATTGAATGTGATATTTCTGGAGAATATTCAAGTGGAGATGTTCTTCAACATAGAAGAGTTTGTGACTCAGGAGGGTAGTGACATTTTGGAAATAGTTATTTGGGAGATATTAAAATACAATGGATGATGAAACCATTGGGTGTTAGGGTGGGCTTACCAAGAGTGAAGGAGGTAGATCACACAGAATAAGATAGAGACATATCCCTGGTATCATCATTTATAGGCACCATCAGGCAATGGATACACACTCAGAACAAGAGGACAAAAAAAAATCGGAGGAAAACCAGGAGAAAATAAGAAAACAGAAACCAATTTAAAAAAAGAGGGATTTAAACAACAACAACAACAAACAAAGTTTAACATTAATGCTTTAATCCCCAGAAGAAAATCCCATATATAATATCTGAACTAAAAATTTATTTTCTCAGTTATCTGCACATGCCTTATGATGTAATTTACTGAGCTATTCTGATAAGTAGCTCTGCTACCTTACCTTTCTGTTTATAGATCTTCATCAGGGAAAATGAGGAACTGAACTAACTGAAGTCTTTTCTGCTTTAACTATCTTAGTATAGATGCTTGTTTGGGATTCAGAGCTCAGGTTTTTCCTATCTTAATAGAAAACAAAGTTAAATGTGTTTCATTCCTACTACCACGTGGCAGGAATTGCAGCTGGATATGACTTATTTCCAAAGAGGGCAGAGGCAACACTTTGGAAACATATTTCAAATAATTCTAACAATCTGCAGTCATGTGAAACTTCAAGAGTTTAAAGCAACAGAAGATATGAGACTGCTATTTGTTAGGCCTGCTGGACCACATGGCTTCATTTACATTGTTACATTGGGCTGTGATGTGGGGCTGAGGTTAAAAGTTTAGTCTTCAGACAAAATAGGTGATTCAGATGCTGTCACAGATGAAGGGCCCAGCTAGATACCCTCACACCAACTGTTTCTGGTTTTTACCAAAAAACTAGTTGTTCATCTACTTGGAAGCATTTATACACATATGTCATTTGTGTGCTTTTCCTAAATTGGTTTTGCCTGATGAAGAACTAATGAATGTGTACTTTGTATAAACACAGGGCCGCACACTTCTGAAGAACAGAAAGATGACAACAGTGCAACCCAGACCTCAGGCAACTTACCATCTAACAAGATCAGAAAAACATAAGTGGGCATAGTCTTTACAGTAAAATGGAATCCATGCTGTGGTGTCTTCCATTACAGACACGGGGCACACCAAATCTCTAGATTTGGGTTGTAACAGCAGAGGGCCTTTGAAAGCAAGAGGAAGTACATATTTGAGCTTGGCTCTTAGCTAAAACATTAATTGGAGGTGATACAAACTTACATGAAGACTGATATTTAAGACAGGACCATTTTGCCATGCCTCCCTTTCCAAGGGAAAGAAGGAGCTTTTAGAAGGATAAGGTAGTTTGGTTGGACGTTGAGGCACTAATATTATGACAGCTTGTGAGATGCTTCAGCTCCCCTCTATTTATGTTGTTTATATGTGAAGGAGGGTTCTGAAAAGGCAAGACATTATATATTTAACAGCCTCTTAAATAGCACTTATTTTGTGCCAGGCACTGTTCTAAGTGATTTACAAATATTAACTCAATGCTCTTAATAAACATGTAAAGGCTTATTATCCCCATTTTGAAGACAAAATGAGGATAGAGAGATTAAGGAATTTGCTACAGTTACAGTTTTTTGGGTTTTTTTTTTCCATTTTGTTGAAAGATCTCAAAGGTAAAAATGGCCTCCTACATTGAGAAGGGAAGTACATCTCTGACAAATGGTATCACAGATTGCCCAGTCTCCAGGCTCAGCACGTTGATGCCACCCTCAGTGGCTCTCTCTTCACTTTGTGTGCACTCTTCAGAACCTACTGTTCACTTCTTACAATGTCCTTCAATGTGCTGCCCCTTAGACCTAGGCCACTGGGGCCCAGCTCTGGGACCCACCCTTCAGGGACCCTGTGCTTTGGAATGTCTTCCTCAAGTTTTTCTGAGTCCCCTCCTGGTTCCTGGGGCTGGCTGGGAATAGTAGTGCCATTTTACCAGTCTTGGGATGGGTCCCGTGCGGTCCCTGTTCTCCCTTCAGGGTACTCACCTTTGTTCACTGATGAAGTACAGACCATACCCCACTCTTTCATCCTCTTCAATCTACAAATTAACTTTCCAGCTTCATCTCTCAGTTCCTTGTGTTACCATGCATTAAGTGGTATGACAAAACTGAACTTCTGGCTGTTCTTCAACGTGTCTGTCCCTTTCTCATCTCCTCACATTTGCTTTTAATATTCCTACACCACTTCTGTCTCTCCCATTTCTCTCCATTAAAATTATACCCAATCTTGAAGGCTTCAAAAGCCTTTCTTCCCCAAGCCTTAAGTCAGATGCCGTATCCCCTCCTTTTCATCTACTATGCTTATTTATAAAGCTGTACCTCTTTCATAAAGTTTTTTTCTCTCTCTTTAGAAGCTAAGTTAAATGGCATGAAGATTAAGAGACTTGGCCAGGGTTAGGGTTCAAATTAGTCAAATACTTGTTCATATTGGCAGAAACATATTTTTACTGCTGCCAACCTTTGGCAGTTAGATGATTAGTTATATTAAAGACAATCACAGACATTAAAGAGAATATGAAGCTAGCTCTTAGTGGAAGCTGATAACAGGAATAAGCTTGCAGTCCTAAGATGAAAAGCCCAAATGCTATTTTGAGTAAAAACTAAGAACAAAAAACAGTCTGAATCAAGACAGTCTAGAAATCTTAAACATCATACATCCACAAAGACTTTTTTTTTAAAAAAAAGAATAGAGTTAAGAAGAAAGCAGGTTGCTATTTATTGTCTTTGTTGCCTTAAAAAAACCACACAAAAAACAGATTCTGCCAAAACTGTAGCAGTCATGAAGATCTTGGCATCTGTGATCTCTAACAGGTTTGATTTCCAAAAGTGACTTGAAAATCACATGTCTGCAAATAAAGGGATAAGGAGAGATGCTGATAGGGAACCAGTGAGTTGTTAATGCTCTTAAAATTCTAAGAAAAAAATATGCAAAACACTAATCAAAGAGTTTTTCATCTTTTGTCTTTTCTTTATGACAATGATTAGCTCATAATGTCTTTCAGAGACTTGGGCAAAGAAAACAAGCTGGAAAATCAGTATAGTAAATGGCAAACATGTCATGGGTGTAGATGAGACTGAGAACCATTGTAAATGAGAACATGGTATTTGGGTAACACTGTCCCTGGATTGGTAAACTTAGATCTGTTATACTTTTAGTTTAAAACACATTGAAACACAGATGTGAATGTGAAGGCATAAATATAATTAGAGAAGGCAGCTTGGTGATGAATGTGCAGATACCTCTGATGTAATCTAGCTCCAGCTCACACCTGTCACAGAGGAGGAAAAGAAGACTTCAGAGCAGGAAACTGACTTGCTCACGTTAACAGTCTAGCTGGTGACAGGATGGTAACCAAATAACAATGGAGGTTTGGCGGCCTGTTGCCATAAAATCCAAACTCACAAAGCAGATACTAGTGCAAAAGGAAAGAGCTTTTATTCAGGTGCTGCATCATCTGGGTGAATGGCTGGCTCCCGTCTCAAAGCTCATCTCCTCAGCAAGACCAAGACAAAAGCCAGTGCCCAGAGTTCCTGCCCTGTTTTAAATTATAGTCGTTTGGAGCTTGCAGGTGGTTGCTAAGTGGTCATAGTCCCCATCCAGGTAGCTCAGCTTAGTCACAGCTGCTGTTCATTTTAGCCTCCCTCCTGGAGCCCGTGAGTGGGGATTGTATGGCCAGGAGCTATGCGGCTGATAGGGCTGCAGAGCATGCAGAAGCACTAGCCAATGCTTCACCAAGTGGTCAAGAGAGAGGGAGAGGCTGTTTCCGGGAGGCCATGGGCCATATGACTGCTAAAGCTACATGGCGCATAGAAAGAACAGGCAAGATCACCCTGCAAATGAATGTCATGAGCCAGCCAGCCACAAAAGAGACAGTCAAGAGCTAGTCAGCTTCTTTTTTCCTCTGGGATTATATTAGCTTGGGTGTGGGATGGGGCAGGTGCTTTCTCAGAATGACCAATCAACTTCCCAAACTTTTATGCTCTTAAGGTGGGTCCACCTCCCAACCAATCCCTTCTTTCCTAAACTAGACTGACAGGCCTCTTTTGTCCAGAACATTGTCTGTACAATTTTGACTCCTATGGTGCATGTACCTGCCTTCTCCTTCACCCTCCCCCAATCTGGTAATGGGGGGAGGACTTTTTTCCTATACAATTACCTTGCTAGCTTTTTGCACACTCAGCATAAGAACCACCCCCTGCCACCATCTTGGCCGATGGAGGAGGCTCTCCAGCTCTCTGAGACTGACTGTTTTATGGAAACAGGACCACAATTACAATCCAGGCCTCCTGATTCCTGGTGTTCTGTCTGTTACCTCACATTGCCTCTTTTTTAAAAGTCTTCTCCAGTTTGCTTAAGAAGTATTATTAAAGCCTAAAGTCTGTGGTTATCTTACTCTTAGAAATAAACAATTAGAAAATAGATTAAAGTTGTGTTTATTCCTATTGTATAGTAATCCCCCTTGATGGCTTAAGGAAGGCCTGACATCAGTGATAAATTAGGCAGGCTGTGATGATGCAGTCTAGGCGGGTATGCCATTTGGTTCAATATTAGCCCAGGTGACCTGCCAGCTATGACAACTGAAATATAAATAGGAGGATATTTTTATGTTTTGCAGACTTTAGAACATTTATGTGTGTATGTATACAATCTATATACAAAAAAGAATATTTGCTTTATTTGTTTTCTTTTTTCTTTTTTTTTGCGGGGGGGTAGAAGTTAGGACCTGGTATCTCCTGAAATTGGTAGTGACTGTGGGTGCCGAGAGACAATAGCACTACTTATGCACATACCTTTGGGAGGTGGACTAGGGCTTGTGGAAAAAAACAGGGAAGAATAGGCCAGATTGTGATCAATAAGAAAATTTGAGTTTTCCAGGTAAATATGCACATGAAACCTTGATTTTTTTAAGAAGGTGATTTAAGATTGTATTTATTTCTTTGAAATAACTTTGAAATTGATATGTAACAGAAAGGCTTTCAGATCTATAGAAGTACCCTGGTTGTAAAAATTAGACTTTTAAAACAAGGGAGTGTTTATGGGATTGAATACAAATTGCAGGTTTTTCAAAATCTATCCCCAAGGCACTTTAGCTTCTAACTCTAAAGCAGAATTTGAAGGAAAATATAAAACAAAGGATACAAAGGTGTTTCTTTACTGCTAACATGACCCCAAGAGTCCGGTATGGGATCCATGCTGCACAGCAAGCTCACATTCAGAAAGACCAGCCCAGGGCAGCCTGCTTTGTTATAAAGATAACCCAGACTATCCTGAAGAAATTAGCTCACACTACTACCAAATCTTAGACCAAATATCTCCATTTCAGAAACCCATCTGAAGCCCTCTTTTTTGAACTCAGAAATATGTCCTTTTCTTTATCTGCACCCTGTTCTCATGAAATGGCAGCAAATGGCAAGAATCAGGCTTAAGATCGCCACATAACACTGACTTCAGGCAGGCGTGGGTCCAGGAGGGTGTGGCTCATACGTCTTTCTTTTGAAAACTAGGTTAGAAATGTGACCTAATGCTAGAAAAGCCTGTAGCTCACAAAGAGGCGGGAGCTGTGAAAATCTGGTGCAGGCAGAGATGGCAACTTGCCATCCTGACAGAATTGCTCAATCAGCTTCCAGGACACGTTTCTCTAGTTTCTTTTAGGAACCAAGAAGCTACACTAGAGGGCAGACTAACCTAGAGCGTTTTTATTTTTATTTTTTTAAATCCTTTTAGTGACAGTTTAATCCATTGTGTTGGACATGAAACATTATATGAATGAATTAAATCGTGGCAGTGTTTCATTATCATTGATGGAGATTGTGCCTCAAATGGTATTTTCCTATTTAACTTTGTATTCAGGGCATTTAATGTCTTAAATGCTTAATTCAGATCAGGTTTAAGGATAATACAAAAAACTGAAAATAGTGGATGGCATGTGATTATTATAAGCTATGCTAATGGAAAACAAGCATTATTATGGGAAGGTTGTAATGGCAGGTACATACAAAAACCTCCTAAGGAACAGGAAATATGAGACATCATCACAATGAGATAAATTGGATCCATAATGCCAATTGATGCCTAATATTGTACTTTGTAATTTCTCATTTCTTAAACTGCACAATATCATTTCCTCTCCTTTTGTGTGTCTGTGATACAGTCTAGGGATGAAGAAGGCAAACAGTGTGAAAGTTCATCGTCTCAGAAATAGCTTGGCATTATTCTGGCTGGGATGGCCCTATACCAGCTCGGAAACTTCAGACCCTTTAATAGTTTTATGATGTAGTGGAGAAGGGTACAGAATTTTCAGGCTGATCATTAGGCACAGATATTGTAATAAAACTGGTTGATTGACACAACTATTCATAAGTGATTTTAATTAACCCTACTAATGGCTATTGGATTAAATATTTTACATAGCTAGTGAATTTGTTCGGATTAGTCAGAGAAAGAGAACACATATATGATAATTATATTGGTGAGATGACCAATAGAAGATATATATTTACCTGTATGTGTATATATATGATTTATTGTAAGGAGAATCGACTCATGATTATAGAGGCTGAGAAACCCCAAGTTCTGTAGCCAGGAAGCTGAAGACCCAGAAGAAATGGTGGTGTAGTTCCAGTTCCAGTTTCTCATCCAGAAATACCCTTGACACACCCAGAATAATGTTTAATTGAGTATCTGGACAGCTCATGCCCAGTCAAGTTAATACATGAAATTAACCATCCCAGCTAGTCTTTTGTGTCATCTATATTTCATGCTTTTGAGATTATTAAGTATTTTAGTAAATATCTGTTTTGACCCTACCAAAACCTGTGAGCTAGGTAGGGCATATTGTCATTAACATTTTCACAAGTGGTCACTTTGAAGGTAAGTAAGACACTGAATGATCCTCATGCTCTTTATACATTATGAAAATGAGTCATAGAGAGTTTTTGTAAGTTGATAAACACACAATTTGTATTAGGTCTTTCAACTCTTGGTCCTTGGCTCTTTTGAAATACATTTCACATTTACTTCAAAGTCCAAATAGCAGATACAACAACAACCAAATCTCCAAAAGATGCATGCTCTTACATACAAAATAAAAATTTCCTTGGTCAAGTTTTTTCTGTGTTATAATGTACATAGGGTACCTATGAAAGGCTTGGCACATTAGAGTAAGTGAAAGTTAAACTCAGTGGTGGTAGGGGTTAAAGCGAGGAAGAAATAAATGAGATATATATGTCAGCGTAATTAATAATCTCAAAGCTACTAGAACTGCCGCTGACCTCAGACTTCTCCACTAACGACTCAGATTTGTCAGAGATTTCCTTTTGTTTGTTACTTTCCCCAGAGAGCATACCCTTCCCCCACATAAAATATTCCTGGGACACATAGAGAATTGAGTGTAAGATGCTTTCAGCTGATGACCGGGGCCGTCAGGACGCTTTAGCGTTCTGCCTCCCGGTGACGCAGAGGTGCTAAAGAGGGGCAGAGACACGGAAAGAGGGGAATGCTGAGCCAGACAGAATTTTCATTCTCTTTCTTTTGTGAGTACAGAGTAACCTTCAAGGCAAGCATGTTTTACCTATTAATTCATGAAAGCGAGAGCTCAGTGCAGTCACATCTTACTTAGGGACAAGATTCGAAGTTGCCACCTAAGGAAAAAGAAAACACACACAGCCAAAATCACCCTTAGAAATCTTAATTCACCCTTGAAATGTCATTTACATAGTTTAACAACCTTGTTTAACAATTTGTAGTATAAATGTGTAATATATAGCATATAATAAAATGCATATACAAAATTAAAAAATATTATTTTGCAAAACAATGCCTGTATTAAAACACTAGACTCACACTCAGCATGGCATAATGCTCATACTCAAAGTGTTAAGAAGATCTGATGTCCCATTTTCCTTCATTCCATAGCCTATGCTCATTTAGTGAAGTGGCAAATTAAATTGCAATGTAATTTTTTTCTTTTAATTTTTTTATTTTGTTATAATTTCAGACTCACTGAAAAGTTGTAAGGACAGTACAAAGAATTCCCCAATGTTAACATGTTAGCCACACTAGCTTTATTCTGTCATGTATTTTTAAAACAATTTAAAAAATTGTTTTCCTTCATTTGTGCATATATTATTAAGTTTACATGTTTTAATTGTGCAAATGATGCACTGCCATTCTAATTGCACCTCAGAGAATTGTGAGAGTGCTTGAATCAATGTTGCTGGTATACATGCATTAGGAGCGATAAAAATTGGTAAATCAGAGCTGGGTAAAATAAAAATTCCCACAATGTTGACCTGACCAAGTAAAATGAATCTTAGTAACTATAAAGAATAAAAAGCAAACACTTTGGTAAAAATGCTGTTTGGACTGAATTATGAAAACCATCACTAAACCAGAATAAAGTCTGCCTTTTTTATAATTTGCATCACTAACATGCTATTACACTTCCATATTTTTTTAACATACAGATGAAAATGACATGTATGAGCTCATGAATAATTCAAAGATTCTCTGTGAGTTCTCACCTCTGATTTCTATTGTTCCTTAGCAAAGGAGGTCGGCTCCATTACTGTCAGCACTGGAAAAATTGTCACTGTGCAATATTATTGTTATTATCATTATTGCAAGTGATTATTGTGATTACAGGTGATTATTCTTATGGTAATTATTAAGATCCTAAATTATCTGGTCTTCAAACATCAAGACACAACTCATGCATTTCAAAATATAACTCACTGCATCTTTATGTCTGTTAGCCCAGGAAGCTGGTAAGTTATCAACTGATGGAGAGCTTGACAATTTTTTGCTCTTGTATAGGCTTAGGATATAAGTTATACTTTCCTAAGCAATTGTTTTAAGTAGCAGAAAATGATAACACGCTTCTAAGAGCAGAGTTAGGAATATTCCAAAGTAGAGGGAACCCCAATGGAGAAGTTAAGTCAACTGGAGTCTACTGTTCCTTTACAAATAACACTTGGTCAGCTGATTGCCTTGTGGCTTTAAGGATATCCTTGTAGTATGGTTTCCAAATCTAAGTATTATAACTAATCTTTAAGACTTTCCTTGTTTTTAGAACACTTTATTACATTTTAGTTAGTAAATCTCTCCCTTCTCCTCCAGAAAAACAAACAAAAAAATAAGTAAACACTGGTATTACCAATGGTTGTCCTGTAGCTCAGAGAGAAACTAGCTTTTCAAAATGAGTGCATACGGAATGTTGAGGAATACCATCCACTTGTTCTTATCTATTATGTAACATGGACTTTGGACATGTAAGTAAGGGAACTGCAGTAATATTTGTGAACAGAATAAAATGCCTACTATGGATATGGCCCAGCACTGATCATTGTGGAAGGAGACTATTGCAATCTGAGACCTCAAAAACAGAGTACACGGATCTGGGTGCTGGGTCTGCTGCTAGCTGAGTGACCTTGGGCATAATACCTAAGGGAAAAGGGAGAGGAAGAAACCTGCCTGTAATGGAGCATTTACTGGGGACAAGAACTTACCAAAAGTCATGCTGTTTAACCCACACAGCAGCCCCAAAGACAGATGTTATTAGCTGCATGCTCTTTGTCAGGAAACAGAAGCCCAAAGAGGTTGAGTAATCTTTCACAGTTATGGGTACTGTAGTGGCTAAGGCTATGGACTCTGAGTCGGTCAGACAAGGATTCAAATCCTCCATCCTGTTTCTATCACTTACTGGCTATGTATTTTCAGGAAATTTGTTTAAAAAGCATTACTTTTCTTATTTCTGAAATCGAAGTGTAATTATTCTCCTATTGCATAGTGTTGTTGTGAAGTATAATTAGCATGTAAGTGTTTATCTCAGTGCCTGAGGCTATAAAGTGTTTCTTTAATTATATTGTTATTTTAGGACAGAAATGGCGTTTTTCAAACTCAAAAGCCCACAGATAACAATAATGACTCTCCTCTCTTCCCATATCATAAGATAGATATGGGACTGGTGAAATAATGTGAGGAAAGCATCTTGCAAATGGGTGTGTGGGCGCACACATTTTTCAGATTGTTCTCCGTTTCTTAGAGTATGTGTTGGGGTATCCAAGGTACAAAGGAACCATCTGAAAGGCAGGAGTCATATTTTCACTTCTTCTGGTCCCTGTGTTTCTAATTCAGGTCTCTGTAAACACAAAATACACAGTAAATCTGAATTCAGAAACTCTTGCAGTCATTTATCTGCAGCACGTTTACTCAAATTAGAAACTGTTTTTATTCAACATTTATTATTTTGATGGAAAACAATATAATTCAATTTGTCATATAAAAGAAGAATATTATTGAGACCCAAGAATGCTTTTAGAGTTCAGCAATCACACTTTTATGATATTATAAATCTCCCCCTTTCACATGTCTTGAATATTGTTCATAGCAACAGAAATCATTTTAAAGGGGCATGTTACTATTTTTAATACCCACAGGTGTTTCATTCTTAAACTCCTTTCTTGTTCACATTAATTGCTACCTTTACCCAGTACTGAAATAAATGCATATTAATTTTTAGTGTTGTTTATTTTATTTCTGCAGGTGCGTATTAATTTTGGAGTCCAGTTAAACCTGTCTAGACCTTAAATGCCACCAGATCTCTTAAACACACATTTATTTTTTATTGTTTTTGTTACATTCTTTATTATCAGAATTAATGAATGTAGTTTTTATAAAGTTTATTACTTTCTTACCCTGAAGACTGTATTTCAACTGTGCTGTTCTGGTCTGCTGAGTAAATGGAGATTTAACTACAGATATTTAATTGCTTATTATGAACTTGGTGGACTGGAACTGAATAAGCCCTTCTTTCCCATTTTCCATCTTTAAATGCACTACGCAAACTCATCCTGGTTTAGCTGCTGTTCTGTACAACTTCCACGACCAACTTGTCAATCATCATTGCCTGGGGTTTGATATAAAATGTATGTATGTTAGGTAGGAATACAGGGACAGCGCCTGGCTTTTTAAAAGCATATAAAGAAGGAATATTTTGTTTGAAAACAGAAATTTAAAAAAAAGTTAACCTTAAGAGAAATGCATTCATGAGCTAAAGAGGAAGATAATCTTCATTTTGAAGAAAGCATAATTGGAATTTTGAAATCAGAAAGCCCATTCAAATATTCAAGTGATGTGTGGAATAAAATGAAATTCTAACATCTAACTATATTTATTTTCATAAAAAAGTCATAAAAGATGGGATATAATGGAACAGAGAGGTTTTAGTGATAGCAGATTATATTAATGAACTGTAACAGTGATTGATTAAAGTTCAGTTACAATTCTTTCTTCTTCTTACTTTTTGGTCCAGTGCTAGAGAAAAATTATATTTATGGTAATATGGGTTTAATGCACTAACTTTTAGTCAACTTTTTGCACTAAAAACATGTTTATAATGCAAAATAATATTTATTTAAATAACAAAATAACATTTATTTAGAATAATAAAATGTTTATGTGATCTTGCTGGTTGATGAGTGTTTTAATCTCAACAATTTTATGATTACCTTTTCACTTCAAATGAAAACAGGTATTCCTAATTGGACTTAGAATCTCAACACCATTTATGAGCAGGAAGTTAAAAAAAATGGTTAAAAAACCAAACAAGCTTGTCTCCCAGTGTGGAGCCAAAAACATTTCAAATTCACGAATAGTTTTTTACTTTAAGTGTTTTGACTATTATATATCATTGCAGTCTCTTCACTGCACACTGCTAACTCATGTATATAAAGACTCACCCTTGCCTTGCTGCTGGTTTCAACTTCAGCCAGGTGAGGGAACATGGGAGGCTGATGAACTTCACAACCACCTCAAAAGGTAGTTGCTTCAGAAAGAATTGCTAGAGCGGAAGATCTCAGGTCTAACTCAGGTAGATAGTCATGGACTTGGCCATGTTCTCCACTAAGACCACTTTTACACTGAAGAGCAACACTGCCTCTTGCTGAGCCCAGGGGCTGAACTTTCTGTTCCAGCGGTAGCCACTGAGGCCTCTTCGAATTCCTCCCTCAGCCGCAGGGGTTCAGGAGTGATAGCGGTCTCGGACGGTGGTATGGGAGATGACAGAGGCTTTGGGCAGTGGTGTAGCTCTTCTCATTTTATTACACAACCATATTCTCAAGGCACAAGCTGGCTCCCTCTTAGGTGGTGAACATGTTCCAGGGACCAGTTCATAAATGTGGGGTCTCCATCCCACTTTGACCCCTCTAATGTGTGCACCATCAGGCTTTTTCCCTCTCGTCTATGGGAATTTTTTTTTCATGGCTCTCATTGTCCTTCTCTGCCACTTGTCCTTCATCAGGATCATCCCATTTCACCCTAAGTTTCAAAATCTTTTGAGTCTTTATGGAGATTTACTGTCCTACTCAACAAACTTCAACTACTCTATTTAACACAAAATATCAATTCTGTCTTCATGGAATATGCTTTGCAAATGTTTTCATGGAGCGAATTGTTTTCTTAGAAAACATATTTTCATATTATATTTCATGAGCCTTTTCATTTATAAAATTACAGTAGTATTTTTGGCTTTGCATAATAATCTCAATTTAAAATTATCTGAAGGAATAGTGATTTAGTAGAAATAATCTCCATTTTAAAAAATGTATTAGCATTTAAGAATTTTTAGTTTGTCTCATTGAAGAACATTTTGTAATATGTCCTGAAAAATACTCATGAAACTATACTTCATTTAATGCAATATACTTATTACTATTTCTTTTCTTTCTCATTTACTATGAGGGGTACAGAAGGAAAATAAACAGTACTCACAAAATTGGATGGGTTCACTTTTTTGACTTTCAAAAAGCAGATAAAGATCTGTCTGGAAAAAGTGAACCATTGTTAATATAATGAGAATAGTTGGCAGGACATCAATGTGACCTGGCAGCCAAGGGGAGTGGACTAGAACGTGCATGTGTGAACAATGATGACTTCACTGTACGAGTCAGTGGGGGCAGTGGATGTCCTTTTGTGAGCATGTGTACTGTGTGGCTGTCACATTCAAAATGACTGAGCGAGCAGAGCAACAGATCTGCATCAAATTTTATGTTAAGCTTGAACATTCCTCTGCAGAAACTATTGGATGATTTAGAAGACTGTAACTATGGGCAACTGGTGATTGTCAGCTTCATCACCAAAACACACCTGCTCATGCATCACATCTTAGGTAGAGTTTTTTGGCAAAACACCAAATCACCCAGGTGATTCAGCCCCCCTATATCCCAGATTTGTGTTCTGTGACTTCTGGCTTTTCCCAAAACTAAAATCACCTTTGAAAGTATGGAGATTTCAGACCATCAATGAGATTCAGGGAGATACGATGGGACAGCTGATGGACATTGGAACTGTGTGAGGTTCCAAGGTGCCTACTTTGAAGGGGACTGAGGTATCATTGTCTTATGTACAATGTTACTTGTATCTTGTATCTTCTTCAGTGAATGTCTCTGTTTTTCATAGGGCATGGCTGGGTACCTTCTGGACAGACCTTGTACCTGGTTAGTTTTTAAAAATAGCTCTGCATTCCATGTGGTCTATGGAACAAAAATCCAAAATAAGTTAATGCTCTTCACAGATCCTTTTTGGAATAAAAGGAAACTAAAGACCTAAGAATATATGAAGAGGCTTTCAGGGTACAGTGTGCTGGAGGGGATGCACCAGAGGTGGGTGACTTCGGGGTGACCTAGGGTAAAGATATGAACACTCCTTCTTTTACTACCCTCAAAGATAAATGGAAGGTTGTTTGAATGTAGTTTAGCTTTGGATGATTTAAGCTATAAAATATACCTGTCACAAAATATTGAACAGTATTTTCAGAGAGTAGGGAAAGGGAAAACATCTCCAGTTTAGTCTTTAACCCACCCTTAAAGGGTATAGTGGCAATGACTACAAGATATTACGGGCATTGAATGGCTGGATGGGCTAAAGACATGTCAGTACAATAGGGTTAAGGTCAGTCATCAGTAAACATAAGCAAAATCAATATTCAAAGACAGCATTTTTCATTAAACTGAAACAGATTAAAAATGTACATGCTTTCTTTGTCTTGAACAATACATGTGTAAAGAATTATTTGGTGGGCCTTTTGAGGGAAGGGTACAAATATTCCATTATCTCAGGGTTTTGTTTTGTTGTTGTTGTTTTTGTTTGTGTTGGAAAGATTAGTTCAGTCAATTTGTAGGAGGTAACATCAGAGGAAGGAGATCACTTTCACTTCTCTGTTTCCTCTTAGTGGATATACCAACATGGACTCAAATAGCGGGAGTGATTTTCACCTCATATTTCTTCAACTTCAGGTACTTGTACACAATTTTACTGATTACTCTTCACTCTTTGATAGGTGAGGGAAGTTTAACACATCAAAGTCACGGCCATATGACTTTTTAGTAGGAAGGGACCCTAGTAATTGTCTACTTTATTACCTTTACTTTCTAGCTAAGATATACAGATTACTAGGAACAATGATAGAAATAACAGCCAATGTTTATGGGCATTGTGCTAAGCAAATGATATGGATTATACTTTTTTAATCCTCATGACAATCCTGTGAGGTAGATGCTATACTCCCCACTTTACAGCAAGAAAACTGAGGCATAGACAGGTGAAGAATTCTGCCAAGAGTCATGCAACTCATAAGTGAAAAAGTGAAATTTGTTCTCAGTAATATGGCTGCAAAGGCAAAAGTCTTACTCTTATACCACACTGCCTTTTTAATTTTTAAAATCAAATTGCTTGCAAGATGTAACATGTCAATTTGTTAGTATGTATGGATGAAAGTTAGACAGTGGAGAATGTTGACAGGGCAAATATTGATTTACTTGACATAAGGTGTTGGAAGAGAACTCTATGGATACCCTGAACCACAAAACAGAAACAAAAACAACAACAACAACAAAAAACCCTCCAACCAACCAACCAACCAAACAAACAAATGGGTCCTAGAGCAAATTAAGCCTGTAACATCTCTGGAAACAAAAGAGACAAAACTGAAGGGTTTTGGGTCACCTCATGAGAAAGCAGGGTTCTTTGGAGAAATAATACTGGGGGAAATAGAACGCAGCAGGAAAAGAGAGAGACCAAATATGAGATGGATTGACTCCATAAAAGAAGCCACAGGCATGAGTCTATAGAAGGTGAGCAGGGCTGTTGAGGACAGGACATTGTGGGCATCACATTATTCATGGGTCACCAGGAGTCAGAGTCAACTCAATGGTACATAACACACACAATTTAGTAGAACCTGCTACACAGATTTTCTGCTTCTCAGCCTTCAGCTACTAATAATTTGACTGAGCAATGGTATAAGCTGCTGGTTTTAAACATATTCATATATATATACACACACACATACATGTCTATATAATCAATAGTCTTTACTTCATTATCTTTCCCTTTTCTCATAAAACTGTCCAGGTCAAGCAATCAGATGTTGTTACACTCGAATACTCTTTGTGAGACTCTCCCTCATTACAAGCTCCTACCTCCCAAAAGGTACCTCTGCCTTCAATGTTGTGTTACTTATTCCCTAGATTTTTAAAAAAATATATAATGTTACCATCCATGTGTGCTTACATTAAACCAATGTGATCATTTGGCCAACATGATCATTATTTTTCTCTTGTCTTCATTTCCTCTAAGGGGTACTCTACATGGTGCACCTTTAATCACCAATTTAAACAAATATGCCATTATCTTTACCACAGTGGTGTGCATCCATTTCTTGTGAACTTTCTGCTTGCCCTTTTAATTTATTGCTTCATTTTGTCAGTATGTTCCATCACTCCCTAACATCTTGAAAAAAAAAGTTAGGGAAGGAGAAATGGCAGTGTGTGGTACCTACTGTTTCTTACCTTTAGGGACAATAGCTTGCTTGTGGGTCCCACATTTGATGACCTCAGATCTGTAGTCTCCAGAAGGCTCCATATCAGCTCGCCTGCTCCTCCGCGAGTCAGCTGCATCGGTCCTCCTACCGCCAGCCCTCCCCACCCCACCCCAGGGAAAATCCTAGTGGAAAATGGAAAATGCAAGGCATAGAATAAAATGAAAGAACTATTTCTCCCTATTAGAAGAGGTCTATGATCTTATCCAGCTAAGAAACGATTCAACATTGCTCCATTAAAGAAAATGACTGTGTAGCCATCCCAAATTACATTTTGAAGGCCATTTAATGATCTGGGAGAAACACTCAAACTGTGGTAAGTGAAAAAGCAGGACCCCAAACTCTATATAGAGCCTAATTTCACTCTGCAGAAAATAAACGTATGGGGGAAGAAATGGTGGAGAAAAATACTCCAAAATATTACAATGTTTATTTCTGAGTGGTGGTGAGATTAGGAGTTATCCTTACTTTGTCCTTTTTATCTTTCTGTACATATAAAGCTTTTTAATAAGGTTTATGATTCTTTCAGAGCTTGCAAAAAAAAAAAGTTACATTAAAAAGAAAAAAGAAAACTAATGACCAAGTAGTTTTCTGCCTTTTCTCTGACAAAAAAGACCCAGAGTGGTTTGCACAGGCCTGTTTTTACAACAGAGTCAGAACCTTGCTATACTTCTGTGTTTCTCACCCAGTGAGAGAAAAGGGTGCAGCCCTGGGGAACAAAGTCCCAGAGCTGTCTGGAGGCTCAGCTTGAAGGGAATTTTTGTTTTGAGTGTCGGCTTTTGGACTGACCCTGCCTGCCCTTTCTGTTCCCATTCTTCAGGTGCCTTGATCTGGGCGCTTTGGAGTCCTCCTTAGCCCCCTGGACTTTTCACCGTCCACGCCCGTAAGTGTTTCAGCCTGACTTGGAAGCTGCGTCTCCCTGATGAGTAAGGGGGTGCCGGAAGAAAAGTCATTTCTAGTCCTCTCCGCCTCACCAAGCCAGACCCGCATCCTCATGCGTGTGGGGGGACGCACGGTGCAACAGGGCGCTGGGTTGTCACTGAATGGGGATGTCTCCTTGACGGGTTCTTTCCCTTCTCCACTCAGCTCATGCCTCCCTCTTCGCCAGGGACTGCGGAGCAACGGGCACCCCCAGGAAGCAGTTGGGAGCGCTGGGTCCCTGTGAAAGTGGGAGTTTGGGTTGCAAAGTTAATTGAAGTTTTCATCAAGATAAAGATATCCAGATGTGAGAGAGAATTAAGTTCTTTCTTGTGCCACGGAACAGATGACTGTGCTAAGAGAAACATTTATCCTGAGAAGGAAGAAAATAAATGTACCTGCAGGATCTTCTGTCTGTTCTCATGTTCCTTAAATTAAATTAAACCATCACACAGGTCATATTCACTACAGAAACCAATGCAAGACGGTCCTCAAGTGGGTCTGATATAAATTTTCAATGAAGAAATAATAAAAATACATTTGCATGACATTTATGGACGTTGTAAGCTTTGTAAAAGGTTTGCACATAACTCCTTATTCCCAAACCCATCATACAAATGTACTGAATCCATTCTGTACATTTTATCTATAGAACATTTGTGAGATGTTATATGTGAGAAGTTTCAGGTGTGGCTTTGGTTATTATTTTATAGTAATACTTTACATATATAACTAAATCAGAGAATTTTGGAGTAGGATCTCAAAGGTTGAGATCATGTAGTTAAATTTTTGTTTAAAAGAGCACCATGATTCAGAAATAAATATATATAAATGTAGTGTTTATGTGTATATGAATTGAAACCTAAATTGAAGTTAGTAGAGTTTTCTTTAATATTTAAAATTTCAAAAGTGCTATTGTATATTCATATTTGTCAATTAACTAGTTGATAGATTTGAACCGTGATAAAAAATAATATTAAGAGAAGTAAAAAATAAAAATTATCTATCATGAAAATGGATACCAGGCTTGGCATGCAAAGAAAATAACATGTTTTTATTGCTACTAGTTACACAGCATAATTTTTAGCAGTGTTCTCATTGCAGATGACAGAAATCACCATCACACGCTAAATAACTAAAAACATGGAGTGTGGATTAAAAAAAGACAGAGAGAGGGATGAAATTTGGGCCAAGTCTACAGTGAAGAAGTTGAAGTATCTTAAAACATATGAGACCAAACTGATCTTTCAGAATTTGGGGCAGTTTGCTTTTGGCAAAGCCCAGTTTCCTGTTCACAGAGCAATGGCTTCAGATTATATTTTGAATATCAAACAGGCTTTTTACGGGACCTCATTTTGATGAGTTCTGATGGGTAATCAGAAATACATGGATTAGGTCTGCTTTCACATAAACAAGGGTTTAGCAATTAAAGAGAAGAAAGTTTGGCTCAGTGTGCTCTGCCTCTTGCCAAACTCCAAACATGGGACTAGGCAGTTCAGGGTATTGGATGAACACATGCGGCTGAACGAGACTTCCTCCAGTATTACCTTAATAAGCTGCTTTCAGGTCACCCTATTTTGCTCAGCCCCATCCTGGAGGATGAGAATAGTTTTGGTGCCAAAATATTAGAGACTGTCCATCAACACCCAGACACCTATGTAGCAGAAAACCGGGTGACTGAGACTGTGCCAGCGGCTGTGCGTGTTGACTTGGATGTGTTCTTACAAACCTCATTAGCTTTCCCTTCACATGACAGCACAACGCAGTGGGTGAGGATGTATGTAATCTCTGGAACCAGATTCAAATCTCAGTTTAGCCACTTCCTACTTGTGTGACCTTGAGCATGCTACTTAAAATTTCTCTCAGTTTGCTTACTTGTAAAATGGGGATGATAATGCTGTCTATTTCATAAGGTTGTTGTGGTGGCTAAATGAAACAATAAACAAGTGCCCAATAGATGTTAGCTATTATCAGTATCTAACTATTTCGATTCTGAGGATTTGATTGGAATTTTTCAAAAATTGTGTCTCAGGCTATTAAGCATAGACAGCACTGTTAACTCTCGAAGGATGTGATATTTCCAGAGAGAGCTGGTTTAGAGAAAGTTAGCACTTCAAAAGGCCACATTTGATGAGAGACAGATATGGGGATGTTGCTATTCTCAGCCCTCTAGGAATCCAGTGATTTGCAGTCTTCAAGGAAGAAATCAAATGTACTAGGTTGTACAATGTCAACAAAAACACTGATAAAGTAATGAGTTTAATAGGAGGAAGATATGGATTTTTCTTAAAGTCTGGTCTGCATTAATAAAGTAGATGCTTGAGATGCATTTAGATAAGCATTTCCTAAAGTTTGTCCTGTGGAACACAATCCCTATGAGCTGCACCTGGAAAAAAGTTTTATGGTCCCATACATTTGAAAAATGGTGATTTACATTATGCCACTATTATCCCTTCTCAGAAATTCATAATGTATCACAGCTTGTTAAAGGCAGTGATTAGTCCTGTGGTAAAGAAATCTATTTAACTTTAACACCATATTTCCCAGTTATCTTCCCATAGATTCCACCATTTTAGGACACTTTAAATACACCTATAAGGACCAGCTTTATGCTGGCCCTCTGCCGACCCCCAGATCCTGCCTTCGTCTTCTCTCTTCCCTCAGCCCCCCATCCCCACCCCTTTTTGCCCACCAGGGATCACTTTCTTTGAGGTTTTCTCCATATAAGTGTCTCCAAAGAAGGCTAATATTTTAAGCTATTGCCTGTTGACTATGAGCTAAGGCCTGATCAGCTTGCTTACTCAGCTAGAAACAAGGACCTGTGGGATGAGAAAAAAAATGACAAGATTTGCCAGAAAAGCTCCATCAAGGAAGAGTCAGGTGCAGAGCACCTTCAGTAGCCTGCTTCGGGGACCTGTCTGTCTGGCATGGAGCCCTGAGGACTGTCTATGTGCCCATGGAAAAGCCGAGGTGACAAGTGGTGCTGAGTAATTCTTGAGCCATTCATAGGATTGCCTAAGACTGAGCTGGATGCTCAAATCTCCTAATGGGGGGACAGCAGAGACCTGACTTCCTCTTGAATATAATAGTCATCTTGTTTCTATTCTTTCTCAAACCTATATCTAACTTTTAAAAAATAGGACCACAGATGAGGTAACACAGATAAGGATGGGTCAGGAGGGTTTTGTTAGTCACTGTTTCTTATGCATTTTATTTGATAAGAGATAGGAAGTTCTAAGCAAGCTTCAATTTTCTACCCACTGATTTTTGTGCAGAGATTTCTGCCCCTGTGTCCAGGGGTCTCAGTGCGCTTGGCAGCTGTCATTCACAGTGAGCTCAGAATGGAGTGTGCCAGTCTAACAATCCACAAGTCTCCAGTAAACAAACTGCTGTCCTTTCTGGGTAAGCCTCTCTGGTCTTTCGTCCTTGTTCCCAGACAGAAGTGGAGAGTATCAAACCAATGCCGGTGTTTGCACAGGTGCTTGAGTGAGACACAGCTTAATTACAATGCAGCTAAGAGACACACAAAGCTACTGAGACACAGAGGCTCATGAAAAATAGCCCACCCAGAGACAGGAGAGGAAACCCCTGCTCTCCAAACATTTCGTCATTATCCCTGATATTTTAGTGGGTTATCTCAAAACAGGAGTAGGTCAACTGAAAGGTGGCAAAACAAATATATAACTCCTGAGTGCCTGATTTTATTGGGTGGTAAAGTATGCTGGATAATGAAAAGTGCCTTGGGTGGTTTGAGCACTGGTGGGTACCATTGGTCCTATTTTTTCCCCTCTGGATGTGCAAACTGATAATTCCCTGGGGCAGATGGGGGTTGGTGGGGGGGGGGAGACTCTGAATATCAGTGCTCAGGTACTTTCTTGTCTTTTCAACTCTTCAAAGATCATCAGTTGATTTGGATTAAGGTCTCCCTTATCATCTTAGCTTATGAAAACTTCACATTTTAAAGAGAGCTCTCCTCCCCCACCCCGACCCCAGCCCCCAGCAGGCAGATCAACATTCTCACAGGTCTCTCCATTACAGAGAAAACAAGTCAAATTCCAAGTCTGAGACCAGGAGAGGCCATTGTTGTTGCTCTTACTGCAGGGGAATGGGAAAGGGAAAGGAAAGGCCAAGTAGAAGAGCAGGGCTGGCTTCGATCTCTTCTTTAAGGCTCCCTCTAGTCCTGCTAGAAGTCGCTTGATGTTTGTTCATCAAAAGCCCTCGTGTTTTGTTCATATATGCGTTCAGTCACAATGAAGACATTTTTCTCTTTCATATAATGTGGAACATTAAAAAATAATAGCCTGGCAATATATGGGGGAGTTACGCTTTTCCTAGTGTGTGGTTCTTGGCCTGAAATGTATGATGGTTGGAAGAAAATCAACACAAGGCTGCTCTGTATAATATTATGTCTCTGGTAGAGAGTGGTTTGGAGGGTTTTATGGAGCACATATTCTAAAGGTAAAACCTTTAACAAGTCACAACTCTGAAAAACTGATGAAACTGTACATTCAAATCTTAGATAAATAAACTAAAACATTTCCGAAGGATAAAAGTTGCAAAGTGTTCACATTTGATTGGATATTGTATTTACATATGTTCCAAGTTTGATATTTTCTCCTTTTGTAAGAAATCAAGAAAACAAACAAGCATGTTGGTAATGCATGTATCTAATTTATGTAATATCTTGCTATTAGGATTTTATGATGTCCCTTCTAAATTATTTGTCACTCTTTGTTTCTCCCAAGAGAACTTGGAGAGACTCTCAAGTTTGCTAAGAGGTTTTGGAGCAACCTCTTTGTTGAACTTCTCATCTGACTTTTATTTTTAATGGTCATGTGCCGCATATCTTAGTCTTCTTTCCTGCTACATCAGATATATTGGGAGTATTCTGTGAAGCCCATCATGTGTCTGTGATGAGGAAGGTTTAGCATCTGGTTTTACATGTTTAAAAAAAAAAGGATCAAGACAGAAGGAATAGGTTCCAGCGATTCTGATGCCTCCTTGTAAAGCAGGATTTAGTGTAAGAGAGGGAATGTGGTAAGAAGCTGCAGTACTTGATTCTAAGACTAAATGGGCACAGTCCATGATTGTATTTGGCTTCCTTAGGGGCTATCTCTGCAAAGACGGGGATTTACTGTGAGGAACTTGGGAGTCATCCTTGACTCCTCTCACTCTGCCATCGTCCCGCAACATCCATTCATCTCCAAATTCTGACTCATCTAAAATATTCCTTGAGCCCCTGCCCTTTCATCTCCCTCACATTTGTTGTGAGGATGTTATCCAAAGCAGAGCTCTGCCTAAGCTTGTTTGGATGCCTTTGGTCCCCCTCCCCTCCAGCCCATCATCTGTTCTGTCAAACTGAGATCTAAGTCTGATCATGCATCCTCCCTGATGAAACATTTCATTGGCCTCCCATCACCTACTGAATGGAGGACCCCTCCCATGGCCTAGCAGACCCCGTGTGAGCGACACCTCACCCACCCACACTCCCCGCCCCTGTCAGCCTCCCCTCCTACCTCCGCTTCCAGTCTAATCTCACATTTCAAGTTGCAGCAACATTAAACCAGATGCAAGCCCAGAAATAGTGCTGCTTCCATCTCTGGGTTTCTGCGCGTGCTGGGATTTCTGTTCTCCTGCCTCTTCCCTAAGTGTTCAGGCCCTACTGCGTCTATTCCCTTTTCTCCCTGACTATTTCTCATTACTTGAAACTCAGCAAAAGGGACTGATTCATTAAGAAGGCTTACCCGACTGGACCAAGCATCTGTGCTTTATGTGCCCACTGCTGCCCTTGAATCCCGCACCAATGTTCTTCTCCTTCTTTACATCCCCAGGACTTAGCGCAGAGCAGGTGCTCAAACATGATTTGTCGGTTAAATGAATAAATAGATGAATTAATGCGGGACTGAGAAACTGGTGATTCATTTTGATTGGCTAAACAGTGGTTTAGGAATAACTTATCTCCATTTAGCCCATTTTATCACATTTGCCTTCACCCCCGGCTCCTAAAGGAAATAAAATGTTACATAAAAATTGAAGATTCTGCATACTTTTCCCTGATATTTTAGTGGGTTACCTCAAAACAGGAGAAGGAAGAGTTATTCTGCATTTGGTGTATGATATGTGAGTATATACATCAGATGTATATTAGATATATATCAGTGAATAATGTATTGCTTTGTACCTCCTCATATTTTACATAAGTGGTATCCACTGAAGTGCCTCTGAAGTAATTGTTCTCTCAATAACTATTATGTTGTGGATATTTATAAATATCAATACATGATATTCCAGTTCATTCATTGTAATTGCTATATCATATTACATTGTATAATATGCTGCATTCTTATATTGATTAGACTATTATAAATACTGCTGGATGAACATTCTTCATTAATTTAAGGTTAATATTCAAAAGAGTATTCACAGTGTCAATTATACTAGATACTGCTGAATTATCCCACTAAATGGTACCAATGTGTGCTCCCACCAGCAGTTTATGAGGGTTTCCATGGGTCTACATCCTTGCTGACATTTACTGGTATCATACTTCTAAATCATTTTAATTTGATGAACTTACAATGTATCACGTTTGTAATATCTCTGACTATTCCTAGTATTAAGCATTTTAACATGTATTTATTATTCACATTTTCTCTTTTGTGAGTAGATAGTTCAGGCAAATAAATAATAAAAAATAAATTATTCAATAGATTGGATACCTGACCAAAACTGAGCACAATTGAAAAGGAAGAAGGAAATTGCTGGGTAACCCCAGTCTCTGCTGCAGCCAGCAACGCAGGTAAGTTGCTGCAGGTCACTTTGTGTTGGCACAGCCCCTGTAGGTCATCTACAGTTTGCTGGTTTGCCTGCTCTGGAAATACATAAGAAGAGATAAAGACATACTTGGTTTTAATAAATCAAAATGTCTTTAGTTAAGAAAATAAAAAGGTAACAAGACTAAGAGTGATGTTGGGTAACAACAAAAAATTACAATATTTGCTTGACTTATAACATAAAGAAACAAATAGATGCAAATGCAAGTACCTGTTAGCCTGAACCCATATAGCTCCAGGCACAATGCTAACTTCTTCCCTCCTATTCGAATTCCCCCTCTCTCTTCTTGCAGCCCTGACCTACAATCTTCAATATCAGGTTTTGACTATGAAGTGAGGTACAGAAATCACTCAGGGTCCATGTAAAGTCAGCAAAATACCTAACCCAGCAATGTCTAATAGAAATACAATATGAACCGCATATGTGATCTTCAATTTTCTAGCAGGTGCATTTAAAAAAGTAAAAAGAAAAAACTGAAGTTAATGTAATATATTTTGTCCAAAATGTGATTTCAACCTGCAATCGATATAACAACTGAAATGTTTCACACTGGTTTTTTTTCATACTTAAATGTTCAAAAATCAGTATGTATTTTATACTTACTGTTCATCTTAAATTACTGTTAGCTTCATTTTAAGTGCTCAGTAGTGACATGGCTAGTGCCCACATTATTGGATAAAACAGATCTAAATCATTTGCAGAGCATTGCAAGTTGACCCAACATAAATTTCCATTCTTCACTATTTTCTTCCCTCTATGTTTTATATTGGTATCTTGCTTTCTGCATTCCGATTATCATTTTATATCAAGACTTGATCCTAGGGGATTAAGCAACCAGGGCGATTCCTTTAGAAGGCTGTGGGGCAGTATTCCTTCCTTTTCTCCAGCAAAATAGCCCCTGGATTCATTGCCCATCAGTCATTTATTTTAGCAGTTCAAAGACTCTTATTATGGGGCTTGGGGTAATCACCCTAAATTTGCATTCTAAAGTGCCCAAGTATTGACACTCACTCAATGAGACTTCAAAATAATTTATCTGCAAAAGATAAATGGTTCCTTGTAAGAATCCTAAAATTCAGAAATAGAAAGAATCATGATTATATAATCCAAGTCTGAGTGGTTAGATGGTTTGCTGAGAGAGTCACAGCCCAATAGTAGGAAACACATGTTTAGAATTGAGGTTTTTGGACTCCTGGACCACTGTTTATTTTGTCTGTTACTCAACATAAATATTGACAATCAAGAACCAAGCCTCTGAGACGCAGTGGACAGCATTCTCCTAACTCTCTAAGTTCCACCAAGGGCCATGGGGCACACGTGACTGGTGGATGTGGATGCCAGCTTGGTAAAATAGAGAGGCCGTGGGCAGCACAGTGTTTGGCAAACTATACCCAAAGGAAGCATTTCTTCTGGTATGGCAGTTAGGTGTGTAGCCAATCTTTAACAGAAATCAGGGCTACAAATTGTTGCTTTTCTTGAGATAAAGAGGCACTTTTATCGCGCACTCCACTACGATCTCTTTTCTCCCATTTAGTCATCAGCAAAGAATCTCTGTACACAGAAATGAGATTCTTTTTGGTGAAACTAGCTGCTACTTAACCCATGAGGCACACCGAATGTCCAGGTCAGAGAGGGAGATCCATCCAGCTACCTACATTTAATTTTTGCTTTTGTTACCAGTTGTTTTCCTCTGTTTGAAAAACACCAGACCCCTTATTTGTTCCACTTTGTGGTAATGTGTGAAAAATGCTATCATTACTAGTGATAGCTTCCCAGGAGCTCTTCTTATCCTGGATCAGCAGTTGCATATTAACTAATCTGGAAATTACTTCCACTTTAAGTTCTCTCTTTTATGTTAAAAATAATGAACATTAAGCATGTCTAGGAACTATTTACTTATTTTTAAACAGGCTTAGTGAACACAGGATCTTTGAAAGACATAGATAATGCTCAGTCTATGCTTGACTTGCTCCAAATCTTGAAGTGGTGAGCACTCACTTGAAAAGTTCAGACCTGAGCTGTGACATCAACATGTATCTCCCAATACACATAAGAAATCTAACTGTGCAGTCTGAAAGGCATGGATGTCATGATGGAAATACCTTGGCAGATCACTGGGGAGGTTACTGTAGCGGGTCTCTTCTCTGCTGTGTCAGTGAAGCAAGAGAAAAGGAGCCATGGGGCATTAAGCCCTAAAAAGGTCATTAGCACTGTCTTCTAGGCCAGATGTTTTTCAAAGATTGCCGTGCAGACTTCTTCCAAAGAAGATTATCTGATGATTGACTATTTGGCCACTTGAATAATCGAGAGCACATTTCTCTGTGGGCATGGTTTCCTTTGGGTTGGCACACTTGGAATTCTTCGATGTTAGAATCCTCCTATTGCAGATGGTGAACAGAGGGACACAGAGGCTTTGTGACCTGAAAAACGTCTCTCAGTGAGAGAGTGGCAGAGCTGAGACTGAGGCCCAAATGTTGATAACAGTCCCTCAAAACCAGTGGACTTCTAGTTTGGTGCAGTTCATTTTATTAACTTATCATGAGACATGCTTTATGATGAAAATGTCAAAAGAGAAAGTACCAAATTCTTCTCATTGGAAAACTATTGAAATACATACTAAGCATTGTTTCTCTCCACAGTTCTCATTGAATATAACAGGAAAAAACTCTTAGAACTAATGATGTTAATTTTGGCTTTATGCCCTCCCATCCCAGAACAGCGATAAGCCGTTGGGGCCACTGAGGAGAAACCAATTTGGTCTCAGTCCAGCCAGACCAACCTGGAGGTAAACTAGATCTGAATAACAGAAATATGGCAGTATTTTCTGGCTCCACTCCTATCTAAAAAGATGTGGGGCCTCCACTCCCTTAAATTTCTCCCAGTTATTTCAAGAAATCCCTTGAGCTTCTTTCCATATGTGGTCATGTAAACAAGGCTCCTGGCCACTAGGTGGAGTCTTCCATTTTCTCCAGCACACACTTGGGGACACTGTTCTCTAGGCACCTCAAAAGTACCCTTGCATTCTCAATTTCTGTCTTTTCCCATCTGTCTGTTACAGTGATGTTGAACTCTCCCTACTCCATCTGATCCTCCATGAGGCAGTATATCCCCTGGGACTTTAATCAACTCCAGATGTAGACTAGACAGAGCAGTCAGGCTGCTGTGACCTCTCCTGCTTTGCATGTTGTGTTAGGTTTCCCATGTTCCAGTTCGGCATCCTGATGAAGGGAAGAAAAATTTCCTACCTTAACTTATGCTACACTGTTCCTTGGCCACAAAGCTGGGCTGCCTCATGCGGTGAATATCGCGCAATGACCTTAGTGAAAGTGCATGTTTGCTCCAGCTATTGCCCTCTTTCTTTCAGAGGCCCCCTCTGGCACAAATCTGAAGTGGAAAAAAGAGTTAGAAGGCGATATACCGGTCCGTCCTGGCTGTGTTCACAGAAGCCTTTTTCTCCGATGCCACTGACCTTGGTCCAAACGTGCATGAATCACATTTTTCTCCCCTATGGATATATTATTTCATGTGGTATTCTTCACTTCCTCATGCAAACATTGCCTTTGAGGCCACACCCACTGTGCTCAGACAGACATAGATGTGGATGGTGCACTGAACTCAAATCCCCAAGTTGGGTATGTTTCCTTCTACAACAATGAAAGAATGCATTAAATTTGAAGATGTTTCTGATTTTTCTACCAGAGGTCAAGGCACAGGGAGACTTTTAGTCATGTCATTAAATTCTTTTGGTTCATAGTTATCTACAAAACTTGTGGTCAATAGATATCATTTGTAGTACAACATGTGAGCTATGGAAAAGTACTGTCACTGGTGTGCTGGTAAATGATATGCTGCTAGCTCTCCCAATGGCAGAAACCATTATTTGTAGCATCTGTTGATTACCATAATGCAAATACTCTCACCAGTGACAATTTTAAGTCACCAATGTAACACCACTGAAAGTGGAATGGGGAAGAGGTGCTCAGTAGCACACCATTACGTAGAATTTTCACCATGCACAGATAGAATAGTTATAAACAACCTCTAGGGCATAGATACTAGTAAAGTATAGTCAAATAAATAGGAAGTGATGAATTTTGAATATGTGTTATATCTGCTTTGAATATAATTTATTTAATTGTATAACTTTTAATAATGGCTGTATCGAATAAGCACGTACAAAATTCCTGAAAATTTAACAATCAGTTCTTACACACCAGCACACCCTGGTTCCAGCACTCTGCTGAGTATAATATAATGAGTCAAGTCCAATTCTAATCTTCCAGGGATGTGTAAGCTAGCATTGCGGATTGTCATCAGAGTGAAATGAATGCGTATAAAATAAAAATGTCTAACAAAATACCTGGCACATTGGTGCTCGGTAAGTTCTGGGTCAGTCCGCAAGGGTAGTCTTGAATGGTAGAAGAGGCAGAAATTAGTCTGGTGCTCTGAGGCAGGTCAGAGCTTTCACCTTCATAATTCTCAAACTGTGTGCATATTGTGTCCTGATCAGAGTAGAGCAAATCTTGCAGTTACAGAGGGAGAAGGAGGAGAGGCAGAGAGCAAATGACATCATTTCATTTATGTTCCTCAAATGGTCCTCATTAAGTTGACTGCACAGACTATAAAGAGGGATTTTAAGAGCCTGGAAAAGTTGAAGGCAGACAATCCCTTGTTCAGAGGATGAAATGGGGTAAACCATAACATATGTACCAAATAATATAGTCTTTGTTTTATGTAATAATTTATTTTCCTCCCTCCCCTTCCTCTACATAGAAGAGACCTAACTGGAGGTCAATTCTCAGTACCCCTGAAAGCTGAAGAAAGAGGACTCGGCTGGCTCTCACTGCACGGTGGCAGCCTCTCCAGTTAAATTACGATGACTGCTTTGAGGAGAGGAGGTTTCATGCTTTATGAGGCTGATAGCATTCAGCGTTTAGACCATTAAATTTGCATCTGGGAAAGCCCTGGTCAGGAAAAGGTAAAAAGGTCAAATTTTCATAATGGCTCTTAGAGTCAAAATGGTATCTTTCCTGAGGGGCTAGCTGGAAAACATTCAGCTTTTTGTTGTAATAGAGGTCTTGATTAATTGAAAATCAGTGAGATAACAAAATCTTTTAACAAGAGTATTTAAACTCATTGACAGATATTTTCCTACTAATTATTGGGACTAGGGGCTAAATATAGTTTGCTGCTGCAAACAGAATGAATCTTCACATTTGAACTTGTGGGAATTTATTCCCTTGAGTTCATTAATATTGTCAAACTAAGCAGATAATTTGCCTTGTCCCCAGTGAACATCATGCAAGGCAGAACCAGACTTAAATTCGGTTTTTCAAAATTGTTTTCAAAGGAATCCCAGGATTTCTTTGAGATTTTATGATTTTATTGAGCCAATGACAGTTTATTTTAAGATAATAAGTTTTCTGCTTTAGTAGTTCATAATTCTATTTACCTCAAGTACAATCAATTCTGCTATGTAGTGACACGCCCATGCCTACAAATCACACACCATGGAGAGTCGTTTAACAGAAACAGTGGGGCTCCAAAGCATGAATCATAAAAGACACAATTGATGAACTAGGCCTCATCTCACTGAAGAACTTTTGATCTGTGAAAGACATTGTAAAGAACATGTGAAGACAAACTTCAGACTAGGGGAAAAAGTGTCATCCTTTTGGATGACAAAGGACTACTATTTAGAATATATAAAGCACTTTGAAAGTTTAAAAGCAAAAAGCAAACAAGCCAGTCCAATTAGAAAAGAGCAAAAGATGCAAAGAGACATTTTACTGAAGAGGATATACAGGTGGTAAATAAGCACAGGAAAAGATGTTCAACAACGATAGAGAAATGCAAATTACAATTACAATAAGATAGCACCACACTCATTACAATGGCAAAAAATAAAGTGACAATATCAAATGCTGGTGAAAATGTGGAGAAACCGGGTCACTCATTCACTGCTGGTAGCAATGTAAAATGGTACAGCCACTCTGGAAAACAGTTTGACAATTTTTTAAAACAAAATAAGCATGCAACTTCCATATGGCCCAGTGTTTGCACTCCTTGGCATTCATCCCAGAGAAATCAAGACATGTTCACATAAAAACCTGTACATGGATGTTCATAGCGGTTTCATTTGTAATATCCCCAAAGTGGGAACAAAGCAGAATTCCTTCAAAACTGAATTAACTATGGTATATCCATATCAGTAATTTGTAAAAGGGAATGAATTACTAATACATGCAAGATCTCCAACAAATCTTCAGGGAATTAGGCAGAGTAAAAAAAAGTCAATCCCCAGAAAGTTATATACTATAGATTCCATTTGTATGACATTCTTGAAATGACATAACTATAAAATTGGAGAACAGATTAGTAGTTGCCAGGGGTTAAAGATGGGGAGGGGAACCAAGAGAAAAATAGAATGTCTATAAAAAGGCAACGGGAGGGATCACTGTGGTGATGGAATTGCTCTATATCTTGGCTATCTCGCCCAATATCTTGGCTGTGACATTGTACTAGAGTTTTGCAAGATGTTATCATCGGGGAAACTAGCTGGGTAAAAGATACACTGGATATGTCAGTGTTATTTCTTACAATTGCATGTGAATCTACAATTATTTCAAAATAAGGTTTTACTTAAAAAAAACTACAGGGATTATGTGAAAAGTAAGGTTAGGAGTATATCATTCAAAACCTTTGTCAATAACATTTTTCAAAAATAATAAAAACTTCATACAACTGGTAGCACGGTTTTATAAATTGTAAGTGGTTAAGAAATGCATATATGCCAAATTAGAAATAGCACTTTACCTTGACAAAGACCTGAAGTTAACTTGTGGAAGGGGGCAATGCAAGGGTTTCGGCTTGCAAGTTGTAAAGTGGTAGAAGGAGGGTTATTTGAAATAGGATGAAAAGTAATAACATCATATGTGTTGGCATGGTTTAATAATACACATAGTGAACTAAGGTAGCTGGTAGATGTCTGAGAACTCAGATGTGCACATGTGTGTGTTTTGTGTGTTCCTTCTTGTCTCATTGTTGAGCTAGGTGCAACCTTCTGTGTTCATTTTCTATTTCTTGCAGTCAAAATTACACATAAAGAAACAAAATCTGTGTTATGCTCAAATCATTTCCTAACATATCAATTGCTTGAAAAACAAATTTGCATTTCTTAAAACAAGCAGAGACTTTTCAATCTTTGTGATCCTAGAAAAGTTTCTTTCTACACCTAGAGAGTGTGTTAAAATTTTGCCGAGGTTTGCTCCTCTTTGTTTCACCAATGTAAATTAATTAAACTTAAAAATAAACAAGTAAGAACTCCTAGAGTTTGACTTAAAGATAGGATTGGAGAAGTATCAATTTTAAAAAGTCGACAATACATAGACTTACTATAATTTTAGAAAAGAGATGGGTGCAAAATATTGGGGGTTTTTTTCTGTTTTATTGGTTATCTTGCCTATACTCTAATTTAACAAGTTAGTAAGAGAAATGAGATAAAATGATGGGAGCCAATATTAGGAAAACAATTATACTTACATTGCTTTTTTAAAGAAACTTAAAATTTATTATATACATTTTGTTATTGGAAGTATTACACCTATTGAGAGAGATGGGAACATAAATAAATAGATTGACTATTAAGCACCTTACTTACAGAATAGGAAATTCAGCCCATGGTTGATTGGCCCATTTCAGTAAAAACAGAGTGCTAATAAGACAAAAGGCATAGGTTTGATTTGTCTGGCCTAGGAAACTATATTTGTTTCTGCTGATAGAGATGGCTCACCTACCTAGACCTGCCATCTTATGGTACCTCCTATTGGTCATAAAAGGAATTTACAAAATTATATATTAGTTCAAGTCTGTTACCATGTGGAAACCCTATTGCTTATAAGACAATAATAAAGGACTTCAACTTAGACATCTAGGCAATTAGGCCGCTCATTAGACATGACTATAATCATGAATTCATTTCTGTATAATTGGTACCAGAGATCAGACACTGAAATATTATGCAATGATACACACTCATTATGGGGAAAATAGCACAAGATGATTTTCTCGTTCCTAGCTTAAAGTTAATAACTCCCAGAGATAATGTCATGGATTAGAAGCAATTGTAAAGAAAAATTCTGAGCTGGATGTTGAGTCATTATGTTCCGTGTTTTCTAGAAGTGAGAAGATAATGACAAAAACAGGAGAATACACATGGGTAGATAAAACTCCAGACAAGGAGGAAACCATGGATTAAAACTCACACTCTTTTTCAAGCCCAATTATGAATAACAAATTAGTAAAAAATCAAAAGAAAACATCTCTATTTTTGACAAAATAAGGAAATAGCCCCAACTTACACTGCAAATTACAAAGAAAACTTTCCAAATCTAAGAAATCTATAGCAATGAAAAAAGGATGAAGCTGAGTGCCCATTCAAGGTTCTTCAGCTATCAAGCAGGATACAAAGTTCCTTAAAAGTTAGCTTTACAGTCCTGAAAGACCCATACTAAGATTCTTTAATTAAAGAGACAGGATATCCAGGTTGTAGGCAAACTGAGAAGTAAGACTGGGCCTTGTAGACAGCTAGCTCAAAGAAGCTCAGGATGTCCAGGACAGTAATTATCTCTGCTCTAGCCTTCTAGCCCAGGTATTTGCCAGGTCAAAGAAGGAGACAGTTTGGCATACAAGGGATTTTACTATGAGGAAGCCTGGATTTCTGAATGTTAAACTTGAAGGAAAACAAACATGCACCCAGAGAAGAGTGTAAAACAGGTGCAATGAGCAGATGTTCAGGATGACAAACCTGGGCTGTAGAGCTGTCCATCCCTTCATTCAAAAAATATTTACTGAGATACTAATCACCGCCAAAAGCACTACTCTCTGTTGGGGATATAGCAGTGGGAGGAGGACATCTCAATCTTCATAAAGTTGCTTTCCAGGGATGCAGATGCATTCCTATCCCCAACTCAAGAACACTCTTCCTGACATTGCTCTGTAAAACACTGGCTCTATTCAAAGGTGAGTCAAAATTAGGAAAAAATGAAAATGGATCCTATACATAAAAAGTGAATTAAAATAAAGCGGGAAAGGATCTTAATCAACAGGGTTAAGAATTTATTTTTACTGTTATCAATATAAATCCCACATCAATAATATAAGAGTACATTTTTAATTTGAGTACATTTTTAATTCCTAGGGACCACAACTGAAGATAAAAAGAAAAACCTCTTTGAATGCTAAGACAGCCTTAAAGGAGTTTGCCAGCACTGGAAACAAATGGCAGTGGATTTTAATAGCTACATGCAGGACAGAAACAAGACCTTAGGTCTGTGCAAGGTGAGGATTAGAACTAAGAATGCTGCAGAGCAGGCAAGAAAAGTATATGCCTTTCTGAAAAAGGGAGACAACAAATTAATTTCCCTTTACAGTGGAAAAAAAATTCTCTCTCGAAAATTTGTAACCCTACACCTGCCAATTCATGAGCTTAGAGGTTTAAGGTTGGACTACCTGTGCAGATCAGGAAATCCAGTATAAAAAGCAACCCTGAATATTTCAGGGTCCCTAGAAAAAAACAAATGCAAAATTTCTTTGGAGGAACAACTCTTCAATTTAAGACCCTCATGATTCCCACAAACTTAGATCACCAAGCTAGGAGTATACAACCCAAATTATAAACAACAAAACAAACCCCAAGTTAGCAGAAATAAGCTGAGGAATTAAACCCTGAAGGACGACAGTTATAAAATATATAAATATATAATATAAAATATTTATATATTTATAATTTATAAATTATAAATTTAATTTATATTTATATATATAATTATATTATATATTTATAAAATATATAAAACAGTTAGAGTAAAACTTAGAGATAATTTAAAAAAACATATAAATGAAAATAAAAATCTAATGGGCCAGTAAAATAGTAAACTAAATACAATTGAAGAATGAATTAACACACTAAAAGATAACTCTGGGAATATCTTCTAGATGTGTACCAACAGAAAGTGAGGAAAATATGAAAATGAATTAAAGAAACATAAGGAGTGAGCCCTGGCTGGTGTGGCTCAGTAGATTGAGCATGCAAAACAATAGCATTCAAAACAAAGGGTCCCGGTTCGATTCCCAGTCAGAGCACATGCCTGGGTTGCAGGCTGGGCCTCCAGTAGGAGGTGTGTGAGAGGCAACCACACTTTGATGTTTCTCTCCCTCTCTTTCTCCCTCCCTTCCCCTTTCTTTAAAAATAAAGAAATAAAATCTTAAAAAAAAAACCCATAGTGTAATAGAGTGGGAAAGCCTATATATATATAATTAGAGTTTTGAAAAGAGAGAAGAGGAGGGAATTATGGGAGCCAATAATGAAGGGACATGACTAAGAAATTTTTGAAACTCATGAGAAACATCATTCTAAAGATTTAGAAATCTTAACAAATCCCAAGAATAAAAAACAAACAAACAACAACAAAAAACAAACAAACATACCTACACACATTCCTGTGGAAATGCAGAACACCCAAACCAAATTAAAGATTTTAAAGCAGTCAGAAAGAAAAAATTATATATAAAAGAAAGATATTTATACTGACAACTGATTTCTCAACAGCAACAGAAGTCAGAAGATAGTCAAATAATATCTTTGAAGTGCTGACAGAAAATTATTTTCAACTTAGAATATTTTTCCTAAAGAACAAAATAGGCCATTTTCAGAGAGATGCAAATAGAGATTTGACTAGAAAAGGACTTTCCCAACAGGGTCTTCTAAAAGATGTACATCAAGAAAAAGAAACCAAATTTAAAAAGGACTCAGATGTAGGAAGGAAAGATGAAGAAAACATTTTAATTATGAGGATAAGTCATAAAATTATTGAGCTTATAAAACAATAATAATGCTTTTAAACATGAATATAAATATGGACACATAAACAACAAATGTAAGGTTAAATTAGACTCATGGAGTTAGTATTCTGAAGTTTTTGCTTTGTATGAAAGGAAGGTAGAGGTGATTAACTTAAAAAATTATTGTAACAATGTTAGGGGTACCAAATATGAAAATGAGTTAAAGAAACGTAGGGAGTATGATGGAATGATGAATTAAAAACTAATAAATGAGGAAAAATCAAATAAAATAGCCAAATAACCCAAAAAATGTAGAAAATTGAGAAGAAAGTATTTATAGGAAAAATAAGACATATTGTAAGTATAAAATGAGATGGTAGAAATAATAACAAGTAAGTTATCAATCAAAATATATATAAACAGACCAAATACTCTGGTTAAGAGATTGATATCATATGGGTTAAAAAATTTAATTCTATGCTGTTTGGAAAAATTACCTAAAAAGTAAGAACACAGAAAGACTAAATTTAAAGCATAGAAAAGAATACAAGTGGCAAACACTAATCAAAAGAAATCTGGTGTAAAATAATGCCAAATACACTTTAAAACAATAAAACATATCAGTGATAAAAAGTTACTGCATGATGACAAAAGATTTATTTCACCAAGAAAATATTGCAATTATAATTTTTGTATATATAGAAATATATGAGTTCTAAATAAAACAAAAGTTAAGTATTAACAAAACTTGAGAGACTGACAAATCTACTTTCATAGCAGAATTTTATGACACAAATACTGTAACTGATGAAGTATAAAATAGCAGGAATATAGAAGATTGAAACAGTGTGATTAACAAAGTTCAGTCTAACAGACATATACTGAAACTTACTGCTCCAAATACATTTCATAATATTGTTAAGCATCTATGAGATATTTATAAAAATTTACCATAAACAAGTTTAAACAAATTTTAGAAATCCATTATCATATAAGAAATATTCTTTGACCACAAAATTTAAGGTAGTAGTCAATAGCAATAAGATAAAAAATAGCTCCTATATATTTAGAAATTTTAAAACTTAACTTTTAAATAATTCATAGGCTAAGGAAGGAATTTATATAAACTTACATGAATTAATGTCCAACAAAGGAATTAACAGAAATTTTAAACCAAAATGTTAAAATTCAATGATTAAAATAAAAACTAACATTGAAAGCTACATATCAAAATTGACTGTTGCTAAAGCAGTACCAAGAGCAAACTTTATAGCTTTAAAATATATTTGGAAAGAATAAAAGATGAAATTACTGAAAAATAAGTTAAAAATTAAGAAATAACACTACAAAAAAAGACACCAAAACATGATAAATACCTCTGTTGACCAGAAATGGAAAGCAATGCAAAAACGTGAGCGGGGCTGAAGCCCTGGCAGCCAGCGTTTCAGAGCTGGGGTACCTGAGGGCGGGATGCCTATGAGAGCTCTGCCCGGGGCGGGAGCTGGGCTTGCTTGTTCCCGGAAGGAGGCTGAAAAACACCGAGGACTCTGCTGAACATAGGACTGAAACTGGGTATGGACCTAGCAAGGCGAAGTGGGTGGGCGGGGAGGACAACTTCCCAACAAAGAACTAAATCAAACCACACTCTAGTTTAGGGCTTTGATATATCTCATTTCATCAAAGCCCACAAATGCTATTAAAAGACCTGACTCCAGATGGGGGTCCAAGGACCTGAGTGGATGCAAACACAAAATTTTCCCCTCAAAATGGGTTTGACAAGGTTCCAAGACACATGGTAAGAAGCACAGCCAAGATGAATATGAAGGAGGAGATAACTTTAAAATCCTCCATCTAAAAAGCACCTGGAAGTGTTAAATACAACATAAATATGTGTAACATAAAGATCTTTTTTGGCATATGTTCTGTCCTAGGGTGATTAAAACGGTGAAAACTGCTACTGATGGAGCTAGTGCCTCTCCTGGGGTTAGTGACAGTGGACGTAAACATCCCTGGGTCGGAAGAGGGAACCCTGGAGAAGAGAGTGTGTCCAGAAGGCCATCCTGAGAGGAACGGTGGCTCTCCCTGAAGGAACACAGCAGGCCTCACTAAGGTGGCTCCACAGGAAGAGGACCAGGAGGGGACTTGCCTGCCTCCCTTCCATCTCTCAGGAGCCCTATTAGTCAAAACCAGCTGGAAGCCAGAGGACAAGGCAGCCAGTTGATGTAGTGCCTACTGGTCAGGTACCCAAGGCTCTGAGCCAGGCAGGAAGGGATAGAGCAGGGTGGGCACAGGGGAGATGCCTAACCTGCGCTCGTCAGTGTAGGTTCTCTTCAGGCTGCTCTCCCTAAAATAAAGGAGAATTTCCATTTTGGATATAATTTCCCTCTTTTGTCTAATTTACTTTTTTTTTTTTTTGGTATAATCGTGGTTCATGTTACATTTCTTTTGACAGAGAATTCTGTGCATACACAAAGAACAGTCCTTTTTTTTTAGGCTTTAGGAAAAGTTATTGATAAACAGTCTCATCAACTAGTATTTTTTTCCTACTGTTTAATATCGCAGTTATACATTTTTTGCCTTTTCACCAAAATGACTTACTCTGAAATTTCAAAGTACTTTTTAGGGCTGTAATAAAGTGATTTCCATGAAAGTGTATGAAGACAAAGGTGGCATGAGCAAATGTATCAATGAAAAGATCCCCTATCATAAGCCCCATTGAGTTTGCCTTTGGGAAGAAGCATGGCAAAAAGGAAGGCCAATCAGAGGACATCTCTGATTGAACATCCTTGTGTTCCTTCAGGAAGGGGGGGAATATGCTGAACATAACAGTTGTTTTAGAAACTGGTTAAAATACAGCCAACAGACATAAGTTTTCCTATTGCTATCACCAAATAGAACCAACAATCCTAGAGATATACACAGAACAAAGAAGGGAAGACTCTGAAAGGTGAAGAAAAGAAATCAGACCAACTAGGGACCTTGGGAATTATTCTATTTTTTATTTTTCCCTGGCAGAATGTCCTTTCAAATGACAGATTTCTTGCTGTTATTTGAGTACTTTTTCCTTTCATTTTTGTTCTGTTGTTTTTTTCTAAGAGCAACAATGTATACATTTCTTTTTCTTTTCAAATGTACTTCTATCTTTTATCTTTTCAAAATGACTTTTATATCTTTTTTCCCCATTTCATTTGGATATAGTTTTATGAAACTTTTACTTCTTTTAAGTATCTTTTATTATTTTTAATGTGGCTTTCATCTCTGTTAATATTTTCTTTTTTATTTTGTTTTTCTCCTCTGAACCTCAACTATTTGTTGGTTTTCTCCCAATGTTTTAGCATCTTTTCCTTAACCTCATATCATTTATTTTGGCTCTTTTTATTTTTCAAATGCCATGTTTCAATCTCTCAAGAAATTATCAGAATCTTTGTATGGATGCCTCCTCTTTTTTTTCAGGTCGTTTTCCTTTGAGGTGTATATGTGCATGCATGTGTGTTTGTTTCTACGTTTGCTCTTTCCTGACTATTAATTAATGTTGGACACAAATAGCCTTATCAAAGTTGGAGTTTGCTGATGGATAATGTGGAGAAGGTCAGGACACGGATTCAAAGTCAGTCTGAATTTTCTTTTTTCCCTTTTTTAAAGATTTTATTTATTTATATTTAGAGAGAGGTGAAGGGAGAGAAACATTGATATGTGAGAGAAAAAGCAATTTATTGCCTCTCTCACTCTCCCCAAACTGAGAGCCTGGCCTACAACCCAGGCACGTGCCCTGACCAGGAATAAAACAGGTGATTTTTCAGTTTGTGAGATGACACCCAATCCACTGAGCCATGCCAGTCAGCGCAGTGTGAATTTTCAATACAGGTTTGTTGTCTTGAACACCTTTCAAAAAAATGTTATTCTCTACCATAAAAATATATATGCAGATCACCAATAAACATATGAAAATGTGCTCAACATCATTAGTTATCAGGGAAATGCAAATTAAAATCACAATCCACACAAATGGCTAAAATAAAAAGAATGATTGACCTTATCAGTATTGTAGAGCATGTGGAGTTACTAAATTGTCATATACAGTTGACAGGAAGTATAAATTGATGCAAAGATTTGGAAAATGGGATCACTACTAAAGTTAAGTATATATCTGTTTTCACCCAGAGATTCTGCAGTAGTGATTATGTAGGGGCACAGGGAGGAATACTAGTAATTTTGTGTGTGGTAGTTACACAGATGGGTTAACTTTGGAATAACTTATTGTATATGCTTACATACTATGCACCTTTGCTATGTATGTTATAGTCCAATAAAAGTGCTTAGTATAGAAAAATGCCATCAATATCAATTTTTAAAAATTGGTTATTGCAAAGAATTTGCTGTATTAACTTTATATTTTTCTATTTTTCTTTCTCATTTTCCTAGTAATAAAAGTCCAAAATAAATGCCAAACAATAAATGAATGATTCAGACTGTTTTACATCAGTATGTGAGAATGATCTATTAGATTTAGAGTCATTAGTATTTCATTAAGTCAGACAGTTTTGAAATATTTGTGGATTATTTGAAACCTTCTGCTATCAATCTGTAATTATTGTGTTAGGAATTGCTAATTAACTGTTGGTTGATCATAGCTCTAACATTTCTCATAGTTCTTAAGTATTCAGAGGCCTATTTTGAATGTAGGTAGCAAAGACAGGGCCCTGGAAGAGGGAATTATTTTAGCACTGGCCTGGGTGTTATTATAATGATTGCATAGAACAAGTCAAGGTGAAAAGCAGATTTACCTACTATACCAATCCTGTTCTGAGTAATAAAATATTCAGTCTTTATGGGTAAGATTTTCCAACATGAAAATTTCAATATCTACTAAATACAACAAAAGATACAAAAGTAATAACTTGTTGGGTAAATCATATCTTTATTCATGAAGTCATCTACAAATATTTGTTGAGATTTACCATGCTTACCCCAGTGTAGTTGCCATTTGAGGAGATAACACCTGAAGGTAGGAAGTGTATACTGTAAATAAACACAGTGAAGTGCTGTGTAGCTGGGATGGACATGTGCAAAGTCACAATGAGAGCACAAGAGAAGAAGTGGTTGGCCTTACCTGAGATAATCAGAAGGTCTTTGTACAGATGTTACCTTAAACTGAGCATATATAATTCTTATTTCTACTGATATTACCATCGTTGTCAGAGCATAGAACCAAGAAATATATAAACATGGCAAAAATTTCAATAGTTATAAAAGTAGTACTTTTAACTTATAGAACAACTTCATAAAATGTGAGGAAAAAAGAGCCAAAGAGAAAAGGAAAGCAATGGATCATATTGGGGGATGGAATCTCCTAATTATGACTTTTTGGCCTTGAATTTCTGTTTATTTGCTATGATTCTGCAGTCCTGACTAGGCACTGAAACCTGACAGTTTTGTAGGGCCGCCCCTTCCCCGTCACCCCTTACCCCGGACCCTGCACCCGACTCCTAATGTCAAATCATGAGTAGACCCAGTGTGCACACCTGTGAGATCAACTTTCCAGTCTAAATACCTCATATAAAATCTTTTGAAAGTAACAGGGTGCACTCACTTAAAACTATAGGAATGGGAGCCAATTTTTAATGTGTTCCTCCTGTTTGCTGAAAAATATAGTATTTCTTTTTCAAAGACTTTATTAGGAACCTGGCTTTCTTATGGGAACACAGACAAGCAATTTACAGTGATGAATTAGTGATGATGGTTAAAGTCAAGAGGTTCTTCAATTATTAGAGGTTTGTACTATTTTAAAAAGCATTAAAGTTGCACAAATATTTCAGATTATAAAAGAGCCAGTTCCAAGAGGAGAGTAAGAACAGTTAGTAATGACAGTCATGATGACAATAAGGACAATGATGACTACTACCCTACCTGCCAGGCAACATACAGAGCATTTCATGTATATTTTCTCCTTTAAAAATAAGTACAAGTGGTTGGCACAGTCTTATTAGAATTATGTCAAAAAGTGTATTGTAAAAATGTTGATGGCAAAAAAACCCCCACAACAACCCACTTTCTGTAGATTAGCTTTTTTGAAGCCATAAAAGCAAAGGAAAAATAGGCTTGTTGCCCAAGGACAATGGTGCAATTTTGGAGAGACAAAAAGCTGAACTCCACATTTTATTTTGCTTTTCTCTTTTCCATCAAAGAGAATTATCTTGAGATGAAAAATGGTGAGATGAATATGGATAAAGGAAAATAAACCCAATATATACAAAACAATTCTAAAAGAATCTCTAACAGCTCTAAATGACTCTACCTAATGGCTAGAATGAATTCAATCATAAGATGCTATAGAACTTTCAAAGAAGTACAGCTGCAATCTCGGAATTTTAGAAGACAGAAGATTGCTGAAAGACTTGGAATATGTGTGTGTATCTCTAATATTTTACAATGAGAGAAGAGTATATTTCACAACCTGTTTTGAGAGGTGCAATTCTAAAAGGGATTATCCTATTGATTTTAAGTTACCCTTTTCTTTTTAGTACATTAACATTTTGGAAATAGAAGGTGTCTAATAACCAAAATCAAAGTACACTCTCCAACCATCGGACACAATATAAATTGTTAATGCCTACAAATGCATTAATGATGATTAACTACCACATGTTCTTCCATTAAGTTTTTTGCATTTAACACATGTAGTTGGATTTGAACTCAAATTTAGATTTTTTATCATATAAAACATCTTAAAAACTAATATTACATAGCATTGGAATGAAAATCTCTGGGGCATATATAATATTCATTACAGAGAAAAGGAATACAATAATGAGTGGTTAGAATGGTCAGATTTTCTGGAATAGATCATAGAATTTTTGGTAGAGTTTGGTGTAAGCAATATATTTGATGTCATCTTCCCACTAAAAACTTTAAGATATATTTTAAAATTTTATTAATAACTTGGACTAAAAATAACAATAGATCATAATAATGTGTGGGTTTTAAAAAGAATATCATGGCAAAACCAGATAACTCAAAGGAATCCTTATGCTCTGAATGTAAAGGAGGCTGAGATTTTTGAAAGTGGTATATAATTGTAGTATAATTATGTGCTGTTGTCAATAAAAATAAAAAATAATGTAATATGCCCAAATATACTATTAACTAATGTGATTTCTTAGCATTCTGTTATATTAGAATTAGATTAAAATAGCATTAAAAATAATCTCTAACATTAATGATCAAGGTGGTCCTAGACAAAAGGTCCAAGACAATTCAATGTGGAATAAGCTCTTTCAACAAATGATGGTAGGACAACAAAGTATCTATATGCAAACAAACAAACACAAGGAGAATTTAGACCCTTCACAACACACAAAAAATTAACTGAAAGTAGGTCATAGGAATATGTAAGAGTTAAAACTATAAAACTCATAGAAGAAAACACAGGAGTAAATTTTCATGAATTTGAGTTAGTCAATGATTTCTTAGATATAACATGAAAAGCACAAGTGATAAAAGATTGATAAGTTGGGCGTCATCAAAATTAAAAACTTTTCTTTTCCAAAGGATACTACCAGGATAGTGAAAAGACAACCAGCAGATGGGGGGAAATATTTCCAAGTCAAAGTTCTGTTAAGAGACTTGTATTTAGAATACTATATATAAAGGACTTAAAAATCAACAATAAAATTACAATCAAATTTTAAAAATATACAAAGATTTGAAAAGACCTTACTCCAAAAAAGTCTAGTTAGCACATGAAAAGAAACTCAACACCATTAGTCATTAGGGAAATGCCAAGCAAATCATGTGATACCACATCATACTTATTAAAGTGATTGTAATAAAAAAGACAGACAATAACAAATGGTGAGGATGTTGAGAAACTGATATTCTTAATTCATTGTTGGTGGGAATGTAAATTGGTTCAGCCACTTTGGAAAGAGTTTGGCATTTCCTCAAAATGTTAAATATAGAGTTAGCATATGACCCAGCAATTTCACTTCGAAGTATTTTTCCATGAAAAATTAAAACACATCCTCGCACAAAAACTTGTACACAAATGTTCATAGAAGCATTTTTCATGATAGCTAAAAGGTGGAAATAATCCAGATGCCCACCATCTGGTAAATGGATAAATAAAATATGCTGTATTAATACATGAAATATTATTCAGTAATAAAAATGAAGAACTGATACATGCAATATGAATGGGACTCCTAATCATTATATAAAATGAAAGAAGCCAGCTACCAAAAAACACACAATACCAGTTACAGGAAATGTCAGGAATAGGCAAATATATAAAGACAGAAAATAGCTTAGTGATTGCATGAAGCTATAGGGAAGGGGAACAGAATTGGGGAGAGGAAAGGAAGTAACTGTTAATTGGTACATAATTTCTTTTGGGGATGATTCATTGTTCTAAAATTTGGTTATGGTGATGGTTGTATAACTCTAAATATACTAAAAACCACTGAATTATACTTTGAAAAGGTAAACTTTATGGTATATAAATTATATCTCAGTAAAGCTATTTTTTTAAAGACACTAAAAGTGAATAGTTTGGGAGCAGTTGGAAGAGAAACCAGAGATCAAAAGACCTAGGCTCAGTTTACTAAAATTAAGTCAAATTGCACTTTTTCCCCTGACAGGTGGGGTCTACTACATCCAGAAATGCTGTAAACCTAGTGTATCTGGAATTTATCAAGGTATATTATAAAGGTTTCTCATAATGTCCCATTGGACAATTGAGGGAAATATTACTTGCACTCACTGAGAGTTTGATGGATTCATAACTGAACAACTGTACCAAAAAGGGGCTGATTTAATGGAGGTATAGCTTTGTGAGAGGGATACTTCACTGTGAGATACAGTATTATGCATCAAATATTCTTCTGATTAGCATTTTAATCAATGACTTGGGAATGATCACTTATTAAATAGTAGCAACAAAATGCTAATTATTCTTGTCAAAAATCTCAATACATTTGCTAATATTTATCTGGATTTACCTAGTAAAAGAAACAAAAGGAAAATGAAACAAAAGGCAAGGAATATTTTTTGGGATTAAATTTTCACAGATGATCATGTATTCATATCAACCAAGTAACTTTACAAATATTAAAATTTAGGAAAATGGGGTCTTGAGTTATCCAGTTCTACTCTTTCTCCAAAGTGCCCCCAAATTTCCTTTCTGAATTGGGTAACTGAAGCCACTGGAAGGTATATGAAGGCTGAACAGCACTGCCAGCACTGGCCCCCATGGACCTAGAGCTGTCCTCTGGCCATGAGTACTGGGTCTTATTTTCAGACACAGAATTCACTTCCTCAGCAAGGAAAGGCTAAGAGACTCTTGAGGAATTAACATCCGAATAGCCCATCAAGTCAAGCTTCTGCACTTGTGGCCAGTTTGAAAAAAACTGATGGTTCTGTGTACGTTTTGTCCTCACCTGGTTTGAATGCTGGCTGCTCCATGGTATTTATTAAAGGTGGAAAAGCCAAGTACAGCATGTTTTGGAAACTAAATACCTGGTATTGACACATACTTTCAGGATGAGCCATGAGTTACTGGGTTCCTCATAAACACTGGTCTGTTCACTCAGTGTTTACTGGGAAAGACGCTTTCTCCTTTTTTTCTTTTTTATTGTTTAGTTAGGATATATTTTTTCTTTGGGGCTTTGAATGAAGTTGGAAGTTATAGTTCTGCCAAAACACAGGTTGCAAAACACCTCTAAGTGACCTAAGCTACTACGCCAAGCATGAATCACTGAAGTCCATGCTTTCAACACTTTAGTAGAGGTCTTTCAAATAGTGTTTGGCCTCTTCTCCAATGAAATGGATACTCTATGCTTTTCTCCCAAGGCTTCTCTCAGCAACCTACTTCCACAAACAATGCAAAGCAGAGACATGGTAGCATTTACCAGGATTAAATGCTGAAGATTACATTTCCTCTCTCTAAAGAACATATATTATGTGAGGGTTTAATAATTAAAGTATTTTATAACATTGCAATTTCGACCTAGAATTCTTTGATAACATCTGTTTCTTTAGTCATAATAACATAATTTAGGCCAAGCCACACGAATGCTTTGGTTTGGGTACAGGATTACTTTGCCTTGATTCTTGAGTGTTCAGTGACTTAGTAAGCCTAACAACACATGACATTTATTGAAAAAAGTGCTAAGCAGTTTTGCCAAATATATGATATATGGCATTTCCAGACCGTGTAGCATTCCTGTAAGATAGATATTACTGTTTCCATTTTCTGTATGAAGATATTGGCACTCAGAGAAATTAAGGAACTTGTACGGACTCACTAGCTGTGAGTGGCACAGTTAAGATTTGAACCTGTTTTTGTGATTCCAGTTTGTCACCCTCTCCCTTGAGTAAGCCTGTCCCACATTCCTTTTCTTTTAGGTTCACAAAGCTGTGTTATTGCTTAAGTGGGAATATGTAGATATGCTTTCAAGACTATATTACCTATTTTAAAAAGTAATAAATTTTAGGTGAGGAAAAGAATATTCCATTCAGGGGTATTTACTATACATGATTTTAAGCCTTCATTTTATGAAAGTTATGGTTATCTCACCTGTTTTTTCACAGCCTAGGTTATTTTCTTAGTCTAAAAACCCACCATGCTTCTTCCTATATCAAGTCCTGGGTCTTAGGCTTACTTTATGGTTCCTCCCTCCCTCCCTCCCTCCGTCTTCCTTCCTTCCTTCCTCTCTTTCTCTCTCTCTCTTTCTTTCTCTTTCTTTTTCTTTCTTTCCTTTCTTTCTTTCTCTTTCTTTTTCTTTCTTTCCTTTCTTTCTTTCTTTCTTTTTCTTTCTTTCTTTCTTTCTTTCTTTCTTTCTCTTTCTTTGCTTTCCTTCCTTCCTTCTCTCTCTCTCTTCCTTCCTTCTTTTCTTTCTTTCTTTCTTTCTTTCTTTCTTTCTTTCTTTCTTTCTTTCTTTCTTTCTTTCTTTCTTTCTTTCTTTCTTTCTTTCTTTCTTTCTTTCTTCTTTCTTTTCTTTCTTTCTCTTTCTATCCTTCCTGCCCTTCACTGCCCTTCCCTTCCCTTTTCTCCGACTTAACATTTTTTTCAGATAATTTACACACAAGAAAAATATTTGGACAAAGAATATCATGAAAGGTGAGGCTACCAAAAAGAATTGTCCGTATGTTCATTCATTTGTCCTATCCCTTTTTTATTGAGTAAAAAGAACTGTAGCAGAGATGTTGCTTCTGTCTTATCAATGTCTTATAATCAAAGATCTACAAAGTTCTATGCTTGCATTTTCTAGCTGAATTTTTAAAAACCTGATCTAGCCCTGGGTGGTGTGACTCAGTGGATGGAGTGCCAGTTTGCAAACCAAAGGGTCGTTGGTTCAGTTCCCAGTCAGGGCACATGCCTGGGTTGCAGGCCAGGTCCCCAGTAGGGGCTGTGTAAAAGGCAACCACACACTGATGTTTCTCTCCCTCTCTTTCTCTCCCTCTCTTTCTCCCTCCTTTCCCCTCTGTCTAAAAATAAATAAATAAAATCTTTTGAAAAAATAAAAAACGAGAAACCTGATCTAGAGGAAAAGAATAATAAGACTAGATTTGTGTTTTAGGAAGCACACTCTGAAGGTATGGAGCATATTTAAGAGATTATTGTAATAGTTAAGGCAAGAGTCAATGAGTTTTTAATCAAAATAGAAAAGTAGAGGAGAGGTACCAGATATGGATACTGTTAAGGAGATAGTACCTATTGAACTGGAGAAACTGTTGGGAGTATGAGAAAAAGAAAAGGTTCTCAAGGAGTGGGTTGGGAGGAAGGATGACACAAATAGATATTTAAAATCTATTTGATTATTACTCTAAGTGTAAGAACCAATAAAACACAAAGTTTTGTTTAATGTAATGCCAAGCAATTGATAGGCACTCAATATAGAGTAAGTCCAATTTGGTTATGTAGAGTTTTAGGTGCTCATGAATCATATAGTTAGAGGTTTAAAGAATCTAAAAAAGAAAAAAACTAAAATACTAATTGTGATTACCTTTGTCTATTAAAATTATGCTAATTTTTATTTTATTAGTTTATTCTGAATATCCCACGTTTATCATATTTTATTTTGAATTTCCCAGATTGCTTCAATAAACATATCGATTGGAACCCTTTATTTTTAAGAAAAAGCTAGAACTTATTTATTATTTCAAAAATAATAAAGCTGGAAAGACAAATATGAAACCATCAGGGCAGCTTTCAGGGACAAATAATATTTATCAAAGAAATAGACATTTTAATAGGAAATTTATGCTAATTTATATTCCCATTCAAATTTTGACAATGCCTATGTCACCATACAATCGAGCATGGACATCATAGCTTATTTTCAAATTTCATATACTCCCATAGTATTCATTAGGGAATCAGTGTTCTGGGCTAAATCACTTGGCCCTTCAGACTAAAAATAGCAAATAGCTTGTAACATCCACTAGTCATTAGCTCCACTCTTACTGTTTGTTATCCATTTGTCCTTTATTTTAAGTTTCTGAGCAGTCTTTTATGTTAAGGCAAAACAGGTCACTATATCTGTGTGTAACTGCTCCCAATTGTCTTTCAAACCCATATTTTATTTAAAAATTTCTTACAGGAGCCAGAGAATTTTATCTTTACTTTACAGTAACAAAACTGAGACCCAGAGAGTTTAAGAAACTTGTTTAGAATCACAGAGGTAGGAAGTGGTTTAACTAGGATTTAGTAAGACTTCAAACTCCACACTTTCAACCCTAACACTTCACTCACATGAAAAATAAGGAAATAATTAAATGCTGGATTTGAGAATATACTTGTGGTCTTCCTTTTATTTTTAAGGCACTATTTCATTGTAAATGTATTTTAATCTTTTGCAAGTGCTCAATACTTGTGATTGCTTTTTAATTCAATAAAGTGAAAAGAAAGAAGTGTGAAGTTAGCCATTTGGGCACCTGCTGCTAGTTTTTTCAGCTTTATTTTTAGACATTTTTTATACAAGCAGATTAACCACTTTTGTTTTCATTCTTATCATATGCAAACTGGGGCAATAGCATGTGACTTATTTTTTAAAAGTATTGCTGTGCATTTGTTCCACTAAAAGAAACAGAATAATTGCAATATTATTATTTATTGCATCAACACTTAAGTGTTTGTAAAGGATGGCGAACTTCTCCATCAATCATAAGATTGTGCAATGTATTGATAAAACACTGACCTGTTTGTTGATGGCATCACAATTGTCAGTATAGATGCCCAAACTCTCTGTGCACAGTCTTCACAGTCCTAGGCTGATAATAAACTGCTGCTTTGCCATTTCTAGCCAGCAAGAACTAGTAATATTATTAGCTTGCAAAAGAGCTAGGCCTGGTGAAGGCAGAGTACACCACTTTTATTTAGTTACCCTGACTAAAAATAGACACTTAGACATATAAAACATAGACATCCACCTCCAACTACTGTGGAGGAAAGTTGCAATATGGCATATGCTTGACTTGGGTTGATCATTATGTCACACACACCAAGAAGAAAAAAAGAGATAAAACATTTCACCCAGTTTTTTAGGCATTAGTCACTCATTTAGAAAATGAGTGACACAGATAATCACTTTTTATTTCTTTTTCAAGCAGAGTTTTTCTAAATTTGTTCCTATCATTCTTAAACCTCATGAAATGACCACAGAATGGAAAAAAGCATGGGTCTGAAACCGAAGTTCTTAACTTTTGTACAACGGTTCCCTTTGGTATGCTAGTTGGGTCTATGAATGCCTTCTCAGAGTGTTTTTAATGCATAAAGCAAAGTAATAATACAAAGGAAATTAAATATAATGAAATGTAACTATCAGAATACTTTTAAATGTTGTAATACAAGACTATATGTGTTCCTTTATTAATGCACTGAATAACTGGATAATATATTTAAAATATGGAAAAGTTAAAATTATGCTGTATTTTAAAGACATAGTTGTGAAAGTAAGAGTGAGAACATTAAGTATGGGGTGACCTTTAAGTTACTTTCTCCTAAGTATTGACCACCAACAATTACAGGCGTGGAGCACTGGAAAGAGCAAAGGTGCCTCGGTTACCAGAGCTGGAATCCTCAGTTTCACCAAGTTGACTGAACTATTGTGCAAAGCATCAAGTACCCAGATAGGCTTCAATCACATATGAGCTAGCAGTGATTTTAAAGTAGTCATGTATGTAAATGATAACAGATATCTTTTTCAACTGTACAGTGATATGAAAATATCTGTTATTTCTACTGGTAACTGTTATGAACTATGTCCCTCCCAAACTCTTATGCCGAAATCCTAATCTCTAATGCGGTAGTATTTGGAAATGGGACATTTGGGTGATAATTATGTTAGGATGAGGTCATGAGGTAAGGGTCCCCGTGATGGGATTAGTAGCCTTATGAGAAGAAAAAGAGCCCTTTTCACTATTTGATGTTACAACAGAAGGGTGCCTGCTATGAACTGGGAAGAAAGCTCTCACCAGAAGCCAACTATGCTAACACCTTGATCTTGGACTTTCCAGCTTCCAGAACTGTGAGGAACAAATGCTGTTATTCATAAGTTATAGAGAGAGAGAGAGAGAGGAAGAAGAAGAAGAAGGAGAAGGAGGAAAAGGAGAAGAAGGAGGAAAGGAAGGAGAAGAAGGAGAGGAAGAAGGAAAAGAAAAAGGAGAAGAAGAAGGTGGAGAAAGAGGAGGGGAGGAGGGGAGGTAGGAGGAGAAGGAGAAGAAGAAGGAGAAGAGGAAGAAGAAGAAGAAGAAGAAGAAGAACAACAACAACAACAACAACAACAACAAGAGCAAGAACAGGAAGAGCAAGAGGAACAAGAAGAAGAAAGAAGAGGAACAAGAAGAAGAAGGGAGATCAGAGCTCTCTTTCCATATCATGTGAGAACACATAAAGAAGGCAACCATGTACAAGCCAGGAAGTGGTCCTCACCAGACACCAAATCTGCCAGTACTTCTATCCTGGACTTCCAGGATTACAGAGCTTTGAGAAATATGTCGTTTTTAAGGCACCTGGTCTATGGTATTTTATTATGGCAACCCAAGCTAACTAAGACAGTGACATTCACAGATATCATGAACACTGCTGTGGTTTGCTACATACATTTAAAATTGAAGGAAGTTCTTAGTTAAAAGTTCTAAAATAATGATATAAATTGGTTTTCCTATCCAAGTTCAGAGGTCTCCTGTATTAGAGTCATAAATCTAATTTTAAATAAGGGCTCTCCCACTTATTGAATGCACAGACTTTGTCGAGTCATTTTAACTTTCCAAGATTGTTTTTTTAATCTATAAAACGAAGGAATAAATATGTACTTTATAGTGTTGTTTCACGATCAAATGAGATAATGAATAAGGGAAAGTTCTGTAGATTATAAATTGCTAAACAAATGTTAGCTAATTTTATTATGTCTGTATACTTGCGTCCTTAAGGAAATTCTGAATTTGGTTTGAATTCAAACAAAATATAACAAGGTTTGAGTACAGTTTGTTATCCAATATACTCAAATGATCCTTCAGTCTACCATCAGCTTCTGTTTAAGATTGAAGAGAAAAAGGTGAAAGGAAAAGAAATAAAGGAAGCTAAATAAAATAAAGCAGGATCTAGAGAGAGGAGACAAAGTAAAGCTAGCTCTTTTTCTCTCTTCATTTTTGAATTGAGGTCAAATATACATAAAATATGTAAGATGTACTAATTTTAGGATTCTATAGCTTGATGATTTTGAACTTATGTACAGTTGTGGCTTAGACCTACATTAAGCTATACAACATTTCCATTCCGCAAGAGTTTCCTTTCTCAGGCAGGTCCAACCCTTGCCCTCTCAGTTAACCTCTATTCTGACTTCAGCACCATATATTAATTTTGTCTGGTTTTGAACTTCATGTAATGAATCATATAGTATGTAGGCTTTTATGTTTATCTCTTTGCTCAATATGTCTGTGAGAGTTCTCCATTCAGTTGTATGTCATCAGTCGTTCATTGTTTTTACTACTGTGCAGAGCCCCTTCACTTTTATTGTGGTTTTATCTTGCTGAGAATCCTAATATAACTAATAGTCTGTATATCCACTTTAGAGATGGAACAAATAGGTTGACCAGTTGCCCTCTTAAAGGAATGAGAGTTTTCAAAGACAACTCGTAATTCCCCTATCTTTCTAATTCAGGAAAAACATTCTTTTTGTAGGTATGGAGTACCTAAAAATGTAAATCTATAGTGTGAAACTAGATAAAATGAGCACTTTTTGTGATATTTTCTGCCACCATCTTTGAGCAATTTTCCAATAGACTAAATCAACATTGAGTCAATAATAACGATTGTTATAAGCTAAAGAAAAAAAATATCCAGATCTAACATTAACAATAGAACAGCAGAAAATCACCTATGCATCTGATATGAACCTCTTTGGGAGTTTCTGAGTATAACTCGGGTTCCATCATATTAAAGATTGTTATGCTTGTAGAAAAACCGAGAGACTAGAATCTGTTTGCAATTACCAAATCAAAATGCAATTAACTAGTCACGGGGAGCAAACAATGATGTCTTTAAATGCCCTTTTGGAAATGTAGAATTGGTAACGGCGATCAGGTTCCCAAGGTTCGGATGTTTTCACTTATGAGCCTTCCTATGAAATATCAGTCTGAGGACCACTGCAATAGTTTGTCTTAGCAGAGAGAGGGGGGCAGAGAGAGAGATGGAAAATGGAAAGCAAATGGCATTGGGGCTTCTCTCTTTCTCAGAACACTTCAAAGGAAACTTCCCCTCCATTCCCCGAGTCATTTTGTTTTGATCTCACTTATAATGTATAAATACATTTCAAACCAAGGATTGAATTTTGCTGGCACATGATCTTTTTTCCTTACAAAATTATTACAAGAAGTGTCTCTGATATGGCTGAGATGTGTAATTTGGGTGGTGAAAAAAACTTTGCAGCTTATGAAAGTAAGAATAGTTCATTTCTCTTTCAGTATGGCATAACTGACAAGATAGAAATGTTCATTTTCCCTCTTCTCATTTGCAAAAGCAGTTCACTAGTATATAATTTCCTAAACATTCATTTGCTGTGTATTAGCTATTTGTTGTTTCCTCCTAATATCAGTCTTTAGTCTCCTTTTGATATAGCTTTTAATGGAGGACAAAAACTTTGAAATATACCCGTAATAGGGGGAATGATAATATTTTTTATACTTCCAATACTCATCCATTATAAGGGATATTAATTCAGTGAAAACAATAGCTGTTTTCTCTTTATTTCTCCTGACACTGTACTGGTGGAGGTGGGAAAGTGTAGCACAAGCACTTGGAGCTTGGATAATCCATGAGCTGTTTCTTCTGCTGAGTGTTTTTCACTAATGGCTCCATAATTACAGTCCCAGGAGGAACACAGGAATTGTGAAGGATACCTCTGATTTCAATTTGACTTTTTAAAACAGATTTTATTTTATTTTTTAGAGAGAGGGGAAGAGAGGAAGAAGTAGAGGGAGAGAAACATCCATGTGTGGTTGCCTCTCATGCTCCTCCTACTGGGGACCTGGCCCACAACCCAGGCATGCGCCCTGACGAGGAATCTAGCTGGCGACTGGTTTGTAGGCCAGCATTCAATCCACTGAGCCACACCAGCCAGGGCTGATTTCAATTGACTTTTGAACCACATGCTCAGCTCACTCAGGAAGAGTGGGCTCCTGAGGTAGATTAGTTGACGCCAAGCACTTGAAGCAAAAAACTAGGAGAAACATTTGTTTCTCTAAAGAGTGCTTCCTTCAGCAAGAAGCAGCTTCAGGCTCACCCCTAGTGACTGAGCACTTGGGGCAAGAGTATGAATGTTGGTCCTGTACATTTGTTTAAATAAACATTGTACATCAGAAGGTAATACTGTTAAATAAAATGTCTTAGTGCCCTGCCTAGACAAATGCACCTTGATAACAAGCTGTAAAGCCATGTTATAACTCAGATTCTTAAGGCTTCTCAGAGTCCCCAGCTGAAATGTTGCAGTGCAGAGGGAGCTGATTTAGGTTCTATACCCCATGCCTTGTACCCTCAGCTCTATCCCAAATATCAAGGTGTCTTCTCAGTTCACGTGTGAACACCCTAGCCCTCTGGTCCAGGCCCCATTCACAGCCCTGCAAATGTCGTCTCATGGCCCTCCTCCAGGCTTAAGGCATATGTATTTTTGGCTTAGAGGGAGGCCCCAGGACATTAGACCTGTGTAGACGTTCGCTGAGGTTCTTCAAAAAATGTTTGAGGCCATTTCACAGCAAATTCCAGAACCCACCTATCTCCAGCCTGGTCTAGAAAAAAGTCCGTGGCCTTTGTCCCCAGAGAAGCCTTCCCCCATTGGGACGGGTGTGCCTGGAGGAGACCAGAGCATAGCCCTTCACAGACAGGGCCTCTCTTGCTTGTGCCTAAGACAGTACTGAATAACTGCTCCTGATTTTATGTAGGGATGTCAAACATGCCCAAAGCCTGCCCTTTAATGTACCAGGGACTATGCAAGATACTGTGGATTCAGAGATGAGTTAGTTACCACCATTGAATGAACTATTCCCTTGTGAAAAGACCACTGTAAAATGCACATATTAACAGATAGAGGGGATCACTATAATGTGACTTTGTCTCTCAGGTGAGCTCATTGTTCTTACTTGAAGAGCAGTACCGAAATTGAGGCCCTGGTTAATACAGCCACTCATTCATGTTTTCTAAGAGACATGGATGTTCCAATAAACAGTTCTCCACTTAGTTTGTGCTTGAATCCTGGCCCACTGACTGCTCCCCACTCCTTTTCCTCTTACTGCAATTTTGTAGTCATAAACTGGTGAGAGGCAACCCTTCCCGGCCAGCTAGCGCCCGGATTAACCAATCAGAAATTTAGAATCTTCTGCAGCTTCACCTGCCAGAGTCTTCCTGACCAATGGTCGCACACCCCAGTGCTCTCCCACAGCCTAGAAGAGGACCCATGGGAGATGACCTCACTGTCCCTTGATTTTCCATCCTCCTTACTTCCAACTAGATTACCTGAATAACCAGACACATCTGGAAGGCAAGACACTTTGCAAGACTATTGGCCCTGTCTCTTCAACAAATTGAGGTACTAAAAAATAAATGTGCTAGCTTAAAAGAGAAAAAAATAAATGTGCTAGATTAAAAGAGACTGAATGGATCTGAAAACCAGATGCAATGACTCTTTTGGATCCTGGTTTAAATGAACCAACTAAAAAGATGTTTTAAGGACAATTGGATAAATTTGAATATGGTTTCAGTATTAGATGAGATAAAAATTATAGAAAGGGAAAGTTGGAGACTGTAAATTGGAGGCAGTGGGGCAAGCAAGCTAACCAAAAAAAAAAAAAAATGAAAGAAAGAACAAAAAAGAAACAAATAAAAAGAAGTAGTTACCAAAAAATATAGAAAAATATGTCTAAGAATTTATGGTGGTGATCGCTGGATAGTGGCAAAGTTAAAGTTTTTATTTGTCTCATTATCTACAATGTTTGCACACTTCTTTTCTTTCTTTCTTTCTTTTTTTATTATTTTAAGCTCCTTTAACTTTTTTTGTAATACTGGTTTGATGGTGCATACTTCTATAATACAAATATTGTTTAAAATAATTGGATGATGCAATATTATATTTCTTTTGCTTGGAAAACTACCACACACCTCTCAGCCTATCTTTCCAGACTAGCTCAGGCCTGATGCAGACCACAGAATAAGTTGTGATATAAAAATCAGGAGTTCCCAAAGGTATTCACAGACAGAACCACATTAATCTTTACCCTCATAAGTTTACTGGGTTAAAGTTTAATGCTATTCCTCCAGCTTTCACAGAAAATGAAATGAAAACATCCATTTGAAGAATGGTTTGTGAAACTATAATAAAAGTCATTTTCTATTATTTGATGTGGTACCTCTTAAGCAAGTTCCTAATTTATGAATTCTTTCTAGAGTTCAGCTCTTGCAAAAAAGAATTGTCTTTCCTTTCATCAATTTTTTTTCTGGACAAAAATACTCTATAATATATCAGGTTTTCCTGCTATCTTGGCTGCTGTAGAACTCATAAATTTTGCATGTAACCGCATTAACTAATTACCTTGGAGCTTGAAAGAGTAATCTCTTTTCTCTTAACATTCAATTATTGCTTCATAAAAATATATTTTAAAAGCAATTCTAATTGATCTTTTCTGGTCATATGATCATTTTATGCACCATTTAAAATTTGTTTTGGAAGAGTATAAAAAATAATAGGACAGCCCTAAGATCTCTGTAGAGCCTGCAGGCAATTTAACAAGTACTATGTAGTAGACGGTATTTCAGAGGGTCTGCCCAACCCACAGCTCTTCTTACTTTCTTTGAGGAGTGAGATCTGTGACCCTCCCCTCCCCCTCCACAACTGGATCAGATGGACACACAACCAAATCCAGGTGCCAAAGTCTCTATTCTGGGCATTTGGAATTGATGAAGCAATTCTCTTTAGTCTTGACTGCTTACTCAGGATGCTGTGAGGCATAAATTAGGCAACAATTAAAACAACCAGTGTATAGCAGTCTCTTTTTATCTTTGAAAGGAAATACAACTTAAAACAAACCATGCTAAATGAATCATCTTATTTTGCTTTTTTCCAAAAGATGAACTTTAGAAAATAGAATATCCTAATGTTTGAAACTGAAGAGAAGCAAACACAATGGCATAAATCCTCTGCACTATTCAGTGAGGCAGCGTTAGTGAAGTGGACGGGGTAAATTAGGTCATCATCACCTAGGGAGTGATGACCGGGAGCACATTTCACTGCCGCAACCCCACTTCCCTGTACCGGAGGCAGGCTTCAGGAAGGTTTGTTTTTTAAAGGTTATAGACAATCCTGGTGCCTACCTACTTCTCTGCCTCCTCCAAGAAGGAATAAAGGACCGGTGTCGTTTTTACTGGTGACTATTTCACTGAATATCATTGCAAAGACAATGATGTCTGAATAACAAAATCCCTTCCAAGGAAGTATATTTACCTCCCTATGTGTTATTAGCTTTATCCATTGACTCTACCTTTGTAGTTTCTTTTTTTTTTTAATTTTTAAATCACATTATTCTATTACAGTTGTCTCAATTTTTCCCCCTTTGCCCTTGTCCACCCATCCCCCCGCACCCCCGCACAGTCAATTCCCACTCTGTTGTCCATGTCCATGGGTCATTCACACATGTTCTTTGTTTAGTCTCTTCTCCTTCTTTCCACCATTGTCCTCCTTCTCCATCACCTCTGGTCACTTTCAGTCTGCTCCATGTATCCTTGCCTGTGGTTTATTTTGTTCGTTAGTTTATCTTGTTGAATAGATTCCACTTACAGGTGAGATCATATGGTATTAGTCTTTCACCGACTGGCTTATTTCACTTAACATAATATTCTCCAGTTTCATCCATGTTGTCACAAAAGGTAGGAGTTCCTTCTTTATTTTTTTAAAAAATGCAGATCGAGTTTATTTATTTATTTATTTAAAATGTCAAAAATCCATTATAAAATATTAAAAAATTTAAATCCATTGTAAAGTCTCAGCAATTAAAACAACATGACACCAGCACAGAAATAATCAAGTAGATCAATGAAACAAAATGAGCATTCTAGAAACAAACATACATATCTGTCTAACAATGTAATATATGATTAAATTGATATTTCAAATCAGTGGGGAAAATAAGGCTTATTCAACAAATAAGGTGCATGGACGACTATTACTTGAAATAAAACAAATAGAGCCACATTATACAAAGCACATTATATAATACATTATACAAAAAATATTCAGGTGAGTGAAAAACCAATATGTAAAATCTAAGGAGTTTTAGGAGAAAATACAAAATAATATTTTTCTTACCCTGAAGTAAAATATTCAAACCCAGAAGCTATAAAATAAAATATTGACCATATGACCATATTAAACATTTAAGACTATATAGTAATATACATATAAAAAAAGTTAAAGGACAAGCAATACAATAGGAAAGTATTTGCAACATGTCTAAAAAAAGGGTTTATGGGGTTTTTTTGTTTATTCAGGGAAAAAAGTTCTACAAATATTTAATCAAAGAATGGATAAAGAATACCAAAAAGTCATTTAAAGCTTTTTAAAAATAATAGAAATAGGCTAGATATATACAAAAACAGGTTTAGTTTCAACCAATAATAAAGTAACACTTAAAATAACACATCATTGTCACAATCAGATTAATAAGTATTAAAAATATTGGTAATATCAAGTATTGGTGGCTGTGAGTATTCACAGACTCATTTTCTTCATCTTCTTAAAGAATTCCCTTTAGTGTATTTTGCAATGCTGGTTTGGTGGAGGTGTACTCTTTTAACCTTCTTTTGTCTAGGAAACTCCTTATTGTTCCTTTCATTTTAACTGAGAGCCTTGCTGGGTAGAGCAGTCTTGGTTGCAGGCCTTTGCTTTTCATGACTTGAAATATTTCTTGCATTCCCTTCTGGCTTGTAGTGTTTCTGTTGAGAAGGCAGCTGCTAGCCAAATCGGGGCTCCCTTGTATGTTATTCCCTGTTCTCCCTTGCTGCCTTTAGGATTCTCTGCCTTTGATATTTGCCATTTTAATTATGATGTGTCTTAGGAGTGGACCTCATTGGGTTCTTCTTGACTGGGACCCTCTCTGCTTCCTGGACTTGTGTGACTTTTTCTCTCCTCCAATTAAGGAAGTTTTCCATCATTACTTTTTCAAACTGGTTCTCTATCCTTTGCTCCTCTTCCTCTCCTATTGTATCCCTATTATATGGATATTATTATGTTTCATGTTGTCTGGCATTTCCCTCAATGTCTCTTCATCCTTTTTGAGTCTTTTTTCATTTTCTTGCTCTTTCTGGGAGCTTTTTTCTTATCTTCAAGGTCGCTGATTTGATCTTTTGCTTCATCTAGCCTGCTTTTGATTCCTTCTACTGTGTTCTTCAATTCAGAAATTGTATTCTTCATTTCCTCTTGTCTCTTATTGATAGTTTCTATGTCCTTGTTCAGCTGATATAGTTTACAGTAAGTTCCTTGTAGTTTCCCTGTAGTTTTTGGTAATTCTCTCTGAGCTCACTGACCTCATTGAGCTTTCTTAGAACCGTTGTTTTGAACTCAATATCTGATAATTGACTTGCTTCTATTTCATTTAGTTCTCTTTCTGGGGATTCCTCCTTTCCCTTTGACTGGGGGTGGGGGGTGTTTCTTTGTCTTCCTATTATTTGTGAGACTCTTCTCTTTTCCTTCTTCTTCTTAAATTGATCTGTCTTGATTTCCTGACTTTGCGGTGTGAACTACAATAGTAAGAGGCTGCTGTTTTATTCTTTCTGGATCTGCCTTTGAGGATATCAGATGTTGAGCCTGTCTGACCTTAGGCAGTCTGTTCAAGACTTCCAGGAATCTACTGTCTGTGGCTGTCTCCATCAGCTGTTAATCTAGTCACTCTGCACTCAGCAGACCGGCTTAGAGACACCACAGGGTGGCGCAGAGTCCCTCCTGGGGGCAGAGTTATTGGCTCCTCTCACACTGCTGCCACTCAGGGGTGTGATCTGCTTGAGCCAGATAGCTGCTGCCATATGGGGGAGGAGACAGCACCAAGATACTGCCAGCTACTCTCTCTATTCTGTCCCCAAAACCTCTGTCTCCAGTCTCTCCTCAAGTGTCTCTAGACCACACTGTGCCCCTTTTAGCCAGGGATCTATTAACTGTGGCTGTCACTCTATGTACTCAGCAGTGAGTACACTGGGGGCAGGGCTATTGTGTTCTCTCACTCTGTTGCTATTCAGGGGTGTGATCTGGCTGAGCCAGATGGCTGCTGCTATATGGGGAATGAGTCAGCACCAGGATTCTGCTGGCTACTCTCAGTTTTCTTCCCAAAGCCTCCTACCCCACTGTCTCCTCAGGTGTCTCTAGCCCACTCTGCACCCCCCTTTGCCAGAGATTAAGGTAAGTGGCTACAAATAAAAATGTATGCATTGGCCCTTTAAAAGGCTCTTTGCGTCTCCAGCTGCCCATCTCTGGCAGAGAGCAACCCTGCCGTTTTTCACAGCTGGCTGTTATCTGTGTACTCATTGGGCTCTGGTACTGTAGGCTGGAGATACCCGCTTATGATTTAGACCCTGCTCTTCTCAAGGGGATCCAACTGGCCGTTCCAATATCCTTCTGGTGCTGCCCCCCATGGGTGCCCCACCCACCTTCTCGAGTCTCTACCACACTCTTTACCAGTTAGGTTGTGTTAAAGCTGATTCTTCTGTCTGTCTGAGGTTATAAGGCTCTTCTCTCATTATTGTTCAGTTGTTTGTTCCAGGTGATTTCTCCACAATTTAGTTGTAATTCCAGGTTGGTCCTGGGAGGAGGTCAGTGTGACTTCCACTCACTCCTCCGCCATCTTGATTCTCCCCTCTACCTTTGCAGTTTCATATAGCAGATTTTGTTGCTGCTGGTACACTATGTGGCATTTAAAGTGCTGTTTTCCTGATTTTAGGTCTATTACAATTGCTGGAGCTGTTCTCCAGAAATTATGAATTACACCAGATCCATGCTTTGTCTCATCAATTCAACCTCTCTTATTAAGTGGGTTGGAATAAGAATTCTCTCATCCCAAATGGAAATAATAAGATAAGATTTCAATAAACCATCCCTGATTTTGACTGAGTTAGAATTAATATCACACTGTTTTGGTGACCTAAGATAGCAGCTTGTTAAATAAATTCCATCTGGTTTGGAAAAGTCAATGAGTTTCTCAGATGAGATAGGCTCAGCCGCCTTGCAACTGAAAATGAGGCAGTGAGAGGTGGCTAGAACTGCTTAAACCTCTACCAAATCAAAGACCTCCTATGAATTCACCACCATCCCCAGCCGCACTCCCAAATAGACTCATTCTGTACAGATTTCTCATCCTTCATTATCTTATTTTCATATGTCTGTTTTTTAAAAAAAGTGATATATTCTCAAAACAGACACAGATGTGAGATCTAATTTCTTATTGGAAGTGACAAAACATATAAAGATTTAGCAAAATACTTATTTCACATATTTTAAGATTTCAAAAAAAAAGTCATCAAACAAAAGAAAAGCTAGATAGCAGGGTAGTCTTTCTCTAGTTTCTATGTTCCTTTTTCTAAAATTCCAGTGATGGTCTATTGTCAATAAGATGTATAAAATACAGAAATTTCACATATAATAGAAAATATATAAATATATTATCAAAAATGATTTAAGAGAAAAAAACAGTAAATGTTCTTTCAGTTTTATTCTTGGTATTTTTAATTTTATGATTGATAAAAATTTCTTTAAATCCTTCAATCAGAGTTAACATTCAATATTATGTTAGTTTTAGGTATACAGCATAAAATGTCCTTTCACTTTTAAAAAATTATATATGATAATTTATACATTTTAACCTGACCATAAACTTTTATCAAATCAAATGAGCATTATCTGTTAAAAAGAGAAAAAGCTCAGAAATAAATAATTTTGCTTATTAAGTTTTAAGGGTGGTTGCCGTACAGAACAAAGAAGTAGATGTAATAGCTTTTTAAGAAAGAAAGATGTGGAGAGACATATACTAATGAGTACATGTGATTGTGGTGAGTGAATTTGCATATATATAGCACCATTTTTCAGGTGAGGCAATTGGTAATATATTTGCTACAGTGCAGTGCTGTGATGTAAAATCCATACTGAAGAGAAATGGTGTAGCTCTTTTTAAAAAACAGGCATTTGGATCTGATGAACATTTAGCTAATGCCTATAGTATAATAGACTTTGGGCTGGAGAGAGACTTCTTGCTTTAGCTTTGTTTAACTTTGTTTAATTGAAAGTTGTTTAACTTTGACAATAAGCCTGCTTGATATTAATGCATCTTTTTGAAAATGAGGACAGTAAGGCTCAGTCATACATTTGGTCAATTGATGGTTCAAGATTGAAATGCAGACCCTTCTGGGTCTAAAGTTGTTTTCCCTACACTCCAGTGAAATCAAGAAACAATGTTACACATTTTTAGAAATCCTTGTATTTGAATAGTGCTTAAAGTTTGTGAATTAACTTTGCAAACTTTAAAAAATAATCCTTAAAACAACTTGGGAGGCACTCAGGAATTCGTGGTAGAGATGAAGAATGGTTAAAAGTTTCAGGGATATGCCAATGTTTGTGCGTGGTTCATGACAGAACAGAAACTCAGCAGCACCGCAGAACCAGGGTGGGCTGCTGACCCTCCATTCCAGCCAATTGCAGCCAAAAAGAAATTATTGCATCTGTTGTATGAAAAAATCTGTTCTTAAGCACAGTGATCTTCTAACTCTGTCTTGAGGAATGTGAGGGCTTCTGCGGAGAGCCTTGGTCAGGAGCCGGGGAGGGAGAGGAAATAACAGCTAAAGATCTGGAGTGAAATCTGTGCAAATGGGGTGTTACGCTACCTCTCCTGTTTAACCGGAGGAGTCCTGCTTTAACTTCCTTTGTATACTCATCTCCCTCTTATGATTTTGATTGAAGAAAGAATTATGAAGAAAAGGCTTTAAAGTGTTTGAAAACTACACCTTTGTCCCACATAGATACTGCATCATCTTAAAGCTTTTGGGCTTTTTGTATCCAGCCATTTGAGGAACTTGGTTAAAACCAGTGATGAAGAAATAGACAAAAAGGGAAAGTGGAGGAGAGTGTTGACGAATGCATAAGGCTATGCACTCTTTTACACGTATGTCACAGTCACGATTCACCAGCTGGTTAATGTTTACAAGTCATCAGAAAATTAACTAACTATGTCTATGTTGAGGTTGCTGGCATCAAACCTAATAGATGTTCCTACTGAGAGCCCGTTAGTGAGTTCTAACAGCTGTCTGTGGAGCCTGAAAAGTGAGCATAACCCTGTGGTTAGGCTTTCAATTTGGGGGCAACTATGGGTCTTAAAACAAAAGTAGGATGTGCTAAGATTTCTTATAGAAGGGACAAGCAAATGGATCTTACTCTATGCATGTTTTCCCAAATTATTATGCACTTGAGGGATATTCACACACACACACACACACACACACACACACACACACACACACATTTACACACTAACCTGTTTTCTTCTTGTCATTTCAGAGTCTCTATGTGCTAAGGAATTCTGCACATACCTTCAGTGTAACCACTACTACACAGCTAGTGCTGTCTGTGTCTTTTTCTCCCTCTGGCCTGTCAGTTTCTCATAAGGATTAAATCTTACTCATCATTGTAATCTCTGGAGTTAGTACTGGGCATGACACACAGATGCCCAATAACAATTTTTTGAGTATTAAATAACTATAGTTTTAGAAAAGAACAGAGACATATTAACTATCGTTTTATCCTTATTAATGCAAAGAGAGATAAGTTTTCTCTTCAGGTCCTGAAAAACAGTATGCTGCCTTACAACTTGACTATAGTCACAGTTATTCCAATGTCAGAAGTATTTACAATTAGGAATGTTGATCAGGTCATGGAGTTAGAAAATGACAACTTTTTTTTTTTTTGCCAAGTCTTTTGCATTAGTGGATTCAAGCTTCAGAAGACTAGTGGTAGAAAGAATGTGTATATCAAAGACAGTTTGCTTAACATGATTTTTTATAACAAGGATGTTAACTGTTCAAGCTCTGAGGGAAGATGTGTATTGGAAAAACTTCCAAGAGTCTTTATTATCAATATCAAGTCATCTTGATGATTTTACATTGTTTTTACGCCATTTCCCTTTTACTTTGTTCACAGTTTTAATTTGGTTGAAGTAAAATGGTGTGGTATCTGTCTTGTGTGATTCAGAGAGTTTCCCCATTGACAATGCAGGCCAGGCTGAGCTCAAAAATGGACACATATCCCTGAGGACAGCTTTCTGTCCATGGCACCCAGAGAAGTTAAGCAAGTTATCCAAGAACAAGAGTCTTGGAACATGACCCTGTACATTCCAAAGACCTTACTCCTGGGAGGTGCCTCTCAGGTGCCATAGGTGTCACATTGTGAATGTTGCTACATCCTGTACCAGCTGCCTCAACACCTGCTTTACCCCCTTGTTTAAATGTCTATCTACACTTTCCTTTAGGAGATGAAGGAAAACATGAATACATCTACTTCTGCAGTAAGTTGAATGGCAAAATGAGACACATCCTGTTTTATGATAATTTTTACCTCTCTGTCTTTTAACTAATATTTCTTCTTCCTTTCTAGTGTAGGAATTTAAATTTCAGTTCTCTATTAAATGTATGCTTATAGTGTGTGTGTGTGAGAGAGAGAGAGAGAGAGAGAGAAAGAAAGAGAGAGAAAGAGGGGAGTGAGAAATTCAGGATTCAGGCTGACCATTAATATTTAGCGTTTCATAAACTTGGCTTTGTAAATTTCTGGTAGCTGAAAGTTAACTTTCCACAGTGTTCTCAAGAGTGATTCCATTTTCCTCTTCAGCAGAAGGTAACTGAAACAAATGCAGTAGTTTGAACCATGAAGCATCTTCTGGCTTCCCAATTGGGTGGCTGAAACATGATGAGGAAGGTTGAAAGAACATGTTCTGAGAAGGCATTCTCAGTTTCAGTGGAACATAAGAGTGCCACCTGCACATCAGCCCAATTGCATAAGAATCCCTGGGAGTGAAACCAATGCATTAGGGTCTCCTAAACATTCTCTAGGTGATTCAAAAGCACAGCCAAGCCACCACTCTTCTAGAGAGTGCTGTCATCTTTCAACAAGAATGATGACTGGGGATAATTCAGTAAACACATTTTATGGTTTGTTTCTGGCTGCGATAATAGACATCTTTCCATATCCTCAATGCAAAATCCATCCTTTCAAAATCTAAGTCACCACAAGAAAATTTGACCAAACCAGATTGTTTTCTTTCTCAATTAGGTATATCATGTAAACAGCATAAAATTGAAACACTGTTGTCTCAGATTAGCTCAGAGGCAGATAATATATCTTTATGAGAAAAGAATACTACATTAAAATTTACTGGACTTCTGGTCACGATGGTAGCATAGGCAGACATGGCTCATCTCTTCGCACAACCACATCAAAATTACAACTAAAATAGAGAACAACTATCACTCAGAGCTGTCAGAAATTGAGCTGAATGGAAGTCTGACAGCTGCGGAATTAAAGAAACCATATCCATCCAGACTGGTAGGAGGGTGGAGATGCAGAGTGGGCTGGTCCCTCACTGATGTGTGGTGGATAAAAATTTGGGAGGGACATCTCTGGAGTGAGGAACCCCAGCCACACTCCAGGCCCTCCAGCCCAGGGTTCCAGTGCCAGAAAGATACTGATAAGTCCCTACAACTTCTGGCTGCAAAAATCAGTGGGGATTGAGTCAGTGGAAGAAACTTCTGGAGCCCCAAGCAGTGCCTCTCAGAAAACCCACACATAGACTCACTTTCTCAGACTCACTCCCTCTGAGCTCCAGTATTGGAGTAGCAGCTTGAAAGACATCAGAGACATAAAGAGAGAAACAAATGTCTGGTAACAAGGCAAGTGGTAACCACTACCCCTTTTCTAAACCTTCCTCCCACAGAGTCAGCAAGCTGGTGCCATGTCTGAGACTCCAACAACCTGGCAAACACTATTTGACCTGCCTTGGAGATCCCCAGAGACTCTGCCCTACCCAATTTATGGGCCCACCCAAGCTGCTTTTCCATATGAATCACTTGTCTTAGCTAATGCTTCCCAACTTCCTAAATCCTTTCAAACAGGCAACCACTAGCCTCAGTGAGTCCCAGGCAGTTGCAGTAGCCAGTCTAGATTTATAGTTTGTCTTCACCTGGAAATCTCCAAGTCTAACACAAATAGCAGGTATCTCAGGTTGCTTTATAGCTCAGGCAGGGTATCCCAGAGCAAAACACAGGTAGGGGATGATCTTGCTTGTACTACCCAGGGAACCCCAGAGCCTGTGCAGACAATGGGTGGCTACAGACCACTTCAGAGCACCACCACCCTGCCTCTGTACTACCGATCCTCCATGGAGGGCAGAAGTTGGTGGTAAGTAGTCACAGCCAGTCCTTGCAGCTGACTGGCTTGGATAAATCCATCCCATTGACCTGGCAACAGCAACCAAGGCTCAACTACAAGAGGAGGGTGTACTCAGCCCACATGAAGGCTGAACCTCGAGTACCCAGCTTAGGTAATGGAGGGCTGTGCCACCAATCCATATAGGACTCCTACTGCATCAAGCACACTACCAAGACACAGAATCAGAGCATAGATTCTGATACATAGAAACAAACACAGGAAGGCTGCCAAAATGAAAAGATGAAAAAACAGGGTCCAAATGAAAGAACCAATCAAAACTCCAGAAAAATAACTAAATAAATGGAGATAAGCAATCTGTCAGATGCAGAATTCAAAACACTGGCCATAAGGATGCTCAAGGAACTTAATGAGGACCTCAACAGCATAAAAAAGATCCAGTCATAAATGAAGGATACACTAATTGAAATAAAGGCCAATTTTCAGTGAAACGACAGTAGAATGGATGAAGCCAAGAAACAAATCAATGATTTGGAATATTAGGAAGCAAAAAACAACCAATCAGAATAAAAAGCAGAAAAAATAATCCAAAATAGTGAAGATAGTATAAGTAGCTTCTGGGACAACTTCAAAAGATCCAACATTTGCATCATAAGTGCCAGAAGGAGAAAAGAGCAAAAAATTGGAAATCTATGCGAAAAAATAATAAAATAAAATTTTCCTAATTTAGTAAAGGAAGTAGACATGCTACTCCAGGGGACACAGAGAGTCCCAAACAAGATGGATGCAAAGAGGCCCACCCCCAAACACATAACTAAAATGCCAAATGTCAAAGATAAAATCTTTAATGCAGCAAGAGAAAAGAAATTAGTTACCTACAGGAGAGTTCCCATAAGACTGTCAGCTGATTTCTCAAAAGAAACTTTTCAGACTAGAAGGGATTGGCAAGAAATATTCAAAGTTATGAAAAGCAGGGACCTTTAGCCAAGATTGCTCTATCCAGCAAAGATATAATTTATAATCAAAGAGCAGATAAAGAGCTTCCAACACAAGAAAAAACTAAAGGAGTTCATCATCACCAAACCATTATCATATGAAATGTTAATGGGACTTATTTAAGAAAAAGAAGATCAAAACCATGAACAATAAATGGCAAAAAAATAAAATAAAATAAAAAACAAAACCTATATGCCTATCAACAATTGAATCTAAAAAACAAATTAAGGAAACAAGAACAGAGACAGAATCATGGATATGGAGAGTGTTTTGATGGTTGCCAGATAAGAGGGGGATGTGGGGGATTGGGTAAAGAGGTGAGGAGATTAAGAAGTATAAATTGGTGGTTACAGAATATCCACAGGGATGTAAAGTATAGTACAGGAAATGGAGTAGCCAAGGAACTTATATGCATGACCCTTGGATGTGAACAATCATGTGGGAATTGCCTGAGGGGGTTGAACAGGGGCTGCGGGAGGGAGACAAAGGGGAAAAAATCAGAACAACTGTAGTAGCATAATCAATAAAATGTTAAAAAATTAAAAATTCAAACTCTGAAAATAATTTTTAAGGCATTTTCACTGCCATTCAAAATAAATTGCTCTATTACTGATGATTCTATGTTTCTTGACTCAGACTAGATGATAGAAAACAAGTGTGGGTGTCTGGTTGCCAAAAGCTTTCTCTTAAAATCTGTTTCCTTCATTTCCCCCTTGTGTAAGAATTTGGTGATGGGGATGAAGATTTATAAACAAGTGGATCTAGAAAATCTAATATCAGTCCAAGAATCATAGATGTTTTGAAATAGTCAGCCTTCTGTCATGTTTTCAGTTTTAAATTCTCAGTCAATGTTTGTAAAGTCATGGCTCATTTAAATGTCCAAATATTGTTCTTTTCATCCAAGCCCAGAAATATTTTTTCTACTTTTTGAAAATTGACAAGGTAAGAATGTTTATTATTTAGAATGCTTCTTGCTGGTAAGAAGGTAAGGCCTTCATGTTTAAAATGGAACAAAGAATCTTGGCTACATAGCTATGTTGACTAGAACAGTGTCATGATACACCAGGGTTGCAGGTTTTATCACACATTAGAGCACATGTAAGAAATAACCAATGAGTGCATCTATAAGTGGAACAAAAGTAAATGTTTCTCACTCTTTCTTTCTGTCTCTAATCTCAATTACAATTTTAAATTTTAAAAATTTAAACTAAAAAAATTTAAATGGAACAAATATTATTCTGGAGAGTTGATGACATAGATCTGTGAATTAGACAATAAAGGAAAATACTATTTTCATTTATCTTTTAAAAAAGAAAAATAGACTAAATTTGCTTTGTCAGATTTTATGGAGATGTAATGAGTGGAAAGCTAGATTTGTTTTCTTAGAGAATAAGGATTAGTTTCTGGTTCTGTGCAATGCCTCGTTCTTTTAAGTGTTTGAAGATTGGGTGCATGGCCTACAGTCTGGGTAGGGCATGGAAAGGTCTGACTCACTGTTGCAAGTGCTTGATCGGTAACTACCCAATGACTCTGTCTTTCAGTGGTGGGAAAAGACACATTTCCATTCCCCTCTAGAAGCTTTGTGAATTAATTAGTCTGATACATCTATAGATGTTACTCTTATTTTATGGAAGAGAAAGTAGGTATAAATCTAGAAACAACCCCCAAACTGGGCTGATGCAGAGTTTCTCTTTATAAAATATCTTCCTTCCTCCATACTCAGACAAAGATAAAAGAAGGGAAACCCAGCTCTAGTTTAAAGAAATGGAATACTGTATGTTCCCCTTTATAAAAAACATAAAATGTTTTGATTTCTTTTTTTCAGGAGAAGTTTGAAATCTACACTAAAGTTCCAGGAACTTTAGTTTTTGGTGTTGATTTTGAACATAATCAAGACCTAACTCCACTGAGAAGAAACTATTCCGGTAAATACAAGGAGGCTCTGCATGGAAGGAATCTCTCTTTGCTCATTCACCCTTAGATCCCTCTCTCTATCACATCAGAATACACAAAGGACTTTGTGGCCAGGAACGTCTGCCATTTCTGCTTTCCTGTTGCCATTTTTAAAAAATTTTCATCTATAAACTATATATCAATTTGACATTACTTTCAATTTCATGATTGCTAATCTTCAAAGACTCAGGTCCTGAAATTGTTTTATTGTTAAAATTTAAAGTCACTTATTCTTCCTTCCTTCCTCCCTCCCTCCCTTCCTTCCTTCCCTCCTTCCTCCCTCCCTCCCTTCCTTCCTTCCCTCCTTCCTCCCTCTCTCCCTCCCTTCCTTCCCTCCCTCCTCCTTCCCTCCCTCCCTCCTTTCCTTCCTTCCCTCCTTCCTCTGTCCCTCCCTTCCTTCCTCCCTTCCTTCCTTCCTTCCCCCACCATTTCATTACTTAGAAAAGGAAGGGTGTAATGGGAGGAAAAGGAGAATCTTGATCTGAGTTTTTCTAATCAGGACTGGCATTGCTGCCAGCAGTAGGAACACCAGTGGTTTGAGGGAAAGAGAAGCTAAAAATGAACTAAAGGGCAAGGTAGCAGATTTGAAAGAGATGGAAAAAATGTGAGCATAATTTTCAGTTCAGTAACTTGTGGCAGAAAAATCTTTGGTCAAGTTATTTATTCTCTAGGTGTTTTTGTTTTCTTATTTGCAAACGAGAGCTATACTTAATTTTCAAGGTCACAATAAATATTAGAAAAATAAAATTTATGTAACACATCAACACATTCCATTATACATCCTTAATACAACTATATGAGGTACATACTGTCATTGTCATTTATACTTTTCAGACAGGAAAACCTTCTATTTACTCCTCACAACCTCATTGTACAACTGAAGATAATGAGGACCTGAGAAGATTTTTACATGTCTGAGGTAGTTTCTACTTCTTGCTTTTCTACTTCCTGGATCTTTTCTTCCTTTGTTGGTTCCAAGTCCTACTCAAAAATTGTCATTCACTATCTCTATTTCTCTGTGGTGTTTCCTTCCATAATTAGTAGCCAATGGCCATTCTAGCTAACATCTCTTTTTTTTCTCAGTAAATATAGAGATTTTTTTTAATTTTTTTATTTTTCATTGACAGTTGACATTCAATATTATATTTGTTTCTGCTGTATAGCATAGTGGTTAGTTTTTTTAATCATGTTTATTCTATGACAGTCATCTCAATTTTTCCCCCTTTGCCCTCCTCAACCCATCCCATCACCCCCCACACAGTCAGTTCCCACACTGTTGTGCATGTCCATGGGTCATTCATACATGTTCTTTGTCTAGTCTCTTTCTCTTCTTTCCAACATTGTCCTCCTTCCCTATCCCCTCTGCTCACTTTCAGTCTGCTCCATGTTTCCGTGCCTGTGGTTTATTTTGTTCATTAATTTATTTTGTTGAATAGATTCCACTTGTAGGTGAGATCATCTGGTATTTGTCTTTCACTGACTGGCTTATTTCACTCAGCATGATATTCTCCAGTTCCATACATGTTGTCACAAAAGGTAGGAGTTCCTTCTCTTTCTTTTAATGCAGATTAATTTTATTTATTTTTTTATATGTCAAAATCCATTATAAAATATTTTTAAAAATCCATTATAAAGCCTTAGCAATTAAAACAACATGACACCAGCACAAATAATCAAATAGATCAATGAAATAAAATGAGCATTCTAGAAACAAATGTATATATCTGTCTAACAATGTAATATATGATTAAATTGATATTTCAGATCAATGGGGGAAATAAGGCTTATTCAACAAATAAGGTGCATGGACCACTATTACTTGAAATAAAACAAATATAGAGCCCTATTTCACATATTACACAAAAAAATAGTCATGTGAGTGAAAAATTAATATGTAAAATCTAAGGAGTTTTAGGAGAAAATACAAAATAATATTTTTCTTACCCTGAGGTAACATATTCAAACTCACAAGCTATATAAAATATTGACAATATGACTATATTAAACATTTAAGACTATACAGTAATATAGGTATTAAAAAAGTTAAAGGACAAGTAATAGAATAAGAAAGTATTTGCAACACATCTAAAAAAAAGGTTCATAGTTTTGGGGGGTTTTTTAGGGGGAAAATCCTACAAACATTTAATCAAAAAATGGGTAAAGAATACCAAAAAGTCATTTAAAGCTTTTTAAAAATAATAGAAATAGGCAAGAAATATACAAAAACAGGTTTAGTTTCAACAAATAATAAAGGAACAATTGAAATAACACATCATTGTCACAATCAGATTCTAAGTATAAAAATGTTGGTAATATCAAGTATTAGTGACTGTGAAAATAACTGGGTATTCATAGACATTTTCTTCATCTCCTTAAAGCAGTCCCTTTAGCATAATTTGCAATGCTGGTTTGGCAGAGGTGTCTTTTTTTTAGCCATCTTCTGTCAGGGAAACTCCTTATTTTGCCTTCCATTTTATTGAGAGCTTTTACTTCTAACTGGGAATATAGCAGTGTTTTTTTCCACAACCTGGTACTCAGTGTTCTTAGCAAGATAGTTTCTAAGTGTACGAAATTCTATGGCCATCAGACAGAACTCTGCCAAGTAGAAATAATCAACAAGCGATTCAGTTGGAAATGAAACAGTTCTTTCAATTTCCATGATTTTATGTTATGTCTGTAGTTGAGCATAGACAGAATTTCAGAATGAGTGAATAAGAGAAACAGAAAGGGAGAAGGGCTTTATAAATAATCTAAAATACAAGCACTAGAAAATTGAATTGAGGAGAAGGGTTTGAAAGCAATGTTATATCATAATTTTTCAGAGGAAAGAAATGTCAAATGTCTTCTACGTCATCATAAAGATTGTTTTATGTCAAAAATGTGTATGCGCTCAGACCACTTCAGTGCCCATCTAAAAATGATGTTGAACATAAGACAATGTGGCATGAATTTTGCCTCCAAGATTGTGAAGATTTCTCCATGTGAAGATTTCTTCTACCAGCTTTAAGGGAAACTACACATAGATCATTCTATCCTAAATTGAAGAACAATATATAAACTAAAATCCTGGATGAACTATGCTCTTCAAGTAAATTCTATCTTATATTTCATGTAAAATTAAGAAAGGTGTAGAAGAATCTCATTAATTCTGCCTAAGTAAAAGCAAGATATTACTGGTAATATAGTATAGCATTAGAAAATTCCTCTTCCATCAAATCTTGCTTAATCTTCTGAGCCTAAAGGATTAGAAGATACCATTGAAGAAACTCTAATGATCCCAGTGTATGCACCTAGAGACTCAAAGTGCAATTATATAATTCCTTTTATAAAACAAATTATTATTATAATTTTAATCCTCACATGAGGATATGTTTATTAATTTGAGAGAGAGAGACATCGACGTGAGAGAGAAACATCAATCAGTTGCCTCCTGATTTTAAATATATATATACAGCTTTCTCCAAACTACTGGACATTTATTTCTTCTGCAGTCCTTAAACTGAGGATACTTAAAAAATCCTCCAGAAGCTACTGACTTCAGAAGTGACTCAAGATGATGTGACATGATTAATTTTCTGATTCTTCAACATCTATTTCTGTCCCTTTAGTCTACTACCACTCTTCTATCACTCCATTTTACCTCATGCAAGAGGTAGTGTTCCAGGATCAAATTTATCAACATTCAGCCAAGGCTGTATTATAAAGAGAAAGAGGCTTCTTTTCTCTTTATAATTAAGAAATAAATATGAAAAAGGGATGTCCTCAGTTACCAAATGGGTAATTTTCCTACTGATATTAAATCCTTTTGTTGCAATGCAGTTGTGGAGATCCTAAATCACATGCCTTGGCGGTATAGAGACAGAACTTCTAGGGACATAGACATTGATAAATGTTGCTCATGCTAAGTGGATCCAGAGAAAGCAAATGAGGAACTGGTAGGCTGACTTTAGTCTGGAAGGAAGGAAGCTTAGAAAGAGATGGTTCTCTGGGTCTTCTCAGTCCTAGACAAGAATTGATCAGGGAAGTTCAAGATGGTGAGGAAAAGAAGAACTCAACTAAACAGACACAAGAGCTAAGCAGATAGGAAAGCTTATAACTGGACAGGGAGCCTGTAGCTTGTCATGGAGGCACCAGGCAGGGTTTTACTGAGGAGGAGTCAGGGTCTGTGATGCAATATCAGTCCTATGGGTAAAGAGCCAGTTTTATGTGTCTGTGTTGTAATTCTCTTACTCTCTTCCACTAACTTGGAAACTTTACTAAAGTTTTGTTAAACTTCACAGACTAATCTTGGATATATAAAGGTCTGGGGGATCAAGGGAAATAAGTCTTGAATTGTCCAGGACTTAATGGGTTGTAAGAGACAGAACAACTCACATTCACCTAAAGTCATTTATAAACTCATCTATATGTTATTTATTTATTCACCTAACAGTTACACAACTAGAAAGTCAAGGAGACAGCTGGCTTACTTCATTGCTAGATCTAAAATGTGGATGGTGTTGCTGGTGCTCTCTCTCTCCATCCCTTGGCTCTACTTCTTTTCCCCAGGATGGCTGCATTGTCCCTCTCCTGCTACAGCCCTTCCCATGGTGGCAGAGAACACCCACTGGCAGCTCTGAGCCCCAGTCACTCACCAGTCTTCATTTGCCCTTGGTAGTAACAACCAAGTATTTGAATCCCAATTCTGGGGGAAAAAAAGAAATGCAATTCCTTCCTATTCTAGATTCTTTAGGCTTCAGATGAGAAGGAAAAGAAAAGAAAAACAGAGCTTCTGAATTTAAGAAGAAAGAACTTAATGAATATAACAACTGCCTTCTTTATGAATGAGACAAAAGTCAATCTATTTCTTCTACAATCTAGGTAAGAAGGCTGCAAATGTTATCAGCTATATTATCACTGAAAACTGCAATATTAATTTCTGAAAATAAAATAAAAAATTATTTTTATTAATTTTAAGGTAATTATAGCCACAAGGGAATATGGTCAAGATCTAAGAGGAGAATGCAAAAACAGCAATTTTTTTTTCAGAAAAAAATTAGTGAGATGGAAATGAGATTCATTTCGTCTTAGAAAGAGGTAAATCTATTTTATATCCACAAAATTCCATTTCTGTCTTCCTCTCAGAAGTCAATCTTTTTTAGCTGCCAGGACCCTCTTCTCTCTGCAAACGGTGATAATAAACAGGCATATGAAATCACTTTATAGAAATAGGATTGTTATTCCTATTGCAGGACCTCCTTCCATTTAAGCATCACAATTTCATGTGGAGGAATTGAGGATTAACATTGTTGGTCTCTCTCTGCTTCCCTCACTCCTTCCTCCCCGGGGGAAGAGGAGAAACTGGGCACAGGAGCTCAGAACTGCTGGGTTGTCTCATCAGACCGCCTAGTCTGGGCTCCACCAGGCTTCTGGAGCCTGCTACTACAAGGGAGACTTGCAGATGCCCACCTTGTCAGGAACTGTTGGGTGTCTCTGTTTAATGCTAGAACATACAATTACAAGCCCTTTTGGCTGCAGATCTAAGATCACATCATCCAGTTTATCCATAACAAAAATGATACTGTGACCTCCATCTGGCTGACTCTTGGTTCTATCTCCCAGTCCTGGTTCAGAATTCAGGTAGCAAAGAGAAGAATGTTAAGTATGGATCCACTAAAATCCCAACATTATTGTTATTATAAACCACAGTAAAATTCATACAATGAAGGTCATGTCTTCTAAAGTTGATTCTCACAGTAGCAAATACATGAACACATACAAATGATGTTTGAAAGCAGTTTCCAACACTGAATTGAAACAGATGCCAAATAGTTTTCCTCTCTGCAGAGCCAAAAGAAAAGAGTAATTCAGGCTAAAATCCAACGTACATTTCCAGTCTCATGTGGGGCCATATAACAGCCCCAATACTATCAGCAACTTTGCCACTAACTTTCTGCTTTGCTAATGCTTATGTCATTATTATTTTTTAATAATTAGCTTACTGTTTGACCAATCTAAAAAAAACCTAAGAAACATTTTTTCTCTTGTTTTATTCTAAATTCCCACTTCAATATAGAAATGTCAATTTTGTGCTTTTAAGGAGAAAAAAGTGTATTTCATTTTACAAATTGCACCACTTTCTCATCCCTTACCTATCTTCTCAATTCCTTGTAATTCAGTTTGCACTGCAATTAAAAAGAAAATGCCAGGTCCTTTAGATTTTTGGGTATGACTTGCTTTGAAGGATCCCTCTGGTCTTTGGTAAAGGAAATACCAGTAGATTACGTGATTGAAATAACATGACCCCAAGAGAACTGGACACTAAGTGTGTTGCTTAGCTGCTGAAGTGAACTTGCTTCAATTATTTATGAAACTATGCAAAATTAAAAAGTCATAATTACACATAAGAGCCACTCCTCTCGTTTGTTTTAGATTACTTTTCTTTGCTTTTCCCAAGTTGTTTAGACTCATTCTACTTCCAAGTCCGTTTAGAATTCTAGGCTGTGGTAATGAAAAAGTCTTTTAATTAGTCACCTCTGTCCCTTGGCCAGTTTTTCAGTGGGGCCACAGACAACTTATCTGTACAATTAACACAGTATCACACACAAGGAAGACCAAAAAACAGACCCTCCCAGGAGTGTCCTTTTTACTATTACTTGTTGATTTTCTCACAAATGTGTGATTGAGGATTTACAAAAGATCTTTGAGAAGTGGATGGTTTTTGTTTGTTTGTTCATGACCTTCAGCATGAAAGAAAGCATTGAAAGAATAGCAGAGTCTGGGTAACTTTCCTTCTTCCCATTGTTATGATTCATAGTGCCTGGGTAAAATGCATACAAGTTTACTTCTAGAAAGAGCTCAGCAGCACAATTAAGTTTGCCAAAGAAAGAAGCTACGATAAGCAAGGTTTCCATCCAGCATTTCACATACTCCCACCCCTTCCTTCACATTAATTCTTTGTTTCTACTTTTTTTTCCCCTTTCTCTGACAAGAGCTTCTGACACCTGAAAAGTGGGAAGCAGCTTAAGTTCACTCTTCTAGTCTTGGGAATTGAAAAGCTGCGGGTAAGTCTGGAGTGTGCTCAGAAATTAATGCTTCCACTTAGCCAGCTGCTTGTAGTTGATGTGTTCTTTATTTCCACTTATTTCATGCTCTTGGCTGGCCATCTCTGTAGTGCCCCTTTTTCTGTTGTGCTTGCTCACATCCTGCACAGCTGAGCACAGCTATAGATTTGTTAGACAGATCCTGTCCATGCTGATGATAATGAAAAGGCGACACCTCCTAAATTCCAAGTCCCAGACCAAGTTCCGAATTTCAGGAGTGTTGACTTTCTTCTGTGGTTTTTTGCTATGTTAAATTGATTTTAGGAAGGGACTTGACTAAAGAGTCATTGTTACTCAAGAATGGTGGTTCTTAAACATTATGTGAATCATTTTGAAAATTTTAGCTATTTGGGACTTGGCTTCTGAGTCGTGACCTGCAAGATGTGTTGTATTTAGAGCATTTCCCTGTCAGCTGGAGTTGTGTGTTCAGCCTGCACAAACCTCCTCCAACGTTTTCAAATAGAAATTTCTGGACAGAAGTAAAGACAGCAAGAAAATGCAGTCTTAACCATCTGATGCTGGCTAGTTTGCCTCCAGCTCTCCTGTCCTGTGAGCGCCCCTGACTCTCCCCTGACTCTCCCACTGCTTGTGATTAATGCACACACACTCACACATGCACACACACTCCTCCCAGGAAACACACTTGTGCCCTTTTCTTTTCTGTCGGTGATAAGAACCATATTTGAAAGGCAAATAGAACAAAGCTAACCTCCCTTACGGCTCACACACAAGATGCTATTTAGAAAAAGGTTGATCCAGTCACCACTGGCTCTGTTAAATAAGGGATCCCTAATGTGGCCCATGATCAAATGCACTTCCTCGTTAAGAGCATGAGCAGAAGGAAAGACAGAGCCTCCTTTGTTTAAAAGAGGCTGTGTGAACTCTGCCACGAGTCCCCAGACACCCCTAAGTCCTCTGTTCTGAACGTGTAATTAATTCGTAAGAAACCAGGTACCACAGCAGCCGTGGTTTGACAGTAGATTCATTCAGCACCAGCCAGATGTGAAAGGCTTTCAAAGGGACCAAAAGGCGTGCCTATGGCCCAGGGAAGCAGGAGATGGCAACCTCTGGTTTGCAGCCTTACCGTCACCCGGTAATGCCATTTCTAATGTATTTCAATTCATTCTTAACAGTCACAGATGTTTTTTTGCAAAACCAAAGGTTATTGATTAACCCAGAATAGGTAGGAGGTCCCTATCTGAGTTCTTCTATTTTTCAGCCTAAAAACCACCCAGTAGGAAATTCTCACATCAATAGTATATTGCTATTCTTATGTTCTTTTTCAAAGATGGATAGAGTTATTTTTAGGGATTAAAAGAAAGAAAATTAAATTGTAGCTTACTTTCAGAGAATTTGCTTTATGAAGAGGAGTGATAAAAATTTCCTCTGGGAAGATTCCATGAAAGTGTTAATAGATTCAGTTTTAGCCAACTGCTATCAGCAATTTGGGAGATGTACAAGGTGCCTTTTTTACATTTTGAAATGACACAAATCTGGGAGAAATATTTAATGCACTAAGCTAATTCAAGATAAAAAATTGTCTTGACATCAGAGTCAATAATACAGAATTCATCAGAAAAACATGAAAACTTTTATTCAGAATTAAAAATTCAATTTTAGAATAATAACAGGATAAAAAAGGCTGAGCTTTCTAAAATTCATATAAGAAAAAATTGGGGGGGTACTTTATCATAAGGTCACTAAGAATTAGCAATATGTTCTGTTCTTTAAAATCTAACATAATTTTGGACTACATTAATAAAAGGTCATTTGTATATTACTCATTTTATATTCTTTCCTAGTCAAAGCATATCTGCAATATTACATTAAACTCTGAACACTGCCTTTTTAAAGAGTGACCTGGCTTGTCCACAGCAAATGGCAAGGAATTTGGAATTCTGGTAGTGTTAAACAAAATGAGCAGACATATTGTCACAGAGTCTCCCAAACTAGATGAGACTATACTGTACAGCATTCATACCTGATGGTCATTTATCTTTGGGTAGAATATGTTTAGTTATAAGAAGCTCATTACTCTTCATTGTTGAGCTATTTCTATTTTTTACTCTGCATTGTTACTGCTCTCTTTAATCCTAGATTATTAGTAACCTATTTCTCTTGAGAAGTCATTATACTAGTATACATGAAAACCTATTATGACTTCTTCAAAGTATTTAAAGAACCTATTTCTTTCCCTCAGGAAAATCAACTTGTGAGAAAAACTTATTGATGCAATAATAAGCAAAGATGTCCATCAAGTATTTAAAATGCCATGATAGGTACAGATTGTAATTCTATAATCAAAGTTTTAAAAACTTTTTCACCAGTTCTTATGTTTTGTCATTTTAGAGGCTGATCTTTAAATATGGTTAGCAAATGTATCTAATTGAGCGACCTTGAATTACTACATCATTGTCCTCAGAGTTGGTCTTCTCTCTAGTCAATTTCATGATTCACGTAAGCTATATCTGATAGTTTGTGAATTAGTTGGTTATTTTTATCTTTAGGAATATTTAAAATATAAATCATGTTCTGACTAGTAAAGGTAATAATATACTGTTAAAATTGGCCCTAAACGTCTCTTTACTCCAAGAAAGACCTACAACAGAAAGGTAAAGATAAACTATTGAAGATAATGGGTTCTCATGTTACACCATGTTCTTAATTATTTAAAGTCTATTAAGAGAGACTGTAAAAGAAACAAAAAGATTTATTCAGGCAGACTGAGATCAAGTCACATAAGAAGACAGGGCAGGAGACAGGAGGTAAGGATTCAGAATTTGAAGCAGTACTAATACCTCTAAGTTTCAATACCAAGCTGCTTACAAAACCTCACACCTCAGCTCTTATCTGTTAAATTTCATCTGCTTCTGACAAAAACAATGACCTGGAATTGAGTTTGGAGTCCTTGGACTCATCTCCCAAAAGGTAATTTTTTGTCCAACACTCTTCCACTTTCTTCACAAAGATTTGGTTTTCTGTTAGGATTCTCTTCAGCCTATCTCTAGCAGTAGCAGAAAATACTTCCTTGGCTTTGAGGAGACTTAGATGTAGAAATTCTCTTTCCTTTAGTTTTTGCTAAATCTTAGTGTCAGGAAGCCAATTTCAGGGTCCCCTGAGGTTCACTTGAGAACAGAAGATGTCCTCAAGTGAGATGTTCCCATACATCAAAAGGGCTCTGGGTGATAAAGAGAAAGAAAGGAAAAGAGAAAAGGAACCACATGAAGACCTCCTACCACCAGGGTGGGAGTGCTGACAGGCAGGAGCTGGGGGGTCGGGGGGGTGTTGTACCCTGTTAACAGGTCCCTCTGTGAAGCCATCATTGGAGGGGGCGGGGCAGGGTGGGGGGGAGGTTGCGGGTGGGGAGGGGTCCCTAAGCAAGGTATGGGAACTAAGAAAGGGAAAAACAGGAAATACACACCAACAATCAAAAGTAGGCTTTTAAATGAAAAACATATCAATAATGTCCAAAGTTCAAAAATAAGGGACATAAAATTCTTAGGAACACATGCTATAGTGAGGTGACTGAGCCATATTCTGGGTTTTCTGCAATGATATCTTTCTCTTGTTCAAAGGGGAGAATAAGGAGAAAATGCATAGAATAAAAAAAATCCATAAATATATAATATTATCTGAAGTATATTTCAAAGCACAGTACAGAATTAATATTCTTGCTACTTACAATGCTGCAGTTAATTAGTCTGGCCTATGTGAAAAAATGAAAAATGAAAGAATAATGAACTGAAGCAGATGCCAAAGGACGCTGGAATGAGAATAAAGACAAGGAAATGAGACAACTAACAGCTGCAGCACAGTAGCCCACAGGCCAATTTCCAGGAGACTTTCACAGGTGATAATTCAGATTTATTCAGCATTTATTCTGTATACAGCTGACCCAAGTATTTTAAAAAGCTATCTAATACACACACTCACATACACACACACACGGAGCTAAAGAACAAAATAAAGCAATTTGTCTCCACTAACGAATGTGCACATGAATAAAAACATTTTGTGGATGAATTTGGTATCAGCAAAAAAGAATTTGGAAATGACATCACCTTTTAAGGTTTTGAATTGCTTTTCAGAGAATCTGATAGTAGAAATCATTCGAGAATTAAAGAGATTGGTCGCTTGAACTCTCTTTCCAATTTCACTCTCAAGAACAGGAGGCCTTTGTTATTTACCCTTGTGTACTCAGCACATACATGGAGAGCATCCTGTGTGACTTCAGATGATATAAACAACCTCTTTGGGTCACCAGCTACTCCTCTGCAAAATGGCACTGAAAATTCTGAGTCACTTTTAAGCATGGCCTTTGTAATCAATTGATTGTTTAAATGGTTATTAGAAAGTTTAAGCTTTAAATACACATTAAATAACAATTATTAAACAATCTTATTTTTAGATTCTTTTTTCCATTTATATCTCACAAGTTTAAAGAAAAGTGACAGAAAAGTTTTTCCCATATTGGAAGTACTAGAGTAACTAGAGGAAATGAGTCATCAAGATAATTTATGATCTTTCCCATAACGTGCAATGCATGAACATAATAATCCTTTGTTATCCAGTCCACTTGGTGACTGAGCTCCAGGGCCTTGATGGAACATAATTAAAATAAGATTTCTATACATTCAAGTCTTTGCTTCTTATCCCCAAATGGTTTTACCTTCTTACAATATGTCCATTTAATAATTTTTTTACTTGTCTATTATATGATTACATCAAGCTAGTCTCAGTAAGAAATTATTTTTTAAATAAATAAAATGAAGTTCCTGGTTTCTAGGAGCTTATAATTTATAGGAGAGAAAAAGGAGCTCCAAAGAACTAGAATACTTAGTAAAGTATGCTAAGACTCACAGGACAGAGTCAAAGTACAGAAGAGAGAAAGAGAATTTGCATTCAAACCAGAGGTTTTTTAATTCCGTTTCTTTCTTTTGTTTTTAAGCATCTGGATCAATGTGGGAAAACTTATAATTAGATGTGGTTTTTAAAACTCTGATTATTTTTGAGACTCTTTTGATAGGGAAGCCAAAAGGATGTTTGTTCTTCAGCTCATTTCAAGGGGGGAAGATGATCAACACAATTTAAGAAATCTAAGAGGTGGGTGGAGTGTTTATTTCTAAAAATAGTTTTGTATTTTCTATATATTTGTCAAATTTCACTTTCTAAATGCATTTCTAGGGACATCATATATTACTTTAAATATACCCCTGCTCCTGAAATGTGACTTAGCCTGATTGGGTATCGAGGGGTGTCCTCCAGGCCCAGAGCTAGGATCACCTTTCATATCCCGTCTTCTTGTAAACACCCATCATAAAACACTTATCTTAACACCTAGGAAAATTGGGCAAGGCCTGGCCTTTTTCTGCCACATTATTTATCACACAGATGTAGTCCATTGACAATTCCAGATACCACGCATGGGAAAAGGAATTTTTAAAGTAACACATCAACCTCCACCGTGAGCAGCAGGAAACTCGATCCTGTGTGGGAATACTTGCTGAGTCAATCTGTGGCCGTCTGACTCACTCCATGAACACTTATTGGACATTGTTCTGTCCTGGCTATGCTAACTCATGGAAACATTAGACCATCTATTTACCTGCACATGTACACATGCACTTGTGCACCACACATAGTTCTATGTGACACGAGGTCAGCTCCCAATTGCTTATTAGAACTCTAAATTAAATGCATTTTTGGGAAGGTTGGGTGTTTACCACATTTATGTAAATCTATAAAGGTTTAAAATATTTTCTTCCATTTCTACACAATGGGTCCCAGTTTTTAGTTTAGAAAATATGGTCACCAAGTATATACAATGATGCTACTGACCCACCGTCAGTATGGCCCATACTTTTTGCGATTTCCTAGTGATAATCTATCCAACTTACTCATCTGGGAATAATAAATGAATTTGTAAGATGCCTGGCTAGATCTTGGAATATTTGTCTACTGCAATGAGTTGGATCTAAGTTATGGCCTCTACAGGGAATAATTAGGGTCAAAGAGAAAAGATGAGACACTGGAAAGTTGGGAAATAGCATGATGCACATAAATCCCAGATAGTCTAAAGGAAATCTGGGCAATCACAATACTATACCCCATTTCTCTATATCGCACATGTTTATCATCTCTTTTCTATAAAAGCTTCTCCAAAACCTGATTCTTTCAAGACACGCAATTTGTGCTCTCGTGCTGTTTCCTCATTTGGCACTTCTATTTAGAAAGATTACTACAACACTTGGGACTGATTTTTAACTTGTAGAGAGATAGAAAAAGAATTGTTAATTAACCAGGATATTTAATAAACATAAAAACACCTATACCTGATCATTCATGTCTTAAATCTAATGATATATTTGTCAATTTAACAAATAATCAATAATTATTTCCTTAGTTACAGGGTGAAGTAGGTAGAGAAAGAGGAATTAATTTTTTTTGAATAGTCTACTATGAGTTGTGAATTTTACCTATAGTATCTTACTTACACTCATTACATGCTATGCTTAGTCCTATTTTACTAATGAGAAGGAAATGGAGGTTCAAAAACATTTACTAGCCTGAGGTCACAGACAATACCAGGCCATTCTAATCGTTTGAAGATGAATGCGCAAGGCATGAAAAGTAGTTGCACTGAAGAGCTGGCTGATCAATTAACAGTTCCAACATGCAGCGCACAGCAGCCTCTGCAGCCGTGTGCCGGGGAAAATGAAATTCAGCAGAGGGAGAGCACCGCAGCTCCTTCTAATGGGGCAGAAACATAAAAGTGGAGGTGAAGCAATAACACATATGAACATTCATTTGCAATTATTTCTCTTCTCTTTTAACTTAATGTAGAGCCTTGGGTCATATGATAAAATAGCAGTTTGGGCACTTCAAGGCATTATAATGTCCCCTCTTTTCATAGGTAAGAGAGAATAACTCTTCCCAAAGCATACATTGCTGTAAGTATTTACAGTCAGCCTCCGGCGCTAACCAGTCAGTATTTTTTGGCCTCTTAAGTGACCTTTAAACAGCTTCTTTCACAACCTGATGTTTGTAGTTTGCTAAGTCTTCCACATTTCTTTTCCTGATGAACTGCTTTCCTTTTCCTTATCTCATCAGTTCCCCCTTATTAATGACAGGTACTAAATTTACCAGTTGGCAATCTTCTTAAAGGCAACATGTAAATCAGGTCCTTGGAATTGAAATGAATTTCCGAAATGATTGTTTATCCAGATGAGTCCAAAAAGTTCAGTTAATAATGATCTCTTCGAGCTGTGGAACTGAAATATCATTCAACAGACACACACATGAAGTAGGATAAGCGGAAGTGCAGGATGCCACATATGGTAACATACTGCAGGGCCAGGTAACCACTCAAACAGTGAACAGGAATAAGCAGGTAGCAGTAGTGACAAAGAAAGGACAGATCACAGGCAAAGGGCACATAGTGTGAAAGGTGAGGCAGGAGATACTGAAGACACTTAAAAAGTCGAGCAAACTGGAATTCACGTGAAAATAGGGTTGGTGACAAGGCCAAGCTGGGTGGACAGACAGAGGCTGGGGCTCACGAGGTGCAGGGACCAAGTGAAAGAGTTTAATATTTGTCCCAGGGAAAAGGGGAGAGTTAAAGCAAGTCAATAACATGGCCATATATTCTTTTTAAGACAAGCTTGTTAAATTTGAGAGCGCATAAAAATCACCTAGGCAGCTTTTTAAAGTATAGTTTCTTAGCTCTTACTTATAGAGAGTATGAATAGTAGCTGTGGAGAGGGGCTTGAGAATTTGCATTTCTACTAAGCTCCTAGGTGATGCTGATGCTGCGGGTGCAGGGAGTAGCACCCTTGGAGTAGCACTGCTTTATAACATTCACTCCAGCACTCTGCAAAATAATGTTGAAAAGAGGTGAGGCTGAGAACAAAGAGCAGTCAGGAAATTCAATTTGTCATTCATTTATTTATTCATTTATTCATTTATTCATTCGTTCATTCATTTAACAAATGTTTACATTGAAACAGTATATATCAAATGCCATTGTAAACACAGGTCACGTAGAAATAAAACAAAAGCTCTTTTCTCATAGAGCTTACATTCTAATCAAGAAAACAGACCAAAAATCTAATAAATAAATAAACTCCACAGGTTGGTGGCATTATAAGGAAAGCGAAAACAAGATAAAGGTAAATGAGAATGGTGGTGGGGGTGGGTGATGTTATTTTAAGTAGCTTTCCCTGAAAACGTAGTATTTGAGTGGAGGTCTGAGCACATATCTGTTGTCTCTGAGGCAGGGTAACAAACTTGGAGTTAATTAGTACAAATATTCTAGGTCTCTTCTTGTGTGACCCAGTATTTCTTCCTTAGGGTTTTACTTGTTTATGTCAGATAAACTTTTTCCTGGTGACTCAGTTCATGTAATAAGTCCTAAAGTCTAGCTCTTCTGGCACTTTACCTCTCTTTCCCATTTTTGTTCATTAATATTTTATAGGTAGGTCCAGGAAGGAGAATCAGGAATAGTTTTCTGTCTTTCTAATTAAGAATGAGAGTTTACTTTAGCCATTTGAGGCTGGGGTTGGTGAGGGGAGCCAGCAGAGAGAGGAGCCGATGAGCAACCTCATTAGAAAACCTTTCCAAGTGTACACTTAGCTCTCTGGTGAGTGGTGGACAGGGGAAAGGATTTGAGGACCATCATTAGGACTTTTAAATGGAGAATATATTGCAAATATAATGCTCACTTTTCTAAAATTTGGGGGTAAATTGGGGATATTTATCTTTAAATTTTATCTACACCCTGGTTTATATTAACAATTTAAAAATCCTTTTTACTCACAAAATGTTTTACAGAACCTGACTCTCAGCAGTTAGAATGAGCTATCTTACATTTTTGTTGAAATTTTTCTTTCATCTGTATCAATGTAATAGATAAAAGTAAGAGATACAGTTTCTGGGAATTTTGAAGTCATAAAATTGTTCAGAAAGAAATAAAATTTGAGGAAAAGCAGAAGTATTTTCAGAGTGGTCCATGGCCATCTTTAGATATCTAAAATTAGTTTGTTAGTTTCTGATCAGGTAGTTCCTTCTTGATTTAAGCAATTTTCCTTCACAAAGTGGCCTTAAGGTCAAGCAATCTTTTGAGTCAAATTGGCATTTAATGATCTAAAAGTTTCTGGGTTATCTGCGTACCAACAAGCTAGCTTAAGGCTTTAATCATGTTGAAAACCCACTGTCCTAAGTCTGCCAAGGTACCCTGGCTAGACTTAGAGTGAGAAGATTCTCCTCGATAGATCAAATTTCAATTTTAATGGAACCCAGAATAAAAATAAGTATAAAGTGTAAAGTGATAAATAGTTGATAAAGTATAAAAATATGCTTAATCCCTTTATAATAAAAAATGAAAATTAAAACCATGCCAGGACACTATTGTTTGACTATTAGATAGGCAAAAATTAAAAATATTCCTAATAAACAATGTTTTGAAACATTGTTATTTATGGGGAAATAGACATCCTCACACACTGTCAGTTGGGCATAAATTGTTGCTGTACCAGACCTTATCCAGGCATTAGCACATCCTGGCTTACAATTAAAGGAAGAGAGAACATGACCTGATACTTTCAAGACCAGACTTTCCATTAGAGGACGTCACGGACATCGGAGCTAAGGGACATGGAATCTGGCTGGGAAGTCAGGTGTGCAGCACTAACGAACTGTGTCCCTGTGACAAAGCGGGGAATGGATTCTGATGGATCATTAGCAGACACCCCCCTATCATTCAATGAATATCTAAAGCAAAGACTAAACGCAGACACTTAGCATTTTTACAGATAATTTTCTGATTTATTAGAATAAACTCTCTCAAGAATGAGGATTAAGTGTTTGTGCGGAAACTTGATAAAGAGGGATAGTTATCTGCCATAAAATTACCCAAGCCCTTTAGCATGATACCACTCCAAAGGCTTGTGTTTCTTGGTAACTCTTAGTTTACAGTGTACTTTTGTGATTTACTTGAGTTTCTCTATTGACATTTGGGGCTGGATAATTCTTTGTTGTAGAAGTTGTCTTGTGCATTGCAGAATGTTTAGCAGCATCCCTAACCTCTATCTACTAGATACCAGTAATGCCTCCTCACCCCAAGTCTCCCTTGTAGCAGCCCGAAATGTCTCCAGACATTGCCAAGTGCGTTGGGGGCGGGGTGTGTGAGGGGCGGGGACACGCAAAATTGTTACCAGTTGAAAACGACTGGTTCAGCTAGTATCAAAACTCCAGAAAATGTGGCAATTTCGATAAAACATACTTTTCCATTAACCTGTTTCTATGAATACATAGTTAACCCTCTAATTACTTAACACAACAGCAACAGTCGTATTGTGAAAGTGATTTCGGTTATAGCATCGATAGTCTCTTTCATTACTTTGTATTAGATTGTGCTTCTTCAGATGTTTTTAGTCATGATTTATGAATCATGATTTACTCAAGATTTAGATTTTTAGGTTAAGTAAAAAGTAATTTTCAGTGGTGGCAAAAAGCAAGATGTTTATGTAAGAATATAAATTATGTAGGATTTTTAGGTTGTAAAGAATCAGTAACAGCTGTTTTAGAAGAAAATTTGACTGCATATTAATTGGACTCATTAAATGGATTTCTACCTCAAGTGTGGAATTTGCCTAATCCTGTTCAAATTATTATTCATCTTTACAAGATAAAAAACTTGCTTAAGAAAGATTAAAATTTATTTTCTACTTAACCTTTTTATTTACTTTTAGATAAGCAAAAATTTAAAATATTCCTAATAAACAATGTTGGGAAACATTGTTATTTATAGGGAAATAGACATTCTCATACATTTATTTTCTACTTAATCTTTCTGCCCTTGGATTTACACAAATTTTTGATTGTCAAAGCACTAAGCTAGGTAACGTGGAGACTGTCTGGTGCCTTCTTTCAGGGGCTAGGAATGAGGGGAGTGGGAAGGTAGTAGGAAGCCTGCATGTTGAGATTGTGCTCCTCCTCTCCCAACTCTTCCCAAGGAATTTAAGGAAAAAGGAATCACTACCTAGTATTGAATAGCATCCCCTGTGACTTCATCCTTTAGGATTTGCACGACCACCTCATAAGGAAAACTTCCATACCCATAGTTTTTGTGCCTGGTTAGTCCATTTTACATCTTCTGAAAAACCAAGGTCATCATCCTACCCCTGACAGATTCCTTTATTTCAAATATGTCTCTCTCATCCAAGTTTCTCAGTTTTGCTCAGTATACATACCTTACTTAATTTTCCCTATATGTTTCTCCTCTTGGTTTCCCCTAAACCCTCTCCTCCTACAAGGTCTTTCATGAACCCGTCTATGACCACCCCACCCTGACAAAGATTCTCTCCCTGATCTTGGGCTTCCATCTCCATCCTCGTATACTTAGTGTTAGCAAGCATCTTGCTAAGTCAGTTGAGCCAAAATCTCTCATTATAATATCTGATCACCCTCCATATCTAACTGAATTCCTCATCCCCCACCATCCCCTAAGTAATATCTGATCACCCTGGCCTGCCTTCAGCAAGAATCTTGTTAGGTCAGTTTAACTGGAAAAAAAAAAGAAGTTACCCTACCCTTTTAGTAATTTCCATCTGTCACAACCCCTCACTCTGCTCCTTGGCTATAAATCCCCACTTTCCTTGTTGTATTTGGAATTGAGCCTGATCTCTCTCTCCCTTACTTCAGAACCCCATCGCAGTTGTCTTTATACTTATGGCAATAGTCCCAAATAAAGTCTGCCTTACCATGTTAACAAGTGTCATGAATGACTTGTTCTTCACTACTCGCATTGGCCTTGCCTTCCTCTTGTCTCTCAGTACATGTACAGCTCATTTCAGCCATGATAAGCTATTTGTGGTGTTATTGCTGTGCCTAGGGTCTGCATCACATTGTTTCATGTCCAGTATGGTGCCTCAAACACTAAAAGTGTTAAATAAATAGCTGTTTATTCTTTCAGGGATAAACATAACTCTCAATTTTCCACAAGACTGGGTGACATGGTGACTGAAAACCCCTGAAAAAAACCTACAAGGAGATTTGTCAGTGTCTTGTAGAAACAGGAGAATATTACCTTGTCGCAGGTCAGATTCCCTGGGAAGCAGATTCTAGGGGGGTTATCAGGCAATACTCCTGGGGTCAATAACTATAGAAGAAGAAGCAAGACTGGGAAGAGACATAAACTGGGTTGCAGTTACAGCAAGGCCTGGGCAGACCCCGTAGGGGACACTGAAGCCAGGATAGCCCTTCAGAGACTTCCGAAATCCGAGCAAGGAACAAGAACTTTATACCTCCTCTCACCCCGTTGACCAGTTTTTAGATGTGGGCTGCTCCTAGAAGGGGCAGCTTTCTTCAGCGGAAATTATTCCCAGAGAAGGCAGACAACTGAGATCTATCTGCCGGCAGCATTCCCTGAAACTGGGGGACTATGTCCTTCTATCCTGAAAGAGGATCCAGGAGGCAGAGCGCAGTGTCCCAAACAGATGTCTGCAAAGACTTAAGGATATTGAGGCTGGAAAGACCTAGTGTAGCCTGTACAGACAAAGTTCATTCCTGTGTCAATAACCTGCTTTTGACTCTTCAGTAGGTCCTCTCTTGCCCATGTACTAAACTCCTGTCCCTGGCATCCCAGCTCCACCATGAGCTTTTTCTTTCTTTTGGTTCCTCACAACCACCAAATATCAGAATTGCTTCTCCTTAGCTCATGTTTTTTCCTCTGCATGGAATACCTTTTGACAGCCTAAGCAATGTCCATCCTGGAAAGCCACCGTTCTCATCTTGTCCTTCACTGACTCCTCACCCCGGCCTTGGTACCCGTTCCTTTCATGGCACGCACAGATTGATCCATCTGCTGTGTATGGCAGTATGTCTGGGAGATGTGTATATCTTCCCTTGCCCATGAGATATTAAACTCCTTGAGGGCAGAAACTATATTTATAACACTTAGCATGGGTCCTGATACATAATAGTCATCCAAAATATATTTACTTCTCAAACTCTGGCTCAGGTCAGCTGTGTAGGAGGAAAAAAATCTTTGTTTCTTAAAAATGCTCATGAATGGGCTTCATTTAGCTCTCCTTACACATGGGTGCACTGCTTCAATGGGAACTCATAGCTCTAGGCTCAGTAGACAAAAGAAAAAAGAGGAAAAACAAAGGATGAAGTCCCTGCTCAGATGTCCTCCTTACTCGCCTCGTACTGCAGAACAGGAAATAACAACTTCCTGCCAATTCAAATGACATTATTTTTGTGGAAGCTTATCCACAGGCATGCAGAAAGACATGAGCACAAAATGAGTTGATCGTATATAGCGTGAATTGGTTAAAACTGAGTTCAAGTATATCAGAACTATTTGAAGAGTCAACAAAATTTCCAAAATCATCATTTCCTGAAAGTTGTCTGGTAAAATTGGCTTATCACCTCACTTTTAATGCACATATGTGATTTCCTGCTTACAGCATTTCCCAAAGGGATGAGAAAAAAATATTTTACAACAAGGGAAGTTTTATAAGAAGGATTATCTATACATTCTGAATAAGAAGACTTCTCCCTCCAAGCACACCTGCAGCTCCTAATAACTGACTTATGCAACTGTTCTTTCTACTTGGATCAAAATTGACAATAAATGTTGTATATGTCTCAGAACGTGAATTTTTAAATTTTGCATTTACTGGTTCTTGAAACTTGTTCCCTCTAATTTACCAGCGTGGAGCAGTGGGTTTTCAGGGAGCAATTAGGGATAAGATAGCCAAAGAAACACAAAGTCAGTTGAAAAAAGAAATCTGTGTGTCTGGCTCTCTCTATGAATTATGACTATTCAAGGGGGAAAAAAATCTGAACCTTTGCCAAAAGCCTGGCGCGTAAAGGGACAGCTGGAGTTTTCTGCTAGGGGTTACAATGCATTACTTGTTCCATAAGGGAGGAAGGGGATCACTTACCACAGCGACTCACACATCGCATGAGACGCTGGCACATCTCTACCTAGTGAGGCATTTTCTTCAAAGGAAAAGAACTAGAGATTTCAGGAAGGTCATTGAAGATCTTTGGGTACAGACATGCTGACCTTCCTGGTAGAGATTTGTAGCCTTTGTGGAATGTGGACTCTAAAGATGCCTTCATTGTCTATAACTTTTATACAGGATGTATTGTTTGAACTGCCAACCCTAATTCCAATTCGCTTGGAGACTCAGGAAGTTCTAACCAAATGAAATAAAACCTCATTGTGTGTGTGTGTGTATGTGTTTGGTTGAGATGCAAATAACATTTTGAACAAGAATGTGAACAAACATAAATGTGGCACAAAGTGGGATCTTTCAATAGGACTCTAAAATTTAAATGTTTTAAACAGTAAAGTACAAATGAGTGAAGAAAAATGGGGGTAGAATGATACTCACATTTAAAGATCTATAGTAGGAAACAGAGACTTTGTCACTGCTGTGTTATGCCCCTGAATCTGTGATCACATAGGTCTGTCTGGTCACTTACCAGCCCTGAATACAGCATTACCCAGTGTGGCGTAAATTCAGAGGGGCAGCCCTCTCCACCAAGGTCAACACATACACATGGGGAGAGTAACATCTTTTCCTAAGTCTAGACTTAAGCAAACAAACACAATTTTAAAAGGCTATTTAGGCAAATCATGTTCAATGAGCTATGATATGCATTTGGGGTTACTTTCCTAGGGTTCCAAAATTAGTGAAAGAGTCAGACTCCGTCTTACTGGATGAGCATATCAGGATATATTAATTTAAAAATTTATCACACATTTGATTTGCTTTGGTCTCATGTTAAAATAGATACTCAAAATCCTTTATAAAGGATTTCTCTCTATAAAGAGAAAAAAATAGAACTTGGTGCACTTAAACCAACTTTGAAGCATTTGTTTGGGGGAGTTTCTCAAACAAAGGGGACTAGGTCCCAGGATTCACACTAAGAACATTCTGGAAATTATCTAGCTGGAGATTCCACTTGTTTTATTTAATGGTGGAACATATACCAGCACTTGTGTCTTCTTGGACCATGGCTTCAGTTATGGAGCTATTCTCAAGGCTCAGGGGTTTTTCAAATTTAAGGGCAACTCTGAACCATAGCAACAGAGAGCAGGCCCATCACTTGCTATCAGAGAGCCCCTTATATATATATTTATACCTCTGGCATTTGCCGTGTGGCTTCAACAGAAAGAAGAAACTATAGTTCATGTGGACAGCTGCCTGAAAGATTCTCTATCATTTAAAATGTCTGTAGGAAGGTATATTAAATAAAAAGAATTTTTTCTCACCAAGGTTTTATAAAATTGCTTAATGCTCATATTGATGATAAAAGACCTGAAACAAAATAAGAAAAGCTCATGTCATATTTTATACTGTCTGCTCAGATTACATATTGTTTCAGGAAGCAGATCATTACCATTTCTATTATAGAGATCCCTTTCTACTTCATCTCCCAGTTTGCTTTCTTTATCACCTCACTGACTAAAAGAGTCTGTTTAGTATTTTTGTCATTGAGCTTTCATCTTTGTTCAAATTCTACTCTATAATATCTTATATGAGAGTGCATATTTCTTAGAATGGATAATGTCTATAATCTTTTTAAATATCATACAAAGAAAAAAATGGCAGCCCTTAGTAGTTGATTGAAGAATTATAATATGAGATCACAGTTCTCTTTATCATTTTAATTTTTCAAAATTGTGGAAGGATATGCTTAACATAAATATACTGTATATAGCTCAATATTGTTAAGTACCTTTCATATTATGCAGCCAATCTCCAGGACTTCTCCTCTTGAAAAACTCTGTACCCATTAAACAACTCCCCATTCCCTTCTTCATCCAGCCCTTGACAAGCACCATTCTACTCTCTGTTTCTATAAATCTGACTACAAAAATACCCCATATTAGTGGAATCCTACAATATTTGTCTTTTTGTGACTGGCTTATTTCACATAACATAATGTCTTCAAAATTCATCCATGTTGTAGGCTGTATTAGCATTTCCTTCCTTTTTAAGGTTGAATAATATTCCATTGTACAGATACACTACATTTTGTTTATTCACTCATCTGCCAATGGACACTTGAGTTGCTTCTATCTTCTGGTTATTGTAAATAATGTTTCTATAAACATAAGGGTACAAATATCTGTTTGGGCCCAACTCTTAATATTTTTAGATATATACCAAGAAATAGAATTGGTGTATCACCTAGTAATTCTATTTTCAATTTTTTGAGGAATCACCATACTGTTTTCACAAGAACTTTATCATTTTATGCTCCCACGAACAGTATACAAAAGTTCCAATTTTTTCATAAACAACTTATTTTTTTCTTTTTCTGATAGTAGCCATCCAGATGAGTGTGAGGTGATTTTAATTTGCATTTCTCTAATGATTAATGATGTTGAATATCTTCTCATATGTTGACTATTTGCACATCCTCTTTAGAGAAATGTTTATGCAAGTCCTTTGCTTATTTTTTAATCAGTTTATTTGTTTTGTTGTTGTTGTCAAATTGTGGGAGCTCTTTATATGTCCTGGATACTTATACCTTATCAGACATATAATTTACAGATTTTTCTCCAACTCTGTAGGTTGTCTTTTCATTCTGTTGCTTGTGTATTTTGATGCATGGACATTTTTTATTTTGATGTAATACAATTTGTTTACATTTACATTTGTTGCTTGCAATCAATCTGTTGAGATTTGTTCATTGTATAGAAATTAATCAAAAATCTACAACTGTAGTTGAATTTAATGCTGTCCTCATTTGGCAGTAGTTTCTAGCTGTTTTTCAAGTGTTTAATCTTGACGGACAAAATGATGACTCCATCCTTGTAAAGGGCTGAATTGATGAAAATATAGAGATTGGATTATATTCAGAGAGCAACATATTTTGTCCAGCCAAATTTATGCTGCTCATTTTTTCCCCAGTGAAATACTAAAGGGATTTTTTTATTACCGTATACTTTAGCTCTCCTAAGCTTAGTAAAAAGGAGATATTATACTTTTAACATAAAATCAGAAATCTATGCATTTGAATCCAACACAGAAAAGCAAGAGATATTGTTCCTCTCAACAACTACAATTAACACAACCTGCCTTTCTCAAAAAACCAAATCTTTTGATCTACACTGAGCCTAAACAGGAGTTTCTTTGTATAGTCATAGGAGTCCTCGATGCTGAGAAGTTAACCCTGGGGGATAAAAATATTAAAGAAGATCTCTGTGTTGAGTTACTGAAAACATTTGTGCAAGTTACCTCATTTTTGTGAATATACTACTGTAAGATTGTAGTTTCCTGTGGAAAATGTGATTGCAAAATATCAATAGAGCTTATATGCACTTACAGGAGAAGGGAGAAAAGAATAACAAGAAAACACAAACATTTGTTATTCTTTTCAAATCTTAAAATCTTCTTTTGTTTTTCTCCATCCATTTTATTGAGACAGGTTGAAATAATAGATCTACAACGTGAAGCATTTCTTTCTATGCAAACCTGTATTAAAGCAGTCAAAAGTATTTTACTTTCTTTTTTCCATGACAATCTTACAGCTATTGAAGTGGATAAAGTTCAGGGTCCCACAAGTATCTTCATTATTCTCTGTCTTTCATAGCAGATGAGTGTTTACAAGTCAATCCTGAATTGATCTTTGCAGAACATTCAAGATCTCTAGGTTACTCAGACTTGCTGCCATTTACCACTTTTGACTCTGAACTGAGAGAGAATACACTCCTGCTGGTTATGGTAACTTTTTGTTCCCATGTATATGAGATTCACAAAGACCTGGGTAATGTCATGATGACCATATGTCACTTTCTCAGGATGAGAACCTGGTTGGATGAGCACCTGGTATAGCTTATCCTGTGAATATCTGACTATCTATGGAAAGACAAATTATGTTTATTACATTCAAATAAATATTTATTTTCCCTTTTTCTGTAACCCTAATATTAATATTGGTTTTATATTTTGTATTGGAAGAATACATGTTTTGGTGAGGAAACAGAAATAAAATAGAAGGAAGAAATATAAATTTAAAAAGTGATGGACAGTTAAAAAGAAAGAAGGAATGATTAAGAAGGTAGTGTAGGGAAGAGACAAAACTCAAGTAGAATAAAAGCTGTTATTTTCCTACAGTTTTGGAATTTATACGGTAATTATTATTCAAATGACCTCACACATTAGGATAGTAAAATGAGAAGAGTTGATTAACTGGGAGTTCAAGCTGAAGGAGTCTTTGAAAAAACTTTATTTAATTTAGCCCCACAAATTGAAAAGAAAATAAAAGCACACTGTGAAATGGTTTCCCCAGTTTCTCCCTGGCAGTTAATAGCAGAACTGGAATTAGAAATAATGACCAAGTTAGGACTATTAAGTGACAAATAGAGGGTAATCAAAATTCTGAAATTAAGCCAACTCAAAATTTAATAAAGACCACTCCCCATACATTATACTTCCTAAACCATATCATTGCAGTCTACGCCAGTCACGCCCTCGGTGCTGTGCAACACAGTGGAGCTGCTTCAGAGGCCCTAGGAAAGGAGGCAGGAAACAGGGCTGAGCTCTGCCAGTGGCAAAGCTCTTCGCCTTTCTGAGTTTCAATTTCCTCATCTGTAAAAGATGAGTTGAACCAATGACTCCTCAAGTCTTTTCTAGGTCCAAAAATAAATCTCTAGGAATATGTCCTCATTCAAGTTCACATACAACTCCCCACATAATCAGCCCTGGAGAAATTTTCCTAAAGCAATATTTGCCCAGCACACCTCATCAGCATGCACCCTGCCATGCAGTCAGCCTGGATGGCTGGTTTCTCTACTCACCTTGAAGCAAAGCATTTTTACCACCCAAGTACATATTCCTGATCCTGCCAAGCAACATTGTTTAAATTGCTCAAAGGGGAAGGTTTTGGGGTTTTTTGTTTGTTTGTTTATTTTTACTTCTTTTTGTTTTCCTTTTAAATTCTCAACAAAGAATAAAGCAAAGGGCACTGGAAGACCACATATCTCACAGCTCCTGTGTTGGGCTCTGAACATCATCCAAGAGAACACAGGTCTCTCTTCTTCAGCCCCAAAAATCTTAAAAGCAAATCTTAAATTTGTACAGTGTGAAGTTAACTCCAATAGACTATGGAAAGAACCTCAGAAATAAACTTGCTTTATTAAAGAACAAAAAATGAAAACATATTAAGATTTTCATAAACAGTAGAAAATGCTTTATAGATGATTGGATGAATAGATTGCCATGAGAGCTGATGTACTTGTAACTAAGTATGGTGAGCATATATCCAATGTAGCCTGGGATAAGCCTGATTTCTCCTCTTATCCCGATGTCACCATTAAGAGTGCCTCCTTTCATTCTAAAAGTGTCCCTATTAGGATATTAAATAGCATGGTCACCACTCAGATAGCCACACTAATGAAAGGAAGTCTTTCCCATCCCAGGAGTGGAAGGGACAGCTCTCCCCAAGACTCCCTTTCAAGATACACACCATGAAATTCAAATTCAAGAACACTGGCTACCTGTATGTCCATTACAACCAAGTTTATTGTCCACCTCAATTACCTATCTGCCTAATCATGGGAAAGCTATTTGATCGTACTTCAAGCTAACCTCAACCTTATCTTGGCCCATAAGAGATCAGATTCTTAATGGCAGCATCTTCTGAGCCACATGTCATGACATCAGGAAGAGAGACCTTCTTTGTTGAGAAATATTGGCTTTCCATAGCTTAAGAATAACTTAGCCCATATTCTCTCTTTTGGGGGAGAAAACCAGGCTCCTCAATGGCAAGAAATGGGGAGGATGTGTTAATGATTAACATGCAGCATATGCTAACATTAATACTTATAAGAAGGGACAGTTTTGTACTAGACAACAAAAAAATTAAAGAGCTGACTTCTGTTCAAGGGAAGTGGACTGTCGATACACTGTGTGTTTTTATAAACAGGAGGCAAAACAAGTTTTCAGATTTTTTTATGGGTCATGTGATTGGAGAGTAGGATGGTTGTTGCTATCTATACAAGACAGGGCTTACAGCATCATCAGTCATATATAAAGTCAGATCATCACATCTTGGGCTTTTCCAGGAAGTGCTGAACATCCGTATCACAGAGAAACACATGCTGGTGAATGGGCAGCTATTGTTCCCTGTGAACCCAGACATACCCCGGGGAGTCAAACAGAAAGGGGATAGACCATCCACAGGAGGCATGTTTATTCTGCAGATACCCCCCCTTTTGTTAAGATGGCTGGTTTTATTTTTAATTTGTTGAAGGATATGGTAAATAAACTGTAAAGATTCATTTTTGTTTTATAACAAATAGAGTTTCTCTAAACAGGCAGATGTCTCAGCATTAGACAATAATTATCCATATGAAGTATGTCCTAGGAGAACAGCAAGAAGGATATGTAGGTGATGCGTGATTATGTGCATAAGAGAAAAAAAATTTTTATTTTTTTATGCAGAAAATGTTGATTATAAATTTTAAATAACCATATCTTACTCTAGGAGAATTTTTTAATTAAAAGATTAATACAGTGTTTTAAGACCTTTCAAAGGAACTAAATCATAGTAAAAATTATTCATAGTTGTTTATTCATAGGGGAACACATATTTATGCTCTTATAATGGCATTTATATTTAAGTAGAAGATAAAAAAAGTTATTTATTGTATTTTAGTAAACTTAGACTTAGTTTTCTGGAAACAACACCATTCCCATATTTAGTTTGCTCATCCTATAGAAATCTTTTTTTTTCTTTTCAGGAAATTTTTCATCAGCTATATCCCCAAATCCATGTCTCCTTATAATGTTCCTTTGTGACTTTTATGTAAAGCTTTCCTTCCTAATCCTGGGAGCCATTTCAGCTAACTTCTGAACACTTTTAAAGATCTCAGAAAGAACTGGATTGAACTAAATAGTATTCTTTTTCAATTTATGGTAGGTTCTCTTTCCACAGTAGTTATTTGTCCCAAGGTCCCTGGAAATTCCCTAAGATATACAACGAAGAGAATAACCACATAGGAGGCCCTGATGTTCTGGCATAATTGGCATTGGCATTGTGTTTGTACAAGCCTCCATGGAGCATGAAGTTTGCTTTCTGCCTAAAAATACTTGTTTGCTATGCTGGGGTTATTTTTTTCCTCATTATTTTGTTTTATCTATCTTTGTATCTATTTATTTATCCATACATATTTATTGATCATAACTATGTCCCATAAATTGAATAATGAGAATAAAATGGTCCAATCAGTTTTGGGGAGCTATTTCATCAAGGAAATGACTCAACTTTTTGAGATTTTTTTTTCCTATTTTCATTCCTTTTTTTTTCTTTTGTCCTTTTACCCTTTTAAAAAATAGTATTCCAAGTAGGAAGCTCTTAAATGACACTCAGGAAGAGGCTTACTCCTCTCCTCATTTTTGTAAACTTCCTGGTTTACCAAGAAAATCTAGAAGTGAGAAAGAACCAGGAGAGTGGTTCTAACTGAGTTAGAGTCAAGGGAAAGTCTTTGAGGAACACAAGATCATAGCCTTATTGGACTCAAGGCCCTAGGCTGCATCACTGTCTCTTGCTCAGAAAAGGAGACCAGAAAGATTTGATATTTGATTCTTATTAGAGCATCACACTGTTGTAAAAGCCCTTCTCAGCTGTACCAGCTTCCTGTAAAATAGATAATTTCTTTGCCTTTTAAGCCAAAAAAGCAGTCTTACTTTTCATCTCTGATCTGAGTTTAGTCAGATACTTGAAGTAAAAATTATGTTCAATTTTTATACATATCAGTTTCTTCATGTGTTAAAATATTTGCTTTTTTCCTTCAGTGCAATAATCTGATTATTGTCCTTTAAAAAATAATGTCTTGGAGGCTAGGGTCACCAGTACGTACTTGCTTATTTACTGTCTCCACCATAAAATAGGGGAAATGACTTTTTCTTACTCAGTGCTCTATCTCCAGAGCTTACAGCATTGCCTGGCACTAAGTAGGTGCTTATTACATATTCATGCATGTGTGGACGGGTGGATGTAGCCTCAAAGTTAAAAACTAACAGACAAGCTATATAAAAATTTAGGTACTAATTCCCATTTCAGACAACTCTTAAATCATCTGCTGACATTAGGTAGCTAGAGAAAGACATGTGTTTTTGTACAAAATTGCTGTCTTCCTGCACCTTCAGAATTTAAAGGCAATCCACAGCCTGGAGACTGTTGAAGATTTGGTCTTATGACCTCCTACCCTTGATTTTTGTTTCTTTTCTTGTTGCTTCAGCTGTTGTTTCTCTTTCATTTTGTCTGACAAAATTCTCTGTGTGGCTTGAAAGGCAAGTTCCCTACCCTCCAGGATAGCTGCATTCATGGTTCTTTTGTCTTAGTCCTATAGGGCTGCTTTTCCTCTGTATGACTAACAGCCCCATTCCTTTATGGAAACTGACACAACTTTGTCACTCTATAAAGCATAAATATAAGTCTTCTGGTGCAGAGGACACTTTCTCCCAAAACTTTTATGCCATTTTTCGAAGTCATCTTTAGAAAGACATTTCTCTCCACTAATACATCACATGATCCTACAGCTTGGCTGAAGTTACTCTATCACTTGCATTTGTTACTGAAATACCAAGCATTCTCAAAGACAGCCTACCCTACCCCATGGTTTCAAGATACAAAACTTGTAAATCAATATTGGATATGATTAGACCTGATGCAATAGATATTCTTCACTGAATTTTAAGCATAAAAATCCAATTATTTTTTCCTAGATAAAAGCAATTCTGCTAGGAAGTGAATATGTGGATTTTATCTATGTCCCTTATTTATAAATATATGCACCTGTAAGTATTACAAATGCCTTCCTGGAGGGAAGCTTCTCTAACTCCCCACCTCAAACTCTTCAGAATGGACTTAAATTTAGTGACTTATTGAGTTATGCACTAATACATGAAACATTTACCCTGATATCCATGCCCTTAAATGTGGCTATGTTAGGACTGGTGGGGAGGGGTATCATCTGAAGAAAGAACACTTAATTAATATTTTCAGGCAGAGAGGGAGGGAAGGATTTGCAAGTCAAGATTTCTTAACTTAATACACTCTTATTTTCATGACAGTTATAGGTGATCACGTTACTGCAGAAATATTTATGATTTAAGTTTTTTCATGAACTGAGCTGAAAACCTAACTGCCATATATAACATATTTCTACAGGAAAGTGTATTCTGAATTACAAATAATCACACCTAAGCTTTTGGAAGACAACCAAAATAAGTTGTGAGTCCTCTGTATTCAAGGAAAAAAAAGACATAATTGCCAGCCAGTAAGTGCTTCTGGGGCAAAGAGATAGGTCTACTCTCATGGAACAAAGTAAAGCTAAAGAAGAGAGACATGAATCTTCTTTAGAAAGGGAACCTTCTGGTAGAGTAGAGAGTGTAAATTAGGTCAGGGGACCTGACTCATCGTCTCGTCTCTGTCACTCCCCCCCTCAGTTTCCTTATTTATCAATGTGTGTTATTGACCTTGATCTGTTCTCTGATTCTCAAAGACTGGAGGATCAGAGAACGGTAGCTGGATGGAGTAGCTACATGGAGGCCCTGTCTACTCTCATGTAACCACTGAATGTTGAGTCTTCCCAGTTTTGGAAGTGGAGCTCCCACCCCATGCATCCCCAGAAGCCAGCAGTCTGCAGAGATCATCCTTTGGAACCAGCTCTAAGCAAAACTAAAAGGGCAGATTATTAGTCTTCTGTCCCCTTTTCCTGCTCTTATCCTAATGCTACCTTTCCTGGTTTCTTAATATTTCCTCCATTGAAAACTAATGGTTAAAAATGACTAAAAATGCTTCATACACTCCTTTTTGGACTATATGCCTTATAACAGAGGACAAAGCCTCTTATGAAGTCAAAGGAATGCATCTCTAATTGTTGAATCTCAGGCATTAACATATTGATTGATGAGGAACTCAGAAGAAAGAGGGCTTTTTTTAGCACTTAAGAAATCATGCAACATAACAATCAATTTATTTTACTAGCTTTTTGAGAGGCTGATGGTATAGTAGTTGTTTTCAACTCTGGCTGCACATTACAATTTTCATAATTTTAAGAAATACTTGATGCTACTGACCCTGCCCACAAATAGCCTGACTTAATTGGTCCAGAGTAGGGCTTGGGCCCTAGGATATCTTTAAAACTTTCAGGTAATTCTAATGGAAAACTAGAATTGAAAGCCATTCTTATGTAGGCATAGAAGCCCTTTCCTCCAGAGACCCTTTCTCTTCCATCCCTGCTCCTGCCCCTAGGCCTTTAGCCACGCTTTCTCACCTCTGACACCCTGTTCACAGGGCAAAGAGGGACAGATGGCCTTTACCTACAATCCTTGGATGGACTAGAACTTCCCTACCTGGAGAGAGTTTCTCTGAGAGAGAAGGATGTGTTAATGGGGAAGCTGACTTGCCTCCTGCGTGGGCCTGAGCAGGTGAGTTTGGGCCCCTGGATAGAATGACATGCTCCTTATTCCCGTCGAATATTTTTCTTACATAGATTCACCAGGGGAATTTTCTAAGCAATTTGCTTCAAATTACAATCTATTTCTTCCACTGTACCACAAATCAATATAGCAGTTTCTGTTGTACGTTAGTGAGATTGAGCACTGGCATTAATGTTTTATGTGCTGAGAAATCCATACATTTACTCAGAGTCCCTTTCAGAAAACTGATCGTAGCCCTTTTTGTAAGTTGTTGAGAAAGTCATGCACACCCCATGGGCATTTGAATGAAACAGGCACAATTGAATGTCCTGATTATACAGCACTTGATTAATTAATTTTTCCTGCAGGGAACTGGATTCACTTGGGTTGGTCTCTTAATGGTTCTCAATTCTGAATGTATGTAAATCACCTAGAGAGCTTTTTATTTAAAAATAAATAAATAAACCCTACTATCTGGGCCATCCCCCAGAGGGAGGGAAAAAAATCTCTGAGGATTTTACAGCACAGAAATGGTTTGTCTGAACCACACGCCAAGCCAAGGTACATTATTTTGGAGCCAGTTGTGAAAAAATGCCATTCAGTGGTGAAAACTGCCATTACTTCACAAAGCTTAGCAGGTTGTGTTGGGAGCAAAACTACCACTTCAGCAAATTTACTCAAACCCACTCCACACACAGAATTCTTTTCTGAGGTACCACATCTTTGTTTTATAAATCCTGTTGACATGAATTTTTGAGGAACATTGTTGACCAGAAGCAAATGTAACCAAACCTTTGGGAATCATCTGTTATTCTGAATTTGGGGAGCAGTTTTATATTTAATGTCATAAAAGTTGCCAGCATTTTTGCTTTTCCTGTCCAGCAACTCATAATGAAACTCAAACTTGCCTGCTATAGAGATAGGTCATTCCTTTAGCACTTCTGAAACCCAAGAATCCTGAAGTAACAGAAAAGTCTTCTTGCCCATGACCAGCGGAAGGGAGGGACTTCGTGCATGGCTTGACATTAGAAGTATCAGAAGAAACTTTCTGATACTAGAGATTTTTTCTATCAGGAAGAACACAAATGAGTTTTTCCTTGCTTCTGGCATTTAGAAGAACACTTCAAGTTTTTATACTAGAACTTCAGACAATAGAATCTGAAGGCTCTTTTGCCAGGCTTGCTGTAAATGCCCTGTGCTATCAAATGAATATTTTTCTTGGGGTGAAGAAGAAAGTGTAATATAATCACTACTGATTCCACTGAGGCATCCAGACAATACATCAGGGCCCATAATAGGCTTTATTGAATGGGCTGTGCAAAGTGAAAGTTAAATATAATTTTCTAGTGTATGTGGACATCTAAAAATGGCAGGTAGCAACCACTTCTAGTTGGCATCTCATTCTGACTGGGTAATTGTAAAAAAGAAAAAGTATACTTACATATACATGCTTATGCCATTTTGACAAATAGCAAGAAAAACACTGTTAAAAATTATGCTTAAAATATTTCAAAAGAATTTCATTAATTGGAAAATGAGAGAGAAGGGGAGAGAGTGAGAGAGAAGGGGAGAAAGAGAGAGAGAGGAAGAGGAAGGGACAGAGAGAAGAAGTCTCAGGCTTTGAGAAATTCTATCTAGACTTCCAAGTCCTACGAGGATGCTGTGAGCACTAGGTGAATGAATGCTCTATAATGTAGAAGAATAAGAATGGCCTCTGGGAGATCTCAGTTCTGTCCCTAATCATCTGTATGACCCTGGGCAGGTCTTGATTTACTTCACAGGGCCTCACCTTCAGATAAAGGACAAATTTTATTTTGAGTTCTGAGATTTTCCAGTTTGAGGAATGAGGAGAGAAAAAGAGTCACCTGAAGGCAAAAGAGGAAGTTTGCTGCAAAATGTTAGAAAAATGCTAGTCAAATTCCAAACAAGTAAAGGCAATAGTACATTCTTAGAAAAAGGTGTATTTGAGCTTTCCCCAATTCCTGGTGTATTTCATGAGCAGCAGGGGTACTTTAGGGTTATTGAAACAAGAAGAGCTTTGCTTTGGGCAACTGCACTGCTGATCAGCAACCCACAGAACCCCAGAAAAGGAGTGCTTTAAATGTATGGAAAATAAAATGCAAGGGCATAGTCTAGCTTTTTAGATCCTGATATTTGATTCTTCTGTGTGTTCTGGCAATTTTTAGGAATCCGTGTTAGTATATGGAGGCCACCCTCGCATTGTATTTTGAGGAAAGTGGAAACATGTATCTTTTTCTTTCTCCTCCTTCATCAGACCTTCCAGGTGAGGTTCTTGCATGCTCAGGATTTTTGTCAGTATTAGAATGGCTATAAAACCTAATCATTATTTAAAAACTGCTGTACTGATTAGGTCTGTGCTCTGGGGAAACATGGCATACAGACGTGGGACAGTCTCGCTCCACTGAGAAGAAGCTGTTATTGGAGATGAAGTGCTAAGCTTTCAGTCTTCAGCAAAGATGAAAACTGCATGCAACCCAATCTTTTCACTTGAGATTTAGAAGGCTCTTGCAGCAATTAACAGGATGGCCACTTGCCTTAGTAAGACCCATCCTCTCGGGAATTTGGGAAGCTGCCCACAAAAAACTGGAGCTTTCTACCCAAGGCCGGGATTACATCCTGATCCCTGGGAGAGACCCTCCTGTTTGTCCTTTGAAGTGAGCGCTTCTCTGCAGCTGTCAAGTAGCTCCCTTCTTGGGGCTGGCTTTCGGATTTGGAACTTTCTGCTAAGCACTCTCGGTGACCTTTCCCTGTAGGTCTGTGCGAAATTTGCATGGCAATCCCTTAAAAGCATGATAGAGATCAGATATAGTCCTTCAAGTAAAATCGAAGAAGGTGGCACTCCCATTTCTGGCTTCCGTGCTTCTCAAAAGTGGTGCAAGCATCTCCTTCCCCCTGTTTAATCATTGAGTGCCCTGCTGCTGCCCCTTCTCAGCCAGCACACAGGTCGGAGGTGCGGTGTTTTCCAGGCTTGGTCACTCTCGGTTAAATGTCCTGTGCCAGGACTGACTCCATTGAAGAAGAGGCAGTAGAGGTATGTCCTGTTCTGTTGTCAGTGGAAATCAGGCTCTTCCATAGAATCATGAAGAAAGTGTTCTTAGGACCCATGCACAGGAGATTGTGGTAGGGTAAGATGCTTTATTCAGGTGGAAATAGGAGATACCCCCTGGGTTCTCAATGTCTCATCTCTGCCTGCCCTGCGAAGGAAAAAAGAGCAACTGTATCTTCAGCAAGGTCAAAACAAAAGCCCTTGTCCAGAGTTTCTGCTTCACGTTGACGCTCACTCCTTCAGAGCCCACATAGCCAGCCATGGTAGCTGCTAGACCCACGTGGTCATGTGCTTCCAGGCGAGAGAGCACACAAATGCACAGGGCAAATGGGGGTCACAAGCAAGACAGAGAGAGCTTTTTTCTTCCCCTGACACTATATTACTTGGGTTTGGGATGGACCAGGTGTTGTTTCAAAATGACCAATCAACTTCTCAAGCTTTCTTGGGCTTTTGGGAAGTTTATAACCCCTAGTTAGACTGATAGGACTCTATGGTCCAATGCCTCCTCCTGTGCTGCCAACAATCCCTCACTGGAGCGGGGCAGGGAGGAGTGTTAATCCCCTTGGCAAAACAACGCTTCAGTCCCTGGGGGGTGAAACTGTAGCTTCTTGGTGAAAAACAGGCTTATGCTCCCTAGTTTATTAAGCTCAATGGCTAATGCCTTTGCTTCCCTTTTCTTATTAATAATTAGCTATTTATGGTAACAGTTTCTGTGACCACCTTAGGTGACTCCCCCAGCTCAGGTCCTCCAGAGCCAGCTCCAGGCGCTCACTTCTTCTGTTTCACCTCTCTCTCTTCAGGAGCTGTTCCAACCACCTCTCAGTCAGGAAAGGGAAACGAGAGTCTTACTTGCTTTCTCTGTCCTGGGATTTGAGTATTTTCCATATGTGCTGATGATGCCATTAGAGCTGAAGCAGGCAGGGTGGGGAGAGGAACCATGCAAAGCCACACCAGGAAGGGGTCTTTTGCTTTTTCTCTGGCTGTCACTTTTTGAGTTTAACATTGTTGGTTGTGTCCCTTTGTGTAGCTATTTTTTCAAATTTTCTAAAACTTGGTTTTATCACCTTTTCAAGTTTTATTTAATGTATGCACATAATTAATTAATGAATTTTATTCCTTTTGTTTTATAGTAGGGAAGTTTGATATTTGATTATTCTTTTCATCACCTTTAGTCAGAATAATTATTAAATATTCTTTAATAATTTTGGCAAAAATTGATGACTTTATTTAAACAACAGAGACGTTTGGCTTCAAGTCCTTGCTGTGTAACTTGACCAAATTAGTTCACCTCTCTAAGACTCAGTTTCCTCGTCTTTCAGAAATTAGATAATGATACCCACAACCCAACAATGTTGTCATGACTCCATGAAGCAATGGTGTCTAGCTTTCAGCAAAATGCTTGACATATGACAAATAATCCATAAGTGACAGTGACCATGAGGAGAGTCAGTGAATCGTTTGGAAGAATATTGATAGAGGACTTTTAGCTGCGTGTTTAGCTTAAATGATCCATCTGCCCTTATCGTACTGTCAAGAGTTGCCCTGGCTATTTCTGGCACAGCGCTATCCCAGATACAGGGCATTCACTTGACTACACTTTGAATTGACCTTGTAAACAAGCCTCTTTCCCTTCTGTGGTCCATGTGGTTTCTGTGGTCTTTTATTTTTTAATCTGTTAAAACACTTTGAAGTTCAGCTTTGTAGATTTGACATCCAACTCCCACTGGAAACTGGTGGTGGTTTCCTATTTCTAGTTTATTGCTAAAGAATCATCAGAAAGAGAGATCATTAGAGCAAGGTCACTCCAATGTACTAAATAAGAAATACATCCGTGCTGAACATTTCCAAGGCAAAATAAAGAGAACTTCCCCTCAGGGTGATTTTCTGTCTTTGTCTTGTCTTAGAAAATGAGCCATAATTCTCTGAATGATTTGCCACATTACTTACTTTATCAGCCATGATATTTCAATCTTCACATCTGTTGGTAATTAAAGAGAAGAGTGTCTGAAAGTCACAGGGACACTTGAGTACATGCAGTGATACTTATAAGCTGCTGCAAAATATTTTGGTTCAGTTTCTCCCCTACCTTAAAATTGTGACACTCAAAAAAAAAAATCTATTTGGCCAAATGATGTTTGTTCAAGTTGTCAGAAATAAAGCCTATCCTCCCAAGATTCCAGTGCAATATAGGAGATAAGAGGATAGAACTTATTATTATGCTCAGAAATGCTTGGTAATCCAGGACAAGAATAAGCAAAACACACCTAAATACAGTACAGTAATGTGACCAACAGAAAGGTCATCTGAAAAGGGCCTATGCTCATGAATACCCAAAGTGAAGCATGAGGGTTCCCCTGACTGTTTTGCGGTGTTGGGGGACTGTGCACCAGCATTACCTCTGTGTGGGAGATCCCTGAAGGTCAAATGAAGTCACGGAGAGATGAATGCAAGGTAGGACCTGGTGTCTTTGTCGGCAATTTGGGTGCAGACCTCACTAGAACTGTCCCTGGAAATGCACTTTTTGGGGCTCTGAGCAAGCTATGGTAGTATGCATGGTCAGCACTTAGAGCACTAAATAATTCCCGGGTTAGAGCTGAGAAAGCAAACAATTCAATATAGGAACACTTTGTAAGCACATCAAGGGAAGAAGATAAAGGGACCTCCAAGAAATAATTTTCTCCATACATTACAAACAGCCTAATGCCAGACCTGGCAAGAGAGAAGCACAGAACTAACTTAGTGCATGCTGCCATATGAGATGCAGGCTAAGAGGGAAAAAAAAAGACAAATGTTATTTAAAAAAAGGTAGAACTATCCCAAAATGTCTCTTGTTCAGAAGTAAAATAGGGTGCCTCAGAAGACAATTGTCCCTGAGGCTCAGAAGTATGCTGCAAACAGCTAAACTAAACCATCACAATTTGTAATTTTATAGGAAGGTTTTTAAAGAATAAGATAATAAACATATCAACCAAGAATTAAAATCCTGCTAACATGCCAGCTACATTCTCCCTTCTGAGGACACCATACATGAGGAAACTGCTGCTACATGCTATAATAGGAAATATTTTTAAACCCACAAAATAATCAGCAAAAACCTAAAAGCAGAAGGAAATAATATTGGGAATTAGGCCTATGGAATCATACCTCTAAGCTGGCAGGGCTCCTAAGCCACGTAATTATGTGGTGAACAGATGGCATAGCATCCTCCAGTATAGCCTGTTTCTATTTAGTATAAAACGCCTGAAAATAAATTATAAATGTAATACTCTTGTTGCTTTTTGTTGTTGTTGTTGTTGTTGTTGCCTTTAATCCTAGAGCATCACCAAGTTTCATCTTCAAGTTCCTGTACTTTTTTCTTTTCTTCAAATACCACATTCATTCAACAAACATCCAACATATCCTATGTGGCAGGTCCTGGTTCCCTAAATAACCATGTTCTTTACTGAGTGACCCTATGCCTACTCCTTGACCACAGCTGATTAGACCAGGTGTGACAATTGACTCAAAGGAAGATAATTCCTTATATGCTTCCAGAAACAGTCCTTGTGAGGCTTGGCTAAAAATCATAAGTGGGACCAATCTTCCCAGAGAATTTGGAGACTGAAACACTAGACTCGTTAGAAGATAGGATTCAGAAATAGGAGTATTGAGAGTTCTCATGGTATACCAGGAGCTGGGTCGGCTGCTCTAAGTTACATACAAGCTGAAGAAGAGGAAGACAGTGATGAAGACTGATCATACACACAGAGAAAAGCAGAGACCCCTAATCCTGCAGCTCCTCCCTCACCTCTGAGAGATACAGTGGCCTTGATTCCTAATGAATTTACAACTTTGGGTCCCAGGCCTGGTTACTTAGTGGGTCCGTTTTCTGGATTTATGTGAGCCTTGTGCTGTCTTTGTAATAACCTTAGTCCTTGAGCCAGCTTAGGCAGGTTTCTGCTTCTTGCTACTACAGAGCCCTGACTGGAACATTGCCTTGACTGCCTGTTGTCCTGAAGAAAATTACCAAGTCCATGACCATCTGAGAGAGGCACCTTGGTGCAGGTCATGTGAACAACTAATATCAGCTAGCTATTCCTATATTTATAAAGATTGCCATTCTGATCTTTAGTAGAACAAAAGAGGTATCCATTTGTATGTATAGTCCATCTTGCTGATGCAGTTTTAAATGCATTGAATATATAATAAATAGCAATTTGTAGGTCAAACTTTTCTGAGCGATGACTGAGGTATGAAGAGTTAGATAAGAAATGAGAATCACTGTGACTGTTCCTATGAGTATAGCACTATATATTTAAAATCTCTTCTACACAGTTTCTTTTCCAACATGTAAATCTAGGGCTCCTGCTGTGTATCTGTGAAGTTATTGTCTTAAATTTCTGTTCCATCCCTTTACTGTGACAAACTTTAATTCTTGAAACATATTCTTTCATCTTTTTAAACCTGTCATTATTATGTCTATTTTGCAGTAAATTACGACAAATAAAAATATCCAGAATGATGTAACTCTTTAAGATTCTAATGTCATTTTTTTAACTCACAGAGAGGCATAGCTACAGCCCAGAAATATCTGGAAGATTCTTTTAAAAAATTAAATTGTATCTTTCCTATTTATTAAAAAAGAAGTGATAATCTTTTAATTGCATGGACATACAGTAAAGTTTGTATTTATCTGGAATAAAAATATTAGTTACTATACTAACGTTTACCTATGGGCCTTCTTTGTAAAAATGGACTTTGTGTGGATTTCAATAGTTAATGGTAACTCATGAGGTACTTTTTATACACATTATAAAAGCAAACATCTTTAACATAAATCAAAACAGCTAGAAAATTTAATTGGGAAATGCAACCAATTAAATGTTTGCTGAGTAGGAAAAAAACTTTGTAGTCAAGAAAACCACGTACTTACAGAAAAGTATTAATAAAATGCTAAGTCAGAGTTAACCAAATCAATCCATAGTTGCTCTGACTACTGTAATATAAAAAATGGAATTGGAAAGGACATAGAATAACCAAAGCAATCTTGAAAATCAGAAAAAAAAATTGAATGGCTTAATAATACATGATTTCAAGAATTACTATAAAACTAGTGTAATCGAGATGGTATGTTGCTTGTGTAATGCTCAATAGAATTAACCTAATAAATATTTGATCAATTAATATTTTTTAATAAAGGAACTAAAGTAATTCAATGGGAAAAGGATACTCTTTTCAAAAGATGTTAGTGGAACAACTGGACATCCATAAGAGGAAAAATGAACCTCAGTCCTTACCTCACATCGTATATGAAAATTAACTTGAAATGGGTCATATACCCAAATTAAAAAATTACATCCAAAAAACTTTTCAAATAAAGTTTAGAGGAAAAAGACCCTTCATAACACTGGCATAGACAAAGATTTCTTTGGAAAAATGCACAAACCATAAGAGTAAAAATTGATAATTCAGATTTTATCAAAACAAATACTTCTCTTCTTTGAAGACATTTAAAAAAATAAAATGGCCAAGCCATAAATTGAGTGACTATATTAACAGTGCATATATCTGATGAAAAATTTGTATTCAGAACACGTTAAAAACTCTTAAAACTCAAAAATAAGAAGACAATCAGTTTAAAAGAAATAGGCAGAACATTTGAACAGATGTTTCACAAAATACATGAATTGTCAATAAACACATGGAAGTTTGTTGAAAATCATTAGTCATCTGGGAAATATAAATTAAAACCACATGAGATATCAATTCATACCCACTAGAAGGACTAAAATGAAAAAGACTGAAAATATTGGTGATGATGTGGAGCAACTAGAACTCTCATACATTGCTGGTGGGAATATAAATATAATGCAGCAATTTTGGAAAACTGGCAATTGCTTAAAAAATTAAGCACATACAGTTGACTCTTGAACAAATCAGGTTTGAACTACCTGAGTCCACTTATATGCAGATGTTTTTTAATAAATATACAGTTTACCCTCCATATTCCTGGGTTTCCCATCCCTGGATTCAACCAACTATGGATCAAAAACTGTTATTTTTGATCTGAGGTTGGGAATCCTCAGTTGGAGAAAGCCAACTGCACGCATTGTTCTACACCATTTTATATAAGGGATTTATCTTGGTATCCAATCCCACATGGATACTGAGGGAAAGCTGAAGTTTTGGGGAGATTCAGAAGTTAAACTTGGATTTTCATCTGCATGGGGGTCAGTGTCCTTAATCCCTATGTTGCTAAAAGGTGAACTGTATTTATTGTACAAAGTAGCAATTACTCCCATAGGTATTTACAACATGTATGAACCTCAGAAACATTATGCCAATTGAAAGAAACCAGGAACATACCCTGACTGATGTGGCTTAGTAGAATGAGCGCTGGCCTGCAAACCAAAATGTCATGTCCCCATTTGGATTCTCAGGGCACACGCCTGGGTTGCAGACCAGGTCCCTGGCTGGGGGCATGTGAGAGACAACCAATTGATGTATCTGTTGCACATTGATGTTCTTCTCCCTCTCTTTCTCCCTCCCTTCCCCTCTCTCTAAAAGTAAATAAATAAAACCTTTTTTAAAAAAAAGAGAGATAGAAGCCAAGAACAAAAATTCTACTTATATAAAATTATAGAAAGGACAAAAAATCTATAGTAAGTGGAAGCAAATCAATAGTTGCCTGGGGTCCAGTATGTGTATGTGAGTAGATGGGGAGTTATTGACTGGCAAGGCACACAAGGGAATTTTCAGATTAATAGGAACATTCTATATCTTTATATCTTGATGGTTTAGGGCAGTTCCATAGGACCATACATTGAAAACAAGTATCAAACATCAAGCAAGACTTTTAAAATACATAATTTAATGTGATGACACTAAGTTGCAAAACCTAAAACTCATTTTAGAGATAAGGACTTAGGCTTTTAATCAAATTGGCAAAGTTTAACCTATGCGAAGTAAGTTCAGCCTAATGACCTGTGTGTAAGTCAACTGAGAAGGGGCATCGAAGTTCCACAGACCCAAAGAGAAGTCAATCAATCAGTCACCTGGATCTTATGGTGTCTGTTGTCTAAAGGTGTTCTTTGTTTGTTTGTTTTAGTGGGCTAATATTTCTGAACCCTAGCAAGATGATAAAATTATAGTATTAAAATCTTTGGAAGATATCAAAATCAGTATAGCAATCTCACTGGGAAGATAAAGAAACTATAATGGCATAGAAAAAAATAAAGAAATGACTTTAAACCCATAATGTTTGTATTTTAGAGTATATTCACACATAACTATATTCATTTATATATTTGTCTGATTTTTAAATATTTGATTTAAGAATAATCAAAAAATTTAGTTGTGCAAACTACTTGAAAGAATTTAATTGATCAAATTTGTGATTAATGACTAAGTGCTCAGCAAAAACATAGTTTTCAGAAATTTTTACTTGATAAAGGAGTTTAATAATTTTTGCACTCAACAGTGTTAGGTGGTTAAATGTACCTTTACATGTTTACAAAATATACAGAAAACCAGCTTGCCACAATTAAAGAACTACTATACAACAAAAAAATTAAGAAAAAAAAAAAAGAACTACTATAATTATGGACCCTTCTGAATTGTCTAAAAATCTGAGGAGCTGATGCTTCTCTGTCTCTGTCTCTGTTTCTGTCTTTCTCTCTGTTTCTCTCTCTCTGTTTCTCTCTCTATATATCCACCTCTATCTTTCTCAAATTCTTAAAATAAAAATAATCTGATTAGACCTGCTCAGTTACCATCTGGTGTAGAACATTTCTGTGGGGCAAGCTCTATACATGCTCTGTGGCATAAGTTCATGATCCAATCAACTGTTGCCATCACAGCAGGATTACAGGACGTGAAATGTGATAACTTCTGAATTTAAGCAACAATTCATTTTTTCCCTGTCCTAAGTGAGGTCAGTGGGAAAAGCTGATACTTGGGTGCGCCTCAAACATTCATTTCAATAAAAATGTCCATGTAAATGTATATGGATGTGAGCTGAAGACCTCAGGGCTCTGGCCCTCTGTCAATTGGCTCCCAAAATCACCTCTTTCGGGAACCATGAGAGAAATCCTACTTGTGACAGACTTTCTGGAAAGGAAAAAAAGAAGTACAGAAGAGAAACTTGGAGTTTAATAGCAAACTGCGATCATATTTAGTAAATGTGTTTATAGATTAGTTTGAATAAGGAATTAATCAGTGACATGGAGATAGTGATTCCTTTGACTTCCAGAAGACCATAAAATTTAGCAAAAAGAAAAAATGTAGTGTGGAAAGAACTAGACCCTAGTGCTCTCATCTACCTTCTGCCTCTAAGAGACTATATGACACTGGCTAAGTAGTATAACTTCTCCCAAACCCTGTCTTCACACCTATGAAACAGCGGACTTGGCCGAGAGAAGTTACAAGTCTTGCCAAGTTGCAGTCACTGCTATAGTCACTTAGAATTCTGGGTTCAAAGTATATGGATGAACATTCTGCTAAATTCTCCCAAATATATTACCTATTCAGTACATTTTCCAGAGACAACTTTTTTTAGAAGATTTTATTTCTTTATTTTTAGAGAGAGGGAAAGGAGGGAGAAAGAGAGGGAAAGAAACATTGATTTGTGAAAGAAACATTGATGAGCTGCTTCTCACACCCTCCCAACTAGGGACCTGGCCCGCAACCCAGGCATGTTCCCTGACAGAGAATCAAACCAACTGGCAACCTTTTGGTCCGCAGTCAGGCAGGCCTTCAATCCACTGAGGCAGACCAGCCAGGATCAGAGATAACATTTTGAAACTACCACTCATGTTTTAAAGTGAAAAATGTCCTATTCAGGCAGAAACTAAAGGGAAAAAATTGCAAAATTCATCTTTTGCTCATTATCTAGAACTGTTTTATGTCTTGTGGACGATTTTAACCACCTTAATAAGAATGATACTTTTTACTCTGTAAAATATTAAATGTAGTACAAATCCATTGTAACCCTAAGTGCAAGGGTCACAGATGACCTGTTAGTACAGCCTTTCTTTTCTATGGTGACAGAGGTGAATTACACAGTACAGTGCACTGGGGATATGAAGAGGACATGGAATAAGTAAGAGTGTTTGTGTTGCTATATAATAGCTTTTTGGTCTTTTAACAAGAATTCTGCCATGCCATCTTTTAGTGCTACCAGACTCTGTTCAGTGGTTATTATTCAACTGCATTTTGTTCAGCATATCAGCAAAACACACAAAAGTATATTGAATCTTTCTTTTGTAAAATTATTCATTCTTTTGGGTTTCTCTCTGGAATTGGTCTGAATGTGCAGTCAGAAAATTAATAATTTTAGTGTTTGAAAATACAATGGTGTGTCTCCAACTCTAAATAAAATGTAAAATCATTAAAGACAAACTTGGCATCCATCTTGTCTAAACCCACCATTTGACAGGAAGACAACTTTTTAGATGAATGACAGGTTATAATGTCATTTTTTAAAAGCCTACAACAATAATAATAATACCAATCTATTCCTTATGTGTGCCACGTACTGTTGTAAAGGTTTTAACACATTTAATACTTCCTACAATCTGACCTTTGATGACCCTATGAAGTATACACCCCCATATAAAGAGACTGAAAAAAGAAAGGCTAAGTCACACAGCTAGTGAACATGAGGACTAGTATTTGAGCCCAAGAAACGTGGCTCCACGCATGAAAGTAAATGTGCGTATCAAATGGGAACTAGAACACCAACCAATGAAAGGATTGTCACTAGAATTTAAATACACAAATGTAGGTATTTCAGTTACTTGCACTTTTATAACAATGGTAACAACTTACTTCCGTGGGCGAATTTCTGTTGTTGGATCATCAAAGCCATGCTGGCAGATTGATTATGTGGACTGATGATCTGAATGTCATACAAGCATGACACACTGGGAGCTCAGTTCGGACTTACAATGTGGTTGTCACATGTCATGTTAAATAGAGGTATAGACAGCTAACTATGTGGTTTTTAGTATGACTAATTACAAAGGTTTACTATGCTCTAGAATTCACTAAATGAATTTAACATATGGAATATGCTGCTTGGCGCAAAGTAAAAAGATTGACATTTTCAACATAATTCAAAGGAATAAGGAGAAATAAATTCTGATCTTCCTTAAAAGATTTTAAAGAAAGAAAAAGCACAAGCTGACCTGCAGAATAAAGTCAATTTGAACTCTTTCATCTGCTAACTAGAAAGAGTGTCCCTGCAGTTCTTTCCCTTTTCAATATCATCTCATTGATGGTTGTCATTGCTAGTGCTTTTATCCAGTTACGAGAGTTTCTTGGTACCCTATATACATTAGTATCCATTTCCTAGAATTACTAGTACTTCTGGATACCTTATATATATTATTTCTAATCCTGACCACAAATCTGCAAATTAAGTATTGTTATTCTCATTTTCAGTTTAAGAACTTGAGATTCTGAGAGAAAAATTAACTTGCCCAAGATTATACTACTACTCAACAGAATGTAGGGATGAGTTTACTCATTTAATAATGGGTGTATCATTACTAATACTAAAGATGAACTTTACTGAGTCCATCCCATATGCCAAGTAACTATGCTGAGAATTTTACATTGTCCATCTTATTTCTTACAGTAATCCTATAAAGTGTGTTATTATTTCTATTTTACTGATAAAGCTGAATAATGACTCCTCAAATGCATCATTACCAAATGCCCCGAACCTGTGAATACGTTATCTTACACCTTGCAAATGTGATCAGCTAAGGATTTTAAGATGGAAATATTATACTGGATTACCCAGGGTTGCCCAGTGTAATCATATGTGTGTTTGTAAGAGGGAAGGTGAGAGAGATTTGACTGTGGAAAAGGAATGTCAGAGTGATACGTGTGCACTGACCCTCAAGCAGCCTCCTGGCTTTGAAGATGGCAGAAGGAGCCATGAGCAAAGGAATGCCTCTAAAAACTGGGAAAGTCAAGCAAATGGACTTTTCCTTAGAACCTCTAGAAGGAACACAGCCCTACTGACTCATTTGAGGACTTCTGATCTCCAGAGCTGTGAGATAGTAAATTGGTGGTGTTCAAAGTTACTAAGTTAATTGTAATTTGTTTGTTACAGCAACAATAGGCTATATAATGTGCACAATATCCCACAATTACTAAATGGTAGACTTGATGTTGAAATGCAAACCTGTCTAATTACAAAACGTAAATTCTTACCCACTGAATTTCTGGCAGAATCAATCAAATGAGCTGCTTGGCCCAAGGTAATGGAAACACGTTCATCCCAATCACGATTATGGCAATGCCTTCCTGGCACTAACTTCTCTTCTTAAGAATTCTCAGAGTATTTTATTTCTATTTTAAATTCTCTGAAATTTATGCAGACTAAACAGCACCCTCTGGGTAGAAGATAAGAATACCACGATGGATAATATTTTTGCAGAATCTCATCCATGCAAAAATCAGAACTGAAAATAGATTACTTTCTCATGGAACTGGTACTCTGGAAATAACTGCTTAAATTAAAGAGAGAACAAAGTTATCTGGCCAGTTAAAATTAAAAACATAACCTAATATTGTAAAAACCAGTCAAATTGTTACCTAATCCTCAGAGATTTTCTCCTATAACTCTATTTAAAGCATCATAATTATTCTCACGATTATATAAAAACATTCTCTGTTTGCTATATTTTCATTGAGGTATTATTATATACAGTAACTAATCCTAAGTGTACAGTCTGATGAGTTCTGAGTCATGTTTATATTCACTAACCTATTGGTTAACCATTGAAAATAGAACATTTCCACCACCATAGAAAATTTCCTCCTGTGTCTTAGTTTTTGACTTAAAGGTGATTATGTAAAATTAAATTGTAAGCAATGCACTTCTTACTCCCTAGACCACAATTCTACAATGCCTACAACTAATTATACACATATTTGGAATGTGTAGAAATTTGGGTTGTATTATTTAGGGCACACCTAAAGAATACTTACTCCATTCAATGTAGCCTCATTTAAAGGTCTCCATAATTTGTCTCCTATCTGCCTTCACACTTTTGGTCCCCTTCTTCCTTTGAGCTCTCCTCTTTGATCGTATGCTCCCAATTCCCAGCATAACCTCCATCCCCTCCTTATACCTAGACAATTTCTATACATCTTTTCATATCCATTTAAAAGCTACCTCTTTATTGAAACCCCAATTTGTGAAGAATTCTCTCCCTCTTTGAGACTGTCTTGGTCCATTCAGGTTACTATAAAAGAATACCATAGACTAGGTGTCTTATAAACTCAGTTTATTTCTCCCAAATTCTAGAGACTAGAAAGTCCAAGATCAAGGTGCTGGCAGATTGGGTGGCTGATGAGAGATCATTTCCTGGTTCACAGATGGCCAATCTTCATGTCATCACATGGTAGAATGGGGCAAAGGAGCTCCCTGGGATCTCTTTTATTAGATTTTTCTAGTTCGTGAAGACTCCACCCTCAGGACTCGCTCTCCTCCCACGGACTCCACTTCCTAATCCCATCACATGGAGGGTTAGCATTTAACGTATGAATTTGGAGGGTTACAAAATTTAGTCTACAACAGTGTCCTGCTATATCGCACCACTCTGCTCACATAAAACCTATTATTGCATTTCTTTATATGTCACCCTCCATTAGGTTATAAAGTAGGATTGTAAACTGCAATATTTTAGTGACCAGAAACAGTGAATGAGTGAAATAGCTAAGATTTATATCTTAATAAGGAATGACTGGGAGTGTATGAAACTAGAAGTGTATACCACCACCTAGAAAATGCAAATAAACTTATTTAAGTAAAATCAAAATACTTCAGTGCCAAAAATATGTGGCACTATTCCTTTCATATACAAGCCACAAAGGTAGCTGTGGGCACTTCAAGATGGAGGGGGCAAATACTAGTGACCAGCTAAAGCTTAAAAGAGTTTACATGTCAAAGAGTTTCCTAGTTCAATCCCAGTCTAGCAATCTGCTTTACTGCCTGGAAGAGTAAACCACAACTAATTGCCCTTACCTAAATTTCTAATTATTATCTGAGAAAGCAGGAAATAATTTTCATCTCAATCCCTAATTGCTCACAGATTAAATGTACTTCCATATAGAAAGGCAAGTGAAGATATAATTTCTCATAAATGCTATATTACTCTGACATCATACAACAGCTCTTTCTCATTAAACAACATGCTTAAATTTGGGATTTTAAAATATCTACAACATGTTCAGATTTTATAGGCAACTTTTGCACATTTAATTATTGGGCTCTACATTTACAATATATTGTTAGATAATCTCCTTACTTGCTCACAATTCTTTCGAAGGATTTATTCATTTTTACAACATTATTTGTCTGGGTGTTTTCACTTTCTTTGTTAAGGAGTCTCACTTCCAATTACTTTTGATGCAGTATGTGCTAAGAAAGAAATACAAGACAGAAGTATGAGCAATGCTACTAATCAGATGTTGCTCTATGGAAATTGAGTCTCAGAACTTCCAGGAGAAATGTGGAATGAAGAACAAACAGTTCTGGTAAACTCTCCTAATCCTCTAGCAGGCTATGATGAGTGACCTTTGTTAGAATTTTAAATGATGCTAATGTAATTTGAAGCATCTGCTTAGGTAGGCAGTGCAATGCAGAGATTAATAGTACAGGCACTGAAGTCAGAGGTCTCGGGTTAAATCTAAGGTCACACTTAATTACTTAAGCCACAGGTTCATTTGTAAAACTAGCAGCCTCATAGGCTTGATAAAAAGATCAAGTAAGATAATGTGCAAAGTACTTAGTGTCAATTCTGATGCATAATAAGTTTCAATAAATGATTACATGTACTACTACTATTATTATTTATCTGAAATTAGATTAAAAAGTCAGATAACATTTATTTTTAATTTTGGTCATAAAGAAGCTTATTTCCTACTATTCCTTATACTGTTTAAAAGCTTGAACATTCTGTTTTATACACACAAATACATACATATATAACAGCCTGTAATAAGGAGATTATAATAAAAAAATTGATAATTTTACCTAGGGTATCATGATGAGAGAATTATCCCTTTGCAAACCCCATGAGCAATGCTGAAAACTATAACAAGAAACTACAGCATAATCACTATACATACAAGGCCTTGTATGCTTATTCAATTACTGACTTCACTGACCTTCCAAATTCTTATTCAAGCATACTGACGAGAATACAGCATGTTCAATCTCTAGTTGAGTAATTACAAATAATTAAATTTAATTTAAGCCTAATTATGCATAAAGAAAAGCCTAGTATTTCCTTGGATTCTGATATGTTCATGCAGTCTCATGACTAGCTGGGCTGGCTGTACAAAGCAGCACAAAAATTGAGAATTGATCAGAAGCTTAAAAAATTCAGCAGATGTCATTAATTCAACATGTGCCCTTGAGTAAGTTAGTCAACTTTCTGAGACTTAGCCTCCTCGCCTACATAGTCTTGGGCGGGACCAGTTCCTTCACAATTCCTTTCAGACTTCAAAGTCTGTGTTTACATGATCATCTGCTCCACTTTTTTCTACCCTAACCTAATTTAAGGAAATCACATTTCCGTCTTAACAGTGGCAGAGATCTTCAAACAGAATGGCAGATGCCGCCTACTGGAGAGGATCAGAATTGCTAGAGGGATGGTAAAAAAGAATTGGAGGAAACCCCCTCACCCCACAGTAATCTGTCAATGCCCTTCGGGTGGGCTCTACTTCCGTCTTCTCTACTGACTGAACTCCAATCATCCACATATTGAACTTTAAAACATTATTTAGAAAACCTCTAATTCGGGGGTCGTTACAGGGTCATTCTCAGACCATATGTGTTCTATGTAGTCAAAAAGTGTTCTTAAAACATTTGAATCAGTTGTTAAAACTTGCAATTCCAGAGAAATCACAAAAATATGAATTCCTGTTTTCCTTTCGAACTACACTACATTGCCCATAGCCCTACCACTCCCCATGGTGGCCGACCATTCTTCACTCTGCATGGCTCTTGTTTCTTCTATTGGAAGAACAGTTCTCTGTATCTCAGCTCTTTCAAAGGCAGGAAAACTAAACGTTGACCATGCTTTTGCATCCATCCTATTTCACTCATCATTAGTATGTTATTTGGCATACTATAACCTTCAGTTTGTAATATGCTTAAGTTTCTCATAATGCAAAGCTTAAAAACAGAAAAGTTCTAAAATTAAAGTCTGACAGCATCTAGTTTTGCAGGAATGCAGCACACTGGGAGTATACATTAGTTCATCTACTTTAGAAAACAATTTGGCAATATCTGGTAACTTTGAAGACAGGGATGCTATATTACACAATTTCACATCTAGTTTTTCACTATGCATGAGAATACATATACAAGATTTCTGTTACTTCTTGCCAAAAAAAAGGCAGAGGAGGATAAATGAATCCATATAAAGAAAAGTTACTCCACAAAAGTTAAAAGAAATTAATGAGAGTTTCATGTTTCATCATGACTAAACCCCAAAGCTATAATTTTGAATGAAAAGAAAGCAAGTTGCAGAATAATAGGTATAGTATAATTTATACATAAGCTTATATAAAGCTTGAAAACAAGCCAAATTAAACCGTATCATATTTTTGAATACCTAATAACGTAATATTGTAGGAAATAGATATTGTAGGAGATAGAAGCTACTGTAATGATACCTGCTTCTCCCCTTCGGTAGTTATCTCTGGGAAGGAACCTCCAGGAGGCAAGCATATAAGTAAGATTTCATCTCTAAAACAAAAATAAAACTGAAGAAAATCAGTTCATCCTTGAACAATGAATTGTCTAGGGGTACCCACACCTGCTCCGTGGAGAATTTGCATGTAACTTCTGCAGTGTAGTCTGCACTACACATTCATGGATTCATTGAGCTGCAGATGGAAAACAGTATTTTCTAACTGAGGCTGGAAATCTGAAGTTGGAAATGAGAAAATAATTTTCCATCTGAGCTTGGTTGAATCAGCAGTTCATTGAATCTGTGGTTGATTAAATCTGCAGATGCAAAACCCACAGATAGGAAGAGTGGAAGGGCTGTATTTATTAGAAAAAATCCGCATATAAATAGACATGTACAGTTTCAACAGGTGTTGATTAAGGGTCAACTGTAACAACAAATTGTAAAAATTCCCTAACTCTGGATAGTGGCTACTTTGTGTTTCACTATGTTATTTATTATAGTTGTCAGCATGTTTAAAATAGTTCATCATTCTCAAGGGAAAATAGTGGTGTTTTCTGTATCAATAATGAAAGAATAGAATGTGGTAGTTATTTCAAAATTGCCTATACATTTCTTAGCAATTATAATAAATATTACTAATAAATTAATAATTTAAGCCAACGTGAACTCAATAATCAGTCATCGGAATTAAGAGTTTGAACCTCAATGGGGTTAAATGGGTGCTATGGCACCCAAATGGCCTCTTAGCAAAGGCTTAGCTGTAACTGCTGCTGGAAGAGGAAAAGCATGTATCATTACACTGGCTTCTATTTTCAGTGCAGTGAAGATTAGCTGTTTGTTCCTTCCCTTGACTTTTGAAAAACATAGTTTCCATTTGCAATGTAAAACTTTTTTTAGAGTTAGCTTGACTTTTGAGGGTGACTGCATTATTGTATGTGTCGTATATACAAATGCCCACTTGTAATACATTTTTAAAAGCTCAAATGAGACATTTGCTTCTTTTTTTACATCACATTTGAAATTAGGCTGTAGAAAACAGACACTTCAGTGATCACTATATCCAAATACTGAAGGCAGTAGGAGCTGCAGAACAATCCACTCCTTGTTGGTTACAACAGTTTCTTTCCAAATGAGAAGGATATTTTAAATGCTCAGAGGTTTTTTTTTTTCTCCCTTTCAATCTTATATTCTGTCTTTTTTGTTGTTGTTGTTATTAGTGTTGTCCTAGAAAGGATGACCTATGACATCTCTTCAGTTATGAGAACATTTCTTTTAATATCGTGGCCATATTTTAACGTCAGCAGTTGGCACCTAATGTGTTCATTCTCACGGAGAGCAATGTGTGAAATGTGCTATAGAACTGTCCCATGTGCATGACTCCACAAAGATGCCTTCTGTTGCACAGCCAAAGCCTGTCAGCAGTATCTCTGGGGTGCAGCAATAACAAGTAGTGGTAAATGGAGACAGAAGGCTAGCCTCTGAGGGGGCCACTATTTGTATCTTGTTAAGGAAGCAATAGAAATATGCTTAGTAGAATCTCTAAAAGAAAGCTTAGTCAAAAATCTCTAGAATCCCTGCCTCCTTAATTGCAGTCTGTTAAAACAAGAAAGACCTAGTTTTCCACTTAGGTGGGTAATGAGATGGCACAGTCACCCAAGAATCATGGGCTTGGAAAACGTATACGATCTTCAGAAGTAAGACCCTGTGCAGGTGTGTGCGCATGTGTGCATGCTTGTGGAGACGTTAGCCCAGTGCTCTCCCATTCAGACAATGATGCAAAGCTTGCAAAATAGAAAATCATTCAGGTTTGAAGTGGACCATCGGGTCTGTCCTCCTTTGTGTTGCTCCGTTGGAACACACCGGAATAATAGCCTCAATTATACAGGAGGGCAGAGTGTGTGAGACTACACCTGTGCTCAAACAAAAACAAAGACAATCTTTTCACACCATTCTCTGTTGCCTTTCAGATTCCCTTTCTGTAAATGGACTGGAATGAAACAGATCCATGAACTCTTTAATATCTTTTTGTTCATGTATATTTTTTGCCTTCCATTTTATCCTTGTTGTTCACTTCGCATTCTTTCTCTAATTTTCTTTCTACTGCTTCTAGCTCAACATTTATAATAACTTTTCATCTGGTTTCTACCCCAAACCACATGTTTGCATATTTGTTCTTGTGACTTCTGGATATTGCAATTGTCATAGTTCTTTGTTAGCTGCTTTTTCATCTTGTAACAACTTTATCATAGCTTAGCTTGGTTTAAGGGAATAAAACAATATAAACTCACTCTCATACTAGACCACGATGTCTGAAAGAATTCCAAAATTTCATAATTTTTCATGAAATCTGAGAGTTAATGGGTAAACAAATAATTACAGGGTCTTCTCCAAAAAGAGAACCCACAAAAAAGTATTTTTACCAAAGTGAACATAAAATGCATATTTACCCTCTAAGACTGAAAAATATGTGAATAATTAATTCCTGCAAAAAAATTCTCATCGCATGGTTGCAATTAATTTGACTGAAATCTTAGATTTATTCCTTAATTCTCCTTGGGTCTACAGAGTCTACAATCCAGTGCTAAGGGGTGACAGTTTGTAACAGCCCTTGGACTAACAAGAAATATCACTATATATGTTCAGCTCTTCTTTGTTCCTATGAACTTTTATTGGTCTAATAGTTTTCCACAGTTTATCAAGGTAATTAACGAGCAGTCTGACAGTTTTATCTCATGAGGCTGCCAATTTCGTCTCTGATGTCTTTCAGTTTTCTCTCCACAGAAGAGTGAATACATGGGATTGTTTTCAGATCTGGGTGGGGGAAAACAGTTCTTTCATCTTTAGGATTCTAATCCAATACTAATAACTAGCCCAAGTCATTTATTCTCCCTCAAATGTGTTTACAGAATTTTTGTTTGTTTGTTCAAGCTCTGTTATTTATGTAATGTTATTGTGTATTTAGGATCCAATTTTTGTTTGTGAAGAACTGACCAAGTAAGTTGACCAAGAATGGAAACACATCTTTCTTATTGTTATACCTCAATTGCCAGCACAGCGTTTATTTAATTTAACAACCCTATGTAATAGTTTACAAACATTGATTCAATTTAACCTGCATTATAACCCTTTAAAGTAAGTTTGATTTTTTTTTCATTTGAAGGATGAGAAAAATAAGGCACAGAGATGTGTAGTGACCCTGTTCAAGGTTATCAGACAGCAAGTGGTAGGGCCAGGCCAAGTCTCAACTGTACCTATGCTAGTTTATACATCTATACTATACTGCTTCTGGTGCTTCTACATATTCATGCAAGTCTGTAGATGAGGAAAAAACAAACAGAAAAGAGAAAGGGAGGAAGAAGAGAAGATGAGAAGGAAGCAATTTTAACAATACATGTACCTAAAAATATCATTAATGATTCAGAGATAAAATTTGGATTTGAATTTTCTTAATGCTATTATTATGTAGCATCACCTGGAATAAACTTTTATTATCCTTTAAATATATTTTGAAAACTACTAAATATAGATAAAATTTATTTAAATTTTAAATCATAATAATGCAATAAATGCCCACAAAACTACCACTCATTCAAACATTAGAATCTTATGTTTGACAAGATAGGTGTTACTAACCTATCTTATCTTCCTATTGCCCCCAGGAAGAAATAACAGATATTCTGAATTTTGTGCACATCATTCCCTTTTTCTCTTCATAAAGTTTTAACACATATCTAGGTATTCTAAATAATAGATTGTTTAATTTTGCTTAGTTTTGAGTTTTATCAAAATAGTATGATACTCTATAAAGTTCTCTGTCATTGGTTTTGGTTTTTGTTTTTTGCTTCACATTGTACTTCTAAGACTCATCTATGTTGAATAAACTCTTCTTGATAAAATGTCTTACAATTTTAAAAACAACTTTTATGTAAATTTTCATTTTGATTCACATAAAAATCTACTGGAAACAGGGAGATTGGCCTGATTTTTCCTATTCCCTTTACAACAATAGTAGCAAAGACTATGTTGCCAGCCACTGGCAAATCCCAATTTTTAGCCGGGTCACCATATGCATTGAGACACACTGGTCAATATGGGTGCTAAGTCTTAACAAAGTGACACTATACGTTTTCCATATCTGTGAGTATGTTCGAATGCATGTAACTGTGAATTTATTTTTCATGTGGTATGGGTGTTCCCACATTACACTGAGAAGAAGAAAAGTAAAATAAAAATGAATCAATACACTTTCCTTAGGGATTCTTGGAAATCCATCTTATTTCCACATGTGTGGCATATAATTAAAGCTTTGTGTTCATTCCAAATATGACTGTCATTTCTATTTCACCATATCCTGTAAGATATGGTAAATAATAGCATATGTAATTCCCTCTCCCCCAAAATATATCTGAGGGAAGATTCTGTCTTTTATTACCTTCCAAGTACTATTTTCAGACCTTCTTTCAGCTGCCTAGCAAGCATATGAGGCAAAAAGAGATCTGAATGTTCCTATGGTTGTCATGGGTTTTGTGTTATTTATTAATCAGTGATGTGCTAATATCTACCTTACAAAATAACACCAGTTAGCAGGGAAATTAGAATTCTGCTTTTTACATGAAATGCTCCAGGCAAATATGCCAATGGTTCATAATTCCTGTGAGGATATTAAGAACACAAAAGTTTCTGTTGACTAAACTGAAAGAGTGCTAAATCCTCTGGTGGTTTCCTCCATGGCATTGCCCTGATAGCTCCTTGTCTAATCTGGTATATTTAATGCAACACTGATGCTTTCTTAGTGACTATTTACCGAAGATATGTCTGCATAGGGGATCCATTGAAGAACTGAAAAAACTAACTGGGAAATTCTGAGCACCCTTCTCTGACTGTTGGGAAAGGGGAGAGAGGTAAATTTACCACATAAACTTGTCAAGTTTATTCTTGCTCATGGGTTGATTAACTAATTTAACTGCCTAATCCCAAACAGATTAGTCATTACCATCCAAGGAGTAAAATAAATGCATATACCAGCAGCAGTGTGTTCTGTAAAAATCAGTAAGATTTGGCTAGTGCTAAACAGTCAGACTAAAGTATTTACCATCTTTAAGTCAAGATGAAGTTGTCCAGTATCCTTTAAACAGACAAAAGATCTGCCCTACTTTGAATGTATATGACTTAAGAAAAACATGTAAAGAAAATTTTTTTCTTTTTGCCTCATTAGCCTGCAGTGAAGTAAAGAATTTGAGAGCACTTGATTTGGAGTCAACCAAACTTGGGTTTAAGACTCATTTTTGTCACTTCTTAAATTTGGAGCTTAAGAAAGTGATGTAAACATTTGGAACCTCAGTTTCCAACATCATAAAATGGTGACTTTTTTTAATGGTCTTTATTTCATAGTGTTGTGGTGAATATCAAATCAGGAAAAGCAATCATCTCCTCATGGTACCTGATGTGTAGCAAGCACACCTTAAAGCAGAGAGAACTGTTGGGTGATTGGATCATCCTGTTTGATTTAAAGAGAGCTCTGTCGTCCTTACCACTCTAGGGCCATGTTTTTCTGCAGGCAGAGTTGGCCATTGCATTCTTACATCATTTTACTCTTGGATTCCATGTGGCCCCCAGCTGAAGCAGAGGGACAGGAATCAGCGTTCAGCAGCACATGGGGAGCAGCAAGTTTGCACTAAGGTTGCCCTTTCTTTGTTCAGCCATCTGACAAGCAGGAAGAGGCCCAGCAGCCTTCTCTCCTTGAGGTAATCCCTATGGAGAGTCCTACACACAACCTGCTTTCATTTTGCCTCCACGTGGTGATTGTTGTTCTTTTCTAGGGCTTCATGTTTTCTTTCTTACTGAGTCTTTTTCATGTTAAAGTTGGGCAAGATGTACCTACACAGCAGGCATGCTCTCCCCTCCTGATGAGTATCTATTTCTTGTTTCCATCCCACATGGTTAAAGCTAGTTGTTTTGTGAAACAAACAGGAGAGGCCAAAGTGAGGGCAAACAGGATGTGTTCCCACTCAGGGGGTGGCATCTGGAAAGGAAGGTCCCGCATGAGGTATGCTCTCTCTCACCCAGTTACTCCATTTGAAGTGGTCAAGAAGAGTGAAGAAAATTTGGACAAAAGGAATAAAGTTCATACAAGTGAGATTTGCTGGTTTTGATCAGAACCCATTTTGCCTCAGAAACAAAACTGGGCATGGTATTTTTAATGATAGTATTCACTCAGAAACTATCATCAAGTTGCATAAATGTACTTTTGATATGAAACTGAATTAGGAGTTGCATCCTCAAAACTGAAAGATTCCAAAGGGCTTCCAATGACTGGTATTGAGCTAATTTATTCAGTGGTGATTTTAGCTCACCACTAAATAATATATATCACAGAGAGGCAGAAGGAAAAGGAAAAGGAGAGGGGAACTTCTGGTACAGTTTAGGAATGAAAATTGAAAAAAACAAGGATAGAGTGCAGAAAGGAAAAAGTCGTAGAGTGAGTTCAAAAAACTGTATTTCTAATGAGTAATGGCTATGCACTGAAGGCAGAATTCTTTAGGAGTGTCTTCCCAGGACTTCTCAGGGATCCTCAAGGGTGTTTCTTGCTGCTACTTTTCTCCCCTTTACGTGCTTATGCATAGACAATTACGTTATAAGTGGTAGTTTCTTAGGCTGGTGTTCCTCTCAAAGTACAGCTTTATGTCTGACTGCTTTGTCATTTCTTTTCCCCAATAAAATTCTTGTACCTTCTGTCTTTCTTGAAGTCTGTGCAGTTAGCTGCATGGATCAAGACTAACTAAGATCCTCATCATAATCACATTTTAAACTCTTTTGAACATATTTATATAGAAATTATTTTAATGCATTCTTGCACACATTTTAAAAAACTTTTCAATTTAATTTTTTTAAAAACAACTGGAATGTGGTGGTGGTTTTTCAAAACCCATAGAACTGTATGCTAACAGGGTGAAATTTACTTAATGGCAATTATACCTCAATTTTCAAAAAGGCTTATGAAAAGAGAAGTAAAGTTTGCAAAATTATCTGCTGAATTGTAGCACCATAAATAAACAGAACAAGTTAGGTAGAGTGTACAGATGTTAAGACCATCAGGAACACTAGATTTTAGGCCCAGATAAGCCACTAGCTAACTGTGGGATCTTGGGCATGCAAGCTAACCTCCAAGGACTCAGTTCGTGATCTGTAAAATGAAGGGTTTGTCCAGATTAGCATTTCTCAAAATATGTTTGGCAGAATGCCAGTTATTCAAAATGTTTGTAGTTTTCATGTAAAAAACAAGGGTGGGGTGAGGTGAGGGATTCTTTGTTAAATACATATAAGAATAGTCCCATCGAACCAACCAAATACGTTTACTTAGTACAGGACTCGTTTTTGCCTATATACAATTGTGTACAATATTTCCTAAACTTATTTAATCACCATACGCTTTATCCCCCTGACCCCAGCTTCCAACATGCGCAAATCTAGTGTATAAGCATTGGGAAACACTTAATAAACCCTGCTGTCCTCTTGATAATTGTTCTGATCATTTTCTCAGCCAGCAATTTTATTGGGATACCTAAATTCAGATGAGTAAACAAAATAAATCTGTTAAATGGTTATTATAACACAGTGATTTGCCACAAGGAGTCTGAATAGTTAGGACAACACTTCATATTGAGCGTGTAGCCCAGATATGGTCACTGTAGTCATATAAATACACTTCAGGCTTTCCCCAGCCTCTTGTCAGTGGGGCGTATGTAGTAAGCAGGCAGAGGTTAGCAGAAATAAGAGACAACAGCAGAAGTATGGGCAGAGACAAACCAACTTTATTGGAAAATGAAAACACTGGTAAGCCTAAAAAAAGTTTGAACCCTGATACAAACTTGAATGAAGTATTTTCTCTTTCTCCTCCAACAACCCTAAGAATCAAGTTTTTATACAAAAACAGCCCTCATTTTTAGCCCCATTCGGGGATCCCACATACTTGCTGTTGGGGTGCAAATCTGGGAGTGGGGAAATCTTTTTTAACTGAGTGAACTAGAAAAAGCAGAAAACTTCTTCCACGCTATACTCGGCGGCTGAGCTTTATGCAGTCACGTCTCTAAGGAAAAGCTCCTCTTAACTTTTCCAAAGTTCTTTGGCAAATATCAAATTATTTACATGCTGTCAAAATTGGCTGAAGCCCAGTTGTCTATATCTATCCTCAGTTTCTAGAAAATTTAGCATATGACATTCCTGTGGCCTTCTCACCCTTTCTACAAAGAACTTATCTAGCTATATTAATGATTATTGGCCTCCTTTACAATTCTTTTGCAACAAAATCCTTCTGGACAACACAAATACAGAAAACATAAATATAGTTACATATAATAAATGACTGCTTTCACAACAGCTTGACTACATGCTACACATGAGGCATCCCAGTGGTCTTCTCCTTTTCCTAATCATACTCATTAGCTACAGTGATTGTTTTTCTTCTATTACCAGAAATAATATAATATTAAGCAGTTCCCAACATACATCTTATAAATTAAAAATTAAAATCTTGGCAATTAAAGCAATGGTATAATATACTTTTTTTAAAAAAGAAGCTAGATGGATGCAATAAGGAAAATGTAGTGTCCTCAGTCAGAGTTGCAGGAAATAAAATTGTAGTATACACAATTGGAAATAAAAGAATAATAGATATTTTTGGTCCCTACCAGGCAAAATTTCAATAGTGGCCTCACTAGGTTCTTACTTGAAAATGAACAAATGTAGGTGTCTTCTTCTTCTCAATATTAGAGATACTTAGGTTTTATTTAAATCTAAGAAGATAGGAGGAAAACACAAGCAAATATTGTTTTTTTCCTATATATTAGAGCACAGTTTAGGAATCAGCAACTTGAATAACTAGTATTTAACAATAGACTTCTCCCTTATACTACTGCCTATTCTTATACTTCTGTACTCCAGCTATCCTGCAAGCAGATAAAATGTACCCATTAGGGTCACTAATAAACCTTTAAAAACACCTTGAGTTGACTGAACTGATCTTTGAATTACTGAGTTTTAGATTCATCTTCAGCCCCTAAACTGTCACCTTTAACTTTTCCATAATCTACCTGGTTTCAAATGCTCCTGAGACCACTTGGGTGAAAACTGATTTCATAACTGTAACATTTTTAAGTTTAGTTTAATATTAATTAGCATGAAATCGAATCTTTAGCATTAAGACCATTAGCATCTAATACAAAAACATTAATTCTTAACTTAAAAGTCAATAGTAAAAATCTCATGAGATAATAAAATTGTATTGGTCTTTAGATTTTTTTCTTTGGTAATTTCCTTCAGTTTAGATATTTACAAGAGTTTTGTAATATTTGATTTGATTATACAATATAAATAAGTCCTGTTTATCTACTGTATAGCACAATACCTATATTTAAAAATAGTGTATTGCATAAACATTTGCTAATAAAGTAGATCTTATGTCAAGTGTTTTTTTTTCACAAATAATAATAATAAATAAGAAGTCAGAAGACAACTTTTGGAGGTAATGAATAGGTTTATGGCATAGATTGTGGCTATGGTTTCATGGTTATATACTTATATCCAAACCCATCAAGTTATATACATTAGTATGTGCAGTTTTTTTAATGTCAATAAATAAATTTAATAAACCAACCAATACATAAATAAATAAAATAAATAATAATAATACATCTGAACTTCTTCAAAGTTAAACTAACTTCCAGCTATGTATATTTTGTTCTTACTCTGTAAAGAAAAAAAGGAAACTGAAAATATCATTTCAGAGTTCCAGCAATACATTGAAGGTCCACAGTAAGGGATTTAAAATGCTTACCGGATTGAAAGAACAGCAGCTAATAAGTAATGATTTGATAAATAATACCTACAAATCCCATCACTAAAAGGCTGCCAAATTTTCAAAAAGCTCTAGAACAAACTAAGATACTGGCCTTCTTTCCTGGTAAAGCAGAATGTGCCCCAGCACCGAAGGAACTTGACTGTCAAATGAGTTCCACCTGCTGCTGTTTTTAGATGCCAAGAAATTCTTCCCAGAGGGGAAACTACCTGGCATTTTCTTTTTTCTTGGGATAGAGCAAAAAGAGCCTGTGCTGTTCACTCCCTTCCATAAATGACCCTACTGTGTGCTAGCACAGGACTGCAGCAGTGGGCTTCTGACACAAGGTGATGACCTAGGTTTGAGGAGCAAGAGAGAAGATGCTCGTTTCCCTCAATTATCACCCTTCTATGTTTTCTAAATGGGTTCCACCGATTCATGTGTTATAGCTTCATGCCAAAACTTTGAAGACTGCTAACATAAAAATACTTGCCTGAGCAGTACCCTTTAAGCCTACCATGGCAAATAGACTTGACTCCATGTGACATCTCTGATCAAATGGCAGAGGCTGTCTGCAATGTGCTGAAATGGATTTTAAGGCCAGCTTCAAACTCAGCAGGAAAAATATGTTGTTCTCTACTCATAGTGTCTGATATGAGCATAGAAAAAATAAATATTTGGTATGTAAACTGAGTATTTCTTGACTGTTGTTTTTTTCTTGCCCAGCATTTATTCCTTTTTTTCCCCTGAACTGTATCATCCTGATTTTCCTTAAAAGATTCACCTGTCCCCTGATACATTCATTTGCATTCTAAAATTTTTTGTATCTGTGTTCTTTTTACACATTAAAAATCAGATCAGTTTGACTAAGCAAGAAATGTGTCCACAGTCATGTGTCCCCTCCCTTCTGCCATAGAGGTGGGCTAATTCATCCGTGCAGAGGAGGGAAATTTGCTCTGGCCTCAGCCTCATCATCAGTGCAGGCTGCCGACACTTGCACTGAATTATCATAGGCTTTGTTGAGGATGTCCAGCCGTTACTGAGCATTTTGCTGAGACTTAAAAAAAACAAAACAAAGGAGAATAAAAATAAAAATGTATTTATTCCAAGCCAATACAGATTTGATCAATTATTTTAAAAGTGGTACAGAATTATATAACAAAATCTTATGAGATAATGTGTAGCAGCATTTTTTTTTTTTTTTTGCTCAAAAATTAAAGAAACTTGAAAGAGGGGGGTTATCTGCCAGAGCAAGTTCCTAACACTCATGTGCCTGGTTTCTCCTGTAAGAGGATATCTTATTTGATTTAAGGTACTCTGGAAATACATCTACTTTACTATTTATTGTTCTCCCCTAAAACCCATTAGTTTTCCTTGAGAGTTTGATCTTGTTATCTACGACATTTCTGAAGGAGTTAAGTCCATAAATTGCCCTGACTGGTATGGCTCAGTTGGTTGGGCATCACCCTGCAAACAAAGAGGTCACCAGTTTGATTGCCAGTTAGAGCACATACCTAGGTTGCAGGTTTGGTCCCTGGTTGGGGTATATGCAAGAGGCAATCAGCCAATGTTTCTCTTTCACATTGTTTCTGTCATTCTTTCTCTCCCTCTCTTCCCCTCTCTCTAAAAATAAATAAATATTTTTTTTAAAAAAAGAGTAATAAGTCCAGACTTTGTCAAAAGAGTGTTATGCTTTCTTTCTCATGAGACTGTTTTTTGGAATCCATGTTTTCAAAATAAGTTTAAAGTTATCTCTAACCATTGCCATGATGATTTCCTCCGCAGCACTTATCTCAGTCTGTAATTATTATATTATCTGTTTCCCTGTTCTTTGTCTACACCATCACGCAGCACGAGGGCAGGGACTTGTCTATTTTGTTCATTGTATGTCTCCAACATCTAGAACATTACCTGGCACAATAATTACATGTGAAGAAGGATGGATGGAAGGAGGGATGGATGGATGGATGGAGCTGATGATGACAGGGTGGAGTAGAAGTGCTTTTATTTGTCAAGCAACTTTGTTTATCAATTCATGGGTGTTTTTAAGTGGGGAGCTCCAAAGTAAAGGAGCTTCTGTACCCTTTCCTGCCTCACCTGCGCATAGCCTCAATGCCCATCTGACATCGATTTCCAGGCTGCCACTTCCAATGGACTCTTGCCATTCCTGGACTAAGGCATTGTGAACTCAAAGTGTTCTTTTCATGCCTCTGTGGATCCTGACCCTGCCTGGAGTCTTTAATCGGCAAAGCAAGCTTGGTACATTTTCTTTTTATTGTCTGACCATTCTGAGTCTACACAAAAGGATGGACCTTTTAGTGCTCTGCCAAGAAACATTCTCTAGGCCATTCATAACATCTGGCCCACAGCTTCTAATTACCCATGGGATGCCTTGACATATGCAACAGCTAATTTTGTATTACACAAGGTTCTGGTTATATTAAAAAATGAGATAATGTACATGAAAGTGCTTTATAAACTATAAAATCCTATATAAATGAAATAGATAATGATCATGATCATTGCTATCATCTTTGTTGCCTTCGCAGAGACATAAAACTCTTTGAAAGGGCTTTTCCCCTTTTGTTCTTTTGTCTTTTAAGAAATGTTGAGCTACATGCATCTAGAGAAGAAATCGTTTCTTGACATTGAAATAGAAATTTTAAGAAAATCACATTAACACTTCCAAGTGTTTTGTTATAGCGCCAGAAGAGGGAAAAAAACCCCCTAAAAACCTATCTCCTATTGATCCAGATTAGCTATTTATACAATATGTTGGGGATAGGTATTTCTTAGTAGTTTATATTATCAGGTAGATAGCATAGCTTTGCTATATACTTTTTTTTAAGTTTAATCTTCATTGTATTTTTTTCCATTACCATTTAGTCCCCTTATATCCCCCTCTCCCCAGCAATCACTACACTGTTGTCCATGGCCATGTGTCCTTTTTCCTTTTTGCTAAATCCTTCCATCCCCTAACCCCCGACTCTCCAATAGTTGTCATCTACATTTCCAACCATGAAGAATGAGACTGATTCCTTTCTACACAGGCTTATCTCTTTATCCCCCTTCTTAGAAAGGATCTCCTAAGGAAGGAGATCCCACTATGCCAACCAACCCAGCATCTCAGATCACATTTCGCTTGTCATAAGTGAAGTATTGAGTTGGCCAAAAAATTCGTTCTTTTTTTTTTTCCCTGTATAATGGCTCTAGCAGCACTTAGTTATCTTTAACTTCATACAAAACAATTTTGTTAGATTGTATTGTGACAGCTATCATATCAATGTGCAGTAAAAAAACTTATCAAAGTTGGTGAATTTTTATGTAGCCATTTTAACATTGAAAATGGAAGGAGATATGCAACATTTTTGACATATTATGCTTTATTATTTCAAGAAAGGTAAAAGCTGAAATGCCAAAAAAGATTTGTGCAGTGTTTGGAAAAGGTGCTGTGACTGATCAAACATGTCCAAAGTTGTTTGCAAAGTTTCTAGGTACTATTGACATTTTGGTAATATAATTCTATGTTGTGGAGCTCTCTTATGCATTGGAAGATGTTAAGCAGTACCCCTGGCCTCTACGCACTAGAAGCCAATATCCAGAAATAACTGACATATTCAAAATATCCAAATTAATAAGTTATTGGTAAAAATAAAAAATATGTCTTTTATTTTATGGAGAAAAGTAAATAGACTTTTTGGCTAACCCAATAGAAGTTGTGTAATTTGAACCACAGAAAGGTCTCCATGTAGCTCATCTAGAGGACTGGATCTGGGGTTTGAGTACATTGAATAATATGCCCTGGCTGGTGCGGTTCAGTGGATTCAGTGCCAGCCTATGACCAAAAATGTTGCTGGTTTGGTTTCCAGTCAGAGCACATGCCTGAGTTGCCAGCCAGGTCCCTGGTGGGGGTGCATAAGAGGTAACCAATTGATGTATCTCTTGCACATCGATGTTTCTGTCCCTCCTTTTTTCTCTCCATCTCCTGTCTCTAAAAATAAATAAATAAAGTCTTTTTACAAAAGAGTACATTGAATATTCATCCCAGTCTCCTTGAGTACTTTCAATTCATAAGCAGAAGTCATGTGAAGCAAATGGAAGGGTGCATACAAACAAGCTTCTTTAACATACAAATGTTCCTAGAAGGTATTGAATTACATACTAGCAAGAGGGATAACAGAAGAAAGGAGTGGTCTCAGAAAGGGTCATATGAACACATCCTTCTGTTTCACAATTTTGATTTTTGTTGTGCAGCTCTCTCCCACTACCTTGAGCAATATTATTATTTCTCTATTAATCCTAATGAAAGAAAATGTATACCAAAAATCCTGAAAGCCAATAAGTTACTGATATGTCAGGATTTTGAATAAGTTAATATAGAGTTCAAATGTGTAACATACTCTTATGAGGGTTCATACTCCCAGAGAGAACTAGCTAATTTTTAGAAGCATCAAAGCACTTTTCAAGGCTTGTTTTTGCAACATCTTCTTTATTTTTGCAGACTTTCCTTTAGCTCCCCTTAAGTTATGAAGGATCAGAGGGGAAAATAATGAAAGCTATCTTTGGGTAAAAGACATCTCAATGAAGAACCTCAATAGTATTTACAAGTGTTTGACAGTGACTTGAGGTTTAACTGATGATTGGACTCAAAATTGGCATTGATAAAGAAGGCTTTGCATAACACTCAGCAGGCTCTTAAAGATATGTATAATTTAGCTTTGGTAGTTTGCACAAAGTAGAGGTTAGATTCTGCCAATGACCTTTCATGAACTTCTAGGAGTAGATAGTCTTTTGGTGAAAAGGTAAAAAAATAAAGACTCTCTTTTCCTACCAAGGTGGTAATTATACTTAAGTTTATGTGGTGCTGATGTCCGTGGGAGATCTTTATAATTTACTCCTGGATGGGCTCTCTCTGTGAAGCTTTCCTTTTTTCTCTTGAGAGGAATTTTTTTAAACTATCTTTGCAAATTGGTAAGTGTTGCATACAGTTGTTTGCAACCCATTGATAGAAACTTACATGCCTTGAACTTTAGTAACAGCATTTGAAAGACAGACTAAAATCCCCTTAACCAGCAAACATTCGCTTTCTTAAAGTTCCTATTTCCAAGGCATGAAAGCACTGTATTTTTTAAGTCTTGTAAGTCCATGCAAAGCAAGATGTACCTCTACTCAGTGAGTTTAGTGGTGGTTGGTTTTTCAGAAAGTGACTGTTTTTGAGACTGTCTGCAAATTACCAAAGCAGCTTGCCCTTCGCTCAACATCACAGGGTTCGTCTGCCATCATGAGAGTTATACACGTTGCCAACCCAATTAAGATTGCATGGGGAAAGATGAGTATTCATTGTAGCCATTTCACTTTATCGTCAGCGGTAAATTCTGTGAGAAAACTTCATCTGACAACTTTCCCATCCTCCTAGAAGGGGAGCCCTTGGTGGTCAGCCAGAAACATGCAAACCTATCAATATAATTCATGCTGCTTAGGGGTTCAAAAAAACAGATATTTCCCAAGCCAGGGCAAATTAGCCTTTGGCATTGAACTCTAGATTATTTATCCACTCAAGCACAGCTATACAATGAGAAACAACTGCCTTGAAAGGCAATGAAATGTTGCATACAGTTCCCAGGGGCCTGTCTGCTTGATGAAGCATTTAATCAAGGAGGCCACAGCGCCATGTGTCTTCTCTGTACGTAGGGGAGGCAGTCATTGAAACTGGTTCAGAGGGAGCCATGTAGCCCAGGGCTTGATTTTCTCCACAAGGCTCTTTAGGCAAAATCCCAAAAGCCCATCTTTGGACTATTGAGGGGTATTTCCAAGCTCAAGAAGTTTGCCCTGCTTTCTCAGAAAACTCAGGTCAAGAAGGTGTTTATTCTCTCACACTCTTCCTGAACTTTCAGATTGTTGGTCAATGCTTCTTGCTAATCATTTTGAGTGCTTTAGTCTTCTTTCCTTAATAACAATGCAGACTACACAAAGGGACGGCATCTCAAACAGTGCTTGAATGGATGATTGGTTTGTAAAAAATACATCTTGATTGGTCTGCTGGTGGCTCCTTGCCTACACAGTATTTCCATTCGGAAATGGGAAGATCCTGCTCACTTATATAAACTCCTCCTCCTTCTCTTTTCATCAGGCCTTTCCCTCAACCCTTTCTATGTGATGCTTCCTCACTCTAAAGATTTAGGTCAGAACCTGCTACTTAAAAATTTTTCAACATATAAGCTTTCATAAATATAAAGTAACTATGCATCAGAACAAAAGCATGAGTACTCATTTACCTAATGGTATTTTGCATGTAGGGATAAAATGGAAGAAATCTTTTGGGACCCTAGCTGTTCATCTCTAGAGCAATGTCCGTGTAAATTATCTGGCCTCCTTATTCAGGAAGCACAAAAACCTTCCTTCATGTATTTCAATATTATGGATACATTTATTTTAATAAAATTGGCAGGCTCTACAATATTTTTTAAAGATTTATTTTTTATTTTATTTTCTTAAGTAAATTTTTATGTTTTTTTCCATTACCATTTATCCCTTTTCTACCCCTTCCCCACACCAGTAGCCACACTGGTGTCCCTGTCCATGAGTCCTTTACCTTTTTGCTTGATCCCCCATCCCCTAGCCACCCCGCCTTAGTTGTCAATCTGCTCTCCATCTATGAGTCTGTCTCTATTTCACTTACTAGTTCAGTTCTTTCATTAGATTCCATATATGAGTGAAATCATTTAGCATTTGTCTTTCTCTGACTGGCTTATTTCACTTATCATTATGTTCTCAAGGTCCATCTATGCTGTTGCAAAGGGTAAATTTTCTCCTTTTTTGCAGCTGAGTAGCTTTCCATTGTGCAAATGTCCCATAGTCATTTTACCCACTCACCTACTGATAGACACTTGGGCTGCTTCCATATCTTGGCAATTGTAAATAATGCCGCAATGAACATGGGGTGCTTATGTTCTTTAGAATTAGTGTTTTGGTTTTCTTTGGATATATTCCCAGAAGTGGGATCGGTGGGTCAATGAGTTTTAATACCAATCCCTTGTTCCTCCTCACTGCTGAACCGTTGATGACTCATTTGGGCTCAAATATATCAGAGGATAATCCCAGCTCTGCCATTTATTAGCTACCTGATTTTGGTCATATTATTTAATCTCAATGCCTAGTTTCAAAATCTGTGGAATGAAAATAGCAATAGTACTAGCTTATAAGGGTATTGTGAAGATTATATGAGCTAATATATATAAAGCAGTTAATGGCTGGCACTTGGTATGTACTCATCAAATATTAGTTGTTTTCCTTCCAGATTTATGGGTGTTCTCAATGTGCCCCAGTAAATTTTGACCTATACCAGAGGAGCATCATGGGAGGATGCCACTTCCTAATTTAGGATTCTTAGTGCTCAGTCACTGGCCTTTCATCACATACTGGTTCAAAATATAGGCTTCAAGTGATGACTCTCTGATTCTACTATCTCCAGATTCTATCTTAGATTGAGAGATTTTTAAGGACAGGAACTTGATCCTAAGCTTCTTTTTATTACCCACCATATCTGACAAGTTATGTCAGCTACAGAAACTCCATATCTATTTTTGTTGATAATTTTCCTGTTCCTCTCTCGCTAGTTGTCCCAGGCTGATTACAGCGGAATTCCTTTCTTCATCCTCTTCCACACCACAGGTATTTGGGTCTGTTAGGGGTTACAGAGCCTGTGATGCACAAAGCAATGGGGGACTTAACATTTGAGTAACTAAATATGTGACCCTTGCCAGAACTCTCGCTGTTTAAATGGAAGACAGGGCAAAGGTACTTTGGACATCTGCATCCTGGGCCATCTGTGGGCTGTCCTGGGTCATCTGTGGGGTGTTTATGGGTAACTTTGGGGCTGGCATGCTGATGAAATTGGAAGGCAATAATAAATTCTCACAAACATTCAGTTGAAGCCGATATGAGAATCTGAGCAACTTTGCCTACATCATTAGGGGACAGCCCATAAAGGTGTGTTCAACAGGAAATACTCTGTCATAGGAATGAAGATAATGAATGAAAAATTCAAATTCACCAGGCTAGACTCCTTCCCACACATTCTTATGGGTCCAAATACAAATCGCTTTTTGTTCTTGCCTGTTTATTGCACCTTTGAATGCAAATTCAAGAGTGAAATGGCTTCATTCTCTCCAGAAGGAACTATTTCCTCTGCTAGAAAATGCAGCTACAGAAGAAAATCCTTGTAGAGGAATTTCACTCCTGTGGGACGAATCACCCCCCCCCCGCCCCCCGCAACACACACTCCACGTGGTTTTTTCACAAACTCTGTGGAAAGTCCCTTCTCTTATTTAGTCCCCTGCCTCCCCATTTGGCCTAATCTCCCAGTTTTCAGAGTTATCATGTGATTATTATTAATGTTATTAAATTGCTATTTTAAACAGCCTAGGCACCAGTCCATTAGAATGAAACTTACCCTTTCTTGTACATCTCCTTGCAAAAGATCTTTTGGGAATTTTTTCCTTTTAACTTGTGACTCTCCTCAGCACTTTGGTTTGGTCTCATTTGTTCTGTGACCTGTGTACAAGGCATATATTTTTTAGTTGGAAATAAGCTGGGTTTTGGTGATCACTTACACATGTTGCAGTTTTCCTTTTGTTTTTCTGCTTGTTCCTTTCTAACCCCCCAGTCAGGATATGGTGAACTCAATTGTTTTTGAACCAGGCGAGAACCGAACTTCAGACTAATTTTTAAAACAGGTTTTTCTAGTGAAGGGTTTCGATGTTTGTTTTTGAATTTTGCTCTTTTAACTGCTTTTCTAAAACACTGTAAAATTTTCTAAAATTTTAAACGTAGTTGCTTAAAATTAGTAGAAGTCATTTGAACTGTACAACTAAAAAGACATAAACAATTATCATCCAGTGAGTTACACATATTTTTAAATACATAAAATCATAACTACTTGTGATTAGTTGGTGACTTTCAAATTCGCACTATAGTAAGAAGAATTTTGTGCTATTGTCCAGCATGGATTACTGAGGGAATCTCATGTGTGGAAAACTCCTTCCGTTCAAATTGGTCTGAACATCAGAGAAGGGGCATCACATTGTAGGCTTGTGTCTGTGGTGGCTGCCACAGAGGCCCGGCAGCCCCTTCATGATGTGGGGAGTAGGGCAGAGATAATCACAGAACACAGAGGCTCCTTAATTTCTTGAGCCTAAGAGACAGCAGAAGAAAAGGTATCTGAAGGCAGGGACCAGGTCTTTCTTGCTCATCGTATAGGCCTTCTCCTTCCCACCAGAATCAACTAGGGGGAATACACTGATGGCTAAATTAAATGTTTAATTTCAATAAGATACTCCCTCTGCAACAAAGCAAATTACTTAATTCCTCTGTGCCCCAGTTCCCTCATCTTTAAAAGCTTTATAGCTTGCCTCCCCCACTATCTCCTACATACAAAAAATGGTGTTACCAGCCCTGCTTGATACTCAAGCTATTTAAGCTCTGCATCTTCATCATAGACTATTTTACACAACTCAAATGAAATACAGAATTTAAAGTAATAGGGAGAATTAAAGTCACATGCTCAATTTTGCTCTTGCAACATTTAGAGAATGACTACCTTTTGACAACATATTTAAGTGCCCTAAAACTACTTTCTGTGATAAACAAATAGATGGAATATAGCTGATACCCTGGAGCTCATTTGTTTCAAAGTTCTACTGCTTCGAGTCCACAAAAATGACTTGTGGTAAGACTAGTTTCTTACTAATTATCAAATCCAATGGTAACTTAAGCTGTTCCCATTCATTGTCTTAATTGACCTCTGTGGGGCATGGGGCATTGTGAAAATGTGAGCCACTCTTTCTATCTTGACTCTTTCTTTTGTTTTAGTTTGGAGAGGTGTTATAGAAGCTACAAGCTTATTGAGTCTGGAATCGGTAGAATTTCATTCCAACCCTGCTATTCACTAGCTGGTACTATTAGGCAAGTTACTGGGCTTCTCTGTACCTCAGTATCTCCATCTTACATTATATGGTTATTGTATAGTTCACCTATGCACAATGCTTAAAAAGAGCTCTCAGTATTCATAATATCATTTTCCTTAATTTTCTCCCTATTCTGTTTGTTGTTTCATGGCCTGTCTCCTTCACACGTGCTAATTTCGTCACCTATCCCGTAAAATCCTTGCTTCCCTTCTTCTTTCTCTGCAAGCTCACCTTCCATGATCTATCACCCCATACCTTCATACACAGTCAAGAGGTGAGAGCTTCCTCATTGTCAGTCTCCAGCCAGAGCCCTGTCTTGAGCTCCAAACTATCTCCCCAACTCCTTACTGCGTGATTGCCCTTGGTTGTACCATCAGTACTTCAAATTTAATGTGTTCTCAGAGAAACTCATCAACTCCTGTACTAGAACTATAACCACCAGAGAAGAGGGGGTTCCAAGCAAACGTATGGTAGGGACACCACGGAGGTGTGTTTGGTGAATGGTGATGTTCCCCTGCTCAGTCCCGGCATAGGGTGGCTGTGGGTGGGTGAAGAGACTTCAACCGAAGAAAATATGTTTGGCTCAAATTTTTACAAACTTTGCTTTTAATCCTGGATTCTGTCCTACAGGGAATGGGGAATCCCTGAAAATTCCTGATTAGAGCAGCCCCTACAAAATCTGATCCTGTTTCTAGCTCTCACTTCAGTTAGCTGTTAGACTTTCATGATATGGATGATCTTGGTCCCTTCCTCTGTATTCTCTCTCAAGAACCGAAAAGCCTCCTTCTGTCAGATTTTCTGCACAGGAATATGCATCCTTGCTACCATGGAAACCGCATGACCTGTCAGTCTGGCTCCCTGCCTTTCTTGGAAATCTCTGCTGAAGTGAGATACTCCAGTTCCAGTTGCCAAACATCAGGCCAGTGTGACAGCTGTTGCTTCATGGTCAGTTATGGCAGCGGTTTAGTGTTACTCACCTCAATAGACAATAGGTTCCGATTTCTCCTACTATCTGTACATTCATGCAGCAAAAGTCTTAAGGCTGGGGCCTAAGCTGGGTGCTCACTGGTGATAATTTAGGTGACTCATGAGAGTTGGTAGGGCAACCAGAAATCTCATAGGAGGTGGCCTCAAAGTATCTTTGCTTTGTCTTCTAGTAAAATATAACACAGGTCAAAAAAAGCATCTCCTCTACTCCAGGACCGTTACCTAGAATAATATATTTTAATGCAGGCAAAGGGGATCACAACGGAGTGAGGACAGCCTGAAACATCCACAGCTAGCAAGCGTAATTACTGACTGTTACATACTGAGCACACAGAAATAACAGGAGAAGCACTGTTAGTCACACTACTTCATTCAAAAATTATTAATTTAGCACCTACTACATAGCGGACACTGTTGTAGATGCTAGGAATACATTAATGAACCAAGAGACAAAAATCGCCTTGCACCTGGAATTTATATGCTATTGCATTGAGAAGGAATTTGAGACATGGGAGAGAGTTGGGTTGGAGATTTTTGCTTAGTTATCTCACTGGAATCAAATTCCTTAATTGTACATCTATGCTCTAGTATTAAAAATAAAACAAGCAAAAAAGTACACACACACAGAGATATAGCTATATATGTATAAATTCATATATAATCATATATACAATTAACAATACTCTTCCCCTCACCCCACATGTATTTCTATGAGTGAGAAGGTATTCTCTCAGATGGTGTCACAGTTGAAAAGAAAAAGCAGATGGTGCTACCAGAGAAGGCAGCTTGCTTGCTGAAATGTCATGGGTATACAAAAATAAAACCAAAAATGAAAGGCAAAAAATATTCTCGTTTGAAAAGTGAACTATCTCATGTTTCCTCCGAGCCACGCAGCTCAGTAAGGAAAAGAAACACTCTCAGACCCTTTGTTCTGCATTTACAACAAAACTCAAACCACATGTCTGCCATGTAACAAGCCACTCTGGGTTATTTCTTTTTGTAATTTCTTTTCTTAATTTTTATTGAATTTATTGGGGTGACATTGGTTAATAAAATTATATGGGTTTCAGGTGTACAGTTCCGTAACACATCATTTGTGTTTTGTCCTGCGTGTTCGCCACCTCCAGTCAAGCCTCCTTCATCACCATTTATCCCCCACTCTACCACCTCCTACCTCCTCCGACCCCTCTGTCTCTTTAGTAATCACATTACTGTTGTGTGGGTCTATGAGGTGGGTTTTTGTTTTTTTTTTGTAATTTCTCAAAGAATAATAATCACTGCTCCATGGAACCACTTGCAAAATCCAAAAGGTACTCCAGAGAAGCTGGCACTCGTAGTAAACTACCCAAGGCATAATTTGCGGTGACAAATGATACACGGAGTGTTGCATTTGAACTTGAAAACAAATGCTCACACACAAAAGAAAACTAATGGCTGAGTCCACTTTCCACCCCAGCTTCCTGTCACTGTTCATTTTCCAGTGTTACTGTAGCTAAAGGAAGCCCTCTGGACTCATGGTAGCAGATAGTTCAAAATGTTGCCTATAAAGCTTTTCTAATTATTATTATGCTGAACACATAATTTGATTGCTTTGTTCTGTGACTATATGTGCTTATTTCAGCCTCATAATGGTTGCCAGATTCTCTGCACAAACCGTATCCTGCAGTGAAATGCACAGACCGCAAGTCTGCATTTCTGTGCCTCTGCTCCACCAGCGCTATGCACAACAATGCCCATCATTGTCTCCTGAGATCCTTGTGCAGACCTGAAGTGACAAAAGGGAGTAACGTCAGACAAATCAACAGAATGTAATTACAGGTAAGGGGTGTTTGGCTTCACTCCCTCTAAAGGTCTTTGGGGCCTAGGATAAATTTTGACTCAACACCAACTGAACTGGTTTTTAGATTAGTTGTTTACTTGAATCTATTACGTGTAGATTTCACAGGAGCCAAGAGACCCACCTGCAAAGCCTGTTCAAAGTATACTGTCTTCCCATCTACCTTCTAGAAGAGGGAAAGGCCTTCAGGAAAGATTAAATGAAAGATATTGGAGATGTGACCTCTAGCATTGTCAGGTGGGCTAGAATGAAGTAGTTAAGGCCCCTGGATCCCAGTGATGTGGAAGAGGAGCCAGCCATTGTGTAAATCCCTCTGATTGCCATCCCACCCTGGCCTCCGTCCTCCCAAAGCTGCTTCTGGGAACAAAGCAATTATCCTGCTACTTGGAAACCAATCATCCCAGGTCTGAGCAGACAAAGCAGACAGTTCTCTTACAGAAAAGGTAAGATACCCTAAAAGCAATGAGAGCCAGCAAGGAAAGAGGTTTGTAAAATCAATTGAATTGTTTTCCCTCTAGAGTTATTTAATTGAATAGTGACAGACCAGTTGTTAGAATTTGAAAACAACTCAGAAGCTGTAGAAATCCTTTGACTGTAATGTCCCTTCCCTAGACTTTGGTCTCAAGAGCGAGAGAAAATTCTTCAATTAGAGTCAGCAAATAATGGTTCCACCAGGGTTCTCAATAAGGGCAGATGGAGCAAAGTCAACAGCAGGCAACAGGTGGCAATGCTTTGCAGTCTGACAAATCCTGGTTTTAAAAGTCAGTCCTCTCTGCTATATAGTGGGGAAGTCAGACAACATATTGACCACGTGATCAAGGATAGGCAGGCGAACTTTGGGTGCCTTTGGGTGAAATAACCTGAGAAAGATACAGCCTCAACTAGATAGCACTGAGTGATTGCCTTAACAATTTTTTTTAATTCTCCCTGTTTAGCAAGGCTCTCTGCAGGCATTGATTTTTGCTTCCTAACTTCTTAGGCATTAAAATGTGATTTAAAAGTGGTGGGGGGGAGGCAGAGACAAATGTATTTGAAAAAATAAATTAAAATAATTTTTTTTAAAAAATGTGATTTATTATTTGTCTTTTTAGAGAGTTTACAATCCATATATATGAAAGAGATGGGGAATATGAAAATAAAAATATATAGAGCCTAAAAATATTAGTACAAGGTGGTATGTTGTGTCTAGCTAGGGCATTTAAAATTGTTGTTTCCAAGATACAGTCTCTTGCAGATGGGTGGAGAGAGTAAATAATTTTAAGAGTTTGGGAATCCAAATGCCCACCAAGCATTAATCATTGGCGTTAGGCTGTAAGGCAATGGATAACACACCATATGATCAATACACACCGTGAGCTAAGGCATGTTTCTTGGTGTGGAGCAGCCTCCAAAGGTGTCCTCTGAAAATGGGCTGGGTCGTCTAGCAACCCCCAGTCCTGCCTTGTGCAATCAGTTGTGCACTGGGGATTCCATCAGCCCGAATAAGACCATCATGGCAGCCATTCCCTCCAGAGGCTTGCCCCTGGCCACCAGGACTAGTGCTTGTGCCACCTGGGCTCCGCTTGCAGTAACAGCTCGTACAGAGCAGCAGGCCGTCTTTGGAATGTTTTCCCCCACCACCTGAGTTGCCCCCAAGGCAGGCCTGAGTCCCTGGGAAGTGAGCTTGCCTTTGGAAAGTGCGTTGGTGCTCCTAGAACACTCGGAATCTTCCCAGGCCTCTGTTGGCATCATGACCTGGGACCTGCCTGGGGAAGCCATCACCAAGCAGCCTGGCAGCCAGTAGGACGAAACCAACACCTAGCAGCCCCCTCCTGAGTCGTAGCCACCAGTTGCCTTGCTGTGGGGACACAAGATTCGTAAGTGCCCTAGACTAGGAAAGGCTGTAGCAAACGGAGGAGCAGTTGGAATCTTTTTATTTAAAAACACCAAAAAGTAAACACCAAAAAGCACCAAAGTAAAATAATAAAATAAAAGGTAACATAAGATGAAATAAAATAATAAAATAAAAATATGTATTAGCATTTATAAAATGTTAGATACAAATTAAGGTACAGTTGTTACCTGGCGGAGGGGTGTCCTGAATCCATGCATTCTGCACCTTTGGATTCAACCAATCACAGGTGGAAAATGGTATTTTAGATTCTGGTTGGGAATCCCAGGAGGCAGAGGGTGGACTGTACATTGTTCTGTGCTATTTTATATAAGGAACTTGAACATCCAAGGATTTTGCGACCCATTATTTTGAAATCCAATCAGTCCTGGAACTAATTCCCTTGAATATTGGGGGAGGACTGTATTACTAAATTCATTGTAGCTTTTTGTTGTTATATATTTTACTCAAAACTGATACAAATTAACAGCTATTGTTATGACACATCCCTGAAATGGCTTTCATGCTTATAAGATAATCAAACCGGGAAAAGCTGACACCCCTGATTAAGGAGTTCTTAAACTGGAAGTGATCGCTCCTTCTCTACCCCTCCCCACCCCAGCATGCCTTCATTGTGTTCCTATGGGAGTCACTTGGGCTACTTCACTCTGTGCCCTGTGTGTCTTCTGCTGGAGTTTCTATTAAGGAAACTCCTGAGGAAAGGGCTAGGTGGTGCCTGGAAGAGAGAGCCTTTCCCTTTTATGAGCTTCTGCTGCTCAGCTTCTACTCAGAATGCTGGCCTGTGCCTTGAAGTTCAAGTCTTCTCTCTGGAACACAAAGCAGCAATGCTCATTTTGCAAGAAAAGCATACAAACAAGAGATTCACAACAAAAGCTTTGGAGAGGTTGACCATAGGATGGGAAAAAAGACTAATGGAAATGAAGATGAAAGGGCATGAATATGGAATGAAAAGAGGAAAGAGGAAGGGAAGAAGGAAGGGAGGGAGGGAGAGAGAAAAGAAAAGAAAGAGGAAAGGAAGAAAGAAGAAAGAAGGGAGGGGTAGGAAGAAGAGAAAAGAGATACTTTGCTTGAAACAATGATTATTATATTCCATAAACTGAACTAAGGATATAATTAATTGTTACTTCTGCACTGAGGTCCGAAAAGAAAAAATAAAAAAAGAGGATATAACCCTGTAGAAAGTAGGCCTCAAACTTTTTTCTTCTCTGATGGAGTCCCATATGCTCCGATGAGGGTACTGATCCTCCAGCAGGGGAGGGGAAAAGCAGAGGAAGATGGCGGTTGACAGTGTCTGACCATCACAGTTCTAGGACAGAGTTCCTTAAAATGTGTCCTGAGAACCACCTGTATCAGAAACAGCTTAGGTTCTGGTTTAATATGTAAGTTAATGAGCTTCATCCCAAACCTACTAAACCAGAATTTCTGGAGGTAAAGCCTGGGAATATGTATTTTGACAAGCTCCTTGGGTGATTCTCACCTAAGTTTCAGAACCACTTCTGTGGCAGGTATATCCCTTACTATCTCTTAAACATGGCTAAGCCTTTCCAGTGCTGAGTTCAGATACATTTTTATCAACTACTCTGTGTTCCCTTAGCTTGAGCTATGAAGCGCGCAATAAGTAGTCATGGATGCCATCAACTTTCTTTTTTTTAATCCCTACCTGAGGACATGCTTATTGATTTTAGAGAGAGGGGAAGGGAGGAAAAGAGAATGAGAGAAAGAGAGAGAGAGAAACATCGATCTGTTGCCTTTCTTACACACCCCAACCAGAGACTGAACCCACAACCCAGGTGTTTGCCCTGCCTGGAATCAAGCCCAGGACCTTTTGGTTTATGGGATGATCCTCCAACCAACTGAGCCACACCAGCAAGAGCCCAACTTTCATTTTTTAAAAACTACTTTTGTGTAATTTTTAAAAACAGAAAAATCAAGTTCATTAATCAAATGTTTCTAAAACAATTTACTATTCCCTTACACACAAAAGTAAAAAAAAAAAAATCTGAGAAATTAGTTTGTATTGCTATTTCTTGAGTACTTCATATCACTTGACGTTGGCAATAAAACATTAACTGAACTGGTATCTGTTATAAATACACATATTGTTAGATGTTATTTCTTCTTCCATGGAACACATGGCAACTCTCCAAAAACTCTTGGTCTGTTCTTACACTGTAATATTCTTCAATACAGAGGAAGATGTATCTTTAAAAATTTTTACCCTTTTCTTTGAAATTATTTCCCATGCCATTCATGGACCTTGGCAATGTTCCAAAACTTTTCTAATCAATCTAATATTGTAAGTTGTCAGAACAGATTTTCTTCCCTAGAATATATGACAGTATACATTCAATATCTGTTCTACATAAATCCTTCTATTCTTTTCTTTTTGTATTATTTCCTTTGTTTCTTAAGTCGTTTTTTGTTCTATGCTCACAAGTTGTTTTCATTGTTGTATTTCCCCACTAACATCACTGTAAAAAAAAAAAAATCTCCCTGCACAATAACTCTCCTTTGTTCCTTCCTCGAATTTAGTTCAACAGTTCGCACACTGTCAAGTGCTGAAGAACTTCTGTGCAGCAATCATACATAATACCATGCACTTTGGCCTCGATGGCCTAATGAAGGTGGTTAAGGGTGGTTTTTAATACATGAAATTTTTATCTTATATAGTCATTTGAAACCTAATCTCCATAAAAATGGGGATATATTTAATTTTTTTATACAAATAACTGAAATTTGTGAAATGTTTGTATCATGTGATTAAATACTCAGAATTATGAGGTTATTTTGGCATCAATTTACTAATTTTTAAAAATGCATGTGTCATATAGGTAAAATAACTGCTAATGCAAATAAATCCTCTAATGTTAATAATTGATTGGATGGGATATAAAAATAGCATATAACAAATTAAATATGGAAAAAGTGAGTCTGTTATTGACCAGATAAAATATTATTCTTTATATTATGACACCTTAGCTGTATAATTACAATTAGGATTTGAGCTGCATATTATGTTTCAGCATTATATTAACTTTGTGGTACTGATTGTTCTTTCAATAACATGCACTAGAGGATATATGCAGAATTCTGTTTATCATTTGCAATTATTAAAGATCACAAATCTGTGGGAAGACGTAGCAATAGATAAGCATTGAACTTAAAACCATTTATCTTTGTGCTCGTCCTATGTTGTGTTATATGTATGGAGGGAGCCTGGGGAAGACTGAACCTTAAAGAGTATATGACTGACTAAGAATAGCAGAGACTAGTCAAGTCAGTGCTCATCAGTTAGTAAAAATGTTAATTATTTAGCAATATGAATCTTTCTATTAATTTTGGCCTAAGGTTGAATAAGCATTATATAAATTGAGGTTAAACTGCTGACTGAGTGAAAATGTTTTGTTTTCTGAAAATATCACAGACTATTTCTAAAACATTTAGACTTTGGCATTAACCAAATGTTTTTGCCAAGCATCTTACCCATATTCAAAACTACAAATGCCTACAGTCTATATGTTTCTGATTCATTTGCAACTAATTTATCAAAATTGGCAAGACCTGTTTCCTAGCCACAAGGTCTGGGGACAACTCAGATTCAATACAGAAGGGATTCAAACTCTGATTATGAAATTTTATTAGAAACTGAGACGCTGTTGAGCATTTCCTTTCACTCTGTTTTCTCCTGTCTGATCTCCTTTGTTGTTCTGAGAGCTCCCCAGTTCTCCTTTGCTCATCTTGCTCTTAGGGTCAGTGGACATGTTCATTAGCAACATTAGCAATGATAAATTTCAAAACTATGTATTAGGAGTATTAATGCTCCCATCCCCCTTGGTTCTCATTTTCAAAAAGAAAAAGTTTCTAGGTCAACTGTATGATAAATTCAGCACATTTAGTTTCTTCCACACTTCATTGATGGTGTGTTTCAATGCAGATGGTCTCGGCTTCAACTTTTTCTAAAACCCATACAGCATGCGTATTAGCAATTAAACAATTGAATACCTACACATCAATCTATCTGTGAATTAATCAGTTAACAAATACTTCTCATATATTCCAGTCTCTCAAATGGGCCTAATCATAGGACTAACATGGGCACTTACTAACACGCAGAGTTCCGGGTCCCTGCTCTGGAAGCTGGAAAATGTCTATGTTTAACCAATGCCCCAAAATGACTCTTGAAAATCTAGGCCCTGGAGGCACTATGCTGCCTAATTATGCTGTGATCTCCATAATATTAAGTACGGTCTCTTCAAGAGAGTTGAAGGAGTTGTTTAAAAACAAGACAGGATATGATAGTGACAGCCACAAACTAGCTTTGTGACATTGGGCAGGTCACTTCATTTACTGGCGTATCTCATTTTACTGTACTTTGCTTTACTGTGTTTTTCATGTATTGCATTTTTTTACAAATTGAATTTGTGTGACCATCCTGCATCAAGCAAGTCTATCAGCACTATTTTCCCAATATGAGTTGCTCACTTTGTGTCTCTGTGTCACATTTTGGTGATTCTCACTATTGTTTTATTATTATTCCAATATTACATTTGTTATGGTGATCTCTGATGTTACTAGGGCAAGACCTTCCACCAGCAAATGATTCTGACTCGCCGAAGACTCAGATGATGTTTACCAATTTTTGGCAATAAAATATTTTTAAGTTAAGGTATGTACATTGTTTTGTAGACATAATGCTATTGCATACTTAATGTACTACAGTACAGTGTAACATAATTCTCACATGCAAACCAAAAAATTCCTGTAACTCACTTCATTGTGGTATTTGCTTAATCGCTGTAGTCTGGAACTGAATCTGCAATATCTCTGAGGTATGCCTGTATTTAAAATTCATCTGAACATTAAGACAAATATCAAAATTAGAAATAGAGCTGTATATACTTTGAAAACAAAGCAGCCCTTTATGCCATTGCTTTTATTTAATTTTATTTTGTCAAAGTATTTAATTTATTTTTACTTTGTATTTTACAGAACATTTAAGGAGTAAGAGTGTGCAAATTTACATTTATGAAATAGGGGAATGGATTAATACAGATTGAGAAGCACTGATTTAGGAGGTGTATTTATTTTCTATTACTGTGTAACAAATTACCACAAATTGAGCAGCAGCCAACCACAGACATTTCATGTCATAGTTTCTATAGGTCAGAAGTCCAGGCACAACTCAGCTGCCTCTTCTGTTCAGGATTTCATCAGACTGCACTCAGTGTGTTAGACTAATTTGGAGGATTGAACAGGGAATGGTCTGCTTCCAAGCTCATTCATATCATTCATTGGGAGAATTCATTTCCTTGTAGTTGGAGGACCCTTGCTTCTAACTGATTGTCAGTTGGAGGCCGCCCACATTTCCCAGGCCTCTCTACAATCAGTTCAAATTTATACCATGGCCGTTCACAGGAAATCTCTCTTTCCAGTTCACTAAAATGGAGTCTGATATAACAAAACAATCACAGGAATGACATCCCATCACCTTTGCTATGTTCTATTGATTAGAAGCATATGACAATTCCATCTGCTCAAAGGGAGAGGATTATACTAGGGATATGGATTATACTAGGGAGTTATTCTATGGTCCACCACAAGGGTGTAAACTTGATGGTCACTAAAGTAAGTCCTTCACTTTAATTACAAACAGCGTAGCTTAAAATGTAGTCCCTAGATCTCATGTATGAGAATCTCCTGAACTGCTTATTGAAAATGCATATTACAGGGTCCGGGGTCATACCTGCTAAACCAGAATGTCTTGGAACAGGATAAGGGGATCTATGTTTTTCACAAGCCCCCAGTTGATTCCTACGTATATTAACATTTGGAGACATTATCATTCCTATGATTCTGTAAATTAACTGTGAGAAAGTAACCTTTAAAAAGCAATGGGGTTACCAAAGAAAAAAATAAATTGAACATCAATAAAATAAAAACTTTTTTGTTTTAAAGAACATTCTCAAAAAAAAAAAAGAAAAAAAATAGAAAAGACAACCTATGAAATGGGAGAAAATATTTGCAAATCACAAATATGATATGAATCTTTTTCCAGAATATATTCTTACAACTTAAAAATAAAAAGACAAAAAACCCAATTAAAATAGGCAGAGAATTTGAGTAGACATTTCTCCAAAGAAGATATGCAAATGGTTGACAAGCACATGGAATGACATTTATCATTAGTCATTAGGGAAATTCAAATCAAAACCTCAATGAGATACTACTTCATACCCTCTAAGCTGTTATAATAAACAGAGGGACAGTGACAAGTGTTGGTAAGGACATAGAAAAATTGGAACCCTTATACATTGCTGATGACAGAGGCTTTATCTTTGGTCACACTTTAGTCAGGCTTCTCAGAACCCTCCTCTCCACGAGGCATCGTGTTTGGCCTGCCTCCCCTCGGACTGTTGAGTCCTATCAGCAAGAATCCTGCCAAGAGAGTTCAGCAAGAATCACCTGCCTTGATATCCGTCAAGGTCCTCTTGGTGATTTTCCACCCACTGACTCCCTCACTATGCCAGTGGCTGTAAATCCTCAGCTGCCCTTGGTGTATTTGGAGTTGAGTTCAAGCTCTCATTGAAATAGTCTTGAAAAAAATCTATCTTGTCTGTTTAACTCTTTACAGTACATTTTTAAATGACACTGGTGAGTAAGTAAAATGGTACAGCTACTTTGAAAATAGTTTGGCAATTTCTCAAAAGGTTAAACAGAGAGTCACCCACCAATTCCTTTCCTATGTATATACCCAAAAGAATTGAGAACATATGTTTATGCAAAAAATTGCATGTTCATGGCATAATTTTTCATAATAGACAAAAAAACTCAAATATCTATCAACTGGTAAATGACAAAAAAAATGTATTATATCCATACAACGGAATATTGTTCATTCATAAAAATAAATGAAGTACTGACATGTTAAAACATGGATGACGTGAAAACGTTATGCTTTGTAAAAGAAACCAACACAAAAGGATACACATTGCATAATTAAATTTGTGTGAACATCCAGAAGAATCCATAGAAACAGAAAAAGATCAATAGTTGGCAGGGGCTGAGGGAGGAAGGAAGTGGGAAGCGAATGCTAATGGATATGGGGTTCCTTCTGGGGATGATAAAAATATTCTGGAGTTAGATAATGGTGACGGGGGCATAGTCTTGGGAATAGACTACAGGGCACAGAATTTTACATTTTGAGTGTGAATATTTGGGGATGTGGATTAGATTTCCTTTTTTTAAGTATATAAAAAAGAAACAGAAGGCATCATCTTCTAAAGGAACTTGCTTCATGTGTGCTTCTGCAGTGTGTGTCTGAGCATTGATATTGAATATTAATTATAAGACTAAAATAGAAAATAATAAATGTTAATATTTCAAATAAGTACACCATCAAAATCAGTCTTGTTTTCCAAGCACTAAATCTAAACTTGCACTACCATTTTAAGGATTCATCATCCCAAAATATAATCAATACAAAAGAGAGAAGGAACTAATGTGCAATAAAGTTTCTCTGTAGTACCTCGTCAGAGATACACACATTTTCTCAGGTACATGGCTTATCTTACTTGTACATCTCAGAAGCTTTGTGTTATCCAGTGGAGAAAAAAGAGGAAGAAAAAGGAGGAAGGGGAGGAGGAAAAGTAGGGAGAGGGAAAAGAAAAAAGATTATTTTTTTAAAAAAAAGTAAAGGAAAAACTCATTAAAACTCATCCTTGATTTCTACCTTAGCACTTTGAAGCTGCTGCCGGCTTTCTCCAACACCTACTGAGATTTGGCATCTAGTTTGCAAAACATTCTGTAATGCACTCTATAATACACTTTTCAGTATAAGTGTGTAGTTGTTAAGTTACATATCAAATCATTTTTAGGAACATGAATATTGAATACAATGGTAAGTCACTTTGTGAGTGGTGCTACTGCTACCATATGATACCACTTGTTTTTCCTCAGTCTTCCAAAAACACAGCCTTGTGCCTGTAGTACTTCGGGAAGAGAAGGAGAGATGTCAGTATACAAGGGGAGAGGATGCTGTGTGGGCAGCCAAGAAACCAAACGTATAATGAGGTGAGAGAGAGTAAATATGTAAAAAGTGGGGAATAAACATGATGTGGTGATAGCTCTGACCCCATTGGAAGGAACCCTGCTTTTCCCACTGTGTGTTTCTCTTATCTCATCTTTCTTCTCAGAAAAGAATATAACAGGAACTCCTAGAAGGCAACAAAGAATAAAACTGAAAACATTTTAAGTTCAATTTTTTCTTACCCTATCGACTGTTCGTGATCATTTCTGGTGTGATCTTGATAAAGAACTTGTACAAATTCAATGGGCAGAATTAGAAGGAATGACATAGGCCTGCAAAAGACTGGGGTTGAGCTGGCTGATCCTGGCCTGTCCATCCACCTAGTATTCACTGGGTGCCTACAATGTGTTGAGTGTCTTGATAGGTATTCTGACATAAAGATTAATAAACAATGGTCTCTGCTATTAAGGAGATGTTTGATTTATGTTTAAAGTACAAATTTGTTTTAATGGTGCTCAGGCAGAGGATGATCTGCGGACCATTGCTGGTCTACGAGATATTTATTGTGGCGAGGTCAGTACAAAAATTGAAAGTAAGTGTTTAAAACTTTCAAGTACATTTACAGAGTAATTTTATATCTATTGACTCTAATGATCAAAAATTTGGATAGTATTTTATATCCTTATATTTCATTTTTCTATAAAATTATTTTTTACAGTATTATTAATCCATGATGGATTATATTTTTAAAAATCCTGTCCTTCGGCAATGATACTTTGAGAAGTCCTGTCTTAATAGAGATATTGAGGATGCACTATAACTAAACTTCCCCTGGAAACTCAGAAAGTGATTATTCCAGAGCAGAAAACTCAAAGATAAATCGATTTGTCAGGCAGACAAGGGAAGGCATTACCAGAAAGAAGTGCATATGTCAAGGCTGAGAGTCACCCCGCAGCAAAGAACTCCCAGAAAAATGAAAGTAGTTTAGTGTTGTTGGCATGAGAGCTGCGTTTGAGGGCAAGGTGAATAATAGGAGATGAAATTGGAAAACATCCTTATGGAAAAATTTAAATTTCACAATGCAGACAAAGGGTGAGAAAAGCAGGTAGGGCATATGATTTCTCTTAGTTTACTCTTGGCAACCATAACAAAATATCATAGGCTGGGTGTCCCAAACAACTGACATTTATTTCTTATAGTTCTGGAGGCTGGGAAGTCCAAGATCAAGGTGGTAGCACATTAGGTTTTGGGTATTGGTCCTCTTCCTGGCTTGCAAACCACCACCTTCTCACTATGTCTTCACATGGCAGATGGAGGAAACTCTGGTGTCTCTTTTTTTAACAAAGAGCATTAATATCAGTATGGTAGCTCCACCCTCTAAACCTAATTATCTCCCAAAGGCCCCACTTCTTAATACCAACACATTGAGGGTTAGGGCTTTAGTATACATATTTGTGGGGGACACAAACATGAAATCCATAACATAGCTAATGAGTTGCCCGTGTCTTGTTAGATTAATAGTTGGACATCCAGAAAACTGCTAAGTAAGCAGCTATGTGTACTCAGCAGAGACTTATCTAGGTTCTAGATTTGGTTTGTAAAGTCCTCAACCTAAAGATGGTGTTTAAACTAAAGAAGTAGTAAGATGCTGCAGATAGAGGGTATAGAGTGAATCAAGAAGAGGGCCGAAAACCATGGGGGTTCCCAGGGGCACAGAGAGGAAGAACAATCTGTTGGGAAAACTATAAGACAAGTCAGAGAGGGTGGACGAGAAGGGCAATGTGAGTTAAAGAAGCAAACCAGGAGAAAACCAAGGATCAGGGAAGGAGTAATAAGGGAGCACTGAAAGACTTCTGTACTCTCTAGTCCCTCCTATTGGCTGGTCACTTCGCTTATAATTTTATAATCTGATCAACCCAAGTGCCAGCAACCTGGCGGTAGAAAGATGCAAGAATATCTTGATTTAGCTTAGTTCATACTTTGCTATTTATGGTATCACCATTAGAAAATTATTTATTCCTTCAGAACCATAGTGTGGTCATCTATAAAAGTCAGCATAATATCTCCAGGCACGTCATCTTTTCAAGGCTGTTGTGAGTTTTGAGTGAAATCATATGTGTGATTATTAAAATGCTATATCTGCAAAGTAAGAATATTTAAAAGTCTCCTGCTAAGCTGCAACATCTTAACTGAGAAGAGTTTATTATCATCCATAATCACATTTATGTGTAATTAATTCCCATCAGCTTCCTCCCAGAGATGAGTCATATGCTCAGGTGATCTCAGGAGACATCCATGGCAGGAAATACAAAACTGGAATCAGAAGGACACTGAGAAAAGAGGTGAGGGAGTGTTGAAGAAGACTCACAACAAAGGTCAGGGAGTGTTGAAGAAGAAACTTGTTTTGGACCAGAATTACCATGAATAGAATAGGACATGTTTTCACAGCATCCCAAAGTTCCTGCAATTTGTTGAAAGGAGAGGTGGTCCTTTAAACTCAACTTTTAAAAAGTTATATTTTAAAAGTACATGCATTAGAATAGGCCCTTAAAAAATGGCTTAAGTGTTGGCACAATTACCCACATGTTTTCTAGTGTTAAAAATATACTAAAAATAGATAAGATATTTCATAAAATTTCTTCTCTAAACAATCAAGAAGCAAGTGATACAGCTCTCAGACCTTTGAATGGAAGAATTACTGAACTCAAGGAGAATAAATTTTTCTTACCGTGGGACCTCTAAAATTACTGGCAACATGATTATGGAAAATGTGTCAAATAAACAAAGCACTTCAGAGACCACAAATCACCAATTTCCTTGTGAAAATATCAAATGTTTTACGGTTACTTGGCCAAATGTATACTCAAATTAAGTAAAGAGTGTGTATTGTAAAATTTTTTATTTCTATTGTTCTGCATTTACTATTAATATATTAACAAAGAACATGACAGTGATAGGTAGGACAAAAAACAGACTAGATGTTTTGATAGTCAAATTGATTCTAATTAAGACAACTGTTATTAGGGAATTTCCCATAAAGGGATTTAGCCCTTTCAGCCTTAGGCAGAAGGAATTCTTGATGTAGAATAAGCAAAATAAAGAAAAGAATAGGGAGATGCTCTGCCAAGTGAACAGTTCTAAAGAGAGCCAAGTTTTGTTTAATTCATTTATTCATTCATAAAACAAATCCACACGACAGTTACTAATTGAGCACTTTTTTGTGCCAGGAGTGTTGTCAGTGCTGGGAGAAAGCAGGAAAAAGTTGGGAACTTCTAGTTGGGAACATTTACATCAAACAAGTAATTAAACAAAGCACCATATGACAGGATAGACAATGGGGTGCTGGAGAGAGATACATGCAGACACAATTGAGGCTATGGATAGTACATTAATGTCTTCAGTCTCTCTTTTTCCTCAAATTGCTATTTGTCTTAAATACTGTGATTCTGTTTCAGCCTTGCTTTGATTTTAACAACAAAAAAAAAAATTGGAAGGTTTGGGCTACATGTCAGAAGCTGAAGAAATTCTTTGGCTCAACATAGAATCAAATGATAGTTCCAATGACCACCAAAGTTAATCCATCAAACTAATGGCATGCATAATCTCTATTGTGCTTCATTGTAATTAACCTTAAATGGTCCAGATAAATCACTTTAATTTCTTACATTGACAGAATCAAAGTACTTTCTTGGTGGTGTTTTTGTCTTTACCTCTTAGTTTAATTTTGTCTGATATTGACATCATAGTTTATGCCAGGAAGTCATCAGTGTTTCTCCTGTTTGCTACTGGCTGAAATTCCTTCAAAAATGGTAAAGGAAGAGAGTGGTATCTTGTCTCCACCATGAAAACAGGAACAAATGATGCGGAAGACTCAGGGCGCCATGTGCATGGGCCCTTTGCAAGCACATTTTTGTATTTGTAATTTTGTATTTTTTTTCCTTGAAGAGGAGCCCCCAATCTTAGAAGCATCCTCAAATGAGATTCAAACTAGAAAGTATATACCCAGGAGAATTTAAAATGTTAATTAAAATATATTCATATATTAATGGGGCATCATAGTAAAAGACATATTTGCTGTCAGGACAGGATGGTCCAGGGAGAAAAAGACAGAGAAATAAATTTCATTGGGCTTTTCAACTCTTGCATGAAGTGAGAATTGTTCAAACATTCAATAATTCAACAAATATTTATTGTTTGTTCACCTAGTGCCAGGAAGTAGTCTAGAAAAGTGGGATGCTTCAGGAAACAAAACAACCAATAATGCATGACTTGTGGAGCTTACATTCTATCAACGGAAGACGGCCAATAAACAGTAAGCATAATAAGGAAATATGTAGTATATTAGAAGATGATAAGTACAATAGGAGGAAAAGGTATAGCAGGATAAAGGAGACTGAGAGTGGGGGGGTGAGGAAAAAAGTTCCAGACTTCTAGGAAAAGGCTGGCTTTTCTGTAGTTCTAGTAACAATACGACTTCCAATGAATCAGGACAGCTCACTTCAGTAAACATGCTTTTACAAGCCAACCAATCATCATCAATCCCTTATTTCTAAAAGACAGCCAATCAGGAAGGAACTGATTTTCCAAAAACCGCACTTCTGAGTCTAACCTACCAATGATCAGCAGGTTCATGGAGTTACTGATAAAATTCATGCCTCTAAAAGTCTGCCAACCCATAAACTTCATGCTCCCCAAAATTATATAAAATTAACCTAATAGCCTGCCTTTACTTTGCTTGGAGAGACTGACTGTATGTGAGAATATAGTTCTTTCTTTCTTTCTTTCTTTCTTTCTTTCTTTCTTTCTTTCTTTCTTTCTTTCTTTCTTTCTTTCTTTCTTCCTTCCTTCCTTCCTTCCTTCCTTCCTTCCTTCCTTCCTTCCTTCCCTCCCTCCATCCCTCTTTCTTTCTTTCTTTCTTTCTTTCTTTCTTTCTTTCTTTCTTTCTTTCTTTCTTTCTTTCTTTCTTTCTTTCTTACCATAGTTCATAAAATAAATTGTGCTTTGTCTTTTTATCTTTGAGATACTCAGGAACTGAGTGGTGGATGGTATTGAGGGGTGTGCAATTGGGCAAAGAAAACACCATTAAGAATGTGATGTCTGAGCAAATAAATAAAGGAAGCTAGAGAATTGGCCAAGTAAATATCTGGAGAAAGCTCCAAGAAGGAACAGTAAGAAGACCCTAACATGGAAGCATGTCTGACATGTTCAGAAACAGAGAAGGAAAAAGTGAGGCTGAACAAGAGTGAGCAAGAAGCAGACTAGTAGGAAATGAGGGCAGAGAAATTACAGGAGACACATCACTCAAGGCCCATAGCCCACTAAAAAGACTTTGGATTTCCAGTTTGGACAAGATGCCACAGACTAGACTTACCCTGCTCTACCCACTAAGCACAGCTATAAACCCTAAAGACAATGCAAATGAGAATCAAAGAAGCCTAAGAAGAGGAAGGTAAGCTGGTTTGGGATCTTGGGACTCATGGAATATAGCAACAGGAAGACATAACCCTCCACTGAAAAGCAGAAAGTGGCCCAGGTCCAACAATTTCCAATCCCCAACCTAGCAACATAAAGCACCCAGGTAGGCTTATCTATCATCACCCCCCTACTTCTTGCAAATGAAATAGGACTCTCATCAACAATACCAAGTGAGCCCAGCATAACTAACAAAGGGGATGGATCTAAAAATCTCACTTAGGAGGATAAAAGATGGCAGCCAAGCCAGTCAAAGCTGAGTCCACTTGCTTTCACACCCAATTTGGATATGTGGCTGATCTTTTGAAAAATAAATGAACATTCAATGGAATCTTAGCTGATATGAAGTTTGGAAGTCAAGGAATACAGAAGATATTTCACAATGGGTGCACACAAGATGTGGCGTGGTGGCGACTCCCAGTCAGCTAGCTAGAGGGGAAAACCCAACAAAGAATGAGCCATCAATAATTGAAGTCCAAAAACAACAAGAAAGCCCACATAAACTGAATAAAGAGCAACCCTAGAGCATCCAGATCAGGAGATAAAAGAGACTGTACCACTGAGTCCCACAAAACTCCTACCGCAGAATTCTACTCTGTGAAGACAGGCAGGCAAAGCAGGGAAACCTAAGATGCAGAAACAAACAAAAAGATTCACATAAAATGAGGAGACAAAGAAATAACCCCCAATCAAAGGGAAAGGAGGAATCCCCAGAAAAAGAGCTAAATGAAATTGAGGCAAGCAATCTGTCAGACATAGAATTCAAAATAATGGTTATAATGATGTTCAAGGACTCAGTGAGAACCACAATGAACTTTATGAGAGCTACAAAGAATTTATTGGGAACTAGAGCAGCATGAAAAAGGATAAAGAAACTATGAATAAAAACCAGGAAGAATAAAGGATACAATATCTGAAATGAAAAATATACTGTTTAAAAATTAAAAGCAGGCTAGATGAAGCAGGGGACCAAATCAGTGATCTAGAAAACAAGGTAGAAAGAAAAACCTACTCATGGCAAATAAATGAAAAAAGACTCAAAAAGAATGAGAATAGTTTAAGGAAGCTTCAGAGCAACATGAAACATAACGACATTCACATCATAGGAACATCAGAACGAGAAAAAAAAGAACAAGCATTGAAAACCTGTTCAAAAAAATAATAGCAGAAAATTTCCCTAACTTGCTGAGGGAAAAAGTCATGCAAGCTCAGGAAGTATAGAGGGTCCCAATCAAGAGGAACCCAAAGAGGCCCACTCCAAGACACATCATAATTAAAATAGCACAATTTAAAGACAAAGAGAGAATCTTAAAAGCAGCAAGGGAGAAACAGCTAGCAATATACAAGGGTGCTCCAATGAGGCTATCAGCTGATTTCTCAACAGAAACACTATAAGCCAGAAGGGATTGGCATGAAATATTCCAGGTAATGATAAGCAAGGACCTAAAACCAAGACTACTCTATCCAGCAAAACTCTCAATTAAAATGGAAAGTGAAATAAAGAGCATCCCAGACAAAAGAAGTCTAAAAGAGTATACCTCCACCAAGTGAGTACTGCAAGAGATGCTAAAGCAACTGCTATAAAAAGGAAAAGGAGAGAGAGAACAGGGGTACAGAAAAATATGGCAGTGAATAAATACCTATCAGTAATAACCTTAAGCAAAATGGATTAAATGCTTCAATCAAAAGACATAGGGTAGCTGAATGGATAGGAAAACATGATCTCCATATACACTGTCTACAAGAAACCCACCTAAGAACAAAACATCTATGCAGACTGAAAGTGAAGGGGTGGGAAAAAATATTCCAAGCAAACAAATATGAAAAGAAAACTGGGGTAGCAATACTTATTTCAAATGAAATAGACTTCAAAACAAAAGCCATAAAAAGGGACAAAGAAGATCACTGTATAATACTTAAGGGAATAGTATAAGTGAATAGTGCAACAGGAGTATATAACCCTTGTAAACATATATGCACCCAAAATAGCAGCAACTAAATATATAAAGAAAATCTTGGAGGACCAACTGATAACAGAAATACAAAGGATTGTAAGAAATTACTATGAACAACTATATGCCAAAAAATTGGACAACTTGGGTGAAATGGACAAATTTGTAGAAAGACAGTCTTCCAAAACTGAATCAAGAAGAAGCAGAAATCCTCAATAGATAGATATCAGCTAGTGAAATTGAAGCAGTAATCAAAAAACTCTCAACACACAGAAGCCCTGGACCAGATGGTTTCACAGGTGAATTTTACCAAACATTTAAAGAAGAACTCCTATCCTTTTCAAACTATTCCAAAAAATTCAAGAAGAAGAAATATTCCCAAACTCTTTTTATGAGGCCAGTATCATCCTAATTCCAAACAGGTAAAGACACAAAGAGAGAAATCTACAGGTCAATATCTCTGATAAACATAGATGCTAAAATCCTCAACAAAATATTGGCAATCCTGATTCAGCCATACATTAAAAAGATCAGACACCATGATCAAGTGGGATTCATCCCAGGGATGCAAGGATGGTGGAATATTTGCAAATCAATAAATGTAATACACCACATAAAAAAATGAAGGGTAAAAATCACATGATCATATCAATGGATGCTGAAAAAGCATTTGATAATATCCAGAACCCATGGATAATAACATTCAGCAAACTGGGAATACAGGGAGCATACCTCAACATAATAAAATCTGTATACAAGAAACCTACGTCCAACATTATACTCAACAGGCAAAAACTAAAAGCTTTCTCCTTAAGATCAGGAACAAGACAAGGGTGTCTGCTTTTACCAGTCTTATTCAACATAGTTCTGAAAGTTCTAGCCACAAAGATCAGATAAGAAAAATAAGTAAAATGCATCCAAATTGGAAAGAAGGAAATAAAACTGTCATTTTTTGCTGATGGCACAATAGTGTCTATAGGGTAGAAAACCCTAGAATCTCCACCAAAAATCTACTTGACCAAATAAGTGAATTTGACAAAATAGTGGGACACAAAGTCAATATTCAGAAATTTATGGCATTTTTATACACTAACAATGAAATACCAGAAAGAGATACTAGGGAAAAATCTCATTTGCCATAGCAGAAAGAAAAATAAAGTACCTAGGAGTAAACTTAATCAACGAGGTAAAAGACCTGTACTCAGAAAACTAGAATACTGAAGAAAGAAATTAAGGATGATGCAAATAAATGGAAGCATATGTGTACATAGATTAGAAAAATTACCATCATTAAAATGTCCATACTACACAAAGCAATCTGTAGATTCAATGCAATTCCTACTAAAATACCAAGGGCATATTTCACAGATCTAAAACAAATATTTCAAAAATTTATATGGAAACAAAAAACCCAAATGGCCTCAACAATCTTAGAAGAAGAAAGTAGGAGAGATCACAACCTGGTATCAAAGTATACTACAAGGCCACTCTAATCAGAACAGTGTGATACTGACATAAGAACAGACACATGAATCAATGGAACAGAATAGAGAGCCCAGAAATAAACCCATGTCTCTATGGGCAATTAATATTGGACAAAGGAGGCATGAGCATATAATGGAGTAAAGATAACCTCTGCCATAAACAGTGTTGGGAAAACTGGGCTAGTACATGCAAAAAAAATGAAACTAAACAACCAACTTATACCATACACCACACAAACTCAAAATGGGTAAAAGTCTTAAATATAAGTCATGACACCATAAAAGTCCTAGAGAAAAACATAGGCAGGAAAATTTAAGATATCTCAGATAGCAATATGTTTTGCCAATATATCTCCTAAGACAAGGGAAATAAAGGAAACAATAAACAGATGAGACTACTTCAAACTAAAAACTGATACATAGCTAAGGAAATCATCATCAAAATAAAAAGGGAATCAACTGTGTGGGAGAACATATTTACCAATGATACATTGGACAAGGGTTTGATCTCCAAACTACATAAAGAACTCATACGACTCAACACCTGGAAGACAAACAATCCAATTAAAAAATGAGCAAAGGACCTGAATAGACACTTCATGGAAGACATACAGATGGCCTGCAGGCATATGAAAAGATGCTCAACATCACTAGCCATCAGAGAGATGCAAATTAAAACCACAATGAGATATCACTTCACACCTGTCAAAATGTGCATCATTAATAATTCAACAAACAAGTGCTGGTGAGGATGCAGAGATAAGGGAACCCTAGTGCATTGTTGGTAGGAATGCAGACTGGTGCAGCCCCTGTGGAGACCAGTATGGAATTTCCTCAAAAAACTAAAAATGGAACTGCCTTTTGACCCAGTGATTCCACTGCTGGGAATATACTCGAAGAATCCCAAATCACCAATTCAAAAGAACTTATGCACCTTTATGTTCATAGCAGTGCCGTTTATAATAGCCAAGTGCTGGAAACAGCCTAATTGCCCATCAGTAGATGAATGGATCAAAAAACTGTGATACATTTATACAATGGAATACTACAAAGCAGAAAGAAGAAGGAACTCCTACATTTTGCAACAGCATGGATGGAACTGGAGAATATTATGCTAAGTGAAATGAGCTAGCCGGTGAACGACAAATACCATAATATCTCACCTGTAAGAAGAATCTAATGAACAAAATAAACTAACAAAAGAGAACAACAGGCATGGAAACATGGAACAGACTGACCAGAGGGGTGGTGGGAGGGGAGAGGGGGATTAATTGTGGAAAGAAGGGGAAGGGACTAAAGAACATGCATGAGAACACGCACGGACATGGACAACAGTGCGGGAAATGACTGTGGGAACGGGGGTGAGATAGGGAGAGGAGAGCAAAGGGGGAAAGTTGGTAAGCTGTCATAGAATAACCATTTTAAAATGATTTAAAAAAAAAAAGTCTCACTGAGAATGAATGGCCTTTGAGCAGTTGTCCTTCCTTACCAAACCTGAGAGTATGCTCATCCCTCACCCATAGATACCTTGTTGCCTGGGGACACAACTACTTGTCCCATATAGCCCAAGCTTAGTAAGTTTTGTGGAGGTTTTTTGTTTGTTTGGTTTTTGTTTGGTTTTTTTGGTTTGGTTTGGTTTGGTTTGGTTTTTGCACCTCTGAGCATCACTTTACCCTCCTACCCAGAGTAACCAGATGGCTGGAGATGTCAACAAGAGGGATCATACCACAAAAAGTGTCTCCAGCCCAGGGAGCAGAGCACTGCTCTTCCCCACAGGGCTTGAGAATCTTCTCCCAAAGCCAGAGACACCGGCAATGGAGATCCCACCACAAGCACCTGGCCCCGGAAGCGCTCTTTGCCCCTACCTGTGGAAGACTTCTTCCTGGCCTAGAGGCACCAGGTAGAAGTGGCTGGGTAGGCTTTATCCACCCCTTGAGGCAGCATTTACAGCCATCAGTAGGAAGCCAAGTGGCACAAGATAAATCAAGCAGACCAAACTGACACTGCAAAGCCTCTGAAAATGAGATTGCTGTGGAAACCTAGCTCATGGAAGGAGACCTAGGCCTGGCAATATGAAGTCACTGAAGTCACTGTGTAGCCAGAAAGGTAATTAAAGTATTGTGAGATTCAACAGAAATATAGAATAGACTCTTGATGTTGAGAAAAGTGAAACTCTTCTAAGACAATAGACAAACCTATCACCTCCTCAAATACACAGAAGTAGTATTTGAGAGTACTCAAATACTGAGTACTTTCCAGAATTAATGATCTGCAGATTACCGTTCACCTTACTTCTCCCCACTGGCCCCATCTACCCTGCCCCTCCAGACTGTGAGCATCTGAACGAGTAAAATCCTGCTCCTTTATCCATGTTAATATCTAGGTGCCTAGTACAGTGCCTGCCACATTAAAGATTCTCAACAGTTTGTTAATGAAATAATCAAATAAATGATAAAAATAATAAAATTGTGATTTAGATGGTGATTGACTTTTTGTTCTTTTTTATATAAGGGTCAAATGTGCAATCATGCATTATTCAGTAAGCTGGAGGTTGCTGCTTTTCATTTTTATCAAACCCCAGGCAATTATGCTGTCCTGAAAACATCCTTTAAGGGACCTTATGCAAAACCTTTGGATGTGTATTTCTAGGGCCAGTCAATGTTAGGTGACTTAGGGCAATTTTGGGGAGGAGGAGACATGCTATTAAAACTAGTAAAAAATGGCCACTTGCTGTTATGTATAAGGACAGCAAAAAAAAATTTGCTGTCCTTATTGTTGCCTTCAAAATAAGAGAAAGTATGTATTTTTAGACTGCAAAGTAGGGAAAATGAAATGGTGAAGGACTTCTAATGATTATTCACTGACTTCTAATGATTAGCAATAAAGACAGATAAAGTTCAAAGGTTTTCCCTCTGAAGCAGAGTTTTTCACCTCAGGGCAATCTTTACTTCTTTGTGAAACCAAACTGGCTAATTGGTATCCTTCTCTGAAAACACCAGCACTGGTTCCCCTGAGCCAGTAAGGGTGGAGGGCTCCCCGCTATCCAGCAATAATGGGGACAAGAGGGGAATAAATTATCATTAAAGACTCCTTGTCCTGCAAAGCTGGGAGTGGGGGCAGTTGAAAACATCAAAATGTGCTAGGTCATTTAATAATTTACTTCCTGAAGTGCAGTCTAATTCTAATTGAATGTATGTTCTAATTAGTACTATGTGGGAAACTTAAAATAGAACTACACTTCTAAAGGTATCTCTTTGAGAACTGCTGGCTTTAGTTTTATTGAACAGCTTTCCCTTCATCCTCATTGCTTTGTAGTTCATATAGATTTTATAAAGATAACTATTCTTGTAAATCTGGTATAAGAATGTTTTGTGTTTTTTTTTTTCCTCTGGGCCTTATTCACTCTCAGAATTCAGGCGCCTGACTCTGGAACAGAAAGTGAACAGGCATGCTTTGCAGATGATTCTCACTTATACATATGGCTATTATGTTGTACATTTTAAACATTATATTTAATGCAGTAAATTCAAGTGCTTTCCATATGGGATTTTTTTTTCCCTCCGAGTCCATGCGGGTTAGTTCTTCCTCTACCATTCCATTTCCTTGAGGGGCAATATAATAATCAGCCAAAGAAGGACAACATATCAGGTTCAAGTTGTATATAGTTAGGACTCTTTGGGGTGCAAGTAACACAAGCCAGCTTAAACAATTAGAACAAATATTATCTCATTAAATGGACAGCCCAGAGTCAGGCCAAACTCCAAGTTTAATCAACAGCCCAATAAACTCACCAAAAAACAGTTCTTTCATTTTCTCCTCTGCTGAATTCAATGTCAGCATCACTCAGAGGATAGCTCACGTTGTAGTGCCAAGAATGCCGACAGTGTCAACAGGCCTTTGTTATTTCTTACTATGTCCAGCAGGAGAGAGACAGAGAGAATGTTTGTCCATAGGCAGGGTCTGGGCTATCAGCCTGGCTGGGCCAACTCAGGGGCCAGAATAATTATAGTTGCCAGGGGAATGCAGTGAGCTTAGACTTTCAATGACCAATATGGTGGCCACTAGCCACATTTGGCTACTGAACACTTGAAATGTTTAGTCCAAGCTTAGTCCAAGATGATAGTGGAAAAAATGCACTGGATTTTAAGGACTTAATATTAAAAAAGAGTATATCTCAGTAACAATTTTATACTGGTTCTAAAATAACAATACAATATTTTAGATATGTTGAATTAAATAAAATATTAAAGTTAATTTTTTTCTTTTTAAAAAATGCAACTACTAGAAATTTAAAATTTTGTATATTACTCTCTGTATTTCTATTCAGCAGGGCTAGCTAACTTCTCAGGATGCTCTCTAGAGTAGGGGTTAGGGACACCAAATTCAGGCTTTTCTTAGAGAAAAAATTGGTGTTGGGTAAACAACCATATAGTCTACTATATCTGGAAAACTATTTCTTTACTCTATTGCTATTTTTATTTAATTTCTAATTGGTAGCTGGAGGTTAGAGGGAAATCAGTAGGTATAGGTGGGTTTCATCTGGGACAGGATCCTTTTCTCTAAGCTTCCAAAACTATAGCCACTGTCCTATCTGGTGGTTTTTTTGTTTGTTCACTTTGATTTTGTTCTTGTTGTTGTTTTTTTGAGGCAGAGATTTCAAATACTGTTCTTGATTTTCCTGTACACCCACTTAAGGCTGGAACAAAGTAAGGTTGACTTCACAGGCCTGAATTCTCTTCCACTACTTAGCCCTAAACAACTTTATTTTATTTCATATTCAGTATTAATTCTGTTCTTAAAGCTGTATGTAATGGGAGCACCAAAAGTATAAAATCGGTTCACACGCCAGGAGGGACAGGAGAAGCGTCAATGGATGGATGTCCCTGGCTGCTTTTCTCCTCGGCACCGCTGCTCTTTCCTCCCTTTTGTTTCCTGTCTTAGGCTCATAGGTAGAAGAGCTCTTGCCTGCATTTATCTTATTGTGAGGTCATTCCTGTCTCTCTGTTTGACAGCTAATTGTGCAGTTGTTCTAAGAACAAGAATTCAGAAGAATTTGTGGGGTAATCTGGAAGCCTGTAGAAATTAGTCAAGACAAATCTGTGTGACTTCTTAACACATTGCATGTTATGGTTAAGATGCTCAGCTGTAAATTGAAGACATTTTTCCTGAGAAGAGTTTTCCCTCTCTCTTCCTTCTAGGGCAGAACTGCATTTTATTTTGGGGTCAACTACACTAAGAGCTGATATTCTGCCCGTGGGCTGCAGCTCAGACTATAACCTGGAGTCACGGTACTGAAATGCTTCTGTAGCAGTCAGTAAGACCACTCCCCAGGGCAATGCAGCCGCTGCTTGGCACCAAGGGGGCCTTCAGCTCCAAAGAGCACTCCAATAATTCCATCCATCGTTCAATGCTCTGAACCTGCATTACACTGCGGATCAGTTATGAAAGTGACTCAGTGCTTTCTCTTTGATGGCTAATAATGAAAACCAAAATTATTTTTTAAGTTAATACATTGCCAGTTAAAGAAAAACTTTCTAAAGCATCGTAGTGGAGCAGTGAGAAGACCACTGAACTTGGTGACACTATAGCTGAACTCCAGGCCCTCCCATGACCCCCATCGCCTGTGTGAACTTGGGAGGGAGCTTAATTTCTTAGAGCTGCCATTTCTTCATGAGTAAAAAGCAATCATGACAATTCCTACCTCACAGAATTATGAAAGTAAAAATAAAATAACAAAGTTTGAAAGCATCCAATCCTGTCCCTGGCACATTGTCAATGCTCAGTAAATACTAGTCAGATTAAAATGTGAAGAGTTAGAGAAAAACTGCTCAGAAAGACTTTTTGTAATTTTTTTTTTTTATTGGGGCAAAACCATGCAGAAAAATGCACAGATCACCCATGTTTACTTCAGTAAATTCTCACAGACGGAACACGTGTAACTAGGATCAACGTCAAGAAATAAACACCATCCCTACCCAGGAGCCTCCTTTGCCTCTTTCCAGCTACCCAACCCCACAGGGCTCCCCACGCCGAACTGAGGGTGTGGTTTAGTGTGGGAACTGAGATTACTGTACACTCCCTGATGGGCTTTAAAGCTGAAAATCAACCAAAAACGGGTTTATTTGGGTGAGTTGTTCTCCAGGTTGAATAGAGAATCTGTGACAGATTAAGGAGAGGAAAGTTAAAGATTAGAACAAAATCACTCACTCGCTCTACAAATTTGTGTTGACTTGCATGTCTGTGAACAAAAATGTGATAGTGTTTATAGCATTTGAGAACATGGTCCCTGTTCTCTAGGATTTCTACGAAAGGAGTAGAATGAAGAAAATGGGAAAATCTGTTGTCTGGGAGTCAGCAAGCAGCCTGGCTTAGTCTACTGGGAAAATATAAGCCTGGACTGGAGATGTGGACTGGCGAAGGCCGTGAATGCCAGGGGAAGGCTATTGGCAGGCAGTGTGGAACCACGGATGACAGAGTGGAAATATTCTAATTATAATGGGTGAATTGAAGAGCAGAGAGACTGGTCACAGAAAACTAATTAGGAGGCTTTGGGAAACAGTCTAAGCCAATGATTCATCAAAATCACCCAGAGGGCTTGTTAAACCATGAATTGCTCACCGTCCCCAAGGTTTCTGATTTAGTGGGTCCAGGATCTGAGAATCTAGATTGGTAAGCTCTCAGGGTGCTGCTGTTGCTGCTGGCCTTAGTACCACACTGGGAGAATCGCAGGCCTGAGCTGATGGTCCTCAGCCTTGACAATACAATTGACTTACCTGGAGAGAGTTTTTGTAAACACCTATGCCCACTCTCCACCTCCAGCAGTCTAAGGAAAAGCCTAGGCAGCGGTATTTTCTAAGAGTAATTCTATTTTGTAACCAAGTTTGAGAACCACTCATTTACATAGTGATTCTGAAACGTGGCTGCTTATCAGAATTACCCAGGGAGTTTGTGAAGCAGATCCCGGGCACCAGCCCAGCACATTCTGATAAGGAGATCTGAAATGGGGTCCTGGCCATCATGAGTTTACTCCTCGCAGACTGATTGCTCTGATGCAACCAGTTTCCCTACTGGCTTTTGGGAGCCTCTAATCCAGAGAGAATAGCGAAGGCACAAATCCTGGAAATGAGGTAGGAAGAGTGGCGTTAGCAAAGTTCCTAGGATTTGCTTACTAGTTAGACAGGTAGATGAGGGGAAAGGGACTGAAACCTAAAAGGTAGATATCTACCAAAAAGTCATAAGAAAACCATGTGTGGCAGTCAAGGTATTGCCATGAAAAACTGTTGGTGGCACAAAGAACCACCTCTCGAGTCAGTTCTCTTCTAGCCATCAGCCTGGTGCATCCAGATGCCCCACTTCGTCAGACCTGACAATCAGTGGAGGCTAATTCATGCAGACTAAGCCCTTGAAGGCTCAAGTCTCCAACAGAGATAGCAATTGATAAACTTCAGTGAAAAGGAATGATGACCACAACACCCAAGCACTTGAATATCCCCCCTTGTGCAAATTACACAGAAAGCCAAATCATAACCAGAAAGTGGCTGAGTAGGCTCAGATTCAGATGAAGGAGTTGATTGTATAAGCCAAATGTTTAGAGGCAGCAGGTGGTGGTAAGTTGGTGAATCCTTTCCTACAATGCTGTGCATATTGGGTGAGGCTAAAAAGATACTCTGCCTGGTAGATAGTTCCTATAAGCACAGCCAATATTTGCCCCAGTGACTGCCATGGTTATGCCCTACTATCAACAGACTAATTAGCCCATTATTTCTTTACATATGTGAATACCCTCTTTCTCACTCATTGGAACTCTGTCTTTCTTAAGGTGATTTCCTATATCCCCTGCCTGAGCAACAATGTATTTAATAGTTTAGGTCTCAGAGGAAAGCTTCATTTTTCTTAATTCTTTGTTTCCAGGAGTGGTACCTCAATGTCACTGTTGCTATGTGAGGTTCATTTTCATTCTTTTGACAATTTCATTTCATTTTTGATGATTATTTTTCTCTTTATTTTTCAGAACTAGAGGTTAATATATTAATTAAGAATTCCATTTTTGTTTTTTGTTTTTTTCAGAAAACATAACTCATTTCCAGGATTAAAGGAGACCTGGTAAACCATGCACATATGAAGCCTTTATACTCAGATCATGAAGCCATAATGCCCGGGTCACTCGTCACCTAAGGGCTTGCTTCCTCAAAGAGATGGCAGGCACCTGTAATTAATGGGAAGAGAATCCAGCTCTACGTGTTTGCATGCTAACTGAAACCTGCAAAATGATGGTGAGTGTCTCAACCGTATTTCAGCTTTACAGTTATATTGAGAGTGAAGCAGCTCTTGTGAGAGCCAAAACTGTAACAAAGCATTTTTATCAGGCTCGATATAGATAACAACAGAAATAAATCCAAACTACAGCATTTGGTTGACATTTTGGGGGGTGGGATAGGGTAGGCATTGTTGAATGCAGGTTGCATATTTGTTGCTTAGCAATACAAGAAGCAGCCTTCACTAAAGGGGGAAGGAGATGCAGGTGGGGAAGGCTTGAATCTGCTTTCAGTAGGAACAGACAGGATGCATCTTCTCTGACCTCCTACTGCTCTCCTGTTTATGTCAAGCTTTCTGCGTGATTGAGCTCAGATTCCTGTTTCAATCCAATTAAATCTGAGACTTGAGTAAACACACATGCATATCATCCAGAAGATAATATTAAAGGATTTAGCCCACAGCAGCTGTATCTTTTCTGCTTTTTAAGGTTTGTTCTTAGCATTTTGGGGGCATATATGTACATTGTCTGGAAAAACTCCAGTCATTGTTAATATCTTAGTATCTTTGGTATAGTATATGTACTTAGTATATTAACAATAATAATATTGTTAATATAATGAAAACAGTTTGTATGACATTGATGTAACCTGGCAGCCAAGGAGAGTGGACTGGAATGCACATGTGTGAACAATGATGGCTTCAACATATTAGTCAGTGGGAGCAGTAGGCGTCTTTGAGTGAGCATGTGTACTGTGTGGCCATGGCATTCAAAGTGACTCAGCGAGTAGAGCAATGAATCTGCATCAAATTTGTGTTAAGCTTCAACATTCCTCCATGGAAAATATTGGGATAATTCAGAAGACCACAGCTACGGGCAACTGGTGATTGGCAGCTTTATCACGATAATGCACCCTCTTATGCATTACCTCTCATGCAGTTTTTTTGTGAAACATCAAATCACCCAGGTGACTCAGCCCTGCTACAGCCCAGATTTGACACCATGAGACTTCTGTGTTTTCCCAAAACTAAAATCACCTTTGAAAGGGAAGAGATTTCAGACCGTCAGTGAGATTCAGGAAAACATGATGGGGCAGCTGATGGAGATGGGGAGAGCTGTGTGAGGTTGCAAGGTGCCTGCTTTGAAGAGGACTGAGACGTCATTGACCTATGTATAATGTTTCCTGTATTTTCTTTGGTAGATGTCTCTATTTTTCATATTACATGGCTGGATATCTTCTGTACAGACCATAAAGAGAGAGAGAGAGAGAAAGAGAGAGAGCGCCTAATTTCATACATTAAAGGCTCTTTTTCTGGCCTTTTTCCTTTTTGATGTAGACAAGACTGTGTTAAAACACAATTTGTTCAGGTCGCTCTCCTTCCAGGGGCTTCTCATCACCCACAGAATAAAACCCAGCACCCCCAGATTCTAATGATCTGGTCCCTGCTCATCTACCTAGCTTCACATCCTGCCACTTCTCACACAGAATATTACATCAAGTCCAGATTTTTGCATTTTCCTTAACATGAAATTATTGCACATCTACATGTTTACTGGTCTTATTATCTTGCCCCAAATTGGAAATTATACAAATTCTGGAGCAAAATTACCCCATTATGGCTCTGACACTTTGTTAGTGGTCTTACCTTGGACAAATTCCTCCCTGCACTTCAGTTTTCTATTCTCTAGAGCAGGGATCATGGTATCTATTTTGCATGGCTGTTGTGAGAATTAAATGAATTCACATATGTAAAATATCCAATACAAGGCCTGGCACATAGGAAGTGCTTAATATTTTAACTTCTACTTAGCCTGCCATACTAAGAGTAGTTTGCAAGTTGCAGGACAGTGGTTTTCAAACTATAATGTATTCAAGAATTACCAGGGGAATTAAAAATACTTATCTCCCAGTGTTACCCTCAGAGCTTCTGATTGAGGGAGTCTGGGAAGTTCCCAGGAATCTGCCTTTTTAACAAGCTCCCAGGTGGCCTGGGGCAGGTGGTCCACGTGAGCACCTTGAGAAACATACAGGTGGGCCTTGGGGAGGAGAGCTGGCTGATCCGAAAGGAAGACTTGGGTTTGCCTGCACATTAATTCCAGCCACCTGAGTGGGAGCTTCTTCATGCTGATCTGGACCCCAAACTCACTAGCTTTAGGCCAAGGAGTTTGATAGTGAGAGCAGGGATGGGGGTGGGGGGAATGGAAAGGAGAAGAAAGGAATGGGGCAATTACAACCACTTCCCGGGAGGTGATAATTTCTCTGTGAGCAGTGAAAGAGCGGTCACTGGGGCCCCTTCTTCCTTTAGTGTGACTATCTCTAATTGGCTGTTGTGACTATCATTCTGCCCCAAGGGAGTTTAATAGAAATAAGGAGAGAAAAGAAAAGGACACCCAAATAACTTGGGAGCAGGAAGAAAAGAAGCTGGCTTGTTTCCACCGGCTTGGAGAGAAGCCCTGGCCGGTTCCTTTCCCTAAGGTCCTCTTTCACACCATCTCTAGGACCTTTCCCCTCCTTCTTTTTTTCTCTCCCACAGGGACCAATAAACATAGGTTGTCTGGATAAGTAAGGCTTTATAATTATCCAGGGAAAATTCCAAAGGCCCACAATTCTGCCATAAAATAATGTTGTGCTATTGCAAAGTGGTGCTGTTCTCAGCGTTCTTATTGAATCCCATTCTCTTGGAGATGAATACTAGGCAGAGACTCTTTTATCCTGAGCATCTTTCTAAGAGATCAATTGAGTTATTTTGATTGTAATATCTGAACATTATATGACATGCTTTAACAATGTAGGAAACTTACCTTTCACTAATTTATTGTTCTTGTTTTGTTTGTTTTATTAAATTTATTAGGGTGACACTGATTAATAGGGTCATACAAGTTTTGAGTATATATTTCTGTGATACCTGACCTGTATATTGCATTGTGTGTCCACCACCCAAAGTCAAATCATCTTCTGTCACCATATATTCGGCCCCCTTTACGCTTTACTACCTCTCACCCCTTCTTCTCTGGTAACCACCACGCTGTTTTCTATGTGTGTCTATGTGAACTAAGTAAGTTAAAGTCATTTCAGCAATATAGTGGTATCTTAGTGATTAAGACTGCCTGGCTAAAACGCCAGTCCTACATACCACTAGCTCTGTGACCTTTAAGGTTACATCTCTAAGTTACAGTTACTGGTGTGTAAAACTGAGGCAATCATATGACCCTGCTCATAACAGACACACACACACACACACACACTTCAATGGATTGTTGTGACCGCCAGATGAGACAATATGTGTAAAATGTTTTGCATCAGTCACAATAAACCCACAATAATATTTGCTCCCATTGTTTTCAATGTTTCCTCCTGGAATTATTATTGTTTGATATTTTAAGCCTAACATATGGACAAAAATTAGCAGAAATACAAGAAAAAGAGAAACAATGAGGAGGGGAAACATTTCCACTATATTCGCATTGAATTTCAAATGCTCATAACACACTGTGAGGGGAACAACAGATGAATTTCATCCAAAGGGAAGTTCACATAACTTGAGAAGCAAACAGACACAGAACAAGATAAATCACCCAGTTGCTTACCACACACATTGTGAGATATTGAATGTGGATTAGAAGTTTCTTACCAATAGTTTGGCCTCCATTTCTTGAGAGGTTTTATATTTCCAGGCTGCAAACAAATGATTATATGTGTGAAAATAATATGTAATAGGCTGGAGGACAAATTCCTGTGAGCCAGAATACCAGGGGTCTGGAATTCTGGTATGTTCGCTTGGAGCTCTGCAGGGGAGAAATCCTCTGAGTGTGGTGCTGCTGACAGCCCTCTCTCATTCACATGCAGGTTCCTCCTGGGTGTCGCTCTGAGAGCAACAGCCCCCAGTCAGTGCAGAGTTACTAGGCAACCCATCTCCCACTGAGGTATGCAAGGAGACAAAGTATGGATTCTAAAAACAAAGGATGACCAAAAAGCCCTGCCGAGCAGAGCTACTAATACAACTCACTCTTCTCCTCTCAGTAATTTCAGCCTCAAGCCAATTTCCCTTTACCAGGTAGCACAACCTCATGGAAATCAAATTAGAAAGCAAGCTGCAATTTTATAAAGTCACTCCAAGCAATGTTTTAAATGATTTCTGTTGGATTTTATGCTGAAGGAGAACCTCATAGAGTGAATCAGATTGTGTTCATCATCTCTCAGCTGGGTACCTGAATGGAAGCTTGTTGTCATCGGAATAATAGTTTTAGCAACTAATTTAGGCTAATTTTTAGTTTTGGACTTAGAATTGCTCTATTGTTTTTCATATTAAGTCATACATGCTTATGGCAAAAATTATTTTTGAAGCAGCTAATGCAAAAATAGTTGACTGGGTCTTTGGAGCTTATTTTAAGAATTCTAAATAGATCTGCACATGTTTGCATGTTCCCTAAATGTCCCTTTAGGAGGACACAATGAAACATTTTCTTGTTCTGATTCTTACTTTGTTTAGCATTTGTGAAGCATTGGTTTGTGCAGAGAACAGCAGTTGATACAAGGGCTGAAGCAGGCAGAAGGAAGAAGATACACCAAGAAATGACACAAGGTCCAACCACTCAGAGTATAGTTTTAGTAGAAGAGATAGACTTACACATAGATAATACAAGATGTGATGGAAAGACGAATGAGGAAGCTCTTAATTATGTCATAATTGAGGAATTCACTAGTTTCAAATTGCCAAGTTAGAACATCACTGTTCTAACCTTTACTGGGCTAGAATAGGAGAACGGCATAGAGGTAGCATCTGAGAATTTGACTCTCATATAGAAATGAGTGTGAGTCTGAGAGCCTGCTGTACTTTCCAGCCTTTTCCACATCATAGTATATATACAAAGCTGTATTTAAAAACCATAAATTCGTTTTCACAAGCCATTGAGGCAAAAGGACTTGTACTGGAGGAGAGTGAGGCTCCAGTGACTCAGGTCTCGTCCACCTACTTCGAAGGCACATATATAGCCCAATATACCCACTGGGAAGTGCTGCATCTTTGAGACATGTTGCTGGCATGGGCTTGCCTGCTAGGGAGCCAGAGTCTTCAACATAGTGTGAAGGAGTGTCGCCCCACACATTTCTGTACAGTATGCACAATGTGGCTTCCTTGGCCAGGCAGTGGAAGAGCTGGGATGGAACCTCAGCCTGAGTACTTCCTAAGTTTCCATGACCTTTAGCAAGTTAACTCATTTCTCTCAATTTAGGAAAATGTCACTAATATATCGTGTCTTGCAGAGACATGTTGGAGCCTGAGACATTCTTATATGCATTTATAAAAATATCTTCCTATATTTTGAATGAAATGGGGAAAAGTTAATAGAAGGGCTCCAGTGAAAGAACCTGACTATATGTAAAGCTTTGCATTGCCAAATCTGTTGGTACGCCATTATCAACCCTAACAAGCTGGCTGGTGGGGGACATGCTGATTGAGAATGACTTCCTATTGCACAGTAGTGCAGGGTTGTAAAACACACAGCCTGTTTTTATCTGCAGTTATGTTTTATTGTTCATGGAGTTTTGCATTATTTTTGATTTTTCTAAAAATATTACATTAAAATATTATTTTTGTTGAGTACTGAGGTTTTATTGATGCCCCCTTAAAATTTGCACCTGTGAGTAGTGCATCGCTTGCCTCACCCTAATCCTGGTCCTGCAAACATGTACTTTGAAGGACAATTAAAATTAGGAATAAGGATTGTAAAATATCTTTACAAAATCGGTACTTAAAAATAGTAACTGTGTGGCATATGCTCTTACAATACCTACAGAAATTATGTAGGTATTACAGAACACACTTGCCAGGAATCCCTGAAGCAGCAGCGTGAATGAGAACACTGTGCAGTAAAGCAAACACTCCTGAAAGGATAGGCACTGAGTTCTGAGGTCAGCCTCTAGGATCTGCTCGCCAAGGGAACGCTGATGATTCTTAACCAGAATGTGCCAGGGAAGAGTGCTGGGGACCCTCTTGTGCATCCCAACCCAATCTACATGCCCACCTGTCACTTTAGACCCTAATGATTACACTCAGCTGTTTATCTTTGTGAGTACCAAAAATAGTCTACAGAACTGAAGTTATCTACAGACTTCCATAAAAAGCTCTGATTTCCCCCCCTTACATTCAGCAAAATGCTGATGTCCTGCTTGACTATTTGTGCTAGAGGCCTTCATTCTCTCCAGCTACATAACTCTTTTCTCAGGCCCAAACTTGAGTCTCAGGGGACAGACCTGGGCATTTTTAAATCCCCTTTTGGCAAGAAGAATAGCTCCCTGCTATGAGTCTGTCCAAAAGTGTTCCCTGTCAGCAGAGCTTTAGTGGGGTACCTGAGCCTCTTCCTTCAGCAGTAGCCCTAGCTCAACAGATTTCAGTGGAACCACTTCCTGTGCAATACTGTGAGAGCTACAGAGGATGAACCTCTGTGAAACAGCGCCTGCCTCTGCCTCTGAGAATAGTAGCCTGGGGTAATTGGATGGTGAGCACTGCAAACACAAGAGTGTCCAATTAAATGCAACAAACACTGAAAGATGAGTACACTGACTGTTTCTAACTACCTCCTTTCTTTCTGTGGCACAGTGTGTAGTGGAGCAATTCCATGGTAATTGTGCAGGCTGCTGCGGCTTTCAGGGTAGGAAAGGCCACTAGATGGGCACTGTTTTATCTTTCCATTCCCTTGGTTGTTTGCAGAGTGAAAAAACAACAACAACAAAAAAAACCCTAACCTGTTAAATATTGAAAAAATATTAGTGATCAAAAAAGAAAGTGCTTACAAGAGAAAAGACTTGACAAAGAGTCATATCTAGACACAACACAGGTCTTTTGACTTCTGATAAATTTGCGGCCTAAATACTAATATATTCTCTTTCGTGTTTCACCTGCTTTCCTCAGAGACTACAGATGACAAACAGCCCACCACCAGCGGTTACTACCCTTTGTCTGCTGTGGATGCTGAGGGCTCTGTGAGCAGAGAATGAGCAAATGTGGAATAAATGTTAGCTGCTGATTTCATTCATACTTGGAAACTTCTCTCTCTCACTTTTGAGATATTATGGAGCTCTCAGACTTGCTGCAATACGACTCATTTTACACGCTGGCTTTTCTACTTCTCTTTGTGTGTAATAAAAATAAGATGCCCTACAAGATGCTTCTGTGTTCCTCATTTGTTTATGGTTTAGCTCACATTCCTTTATTATTTACTCTTGTTACAAAAGCAATATACGTACTATAAGCTATTTTAACAATACAGAAAGATGGAAAGCAAAGATTTAAAAATCAGATAATTTTATCAGCAAAAAACCACAAGTAACATTTTGATGTAACATCTGCCAGATTTTTCCCTGCTTCCTCCTCCTCATTTATTTAATCTCTATTTTCTTCTTCCATTTATTTGACATGCCACTTATATTATATGGCAAACTCCCAAATATTCCTTGGAACTGATAGATTTTTTTAAAAGATTTTATTGATTTATTTTTAGAGAGAGGGGAAGAGAGGGAGAAAGAGAAGGAGAGGAAACATCACTGTGTGTTTGCCTCTCCCATGCCCCCTACTGTGGACCTGGCCCACAAACCAGGCATGTGCCCTGACTGGGATAGAACTGGTGACCCTTTGGTTCTCAGGCCGGCATTCAATCCCCTGAGCCATACCAGCCAGAGAGATTTTTTTTTTTTTATATTGACTCTCAGAGTTCTGAGGGCTCTTTAAGTCCTTTGACATGTGAATAGAGGTGAGAGCAGTGGATAGAAAAAAGATCTATCCGCTGAGGTTCCAGGTCTCCCAGTTCTCCTTTCTCTAAACCAGCTTTATCTTTTTATATATATTTGGTCCTCTGTGTCAGATTTTATTTGAAAAAAGAGATGTGAGGGAAAAAAATCAATTAAATGAAAGCCTCATATACAGGATGTGGCAAAAGTAGGTTTACAGTTGTTCTTATGGAACATAATACAATAATTAATAAATAATAATACAAAAATAAACTCTGTGTTTCACATACAACTGCAAATCTACTTTTGCCCCACCTTGTATCCTGTTTCATTGTTGTCCTTCAAGATGTGAGATTGTGATATTATGCACTTGTAGGTGTCATTTTGAGGTGACTAAATTGGTGTGACTGTTCTGAAGTGAGGATGGTTCCACATGGCCTGAAAAGCAATCATTACAGGTACAACTCATATGTGAGTATAACATTGAAATAGATATTCTCACCTAGTTCCTGAGTCAGCCCTGAGTGCTGTTGTCCTTTCTGATGTCCCTTGTTGATGCTTCACTCCATCCTTGGAGGAAAATAGGGTTTCTCACAAGGTCTACATTCATTCCTGACTGCTCTCTCCATTCACTAGTGGTGTGAAATAATAATCAAGGATGTCCTCGGCACACATTACTTGGTAATAAAAAAATGTCTTTTACATATTTTCAGGATCATCTCAATGTTATTATACAAAAATGTCTCAGATTGAAGGTCTACACCAAAACCATATTGTTTTAATTATTGTAGCTTTATAATACAATTTAATATCTTTCAGGTTAAAGGGTCACTAATCCTCTTTTTTTTTAATGCCCCCAGTATTATACTGCTGAATCTCACTTGTTTATTCTTCCATATACACTTTGAAATCACTCAGTCAAAAACTGATTTAAACTTTGACTTAATAGAACCAGTATTTTTGACAGCTAAGAGAAATAGCCAAATCTAAAGGCATGATTTTTAAATGCTCTAGGTGTTTTGCTTCAGTGAGTATCCCAGAAAGTATATTGACTTTTAATACCTAACATTTGTCCTCATTGTAAATTAGAATTTGTGAACACAGTTGGTGGTTCATTCTATTTTTACACTCTGTTTTCCCCAGGGGAATGTCTGAAAGGTGTGAGCATGTTGTCCTGATCCATCAGCACCTCATGAAGGAGAAGTGTTATTGGATCATAAGTGGACTGCTGTTTGCTTAATAAGAATCGTATGGCATAAGCTGTTGTTAGGGAAGAGGAGTCAAGTAGGTGTGGGAAAGAGGGAGAAACTCTAAAATACAAATTGGAAGGTAGGCTATTGAAGACTAATTTTATTTGTCCTCCAAGTTACTTTTTGTTATTTCAGAAAATTTATTCACACGTATCTATACACAGTTACTAGCTGGCCCTGGGGCTCACCACTCAATCCCCTCCTCTTCTCTTTTGCCTTATATTGTTTTAGGTTGCAATGAATGGAGACACACTCAGGTTACCCAGGCTGCAGGATTTTATTTTAAATTTACATGGGGAGATGAGGAAACTTTAAGCTCTTTCAGGCTACAAGGAGCAGAGAAAATTTGAGATGGGGATTATAAACACAAGGATGTTTACTGAAATTAAAATAAGAGAAGGTAACCAAAGAGTTTTATATTGGTATACATGACATACTTTGAAGTGTAGATTATCTGCCCTACCTATGAATACTTTGTTGCATAAGCAAAGTGTTCATTTTCTTAATATTCATTTATATATTAACATGGCCTGCTTCTCAAATACTTTGATTCCTCTCCTGACTTTACCACAGTTTTATTCATTCATATTCAACTAGTAAGTTATTTGACTGTTTACTAATAGCAGCTGCCCATTCAGGCCTCAAGGAACTCAAACAGGATTGATAAAATGGCATTCCTCCTCACCTATGTCTTCCTACTGGTGATTCAAGTTATCTTTGCTTTCCCTTCTGAGACTACTTAACCACTCTGACTCGTTCTCTCTTGCTTATCCTCTTGCTTCTGGGCATCTGCTTGCTCTTGGCACATGGCATCTCCCTATTGTCTTCTTGCTCTCCATGTCCCTCACCCTAGGCCCCTTGGCTCTGCCAAATCGCTCTGGATATTTGGCATTCGAACTCAACAAGAGAATCTGATTAGTTCAGCCTGTTGCCATCCTCACTGAAAGCTTTTGTAATAGCTTCTAAATAGGCTGCCTTTGTATCCAGCGTTAGTCTCTGGCCCAGCTAACTGTGACCAGTGCAAGGTCACCTGGCAATAAGTCTAAGTCCCTGTGCCCAGGGAATACCCCTATGGCTGCTTCTCTCAGAGTGACATCATGCGTAAGACTGGGCTTCCAAGTGGAATGTCTTGTTCAGTATGGGAAATTTTTAGATTTTTATTCATGCTTACCAAGAGGTCAACCTTTGGACTACTACAAACACTGGTCTTGACATTGCTCATTGAAGTGACAGAGATCACAGAATGCAGCTCAAAGTAGCACATGTTGGCAGCAGAGATGTCTTGGCCTTTTCCATTCTACTAGCATCAATGAGGAACTTCAACCAGGAAAATGTAGCTGCTGGTGAGTATGGTACATATGTGACCTGTGTTTTCCAAGTCATACCAGCCTAGGGATAGGACATGAATATCAGCAGCCAAATAGAATCCATTAAAGTCCACCCATTTGTGCTCAGAAGGAACTGCTTCCTCCCTCAACTCTTTCACCAAGAGAGCTTGGAATTCCCAGAGGGTTTCCCTGATACAGGCTGAGCACTGAGCCCCTTAACTGCCATGGCATGCCTGAATTCTATCCCTCTTTTGTCTTGAATCCTTGTGATGAACACCCTGGCTGCAGCTGATGCTAAAATAGCAGCTGTGCCTTCACCAAAAACACCACCACAGCTGCTTCTACTGCTGCCTCTGCCTTCCAGACTAAGTCCGCTCCTGCCTTCAGGAAAAGATGTCACTAGATCTACACCAAGTGTAATGATGCCCAATGCCAAGGACACTGACATCCAGCAACAGCTGCTCCCCTAATATTGCTTGCTCTCACTGCCAGCACTGCGGTCACCACCTCAGTGCCACTGCCGGTGCCTATGAGCCTGATGCTTTGACCTCAGAGGCATCTAAGGGAAAACAGCTTTTTCACTTTTACTTTTATTAAAATTTTATCTTTTACAAACTTAGTCACGAGTCCATAGGAGCTGGACTGGGGAATAATCGAGGTGAGAAATAGTGTTCAGAACCACCACTCCCTTCCACTATCTGTCCGCTGGCTTCTCTGCTTCCCTTCATTTCCTTGGAATGAGTTCTTTCCCACAAACTTCTTGGACCCTCATGAACATGGAATGAGATAGGCCCCAGCCACCCACAGCTGCAGAACAATTGGCTATAATTTTTTAATACGATTAAGTAATTTAGAAGTCATCCAGCTTAAACAGTCTGTGAGTTTGTGCTTGAGGAAATTTAAGCATATCCTAAAATATATGATTGATGTGAGGAAGGATTACAATTTTATCAACTGTATTCTTCCCAGTCAAAAGAAAGAAAAAGGAGGTAAATAGTTCTCCTGGATTACAGAAATGGGAAGACCAAAATGGAATTTTTACATTTATTTAACATCATCCAGAGGAAGAAAACACTGAATCTTGCAGACAAAAATATCCCAATCACTACAAGTGTGTAGTCTTTTTTTAACATAAATATCTTACACTTTACCATAGCCTGAGTAAAATATTTTCTCAAGATTATTCAAGTATTTGCTCTAGCATTTTAATGTCCATCAAGACATTCTTGTGGACTATTAGCTATGTTCATTTTGAGAATTAGTAAGTTTGGGATGGTATGAATCACCCAAATAAACATGTTATTTAGACACCTGGATATACAAACAGAGAAGATTGACCTAGAAATATAAATTGATGAGTTTTAGCAGGAGAATAGATGAAATCACCAGAAAGAGGAGTGAATGTGTTTAGAAAAGAGAATAGGGCTGAAAGCCAAGACCCAAGGAACTCAAATACCTGAATAGCAAATGGAAGAAAGCAGCTAGAAGAACAGGGAATCAGGGAAAGCGATTTGGGAGATCTCTTTAACCTGGAGGAAATGGTCAGTTCTGTCCAACTCTCCTGAGTGATTCCAAAGTATGATTTTCAAAAAGTTAAAAACATAACTTTTATACAGACACAAAATTCAGGCAGTTGAAAGAATTTGTTCATTTCATTAACTATGGAGGAAAACCATACACAATATTAAGACTGGGTCAGAGAAGAACATGAAGACCAGAGATATAGTCAAGGGCATGTTAAAATTAATTTACTAAGTAATAAAAAAAACTGTTTAATATCCTACATGACAATAGTTTGTAATGTTTGGGGTTATATTTTCTACCTGAAGGAGATCAATCGAATCTATTCTAAACCAAATTAATTCAGTGCAATAGCAGGAATCGTTTGCTTTTCTCTCTGTCAAAAATCACTTGCTTTGATATCAGATTTTTTCCTACCAGTTAATCTCTGTTCCTTCTGAGTTACAAAATAGCCTAGTCAATAAAAACTTAATCAAAGATGCATACCACTATAGAATTCTACAATGCCCAGTTGAGCTAGACCGTGCCTACCACTCTGCTAAAAGAACACCCAGTAATCTCTTTGGTCTATTTCCAGCTTTTGGGTAATTTTTCTTAACAGCGATTATGTAAGAGGAGAACTCAAAGTGTCCATTGAGTGTAGTAATAGGGAAGTCACTGGTGACCTTAGGAAGTATAGCTTGTAGTTGACTGGGGCTGAGAGTGGAAGACAAAATGAGTAAGTTGAAGAATAAATGGAAGGCAGGATAACAGACACAGAACTGCAGGTGATTCTTACAAGGCGGTGGAGAGGAAATGGGGTGATAGTTGGAAGACATGGAAGATCAGGGATTTTTTTCATTTTTACAATTGGAATGACTAGATATATAAGTCTTGCCTGATCACAATTTCTTCTTGTATTTCATTTATGGGTCTTCAGGTGCTCTTGAAAGGTCTCTGTTTTCTATACAATTCCCATAGCAGCTGTCATGGAGAAATTGACAATGCAGCATGAGATTAAGTTGCTCCAGGTGGCCATTGTGCCACAAATTCCCTTAAGAAATATGACAACATGACCCTGCCATCCACGGTACTGTTCATTAGACCAACAGTGAGTGTCTGACTTGAGAAGAGACCATCTATAGATTACAACCAGTGAGGTAATCTAGCATAAGAGCCCTCCCCAGCAAGGTTAATACCAACTACCAGAACCCAAAGATCTGCCCTGGAAAACTTCCGAATGAGATAATAGAGGGGATAAGCAATTGGAAATGGGAGAAGAAGCTGCAAGTCACAAAAAAAGAGGAGGAAAGAAGCAACCATAAGGAAGTGGAAGAAAGCAGGAACAAAGCAATCATAAGGAAGTAGAACAGGTAGAAAGAAGAATTTGAGGGATCAAGGAAATAGTGGCAGAGACAGTGGTGGGAAAGAAAGAAACTGCGTTATAAGTATGGCAAAGTTGCTAGGGTGGTTAACAGCAGCCAATAACCGTGAGCTTCTGAGGGGGACCCTATTAGAATTTCTTTTGTCTGAGTCCCAGAGATGCTATTGTCCACAGTGGAGTTAGAGGTGCCACAGTAAACTAGTGCTTAACAGGAAAATAACAAATACTTTTGATTGACCATTTTTTTATGAACCAAGAATCATCACTGTATAGTCTGACAATGTATATATGCTAATGGCCATGAATATATAAAGAGATCTACACCAAGAAATCAATCCTCATGTTTGGTGTGGGACCCAAAGTTAGCTTTCCATATAATATTAAGTAAGGACACACTATATTTACTGATTATTTTCTGCTTTCAAGTTTTAGAAAGTTATTCAAACTAAACTCTTTACCAGGAATTATGGATACTTTTGATTCATAAACATCTTTGTCTCCCTAAGTTCAAACCCTTGTTTATTATACTTACTTTAAATGGGAAGTTAGAGAGACTTCACTTAGTTTCTTTAAAAATAATAATTTTTCTAAAACTATAATGTTTCTTTTGTTAAAAACGTATTTTATTTCCCCTAAGGCTATTAAACACTGTGGTAGTCCTTTATCAGTGGTGTTTACACTGTATGATTTTGTTTATTTAGATGCTTGTAGAGTGTAAAATTATGGGTTTGGTGGTTTGTAGCCAGAATTTGGTTCCCCACTTCCATCTTTGCTTTTATTGATTTTTTTTTTTTTTTTTGGTATGTTTTTGTTTTCCTCTGTAAAGCAGATATAGAGTATGTAAACTCCCCAAGGAGCTCTCCACAAACTGATAATTGGGGAGAATTCCTCTCCATTTTAGAGCTGCACAATTTCAAGTCAAGTCATATAAAAGGAGCAAAGCTTGGGCCGGCCTGGGGGTTGGACTTGTAATGTCTATAGCTTTTCCATAACAGGAGTTATTCATCTGCTTGCCCCTCACCTCTGCCGGAAGATCCTGTTCTCTTTTTAATTTAGGAAGCAACTTTTGAAGTCTTATTGTCTCAAATTTGTGGAAAACATTAGCTCTCCAGGCTGTATACTCTACCCAGCCTGTAGTCATTTAGTAACTTTCTCAGCTATCAGATCAACTATCAGGGTAACACAGTGTTTGTGTTCAAGTAACTCTTATTTAACTGAATAATTCCTCCAAAGCTCAAAAGTAGAGATGCTGGCAATTCAAATATGTCAAAGAGAAACCGTAAAAAGCTTCCTTGTGAAAAGGGAAGTACAGTACAATATTTTGAGAGATACAGTCATATAATTTTTATTACAGTGTATTGTTATAATTGTTCTATTTTATTAGTAATTGTTGTTAGACTTTTACTGTGCCCAATTTATAAATTAATCTTTACCATATGTATGTATGTGTGGGAAAAAAACATAGGTTATATGAATTTGGTACTATCCTCAGTTAGGTATCCACTAGGTGTCTTGGGACATGTTTCCTGTAGATAAGGGCAAACTATTGTATAACTGTATGGATACAAGAATATTCCTTACCTGTATTTGAAGGAGTGAGCTGACATGTTGTCACTGGTCCACATCCACTCCCAAAATTGAATTTTCTCCCTTTTAAGCATTTTGGACAAAAGAGGACTATTTGTATATACTCAATGATAATTAATATCTTTTTTGTATTGTGAGCTAAGTTATCCCACAAAATTCAACTTTTTCCTTCATGTATTTATTTGTGATTGGTTGATCCTGGATCCACAAAGAAGTCTGAAATGGTTTAAAGGACACACATTTAAGACTCCTTTCATTATGTGTGATGGGCCAAAAGTAAAGCAAATCTTCCACATGGCCAGTGCTGAAAATAAACTATGATTTCAATCACAGAATGAAAACATCATCCTGAAACCCACCCTGAAGCAGTCTCATAAAACAGCCATTTGAGTTGCTTTTTATTTTTTCTGACTCCACTCTAAAGATTATGTAAGCATTGTGCAGCCCATGGCTCATCCCAATATTGGATAAAGGAAAACTTTAAAAATTGTCCAGGAATTTCCTCTGGTCATAAGTTAATAGGAAGGGTGGAATTTTTTACAGTCAATGGATAAATTTAACAAATGATTATTCATTAAAAACATAAAAAGAAACAAAAGCCACCCAGGCTTGGAGAATTGGACTCACTAACAAGATATTTTCCATTTCTTCCCTTTTACCCTTTTTTATAGATGACTCTAAAGCAAAATGCACTATTGCAAATTGAAAAAACCAGTTATCTCTGCACATCCTCTTGTTTTCCTTCTTTCAGCACCCCTCTTTTAATGCATACTTGCAGAGACACTGTCTTGATAGACAAAGGAGCAGTGTCCACTAGAGAGCAATTTGGCAAGACTTCATCTGTTTGTTCTACATTCAGTGATTGAGAATCTACTGGGAGCCAGCTGCCATTCCAGGTGCTGGGTTATAGCATTAAACAATCAGAGCAAGGGCCAGTTCTTATAAGTTCATAATATTCTCTAGCTTCTCCTCTTCTTCCTGCATTTCGTCTCTCTGATCGATATTAAACATTGTTGCCAGAAGAAAATTCATGAAGAAATAGCAACAGTTAAATGAAATCATATATAGGAAAGAACTCAGTAAACTATATGAGTGTCCCATGTTGCTTCTTTTCATGTTAGTTATTATGTCACTACCTAGCTGAGAGTTTTCAATGACTACCTACCCTTGTCAAGCAAATCCTAAACTCTTAGACTGGATATTTGAGGCCCCATAAGATCTGGTCCTTGTCTATTTTCACATTTATTTGCTTTCCAACTTTCTACACATTGGACAACTGGAATCATTCACAACCACATCAAAGAGCCTCTTCACTTAGGTTCTGTTTTTCTTTGTCCTAGGTTGCACATCTTCCAACCTGTTCCTTCCTGTCTCTTCTCCTGTCACCAACAACTAAACTCCGTGACGGGGAGAGGCCCTAGCGTGGGCGTAAGGAATTCTGTAGGGCACAGGGTAACTGTGGCTTCATAGGCCAGTTAGCATAAGCCTTTGTTTGAAAATGCCAGACATGATAAGGCTACAAATGAGTGTTCTAATTCGGGGAGAGGAGGTAGAAGGAGACTTCTGCAGTAGGACTTCAGCAATAGGAAGCCACTGGGCAAATGCTAGTTTCAGGAAGAGGAATAAAGGGACTGTCCTTCCAGTTGCGGACAAGAGGGGCCACATACTAAACCTGACATGCTCAGGGGAGGCCTGCATGGTGGCCTTACAAATTCAGAGGCAGAAAGTAACCATCGGATGGCCTGAAATTAAAACTTTTTATAAAAGCGGTTCCTGTATGGTAGTCACATCCTAGGGCAGTATTTTTCCATAACAAAGGTCAACCTTTACATTAACTGAACCTGTCTGTTGTCTTTTAAAACCATCTAGGACAACCTGCCTGATAACATGCCTTTGCAATAAGGAAGTAATTTCCCTTTTTCTGGACCCCTCAAAGCGTAGGCACTCCAGCAGAGTGGAGGCTGCAAATCCCCTCATTGTTATCATTATCATGTTAATTGTTGACTGTTAACTACCCTGTACCCACCTATGTAAAAGAAGCGTATGTCTATCATTTTACTTTTTATTCAATCCCAAAAGTTTTCCCTGCTTTGCTTTCTCCTGCTCCCCTAATCTATCACCAGTGGATTTCGTGTAACCCACTTACATCTTCTCTTTTGATTGCAATGTATAAAATAAGGAGCAAAACTGCCATTTTCCAGAGCTTTTTCTCAGTCTGTTGAGATTTTGCTTCCCAGCAATTGTCATCATTTTGGCTCCCATAAACTCATAAAATTCTTACAGGTTTCTTACATTGACACAGTCTGGGTATTTGGACAGTCTGGAGTATATCAAGAGTGAAGGGGAGGATTAGTTTGCAGATAAAGTCATTTGCAAGAGGGGACAGGGAGGACCAGCCACAGGGACTGAGGATGGATGTGTGAGGGCTGCAATGGAGAATTCTCAAGCCTCAAGTCCCTCAGGATCCCTTACAGTAGACTTGTATCTCCAGCGTGGATTTGCCCTAACGCAAAGATTAGGGCTCTCTCCAATCACAGATACTGGCTACAGATTCTTCAATAAAGGGAAAAATGAGTAAATTAAACTCTGCCCTTTTTCGGGGGGGTTCATTCCACTTGCATAGACAAAGAACAGCTGAAATCTGGAAATTTCCCAGGGATTTATTGTTTGTGCTTGTCAGCACACCTGAGTAAAATTAAACTCTTAAGAATTATCTAATCTAACTTTACAGGTGGCTTCAGGGAAAAAAAAATATCTAAATGCTTAGAGGCAAGTCAAATGTAAAATATGCTTTGTGAAAATGCCTGATGAATTTTGACATGACACGCTTTATTATAACAATGGATGATCTGATAGTAAGGACCCTCGGGCTTTGGGGGCTCATTGGTGTCAATTTTGAGAATGAGGGTAAAAGATTTTTATCTCCAAGCGTCAGTATTATGCTTTATTTTGAGAATATTTTTAGAGCATTTATAATTGTTATTCAACAAAATAACAATATGTCATAGCATTTTTATGTGGAAGATCCAAGATTATCATTAGGCTATAAATTTATCTTGTTATATATATTCTGTGTGAATTCATTTTTTGTAAAAAATATTTAAAAAGTTAGACATGTATTTCTTGCATACTTTTATCAACTTTCTATTTGTATTTGTAACAGAGTTCTTCAATTTGATATTTCTTACACTGAACTCCAAATCTCTCTAAACCAACTTGTTCTACCTGAAGATATATACGTGCATCAGTAAATGGGAATTCCATCCTTCCAGTTGTGCAGGCCGTGATCTTGGAGTCACTCTTGACTCCTCTCTTTTCACTTACATCCCAGCGTTCAAGTGATAGTGACATCCTATTGCTTCTATCTTCAAAATGGATCCAGAATCCAATCCTTTTTCATTTTTTTCACCACCACATTCCTGGCTTAGACCAGCACAATCTATGGCCCAGTTTACTGAAGTAGCCTTATTTTGTCTTCCCTGATTCAATACTCTTACTCAACATGGTCTACCCTCAAAAGAGCAGACAGAGTAACCGTTTAAAAATCTCACAGTCTTTTGCTTAAAACTTTCCAGTATCTTCCAATTTTTCTCAAAAGGAAAGTCCTTCAAAGCCTCCCAGGCTCTACAAAGTCAACTCTCTTACCTCCCCATCCCCTGTAACTCTCTCGCCTAACCTCCTGGGTCCCTCTCCCCTGCTGAGTTGCAGCAACACTGCCTTCCTTTCTTTTCCTTCAATATAAAAATGCTCCTGGCAGCCTTGGTGGCTCTTTTCCCCAACCTGAGTTTTCTGCTCCCGACCCCGTCCATGCTGCATCGCCAACATAGGAACTACCAACCTCAGAACTGGCAGTGGAAGGTCATCAGGAGAAAGCAGTTTTTATCACACTCCTTTAAAGTCTCCTGGTCAGTTTTGGCAAATGAAGTATTTTCATCATTGATTATTCAAGTCTATGCAAATAATTTGAGAGGATTACGAATTTTAAAGGCTTAGATACTGACCAAAGAACAAAGAAATCAAACAGCCAAAAAATGCATGTTCTGTGAGGTCTAGACTAAGAAGCGTGGATGAAATTCACAAAAGCAAGCATTGCTATTGTAAGTATGTATTACATATTTTCTTAATAAAATGAGAGTGCCTATATCATCCATCTCTAGTGGATTTTGAGCCAAGATTCAGGATGAAGATCAGGTTTCCAGGATTGACTGCAAATGTGCTCTTCCTTTGGGAACACAGGAAAGGAAATCTAATGATGCAGAAATGTTCACACGGCAGCCAGGAAATAAAAAGACCAGAAGGAGAAGAGTGGGTTGGACAGAAAAAGCTACCCCAAAGAGCTTGAAGTCAGCAGTCCAACACCTCCTCAAGTGATGCTTGATGATTTCAAGGGGTGGGAGAAATAAAAGAGTGATTGACATTAAGCCTCACTTGTTTTTCAGATGTACTCTGATTTTTTCCTGACTTCATCAATAAAAGTAACACTTTGTTTCTTTTGTTTCTTTGTTTATTTGTTTCTAGTAACTGACCAGTTACTAGATTATTTTAAAATGATCTAATTTTATCCAGAAATTGGCATTTTTTTCCCTATCATTTTCATATTTTCCACGCTCTCAAAGTCTCCTGAAATTCCTAGCAAGATTCTAGATATCATACAATTACTTGTATTTCTTGTCTACAATCTCCTGCTACAACTGGAACAATTCACTCTAAATCCCTTTTGCCTTTTTTATCCCCAGCTTTATTGAGTTATGTATAATTGACAAAATTGTAAGATATTTAAAGGTAAATGTATTTACCTTCCTTGATCCTCCAAGAGAACCACTTTTATTTCTTTTGGTCTTCTGCTGTTTCTTCCTATATCACTATATTATAAACTTACAATGCCAGATTTTGATTTATTAATTATAGTCATAATCTATTATTAGCTTCCTGCTACAATGGATTATGATTTAACCCATTCACACAATTATTTTGCTAAATTTTGTTTTTCTCTTAGTTGCCTTTTTTGTTATTTAGTTTTGTTTTTCTATCAACTATAAACAATATTTCTTGATTGCATGTCACTATTCTTCCCCATTTTCAGCCATCGGGCTTATACATTTATATTGTCAAGTTCACTAACATTTCATTTTTGGTCTGTGTCAATGAACCTGTTTTTTGTATGTAGTTTGTTGCTTTAGCTCTCACCTGCGGAGGACTTTCTCTGTGTTGCGCTGTCACCGCTTTGTGTGAAGTAACTTATTTAAGCTCCACAACAAGACAGTAAAATATATAAATATTATTACTTTTATCTTACAGAAAGGAAATCAAGTAACATAGGAATTAAGTAAATTTCTGGATTCAGAAGACCAATAAGAATTCTAGGGCCTATGTTCCTAACAATTGTATAATTCTCTTTAGGTTGTCTATGGAAATTGAAAGTCATTAACCACTCCTTACATTATAATGACATGTAAATATTATCCATTGTAATGCCAAGTAGCATAGTATGATTATTACACTTAGTTTCTTATAGTTTATTTGTTTTCTTAGTGTCCCTAATTAAATTTCTTTTTTTCTCTCTTACATTTCCTGCCCTTTCTGTCTCCTAAATTCTTTTAATGTCTCAAGAGTAGTATTAAGTCTCCTTTTTTCCTCTGATACCTTTTCCCAAGCCTTCCATTAGCCTGCTCTAAGTATGGATTCCTGTGCAGTTTTCTGGACTGGATCATCTATTTGCTAGGTTTCACATTTTCTTCCTTGGTTTACTGTCTCATTGTACTATAACCTGTCTTCAATTAACCCAGGAATCTGCATTGTAATGAACTGTGGAGATTATTCAAATGCAGATAGTACTTGGATCTTCCTTTGAGAATGCCACTCTAGGGTATAGGAGAAAAAGGGGCAGACTAAAAAAAAGCCAGTGTCTCTTGACAAATACTTTAAGAGGAAACAGAGCAGAGAAAATCAGTCTGTAAAGATCTCTAAAGTACTCGAGTCTCACTTAGAATTAAAGACATGGTAATTCTTCACATTATACATGTAAATGAAGTAAAAGGATATAGATGTCATTATCAGGTTAATTTTTTTCCTTTTTTAAGAAAAAGCTCATTTGTTTAGGTAAAGAAGTTTTAATTATCAAAATGTCAAATTTTTAAATGAAGACATTTTATTTGCTTTGTGAAATAAGGACACTAATTCTACAGAATTAGTCTTCAAAAGATGCGTAACCTCAACCTGCCCTTTTAAAATAAATAGCAGTTTTCATATTTATCTTTTCCAAAGCATGTCTCTTATTCTCTGAACCCCTTGGTGTTTGTTCTTTGTGTCAGGGCAAACCGCAGGCTCAAAGACAAAAGTGAACAGGCAAACGTGTTGAAACTGGAAGACTTTCTTTGCTGTCAGCTATGTCAACTGGAGAAAAGATCATGAAAGGAAACTATTGGGTTGAAAATAAATATTCAAATAAAGTCAGTATTACATTCAAATGATTTTATTCATTTTTTAAGAACTTGAGCTATTCTTTCACTGTGTTATGAATGTGGACAGGTAGAAACCTGCCAACTCAAACTGCAAGGGAAGTAAAGGTGACAGAGTCTTTGTGAGATAACTTGAAGTAGATTGGCCTGTCTTCCTCTAGTGTATATCCACCAGACAAGTAGTTTTGATTGTTTTACAGATATTAAATTCTAAAGGGAAGTTACTCATTCTGATTGAAGTCTAGCATGATTGAGCCCAAAATTACCATGGCTAGATGCCAAATGAAATTTTTCCCTGAACATGAACGTCTCATCCGCGTTCACAGTCCTAGGCATGGGTTGCTTCCAATCTATTCACCACCCACTCTGTCTGTCTATCAGAGCAAAAGCCCCTAACTTACCTTTCCTTAAATTGTTCCTTCTAGTCTGCGTTTCTCACCTGGATATAACTCTGTGGCCAATATTTAATGGCTGACATGTGGACTGACTTAACAAAGCTTAGATCTGCTCAGCTTGCATCTTTAGAGACATTTTGATCCAAAAATAATTAGTTTCATTTTTTATTCCTCAGTTTTTGTCTTAGTCACATAGGGGAGAAGGAGATGAAGAAAGGGAGAGAGGTGGAAGATACTACTGAGAACAAATATCAGGTCTGCCTTTGAACCCTTCACTGTCCTCTCACCTAAAACCTCCTACACTCAGAGCTTGGAAGAGTGCTCAGGTCTTCTCTTTCCATTAATTAGGCTATGACTCAGACTATTTTTTTAAAAAGGATCAGTGTATCTATAATTTGTTGTGAACAAAAATAGAATGAAAATTTTTAAAAAGCTTGCTGATTCACTTATATACTATAGGGTGATAAGAATGTAATAAGCCTTAAGCCAAGTGGGTATGAGTACATCAATCATTTTTACCCATTAAAAATGCATTTACTGATAGCCCATTCTATGCTAAGCACTGAATTGAAATACATATCCTACTGTACTCACTTTGGGAGCACCTAGACTAAAATTCAAATGATACAAGGAAGATTAACATGGTCTCTATGCAAAGATGTTATACAAATTTATTAAGCATTCTATATTTTAAAAATGAGAAAATAAATAAACATCCCACTGATTATTACATTCATATAGTCCAGACTTAGAAAAAACATAGTCTTCATTTCTACCTACCAATGTATTATATATTTTATTTTTATTATTATCTTTTATTCCCCACCTGAGGATCTGTTGATTGATTTTTAGAGAGAAAAGGAAGGAAAGAGAGAGAAACACCGATGTGCCCTGACCTGGAATCAAATATGCAAACTCTTGATGTAGAGGGTAATGTTCCAACCAACTGAGTCACTGCCAGGACTATTTATTTTATTTTACACAAACAGCCTTTTATTTCTTGCTCTTATTATTGCAAAAGAATATTTCCCATGTTTTCAAAATTCTGTGGCGGCCCGTTATGTCAACTGTGGTTGGTATTGTACATGCTGGAATGGGACTGCCCTCTAAGGGTTTAGTGTTTAGTTGGAGATTAATCAAAATATAGTGATCTAACATTATAGTCATGTTTGTGAACTCAACTTGAGTTTCTAACCTAATAAATAACAGCAACAACTGTTACTTAATTTAGGAGGATGCTAATGGCTAACATTAGAGAGATGTAATATTAATAAAGACAAAATACTAACAAAATATTTACAATTGGCTTTAACTATTTTATTTTATGTTCCAGGGGGCGGCACATTGCAGGGGAGCACCAGGTGCTGGTGCTCCTGGATCTGAGGGTCACTGCCCGGAGCCAGCTAAGGAGGGAACGGGACTCTGAATCCCACAGAGCCTGTCCAGGGGTTCTCAAGGATGGGGAATAAACACAGGTCATTGGAAACACTTCTCTGTTTGCCAGGAGAGGGGACATGGCTCTTCCCTCTAGTGAGAAAAGCCCTGAACACCCATGTCCAAAGGCTTTTACTGAGAACCATATGCACAGGGGTATACAACAAAGCTCATCAATCAATGTCAAAAGGCTATGTTTACAGAAAACAGACTGAGATCATGGATAGCAATTGAAGGAACACAAGAGATCTGCCTCAGGTCAAGGTATATGAATAATGTAAATCTCCTTCCCAGTATGAGCCAATTATCATAGCTTTTGAGGGAAGAACAAAGCATGCTCAGAGGAGTTTACTTCTAGGCTTGATTGTTCCCCGAACCACCCGATCCAGTTTAGGGCTGTACCTGCCTTTAGTATTGTTTCAAGCCTGAGCCAGGTGGATGGGGCAGAGCCACCAAGAGATAAGGAGTCTTCTTTCAGATAGAATGAGGACTCCAGCCATGTCCAAGCTGAGCCGAGTGGTGCGGGCATTTTTGCCCTTTCTCCATGTCCCCCCAAGTCCTTTTCCTGCTGCCCATACAGCCGATGTCTGTTTTATGTTGTTTCTCCTTGTGAGAAAACTTACCCATGATCAACAACTGACCTTCACAGAGCTAAGCAGGGTGATGTGAAGGCAGTGCCCCTGCTAGGGGGACAGGTTTCATCTCCTCAGGGGCCTCTTTTCCCAAGGCCTCCTTGATTATTCTAGCCTTAGGGCCCTCTTGCCTATTGGCGAGGCTACAGTCCCTGAAACCAGGCGGGATGGTTCCCAGCATTAATATAGAACATGAGTTTAGCTTTCTCTTTTGATAATACTTTAAATTATAATACATCAAATTAACAAAAACAGGTGGTTCTCCCTGGCCTGATGATTGGGTCATCTGGGCCTAAGAGTCAAAAAACAAACTGCCCCACCACAGACAGATAGAAGCACCACAGCAAGCAAAGCTGAGGAGGGGAGGAATTGATGAGGTTGATGCTCTTATAGGAGCTCTATGACAGCAGACCAAGTTGTGCAAAATAAATGATTTAATTTTAGTCTTTTCCATTAATAGTAAATAAAAGAAAGCCAGAGGATGGGGGAGGTTTGGCTCTCTCCTTCTAGTACCCATAAATTACACGTGTTGTATTCAGAACTTCTGTTGTCATTATAAACTTAAAAAGCAGCGCAAGGATCAGAATACCTCTCTCTTCTCCCCTGTCCTTCCTGTGGTCAAAATGTAGCCATGACTCTCTCACTTCAGAAACAGTTTTGAAGGTGGATGCAGCACTTGGAGGGTGGCTGGACAGGCACAAAAGCTCTGCTCTTCCTTTTAGCACCTACTCAATCTAAAATCCAAAGGGTCTGAAATGCTCGATCCCTGGATTTCATGCCTGCTCTTCTTGCTCCGTCATTTTTAGTTGCTATATTGAATCCCATTGTATTAACATAAGAGTCATCCTTCCAAAATTAGCTCAAACATTTCTTCAGAAAGGACTTTTCTGATCTGACAAACCACCCCCACCAACTTATTTGCACTGTATCAATAGATGATAGATAGATGACAGATAGATAGATAGATAGATAGATAGATATAATAAATCAGCTTCCCTAATGAGGCACTCTCAGAGTATTCCATATTTTTCTTTGTAATTATTTTAAATTCTTTAAAGATTTTAAATATTTGGCTATTTTTTCTCTTCCTCGCCAGAGTATAAGCCCCATGAAGGACGCAACCATGTTTATTTTGCTCACTATCATGTACTCAGTGCCTAGTATAAAGAAGACTAAAACATACTTACCTGTATGTTTTGAATGAAGAATGTTCCTGTGCAAACATTTCTACCATCATAATTTTAATAGAATCATATGGCTGTGCGCATTGGTGAAATGCGGAGGGCAGAATTTCAAAGTCAAAACCCCTGTCAATGAAAGTAGGAAACTGGAGATTGGTGCACACGGGGCATCTGATTTTGGAGCTGCAATAAGGTTAGAGTCTCCTCTGTTGAGGGGCAACCATTGCTCCTTTCTCTGTCAATAGAGGATTAGGTGTGTGTGTTTATGGAGTTCAAGATTATTGTGCTTTGAGGGAATTACCGGTAATTGATGGGAGGTTAAGTAAAGCCACACGTTTTTACTTAAAGAAAACAGAAAATGAATTACTTTAATTATGAGCAATGTATCAAAAGAAATGTTTCTCAGATTAATCTTTTCTGGGTGAAAAACAAATCTTCTTCTAAATCATTTTAACTCCTCTTAAAAAAAGGAGGAGGGTACATTCTACCCAGTCCTTCTTACACTCACACACACACACACACACACACACACACTCGGTATTTAGTCAGGTCCCACTTAGATTGCAATAAACATGAATTAATTACAGGTAATAAAGCTTTTCTTCCCAAGGCGTTTGCTTTCCCATGTTAGCTGTGGGAGGCACCCCTTTCTGGTTGAAAAAGAGGCTCATTCTCTTCTTTAAGAGAGTGACTCCAAAAGACATCCTAAATCCCAGAGGTCAAGGATCAGTAGTCTGACACATCTAATTGCGTCTTTTAAAGGCATCTCATCTGAAATATTTCGAGAGAGAGAATAAAAAGAAAACCCCAGAAGATCCTTGGAATGGCTTGACTGTTAACTTTGTTCTTAATCTATCAAAATTCTCCTACACATGTTCACAGAGTTTTTGAATATCCTCTGACGGCTTTTCAAACCTGGAAATCAGTAAAATCCCGGTAGTAAAGTAGGATGTAAAAGGATGAAGGAGGTGTCCTATTGATTTTTTTTTTTTACCTTCAATGTCAACAAGTAAAAAAAAACTCTAAGACTTTTTTTATAGCTCAGTATTTGGAATTTGTTTTGTTTTATTTTGTTTTTATCCCTCTTGGTTTCCCTAAAGGGAATGTGTTGGGGGCCATATAGAAAAATAGGAAGGAGAAGGGGAATTGTGGGAAGAAGAGGCTTGAGTCTAAGACTGAGGACGGTAAATGTAGGGTGAAATTGTCAGCATTTACACAGCTTCCTCCAACTAACCTTCAAAGAGCTCTGTCTGATGACATTATAATGGTACTGCAATCTGAAACCCAAGTAAAAACAAAGAAGAACAGGGAATACTCAAGGTTTCTCATACAATAAATCCTGGCTAAGAGCCATAATCTTTCAGGGTTTTGCAGTCATTTTCAGATGTATTTCTTATTTGTTGTTTTGTTTTAACTTTGTGTACTCATTCACATTTTCTGGGAGTTCAAGAAGAGAGTTCACAATGTGTTGGCCTTTTCTGCTATAATTTATGAGAAACAGTAACCCTCTACAGTGTTTAATGATAATTTGACAAAACACACTCTTGAGAATACAGGATAACTTCCTATGGTACTAAAGAATCATCAACTATGAACAATGATGGAGTAGAGATGCAGAAAAATATAGTTACTAATGATAATTGGTTAAACCTAAAGCTAAGTATGAATAAGGCAGGCAACAAGGGGTAAAATGTCAAAAAAAAAAAGAAAAGAAAAGAAAAAGGTCACATAGCTCTATTCTTGTCTTAGCTGAAGTGTCCACAAGGTGTATAAGAACAACCAAGGACTGGAAAGAGAATATTGGGTCTTTTCCCATTCTCATTTCATTTCCCAATGAAAATGGACATAGTCTTACAAATAAGCAAGGAGTGGATACTCCCAGCTCACCACATACTGCCCATAGTACTGACAATGATGATTTGTTCAGGATCAGATTAATACCATTAGAGGCTCTTAGCTTTGAAAATATTATCAGTCCCTCCTCACTGACAATATAGAGTAATACCCAAAGAGTGAAATATAACTTTCAGGAATTCTGAAATTAAGAGTTTCTTTCTAGATGTTTGTGGAATTCTGGGAGAGTTTATTGGAGCTTGATTACTCTCACTGGCTTGGGGTTGGTGGCTCTGCTTTGCTGATGCCTTGTCCCCAGACTGAGCCCACCTGTTGGTTTACCCACTACTGGACTCTTTCCTGATCCAAGCAGGGGCTGGGAAAGGCAGCAGGAAAGGGATGCAACACAGGTACAGAGCTTGCACTGGATTCCTGCGGAAAACCTTTCAGGATCATCTTCCCTCTGAAGTGGCCACCTGTCACAGATTTCCCCACTCCTGGTCAGTGAAGAGGGTTTGGAACAGCCCTCTTCCTTGCCACGGGACACTGCGTCTGACGTGGGCTAGGTGACAGTAGGGCCCTGAGAGTGCTGTTGTGGTCACATTGCCCTTCAACTTCCAGACTGCAGAGTAACACCACTGAAGCGGAAATGTCTGTACTTGAAGTCATCATATGCTTTCTCCCCTAGTACCAGCCTGCCCTGCTAAAGGTCGGCAGCACAAAGGGCCTCAGAATGATTCTCCATCGCAGAGTAAGCAGTACCTCCTCCTACCGCTAGCTCCCACCTCCCTGTCTGGGCAGGATCACGGCTAAGGTTTCAACTAACGAAGGGGGATTCAAGCTGACTACTTTTGTTTGGACTTCATTGAAGACAACAGAGCAAGAGGTATTTTGCATTTGTCTTGGGTTCGAAGCCCCAAGCTAGAATGCCTCAAGAACATTTTCTTCTCAGAGCAAAGGCGGTTAATTAAAAAAAAAAAAAAAATCACATTCAAATTTTTTATAAAGAACATTAATAAAATGTTCAGAATTTTATGCAGATATCACCTATTTATAACTTGCATTATCAAAAAAACAAAACAAGATTAATTTAAAAGGAATAAAAGAGAACATTTTCTGAGTATTTTAAGTAGTTGTCTTAAGAATAAATTGTTTTCTTTTCCTTATTCTCTCCTTTACGTCCATGGCCCCAACCTTCACCTGTACACTGATGATTCCTGAAACCTATATCTTTAGCCCAGTCTTTCATGCCAGCCCCAAACTCATGCATAGCCAACTGACTACTTGTCATCTCAGTTTCTATGTAATACAAACTTAATACCCTAGATACCAAAATTCTTTCTTCTTTCATGATCTTCCTCAAATCTTCACCCCTTGTAGATTCTTTCATTTATCATGCTATCAATCATTCAAATTATCCTGATGTTTTCCTTTGTTTCGTTTTATTTTTCTTATCATTTCCCATATTCCATCAATTTCTTCTTTCAAGTATAATAATACTAACATTTATTGAGTACTTATAGTATGCCAGATACTATTCTAACTGTTTTATATGTATAATTTCATTTAATCCTCACAACAATTCTAAGAAGCATATACTATTGTATTATTGTAATCCCAGTTTACAGATGAGGAAACTTAGGTACAAAGATGTTATAAAACTTACCATACAACATCATACAACAGGTGACTGCAGGAGCAAGAATTCAGACCTGAGATGATTAACTCCAGAGCTTAAACTCTCAATCCTAGTGCTACACTGCCTTCTAAAATTATTTGTTTGTACATGTATATTTAAATATACATACACTGCCCCTCCATTCTCCTTACTTAGAAAAAGCTCTGACCATAATGTATCTAAGTGATCCCTTCACTAACATTAAAATCATAAAGCACAAATGTGTCTTGTCACCCTCCTGCTTGATTTCAATGGATTCTTAGACATTCTTAATCATTTTCTCAATTGGTCACTTTTACAAAAGTGCTGTCAAATTTGGGGGAATGTGCACACGTTTTGCTTTGTTGGCTCTAGCCAGGAATAATACTATGATGATGGCATCTATTATGTAGAATGCTGAATTGAGGTGATTATGAGATGATGGAGCAGGGGTGTATTTTGCTACGGGTAAGTTAAATGGCGAAGAGATGTCAAGTCTGGGCCAAGGAAAACACGTGTCCGTGGAATATCAGGAATTTTCCTTCTTCTTGTAATCAAGGCAGGATTCAGTTCTACCCACTCTGTGACCCAAAAAGCTCTACAGAGAACATGGAGACAAGTTTACTTCTTTAGTGTGCTGCAGAAATTCCCATATGCAAAGGTACAGAAGAAACTCTCATGTTAGAAGAGACAAATCTAGAGGAAGAAGTTTACAGTCCTTCTTACATTGACAAAGCCATTGTCTATTCTTTGATCTCATTTACTGTCACCCTATTCTTCCTTCACTTCCCACTGTGCTCTAGATACAACAATTTTATGTTCTGAGCACACTGTCCTCTTTCGTTCTTCCTTATCTAAATATTCTATTTCCTCTGCATAGGATGCACTTTATTATCTTGTCTTTCTGGAAAGTCTGTTTTTGCTTTTTAGGGTTCAGTTCAAAGATGATCCCTTCTGCCTCTCCTCCTCTTTGCACCAGGTAGATAGGCTGTTATTCTCCACTATACTATATTCATATATTCATCTGAAGCATATCCTATAACAGTGATGGTCACGTGACATTATAACAGTTCATTCTTCTGTCTCCCTCTCTAGACAATGAGTTTCTTTAAAGCAGGGTCCTTGGTCTGGCCATCTTTATATACCACTTCTGAGCATATTGAATAACACATCATAGGTGCCCTAGAACTAGTGGAATGAAGGAAGAAATACTGTTTCTAACCTATTCAGTTGAATCAGATCAAGAATGTGGTGTTATTTTGGCTGAATGAAAAAATACATTCTCTTTGACTTTACCATTTTTATGCTAAAAGGGAGAAGACAATAGAAACCTTTTTTTCAGTTAGTTGTTCCTTTTTCTCAAATAACATGGAAATTCCTATTATAAAAACTGCCAGTAAAGGGCCAAAGATGCTTTAATGGAATCTCAGCGTAAAGGAAAGGAATTTCTTTGTGCCAGCACCTTAATATTTTCCTGTTTCAGTTGTCCTCCAAGGATTATAATTTAGAAACTGATCTCAAGCTGAGCAGAGGAAAAAATTGGATGCTTAATGAAAATGGCCAAATGCCATCACCAGCTATTTTGTGAGAGGAGCTGTGTCAGGAGCTGTCACACGTAAAATGGACTTTCACCGAATTCCAGCCATCTGCAGGGTCAAGGAGACTCACAACCCTTGGGTCTCCTGAGGGAGCCATTTCGTTTTGTGCTTTTTCTGATGCTGAGAAATACAGACACTTGAGATTTACTACTGGGTACTTACAAGAATGAAGTCAGCTATTTCCCAACAAACCCAAATACTGAAATGAGAAATTCAGAAAATAAAAATATGTTTTATGGTGGAAAAAATATATATCAAAAAGTTTGAGAAGTAAAAAAAAAAAAAAAAAAAAAAAGATTAACCCTGGTTAATAAAATGCTGTAGATCAATGAGAACCTGATAATCTTTTAGTTTCTAGTATTTTTTAAAAATTCTAAACCATTTAGTTATCTTTTTTTTACCTTGGGAATTACAATATAGTGACTGTGTGAGAAAGTATAATACTAAATAAATATTATTAATTTTACTGAATAGATCTTTGAGGGTTTAGTGTTTTGATGTTTGAGCGGACAGTAACATATTATAGAGAAGGAACGTAGCACAGAAGAAGGATTAAAGGGCTTCAAGTTTGAAATACTAGAATCTAGCTTTATCAATTATAAATTTTATAACATTTTAGTCTCAAATTTTTAGGTGCTTCATCTACACAATAATTAGAAAAGGACATCCCCACTGTCCACTACTCCCTATGTTCCTGCCTCAGCTCATGAAATAGGAACTACCACTATTTCTCACTTCATAGATGATACTTTGGGGCCAAACACAACTTTTTTTTTATTTTTATTTTTTTTTTTGCATTTTACTTCTCTTTCCCCCAAGGAGTGACTTAATTGACTGGTGAAATTAGGGAGAGTCTAATATTTACTAATCTTAGTTTATTTTTTAGAAAAGATAAAGTATTAATACTCTCTGAATATATGTAGCCCCCTTTTTTCTGAGACAGAAGACTGTTATCTTTGTTTTCAACTGTTTTGAAATCGAGAAGAGGGAATGAATGATTAATAGGTAATCTCCAGGGACCCAAACAATAATACTTCTGATGTTAGTTCCAGATCAAGAGGCCAGAATGAGTAACAAATTTCCATTGATCTCAAGACTATGGAAATCCCAGTGATTTTAAGATATCATATAACAGTACAAAAAAATTATTTCATTATCAAAGAAAGTAATGGATGACAGAGGTGATAACATCAGAAAAGAGATTCCAACAAATTTTTGAAAGACTGAAAGTGGATAAAAGACTATGACATATGAAATAGAGAAAAATGCCGGTCCAAACCCATTAGCTGCAGACTGTGGTGAAGATGGAGGTACCACTGGAGGCACCAGGCTGACGTTGACACATAAGGCAGCGTGAGGAAATGAGAACTAGAGTAAACCAGGAGATTATTTGAGGATACTTGAACAAAATACTTCTCCAATGTACCTCTTGTGTCTCTTTCCTCACACCAGAAAGCACAGAACAAACAGCCTGAGGTCTCTCTGATTAATAAACGACTGAACTTCTAAGGCTTCTATTAGGGTTTAGAAATATAAAACCTCTTTGTTCTAGCATTTAGGTAGAAACTTCAACCTATCAGCCAATGTCTGTATCACTCAACCGGAAACAGATCATGTTAGTTGACATGTCCTAGTCTACATACATAAAAATACCAGTCATATTTCAATGCAGTGGAGGGCACTTTTTGGGAAGAGACCTGTTCACACCACAGGAGAGGAAAGTTACACCAATCACTTAGACTAAAGAGCCTCACTCTTTATTTTTAAAAGTGGTTGGGTAATGAAGAAAAAATAGAAAAACTAGAAGCATACATACAAAAAAAAAAACACAAAATAATAAAACAGAGAAGAGAAACCAATTCTGCAGGAAAAAAAAAATAGAATCGAACTTAATGGTAACATTTATATAACACTTGCTTGCTGTCAGACATTGCTCTAAGAAAGGTATGTAGAAACACATATTCCTCACAACCATTCCCCAGCATGTGTCATCACTGTCCTCCTTTTTCAGATAAGGAAAGTGAGGCAGAGAGGTGCAATGAGTAAACCAAGGACATAGAGCTCTTAAGTGATTCTAGTGGGAGCAACCTGGCCCTAGTATTTGCTCTCTTAATCAGTCTGCCAATTTTAATTGATTTCCTGGCCATGATGTGAGAAGATATTATATTCATACTAAGAACAGAATGTAATGAAAGAAATTGCAGCTCCAAGGAAGAGATTTTAGAGATTAAAAATATAACTGCTAAAAGAGAATAAACACATAACATAATTAATTAAAGACAAATACTGAAATTTAGAAGAGACTGTAACCAGATACACGTACAAGCTCATGTTTATGTAAGTTAGCCAGGAACTAAACGGTTTTTAAGCATCTTCCCATGTTGAGACAGTGAGGACTACAACTAAGTGCAGGACCTGGCTCTTGAGGAGCTGCAGACACTCGTGGATCTGTGCAAGGGGAAGACATGCGTGAACTGCCTCTGGGAGCCCACAGCAGCTTGGCAGCCTGCTATGGAGTGCCAGAGGGGATCGGTGAGCAGCGCTCCCCTTCCTGAAAGTTAACAATGAGCACTGAGCAGAGAACCCCTTCTCCCTACCCTTGCAAACCACACTCTTTCCCACACAACATGAGCTCATACCATGAGCTCATGTTAGGCTCAGTGGAAGGGAAAATTGCTTCCCAGATGAGGGTAAGTATTTAAGGTCTCAAACAAAGAAGATCTGGTTTGTGCACATAAATATGCACAAGAAAGTTTCTGTGAGGGAGAGCAACTCAGAAAATCCCTGTGAGGAAGGTGGAAACGTCCTCATAATTCTGTTGTGTCCATTTCTAAATCCTTTGTCTCCCCACTCCAACCTCCTAACACACACACAACCATATCAAATCATCACAAAGAAGCTGCAGGAGGAAAATATCCTGGCTATATCAACTGCCTGGCCCTCCTGGTCCAACTCACTTCCTTCTTCATCTCTAGGAAGGAAAAAAATCACCTATGGAAGGAATCAATATAGGAAGGTAAGTGCCCCTGTATTGGCTAAGGTTCATAAAAGTAGACAACAGAATCCATTGTAGCTGGTGTAAGAGGGAAGGGGTTTATTGCACTATATTGAGTGCATTACAGTATCATGAGAAGACCAAAGGACAGAGTCTGAAAAGAGCTCTTAGGAATTATTCCTAGCTCCTCGTCACACCAACTGACTATCCTGGAAAAGGACATGCTTCACCCCGATATCGTAAACAAGTCTCCTTTGCCACATGGAAAGCTGCCTCCGCTCCACCAATCATGCTACCCGACCCCAGTTTGGAAAGCTGCTGGTACCATCAGCAACCTTTCCACCCCAACCACATGGATGCTGCTAGCCTGCTTGCTTCTCACATTACATATTTGTGGCTCCAGCCTCATATGGTCATGCCTCATTGACAGAACACAGGTCCCATGTCTTCTTCACCCTTCTGGCAAAACGAGCTGGGACATACCATACTTTAGATTTCATGTTGGAAAGGTGGAATTCACTCCATAGGGTAGGCATCTCTGTAGGAAAAAACTGAAGTTCATGGAAACAGAAGGTAAAATAACGTTTACCAGGAGCTGGAGGGAGAGAGTAATGGGGAATTATTGTGTAATGGGTACAGTTTCAGCTGAGGATGATGAAAAGGTTTTGGAGACGGCTAGTGATGATGGTTGCACAACAATGTGAATGTACTGAATATCACTGAACTGTATACTTCAAAATGGTTAATTATATGGCACGTATATTTTGGCACAATTGAAAACTCAAAAGTTGCTTGAAGATGTAAAGGCAGCCATTTCATGACATCTCTAGTTTATTTGCCTAATTGCCGAAATGAATATATTGACACTTGAGAGAAATTGTGAAATATTTTATTTAAACCATCCTACCCAAGTGGAAGCCATCCTAACATGGGAAGATTGCCACAGAAAGAATTACAGATTTCCTTCATAAGCCCTTGCGACATTTAACAACCCACATTATTAAGAGATTCTTCTTTATATCTAACCTAAATCCTTCTTGCTCCATTTTAAAACATTTCCTTGTTTCCTTCTTTTGTGAAGATGAAGAACAGCTGGCTAGCATTTTGCACATTTTGCCTTTAGGCCAAAATAATTCCAGTGGTTTCACCCCTTCCTGGAAGGCTGTGTTTTCTCTCCTTTGCTTCCATTTTCTTTCATCTCTTTGAATCTTCCCTCCCTTTTTTTTGCAATTCCTTTTCCTCTGTAGGGCCTGTCTGGGGACTGAACAGTGTTAACAAATTTGACTTCATCCTTTTTCAACATTATCGGCACCAATCCTTAATTTGTAAACAAGTTGTTAGAAGTGCTTGAAGCCAAACTGAGACAGAGTGAGCAAATTACATCCTGAGAGAGCTGATAATGAAAGGAAAATGATGTTGCCGCCTCCAGAACATGGGAACATTGAGAGGCCACAGGGAAGAAGGGGCAGCAGGAAAGAGCAAAGCGTGGGTGTAGTAAGGACAATGAGGTGTGTTGAACTGTTCTTCTGTGGGAGGTGGGGGGGAAGCTACACTCCTGTGTCCTGGGTGTGTGCGCTCTGGAAGGAACACTCCGTGTGTGGGGAGGCATCCCTAAGGTGGGGGCGAATGCACACAGCACATGGGAGCTAGAGAAGGTGAGATGAATGGGTGGCTAGAATGGAAAACACCGTTTCTGAGCATGGCTCTGTCTTCCAGCTGTCAAGGAAGGGGCTCAGCCACTCTGATGGGCTCAGATACCAGGGGCTGATGTGGACTGTGGAGAGAGGCTAGGATCAGTCGGGGCAAAGCCTCTGTGTAATCAAACCCCAGGAACACCTAATCTTTGCCCAGTACATTAGGGACTGCAGAGCACTTCCACATTCTTGGTTTATGTCACATATCGCCCTGTGGTATTAGCAGGCTCATGTGTTATCACACAAGATAGCTGGGAAAGACCCACATAGGATCACAGGATGAGGAAAAGAGCTAAAACAGCACCTCGCCCTTTTGACTCCTATTTCCATGCTCTTCGCTCCATACCACGGTTGCTGCTCCTTCCTGCAGCTTTCTCAGGGCAGGGTTCAGGGAGCACTTTGCTGAGATTTTTCAGTACGGAACAGTGCTGCTTAACTACTGAAGACTTTCATAATCGGAACACAAGCCATGCACAAAGCATCCTTTGTACACATTAAAAGGAGATGGTAGTTAATATGACGACATGGTGGGGAGGAGGAAGTTGTTTCCATTGGCACATTGGATGGTAGCTTGTCACCTCCCCAGGCTAACTCTCCAAGTAACTGATTACCCTCAGAAAACATTGTGGACCCTTGTTCAGGTTTGAATGAGGGTAACTTTAACCATTGTCATACTCCTTGATAAATAGAAACTAAACACAAAGTAGACATTTTCTTTAAATATATGTGTTCTTTAATAATATAAAATATATTTCAAGAATTATTAATATTATTTCTTATTCACAATACCCTAAAACCAAACATTGTCCCAAACTGAGTAAGCTGTGTATATTGAATTGTTCATGAGTCAAATAAGAAATGAATGCTATATTGAAACCAAAGCAAAATTAGGGGAGTTTTTCTCAGTAAGAAAGGGCTCCTTCTTCCCACCCCCAGAGTTTCCACACACATTAGAGAATGGTCTATTTTATTTTAACAAAGCTTTTAGCAAAATGTTAACCAGCCACAAGTGAGGTCTCTGAGTCCAAACACCAAAGCAACTAATACTGTTCCTTTGAGAAATAAATCATTTGTCCAACAGATGAGAAGGAAAACCATATTGTGTCAAACCCAGTAAAGTTAGTAAATTCAACTATCCTGATTAAAATGTGAAATTTCTCATAAATCAGCTGCTGCCAAGTCCCGTTGCACAACACTGGTTTTTATATTACCATATTTTGTGGTGGTCCCCAGTATAAATTAATGGCTAGCTTAGTGTATTCAGTTGTTTATTTATTCACTACTCTAATGAGAACATGGAAACACTCATCTTGTACTGTTTAGTCAGACACATGAAAATGCCAACAAAGAGCCAGATAGATACATCTGGTCCCTGCTCCACAGGGTAGTCATGCAGGTAGATAGAGTCAAATTTGCCTCACCAATCAGAAAGAACGACCATTAGAAGTCTTGGATTCAACCGTTGATGTGTAACTACAAGCAATCTAATAAAACATCTCATTCTAATTCCCAAGAGGCTTTCAGTGGAAAAGAACAAAAAATGTATTTTTCATTTGACTTCATATTTCTGTTAGTTTAACAAAAAGGTTATTTTTGAGCCTAGGAAAGTAAGTTCTCTTAATGATATTCCTCATTCTATATATATTTTTTATGGGTTCTTATTACTATAGGCTTAACATGTCAATCATGGGATGACAGTATTTATGGTAGTTTGTGGGCTTCTAGTTCTCATCTCATATATAACTGAAGAATATTCCATATTATTTGCTCAATTCCTTGGTAATTATAACATGCCTACACAGCATATCAAGTCATTCATTCATCTCACTTCATGGTGCAAATAAGCTCAAGTAGCATATTGAGTCATTCTAAGAGTCGTGCATTTTATACACTGACAAACTGCTGCTTGGCCCCCGTTGAGCTGACCATGAAGGGGACTGAGCACCTGTGGAGGGTTCATTCGAGATCTATTACATGCCAATGCAAAACTAGATCTTAAGACCTACCAAGTGCAGGCTCTTTACTATTACTATCTCTATCTGTAACCTCTTAATCTGATGTCTAGCCTCTGAAATAATTGACCAGTTCACTCACCCAATGAACTCACAGCCAAATCCCTTGGAGCACCAGGAAATTGGTGAATGCCCAGAGTTTCCACCAGGAGCCATCTTCACTGGCAGCACCGGTTCTCTGCCTTGGCCTGGAAGGGGCACGCTCTCTTGGACTTTTGTGGGATGGCAGAGCTCGCCATCCCGTGATCACGACGTTACACAGCTTTCACTTACTGAGCAAAGCAGAGAAAGCAACATACATTAGAGCCAAACTAACATGTGGTAAAAATTCCCTGAGGGTACTAAAATGAACATGCTGTCCCTTCTTTATAAGAGATATTATAAGTCAGGAGAGTGACAAATCTGGATTCTGCCTTATTCCACAAAACGTGCAATCCCTGAAAGCTTTACCTGAAAGGACTCTAAGGACTAATGAAATATCATAGAATTTCCACCCTATAACATGAAGAAATTAAGGAAGTGATTAATGCAGGTCAGTATTAGAATAATACATTGGTTTCTTATTACTAGGATAAGAAATTAGTACAAGCTCGAAAAAAAAGAAAAACCACCCAAATTTATGATCTTAGAGTTCTGCAGGTCTGAAGTGTAAAATGAGCTGGCAGGGTTGCATTCCTTCTGGAGGCTTGTAGAGACAATTCATTTTCTTGCGTTCACTAGCTTCTAGTGCCTACTGGCTTTCCTTGGTTCATGGCCTCATTGTCCACCTTCAAAGACAGAGAAGCATAGCGTTGCCAAACATCTTTCCCCTCTGACTCTGCATCTGTCCACATCTCCTCTGAATCTGGTCCCTCATTCTCCCACTTACAAGAAACCTTATGATTATACTTGGCCCATCTGGATAATCATGAATAACCTCTCCGACTCAAGATTCTTAATCACAAGTGAAAAGTGTTTCCATTTGTTTCTTTGTTTGTTCTTACCATGTAAAGCATTATAGTCTCAGATTTGAGGTGTTTGGTTGGGGTTGAGGGGTGATGCAGGATATTCTGCTTATCACAAATAGCAACCAAAAACCTCCTCAGTGGCTAAAGTTCTAACAAACATGTCTGTTAATTTCATTTAAAATATTTCATTAAAATAATTTCATCAAGATTAGGATATATTTCATAATTCCTTACTAAGTACAAGGTACTGTGATTGACAAACACAACAAAGCAATAGGCCTAAAATGCCCTTTATTTATTTAATTTAATTAAATAATTAAAAGATATATTTTAAAAATCATAAATAGAGAAGACTTTTTAAGATCCTTTAGAAAAAAAGTTAAGAATTAAACTGTGCTGACATATAAGAGATAAAGAGTTTATATGCCCAAAATTTTTTAAAAAAACAATTTTACAAATTAAAACGAATTGTATGAACAACCCAATAGAAAACAGAGGAAAAATGGGCAACTTATTTATGTAACAGAACATCAAATGGATAATGCATACATAGTCAAAAGGCCTCTTTTACTTCTCAGATTGGTAAAATGAAAAAGATTAGCGATGAAAGGCACAACGATGGTCTGCAAGGCCTGCATGAACTGGCTCCTGTCTCCCACTGATCTAACCTCCTTTTTATCTCCACCTCACTTGTTTGCTCCAAGTCAAAAAAAATGCTGGTTCACACATTGTAATAGGACAACCTTGTAATATCTACTAAAACTCAGAAATATGTGTGTATGTAGATATTGATATCTATCATCTATCAATGATCTATCTGTCATCTAAAACACCATTTGACCTAGCAATGCACTTATAGGAACTTCACTTTCATAAATATTTATACAAATGAGAAAGGTATTATTACAAACATGTAATTAAAAATGTTCCTAAGTACAGATTTAGTTAAATAAATTAGTGTACCTTCATAAAACAAAATACTATGTAACTAATAATTTAAATTGTATGATTGCGTGCACGTGTGTAAAATATTTTTCAAATATACCAACATGGAAAGATTTCTGAATTTATCATTTAATATAATTAGTAACATGTACATTTAAGTTCTTCAGGCTGCTATAACAAAAATACAGGGTGAGACAAAAAAGTAGGTTTACAGTTGTGAGTATGCAAAACAGAATTTATTCTTGTATTGTTATTTAGTATTGTACTATTTTCCATATGCACAACTGTAAAACTACTTTTACCCTACTCTGTATCATAGTCTGGGTGGCTTAAAAACCACAGAAACTTATTTCTCACATCTCCGGAAAATGAAAGTCTGAAATCAGATTGCCAGCACAGTTGCGCTTTGGTGAGAACCATCTTCTAGATTGTGGACTGTCATCTTCCCTTCATATTCTCATGCAGTAGGAAGAAGGATGAGAGAGCTCCCTAAGGTCTCTTTAATCAGGGCACTAATCTTGCACCTGAAGGCTCCATCCTCATGACCTACTTACTTTCCGAAGCACCCCCCGCCAAGATCATTACATTGGGGGTTAGGATTTCAACATATGAATTTGGGGAGGATGCAAATATTCAGTCCATAATAATATGTCATATATTTATTCATTATATTTTTATCATTTAGAAAATAAGTATATCCCATATATGTTCCCAGCAAACATTTGAAAATGGCTGAAAGTGGAATGAATATTATTTTCCACTTAGTTGATTATTAACATATATAAATTATCTTAGATCATTTGGCTGTGATAACAAAATACCACACCCTGGGTAGCTTATAAACACAGAAATTTATTTCTTACTGTTCTGCACACTAGAAGTTGAGATCAAGGTGCCAATGTGATCAGATGAGGTCCCCTTCTGATTTCTCATCGTGCCCTCACATGTTGAAAGCAGCAAGAGGTTTTCTGGAGCCTCTCTTATACAGGAACTAATCCAACTCATGAGGATTCCACACTCATGATTTAAGCACTTCCCGAAGGCCTCATCTGCTAATACTGTCATATCACTTTTGGGGGTTAGGATTTCAACGTACGAATTTTGGGGGTATACAAAGACTCACATCATGGCATAAACCCAGAGAAAGTGTTTTTTCAAATTATCTTTTTATCTTACATCAAATCCGAGAGAAAATACCTTTTCTCTTTCTCTGGATTTTCTTCATCTTCCAATTTAGGACCATCCTAGCAAAACTGGTTTTGTCAAAACATTGCAAAATTTCTTTCCCTGTAGCCTATGTTGAAACCCGCTCTAGATTTTACATAGAGAAGACTTAGGCATTCTTAGAATTTTTATAAGCATATGTTCTCCCTTTCTCATGAGGAAATATAGACCTCATTAAAGTAAAATTTTCTAAAATAAGATGTTTGTTTCAAAAAATTTTAGTACATCTATTATCATAGGTGTATGATTAAAACATTTCTCCAACATAAAATGACATAGAAAGTTACACAGTGTTTAATATTGCAGAAAAAAATATAATCCATTTTTATAGCAATATTAACATGATAGTATAGACATAAAATAAATTTGAAAAGATAATATAACACACTGTTAACAGTGCTTCTCTTCTGAGGCTGATGATACCAAAGACTTCTCACCTAGTTCTGTTGTGTATGAATAACACAATATGCATATATTCTCTTTTATATATTTTTTTAAAGCTAGGGATGAAAATAAAATTCACTGTCAATCTGGGAATAACATAGGACAAGCCACACATATTCTTTTTTCAAAACATATATGTTTTCTACTTTTCACTGATTTGCTTTTTGTGAACCGCTAAGTTTCGATTTAATTCTTTTTGCCTCCTGATTTTAATTACCATGATAATGCTATTTATTATCTAGTGAAAATATAACTCTTTGCCACTGATATCCATTATTCAAATGTCTACTAAAATCTTAGCAGATAAGAGCAAATTAACTGTCAGAATTATGCTATATGACTATTGAACTTCAGCCCTGATTTTCTATCACATAGGATGCCTATAAATCACATCTTCATAGCAGCAATATTACATGCCCCCTTTTTTCAGAAAAATACTGAGCTATGCAAATACTTGTAAAGGGAGAGATTGTTCCCAAAGTAATTAGCTTTTACAACTGATTCATCATAGAGAACCTCTCATTTTACAAGATTTTGAGACACGTGAATGTGAAGCCTGCACCACCCTCAAAGGAGGAAGTTAAACATGTCCTTAGAAAGTGAAGCTCCCACTTTTCTGCTTGAATATTGGCCTTGTGTAAGTTCTTTAAGACCCAGAACTTCCCTTAAGAAAAGAGTGAAAGGCTAACAAGCTGGCAATCCCAATGTTAAAATTAGAGCTCTCACAAGGACACCCTGTCCCTTCTGTTGCCCTTAATTGTTCAGCTTAACAGCTAAATAGCAGTGCTAGCATTTACATTATGTTATTTAGGGTTCAACCATAATTCCATTTCTAATTTTAATGACCATGATAATCCTCTGGTAGAAAAACTTCATAAAAGTTAAAAATCAAATCGGTTTCTACTGAGAGCTCTCAGAGCTGGTTAATTACACAAATCAACATTAGCCCATTGGTCTATGTGATTTTATTTGCACTCATGGTCTTTGCTGATTCAGAGTACAAAGCAGGAAATCAGGTTGAGATCTGGAGAATTATCAGTGATGGCAAATGTACAAATCAAATCGACCCTCCTCTAGTCCTTGAATGAGTTTTCATCCTGAGCATCCTGATCTTGGTCATTCTATCTACATACACATACTCTTTTAGTAGGAGGGATAATTCTAATCCAAAGGGTTTTTTTATTTTTATTTTTTTGTTGTTGTTTGTTTTTTGGTGGCCAACTTGACTAAGAACTCTAATAAATGAAAACTCCAGTAAATTCCCTGAGAAGTTTGATTTCTATAGTTTTTATTTTCTTCTGGTTATTTTTTTTTTTTGTCCTGAGGTAATGCTTGGACCCAGTGGAGGGAAATCTTTGTTCATTCACTTTGATCTTAGTAAGAGCTCATTTAAAGCAAAGGCCCTGGCTGGAAACTTGCATGTGAGGACAAATATACTAAAAAGTATGACTGCTTGGCATTGTGTTTCTTTTCAGTACATTGTACAGAGTCTACTCCATGAGGACTCCAGGGAAAATTTCTTTTTGGTCTCAACAACAGTTGAAAGCAACTGGGCCAGTAATTTGTTTTTACATTATGGACAATGTGGATTTTGCAATAGGGCTTGTTTTTGGTTTTTATATTATTTAAAATGTGTAACCTAGATGTCCCTAGACCCCACCAGCCTAGGAGCACAAGTGAGTCATGTTAACATTAATTCTCAAATACTATCAGTTGACAGGCCTCAGCCTCCTACAAAGAAGACCCCTTGCTCCAAACATTTCTGCATCTCCCTCTGGGTATAGCACACATGCTTATGTTTGTTGATTTTAAGTAGAGGAAACCAACTGTGTTGGCTTAAGTAAAGGGGAAAAAATGTATTATAAGGATTAAGTGATAACCTGTAGAATTTATGGCAGGGAAGCACCCTTGCCTAGGAAAAGACTAGAACCAGAGATTCAAGTATCATCAGGAAGTTCCCTGTCTTTCCTCTTTGCTTTTTCCTGCATTTGTTTTCTCTATCACTTCTCCTTATGTTAGACAGTGAGAAGTACTACAGTGAATGTTTTCCTACCCCTCTGATCAACTACAGAAACATCTGGTTCTACGTGTTAATTTGAGCTTATTTCTCCTCAAAGTCCTATTAAAATATTTTTAAAGTAAAAATTAAAAGTACAAAAAACACATATATCTTAATGATAGAAAAGAGAAATAGTAACTATCAACAAGCCAAACACTGAGGGATTTCTAAAAGATAAGTACAAGTGATACCCCATTGGAAGATACAGTAAACTGCTTGCAATTAAATTACAAAAACAAAACAAAACAAAAAAACCCTTTATGGCCCAGATAGCTTTAGAGATAAATTTTATTCAATTCTTCCTAGAATGGATAATTCCAATGACACTTAAACTGTTTCAACAACTTCCAAAAATAAAATTCTAAATCTATTATATTAAAAGTCTAAAATTGTATAGAATATTTAAAGTGTTTGTAGTTAGACTTAGAGCTTAGATTTTTAAAAGTAATTTAAGTATAAATGTGCCATTAAAATTTTTAATTGAATATTCTTGTTGGTTTTACCCCTTAAAAACAAGAAGCAAAAGTTATGTTGGCATGCCTACTTTTCAGACTGTTTACGAGTGTATTTTTTTTTTTGTTTAATATACTGTGAATCAAATATGGCTTTATACATTTCAAGCCAGGGTCCAAAAGAGGTCATTAAAATCACGCTTGCTATAAGACATACCCATTCCAGAGAAAATTGTGCTTCTACTATGTCCAGAGCACAAGTGAGCGCATAGGGGAATAAGCTATTTGTTCCACTTTCTCATTTTTCTTTTAGTCAAAAACAAACCAATAAATTGATTTCTTTTCTTTTTTTAAGGGTCTGATCATGAATATGCTTAATTTAATGAAAATATACAAGAGGGTTAAGCAATTGAAAAGGTATATATAATCACTTAAGGTAACCCAAGAGCTATCCTGTAACTCCAGTCTAACAGAATCTAATATTAAAACTGACATGTAAATCACAGAAAGAAAACTCGAGTTTTAGTTAAGTTATTTACAGGTGCAAAAATCTTAAATAAATATTACTAAATCAGAAACCCCAATATATATGTTATGTCTATTAACAGGAATTGGTCTAAAAAAAAGTCTATAAGTATAAAAGTGGTCATTATTTTCAAACCTATTAATAGATCACATGAGATCTTACCTTGGTAGAAACTGAAAATATATTTGTTGAATATTGCTGATTAAAGCAAAATTTTTAGTAACAAAGGAAGACAAATATATTTTCTTAAAATAATAAATAGCAGTCTCAAGCAAATAGTCACCATTACTTGCAGAGATTTAACATTAAAGCATATAATGTCATAAAGATATAACCATTATTATTTAATATTGCTTTAGTGTTCTAACCAATATCACTAGGTTTAAAAGATAGTTATCAATAATAAAAAAGAAGGTAACAATATTCCAGATAATATCATTTTTACCTAATAATTCCAAAGGAATCAATTTTAAAACTTAAAAAATTTAATAGGATAGCTTAATTAGGTAGCCAGCTATGAAATAGATATATACAACTCTAACTTTTCCACATACCAAACAAGCAAGTTAAAAATTTAAATTTAAATGTTGACCAAATTAAAATATCCTGAACAGACTCAAGTATTTATATAAGAATTTCATATATGATTGAGATATTTAAAATTAGGAAGAAATGATAATATATTCAATAATTGATAAAGAACAAATGGGCAACAGTTTGAGAAAGTACAAACATAGAGACCTACTTCAGAACTTACAGCAAAATAAATTTAGTATGGATTAAAGATTAAATGTAAAACATGAAATCAGAAAATTACTAGAATATGATAAATATTTAGATAAACTTGGGGTATATAAGTCTTTCCTAAAGGAAAATAAAGGAAAATAAAGGAAAAAGAAAGGGTGATAGTTTATGTTCATCATTTATCAAAATGTTTGGAATGTCTAAACAAGCACCATAAACAATATTGAAAGACAAATGATAAAGTCTATATATAGAAAAGACAAAGTAGTTATACCACCTAAAGAAATGATGAAAAATTCTTCAAAGATATAAACAGACAATTCATAGAAGCGGAAACAAGTGATTAATAAACATTAAACAGGAAAAATATCCAGCTCTACAAACAGTCAAATAAGTGTACATAATAATGGCATTTGAGTGTCTGTTTAGTGTTTTTCTCATCCAATTGCTAAGCAGTTTAAAGAGATTTTTTAAATGAAAGCAACATTTACCAAATAAGTGAACAAACTCATACACTTCGATAATGCTGATTAGTGAAAATTTTTTCCAGAAGAAAATTTGGAAATATATATTTAAAAGCCTTAAAATGCAAAGATCTTTCAACCTATTTCTAGGAATTTAAGAAAACAATCAGAGACATGTATATAGAAATTTCACATAAAATTGTTTATAGTAGAAAACTGGTATAAAGTTAGTGTTACAGTGATTGAATAAATTATAAAACAAATTATAAATTATATCATGAAATATAATTTCCATATAAATACATGGTGTAAGTATTTATTAACCTGGAAAAAAATGGCTACATTTTATTTCCAGGTCATAAGAAGTTTGAAAGAGAAAGAACATACAGCACAATGTTAACTGGTCATTCCTAGTTGAGCAAATATGGTTGATCTCTATTTTCTCCAGATTGGTTTATTTGTTTTTTAATTTGCCCTCAATGATCATGTGTCAGTTGTATAAATCATTTTTTAAGTTTTTGAAAAATCACTCTAGTGACACAAATTTTTTCTATACATAAATGTTACTCATCATTGGAAATAAGTATGTTCCTACAGAATGAAAGCTCCCATAGTTGTATATACTGTGCAATATATGAACTTCACAATCGGTATTCAAAAATAAAAGAAGGAGAGCATGAAAACAAAAAGTGAACAGATCAAATTATAAAACTCTGTTTAACACCTTTTATCATCATTCCATCCTTCAGTGGTTCTCAAGCAATGATGCTACCATTCTTAAGGACTGTTCAGAAATATTGGATACAGAGCTTTTTTTGTTGTCCCGGTGACTAGTGAGCACTACTAACATTTAGTGCACAGAGGGAAGAGAAACCAACTCTCCTGCAATACTTGAAAAGTCCAAAACAAGAAGGACTTGTCTTCCCCAAAAGTCAAATCACCCTTTACTGAGAAACCCTGCTAAACTAAACCTCTTTGAACAAAATACAGAGTCTTCAACCCCTGTTCTAATATCACCTCTTCCAGCTTTCCCTTCCTATTTTACCCTTTCTGCCCCTTTAATTCCTTTTCTTTTTTCCTGCCCCAAGCTTTAACTATATCAAATTGCTGGCAATTCTCATAGAGTACCAAGAAATATTGTTCTTCTCAACTTTCAATTGGTTTAGATTATTTGCTCTGCCTAGAATATTCATTTCATAAAGTCATACTTATTTTTGAATATTCAGCTTAGTCATCTCCTTTGTGAAGACTTTTTTGCCTCATAGATTCCTTCCCTTTTTTTTGCTCACACTACCACTGGTATACATCTCTATTATAACATTTAAAACACCATACAGTATTTATTTCATGTCTTGATTCTCCCACTAGAGGTACGAGTTACTTGAGGGCAATAAGAGACTACTTATCCATAGTACTTATCCTTATGCATAAGAAAAAAAATCTTCCACATAACAATTACTCAGCAAATGCTTATTAGTTGGTAGGGAAAAAAATTAAATTTGAAATTACTTTTTCTTTCACAATCAGTAAAAGAAGAAAAAAGATAAGGTTTGATTTCTGCCTTCACACAACTTATTTCAATAAAAATAATGATTGCTATCTGCGTCAAATTACTTACCATCTCAGTACTTTATCATCACACAAAGTGATTGAGAAATAAAAGGAAGAAAATATGTATGTATTTGCTTCAAATAAACTTGTCCAAAGCCCAAAATGATAGGAAATGCACATTTGTGTATTGTGATATATGTGTGTATCATCCTATTGGTAGCGTAGTTTTTTATTATTATGTAGATTTGTTAGCAAATGCAAAGTAAGTGTAGGCTCAGAGAATATTTCTAAAAAATAAAAAAAGAAAATATATTTAAATATATATATATATATAGACTTACAGTTAAGATGGAAGCATAGGTTAACACAGCTCACCTCCTCACACAACCACAGCAAAAATTACAACTAAACTACAAAGTAACTATCACCCAGAACCATCAGAAAATCAAGCTCTATGGAAGTCCAACAACCAAGGAATTAAAGAAATCACATTCATCCAGATGGGTAGGAGGAGCAAAGATGTTGAGATGCAGAATGGACCTTCCCACACCCACATATGGTGGATAAAAATTGCTCCCGAGGTATCCCAGTCCCACACAATATCACCCAGTCCTAGGGTTCCAGTGCCAGGAAGATAAATCTCTATAACTTTCAGCTGTAAAAACCAGTAGGGGTTGGGGTGGCAGAAGCAACTGCAAGATTCTCAGGCATCTCCACTTAAAAGGCTCACAATGGACTTAGGACCTATGCAGACTTACTTCCACTGGGCTTCAGCACCCCAGGGCAGCAGCTGAAAAGGCATCAGTGGCATAAAGGGAGAAACAAGTGTCTGGTATCAAGGCAAGTGCCAGGGGACAGCTTCTTCCCATACAAAACTCCAGAGGCCAGGTAGCAGCCATCATCCCCTTTCTGAGCCCTTCCCCACACAGAGCCACAGAGCAGTGACACCATATCAGAGACTCCATCAACCTGGTTCACACAAGTTTCTCTGTCATGGTAATTACCTAAGGTTCCATCCTATCCAACTTACCGGTGTGCTTCCCTATGATAGGCCATGCTGCCAAGACAGAGAGTCAAAGGAGCTCTAACTGAGGCTGCCAAAATGAGAAGACAAAGAAATATGGCCCAAATTAAAGAGCACACCAAAACTCCAGAAAAAGAACTAAACAAAATGGAGATAAGCAATCTATCAGATGCAGAGTTCAAACACTGGTTATCAAGATGCCCAAGGAATTCACTGAATACTTCAATAGTATAAGAAAAACTCAGGCAGAAATGATGGTTACACTAAGTGAAGTCAAGAAAAATTTATAGGGAATCAACAGTGGAGTGGATGAAGCCAAGAATCATATCAATGATTTGGAACATAAGGAAGAAAAAACATTCAATAGAACAGAAAGAAGAAAAAAATATCCAAAAAAATTAGGATAGGGTAAGGAACCTCTGAGACAACTTCAAACACACCAACATCAGAATCATATCTGTGCCAGAAGAAGAGAAAGAGCAAGAAATTGAAAATTTATTTGAAAAAATAATGAAAGAAAACTTCCCTAATTTGATGAACAATGTAAACATACAAGTTCAGGAAAAACAGAGTCCCAAACAGGATGGACACACAGCAGGCCACAACAAAACACATCATAATTAAAATGCGAAAGGACCCATGGACAAAGGCAATGGGTTGGAGGGGAGACTGAATGTGGGAGGTTTGGGGGGTGGTTAGGACAAGAAAGAGTAATAGGGGGAAAATGGGGACAACTGTAATTGAATGACAATTTTTTAAAAATTAAGAAAAATAATTAAAATGCCAAAAGTTAAAGATAAAGAGAGAATCTAAAAGGCAGCAAGAGAAAAGCAGGTAGTTACCTACAAAGAAGTTCACATAAGACTGTCAGCTGATTTCTCAAAAGAAACTTTTCAGGCTAGAAGGTACTGGCAATAATTATGTAAAGTGCTGAAAATCAAGGACCTACAACCTAGATTATTTTATCCAGCAAAGCTATTATTTGGAATTGAAAGGCAGATAAAGTGCTTCCCAAACAAGGTACAGCTAAAAGGAGTTTATTATCACCAAGCCATTATTATATGAAATGTTAAAAAGACTTATTTAAGAAAAAGAAGATCAAAACTGTAAACATTAAAATAGCAATAATTTCACAAGTATCAGAAATTGAATCTAAAAAACAAACCAAGAAAACAAGACTAGAAACAGAATCATAGATATGGAGATCATTTGGATTGTTACCAGCTGGTAAGTGGAAGGGAGAGAATGCGGGAAAAGGTTCAGGAATCAAGAAGTACAAATTGATAGGTACAGAGTAGACCAGGGGATGTTAAGAATAGCATAAGAAATGGAGAAGCCAAAGAACTTATATGCATGACCCATGGATATGAACTAAGGTGGGGGTGAACTGCCAGAGGGAATGTGGGGTACTGGGTAGAAGGGGATAAAGGGAAAATTGGGACAACTGTAAGAGCATAATCAATAAAAATATATTACAAATACATATATATATTTCTTGTCTTAATTATTGAAAGTCAGAGGAATTCCGAGGGGATCCTCCTATTGACAGTTGACTCTTAGTTGCCAAACATACTGTATGTTACAGTGATCCGTGACTTTAGGGGACTAAGATATAGGCACATACTGAGCAAATTAAAATGAAATGTCAGTGGTCAGATACAGTAATTGCTTTTGTTTTACATGTTTTGATCTTTAAGATTAAATATTTTTCTCCTATTAATATAAAGTGTTCAGAAATATGTTGTTTACTAATAGGGCATCTATAAATTGTGCTCCTATTTTAGGAGACAAATACAGTTCTCTATTTCAGTTAGCAAATTTGAAATAATTACCACATAAGATTTGTGAGAGGGGTAACATAGCTATCTAATGTCTTTGCTAGATATTTTATCTCACATCACAGACATCACTTGTTTTCTTTGAAAATGATATGACTACAATGTACTAAGCATTGTGTATGTTACAGTGATAGACATAAAAAATAAGAATTCAAAACCTTCCTTTTAATAGTTCAATATTTAGTAGAAGGGACAAGATAAACATATAGATAAAGTAAAAAAAATAATGTAAATTCAGAGGAGAAAAAAATCTTCTGGCTGTGAGAAATGTGATATAATATTTGAGATGGAACTTGAAAGATGAATGAGATAAATTTGGGGCTGGTTGGATAAAATAAATCACAAATTCAAAGAAACAGTCCTTGCAATCATAAAGATTTTGCAAATAGTAATTTTTTAAATTTGCAAATTGAGATTTATGAGTTTCTTATTTTAAAAATTATTTTTGCTTTTAGTAAAAATGGAATAACAGGGACGAGATTTGTCCTCAAGCATGAAACAACCAAATATCAGAAAAGTGATTCCTAAGAGATGAAAAGCAAAGTGAGCGAATTGCCTCAGCTTACTGTCATGAGAGAGTTTATAGACCTTGACACAGAAAGGGAGAACTTGGGCAGATTATTGCAGATTCTCTGGGTTGAGAAAATATTGCTGAAAATCTGGAGAAATAAAGGCAACAAAAGCTTGAAAAGAAGAAAAACAGAGAGGAGAAATTATTCAGAGGGTGTCCTTTGAGTATTCAGCAGAGTACCGATAAGAACATGCATGTGAAGTAATCATTTGAAACTAGAGAAAGAACTACCCAAATGAATAAGAATAGTATATAGCATTCACATAGGGCCAGAAATATTGTCTGTCCCACCAGTCAGGCAGAAAAAATTCATAATTCGGAAGGCGTCTTAGAATACCCAGCACGGTCTTATTTCAAAAGTAAACAGTTAGTCCTAGTTTAAACATGGATCTAGTCCTGCCTAACAAATTTTTAAGCCAAGATTCAAAAAGACCATATTGTTTTTAAAGTAACTTAGCACTCCAGAACAAACCTCAAAGAATATTTATTGGAATATAAAAATATTTAACACCCAATAAGATAAAATTCACAGTGCCTGGCATTCGATTACTAAGCATGAAAAGAAGCAGAAAAACATATCCAATAATGAGGGTAAAATGCAATCAAAACCAGCAGGACTAACACAAATGTCAGATTCAGAAGACAGAGGTAGTAAAACAATACAATTATTGTACATGCTCAAAAAGTCAAGTAGCGATGAAGAAGATAAAAAAATCAAATTTTTAGAGATGGAATGATAATGTCTCATATAAAAAATATACTGAATGGAATAAATGGTAGATTATAGTTTGTAGAAGAAAAACTTAGTAAAACTGAAAGTATAGCAATAAGAACTACATGAAATGGTACAAAGGAGAAAAAACAAAAATGAATAAATACTATATTTGTGAACTGTAGAACAACTTCCAGTAGCCTAATTTATGCCTAATTGAAGACCTCAAAGGGTGGGAGAAAAAAATGTTTCAAGAAATAAGTGAAAAATTTCAAACTTCATGAAAACTGTAAACCCAGACATACAAGATTTTTAACAAACCCCAACATCCTAAGCACAGAGCAAGTTATACCAACACACATCTTAATCAAATTTTTCAAAACCATTGACAAAGAGAAAGTCTTAGAAGTAGCCAAAGAAAGAATATATATTGCATACAGAGGTTCTGATTAAAAACAAAGCAATCAACAAAACAATGAAGCAACAGTTTTAAAACATTGTCAACCTGGAATTTTATTGCCAACAAAATTCTCTTTTAAAAATACAGGTAAAAAAAGATGTCAGAAATACAAAAACTGGAAGAATTGATTGCCAGAAGACATGCACTACAAAAAAAAAAAGTTAAAAATAAAACTCTTTCTGACAGGAAGAAAATAACACCAAATAGAGATATGAATCTATACAAAGGAATGAAGAGCAATGAAAATGGTTATTATACTAGTGAATATATGGCAGTTTTCCTTGTTACTATAACCCTGTAAGAGACTACCAATTGTTTAAACAAAACTAGTAACAATCTAGTGTGAGGTTTATGATATACGCATATAAAAGTAAAATGCATGACAATATCACAAAGAAAGAAGAAATAGAAGTGTATATATCATTTTGAAGTACTAGGATATCACTTAAAAATTCAACTGAGCTAAGTTAATAATGTAAACTATAAACCTTAAAGCAATCACTAAATAATAAAAGGTTGTATCTAATGAGCCAGCAAAGGATACGAAATGGAATCATAAAAAATAGTAAAAAATAACAAAAACAAACTGCTTGTTTCTCTTGCCTAATTCTGCACTCTCTTCTTTCCCTACACATACATCTATAACTCAAAATTGCCAAACTTCAGACAAATTAGATTTCAAAACAACAAAAACATTGCATGGAATAAAGAAAGTCATTGAATAATAAGTGAGTAAATCCATCAAATTTATACAACAATCTTAAAAGTTCATGCACCTAATAACAAGGCTTCAAAGTACATGAAGCAAAAACTGGTAGATCTGCAAGGGGAGATAGACATCACCACAATCATAAGAAATTATAATACCTTTGTCTTGGTAAGTAGACAGAAAATCAGTAATATAGAATATGTGAACAACACAATAAACCAACTTGACTTAATTAACATTTACACTCTGCTGAATTACAGCAGAATACAAATTATTTTTAAATACAAATGAAATATTTACCAAGATATACCTTTTTTTTGAACAAAATTATAAATATGAATATATTTGAAAAGGTTCCAGTTATACAAGGTATGTTCTTTGACCAAAATGGAGCTAATTTAGAAATCAATAACAAAAAAACATACTATATGTAAAGTCCCCAAATGTTTGGAAACTAAATAATATACTTCTAAAAGGTCTACGGGTCACAGAAGAAATCAAAATAGAGATAAAAAGAATTTTGAGCTGAATTAAGATAACAGTATCTCAAAATATGTGAAATGCTGCTAAAGGAAATATATGCCTATATTAGAGAAGAAGAAAGTCCATCTTGGAAAAAGAAAAGCAAATAAAACTAAAATTAAGGAGAAGGAAAAAAATGATAAATATGAGAGTAGGAATTAATGAAAACCAAAATCTAGCTTTTATTTTTAAGAAGGTCAATAAAATTGATAAACCTTTAGCCAAACTGATTAGAAAGAAAAAAAAGAAAAACAGAGAGGATATATGTATTTCCAATATAGACAGTACCACTATCCTGACAAGATTTACTCATTTTTTAAGTGAAATCATAGCTTCTTGGTTGGTATTAAGTGCTAATTGGTCTTTGAACACATGCATTTTCCTGCTGGTCCTGCCTCTTATTGAAAGTAGAAATGTCTTCAGGTTTCTGGGTATGAAAAAAGTTTAAAATACATAACAGATTGTCTTATCAAAGAAAATGAAATCTTCCAGCACCAGGAGATTATACCTGAAATGATCCTGCTTATGACCACCATCATTTCAAAAAATAATTACTCTTTGTCAAGTGACAGCAGTTGAAAACCTTATTTTTCGTTGAATGTACATATGCTTTACCTCAAAAACCTATGACACTTTACTGTGAATTGAACAAAGTCTTTAAGTATTCAGACCTCAATATAAAAACACGTCCATACTTTCTTGTCTTGAAGACTGACCTGTACATCTTCTAACTGTGCTCTAAACATCTCTATCTGTTTGATTGCTTAAAAAAAGAAAAGAAAGAAAAAAAGTAAAAGGAAATGTTCTAAGATTAATCGAGGTAACAGGCATTTTGTTTAGGGATTATTTTCATCTTTTAGGCTTTATGAGGATGGAAGAAACCTATGATATAATTTTCTGTAGTAAATATTTCTTGATTATCAACATTAGCTTTCTCACCAACATTTTGCATTTAACATCAGAAAGAAAGATGAAGGGAAGAAAGGAAATGTTTATACAGGGAAGCTGGGCAGTTGTTTGGGAATGAGTTCCAGATGCTGTAGCTTTGAAAACCCTGGCTTCCATGGAAGGTCTGTGTCTTTCATGGTATAAGAAGCTCAGGAGGATAAATTTCCTTTCAAAACCAAATGACTCAATCCCTTCAGTAGTTGGAACTTGAAAGAAGAGGCTTTACTTACCCTGTCAGGTTATGTCAATCCATCCACCTAACAGGACCGTGGCGCAGGCAGGTTTGTCAGAGAAATCAGAACATCTCTTGGGAATCTGGATGTTTGTAATATCAATTTATTATAGATTCTGATGCTATTTTCATTCCACCGTTCATTTGTCACAATGCAAAAGAATGAGAAGTTTTCTGCAACTTTGTGTGTGAAAAATGGCAAAAGCCAGAATTGATAGGATGAATTGTTTTTTGAGGGTGTGTTTTAGAGAAGAGTTTTACAGTTGCTTGTTGAATAAAAGATTATAAGAGATACAGATGCCTGATGAGATGTCGAAGATTTCATACTACCAGAAATTTTCTGTGGATTGTATCTTTTCTACCATTTTTTGTGCATACGATGATGTTTAAATGAAACATTCTTGGTGTTAGTCTATGATTCTGATACAAGGAAGACTTTCTATTATCAATTTTATAGTCTTGTTAAAAATGATGAATTTACCGAGCAACAACTCTGTAGAGCACTAACACTTGAATTTATAGCCCCTCCTTCATCTCTCAGCTTCCACCTTTGCTCCCTTACAATCTATTCTCCAAACAAAAGCAGTCAGAATGACCTTTACAAAATGTAAACAACTTGTGTCTTTCCTTGGCTCCACACCTTCTAATAGGTTTCTACCACATTTAAATAAAACTTAAACTCCTTCTGGCTTCAGAAGTTCTTAGTATTCTAGCCCCTGCTTACCTCCCCAAAGCTCATTCTGCTCCAGCGACCTCCACCATGAGCCACACTTAATAGATTCCACTTATTAAAGAACTTTTTCATCTCTCAGTTGCCACTTTCCATCATCAAGCCTCACCTGGAACACTGAAACAGCTCCAACTAATCTCCTTATCTCCAGTTTTGGCCTCCCTGCACTGTAGCTGGAGGGTTCTTTTGAAAACACTAATTGGATTATATCAGTTTCATGCTTAAGATATTTAAATCACAACTCCTTGCCATTGTGATGGCACAAAAACTCCTTAACTTGGCTTACAGGCATTTCATAATATGGCTGCTGTTTATCTCTCTGGCCTAATTCCCAGTCTACACTCCCATCCTACCCTGCACTCCCACACCTCCCAACTGCCACACTTCTGCCAAAATGTGCAGTTTTCAGTCATGGTCTCGAATTGCATTTACAAATGCTCTTCCCTTGGATTATAATGTCCTTTCCATTTTTCTTTGTCTTAAACAGTTCCCACCCATGACCAAAAGCACCTGGACCCCAAATGTTACGGCTCTTCAACAGCACCACTCTTTTAAAACACATACCTGCAATATTTTCCCCAAAGTATATTCACAAAATCAGAGTGTGACAGGATCAGAATAGGTTCCAGCATCAGTAGTAGGTTAGCATTTCCCCTCTGCCAACTAAGCCCTTTAAGCTCTCTTACCCCCACCTCCATCTCAGCCCAGACCAGACCCCCTCATTCTTAGGATTAGCTTAACATCATAGACCTCTTGCTCATTCTTGCAAAGCTTATTCCAGACAGAAGAGCGTGGCCATCAGACATGTTTTACATCTTTGGAACCTAAAGTGAAAAAAAAAAAAGAAGTACATTTCCTTTCCTTTTCTTCCAGCAGGCTTCTATAACAGTATCCACAATCCAAATGCAAATGGTAATGTTGTGGGAAGAGATGGAGGAGCCCCAAGTCCTCCAACCAACAGCTTCTGAACCTCAGGGCCTTAAGCAGCCAAAAATATCTTGTAATATACAGTATGCTATCCATAATTACAACATTAAGTTTTTCTTTAAACAGTGTAGATGATTTTATGCTAGTATGCTGAGCCTGAGGAGAAATTATTTCCAAGCAAGATAAAGTACTAAAATAATTTTTGCTGCCCTAGTGTACCTAGGATACAATTTCTCACCCCATCACCTTCATGGGTTAGAAGTTGTGGTGTAGAGATCATGCATTCTCTTAGGTTCTGAAAGGCCTGGACCTAGCTGAGGAACCCGAAAACTTTGTACAGTCATTTTTTAGGACTTCCAGATTTGTAAAAGAGAGCATTTGGCCTTCAACAGTAGTTGGTAAAGTAGAACTGTTTGATAGCAGCTGATGCCTAGTAAGAAAACAGAAGAATAAAGATGACTTACATCCACAGTTCCTTTAAGCAGTGTAAGCAGAAGTTTCCATTTTTTTATGCAAACATGCAGAGATGGTGCTTATTGTTCATTAACAAATAACATGGACTCAAAGGAGTTATTCTGCAGATGTAGACTTCAAGTATCCCCAGAGAATGCTCTATCCAGCTTTTCGTTCTATGTGTGGACAAAGCACACTCTTGCTTTAGTTTCCTCTTTATAGATCACTGTTACGATGCATATTCTGAAGAATGATATGGACAAAAAGAGAAAGTTAAAGAGTCTGCTCTCAAATTAAAACAGGTTTTTAAAATTAGTTTATTATTATTTTATGTTATATAGATCACTTCTCTACATTCACAGATTGAAATTTATTAATACTTTGGAAATCCCATGGGGAGGTGGAAATAACGATTTTGGGGATCCTGGCCATGGTACTCTCCTATTATTTGCTTTCTGACTGGTTTCCATTTGTTTCCTTACATGTTAAAGGGAATAAGGGGAACCATCGATTTGTCTTTAGGTTCATTTCTTCCAGTTGTGCACATGACAGATACCTTTATTCACACTTACATTTTAATATGCTCTGTGTAGGTTCACTTCTTCCCACTGTAAACATAAAAGATACATTTTTTCATATATATAGTTTAATATATCCTGTATTATTCTTTTAAGTTTTCTATACATTAAATAACAATCTCCATTTTTTTACAATTTAATATTTACCACCATTTTAACTATTACTGAGCACTGGCTAAGAATTAGAATCTAATCTTAATTTGATGGTTTAAATGAAGCAACTCACAAGTATCCTGCGAGGTAAAATAGTGATGGCCATTTTACACCTGAGGAAGCTAAACTTTTAAGTGACGTCCAGAGTCATGCATCTGCTAAATTCAACTGGACTGACAACCGAGGAACTGTCCTTTATGCCAGGCTGGTAAAGTATTTGTGCCTGGTTAGTTCTGCTGGTTAGAGTTTCAAGTTTAGTGCTAATGAGGTCAAAGTCAAAAATGTGAAGTGTGAGTGAGAGCTTTCCTCTGATTCATAACTGAAAGTTCAGCATTTAACCCCAGACCATCAATCTGGGCTGCTGTTTACAAGGAGGGTAGAGGGGAAGAGTCGGGGGCTCAACATAAATCCATCGGGAACGCTGGAACGTACTCAGAAAACATGTTTCTTGATAAATAAGCAAAATAACCATTATCTTTTTCCAAAAACAATAAAAAGTTATGTTTAAGCCAAAAAGTCATTTATAGTTTTCACTCTAATAGCCTAGCAATGGGAAAAGTCAAAGAATGGGTGAGCTGGATGCTACAAGCAGGTCTCTCTGGTGCAATCCCTTCACTTGACAGAAAAGAGAACAAATTAAAAGCCAGGTGTAGGGGCAGAGGCAGGGTTATTGAATTATTTTCCTGATGTTTCTAAGCAGAGAACAGAATTTGATTTTTCTGATTCCTGGTGTATAGTTCTTTCCACCAAACTAGGGAAAGTGTATATTGTGGCTCAGATCCTGAGAGAAATAATTTTCTGGCCACTTCCTGAGTTGGAGGTGACATAAAAGGGAGAAGGGAGTCATTGTTTCCCTCAGAAAATGGCCAATTCTGAAGGACTTTTTCTTGATTCCCATTGAAATCCTCTACTTTTCCCTTAAGCTTATTGAAATGTACATTTGATTTTTTTTTTTTTCTTTGTCTTAATGGTTCCTGTTAGAAATGCATGAGAGAGAGAGAGTGGAGAAGCCAGATGGTCTAATCCAAGTGCCTTTATTTGAAGCTGCACTTACAGGCAGGCTGAGTCTGGGCAGACTGTAGAAGCAGAGAGGCAAGAATGGGTTTTTTAAAAGAAAAAGCACAGGGTTGGGCAGGGGAAATAAGGGAAGAGTTAGTCTCTTGTCCTTCTGGACCGTTGCCTCAGGGTTTCAAGATGTGAGTCAGAACAGTGAGTTAGGTGAAGGGCCAGTCTGTTCCCAGGGGCAGGAAGGCCACCCTAACCACTGGCTGTTGTGGCTGGCACCAAATGTCTGTTGTGCAAGACGGGGAAGTTCCGATTAAGCTGTGAGCTATCAGGGGAGTCAGGATAACTGAGTCCTGGGTAGCCTAGAGGGTCGGAAAACTTTCCTGATCCTTTCAGTTCCCTCTTTTTTTCCTCTCAGAATCCTAAACCAAACCATTCTTTGTGAATAATAACGCCAAGGTTGTCTTTTATAGATAAAACACCAAGCAGTCTCTTTCCACTTGTGAGTATTGCTCTAAGGACAGTGCCTGTCTTTGCAGATTTCTTTGCTCTCTTCACGTAGAAAATTCTAGGAATTTTCTGGAAAGTGAGTGACATTTACAGAAATGCTGATTTTTCTAACACATGTCTCTCTTTGTAAGTAAATTTTTCTTTCACCTGTAAATTGTAAAACTTGGCAGGCTGTTGACAATAACAATAAACATGGAGACTAGGAAGAAAATTGTATAGAAAGAAAAATAAAGTAACATAGGAATCTGAACATTTAGTATATACATGATTTACCTTATTTTCAGCCTATAAGAGTGACTTTTTTCTCCTTGAATGAATTGAAAACTAGTAAAAAGAAAGGGATTTCATAATGCAACACTGTTAATAAAGTTTCCTACTTAAATCAGAATCAAACTTTTAAATTTTTACTTTCTAACTTTGACTTCATATCTTCATGATATCTAATGAAAACTGTAAATTAGTTGTGTAGATTTTATTTAAATTTAATGGCTCTGTAGTTTAAAATTACTCATAAATTTGAAACAAGCATAATGGAATTTTAAAATTTATTTAGACTAGCGCTTCTCAAATGTAGTAAGCATTAGCAAGAGGGCTGATTAACCACAGATCGCTGGGCCCCACCCCCAGAGTTTCCAGAGTTTCTGATTCTGTAGGGCTGTATGGGGTCTGAGAACTTTCATTTGTAACAAGTTCCCAGGTAAGGCTAGTTCTGTGACCACATTTCAAGAACCAGTGATTTAAACCGAAAAAGTCTGAATTCTTTCTTTCTGTTGGTGTAAATAGATACCTTAACACAAAAGCAAACTCAGACATAGACGGTTTGACAAGAATTAGACTTGGATTTTATAAACGTCTGGAGAAAATGATTGTGGGCGATTTCTCTTTGCTTCTCTTGACAAAGTCTCTTGATCCAGGTGAGCCCCAAGTTAACTCCCAGCCAGGTTGTCAAATCTAATTCCAAATACTAGGATATTTGGAAAATACAGTAAAATGTTTATAAATGCAATTGATCTTGTGAGTATCTAACAAGTGTCCTTGGAAACTAGTTGTTCATAGCTCAAATTATGTAAATGCTGCATAATGTTCATAATGTGCAAATGGGAAATTCTGAAAGAAAGAACACAACAGTTTTGTTATTAGAAACTACTTGGGTGGCACTGTTCACCCAGCTTTGTTCTAATCCTGAATGAAGTCAGTCACTTTGCAGAGTAGTCAAAATAAATATCAGCAAGATAAGAAAGAAGGAAGTAAGGAGGAAAGACTTATGTAAATAATTGTCTTGTATCTACCTGTAACATTACTGTAGTTTTTATGCACAATAGAAATCATCCCAGCTTTTCTTCCATTAAAAAAAAATAAGTTCTGAAGCGTAAATGTAAATCATGCTCATTTACTTCCACCATGACAGTCAGCTCCAGCAAGGCAGCTTGCGGAGATTTATTGTGCTAGACAATTGTTTTAGACCCACAGAAGCTATTTGGGGAGCAGATAAGCGCCGCCTAATTTGAGAAATGCTAAGTTCACTTCGGTGTGGTCTCTATGGATATTTGTTCTTTCTGGGACTATTTCCTGAATGGAAATACTGTGTTTTGCAGTAAATTTTAGTAGTTTTTGTTAGAGACACTCTATGCTCCAAGCAGTAAGCAGGAACTTCAGGCATTGGGACATTAGGCTTTCTCTGAAAGCCCAGTAACAGCTATAAAAAGACTTTATAATTCAAGGTGAAAAGGCATGATTATGAGTCTCAAAACCCTAAGTGCCAAAAAGCATTTTAAACAGGAGCGGATTGACAGGCCTGTCAAGCAGTAATGCATCTGTATTTGCATCTGACCTTCATGGAAGCATTTTCAACATCTGCAAGGACAAAAAAAAGATAAAGGAAAAAGGAAAAAACAGCCTAAGAAAAGTTGTCTTGGAATGAAAGATTAAAGACACAGCAAAATGCCTAATTCTGGTGGGAGAGCCTGTCACCACAGCTCTTCAGTTGTCACTTCAAATCGGACATTCTTTGGAATGAGTTCGTCTTAGTGTTATATATTTGTTTTCTTGGAAGCTAAAATAAGGGCAAGAGGGGGGAAAAACATGTATATTATGTCTTTTTAACTGTAGCAAACCCGCAGGCACTGGTTCTAAGGTGAAGACTGGGCTGTCTGTCAACTTCTGTAGACGTCTCCTTTGTAAACATTTTTGTGATCAGTTTCTTTTTTGTCTGGTCATGGTGTTTGTACTCATTTCTTAGAGTAAGTGGTTGTAAAATGGTATCAGTTTCATTATATTGACAATATAAAGACTCTGTTGACAAAGTTTGGAAGTCAAAAATATTTTAACTTTGGACTTTTTATTTGTTCCAGCATAATAAACCTATACATAAAATTAATAAATGGGTCTTGCAAAGGCATATGTAAATTAGAGAAAAAATACTAAATGTTTCTCTTAAAATTATCTGCCTATATTCTCAGCTGGCACATCTGTAATGTGATTCAGATCCACTGGGTTTGAGAGGGAATCTGAAGCTAATCTTATGACCCTATAGATTGTAAGTGTAGTAATTGATCAAACATATAGGCCTGTGTAAGAAGTAAAGTTTTAGAGTAATTTGATACTATTTTCCAGATATGCTTAAATCCAGTTTCAGTTGTAATTAATATAAGAAAAGCACTCTTGAAGCTATTTACAGTAAATTGCATGTTTTTGATGTAATTTCCTAAGAAGAAGCTTTTATACCTTTCTATGAAATCTCTTGGACACCTCCTATGGAGCTAGAGTTGACTTCATAAACAGCAAAATGACTATATGTCAAAAAAAGAGTGATAAACTGTGGGTCTTTAAAGAAATGGAAGGAACCCACCGCTTGCTTTCTTTCTGTTGACATGTATAACATAAAATTAGCCCACAGAGACATTTGAAAATACACTTCCTATTGCAAAGATGGGTAATTATTTTCAACATACAAAGTAACTATACTTTCCTTGTTTAAAATATTTTGTTTATTACTGTTTTGTTAGGGTAAAAGAAAATTCTTCAATAATGTAAGGATTTTTTAAAAAAAAATATAGGCATTAATAAAAATCATACTACTTCCTATGGAGAAAACAAGTAAAAAATTTCTTTGTTAAAGTTCCCAGGAACTTAATAATTATGGGCTATAAAAGGATAAATTAACATATGCAAGCCCAGATCCTTTACATTAGAACTTAGGAAATCCTAAATACCCTTATGTTTTCAGCTCATAGCATGTAGAGTTTGTCCTATCATTTGTCTGTCCTTTCTGCAATGCTGTTCAAAGTTACTATAAATGTGTCTCACTGCTATTGCTGAAATGTTTCATCATCTAAGGGCAGCTAAGTGTAGATGTATATATTACAGGTCTGAGAATTTTGTGGGGTTTTTGTTTTGATTTTTAATTTACTGAGCTACTCTAAATGTGACCAAAGGTTGTAAAAAAAAGATTTTAAGGAAATTATTCTGCTGAAAGAAACTCATTATAAAAATATATTTTGAATGACCTTGTCTCAAAAGTAAATATTGCTAGCCACTATAGATAGGAAAGAAATGATTATATTATCTTGGGAGCTTGATTCAAAATAGAATAGGCTTTAGGTTCCTAAGTTTAAAAACCAAAGTTATATTTGAGCCCTGACCGGTGCAGCTCTGTTGATTAGGGAGTGTGCGAGAGGCAACCGGTCAAAGTTTCACTCTCACATCAGTGTTTCTCTCCCTCTTTTTCTCCCTCTCTTCCCCCTTCTCTAAAAGTAAATAAATAAATCTTAAAAAGTAAAAATAAATAAAAGCAGTTATATTTGAGAAAATGGATGTCATAATAATATAAAATTAACATTAATTATATGTATAACTAATTTATAATAATATTATGTTAAGTTTCTATAGCGTTTTTTGAGTTTTCAAAAACACTTTCAAATACATAATCTTTCCTATATTCACAATAGTTCCATAAGGCAAACAGGGTAAGTCATCATTTTCCAGACTGGGAGATGATGCTCAAAGTAGTTAAGTTACTTATCCAGGTTAATGCAACAAAAAAATGATATCTGATTCTGGCACCTGTATCCATCCCCACATTTTAGTTCAATGTTATTGCCATGTAGATGCCTAAATCATAAAATATTCCTAAAGAAAATTCATCCTCAAATTCCTAAATATATCGATTGATTTCACATACCCCTGCACATTTAGCAAAGAACCGCTACCAGAGCCTTCCTTGCAACAACCAGCCCCCCACCCCCACACTGCCATAGTCCCTCTCTTGCATCTCTGGGGACCTTCCCACGATCCAGCAAATGAAGGGTTAAGGCCTGGCAAGCAGCAGGTCTTAAGGGCCTCCTTCAGCCCTCCAGGAGGATTCTTTTCTGAATGGGCAGCGGCCATGGCAAACTAGTCCTTAGATATTTTGGATACCACCCTTGGTCTCGTGTGTCCACCTCAAAATGCACATGAGTCCAGACAGCTAGCACAGGAAACACAAAAAAACTATTCCCAAATTGTGTTGTTCCCCTATACTTCTTATGAATAGTGCTTCATGAAAGACTTATTTCTTGTGTTTTCTGTGGTATAAATTGCTTTAGGGTAAAGTTTAAAAATAAAAAGAGGTATACATATTTTTGTCATTAACAAGAAACACATGAAATCAGTTTAAGTATTATGCGTATATAGCATCAAGTATTGAACACACAGGAAGAGGTATATTACTTAATGTTTTTACTTAATAGTTGTCATAAATAGTTAATAGTTAAAAGACAAACAGGCTAATGTCTCTGGGGGTGGGAGGGTTAATACAAAATTTTTAAATTCAACTTAATCAAACTAGTATTCCTTGAGTATCTCCAAAGTGTAAGCACTTTGTTAGGAATTAACTTTTATAATATGGGAAAGAAGCTCACAGTTTAGTGGTGAATAGAGACAAATAAATCAATAAATAAGGACCTATAAATGTACCATTCTCAATGCTGTTTTGTACTAGGTCTTTCCCCTTAGTCCAATGATTAGAATGTACATAATGGACGACAGGCCATGCAATGTAGTAAGAAAAGCATAAATCTAATCATAAGACCAGTTCAAGCCCAGTTCCGTCATTCCCTGGCCTCCTAACTTTGCAAAAACAGTTTAAATACATGCAAAGTCTCTTTCACAAACACCATTCCATCCTTGCTGGCCTATGTACAGTTATCCTAGAAGAAGTTACAGATTTAAAACTAGTAACTGAACTAAGCAGTTGTATTGAGGATAAACAAGAGAGTCAGATTTGAAGATATTCATCAGGTGGATTGTCTGAATTTTGTGAGCATTTAGATGTGGAATATGAAGAGGAGGGAATATATGAAGATGGCTCTTAGCGTTCTAGCTTGGGAGACTGGTTGGGTAACATTCAAGACAGAAAACATAGAAAGAACTGGTTTTAGAGTAAAGATACTGGCTTCTTTTCAGGACATTAGGATTGCAGTGGGAATCAATGCCACCTGGGAGCCTCTCAGCTCTGCCCCTAATTCCGTCCACGTCGTGGTGAACAGTTCAGAATCAATTTTGACCCCCTTGCTACTGAGAGTGCTCATCTTCAGATACAAGCTGCTATCTGAAGAGCACCAGCCTCCTTCCAGAAGGGCATTACCGACACCGGGGTGGGATGGCAGCGCAAGGGAGCCCAGTCACCTCAGCTGTGAGCAATCAGGAGCGTGAGGAAATAAACACCGAGTGGGGCAATCTGCAAAAAAATGGGGAAGGCAGACAACATATAATAGCTTCCTTTCATGCTCTGTGTAGACAATTCTGAGAAGCGCTTTAGAAGAAGCCTTTTAGGAGCCTTTTAGAAGGCTCCCAAGATGACCGATGCAATAACATACTCTTAAAATATCATTCTCTCCTTCTATTGTTTACACTCCCTGCTCTCTAACTCCTGTTCCCTGATTTACTTCCCAAAATGAACCACTTTGTCTCATACTCTACTTTCCAAGGAGAATTCAAATCACAATGGACAACTAAATGAAGATCCCCAGCAGGCAGTTTTTGGAACTCAAGAGAGGGACAGGCACTTGAGATGCATAGTTGGTAATAGTTGTTTAAAAGTAGGATGTAAAGCCTTAGGAACAGGTGAAAGTAGAAGTGCAGAAGAGGAAGAAACCTGAAAAGAGAGAAGAGCTACAGGCAGTAAGGAAAGTAAGAAAGAATGCCATTAACAAGGGATATAGAGGAAGAAAATCCAGCAAAAGAGAAGAAAGAATAGTCAGAGAAGAAAACAAAAACCAGGTAGTCATGGATGGTGGCCCAAAGGGGAGTTTTTACAAGGAGTCATTTTACAGCTGTTGTTAGTGCTGAGTTCCAAGGTGCCCAATAAGAAAGAAAAGAAAACAGTGTATTATGCTAGACATATTTTTTTTGTTGTTCTGCTATAGAGTCTAGCACATGAACACATGGACAATTCTGGTGCTTTGTCCCTACGGCTGGTAGATGTGGCCCAAATGGGTTTCTAATTGTTACCTCCTAGAGCCTCAATTTACAGTGGGTTTTGCTATGCATTTTCCTGATCATGGTTTACAAGTTAAAATGAGAGTTGACCAGGGAGTTTACTATCCTCACTGGATAATCATGAAGTTGTATAGAATACTATAGCAAAATGATATTTTTGTATTAGTTTTCTTAAAAGTAATTGCTGCAATCTTACATTTGTGCATGTGCGTGTGCATTCAAAAAGTTGGGAAAGATATATGCCAACATCACGTTGGCTATCATTGGGTATGGGGATAACTGGAAATTTTTAGTTTTCAAAAATACCTTTGTGTATTTTCTGAGATTTTTGCAAAGGACATGTTTTTCTCTTATCATTAATATGAAAACTTTTAAAGAAAAAACAAAACTAAATCATGTAAAAATATTCCCTCTATAAATTGTTTCTGCTTAAAACATCACTACGTTCTGACAATTTTGCCAGCTTCTTCCTTCTGGCCCAGATAAATGGGCTTTTGTTCCAAAGTAGTTACCTGCAGATGGAGGTAAAAATGATAGAGAAATGTCTCCCCGCAGGCTTAGTGCAAACAGATCAAGGCAAAAGAATCTTTACACTAAAGCAGTTTTTATTGTTTGTGGGTTAAAATGGATTTGTCCTTATTGTAATTAAGTGGGACATCAGCTGTGGATTAATTTTCCCCTTTAAGGAGAAGTGTGAAGGGAAACTGACAAAGCTTAATCCTAAAATTGCCTCATTCTGAATCATAGGTATTCTCCTCAGAGGGCGATGGTTGGATTTGTTTTTGTTTTTACTTCAATTATTTAAGCTAATAAATGTGTGGACTTTTATGCTGTCCTTTGAAATTCTGAACATGGAATGGGTTCAGCAGAAGTTAGTTGAATTTCTGATATGAACTTGAAAGGCTTTCTCTTTTGAGGGTTTGAAGTACACAGAGAGAGGTTAATGTAAGAAGGGAAATTCTTCAGCAAAATGCTGTAATTTGCAAGAGACAGCTTGTGTTTGTAAAGGCATGGCTTTGAACCATGCTAGCTGTCTCTGCTCACCTCTGCTCTGCTTTTCTTTGGGCCGGTTCCATTCCCCTGCAGAACCTGCCCCCATCTCCCAGCAGCTACATGCCTATCGACATTATCCCATCCCTTCATCTCTCCTGGACTGGAACTCACTGGCCTGGCGTGGGTCCTCTGCCCATCTCTCAGCCAGTCCCTATGGTCAAAGTGATGAAACGCTCTCCTTGGTCTATATTGAGGCATGTGTCCGTGCCAGCAAAGATTCCTCCCATAAAAGCCAAACTAATAGTGAGGAAGAGGTGTATCTCCCATGGGAACCAAGGTGCCATTACCAAAATAAGGAATAGTTACTGGGCAGAAGAAAGCAAAAATATTCAAATCACCTTATATCAGTTTTTTTACAGAGATGGACAGAGGAAGTTGCTCGAAGACCACATTCTGGAAGGGCCTGAGCTCATGTGAATCCAGGAAGCCTGGAAACCAGAAAGCAGGGGGCCTTGTGGGGTGGCCAGTGGGGAATGCATGGGTCCCCTCATGCTTCGGCGCTACAAAGTCTGATGGCCCTGATACAACCAGGAAGGAGGAAACCCAGTGATGACTGCAATGGAATTTCCTGTCAGCCCAATATGTTGGATGCTTGGTATTTGATGATTAAGATTTATGTGACCACTCACATTATTTATTTGGGCATCAGAAATTATTTAGATTTATTTGGTGTCCAAATTACATATGCAGTCATACCATCTTTGGAAAAACCATGACATTCTAGGAGCCTGTGAGCTCTGGGTTGGAAATCGCATTCCAGATCCAGTTCAATAGTGTTAAGTACACACACATTGTTGTGAAACAGATGTCCAGAACTTTTTTATCTTACAAATCTGAAACTTTGTTCCCACAAAACAACAACTCCTCTTTCTTCCTCCCGGTCCTTGGAAATCACCATTCTGCTTCCTAGTTTCATTCCATTGTGATCAGAAAAAATACTGTGTGATTTCAATCTTCTTGATTTGTTAAGTCTTGTTTTATGGCTTTACATGTGGTCTCTCCTGGATAACGCTCCATACGAATTTGAAGAGAATGTGTATTCCTTTGTTGGATGAAGTGTTCTGTATATGTCTGTTAGGTTTAATTAGCCTACACTATTGTTTGAGTTTTCTGTTTTCTTATTAATCTTCCATCTGATTATTCTAATTAAGCTCTAATTATGTCTCAATTTCCCATCTGTAAAATGACAACAAAAGCAGTACCTACCTCACAAGTTAATGTAAGGATTAAAAAAGCTACTCCTTATAAAGTGTTGACACACTTGACATACAGTAACTGCTCAATAAATATTAGCTACTATTAATTATTCCCAAGAAGGTATGAAAGGGTCAGAGCATATGCACCATCACATTTCAAAGACAAATGCAAACTGCTTAGCTTAAAAGACTGAATGGCTGAACATTGAAGGACAGATTTGTTCAGAAGTAGAAATGAGGAATATTACTAATTTTATTTACATTTCTTGTAACCCGGTTGTCAGCTGAATGTCCTTCTACCTCTAGTTAGAGCCATCAACCAATCATATGGTCCATCTGCTCTGACCTAGATGCTCCCCTCACAAGAGTGAGGCGTACTTGGCAGAAACTCCTCATGCTCATGACTCAGGAGGGTCCAGGGCCCTCCCCATGCTTCCCACTGATCCCCAACAACCTGTACTCTGATAGTTCCCTTGAATCTGTATATGATGCCCGGTTTTCAGCCCCTGATGACCTAGATCCAAAATTCCACTTCTTAGCTGATTACCACAAAAGATCAATTTTAGGCAACAATTTCATGCATTCTATAACTTTCCTATGGTTTCACAAGGTCATGGGAAGAGGTCACTCTCTACCATTTGTTAGAACTGCCTTACTTAGTCTCTTCTTTTTCCTTTGCTCTGACCTCTCTGGAGTAACAAGCAATCCTTACTCATATCCCTTGGAATGAAATTTTTACTTCCAAGTAAAATTATTAAGATATATTTCCCAAACAAATACAGTTTTCTCACTGAGGAATTCTGCTGCAGATGTTAGACAAATAATATTTTTAACCCCATGACATTCCATGAGGCTTTATTTTATATTCCCATTCAGGAAATACAGACTGTACACCTCCTTTGTTAAAGGTTCTGTGCAGAGGTGAGACCTTAAACAAAGATGCCACTAACCAATCTACCACAAATGAAATAACATATCTTGATATACCAATAAGAAAAGCAAAGACTATAATAAATCTGTAAGACTTTTAAGATGAAATATTATTTTTAAAAAAACCCAAAATATTGTGAATATTTAATGTTCACAATTGATAGACTTTTATCTTTATTTTCAATACTGATATTTCATATAATATATACTTATTTTATTAAACTCTGGAAATCATTGTCACTGAGACAAAGAATTTGATTTTCTGGACAATAGAAAATCACTTCTCTCAAATAATTTGTGTTGCCAAGAGAAGAGAACTCTGAGATTACAAAATTGTTTACTTAGAAAGTTAATAATGAATATAAGTTTCAGGAAGGTAGGAGCTTTGTCTCTATTGTTCACTAAAGAACTCCAAGCTTCTAAAACAGCATCTAGCAAGTACTCAATACACAGGTAGTGAGTTAACGCACAGTAATTTATTGAACTTCATTTATGCAACACATTTATTATGTACCTATTTTATCTTTCGTTTTAGGTGAATTAGATATTCAATTTATCTGATGTTATTTTTTAGGTCCCAAAATATTAAAACTTCCATCACTTTCTTTAAGAGATTATTATAATAGTTCTTACATTTAGGAAGCTTTCCCTGACAATTAAATGTTTTGTTTTTATTCTTATCCTCCCTCACCACTCAACACTTTAATTTCCCTCTAAGTTGATCTTTACTAACCTACGTACACTTAACCAGCATCTTTTCTGACCTGTACGACATGCCCTAAACAAAGCATCATGTTCCAGCTGTGAACTGTCAGGTCATTTTGGAAGGAACTGTCAGTTCTCTGGATTTCTGTAGTTTCTGTGGCATTGAATTTTCATATCTTTTACTGGCATAATTGCTATTGAGAATCACTTTTCTTTTTTACTCCCACTTGGAGCTGTTTTAGAATGGCTTTTATATTTATCAGTTTCATCAGTACTTTGCTACAGTTAACGTCTAAGAAACATCTACAGGTAACTCTGAGAAACATTTTACATAATCCCATGTGAGTCTCACTACATAAATCTCTATAACACAAATATTATTATTGTGGTTATAATGTAAATGCAGTACATAGTTATCATGAACTGAGATTTGAACCTGTTTGCTGTGACTCGAATTTTATTGTTTCTTTTCTTATTGTCACATATGTGAGATCAAATATATTATTAACAATGCCTTTCCTTTACTACTTTAGTTAATATTTTTAACTTCCGTTGGTCTATATCTCAGGATAAAATCTCAAGATAGAAAGGATTTATTTATTTATTTATTTATTTATTTATTTATTTTTAAATTTTTGGGGTGATACTGGTTAATAAAGCTATATAGGCATCAGATGCACAATTCTTTAAAACACCATCCATATATTATATTGCGCATTCACCACCCTAAGTCAGGTCTCCTTCCATCACCATTATGTCCCCTTTACCCCCCTCCCCCCGCAGCCCTCTCTTCCTCTGTTAATCCCCAGAGGGTCTTCTTTTTCTCCATGGTTGGTGTAGAAATACATGTCCAACTAAAAACAGATATTTGTTGGCGGTCTACCAGGTATCCATTTTTGTCTTTTCCCTTCCTAAGAGCCACCAGGTTTTCCTCTGGGAATCATTCTCCTCCCATCGTGCAGCAGGCGTTCGGGTGGAATGGAATGAGCCCACTTCCTGTCCGACGTGTGGACTCTGGCTGGTGTCAATCCATCTTTTAATCTCATCCTGATGCTTGAGGAAGGAACAGTCATTTAGATTGAAGTCGGTCTGGACATGACATTCATTTTACTTCAATGATTGGTTCAGGTTGGTCCTGGGTGAAATTTAGGTGTCTATGTCATGGTGGACAAAAAAAAAAAGGCCTCTTTCTGGGTCCAGTTAGTGCAATGGATGCAAGCAAAACCTGGAATTGCTGTACCTATTTTACTGTCATGATGGAAGCCAGTCTAAAATGGAAGGAGACAGATCCAAGCGAACTGCCTAAAAAATTAGCCAGATTCCTGGTCAAAGCATGACTGAAGGCCACTCGGTACCACCAAACTTATAGTTACATATGGCAGTAAGTTTCTTCTGTTGTTTGAGTAGGTTTTTTTGTTACTTGGAACCAATATCACCTCAACTGATAGAACTACCCTTACTTTTATTTCTAAATTTAATTTTTGTTTTATTTTATTTTACCAAGAAGTTTCTCCTAAATTTCTTTTTTGTTTTTTTAAAGGATACCTTCCAGGTTTAATTTTGTCCTTAGAATAATATTAGTTTTAAAAACTCATTTAAATTAGATACTAGATTTCTTTGATCTCCTAATCTTTTATTTCCCATAGTTCAGTTCACTTATTCCTTCCCTGAGATCCATTTATTAGTGTACTGAATTATCACAGTTCAAGGTCATCAGTAGCAAAGTCAGCTTTTAACTTCACGTTTTAAGCTAATTGTTTCCTGCCAATAAACTGCAAATATAATATAAATATTCCTGCTAATAAATATGGCTTCACCTCCATTCAGAGCATAAAAAGCATATAATGTTAGTGGCGGGAAGAGCCTTAAGGGTCATATAATCATACTTAATTATTTTACAGATGGGAACATTGGAGTCAAAAAAATTAAGTGTCCTGCTTAAGATCACATAGTTAATGGCAGGTCTCCTGTGATTTCTGGCTCTTTCTATTATGCCATGCCTCCTCACGTGCAATGAAGCCTATCAAAATTAAATAAATAAAGCCTAGTATTTCAGAAAACCAGTATAATTTCACAATACCTAGTACAATGTGCCACAAACTATGGAGGGAACATTTTAAAAAGCACTGAATTAAATTGAATTGAATTGATTTTCAATTTTCAATGGAAATTAGTATAATTTTGTGGTTAAAATTCTATATAAACTTTAATAATCACTGAAAATTAATATTAATACATTTCAGATCATAAAGTTGACTTCCTTCACACTAGGAAAATTTATTAAGGATACAATATAGATTGTTTTTATAAAGCAACAGAAGTTGTATATATGAAAGAACAGGAATTTTGATAGGCTTTTCTTTCTCTACTTTAAGGTAGTAATATTTAAATATTTTTAAAAAGTCACCTTGTCTGGCATGCCTCAATTGGTTGGGTGTCATCCCTGAAAGTGAAGAGTAGCCGGTTTGATTCCTAGGCACATGCCTGGGTTAGGGGCCTGGTCCTTAGTTGGGGGGGGGGGGGGGGTCATGTGAGAGGCAACTGACCAATGTTTCTCTCTCACGCTGTTGTTTCTCTCCTTCTTTTTCTCCCTCTTGGCATCTCTCTCTAAAAATAAATAAATAAAATCTTTAAAAATGTAGTTTAAAAAATTTTCATGTGCTTCCTATAGAGCACAGGGACATTTCTTTTTCATTCTCTGTAGCATGGCTTTTCAAACATCTCTGACCATCAGAATCAGCTGGAGGCCTTTCTAAAATTTCAGATTCTCAGCTACATCCAGAACCAGGCCCTCAAAAGGACGGCTCAGATATTTGTATTGATTCTGCTAGTTGGTCAGATTTAGTTAGGAAGCACAGCTCTGTAGTATTCTATAAAATACGTAGTTAGAAACACTTTACTGTCATAAAAATCTTTCAGCATAGAGTAATGAGCTACGGAGGCAGCTGTAGGACACTGCCTTTGGGGTTATCAGCTGGCTTGTGTGCCTGGAAAGGCCACACGAGTGCCCTCTGAGCACTGAATCATTGGGGCCGAACTCAGCGTCCTATGTTGCTCAAACCAGAGTCTATCAAGCAGAAGCAGGGCATCACCTGGAAGCATGCTGAAAATGCAAACTCCCAGGCCCGCTACTTTCCTACACAATCACAACCTGCACTGTTAAAAAGAACACTAGAAGGTTGTGTGCAGTCTTACAGGTGCATCCATAGCTCATTACCATAGTTACCCACGATAACAGGCAGCCATCCAGAAACGTGAATAATGTATAGTCCAAAGACTCAAACATCTAATGTCATCCAATAGCTTTGATGAAAGCATTTTATGCACTCTCAAATAGGCCAACAGAGCCTATATTTATGGGGAAAGGCAACCCTAGAGTGGTGTGTCAGGGAAGATGGCACTGATAGGAAACAAAAAGGGGTGCCGAGCAAAAGGAGCATCGTCCACCAGGAATGACTGTTTCCTTCGGAGTCCAACAGTCAGTTGTCTCATCAGTGGTACTGAGTGGTCTTCTGTATTCACAAGTGTATAATCTTATTCCCAAACCACCCTTTTTGTTGTTTCACCTGTGTCATAAAAGCGTATTTATGGGGTGATGAGAATGTTCTAAACTTAGATTACGGTATGATTAAACAACCCTAAATATGCTAAAACCTTTGAATTGTACATGCTAAAAGAATAAATTTAATGGCATATGAATTATCCCAATACAGCTGTTTTTTAAAAAAAAATCTTTCAGCAAACAAACACACACATTCATTTTGTGAATGACAGATGATGGCTAGAAGAGTTATCAAGACAAATTGTCACATTTTCTCTGTTAGTGAAAATAAGCATGTAAACAAAAACCAGGTTTCTTTGTGTCTAAGATGCTATTGGCTGTAAGGGGCACCATTGTTTATGTACCCGTAAAAATAGATTCCTTTTTTTAAAATTTACTGCCTCCCTTTGTGTTGTTGGCTTTCCTTAAATGTATGATCTTTTGGATTGTGCACTAATCTTTATCATTGAGAGTCCCTATTAGATTATCTTGGAGCATCTTTTTGCATAGCTGCTTTGGAAGAAAATGGGATTTGCTGCTGTGGCATGCATACCACATCGTTTTTAATGAAAATGGGTGTGGCAAGGTGTGTCACTGGGCAGTGGCTGTTTCCATGATTTTGAGTGATCCCCCTTCAATCAGGGCACCCATTTTCATTGTTTGAAATTGGATGCATACTTCCTGTTAGGTTTTGTAATCCAAAGTAGGGATGTGAGCAGAACGCAACATGCACTTCTATTCCTTATGAGGTGGAGGGCAGGCTCTGATCCTGCAGAGCCCATCCCGGGTACGTCACAGATGGGGAAATAAAATGTCATTCCAGACATTCCTCTGTCTGCCAGGGAAGGGACTGGCACTTCCCTTGATTGGAGAAAGTCCCAAGCCCTTCTCTTGAAGTGGCTTTTATTGAGAAACATATACACAGGGGTATACAGTACAGATGTAAAGCTCATCAATCAATGTCAAAAAGCTTTGTTTACAGAAAACAGATAGGGATCATAGATAGCAACTGAAGGAACACAGAGATTTGCGTCAGGCGAGGGTGGTGCCCGCTCAGCCCTGAAACTTGGGAAACTGATCACATTCTCTGCTCAACCCCAAACATCAGTACTCATTAACTTGAGGGCATTCTTAAGCAAAATAAGTTTCTTAGGCTATATGCATTCCTTTTCCAGGCCTAATTGTCCCCAGGAACTGCCTGATCCATTTTAGGACTGTACCTGCCTTTAGTGTTGTTTCAAGCCTGAGCCAGGCAGGCGGAGCAGAGCAGCCAAGAGATAAGCAGACTTCTCTCAGATGGAATGAGGACGCCGGCCGTGATGAAGCCAAGGGGTGAGGGTCTTTTCCCTTTCTCCATGCCCACCCAAGTCCTTCTCTGATGCCCATGCAGGTGTGCCTGTCTTAGGTTGCCCACACCATCGAGAGGTCTTATCCATCATTGACTAACCAGCCTTCCTCCGGGGCCAAGCAGGGTGATGTGAGGGAAGCAGGGGGACAGGTTTTGTGTCCTCAATGGCCTATTTTCCTAACACCTCCTTGCTTAGCTTCAGATTTGAGACCCTCTCACCTGTTGGTGAGGCTACAGTCCCTGAAACCAGATGGGACAGTTCCCAACACCTTACTACTGAACTCCAAATGATGGTCTTAGCCAATGGCCAGGTCCCAACTACTTTCTCCACATTTTCGGTGGTTCACCATTAGTGCTCCTCTGCACCCATCCTGGCTCACAATTTCTCTATTCAATTTGCTTCCATCAGTTTTCAAGCATTCATAGATTCATCACAGATTCTAATCTAAGTTGTCTTATTTCCAAGAGCAGTTACGTATTTATGTATGTTGTATGTATAGTTTCATAGGTCCAGTGAAGGTGGGGTAAAAGTCAGGTCGCTCTTTTTTCATCTCTCTGTTTTATGTTGCAGGGAGCTACAGTGTCTCAGTCCCGTTGTTTTCTTCTGGGTCAGTTAGCTAATGAGAGACACTGGCAAGAGATTGGAAGAGTGGAGGAGGGGAGAAGCCAGGGCATTTCTCCCCCTTCTCTCAGCTTCTTTCGACGTCTATAGCAATGGTTCTTTTAGGCTCCCAGGCCAAGGGCAGACCCATAGCTGAATTGCCTTGTGTTCTGTCTACCTCCTGAGCTCTGTTAGCAAAGGTTAAAAATAGTGGCTTTCTGCTTTTGTATATTTTTTATTTCCCTCACTGTCTCTTCTCTGTGTTTTCATCATGCAGTAACCAATCTTCTGTATTAAATTCCTTTCAATTAAATACCTAGAATGGCTTGGTGGGGCTTTTTTATAGTCCTTGAATAATGCAGAGTAAAAAACTAAAGCATGTTCTCAGTCCACTATCTTAAAATAAACATCTAGTAACGTTACTATAACTTAAGAACACAGCTTAAATCCTATTTAAAATGATCTAAGAAATTGTGAACATATTCTGTTGCAAGTCCAGAACTCTTTGGCTAAGCAATTTAATGGAGCAGTTGGGGCCATTCCGGCCCTTCCACAGCGCTCCAAGATCGAGTGTAGCCGCAGGAGTGCCTCAGTTGTCACTACTCAGTAGTCAGGGATTGTTATGTATCTAATACTGTTCATTTCAGGTTTTGTATTTGCAACCTGGTCTAAGTAAAAATTGTTTTCAATGTTAACTCTACTTGCTTTTATGTTCAAAAAGGTTTTGATGTCAACTCCTTTCAGAGTTTGGCAGCTTGGTGAGTCACTTCATTGCTACCGTGCTCGGCATGAAAGACACTGCTTTGGTTACCCACAGCCTTTCATTTACTACATATTTTAATTGTCTTTGCAAGCACTTTACCTTTACTTGTTGCCTGTTTAACTCCAGAAATGTCTTTGTCTTTTCTTTCTCTAAAGAAAATTCCCTCCCTGCATTCTCCCTGTCTTATGACAGGTAAGGAAGAGATAATTAAGGAGACTCTATTATGCAAGCTATATTCCCCCAAGGCCCCATGCCTCTCAAGAACCATGAGTAGCCCCTCCCCCTACTCTTTGCTGTCAATTAAAACTTTAAGCTTAAACCTGCTATTATCTATTACTTTATGTAAAATGATTCAAGTTCACCCATTAGCTAGTTCAGAATGATGTTTTTTTATTAGAGATTTATAAATGGCCTAATTACTTTTTTCCTCAGAATATTTACACTCTGAACTAAACCCAGAGCTATAAGTCATCCATGTGATGGCTTCTTCACAAGTATTTGTAATTAAAGTGATCTTCTATTTATAAAGTGATCTTTTATATGTGCACACATATTGTACAATGAATTATAAACACTAATTATAATCAAATGTGACAACTAAAATTTTCAGTTTAGATCTTCCTTCTCTAAATTTCCAAAACAACTTCAGATTTTTTTTAAAGGCTCTGGGGGGCTGAAGTTTGATAGTCACATAGAAGTTTTAGAAAAATAACCTCTGACAAAGCAGCTTCCAAACATAGTTCACTAGATTTTTAAGAGGTCCATTGCTGCTTTGTCAAATCATCAAATCAAAAAGATGTGTTGGTTTACTCAGTCTAAAAAATTCCATAGGGTTAGACCCTTGGAACATGTTGAAGAACTGCGACGAGGTAAGAAAAAGTTTCGATTTGCCATTCTGGAACTTAGAATAGATGCTTCTTTATTCTGCACAATCTCCCCCACCAGCAGCTTCACCCACTGGTCTGACTGAAACAAAATAAGTTAATGCTGTATCTCAGATGTTTGTTCTGATGGAATAAGTCTTACTTCTAGAATAAGCTAAAGCAAGACATCGTGGAATATCAATGTCTTTCCGACTAAAACCAAGGAACTGGACAATGTATGCCACTTTTAGGCTGATTTACCCACCCTTCCTCAGCTTTCCATCTAGAGCTACCATTTTCAAGCAATCACCACAAATACTTGAAAGCGTATTTGGCAAGGCAAATTGGTGGGCTGTGTAAGTGCTTACATGTCAGAAAACCATTTTACTTATGGCAAGGCTGTATTCTGGAGGGACAGCCAGTGTGGACGCATTTAGCATTGGCTTTTAGTCCTGGCTCACTCCTTCCTTCCTGAATTTCTGAACCACTTAGGCTTTAATCATTCCAGCCCACTGATTCATTGGAAAATAAACACTGAGGTGATAATTAATTAGAAAGGCTGCATATTCCTCTCCTACAACAAGTTAAGTGTTTCTTCCTGCCCAAAATTGGCTTTCAGAAAAGGAGGGGTGTAATGTCCTTAGGTTTTGGTTTACATTGGTTCATTTTTCATCAGATTCTCCAAGCTTTGATACCTGTGGCTAAATATTCATACATTTTGCTTGGATTTTCAACTTCATTCAAAACCCATATAACTTCTATAACCAGTTGAGACAAACCAGATGAAAGATTTCCAACCACATCCACTCACCAAACCAATTTGTTGCTGTTTTCTTAGGGCTTCTGATCCCCTGTCTGTGTGGCTTGGTTTGTGTGAGGCCGAGGGGGAAAATATTGCCTAACTAAAGGAGTGTTAATCATTTCCACTAATAGAGGGAACATTTTTATTGCTACTTTACTGATGAAATCTTTCCCCCAAGGCAAGAAAAAAAAAAATCCCTCTTACCTGCCTGTCTCAAAAGAATTCTAATCTGTCTGGGAAATAACTGTATCCAAGAGATGTTTATTGAATGCCTTCATGGGGGGCTGGGAGGGGTGCTCCTTTGGAAATAGGAATTAGGTCAGGAAAGAGTAAGCAGTGAACTTGGACTCAAAAGTTATGGGTTCCAGTTCTGGTCTGCCATTTGTTAGCTGTGCCCTCGGGGAAAAGTAGTTACCATTTATTGAACATCTCAAATCTGCTAGGCATTTTACATTCATTTTTTAAAATGTCAATAACGTTACAATAATTATTAATCCCCCATTTATAGATTAAAATAAATTAAGGCACAGAAGTTTCAATGATCTGCTCAAGTACTAAAAACAAATAATTTTTGGAGCAAGGAAACATCCTTGGATTTTATTTTTCAGGCTCCAAAGCCTACTGTCTTTTCCCTATCTTATGACAAATCATTTTCCTTTACTGGATCTTAGTTTTGATTTATTTGATTTGATTAATCTGAAAAAGAAAATTATTGGACTAAACCTTAAAAACCTCTTTGAACTTGGATACCCTGTGATCCTGTAATTGAGCCTAAACCTTAAACTTGTAGAGATTATAGTTTGGTTCAGTGGAGCCTAAACAATACACATATTTATGAAATAAAGTTGAGCAGCATTGGGTAGGAGGTGAGATGAGATTAAGGGTCTGGAATTAATCTGGGAAAGCTTCCGGCTTAAAGGGTTTTCATCTGGTACAGGCAGGAAGAGACCCTATGTAGTGTGCAGATGGGAGGAGGTCAGCTCCGGCTTCAGAGGGTCTCTGGGAAAACACTGTCGGGCGGATTCAGAGTGAGAGACCATTAGCAGGTCTGGCCGGCTGAATGACAGGCTCTCTGCATCGAGGCACCCGTGCTGAGGAAAATGAAAATGGGCCTTCGTTCCACGGGACTTCAGTAAACATTACTGACTGACTGGCTGAGGTGAAATGAACTGCAGAATTGCTTTGAAGCCCACAGTTACAAGCTATAATTGAGAAACTGTCAAGAGATTCAAATTCATGGAAAACCATGAAAGAATAATGTTTCCATGTTTCAGAGCTTGCCAAAACATAAAGTTTCCTTTCTGCTGTTAATTTCCTCCCCCTTCTAATTCATTTTTTAAAAAACTTTTCCATCAAGGAGTTTATTTTGTAACTATGTATAATTAATGTTTAGCATCTTTTTTTTTTTTCAGAATTTTAAAAATGTTAGCAAATGTTGACAATTGTAACCTTTCTACTATCCTGGGGGAAAAGGGCAGTCATTATAAATACTGCTCTATTTTTTTCCTCTGATAAACAGAAACACTATTAAGGAAAGAATTCTTATATCCACAATAACCATAAATAAATGCAGGCTGAAAACTATAGCTGAACTCTATACAGTGAGGTCTTGTTCTTTTCTTCTAACACAGTATTATTCATCTGCTCTTAAGGGTGGCTTGGGAGATGAAATCTTTGAACCTATAAAAACAATCATATCTACTCTGTGCCAGGCACCTTTGGCTAGACACTTTAGGAATATTACTTTAAACTTTAAAGCAACTTTTTAAGATGGAGGAGATTTCAGGATGGAGTGCTTCAGGAACATGCCCCAGGTGGCAGAACCAAGCAGAAACACTGGTCTGTTTAACCTCAACCCCTCGCTCCTTCCACTGTGTACCTTACAAAGTCATGAATGGGCCAACAGGTGCCAGTGCTTGTTCTCTATCAAAAGTCATCAATATGATCTTTAATCATCATTTCAGAATATCTTTATAAACTAGTCCTTTACAGAATCACTTGAAATGTGCCATAAAGCACAGCCATTCCAAAATATTTTCTTCACCTTGGCCTGGAAAGAAATGTTCAATTTTGAAGTTAGTGGGTAAAACTATAATGAAGGGGGATAGGTGTGAAGAAATATTTACCAGAAATTGAAACTTACTTTTTAAATGGAACTCATTGTAAAGTCTGCTCCTTCCAAGGGTAAACAATGACATGGGGCACTGGGGAAATCAAACCCATGTGCATTTAAAAATATATGCCTATGTGTACATAGATGGATGCATATAGTATATTAGATTTCTTTATTTGACAATTTTTTAATTAACAAAATTCATTCAGAATTTGACTTTCTAAGGAAAACCCAGTGATTGATAACCTTTCAGGTTATCTAGAATAAGCAGCTCTCAATACGAGTTTTCTCAGAGGATCCATGCAATACACATAATGAGAAATTTATGAATGAATTTGTCTGTTAATTCATCTTAAGTGAAGGAGCAAGAAGTCTCAGAAATCGCAATAATGTGTTCATTTCACTTTAGTGAAGGAACACTATAGATGCCATAGGAAAGTAAGCATGTTCTGAAAAAAACAGAAAGTAAGATGCACCCTTGAAGAAATTAAGTGAACATGGAGCACAATCTTTTTCATCTCCTGATTTTGGTTCCAACGCAATTTGTCATGTGTCTTCAAACTCTGAATCTGAGAGTCTGTGAAAGTTGTTTCCTGTTCTTAAAACAGAAATTAGGTACAAATACTAGGAATGAGACAGGGGTAAACAGATGTGGTTGGCCCATGAGCTCAGGGCTAAATTTCAAGCTGAAAGTTATTCAAGTGAAAACAAGTGTGTAAACTAAGAAATATTTCTTGGTAAATGACACCAACCTGACTGTTCCCACAGGCACTCAGAAAGCCTCAGCTACAAAGCTGACAGGGAAGTGATGGTGTATGGAGACATCAGTCGATGGCCAGCATTTGGATCCATAACCACTCCAGAAATAATCACTCCAAGAGCAATCAAAAGGCTTCTTACTGTTTACATCATTTTTTGTATTCATGCACTTACTTCTGCCATTAAAATAGTAAGTCTTTTTTCCTAAGTAGAAAACAGCCATTATTTTGTTTATTTTATGTCATTATGATTGATACATTGTCTTCTTTCTCTAGTACCACTAATAAGCTTTGTATGTTCTTCTTTTCTGGTAAATTATTGAATGAAGAAAAGATTTTAAATTTCTTAAAATGTACATGGACTTTTTTCAGTCATTTTCTATGTAACTCCTCCTTTAAAGACACAAAATTAAGACTCAGGAGGATTTTCTTTCAGATTCCAAAGTTTATTGAGAAAAGATTACCCATTATATACAGCAATTGGATACCATTTTAGAACCATTTTTCCCTAGAGCATGGGCCATATAGGCGGGAGGTTTTGGAATTTCCTGGCACATCATATACCTAACACTTTTAGCCCTTCCTTTCAGAAGAAGAGCGTGCCCATTGAACTGTTTCACTGCAGTTTCATTAGGGAACTTAGTGATAAATATTATTTTAATAATAACCCAGGGAGGTAATCATTGTGCAATTCCTTCACCTATTGTCTCACTCTTCTAAACATTTTAACATATATTGCCCTCATGTTTTCAACTGTGTCCTAAGTTTAGGCTGGAATATCGATCACATTCACAAATGTAACCACTATAAGTGTCTGATATTTGAATTATCCTTAATTTCCACCAGTAGCATTGTCTTTAATACAAAGTAAAAACCAAACTTTCATTTTATGATACTGGATTAGGTGCTGTACAATCAAGCCCCAAAGACATGATTTCTTCTTGTTATAAGCTTCAAAAATAAAAATGATAATATTTTCTTGTCGCTACATACAATGTATGTTAATCTCATCAATGTGATTTACCTCCTAATTTTTGATATGCCTTAGTACAAAAAAGCAGAACAACAAAAATGTGTTGAGCAGAATTCTTTTCAGGGAGGACGTGGAATTCTTTAGAAAAAAATTCACGCACACTTAGAGTTAAAGATGCAAGTGAGACTATTTCAAACTGTTCTGCAAGAGAAGGTGGAAGAATTTCCTGGTCACAGCAGAGAAGTGTGGAAAGTAGTGAAAAGCAAAGGAAGATGGGAGGAGGGGAGAAAAGAGAAATAACAAAAGGTAGCACTGCACAGTGAGACCCCATTTCCCTAGTATCTTCAATGAAGTCACAGGACCCAAATCTACTTCACTGTGAGTAAATTAATTAATTAATTAATTCACTTCTTTATTTAGTTATTAAAAGAGGAGACAAAGGAGGGCTGGGATAGCTTTAAAGGAGAGGTGAAGTGGACAGAAGGAAGGAGTGAGTTTTAAATTATAGGAGCTTTGAGTCAAGTTCTATTAATACTTCAAGGGCAAAAAAGGCCCCTGAATTGGAGTATGGGTTGTATAAGGTTTTTCCAGACCTTTCTGAGCACAGCACAGTGATATTCTCAAGCACAATAGTCTCATATATGAAAACCTATCTCCTGAAGGACAATATTCATTGCTAATTGTCCTAGAAGAAAATTATTAAATTAACCTTTATACTGAATATTTTTATGTCATATAGATTTACCTCCTATGCCTATAATTCTGAGTACTCTCCAGTTAGTTCACAGCTGAGTTGATTATGCTATTCCAAGTATCATTTTATACACAGGCTTCAAAATAATGTGCGTCATTCAATATGTTTAAAATTTTCTAGGAATTACATATTTTCAAGGTATGAAAATGAAGTAAATTATTAATTCTCTTTATGTTATTACCACAAAGCAGTCCAATTTTGGCTCATAAATAGGAGTACTTGTCACTCCTTTTGATTCATATGGGTAAATTAGTCTTGAATTATGCACATTATCCAAGGCAATCAGGGATCCTTTTTGGCATAAACAATGATCAACTCACTATTAGAGAAATTGGAGAAAGCATCAGAGAACAGCTGGCATGAGACACGGAACATGAATGACACAACTCGACTACAGCAGGAAGAAATCAGAAGATATTATTTCAGGAAAAGGGAAGACATGGAGACAAGAAATCAGAGTGCTTTTGGGAAAGAGCCTATGGTCCCATTCATCTGGAGGGTGAGGTGCAGGCCTCAGGCTGAGGAGCCAACTCTTGGCACATGTGTTGATGTTCTTATACAGAACAGTGGTCAGGCTCCTTCAATGAGCTTTTTATGCAGCAGGTGTTGACAAGTGGAAACCAGAAAGAGAGAAGTTAGAGGATGCCAAGTGTTGACTACAGCTGGCAAATGGGTGTGATTGGGACCAAAATTATTAACATATGATTATTGCCAGTCTTTCCCATCCACTTACAGACCCAGGAAAAGTCTGATTTTTCTTTTTTCTTTTTTTGTATATTTTATTGATTATGCTATTACAGTTGTCTCATTTTTTTTCTCCCTTTTATTCCCCTCGACCCTGCACCCCCTTCCCACCAGCATCCCCCCATTAGTTCATATCCATGGGTCATACATATAAGTTCTTTGGCTTCTCCATTTCCTATACTATTCTTAACCTCCCCCTGCCTATTTTGTACCTACTATTTATGTTGCTTCTTCCTTGTACATTTTCCCCCATTTTTCCCCCTCCCCTCCTCTCTATTTTACTGTTCATAGTTTCTGATCTTCTTTTTCTGAGATAAGTCCCTTTAACATTTCATACAATAAGGGCTTGGTGATGACGAACTCCTTTAACTTGACCTTATCTGGGAAGAACTTTACCTGCCCTTCCATTATAAATGATAGCTTTGCTGGATAGAATAATCTTGGATGTAGGTCCTTACCTTTCATGACTTTGAATGTTTCTTTCCAGCCCCTTCTTGCCTGTAAGGTTTCTTTTGAGAAATCAGCTGATAGTCTCATGGGAACTCCTTTGCAGGGAACTGTCTCTTTCTCTCTTGTTGCTTTTAGGATTCTCTCCTTATCTTTAATCTTGGGCAATGTAATTATGATGTGCCTTGGTGTGTGCCTCCTTCGGTCCAAATTCCATGGGACTCTCTGAGCTTCCTGGACTTCCTGGAAGTCTATTTCCTTGCCAGATTGGGGAAGTTCTCCTTCATTATTTTTTCAAATTAGTTTTCAATTTCTTGCTCTTCCTCTTCTCCTTCTGACACCCCCATGATTTGGATGTTAGAACGTTTAAAGGTGTCCTGGAGGTTCCTAAGCTTCTCCTCTTTTTTTTTTTTTTTTTGAATTCCTTTTTCTTCATTTTGTTCAGGTTGAATGTTTATTTCTTCCTTCTGCTCCAAATCATTGATTTGAGTCCCAGTTTCCTTTCCTTCACTATTGGTTCCTTGTATATTTTTCTTTATTTCACTTTGCATAGCCTTCACTTTTTCATCTATTTTGCAACCATACTCAACCATTTTTGTGAGCATCCTCACATCCAAAGTTTTAAACTTTGCATCTGATAGGTTGGATATCTCTTTGTCACTTAGTTGTATTTTTTTCCTGGAGTTTTGATCTGTTCTTTCATTTGGGCCATATTTCTTTGTCTCCACATGCCTGTTATGTTAGAAGGGGCGGAGCCTTAGGTATTCGCCAGGGGGGGAAAACCCAGGTCACTGTGTTTTTGTGCTGTGTGTGGGAAAGGGGTCTGAGAGGGAACAATGCCACTTGCTCAGCTCCTTGGCCAGCTTTCAGTCATTTCCCCCACTACCCACAAGCAAACCAGGCCCTTCTAGTGCTGATTCCTGTGTGAGTGGGTTTGTGAATGTTCTAGGACCCTGTGGGTCTCTCCAAAGGGCTCTCCTATGAGGCTGGGAGTTTCTCCTGCCACCACAACCCCCACAGGTTTTTACAGACAGAGGTTCTGAGACTTTCTTTTCCCACGCTGGAACCCTGGGTTGCACGGTCTGTCTTGCTCTCCAGTTGTTCCTCCCCGTTTATCTGCACACAAATGTGGGACCATCTGGTCCTCCAGCCACTGCCTTGCTGCACCTCTTCCCCCAAGCTGTCCATCTCTGTCCCTCCTACTGGTCTGGATGAATGTTTCTGCTTTAACTCCTTGGTTGTCAGAATGCCATACAGTTTGATTTTCTGGCAGTTCTGGCTGTTCTTATTTTTAAATTTGTTGTTGATCTTTCGATTGTGTGAGGAGGCAAAGTGTATCTATCTCTGGAGTATCTATGTATCTATGTGTATCTATGGAAGCAATATGCTTCCATATTGGCTGATCAATCTCTGATTTTTCTGTACCGTTTCTTCCCTTTCTCCAACTGCCTAGGAAGGCCATGAATTTTCAGTTCCATTCTCTTGGTTATCACAATCAAGAATAGAAAATAGACTCCCAAAAACTACATAATTAGAAAGGAAGAAAAAAGACCTGTGCCTTTGTTATTGGAATGTAATGGGATGTAACTAATCTTCAGAACACCCCAATACACAAGCTGAAAACAGCTTTCCTTATCCCTCTCTTTTTTCTCTCTTTTTCTTTCCTTTCCCTTCTTTTTACTCCCTCCTTTTCTCTTTCTTTCTTTCAAAATCCTCCCCAAAAATTTAGAATATGAGATCCAGAATTTTAAGAATATTCTCTGCAGAGGGTCGCTCAGCACCATTATAATTTGGGTAAAAACATAATTTTTATCCATTGCTTAGTGAGATTAGGGCTATTAGGCATAGATGACAGACAAGAGAGATTTTGCTTAATTATACAAGGACTAGGGAGACATTGAGGACTCCTTAACAAAGTGGTGATGTGATTAATATTCTCCTTTAGGAAAATTGTCTAGCAGCCTTATTAATATCAATGAGAATGGAAAAAAATAGAAGACAAGTGAAATCTGATGGGAGACTTTTCAATATGCCAGGTGAAAGGGGAAGGTAAAGATAGAAAAACGAAGATGGCAGTGTATTTAACAAACAAAATGACTGGACCAATTTTGAGAGGCAAAGGAAAAGAGTTAATGATTTGATGTTGGAGGCCTCAGGAACTGAAGAAATGCAAGTGCCATAAACAGAAGTGAGGATGCTAGAAGAAAAAGCTAACTTCAGGGTAGAAATAATTATCTAAACTTTACATGAGTTGTTTTTGATGTATAGGTGGAACATCGAGTGAGGATGCCCAATGGACAACTGGAAGTACAAGCTCCAAGAAGAAAGGCCTGTGTCTGTCTTCCTCACTTTTCACCTTAGTTCATCTCTGAATCCAACATGTAATAGGTGATCAATAAACACTGCTGAATGAATGAAGAATAAATGTTAAGTCTATTCAATACTCTGAGTCTTTATGATACAATGTTATAATTGTTTTATGCTTGTTTCTATTTATTTATAGATTCTGAGTTTTGCATATATATCTTAGATTTCCATTTCTGAGTGCCTGATATACCTTAAACCCTCAATACATGTTTGATGGATTAAGTGAATAGATGCTCTTATAGTTTATATACAACACTATTTACAATTCTCATCTCTTTTTTATATTCAAATAAGATAGAATTTGCTAAATATCATATAACATAAATATATAAATATATCTGTAAAACTTATTTTAAAGAAAGAGTGACAATACTAAATCAAGGGTTTGTCCTATTGCTTTAGTGATTTGGTAATTGAGTTTGACTAATAGCTTATATGCAGTTGTAAAAAATTATTATTCCTTTTAATCTACAAAGATTCTGAAAACGGCCTTTGGACAACAACTTGGAATGGTTGTTTAAAAGATAAATATTTTTTTTATTTCATGAATGGCTGGAGTTTCCCTATACTCAGTGGTGACACACAACTCCTTTTTGTCCCCAGCATAAGCTTTTAGAGCAAATACACACTGTAAATGATGTCTCCCAAGGCTCCTGTGCTGGTTTCCCAAGTTCCTTCCTCTGCCCCAGTGGTGGGTGGGGGTCTTTGTAAGGAACATGGGGTTTCTACCTGGGGCACACTTTTCATTTCATGTTTTAGGTTAAAAAGATTTGACCATATATTAGCATTGTATAGTATATATTTATATTGAAAGAGCCTCTGGTCATTATGGATCATTCACTGATGTTCCTTATAAACATGACTTACTAGTAAAATATAAAATTCAAAATTTTAGTCTGCAGTGATTTTTTTTCCTCCCTTGGGTTAAAATGGTTTCATGAAAGTTAAAATTTTAAAAAAAGGCAAACCATGAAAACAACATCTGGTGTGACTTCAGAAATTAGAACCAGATATTCTTCCTTATCCATATTTCAGATCACATGATTAGCCCACCAGAATGGTAAAAGGAAAAAAGCTAATTTAATTTTTGTTCTGTTTTTAAAGAAAAATAGAAGTATTTTAATGCTCAAATAGTTGTGGATTTTTTATAAGTATACAGATCAAACCTGCATATACACAGAAATATTCAAATTAATATAAACTTTAGATATAGTTGGCCTTATTAAATTTCATGAAGGATTCACTAAGGGTTTCCTCTAAGTAACAACAGTCTAACAATATAAAGGGCTCATGCATTGTTTTTAAAATTGGTTTTCCAGATAACTTATGGTACATGGATTCCTGAAAGAAAAACTGAGAGAGAAAATAACTATTTGATTCAGCCATGTTACAAGCGTTAGTACATTTCCCATTCAGAATACCATCATAAAAGATCAGGAAGAATTTTTATTTTTAAAACTTCAACAATTATTCGCATTATGAAAAGAATAAAGATATACACAGAAACTCTTGGAAAGGTGATTAATAGAATTCTAAGTTGGTATTTACAGTTTACCAAGTACTATAGACTCCATTTTACATCATACTTATAAGCTGAAAGTAAACCACGTATATATTTAATATTATTTCCATTTAACGGATGATAAAATTGAAATCTGATAACATAGTATGTTACATAGTTCCTTGCATAAAGCTAGTAAATACTAGAACTCAGAACTTCTGCATCTTAGAGTTTTTTCCATTATTTAATGCTCTTTCTGCATGATGAGACTCCACCAAACTATATCTCTAATTAGCTGGTATTTGGTACCTAGTGTTTAACTTCACTCAATCCTAGAAAACTCTACCTAAAGGAAACATTAGCATTCAAAAACAAGCATATTGACATTGCACTTGGGATACCTCTGTTATAAGGAATCCATTAGATCTGAAATTTATTATTTTGATAGAATATATTTATTAATAAATTTTTCTGATTGATTATATAAATATGGTTATATTTTTTAATTCTTCAATTTACATATAAGTTTCTCCATAATCATTCTACTTCAAGAAAGTCTAAAGTCTTGAAAATATGGCCTCTTTTCATTCAGGTGTAGAAAGAAAATAATCTAATGTAAATGCTACATTAATAAAACTTATTTTCCTTTTATTGAGAGGGGATGAGAAGGCATCTTTTAAAATCTACCTTAAAGCTTACAAATGAGAAAATTGAAATGTAATGTTTCCCGTTTTAAAATAGGGTTTTCATGGTGGCACAGCCCATTGGCCGTTCTGCTGAGGTCAGTTCCATAGTCCTGTTCTTGTACTGGATTATCACGTTTCCCAAAATGAACATGAGTCCTGGAATATTTTTCCTTTTTCTTAATCCCCCCAAAATTAATGGATAGTCAATCCTGTCTCTTCATATAGGATGAACAACAACAATAATAATAATAATAGATGTCTCTCAATAGTATAACTTAGTATTTCTAGGTATGGAATAGCAGTAGAAAGAATGTGAAAATCTCACAATCATGATAATGTATGCTTTCTTTTGTACATTATAGTATATACACTTTGGCTTCCACCCCTAAATCTATGACATAGACAGGGACATTTGTATTCTTCCCATGCTAAAGAAATACATGTAGGAGCTTAGAGAAAGTACATAAAGCATGCAAGGTTACATGGTCAGTAAATGGCAGAGTTGGATCAAGAACCCAGGCATCTCTGCTCTGCTGCTGATTTGCAGGGGATTCACTCTGGAAACCTCTCTAATTCTGATGCCACATTCACTTTTAGTAGCCAGATGAGATAAGTGTGGACCAGTCTGGAATTCAGGAGCTCTGAGTTCCTGTCTCTACCCCACTGGGTCTGACTTAGTTCTTTTAGGCAACATTACATCATAGTCAAGGGCATGGGCTCTAGAGGTTTTACTAGCTCAATGAGCTTCATGGGTTATTTTCTCTAAGGCTCAGCTTTCTCATCTGTAAAACAAAGATGTAAAATCCTTGAATCCAGATATACATGAAGCATTCATTTGAACTGTAGTAACTTTTTTTACCTCTGGGTTTTTAATCTCATAATAAGTACATTGATAATTTACTAAAAGCTTTGCTGAATTCCATTATGAATTGTCTTGATCAACTAACGGTTAGAGTATCACCATAATTACTGATGGGTAAGGAAAGCATTGCTTTGTGAAAATATTTGCCATTATTCAAAAGAGATGGGAATTACTGTTAGCTTTTAAAACTTGATCAACATGAGGTTATAAGCATTTTTAAAATCAGATAGTTCAATTTGAATTTTTAGAGGCTAGAGTATTTCTTTTCATTTATGAGTTGAATCCATTTCTTCAAGTGTATCCCAAATAGTCATAATTAACAATAAATGCCATTTTTTCTTGTCTTCTTTTAATTTTGTTATGATTCCAAAAATGTAGGATTGAAATACAGTAGTAATAAATGTTACAGTGAGAAATTCAATTATAATTCCAATGGATTTATTCAAAGACAACCCCAAAATCTTTATACAAATATTAACTGATGACAACTTTATTAATATACTTGTGTTCATAAATTCAGAATATTTTTGTATCATTTAGCATGCTCTCAGTCATAAGTAATAGGAAATTCAAAGGTGAGGTTCAGAGAACGCGTTATCCAAAGGTTCTGGTCAAGTACCCCTATAGTTCTCTCAGCTCTGTCCCACTTCCTGTATAATGTGCTCTCCAGGAGGGGACAAGATGGATTCAGAAGATACAACCCCCACCCTCACCCCCCACACACAACAATAACAAGAAATGACCACAGACAGGGGAAAAAAGGTAGCTTTTCATAGTTTGCTCATAAAATACAAAAACTTGTGAATTTCCCAGCAAACTCCCCCGCCCCAAACGCCTTTGGTTAAAATTGAGTTGGATGTCCACTTGTGTACCAGTGTTTCAGGCTGTAGAGTAGAGGAATAATGGCCCACACAAAGGTAGTTTCCCCTCAGGTACCTGGCTACATAATAAAAAGGTGATGAATAACATAAAGTTGAGAGTCTCTTGAGAGGGAAAATGTGAAGAACAGATGCTTCAGTGTGGGTACTCATCAGTATCCACTACCTCTTCCAATACCTACCCATTCTTTTTTTCTAAGAAGTATTAATGGATTAAGATCCTGAAACACAAATATTCCTTCTGATATGCCCTTGAAAGAAAAGGACAAGTGTTCTAAGTATTAAACAAATTGACTTGAGCTTTGAGCGTTTTACAGTGCTGGCAAGCAGCGGTGTCACAAGGCATAGACAAAAAATTTAATGGCTGAGGTAAATCCAAGTATAGGAAAATGAGCTTCTGCAAATATATTTCATGCATGTATAATGGTGCATATGATCCTCTTAAAAATGTAAACCAGAAGGTTTCATATAACTAATATTAAAGAAGAAAAATGAGTTTTCTAGTGGAAAGCACTCAGCTTTGAGATAGACACACAGGAGTGGTATGATATTAAGATTCCTGTAACTCCAGATACTACTCTGACCCACAGGTTAATTTTAGCCAGAGACCTGTCCATAAATAACTTCCTTGGAAATGAGGTTTTACACACAAGAAGATTTATATACTACTGATAATGTTCAACACATTTTTTTTAAATGTAAAAATGGATTTTCAGAGCTCTAATGAAACCAAGAGGAAAATATAGACTTTCTGGATATGGTGTTTTAGGCATTGATGGCTCTGTCAAAATAGCATTTTTTAGTTTTAGAATGTCTTTTTATTCACTGCTATATAATTATTCTGAAAGAATTCCAAATCTCTATCCCAAAGATGGAGTTGGGATTTTCTCTATAACTAATTTAAGTTTGAAAAATAATTATTTATATTCATTGATTACCTAAATATTTATAGAGTGGGTACTCTATGCCCAGAAAGAATTATAATGCATAGTTTCTATTCTCAAAGAATTTAAGATCTATTTCAGAGCCTCAATCCAAAATACAAGAAATAAGAAAAGATAGCATTTAATTAACCACTAAATTGTGAATCAAGACATATTGGTATCAAAAGACCAGCTGAGGAAATTTGGGTATTTAGAGGAATTACCAAAGCTTGACCATCATAACAACATCTACTGAATACACATCCTGCACCAGATATCTTTAATAATATATCATTTAATTTCAAACAACTCTATAAATTCTAATTATTATCATCAATATTTTAAACAAATAAATTGAAGTTTAGAGATTAACTTTCCCAAAGTTGAAAAGTTAGTAAAAAAGCAGAAGTAGGAATTAAACCCATATTGTTAAACCCTACAGTGTGGTTAGTTAGCTCTGAAGGCTTTCTGCCTTCATAAAATAAGATGGACTCGATGACCACTTTACAGACTTAGCCGTCTCTCTTAATAAGTGGACAAACGAAAGTATTTTAGGAAGACGGACTAGCAGGAGTAAAGGCATCGTCACGGGAGTATCCATGGTATTTTAGGACCCTTAAAAGAAACTGCCCAGGCTGATGTAAAGTTTAGACAAAGTCGAAGAAGGAAAATAGATTAGACAAATTCGGTGGAGCTGGGTTATAGTGATCAACAAAGGCATGGAAGAGTTTTACAAAAGAATTTCTCAGTATAAAACAACTGTTCAAACTCTTTCATCTCCTCCCTCATCCACAGCCGCTTCTTCAAACTCCAACGTTCCTGAAATGAATCACCAGAGACCACCCAACAACTCTCAGACATTTAGATTAAACTCAAAAGCATAGAAGTGTTCTTAACAGCTAAAAGGTTAATACTTTTCAAATCCTGGGTCAGACTACCCCAGGCAGAAGGCAAGACACATTCTGCTGACCTGGAAATCCCAGGGGCCCCAGGCGGCCTCCTGGGCTGCTCCTCCGCATTCCTCACATCTTCAGCCTGGCATTGTCGTGTTAGTGTGAAGTGGAATTCAGGCGCGCGCCATGTCTGAGCCAATGCTCTCCTCCTAACTGGAATAGAAAGAGCACCAACACTGAAGCAGTGTATACATGCGTGTTTACAAATATGCCGTAATATCTGGGAGAAAACATAAAAACTAGTCAATGTGATTGTGTCCGGGACAGATAGCTGGCTGGGTGTGGGACATTCAGAGGGGACTGACTTCTCCCCACCAAACCCCTTGTACTTTTTCAATTTAGATGACTATATACGTATCATTATGTATATAAAGACATGTCTATTGCAAATGAATAACTTTCTAGTGGCCTGTTTGCCTGCCTTTTCAGCATGCAAAGCATAATTGCCAAATTAATCTCCCCAAAAGCACAGTTCCCATCACATCATCCCCCTAGTCCAAAACCTTCAGTGTTTGCCCATCACGAAGAATAACTAACTTACAAGGTTCACAGGAATTGATTTACTGATATAATTTATGTTTCACACCACATTTCGAAGTAGGTTATGCCTCATATGACAAGTAGTGAGATGGCATGTAATGAATTTTAAAGATTTGTTCAGGGCTACACAGCTGCCTCTCACAAGTAGCTTATTGAGTTAAATCAAAACTCTGGCCTGCCATTGATTTCCAACCTCCCTTGGAAGTTTTCTCCTACAAATCCCCAACACCTACCCTTTGCTCCAGGTAAACTGTATAAACACTGGTTCCTCAGATACCTCTTACTTTACTATCACTGTACCTTTTCCCATATTCTTTCCTTCCCCCTAGAAAGTTTCCCCACTTCATTTATCACTTATGAAATCCTTCCGTGGTTAAACCACAAATGCACCTTGCCCTGACTGCCCTAACATTTCAATTTTTCCCTTACCAGTAGTTTTGTACTACTCATAAAACTGTATTTATTTTAAACTATAGTTATATTCATGTTTGTCTTAACCTGACTACAAAACTGTAAATTTTGAGAACAAAGATCATTGTTTTCTATGTTCATATTTTTCAAATACCTACTAAACTACACATTGATTATTAGGGGCTCAAAAATATTTGTTGAATTTACTTTGAGAATTGATTTTCTGGGACATCAGGGATGCTTTGTAAGATGAAGTGAACTTTGGAGAGAATCCAGAAACACATTTTACAACAGACATCATAAACCGATGGTTTGTAACACTTTCTGAGAGACAGATGTATTTTGTTAAACAGCCACAGGGTTTGTTTCTTTGGGGGTTTGTTTTTTAATTGGATTTTTTTTTTTTTTTTGACCAGCATTTACAATCAGAAGATGTCATGTAAAAATCTGAATTTCTAGCTTTTCTTGAAAACAGGAGAATCTAGCAACTCTGAGCCTGTCCTACCATGTGACAAAATGGGCTAGAGTTGTTAATACCTGCCCGCTTTCAACAAGAAAGCCTCTCTGGTGTTCCACAGCCTACCATTTGCAGCTGCCTTATACCAGGCTGCTTCTGCTGATTTGTGATACTTGTTGGGTGCTATTTGTTTATATTTATAATTCCTTTTAAAACGTAGGTCCTTTTTCCTTCAGCACAAAGTCCCTAAGACTTGTTATCTCTTTCCAGTGCTCTATACTTCAACAATGGTCCGGTGAGAGCAATTTGCTCATCCGTCTTTGAAAGACTAACCCACCCTCTTCATGTAGGAAAACCTCAGGCAGAAATTAAATCGGTTGTTACATTCAGGCTTGTTAATGGAAATACAGGGAAATTCTATACACAGAAAGAAGTCACCTTGAGACACTGCCAGTGAAGCTACCTACTAGGGTACCACAAGTGGGGGGAGCAGAATACAATGCAGATGACAGAATTTCATAGCTAGAAGGGATCTAAGGAAGGGCAATCAAATGCTTTATTTCTATGACATTTCTACCAAGTTGATTTATGAAATCCCCAGCTCTCTAAAGAGGTCAAGCCCATTTCAACCTTCACAATTTGTTGTACTGCAAATAAAAAGCATTCTTTCTTATGTGTAGAGAAAAGAGGATTTACTGTAAATTTACTGTATTTGGTTATTCATTTTACCTCTGGAGTAACTAAAACTACATGCAACACCCTTTTTAATATTCAAAGACTATGATCCTGTTACTTCAAAGTCTTCCATTTTTCAGGTGAAACACATATGGTTTCTGGTAGGTAGGATCCTTATACTTGGGTAAATCATTGTCTGGAATGTTACATTCCATCAAAATTCTTGGCACCCCAAACTGGACATAACATTACAGGTATTGTCTCATCCAAAAGAATATAGCAGAACTATACTGAATGACTTCATTACTGTAACTTCACTCAGCCTGAAAGTTTAATGTGTTGTTTTGGTAGCTGCAAATAGCTGTTGACTCACATGGTGATTGCAGTCAACTGGAACCCCCAAGTTCTGCTACAGCTCATCTTCATCATCATGGGCTTCCGCACTTGGATTTTTGTACTTCATATTTATCCCTGTTTAATCTCACTGTATTTATATTGGCTCATTATTGTAACTTGTCAAGGTCTTTGGGGATTTGATTCTAGAACTCTCTCTTCTTGATTTCTAGCTCTGCAAATTTGGTGTATATGTAGTTAATTCTTTCCTCCAAGGGACTAAAAAACAAGCAGAATAAGATAGAATCTCGGTTCATATCCTCCCTCTTGGTTTTCAGATTAAAGCTTGTCCCTCAATATTCTTAAGTGTCTTTTACCTGTCATTAATCTACCCAACTCTGTCGTTAGTTTTCTCATCTTCTTTTCAAGAATACTGTGGGGGGAAAAAATGGTGGATTCCTAACATGCGCAGGAGAAAAGCCATGCCAAAGAGAAACCAGAAAGTGCTTGTTTTAAGTGAAAAGATATGTATGGAATATTGAAAAACACATAGTATAAATAGGGTTCCATACTATTCATGATTTCAGGCATCCCAGAGGGGTCTTGGAACATATCTCCAGTGGATAAGGGAGACTACTCTATCTCAAGCTCTATATTTTCTTTATTTCAATACTCATATGCATATCTTTATCTCTCTGTACTTGTATCTACATACATATAAACATACATACATATGTACATATTGAGTTAGTCAAAAAGCCCATTTATTTTTTTTTCCATAGAATAAAAGATACATTCATTTTCACCAATTACTTTATTGATTTGGATATTTTGAGTATGTTGGCTATCTCCTGCATGGTATAACATTGATTGTTATTCTCAATTAATGTCACGATTTGATCGCTCTCAACCTCAACTTGTCTACATGGAGCATTGTCCAGTGAGAAATCTCCAGCATGAAACTTTGCGAACCACTTTTGACACATTTGGTCAGTCACAGCACCTTCTCCATATACTCGTGAATCTTTTTTGCTTTTCAGTTGTGTTTTTACCTTCCTGAAATAATAAAGCATAATATGCCAAAAATGCAGCATATTTTCTTTCAACTTCAATATTAAAATGGTTACACAGAAATTCACCAATTTTGATGTTTTTTTAATGCAAGCTGATATGACAGCTATCACAATATAAACTAACAAAATGGTTTTGAATGAAGTTAAAGACAACTAAGCACTACTAGAGCCATCTTACAGAAAAAAACGAACTTATTGGCCAATCTAATCCAATACATATCCTTATATACTTGCACTCACAAATATACACTTTCCTTGGGAGAGAATTCATAGTTTTCACTGGATTTTCAGAAAATTTTGTGACATAAAAAAGATTAAGAACTATTACTTAGAAAATTCCCCTGAGATTAAATATATAAAAATAATTCTATTTTTAAAATCTCTAATGATCTTTATGTGTAGCATGCCTATTATGTTCTACAAATGCTCTAGATATTGAGGATATCAATGTGAACAGAATAGGCCAAGCTTCTGTCCTCATGGAGTTTATATTCTAGTGAGGCAGAACACTAGACCACAATAAGAATTAATAAGAAAGTCAATAGTGTGTTTAATAATGATAAATGCTAAGGAACAAAAATAAAGCAGAATGAGGGGATGTGAAGTATCAGGTGAGAAGTCTGGCTCACTGAGAAGATGACATTTGTATAAAGACCTGCAAGAACTAAGGAGACTTGGGGGAAGTAATTCCCAAATAGAGGTAACAAGCAAACACAAGGCACCTTGATAGCAAACTCTTAGTCTGCCTAATAAGCAGCAAGGTTGTGACCATGTGCTGGAGGAAATAGGTAGAGATAGATTAGGAGAGGGGTGTAGATAGGGAAGCCAAAATCGTTCTCCAACATGGAGGGCAGGGAGATGCCCCTCAGAGTACATTTGGAAATCTGAGGAAGAGATATTTTTTTGGTTGTGACTCTGGGACTCTGCTGTCACTTAGAGGGAGTAAAGATGTCAAAGTTCACGTAATCTGCAGGACATTTTGTACAATGAAAAACGATTTTGCCCAAAATGAGATCATTCCCTTTTAGAAATCCTGGACAACTAAACACTGGATTTTGCTATGAATTAGGTGGGAAATCATTAGAGTCCTCAGAGCAGAGAGTGAATGGGTTAACATTAAGGCTCAACCTAGCCATTTTTTGGAGGTGAAGGAGACCAAGGCAGGAGCCGAGACCAGTTAAGAGCCTGTCACAACAAACACCGTGATAGTTGACCTAATAATCAAGACAGTTGCTAAGTGACTAACGGCAGGGAGAGTGAATACAATGTGGACACACTGGACAAAGAGATGATTCACGTCCTGGTCCTGGGCGGGGCCGAGCAGGAAGGCTGGCGATTTCATCACGCAACTCAGAACAGCGTGACATTTAAACATTATAAATTGTTTATTTTCTGGAATTTTTCATTTAATATTTTTGGATTGCGGTTGACTGTGATAATTGAAACTGCAGAAAGCAAAACCATGGATAAGAGGGAGGGGATACTGTACAGAAAAGAAAGGAGGAATCTAAAAGAAACCAAAAGTGTTAACATCAGCTCTCTGTTTTACTTCATTGGCGATTTTCCTCTTACATATTTCCCGAACTATTTACAGCAAACATGTCTTAATTTTGTCAAATGTAAAAAATTTGAATATCAACAATGCTACTTCATAACACTCACTAGGGACAGAGTTCCGCTTCGATCTTTCTTATTAGACTCTCTTTCTACTCCTCTCTCCTACTGCTTACTCATCAGCTAGCGCTGAATGCCACTTATAGATGCCACTTTTAGGGATTTTAAATCTCAGCTGTGGTTATTGTAACCATGCAATACATTTCCAGACCCCCAGGATTTTCATTCCAAAGAAAAATGGTGGAATTGTTAGCAGCTGGATCCTCTTTGAAAGAGCAGGCCACACAAATTTACTAAAGCTTTGGGGGGTTGTAGGAGAAATGCAAAAATTGTCACTCAGGTCCCCTTTCCTGGCAACACCTCAAAAGTTACCAAGTGAGAACAGCAGTGCCCAGCTGCCCTGAAAAGCCAAAGAGAGAGTGAAATTTAAAACTTGAATTGCCTCTCTCTTCTCATTATGTATTATTTGTCAGTCACGGTAAAAGCGGTTTTTGCCCTCCAGCTGCTAGCCCTGGGGTGCATATATCTATCACTCAGTGGTGCACTTTCCCTTGGAACATTGCAGGAAAAATCAATGATTTCACCTTTCTTTCAAGGAAAGGTCGGCGTTTTTTCTCATTTTCTTTTTTCTTTTAACATAATAGTTTAAACTAAGAAGGCAAGTCACTTGGAAAAAACAACATAAACTTGGTTTTATGGTGAGAGACATCTTAAATATTGAAATAATGTATATTAGAACACATACAAGGAACTTTCTCCTCTTTCCTGTTGGAGCCAAAATGTCTGACATGCCCTGGACTGTTGCAGCCTGGTAGGAGGGGGCTATTGTACGTCTTTGTACTGAGCCTTGCAAATGAGCAATAAATTGCACATTAGCACTCAGTACAAGATGCAGGCCTTTAAAAATAGCTTCATTTTGATGCCTGCCTTTCAAACATTTTATAACATCAAAACATATTTCCATCATTTTGTACATTTTATTCATGTGACGGGGAAGTGTTTTTAAAATTATTTTTAGCACCATGTTAGAAATTAAGTAACTTTTTATGGTTCTATGAAGGGACATGAAGACACAAAGCTCAGATACTTTTTTAGTTGATGTAATAAATACACAATTAAGTCATACTACACATGACTCTCTAACTTTCCTAAAGCAAACACCAAAACATCACCTCTGTTATTCACGCACATTCAAATAGAAAACTCTTCGGCATCTGTTTCTAAAGTTTGCATGTTTGACTTTTATAAAAAAAGTCCTGCTGACTTTTTATTTTAGATTGTTTAACTAGGAAAGTGCCCTAAAAGCCTTGGTAGTCACAGCCTTTATTCTTCTGTAAGTTAACCGCCACTCACAAAACATTTCTTGGTTGTGATTAAATGAATGCTCCTTGAAGGAGAAAAAAATGTTAGTATAGTGATGACCTGCAATGAAACACATCCTGTTAAAGAGAAACACATCTCTCCCTCATTCTTTTTTTTTCTTTTTTTAATAATTTAAGAACAGAAGTTGATGCCAACTGAAAACATCCAGTAATGGAACCCCAGGAAAGCAAATTTGCCCATTCATGCTCTAATTTACCTGGAAATGTGAAGCAATCACATCTCTCTTGAATTTTATAGAATGTAGGTTTGGGCAGTGAGGACAGTCCAATAGCTTGGGCCCACTTATTCCTTCAAGCTTCTTATTTTGTGTAGGCAGGATAGGCACCCCAGCAGTAAGCTTAGAGTCAAATGGAAATAAAACCACTGAGATACCAGTGGAAGGCACTAAACTGGCTAAGCTTCTGGCTAAAGCCTTGCAGTGCACGGGATTTCATATGGTTTCCATCTGAAGCTACAGAGAACTGGGGCACATCTTTCCGTACCTATGAATGTATGTATGTAGGCTGCCACCTCAACTGGTTCTGATTTACACCTAACCCCCTCCAGGCTCTGTAGAAGAGAACTTTGGTGAACTGCATGCCAGTTCAACATTCATAATCAAACCTGAAATTCCAGAGGTCGTGTGTGGGATTTGATTTCAAAATAAGGACATGTCTTTCCAAGTTATATGTTTCCAACTATTGTTGATTATTAGGCCCCAGTATCTATTATGTTTAATGTTGTAGATTCCTGAATAACTAGATAATGTAAGTATAAGAATGGAGACAACTGGCACTATGGGTGGGTTGTTGTAGCACATCTTAAATTTCAAAGTGTGTCTCCTAAAGAAGCTTCCAAATATTTGAGGATTCTCTCATGGTCCTTGGCAACGATGATCTATTATCTGCTTTTAACGTTTCTGTTTTTCTCTTTATACCTCTTCATCCTCCCCAACCCACTCATCAAAACTGAAATGAGAAGTCAGCCAAACTGAGTGCTTGCTGTTGTTTTGTTGATTCTCTCTGCATTCCCAAATTTATGCCTTTGTTCTTCTTTTACCTGAGACATCATTTTCCTTTTGCCACGTGTTGACAACTCACAAATTACAAGGCCCTGTTTACAGCCTCTTTACTCATGGAGCCTTTCCTGATGCTGTTGACTGGAAATATTCCCTCCTTTATCTGAACTTCTATAGCTCTAACAGAGTGGCATCATCATCATGATTTATGTACATATACTACCCCCACGCTGGACCATACGACACCTGAAGGCAGCACCAATTCATCTTTCTATCACTCAATTGTTAGAAAGGTGATTAAGCTACTCAAAATGATATTTGTTGAAAGAATAATGAATAAAGAAATGGATGAATATGAATTGTATTCAAACATAAAGTGACAGGAAGATTTAAACATAGCTTATAAGTACCATAACAGAAGGCTGCGGTGACAGAACATATTTTAAAAAGTAAGATAGTTTTAGAGCCATTATGACTCTTGTATATTGGCCAGTTAATGTCAATCTTGCCACCACTGTGAGCCTCAGAAGGACAAGTACTTCATTGTCCTCATTCACTGCTACATCCCCAGCCTCTCAGCACAGTAACTGGCATATAATAGACACTCAATAAATGTGTGTTGAATTAATACTATATTGCATTTCAAAAAGCAAGGACTCTTTATACAATGTAAACCATTTTGCTAAAAAGGGAAATCTTAGGGACATCAGAAGAGGATAAAACAAAACCTAAAGCCTCTTAAGGCAAACCACTAAAATGGTCTCCTAGTTTCTACCTGTCTGACCTTGTCTGAGTCTCCTTGAGTTTCGAGTTCTTTTCTTGTACAATGTCAAATTGATGAGACAGTCCCAAGTGATTATCTGTGTAAACTCAGCCACTCTCTCATTAGCCCAGAGCAGATTATAAAAACCAGTACTGGTTCTCGTGCATTCTTCTAGAGGGTACTCTCTTATTTCCAAAGTAGATCCCAAGCTTGATAAGATCCCAGTCTTTGGAGGAGAGATTAGCATCAGACCTGGGTTGGGGAAGGGTGACAGTAAGATAACATGCTAACTTAAGGAAAATTAATCCTCACTTCTAGGCCGTGTTATTTATGCAACTGGATACATGAGAATTCTTCTAAATAGTAGGCCGGTCCATTTCATTTCATATGGCTTCAATGCTTTGAGATCTAAATATCTTTAATTTATGAGTATTTAAGTGGTTCTTGATTAAAATAAACTAGCAATTTTATTATGTTTTGCTTCATTAATGTGATCAAAATTCTGAAGACTATATTCATATCTTATTTCCAAATAGAACTCCAAGTTTATAATTGTCAGGTAGTAAAACTGGCAATATAATTTCATTTTCTTCTGCACTTACAATTTAATATTAGCTAGAAAACATACACAAAACATTGCAGCAGAGTGGCCTATGGTTAGTTGTAATGGCATGAAGAAAGGCTGATGAGTCACATTTGAATGAACTTTGTAAAACAAGTAATTGCTTGTTTAAAATTCCTCACATTTCTTGACAGTTCTTGTGATTTTTGACGGCATCATATTCTATTTCAAAATATGCAAAATATTGATTGATTGATTGACAGAACTAGCTATTCATATGTCTTTCCACAAATGACTTTAAGTTGAGTTCTCTCTAATATGATTTCACTAGAAGAGGAAGAAGGAGAAATTTACCTTTATTTAACAAGTTTTATGTACCTGGTCAATAAAAGTATAAATAAAATTATAAGAAAATAGTTGGAGACATTTTAACACCTCACCTTCAATGACTTAATAAATATCATTTGCATATTTATTACCTAGCCAGAAACCTTTCTCAATCACTAATATTAAATGAGGCAGGCACAACTAAAAGCCCTTTTTAAATCCAGTTACATGCAAACCACCATTATTATATTTTTACCAATTATATCCATTGAATTACCAATTATTCTGATTTAACTCTAGCAGATTGCTCTGTAATCTGGCTTGTTACTATTTAAAATTCTAGTAATAATAGCAATAAAACTCCTATAAAATCACTTAAAGCATATTAATATCACATCCTCAGTTAAACTGCACTTTTATAACACAAAGCACCCAAAGGTGAGTGTGTAAAAAATTCATTTAATTCAGCCAATTATTTTACTTTAAAATGGTGTGTAATTCTGGTACTCACTGTGTGATAGGAATTCTCACAAACTACCCACTCACGGGATAAAATCTAATCTCCAAATACGAACTACAATGACCTGTGTAATTAATTGCATTTCTGAGTTGAACTAGTGCAGTAAAATAGCTTCAGAATTCTGATAAGGAAAGCATTCACTCCACATTTTAGGTAATGCTTAATTTTTCATTTGAAAACACAAAGTGACTACCTCAATGATGATGAGTTCAAGTTTAAGCAAGTGTTATATTAGCTAGTATGTGACAAACAGCCACAGAATCAGCATTTCTTCTCTAACCTGACTTATTCATGAAAATGTTATGGTCAGGCCAAAACTAAGCTATCATATATTTTTTTTTGAAAACCAAAACAAACCCTAAAAGTGCACAGAACAGGCGGCATTTCCACCCTTTTTCCCACTCCATTTACATATGAGAAATGTGAGACTCTGAGAGTTTAAATTCCTCAAGATCACACAGTTTGTGAGCAGAAGACTCAGAAAGCCAGATTGGAGGGAAAGGATTTGCTAACAAAAATTAATGAAGCATTTTGCATTCAGCTCAGCAGAACCACCGACTCTCCATTTCCTATATTTTTTTCCAAACCTCCTGTGCTTTCTCATGGGGCATCCTACTATGTTTTTATTCTACTTGTAGCATGTCACCTATATGTGATCAATTTATTCCAGCCAGATTTCTATTTTCCATGATCCTTAGATTCAAGTGTTAGTATCCTTACACAGTTGCCTTTTTAGATTATCAATCAAAGGCCCTATACATTTTCCTTCCTTTTGAAGTACCTTGTACCTGGGAGAAATCTAAAGAGCAGAAACAAAATTCAGCCCAGTCAAAACATATCTTAGGAAAAAATTTGCTATGCATACTGTCATTAGACAGTTATTCACTTGATTCCTACCATGTATGTAACAATGACTGAGGAAGTCGCTACTTAATAAGAAAGATGTACAGTAAGCCAATAGGTGACTACAGTGTACAGTATATGGTATGTGAACTAATAGAAGCACCAGTTAGTGAGCTCCCAGGAGGAGGCAGGTAACACTGGGGAAGTCAGGAAAGGCTAACAGAGAAGGGGACGATGGAAGTAGCCATTCAAAGATGGAAAGGAACCAGCAAACAAAGAAGGGCAATCCAGGCAAAGAAGAAAGTTGCCCAACCTGATGTGGCATTTTTAAGGATCTGTCACTTTCTGGCAGAATAAGAGGTGTCCCAAGAGCAGAATTGTTCATTGCTTGCTCAGTTTTGCCAACATTTCCTTCTTGAAACTCCAGTTTTCACCAGCTTCCTATGACCTGACTACTATTATAACTTGGCCTGCTTCCATTTGGCTTAATAAAGGAACCAATTTGTCTTATACTTTTACCCTAGCAATGATTTCATCCCTCAACATATTTGTGGAGGATTCCTAAGTTACAACATCCTAGTTCAACTCAAAGTCTAGCACCTTCCAATGATCTGTAACTCCTTTAAGTATTTCTCTGTCACGTCTGCCACATCTTCTTGAACAGGGCCTGAAAAATGGTGAAAAATTAAAAGCTATTGCCCAGGGACAGAAAACAGTTAAGTATGGCTGAAAAATATGGAAGTTAGGAGAAAACAGCATATACTAGAGCTGAAAAAGTAAAAATGAAAACAACAACAGCCCTGGCCAGGTAGCTCAGTTGGTTAGAGCGTTGCCCCAGTACACCAAGGCTGCAGTTTTGACCCATGGTCATGGTACGTACTAGAATCAACCAATGAATGCGTAAATGAGTGGAGCAGCAAATCAATGTTTCTCTTTCTCCCCCCACCCCTTCCTCTCTCTCTAAAACCAATAATTTTTCTTTTTTAAAGAACAACAACAATAAAACTTTCCAGCATTGAGTAGTAGCTGTTAGGCACCATGTCAATTTTTTTTAAAGTACACTTCTTAGAAATCTATCAAAGACTTTTAGATACTTAAAGACTAAGAATCTGTGGATTGTGTCCTGATGAGTCTGTCTTCACATTCCTTTTTTCCTGCATTTTCTAGAATATTTGTAAGCATTACAAAGAGAATCCACCATTATCTTCCAAATCAGCACCCAAGTCTGCCAGGAAAAGAGTCCACACAGCAGGTTTGAATTGCCTATATATCTAACCACCCAAATATCCTTGTTATTCTTTCTTCTTCTCCTTCTCCTTCTTCTTTTTGAATGCCATGACTCATCAGACCACCAGGTAATGAGCCCCAGGACAGAAGCTAGCAGCCACGGCGAGCGCAGAGAGGATCAAGAATGGTTCCTAAAATCTCTCAAAAACTTTTGAAGCTTATTTCTGCGGAGCAGAAAACAAATTTGGAACAGAAATCGATCCAGTCTAGTGAGATACCACAAGGCTGACACAGTTGAGATTCAGCCTCATATGAAAATGAAAATTGGCTTTCCATGTTAAGAAAAACAAAGCTAGTGACATTTCCTCAGAGCCAAATATTTCATCACAGGAAACTCTGTCTTAGTTGTAGGTCATGTGTCAACAAGAGAGTTGTTTACTTTTTTAACTATTTGTCACATGATCCAACTACATCATCTATAATAATATTCTGGGGTGAACCACACAACCAGGACCCTCTCTCAACACAAATACTGACGCCAACTCAAATGGGCAGCTGCAGTGTGTTTCCGAATGGGCTATTGTCATTTAAGTGTCTCAGTCCATTGGGAGCTAAGGGAGGTGACGTAATCCAGAAGGAGCTTGGAAGTGAGAGTGTTAGTGGGGGTGGCTAAGCTAAGTGACCTTTAAGGTCTGTCCTCAGTTCTGTCTCTGATAGTCAATGAATGTATTTCAGGAGTGTTAGGCACTCAGGGAAAGCTTCTTGGGAGGTTTATATGAAAGGAAAAGTTAGCCTGCTAGTAGGTGAATATAATGAATGGCTTTCTTTACATCAACTTCCACAGAAAGTATTTTTAAGTAACTAATTAAATTATGGATGTCTGCTACGCTCTGTATTATAAGAAGAGGAAATTCATCTTCTTGAACAAAATCCATTCTTAAAGGTGGCTTGAGCAGCAGTAACAGGAAGAGATCAAGTTGATTCTAGTGCTTTGCTTAATTCAGTCAAGAAAAATATTAAGTACTCCCTACATTCTACTTTAAAAAAAAAAAAAAGAAATAGAGATAGTTAATAGGACTTGGAACCTCACATACAAATGGTCCTTTCAGTACTGTGGTCAAATTTTCTCATGAAGGGTGGATCTTAATTTTATTCTAAAATTGTAATCCTTTAATTGTACATTGAGACAGTTTTTTTGTGTATTAAATGTGTACAAAAGCACAGACAACAAAAGGAAATATGGAAAAATGGGATTGCTTTAAATTAAAAAAATTCTGCCTAGCAAACAATCAACAGAGTGATGAGGCAGCCTATGAAAGGGGAGGAAATATTCTTGAACCATCTCTCTGATAAGGGGTTAATGTTCAAAATATAAAAAGGGCCCAAATAAGTCAAGGTCAAGGGAACAAATGACCCCATTTAAAAACGGATAAAGGAACAGAAAAGACATTTCTCAAAAGTAGATATACAAATGGCCAACAGTTACATGAAAAGGTGTTCAACATCACTAATCATCAAGGCAATGCAACTCAAAACTGCAGTGAGATACCATCTTACACCTGTCAGAATGGGTATCTTCAAAAAGAAAAAAGATATGTGTTAGAGAGGATGTGGAGAAAGGGAACTACTGTACACTGTTGGTGGGAATGTAAATTAGTATAGCCACTATGGAAAATAGTATGGAAGTTCTACAAACAATTAAAATTAAGGCTACCATATGATGCAGCAATGCCACCTCTGGGTATTTATCCAAATACCCAGCCTCTCAAAGAGATACTGGTGTTCCCATGTTCGTTGCAGCCTTCTTTATAAAAACCAAGATGTGGAAACAACTTATGTATTCATTAAAAGATGAATGGGTGAAAATGGATGAATGGATGAAGAAAATGTGAGATATCTCTATCTATAATCTATTACTATATATATTATTCATCCTTAAAATAGAAAGAAATCCTGTCATTTGCAGCAACGTGGAAGACATTATACTAAGTGCAATAAAGCAGACACAGAAAGACAAATACTTCATGGTCTCACTTATATGTGGAATCTAAAAGTCAGACTCTTAGAAACAAATTGAAATGGTGGTTACCAGAGGAGTGGGAATGGGAGAAATATAAAGATGCTGATAAAAGAGTACAAAGTTTCAATTATATAGGATGAATAAGTTCTGGAGATATAATGTACAGTGTGGCAATATAGTTAATAATACCATATTATATGCTTGAAAGTAGCTAAGAGAGTAGATCTTTTTTTGTTGTCGTTAATTTTAAACAAATTTTTATTTCACAAAGGTTGTTACATAATTGAATATTTCTCTACTTTGCACACAATTATTCTTACTTTCCAAAGAAGGGGCTTTCTAACTTTCCCTTAGGATGGCAAGCACTAATATCCTGATTTTAACAGAACAATAGTAAAAATGCCTCAGTGATTTAAGTTGAAAGCAGTACATTGGTACATGGCTCTTGCACTTAGTTACCAGGAATTATACTGAAGAAATTATCTGTTGACACGGACAAGGACAGCAGTAAACCGTTGTATGTTGTCAACTAAAACCAGTAATTGATGGTTGCAGTGATTTTCTTAAACATTAGCCAGGCTCTATTTCAGTTATTGCCTTCAGCTGACTTCTCTGAAGTTACAAGTGAGGACCACTGCCTTGGGTTTCCTCTCCTGGCTCTTGTTAATAGTGGTAAAGTACTATTCTAGGAATTAAATTATGCCATCTCCCATACTATCTCGCATTTTGCCCATTCTGCTCATTCTAGGGTTTCTCTCTTCTTCAGGATTTCTGTAACTATATCTTCTGCTGTTGTTAACAGAGAGGCCACTCCAGCAGCATCCAATAAAACACTTTTTACAATCTTCATTGGGTCAATGATTTCTTTTTCCATCATATTCACAAAAATCTGTAAGCAGCATAATTAACTTCTGAGGAACTTTACATGATTTTCTCAACTATCAACAAACCCTCAACACCCTCAATCTTAGCAATGATCATTGCTGGAATTCTGAGTGTTTTTAAAAATAATTTCTATACCCATTTTTTGATCTTCATTAGCTGGAGTTAATGAGTCCAAAGATTGGAATCACAAAAGCAGGGCACAACCCCCATCCAAAAAAATCCTTCTTCAACAGCCTACTCTTGTTTCAGGGGGGATTTGACCAGATCACTGGGCAGAGGGAAGGGACCCTGTGAAGTGGGTCTGGAAGTGTCTAAGGTGGCAGGATTGAAATTGCAGCTTGCTGGCGATGCTGGCGTTGCCTGCACCCTGCACGTAGCTAGAAGCCCTCCTCCCCACTTCCGGACCATGGCAGAGGGTGTGGGGGAGGGAGCAGAGATAATGTGCAAGCTGAAGAGTGAGAAGAACGAGGGGAAAAGTGAAAAGTCCTCCTCAGAAATCAAGTAGAGGGGCAGACCTGCCAGTCTAGCTGGGATAGGCTAGAAAAATAGGACACTTCTGGAATGCATAGGGTGTTGGGCCTGGTTTTGGATGGAAGGTATGTAAAGACTCCTGGATTTTTCCTTGGAATTCATCTTGGAGCTCATATTTCTGACCTTTTGCTGTAATAATAAAGTATGGAGAAATATAACCTCAATCAAATTTCATGCCTTTAATAATTTCTAATTCATCATTCAGCATTCTTCCATCCTTTACTGGGGTGACACTCTTTTTCTTCCCATCTTTTTCATTGCATCTGAAATGATGTGGCCAATTTCTTTGTCTCCATTTGCAGAAATTGTAGCAACCTGAGCTATTTCTTCAGGGGTTGTCAGGGATTCAGGCAGTTTCTTAAGTTCAGCAATTACAACATCCACAGCTAACATCACAGCTCTCCTGATTTCCACTGCATTAGCATCTTTGCCAATCTCAAATCCTGCGGGCGACAGAGCCGCGTCAGCACGGTGGCAGTGCTGGTGCCATCCCTAGGCTCGTCGTTTGTATTATTGACAACATCTTGAAAAGTATTTTTCTATTCATCTTTCAATATTCTAAATATTTTTGTATGTATCTTTTAAGTCAATGAACTTTGCAATGGTCACACCATCTTCTGTTGCTTTTGGCCTTCTCCCACTTTGTTCGATAATCACTGTTCTTCCCTTTGGCCCCACAGTAACAGCTACAGCATGGGTTAAAAGGCCCACATCCTGAAGCATTAAGGTGCAGGCATCTGCACCAAAGTTTACATCTTTGGAATAAGTCTGAGTTAGACGAGGAGCCAGTGTCTCAGACATTGGCCTAATCTGGTGAAGGACTTTGTGTAATCGAAGCATTTCTGCAGGGAATGTAGTATATGCCAGGTACAGTATAAGGGTGTGCAAGCAGCGAGGCAGGCTTTCAGCAGCGAGTGAGGGCACTAAGAGGCATCTCAATATTTCGCAACAACAACAATAAAAGACAACAATGTGAGGTGATGGGTATATTAATGAGCTTGAGTAGCGGTGATAATCATAAAACAGCAAGTTGTACTCTTTAAATATATACAATTTTAATTTGTCAATTATAAGATAATAAAGCTGAAAATACAATAATAATTAAAAAAAATGCCTATACTTCCACTTAGAATTTGGCTTGTTGTGCTATACTTCAAGAGGTATGATGCTATATAAATCCCTGAAGCTATAACTCATAGTATTGGGTAACTATTTAAAGCAAGGTTTTTATTATTTATTATTAATATTCTATGAAGACAACTTATCTGTATGATCTTTTGGTTAGGCAAGAGCATATTATAAATTCACATTATATTCATTATAGCCATGTGTACAATAAATATCTTAAAATTTTTCTTACAGTTTAGGCCTTTTATCTAAAAGTTAATATTGTTATCAAAGCTTGCATTTTTGAAAGGATCATGATGAGATTAAGAAAGTACTTAGAGACTCTGTCTCCATAAAAGCAAATAAGATCACTCACTAGATACAGTATAAGGGCCTAATTATCATTTATTGAATATAAAGTCATATGTCATATCCTAAACTTTACCATGAACTTTGAATTTATGTTCCAAATAATACACAGTACTCATTCCAATCCAAAGAATGTAGAAGTTTTTCGTACATAATCATTTATTTTATATATTGAACCAATTTGGCACCCTCAGTGAAAACTGCCTCTTAAGTATTATGAACCTGGAATTCCCACAAAGGCTATCTCAGGAGTGTCCAAATATTATGTTACTTGGATCAAGGCGTTCTATTTACAGCCTTTGAAATTCCATAAAGCTTCCAGTAATTTCTGAGTGTGTGTGGAAGTTTGGATTTGGGAGTCCTTGTCAAATTTGTCTAGTGGACACCTGCAGACACAGCGTCTGGAACTGTTCTGATCTTGCCTTCATTTGAGCCCCGAATGTAGGACTGCTGGCGGGGCAGTTCATCCGAATCACAGCTTGGGAGCTGAGCACACCCAACCCGGCCTGAAGTACAGCTCCCAATATGATGTCTTAAGAGTAAGTTTGGGAATCTTCTTAAGCCTTAAGCTGGGACCCTTTTCTATACTAGTGCTGTTTTTTATTTGGCGGGCTCATAATTAGAGGTTTCGCAAGTACTCAGAGGCTGTCTTTGACCCTGAGGAGGGAAGCAGAAACGTTTTACCCAGCAGGGGTAGTTCAGCCACACCAACCTCCGCTTGCTTTTTCTGGCCCTTGATCAACCTGAATCCTTGGGTCCTGGTGTCTTCCTGTTTTAGTTTAGTTCCTCTTTTCTAGCTCTTGGTTTTGCTTGGTCCTTGACTTTCATTGCTTAAATGGAACTGTTTAAAAACACAAATTAATGGAATGTCACACTGGCAGAAGCTCTTCAGAAACCTGTGCAGAGTATTTTCCTTGCCTATTCTATTCATCTACTCCAATGACCTGGATAGAAGAGTAAGCAGGGCACATTTTCAAACTCTACATAGTAAAATTAAGATAGATTTATATGCATTCAGTGCTTTGCTATTTCAAAAAGTTCCTATATATAATATCTCATTTGATTCCAGGAATGATAGGTGCAGATGATAAGATAAATTTCAGTTCAGTATGAAAGACAGTTTTTTAAGAATTGACCTGTGCAAAAGCAAAAGAGCAAATGTCAAAAAGAAGTTGAGTTCCAGGAAGAAATGAAGATGTTTGAGTCACAGTTAAGGGTTAACTCTGAGGGATTTTGTGGAAAAATCCTTGACTTGGATGAAATGACACTCTAATGAGAAAAGAGAGAGAGAGAGAGAGAGAGACTGAGGGAGGTTGCGTATTAATGCACATATCTTGTCTAAGGAGAGAGAAAAATTGAGAATACACACACATTCCAGTTTTCTCAAAATCTTTGTTTGGCAAGAGAATCGAACTTCCCAAGACACGTTTAATGTAGGACCTTAAGCACATGTAGTTGAGCAATTCATCATCTTTAATGTTTTGTTTCAAAAGTTCAATAAGAGTCTGAAGTGGTATAGGCTTAAATCATGGTTTCTGAACTACATCAGGGATGTGTGCTTTACTCCTCCTCAGACCAAACTGACCCAAAACTGAAGAGTTAATAGTAATATCTGATGAGTTAAGTACAAGCGGGAGCAAGATGCATGTGAAAACTGAAGATACTGCCCAGATATAGATAAAGGAATAGGAGTTGGGAGAGCAGCTGGTTGTAGAAAATGCTGAGGTGGCCAAAATGAAGAGAGTAGGATTATCAAACCAGCAAGGGCTGGGCTAGAATGAGGTCACTGCTCTATGGAATTAGAAGCAGTAGAATCAAACCAAACACCAGAACTGGTTTGCATTAGTGCTTCCATAGTTGGAAGGAATGTCTCCCTTCTTTACTCCAAGACCAGCTCCAGTGGAATATTTTAGTGAAATATTTACTTGGCCTTGTCCAACTTTATCTTAAGAAGTGATCATTCCATGACGGTTTTAGAAAAAATTTTTAATGATTGTGCTGTATTGGCAAAGATAAGAAGAGGGAGAGGGAGGAGCAGGATAAGGGATACAGCAATCAAATAGACCAGTGTAGAGTTTCTGTTCTCTTAAAAACAGAAAACTATCCCTTAAATTTCTCCTACATTATCTAAATATTATGAAATTGAATGCTTATAATAAAGTTAAATAACAACACTTAGAAATCATAATTATAATTCAGTGGCTTAAGAAAATTTTGTGTGCTATATATCAGATTTAAACAATCTTAAAGACCTCACAGCAGTGAACATACATGCAAGCATAATTGCATAACTTTATTCATTTTTATGTACAATAATAGTCTTTTATCTTCCCTTGGGCCAACACATTTTCTCTTCTATTTCACTGAGCTGCTTTTTTTTCAGGTGGCATATAATATAATATTTAGTTACTTGGCCGTGTTTCATGTTTGATTCACAAAAAAATTGTGAGAGGTGTTATTTGCCAGTCGTGGGTACATTTTCTATTCTACTCCTGGATTGCCATTGATAGGAATGCCTTGGTAATAATATTGCACCAAGCTGATTCCAGATGCTCTTCAAATTTTACCATATGTAAATATGACACTTGGAAAATGTTCATAGTAGTATATGTTGCTCATTTTTTTCTGGGGGAAACTAATTATAAGTTACTAACAACACTCTATAAAACATTAAACACTCAGTACCCAGATTTTTAAAAAAAATAATTCTTAAAAAAAAAGGCAACACAGGCTTCTTGGAGAAACATTTGATGTTAGGACTAGGGTAGAAAAATATAAAAGATGATTCTGGTGTGGCTCAGTGTACTGAGAGCCAGACTGAGAAACAAAGGGTCACTGGTTTGATTCCGTCAGGGCACGTGCCTGGGTTGCAGGCCAGGTCTCCAGCAGGGGGCGTGTGAGAGGCAACCACACATTGATGTTTCCCTCTCTTCCTCCCTTCCCTCTCTCTAAAAGTAAATAAATAAAATAAAAATTTTTTTAAAAGATGGTTCTGGAGCATTCCATGGTGTCAAAAAGTAAGAAAGTTCTCAAAGACAAAATAAAGCAAAACAACAAAAGCACAAAGATTCCGAAAAGACCTCAATGTTGGAGGCAAGTCAAAGAGATATAGTAGCGAACTGAAAATGCTCCCAATGGCTCAGCCAAAGCTGAAATGAGCAAAAAAATAAATTAAATCAAGTGTATTGGATAATAATCAAAGCGTAAAGAAGTATTCTTAAGTCCAAACTGATATAAAAAATTATTGGATGAAAAATAAATTAGGTAAATAGGCAAATCTCCTATGCAAAAAGAATTCTAAATATTTCATGGAGATATACTGCCCTTTAGTCTAGAGTATACATAGTGACTTCCTTCCCAACAGTATTGTATGGAAAAGGCAAGGAAAGGTTGCTATGAGGTGTAGAAATCTGACAAACACTACCTCAAACAAGTGATCAAGGGTAACATCACAATAATAAGTCACAAGGATAGTATGTGATGAGCACTTTAGCTCTGCTCTTCCTCCCCAAAACACATAACCCCAGTCAATTAAAAAAAGAAATCAAATCCCAATTGAGAGCCATTTTGCAAAATGCCTGAGCAGTAATGTCAAATTGTCAGATTTTTAAAAACAAGGAAAGTCTGAGAAACTAACAGCTAAGAGAAGCTTAAAAATACATAAAGACTAAAAGTAATGTAGTATTATAGAACAGAAAAAGGAAATTAAGAAAAAAAAGAAGGGAATCTGAAAAAAGTACGGACTTTACTTAATAACACTATGTCAACATTGGTTCATTAATTGTGAAAAACGAACCATGATAATGTAAGTCATTAATATTTGGGGAAACTGGGTATAATGTATATGAGAGCTGTCAGTACTATCTTCATAATTCTATGAAAGTTCTGAAATATAACTATCAAATTATGTGATCCTGTCAGTAAGTAGAAATTCAGTTATTCATCTTTCAAAGTTATAAGATCAGGTGTATTTGAGATAATCTCAGTACCCAGTAATCACTAAATATTGAAGGAATGAGTAACTATATAATTTAATGCATCAGAGGAACACTTTGCTAATAATGGATTTTAAAGGTATTTGCTGAAAATGGAAGCTGCTCATTGTTTGGGGACACATCAGTTCCCTCTGGTCCCTCAGACACTGTTACATGTTGTGGTAAAAAGCAATGAATTAAACCTGCCCTGTCCAAAACCTTACCTATTAGCCACACATAACTACTAAGCACTTGAAAAATGCCTGGAACAAACTGAGATGTGCTGCCAGTGCAACAATACACACTGCATTTTGAAGATTTGGTGTCAACAAAAAGAATGCAAAATATTTCATTAGTAATTTGTAATACTGCTTACAGGTTGAAATAATGTTTTGAATATAGTGGATTAAGTTAAATATATTATTAAACTTTATTTTGATTTTTAAAAAACTTATTCTCGTATAGTAAGTAGAAAATTTGGAATTATATTTGTAATAGTGTAATTAGTAATTAGTAATTAATTAGTAATAGTGTGAGTCACATAGGGCATCTCACATTATATTCCTATTATACAGTGTTGGATTACATGGACCTCAGCAACCTGGAAAAGAGAATGGATCTCCAAAAGGCAAACAGACTCCCTAATGGGGTTCTGTGCTGCCACCACAAGCAGCTGGAATTCTGTGAAAGCAATTTCTCTTAGATAACTTTGCCGTCATGAAAAACCACCTACAGAGACAAGAAGGCTTCCTTGATTTTTCTCCCCTATATTCTTAAAGATTACATGTAAAAAGGAATGCTGGAGAGCAACTTCTTAAAGAATTTCAGTGAGAACATTGAAATGTATAATGAGATATTGCCACTGTAAAGAACACTTCTAATAATCAGCTTTTTTATGGGTACATTTGAGGTTGAGATGTAGCTTCTTTCCAATTCTACTTGGAACAACATTTCTAAAGCATGGAAATATTCCAAGGCAGTATCCACATTACAGCAAAGCTACCAGTCAAAAAATGAAATGTTACTGTATCAGCTGTTAAGACTGCAAAGGTGATCAGAAAGCCAGATTAGAAAAAACAACAAGAACAATTAACAAGAGATGTCTTAGTTTGCTACATGTAAATTTCCTCTAGAAAGATGAGTGAAAAACAGGTTTCAACTGTTATTTTTGGGGAAGTGTGTGTGCTTTTTTATTTTGAATGTAATTTTGGTTTTTAAATTATACTTCCTTGAGTTCATTATCTTGTGAAGAAAGAAAGATAAAAGCCACACAGAATGTTTCAGTGTTACGTAGCAACACAGGTAGATCTGATCCTAATATATTTTGCTGAAGTTTGTCACAATAAGCAAGAGAAGTCAGTTGGCAATAATTATGGTCACCCAGAGTGTACGGAGTGGTTCTTTAAAGAAAATTATTAAAAATAAAAAAAGATAAAGCCCTATTTTTTTCATGTAAGAGCCTTGAGGAAGAGTTGAATGTGGAGTTTGCCCCACTCTGATGGGTTGAAATGAGCATGAGATGGGGAAGAAGACAGTATAAAAACTTCAACTTACAATATAATTTAAAATTTGACGATTTGTGCATGTTATTTACATTGGCATTGCAGGAGATTCATCTTAAAATTGTAGGCAATAACCAGGACTAGCAATCTATGTATCTCCACATGCAGAAGACAGATGGGAAAATGGAGGATTAGAAAGCCCTCTCATACAGTCATGCAGGGGGTCCTGGGCCCTGGGTTCTTTCTAGGAGCCCTTCCTGCCTCTTTTACAAATACTACACTCAGCAGGCATACCTAACTAGGGTACTACAGGACACTTAACGCCAGGTTTAAATGCTGGTGAAGTACAGTTTGAGTCTGATTCTTTTCTCTAAGCAGAAGGAAGGAAGGCCTTCCCTTCCGTTATAGCCATCACTCAGCATTATGAAGGGTCTGTCTGAGTGGTGTGCCTTTGCCTCAGGTGTTCATTCGGATCAACTTAAATACCTATGCAAAACCTGCCAAGCTACTCAAGCAATCACATTAGGCTTACAGTGGGAGACCGACTACACATGTTCCCTGGCACATGGAGAGCAGAAAACGTGTCCATGGCATTTCAGCATCTGTGCTGGACAGACGTGCTCACTGCTTTGCTCTGGGTAGAAGCCAGCCCTATTTGCCCCTTTTATTCCAGCTCTGAAACCCAGGTCCAGTGTGAAGGGCCAGCAGAGGGAGATGGTGTGTTCGGCCAGCCCCACTGTGCTTGGCTGGAGAAGCACATCACTCATAATTTAGCACTCAGCAGCTGCAAGAGCAGAGGCCCTTGTCAACTGGCAGTCTTTGATTCTCCTCTCTACCAGGTAGTAGCTAGTTCATCCCCTGGACACTCAGTCGCATTTCAGAGCAGGACTGATGATCGCTGGGATGGCAGAGAGATACATCCTCCTTAACAAGACACTGCTATGAACTAGCCAGCACCATGAAGAATGTTGAAGAATTGAGCCATTAGCAACTGAGGATACAGGGAATGATTCACTGAAGGCATTGCAGAGCAATAGAGTAAAAATTTATATACAAACACATCAAAATAGTCAGAACTTGACTTAGAGCCCCCGCATGTAGGATGGCCTTCTAACACAAGACCCAATCTTAAATGCAAGGATTCTGGGGCTCAATTAGTCTTCTGATTTAAAAATAAATAAATAATCTAGCATTTCCTGTCTGATCCCAGGGTGAGTGCCTGGAACCAAAGGGGCATCAATCATCGGAAACATGAAATAATCAATGGATTGGAGTATGTGTGAAAGGCTCCTCAATCACCTCTATTCAAGGTAAAATTGCATTCATATCTTCCCTAGTTTTTCATTATCAGTCTCATCTAGATCATGTCTGTGATTTCAGCATTTCAATGGTATTATTGTGTCACTTTGTTTTCATTGGAAACAGCAGATTTTCTTCCAACAGATCCTCTTGGCTCCCATCTGGGTTTGTGTTTGCTGTCAGCCTAAGGGGTTAAAAGTCATTTTAAATAACAGCATGATAGTCACAATCCTTTTCACTTGCCTCAGGAACAGTTTGTTAATTTGCATTTAAAGTCACAGAATCTACTTGGGTTTAAGAACACATTTTATTACAATTAGATTTTTTTGAGGCTGTAAGAAAAGATAGAATTGTTATTTAATAGACATTGAGTTAATGGGGCATATTGCAGAAAAGTTTTTTTTTAAACTAGTGATAGGGTAATTGTGTGATTTAAAACAAATGATGCTATTGCAGTCACTGTGTTTTTAAAACTGTATGCATATTTTTTCAAGAAAGGAAGAACCTTAAAGCCTTTCATAGTCTCAATCTTTTAAAAACCCTAACAGATGCTTCAGTTAATAAATAGAGTCCCTCACTTGAAATATTTGAAAACCAACAATTGTAGTGAGTACGGAACATCAGTTAATCACATAGTAGGGAGACTCCTTTGTTCATTGTGTGAAAGTAGTTCTAGCAGACATACGTATATTCCCATACACAATATTTATCTTCTCAAAGCCAAACTAATTCAAACAGCCAATGCGACCTTTAAAAAGTGTTCTCTTTTCTGTCTCTTGGAGAACAATTTAAGAGGTTTCACTGTATTAGTGGGATTTTCCCTTTTTTCCTAGGCTTCAAAAGATTTTCCTTTCATCTTCCTGTTCTTTCTCTCCAGCTACAAAATGTGCTCATTAGGGGCCTGTCAGCCATAAAAGGGAGGAGACTCCTTCCATTTCAGCAGGTATGAATCTCGATAGCTGCTTTCATCTCTAGGGAGTTCACTTCTGCTCTATTTAATAAAACCCAACACTTCAGCTATCAGAGTCATTAGTAGGAAGCAGGATTGGAAGAAGGGAAGCCTTCATTTATTTTGGTGTCATACATAATTATACCATATTTCCCCAATGGGCTCTACACTTTTCTACCACCTTTTTTTTTTTTTTTAATTTCTCTCAGAATATTTTTGAAGGAAAGCTCCTCATGTGGAAAATGAAGAGCAGGCAGCACTAAAATAAAAAACAGTCCTTCAGAAATCAAAGTAGTTCTAGTACCAGGCAATTAGCACAAGTACGTCTGACTGTCATTGTCACTTTGTTTATTTTTTTCCCCTCAACTAATGTGAAGCATATTTGATGAGCCAAGCTTGTCCTTCTGCACAGTGCAAAGGGATTTAAGTTCAACAACTTTTAAGGGCTACAAATTTCTCTGGACTGTAAATGTGACCAGTAAAGGTTATAAAATGAATCTTCTGAAGCTATAATCAGAAATCCAGTTTTCATATTAGCACATGAAAACCAAGCTCAATTAATTAATTCTAATCAACCATCTCTTGTTTAAGCAACTTAAAAAAAAAGGAAAGAAAGGGTTGCAATTAATTGAAAATGCAAATATCCTAAAAATTATCTGCGTTAGGTTCATGGGAAAGTGTATTTCAATGGCTCTTCATCAAGGTGCCCAAGAGTTCAATGGGTGAGCTATGAGATAAGAGACCTGCTGATCCTAAATGACATCTATTCAGATGATTAAAAAAGTGAAATCATATGATCTAAGAATTTTTTAATCTGAAGAATCCTTCAAAATCCATAAAGTTGGCAAATTTTTAATCTGTAGTTCATAACCTCTTGAATATGTAAACATAATTTTTCATACGTATGTTCATACTTCATAAGAAGGTTTACTCAGCTTTCCTAAGAAATTTATGACCCTAGAAAATTATTATTAATCTCTTTAATTCCCCATCTTTGTAATAACTCACTATGTAACAAGGCTGTATTTTTTCTTAATGTTCTAGACTAATCCAATCATTTGATGATTAATTTGCATATAGTCAGCTAGGGTTGTGTGACATTTTCCACATAGTTGTTGGTTTAATGTATTTAATATACAGAGTCAGAAACTACAACACAAAGCAACATTTTCTCTAACTTGCCCTTGAGCTCTTAGGTCAATTGCTATAACCATATAGATTAACCTGACAATTTTCGTCCTTGAGAAATCAATGCTGATTTTTATGAAGTCTTTTACTCTATATGTAAAATATAATTAAAATTAATTTTTGCTCATTTTCAATGTATTTTTAAGGTGTGCACACCTATAATTTGTAGTTTTTATGGACTGAAACTGGAAATGTGACTTTCATTGAGGATTGAACTAGAACCCTGTAAAGAGTATGGAGGACATGTGCACCACATGGAAAAAACATTGATTAAAATTCAAATTGTACCTTTCAAGTGTCTCCAATATCTCAACGTGGTTTTATTTTTCTAACATAGAAGAGTCAAATCACTGGTATTAGGTATCTTAGCCTAGATTTAATATCCTGCAGTACCAAGAATCTTTTTTTGTTTGTTTGTTTTCTTTTTCTACTTCTGACGTTAGTGTTCTCCTCATCTCTCCACCGCCGCCCTCACCCCATTTATCCTCCCCTTCCTGCTCAGCCTCCCCAACCAGAAAAAGAAAATAAGACTTATGTCATGTGAAAATAGGCCGAACTATGTAGAAATCAACAAAAGCATAAAGAATTACAATCTAAATAATAGAGCAAAAGTCAAAGAGAAGAGAATGAAGTTATAAGAGCCTCTTTCTTTATATAAATGCATATCACTGATTTCATAATTGATGGTATTGCCTGTGTTGCTTTCTTTTTCAGGACCATTTTCATTATTCTAGTTGGTAAAATTCAGAGACACACTACATGAAGAAACCTGAGCCTGGTGTCACACGATCTAGGTCTCAGCCTGGAGCCACCATTTACTTAAACTGTGTCTAGTCACTTAATCTTGTGGTGCTTCAATTTATTGAGTTACAAAATGGGGATAATTATAATAATTGCTTCATAGACTTATTGTGAGGTTTTAATAAGGCTATGAATGTAAAGCAAAATGTCTGAGACACCTTAAGTTTGCCGTACACATTATAATTATTAGTACTGTTATTTTCATTATTATTACGCTGTAGTGTATTGCATTAGGAAATACTCTACAGTGCTCCTCTAGTTGGCATTACAACTTCAGATCTTTTTCACCTTAACATCCTTCTACACCAATGGTTCTCGAACTTTTGCCTGCATCAAAATCAACGAGACAGCTTGTTAAAAAACACAGATTTCTGGGCTTCATTCCCAGAGTTTCTGATTCAAACGTCTGAGAGAGGCTCAAGACTAAGCATATCTAACAGGTTTTCAAGAGCTAATGATGCTGCCAATAAAGGATTATACTTTGAGTACCAATGTTCTGTAATCAAGGTTGGCAAACTTTTTCTATAGAGCATCAGGTGGTAAATATTTCAATATGTAGACAAATATGTAGATAAATGAGCATGCCTCTTCTGGTTAAAGTTTGTTTATGGACTCTGATATTTGAAACTCATGTAATTTCTATGTCATAAAATATGATATATATGTATATATTAATCACTTAAAGATATGAAAGTTTTTCTTAGTTTGTGGGTCATATAGAAATAGGTTTGGGGCCATTTTGGCTTATGAGTCATAGTGTATCATTCTCTGTGCGATGGAGACCCAAGTGCTCTTTACCTGCCCAGTCTGAGATATGGTCATCTACCTTCCTCCCTGACTAAGCGTGAGCCTAGTAGTTTGCTCACTACCAACTGGAGTCTCACTAGCAAATTGGCTGAATAACTGGTGAGCCAGCCCGTTTACTACTATCATTCTTAAAATGTGCTGGTCCTATTGTTCTAGCTCATTAGCTGCAATGTCATCCTCTCTTAGAGAAAATACTTTGGAATACACAGAGGAATCTGTTGTCTCACTAGCATTGTGTCGTCTTCTTCTTGTGGAAATTCTACAGTTCTGGCAAATTTCCTCTGGAAACCTTAATTTCCTTTAGTTTCAGTAGCCCTGTTATTTGGGTAGTTTTGGCCAATCGGAGCTTCTGATTTCTCCTGGTTATCATAATCATTGATTGAGGAACAAGAGCAAGATCTCATTTAGGCCAATGAAGGGATTTTGCTGGAGAATTATGAAAAAAAAGTTTTCCCTGCTCTTCATCAGAAATTCAGGAAGCGACTCTTTCTTTTGCTGTGGATTGTATGTTGAGTGGGAAAATTCTGAAATTGCCGTAGCCATTAATGTTATGATGAAAGAAATAATGGTGAGGCAAAAGAAAAAAATATAGAAGACAGAGATGGGAAAAGTACATATAAACAACCAGAGTCCTATTCACAGTTCTAGATCACAGTTTTGGACCAAGCCACACCTGAATCTATTGGATTACTCAAGACTATTTAGTTATTTGAGTCACTATAGTCCCTTTTTAACTGTAAAAAGATTGAGGGTAATATTTCTTCTTTTTAATTTTTATTTTTCAATTACAGTTTATACTCAATATTATTTTGTATTAGCTTCAGATGTACAACATAGTGTTAGAAAAATCATGTACTTAATAAAGTGGCTCCTTTGAAATTTTAAGTACCTACTTGAACTATATATAGTTATTATAATATATCAACTATATTCCCTATGCTGTGATTTACATTTCTGTGACTATTCTATAACTACCAATTTGTATTTCTTAATCCCTTCCCCTTTTTCGGCCAGCCCCGCGATGCCCCTCTCCTCTGCCAATTGTCAGTCTGTTCTCCGTATCTATGAGTCTGTTTCTATTTTGTTTGTTTATTTTGTTCTTTAGATGCCACGTGTAAGTGCAAAAATATGGTATATTTTTCCTCTTGCCTGAACCTGAAATCATCCTAACAAATGGAGTAAGTGTAACCTAGAATAAGCTCAATGGAAAAGAAAGCTAGAGAAGGATCAGGAAGCTTATAGTCTTTTTCAGATTGACCAATTATTAACTACAGCTCGGAAATACTCTAAGCCCTCAGGTCAAACGAGAGGAATGGATTATATTAGTGGTTTCCAAACATTTTCTTAGAGTGAAGCCCTTTATTCGAATGCAGTCTCAGGAAGAATCCAAAATATTGCTACCTAAATGGGAGCCTAAAGTGCTGAGCATTTTCTCCCTTCTGGCGTTTGAGAAACTTTAAGGATCAGGATCACAATTTGAAGACAACTAGGGGTAGTGATCTGGAGTCTGACTGGAGAAGAGAGGTTTGGTATTCTGCAGACCTGGGTTTCCACCCAGATTCTGCCACATTCACTTTATGTGATCATGGATGAGTTATCAAACTTCTGTAAGCATTATTTTTCTCATTTGTAAGTTAAAAAACAACAGCACCTATCTCATTGGTGGTTTCCATGATCAGGAACTAGTGCATAAGAAGTCACTAGCTCTGTGAGTGCTCAAATGCTAACTGTGATTAAGTTTCTTTATCAAATTCTTTGACTTAAGTAGCCATCAAAAAACTTCATATTTTTTCCTCCCCTCCTTGTTTCCTTACAGAATGTACTTCAATTAGTTGTTATATCCAAGAGTGAGGGATAAAAGCACAAGTAATTAAGCCATTGCTATGATCTGAATGATCACAAATTTAATAAAATGGTTTCTGCCAGTCTGTAACATCAAAAGGCTATTTGGAGGAGTAGATGGTCTGTCAAGGCAAGCTGGCAGGAATTATAAGCATCTTTTGATTTCCTTTCATATGTTGTTTCTCATGGAAAGACGACCTATGACTTATCTAGAAACATCTGGATACTTTGAGGGATCTCACAAGAAATCTTTATTAAAGGACTTGAATATATATAAAGAGCTTGAGAAATAAGAAGTATAATTATGGCTATTCATAAGTAGAGTAGATGCCACGTAAGCCATGTCTGGTGGAGTTTTCCACCCCTGAGGTGTTGCCTGGCTCATCAAGTTGTCCCAGTCCTAGTTAGAAGTTGGGGAAGATTCAGCCAGCCACCTGCCCTGGAGAGTGTTATTAGGAGGAGCCCTTGACAATAACCCCTCTCTGATTCCCTAGTAGATATAAAATACTATTATTTTATTTTATAGTGAGAGTCTCTGGATAACTTGCATGTACTTGAACCCTGGTCTGTCCCCCAAAAAGAGTCAGCCAGGTATAGTATTTTAATTTCAAACAAAAGAACTAAAATTCAGCTAATTGAAGCAGGAAAAAAATATTAAAAGAAAGAAGAAAAGAAGAGCAAGTTTTTCGCGAGTTCTCGTGGTTTTGTCATCAGAATGCTGCCATTAATGCATCTTTACTTCATTTACTTCAAGCTTCACTGTCTCTCCAACCCAGATTCAGATACCTGCGGGGAAATCTGATTGTCTGCATCTGCCAAGTGTCACCACACCTGGAAAAATCAGCCCCATGTGGGGTTTTTCCTTGTGAAGTGCAAAAATAAGCTGTGTTGGCATTCCAAAAGAGTCTCGATCAGGAAACTTGTGCCAGACACATTGCTCAGACACACGAGATCTCCATGAAAGTGCCAGAGTTGAAGGCAAAGATCTAACTTCCACAGAAGCAAGAAGCCTATTTCAATCAGCCGGAGTTTTTTTTCCTCCCCACTAAGGAAAGTAAGTATTGAACATACATTTATATTTTGATGCCAGGCCACACCATAAATTCCTCAAAAGTGCTCAGTCATTATGCTTTCCCTGCCCCTTCGATGGAGTCTGGTAGGTACTAAAGAAGTGGCATGCCTGGGAAGTGGAAATTAAATCCTGGAGTTTTTCACTCAATAAACTATGCTTATCAATAATCCTAAAACAAATAAAGTAAGCCTCATTGACACATCTATTCCTTATCCAGTTGTTAATACTTAGGCATCCTTTTGATATGCTGAAAACTCTTAGTAAATAAGATAGAATAAATCATTAGGTAAGAAAGAAGATTGCATTCATTAGCCAAAGATCCCGTATAATATACCTCTTCAACATGCTATCCATTAACCTGGTTTCAGTAATTAACAGGGTTATAGAACAGCATTTTTAAATGTCTAAAGCCATACATAACTACTACTAAATCATTTATGTAGAGATTTTCTTGCTAAGACTTGCCAAATGCTTCATTTCTTTTCAAAAGCCTCAGAGTATACATAATTGAATGGTGTAATACATTCCAAATTCTCTAGTATTTTATATGTGAAATGGATGGAGACATATTTGTTATTAATGTCATAAACTAGAAATTCAGGAAAACTTATAAAGTGGATATCTTTATGCCATATAATACCAGATAGATACATTTCATTTCACTTAAGATAGAGGAGAATTAAGTTTTTTCACCCAGAAAATAAACTCATTTAGATGGCACTAATTTTACATTCAACGCAAGACATTTATTTCTAAAACTTGGACCACTCAGTCTGTTGTGTATTTAAAACATTCATTGACTAGTATATACATTTTAAGTTTATTATCTTTTGCCTTTACAGAAAACCCTTGGCAGACCATTCTTTAGCATATACGTTGGAGATAACTAAGTCTGTTTCTTGTCAGTTCTAAATTTAAATGATTTACTTTTCTTGATGGTTGAAGTGCTTGAAGTCAGGGCATTAGGGGGTAAATTCAGTCCATTTGTGCCTCTTCAAAGAATTAAGAATTTACATGATGGATGAAAGTTTACTAAATACTGTTCACATTCTGGATTTCCAAAGACAAATAAGGAGTGACCACCCTTAAATACTTTAAATTCATATGAAACATCTAGCTTGAGAAATCAAGTATGGGAGAAAGTAGGAAAAAGGAAAGATAGAGCAACAGATTTGGGGATAAAGTGATAAAGACATTTCATATTCTCATGGGAATGAAACAAAGAGGAAATATCAACAAAGCAAGTTGCAACAAGGGACTGATGGTCTGGAAAAAAAAATCCAGCATGAAAAAGAAGTAGAGTGTAAAATTCAAATGAACACACTTGCCATTTATTGTCATGTATGTTTACCATAAAAACACAGACTTAAAAAATAACAGGAAAGAAAAATCAGTTATTTGTATTGCCTAGAGAAAGCCATTGTTAGCATGTTGGTATGTATTTTTTATGTATTTTTATATTTCTTTTTCTATAAATGTGTGTGTGTGCACATGTGCTTGTACATATGCAGGATTTTTTAAACTAAGAGATCACATTGCGTAAAGTGTTTTGTAACCTGATTTCATCACTTATAATAGACTGTGTGCATCCTTCCATGCTGATACTTCAATACACATTTAATGGTTGCATAAATATCCCGTTTTGTAGAATAAAGAAATAAATGAATTCTGTTAAAATTTTCTATAAATTGATCCCACACATCTTCCATTATTAAAATGGAGCTATAGCCCCACTGTGCCCTGAATGAGGAAAGAACCTGGCAGCAAAGGGACAGTAAATAGACCACTGTGTTGCTCAGTTTGAATGTTCTACAGCACGCCCCGGCCTTGGCTCCCTCTTCAAGTTTCTGTGTCTGCCGCTGGTCCCTCTCATGTCTCAGTGGCCTTATTTACTTTGCCCAACCATGGGAGTAGCTCTGTTTTGCCCAGTGTCCTGCAATGTTTAATAGAACTGGGTTCAAATCTGCTGCTTCACAGCTGGTTCCCTCACCTCAGGCAGGCAGGTACTTCACTGAAAATCCCTCTTGGTGAGGGAAGGAATGATTTCAAATGCATCGTGCCCTACCCTGTTAAAGGTTGGCAAGTCAGGAATGTTCAGCTTTTTAAAGGTATAGTGTCAGTTTGCAGGTAGAGGTAGACTAGGGAAGTATTTCTAAGTGCTCTTGAAATAATCAGAAGTAAGCAGCCACGTCTTTTGCCTACATGTGCCTCTTTCCCCGAACACAACCCTGTTCTTGTCAACCTAAGTACAAACTCAGGATATCCATGTAACTTAAGTATGTGTGTGATGTAAATTAACCTTAGTGGACACCGATGTGATTTGTCATGCTGTTCTTTTAAATGTATCATTTCTGAAGTGGAAAAATGTAATTTCCAATGACAGGCTATAGTTAAATATATTGTATTCTATAGTGGAACACTTTCCAGTTATTTAAAAATGTTATAATAGCAAAAAATCTATAATTTATGTAAAGATATTCATGAAATATTGTTAAAGGGGGAGGATAAAAATAGCATGCACTACTTTATCCCATTTTGTAAAAATAAATTAGTGTTTTTCTTTTGTATGTATGGCTATCTTTACATGAACAGTTAATGATGGTTATTTGGACTGAAAGGGTGCACATCACCATCCCTCAAACACAAGGCTTGTTACTCAGAAGTCAATAGTCTCTTGGAAAGGAAAAATAAATAATGGAAAATAGAGGCATCTCCTGCTTGTGACTTGTACTGTACTGGGTGAGCAGGGGTAAGCACAGTTACAATAGCATATTGCCTAGGATCATGTTGAATAAAAACATATGGAAGGCAGAGATTTGGGGGAAATAATAAACAATTAAACACCCAGAAGTATTTTTTTCTATATATTTTTTTCTTCTCTTTTTTCAAGTTAATGTGGGTATTTCCCTTTGCATGGTGTTAGCCAATGGGTGAGCTGATTCTTGCTGATGTTCGTAGACGGGCGGGGGGTGGGGATCTCAAGATTAGGTAAAGAAAGGAGTAACAAGCACATGCTCCCTGAATGTTTCCTGCTGAAGGAACCACTGTTGTAGTCACAGAATGTCTCCCATAACTCTTCAAAGGCTGTAAGGAGCTCTCACATAAGTTCTGGCAAGGTGAATTCCTGGGAATAAGGTAGACTTTCCAACCACACTGGGATTTCCAAGGAACTGTCTGGAAAAAACAAGTGAATCTTCACTTTCTGAGAGCACTTTGGCCAACCCAGATCTGAGGCAGATGAGACTTGCCCCAAAGTTCTGTATCTATGATGCAGATTGCAGCTCCCTGTCACCACTCTGGGTGTGTAAGGAGAGCTGAGTTACCTTTCTTAGGCTTTCTGGTCCTCACTTCTATTTTCTCATGGAGCTGTTGGCATTTGTGCCATAGCTGCAACTATGTGTATACTTTGTGGAAGGAAGAAGTGACAAGAGGAAACATAAGAAGGAAGGAGGGAAGGAAGGAAGGAAGGAAGGAAGGAAGGAAGGAAGGAAGGAAGGAAGGAAGGAAGGAAGGAAGGAAAGAAGTGAGAATAGGAAATGTAACATGGACTACACCTAAATTATGTGGACAGAAATACTAAATAGGATGTACTCAGTAATATTTGTTTCCTTTAAGAGAAAATTAAATATAACAATGGAGTTATTTCAGTTTAAAATCTCAACAAGTTTATTTTTTGAGAGCCAGTTTCTCTAGATTTTCATGACTCATTAAAATATGACAAATTTGGATGGAGCAGAAAAAGTCCCCGTGGAATAGATTAGAATGTTAATATGCTTAAATAGAAAACTTTTGTAGAATTTATAATACATGACTCAAAGACTATAAAGTTTGCTGATCATACTAGCATCAGCTCACCAATACCTTCCAATGACCATTTTTTTTTTTTTTCCTAATTTTTTGGTAACTCCATTGGGTGTGATATTCAGAGTGTTCAAGATCATCTATCATTTAGTTGGACTTCACAGCCCCTCTACTTCCTGGCTGAGTTATTTATGTAACATTATTCCACATGGGAAAGCCCAGCTGTTAAAGTTTTAGGATCAGGAATAAGAACACATTTTTATTAGATCTTTCATCTTGTCTACAGTGTGTTTTTCTTGGTTTAAATAATGATAACAGCATGCTGGCTCCTCCACCATAACTCACTCCCTGTGTCTTTGGAGGAGAGAATGCCCTTGTTGTATTCCTGGGGTTCCAGAATGGGGCTTATATCAAACTAAGTATGAAATCAGCGTGTGGGATTGTGTAATCCCACGGGTGAGTTTGAACTCATACAACTGGGGTAGGCACTGCAAAAATAAAAATGGTAAAATGAAGTTGCAGATTGGTGGGAGCAAGAGAGGCATATGAGAGAGGAGATTGAGTGCAGGGGATTAGAAAATTTTGATCACAGTAGGAAAGTTGTACCATTTACAAAAATAGGGAAACATAGAAGAGGCGTGTTTAGAACAGAAGATGAATTTTGTTTGGAATAGATTAAATTTGAGGTGCTGGGAGGAAATCCAGGTGGAAGGGTCTTGGAGGTCATGATGACCTTCTAACATGTCAACTTGGTCATGTCTACATTTCCTAGAATTTCTTTCCCTATAAGATCTGGTTAGAGTGGGCTACAGGAGAATCTTGTGTGAAATTTGGAGGGCGGAAGTGAAGCAACAGCCATTTTGTCAGCTCACACCTGTTGTCACAGATGTGCTGCATTTTTAGCCCTGAGGCAACTGCTGGGCCTACAGCTACTCTTTTTTCTCCTTCAGCGTCTCAGACTCCTGGGCCAGATGTATACGTTTACCTCCAAGGTGAGAGCTCTGGTCTTTTTCTTCAGGATATCCGGAGCACCAAAATGAGAGCATTAAGATTTGATACAGGGTTTTAATACATCCTGAAGCTTCTAGTCTTCCCTTCCCTGTGGGTCTCAGGTCTAATACTCAACACAAAGATAGAAAACAGCCTTAGAGAAATTATTAAACCTGCTTCAGTTGTGCCTGTGAATCTTTTGCATGAGTCTGCTGGCCTTTTCTTTGGCTGAAAGCACTGCATGATTTGGCTGGTTTTTCTATCCACTTTACACCATTCTTTGTCTCACTTAGAATATTCTTTATGCTAGTCTCCTATAAATTTCGTGACCATTTCAAGTCCCAAGCTCTTTGAATATGCTGTTCTTTCTACCTCTAAGTTCATGCTTTTGGTCTGTAGGTCAGCTTATCCATCTCCAACTGGCCTTGTCTGACCGCTCAATTTAAATAATACTGTTATTTTCAGAGGTCGGGTATGCTTATCTAGCTAACTTTTTGGTTAGTAGGACTTCATTAGAATACAGGTTCTACGACAGCAGCTGTTACCAGTCTTGCTTCTCCTTGTACACCCTGACTCAAGCACTGTCTGACACACAGTTCTCACATTTTTCTAGGAATAGAAATGGATATGAAAAACTACCTTGTGAAGCAGAAATGCCAAGGAACTAATTTCACATTTCTGAGCACAAAAATTATCCTGACTTCTACCACCATTTCTGTTCTTCATGGTAGCTCAAACTAATTAATAATTCAGGAACCATCTCAATAGTTTCCTATGTCCAATTTCTAAGTGTTAGCAGATTCTACTACATGTCTTTGAAAAGATGCTTGATAATACTTAATAAAAACTCAACTAATATTGGAGTTGCCAGAGTACAGATGCTATTTTACGTGATGGGCTTTGATTTAGAGCTAAGAACAGTAACTCATTAACAGAAATCTGAATGAGGCTTAGTTTATTCATAGAACTAAATTTTCAAAACACTCATCCAACTGTATTACCTGATATTTTGTGTTTTACAGCTATTTTCTTATTGTAAATTTCTTAAACATGTAAGCCCAAGTACTCTCATTTTCCAAGAATTAAGAGAGATTCCAGTTGTGAATACAAAACATTAGGTAAAAAGCAGCAAAGAATATTTATTTTTATTAAATGAAACCAAAAAGAAAGTATTATCTTCTTTTCCAGGAGCCCTAATAAAGTAATACTGAGAGTATTCTAACTTCCTAACTTTTAATTTCCAAGGTCAAATCTTATGGTGTTACTTGGAGCCTACAGATAATGTCTTTAATGCTTCAGTACTGCGTATGTGCCTTTTTTGATGCTAGCCTTCTTGAAATCCTTCAAGCTGTAAACATTTTAATTTAGTTTAGTACCTCTGTACATTTTTTTCCAACCTTTAGCTTAGACATAGTACTTGATCATAAATGTTAAAGTGGCTCATAAATTATACATTTTTTGAAAATTTGGGCACAAATCCTCAATCACTACACATTTGCTCATAGGCCACTTCCTTTGCTAAAGCAAACTTGATCACTAGTGGTGTCTGGGTATTTTGCAGTTCCTGAGTGTTCTCATACTGCACAAAGTGTGTTTAGTGACTACCCTTATTTCCAATTTCTATCCCCTCACCCCCAGACAAACTTGTTATGGTTAAGGATAGTGATGCAAATCTTCTGAATTGAAAGCAGATTGATTTTACTTTTCTATGTCAAATTTGATGGTCTCAAGCAAAGCCATTTTGAATTCTTTTGAGTAGTTAGCAATCAGAAATTCAGTGACTTTCTATATAAAGCCTCATATCAACTGGTAATAAAATGAAACAGCGAAGGATTTATAATACACATCAAAGGAAACAACTGAGCGTTTTTCTATTCATATCTTAAATTATTTTGAGTTCAAAACTCAACTACAAACAAAAGTGAGTTTACAATTATGAGAAAGTTTTTTTTTTAATCCTCACCCCAGGACATTTTTTTCCATTGTTTTGAGAAAGGGCGGGGGGGGGGGGGGGAGTAGAGAGAGAGAGAGATCAATTGGCTTTTTTGTATGCACCATGACTGGGGATCGAACCTGCATCCTGGAAATGTGCCCTGACCAAAATCAAACCTGTGACCATTCAGTCTGCGGGACAATGCTCCAACCACCTGGGCCACATGGCCAGGGCGAGAAAGTTTATTCTTGTATTATTTATTACTGTATTATTTCCCATGGAAACAACTGTAAATCCTTTTGTCCACCCTTGTATAGTTCTTGCAATTCATTTGGTTATGTAGAATTTGTTTAGTAACAGGTCTAACAAAGGTTTGCCTGTTAATTTAGCACGTGGAAGATACCCAAAGCAAGGCATATAGTACACACAAGTCTTTCCATATTTCTAAGTGGTATTATTGGCTGAATGTACTGACTCTGATGGACACTGCTCAGAGATTTTGTATAGAAAGTTAGTTCGCTACTTACTAGTGTTTTGGCATCTAAAGGCCTTCAGTTGAGGACAAGGTTAAAAATAATAGAGAATAAGTCACTTAAGACTCTTACAGGTTCACTCCAAGAAAAAGCAATAGACTGAACAGTTCTAAGTTGCAGAACCACCACCAAAAATATGCAAATGCCCTAAAACTAATCTTGACTGACCATTAATTGACAGTAAAATAGAAACATTTCTCTTCCCATCTGCATCAGAAGACGACAATTTCAATTTTTTTTTTATAAAAACTGCTTTCATTCACCTGACAATGAAAACTAAGAGGCTCTTGAGAGTTCGTTTTGACTTTTATTGTACACCACAGGCATGTGGATTAACCAGGATTCTCTGTATTCTTAAAATGACAGGAAATATATATCCCCCCTGCCCCCCACACCTTTTTCTGATTGTGGAGTGGCATTTCAGATAATTTAGGTCAAAGTAAAAGAAACCATGGAAGGTGGTATATAAACGACGTAATTATCAAACTATTTTTGGAAGCTAGTGTGACTTTCTAATTGAGAACAGGCTATGCAGTATTCACAACGCTGTAACAGTTCTCACTTAACGTCAATAGGTTCTGTGACTTTCAATGAAACAATGTACAATAAAACCTATTTCAGGATAGGCTAATTGATATGAGTTAAGCTCCTAAGGTATCTCAATATTTTAATACAACATTGAGTATTTTTACTTAGCTACTTATATTCTGAACATCTACTGGATACCAAAGAGTGGTTCCTAAGAATCTTCCATTCTTGTTTTTAGCTTCCTATGGTGCAGTAACTTTTCAAAGGCTTTGAGAAGAGCATCAAGTCCTTGCTTATTGGAAATCTTTCCTGTACACCCAGGAAATGTAGACAATACAACCATGTTTGTTCCTTGTGCTATTGGTGCTTCAACAATCATGGCTGCTTTTGCAATTGATAGAATATGAGTGACTAATAAGAGTTCCTAAAATTACTTTACTGGTTACTTTAGCTCTCTTAGCAGGTGAATCTCTGGAGAGCATACTATTGTATTCCTGGGCCAAATTAGGGTTAGCATAGATACACTCAACTTTGTTACCACATACACTGAGGAAGGATTATTTTTTCTTGAGGACACTTTTTTTGTGTGTTTTTTGGTCAGGCAGAAGGGAACACACATGCAACTTAAATTTTGAGGTAGGTAATAGATAGTAAGATACAGATGCTCTAGGTTGTAACCTCTGCTCATGTTTCTAGGCTCGTCTTACTAATTCCTAAGTGGCATAAGCTGGGTACTTACAGTCTATAATGTATCACTGGTGTTTTTCACATTGCTCTTAAATTCAGCTTCAGCATTGCTTCTTTGGAGACTTCATATCCCTGAGTTGTCACCCCTTTCATTTTCTTCAAAAATCCTGGCATTATCTCAATAGTAAACACTATCACATAGCACTTTGTATAAATAACGTCCTCTCTCAACAACTACTTTATAACTAATAGAGGGGAGAAATTTTGTACTTATCTTCAGTGGTATCAATATGCACTCTATAAATCCCTCTTGAAAGAATATTGAAATATGTTCTACTTACAAGTCCTAGGTCTTTTCACAAAACTAGGTAAAGATGTGTTCATTTTTGACTTTGTAAACTTGAAGTTACTTCAAACTTCTATTTTGTCCTATGATAAAACTAGACTGTTCTGCATATTACTAAGATGGAAGTGTCTATTATAAATGACATATTACTATTATCCCTAGCATGAAAGGACTACTTTGAAGTTGAACATGTAAGAACATTCAGGATAGTACCTGGGACAGCAGCACAGGCATTAAGAAGACATTTGACTTCATTCTAAACTCTTTCAAGCCACAGAGGGAATTCAACACATTATGTGCCCTTTTGACCGACCAATTTTTCAGACTGCGTAGGAGGAAATGTTCCTGCCATTGGCACAGATGAGGCCAACTGAGGACTGCGTATCGGCACAGAAAAAAATTCCAGGAGAGATGGAATCAAAGGATTCTAGAGCCAGGAAGGTTAGGCAGAGTATTTAAGCATAGGGATCTGTGGACTTCAGTGCCCGTTATCCCATTCAGCTCAAGACTCTGACACAGCCCATTCCGCTGATGCTTAAACTGATCCTTAATCCTCTTCTGCATTCTACCACCGCACCAAGACCACAAAGGAAATATCTGAATATTCCGTGGCCTTAAAGCTATCTACACTGCCCTTTGGGTTCTAGGACAGGATTCAGTGGTAGCTCCTTGAAAACAATAAAGAAAATGCTAATTCCTTTTAGTCATAGAATCCTATCTTTCTCCAACCTCCCAAAGAACCTGTGTTTCAAATGGTCAGAAAGGCTGAGGTCAGAAATAAGCTGCCTCCCACTCTGTCCAGAATCTATAGAATACAAACGTTTATATATTACCACAAATTTTCCGAAGAAATTATTTCATCTTCCATCTTCCACCTACAACCTCCAAAATGCCATATTGTCTTAGAATTATTTAGAATATTCATTTTAAAAAAAATATCAGGTTCATGTAGCATATAAAAAGTTGTCATAGCTTTTGGAAAGTCTAGTTGGCAACAGAGCTAGACAACAGATGGCCACTAAGAAACCAGACCCAGAAAGGTGCCTTACCTGCTGGACATATATGCTGATGAGAGAGTATTATTTGGGGGATATCACGTATATGCTGATAAGAGAGTATTATTTGGGGGTTGTCCCTTGACCTAACATGAAGGCCAAGGGACAGTTCAGAGTAGGAAATATTATCATAGCCTGATTCCCTGTGTAAAGCAAAATATACCACTTTTAATCAGCTTTAGATAAGCCAAAAATGTAATTATATGGACAGCTTGTAAGAGCTTTTATCTTTTGAAACAAAACAAAAAACAAAAACACAAAACTGAGGCAATGCATACCAAGCTTTCTTAAGTGTTTCCTATAATTTCTTCCAAGTAGTTTAGTTTTTAAAAATAGGTGGCTTTTAGTTCTATACCTTACTTCTGCAGGAAGAGCTACCTGCAGACTTTTTAAAATAATTCTCTTTTCTTTAGTTGGTCCCCCCACCTCCCGCTTTTTTATCTTATAGGGAATTAACAGCTGAGAACAACATCTAATTAATACTATATACAGGGTCTGGCACAAATAACTCCCCAGTTTTTAATTACAAAATCATAAGCATGTAATTCTGTAACATAACAATATCACATTCAAGCACACCATATAACATTTTAGGTGAAATGTTCAAATTAAAACTATAAATTATTACACTCAAATTATTACCCTACCAACTATACTCAAGCAGGTGTTACTTCTTTCGGACCCAGTAAAAGAGCATTTTTTAGCTGATATTTAAGTTCTTCTTCACTTTGAAATTTTCACTTAATTTCAGTTGAATCTTAAAAAATGGGAACCATAGACTTATAATAACTGCTCTACAGTGAAATGTGTGTCACATTCCCAACGTTCCTCTTGCCTTGATGAAAATCACTGAAGGTCCTTCTTTATTATCAAAGCTCAAAGACACTTATGCTATAATACATAGATCAATAGATTTAAAAACTATCAATCATCACTTACTAAGTTACATAGGAGATTCCAGTTCAAGTTGACAGACAAAACATAAACTAGATTCAAAGTGCTGTATTAAAAAACAACAAAAATACAGTTTGCATTTTAAGATAATTAAAATATGAAAAAACACATAGGATTATTATTTTGTAATCGTTCTGTTTTGCTCTTTTCATTTTAAGAATGTAGTTTTATTTAGAGAATGATAGATAGCTGGTCAAATTTATGCTTAAGACATTTTTCCATACTTAACCAGAGAGGTTGCGGAGGCTACTATACCAGTCGGCTATTTTAAACCCTTTTATGTTAGATAGGAACACTTCCCCAATACCATTCAAGTAATATCTCATTTATCTTCCTCCTTAGCATTGCACAGGCTTGTTTTAAACAGTTTGAAAACTTGTAATAAACTACAGAGTATGTCTTGTAGAGGTACTCTGGTTAATGCTCAAAATGGTGTGGCCAGAGGTAAAGCAAGTACAATTAAATATGAATGTAATTTTTATCAACAAAAATTGAAACTTTCTTCCCAATAGAAAAAACTAGTCCAATATATGATCTCATTCTGTAAAGATGTATCACTTCCAAATCACAGTGAAAGGAATTTGAATAATTCACCAGTTTTTTCTACCATGTGCTTCAGAGATACCTCACCAAAAAGTTGGTATTGGACACAACAAAATGACAATTGCAGAATGTAAATATTGTAGTGACAGTACTGAGATTGATTGTTACAAACTCTTTGAGAACTAAATGGTTACACCCTAATTTTATAGAACATTGGTCCAATAACAAAACAGCAAACAGCAGCTGGAAATTTATCTCATTCAATGTTGAGAGATAAAGTTAACCATTCTTTCCATTATTTTCTGCAGATAAGTCCCCTTTTTATATTGAAATCTGTTGGGAATTAAATTTAGGTATTTGTCCGAGCTACTGCATGAAGAGGATGCTGAAGGCCATCACTATACAGCATACTGCAACGTAGGGACTCTTCCGTTCACCTATGGAAAACAAGGGAGATACTCAAGTTGGTTAAATGAGTAGCTAACATAGATATGATTTGATAATTATTTACTACAAGAGAAGGGTACATTAGAAAGATAAAGTTGTTGTTTATGAGGCCCATATATTTGGGAGGTGGGCAAAAGAATCAGATGCAACATGAAAGCAAATACAACACAGGATACACTAAATTATATCAATTTATTACTAAGCCCACCTCCTTTTCAGTTGTTTAGAAAATCCTCAGTGCGCCATTCCTGTGCTGCCGTATACACCCAGATATTAAAAAATACAGTACAGAACGGAGGATACAGATCCAAGAGAAAGGATCTCAAACTCAATCAAGGACAAACAACTCTTGTTTAATATTTCCCATAAAAAGGGAAATGTCCATCCATAAAAAAATTCGGCATACAAGTTTTAAGCATGTTTCTTTTCCTCATCAGTAGCAATTCCTGATACTTTCAAAGGGAAAAACAAATATAAACAGAAAAATAAACAGATGGTGATCAATAAAACTATACCGTAAGAAAGGCATAAAATGCTTAACAAAAACATATTAGGGAAAAAAATTCTAAGATGGAATTTATGTCAAATTTTTATTTTATAGTCTGATTATTCCAGGTCAGAAATGTAGAACTTAGAAAACCACTTCAGTATGAGTCTATTTTCACATGTGTTTAAGGAGTGATTATACGTGGGAGACTTTCCTTTGCATGACATAGACCTGGAGTTGGCTTGTGACATGCTCATGCAGAGAGATCTTGTGATTGTATGTTAACTCAAAATCATCTTATTTGCAAGGCTGTACAATCCACAAAGCACATTTATGTTCTGCTTTGAGGACACATAAGGGTAAAGCGTGACATCCTACTTCTAGAAATAATTGTGGGTATGTTGTGGTACCTCTAGTAGATACTGTTTATATACCCCTCACTTGTGTTTTTCTACGATGTTTAAAACCAGCTCTTTTCCAGTATCTAAGCTCCTTATTTCACTTAGCAAGGTTAGTTAACTACCGCTGAAAAACATCAAATTTGACCACGCTTACCAACTAATATCCTCAACTGAGCTCACTCGGCCATATTATTACTGAGCACATATCTTTGCGTGTTTAATGACAATACTCATTAAAGATATCTCACATGTACAAACAAAACATTTGGTGTTTTTTCTGAAAGTGTTTTTTTATCCATAAACATTTAATAGGCTGCTTCCAGCAAAAAAGGAAAAATCTAGAAAGTGAGAGATTAGTATTTCCACAATACCACTATCTCAACTAGAAAATAAAATATTTAAAACGAAAAATCTCCTTGGGTTATCATTTTTAAGCAATGCTAATTCTCTTGGTAAAAATAAAACACGCAAGTTATTTAACAAAATGTAAAAAAAATTTATTCTGACATAAATTTCAGGTAGATTTCATAGGTAAGCCTGTCACTCTTATTGAGGATAGAAACTCTCATTGTCCAATAGTCTTATTAAACACCTTGAAAGAGAAATTAATGTTGTCCTAAATTTTCCATCTGCTGGAAATTAATTTTTGTGGAAGTTCTCTTCCTCATTTTCCAACTTAGAATGTTATAATTTACATATGGGTTTCATTTTCCTGTTTTTAATTTTCTTAAAAGAGACTGCCATGTGGTAGAGTTAAACATCTTTAGTTGAACTTGGGTAAGAATGTTACTTCTTGTCTGGTCTTGGTCCTGTATAAGTGAATGTGAAACAGTTGCTGTAATGTGATGTGTAACATAAGATGATCTGGCCGGGCCTTTTCCCATTAAAACTGCATCCTTTCTTTGTGGATATATTTTGTGTCAAGATAAGAGGAGCATGTGTTTGAGAAAGCAGCATATCAGCATCAACATTTTCTAAGTCACTTTGCCAAAATGAAAAGCTAATGTTTTTATATAATTGGCAAGAATGAACACTTTAACTGGACTATTTAACGTATGATATTCATAGAGTCGAGAGAAAAATAAAAATAAATAAGCAAGCAAAAAAGAAAAGGTGGTATATAATTAGACACAAAAATAGGTAAGATTATAGGAAAGCATTAAGAAAGCTACAAGCTAGGTGTCTTAAATATTTAGCGATACTTTTAAAATTATGAACAAAAGAGTCACCTGGGTTGGCTAATGAATGAAGCTGTATTTCTCTTATTTTAATATAAAATGGATTTAAAATACCTTAATATTTTATTTCTGAATTAGCAACTTAATGATAACACTGAGATGAAAGCTCTGCTTTCTATCTCCACACTTTTTGTATTTTTACCAATGAGTATTTAGAATTACTCTAATACAGTGATATTCTTTCTGTTCCTTCAAATTGCCTTGCTCTTCCACTATGTTTTTTCTCTTTGAGGTTTACTTGAGATATACTTACTACATTGTTCCTTGGCAACATTATTCCCTTTTCTGGGTGACTTGGCTCTGAAGCAAACAATTTGGTTTATACATATTTACATTTACTGTTAGCTATCAGTATTAGCCATGGAGGGTACTATTTTGCTTCTTTATCTCTTTCTTTTGGTTATTTCTGAAGTGCTTAAGATTTCTTGTTATTTCAGGGCTTGCAGCTGTTGAGCATGACTGAATGCCAGATAAGTATGCATCACAGAATTCTGTAAATCTCGATCGGGTACTCTCAACTTTAGCAGTATTGACATTTTGGGGTAATTCTGTTGGAAGGGACTGCTCTGTGCACTATAGGAGGTTAAGCAACAACTCTGACCTATAGCTAGTATATATACCCCAGCTCGTGACAATCAAAAACATCTCCAGACATTGTCAAATGTTTCCTGACCGACAGCCACTTGTCTAGGCTGTCTGTGCTTTACCAATCAAAGGTCAATAATATTGCTTACTAAAAAAAAAATTTCCTGCCTATCACTGGAAGAGACAATAAAGTATGACAAAGAACCCTGAGGGAGAACAGATTAACATGTTAAAAGCACACTGTATTCTCTGAAAGATGTTTGTTTCAATAATCAATGTATTAGAATGAGGGTCCTGAAAGGGGTATTTTTCTGTAAAGCTCTTTGTGCATATCCTATCATTTTCTACAGGAAGAAACCCAAAAGGCCAAGGAATCATATAATCTCATCATAACAGATTTAAAATGGACTTCTAAATAATTTAGTATTATACTTACAACTTCCACTGTGAGTAGGTCATGCCTATCATTAAAGGCTCAAGGGAAGAAAAGTTGCTTTCTCAAAATTATTCCCATGTTATCAACATGAATCTTAGAAGATGCTTTAAAGAATTTGAAACTTATAATTAATCTTTAGCTGACACTAAGTTACGCCTATAAATTAGCTTTAGATATATCAATTCTCAGGTCTTTAGAAAAAATTATAAATATTATAATAGTTTAGTTTGTACTTTTAATCTTAATTAATTTTGTTTCCTATTATGGATTGACTTCTAAATTTTCCACCTCTCTGAGAAGTGACAATCAAAATAAAACATAATACTGTAAAGGGAACACAGTTTATCTAAAGGAGATGATTCTTAAATTCTCTATCCTATTTAAAGAAATTAGGAAATTCAGGCAGTTGTCAGACTGGTTAACTAGATTATTTCCTTCATTATGAAAGCCTGACACCTTATAAAAGAAAAAAATAAGTTCTGTATAAATCCAGCATTAGAGGAAGCATATAAAAAAAAATTTTTTTTGGAGGGGACTTAAAAAAATTATTCCAAAGAGGACAAGAAACAGTAAAAATGCCCTGAAGTAGTTTTGGAATAAGGCATGTTAAAAAGGGTACATAATCTATTATTCAAAAGTACTAGTGAATTACAGCAATACATTTTAATTCATTCATTGCCAGTCTTTTGAGAGTTTACTATATGCTGCTGGGCATGTGCTAAATGTTATATACATAAGGAAATGAGACAAAAGTGTATTATTATCTAAACATAAATGCATTGAAGATACTACTAACATTACTAAGAAAAGTTAAAAGATAACCACATTTACGTTAACTTTAATCAGAATAAAGCTCAGCTATGACCACATGAATTTAAAGACAAAAGTTACTATTTTCTTATTAACACATAACATTCTACAACTTAGCATAAAGTAATAAAATTATTATGTTAAGACACTTGCTCAGCATGCGTTTCATTGATGGGAAATTCATCCTCATTTATCAAAATGGTAAATATACAGAAAAACATGTGCTCTATAATAAGCATATGAGCATAAAACTACACACTTGTCTTGAAATCTTCTCAAAACTAGGAATGCATGGTATTTGATATCTGAATTTCAAGAGACTCTTTTCTTATATTTTCCATCTCCCTGCTAATAAGTATCATGAAGTATCTACCAACTCTAGCTTTACATAGCATAAGGAAAAGAATTTGGTAGAACTTTACAAATTTTTGAACAACTGAAGAAAATTAGGACACATGCAGCACTTTAAAAACTGACATTCGATGTGGCTGAACAGGACATAAGCAAATCGGCCAACAATTTACAGCTGAAGAAATGATGAAAATTATACAGAAACACTTACCAATTCTGGCACATTTCCAAAATATACCCAACAATCTGCACAGAATAAAAAAGAAAAAAGTAACTATTGATTGCTGGAAAAGGTAAATCATCACAGAGATGATTCATTATACTAGCATTTTAAACTTTTGATGCTTTGCTTCAAAACTGAAATTTGTCCAGTGTCGAGCCACTTATGTAGGATAACTTATCAAAAACATCAATGTATGTAAACTGTTACTAAGTGGAATGTATGTGGTGTCACAGATTAAACCTAAGGTAAATTAATGCATGTGGCAAAAATTTGCACAAGAACTTACTATTCTGACTTTTAAAAATGTAGCTCTATATTTAAATAATCTATAACTACACACTCCAGTGACAGCATCTACTAAATGTTATTCGGTAAGAATACAAAAATATGTGCTTATGTTTTCAAAATAAGTAAAAAACCATAGTTTAGGAACACAGTATATGAGTTAATTAAATATGGCATTTAAAACACATTCTGGAAATAAAAAGGACTAAGATGAAGATGCCCATTGAGTCATTCAATGAATAAAGATCAGAAAAAATAAAAACACTGTAGAGAACTATTTTGTTGGTTTGACAGAAGAATAGAATAATAAACGGTGTTATGCATGGATACAAATCAAGATAAATTAACATTACTAATTGTAGCAAGTTAAAATTGGTGTAACAAAATCAATACCTAAAATCCAGGGGAATTTATATTACACTCGTTTTGCCCAAAGAGATGGCTGGCTAATTTATCATTATATTAGTATGATTAAGACTAAAAGAAATTCTGGTTCAATTAAGTTCTATATAGATTCCTCCTCTGAAGTGTAACTTCCTGACCTCAAAACAAAACGTCTCCTACTTCAGATTAAATGAAATGGGTAAAATTACAAGTTATTTTGAAATATGGACATTCTGACAGGTGAAACAATTTTACTGTAACAATAAAAGGAGAAACCATATATGTATACTCTTGAAAGTAATGATTTTTTCTGAAAATGTTTTTTCTATCCATACACATTTAATGGACTGTTTCCGGCTAAAGGAAAAGTCTAGGAAGTGAGAGATTATATATATAACGACCAGACTGTGCCTAAATTCAATGCTATTTAATTGGTTGCGTAACTGTGAGCAACGTTTTTTATCTCTTTAATAGCATTCAATAGGGTTGTTAAAGGATTAAATGAGTTATTGATATTAAACAGAAAGTCTTTAGAATAGTGACTAACATGTGCTGTGTTCAGTCACACACACACAGACTAAAGGCACATGTGACGGTAGCTCCAGATACTACTTAAACTTGGCTTCCATTTCATCAAAAAAATGGAAGACAACTGGTTGGTGATTTGCAATGCCACGGTTCCTTGAATCTAAAAATCTACTGATTATAATAAGCACTACTGATTTAAAGCTACTCTGGTTGAGGGACTCAGAGACAGGACACCTGGAGTGAAGCCTGAAGTCCCACAGAACACAGTCTGAAAATGTAAGGTCAAAGTCAAGGTCTTTTCAGTTTTACTAATCTATTAAGGATCATGAGGAAGTGGGAACAACAAAGTTAGCATATTAAAGGCTATTTAAATTAAAAAAAATTTTCCCACTTTGGCCACTGAGAGATGTACCAGTACCATTTTGACCTTTTTTTTTACATCAGTTAGACATACTTCTGTAATATTCCAAATATTATTTATTAAAACATGGGAATTTTAATAGTTCGTAAAAACCCATAAGTGTATGCTGCTTAGTTTCCATGGCTATAAGCCAATAAGCGTATCTGATGATAAAGCTATTAGGTCTATGAAAACAGGAAACAAGACAAAGTAGCAACCTTTCTTCTGCTGTTTTTTATTTCTGTATTATGTGAAGCAGCAAAAAATTAACTTGTTATTTTCAACACTGAAGTCATCAAGAACTCGCTTAAGCATGGAGTACTCACTATAAAGTTTATGATGAATCTCATATGTATTGTAGAAAAAAACACAATGGCTTATAAACTTTTTCCTGTAGAAAATATTTCTTACATACAAATCAAAATAAAATGGTGCTTAATATTTATACAAACAGAAAGTGTTTTTGTTTTTTTTTTAACAAAAGCTTTCAAATAGTTGACTGTATCAACATATACTTTAAAGTGTAAAAATAGGCACGCTATTTCTTTGGGCTTTTATGTAGGAGAAATATACTACTACTCAACCTCTACTGTAAGGTTGGTAGCCCTGAGAACTCCCTTTTTTAATGTAGCATGTTATGGATGTATTCCTGCTCCCAAAGGAATAAGAAGCAGACATATTTCCACATGCAATCTACTTTCTTCATAACAGCATCAATAGAGTACAAATATTTTATGGCACTGCTATGTGAGTATTCTTTAATGAAAGAAACACTTAAAAGTATCTTATTAGACAGATGTTATGTATTATATTAGAATATAAAGCAATTGATCAATGAGAATGTTTTCTGGTTTCTACCATTGCTTTAACTGTAAGGTAATAATTTGGGTTGCAGAGGAAGGAAAGGAAGAAATAAAACTGGTTGGATAAAAAGACTTCACACATAAGTCAGAAACAAATACCATTAAGTGATTTCAACAAACAAAATATTAAATTGAGAGCTAATGACTAAGTGCCACAGGAGTTCAGGAAAAAAAGGTGGAATGACAAGAAGACAGTGTCTACGAAGGGTGTGGAACACTGTTATAAAAACTGATAGACAAGTAGCATCTGCTTTCAACTTTAGTAAATAAAATCCTTCAGACCAACAGAGACAGATTATCAATGTATTAGAACAGGATTACTGATTTTCAATTTTCAAAACTGGTTAGAGCTCCACTTATTCTTTTAGATATTCAAATGACCCTAGGAAATAGAAAGGAAGAGTTAAAAAAAAAAAAAAAAAAAAAGCCAAATGATTTTGATAATGGGTTGAGTAAATATTAATTATGACTCCAAAGATAGAACAAAACTGAAGGAAAGAGAGCAGAAATTATTATTCTCATAGCTGAGTATCTGCCACCTGGCCTCTTGTAGGAGCTTTTATTAGTGGAAGTGTTTGACCTTGCAGGATTCTAATTTGGCCTTTCTCTTCCCATTAAAAACAAAAAAGGTGCTGGAGATAATTATTCCTCTGTGAAATATTTTATTATTTCATCTTTTTATTTCTTAATATTATTAGGGGAGGTATAGGCTCCAACCAAGAAAGGATTAAGACAATTAATCACAGAAATTTATAGATATATAACACAAAGGAAACATACTTTTTACCACAGGAGCTCTTTCTTTTTTTTATATCCTCTTCCTTTTGGTAAAATTCAACAAGTATTTCTGTATTATGAACAGGGCATTTTAAAATTTAATTCTCTGCGTTATGACATTAAGCTCAAATTTTTTTCTGGGTATGAACCTAGTAATTAAATGGGGATGTGATGTGCCCAAGACTTAATTTTTACTACTGATTAGGTAAGTTAAATAAAGTTCTTCAAAGATGGTTAACTTATGAAAACAGACAGGGAGTTCATATGATTACAGCAGTCTTGGATAAGAGAGGTAATGTTTATGTTATTATTTGTATGGACACACTGCTTACAAACTGTTTAATGGTTTCAAAATGTGATAACCAACTTTACTAATTGTTATATTTTCTTATTCCCAGAAAAAAATATGTTGCATATTTTAAAATATACATTTCTTCAGTATAATAAACTTCAATATTTATCTTTATATTTAATAAGATTCTGTGAATATAAAGTGTTTAGATTTTTAAAATGGAGGAAAAATACAAAAAGTTATTACAAAACTAAGTTAAATATAAAAAGTAACATACCCAGTTTTATTTCTGTCCAGGACGCTGGGTGCCAAGGACCGGATATAAGCACAGGTACATATAAGCAGCAAGATTACAGTCAACAGACTCTGAAAATTGAAAATGGCAGACTAAAAAGAAAAAAAGAAAAATTAATATTAAAAGAAAAATTGCATAGGTAAAACATGCTAGACAAGTCCATATAAAGAATCATACTTTCTCTTCAAAAAGACAAACAATGACCTGCCTGAGAATACTTATAACCTCAATACAGTAATGAGGGATTGAGAGCTCACTTTTTCATTCTTTGGGCTAAGGAATGGAGAAATAGTAACAAAAATTCTAAACTCAACAACTTTAAAAACACTACCAAAAATGTTATGAATCCAAAGAGCTCACCAAAGTAATTAATATAAATGTTCTAAAGACCCAGACCACAAGCAGGACATAGGGTCTCTATAAGCTCTGCTAGAAGCTGGCTATGACCTATTAGCCTCGAAGTCTTTGTTTCACATATGTAAAACTGGGTGGAGAGTGAGGAGATAGATTAAATGTTGGCTAAAGTTTCTTTCAATTCTGAAATTCTTTTAGGATAAGAATGTTTTAAATTTAAGCAATCATGTCCCATGCACTGACTCATACTAGGTTATTCGGTTTTGGTGAAAGAAAAAGCACTTGCTCATTCATTGCTGATTCTTTAGAAGTTATTCAAGAAATTTAACAAAGGAATCACATGAAATCATAGGTTTCCGGTCCAAGTAAAATGAAGGTGGATTTGCTCTATTTAAATTTCAGATCAAGCATTATTTTTTCAAGGAAGCCTCCATGAACTCATTTGTCTCCCCTCTCCTATTTCATAAAGAACTCTTCTTTCTGTACCCATAGCAAGCTGTTACACATTATTATAATACTCATCCTTGAAGAGGGGCATTGTCTTATTGATCTCCAGCACCTGACTATCTACCTGACACACAATAGGAGCTCAATAAGAAATGGCTGAATAAATAAAAAGTGCAGAAGTACAACTGTGTATATAATAAATTCAAAAGAATCTAGTGAAAAATAACTATAGACCATAAGGAAATTAAATAAGGTGGCTAGGTACATAATTAAAATATTTAAATAACAGCCTTCATGATTATATTATCAACGAGTTAAAAAGACATAATGGAAAAAGACTTCATTAAATAACAAACTATCTCGGAATAAGCTTAACATGATGTGGAACACTAGCGTCAAAGAACAAAACTGACGAAACCTTAAAACATACGGAAGAACATAGATCATGTGGTATACTAGGTTCTTATATTGGAAGGCAAAATCGTAAAGCTAACCTGTAAATTTAAAATAAAGCTAATACCAAAAGGTTATTTTGAAATTGAAATAGACAACTGATTTTAAAGATCACATGAAAAAATAAAAACAGCCAGGAGAATTCTAAAAAAAGACCTAACCCTATTCAAATATTGTTATATTTTTAAAACCTTTTATACACACATTTTTAGTATATAAGCTATTCAAAACATTTTTTAAAACTGTACATGCTATTTACCAATATCCTGAAGGACAAAAAATGCTAAGTGGTAGGAAATGCAGCATGCTTTCTTTTTTCTTCGCAATAATATCTTTAGCTATGTAAACCTTTAAGGAAAGAAGAGGGGAGAATCCAGCGATTATCTGTGGAAGGTTTTTAACCTAATTCTCATTTTTTGAATTTCTTAAATTTTCTAAGTGTTAGTTTTGTGGTCTGAAAAAGATAAGCAAAAATCTTTTGTATTATTTTAACAGTTGTTTTTATACGGAAATCATTTCTTCATTGATAAAGCAAGGGTAAAGTTTAATACGCTTGGTTTTTAATTGAGTTGGATTTTAATTTTGTATATGTGAAGGCAAGTGATACACATTTTGTAACTTGTAAGATTTAAAGAACGAACTCATGATGAATTCTAGATAGGAAACACAGTATCTTACAACATTTACCTTTCGAAGTTCATATTTTGAACATGTATATGAAAATGCTGATGAAGACAGTATTTGATAATAAGCTCATGAAATATAAAGCACAGATTTCCTTGCAGCCAACGTAACTAAATGTGTATTTAGTATCTATGCTGGGATATGAGGCTTAGATATGGGATTAAAAAAGTACAAAGCATGATTCCTTGTATCCAGGACTTTACAAAAGCCAATGACAACAATAATTGACATTCACCGAGTCCTTGTTTTGGATTATCTTATTTATCCTTGTATGTGATGTTATTAATAACCTTATTTTATACATCAGACAACTGAGGCATACAGCAGTTATAATCGTATTAAGGTGTACAGACATATGTATTTAAAAAACTAAATAGAAACTCACTACCATATGTGACCACCGAGCCATGCTGACAAGAAAAGTGCTGTTTTCATAAAGAAAAGCCAAGAAAAGCTTCAAGGAGAAAGGAGAACTGAATCAATCCTTGAAAGAGTTAATTACAAATAGATGGGCAAAGGATAGAGAGCAGGCTCCGGAAGAGACAAAACCATGTAAAACATCCCCACAGAATCAGGAATTTGCATGTTTGGGGAATAATGTGCAGATTTACTATATTAAGCCAAGGATTTATGTAGTAAAGTGCCTGGAAAATAAATTTGCAAAGTAGGTTTATCATCTCCCTAATGGAGTATCTAAATTCATGATTTTGCAATGTTTATTTTTTCCTTCCCTGAATGTCTTGTTAAAGAAACATGCTTAAAATGATATGGTGTCTGGGATTGGTTTCTAAATAATTGAGTGTGTGTGTGGTGGAAGGTGCAGGGTTGGTGAAATGTTGAGTGTATGAGGCTTCATTGTATTCTTCTTTCTACCTATGTAAGTTTGAATTTTTTCATAATAAAAGATTTTAAGAGGCACTTAAAACCAGGCCTATTATTAAAGAAGTGGGTGTGTTATACACATCTGTACGTGAAACCATTTACAAATGAAAATCATTTACAAGTACGCAATATATAATACATACAACTTTGTTCCTGGGGTTTATAGATCCTAAAATTTAAACAAATAATCTTAGGTGGTAAAGTCTTTTAGATGTACTAAAGAGTGTTTCAAACATTAGTCTACCAATGCTTAGCCTACCTACACATTCCTCCTAATGCTTAGCATCTGTTGGCCGCCGATATAAAATTTTAGTCTCAGGGTTAAAGGAAACAGATGTTCCTGTTTTGCAGAAAAATAATTGGGATTTTAAATAGGAAAGTATTATTAAAGGAAAGGGAAGTTAAGAAAATGGGTAGCACATTTCATCACAAAATGGAGGGAAAGATGATAAAAAAGGTGGTAAGAAAAGTAAAATTCATTTATTCTGTTTAATTTTTTCAGATCTTTTAAATCTTGAAATCCTTTTCAAGATCTACCGTATTTTTGCACATTTCCATCTAGTTTTGCCTGCCTGATGAACTGACTCAAACTTCTGGTCTCGACTCAAGAGTTACCTCGTCTGTGAAGTCTCTCCTGTCCCCTCTCCATGCCAAGCAGAGTCAGGAACTTTGTACATGTGTGTTACACACGCAGCTGCCGATTTCAGCACTCATCAAACTGTACTATAATTGTATTCATTATTTTACTGGTTTTCTTATTAATCCCTGTGACTATTACATAAAATGGTGCACAGTAGTCACTGAAAATGCTGAATGAATAGGAGCTTTAAAACAATTAAACAAATGGAAGAGCATACTTAGATTCCAAATTAACAATGCAGGTTATTAAAAAAAAAGCGTAGATCAGAATATTTTAACTATTCCAGGGAAACCTCCACATACTCTCCTTTGCATTATACTTTCTTGTCAATGACATTTGGAAAATTCAGAAGGAATAGGCAAATATCCTTATGTTTATGTTAAGGGCCCAGGCTGCAGGGTAAAAGGAAAACTTGAGGTAAGTGCCTTTTAATATCGTAATCTTTTTGTATCACAAACTGGAATTCAAAGACAGTCCTATCAAGCACCTACCCTTAAGGTGCTTGCACATGGGACAACGTGTATTCTGACTCCTCCTAATTTGTACGATATGTACATCTTTAAGAGATCTGGATGACTGAGTAGGCAAGCTGGCTGGCAGAAAATTCTAGAACCTCAAACAGTTCTCCAATCCCACATTTACCCAATTTTCCAGAACACTCTTGTGACAATGCCAGGGGGTTATACAATGGCATGCTATCTCATTTAAAAAATAGTTACATGTATTAAACATTAAATAATGGACATTGAAACTAACGAGTTAAGAGAAGACAAGATAACCTGTTCCCTCTGTAGAGTGTAGAAGGCTCTTATCTCCTGGCCTTTTCTGTCTTCTAGAGGCTGCCTTCATTCCTTGGCTAGTAACCCCTCCTCTCATCCCTCTGACCTCTACAGTGCTTCTTTTGTAGCTACGTCCCTCCTGTCTCCCTCTTACAAGGATATTTGTGATTAAATCACCCCCTCTCCTCCTAATTCAAGATACTTGTCCCATCCCCAAATTCTTAATCAAACATGCAAAGTCCCTGTTGCCCAGTAAGGTAACAAGATAGCATTTGCAGTTTTTTGGGGGTGGGGGGTGGGGTTGGGGTGCATTCTGCCTACCACACCTACAAACACTTCCTTTTTATAGGGTTTTGTTTTAGATGGATAAATAAAAATACTTCTAATTAAAAGAAACTATCCAAAACATTTAGGAATAGAGGGACAAAAGGGGAAAAAATACAAGCGGTATAAAGGTTCAAAGAAAAAATGAGAAAAGCAGCAGAAATATATATATTAATGTTAAACAATGCTTTGCCCAGAGTGCTCAATGACTGGTTGCTAACGGTAACACTTTAAGCCTATTGTATTTTCATTAGTCCTGGATCATTTAAGTTACATATAGCTTATTTATCTATTTTTAAGATTATTAAAATACATTATCATTTTTTAAATTATGCATAACACTATCTGGAAGCATTACATATTGACTGTCTCCTATGTAGGAAATAAATTTTCACTGACATATTCTTGCAGTTTAACTGAAATTCACTTTAAATGAGAATTGAATACCAAAGATTCCAATTTTTAAAACTCCCAATAGTAGCAATTTTACTTGTTTTAATATCTACTGTGTTTACACAAAACTAAAGTCATTTATCCCTCTGGGGGGGATCGAAGGAAACCCAGAAATGACATTCCTGACCTAGTTGTGATAAAAATTACACAGCACTGGAAAACTGGGTCAGCACTTTATCATTTATAAATCTAGGTCAGGTCAGCATTTTTCAACCAGTTTGTACTTGTAAATTCATATGTACCGCTATTATCTCTTAAAATGGAAAACATGGAAACACAGGGATAAGTGTAAACCTGTATGTGAATGTGCAAACACACACACAAATACCCCATTTGCCCAAGAGAAGTGACTACAGGTGATTGAAAAGATTTTCACTAATACACAGAAATATTTAACATTTTCTTTTGGCGTTACTGGCACATAGTTCAACCTTTGCTGTTACTGTAAGCTAGCACTGATACTGTAGCAAATATACAAGTTACCTTAATTTGAAACCCAGAACTGCTTAATGCTTCAACGTTAAGAACACATCAGTTTCTCTTAGAATTAGTGGCCAGTAAACATCTGGATTCTTTAATGAAATATGTGTATAAATTTGATCCTGGGTAAATCAGCATCTCTAGACATTAGTTTAATTTCACTTGTAAAATGAGGGGGTTAGACTGAATTGCCATTTGATTTCACTGGTCCTGCTTTAAAAATGTAGAGACTTTCTCTACTTACACGTTGAACTTGTAACAACTTTTATGGCTATGAGTAAACTACACTCCAGAGTGGAAGCACCTCAACTCTGTTCTGCATTGGCCACATTGGTGGTTATTTACATTTATTTTCATCCTATTGTCATGGTACCTACAATGCATTTGCTGTGTTTGTGCTGCTTAGTTTTACAGTTATTTTGTGGACAATTCAGATCTACATATAAAGCAACAAGGTTGTCAAAGTGTCAATAAGGGAAAGAGTACATATAACTATGATAAGTGGTACACTTAAATAAATAAATAAATGCTTCACATGTGTCCTTGATAAATTATTTTGACATGAGAAAATATCTGAAGGACAAGGTGCAAATCCTGTTAGAAAAAAAATTACTCTGGCCCACATGGTCAGAAAAGATACACACTGATAAAATAGAAAAGCTTCCAAATACACTGAGTCAAACGTGGTAAGAACCCTGGCTTCACATTAGAATCATTTGGAGTTTTTAAAAACAATCAATGCTCAGAAATTATTTGGGCATCTACAGTTTCTAAAAGCTCCCTGGAAGTTTTTACTTGCAGTTGAGGTTATAAGCCACTATGCTAGAGGACCAGCGTCTATATCAAATACCTATCAGCCTAATGCAATGGTTTCAGTAGTATAGTTCATGGAAACTTGTCATGGGTTTATGAGGTCAAACTATTTTTATAATACTAAGATATTTGCTTTGATGCCTTTTGTGTTAATGATGCAAAAGTAACAGTAGCATGAGAGCTGTTATTTTAGGTAAGTCCCCCTACCCCTAAACCACTGAGGCATAACAACCTTTTCTTGCATTCTGGAATTAACAGCATTATTGTAAACAACAGCACAAGATCTGGTGAAAGAACTGTTAAGTTTAAATCTGAGCTTCACTATTGATAAGCAGTGTCATCTTGGGCAAGACACTTAACCCTTCTGCACTGTATTAATAAGTACAATGTGGCCGATAATTTGAGTCTTCAAAAAAACACCGCATATAAAGTGCCTGGCAGAGTACGTGTTTAGTCATTATTTTCTTCCAATACAATCAATCATCCAAACTGGAGTTGTGCTTCATCAACCCTCACTAAGCGCCTTCAAAATAGATTTTATGTTTTCTTTTAACCTAACCACTATTGTCAAGAGTTGAGGCATTCAATCATTCACTACCTGATCACTGTATGTGTTTCTTAACTGGTTTCCCAAATTTTAATTTTCCTCTATTTAAATATGCCCTCTCTATATTGTTACCAGTTGGTTTTCTAAAATGTACACCATTCTTCTGTCTGCTCAAAGTCTTTACCAGGTAAGCAATTAAAAGTCATCAAAACATAAAGTCCTTGGTATGACAAAAACCCTTTTGAGATCTGGCCCCCAATCTTTCTAGTCTCCTCTCTCACCATTTCGCCACTTAACTTCATTCCTGCCAGAATCTCCAAGCAACTATTCGACTTGATGCCCTTTGGCTCCATAACTGCCATTTACTTTATCTGTATCTAAAGGATAGAGAACACTGTCCAGCTCTAGCTAATGACTCCTTCAGTAATCTGTAAGCACTTTTGACCCTACATGTCCCAGCCTAAAGCCCATGGTCTTTCTACTACATATATTGTCTTTCTACATATTAGCAGATAACACATGAACTTTACTTATTTAATAATCTTTCCCACTGGACTGTGAAGTCCTTGAAGACACTGAGCTCCCTTATATGACTTTGTATTCCGACTCTCTCTTTCATTTGAGTACTAACTCTAACTGAAACAGTAATGTAGCGATTAAAAGAACTAGTCTCTACTTTAAGATCTCTGCCTAGAAAGGGAAGAAATATAGGCAACAAATACCTTATTGCTGTTTTTCTTGTGGGAAGTGCTATGCTAGTGAGTTACAAGGACTATGGATGCCTAAACGGATACCTAAAAGACGTAAAAAAACAAAGGAGCCGGAAAGGCTTCTTGGAAAGAGATAACACTTGAGATGAATCTTGGAGGATTTAAAAAGTTAGGGAGAACAAGGTATTCTGAAGTTCTTAAAAATATTAATTCTTAAGTGGTATAATTATCAGACTGTTAATGCTTTGATAGTTGTGCTGTTACTGCTGATAAACATTTCATGGCCTTGAAACACATTTAAAAAAATGAACTCATTAAAATACAGTATTTCAGATTTAAGTCATTATGATTTGGTAACTTCACAAATATACCAAGTTTAGGTGCAAACTAAAATGATGGCATCTGAAGGTCATAGGAACACAGTAGAAATGAAAAATTAATCACCTGGCAGTTGTTTCTATTACCCAACCTTGTCTGATTGGTGCATTATATTTGACAGGAACAAATCACTAAAACATTTTAGCCTCTATTATGTTTCTATTAACAGCAGCATGAAGATTTCTGGCACCTGGACACTGAAATAAGGTCAAATCCTGGCTTCACTACCTACTAGGTTATGCAACCCCAAACACATTGGTCCCCCTCTCCCTGGCTTCCTTAATCTACTTAGAAGTGGGCTTGAAGTAAGACAATGCTTATAAACTGATTTTCAAACACAGCCGCTCAAATGCTAATAAATGAGAGCTACTATTGTTATTTTTGAAAAAAGTATGGCTAGACAGTTTAAATACTGTTGATGTTAAATACAGGATCCATCTCGCTTTTAACTCGACATAAGACAGTAAGTTGATGAAAATAATCTATCTTCTACTTACACAAAGAGTAAAATAATGTTAGCTTCTTGGAAGATATGCAAAGGGTAGCAGCCTCTCTAATTTTTAAGTTGAAGGAACCGAATTTCCTAAGTTAAGGAACAGCTCACCAATGACACTCCTTCAGAGCAAGTGCATCCTATCACGTAGGAGGTGGGGAAAGAAGCTAGAGAATATCCTTGTTCAAGGAAGGAATAACCTGCCATAAACTGCCACCTCCTCTTTGAGTGGTAGACCTCTCCAGGGAGGAGGCTGTGACTTAAACCCTATCTATAACCAAAGTAGCTAGCAAAGTAGCAAGCAACAGTTAATGAGTTTTGGATGAAATGTCTAAGGGTCTTGCGCTATACAGAATTCGGCAGGAACTTCTGGGAACAGAAGCTCGGCAATTGTCATGTAGACTACCACGTAGAATAGCTTTTTGGGCATCGTGGTTGCTTTCTATACTATAATAAAAGGCAGGCAGGCATCCTTTCTCCCAAAATATGCTCATAACTGCAACATCTGGCAGGTGGACTCCATAGATTCATCATGAGGACGTGGAGTAGAGGCTTTTGGCATTTTACCATTAGAAAAGTAAAACGCTTACGGACAGAGCTTGGAAGACTGTACCATTACTACGGATACTGCATCTGTCCTCTGGCCATGCTGGAGGCCATTACCTCCTTTCTTCAGCCTGGAAATGAAGATGTATTTCAAACTTTTCTGAGACCCAAACTATAACTGCAATAACACAAAACAACACATACAACCTTAATAACGTGTGGGGAGGAGCGGAAGCCCTGAGGCCAGACACCACTCCAACCACGTTAAACTCGTAGAAGAAAAACCATCTCTGCAGAGATCTCCACTCATTAAAACCTGTCATCTCTGTAGGGATGTCCAACCATTAAAACCTGTAGTTTGTAAAACATCTTTAAGGTTGAGAGAATCGAGTAGGAGAGGACTAAAGCCCGCTGATTCAATAGGTAAAAATTAAGGTGTGAAGGATCGTGTTTATTTGACAACTATGAAATAAAAACCTGGTTCAGGCCCGTAGGGATAGGAGACTCAAAACCACCAGCGAAAACTCCAGAAGCTGGAAAAGCTCAAAGGATCAAGGACTACTAAGAGTCGATGTAACCGACCGGTTAAGCCAAACCCAGCACATTTCTCCCTAACAAGTCAAGAAAGTGGCCTCTGCGGAACGGCACGGGCTGCGCCACCCCGGGGTCTTTCTTGGGGGTCGCCCTTGGTTCTCCGTGGAGCGTGCGGGGGCCACGTGGCTCCCGGGCCTGTATACCCTCCGAACCCGGAGAAAATCAAGTTAGTGACAAGGTTCGCTGGCCCGTGGACCCGGGGCCTCCGCCCAACCCTCCAGCCCTAGTTTGGGACCACAGCCCCTTCAGAAAACTCAACCATGACCCCACCGCACCAGTTCTTACCATAGTGAGGCCGGCGAACCCCCAGCCACATCACCCTTCCGGGCTCAGGGCGGAAAAGGCGTGCACGCCCCTCCTTCCCCTCTGGCTCCTTCCGGCGTCCCAGTTGGACCTGTCAGGGCACCGCCTCTTGAGCTGTGCGACTCAGACACTAGGATAGGCTCCTGTCTACTGGAATAAGGTGGGATTTCAGTGACGTCACGCACCCCATGCGGAAGTAGGTGACACTCTCATTGGCTGCAGGACCGCGCCTGTGGGAGCGGGCCATTTGGAGGAGACCGGAAGTGGGGTCACTGAGAGGTATTGTTCGGAAGTGGAGGGTTGTCTCTTTAAGTAATAGTAATTGTAGTCCTGTACTTTTTTCCTTATTTCCCCTCATTTTTTTGAACTTTAACTTTTTTTTTTAGTTTTCTGTTGTTTCTATCAAGAACCCCGCAGTGCGTTCCTATTTCCCGGGCATGATCCCCTTCCATGTGTAAGCTACTGGGCCTTTCGTTTGTTGCCTAGGGGACGCCGGGGTTCCTTGACCTGGTCCGCAAGGCGTGCACCTGCTGGACCCCATTTTCAGCTTCTCCCTTGGCATCCGAGGGATATTTTTTTAGTTTACAAAGCGCCTTTGAAATGCCTGGTATGGTTTTGGGATTATGAGGACGCTTGAATCTGGAGGATTGTGTTGAGTAGGCTGTTTGATCATTTCTCTAACTGGCTTTTCCTCTACCAATCCCCAGCAAAAAAACTGTCAATAGGTTGCATCTGGGGCTGAAACGTTTGACCTTTGGGATCAGGAAAGAACTTTCTATGGTAATAAATAGAAATCAACTGCCCTTTCCTAAATTCAGTAGTTGATTATGTGCTCTAGAGAAGTGATCCACCTGTAAGACACAGCACATGCCAACTTTTTCTTTTAATTAGTACTATTATTATTTGGCTTCCTCTAATTTTAATAATCCCAGTAGACAAGGCTCTATTTTCCCCGTTTTTGTCTTTGCATTTTCAAGTAGCTGGAAAAACGGGCGCCTTGATGTGTTCAGTTTTCATAGTTTTGGGAAATACAGAGTTTATCCCTCCGCCCCCTAAAGTGAATCAGAAAATCATAGCAATTCTTTGGCTCCAATTGTATAGTTTATTTTTTTTTTACTCAGGCAGCAGAGAGTTGGCTTCTCCTCCCACCCCCAGAATGTTACTTTTTAAATTCTTTATTAATTCACAAAGTGAATAAAGAAAAAAAGGGAAGGAAACTCAGGTGCTGATTTGTGTGCTGTATTTGGCCAAACTATGAGCCCTGTATTTAGGGCAACATGGTGAATAAAACATTTGATTTCTGCTGTCATTACATTGTTTGCCACCACAGACAGGTTTTGTTTTTTTTTTTAAATGTAACTAACTTTACTTTTGAATTTACTGAATTATCAAGAGTTGGTCAAATACACAATTTTAGCAAGTATTTACTGAGCTTTATTAGGGGAAAATGAGAGTGCAGCAGAGGAATAACGATGGCTTATTCCCTGGAGAAATTTAATGGTCATGGAAAAGGGGAGAAACAAATATATTAAAAAATGTACAGTTTCTTGATAGGATTCTCTTCCTATCAAGAAACAAACAATTCAAATGAAACAAACTTGGCTTAGTGATGGAAGTTATGTTGTGCAACTCATCAGGCTTGTCTTCCAAAGTAGTAAATGTGCCTGTAGACATTGTGACTGTTTTTACTTTCCTGTGAAGAGCGTCTTGATCTTTATGAGCACTTAAGGGTAATACTGTATAAAGCTGTGATTCAAGCTTCCTGTGAAGAATACTGGGACTCTGAAGTTGTTAAAAGTCACAATTGATTTACTGTATTTATGGACTACAATTAATTTTAGGCCCCCCTAAAATGACCATAAGGCCATGGTCACTTAATGTACTTCAGCTTCAAAAGACAGTAGTAAAGAGCCATATTGGCCAGTTTTATTAAAGTTATCCATTGAGGAACACAAATGGCAATAGAAGCTGAATATACATGTATAATGTTTATTTTTTCATGTAACAGCAAACAAAATTAACCTGATCTGTGTTAAGAGGTGGGGAGTTAGTAATTGAGCTACATGGTTCTTAAGCACATAAACCCTCTGCTTTTGTTTTTCACTGCCAATGAACTAATTTAAGTACCATCTTATATTGCTAAATACTTTAAAAGTCTCTTTTCTGGCAGCTCTGCTATGGTTTCCCACTTCTCACTAAATAATCTTCGATCCTTTTGTTACTAAAAATAAAACCTGTCATTCCTTTGTTCAAAATTTATTGCCTCTCCTGCATCTAGAGGCGTATTTTCAACTTTGGTTTCATGAGTTCCCTAGAATTTTATGTAAAAATAGTGCATATTTATAGTTTTCTGTAGAGAGAGTGCATAGTTTCTCCAGCGTTATGAGAATTAAATGAGTTAATACAAGTAAATCATCCTGCCAAAAATTTGGCATTTAACGAGCACACGGTAACCATTGCCTATTGTTGTGTGACTGGCTTTCTCTCACTAAATTAAAAATTCCTTGAAGGGGGAGTTAATGATGTAGAGCTGATTGACTTGCATGTTAGGCACTCAACAAAAGGTTTTTTGAAATAAATTGACATTGCTTTTATACCACCAGACCATTTTCTCCCCCTTTTCGCTTTTTAGTTTGTATCTAGTATTGAGTTTGTAGGTTTTCTTTTATGTGAGTTCCCATTTTTAAAAAATTCACAGATACTCACAGTTATTAAATTGTTTTACTTAGCTGCTTATTTTCTCTGATCCTGAAAGTAGCCTCCATGGTCTGAGGTTGAGGTTCCTTGTGTTCCAGTGTTTGTCTTTGTCCTTTTTTTTGGCTCCTCTTTTTAATTTTCTTTTTCCATGGCTGTTAGATTAAGACCCATAAAAAATGTTTTTGACCTTAGTGTTATTTCTTTTACCTTAAGAAATGTTCCTCTTAACCTTTCTCCACGTCCCTTAACTGTTCTTCACTTCTAACCCGACTTATTTGCTCTTCTGAACAAGATTCCTTTAAGGAGTTCTTTATGTTCCAAATCCCAGTTTCTTTCTTGTGTGGAGGAGGAAAAAACAATTTTTCCTCCTATACTTATAAAGTTCTTCTGGATGGACTAATAATCAAATTAACATAAGACATATTAACAAGAGAAAATAACTGAGTTTATTACATATATACCTATAGGGGTTCCATAAGAATATGAGAGCAGAGGACAAACTGGGCACCTAAGCCTTATATGCCGTTTTGAACCCCAGAGAAGAAGTAAGGGGTAGAGGTTTGGGACTGCACAGAGGAGGGAGGCAAAGACAGGGAGATAGAAAAGCAAATGGCAAATAAGTGTTTGCTGGGCTGTCTTTAATAATGGATACAAAGAGGACTTTGGTTAAATGAGCCTTACTAGTTTCCTCCTACATACTAGTTCTTCCTGGAGCAGGTCCTCTCTCTAAACTCTTTTAGGCAGTTGAGGAAAGGTTAAAGGCTTTTCCTGAATCTTGTTTCTTAAAAAAAAACAAACCAAAAAACAAACAAACAAACAAACAAAAAACCCAGCTTAAAATAATATCCCATAAGGCACATTTTGGGGTGGCAAACTGCTTGCCCTCACTTGAACCCATTTCAAAATGACCATTGCTCCCACACTCCCCCAAAATGCTTTTGTCAGCGTCACTAGTGATCTCTAGGTGTTGATCATTCTCAGTCCTTATCATATTTGACCCGTAAGCAGCCTTTGACAAAATTTTCTCCATGATACATTTTCTTCATTTGATTTCCAGGATAATACACTCTTGGTTTTTCTTTTATCACATTGATTGCTTCTTCTCAGTGTTCCTTCTGTTCTTTCTGATTACTTATTGAAGTGATCCAGTGTTCAATGTTTAGTTCTCTTCTTTTCCTCTGTCTATACTTCCTCTTGATGATATCAAGATGACTTTAAATGTCATCGGTGTTTGTTTTCATACCAAATTCATATTCCTCGTCCATTCTCTTTCTCAACTCTGGACTCACATATCTATTTTTCTATCTCTGTGTCTCCAATTGTTTATTTAAAGATATTTAGACTTAAATGACACAAACTGAACTCCTTTACACCCAAACCTGTTCCATTCTTTCTCATCTCAGTTGACATCAGCTCTGTACAGCCAGTTGCTAAAAGTTAAATATTTGGAGTCATCATCAACTCTCTCCTACATTCTGACAAATCCATTAGCAAATCCTACTGACTCTGAAACCTATAGCTAGAATTTGACTGTTTCCTACTATTCCTACTGTTAGTATACTGAGCATCTCTTGCTTGGATATCTGTTATTAGTCACTATCATTTCTTGCTTGGATTACAGTAATATTGTTATAGCTGGTCTCCTTTCTTCAGTCCTTGCCTCTCTGCAGTCTGTTCTCATACAATAGCCAGAGGATACTTTCAAATGTAAGTAAAAAAATGTATTAAAATATAAGATTCTAAATGCAACATGTTAGCCTAGATTGGGGCTGGAATAGACAAATGCTATTAGTGAAAAGGAAAAAAAAGAAACTGGTAAAGTCTGATTAGTTTGGAGTTAAGATAATAATAGTGCACCAGTGTTGGTTTCTTTGTTTTGATAGATACACCATGGTTATAGAATGTGTTAATATTAGAGGAAACCAGGTGAAAGGTATATGAGAACTCTATTATCTTTGCAATTTTTCTGTAAATTCAAAATTATTCCAAAATAAAAATTTTATTAAAAAATAATGTCACATTGCTTTTTTTTTTAAAAAAAAACTTTTGTGACTTTTCATTTGACTCCTCGTAAAAGCCCACTTCCTTACATTGGCCTATGAGACTCTGTATGATCTGGTTTCCCATTATCTCTCTGACTTCATTCCTTTGTGTTCTCTCCTCTCTCATTTTGTTCCAGCCATACTGGCTACCTTATTTCTTAAACACACTAGGCCCATTTCCACTTTAGGGCCTTTGCACTGGCTGTTTTATCTACTTGAAATGCTTCTTCATAGACATCCACACAACTAATTCCTTCACCTCCTTTTTGTATGTGTTCAAATGTCACCTTTTCAATAAAGCCTACTTCGACTTCCTAATTAGAATTGCAGCTTTGTACTTAATTCCCTTCTTCCCCCAAAGTGCCTTTCTGCACTCCCTGTTTCCTCTACTACATTTTATCTTTTACTATAACACCTATCACTATATTTTACATACTTATTAGGTGCTTTTTTAATTGTTTGTCTACTCCATTAAAATGTGAACTTCACAAAGGCAGGAATTTTTATCTGTTTTGTTCCCTTATGCCAAGTTCTAAAACACTGTCCAAGGCATAGAAGTACACAGTATGTTTTGGTTGAATAAGTGAGTTTGGGAATTTGAATATGTAATTCTTGATTTACAATCAGTTCAAAACATTGAACTATTTATCATTTCCATATATCATGCTATTTCTTGCCTCCAAGCCTTTGCTCATGCAGGCTTTTCTGCCTGGAATGCCTTTCCTTATCTTTTTCTTTCCACCCCTAAATCATTTTCATCCTTTAAGATTTATATCTTGAAAGATGTAACTCAAGGAAGCCTTTCATGAAATGTCAGGCTGGCTTATGTGCTACTTTGCAGCGGAGCTCCCACCCTGCCTCTGTGCTTTACAAGCTTGTAAAATACTATCTCTTTGTATGTTTCTATCTCACTAGAGAGCTGGGAATGTGTCCTACTCATTTTTGGGATATCAAAGCCTGGGTACAAAGGTAGTCAAGGAACGTTTTAATGTACTGGCATGACAAGAGTCACCCAGCTATCAAACAGTAGAAGTTTAATTTCAGGCATGGCGTTCTAAGTATAAAATCAATGCTCTATTTGCTATACTTTGTTTTCTAGGGAGAAGGTGGACTGTGTTTAACATAATAGAAAGATGGGGTTTTTTTGTGCAACTAGGAAGTAGTTAATGTATTTATAGCCCTGGGCAATTTGCTCCTTGTCATTTGTGCAGCTGCCAGTGCTGATGGGGAAGTGAGTTGTGCATTTTTCTAAGACACTGCCTGAAATCAATGCACAGGTTATTATAGCCAGCAAATTTTAAATGTTGATGAAATTGGGCTCTTGTGAGAAAAACACTGCTAAGACTTTTGTAGCCCAAAAGAAGAAATCCATGCCAAAATTCCAAACTGCTGAGACATTTTGCTTTTGTAGAGGTCAGTACTGCCAGTAGTTGTACATGAAACTTTGGTTTGTGTGCCATTGGGAAATCCCAGGGTAGTTATAAGATATTGCAAAGTTTCCTCCCAGTGATATGGAAATTTGCTCTTAAGGTTGAATTGATGATTACTAGTTTGTTAACATTTCAACTACCTTTTATGGTAGGCATTCAGAATTCAAGCTGTCCTATGAAAATCATCATTCTTGCCATCTGTAAACCAATCTATAATTTTGCGTATCTTTCGACTAACAAATAATTTACCTATAAATTCTGAAAGATTTCAGTGGCTTTTAACCCCACCAGTGAAGTTGAAAGTGATTAGGCTTGAGATTAATAAAAAACAAATACTACTTGGAAGACACTCCTGACTTTGTGCCTGGTTTCTGTGAGCTTACTCACCCTGCAGAAGTGACAAAAATATTAAATAAGCAAGGAGCTTAATCTGTCTGCTCTTTGTCTGAGAGGATGCTTTTAACTTGTAATTTTATCTAAGCATTTAATGGGAATTTTATTGAATAAAGAAAGAACTCAATTCAAACAGAAACAAGTAGCTGCTAAAAAATAAGATGCAGCTATTATTGAAGAGACTCATCAAAGTCCTGACAGAATAAATATTGACATACTGAGATATGTCAATATTTACCATAGAATTTGGAAGTTGCCAAGTTCCTGTTTAAGAAATATGACCTTAGCATTGAACACAGTATGTCAATAAATAAGGAACATGTTCAAATGAACAGCTGCTCAGAGAAAAATAGGATAACATCTGTTAAATGTGGGGCACTTAAAAAGATACATTTAAAAAAATTATTGATGCTTCTTTGGTAATTTGTAGGTAGATGCTTATACAGTATAGTATACTGATATAGTTCCATATGTGTGCTTCACTTAGTGTTTTTAAAAAATGACACCATGGTTGTAATTTGTAACTTTGTAAATTAGTTGTGCTGTGATACTTATGTAAACTGAGTTTTTAAAAATGCTTTCTTAATATTGTGTTTAGGAACCAACCTCTTCATTTTAAGCATTATTCTTAAATTGGCTACACCTATGACTTTGATATTACTTTTGGGAACTTAAGTTTGTGCTCTGAGAATTTAGCAAGAGAGAAAACAAGAAATTTCTGAAGTTAAAATGTGATGAAGAAATTTGTCCTGGCTTTTATCTGACAACTATGTCTCAGGAGAAAAATCTGTGAGGGAAAGAGTGGGTAAAGTCTGTATGTTTGGTTGAATGCCACAGGTCACCACTGTTAATACCCATATGAATATCACTGTAATGTAACAGCAGTTGATGCAAAGTAGAAGAATGTTTGAAACTCCTATATCAAGTCATTGGAACCACACAAACAGTCTTATGTCTGTTAGGCAGACTTATAGGAGAAGGTTAAACTTCGGGTTTTTTGAGTAATAGTCCTAAAAACAGCCCTAGAAGGTCATAAATTATGGATATTGAGACTGCTCCTGTCATTGCTTTTCTTTTCTGATAGTAGAGGTTGACGGCTTTTATTTAGTAATCTTATCATTTAACCACATAATGTTATGTTTATATTATAAAGAATGGAAACAAAGTTCAATTAAGGTCATTTATTGTGAAGAAGCTTTATTTGTTTCTACAAATACTTTGATAAACATGAAATTAGAAATTTGCTTAGAGGTTCACAAAAGGCTTTTAACCTATTATCAGTATATTAAAGATGGAAGGGAAAGAACCATAGTTTTAATATTTAAATTGATTGGATCTCTCTTTTAGACAGAACTTGCCAATATTGTGATTTAGAATGTTGAGTTTTAAGGAGAAGACACTGGACTTATTAATTAGTGATTTTTAAAACTCAGGAAACTTTTTTTCCACGTAGCTAAGACTTGAATCTTTGTTTTGAATAGGTACATGATTTTTCTTCTAGGATTATTAGGGCCTTATACAAAATATTCACCAACTGCCTTGAACTGCCTGTTACCAGTTACTTATTATGCAGCAATAAGAAAGATTCCCAGTGTTTTCAAAATGTTTTGTGTTTTAGATTTGATGATAGTGTAAACATATTAAGTTTAAAATGTCAAACTTCCTGTCTGGTGTTGAATGAGTTTAATACAGTGTTTTCCCAAAGTGTGTGGTGCACACATGTCACTGATGGAATATATACATAGTTGCTTGCTTACAACTGTTTTGCAGGTACTATGAAATAATTAAGGTTAAGAGAATTAAATGATTTGCTGAAGTCCACACTACCAGTGAATGACAGTGAGAACACATCCTGGAGTCGGAATCCAAAGCCTGACACAAGGTAGCTTAAGCAAAAAGGAATTTCTTGGCCTCTTACCTCAAACAACCATGGTTAGATCTAGATTCTGATGCTGCTGGAATCAGATCTGAGCTGCTGCCTACCCCTCAGTTCCACTTTTCTCTCTCTTGTTTTTGTTCTCAACAGATACACACTCACAGTGCCATAACACTAAACCCATAGAGAAGAATCTGTATCCTTTATCATGCGAATAAAAGTCTTGGAATTGAGCCTCATTGGTCTGAGTTGTCCTAACTTGAATCATGTTCTCTCTGAATCTTGCTTATCCATGAATCAATCACTGGGATTAGAATGTAATATTGGCTTAGTTCAGATCTGTGTTCTGCTCTTGAAACATGGGTCCAAAGTCAGCTTGCCCAAAGCCTGTGGACTGAGAATAGCAGAGGTCGTATCACTCCGTTTTGTTGCTACAAGTATGGGAAGTCTATTGGGTGGCAAAAATCAACAAATTATCTCCAAATGCTCGGGAAATGAACACGTTTAACCTGAAATACAGCGGCACATGGATCATGACACTGATGTTATTTTCTGACCAATGTTTAGTTATAGCTAAAATACTGAATACTTTTGTGAAACTTTTTTTTTTTAAAGGAACAGAGAAAGACAAAACTAGAAGCTAGAGTTAGTCTAATTAGTGGAGAGTAAATGAATTAGGCCATTTAAGTTAGGTTGATTATGTGCCAAGAATGATAATAGATATTTGATTCGATGTTAAGATAAGAAATCTAAGATGGGATGATACTAATGATATGCCAAGGATGAGAAATTTTGGAAAATATTGTTACTTTTGGTATCTTTTTGTGGGTATTATGTGCAACCATTGAATATTCATAGGAAGTGGTTCATATATTGAATATGTTATATTAATTTTTGCACATTTTGTTAAGAGCAAATTATTAATGTATAGCCAATAAATATTGAAATCCATGTAGATATTTTTGATTATCAGCTTTTCAGTTATAAAAATATTTCTTCATATTTGATATCTTTGATTCAATGTTATACTACAAAATTTACCAGTGCTTTATGCACCAGGGTTCCTGGTGTAATGCTTATCAATGCTTATCAGATATGAGTGTTTACCAAAGAGCCAATACTGAGTCTAATAGTTCTTTAAGACAGGCTCCTAAGTTTTGAAGTGTTAAATTATATATTTAAGAAATAAATTCCTAAGAGATGACTTCTTTTGATAAAGGTATCCTATAAATGAATATAATCAGGCTGATGTTCAAATAACACTAAAAACTTTTATTCCTTTTATTATGGAAAATATCAAGCATATTTAAAAGTAGAGAGAATGGATTCTCATGTACCCTACCACAACAAATATCAACTTATGGCCCATCTCATTTCATTTATATCCTACTTAAAATTCACTTTTCTAAATTATTATTTTTCTTTTTTTAAATTGAAGTAAAAGTGGTTTATAGCATTATGTAAGTTTTAAATATACAACTGTATAATTTGACATCTGTGTACACTCGAAGTAACCACTAAAAGTCTAGATACCACCTAACACCATATAATCAATCCCCTTCATCTTACTCCCTGTGGCCCTGCAACTCCCTTCCCCTCTGGTAACCACCAATCTATTTTCTGTGTCTATGAGTTTGTTTGTGTTTTGTTTAGCTGCTTTTTAGATTTCACATTTGAATGAGGTAATACAGTATTTTTCTTACTTCGTCTGATTTACTTTACATAATACCCTCAAAATCCATCCATGTTGTCGTAAGTGGCAAGATTTCATTCTTTTTTTTATACCTTAGTGATATTCCATTGTATTTGTTCTCATATTTTCTTTAACCATTCACCCATCAAGTTCACACAGTCACATCTCACATCTTTATCCATTCACCTATCAATAGACAGTTAGGTTATTTCCATATGTTGGCTATTGTAAATAGTGCTGCAGTGAACATAGGGGTGCATATATCTCTTCAAAGTAGTATGTTTTTGTTGTGCAGATAAATACCCAGAAGTGGAATAGATGGATCATATGATAGTTCTATTAATATTTTGAGGAATCTCCATACTGATTTTCTTTTTTTTTAATTGTATTTATTTTTAGAGAGAGGAAGAGAGGGAGAAAGAGTAGGAGAGAAGCATCAGTGTGTGGTTGCCTTTCGTGCACCCCACACCAGGGACCTGACATGCAACCCAGGCATGTGCCCTGACTGAGAATCGAACCAGCGATCCTTTGGTTCACAGGCTGGCACTCAGTCCACTGAGCCACACCAGCCAGGGCAGGAATCTCCATACTGTTTTTCACGGTGACTGTACTAACTTAACATTCCTGCCAGCAGTGCATGAAATCGTATGGGCATTTTAATAATATTAATTCTTCCAATATATGAGCATGGAACCTTTTCATTTATTTGTGTCTTCTTTAGTTTTATAGTTCTCATTGTCTGTTACCTCGTTGGTTAAATTCCTTCCTAGATATTTTATTCTTTTGATTCAACAGTAATGGGATTATTTTCTTGATTTCTCCTCATTGTTTTTTATTAGTGTAAAGACATATTAGTCCTGGCTAGTGTGGCTCAGTGTGTTGAGTGCTGGCCTGTGAACCAAAAGGTTGCCATTTCGATTCCCAGTCAGGCCACATGCCTGGGTTGCAGGCCAGGTCCCTGGTTGGGGGCCTGTGAGAGGCAACCACAAACTGATGTTTCTTTCCCTGTCTTTCTCCCATCCTTCCCCCTCTCTAAAAATAAATAAATAAAATCTTAAAAAAAAAGAAATACCACAAGTTTCTGCATATGGATTTTGTGTCTTGCAGCACTACTGAGGTCATTTATTAGTTCTAACAGTATTATTATTTTTTTTTTTAGTGTAGTTTTAAGGCTTTTCTATATGGTATCATGTCTGCAAATAGTGACAGTTTTAATTCTTTCCAACATGGCTGCGTTTTATTTATTTATTTTCTTACCTAAATCCTGTGGTGTGGTTAGGACCTCCAGTACTGTGTTGAATAAACATGGCAAGAATGGGCATTCTGTTTTGTTCCTAAACTTAGAGGAAAACTTGCAGCTTTTCACTGCTGAATCTGAGGTTAGTTGTGGACTTGTCATTTATGGTATTTATTATGTTGAGGTAGGTTCTCTCTATACTCATTTTTTTGAGAGTTTCTATCAAATGGATGTTGAATTTTGTCAAAAAATTTTTGGATTTATTGAGGTGATCATATGATTTTTTTATTATTCATTTTGTTAATGATAAATGTGGTGTAACAATTTGTTTGATTTATGGGTGTTGAACCATCCTAGGGCCCTGGGAATAAGCCCCACTTGATCATGGCATGCGATCCTTTTAATGTATTATTGAATTTGGTTTGATAATATTTTATTGAGGACTTTTGCATCTATGTTCATCAAGAATATTGGCCTGTAATTTTCTTGTGGAGTCCTTGTCTAGTTTTGGTATCAGGAAATGTTGGTCTTGTAAAATGAATTTGGAAGTGCTCCCTCCTCTTAAAATTTTTGGAAGACTTTGAAAAGTATTAGTATTAAATCTCCTATGAATATTTGGTATAGTTTACTAGTAAAGCTGTCTGTCTGGTCCTGGACTTTTGTCTTTTGGAGAGGTTTTTGATTACTGATATAATCTCCTTACTAGTAACCGGTCAGTTTAGATTTTCTGTTTTTCATTGAGCCTTGGAAGATTGTTTATTTTCTAGGATTTTGTCCATTGCCTCTAGGCTTTTCAATTTGCTGGCATATAATTTTTATACTAGTTTCTTATGATCATTTATATTTCTTTGTTATCAGTTGTAACTTCTTTTTCCTTTCTGATTTTACTTATTTTAAGCCGTCTCTCTTTTTCTAGGCTAGTTTAGCTAAAGTTTTGTTAATTTTTTCTTTTCAAAGAACCTGGTCTTAGTTTTATTGTCTTTTTAGACTTTATTTCATTTATTTCTACCCTGATCTTTAATATTTCCTTTCTTCTACCAACTTTGGGTTTCATTTGTCTTCTTTTTAAAATTCTTGTATGTGTAAAGTTAGATTGCTTATTTGACATTTCTCTTGTTTCCTAAGGTGGGCCTGCATTGCTATAAACTACCTTCTTAGAACTGCTTTTGTTATATCCCAAGATATTGGTGTATTGTATATCTGTTTTCATTTGTCTCTACACATTTTTTGGAAAAGATGCTGTACAGTTTCAATCTTCTTGAATTTGTTGAGACTTTTTGTACACAAACATGATCCATCCTGGAGAATGGTCCATGTCACTGGAGAAGAAAGTGTCTTCTGCTGCTTTTCAATCAATGTTCTGTAACTGTATTAAGTTCAAGTGGATAAATCTGTCATTTAAGGCTCATCTTTCTTGATTGATTTTCTGTCTTTTTATCTATCAATTGATGTAATTGGGGTGTTAAAGTTCTCTACTATTATTGTATTGCTGTCAGTATTTCCCTTTATATTCATTAATATTTGCTTTATATGTTTTGGTGTTTCTATGTTGTATGCATATATACTTATAAATGTTGTATCTTCTTGATGGATTGACTGCTTTATAATTATGTAATAACCTTCTTTGTCTTTTATTAGTCCTTGGTTTAAAGTTTTTTTTTTTCTGATATGAACATAGCTACACTAGCTTTATTTTCGTTTTCATTTCCATGGAATATCTTTTTCTATTCAATTTTAGTCTGTGTGTCCTTACTTCTGAAGTGAAACTCATATAGGCAGCATATAGATGGGTCTTCTTTCCTTTTTTACTCATTTAGCCACTCTGAATCTTTTGATTGGAAAATTTAGTTCATTTACATTTAAAGTAATTATTGATAAGTATGTACCTGTCATATGCTGTTACTTGTTTTCTGACTGCATTTATAGTTTCTCTCTATTCTTTTTCTTTTTTCTTGTGGTTTCATGACTTTTTTAAGTGCTTAGATTCTTTTCTCATTTTCTCTTGTATATTTAGTATAAGTTGTTGATTTCCGATTACCATGAGTTTCACATGTAACATTCTATGTATGTAACAATCTCTTTAAAGATGATAGCCACTTAAATTTGAACAGTTTCCAAAATTTTACATTTTTACTGACTTCCCCTCACATTTTATATTTTAGATGTCACATTTTGCATCTTCTTATTTTGTGCATCCCTGAACTAATTATTGTCATTTAGTTAATTTTACTACTTTTGTCTTTTAACCTTCATACTTGCTTCATAAGTGAGCGATCTACTAGCTTTACTATGTATTTACCCTTTTTAGTGCGATTTTTGCTTAATGTTTTCTTGTTATTAATCAGTGTCATTTCTTTTTAGCTTAAATGAGCCCCTTTAACATTTTTTGTGAGTCTGGTTTAATGGTGATGTACTTTTTTAGCTTTTGCTTATTTTGAGAACTCTTCATCTTTTTTTCACTTCTGAATGATAAGCTTGCCAGCTAGAGAATCAGTTTTTTGTTGGAAGTTTACTTCCTTTCAGCACTTGAATGTTATGCCACTGCCTTGTGGCCTGTCGAGTTTCATCTGAAAAATCTGCTGAAAGCATTATGGAGTTTCCCTTGTGTGTAACAAGTTGTTTTTCTCTTGCTGTTTTAAAGATTCTCAAGTGATATACATAGGGTTAGATACTATCCATGGTTTCAGACATCCAAGAGGAGGGGTCCTCCATGGATAATGGGGACTAATGTATATGGGCTTACACCTGACCTGCATAGCTCCTGGAGGCAGTAGGACTTGCACCCATGTTTTAAAAGTACAAGGCTTGATTTAAATTTTAGCAGGTACAGTGTTTCAGTTCAGTTTGGGAATGCATCACCCAAGGGGACTCAGGATTGAATTTTTGCTTCTATCTTGGAAGCTCCTCCCAATAGATTTATCCAAAATATATTCAGAGATATGTTTGAAATTGCATTGTGGAAGTGTGTAATTATTTATCCAATTAGGAATGTAATCCTCATGTGCTCTTCATAACTTACTACTATTTGAACCATGTGAAATTGTCACTCTTTGTGGGTTAAAAATTGTTAAACATTGACAATTTCATATGGTTCCTAAATATATTTGTATGGCTGAATTTGGTAGTTTCACCAATTGAGGACATGCTATAGGATTTTGTGCTTTCTTTTCAGGATTAACTCTCATTTGTACCCCAATATTATCATTCATTTCTTTGTTTGCCATTAGAAAATAGGGAGATAAATGGGTGTGGTTGTAAGTAAATGGTGGGTTTGTGAATGAGGACAAAGTACCGTGCAAGTCTTGTTCCTTTTCCACACAAATGCTTTTAGTTACAGTTCAGTTCCTGAGCAACATATTTTTTTCATGTAAAGAAGACTCTATATAAGGTTAACTGATGGTGTTTCATTGGAACATCCTTGCTCTTCTGAAAGTAAAGTATGAGATGTGTCAAAATTTCTAGGCTTAAGAAATTATAATTACTAAATTCTTAATGAAAAAAGACTGTTGCTTAGTAATGCTATATTTCAGGTACTATCTTATCTGTTTAGTTCTGTTAAGTGTCATTTTCTCATGAAACTCTGCAATTAGAACTGAAGTGTTCTTGTGAAAGTTTCCAAAATGATAAGTATACTCTCATTCATCTGCTCCTGTTATTTGTAATGAAGAGTATTCTTTGATGAATATAAAACAAGATATAGTCTTGGAACTTCTGGTCCAATTTTAAGGGCATTTTGGAAACCTAGGTGTTAGATTTTATTTAAGAACTTATTCAGGCCATTTTATTGTTTTTGAATACTTCACTGGGTAAGAGAAAGGAAAGAAAAGGAAGTGAAATTTAAATAAATCACTGAAACTAATAATTATTAATGGTATTTGTAAAAGATTAGCAGAGGAAATGAGCAATAATATGATATTCGGGATGGCAGCAGCTGGCATTCCACAGTCATAAGAGGTAATTGAGACTGGACTATGACCATAGCAAAGAAGCCTTATTTTTTAGACTTACTTTATATTTCTACTGCTTTATTTTTTGAAGCATTAGATTATTAATATAATATCTTCTTTGATCATCAGCTGTATATTACAAGTGTTTTTTAAATAAGATTATGCCCACGGACTTAAGTGTATTTTACTCTTTCTTAGAGTAACCAACCATTCTAGTTTGCCTGGGGTTGGGAGGTTTCCTCGGACATGAGACTTTCAGTGTGAAAACCAGGAAAATCTCAGCTAAACTTGGACAGCTGGTCACTTTGCTTTTATTTTCAAAATTAGTAGAATGGATATACTTCTAACATGATTAGAAAGGTATTTAATAGTCCTATAAATTATTTACCCTCAAAATTTAGAAACTTCTAACTTGAAAACATTATTTCACGAAAGCATTTCTTTTATAGAAGGTTAGCTTGATATTTTTGTTTTAATTGCTTAGGAATTTTAAAGGTAAATTGATTTTTGTGGTCATTTTTCAAAAAACCTTAACACTAACCAGCAATTTGATATGCTATTAATAATGAAAATGATAGGAATATATTCTTAATTAAAAATTTGCAATGTGGGAATTATAACACATTGCAATGTGGGAATAAGATACACTGAATAGCCAATGCTTTTAAAAATACTAGACAAATAGGAAAATTGTTCTTCCTTTATACTTAGTTTCCCTGAATTGTTATATGATGTTTGTCTTATCGGAAGTAAATAGCTCAGTGTTTGTTGTCTGAACCTTTCTTTTGTTTTTATCTAGCAATTATATATGATCCTATCCTTGATTTTTTGTAATGTGATAAAAGAAATTAGCACAGTTTTGGTTCACAATGTACATTTTCTTTCTCACAAAATAATGTGATCAGGAATCTAATTACAGGCTACTAACAGCATGTGCTGTGTGCTCATCTTTATTCCAAACTTACTTTAGGTATCAGCCTGCTTTTCTCAACAAGGGAGCACTTAAGTTTAATTGCTTCGTTGGAAATATGCATTTAGCCCTTTCTGATCTGTATATACAACTCCTTGGCATAGCTGCAGAAGTTTGAACACCTGCAGCCCAAGCAGCTTGAAAAGAAAACATAACTTACTATAAAGGAAAATGAAAGAAGCTCAAGTTCAAAATGGTGTTATCAATGATACAGTGTTGTCACTAACTTGAGCTGACCTAAGAGAGTTGGCTTCTGCACTGCTCCTTATCACCATCCAAAAGGGCATACAAAATTCTTTGTAAACTAATTTAAAAAGTGTCTTGTTTATTCAGAGGCAACTGTGAATGGTATTTGTTCAGAGTGTAGATCACATCAATTGCATACCAGCCAACAACTTATTTCTCTTCTAAGAGAGAAGCCAAGTATCAAAGACACAAAGTACTAAAGATAAGCTTCTCAATTCTCAACTGTTCTGGGCCTCAATAAAGCTACTGATGTACAAATTGGGGTGGGGCCCAACTGTTTCCACCTGCAGGCTTGTCTTAGATCCTTGGCTCTGGCTGGGAGAGGTGCTGATACTAGTGAGACCTTTAGTGCCCTTAGAAAACAAAACCTGTGCCTTTTTATGGCCCTAATCAATCAGTCCTTCTGAAGAGGATTTTACCTCCTTTCTTCAAGTAGCTTTTAAGGGGGAGAGAAAAACCAAATAAACATAAAGACAACTGTGGTCGACTATTCCTATTTACATGGCTGGTGAAAGCAAAGAGATCGTTGATTTGTTCTTACTGAATCTTAAAAGACATTCCAAGTTATCCTTTTTCCTCTTTCTGTTGATTCTCAGATATTTTGTATTGGATAATTGATGAGAGGGTGACCTCAGTAAGTAAAAGAATAAAGTATTTTCAAAACTGGTTCAAATAGTATTATTAGGAAATTAAGACTTGGTACAAAGAAAACATGTCTGAGGCTATTTGAGGCACAAAATACAGAAAACTGAGTTGTCACAATTGAGCTTTTAATATGTTCAGTGCTTAAACATGGCTCACATGTAGCATCCATGGTTTCAGATATGAGTTTACTAAAATAATAGAATGTTTAAAATAACAATTTTGTTTTTGTGATGAGTACCTAGATTTAAACAAAAATTGGAAAATATTTGAAACATTAAAATTCAAAACTCTTGTTAAAACTAATTTGATTCCTAAATATCTTTGTAGGATTATTGAAATTAAAGCCTTTTGGATAATTGTGACTTGGATGAGTTACTGACAAGCATTGAGAATACTGAATTTTAAACTAATTTGTCTCTATAATTTAAAATTTATAACTTATTTCAAATATTATAAAAAATAACTGAAACCAACTGCTATTTTAGAGTAGTAATTCTAAGTGCTGTGTTTTCCTTTCCACAAAGTTATATTAATTGCTAACAATAGCCATGTTTCATGAGGCACATTTGAGAAGAGGTCTGTGTAAGTATATGTGTATTTATATATTTGTATAGGCAAAATGTGGTCTTCATAAGTAGTTTCTATTAACTTTCTTTCCCCGAATTAGATTTGTGTCATCTTCTTACTATGTCTTTTTCAATGATTTACATAGAAATACGGTAACACATTTTCCAGTCATTTTTCAAATTTAAGGATTACAGAACATGTAATTTACTGCATGTTAAGTGTATTGACTAGTTGATCTAAAATAAATATTCACAAATGGATAAAGCCATTTCAGAATTAAGCACATCTAGGGAAAGATGGCCTCGATGCAGGAAAAAAAAATTGACTAAATGAAATATTTAAAAATAATTTTATTGTTTATGATGTAGTTAACATTACAGATTTACATATTTTTAAAATGTCAACAAGCTTAGTTGATATGGCTAACATATGGTTAGTTTATAACTTTGTCTTTTACTGGGAAGAATAATATTTTTCTGAGTAAACTTTAGGTGTAAATTAGAATTGTTACTAATTCATCAATTTGGAGGTATCTTGCACTCTTAATTTTAGATGTTTTTCTCTTCAGTATGGACATTTCTCAGCTTCCTTGTGCTATAAGGTAGCACAGCTCTGGCATTCTACAATTGAGCATTCTTCCCACCCCCAAAAGATAGTTCTGTAGTAAGCTAAGCTTGTTTTGTGAAGAGCTGACAAAGTGAATTGTTTTTATTTTCATATTCATTGTTAATATGATGCTTTATTTATGAGAACATAATAGTTTGAAATTGAAAAAGGAAATTGAAAGTTCTGATGTAAAACTTCACTCTTATTAAAACTTAATCAGTTGTCGATGAAATGCCAATTAGTAATTTACTTCTGGATTTTTGTAGAATGTTATATTTATTGATCTTAAAAATTTGAGGCAAATTTGCATTCTTCCCCGCAAATAAAAGGTTAAATTCTTTTAGCACTTTTAGGATCATCTAATAAGAGATTCATGCTATGTGATTAAAGAATAATTTTCTGTAGTTTTCCATCTTTGAAGTTTGTGCTTTGTTCCTGGTTTTTACTTTTTTGAATGTTTATTCTTTGTATATTTATATTTTTTAGGGCATTTCTTTAGTTTTGTCTTTTAGTGTCTATAGCTTATGCATCTTTTAATGACATGCACATGGTCAAGGGATATTCCAGTATTAGAAAAATGTAGTTTTTGGCTTTGAACTGAAAAAGTACGTATCATATCGTGGTCTAGTAAGTTTGAGGTCAATCTGGGCAAGATTTTTGAGTGAATTGCCAGAAGAATGGTTTTTGAATTCCTACGAAAAAAACCCCTAACATTAGAAGTGAGAGTAGATTATTAAGAAAATGTCTCAGTCTTAATGTATTCCCCTTTTCTAAAAAAAAAATATTGCTAGACTGGTAGAGTAGGTACATTTTACAAAGGACTGTCCTGAATCCTCGTGACTTAAATGGAGATGGCAGCAGTAGCAGCAGTATACCTACTAAGTAGTGATGCATGTCTATGAAGGGCTTGTTTCTAATGACAAGCCACAGAAGTCTATGCTTGAACTTGTCTTGATAACATTCTACATACATGATTTTAATGCTTAGGAGGAAGGTTTATCACATTTTTAAGAGGCAAGGTCAGAGAGAGATTATAAATGTGCTGGATCACAGTAACAGAATCACTATCCAATGAAATTTTGACAAGCTAATTATAACATATATAATTGCACCCCTGCAAAAACAAAGAAGCAGTGTTGAACCTTATATAAATATCCAGTCACATGAATATAAAAAATAGTCTTTAATAAATAGTATTGAGTCAGTTAGATACCTATATGGAAGAAATATATCTTGACTCCTTCTGGACACAATGCACAGAAATTAATTCCAGATGAATTTTAAATCTAAATGTGAGATATAAAATTTATAATGCTCTCAGATAACGATAGGAGAACATCTAAGTGTCCAAAGAGTTTTTAAGCAGGACACAAAAAGTATAACCATAAGTATCTTGATAAATTTTAACTTCATTAAAACATTCCATCTAAAGATATTGGTATGAGAGTGAGAAAGTAACTTACAGAGTGGAAGAAGACATAGTACATATATCTATAAAAGAATCAATATTTAAAATGTAAAAAACATCAAAAATAAAATAAGGAACAAATTAAAAAAAGAACAAATCAATGAAAACATCAATAAAAAAACAACTGAACAGACACTACACAAAACACGATATTCAAGTGCCCGATAAATATATGAAAAGTACTCAATGTCATTACTCATCAAGGAATTGTAATTAAAACCACAATGTAATACTACAAATCTATCAAAATGGGTACAATTAAAAAGATGAGAAGTGTTTGCAAAGATATAGAGCAGACTCTCGTATTCCACGTATGTATTGATAAAAACTTTTTTAGAAAACTTTTGGCCATGTACTACTAAAACTGACCATGTGTATATACTCTGTACATATTTGCTAGAATGTTTATGGCAATACTATTTGCAACAGTCAAAACCTGGAAAGTACTCAATTGCCCATCAGTAGTAGCATGGAAAAATAAATTGTACTTTATCTACATAATAGAATAATATACAACAGTTAGCATGGTCTGTAACTCTATAAGAAACAATTTGGATGAATTTCTTTAGTATTATGCTGAGCAAAAGAAGCCAGACAGAAAATAAAACAGGCTGCATTATCGTATTTACATAAAAGTAGAAAAATACTCAAACTCCAATCTCTGTTAGAAGTGAGAAGAGTGGTTATTTGGGGACATAGTGACTGGAAGGGAGGTATTCTGAGGATGAGTTCTTGTGTGTGAATGTTTTTGATTTAGTTATTGCTTACATGGCTTTCCTCTATGTTATATTCATAAAGATGTATTTTTGATATGTGTACTTTTCCCTGTATATAATACTTCAATACAAAGTTTTAAAAATGCAAAAAAAAAATTGTATTGATTTTTGGCTGTGATACCTTCATATAACACATTTCTATTGCAGGGAGTTCCTGTCTCAGTGGACTGAGTTAGTCACTGAGCCTGAAAATTTTTTTCTCAGAGAAAGCATGACTTGGGTACTGCTAACTCTTAGGTTCTGAGATTTTCTTGTTTTAGACTTTGTGCTCTCTCTCTCTCTCTCTCTCTCTCTCTTTTTCATTTCAAACAGTCTTTTTCCTGACAGACAAAGTCTATACTGAATCTTGTGGAAAATTTACTTGTCATATTGTTGGAGATAGTAATTTTTATTTAGCTACATAACTTGGACAAGTCATTAGCCATTTATGGGCCTTTGCTTTCCTCATCTAGAAAAATTGTGAATCAATATTGAATAGAACTGTGATTTGCTGAGTTTGGTGGTTGGGTAACTAATATAATTTTTTAAAACTTATTTTCTTAGTGCTATAGCTGGGGGACCAATACAGAAAACATCACTGTTTGATAGTCACAGTTTCTTGCAAAATTACTGATTTTGTTCTTTTATAATAGGTACCAGAAATGGAGAAAAAAGTGAGCAGAATCTGTCTTGCTTCTGAACCTGATATAATTCATTTTCTACAAGTCACTTGGGAGAAAACGCTAGGATCTGGTTTTGTTATTACACTGACTGATGGCCAGTCAGCATGGACCGGGACAGGTAATATTAAAAGCAAAATTTCAGTAACCTGCTGTTTTTCAGTTCTCAGTGATACTTCAAATTAAAGTATTTCTTTAACAGGTATTGGGTAAAATTAATATAATTGCTTTTACTTGATATCATTGTCTAACTATATACAGATTTGTAATATTTAATGCCATTTTCTCTAATTTCTATTAATAGAAGGATAGAGAAATAAGCATGTACTTCTACAAATTCTGGTTACCATTTGAGCCTTAGTACTTGGACTTGGTTTGACTTTTTAAATGACCTCTTTATACAAAACATAAATAGCACTTATTACATGTATCTTTTCTGAGGCTCTTAGGGAAATTTTAGGGGTCAGGGCCTTTGACTGAAGATTTGGCTGAGTTAAATGTTTTTGTTGGCTTGGTGGAGTAGGGTAGTTGTGCTTTTCTTTTTATTTTATATACTTAGGTTGTTTCAATTATTTTCTTTTGAACATGTACCACATTTGTAACAAAACAAAATAGAACTCAAGCCTAAAACTTTGTAATTAAAGGCTCAAACCTAAATATAAGATTTTGGCAATTATTTTGTAAAATAGACTTTTGATCATTTTTGTTTGGTGATAATCTTTTTAAAAAGGCTGATGGCCCTGAAATAATATTTGAATCATGGAAGATATAAAGTAAAAAAAAAATATAAAAATGTAGAATTATGTTTTGCTCATATAGCAAAGTTTTAATATTTTTCTAAGATATTTTATCAAAAGATTTAAATAATTATTTCTGCAGCTATGCAACAGTCATTTCTACAGTTGTGAGTATGTTTTAGGTAAAATAATTTTGTCATGTTAAATTACATACTATTTGTATCTTCTATCAACTCTTGAAATTTTTCTCTAACATTGATATTACTATACTATATCATCTTTTAAAATTATGTAAGTTCTGGCCCTGGCTGGTGTGGCTGAGTGGATTGAGTGCCAGCCTGCAAGCAATAGGATCACCAGTTCGATGACCAGTCAGGGCACATGCCTGCGCTGCGGGCCAAGTCCCCAGGAGGGGCAAAAGAGAGGCAACCACAGTTGATGTTTCTCTCCCTCTCTCCCTCCCTTCCCCTCTCTCTAAAGGTAAATAGATAAAATCTTTTTTAAAAAATCACAAAAGTTCTGACATTTTGTTTCTTTCGTGAATGTTAAAATTGTTATACCACAACTTTTTTATCCGCTCATGTACTGGTGGACATTTGGGCTGCCTACAAAATTTGGTTATTGTAAATAATACTGCAATGAACACAGGGGTGCATATATTCATTTGAATTAGTGTTTTGGGTTCCCTCGGGTAAATTCCCAGAAGGGGAATTGCTGCGTCATAAGGCAGTTCCATTTTTAAGTTTTTGAGGTTAACTCAATACAGCTTTCCACAGTGGCTGCACGAATCTCCATCCCAACCAACAGGCAGGAGGGTTCCCTTTTCTCCACCTCCTTGCCAACACTTGTTGTTTGTTGATTTATAGTAGATGGGTGTATAAAAAAAGCTGTGGTACATTTGCACAGTGGAATACTTTTCGACCATAAGAAAGAAGAACCCTTTGCAACTGTATGGATAGAGCTGGAGAACATTGTGCTAAGTAAAGTAAAAAGTGAGAGGAAGACAAATACCATATGATCGCAATGATATTTGGAATCTAATGAACAAAATAAACTAACAAAATAGAAACAGACTCACAGATAGAGAACACATTGACAGCTGTTAGAGGGTAGTGTGGTTGGGAGGCTGGGTGAAAAAGGTAAAAAGGATTAAGCCAAAAAAAAAAAAAACCAAAACAAACAAACCTCATAGACACAGACAACAGCATGGTGGTTACCAGACTGAAAGTGAGGTGGGGGAGGGTAGAAGAGGGTAAAGGAAGGATAAATGGTGATGGAAGGAGACTTGACTTGGGCTGGTTAAGACACAATACAATATACAAGTGATGGATTATAGCATTGTACACCTGAAACCTATCTAAATTTATTAGCCATTGTCACCCCAGTAAATTTAAAAAAGCTGTTGTATGACAGTCAAACTGAATTTATACTTGTGGGTTTTTTGTTTTTTGTTTTTTTTTGGGGTGTGTGTGTGTGTGTGTTTATGACAGATTTCAAGGAATGTTGATATAAGGATTATTGTAAAATAAAGAAATTTCAAGGGTAATGTTTGCTGTACCTGTTATGGTATCTCTTTAAGATATAAATTTTTATGTAAGAGACATCAGTTGTTGATTGGTCAGGTTACTTCTCGGTGTGCTGGGGAAAGTAAACCAAGGTGTCAACAGCTCTGTTTTAGGGCGAGGTGCGTGCACAGAGCTAAAGACCATGGCAGTAGGTTAATCCCAGTCATCTGGGGAGATCAGTTCCAACAGCACAGTCTGGAAGGCATGTCCTAGGTGAAGTGGTTGCTTTTATGTGAGGAAAAATGTTTTTATAATTTAAATTTTCTAACTGACAAAGGGCTTATTCTATATAAGGAGAAATCATGGTCAGAGTACTTTGAGGTACTTTAATAACCTTAATTATCAAAGGAAAAGGTTAAACTTTACTCTGATCAGTAACTCTCATTCACCAAGAAAAAGAACAATAATTATATTTTATTTTTTTTTTTGTTATTAAGCATTGGGGAAGAAAAAGAATGATTTTTACTAACACTTAAATCTTAATTTAACCAGAAGTTAAAGTTAATTTTACATTATGAGACATTTTGTTTATGCCATACAAAATGTGCTTGCAGTTGCTCTTAACACTATTAATAAGAATATTATTTCACTAGACTAGGTCCGCAGAAGCAAAGAACACACTTGATTTGTCAACTACTCTGTATAAGTATCTTGACTAGTGCTTAGGATATACATGCTTAATAGATAATATTTTTTTGAATGTGATAATGAAATGAGACCTCAAATATATAACACTGATTAGAAAAAAAGAAATTGAACCATTTATTTTAGAGTTAGTGTATTGTAAAATGACAGATCCAGTTTCATATTTCTTGTTGGCATTGACATTTAATTCAGTATATTCTACTGTTTATTTTCCAGATAATGAGATTTAGTGTGACAAAAGTGTGATACCAAACTTCTGTATTATTTGTTGGGTTGAGTCCCTGTACTAAACAAGCTTTCATACAGAAAATTTTATAGTTCATTGTATATGGTCATTTTATTTTCAAAGATTACTAATGAAGTTTTAAATCTCACATATGTTTTATACTTTCATTATTCATTTCTATTTTCTTGTTTAAATTTCAGAGGGAAAAATCCAAATAATATAACATTGTTTCCATGTTTAGTTAAGGCTTATTACATAAATATAATTTGTTTTGGCACTTTATAGATAGACAATAATATGATTAAGAACATTGAAACAATTAAATAATTGAAACATGAAAATGGATTTCCTTCCTATACCTCATCCTGTTTTTTGTACAACTTTTTGATTGCTGCAACCTTCAATTTGGATAATTTTTTTCTCTTTTCATTTGAGTGAAATTAAAAGGATGTGGGGTTCTTTTTAATCTCCCACACACTAAACTCACTGATTTCTTTTTCATTAGCAATGTTTTATCTAATGAATGTTTTGGGGTCTAATTATCTTGTGGTCTATCATCACTTCAACATTATAGGGGGGTAATATCACAGGATTAAGTCACAAAGTGGGTTAGTGATTGATGACTATTATGTGACTTTTATAAGAATTGCAGTTGGCAGTAAGAAACGTAAATTACCCATCTTCTGGAATAGTTTAAATTTCATTGAAGAGTAAATTAAATTTTAGTAATTCTTTTATTATCAAATAATTATATCCACTTATACTTGTCGTAAACATTGATATTTGGTGACCTATATGGAGACTATGTGACAGGGCTTAGTAGAAAAGGGATTTTTAAAAAAGTTGTAAAATGGGTCCATAATGTGAAACCATCAAAAACCTAATGGGATGCTAAGGCTGTGTGTCCTCTGAGCTAAGATACAAACATAAGATATGTACAGTTTTTGGTTCCTTATACATAGGGATCCAAAAGAAAGAAGGTTCTTTCCTTACTTGCATTTTCATCTATCCACAGTGTTAAAGAGATGCTTTCTTGGCTGCTACTAGTCTGAGAAAAATTCCTTGTCTTGTGATCATGTTAGCCTGCTCAATTTCTATAACATATTATGTGAGTCAGCTGAATCCTTGCTGAATTTTATTATTTCCATGGCTTTTAATCCTGGTCACTGAAATTTTTGGAACATTGGATGCTCACAGCTGTGCTTCTTCCAGATGTTCTTAGCACAAAATTCAAAACTGGTGACTAAACTGTTTTTTTTTTTTAAGATTGTAGTTCTAAATAGGCAGTGAAAATTTCACATTTGCTATTACAGGAAATGCCCAAGTAAATTAAAAAAAAAACCTGGTACCTTCTTATTAAACATGGTTTTTAAAGGGGAAATATAAATAGATTAAACTGACAAACAAAATAGAAACAAGCATGGTTACATTATACAGACTGACAGCTGTCACAGAGGTGGGGGTTTGGGGGGCTGAATGAAAGAAGGTGAAGGGATTAAACAAAAAGCATATATACATAACACATAGACACAGACCTCGTGTGGCAACGGCCAGAGGGAAAGGAGGGTAAGGGCAGGTGGAGGTTGGCAAAGGGGAGATAAGTAGGGATGGAAAGAGACTTTGCTTTGGGCAATGGGCAAATGATAGTGTGCAGACAACGTTTTGTTGAGTTGTACACTTGAAACCTGTAAGATTTTGTGAACCAATGTCATCCCATTAAATTCAATTAAAAAATAATAATTTTATTTCATGTTTTTCCTTCTTAAAAATCAAATATTCTATAATAATAATCCAAATGGCATTCACAAATGGGAGTAACAAAGAGAGTATCTAAGATGGCAGCGCTTGAATCTAGGCTCCATAACGCTGGCATTTTTGTCTCTCTTTAACTATTTTCCTGGCACCTCGAATAGTGCCCAGCACATAGTAGATGCTCATGGCATTTTAAAATAAATGATTGAATCAATAAATTCTATTAAATATTTTCAGATAGGAATTTTGTCATGTTAATGAAGTTTAGAATGTTTTTCAATAGATGTTTTATCAATAAACATCTGTATTTTCTTTTGTGTTTTAGAAACTTTTATCTACATTAAAGATGACTTCTGCAGATTTATTTTTGATTTCTCTGTGAAATAATTGCTTTTCCTAAAATAAATAATAATTTTTTGAAGGTATTTGGAACTCTTCAAAATTATCCAAAAAAATATGAAATTATTCTTCAAATAGGAAGCATTTGTCTCATTATTTTTAGATGGTTTCAGAAGAGTGAATAAGATATTTGTAAGATCAGTAGATTTGATAGTGGCGATCATCTTAAATACGCATTTGCTTCAGAGAGAGGAAAAATATGTGATAGTGTTTTAGAAGCTGTAAAATCACATAAGAATATAAGATATTGTTATTCTTTTCAAAGACTTTGTTGACTCATTTCACTATTAGACTCATCAAAAATTGGTCATGAAATGTGTATGGATTTCAAGACTCTTCCTCATTGCCTGTCATGGGGCTTCCAGACACTTGCTCGCACACAGACTATTATCATGAAAAGCTGTGTTGTATTTTCAGAGATTCTTGAATCAAGATTTCATTTTCTGTAGTACTTTATTCTAATGTGTTTTTTAATATCATAGAAGAAAATAATTTACCCAGTATCCCATATCTCTGCCTATCTCCAAACAACAAATAGCCAGAGAGATATTAATATGAATCCTAGGTTAACCCCCTCTTGCCTTAGTGACCCTAGAATGTTACTTGATCTTTCTGAGCCTCAATTTTCTCATTTGTAAAATGAAAATAATGTCTATCTTTCAGTGTTATGAGGAATGACATAGATAAGTGTAACATTTAAATATAAAAGTATAGAACCATATGGTCTTTCATTTTTGTAGTAGTCTGATTTGACACAGAGAACCACCCAATCACACACATTCCAAACAAATGTAGATTACACCTTGTAATTTGAAAAACAAACAGATACATTGCTGCTTTTGAATGTAAGATGGGTCTTCACGTTCCATGTCTGAAGAGATAACCTGAAAACTAGAGTGGTTAATGGGAAATAAATAACTATAGGTTCATGCAATATCTGAACCGCATATATGCCTAAATGTCTGTGATTGTAATACCTGAGTGGGGTATGATGTTAAGACTGCAGGACTCTTAGGGAATTGGAGCTGAGCTCTCCGTATAAAGAAAGGAGCATGGGAGTTTATCCTGTTAATGGAGTCATCTGAAAACAAACAAACAAAAACTATACTCTGGTTGGGGATACACCATAGATCAGTCAATAAGAGAACAAATGCATAACCCAATAAAAATAAGAACTTTAAGTCTCTCTTATGTTTAGGTGAGAGGTTTGAATTTGAATTCTTTGCCTCATGTAAAAACTGAGCTGAGAAATTAACTTTCAGAATTAGTCCAGAATGGTGACATCTATAGGGACTCCAAGAAAGGCAAACCAGAAGCTTTCATTTAATGCCACCTCTACTGCCCACAGCTCTTGATAATCTGACTGTAGGAGAGCCGTGCTGAAACATGGCCATGCAGGAAAGGACAGGAAAAGAAGAATGAGAATGTATAAACAAATAGAAGAAATGGAATTAATACCCAGGAACTATGCATAAAGATTGATATGAAAAAGATTTTAAATATGTTTAAAGCCTTCAAATATTTAAAAGGAGAGTTAACAAGAACCAGGATATTATGAAAAAGAAACAGTATCTAAAATTGAAAATATAATTATTGAAATAAGTGTATCTATGGTTGAGTAAAACATGAACTTTAAAAATACCTAGATGAGAGAACTGGAAGCCAGATGTATAATGTAGTGTATGCTGTAGAGGAGACACTCGAGAAATATTAGTTTTTTTCTTTTTCCTCCCTCAGCAACTCCCTCCATTCACCTTTTCTGTTTTTGGCACATAATGACATAAAAAGTGCGAACTCCACTTTGACTTTAATTTGACTCTGCCCATGTGAGAAATAGACTGTTGACTATTTAATCTCTTTAATAATAAAGTCAAAGAAGGAAGATGTAGTAAAATACTTAGCTTATTAATGATTATAGGGAATGATTTCTCTGGTTATGACCTAGGAGCAGGTACATAGGATAGTAGTATCTGTGATAATTTACAATGTATGCATTTCATCTGAGAAGAGAAAGAATGCAAGGAGCCTAATACTCTCAGGTAAGATTTGAGACTAAATGTGTTTGTCAAAAATTGAATTCACTTAGAAGGTATAATTCTCCTTAAAAATGTATGATGTGGGGTTTGATTTTACATTTTAAAATTTCTGTTACATAAGTGATAAATTAGTAGCAACAGGTAAAGAATTATTTTCATATATTTAGAAATTTATTTTTTATTTAAAATTTTTTAATTAATGTTTTCCGTAGTTTGCGAATCAGCGATTTCCCAAGAAGCTGATGACATGGCAATGGAAAAAGAGAAATATGTGGATGAACTGAGGAAAGCATTGTTGTCAGGAGCAGGACCGTCCAATGCATACAAGTTCAATTTTTCTAAAGAGTCTTGTCATTTCTCCTTTGAGAAAAACCTGAAAGATGTTTCAGTAAGTAAACTTTCCAAAATGTAGTAAAATGTCAGAGCACTTATGAAGAATTATTGAAGTAATTAGCATAATATTCCCAGAATACCTCAGAAATAAAAGTTAAAAAAGTACTTGGTTTCCAAGTTGGAAGAATGCTTCAAAGTTACAGTCAATGCTTTATCTTAATGAATTATGAAAAATAATTACTAGAAAATGTACTTAGTTTTTAATGTTATAGATAAGTATTTTAGAGATAATTACATGAATAAACAGTTCTGAAAAATGAGGTCAAAAATTTTTAGACCATTGAGACAAGGTATATTGAAATAAGTTTGGGGAGAAATATTGGTGTTAAAGAAAATAAGATATTTACCTTGAATATTTAATAATCATGACATTTTCTACTTATTAGAATGTATTTAAAATTATAAAATGATAAAATTTAGTAGGGCTTGTAATTAGGAATTAAGATGTTTTATTTATATTATCAAACTTAGAAATATTAAAATAGAAAGAAATAATTCAACTCAAACTTTCCAGAATTTACAAGCTTTACAGACAAGGGTATCTACTACTTGTCCTGCTCAGTACCTACACCAATTCAGATCAAGATCAGTGATTTATTTATCAAAAGTATCATACTTACTGTTTCTCTATTTTACCCAAGTTTATGTGATAATTAAAGATTAAATTATTGGCACTTGCCAGTGGTTTATCAATAAGATATGAGCTCCATGGTAGAAAAAAAGGAGGGGCATCTTTATTACATTAAGTTTAAAGGCAGTTATTGACAATTTGTGCTATAACTAAATTGAATTTAAAAAATTATTTTTATAAAACCTCTTTTATTCAGAATAAGTTTAACTATTTCATCAATTAGAGAAACACTTGAAGCAACAAACTGAATCTTTTTTTTCAAATATATATCATCATATAGAGCAGGGGTGTCCAACCTTTTGGTGTCTCTGGGCCACATTGGAAGAAGAAGAGCTGTCTTAGGCCACATGTTAAATACACAAATGCTAATGAAACTGATGAGCAAAAAAAAGGTCCATGCATAATTTTTGTGATATCTACCACTGCAGATAAGCAAAAAAAATCCTCACATAATAACCCTAATTATGCAGTGGCTCTTTCTGTAATCTTTTAAAATCATCGAGCAAGTCCCAAGTTTGTGATCACTAATATAGAAAATATACATATCTAAGTAATAAAACAGTATAAAATTTAGTAATAAAACTAATGTTTTAAGTAAATTTATGATTTTCTGTTTTTTTTTTTAATTTTTTTATTGCTCCAATACATTTGTCTCTATTTTCCCGCCACCACTTTCCCCTGCCCCACCCACCCCCACCTCCCACCCTCAATCCTTTCCCACTTTGGCTTTGTCTGTGGGTCCTTTATATATGTGTTCCTTGACTTGATGTTCTGTTGGGCCGCTGGGCCACATGTGGCCCATGGGCTGCAGGTTGGACACCCCTGGTATAGAGAATAATACAGAGAGACTGGCTTCAATAATTATTTATATTTAAAAGAGATATACGTTTTCTAATTTATCTGCCAATGTATTTAAGTTTCAATAAGCTAAGTCCTTAAAATGGTAATTTAAAATAGGTTAAATAAGAAGGTTTGAATTGGCTACTGAAATTTTATTGTTTATCACAATGTTCTTTTCTGTACGGTTCGATGATGTTATCTATATACTCCAGCACTGCTGATGGTTTCTTCTAGTATTTTGAAGCAGATCATCATCAAATTGGGAGCAATGCCATTTTCCATTCAGCATTTTCATTCAATTTGTCTGTATTAACTAACATTTTTTTCATGCAGCCAGTTTCTAATTTTCATCTGTTTTGTATATACTGAAGCATAACAAATTCCAAGTTTGTGAGGTATCTTTGAACCCTGAAAGGCTTTTGGTATCTTTGACATGGTGAAATGTGGGGTTTGGTACATTGGGCATGGATAGAGTACTTGCCATGCTTGGCCGTACATCTGGTTTTGTTCCTTCTATGAAGAAAGAACTTCAAGTCCTCATGAATCATGTCTTTTACAATTGGCATGGCATGTATCAACATCAGAAACTGTGACAGTAATCCAGAAAGAAAGCTTGCACACCACCCTGAAACTATCAACTTTATCAGAGCCAAAGCCTTTAGCCTTTTCCTTTTCCACAGGTTTTCTCAAGAAATGGAAACAGCATAAGAGATTCCCAGTAATGAGAAGTGTGCTAGGTTCCTAAAGGATATGTCTTAAATCACTCTATTGCAGTTTAGATAGCTGCTTCCTTCTTTATTCATTTATCAACTTACTTATGAGGGGAAAAAAGCCTACTCTGAGACAAGAAGGAGTTTATTCATGGCTTGGCTTACTTGGGAGATATTTTTGGATATTTGAATGAGGTAGAACTTTTAGTTCTCTCAGTCTTATGGATGCAGATGAAAATCACAGGTCCATCTGTCCAAATTGGCTTGGGAATCTTCCAGCGCTGCAGGATGTGTTTCCGCAAATTGGATTTCAGGGTGACAGTATCTTGTAAATTTATCTGCTGGCAAACATTTGCAGACAATTGGAAGCATGGCAGAGTACTTTTTTAAAGTTAATTGTTCTTTGGTGACCTTAAAGTTTAAATGGAGTTTGTAAATACTTTCCTTGGTGATACAGACATCTGATTATTGCCAAACGTGACCTCCTACACTTGGAATAAAAGAAAAAAAAAAAGAATGTAGAATCCACTCACAAAATTGTAGTGAATTCTGTTGTTTGTTGATATAAAGTTACTCTATTATGGCAAAGTGTATTCCATAGCTTCTAATAATATTTGCTACCAGAGTCATAACTCTGTGAGTCTGGGTTTTTAAACATTTGTTGCCGTAATTCAAGAAGTTTTATGTGTTTAATTCTGTGTTGGTGATCACTACACAATATGAGCATTTCATATATTCAAGTCATACAAGACATTTGAAATCTATATTTGTATCAAATTTTTTATTTTTTAAAAGAAACCAGATACTAATTTATATATTCAAACACTTCTTTTTGGAAATATTATCCTGTGTTTTATCACTGAAAGAATTGTCAATTTACAAAGCAATGAAATATTTTAAGTGTATAATGTGTTTGTCAATGTTTGTGTACATTTTGGGAAGTGGGGAGTGGGCACATAGTTTTCATGAGATTACTTTTGAGTTCAAAACACCCAAAACTTTATTTATGCTCTAATTGGCTTTTCTTTATAGATAATATAGATTCTTTCATTTTAGCTTAATTCCCATTGGAATAAATGTTGAATAGCCTGCTAGATATTAACTCTTTTTCTCTGTACAGTTCAAACCTTTGGGACCATCACCATTGCTTTTTAGTTGGCAGTAAATTGTACTGGATGAAAGCATACTCTAGTGCCAGCATTTGGAACTCATTATCTCTTCTGTACAAGTACTGTCATCCACTCTGGAGACTACTCATAGACTTTGTGTCATTGTTTTCCTTCTGTCTTTCACAATTCATATTGATTTTTCAGTAGTATATGCTTTGTCATGCAAATAGTGTATCTTGATTAATGTCTTCTTCCTTTTTTGTTTTCATAACTTGCTGTTTCTTTAGAAACAATTTCATTCATGACCTGTGGGAAAAAACCTAATAGCTCTCACCAGGTGGCTCAGCTCATTTGGAGCATTGTCCTTTACATGAAGAGGTTGCGGATTTGATTCCTAGCCAGGGCACATACCTAGATTGTGGGTTTGGTCCTCAGTTGGGATGTGTACTGGAGGGAACTGATCCATGTTTCTTTCTCATGTGGATGTTTCTCTCTCTCTCTCTTTCTCTCTCCTTCCCTCCCTTTCTCTTTTTCCAAAGTCTATAATCATATCCTCGGGTGAGGATTAAAAAAAAAAGACTTAATTATTTTTGGTAAGAATAGCCTTGGGCTCATCATTTAGCTTGCTCATATTTCTGTTTTCTCACCTATAAAATTTTAAAGTGATTTCTTAGGTTTATTTTAGGTCATCTAAATTAGTGTAGTTTTTTATTTCTAAAAGTAGCCCTAAGGAAGGAAAGCCAGGAGGGTTAAAGGAAAATTAAATATGACAAGTAAATAGATACACACACATGCACACACACGCACACAAACACACATGAGAACTGATTACAGGTCTTCATTAGAATTCTGGTAGTCCTTTTGTATTTCCTTTCTCTTTGTCTCTCTGCCCCCACCATCAGATGTTGGCTTGGGATAGAGTTTTTAGGCTGAACATTTTATGACTTGAATAGCAGGGAGATTTGTTTTTCTCTGATGTAAAAATCCAAATTGGCAGTCCTGGATTAATAGGATGGCTTTGTGATGTTGGAGGCTCGGGCTTCTTTTATCACGTTGCTTTTTAACAGGTAGTTTTTATCTCATGGTCCAGATGGCTGCTCTAGTTTCATTGTTATGTTCGCCTTTCAGGCAGCAGGACTGAGTTAAAGAGAACATAAAGAGTCATGTACCTTTTCTTTTAGGTCATCACCTTAAAATTGCATATATTACTTTTGCTCACATCCCATTGTTCAGAACTAAGTCACATGGCTTCATTTAGTGGCGAGCCAATTTGTGAAATGTGATTTCAGTTATGTTCTATGCCCAGAAATTTCCATTACTGTGTAGAGAGTAGAAGGTGGATATTGAGGGACAAATAGCGGTTTCTTCATGTTAACATTAAGGAAAGACTGAAACATCATTTAGGATGCTCACTTTAATTATTATAAGGGTATTTATTCCTCTAATATTTTTATTCCAAATACATGGTTCAGTCATATTTTAATTTAAAAAAAAGTTTGAACATATAGTAAGGTACAGGCTAACTATATCTCACTGTGTATTGTAACTTTTTCTTAAGTGGAAAATGAATTCTAAGTTCAAACATCCTCCCTACAATTGTTTAACTTACATTTCTCAGATATATAAAAATGAGGTAAAGTAAATTAGCCAAAAGCAGCCAAAGTTGTTCTTAAAAACAGCAGTTCAAAATTCTCTATTATTGCCATGTGTCCCTGTGGTTTAGGGGACTTTAAATTCAAATGGCTATTTCCAGATGAAATATCAGAATTTGGAGCATTTATTATGATTCTCTGCCAAATACTTTGTCAAAAATAGTAATGACTTTCAGGTTTGTGGAAGTATGGGTTGCAAATGTGTTGTTTAAATGCTTGAAAAAGAAATGGTGGTATTCTTTATTTCTATGTTAAATGTATTTGTATACATCTGCCATTTTTATATTAAACAGTTTATAATTTACTGACCTTTCTGGAATGTGGGAACTAAAACAGTAATATAAGTGGTGCAGAAATCCTATGCAAAGTATTTATTTTCTAATTAAGCCATAGGAGAGACTCTAGAGTTATTGCTTTAAAAATTATTTTTTTGTCTTTGAGAACTTATTTTCTTGCTTTGTTTTATTCTGCTTTGATTTAAAATGTTAAAAATATATGGTAAAAAAAGACAAATATAAAATGTTTGGGGAAAATTTAATTCACATCTAATAAAACCTTTATAAAAACTTGAAAAAAAGGAAACACCTCAAAGTCATTATATTTTAATTTTTTCAGTTACTCTGGGATTGTTGAGGAAAGAAACAACTTACAATAAAAATAGAAGTAGAAGGTAGCATGTAAAAACTACGCTGTAAAAGGATTTTGTGTGTCAGTAATATTAATATATGCTTGTTACTTTTCAGTTCATCTCTTTCACTTCTTCACAGCCACTCTTTATATGTGAGGACACAGGTGCTGGAAGCAAAAGGAAGTTCCTAAGCAAGGCAGAGTTTGTAAGTTGCATAGGGTGGAATACAGGCCTTTGTCTTGTAAATCAAAAATCTTTTTTTTTTAATTCTTTTTGTTTAGGCATAATATACATAGAATAAAATGTACCTATGTTAAATGTACAGCCTTTATCACCATAGGTAGTTCCTTCATACCTCTTTGCAATCACTCCCAAGTTACCTCCTTTCCTCTCCCAACCCTGCTCACCCTCCAGGCCCCAGGCAACCACTGAACTGTCACTATAGATTACCTGTTTAAAATTTCATGTAAATGCAGCCATACTCTCACGTGTAACTTTACAGAGTGTAACGTTTTTGAGATTCATCATTGTCTTGTGTATCTCGTCCTTCTGAATCCTGAGTAGTATTCTATTATACGGATATACCAAATTCACTGTTAGATGAGTAGGTAGGTGGTTCCCAGTTGTGAGCTACTATGAATAAAACAGCTGTATACATTTATGTGTAAATCTTTTTGTGGGTATGTTTTAAAAAGACATTTAAATCTTTACTGAGTTCTTTGTATATTTAGCATACTAATTGCTTAATAGATACATGATTTAGGAATACCTTATTCTTTTTTGTGGGAGAAGAGGAGAAATTAATTTTGAAGAAGTCATTTTTTTTTCTTTTCAGGACCATGCTTTTACTATCTAATAAATTTATTTTCTCCTAACCTCTCATAATGTGTTTAGTTTTACATTTAGAATCTATGATTGATTCTGGTTTAATTTTTGTACATAGTATGAAGTGTGGATTGACGTTAAAATTTTATTTATGGGTGTTCAGTTCTAGCACCACTTGTTGAATTCTGCATTGAATTTTCTTGCACTTTGTGGAAAATCATTTGACTAGGTATGCCCATATGCATATATACATCTATGTCTAGACTATGTTCTGCTCTATTGCTTAATATTTATTTTGTGTAAAACCCTAAACTGTTTCAATTACTTAGATTTATAATAAATTTTGAAATTAGATAGTAGAAACTTTCAACTTTGTTCTTTTTCAGTTTTGTTTTGGATGTTCTATATACTTCAGAGTTTTAAATGAGATTTAGAATCAATATCAATTTCTACAAATAACTCTGCTGAAATCTTGATTGGAAATGCATTGAATCTACAGAATTGACAATGGTAGGGAGATTGCCTGATGGAGTGCGGGGAGCTGGGTAGAGGGGGCCAACGGGGAAAAAATCAAGACAACTGTAATAGCATAATCAATACAATATCATAAAAAAAAAACAATATTGAGTCTTTTGACCTGTGAACAAGATATGTATCTCCATGTTTTCATGAAAGTGGTTCTCAACTGGTAGAAATTTTGCTCTTCCAGGGACACTTGTAATGTCTGGAGACATTTTTTAAAAAATGTATTTATTTTTATTGTCCAAATACATGTCTCCATTTTCCTGCCACCACTTCCTCCTGCCCCACCTACCCCCACCTCCCACCCTCAATCCTTCCCCACTTTGATTGTCATGACCTGTAGCTGCTACTGGCCTCCGGAGGGTAGAAGACAGGAAAGCTGCTTTACAACCTGCAATGCACAGGACAGGTTTCCATAACAAAGAGTTATCCCTTCCAAAATGTCAGTAGTACCAGAGTTTAGAAACACTGAATGAGTACTCAATCACTCAGTAATTGTTTGTAGTTTTCAAAAAATAAGTCTTGTACCTCTTTTACTAGAGTTATCATTTTGAAGTGGAAGCTGTCACTGATTAGAGATCTTTCTTCTTACCTAAAAAAGATATTTTAGGATCTAAATTTGCTTCCTAGTGCTGTTTTAACTGTACTTCACAAATTTTGGCATGTCATATTTTCATTTTCATTTCTTTAGTAGTTTATAAATGTCAATTAGATCAAGTTGCTTAATCTTGTTGTTTAACTATTTTATATTGCATATTTTCTATCTACTTGATATACCAATGAGTGAGAATGTGTTTACATCTCCAACTGTAATTGTGGATTTGTTTACTTTTCCATGAAGTGCTATCAGGTCTTGCTTCATGTATTTTCAATCTTTCTTATTAGATGTAAAATATTAAAGTTTGTCATATACTCCTTATAATTTGACCCCTTCATCATTAATGCAACCTTCTAACTCTTAATATTCTTTGACCTATAATTTATTTTACAAATTAATACTTCTACTCTTTCTTGTGGTAGGAATTAGCATGGTATGTATTTTTTCATCCTTTTTGCTTATGAGTGTTTTGGTCATTATTAAAGTTGGATTTCTTCAAGAAGCATATAGTTTGGATTTTGCTTTTTTTTGGTGGGTGGAGGGTATTGAGTCTAGGAACCTGTGGATGCGCCACAGAAATTCAAAAAGGCTGTTCCTATATGCAATTCAAATCAACATACAGGAACAACGCTGCCACCTTCTAAATATAAAAGAATCTCACTCTTTTGTATTTTCTGTTTCACATGGAATTTAGCTAGTTTTTTTTTAACTTTTTGAACCTCTTCACTCTCCTGATCCTCCTCCTTCTCAACCCCTCAGCTCTGGCCACTGCCAGTCTGTTCTCTGTGGGTTGTGTGTTTGTGTGTGTAATATTCCATATAAGGTATTTGCCTTTTTCTGACTTATTTAACTTAGCATAATGCCCTCCATTTCCATCCATAGTGTTGCGAATGGCATTATTTTCTTTTTTATGGCTGAATAGTATTCCATTGTGTATATCACAATTTCTTTATTCATTCACCTATCAGTAGACACTTACTTGTTTCCATATCTTGGCTATTGTAAATAACGTTGCAGTGAACATCAGGGTACATATATTGTTTTCTTAGATATTGCCAAATTTCCCTCCAGCAGAATTGGACCAGCTTGCATCACCACCAGCAAGCAACATATGAAATTATCTAGATTCCCATAGCCTCACTAACAGAATGTTACACTTTTTATTTTTCTTCAATCTGATAGGTGTGAAAAAGTAACTCAATTTTGTTTTAGTTTGCATTCCACTAATTCTGAGTGAATTTGAACACCTTTTTGTATATTGTCTGTTCATGTCGTTTTTATTTTCCCTGTTGGTTTTTGGTCCCTTCTTGCTCAAATTTTAAGAGTTCTTTATGTATTAGAGACATTAGCCCTTTTTGAGGTATTACTTGTTTTATTTTTTTAAATTTTATTTTATTGATTATGCTATTACAACTGTCCTGATTTTTCCCCTGTTGCCCCCCTCCACCCAGCACTCCCAACCTCCTCAGGCAATCCCCACATCGTTGTTCATGCCCATGGGTCATGCAAATACGTTCTTTGGCTACTCCATTACCTGTACTGTATTTTATATCCCCATGGCTGTTCTGTAAATACATATTGGTACTTCTTAATCCCTTCACCTGTTCACCCATTCCCTCACACTCCCTTCCTGTCTGGCAACCATCAAAATGCTCTCTGTACCCATGACTCTGTCACAGTTCTTGTTTGCTTACTTTATTTTTTAGATTCAATTCTTGATATGTATTTATTGCCATTTTATTATTTATAGTTTTGATCTTTTTTCTTTTTCTTAAATAAGCACCTTTAACATTCCATATAATAATGGTTTGGTGATGATGAATTCCTTTAGTTTTTTCTTCTGTGGGAAGCCCTTTACCTGCCCTTTGATTCTTTTGAGAAATCAGCTGACAGTCTTATGGGGACTCTAAAGAAGTAGGTAACTAATTCCTTTTCTCTTGATGCTTTTAAGATTCTCTACCTTTAACCTTTAGCATTTTAATTATGATGCAAGTTGAAGTGGGTCTCTTTGCTTCCATCTTGTTTGGGGCTCTTGCTTCCTGGACTTGCATGTCTATTTCCTTCACCAAATTAGGGAAGTTTTCTCTCATTATTTTTTAAAATGGAGTTCTAATTTCTTTCTTTTTCACTTCTTCTGGTATCCCTATGATATGAATGTTTGACCTCTTGAAGTTGTCCCAAAGGCTGCTTATGCTAGCCTCATTTTTTTTTCTTTTGGATTCTTTTTTCTTCTTGCTGTTCTGTATTGTTTTTTGCTCCCTTATGTTCCAAATCATTGATTTGATTCTTGGCTTCATCCACTTTACTGTTGTTTCCCTGTAAATTGTTCTTTATTTCAATCAGTGTATCCTTTATTTCTGACTGGATCTTTTTTATGCTGCTGGTGTCCTCACTGTTTCTTGAGCATCCTTATCACCAGTATTTTGAACTCTGCATCTGCTGGATTGCTCATCTCCATTTTTAAACTCTTTTTCTGGAGTTTTGATTTGTTCTTTCATTTGGGCCATGTTTCTTTGTCTGCTCATTTTGGCAGCCTCCCTGTGTTTGTTTCTATGTATTAGGTAGACTCCAGGTCTTGGTAGTATATTCTAATGTAGTAGGTGTCCTATAGGGTTCAGTGGCACTGTCTCACCTATCACCCAGGCTGAGTACTCGAGGTAGCTGAGGCTTGGTTGCTGTTGGCAGATCACTGGGAGGGATTTACCCAGGCCAATCAGTGGCAAGGATTGGCTGTGACCACTGACCACCAACATCTACCCTCCCTGGAGGATCAGCTATTCAGGGGCAAGGTGATGGTGCTCTGATGTAGTCTGTACCTGTCCACTGAGTTTGCTGGCCCTGGGGTTTCCCTGGTGGTGCAGGCCACGGTCAGCCCTAATCTGTGCTTTTCCCAGGGCCACCCCATGTGAACTATAAAGCAATCTGAGGTGGCCACTACTTGTGCTGGGCTTGGAGATTCCAAGGCGAAGCCATGCTGGTTGCTGCTAGTGCCGGGCCTGGGGCTCAATGAGGCCAGCTGTTGCTTGTTTGAGAGGATTTAGAAAATTGTGAAGGATGAGCCAAGACCAGTCATTCATATGGAAAATCAGCTTTGGTGGGCCTGCAAGTTGGGTGGGACAGAGTCTCTGGGGATCTCCAATGGGTCAAACAGTGTTAGCCAGGTTGATGGCTTCTCAGATGTGGCACCAATTTGCTGGCTGTGTGGATCTGTGAGAGGAGGGTTTAGAAAAGGGACAATGGCCTCTGCTCCCCTTGATGCCAGATATTTCAGTCTTCAGTTTCTCTCAGTGTGCCACTGGTACCTTTCAAGCTCCTACCCTGGCACTGATTTTGGAGCCCAGAGGGAAAGAGTCTGAGTAGGTGAGTCCATGTGTGGGTTCTTTCTTTTTTTTTTTTTTTTAAGACTATTTATTTATTTTTAGAGAGAGGGGAAGGGAGGGAGAAAGAGGGAGAGAAACATCAATGTGTGGTTGCCTCTCACGCACTCCCTACTGGGGACTTGGTCCATAACCCAGGCATGTATCCTGACTGGGAATTTTGATGGTGACCCTTTGGTTCACAGGCTGGCACTCAATCCACTGAGCCACACCATCCAGGTGTGTGTGGGTTCTTTAAGAGGAACTGCTGTGGCTTCAGCAGTTTCCACTGACTCAATCTCCACTGGTTTTGGCATCCAGAAGTTTTGAGGACTTATCTTCTTGCCACTGGAATGCTGGGCTGGGGGGCCTGGTGTGGGGCTGGCACTCCTTGCTCCTAAGATATCCCTTCTGAAAATTTATCTACCACATGTGAGTATGGGACCAACCCATTCCATGTTTGTGCCCCTCCTACAAGTCTGAGTGGATGTGGTTTCTTTAATTCTGTAGTTGTCAGACTTCCATTCATGTCGATTTCTAATAGTTCCAAAAAGTTCTATATTTTAGTTGCAAGTTGCAAGTTTGATGTCATTGAGTGGAGAGGTGAGCCACATCTGCCAGTGCTGCCATCTTGACCAGCAGTGGGGCATTACTTATTTTAAAGTGCTATAATAAGATTGATTCAATCAGTGTGCTTCTCTGGTGTTAACTTCCCAAAACATTAATCTGGAACAGGTCAGATCAATCTGGACAAATAGTCTTGTGCTGAAAAGAAAAAAAAAATGCTGTTTTAATCTCTTTGTGACAAAAAATGAATCAGTCATTTTGGTTACTTCTGTATGGTTCTTGCTGTTCTTTAAATACCTTTATGTATACTGTCTTATGGAAAGTGCTTATTTTTGTAGGTGTGTGGAAGTAGGTTTTCTAAATTTTATAATTCCATTTAACTTTAGTTGTGTTCAACTATTATAGCTGCCTAAGGTTTGGGACCTTGTAATTGTTACATTTCACTCTTTTGCTGTGCTTAATAATGAAAATACCACCATGTGCCATACATTACAACCCTAATGATTTTCTCCACTATGTACTGTTATCATCTCAGTATTATGGATGGAAATGAGCTGTTACAGCGGAAACTAAAGCTTAGTGTGTATACCTTATGCAAAGCCAAGTAGCTAGTGAGTGGCAGGGCAGGTAACTATCATGCTATATTTAACATCACTTAATTTTTTATGTAGTTAAGGTGCTCAAATTTTTATTGAATTGATTTTTTAAAGTTCTGTGGCATTCATGGTATTCCATTTGTAAATTTGGGAAGGGCCTTGGCTAAGGGAGCAGCAGTGAAAGGAAAGAGCTGGCAAGACAAATTGTACATCCACGTGCAGCCAGTATACACTGAGCTATATTGGCCAACTTTGTAAGGCTCTTTGAAATTTTGTCAGTATAAGTGTTCTTGTGTTTTAAGAAATAACCCTACTTCTGATTATATTGGCACAAAGAACCTATTCTGTACATGGCTACTGGCTGGATGACATCCTAGAGAGACCCATTTCCTTTGTATGTTGTTTCACAATTGTTATTCAGAGATCCAGTTGTGAACTTATTTTTATTCTAAGTGCTAAATATTAGACATTATTAAAATTTCCTTCAGGGAAATTACTTGTTTAAAGAATTTTCACAAATCCTTGGTTAGCATACATGCTTTTCAATGGATTTGTTTGTCAGTTTTGTATGCAATACTTACAATACAATTTCTATTATATCAGCCAATCTTACTTGATGCCACTGAAACATAGAGATTTGAATAGTTATCAGTAACAGAATACTTTTTGAGGGAAAGTGATAAACCTTTTTTTTTTGCAGATCATTATTCAGGCTCCTTATAACCCTCTGAAATAGGTATAATTATTTGTTAGAGTGATTCAAAGATTAAGTGACTTACCAAAATCCTCCCACAGTGCTGTCTTGATATTTGGACGGTCAGTTTTATTAGTTTTTGTTTTTAAACAACCATTATACCAAAAGTACTAAGCTATAGTAAGGTCTGTTTTACTTATACATGGAAGGAAAATATAGCAATGTAATATGAGAACACGAAGTTAGTTAATTATAAAGGTATTCACTACTTCATATCACAAGTCCACCTAACTTGATTAAATTATCTCTTAATATGAAAAAGCAAAATTTTTAAGATTATATTGTGGGATTGATATTTACCATTTCTTTTGCTTCTTATGCCTTTTTTTGATCCATATGTTCACCTGGTATCATTTCATTTCAGCCTGAAAGAAGTTCCTCTAGTATTGCTTTCCTAAAAATAAAAATACATATATATTATTGATTATGCTATTACAGTTGTCCCAATTTTCCCCCGTTGCTCATCTCCATCTGGCACCCCCCATTCCCTCCGGCAATCCTCCCAGTTAGCTCATGCCCATGGGTCATGCATATAAGTTCTCCATTTAATGGAAATGGCCACTCCATTTCCTATGCTGTTCTTAACATCTCCCTGTCTATTCTGTACCTACCAATTTGTACTTCTTCATCCCTGCACCTTTTCCCCCATTCACCCCCATCTGATAACCCTCCCAATTGATAACCCTCCAAAAGATCTCTATGTCTGTGATCCTGTTTCTATTTTGCTTGTTTGCTTAGTTTGTTTTTTAGATTCATTGTTGATGTGAATTTATCACTATTTTAATGTTCATAGTTTTGATCGTCTTCTTTTTCTTGTATAAGTCCCTTTGACATTTCATATAATAATGGCTTGGTGATGATGAACTGCTTTTCTTTACCTTGTTTGGGAAGCACTTTATCTGCCCTTCAATTATAAATGATAGTTTTGATGGGTAGAGTAATCTAGGATATAGGTCCTTGCTTTTTATCACTTTACATACTTCTTGCCCATCCTTTCTAGATTGCCAAGTTTCTTTGAGAAATCAGCTGACAGTCTTATGGGAACTCCTATAAAGGTAACTATCTGCTTTTCTCTTGCTGCTTTTAAGATTCCCTCTTTATCTTTAGCCTTTGGCATTTTAATTATAATGTGTCTTGGGGTAGGCCTCTTTGCATCCATCTTGTTTGGTACTCTCTGTGCTTCCTGGACTTGCATGTCTATTTCCTTCACCAAATTAGGGAAGTTTTCTCTCATCACTTTTTCAATAAGTTTCCAGTTTCTTGCTGTTTCTCTTCTTGTGGAACCCCTATGATGTGAATGTCAGACTGCTTGAAGTTGTCCCAGAGGCTGCTTTTACTATCCTCATTTTTTTAATCTTTTCTCTTCTTGTGGCTCTGATTGGCTGTTTTTTGCTTCCTTATGTTCTGAACCATTGGTTTGATTCTTAGCTTCATCCACTCTTCTGTTGTTTCCCTGTAAATTGTTCTTTATTTCATTTAGTGTATCCCTTATTTCTGACCGGATCTTTTTTATGTTTTTGAGATCATCACTAAGTTCCTTGAGCATCCTTATAACCAGTGTTTTGAACTCTGCATCTGATAGATTGCTTTTCTCCATTTTGTTTAGTTCTTTCCAGGAATTTTGATTTGTTCTTTCATTTGGGCCATGTTTCTTTGTCTCCTCGTTTTGGCAGCCTCCCTGTGTTTCTTTCTATGTATTAGGTAGAGCTGCTTTGATTCCTTGTCTTAGCAGTGTGGCCTATTGTAGATAAGTGCACTGGTAAGTTGGATGGGGCAGAGCCTTAGGTAATCACCAGAGTGGGATTTGTGTGGACCAGTTTGAAGGAGTCTGATATAGTGTCACCACTTTGTGGCTCTGTATTGGGGGGAGGGGACAGTGCTGCTGCCTGGCCTCTGTAGTATTTTCCAGGAGGGAGCTGTCCTCTTGTACTTGCCCTGATGTCAGACACTTCAGTTTCTCCCCGTATGCCACAGGTGCCCTTCTAGCTGCTGCCCCAGTGCTGAACCCTGGAGTGTTAGATTTTAAGTCTGTTCGGGCTCTTTAAGAGGAGACACCCGAGAATTCTGCAGTTTATTCCATTGCTCTAACTCCCACTGGTTTTCACCTCCAGAAGTTATGGAGACTTATCTACCTGGCACTAGAGCCTAGGGCTGAGCGGTCTGGTTTGGGGCTAGGATCCTTCATTCTTGAAATATCCCTTCCAACTTTTATCCACCACACATGGGTGGGTGACAGCCTTTTCCAGCTGTGCACCTCCATTCCTCTTCGAGCATCTCTGCATCTCTGCCCCTCCTGCCCTTCTGGAAGAATGTGACTTCTTTAGTTCCTTGGTTCTTGGACTTCCATACAGCTTGATCCTGACGATTCCAGGTGATATTTGTTTTGTAGTCGTACTTTTGCTGTGGTTGTGCAAGCAAGCAAGCTAAGTTTACCTATGCCTCCATCTTGATGGCAGGTACTCTCTAGTATTTCTTATAGTGTGAATTTGTTGGCAATTAATTCTCTGCATTTTATTTTATCTGAAATTTCCTTAATTTTTCTTCAATCAAGAATTTTTTTTTTTTTTTTTGGCAAAGGAATCTGTATTGACTTTTTTTTGGTTTTGTTTTAGGAATTTCAGTATATTAATTTCTTGTTTATTTCTTTGCTGTTTCTGATGAGAAGGTAGTTTTCATTTGAAATAAAATTCTCTTACATGTAATATGTTTTTCCTGGCTGCTTTTGATATTTTGTTTTTATCTTTGGGCTCCAACAATTTGGCTATGATATGCCTAGGAATAGAACTGTAAAATATCTCTTTTGTAGGGGTTCATGATTCTTGAGTTTGTAAATTTATGTCCTTCACTGAAATTGGGAAGTTCTTGGCCATTATTTCTCTCTATATCATCTCATTCTCTTCTTTTTTCTTCTGAGATTTCACTTAAAGGTTCCCGAGGCCCTGTTCATTTTAAAAACCCCTTTTCTCTCTGTTTTTGAGATTAGATCATTTATATTGATCTTTCTTCCAGTTCATTGTCTCTTCTTTCATCTCAATCCAGTGATTTTTAAAATTTAATATTTTTAAATTCAGTATTTCCCTTTGGTTCTTTATAACTTTTATTTCTCCACTGAGCTATTCTGTCTTTTTATTTATTATGATCATATTTTACTTTAATCCTTATGATAGTTACATTAGCTGATTTAAAATCTGTGTCTGCTTATTTTAACATCTGGATAAATTATGTCACTTTCCAATGATTATATGGGTTATAGCTTTAATATGTTTTTTATTTCTTGAGAAATTTCAGATTTTTTCTGGACATTGTGAATGATATATTATAGAAAATGGATTCTGTTAGACTCATTTGAAGAATATTGATTTTTTGTCTGTTTGTTTTTTAAGTCAGTTAACTTGTCTATACCCCAACTTCAAATTCTGTTTCTCATGTAGTAGGTGTTAGCAGAAATAACAGGTCAGTTCTTTTAATCCTAACAGGGTACTTGGAGTCTGTCACATACTGGATTTGGAGATTAACAAGAAATTTAAACAGTTTTTCCATAGATTTAGAGCTTCCCTTCTCTGGTCCTCTCCTTTCCAGCATTCTCCCTTTCTTTCTTGCTGCTGTTTCCCCTATCCTCCAGTTCTATGAGAGAGTAAGACTACTGGTTTCTATTACATTTTAGTTGTTCCTTATGGCTGGGTTTGGGGTCCTCACTCAGACTAAAAGCCCTAACAATGGGAATCTTATTCATTGTGATCCCCCCCTTTTTTTAGATTCAGCCTACTTTAACATCTCTATGCTTTCAGGTCTTTTAAAATATTTTGTTTAGAGTTTACAATTGTTATCTATGTAATCATAGGTTGGTCCCATGGGAGCTATCTGACCATGTCTAGAAATAGAGATCTGTACTTAGCTTTTGAGCTCTCCAATCCCTTATTGTCTCATGACTTTTATTTCTTATTTTAGCAAAAGTATGTTTATATTGTTGAACTTTTTGTTTGCTCAGAAATTGGTGCTCTGACCTAATTCCTTAAAATTAGTCTTTCTGATGTCCTAGTTTATGTGTTGTCTAATTGAAGGCATGCTTGTATTTACAAAGTAGAAAATTTCCAGGGAAAGTGAGTACTGGTATTGACACTCAGAAGAGTTTTATGAAATGAAAGTAAGCAAAGGGCCAATTAGGCTGAACCTCAGGAAAAAGTATCTAATGGTGAGATTTGTGAGACTAAACAATCTGGCAAAGGGACTTTCTCTGAACTATTTCAAACTGAATTGGAAAAGTCAGGGGAAAAACAAGTAATAAGCCCAGGTCATCTATTGGCAGATGGATAGTTTGTATGATCTCATATCTACCTTTCCCAATGGCTATTTGACTGTGTGGTCATTAGCAGGAAAGCCTTTCAGGTTTTACATTATTAATATGAATGTCTGAACTGCTTTGAGAGAATGGATTTATCTAAAAAGTTTATAATTAATAAAAATTCTCCTGGAAAGGAAGAAATAGTATAATATTCTTTTTTTTTTTTTAGATTTGATTTATTTATTTTTAGAGAGAGGGGAAGGGAGGAAGCAAGAGAGAGGGAAACATCAATGTGTGGTTGCCTCTCACGCGCCCTCTACTGTGGACCTGGCCTGCAACCCCGGCATGTGCTCTTACCAGGAATCAAACCAAGCCACCCTTTGGGTCTCAGGCCAGGATTCAGTCCACAGAGGCATACTAGCTAGATACTCATTTTTATACATTTCTTCATAAAATTACATGACATTAGGACTTGAATTGTCTTGTTTACCATTGTGTTCCTAATACCCAGGATGGTGTCTGACACATAGAAAGCATTCAGTATTACTATTCCTCATACTTTTATAGAACTTTAGTAGATAACTATATACTCTCAAAGAGATGTCAGTTATTGAAAGTGACAATTAAAGTTGCTGTTTTCCATTATTTCTCTTATCCTTCTTTGTTTCCTTTTTTATCCTAAGTTCAGAAGCCTGAATTGAAGGTGTTTAGATATTCTTTGTAGTTTTGGTAACTGAAATACACTGCAGAAGAATAAAATATCAAAGTTTTTCGCTGGAAGAGAGAATATTTTTCAAACTGGTTAATGGTGCCAGATTTAAAGTCACGTAATTCTGTCTTTGATTTCTGAATACATATTATACTCATTTGTAACCTTTGAAAACTTTCCTAACTTCTCTGAACTTCAGTTTTGCCATTTTAAAAAAGTATGGATAATTAATACCTATTTCATTATAGTAAATGTACGTAGTAAATGAGATTAATGTATAAAATTGTTTAACTTCGTATTAGCTACACAGTAGGCACTCAATAAATGATAGCTGCTATTTTATGGTGGCTATTCTATTCACCTTAATCTGTGTAGTTTCCTCTTTTTTCCTTTTTAGATAATGTTATATTTTAACATGGGACCAATTACTTGCTCTGTGGTCTGGAACCTTCTTATCTTAACTTTAGATCCTCGGTTAAATCGTTTATGACTTGAATAATTGAATTAACTCAGAGTTTCTCCCTTGAGCCATCTGTGATTGGTAGGAGCTTCTTGGAGCACTTCTAAGTACGCTGGGGCAACTGGCATGGTTCACTGGAGGATGTCCCGTGATGATGTGAGTCTGTGAACCAGATTTGACATCTCTTACCTGTTTATAGCCTCAATCTTTGACTTTCAGTAGATGAGAAAATAAAAACAAGTTTTTAAAGATATGTTTATATAACTTCACATTTTTAAAAATACTTACTGAGTACCCACATTATATAATGCATTATGGTATTTCCATTAGGTCTGTGAAGGGTGAAGGTATCAGTGAATGAATGACTTTTCCTGGAAGAGATATCTTAATTAGGACATTCAGTATAATAAAAATAATAATGATGATGAAATTGTAGTGAAGACACAAGAGTAAAGAAATTGTATCTAATGTACTCCGAATGAAAAGATATGCTTTTTAATGTAGTATTTAACAAGCTGTAAGAATTTCAGTTCCAACCAGAAAAAACAATAGTTTATGATATTTTATTTTTGCAGCATTATACAGTTAATAGTACTATCCAAAACAAGAACTTTATTACGTCAGAATATTGAGACACAGTATACAGTGTATTTTGTATTTAATTATCAGATCATATCATTGATATGCTAATATGGCCATATTCATTTATATTTTCATTTCCTATTGCTTTGTGTATCTATTCGAGATTTTCATTAATTCACTAATGGTTCTTTTAATGGATATTGAAATGTGGGATGGGGCTTCCTGACCCAAGCCTAAGCTTGGTCTAGCATTAAGGTCTGACCTAGTACTTTCTTTTACTTTCTTTTTGGCTATCCTAGATGATAATACCCAGGGAATTGTATATTTAACATTTTACTTCTTAGTTTGAATTACTTTCTGCATCAAATAAAACAACTCTGCAGGAGTTGCATCTTCTAAATTCCATTGGTAACTTTTACCTTTAGTGATAACTAATTGCAGCATAGCAGCTGCTCCATACCGTGGGTGACCACATAGCCAGTAAGGAATTGAAGGATTTTGGTCCCTTGACCTTTTATTCTTTCTCTTCCCAAACCACTTGCTCCTTTGAGTCAGGATTGTCCTGGCGAAATCTCACCAATTAAATGAGGTTCCCAGACTCAATTCCAACTTGGGGATTGGGGTAAAGATTGCCCATACACCAGTTTACAATTCTCAGACACCAGCAAGGTATCTAAGAATTCAACCCAATTCTGACTCTATTTACCCACAGATAGCATCAGATTACATAGGTTAAACATTCAGTCCTACAAGACTTTTCCCACCCCTGCAACACATACACACTTTAGACATCAGCCACAAGCCCTGGCTCTTACCTGTGCTTCTGACTAACTGACTACCCACTTTGGAAGTTCTGACTACCCACTCCAACTCAGAATGCTCATTGAAAGTCCAGGTTATTATCTGTACTTACGACCAACTGATTATAAATCAGAGGATTCTACAGTCTCCTTGAGTTTGATTAATTTGCTAGAATGGCTCACAGAACTCTTAAGAAACATGTTAGTTCCTAGATAAGAAGTTTATTATAAAAGGATATAAAAAAATCAACATCTAGTTGAAAAGGTTTATAAGACAAGGCCTTGAACAAAGGAGGTTTTGTCCTCTGTGGAGCTTGGAGCCCAGAAAGGTGGCATGTGGAAGTGTTCTGGTTCCCTAACATGGAAGCTCTCTGAAAAAAGGACCAATGAGCTGTCCTGAGTTTTTTATGTAGGTTTCATTATGTAGTGATGATTGACTAAGTCAGCAATTTTCAACTGGTGTGCCATGAGAATTTTTAAAACACTTAGTACCTGACTATATGGTCAGAGGCACTGACCTCTTTTTCCCTTAGGTTGTCAAATTAAAAAATGACAACAGCCAACACAATAGCCATCTGGTGTGAATGAATTAAAATTATACCTATTTTTTTGTCAAATTGGCAAAAAAATATATTTTTGTCGTGCCATAGAATTTTAGTAATTAGTTTATGTGTGCTATGAGATGAAAAAGGTAGAACATTGCTGGGCTGAGTCATGGCCATTTACAATTGAGCTCAACTTTCTGTCCTCTTCAGAGACCCTGGGGTGGGACTGAAAGTTTAGAAACCTGTAATCACTTGGTTGGTTCTCCTTGCAACTTGTTTCCACCCTTCAGCTGATTCTAAAGACACCTAAATTAACATAACAAAAGATACACTAATACTTTCAACACTTATGAAATCCCAGTGGTTTGGGGAGCTGTGAGCCAAGAACTGTTGAAGAAGAATTGTGGAAGAAGACCAAAGGTCTTATAAATCACAGTGTCACACATTGTGTCCTGTTCACAGATTTTATATAGGGTTCTTGTCCTCTTTAGTTAATCAGGTTTAGCATATATTTTTCAAATAACTGAACCATATTGAAGTATGTTTCATTACCTCACTACTGGTCCACAATATTTTGATTGTTTTTGAGATATAGGAAATATATGTAATCGGTATGTCATTACATGTTAGACTTTGTTGCATGTTATACTTTAATAGTAGCATAATGACTAAAGGCATCTTTAAAGCAAAATAAATAATTAATTTAATATAGCAAACTCCAACTATTTCTAGCATTCTTAATTATAATTATTGCTTTTCTTTAGTCTTTTGAAGCAGTGATCAAAGAAGTTGCATTTCTGTGTGACTCAGTATTTTGAAATATTCACTCCCATCCAAAGTAATATTTCATCAAAAGAGATGGTATTGTTAAAACTGATTTATAAATGCACTGATATGCTAACCCACTAAGCTGCTGTTTGGCCGGTTATAAATGTTCAATATGGGAGCACTTTTTAGGGTTTTGAGTTATGAGAGCAGAGGGTGTTGTTTATTTCTATTAAAATAACAATTTGTTTGGGATACTGTGTGCTAACCCAGCTGCAAGGCTAAAATGTGCCACCCACAGAGCGTCCTGCGAGGGCTTACTGAGACTTGGCTGCCTGAACTGCTGCCACCTAAACAAATAACTTGCCGATCTGTGATTTAGTGCTTGATGGAAGTTACGTAAGTTACATGGAAATGAATCTTTCCAAGTGCATGAATTGCTAGGATTTTATATTAAAAAATAAAAATAATAAAAACAGGAATAACCTTCTTTGTTATAAATTTAAAATCCGACAATTAAATTGAATCTTAAATGGTAGCTAAATTATAATATCTTTTTAAATGTTACTATGGCAAACATTTTAAATACTATATACATAGCTTTATATACAAAGCTATCATTTTTCATAAAATACTGTATTATCTGTCTTCATGTTGTGCCACTGCAGTGGAATTATGAGAATATTAAAAAAGCAGCTATCATTCCAATATCAATTTTATTGAGTATTCTTGAATGATACATATTCATAGTAATCTATCATAATAAGTGTTTTACTTTGTAGGGGAAGCCTTTTGGTGTTAAAAGCTTCCTATGCACAATTTGGTAGATCAAGGCTTGAGTGGTAATATAACTGTGTGGTCTAATGTATAGTGTTTGTATAGCAGGGGTCACTTGGAGTTCAGAGTGTTTCCCAGGTACTTCAGCTGACTTTGACTTTTTTTTTTTAATCAATTAAGGTTAAAAAAGTGTGTTTAAAGATGAAGTTGTATTTTTACAGCAAATATAGATGCACTGAAGACTTATGTAAGTATTCATTTCCTGGGGTTCATTGTAAACACACACACATAGGCTTACACACAAGTCCTTGTTCTGATGGTATATGAACAATGAGAAAGATTGTTGGACTTGTGAGCTATGAAATTATTTTATAAAATGTGCTAACTTTTTGAAAATTTATTCTCTGGTCTGTCACACTGCTGTAAAATAGTGTGAAGTATTTCTAGAATTTATTTTGGCAGAGATTTTTGCCTCCATGATAAAGATACGAGGGAATTGTATATTTGTATAATTCATAGCCTGCTGGTCAAGATTTTTTATATTGAAGTATATGTCTTATAAATTGAGCTTGTGTGTTCTTTTACTATAGCAAGTTTGCCTAGTCAAGGGACATGCACAAAGGACCCATGGACATGGACAACAGGGTGGGGATTAATTGTGGGAGCGGGGTGGGTGGGACAGGAGAGAGCAATGGGGGGGAAACTTGGGACAACTGTAATAGAACAACAATAAAATTAAAAAATATGTAATACAATAAAATAAAAACCAAATTCCTATATAGCCATTCTTATATAAATGAAGCATATAGCACTTAAGTGTTTTGCTTGTCTCTACAAATAAAGTGGTAGGTTAAGTGAAAATGAGTTAGTTAAATCATGGTGGATTATTTTACAACAATAGTGGAGGGCTAAATATTTAAGTCAGAGCCTAAGATGAAGGCTGAAAATAGTTAAAATTATCCTTGAAAGTCTTTTAACTTGCCATTAAGTATAATATCCATGGCACTACCAGTAAGTTCAACACAGGCAGTTTTTCCTGTAGTGATAAAAGACATTGCTGCTCATTTCACTGGTTTTAAAAAGTTACCTTTAATTTAGGTGCTCGGTTGTATGAAAAATATTTGTTTGTACTGTTTTCATAAGCCTATAGGATTGATTTTGCTTATATTAGGTATGCGTATGATGTAACTTCAGTTTATTGCTTGTGGTGATAGCTTAAGGTAAGGATTTTTAAAATGTTGCCAATAGGTAATGAGAATAGCATGTGCTTTGGTGATAGATAACTCCTGGTTCAAATCCAGTCCTTTCATTCAGTGTGTGGCCTAAGGCATTTTATTAAACTTTTCTGCCTCAGCCACTTGAAATGGGAACAGTAATATTTTTCTGATGGTGTTTGAATTGGCCTAGCAAAAATTGGCATCAGCTATATTTCTGTTTTCCTTTTCTATCTCACCATGAATGTAACTACAAACAATTTTGAAAGTATCTAAGATTATAGTGATTATTTAAAATGCATGTAATTTATAGGTAAAGCCTTATAAAACAAAATAATTTATTAGATATAATAGTCTATTTGCTTCCTGCTTAAAATATTTTAACGATTCTCAGAAGCTTACTTATAGAATTAAACCTTTTAGCTTGGCATATGAGACCTTTTATGATCTGTTTTTCTCCTACTCTCCCTGTCTACCTTCACTAAAAAATTCTTTCATCTTGTGCTACTAGTTCTCTCACTACCCTTATCCTGACTAATTCCTCGTACTTTGAGACTTAGCTCAATTATCAACATACGCCCCTTGGTTTCTGAAGCCATGTTCAGTATTTCGTTAGCACCCTATATTTTGACATAGGTGTAATAATTACTTACCCCATCTCTCTTAAATGCTGTGCTTCATTTTATTTGAACTCATGGACCATATATAATAGTACTTATCGTAAACACATGATGAAGTCATTGATCAATGTTTGGCTCAATTAAAGTATGGTGTTTTTGGAAAAAAAAATAGAGAAATGTTTATATGAGCACTGCCGTGTTCATCTGGGATAGTTTTTTGAGATTCTCAGTTTTCATTTACACACTAAACTGAATACTTTCATGGACAGTCAAGTTTCTAATAGCATTATATTTTTATGTTATGAGCTAAATATCTTTGCTTTTTGACAAGTGGTAGGTTCTCATAGAAAACAAGAGTAGGCTTGAAAATGTCTTGAAATGGTTTACTCAGAGGATTAATCACTCTTTTAATTCTATCAGTGTTAATTGTATCAGTAAAGAAAAAATAACACCAATAGATCTGTAGAGCATGCAAACGTGGTTATAAGCAGCTGTGAGAAATGGGTGGAGCTATAATGAACTCTCTGGGCCTTGCATTGAAGCAACTGGCAATGCTATAATCAGGAGACAGCCATTCCATCCTTGATAGATCCATGGGAGTGGTTTGCTTATAAATGTGGGTATTATTTTAGAAAAAAAATTGAGATTTGTTTTTCTAAGACAGCAGCACATTAGGCCAGAGTAAACTACCATTTGTGGCCCAAATTCCAACTGCCTCATTTTTTAAAAACAATTTTATTAAGCTTTAATCTTTATTTTTTAAAAGATTTTACTTATTTTTAGACAAAGGGGAAGGGAAGGAGAGAGGGAGAGAAACATCAATGTGTGGTTGCCCCTCATGCGCCCCCTACTGGGGACCTGGCCTGCAACCCAGGCATGTGCTCTGACTGGGAATTGAACCAGCGACCCTTTGCTTTGTAGGCCAGTGCTCAATACACTGAGCCACACTAGCCAGGGGTTTTTTTGTAAATAAATTTTATTGGAACACAGCCATACTTATTGGTTTCCATATTATCTGTGGCTGCTCTTGTGCTACATGGGCAGAAATGACTCATTGTGACAGGCAACTATATGGCCCTCAAAGCCTAATGTATTTACTGTTTGACCCTTAAGACAAAAGTTTGCTATCCTTACATTAGGCATTTTGCCAATATTTCAGTTGGCATTTGTAGAGTAAGACATTCATATCGACGTAGCCTAACAAGGAAAGTAAACTCCCTAAGTTTAATAAATGAAACCAACTTTTGTTTTTTGTTAAATCTATTAAAGTATAATTTCAAAAAAGATAAAAAAACTCATAAAATGAACTCAAAGAAGGTTTTATTTAACTCATTAATTAGTGAGTGAACCTGTAAGGTATTAAAAGTTTATCAAAGAAAAATAGTATGGTTATATGTGTATATATGTGTGTGTGCATGTATGTGTGTATATAAAATAATAATGCTGAAATAAATTTTAATCAATGTAAAACTGGATAATATTCCATATGGCAATATAATGTTTGTAGCCATATTTTCTATGGGTGGGAATTAGTATATTTATATCAGACAAAAGGCATTTCTATGGAGAAAGTCTTAGCATCACTGTAAGTTTTCTAAAACTTACAGAGTATAGGAGAGCCTAGTCAAAGGCAGTCATATTTGTATACCTCTGTAGAATCAGATAACCTAGGAGATGCTCTAGAGAACATCTGGAATTCCATTAAAAAGACACTCAGAAATATCTTTTGCCTGTTTCAAAGTCTTTAACCATTTTTCTTAACCAATGTAAGACATTTAAAATGTACTTTGAAACAACAAATGAGTAGAAACTAAAATTTTAAAATGCTATTGACTGTTGTTGCTCCAAAGAAAATGAAGTACTCATGTATAAACTTAATGAAGCATTTATAGAATTTCTATCAGAAATAAAAGCAGACCTAAGTTAATGGGCAGATATATTGTGTTCATGGATTGGAAGACTGAACGGAGTTAAGGATTATATTTCTCCCCAATTAATCCATAGGTTCAAAGCAATTTCTTTCAAATTACAACAAAATTTTCTGTAAACATAGTTAAATTTATTCTAAATTTTATTTAAATAGAAAAGCACAGACTTTAATATACCTAAAACAATCTTGACAAAGGAGAATAAAGTGGGAAGAATCACTTCACTCAATAGAAAAGCTTGTTATTTACACTAATCTTGATAGTATGGTATCAGTGGAGACATAGACAGTAACCAATGGAACAGAATTGAGAACCACTGAAGTAGACTCACATAGATATGTGCAACTGATGTTTTCAAGAAATTATTTTGATTCATTGAATGTTATGCTCAAAGTAGATATAAAGTCCTGAGGCAGTAATTATCAGGGAATGGTCAACTGTGTGTCAAGAACGAGGGAATGCCTCAGAGATAAGCCTAATAATTATGATGGTTCTGTTTGTGTTCCAGTTTGCATCATTGTTTAAGTTTATGCCAATCTAAAATCATATGACTTAGATTTTTTAGTTGCTTTTGATTCTTTGTGGGGAAGGTGATAAGGGAAAGTGAAGTGGAAGCCAGTAGAACCATTTGAGACTGTTCCCTTATATATTTTTTCCCAACTCATTTTGACTGTAATGTAAAAAACAGTTCAATGGAGAAAGAATAGCTTTTTCTACAAATGGTGCTGGAGTATCCATAAGCAAGAAAGTAAAGCTTGACCTAAACCTCACTCCTTTTACAAAAATTAACCCAGAATGGATTATGGATTTAAATATAAAACATAAAAGAGTGTCCAACTTTTTAGAAAGGAAAACATAAGGAAACATCTAGATATTGGTAAAAAATTCTTAGATTTGGCTCCAAAAGCGTGGTTCATGAAAGGAAAAATTGATAAAATGAATTTTAAAAAATTAAAAACTTTTGCTTTGCAAAATACCCAGTGAAGCAGATGAAAAGACAAGCTATAGACTAGAGAAAATACTTGCAAACTACATAGCCAGCAGAGGATTAGTGTTTAAAGTTTATAAAGAACTCTCAAACCAAATAATTCAGTTAGAAAAATAGGCAAAAGTTGTGAAGAGACCTTTCACTGGAGACAATATGTACATGGAATAAGCACATGGAATGATATTCAACATCATTAGCCATCAAGGAAATGCAAAAAACAACAATGAGATATTGCTATATATCTCTCAGAATGACTCACATTAAAAATAGTGACAGTGACAAATCCTGGCGGGGGTGTGAATAAATAGTATCACACTTGATGTTGGTGGGGATGTAAATTGTCACAGTCACTCTTGAAAACAATTTGGCTGGTTATAAAACTAAACATACACTTCTTATATAGCAATCAGAGAAATCAAAATTTATGTTCACAGAAAAACTGCTTAATACTGTTCTTAGCATCTTTATTCTTAGTAGCCAAATACTGGGAACGGCCCATACTGTCCTTCAACCTGTGAATGGTTGAACAAACTGTGGTACATCTAAAACAATACTAAACAATAAGAGCAAATGAGCTATTTATCTGTACAACTTGGATAAATCTCAAGGAAATCATGCTGAGTGAAAAAAGCCAATCCCAAAATGATTCCCTTTATATCACAAAATTCTAGTAATGACAAAATTATGAAGATGGAGAACAACTTAGTGGTTGCCGGGGGTTAGGGATACAGAATCATGAGAGATTCTTGTGACAGAACTATGGTAATGAAATGTGTTCTTCCTCTGGTGATGGTTACAAAACCTATATATGAAATACAATTATATAGACCTTAATACTCACACTCAGAATTGAATACAGGTAAAACTCTGATAGATTGTATCAGTGTCATTTTCTTGGTTGTGAGGTTGCACTATAGTTTTGCAAGATGTCCATGTGGGAAGTGGGTAGCGTGTACACAGGATCTCTTTGTAGTAGTTCTGCAACTGCATGCAAATCCACAATTATCTCAACAGTAACAACTTTAATGAGAAAAGAACATGGATCTTTCCAGAACTTTTTTTACTTAATTTTTATTTAGTTACTTAATATTTAAAATAAACATATTTGAAGTCCTATAACAATTGAACCTACATTTGCAGTTAAATATACTTAGGCATTAAGTATAAATTAGGAAGGAGGGATATCTCCTGGTTCTTTAAAAATTAAAAAAACAACCAATATAAAACAAGTGTGGATATACATTTTTAAATTTGACTAATCAGAAATCAATACTGAACTGTCATTAATGGCTGTGGAATTAACATTTTCTAATATTTTATAGTTTGGTAACAGCTATTTCAATACTTTCGTTATTGAAAACTGTTACATGTTTCATGTTTTAAAATTTCTAAAAATATTACTGGTGAATTAGTATGATTGCATTATATAGGTTTAAGAAAGAATAAATTTAGGCCATTCTTATGAAATCATAAGTAGTTCTACCAACACTGGCTAATCATAGCTCCACTTTAGATTACTCCTTGGGGTCAGTCCTAGGTCTGTAGTGACAAAATACTTTAGGAAAGCGATGCATATGAGAAGTATTTTAATTATTTCAGGTTTTCAGTAATCTCTGCTGAATTGACTGTATTATAAAACTTAACTCTTTCATTCCACATCAAACTTCATGGTCAGGTAACATTGTGTACTGACATCTTATTTTTTCTTCCAGTTTTAGACTCTTCCCTAGTGGTAAATTGCAGCAGAAATATGTTTATTGAAAATAATAGTGACATAGAACATTGGCAATCAAAATGGAAAAATGTGTCACTGGTTTTGAATGAAGTATTTTTTATTGTTTTTAATACAGGCATGACTGAAGTAGCTTCCTTCATGTATATATTAACTAAAGGTTGTATAACTTTCATGGAAATAATATCAATTCATCTGCTTTAGAGGTCTGATAAAAAAATAATGTACATGTAAAAACTTTTCATGGATGGGATCTTCTATAAACCTTATTGCAAAGGAAAAGATAATTTCTCTGGATTCGGTTCAGTGACAGTTCTTGTTCTTGATATATCACTTTTCTGACAGTATGTAAGCCAGGAATACTAGGAGGAAAGCCACCTGCATAATAAATAATATTCTGTTCTCTCATCTTATTTCCTCCAGTTTTGACGGTCGCTGGTATATACTATTCTCATAAAATGCTTTCCTGTGAAGAAAATACTGTCATGTGTATGATGTATGTTTTCCATAGAGTTCAGAATCTAATTTTGAAATACTGCATTTACTTTTAAAAGTAAAATATACATTAATGATTCTATTTTAATTTTATGAAGACATTTGGTATTTTTTCCATAATATGTTTTCCTCTGCCTAATATAAAAACCAGGTATTAGTTTCCTGTGGGCTGCTGTAACAAATGGCTGTAAGCTGAATGACTTCAAACAGAAATTTAATCTCTCACAGTTCTGGAGGCCAGAAGCCCAAAATCAATGTCTGTGTGTCTAGGAAGGGCTGGACTCCCTCCAGAGGCGCCATGGGAGACTGTTACTTGCCTCTTCTAGATTTTTTCCCCTCTCAGTTTTAAAAAAATTGTGGTAAAATACACGTAACAAACAATTTGCCTTCTTAACCATTTTTAAGTGTGCAGTTCAGTGACATTCATATACATTCACCTTGTTTATTTGCCTTTATCTTTTATAGCTGCTGTTCCTTGGCTTGCAGCTACAGCACTGCAATTTTTGCCTCATCTTCACATCACCGTCTTTGTGTGCATGTGCATCAGTGTGTCTGTGTGTGAAAACTTCTGCTGACTTTGTCTTATAAGGAGGATAAGCTCTTTCCCTCAAAATCCTGAACTCAATGACATCTTTTGCTGTATAAGTTAATATTTATAGGTTCTGGGGATTAGGACCTATAGGTTCTGAGGAAAAACATTTTATGGGGAGTTCATTATTTCAGCCTGTCAGAGTAGGCCTTCATTAAACCTGTAATGATATATGGAGTTATTTTTAGTAACGTTTTGTGAGTGATTTCTTTACCAATCGACTGAACAAATCAGAAGGTGCTTCTCAGTGCCATGCAGGATATGGCTACAGCTTCTCAGCGCCCGTCGCCCGGCCCCTGCCTTCATCCCCGGTCCTCTCTCACCATTCCCGGCGTTTTGGCTTCTTACGTATCTAGACACATGCATGCAGATTTTAGTTTCTCCCCCAAACAACACCATTTTTTCTATTCTATACCGTTGATGTTCTCACTTTGTCCAGAATTCACTTCTTTATCCCTTCACACGTTCTTTAAAAGAATTAGTTCTCAGAAAGAGGATGAATATAGTTTAAACAAACATATGCAGTATTGTAATAATCACATTTGAAAAGTATTTCTTTGTTTTAAACAAATTAACAGTTTATTTACTCATTCACCTACTGAAGGACATACAAGGGTGGGAAAAGTAGGTTAATAATAAATAATACGATAATAGTAAATAAGACAATAATTAACTTCTGCATACTCACAACTGTTAACCTACTTTTGCCTACCACTGTGTTGGTTGCTTCCAAATGTTGACAATTTTAAATAGAGCTGCTATAAACTTAATGGACACACAAAAACATGCACAGAGGTATATAGAAGCTTCATTCATAATTGCTCACAGTAGGAAACAACTAAGATGTCCTTCAGTAGGTGAGTGGATAAATAAGCCATGGCACATCTGACAGTGGAATAAATTGATAATGGGGGAGGCTGTGCATCTGTAGGGGTATATGCAAAATTTTTGTATCCACCTCATAATTTTGCTGTGAAACTAGAATTGTTCTAAACAATAAAACATTGGGAAGTTAAATTACTAAACACAAGGCTTGGCATTTTCTTGCCTGCTAGAAATGTACTCAAAGTATTATTCTGAATATATCCAGGAAGTATGAAACTCAATATATTCAAGGTATGCATCTAATATATTGGAGAAGTCCTTATCAAACTCTTTGAAGAGAACTTTGTTGTATTTCTAAAGAGGGAAAGGATTACAATACTATAACAAATTGTTACTTTCATCACCCTTAGGAAGCTTTCCCTCAGTCCCTATGTTCAAACAAGTAAGGTACAAAACTAATTGCTCCATACGTATCACTTGACTGTTGTATTTACTTTAAAGGGGGTTTGCAAGCATCGATTTTATGTGGTCTAATATGGTGTGAAATTGGAAACTAATTAGTTAAATGCAAAATACAAAATTAATGTATATTGAGCATTTAATTCTGTCCTCAATGGATTTAATTCCCACACATGAAGATTCATCTTAGAGTAATATAACAAGAGTGATTTAAAGTTTAATTGAGGAAGCATTTCTTAGGTGATCATAGTTTATACATTTTTCTAATACATCACAAAATGCACTTGAAACTGTTATAAGAATAGACATTAGAGTGTGATTAACTAATGGTAATTTAGCATGTAGAATACTTTAAAACATTTCCATAATTTGAATGTCAATATTTATTTTGGTACTAAGATAAAAGCAAAAACCCTTTCAAAAAGAGTATCTTTCAAAATTATTTTAAAGGCATGTATTTCTAGGATATTTTGTTTAAGCATATTATTTTAGCTCTTTTTTCTCTTGCTTTACACAGGCAATATGAACTGTAATAGTCATGCCTTTTTACATATTTATTTTACTTTCATTAGTTAAATGCTTTCTGGAAGTTGGAAGCTTAAAACAACATGGTATAATTGATAAGTCAGTTGTGAATGAAATATGTTCAATGCAAAAGGGCTGTTAATTATTTTGAAATTGTTAAAAGGGCAAATTGTGAAGAACATTAACATTTCATTTTGAAATGAGGTCTTCATTCATCATTTATTTACAGGTATATTCTTCAAGGAATGTAACCTATCTTCTTTGTGTTTTGAATGACAAACATAGTTGAAAATTTAAGACATTCATCAAAGCAATTCCCCTGCCAATACTAGTCTGGTCCCTATGAGATTTTCTAAAGTGCTTTGTCTGGGCTAGTTCTTCACTTAACTGATGGTGCTTTTATTGCATTCCTGGGGAGATTCATCATTTAATAGATTTCACTTTAAGAAAATGTTTTATATGTCTAGGTTTATATGGTTATTGTGGTCATACCCTTTACACCATCCTTATTTTTTTCCTTTACTCATATTTTTCTTTGCCTCCACTGCTATACTTACACTTGTTTCAAGGAGATTTATTCTTTGTATAGAAATCAAAGCATCTTTTATGTAATGATCCACATAGTATATGTGAGTCTTAGGGATAGATTTTGGGTCTCCAGAAGATCTAAATGCTAGTAATAGTAATTTCTACCTAGTTTTGCTTTTACTTATTTATTAAATTAATTGGGGTGACATTGGTTAATAAAATTAGGTAGGTTTCAAGTGTATAATTTTATAATCCATCATCTGTATATTGTATTGTATGTTTACCACCCAAAGTCAAATCTCCTTCCATCAGCATGTATTTTACCCCTTTTACCCTTTACTACCTCTCCCACCCGCTTTCCCCTCTAGTAATCATCGTACTGTTGTCTATGTGTGTAAGTTTTTGTTCGTTTGTCATGTTTGTTCATTTGTTGTTTTCAGTTTTATATCCCACAAATAGTCTTGACTTTTTTCATCTGATTTACTTTGCTTAGCATATTATATATTCTCAAAATCCATCCATGTTGTCACAAATGGCAGTATTTCCTTGTTTTCTATGGCTGAGTAGTATTCCATTTTATATATCTTTACCACATCTTTATCCAATCATCTATCAAAGGACTATTTAGTTTTTTACTCTGAAAACACATTAAAATTAACATAATAGACTATGTTGCTAATGTTTTCACAAACTCTTATATCCCATATTATTAAAAAAACACAATGTTTAGAAAGATGAGGCAAAATGAAACAAGAGCATAAAATGAGCTATTACACAAAACACACAAAGTGAAGACATGCAGTAACTAGGACTTGACTCTCTGTTATATAACTATTATTTATGCAACTCTGTGACATGTAATTTGTTACAAGCGAATATACAATTGTAATATTTGTTAATTTGTTTCAGATGACATTGGCACAATGTATATTCTTGGCCACTGTGAATAATGTTGCAATGAGCATTTGGGTACAATATCTTTACAAATACAAGTGTTCAAAGTTTTCAGGTAGATATCCAAAAGAGGGGTTGCTGGGTCGTGTGGTAACTCTACTTAGTTCTTTGAGGAACCTCCATACTGTTTTCCACAATGACTAGCAGTTTACCTTCCCACCAAAATATCTAAAGTGCTCATGTTACTCAACAACAACAACAACAAAATCCAATTTAAAAAAGTGGGCAGACAACATGAACAGACACTTCTCATGTTACTTCTAAATTACACTTACAATGTTTTTCATAGTTTTTTTTCCCGCTACTTAATAAAATGAGAATTTTTATTTTTTTAATAATTTGAACAGCTTATATTCAGGAAATTCATACTTTTCTTATTTTGATGCTATGGTAAAAACATGGAACTATTATAGCACATTAATAAAAGGTTCCTATCAGGCAACATAATGCTACTTAATTTTGAGTATATATTATGAAATTAATACTGTAATATGTAATTTTGTAATTATAGTATGAGTTTGTGCCAATGTCATCTGAAACAAATTAACAAATATTACAATTGTATATTCGCTTGTAACAAATTACATGTCACAGAGTTGCATAAATAATAGTTATATAACAGAGAGTCAAGTCCTAGTTACTGCATGTCTTCACTTTGTGTGTTTTGTGTAATAGCTCATTTTATGCTCTTGTTTCATTTTGCCTCATCTTTCTAAACATTGTGTTTTTTTAATAATATGGGATATAAGAGTTTGTGAAAACATTAGCAATATAGTCTATTATGTTAATATTTTAATGTGTTTTCAGTATAATTGGAATACTTAACAAAAACATTTAAACTAAATGATAAAATTAAAATTTACTATAAAGAATAAGCCTAAAGGCCTATGACTCTCAGTATATCCTTGGTATTCAGAAATTTTACATTGATGTGCTGTACAAATTTATCACATAAAGCAATTTGATTTCTGGGTACCACAAAAGATCTGTGGGAGTTAAGTTACTGAGAGAGAAAAACTAATAAAATGATATCTCAAAACAATTTTGTTTTTTGCCACCTCCTGTGTATTATACAAATACTATTATGAAGTAATAAAACTAATTTTTTTGTGTGAAAATGGTTGCCCACAAGAAAACAAAAATGTTCCAGGGATGAGCCAGCATTAAGAAGCAACATATAAGATGTAAAAATTAAGCAAATTGAACACTACCATGTGAATTACACTCATTAATTGGATATAATAGTTATTCTTTGAAAGGTTATAGTATTTCTTCAGCATTAAAGTATTAAAATATTCTAAGTGATGTACTTTAAAAATAACCAAGTCATTCCTGAGAAATACTAACAAACAAATGTTTTAGTGAGATAATTTTTAGGCATGAAGAAATCTAAGAAATCAATGAATCTTACTAAAAATAGTTTTTATTAGTCGAAGAAGGAAATGTTGAAATTAGGAAGTATTTCTCAGATCTATGACGTAAACATATCCCAAACTGAAATCCTCAGTATTTATTAGGAAAAGTGTTAATTATTGCAAAATAACCTATTTTAAGATATATGTAAGCTTTAATGTTAAATATGGTACTTACAGCAAAACTTTTGGTTGTTTATCTGAAGATACTCATACACATATTTTTCTTCTTATAAAATATATATGCTTTGAAATGTAGAGATCTTAAATGTATAATTTTATGAGTTTTAAAAATGTATACATCACCACCTCAATGAAGATACAGAACCTGTGTAAGTAGTTCATTCCTTCTCATTGCTTTGATATACCATAATTTGATTATTCATTAACCAGTTGATGGACTTTTACATGCTTATAATTGCAACTAGATTTTGATTATTTTATTTCTTTCATTTTTAAGATGAGTTTTTAGAGCATTTGTAGGTTCACAGAAAATAAGCAGAAGGTACAGAGATTTCCCAACTTTGTTATCACAAATGCAAGGCTCACATTATCAGCATCGCCCATCACAGTGGTGTATTTGTTACAGTTGCTGAACCTACATGGACACATCATTATCACCTAAAGTCTATAGTTTATGATAGGGTTCAGTCTTGATGTTGTGCATTCTATGTGTTTGGACTAGTGTATAGGGACATATCCGTTGTTACGGTATGCAGAGAATTTGCACTGCCCTAAAAATCCCATGTGCTCTCCCTACTCATCACGCACTCTGCCCCCAACTCCTGGCAACCCCTGATCTTTTTAGTTTTGCTTTTCCAGAATGCCATATATAAAATCACTTTTCATAGAGTAAACATTTAAGGTTCCTCCCTATCTTTCATGGCCTGAGAGCTCTCTCTTTTTTTAATTGTTAATAATATTCCATTGTCTGGGTATACCACAGTTTACCTGTTAGCCAACGGAATGACATCTTGTTTGCTTCAAAGTTAAAACAATTATGAATAAAGCTACTATCTATATGATGGTTTTTGTGTGAATAGAGATTTTTAACTCCCTGGGGAAAATACCAAAGACTGAGATTGCTGGAGTGTGGAGTAAGAGTAGGTTTACTTTTGTAAGAAACCACCAAACTCTCTTCCACTGTGGCTGTACCATTTTGTAATCCCACCAGCAATGAGAGTACTTGCTGTTCCACACTTTTGCCAGCATTTGTTGCCAGTGTTCTAAAATGGGCCATTCTGATAGGTGTGTAGTGGTATTTCATTTTATTTTGCATTTCATGTCATGTTGTGGAGCATCTTTCAGTATGCTTATTTACCACCTATATATCTGTTTGGCAAGGTGGTCTGTTAAGGTCTTTGTTTCATTTTTTAGTCTGGTTGGTGGTTTTCTTATTGTTGAGTTTTAAAAAGTTCTTTGCATATTTTTTATTCAGTCCTTTATCATATTTGTCTTTTGTTAATATTTTTTCCCAGTCTGTGGCCTGTTTTCTCATTCTCTTGACATTGTTTTTTGCAGACCAGTTTTTAATTTTTATGAAGCCCAGTTTATCAATTATTTCTTTGCTGAATTGTGCATTTGGCGTTGTATCTAAAAGCTCACCATCACCAAGGTCATACAGGTTTTTTTCCTATGTTATCTTCTAGGACTTTTTAGGTTTTGTATTTTACTTTAGGTCTGTGATCTAGTTTGAGTTAATTTTTGTGAGGGGTATAAGGTTTGTGTCTAGATTCCTTTTTTTATTTTTTTGGGATGTGAATGTTGTAGTGTATTATGTAATTCAGCTATGAACAATTTTATACACTTATAATTATGTAAAAACTAAAATAATTTATTAAAGAATATACCTGGTGGATGAATGGAAACAGAGAAAGTGAACTGGAAATGAAGAGCAGTGTGAGCTAAATCCACATCTTGTGTAGTGAGTAGATTGAAGAAAGACTAGAGGAAATCAGTAGCGAATGGGTAAAACTAACAAATCATGAAAAACAACTAAAAACTTTGAAAGGGGCTGCTTATGTACAGCTAGACTTTGGGTAGTGGGCGTGTGATAGGGCTTTTTCATTATAATACTTGTAGAACTCTTTCCGTTTTTAAACTATTTTCATACTGAAAATTGAATTAAAATATTCCTTTGATAGTCTCTTCAGTATTATACATATGATTGTTTTAATATTAAGAGCAGTTTCCAACTCTCAAAATGTTTGAATTAAATGTTCACTGGATGTGCCAGGTTGATTATATAGATTTGCTGAGTCCATTTTCTTGGCCCATTGCCACATGCTTCTAACAGGATATAAAAACCACTTTGAGAAGTATAGATTTAAATATTTCTTTGTTACATAAAACAGTTCTTGAACATTTAAGAACAGAAATAATTTTTGATAAAGAGAAAGTTAGAATTGTGGCCAGTAATATATGAATGAAAAGTTGTTAAAAAATGCCCCCAAACTTTGGATATTCTATTATCGAAAATGCCTACTCTTATTTTGGAATTTGTTGTCCATTCAACAGGCCTTTTACTAAGAATCTACATATAGGTGTAGTACATTGTATGGTGAAGAGTTTGTTCACTCAAGTGTGATTTGGAAGTCTTTATAGAGATATGTCAGCTCTATAATAACCTCATTGTATGAGGAAGCATCCCCTAAAGCTAAATGCTTCTTACGTGGGTTTTCTTCTCTTAAAAACACTTTGAGAAATGTTGACTACATTCAATAACTTTAAATTTGTGAAACTGGGATTTCTGCCAAGTAAAGGATAAGACATCATCTTTAGTAGAGGTCTGTCATGCTTCTGTGCTAGGAGGAACTATATGACAACAGATGGATTAGATGATCTGGTAGCTATTTTTCCATTTAAAAAAGCTCTTATTTTCCTTTTAATAAATTCAGAAAAACAATCACTCTACCTATGACATTTTACAATGGGAATTAGGTATTTTTCAAGATTGTGAAATAATCATTGTCTATATTCCAGTACCAGTATAAAAGGATTTTATATTGATGATTAATGTAAGATCATTGTCAACCTATCATGAATATGTTTTAAAAAATAAAATTCACCTAATATATAAGAGAAACATAATAGTTATTTGATGCAAAGATGATAGTAGTGTCAAATACTGTAAAGTCTTGAGTTTTGAGAAACGAAAGAGGAAAGTAAGGGAAGTAATCTATGAATTGGCAAAGGAAATTTAATTTTGGCTTTTACTGTAAGCAATTTTAATTATAGGAGACAAAAGGAATGTTGCCCAGTGATTTGCAAAGAAACTGCTTTCTTCTTTGGTTGTAACATGGAAAATATAATATCGAAGAACTAATCTTGTGTGTATAACATTCAGCAAAATGTACAAAATATTTTTTTCTAATTGACATAGTTATGTTCATTCCTTTTATAGTTCTCCCCATAGATCACTCATCAAATTGCTTTAATTCTCCAAGTGACATATGCTAATGTGACACAGACATCAGTGGCAGCCAAGCTGTGCTGTACTACAGTCATGCAAATTAAGAGAAGGGATATAGTGGAAGTTAAATTCCTATAACTTGTTAAGTTTTATGGAATTTTTGTTAGTACAGAATTCTGAGGTTAGTAAACAGAAAGAGATGTATTGGAGGATAACTGGAAAATATGAAAACAATAATCTATATTAAGGTAATAAAATGTTTTGAAACTTGTCATTACTAAAATTTTTCAAACTTTAATTATTTGAAAATATAATGATTACTCATTTCACTGCTGCTTATATTTCCAAATCATATTTTGACCTATTTGCAAGGCAGATAATTCCATTTCTTTAGAGACTTTATAATCTGGTAAGACTGTCAATCATTTAGATAGGGTAGTTAGAGAACATAAGAAAGTTTGAGGGCTATAGGAACGCTTGACTCAGTGCTAGTGCATACAGTTTTAAAGGCATTTATGAATGTTCTAGAACTCTGCCATAAGACTGAAACAGTTGGGCACACTGAAAGAAGAAATATTTGAATTTAAGAACTTTGATGCAATTATTATATAGTTGTAGCATGACCAAGGTATGTGAGTATGTAAAGGACAAGAGCTTTTTTCTTTGATGGTAGGTGAGGGTCCAAGGGATATCCCATGATCTTATTTCATACAGGTTTAATCACTTTTTTATTTTAATGATATCTGCCTATGTGGAAAATAGTGGCATTATTCTATAGTTATGAAAACTTGGTTGGGGGGGGGGGAGTAGATAACCTTACAAATAAAATTTTCAGGAGCAATCCATTCAAACGTTCCTGGTGACAAAATGCATATTTGTGAAAGACTTGGAACATAGACTTTTCAAAAAAGATTTTATTTATTTTTAGAGAGAGGAAAGGGAGGGAAAAAAAGAGAGAAAGAAACATCAATGGTAGCCTCTCACATGCCCCTCCTGCGGATGTGGCCTAAAACCCAGGCACGTGCACTGACTGGGAATTGAACCGGAGACCTCTTGGTTTACAGGTCAGCACTCAACCTACTGATCCACAGCATCCAGGGCACAAACTTAGACTTTTTGATATTATTTCCAAATAAGATTTTCCTTAGTTCCAGAGATACCTGATAAGATGAAAATATATATTCTTTTAGCTTACCACTTAAAATTTGAGTCCCATTATCAGATCATATCATCAATATTATACTATGAATATTATCAGAGCTTCTGTGTATTATGATTACAAATGCATAATTTTATTATCATAAATGCATATTATTTTATCAACAATTTATTAATTTTAAACATTTGAAAGAGTTCCTAATTTTTAAAATCCTAAACAATATGTCTTACGTGAAATGTCATGAGGTAAAATATTAAAAATAAATAGAAATGGAAGTAGATATGAATGTTCTAAATTTTAGCCTTTTTCTGAAGTTAAAAATTTATCAAATAATTAAATTTTGAGGAGCCTTGTAAAGGGTTAACTTTGATAGATTATACCTTTTGAATTGTATTAATCAAAGACAAATTATTTGAAAGAACAAAAGGAGGAAAAGTTCAAGTAACCTATGGATGTGATTGTATAACAAACAGCTTTCTTATTCATGATCAAATACACTGATTATATTCTACAACTCTTTGGTGTATCCGTTATTAATTACAATTATATATATGTGGTATCTAATTGGAAACCAGTCTTCTCAGTTCTACTTCTTTTACTCATATTTTTCTTGAAATGTTGTAGATATTGATGATAATACTCTCATTGTTCTGACATTTCAGATGTTTTATAATCCAAATTATATGTGTGTGTATGCAAATGTTGCCATTGTACCATATAGGATGATTGATACATAACCCTTTGTATTATTCTTGATGTTTTAATTCTATTTCAGAAGGGGTTCTTTCAGAATTTTAATCAGATGTCATTTTTATATAGGAAGTCAGTTACGATTGTCTCTGATTAGAGTGTTCCCACTTTGGATGTATTTCTATGAGTTATCTTTGGTTGTTTATAGATTGTTATTGCCTCCCTGTCACAGAGGTGATGCAGACCCCTCTACCTTTTTTTTTTTTTTAACTTCTCCCACTTAAAAAGGAAACCAAATTTAAATTCGATTACTCAGGAATAATTATTTTAAAATTTTGTCATATTTTATAATTTGTTATTTTTCAGGTACTTAATATAGTACTTACATGAGCCAGGACTTTTCTGAGTGCTTTGGAAATACAAGCTAATAACTGAGGGAGATAGTATTGTCATCCCCATTTTACAGATGAGGAAACTGATAGACAGAGAGGCACCTAGCTAGTCAAGTGACCATAATGTTCTTCTCAGTTGTTTTTGTTCTTATCAGTTGAATTCTAAGAAATTTTTTCCTTAAAGGCCTTATTACAAGTCATATTTTTTAATAAGTAGGAGAATAAAAATAATACTTGCTTGAAGAACTCTAGAGAATCCTGTAATATTTATTAACATACTCAACTTTATTTTATTTCAGTTCAATCAGATGCATTTGGCTATTTCTTTAGAACTCAATAAAGCTATGTGCTAATAGAGGACTAGGTTGTTCCACGTTACTCAGGAAATATTTTTTTTTTCCTTCTCTCAGCATATTTGCTCATTTGTCTTGTTTATTAGAATCATAAAGATTATAAAGAACTTCAATAAGTAGGCTATATTTCCTGTTTTGTCCTTGTATCTGGACTCATGATTTCATGTTAGTTTGGTACAGTGAACATTTGGTTGCTGATACCAGCATTTGTTTGGTACTATTATCTTAAATTCTGATTGGACATATACATTAAAATCTTAGTCTTTTTGAGTAGACATTGAAGTAAAATTTATTTATTTTCTGCAGTGAATATGCTAATTGCCTTTCATATTGGGCTACCTTCTTGCTAGGTTCCTATTTTAATACCAATCAATGTTGTAATAATAGCTCGTGGTGTTTACCAATTCAGTAAACCCATGACCACCTCAGCTCCTTTGCTTATTGGTAGAGGGAAGACGAAATGTATGTAGAAGACTTATAATATACCTACTAAAATACAGTACAGATTTTGCCACTGAATCATGACTATCTCCTTTTCGTTTTTAATACACGTTTTTCCCATGTGAATACATCTCTAAAATTACTGGGTTTCTAGAAACAAAGAACAGATGGCTACCCATACATTACGGCAGATACAGTGAGGTCAGAGGGCTTTCATCACGTCCTTTATGGTCAGCAAGTTAGCTCTCATGTGGTAGACATCTGTAGCTGTTTGAAGTAGTCCCTGCTGCTGTTTTGGAGTCCTCAGGTCTTGTGCCAGCTCTCTTTACAGTAGCTTATATTTAAGCAATCGTGTTTCTCAGTTGTTTATTAGTCTGAAAAAAGAAAGATAATTCTGAATAAATACAAGTTAGGAAGTCTCAAATAATGGTGCTCTTTGGATTATCCTATAGTGGTACAAACTGATTCATTAATGTTGACTGCACTCCTTTAACTCACCAGCATAGCCACATTTCTAATCAAGCTTTCTTAATGAAACTATTTGAATAGCACATTTTTATTAACAAAACACTGTAATACAAAATAAAGCATAGATTTATTCAGGGAAAAGACCAAATGTAAAAATGTAAATCATGGATTATATCAATAGCCTTCTGATATTTATAATTTTATTATCCAAATCATGAAAAACTCCTGAGTCTATCACATGAAATGATCTGTAATTTTTTGTAGCTATGACTTTTAAGTTCATGCCACTTATTTTTAGTCGGAGAGTTGGTTATTTATCCACATAAAACAAGGTTTTGCACTATACTTGTCACTCTAGTAACATGGTCATCAAATCAAATGGAAATTTTTAGTGAATATTGAAAGTGCTCTTAACTTGAAACAAAATACATCAAAAACGTATTCTGAGAGCAATGTGGCTTTGAAAATGCTAGTAGCAGCCTTGACCGGTGTGGCTCAGATGGTTGGGCATCATCTCTCAAAGCAAAAGGCTATTGGTTCAATTCCCAGTCAGGGCACAAACCTGGGTTGTGAGTTTGGTACCTGGTCAGGGTGTGTATGATTCATGTTTCTCTCTCCCAACGATGTTTCTCTTCCTATCTTTCTCCTTCCTTCCCCTCCCTCTAAAAATAAGTAAATGAAGTATTTTTTAAAAAAGAAAATGCTAGTAGTTATTAGAAAGGTTTATGTTTTTGCTGAAGTATAGAATTATTAAGATCTTAGAAGAAAATCTAGCCAGCATGTCAAATATCTTTTATATGAAATTTTTAAAGAAATTCTATAATAGAGGGCATTAAATTATTAAACCAAACCAAACCAAACCAAAGACAAATGAAAACTAAACACTTTTGGCTGTTAATTTAAAGGATAATTTTGTTGAATTCCCTGGTTCTTAGAAAGAAATTTGGTCTATTAAGAAATCTTATTCACCCTAAGGACTTCTGCTATCTATATAAGAATTTACTAAATAGAAAAACATTTTCAGCTTTGTAGTAAATTACCATGAAATTTGAAATAGAATCCATAATAATTAATTTTATTATATCAGCACAGCCTGTGAATGAATTTCACATATTTAAGTTGTTCTTCAGATATGTTTTTGTCACACAAGTTTAACAGAATAATATTTCAATAAATTATTTTGAAAAGTCAAAAATCATTGCTCTTGAGGCATTATTAGTATTAACAGGAAATTTTTAAAAATTTACAATTTAGGACATATGTTGGGCATGTAATAAACTATTAAGTTTGGACATGTAATTTTTGCATTAAAGTACCTACTGTTAAAAAATCTTTCAATATCACATTTTCTTTCAGGCTAAATAAGAACATATCCATGAATCATATTGATTTCACTTTGTTAAAGATTGTAAGAAGCTATTAAGAGTAGACTCATAAATATAGCTGACAGTATGAAACTTATTAGGCATATAAATTTATTTTACAGAAGACATGTAAATTATGATTGCGTTTCATTTGGTGTTTATTTAATTATGAATAATTAAATGTTTTTATTTCCTCCCAAGTCTTCCAATAAGGTGAAATGTTAAAGAAACTATTATCTGATTAGGAAAGGATTTAAGATAATTCTATTGTAAAGAGTATCCCAGAGTTTTACAACTTTGAACAAACATGCAAAATTATTGATCATTTTTTAATTCAAGATGAAAACATATGTGAAAATTTCCTGATCTTGGACATAATGAAATAATATTTCTATCTAAATAAGTATAACTTCTTGGAGTAAAATTAGTTTCCGTAAGGAGATAGTGTTTCTGAAAATCCCTTAGCATTCCTTGAGGTGATAAATATGTCTGTGATTAGGATAATCATTAGACATAATTGATTTATCTTAGATTTAATTCAAAATTATTATGAAAAAAGATATTATGGAATAAGAGGATTTTATGTCCTGGATAGAAAATTGGAATAGTGGTAGTATTGCATGTTGAAATTGCTAAGTTCAATGATGAATACTCCTCAGGCCTTTTACAAACTCCACATGGGCAGATGACATGACTTTATTGTTATTCACATTTGTGCTGATCTGATTCCTCAGTAAATACCAACTCATATTCATGAATGTAATCTGAGTGATTAGAAAAATATTGTGTGGATTTTTGGGACTAACCTGTGATACAATCCTCTATCCCATTCCAGGTATACAGAAATGCTGGGACAAGAAAAGAGGGTGGGGCTGCAGAACCTCTGAGGGACAGAAATGAAATGATAATTTGAAGCCAGGGTTTTCCTGCATTGGCCAAAGAGGTCATTTTTTCCTCTGTACAAGGTCTATCAGTTTTAATGTATTGCCTATGTGGTGATAGGATGGTAGGAATTCAGTGCATGGCAGGAGGGGAGCTAGTCTCCTGTGCACGTTTTTGAATTGAATCAGAATTTTTTTGTCCCCATAGCACAGGGATTTCAAGCCAGGAGGTTGTCATAGATAATTTCTGAACTCTAAAAAAAAAGCAAATCCTAAGCTATACAGAAGCTAATGAAAAGTCCATGCAGATAGGAATCTTATGGAAAGAATTGCCCTTCTGAAGACAAGTTCAAAATAAAAATTCCAGCCGCACGAATTATCGAACATGATACAGTCAGCAGCCACAATAAAAAGGATTATTGTCACAAAATATAAAATAGTATAAAAAATTCAAAGTAATATAAAACAAATATTTTAAGTGATTAAGCACATTTTAAAGGAATATTAAACATAGCAAAATGGAGCAAAGGAAAAATACATGCAAAACAGGAAAACAAAGTAAGATGGTAGAAATCAGTAAATTATGTGAATATAGACTCTCCTATTAAAAGACAGATTCTAGATTCTATAAAATATAAAGTCCAACTTCATGCTGTTTATTGAAAAATGCATCTAAAACATAAAGATCATAAGGTTTGGAAACAAAAATAATACACCAGGCAAACATAAATCAAAATATAACTTTTATTAACATACAAAAAATATACTAAGACAATGGGTGTTGAGTGTTGCTAGGAATAGGGATGACCAAATGAATAGAAAGATACAGTAATTCTGAGAACTTGTAATCACCTGACAACATACACCAAAATACAGAAAACAATAATTCAATTACAAGTTGAAATTAAAAAAATCCAAAATTATATTGACAGTTTTTTTAATACCTTTTTCAAAACTAATATATCAAGCAGATGAGAAAACAGCAAGAACATAGAAGATTTGAACAGCATATTTTAACAAGGTTACTTGGATGTATAAATGGGTGGTGGATGGATGATAAATAGATAGATCCCTTTAACAATTGGAGAATGTACATTTTTTTTCAGCATACTAAAACATGACAATATTTAACTATGTACTAGGTCGCAAAGGACTCCTCAACCAAAGAACTGACATACAGTTCAGCTTTTCTGTAAGAGTGTCTTTCCCACAAATATAAAACACACATATAAGAAAATGCATGGGCCAAAGAAGAAATTAAAGGATTATGAAAATTTAAAATTGAAGTGCAACCAAAACACTGTGTATATCTGAACTTGAAGCCAAAGAATTAGTGCAGTTTTAAATGTATATTTAGAAATGTTGAACATTGTTGAGCCAAGCTTTCAGCTCCCACCCTGTGATCTAAGAATCTGGGTATAATAATGAAGAGAATCCCAGGATGATGCTGAAGGAAGACCCAAGGTGACTGCATGCAGTTGACTTAGAGAGCGCCAGTCCATCTTGGAATAGGGGTCGGTCTGAGTGCCAGGAGGGATAAAGCCAAGAGGTCTAGTGATGGAGGGTGATTGTTTGATGTGGCAGATTGTCTTGAGTTAGGAAATTTGTGAAACATAAATTTTTAATATTTCCCCCATTCTCATTTTCCATCTATTTTATGCTTCCATTTTTAAATGAATATGTTTCAGATTTATTTTTAGGTTTCTTGGAAAATAGTCACTTTTTTCAGTTATTTTTTTCAATTATGGATTGTTTTATATAAGTTTTTTTGATGTTTAAAGGGAAACACTTTTGATCTTTTAGAATATATGCTGATTGGACAACAAAGAATATGTCCTTGAAATTATTCATCTGAGGACAATTCTAAATTTTAAGTTCTATTTTCTCAGAGATTGATTTTCTTATATTCCTTGATTTGGAATAGACTTTTACTATTGATCTAAAGAGAGCTTTGTTGTACGCTTTAGGGAGAGTTGCAAGTTGACAAGAAAAAGATGAAACACAAAACAAGTGCTGTGCTTACTGAAATAAAATGAACAAAATGGACATATTATGTCATGGGCTGCCTGTCTCTCTCAAGAGACCAGAAGTAGGCCAATCTGGGTTATCCTTTTATTGAGTTAGAACAGCTGGAGTTTGACATTTTTCTTCTCTAAATCTAAAGACTGGATCATATTCATATTGGATCTTACTTGTCTTTTACACATTTGGTATCCTGTGTTCTTTTTGGCTTGGGATCTTGGTTAGTGTGCAGTATGAATTTGAGAAAAAAAAATCCTTCTCATTTTAGGATGGAATATTTAAAATAAACAGGCTGTGTATTACTGTGGAAACCAGACAGTAAACAGAATGATTTCAAAAGACTAAGTGATTAAATGCCAACAGGACTTCAATGATACTGTTATTCTTTCATAACTTTTGTTTCTACCATGATTATTGAAATGCTTTCTCAATTACATGATTTATATGTTTTTTTTTTTGCCCTACAAACATGAATTTTTTTTTTAGAGTTTTAGTAGAAAGTCATTTATTCTACTGGGAGGAGAAACTTGAAGATATACTTGTGTACAGCAATTGTGATGGCTAGAATCTTCTGAAGGTGTTAAATTCTCAGGAATTACTTGATAACATTTTTCATGTTTGTTACTGTAGCCATCTGCTTTTTTTGTATAGTCTTTTCATGGAAGTACATTCTGAAAACCTGTCCATCACCTTTGGTATACAACTTAGAACTTTGTATATAACACAGGAAGATATTTCTCTTTCTAGTGAATATATTTTTGGGGGTAACCTTGATGAGACCAAAGTCACTAGAAATTAAATTCAGCTTGACTCTCATTCATGACTGTCAACCTTATCCTGAAGTAACCCCTGTTGTTTCATTAAAAAAAAACAAAACAAAACTTTATTTTCTAATCACTAAGTGTATTAGTTTTGTGCTGTGCCACAAATTGTTACAAACTTAGCCGCTTAAGGCACCGACCATTATCTCAGAGTTTCTACAAGTCGGAAGTCCAGCCATATCACAACTGGCTCCTCTGCGCAGGATCTCACAAGGCTGAAATCAAAAGTGTCAGCCGAACTGCACGCCCCCCTGGAGCTCAGATTCCTCTTCCAAGCTCCCGTATTTCTTGGCAGCATTCGTTGCTTTGCTGGCTGTTAGCTAAGAGTGGTTCCATTTTCAAATCCAGCAACACGAAATTTCCTTCAAGTTGAGTCTCTGTTCTTCATGAAGGTCCATTTTAAGGGCTCACTTAATGTGTGATCAGGCTGAGCCAGAATAACCTTTCCTTTTTAAAATCTGCTGTGCTGTGTAACCTAACCTAATCATATGAGTGAGTATCTCATTAAATTCACAAGTTTCCCCATACACACAAAAGAAGAGGATTATATAGGTACGTATATCAGAGGATGGGAATCTTGAGGGCAATCTGAGAATTCTACCTACCATTAAAACACTAGAGGCTGTTAGGTATGTATTCATTTTCTTTTTCATGTCTTCCTATGTACCTGTATTCTCCTCCTCCTCTAGTTTCATTCAAGGAAGAATCTTTACACTGTTCTAAATCTAAATTCCTCCATCCTGGTCTTTCCCACTCCTTTTTTTACACCTGCACTCACTCTCTCAGCTTTACTCTTGCATTTTCATTTCCCCCCACCTGTTTGCTCCTTCCCTTCAGTTTATATGTTGTCTAGTCCTCAATCCTTGTCACTCAAGTGAACCTGTCTGCACTTTTCTATGGCAAAGGTTTAAGTTCACTATCTTTTTTGCAGGAACTTTTCCAAACATCCAATCTTATTTCTTTGATTTTCCCACCTACTCTCATCTACCACCAGAAGGACATTCCTAAAATGCAAATTTAATCACTTTATTCTACTTAAAAAAGTCATTGAAGTTCATCTATTTGTGTTTAGCAGAGGACCAAATATGTCCTATAGACATGTTGTGTTTGACCCTTACATATAAAAAATATTTTTAAAAAGTTTCTAGCAAATAAAACCAGGAGCTTAAAAATCTAGATTTCTGGCCTCATTTGGAAAATTAGAAATATGTGTAATGTGGCCCACATTTCTACAACAGTACACGACTATTACCTAGTGATGGCTCCTGTGGATGGGAAATGCTCTCTATATAATTTGCCTGCCCATCAACTTGATTGATTTACTTTACTAGCCTTGCTCTTGAAGACAGTGGTGTTGCAAGATGTCTTAGCATGACATTCATATTTTTTCCTAATTTCATCCATTCATTCTTTTGAAACCATGTTGCATTTTAGTTGGATAATTACGTTTCAGTTTCTCCTGCCCTATTTCCACGAGGACAGGAAGTATGCTTTGTTTATGCTTTCATTCTCAGCCCCAACAAAATTTCTAACACATACTAGGAACTCAGTGAAATTGATTTCAGTGGTGCTGAATGTACTTTCATATTGACTTTATGTGTCCATGTAATTGCTCAAAAGACAATACAGACAAAAGTATGTATCAGCTCTCTAGCACTACTGAAAAATCTTAAAAAAAATAACTTTATTCTCTATCAAAATGAATCAATGGAGTCATTTTGATTTACAGAGAATAATCCATTGTAGTACTTTGGTGGCAGCAGTGGTGATAGAAACCCTTCAACATTCTCAGTGTCTTGTTCCTTTCATTCTTTCATTAGAGTTTGGGAATAGGGACTCCCCTGACAGTGTTTGTTTTATGCTTAGTTTTCTGAAGAACACAGAGAAAATAAGACTTCCAGTTGGCTCTGGTTCCTTTCTTTGATAGATATTGAAAGGCTTTCTGTTTGTTGACATCCACAATTCAATAACTATTTATAACTTTCTAAATAGGTATTGTAACCATTGCTAGTCATTAAAGGGCACTTTGAACTCTAATTTTTAAAGGTGTTTTGAGAATGGTGCAAAAACTTTTTAGTTTGATGTAGTCCCATTTATTTTTTTCTCTTATTTCCCTTGCCTGGGGAGATATATCCTATAAAAAACTGCTACAAACAGTGTCTGATATTTTGCTATCTATGTTTTCTTGCTAGGATTTTTATGGTTTGGGGTCTAACATTTAAGTTTTTGATCCACTTTGAATTTATTCTTGTGTGTGCTTTAAGAAGGTGGTCTAGTTTCATTTTTCTGCACATATTTGTCCAATTTTCCCTACACCATATATTGAAAAAATATCTTTAGGCCATTGTATGTGCTTATTTACTCTGTCAAATATTAATTTGACTATAAAGGTGTGAGTTTATTTCTGAGGTCTCTATTCTGTTCCATTGAACTGTGTGTCTGTTTTTATGCCAGTACTATGCTATTTTGATAGCTATTGCCTGATAGTATAGTTTGATATTAGGTAGCGTGGTTCCTCCAACTTTGTTACTCTTTCTGAGGATTGCTGTTGCTATGCAGGGCCTTTTCTGGTTCCATATAAATTTTTAAAATATTTGTTCTAGTTATATAAAACACATCATTGGAATCTTGATAGATTGCATTGAAACTATAGATTACTTTGGGTAGTTTGGACATTTTAATGATGTTAATTCTTCCTATCCATGAACACAGTATGTGCTTCCATTTATTTGTGCCTTCTATTTCTTTCTTCAGTGTCCTATAATTTTCTGAGTACAGGCCTTTCACTTCCTTGGTTAGGTTTATTCCTTGATATTTTATTCTTTTTTTAAAAAAGATTATTTATTTTCAGAGAGTGAGAAAGGAAGGGGAAAGAGAGGGAGAGAAATGTTATGTGTGGCTGCCTCTCATGCACCCCCTACCAGAGACCTGGTCCGCAACTCAGGCATGTGCCCTGACTGGGAATCAAACCAGCAACCCTTTGGTTTATAGGCTGGCATTAATCCACTGGGCCACACCATCCAGGGCTATTTTATTCTTTTTGAAGCAATTGCGAATGAGATGGTTTCCTTAATTTCCCTGTTTGTTATTGGCATATAAAAATATAACTGGTTTCTGGATATGAATTTTGTATCCTGCTACTTTGCTGAATTCATTTATCAACTCTAGTAGTTTTTTTTTTTGGTGGAATTTTTGAGGTTCTCTAGGTACAGTATCATGTCATCTGCAAATAAAACAGTTTTACATCCTCCTTTTCAATTTGGATGTATTTTATTTCTTCTTGTGGTCTGATTGCTCTGGTTGGGACTTCTAGTGCTATGATGATTAAGAGGTGAAGAGCAGACATACCTGTCTTGTTTTTTTTTATCTTAAGGGGAATACTTGTAGTTTTCACCTGTTGAGTATGATGCTGCCCATGGGTTTGTCTTATATGAACTTTATTATGTTTAAGTAAATTCTTTCTAATCCCACTTAGATGAGAGTTTCTATCAAATATAGGTGCTTGATTTTATCAAATGCTTTGCATTTATTAATATGATCATGTGGCTTTTATACTTCATTTTGTTTATGTGGTGAATCACATTTATTGATTTGCGAATATTATACCAACCTGGTATTCCCGAAATAAATCCCACTTGATCATGCTGTGTGATTTTTTTTTGATGCATTGCTCTCTTCAGTTTGCTAATATTTTGTTGAGCATTTTACTATCTTTGTTCATCAGGGATATTGCTCTATAATTTTCTTTTATTGTAGTGTCTTTATCTGGTTTTGGAATTAGGATCATGCTGGCCTTGTAAAAGCAGTTTGGGAGTCTTCCCTCCTCTTGAAATTTATGGAAGAGTTTGAGAAGTAGAGGTGTTAGTTCTTCTCAGAATGTTGCAGTACTAATTTGGTGTTAACAAACTCCTTTAGCTTTTTCTTGTCTGGGAAGGTCCTTATTTCTCCTCAATTTTAAAAGATAGCCTTGCTAGGTAAAGTAGACTTGCTTTTTATCACCTTGAATATTTCACACTACTCCCTTCTGGCCTGAAATATTTGTGTTGAGAGATCAGATGATTGTCTAATTGGTGCATCCTTTTATGTAGCTACCTGCTTTTCCCTTGCAGTTTTTAGGATCCTCTCCTTGTCTTTCAGCCTTGTCATTTTAACTATGATGTGTCTCGGTGTAGGTCTCTTTGAGTCTGGCTTGTTTGGGACTCTCTGAGCTTCCTGAACTTGTATGTCCTTTCCTTTACCAGATTAAAGAAGTTTCCAATTACTATTTCTTCAAGTAGATTCTCAGTCCCTTTCTCATTCTCTTTTCCTTCATGGTAGTACCATGAGGCAGATGTCTTATTTTTCACATTATCCAAAATTTTCTTAAACTCTCCTAATTTTTAAAATTTTTGTAATTCTTTTTTTTTTTTTTTTTTTTTTTTGCTCCTCTGCCTGGGTGTTTTTTTCTACTTTGTCTTCCAAATCATTGATTTGATCCTCTATTTTATATAACCTACTGTTTATTCCTTCCAGTGTATTATTTATTTCAGATATTACATCTTTTATATCTGACTGATCCTTTCTTATGGTTTCTGTGCCTTTTTTTCCCATGCTGTGGAGTATTCTTATAATTGTTACTCTAAACTTTCTATCTGATAAATTGCTTGCCTCCATTTCATCTAGCTCTTCTTCTGGAGAATTCTCTTGATCTTTCATTTGGGATTTATTTCATTGTCTTCCCATTTTGGCTGCCTCTTTGAGATTGTTTCTATGTATTAGGTAGATCTGCAAAGACTCTGGTGTAAGCCTTTTTCAGACACTGCTTGTGTCTGGTCATGGTCAACCTATTTGGAGCGATGAGCAGTCCACAGCATCTGGATCCCTCTGATGTGCCTGTGTGTGTGTGCAGAAAGAACCAGGCTGCATACCAAGGCTGGCTTTTACCAGCACGGTGCTTGGGGGAGGGTCAGCTGAAGTCTCATAGAGCTCCCAAATATCAGCCTTAGTTGTTAAACTAATCAGTGATGTAGCCTGAAGCTGTACTCAGCAGCCTGGGTTAAGCTTCATGGGGTGGGGCAGAGTAATTCCTGTAGGAGGGGCTATTGCTTCCCCTCAGGTAGATGCCATTTGGAGGGGAGTAAAAGATGGTTCTGCAGCCTGAGGAATGACTCAGCACAGGAATCCTGGTGGCTGTTCTTTCAGTTCTTTCCCCAGAGCCACCAACACCAGACTCTCCCAAGAATCGCTAGTCCACACTGCCATCCCTCTTCCAGAGCCCAGCAGAAGTGGCTGGGAATGAAATTTTGTGTGTTGGCCCTTTAAGAGGCTTTCTCATTCTCCAGTAGAAGTAGTCTCTCCCTGGCAGGTAGAAACCCTGCTGCCTTCTACAGTTGGATGTTATCTCGGTTTCTTTCTGGCTTTGGTGCTGTAACTTAGGGAGCCCAGCTTGGGGTTTAGACCCCACACTTCTCAGGGGGAACCCTGGCCTCTGAATGTCCCTCCAGAACTTCAGGTTCTGTGGGTGCCCCACCAACCCTCTTGTGCTGCCTCCACGCTACCTACCAGTCACGTTGTGGTGAATGGTTTCTTCTGTCAGCCCATGATTATAAGGCTTCTCTCCAGCTAGTGTTCAGTTGGTTATTCAGGATGATTTTTCTACAATAGGTGAAATTCCAGATTGGGCCTAGGAGGTTAGTATAGCTCTACCTACTCCTTTGCCATCTTCTTTATGTCCCTAAATTGTCCTGTGAGGCTTTTAGGATGGTCTTTCCTGTATAGATTTTAGTTCTGTTTCTCAGAAATGTCATATTGAACATTAAAAAAAAAACACTTACTCTTCATTTTTCCATACAGGTATTTTTGCATGATATTGGAAGTACCTACTCAAGTTAAAAGTAATAATAGATTGTTTCGGGCAATGTGAGGAAAATCATTTAATCCATGACAGGGTGGTTCCTCTAGGTTACTTACTGATGAGATAATAATGATGCAAAAATTAGCACCGTTGCTTTTTTTCTCTCAGTTAAATTGTGAACAACTTCTCTTTCTGATCCTGTTTTTGTGTTGATATCATAGGTGCAAAGCATTCTGGATTGTTCCCTTCATCAGTAGTAGCTCATAGTGATAGCATAAGTTGCCTACAAGGAATTGTTTTGTGCATATATTCCAACAACAGTCATTATTTTCATTATTCTGGTTTTATATTTAGATGTTGTTCCAGTAGTTATTTATTTTGTTATTTATAATGTTCAGTCCACAGTTATGATAAAAGAGAAGCCTGGATAAAAGTAAGTCTTACCTCTTCACATTTTATTTATTTATTATTTATTTTTATTGAATTGGCCAGACAATGGGTGACCTGGGCACAGTGGAGGAATTTAGGAAAGTAATTATCTTTAGGATATAACCATAGACTCTGTAAAGCTGATATGCTACCTGTATTAGATTTTTTCAGAGAAACAGAGTCAACAGACTCTGTTATTATATAAATATAATAAGTTATTGACTCACACAATTATGTTGCCTGAGAAGTCTTACTCTCTGCCACCAGAATCCAGACTCTGAGGGAAGCCTGTGGTGTAGTTCAGAGGCTTGATAGCTAGAGAAATTATGGTGTAGAATTTCAGCCCAGTTCAGAGGACCTAAGAACTAGGAGTGCTGAGGGCAGGAGAAGACCTATGTCTCAATCTGCTCAACTGGTCTGACAGGGAGTGAATTCAACTTTCCTCTGCTTTTTATCTGATATTCTGTCCCTCAGCTGATTGGATGATGGTTATCTTCATTACAGAAAGGAATCTGTTTTTCTCAGTCCACCAATTTAAACGCTACCCTTTTCTAGAAACACTTTCACAGACACACTCAGAGTAATGTTTATTCAGCTACACTTTCACAGACACACTCAGAGTAATGTTTATCCAGCTAGCTTGGCATTCAGTGACCTAGTAAAGCAGACACATTAAGATTAAACATCACACTAGCCATAGCTAGTCTTGATAATGAGAGTCTGATTACAGTTCTATATATTGATAGCTTGACTACTATTTCATGCTACTACTATTTGATGCTGCTACTGTTATCCCAAAAATGTGCTTATCTATTCTGAAATTGATGTACTTGTAAAAATTATTGAATATATTAATGAAAAAATTTTTTATAATGCTTCTCACACTATATATGAGTACTTCTTTATAAGTCTCTTTGTGGGCAGGGACAGTGCTTTATCTCTCCTTGTACCTTTGATGCATATATTAGTATTTGGTGAAATTTTTCTTAAAAATGTATAATGAGTTGAAATTATAAGGCAGCAATTCTTTGAGGTTATATTAGTAGTTAGGTTAGACAATGGCATTATTCCAAGTTTTTGATGTTCAGCAATCAAGGTCACAGATTTTTGGTAAAGGAACCTAACCTAGACTATAATAGTTATTTCATGTATATCTTGTTCTGGAATTTAAGCACCAAGAATGTAGATAACATTGCAAAAGAAGAAAATTTCAAATTTTAGGGCATTTTGAAATATATCCTGTTTTTCTTCATGTTACTAGCTTCAGCTAAAAGGAAGATATACATAGGAAGAAAAAGACATATTAAGAAAACCAAAATTCTAATCTGATCATCAGTCTTTGATATGCCATTTTGGTGTAGAAAATGGCTATTAAAACCAATTTAATTGTTACATTTGACAACCTTAAAATTTAAGGTAGACTTTGAATGTAGGCTCATTAGACACAGTTATTGCTGAGATAGAGTAGTTGAAAGTGAAAATGTCAGTTAACATAACTAAATAAATAGGGATTTCTTTTTAGGTAGCTATTCCAAAAGATATTCAACTCCAGAAAAATCTCTATATTGCAGAGCCAGTTTGGTCAGATTTCGTAAGCTCATTGAGAGGAAATATATACAGATGACCTTTGAAGACTGAGATATATTAGGAATACCCACATAAATGAGAGAATTTTGGTCAAGGAGAAGGTAAAGGCAGAATGAAAAATAGTCTATTTGGCCTCCCAATAATGCCTTGTTTCTAGTTCTTATAAGATTAATGTGTGGTGAACTGGAATATTAGCTCTGTCCACTTTAAGAAAGCACCTTAACCTTGTGGGAACTGTCTTATATTTGTTTGCCTAAAATCATACAAGAAGCCACCAATGAATGCATAAATAAGAGGAACAACAAACTGATGTTTCCTTTTTACTCTCACTCTAAAAAAAGAAAAACCCCAAACAAACCACTTGATAATTTTAAGGGGACATGAAATATTACTATTGCATCCGCTTAATATATAGAATCTCTTTGGGAAGAGTTTAGATCGAGTCATTTCAAAAGCAGTCAGCCATCTCCATTCATACTAGATCCTTGTATAATCTTCACTGGCTTTTGCATTGATCCAGTTAGCAGAACTTGGGTGGAAAATTTGTGTTTATCTAATGCATAAACTTGTAATAGCCTGCTATGTACTTGTAGAAGTTTACTTACCCTGCTTAAAAATTAAGTGATCCTTTTCAAAAAAAAGAGCTCTGTACATGACAGACACACAGGCATCATGGCCTTCCTTAATTTACAGCCAAATAATAATGTATAAAATTATGAAAATTTTGAGTTTGTTATATAGTTTACTGAACTTATTAAGAGGAATGCTTTTTTTCTCTCTTAATCTATTGTAACAATGACAGTAAGTGCCGAAGCATTTGTAGTAGTTGCACGTAAATCTTTTATCTGACCTTTTGAGTCATACAAAGAAAAGTTATCCTTTAAAAATTTTATTAAATATTCATTTTGCATCTAAAATTGTTTCTCTGTGAATACAGCTTTTCATATAACTGTGAGTCTCAGTGTATTTTGTATTTTCAAAATGCTACCCTCTCGACCATTACTCCTTCACTTTAGTTTGAAGAATCCATCCCTTAGCACCCGATCAAATGAACTGGGATTATTACATTGTCAAAATACAATAACTGCTATACCATTTGGACATTTTTGGCAATGGGTAAGAGTTCTCATTTGAGATTGCTTCCTAAGAAAGAGTTTGCAGAAGTAAAACTATAATATGCCAAAACAGTTGATTTTTTTGGACTTCACTGAAACTAAGTTTCTGGTTTTAATATTTGCTAACAGCAAGGTGCTAGTAGTCTATGTAACAGGACTTATTTACATAGTTACCACCAAACACTTGGTATTTCATGCATTAATGACACTATTTCATTGAAAACAGTAATTTTAGTCCTGAAGTATTTCACCATTTTAGTCTGGCTACATTTACACTTTTAGCTTTTCAATATTGAAAATTTATGGTTGTGGTATTGTAGCTTGCATTGATTTTTCTGAAATTAATTTATTAACATTGTAGGCCTAAAAAATCTCTACTTTTACATTTATGTAAAGCATATATTCTATCTGATTCTTCGTTCTATAATGTAGAGTGCCTTGTACATATACATGGTAGAAACTAAAGAAAGGGTATTTAATTAAATTTGAAGTTTTCACATAGTGTTCTAAAGAAATTTTTTGACTGCATTTCACGTGATCCTTATACTCTTTTAGTCTTAGATTCAGAGCTCAAAATCTAAATTTATTTCTATTAGCCCCACAGAGACTTATGTATTAACTGACATAATGCCTAAAACATAGTGAGTACTCAATAAATGTTACTTTTTATTAGAGGAATCTTATGTTATAATTTGGTTTATTTCATCACACTGGTGGAACATACTCTCTGAATATGCCTATTATTTTGAAGATACTAATTTGTTGACTTCCGGTATCTAGAACTGCTATAGAAGTCCATTGCCCTTCTGAATCCTGATCATTCACATGCAACTTATTTATTGCTCTAGCATGTTTTAGGATTCTTTTTTTGTCCTAAATGTTCCAAAATTTAATGATGCTATGTCTCGATATGAGCCCTCTTCTAATCCAGTGTGCGGGAACCTTACTAGACCCTTTATATCTGAAAATTTAAATATTTTAGTTCATGAATTTCTTCTTATACTTTTTAAATTCCTACTCCATTTTGTGTTCTCTTTTGGCTAGTTCTATTCTGTGGATGTTAACTGATCCTATAATACACTGATCCTATAATTTTCTTATATTTTCTCTCCTATTTTCAAACTATTTAATGTGTGTATGTAGCCCAGAATTCCATCATTTGACACCTCAAGTCAGCAAATGTGGTTTCTACTTGTTATACATGAGCTCTAGGACTGGGGAGTGTTGCGTGAGGAACAGTCATGAAATATGCATTTCAGCCTCTTTTGAGTACTGTCCAATTGCTGCCTTCTCTCAGTCATTTTAAAGTTCCTTAAATAGATTTTAAATGCATGGTTACCATCCATCATGCTTTCTAATTCTTAATCTCATCAAAATTAGATGCAAACTGAACTAACAAGGAAAATGTGGACAGACTCATAGACGTAGAGCAAGATGACAGCTATTTGGGGGCTGGGGTTAGGGGATAGAGGGATCCAGCAAAAAGGAAAAAGGACTCACGGACATGGACAACCATAATGTGGTGATCGCAGGGGGGATCGGGTATAGGAGACTAAATATTAATGGAAAAATACAGTAAAAATTAAAACAAAAATTTAGATGCTAAATTTTATACTTTATAGGCAGTTTTCTATTAAGTAAATATTCACCTAAAAACTACCTTAAAATCATACATTTTTTTAGACCAGTAATTTGTTTTTATCTTGTCTCCAGGTAACTAAGGAAATGACTCAAAGTAAATATTAGTTTTCTGTGTAAACGTTTTGGATAGAAATTTTTTTCCTAGATATCTGCCATTAGGTTATAAGTAAAGCTTTTTAGGATTCTTAGTAAATATTTTTGAGTGACAATATGTGGCCAAATAATTTTTAATTCATAGATTAAAAGAGCAATTGTTAAACTTTAGATGCTCTTTAGAGATAAATTCATAAACCATGCAAAAGATATTTTCATCCTGATTCCATAATTTCTCATTTAAACAGAGAAATGCTTGGTATTTCTATGATTTTTTTTTAAAGGATCACTAGTTTTGAGTTTATTAGTTTATGATAACTGATTTTAAAGATAATAAAGGTATAAATACAAATTTTTATTAAAAATTTTTCCAAAATATTTCTAATATCAACATAATGTCACTTATCCAGTTATACTATCCCATCAAATAAGTATAGTTCTGTCCTTTGGGGGCAAGATAGGGGAAATTGGCCTCAAGTTTCTGCAATTTTTATTTTTATTTAAACAATTTTTTAATTGAATTTATTGGAGTGACACTGGTTAACAAAATTACACAGGTTTCAGATGCATGATTCTACAACACATCATCTGTATGCTGTATTGTGTGTTCAGTACCCCAAGTCTGGTCTCCGTCTGTTACCATTTATGCACCTCTCCTCTCTTCTAACTACCCCCCATGCCATCGTCCATGGCCATGAGTTTTCCCCTCTTTTTTCTTTATTGCTCAATCCTTCCATCCCCCAGCCGGCCTCATCCCCCCAACAGTTGTCAGCCTGCTCTCTCTGAGTCAGTCTCTATTTTGCTTATTAGTTCATTTTGTTCATTAGATTTCACATATGAGTGAAATCATATGGTACATATCTTTCTCTGAATGGATTATTTCCCGTAGCATAATGCTCTCCAGGTCCATCCATGCTGTTTTGAAAGGTAAGATTTCCCTCTTTTTTACTGCCAAGTGGTATTCCATTGGCACACAGCTTTTTTATCCATTTTTTTTTTTTATTAATAGACACGAAGGCTGCTTCCAACTCTTGGCTATTGTAACTTTCTGAAATTTTGATGTGACACAGGACCGGAATTTTGTAATCAGGGGGAAAAAAATAAGATTCTATTGTTTAAATGTAATTTTCCTAGGGGATGTTATGAAAGACCTGAGAAATTGTTACTAAACTGAGTAAAGTGGTTTAAATTCAGAAATAAATGATTTGTGATCATTCATAATATGTGCTATTAAGTTATATTTCCTAAGCATCCAATAGCAGAAGTTTCCTCAAGTGTTTGCTTGCTTACTGTGTCCATGAAGCATCAGAAGCTGAGCAGCAGTAGTGGTCCCAGCCACAGTGAGGTTCTCCTCTCTCCTAGTCACTCTGGAATGCTGCTGTGTTACAGTAATCAGCCATTTTTAGAAGGCAAATCAAATTCAGACTAACTCAAGAGAGAACTGTTTCTTCCCTTAGTTGTTATTTTTATTGTGGCTTATTTGTAAAGTCCTTCATGACCTTTAGATTTTGTTCATGAATTTCCTATTAGGGTAAGGCATTATTTCGAATACAGTGATTACAATTGCTTGTTTAGGACCTCACAGCAAATAAATGTCAATATTGGTATTCTAAAATAAAAACCTCTGGTTTCCACTTATCATATAATTATTTATAGGACTAAAGAATCAAAATAAAAAAATAAGACTGAGGTAGTTCAGTTTACTTTTCTACTTGTGGATCCTTTGGGTAGTCTTCTCAGTTGCTGTGTAGGGAGTCTGATTTAAAATAAGCAATGAGGAACTTAACCAAAGGACATAAAAATATCTTTTGATTAGATAAAGAAATAATGGTCCCAAATAGAGGAATTACACTGTAATTCTTAATGAAAATAAGTCAGTTCTTATAAAATAATTTGAAAAGTGAATATAATTTCAAACCAAGTTCTTAATATATTTTAGTTATTGTTTGTTTGTTTGTTTGGATTTGGTTTGAAATCCATAGCCAAAATTTCTAGTGTCACGCTTGGCAAAATTAGATAATACAATTTTGAAACAAAGAATTATGAGGTAGAACTTAGAATCCTTAATATTAAAACATTATAAAGCTATAACAAATTAAAGAGTATGCTACAACTAGTAAAAGGAAAGCAACCAGTGCAACTGAATAGGAGACTCAAAAATATACTTAAGTATACATACATAAATATGTAGTTTCTAATAGAGGTAGCATTTTATATCAGTAGGGAAAGAATGGATCACTGAATAAATGGTGAGGAACATTGGTTATGTATTTGGACAAAACAATTTAAAAATGAAAACCCAGGTAAGTAGTTACTTTCTCTCTTTGCAAAGACATTAAAAGGAAACTATTTTTAGATTTAAGCACAGGTAATGCAAGGTTAGGCAAAAGTAGATTCGCAAATAAAAAAAGTAGATTTGCATATGTAAATAATAAAATAATTAATAAATAATAATACAAGAATAAGCTCTGTTTCACGTACTAACGACTGCAAACCTACTTTCGCCCCACCCTTCATTGTCAAATCAGAAAAATATTGGCAACATTTATGACCACGTATTCAATTACTTAGTTAACATTTTTTCAATTCCTACTATGTGTATGCAACTTTAGATTGGGGGTGGGAAAGAGAGACAATAAACACTTATAAATCAAATATTTTAAGATAATGACAACTGCTATGAGGATTTTAAAACATTGTTTCTCAGTACCTGCAAAATTGCCATTTCTTTGTAGGACTGTTTGGAGGATTTTGGAATGATTAAATTGTAATTAAGTTAGTTAAAGTGCCTCTAGAGATGTAACATTAAATAGAGACTTCAGCCATGTGCCGTTCAGGGAGAATTTTCTAGGAAGGATATGCAAAGACCCTGTATTCATTTCTGTTTACCACTGTATCAAAGTACAAAAACTTAATGTGTTTCTTATATTGTTCAACTTCTAGAGGCTGTCAGCATTCCTTGGCCCATGTGTATAGTACACAGCATCTCAATCTCCATTTCTGTCATCACATTGGCTTCTGCTCAGTATGATCTCCTGCATCTTTCGTATAGGAATGCTTGTGATTACATTGGGCCCAACTAAATAATCCATAATAGCCCCATCTCTAGATCCTTGATTTAATCACACCTGCAAAGTCTCTTTAGCCATATAAAGTAACACAGATTCTGGGAATTAGGATGCGGACATCACGGGAAGACCATTGCAGCCTACCACAGACAATGTTCTCATTTTTAGTTAATACTGTAACAAATAACCACAAATTTAGTGATTTAAAACAGCGTAAACTCATTATCTCGCAGTTCTGTAGGTTAAAAAAATGTGTTGCCAGACCTTCATTCCTTTCTGGACTGTCTACAGGAGAATCAATTACTTACCTTTTCCCAGCTTCTAGAAACCACCCACATGTTTGGTACATGTTTGGTTCATGGTCTTATTCTTCCATTTTCACAGCCAGCAATTTTACATCTCTCTGTGCTTCAAATATATGTCTCTCTGACTGAAGCTGAGAAAGGAAGGTTTTCTAATTTTAAGGATTTACGTGAATTGATTGGGTTTACCTAGATAATCCTGAATAATCTCATCTCAAGGCCTATAAACTTAACACATCTGCAAAATCCTTTTTGTCATGGAAAATACATATTCTGAAGTTCCAGGAAGTAGAGTATAGACAACATGGGAGGAACATCATTCTGCCTATTTATTACATATGAGAACAATTGGCCTATTCAAGTATATAAAGAAAGCAAGTGCTGGGAGATAGCAAAGGCAGGAGGAATGGTAAAAGATGAGATTGAAGTGGTAGTGAAAAGCCTTTTTGTTCATTGTAGAGTATTTAAAGGGAGAATGGAATGTGGAAAAAAATGAAGTGAAGAAATATTAATGCTATTCTAAAGAACTTCCTGGGATAATAGATTTTGTATCTAGGCTGTCTAATATAGCAACTACTAATCATATATGGCTTTTGACTACAAAAATGTGGCTTGTGTTCCGGAGGAGCTCAATTTTTAATTTTAGTTAAATAGCCATGCGTGGCTGGTGACTGCTGATTGGACAACGCTGACATTCCATACATTTTTGGAGAAGTTTTGCTATGGCAGGAGCAAGAAAATGGGCAGTAGCTAGAATCAGGGATGTGGGGGTTAAGGGAGGTTTTTGTTTTGCTTTATTTCTTTAGATTGAAGCATATTTGTATTCATTCTATATTGGTAAGTAACAAGTTAACCACAAATTTAGCAGTTTGAAACCACACACATTTATTGTCTCATGGTTTCCATGGGTTAAGTGTCCAGGTGTGGCTTTACTAAGGATATCCTGCCCTCTAGTCACTATCTCAGTACCCATTTTATTTTCTTCATCAAATATACATCTGTGTGAAATTATTATTCCATCGCTGTGCTTCAAATCCAAATAATAAACTCCAAAGGGGAGATCATTGTATTTTTTTATTCACAACAGTGTCTCCAATGCCTAGCACATAGTATATACTCAAAGAAGTCTGATAAATGAATGACTAAATAAGTACATTCTACGTTCACCATGTGAGAATGTGGATACTAGTATGAGTAATAATGTAGTTCCTATCCATTTGCAGCTTTTAGCCTAGTACAAGGAAAAACAAGTGAATAATGTAATGCTATGATAGATGTTCATACTCACTCACTAGACCACACAATGATAACTGAATGGTGAATGTTTAGTAGAATATATAGGGAGGAGCTAGTTCAGCAGTGAGGGAGATTGATAGTGAATTCTATTTGGCATTTGAAGTGTGAGGCTGCTCTAGGACAGCCTGGTGGCACCAGTTCAAAAGGAATTGAAATGACTATGTAAGTCTGAAGTTTAGGAGGGTGCGTTCTAGAAGAGTACATGTCGCAGTTTTCAGCTAATGGAATCTGTGATTGTGGATAACCATATAACTACATAGAAAGAGAAGTGGGTCAAGAGGCCATTCCAAGAAATATTACCATTTAGCATTTAAGTAGAAGATAGAGAAATATACTGTGAAGATATGATTAGGTAAGTATTATGAAACCTAGAAAAGTGTACGGGAATCCAAAGCAGTATTTATTTGTCAGCACCTAACACCAAAAATAAAGTAATAGGCAACTAATAGAGAACCTTGCCCTCAACACTCCCTTCCCAAACCAGTTAGTATAAGAAAAACCTTCTGGTTGATTTTTAATTTATGTAGAGTGTAATTTTTCATAGTTAATTAAAACCCTAATTAAGCTAAGATAAATATAGATTTTACTATATTTCCCATAAACCAAGAGACTCATCACTTCTATTTTTTCACAGTAATGGAGTGAACATTTATATTCATTCTGAGTAAAAGTAACTTCTGATATTCCTTAACCACATAGACTCTTGCTTTCTTTTTTTTCCTTCCCTCAAGGATTTTCTGATTCCTACCAATTATTTTTACAATTATGAAGACAGAAATAAGAATTCTTGATGATACCTAATATATTAAAGCATATAGTTAAAATGCTAATAATTTCAGCTCAGCACTTTTTTTACTTTTAGATTATTGCATTTTGATATTCAGGACATACAGGATCTAAAATATGCAGAACCATCTTGATCATGCAGTCATCTTGAGATGTTTAAGCATTTTTTTGAGCTATAAGAAAATAGTTGGAAAGGTAAGATTAGTAGTTTCACAATGTAACTCTGTTAGCTTTTTACAAAGAGTCCTTATAGGTATTATTTACTCAATTCTAGCTACCTTAGAAGACAAATGTGACCAGTTGTCAACATAGATATGTTACTGCTTTAGAAGTTTCACTTGTAATATTTTTTATTTAAATCTAAAATAAACATTTGAGCATGTCATTGAAGCAAAGAGTTCATGATAAAAAGATCTTAGTGAAAATATAGTTGTTTTAAAATACTTAGTTGATGATTAACATAAGTAGGTATTCTCTTTTATATGTTTGGCTGCTCCAAAGAACCTGAAAACTGAGTACATAATCATAGAATGCATATCTGATTAGGTTCTATTAAACCTGGTATTATTACAGTACTAAATGCTATTAAGCAATTTTTAACCAGGTCCTTTTTGTTTAAATTATACAATTCCATTAGAAAAACTGTTACATCCTTTTTTAAAAAAGTCTTAATTTGTATTCAGAGCATCACTGTCTCAATTCTTTTCTTTACTCCATTTATAATTATATTTCCTATTAATAAGGATTATTCCAATAAAAATTCAAGTCTTTATTGAGCATTTAATATATGTCTAGAGCTGTGCAAAATACTGTAGAGACAGTGGAAGAAATATGATTTATAGCCTGTGATCTCAAAGGACCAGAAATTTAAAGGAAAAAACTGATTTTTTTTTAAACTAGAAAAACCATAAGGAGGATCAAACTGAGTGCAAAACTGTGTGAGACAAACTTTGACTATTTAGAATAGAGAAGTCAGTTGAGGCTCAAATAGTTAAAGAGAACTTGACCTGGGCTTTGAAGTGATGAGTGAGGGGTGTGGCATTTGACTGTCGACTTAAAGAACTGACAGACCGATATCCAGAATAAAAGCCCTGGCTAAAGAAAATGGCTAAGTTTTTTGAAATTGAGAATTGTAAGTGCACATCAGATAAAGAATGCTATTATTTGTTTGTTTTGCTAGCTAAAATGATAATTTAGAGGTAACTATTGCAACCTATGATTATCAACTTTTAAAAAGTTAATTATTCTCAACTTTTTTACAGAGCCAAAAAAAAGAGAGACATAGTTTAAAATCTTAGATTATAGACTGAATGAGGAGCTCAGTGTAGGTCTGTGGACACTGAGTTCTTTACAAGGTCTTGAGAACTGACTGCAAAAGAAAATGTATTTTTGCCCATGCTTCTAAAGAAGAAATATGCTTTCAAAATGTCTTTAATTTGTGGTTTCTGACTCTGGTGTACCTTTTGAAATCCTGATTTTATATCATAGATTATTTTGAAATTACAGAACAAATAAAGAACAGTCATGCTAATAGCTTACATGTCAAACAAAGAACTAAAGTAAAAGATTTAAAAATTGACACAAACATAGAATTAAACTTTTATGTGAATTTATTGGTTTCAAAAACAATACTTTCCTAAATTGCCATTTTTCATTTGAGTGATAGTATAAGCATGGCAGATATTAAGAACCTACAGAATCTAAAGCATAGAAATATTTTGAAGTATAGAAATATTTTATGCCTTTCAACTAATTAAGCCTGATGTGAGGTCTTTATCGGAAGTTCAGTGTACATGGTCATGTGGACCCTTGCATCTGTAAAGATATGGACATGCTGGAACAGCATCAGGGAAAGTGGAAGCGTGCTTCCTATCTTGGTTCTGATCCAAGTGTATTACAGGCAAGATAGTCCAGTGGAGCCACTCTCTCAAACATAACAGATTTTTTCTAAAAAAAAAAAAAAAATCTGAATATTTCAAGTAAAGTCCATTTCTTGGATTGAGTTTCTATATACTTTTTGCCTTTTTAAAAAATTGTTTAGAATCACAGATGTTCACACATGCTAAAGGAAAAATCTAGACAATATAATTAGAAAATAGAAACCAAAAAAATCATTGCCCACTGTTAAGAAGAAATCACATTTGAAGTTTATTCTATACTTAATAGCCAAGAAAAGATTTAAAAACTTCTTTTGGAATTTTGAATGTATACATTTGAATGACGTTTTGAAAGAAGTTGATTGTTATGAGTTATTTGGAATTGGTCCCTTCTTCCTTTGCCATCTGAGATAGAAGGGTAGGGCACTGGACTGTGTTTATCTGTATATTTGTATTTTACCAATTATGTTATTCAGGAACAGAGTGTGGCAAAAATTAATTATCCAATTGTCATTATTGTTGAAACTTTCAAGTGATGAAAAACTCTTTCTAAAAATGTCCATCTTGGAAAAAGCTACCTGACTGTTACAATAATGAGAGAAACAAAATCACTTTGTGGGTTTACATTTTGCTGATAATGTAATCTGTTGGCTAGAAAGAAAATAAGCTTAATTTTTCTTCTACTTTCTATTGACTTGAAAAAGTAATGCTCTACAGATGATCTTTATTTTGTGTGTGTGTGTGTTTCTTTAAGAGAAGCTTAAAAAGATAAATGCTCTAATTTACTTTCAATTTATGTATTCTTTACAAGATAAAACTTTATTATTTAAATTTATGTGCTTGTTAAATGGACTCTTGTTTCATTATATGGGAAAACTGCAAATTCTTTTGGTCATTCAAGTCTAAATTTAAGATAAATAAATAAATCAGATATAACAAATTGCCTGAAATAATTTTGTGAATGAATAGTAATTTTAGAGTTTTTCCAGGTCTTTTTTTGGTAAACATTGCTCAAATTGTTTAATTTCAGTTACATGTATAAGCCTGATACAACTAGGTAAACTCATTGAAATAAAGAATGGTTTTTTTTCCTATCTGATTTCTTTTTTTGTTAAGAAACAGGAAGAGGTAAGATAAAACAAATTAAAGGATTAAGCAGACATTATGATTTGCTTAGGTTACAACACACACACATATTTTTTTTTCCAGCTAGACAAGTAATATTCAGTCCTCTAAATTGTGCCTGTAATACTGAAGAACATAAATATCCTTTGTTTTTCTTTAGAATTTAAGCTAGTATAAATAAATGTTTATCAATAACTAGAAATCATCTGTATTTAAGCCTTTTGTCAGAGTTTTAGTAATATCAAGTAAGACTGTTTTCTTTCTGAAAATTTAAAGTAAATTAGTAAACACAATTTATCCAGAAAAGTTTACTCTTTGGCATTAAATGTACAGAAGATTCTAATTTATAGAAATTAACTGAAATGTCTTATAATAGCTACTCAGATTGCAAACATTGAATTTTTATTTTAGTGAATTTTAGTTTTATTTGTAACTTGCTTAATGGGGATTTGTCTCAGAATTATCCACCACTGTTAAATATTTCTCAATCTGTACATAACATACTTATAGAAATACTTTTTTAAAGCAAGACATTTGGGAAATCTTCAAATTAGATGCCATAATTGAAATTACTGATCTAGGAAGCTAAAAAAACGAAATTATAAAAACCTCCCAGTTTTACTCTTAGCTTTGCTACTCAATGCCACCATAATCTCTCCTCAGAATTCTGTGTAGTTTCTGAGCCTCATTTTTTCTCTTACTAGTTGTTTAGTTAGGACACCTTCTTATGTCAGGAAACAGCGTACCAGCATAGCAGAGTCGAGTCATGACTTGAGTCCTTCAGTGTATTAGATAACTACTCTGTATCTCAGTTTATAGTCTATAAAATGTATGGTATAATTCCATTTTGGTGATGATTAGTGACTTTATGTTTGTGCTTTGCTTGAGTTATCCTTCAACCACAAGTTATGGCAGCTATATAATAATAATTTATTTTAAAAATCTTACTGTTTCTTACAATAGTTATAATTTTAATAGTAAGGACACATGTAATTATTATTACTGTTTTAGTATCTTTATCTACCAAATGGGGAGAAACTGTGTTCCCTTCAGAATTCTATAACTATAACTAAGACTATATTATACTATCATTTTAAAGTGTCCCCTAGAAGATTATGTAAAGGTACTCCAGCTTGACTACTAACATTATTGTTTATAATTTATAGAAATAAATTGGTTTTTTTGATGCCATGTGGTATCCCCAGGTTTACAAGTTCCCTAAAACTTCACACTTCTCTTAGCTGTTACCACATTTTGCTCTTTCTTCAGAAATAATGTAGCTTATGTCAATTATTCCATTTTACCATCAATATCAACAGAATCTATCATTAAAAATTCTCTTGTGTAATTCCTTTTCTTAATCTGAACAGATAGTCTTATGTAAGGTTGTAGCAAACCGATGATAATATACTTATATGGCATTTATGCTGTTTTCTGCTAGAAGGTGGGAGAGTGATTTACAAGTATTATTCTTAGGTTATATTTTGATTTATATAATAAATTTTAGTAAGAAATTAGGAAGTTGCTCAGTTACTTTGTTCACTCTATCCGTGGTAAATGTGCTCTATTTGATTCAGATGTTTTTCCTTTTTAGAATAAATTACGTGTATTTAAAACTGGGCTGGTCAATTTTCATATTCTTCCAAAGCTAATCATGTTTTCCTTTCATTCTAGTTCAGACTTGGTTCCTTCAATCTAGAGAAAGTTGCAAGCCCAGCTGACGTCATTAGAGAACTTATTTGTGACTGCCTGGACACCATTGCAGAAAACCAAGCCAGAAATGAACACCTGCGGAAAGAAAATGAAAGGCTTCTGAGAGATTGGAATGATGTTCAAGGACGGTGTGTGCATAATGTATTATGTAAACAAAAAACTCTCTTTAGATCATTGTAGTGTTAATGATTTGTGAATTCGTCACATAGTCTAGCATATATTTAAAATAAATCTGTCGTTAATTATACCTTTACTTAATATAATTGAACCAAATTACTGGTCACTGTTGTACGTTACAGTAATACATGAACACTTTTAGGTCATTAGTATTTGGTTGTCCCAGCAAACTTATAAATGATAAGGAGTAACTGAGCAATGAAAATAGAATTGATTAATATTAATACAAATTTAGAAAGTGGCTATTTATAAGGATTACTTTAGCTCAAATTACAGGATTAATAGTGAATAAAAAGAGACACAAAGCATAAATAAGCACAATTTATTCCTTATTTGGAATCTTTATATAAATGGCAACCATTTCAAATGATGTGTGTTTTGGCTTCTCATAGAGACTTATTTTTCCTGATAGATTGAAAATTCATACTACCAGCACTTTTAAAAGGTGAGGTAATTGTGACTACTGGAAAAGACATTTGAAAGCCTTTTACTTTTCTGATTTTACCTCTTATTTTTTAAATAATGAAGAGGAAAGTCATTTATTAATTATGAATTTTCTTAACTATTTCATAATCTAGGCTGGCCCAGGGTTTAGCCTATGTTATTCTGTTATGTAAAAGATATTTGAAGGAAATAAAATGTATGTTGTAAACATTATATCTCTACAGAGACATATGTAGTATAATATGCATATGTTTATATATATATATCTATCTTGCAACATCTGAAAGAATTATGTGGAATACATATAATAATTATAATTATTATTACTATATCCAGTGTGTCTAGTAGATTTTTAAAATTTTCATTCAAACCAGTAGTAGATCTAGAAGATAAGAACATTATTCTATTTAGGGTCTTTTTAGGGCAGTCATTGAGATTGTTTTTATGGACATTAGTAAGTATATATGGGGGAATAACAGAGTAAATGAAGGGTTTTATCAATATATGTATATAAAAATGAAGTCAACTAAAAGAAATTATTTGTATTTATTCAATCATCTTTATTAATGCAAGACATATAAAATAAACTTTCTAATACCTGGTTATATTCAACTCTCAGTTATTATATTAAGAAAATAGTTCTCTTTCAGTTCTGAATGAATTTTTGTCTTTAATCATATGAAAATAATGAACCAAATCAAATATGTATAAATACTAGGAAACCATACAGAAAAATAAGTTAATTTTACTCTTTAACTTCTATTTTATTCATGTTTGAATTGATATCAAATATCTGTTACAATCCCTGTTTTGGGGCCTATTTATATGTGAAATAAATCAAATTAAAGGAGATGTACTGTGTTTATGATAAGCCATAATATTTAAAACTCAAAATACCCTCAGGATGATAGGAAATCTGATCCACAAATTGCCCACAAAAATGCAGACTGGATACCTAGTACTTGAACAAATTGCTTTAAAATGTCTGCCAGAGTTTGGAAGAGGTGTTATCTCATCAATATTCAATACCACTGCCATAGAATGGAAAGTAGCAGAGAACAAAGATGAGAACATGTGCCCTGTGCTGTAATGTGTGAGGAGTATGGTATGTGGTCTACAGATGCTTGGTTTGCTATTTGTGAACTGTACAGAAAGTGCCATTGTGGCAAAACCTTTTTCTTTGATTAAAAGCACAGTCATATATCTTATCACCTGTCTTACTATGCTCCAGCTACTCTTTTTTTTTGTAAATACTGGATCAGATATCTTCTTCAGAGGCTGAAGATGTTTGCAATTAAGGTTACCCTCCAAACTAAGAGGAAAGAGTCCAACCTAGAGAATTCTAGGTTCTTAATTATATACCAGATGTTAGATTTTATCTATAAGGTGTGGCTAAGTAGGTTAACAGTTGTTGAGTACACAAGGCACAGAGTTTATTCTTGTATTATAATTTATTAACTATTGTATTATCTTCCATTCAAACAACTGTAAACCTACTTTTCCCCACTCCGTATTTCCCAAATTTGTTTTTTTTCCACCTATCAAGGGGGAAAGAAGCTATTTGAAGGAGCTATTACCATATCTTGCTCATGGCCAAGCAGTACTGCAGTACCTCCTTTAGGGCTCCCTTTCAACAGCCTTAGAATACTAGAAAATGAGCAAAGAATCTGCAGCTCCAGCTTCCATGAAGTAAGTATTGGGTTGGCCAAAAAGCCTGTATGGTTTTCCTTGGTCTCAAATGATGTCTTGATTTGATTGCTCTCAACTAACTGGTTTACCCGACTGTGGAGCATCGTCCAGCTAGAAATCTCCAGAACTAAACTTCGCTAACCACTCTTGACATGTTATCAGTCACAGCACCTTCTCCATACACTGCACAAATCTTGTTTTTGCATTTCAGTTGAGTGTTTACCTTTCTTGAAATATTAGAGCATAATGTGCTGAAAATATTACTTATTTTCTTCCATCTTCAGTATTAAAATGGCTACACAAAAATTCACCAGTTTTGATTTTAGATGTGCGGTGATATGACAGCTGTCACAATACAGTCTAATAAAATTGTTTCAAATGAAGTTAAAAATAACTAAGTGCTACCAGAGCCATCCTACAGAAAAAAACAAACGAACTTTTGTGCCAACCCAATAGTACTGATGAAGAGTCTTTAGAGAGATTAGAAATAGGACATACACATACTGAATTAAGTCACTGAAGACAGGAAAACAGAGACTCATTAGTTATGACCATAATGTTAGGTCTGGTCACAGTTTGGTTTTCTGGGCAACCTCTGATTTCTTTTATATCAGTGTTCATATATGATCCAATCATTTCTTCTCCGTCATTTTTCCAGACTGTATGCCTGGGGGAATGAAAGGAGGAGGAGCATAAAATAGGTGCAGAGAATTTCCATATAAGCTTGGTAGACAGGTCTCAAATATATTTAATACACAATAGGATATTATATAAGCAAAAAAAATCATGTACACATGTGCTTATATTGTGAAAATGTTATGGTATATTAAGAGGAGAAATATGAAGTTCCAAAAATATTAATAATACCCTTTTTTGGCAAAACTTGTCTTTAGATAGAAACTGTCTAGAAGGAGAAAAATGAAATTTTAATAGTCTACATCTGGAATTATGGATTAAATTTTACTTTATTTTGGGGGGTATTTTTGCATATACATAGGTATTTAAATATGCATTATTGTTATAATCAGTGCCAGCTCTAAAGCTATTTTCATTTGGGATGAGAGCAGAGAATCAACCAAGTTTGTGTAAGGCATGAGGAATTACAGTATGATTAAAAAGAATGAGCTTTAATATATAGACAATATATTTCCAGTTATTTTATTTACTTTTTTATAAATTGTGGTCTTAGCTTCATTTTGAACAAATAACATTACTAGATTATTTAATTTGATATAGTTTTGCTAGATAAAACATTAAAAATATTGTATGTAAATCCTCAGGTTATTATCTATATTTATTTCACTTTTTTTCTACTTAATTCTAAATAATTCTCATGTTCCATGTTACTGAATAGACCTTTCATTTGCATTGAGTTATCATGTTAGAAACTGTCCAGCTTTACTCTCATTTTAGTCGTTAAACCTATAATTTGAGACAGTTTTCAGCAGATTGAATTGGGTTGACATACATTGAGTCATTGGAATAGAAGAGACCTTGAGAGCTCCTCTATTCCATCTCTCTGCCTTTAAACTAGGGTCACATAATATCAGGATGAATTCAGTCTGATTTTTAAAGACTTCAAGAGATAGCTTCAGCTCCTCTTGGTAGCCGCTTATAGTGCTGAAGGACAGTCACAGTCAGAAAATTTTTGCTTCCATCTCTTGGTAACCTAAGTCCTTCATGGTGTAGTTGAAGGCCATTTCCTCCTGTGCTGTCCTCAGAAAAGATGAGGAGCAGCTGTTTACCATCTTCTTCAGTATTTAAGGCTTATTAAATCTCTTTACTGCTTTCTTTTCCAGTTCTTTTTAGCATTCTTTGTCCTCTGAACTCTATTTATATTTTCCCTTGCTGTACAACTCTGACCTGGATATAAATTTGACCAGAGCTGATTGTAAATATAAGGATTACTGTACTGCTACAAAGTACCACATGTTCACATTTATGCATCTGTTGTTTCATTTGGGATTATTTAATCTTTTGTTTTATTTTGGATGGTATTTCTACATGAAATTGCCTTGTTTTCTGCTCTTTGTTGTTTTTAAACTTGCTCCGATTCTTTGTTTTTCCACCCAGAAATATTTTATTTTGAATATTCAGTATTTTTCATGTTTAGTTAGCTTTTTAATTAAAAAAAATTACTGTCCTTTGGTCCAATTCCTAGATACCTCAGTCCTGTTACTAATTAAACTTAACATATTGTCCTTTCTCTTAGTCACCATTGAAAAGATGAAGCATCACTTAGGCCTTCCCTGTTTTAAGTGATTCATGGTTTTATCAGGTCTGAGCTTTGCCCTGGATATGATCCTTGGACTAAGTGTGGTCTGATCTAGTTGTATTTGTGTTCTCCTTTAGTATCACTAAACTTAGCAGTGAATCCCATGTCTCTCCTCCACTGTATATCCCACTTATTAATAGCTCTTTAGTTCTTGAGGTAGAGGGTTGGCAAGAGTCAAGAAATATGGAAGGCATGTTAATATAATGCCATAAGGGAGGATTGGCATTAAATATCATGTATGGGAGATGGTAGGTACCTTTTAGTAACTGAATAGTGAATAAAAGGATAGCATTCTCTGGATTTGTTGATAAAGTAATAATTAAGAGTAAATTTATTTCCTGAAACTGTTCACAGTAATACTCTGTGTGAGCTAACCCCAACTTCCCAGCTTTGTCTAGAAAGTGTTACTCAGTTAGATGATCAGAAATTTAGTTGCAACAAAATCCTAAAATTTTCCTAAAACCAAACAAGTTTAACTCAGAGGATGCCATTCATTCTGTTGAATTTGCTCTCCTTCTATAGCAATGCTGTTGCCTTTGACAGTCATGACACTAATTATTTAGATGAACAGTATTTTAGACAAATTATATCATATTTCATTTTGATATATTATTTTCATTTTTAATTCATATTGCTAAGTGTCCATACCCTTTCAATCAGGAATCACTGCAGTGTTTTATATGGATATTAAATATACATTTAAAGAAGATAAATTACTGATTGATTAGCATTCTTAAAATTTTATGTAATTAATTATAACAAGATTTTTTAGTGTACATATTTATAATTGGTTTTAACTTTAGAGTTAAAGTATTTCATTATTATACTCTCAGGTATTTTAGTGGTATGTATGTTCTTTTTCTCTTTTTAAAATTTTTGTTATTGTGTTACATTACAAAATAGTACAAGAAAGTGAAAAATAATATTCACTTAACACTTTACATCTGAAATACAACTGTAGTGACATCTTTCTGCTTAAAGTAAGCCATCAACATGGCAGCTCTTCAACTTTAGCTCTTTTTCCCTCCCACACCTTTTGGTTTACTTGTTTCTCAGAGGGCTTTGCTTGATGAAAGGAATACGATGATATTAATACTTACCACAGATTTTTTAGAAGCTTAATAAAATGAAAAACACTTCTGTGACATTGGTGACTAGCTTTTCAAGGAGTGAGAAATATAAAGTTCAGAATCACTGGCTCTCCATTTCCTTATAAGATATCCATATTAACTCACTGACTTGATTCATTTATCTCATAAATACCTGCTTAGTAGCTGTTGAATGAAGTACTCTGTGCTAGGCACTAAGGATAAAGTAGCCAGTAAAACACACGGGCACTCTGCCTATGAGTTCACAGCCAATGACTATGCTATAAGAGTGCTGTAATTGTTCCCAGAAAACAATATTGCCATATGTTTCTTTTCATACCATGAGAGGCCCTAATTCTTTGCATGTCTGGATATGTTGTTGAAAGCATAAGGGCATATATATCAAAGGTATAACATTTTGACATTTTTGTTTCTAGTTATTTTCACTGAAAAATATTTTATATATTTAACATATATAAAATGTTATAAATATATAAACTATATGTAGTGAAAATACTGTGATACCTGCATAGAACAACAGAAGCATAAATGAATATGGTTAAGAGAAAACTAGGCAGAGCTAGACTAAATTTAAAATAATTTATATTTGGATCTTTAAATAGATTTTTGTTCATGGTGTGTATATATGCACATATCAAGTACATGGAACCTTTGCTTGTTTACTTTCTTTATATATTATCTGGGAGATCAAAATTAGCACAATCTCTTGTTAGCTCATTTAAATATTGTGGAAAAAATTAGAAATGATAGAGAATTGTATGTTTTATCATATATATCTATGATTGAAGATATATACTGGTTTATATTTGCTGTTTTATGAACTTCTTAAAATTTTCAAATTGTATACTTTCATTTATTGTGTGTATGTCTGTGTATGTGCACATGGGCAGGTGCTGCTGGGTTATAAACTAGAACTGGGGAAGCTGCCCTTGGCCTGGAGCAGTTCCTCATCTATTTACAGAAAACAGATTAGGTAAATCAGTTGATCACAAAACAAGATGCTGTTGCTATTACGGTAATATTAACAAAGCAGTGGAAACATAGGCTTTTAGTTACTCTTGTTTCAAATTTCTCCCATAAAAATATTCATTCAGAAATAAACCAGAGATGTAAATGAATTATTGCATTTAGGCATTTAGATGTTTTAAAAGTTTTTTTTAATATCAGTTTCCAATTTGATCTTTATTTTAGTACACAAATTACTAACATTAAAGAAACCATGAGTTCTGATTGTTTAGCTATGTATATAAAACTTTAAATCAATGAAAGCATGTCAAAATGATTTTAGTTGTATTTTTCTTGAAAAGTTTTCTTGAAATCATCTTCAGTAATAGATTGTAAAATATTAATGTTAAGAAAACATGCATAGTTTATTTATTTGTTTATTTACATTTTAGGTTTGAAAAATGTGTGAGTGCTAAGGAAGTTTTGGAGGCTGATCTTTATAAACGGTTTATTCTGGTGCTAAATCAGAAGAAAGCAAAAATCAGAAGCTTACATAAATTGTTAAATGAAGTTCAAGAACCTGAAAAGAACACAGAGCATGAAAGGTATTTTGACCTTTCTGTTTTGGGAGGGCAGGTGTATAAATTTAAGTGGAATTCTTCCCAAATTAATCAAAGTTAGGTGCCATCTTTTTAGTAATATGAGATCATTTGATAGTCTGAGGTTGGATGCTCCTACTGTTGTTGGATACAACAGGGTGGAGAATTCTCAACAATTTCCCCATGTCTGCCCAACAGTCACACTTTCACTTAAATCATGAAACTGGCATGAAGTTTATCTAAATATTATTTGTTTAATGCTTAGACATTACCAAGAAATTGATTAAAAACTGTAATCTTCTGCACAACCACAGTGGGGTATAACACATTGGTAATCTTGATGTCTAAGTAATGGTTAATTTTAGAATCAGGTGGTGCTAAGAGTGGATATGTACTTGATTTTTAGGGAAGAATCATAGATGACTAAAGGCTGGTGTGATATGGACAATGATAATTATTTTTGCAATTGCAGATACAAGTTTGGGTCTATTGCCCTGAATCTAAGAGAAAACATAGGTTTACTAATGGCATAATAAAAAGAATATAGCATTTGATATCAGATAGTCCTATTTCATGTGCTGGTCTGGCACTGATATTTATTACTACATGACTTCATGCAAGTTGTTTAAATTCTCTGTGCCTTACTTTGGTATCTCTATAATAAGAATAAAAGTACCTGACTCAGAATTTTCAGAAGATCGAATGAAAGGCAAAACTGCTTTGAGATCAGTAAAATACTGAACACTCTGACCCACAGAAGAATAGCATTTTGATAGAAAAATGTGATGAGAAACTGATTCAAGAATTAATATAGTGAGCACTCAACCACTTTTAGATTAGCTAACAGATAAACTTAGTCTTAAGAGAGTTCCCATATAGTCTTTGTGGTGCTTTCATCTTCATCATAGGAGTGTATTTCAACATATGTTTGTTTAATTATAATATTTTCTCAGGGATATTTTCTGTGATTACTAGTGAATTTGATATCTAGCTGGGAGTTAGCCAATACTTTATAATTCTAACTTTCTCTTTTTCTAGGGAAACTGCAACATGTTCTGAAATGAATGCTGACAGAGCTACTGTCTATGATGAAAGTACTGACGAGGAAGGTGAAAACCTTCCTGATCCCTCAGTGTCAACTCCAGGTAAAATAAATACATTTATTTCCTGTTTTGAATATTTTACTTGGACTTACCACTCTAATGATAATAATCCATAATAGAAAATGCTATGAAAAAATTCTCTATAAAAACCCTTTAGGCTTTTTAGTCTAAAACCTCAAATACTAATGTTAACAATGAATATTTATTGTAAAATGCAGCAATTCATCAGCAACAAAAACACAAGTAACCATGCACACATATTTACAATCCAAAGTATACTATTCTTTGTTGAACAAGGATGCATAAGCGATAAACAATATATGCCTTCATACTGATTACCTCCAGCTCAGAGCTGGATGCCTATAACATTTGTGATCGAATCTAGGTAGAGCCATGGGTGGGGTAATGGAGTAGGGTGGTCTAGAATGTTTTAGATTATCCTGAAGTTGAGAACTTCTCTCATTGTTCAGAAAGGGGATTGTAATAGTGTCAGGTGGGGTCAGTGAGACAAGGAGAAATGGCACTTTACAGTACCTAAGCCTTTCTCAATACTTCAGGTCAAGTACTCAGCAAGGAGGCTTTTAAACAAACTACGAGTTATTTTACTAGAGTTTTATAGACTTTCTAGAGGGAGAAGCCCCTGAACTCATCTTATACTACATGGTTATAACGTAAACCTAATATTCTCAATATTAATGTTGGATTCATTTATTTAGCAAATATATTTTTGAGTGTCTATTATGTATCAGAAACTTTGCAGAAGAGAAGAAAATACAAACATTTCTAATTTTGTGGAGTTTAAATTTCTAGTCAGACAATAACAAAATGAATAAATCTAATATGAAATATGTTAAGTGCTAAAGAAAAAATTAAATCAGGGAGAAATGATAGAGAATGTCAGGGTAGGAATAGGATGAGTGTTGTGATTTTGGGCAGAGCACCAGAAAGGGCCTTGGTCAGAAGGTAACAAGTCTGTCTGTGGGGAGGACATGCCAGGCAGAAAGAACAGTTAAGTACAAAGGCCCTGAGGTCCAGGCAGTAGCCAGAGGAGCTTTCCTCATGTGTTCAAACAGCAGTACTGAGGGCAGCATGGAGAACGATGAAAGGTGATGATAGGGAGAGTTAGGAAAGGAGATCAGAGGAGGCCACATCGTGTATAGGGCTTTATAGTAATGATTTCAACTTTTACTTTGAGTTGTATTGCAAACTTTTGTAAGGTTTTAAACAGTCACATGACATGATCTGACTTAACCTTTAAAAAATTTAATTTAATACATTGGAGTAACATTGGTTAATAGCATTCTATAAGTTGTAGGTGTACAATTGTACAATACATCAGTTGTAAACTGCATGGTGTGCTCACCACCCAAAGTCTAGTCTCCTTCTGCACCATGTATTTGACACCTTTACCCTCTTCGTCCTACTCTCCCTTCCCAGCCCCATTCACCTCTGGTACCTACCATATTGTTGTCTATCAGTTTTTTTGTTTGTTTTCTTGTTAATTTGTTGTTTTCTGTTTTATATCCCATATATGAATGAAATTATATGGTTCTTGTCCTTTTATGTGTGACATTTCACTTAGCATTATACTCTTTAAGATCCATCTAAGTTGGCACAAATGGCAATATTTCATTATTTTTTATGGCTTAGTAGTAGTCTATTGTATGTATGTACTATATTTATGTAGTCATCTATAGGAGAAAACTTAGGTTGTTTCCATGTCTTGGCTATTGTGAATAATGCTGAAGTGAATGTATAGGGACATATATTTTTATGAATAAGTGTTTCCAGTTTTCTTTAAATAAATTTTTTCCAACATATCATTAAGAATATTCTTTTTTTATTGTAATTTTTCCATTACCTTTTAGTCCCCCCATACCCACATCCCACTTCCTCTGCAATCACCACACTGGTGTCCATGTCTGTGAGTCCTTTTTCCTTTCTGCTCAATCCTTCCACCCACCCCCTACCCTCCCACCCCATAGCTGCCATCCTGCTCTCTATCTATGAGTCTGTCTCTATTTTGCTTGTTAGCTCAGTTTGTTCATTAGATTCCACATATGAGTGAAATCTTACGATATTTGTCTCTTTTTTTAACTGGCTTATTTCTCTTAGCATAATGTTCTCCAGGTCCATCCACACTGTCACAAAGATTAAAACTTCCCTCTTTTCTAGGGCCGAGTAGAATTCTATTGTGTAAATGTGCCATACTTGCTTTATCCACTCAGCGACTGATAGGCATTTGGGCTGCTTCCATATTTTGGCAAATGTAAATAATGCTGCAATGAACATTGGGGTGCTTATGTTCTTTCAAATTAGTGTTTTAGGTTCCTTTAGGTTTATATTCCAAGCCATGAGGTCACTTGATCAAAGGCTGATCCATTTTTAATTTTTTGAGGTATCTCTATACTGTGTTACACAGTGGTGCACCAGTCTGCATTCCCACCAACAATGCAAAAGAGTTCCTCTTTTTCCACATCCTCACAGCACATATCTTTTGGTTTACTGATGAGAGCCATTCTGACAGGTGTGAGGTGATGTCTCATTGTGGTTTTAATCTGCATTTCTCTGATGATTAGTGACATTGAGCGTCTTTTCATATGTCTATTTGCCATCTGTACATCCTATTTGGAGAATTGTGTATTCAGGTCCTTCGCCCATTTTTTTAATTGGGTTTTTTTTTCCATGTTAGGTTTTGTAAGTTTTTTATAAATTTTGGATATTAACCCCTTATCAGATATAACAGTGAATACATTCTCCTGCTCCATGGGTTGTCTTTTTTGTTGATGATTTCCTTTGTTGTGCAAAAACTTTTTTGGTTTGATGTAGGCCCATTTGTTTATTTTTTATTTTTTGATGTATTCTGTGTGCGTTATAAGAAGGTGATCTAGTTTCATTTGTCTTCACATAACTCTCCAATTTACCCAACACCATTTATCGAATAAACTGCCTTTAGCCCATTGTATGTGCTTGCCTCCTCTGGGCTATGTATTCTGTTCATTGATCTGTGTGTCTCTTTTTATCCCAGTACCATGTTGTTTTGATTACTATGGCCCGATAGTATAGTTTGATATTGGGTAACATGATTCCTCCAACTTTGTTCTTCTTTCTCAGGATCGCTGTTGCTGTACAGGGCCTTTGTGGTTCCATATACATTTTTGAAATGTTTGTTCCAGTTCTGTAAAATATAACTCTGGAATCTTGATAGAATTGCATTGAAACTATAGATTGCTTTGGGTAGTTTGGACATTTTAATGATGTTAATTCTTCCTATCCACAAACATAGTATGTGCTTCCACTTATTTGTATCTTCTATTTCTTTCTTCAGGGTCCTATAATTTTCTGAGTACAGGTCTTTCACTTCCTTGGTTAGGTGTATTCCTAGGTATTTTATTCTTTTTTGAAGCAATTGTGAATGGGATTGTTTTCTTAATTTCCCTTTCTGTTAGTTCGCTATTGGCATATAAAAATGCAACTGATTTCTGGGTATAAATATTGTATTCTGCTACTTTGCTGAATTCATTGATCTGTTCTAGTAGTTTCTTGGTGGAATCTTTGGGGTTGTCTATATACTGTATAGTATCATGTCATCTGCAAAGACAGTTTTACTTCTTCCTCTCCAATTTGGATGCCTTTTATTTCTTCTTGTCTGGTAGCTATGGATAGGATTTCCAGTGCTATGTTAGATAAGAGATGTGAAAGTGGACATTCCTGTCTTATTCTTGATCTTAAGGGGAATATTTGTAGTTCTTGCCCATTCAGTGTGATGCCTGCAGTGGTTTGTCCTATATGGCTTTTATCATGCCTAGGCAAGTTCCCTCTATTTCCACTTTGCTGAGAGTTTTTGTCATAAATGGTGTTGGATTTAATGAAATGCTTTTTATGCATGTATTGATATGATCACATGGTTTTTATCCTTCATTTTGTTTATGTGGTGAATCACATTTATCGATTTGTGAATGTTATACCAACCTTGCATTCCTGGAATAAATCTCACTTGATCATGGTATATCACTTGATCATGGTATATGATTTTTATGATGCATTGCTGTATTCAGTTTGCTAATATTTTGTAGGAGATTTTAGCATCTATATTCACCAAGGATATCCTATATCCTATATCCTATAGGCCAAGGATTGGCCTATAATTTTATTTTTTGGTAGTGTTTTTATCTGGTTTTGGAATTAGGATAATGCTGGCCTTATAAAAGGAGTTTGAGAGCCTTCCCTCCTCTTGAATTTTATGAAATCGATAAGCAGAGGTGTTAGTTCTTCCCAGAAGGTTTGATAAAATTCACCTTGAACTTATCAGGTCCAGGGCTTTTGTTCATTGGGAGTTAGTTTTTTGATTACTACTTCAGTTTCACTAGGTGTAATTAGGCTATTCAGATTCTCTGATTCTTCCATATATAGTTTTGGAGGACTGTGTTTCTAGGACTTAATCCATTTTGTCCACTTTGTCCAACATGTTGGCAATATAGTTCATAATATTTTCTTATAATCCTTTGTATTTCTTTGTTGTTAGTTATTTTCCTTCTTACATTTCTGATTTTATTTGGGTCCTCTCCTTTTTTTTTTTTCTTGATGAGTCTGGTTAAAACTTTGTCAATCTTATTTATCTTTTCAAAGAAGCAGCTCTTGGATTTATTGATCTTTTGTATTATTTTTTTAGACTTTATTTCATTTATTTATGCTCCTATATATAATATTTCCTTCCTTCTATTCACTTTGGGCTTTTCTGTTCTTTTTCAAGTCCCTTTAAGTGTGAAGTTGTATTATTTATTTGAACTTTTTGTTATTTTTTGAGATAGGCCTGCCATTTCCCTTTTAGGATTGCTTTCCATGCGTCTCACAGATTTTTGAATGATGTGTTCTCATTTTCACTTGTTTCAAGGTGTCTTGTGATTTTTCCTTGATCTCATTGTTGACCCACTTATTTTTTAATAACATGTTATTTAGCTTTCATGTCTTTGCATATTTTTCTGTGTTATTCTTGTGATTGGCTTATAGTTTCCTAGCATTGTAGTCAAAGAAGATGCTTCATATGATTTCAATCTCCTTAAGTTTATTGAAACGTGTTAAATTTATTGAGGATAGACAATATGTTCCCTGTGCAATAAATTGTTCCCTGTGCATTTGAAAAGCATGTTATATACTCTGTTGCTTTGGGGTGAAATGCACTGAAGATATCAAATCCATTTGATCTAGTGTGCCATTTAAAGCTGCTGTCTTCGTGTTGGTTTTCTGCCTGTAAGATCTATCCATTCAAGTCAATGGGGTATTAAAATCCCTTACTATGACTATGTTTTCATTGATCTCTCCCTTTATGTCTATCAAGATTTCTTCACATATTTAGGTGCTCCTCTGTGGGTGAATAAATGTTTACTAGGGTTATATCCTCTTGTTGGATTGTTCCCTTTATCATTATGTAGTGTCCTTCTTTGTCTCTTACTATAACTTTGGTTTTAAAATATCCAACTATTTTGTTGGATATAAATATTGCTACCCCAGCTTTTCTTTCAATTTTCATGAAATGTCTTTTTCCATCACTTTTATCAATGTGTATTTTTCTATCTGAGATGAGTCTCTTTGAGGCAGCATATATATGGGTCTCGCTTTCCTATCTATTCAGCTACCCTATGTGTCTTGGTTGGAGCATTTAAGCCACTTACATTTAAAGTGATTATTGATAGATATGTACTTAATGACATTTTATTGTTAGACCATTTTCCTCATTTTTTTCTTTCTTTTTTTCCTTTGTCTTCTTAGAGTAAGCTCTTTATCATTTGTTGCAGTACTGGTTTGGTGTTAACAAACTCCTAGCTTTTTATTGTCTAGGAAGATCCTTATTTCTCCTTCTATTTTAAATGATAGGCTTGCTGGGTAAAGTAGCCTCGGTTGTAGGGCCTTGTTTTTCATCATGCTGAATGTTTCACACCACTCCATTCTGGACTGTAATGTTTCTGTTGATCAATCAGATGACAGTCTTTTTGGTGCTCCCTTGTATGTAACTACCTGCTTTTCTCTTTCAGTTTTTACGATTCTTACCTTGTCTTTAAACCTTGCCATTGTAATCATGATGAGTCTTAGTGAAGGCCTCTTTGGATCCAATTTTGGGGTCTCTGAGGTTCCTCGACTTGGTTGTCCTTTTCCTTCACCAAATTAGGGAAGTTTTTGGTCATTATTTCTTCAAATAGGTTCTCTATCCCTTGCCCACTCTCTTCTCCTTCTGGTATTCCCATGATGATGTTACACTTCACGGTGTCCCAAATGTTTCTTAAGCTGTCCTCATTTTTTTTCATTCTTTTTTCTATTTGCCTTTCTGCCTCGGTGTTTTTTCCTACCTCGTCTTCCAAATCACTGATTTGATTCTCTTCTTCATCTAACCTGCTGTTTATTCCTTCCTGTGTATTATTTATTTCAGATATTGCATTCTTTATTTCTGACAATTCCCTCATTATGATTTCTGTGTCTTTTTTTTTTTTAAATGCTGTTGAGTATCATTATAATTGTTACTCTAAACAGTCTATCTGATAAATTACTTGCCTGTATTTCATCTAATTCTCCTTCTGGAGAATTCTCCCGTTTTTCCTTTTGGGGCCTGTTTCTTTGTCTTCCCATTTTGGCTGCCTCTTTGTGTTTGTTTCTTTCTAGGTATTAAGTAGAGCTGCAAAGAGTCTGGGGCAACCTATGTTAGATGCTACCTATGACTGGGCCTGGACAACCTGTTTGGAGCTATCAGCCATGCAAAGCTTGCAGCTCCCTCCTCTGTGCCTGTATGTGTGCAGAAAGAACCAGGATGTGCACCAAGGCTGGCATTTACCAGCACTGGGCCTGGGGGAGGATCAGCTAAAGTCTCAGCTCCCAGGATTCTGCCTCTGCCTGCAGGCTTTCTGTTAGTGTTAAAGAGTAAAAGTTCTAGCTGTACTCCTCAGCAGCAGGTCTTAAGCCCCACAGGGCCGAGTAATTCTTGCGAGTGGGGTTATTGCTTCCTCTCAGGTAGATGCCACATGGAGAGGACTGTTCTGCCTGAGAAAGATGGCTTCTGTATTATGGGGAATGATTCAGCACAAGGATCATGGTAGCTGTTCCTTCAGTTCTCTCCCCAGTGCCTCCAGCCCGAGAGTCTGCTCACGCACCTCTAGTCCACACTGTCCTCCCTCTGCAGGAGTCCAGCGTAAGTGGCTGCAAATGGAATTCTGTGTGTTGGCCCTTTAAGAGGCTCTCTGTGTCTACAGCTCTCTTTCCCGGTGGACAGAAATCCCACCTCTTTTCACAGCTGTATGTTATTTGGGTACCTTTCTTGGCTCTGCCTGGGTGTTTTCTACCTGGTCTTCCAAATCACTGATATGATCCTCTGCTTCATCTGACCTACTGTTTTGTCCTTTCAGTGTTATTATTTATTTCAGATATTGAATTCTTTATCTTTGAATAAAGAAATAAGTGGTACTGTAGGCTGGGGAGCCCAGCTTTGTGTTTAGACCCCACACTTTCAGGGGGAAATCCCTGGCTGCTGAAATATCCCTCCAGGACTTCAGCTGCTGTCCATGGGAGTCCAGCCAGCCCACTTGCACCTCCTCCACACTCCCTACAAGTCAGTCACATTGTGGTGAAATGGTTTCTTCTGTATATCCATGGTTATAAGGCTGTTCTCCAGCTTGTGTTCTGTTGGTTATTCAGGATGATTTTTCTATAATTTAGTTGTAATTACAGATTGGTCCTGGGAGGAGGTTAGTGTAGCTTCCTTCCACTTACTCCTTTGCCATTTTGGGTCCTTTAGTTTTCAATCTTAACAGGATTAATCTGGCTGTTGTGTTGAGAATAGACTATAGGATGATAAGCATAGAAGATATAACAGATGGAAAGGTAGATCAATAATGAATGAAGGGTAAGAGTGGCTTTGATCAGAGTGAAAGCAGCAAAGGTGATAACAGGAGGATTCTCTAGGTATGCTCAGAGGCAGTAGGATTTGCTGATGAAGTGAGTACGTGTCATGAAAGAAAAACACCAGCAATGGTATGTTTGTTGGACTGAAATAATGAATATACACAGCTGACTTACTGAATTGGGGAAGACTGTAAGAGGAAAGTTAAGGACTCAGTTTTAGAAACATTAATTCTGACATATTGAACAGGGAGTTGGATGTACAAATTTGGAGTTTAGTGAAGTATGCCCTTTTGAGGACATAAGTGAAGATGATACTTAAAACTGGCTGAGATATCAGGGGAGAGAGAGAAGGGTACTCTGCCCTAGTGCATTTGAATGTGTAGAGGTGAGGAAGTGAGGAGAGCAGCAAAGAAGACTGAGACGGGGCAACCTGGAGGTAGCAGGCAAATACTGTTAAATGTGGTATCTTGAAGACCAGGAAAGTATAAGACTACATTGATCAGCTGAGTTAAATGTTGCAAATTAGGCAAGGAAATAAGGATTGAGGATTGAAAGATTTAGAAACCCAAGTGTTTCTGAGGATCTTAATAAAACATTTGTAGTGGAATGGTAGGGAATAGGAGGTTCAAAACCAATGTGAGAAAATTGGAGAAGAGACAGGAAGCCTAAGTAATACTTTTAACAAGTTTCATTGTGAATCAAAGGAAATATCCAGGGTGGCAGCCAGAGTGGGGTGTGTAATAAGGGGTTCGATTTTTTTTTCTAGGTGAGAGAAATCATCCCATGCATTTGTACTAATGGAAATAAATAAGGAAAGATGGGGGGAAAATGCCCAGGCAGTAGACAGTGGTAAGAATTGATGGAATGCCATCTGAAAGTAGATAAAAGAAGATGGGATGAAATGGACAAGTGGTAGGATTTATTTAGCTGGAAGCATGGGCATAATGCCAGGAAAGAAGGTAGAATATATGAACAAAGATGCAGGAAGGTATCAGATTGTAGTCAATTATCCAATTGATTAATCTGATTCTAATTAGATATGAATTGTATCACACAATCTAGCTTTTGTACATGAGTTGTACAATTTCTTTTCATTTGGGGCCTATGCTTGGTGTACATTAGTGACTCATTTAAAATGAAATCATTCTTTATTAATAAATTGCAATAAAAAATTCACAAAGAAAATCTGTACTCTTTCCAATTGAAACATTCACAATTTTTATTAAATACAATGGCCTTTGATTTTGTTCCTTATTCAGAGCATCTTACCAGCCTTTGAAGTAGATGAAAATTATTTTTGAAGAGAAAATACATGGTTAAATTTGGGTATGTGAGAATGGGGTCCTTTATGTATTCACTCTCTTTTAAGCAAATCTTTTTAAGTTACAATCGTACTATTTTAACTTTGGCAGAATTTCTCTTCTCTTCAAAAAATGTTTAGGTCATTGCTTTTTAAAAAAATTTTAAATGGCCTATTTCTTGAACTCAATCTAGTTCACTATACAGTTGATTTATAACTTTCTCATTCTATTTTTTTTGTATTTAATTGCTTTTGGCAAGCTTTTGATGTCAAGAATTAAGAGCATTTTATTAGATGCTTTAAGTATCCTGTTTCTTCTGCTTTACTAAGAAATATTCAGGAAACTGAAGTTTGCTTAAAAATACGGATAGACCTTAGATTTAAAATACTTGATATTGAATTAAGAACTAGGTTCCATAGATCTGAGGAAAAGCATTGTTAAACAGCAAAGTCAGCCTCCTTATAATTTACTGTATTCCATAATTCATTCTTTTACAGAGATAAAATATATTTTTAGATCACAGGATTTTTTTTTATCACACCTTTGTCTTCTGGCAATTTACATATTATTACTATGTGCTTGGGGCAGAGCCAAAACAATTTCTTTCTACACTTATTCTGCCATCTTGACAATAAAATACTTATTCTAAGAGTACAAGTAAATATGCAAATTTATTTTACATATTGCAGGTACTTGTGTACGTATCCTACAATAAAAGCAAGAGGAAAAGAAATTGATGAGATTTAATACATTTACTCTATCTTTCAGAAAGCCATTTCTTCAAAATGTTAAATGGTTAAGTTGGCAGTAATTTTCATTATGTAAATGTATTTTCATAATCAATTATTAAAATCACCAACTTTTTTTCATGAGTTGTTTGCATTATTACCCTATGCCTATATGATGAAAAAGGTCTCAGTGAGACCAAGATCATTTAGTGATTCCACAGTACGCATTCAAGGAAAAAGTCTGTTTATTTTTATGCATGTATCCAGAAGTAGGGTAGGGATATTATAATTTTTATGAATAAGCAATCTGTTTTATTTCTTTTTCTCCAATGTTTAATTTTTTTTCCTATCATTAGTATTGTTGAGGAAATAACTAAAGACAAGTAGTCTAATCTAATAATCTACATCTTGCTCATATGAACCACACCATATGGTATGAAAAACCTTTATTCATTAACAGTTTCTTAGCTAAAAGGAGATCTCTGAAGTATTCTGAAATTCAACCATCACACTCTGTACCACCCCACAGCTACATTTTATAGTTTTCTGTGGCAAGATTCACTTTACATCTAAACTTCCAGAATTTCTGGATAGGTAGCAATAATATTACAAACTTAATTTCTTTAGCTATGACTGCATACTAAGGTCCTGGAGATCATAGATATTTCACTTTTTTTTAAAATTAAGATTATGATAGAGAAGGTGGTTACTGGGATCTCTACAGCTCAACTCTTATATTACAAAAGAAGATGGGTCATTTTCACTTCCCATCTAGTTGGTTTTAGTGCTTCGTGGCTTTAAGGATTTTCTAGTTAGTCTGTACTCCTCCCACCTCCAAATTTTATTTTTCTTTTAAATTCAATGGGAACCTTTTAGGTCATTATAGATATTATAAACAACCTCCTCTGTGAGAAACCCTCTGTTGTTTTTTTTTAAATAAAATCAACGTAACACCTGATGTCCCTGGTTGGGGGGAAGCTTCAAGTTGAACTAGGTCCCCTGAATAATAGAACTGTACCAAAATATATAGAGATATAAACAGAATTAATATAGCATCTGAGTGCCAGGACTATCAGTAGCATATCTAAGTTGCCTTTCATTTGCTCAGCAATGTCTGATATATTCTAAAAATAATTTATGAATTTTTTACATTTTTATAATCATTTGACATTCTAATAACAGAATTGTATGTGAAAACATTTTAAATGTATATGAATATTCTAAAAAATGTAACCATTATTAAAGAAAACATTTCCTAGTTGTAATATAATGCAAAATGCAAATGAATAGTTAGTGGAAAAACTGTTTCATAGAAATAGGATCTTTCTTGTGAAGCATTTTGAAAACATTTTGAAAGTTGACTCCTAATGAGGAATCATTTTAATGCCTCATTACTATTTTAAATTTTTATTTGTAATTTAAATAATTAATATTTTTTGAATTTTAATTGTTTCTATTGATATAAATTGGCAAAATTTCTTACAATTAGAGACCAATAAAATCAGCTTTCTTTAAAATACAAGTAAGAAAAATATTTATTCTAGAATGTGTTACCCTTCCTAGCTTCATACCAAAGGTTCACAACCACTAAAAATAAATAAAATTAGCTTTCTTACCACTTTTCTGCTTCATTATTAGTCCAAGATTTAGCACATATTAGTTTAATTGATCCCACTTCTTAACCAACCGGAAGGTCCCTGTGTAACTGCTATCAGTAATTTGAGCTTCTATTTGGTTGGTGGGCTTCCTGAAAGGAAGTGTGATTATAGAATAGCCTTTTTGAAAATAAATGAATGTCTATGTCAAATAGTTGATGAATACTGATACAGTAGATTTTAAAAATAGAATAGAATCCAAACTTTCCAAGTATCAAAGAGCTTGTTGCTTCCAACAGGGAATGCTTACTTACAGAGGGGGGTAACAACGCGTGCTGCCCAAGAGATTACTCAGGTGTTCAGCTTCACAATCACAGATTCTACCCTCAGTCTTATCCAGCATATGTCATAGATGCATTTATTTGTAAATTCTAAATGAAAAGCTTGATTTAGCAAAATCTATCACAAAACTGGAAAAGCAATTTGAATGTATTTCCTAACCTTGTGGGCTTTTACACATTAGTAGTGTTGCTGGGGAGTGGCATTATATTCTTTTGTATTTTTAATATTTATTTATTTATTTAAATTCTCACCCAAAGATATGTTTGTGGATTTTAGAGGGGAAAAAAGGGAGAGACAGAGAGAAAACCATTGATGTGAGTGAGAAATACCAATTGGTTTCCTCCTGTATGTGCCCCGACTGGGGACCCACAGCCGAGGTATGTGCTCTGACCAGCAGTCAAACCTGCAGCCCTTTGGTGTATGGGAGGACGTTCCAACCAACTGAGCAATGTGGCCAGGGCGACTTTTTTTTTTATTTTGAGAATTCTAGATCTCATGCAATTCTAGATTTTCTATGTAGTTTAAACTCATTATTTTTCAGATGGAGGAACAGAGGCCTGCCACAGTTAAGTGCATTGCTGTTGGTAACTTGAGAAAAGAATAAGCCAGTATTTGCCTTCTCTAATAATAAGTTAACCAAATTTCACATCTCTTTTGCGATATTGTAAAAACCCTTGGAAATTCTCTAACACTAAGGATATTTCCATTGATGCAGCAGAATAATGAGAACACTTTTTCTCCCAAAGAGAAGGGAGATCTTGTTGGTATATAACTTTTCCAGAAAGATATCTAGCATTATCAGATTAAACAAATATGCAACATGTGGAGAAAATTGCAGAGTCTACATTATTTCTATTGAGTTCTTCCATTTGTATTTTTTAATTGAGGTATAATTGACATATAACATTGCGTAAGTTTAAGGTGTACAATGTGTTGATTTGGTTCATTTACAAACTGCTATATGATTACCATCATAGCGTTAGCCAGCACCTTTCTCATGTCATATATTTATCATATTTCTTTTTTGTGGTGAGAACCATTACAACATATTCTTTTAGAAACTTTGATAATACAGTATTGTTGACTATACTCACTATACTGTGCATTAGATTTCCAGGGTTTATTTGTCTACTTGTTGCAAGTTTATACCCTTAAACATTACTTCCCCAATCTCCCCACCCCCTGTCCTCTGGTAGCCACCATTCTACTTTCTGTTTTCATAAATTTGGCTTTTTTAGATTCCACATATAAATGATAACATATAATATTTGTCTCTCTTTGTCGGAGTTATCCAACTCTCTTTGTATATTTATTGCTTCAGGTTCTGATTTAGTATTTACTTACCTGAGAATTCTTAGCTGTACCAACGGTTGTTAGCAAATCTGTGATAATTTCTTTATACCCTACTATTAAAATATAGCTGATAGACCTTCCTAAGCAATTATTTTTACATCTTTATGTTATTAGACAGGGAAAAAGAAATGGTACTAAGAATATTTGTCTCGGGCTATGGATGGATGAGCAGGTTGGCAAATTCTGTCCCCTGAAAAGTAACTAGACAAGAAAAGAAACAAACATTTCAGTGCTGTAGAAATTGGCAAAAGGCAAACAGCAATAAGAAGTGTTTATGCTTGAAAAATTGCTGAAATTTGGATAGGAACTGGGAGTCTGGAGCTCTGCCTAGGGCTGTCCCTGTTGCTGCCCGTCAATTCCTCATTCCCTCAGTTTAGCCAGGATGGAAGTTTTGCCTTGGAGGCTGTGAGGATTGGCTGCTCTCGTGCCTGCACCAAAGAGAGTTCACTCAGTTAGCAGTGGAGGGTGATACCCACTTCCAGCAGTGTTATTGGTGGGAGTAAAGATCTTGGCTGTAGTTGGTAAGTGGATTGGATCCTTAAATGGATCTTCACATGATGTTAGACTGCCATGAGGCAACATTTGTACCATATTTCTTCAAGAATCTATGACAAGGATTTTACAGAGTATGGCGACTTTGACATTACTAATCATATATATGCTGTTTCAATGGGTAATACATATAAAAGAAAAAATTATGTGGCCACATATTTAACTTAAGCAAATTCTTCTTTTCTGCATAACCTCTCAGAGTCTTTAATATGCTAATGTGCATAGTGATGGAGAGTGTAATGTACTGTGAAACATTTCTCGAAATCATGGACCTTAGAAACTTTTTCAGTGGGTGTTATTATTTCATGCATCTCATACCAGAATTCTTGCTTTAGGTGATTTCAACTTGTGTATAAATGAGGCGAGAGGAGAAGTGTCTAAAGAAAACATATTTTCCCAGTACAGTCTGTATGTCCCTGTTTTAAGAGAAAATGCACTAAACATGGAAAGAGGATCATAAATCAAGGCTATGTTCTCAAAGTGTAGCATGAAGCTATAAGAATAAAGTTAAATTTCAGAACATAGAGTGACTTGCAGGAATTCTGAGAACAGTTTAAAAATGGTATTTTACCATTGTTGTGGTCAGAGGACTGTTGTGAGAGTGGACTCAGTACAAATGTGTATTAATAGTCAACAGAAACACTAGATAAATACTGTTTAACTTGGTCTATTTCAAAGTGAGTTCTATACCTCTGATACTTAGAGAATGTTTATTGGGAGCATCATTGAGCCCTTTGGAATTATACATAGAGTTCTATTTATATATGCATGTGTTAGTTTGCTAAGACTTTTCTAACAAAGTAACAGAGACTGGGTAGCTTGAACAACAGAAATATGTTGTCCCATAGTTCTAGAGGCTAGAAGTCTGAAGTCAGGGAGTCAGCAAGATTGATTCCTTTTGAGGGCCATGAGGGAAGGATCTATTCCAAGCCTCTCTCCTAGGCTTATCGCTGACCATCTTCTCCCTGTGTCTCTTTATATCCTCTTTCCACAGTGTGTATCTGTGTCTAAATTTCCCCTTTTTATGAAACGTAGGACTCACACAAATGACTTCATTACTTGATTACCTCTGTAAATACTGTGTCTGCAAATAAGGTCACATTCTTAGGTACTAGGGATTAGTACTCCAAAATATCCTTGAGGGGAATGCAATTTACCCATAACAATGGAAGTGTACATTTTTCTGGAACTGGGATCCAAGTTTTTATTACATTTTCATTGGGGACCATGTTCCAAAAAAGATTCCGAACCACTGATCTAGGACAGCAATTTTCAACCTTCTGCCTCTCATGGCACACCTAAATCCTAAATTAATTTCTAAAATTCTGTGGCACACCAAAAAATATATTTTTTGCTGATCTTACAAAAAATAGGTATGACTTTGATTTACAATAATAATAATAACAACATCATCAACAACTACCCTTTTTTGTTCCAAAGTAACTTTTTAAAAAAATCAGGTGCCTATACTCATATATAAGAATTTCTTGTACCAAGAATTAACCAATCAGATATAACCTTATCATGCAACATGATCAATAAAATGCAATTCTGTATTATGACCTATGTATTTATGGTTCAAGACAGGGCATTCACATTGGACAGCTGTATTGTGTTGTCTGTTGTCATTTTTTATTTGACAGGTCAGTGCCTCTGACTAAACAGTCAGGTATTGCATGTTTTGAAAGTGCCTGTGGCACACCAGGTGAAAATAAGAAAATAGCTGGTCTAGGAGAATGGTGTTCAAACCAGAAACAATGGAATAACATTTGTTAAAAGGAAATTGAAGCTCACAATAAATGAGAAGATGAGATGCAAAGAGGAAATACCATTCAAATAGAAGCTGAATTGCCTTCTGCCAGTACATTGGACTGAAGGTTTGCCCAGAGTTGCGTTGTTCACTAGGGCAGCTATATGCGGCTATTGAACACTGGAAATGTGGCTAGTCAATAAAGAAAGAGAGAAAAAGAGAAAGAAAGAAAAAAAGGAATGTAACTAGTCTAAATTGAAATTTTCTGTAAGTATAAACCACACATTAGATTTCAGACATTTAGTGTGAAAAAAATGTAATATGTCTAATAAATTTTTATATTAATTATACACTGAAGTAACATTTTGGATAAATTTAGTAAAGTTAATTATATTACTAATATTAACTTCATTTGTTTCATTTTTACTTTTTGAAATGTGGGTAATAGAGAATTTAAAATTCTGTATGCAACTCATATTATGTCTCTATTTGACACACTGCTCTTACTATTTGAGAAAATTCCATTTCAGGCTGATTATGTGATTCTATAAAAGATTTATGATTATGGAAAAAAAATAAAATTGTACTATCAAGTGTCTATGAAACTCTTAATGTAAGTTCATGACATCTATAAGTGGGTATAAATGATTGTAGGTATAATTGAGTACTTATTCCTAAGAAATGCAAAAGGTGTTGCACTGTTGTTGTTTTTCATTGCAACAAAACAGACTTGAGAAAGCCTGAATTCTTTATAAATTTATCCTTGGAAAATGAAACTAAACATTTTTACTGGTCCTGTAAAAAGGCAAACCGTGACTCAACTGAGACAAAAGATGGAGTAATGCAGCAACAATCTCTAAATGAGCTGAATGTCTATAACATAAATATAGGATTCTCATCTCTCTGGGATTGTGACAGGTATCTCTGCCACCTACAGCACATCTGGTTCCTTCACCCATTACATCAATATCACCTATAAGCCATATTTAAGATCAAAAGGATAGAGAAGGTTACCAGTGATGAGGCTGTAGAATGTTGCCAGCCCACCAGCATTGACATGATACTTGTTGCAACTTAACTCTGAGGATCTGGGAACGTGTGAAGGATAGATATCAGCAGGCTTGCAAGGAAGGTCCTGAATGCATGATGTAGTGGAAGAGAACAGTCTCAAGCAAGGTGAGCAAAAGTCTCAAAGTGAGATCCTAAGTGCCAAATTTAAACCATGTAAAACTCAGGAATGCTGAGAAATAGTAGCTGCAAACATATACACTCAGGATTTTGTAGGGCTGAGGGGTAGGTTTATAGTTTGGGAGCTGACAGAATAGAAAAGAATTTACGGTATGGGTGGGCATGTTATGTTTTAAGCCCAGTGGCTAGCCATATTAACAATCACATTGTTTATTAATCCAAATGAATAACTTGGACTAAATCAGAGGTTGTAAACTGTTGATCCTTGGTGTAATATAATTCACATACTTTATTTTTCTTTTGGTGACATAAGTGTTTTAAATGATAAATTTGAATACATTTAAGTAGAGCCTAGTTTCCATAGTTTTCTGCAGTCCTCAACTCTCCCTTTTTCTTAGATCTGACTCACTTCATTCATTGATATCACTTGTATGAGTTCTCTAAGTATTTGAGCTTGTGATCCCTAGAAGTTGATGACTATGCAATACTAATGATGAGTACCATAACTAGTTCTTCTAATTCTACTACTATGATATTGTTAGTACCACTGCTACTACTTCTACTTCTTCTATTAATTATTATTGTTCTGTTATATTATGGTTCCACGACCACTATTACTAATAGCATCATCACCACCACCACAGCTGCTGCAGACTCATAGTTATTTAAGCACTTACATGCCAGAGTCTGTTCTAGGTTTTTTAGATGGATTATTTCATGTATGTCTCACAATAATCCTATGAAGTGTATTTACTATTATTATCACCATTTACAGCTGAGAGAATGAAGGCTCAGAAAGATTAGAGAACTTGCCCAAGATAACAAGCTTGAAAGTTATAGAGCTGGAGTTCTAACCCAGGTAGTCTGATTTCAGAGCACATCTCTGAGGGCCCTTTCTGTGCTAAAGTTCTTTGTGTTTATTAAATAGACCATGAATTTATTAAAATTCATGAGTTCTGTATGATTTTACATTTTAAAGTCAAGTATATTTGATACCTTCGTTTTTATAAAATAAAATTATGTAAGGCTCCTAAAAAAGAAAGGATGGAATGTATGGCCTTTTTTATTCTTAAAAGAGTGGGCACACATTCAAATAGAAAAGATGTAGCTTGGCAACATTAATGCACCATTGTGATAAATGTAAAGGTTCATATCTTTGCTGGAGCTCTGGCAAAACAAATAAGGCAGGAGAATGGTGTCTTATATTTAGTCCTTGATTAAGAGACTTGGGTCAAAATGTGCTAAATAAATATTAAATCATACTACTAAATACCCATCCAGATGTTTTAAGAATATATAGACTTATACTATATGTTATTTATATATTATTTGTTTGATATAATTATATCTTTCTGGTGAATTCATTTTTTCTATCATTATGAAGTATCTCTCACTGTGTCTAGTAATGCTTCTTTTCTTAAAGTTTTCTTTGTGTGATAATGATATAGCTAAATCAAGTTTCTTTTTCTTGGCACTTATGTTTTTTATTTTTTCATTATTTTCCATTCTGTATTTTTTTTTCATCCTTTTATGCATTTGAAGTCTGTCCTTTCTTGGCAACATATAGTTGTCTTTTTAAATGTCTGGTAATCTTTGTCTTTTAACTGGAGTGATGATTGAAATAACTTGTAGCCATGTAGTTACTTATATATTTAGATTTAGCTCTACTGAGATACTATTTGTTTTTCATTTTATGATTTTAACTTTCTACCCTTATCAGCGTCTAAATTATTCATTCTTATATTTTTGTTTTAGTGATGGCAACATACATCTGTGACTGCTACAGTCTAATATAAATTCAACTTTCATGCTTACTAGATAATGCTAGTATGTTATGACACTTTAATGCCACTTAACCCCATCACCTTTTGCGTTGTTGTAACATGTATTTAAATTTGCTATTTATTTTAGACCTCATAAAGCATTATTATTGTATATTTGAAAAGATCAGTATTCATTTATCTTTATTCACAGCTTTACCTTTCCCTTGTTCTTTATTCCTTTTTGCATTATGTATTTTCTTTCAGGGGTATTTTCCTTTATCCTGGAGAACTTTATTTAATATTTCTTTTAATGCACAGTAAGCTTTCAACAAATTTTCTTGGTTTTGGTTTGTGAAAACCTACACTTTGAAAAGAATTTTGCTGATGTAGATTTCTAGGCTAACACTTGTTTTCTTTCAGCACTTTGAAGATGTCACTCCATGGTCTCAGGCTTCTTTTCTTCCTGTTAAAGAGTTAGCTTGCAGTTATATTGATGCTCCTATGAAGTTAATGTTTTTTTATTCTCACTGATTATATTCTATGGCTTTGGTGTTTAGCAACTTTTCTCTGATGTACCTGAGTATGGTTTTTGTGTGTGTATTTTTCCTGCTTGAGATTTATAGAGCTTCCTGAATTGGTGGCTTGAAATCTTTAGTTAGTTTTAGAAAATTATTGGCTGGTAGTTTTTCAAATATTGATTCTATTTTGTTTTTTCTCTTCTCCATTTCTGGGAATCCAACGATACTAATATTAGACTTTTCCATATGTTAGAGTTTTTATTATGTTCTACACATTCCTTATAGTTTTTTCTATAATTTCAAGTCTTCTAGCTTTGTCTGCTCCAGCTGATATTTTTTCAATTTATCCACTTCGTTTATTGAAATTACCAATCTCTGCTATTTTCATCTTTACTTATTTTCCTTGTATATAATGAGTCAGTTAGGCATATATTTTAATTTACTATGAAAGTATGTTTCTCTTAATTCTTGGGTGCTTGAGGTTGTTGGTCATCATAGTACATATTTTATTCACTGTCTTGCAATTAAAGGAATGCAATAATTTAAAAACAATTAGGAGATCAAGATGACGGAGGAGTGAGTGGAAGTCACACTGACCTCCTCCCAAGACCAATCTGGAATTGCAACAAAATTGTGGAGAAATCACCTGGAACAAACAACTGAATAATAGTGAGAGAGGAGCCTTGTAACCTTGGAGACAGAAGAATCGGCTTTAGTGCAATCTAACTGGTAAGGAGTGCAGTACAGACTCGAGAAGGCGGGCAGGATGCCCATGGGTGGCAACACCAGAAGGATATTGAAACTCCCAGTTGGATCCCGCTGAGAAGAGAGGAGTACAAACCAAAAGTGGGGATCTCTAGCCTACAGCACCAGAGCCCAAAAGGTACACAGAAAACAGCCAGCTGCAAAAAGTGGCACGGTTGCTCTCTGCCAGAGACAGATGACTGGAGACACAAAGAACTGTTTAAAGGGTCAACGCATAAATTTTTATTTGCAGTCATTTACCCTGGTTTCCGGCAAAGTCGGGGGCAGAGTGGACTAGAGACGCCTGAGGAGAGACTGGGGAAGGAGGCTTTGGGGAGAGAACTGAGAGAGTAGCCAGTGGGATCTTAGTGCTGACTCATCCCCCATGCGGCAGCAGCCATCTTGCTCAGGCAGAGACCACTCCCCCTGAGTGGCACCAGCGTCAAAGGATCCAAAAGCCCCGCCCCCAGGTGGGATTCCACCCCATCCTGTGCTGTCTAAGCTGCCTGCTGAGTGCAGAGTGGCAGCCACAGACAGTAGATCCCTGGCTAAAGGGGGCATAGAGATGACTGGTGACACTTGAGGAGAGACTGGGGATGGAGGCTTTGGGGAGAGAATGGAGAGAGTAGCTGGTGGGATCCCAGTGCGCACTCCTCCTCCATATGGCAGAAGTGTGAGAGGACCCAATAACCCCGCCCTCAGGAGGGACTCTGCCCTGTCCTGAGCTAAGGCGGCCTGCTGAGCGCAGAGTGAATAGATTAACAGCTGAAGGAGACAGCCACAAACAGTAGATTCCTGGAAGACTTGAACAGATTGTCTAAGGTCAGACAGGGTCAACATTTGACATCATCAGAGGCAGATCCAGAAAGTAAAAACAGTGGTCTCCTACCATAGAAGTTCACACCACAAAGGAGATCAAGACAGATCAACTTAGGAATCAGAAGCAAAAGAGAAGAGTCTCACAAATAATGGGAAGACAAAGAAATACGCCCCACTCGAAGGGAAAGGAGCAATCCCCAGAAAGAGAACTAAATGAAATAGAGGCAAGTCAACTATCAGATACTGAGTTCCAAACAACGGTTCTAAGGAAGCTCAATGAGCTCAGTGAGCTCAGAGAGAATTACCAAAAACTACAGGGAAACTACAAGGAACTTACTGCAAACTGTATCAGCATGAAAAAGGACATAGAAACTATCAATAAGAGACAGGAGGAAATGAAGAATACAATTTCTGAATTGAAAAACACAGTAGAAGGAATCAAAAGCAGGCTCGATGAAGCTGAGGACCTAATCAGTGAGCTGGAGGATAAGGTAGAAAAAAGCTCCCAGAAAGAGCAAGAAAATGAAATAAGACTCAAAAAGAATGAAGAGGCATTGAGGGAAATGCAAAACAACCTGAAACGTAATAATATCCATATAATAGGGATACCAGAAGGAGAAGAGGATGGTGAAGGGATAGAGAACCTGTTTGAAAAAGTCATGATGGAAAACTTCCATAATTTGAGCAGAGAAAAAGTCACACAAGTCCAGGAAGCACAGAGGGTCCCATTCAAGAGGAACCCAAAGAGACCCACTCCAAGACACATCATCATTAAAATGGCAAAAATCACAGACAAACAGAGAATCCTAAAGCAAGCCAAGGAGAAAGAAATAGTAACATATAAGGGAGCATCAATACAGCTAACGGCTGACTTCTCAGAAGAAACCCTGCAAGCCAGAATGGACAGGCAAGAAATATTCCAAGTAATGAAAAGCAAAGATCTGCAACAAAGACTGCTCTACCAGCAAAGCTCTCCGTTAAAATGGAAGGTGAAATAAGGAGTTTCTCAGACAAAAGAAGGCTAAAAGAATACACCTCCACCAAACCAGCACTGCAAAATATGCTAAAGGGACTGCTTTAAGATGAACTGGGTATTCTATGAATACCCAGTTCCTTTCAGAGTTGCCAATACTTGATATTACCAATATTTTTAATACTCATTAATCTGATTGTGACAATGATGTCATTTTAATTGTTCCTTTATTATTTGTTGAAACAAAACCTGTTTTAGTATATTTCTTGTCTATTTCTTTTTTTAAAAAAAAAAAGCTTTAAAGGACTTTTTGGTATTCTTTATCCATTTAGTGATTAAAGGTTTGTAGAACTTTTTTCCCTAAAAAAAGCCAAAAAAACCTATTAACTATGTTTTAGATGTTACAAATACTTTTATATTCTATTCCTTGTCCTTTAACTTTTTTATATGTATATTACTATATAGTTAAATGTTTAATATAGTCATATTGTCAATATTTACTTTATAGCTTCTGGGTTTGAATATTTTACTTTAGGTCATGAATAATATTAGTTCTATTTTCTTCTAAAACTCCTAAGATTCTACATAATGATTTTTAACTCACCTGAATATTTCTTGTATAATATGTGAAATAGGGCTCTATATTTGTATTATTTCAAGTAATAGAGGTGCATGCACCTTATTTGTTGAATAAGCCTTATTTTCCCCATCGATTTGAAATATCAACATATATTACATTGTTAGACAGATATATACGTTTGTCTCTAGAATGCTCATTATATTTCATTGATCTACTTGATTTTTTTTCAAGTAGATCTCTTGCTGATGTTATGTTGGTTTAATTGCTAAGACTTATAATGGTTTTAACTTTTTTTAATATTTTATAATTAACTTTGACATCTCAAAAATAAATAAAATCAATCTGCATTTAAGAAAGAAAGAAAGAGAGAGAGAGATGGAACTCCTACCTTTTGCGACAACATGGATGGAACTGGAGAATATTAAGCTAAGTGAAATAAGCCAGTTGATGAAAGACAAATACCATATGATCTCACTTATAAGTGGATTCTATTCAACAAAATAAACTAACAAACATAATAAACCACAGGCACGGAAACATGGAGCAGACTGAAAGTGACCAGAGGGGATGGGGAAAGAGGACAATGGTGGAAAGAAAGGGAAGGGACTAGATAAAGAACATGTGTGAATGACCCGTGGACATGGACAACAGAGTGGGAATTGACTGTGGGGGGCGGGGGGCGAGGAGGATGGGTGGAGGGGCAACAGAGTGGGAATTGACTGTGGGGGGGGCGGCGAGGAGGATGGGTGGAGGGGTTAAAGGGGTAAAAAAATTGGAACAACTGTAATAGAATAAACATGATTTATAAATAAAAATAAATAAAAAGGAAAAAATTAGTGGATTTAATTTATGTGTATGCTCCATATCGGTTTACTGATGACAAATGTATGTAGCATACTTGAAAGTGTTTTTACCCCATTCGTGGCACATCTTTAAATATATAAAAGTGCACAAACTAGTATTAAGCATATTGCAGTCATATACTAAATGCAGAGGTAGGAAACTTTATGTAATTAGGAAATAGTTGTCTTAAATTAGCTACATGGTTTTCAGTGGTTAGCATTGTGCTCTGACATGCATTTTCACGATTGTTGTCTAATAGTATGTTTAGCTTGTTTTCCAGTTGTGATAATTTCAGCTACAAGTAACAAAGACTCTATTATAGGTAACAATAAGGAGTTTATTAACTCATGCAGGAAGTTTGATCCCTGGCTGGTGTGGTTCAATGGATTGAGTGCTGGCCTGCGAACCAAAGGGTTGCTGGTTTGATTCCCAATTAGGGCACATTCCTGGGTTGCAGGCCAGGTCCCCAGTAGGAGGTGTGCAAGAGAAGACCAGTGATGGATTCTGAGGATGCTCTATGCCCTGCTTTTGCATGTATCTCCAATAGTTTTCATTTGGAAAAAATATGGTTAAATTTGAGTAACAATAGGAAGATAAGTTTGGACCAGAGAAATATCTTCTAAGAAATTATCTTTATTCCATTAAAACCATATTCTATGAGACAAATGTTAAAAATATTCTTGAAAAAAAATGAGTTTTATAACCAAGTAAGTTTGCAAAACATTGTGTTAATAAAAATTAAACATTTTCTTTATTTCTAAATTGTTCAGTCTTTAATGACAATTAGTATGCATTTTTTATCTTATTAAATGAAGAATACAGCATGTACCATTTTCCACAGTTCAGCATTTGCATATTTAGAAAGTTAATTTATTTCCAACAGAATATGAGATTTTGAAAATTAAATAAAGTGCACAACAATATTTGTTATACTTTTAAATATTTTATTCTATATTGGAATTTTGTTGATATTAAATTCAGTCATTAATAAACAATGTTTATTGAAATAGAACTTCCTTACATTTCTCTGTGCATTTTTCTTTTATTTATAACTTTTATTGATTATTATGTTTCATAGAGATATTTGTAGTATTCTTGATTTGGAAGTACCAAATTATGAAATTTGATAATATTATATTTTAAAATGAAAATTTTGATAATAACAAGTTTTTAGAGATTTAAAAAATAATAAATAGGTTTAGTTTACCTGACAAAACCCTGGCCACTTTCCTTATTAATCACCACAAACTTCAAAGGCTAATTAATGTGATTTTCTCTTTGAAAACTTTGAAGGTTTATTTTCATGATTTTTTTAGCTGCAGATGAAGTCTTCACAGGAGCGTCTTTCTTTGCTATATTATGGTATATCCTCCAACATCAAATAAAATCAGACTTCTTTACCATTAGAATCAGGATTCACATGAATACTATCTCTAAGACATTGTGCATGCAAAGGATTATATACTTGGTGTGATTTCCATTACAAAGGAAGTCAGAAATAATGAATTATTTCTTTTAAAAATTTAATTGTTTTTTAAGTAACAAATGTTCTTTTATTCTTTATTTTAAACCCAAAGCTAAACAAAACAAACAAAAAATAGCATCTGATAGTTTTAGGGAGAACCTCCCATAGACATGCTGTCAGCTGGAAAGCTTTTATTTCCAAAGCCAAGTTCTCACAGCTTATGTTACAAAGACTGTGATTGGCAGCTCAGAATACCATTGCCATTCTCGTTGTAACTCAGAATAAGAAGTGTGTTGCTTTAGAAACATAAAACAAAGATGCCAGTACTTTATTAGCATCTTTCTATTGCTTGACTTCATGCTTAATGAGGAACAAAAAATTAAAAACAAGAAAGTAAATGTTTCGAAAACTAATCTGTGTCCTCTGTTAGAAGGATAATTTGACATCTCTTAAATCACCAGCTCTTTGTAATTCTAAAGAGGAAAAGTTACCCTTTTATAAGGATTCCTTTTTGCTTAGGATTTCTTGTGTATTGTATCCGCTTGTTTAAATATCACATTAAATTGTTAACAACTTAGATATTTTAGATGGTATCACATTCTAATGCTACTTTCCTATTTGAATGTCAGCATAATGAAAATAAAATACATGTTGTAAGGAGAGGCATAGCCTATTTTAATGGAAGCGATTTAGACTATGAGCTGAGACATTATGTCTGATCTTCTCTAGTATACCTGTCCCTTACCTCTATAATAGGCAAGAATTCGGAAGCCATGCATGAGTAATATATGTGAAAGTATTTGCACTACAGAGCGCATGGGCTAGTATTATTCTTCCCAATGTTACTCTTTTAAGTAGGAATTTATGGATTCCAAGGAAATTTTTAGATACAGTTTTCTTTGTTCCCCATAACCCTTTGTTGTCTGCTTAAAAGGTAATTGAGTTGATTTAGTGTTATTTTTGCATCATCCAGCACAGTGCCTTGCACACTGTAGGATTTTTAATACTTGTTTATTAAGTGGTGGATGAATTCTTCACAGTATAATTAGATACATTTGAGATGAACCAGGAAATGCAGTTTAAATTGTATTATTATTTTTAATTCATTTTCCTGCCATGTTTAAATACCATTAGTAAAATGTTGGCAAATTTGGATTTTCATTGTTATTATCTGGCATAAAATCAGGAATGACTCAGAGTTTATTTTAGCATCATAATATTGCTAAACAAATCCTAGCAGTTATGACTTTTATTTGGCGCAATTTCCTACCTATTTCAGAAGGATAAATTATGGTTTATACCAGTTGTTTTTCTCTAAGCTTCATAACACTTATTTAAACATTGTGTTATATCCAAATTAGCCTAAAAGACTCCATTCATTCTCTGTTCTTTGGCTGGTGTGCCACTTACTTACAAATTCATTGACTATGATTGATTATAAACTGCCTGTGAGACCCACTTACACTGATTCGTCATTTGTTAGAGTTTAAATGAGTCACAATTCCCTCTGCTATTGGACTTTACAACGTGTAATAAGGTGTTTTTAATGACTCTCTCTACAAAATACACTCCTTTCATCTGCAGGTCAGCCTGGTTAAAATCTCTATTTTGTTGGACACGATGGTAAATAGAACTTTTATTCCTCATTATTCTTTTTCCCCCCATAAAACCATATCCTAAAATATTTTAAAAGCTAGAATGAAAACTAATTTTGCCTCCATAAAAGATTTTCACAAGTCATATTCCACATCAACCTATTCACCAAAATCACCTTTTACTTTTTGTGCAGCTTTCTTAAATTTAAAAATGCACAACAAATGCCACCAATATAGTTAGGTGTGTACTTAAAGCTCTTAAGAACAAGGATAAAACCATGGTTTTTTCTTGCTTCTTATAATCAGTACAGTGCTTTGTACTTAATGGGTAGCCAACATTTTTTGTCAGATTGAATTGTCATGATACTTCCATAAAAGATCTAGGGAGTGCTCCACAGTCTTTAGCAGAACTGTTGCCTAAAGTAAAAAGCCAAGCGCACAGGAGCTGAGCTATCATGCAATTCTCCGGAGGCTGGGTAAACGTCCAGGCGTTAGAGCATTAGGACTCTCACCTGAAACAATGCATTCCGTTTAGGGTCGATAACTGAATATGTGGAATTTTTTCCAAATCCATCTAGGTAACCTCTTATTCCCCTTTCAAAACAATATCTAAATTAGGATGCCTAGGATTATGTAATCAAGTCTTGTTCAATGGCAAAGTTGTTGAGTCTGCTAAATTTCTGGTGAAAAAGAGTAGTGGGAAAGTAAATTAACATTAATTTTTGTGTCTGTATGGGATGCTGTGCTAGGTGCTTTGCATAATCTATCTCATTTAACCTTGACCACAGTTAGTATCAGGCCTTATATAGCTCTCTGTTCCAGAGAGGTTAAAGAATTTGTCCAAGGCTACACAACTAGTAAGCAAAACAGCCAAAATTTGAACTCATGTGCTGGTAACAAAGTCTGTCCCATTTAATTACCTGCTCAGTTATTTAGGCTCTTTTACTATCAATTAATGACTAGATTTGATGGTTAAACCAAGTTTAACTCTTTTATATAGGTGAACTGACATGATTTAACATAAAGAATATTGAAGTGAAAATGCTATTTTGTCATTTAATGTATAGAAAATAAGAAGCTATTGAGACATCATTTAAAATTTAATTACACGCACAAGAAAGGTCAATCTGTGAAAAACCTTTCATGGTTTGATAAGTCTGATGTTTCCAACTTTGGCTTGGATAACCATGTGTTCCTGTGTCTGCCCATGCAGGAGCAAATGGAAGTACCCAATTGATTCTGATTTTCTCTGGAAGTTAATCCAGAGGGAGAATAAGAGCTTTCTCTACTTATCTTCACCCCTAGGCCTCTAGAGGGGATTATTATTTAGTTAATAATTAACATTATTTTTGAAGCATCAATTTAATATAATGCAATTGATATTTTACTTACTGATTGACTCATTGAGGCAAACTCATCCTTCCCCAGGAAAGGACAGATAGCTTTTGAACTTAAGTATTATCTAGAAACCTTTACTTCCTACAGCTTCTATTAAATGTGATTTATACCACAATTGTTTAGAGCCCTATAGAAACCAAGGATTCAGCTATAATTCTATCATACCAATGTATTTGTTCTCTGATCAAGGTATTTTTTGCTAATCTATCTGCATCTCGTTTTCTCATCTGTAAAATTTAAGGAGAAATTTGGATAATCTTTGAAGTTCAATCAATTCTAAATGTACAGCTTTCCAATCCATTTAAAGTCTACTGTTTCTTCTATAATGAGGTCAGGGAAAGTGTGCCAGGAGGTAACTCTAACGATACTTGATTGAAGGGTGTTCCTAAATTTTCTTCTACCCATTGTCATCAGAATAATTCTGAAAGGAATTATGTAAATGGATCACTGCTCACAGCTTTATTTTTCCTCCTTCTGATTTTTGGGAAGCCCTAAGGTATTGAAAATATTACCTATCAGAAAGTACAGTCTAGAAATGTAGTCAAGAAGAAACAAGGTTATGAAATTGACCATCTTGGACTATAACATTTCTCCTATGTCTCTAGGAAAATGTATGGTTCGCCTTATTTGTATTACTAAGAGGGCTACTACATTAATGGAGACTATATAGATTTTAGAAAGATTTAAATTTAAGCTTCTTTAAATAAATATTTACATATTGTATTATATATTTATCATTATATATTATTAAATATGTATAATTTAAAACAGTACCCCTCATACTGAATAAAAATTAGCTTAATAAAAATGAGCATTTTTATTAATATTGCTCTTACTATTGGTGGCAGTGGTGGTGATAGTAAGATTGCTACTGTTAAATACAAATAAATATTACTATTTTATTTAAATTTTCAGAAAAGCTTTTAAAATATGCTAATAACCTTCATTCTAGTAATTCACATATTTAAAAATATTCCTGGAATTTAATCTTAGTAGAATTTAATAATTATGAAGATATACAATGGTGGTTTTCAGAAAATGAGATCTTGCCTTTTGAACAAATAGTTTTGATTTGGAGATAGGATTTACCAGGCTTCAGAGAAATGTGAGATTTTAGGATAAACAGTGAGCTTTCATACCCCTGGGTGCTTTCAAAATTTGGTCAAAGCTGCGGTGCTCTAATTCTTTTAGTGCTTATTTGGGTCAGTAGATGTTACCAAATGTCCACAAAGCTCTTTGTTGAGCAAATTCTCTCCTTTTCAGCCTGATTTTAAATAACAAAAATAAACATTAAAAATGAGGTAGGAAAATGTAATCATAAATACTAATAGACACAAAGTGTTTGTCTATGTGTATATATGAGCTAATAAGAGAGAATTGTATTTAGAAGGTGATTTTGCTGAAGTCAAATTTTGACTTTTCCATGAATCAATTAATTTTCATCAAAGAAACAAGCTTAGGTCATACCTTTTATCTTAATGGTTCTCAGGTTCATTAGTAATAAAAAAAATTAAACTGTTTTCTCAGGAAATGTAAAAGTTTTTAAGACACAGAATTTTTAAAAGAATAAGAAACTAGGCAAAATAGGGTTAACTTTTCCTTTAAGAAATGGTTAGTTGCTAGGAGACCACAAATAGATGTTAATGATTTCAAAGCTCTCAAGTAGATTTGTATCTTTTTAGAAAAGCTGTTTAATTCCTGCTCACACTATACTATGCCATTAATAATTAAAGGCCTAATGATTCTATTTTCACAAATTTCAAATTTTGTTGGGAATAATAGAAATAATTGGAGGGTGGAAGAAAATCGTGTGTTAGAAAGCATCAAATTAATTTATTTACTCTAACATTGTTAAGTGTCTACTCTCTGGTTCCAGGGATCACATGTTAAATGCCTCTTTCTTTTAGGAGTTCAGCCTGTATGTATTTGAGGTAAGAAATATCTAAACATTTACTTACAGTGCAAAGTAGCAAGTGTACAAAATAGAAGTTACTCAATATATTTTCAGTGAATGAATGTTTAATGAATGAATATTTAAAATGCTATGTAGAAAGTGCTGTGAAGGTAAAGAATGAAGGAATGACTGGCTCCATCTGCGGTTTATAGAGTTGTTGATGTTTGAACTGTATTTAAGGGTAAGTAGGAAAGCTAAAAGGTGAGCAGTTTGAGCAGGTAGCACAGCACATTCCAGGTAGAGAGAATGTGTGCAAAGCCATGAAGGTTTTTTTAAGAAAGAATAAAAGAATAGGGCATATTTAAGGAAGGGAGGCAGGTTGTATGTGACTGGCTCCGTGTATGTGTGGCAGAATGGTGAGAAATGAGCTGGATAGAGAGAATTACAATTAGACTAACCTTTTAGAAAGATAGCTGTGATTAGAGTGTGGAGGATGGACCAGAAAGAGGAACCCAGAAGGCAGAAATGATTAAAAGATTTAAGCTGAGTTAAAACAAGAGAAAATAGTATTCTCTGACATAGGGGAGAGGCTGAGTGCTATCTAAAGATAGAGTTAACAGAACTTGATGATTTCTTCCACATGAATGGGGGCATTCTGACTTTTAGGTTTCTATCTTAAACTAGTAGGTAGATGGGGAGACTAAGAATCAAACTTATGATTTAAAAATTTACACATATTGAATTTGTACTTTGGGGACCTAAGATTTAAGAGTCTGGATAGCTGGAACTCTATGCAGAGCTAAGACGGCACACTAGGGGAGAGTCTGCCATCGCAGTTACAGCCACATAAGTGGGCAAGATCACCAAGGGGAGCCCTAAGGGCACTGTCAGGGAGAGCAAAGATTATTTTTGAGGGGTTTCTGAGGTAACTCAAAGTAAGTAAAACAGGTGTGTGAAAAGCAGTATTTATATTTAATTGCTATCTAGTGACTGTCCCACAGGACTTTGAAAGAGTGTTTTACTCACTGTGTTAAAAATTCAGCAATGCAAAGTAAACTAAGAATATAAAAATTTGAGTTGTTCAGTTTTAAAGTCAATGTATTTGTTAAACAATTGCACTCATATTACTTATGTTCAAGACCAAGAAGCACAACATAATTTTACATGAATATGTTTTTTTGATTTCTGTTTTTGTTTTTTGGTAATGCATATAAGGTACCAGGTAAATTAATTCTAATACCTGGTTACCATCCACTTGGTTTATTTTATAACTCAGCAATGGGTCATGACCTGCAGGTTGAAAAACTGCCCAGACATCATTTGATACCCTTAATCTGCTTCAGTGTTTTGCTTCATTGATGCTTGTTCTCTCACCTTCACTAAACCTCTTCTCTGAGATTGTAAACATGTTCAATTCTTATTTATATTCAACAAATAAAAAACCCTCTCCTGCTCTACTTACTTTGATATATTTTATTAATTTTTTTCTTTTTTAAACCTTTATTGTATTTTAGTCCCCTTACACCCTGTGTCCCCAGCAATGACCACACTGTTGTCCATGCTCTGCTTACTTTTAAAATTATTATTAAATCTAACTTTAATTTACCTCCAAATTTCTAACATGTATGTAGTCAACACTTGCTACTTCAACCTTCCCATCACAGTGGCCCTTTTCCCTATATTTAAACTCCCTTATCAACCCTGTGCAAAATCAGTTTTCTTGATAACAGCAAGCACTTATGCAACCGTTAATGTGCCAGGCTAAGTGCTTTATACGTACTAACATTTAACTTATGACAAAATAGGCACTGTTATTATCCACAGTGAGATATATAGCTTGCCCAAGATTACACAGATAGTAAGCAGGGAAACTGGTATTCAAATCTAGGTATTATATATAGCTCACTCTTAAACTAATTGCTGTAACACCACGTTGCTATTTGTATTTTTAACTAAGATACACACCTCTCTCTCTCTCTCTCTCTCTCCCCCCCCCCGCCTCTCTCTCTCTCTCTCTCTCCCGATACGTTGTTTCCATTCAAAATCAGACATCATTTTTAAAGACTGAGATATAATCATGGAATAATAGTCTTAAGAGTAGCAGTTGTTGGTAAGTGTCCTGACTATATTCTTGTCTTACTTCAAGGGGTGAGAATAATGTTTTAATGAACATAGTGTCATTAAGTTAGTTTTACAAAGGTAATGAGATTGAGTGAGTTCTCAAGATAAAATGAAAATATACTTAAGAATAATGGTTTCCTAAGGCCACCATAGCAAAATACTACAGCCTGGGTGACTTAACAGAAATTAATTTTCTCACATTTCTGGAGGCTGGAATTCCAAAATCAAGGTGCTGGCAGGTTTAGTTTTCCTGAGGCCTTTCTTTTGTCTTGCTGTTGTCTGCCCTCTTGCTGTGTCCTCACATGGCCTTTTCTGTGTGTGCTCATCCCTGGTGTCTCTTTTTGTAAGGACTCCAGTCATATTGGATTAGAGCTCACTCATATAACCTTATTTAACCTTAATTCCCTCTTTATAGACCCCATCTCTAATCATAGTCACATTCTGAAGTGTACTGGGTGTTAGGATTTTAACATATGAATTTAAGAGGAACACAGTGCAATCCATAACACGGAGTCTCTTACAAAGGAAAAAGGAAACTTATTGAACAGAGATACCTTGGAAAGGATTGCAAATTAATTTAATGAAAATGAGAACTAGCAAAGAGATAATCAACAGGTAGAGTATTGATCTGGAATACTGTCATGAGCAGGATAAAGGAGGCAATATATTAAGAAATTGGAAGCACATTTTAATGATATAGAGAAAGGAAGATAAGACAGGAAGATGTACTAGATTTGTTGACCTAACCAGCTGTCCTACATGTAAGCAGGAAACTGATGTTCAGGGCTTTACAAAGCTTACATCCTTTCTATGTGCCTATCACAAACTCTAAATTAATCAAGATTGGAATAAGCAATACTGGGATGTGGCAGATGAAGGCAAACTCTTAGAGTGTATCTTTTTGTGATAATATGTAAAGTGAAAATGTTTTTGGAATTGAGGGGATGTAACTAATCTAAAGATACTACATTTCTATAATTCCAAGGATTGTACTATTTTACAATGGTGAATGCAGTAGAGAAATGAATATAACTCTTCTCATCATATACTTGAAGTATTAGTGATTTCTTCATTATCATAGATCAGAGTTTCCTATTTTATGTGTTTAGTAATTTTTGGTTATACTGTACACTGGGCATTAGGAGTTTAATGTTTTTGAGAGTCTGTTGTTTTCCCTTGAAGAGTATTGAGTTTAACAGTAAAACAGTTAATTTACAGGCAAATAACCTTGGTCCTTTTTCTTGTTTTTCAAGCTTAATTAGGGTGGATCTAGACCTTTTAGGGTGTCACTAAATACTCATCGTTTTCAGTGTGGCATTTTACTCCACCAGTCAGAAGTTCTACATCTCCACATGCATGTAATGTCAGGAATTCCTGTTCAGCTCATCAGCAGCCATTTTCTGCTGGTCCTTACAGTACTGCTCTGTGCTCATATAGCTTATTATTCATCTAATAACTTGGTAACTCGTAGGGGGGCTCAATTTTTTTGTACTGATCTGTTTTGTAGTACTTTGCCCTGTAGATTCCAACTACTTCATAGCACCAAACTTTTAATTTCTGCCCCTTCAGTTGAGTGCAGTCATTGTGCTCTGCTTGGGCTCCATCCTACCTCCTTCTGCTGAGGTCCAGAAAGTGCCACCAGTCAGAAAGACAGAGTGATCCTGGGCTCACTTCTTGTATTTTGCTTATTTCAGGAAGCATAGTCCTGCATCAACTGTTGTTCAGTGTTGAAAACCAATCATTTCTTCTTGAGAAATTGAAAACATGTTGAACATTGTTTTGATAAAATTACATTCCACTATAGAGAGGTTGTTTTTTGCTGAGGCCAGTTTTATATATCCACACTTCTATTACCACTGTTTTGAAGAAATTAAACATGGCTAACTATATATTAACAACATAGCAAAGATTCATTACACAAGCTTGAAACATTAATGTAAGCCATTTTAGGAAAAACCTATCCTGAGAAGGAACAGCATGTTAAAATCACTTGAGTGGAGAAAAGTGTTCTGAAAATGGTTCTGTTAACAAAAGTTTGTTTTCTTAGCTTTTGATGTCCTTGGGTAACAAAGTCAACATTCTTCTGTATTTAATGAAAATAGGTTTGGAAATCGCAACAGGTGTTTTGGTAATAAAAATTATTCATGGCTTAAATCATTAGAGTGCTTTGTTTTGTTCATTATAATTACTGAAACAAGAGATTTTGAAATTAATCTGTTGCTCTATAGACTTGAAGAAGGGAGTCTAGGAAGTAACCTTGTTGACCTTTGGACTTATCAGGTTTAGTGTAACAACCTAGAGTTAGCAGATTTTAAAGTAATTTATTGTTCAAAAACAAAAAACAGAAATGTTTAGCTACTAGAAACCTAGGGATATAATTTTTATTGTCATAGAAATAACATGTTAATAAATATAAAATAAATGAGATGTTAGACAAACTACTTTTTGAATAATTTTGTAAGATCTTTTTATGAATGTTAAAATGTGCCAATTTATTTAAATTTCCAATCTTAATGTTTATTTGATATCTGTACTTAAAAGGAATAATTGGTTACCTAAATAACAAATACAGAGTAAATAATTGTTTGAAAGATATTTTAAAATAATTTATTTAATCAAAAGAAGAAAATACAACTTAATTTTAGATAACAATTCAGTATAGACTTCCTTCTTGATCTATGTTTTCTTCTCTCCCCTCCCTTTCCCCATCTGCCTTCTTCATACTTTCTCTTTATCTTTCCCTTTCTGCTTTTTTTCCTTGGCTTAAAAATATTAATTTGGATCAAAAATTATTTTGTGTTGTGATCTTAATGAAAAAAAATCAGGACCAGGTGTCCCAGAGTGGTGAAAGAGTATCTGCGTAGCTCAGGCAGAGAAGTCCCGGCTACTTCTCTGAGAGAGAATATTTGTATTTTGCCAATTTATCTGGATAATTGCCTATAAATCCGGATTTTCTATAGCTTTAGAAACATGGCTTCAGTGTGTATTTATAGCATCCTCTTGCCCAACCTTGATCTTTTATGACTGAATTGCTTGGTATTCGTTATTTGTGCTCTTTATAGTTCCCTCAATTCTGTATTTAAGGCAGTTCTTTGATTGTCAAGATGGGCTTGATATCTATCTTGTTACCAGGTAGTGAAGGTTTAGCTCTTGCCAAAGTCTTAAATCTTTCAGGATTATATTTTATGATACTATTAGAAAAGTTTACAACTTACAATATAAAACCACTTTAAATAAGACAGAAATATTTAAACTCTACAAAATTTTTAATTACCACCTAAACTTTTTAAAAATTTACTAAGTGTTAAGAAAGGGAAGTTACTTATGTTAGTATATATTTTCTATCCCATTGTTGTTCTTGGATTATTTTCCCATTATAGGTAGAGATTGTGCCTATTAATTTTTTAAAGGGATATTTTATAAAATTTCATAAAGGAAAAGTATCTAATGCATGGTTTTCATGACACTAATATTTAAGCTAATCATCTGTGTTGGTTTACTTATAAAGTTGCATGGGTCTGTATTCTGGCTCTGGCACTTACTAGCTTTGTGATCTTGGGTACTTCTCTTAATGTTTCTTGAGTGACAGTTTCCTCATATGGAATAGGAAGATAACAGTACCTACCCCATAGAGTCATTATGATCGATGAATTAACTTAAATGAAACACTTAGAATAGTAGTAGCTAGCTAGGTATTTGCTGCCATCATTTAGAATAACGGTTTTTATCCTTATGCTAATGTGTCTTGAAAATCTTGCTGTTAGCCCTGGCTGGCATGGCTCAGTGGACTGAGTGCCAGCCTGCAAACCAAAGAGTAGCCAATTCAGTTCCCAGTCAGGGCATATGCCTGGGTTGTGGGCCAGGTCCCCAGTAGTGGGTGCATAGGAGTCAACCACACATTGATGTTTCTCTCTCCCTCCCTTCCCCTTTCTCTGAAAATAAATAAAATCTCTTAAAAAACAGAAAATCTTGCTGTTGAAATCCTGATGCCCAGTGTGATGATATTTAGAAGTGGGATCTTTGGGAATTGATTAAGCCAGGAGGGTGGAGCCTTCATGTGTGGGATTGGTGCCCTTGTGGAAAAAGTCCAAGAAAGTTCCCTTGCCCCTTTCACCATGTGAAGACAGAGCAAGACATCAGCAATCAGCAACCCAGAAGAGGGCCTTCATCAGAACCTGAACATGCTGGCAACATCCAGAAATGTGGAAAATAAATTTCTACCCAGTTTGGCTATTTTGTTATAGCAACCATAATGAACTAACATAAATTCCTATTTTCTTAAATAAAATTATTTTAAGTTGCTGGTTAATAAAATAACAGTAAGGCATTTTCATTGAATAGTCTTATTAGAATTTAGAAATGTGACCTTTCAAAGCTGATTTTCTCATTTTGAAGATATTTATTTCAATATGCTTAAGTGTTAGAATACAGAGTGGGCCTTACATAGATTTCTAGTCTGACCCAATAATTCCTGAGCTTAGGAAATTTAGGGCGAGTGGAGTTGTTATTTTTGACTTGGCTGAGGATCAAGCTTTGTCACCTAACTCATATCTAGTGTACTTTTAACTACTCTGTGCTGATACTTTAGGGCTCTAAAGAAGGGGGAAGATCTGTGCTGTCTAAATAATTGAGCAAAATATATGTCAAGTTCTCTAAGAGAAATTATTTGGATTATAAAGTTTGTGGTTATGTATCTTTCTACTGCCTGGTAGCTACTCTCTGTGTTACTGGCCTTCTAATGGCTCCCAGACTAATGCACATTATCTAGGAGAGAATCATAGGAGCAAAGAAACAATTGCTTCTGTTTTGTGAAAGTGGACTCTTTTGGGATATAGAATATTTATGAATTGACAATACAAACCTGCTAGAAGACTTAAAGTGCTCATTACAGAATTTTGGTGTTTTGATTCTATTCTGAAGTTACCATTGGTAATTTGCATTTGAATACTTATAATTAACAGTTGTGTATGAGATAGATTATCACTTGTTGAAGCTTTTAGAAACATAGAAGACAACCCATGAACTACTGAGTCAGAATTTTTAACGAGTTAGGGCTGGGGTTCTACCTTTTATAAAATGCACCTCCTATTGCAATCTACTGCTTTAAGGATAGTTTTGGTGGTTAGGGGAAGTGTGGAAAAAAAAAAGATCCACCAGCTAAAGAAAGTATGGTTCATAGGTAATTTTTTATATTGATGCTACACCTGTATAGGAATTTCTCCGATCAATGTCATTTTCAAAATATGCTGTAAAGAACACCAATTCCTCAATATTTTAATAGGCTTTAATAGGGAAGTTGAAGAAGTATTCTTTAAATAAGTTTAGACAACATAGCTTCATGTGTTTGGACCTTCAAAATGTTAAAATAGAGTTGTGTCCCAATTCATTTATGGATTTTTTTTAATAAGATTTTTTGTATTTATTTATTTTCAGAGGAGAAGGAAAGGTGAAAGAGAGGGAGAGAAACATCAGTTGGTTGCCTCTTGTTTGCCCCCAAGTGGGGATGCGGCCTGCAACCCAGGCATGTACCCTGACAGGGACTCAAACCTGTGACCTTTTGGTTCACAGGCCATCACTCAATCCATAGAGACACACCAGCCAGGGCATTTATGGATCCTTTTATGCTGGGCTCTTTTGTATGTTCTACACACATACACAAAAAGAACTAAAGAAAAATAAAAAGAAATAAACATAAAACAAAAGTCTTGGTAATTTGCAGACTTAAGACTATGTTGGTTCTAAGAAAGCTTCCCAGGGCAGGAATGATGGCAGGGGCTGGCAGGGAGGTGTGGGTGGAGTTTGGAAGGAAAATACATTAAGGTTATTGAATAAAAACCGTTGCCATTTTCTCTCTATTAAGGACAACCTAATTTGCCTACTTTAAGTAATTAATTATTTGACTTTTATCAGTCATAAGAAATCAGGATAGAACTCTGAACATTTCCCTTTCCATTCCATGCCTAATTCTGCTGAATCTGTGCTTATCCTCAAAATCATTCTTACACAATATTCTAAAATATTTTTACCAAATTATTAGAGTTAGCATCAAAGACGATATCCAAAAGAATGTAGGTATTCTTTTTAGGTTTCTATTGAATCAGTACCTGAAAAGAAGGTTAAGCAAAAATTTTGTGCTGATCCCACTCTAAGAAAATAACATTAGCTTTTACGCAAATGATTTATGAACTCATGAATTTACCTCTTTTCCCTCTGCAATTCATATTGGTAAAATAAATCCAGTGACAATTATTTAGACACTGAATTTAAACTACTTTGCATAGTCATTCACAACAATCAGGTGACCTGCAAAAAACTTGTTATTTGTTGAATTCTTGAAGGTTCCTATTTTTTTTCCACCTTTGTGTTTCTATATTTTCTCTATCAAGTTATTTGTCAAAGTTTCTTCCCAGGTTTTTTTTGGGGGGGGGGTGTTTTTTTGGTTTTTGGTTTTCGTGGGGTTTTTTTGCATTTCTGGCCTTAGGCATAATACTTCTCATATTTATTTAGAATATTTATGATTTTTTATTTTCCAATTTATATATAATATATGAGGTCAGTCCAGAAGGTATCCATCCATGTAATATGAAAAATAGAGACATTTATTGAAGAAGAAACAAGACACAAGAAACATTATACATAGGAAAATGACTCCTCAGTTCCCTTCAAAGTGGGCACCTTGGCGCCTCATACAGCTCTCCCAATTGCTATCAGCTGCCCCATCATATTTTCCTGAATCTCTCAATGGTCTGAAATCTCTTCCCTTTCAAAGGTGATTTTAGTTCTGGGAAAGTTAGAAGTCTCAGGATTCCTAATCTGGGTTGTAGGGAGGCTGAGTCACTTGGGTGATTTAACATTCTGCCAAAACACCCTGCACAAGAGGTGATGTTGTATGAGTGGGTGTGTTGTCATGATGAAGCTACCAGTCACCAGTTGCCCATAGCTGTGGCTGTTTTCGTCATATTATATTTCTCAACCAATGAAGAACACTGAGGTAGCACTTCTTGCTAATTGTTTGGCCTGGAGGGAAGTACTCGTGATGGACAACACCTTCCCAATGAAAAAAACCCAGTTAACATGGTCTCGATCTTGCTGCGACTTTGCTGCACTTTCTTTGGACGTGAAGAACCAGGCTACTTCCATTGGGACAACTGGGCCTTTGTTTCTGGATCATACTCATAGCCATATACCCATACATCTCCAGTTATGATGTTCTTGAGGGAATCTGTTTTGTTGGTAATTGTTCGAATCAAGTCATTAGCCCCAGTAGCACGAAGTTCCTTCTGCTCTGGTAGGGAAAGCCACAAAACAGATTTTTGCCATGACACATTTCATGCCAAGATCCTGTGTCAAAACCTCAGACACAGTAATTTTTGGAAACCCCACATCACCTTCTAGTTCTTGCACTATCAGTCGCTAATGTTTGTTGATTGCAGCTCATACATGTTCAACATGCTCACGTGTTCTGCTTTTTACAGGACTTCCACTATGCAGATCACTTTCAACAGATTCTCAACCACCTTTGAAGCATATGTGCCACACTTTTACTTGGGCTGTACTCATTGCTTCATCCCCAGAAGCCTTCTGAATCATCCGAATAGTGTCCGTGGAGGAATGTTCAAGCTTAACAGAAAATTTGTTGCAGATTCATTGCTCTACACAGTCTGTTATTTTTGAATGTGAAAGCAACACAGTACACATGCTCATCCAACAGCTCCTACTGCTCCTACTGACTAGCACAGTGAAGTCCTTATTGTTCATGTATGCACATGACAGTCCACTCTCCTTGGCTGCCAAGTTACATCTAAATCATGCAAACCACTCTAGTTATATTAATAATGGCTGGATTTTTTCTGGACAGATCTCCTGTATATATGTATGTAGATATAGCTCTATCTACACAAGCAGTATCACAAATATAGACTTTTTTTTTTCCTTTTGTACTTTCCCATCTGTGTTATGATAACTTCCCTTTTATAATTGTGTTTCTTCACTAAGCTATCTGGTAATCATTATTTATAAATAATACATTTCTTTGTACAAGGTTAGAATATTCTCCACACAGGCATTTTAAATGTCAACTTTAGTTTACTGTATCAGGCCTTGAATTTGGTGTTAGCTTTATAATGAATATTATAGGCTCTTTTTGTTAAAGTCATGTTTATAGATGGACAAATCAGTCAGATTTTTTTATTTTACTTACATTTATATTTAACTACAAAAGTTTTGCTGTATTTTAGATTCTATTTTATTTATAAAAATCTCCAGTATTTTTTTGTTTTGGTGCTGTTTTTATTCAACAGTGTTTTGAGTACTCACAACATACCGGGCAACATAATGGACCAATTTTCTAAATGTCAGTTTCTTATGGAATAATTATATTTATAAAAAATGTGGGGCTACATACAGTATTTACTTTATTGGGAAGATGTTCATTATACTGGTATTCTTATCTGTTTTTCATTTTGTATAAAATTATAATGCCTAAAAATTACTAGCGCCTCATAGTAACAGCTTGTCCATTTTAATTTATGATTAAACATTATGGTAAATTCATCTGTGCAAAAGATTATTTTATTTCTTTTTCTGGGGGAGTAAGATGTATAACTCTCTGAGGCCTACCGTGCTGTCAGGCCCCCACTTCCCATTTCATGATGAGAATATCTTGAGAACTTGAAATTTGCGCTTCATAGTCATTTATGCAGTTCAAAACTTATTTATCTGTACTTTCTAGGTAAGTATAGATTTTTACAAAGAGAGAAGAAAATTACATTTTTTAAATTGTTTTGCTGATTCCCTGCTCTTCCATTTAACAAGAGTACATCCACAAATTGTTATCAAGCCTGACAAGAGTTAATACCAATGGGAAATACTTATGAACAAATATGAGTAACTTTAAGAATTGGGGCTACTAATAGAGAAATGGTAAGCATTATTTAGCTAACCAAGAAAGCAAGATGAAAGAAAACAATGAAAAATTAATTGGAAACCATAGAGAAATCTGATTCAGGAAGCATCAGAGGAATTGATACCTTTTCCACAGAAGATAAGGATGATTACATTAAACGGGAAGAGCTAGCAAGTTGAATCTGTCTATATTGCCAATGTGTTTAGATAATTGAAAGCCTTGAGTGGTTTTCTTTCTGAATACAATTTCTCTATGGAACTGTAGTTTATGGTACTTATTAAATATTTATGCATAACTATTACCTTACAGAGTTATATATACTATATATTACTGTATTTAAAGAGCAATTTAAAGAATTTCCAAAGATAGTTTTGATTAATTATGATTGTTTGCCATATGCACTGACTTTACAAAAGATTCAACCCCACTGTATCTGGTATTCCCTGAAGGACCCAAAACAGATTTTCGCTACTTCATTTTTCTTAGTCCATGACCATAACCACTTTATATACTGTAATGATAGGGATAGTAAAAGGTGTCAAAGGGGGTACTGAGGAGAGCATCAAAGCAGACTTCTGAGGCTTCCTTATAGGATGAGATCTTTACTGAGTTACCAAGGAGGGTGAAGTTAGCAAAGTTGAGTGCTAAGTGGTAGAACACTATTTGTGGAAAAAGATCCCATGTGCAAAATCCAAGGGCGGGGGAGATGGTGGGAGGAAAGGGTGGTACATCAGACAAAATTCAGTAAGGCTGTAAAAGTGAATTGAATCAGGAAAAGAGAGAGATATTAAAATGCATTAGGGAATTTTTATCTTTGCCTTTAAGGCAGTGAAAAAGGACATGACTTCATCAGATTTGCAATTTAAAAAAAACCCTTAGGCATTTTGTAGGGAATCAATGAATTGTAACTGCTTTGGCCATTTTTAAGCTATAACAGTTATCTAGGCAAGAGTTTATGAAAGTTCTGAGTGCAGAGAGTTATCAGACAGATTTAAGAACTTTTTTGGAGGTGCTGATTGGATGTGAGCAGTGGAGTTTTGGAATGTATCAGAAATGATTTCCATTGAACTCTTGGCAAGTTGTGGGGTTAGTGACCTTATGAAGGATTTGTACTGAGACTGCACATTACTAAGATAGCATGCTGAAAATGGAAAGTTAACACATTGCTAACAGTGAATATAGTGCATGAGAAGCAACTTCATACATGTAAGATCTAATGTAAAGAGTATACATTGATAATAAACTGTAATTAATTTCCCAAATGTTAGTCTCTTTGTCAAATCAATGCTTAAAATAATTTTGCTCTTTGTCTAATTTTGAGTATCATGACAAAAGAATACACAAAATATTAGTTTTAAAAATAAAAACTTCAAAGGTTTTTATTGAAAATAAAAAAATTAATAAGCAGTATGAAACAATGTAATATAAAGAAAAGCTGTGGATTTTTGGAAATGAAATTTCTGAAGAAAAACTTTCTCATTTGGGCAAGACATGACTCAATAGTAATTTAAAAGTGCTTCACAATGGTCTGAGTGTGCATTTAGTTTTTCTTAGCAAATTCAGATAATATAATCATTTTTGCAAAGCATAATAAATTATAGAAATAGACATTCCTTATACTAGGAGTAACTATTTGGTTCGACTTCTCTATACCTAATTTTATAGACTAAAAGAAAAACCTCACAGAAGTGTCATGTGATTTGCATCAGACAGTGACTAACAGAGTCAGGTGTAGGATACTTCTGTAGTATTAAATCAGTATAAACATTATTTTAGTTTTTTGACTATTTGGCAGAGAATTTGTTTTAATCCTTCTTAGTAAAATTATTGCCTTCATGGCATTTGGTTTGAGAGCTAGTCAAGACAACGTGTCTAGCCCCACAGACAAGGAAATCTCCTTTTTGAAAAGTGTTTTGCAGTTTTCAAGTAAAGCCTCTGAAATTCAGCCTCATATAAGCCTCTTCCTAGAACCACTACAAACTGGCTAAATTACATCAGAAAGGCATTGAACTCATTGTAAAGGAGTATAAAGAAGTCGAAGAGACAGCTTTTTCTTAATGTATCAAAATTATTCCGAAGTTTTCTAAGATTAAGCAAATGCTGCAAAAATGAAGTTGGGAGTCTATCATAGCAAATAAACTCAGTAAAGTCCTTCTTTCTATCCCTATTATTTTTCAAAGAGATGATTTGTGACCAAGATTAATGATTCTTATCTATCCAGTTTACCATATAATGATGCTGCACTTCACTTTTGCCATTTTTGTTCTATTCTGATTTTGATTTGCTAGTTAACTAGTGATCTTGTCTGAACCAGTTAACTTAGAGTCACTGCAGATAACATGCTGGTAGTACATTATTAAAAAAATAAATAAACTGAAAGATTCCCCGTATCATTTCTTTAAAAGAGGTTTTATATTTTATTTATTTGTGTTCAGTTTTTATATTTATACTAGTTCAGTGAAATTCTAAGCTCTGTAAAAGGCTTAGGTTTTATTACAAGTTGAGCAAAATAAAAAGAATGAAAATTTCAAAAACCTTTAAATCTTTATGAAAAAACACTAAAAAAGCCTTAAGCTAAGAGAAGACCATACCTGTGACTCATGTACAACAATAAAAGTTTTATGTTGGCTCCAAACATTTTATGACATAGGTCACAGGCACAGGCCCTTTTATAAAGCTGGTGAAAGCTGAAAAATTGTAGTTTTGTTTTCTGAAAACATATTAACCATTAAAACGTCTTTCCAAAGTTTGTTATTTTTAACTACAAAAATGATATAAGTTGGAGGTTAACTTTTCTCTGTCATAAACTGCTTTTCCCTGCCAATATTTTTCTTTTAATATTAATTGGACTGGCAGCAGCAGGCATAGCTAACCAATAGTGCCATATTTTACAAAGATTCAAAATAATTTCTAAGGAGTTATTTATTATCAACTCTATTAGTATTTAAAAATTTATATCAGTCCTTCAACTAACACTTGCTGAGAAAATACTGTGTGCCAGAGATTATGCCAGTCGGTCTTATGCTAACAGTGTGTAGAACAAAGTCAGCCCCTGCCTTCATGGAGTTTATAAATATTACATAAATTATTACAAGTGTGGGGAAATCGGCTAAGGATTTTGTGGGGCCATATAAAGGACTATGCAAAAAGGTGATTGTATAATTTCAACTTAGGGCTGCATATATTTTTTCAAATTAATGTTTTGAGAAACCTAGTTTTTTCTTGTCAGTTTGCTCAGGGTGAGCTAACCTTTTGATTTTCTCTTTTGGAAAGTCTACTTCAGAGCCATTTGATACCGATGATTATATTTTCAAAAGAAATATCCACACAAGGGGAAAAACAATGTAAGAAATCAAGCTACAGTGTTTGATAATAGAAAAAGAAAAACTGACGCTTCACAGATTAATTTGAAAAAATAGTAAGGGATTAGAAAGCTTCATGTACCTTAGAACTTCCAAACTGGTTCTTTTCTAATTGCTTGTGTGACTTATGTCTTTCTTGTAAATAGTGTGTACTTCTGCCCTACTGAGTTATAAGCTTTTTGAAGGCATGTTTTTGGTGTGTTAGTGCCTCAATAAATATTTGTTGAACAAGTGAAGGAATGATAAAATCCTTAAGTTAATGGAGTTCATTTGGTATTAAATTTTTTAATTAAAAAAATCAGATTGTTTTGTAGGTATAGAACAATACTTAATATAATCAACTTACTTTTTTTTTTTTTTTTTAATGCTGTGCCTCTGGAATCTGTACTTTATCTTTAGTGGCCCACCCTGCCTCTGACATTGAGAGTATTGGATTTCCAAAGATGACCTCTTAGGTTACCCTGTTGTCAGTAGGTATTTGTCATTAAGTCTGACTTCCAGCTGTGCTGGCTAAAAGAGGAGCCTGACTTTGGAAAAGTGTATGTACATGGACACACACACACACACACACACACACACACACACACACCCTTTCAATTGTTTAGTACAATGTTAATTATTGGTTTATTTGGTGATTGCTGATTAGTAGGTTGGACTGTTGACCTTTTGTGTAAGATGGTCATCAGTTACTCAGATTAGATTGTGAAAGCTGGGTAGCAACTGATTATAGGTTTGAAAAAGCGCTATTTGATGAATGGTGAGGGAAAATAATGTTTGCTTGTTTGGTCAGATTAGAAATTTACTATCCTAAGATAGGTCACTTTAAGATCCTGCTATTGAAGTATGGTGTTACCAACCTTATCTCAGCTTCTTTTTTGGCTTATCTTTATACTTGTCAGTGAGAAAAACTGCAGAGACCCAGGATAACCCAAGTCATTGGTTGGTTGTTTTCTCTGGTAAAAGAGTATACTGTATGAAGTTTCAGATTTACTTAGAGTAGTATTTTAAAGTTTGGATTTTTGTTTTTCACCTCAATATTTTATATATTTTGAAATAAAAAAATATCACTTATTGATTTAAACACCTAATAAATACTTGTGAAGCGCATAAATGAATAAAATAGTAAAAAATAGTCATGTAGGTTGACTACTTCATATTCATAACATTTGATAGTTCTGGGAGAGTTGGTTTATTTTGAATTGGAAAACCATGAATTCATCTTAATTTTTATAATTATTTTATTTTTATATCTCTAAGAAGCTATAGAAGATAGCCTAAAAGATCTTCAAATTCATCTAAATGAACCTCAATTTAATTTTTGTAAGGACACACACATACTGTTAATAATGCTTTAATGCTTATATCAAATATTTCTGATATTAAGATTTATATAATTTAATTATGTCAGAAATCTTGGTTAACATACACTTCTCAGCTGAGGAACTTAAAGAAATTCTGTAATCTGTCCAAGGTAAATGGCAGAATTAGAGACCCAGATGCAGTTCTTCTGGTCTGATATTTTCATACACCTCATCTGGAGGTCCATAGGTAATTAAGTTTTGATTTGAAAATAAGATACACTTTTGAAAATAAGAGTTCAAGCCTTTATATTTCTCATGTGTAACACTATTGGGAGATAGCAAAGTAAAAGAATGGCCTCTAGCTGTAGGGTGTTGATAATCTCAGAAACAGAAGCTATACATAAAAAGAATAACAATCCAAGATAGTATGTGTAAAATGAGTGGTTCAAACGGTAAGCCCCATAAAGAAAGGAGAGATTGGCTGCGACTGGAACTACTCGAGATGACTGAGATGATCGAAACAGGCTGTGCTGGAAGGGAGCGCACATTTGAGCCAACAGAGGGTAGAAGACATTCAAGACAGAGAATGTAAGGAACAGAAAGGAACAGTAAGGAAGAAAGGAAGATTCCATAGGGCCCTGGAGTCCTTGGAATAATTTACACGCTATGGTAGAAGATTTGTAGGAAGTATGGTCCGAAGGCAAGTGAGTGTCACATTGTAGAGGGATTTAAAAACAGAACTAGGATTTTAGGGCTTTATTTTAAAGGTCATGGACCTTTAACCACTGAAGGTTTTTTGTTTGGATATGGCCTATTGTAAACAGCACCCATTTATTTCTTCATGGCCAAGGGACCTAAGATCAGAGACTGTTTTATTGAATAACCTAAGAGCTAAGTAGCCGTTGCCATGGATAACATGCCTCAGGACATTAATTTTTTTTTTTGTTTTGTGCAGGAGCTGGAGATAGACATGTGTGTTTAGGGTGAGGGAGGTGGAATGAAGTGTGGCAATCTCAGAGTTTTATAGAATCTCTATTCGAAGCTATATCTCATATGAAGAAGGAAAATATCTATAGACAGAATATAATAATGAGGCCCTGATGAAAACACCTTATAAACCTGAAAAATGGTTTTAAAAATAGTGAGTTTTAAGGATTTAATGATCAGGCACTGAAGTTTATCAGTAGATCAACTCATGGGATGTATGCAGATTGCTGGCAGTTTAGTTGACAGTGTCATTTCTTTTGCACACTGAGAGTACCCAGGAAGCCAACCCTCTGCCCAGCGTGACTGAACCACTGCCAGGCTCCTGCAGATCTGTCACATGGGAAGAACTGTGACTCTCTTTGGAGCCACCTTTCACAATAACAAGGCTTTTGTAAAGATTCTCCATTCTCTAGATTCAGTGAACCTAATGAGAACTTGAAAATCATCCCACGGCTCTGCCAATAAGTATTTCAGCTGTAGTAAAGTAAGTTAATTGACAATCATTTTTTTCCTTTTCTTTTTTTCAAAAGTTCCTGGGAATCATGCAAGACACACTGTCATGATAGAGACTGATGAATATTAAAAACAGAATTCTGGAGGTGGAAGCTCAGGAAAAAAATTCCCCAGTCAATATCAAATCTATACACTTCTGCCTGGAGAGGAAAACTTCCAATTTATGTGGAATATCTCTCTGTTGCCTTTTTCCTTTCCTTCCTTCCCTGCTGCCCATACTTATGCCCTCATTTCCTGCATGAACACTAGTCTAACCACGCTACACTTCTCATTACCTTTTGAACATTTTTCGTTCTTTTCCAACTCTATTCAAGCTCTTCTTCATATCTCAAATGACTATGTATAATCAGTAAACTTAATATGAATTGTCTTTCTTTAAAAGTGTAATGCAAGACTTGAAAGTGAAAGCTTTAATTCTTGCCCTGAAAAATATGTGGCATTCTGAATAATATAGACATTTTAGAAATCCCATATTGGACTTCCTGTAGATGTAGAACAGATCCCTTCTGTTGTATATAAAACAGCTTTGCTTGTTTGTAGGCTCAGAATCATTGTTGAAGGGATCCAGTGCCAGAATAGACATGAAGTATCAAGCATCTAGACCAAATGAAATGAGAGGATCAAACATTAGAAGAAGTAGAGGATAGAGGTAGGATGACTTCAAATTTGAGGACTGCTTGAAATGAGCAATTTAATACTGAGGTACCAGGTTAGAATAGCACCTCTTTTTCCTGGTTTCGGGCATTGCAGGGGTAAAGAGGAAAGGATAAGATGGAATATTTTTTTCTTTTATTAAAGACTATATAAATATTATGAAAACTTTATTTTAAATGAATGTATAAATTAAGAGAATATGTGTAATAAACTAAAGGGAAAACTGTTTCCCATGGTGCAAAAACCAAAAAAAATATATTCAGTTGCAACAGTAATTAGTTTGTATGCCAGCCCTTTTTCCTCATGACAGTGGGCTGCAAGACTCGAAAGTGAAAACTTTGTCAGGAGAATGGAAAAAAAAAGGGTGCCATGAACTGACCTGGAACACTTGGTTACACACAACTTTTGGTTCTTTGTAGTAAATAATGGTAGAAACCAAAAAATATGAAGTGTGGGGATAATGATAATAAATTATCAGATTGTTTTCCCACATGTACAATTATCAACTAAATGCTTACTAACAGGTAAGCACAAAATCATGAACTTGCCCTAGATGCTTAAAGAGATTCCACTTTTCTGTCTTTTTAAGTGTCACAGTCACTTCCCCATATAAATTGTTTACTTTGGGCACATATAATGGTTCCTGAGGCAGGAATGATGGTTCTTCTTGGCATCAGGCAACCACAATTGTTCAGAGTTCACAACAAGACATAGGACCACGTTAAGATTTAGCACAGGGCGTCATATCTAAGAATAAACAGGCCTCAGTGGGTTCCTACAGCCTATTCATAAACTGTTAGAGATGATTTCTAAAATATTTTAACCAATCTGAATATCTAGAATGTCTTTAATTTTATTGATGAGAGCCCATAAGCAATATTCATGATGCTTGTTTTCCTGCTTGTGTTCACCAAGAGATGCACACATTTTTGTCATTTAGTATACTAATTAATAAATGATCAGTTACAGATTGAGATAGATTGCAAAAGTGCCTCCAGTAGCCTCTTTAAGAGTATGGAAATTATTTTTATTAAATAGAATCCCAGCAAACTGCCTCTGATCTGCTTTGTGAGTAGATGCTGGCTATACCTGGGTGATAACCCACCCTGACTGACTACACATTTAAATGTATTGTATTTTAAATTAAATTGTAGAAGTTATAGCAAATAATATAACCACATCACATATAAAACATCCTTTTGGGTGCCAATGTTTAAGCCATTATTTAGTTTTGAAATGAGTGGCAGAAGTTTTTGGTGACTTTGTTTTTCAAAATTTTATTATACATTTTAACTTAAACTTTTAAGTATTCTTCCCTCCTAGATGTCCAACATGTCATTAAATGCAATCTTTCTCCATTTTTCAAGTCTGTCTACAGTGAATGTCCTCTAACTCAGAGAGTTTTGCTAGCTTTATCATAGACAAGCCTGTACTTTGTTGATTTCTTACAAATCCTAGGTGAGAGTAGACTGGGTAAGAAATCAGTAAACCAAAGTTTTCTTCCTTACTCACCTCCTAGCTTAATAAAAATAGGGAAATTATTCAGCTTTTTAATGTGTTCAGAGAAACACCCTTTAAAAAAAATCACCCTTTTCCTAGTACATTTTTAGGGGTCAATAAAAATATGCACAAGAAATATAGTGGAACTTACGTGTCTTAATAACTTAAACAGCTTTGAAAAGGAAAATATGCTTTGAAGGGCATTCAATTAATATTTGATCAAAGACTAACTTACCCAACTAAGGAGAAATATTTATTAATTGCCGTATGATAAAATATAAAGAGCAAAGGCTGTACTATTTATTCAAGTTACTTAACTAACTTGGTTGCCTAACAAGTAAAGGTAGCAATAATAAGTACTCCACAAAGTTAAAGATTAATGACATATATAAAACCCATAGCAAAATGCCCTGCATAAATGTTCTCAAAAATTCTATCTATTATAAAAAAACAAAATCAAAATAAGAATAGTTTCAGGAGAATGATCAACAGTATCCAAGTGATCTCAGGTCATTCAAAGAAGCATGAACTGCAGAGGGAAAACTCAAAATACAGTGTTTCCTTCTAGAATGTAATAAATGTGTGCTTGGAAAACCATTCCTTCTGCAGAACTGTACACTAAAAATAATAGAGCTCATGGAGGAAAAAAGTTAAGATTTGTGCAGACCACACGAACTCCATTCAACTTTAGATCGTTTTTAGTTCTCTTGTTACAATCCTAATAAAAATATTAACTCCATTCATTCTTTAGCAACACTTGCACCCAACATCACACTTCCTCTTAAATAGAGATGGGAGTTAATAAATTCATTTGATTCCAGTAGTTTCATGTAAATTAAATATTTGATTCAAGATACAGGGAGAAACATCTGTACAGCTCGTTTAGCTGTAATTGCAGCTTTAACAGAGAGCTGAACTTTTGAAAAATGTAGTGTAGTGGCTTTACTGGACCAGCACCTATTTGTGCTATAGGAATGGACTTTTACAAGATTTTTAGCCACTCATCTTAATTTTTTTAGGCCTTCATACATTGCCAAGGCTTTCTCTTTAATTGAGAGGAAAGCTTGACCTTGATCACTTTAAACCATTAACATTTTAAGAAAAAAGAATCACATGAGCTAGCAAGACACCCAAAGTCCAAATTATATTAATATTGTTTTTTATTTACTAACAGCAAAAGATATCTTTCCTTTTATATAAATATGTATTATAACAGATCATACTCTTTATTGTGTGAAAGACTTCTAAACTCCCATAATGCTCTCTGTAACTAATTTGTTTATAAGAGAATAAAGGTATATAAATCAAGCATGTTTCTATTGTTGCTTCTATTTCATCTATATCAAACACTTTTAGAGGCAATTTAATGGTTTACTACATTAGAGATATCTGTTAGTATTTTCTTTTTTAAAAAAGTTTTATTTATTGATTTTAAAAAGAAAGAGGAAAGGAGAAAGAGAGAAAAACAGAGATTTGTTGTTCCACTTATTTGTGCATTCATTGGTTGATTCCTGTATGTGCCCAACCACGGATCAAACCTTCAGTTTGGGCTTATCAGGATGACACTCTAACCAATTGAGTTTCCTGGCCAGGGCTTGTTAGTATTTCCTTACATTTTTCCTGTGCTCAGTCTTCACTCTTAGTTGAAAAGTCTGGTAACTACCTCTGGATCACTATGAGGAATTTCCATTTCTGCTAATAATTGTTGTTTAGTATCAATTTGATTTATATTATTCCTGTAACATTGTTTTTTCCATCCAAATGCCTTTTAGAGGTGTCTCTGAGGCACTTCTATGTAGTTCTAGCACCAAGAGATCAAACTGTATGTAAAGCATCTGGGAAGATTGTTGCCCAAGATAGGCAGAGACCATTTTGGTCAAATTATTCCATGTATATAATATACTTTATGTTTTATATTGATATTGAAGTATTACACACTATCTAACTGGCTTACTTCAAAACTGCATGACTTTTTAAAAATTATTTTTACTTTTTTATTCTTGTTGTTTAGTTCCAGTTGTCCCACCTTTTTCCCTGTAGCTTTTCCCTCAACAGTAAGTCCCCACCCCATTGTCCATGCTCATGAGCCCTCTATTCATGCTCCTTGACTGGTCCCTTTCCCTTCCCCTTCCCCTTCTTTCCTCCTTTATTCCAGTTCCCCCCTCCCCTCTGATCGCTGTCAGTTTGTTTTTTATTTCCAAGTCTCTGATTCTGTTTTTCTTACTTGTTTGTTTTGTTGATTAGGCTCCACTTACAGGTGAGATCATATGGTATTTGTCTTTCGCCCCTGGCTTATTTCACTTAGCATAATGCTCTCCAGTTCCATCCATGCTCTCAAGAAGGGTAGGAGTCCCTTCTTTCTTTCTGCTGCGTAGTATTCCATTGTGTAAATGTACCACCATTTTTTGATCCACTCATTTATTGATGAGTTTAGGCTGTTTCCAGCACTAGGCGATTGTAAATAATGCTGCTATGAACATTGGGTTGCATAGGTTGTTTTGAACTGGTATTTCAGGATTCTTAGCTTTGCTGTTTAATTGTGTCAGCAAGTTAATACTTTATTCACAAATTATAATGCATAATTTTGTTGGATCACATTTTTATATCATTTTATTTTAGCTACTTTAAAAAGAGATGATTCCATTATTTCAAGTCCTGATGTCACTGATATTGCACCAAGTAGAAAGAGGAGGCAACGGATGCAAAAAAATCTCGGCACAGAACCTAAACTGGCTTCTCAGGAACATCAGTTTCAAGAAAAAGAAAAGTAAGTCATCTTATTCTTTGCCAAATAGTGAGATTAAATTAAAAATATATAATCTTTAAAATTACATTTATATTTCTGAATTTAAGGCTATTTTTAAAGACCAAAAATTATGATTTTGGAAATTGTATAATGTTTAAATTCACACATTTTCCCTGGTATTCAATTAATTCCTATTAATATTTAAAACAGAAGTGCCAAAAATATAAGAAATTTTTTTCTTGTGCTTTTTATAGAGTAATTAGAAATGACATATAAGATACTAAAAATATTAGAATGCACATTGTGTTCAATAAAGTGTTTCAATCCAATTTACTGCATTAAGGAACCCCATATAACATTCAGGTTAACCACTTGATCTGGTTATGCTTGGAATGTTTTCATGTGAAATGTCTCTTTCTAGTCACCTATTTATTTTCATTTAATTTTAGACTTACATACTTTATTTTTATAGTTCACTCTTTAGTTCTGCTTACCCTCCCTTTGATCTGCATCCCAATTTAGTTGGAATGAATTGAGAAGTTGGGTTAATAAAGGAATATTATCAGCTGAATCAAAACAAATGTGAAAATCATTTGTGTGTTTGGGTATATATTATGTATGTCTAAGAATTTATTTCTTTTTCTTTAAATTCTTCATTAATTTGGCAAATAGTTATTGAACAATAGTCACATGGCAGATGATATTACAGACCAGTGGTTTTCAAAGTGTGGAAAGAGGACCCCTGGGTGTTCCCAAGGCACCTGTGGTGACCCACAAGGTATCTCTTCCTCAGTTCCATACCTCTGTGAGGCCGGATTTTCTTCATTTCACATGTGATTGAATGCAGAAGCTAATGAGAATCCAGTGATTTTTGTTCAAGCCACCCAGCAAATAGATTTGTAAAAATGTAAAACATTGCCCTCACAAGATTTTTTCTACAGGAAATACAGTGATTTTTAAAATAAAAAATACATTTGCGTTATCATATACTGGATTTATTTTCATTTTTAAATGAGTTAATAAAGATTTTTAAATTTTTTCAGTTTTAATTTTGAACATGATGAATAGTCTATGCAAACAGAAGTTCTTGGATTCCTCAAAAGCTTTTAAAAGTGTACAGGAGTCCTGAAAACAAAAAGTTTTAGAATTCTGTTGTTGACATTGATAATGCTAAGACAGTCCGAATCAGTCCATGCCTTCAGGAAACTGACAGCCAGACAGGAGGGAGTTTTCGAGTTTGTTGCATAAAAATAAGGATTTTACAGTTAATACTGAAATTGTTTTGTCTATTTATCATTGGGTTTTATTTTCTCCACAATTGGCCTGATTTACTAGAACTTGCAAATGCCATCTATATACTGTGGGGGTCCCTTATTGTCTCCAGACAATATATGTGAGCTGCTCTTGCTGGCTTGTGTTTATTATGTAAATTTATTTATTAGCTTGTAATTCCTTGGCCTCGAAGAGTTCGGAGTATTGTACTATCTCTAAAATAATGAACTAAAAATATTTCCAATTTGCAAACATTAGAGTAAGCAAACTATTCCTATAGGTTAATATGGAAAAAATAAAATTATAGTTGAAATATTCAGACAACTTTGTACTTCACTCAATCAAACCGTACACAAATGAGTAATGAGTATCAGTTATATGACAGGGTATAATATTGGATGCTGAAGATTCAGGAGCGTAGAAAATAGACGTAGCCCCTGCCCCAATGAAACTTTTGGTCTAATTGTTTTTTCTGATAAAGATTCAGGACCTGGGGGAAGACAGAAATATATTGCTTTTAGGTGGAAAGCTGCATCTTAAGTCTTTCTCCTCTATGTGTGAACGAAATAGAAGGTTTTGAGGTTACTAAAATTTTTCTGAATACATATATTGCTTTAACAGATTTCTTATATGCATAGTACAATGATAAAGGAAGTTTAGATCTGAGTCAAAGACTAAATGCTTTATTTCAACTTAAACTAAAGGCGATGTGTTTCTTTCAACAGATATGCAGTTAATTTTGTGTTCATTTTCTTGTCCGTGTTTAGATGATTGTGCCCATGTTTATTTTGCATACTTAAAAGTTGATATAAATCATATTAGCTTTTTTAATTACCTGCTAATTGTATCATTGTGGACCTTTAGGCTCAAATACTGATAATTAATCTTCATTTTATGTTTTTAAATTTCAATGCTACCTATTTCTACCTTTCTAAACACCTTTTCACTCTGATAAGTTCTCACCAATGGTATGTATATCAGGTCAACATGCTCCAGCTGTAGCCTCCCAAACAAGGGCAGATGTGGTAGACTGTTACCTAGGGGTGAACAGATACTGGTCTCTAACTCTAGATTTCACAGTTCACTAAGCCCTTCTTTAAGAAATTCTATGTTCCTCTGGTCCCTTCAGGTACTCTCACTGGATATCTACTATATTTTTTCTTTGGCTTCTCTTGGCTTCTCCAGCTCTGTATTTCAAGAACAAAGTGGGGGAGGGATGATCATAGATACTAAGTTTAATTTTTGTTTTTAATGTCTTCCAGTTTTTGTCCAAGTTATTTCATCTTTCTGGATTTAGTTTTCTTATTTGTGTAATGAAAGGATTGAACTAGATTATCTCTAAAGTCTCTCCTAATATCTATTATTTTATTGTACTTTGAACAATTTACCACTTTTAAAACAAACATGCATTGGCAATAAATTACATGTTTATTAGCTTAGCAATCAAAGTTCATAAAAATATAAGATTAAAATATATATCTGTAGATGAGAAATTTATTCATCTTTTAAACTTGTGTGCATTTCACAATGTAAAATTTTTAGTACATTTGTAAATGCTGTGGGTTATTTTGTATGCTTAAAAAAACTAAGTACTAATCTATACTAATCTGAACTATTCTAATACTAACCAATAAAACAAAATTATGGTGATTTTCAAATTTATTTAGGCATTTATTATGATGCTATCTTAGTTACAGTGACAAGGTTTAAAGAGAGAGATAGAAAGATAAATAACTCTCACTTAAATCTCACACAAACCCTGCAAAGTAGGTATTAATTTCCTTCTTCCAGAGAAAAGACAACCAGAAAGACATAGTTATTTTTTCAAAGCAGCACAACCGATATTTTATTTTAAAGCCTGCACTTGATCCATCGCCTCAAGGAGCTTATAATCTATTGAGGGGCAGAAATATACACAAATAATTTTGTGAATGCAAAAACAGAGTGAATGGAATATACCAGCCTTAAGATTCTAGATTAGAATCTTTGGAATTACATTCCAGATTTCTAAAAATTCTATCAACAGTGGGAGTGACTTTAGGACATTTTATTGGAATCTGAGGTCCACTTTTGATCTTTGTTAGAGAGATATGCTTTGAACTAATTGATGAGCTCTCCAATTCCATCTCACCAGCATGCCAGTATTAGAAAGTCATGACATGTTATTTGTACATCGTATTTAATTTATGTTCATGGTTAAAAAGTATAACAAGTTTATTAGATAGTATTATGAAGTAGTAATTATAATTTAGTTGCATTTGATAAAAATTATATTATTTTTCTACTGAGAGAATTCAATTTGTAAATAAACTTTCAAAATTCCCCTATATATGAGAAACTTTGTAAAAAAATTGTGTCAATAAAAATACTAAGTACTGAAAATACAAAATAATTTTTACCAGAAAATGTGTCCGAACACTACAATGGGAACATTTGTCATATTCTGTCGCTGCTATTAAAATATATTTTTATGTCATGGAAAAGTGAAGTCAAGCTCTATATAAGAATATTTGCCTTGGATGATAAGCATGCCTAACATTATAGGAATTAGTATTAAACAAAATAGTTAAACTATATAATGGTGATTCAACTCTGTTTAATTTCCGCCTCTGACCTTTTCTTAGATCCTTGCTCTCCTTTTCCATGGTAGAAAGGCAACAGGTTTTTCCTCAGACAGATTTGAAGAACCAAGTAAAGCAAAGGTGACTTCTCAGAGTGTCTATGCTCTAAAACACCATTTGATGAGTGGATGGCATCATGATTAGTGATAGATAATTCATTCATACAGGAAAATTACCATATTAATTTGTTAATGTAAAAGCTGTGATGAAGATAACTTCTCAACTTAAAAAGCATAATTCCATCCTTATATGAAAATTATTTTTAGCCATATGAGAAAATTAAGATTTTTTGTGAATTTAGCTTCACAAAAAATGGGAAGCTAAATAGTACATTTATAACAGTCACAGTTTTTATAATTGAATAATTCAGTGTGTTTTGGAAGTTCTAAAAACATGTGTTACTCCCACCATCTTAAAATTATTTTGTAACTCAAGACAAATGCCATTTTCAAAGTCCCTTAATTTACTCTAAAAAATAATGATACTATATTAAATGGAAACTATTAACTATGGAAATGTTGACCCAATTTTGTTAAATAATGTCAAAAACTGTACTGTACAATGTTACTCAGAGGTTAAGTAATATCTAAGTTCACACAGCTACTGAATGATTTTAAATAATTTCTCAGTGAATTAAATCAATGACATTCTCCAGATTCATAAAGGAGAACAGGGACTTTCTTTACATGGATGAGTGATTTCAACTCACTGAATTTAGTCATAAAACCAGTTTAATCCTCATTATAGTATTATTATTATTACCTTACCAAGTTAAACTGTTAGTTCAACATTTGTGAACTATAGTTTATGAAGCTATTTGACTACATGGTGTGTCCTTTCAGTTAACTGTACTAAAGAAGGTATTGCCTGCTTATACACCTGTACTGTGGTAAAAGTATTTCAAATATTTGGATGGATATTTTCTTAAGGGTATGTTCTAAGGACAGTCAATAGATGTAACTCTTGGCTGCTTATGTTCAAGAGTTTTCAAAATTCTGAATACTTAGAAGAATTTTGTTTGCAGACAAAGATATTCTACCATCTCATTTTCCTTCTATTCTTAGCAATGTTTAACTAGAAAAGATTAACTGAGAATGAAAGTATTACACAATTTTTTATACTTCTCTTAGTGGTGAAGAAAAGAACACACAAAGCTTTGTATTTAGCGTTCATATCATCATGATGTATTAGCCATTATATCCAACTTAATTTATGAGGGAAGCCTGACTTCATTACATGTTTTCAATTCTAAGCATATATTAGATGTGAAACATTTTTCAGACTCTCAGATTGTTATATCCTCTGTATCCTCTGTAGAAACTCAGTAGAGTTTATATTCATTGTATGATTACCACGTGATTTTACATTAACTAAGGGAATGCATAGTAGATACTGTTGTTCGTTAAGAACAAAAAAAAAAAATTCTGACTCTGGCTTTCTTTCGTTTTTTCTTTCATTCATTCATTCATTCAACAGAACATTTTCATGCTAAGCACTTGGGAAACATTGCTGAGCAAACTAGTACAATCACAGATCTTGTAAGCCTAGTCTATATGAAAGAAGACAGGCTTTAATTGTATCATTAGATAGATATATAATTGAAAACTTTTGAAGAATTTCAAAATTTAAACGGAACATAAGGAGAGGGTATGGCTTGAGGATTCATCACTTGAGCTCTAATCTGAAGGACAAAGAAAAATATAGTCCAGGTTTAGAGCAGAGTACGTTAGAGAGGAAGCAGCTTGTGAGCATACTCCCAGGTTGATGGAGGGTACCATGTCCCACGCAGAGTCCCCCCAGGTCGCCACAGATGGGAGAAAATAAAATAAGTCGTTCCAGACACTTCTCAGTCTGCCAGGAAAAGGAGGTGGTGATTCCCTCTAATGGAGAATTCCCTAAGCCCTTCTTTTGAAGTGGTTTTTATTGAGAACCATATGAGCAGGGGTATACAGCATGAATGCAAAGCTCATCAATCAATGTCAAAAGGCTATGTCTACAGAAAACAGAATAGAGATCATAGATAACAATGGAAGGAACACAGGAGATTTGCCTCAGGTCAGGGTCTGGTACACAGGGTGATGCCCATTCAGCCCTGGAATTTGGGAAACTTATTCTATGCTCAACCCCAAACATCAGTACTCATTAACTAAAGGGCATTCTTAGCAAAGTTCATTTCATAGGATTTAATGCATTCCTTTTCCAGACCTAATTGTCCATGGGAACCGACCAATTCTGTTTAGGGCTGTACCTGCCCTCAGTTTTGTTTCCAGCCTGAGCCAGGCAGGTGGAGCAGAGCCACCAAGAGACAGGAGACCTCTTTCAGGTAGAATGAGGACTCCAGCCATGACAAAGCTGAGGGGTGAGGACCTTTTGCCCCTTCTCTGTGTCCTCCAAGTCCCTCCCTGATGGCTCCCATGTGACTGTGCCTGTCTTAGGTTGCCCCTGCCATCGAGGGGGCTTACCCATCATTGACTTACCAGCCATCCTCCAGGGCCAAGCAGGATGATGTGAGGGAGGCAGGGACTGTGTTCCTGCCAGGGGGACAGGTTTTGTCTCCTCAGTGGCCTATTTTCCCAAGTTGTCCTTGCTCAGCTCCACCCTCGGGGCCCTCTCGCCTGTTGGCAAGGCTACAGTCCCTGAAACCAGGTGGGACAGTTCCCAACACCAGGTGAAAAGTGGGAGTGATGGGAGTGGAGGGAGCAAGGAAAGGAGGAAGTGCAATGAGGCCGAGAGCCTCTCAGCGGCCAGAACAAGATGGTAGTGTGACCTTGATTGAAAATTCGTCCTTTCTTTGTATACATGATAACATTTCTGGTTTTCACATCACAGAGGATTTGTCTTCTGTTTTTCCTACCTTTTGATGCTGTTTGTTTTAACTCTTAAGAGTTATAAAAATATCAGATTGACTAGAAAACTCCGATATGTTGGTTACTATTGCATCTTCTTAGATACCATCATTTAAAATCAGTCTGAAGATATTGTACTTAATTTCTTTTTCTCCTTTTTAACTCTGGTTTCAAGCTGGTTAATGTTGTACAATTTTGGATTCCCAATAATAAAAACTTCCATTCTTTTGAAACACAGGAAACTATAAAATTGAAAACATATACTAAAACTTATGTTGAGTGCTCACAGGGATAGTAGCTTAAATTGGCATGTGTTAGCAGTCCTGAGGTACAGAATTGTGCTTCCATTTGCCTTGTTTTGGTCATAGAAATTCATTTTTCAAGAATATTTTTAGATCTTTGATTTCCCCCTTCTATTAAGACTCTGAAATTCTTAAATCTGGCATATATTGATAAATATTCATTAAAAAATTTAGTGTGACTAATTCACACAATATGATTATGCCTGGAGAACACTCATCCTGTTCTGTCAGCTAGCATCAACGCTGAGAGTTATTATTCAACATAACCATATGTTCTACATTCCTTGCTATTTACTATCTTGCGTCACTTGAAATTGTGATTTGCAGAATTGCTCAGTATGACTTTTTAATTCCATATGTTAAACAAAATGAACCAGCTGACAAAGACTACAGAAATAGTAAAATTACTTTCACATTTATATAGTAAAATCCTGAGTATAAACAAGAACATTGTGAAATTACTCTCTATAAATATACAAAAGCACAATATTGAAATGAAATAGCACTACATTTGGGCTTTATTAGTCACTGAGCTTAAATTTTTAATGAGGTCATATTTTATCATACAACATAATCAAGAAAAAATTTTACATTTAAGTATTTTTCAAACTTAGGATCTCTTAATTCTTCCAACATCATAAAAAAGTGAGCACAATTAAAGCCTGTTAATAGCATTTTCTTGATATTACATGTTAATTGTGGCCAGGTGGGCTAGTTGGATTATTTTACAAATTTGATTAATTAATCCATTCATTATTTACTTATTTGGCTAAGTTGAATCAATATCCTAGTCTCATTGAAATTAGCAGCCAGTTAATAAAATTGACCAACTGACAAAATGCACCAATTAAATGATTTAATTAATACTTTCTTGCTTGTTACATCTTCAACTGTTTCACCCCATTTCAACTCACTTTGAAGTTCTTCTACTTTACCTTCTTCTGGCTGTTTTATTTCTCATTTCTATAGATTCTCTTTCTTGAAAGAAAATTAGTTTTAAGAGATCATTGAAATTAATATCTGAACATGAGGTATAAAAGTAGAAATTTTGTCTCAAATCAGGAATTCAGACCCCAGGAGAGGTGGCCACGAAGAAAGGCAAATCCAAGTTGCAACCAAATAAGGATTATACTGGAAACTAAGACAGAGAGTCAAACAGTGATATACCATACAGGATCAATTACTTATGATGTAACCTGCCATTTTAAAATTTAAGTATATATTACAAATGTTCTACTTAATTAAATGCATTGCTTTAACATTTTATATAGCATCCCATTGTATAAATATATCATAATTAATTCCAATACTGTACATTTAGGCCTTATCCACATTTATATTAATAAAAAGAATGTTGTATATAGGTTTACATAAATTTTCACATATGACTGTTACTTCTTTAAATGAATTCCCAAAAAAGTGTGGAATTACTAGGTCAGAGGGCACATGTACTTGTTCACCCTTTGTTATGTTTCGCCAGAATTCCCCCTGAAGGCTATAACAGTTTGTAATCTCACAAGCAGTATTTGCCTTTTGTTCTATTACTTTCCAATTCATTTTGATCATTGTCAGATTGTTTAATTGTGTAATAAATGAATAATATCTCATGGTATAGTTTTTATACTTAACCATTGCATAAGTCTGTTTTTTCTGGTATGTATTGATTATTGGAACTTCATTTTTTGTTTATTATCTACTCACATTCATTACCTCAGCTGATTTTCATTGGAGATCTTTGTCTCCTATCATTTTATAAGAGCTACTTATAAAAATATTAATCTTTGTTTTTCCTAGCTTGTCATTTCCTAGCTTGTCATTTCCTAGCCCTCTAATATTAGTTAATGACATTTTATATTTACATAAGATACTAGATTAATCTATCAGCTTTAATAATATTTAACATTCATTGCATACTTACGTTCTAGAGACTGTGCTAAGCCTTTTGTATGCATTAGCTCGTTTAACCATTTCCATTGCATATATCAGGAAGCTCAGGCTAGAGATATTAGATAACTTGCCCCAAACCAAATGCCACATCTTAGATTTCAAATCTAGGACATCTTGTTCCAAAGACTGTAGTTTTTAGCTCTTTTATTATACTGCTTCAAAAATAACAATAACTACCATATTTTGCTCTGTGTAGTATGCTCCTGTGTATAAATGCACACCCACATTTTGGGCCTAAACTTTCAGGAAAAATATCTCTTGTTTTAATTTTTAATTCCATTTTTTATTTATTTATATTTAGAAACAAAGCTGATTATGGTGTTGCAAGGTATTATTTTGCATATAGATATCATTATTGCTTTCCAGAGTTACACTTTTAACACATAAGCAAAAATAAAAGAATTAAAAACATTTATATAGATATGGAATGAATGTTACCCATGTATAATGTGCATCCTTATTTTTCCCTCAAAAATTTTAGCAAAAAGGTGCACACTATACACGGAAAAATACAGTAATATTTATTTGATAACTGTGTGCTAGGTGCTGTCTTAAGTACTTAAGTTTCATTAATTCATGTAATATTCACCACAACTCTATGATGTAGGGTTCTATTTCTGTCCATATCTATTAATGTTGAACACATGAATAAAGATGCACTTCAGTGAGGTTTGACTGTTTGTTCAGAATTTATGCATAGTAACACACTAGAGATATAACGGTAAAGCTCTGTTAGGGCAGGGGTTCGGTTAATGATACCTCCCCACTACCTTTCAGCATGAATCTGAAGGTCAAATGAGATCATGTGAATGAAAACACTATCTCAGTAGGACACACTAGGAATATGATGAGCTGTTATGTTTAGAGCACTATTTTCCCCAGGTTTTCGGCTAAATCTTGGAAACCTATTCCTTGGAAAGAAGTTCTGTTTATGAAATTTTCAACTCTGGAGTGTTTTCTTTCCTCACAATTCTTCTGGAAATGAGGATAGCCCATATCTTTCTATGTGTTAACTCAGCAAATCTTCTTTCCTTCTATTTAGTAATCAATAAGATGATTTTGGAGGGAAATAACACAATTGGAAAATCAGGTTTTAAAAGCAGCTTATTAATTTGATATATACATGTGTTTGTATTCTATCATATTTTATATTATTAATCATTGAAAATTTAATTTCCCACTCACTCAAGTATTTACTTGTTTTTTACAATTTAATCATTTACATCTGCCGATTTAGAATATGGTAGTTGGCCACTCTGTTTTTTCAAAAAGAACCTGTTTTCATACTTATACCTGTTCCTTAAAAATTCTGAACAATTTATTGCTTTCTTTCTAATTTAAACCTTAACGTATTTGAAACATGTGTGTGCTTAAGTCACAAGGAGAATGTAATTTATCTGATTCAAATATCTAATTCTTGAAGATTTTTGGTAACTGAAGTTTAAACTTCTTTGGTGTCAAATTAGTAACATAAAATGCATGTGCAATTGCTATATATTTACTTTGGTCATCATGAGCAAACCTCATTTTTTACACAACTTTAATTTTATCATAATGTTTATCTTAGTTGCAAAAGTAAACACAGTGGTGGTTTTAAACCGAGATAGGTTTTTATTAGCTTCACTCTGTGTTTACCTAACTGTTCAGGCTGCGGCTCTCACTTTCCTTTCTGCATGTTTTGATTAATGGCCCCTTGGACTCGTTCCAGAATATACTGATTATGGTCAATGCACTTCAAAGATGATTTATTAATTGTGTTTGTGACTCAAGTAATTAAGTAAAGACTGATTATATGCATTATTATATGTTTGCCAATAAAATCAGCAGTTACACTTTAAGATAAAGTTTGAGGAATTTTTTTTAACTATATAGAAAGGACAGAATAATAATATTGTTCAAAAGTATATTCAATATTAACTACAGCTTTATGGCCTTTTAAAACATGATTATTAAATGTATTAGAGGCTTAGTCTTAAAATTACATGTACTTTAAGTTTTATTTTAACACAATTTCAAAATAATATGTTTCAACTGAAGCTACATACATGTTTAAATAAAGTATTTCAATTTTTATAGCTTACCCTGGGAGCAACCCTTACTATAATTCCTTCAGACTATTATATGCATTTAGATTCCAAATTACTGACAGACTTGAATTTCTTTGTGATAAAATTTTAATAGAAAGCTGTTATAATTTTTCTGAGTTTTAGACAAAGGGATTTTATCATAAATTTTATATGTATTATGCCCCTAACATTTGAAAGGCTTTCTTACATAAAATTTTTCTAAATTTGGCCTGAAAATAGTTATTGTTTCAGACATTTTAAGTACCTCACCAATATATAATAATGTATAAATATTCATTATACCTGGTCAGATGGGTTATTAATCAAAGAAAATGACTTCCTGCTTATAATATATGGTTCAATATTGAAAGAAAAAAAGGTATATTTACTTTTTTATTATTTGGTATGCTATATTCAAAATTTACATTTTAACTGTGAAATTCTAGAACTTAATTAATCTACTTTGATATACAAGCAAATGTGAAATAAGTATTTGATTTGTATTAAAACATCATGAAATGAAATAAAATATTTTGTCACAATAGAACTGAAGACTATTGTTTCATGTTTTCAGCTTGTGTGAAAATATAAACTAGTTATATCAAAATAAGAAGATATAAACCTCACAAGTAACTGAGATGTTGGCTAATGGAGTAAAGAAATCAAATATGAGAATAAAAAACAAAAAGTCTTTATTTGGAGCAAAAAGTCCAAATAAATAAAATTAAAAATGTATAATTACCCATTAGTATTATTCAAAGATTTTGTTTGTTTTTGGAAAATGATTACTAACGGATAAAAATAGACAGACATACCTGGTTAAACATCATTATTCAAAAGTGTTTTTCAGTAAAATTTTAGGACATATACATTGTTTAATTAAAAATCTTTTACAATAATTTGTTTCTAAACAATTCCTAAACTTCTAACTTTTGTAGCTCAAATTCATGGGTGATACTTTTAAAAATGTTACTTTCATAACAAATGAAGATAAGTTATCAGTATATTGAGTGAAGTAATGTTGACTGCTTTGTCCTGAATATAGCACTTCTAGAAATACAGAATAAAGAACTTGTCACAGGGTGTGTTTTCAGCAACTTAGAATATGAAATAAAACAATGAAAGAAGATTAATCAATAACTCACATTTATCTTTTCCTTTTTGGCCACAATATATTTTCTTACAAATTATATTTAATATGTATAAACCAAAGTGTGCCAAAATCCATATTAGGTCCGAAAACTGTGAAACTAGAGGCAGAAGAGTTGATATTCCATTTGGAGGACTGTGGAATAAGGGCATGTGATATGATCAGAGAAAGCTGAATAGCCTGAGGCACTGAGTTGGGCTTTGTAGAAGAATGGGCGTTTCTAGAGACATAAACTAAAGAAAGATAATGCAGAGACTAATAATGGAACCCAGTCTCCTGACTACTTTCCATTTTAGTAGTAGAACCCCCTTTCTGCCACCAGTTTTTAATAGAGCAAGTGGCTGCTGCCCTAAAGGCTCCACTTCCCAGCCGCACGCCATAGCAGTGAGATAGGTTCCAGTGACAAAGTTCTTGCCAGTGGGATGTGAATGGAAATGATATGTACAATTTTACGATCTTGCCCTCAAAATGATTGTACATACATTATCCTGTCTTCCTCCCTTCTCAGCCCATCTTCTGCCTAGCATTTAAGGAAAACATCCTAGGAGATGGCAAAGCAATGAGAGATGAAGAATCAGTGGCCATGGACATTCTCATGGAGCAGAGCCACATATCTCTACCATAGACTACCCAACTACCTACAGACTATGTCTAGCTTTATTGAACCATGGTGCTTTTTGAGTCTCTTCGTTACAGAACCTGAGATATCCCCTAATTAAAAAGAAGGGCCCTCCTTGGAGTAACAGAGTGCATAAGTAAATGCATGGAAGAAATAGGGAACCAGTGACCATACTGTGAATGCGTAGAGGTGTGAATAAAGCTGGCACGGTGGATGGGATGCAGGTCACAAGGGACTTAAATGCTAAGATGATGCATTTGAACTTCTTTCATGAATTCAACAAGGAACTGTTAAAGATTTTGAGCAAAGAATGGCAAAAGGAACGTTTTAGGAAAATTTCTCTGGAAACTATATATTTGATGGAGGGAATATATTCAGACTGGCAGTGAAAATAGGATATTACAGATGTCCAGGAACAGTTGTCTGAAGAAGGATAGTGACTGTAAGTGTAGGTGTGATTAGAAAGGAAAGGAAGGGATGGATTGAGAAACACTTAAGGTTGCTGTCCGCTTACCACCAAGTGATCTAGGATGCCTCATCAGTTATTAAAACTATTTGTTAAACTTTGTCTTTATCAAAGTAAATCATCTGTCTCACTTTAGAAATGAGACTACCACAAAAGCTGGATAAATAAAACTTGGTAGTCATAAGCCTTGACTTCCCAAAAGACTAGAAAAGTTTCCTTTTACCAGCTGGCATATTTATATACTCAAGTATATAGATATATACAACATTAAATTTATGTTATTTTACTTCTTTTCATTTATTTATTTTAATCAGTAAGATATCTCCAAATCATACTTTAAGAAAAGTTGTCCATCTGAAAGATGTACTATGACTGAAAACCTTCCTTCATATAAGGGTTCTTGTTAGCTCCACCCATAAGAAACATTCCTTCGGAACATATATTTTTATTTTATTTCAGTCTGAAGTTATGGGACTTCTCTTGCTTAGAGATATACGATATTCTACTTACAGACTACAGAGAAAATCAACTTTTTCACTGTCAAAATTTGTTATGGGTTTTAGAGCTTATTTTACAAGTGTTTTGCCTAAGACAAAAATATATGACTGTAAAATTTTCAGACTGTAGGGGATAAAACAGGAATTGTATTCACGAATGCATTTGGCAAACTAATGAAGTTATGAGATAATGGTATAAAACCAAACAGACCTATATATCCCTATTTCAAGGAAACCAAGAAAATAATATATTTTTTATTTATTGAGAGAGTTTTATATTTTTTGGTTAAGGAATAAATGGTACCATACACCTATAAAGCATAGAAACTGTTAAACAGATTGCATCTATTCTAACTGCTATGTGTGCAACTAAGACAAATGAAAATCTTAATATTTTACCAAATAATAAGATGGACTTTCAGGTCTAAAAGATGGTTTTGGGGTGTTATATATCAACTGTTAAGTATATACACCAATAACTTCTAACAGAGTAAAATAATTGAGCATAGGAAAGAAAGTTTAGCATTGCAGATTGTCATTTGACATGGTTATAGGCCTCTGTCTTTTTTATCTTTCCCTTAATATAATAATGAAGTGCCTACTATGTGCCAAACACTCTGGTGCTGGGGCTATAGCACCAAACAAGAAAGACCAGGTACCCCCTCTCCACAAGAATATGCTGCAGCTGCAGAAGCGGATGAATAAATAATTACAATGTGACAATGAGGCCACATGATATACTCATAATGGTTTCAGGTGCGTTTGGAATGCCTAACGAAAGTGAATGCTAGAGGTGACCACAAATAACACAAAATAAAAATGATTACCTTTTTTTAATTAACCAAGGATGGACACACAGATAAGTGACTACAAATGAGAATACATACACATACATTAGATAGAGTTCAAAACTTAACCTCCAAAATTGGGAATTCGATGCAAATGACAGTTGCAAGAAAGACAGGATTCTACAGCTAGCGTGATACCTGCCATATACTAGGTATTCTGTAATTGTCAAGTAAATGAAGTCGTAAGTTGATCTCATCTAGAATGAGATAAAGTATTAAGTGGCTCTCACCCATCTGAGTCTTTCCCTTCTTTTTAAGTGGTACTACTAAACCTGAAATTAAGAGGCATCTTATTTTCTCCCTTTCTCTCTCCCACACATCTAGGTTATTTGCTGGTCTCACACTTTCTTCCTCTAAATATTTCTCAGAACCTAATCACTTGTTGCTCCCTTCTACTGCCCTAGCCCAGTGTAAGCCACAACCGTCTTTCACTACATTACTGCAGTCTGCTCCCTTTTGATCTCCTCATTTCACTTCTTAGCCCTCTAGTCCTCTAATCCATTCTCCACATAGCGAATTTCTGAAAAAACAAATTAGGTTATGTCTTTATACATCTCCTTATTCTCACAACGTTCTGTCCTTTCCCTAAAATATTGCAATGTCTTCCCATTGTACTTAAAATCTAAACAAACCACCAGGGTTACATGCTCTGAATGACCTTGCCTTCCATCCTTTAATTCCTGTGAATGAGAATCTACTATATGTGCCTGTGTTCCCCAAATCTTTGTTAAACAAATGAATAAATTGCCTGGTCAGTTTTAAGGGGCAGGGGCAAAGTCAATCAGATAAGGGGAGAAGTAGCCAGAGAAGGCTTTATGCTCAAGGGAGGTTTTTGTTTGCTTGCTTATTTAATATAGGAGGTAAGAGAGTATGTTTTTGGTAATAATTAAGTCAAGTAGAAAATATGATGTTGACCAAGTTACCCAACATTTCTTGGCCTTAGATCTCTCTAGAAAATGAGGGACTGAAGCAGATAAAATTATCTTGATTTACTTCATATGTAGAAAAAACATCATACTATTATTGTTTAGTGTGTAGATTCTAATGTTCAACTGCTTAGGTCTGTGTTTTAGCTTCACAACTTAGTACCTATCAGATTTTGGATATCCCTCTTAACCTCTCTGTGCTTTAGGTTGCTTATCAATACAAACAATAATCCAGATAGTACCTACCTGGATTTGTAAGAATTATGAGATAGTGCACGTTAAATCCTTAGCAAAATGCCGGGCACATAAATAGCATTCAGTACATGTTACTATTTTTGTACTGTTTATTATTGGTATTTTTATTATTTCATTTCTAAGTCGCTATTGGCTCTGAGTGAATCTTATAATTATATCATGTCCTCTTTCAATTTTCTCCATATACTCTATAATTTCTATAATATTGTTATAAAAGACCATAATTTCTATGAATGAGCCAGTAGAAAGTCCCATATTTAAAACAGGATTCTTTGGACAAGACAGTTTTTCTAATAAAAAATATATTCAGTAAGTATTATATTTGAAGGCCTATCATTAGCCAGGCTTTAAGTGATACAATAGTGAACAAAACAAAGCCCCTGTTCTAATGGAGCTAAAGTCTTCATCCAAAAAAAAAGAGAAATCTTGAACTCATCACAGATTTCAATTCTTCAAAGTCCCACAGCATATGTGTTTCCAGTTTAGAAAAACATGTTTTTAAAAAAAATAAAAATGTCCCACAAAACATATATGTAAATATATATGGTCACATATTTTGGATTAGATAACTACATATTAGATATATGTAAAATATGTGGTCACATATTTTAGATTAGATAATACATTCTATTCCAATGCTAACATAATAATTACCTGAAACAAGTGGACAAAATAAAAAGAAAATAATAGGAGAATAAAAACTATTGTCTGGTACTTTAGATTATCCACATTAGTGCTTCCCTTTCTGCTTGGAATACAAATGGGAATGTAAAGAGTAATAAATTTAAGAGTGTAGGAGTAAATCAGTAATCAATGATACACCTAAAATTCAGAGTAAATGAGTCATTGGATTGGATGACTTATCATTATAAATTATTTGAAATGTAGAATAGTTGTCAATAATCTTAAAGTTTAAAGAAAAACATGAGATAGTAGAAAATTAAAATAAATAATATAAATGCCAAGAGAAACAAGAATTCAATGGTTCAGATAACTTTAACCAAAAGAAAATTTCAGTTGGGTTCACTGAAAAAAACAAGGTATAATAGTGGCTCTGAAATATAATCCAGGAATGCATTTAAGTCACTGGTTGATTAAATAAACTAAATAAAATTCCTTCTGTTTTCCTACATGTAGTCTGTGTACAATTTATATTTTAAAAGTTGTTTTATTGAGTTGTATACTCAAAACCCGTATGGTTTTGCAAGCCGACGTCACCCTAATAAATTCAATTTGAAAATTGTATCATATTATGTAGAAATTCTCTTTTTACCAATCTGCCTTGCTAGCTCCTTCAGAAAAAAGAGTGATATAGTGCTGGTAATCAATAACTGTGAACCTGAATTCTGAGATTAATTTAAACATAAGTTGTAAATGATATCGCACACCAGTGACTAGATAACCTTAAGATTATAGTAAGAGGATGATTTCTAAACTAATGACAGCAAATGTAAATCATGAAAAATAATTGTTAATAACAAACCTCTCAAGGATGATCTGACAGATATTCACAACAGCCCAGACAACCAAAAAATAAACTTTTAACCTTTATATATTATCATTTGAGACTTTTTCTTTCCTTTCCTTTCCTCCTTCCCTTCCTTTTTTCTTTTTCCATCTTCCCCTTCTTCCTCCTTTATTTAAAAGCTAATGCTTTAATTGAATGCCCATTAAACCCAGTAATATTTATCCACTGGCCTTACTTCTGCCTTTTGTATTTTATCTACACAATAAGTTTTCTACATAAAGTCATTCGTATAGTCATATTCTAAGTGCATATAAGTTATGCATATTGAACAGTCTTCATTCCCCTCTTTGACCACAAAAAAGGGGCAAGGGAGAAAGATAGAAGAAAAGAGCAATTTGAATAGTTCTGGAGATTCTATTCAAACATGTTCCTGGGAGTGAGTATGAAACAGGAAACATATTTTCTTACCTGTACCTGTCTGAGTTCCCATTATTCTTCCATAACATAAGCAGAATATTTAAAGATAGACTGTTTCCATACTACATGGCTACTACACATAAGGCAACTACTTTTACTTTCCACTGTTTGATGGAAAACAAATAGCCATTTATCAAAAACAGGAGGAAAACCTTGTGATTCTGAACCAATGAAATTGGTATATTATGCTGGAGTATGTTTTCCTAAGGATATTCCAGCATAGTTTGATTTTAGCATTCAGACCTACCATTAGAATCCGAACCCTACAGAAGATATCACTCCATTAAATACAGAGACAGTTCCATCCTCTGAGTGTTTTCTTCCACAAGGTAAAAGAACCTAAGTTTTTCAACATTCCCTAATATAATGGAGTTTCACAGGATCGGTCTCTTGGTTGCTTTTCACTGAATGTATATTCATTGTTCCATTAAAGTCATGTCTCCAGAGCCTGCTTATATCTCAGATGCGGGGAACAATGGGACAACACACTTCTACTGTTAATGTGGGTGTTCCCTTGTGGTCACACCTTTCATTCCTGAGATATTACTAATTTATTTTGAAAACCTACAAAAAAAGATAAGCACAAAGGCCCTGACTTTTCCAAACTCCAGTCATGCATACGTCACCGTTCGGGTTTGCATTGTTTCCGACTTTCACCACTTATCTCCTCAGTTTTTGCCACTTTTTAGTAACACTTGTACTATGAGTTAATTATTCATTGAATTACTGCACTTTTTAAATTAAACAAGCTTATTTAAAGAAGAAGCTACCCTTTCTTAAATAGAAAACTAGTATCACTTAAAAGTAAACAAAATTTAATGTAATATAAAGTTAATAAATACAAAAAATATAATATTGTTACCTGAAGACTGAACCTAAGTTCTTCCTCTCTGTCCCCCTCTCTCTCTATTAAAACACCTACTAGCCATCAGCCCATTGAAAGAGATAACACACATTTTTAAAAAAATTTTTTTATTGTTCAAATAGCAGAAAACAAAAGAGCTACTACCCTTTGGACAGAATGGATGGAACTGGAGGGCATTATGCTACGTGAAATAAGCCAGAGGGTGAAGGACAAATACCATATGATCTCACCTATACGAGAGCATGAATTTTATAGCAGCTGCTACTGTTTCTCAGTCAGGACTTACCATGCAGTAACTGTCGATCTAAGGGCATTAATTAGAGTAAGAGTTAGATAAAGGAGGCAGATACAGATTTAACAGTTAGTTGCTGTATGATTTGGAGCATGCTACTTAATCACTCTGGCGCTCAATATTCTAATTTCTAAAATGGGAATAGTAATACCCGCCTTATTAAAAATTAATGAAGTGACAAAGATAATGTGCCAGGAAAATAGTAAATGTTCAATATTGGTTACTTCTGCTTTTGTTCTTATTCATTTCATTTTCCCCTTCCACCATCCCAGCTGTCTTAAGTTTGAATACAAATTGTCTTCCAAGTCAAGTTAATTACTCTTGGTAAAATTATACTATGAAAGCATTTAACTTATATTTCATTATGTTTAATAATTTATAATCTAATGACTTCCCTTCATCAAAAATTCCAGAATAATTAGAAAGTGGCCAAAGATGAATTTAGAAGTGTTATGTATATAATATTGGGACTTGCTGATACTATGTGTCTTGTGCATACTCAAATGATAAATATCTTTTGATGCATATTTTCTGAGTACCCAGCGTGAACCAGGCACTGATCTGGGCACAGATCCAGGCACAGAGGGTGAGCAAAGCAATTGACATTACATTCTAGTTGTGCAAAACAAGCAAAAGATAAAAATAAACAATGCATATGAGATAATAATCAAGAGATAAGCAGATAATTTAAAGACAGTGATATGATGGTTCCTCTTTTTATGGAGTAGTCTAGGAAGGTTTCTGTACAGAATTGATATTTAAAGAGAATCCAGATAACAACAGACCTCTATACAAAGACCAGGAGAAACAAGTGATGCAAAGGGCCTCAGGTGAGCCAAACCTGGAATGCTGAAGAAATAGAATAGTGGGAAAGAGAGGGAACGATACATGGTGTAAATGGGCGGTCATTAAACCGGACAGGGTCAGATCACACAGGGCTGTGAGGGCCAATGTTCAAATTTCATTCAAGGTGTAATGGTGGATTTTAAGGAGAGAACTAACATGGTCTGATGTTTGCTTTACATGATTGCTAGGATCACTATGGAAAATAAAAGTGGTTTTGGGGCGGGGGGAGGGTAGTGAGAACAACGAGATCAGGTAGGAGGTTTTACAGTAGTCCCAGTGGAAGCCGCTGGTGGCTAAAGCTACGTAGGGAAATAGTGAGGAGATCCTAGACCCTGGGTATATTTTAGCAGTAAAGTTGCCAGGATTTGCTGTTGGGTTTCACTTGGAAGAATATGGGAAAAAGGGGAGTCAGGAGGATTTATATGTTTTTGGCTTGAGAAACTAGGTGAGTGGTGCAGTTTTCAGACATGGGAAGGATAGAGAAAGAAGCAGTTTGCAGAGCAGAAAAATGAGCAAGTTCTGTTTGGGCTAGGTTAAGTTTAAAATACTTAGCAAACATCAAAGCAGAGATAGTAAGATATATGAGTCTGGAGTTTCTGGAAGAAGTGAAGTCTGGAGATAAAGATTTGAGAGTCCTAAACATTTGGAATTTATGGTTATGATCTTAAAGTGAGAACAGTCAGCAATGGGTGGGTGTTTCTCTTCAGCAGTGCTTGAGTGGGTCCTAATGTGTAGCTTAAACAGCAAATGCATTAACGGTAAAAAGACAGATATTATTGTACTGTCACAGTTCCAGGCTTTGTTCTTTAATAGATTAGAACATCTGTGGAAAAATGAATTCAGTCCATTTTTTATTGTTTTATGGATTATACTTGAATTTAATAGCCAGGAGATTGCTTTCTGGGCTCTCAAAACTCTGAACAATTTAATTATCTGTTCCTGGAGACTTTAGTATTCTATCAGAACTGGATTTTAAAATATATACAGTATTGGGGGGGTGAGTTCCAAAAGGACATAATTACTTTATTTAAATCATACTTTAAATTGAGCTGTTCTCTTCATGTATAAGTACTGAATCAGAACAATGTAGGGGGAAGCCTTTTAAGTCATAGATTCTAACTTCACTCCCACTAGCCAGGTAAAGAAAACAAATATACATGAAACCATAATAGAGCAATTATTTGGGTGACTATGATAGTCATTAGTTTTGTTCACTAAATATTTCCAGCTCTCTGCATTCTGGGCACATGGTAAAACTGAACTTCATAGATAAATTCGAGTGAGGCTATGAGACTAGTTTTTAGCAACAAGTTTTGCAGAGAACTAACTTTCTCTCCGTACAGTGACTGACAATATTGGTAGCTGCCCTGTGGTCCTAGGTCATGGAATGAAGACAGTAAAGAGTAGATTCCCCAGGCTGCCCCTGACGGACATAGAGCACAAATGAGAAGTTAAAGCTTTTGGGGTATTTGCTACTGTGGGATAGCCTAACCTATCCCAATCGACAGACTTCAGAGACTTGCCCCACTGTAACATATTCTTACTACCATTATACCACTGATTAAAAAGTAGCCACAAGTCAACATGGGCTGAAAGTTCAATTACACTATCATGAAGTGGATCTTGACACCTTTACTGTAAGCAGAGTGGAGGGTCAGGGTAAACCTCTGTTCAGCTATATTATTACAAACTTAAAAATACAGGGTCTGGTAGAAATAACACATACTTGAGTATGGTTGGTAAGATAATAATATGGGTGTAATAATTTATAGTTTTAATTTGAACATTTCACCTAAAATGTCATATAGTGTACTTGAGTGTGACATTGTTATAGAATTATATGCTTATGATTTTGTAATAAAAGATTTTATAATAAAAAGGCATTATTTGAGCTGACCCTCTATATAACATTTCTAATGGTTAACAATTTGGAAGTTTTTCTATTCTTACCAATGTAATTTTATAATGCAGAAATGTTGAGACAACAATTTTTTAATAATTTTTCAAACAAATTAATATCTTGCGTAATTAATTTTCATCTTTTTCTGAAGCAGGAAGTGGGAGTAGATTTTATTATTCACAGAGCTATTGAACCAATGTCCTTTTATAAGCTCATCTTGGTCCATTAGACAAATGAAGTCCAGCTCCCATCCAGAAAGTTAAGAGAGAAAACACTCAGATTTGAGAGCACTTCACCCCACCAAATGACTTCACTTTCCATTTGACTAGCTTGTTGTTTGTGTCACTTATTCCTTGAACCAAGAAAATGTACGAATGAAATTAAAGCCGTAGTCTTCACTCCCACTAAGGATGTGGAGATTAACCGCAATGCAGTGATCTAGAAACTAATAAATTGAGCAATTTTTAGTCATAAAATTTTTGAGATGGGAATAGAGTAAGATAGTCCCATTCTTTTACTAAATACTTAATGACATCTTTATACAGTTTACTTTAAACTGGCATAAAATATTAGCCAAATGAAGAATGGTAGGAGGGGCTTTATTTGTGGTCAATGTCTATGCCCACTGTCTATCTCCTCATGATTTCTCTATCCTCTTTCCTGACGTTTATTTTAATGTAGTGTTTGCCTACACTACACGAATAGTATGTATAAGGAAAAAAATTCTGGTGTTCCAACCTAATGCTTTCAAAGAATCTCCCCCGGAACTTATTAATTATAAACTAAATAACATCCTGCTCAAAAAGATGTTACAGTACTGATATAGTTACAAGAATATTGAGCAAGAATGTTGGAGGCCTGAGTTCAAGGTCAGCTGTGTAATTTACTAAATTCTATGCCTTGTTTAACATCTTTCAAATCTGTCTCCTCCTTTCCAAGTCCCTGTCACTGCTTTGGTTTAAGTCCTTGTTACACAGCTTCCAGAGTGAGCCTTCCAAGATGTTAATTACTTCAAGTCTTCTAATGAGTCCTTAGACTTTTCAGGATAAAGTCCAAACCCCTTAGCTTAAGAGCCTTTCCGAAGCTGCCCCTTGCCTAACTCTCTAGACTTGAGGCTGTAAACTGGAAGTCTGTAAGCTGAATTCAGCCCACATATGTGTTTGTTCTGCTTTGTACCATGTTTTCTTACTAACATTTGATACCAACATTAATATCAAGATTGAGAGATTTCTGGGTTCTCTTGAAATTTTAAGGTTAGCTCTTCATATGGTAGCAATAGTCTCTACAGCATAAACAGTCAATATATGCCTTTAGAGAGGACATTTACTCTTTAATTTACTATAGTCCTTATCCATGAAGTATCACCCATTTATAGAACTTGTGGGCATTTGAATTCGCATCCCTCTCTGGCTTCTGCAGCCACTTTTTAATGTTCATTCTTTATAGCATTGAAATACTGAGTTCTTCTAAAGTTTCATGTTTATCCTTCCGTTGGTGCCCTCCTCCCTTTTCATTTCCTGACCTGATCGACCCACCCTCCTCCTTCAGAGTACAGGACAGTTGTTGCCTGCTTCAGAAAACTCATCCTAACTACCTTTGTCATGTACTCACACCACCTTGTTCTTTCGTAGCATCTGTCTCACTACATAGTATTTGTCGATTTATTTCCTGGTATCCTCCACTAAGCTATACACTTTTTGGGGACAAAGACAATGTATAATTTGTCTTTGTGTCACAATTTGGGCTCTAAGGAGCCACTGTGGGCCTCAGTATCATCATCGATAAAATGATGAACATAGGTAAGATAAGGTAAGATAAGATAAGATAAGATGTTTGCAAGGGTCTCTTTGTATTTGAAAATCTGCTCTATATTGTTCATTTTGGGGAATCTAGGGTCAGAGGCTGCCATGAACAGAGTTTAACAAAAGCTTAGCTACATGCTAAAGAAGACATGGTGTCCTGAGTGCCAAGTAAAAAAGTATTCCCATTCAAAGGAAACTATATGCTTTGTTAATCATTTCTATATAGAAGCTGACTGCTTGGGAGATTATTGTTCCAAGACAGCAAAAGGCTAATCTGTTAGGCTTCCAATGACATTTAATAGAAAGGAATTATTGGTGCTTCAAAGAGGGCATTTAATGGCAACCTATTTGGCATCGTAAGAAAGATGAGGAAATATGTCAAAAATAAATAGAATCTGATTCAAATGCTACAAATGGTGTCAGTTACATTTAAAAAGCAGAAAAGAAAATGTTTACCTTCTGCCAGTATCCCTAGTTTGTGGGGAGGTGATCCTTAAAATCAGTTGGCATGAAAATGATTGCCTTAAAACCATATGACACCGAGATCCTGCCTGCAGGGATTTATCCTGAAGAAATAATCATGAGTGTACACAAAGATCTGAATGGTATTCATAGTAGGAAAAAATTCAAATGTCCAATATTAGAAAATTTTTTAAGTCAATGAATGGTTTTAAAACAGTACTTCTTAGAGTATGGGGTTCCCTAAGAGTTATGTCGATAACCACCTGAGAAAAAACCCCACACTTCATCACCACCTCAATCAGAATAGTTTTATTTTTATTTCTTGTACATATTAAGGTTACATGTGAGAATAAAAAGGTTTTCCCATAAAAATCAAAATTTGAAAACCAGTGGATTCAATAAATTATAGGAATTTGTACAGTACAGATGGAAACATGTTAACAGCTCATGTGTTTTTGGGGTCGTGACTGCAAGTCATTCTTTTTCTTAGTTGGACTTACCTCTATTTTCTACATTGTCTACAGATATCATGTAATTATTTCTGTACCCAGACAAAAAATAGTTTTTGAAAAAAATTGTCGATGGTGATAAATAGTCCACAAGTCACTGTAAGTTTCCTTGCTTACCATTTGAGGCATAGGTTTTCTAAGTCTGCTGTCATGATGAATTTTTCCCCATGAAATACCATAAATTGTAGGGAACATTGAAGATACTGTCCATTCTCCTCATTTTATTTTTGAAGAAACTATAACCAAAATGTTTCAGTATATTAAGGTGAGTGCTCGGGGTCTGTGGTCTTCTGATTTCATGGGCTGTTCTGCTATCCACCCAGTTTGTAAAATGGATAGTCATAATCTTCATTTTTCTCACTCATGTCCACCTAGTTGGAACTTGTGCTACTTCCTACTTTTTCCTGTGAGTGAAAACTAATTTTTTTGAAGTGCTTATGGTCAAAATTTCTCTATTTAGAAAAATTGGCACAAACGAGAGCATTAAAACAGGTCCTAAAACTGTCATGACTAATCTGATTTATAAAATTAATGTTTTATAATCTACTTTATCCACTAATTTGTTAAGTGTGTATTTTCACTCAGATTTTTAATTTGGAGTTGAACTAAATTGACCTCTAATAATTCTTACAGTTTGCCCTCGCTTTTGGCATCTAAAAGGTAGACATTAGATACATGTTCCATCTGCCCCACCTTCCTTCTCAGACATGAATGAATTTGGGAAGCGCTCTGTCTTAGGTGTAATTCAGGATCTTAACTCATCTCTGAGTTGTCTTGCTATGATCACATTGACACCCCCCACCACCAGAAAGCAATGGCTTTGTGTAATACTTTTTACATATTTGTATGTATGTCAGTACTTTCCAATGGTTCTTTTTTGGTTTATTGTTGAGAAGTGGAAATTGGGTAACCAGTGGAGCTTAGAAACTAAAGAAATAGTGTAAGGTAATGTATGTCAAATAAGAAAAATGGGAAGGTTCAGCAACATCACTTACTCTCCTTAAGTTTTCTACTAATCCCCAGCCCCAAAAAACAAAAGTGAATGACCAATAATTAAAAACAGTTATCTTTATTTAAGATGGAAGTAGTATCATTTTTTATTGATGATTCTATTCCTAAAAAAAAAGAACACTAGAAATGAAGGGCTTTATAGAGATTCCTGACCATTTTCCACAAGAATCTTAACGTCTTAATTTACTTAAAAGGCAAACCTCTCAGGCTTCTATCTTATAAAGAATATTTTGTTTAAAAAAATTGGTACTTCAACAGAAATTATTTATTCAGTTGTTTTAACTAAAATCCTTTGAACACCACATGTGGTAGATTTGTGGTAATTTTAAAAATATTTTTAAATGTCATAGTTTTGCAACCTCTTTTTGGATTTAATAATTCTAATTGTTTTAATACATCAGGGTTGCTGTTCATTCACTCTGGGAATCAAGTACAGAACCTCATCAATATAAAAATGGAATCGGATCGTTAAATCATCAATTTAATAACTTAAATTTATATGCAAACATATTTTCTCATGATTAAACCTTTGATATAGTATACCACTGTTTCCAATGAATCATTTAAAGCTAGGAATGACTGTGCCACTACCTAAAAGTTTTAATATTGAAATATTCTTAAGACTCTTCTTGGTTAAAATGTTAAGTTAAATACCTACAGTATATGTTTTTCAAATAGTCACACTACCTGATTTTATTTTTCAGATACTTGAGAAATAATATTCCACTTATATATAAAACTATACAGATTTTAAAATGTACACACACACTGCTTCATTTAGCTTTTACCCAAGACCTACAAGTGAGGCAGATGGAAGATTATTAAACAATGAGGATAGTGAAATTAGTGACATACCCCAAATTTCCTAGCTCCGCACAGGCCTAGATTCTGCTATGTGTCCATCATTATTTCTACTACTACGGAAGATTCTATAAACTATTGCCTACCCTAGAACACCTTATAGTTTAATAAAAGCAATTTGCAAAACTGGACATACATTATAATGGCAGTTAATAAAGAGTGGAATAGAACAGAAAAATGGTACATAAACAGTCCAAAAGGTTACATATAAACTGTTAATTCTGGCTCCCTCTGATGCGGGTGGAGGATGAAATTGAGGGGTGGGGAGTGAGCACCTCAGGGGATATTTTAGCCCAATCTGAAGTACGGTCTAAATACACTTACTTATGACTTGTAGGATTAAAAATGAAATAATTTTTAAAAACTGCATAGAGTTTATAGGTGGATTCTGGGTGTTACTGGACTATGCTAGGATAGAACAGGAATGGATAGACAGGTAAATGGTAGAGTTACTGCTGTTTTGTTAACAAAAACAGGTAAGTTCACTGTCTTTGGAATCACCATATTATATTTTTTTATGCTTTCGATCTACTAGTTGTCAGAAACAAAGGAATTAAAAGTGAGCATCTTTTCACTCATTCTAATTTGTTTGTAACTTTAGGGTATACATGGCAATCAAAGAAAAATTGGCTAACATGCTATATGTGCAGCAAATTAATGTCAATCAAAAGGGGGACTGTTTTATCACAATAACCTTGATAACTTAAAAGTAATAAATTCAGTTAAAAAATGAATATGTTCTTTAATACTGAGATATTAATATTAACATTTCAATATTAAAATGTTAATATTTTAAGAAATAGAATATTTCATTTAGTAGTGCAACAATTCTAAAAGTATACGCTATAGGTATTTAACTTAACATTTTAACCAAGCAGTGTCATAAGAATACTTCAGTATTACTTTTTTTTTATCCTGTTGGTAACTCCTTAGGGCCTTGTTCAGAGGGCGGAGGCATGGATGCGATTGCCTCTGCCTTCACTCCACCCTCCCGGAATGTGGCATCTGATGCACAAAAACGAAAAACATGACTTTTGACAGGAGCTTTTTACTCCCTTAAAGTTTGTTTGAATGAGAAGTGGAATTAGTCTAAGATGTCCCCTGCCCTTGGCATGTGTTCCTTTAGAGAAGCCAGACAGTCCAGCCCTTAATTCCTGGTTAGTAAGATAATATCCACCGCTGGGCGAGGTCCTGGAGATGGGGTAATTTGGCATAGCACATCTCTGACTGAAATCTAAATCTGCCTTCTGGGACCAGTGGACTATGAATTGGTCTGTCTGTGTGAGTGTCAGTTTCCTTTTCAACTAATCAAGTTCTTGTCTGAGATGTATAAATAAGCTTCCTGTTATAGTTCTCTGACCTTTCTGACTCACACATTGACTTCACTGTTTGACAGCTTGTTACCCTTATTCTGTGCCCAAAGCAACCAACAATGGTCCTCACCCTTGCTTAGTGGCTCTCTGAAGTGATGCTTCAAGATGTACTATTTATAATGCAGGAAATCATCTAAGTTTGTGATAACAATAGAATGATAGTAATAATATCAGCAGCCACCATTTATTTAACACCTACTTTGTTTCCACCATTACAATATATAGATTCTGTAGTCTTTTTATAACAATTTTGCAAGGCAGATCTTACTACCCTCCTTTGACACAAAAAGAAACTGAGGTACAGAGAGCCTTTCCCAAGCTTGCTTTCCCAAAGATACATGGTAAAGTAAGATTTATACTCGTGTTTAAATAGTATTCTCCAAAAAAAAACCTGCATGATAGCAAATTTCACTCTATAGTGGAAACAGACAATGAGATTCCAATGAATACATATTGCTATCAAAATCAGTTCTGTCAGCCCCTGTATTCGAAAGTGATCATGGGCTGCCCATGCCCTGGTCATTGATGTGCAGGGAGAGGAACTGCTGAAAGCATTTCCCCATGTTTGGAGGGTCCCCCCTGTCCCTTCTAAACCCTGGAGCTTTCGCACATGTTAAATAAATAAATAGGAAAAAAAATCAGTTCTGTCAAGCATCAGTTCCTTGTTAATTCTGTGGTTTGCTATAGATTAAGCAAACATGAATTAAATTCCTGAAAGATATTTGCTATTATTTTTTGTGGCATCTTCTGCTTGAAAGACTCCATATGATAAATGCTCTTTTTCAGATATTTATGCGATATTTCTCAGATATTGTCTGATTATCTGCTAGTCACATGAGTGCCTTATCCTGGAAATGGTTCAGAAAAATTGTGTACCACTGGCCTCTATTCTTTAGTAATTATAACAATATCAACATAATGACTGATTGGGGAAAGTGAAATGAGTTCTAGTCAGTAAAAATCATACCTTTGTTAAACGACAGATAAGAACTTGAGGCTTCATGGTCATGAGCTATACTGCCTACTAGCTATTTTGACCTTAGGCAAATTACTGAATATCACTAAACTTCATTTTCCTCCTCTGCTAAAGAATGTAACGAGAGGTCTTAGCTGATAGCTTTTTGGTTGTTTTCTCTTGTTTAAGTGTTGAATGAAATAATCCATATAAAACACATAGCATAGTACATGTTATATGATAATAAATGGATCTGTTCATGTAATTTTATTTGAAAATATCTTTTGAATTTATAGTTATGTAGCACAGTTTCTTAACACACTTGACACACTACAAAATGTATTTGTGTAATCATAAAATAGTGTATGGTTTTGTTGAAAGTTTGCTTTTTATTCTCAGCTAGAATGCAAGTTCATATTAATGTGTAGTATACATCTGAAACCTTTATGAAAAGGAATTTCTTAATTGGTAGTGGAAATGGATTAAGAACAGAATTCATTGTTTGGGACTTTTATCATGTGAAAATGTATTTTTTCATTGGTGCTTCGATCAGATGAGAATAAAATTTCAAACATCATCATTCCAATAATGTTAACCATCTCCTTGGTCCTGAATGCCAAAGACCTAAACATTGTGCCTGGCTTCACTGAGAAGCCTGAGGCAGAAGAGAACAAATGGAGTTGTATGTCAGTCAGGATTCTCCAGAGAAACAGAACCAAAAAGAAAATGTGTGTGTGTGTGTGTGTGTGTGTAACATATACATATTCATTCATATATGTATGCATATATGTTGTACAATAAAAGGTCATTGTAATAATGCAGAAACTGGAGATGGGCACATAAAATAGTTGAAAAGCTAAATGAAAATTATGGGACAAATACAGGAAGAGGTAGAGTTGACAGTACTTGGTAACCTGTGGGACAAATAACATAATCAGCAGTAAAAGGCTGCCACTAATAGTAATTTCATTGACCATCGGTGTTCTAACCTGGCCTATGCAGGATTACAATTTCATTGGTATACGTTCCACATAGAGGACTTTTTAGGAATATTTCCAGGGAGAGATAATGCAGATTTTTTATGACTTCACCCCCATTCTTCTGCCTTCTTTTCACAGGGATAATCGGTGTATTCGTAGGTAGGAGATTGGAAAAGAAGGGCATACATATAAAAAAGTCTGTAGTAGACTTACTATTCTGCCAATTCATAAGGTTTCAGAGGCAATATGAGAAAAAAAGAGAAAAAACTTTAGTGCCAAATCATAGGCTAATGCTTCTCTATCTGACAAGGAAATCTGTGTTTTCAAACAGTCCACAACCCAAGGTCCTGTGGCAACAAGAGGAGGCTGAAACAGCTCCTTATATTTTATTCCACAAATGTTTGTCCTGAGGGTTGAAAAATAAAGCTGAGTTAAATTTTATTAATGTTGACATTTGATTATTTCAGCATGACAATTTACAATATCATTTTATAATGCAGACAGTTTTCTTTGCTCCCATTATAAATGATGCAGAACAGAAGTGCAGACAGATATCTAGAAATATAATAATAAAATCCTCATGATACATTCTCATACATATAATATTCAAAAGACTGGATTGCTATCAATGTTTTGACCATCTGTATTATGTTAAATCCCTCTTTAAAATGTTTAATTTTCTTATTTGAACATATTTGAAATAAATGAAAAAAATACAGTGCTTATAAAGTGTTTACAGTTTACAAAGTACTTTCACATATATTGTATAATGTAGTAAACTTTATTCATCTTTTTAAAAAAACTTTTGGTTATATTGATTTTCTTTATTGTTTTCTTGTTTTTAATTTCATTGATTTCTATACTAATATTTATTATATCTTTTCTTCTACTTGCTTTAGACTTAAACTCCTCTCTTCTTCTAGTTTTCTTAGATGAAAGCTTAAGTTATTGATTTTAGATCTTCCTTCTTTTCACATATATGCATCAAAGCTATAAATTTCCCTCTATACACTGTTTTTGCTGTTTTCCACAAATTTTGATAAATTATGCTTTCATTTTCTATTACCTCAAAATATGTTTAAGATTTCTCCTGCGATATCTTCTTTGACCTATGTGTATTTGGTTTAATCTCCAAATATTTTATGATTTTCCAGATATAGAATTTCTGTTATTGATTTCTAGTTGATTTACCTCATTGTTTAAGAACATCGTTTCTATGATTTCTCTTCTTTTAAAAGTGTTATGTTTTATGGCCAAGTATGTGGTCTATTTTAGTGAATATTTTAATTGAGCTTGTGAAAAATGTGTATTCTGCTGTTGAATGGAGGATTTTATAAATGCCTATTAAAACAAAGAGATGGGTAATGTTATTTATGTCCATTGCATCCTTACTGATTTTGTTCCTGCTTGACCTATGAATTACTCAAAGAAGGGTATTAAAATCTCCAACCAACTCTAATAGTGGGTTTGTCTATTTCATTTTTCAATTCCATTTGCTCTGCTTTATATATTTGGACATTATTATTAGTTGCATATATGTTTATAATTGTTAAGTCTTGTCTATTATATCTTTTCATGTTTGTCTAAGAGAGTCATTATTTCTTCAGTTTTGAAGGAGTATTTTATTGGATATGGAATTTTAGGTTGGTAGTTTTCTTTCTTTCAACACTTTAAATATTTCACACCACTTTGTATTTGAATGATTTCTGGTGAGAAATTCACTGTAATTCTTACCTTGTTTCTTGAGAATATGGTAGAACTAATTACTTGGACTTAGCTAAAGAAAATAGAATTTTGTTTATTTTTTTTGTCTCATTGTCCCTCTAGAGGTGTAAGATATTTTACTCCCTCTTGCTTTTTTCAAGATTTCCTGTCTTCAGTTTTCCACTATTTGAATATGCATGCTTAGGTGTATTTTGTTTGTTTGTGTTGTTTATCTGGCTTGGTATTCTCTGACCTTGCTGGATATGTGATTTGGTGTTTATCATTAATTTTGGAAACTACTCAGACATATTATTACTTCAACTTACTTTTCTACTCTATTTTTCTTCCATCTTCTGGTACTCCAATTAGGTACATGTTATATATTTTAAAATTGTTCCACAATTTTCAGATGTTCTGTTCTTTTTCTTTTTTTAATTAAAAAAATTTATTGTTATTCCATTATAGTTGTTCCAATTTTTCCCCCTTTGCCCTCCTCCGCCCAACCCCCCACCTGCTCCCACAGTCAGGCCCCACACCATTGTCCATGTCCATGGGGCATTCATACATGTTCTTTGATTAGTCCCTTCCCCTTCTTTCTACCATTATCCCCCTTCCTCTTCTCCTCTCCCCTCTCGCCACTGTCAGTCTGTTCCATGTTTCCATGCCTCTGGTTCTGTTTTGCTCATTAGTTTATTTTGTTCATTAGCTTCCTCTTATAAGTGAGATCAAATGGTATTTGTCTTTCATCTACTGGCTTAATTCACTTAGCATATTTTCCAGTTCCATCCATGCTGTTGCAAAAGGCAGGAGTTCCCTCTTTCTGTGTGCTGTGCAATATTCCATTGCGTAAATATACCACAGTTTTTTTATCCACTCATCTGCTGATGGGCACTTAGGCTGTTTCCAGCACTTAGCTATGGTAAATAGAGCTGCTATGAACATAGGGGTGTGTAAGTTCTTTTGAATTGATGTTTTAGGATTCTCTGGGTATCTTCCTAGTAGTAGAATCGTGGGTCAAAAGGCAGTTCCATTTTTAATTTTTTAAAATTAGTAATTCTATTTAAGAAAATGAAAACTTAAATATCTACCTTATTTCATTCGTTTTGTAAATATTTATTTCATGATGACTACATTTCAAGTATTCTGATAATATTCTTTACCATGTGATTTGCAAGGATTTGCGTACTGTTTTCCACAGTGGCTGCACCAATCTGCATTCCCACAACAGTGAACTAGGGTTCCCTTTTTCCCACAACCTCATTAGCACTTGTTGTATATTGATTTGTTTATGATGGCCATTCTGACCGGTGTGAAGTGATATCTCGTTGTGGTTTCAATTTGCATGTCCTCCTTGGAGAAGTGTCTGTTCAGGCCCTTTGCCCATTTTTCAATTGGATTATTTATCTTGTTCTCTCCTTTTTCATTCTTTGAGAGCTTTGCATTTCAGTTTAAGTCATTTCTCTTGACCTATATTTAAGTTCACTGATTTTTTTTCCTTTGCTGTGTCCCGTCTTTTGATGAACCAAATGTATTCTTTATTTCTGTTACAGTGCTGTTGATTTCTAGCACTTATTTTTTATTCTTTTCCAGAGTTTATGAGTATACCTCTCTGTTTACATTATTCATGTGTTCTTGCAAGTTGTCTAGTTTTTACATTAGCAACTTTTACATATAGATCATTCAATTTCCTGTGTGATACTTTCAACATCTATTCCATATCTTATTCTTGTTCTGATGCTTGCTTTTACTCTTAAGACATTTTTTTTGTTTGTTTTCTAATATTCCTTATAAATTTTGTTGAAAGCTGAACATGTATCAAGTAATTGGGACTGAAGAGGCCCATTGTGTGAGGATTTACGTTACTGTGCCTAGAAGTTGTGCTCTATTTAATGGTTGTTGTAGCTCTAGGTGTCAGAAACATTAAATTCCTCCAGTATCCTTGTTATTGTCCCCCCTCTTAACTTTAGGCTTCCCTGAATATTTCTCCTCAGAGAGTCTGCATCTTCCAGCTCTTCTAGCTATAATCTACTGCTGTGGGATGGGTTGGTATAGGAGAGAAGCATTCTATATTTTTATGATTAAATTTCAGTCTATTAGTGGGCACGTGTCTTGGGGCTATGACCTTCACAAGTATTTCTCCCGTGTTACAGGATTTTTCTTCTCCCCCGCTTGGATAGGCAAGAATGATAGAGGGGATTGTAGTCCCCTACCCTGGAGAGTAGGCCTTTTTTATGAAGGCTCTAGACACATTTCACAGTGATGATTCTCCCTCCCCTGCCAGAATCAGGAGGGGATCTTTTCTGGATCCTCACCACAAAGGTGGGGTTCCTGGAGGTAAAATCCAAGGAAAAGGTGGGGATTTCCCAAGACTATGCCCCCAGAAGTTTCTCACTTCCAGGCTAATCTATATTCATCCTTCAGCAACTCAATAAAATTCCTATTTAAGTGTTTCTATCAATTGATTGCTCCAGCGGCTTCAACTCCAAGTAAGCGGATCTCAATGGTGGCTCTCTAGATTAATTTATCTTTCTAGATTTGGGTGTGGTGGTTTGCCTTGCAACCTCCAGTATGTGATTGGTCCAAGAAAAGTTACTGCTTTTCAGTTTTATTCAGCATTTTCTTTAAGGATAGGAGTGACGACTTCCAAACTCTTTACATTTCAAAAGTGAAACTGAACATCTCTCTCATGCCAATAAATTAAATTTACTTAATCTGTAAACAAATGAAAACTGAAGTATTTTTATTTTGACTAAATTTGATCTACACAATTAGAGTATTATAAAAATTGAATTATATATACATGTATCCAATTTTAATAATTTTATTTAAGAAAATCAAAACAAATATCCACCTTATTTCATTTGTTTTATAAATATTTATTTAATGATGACTACATTTCAAGTACTCTGATTATATTCTTTACCATGTGATTTGCAAGGATTCTCTGCTAAAAAGATCTTCTCTACTTGGACACATAAATACATTGTTATGGCTCAAGCTGGAAGTTTCCTGACTGAAACAATAGTTGGAAAGAATCTGTTTCACTTTATTATATGCATAAAGTGAAGTTTTCATTATTTGTGACTTCTTATTTAAGAGCTCATGTAGTACTTTAGAGACCTCAGGGATTTTCTAAATTAGTGCAAGAAGTCTACGTTCTCTACAATTTCTTTTCTCTAATTTAAATTAAATTGAACTTTTTTCAGTATTCACTATTCAGAGATTTGTAGAATGCTACAAAATTACCACCTCTCATTAATATTGGCAGGTAAAGATGTACTCTTCTTTAGATGTGATAATATCATTTTGAAGGGGAAATGTGTTATACTCACAAAATTATTACATTGTTGGGTTTTAGTGTTTAGTTAGCTTAGGTAGATCATGCCTATGCTTTTAAGACTTCATAATCAACAGATGACTATAAATCAATTAAGATAGAAAATAAAATAAACATTGCTGGTAGCTTTACTATGTAAACACTTAAGTATGTAAACTGCGACAAAATATATTTGTATTTTTTTCTGAAAGGTGTGAAAATTTAAAAAAAAAACAACAAATGGAGGAGAGTACTCTGGTGAAATGGGAAGCTTATAAAATAGCTGAAAGATCTGGGTTCTAAGCCCTGGTTTTCCCATAAAATTGTGTGACTTTGAGTTCATTTACTACCTCTCCTGCCTTCTAAAATTTCATCCACAAATGAATATATTGGAATAAGTGATTAGTAAGAGTAGTTTCAGCTCATAAATTACATAGTTCTATGTAACTAAGATTATGCAATTATGAAATTTGTAAAATGTTTTTAAAAGGGTTTGTTATTTTTCTTTAAAATTTGCTTAAGTTTTCCTTCTATATATATTTTTAAATTTTGCATTGGGAAGGGTAGAAAATGAACAATGAAAAATGTAAATACTTTTCCATAAGTATGAAAGCAATGTTTCCCTTGGGTAAAAATTTATTACCGATTTTACATGTAACTTGTGTGTAGAACAGTTACTGGGTCAGCAGAATAGCATATCTTTTGTGACATCCTTGTGGCACAGCACTATTGGTGGTTTATTTCTTTAGGTTGAGACAGCCAGATCTATTCCTTTAAAATTTCTGTACACCTAAATAGTTACCAGATTTATCTTCCAACTCATCTTAATTTTTTAGGTGCTGTTCTGTGACCACTGATTTGGAGGCATCATGTGTTAATCCTTTTGATTTGGGAATGATAGAAGGAAAAAACAACCGGACTCTGGAGCATTGCCCAGAATGGCCAATTTTAATAGATGATAGATGGCAGATAGATAGATAGATAGATAGATAGATAGATAGATAGATAGATAGATAGATAATAGGAAGGAAGGATATTTACATATATACACTATATTTTGTGTATTGTATAAGACAAGGTTTAGAACTTGAGAACATCCTCTGAATAAGATAAAAAGAAAAGTGAAACAAAACTATCAAAGTTTGTAGAGAAAAATTAATTCCACTATTTCTCATGGAGTAGCATCTCAGAGTTTGTTCCTTGATACGGTAAGAAGCACCTGGCAAATAACAGCTTCCATGGTTACCTGCTTCTGGAAAACTGAAGCTATAATTCTTTCCTAAGAGTCACAGTACACATTTGCATTTTAGATTTATTAAACATTTCCCAAATTTTGAAAGAAGAACACTTTTTACTCGAATGTCTCATGGGATTTTTGAAGGCGCTTGCCCAGAGCAGTTTCCGATTACAATTACTACTTCTAGTAAGAATCCTCCAGAATAATTGGAATTGACTAAATCTTTGTTGGATTTTTTTGTTTGTTTGTTTGTTTGTTTGTTTGATGAACAATTCAGTGTTTTGTGGCATTGATTAACCATAAACTTAAGCTCTAAAATCTAATTTGAAGCAAATCTTTAAATATGCATTTTACTTTCTCACTGTTTGCTTTATGGTAATGAAATGGCAGTATTTTATTTAATGGCATTTTGAATAGTACTATATTGCCAAAATTAATGAAATGATTTAATTTCTTTTTGTTGATAAAATTAATTTATAATTCTGCAATTTAAACATAGCAGTGCTCTTTATTCTTAGTCCTACAGGCTAACTAATGTCCCAGTGAACCAAATTCACAGGCAACCCTTTCCTTTCTTTTCTTTTAGTTTATTTGTTTGAGCAGTAGTATATTAACTAAACCTTTCTTGTACAAATTCACAATTTAATCAAATGTATATTTTTTACTTATTATCTATACTAGTTGATAAGAATAGATTCTGGATTTCTCTTAGTTCACAAGAAATGAAAGGAATTTGAGTCTTTATTTTATTATAGATTTAATGACAAATTTAATCACTTTAATAAAGTGATCTTTTTAAACTCAATATATAGTAATCTGGACTGAATTAGTTCCAGTTGTCATGAACAATAGAAATAACAGTGAGATTTATTATAAGCCTGTTTCCTGTTGAATGTAATTTTATTAAACAATTATAATTTAATATGTAAATGAAGGTATGGAGCCCCATATTCATTAGCTGACTTAAATTCTTCTTCCATGGTTACATTCCCAGGCCACCACATCAGAGACTGTTTCATGGACCCAGTAGAAGACATTCGTTATTCTTTTTAATTGCCACTAGTCATATTCTTTATATGTATGCCTATAGCTTCCTTCCTCCCTTCCCAAAGAAAATTGTGTCCTTTTCTATGACCAAACATCTACAACCTTATCTCTTAATACTACCCTGTGCTTTACCCATCAGTACTTCACTCCAGTTAGACTTAGATTCCTCAAATACATTTTATTCATTTATATTTTTTCCCCCTCAACTGTTCTGTTTGAAAATTCTTATTTTCCACTTCTTTTTTAGTCCTGCCCTTCAAAAATGACCTCCTCTGCCAGGCTTACTTGGAAATCACAAGAACAATCTCTCCTCTTTGAGTTTATAGGCTGCCATGCACATCGTCTCTCGTGTAACCCATTTGACCTGGTATTTATGTACAGCCTTGCCTACGTGCTCAGTGTGTGAGCTGCTTGAGCGCCAGGCTAGGACTCCTGCATCTCCTGTGTTCCATGGCACTTATCAAGATACTTGTACTGGGAGGGAAGGGAGGTGATGAGTGTAACTTGGAGAGGTCAGCAGAAGCCAGATCCTGTAGAGCCTGGAGGCCAAAGTAAGGTAACTAGATTTTAGTTTTAAACAGTGAATTTTGCCGTTTGATTTACTTGTGAGATCGCTTTTTCTGCTCTGTGCTAGATTGATCAAAAGTGGGCAAAAGCATAACTCTGGAAGGCCAGTTAGGAGGCTGATGTAATTCAGATGAGAGATGAAAGGGACGTTGTGTTGTCAGATCCAAGAGAGAGTTTGATACTGTCCATTGGGAGATAAGAGAGAAGTAGTAAATAAGGGTGACCTTCATTTCCTTTTCCTCCTCTCTCCTTTCTAAATATCAGCTCCAGGGATATTTAACATTGCTTTATGCAAAAGTATAAATTATATAAATTACAAATCTCTCTTGAGTTTGACTTTGATATAATGTTTGGAAGATTTCCAAAATGATTGACAGAGACAAGGTATAAAATTCCTTAGAGTCACATTTTCCTTTTTCTTCTATTCATCTGATTCTGACACTAATTTTGGCACGCTATTTCACTTTAAATGAACCTCATTTGCTTAATTATGACACTCCATATAGGACATGCAAAGGAAAACTAAATTGGTACTAAGAGAAATAGGAACTCTTTTGGCTAGGATCTGCCACCATGGCAGTCTCTGCAATGGCTATTCTTATTCCTGTTATTTATACTGGCCAGGTGTTATTCCTCCTAAATTTAAATCCTGCATCATACCACTTGTCAACTTCTCGTCGATGGTAAAAATAAAACAAGTAAACAAAAAGAAAATGAAACTAAAAGTAACTTATCGAGGAACCTCTTCTATATGGAATGCTGTGGTACATGGATATATTGTGCAGTATAATTTTGACTTCACCCATTCAAATTTTAATTACATCTACTTGTATGTTAGCCAGGTTTCTTATAGATGAAAATTATAAAGAGAATAGAGATTTTTGTATATTCTTTTTCTTATTTGAAATTATGAATTGAATTTCTTCAAAACTTCACACTTAGGAACATTTTCTCTTGAGTTCCTAAGGTTATTGAGTGAATATAGCAATCTGTAAGTATTGTAAATAGTTGTTAATATTAGGTAAGAGAAATAGCCATGTTTTTGCTTTCCAGTTTGGTTGTGAATAATAAATACCTGACAGTGAAGATTATAAACTTTAGCGAGTATTAAAGAGTAAGATTATAGAATTTAAAAATAAACTTAACAAAAGAAGAAGAGGTAAAGGGGAAAAAATGGTGATGGAAGAAGAAGACTTGACTGTGTTCTAAACACACAATATAGTATACAGATGATGTATCATAGAACTGTACACCTGAAACTTGTATAATTTTATTATGTCTCCCCAATAAATTCAGTAAAAATTTTTAAAGGGAGAAAAAAATACATATGCAAAATAGAGGTAGCATAGCTCAGTTTCTTTTTCTTTTTTTTTTAAGATGTTATTTATTTATTTATTTTTAGAGAGGGAGGAAAGCAGGGAGAAAGAGAGGGAGAGAAACATCCAATGTGTGAGAGATACATCAATCAGTTGCCTCCCAACAGGGGGCCCGGCTTTCAACCCAGGCATGTGCCCTGACTGGGAATCAACCAGCGACCTTTCGGTTTACAGGCCGGCGCTCATCCATTCAGCCACACCTGCCAGCACAGTTCCTTTTTCTTATAGTCATAGAACTGGTTCCCTTAAAGATTGGCTCTTAAGTTGTCTATTTTTAAGGAATGAAAAAATTATGTGTTTTAGCATCCTTAGTTATTCAACAAAGAATTTTAAAATACTAGCCCTATATTTAGTAGGCCTACTTTCTGTTAGTTCTCTTTGGGATTAAAAATGTTAAATAGGAACAAGAATATCTGTGAATATATGTCGTCGTTTCTCATGCTCTTCAAGCCCTCATTCTTTCTCATCTGACATAATTTCCTAATGCATCTCGCTGCTCCCACTTTTTTCTTTCTCTGAGACATTCTCCACTTTGCTGCCAAAATTATATTTCTTAACATATCTAATCATGCCATTCCTTGTTTAAATTTATTGATTTTAAAATCCAAACTTTTTCTCATTGCAGTTGGAACCCTTAAACTTTAATGAGTCATCTCTTTGTGTCTCTGCTTACATAGCTGAGGTTTGCTATTATCCCCATTTTTCAGATTAGGAGACTGAAGCTCAGACAGGTTAAAGAAATTCAGAAAGGTCATAAAGCCAATAAGTGGCAGAGTTTAGGTTACATATTGTATTAATTCAGTCATTCGAAGTTTGTTGAAACTTATTTCATGACACCATAAATATTATACATGTGTTGGGAAAAAAATGCCTTTATTTGTTGGATAAATGTTCAGTGTATGTTCAGTGGGGTCATAGTTGTTAATCTTATTAAAATTATATATCTATATCATTTTCTTCTGCTTATTTTATAAAAGAAGATGTGTTAAAAGTCATTCACTCTAATAATAAATTTGTCTGTATCATCTTGTGGTTTGGTTGTCAATCTGAGGCTATATTAATAGATAAAATAGTTTTATTTTCCTGTAGAATGGAATTTATTATTATTGTTATAAAAATGGCTTTTATTATTTCTAGTAATGCTTATATCTCAATAAAAGATATTACTAAAACTACATAAGATTTATTTCAGTTAAAGCTTACCTAGTATATGTTTTCCATCTTTGCTACTTTCTACCTTTACATGCACTTATATTTTGGAAACCTCCTTAGTATATTGCATTTAGCTCAATTTTTAAAACTCCCATTCCATAGTTTTTGTCTTTCAACTTTTGACTTTTATTATTATAGAGGAAATATGCCTTTGTTCTTCTTTCAGTGGCTACTCTAAAATTCCAACATGCTTTCTTAACTTACAAAAGTATAAAGTCCCTAAGTACCCTTTTGTTCCTGTCAGACAACACAGTAATTTAGAAGCCTTTAATTTCTTTAAAGTTTAATTCTTTTAAATTTAATTCCAAATAGCCCATGAATTTATATAATATTTTTGTGTATTTGAGGATAAATTCTGTATTTATTTTGAAAAATGAGACATTCTTATTGTTTTTTCATATAGAGTCAATGCTCATTTAAATTTGGCTACAAATTTATACCATATATGGTTCTTTTTTTTCTTCTTGCGTTTTAGAACTATAATCTGGGATTATTTACTATTTATCTGAAATACACTCTTTAGAATTTCTTTCAATGATGCTCTATTAGAGGCAGACTTTCTCAAATTGTAATGGGTTGAAATTATCTTTGCAGTTGCCCCTGGAGCAATGCTAGGGCAGGGGCACTGACCCCTGAACAATTGAAAATCTGCAGATGACTTTGACTCCCCCCACAACTTAACTGCTAATAGGCTACTGTTGACTGGAAGCCTTAATAATAACATAAACAGTCAACACATTTTATACATGATATGTAATACATACTGTATTCTTATAATAAAGTGAGCTAGAGGAAAGAAAAAGTGATTAAGAAATCATAAGGAAGAGGAAATACATTTGCAGTATTTATTAGAAGAAAAATGTGTGTAAGTAGGCCTGCGTCTTCCAAACATGTCTTGTATAAGGGTCAACTGCATTTAACTTTTATTCTTGATTCTAATGGAGCTATATTGGGTCAGGAGTTACTTTCTTCCATCATCCTAAAGTTTTGTTTCAGGAGAAGCTGAGTTTAATAACAGTGTTACAGTCACCCCTTGGGAGGTAATCTGTCTTTTCTCACTGGGTGCATTTCATATTGCCTCTTTGTCTTTGTCGTTCTGAAATTTCACTATGATACATCCCAGTGTGGATTTCTTTTTGGTTATTTTGCTTGTGATTTTCAAGGATAATGATTGGTCACTTATATCAGTTCTGAAAATTTCTCAGTCGTTAAGAGATATTTCATCAAACATCTCTTCTGCCCCATTATCTGTGCCCCTTCATTTTGGAGCTCAAATTATACCTAAGTTAGACCTTGTCACTCTATTTTCCATGTCTCTAAACCTCTCTTTTCTATTACTTTGACTTTCTTTGCTGAATTCTGCATAATTCCTTCTAACCTATGTTCAGTATACTAATTCTCTCTTCAGGAAAGACTAATATCTTTAAACTGGCCATTGAATTTTGAATTTCAGGTATTATATTGTTTATTTCTAGCAATTTTATGTGGTTATTTTTCAAATCTGCTTTCTCATTCTTTATAGTTTCTTGTTATCATTCTTAGAGTGGTTTTTTTTCAAAGATTTTATTTATTTATTTTAGAGAGAGAGGAGGGTAGGGAGAAAGAGAAGAAGAGACACATCAATGCATGTGAGAAACATTGATGGGTGCTTGTCACACATGCAGGCCTGCAACCCAGGCCTACAACCCAGGCACCTGCCCCAACCAGAAATTAAACCTGTGACCCTTCGCCCTGCAGGATAATGCCCAACCAACAGAGCAGCAAGAGCGAGGGCCTTAGAGTGTTTTTTATTTCTTGAAATGCAGTAAGCATTATTTTATTGTATTATTGTCTGTTACAATATTTGAAGTCTTCACAACCAATTTATGTTCTTGTTTCTACTGTTTTCACTTATGAGCTTTGTTTCCTCATGGATGAAATAATTTTTTACTGTTTGCTACTCATTTTTCTTGGAAAATTCCTTCTGGGGATTCTTTGGTGCCTAGTGTAAAGGTGTTTTCCCGGAAAAATATTTGTCATTGCATCTTTCACCTAGGGGCACTAATGGTCTTCAGCCACTTTAAACTGCATGGTTTGAGATTTCCTTATTTTGATTTTTTCAGCTTTACTTAAGTATAATTGACAAATACAATTGTAATATATTTAAAGAGTACAACATGATGATTTAATACACATTGTGAAAAGATTCCCACCATTGACTTAATTACCACAGTCAGCATTGAAATTTTTTTTTCTTCTAACTATCCAAATCACATTAATTTGGGCTGCAAATATACCCAAAGGCAGGCTTGTGCTAAGTGAATCCATGACGCTACATCTTCATGGAAGAGAGTCTGCCCTTTGGGCAGGACCCAGGCTTTTTTTCTGCTCACCCTGTGCTTCACAACTCTATGAGAATTGCAGCATTAGGTCGTAAAGTTCCAGGAAACGTCCTTATGTTGGGAAAAAAAAAGTCTTCAGTCCCTCTAAGGACCTTCCTTTCCTTAGATTTTCATCTAATATTTCCTTAGTACATTATCAGCTTTCCAATTCCATTAAGTGGGAAAACAAGCGTTGTATGTATGTGCACACACACTCACACCAGCATTTTTAGTTCTTTTAAGCAAAAGATATTGTGTAGACTCCTAGAGTTTCAAATATTGCAAAAAAGCATTCAAATTCATAAGCTAAAATTTAGGAAGAATTTGTACTAAAGGTATAAGTGGAATAAATTTATGGATAAATTTAATCAGATGTAGAGAAGACATCTTACTGTGAAACATAAATTTCATTTTCAATAGAAAACAAATTATGGAAGACTTGCTTCAAGGAGAAATATCTCATAATGGCTCTAGTAACAATTTTTCAAAATGCTTTACATGTATTACTTGAGTCAATCTTTCCCCTAATTCCACAAGATAGTGACTATTTTTATCCCCATTTTATCAATGAGGAGACTGAGACACAGAGAGTCACAGATGGTTAGTGGTATAAAAGGAGTCAGACTTGGGTAGTAGTGATCTGAAGTCCAGGCTCTATACTTTATTGTTGCCCTTACAATAAAGAAAATGGAAGGATATCTTTATGTATACAGAGAGGTTTCAAATATATCTCATTGTGAAAAATTTTAAGGCAAACATGCACTGGTAAGAATGGTTATTATATAGTATAAAAGACATCATGTAAATGTGGGTTGGTGACTAAATATTTTTATTATGAGAAAGTTTTAATTATAATTATGGCAGTATAATAATGAAGTATATGGAAATTAAGTAACAGCAATAATTTACAATGCTATTACTTTTATGGCAAATCTTTAAAAACTAAAATATTGTAGTACAATGACTTGTGAAAATCAAGTATATTCTAACAAAAAGTTCCTACAAATAACACAATAGAAAATTCAGCTAGAGAAATAAAGAATAGCACACAGCCTACTTATATTTAGTTAATAATAAGTGGATTAAATTGTTTTAAGAATGAAGGATTTGAGTTAATGATTCAAATGAGTGCAATTTCAAGTTCAAAACTGGTTATAAATATAATTAAGGAAAACTTTGATAATATTTGCAGATGACGCATGGCCAGTTAGGAAACGATTTGAAAATATAGTAAAACTAATTACTTTGAACTCAACTGTAGTCAACCCTAATTAATTGGAATAACTGGGGAGATGAATAGATAGAAAGGAAACCTCAAATTACCAAGAATTATGGTTAAAACAAAACTAATAACAATATGGCACAAAATTAATTTATTAATAATCTGGTATTTCTGAACACAGTTCACAGATATTTTCCAAAAGTGTAAAAGTAATACAAGTACATTCTTTATTTAAGAACACATAAATTATCTGCCAAAAAATACTAGTCTGTTAAAGAATTTCTTAGTAAAGATTCCTTGTATTCATGAAACTTGAATTAAGCAAATACATGCCTCCTTTCTCTTTCATTGCTGCCTTCACCTAAGTTCAACCGAGTCCTTGCTGCACACTGTTAGAGTCTACCGCAGGCGCTGCTGTGCGGGCTGAGGGACAGGGCCCTGGCTGTCAGGTTATTGTAGACTGCTCTGTACCATCTGTTCATTACTATAACGATCTTGGTGGTGTGTAGATGTTTTATAGATTTATAATAACTTTAATTTGTTCACAAATATACTCTCTATGATTATTACTTTAGTTATCTTCTGCCAGATAATCAACAGTTGAGTTCCCTCCCAAATATGTCGTCGCTTCTATAATTTCTGGAGGAAATTTACGTTTGCTTTGCTTCAATAAAATTTTCACATAAACCATTAAGTTTTGCGTAAATTAATACTTACAAAAGGCTCTAAGAATGTTTTATTTTCTTCAGAAAATAAAAATTTTCATTTAAAGACACATTGAAATTTGTTGGTATAACTAAAAATATCTTTTAAATTGAATTACTGAGCAGGGTTAAATTTCTGAATTAAAAACAAATAAATATATAAACCAATGATAACTCATTCATATTTTGGGAACATTTTATACTGATTTGAACAAAAAGAAAAAAGAAACCAACAAAAATAAGAGGGAAGGAGGGGGGAAGGTAATGGGGAAAGGAAGAGGAAGGATCAAATCACGGAACATGTATGAAGGACACATGGACAAAGCCAAAGCGGGAAAGGATTGAGGGATGGAGGTGGGGGTGGGTGGGGCAGGGGAAAGCGGTGGTGGGTAAATGGAGACAAATGTATTTGAACAATAAAAATAAATAAATAAAAAGAAAGAAACAAACTTTAGTCATCATTTTGCAAATGAGAAAACTGAAGTGAGTTGACCAAGGCCTCCCAACAGCAACTCATTACAGTTGAGTCTAGAAGTCAGATTTCTTAACTCGCCTCTAAGTGTTATTTCATCTTTCATTTGCAGCTCCCAAATTAACTTTTCTTTTATGACAGACTTTTGTTTTTTAGGATAGTTTTAGGTTTACAGAAAAATCGAGAAGATAGTACAGAGCATTTTCATGTACACCACACTCAGCTTCCCCTATTATTAATATCTTGCTTAAGTATGATACATTTATTGCAGTTAATAAAGCAATATTGATGCCTTGTTATCAACTAAATCCATAGTTCATTCAGATTTCTTTAGTTTTACCCAATATACATTAATTTGACAAGTTGCTTATTAGTGTTCTTGAAGGAGAGGAAAATAGTGTTCTGTGTTAAAAATAAGTTTAGGAAATGCTAAGTTAAACAAAGTTATACATATTTCTTGCCTTAAAAAAAACTCAGAGTTCTTAAGATGTGTAGCTTAAATCTCAAAGTGCATTTAGGAATATGTTGTATTTCCCAAAATGACTGAGCAACTAAACTCTTTTAGATAGAACATTTCATAGGATTTATATTCTGAGGAGCAGACTTGGAGAATTCTGTGCTGCACCTTGGCCTATCACATTAACTTAGAATGAGTTAATATGTAGATTTGAAAGCATTAAAACACAATTTCATTACCATCATCTCTGGTGGTATGGCTGAGAAGCTGGTAACAGTGCTTAGTTCCTTGAGGTAACTATTAGTGGCTAAAGTTGTAAGGTTGAAGGAAAGAGCTATTTCTTGCGTACTATTTTGTGTCTTTTAAAATTTTGTGCCGAGTACATCTATTACCTTTTCAAAAGTTAACAAAAATGCTATAAATTGGATTACTCTAAAATTCATTGTATCCTGGAAAGAAATGTTCCCTGTACAAATATGGATTTTGCTACTATTACTGTTGTGGTATATGTCTATAGCAATAAAACATTGGTGCTAACTAAAACCATACACATATAACCTATTCACAAAGGAGTTGATAAACTACTTATCATGTAACTATCAGTATAAGAAGATTTTAGAAAATGACCAATTCAAGATGTTCTTAAATAAGGTCATAGTAAGAATTGGGAAATTATATTCACAAAACATGCATGTCAGTAATTTAATAAAATAAATAGTGCTTTATTAGCATATTGATTATAATTTTTAGCTTAATATCACTAATACAGTTTTAAATTTCACTGTTCTGGAGAAATTATGATCACTGGAAAGCATCTATTGAAATAAAATTGTTGTAGAATACTTGGCTTTTTGGGCCTATGCTATAGCATGCTATTTTGATTTATAAAAATAAAATATTAACCTACTTGTTTTTATTTATTTCCCACATATTTATATTGTTATTATCATTAGTTTACCATTACAATAGTCCAGGAAGTGTGTAGTGTGGATTTATTGATACCACTTTACATAACAGAGCGTGTACACACCCATCTAGGGTTTTTTTCCTGGGTTACCCAGAGACCTCAGGGCATAGTAAGCTCTACTTTTTTGACACAACATTATGGTACCTCTTCTGAATGTTATACTTCCCAACTGTAGCTACAGCTGAATTTTACAGAACTTCAATAATTAGAAATTTGAGCAGATTTAATTAAAAGAGAAAGATTATATTAAGTATTTTTTAAATAACAATGTCCAGCAAATTTCAGATAATCTCTTCAGAGTCACAGGACAATGAGAACTGATTCTCAGGATGTTCACCCAAAGGAAGTGTTAAATTGTGGTCTGCTGCCTTTATTAGTTAAGTCAGGAAAATAGAGGGACATATTCTCCACAAGATTTTAGAGTAACATCTTTTTCATAGGGCTCAGTTATCTATGGAAAAGAAGCCAAAATAATTAACCATACTAATCACTTGATAGCTCGCGGCTTAGTCGAAACTCTCCCATCTTGCATAATAGACATCAGGCATCAGCCACAGTGGCCTGTGGTCTAACTGACCTTCCTGTACCTGGGAACTGCCTGGCCCTTCACCTAACCCATTGTCCTGACTCACATCCTGAAACCCTGAGGCAACAGTTCAAGATCAAGAGACGAACTCCTCCCTTATTTTCCCCAGAACCCCACACTTTTTCTTTTAAAAACCCTTCCTGGCCTCCCTCCGCTGCTACAGTCTGCCCAGACTCAGCCCGCCTGTACAAGCGACTTCAAATAAAGGCACTTGGATCAGACCATCCAGCTCCTCCCGTCTCCATCTCTTGTGCATTTGTAACACATACCAATTTTATCCCTGGACATTCCAGTGAAATTTCCACAGAAGACTGCAAATTCCTAATGAACAGAAACCAGGTGGTTCTCACAAATCTTGTTTTGACACCTATATAGGCAGGTGCATAATCAGTGACTATTTATCTAACAATAAATATTCATGAGGATCAAGAAATAGAAAAATGAGTAGTTATTAAAAACCATAGATCGTGTCATCACTTAATTTATTCAAGATTAGTCTTTTCTGTGTTCATCTCATTTTAAACATGAAAACATTTCAGTAAATGAAATCATAGATTATTATTGAATTCCCATGTTAGAACTTTATAGTCACATTTTAAAGCAAGACCAAACTTTAAACATTGAAGCAATCAAATCTCTTTAGACTGTGGACTCTTCTCTTAAGATTGACTTTTTAGGTGCCAAATGATTAAGATTTTATGTTAATGAGAATAATTGCATAATCAACAAGGAGTGTCAGTATCAAAGAAATGAAGTGACATTGTTCCCAGCCATTGTTGTATGATACATGTGTAGTATAAGGTTTTCAAACTAAGTTAGCAGTATGTAGCATTGATAGATCATGGATGCTGCCAGCAAAGCCACAGCATCAATATTTCTCCCCAACTCTGGTGAAAGGGCTGATTAGGCAACAGGAATCTGCATCACAGCTGGGCCAGTGACTCTACTAGAGAGGCTGGAATCCTTGACTCATGTTTGTGGCTTCTTTTCTTCCCTTACGTGGCACTGATTACAGAACAAAGAACAGAACACACCAAAAAGAGAGGAAAAGGAGGAAGGGGTGTTTTGTAAGTCTCTAAAATATTTCAGTGTTCAACTCTTTGGTCAGACCTATTCCTGTGGGAGTAAGTGGTCAGAATTGCTTGTATTTGGAAGTCAAGGCTTGTAATGTGCCAGAGGGTGAGCACACTTACCTTCCATTAATGTAAGCGGGCCTCTGGGGATGAGACTTAGAGTTCTGTGGCCAAATGTTGAAGAGGGACAAGACTTTCCCCCCAAATATTTCTGTCTAGTGTACTTTCTTGCTAATAGAAGAATTTTAAAAGTATTTAGGGAATTCTGATGGTATTTTTCATTTCATTGATTCAAACTAGTAATGTTTACTCATTTGTTCTAAAAAGTGGTTATACATTGTTTCTGTCAGTTATGTTGGGGTTGGGGAAAGAGCAGGAATTGTAGGGAATGGCTAATATTTTTTTATGTCCCTTCCACAAAAAATTCTGAAGATTTCACACTATATTCAACACTGAGGAGCTACCAGCTTTCTCTAATGTAGTTCTCTGAATATACTTATGATTTTGCTAAGGAATGAACAAATGCACAAAATTTATATTTTTAAAGCAAAACAAGATACATGCCTTAAGAAGACTATAAAGAGTTTTTAAAAATGCTTTAAGAGCATCATAAGCAAAGTGTCATGGACCAGTGTGGAGGGCTGATTTAGTCGTTACTATCTGGAAACTTTATATCAAAGTTTAAATTGAGCACACATCAAATATGGCATTATGGGAGTTTAAATTATTCATAATTGAAATATTGACTGTCAACACAGATGCCAAGATAATGTACTATACAAAACATCCACAGGAGCTTTTTCTATCTTTCCTTGAATTGTTCACAGACATTTCATACATAATCCAACACAAAACAAAGAAATGGTACATATTTTTCTTTCAATTTATATACAATGGAAAAATAAGAGTGTATATGTGTGTGTGTGCTTGGCAAAGTTAATAAACAATAGGCAGGCTAATAGTTTAAGTCTATAGAGAAGAAATCACCCAATAAAAAAATAATCAGAATTTATTTAGCATTAGTAATTTTTATAACTAGTATAATTTGATGTGATTAATAAAACTTGTAGCCCTTAGCAATTCTTTTCCCTTTTTTATTTAATTTAATCTTCACTGTATTTTTTTACAGTACATTTCAGTCACCTTATATTCCCCTTTCCCAGCAATTACCACACTGTTGTCCATGGCCATGAGTCCTTTTTCTTTTTTGCTCAGTCCCTCCTCCTAACTTCTCCCCCACTCAACTGCCATCCTGCTCTTCATCTATGAATCTCTCCCAACTTTACTTGTTAGTTCAATTTTGTTCATTAGATTCCACATATGAGTGAAATCATATGGTCCTTGTCTTTCTCTGTTGGCTTATTTCACTTAGTATAATGTTCTAGAGGTCCACCCACACTGTTGCAAAGGGTAAAATTATTTTTTTTTCATAGCTGAGTAGTTATTCCATTGTGTAAATGTCTTAGTAGATAGTTTTATCTACTCGTCTACTAATGGACACTTGAGCTGTTTCCATATAATAGTGATTGTGAATAAGGCTGCAATGACTATAGACATGCTTATGTTCTTTTAAATTAGTGTTTTGGGTTCCTTTGGATATATTCCTGAAGTGGGGTCACTGGGTTAAAAGGCAGATACATTTTTAATTGTTTGAGGTATCTCCATACTGCTTTCCACAGTGACTGTACCCGTCTGCATTCCCTTCAAATGGACAAAATGTTCCCCTTTCTCCACATCCTCACCAGCACTTGTTATTTGTTAATTTATTGATGATAGTCATTCTGACAGGTATGAAATGATATCTCATTGTTGCTTTAATTTGCATTTCTCTGATGATTAGTGACTTTGAGCATCTTTTCATATATCTATTGGCTATCTGTATGTCCCCATTGAAGAAGTATCTATTTAGGTCCTTTGCCCATTTTTTAATTGGGTTGTTTGTTTTTTTGGTAATGAATTTTGTAAGCTTTCTGTAAATTTCAAGTATTAACTCCCTATCAGATATATCGGTGAATATGTTCTCCCATTCTTCAGGTTGTCTTTTTATTTTGTTGATGTTTTCCTTGGTTGTGCAAAAACTTTTTAGTTTGATGTAGTCCCATTTGTTTATTTTTTTCTTTTGTTTCCCTTGCCTGGGGCAATATATCCAATAAAAATATGCTTCAAGCTGTGTCCAAGATTTTGCTGCCTATGTTTTGTACTACAATTTTTATGGTTTCCAGTCTAATATTTAAGTCTTTGATCCATTTTGAATATTAATGTGTGTGGTATAAGAAGGTGGTCTAGTTTCATTTTTCTTCATGTGTCTGTCCAATTTTCCAAAATCCGCGTATTGTGTAAACTATCATTAGCCCATTGTATGTGCTTGCTTCCTCTGTCAAATACTAATTGACTCTGAAGGTGTGGGTTTATTTCTGGGATCTCTATTCTGTTCCATTCATCTATGTGTCTGTTTTTATGCCAGTGCCATGCTGTTTTGATTACTAAGGCCTGATACTAGAGTTTGATATTAGGTAGCATGATTCCTCCCTCCAGTTTTGTTCTTCTTTCTCAGGATCACTGTTCCTACACAGGGCCTTTTGTGGCTCCATATAAATATTTTTGAAATATTTGTTCTAGTTCTGTGAAATATATCCTTGGAATCTTGATAGGAATTGTGTGGAATATATAGGTTGCTTTGGGTAGTATGGACATGTTAATGATGTTAATTCTTCCTATCCATGAACAAACACAATATGTGATTACACTTATTTGTATCTTCCTCAATTTCTTTCTTCAGTGCCTTTTAGTTTCTGAGTACAACTCTTTTATAGCCTTGGGTTTATTCCTAAGTATTTTATTCTTTTTGAAGCAATTGTGAATGGATAGTTTTCTTGATGTCCCTTTTTGTTAGCTCATTATTGGCATATAAAAATGCAACTGATTTCTGGATATTAATTTTGTATTTTGCTACTTTGCTGAATTCATTTATCAATTCTAATAGTTTCTTGGAATTTTTAAAATTCTCTTTGCACAGAATCATGTCATCTGTGAATAAAGACAGCTTTACTACTTCCTTTACAATTTGGATGCCTTTTATTTCTTCTTCTTGTCTGCTTGCTGTGGCTAGGACTTCCAGTACTATGTTGAATAAGAGAGTTGAAAGCGGGCATCCTTGTCTTGTTCCCAATCTTAAGGGAAACATTTATAGTTTTTGCCCTTTGAATATGATGCTGTCAGTGGGTCTGTCATATATGGCCTTTATTATGTTTAGGTATGTTACCTCTATTCTCACTTTGATGAGAGTTTTTATTGTAAATGGGTGCTGCATTTAATAAATGCTTTTCTGCATGTATTGATATGACCATGTGGTTTTTATCATTCATTTTGATTGTGTGGTGAATCACATTTATTGATTTGCAAATGTCCTACCAACCTTGCATTCCTGGAATAAGCCTACTTTATCATGGTATATGACCTTTTTGATGCATTGCTCTATTCAGTTTGCTAATATTTTGTTGAGTATTTTAGCATCTATGTTCATCAGAGATATTGGCCTATAATTTTCTTTCTTTGTAGAGTCTTTATTTGGTTTTGGAATTAAGATAATGCTGGCCTAGTAAAATGAGTTTGGGAGCCTTCACTTCTCCTGAATTTTATGAAATAGAGAAGCAGAGGTATTAGTTCTTCACAGAATGTTTGGTAAAATTCACCTCTAAAGTCATTTGGTCTGGGTCTTTTGTTTGTTGGGACTTTTTTATTACTGCTTCAGTTTCACTATATGTAATCTGTTTATTCAGATTCTCTGATTCTTCCAGGTTTAGTTTAGAATGATTGTGTTTCTAGGAATTTATCCATTCTCTCCAGGTTGTCCAGTTTGTTGGCATACAGTTATTCATAATATTTTCTTACAATCCTTTGTATTTCTGTGGTGTCAGTTGTTATTTCTTCTCTTTTATTTCTGATTTTATTTATTTGGGTCATTTCTATTTCTCTCTCTCTCTCTTTTTTTTTGATGAATCTGGTTAAAAGTTTGTCAACCTTGTTTATCTTTTCAAAGAACCAGCTTTTGGATTCATTGATCTTTTGGGGTTGTTTTTTTTTTTTTTTTTTTTTTGACTCTATTTCATTTATTTCTGCTCTATTCTTCATTATTTTTCTTCTAATTACTTTGGGTTTTTGTTTGTTGTTCTTTTTCAAATTCCTTTAAATGTGAAGTTAGATCGTTTATTTGAGCTCTTTCTTGCTTTTTGAGATAGACCTGTAATACTATGAATTTTCCTCTTTGGATTGCTTTCCCAGTGTTCCACAGATTTTGGATCGTTGTGTCCTCATTTTCATTTGTTTCAAGCTATCTTTTGATCTTCCTTAATCTCATTTTTGACCCATTCCTTGTTTCATAACATGTTATTTAGCTTCCATATCTTTGAGCATTTTTCAGTGTTCTTCTTGTGATTGATTTCTAGTTTCCTAGCATTGTGGTTAGAGTAGGTGCTTGATATGATTCCAATCTCCTTAAATTTATTGAGACTTGTTTTGTGTCCTAACATGTGGTCTATGATAGAAAACATTCCATGTGCACTTGAAAATTATTTATATTCTGCTGCTTTGAGGTGAAATGCATTGAAGATATCAATTAAATCCATTTGATCTAGTGTGTCATCATTTAAGGTCACTGTCTCCTTGTTGATTTTCTGTTTAGAAGATCTATCCATTGAAGTCAGTGAGGTGTTAAAACACCCAATTATGACTGTGTTTCTGTCGATCTGTCCCTTTATGTCCATCAAGATTTGCTTCATATATTTAGGTGCTCCCATGTTAGGTGCATAAATGTTTACTAGGTTTATATCCTCTTGTTGGATTATTCCCTTTATCATTATGTCGTGGCCTTCTTCATTTTTTTACTATAGACTTGGTTTTAAAGTCTATAATATCATATATATGTAGCTACCCCAGCTTTTTATTCTTTTCTATTTGCATAATATATCTTTTCCAACCCTTTACTTTTAGTCTGTATGTGTCTTTCAATGTGAGATGGGTCTCTTTGAGGCAGCATATATATATGGGTCTTGTTTTCTTATCCATATAGCTACCCTATGTGTTTTGGTTGGAGCATTTAAGCCATTTACACTTAAGTTGATTATTGATAGATACATATGCATTATCATTTTATTGTTAGGCTGTTTTCCTATGTTGTTTTTGTTTGTTTGTTTTTACTTTCTCTTCTTCTTAAAGCAAGCCCTTTAACACTGTTGCAGTCCTGGTTTGGTGTTAACTTCCTTCAGCTTCTTGTCTGGGAAGAATATTATTTATTTTTCAATTTTAAATGATAGCCTTGCTGAGTAAAGTAGCCTTGGCTGTAAGACCTGGCTTTTTATCACCTTAAATATTTCATGCCACTGCCCTCTGGCCTGAAATATTTCTGGTGAGTAATCAGGTGACAGTCTAATTGGTGCTCCCTTGTAGGTAACTACTTGCTTTTCTCTTATGGCTTTTAAGATTCTCTACTTGTTTTTAAGCCTTGTCATTTTAATAATGATATGTCTTGGTGTAGGCTTGGGCCCAACTTGTTTGGGACTCTCTGAGCTTCTTGGGCTTGTGTGTCTTTTTCCTTTACCAAATTAGGGAAGGTTTTGGTCATTATTTCTGCAAATAGCTTTGATCCTTTGCTCACTCTCTCCTCCTTCTGATATTCCCATGACATGGGTGTTGTTGCACTTCATGTTGTCCCTAAAGCTTCTTAAGCTCTCCTCATTCTTTCTCTTTCCCTATTTCTGCTGTTGCTCTGCTTGAGTGTTTTTCTTCTATCTTGTCTTCCAAATCACTGATTCAATCCTCTGCTTCATCTACAGTTTATTTGTTCCAGTATACTATTTATTTCAGATATTACATACTTTATTTTGACTGTTGCTTTTTTTGGTTTCTATGTCTTTTTTCCTGCTTTTGAGTATCCTTATAATCATTACTTTAAACTCTCTATTTGATAAATTGCTTGCTTCCATTTCATTCAGTTCTTCTCCTGGATAATTCTCTTGTTCTCTCATTTGGAGTCTCTTTCTTTGTCTTCCCATTACGGCTCTTTCTTTGTATTTTCCACATTAGATGTTAAACTAATAAGCCATTAAACCAATCAGCTGTTAATCTAATCTAGCTGTTAAGCAGAAGTGGTGGTGGAAGATTTTAGGGAGTACGAAGTATTTCTGTTGGTCACTGCAATAATAAGGGAGGATTGAAGCTATACGGAGAGAACGGAGGAGGCCATTCCATCTAGAAGAGTGAGATGAGCAATGGCAGGGAGGCAGTGTAATCACTTGTTGAGGCTTGAAGGACCCTAACAGGAGGTTTATCTAGGAGAAGCAAAGTTAAGTAGGGAGGATGGGCCAGAAGTGGAGAAGATAATAAAGAAAAAATCCCCCTGGCAGCATGAAAAGAATAATGATTTTTGTGTTATGTTTTCAAGTTTATTCAATGTACCTTTCTATGGCAGGCAGAATAATGCCCCCTCCCAACCCCAAAGATATCAACTTTCTCATGCTTGGAATCAGAGAATGTGTTCCCTCGTACAGTGACATCTGAAAAAGGCAGACATAGGTGAAAGGCCAAATAAGGTTCCTCAAAGATATCCATGTTCTCATCTGTGGAAACTGTGAATGTTACCTTGTATGGCAAATGGATTTTGCAGCTGTAATTAAGGATACTGAGATGCAGAAATTATCCTAGGTTATCCAGATGAGCCCTAAATGCAAGTACCAGCGTCCTTATTAGAAGGAGGAAGAGGGAGGTTTCAGAGAGAAGAGAAAGAGGCTATGTGATTGAAGCAGACTCAGAGAAGCAGAGATAGAAGATACTAAACTACTAACTTTGAATTACAGGAAGGAGACATGAGTGAGGGAATGCAAGAACTGCAGCTCTAGACACTGGAAAAGGCAAAGAAATGAATTTACTCCAGAGCCTCTGGAGAGAGCATAGCTCTGTCAACACCTTGATTTAACCCCATTAGATGCATTTCGGACTTGTGGCCTTAGGAACTGGAAGAGAATACATTTCTATTGTGTAAGCCACCAAGTTTGTATAATTTAGCCACAGAAAATAATGCATTCAAGGCATTAGGTACTCATGAAGTCATTGGAAAGCATGGACTGGCTCCAGTGGCCCAGCCTCTGGAATAATCTGCCTCAGGCTGCCATCAGAACAAAAGGGCACACCGCCATAACTCTAGCCCAGGTGCCAGGAAGCTCCTGTGCATGACAGCCTCAAAACTGGAGAATGGGCATGAGACTGTGCTCTCTTGCCACCACCTCTGCCACAATTGCCTCTTGACACATAGAAAGCTGAAAAAAGGACACAGAAATCTGCTACAGAAAAGCATCTTGCTCTGCATCAAGACTTTGCTTATTGGTCAGAAGTGAGACACTAAAATGAGTCAAGAAGGTGTCTTTTGTCTCATTTTCACCTTCCAGATAGCTCAGTAGTTTACGGAGGAGGCTTGGAAATAGTTTTTAGTTTTCCAACTCCTGCAGTAGTAAAAAGTTATCCTAGATGAGAATGGAATGGAAGATAAGCAAAAAAAAAGAAAAGAAAAGAAAAATCACAGAATTCAACACAGAGGGTTTGAGGTTATTTATATGACCATTTTAGGCTTCATCATTCCCTATGTTTTTACAGACTTACTTTTCTAAGAAATACGGATTAATAAAATTAAGTCAGCTAACATAGCAACATGGATAAAACACCTATTGTGTGAGGAGAATCATATGAGATCAAGGTGTGAAGATACTAAACGAAGAAAATACTTGGCCCCCATTCTTATAGAGAGCATGTTTAATGCAAAATAAAACTGATATCTGCATAAGGTTAATACAGGATAAATTATGTTTAGAGGTTCCAAATGTTTGGAAGTGAATTCGGAAAGTCTTCATATGGCAAGAGATTTCTGAGTCTTTGTTTTACTGAGAAGGGTAGGAAATGCATTTCTGGATAATGGAGAACATAGCATATCTGCAGGATGAGGAGGGAATATAATCATATGTGATTCTGGTTGGTCAATATGCAAGTCAGCATGGTTGGTACAGAAGTTATGGGGATGAAAGTGCTAAGATTTATGTAGTTGCTAAGTAGCCAAGAGGCTCAAATTGAGGAACTGATTTTTCTTAGTGAAACTGTTATGATTTGGTAAAATCATTGGAATAAGCTCTGAGAAAGGAAGTTAGGAAACAATACTTGCGAAATTCGTTTCAGGATGCTGAGACAGCATCCAAAGGGCAAAAGGGAAAACTCCAACCTCAATTGCTGATGAGGTTTGACTGAAAGGAGACCATGCTGCAGATATATAACTAGCTCTTTTTCTTGTCTTTTTAAAGTATAAATAATATATAGAGATGGCTAAAAAGTAGGGTAGATGTGCATAAAATTAAGAGTGAAAGCCTAAAGCTTCTCTCATACTCTACCCCTCCATCTCTACCTTCTCTCTAAATGTTTATTGCTATTATCTCGTTCTCATGTATCCTTTTGGAAAACAAGTTTTTCTGACAAGATACATTAATATACACAAGTGGGATCATGGTGTATGCCCAGTACTGGTCCTGTCTGCTGAGATCTTTTAATACCAACACACTTAGATCTAACCCATCCTTCGCAATGGCTCCAAAGTATATCTCATTGTACAGATTTCCCATGATACCTGTAATGAGTCCACTGCTACAGGATATTTATGTTGGGTTGCTGTCTGCCCCATTTACCTCTCTGAGCTTTATTCTCCCATTTGCTCACTCTGCTCCAGCCACACTAGCTTCTTACATATTCCTCAAACACATCAGTTGTAGTCCTGCTTTTGCACAAACATTCCTCTGCCTAGAATGTTCTTCCTTTAGATATCAACTTTCTCCTCCTTCACATCTTAGCTCACATTTATCTTCTCAGTAAAACCATCTCTGATTATACTATTTAATATTGTAATCCCATTCCATTCCCAATCCAGTTTCTTTTTAAATCTCCATTGAGCATTTCATTCCCTAAAATATTATATTTTATTTATTTGTCTATTTTTTCACTAATATATCAGTTTCATAAAGATAGTATGTTCTTTGTTACCAGTACCTTTATGAGTGAAAAATTGCTAGACATCTTTTGTCCAGACAAGAACATAAGGTTAAATAAAATCTTATTCTTCATCAATATTATTTAATTATTATTTAATTGCATCCTTGCTTCAGATATCTCCTAATACTGGAGACTTTTCATTTAGTAAATGTTACTTTAATATATAGGGTTGGGCAAAAGTAGGTTTACAGTTGTTCATATGGTAAACACTATAATAACTAATGAATAATAATACAAGAATAAACCCTGTGTTTCATATACTCACATATTCACAACTATAAACCTACTTTTGCCACACCCTGTATATTTCTTTAAAAATCATAATCATAACAGCTGGTAGGCACCAGTTTTTTTAAAAAAAAACTGTATCAGTCAAGTAAATAAGTCATAACTCTTGCTCTAATAAAAAGTAAAAGTAATATAATATTATACTTTGATAATTACCTTTTAACATCATTTTAGGTGAAACAGCCTAGTGAGAGAAAACCATCTGATTGCATTTAAGAAGTTCTAACGTTAGTGAATTTGTTATGAGTAATATTCTGCATTCTCTGTATCCAAAATGGAAATAAATAGTAATTTCGATGATATAGATGATAACAACTTTCAGTAAATAGTGTTATTTGAATATTCAGTAAACAATAATTTTGATCCTTATGACTACACTAAATGTTTATGTTTCACTTCATTTTTTTAGAGTTACAAAATTTACCACAAATTTCATCAGATAGTTTGAATGACATAGCAGAAATATATCAAGAAACTCTCTAAAACTTTTGACAGTAAGTGTTATCAGAGCTTTTAGATTCCCCTTCTCAATGGAAACATTTAATGTTATTAATACAGAAAAACTTAGATTGAATTTTTAGTAGCCTTTTCTGTTCTATGAAGCCACAACAAACATTAATAAGGTTAATGTGTTAACTTTTTATTTTTTCAAATTTATGTTAACTTCAAGTACAGTAGGAGAACAAACATACAAACAACTAGATATCTCATAAAGTATGCAAGTGAATTAGATATGTCCACCTTACAAGCACAAGTATGGATGACTTATTTCATTGAATTAACTGAAATTGTGGAATACATATAAGAACATAATGTAATTGCAGAGATGTAGTGTTCCTTGAAGAATGGCCTACATCAAGACATTTATTATTATTCCTTATCAGGATGCAGAGAAGCTGTACTATGTTGTGGTACTGGCGCTCATTACCCATGATTAACTGACAACAAAATGGTGCAATGACCAGGAAAGCAGCTAGACATTCACTACAGGCATTCACATTCAATATCTAGGAGATCCAATTGATTTCTATGAGTTAGTGAATATTTTATCATCTAGTATCTATGATTTTTAAATAAAACCTTTTCATAGTAACCATGAATATGCAATTTATATTTTTAGTTAGAAAAATGGTGAGTTTATACTGGTAAGCTATTTTTTATTTTACCGTATACTCTGTTTTTGCATTTAATAGTTGCTTAATTATTTGTATGCTGTGCTGGCTAGAGATTTTTTTATTTATTTAATGTCTGCATATTTTTTAATATTCTTTAATATTGTTAGATGTTGAATATGAACCTAATTATAAAACAAATTCAGTTATTTACTATATATGGCCACCAAAAAACATTACTATTAGCCTGTTAAAGCCACTAGTTATTTTTTCTCAATACTGAATTCTACTGAACACTGTAAACTCATAATTTTGCATGACTACTATGCAATTAAAACATCAGTGAAATTATGTATATATTTGTTTATTCCACAATTATACAGCATCTGCTCTCTGCCAGGTAATATGATGAGGACCAAAGGTATCAACACAAATAAGATAACCCTCCCCCTCACTTAGTGTGGTAAGCTGAATAAATGTCCCCTAAAATGTTCACGTCCTAATTTCTGGAACATGTGAATGTTAACCATATTTGGCAAAAAATTTGTAGATATTATCAGGCTAATATTCTTGAGATTATTTTAGGATTATCCCAGAATACTGACATGGGTGCAAATGCCATTACATGTATCCTGATAAATGAAGGTATAAGGAGAGTTGACAGAGACAGAAGAGAAGGCAATGGTACAAAAGGAGAAGAGATTAGAGTGGTGTGGCTCCAAGCCAGGGAGAGCTGCAGTCTCCAGGAGCTGGAGGAAGCAAGGGACAGATTCACCCTAGCTGATGTGGAGGGAGCCCAGCACCACCGACCCCGTGATTTTGGCCCAGTGATACTGCTTTTGATCTTCTGGATCCCAGAACTGTAGGAAAGTAAATGTGTGTTGTTTTCATTGACCTGGTTTGTGGTAATTAGTTACAGCAGTCATAGGAACTGAATACACTCAACATTTAGTGAAAGAGACAAACAAAGCTAATAATTATGGCTCAGTGAAAGCTCTGTTGGAGGGATGTGGGAAAGGAAGTGGGGTACAAGGGTGGAGCTTTAACTCTAGCAGATCAAGTTCTATAAAGCTACTTTGAGGATCTGGTCTGGGGCTTGAAGTAAAAATAAGAGTTTTCCAAGTAAGGAAGAGAATGCAAAAATGCAGAAAAAAAAAAGTGTGATAAGTTTTATAATACAAAACTGTATGTTGAAATGCATATTTTCAGGAAATATTAAGCCCTAAAACAATTTTCATTGATTTTTAAGAAGTTAATTAGTATATTTATCAAAAAAAGAGCATAAGGCTATGAAGCATCCTTGGAAAGAGTGATATCGTGTACACTATGAATAAGATAAATGAAAATTCCATTGTTACAAAAGTATAAAGAATAATTATTATATCTTGTCATTGCCAGAATCCGAGGGTTTTGGAGAAGTTATTGCATGGAAATTTCAATTAAAGCATCTTAACAGTGCCCTAGTTTAATGAGGTAGGGAAAGAAGGATTATTTATTCTAGATATACAAATAATTACCAGCCCCTCAGATTGTAATAAAAATAAGGCAATAATTTTAATAAAAATATTTCTCTTCTTCTTTTCCATTTTATTTTAACTTGTAAGAATTTTGCCTAGAAATTTTTGGCCAAGTGAAAAAACAGAAAGAGATCATTTCTCCATGTTCTTTTGTCAAAATTAAACCCTAGAAGCACTGAAGATGCCTGAACAAAACATCTGATACTGTGCTGGGGACCCCTAGAATTTTGTAGACTGGACAGAATTTGGATGAGTTTTAAAATCTATTTTCAAATTTAATTTAAGTATCTGAAAGAGAGAATGGTAAAGAAAAAGATATAGTAAATTAGGTGGAGATTTACTATGACATGCATCGGGTATCAGTGATTTGGCTGTGAGAATGAAGAGTGGAAAACAAGTTAATTATAAAAGATAATTAGTTTATCCAGGACCCACAGGAAAGTAAAAGTAAAAAGGCAGCTGTTGTTTTTGGTTCTTTTTCTACAGCCAAGAAATTGGATTAGCTGATCACTAGATACCAAGAATTTCATTCCCACACACCTCCCAGTGTTAGGCATTATCCAACTCTTCAGTCTTGTAGGGAAAGAGGCCAAATATTGTCATTTCCCAAAGCACTAAGGAATAGAAATTTTTAAATGAGGTTTTAGCCATATTTGTTTGGCATCTCCAGCCCACCTGAGAGCCATGGAGCTCACAAGCCCTCCCCAGATCTCTCTGGTTTCTGACCTAACACTTGGTAAATTGAACCATGTCTACACCCCAATTAAAAATAGATTTGCAAACTCAGCCAGTCCAGGAGGTCTCACCTCATGTATTATTTTGGCAGAGGATTTTATGAGATAATTGCCTCCAAAAATAGTCAAAAAATCATTGCTCTATATGCATATATGCAAATAGACATAGAACTGAAAGAGATATTAGAAACCATCTACAAAGATGCCAGTATTCTGTTTGTTTCTTTGTTATTGTCAATGGTCCAAGAGAGCTTTTCTATCGATAAACTCTAAAATATTTTATTCACATTTGCAATAATTATGCTTAAATAATGGATGTCACATAGTTTGGGAAATCCTCTCATTCCTTTGAACATAGTTTATTTATTTTTTTCCTATATATATGATTTAGGATACTCAGGATAGTAGTACAATAGTATGGTAGTCTTTAGGAGCAATACATATGCTAATATTCACATAGAATGACTCATTTTATTTATTTTTAAATTCTCACATGAAGATATGTTTTTATTGATTTTAGAGAGAATGGAAGGGTGAGAGAAAGAGGGAGACATGATGTGAGAGAGAAACATTGATTGGTTGCCTCCTTATGTGCCTGGACCGGGGAGCTAACCCTCAACCTTTTGGTGTACTTGATCACGCTCCAACCAGCCACGCTGCCCCGCCAGGGCAAAATTCATTTAAAAAATTTTGCAATTTCTATTTTTCATTTTACTGCAAAACAAAAGATCCCTATGACTATTCTAAAAATACTATATCTTGCTCAGTTTTGTATTCAGATATCCAAGTATTTTATGCACACTGGTAATACCATCTGTTTATGTAGACATAAATTTTTCAGTTAATTTTTAAGGATTTTTCATAAGTTGTGCCCATTGGCTCCTCTGTTGACAAGAAGTTCTTATTCTGTCTTCATCTCTCTCTGCTTCTATTCAGCCTAGCCATGGACATTTCAGTCGTTCTGAAATTATTTGGTCTGCTAGTCTGCAGGCAAAAAATTACTTCTGTTTGTCACCATTTAAAATAATAGGGAAACTTGGCTGAAAAATAACTGCCAGTTTAATCAGCCACTGTTATCAATGTGAATTTTACAAAAGTCACAGTTGTACTTGGGATACTGGGCTAATTTATTTAGAAATAGAACAGATCTTAGCCTTGCTCCAGCCTAACAGATGTAAGACACACAGAATATCTTTATCAATGCTTTTTTTTTTTTTTTAAGTACAAACAGTAGGCTTTTGTTATCCCTGTGGCTTGTTCATGCAGTCGGAAGAAGGAAAATAGAGTTTTTGTTGTTCTAGGAAGAAAACAATATGCTGTGGTAATTAGCTGTAAGACTTTGACATGAGGTAGTCACCGCAGGAAAGTAAAGCTTTTGATTGACTGAAGATAATATACCTATTGCTACTATCTAAATTAAAAAAGAAACCCACTCTGTAAAACCAGACTAAACATCTCTTGAAAATAGACTTATGGGGAATTCAGCAGGTTGATTCGAGTCTTGAGTAATCATGTAGAACAGGATCTCTCCCCACTTTTTGATACTTTCACAGATAAAATGGAAACTCCTCAAGTGATTTTTCTTCTTTTTTGATGAAATGGCTTCCTACCACAGTGTGGAACAGAATAGTCCTTTCTGATGTTGTAGACATTTTCTCTTCTACTCCCTACTACAACCTAATTCCAAAGTCAACATTTCCCTTTTGCAGCGAGGCTGAAAATGTTTCTGACTTGTAATCAAAGCTATCACATAGTTGAGCTTACTGTACTTTTACAAATTGTAACTTTACCTGTTTTTAGTCAGATTCTCTTATTACTAATAGGCAGTTTTCCTCCAAATTTCATTTTATTTAGTTACTCTTCATAATAGAATCTGTCTCTAATTTTTTAAGCATAATTGAAAGGAATTAAGTAATCCTTCTAACCAAGCTCAAGCCATTTCACATTTAATATTCTGTATGAGAAAATCCATTTTGGATCTACATATTCTACTGACATCACATTTTCCACTCTTCCATTTTGAACTACAATATGGTTTATTTCCTGAAGTTTTGCTTTGACAAGTATAATTTTGCCGTTGCATAACATGAGCTTTTAGTACCATACAGTTACATTTCTTTTGGTCTTATAGCAAGTTATTCTTGCCAGAAAGCAGCTTATGATCCATTTCTTAAAGAGTGTAGAAAGAAACAAAAAATCTGAAGAAGCATATAAAGCATCCCATGAAAGTTTGAAACTAGCAAGCCTCTTTCTTAATTGCTTTCCTTCATTCTTAGAGGATTGGTAAGGAATTCATTGCTATTCCATGGATATTGGTTTCACAATTAACAATATACTATACATTTTTAAATCAGTAGATTTTAAAATATAATTAACAGCATAACTTATGTTAATCAGAGACAAAATATAGCTTAAAAATGTTCTTTCAAGGGAAGAATTGATATCTTTTTCTGTTTGTTTTATTTACAGGTGTATAATTAATATAAAGTAAAATTAATGATTCTTAGGTATAAAGTTATATGAATTTTGGCTCACATACAATCAAGCTAAGAAATATTTTCACCATCCCAAAAAGGTTTTTCATGTCTGTTTTTAGTCAGTCCTCTCTTTCCCACCCAGCTGCAGCAACCACTGTTATGTCCCAAAAGTTTTGTTTTTTTCCCAAAGTGCACATAAAATCATACAGAAGGTAGCCATTTTGAGTCTGACTTCTTTCATATAACATCATGCTCTTGAAATTCTTCCATGTAGAACTGTGTCAGTATTTCATCACTTTTAATGAGTAGTATGGTGTGTGGATGTAAATATCATATTTGTTTATCCATTTTCTATATAAATTATTTCAATATTAATAATTACATTATTTTTATAAAAATTTAGTTATTGATTTAAAATACTTACTATGTGCCAGGTACTATGGTAGACTTTTAACATATATGATTTAATGCTGCAAATCATAACATACTATTTTTTTAACAATAGGTTCAGGCTTTAGATTTGAATCCCATCTCCTCCACTTACTAGTTTTATGACCTTGGGCAAGTTACTTAACAACTTCTAGTTTTACACAAGTGTGCAAAGGAGATGATAATGATGCTACCTCATAGGGTTATTGTGAAGATTAAATGTCTATTAGTGTCTAATAAACATCAGTTAAATTTCATTATATACTTTTGAACAACCACATAAAGTAGGAGTTAGTATCCCCAATTTAAAAAGGAGACAGGCTCAGAAAAGTTCAGACTTCCTTAAAATCACATGGTTACTAAAGTGACAGATCCATGATTTTAACCCAGCCTTATCTGTCTCTGAACTCCATGCCTCCACACTTCCTCCATGACAAGACACTGCTTATTAAGCCAAGGCAGACGCCTTGCTCTGAGGGCAAACTGAAAAGCAGAGCTGCCCTGAGATAAAAATGTAGATTGAGCACAGCCACAGGATGGACTACGTTAGGCCCGAGTACCCTTGGGGAGTGCCCCTTCCTCAGTGGGAAAAAGCACGAGTCCTTTTTAAGGGAAAGACCTCAGGTTTTTTCAAGGAACAAGTTATTTTAATAGTATCGAACTTTTCTGGCAAAGTAAATGGGAAAATACTCCTAACTAATACTTTAAAGTTAACATAACCTTGATTCCAGAGGCAAAAACAAACAAAATAAGCAAGACTTTGACAAAGAAAAGTGCAGACCAATTTTATTTCTGAACAGTATCAGAAAATGAAATCTAGCAATGTCTTTTTTAAGCATAAAAACTATATGATGAAAAAGTTGGGATTATTTTAGAAAGGAATAATTATTAAAGTTAAAGGAGGAAAATTATGTGATCAACTCAATTGGTGCATAGAAATTTAATAAAATATATCTTAAAGTAAAACTTCTTTGAAAGTTAGGACTTATAGGAAATTCATTATATACCTAACAAAAACTCATTAGAAATAGAAGCATTTCTTCAGATCAGGGTCCCCATGATCACTCTGTTCAGTTGTGTTGGAGGTCCTAGCCAGTGCAGTTGGAGAGTGTGCGCACGCGCGCGCACACACACCCACACACCCACACCCACCCCCACACACACACACATCTTGTATAAATCTTGAAAAGAAAGACAGTTTTCAGTATTCACAGTTAATATAATTGACTACATAGAAAATTCAAAAGAAACTACAGATAAATACTTTTAATTAATATTTATCAAAGTGTCTCAATATATGATAAAAATACAGAAATCAGTTGCAATTTTATACCCCAGCATCAAATGATTATAAAATGTAATCCAAAATATACAAGGATTAAATTATAAAATGATGGATTTAAGATCTGAAGGATTAGAAGATTCAGTATCTTAAAAAATTTTGATTCTCTCAAAGTTATCTGTAGAGTCACTCCATTTGTAATAAAAATCCCAACAAGAGTTTGGCAGATTGTTTCTGAAATTTATGTAAAAGAACAAAAGGCTAAGAATAGTCAAAGCAGTCTAAAGAAGAATAAAGTGATGGAACTTTCTCTATTAAATATCCTGAATTGTTATAGAGGAACAGTAATTAGTGAAGTATTGTATTGGCACTGACACACAACTAGGTAAACTAAACAGAGGAGTTTTAACAATATGACCATGTTTATATGCAGATTTTATATGTGACAAAAATGGTGATATAGTTGAGTGGGAAAAGGATCAACAATGTACTAGGACAGTTGGTTTTCTCTTTGAAAAATAATGAAATTTGATCCTCTCCTCCCATCTACATGAAAATGAATGAAAGGTATGACTATAAAGACCGATTATTTTAATGAAAATGGAAGAAAGCACAGAATATTTTTAAGGTCTTGAAGAAAATTTCGTAAATAAGGCCGAAAAGTGCAACCCATTGAAGAAAAGATATACAAATTTGACCACATTAAAATAGATTCTTATTGAAAGACATCATAAAGAAAATGACAACCTAAATACTGACATAAAATATCTGCAATATATAAAAGTGACAAAGAATTTGTGTTCTTCTCCCACATCAGGATAGTATAAGACAAGCAACCCAGCAGAAAAATGGGCCAACAACTTAACCAGGCATTTCAAAGAAGAAATACAAAAATAACTTTTAAACAAATGACAAGATAGGCAGTTCATTAATTCTCCATAAAACGTTTATTAATTACAAAGGGGGAAAGAGAAACTTCCAGTAGAGAAGTATGGCCGACACTACCTCGTGTTGAAAGTGAACAGCAGCAGTAATGGTACCATTGGAAATGATACACCACCTGATCGGATGCAATAAGAAGAGCACAGCAGTACTTCTGTGATAGTCCTGCCAAAGGTGCATAACTTTAGTCAAATCATGCGGCAATATCAGGCAAACTCAACTTTAGTATATGCTACAATATAATTAACCAGTAATTTAACCAGTAAAAGAGATGTGACTACAAAAGTAATGTGTGATTTTACTGAATCTGTTTGTTGTAAGGGATATTATTGGCCTATTGGAAACTTGAATGTGTAGGCTAAGGATTAGATGGCAATAATTGTGTCTGATTTTGATGGTTGTATTGTGGTTAAGTAAGAGTGTGGTATTTATGTTTACCACATATTCACTAAAACAGTGAGGTAACAGGGCCACTATAGTGCCAACTTGTTTTCAAATGATATTGTTCCTACAATTTTTCTTTCAGCCTAAAAAGTAAAAAATAAAATAAAAGTCTTCAGAGATATACCATTTGACATCATTTTAGCAAACGATTAAAGTTTTGACAGTTAATGTTGGTGAGGAATTGATCAACAAGAATCAAGAATCTTAAATACTACTAATGGGAATGGATATTAGTTTGAACACTTTTAAAAACAATTTGGCCTTATTTTGGGGGAAAAAGAACACTCATATACAGTATGACCCAAAAATTTAGATCCTAGGCATATCACCAAAGGGAAATTCTAGTCTGTGTACTCTAAAATTTTTATGTAAGAATATTTATAGCAGAGTTGTTAGTATTAGCTATAACACACACATATATGTATATAAAAATCACACAGTGTAATATTATACAGCAGTGAAAGTGAATGAGATGGATGACTCATACTTAATGTTGAGTGAAAGAAGCCAGTCACAGAAGGCTAGCCCTTGTGCAATTCCATTTTTATAAAACTCAAAGTAAAAACAATATTTATACACGATATTATTTAGGAATATGTATATGTATAATAAAATGTTCTTTCTAAGGCAAAGGAATAATTAGCACACAATATGGGATGGACTTATATCTCTGTGTGGAGGCAAGGGATTCAGATTGGAGAAGAAACATTTTGGATATAATCACATTGGTAATTTTGTGATTACTGATCACTCTTGTGATTACTCTTAAGTGAGGTTAAGTGGTAGTAGCAATGCAGGGGTTTGATTTATTATTATCCTTTATAATATGTGTATTTACATGTTATAGGCATATTATATGTATTGATATTACATAAAACTATTTTTAAATTATTGAAACCACTGAAAAGTGATTTAAAATAACAGGTTTTGAGTCTGTTCTTTAAATTCTGATAAGAAAATATTTTAAGAATGGAAGGAAAAGGGAAGACAGCAGATCAACCTGTCAAGACATTTATTGACCGTGTAGTCAAAGAAACAAAGCAAACTCCAGAGCTAATGCATTAAAATACTGCTCAGGATTATGTCCCGAGGACCTAGGTTTTCCGAGCCTGAGCTGTCTCTGCCTCAGTCGTGCAGTACAGCAGGGCCAGTTGGACTCAAGGCTCTAGATGCCCTCCTGCTGTCATTTTCTGACCAAAGTGTTCCGAAGAAGTAGACTTGGGCATGCTGCTTTTCTTTGTTTTAGAGAGTCTCTTTGAAGCAGAAAACAAAACTCTTTTTAAAAGCCTGTGCTGTAAGCTGAAGAGTTCCATTTCTCCTTGTCAAACCGGGCTCCGGCACCTGAAGAAAACAAGCAAATCAACTATGTAAATAGGTGGACAGCTTTATGAAACACAGACTAGCAACCCTTGGAGCTCAGAGGATCAATGTTGTAAAGCATAGGTACTTCCTGACAGCTTTTTCATGGATGTTGTTGATGTGCAGGAAATCTGTATATATTGAATCAACATTTAAACTTTATGTAGAAGATAACATTTGTAACAATTTAAGAGTGAGCTCTCACTCTGAGGTATTATAAATGAATATTTACCCTAATAGTCATTAATTAGATATATTGGAGTTGTGTGGCCACTAAACATTTTACTTTCTATTGAAGTTAAATCCTTTGAAAAGGAGAGGATAAAATGTAGACTTTATTGGCACAATCTTTACTAATAAGAGGCAGCCATAAACATCTCTCCAAAGACATTTGACTGAACACATATAATTATCACTTACCCCACCACAAGGATAATATAGCAAAGCAGCAGCAGAAGAGTTTATATTTGAACATCTCAAAGTACCCATTTTTGTATTTTCCACTACTTCAGGATGGATAGTACCATATGGCTTCCACATAAGTGAACCTGTTACTAATAAACTAGGACTGATGTGTAATTACGTTTTCAGTGATTCATCTGTGAAACACCCTGGGTTATTTTACATGGAAGCATCTGGTTCACATGTGTACAGTGGTTATTCTGTGGTGATTGACATCTGTATTCTTCTAATAAAGTCCCAGTTGCACAGATGTGAGCTCTTGCCTTCTTATACAGACAAGTCTGCATTTGAAAAATCCTTGCCTCAATCCTAAATATGAACATTTCAATTTTCTACACACGTACATACACACACACACACTTTCACTGTGACTGGAATATAAGCATTTCATGCAGTGTATTTCAATTGCTGAACAGATGTATGTAGGCGCCTTTATCTCTTTCTACGTTTGTTTATACCATGACATATGTTTTAGATTGTAAGCTCAAAGAGGGCAGTGACCATGTTAGTTTAATATTGCGCAGACAATGTCCAGTGGAGCATAATTCACTTTCAAATGCTTGCTAATTGTTGTCAATAAGATGGTGATGTTAATGACTTTAAGGAAAAATAAAGTTTATAATCTGATGTTAAACACACTTTTCGCTTTAGGAAATATTTGCTGTAAATGACCCTCCTTTCAATTTCACACATTATAATTACCCAGGTAACACATAAAGCTATTTTGTTTTGAGCAGAATTAGTTTATGTTAGAATAATTCTGTAACGATGTGTGGTATGAGATCTCAAAAGAGGCAGAATTCAAGGCAAATTTCATGAGGACTGTAGCATTTCAGCTGAGGCCTCAAGGGTAGACAGAATTTAGGCATGTAATAGTGAAGGAAAAGACATTTGAGGCAAAGGAAGGATGGGGAAGAGGCATTGGGGAAGAGCATGGAGGCGGCCATTCCTGCCTTGGCCATTTGTACATTGTGAGAACTTGGGCGAGTGAGTGGCTCAAATATCTGAAGAGCTGGTTTCTCATCTGGAAAATAGAGACCATAACAGGACATAGGGTTATTGTGACAATTACATGAATATCGAGCTTAACGCAGTATCTAGAGTATTGGCTGTTATTCTCAGTGATACATTAGCAACCTTGAATAGACTTTCAAGAGACTTTTGACTGAATTCAAAAAAAATACATACACTAAAATATCAGGTGAATGGGCAAAGGATAGCTCTTATTTTTTCTATTGTTCTGAAGTTTTTGAAGTCTTTGTAAAATGCATATACTACTTTATATACCAAAAATAAATAATTTTGTTGTTGCTTGCATTCTCTAGGTTCGATACAGGATTTAAAATTTCTGTATTTGAAACCCTAGTCTTCCTAAGAAGCAATTTATTGTTTCTTTTAACCAAATGTTTACATTAAGTAGTAACTATTCCACCCTAAGGAATATTTATTTGATTTGATTCAACACTGAAAATAAAGTGGAGGTGATACAGAAAATTTAGTTCCATAACTTTGGATAAAACCTAAAAGTTGCGCTATTCTCTTCTACCCTGAAATTACTTCACATATTTTTAGTGTGATAAATAAAAGTTTAGTAGTGACATCTGAACTTTGATTGGAATCATATTACCCTACATGTATTAAACTTTTCCAGGACAATAGTCTAGGCCGGCCCTTCCCTAGTCATTCTGAGCATATACACTGCATTCTCTGTGGCTGTACTGCCTCATTGCAGTGAATTGCTTCCAATTGTGAGATACAGTGTTTTTCTTGAAAACATCTTACCTCCCTATATAACTTTGTTTTACTTTACAGTTTGGTTACTTTTTTAAGTCAGCTGAAAAATAAATCTGTTCAATTCAAAATCAAAATCCACAGAATTTCACAGATTTTCATCTGCCTCCTTCTGGGGCTGATGTGTTTCTTTAAGACAGACAGAGCATCTCCCAGAACTTGAGCAGTGTGACTTTCTTTACATTCACCTGTAACATCAAGTTGAATTAGTACTCTTTATGAAGAAATAGTTTTTTAGTTTGTTCATTTTGTGTATCAGTTATTTTATATAAAGGTTATATGATGATGATATTACAAAACAGTCTGCCTCCTTAAAAATTCTGGCTGCAGAATCATCCTTATTCATTCCATGCAAAGCCTTTAAAAATATTCATGAAGGATTTGGGGCAGACTGAGAGTGAACAAATCAAAAGAGAAGGAAATAGGATATCCATAGCACAAGATGACACTGACAACACTTTGCTACTTTGTGAGCAGAGGAATTAATTAAATCAGGTAATTTTGAGAATGCTAAGAATAAAGTCCACTAGCAAAGACTAAACTAATGGAAAAAATCTATAAATTAAGGTAGAAGCTGAGTTATCTTACTATAAAGCAAAAGACAATAAAGCTTTATAAAGAAAAAAGAGAAGGTGAGGGAGAAGCCCAACAAAGCAGAGTATTTATTTCCCAGGAAAATATATTCTTCTTTATTTATTTGCAAGCCAAAAAAAAAAAAAAATTACCAGTGAAAAAATTCACCAAGTATTTCCCTGAATAGAAAAAGTAGGTGTTTTTGAGTTCCAGAAAGGTTTACTTGTGGTTATGCTAATTAAGGATTGAACCGATTTTGAGCCCTGGCTGGTGTGGCTCAGTGAACTGAGTGCTGCCTGCGAACCAAAGGGGCCACTGCTCAATTCCCAGTCAGGGCACACGCCTGGGTTGCAGGCCGGGTGCCTAGTAAGGGAACGTGTGAGAGGCAACCACACACTGATGTTTCTCTCCTTCTCTTTCTCCCTCCCTCCCGCTCTGTCTAAAAATAAATAAATAAAACCTTTAAAAAATCCCCTAGATTTTGAATAGGACAGAATGAGTCCATACACCCATACATAATTTTTTATGTTACATTTATTGGTCTAAAATAAGTCTGAGCACTTGGTTATGTTCAGTTTGAGTGTGGTGTACCAAGGTCGCTCAAAATGACAACACCCCTCTCTTGTTCTCCTCATATCTCTCAAGTCATTCCTTTTCAGTCTCCTCTTGCTCATGTGTCTCTCTCTTGCTCTCTGTCCTGAAATTTCAGTGTTCTCCAGGATTTGATGATAAATTCCCCCCTGCCACCCCGCCCACTGATAGACTCTCTCTGGGTAATCTCTTCAATTCACTCATTTACCTTCAGTTGCCAGGGATATGGCAGGTACTGCTACCTCTCTCCATGTGGTCAAGTCATCTCTCCTGAACTTTTCATCTATATAATAATTTATCTGTTCAACATCTATCTCTATTTAAGATATTCTACAGTTACTTCAGACTTACCTATTATGTCTAAAACAGAACTCTTTATATGAGACCAAACTATAACTTACACTATAATATAACTTTATACTATAACAACCCTGCCCCTCTTCTCTGTCACCATCTTCACAATTGCCAAAGCTACAAAACCAAGAAATCTGAGAACATTGTCACAAAGAGAAAATAAGATCCAGAACTGTTATATACATACACAGGTACACGGACACACACCACACATGCACTCACATAGACATGCACCAGTATTCACAAAGTAATATTGAAGCTTTGAATCGTTTTGAACTTTAAATAAATAGAATCATATAGTGTGTATTCTTTTGTGCCTTGCTCTTATTCAACATTATGTTTGAGATTCACGCATGTGTGCAGCTATATCGTAATCCACTATGTGAAAATTTTATGATTTATTTTCCCACTTTCCTGTGGAAAGACACTTGGGTACTTTTTAGTTTTTTACTGTTAAAGACAATGCCTCTATTAACATTTGTGTACATATCTTTCTACACACATAGACAAATGTTTTTCTAAAGTATGTGTCTAAGGGTGGAATTCCTGGGTATAAGTATATACATACATCTTCATGTACTTGGACAGTTATTACCAAATTGTTATACAAAATGATTTCAAATCTTTACACTCCCACCAGCAGTAATTTGTCTTGTACTCCATGTTTTCAGTGATCTTTGCTCTTGTTAGACATTTTTATTTTTGCTAATCTGGTGTAAAACAATTCATACTGTTTGTATTTGCATTTTTTTGGTTACTAATGAAGTTGAGCTTAATATGTTTATTTGCCCCCTCTGTTCCCTCTTTTTGGAATTCCCAAGAAGAAGTTTTTGTATTCTTTGGCAGTTTTTTTAGTTATGTTAGGATTTTATTGTTTTCAAGAATTCTTTGGATAGTAATTCTTTGTTAGTAGCCTATGTTGCAGTATCTCCTGCCAGTTTATGACTTGTCTATTCTTTAAGGTGATGAATAGAAGTACTTACTTCTAATGCTTCTACTGTAGTTAAATGTATCAATCTTTACCTATACGGTTTCATTTTCTATCTTAAAAAAACTTATCTAAAGATTCGAAAGACATTCTCTTATTTTCTTCTAAATACTTTAAAGTTTGCCTTTGAATTTTACGTGTACTGTGCAGGTAGAGATATAGTGAGGTCACATAAAAATTGAATTTTGACATTTTAATGTCAGAACCATTGTTTGTGTCATAGTCAAATGAGCATGATTTTTCAAGTGTCACAGTGCAATCAATCATTACACACTTCCCTAGACCTCACAGTTCACTCAGACTGACATCTTAACATGTTTCAGAAATATTATACTCAGAATGTTAAAAAATGTAAATAATTCATTCCAAACAATGCTAATGCTTCTCATTTGAATAAGAAAAGATTGATATTCTAGCCATGGTAATACCAATATGTATTAAACTTGGCTGAGAAAATGTCTTTATAAAATGAAGCAATAACTGGAAATATCATTTTAAAATATATTGGTAATTCAACTTCCAGAAAGTTAAAAGTCATTCATCCTAACATTGAAGGACAATAACATGATATATTTCTTATGGCAAATCTAACTTTTGATCTATCATCATTCATTGTTAACTGGATGGTGGCAGTACAATTTTGATTCAGGTTGGGGGATGTGTGTGTATATGTGTGTTTGTGCGAGAGAGAGAAAGATGCAGTGCAAAATCAAGCTGATAAAGCATAGACCTCTGTACAATTATATTATTGAGAACATTAGCCACTGTTTAGAGAGGCTATCATCATGTGGAGAAGGTTCTTTTATTTCCTTTATTTGAAAATGTCGTTATACTTGAGCATTTAATTCTAAACCTTTCCTCTTTAATTCACATTATTCATTTATTCTACAGATATTTATTGAGAACCTGTATGTGGCAAAGTAGTCTATGCTCAATTATTTGAGTATCATAACTGTATCAGAATTCAGGTACTGAAAGAACTCCAAGCTGATGTCCAGAAAGTTGCAGTCACCTGGCCAAAATCTCATCGTGGTAGAACAGAAATAAATGTCTCCTGACCCTAGGTTTAGAATTCCTCTTGAACAATGTTGTCCACAAAAAAATTATCTGAAAATCTACCTGAATCCTCAATATCAATGTAACATTTATAAAGATTGCTAAAGGGATAAATCATTGTTTCTGAAAATAAATATACTACATGGTTTTTGCCATCAAGCTGCTTATAGCTTCCTGAGGGGAGGAATCATGTATTATCTTCATCAGACTTGTTATATTTACCTAACACACTGAGCTGTTCATAGGATGTACTCAACAGATACTGACTGAATGAATAAAACTATATATTGAAATATAGGGTGCTGACATCATACATTTTAGATGATCAGAGAAAAGAAAAATCAGCCTGAAGGTGGAAAGTTAAAAAAAAAAAGTCTTCATGGAATAATTAGAATTTAAAGTGGGCTATAACTAATGGTTGTAATTTAATTAGACAGACAAGGACTCCCAAGTTTCAAGTTACTTGTTTAGCTCACTCTCTATTAAGACTGTAGATTCAGGTTCTCTGAGTTACTTGCTTTCAAATTTTATATCTAAGCATGAATTCTAGGAATAAGCATATTCATAAAAAATAATATGTCAGTATGCTAAGATATATGTGTAAGAATATCAATTGTTGTGTTGTTTATAAGAGCATTAAAAAATGAAAATAAGCCAAATATTCATCAGTGGATTAATGGTTACTATAACCAAATTAAAATTAACAATGAATGCAAGGATATATTTTCAACATGCAAAGACATTGCTAATATTTTGGAGAGTAAAAACATCAAGCTGGAAAATTATATATATGGTATGATTCCATTTTTATAAAAAAAATGAGAATACAAAGAATGTAAAATAGGATGATGGACATTTTTATTTTCTCTGTACTTTCCCAAATTTATAAAAAGTCTTAAAATCAGTATTATTTATAAAAATGATTACACTTTTATTTTGTTGTGGGGAGAACTCTAAGTTTACTCTGTTGACTTATCAGGGATATAAAATATATAGGACAGTTCTCTCCATTCATTAAATATATTTTATTGAGCACCTGTTATGTACTGGTACTGAGAACAAAAGTACCTAAATCTTTTTAAGCTCCTCTTGACTTTAAAAGAAGATGGTAATCATAAATGGGGCACCAGGAATCTATTTCCTTCAGAATCGTCACTTTTGAAGGGTCCTTTTTCTTTATGCTGACTTTTAAAACTTAGATTGGTTTTTGTGTTCTTGCTGTATGGTGTATTCAGGTTTTTCCATGTTTGTATTTTTAACTGAAATAATTCAATTCTCTGTTTTTCTAGGATAAAAAGTAACTCTTAAAACATTTAGAGCCAGAGAAAAATGTTTAATGGGTTTTGAGTTGACATTGAAAACTTACACGTGTATTAATTATAATTTTATTCTGTACTGTATCACTTTATGCTTCTGTGGAATATATTTTTAGATATTTAATTATTTCACAATAATTATGTCCATCTTTATTGTCAATTTTAACATTGAAACTCCCAGGGGGTAGTACTTATCATCTTGACGATCATTAATGCCTAGCACCTTGGCGTTCCTGTGAGGGTAATATTGTTAAATTTGGTTTGCACAAGACAAGAGAGAACATGTCCCAGCTCTAGTGGCAGCCAACCAGGGTTAATTGTATGCATTCATGAGGCCAAGAAAGATCCTTTGTGGACTTACTGTAAATAATCTGTGCAGCTAAGTATGGGTGCAGGCTCTTTGAAATAGTCATAATCCAAAAAACACACTCAATGTTTGGGGATTTTTAATTGGTTATTCTTTTATATTAAAGAAGCTATTAGCAGGAGCCCTTCTGTGGTTTGTGCAATATTAGCAGCTAATATTAATAGTTTCCAAATGTTTTGTGAGAACTGACAAGCATTTTCATTTGCAGCACCTCTTTTAATCTTTATACCATCTCTGAGACAGATATTGCTACATCAGTTTTCTAGGTGAACAAATATAAATCCAATTAGGTTAAATGACTTGCCCAAATTCACATGGCTAATAAGAAATAGATCTGGATTCAAATCTATGTGTCCTGACTTCAAGACCCATTCTATTTCAGCCATAGCAAGCTGCTACGACTCCTCCTCTGCCATTGAAGTTAGAAGTGTTACTAATATTACTGGGTTGACTCAACCTAGTTATAATTGCCCCTGCAGCCACCTCTGATTGTGAATATTAAGTATGTTTTACTTAGGTTCCATAGAGAACCTCTGACAAGATTTATACAAGAGTATACACATGTGTTCGTTCCTAAGCTGCCCTTCTGATTGAGCCGTTGCCCTCCAGCTTAAGTTTTTTGTTTTTTTTTTTAAATGGTTTTTAAGACCAGTTAACAGTCAGTGACTCTGCCTTTTATCCTAGGACTTAAAAAGAACATTTACATAAATAGAGAGGTCAGTCTATTGATGTAGTAATTGCAGTACTGAAACTGAATAAAATTTAGTTACTAAATGAAGACATGTAGATTTAGTAAATGATCAACAACTACTAAAATGTAAAGTCATTATTAGTTACATACACACTTATAATCAAATGACCACTGAAGGAAATTTGTGTGATCACAACTTTTTAGTATTGAAATTAAAGCGAATGTTAATAGTAGAATTTAAGGAGGCAAAGGAAGAAGAAAATTGGAATAGAGTTATTGAAGAAATGGCTTGAGAAACCATTTATATCTTGGCATAAAAATCCTTAGAGAACAGAGTTTATTTTTTTTTACCTTAATCATGAGGACTATTTGAGGCCCTTGAATGTTTGTGACTTTAGAATAGCAACAGATTAATTCTAAAGCAGCTAAAGTAATTAAATTTCCTTCATCTCTCTTATGTTAACACAGCATAGGGAACTCAATCTCTAGATGCAATTCTGAAACAGGACTGAACTTTTATTTCACTTATATGTCTCTTAATTTTCTTTTACTCTATATGGAATTTTTTTTGAATAAAATTATCTTGATTTTCTTTTTACTCTAGGCTTGATCCTCCACTACCTGAGACGTTGAAAAAGGAGCAGCAGAGCTCAACTGAAAACATGTCTTTAGAAACTCTAAGAAACAGCAGTTCAGAAGACCTCTTTGATGAGATTTAACTGTCTCAAAAAAGTACTTTGATGTTCACTAGACTATATTTTCTATTCATTTCGTTAAACTAAAAAAAGCAAAATTTCAATTCAGCAGCAGCTATTACTTCATCTTACAATTTAATTACATACACACTGAGTTGAAGCCATTGTGCAAAATGGATTATACATGTATATGAAGATATGATTTGATGACAGTGGTACATTATTCTAAACTATTCATTCAACATGACTATAATTACATAAAATCTCACTTTTTGTTACAAAGGACATGTTTATCTTACTCTGTTCACACATATTATATATGGTAGCTGTCTAACATCCTGTCTAGGAAGACTTTGGAAATATGACAAAGAAAATGTCTGCAGGTTTTTTTGAATAGTCATATTCAGAACAATTACATCTGAGTATTTTGATTTGTTGAATGGTGTATAAACCTATTTTTAGTTTGTACACAAACAACCCGAAAAACTGATGATATAATTTCTGATACATTGAAGATTTTGTATTCTTAATAAAATATGTCACTTAGCTTAACTTTTTCGTTCACTATGCTAACAGGTCTTCATAAAGTGGTTACTAATGTAAACATAACCCCTTTTATATTAAAAAAAAGCATGTTTTTGGAGATTATTGATAAAAGAACTTGTTTTACATGTATGAGGACCCTCTTTGGTGACAAGGATCTTGTCATATTCATGTGTCATATTTACCTCAATGACATCTGACACAACTTCTTAAAAAATACTCAGTCTCTACTGAATCCTTCATTTCATCTTCCTTCTCTCTAGTTGGACATTTTTTCCATGCTACTCAAAGTTCAGAATGACCCCTATGTTCATAAACCCCAAAATCGGTCCATTCTAATCTCCATCTCACTAGGCCTCTCAGCAATATTTGAGAGTCAAACACTTCTCCTCAGCAAACATTTTCTTCACTTTACTTTTGCAATAGTATATCCTGTTTCTATTTCCTTTTCTTCTAGGCCCCTTATTTTTTAGACTTCTTAGATGAGTTTTTCTTACCCAACAGTTAAATTTTGAGTACTATGGGCTTAATCTTCAGCCTTCTTGTTTCAATTACCTACATTATCTCCCTAGGTTATCTGTGGTTTTAAATACCATCTATATGTTGAAATCTCCAAAATTAAAATAGTTCTCTTTCTATAGTCTCTACACACACGCATGCACGCGCGCACACATACACACACACACACAGAGGTTTGGGCAAAAATAGGTTTATGATTCACATGGAAAATAATACAGTAATCAATAAATAATAACATAAGAATAAACTCTGTTTTGTGTACTCGCAATTGTTAACCTACTTTTCTCCACCCTGTATATATAATTTACCATTAATTCATTACCAGAGGAGGTTCTTAAAAATCCACCTGAGTACATCTTTCTGCTTATTGTCCATTTGGATATTTTTGCACTTCTAAAGCAGAGATTTGATTTCATCCCAACATCATTTTTCTCCAGTTTTCCCCAAACTAATTGTACTGTCACCCAGTTTCTTCAAACTGAAAACCAGGAATCTTCCCCGGTGCTTCTGCCCTTCTTTGCCCACATCCTATTATTTTTACCTCCAAAATATACTGTGGCTCCGCCTACTTCTCTCTTTCTGTCTACTACATCGGTTTTCTGACTGTTCTCCCTCTATAGTCTAACTCCTCTACAATCCAAACAAACCATATTTTAAAATTTTAGATAAGGCTATTTCACTGCCTGAGTTAAAACTCTCCAATACTAATCCATTGCCCTTTGAATAAAGTTCACGCCCTCACCACAACCTTCAATGTCTGATGTGGCCTGGCCCCTGCCTACCTCTCTCATCTGATTTCCTGTTCCTGCCTCTTTCTTTACTTTTCTTGTCTCTTGCTGTCCCTCAAGTAGGCCAGGTCTCAAAACCATTGTACTGTTGGCCTTTCTGCCCAGAATGCTCATCTCATACGCTTGATTTCTTCTCATCTTTCAGATCTAGAATCAAATGTCACCTCTTCAGAGATGCTTTCCCTGAAATACCCTTTTTAAAGATGTGCACCTTCCCAGTCACTCTGTGTCACTGAAATGTTTTTTTTCAATTGTGCATGGAATTATTTTTTTCATATCTCCGGCTTTCTTGCTCTCCCTCTCTCCCTTCCAACTTAAAAAATAAGCCCCATGATAGCAGCCGTATGGCCGTCTGCTTTATTTCTCGCCTCCCCTGTACCTGGAACAGGGCTGGATTCACAGAGGCTTACCAAGTGTGTATTGAATGAAGTAACGCATGTGTACTGCATAGTAGACACTCAAATGCTTCTTTATAAGTTACTAAACCATTTTGAAAATAAACCCATTAAAAGATTAAAATTTAGATGTTTTAATACAAAGAAATAATTTTTCAGAAAGCTCAAGTACCTTTTGGGATTAATTACAAATAATACATAAAATTCAGCCACAGGGTTTGAACTGAGCAGGTCCACTTACACAAAGATTTTTTTTTCAATAAATACCTGTACTATTTTGAATCCATTGTTGGGAGTTTACAAATGGGAGAGCCAACTGTATGCATTGTTCTATGCCATTTTATATAAGTATTAGAGCATCCTCAGATTTTGGTATTTGTGGGCATCCGAGAACCAGTCCCCTGCAGATACCAAGGGACAACTTAAGTTTTGGGGAGTCAGAAGTTACACCTGGATTTTTGGCTGCACAAGGGTCTGCTCACCTAACCTCTACATTTTTCTAGGGTGAACTGTACATAGATATGTACACACATAGGCTTGACTATAGAGAACAGAAAAAAATTACCATATTTTGCTGCATATAACATGCTCCCATTTATAATGCACACCCACATTTATGTGCTCTTTATACATGGGATTATTATGCCCCTTATTATATCTGTGGTATGTAATCACTATACCCATATATAATGTGCATCCTTATTTATCCCTCAAAATTTGGGCAAAAAAGTGCACATTATACATGGAAAAATGTAGTACACATTATTGTTTATATCAGAAGTAGGATTTTACTAAATCAATGGAACACCAAAATACTTTAAATAGAAATCTTACTGCATTTTATTTTCATGGTGTCTTCTATTTTAGATGAAAAATCTTAAGTATAATATAAATATATGAAATCTAAAAATGTAATTATAAAACATAAAATTCTACTCAGCCACATAGAAACTTTACTATAATAATGAATCTCATATAATCCAAGATTTACCTTGGATCTTTCCAAAAGGATTTTATGTATGAAGTACCAGAATCTCAAAACAATGTTATCTCATCTGAGTAAATCACAAATAACTAACCAAAATCAGTGTATGGCTCTGTGTGTGTGTGTGTGTGTGTGTGTGTGTGTAGTTTAAGGGAAGAAAAAAAGAAGAAAACAGAATTTTGGCTATTAACCCACTAGTGATGAGAGCGGGATATACAATGTTTCATAAATAATCGTAACAGTAGAATCTATAAAGTTCAAAACATTTACAGAATTTTTATTCTGTTTTTCCAGGGCAGTGGATCTCTTCAACCATTGCTGTGTGTCAGATTGATTAAACTGGTTGGAACAGAGTATAAATAGCCCATTGTCGTTTCCTCCTTTATACCTGGTGTGGAAAGGTGTGAGGGATGGCTTTATGCTTCTTGCCCTGTGTAGACAGGTGTCTATAGATCTGGTGGTAGGATGTTCAGCCTGCCATGCCATGCCGTGATTTTTCTTCATATTTTTCCATTGCCTGTACTCTGAAACAGGTTGTTGCAGAAGAACACTGAAATGGAAGGCACCAGAGCTGAGTTACAATGCAGCACGGCTCTTTTGACCATAGTGCCCTCCCTTCTAAAACAAGGTGATTGCATTTCTGAGGGTTTTTTCAGCTTAAAATTTATAATTCTTGGCCCTGGCATCAGATGGTCTGGCTCAGGCCTCATTAGGAAATTTATGAAAGAAAGTTTCCATCTCAGGAAGAGATATCTTTATTACGTAGTTTTAAAAAGTCAAGAAACCACTTTAGAGAAGTTTTTCTTCATGGCCTATCACTCAAACTTATAAAATACTAGACCCTGTGTTTTGGAGCCAAGCAGCTCTTTCTTGAGTAAGTCTGATTCAACAAATGTTTATAAAGGATCAGTTATTCATAAGACACAGAACTGGGCCATGTAAAGAATTTAAGAATAAATCCATCCATTCAGCAAACATTCGTTAAGCATTTGTACCAGTCTCTGTTCTGGGCACTCACTGTGGCAGGGAATAACATGAGCACTCTCGCTGTGGAGGATGTATGCGAGTAAGTGAAATTTGGGGCCTGCTCTCAAAGAGTGGAGTATTGGGGGGAGGGAGGACTTGGAGCCCCAAGTCACTATATAATGAACTATAATATCATGCAGTGCTAGGGTAAATGGCATAAAGGGAATGATAAAAATGTAAAGTTATGGGTGAGGATCTACAGAAGAAGATAAAAGATGCAGTTGAGAGGTTAAGAGAAATTGGCACGGATTGAGGACGGTGAGCCGAAGAGGAAGCCGTCTGCTGCTGGATCAGAGGGGAGAGCAGAAGGTCCTAGAAAATGGGAGGATGAGATTAATGCCCAAATTGTACTTGTGAGTCACTGGGATGAAGGGGACAAATTAGAAGCTATCCCAGAGGTTGTGCTGGCCGGGGGGTTTGGGAGTGGGAAGCTACCTTATGTAATGAAGACATGACGATGATGGAGCTCCTCAGTTCTGCCTGGCACCTCCTGAGGCGTCATGGACCGGCAGGGAAGTTTTGGTCGCGGGGCCCTTCCCGGGCACCTGGGGCTGGGAGTGGGGCCCCGTGGTAAAGACTGCCCGGAAGAGGAGGCTGCTCCGATCCTTTTGTGTCTCTCATTCTTTCACTCAGTACTATTTATAGAATTCATTTTTAATAAAATGAAGCTGACATCTAAATTTATGCAAGACTTCATGACTTTATCTATAAATCAGATTATCCAAAAAATAGGTAGTTAAATTTTGTAAGGGAGAGTGATAGAATTACAAAAGAACTATTCATGCATCCATTTGTAGCTATGGTCTAAATTAAAAATTTTCACTGCTGATCTGACAGCTCCGAATAAATGCTTTTCAGGAAGGCAGATTTCATTTGCAAGTGGTGTAGAGGTACCTGAAATAATTTTCTCTGTACTTTAAAAACTGGAAAAGGATACCTTGAAAAATACGTGACAACAAGCATTTTGGGCTTGCTTTGTAACTAACCACCCATCACCTCCAATCCTGACTCCGCCCTCGTTCTTACCCTCTCAAACTAACATGCTCTCCAGCGTACATTCTACTCGTTTTTCCCTTTCAAATATTCACATATCCTCGTACTTACCAACCCTTGTCCTCACTTTCTGATTTTCCTTTCCTCTATTTGAATAATATTGAAGATGGCTTTTATTGTTTCTGTTGATTTTTCTTCCCTCTTTTGGGGCTCTTCTTCCTAAACTTGTATTCACAGTGTCACAGAGAACTCTCCTCTTTGAGTGAAGGTCCCTTTGTCTCTACAAGCTTTTCATTCTGTAGGAAGGGAGAGAGATTAGAGCCCTGCACCCACCTTAATAGTAGATGTTCCTATTAAGAGCAGGAGCAATTTCGGTGGCCACTGTTCCAGTAAATAGACTGTAAGTTCATCCTGACCACTTTTGATTTAGAGACAGTCTCCAACTTAATTACTATCTGAAAAACAACACATCCAGTCAAATAAATGTAGGGAAATTAAACAATATTTAGGGAACCTGCTCATACAAGACTGTTCTAGGAACCTGTCTTACGTTGCATTCCTTCAAAAGCTGAGCCTGAGCCAAAGGTTTGCATACAGTCAATTTATTTGGGAACGTGAACCCAGGTAGCTGGAATGCTGAACAAGGAGCATAAAAAAGGAAAGGAGGAAAAGCCAGTGTAAGGGTGCCTTATCAAGGCTGCCAACCCTAGCCTTGTCTGGTATGGCTCAGTGGATTGAGTGCCGGCCTGTGAACCAAAGGGTTGCTGGTTCAATTCCCGGTCAGAGCACATGCTTGGGTTGCAGGCCACATCCCTGGTAGGGGGCATGTAAGAGACAACCACACATTGATGTTTCTCTCCCTCTCTTTCTCCCTCTTTTCCCTTCTCTAAAAATAAATAAAATTAAAAAAAAAAAAAGAAAGGTTGCCAGCCTTATGGGCCTTATGAAAGGTAGCTTGGAACTACACTCCCGGAAGCGAAAGGGAGGAGCATTTATCCATCCTTTTAGCAGAACTGACAGATGATCCCGAGTGGGGCACCGGCACCCATTTCCCGCTGCTCTGTGCACCTTTGGAGGCATTACTGCCACTCCCCTCATTAATTTGCTCTTCTTGCACCTCTGTCTGGAGGCTGTAGGTACAACCGTTTTGTTGGAAGCAATATTTACATTTCTTCCCTAAGGCTTCCCTAATGTAAAACAGGAAATTTACATTTCTTACCCTGTGTGGAAGTACCGGCTCTGGATCCCAACCTTGTGAGCACAGGGAGCGAGTGGAGTTCAATACACCCACTGCCATTCACTGTGAAAGGGGCTTAAATCCTGAAGGAAGACGTTGTGAACTCACCTTAGATCCTTTAGGATTTTGATCCCAGGACAATTAAGAGCGATAGAGTATCATTCCCCACCCCCAAATATAAAGTGGCAGAAATAACACTTTAAAAAAATCAAAGTATACCATTTTTCATGTTTTAACAGAAACCTTGAGACAGTATTTCTCACTGTCTTTTTAGTAGACACACATTGGCCACGATTTCTGCACAGATTTCAGTGGGCAAGTACATGAAGAGGCACTTTTTCCACCTCACTGATGATTTTTGCAGCAACTGAACCATATAAGAATATTTAAAAAACCTTCATGAGTCAATCTTTCAGTACACTGGAAAATAATCAGTTTTTCTATCACTTCCCTTCATTTCCTTACAGGGAAAGAGTTTGCAACCAGCCTTCTGTGGGCCTAGCTAAATCGTACAGCCATGAGAATGTCTTATATGGTAAAGCAAACTGCCAGTGTCCCCGGAGCCCTGACAGAGGTGCCAGTGTCCGCACTCAGGACCATCCATCAGTCCCAACAGAGCAACCCGCAGCCTCTCGTTATAAAGAAATGTAAAGTTTAGTCCTTATTTTATTCCATTTAATTAAAGAACAGCTGAAAATTCTGTCTTGCATTTTCAACACATGGTTCCAATTAGTACAGCAGAGCAGGACCCTGAATTTGATAAAAGCACTGACGTGTACCTTTGGTGCCTGTACAATGTACTCTTTCATTTTACAAGGTGGCTGAAGTGCAGTTTTAAATCTCTTTTTTAAATGCTAACAAAAACCCAGGGGTGTAAGCTTAGGAAAAGGTGAAGAGAGGCGAACACAGTTTTTTCTGAATTGCCTGCCGTAGTCTTTTAGAAGCCTTTATGCAGAAAGAGCCTTATTTGGTAAAATCTGCACCGGGGGCATTCATAGGCTTGCGTGCAAAAAGCATTATGGTTCATGAGACTTGTGCTCAGAGGCCATTGGATGGGAGACCCATCACCTCAGGAAATACCACTTACTATACTCTATATTTGCTCCATGTGACCGATCTGCTCCGAAGGCAATGGAAATCCTATTCAAATAAAGTGTTTCAGAGCATGCTGTAACGGATAGGACATTTGCCTTCCGTGGTACTCTTCCTGGATAATTTCTGGAAGATCGTATGTTATGAAGTAGGAAGGTAACACTGGTGTCTTAGAATCTGGGAATTAGATGTGTATAAGCCTAATTTGGATTATCACATCCCACCTTCTGCCAAAGTAAAGGGAACTAGCAAGAGGAAAAAGTAAGATGAGATGAGAAAATAAAATGTTTTATGACTGCTTCATGTAGTGTGTGTTCCATGCTGTCCCAGGAACAGTGAAACGATTTTCCACTTTGGGTCCTGAGAAAGCATTATGTCTTCGTTCCGGGAGGGTGAGACATGCACTATTATAAGGCCTTGCATGAAGGTTAAAAACAAACCTCTTTGTGCCTGGCTTTTATTTTCAGAACTGCCATTCTATTGTTAAACCATAATTTAGAAACAACAAATATGTACCCGTCTAGAACAATAAATTCCATCCCCTAGACTCACTAGCAGTTGCATTATTCAGAAATATTATCCCAAAGTGCCAAGTTAAGAACAAAAATCTGACTAGAATAAAACTGAGTAAATGAATTCCTTACAGTTAACCTCAATTTAAGAACAAGTAATTATCGAGATGGTCTTTCTGATGGCCTTGGTGTCAGACCCTGTTCAGCGCATTCACTGGGTGTCCTCCCTTAGTTCTCACAACTATAAAATAGAATTTTTCACTTGTCTAGAAGGAGCTCCAAATATATGGGACAAAACCACCTTTGATGATTCTCTTTTTTAACAGGCCCACTAATTCTTATTGTGAGGTGACACATTGGCACATAGGTGATTATTCTGCATCATTAATGAACAATTTTAGATTTAAACTGTATCTCCAAATCACGGTCCCAGGTTAGCTGTGCTATAGGCACATTTCCCATTCTCTCTTGAAACCCACTCCAATAACTATCATGGCTACTACTCCACCAGAGAGTTCTTTTTAAGGTCATAAAGGACCTGCAAGTCACTAAAGTCAATGATCATTCATAAATCGTCGTCATAGTCACACCACAACACGCAACTTAAAACACTTGGTATCTAGTTCGTTGTTCTCAGTTCTCTTTCTATTCCACCGGCTATTCCTTCTTCACTTCTTTTCCGCTTCCCCCTAATTTTCTCAGTCTCTGTAAAGGGACCAGTTCTTAGGCCCTTTCTCTTCCCTACTTTGGCCCTCTACGTGCTGTCATCTAGTCCATGACTTTAGAAAACAGGACACTGAAAAATGCCAACTATCTCCTGGCCTCTACTTAAATGTCTATTAAGCATGAGATATCTAACACCAAAATCTTTATTTTTCCCTCAGACATACTTCTCTACCAGTCTTTCCCATTTCATAAATGACAACTATTTTCAATCAGTCACCCAGGCCAAAAACTTTTGGAGACATTCTTGACTTACTTCTCTCTCGACCTACATCCAGTTTATGAACAATATATCCCCAGAATCTGATTTTCTTTTTCTGAATCAACTTCAGAGCTAAAATAAGCCAGTATCCCATTTTACCTGTGTGACTGCAATAGACTCTTAACTAGGCTCCCCACCATCTCTTCCCATGGCAGCTGGTGACCATTTTAAAGTGTCAACTGCATTCCTTCTTTGCTCAAAACTCTCCTGTGCTCTCCGTCACACTCAAGAAAAGCTAAGATCTTTACCATTGCTTATAGGGCTCATATGATCTGCCTCCAACTTCATCTTTCCGGCTTTATCTCCTACCCTGCCCTGTTTTGCCCACTCTCTGCCCCAACCACACTTAGGCTGTTGCTACGCCTGGAACAAACCAACCACCTCCTGCATTTCCACAAGCTGTTTCTTCCAGCTGTGATGCCCTTCCCTTCAGACAGCCACATAGTCACTCCCTTACTTTTTCCACTTTTCTGCTTAAATGTCATGTTATCAGCGAGGCCTTAATTGACCACCCTTCATAAAATAGCACTTTCCTCACTCTACCTATCACACTGTTATTTCTCTTGCCTTCACTAGTTATTTTTCCACATCATTTATCAGAAATTGACATGTTATGTAATGTGTTTACTTACTTATTGATTTGATTTGTTGACTGTTTTTCCTCACCAGATTGTAAATAACATTAAAACAGGGACTTAATCTATTTTATTCTCCCCTTGAATTTTCTTGCCTAGAGTGGTGCTAGGTATACAGGAGATGCTCACTAAATCTTTAGAGGTAATGATTTAAATTGAATCATGAGAACAATGAGAAGCATAGAAAGGTTTTTTGATTAGGCTCACTAAACATTTAGTAAAACAAGCCCTTTACGAAATCTAACTGGAAAGGTTGGTTTAATACAATGGCAGACCCTTCTAGTACTGATAGTGTTCAAGTTTTATATTTCTGTAGTCCAACCTCATCAATGAAGGGCTAAAAGTGAAATCATATTAACTTTTTCTTTCTTAGGTTTATTTATTTTTGACAAAATGTATTTGAAGTATACAACATGTTTTGATATATATTTATACTTCAAAATGATTACCACAAACTAATTAACATATTCATTATCCCCCATAGTTACCATTTTCTGTATGTGTTTGGTGAGAACATTTGAGATCTATTCTCCTAGCAAATTTCAAGTACATAATACATTATGGTTCACTATAGTCACCATGCTGCACATTAGATCTCCCGAACTTATTCCCCCTCTAACTGAAAGTTTGTACCCTTTGATTAATACCTTCCCTTTCCTCTACCCCCAGACTATGATAACCACCATTCTATTCTCTGTTACTATAAGTTTGACTTTTTTTAGATGCCACATATAAGTTAAATCAAGTGAAATAATTTATTTTTCTATGTCTGGCTTTGAGTTTACTTAACACAGTGACCTCCAAGTTCATCCATATTGCTGCAAATAGCAGGATTTCCTTCTTCTTAAAGGCTGAATAGTAGTCCATTATATACTATATATAAAATCATATTTTCTTTATTCATGTTGATAGAAACTTAGGTTGTTTTCATATCTTGGGTACAGTGAATTATAATGCTGCAATGAACTACACAATGGGGAAAGAATAGTCTCTTTAATGAAATGGTGCTAGAAAAACTGCATTGCCACAAGCAAAAGAATGAAATTGGATCTTTATCTACACCAGACAGAAAGTTCAACTCAAAATGGGTTAAAGAATTAAATGTAAGCTCTAAAATTATAAAACTCTTAGAAGAAAACTTAGAGTGTGAACTCCTTGACATCTGTCTTATCAATGTTTTTTTTGAATTAATGCCAAAGCACAGACAACACACTAAGGTGGGACTGCCTCAAACTAAAATGTTTCTGCACAACAGAGGAAATCATCAACAAATCTAAAGGCAACATATAGAATGGGAGAAAATATTTGCAAGCCAGGCATCTGTTAAGGGATTAATATCCAAAATATTTAAGGAATTTATACAACTAATCAGCAAAAAAACAAATAACCAGGTTAAAAAAATGGGCAAAAAGCCTGAATAGACATTTTCCAAAGAAGACACATAGATGCCCAGTAGATATACAAAGAGATGCTCAACATTACTAATCATCGGGGAAATAAATATCGAAACCACAATATCTTATACCTGTTAGGATGGCTGTCATGAAATGATCAAAAGATAAGTGTTGGTGAGGAGGTGGAGAAGAAGAAACCCTTGTGTACTGTTGATTGGCATGTAAAATTTTTCAGCCATTACAGAAAATTGTGGAGGTTCTTCAAAAAATTGTAAGTAGAACTGTCATATGATCCAGCAATCCCACTTCTGGGTATATATCCAAAGGAAATGGACATCATGATCTTGAAGAGGTATTTGCATTCCCATGTTCATACTAATTGTAAATATCCAAAGCAAAGCCCTGAGTCTTCACCCTGTGTGGCTGCCAGGTTTTCTCTCCAAGTCCATCCTGGGCACCGTTTATCATTTCAGCTGGCCATCCAGCTCACACCTACATCTCTGCTCCTTCTTTGGGCCACTGCTCACTTCTCTACCTCTCTAGAAGGGTTTCCTTAAGCTGCTGCCTCCCCATTATATGGCTTTATCCCAAAACGGGGCATCAAGCCCTCTTTGATTTCCCATAGCACAGCAGAGACCAGGCTGTTACTTTACATAAGCCTTTGTCCAGTTCTCCAATGACCTCCATTGTGCTGAATTCAATGGTCATTCTGCAGTCTTCATCTTATTCACACTGCATCCTTGACTGCTTAAAAACCTGAAAGATCAGAAATAATGAAAGGAAAATGTACCACACTGACTAATTTAATTCACAGAAAGTAGGTCTGTAAGGAGCCATCAGCACCATGTGGCCATCTGGCCAGAGCCAGCTTATCAAGCCATCACCCCAGCACACACATAAGCTTGTACCCCTCAAGGGGCGTCTCCCCTGAAATGCCTCCTCTCCCTGCTCAATCATTGTGAGGCTCCAAGGGAAAAAGAATTTTCTCTTCATCCTAAACCTTGCTTCTTGGGCCTTAATTACACATCCCAGGATCTGCCTCTTTTCAGGGCAATTGTATTCATTCTCCAAGAGAAGCCCCACCCCCTGCCTGAACTTGGGCCTTAATTATACTTCAGCAGGCAAATGATTCAATATCACGTATTTCTCCCAAGCTGAAGCTATCGCATTATTTATTACACCAAGTATGGGGCATCTGCAGTTCAGCCTAAGCTGTTCCAAGCCCAGTCAAAACCATTTATAAATTATCAGGTTCAGACATACCCAACCATCCTGCAGTCTTTGGATTCTCTGATGCTAAGATCTTGACGTATGGGAACAATAACACATAAACACACGTGTTTTATGTACACACATACGCACATACCACAAGCCTGTATGTTCTGAGAGGGCCACCCTTAAAATAACCAATAATATGTTATTGTAAGGCTGCCTAAATCTGTATAAAGAAAAAAGAAAGTTTTCTGCTTGGCCTCTGTGTCTGCAGAGAAAAATATCCTGCTAGATCACACCCAACTGACATGTCTAAATGGAAGACCCATACTCTGGATTTGAAGTGTCTGAATCAGAGTTATCATTTCTGCCTCAGGAACAGAGAGTATTTACTTTCTTTATTTTTCAGAACTGAAAGGCGTATTGAGTTGGTAAAAAAGCTGTCTGATCTAGGTCTCCTTTCTTGGAGTACAAAAAAACTACTTGTGGCATCAAAAGGCAGAAGCCGAGAAATCTTCTGCAGAAATCAAAATGGAAGATTTCTCAGCTTCTGCTTTTTGATGTCCAAAAAGTCTGAAGTACAGACTCATGCAGGAAACCATACTGTATATTTTTGCTGAGAGTGGCTTAACCATGTTGCTTCTCTATAATCTGGGCTTCCTTTATCTATTAGATAATAATAATGCTTTGAATCCAAAAGGTTTTTGTGCTATATAATAAACTCTCAAATATCATTTCTGAATTATGAAATGAGAGCTGTCTCTAGGATAAAGACTAATATTTTTCTAACTGTAGAACTGCAGAACATTAGGAAAAATTGTAGAGACCTCACTGTGTGGTTTCTTAGAGTGACCTATAAGAAATTAAGGTTTATTAGTTACCCTTCAAATACACTCTGAAATGAGTCAGAGCCTTCTCATTTCTTAAAAAAAAAAAATTCTGCTTTATGGGTCCCACTGCATCGCTTATGATCTCTTCAGTGGGTTCCCTCTATTGTAACTATTTCTAACCTTCCCACTAATGAAATATACCCATGTCTCTTGTTTGGGGACATTTTAAAAAGATTTTATTTATTTATTTTTAGAGAGAGGGGAAGGGAAGAAGACGGGGAGAGAAATATCAATGAGAGAGAGAAACATCGATGGGTTGACTCTCATTCCCGCCTCAACCAGGGACTGAAACTCACAAGCCAGACATGCACCCTGACTGGAATCAAACCAGTGATCTTACACTTCTCACTTGGCGGAAGGACACCCAACCAACTGAACTATACCAGTCACGGTGGGACATTTTTGAATAACAACGTAGCTAATAAATCAAAATCGATGTCAAAAACACAGGAGAGTTAACTTGTACTGGGCGACCCTTTGTCTTGTCACATGATCAGTTTAACAGGCCTTCATTCATCTAGCCCAGAGTTACTGACATAAAAGACAGTATACTTTGTAGTCAATCAGTGGAGTTATTGTTTTAGACAATCATTTTATGGCCCTAGAGTGCATAATGCAGGCAGTTGTGGGGTCCATTTACAGATAAACAGTTGGTCTAGATGCTGCACAGAGAAAACACAGTAAATGCAAGAGTTTCAAGCTGTTTTTTAAAACATGGCTGTAAACTGTTATTTCCTTGAGCTCTACACTGATTAGTATTTAAAAAAAAAGAAGAAGAAGAATTGCTATGGTTGGGATAGGATCCTGGAGTTCTGCCTCCTCATCCTTTGGGAACAAAATAACAAGCCATTGGGCTTTTAAGAAACAGATTCAAGAGTCAAAGAGTTGAGTTCAAACCCCAGTTCTGGGGGACCCTTGGGAAAAGTCTTGCTCTCCTGCACTTGAGTTTTGTAATTTCTAAAATGCAGCCAATAATCCCACATCACAGGTGGTTCTGAGGATTAAATGAGATCATGTAAAACAGCATTTAGCACAGTGCCTGGTGCACAAGAAGAGCTTCATTATGGGTGTGGGATTATTAGTATTAATCTGCTGCCACTTCGATATTACACAAAGCTGTTCCAGGGGAAATGATGGGTGCAGCGTGATGCTGGAGGCCTGGTGACGAATTAAACACTCCCCTGAGGGTAGGACAACAATTGTTTTTTTGTAAACTGAGTTAAATCACTCCCTGGTGTGGCTAAGAATGACTAATACAGCAGCAGGGAGTGGGCCACCCTTGTGCAAGGCACTGCTGAGAGCCTGACTGTGCTCTGCTTACAGAAATTCAAGTCATTGATGAGCTCTGATCCTTGTAGCTCCTGCCATAGTTCTTATAAGTTTATTCATTTGCAGAAGAAATTTCAACGCTCAAGATATACTAGATGTAATTTTCTGGGAACTCCTAATAGACTTCAAGAGTGACATACACCTCATTAATAGTGTATCAATCAGCCTTTTGATGAGGCAGGTTGTATTATGTAACATATTCCCAGGTAGAGAGACATAGGACTTGATGGTGATAATGGGAATATAAACTGAAAAATTCATGTGGAAAAATTTTTGAAAATGGTCCCCTTAGACTACAGTATTTGAATTCTTTCATTTTTGTCCTCATAACTGTACAGAGAAGCAAAATATTTCAACTAGAGGTGTTAGAAATATATTGGCATTAAACAAATATCTAACAATATCAATGATTTTTTAGAAATGACTGAAGTATAGTTCCTCACTTTTTGATCCTTTTTATATATTGCTCCATATAGAATTGCAAAAACAACAATCTTGCAAGAAATGAGATCTCCACTGCAAATGCTATGCACCATTTAAGAAAAAAAAAAAAGAAAACATACAAGGCAACAAAGCTAAGGTGAAAAAAAACTATTTTCTTCCTTTATATTTCATTTATTTATACTTATTTCAACTTGGTCTGATTTGCTGGCCTCAAACCTGGATGTATTGCCAAGATATTGCCAAGTTTGGTTGGCAAGATATTGAGAAAGTACAAGAGTCCTCAGCTCAGGTTTTAACCATTTCTGGGCTAAATAATTTCTCCAATTTCCCCTCAACTCCTAACTCTCTGTGACCATGGAGGCCTCTTAAAACATATTGTTGAGAACTTGACAATGAAGTCATGTGATCTTTGGCACTAAGTGTCTAATTCTCGCTGCAGATCCCCTGACAGCCCAATTCTCAGACCTGTGGATCTTCAGCTGTGGCTTTTGTCTGGTGTGGGAGGTGCCCTCTTGCTTAGAAAAAAGGCAGGTTCCCCTCTAGGAGCCTGTCACTCCCACTCTGCATATCTTGTGTTGGGGGTGACTCACACATGCTTCCTGAGAAAGCTCCTAGGTAGGGAGTAAGATTAAGGTTAATCTCCTCATTCCGTAAGTTATCTCTTAGAAACAGAGGATGGACAGTGCCTTTCAGGATCCCTACTGCCTGGCCAAGAGTGTCTCTCCTTTTGAAGAGTGTCAACGTACTCCAACTGAATGTGTAATATCCCTTCACCTTTAGCTACAGGTTGTTCCTACTGACGTGCTCTCCAAGCTGGTGAAAGGCACCACCATATACCTCATCATGGTCGTTATTATTGACTCTTCCATCTCCCTGACCAGGGACTGTCCCCCATCCTGGCCCCAACCAATCACTAAATTTCGTTTTTTCTTCCTCTGTAATGACCAGTTCTCTCTATCCCCACTAACACATCACCATCTGTTGTTTAAATCAATGTCACAGACTCCTAACAAGTCTTTTTCCTAGCCTGGCCCCATTCCAAGCCTGTGTCCCACATCAGTCATTTTCCGGCTCCACAATCTTCATTGGCTCCCCACCGCCTTCAGGAAGAATCCAGTTTTCTTAAATTGTCTTACAAGGCCTGACACGGTATGATGCCTCCTCACTCCAGAGACATCTTTACCCTTTTCTTACCCCCAAACTCCCACATTTGGTTGGCACTAAACTACCCCAGCTCTCCATGCTCCCTCTTCACTCCCAATCTCTTGCATCTACTCTTCCCTTTGTCCTGGGTACCCGTTCTCACTACACTTCACTCCTAGTCACCTTTCAAGTCTTGGATGAACTGTCACTTCCTCAGAAAGTTTTCCCTGACCTTCCAGATCCTGATCAGGCATTCTTTATGAGTCCCTTCTTAGCACTGTAGTATTTTATCTACCATAATTCAACACACTCTATTGTCATTGCATATTGTTCCTCTGTCTCCTCCAGACTGTCATTCATAGATGAGAGCACAGGCTTTCGTTTTCATTTTTCTATTCTTTATACTCAGAACAAATCTTCCTCAATGAATAGATAAAAGAGTATAATGGAAATAGATTTGAGAAACTAGACAGGGCATGCCAATATGTCAGATGCACCTAAGAGAGCAAGTGAGCTGAGAACCAAAAGGCGACCTTGAGGTCCACATCAAAGCACTTAGTGACCATGACAAGAGCAGGTTTTCAGCGGAGTCACTGGGATAGAAGCCAGAGTGGAGTGGGCGGAAACTGGCTAGGACACGGGTATATGTGGACAGCAAATATAGACGAGTGTATTGGAATGCTGTGCCATGATAAAAGGAAGTCATTGTTCATGCCGGAGGGAGAGGAGAGGACTGCAAGAACATATATATGTGGGAGATCAAAAGAACTGCTTATAAGAAAGTCAGCACTGTCCCCAAGATCACACAAAAGTCAGACCCCCAAAAGCAAAGTGCAAGTGGGCAAAAGTCCACAGCACATTTTAAATCACAAGTTCTAATAAAATTGGTTAGAACAAATGAGTTAAAATACCAGAAAGCAAGTTTACAATGTTACTTAGCTATGCTTTGTGCAGCAAGTAATAAATTTATGGTGGATTTTTTTTTTTTTTGGTCTGTTGGATAACAATGTAAAGGGAAGTAGCTAGTCTGGGATGCAAGAAATCCTTTTGCTTTCATTTTTTTAAATTAAATATGTATGTCACAAAGATATAAAGAGTCGTGACACGAATGCTTAAGGAATAAAGGGTTATTGGATGCACTAGAAGAACTGGTGCATCTTGAATCGGAAATGACTTTTCTCCCACTTGTGCAAGTGTCTGTTCAAAGAGCAATTCACTTTTTAACATGAAAAAAAGGTTTCCACTGTGGAAAGTCATAACCAGCTTGTTGAAGTTTATACAGAAAATGTTTTCAGTAAACAAAGCAGAGTGAAGAGTTTCAGAAAGAAAGTGTGGAAGGTCATGATGATAAAAGCGATGGAAGACCAGCAGATGTGCCCCAGACCCTCCTCATTGTCATCAATCATAAGCCTGTCTTATTCTGTGGTTCCCAACCAGTAGGTCTTGGACCCCTGGGGGTAGCAGAATTTATTGTGAGGGGTCTGTAAATCCACATGCGCAGTCAGTATGGGTAGACTAAATAAATAGTATGTCGTATATACACACACTACTCTTTTTTGAAATGTCTGTAGGTGAGGTGATGAATAAAATACAAATTTCCTTCTTCACTGAATTAATAGCAGCCTTTGATAGTTATATATTTTTCTCAAACTATGGACATCAAAAGTACAATGTCTTGCATGACACAGACCTATAACTTTAAAAAAGTTGGGCCTACTGCTATTGTCATGTGCCAGAGAACATGGATCAATCCACTGGACAACGATTTAAACAGGAAGGAAAATGTTTTCTTTAACATTTTAACAATTATATGCATTCTAAAAATCTGTTCTTTAAAACACTTGCAGTATGTTTCAACAAATGAACTTGGTTAATTTACTCGTTTGTGTTAAAGCCCTGATTGGTCCATAATCAGCACAATACACATCATCAGATCTTGGAAAACAAACACAGCATTGCAGGATCAGTTCTTTAGGAGTATGAGTAGGGTTTCTCTCCATCTTTTGGACACTGATAATACTTTCTGGGGGGGCAAAGTCGGGGCAGAAATCCCACCTTCCTCCTGCTTGCCCTGGCCTGGACCCAACAAGGGGGTGCGGTGGGGGGGGCGCTGCTCTCATTCAGAATGGCCCCCGTTGCTAATTTACCTGTCTCTAGGGGGCAGCTTTCTGTGCTTTATTCATGCGGCTCAAAGGCTCCTGTGTGCTGCCATCTGCCCAGGTACTTAGTATGTACTCTTAACTGAGGGCTAATTTGTTCTGTAATTCATTGTTTCAAATGTATTTCTCTTTTCTCACTAATAAGAGAACAAGCTACTCGAAATATCTGAGCATATAGTTCATATTGAATGTTGAATGGAAATGACTGTGCAGAAAAAGCAACGTCTATCCTTATCTCAACTTTTCTTTCTCACTAGTCTAGCTGAGCAATAGAAATTCTCTCTTGAATTTAGTCATGTTCTCCAAAAACTCTTCACTGAAATATTTTCCAAAGTGGGGTAGTGCACAAGACGACACATTGACCCAGCATCATTACTTTGGTCTCCTAACGAAAAATTGATTTCTTTGTCAATTTTCTTTGAATCCTTCTGATCACATAAAGGAGAAAATGACAATTTGGCGTTGGCATATATTTAACACTCTGTACAATGTCGATTGCCCTCCTTCCTTCTTCTCGTTGTCGTTGTTGTTGTTGTTTTATCAGACAGAGCATCTAGGTCTCACATTCAGTCTTTAGCGTAAGGCAACAATATTTACCTAAACTTCAAAGCATGTTTTTGTAGTCATTATATATATATATATATTTTATAGCTTTCTTGTATATAAGGCAAATAATAAACTCTTTATCCATTGACAGTAATCATATAATCTTTTAAAATAATAGAAAAAATGAGTCAATTTAAAGAAAAATATTATACAGATATTGATGGTTTCATAGTATAGCAAAAACCACGTGAGCTATTCAAGAATAATGTTTGTGAGCTGCTGCCCTATCTCAAAGCAAACAGATTACTGGGAGGCATAGAATATGAAATTGCACCTCAAGGAGGAAAAGCCATACATCACCGACCATCCCGAATAAGAGAGCCCAGAATAGGTTAATATGATGGCCACAAGGAGGTAAGTAGGCACATGTGAGTCACAGAGTTACAACTTGGCCCTTTCCACCACGGTAGCATACAAAGTTACCAGCAGCATTGCCCCAGCACCTTAAAAGTGAAGAAGAATGAAAGCAGTTTAAATTTTGTCATGTTTTTAACCTGGCAGTGTACCATTTTTCCCATGCCATGATGTCACAGGATCTATTAATCTAAGGGGTTAAAGATTATATTCTGAGAGGCTGGCAAGACAGTTCGTTCTGAAGTGCGTTACTTAGCTGGAGTCAGACGTCACAAGGGGAACTGACTATCATTTCAGAGCCAGTGGGTGTAAAACTTGCTGTTCTTTTCTATTTGTCTGTGAGATCATTCTGGCTCTGCCTTTCCCTCCAGGATATGGCTGCCAAAAAGAATTAATCCCATACCTGCCCCATTCATGATGACCTCTGAAACAGGAGACGTAAATGTTTCTAACTGCTAGCCGGAAACATTTCCCCAGATGACTGCAAATAGCACGAATGTCTGCCCCATTGATGGATAATTCCAGCAATTCTGTTTTTCCAGCACAGAGGAGATAGCGTCACAGCAGGATAAAGGGGATCTCCCGTGCCTAGCTCTCTTCTCTCAAGTCGGCCACTTAACTTCTTTTTGGAAGTCGGCTTCCTCTGGAATGAGACCTGAGCACATGTACTTCTTATCTAAGTACCGGATAAAGCAGATGCTGCAGAGAGGCAGTTGTCACAGCCTAATCCACAGTGCTTTCTAGAAGTCCCCTGAGCCCCAGGATTTCTTAAATCACAAACTTCCTATACTCCCCACCACTGTTGAAGGCTGCAGCCAGACAACGGCACTACTTGGAGCCGAAGCCCAGCCCTTTGCTGGTTGTGGACTCATGAGTCATGGGCCTTGATATGCTTGTTAGAAGAGTAGCCTTTCTTTTATTCATATCTCTATGTTGGTAGATATCTAAATGGAACATTCTCAGCTTTTTTGTTTTTGTTTGCTTTCTGTGTTTGCTGTTTTTGCTCTTATTTTTGCTTTGAAACTGAATTTTCAGATACCTGCAGAAAATTTGAAAAAATATGACTTATTTTCCAGAGAAGTCCTTTTTTTAAAACAAAGATGCCATCTGTTACCTACCAAACATACGTTGCCTTTTGACATCCCCTGGAGTACAGAGAATATGGAGTACCTGGAGTACACATATTTATGTGGCTACTGGGGCTGAGAACAGAAAACAAAATTGGATCTTGGAAATACATAAAAATAGCACTGTTATCTTTCACCTCAGCCGTTACCAAAGGACTGGATTGGGTTGGAAGAGGTATTTGCTGAGCAGAAATGAAGGCTGAGAGAACAGATTTCACTTATAAGTGGCAAATTAAAAGTGGTATCATATACGGACAAGTAAGTTTGTGTGCTTGAGCCAAACAGCACAGAGCAATAGGCACCCTGTTTTTCAGAACCTCATACCACACAGTGTTGACTCCTGCTAGTTACCTCCTGTGTGATCCTCTAGCAGACTGAGAAGCAAATTGACTTCCAAATGTTAACCTATGTTTAAATAAAAGCACAACATAAATGAAATGTTTTAGACTAAATGCTTTGATGTCCTCTCTATAATAAGGAGCTAACTGGATTAAATGTAAATCCCTTAGATATAAAGCATATCCTTACTACAGTTTTACAACTTTTGTGACTATATAAAGTGATAAATGGTTATTTTGTAAAATAATTTGTGAATCTTACCTTGATTCTGAAGGTTCAAAAGAAGAGTAACTTGACAAGTAAGACTGACAAGACTGATAAGAAACTGTGTGCATGGAAGACTGTGGTCAAACAAAATAAAGGAAGTCCTGGGGACATTTGTTTCGCCTGATTCGGCGCAATCAGTTAGCTACTTTGGCTCTATCCATCTCATTAGAAATAGTTCTCAACAAAGATATACATTAGGCAAATTACAAATGGTGTGTTAATGTGTTTGATGAGGTTTTCCATTTTTCTTTGAAGCTTTGAAAACATTTTCTGGTGATTATTATAATTTAAGTCCACTTACAACATGGATTTCCTTTATTTCTTTTTAACTGTGATTTTGAGCTGAATCTTCGCAAAAGGAAGTAGCACTGGTACTAATTCTAACTTGGCAGAATTATTGGGTTCCACCCCAGCAGTCACCAAAACATTTGGGTTTAGTCAGAACACCAATTCGTCATTTCATAAAACCAAATCTCTTCTCCATCCCACAATAACCTGTTCATAGACCATAGGGAGAATGAGAGAGATGTGAACAGACTCATTGAATAATAGGGCAAAACTCTCCCAGACATCAAGAGAAATCTGAGACCCTTCCATTTTTTGAGTCTCTTGGAATATTTTTTTTTTTAAACGAAGAAGAACAGCTAGAACAGGATAGCAAAAATTGTAACACTTTTAAGGACTTAAGTCTTACTCTAAACACAAAAGTAAATTAAATTAACATTTTCGGAAGGCAAGATCAATGGCCAAATTTGATGCTCTTTGTGAATATAAGGCCCTACCTCACTGGCCTTCCTGAGGACACCTATTTCTCAGCCATCATAGCCCCTGCTCAGAGTCAAATGGAAGTTTCAGGATCAGTTAGCCTCATATGAACAATAAGAAAACTGAGGCCAAAGAGTGTAAATTACATGTTTTAGAGCACAATTTATGAAAAAGCATACCTCAATGCACTCTCTATGCAGGTAGAAAGCACACGGAAGGCACAGAGAAGGTCTTTGGTGGGTGGGATGCAATTGATAAAGTGATGAATTATGAGAGCATTATAGCAGAGAGAATAAATGTCAAGCAAAGCCACCACAAAATGGACTGAGTCACAGCCAGATGTGGTTCATCAAGACTCCAGATTGGTGTTTCCACACAATTTCAGTGAAGGCTGAAATTAAGAAACTTTTCCGTAAGGTGAAATCGAAACTTCCTTATTTTCATCATTCTTACTTTCTGTTTTTAGTCCTCAAGTTGTGAATCTATGTGAGATCCCATGGAGACAGGTGGCAACTTTTTCAAATGAATTTCTAACCTACAAAGCAGGGACATTAGGAGTTGATTTTGACTCAGTCTTTTTTGAGACACTCTCTGTTCTCTGAGTCATGCTTTAACAATTTGGATCTCATAAATGATTTTATTTATCTTGGAGCATTTTACTTTTCTAGAGAGCCAGAATAATTCCTTCTTTTTGGATATCAGAAGCACACACTGGAAAAGCTGCTTTGTGTGTCTTTCCCATGCTCTTGGGATTCTGGGCTCCTCAGAAACTTGGCCAGCCATCTTGTATCAAATATTAAGCCAGGACTATTGTCTCTACCTCCTCATAGATCATTTCCAGCTGTTAGTGCAACACAAATATGAGATATTCTAAGGCAAGAAAATTTGAAGTTTCATTGGACGTTTCATTGGATTCTTGTACAAAGATTGGATATGATGATTAAAAAGGAGATTCAATCCCCTGTGTGTTGAGGGTGTCAGGATAAGGACACCAAAATACTCTTAATGGAAATGTAATTTGATACAAATATTCTAGGATGCAATTTGGCAATATCTATCAAAAACCTCAAAAATACATATATTTTCTAATTCAAGATGGCAGACTACACACACACACCAGCTTCCCATTTCTTCTAAGATGTCACTGAATTAAAAGTATAGAAGTATAGACTAAAATACCCCCTTTTTTTGTCTGTTTCTCTCAGAGTTCAGCCAGGAAAATTGAGCAAAATAGTTCAAAGGTAAGAACTCAATATGAGAATCTATTTTTGAAGCCGTGGAAACATCTAAAAAGCAAGACAAATTAGCAACATCAGGTGCAAGTACAACCACTAGGGCTGGAGGGACCAGAAAAAGTATTATTACTGAAGGCCAGGAGCCAGGACCACATTGCAGGAGCTGAAACCATAGTGAAAGGGGTTGTTTGGCGTGAGAAGGTGTTGAACAAGATGGAGTAATGCAGCCACTTCTTGAGGTGCTACTCAAAGCAGAAACAGAAGGGAGAAATATTCTGCCTTCTCCCTATGCCCTTTCTCCAATATCCCACTGGTGCTTCCATTGGCTAAACCGAGATGGAAGCCAGTTGGCATAGAAATGTCATTTGCAAGTGTCATTTCCCTGTGATAAACAGCAGAGCAGGGGAGGGTGAGTAATGGCTAAGAGCAAAAAGGCTGCTGCCTGGCACCACAGACAGGAGTGAATGGGGATGTGTGTGTCACCAAAGGGTGAGATATTTATTAAAAGCCTGGAACATAAAAGTGGACAGGAGCCACTAGAAGAAAAGGGCAAAGGAATTGTCTGCCTAGAACCGGCTCTAGCAGTTTTGTAGAGAAAGCAAGCTAATCTGCCCTGTGGTAGCCCAGAAATGCCTTAGGTACAGAGTCAGTAGACACAACAGAGCGGAGAGTGAAGGACAGAGCTAAAAGCAGGGCAATTACTTAAAGGTCTGAATATGTTCAGATCTCTTCCAGTCAGCACCCTATCCACAATGTGTACACAGTAAGCGGACAACTGGAATTTCAGCTCCAGGCAAAACATATGATGAATCCTCTCTAAAGAAATGGAGCAAACTGGGAAAAGATAACATTGCTAAATTTGCCGGTGCCTCGGAAGGAAGCCATTATCATCTTGGTGTTTGTCAGACACTCAGCCTGACAGCCAGCTTCCACTCCACTGATCCTCCGTCGAAGCTTCACAGGCAGCGCTGCTTAGTTCATCCCAGGAAGAAATTCCAGGAGGGGAGAGATCTGCTAGGAAAACAGTCTTATTTACACAACGCAGAGGTAGCTACTCCATCAACCCATGCCTCCTTTCTTATTAACAGAGGGAAGTCATGAGACCACCAGCAGAACTACCAATATAAAAAGAGAAATACCAGAGTCTTAAAAAACGGAAAAATATTCTTGGAGGAGACTGAAATGACTTTAGGGAACAAAAAAGAACTTTATGGAGGGATTAAGCAGAAAAGGAAAAAACAGAGAGAGAAAGAGAGGAACAAAACTCAGGGATGTGGACAACAGCGCGGGGATCGCTGGGCGTGGGGAAGGCGGACGAGGGTACAGGAGGGTGTACGGTGATGGCAGGAGGCTGACTCGGGGTGGGGGACAGCGGGTACAGAGGATGTGCTGTGGAACTGTGCACCTGAAACCTGTAGAATTTGTTAGCCAGTGTCACCTCAATAAATTTGTCAAAAAATAGCAATCAGCTTCTGAAAAGAGCATGCTTATAAACATTCTCAAAAAGAGGAAGTATGGCATCTACAAATAAAGAAGTAACAATGGAATGAGAAAAAGTCTTAGAGATTTAAAATAAAATTGTCAAAATTAAAAACTTAGTTGACATACTAAAAACATTACAGAAATCTTTGAAAATATTAAACAAAAAGCAAAAGATGAAAAATATGAGGAAGAAAACTGAGAGGGACTATATTCAACTAATAAATGCCTCAGAAAGAAATAACAAATAAGTGTTGAAATTATTCTAGCAAACAATAAGAGGACGTACTAGAGCCAAAGAGGGACGGGGATCTTTGGTCTGATGTGGCTCACTGAGTATGCAACCCAGTGAAGCACTGAAAAAAAGACCTCTACCTAGCCACATTTTGGTGATATTTCAGAACAACATAATTACAAAGAATAACCTACAAGCTAAGAAGAGAAAAGTCACAAGCTATAAAAGAGAGACTCAGACTGATATCTTTATAGTTCTGAAATGAAGTTAGTTTTTACCTAGAATTCTCCGTAAGTTTCAAACACACAAGCACTGAGACCATTTATCACCTTGTGTCATTTATTGTGCTACTTCAGTGTGTTTCAGCAGAAAAGACAGTAACCTAGGAAGGTGGAAACAGTGGTGGATGAATGCAGGAGGGGAGAGGAATGTCCCAGGTGGCAGCAGGCCTGCGGAGCAGCCAGTCCTGAGGGGAGTGGGACGATAAGCCACCGGGGGTATGGCTTCAGGGGAAATCTGTGGCTTGTGAAATAGCTCTTATGGCTTATAGTGCAGAACAACTAAAAGACAAATAAATTCCGGGGCTGGAGGGGAATCATACTACAAAATCTTGATCAAAATACGATGCAAACAAAATGCTATCTTTTAAGGAATCCATAGACCTTCAGGGTAGGAACAGCATTCTCTGGGTGACCCAGAATCCTGTTTGAGGGCCCACGGAGAAGATGGTGGAGCCTCCTGCATCACTTAGCGCGATGTATATTTGTTTTGCTTTAAAGCATAACCCTGGCAAATCCGTTTGTTGGTTTTCTACTTTAAGAGACAACTTAAGAACATAACATGGAAGATTTGTCTGTGGTTGCAGGAGAAAACATAAATATTAACTTTTTGGATTATTTACACGTCAAAGCAAAGCTAACAAAAGACGGCACAAACACTTTTCTGAGAGGAGAAATGGAAAAAAATAGAAAGCTAACCTCATTTTTAAATGGGGAATCAAGGATCAAGAAATACTGTCAAAATATGAAAAACAGGAAATTACTTATCTAAAGTTAATTTTAATTATCTAAATTTACAAAATAGTCAATAGCAAAACTACAAGTAATACTATAACAAATATCGAGGAGAAGAGGTAGAAGGGAGCAATGAAAATGAGTACATTGCTCTCTTCTGTCACAGGGAGGCTCTGCATATTGTCTGAAGCAGTCAAACCGGTAAGTAGAAGAATACTTGTTATTTTCTACACAGTGTGGCTTGCAAACCAGGCGTACTGACATCACCTGTTAGGAAAGCCAAATCTCAGCCCCGACTGCAGACCTACTGAAATGGAATTTGTCTTTTAACAAGATCCATCAGGAATTTATATGCACATTAAAGTTTGAGTAGCACTCTTCTGAAACCATGATTCTCAGCTTTGGCTATACATTATTAAAAATGTGGGGAGCTTTAAAAAATATTCTGTAAAAAGGGACAAAGCCCCAAGCCCCACCTTAATAGATTATGCTTTAAATGTTTTGGGATGGAGTCCAAAAATCTATATATTTTTTTAAATAACTTCTTAGGTTGTTCAAATGTGCAGTCATGGTTGAGAACTGGTGTTCTAGAATAAATGTGATAGGTGAGTAAGACAAGGAAAACAAAATCAATTTTGAAAATTTGCCTCTGGACCTATGTGCGTAATTTTGTGAGGAGGGGGAAGCTGGTTTTGATCTTTTTCTTGTGCATGTATTACTTTGAAATATAGTTTTATTTTATGTGCATATACTCTTTGATTCAATAATTTTACTTCTAGGAATTTCCTTAAGAAAATAATTCATCAATTATGTTCAAATGTTTGTGTTCATGGAAGTTCATTATAACATTCATAATTTTAAGAATTGTAAACAATATAAATGCCCATCCAAAGAAAAAGACGACTGCACACTTGTGTTCATAGCAGCACTATTCACAACAGCAAAGCTCAGAAGAAGCCCAAGTGTTCATCGATGGATGAGTGGATAAACATAATATAGTACATGTATATAATGGACTATTATTCAGCCATGTAAAGAAAGGAAATCTCTTTACATGCTATCCCAGGGATAAACTTTGAAGGCATTATGCTAAGTGAAATAAGCCAGTCACAAAGAGATAGATATGATTCCACCTATATGCGGCATCTAAAATAGTCAAATTCTTAAAAACAAAGAGTAGAATGGTAGTTACCAGGGGCTGGAGAAAGAGCTGCTGCTTCCTGGGTGTAGTGTTTCAGTTCTACAAGATAAAAAAAGTCCTGGAGATTTGTTTCAGAACAATGTGAATAAACTTAACACTACCAAACTTTACACTTGCCGTGGTTAAGTTGGTAAATTTTATGTTCTTTTTACCACAAAAAATTGAGTATATATTTGAATACCTATTAAAAATGATAAGATATTAGCCCTGGCTGCTGTGGCTCAGTGGATTGAGCACTGGCCTGGAGACCAAAAGGTGGCTGGTTTGATTCCTGGTCAGAGCACATGACTGAGTTACAGGCCAGGTCCCTGGTTGGGGGCGTGTGAGAGACAGCCAATCTATGTTTCTTTCCCTCTCGCACATCATTTCTCTCCCTCTCTTTCTCTCTACCCCCTCTCTAAAAATAAATAAAAAAATACTTTTTGAAAAACAATAAAAAATGTAAGCCAGTATGCCACAAAATGTTTGCACCAGCAGCTAACAAAGCCACAACTGAGATCTCTTACCTTTCTAGATTCTCTGATATTTATAGAGTAAGCACAAAATACTGTTATGAAAAGAAGAACAAAGCTGTTTCTACTTTGGAAAATATAAAACAAGACTTCCATTGGGGCTTACTAGGAACAAATGACTCACAAACTGCAATCGCTTATTTGCAAAGAAGCCATTACATTCTCCTGAGAAATTCGGGACTTCACAACTCCATAGGGGATCATGTGTAGTGTCTGGATCTTCTGAGTCCTTTGGATCTTCTGTCTAGTCTTGGGAAGAAGAGCAAAAGCTAGTCAGCCCTCTTGCACATGAAGTGGAAAAACTAGTTATCATGAAAGAATAAATTTTGTTTTGTAAATTTTTTAACTTCAAGGAGCCATGAAGCAGAGTTAGACGTTGAGGAAAATGAGAGGAGGAGGGGGACGTGGCAATTAATTGCTTTAGACAGGGCTGCCAGGCCAAAGTGTACGCTGACATTTTAGCTTTGTGTTACAACTGTTTTATCTTGACATCGCCTGGTCACCCTGAGTCACAGTGACAACACATGTGAGTCATTGCATCACAGTTGTTTTATGACTATTGTGTTTGCCCTTTGGCGCTTGAGGCTGTGGTCCATTGCTACACTACATTGTGCTGAAAGAGGATCATTAGCCAGTCTTCTTTTATTTTAAAAGACTGGCCAGATGCAGTGTCTATAAAAGTACAAGAAAGAGTTAAACTCGATCTTCAAGATTATTAAAACCAAATGGTCAGAAAAGGAGTTTTACTGTAAATGTCAAAATCTCTCTGTGGTGAAGCATTTGTTTTCCCTGCCAGATATTAAAAGTCCATCAGTTTGCTAATGTACATTGCGGTCAGCAAATCTACAGGTTGCACTTGTGTGAGACTTCATTCGTGGTGGTTAACCTTTCTAATACAAATGGCTCCATACACCAAAATCAGGTGCTTCTTAACCTCAGAAAAATTAGGTGGTATCGTAATAATCGGCAATCAGAAGTTTTATAAAAATATAAAAACTAATAAAGTTATCATAGAATGTATACAAGAGTTAATTATGCTTTCATCAAAGAATTTAACAAATCTTATCTTCAACCTCGTGTTAGCTTTGGGACCCTCGTCTGAATATACAATTGTGGCTGATCATCATTTTTTTAACTTGAGGTCTTCTCTATTTTAAGGAATAACCCTAAAACATCACACTTTTAGTTTTTCCTGTAATCCATTACTCAATTTAGAATATGCAGTCTTTTGAAGAGGAGGAATATAGTTGCTGAAGATAAGAATAGTTTCAACAATTCAGTAATAGTTTTTCTGTTTGGTTTTTTTTTTTTTTTTTTTTTTTTTACTGTAGGTGACCCAAGTTCTAATACACTTACATACTCTTTCATGATATTTACTGTAATATTTAGACTCAAGAAAAAGTAAAGGGAAGATGAGGGGATAAAAGTAAATGAGAGGGAACAGAAGGAAAGAAAGGAAGGAAATAAGAAGAAAGAAGAAATGTAAGAAGGAAAGAAGATGAGAGAGGGAGAGGGAGAGAAAAAGACAAATAATTACAGAGCCAATTTTTCAAATAAGTGCTTCTACCAATATTAGCACTAGTACAGACAAATCAATTGAATGCCCACCCTAATTTAATTTTTTTAAAAATTAGTAATTGACTTTAGAGAGATAAGAAAAGAGAGAGAGAATTATAAATTTGTTTGTTGTTCCACTTATTAATGAATTCATTGGTCATTCTTGTATAGGCCCTGGCTGGGGATCGAACCTGCAACCTTGGCATATTGGGATGATGCTCTAACCACTTAAGCTATATGGCCAAGGACCCCAAACCCAATCTGAACAAGGGTTCAGACCTGTAGAATTAAAATAAAATACATATAAAAATATCCCCAAGTTATTTTATTGAGTCTAAGGTGATGTTTTCCCTAAATCATAGAAGTAAAATATTGCTACAGTTTTTTTCAAAACATTATAAATTTTAAATAATACCATGCAAAGAAAAATTAAACATATGTTCTTATTGCCTTCAGGATAATTTGGGTAGCAAGCCACACAATTTTTTTGAGTGGATTTGTGCTGACTTAGAAAACATTCTCAGTATCTGGGTCTTTCAAAATTGTGCTAAGTTTGCAAGTCCATAGCAGTTCAAGAATAAGAACTGTCTTAGGACGTTTGTTGGTTTTTCTTTAGTTTATATGTAGCCAGCTGGTTTCTGACCTCTTTGTGTAAATAGCCAGCTTTTCACATAATCAGATTCCATATTACCTTGTTATGACATTATTCTGGACAGACTGATTATTACTAACTTTTGCAAATCATACACATAGACTTAAATAGCAATAAGAACATGGCTACTTCTCTGCTAAATACTACTGCTGGTGTTGTTAAAAAAAAGATGTATATGTATATGTGTATATATATTCACATCTATATGTATATATGTGTATTTATACACATACATATGAGCATAATAATGCATAGATCTACAGAGGATTAGGAATGTACTGAAAAGTATATTCTATTTGATATTAAATTATTAAATTTTTTACAATGTTTGTATACCTCTGGTAAAATATGTATTTAAGTTCTTTCTTTTTTCAGTGTTACCACTTGTTATTTTTGTTCAACTGATATTTTTAAAACAGGTGAATTGAAATGTAGGATTTAGACACCTTGTTACATATTATTTTCCCACATGGATAGATGAAAATAAAAGTTAAGCTGTATTCTTTAGTGATCTGGAAGCTAGGGTATAAAAGATACAATGATCTTGTAAATTACAAAAAAAAAAATGCTTATTTAGTGTCCGATCAAGATAAATGACACCAGGCAGCTGTAAAAAGAATTCCCACTAGCCACTGACCCATAAACAGTGGTGTCATTTTTCATTTTTAGAAAAATATAAAAATACCACCAAATCTTTAGAGTTATAATTAAATGCCCTAAATTCTACTTTAAAGAATATTATTTTAACTAATGTTATTATTTAAGTTAAAATACATTAAAACTTTCTGATTTTGACAGAACTTTGTTGGCTGTATGTGAGTCATTTTTCTATGAGCCTTATATACCCAAAACCTAGAACAGTGTCTGGTACATAGTAGATGATGAATAAACATTGTTAAATTAATGAATTAATGAATAAAATATTAATGTATTAACTCAAGGAGACGTGGATACTAAAAGTGATATCATACACACAAAAGACAAATGTTCATAACTAATAGACACATAATAGTAATGAATATTTACTAATAAGTTTTTACAAACCAGGCATTATGCTAAGTACTTTACATTCATTTTCTTATATAATCAGCAAAATAGCCCTATGAAAATATCGGTTAGGCTATCTCACATGAGAAACTGTGGCTTTGAAAATAATAATAATGTGTTCAAAGGAGTATGGTTTCATGGTGGCTTTGTTTTCTAGGATCAATCCCAGACTATAGCTACAAGAAAAAGAAAAACTATATTTTACTACTTCTAGAAGAATTAAAACTCTCATGAAACATTGAGCTTTCTATCAAGAGATGAAATGTTTTCGTGATTATTTTATGTAGAAATTTAAAAATTGGTCAATTATATTATGACTCTCTATACACTACACAGGAATTTATCCTTTAAGTATATTTTCATGAATAGGAAAAGAAGTAGGTATAATATTAACTGTTGCATTTGTTTGATAATAGCAAGAAACTCACAACAGTCAGCAACTAACTCAGGACAACTTCGTGAAGCAAATTATGGAGGTGTAGTGGATGGCCAGAGTTGTTAAAAAGATTGACAGATGAAATTCCAAGACTGCAAAGAAAATGACAAACTGCACATGAATACCACAGATCGGGTAGATCTGGTTCAGGCCTAGCTCATGCCGACTTACCAGAGATACAACCCTAAGCAATTAATTATTCAACCTTGGTAGGCCTCCTTTACTTCAGCTGTAAAAAGTGGATACTCACAGTATCTGAGGAGTCATAAAGCGTATTGGTGAAGAAGACATAGGGATGGGGGAGTTTATACACAGATGCAAGTTCAGCATATATTTTTCCTTCTTAATGTCACAATATTTTAAGTATCTGGATTCATCTTAATAGGCAATTACCAATGACAATATAAGAAAAGATGGCCAGATTACTGGCCAGAGCTACCACAGTTGCAGACTCCTTTTTAAAAAGACTGTTTCTTTTCTTTTTAAATTTTTTTCAATTACAGTAGTGCCCATTTTCTGATAGAAAATTTAAATGTTATTAACTGTATCTATCTTTTTTAAATTAACAGTCCAGTTCCTTCTTTATATGGCACACACAGTGGACCTCCAATTAGATTATTCGATTGAATAAGGGAAATTTCCATCAGATGCCTTTTCAGGAAGAAAGAGATGATTGACAATGCTTTCCCTCTTTAAACCATTAATGCTGTTAATTGCTTGTCAGTTGGTAAAAGAAGAGAGGCAAACATTTCAGGCACCAGATCAGCTAGCTGCATCCAATACTTAAATCCCATTCTCAGTCATAGCCTTTGTCCTGTCACTGTACAGTGAAAACAGTCATAGTTTGGGTGTGGAGCTGTCAACTGGCTCTGGAGAAAAAAAAAAAAATCTAAATAGGGCAGCCCTCTGAGCCAATCTTTATTATTAGAAGCACAATGAATTCATTAATCTTATTCAAGAGTTTTACCTTTGTCATCATGTTTTTTGTTTATTTTCCTTCATGAAGAAAAATAGGTTTTTAATTCTGAATCTAAACAGTCTGTCACCTCCATCCTTGGAACAAGCCAGTGTGCAGCGCGTCTATGTAAGTAAAGCAAAGCTTCAGTTACTTCCTACGTTCACTTCAACCTCAAAATATAAAAGTTAAAATTACCATGATTTCCAAAACCTACCATTTCACTTCCCTGTGGTTCACACTGAAAAAGCGCGAGATAAATGGGAGGGGAAACGGTCTCAGCGACGGAGGTGAGGGCTGTTGGGACACCCAGGCCTTGATGCAGGCTGTTGCCCTTCGGATGAAGTGCCAGCGCCTAACGTGGCCAGCACAGCTATTGCTGACGGGCGCCTGCCCCGCTTCCCTCTTCATTCCCTCTGCTAATTTCACGTTTCACCTTTTCTGAACATACTTCATTTCCTCATATACTAATACTCCTTTCAAAGTGCAGTTCCTATGCAGAACCACCCGCACTCCTCCCTGTTCTGTTGGACTTCTCCTTTCTAACTCCTACTTTGACTCTATCCTTCAGCCAAGATGGCAGTCACTTCCTTTGTGAAGTTGTCCGGGTCTTGACTGGTTGAGGTAGCTTTTCAATATGTTGCAGGTTTCTGCATGGTTTTGCTCTCTTTATTTTTTGTTAATATATTTTTTATTGTTGTTTGAGTACAGTTGTCTTGAAGGGTTTTGCTCTTTCAATGCAGTTATCATAGTATATGGGAAGTTCCATGAGGAAAGAGATCTTTTCATTCACTGAGTGCCCACTATTTAACACAATGTGCATGGCACAGAGGAGGATTTAACATGTAAATGAGAGAATACTAAATTTACTAATACTGAGCATATAAAATTTTTCCCTACTTAGATCTTCCGAAGAAAACATGAGATAGGTTGATGTTGAAAAGCAGGATTCTTGTGTGAACTGTCGATTCACACAACAGCATTTATGAACCTTAATTGCATTCTGTAAAGTAAAAGAAGCCATATATACAAGGCTATGTACTATATGATTCCATTTATATGTCATTCTGGAAAAGGCAAAAATCATAAAGACATAAAATAGATCAGCAGTCTACAGGGGTTCTGGGTGAAGGGGTGGGAAAGTTGACTATGAAGTGGAAGCTCAGGGCAATGGAGGGTAATGGAGTTGGTGCATATGACCTGTGGGGTTAGGCGCCTGACTCTATGCACTTATCAAAGCTCATGGAACTGTTCAATGTGCATCCTGTATGCAAATGTAAAAAATTGACTAGGATGTTGACAGAACCCATACTAATGAGAACAGGTAGGGGGGCAGACAGTTCTGAGTAGGAACTGCACTTTGAAAGAAGGATTAGGATGGGATGGGATGCAGAATATGACAGTTTAATCTAATCATAGTACAAAATGTATAAAATAACTACACTGAAGGGCATGGGGAAGAAAGAAACTAACCTAAGTAATGTTGACAAATAGTGTTTTTACAGATGTTGTAAGGTCAAATATAAAAGGAACTGTACACTAAAACTGTGCTATAGCTAGTAAATTTCTCATAGAATATAGTTTTGCAATTCTTAGTACATGTGTAATTATTAAGGTAGAACAAATAAGTAAATATATTATAATACTGGGAACCAGCTATCTCATTCTTAGAGAAAGAAATTTCAAATAAAAGAGTGAAGGCTGGAATGAAAACAGCCCTGGTAGGTTAGAGTCAGAGAGATCAGAATGAACTCATGTTTACTTAAAGATGATAGATAGATAGGTAGATAGATAGATAGATAGATAGATAGACAGGTAAGGCATATATTCAATACATATTTACATACATACAGAAAGAGAAATATAGAAATAAATTTACATATAATATATCTTTTTATAATTATATATTTATAAATAAATACACAGATAAATACAGAAATATAGATATATACAGAAATGTATCACTCTTTTTGCTGAGGGTGTCTAGAAATAATGATACCCCAATAGAATCAAGCACTATAAGCTCATTGGTTTCTAAATACCATTCTTCACTAAAAGGAACTAGGGCTCCTTAGAGAAAGTTTGGATTCAAGAACTGTGGTGGGAAAAATACTAGATGACTCTAAAGCATCTTGTTATATCAGCAGGTAAGGAAGTAATGACAGTAGTTTTTAAAAAAACCAAGATGTGGACATGAGAAAAGGACACAAGAGACAATGTGAAAGAGTTACCAATAGCCACATCTGTAACAATCTGAGCAACAAAATAAATCACAACAGTATTGGAGTATAAGCCAAAGAATAAAATAGATATCTATAAATTCACACAGATTTAAATAAATAAATAAATAGATGGGAAGTTAGGACAAATATTCCATATAGAATAATTCCAATTAATCCATGTAAAAGGTATTAAGGACATTGAACAATTCACCATTAGAAAGAACAGCACAGTAATATGTGCTGTGTGCTAGGTCCAGCGACGAACACTAAAATTAGTGGATGAAATTTTGAGAAATGGGATGTTTGCATAGCCTCAACATATCTCCCTCAAAATAGTTATTAATTACCATGGTGGTTTTAACATATGTCCACAAATTCAGGGAAGCGGAGTTAAGTTTTTCTTCTCCTGTGTGTAGGCTAAACTTATGACTTGCTTCTAATAAGTAAAATATGGAAAGGGAAAAACAGTAACTCTACATTAGCAAAACCTGGCAGACACGAGGTAAACCAAGAGGTCATGCTTAACATCGTCAGTGATAAGACATAGTAAAATCATGTACCCGAAGTCCATAACCTAGTCTAACCTTGAGAAATACCAGGCTAATCCAAACTGAAGGAGAATTTCCCTCAGTTACTTCCCAGTGTTCACTCTCTTACAACTCATCATTTTCCTTTACTGTCAATCCTGCTCCTAAAAAAAGAAAAGAAGAAGAAGAAGAAAATGCAAACAAAATACACTGCATTGTTTCTAAATATAATTATTTCTTCCTCTCACTGAAGACAATTTTTTGTCACAAAGATTCTTCTTAAATTTAAAAAATCCTGTCACTTATGAATTGGTAATAAAATGTTTCAATGATTTAACTTATGAAATAAGCCAAATAGATACTAGTTGGCACTCAAGCCTTAAAAACCAAAAACCAAGTGAGCACTTCTTTTTTTTCTTTTCCTCTCTTTTCTTTTTTTCTGTGAGCAACGAACTCAGTGCGGACAGGGTAGTCTGAGCTATTACCATCATCCCAGCATCAATGAGTTACCCTCTGCTGATACCGGGTCACCTTTAGTCATGGTCTCTGTTTCTACCCCGTTGTTTGTTCTCTTTTTAAACTTATGGACGCTTAACTGACTTTTTAAATTAAATTTATTGGGGTGACATTGGGTAATAAGATCATGTAGTTTTCAAGTGTATGTTTCTATGGTACTAGGTCTGTATATTGAACTGGCTTTTGAAATGGAGAGAAATAAGATATACTTTGGCCAATTATTACATTTTTTTCTTTATAGGAGAGTATGGCTGCCACCCCCAATAAAGTGTCCAATGAAAGAGAAAGGGCAAAATGTCCTTTTCAACCTTAATCATTACCTGTTGCCAGGAGATTTGGAAATAAATCAAGAATGTCTTAGTGTGAAAATTCATTGTAAAATCCCCTTTCAACCAAAATCTTGGCTCATAATGGGGTTAATTCCTTACAACTACGATAGGGACCTGGTATTGAACTTCCCATTGTAACGCAGCCACACTGAAAAATGTGGCAAAGACTAGGTCAGCTAAAGGAACAGAAAGCTGAGGCCCAGGTGCATGCCCAGGTGCGTGCCTTGTAAAACTGCCCACTCAGTTGCTGGAAAGAGGAAAGACATATCCACCCGGACCCAGCCTCACCTCCAGGCTACTGTGCCTGTGAATGTTTTTTGGCCAATTAGAACTTGGAAGTTTTCTTACTTCATAAATCTGAAGGTGAAACCAAGAGAAGATTCTTTCCTTCTGATGCTGTGAGAACACAGAAAACACAAACCTGAAAAATAGTATTATAATAAACAAAAGCGCTCTTAGTTGCCTCCCAGTATTCCTCAGTAATTGAGAGAGAAGGTCCTTTCCTAGAAAAGAGGTAAAAATTTTAAGTCTTAACACTGCAGGCAGGAGAGGGAGAATGAGTCAAATATTCTGATAGCAATACTAACAATAATAATGGCTAACATTGAGTAATTATCATGTGCCACACACAGTTTTACATGCTTTATATTGCTTAACTTGTTTAATCCTCAAAACACCCACTACTATATAAGTACTATTATTTTCATGATTTAACAGATAAGAAAGATGAGCACAGAGATTTTAACCAAGCTGCCAAGTGACATAGCTACTAAGAACTGAAGTACTTCGTACTTCAGACTAAGTACTGAAGTACTGAAGTACTAAGAACTATTTGCTCAGGTGGTTTGCTCAGACTCCACCATGTGAGCCTGTAAGGAATCTGGGGTCCATCTGACTCGTCAATGGGAGGGCAGTAGGTCCCTCAGCAGGTTCCAACAAGTTTAGCGGCTGGAGAAACGATCTGATTACATGCTCTGCTGTGCCAGGGTGGTTGCTGGGAACAGTCATGGCTCTTAACAAGATCAGCCAGACCTTGCAGACAAGACTGCATGTGCAAAGAACACACCCATTTTCCCAATTTACAGCACTACATACCAATCATAATCTTTTATTTAAAACATAACATTTGCACCAACCTTTATGCTCCAGCACTGTTTTAGAATAAGTAATGTTAGCTGCTATAAAAATCTCAGTGGCCTAATACAATAAAAGTTTATTTCCCACTCTCTAATGCAGGTTGGAAGGGTGGTGCCACACCCACTTGTTTGAGAACCTAATTTGCTTCCTACTTTAACACAAGGTTGCCTGGTGACATCTAGTAGAAGGATGAAGAAAGTGAGAGAATAGAGGATCCTAAGAGAGGTCCTTAGAGACCAGGCGCATTGCTTCTACCCACATTCCCAGCCTCAGAATATTAAGAGGCTGGCAATTATGGTTTAGTATTGGTCCCAAGTAGGCAAAGTCATGTGTATCCAAAGGCATTGGCTTCTTCTGCTATAAAAATTCTAACCAATTTCATCAGCTGTATTTATCTGGCAGGGCTTATAGGCTTCAGCTAATGCAAGAGATAATATAGGAACCAAAGGGACAAAGTCTGCTTGCAAGTTAGCTTGTAGGACTCTGCAATGCACCCTTATATTATGGACAATGCTATTTATGTTCTCTTGAGTCTTCATGGGATTAGTTGTGAACTTGGCTCCTGGCCTTAGCTAGCTTCCTCCTCAAGCTCTCGTGCTAATCCCTTAAATTTTGTTAATAAAATATCCCACCACAGCTTTTTCCACCACTAAGGTATTCACAGTTATACGTGAGAATGCATATTTTTAGTTTCCTCATACTGCCTTAACAGAGTGAATCGCTATCAAATATACAAATATCTTAGTTTGACTTTATTAAAAATAAAATCTTGACTAATTTTGAAAAGTTATCTTTTATTACTAATCTTATAAAATATTGAGACATGAAAACAGGATATTTTGAAATTATAATCTTCAATATGTGTGTTGAGTAACATAGGCTCTATCAAAAGCCTCCGAAAAATGCTCTTAAGAAACCAGGAGCATGTTTATAGAGATAAATGTCTCATAATGGATGGCTCACTCAATGAAAGGATTTAGCATTTCTTATTGTGTTTGTTTTGGAAGCAATCGACCTTGGTTTATTGATAAAAGGACAATTTAGCTGACCTAGTGACTACACTGAGAAGTAAAGGTCAAGTAAGAGCTTAGGATCTAAGACAAGCTTCTGGGCTTTTAATATCTGTATGTTCTTGGACATGTCACTAAAATTTCTGTGCCTCAGTCTCCACTACAAAACAGAGATAATAATAGTACGTACCCTATGGGTGATGAAAGAGTTACGTGAATTTATTTCTCCTGAAAACCTTACAGTGTGGCTACTATTATTTTGATACATGGAAAAAAACTTAGAGTGATGCTTGGCATGTATTAAGCAATCAATAAATATTAGCCACAATTACTACTATTATTCTCATTCCTTGCAATTAAGAAAGAATTTTTTGCATTTTCAGATAAAAACTTATTTTTGTTTTGAGATCGTTGAAAACCATAGTGTTAAACTGTGGTTTAGAAAGAAATGCTACAATGAGTATTAGTTGTTAATGCATGTGATAGCAAAAAGTCAAAAGGCCTGTACCCTCATTCTGAGCCATAATCCATTCATTCATTCATTCATTCATTCATTCATTCAATGCTTATTGTATATCTGTTATGTGCCAGTATTATAGTTCTGCCACTTAAAACAACTGGAACAACTTTCTTTACCCCTCTGAACTTCATTTTCTTTATCTGAGAAATATAATAATATCTACTTTCATCTTTGTTGTAGGAGTAAATTAAGTTAGAAATTTTGTGAAACAATGGCACAATGCCTACCCTATAATAAACACTCAGTAATTAAATTATTATTCATATAAAATTAATATGAAAAGATTTTTGTCTTGAACTGCAGGTCTTAATTCATTGGTAAGTGGTAAAATCAATTTTTAAAATAGAATCAACATTTTTAAAAAACAATATAAAAATAAAATAAGCTACATCAGAATAGTATAAACTAAATGAAGAGATTACAATAGGACACTACAGTTCAGAGTGCATCACAATTACTGAAACAATAATTTCACTATGTAAATGGGTACTGGTTGTGTGTAAACACATTTCTTGCTAAGGGTTTTAGTCAAAAAATTTTGAAAATTTTTTAGTAAGTGCTGTGTTGGCACTTTTAATTGCCTAGAAGTCAGAACATTATGTTTGTGATGAAACTAGTTCAAAAAAATATCTTTACCAGCATGTGGCAGAAATAGCACATATAGGGTTTTTAAATCAATCAGTACCAAGCTTGCCTGGCGGTTTCATAGAAAGAATTAACACCATTACCTGAAAATGAAATGTCAGTGTTATTGACAAGCTGCATTTTTCTCTCTACTTCTGCTCACTGTCATTGTGTAAAATAAAGAGGTCATTTACAAGGGAGATAAGCCATGTGGATGTATGGTACCTTTGAAACAACCTGCGTTGAACCTGCCTCCTCACAAGGGAGGGGACCTCTAGCCGTCCTCTGTTGCTTCTAGAGTATGTCCTGACATAGACTAAAGGAAGAGAGCTGGCACCAATCACCTGGAAAACTAGGTGAATAACTGCCGTCTTCTCAGGAGAGTCCTTTGCCCTAAAAGCCTTCCATTTCAGATCACCTGTCTGTAGTTTCCTGAGTGCACAGGCCTCCTGTCTTTCTTTCCAAATTAAGGGCACTCACAGACCTGCCACACTGGCCACTAATGAATTCTCTGAGACTAATCTACACAGTAATGAGAACTGGAATCTGTCACTCACTCTCCCAGGAGGTAACAGTTCACACGCCGTTACATCAGCCTATTAAAATAACTTATTAGCTGTGTGCTTGTCTGCTACTATTCATTAAGAAGGTGTGACCAAAGAGACATGTATTTGAACAAATGATGAAATTTAATTTGAATTGTTCTCCATTTTGTTTTTGTGGCTGAATGCACACATGCCTTAAATGAATGTAAGCATTTTATACAGACCATAGCTACTTTAGGGATCAACACAGTTATGACTTTTCACCAATTAAATGAAAAAAATTAGGTGAGTATCTGAAATTTTTTCAAAATGTGTGAAGAACTTGTATGTTCCACTCCCTGCACTTTTGTTTCTGAGGAAATATTTGTTTTTGCAAGAGGTTTTTATTATAGGCGTAATGTAGAGGGTGGGGCAAAAAATAGCTTTACATTCATGAGTATGCAAAACAGTTTATTTTTCATTATTTATTAATTATTGTATTATTTTCCATATGAACAACTGTAAAGCTACTTTTGCCCCACCTTGTATTATGCCATGAAGCCATGATAGATCATTCTGAGAAGTAAATTGGGGAGGGTAAATTTGGATGAAGTGATAGGGAGTTGGGTGCAGTTTTAATCACAAATCTGCCAAATTATGTAAACATTTCTTTGCTGTTTTTGTCAATATAACATCTCAATGAGGGCATTGGCTTTTAGCTTAAATGGAGGTTACTGAAGTCCTACCTTTTGCTCTCAGTGGCTGTGTGATCTTAGAAGAAATTATTTAGCCTTTTTATCCTCATTTACTTCAGCTATAGAATAAGAGAAAACTAATATCTATCTCGTGCTTAAGGTTGTTGAGAGGATTCAATGTGGTCAGCCCATTGTAGGTACTTAATAATACTTATTATTATCATAATCTTTGTCATTAGCCAGTACTCCTCTTCCAGAGAAAAAATTCAGGAGGGTTTTTATGCATTTTTACATTAGATTTTGTTTTTGGCTTTTGATGCAGCTGTCTGAAAAAATGCAGCTATAAAGTGTAGCTCACAAAATACTGGAAAGCAACACAAACACTTGAGTAAGCTCAGAGCCCAATCAGGCACCTCCTCAATGACCTGCCTTAAAGAAGAACATTTCTTACCTGCAGAGCTATGGTGCCACCAGTTATTAGCTGCGTAATTTTGAGCAAGCTTCTTTAACTCTTGTACGTTTCTCATCTTCATCTTCGGAAAGGGGATAACAATGCCTCCTTCATTGTATTGTTGTGAAGATTAAAGCAAACAAAATATGGTGTGTGAAACATTGACCGGCGTGGCTAGCATGTACTCAATAAACTGCAATGGTCATGATTGGTACTCTAATGTCACTGGCCCACCGTCCGTATGACAGAGCTCTGCATTACTTCCTGACAGTTGTACAGGTGCAAGCAGTATTCTCCCCACCCTTGCCTATTATTTATGTCCTCAAAAGCCCTCAGTCCCAGGGCATGCCTGGAAGCTCACTGGTTAGAGAACAGGGCTTCGAAACTAGACCATGTCTTACTTAAATAGAATCTGTAACTTTGGCCTCATTTGCTCAACCTTCTAGCAAACTATACCAAGTAGCCTATGTTAATGTCCCAGTTGTTGTATTATTAGATCATTAATTGGATGAAGTACTATTTTAACAACTTTTAAAATAACATTTGGATTCATAGTATTGGTGAGCAACATAAACCGCTCATAGCCTTCCAAAAGTATTGGAATTAAAAGAATGTTCCCAAAACAACTATCACATAAGCACAGTTATTTTATAATAGGCTAAAGAAGAGATTCCAATAGTTTTGTACTTTTCAGAGTCAAGTGATATTCATGAACTGACAATCAAAATGACCCCAATTGCTATTTAAAACAAATATGATTCTGTCTTATGCTCTGGGACATGGCGTGTGTCCCGAGGAGCCTTACAGCCTCGTGGTGCACACAGAATGAAGTCCTGAGTTCCTATCATTTTGCGTGAAATATGTCTTTCCTGATTTGCATTTTCCACAAATCTTACCAATTATCCAAATGCAGGATACTCTGTTAAAAGCAAATTCTTAATAACAATTTTGAAAACACATTGATGTCACCACTTAACTTTTCCTTGTCTATCCTGAAATACCCTCAATAGATAGCTCACTGCTTTGAAGTAGAAGAAAAAAATAGTAACAGTAAAAGGATAATAATAACACATATGTCTATCTTATTTTCACATGCCTGTCATGTACTACATCTTTTGCACATATCAAGTCATTTAATTCTCCTATCAACTCTCTGAGATAGGTACTATTTTTATTCCCATTTCACATTGCAGGAAAGTGAGCTACAGAGAAGTGAAGTAACTTTCTGAAGGTCACAAAGGTAGAGTGTGGAAGAACCAAGACTCAAACATCAGGTTTTGCCCTAAAATATCATCTGGATAAAATTGGCACATGGCCAAAGCTTTTTATGTTTATCAACATCAAACTTATGGTATATCAGTTGGTGATGTAGACCCCTGTCTTGCAATATACAGTACTGGAATATAATTCATACGTAGTGGAAAAAATTCCTTCTTTCCTATAGCCTGGTTTCTCTCAAACTAAACTAAATGTATTTCCTGATTGCATGGTCTGGGCCAATTTGCATGACTAGTAAGAGGAAATAATTTTAAAAATCACCTTATAAATTCCTGACTCAAAATTGAGAGAGCTCTTGGTCTTTGAAGGTGACTTGGTGACCGTATCAAACTAATTAAAACAATTCCCATGTGCCTTCTAGAAGAAGCTGGTTATGGAGTTAGTATGGCTGACCCCCCCCACCCCTCTAAAAACAGCAGCCATGTGATTTAGGAGGTGACCCTAATTCCAGAGACAGGTTCTGATTCGACTAAGCCAATTACAACAATTCCATCTTCCTTGCCAGAATTGCTTGAGGAATCAGTGCTTAACCCAATCAAAATACAACATTCTAGTAGCTGTCCTTTGCTCAGGAATGTGTTACCTAACTCGGCCCAGCAGGACTCAGTGGAAGTCATCCCATGGTTGAAAGGTGCTACCTTCACTCCCACTGGAGAAAGAGACTTGGAATGAAGTTTCTTTTAACTTCCTCTTAAAGGAAAAAAAAATACATTTTATCATAGTTTAAGCTTGTGTGAGTCTGGCTTTTTGTTAATTTTTAGCCCAAACACAACTAGGAAACATTTTCACCTCTGAGAACCTGCCCTGTAGACCTGGTTTTAAAAGAGTAATTAATATATGTGCATTTTGAATCATTGATAGTTTGTTTCAGACATACTAACTGACATGATATGCTACCACTTTTTTTCTCCCTTTTTTTCCTTATGGAACATCACCACAATCGTCATGTGTGAAACACTCTATATAATTCTATGTAAATTGAAGTAAAAATATCTATTCTGGCCCAACTAATATACTCCTCAAGCTTTTTCCAGTTACATAATAAAATTATGTATAGATATATATAAGAAAATATATAATATGTAGAGATATAAAGTATATCTAAAGCATATTTAATTTAGTTTTTAATTTCTTTATTGTCTCACAATTGCCCCTTCCTTGGATTTGCTAACTTGAAGCATTCTAATGCAATTTTAAATGGGAAACAATTGTTACTTGTTCTGGGGCCCAAATACTGAATTAGATTTAGATGACATAGCAAATTAAGATGATCATCATATATGAGAGTGAAGTAATTCAATTTAACATATTTCCAGTCACAGATGATGAGGTCTCTACTGGGCTCAAACTGTTGCTTTTAAAAGCTTGAAGTTCTTCAGAGAGTGCTACTGAAAATTCTCTAGATTGTTATAAAACAATCAGCCTAGAAAGGTTAAAAACCCAAATAACGAAAATCCTTCTTCTGCCTCTCCCATTCAATGTTTTCTCCTGAGATTCTTTTCGTTTAAAACCAAGATAACCAACATTTTTGCAGTTTCAGACCTTAGCATGAAATTAATTTTTACCATCACCAGCAACTGATGTTCAAGCCCGAGACTGCCATGCAAACTTTCCAGAGATGCTGTGAAGCTAGAGGTGGGTCACAGGGTTGGGCAAGTGCCGAGCTGAGGGAAGTGGAATAAACTTAGACTTTGGCGAGCCAAGCGAGCCATGACTTAACACAAGGAGCCCAGTACCACATAAGAGACAATGTAAGGCTGCCCAGAGTGTGTTGAGATGAATAGAAATTCCACAGGATATTGACAGGTATTATGTTAATAAGTACTCTATGGATACAATAAGTGTAATTGCCTCATTTTGTTTACCCAAAGAACTGTGCGTGAGCGTGTGTGTGTACAGCATCTTAAAGGAGCAATACTTCATAAAACACATTTTGGGAAGTGTTGGGTATGACAGGGAAGGGCTTCATTTGAGATAGGTTATTTACATGAAAATGAAGATAATACAGTGGAGAAACCATTTCTTCTTAACAACTTTTGTTTGGAAGTATGTTTAAATCATGATTTAAGTTGAAATAATAGCATTTCACATAGCAAATAACATTTTTTTTCCTAAATAATTTCACCTCCATTTCTTCTTTTTTCCTTTCTGGGAAGTTCTGATAGGATAATTAGGACAGTTAAAGAAAGTGATGCAGAGAGAAAATAAAAACTTTACTGACACTCAGCATAGGCTAGGTCAGGGCAATGGAAAACTAAGGCCCACAGGCTGAATTTGGTCTGCAGCTTGTTTTTTGTGCAGTCTGGAAACTAATACATTTTTAAAAGAGGTTTGTTAAGAAAAATAAAAAGAGAGAGAAATTTACTATGTGGCCTTTTCCAAAAGGATCATGCCAATGCCTGCACTAGGTTGTGCTGTGGTAACAAACAATGCTTGTGTGTCTGTGGGTTTACCCAACAAAAATGCACTTCTTGCCGATACTTCATGTTCAACGCAGGTCGTCATGGGCCCCCGCCCAGGCAGGTCACCTGGGATGCAGACTGACGGGACCTCACATCGTTGTGTGCTCTCAGGGTCGCCACGACCACAGAGAGGGGCTATGATGAGATAAACACTGGCTCTCAAAATCTCTGCCTGGGTGTGAAGCACACCACTTCTGCTCACATTTCACTGGCCAAGCAGGTCACATGACCTCACCTCCCTTGAAAGGGGCAAGGGAATGCTCTCTGAACTTGTGCCTGGAAGAAAGAAATCCAAAAATATTTGACGAACAAAAGAGCATGCACATACTTGCATACTCACGTATGTGTATAGAAAGTGAGTTGAAAAAATGAGTTAGAATCCTTATCCTGTGACTTGGTTTACTGATTCTCTCCTCTGTCTCCCTCTATATATAAACACATAAATATATATGTAGATATGTCCATAATATATATTGATAGAGATATCTATTATATATTATGTATGTCTGTGTGTATATATATATAGAGAGAGAGAGAGAGAGAGAGACAATTCTTATCCTACATTGAATTACATATATATCAAGATATAATAGGTATCTCTCTAAACAAATCTATTTACTTCTTTATCAATGGACAAACATTAACATTAGAAGGAAACCTACAGTTAATTCTAAGGAAACTTTTAAATACAGGTGAGGTTAACAGCGACAGATCCAAAGTGTGAGGTTCTTATAAATATTTAGTTTTTGGATACTTTTTCTATCATGTACTTCTTCCTCTGCATTAAACTTCTTTTCTAAGTAAAAGGCTTATATCATTTTGAAATCACGCTAGGTAGATTTTTATATGATCTCATGTTGGAAATTGTTGCTCTGTGTGATAAAGAAAAGTCTATCTCCCTTGAACCTTCTTAACACGCAGCTAAGCACAGTCTTCTTACTTTTCAAGGCACAATGTGAATTTACAGTGTGCACCCTGCGCACTGCCTGCACACACAGGCTGCACTGTAGTCTGAAGTAATCCTGCCCCTGAGAACACACCGGCCACACCCTTCTGGCTCAACGAGGAAGCAAGGACGTTGTAGATAATAAAGAATAAAAGGAATCATTTTCTTCCTTTCCCGTATGCTTCCTTCATTAATCAGAGATTATTTTTAGGTTTGCTTTCATCTCTTTCCACCTTTGGCCCTTTCTATTTACTTAGGAGATGCCCAATAAGGGACGCATAAATTATGAGTTTTAACTGCACCCTTGGCCATCCCCCAGTGTACACTTTGTCACTGGAGACTATTACGGACAAAATGGCAAGGTCCACGAATAATCAATTCCCAATGCGGGGCAAAAGAAATCTCTGAAAGGGACAAGTTCCTTCCAGAAGAATAAATCACAATATTTAAAAAGAGATCTTGTGAAAAAGCCACCATTGGAAGAGTGCAAGCCTGTTTTTCATCTGTGTTTGAGGAAAGCTTAACAGCCATGTGTGAGAAGTCAAACAAAAATGGAGAGCTGAGATTTTCTTTGCTTAAAAAAAAGGATGTTTGTTTAAGGAACGCAGCATTGTGGGGGCAGGAAGGGGGAGAGCAACAGTTCCTGTGAAAGAAAGGAGCCACGTGAAACAAATACCAGCAGCTCAAAGGACTCTGGCGCATGCAAGACAGTAAATGAACTGAAGAGACAACCTTCATTAAAAATATTTGCCCAGCCATAGAGGAAAGGCAGTGAAATTATAAGGTTGCCTTTGAGTAATTAAATCCATCAGCTAGGGCTCAATTGGTGAGCATCACTGATATCTATCTCAATTGGCTTCTCTGTGTTTTTCCATCTTTTCTCTGAAAGGCTTTATATTTCCATTGAATTTCTCTTGGAATTAACCTGTACCACTGAGAAATGTGATTAAACTGCTTTAAAAAGCCACTGATTTCCATCTTGAAAGAGAAAATATAAATGCAAAGAGAGTACCATAACTACTAGCTCAATTTCCAAGGCATCTGGATGTCAGGGAATTAGAGAATAAATGGGGAAGACATTTTTGTCAGACAATGTGCAAAATGATGAAAAGAAACCCCAGAGAAAACGGGGACCTTCTTTTTTAAGGAGTACTAACACCCAGTCATGAAGGCTACATTTTGGTTAAAGATTATGTCTACTAAAATGATAAGAGTTGGAAGAATCATTTTGTATGACTTTGTTGGCTCATCAATATAAACATTAAAAATATTGTAAGTACTTACTGGAAAAGGAGCCAGTAATACTTTTAGTATTTAATTATCTTCAAAGAGAAACAAGTTTAAGATTCTCAGCTTTTCACCAATGGAATTACAGGTGCCTGATTTTCTATGAAGTTCTGACGATGGTAAAGGAACAGATAAAATCTTATCCTCACATATTTGAAACTTCCTTATTTATGCAAATTCAAGTTACTATATGAATATAAAAATATAACACATTAGGAGTGACATTAAACATATTTCAAAGAAAGTGTTTAAGTGTGCAGTGTATCATTTAACTTCAGAAAATAAAAGCTCTTCAAGCTTTATGTTACACAAACATAATTTGTGGGTCACTGAAGGGTTAATATTCTAAGCATACTGAAATTAAAAATAAATAAATCTCTAAGGCATCTCTTATGTGCCAGATAAGGCAAATATTTTACTTCTATAGAAATACATTTCTAATTTTGAAATATTAGTTGAGCCTCCCATCAAGGAATTCTGTGATGTTTGTTCATTTATCTAAGATAGTGTTTTTAACTTGTGAATATGTATGAACCACAGGCTTCAATTGAGTATTGTAAGACATGAGAGGTAGTGCCTTCCAGACGTAAAGGGTGCTTTTTTAATTCTATTGCTTCTCTAGATACCCACAGGCATGTTGTCATGGTTGAATGAGCCATTCGAAACAGAGCTGCCATCTAATCGAAGTACCTGAAGTACAAAGACGAGAGGAGAATTTAATGAAGCATAAATTGTCTGTTCAATTGGAGATACAGACCCCTTTTCTGTAGCACAATTAAAGAAAGCATAGTGGAGGCTTCTATTAATCAGCTCCAACTACCTTCTGTTTTGCAGACAGGAAACTTATGAGATCACTTAATGTCTTTATTGTGAAATGTGTTGCATGGACAGTAAATGCATTTGTGTGTGTGTGTTTATAATCAAGATTCTACCATGTGTAAGACACTGTTCGGTACTGGGGGGGTGATGTTGAGATGGATCAAAATGGTCCTATTACCCATAGGAAACAATAGGCTTTATTAGGTAACAACAAACTGGCTTATTTTTAACAAAAGTTATTATGCAGCTCCCCAGGATAAAAGGCAGTGAAAAGCCCAGGCATTGGGATTGGAGGAATGGCAACTAGTGTTTTAATGGGAAAAAAAAAAAAAAAAACAGTTATTTTTGTGATAACATACTTTACTCAGATTTCAAACTATACTGAATTTCTCAGTCATATGGGTGTGTCCAAGGAGTGACCATAGGCCTGAAATTCAATGGATTAGTCATTATGGGAGAGAAAACGGGGCACAGAGAAATAGCAACAGTCAAGTACATACTCCCCCACTTATAGTTGTACAGGATCCAAGGAGCTCAGGAAATGGAAATGGTAACTTTCTGAGAGACTGATCCAGTTCAGAAAATGGGAATAACAATTAATTGATCTAAAAATCCACCAATTACACACTATTCATTCATGCATTCTTTATTTTGGAAAAAATTTCTTGAATGCCTATATATGTAAAACATTTTGGGTGCTGGTTTACGAGGTATACAGCAATGAGTAAGACTGACACAGCCGAGCCTGTGTGGCTCCAGAGGTTGGGCATTGTCTTGCAAACCAGTAGGTCGCTGCTTTGATTCCAGTCTGGATAGCTGCCTAGGTTCCAGGCTCGTGTGCAGAAAGCAGTCAGTCATTGTTTCTCTCCCTCTCTTTCTTCCTTTCTTCCCCCTCTCTAAAAATTAAAATTAAAAAAAAAAACTTTTAGAAAGACTGGCATGGTTCCTGCCTTTTTTCATTTATAATCTAAGAGTGATCAGCTGGCTCTTTACACCACGAGGCTGTATCACCCACCGCTTTTGCTTTTTGAACCATCAGAGAGCTCCAGGATCCAGCTCAGCACCATGTGTTGCATTTAGCCATTATGTCTCTAGACTTGTTTAATCTGAGACAATTCTTCAGTCTTCTTTTTATTTTCTTGACCTTGAGTCTTTGAACAATACAAGACTGTTATTTTGTAGGATAGCCCTTGATTTGGGTTTCTCACTTTTTCTCAATTAGAATTGGGTAATGCTTAGTCGGGGAAGAAATACCACAGAAGTGATTTGTGTCCTTCTCGGTTCTCATGTCAGGAAGGAGACACACTGTACTTTGGGATTCTTCAAGTATGGCCATAATTGTGTTTTTCTTTCCTTCTTTTCACTCTATACTCCCCTGTCCAAATTCTTTCATCTTTGTACTTTAGATATCTATCTTACTAATATGTATCTAGCCTTAACATTCTCTCTAAATTCCAGACCTATAAATACAGTTTCTTATTTGACATCTCCACTTAGATTTTGCAAAGGTGCTTTGTACTCAAAATACCCAAGATCTAATTCTTGATCTTTTGCTAAGGACTCATCCTTATATAGCATCTCAGCTGACATGATCAGACTTCTGCATGCCTCTGTGCCACATCTCAAACCATCAGCTCCCTTGATTTCTTCCCCTCAGCTGCACTAGTGTAAAGTCCCTAAAGAAACCGTTGACCCATGGCCTTTGTATGTGCCATTCCCTTTGTTTGAACCAAAGCTCTCCTCTTGCTTAATTAACTCCCATTCATCCTTTAGATCTCAGATCCAGGGAACCCTTTTCTGACTATCGCAATAAAGGTCAGGTCCTTCTGTTCTATGCTTTTATAAAATACCTTCTTTATAAGAAGATCATTTATCTCCACTTGTAACTTCAGATTACTTATTATGATTATTGAAAGAATATCTGTTTTCCCCAGCCAAGTGTAAGCATCACAAGGGCAAGGGCTGTGTTCGATTTTGCTCATGTTTGGTCCCACTACCGATAGCATCTAGCACAACAGTTGGCCTACAGTAGGTGGTCTACAAATATTTGTTGAATGAGGGGGAAACATAAGCTGTAAAGTCAATGGAATAAGCAATTACAATACATGAACTGAGACAGTCTATTGAGGCTAAACTTCTTCCTTAAGGAAAAAAAATCTTTTAGAGGTTTTTGGTCTCCAAGCTGGAATAAAAGTTCCAAAGGAAAAAAGCTCTTTTAGAACTTTTTGATCTCCAAGCTGGAATATTTATTATGGCATGACATTATACAATCAGAAACTATCCTTTTATTTATGACTATCGAATGTTTCTCATTTTTTAAGAAAGAGTTCCTGAAATCTGCTAAACTTATTATTCATTTGAAGCCCTCAGGAAAAAAATTCTTTATCTCATAATATGTTCATAAACACATTTTTTAAATTATTAACAATGATGAACAAAGCAAGAATGATATCCACAATTTTTTTCAGGTAAGTCAATGGTTTGCTGTTCCCTCAGTCTCAGTTAAGCTCTGTAATGCTTAATTTTATGTCAACTTCACTGGTTCAAGGCATGCCCAAATAACTGGTAAAACATTACTGTAGGGTGTGTCTGTGAGGGTTATTCTCAAGGAGATCAGCATTTGAACAAAGAAGATCCACCCTCACCAATGTGGGGAGGCATCACCCAATCCATTGAGGGCCCAAATAGAACAAAAACTCAGAGGAAGGGTAGATTCTCACTGTCTTCTTGAGCTGGGTCATCTATCTTTTTCTCTCCTGGGAAATCAGAGCTCCTTATTCTATGGCCTTTGGACTCTAGGACTTACAGAAGCACCCCATCCATTCTGTCCCCCTTCTCAGGCCTTTGGCCTCAGATGAGGACCTACACCATCAGTTCCCCTGGTTCTCAGGATTCTAGACTCAGACTGATTTACTCCACTGACTTTCCTGGGTCTCCAGCTTACAGAGATCATGGGACTTCTTGGCCTCTGGACTGTCTCATCAAAAAAACATCCATCAAGCATACACCTTAACTCGATTTCAATCTTCTTTCAGCTAATCGGTTTCTCTTCGATCGATGCAGATCTTCAGTCAAAACATAGCAAAGGTTATTTTGTTATAATGAAATTTTGTTATCCTAAGATTAGACTATGGTCAAGACTTGCTGGGAAAAGAGAAGAAAAAAGTTATTGCATGTTATTTAAAATGTCCCGGACAGAAATTTTATCTGTCTATCCTAGGAGACATCATCTATCCTAGTCACATGTATAAATAGGTTTAACTCACCTCACTCAACAAACACACTTGTGTTTAAAATCAACTGTGATAACTCAGATTACTTTTGAGTTTACAAACTGTCTTTGCTGTTTAGAACAATACTACAGCACACTTTTACAGTTGTATGTCTGTCGGGTGGGATTAAAAGGGACTTTCAATATTTCTCTATCTGAGATTGTTGTAATTTTTGTATAATTGAGTTTTAATAATGAATATGCAATATTTTTCAATCAGCAAAAAAGCAGCATGATTTTTTAAGTACCTGTCTGTGAATTCTTTTTAAAACTCAAACTTCATCTTCTGCTTCCACTTACAATTAAGTAAATCGCAAGAGCCTGTCACTCCTGACAGGGAAGGACAGTCCAGATAAGTTGCACAATTTTTGTATTTAAAACTAATCAGAGTACTGAAGATGTAAAGAAAAGAAAGTGAACTAGAATTCATAAAGTAATTAGACATCCCAGGAAAGAAGAGACCTGTGGCTACTTTCATCTCTGCTGTGCAGGGGGAGGAGAAGTCTGCCCCAGAAGGCAGTGAAAAAAACAAGCCAAACTTTTAACAAACTTTTAACAGCTACATGTGAGCTACTGTGATAGATTAGAATCTCAAAGTGTCCCTGACCTAGAGCAAGTCTCTGCCTCCCACCATCTCTTTCCCCTGGACTTCCCTGAGTACAAGTGAGTAAAGTACTGAAGGCTGGAGTCAGGATCAGGGAATGGACAGTCACCCCTCTGGCGATCCCCAAGCTTTCCTTGAGAGCAAGGCAACATCTGCAGCAGAGAGCAGAACAGGAGAATAAAATCTCAAGGCCTGCATTGAGGGCGTTCCCTCAGCCCTCCCAAGACTGCAGCTAGACATTTCCTGGGATACAGAAGGCCAATAACAGCATTAGAGAGCAAAGGGAGCTCTCCAGAAACCCAAAAAGCTGGCATTCATGGGTAGTAAAGCAAAGAGACACCTCCCACATTCAAAGCGCTGGCAGCTGGAATTTTGTGACTACTCAGATCTCAAGCCCTGTTATAGGGAAGGTCCTGATTCCTCCACCAAATTATTTCAATTGAATAACTAAAGCTGTAACAGAGCCCAGACCCAGGTAACCCGTAGATTAGATTGACCCAGTGTCAATACTCGTGGCATGTCAGGAGTAGAGAGTGCCTGATTCCAGGGGTAAGGATTACTTGAGTCTCCGCCGTGCTTTTATATACAATATTGGGCACACAATAAAAAACTTTGAGTCATACCTACTGGTAAGAAAATTTGGCCCATGGTCAAGAGGAAAATACAATCAGATGGTTAACAGAATCAGGTGCAGACATAGCCAAGTGTAAGATATATTAGAGCCCTGACTGGTGTGGTTCAGTGGGTCAGGCATAGTCCCCAAACCTAAACATCACCAGTTTGATTTGCGCTCAGGGCACTTGAGGGCAATCTATGTTTTTCTCACATAGCTATGTTTTTATCCCTCTCTTTCTAACCTCCCTTCCCCTCTCTCAAAAATAAATAAATACAATCTTTTTTAAAAAAGACATATCAGAGATTTAATATTGTTATGATAAATACACTCAAGGGTCTAGTGGAAAGACAGAAGAGAGTATTGCATATTAATTAACGTGGTCTGTTTTTAGTATTGTATCACAGATAATGAGCAATAAGTGACTTGCAACTTTTGCCTAATATTATGATTCTGTAATTTATTCATTGTTGCATATAACTATAAATTGTTTTTCAGTGATATGTAATGCATCATTATAAGATTATACCATAATTTAGCTTATCCATTCACTTGTCAGCATTCATTTGGTTTCTGTTTTTATCCCTACAAAGATTGTCATAATGCACATTCTTGTATAGATCTCTTAGTATACTTAGTCAAGAATTTCTCTATAGACCCTACTTATGTGTGGAGTTTTACTAGACAATACTTCTCTCCCCGCCCACAGTACTTGTACCAGCAAGGGTATGAGTTCCTATTTCTACATATTGTCACCAACACCAGATGTTGTCAAACCTTCTAACTTTCGACAATTGGTGAATTTTATGTGGTATCTCATTATGATTTTAAGTTGTAGTTCCCTAATTTCTCAAAAGGTTGAGAATCTTCACACATCCTCATGGGTATTTGTGTTTTCTCTTCTGTTAGAAATGATTTTTTCTCATTAAGTCATAGGAATCATTTCTATATTCTGCAAATAAGTCATCTGTTATTTATATGTGTGGCAAATATTTTCTATTTCTATATTTACTATAAACTCCATAGTACACTGCTATTACTTTTGCTTTAAATATTTGTCTTTTAACATATTAAAATGAGAAAAATGTGTTATATATCCACCATTTCTGATAGTGTGCATTCTTTTGTGCAAATCCAAATTGTCCTTCTGTCTGAAGAATTCCCTTTAGTTTTTCTGATAATAAATTCTCCTAACATTTATTAGCCAGAAAACAGGCTTTAATGTTATCTTTGTTTCTTAAAATATTAATTTTCCTGTTTCCTTTTCTCCCTTTCTTTTGAGACTATAATTCTACATGGTACATGTTAGAACTGTTGTTATTGTCCCTCAGCTCAGTGAGATTCTGTTCATTAATTTTAGTTCTCTCTCTCTCTCTCCCTCTCTCTCTTTCTCCTTCATTTAGGATGGTTCCTATCGCTATTCAAATCGCTGATATTTTCTTCTGCAGTATCTAATCAGCCATTAATCCCATTCATGATTTTTCTTATTTCCAATACTTTAGTTTTCAGCTCTAGGACTGCTATTTGGATCATTTTTATTTATTTATTTTCATTATTTTTAAAAATATGTTTATTTATATTATTTTTTTAAAAGAGTTTATTTTTAGAGAGGGGAAGGGAGGGTGGAAAGGAGGGAGGAAGAGAGGGAGAGAAACATCAATGTGTGGTTGCCTCTCACAACCACATTGCCTGGAGATAGTTTACAGGCCACAGCACATGCTCTCTACTGGGGACCTGACCTGCAACCCAGGCATGTGCCCTGAGTGGAAATCAAACCAGTGACTCTTTGGTTCAAAAGCCGGTGTTCAATCCACTGAGCCACACTAGCCAAGGCTGTTTATTTATTTTAGAGAGTGGAGAAAGGGGAAAGAGACAAATGGACAGGCAGACAGATGTCAGTGTGAGAGAGAAACATTGATTGGTTGCCTCCCATACATGCCTCAGCTGGGGATTGAATCTGCATCCCAGTCATGTGCTCTCACCAGGAATTAAACCCCCAACATTTTGGTGTATGGGACGATGATCCAACCAGCTCAGCCATACTGGCCAGGGCTTGAATTGTTTTTATATCTTTCTTTTCTCTCATCCTCATGTTCATGCTTCCTCCATCTTGTTAAATTTGGAAGCATATTGATAATACCTGTTTTAATATCCTTGTATGTAGGTCAGTTTCATCATCTCTGTTACATGTGTCTGTTTCTATAATTAACTCTTCTAGTTGTTGCTCATATGTTCTTGCTTCTTTTTATGATTAGTAAATATTGATTAGATAACAGATGTTATGAATTTTACATTTTTGTTTGCTAGATTTTATTGTTTTTCCTTGGGGAGTATTTTTCTGACATTCAGTTAAAATACTAGAAATTGTCTGAGTCCTTTCATGGCTCACTTTTAAACTTTTTTAGGGCAGGTCTAGAGCAACCTTTAGTCTAGAGCCAGTTTAGCTCCATGACTAAGGCAATACCCTTCAGAAGATTCTACCTAAGGCACTGTGTACCACAAGATATTTTGATTCTAAATGGTTAAAACAAGAAATATTCCCAGCATTGTGTGAGCTCTGGTGCTTTCTAGTGGTTCCTTTTCTTATCTTGGTTATTTTCCTCTTATGGCTGTGTAGATCAGTATTCAGCTCAAGGCTCAAGGGGATCCCTTCAGTTCTAGATATCCAGAGTGTTCCCTTTCTCCTTCTCCCTCTCCATCTTTCCCCCTCTTCTCCCTCCCTTCTTCTTTCTGCATTTTCTTCCTCTGGCACTCTGTCCCATGAATTCTAATTTCCTTGGCTTCCCTAAACTTTGGTCTCTGTCTCCTGGACTCAGTTAAACCAATATGCTTGTACATTGTACTCCGTTCTGTGCTGTGGCCTGTAAACTACCTCCAGGCAATGGGCAATCCTCTTTGTTGCTCTTCTGTCGGATAATGGATCTGCAGTTCCTGTTGTCCAATATCATAAAATTATTGTTTCACTATTTTGTCGTATTTTCTCATTGTTTAAGAAAAAATATTTATCTAGTTTTTGTTACTGCATCATGGCCAGACGCAGAAGACTATCATTCTCTCTTCAATGGAAAGCACATACATAAATTTTAGTGGGTGGGCAGGTGCGAAATGCAGAGATTAATAATAGTTTCCTTTTCAACCATGTGTGCCTGGACCTGGAGCGTGGAGCTGGTCAGCCACTCAGAGCGCTGCCTCCACGTCATCACTGCATTTGGTACAAGTATTTTGGTACCAAAATATAAAAGGTGCTAACTTATCTATGAAAAGAAATTAAACAAATTGACATGGTAATTGGTTGTTGTCAGAGGAAATTTTGATCTCTGTAGCCTGATTTCCAGCCTCAGCTTTTTTTTAATGAACTAAATACATGTTATTTCACTGAGCTTCATGACAATAAAACACTTTAGAAGTCAGTTTCAGGGACTAGCTTTTTCTCCTTAGCATTTTAAATACATAAAATTATAAGCTATTTTCAAGGCTTCTGTTAAATACAAATGATTTTCATCAAATACATTGTCTTTGTATTTTTTACTTGATTCTTCCAGGTTTTATTTTGTTATCATAAATGTTTACCCTGCTAAATTCATTCACACAATGACGATTTCCTTTCTAAGAACTATTAGATGGGCAAGAAGCCTTTGAACTTAATAGTGGTTCATTCTCAGAAAAAGGAAGCAGAACTCTGCCAAGATTAAACATGCCCTAACACTGAAGATTCAAGGTCAGTTTGAAACAGAAACCACAAATTTTGATTGGACCTAAACTTGGCGGTGTAAGACTCACATGAACCCTTTCTAGTATTGTATGGAGGAGATGTATAGATGCTGTCTAACAAAAGAAGACAGAAGACCAGTTTAAACTGGCAGAACGTACAGGAAAGGATTAAAAACACAGGTCTGTTTTAGTGAACATGAATCTGCTGCTCCTGAGTCTCAGGTTCTGTCACTGATGCACCTGGCGTAAGTTAACTGGAGGGCAAATGTTTTTGGAGGTCAGCTAACTTCTAAGGTGAATGAATGGCATACAATACTATGCCAAGTACACATTCCTCCTCAGAGAGAAAGTCCAAAACTAAGACATGAGAGTTCAAAAGATAGAGTTTAAACATGAAACAATTACTTTCAGAAATCTCATTTTCTTAAGTTATTCCATTTAGATAACTGGGCCAACTTCTCCTCACCTGAGGGTATCAGGAATGAAAGCAAAAAGATACTTGTGAAGTGTTTGCAAGTCATGAAAAAGACAGTGGAAGAATACTTTCAAAGTGCAAATATCAAATAAATTATTATATACCAAAAACTGGTTTTTCATTGTCAGTGGATTTCATGGAATACTGCTAAGTAGTATTCCCCCTTATCTGCAGGGGATACGTTTGAAGACCCTCAGTAGATGTCTGAAATCTCCAATAGTAACAAGTCCTGCATACACTCTGTTTTTTTCTATATATACGTACCTTTGAAAAGTTTAATTTATAAATTAGGTGCAGTAAGACATTAACAACACTAAGACAATTATAACAATATACTATAATAAGTTCTCTCTCCCTCTCTTTCTCCGAGAACTGATCAGATATCTAAGATGGCTACTAAGTGACTACCGGGAAGGTGGCATATACAACACATGAGGTACGCTGGACAAAGGGATGATTCACATCCTGGACGGGGCAGGGCAGGACAGCACAAGATTTCATCACGCTACTCAGAACAGCGTGCAATCTGAAACTCATGAATTGTTTATTTTTGAAATTTTCCATTTAATATTTTCAGACTTTGGAAAGTGAAACCACAGATAAGGGGGGACTACTCTATTGAGTTTGCTAGCACTTCAGTGTGTTTATTGAAGGACTTCACATTCAAAAACATAGACCATAACATTTTTAAAATCATTTTTTACTGTGAAATATAATACGCATGAAGAAAAGTATAAAAACATAACATAAAAGACTACAAAGCAAAATATCATGGAACCATCACATAGGCCAAGAAATAGAACAATGTCAGCAACCCACAAGCCCTCCTCAAGGTTCATGACATATTGAGTTGTTTATTAAAATAATCCCATAATGGTTTTGAAGGATAAAATCATTGTATCATATCTTCAGAAATTAATGTCCCAGATAAGTGGCATATTCCAGACTCATTAAACAATCTTGATAAATTCAAACCAACAGTAAGCCAAGATTTATATTTGCTTTGAGTGAAATGTTTCAAGATAGGACTTAGAGATAATGAACGCAGTCAGCATCCAACGGAAAACTCAGCTTCACCCTAGTGGGGCCTTGCTTCACAGTAACATTACGTGGTTAAGATCTAAGACCCACCTTGGGGCTTTTCTTTGTACTTTGAAAAGCCAGTTTCCTGTCAGAGAAAACAGGTAAATATCATAAGGCCTAGAGGCTAAATTTGTGTAGGAGTGGATTCATAATGGCCTGATCTGGCATTCACTTTCCAGAATAAAGGGAGAACTGTCTTCCTCACAGACAATTCACTCTGCGTTGTTGCTTCCCTCAGTCCCGGGAACTAACACTTCCTCTCAACTGAAAAGTATTCCTGGCAGCACACACGTGGGAGGTCACACACAGCTAGAGAGTCTTCACAAATGGATTCCAAGACAGCTTCTTTTCACAAGGGGTCACTTGCTTACTTTAATACCTTTTCTCACCCATTCTCTCATCAAATCTTCTTAGATATGTTTTGCGAGAAGCACAGATTTTTGAAACTTTGCATGCTGAATTTGTTAAACTTTTGAGAAAGATAACACCATAGTGAGGTGCAATTGTCAGGTGAGTAAACTCAATCTCTATAGCTTTATAGAGAAAAATAGGAGGAGGGAAGGAAGGGAGGAAGGAAGGAAGGAAGGAAGGAAGGAAGGAAGGAAGGAAGGAAGGAAGGAAGGAAGGAAGGAAGGAAGGAAGGCAAATAAAGAAAGAAAAAGAGAGAGAGAGAGAAAGAAAAGAAGTAGCAAGAAGTGGCCAGTATGTACAGTCTGGAGACAGGGGAATATTCCTAAGATTAAATCTTGACGGTTCTTGATTAAGGGGGCCAAAATGTGAGTGAATGGGGAACTCACTCACATTTTGAGGAAGGGAGGGAGGGAGGGAGGGAGGGAGGGAGGAAGGAAGGAAGGAAGGAAGGAAGGAAGGAAGGAAGGAAGGAAGGAAGGAAGGAAAGAAGGAAGGATCTTCGTTCTACATTACTCTTGCCAGCAGATTCCAGGCTGCTCATGTTTTGCCAGTATTTCTTGTCCTATCAGAGAGCATATTAGTTGCTTCCTGACTAGGGCAGAATGGACTTGCTGCCCAGATTCTTGCATCCTTACTCAGTTGCTTGATCAGCAGCTGCTCAGCTTCCTTTTCAAGGTGTTTTCCCCTTGCCTCACCTGGCCCTCTGCCTTCCCTTGGGATTGAATCCTGTGCAACTCCTGGTCTCTATCCACTTGCCCAGGCTTTAGCTTTGTGCAGCAATCTGACTCCAAATGTGTCCTGGAGCCAGCCTGGTTACCGCACAGCCTCATTCTGGCACTTTCGTGTTCTACTTCTAACCAAATCCCTGGCCCCTGACACCTAGCCTTTTTCTTCGTTAGAGTCCCTGGCCAGCTTCAGAACTCAACTCTTCTCCCACTCAGTCTTGCCTCACTTTTCTTAGGGCCTGCCCTTGCCTTGCCACATGCTGCTCTGAGCACCAGGCAGACTTCACTGGTCATTGTTTAGTGCACTCTACGTATTGTTATTGCCTGTTAGATTACTTGTTCCTCCAACTATACCATAAGGGCTGATTCAAGACAGATGCTAATTCTACATCTTCAGCATCCAGTTTTGTACCTAGAACTTAATGTTGCACATAAGCACATTTATTGAAGAAAGCTTTTAACCTGGATCATTATCACTCACGTGACATGGACTCTAATTTTAGGTCTCTCAATATCTAATAGCATAATCCAAGGCAACTGATTTGATATCCTTGGTTTTCAGTGTCTCATCTGTTAAACAAGGATGATCACTGAGATTAAATCTAAGGTTAACTTTCAGCCTCAAAATTCTTGAACTCTGCTAACTACCTAGAACCTTGATGACAAAATCTTCCAAAATGATCATAGGCAATTTTTAATCTAAAAGAGTGATCTGGATTTTTCTCACCACTATTCAAAACTGTGATCATCAGAGAAAAGAGACTTAAAAAAAATGACCCACACTTACTTTTCTTACACCCATCTCAATGCTTAGCAGATGGGTCCTTCAATGATGGCACTAATTTAAGAGATGACTCGCCACCTAGTGGACATGTTCCTAGGCAGTGCCCTCCCCACAGAACAAGAGGGAGCTTTGTTCTCTGTGTTTGATGGATCCTACCCATAGTTTTGCCTTTCTTCACCTCACACACATCTCAACCTTGTCATTGCTTTTGCATTTCAGAAAGTCACAGAGCTAACTATTGCGGTAAGTTAAAATACATTTTTTGACCATGTATGATTTAATTTTACCTATCTATGTTTCACATATAGTGTGGTAGGCATTTTAAGGAAAAAAGATAAGGTCCACAAAACTCAGACTGGGTCTCTTAGTCTCCTATCAATTTAGTTTGAAAACAATCCTTGAGCATTCAGAGACGCCTTTGCTAGACAGACAGAAAAGGGATAGTAGAGTTCACATGTCTCCTGAGCAGAGCTGTCTATAGAAACCAACCTTTTACCCAGTTCCTCACCAAACAGAGTTTTATAATTTTCTTTGGTTAGAGGAAAACCATTTAAAGGCTAAGCTAAGGCTTTGAATTAATAAAGCTATTTCAGTGTGAAGTGCAATCTTTGCCTGGATAATATTTTCACTGAGCTTAAGGGAAACTAAGTGACCTCTACTTAAAATGAACAAAAGGATATGATTAAACTAGGTTTTCTTTCTCTACCTAGGAAAAAAAATCCATGAGCTCTGTCAATGGAGATTTAAAGAAGCCAAGGAGAAGGTGGTCTTAGTTAATTAGTGAGCTATCAAGAGGATTGCTTCCAAACTTTAAACAGCTTATGATGCCTCGAAGGTAGCTTATTATTTGAGTAGCAGAAACATTCATTTAACCAGCATTAATGATTCCTTCCAGCAGCCCCAGATTGACCAGATATTCGTATTGTAATTGCAGCGCAGAGGCTCTATATTTCTCCAGCCTGCTCCACAAACACATTTTTTCCCTTTTCATTAGTTTATTTCTGCTACTAAGTGCCTCCTGCTGGCTCTTGACATCTTATTTTAATTTGTTTCCTACAACCACCAACTCAGTGCAAAATTTCTTTACTTTTCTACAGACTTCTGTTTAATTTTTCTTTCTCTGACATCTCAAAAAACTTCGGAAGTTCTCTGTACCTAAAAATAACTCTTCTATTGATCCTAATATATATTCAAACTAACAATCTCTCTCACCTTCCATCCTTTCTTCATTCCTTCCTTTCTTCCAAGAAAATCATTCAACACAGTTCTAACTAAGGTGTTAATACAATCTTCATGAATTCCATAGACACATTTCCCAGTGGCAATTCTGTAGAGACCCACTCCTAATTACATCACTCAAAGGTTTCTGTCAAGATTTCTAAGCCATATTACTGTACGTCTGCTTTTGAAAAGACTTCACAAGCTTGCTCTTCTTACCTATAACCTTCTAGAAGCAGGTATGTAGGTCAATTCAAACAGCCAAATGGAAGGACTTGGTTGGGGGCAGGGATAATTAAGAAATTACAAACCTAAAGCTAGCCTAGGTCATGCCTCCTTCTGTCCCCAAAGGAAAATACACTGTCATACAGAAGCTCCATTTCTTCCTCTAGCATATTCATACCCTTAACAAAATCTCTACAGAGACCACAGACAAAGACTAATTTCAAAATGAGTGTACTGATCAATTAGCATGCAATAAATATCTACTTATGTGTATTAGGCTGTTTTAAGTATTGAGTAGAAAACAGAAATAAATAAAAGCACAGTTCTTGGATTTTAAAAATTTATAATATTATTTAAATGGCAAAACTAATATTTACGTATTCATGGAAACAGATAAGCAATCATGTCATGAATCACATCTAATTATCGTATACAAGTAATAGCAGAGTTAAGGCTTGTGTTGTTGACCAAGAATTTGGTGTTAAAGTGTTTATAGAATTAATCATCAGCACATTGAATTAAGTCTAAATAGTACATCTGTATTGTATAAACGTTTACAAGGTGTATCAAAAGCTCAAACGGTGAAATGTGGTGTAATCTCTAACTGTGGGCCAACCCCCCTCCGCCGAAATATGTCCACGTCTTAACCCCTGGGAGCTGTAAATGTGACCTTATTTGCAAAAAAGGGTCTTTGCACAGATAATTAATTTAGGGATCTTAAAATGAGATTGTCCTGGATTACTCTGGTGGACCTTAAGTCCTATGACAAGTATCCTTGTAAGAGACAGAAGAGAAGACGCAAACACAGAAGAAAAGGCCATGTGAAGACAGGAGCAGATTTTCAGATTTTGCAGTCACCAACCAAGGGACCTCAGGAACCACAGGAAGCTGGGAGAAGCAATGAAGGGCCACCCCTACAGCTTTCAGAGGGACAGTGGCCCTGCCAGCACTTGATCTCAGACTCCTTGCCCATTACTGTGAGAACATAAATTGCTGTTGTCTTAAGCCACTAAGCTTTTAGTAATTTGTTAGGGCAGCCACAAGATACTAATACACGTGGTACCAATCACATAAAACCTTTTTAGTAGTCTCATTTAACTTATCATAATTCCTGCTTTACCTTTATTGTAATGAATCAGAAATTAAAGGCTTACCTACATGGGATTAATGAAGTTCAGTCATTTCTAAGAGGAATGTAATAGCACGTTTGAGGAGATGTCTGGGGGTGATAGTAAGATTTAGAGAAATGTACCTATACGTATCTGCTCTGTGCTCAGTTTTTTTTCTTTATTTGAATTTCTGGGTAACGCATAAAGAAATTAGGTAATAAGCTTTGGCTCAACTATTTACCCTCAAACTAAAGTCTTTCTGGCTTTTGAGGCAAAATAATTAAAAAATTGTATTGTTTTTCATGTATGTAAGAGTCAAGAAAACAGTATCAGAAATCATTAAAATATTCAGATCAGTCCTTTGTGCACTTTGATCTACTACACGCTTAATTCATCATTTGGAATCCCTAAAGCTATTCTTAGATTTGATAGCCAAATAATTATCAAAAATTGGTCCTGAATTGTGCATTATTGAAAGTATTTGTATCTAAGTCATAAGATTGACACTTTATCAGATATTGTAATCAAAAATCATTTCAGGGGAAATCTAAGCTATAACTTTGAAGTAATGAGATTGATTCCTAAACAATGCCAGGTTCATTGTAGGCACTCAAGAAATATTTGTTCAATGAACGAATTTAGTCAGCTAAAAAAGAGTTTGACTTCAGGTAGCTTTCTGATTAAGATGTGCACACTCAAGCAAACCCATTAAAGTTAAAGATATCTATAGAAGGGCAAAGATGCTATAAAATAAAGCTCATCTTATTTCTTCATGTCGAAGAAACAGCCACAAATCCCTGAAGAGTCTGGAAGAGTGAAGGTATCTGGGATGAAATGAGAGACGGGGCTGGGACTGAGGTACGGCGGAGGGCGCCTACCCTGCCTTACGGGAACAGCCATTACTCAGCTGGAGCCAATTGTCACCACGCAGACATTTGAGCCTAATTTGCCATTCGACTCATATTTTCAAGAGAAGCCAGAAATATAGATGAGAACACTTGCCATTTTAAAAGTTGGCAGTGAATTCACTTTTTAAATTTCAAAAAAGCTCTGTGATGGCCAAACAAAACCCATCTGCTGGCCAGATAGGCCTCCAGCCCTCCAGGCAGGGTCTCCACTGCTCAGCGTCCTCCCCTGGCTCTACTTTCCTCAGATTTCTCTCCGTTTCCTGTCTTTCACTCTCTCCACTCTTCCTCTTGAACCACTAATTGTCTGGAAACTACTGTCTGGGATAAAAGCTGTGCAGGGCAGAAAAGCTGGAGAACTGGATGGGTTCTGAACGTTAAAAGAAGGCTTACCTTGAGCAACTCAGAAAATAGACTGGGAAGCAAGGAAATGGGCTCTGGATGTCCTAAGTGCTGGGGTTTAGCCCATAATCTAATGAATATCTGCCTAATCATTGGGACATTGTCTAGCTTATTTCATTCTTAGTTTCTCCATCTAAAAAAATGGGATAACTGCACCAATATCCACTGCACCACTGTGAAACTAAATAATAGAGTAGATTTAAATGAACCTTATCAATATAAAGGGATATACGGTTATTAATCTTACAACAGAAATAGAGAGGCTTATTTGTCCACTGCATGCTTGTTCTTATATGATAATTATAATTCACAGACCACTAAAATTGTGCATACCCAGAAGTCAAATAGTCATAAATCAAACAGGCTGTAGTGAATTCTATAAGACAGTATACAATTCAATGCTAAACTATGTGGTAGAGACTAAACGTGCTATAAAATTTCAGAGGAGAAAAAGATTGATGGCAACTAGAATAGTAAGAGAAGGGGTCTTAGAGGTAGTGAGAGTTTTATGCTAGATTTTGAAGGCTGCAAGCAATACTCATATTATTGGGTTGTTTCAGGTGTCAAAACAAATTTCATTTGGAATTACATTTTTATAAATACATCCTATTTGGAGCACCAAACAGCTTTAGTTGTTGTTTTCCCAAACTTCATTCATTCATTCACTCATCCAGGTGCTATGTATTGACATACATGAGTTCTGTGTACTTCCATAAGTTCGCACTCAAGATACAATGTCTATGTTCTCTGGGAGCTTTCCGTCAAGAAGCTACTTTTGGGAAATGCTGGGTTAATAAAGGCAAACGTTCTTGGGCAGGTTTACTGCATGCATGTGTGTTTAAGGGAAGGCCTTTCATATCTTTTAATATCCTTGAGTCTGGAAACATGGAGAAAATAGGGTATTGAGAGTTTTTTTTAACAAATGATCAATTGGACCCATTGTTTAAATTTACAGACACTGAATCTAAAAATTGTCCAGAAGTTGAAGAAAAAATATTATACATATTATTTGAAAACATAATTATTATACTCTTTAAACATATATTTACCTTATATTTCCTGACTTGTCAGATACTGAATATAATAATTATAATAAATTTGTAGATCACAGTTAAATTTAAAGGTATCCATGAACTCATCTAATCTCACTAACTTCAACATCATTGGCTCTTTTTAATTAAAAATGCCAGTTTTGAGGGATTAAATAAAGTGTTTTTAGAGTAGAAAACAGAAAAAAATAGATATAAAACATAAACATCCTGAACTAGATTCTCAAACAGAATTGCTTCCTCAAAAATTAACTTTCAAAGTTTTCCAAAAGGCTTCTAGGTTTCTTGAAGATAAATTATGCATTATAACATTTAAGGTGAAATTCATCTGCTTTTTGTACATTAATCTTTGTCCATTAACAGGCATATTAATTCAGCTTAGGTTACTAAACTCTTTTCTAATGTTTTAAATTGGAGGATAGTAGGAAGATTTACTATTTCTTCAGTAATTTATGCTACTTTCAAGCATAAGTAGTATTCTCTGTAAACTCCTTTAAGAAGTTACTGTGTTTGAAAGCAGGATACAGGGATACAGTCATTTTTTTTTTAATCTCTTCTTTTTCCTATAACTGTAAGCTCTTTGTTGAGCTATCTTCACATCAATGACTTATGTTTCTAGAATATAACATGTAAGCTTTTGATCCCCACTTAAATAAATGCTAGTCCCAACAATGTTATGGCAAATACCTTTTAAAAATCAGCAAATCAAACTAAACTCAAGCAATCACAGTAACAAATAAAGCTCCCACCTATTGAGCCTGAAGATGGAGTGGGAAACCAGTGAGCAAATGAGTGTTCATTAGAAGGTGAATAAACAGTATTGTGTAGACTAAAAACAGTATTCCACCTAGAGTTCCTGAGGGCTCAGTGCGCGGGGGCACAGGATGAGTCCACTTCTGGAAGGAAATGTAAAGTGTGCGCACTTTTGCTACCTTGTCTCCAAAATGTCCATCCCAGCTTTGGGGTCAATGGACCCCAGTTGGAACTCCCTAAATAACCAGTAGTATAAGATTAATAAGTCATTTTACATCCAGACAGAAGCTTAACATTACTGTTTAATGTTCTTTGAAATAGGTATTTCATGAAAAGAAAGTATTTCTAATTATTTTATTTAGTAGTATTATAGTAACAGCATTAGTGTTTAGTATTTTAATAATTTTACCCAGTAAATACTGAGTAAAACACATAGGAACACTTAGAATATTTAATATGCTAAAATATATTATGGATTTTCCAAAGAAGTGTTAGTACTTAATGTTTATAGAATCAGAAAAGCCTTTTTGCAAGACATAGTTAATGGAATTAGGTCTCTGAGAATCTAGTTTGAATTCTTTACTTTCTACCATTAAACCTCCTTTCTTAATTCTGTGTCCCTCAGTTATAAAATTATAATATTTTTGAAGCTAAAAATGGATCATAAAACATTACATGTGGTGTAGTATTTTTATTTTATGCACTTATAAATATATAAGATACATTAAAATATATATGTAAATACAAATTAGTGTGAAAATATGTAAATAAAAATGTCTAGAAAGCTATGTATCAGAAATTTGCAGCAGTTACCTCTGGAGTAGCATAAATAGTAATACTTCTTTTTGTTATTACATTAATTTTTTTCTGTAAAGTATATTTATCGAGGCAAGAATTTCTTATAATGCTTTTTTAAAATAATCACTTTCAAAAGCATAACATATAAAGATAAGAAAGTTGGGGGATATGAGATTAAACCCGCGATTTAGATTCTGGCCATAGAAGAGACCCATAAGAATTAGGGAATTTGGGGACAGGAGGAAAGCAGGCATCTTTTTATGAGGACGTCAGAGGGGAAGCCATATCTCTTACAGAATATTTATAACTGAGCCACACCGGAACAGTAGTTCAGTTGTATCCATTGGTGAGCCTGACCTGGCTTTCCTGACCAGCACAGGGCCATCTGTGGGCGCCTCTCCCCAAGTACGCATTCAGTGACACCACACTGGTAACTTGAAATTGGCCAGGGAGATTGGGAAACTATAAATCGGGGATCCCTCAACCTCCAATCCAGGGAGCCAATTATTAAACAGTTACCATCATAGTACTGGTTATAGTCACCCGAGTCACACACCCCTAAGAACGCTTTTCTTATCCTTACGCAATACCCACCTATCTCTAATGGTAACCCACATCATCTTACACGAGTTATGATCTTTACAGGGAAGAATTGGGTTAATTTAGTTGATTTTGAGTTGATGAAGCAGTTTTAAGGAAAAAAAAAATTTAGGCATCCTATCTGCTGAGTGTAGAGATATTTTTTCGTCCATCTTCACTCCAGCCAGCCAGCATTATAACCCTGGGAAGTAGAAGAGAAGGCACTCAACACAGACTAACCACCTTGTGTGTTTCAACCTGGAATACCTAAAGCAACTAATAGGGTATTTCTTTTTCATTTGGTTTTAGTTCACGCTCCATGAATTGATTCTAATTTTAGATTCAGTTTATTTCTGTGGCCAAGAATATTCATGTTATTCCTAATTTGGTGTTAAAATTGGTTTTAAAACTAAAAAAAAATCTGAAAAAATTAAGAAAACAATAGCACCAAAAAGAATAAAATACTTAGGATTTAATTTAACCGAGGGGGTGAAGAACTTGTACATTGAAAAGTATAAGGCATTACTGACAAGAAATTAAAGAAGACAGGTAAAAGGGAAGGCATCCTATGTTAATGGACTGGAAGACTTAATATTATTAAAATGTAGGTACAACCCAAAGCCAGCTACAGATTTAACGCAACCTATCAAAATTCCAATGACCTTTTTTTATAGAAATAGAAAAACTAGCCCTGAAACTTATCTGGAATCTCAAGGGATCCTGAATAAACAAAACAATCCTAAAAAAGAAGAACAAAGCTCGAAGACACGTAATTTCTGATTTCAAAACCTACTACAATACAAAGCCGCAGTAATTGAAACAGTGTGGTGCTGGCATAAAGACAGACTTTTCAATTATCTGAGGCCAAAATCATAGAGACAGAAGCAGAATGGCGGTTGTCAGGGGCTGGGAGGACAGGGGAATGAGGAGTTGTCTAATGACTGCAGACTTTTAATTTTGGGAGACAAAAGAGTTCTCGGTGTGGGCGGTGGTGATGCTTCCACAGTAATATGAGTACACTAAACACTCCTGAACTGTACACTTAAAGTGGCTATTTAAAAATGATAAATTTATGTTATGTGTATTTTCCCACAATAAAAAAGTATGAAAAATAATGAAATATTGATTTTCCAGTAATTATGTTAAAACATTGACTTTGTAGTTTTTAAGGTCACTAGTACACAACTTAAACATTCTCTCCTTTCTCATTCTTCACTCTTCTTACTATTGTTTTTGTTTTGCCTTAGGGCCTTCAGCATCAAAAAACTGAGTGTTGGAAACTCTAGAGAAGTGGGCGCACTTATCTACAGACCTTTTTTTACATAGCGGGACTATTTCACTTCCCCAGCTTCTCCCCCAGTCTGAACCTGTGTTGGAAGACTTGATTATAAATGAACACCTTGTAGTCAGGGGCTCCTCTTTGCCTCCAGACACTCACCACCTGTGAGAGGCCCCCCCCCAGACATTGCCCAACCTTCTGGGAACCATTTTACTTCCCCTGAAGGTTCGCCACTTCCCACCTCCACAACCTCAGATGTGTGCATGTCAGTTGTTTCACCCAAAGGCTAGAATAATTTTCTCATCTCAACTGGCTTTTGAAATGATATAAAGATGAAAGGATAACATTTGGGGAAGGGATATGAAAATGGGCACTAATTGGAACACTCACACCCACAAGCCCACGAGCCCTCCTCTCTGTGACTTCCCAGGAAATGATAATCAGCAGCTCAGATAAGAATGTCTCAGGAGCTGACCCTCTTTTTGGGTTGTTGGAAGACTGCATTTAGCTTGCACTCACTCCTCAAAGCCAGGAAATAACTCTCTTGAGATGAAGCACCCTGTTGACACTGGGGAAAAAATGCAAAGCCTAAGGTGCTATCTGTTCATCAGCCAGCAGAGTGCCTCAAGCAAGCAGGTTCTTTACAAAGTCGATTTAATGAGAGAGTTGCTTGATAAACCTCATCAGAGATAAAGAGGTATAAAATGAAAATTCCTTAGAAGTAGCTCTGGCAATTCAGCTGATGTGTAATTAGGTTTCTAAGTTACCCAAACTGAATCGACAACCATCTTCATTTGTTAAGTTCTTAAAATTGACTGGATGAAGCCCTGAGCAACTCTATACGCCCTTGTCTTCTCTGGTGCTAATGTGCAAAGAGGACAAAATCAACTAACTGGCCAGGGAAAAGTGATCTGTCCCCCTTGCTTCTCTTCTCCCCAAATCAACAGGTAAGAAATTGCATTTTCCTATGCTTAGCATACTTTGTAATAGATCCAACATCCAAATGTAATGCCATATAAATACCAGGCTAATCATTTGATGTCCACTGTAAACTGAAATATTAGGAAGCATGAAATATGACTGCAATTTCATTTAATGATTACAGCTTTCTTGGCTTACTTGGTAAATTTAAATGTTCACACCACACGAATGAAGACATGTAAGACTAGACTTCTGACCACAATGGAATAAAAGGGCCTAGATCTATCCTTCTGCTAGAAACAACTTGCAAACTGGACAAAATATATTAGACAATGGCTTTCAAGTAACTAGACATCAGGCAAGAAAGAATAGTGATACCTCATGGACAGGAAATAAACAAGTTGAGCTTTACTATCATTCCAGTCAATTCCTTGAGAGAGTTTCCAGGCCATGGTACCAAGTATCCCAGCCACAGAGGAACTGAAACTCAGACATGTCATATAAATGGTTCTGTGACTTTGGGAAACAATTTAGCAGTGTCTTTAAAAAATTGAACAGATACCTACCATCAGACCCAGCCATTCCACTCCTAGTTATTTACCCAAGAGAATGGAAACATATCTCCTTAGATTTGTATGCAACTATTCCTAGCATCTTTATTTGCAATGGCTAAAACTTGAAAACAACCCAAATATCCATCAAGAGATGAATGGATAAACACACTGTGATATAATACACACAATGGAATACTCTTCAGCAATAAAAAGGAATGAGCTGTTGATACTCACAACAGCATGGATACATCTCAAAGAAAGCAGCCAGACAACACAAAGTACATATTGATCCCATTTATATAAAATTCTAGGAAATATACATTAATCTACAGTGACAGAAAGATGAGTGATTGGCTGAAGGTGGGAATGGAGGAAGGGCAGGATTACACAGTGACACAGTGGACATTTTGGAGACGATAAATATGTTCATTGTTTTTACTGTGGTAATGGTGTCATGGGTGCATACATATGCCAAAAGGAATAAAAAATACTGTACATTTTTATTATGTAAAGTTTATTGTATGTATTTTAAAAATATTTTTAAATGTTTATAATTATGGTAACATAACCATACATATGTAATATGTATGGTAAATATATTACATATGTATGTAATATATGCAACATAAAATTTACCATTTTAATAATTTTTAACTATACAGTTTAGTAGACATAAAGTAATTCACATTGTTGTGCAATCATCACCAGAACTTTTTTCATCTTGTAACCCTAGACTCATCCATATATTTGTCAGTTATTTCCCAATGAAGCCGTTGGATGGGGGGAGGAGTGAAAGGGAAAGAAGAGGAAAAGGATCAGAAGGACAAGGGGGAAGAAGGGAAGCCACCACAAAATGAGGATTTTTTCCCTCAGCTTTTTGAACGAGAATAGATTGCTAGACACCAGCCTGATATCGGGTCATTTACTGGAGTTGCTCCCAGATGCTGGGCCTTGAGCAAAGTCTCCTCTATGAGGTAAACAGTGTTATAATCTATAGTTTACAGATGAATAGACTGAGGACTTCTTTTTCCAAGATTATTTATCTAGTAAAATGGTGAAGCCACATTTCAAACTCAAGCAATCTATTACTATGTCAACCCTTAAATGTCCATGAATAATTTTTCAATGACAACGAAGTAGGTGCACGAATGATTTTACTTCATTGTGAAAAGAGAACAAAAATATCTCTGAAATAGAAACTAGGTGTGTTCTTTCTCGTCATTTTTTTTTCACCAAATAATTCTTCAGGATATTTACATATCAAGCACTGCTCCAGAATTTTGGGATACAAGGGCAGGGGGAAAAAAAAAAAAACAAACACACAAAAAAACCAGTTCTTGTTGTTAAAGTCTAATGTAATCATGGAATCCATGAACGGTAGCGTTACTCAAATAAATGTAATAATAAAAATACATGTAGTTTACAGTAGCTATCTCTTTTGAGAGGCAGCAGGGGGGTAAGGTTGCAGTACAGCATGGAGATCATTTCAGAAAAATGTCACCAAGTACCCTAACCTTAACCCAGGACCTGACATTTGGGTCAATTTTTTTTCCCCAGATAAACAAAGATGGGAAGCAGGGAAAGAAGTTTACAGGTTATAAAAACAATATATGTGAAAGCAAACAGGATGCTATGAAAGAGCAGATGTTTTCAAAGGTAGAAACCACAGGGAAATTAACTTTTAAGCCAATTTGTTAAAGAGAAGTCATTAATATTTGAGCTGGAAATTTCTGGAACGTGAAAGGTGTTCATTGGTAGTGCATTAGGCTATTGTAATTTCCAGAAATAACTAAATATAAAACTCATTGCTTTGTGGACTAGAAACAGCGAAAATAGATGAACTTGAGGAGGTTCACTGTGATATACACTTTGGGTCACAGTGTGTGACCTGGGATTGCTAAGCACATGGTATCTCTGAGTGGTGTATCAGTAAAATGAAAATAATTTGGGTCTCGACTAAACTTATCTTGGTAAGCTAAATTTTACATGGCAACAAGGCCACCTCAAGTGGGCTGATATTTATTAAACATGTTTTATGAACTGTACACTATGAAAATGTCATAAAACTGCTTTTCTAAATCCCATTTTCTCTTTATTTAAGAGCATTCGAAATGCTAAAACTTTTAATGTCTGTATTTCCTATAAGGAGTCCTATTCTTATGAAATCACTGCCTTATTTTTGTTGGAAAAATTCATCAATAATTTTTAGTACCATATAAGCAGAGGTTTCTTAATTATCTTTTAAAATAATTTCTGGTTTTTATTTTGATAGATTATTGACCCAATTTGTAAACATTGTATTAACTTTGGAGAAACCTCCAAAGACAGTTTTTCTTCTTTTGCCAGAATTTCCTGAAGATTCTGAAGCTTCAGATCATGTTTATTATGACTACCTCACAGACTGATAGGAGTCTGAGAACATGCGTAAAGTTATTACAAGAAGTCCTACTGAGCTGATTTCAAGAACATTTCTATCTCTGAGGGCTAATACCCAAGGCTGATGCTATCGCCTTATGTTACTTTGAAGCATGGTAGAGGGGGGGAAAAGGTAAAAAAGAAGCTTTTAATTGAATAAGCAATGGAACAAAACAGCAATTGATTTTTATGTGTTCATGCTTAAAACTGCATGAGGTAGAAGAGAAATTATCAAAATCAAAATAATATGTCCCCGGAACAGTGTTTATCAGAATGTCCGGGATGGTAAAGATTTGCAGAGCACTTAACTAAGTCTGAGGCCACTTAAACGTGATAAGTAGTTTTGCTACACACTCCCCCTCCCTTGTTGTGTTTTTAGGAGGGCGGAAGCTGGGCAGTCCATGTTCTGTGCAGCTTCAGCTTAGTAAAGAGGAAAAAAAAAGTGACCCCTTATCCAAATACTAACAACTCCCTAGGAAATTTACAGTGTCTCTCTTCTTTGGAAATTAAGCTGCAACCTTTTCCTAGAGCAGCAATTGTCAAACCCAAGTGCCACAAGAATTTTTAAAACATGCAATACCTTACTATTTACTCAGAGGCACTGACCTCCTTTCTCTTAGATTGCCAAATTTTAAAAAAGGACAACAGGAAACACAACAATAGCCATCTGATGTGAATGAATAAAAATTATACCTATTTTTTGACAAATTAGGAAAAAATATTTTTTGGCATGCCACAGAATTTTATTAATTAGTTTCTGTGTTTCATGAGACGGAAAAGGTGGAAAAATCATTTTCCTAGAATAAATTGTGCTTTGAACGAGATGCCATCTCAGGTCTGACAATAGGAACAAAATTGATCACAATAAACCCACACTGTTATCCTCTCATAAGACATGTCTGAGCTTGCGTGCTGTAATCTCGCCCTTGCTCTCTGTGCCTTTAGCCCCTTTCTCTTACCTCTTCCAAAACCCGTGGCAATAGATATGTGCACAGAGACATGGATGGTATGGTGTCCATGGAAGGAGCTGTGGGAATCAGTCATCTGTTGGCTACGCGAGGCAGTGTCCTTCTCGAAACTTCAGTTTTCTCTTCAGGAAAGCTGGTGTAGTACCCACTGTTCAAGACCATCATGAAGCTATATTTGGCCTATGTGAGGTGGTCAACAATTGGTGGCTATTATTATTATTTTATTATTATTGTTATTTTTATTACTATTATAATCTTATTCGGAGAATGAAAGAGAAGTTTAGAGTACCTTTGAGACTGTAGCTTCTTCTCTATCTTTTAGATAAATGCTTCCCTGGAAACAAAATGCTTTGGTTTCCATAACAGGAAGATCATTTTATGATGAGATTTGTCACCAAAAGAGAAGTTAGAAATTAGTGGCAGCCTTGTCCATTTACTTTAATGAATGAGAACATCCTTTAAAAAGTCTTGATGGTCATTGTCCTATTCAATTTAAAAACTATTCCTGGCTGCAAACTTTTTGAATGTTAACTTTACCCTGCATTTTCGATTAAAATTGTTCCAAAGTCATTATTTCAAGAGGGCTACCGTGCTGCCCCATGCCAGCCACCAGCAGCCATGTAAGCCCCACACGCCCAGGACACACGTCCTCCACTCTTCCTTCACTTCTTGCTCCAGGGGGAACTAGAGACCATCCCTTGCATGCCTCAAATCCAAAGCTAATTTTCAGGCAATAAGAGAATGAGTAGTTGAAAGCCCTCTACTAACTACAACTTGTGATATAGTACATACAACATTGTTATGTTTATAGTAATACAGCACTAGTTATGGGTAGGACAACATCTGAATCAATAAAGAATACTTGCTTTTAAGACTATTTCATTTCCTATGGAACATACTTGCACAAGGGAAAAATATATACTTTTCAAGGAAGGAAAAAACTTTTGTAAATTAAACTATGAATTTCAGGGTGTTTTTAGAGAAGTATCTGTTAGGTCTACAAGGGCAAAATTCAATTTTGCAATGATTAGTGTTATGCACATGTGTTTTGGAACTAACAGATAATTAAAGAATGTTGTTACTATTCATTTAAACATAAAATTTTGACAGTATTTTGCTTAAGGCTGCAGAGTTGATATGATATATTCTCCTGATAAAAATGTTACTTTGTACTTGTCTTCTTGTTACAAATCAATTAGTTCGATTAATCACTTAACGACATCTCCCAGTTCAAGTGCAAGTTTAAGTGCAGAAAATCAAATTGGACCCTTCAAATAAATAAATCCCCCAATACCAAATGTTTTAAATGAACTAAATTTGAATCCTATATCTAATCTTTCTTTCATTAAAAAAAAAAGTCTCTCATCACTGAGGTCAAAATTGGACCTCCCAGATGGAGTTACTGTGTACCTATTTCCATCCTCAAACCACACATTTGGTTCACAAATCAAGTAATTATGGGTAAAAGGGATCTTGGGAAGTGCAATCACTTCACTGGCACATGTAAGGAAAATATGGATGCTCAATTTCCATCTTAATGCATGCAAATGATAGACCCCCACACGCAGGCTTTATAGCTGCCCCTGTGCACAGCCTGTTGCTGACTATTGGATTTAAGGAGATATCCTGTTCCTCTGAACATGTTGAGCACCATTCAGCAGGAGAATTGTATCCAGCTCTCTTTTTGTTTAAATGTCCTACTTTTATTTCTAAGTAAGTAAATACTAAGTTGTAGTACTTAACATATGTTTATTTTTTTGCCTAAGAAGGTTGATGGTTTCCTGTATTTTATATTATAGTGAAACTGGCGAATTATCTTCCTTAGGTTCTGTAATCCTTGCAAGGCTTTGGATCTAGAATATACTAAAGGTGGGGCCAAACTTCCTTGAGAATTCCTGCCCTCATCTGAGAAACGGGAATGTATGTAGGGCTGCCGTGTACAGCACAGAGGTTGTGTACACTGTGAAATGTGAAAGATGCTTGCACAATCTTACACAGCAGCTCAGCTGTGTCAGTCACCCCCTAACCCCAGTAAAGGGTCTGGGTTGTGCTCTGCTTTCATACCTCCTGGCTCCTGACTGTCCCTGGTCCTTCCACAGGTGGCCCTGTGTAGCTTGCTGTGCATGTATTTCTAGGAATCTGTCAATGCAAATTTCTTCATTTATGACAATCATTTCCATGTCTGCCGTCTTACCACACCTGATTAAAGTGAATTCTGAGTACATTTCTAACCTAGGGAGCCCTAGAAGTCTCTGCCAGAGGACCTATTAATATCTTCCACATATATTACACAGGATAGTTCAAGGGTTAAATAAACCAGTGAATACTGACTTTGTGCCTTTGTAAAATATTAATGTTCTATACAAATATAAAGACAGTTGTGCAATTCAAGAGAAGATCTTTTATATGAAAATTTCAAATAGTAATGTTCATTGTGTCCTGCAGTTTAAATTAACATCCCTCACCACAAATTTTTATTTTGATTTAAGAAACTCTGTAAAAGGACTGGCTGGGGGTGAGGTGTGGAAGATGAAATCTGACCCTAATGGTTGGTGGATACTCCAGGTTTTAGACATTTTCCAAGGAGTCTTCCTGTCTTCATTTTGAGTGTTGGTGGAGATTATGATAAAAATTTCTACCACAAATTATTACAATTTTACTTGGGTCCCTAATGGAAATAAGTCCCAATTATTATCAAGTTTTTAACTTATTCCTCAGGTGTGGACACTCTGAAATCCGCTTCCCTACTACTTCCCTCTCCAAAGATGTAACTGTCTTTGCCACTAGATGTATTCTTCTTTCTTTTATTTACAGTTTGAGTTTCCAGTTTTTATTTATAAATCATGTGAAATTGTTATTTTAGATTCAGAATATGTTGCCTCAAGATGTCAAATCGTGTGGCGCCTACAGATGGAGAATGAACTTCGAGGAGTACAGGATTAACAATGTGATGTTCCAGACCCCTTTGGGAAGTATAACCACTGTTGTTACTCAGGATGCTGCAGATGTGAATCCTTCCACTACAAGGGGAAAAGTGACTTTCCTGGCCCCTGGAACAGAGGCTCAGGTGGAGTTAGGGCTGCTGGCAGCACAAGGGGAGGAGACAGGGCCAAAAGGAGGGAGCGGGGCAGGAATGGAGCATTGTGCCAGCTTGCTACATTTGGGTCTCAGCCCTCTTAGTTTTTCAGAAATTCTCTTGTGTCTCTCTCCTTCCATCTCTGATTTTTTCCTGCCATTACTTCTTCTGCTTCCTAAGCTTCTGGCAGAACACACTGGCCTCTTGGGGATTTATAAGGGTGTTTGCTGATAAGAAATAAAAAGAAGCAGCAGCAAAGGAGAGAGTGGATAAAGGGAATAAACTGAGTCTTGCCTCTGCTTGCTTCCTATCAACCATCCCTTTAAGAATTTAAACATGTGGTAACAACCTTAGGATCCTTCCAGTGGGATTCAGCCCACAGATCAGTTTCCTTTGGCTTATTTAATGTTTTAAGAGCAGGAAGCACTGGATGAAGAGTCCCACCTTTCTAGCGGCTATAACTAAGTGGCAGTGGGCTCCCTTGCTTACCACACCCCTTGCTATTCTCTGTTGTTAATTCTCCGCCTATTTCACTATTTTATTGTGTCCTGTGGCCTTGGTAAGGAATTTGAGTTTACAACAATTTTTTTTTTTTAATGCAGAGAATATATTTTATTCCTATTTCTACCTCTATTCTCTAATGACAGTTCTCAGGACATAGAACACACTTGACAGAGGTAGTTATTCCACATCTGTTCAACACATCTGTATTTAGCTCCTATAGGCCAGGCACTGTGCTAAGGAACTGCATGTATAGTAAAAGAGCTTCCACCAGTGACCACAAGTTTGAAGTAAGACAACTTTGCATTAGATACATTTACAGCCCTTCTGTAGCTTAATTTCCATACCTTTAAGTTTCATTTATGATTCTCAGGACAACAGTTTTCAGGCCTCATTTGGCTGGTTCTTCTTAGGAGTTCAGATATATGTGAGGGAGTCAAACTAGATTTGCAAGATGCACTGAGATTCAGGCTGTGCATCCAGCTAACAAGGCAGGACTGGGTGTGGGAAAGGGAGCAGTTGGGATGCGCCTGGTGCCGGGCGGGGAAGGTGGCCTGAGAGGGAGCACGGGCTGGACGGGTTCACACTCCTACCTGATATGCTAAGACTTCCCACTTCATCTTGTTTCATCCAAGGCAGGACACCTGTTGTAGCCAGTCTTGCAATCCTCGCCAGCCTTGGTGGTGATTACTAGACTGGGAATTATAGCAGATGTGATTGATACCCCACTTGTATCTTTTCGCCTTTACCATTTCTGTGCATGCTGACCCAACTTCTCATCGGAGTCCCTGCATCTTTTAGCCCAAGAGCTTTTTCAGACCTTCAGAGCCCACTCTACCTGCCATGTACAGATGCGGCAAGAGAAAACACCCCTTGGAAAGCCTTAAAGCAAGGACTGGTGTATAAATGCTCTAACCCCCTCTCAGATGAAACACCTCTGGGGTACATGTCCTTCACCGTTTCCCAGCATTCCCCAGTGGGGACAGGCTCCAGTTGCCATAGTGTTAACCTGATTGAAAAGCACCCTTCACTAGCCTCCTGTGCCATTCCCTGTCCCATTCATTCCCTACTTTTCCATACATGTATTTTGGTCTCACCTTCCAAATAAACTACTTATATTTAAGTACTTGTCTCAGAGCTTACCTCTGTGGGAATCCAAACTAAGACACATATCACATTTTTGCTATTTCTGTGAAAAATATCATTGGAATTTTGATAGAGATTGCATTGAATCTATAGATGGCTTTGGATAGTATGGACATTTTTCCAGTCCACGAACAAGGATATCTTTCCATTTATTTGTGTTTTCTTCAATTTCTTTTCTCAGTGTCTCAGTTTCCAATGAATAGATTTTTCACTTTCTTGTTTTGATGTTATTGTAAATGGGATTGCTTTCCTTATTTCTTTTTTTAGATAGTTGTTACTGTATAGAATGCAATTGATTTTTGTATGTTAATTTTGTATCCTAAAACTTTATTGTATTAGTTTATCAATTTTTTTGGGTGAAATATTTAGAATTTTCTATGTACAAGATCATGTCATTAACAAAAACAATTTAACTTCTTCCTTTCTGATTTGGATGTCTTGTATTTCTTTTTTTTCTTCCCTAATTGCTCTGGCTAGGACTTCTAGTACTATGAAGAGTGGACACCATTGTCTTGTTTCTGATCTTAGTAGGAAATCTTTGAATTTTCCACCATTGAATTTAGTTTATGTCGTGGGCTTGTCATATACGGCCTTTTAATTGTGTTGAGATATAGAATAGTAATTGCCAGGGACTGAGGGGTAAGGGAAATGGGAAGATGTTGATCAAAGGGTACAAATTTTCAGTTTTAAGATGAGCTAGCTCCAGGGATCTAACGTATAGCATGATGATTAAAGTTAACACCACTGTACCATATACTTGAAAGCTACTAGGGGTGTAGAGCTTTAACGTACTCACTATAACAACAACAAAAAGGTAATTATGTGAGGCAAAGAATGTGTTAAATGACTTTATTGTAGTAAATATTTCACAAAATATGAATGTTTCAAATCATTGCATTATATAGTGTAAACTTACACAATGTTATATGTTAATTATAGCTCCATAAAGCTGGCAGGTGGAGATAGATATGTTGTGAGACAATATGGAAGGGAAGAAGAAGTCACAGGCAGCTACCACCAAAAAAGAAAAAAGACAAAAATTCTTCAAACGTCTTTTGGAAGGGCCATTACACATTTACAGCTACAGTTTTGAAAGAGGCCTGTAAATTCAATAATACGTTTTTAATCAATTTATTTCAGCATCATGATGACTGAGAATAATACATTTTAGCACATTCTCCTTCCCTCATGTATTCTCGTGCATTTAATACTCCTGTCCAGCAGTCAGAGACCTCAGTGTGTCCCTGGAATGATCAATTTCTTTGACCTTTTCTTGTTGGGAAGATATTTAATCCTTCTCTTCCACCATTCAACTTTGGTTTGGTTTATGAATTCTGGAAGACTTTTGGAAACATAAAGTGGACCCTCAATGCATGTCATCTAATCAACTATTTTTATTATGGAAAAATGAGGAACCTAATTTCTTCACATACAACAAGTTTTATGCCTAGTATTCAATGTTGGTAGGATGTGTACATGGAAGAGATTTTCCAGTAAAAAAAGATTTGTTGAGCTACCATTCTCCCTCTTCTATTTGTAGTCTGTGGCATTTTTTAAAAAGATGGTTGACTAGACCAGCCAACAGACTCATACAAAAAATACATTTTTCCCTCTAAATTCATTAGCCATTATGTAGATAAATCATAACCATGGCTACTCTAATAAATTAATTTTTATAGAGAGATTATAAACTCCTTTAGGATAAGAAGCCTGAATGCCTAAGGCCTAAAACAGGGCACATCGAAGGGGTTCAATAAACATTGAATTGAAAAAAGAATACAGAAATGAAATTGAGAGCAGACTATTTGTGATAAGTATTTGCTGAGTCTTATGAGTATTCCTGTCTTCTTTTTTTTTTCTTTATGAGTTATAACAAATATTTGATCTCCTCTGAGTCACAGGGCTAAAACGTGGTCACTCATATTTTGTGGCAAGAGCCTAAAATCTCTGAAATTCAGATACTTCTGCAATTCTTTTTACTGATAGAATAAAATGAAATGCCTGCTTGTTGGTTCTGATTCCTGTACTAGATGGAGTTCTCCAAACATTCTTCTCAGTATGTAGAACTTCCTTGTTTCCTGCCTCGCTTTTCCCCTTGGCTCACCAGAGAAACTAATGATGCTGTGGTGGCTTTTTGCACCATCCATGGTGCCTTCACGAAGCTTCTTGTCTCTCGGTCCTATTGTATTCTAATTAAATAAATGGAGTCTGGTGCTCATTGAAAATAAACAGCAACTGCAAAAGTTTTGCCTCTTAAGAAACTCTCTGCATTGTTCTCTGCCCTGCCACATAGATTCCAAGATCTCTACCGCTTCCTTGTGTTCAGAAAATAGATTCTTCACTTTGTCTTGGTCAGACAAGCGATTTATAAAACATGGCCTATATTTTTTGGGCTGTGTGGAAGGGAAAAAAAGAGTTTGGGAAAGTGACTAAGAAGAAGAGTAAGGTTGACACTATCTTCGACTCAATTAGGAAACTGCCTTATTTATGGCTTGACCTTTTTATTTATCAAAACGATGGCATTTTTGATACTTTGCTCCAGGCAGCCTCCCCGGGGTGAGTGCAGATGTGCTGAGCTGCTTGGCTGCCGTGTGGACCGAATGGGGAGAGCCTCTTTTCTCCCTAATGAAGTCATCTCCTCCAGGCAGCCCAGCCTTTTTCCCATCACTCCATGTTGGAACTTGGCTTTGACTTGCATAGTTCCCTCGTGATGTAGATGGTCTTCCAGTTAAGTCCTGGAGAAATCTGCCCAACCATGGACAAGACACTTACAGCAAAGGAGAAATAAAAACAAAAACAGAAAAACCCCTTTTTTATTGAAAGAAACATTTTACTGTAAATTTTTGACTTAGGATTGGGAAGTAGAGACTTGGTATCTGATTTCTGGGGGAAAAAATTAATTCTTTTGTGGCTTTCAAGAATATTTGTGTTTAATTTCTCTAATTAATTTATATACTTAAGGCTAAAGTGTAATGAGACTGTCACAATCACTTCACCTTTTGTAGGGTTTCTTTTTTTTTTTTAAAGAAGGCAACAAAAACCTTACATTACTTTGCATTTTCAAAACAAAAACGAAAACAAAGAGGATTTAAAGTGTTGGATAAAATGTCTGTTCCTAATCTGTAAAGTTAAAAAAGACCCCAACTTTTCAAAATGAGGCACTCTTAGAGAGTTGGCTTCCTTTTTCTAGGGACTTTGGAGTTCATTAAAGGTGAATTTTAAATCTGCCACCCAGAGAGGGTGTTTGCTTGTGCCTAGGATCAGCCAGACTAGGGACTTGAAATGTGAACTCTGTTGTCTGAATGTGGATGGGACTGAAACCTAGTCATCCCTGGTGCAGCAACAGATAATACCATGTCTCAGAATACTTCACCTGATCCATAAAAAAGGAGAAGACTGAAATGTGATCCTTAAGGCCCTCAGATAGAGGTTTAGATGAAGATAATGAAATTCCCTGGAGATCCACTTGCCAATGACACCTTTCTTCTTCAACTCATTGGCTGGCTGCCCCTGATATCAGCCAAGTTCCTAAAGACAAGATCAAGGCAACGGAGCAAGGCATGTAGCTTCTGGCCTTTGGTTTCTTGTAGACACCAGCACTAGGAGTGATATCTTGTTTTATCTACATCTGGACTGTGGAGTTTACATACAGAATGTCCCCAGTACAAGGACAGGATTTAAAGGGGGTGCACTGGATGATATTTGAATTACTGTTTGATACGGACTTGAGTGTAATGGGTAAATACAGTTGCTGTTATAAAATCTGCAAAAATATATTTTCCCATTCAAAAATATCTGATGATTTTTAAGACAGAGGGAACTGAGCAATAACTGTTCTCTCATTCTTTTTCTCAATTAAAAAAAGAAAGAGAGGAAGGAAGAGAGAGAGAAAGAGGGAAGGAGAGTTACAAACATTGTTACATAGAAATGGTATAGTTGTAGGCTCTACCCTGAATGGACCTAGTATGTTTTCCTTTTGATTTTTTCTCTGTTATAGATAACTAGAGGTGAAAAATATGCCTTAAAGAATAGCAGGTATTCAAGAGTATTATTTCATTTTAGCTATTCAACAGTCTGAGAAGTGTTTGGTTTTCTAAACAATAATGTATCATGTCAAAGTAAAGGCATGCAATATAAAGCTTTTCAACATTGTCAATGTTCTGCCTAGTTAAGTCTGCCTAAAAAAGTGCCTTTGACCTGTAGAACTACTTTGTCAAAAGTTGTAATGTCTATGGATGGACATGATAAGAAACGATAAATGTTAGAGGGCTAGAGAAACACATTTGGCAAGATAAAGGAAAATATCTCAGGATGTAGAGTACCAGAGCCATAACTTTTCATCGTGTTCCATCACATACAAATGACATTATTTATAGTGAATGTTAACTATTAACATTTCCCTGAAAGTGGTTATTAATTTGCTATTAGTTCCTTATTTCTGCTCTAGATCATCTTTATAAAAATGTTTTACTTCATTGTATTGTAAAGACAAAGCAGAGTAACAGAGACAGAATTAACCTTTTCTGGTTGGCGCGTCTACCGCTTAGAAAGTGGCCTTGGGCAAGAAACTTAAACTCTTTAGAACTCAACTAAGTTAACTCAAATTTAAGAATGAGAATAATGATACATACCTAGAAGTGTTTCAGAGAAAGGTCTACACTAATGCTTAAAACATAAATTTCAATAAAGATTATTTCATTTCATTTTCTCCCTTTCTGAGTCAAGTCATCCTGATTCTAAAATTAATATGAGGAGCACTGAAAAGATCAGTGGACCAGGAGTCAAGGTTTACGTTCTGGTACCAGCTCTGCATTAAACATGTAACTTTATGAAAGTCACTTTCTGGGCCTTGGTTTGTTTATCTGTTATATGTGAAGATTGAAGTTCAATTCTGTTGTATGACTCTGTTTTTCTAAATATTTAATGGAATAGAATTTCAGTGTTAGGAATGGTAGTATAATAACTGTAGTAAGAATAAAATCATTGTGGAATCAGACAATTTGGTTTCTATATCCTATCATTAATATTCATGTCATTCACTATAGTGAGTTGATAAAAGAAATGAAACATGTACATTTTGAAGACTGAAATTCTGCTGATAAACTTACTTTCTATCAGTTAAAAACTATAATCATGCAGGATGCATACAATTTGCAAAAGAAACTCATAAAGGAAATATTATAAATGTGCATGCACAGGAGTCTAGGTTACTAGATGTTTTAAAATATAAGCTTCAGCCAACCTACTCAAAGAAATTCAAGGTGAAAAAGGATTTTCTCCTTTAAACATTACTGTTCTGAGGTATTGTGTTTGATATAATTTTCTAAGTAGAGACCAGAGAGAAGAATTATGAAGATGCTTCCATATTTGTGTAGAAAGAACTATTTACTATCCATTCCAGTAATCCCAGTGTTAAACTGATGTGCACCTTGGACTTATTTTGTTCCATTGTGTAAACTCATACTTGACTTCACAGAAAAGGATAATACAAAGTCTTCTACAAGGGGCTGAAATTCTTTGTGTCAACTGGTTGACCTTTTGCTCTCTAAGGTCTTAGTGGAAATCTTTTGTAACACAATGCAGGGCACTCTTCCATGTGTTAATGTAGTTTACCTAGTTGGGTGGGCCTGGCTGGAAACAAAAATCACAGAAATATGAAAGATTATGGTTTCATTTCCTGCTCACAGGGAAAGTGATTGATACATCCAAAGAGTCTCTGTCACGCAGAACAATTATTAAATGCTCTATCATGAGGGACACTTTGAAACACTGAAGGAAAGAAAAAACGAAGAAAGAATCTAGACTTAATGTAGGTTTGTGTCAGAGGAGGAGGATCTGTTTGAATCCAACAAGAGATTTTCCTGTTCAGCCCTTTATTACCAGGGTCTTCGTAGATTGCGCAAGGACGCTGGGCTCCCCATTGGGCAGTTCCCGGGAAGGCAGAGGAAGATTCTTCTGCTTCCTCTCTGGATCTCAGAAGGGTCTCCTTTTCTGTGTCTCAGGTTGGCAGAAGCCTTGTGAGCCTGACACTTCCCCCAGATGGGGCGGGCAGGCTCTGTGGCCGCAGAAGCACGCTGCAACCAAGTTCTTTGCTGGTTTTACAGAGTTTCGTTTGCTCCCAAGAACTGACGGTACTCAATTGTCTAGTACTGGCCTGCCCTGCGTGAGCCTGGGGGCTCGTTCTCCCCTAACCCAGAACTGGCAGCACGGGGGCGGGGAAGTGGGGGTGGGGAAAGGGTGGGAGGGCAGGGGTTTCTTCGCACAGAGCGCGATGTTACTTAGGGAGTCGCTGAATGGGGTGTGCTGCTGTCCCCAAGCCGATTGGTACTTGTCAGGAAGAAACGCCGAGAGGTGGGAGTGCCTGGGGAGGGAGGCAGGCGGTCCCTACCGCAAGCGCGGGGAGCTGCCTTTCCGCCCCTGTGCCTGCTTTCCAAGCCTGGGCTCTTAGGAGTGGCTGAAGCAGCGGAGCGCTTCAGGAGCCTGTGAATGAACCCTCCTCCTCTTCCTCCTCCTCCTCCTCGCTGAGTCTCCTCCTCGGTGCTGACGGTACAGTGATATAATGATGATGGGTGTCACAACCCGCATTTGAACTTGCAGGCGAGCTGCCCTAAGCCTTTCTGGGGAAGAACTCCAGGCGGGCGGGCGAAGCAGCCGCGAACATTAAGTGCTGTGGACAGGCGCTGGACCAGCCCCGCAACCTCCCGCATCCTCCAGCACCGTCCCGCACCCTCCGCACCCTTCCCCAGGCCACCGCGCTTCCTATGTGATCCGCCCAGGCAACGCTGAACCCATTCGCGCAGCTCTGCAGTGAATTGTTTCGCACAAACTGCACTAAGCCGCCTTTCAAGGTAATCACGTTTCTTTTGTTCCCCCTTTAAAAAAAAAAAAAAAAAACTTATAGGGAAAAAAGGGAACTTAGGGAAAAAAGTACATTGCAATTGATAGGTTTTAATTAAGGCAAAAAGAACTAACTGTAAGGGTAAGTTAAGAAAATATAAGCACTTTAAAAATGCAGGTAACTTTCAGAAGGACGTTTGAAGAAATGAATACAGAGGGACCGTGGTGCTGAAAAAGATCCAGACAAAAGAAGCCCGAAGTGGGGTGGGGGTAGAAGTACTAACGGATTTGGGGGAAGGGAAGAAAGGAAATTGTGGGGAACCCCTAGAAAAGTCGTAGGGTCTTGAGCTGGAGAGGAGAGAGGGACCCTTGGCACCTTAATCTAAATTTTTTTTTTGTTAACCTGCTGAGGCAAAAGTTTGAATGGGGACTCTAAGACTTGTCCACATCCAAGTCCTCGAAGCCACTTTGCTGCAGGCCACCTGGTTCCCGGCCCCTGGTGTGTAGTCAATTCCCTGCGTTCCTGGAAAGCTGCTCTGGGGCAGCTCCTGACAGGCGACCCCACGTCCCAGCAGCCCGGGACTTGCGCGGACGTGATCCCCTCAGCTCGTAGGCAGCCTGGGGGAACGTCCGGCCGGGGGAGGTGCAGGGTGCCGGGGCTGCGTCTCCTTGGCGACTGGGGGGCTGTCAAGGCTCTCTCTGGTGCCCCTGGGTTCTTTTGTCCTGCACGCCGTGCGCGGGGGCTGGCCGGGAAGGAGCCGGAGATGGGGGTGGGGTTGCTGAAGTACCGTGGAGGTTTGGGAGGCGCCTGGGCGGGAAAAGCTCGTCCTAAACTAATAGGGATGTACAAGAATTTTATCTCACCCTGAAGAGCTAAGTGAAAGCTTTTGCTCCAGCCTCATGGAGCAAACCAGAGCTCTGAGCACTCTACAGACAAAGGTGGTGCGGGGACTTGAATCTGGAGCCTCTAGGACCAGTCTTCTCGCCCCGGCGACCGCAGCCTTCCTTTTCTTTCAATTTCCCCACCCCCTCCCAGCCCTCGGCCCAAGTTGAGCAACTTCACTGGCGGGTCGGGCGGCTACACAGCGTGTGCCGGGAGCCCCGCAGGATGCCCTCCGCTGAGCGTCCTGCGGCGGCGTGGGCGCTGTCGGGAGACATCCCTGGTGCGTGTGGACTAGGGGGTATTAGGGCTGTCCCGGTTCACTGTCTGTGTGACCGGGCGTGTCACGGTCAGCGTTTGGGCACCGGATATCGAGGTAGAAATATAATGCCACAGCCTAAACTATTTGCCCTGGGATCCAGCTGCACATCAGCAAGTCTGGCATGTCCCCAGGAGATGCTGCGGGACGGAGGAGAAATCTATGCGGGGCCTCGGAGAGTTGTCCCGCCGTGCGCACACCCACAGACGGAAAGACAGTCTCGCTATCCGTGTCCCTTGTCTCATCTTTGTCTCTCCCTCTGTCTCCATCTTCTCTGCCTCCCTTCCCCTCTCCCAGCCTCTGCTGCTCTGTCTCTCTAGCTCCTGCGTCCCCTCCCCCACGGCTGACAAATGAATGGCTAGTGTGAAATCCCTGCCTCCCTCGTCCGCCGACACTGGCCAGAAGGGAGGAGCAAGGGAGGAGGTGCGCTCCTTGGGATGTGCCCGCAGTTGCCTGCAATAGACTTGCATAACCCAGACGTCTAGGAATAGGGGGTTTTGTGACGGGTGTGGGCGCCCCCTGATGGAGAAATTCAGTACCTGTGGAGAAAAAACGAGCCCCTCAACCTCAGCGAGTCATTTTCACAAGGATGGAGGACCCTCTCTTCCCCTTTAGTCGTTAGTTTTTTACTTCAGAACCTGAGACATAAATCCAGGAATTTGAAGGGCTTGGGAAGGAGACCCTGTCTGTTTCCTCCCGAGTTAGCTGGGATTAGCGGGGAGTCGGCAGCTTGGCGCAGGAACACACTTGGCCAGGGGCGGATCCAGGTTTTTGGGTGGTGGGGTGGTGAAGGATGATGGTCAGTTTTGGGCGTGACTCTAAGAAAGACAGTATAGAAAGTCTTTTGGAAATTTTACTAGGGACTATGACCATTGGAACCCAATGCTAGGGCACCGCCCCAGGACATTGCAAAAGGAAGGCCACTAATCCAAAGTTTAAACCTCCTCAGCGCCGGCACTCGACCAACGTGTAAATTTGGAAGGAGGGCGCCAGGAGGAAAAAGAGAACGGAAAGGAGGGGAAAGGAAAGGGACAGCGGAGGACGGGGAAGAAGGAAGAAGAAAGGAACAGAGATGAGGCAGATGCCCGAAAACTGGTGGGAGCTGTCCGGCAGGGTTGGTTTCGAGATGTCGGGCTAAATTTCGCGTCTCTATTTAAATATTTTTTTAATCCCAAGAGCGACAACCAACGCGACTGAGGCGGCTCGCACGGTGGAAGGGTGGGGAGGGGAGGAACTAGCCCTTAGAGCGGCTGGGGCCTGGGGCCTTCCTGGACCGGCTCAGCACGCGCGGGGGCAGGCACCGCTCCCCGCACTCTTTGCAGCCCGGAGTTCACCATCCACCGCCACGTGGGCTGGGGCTCCAGCTACGGGCCCGAGGCGGGTGTGAGTTCTTGGGCTCCAAGACAGCTGTCCCGCGAAACCAGCCGTCCGCTCAGCCTCGGGGCTGGCGGGGAGCCTCCTGGGTCCCCGCCCAGAGGCCAGCGGAGGCGGGCTTTGCGCCACCGCAGGAAGGGGGCGGGGCGGAACGGGGGAAGGCGGGGCCCGCTACACGGTGGGAGCCCCGCGTCCCTGCGCCCAAGGCTAAGGGTGGTGACTGCTGTTATAGGCGACCCGACTTTTACCAGACAGCACTAAGCACTCCTATTAAAAGAATGACTTTTTTTTTTCTTTTTTGCATCTTTTGAATCAGTAGAGGAGTTTTTGCCTTGCGACAGGGAAGAAGCAAAGATTTATTCCAAGCAAACTTTTTTTTTTTCTTTTTTCTTTGGCAGAAAAATGAGATGATTTTATCCTGTGTTAAATACGTTCAGGTCGGTTTAAAGACTTTTTGTCTTTTTCTTATTTTGGTTATCGTTGTTACAGGATAACCACGTTCAAGACTGTCATACAGAGTTCTTCTGTAATGGCAAACAATTGCCATTTTTGACAGGACTGATAGAATTCTATGAACGCAAATATGAATGAGACTGAGGGCGTAGCGGAGGTCCCTGTGCACCGCCGGCTTTAGCGTGGGCTGGGGGCATGGTGGGAACTCCCCAGGTATTTATGAGGAGACTGAGCTAGTGACTCGAGGGAATGTGGCGCAGATGAGACACCGCCACTTACAGCTGCATTTTAATTTCTCCTACTCTCCTTTATCTTGGAAATGCAGGGTTTTAATGATCTTTTCAGCTTCACATTCTGACATTTAACTGATCCTCTTTCCCTCTCTTCTGACTCCTAAAACTGTGACGTAATCGTACTGCTTAGCAATTGTGCCAAATCTATCGTGAATATATTCATGCAAAGTCCTAAAATAGGATGTTGTCAGTTTAATATAAAAACAGGAAGGCACCCGTGAATGCAACAACTGGTTTTCTGAGATAAAATCTCAGTGCCCTGATAGCTGTGCTTAGTTGGTTGGGCACCCTCCTGCGAAGCTAAAGGTCACCAGTTCCAATCCTGGTGAGGGTACAGGCCTAGGTTGCACCTGTACCCAATGTTTCTCCCTCATTTAGATATTTCTCTCCTCTCTTTCTCCCTCCCTTCCCTTCTCTCTAAAAATAAATAAATTTTAAAAATAAATAAAAGTCTGTTCCCAGATTGGGCAGTATGTAACTTGGAATGTCAGCATATCAAGCAGAAGGTCTTAGCGACTGACTTCTAGTTCTGAGCTCTAAGTAAAGAAAGGCGTATTTTACAGTTGCATTTGCCTGTCTTGGGTTCTGCACAGGGTTCTAATGGATTCCAAAGTGATTGAGCAATTACTCCTTCCAGCAGGAAGTCCACAGGCTCTAACCTTCTTGTGGGTGGTGGGAACAGGGATGAGAGTCAAGAAGACAACCACTAAGAATTTATGTCAGAATTCAAAGTTATTGTTTTGTTTTCTTAGTAAATAAAAATGAAATTAAAAGGTATTCCTAAATTGTATTTGCAGGTTTGGAAATACTTGTTGGAAGTTTGAAAAAAAAAATCCTCTTAGATTTACATATGTTTACAAACATAGGTTTCCTCTGTTTCTTCTTTTTCTTTATACTTAACAAACCGGAAGGGAATGCTTCTAATATTCTGAGATATCCATATTTGTACCCTTGTAAATTCTGTTTGGAAAGGACCTAAAAAGCTAATTTAAGGCTGAATATAATTTATATGGAAGATATAGTCATTGTTTTCTCTTTCCCCACAATATTATGCATAAGTACTTCATGGTTAATGATTGGTCACTAATTGAGCATCAGAGCCTTTGGGAACACAAAGATCAACCAAGACTGTTCCCAACAGTCATAAAACTAAGCTCTTCTTTCCTAGTGGGGTTTAAACAAATTTGTTGACTTTATTCATGGGCAAACATCACTAGGCACTGTATTTAAAATGGGATTTTGCCCTGTAACTGAGCAGAACTTTTCAAGATACACGGTTCTTTTGAGGAAAAGAATGACTGACTGTAGTAAGCTATTATTTCACCACCCACCTAGAGAAACCAGTTAAGGCTCACAAACCCTGATTGTTGGAGGTTACTAGCTCTGGTCTGTGAAAACATGCTGATTGTTGTATAGGTCTATAGTTTACAAGAAAACACAAGGCCCATACTCTCTCTGGGTTGGAGTCAGAACAAGGGAATATAGAGAGAAATGCCTTGGCTGAGTTCCACTTCAATGAATGAATTTTTTGCCAGTTTCCTCTAGTAGCCTAGAAGTAGTAAATGACATATATATGTATATATACTATATCTATGTATATTCTCCAGGATTTTTTGATTTTGCTAAATTCTTGTCACTGAATATTCCAGGAGTAGTTGCATTTCAGTGGTTAGTGCAAAGTACCTTTGTTTAATGTGTTTGTCAGTCATGTTTCCTGAAATTCCTCTGGATAAATGTATAATCTATAAAAGGGTGTAAATGCATATCTACATTTATCTTATTTCTCTGTGTGTGTGTGTATACACATACATACGTATACATATATAATGTGTATATATACATTCTATATATGTGTATACACACACATACACACACATCCTACCTGGTTCCTCAAATCTTCTAAAATTTTAAGAGGTGCTTATGCATATAAAAGTGAGATTACATTACTTGTCATAAACATATATAATATGTAAGTTAAAATCTTTTTATTGTTAAATTACTGAGTTTATATTACCTATGTTGTGTAGTGGGATTAATGCCAGACTTGAAATCAGAAAGCTTGAATTGCACTTACCAGCTAAGAAAACCAAATGAAGATACAGCTTCTAGACCTCTCGTGTCAGAATCTATTAAATGGATATACAGTTATAAACATCAAAAGGATAAATACATGTGGAAAGGCTTTTGAAGATGGAAAATTAGACAAATAAGTGATGTTAATATATTATGTATGTGGGACTCAGATCTAATTCTACAACCTTAAAAATGACAGCATTACATAAATCATGTATTTCCTATGAAATACATACAATGAGTTAGACGGGGTATATTGTTTTAAGAATTGCCTAGTTTCATGGAACAGAATACAGAGTCCAGAAATAGAATGCAATGGACATGAAAATTCATTGGAAAAGAAGGATTATTCAATAAATGGTTTGGGGACAACTGAACAGTTCATTCATACTCAATTTCTACCTCATTTCTTATCATAAAATAAAGTTAAGGTGGATCAAATATAAAATGCGGGGAATGACATTTAAAGAAAATAACTAGAGGAAATCATGGGATTTTTAAAATAATAAACCAGGAATATATAACCTGTTCTAAGCAAAAGATAAAACCCAGAAGTCATTCTAGAAAAGATTGACAAGTCTGACTAAACAATAATTAAATTATTTATGCAAAAACAAATAACACATTTGGAAACTGTCTACAACATATGAGAGACAAAGAGCTAATAACTCTTTTGATATACTAAGAACTTTTACAAATGAAAAAATCTATCAAAACAAAAAGACAAGCATTATATGAAGGCAGTTAGAAATAGAAATAGAATACAAATACCAATATTTTTTAATCATGAGAAGTTGCTGAGCTTCATTCATAATTGAAGAAGTAGTAATTAAAACAACAATGATATGCTGCACCATTCTTTCATCAATCAGAGCAGTAAGATAAAAAGTTTGATGAAAATTTGTGTTGTCCAGGTTGTGGGACAACAAGATCTCTCATATAGTACTATGGCAATATAAATAGATTCATCTTTTCTACAAAATAATTTGGCAATAGCTATCACATTTTTAAAAAGTGCATATGCCCTTTGACCTAGCAATTCCTCTTCTAGATATTGTCATATAGGTATTGGAAAAAATGCTATACAAGACAAAAGGACAAGGATGCCATCTGCAGCATTTTTCCTAGTGACAAAAATTTGGAAACACACAAAAGGTTCATCATTGAACTGGTGGAATCAAAGGTGCTACATTCATCTAATAGGACACTATGTAGCTAAAAATAACATAGAAAAACTATATTTACTGATTTGGGACATTCTCCAAAGTACATTATATTTTAAATGAGGAAAGTAATGTGTTAAATAGTGTATGTAATATGCATCTAATTAGGTAAAAATGGGCATATTCGTTCATTCAACAAATATTTACTGAGTGTTCTGTTCATTGTGGATACAGCAATGAACAAAATACCGAAGACTGCTCTCTTGGAGCTTATATTATGGTGGAGAGGGAAAGGCAGTTCCCAAATACATGCATGAAATTCTGATTAAGTGCTATGATGAAAATTGAGCAGAGGAAATGGAATAGAAAGGCAGAGACAAATGTATTTGGAAAAAAAAAGAAAAGAAAAGAAAGTGCAGTATGTCTTCCAGGCAGAGAACAGAGCAGTGCTAAGGGGCATTGACATGAAAAACTTTAGCCATGTCCAGGTTTAGGAGTCTAGTCACAGCTTAGTGATAAATTCACATGGCACCATTTCTTCTGTGAAGTAAATTCATGAAATTTCATGTCTACACCAGTAGAGATTTCTCTCTGTATTACAGAGATTCCTCTTGTGACAAAGCACCCAGGGGCAGTCTGATAGGCCATGCTCATTACTTCTGCTTTGTGGCTGAGGTGTCCTAGGCCGTTGGTTGTCTGGGGTAACTAATTTGAAGACTGGAAGACAAAACCACTGTGTCTGTGTCCCTAAGTCACCTTTTGCTCAGTGGGACTTCCCCCAAATCAGGAGAGAATATTAAATGTCTGTTTGCTAGAACTTGGGCTCTCTCCTTCTCTGAGCGGCCCATTCCTGGAGTGGGCCTCTCTGAAGTCACTTCTCAGGGCTAGGAGTCTGGTTGACCTTGTTTCTTTTGCCTCCCAGGCAATTAGACAACTGCAGTTAGCTGTGTCTTGATTGTTCAAAGACTCTCTCTCCTCTCCTCCTGGACTTTACTGGAGTAGAAGGCTAAATATAGGCACAGCCCTCCTATCTTCCTTTCTATGCAGACAGACTTGTTATCACTAATAGATTATGCTTTCAGGACTGACAGGAAGAGCAGAAGACTAGAAATGGGGGTCTGCGTGGTGCTGGAAAACAAATAAAAAAAAGAGGCTCTAGAAAACTTCTCATTTAGTAGAAAGACACATCCCATATGATCTCACTTATAAGAGGAATCTAATGAACAAAATAAACTAACAAGCTAAATAGAACCAGAGACATGGAAACATGGAACAGACTGACAGTGGCCAGAGGGGAAGGAGGGAGGGGATGGGGATAATGGGGGAAAGACGGAGAAGGGACTAATCAAAGAACATTATTAATGACCCGTGGACATGGACAACGGTGTGGGGATTGACTGTGGGAGTTGGGGGTGGGCTGGGCAGAGGAGGGCAAAGAGCAAAAATTGGGATAACTGCAACAGAATAACAATTAAAAAAAAGGTTTCTCATTTAGTAAGATCAAACACAGAAGGAAAATAATGTGCCTTAACAACCATGAATGTGGACATAGCCTTAAGAAAATTAAAGAAATGAATAAATGCTCATGCACTGAGGTATTTACTAAACAGATAAATGACCATCCTTTAGATTAAGGAGTGTAAGTTCCATGCCTACAGGGAACTGGCATAAAGTAGAAATGGACAAGAAGCCAAATGGGGCCAGTGATAACCTTGAGCACACAGAACCAAGGTGAAAGGCTGCTGCTTGCTTAGTGCTAATGATTGCCCAGCTAGAATATGAACCTAGAGTTGCTAGATCTGATTTTGAAAAGAAGTCACAGATCCTAGACTTAGTGTGAAAACTCCAATTTTTAAATGTTGGCAACTTATTCACACATAATATTACAAATGTATTTAAGACATGATCTATCTCTACCTTGTATTTTCAATGCACTGGCATCATTACTTAGCCTTGTATTAGGGACAATTTTAAGTGATGAGTATATTTGCTATACTTACATAGATGAAAGGCCATTTTTCCTGTCCCATCAAATAAAGGGGGCACTTTATAAGGATGAAGTATGGTTCATAGAGATAGGTTTTGAGTATCTGACTTGGAGGAGATTAGGGTGCAAAACACATTCCAGGGTCAGGATCACACCTCTGCTCTGGGTTCGATAACGAGGTCCAACACTCTAGATATTGACAAACATGAGTTATTGTTGTGTCATGGTAAATATTCCACTAGGCTGATATAAATGTATTTCAGGTGTTAATTAGCCTACTTGCCCACATTCTTAGGAGATTGTTGGCACTTTGCTTCAAAGCGTGTTTCCGAATAGGAAATGGAGGCATTGGTCATGCATTTGGTTGATGTACAGATCTTCTTCGAAGATCTACTCTAAACCGGGCACTTGTGGTAATATTGTGGGAATTAGTAAGATGAATATGATACGAGCTCTGCCTCCCAGAGCTAGTTCTACAGAGGACATAAAACATGTTTACAAGTACCTATTCAAAGCACATAGGACAATGTATTGTAAGTGTAAAGTTGCACACGGCTTCTGTAGCAGTAACCCAGCTTATAATTTTCAAATCGAGAAGCTTCAAATACTTCTTCTTACTATTAATACTATGAAACCATGAAGAGAACAGCTGTAGAAAGACTAAATTAGTAATTTTAATAAATATTGAGTACTGAGTACCCTGTTTATCACTGAGCTATATGTCATGTGCATTATTGTATCAGTTCTCACAATCACTCCAGTAATTAAGCACTACTTTTCACAACTAATTAGCTATTGAAAGTGAGAGAATTAGTAACTTACCCAAAATCACAGAATGTAAGTAAATGATTCAGAACTTGAATTCAGGGCTATTTGACAGTGGAGCCCAGACTTTTAACATTAGGCTTAGAAATAGTTTTCCTGAAAAAAAGAAAACTGAGAACAATTTTTTGAAGGATGATGAGAAATTATTGTTTATAAGTACATTTATAGAAAGTTTTCTTATTTGGGTTTAGTTAATCCTCATAGAATATACTTTAATACTATTTTATGATAAAATCTAACATTTTATTTTTTGGAAACTTATAATTATAGAGTATATGAAATCCATATTTTTATTTTTCCTTGAAATATTGCAGTGGCATTGAGATACAGGTGTATACTTTCTGTTTGCTGTGGTATCTTATAAGAAATCCAGAAATGTAGAAATCTAATTTCCCAGTTAGTGTTTAACAACATTTATTAGTGTATCATAATAATCATATGCTAAATAATAAACTTAATTGTCGAGGTTAATTTAGGATTATTAACTGTATGTTTTTCATTGTGAGTTGTCAAATGGCCTATAGATGAAACTTACACATACAATGTATTAGGTTAAAAAATGTTCTTCAGGAAATATCTGGAATTTTATAATTTTGTTTTAGATCAGTTCTAACACATTTCAAGATATATAAAAATAAAGCATTCAGATAGAGAAGAATATACAGGAAATGGAATAACTGGCATAAATTATGAAATTAAAATTGAGCTTAATTGGACTTTGATTCTTTTAGCATTTGGTGGTTTTCAATGTAGGTTTCCTAAATAATATAGAATTAAGACATTTTCTAAGGAAAGTGTTAGGAAGTCATTTAGGGCACCAACTCAAATATGTGTCAGTTAGGATGCCTTCAGCTATAAGTAACAAAAAGCCCTTGTGTTACTGGGTTTAAATAATAAATGAATGTATTATTTCACATAAAAGAAAATTCAAAGATATGGTTCATTGTAGGTTTAAGCTCTGTTTCTTCTAATTTTTTCTCTGCTTCATGCCCTGAGGCTATCTTATACACTCATAGATGCAATATGGCTACAACAGTTAGAGAAAAAAAATCCTGTCATGACAATGTGCAATGAAGAAAAGTGACAATCTCTCTCTCTCCCCCCCCCCCCCCATCTCCCTCTCCTTAAGATAAATATACCTTTCCCAGGAGCACCTTTTTGAACGCCCGGAGAGATCTCCTCACATCTCATTGGCCAAAATTGCATTATATATTTATTCCAAAACTGATCCCTGGTGACAGGAATGGGATTTCCTTAAGACAATCAGAATCACTGTTTGGATGGGGTTTTGACCCTGGTGCCTTTAAAGTATACGGCTGTATGAAGGAGGGTAGATGCTATAATGGAATCAGAGTTTTATACGAAAGGAGAAAGAAGAATAGCTATTTGTAGCCAACCAACAATGGCTATTATAGAATAGTTCTAAATGTGGCTGAGAAGGGAACAACTGTGGAGATCAAATAATCTGCAATTCTTCAGAGATTGGCTCTTTGATTTCTAGATGTCCCCAACACTGGTTGTTACCGTCCTCATAATTACAGCTTCATAGAAATTTGAGCCAGAAGGGACCAATCTAAGTCTCAGTTTATTAAAATGTATTTCCCAAAGTCACACAATAAATTAATGGCAAAGCCAGGGCAGGGTTTCTTGACTCAGATGAGTTTTCTCTCATTCTTTACCCTTCAGACTTCAGAACTGCTAGAATGGCTTTAAAACTCATGACAAGCCCTGGCCTTTTTCTGTAATTAACAGTTCCTCATAATACATTTATTTTGTTTCTTCAGCCACCTAGAAACTAAATTGAGTCTGTGCTTTAAAAAGCCTGCTGAAGTCTTTATTCCCTGTTTTGATACCAGGCACATGAACCACCAACAGGTGCCTTTCCACCTCACGCATGATGTGAATACTCTTCTATCAACCTTTCTGCCTGTTGCTTTCCTATCTTCTTTTGCTCCATCTATGACCAATTTCCTGTTTTTAAATAGACTTTGTGGTCACCCATCTCTCTTTGTGCCAGCTCCTAGCCACCAGTAATGAAGGCTGTGGTCTTTATTGTTCTTCCTACAGCTTACCCAGCTGTGGTTATCCCACACATTCATATTGTTATGTCTCAAAACTGGGTTCTGGGATTATTTTGGTAACTACTGCACTGTGCGAGAGTCAAACTAATAAGGTGTTGAGACAGCTTCTTCTATTGCAATTTCCTTTCCTATTTTTACAATCCAGAAGGGGCTGCTTCTAGTACTCTCATTGTATACAATGTATAAGTAGCATGGGGTGTATAGCCCACCATAAACCTGAATGCTTATTATTTACTTTGGATTTTTCTTCATTTCCAGGACAAGATGTTGATTAATATAAAAAGCATCTTATTGATGTGCTCTACCTTAATAGCAACTCATGCACTACGTAAAGGTGAGTGTGGTAATAATGCATTTGGTACTAAGGGAAATGAAAATTTTAATGCTGGAAAATGGAATGGCAATATGGAATAACTAGAATAAAGGATTAATTTTTTTATCTATTCAGTGCTGAAAACTTTTAGTTAAAATATTATGAGGCTGAAAATAGTGGTCTTAAATAAATCAATCAAAACATAATAATGATCAGGATGCCAAAGAAGCAGGTGGGCTTTCAGTAACTTCCCAGATTACTTCCACACTGTGCAAAAGGCTCATAGAGTCATCCCTTAGTATCCATGTGCAGTTGGTTCCAGGACCTCCCCACAGACACCAAAATCCATGGGTGCTCAAGTTTCTTATATATAATGGCATAGTATATGCATATAACCTATGCACATCCTCCCGTATACTTTAAACCAATAATGTCTAGATTATTTATAATGCCTAATATGAACGCTATATAGTTGTTATACTGTATTGTTTAGAGAATAATAACAGGGAAAAATGTCTGTACACGTTCAGTGCAGAGGCAACCATCTAGGTTTAACTACCTATTGCTCATCAGCAACATAACATTAAAAAAAATTTTCAATCTTCAGTTGGTTAAATCTGTGGATGCAGAACCTGTGGATATGGAGGGCCAACTGCATATATCATTGGGCAAATTTCCCATCTTCAATACTACTCCAAGACTTTCCTAAAAATAAAAGACTATCACACTCTCAGAAGACTAGATTTTGAGAAAGGTCAAGAAGATAAAAAGAAGACTGACAGCCAAGTATTTGCTCCTACTTCCCTTTCTTTTCTCCATCTTTTTCAAAGTAACTAGATAAGTTCACATAAACTGTTTTTATTAGCTTTAAATTATATGTCCACCAAATGAATATTTTATAATTTCAAATTCGTGGACTATGATTCATGAAGAACAATACTGCCCTGAGCTTCCATGACTTACTCTTGTTTGGTGTACCTCTCCAGACACAACATCCACGTCTTTCTCACACTCACTCTATGCTTCAGATTTTCTGAAGTATTTCGCCATTCCATGCAAAGACTTTTATATTACCTGGTTTTTCATATGTAATTTTTTTCTGCTTGGCGGTCCAGTCTCTTGTTCTCTACAGTTCTACTTCAACTCATTCTTAAGTACTCAAAATTTAAGTATCACTTCATCTATCCATCCATCTATTTATTCATCCACCTACCTCCCACCCCATCCATTCATATTGACAATTGACAATATTGTTTGAGTATCTTCTATGTTCCATGCTTAATTATGGGTGTACAGGGATATACCATCGTCCTCAGTTTCATTAAATTTAATCCACTAGTTATATGAGACAGATGATAAGTAAGCAAACAATTCAGGTACTTTCAGACTGATAAAAATAAAGCAGTGTGACATCATAGATAATAATCTGGGTTGGGGGGAGGAGGTAAGGCCTCTTTGAGAAAGTAAAACTTAAATTAGGATATAAATGACCTAGATGGCCATCAGAGTCTAGGGTCCACCAATCTGTTATGAGCTGTCTTTTTCAGTATTTTCAGGAGTAAAGGTGAATGTCACAGAAAGGAAAGGATAGCAGCATCTAATGAAGAAGGAGGATATAGAAAAGAGATATAGAAAAGGGAGCTGATTTGGGTTGGTAGTAATAGAAGGGGAATTACAGATAAAGCAGTAGGAGAACTTGGAAGGACAGAGCAACCATCCCTCATTTAAAACAAAGTTTAGACTTTCTACTTAAAAAAAAAGAATTCACCCCAAAATTAAAAAAAAATATGCTATACCTCCTTGACAGTATTTGAACATAGTATAATAATAACTACAAATATTGAGTAATTTTAGTGTGTTAGGCATTATTGAAAGTATTTTGCATAGTTAATTTAATCTTAACTCTCTAATGATACATCCTTTTATTCTCCTCATTTGGCAGATGAGGAAACTGCAGTACCAAAAGGTGTGGACGTATAGTTAATGCAGAAGATCATACAGCAATTTAGTGTCGGATCCTGGAGTTGAACACAGGCAGTTGGGCTCCTTCACCTTTACTTCCTGAAAATGCTGAAAAAAACAGCTCCTGAACCGCTAACAGATTTGGGGATCCTAGACTCTAGTAGCCATCTAGGGCATTTATATCACAATTCTTACATTCTCAAAGAGGCCTTACCATCTCCCCCAACCCAGACCATGCTCTTAACCACTGTATTATTCTTTACTCCAAGAATCAAGTTCTCCGTATATCTATGATCACAATTAAGAGAAGTGATTAGTTGGGGCTAATTTCAGAAGAATTTTTTTTTCATCTGAGAGGAAAAAGTTGAAAATGTAAGATCCACATAAAACAGATTTTCCAAGTTCATAGTGGGATATACTGTAGTACATTGTTGTACGTCAACACAAGTGCCTATATCTTAAGGTTTTTTCTGTTTATTCTTAGGCCTTCAAAAGGTCAGTAACTAACATTAAGGAACACCAAATACCAAATAAATACCAAAGCTGAAAGATGCTTTGATTAGGTGTAAGAAGACATGTTCTGGTCCAGGTCTGTCACCAGCCAGCTGGGATCTTGAGTGTCACTTCTTTAGTGGAGTATCTTCAGTGAGGTATTGGGTCAGTTTCACTCTGAGGATGGGCTTTAAGCAAGAGAGTTTATTTTATAAGCCAAGGAGGCCATTACAAATAGAATTATTGACTTGCTATTACATTCCAAAATACTAATAGTCTTTGTAACATTTTGAAGACTTCATGCAGCTAATAGCACACTTCATTTTATTTTTATTTACTCTTGAGTGCCTTAAATCCTGTTTTGGACAAACTATACATAGGTTAGTAAGGTGATAAATTTATGACAGCAATGATCATTATAAACTTGGAATAGTTACTGGTTTCTATTATATATACAGTAAATATAATACTGTATTAATTATTTAGATTTATTTGTATCACATGAAATATCTTATAAGCCAGTCTTTCTGAAGTTAAATTTCAATCTCTAGCAATAGAGAGTATTTTTTTCTTAAAGAGCATAATATCTCCATATCTTTCTGCAATTTTCAAAATGACTTATCCCCAAATGAATCTGCAGAGCTATATTGACAACTATATAATTTCTGATGTATGTCCATATTGACATGTGTGTTACCAACTGCTTTGACCATTAACACACTAAGCATTAGATATACATCATTTTGTTACTTATGAATTACTATTTCATTCCACCTACTATTAACTTGTTCATCATGTTTCATTAAGTGGAAGTTGCTTCTGCATTAATGATAATTTCTATTGTTATTACCATCAGTTGACTAGCCAGCCAATTAGTAGATACTGGAAGATGGGGTGGGAGGTGGTATGGATTCCTATAAGAGTAAAAGAACATTTCTTTTGTATGTAATAGTGTTAAATTGTAGCCAATACGTGCTTTTCCATTAAAAGTTTAAGGGCTTAAACAGAAAGACATTGTGCAGGTTACTACTTTAGGAGGGTTAGGTGAACAGATGCTAACTTTCCCCCAGGATATAATCTAGAGGTAAGGTTTCACTGCAAAGTGATTGCAGCTGGATCTGTCATTATAATGAAAGCCTTTGGTTCAAACACTGAACCAAAGAGGGTCCTTTCAAGTGTTAGACTTCCCCCTGCTCCACTCTACTGAAGTACATTTTTTTTATTTTCACTTCCTCTTTAAATTTTATTTTCATTTCCTCTAAGGTAATGTGGCAGTTATCTTAACAAATGTTTTTCATCTTCTGACCTGTGACATAAATTCACCTTTCAACTGCTCTAACATTGATCCAGTCTTTTAAACCTGCATTGCTGATTCTAGTCTCCTTTTGTTCTTGATTGCTTGCCTTCCTATACTTACCTTATAGTATCACTTATTTGTTCATGTTAAACACTGAGTTACAAATACTTTAATATTAATGCATATTTTGGTATATAAGATGAATATTATTAATCTCTGCCTTTGTTATAAAACAGCATTGAAACTGTGTACTATTCTCTGTATATAAAATTACTCTCATTATTTCACATATTGAAGATGTAACAAATATCTGTAAGGGCTTCTTACCATTTACATAATTAATAGACTGGATTTTTTTAGGACTATTCATTTGGTATTTTCTCTTTCTTCTAGTCAAAGTGAACAAAAGCCCTCGTATTATTAACGGGTCCCTCTCTGGAAAAGTCATCCTTCCTTGTAATTTTCCAACCATGCCTACCTTACCACCCAGTTACAACACCACCAGCAAATTTCCCCGAATCAAATGGTCTAAGATTGAATTGGACAAGAGTGGAAAAGATTTAAAGGAGACTACTGTTCTCGTGGCTCATGACGGGAATATCAAGATTGGCAAGGGCTATGAAGAGAGAGTGTCTGTGCCTACATATCTCAAGGATGTGGGCAATGCCTCACTCACCATGGACAAACTGCTCGCAAGCGACACAGGCCTCTATCGCTGCGATGTCTTGTACGGGATTGAAGACATCCAGCACATGGTATCATTGACTGTGAACGGTAAGGCTTTTGGAATATATAAGAAGGTAGTATAACATGATACTTGGTTCAGAAGTGTTCGAAACAGTACTCAAAAGTAAATATTTTCAAGGTTTGGACAAAGTGGAAAAACCATCAATCATCCCAACAGTCCATGTCTTTCAGCAAAAACAAACTGTTATTTGTTCGAGGGTTGAGGAAGGTCACTTCTTGCATAGCAACTTGAATGATTCAATGTGGAAAATATAGTTTGTATACTGGAAATAATGAATACCTGAAGACATGGTATATAGTTCAAGATCACTACTCATTATTGAGACCTATTGATATTGCTTTTTAAGATTGTAAAGGCTAATCTACATTTTGTTTTAATTTTTACATATGTGTGTATGCACATATACATACACACATATGCGTGTACACAACATATACATGTATATACACACTCCCAAAAACTTTTTCCTCAGTCTTCTAGCATGAGCATTAAAATCTTTGAGTTTGCTTTTAAGAAATATAAATTCTGTCTTAATTTATGTTGAACAAAGAAGACACTTAATAAGTAATGTGGTACCTATGACAGTACCTTTAAAAGGCCAAAATGCAATAAGCATTTGAATTGGATCAAAACAAGAACTCAGTGAATTTTTTTAAGGTTATGATGATAATTGTTATTCTTTGCCTTGCAATGAAACATTTGGTTTTAGCCTTCTTTCAGTGGTGGCTTATATGTCATTTGAATTTAAGTTAGGAGGCAAAGCAAAGAAAAATTGCTTTAATTGGGTACACACATAATGCCATAGCTCTTGGAAGCAGAATATTTTGGCAAGTTACTAAGCAAAATTCTAATACCCAGGCATGATAGAACAGATTTTTCTTCCAACCCTCCATTTCCCTATAATATATTTACCTTTCAGAAATATATACAAAGGGCTTTATTAAAAACACTTTCTTGTGTAGCCAAAAGGAAATACTTTAAATTTCAGATGCAACAAATTAATTTTCTGGACATCCTTTTATATTCAGGTTCTATTGCTTGCTTCTATAAATCTATTTTTATATTATCCAAGTATCCACTAAATATCCTGTGTTCTTTGCACTTTTAAGCTTTTTTATCATTTATTTTAGTTAGCATACAGTTTTTTTTGCTATTAGTATTTGTCTAGATACATAAGTAATTGTGTTAGATACACACTATGTATAAAACACATAATATAATAATATAAATATATTAAATGTATATTTAAACCCCCTCAAACAATTTAACAACTTATAATTATCATTGTTAAAGAATTAGCAATGGATTTGCTCCTCACCCCTCTGAAACAATAAAATCCTCTGCTTAATCTCCTTGGCCCTGTGAGGTATTCAATTTATCCCAACAGTTGCAGATCCTTGAACAGACCGTTATGCATTGCCTTGGTCATGGAGGCCCCTTTGTGCCTTTTACTGCCAATCCTCAGTGCACATGGAAGATTTTTAATTATCAAGAAGACTATTTGAAGCTTCAGTCGACATAAGGCTAATTTAAAACTTCAAATTCTTGCTTTGCTTTAGAGATTATTAGAAGTTATCTCTCATACTTACCAAATACCACCGTATATACTTGGCCATTTCAGAGTAGTTCTGTAATGGTACAAATTTTCTGAAAAGCATTTGATGATTTTTTTTTTGAATATCAGGAATTGGAACACAAAAGTTAGTTGTCAATGCATCTTACTTGGTGCCTGTGCAGGTCTTTTTGTGTTGACCCTGATCACATGTGTTTATCTATGATATGGCCGGTCTGTTCCCTTATAGTTACTTCATTGGCACAAACCTGACAAGCTAAGGATGGACATGTGAGAGATTCTTATAGCTAGCAGTCGGGCTGTGAAAGGCAGATTTTTGTCAACTCCAGTGAAGTACTAGGAATAAAAGGAGAGTGGAAGATATTTCAGAAACCACAATTCATTCTGCATAACAAAAAAGAAAAATAGTCAAATGATATGACTCAAAATCTCATCCATGAGACCCAGGTACCCCAATTTCTATATTCCGGTGACTTCTCTGGCACATTAGCTCGACTCATTTTGCAGGCTTAGAGAAGTGAGTCACCATATTTACTCCAGTTAAAAACAGAGATGCTCTTGCTGAAATGGGAGGAGAGGACCCATAGCTCTACCCCAGCTGCTTCTCCCCAGCCCTTTGACAATTCCCCAAGCCCTGGAGCACAGCAAGAACTACTAGTTTACACAACTCCTAAAATACAAGAATATGGAATTTGAGACAAGTACCTCTAGCATGGTCCCTTTTCACCCCCATTTGGGGCTCCGATCTGAGGGTTACCATCCAGGGCCAGCTGAGATGGGGTCAGGACTCCGAATCCCACAGAGCCCGTCCCGGTGGTGTCACAAGTTGAGGGGAACAAACACGAGTCATCGCAGACACTTCTCTGTTTGCCAGGAGAGGGGACGTGGCACATCCCCCCTAGTGGGGAAGGCCCAGAGCCCCTTTGTTCAAAGGCTTTTATTGAAAGGATTATCAGTGGGGCTAGGTAACAGGAATGCACAGGCTCTCTCATTACATCTGTATGTTAATGTTTACAGAGAATGGGTGATGTTTTGAAGAAAACAAATGGTAGGAACACGCCAATTGACATGCAATTGACATGGGGCCTAGAGGAGACCAGTAAACAAGAGAGACAACTAAACAGGAGAGCGTAGTAAACACAAGAGTGCCCAAGGGTATAGGGTTAGGGTCTGTGAATAATGTAAATTTCCTTCCCAGCAAGAGCTGGCTAGAGCTTCTGAGGGAAGAACGAAGCACACTTTAAAGAATTTACTTTTAGGCCTGATTTCCCTGGGAACCGCCAGATCTGGTTTAGGACCGACTCTGGTATTGTTTCGAGCCTGAGCCAGGCGAGGGGAGGGAGCCGCCAAGAGACAAGGAGACTTCTTTCAGATAGAATGAGGACTCTGGCCATGTCCAAGCCTAGCCGAGGGGTGCAGGCCTTTTTGCCTTTTCTCTGTGTCCCCCAATTTCTTGTCTGCTGCCAGTACTCGATCGATATCTGTCTTAGGTTGTCATCTCAGCTTGAGATAACTTACCTGTCATGGATTACCGATCAGCACATGGCAAAGCAGAAAGGCAAGAGCTATGCCCCTGCCATGGGGGACAGGTTTTGTCTTGTCAGAAGCCTGTTTTCTCCAAGGCCTCCCTGATTATTTCCAGCCTTTGGGCCCTCCCGCCTGTCGGCAGGGTTACAGTTCCTGAAACCAGACAGGGCGTTTCCCAACAAGTACCAGAATTCCTGACTTTACTTCAGGACGTCTTTGGGATGAAAGTCCTACATTTTTTCTGTTGCAGGGGAGACCCTAAATTATGCTGGTCAGATAGTAAATATGATAAACATTTGAGTAGTACTTAGTAGCCTATCCAACATTTTTAAATCCTTTACCTAATTTGAACATCAAATCAGTCAAAGAACATAAATAATATTAGTTACACTTCAAGGAGGAAGAAATTAAGGCTCAGTACATGATTAAGGATTTGTATATGTTTAAGGAGTTAATTACAGATTAAAACAAGCCTCCTCTCTCATGTGTAGTGCAGTATCTTTTCCATCTTAGTATATTGTCTCTGAAAGTAAATATGTTTTATCTTTGAGAGAAGTGCTGTTAATGAATGTTCTGTGCACTTCTTTTGAGTTGTCTCTGGGAAAAATCATGAAGTAGAACTTAGCCTTGTGGTCCCTTTAACTCTTTTTATCTCTTGCAATACCCCCTCCTTTTAGTTGTTGAGTGTGAACATGATAACCTGAATACTACCTGCATTAGGACAACTATCTACCTTTTGGGACTTAGTGGTTTAAATCTTAGAATGTGTACATGTGAACAGAAAATTTATGGCTCGGGAACTTTCCAATGGAGCAGAATGGGACACCCAGGTGAATGACATTTCTGGTGCTCCTTATATCACCATAATTTTGCATAATGCTACACGAATTAAAAATAATAAATTATCATGATGTTATTACCATGTTAGCAATAATTTGATATATTGCTCCAATGAGAAACTTGGCACATTGTGGTGGCAGATTTGAACATGCCCGTAACTCTTTGCTGCTATCTTTGCAGGGGTTGTGTTTCACTACAGGGCAGCCACCAGCAGGTACACTCTGAATTTTGAGAATGCGAAGAGGGCTTGTTCGGACGTTGGAGCAGTCATTGCAAATCCAGATCAGCTCAATGCTGCCTATGAAGATGGGTTTGAACAGTGTGACGCAGGCTGGCTGGCTGATCAGACTGTTAGGTGAGATGTCTGGAGGCCACAGGCTTTAATTCATCAACTTGGGAGTAAGAATCAAGAGCTAATTATTAGTCCTTTATTTCCCCAGATATCCCATCCGGACTCCCCGAGAAGGTTGTTATGGAGACATGATGGGGGAGAAAGGCGTCAGGACGTATGGATTGCGTTCTCCTCATGAAACTTATGACGTTTATTGTTACGTGGACTCTCTGGATGGTGAGAGGTTTACAATTTTCTAGTTTCATTTGCGCTGAGAAAACTGAGGAAAGACCAGGAGCATTCTGGAATAAAACAAGTCTTCATGCCTGTTTGGATTCCAACAGCAACACTGAGTTTAAAAGACCATATGATTCTGTGGTGAAATAAGCTTAAAGTGGAAAGAGAAGAAGGGGTGTGTAAATGGTTATGCAGGTTAGACATGTCTTTAGTTAATAGCAGGTTTTCTTTCCATCATGCTTCCATTGGACTGTTTCCAACACACTTTTAGAGCACTAAGAATAGAAAGCTGTAAGGGTGGTACCTATTCTTATGAGAACTTCAGGTAAATTCCAGTGATGACAAACCAATGTGAATCCAAGTACTGATAAACACCCAAAAACACAACTAAATAACATATGCTACCCCAGGAGGAGTTTTCATGTTTCACTTTTTTTATTTTGCTACACTGATATTCTGAGCAATCATTCATCCATTTGGCCAAACAACACATTAAAAAAACCCAAAAAACAAAAACCATCTACTTTGTGGTAGAGACTCTGTAGTTGTTAGGGATGAGAAGCCAGGTAAGATATAAACCTTGCTTTAAAGATGCTTACAGTCTCATTGGCTTCAGACTGTCATTTCTCACTCAGCATGAGTTGGAGATGCTTAAAGATAAGTTTAAGTTCAATAGTAGCAACATTATCTAAGGGGTGTATGTAGTTTTATTATAAAACACATGAAATTCAAGGTTCTGTGACGTTTGAAATGGAATTTCATTTGTATCAATGGATAGCTTAGAAGCCTAAATATATAAATAGAAGTATTGAGTTGAGTTATACATTTTATTTTGGCTGGGTACATATAAAAAGAGTGATCTCAATTTTCTTATCTGTAAAATTAGGAGATGAGACTAGGTAATTTCCATGTTCTCATCCAACATTATGATTCCATGATTTTATGATTTTATAAATTGAATAAACAACCTCAGAGATTGAGAGCTTAGAAGAGGAGCAGCTTATATGTTCCCAGTGCCCTGACTAAATTTGACTCAGTGGGCCTGCTTATAAGGAGGCTGCTGAAGCGTAGGTCTCCAGCATCTTAACATTCTTATTACAGCTATCATTTAATACCAGTAATTGTATTTTCTAAACCAGAACTTCAGATGCTAATGATTTCCCTTTTGTGTATAGGAAAAAAAGGGAAAAACCACATCTAAAGTCCAAGATATGATACCCAGTTTTTCTTCTTCCTTTATTTTAAGTTTCATTTACTAGAAGAGGGTTGGTAGAAGACTCTAGTTCTAAGAAATAAATTTGGCTATTGCTGTTTCAGTAAGATGGAAATTTGTATCCAAATTCAATAGCATGGAATTTGTTTAATCACAGAGATTTTAATTTAGAATAATATCTATCAGAATGATAGTTATAAAAATTTCTGGAATATTGGTAATACTGGAACTGAATCAAAAGTAGTTTTTTAGAAGTATCTGTAAGTTCTAATTACCTAAAAGAGCTTTACCAAATATAATTGAAATGATGGCTTTCAAGTACCAATCCATGGTCTGACCCAAATATGATTAATCATCACAAGCCAGCCTCCTACCAAGGAAAGACAGGCTCATGTACTCACAGTGCTCTCAGAAGGGCTGCCTAAGGGCCCCTCTGTGTGTGTGTCCTTCATTCTTATCCGGATGCAGCTTCTGAACCCCTTTCTGAGGCTGAAAACTCCTTAACTTATTTTGAGACCAATCGGAGGACTTTCTGCTTCTGCAGAAGCCCTAGAAATTCCGAGTCTTCCATAAATCCTGTTTCGGGTAATACTTTTGACAGGATCACTGAGGATCCCTAGCCACTCGGAACCTATTGAAAACTGGCTCCCCCATAGTCTGTTCTGAATATTGCAGCTAGTGTGTGAGGGAAAACGGGCTCTGTCAGTAGGTGCTCTGAGAGTGTGGGCGTGCAACACAAACAGAAGGGCTTACTAGTTGTACAGGGGTCCTTTTCTACCTCCGTAAACATCATTTCGAAGGCAAATGTTATTTGTAAAACCAGTTTATGCCTGAATGTAATCCAGCTGCATTTTGGACAATTACTTAGGACAAATGTTTCACATATTTGATGACTAAAACCTTGTGATGTGTAATGTACCATAAATTTAGTTTGGGTATTTATACAAAAGCAACAGAATTTAAACCTTTCCTTTTAGCACATAAAAGTTAGAAGAGAGAGATAAAAGAATCAGTATAAATACTAATTCAAGCCCTGGCTGAAGTTTGTGTTGGCTGAGTAACAAAGTTTATATTTGTTTCATCAAGGAACTTGACAATTCTGGAATATATTCAGTATGTTTGCAGTGACATTGAGCTGGAAATGTTTTCCTCCTTGTTCTCTGTCTCTTGGAATAATTAGCAAATCTTGGGACACTGATCTTATCCTTCTTAACTTGAAATTGGGCTGGTGGTCGGGGGTGGGGTGGAGAGGTTACAGACTGACTTTTGTGACTGATGATGTTACAAGATCACAGGATCATTCTTGTAAGGTCTCCGTTCTTCCTTTACTGAAGTGAGCGTCCTCTCTCTGAGGTAAAGGCCATTGGATAAACTGTGAATTGATAAAAGTTCTTCTGGGAAATTCACTATATAGTACATCTGTTGTTTCAGTGCCACATTGGTAAGAGATTATTTGAAGTTAGCCAAAATTCCTCATAAGAGGTATCAATTTCTATGTTCATGGGTATAATAATTCCCACCTATATTTTATTGCATTTTTGACAGCCAAGAATGTGTGGGAGAGGTGGTGGAGCAGTAAAAATAAAGATATTGATGTACTCAGAATGCATGTGAAGTCACAATTATGAACAAGGTAAAATGATTCAGATTAGCAGCCGTATTATCCCAGATGGGAAAATGAAAAATCCACTGAAGTATAAAATTAAACCTAGTCCAAGATAACATTAATTTTGTTTTAATTTAGTTATTTATCATCAAAGGTATTTAGTTGACAGGATGTCAACCTTCTTTTTTTTTTTTCTTATTTCTTATTTTATACTTCCAATATTCATCCTGACACATATTTCTTTACAAAAGAGAAAAATGAATCGGGGTCTTTTTCTAAGGTGGTGATTTTTACAGTTATGCATATGAATACAATTTTGAATTCTATTTAAAAAAATAACCTAATAAGTAAAAGAACAATTACATTAGCTATAATCACCACCAAGCATTCCAATATTAGTTTGTGTTCTTAGAAATGGTCCAGACGATAAGGTGGTTTATGAGCCATCATGCAGTAACAGCATACTGTTACTAAGCAACTAATAGAGTTAAGATTCTAAAGTAGTAGTCTAGAAATTATGTTTTATAAAATAATCCTTATTAAGAAGCTTCATCTGTATTTCCTCGTAAGGTAGATTTGGAAAATGTTGAGAGGGTTTAGAATAGAGCTGAGATGTTTATGTAGCAGACACCTGAGTAAAGGACTAGGGCTATTTAGGAGTGGTAATAACAATGCTGAGAGAGGACTCTTGGGAGGCAGTTAAGTTTCTTATAATGAAGAATGGGAACGACCTCAACTGAGTCCCAGCTCTGTCATTTACTAGTTGTGAGATCCTGAGCAAGCCTTTACCTCTCTGAGCTCCAGTTTCTTTTTATGTGAAATGAAGACAAGAATACTTACTTTTTACTCATGGTATGAAGACGAAGGGGTTTAATATGTAAAGGTTTTATCACAATGCATGGCACAAAGTAAATGCTCCATATATAATAGCTATTAGTATAGCTTATGGATATATGAAAGCGTCTTTATTTCCACTGAATTCTTAATATGAAGAAATTAATTAAAATTCAACTCCATAAATTATGTTCAATATAAATTTTTTTTTCTGACAATGAATACTGTTAAATGTAGAAGGAATCCTGACAAGTTATAACATTTCTTCTCTGGAACTTTCTTAAAATTAAAATTAATCTAAAATGTTAGGAGGGCAATTGTCTGTTAAAGTTTGAGTCCTGCTTGGTATTTTGAAGGATAAAGAAAATGACTAGAAATGAATCACTTTATGAAGAAGGGTAACTTTACATGATGGCATTCTGAATATGATAAACTGCTTGAACATTATTGATTAAAAACAATACAGTAGCAAAATAAGAACTCCTATATTATCCCTACTACAGTGTTTGAAATCAGTTTATTCTCTGATTAGAACATTATCCTCAGGAATTAATCTGGTGTCTCCCCGCCATCCCGACAAGGGGCACATAAACATGTCCACTTTGTCAATTGAAAATTTAAGTACTTCTGAAAGTGCTTTGTGAATTAATGTATTTCTGTGCTGAAGACTGGCAGTTTATAGGAAGTGTATAGTTGTACCTAGAGCAAAACGTGATTCCTAAATAAGGTAGATAAAAGAGTGTTGGCAAGAATGGAGTCTAATGTAAATATTTCAGCTGAGAAAACACTCAAACGTTTAAGGGAACTTTAATTCTTTTTTAATGAAATCAATAGATTGTTATCTGGTTTATTTATGATAGCAGGTACTTGTAGGACAATAGTTTCCTTTATATAGGGGTTTATTTCTCCCTGCAGATAAATCAGAGAGTAGTAGATAAGGTCAGACTGCTTTCTTTCATGGCTGCCCCTTTATCCTCTTGCAAATGAGTCAATACTTACACTCTTGTCTCCAGATCTGACAAATGATTGATCCAGGAGCTCCTTGCCCCTCTGACATTGATGACCTTGGGAACCTAAATTCTATTTTTCTACGATCTGTATTTCTATGTAGCCCTAGCTTTTGGCTTTTACTTCATCTGGAATAACTACCGTCCTACTATTCCAATTCTCTGGCTCTCATACAAGTTTCCCTAAACTTTGATGTGTCTGTACTGTGGGTTCTTTCATTCATTTCATATCCCTCTTCTGAGTCCCAGTTGATCTCTCTTACATTTACCATCTCTAGAACTTGAATATCTGACTATAATCACCATCCTACACACTTCCCTGTCTCCTACTAGCCTGTGAGTTCTGGGAGGGAAGAAACCATGTATATCCCATTATCTTCATGGCACATAGTAGGTGCTTCATAGATGGAAAGGAACAAATGATAGAATTAATATATTAACTTCCAAGCTGTAAGAGCCCACTCTACTCACCTTGCTTTATACTTGCCCCTTGGAAAACTTCACATCTCTCTAGGCTTCATCACTATTTTACGTGCTTTCCAATTTTCCATTGCTCCAATTTCTGTAGTAGTTTGTTTAATTTCATTTCACTTCTCTTGTATACAAACTGTAAGTCAAATGTCTTGTAGGATGATTGGGTGCAAAAGTACATCAAAAAGAACAAAATGAAAGAAAATGAAATGTTAATTTCTAGTTTTGCATGTCTAGCTCTAACCTGTCTTCTGCTTTACATATTCATATTTCTAGTTTGTGAATCACCTTTGCGATTCATCTCTGGTTTTGATTCTCACGAAGAATCACCTAGTCGGTGTTGTGTAGTGAATTTTCTGCCGCCTTCCTTTTGAGCACACACTCTGCCTGATTTTTGAAGCGCCTCAAACCCAGCTGGGGGGCACCCTAGGCGGCCTCGTTTCCCTCTCTCCAACATGTGCCTTCCACAAACCCCGTGCTTGCTCCCGCCTGCATGTCGCTTTGGTCCCCGCAGAGAGCACCCCGCTCGCGTGTAGCTTCCCAGCATTCTGCCCTCCCTTGTGCCTGAAAACGCTGCTTCCCAGAGCTCGCCTTTGGCTCTCCCCTCCCACGCTGACCTCTCCTGGCTCTGACCGCCCACTTTTCCTAGACCTACGTTCCCATATTCGGTGGTCAATTATCCTCTGGTTGCTTCATATTCATCAGATACAAAATGTTACCTCCTAGTTTTATTTCTGCAAAACTTCCATAAACTCCATGTTGAGATAAAGCCCTAAATGTCTTTTATAACTCTCTCAGCCACAGTGAAGGACCTCTTCCAGGGATGGGCATGTAATAATTACTCAAAAAATACTTGGTGGTAATGGCATTGTTGCTCCAGACTTTGTGTTTTTTGGAGACTGTTTCCACCACCCTTCCATTTCTATAATATTTCAAATAAATGCCAAGCTTTGTCCACTATATTTACTAAGGATTTTTTACCTTTATTGAATCACCATGAGATTATTTTTTCTCTGTGAATATCTTCTCTCACTCTTTTCTGTGGTATCTCAGAAATAGTTCCTTCCTAAAGATACTCTTTTCTCTTTTCCAGCTTCTCACAATAATTCTCCTTTCTTGCCTACCCAGTCAATTGTCCTCTGTGGGATTGGCTCCCTTGTAGCTATTTACAAATTACAGATTAATTTTTCTACTTCTTCCTCATGTCAAAATCCAAGATCACTCTGTCACCTCTATAACTTGTCTAATGCCTCCACATCATCCTTGTGTCTGACCTAGAGCCAAATACAACCTTTCTTTTTTGGTATTGTATGAGCTCCTCTAGAAATGCAAAGCAAAATTAGGTAAAGGCCTGAATGTCATCAAACAGGTCTTAGAACAAGGCTTAGTTCTGGCCTTTTTGGGGGGCATTAATTGGACTAAAAGCAGGTATCAAATCTGGAAATTGTGTGGTTTCCTACCTGTAGATTCTCAGATTGACTTCTAATTGTAACAGAATTTACAGCATGTAATCTATAGAATACTTCATTCATGGGAGTTATTTAAGAATTAGTGATACTGGGCTCATTCAGTTAAAAAGCCAAAAGTTCAGCAGATAATTCAAGTATTGTTCAGGATTACAGAACTTCTCCACATGGATTGAGGTTGGTGCCATAAGATGCTGAAAACTTTTTAGCTATTCTCTGTAGCATTCACAAATCATAGGTCACAGCTACGGCTATGCTTCTTATATAGGCTTTGGAAATTAACATAACATTTTAGGGGTTTGAACCTGAACTTGGAGTTGTTTCCGTTTCAGTGTTTGAATGGTCTAGCAAAGAGCCTTTGACGAAGGCAGCCGGGCATGGCACCTCTGATAAATGCCATCCTCTTTCAGTGCGGTGGCTTCAGTAGATGGACTGTGAGGTAGCCATAGGTAGGATAAGGAAGGAAGCTATCATATGGTTGCTTGTCAGACATTAAAAAAAACAACAAAAAAACCCCTCCTTTTGAAGATAAGGTAACTGAGGCACAGAGAGGATAAGGGATTGGGTGAGCCCCTGGCTCTGTTCCGCTGCAGTTCGCTCTCAGGGCCACCGGGCTTCCCAGCAGAGCAGCAGCTCTCGCAGCTGCCCCACATCTCTGATTTACCACATGAAAATATTCTACGTCTTATTTGAGTAATGATTGCATTACTGACTTGATTGCAATGATTGGAATTGCTGGATTATGTGGTAACTCTATTTTTAACTTTTTGAGGAACTGCTAGACTGTTGTCCAGTGTGGCTGCACCATTATAAATTTTCACCAGCAGTATTTTGGGGTCCTGCTGCTTTCACTTTCTTGACAACACTTGTTTTTATCTGATTTTTCGATCATAACCATCCTAATGGGAATGCAGTACTATCTGATAGTCGTTTTGATTTGTATTTTCCTGATGGCTAATGATTTGAACAACTTTTTATATGCTTTTTGGCTATTTATATATCTTCTTGGAGAAATGTCTATTCAGAACCTTTGCCTATTTTTTAATTGGGTTATTTGCTTTTTTGTTATTGAGTTGTAACAGTTCTTTAAATACTCTAGATTCAGGTGCCTCTTCAGACACTGAATATGATTTGCAAATATTTTCTCCCATTCTGTGAGTAGTATTTTTACTTTCTCAGTACTGCCCTTTGAAGCACAAAAGATTCTAACTTGTATGAAATCCATTTCATCAACTTTTTCATTGGTTGGTTGTACTTTTTGGTTTCATAGTTAAGGAAACGTCAAATCCCCAGTGATGAAGACTTACTCCTGTATTTTCTTCCAAAGTTTTATGACGTTGGTTTATTTATATTTGGGTCTATTTTGAGTTAGTTTTTGTATATGGTGTGAGATCAGAGTCCAAATTCTTTCTTTTGCACATGGATGTTCAGTTATCCCTGCACCACTTGTTGACGAGACCATTCTTTTCCTTTTTAATGGCCTTGGCATCCTGTTGAAAATCAGTTGATCATAGATATATGGGTTTATTTCTCTCCATTCTATCCCATTGATGTTTATGTCTCTATATGCCAGTACCACATTTTCTTGATTATTATTGTTTTATAGTAAATTTTCAAATTGGAAAATGTGAGACTACCTACTGTGTTCTTCTTTTACAAAATTGTTTTAGCTATTCCAGGTCCATTGAATTCCCATATTAATTTTAAGATTAGCTTGTCAACTTCTACAAAGATGCCATCTGGGATTCTAGTACAGATTGCACTAAATTTCTAGATCAGTTTGAGATATATTGCCATCTCAAGGATATTAACTCTTTGGATCCATGATGATGAGATGTTTTTCAAATTTTTTGAAGAGCCATTTGCTTTAAGGTTTTGATGTCAAAGTCTCCTCGACTTATGAATTCAAAGAGGTTTTTTGGGAATACAGTGGCCATTTACCTCTCAGCCGTGAAACTTAAAAAGTCAAGTGCACACAAAAGCAAAAACTATGCCAAGTTTGCTTTGTATGGCTCCTGTGTTGACCTGCAGCCATACGGTGCCTGTCAGACCAAATAACACATTCAATTTCTCATATATTTTCAGGACACAGGCACCCAGAATCTTTTTAGAAGTTTCTCCTCACTCTAAGTAAAACCTTACTGCTCTGTTAATGGGAAAGAATAAGATCGACATCCTGAAAACCATAAAAATATGTTTAGATTTTAGTGGAGTTTCCTGTGTCTTTCAACCCTTCAAATCAATGTACATGAGTTCTTATGTAATAACACATTGACAAATACATGGATTCTTTTTCCCATGAATGTTATTTGATTTTGAGAAGGCTAGCTGACTACTAAAGCTGACTAATGACAATTCTCTAAAAATTAATTAGAGGTTACAAATTTCAGAACCCAAATTTTATGCTTTAAGCCACAGGATGCTTCTACTTCAGGCTAAGACAAGGGAGGGGTCGGAAAGGCGCTGACCTGGCTCTCTGGTCTCATCACCCCACAAATTAGAAACATCACCAGCCGAATGCTAGAAATGAAGCGAAGTGACTTTGGCAGAACAGGAGGTTTTCTTGTCACTGTTAACAGGAGGCTGGTGGTCTCTGTGAAGGTTAAAGGATCAAATCTTAGGGGGGATGGACATGTTTTTTGAATCATCTACAAATATTAGCCCTCAAAAGATCATGTAGCAGTGTATGTTAGCTGTTAGCCACACATGTACAGCTGATGGGTTTCGTGATCCAGAGGATAATGAGCATTAGCCTTCATTGCTTTGATCTTGTGGACATAGACTCAGGCAAAAAATGACACAGAGAGAGAAAGAGGAAGAAAGAAAAAAGAGAGCTCCTTTGAAAAAACTTAAAAGTCAAAACTTCAAAGCTAATAATAATTACGTTGAATTGTTTTTATCACCGTAGTACTTGCCATATACTATAAGTGATTTTATTGCATGGACATTTAAAGCTCACTTCATGTGACTACTCTCGGCTCGCACCATATCTACTTTTGCGCACATTTATTACTTATATACCCTTTTGATGCAAATAGCAAGAAAATGTACAAATCTTTAACTTCCTTATAACAACAACAATAACAAAAAAAAAAAAAATCTTGGGAGTTCTCTTCTCAGATGGCCAAAGGGAATCATGATTAGTTTATAAGAACTAATTGTTAGGCCAGATAGTTCCGGATTGAAGGGTTATGAGCACAGATAAACAAAAGAAGCATAAACATTTATTACACTACCCAGCAAATACATCCAGCTGGAGAACTGTCTCAGCTTTGACTACCACGGAGAGAGCCTATCAGCTACAGTCTAGGAAAGAATTGAGCAGTACTTGTGATCTGCTGATGCCAACTTCCCTTTTCACCTTAGTGATCACAGGGAATGATCCACAGAAGAGAAAGATTCTGTCCCACCTTTGCTTTAGATCCTCGCCCATTAATAATTTTTCTGAGTGACTCCTGTGTATAAACTTTGGTTTTGAACAGTGCGGGTCATTTTTTATGTGTTGATTTGTTTTTTGTTTTGTTTTTTTTTTTAATCATTCCTTGCCTTTTCAGTATGTGACATTTTTGTGTTAGCCAGGAAACAGCCTTTCCATTTAGAAATCAGAAATACAGAAAATGAACATGCATCATCCGGTTTCCAGGGAGTCTTATAATAGTTAGTTGTCAAATTAAAGGGTATTTTTCCTTAATAATTCTGATGATGTTAATTCCCGCGATTAAGATGAATTCAGCTTGTAGAATGTCAATGGATATTAATGTCTCACCAGCAATGTCTTCCAGGACATCCCTGGGAAGTTGAAGTAAGAAGAATATTCAGAGCCACAGTACTTAATTTTCAATTTAGGAAAAGTATGGGTTGAAAATACGTATATATTTTTCATAAAATATGAAAATTAGCCTGTGTGTGAAAGCCTCTGTTCTACATTGATATCTTATGTGTATCCTAATGTGAATGTATATGTATCTACCTCAATGAATTCTTACAATTTTAAATTAACTTGACATTTTATCTTAAGTAATATATTGTCTTATGTATGTAAAAGATATCTTCTGTATTTCTTTCCTGTCGTTTATTTGCTTTCTTTATCTAGAGAAAAATGAAGTATTCTCTCATAGGTAGATAACATTTGGAAACTTGTTCCAAATCTGTACTTTAGTTACAAATTTGATAAATGTCCTATGGATGTAGCTTCTTTGATGAGGCCACTTCTCCAACTTAATGGTGGGCTCATTGTCAAGTTATAAATGTGATACCTGCCTTCCAGGAAGGCAGTTATCCAGTAAGTCCAAAATACATGAAATTGTTTAGTCACAAGTATTTAGGTGTGGACATAGAACACAGCTGTGTCCTATCCTAATAAAATAGAGTTTTCTCCCACAGAAGGCTTTGCTTTCCCCCTTCTCACTCTATAGGTGGTACTGCAATAAAAACTCAGAAGGAACTTTTACTGCCTACATCAGAGGCAAAAAGGTGCCTTTAAGATACCCTCAGGGTAGGAATTTATACAACCTGACCAATTAAGTCTTGCTGAAGAGAAAGCAAGCAAATGCACTCAGTTGCTTTGCTTGGTTCCCCATGTTTGCTTTCTGTTGCTGTTGTTCTTTGGTTCCTGATTTGGTTTTGCCTCTGGATTTTAGGTGTTTTCTCTTGGTGCATCCTCTTGTGATTATTTATTTTTGGATCAAAACCTGAATTACTTTATTATTACTGGCCCAGCCTCAATATGTATCCATCTAATTTCATTCCACTGTGCTGTAGTTTAAAATATATAGTTTGACCTGTAAGCAATTCCCAACTATGAACTTAAAAGCTGAACGTAGATCGATAAAAATTTTGAAAATCTTAGTATCTTGACTGCTTCCTCAGTGTAAAAGTGGTCAGTATATAGGGATATGGTATGGAAAGACGTGCCTACGATTTGTTATAGAGGAGAAAGACTGATGCTTTTTTGGCTGTATCTTGTTTTACCTTTTGCAAAAAGGTCTTTTTAAAGAAATGATCTACTCTGTTTGGGTTAAAAACTGTCTTAGGCACTTCATCAGGGCTCCCTGCTCTGTCCCAGCACCCTTTGCTCACTTGCAGTCTTTGGAACAACTCTGAGAGACAAAGAACTTAATATGCCTTTTATTTTGTACTCCCTTTAGTTTTTTGGCTCCTGCTTTGATTCTGTGTGGTTACCTGATCCACTTACTCTACTTCTATCTTGAGCAGGTTGACAAATAGGCAACCAGAAACTCAATACTACGTTATAGTTGTTATGGATCAATTGAGGTTCCTTTTCATTGAAACACATATGTCGCTAGAGAAATGGTTTTGAAACTATTCCATGAAAAAGACCTATGGACTATTGAGGTGTAGGTTGTGAAACGAAGGAGAGTTCTCTGGTCAAGTGGAGTGAGATCCCCAACAGATACTATAACATTAAATGCTCAGAGCAGTCTTGCAGAAGTGAAACCCGTCAAATGACCTGTGTTTGTTTTTCTAAATGCAGTTCTCCATGGAGCCTTTTCTCTTTGCAATACCTAGTCACATCTCAAGGCGCGTCAGTTTTCTGTGGAAGAGTTTTAGAAATTATGTTCTTAGAAGTTGAACCATAAGTTAATAATATTCCTGGTCCACATCTTCAGTAATAAGTTTTTTAATAGATTAATTTGAGCGAGAGAGAGAAACATCAATTTATTGTTCCACTTATTTAAGTGTTCATTTCTTGATTCTTTTATGTGCCCTAACCAGGGATCAAACCCACAACTTTGGTGTACTGGGGAGACACTCTAACCAACTTAACTAACTGATGGGGGCTTCAACAATAAATTTTTAATAGGTTAATTCTGATTTAAACAGCAGGTCATCTACATTTGTATTATGTTAGATAAAAATCATGTAATGTCAAAGGATTAGCTAATTAAAACCAGGCATCCAATGAATTAAAAATATACTTGACAGGAAGTTATAGACACCTTTTTGTGCATGTGTGGTTTGAGTTTTAGTATGAAACTGATGCCAGGATATTCTGGCATATTTTAGAAAAACATGTGATGTTCTGGCCTTAATAGTTTGCGGTTAATACATGGGAAGGGCAAAGTTTGGACATTTAACTTATCACTTGGTGTATAGATTCAGAGTTAATCATAGGAGTACCAAGATACAGTAAAATAGTTCTCTAATGTGGATGCTTCACTATATCACTAGTTTTCTGCAATGAGCAAGGTAATGTTCATGTTAAACAATTATGACTTAGGAGCCTTAGATATTTTTGGGGATTGAGATAAAGGAAATGTTTTTCTTTCCTTTTTCTCATTATTTTTAAGTAAAACAACAATTATTACATGTATATAGCTTTGTAGATGAAGCCTTTTAATTCTCACCTTAAAGTAAATTCAATGTTAGTTAAATATTCCTTTTGAGGGGGTGCAGTCTGCGTTACACAACACCCAATGGTAATGTATCTTCCAATATTTTTTAAAAAATATTTGCCGTGTTTTAAAAAATGCCTACATATAAATGAAAAGAAAAATAGGCAGTCTTAGGGGAAACAGAAATTAATCAAATAAGTAAAATCATTATTTCATGGGTATTGGATAGATGAAAATTATATCTTTCAAAAGTTAATTAAATAATTGATATTTTGACATAAAGTCAGATTTAACAATAGTTTCTATATAAAAAGTTCTATAAGTAGATCTTTATGATTTAATAATAATAAGAGAATTTCCCTTTAACCTGCCAGCCCTTTCTGAAATCTTTCTTTTCCTTTAATACCACAAACAAGTGTGTTGTTTAACACAGGGAAACCCGTTACCCATGAAACCATGCTGCCATTTTTCTTCATTAGCTCTTTGGTTTGGCCGCAGTTGGAGAAGCTGATTTCCCCTAACCGATCGACTAACATAGGTGTTTGGAGAGGCAGTTTTACTCAATTAATTGTATTTCTTTGCCCTGCTCTGGTTGGCTGATCATTCCTGTTACTTGAGAGGAACAGTAGTTTTACCTCAATGTAGAAGCACCTCGCAGTGCAGGAAACTAAGGCAACAAAAATGATATGCCAGCTGTAATAACAAACCCAAGTGTTCCACCTCAGAGGGAAACGGATTGGCATGCTGCCCTCCTTCACACTTGCATTCCTTTCAGGCTTAATGCAAGTGTAATGCGAAGTGAATGAGGCTGCTCAGGGCAGCCCAGACCAGTCTATCCGTCTGCCTCCGTCGGCCCCCCGCCCCAATTTGCTTTGAGCCAAACGCATAGGTGAAATCAATCACCTGTTCCAGACAGCAGCTCCCCAAAGCCCTGCCGCAGAATTAGCTTTATTTAATGTGCTGCTTGGGAAGGAGGGAAGAAAAAGAGCCGCTTGTGTCTTAACAAGAACTTGAAATGGAATTCATTTAACAAATATTATGGAATGCATACTCTGTAACTAGTCTTGTAACCCTTTTGCTTTTAAAACTTATTAGGGAGGGAGACATTGAAGAAATAGGGGTGGGGGAACATACATGCTTATATGTATTTTTAGATTTGAGGTTACTATCCCTTCCCAGGCTAGATCATTAAGGACATACCTATTCATACCCACCTTACTTTATTCAGTCAGGTAAAAGTCATTTTTCTTTCTCTTCTTTAGGCAGCTCTTACTGGGATTTGACCAGGTTTTATCTGCAGCTATTTTAGATTTATAGTGAGAAAAACTGGTATGTGTGATTTGGCTCTTTTCCCCTAATTTTTCTTGTTTTGTAAATCTACCAAACATTCAGAGGGACCAATGGCTCCCTTCATTTTAAACAATTATTTGTTATACCTAAGTTTGGTCAGGTGAAGCTCCAAATTGTGAGAGCTCTGAAGGCCCAGTTGCTCTGTATCCCGTAGAATCAGAAAGTGGCCTCAGCAAGATGGAAACAGGACCCTCAGCTGCTACAATAATGGGCTGTCAATGTTTTAGCTTCCTCTCCATTTCCTTTTATATTCCTTCTTCTGCCTGCTGTATTTGCTTAGGTAATTCTAATTCTGCCTGTCTTTAAAAAAAGACACTTGTGCTCAATTGTGCAAAGCATCAGTTAATTTGCATTGATTAATTTCAGCCAATTGTTCTGCTAGTTATCCAAGGAAAATTCCAACATAACAAATGCCAACGTCTGGCATTTCCAGAGTATTTTATTATGACACGTTAAATGGAAAGAAACATATTCTTTGTTAATTTGGCCTGGTAATTAACAAAATAAACGTTCAGCCTTTCTTTGTTAATCAATAAGCAAATATAAGAGTCTCTCAAACTCAGTTAGAGCCCCTGCTGGCTAGCACACGTGGTGTCTTTGTGAGAAATGGAGACACGTGCCCCTCTGGGCAGACAGATTGCAAAAGGCACTACCCTGGGCAGAGCAAGCAGAAAAAAAGGTGCCACTTCCTCCCAGGGGGACTTGGGTGCCTTTGGCTGGGTGAGTGGGAGCTCCTGGCCCCCATTCACTCCCGGCCTTGAAAACATGCAGGTAGTACCCGGTAGAACAATCCCAGCAGACCTCTGCCCTGACGGGAAGGCAGGTAATAGCATTCTATTGTGCATCTGTCCCTTCCCGACTTCAAACCCTGGAGGTTTTCTTGTTTGATTTGATGGTAATTAATCCATTTTGATGGTGATGGCATATAAGAAGGAGGGTCAGAGAATTACTATTTGATTTTAGGATAAACAAAGTGAAATAATCTCAGTGACACTTCAGTAGACCTTTTCCTCTCCAGCTTGCAATGTTAATCCGTGCATCACAGGCTCTTTCATTAAAGAGAAAACTCTTTCCATGGACAATAATCCAAAGACTTGTTTGGAAGGTTTGTTCATCTTAAAGAGTTAATGGTAACTTTATTATCAAATGCCAGCTTCTATGGCCTACGGGTACACAGAAGCATTCATTTGATAATAAAGTTTATACATATGAAACTTTACGGGTATGTGCTATTTTTTAACATGTACAAATAGCAACAAAATTAAGTAACTGTTATGTTTTCTGCTTTAAAGTGTCAGAAGCTGCTGCCATGCCATGAAAAAGTAATACATACTTTCCCCCTACACCCCAAACTGGAAAGGAATGAATAACAAAACTTAAGAGCTTTTTTTTCCCTCTTGTTATTTCAGGTGATGTGTTTCACATCACTGCGCCCAATAAATTCACCTATGAGGAGGCTGAAAAAGAGTGTGCAAACCAGGATGCTCAGCTGGCGACAGTGGGGGAGCTCCAGGCGGCTTGGAGGAATGGCTTTGACCAGTGCGATTACGGGTGGCTGAAGGATGCCAGTGTTCGCCACCCCGTGACTGTGGCCAGGTCCCAGTGTGGAGGTGGTTTACTTGGGGTGAGAACCCTGTATCGTTTTGAGAACCAGACAGGCTTCCCTTCCCCTGATAGCAGATTTGATGCCTACTGCTTTAAAGGTAAGTGTTTGATACTTTTTAAAAGTTACAGTTAAAAAAAGTACTTCGAAGGCATGCATTGATGTTCAACTAGCAATTGGAATGGATTCCATATCTTGCAGTATGTGCCTGGAATGGAAAGAGTTCAGTAATTTTCAAAAGCAATCAAATGGAACAGCAGCAATATGGTTAAAACAATGGGAAGTTTGGCAAATGCTTTTATTAAGGGAATGAGGAAATGTCAGGTTGAGGTCTTAACTGTGCCCCATTGCACCACGAAATATATTTCTGAGAAGTTAATTGATATTAATTACAGTCCTCAAATGCAATTAGATGGTTGGTGCTATAATGCTGAGGCCAACTATGGCTGAGTTGAACACTTGACTTCTGTTTTTTTTGTCTTTGGTATATCTTTCTTTAAAATGGCAGAGCATTTAAATATCGGTAATTACAGGTGAGTACTTATAACTGACATGGATAATCATCACATTCAATTAGTACCTAAAAATGAACCATACTGTAAATAAAAATACCCATTTATCTCATTTCGTTTCAAGTAAAAGAAATATGTGCCTTCTAATAATCAATTCTTAGTATCAATTGACATACAATATGTGTGTTTTGCAAGTTGTGACATAGTCTATCTTCATTAGATTCACTACTTAATATTGGTTTTACATAACATTTTTCAACATTCATGATATAGATATATAAATTTTTCAAATGACTTTAAATTATTTTCTCAAAAGAAGAGATGTGATATAATATCATCCTTGTAGTATATTATAAACGTTAATTAAATAGAGAAGGAATCCAGAGTCCGTTTATATAACTGTTGGTGCTATCTCATGACAGCTACAAAAAGATCACCTAGAATTTTGCAGTTATGTTTAAGATAGAGCCATGTTATATTGAAATATAGTGAAAAGTTTTTACTAAGTTTCTAATACATCTTGTTATAGCAATATATAATTGAAATGAATAGTTTATTGTGTGATTGGTTTCTAAAGTCCAATACACAGACATTGTTCACCAACCAAAAAGACACAGCTGGGATATCAGAGTAGTCAGCAGAATAGATGTCAGAGCAGCTAGTAGGTGTGATTTCACAAAATGCTGCCTCCCAGCTCTGATGCCTGTGCCTGGATCTCCTTCCATGAACTCAACTTTCTGAGTGTTAAAAACCACGAGTTGTGTATCAGTGCAATACAAATGGGCCATCAAAAGCCCATTGAAAATACTAGATCTTGTTTCTAAATCCTGAAACAACAGAAAAAGTCTTCCTTAATCATTCCTAGGAACACAAACATTAATAACAACACTTTATCCCTAAAAATAGAAAGATTCACATTGTTTTAAGCCACATTCTCGTAACAGTGATTTTGAAGTAGTTCAAACTCTATGATCAGTGTTGTATTAAGGGACTGATATGATTAAGGGACAAAATCAGATTGATGTGTGTGTGTGTTAGGATGAAGGGGTTAGAGGTTAAGTTAGGCAAGGAGTAGAATTCTCCAACATCACGACGTTACTTGATTGTAATTTTTTTGTGCTTTTTAGAACTTGCATTAGAAAACTTTTAAACATTTTTTCTCCCTGAGGGTGAAACTTAAATCCATGCCTGTCTGTAGCCACAAATAATTCATCCCAATGTATTTTAAATTATTTGTTTGAATGAGGAATTTACATGAATGTATGAAATAGCAAGGTACTTAGATTCCAATAGAAAAACTACATACTAAAAATGTACATAAGAATCTTTAAAAGTTGGAGAGTTTAGGTCTATTATTTTCTCTCTAATTCATTTGAATCTATGTAACTTGGAAATATATAACTTGCCAATATAATGGTTCAAATTTTGGTTATTGCTCCACCTAAGCTAAAGGTTAGATTTCTGTTTTTTTCTTCCCTACAAAACACCCTATCATATTCAAAATTTATTCAGTGCATAAAAGGCTTAGAATGTTCAGCCATAACATAACAACCTTCCTTAAATCACACACAATGTCAACAGCTTCCCCAAATTTCCAATTCATTTTTCAAGGGTTCTTTTAATATACAGAGTGTGGCAGAAGTGGGTTTACAGTTGTGAATACAAGAAAAACAAAAGTTTATTCTTGTATTATTATATATTAATTATTATATTATTTTCCATATGAACAACTATAAACTTACTTTTGTCCTATCCTGTATATAGGTATTTTTTAATATATATGTTTTAATTTGAAAATTATTCTCAAATGACTTGATTGCCATCCACTTCCCCCTCATAGTTGAGTAAGGACTAAATTCTTTGGGGTAAATTTTGTAGGAGTTGTAGCCTTAGTGGTTTTAGAGATGTAGAGTTGGCTTGATAAAGTAGAGGAATTTAGAAATATAAGCATATTGTTTTTCTTTGCTTTTACCAAATATAGAAAGTGTTTTTACAGCCACTTCCTCTGAATGAAGAATAACAAATCTTACTTTGCTATAATTCCCTTTTTTCTCCTAAAATCATTGAATAGAACATTAATAATGGCTGATAATGCATATAATTAGAATTTATTTTTGTCAAATAGATTTTTTAAAAAGTAGATTCATGTCTTTGTTAAATAAGTTTTCCTCTGTATTGTCCTGTGATGATTAAATGAAATTGTATACTCTTGATTTTTCTATGACCTCAGAGTTGAGGAAATTATGTGAAAGTTAGACTTATACAGGGCTTTGAAACTTCACCCGAACATCCCCAAATTTAAGTGAGTCAAAAGCATTCAAGACATGATAATCTCTCATTTGATGTTATTAATGATTTCCAAGACAGAAAGTAGAGCCTGTTTCCTAGAAAACCCATTCTAATATCCTATTACATTCATTCAGAGAGTTGTTCTAATTATCTAAATCCATTGTATTAGAGTTTGAGCCCATTTTTCCTTTTTAAGTTGGGAACCAAAATCTCCATAAATAACATCCTTTTCTATTATTTAACACAATTGTTCAGTTGTCCCTCAAATGAAACAATTTTCTTGTTTTGAAATTTCAACGTCTAAACTTCTAATCACCTAGGTGAACTTGCTTTGAATCCTCCTTATTTTTCACGACCCTCTGTTTGATTAAGCTTGGAGCTAAAAGTAGTGGCCTAAACAAGGCTAAATAAGTACCTACAAGTTCATAGGCTCTCTTACTTACATATTTGTTTACTTTAAAATTTGGTCTGCCCTTATAACCTATGATCAGTTTGTCTTTTTTGTGCTCTACAATCTGACCATACGCACCAACATTTATCCTTCTCTAACTGGTATTTTTTAAATGTTCTCTGTTTATTGAATTTGAATCTGTTAGCATTCACTCATTCATAAAACGTTTTTTAAAAAGTCTCAATTTTAACCTGTTTCAACCTGTATTTTCCCCCCAAGTATGAACCCTGAATCAGCCTACTGAATATCCACTTTATTTGTGAATTACTATGTTTATAATTATTTATGCACAAAACATTTAATCTAGAAGGATTAAGTTGAAATTAGTCATTTCCCTATAATGTAGGTAGTATGGGCATGAGTTAAATCAACTCTCATGGTGCTAATTGGGTGTTTATATTTTATTAGAAAAATCTGCCTGATGTCTAACAACAGAAGCACAGAGAAGATAGTCCATATGACATAAAACACCATAAGTACAGTGATGTGAAACATCTGTGTGGTAGACAGCTGCAAAGATTGAAAGGGAACCTTTGTGGGAAAAGCAGCATGCTGATTTCTGTTGGTTTTCTCAGGAATGAAATTGAGGGGACACTGGTAGTTTTCCAAGACAAAAACTTCCTCATGGGAATGCCCCTTCTGCAGGGATTAGGTTCTCACCTTTATCATAATCATCATCATTACAGCGACACTTATATGATATCTCTTCAGAGATATTTATATTTTTAAAAATGATGGTGGTGGTGGAAATGGTTGAAACAAATGGCGCAGAGGAGGAGGTATACTGAGTTATGATGGAAATCAACTGTTAAGTTGTTATAAAATTCACCCAACCCCAGAAGGAAGTCTGAGGTTTTTCATTCCAAATAGTGTAATTAATTAACTTAATTACAGGCAGACATTTTAACAGGGCTCTAAAATTATTGAAAATTCCATTTTTTTAGATCACATAAATCCTGGCTTTGTAAAAGAGATTGTCTGAGATTTATTAAGTCACTTCACTGTGCTCCAGGACTAGATGAAGTCAATACCAAATGCTGCAGTAATAATTGACAATGACATAGTTATTTAGTTTATTTTAATCTGAGCCCTTCATTTTTCAAACACTGTACAAGTGTTTTCCTGGCACTGTAGAAGTTGCTAGCACAGAATTTGGGCTGGAACTTAGGGAGACCCAATTCACAGGCGCCTGCTTGGCCCTATGGCAGTTACCACGTCCCAGGAAGTTAACCTCATCAGCCATGGAAATAGTCAGAGGGAAAAAGCAAAATTACCTTTTTTCTTGTTAATAATATGATTATTTTTTTCTAATATGCAGTGTGCTAGGTGTTTATATTGTGTTTCCATGGGAGCTTTCTCTGTATGTACATTTTACTATTTCCCTAAAGAATGTAGTAATAAGACAGGCATTATATTTGGCAGTTAAATGAAGTAACAGTTATGGAATTTCAGAGGATGTAGATAATTAAATTAAAAGACAAAAGCCAACCACACTTTGGTTCTTTAAGTTGCTCATGTCAATCAAAATAGACTAAAGCTTCTTCCAGTAAATGAATGAAGAAAGGGCTTTTCTTTAAAAAAGAAGAAAAGGAGAAAAAGGGTATTTAACACAGTTTGAAGAATTCAAGTCTTTTTTTAATTTTAGGGGTTTTTTTTTTACTATAAAAGAATAAATAGTGACAACCTTTAAAGATTATTTAAGGGCACCATAATATAAATAGCTACCAAGCTTTTATTATGAAGTTGGTTAATCTGGGCTATTACAGCTCAAGTTGGATTTACAACAAAATAACATCATCTTATCATTAAATTTTTAAATGGACTTTACTTTTTAGAGCAGTTTTAGGTTCACTGCAAAATGGAGTGGACAATGCAGTGATTCCCACATGCCTCCTATCCCCATTCAGGCAGAGCTTCCCCAATTACCAATATTCCCCTCCACATTTGTTACAGTTGATGGGCCCGCATGGACATATCATAATCACTCCAAGCCCATAGTTTACATATGGTTCACTTTCTGTGTTGTATATTTTATAGGTTTGGACAAAGATATAATGCCATGTATTTACCATTCTATTCATACAGAACAGTTTCACTGGCAATATTAAGATTTAACACAGTAAGTAGATGGAGCACAAAGGTATCCAATTTTGTTTTCAAAGGACTTCTGTTTTGGGATAATTAAGAGTAAGGTATAAGACAGTATAGATACTACAGACATTACCACTCTTATCAGGGGAACAGGCCTTATTCATACAACTAGTTTTAAGTCGTATAAGATATAGCAAGACAACAACTAAGGTTTCCTCACAATAGTTCCTTCTAAGTTTAGTGGCAGCTAGTTTGAGATTTTTGAAAGTCTGAATTTGAAAAAAAACAAAACAATCTTCATGTACTAATCTGCTGTATTTTCCCATGTTGAAAAGGAATCTTGTCTACAACACTGTCACTTTTATACACAATTTAAATTTCTTTAAACAGACCAGGCCATTCTCTGTAAATCTGGATGCCTTATAATGTAGCATTTTATGATGACATGTTACTTTTTATTGCCTGAGCCTAGTCTTTCTGATGCTCAGGATTGTTTCCTGTGATTTGTAATTACAGACCTAAAATATATCATGTGGGTACTTTATTTCCTGTTCTACGTATGGGTTTCATGCTAAAGTAGGCCTGGAACCAAGACCTTTAAGAGTTACCAACACAGTGTGTAGAACATAGAACAAAAGGTAGAACTACAATAAATACCAAGCAGCCTCTGCAAGAAACATTTTATTATTATTTATTAGAAACAAGGCTGCACTAGAGTTGAAAGGAAAGGAAAACAAGTGTCCAACACCTGGAGTCAAGCGAAGGGTGGTATTAAAAAGTTTAATATCCTGTTTTTATGACACCCTCTGCATTATGGACAATAAAATAGTTTATATGTAACTTGGGTACATTTGATGTGGCTTTTTGTTGTTTTGTAATCTGAGGCACTCCCTCTCCCCTGAGAGACTAAGCAGCTTGAGAAGGAGGGAAAAATCTTGTAACAGAGTACAGAAGCTTCCAGAATAGCAGTACTAAGTTCTCCAACTATATTTCAAGTTGCTGCCATAGTTTATGATAAATCACATACCTATTATTTCCAAACTCTGTATTTATCCATTTTTGGACATCTCCTTATGTTAAAATGACATAATATTCAATTTCCTTAACTAAGAACAGTCAATCATATCTATGGATAAAAGCAATGTTAACCTTACAATATAAAACAAGTGATCAATTAGTGACTATTAAATGTTCAGTTGTCTTTGAGTTAATTCAGCATAGTTTTTAGATTCCCATCCATCACAAAACACTTTTGGGTCACCCCAAAATTAACAGCAGCACTTAACAAACACTGGACATGCAACTTTTTATTAGTGACTTGTCTAATCAACTCTTTGAAATTATTTTCTAGCTAAAGAGAGTATATCAGAGGCTACAACCATCGATCTGAATATCCTGACAGAAACTGCATCACACAACTTATCCAAAGAACTACAAATGGTACCTGACAGAACTACACCAATCACTCCTTTAATCACTGACTTACCCATCATCACAACAAAGTTCCCTCCTGAGGGAACCATAGTCAATTCGGAACAGAAATCCACAGTTCAGCCTCCAGCTGTCATACACAGATTAGCCACTGAACCACCCACACCTGCTGGGAGTACCAAGAAGCCTTGGGATATGGACTATTACTCACCTTCTGCTTCAGCACCACTTGGAAAGCCAGATATATCTAAAGTTAAGGAAGAAGTGCTCCAAAGTACCACTGTCATTTACCATCATGCTACTGATTCATGGGATAGTGTCATAGAAGACATACAAACACCAGAATCAGTTACACAAGTTGAACAAATAGAAGTGGGTCCCTTGGTAACATCTATGGAAATCTCAAAGCACGTTCCTTCCAAAGAATTCTCTGTAACTGAAACACCGTTTGTATCTACAACAATGACCCTGGAATCTAAAACTGAAAAGAAAACAGTAGATACTACTTCTGAATCAGTGACCACAGCCCGAGAAGATGGTGGTGAAGACAGAACATTTACAATTAGATCTGACCAGAGAACCTTGGCCTTTAGCCAAGTACCTGAAGTCATTACAGTGTTAAAGACTTCAGAAGACACCACACCCACTCAGCTAGAGGAAGAGAAGTCAGTTTCAGCATCAACAATTGTCTCACCTGTAACTATGCGTGACAGTGATGTCTCATCCATGGAAAATTCTGAAGAAAAACACGTTAATGGTAAGAAAACTGAAGATTTTTTTGGCCAGTATGTATCCACCACACCTTTCCCATCACAGCATCATACAGAGGTAGAATTATTTCCTTATTCTGGTGATAAAATATTAGTTGAGGGAATATCCACAATTATTCATCCCTCTCCACACACAGAAATGACACAAGAAAGAGAAAGAACAGAAACACTAATACCAGAGATGAGAACAGATAGTTATACCAATAATGCAATACAGGAAAAGGTCACCAAAGATCCATTTATGGGAAAAATAGAGGAAGAAGTCTTTTCTGGAATGAAGTTCTCTACAGCTTCCTCAGAGCAAATTCATCTTCCAGAGTCTCTGGTGGAAATGACCAAATCCTTTGATTTGCCAGCACTGACAACAACAAAGCTAACAGTGGCACCAACAGACGCGAGAGATGTGGAGGAAGACTTTACAAGAACTCCAGCTGGATTAGGAACAGATGACTATCAAGATACTACAAAGTATGATGAGGGTGTTACAACAGTACATTCCACCCACAGCACTCCAAATGTGGAGGTGGTCACTGTATCAAAATGGTCATGGGACGAAGATAAAACAACTGCAGCACCATTAAGGTCCACAGAACATGTAGGCTCTCCAAAATTGCCCCCTGCCTTACTCACCACTGCAGGAGTGAGTGGAAAAGGTGAAGAAATCCCAAGTTTCACTCAGGATGGAGGAGATGAATTTACTCTTATCCCCCATAGTACACAAAAGCCATTAGAGAAGTTTACTGAGGAAGACACAACCGACCATGGGAAACTTACAGTTAGATTTCAGCCAACTACATCGATTGGCATTATAAAAAAGTCAACTTTGAGAGATTCTACAACTGAAGAAAGAGATCTACCTGTCAAAAGCACAGAAGGTCTAGTTGCTCACACAGCCATAGAAGGAAGTGCTTTTGATGAAGGAGAAGATATGGATGTCTCTAAGTCTGTAGCTACTGTCCCCCAATTTGCATACACTTCAGATGTGGAAGGATCAGCATTTGTTAATCATAGTAGCACCCAGGAGCCTACCACTTACGCAAACATTTCCCATACTGTACCTCTTTCTATAATTCCCAAGACAGAATGGGGAGTGTTAGTACCTTCTGTTTCATCAGGAGGTGAGGTTCTAGGTGAACCCTCTGAAGACATACATGCCATTGGTCAAACTGTTTCTCCTGAAACTATAACAACAACAGGAATTACCCAGGGAACAACTCAGGAAGCATTCCCTTGGAAAGACCAGACTCCAGCAAAACCAGTTCCCACTCTTGGTTCCACAGCTGGCACAGTTATAGAGGCAACCGCACCTTTAGCTGAACAGGAAAGTGATGAGTCAGCATATACTGTCTCTGAAGACAGATTGTTGACGAGTTCTGAGAGAGTCCCAATTTTAGGAACAACCCCCATTGGAAAAATTGAGCACACTCTATCTTATCTGCTTGGTGCTATCACTGAGCACAAATCAAAAGCAGATGAAACAGTAACACTAACACCAAGTATGAGGCCAAAGGTATTTTTAAGTCCAGGGACTGAACAAAAATATGAAACAGAAGGTACTAGTCCAAGGGGAGTTGTACCACCTTTAAGCATCAGTGTTACTCAGCATATAGAAGAAACCACTACTGAGGAAAGAGAGACAGCGTCCTTAGATTACGATTTAGGCTCAGGATTACTTGAAAAACCCCAAGCTACAGAACACCCAGAATTTCCAACAATTAAAACCACGGTTCCAAGTGAGATCACTACTGCCTTCAGTTCAGGAGACAGACTTCACGCAACTTCAGCCTTCAAGGCACCTTCAGCCTCCACTGAGAAACCGCCTCTCATTGACAGGGAACCGGGTGAAGAAACAACCAGTGACATGGTAATCATTGCAGAATCAACATCTCGTGCTCCTCCCACCACCCTTGAAGATTTTGTAGCCAAGGAAGTAGAAACTGATATTGATAGAGAGTATTTTACAACTTCAAGTCCTCCTTCTGTTACACAGCCAACAAGACCACCCACTGTGGAAGGCAAAGTGGCCTTCAGACCTCAGGCACATTCCACTCCAGAACCCCCGACAGGGACAAAATTCCACCCTGACATAAATATTTATATTTTTGAGGTCAGAGAAAACAAGACAGGTAAGTCTTTGCTTTCTAGACATACTAGTCAAGGCAATCAGCATTTTATCTTGAAAATTACTTTTGGAAAAAAAAATATCAACATACCAAATGCTGCCATTAGAAGATAACTGGAGTGTGAAAAAATTCTGTGTTTTAGCTTCACATATTTGTACAAGTATTGGAAGAATATGTTAAACAATTTGGAAGAATGTTAGATACAACTTAAAAGTTATAAGAAGCCCTGCTTTGCCATCTAATATAACCAAATCATCATGTTACGTCACTTCAGAACATGCAGAACAAAGTGTTTTAATTTCAGTGTCTTTCCATGCATTACTACTCAAGTGTAGTACTAGACTGTGTTAACATTCCATTGGTCTTTAACTATTAACCTTCAGTACTTAACACCGTGGACAGTTAAAACCATATTTCATATTCCTAGGGTTGACAGAAAGATATCTAAAAGGTTTGCTATGGTTTTTCTTTTCCAGGATTTTGCAGACTTATTATGTGACTTGTAGGGTAGGTAACATGTCTGGTGTTCAATGTTATTTCATGCAAGTTCAACATGTTTTTAAGCTGATGTCCTTGGGTATTGTAATGAGGCCTTAAGTATTTAGAACAAATGCAATCTAGCTCAGTCCTTGGAAATGCTATAATTCATCATATCAATGTCAGCATTACCTCTGTTCCCTCAAACCAAACTATAATGTTATTTATTTTGTGATTTCATAGGGATATTTGCATTGCCTTCTGTTTTGCTCAAATATTTTATTTATCTCTCTGGTGAAATGCTTAAAGCTGTTTTTTAACATTTATTAATACTTGCCATTTTCATTATCAAACATAATGTATTTCTTTCTAAAGGTCAGACCACGCCATCTTTCAATTTTGGTAAGCTAAAATGAGACTACATAGCACATACAGTTCAATAGGTCAGTTTAGGTTTGTTTCTCTCTTTCTAATATAGGAGTCAAGATTAAGTTGCTATATTCTCATTTTATTATGTGAATTTTTCCTTGAGAAGTAGGGCTAAGGGAGAGCCTTTTTGTTTCTTTGAAAGTAGGTTTTCTCTTACTATTGAGGTACTGCCCTTAATGTGTAATTTTTCTTAAGAGTGATGTTATCCTCATTAGAGTTCTCAGGAATGTACCTGTTGGGAACAAACAGATAACTCCACTGTTACGTCAGCAGGCTTCCATAGGTGGACACTTCATGACTTCTACTATCTAGAATTTCCTCGGTGTAAAAACTCTTGCTAGGGCAGTAAATAGTAGAGAATGGAATGCATTTTCAGAGTATTGAAGTTTCTCTTTATTTTCCAATACAGTTGAAAGTGGCCAGGGTTGGAGCATTATTTTCCTACTAATGATGCTATTTCTTGGAGACTAGAGCATATTTCCCACATTCCTTTTCTGCCTCTTGGAACTGGAGTTGGAGGGAGCCTTGCCAAGTAGTGGGGATGAAGATTGCTTTTAGTAGGGTTGGAGAAGTGAAAAGAAGCTATTAATATGAAAAAGAAAGAAGTGAAGTAAAAGGAATTACTGCCAACACTTAATTTGAGAATTAAAAAAGTACACTTGAATGACTATGCAGCAGTTTTTCCCAATTTAGATTACTCTTTTATTAGTGTAGATATTAATTTGAATCAATCTAGAAACCAGTAAAAAATGCTCTACATTTGAAAACTCTTTTTAAATGGGAAATGCTTTTAAGGTTGGAGTATCAAATTACAAAGTGGAAAGTAAAACTCCATCTCCCTGGAAGGACTGCCAGTCATAGAAAAAGAAAATCTGAGTTTATAAATGGTTACTCGAAATGGAGGGTCTGAGTAACCTAACCCAGAAACCATTTATACAAAAGTGCATATTTATATTTGAGTTGGGAACTTGATTCAACTGGGTCTGAGAGACATGACTATGTGTTTCCTCTTCTTCCACTTTTAAAACATGGGACTATGATTTGTCTTCAAACTAGTTTTTGTTCAGCATTGATAAGAAATGGTCAGAGAACTGTGTAAAGGGAATACTTGATTATCTCTGTAAGAACAAGATTCCATTGTCTGGGAGGTTTGGTTTGAGCCTATATCTATCTAGATTTTCCCCTCCATTTCTCTCTCTCTCTCTCTCTCTCTCTCTCTCTCTCTCTCCCCCCCTTCCTCTCTCTCCCTTTCTCTTACTCTCTCTGATCATTTTTGTGTAGTTTATATATGCCATTTTCTTTATGCCTGTAAGAATTATTCAGACAATGAAATGAACTCAGATCCAACTGCTTACTTTTACTTTTATTTGCTTCCTATGAGAAATTTAATTTTTCAAGCATTTTGAACTTTGGCAAGGGAAAGCCCTAAAACAGATGTTAAATTAATGAGTTCTAAGGCAGGTGTACATAAATAAAGAAAAATACATATGTGCCTAGAAAACCAACCTTTTTATGTATCAAGGCACATTTTTCCAGACTGGAAAATCCTTAGTATATGCATGAACTTGTATAACTCTATTCACAAACATAGACTCAACCTCTATGTATACTGTATATCCAAGTAAGCAAAGATACCACCCATGCTACACTAAACCAAGACATTCATAATTTTTTTGCTGCACTCAGCAAGTCATATAAATCTTGGTATTTTTTTTTAGTACTATGAAACAAAACATGCTACTCAGGACACGTTAATGTTATGTTTGTTCAAATGGATCTTAATAGCAACTTAGGGTGCTATTGCTGGAGGGCAACGATAGTTAGCAGTTAAAAAAATCTGAAGGAACTTTTCAGCTCATAAAAGTTTTATGAGCTGAAAAATGCTATGGGCTGTATTTAACAGTGGTTCAGGGGATACTGAAAACATGACTCCTGTCTATTTCAGGAGTAATTTGCACACCTGCATTTCGAAAAATTATTAAAAGGTTTTCTTTGTGAATGTATATGAAGTCTATGGGGTTTAATGATATAGGAAGATTTCCTTCAATTCTGGGCCTTTAAAAAAAAGAATGCCTTTTCTCTGAATCATCTGAAATACCATGTTAGTGTGACAGAATTGTGAATTTTTTTTAAATGATATACTTGGTGTGTTTAAATCAAAGAATAACTTGGACCTATGTAAACATTATGATGCAAATGCTCACAATAATAAGCTTCAAATAGGTGGCTTATTAGACTTTTTAAAATAAAACATATGAACTACACACTATGAGTCAGGCCAGCTTGATGTTATTTGTCTTGTCAGGTTTTGGGGTTTTTTTTGTTAGTTTTATCATTTATATTAATCTAAATCTGAGTGCAAGGCAAGTGTAATGCCAGTATTAAACTAAAGTGATATAAATATTAAGATAGATAAAATACTTAATGTAATGATATTAAATATTAATGAGATCTTAAGTAAGATAATTTTGGCCACTAAATTTAAAGTTTATTTTGCCCAGTTTCCTTACTGAGAACTATGCTTACATAATTGCTTACATCATCCAGCAATAACTCCCATGTGATTAATCCCTTCTGCATTTTTGTTTATACATTTGGAAAATGTACATAAAGCTACAGGTTAGTTTTATGAATATGATAGTGTTAAGGAAAGGGTAAACAATAAGGGACATTGGCTCTGAGAACAGGAGATATCTGGGCAAATGCCAATATTTATATCATTGATTGCAGCTGTCATTTTTAAAAAGCTATTGTTTATACAAGATAGCCTCATATAAATTTTAATCACATTTATTTTATAGAAATTATGTAAAAATTACTGTTTTTTTTTTTTACTATAGGACCAGGTTCCTTTCTTCAAACAAAATCTTATTCAGAATCCTTGTATTTTAAGCAGATAAAAGAGTGGCTGTTCTGGTTAATGTTTGAGAGCAGAAAGAGGAGCCCCACAGCCTTGGACCCCCACTTCGGCCCCTTGATAGAATCTAAAATAACACGTACCTCAAAACAGAGCTAAAAGGGGAATGATATTAGATTATTCAAAAAAAGTAGAACAATTACTCATTCCTGAATGAATTGATTTTATAAAGTAAAGACAAATTTAATTGGTCTGATTACCAATATTTCCTCTCACTATAATGATGCATATTTATTAACATTTACCTTTGAATAACTCTGTATGATTCAGAATAAAGCATATCAGGCAAATCTAGTTTCAGTCATATCAATGCCTGTGTGTAATCAAGAAAATATCTAGTTACATTGCAGAACGTCACACATATGCGCAGAGCGAAACCATCATCCAGCTCACACAAAAATACCACACTCAGACTACATTTTACATATATTATGATGTTTTAGCCTTAGAGATAATTTGTGAGGCAATTCAAGAAAGTATTGCGGATGGGAGGGTGAAGGCACACTGGGTCTTACACTGTTGGCACTGGGGCTAACAGCCTTGGCGCTCCTTAGAGCATTTTTGTGGTGAGGCAATTCTCTCCCCTGATGAACTCACAGGAGTGATGACCTCGTATTGGCTCAGGTGCTAACCTGTTCGTCAGTTCCTGAAAAAGCATAGACTCTGGAAAGACTGGCTTTTCATTGGCATTCTATAGAACTGTTGAAACTACATGACTCAGGTTTAGTTTGCGTGTACTATGGGGGACTATGCATGCTATTCAGAGACCTGCTGTAGCAAGAGAACAGCTTGCTGAGATCAGTAATTCTGGTTGTAGGCAGCTTCTTTCCTGCAGAGTTTTGGGGCACATCCCTAAGAGTGGATGGGGCTGGTGCTCACACCCATGCGTGGTTCCCTTTGCTGGGCACCAGCTGTGGCTCCCTGCCAGAGAAGCACATTCTTCTGAAGGGAATTAAGATGGTCTCTCTTCTCCCTCCTTGGCTGGAAAAGGATTGAATTTCTTTTCTTTTAGTCAACTAATAAAAAATTAAGAGACTGTCTATCTTCTTTTCATTTCTATAGCATAAAGGGAAGAATTGACTCTGGTGTTCCTAAATTGTTAATGAGCTTAGCACTGCTCTACAGACCAAAAGCTGACTTTAAAAAAAGTTTATCTAGTGAAATATTTTATATATATAACACAGACATACACATGCTGTTCACTCACACAAACTCTCATAGAATTTCAATTTCTAAAATCCTCATTGAATGTTTTATGAATCCACTAAACTCAAGGAAAAAGATTAAGAAATTGAAATTGTTTTCTTCACAGATTAAGATTTAATAGTGAAAGACATGTTCCATAGAGAACTAAAATAAACTTTGTTATATTCTTCCTAACATAACCCAATGCCAATTCCTCCTGAAAATGGCATTTGCCATTATAACTTACCATTATCAAAATAACTACTGAGGTGGGGCATTATCCAAAGACAAGTATCACTTAGTTGTCCTTGGCAGTGATGCAGAGAGAAAGACTTATATTTTCTTAGGGCAGAGTGTAGTCAATCGAGAATTATCTTCAGGTAAAGCTGCAACATGACTGCTCCCTTGACAAATGTTAAAAAAGAAGCACAAAATAAACATAAACCATAGGCCCTGCTCCCAAGAACTTTAAATGCATTTTGGGGAACCAGTATTAATGCGATCAAATGTAATTGCGTAACAGAAACAGATCATGGTGCACTAGGTAATGCGGTGCTAGCTGTGAATGGCAGATGAGGTCAGCAAAGGAAGGAATCAATGAAGGCAGGGAAGTCAGGAAATATTGCATGAGAAGGAAGAGACTTAAGCCAGGGCTTACTGGAGGAGTAGATAAAAAACAAATTACTGGAAGCCAGCTATCAGCTTATTGCTTCCCAACAGAGGCTCACCAGTCGGTATAAGCAGCCCCAAGTATTAACAGGCATTTTTCTAAATGTGGCTCGGATTACAGAGAGAGCATGTTCTGCCTTCTTAGGATTCCCCGAGAAACCTACAAGTTCCTAGAAACCAGAAATATTCAACAGACTTCCTCAGGAGGGAGTGTTCTCATACTACTTTTCTGTTCTTCAATGATTTCTATTTTTTGGTAAAGGTAAGATCTTCTATGCTAGGTTAAGTACATTTAACTTTTCAAAATATATTCCCATGAAGTATCATAGTTCAGAGTTATACACTTGTAAAGTTCAAAACTACATTTAAAAGAGTGAGCTATATACTCCTAAAAGGTGATTTAAAGGTTTATGACATCTTAAGTCTAGTGAATTTTGAATCAATACTGTGGCAGAAACAGGTGCTATGAATTGGGGAATTAACAGTCAGTCTGTCCTTTGATTTTCTGCAATGTGGACCAGGAATTTCTTAATTTCTCTGTCAAATTATTTTTTGCCAGTCAAATGGATACAATGGCTATTATGTATATAAAGAGTAATATTTCCTAAACTTTGATCCATACTCTTTTTCTAAATCACAGGGATTATGAAACAAGAAAGAAGATCATGTATGTACAGATATATGTATATATTCAAATATATTTTTTCACTTATTCAACAAATAGTCAAATAATTACCATGCCCTAATTTCTAGTCTAGAATTGGAGTTTTGAAGCACACTGCAATACTCTGAATGAAATGGAAGGGTAATCAGTTCCCTTCATAGGATACAAAGAAGAGGCAGTTTATGTAATGGAAAGAGCCTTTGGAAACAGACCTGGGTTCCGTATCAACATTGTTATATGCTCTCTGTTTTGATTTTGTATAAATTGCTAGTCTCTATGGGCCTCAGTTGCTATAACTTTAAACATATATAATAACACTACAAACTCACCAGATTGCTTAAAGGGGAAAGGGATCTCGTCAAGGGCCTTGCCAGTCACCGTGGTAGGCCCATCACCCACGTTTGATACTCCATGACAACAACGCGCCAAGCACAGTGCCTGGCACGTGGGAACTAGTTAGTACAAATTAAGCCCCTCTCAGCTTTAGGAATTACTTTTTTCTGAAATTTTATATGTAGGCAAATTTAGACTGTTTTGTACTAAACAAGCAAAAACTGAGTTCTCTTAAAATTCAAGATGCTTTATAGCATGGGGAGCCAAAAATAATTATGCTGTACTGTCTGCTTGACTGCAAGAGCTTGTTAAAATTTTAATCCTCTGTGGATTGTGTTTGGGTGATGCCATTTTGGGTGCAGATCAGAAGCAGCTGCAGCCTTTATTTAACATTTAAATATAATATCGATTCTGTAGTATCTATGTACACAATTCATTAGCTTTCTGCTCTATTTTATGTGTGAAAATTGGGTTTACTATTTTGATAGCTACCAATTTCATTTTTTATTTTAAGAAAAAGAGCTTTTTTTTTTTAATTCTTTATGAATTTTTTCCAGGTACTGGGCCTAGCTTCTTCTTGCATATTCATAGAACACATGGGCATTCCCTGCTGTCTTTTTGTTGTTGTCAAGGAAACCCCCCAGTTTTCTACACAGGGATTACATTCTTCTTTCTTAATAGCTCTTAGATCATTCATTTGTGCAATGAATAAAAAATGTATTCATGGGCCCAGACAGTGTTCAGCACTTTTTTTGGAGGGGGATGGGTTGGTGGGCGTAGCTAAGGGGACAGACATGCCTGGTGAGAGAACCAATAGAGATAAAAGGAAAGGAAAAAGAAATGCTCCCTGAAGTTTTATTTTAATGAAGTAAGATGCAAATTTTTTGTTTTAAAGAAGGGATTGCCTATTTTTGTCAGTTTACAAAACATTACACCTCAATGAGAGCAGTTTGCCAGGTACATAAAGAGTTGGCTATTCGGAGCCTTTATTGATAGAATGATTACAAGAACGACCGTAGTTGCGGGCAGTAGGGATTGTCATGCATTTTGGTAAAAACTGTTGTATATACTTTTTCATTTGTATTGAAGTACTTTGGATTTTTGACAACATAATTGAAGTGATATAAAAGTCAAAAGTCCTTCATACTGAGACATCATGTGGACAACAGAGAATCTACTTTATTGCATGAAAAATGTTGTCCTTTAGAGAAATATGCCAGTGTTTAGACTTTTGAGTATGAGTCAGGAGGGAAACACTAACCTATTGGCAAGAAGACTGTAATTATTCTTAAAATGAGTAATTTGATTCTTGAGAAGAAAATAAATTATGACAAACTTTCTAAATACTTGCTAGAATTATTGCAGTAATACATAAATTATTTCCTCATAAGTAGATTAAAGTTTAAGTAGGAGATTTTAAACTGGAAAGAAAGTATCTGTGGAGGGAGAAGAACAGTTGAATTATATTTCAATCTATGAAAATTTGACATATTGTGTCATGATATTGTAACCAGACTCGTTTGTGCACATGTAATCAGTATACACCACCTTAAATGGCTTCTAGTGGCCTCATCTTTTGACATTGTGGTACAGTATTCCTAGTATCGCACGGCGTGATTTAGTTGCTTTGGCCATATGATGCATACACTAGGTTTCTGAAAGTTGGATTTTCCTAACTTGGGAAAGGGAAAAGGAAATATACTAATGTATAAATCTGTATAGTTTAATGGAATATAGTATAATTATCACATTTCAGTATGTTGCAATCTTACCTTACTCTGCCCTTTAGGGGTTTTACTATGTGAAGATAAAATAATCTCTGCCTATCTCTTCACATCCATCCTCAGGACATATTTTAGAGGATTGCTAAAATGAAGTCATTCGATCAAGCTGCTATGTGTCTGGGGGAAAGAAAATAATGCAATCTGTAGATTAATTGAGAAGGCAACTTGAAACAATTAGTAAGCAAGAGAATATATAATAACGGAAAATTGCTTACTTTAGTAAAAGGAAAAAATAGAGGTAATATTAAATATGTTAATATCAAAAAAATGTTTAGCAGGCAAAGTCTCAGAATTGGCCTTCCAGGAAAGTCCAAACATTTATCCCCTCACTAGGGAACCCCCCAGTTTACCTGGGAGGGCCCAGAGCTGCACCAGTCTGACTTTAGCCAGCTAACTAACCATGATGCCCTTATACGCTGGGATTTGAGAAACAGCAGGAGCTCACCCAGCGCATGAGGATTGCCCTCCCTGCTTTTCAACCCTGGCTATAACTCAAAATCACCAGAAAGCCTCCAAATACAAATACCCACTACCTCACCCCACACTAGTCAACTTGAATCTGAATTTCTAGTGGTAGTGCTGAGACATGTCTATTTTTTGTTAGTTTCTTTTTTTTTTAAATTTGCTTTTTTTAATTAGTAGTATCTGTATTTTTTAATGCACCCCATGTGATTTTGATGCACAGCGAGGGTTGAAATCCACTGGTAAACTAAAGGCTTTTGGATCTATAGTCAGCTCTAGCTGAAATACAGAAATTCCTGGGGGAGGGGCTGATTTAAGTCTCTGCCAGTTTAAAATGTACTTGACTTTATTTTTGTATTTATGTACTGATTTTAAGGAGGAAGAAATAGGTATGAATCAGTCTCTCCTGAGTGAGATGGTGCTTTTGATCATATTTTGGGACGTGTAGCTTTTGTCACAAATGTTAAATGAATCTTGACATAAATGAGGAAGAAAGTAAAATTAAATAGCATTGAAATATGTTTTTAAAAGTTTCAGGAAGAATTGTAATTGAATCAGAAGTAATACTGAAGGGAGGAGAATACATCTCAAATTACCCAGAGCTGCATACCTTACTTTGTTGTATCCATGTTACCTTTTCTCTGTCAACACAGAAATTAAAAGGAAATATGCATGCTATGGCTTAAGGATTCTTTTGGCTATATTGATGTATGTAGTATATAGTGTATATTTATATTTGAGGGAAACAGTAATTATCCCCCTGATATAGACCCATATAGAATGTCGGATTTAGAAAGCAAATGAATGATTAAAAAAATATTGAGACTGTGTCTGCACATTTAGATTACCTGGGTTTTGATATCCACTGGAGTCTTCAGTGTTTGAGTTCTCTACATGGTTTCAGTTGTATCTTGGAATTCGAGCTGTTATTGCAGCTAAAGAACAAAAATTTCTTCATCTTAAAATGCAAAGCTTTTAAAAGAAACATCAAACAATAGAATGTAAACTTTTTCATTCTTGATGATTTATAACTGTGTAGGCATTCTTCCAACTGAATTCACCTTAGAGAGCCCAAGTGGCCGGAGTATGATGAGCATTACATGTGTAAAGGGTCCCTTCACTTTCGTCATGGGATGTCGAATTTAGTGAAGGGGGTGAAATAAAAATATAAAAGCAACTGGGGAATGTATAAATATGATGTAAATCCCATGTCATACAAATCAAAAGCACTCCCAGTTTGGGCTGAGGAGTTTTAGAGAAGGTATACTGGAGAGCTGAGGGCTTCAGCTGGACCACTCATAAATACATGGGTGAAGTTCAATGGAAAATTTATATAGCGTTCCAAGTAGGGGACAGAAACATTCTTCTTGACCAGGAGTCTGAGATGGAGATGAGGGTACTGAGAGAGGAACAGGGAGCGGCTGGCCTCCCGTGCGGAGAAGCAGAGAGTGACATCAGAGAACGGAAGGAAGAGGAGAAATGTGGAGACAGTGAATGGAGATGTTTGAACACTTTTGAAGAGGTCAGGGGAAGGGGGGACCAGAAACCACTGACTTTTGAAGATGTGGCACAATTTAAAATAAAATGGTATTCGGTGAAGTTTAGCTTGGTAGCTCTAATTTGGGAGGCTTAGAAAAGAAGTGTATATATGGAGGCAAAAGTAAGATTACAGTTGTTCGATGGAAAAATAATACAATAATTAATAAATAATTATACGAGAATAAACTGTTTTGCATATTTACAACTGTAAATCTACTTTTGCCCCAACCTGTATTTATTTATGAGAGGCAATTGTATTACTTTAGTCAAAAGTTTTACTTAAATTTTAAATCCATGAATCTGACCAAAGCAGTTTTTTGGTGTTAGGATACCTGGCAGTTACCTGTTTATCTGTCTATAATAAGCTTTGGTAGTGTTCGAGAACTAAAGGGAAAAATATATTAAAAGTACTGCCCTTGTTTTGCATTCATTTGTTGTACTTTAAAGGAAACATTTAGAAACCAAATAATCTGGCTTTCTTCTCTTTCGTATAGCTCTTTCTGTTATTGTTCAGACATGTCTGAAAGTCCCCAGATTACCTGATTATGCTCTCCAGCAAAGCCCTTACTCTTTAAAAACTGGAAGTTATGAAATCCTTGGGCCTCTTCTAGAAGCACGAAGGGCCCACACTCAGGAATACCGCCTTAGGCACACTTGGACCAGATGACTGCATCTAGACACATTCTTTCCACTTAAGGGAACAGCATTATTAGAGAACTGTCTGAGGTTGCGGAAAGAGATTCCTATTTATCATCCCCAAAGCAGGTTTTCCTCATAAAAGGAAGGTCATCAGAAACTCTTATATTGTTCATATATCTATATTACTTTTTCTGGGTATAAAATTCATGAATTGAGAAATATTGACCTTCTTGCTCTTCAAGAAGGGGGGCTGTCAGTGTAAGATAACAGGCTTGGGTGGCACGCCGAACACACCTCCGCCAGCCGCACTGATAGAGAGAGATGCTCACAGAATCAATGATGGTCTCCCAAACTTGAGTTCAATATTTCTCACCTCTGGTAGATTGAATTTGATATAGATATCACATGATTTTCAATCATTAAGGTAATTAAGGATACAAAAATACCTGACAAGGTTTGGGGAGGGTGTTTAGATCTTGAGCACTATGTCGATTTTTTAAAAAGACCCTGAGTTGGCGCCATTTTTAGTGTCTCAGATTTTGAACATGTTGAAGAATTTAGGATGTCTGAGATAATCTGATTGAAATTCACAGTAGGTGGTTTTCTTTGCTTTTGTAAGAAGCCAAATAGCTTTTTATTTTAATTAAGAACATAATCAAAGATGAATGAAATTGAAGCATTTGTTTCTGAGTGGTTATTAGAGCTTATAGGTATGTGTCAGAAGGCCTAAACATATTAAAGACCTTCAAGTTTTTTCTATTTAAGTGCTATAAGTATTTCTCACACACTTCTGTGTGGCTGTCTATTGTGTTTTTAAAATAAGAAAACAAAAATTTTTTGTTGCTTATTATATTTTTGCTGAGTAGATTGCTATATGCTTACATTTAACCGAAAGCTCTTAAACTTAAATTGTAAAATTCCCTGAAGAAAACATGAATGTTAGCCAGCTGCCTATGCATCTTAGCAACTATGTTTTGCGCCTGCTAACAGTGTGACTGGAAGACTTGTGCTATGTCTACAAAACTCTGCCATGAAGTACTTAAAAATACTTGGTGAATAATTTGAGGTCAGCTAGCAATAAACCTTTGTGTGAAAGGCCACTAAAAAAATCTATTAACCATGGCACCAGTTTATTCAAGTCAAGCTGTTAAAATACATTCATATAAACATAGAAAAGATTATACATGCACTGTATAGAGTTCTGTGGTTTGACTCTTAAAATCCAAATAAAAGTTATATTACCCTTAGAATAAAATTCTAAAATAGAACAGTCTTTTATAAAGACTTGTTCATCTAAGAGGTGGGAATGTTAATGACTCCATCAGTTTGCACTGTTAGTACAAAATTGAGCATATCTCAATTTCGGAATGATATACCTGCTTTCACAGCAGCACTGGTGTTCCCCCGCGCCCCCACCCTCAGCCACACCCTACAAAGAAACTTTTCTAAGTTGCAATAATTATAGCTCTTGCAGCTTTCTGATAACATGTGTAGTGGATGGGAGGTGGTGACAAGAAAGGGGAATGAAGAAGTAATTTTGGCAACTGAATAAACAAAAGAGCAAATAGGAATATGGGTTAGTTGTAAGGTGGCAATGAGAGGAGTACGAGTGGCTAAAAAGAATTCACCTGTCTCTCCTAGACAGATGTCACCACCATACCCTAGTGGAATTTTAAAAGTATGAGAACAATTGGCCACACTGGGAGAAGAAAATGTAAATTTATCTGTAGAGAATCTGTTGGCAGAAAAAATTGACTTCAAAGTCCTAGGCAATTAACATTTCCCTCACCCTCACACTGATATTAAGAAATCCAACAAAACCATTTGGAAGTTGAGTAAACCTACTTAAACAAAGAATATTCATTACTTAATTGTGAGAATATTCCTTTAAGAAAAAGGACAGAAAATAATTTCCACTGCTATTTTGTATCTTTGTTTTATTTAAGAATTCTCATGTAGAGGAACATTATTGTAGCATATCAAATGAGCACATTTTGTAATAAATCTTTTCTTTATCACTGTTCATTACCATGTGCTTATGGTTCTTTGGTCATTGCCAGCCTCATGGTACAGCAAGAAACATAAAAGAGCTTAAAATGATTCGGTTTTCTATTATACTGAAGGCAAGTGAGATTAGATACTTCGGAGGCGGGTGAAAAAAGAAATCGTACTTTAAATGTAATGTTTGGTACATTTGCAATATGTACACTCAAAATGTTTCCTTTTAAAAACAGAGTAAAAAGTTGAATTAGGCCATTTCTCTAACCTATTGTGAAGAGCATTTGTTTTTCAGAGGGCAGAGTAAGACACACACACAGAGAAGAGAGAGGGGCGGGGTGGGGGGAGAGAGAGAGAGAGAGAGAGAGAGAGAGAGAAGATACCTCCAAAGTCTTAGTTCTCTGTAGAGTTGGTAGGCAGGTGGTGCTCAGTAAATTCCGTGCAGTTAGTTGGCTCCTGAAGAGACAATACAATTGGGTAGCATGCATGGTGGTGGTAGCGAGTTAAATTCTGTGTGCAAAATCAGTATGAAGCCAAACTGTGTTTGTGAAGAAGATGTAAAGGCCATCTCTCTTCTATGTTTGTATTGCTGTGATTGAAATATGGTGATATTTATTTAGATTAAAAAATGGAATATACTGCACCCAACAGTTGACTCTTTTGGTGAAATATTCTGATATTATGATATAATGTGCCAAGGGAAATCTTCATAGATTTATGAGTAATAAGAAATGTTGGAATTCATTATCCAAGTGGAAAATGGACTCAAAGAATGTTATACTTGGCTCATTGGAACTAAAATTGGAGAATATGAAGTGAACACCAGGGTGTTTAATTGAATTAATCAGACTTAAGAAGAGTTAATAGTAAAATCATTATATAAGTTGTTGATTCTCAATAAGTTTTCTTCTAAAAAATCATTTTGTTTTTAAGTTATTCATTCTTTTGTAAAACATTTAGGTGAACTTTGCAATGTTTCAGTTTCTTTGACACATTGACATTTGACACACTGACCTTGGTATCTTCTCTCTCTGTTTTTCTTTACTTATTTTTAGAGCTATCAACATCATACTTGATGGAACTTCCCTCTATAATTATTACGATGTTAATGGAATATCTTTTGTCAGTTTTGATTTTTTTTAAGTATTATTTTTATAAGTAAGAAATTTATGTGGAAACTCATACAAATTCTATAATAACAATAAGTGCTTTTACCCTATTCCTGACCAAAGGGTTTATAAATAAATGATATTGAACAGTTATTTCCTTATTGATCCTTGTGGTTGGCTAGAGAAGCTTGGCTGAATGATTAGTTTTACTTCCATTATTTATGAAAAGGTAAAAAATGTGGTGGGGATTCTTTATGTTCTCGACACAGATTCATGTTTCTTATTTAAAATCATTTCTGTACTTAAATGAAAGGTACTATGTGAATTTAGTGTCTGTGTATGTGATACTTCTTAATGTGAATTCTAGTTTTATTTATACCTGATGAAAAGGATTGAAGGTATAACAAATGTACTGTAAACATTAAAATAGGCATATCTTTGAAGGTCCAGTTAAATCTTATGAAGTATGGAATAGTTTAAATAGATGTATAGCTTAACTCAACTATATTCAAATAGTATTAGCAGTGAGAGACTACTAGCAGTGAATAGATAGAATTATTGCTGTGATATTTCCAGAGATTCATTTATATGAAAGGAATTTAAAATGTATTCTCTCGCAGATGTATATATGCATGTACATATTTATTCTTTCTTTTTTTTATAGCAAAAGGTAGGTTTCACTATAAGGCATATTAAAAGTGCTATTATCTATAAATTTTATTGTGTCCTCTTTTAAATATACAAAACATGGGGCACTGTAAGATCACTGTAACAATTTCAGTGATCAAATATTGAGCAACCTTATTCATTTAATTATACTTTTTGAAAAAAGGTAAAGCATTTAATCATTTTCTTGTTTGTTGGTTAGAAGTAGTTGTAACATCTATGGCAGCAATCATCTGCATTTATTTTATATTTTTGTGATATATTAGAGTTAGGTATTGATCTCACTTCTCTTATGGTAGAAATATTTTTTTCATTCATTTGAATACCCATGAGCCTTTGTTTACATAGCTGAAAAGTTCGATGTGTGGCATGGAATGGGATTGAGACATAAGAAATGTGTGAAAGTTAATGAGGAAGGACATGTAATCAGGACATGTAAGAGTAAGCTATCCCTACACAAGTACTACCTTATGGAGATAATATAGTGAAGATGGGATACAACGAAGTTTTCTTTTTTTTTGTTTTCATTAGAGTGAAAGGAATAAATGTAAATATGGTATATGTCTTCTAGCTACACAAAGGTCTTGTGCTTTTTGTTTTTTTTGGTTTTTTAAGCAAACCATAAGTAAAAACATAGAAGGAGTTTTATAGAGTTTTTATTGATGATATATGTCTATGTTTATGTTGATGCATAAAGAATCAAGCAATACTGGTTCCTTCTCAGTAGGGCCTTTTCTGACCATCAGTAAGTGCTAGATGTCGATCCTTTCATACATGGAAAGGAGCAGCTTCCTGCAACAGGAAAAATGTCTCTACTGATGGGGTTCAGTGTGTGGCATGGATTGGGGCCAGGCTGAAAATAATTCTGCAACAGTATTTCTGGGGGCTGGAGGGTGAGACTCTATCCGTCCCCAGACTTTGCTTTGTCTTCTTCATGGGTCACTGCACCCACGGGCATCTTTTCCCACTACTGTGATACTAGGAAGAGGGCAACTGTAGTGCAGGACCCTTTTCCAGGACAAACGAATACCACCCTAATGAGAGTGAGGGCCCAGAGTTTCCTCCTTTCTGGAGCTTTGCCGGTGTATTTCTGGAGGCAGAAAAGTCAGCTGGGTTTAGTAGTTTGTACCCTATGGCAATTTAGAACAATTTAGGGATATCTGTTATTAAAGTATGCTAGTTCAAATGTTCAGATGTGACGCTTAAACTTCCTTTGGAGGAAATGTTTTAAAAAGAACTATAATAGACCCAGTCCAGGTCATTTGTCATGAAGGGTAAAGGCGTAAAAGTGTGGAGGGCTCGTTCTTTCTGGTACCTCAGTGAGCTGTGTGCCTGCAGAGAATGCCCATCCAAGGCTTTCCGCCCTGTGTCAAGGAGGCTGCAGTGTATGCAGTTAAGTCTTGTCTCACTGTTGCGCTGGGGAGGGGTTGTCACTGCATTGTAAAAGGACTATAAAGAAACTTCTCCTTTACTTTTCTAAAGACAGTCTTCTTTAGGACAAATCCTGAGAAGCCAAAAGGAATCTCTTCTCATTTCCTTATTGAATAGAGGGTGGCTATGCATCCCCTTACATAAAGGGCAATAACCAATTTATTTTTCTGCATGATTTGATGAAATGACCTTAATTTTTCATTTTCTTTTCAGTTCACACAAAGATGAATTTTCACGTTTCAGTATTACAATGCATATATGTGATTTCTTTGTTCATTTTATGGATGCTGCTTTGTTAAACATGTCAAAGAGTTTTCATGACCTGTTTCTATAATCTTAAATTGGATTTACTTGTCTTAATGTTAATATAAAACAGCAAATCTGAAGACCGAGAACCATGTGTAGAAGGGTGATTGTACTTCACGTGAAAAGATTTGAACCCTCCCTTATTTGTGAACATAATCTGCCAGCCTTGCTATCACTTTCTTCTGTCATACACTGCCAAATGTTTTATTTAAGTATTGTGAAAACTCTTTGTTTTTTTCAGGTCGAATGAGTGATTTGAGTGTAATTGGTCATCCAATAGATTCAGAATCTAAAGAAGATGAACCTTGTAGTGAAGAAACAGATTCAGAGCACGACCTAATTGCTGCAATTTTACCTGAGTTAATTGACATAGATCTATACCACATTGAAGAAGATGAAGAGGAAGACGAAGACTGTGCAAATGCTACTGACCTAACAACCACCCCATCAGTGCAGTACATAAATGGGAAACACCTCGTCACCACTGTGCCCAAGGACCCAGAGGCAGCAGAAGCCAGGCGTGGCCAGTTTGAAAGTGTTGCACCTTCTCAGAATTTTTCAGACAGCAGTGAAAGCGATACTCATCCATTTCTCATGGTCGAAACTGGATCATCTACTGCTATGCAACCAAATGAATCTAAAGAAACAACTGAATCACTTGAAATGACATGGAAGCCTGAGACTTACCCTGAAACACCAGAACGTTTTTCAAGCGGTGAGCCTGATGTTTTTCCCACAGTGCCGGTGCATGAGGGGCAAGCCACAGAGGGACCAGCATCAGCTACGGAGAAAGGTCCCGCACTTGATAATCTGGTACGTGAACATACTGAACCTGTACCTCTGTTCCCTGAAGAGGCTTCAGCAGATTCTGCCACTGACCCAGAATCCCCAGAAATGATCTTTCCAAGGGCTACAGAAGTAACATTTGGTGAAGAGGCAGAAAAAAGTACTTCTAACACACATACTCCAAGTACAGTTCCAAGTTCTATGTCAGCAAATGTTTTGGAGGAAGTATCCTTTACCTTGACTGGAAATCCCCAGCCTGCTGACCCGTTGTCCACTGTGAGAAACTCATTGGAAATAACCCCTAGACAAATTGTAGAGCTTGCTGGGAGTCCTTCAATTCATATTCCAGAAGGCTCCGGGGAAGCAGAAGAAGATAAAGATAAAATGTTCACAGCGGTAACTGATTTATCACAGAGAAATACTACAGATACTCTGGTTACTTTAGACACTGGCAAAATAATAATTACAGACAACCTTTTTGATGTTCCTGCAACCACAGTTTACTTGGTTTCTGAACAACCTTCTACAGAAGTAGTGCCCACCCAATTTGTAAGGGAAACAGACTCTTCTGAGTGGGTCTCCAGTACATCTCCTGAGGGAAAGCAAAGGCAAGATGAGGAGGCGGAAACTACAGATACAATTACTATAGTTCAGCTACATTTGCCTACACAAGGATCAGATCAATTAATTTTACTCCCTGAATTAGAAAACTCAAATGAAGCTACATCTAGTGATTCAGCATCTGCTACAGGGAACAGTTTCATGTCCTTGACAACACCGACACAGTCTGAAAGGGAGATGACAAGTTCTAATCTTGTCTTTACCGACACAAATGTTTTAGGTGATCTGAGGCCAGAGGCCATTGACCCTCACAGTAGCAGTCAGCCTGGGGTTCAGGAAGCGCCGTTCTCCATCCCAGGCAGCCCCTCCTCTCTCTCTATGGAGCAGAGCTCTAGAGAAGCTGCTGCTGGCCCAGGAACCACCACGGTTTCTTCATTTTCATTACATTTAGAGCCTGAAATGCAAATTAAAAAGGAAACAACTGGTACATTGTCTCCCCATGTAGAAACTATATTCTCTTTTGAGCCAACAGGACTAGTGATGGACAGAGAGGTCACTGAAGTTATAAGCCAAACACCCAAGGAAAACCTTCTATCAGAGGTTCTAGGAGAGCCAAATCACGGGGCAGAAATAAATGGCTTCTCTACAGACTTTCCTTTGGAGGAAGATTTCAGTGGTGACTCTAGAGAATACTCATCAGTATCTAATCCTGTAACAAAAGAAGAAACAGGAATGGTGGAAGGCTCTGGGGATGCAATATTTAAAGATTCTCAGATTTCACCATCAGCAATACCTACTTTGGGTCACATCAATCACACAGCTGACACAGAAGGACCTGGTAACACCTTGGTCAGCACGTCAGCCTTCCCTTGGGAAGAGTTCCCAGCCTCAGCTGAGGGCTCAGGGGAGCTAGTGGTCTCAGTCAGCAGCTCTGTTGACCAAGTGTTTTCCAGTGCTGTGGGAAGTGTTATTGGTACAGAATCCCCATTTATTGACCAAGTTTTGGGAGAAGAAGGTGCTATCAAGGAAGCTGATAAGAGATCTACCATTTTACCAAGAGCAGAAACAGAAAGTACTGAAGATCCAACAGAAAAGGGGGAAATAAAAGTTGATGGCTCAGTTTCAACTGACTTTCCTCAGATGATGGAGCCAACCAAACTGTGGTCCAGGCAAGAAATAAATCCTGTAAGACAAGAAATTGAAAACAAAACAGCATCAGGAAAAGATCTTGAGGAAAAGATTCAAGATCAAAAATCTCAAAGCTCTGTTGTACCGGAACAAACAATTTTTGATTCACAAACATTTATTGAAAATGGATTTAGAACCTCAGATTATTCTACACTAACAACCAAGAAAATGTATAGTGCTGGTGAAGAAATGGAGGAGAAGGAAGGTGTTTTCTTAGTTGGCATGTCTACTCCAGATCCAGGTTTAAAGGGTTTTGAATCCTATACTGCTCTCCCTGAAGTTACTGAAAAATCCCCTTTTCTCTTAGCTACTGCCTCAGTGACTGAATCTATATTAACTGAAACCATAGTTACAGATTCATCAATCAAAGAGGAAAAAAATATCAAACCCTTTCCCAAAGTTATGAGACCAATAATTAAAGAGTCAGATACTAATTTAGTCTCTGGCCTGGGATCAGGAGAAGAAGTTTTGCCTACTACACTATCAGTGAATTTTACTGAAATGGAACAAATCATTAGCACATTATATCCCCAGACTTCTAAAGTGGAAAGTTTAAAAACCAGCATCTCAAGTGATACCACTGAAGACTATGAGGGAATGGAAAATGGGGCAAATGAAGTTAGACCACTCTTTTCTAAAACAGACAGCATCTCTGAAGATAGTGAGACAGCATCCAGCACAACCTCACTAGAAATTTTAAGTGACACCAGGACAGAAGGACCCTCTATGGCACCTCTCACTTTCTCCCCAGACACTGAGCATGCTCAGAATCAGACTGACAGTTGGGAAGGAGAAATTCAAAGTAGTCAACAGCAACTTACTCTTGAGGAAGTCTCTGACAAGAATTCTCCAGTAGTAGAAACTAGAGAAACAGCAACCTCTTCCACTGATTTTCTGGCTAGAACTTACGGTCTTGGAATGACCAAAGGATCTGTTACATCAGCACCAAAACCATCTGATTTGTTTTATGAACATTCTGGAGAAGGATCTGGGGAACTGGATATAGTTGATTTAGTCCACACTTCTGGAACCACTCAGGCAAGCAGGCAAGGAAGCACCGCCTTTGTTTCTAATAGATCGCTGGAAAAACATCTTGAAGTCTCAAGTCCTAAAGCCATTACTGTTGATGGATTCCCAACAGTTTCAGTGGTGCTACCTCTTCATTTAGAGCAGAATGAAAGCTCCCCAGATCCAACTTCCACATCATCGAATACAGTATCATATAAGAGGTCCACAGAAGGTGCAGATAGTTTCCAAGACCATTACAGGGGATTTGAGGATTCCACCTTGAAACCTGACAGAAAAAAAGCCACTGAAAATATTATTATAGATCTGGACAAAGAGGACAAGGATTTATTATTGACAATTACAGAGAGTACTGTCCTTGAAATTCTACCTGGGCTGACATCAGATAAAAACACTATCATAGATATTGATCACACTAAACTTGTGTATGAAGACATCCTTGGAATGCAAACGGAAATAGATCCAGAGGCACCGACAGGACCACATGGCAATAATGAAGAAAGTTCTCAAATTCAAGAGAAGTATGAGGCAGCTGCTAACCTTTCCTTAACTGAGGAAAATTTTGAAGGTTCTGGTGATACTCTTCTGGCTATTTATACTCAGGTGGGGCATAACAAATCCATGACTTCTGAAGACAGAAGCCCATTTGATCACATGGGCTTCATCTTCACAACTGAGATCCCCATCCCAAGCACAGAAACGGAATTAGATATTTTGCTCCCCACAGCAACATCCCTGCCCATTCCTAGTAAGTCTGCCACAGTTCATCCAAATACTGAAGAACCAAAAACTGAAGCAAAAGCCCTGGAAGACATCTTTGAATCAAGCACTTTGTCTGATGGTCAAGCTATTGCAGACCAAAGTGAAGTAATATCAACATTGGGTCATTTGGAAAGGACACAGGAAGAGTATGAGGAAAAGAAATATGTAGGTCCTTCTTTTCAGCCAGAACTCTCTTCAGGAGCTGGGGAGGCACTAACAGATTCTACCCCCCATGTAAGTATTGGTACTATCCACCCTATGGCTCAGAGTTTAACAGAAGCACCTAATGCAATGGAAGGATCTAATCCCCCAGATTACACTGATACAACATCATCACTTTTGGCCTTTGAAAAGTTGCCCTCTGAGATACCATCACCTCTGTTCACTGTCCACCTGGGCAGTGGAGCCTCTGAACACACACCAGGCTCTCAGCTGAGTGCTCTGACTGGAGTAGGTGCTGGAACATCTGCGATGTCCCCAGGAAAATTTGAAAATATTGAAATGACTTTCAAACCATCAAGTGAAGAGTACTTTCACATCACTGGGACTCCATCCTTACCTCCTGGCACAGGATTAGAGCTTTCAGAAGATGAAAAGAAACCTAAGTTATTAGAACAAATGGAAGCTTCTCCCACAGAACTAATTGTTACAGAAGGAACTGAGATTCTCCAAGATTCCCCAAACAAAACCAATGCTCAGCTTTCTGGAGACACAATCAAGGTATTTTCTAGTGTGAGAACACCTGAGGCTGGAAGTATTGTCACAGCTGCAGGTGAGATTAAGTTAAAAGGTGCTACATACTCTGTTTCCGTTTCTTCAACTTACGGGCCTGAGGCAGGTGTGGGGCCTCAGCCCAGCCCTCAGACTTCTGAGAAGCCCACTGCTCGCTCTTCTCCGGAAATAAACTCTGAAACACAAGCAGCTTTGATCAGAGAACAGGATTCCACAGTAGCAGCATCAGAACAGCAAGTATCAGCAATAATTCTTGATTCCAATAATAAGGCAACAGTACACCCTGCAGAGTTAAATATTTCATTTCCAACACCATCACTTTACCTTCTGAAAACTCCTAATGAAACCAGTTTCCTGATTGACATGAATGAAGAGTCAGTGGAAGGGACAGCAGTCTATTTACCAGGTAAGGTCACAACATTGATAAATCTGTTTCCAAACTTGGAAACAGTCCCTTGGCCCTAACACATATGTATATAATTTTTATTGTGATGTTAAGTCAGTGGAGATTTCTATACTGTTCACAAAACAGCAGTCCAGGCCACAGAATTGAGTCCATAATGAGATGCAAAGAAAGTAAGTATAGATAATTTCTGAACTTTGTATTTTTCTGGGTTTTAGAAACAACGTGTAATTTCACCAATGAAAAATTGAAATTCTTAGTGGTATAAAAATTAATTTATGTTTTATTCACAACTTAAATATTACTTTGTCATATGTTCCAAAGTCACACACCTTAATTTTAAAAAGAAAAAAAAGTTCTTAAAAATTGATCACTGATAAGTGATATTATGACAATATCAAAATTTGTCAGGCCTTTAAAATTTGACAGGAGTAAATAGCTCTAATATGCAATTTGCATTGTTTGTGCAATATCAGTTATCCCTTCATACTTTTATTCAATTTGTATTCAATTTCCTTGGTCCAGATAGCCTGCCTAATGCTTCTAATGCAGCGCTTAGATGTACTAGGTATTCAGGGTATGCATTTAGTATTGAAGGAGGATTTCTGTTTTTTCACTTGATCTTCACAGAGAAAGCTCTACAGCATGCACTGCTCTCCCCATTTATAAGAGAGGCTCTGTAATTGGCCCCGGGGTTGCACAGACACATACAACATGGAAGACGTGGGATTTGAACACAGGTCCGCCGCAATCCAAAGTCCATGGTCTTTTCACTGACCTTTGCTGGTTTCCTATTAATATGGTTTAAAAATGGGTAATTGATAGTTAATATCATGTAAACCATAAATCTTGGAATATTTACATTTAGAATTTATTTTCCTTTTAATCTATACTGATAATGGAGAGGAGTCTGCCATAATGGTGCTTTCCAGGAATGTTATTAATACAACAATGTCAGTAGAATCCATAAGTAACCATCACCACCCAGCTACTACTTAGAAAAAGAAAAAAAAATTAGTACTTCAAAGGCTGTGTTCGTTGAAAATACGTTTTAATTTAATGAACATGCTTTATAGCATGGCTATACTTAGAATTATTCTCCTGATCATTTCAACATTTCCTCTTGTGCCACTGATGCTTCAGTTTTTTGTGCTTCAGACAGAGTAAATAGTCATAAAGTGCAACTTTTATAAATGGCTTAAATATTTTATGAATAAATATTTCATAAAATATGGTTGATGAATTTATTTTTGTCGTCACTCTGTATTTAATCTGTAAATGACAAGCAAGTAATATGTCCAATATTTAGTTAAATATCTTTTGTAATTTAGTTAAAATATACTTCAGGTTGGTGAAAATATGCTATAGAAATCATTGGTGATAACTATATATTGAGAGAGAATTAAGTTTGACAAATGAATAAGGAATGTGTACCAGTTATCCAGTCCACAATGTTTACCTAGAGTTAGAGCTTGCGTCTTCATTGAAAAACACATTGTCACTTTAGATTGAATAAACGGACGTTCATATTGTATTGCCTGGTCTGTCTGTTGCAGATTCAGCTTTCAGAGATTAATTCAAACTGTGTAGAGGAGAATGAAAATCATAAAAATAAAACTTTTCTCCTAATCTACTTTAAGTTCATAGATAGACCCACTTTCTTGCCAACCCCTTTTTCCATACCCAGCGTGGTGTCTAGTGTCTGGTGGGAACAGTGATAGTATGTCACACATGTGTGGGACATCACAGTTTTACCAAGCACTTTCTCATAATTGTCATGTTGATTTTGCACTGAGGGCAGCATGTAGATGTGTTGCTGACTACAGCCTTATCATCTAGGCAGAGTGCTTTGAAAGACAGAAGGCTAGAATGGCAAGGGAGCTTTGAAATGTTGTTAGGACTATATGAGAAAAAGTCATAGAGGAATTGGAGTCGTTTTTGGAGAAGTAGGTGTAAGCATCTGAATTAACCTAATTAGCCTAATGTTGAACCTACACATGCGATTATGAATTCTTAACACTCAGAAAGTTTGAGTTTGATTTTCCTGTGTGGAAAAGATTCAACCATCTTCTATAGCAGTACCTTCTTTATCCTAATATTCCTTAAGTTCATGTTTTATAAGTAGACATCTTTTCATGTGTGATCATTTTAGGGTTTTGGGGTCTGAAGATTCTTGAAAATAGGTTGTAGTCTATATAGAACCATTCATCTCAATTATTGTGTAAAACTTTAAACTATAATATGGATTTCTGAACATTTCAAAATAAGCAATTCTAGGAAAATATTCAAATAAATATAAGCTATTAAAGTAAAAACAATTATCCAAGAATTGTTACAGAATAATATACATACTTCAAATAGTGTAAAAGTATTTGCATTTAGTTAATATATTTTAAACTGTTTCTATTCATAAATTTATGTCTCTGGGCTTTATATTTATCTGCTAGGAGTTTTAATTTTATTTGTGTTTTAACGAGAAACATTGTAATAAAAATTGGGGGTTTCATTTTAGGTGAGGTTTTTGTGTTTGGGTTTGTTTTTATACAGTAGAGTTTAATCCATGTGTTGCTTTTCTTCAAGTATAGTTTAAAGGAGTACATTTGGAACGTGTTTTTGGAAAAAGCATATTAATGTAGCAGAAGAGACTTCAGTGCACACTTTCGAAGAAAAACAATTTCTGAGCATTAAGTGGTAAAAGGCAATAATAATTCAAATGATGGTAACAAGCCAATCTGCTAAAAAGAATGCATGTTCTGTGTATCCAGCCATTTCACATGAACTAACCTCATTTAAAAGAATACATTTCCATTCACTGTGCACATATGTGTAATCATTTTTGACTAAAATCAATTGCCATTATCATGCCAACTAAATCTGCAGTAGAGTGTATTAGTTGCCAGATACCGTACAAAATATTGTTTAAAATAATGATGATTGAATCCCAGAATGAATAGATGCAATTTGTAACAATTAGTTAATAATGCCAAGAAACACTCCAGAGAGTAAAGTTAATTTTAATTTTTATGTGTAGTATCTCTAAATTGCTATGGTAAAGCTTATATGTCATGGTAGCAATAAGTGGCATTTTATGCTAAAATACATTAAAAGTTAGAGATGAGCCTAATTGCTTTTCTCATTTTTCTGAATATGATAGGACCTGATCGTTGCAAAATGAACCCGTGCCTTAATGGAGGCACTTGCTATTCTACTGAAATGTCCTACGTATGTACCTGTGTGCCAGGATACAGTGGTGACCGGTGTGAGCTTGGTAAGATGCCCTTGCCCAAAAGAGTGCAGTGCTTTTCCAAACGATGTACTGCAGGAGAATTCATATTGCTCAAATCAATTGGAGATTTCAGGGAAATCCATGTGTGGATGAACTACATGTTCAGTGAAGTTAAAATCACAGTGTAATTTAAGTAGATTCTGGGAAAGGGGGGCAGATGGTACCTGAATTTTGCTAATATATCCAAGACTCAGTGAAGCTTACTGAGGTCAGCTATGTGTTTTTGTGTATTTTTTTTTACAGATAGGCTTTCTACAAATGTAAAGTTGCATAAATATAAAGAAAAAATATTAATCTATCTCCCAAATCTGCATATCAATAAATGATCAATTTAAATACAACAAAGTTTTACAAAGCTATATTTTAAAACTAAGGAGTTTAGCTCATGATGACTGAATAAAGAAGGCCCACTGAAATAGTGGAATAAAATTCCCAATGTCATATTAAAAGAGTACTTGTTTTAAAAAAAAGAAAAAGCCAACAGAGTTAGTAAATTTTATCAGTGTGCTAATTAGTGGGAATATAGATATAGCAATAGATAACATTTAAGGGATAATTACATATTAAACACCATATTTATGTACAAGAGCATCTATCTGGCCTACATTCCTTTTACATTAAAGTCAATTCAATGTAATTTAATAAGTGAATACGTATAAAGCTCTTAGAACAGTAGCTGACACTTAGCAAGCACCATAACAGTGTTTGGTATCATTACTATATATAATATCATTATTACTAAGACCATTTCTTTAGGTAAGAGTCATTATATGTGACTTGGAAATTTAATTTACTTTGTATATGCATTTTAAAAATATCCTTTTTATTTAATATAAATATTAATTAAAATTTTCATGGAATTGCAAAATGCTATTGGAATGAAGTCATTAATTTCATCCAAGGAGATAATGAAAATCTGTGTAGAAAGGTTGCATTGATACACCTCTAAAAGGTGGGCAGGAGTTTGATTGGTTTTGGTGGGGACTTCAGACACCAAACAAAAGTGCAGAGACCGCGTGTGGGTGACTACAAGTATTTGGGCATATCTACCTAGGGGTTTGTGGAGAGGAACATATTAGGATAGAGCACTAGAAAGCAGGTTGGATCTAGTGAGGCCTGAGGAGGTCCTGAACACACGTACTAAATAGTTGTACTTCATACACTGGTTGAGAGATTATGAGACTTTAGCGTGCATCAGAGTCACCTGGAGAGGCTGATAAATACAAATCGTTGTTACCCCATCCCCGCTATCTGATTCAGTAGGCCTGGGCTGAGACTGAGAGTGTGTATTTCTAACATCCTCAGATGCTGATGCTGATGCTGCTGGTCCAGGGACTACACTACAAGAATAACTGTCCTGGGATGTAGGGAATGTTTGCAAGCCAATGAGTATAACTCTCAGGATTGTGCTCAAAGAAGGTGTCCATCAGCAGAGTGAAGGATGCATTGGAGAGGGAAGGGCCCAGGGATGCGGAGGCTGGTTAGGAATTTCCAGGATTCCACGAGTGAGGCCATGAAAGCAGGAACCAGGATTTGGGGTGGATAGACTAGACTGAAACTTTATTTATTTTAAGGCTCATATGCCTCATTTAAAAGAAATGGATGCAATGACCCTCCTCCAATATCTTTGGTATTTTCTTAAGGTCGCCAGATATTTAGCAAATAAAAATACAAGAAGGTCAGTTAAATTTGAATTTTAGATAAAAAAGAATAATTTTTTACTTTAAGTGTGTCCTAAATATAACATGGGATATACTTGTACTAAAAAAGATTGTTTTTCTTTTAAATCTGAAATTCAAATTAAACTGGCTATCTTGTATTTTATCTAGCAGCCTTTCACTAAATAGAATACTTTGACTGTTTTTGAAAGTACTTTTGTGACTTCTCATGATTTTATTTCAGATTTTGACGAATGTCACTCTAACCCCTGTCGCAATGGAGCCACATGTGTTGACGGTTTTAATACCTTCAGTTGCCTCTGTCTTCCCAGCTATGTTGGTGCGCTTTGTGAGAAAGGTAAGAGCTATTGCGACATTTGTGTAATGAAACTTACTTATACTTCATTTTGAATGTTACTTCTAGATAGCCTTTTGCCATAATGATTTGGATGTTTTTAGTAATTTTGGCCATCCTGCATATTCTTTGCTGCAGAGGAAATTCACAGGTTACCTAAATGCATTTGGTTTCCTTACACGTCCATAACTCAGAACATCTGAAGAATAGTATTCACTTGATCATTTTAGTTTGCTGGTAGAATGCAATTGCAGATGGAAATGCTGAGCTGAATTTAGGACTTCTTTTGTTGGTAGTCAACAAAAAGTACATTGTTATATAGATTCTTCCTAAGGACAATTTAGGAATAGATCTTAATCCATGTATGTGGTTTGTACTGAGGAGTATTTAATGTTAGTTGCCTTTATTTTTCTCCCTCTAAACACTTAAACTCAAGGGGCTTATTTTTCATAGTCAATCATCTATGGAGAATGAGTTTATATAGTTGTTAGAATACATTAGCTTTGGCTTGGCAAACACTATGTAAAAGATACTGCGAATCTGCTCAACAGGGAATTTTCCTACTGAAGAAGCATTTACTTTTTCTCAATGAAAGATCTAGGTTCCTGATGGCTTAAATCTTGCGATCCCTATAATTTGCATTTTATGGCCAACCTGAGGGTGAATGTTAGGTGGTTAATGGTAACATTTCTTAGTCCATCAATCAGAAACAAATTGCGTGCTCAGCACACTAAGCTTTGGAACATCAATTTCCTCTACTTAAAGTCATTCAGTGGTTTGGCTTTGACAAAAGTGCCTAGTGCCAAACTTCCATTTCACCAGACAAAATGAAAATGTATTAGACACTCAGACACGTTGGTCTGGCCCTACATTCTGCTTTTCAGCATTAATCCAGACGTCACCACAATTAAAGCAAAACTAAGAGGAGCCTGTATTAAACTGCCAGTTGAAAGGGATGGCTGATGGCTGAGGTTTTAGGGTATATTTTTTCTTTCTCTTTATTGCATAGCATAAATCTGCTTTAGAATTTTAAAAGGTTAATTTGAAAATTGACCAGGGAATTCTCTCATTGTTTTCCCTCTTCTTAAAGGAAGACATTGGGAAAAATGCTATTTGTTAAAGAATAGCATTAAGTGCTATTAAATGATTCTGACTCCTCTTTGTTCTGAGGACAAGGAGCAATTTGAAAAATCATTTCTTTGCCAGGTGTTTATTGAGCACCTACTGTTTTCTAGGCACTGTTCTGGGCACTGCAGATAGAGCTCTGAACAATATAGACAAAGCCCTTGATCTTGGTAACTCAGCCAAATTCTTGGCAGAGAATAAAAAGAGATACAACTTTTTGGATACTTTATAGTTAATCAAATATTTCCACATACATCATTTCATTTGATTGACAGTATTTCTATGCAGTATTGTAAATGGGTCAGAAATTGAGACTCAGAGAGGAGCAAGGTTGTATTCCAGGTTACATAGCTAATAAATTAGAGAGTGGGAAAAATGAGCCTAAGCTAGCTTTTAAAGCCTAGCTTTTTACAGTATCTTTACTCTTCTAGGGTAACTCTCACACATAAGCATTTTATTCACGCATATACCTGGTAGATCCAGAGGCCAATTACATTTTCCATCTCTTTAAAGGAATTTTGTAATGAAAAAGTTTTCTCTCTTTTCTGGTACCACCTAAATTTCAGGTACATTCTATATCATCTTATACCAAATTTAACTTTCATCCATGCAATGCTGAGAAACAGCCTCCCCAGCCTGTTTACCACATGCAGCTGTGCTTCTGTGATTTATTGCCAGGACTGCGAAAGATTTCTTTCTGCTCTTTTTCAGGTTGCTTAAGAACAAATGCTTTCTTCATTAACAGCAGCATTGTTGTCTAAACAGTTTTCTGTCCAAATTTCAGGGATGACTGGGTCATTGTTTCTTCAGCTGACCTTTTCTGTTCTCTGCATTAGTACCGTCCCAACTCCCAGTACCTGTGGAAGGGGGGCTGCATTTTGAGGGAGTGATAACAGATTGGAGATCTAGAGAGGGTCTCAGAACAGTGGGAAGACAGCTCGGTACACACAGATTGCCCCCAGCCAAAGTCAGTGGTACAGCTTGCCAGTGAGAAGTGCCTAAGTGTTGACAATTTCTTAAGACTTGACAGCTCTATGTCAGAGGTGTTGAAAACATTGCCTGCTTATCATAACGTGAATGGATTGTTTGTGAGATTGTTTAAGAGTGATAGCTTCATCTCCTGTGGTCGTGAACAGAGCTATCGTGCCCTCCCCCACCACCCCCAACATGCACAGGCAGAATGAAATCTGGGACTTTGTAATGCAGCCTATGCACTGCAGGGGTTCTGAAGCATGAAAAGTATTTCCATGTCAAGGGAACTTGAAGATGGTATCATCCAAAAGGGTTGCCTTTTAATAAATGAAATATGTATTACATTATTTGTAGGTAAGGTGGGATAAACAGACTGCTTCTGATCCCTCCTTTCAGAAGAGTCTCCCAGGGGACGCTGCTGGACACACTGTCTTTCCTTACACGTGTATCGAATGATAAAAATTAAGTGAATTAAGTGAATCGGTGTGGATATTTGGCTTTTTAAAAAAGTTACTTTGTCAAGTGGTATTTGCACACATATTTATAATCATTGGGAAGCTATGGTTTACGGAGTACAGATAAATAAATTGTTCCTGTTTAGTTTTAACAAAGACTCTGTCCCTATTTTTGGAGCCATGTTCTGACAGGAATATATGCATGTGCTCACTGGGAAAGGTGTTATAGCAATGATGTGGTCATGCATCTAAATTTTATGATCATATTTTTTTGTATATGTATAAAAGGAAAAAGAATGATAACCTGTTTTACTGATAAAAGATAAAACCAGACTAAAACCATTGGGTTAATAGAGGATAAGAAAGAATATACAGAAGAATTTTTAGGATGCATTATTCAATAAATTAGGGATCCTCTAGAATTTAAAGCTGTGTGTCTTAAAATAAATGATAATTTCCAAGGTTAAGGAACACTGTGCTATTATAATATCACATTATTGACTTTGGCAGTAAGAGTGTTCTAAAAATTTTTCCAATTTTCTTCCCATGTAAACTAACCCCCTCATAAATGAAGATTGGTTTCTTCGCCACCACTCATACCTCAGCTCTGAATCCTTCATGAGAACTCCCCGAAAGGAAAATTACTACATCCAAGTAACCAAAATATGCCTCATTCTTGGGCACAGAATGCTACTTTCGTACCAAATCATCTAGCTGTGTCTTGTGTCCTTTCCTATGAGATTTGGTGTCTCCAAACAGCACTTTAATAAAACTCAAAGCTTCTAGTGCACATGATTTAAACCAATTAGTCAGCTGGCTATAACTAAACAACAGGCCAGATAGACTAAACTGAAACAAAGACTGTTCTCAAAGATAAGTTGCATCTGTTGTATGATTATGGCCTAAATAACTGAAGCCAGGGAAAAATAAATTTAATCTCCCAGGGTGCATGCATTCCCACAATTGTAGAACGGGGAGCAAATGAAGTGAGAATCAGGAGACAATTTGGTTTTCAATTTAGCCACCAAGTTAGATACATAAAATAAGCATTTATTTCATGGAGGAGGGTTTTGTTTTTTCCATTGATCAGTAAAATTAAGGGAGGAATGGATGGTCATTAGGTAATCTGGAAAGTTTTCTTGGTGCTTAAAATACTATAAACTTTACAGTTTTGTTAATTTAACATGTAACAAGTTAAATATACTTGTGAGAATTGTTTTGTGAAAATCAAAATTATTTTTATTAATTATTGTTAGAGTTTGATCCTACTTGTGACTGGGTGAGTCTGAGGGGAGATTACCACTGAGAATGCAGTGCTGTGGGCAAGGCTGCTTTCTCATGAAAATACATAAAAACTGGCAATCTAGAAGTATAACTGAAGCTTACTGCCAGTGTATAATTTAACTATATTGGAAAAATGGTTTCCTCCTACCAGGATACTGGTTATAGTGTGCTTGTTGTGAGAGAGGAAAAAACATTGATATATTTATAAACACAAATAAAATGGCTTAGTGGAATACTGTGAATGCAGTTAAAGAACTTCGCTTTGCCATTTTTAATAAACTTAAAATCTGGATACATTCGCATTTGCAGTTACCTATATTCCTGCTGTTTTTGAGAAGAAAGCATGCAGCCTTAGCTGTATCCCAGAAGCTGCCTACCTATGAAGACTTTTTTCTCTTTGTAAATCTTACCTGGTCAGATATGGCCACCTGCTATCTCTCTGGGAAGTGGGAAAGGACTACTGCCAGGCCTTTGAAGTCCTTCTGCAAACATTCAGAATCCTATTAGTGGGAATTCTTATCACTTATATGATGCTCTTCAGGAAACTTTCACTTGTAAGGGATTAGCCCCAACCGCTGCTTCGCAAGTAAGCCAGTAGACACTGCAGCCTAAGAGGTCTTGACTGGCTTCTCTTCCAGATTTCTCTCCAGTTAAAGCTGGCCTTAATCAAGGAACTGCAGTTAAATACTGGCTTTTCAGTCCAAAGTTGCACAGTATGTCCTCATGTGACATCCTCCACAGGCTCTGAGACTTTAAGTGAAATGACACCTTTATTTCATTTTAGTGTATCAGGCCCGTGTCTAAGCAGAGGCTAACCAGCAACAAACAAGAGTTAAGTTCCCACAGCATCTCATCTACATGATAATAAAATGAAGTCCAGCAGAAAGACAAGCCCTTATCTGACCTGCTGTACAGCCTCCCACTCAGCAGGAATCAGTTGGATTCTCTTTATCATACTTTGTTATCATGACCAAGTTTTGTGAATCCGTTACTTCAGGGATATTGCACTGATAGTGCCTTGGGTCTTCTGTTAACACCTGGATCAGTAAGCCACATTTAAGTGATGTAGGTGAGTTTCTTAACCTTCTGCCTTATTTCTGCCCAGACACCGAGACATGCGACTACGGCTGGCACAAATTCCAAGGGCAGTGTTACAAGTACTTCGCCCATCGACGCACGTGGGATGCAGCAGAACGGGAATGTCGTCTGCAGGGCGCCCATCTCACAAGCATTCTCTCTCACGAAGAACAAATGTTTGTGAATCGTATGTACCAGACAGACACTGGTTTCCTGCAGCTTCACTCATTCTCATCATCTGCTTAGCTTTCTCTCCATCTAACCCCCCCCAAAAAAAGAGTAGCTTTCTCAGTTTTGATTCAACTTGTTAAATTCTTTATCTGCGAACTACTTAAAATCATCACTCCTATATGAGTCCTGCATTTTGGGAAACATTCAGCTATAACATAGGAAGGCATTTCTTGGTCAGCTAGCAATAAGAGATGAAACAGCATACTATAGATTGAATCATATGAAATTACTATTTGATCATTTTTTTACTTATAAAATTGGCTACCTCTTACGGTTCAAAATGATTATTCTGATGGTTAGCTTTGTGGTCTCTGTGCGAATATGTACATGCATACGTTGTCTGAAATTAAAGACAACATTGCTTCCAGTTATTATTACCCCGGTAATTAAGACTGAGTCGTTAATAGCACATTTTTTTTATCTTCTGTGCATAATTAGTTCTCATCCAAGTTTCTAATTATTTTTGACCATAGAAAGTAGACTTTCTATTAAAATAATGAGTAGATGGAGACAACACTATGAAACTTACTACCAAAGCTGTTGACTAGCTCTTTAAACTACAGCAAAGACGAAGACAGCTAGCTTCTATATAGCAAATATGTAGAATTGTTTTGCTCATAAAGCATTGCTTGATGCTTGATTAAATAGGTCCTCCTGATGCCTGCTATCTTTTAGAAATCTGATTGTTAATTTTCAACGTGGATGGAGGTTCATTTAATTTTTTGCCTGGCATACTTGCCTGTGACTCATCTTATGGTGAAAGCCATTATTCCCGAGGAAATTCTGCAGAGCTGTGTGGTCTAGGTATTCACTGTTTAAACTGCTTTGAGAAGAAACACGTGGCTTCCGAAGTGAGGCTAGCATGCATAAGATCTCTCATGTTTTATTGGGTCACTGAATTTTTGCTGATGGCATAACAATAAAAAAAAAACCCAAAGTTTCTATCATCAGTAAGGATGAAGAAGAACATTTAAATTGTAATAAATTGCTATAAAAATTACTGTCTATGTTTGATATTTTAGTGTTTAACAATGTTTGCAAATTCGTTTTTTAGTTTAAAGCACATTGGGCAGAAGAACAAAAGTAAGTTAGACTATGAAATATTTTTATGAGCAACTTAACAAAATTTCAGCCAGAAAAGAGGATGCATGATTCACTGTGAAATACTTTTTTTTTTCATTGCATTTCATCCATGTATTGGAAAGCTAATAAAAATATCTGTGTTGTTTACCATCTTTTTAGGTGTGGGCCATGACTATCAGTGGATAGGCCTCAATGACAAGATGTTTGAGCATGACTTCCGTTGGACTGATGGCAGCACTCTGGTAAGTTGCTGATGAAAATAATACTCATTCTAGGCACTTGGTACTGTGCGCTGATTGCATTGTGTGGATGATGCGTTAGACTGAAGACCAGCTGAGTGACTTGCTCAGGGTCACTCAGTGAAATAGAGGGGAGTTAGAATAGAGTTCCATGAGAATGTATCCAACCACCAGCCCTCCAATCACTGTGGCTCTCTTTAAAAGAAGACTGTATCTGATTTCCATTGAACTGGTAAACCACATAATCAGAATTGTCTCTAGTCTGTCTTTAAGATAGTTATCTTGGCTTTGTATAGATTCAAAATGAAAAGGAAAAGGAAAAGAAAAGGCCTTTAAAAAATACTTTCCTCTATTACATAATTACACTGGAAATCTGCTATAAGGCATGGCTCACTTTTTTCCAAGCAAAAAATGCCCCTTTTTTAAAAAATCTTAAAAAAGATTGTTGGATTGTGATCTTACGAATTTCCTTCCATTTAAACCCCGCTGAATAATTATGTATTTTTTAGTTTTCTCTACTCCATAAAGAAAGGAATGATTTGGTGATACCGGCCACAACCCTGGGTAGGCTGCAATAGGGTTAAGTCAGGATTAGTGAACCTGTTTCTGCCAGCTTTTTTCGAGAGTGGTTTGCTATGCTGGTGCGTCTAGGCCCTGGCGATTAGCATCACCAGATGAGGGTAATGAAACAACTGCTGCCTAGGACTCAGCTTAGATTTATTAGAGTGAAACCTCTGGCAGCTCTGTTTTCTCAGGGTTCCCCAGGTGATTCTAAAATGCACACAAGGTTGGGATCCACTGGGCTAGACAGTAAGTGTAAATTAAATTCTAAGTTAGATAAACAAGAAGAGGAGTTGAAAATAGTTGTTAAGCTCTTTTTTGGGTGTGAATTACTTAGCTGCTTAAGTTTCATTCATTAGCTGCCACTCATCTAATTAAATGAGCTTTGCAAAATGTAAAGCTCATCTTTAAACAAATGCCAAAGTAACCTATTTTTGGAAGTTCTGCTCTGTTTGTTGAGGAAAGCGTCTTTGTGCTCTGTGGACATGTGAGGGGGGACCCAAAAACAGAATTTATTTATTAAAAAAGTGTGCAATTGTGTATTTATTCTTACATGTTTAAACTTCAGTCACTTTCCAAGTACTCTCCATTTGATGCAATACAGCTATCAAGATGTTTTTCTACTGCTCAAAACAGTTTCTGAACTCGTTGATTTTGATGGCATTTAGTGCTTCTGCGGTTTTTTGTTTCACCTCTTCCACACTGGCAAACATATGCTTCCGAGAACATTTTTCATCTGGAAACCAAAGAATATCACTCTCTGGAGCAAGATAGGTTAAATAGGGAGGGTGGGTCACAGGGGCCATTTTTGGTCAAAAACTGCTGAACACTCAGCGTGGTCTGGGCCTGTGCACTAGTAGATCATCCATGATGAAACAGGAAACACATTGAAAGAGTCTTCAAACAAAATTCACTGATGCCAAATGCAGCCTCTCACAACAATGCCAGCTGATACACTGATACAGATGGCTTCCTAGGACACTCATCTAGCAGGGGAAGCCTGTATTAGAAGGGGCTCGCCCTCCAGAAGGTAACTCCGGTTTCTGGGGGGGTCCCTTCTCTTACTCCTTAGTTCATCTGTGTCATTCACTGTATTAAACACCTTGCATTTGTTTATTCCCCACATAACCTTTCATGGAGGCATTGGGTGTTCTACAGGTAAAGAAAGGGAAGGTCAGCAGGCTGAGGTATTTGCACAGAGTCACAGTGCTTTTAAGAGGTGAAGCCAGTATCTGAACTCAAGCCTGTCTCCAAAGCCACTGATTGTTTCTGGCTGTTGCTTCCTTGACTTTAAAGAGTAACCTTATTACATTTTGCCTTTAGCAACCCTGAAATAAAGCTTGGCTTCCCCTTTATTTGTCATGACTTCTTATGTTTAATCAGCACCGTTTGCCATTCAAGTTCTTAAGTAGATACTTTGGCAAGAATCAGAGAGTATAGGGCAAGTTGATTGTCCATAAAACATATTCCCCATAAGGTACATGAACCACACTCTCTGGACCGATTAGTCTTGTTTTCTTCTAATTGCCATCACTAGATGGTGTATCTGCAATTTTTGCATCTGTATGTTTTCTTTTTGTTTTAACTAACAGGGATAAACTTGGTCAATTAGATTAATAGTGGTTAATATGGCACAAGTCCTTATATATTAATTTTAATTGAATAGTTATATTAATTTATAAGTGAATATAAAAATTAAAAGGACCTTCTTTCTGTATATTACAGATAGTTTAAACTGCCCATAATTCTGTTAATGTATGTTATATAGCATAGTCATTTAATGAGTTTTCTCTGGTTGAATGCCTATTTCTTTCTGGTGGGATAAATTGGGTTCCTAGGACACCTATCATCAAGGCTTTCTCTCACAAACTTTCCTTTATAAATAGCCTGGTGAAAAGTGCAGGTCCTTGTGAGATCTCAGCTATGTTACAGGAGCCAGAACACCAAGCACTCAGAGGGCCATTTCGGCTGGTCCTTGTGCCCTGCAGACTCAGACCACTGCATGGTCTACCTGAAGGTGCCAGCCCTGAGCCTAGAATCACTGTGTCTGGCCAGGTGGAGTGTGCATAAAGCCTGTCATTTGCTACGTACTGACCCGACTGGGCCAAGTCCCCGACTATGAGCAGCGTCTCATTGGTTACATAGAATTGATTTGTATGTTTTCATTCTTAGCATTTTTGTGCGTTACTAGATGTTTATTTTGTTCTCTCCATTAGGAGTTCGGCTCTTCAAAGAAGTGTTTCTCTTGTTTGCTTTTTATTCCTCCCAGTGTCTAGGGTAAGGCCTTGGAAGTTCTGTGAGCTTGGTTAATGAGACTAAATATTGACTTACATCTGGCAGCCATGTAAGATCTGTTAAAACACCTTAGGGAATTCGTCTTCCCTGTCAGGTGCCAGTCAGGTTAGCTTGGCTCATTGGATGCTTTTATTCCACTATGCCAAAACAAGGCGACTTAACCATTTTTTCATCTGTGTCCATTAATTTTTTAATGGACTTTGAAAATTACCATGTTCATAATCAGACTGGTCCGAAACTTGGTAAATAAGCAAGTATTGCACTTTTGTGAAAAAATATTGATCTCTCCCAGAAATTTTCAGAGGAAGATAACCCAATATTGATAACTATACAACGCACACAGGAACCTTATTCTTAATTAATTTACATTTTTAATTGAAAGCTAAGGAAGAAGCACTAAGTGAGGGCCTCGGTTTGAAGAAGGCAGCAAATGAATTGCATAAACAAGCAAAGTTTATCAAAGAAATTACATAAGTAACTCCTGAAAAGACTCTGACAGACCCTTGGTTTCTTCTAAGTTTGCGCTTTGTATAAAATAGAAGTGTGGTAAGGAGCGTCCCTTAACTTTGAACATTTTGGAACAGAAAAAAACATCTGCCCAGAAGCCTGTCTCCCTCCCATCTGACTGATCTCTGGCCCACCGTCTGCTTTTGTAACCACACTTGCCCCCATCCCTTCCTCGGCAAGCCGGCCTAGGTAACTCCTCGCTCTCGTTTGTAGTCCTTTCTGCAGCCACCATCCCCTTAACAGGTTCCATATGTGCACAGGCCTTTGAATAAAATAGTTCTCCTTTGTTTCGCTGTTTACTCCAAGTGTCTTGCTTTTGAAAATACCCCTAATAGTAAACTCTTCATCGGAGAGGACGATATCCGCTTACACTTGGAAATGGTGTTAACTTGACTGTGTGTAATTTTAAGGACCTTGTTTATGCTTTAGAGTGATTTTTCTTCTCCCCACCCCCACTCCCATTTTTGGTTTGAAAGATTGATTAGAGCTTATCCTTCTTGGGAGGTAAAGCAGTGTTAAAACAAAAAGAACCTTTGATATTTACTGTATATTACCTTTGGTTACTCAGTCTAATGTTCAGTAAAAACAAGTTTATACTAGGTCTCGAGTTCAATAAATATTTCTCTTGAAATAATTAAACTTTGTTTTCAATTCACTTTCCGCATAATTTTATCATATTTAACATGATCATGCTTTACAGCCAGACTAATTCAATTTACATGCTTATGCTAAATTAACAATGCTCTTTGTCCAGGTTATCTAAATTGCCTTTCTTCTTCAGATTCTGATCAATTCATTCCCCATTATTGGCTTCTGTAATAGGATACTGATATAATTAACAAACTGCCAAATTCCTGCTTTTGTGATGTGTTTAAAAACATTTTTTACTATTTATTTGGTGTGTTTGCCCAATAAATTTCACAAAATGATACTTATGAGTAAAATTAGTTCTAGGCTTCCCCTTGTGATTTATATTAAGGTTGTTTTCTCTGAACACATTTACATTTTCACTTTGTCACTTGGGTTTCTACTTGGATGTCAGTAAGTTATTTCTACCAGCAGCTATTATTTCTACTACCAGTTATTCTTTAACTTGACTATTGATCTCTAACAGTGACATGCCACAAGTGCCTTATTAGAAACCCTGACAAATAACTTCAGTAATGAAATACTTTACTTGTCACCCAAGTAATGTCTTCAAAGACACTAAGTTAAACCATCCAAGTTAAATACACATTAAAGCTGCCAAACTTAAACAAATATTTCTTATCTGGCTTTTATACTATTATCTGACTTTTAAGTTCTATCCTTAACTTATTGTTAAATGAATGACTAGTCTGAAGTGTTTCCCCCCAGACCTGTTTTCAGTGCCTATGACCTCCCTCTCTCCTTGCTATGAACTCTTGTTTTTCCCTTCTTGAAGTTCTTCAATGTCTTCCTTTTGCCTTCAGTAAAATTCTGAGTATGAGCATGGCATACCAAGTCCACCAACTCCATCTGCCACTTGTACATTATCCCATCTCAAAACACTCAGTGGAATAAGCCAGGACTTCTCATTCCTATAGGTCTTTGCATACACTTGCCCTGGTACTTAGAGTGTTCATGCCCCTTGCCTTAATTTTATTTAGTAAGCATTCAAATACCTTGCTTAGCTGAGGGTCTCCTTCTCCCAGGAAACCTTCCTAGCTGGGTGGGTAGGGCTAAGAGCTCCTCTTTTGTGTTCCTGCAGCCCTTTGTGCACTATTTTCATCCTGCCACAGATGCCTGTGAGGCAGATTTCCCACGACTGTGATTTCTGAGGCAGAGAGTAACTTTCATCTCTACCTGTTCAACACCTAGCTGAGCTGTTGACAAAAATGGATACCTCATAAATGTTTTTTGAAATATAATCAATATCCATACATTGTTCAACCAACGCAATATTATCTTTTGAATCCTGACATGACCAATTTAGTCTTTTGGCTGAATCTCTTTGTGGCAATTCTTGCGTATCTAGATTAAATATTTTATTTAAAGTTGTACCAGTAAGAAAAACATTAAAACATAATTGGTGGGATTTCAAATATGGTGACAAGAAAAAAATGTTCCTCACAAACAGAAATTTATAGCCTAGCATCAAAATGCATCTCACAAAAGTTATTAACCCAAAGGAAAATAGGTATTCCTGCTGGAAAGGATGAAAATTGTGTCCATGGTTGTCCAAAAAATACATTTATAGTAAACTTGAGAGAGAAAAAAGGGAAAGCAGACTTTGCAACCTCTGCCACCCCTGCAGGTTTGAGTTACATGAGGACAGATTTTCCATGGAGCTTTAGGAAACCAACAATTACTCAAAAGTTAGAAGGAGGATTTTTTCCAAGATAGGTACATATTCTACCATTATATTTTTTTTAAGAAAAATGACTTTAAATAACCCTATTATCTAAATTCAAAATGTAATAAAACAAGTAAAAGGAAATTTTACTGCTGGATGTTGTCAGCTGATTTCTTTTTTTATAGATTGCTTGACCAAGGATGGGTTGTTGCCCAAGGCTGGACACAGCTTCGTTTTTTCATCCACTGTCTGTGACTGTTCTTTCAAGCACAGAGGGAGCCAGACATCAGGACACACTTCTGTTTTTCTATCTATATACTTTCTAGCAAACTCATTTTTACAACACTCTTTGCAACTATAGAGTATCGCGTGTCCACAGACAGCACAGTTATGGAGGTGTTGGATATAAGTGCCGTAGTCACGCTAATTTTATAACCTGTTTCCCCAACCAGTGGTTTAAAATCAACCCATGGGCTGCAGAGATTTAGAGCTGTCACTTCCCTGCTCCTCCTTCTGACCCCCAGAAATAAAATTCTCATGAGAGGACTTCTCTGTGCTCTGTGCTGCTCCTTCCTCTCTTCCCTTTGCTGCATTCCCCAGCACCTTCAAAGCCCGCCCCTCACCAGGGGCGATTCTGTGCTTCAGTGGATCAGAGGCAGTTACTTCAAAGGAAAGCCTCACCTGGCATAGCATTGTCTAGAGGTTGAGGATTGAATAGAAATGACAGTTCCCTGTTTAAAATGCGGAGGAACTTTTGGATGTTTTGATTTGCTTGGTAAACAAACAAACAAACAAACAACACCTAAATTTATTCTTATACATTTTAATAAATACTATATCTCTTTCACATTTTTCCTTTGGTCATCTCACTTAATTAACACTTAGGCCTGACCCCTGTGAAGCTGCTGGCTTGTGGGCTTCCCAGGAAGTGGTTACGACCTCCTCCTTCTCACTCTTTGGCATACACACAGACTTCCTCTTCTCTGCACTGGTCTGAATCTAGGCAGGAAGTTCTTGAACAAGTTACTAATTCACAGATCGATAAACGTTTTATTTTCTAGTTCTAGTCAACTCATCTTGCCCCTTGGTCATTATGATATAGATTACAAAATATTACTTGATAGCCTTTTCTACTTAAAGAAAATCCTACTTAAAAATAGTTGTAAAACATAACTAAATATTGTTTTTTATTTTAATAAGCATGATCCAGTATTGGCAAGCTGGCACACCTAGAATTTGGGAAACCCACTCGTTCTCCTGGTTAGACTTGGCGCATGAGAACAACCAGATTGGTAGTGGATTTGACTTTAAATCCAGAGTGCCTTTTCTTCTTTCATAAATAAACACATCAGCCTGTCAAGCAAAGTATTGTGAGAAAAACCAGCTTTGAAAAAAGTAGAAACAATAAAGAAATAGCCCTTTAACCCAGGAAGAGACACTTAAAAGGGGCAGAGAAAAGGAGTAACAAATCGCAGGCTATAAACCATTATTCTTTTTCTGCGGGAACGTATCATTATTACACTTTATAAACACAAAGGTTTTAGCCTCCTCCCTCTCCCAGATGTCTTGGACATTGAAAAGAGAATCAGGACTATTAACTAATTCCTGGTGTTTTCTCAGCTTGTTTGTAGGTTTCTGCTCCTTTGAAAGGATTACATGATTTAGCAGAGAAATAATGCAAAACAAACCCCCCTCCTACCCCAAAACTTAAGTGTTTCTCTTTCTACCTGAAAATCTTAGAAGGCTTTCTATAAAGTATTTGCAGATGGATGTGTGTCAGCTGTGGTATGGTTTTAGTTCCAAGTCAAATGCCACTTCTCTGTGAACAAGTCACACTGCATATCAACATTAATTTAATTATGTTAAACCTCACAGGCTTCATTATATTAACTTAAAAGCCAAGAAAAACATATGCTGTTTCTCCAGCCTTTAACACATTCATCATTATTAGAAGAATTCTCGGTTTCTTTTCTGCAAAAGACCACCGAGCTCTTAATGAACATTTTTACTTATGTTGCAGTTTAATGTGATTTGAAACAAAGCATGAGTCCTTCTGATTCTATATAAGGAGTTACAGACTAGCTCTGAAACAGAAGACCCTCATCTCCTCCTTGCCTTTACTTGGGTGCAAATAGTTAGTGATGGGTCAAACAGCTGGAAGAACAATATTTACCCCTTGCTGGAAAATCATTTCATAACTGAGAAGATTATCCTTAAAAAAAAAAAGAAATTTATCAATGCCATAGTTCCTTCTCACAGACGTTCTTCCAACATGCTCTATGAAACTTTAAAATCACATGCAGACATTTAAATTTCATGACTAATAATTTTAGGCAATGAATAACCATCACAAAAGCAAAAAGAAAATGTTGAATGGGTTTTGGCAGTTTCCCGTTGCATTTGGATGTTAGCACTTCCTGACTGAAGACCTGTGCAAACAAGCCCGGGTGAAGGAGTCCACTGGCACCCATTCATGGTAGGGATTGAATGCAAGTGGCTCCGTGGGGCTCTGCCTGGGGCCCTGTCTCCAAGTGGTCTCACAGTGGGAGTAACTCACATCCTTTGGAAAATGCTGTTGATAATTACTGCCTTTGTCGGGCAGTGAGCTCACACTATTACACAAGATTAGTGCTGCACTCAAGACCTGGCAGATCATCTCTCCGTACAGAGATTTGCCAGCTAGGAAAAGAATGGGCACGTTGCCACTTTAACAACTATCAGGAGACCCCAAGTTAGTTTTTCTTCCTTCAGCATATTCATGTTTGTAGGATCTGACTCCAGGCTGCCAGCCTCGGGCAGTGACACCAAAACAAACGTCTCTTTCTCCTTTAAAACAAAGCTGCTCTTTTCCTTTCAGTTGTTCAACTAAAAGACAACAGCAAAACCATAACCTCCCTTACAATATAAATAAATAGGGGCACAGACCACAGTAACCTTAAGCTAGTGCAAGGATCAGAAGAGGGTCTATCTCTACCTTGCAGGGAGGTCATTTGCCCCAAACAAGTTAAATAAAACAAAGTTAAATGTACCCTCCACAGATTACACACAAATGCCTATTGTGTCCCACAGCCATCTAAAGGAAACAAAGGCATTTTAAAGTTCCCAAATGTTTTTATTTCTGTTATAAGTAGTCCTTCTAGCTTTCTTTCAGATAAACGTTTGACCTGTGTTCTGAATGGCTGGGGGTAACCCAGCGTGTTTATTAAGTTTTTTATTTAGGGAAAGGTGGCCTCTTATCAGCATGTTTCAAATGGGTAAGCCGTCCTCTTGGCAAAGTGTTTTCTATTTGGAGTTTGCTTTTATACTTTGGTGGTTATCTGCTTACCCTTGGCATGGACTGCATTTGGATGTCATTTGTAGCTGTGGGAGCACAGGTGATAAGAGGAGTTTGCACACAGGGAAGTCAGCTTTTAGTGTCATGTTTTTATAGCTGCTCTAGATAAGCCTTTACCTAAAACCAAACTAAATGTGAATCACACTGTGGACATTCATTTGTGCGCCTAAGTGTTAATGATCTGCCCTGTTCTATGGATTTTAGGTAGATATTGCAGATTCTGCTTTCCTTTTGATATGATTTCACCATTGCTGTAAACCATGTGACAATTTATAAAGCAAAATGGAGAAAAACTACTGTAGGTGAACATTTTAGTCCAATAGAAAATTCAGATTATGGTTTCCATGGCCTGTAACAGAACAGAATGCAATCAGGTTGGCAAATACGCTCTGGCGGAGGTCCATCTTCTAGCTGTGTTCTCTTAATGTTTTCCCTCAAAAAACTGAGAGGACATATCACAGATAATTCTTTAATTTTTTTTTTGTGCCACAAAAGTAAATAATCATGATTTCTGGTGGCGTATTCTAAATTCTGTTTTGTTAATAGCGAGTTTGTAATTCATAATGCCATGATGGGTGGATATCGCCACCTAGTGGCTGTGTTGTAATGTGTTTTGTGGTTCAAAACTGCATTCCCAGATCGCCACCTAAATCTATATAGGAATAATATTGTCAGTGAATTAAGTTCCTGTAGCTTTGAGTTAAAAAACTCTAGCATGAATTGCTTTATATTGTACACCTGAAAGTTACATGTGAAAAACATGATTTTTCAAATGCAGTGTGATGTCAACACGTGGAGTCACATGTTTAGTAAAATCCTAGCAACTGAGGCAAATATTAGGACCAGTCAGTCCCTCCAGTATCTTTACTTTATACACAATAATAAACCCAGAGGAAAGTTGTCCTTGGCTAGTTTCCTTGGTATGTGAACCTTAAGGACTTTTTGGTTTTCTTATGAAAATGTTTTACAATGAATTAAATTAGCAGTATTTGGGTGGGGGTGCAGAATAGGTGAAAACGGTGACTGGACTGTTCATGGAAAAAAAAACACCCAATTATAACTTGAATTTTTAGTAAATTCTCCCCAAAATTACGATAATATATTGCATCATAGAATAGCTTCCCTGGACAAATGTCAAAATGTTTGACAAGCGTGTAATTAATTGTTCAAATGCGCTTGGTAACACTCATAATAGTTTTAAAACATAGAGATTTTAATTGACCATTCAAGGTAATCTAAGTTATAGTGATTTTTAAAGAACAAAAAGTGACTCCATCTAAACTGAAAAACTATCTCTAAATATAGTTAGACATAGGGAGACAGAGTAGGCCCTTAGCAACTGCAGGTTCAAGATCTGCAGTCTCAGTTATACGTTAGAAACCTTAAAGATCCACAATATGAAATAATTTGTACCTTTTGCTCAGGCTGTAACCCAGTAGCTGTCTGGTGTGTAAGATCTGTTCTATTAGCTATCAAGTCTGCCTAACACACAGCTTAGTTTTCCCATCTCAAGGGTTCTGTTGCTGTCTACTCTGCTAATCACTTAAATATTTGCCTATTCTCTATTGTCTTTATAGTGGGAACCTATCTGCTCACAGGTCCTCCCTAGTGCCAATAAGAACTGTGTAGAGTGTAGGGCATGTGTGTCTGTGTGATGGTTGTAAATCTCAAGTTTATGACTCATAAAAAGACGACCTTAATTTAATCTAGTGTCTGTGAAAATTCTTTTTGTTTTTAGTAGAGAGGAAAAGAAGCCAACAGATTCTAAACAGAATGTCTAACTCTTTAGAAGACCCAGCTAGTGCCCATTGATTATTTTTTGTAATTATTTAATCAAGCTAAGAAAAATCACAAAATTGTAATGAAAATAATTTGAAATGGGACAAATATTATGAAGAACGGCTAGTTATTAAGTTTGGATAGGAAAAAAAGTGCTTTGAAAACTTCTTAGTTTTAACATGTGGATAAAAGGAATTTAAACTCAAGTTTCCTTAATGTTTCAGGAATTTTTTTCTCTAGCAGAGGCTGAAGTATGATCTTGTATCTACAAGTTTTGATTTTGAATTGACATTCTTTTTCAAACACTTTTCTAAAAATCTTGATGTGGAAAAATAAACACTATTTTGGAATGTTGCATTGAGGGATAAACGTAAGCCATTGTAGGCTTCAAGAACCTTCCTTGCTCCAGCCTTTTATTTTCCCTGCCCAACTATTTGTGTGTGTCCTCATAAATCAATTTGCTTATATCTGTATCACCTAAAGGACCAGCTGGGGTATGACTGTCACAGCAGTAACTAACACTGGTTAGTCTTGTTTCCTTTAACTGAAAGCAGAGCTCAAAGCTGAACCCAAGCAAATTCTTTTTTTTTTTTTCTTTTTAAACAAAGCAAAGTAAAGAAAAATTCCTGGTTTATTTCTAAATCTTACATGTTTCTGAAATAATTCTTTCTTAACCTTATGATAAAGGCAGTTATCTATGTCTGAAAAAGGAAATGGTCAGTTACATTACATTTTTATTGTCCGTTTGTTTTGTTCATGCTTGTAATGCTAGTTATCTGCTGAGAGTCGAGGTCCATTGACCAAGGCCTAGTGGTATATAATTTAAACATAAAAGATGCCTGGTATCTCTGATTGACAGCAGGGACCCCTAGATACTATATAATCAGGGATTAACCTTGAACGGATGTAAACCCTGCCTGATTTTAGTAGATTGCCAATAATTTTCAAAAGCAGAGACCCCACCCCTACATACATTTTTCCTCTGTTATATTTATTGAATCAAGTTGGAGACTTGCAAAGGACAAAGAAGGAGAGAATAGCTTTTCAGGTTTTCTGCTTGAGAAAAATTAGTCAAGTCCCTGTTAGATCTGTGGAGTTGAGGCCACTCTGAGAGTGATGAAGGTGGCAGGCAGGGAAGTTGTGTGTGTTCCAGAAGACCCGCAGAATAATTCTTTGTTTTTATGTTAATATGAGACAAATAAATTTTTGACCATAAAATATGGATTATTTGGGGTAATCTATGTATTTATAAAGTTGGATAGATTTTAAAAATTTTTTTCAAAGGCTTTTTTTAATTTGTTTTTAGAGAGAGGGGAAGGGACGGAGAAAGGGAGGGAGAGAAATATCAGATCAGTTTTTTCTGGCCGCAATGCCTGCAACTCAGGTACGTGTCCTGACCAGGGATCAAAGTGGCGATATTTCAGTTTGCAGGGCGATGCTCCACCCGCTGAGCCACATCAGCGAGGGCTAAAGTTGGATGGATTTTGATGAATAACTTCAGTCTGCTCTAAGTTTTCCCTTTCAATATTAGGATTGGTTCAAAATGGGTTCTCTGGTTTGTGAAGACCATTTTCATGTGAGAAACTCTACGTAGCTGGTGGATTTTCACTGGAGGTGTTTTGAATCCTTTTATGTGCTTGGCAGCTGACCTGCTTGAATCCAGTTAAGAGGAAAAGAAAAAAACACAATAACTGAAAAGTTACTAAATCCAATTATAATTGAAATGGTTGTTTGTGCCACTCTTTTTTCTTTTTTTACAGATAGAGAGTGGTGCACATTTAACTGGAATTCTAAAAAACAATTTTATCACGTAATGTACAGCATTAAGCAGTTTTATACTAGATATAAAATATCTCTCAATAAAATGCAAGTTTGTTATAGAACATGTAGAAAATGTTACACTTTAGCTAGCTTTTTCTCTACATCAATATTTGAGTTTTATGTTATGATTTTCTGCCATCAGAAGGAAATGGAAATGCAAAATAATTTAAGGTTCTCTTTTCAGGTGCAGCATCAGTCTCATTCTGGTCTCTGGGAACGGCAACAAAAGTTTGGGGGTTTTGGTGGGGAACATGAGTCTCTGAGGCAGAAACAAAAATGCCAAAGTCTAATCAACACTAATTTTTTTTCAATGAAGTTCAAATCAATTCTCCCCAAGGAATACAAGCTTTTGGGAATAATTCTTAGTTTCCCCATCCAGCCCTATAAGAAGGTTGATCAAGGCTGATCACCAAGGATCTATGCTTATCATCCCAAACGAAGAGGAAAAAAATACACATAGGAGTGGTGAATTTTTCTCTGCTTATTTCAAAAACCTATATTTCTGTGTGTATGAAACACTGGGTATGTAAAGGAGGCTCCATAACATTCTAATAACTCAGAATCGGTTTCCTGAGCAGAGATCGCTTCCTCACTTTTAACTGTAGTGAAAGAAAATACATTATTAAACCTAAAGTCAAAGATTTATTTTGTTATACTATTTCTCTCTGCAAGTGATATTAAATAAGGCTGTGAAGCATTTATGAGGAAACAAAGAGAGTTAGTTGTTCAGAAAACTGGAGTTTCCTTTGCTAACTCAGTTTGGCAATAACATGGAGCAGAATCAAAAGCATCCTAGCCAAAATAAATCCGTACAATGGAGCTATCAGATATGAGGTAATAGTGTGACATGTTTGTGGGTATCAGACATTCTTGTAAAAACCACAGACATAAAATTTGGTCCTGCACCATTAAGCCACAGCTCTGCCAAGCAACAACACAGAACACACATTTTAAATCACTGTTGCAAGCCAAATGTAATTCCCACCAAAAACAATTAAATCTTTTACCAGAAGTCTGAGTCTGGGCAGCTTACACCCTGAGAATCACTTCAGTGGCACAGAATCTGAATCTCATTTCAGTGTGAAAATGAGATGGTCATTGTTCAGACCAGGAGGAAATGTCAGCTGCAAAATATGGGGCAGTCAAATGACTGTAACTTGAAGTGATATTTGTGGAGGTTAGACTTAAAAAAGGTTAGCTAAGAAATCTCTAAGTCCTTTACTGATAGTTGCATAGATCCTTTTACAATGTTCATTTTTAATAATTAGAAAAATAATTCATGCTTACTATAAGGAAGCTGAAAAGTATGTAAGAATACATAGAATAAAATATAATTTCAGCCTCTTATCACTCAAATATAAACCCTATAACATCTTATTGCATTTCCTTTTGGCCTTTTACACACATGTACACAGCTGCATCTGAGAGTACATGTTGTGCTGTGTATAATGCTTACCTTTTTGCCCAAAGTTTTGAGGGAAAAATAAGGCTGTGCATTATACATGGGCAGTACTAATTCCGTATCTATGTGTTTTTAATTCTTTTATTTATGCATATACATTAAAAAATGTAACTCTAGAAAGCAATAACAATATCCATATGCAAAATAATACCCTGGAATATGATAATGGGTTTTGTCTCTAAATATATATAAATAAATAATTGAATTCCAAAGTTAAAATGAAAGATTTTTTTCTCCTGAAAGTTTGGGCCAAAAACATGTGTGTGCATTATACCCAGCAAAATATAGTATGTGTAAAATTTGGATCATTGTATGTTTTCAGTATTCCCTTTTTAATTTTAACTTAACACTTTAATATTACCCATCCCCTTGCACAAAGACAGGATATTTAATGATTATACAATATTGCATTTGTCTGGCTATACCACAACTTATTAAATACTTTTTCACTCTATATGTAGTTTCTCATTTATTGCTAGTATAACTAGTACTTTAGATAAAACATTGCTCACATCTGTAATTATTTTTAGGGTGGAATTTTAGAAATAGAACCATGGGGTCCATGGGTAGGAACTTTTTGAGGCTCTTGATACGTATTACCAGATGTTTTCCAGAAAAGTTCTTTATTTCCATCGGCTGTGTCTGTGATTGCTTGTCTCACCTATCATTTGTTAGCAGCAAGCAACGTCTTCATCGAGTGGTAGGTGTGGATAGGGGAGAATGCAACACTCTCTGTAGTTCATTGTTTCTAAGTGTCAGCAGACTGTTTAGTAAACAACACCAGTATGTGTTCAGCGCAGTTCCTGGCACCAAGGATATAGTATTAAACAAAATAACCCCAAATTCCTGTCCTCAATGAGATTACATTCTACTAGGGAGAAAAAAATAACATAAATAAATAAACCATATGTGATGTTAGGCAATAAGTGTTACAAAGAAAAAGAGCAAGGAAGGGAGATGGGCAGTGTGGACAGAGACAAGGAAGGGGGAACATGGCGCAGTTTGCAGATTCTATTAGGATGTTGGATATTTTCTACTTTTGAGGACATTTCCTGGTTCCTTACAAGAGGGTTCATTAAAAAGTAAGCTAGAAAGTATTATGTTCCAAAATCCAAATTAAATATTTGAGGGACTCTGGAATCTTTTACCATAAAAGGCATTAAATGTAGATTTTTGTTATTTTTAAGACCTTCCTATTTTTTGTTTATTATTTTATCCTATGTTAATGCATCTGTTTAAGACAAGTTAGTTATACATCAGCAACAGACTGAATATGACTTTTGTATCCCTGCTTTCTTGCTCCATTTCCTTGTCCATTATCTATTATCAATTAACTATTATCTATTAAAGGAGTGCTGTGAAAGATAATAAGGGAATGGAAGTAAGCACAGAAAAGGAATAAGAGAAATAATTAGAAAGTCAGTTCAGAGCAAAGGTCAATCCCTGGTCTGGGGAGGTCTGCTAATTAAAGAGTACTTAGGTGAGCTTCCTATGCAGGGCCATCTGGTGGTACTCAGTGGTATGAGTCAGTCTACTGGAGTTGGATGTAAGTCCATCTAATTTCTGGATTTGGTTTTCCACTGGAGAAATAAAAGCAATCATCATTCTTTATTTTGAAAAAAAAACAAAACCCAAAACAAAACAAAACAAAACTGTATTAAGCTTCCCTTGTTTCTTTGCAGTTTTATTGCTCTCAAAGACTCTTTTTAAAAATAAATAAATAATAAATAAAGTCAACATCTCTAGTCTCCTATCCTAATTTTGGCATGATTGAGAACTTGAAAGAAAGCTTTACGAAAAGTAGATCTCTTAATCCTGAAGTTTTCAAAGCTTGGCCTTTTTACTAATTATTTTAACAAAGACTTAGCTCTTCACCATGTTTGAAAGTTTTGAAAACCATGAGAAGAAAGAAAAATTATAGATATTCTCTGGTATATTTATTATACATTTTTAAAAGACATAAATGTAACCCTGGTACTATTGGGAATAAATATTAGGACTATTTTATTGTTGTTGTTGTTCTCTGAATTGGGAACAATTGACTTAATTCTTAGATATAGTTCTTTCTTCTCTGACTTTAAATTTCTCAGATAAAATCTCTTCACTCATTTCAAATCACAGACTAAATTTCATTTAAGAAAAGACTAACAGAGGTGTCCAACCCATGGCCTGCAGCTACATACGGCTCAGGATTGCTATGAATGCAGCCCAACACAAAATCGTGAAATATTTACTTAAAAATCATAAAATTTTACTTAAAACCTTTTTTTTTGCTCATCAATTTTCATTAGTGTTTGTGTATTTAATGTGTGCCCCAAGACAACTATTCTTCTTAAAGTGTAGCCCAGAGATGCCAAAGGTTGAATACCCCTGAGTCTATCTGTAGGCCCAAAAAAGATAGTCATACTAGCCATTGTTACATAACTCTGAATCTATATTTCTACCATGTGAAGGAAGTTTGTCAAAACTGTCTTGTTAGCATTATTTTTTATGTAAAACCACAATAGGCAAAGCATGGTGGGAAAGCGATACTCAAGTTGAGCAAGAAATGCATTGAATAAACAAAATTGTCCCATACCACTTTCTAGTTAGGAGACCCAAGACTATGAAAGTGGACTCTTATTTATAGTTCAATATTACTTTCATAGTGTTTGTTATTTTTAAATAGGGATAGTGGCTGTGTTTTTCTTATAATTAATGGTTGATACAGAGTATTTTAAACAGAAACTTAAACATAAACCAATGGTTGCTTATTATCTCTAAGGTTGAATATACTTCCAATCCTGTTAGATTGTTGCAAGAGGTAATGCATAACAAGAAGCTAGAAGAGGGCTTCACTCATTGTAGGTGCTGAATAATACATGCCATGTATTATGTATTGCGATGATGGAAGACAAAAGACATTTCCAGTTCTGTATCATTGGTCAGAGTGGGGAATCCATAAATGCCATCTAAAAATAGAGATATGAAGGTAGCCAGTCAAAAAATATCAAATCAATAAAATCCTTTTCAATTAACCTGAACATACATTAAACCAAAAAAATCCCAAACATAATTGTAGTAAGATATATTTTTAAAAGCTTATCTTTTGTATCAATACATGTAAATGTGATAAATGTTCTTATTAAGGGAAAACAACTTCCAGATTATATCTTAAAGCAAAACTCAACTGTATGGTGTACATAAGACCACATCTAAAACAGAATAACTCAGGAAGGTTGACTATAAAATGATGTGAACAGATATGGTCGGTAAATGCATAAAATAAATATAGCAAATATCTCAAAATTTTTAACCAAATAAAAGAATTTGGATCCAAAAGTCACATTAAATAAGACCAAGAAAAGTACTTTATAATGGTAACATAGAAAAGAAGGACTACAAATTTGATTGTACTATAATTACAACTGTATAAATTATATGCACACATAAGGGCTGGAAGAAACAGGGTGGATTGGAGGGATATGATTATGGACCTTTTCTCTTGATCCACTTTCATTATAATTAATAATTATAATAAAGTGCTGTTATAATTAATAATAATAACATCATTAGTTGTTTAAATTGAGCATGGATTAAATATTTAGAAACTCAGATATATCTCATTGCCCCCCAAAATGCATATCGTTGAAGAGAGGCTTTGAGATGCATATGTTATCCATTCAGATTATAAAAGTCTCTTTCTTGACCACCACAATCATTTTAGCTAGATGGTTAGACAGAAACTGTGTAGTCTATTCTCATTTGATTGTGATTTAATGCCACTATCATGCTTATAATAATGCTGCTCTTTGACTATCCCTCCATTTTTTGCAGCAATATGAGAACTGGAGGCCCAACCAGCCAGACAGCTTCTTTTCTTCTGGAGAAGATTGTGTTGTCATCATTTGGCATGAAAATGGCCAGTGGAATGATGTTCCCTGTAATTACCATCTCACCTATACTTGCAAGAAAGGAACAGGTAATAATTGCCCCATTAGTCGTGTACAGTTAATCTGCATGTTCATTATCAAGTGAACTCAGGAAGACTAAACTTCATGACACAAACTGGATTATGTCATGCACATGATCTCTTGTTACTCTGGAATATTTCACTTTTGCAATGCAATTGAAAAGTTTGTGTTCAGTAGTGTTTTCACCATATATTTCAGGTGCTCATGATAACAATGTAGTATTTATGCACAAAAACTACCTCCAAGTATCTTAAAAAGGAACAACAGCCAGCCCAAAGGCCTAAAGATCTGTTTATTTTGATGAAGAAAGCATTATAAAAATGGTTGTCAATATTTCAAAATTGTGATACAAAATATTCTGGGTTTTTTACTTTAAAAAAAAGATCAACTGTTACTATTTGGCCATGTTCAAATATGTCCATGGTTTGAAGACCTGGGGCTGGAACCAGTGCCCTCCCTCAGTGGTGGCCGTGGTCTGCAAGTCACTGCCTTCTTCATTCAGTCCTCTCCCTTTGCAACTGCCTGGCCTCTGTAGGCTTTGGGATTTTTAATCATTTCTTTAGAAGTTTATTGTATGCTTATAAACCGTAGAATAAAAAAGCCATCCCTACATCTATAGTTGAATGCCTTCAAGATGCAATCAAATAAAAACAGATGTAATGTAAGTTCCATAATGAGGAGAATTACTTAGTTAACATTAAACAGATAAAATTAAGAAAGCTGATTTTTTTAAAGTGGGTTGTGTTTAATATTGACCAATATAGTATGTTTGAATTTCTAAGGCACACTGCATAGACTTCTCTCTTAAACAAACAGGAATTCCAAACACATTTTTAACGTGTTTGCAATGGGTAATGGTGTTAAAGCATGGATATTTAATGTCTAAGCTTAGGCTTTTAACCCACCTCAAGTAAGAGTACAAAGTACAAATGCAAAGTGTAAGATCCAGTTGATTTGTTTTGGACTATAAAAATAATGAAACTACAAACTCAAACTCTATAAATATTTTAGGAAACACCAATAACGAGAAATGCTACTAGAATAAAGAAAACACTAAGACACACAAAGCTCAGCTAAAATGCGACCACCATTTGTGACTACTTTGCTGTTCTCTGATTTAATGTAGAATTTATTGTGACTATCCTTTCTACATGAGCTATTTTCCTGACTACGTGCATTACTTCAGCACTTCTGCAATGGAACTTGTGAAAATAGCAATCAAGTGTCTGTTTTCCCTGTTTCTAATGTAAGAAGTCTGTAATGAACTGCTTTTCTTTATTCAAATGTCATGTTTGTGTTCTCAGATCTCCAAGTGGTCCTTGGAGTCATGTTTTTCATAATATGATCCAAACATTCTTCTATTTTTTGTAGCAGAGTTTCTCAACACCAGCACTATTGGCATTTGGGGCCAGATAAGTCTTGGTCGTGAGGGGCTGTCCTGGGCACTGCAGAATGTTTAGCATCAGCTTTGCCCTCTATGCACTCCAGGCCACTAGCATCCTCCTCCACTCTGTGTCCCTCTCCTGTGCTTTGTGACAACTAAAAATGACTCTAGAAATTGTCAACTGTTCCTGTGGAGGGAAGGAGAGGAAGAAAACTACCCCAGGTTGGAGAACGATTGCCCTATAGCTAAATAGGATTCTCAAAACCAGCATCACAATTTACATTTCCCAATGGGGAAAAAAAATTATAAAATGTTGCCTCTACCTCATTTAAGGAGAAGAAAAAAAATCATTGTATTTTTTCTCCCTACTCTCTGATTTTTATTAATATAGATTTAACTCTTTGATAATCAGTAATCTGGGGAATAACATGAATTTTATAAATGTCTATAGACTTCTATAAAAGATACTCATTTCTCCCCTGGCTGGCATGGCTCAGTTTGTTGGGCATTGTCCTACAAACTGAAAGATCACCAGTTTGATTCCCAGTCAGGGGACATGCTTGGGTAGCATGTTCTGTACCCAGTCAGGGTGCATATGGAAGGCAGTACGGAAGTCAGCTGGTCGATGTTTGTCTTCCTCTCTTTCTCACTCCCTTCCCCACTCTCTCAAAAAATAAAATAAAGTCAAATAAAATAAAATAAAATAAAATAAACTCATTTCTTCTTTCAGATAGTTTAGACATCTTAAAACATACAGATCTAAATAGTTCTACTTTTAATTAAACACCTGTAAAGGATTATAATATATACAAGACTATACATATATTTATAAATATATATATGTGTATATATGTGGTTAAAAGAAGACCTCAGTGCATACTATTCATAGTTCTCTGGAACATCCTATAGGTTCTTTCTAGTCCCATCTGTTTATTCCCCAATTCCAACCATAGATAATGACTTTGTTCCTTACTTTTCTCTTTAGTATTATCACACGTATTTGTATCTATAAACAACAAATTATTTAGTTTTGCACATTTTAAAACTTTATGTAAGTGGAATCATACTCTATGTATTTTGTGCCTTGCTTTTACTTGTTTGGCATTATGTTTGCGATATTTATCCATGTTGATGCATGTAGCTATATTTCTTCAGTTTTGCTGCTGTATAGTATTTCATTGTATGACTATATAACATTTTATTTATCGTTTCTCCTGTCAGTGGGCATTTGGGTTACATTAAGTTTTTGCTATCGCAAACAATGTTTCTATGGACATCCTTGAACATGTTCCTGGTAGACATCTGTGAGTTTCCATAGAGTTTTTTCCAGGAGTGAAGTGCTGAGTCATAGGATATATGTGCCATCAAATTTACTAGAAAATGCCAAATTATTTTCTAAAGTGGTTGTACCAGATTGCACTCCCACCAGCCACGTGAGAAAGGTCCTGTTTCTCCACATCTTCGCCAACCTTTGGTATTTTTGGACTATGAAATTTTTGCCAGTCTGGTGGGTATAAAATGTTCTCTCTTTTGATTAAGTTTGCATTTCCTTGGATACTTTTCCCTTGATATTATTTCATAAATTTATAGGTCATTCATGGCTTTTCTTTTGTAAAGTTTCTGTTTATTTCTTTGTTTATTATTTTTTAAATGGGTTGCTTTCCTTTATGTATTGATTTGTAGGAGTTTATATTCTGATTACTAGTCCCTTGACAATTAGATATTTTGCAAATATCTTCTCCCAGGTTGTAGCTTGTCTTTACTCTTACCCTATAGCATTTTTTTGATGAACAGAATTCATCAATTGGTTACATTTTCCTTTATGATTTAAACCATTTTTTACCTCAAGAAATCTTTACTACCTTAAAATCATAAAGATTTTCTATGCTGTGTTCTAAATGTTTTATAGTTTTGCCTTTTATACTTATATATTTAAACCATCTAGAACTGATTTTCCATGCGTTCTCCAAGGTAAGGACCCAAGTGAAGTATTTTCCATAAAAATATCCAATTGTCCAAGTGAAAAGCTACTTTTCCTCACTGCTTTGCCATGTCGCTTCTGTCAAACATCAAGCATATATGTGTGGATCTACCTTTGGTCTATTTGCCTGTGTTTGCCAATACCACACTCACTGAACTATTTTAGCTGTATTGCTTTCATATATAACTAGTTTTAAAAGAAATCTGTACATTGCTTTCCTCACAATTATAGACAACTTCTAATGTGTCAACATTGCACAGAATTAAGTATAATGAACTATGTAATTCATAATATTTAATCTTCTGTGTCAATTTTATCCCTTTTAACTGATATTAGCTAGTATTTGGACCTTGGTATAGGCTTTTCATAGTAAAATAAAACTAGTACGGATATCCAGATTGGGGTTATCATTGAACCGCATACATCGTATATTTTATTAATTTTAAATTATATATTATTATAGAAATTTCTGCTTTAGGAATTTGTGAAGATCAAATACATTCACCAATATTTCTAATTTAGTCATCATATATACTATGACTTTATAATCTATTTTTAGGTTATGTCTATCTGAGTGACAATTCTTATATGAATGAAAAGAAATGCTAGAAGTGTGTTTTCTTAAGGACAACTTTGTTCGCTATGGGTCAATATGTCCCAAGCTGTTTTGTTAAGCAGAAATAAATTAGAAGAACTAAATATATAAGTTAAACCCAAATTTGTCATTGTAAAAGAATATGGTTGCAAACAGCCTTATGAATGTGTAAATACATTTAGTATTTATAAGCTTTTACTATTAGAATGTTAACATCCAAACATCTTAGTACCAAAGTTCCTTGTAATCATCCTCTCATTGAAGAACTGCATTATTTATGGGAGAATATAATACTTTCTTCTTGTGGGCCTTGTGGTGTCAGAATTCATAGGAATTGGATAGGAAATGCCATTTATGGAAATTATATTGAAGTTAAATTATATTTTTATACAAGATATATAGCAAAACACAGTCATTTACTAAAAGATAATTTTTTAAATATGTCATTTAAAACAAGTACACCAAGGTTGAATAAAAACTGTAAGTTCAAATTCAGTTGAATCAGTTTGCTCCACATTTTGAATTTCAAAATTACAAGGTTTCTTTTACTTTATTTCTTTTTCATTAGTTACTCTTGCTAAGTTTGTTAATATTTAGAATTTTTCATTGTATATTAATAATTATAGCTAAATATTCCAAGATTTACTTTCATTACCCTTCTCAAGAGTTGAAATTTATATTTTTAAGGTAATTACAAAACAGAGCATACATACTATGCCCTGACTTTCTCCCATCTTCATACAGAAGACAAAAGAGAGTAAATACACTTAAATAGAACCAGAGATATTTTACTAATACTTAAGAGTCCATATTTTGTCCATATTTTGGAACCATGATGTTATTATAGATTTTAAGTTTTTTTAGGGAGGTAATGGTAATAGTTAATTGTTACAAATTCATTATTGTTCTGAGTGAAGGTAAGAATTTAAAAACTTTGGGATGGTGATGAAGACAATACCAGCAGGCCTCATGAGACAGGTGCTTTTTAATGTGGAATTTTTTTTAGAAAAACGACCATTTGACACTATGGTTCTTTAATAACATGCAACTCAAAATGACTTTATCTGAGGTTCACTCTAGGCCCAGAGCCTCAATAGTTAGTTGTTTTCTTTCATGAAAACTTAAATTTGTTAATTCTAAGTAATTGTATTTGACGAAAATCCTTGATTGGGACCATAAAGAAGACTCATACTGGTAGAAATATTTAGATTATTTGGAAATAACTTAATTTACTTTTCTTTAGTTGCTTGCGGCCAGCCCCCTGTTGTAGAAAATGCCAAGACCTTTGGAAAGATGAAACCTCGTTATGAAATCAACTCCCTGATTAGATATCACTGCAAAGATGGTTTCATTCAACGCCACCTTCCAACTATTCGTTGCCTAGGAAATGGAAGATGGGCTATGCCTAAAATTACCTGCATGAACCGTAAGTGGTACTTTAGAAAGAATGGACAACCGTGCTATAACAACTACTAGGCACCTACATTTTTCAGCTGCGGTATTGCTAGTTTAGGGTATGGAGCAAGTAATATTGTTATGTTTTCTTTCTTTCTTTCTTTCTTTTCTTTCCTTCCATGTAGCATCTGCATACCAAAGGACTTATTCTAAGAAATACTTAAAAAATTTCTCCTCATCAAAGGACAATTCAATAAACACATCAAAACATGAGCACCGCTGGAGCCGGAGGTGGCAGGAGTCGAGGCGCTGATCCCTAAAATGGCGAACATGTGTTTTCATCATTTCAGCCAAAGTCCTAACTTCCTGTGCCTTTCCTATCACCTCAAGAAGTATTATCAGTTGGTCTGGATTTTTGGACCGTTGTCCAGTCATTTTGGGTTGCTGCGCTCCCAAAACATTTTAAATGAAAGCATTGGCATTTAAAAAGAAAGCAAACGAAATGAAAGAAAATGAGGGCAGAGAGTAACCATTTGCAGCCTATCTGATTTCTTGAGTTTCTACTTGCCTCCAGTGCAGATCATTTTATAATGTATACCAGCCTACTGTACTATTTAAAAAGCTCCATTTCAGCACCAATGGCAATGTAAATAAGATGATTTAATGTTGATTTTAATCCTGTATATAAAATGAAAAGTCACACTGAGTTCTGGCATATTTAATGATGATTATGGAGCATTAGAGGTCTTTAATCATTGGTTTGGCTGCTTTTGGTAGTTTGTTTAGGCTGGAAATGGTTTCACTTGCCCTTTGACTGTCAGCAAGACTGAGGATGGCTATTCCTGGACAACTAACGAAGTCTTGTAGGTCACGCTGCACCGTCTCAGCCGTAGGTGCAGTTGGCTTCCCTGTGACACTGAAACCTGGCTAACGGGATCCTGATGGAATGAGGGACTGCGATGTGGAACTCCTCTTTGCTGCATTCCTTTTTCTTCACTTACAAGAAAGGCCTGAATGGAGGACTTTTCTATGACTGGGAGCATTTTTTAGGGGTCAAAGTGCTAATTATTAACTCAACCAGGTCTACTTTTTAATGGCTTTCATAACACTAACTTTGCAAGGTTCCAGATCAACACATTTCAAACGGATATAGACCCAGGGCTCTGGAGGGTGGGGGATTGTTAAAACAACAACACACATTCAAAGAAAAAAAATTTGTATATATAACCATTTTAATCTTTTATAAAGCTTTGAATGTTCATGTATGAATGCTGCAGCTGTGAAGCATACATAAATAAATGAAGTAAGCCATACTGATTTAATTTATTGGATGTTATTTTCCCCCAAACCTGAAAATTGACATAGTATGCTAGCTGTTTTTCAGTGTTGGCCTTTGTACTTCTCTCACACAGTTTGGAACCATATATTCTTAGGTACTTTGTCCCTGATTAAATAATGTGATGGATAGAATGCATCAAGTGTTTATTACAAAAAGAGTGGAAAAGTGTATAGCTTTCAGCAGATGGTGTTTGCCCATTCTAAGCAAGGAGCATATATATAGAAATAGTTAGGTGTATGTGTTAAAATGTCTTCCTGTCTCTTACCACTTGTTTTCTCCCCTTTATTTGAATAAAGTGACTGCCGAAGATGACTTTGAATTATTATCCAATTAATTTAATGTTTAAATAAAAACCTGTAATGGAAAGAAGGCATTTAGGAGTCTTTCCCTAATTTCAGTTAGAATGATTTTTAGAAAAGTAAACAATATAAGAATTGCAAATAACAAAGGAACAGCCCCACCGGTAATTCTTTTTCACAAAACCTCCTTTGGCTTACATGTAACCGCGGTAGCTACAATCATTCACACTGCCTTTGAGCACATTTCCTTGGTTGCTGCATTAACTGTAATCCACCGCTGAGTGTTCCAGAGCACAGAAAAGCACTGTGTCGACCTATTAGGTTTTCATTTTTCCTCTTTCATTACAATGCACATAATACATTCCTGTATTTATATTATACCATGTATAGTGTAAAATGTGAATGATTGTGTTTTTTTTTTGTGAATGAAAATCTAAAATCTTTGTAACTTTTTATACCTGCTTTTGTTTCACCAAAGAAACCTAAAGTCCTTCTTTTATTATACTGTGACTGGTCTGGTTATTTACAACTTTAATCCTAATATGCACCAACATTTTTACATTCTGGTTCCATCACAGAGTACAAGTTTCCGAGATGAAATTATTTTATGCCTATCAGAGGGGTGATTATATATGTACCTGCAAAAATTACGATAATAATTCTGATAATGTTTACATCTACATACCTATGAATTAATCTCAAATCTGAGAGTAACATGCAATAGGAAAAGTGTTAGCTCAGATTTACCAAATGCTTTCTAAGACCAGGTTTTGTGTCTTACATGTATCATCTCCCAATAAGCCTGTGAGAGGGCCACTGTTACTCTCATAGATGAGAGATCAAGTGTAGAAAACGCAAATTTTTTGTCCAAAGTTACATGATTAGTTTGTAGTAGATGCATGTAATCTCTAGAGCCTGCAAAATAGTCTCAAGGAATATATAAAATACTGTTCCCAATTATTATAGATTTAAGAGTAAATTTACTGGCTAGATGATCATATCTAAATAATGATCTGATGTCAAAAACATTGTTCCTATCCACCTAGATATCCATTCATTCTTTCATTTTTCATTTATTTACTGTTTATTAAGTGTTTGCTATATGTCAGGCGCTATACTCGACTCTGGAGTTTTGGCCCAGAATGAACTAGACAAGCCTCTGCCCACATAAATTTTTATATTGGATGAGACACATGGGATTTGTTTTACAGCCAATTCTATTCAATATCTTTATTGATAACTTGGAAGAAAAAATCCAGTACATGTTTTGCAGTTGCATAGAAGATATAAAGGACAAAGGTGAGTTGAAAATTATATTGAGGTTTCTTTCTTTGAATGTCAAAGATATATAGGAAGTTGGGCATGAATAGATTCAGAAAAGGAGATTCTTTTTCTTGCTGAGCTTGTTCTTTTAATGTGCAGTCTCTCATCTTTTACACAGAACTTGAAACAGAAATGACCCAGAATAATATATACTAATTTGCATTACTTGTTCATACCCTTTTGGATGTTTATAATTCCATCAAGCAAATTTTTGTTGCTCTGGGTACAAATAATAAAGACTATGAGATGTTCCATCACCCAGAATACCGGGACAGAGTAAGAAGTTAAAGGAGGCCTGCACTACCCAAAGTCAGCCAGAGGTGGTTTTCTATTTGTGGCTAAAGGCAAGGTTGCACGTCAGGGGGAAGAATGTGCCCCTGCCACTGGTGGCTATTTAAAAAGAGGTGGCTTTCCAGGGTAGTTGAGATGGAAAAGAGGTAAGAGAGGGTGTACAAGGAGGGATACATCATTTTAATGTGATAACAAATAGAACTTTGCCAATGTTAAGTAAATTCTTTCAATACTATGCAGGAAATAGGAAATGGATTAGCCTTAAACTAATTGCCCAGAAGTCATAAATCATATAAAATAAAGTTATGGAGCTTGGAAGTGGACAGAAAAAGTGTAATAGGGTGCATAAATGTTCAGAGTTGATTTTGTGCATCATCTGCTCATAAATGCCTGCCAAGAAAAGAATCCGCAAGAGAAAAGGTATTTTAGAAAAAGACAAAGAAATGTTATTATCACATGGCTAAAGACTCAGTGATAACATCAACATTTTTTAAATGTGTTTCTCTTTATGTTTTTTAATATTACAAATGCAGTGAAATGGTTTTTGAAGAAAAAGGCCCGTAATGACGTTGTTGTGCTGATATTTGTGTGTCCTCGTTTTATTGTGCTGCAATTCCCTTTTGCTAAACAAACCAGAATTCACCCAATGACTCTTTTCTAAAACAAGCTCAAATTGAAAGTTTATAAAGGTCTTTGAATGAGTCATTGAAGATTGTATAATCTTTTCCCATTATTACTCATTTCTGTATGTTTGGATCCCAGCTAGAAAAGAAAGAGCAAATGCCAAACAAGAACAAAAATGGTTTTTGTTGAGGTGTTTACAGAATAAGCAAAGTCTGGATTTTAATTGGAATTTAATTCAGAGTTCCATATGAGTTCCTCAAATGATCCCTGTTGAAGATTAAAAGTTTGCTGCCTTAAGGCAATAATTCTTAAATGATTTTTAAAACATGTTGGCTCTAAAATAAAAATTTCCATTACTTTTTTAGGTTGTCAACACAACATTTTTTCATCGTAAAGTTAAAAAATTAAATTATAAAGGATGTCATTTTTTGGCATATTTTAAATATTGCCATTCTAAAGTAAACATGTAACATTACTCTTTTAAATATGTTCAATGGAATCTAAATAACCTAATGATTTGAATCCTACTATCATCAGTTTAAAAAATACTTCAAGAAAAATGCTTTTTAACAGATACTTTATATTTTTCTTTTCTTATTTTTGGACTTGTTTTCTTTTTTCAATTCTCCCCATGGAATTTTATCCAAACATTATACATTTATATGCTTAAAAGTCTTCTGTTGATTAGGCTATCAAACATATGTATATATCCAATTTTGTAAATCAATATGAAAATTAATTTTCTCTTGTGAACATAAAGGTGTAAAAGTTAAAAGTCTTCTCCTGGATTGAGTTATTATGGTAATTTATTGATACACAGTTGATCTAAACAATATCTTGTCTTACAAAATTTGAAGGATAATTATACCAATTGTAAAATTTTATTAGAAGTATATCTCAATGAGATGATTAAGGCTATTTCTATCCCAAGTTTGCATTTCCATTAGTAAATATTACTTAAAAGTAGAATGTGTCATGGTATAACATCAATTCTATTTCTATTTTATTTTTATATATTTAAACACTGAGAAAATTTGTTCACATAAATAAGTAGATGAAAATGGAAGTTTTATGCAATGCCACTCAATTTTTTTTTACCTCTTTCTGAATTATATGTCAAAAATCACATAGTAGTTTATCAAAAGTTATTTTCTCAGCTGGCATCTCAATGAAGTCCTTTCAAAATTTTTCTTGTAAACACCTGACTTAAAAAAGATTTGATTGTACAATGTCATCAGAATCACTCATTTTGATTCATTCTTTTGTTTGCACAATTTTACATTCTATGGCAATGCATTGTGAGACTCAGGATGAATGAGAGGTATGTTTGATATGGTGGCTGTTTTTTATAAAGTGGGACAGGAGCAGTTGTCTAGAGCCTTGTTTCTCCAAGTGCGTTCCCTGAAATAACAGCATTTGCATCACTAGGAACCTGTAAGAAATGCAAATCCTCAGAAGCCACCTACTGAATTAGAAATCTGGGGAATCAGAAGAGCAATCTGGGTTTTCACAGTCACTCCAGATGCTGCTGACGCAGCTCAAGTTTTGACCAGTGTAACAAAGATGCAATGCAGAACCGACAGCCTCCACCACATACACAGTTCTCCATGGATGAGTTTAGGAAAGAAGCCAGATAAAAGCTGAAGTTCTGGAAAGTGTTTCCCTTCACGTTCCCATGTACCCCTTGAAGAGTCTGGGGTATTCCCAGGGTAAGCAGCCCTGGTTTGGAGACCACTGTTTTAGGACAGACAGTCTGTAAAGTACTTTCAGATTCTTAGTGCATTACCCACCCATGTTTATGAACATGTGTTCTGTCAGTTGGCAATAATTACTCTCCCAGCTTAGGATGGACCTCTGATTTTACAAGTGAGAAAAGCTTTCTCTGCAGGAAAAACTGAATAAAACAGCATGGTTAAAAATTACTATTTCTTACAGCATAGACCTGAAATAAAGTTTGAAATGCAAGAATTAAGACAAATTCAAAAACTGAGAAACAGAAGCAAAAAAAAAAAAAAAGAGAGAGAGAGAGATATTGTAAATTCCCAGCAACAGCCAGCCAGGAAAATGAACTTCACATTCAGTGGGGAGCCCTAAAGAGGTATAGGCAAGAGAATCCTTGGGAGAGAATTGATCTCTGAATAACTACAGTTCCTAAATCAGATCACCCTTTCCCATTAGCTAGATCGGATTCACTGTTCATTCTGTAATATATATTGAGTACTTACCCTGTGCCAGACACTGTGCTAGATATTGGGGATACTGTTATAAACAAGACAGTCTAAGTCCCTGTCCTCAGTGGCTTTTACAATCTAATCAGAAAGATTAGCAATGGCACTAAAGCAGGAAGAAATCTGGTTTCTCAAAATGCTGTTGCTAAAGCTTCCATTTTTGACCATCTCTTTGTTCCACTCTCCATCTTGACCTGATTCCTTATAACCATGGCCTTAACTACTTTCTACATTATGGTATCTTCCTTATCTCTTTCTTTTGTGTTATGAGTATATACTCAGTTGTTGGATTTCATGTTTACATTCAAGTCTGTATGTCCCAAATTGAACAGTTACTCAACCCTCCTGCTATCTAAATCTTTTTTTAAAATCTAGGAGTCAAAAAGTCATTCTGATCTCCTAACTTATAGCCCATATGCAATCAATCACCCAATTCTATTAATTTTAACTCCAAAAATTTCTCATAGCAATCATCCTCTCTTGTCCACTCTCTTCAATAGCTCATACAGTATTAATATCTCTACATGCAGCCCTTTCAAAATAATCTTTTGAACTACTATAGAGTATGCTTTCAAATGTGCAAATCAGAGCCTGACGTTCACCAGCTCAGAATTCTTCAGAACCTATTAACTGTGAAATAAAATCTAATTTTATATACATAGCAAAGTGCATTGAATGGGGGAAGAAAAGGAACACTTGTCGTAGGAATTATGTGCTTAAGAACGGAGGAATTGATTTAGAAATCTTAAATGAATCAACCATTAAATTTAAGTTTTAGTTTTTCTCTCTTAATTAGACTAGTTCGGCTTCCTGTTCAGTTTTTAATCAAAACCCAGGCATGGGCCCTTGTAGCAGTTGTATATAAGGCAGAAATGGAAGACCAGCAAGGCTATGTTAGTGGAACATAGGTTTGCCCCTCCAGATACGGTCTCCACCCTTATCCTCCTGCTTGTGCCCTATAAATTGACTTTACAGATTGATGCTGTTGGGTTCAGCTATGGGGAGCAAGCAAGGCAGGAAATCAGGGTAAGAGATGGCAATGCTTGTGCCCCCTTGGCCCCCTCTCACTCCTGCAGGCTGGTGGTGTCCCTATAGCAAAGTCATTAGCTCCTAGCAGGCTGTCATCTCCCCGTAGACCTCTCTGCCTCCTGATTTCACTGCTGCTGTCTCACCTTGACCCTTCCGATCCAGGGTAGTCCGAGCTTTCCACTATTACTGGCCCGGGGGTACTGCGCTGTAAGTCGCGCTTCCCTTAAGCTTTCTATCCTTGTACATAGTTCCGTTATTAAACCCTCTTCAATTTACCCAATTTTATTGTGTCACCTGTCTCCTGCTGAATTCCTAATTGATAGAGTGTTTTTAGATGCTTTTTTAAAGGGAAATTTTGAGAATAACTTAGTTCATATTAGTCAGAGGAAGGGTATGCTACATTACAGTCTGGAAGTACCACAGTAGTTCCGTTGGGTTTTGTTGTTTTTTTTTCCATTGCATCTTACTGTGTACTTTTATGATGTTATGTCTTTTGTTGCTTCTTTATAACTACTGAACATTAAATATGTGATAGTTGCCCTGCCAGCCATTTTTCTGCCTCAGCTCTGCACTAACATAGCCACACTGAACACCAGTTGGTCCTGAGGCTGTGTTCTCTGGTTTACATGTCTAAAAAAAATGTAATACTCCTTAGCTTGAGATCTCAATCAAGTTCAGTACTCAATACTTGTTTCATAATTAGGGGTAAACAAAAGCATTGGAGTCGAGTTACACACATGCGTAACAAGTTTCTCTGAGACTAAACCCCAGTATTATTGAAGCATTATCGCCATACATGGCGAAAGGGAAGAGAGGGAAGGGAGATTGATATTTTAAAGCAGCCAGCCCACTTTATTTCTCTGGGTAGAGATATGCTTTTATCTTTCAGAGAAGATTTTCCTCCTTTGTTTTTGCAGGAGCCATTCTAGGGTGTCTAAGACCAAGCTCCTATTACACTTTGGAGAATTTGTAAAAGAAGGAGTTGAGCTGCTCTGTATTAAAAAGTAGATGTTATTCTCTTCTCTTACAAAATATTATATTTTTAGAGTAAATTTCTGCTTCTGAAAAGATTGTGTTTATTTTCTCTGGGGTCTTGATTCCAAAGAATGGAAAACATTTGGCAGAGGGAACTTGCTCTGTTGAAGAGGGAAGCTGATTTTAGCAACTTGATGGCACACGTGCTGAAATGGAGAGAAACCTCTCCTAGAGATCTGTGGAGGACCCCATAACCTCTGGAATAGGCCAACAAAGTGCACGGTTTTAAGTGTTGCTTGGCTATGTTTTACTTTTCCTTGTGTCTTCTGGATAGTTTTGTTAAAGCTCAAGTCTTAACTGAGCTAATCAGAATTAAGAGATGGGCCATGCCCTCACCGGGGAGGGATGGAGAGAGAGAGAGATCAGCAGCAGTCTCACAGGAAGGGCGATGTGGTCTGGAGACATACACTTGGTACCAGAAGGCTGGCTGGGGTCAGAGTGACATGCAGGGTAGATTTATGGAACAAGGTCATGTGACAGGAATGTTTGGGGAAAGGAGTCTGCAAAAATTGTGTGTGTGTATGTGTGTATGCGTGGTCAAGTAATAAGTGGTCTTGGGAATATTGTTTCAGCACTAGAGAAAGTGCAATTCTTTAGAACTAAATTTCAGACTATCTATATTACATAGGCTTCATTGTAAGTAGTATCTTCAGTGCTTAATATATGGTAATACTTTTGACTTTTAAATTTGAGTGTCTCCTTCTTAAAGTATGAGGTAAATTAACAGATACTTTCATTTTTGTATAAGAATATGGAGGGCAAAAAGAGTAGTTTGGAATTTAAAAATGAATAGCATCATCAAGAGAAACAGTAACCCAGCAAAATAAATGAAAGTAATTCCAGAGGAATGACAGTAATACAATAATATTGTGGTTTTGGAAAAGGATTTAGGAAAGGAAGAAGACCTTCTGGGATTTTTAGAATCTGTACTAATCCACGTGGAGCCAAACATGTCATTAAAAAGCAGGCATTGAGATTTGGTGATGCTCTGATTATTAAAGGAGGAAAGAAGAAAAATATTAATTATAACATTTTGCATAAGTGTTAGGGAAAATAGAAATGCCACAAAGCATTCATTCTAAAGAGAGAAGACAGTGTACCTAAAAAAAAAAAATCCAAGGAATACATGAAGGTCACTAGTGGTACAGTTTGCTTGAGAGTTTCTGATTGTATATGGACAAAAAGATTTAAAATGATTTTTAATTAAATGAGGGTTTGAGAACACAAAAATAATAGTCTTGTCCATCCACAAAAGAAAAGGTTCAGGATAGACATGGGACGAAAGGATGAGAGATGCTGAAATAACTGAAAATGAATGGGCCACTGTGCTAAAGCTGGAAAATATGCCTCTAGGCTCAAAACAGCCCAGGCAATTAATGTTTATTGAATCACTACCTGAATCATAACTATGAGACACCATGGAGGCACTTTTAGGTATTGGTTAAATTATGTCACGGCCCTTTTGTTGTTGCTGTTAATACCATACCAACATAATCCCTATTTATTGCAATGGTGTTGGAAAATACAGAAAAGGACAAATGGGAAAGCAAATGTTCAAGAGAATAATTGCTTGAGATCACTATTTTTAACCCCTGTGGTCCCAGAGAGTATTCAATCACTATTTGTAGAAGGGACTGTTTATTGCGTGCCAGTCACTCTCACAAGTGTATGGCCATCTGTTTCTCTTCACAAGAACGTAAGCCCTGTGAGCACAGGCACTGCTCTGTTTTGATCATCGCCATGTTCCTAACACCTGCAATAGTGCCTGGCATGCAGCAGGCGCTCAATAAATATTTGTTCAATGAATGACTTAATCACCTCTCTTAATATTCCTGGCTTGATTTTATTGTCATTCCTATTGACTGTTGGAGAAAACCGATGCACAGAGAGATTGCAACGACAATGTGGTGTGTGAGCTAGGGTGTGCACCCAGCAAGTCTGACTTCGGACCTGTAAATGTCTTCGGCTGTTGCTCCCTTAGCTGGAGAGAGAGCCGGTAGAAACGAAGGTCAGTGGGATGATGGTACTGCCTCCCCTTGCCTCCTTTCCACAGGTGCCATCAAGTACTTGTTATCTTATATTCATCGAACAGGTCTATTAACCAGCAGCATCAAAAGCTGAGGACAAAAATAAATGTGAAGGCATTTGTCTCTCTCTCACCACTCTGTCCCAGAAATACGCGATCCACAGTTGTCTGCCACCTAAGTTGGTGGCTTAATGGTTTAGCAGATAAGAATTATACTGACTATGGGGATTTCTAGAACATCGGACAAGTGAATATTTAGAAAAATACAGTTGCGATATATGTCTGCCCCAGCCTGCAGTCAGTGAATGTCAGTGTCATCTCATGCTGGAAGTCAGTCCATCGTGACTTTCACGCCTGCCTATTTAAACAAAGTAGGTATTTTCCATTAAAGCAGAACTGGAAGTTGCTTCCCAGAATGTGTGGAGAAATCTACATGCAGCCATTTAACTTGGACGTGGCGATCAGGAAATTACTGCATGAAACTTGCAAATGCAGTCCCCATGACAGCTCTCATAATAGCCACTGCTATGCTTTTATAACGTGTCTTGAGAATATTTATGTAAGTAAGTGATATGTGAATTTTTGAAATCAGTGTTGAGATTTTAAAAAATATGCTTTTTGCTTTCAAAGGAAATGTAGCAGAAAAATATATGGAAATAACGTGCTCCAAGTTTTCACAAACTTTTGATATCTATTTAGATTTAGGCTACGAATGTAAAAGTACAAACATTCATTTGTGCACTCACTTTCTTCATTCATTTGACAAATATTTTTTGAGCAGGAACTACAGTCCAGGAACTAGTCTATTTAATATTTTGGTTTAATTTAAGGCTTTATTACATTGTTTCCACAATAAGACAAGGCTCTTAATGGTTTTTAGTTTTTGTTCCTGAAACATGAAAGTTTTCAGCTGTCCACACAGGATCTAAGAACATCCCACACCTGAAAATACTATACACTTTCTTTGTTAGAATGAACAGCATTTCATAGTAAAGCAAGCTTTGTTAGAAGGTATAAATAACTTTAACTTCAGAATAGAAAAAATTTTAGGGGTAGTGAGGAAGGTTTGTATTCAAGCAACAGGTAGTTTGTAGTGATTTTGTGGAAACTAAGGACCTCAAAAATAGTGTCTCAAATTTTTTTAAAAAATTATATCTTCTGCCATCTTGTAAGTAGATTTACAATGTACTGACATGGTGCCAACCAATGCTTTGGCTGAACTTCTGGTTCTCACGCCTGCCAGTTCCTTGTTTTGGAGTTGGGAACTGTGTGCTTATAATTGAAGTGGATGGGAAGCTCGCTGCATATCCTGAACACCACCAGACATTCCTGAGTTGGCGCCGCAGAGGGTGCATTGAGGGGAGAAGTAATTATCAGATCACAGGCAATCCAGGCAGACTGGATGTAGCAGAAGGCAGATCTGTCTGAAATCGGGACGTGAAGGGTCAGACCCCAGCAGGTCCATCTAATGTTTAAGGGGCTTCTTGAGACTTGATCACCATGAAACTAATAATGTAGCTGGCTCTTTTCAGGGCCTAAATGATCTTTAGGATCTGGTAGTGTCTGATACACCATGAAGAGATGATTCTTAGGAATTATGTTTTATGAACATGTTACTATGGGGGGTTTGGTTTAGCTGAACACCCTAAAAGAAGTTTTCTTGGGTTTGTTTTCCTTTTTCTTTCTTTTTAAAAAGATCTTTATTTTTTAGAGAGAGGGGAAGGGAAGGAAAAAAGAGAGAGAAACATCAATGGGTGAGAGAGACATTGATCAGTTGCTTTTCTCTAGCTGCCAACTGTGGACCTGGTCAGCAACCCAGGCATGTGACCTGATTGGGAATCGAATCAGTGACCTTTTGGTTCACAGGATGGCACTCAACCCATTGAGCCACATCATTTGGGCTCTCCTGGGCTTGTTAGTTTGTTTTTCTGGTAAGGAAGTGAGAGGACAGAGATGTACACTATCTACTCTACAATTTAAGGCAGAGGCACGAGGAACTATTTTTATTAGATGCTGTGAAACCAAGGTGATGCAGTGCAACCAAGGTGATGCAGTGCTGAATTTTAGGGCAAAATGGACAAGATGTGACCCATGGTTAAGGGGAGAAGAGCAGGGCAGGTTGAGTGGCTCTGGCACAGTGAGGGCTGCTAGGAATATAACAGAGCAGTGGGAATGGTGAGACCCCCAAAAAGGACCAGAGGCCTCTTTGGGATCTAAGGATGCTGTGAGGCCCTGAGTACAGACTGGCTCAAGAGACAGACGAATTTAGTTACGTCAGCCATTATGATTTTCTCTGAAGCCGTTCCAGTGAAAAGGGCAGTGGATAAAGCCAAAAGTGTTTAGTAGTAGTAGAGCCCTTCTTACAATGAAAGCTTATTCCAAACACAGATCTACAAAATGAATAGAAGTAGAGCTCTCTGTGTTGAAGCTGCCTGCTCACCTCACCAGCCATCCATATTTTTGAAAGTTCCTCCAAGTGCTTCCAGTTTGCAGCCAAGTTTGAGATCCACTGCCTTGGAGCAGTGCTTCTCCAACTTTAATGTGCCTACAAATCACCTGGGGATTTTATTAAATGCAGATGTGGCTTCAGGAGGTCTGGGATGGGTCTGAGGTCCCGCATGTCTAACGAGCTCCCAGGTGATGCTGATGTTCATGGAAGGTCACTCACAGTTTAAATAGCAAGGTCTTGGAGCACGGCCTCTTGCAGCGCTGTGGGCATGGACACCTGCCAGGGTGCTTAGTCAAACACGAATTGTTATTCCCTGCTCCCAGTTTCAGATTCAGCAGATCGTGGGTGGGGCCTGAGAATTTGCATTTCTAATAAGTTCTCAGGCTATACCGTTCTGGACCTGATCATGTAGGGTGGTGGTTCTCAAACCTGGCCACACCTGGCAAACTTGTAAAGCATCCTCAGGCGACGCACCTCCACCCCTCTTCATCCGCCTGCCTCCTGGTTCCCCACTCTCACAGAATCTGATCTAAAGCCCCCGGGGGGACCCCAATGGGTAGTCAGGTTTGAGAGGCATTGATAGAAGGCCTCATAGGTCACATAAGGACTTCAGATTTTATTCTAACTATTATACTAGGTACTAGTTGTCTCTGCTTTTAGAAATAATTTGTAACTGAATATGAAGGGGTTTTAGAGCAGATCACTGACGAGACCCTGAGAGCTGAACGACGTGCCTGTGTTTGGGTAGGTAGATGAATATTCTGTGTGAGGCAGACACTGTCTTTATTTTCTCTTTTATTCCAAATGACAGAGACTTAAAAAAGACTAATCAGTCAACTCTTTAATTCCTGCAGAGAAACATATTTAAAAATACATAAATGGGTTAATTTTGAAATCTACTCATGCCAAACTGACTGTATAGTTTTATTCCCACTTTCTATTAACTTTGGCCAGTTCCATTATGGGTTATATGGCAGAAGCTAATTACTGGGAGCCTATAATTTGAAGTGACAGGTAATTGAAACTTAGGTTGTCTATGAATATCTGTGTAATGCACAATACATTATTAAACACTAATCATTTAAAGTGCAAATGAAGTCAATTGAAGTCAGCTCCAGTAGTTGGTGGTTAATAAAATTGGAACTACAAATAATTAACATGAGTCCAAAAAAATCTCATTTCAAGTTGGCCTGCAAAAATTATTTTTTGTCATCTGGTATTAACTGTGACACGTTAATATGTCTAATTTCATTTGGCTCGTTGACATTCACCTCATATAGTCAGAATGAAAAGCAGAACAAAGCTCTAAACCCAAGAAAGAAAGAAAATGATCTATCCCACACTTACATTAATATTTAATCTTCTTTACTGAATTAATACTCTGAGGTTACCAACACAAACCTCAATGGAAATGGTTATTCTTTTAAAAAAATATGAAATGGATTTTAATTTCAAATGAAATATTATCTTATAAAATTTGATCACTTGATTTTTTTTTAAATGGAAAAAGCCTCATTAGAACAGTGGAATGCATATCACCAGTAGTTTATTTATGTACATACTAGAGTAAATATAGAATGTCACATACCGACAATATAGATTATATGATAAATATGTACCTATGCACTATAAATTATCTATCTATCTATATCTATATCTCTATTTATATAATTTCCTTTCTGGTTTTTCCTTCTGAAATTGTTCATCTGATGCTTTGGATCCTATAGTGGCACCCCTTATAATGATATATCTTGCACAGAGCAGAACAAAATGTGTAGACTTCTAAAAGCATGGTGTAATTAATAGTTATTGGTAAACATGCCTCTGTGAGTTGCAGGAAAGACTTCAGAGTTCTGCAGCACGCATTTTTCCAGTATACATATGCCATACTGCTACAAAAACAACAGCTCTTACTTCCTCTGCTACTTATTTGTGACTTACTATCCTAGTGGGCCTTGAGAAACTTAACCTCCAGTATTCTGTTTTCAACAAGAGCAACACTTCATATTTGAGAAACCAAATGAAAGCCAGTGTGACTAAGGTGAGAAATTGGCAGTTCCCGTAGGTTCTATAGCATGATACAATGGTTAAGAGCTTGGAGTTCTAGAGCTAGATTCGTGAAGTCCAATCCAGGCTTCACCTCTTAATAGCTTGTAATATGTAAGTATTTAACTGCTCTGGGCTTGTGTTTCCTCACCTGTAAAATAGTCATATGACTTATAATGCCTACCTCATGTGGTTTCTGTGGTATCAAATGAGCAATTGCATGAATGTACTTAAACAGTATCGACAATGCAGTATATATTTTAGTATAAATATGAACATGTGTCCTGAAATCAATTGCTTCTCACCACATTTAAAGCTACTGTTCTGCCCACCATTACTTCTTGTTTTACTCCTAAAACTAACTTCTATTTGGTCTTTATGGGCTCACTCTAAACCCAGTAAAATCCATTTTCCACACTTAAATAAATGTATGTATTTTTTAATACGTAAATTTAATCATGTCACGCACCTGCTCAAAACTTTCCAAGATTTAAAGTAAATCTACTTAGAATAGAATATCGAGCTTTTCCCATTGCCCCCAAGGCCCTCCATGAGCTGGTCCTTACCAGCCAGTCTGGACTTGCTGTTTACCAGGTTCCCTTCAGTCACCACGCTTTACTGTCTTCATCTCGTTCTCCTCACATGGCCTTTATACATAATGCTTTCTACACCTGAAATGCTTTGTCTCTCCCTCTGCACACCTAATGTTTCAGATCTCCTGCTCAAATGCCCTCTTAAAAATGACTTCCATGATTATCTCATCAAAATAGGCACCTACGCTGTCTTCCGTCTCTGTCAATCATATATTGTTATATATTACTTTTACTTTTACAGTCTTTATCAGCTGAAATTATATTACTTATTTTATTGTTTATTTCTCTTTTTTTTTTGTCTCCCTTACTAGCCCTGAGTATTTATAACTGTAATATACTAGCACTAAATACGTATTTGTTGAATAAGTGGATGGATGCTTTTTATATGTTTTGAAAAATGAAAGAAGAATGATTGAAAGTATTTATCTGAAGGTTGTGAATTATTTCCACTTTTTAGCTATCAGACGGAAAAGTGTCTTTTTGCTTTACTTGTTTCTCCTCTCACAGAGATTGCTGTCTAGTGCTGCCTGTTGTTCATTATCTAAAACCTATTGTTTTATATATTTTATCTGTTTTGGGGGGTTGTTTAAAATAAAAGAGGAAATCTGGGTCCCATTTCTCCATCTTGGTGGAAACTAAACAACTCCACATGTATGATTTTCATTACCCCAAATGGTTGTATCTTGTGTGGACTTTTACAAACAGAGAGTATCTCACATAAAGGCAATTCATACAAATTGTTGTGTCTTTTCTCCATTCATATGCCAGGTCCTACAGAGCTAAGTCAATATGCTACCATCCTGGCATACTATGCATAACAATGGAAGCTGTGTGAATACAAATTCAGAAGGGTCTATGTAGAATTTCCTTTGTCTTTTCCTAGCATTCAGTTTTGCTATTTCAGATCTGTTTGGTTGAAAAACCAGAGCAGATCCCAGAGTAGGTGCTTCTGGGAGACCCAAAGTCCAAGACGTGACTGAATCCTACATGGTGCTTTAACTAATTCTTGTTTATTTTTCACTAAACCAGATAATTTCTTTCAAATCTGAATGCTAGGAAAGGGAACACACTATATTAATATCTGCAAGAATTTAATTTTCTAAGAGTTAACATAAAGTTTTTGTTGTGAGAGTGCCACTCTTCCCTCAGAAACATATCTAAATACTAAAACTGAATAGATGTGGGCATTTATACTTGGAAATTTAGAATATAATTCAAAACAATAAGAAATATTTCCTATAGAAAATCAGGCTTCTATTACATTGATTTCTAGGCAGAATACTTCAACTTTTATATCCTGGGATTGTTTTTCTACAAACAGAAGTGGATAATTATATATGATTTCATCTGCTAACATCTATACTTTCTATTTTCATTTAGAACAAAACAATTTTTCTCAACCAGTTAAAAGGCTAAAAGTGGAGGATTTTATTAGAGCATAGAAAATTCTTTGTTATTTAATCTTTTGTATAATGAAAGGGAAACACATAAAAAAACATTAAAAAAGACTTTGCTGTTGTTAATTGTTATGATTATGGTGCCAATTTCTGCATTCGGACCTGGTCTGGAGCCAAGAAGTTGTGTATGGATACTTTCAATGCATTTTTATTATACTTAAAGAAATAAGGCCTAAAGAACTTAATGATACCCTGGAAGGACGAAAAAATAAAATTTTGACTGAACAACCTGCTCTGATACAAATGGGGGACACCAACTAGTGAATTTTTTTTATAACTTAACTTGAGTTTCAGATATAAGTAGAATATCTTAAGTTACTGGTCCACACTACTAGGTTAACTCTAATGGTCTGTATATTAGTGTCTAGCTTTTGTGTATTAAGTTGGATTAAAAGCTTTGTTGAAATATTTTGGTTAATGAGTTACTTAGAAGACTGGACTTGTGAAAATCTTTTTCACCAGAAATCTCTGGGAGGCCCTTGCTATTCGTTGCGTAGGAAATAAGAGGGAGAATTTTGACAAGGAAGACCAGTTGTGACAGGCTGTAGTTTGCTTACCCTTATGATAGAAAGTAGAGAATATATGAGTTTAGGAGATGATTCTAGTACATGAAGAGGGTGCAGCATGGTGCAGGAGAAAAGCAATCAGTCTCTGACATTGGACAGACCTGATCTTTGAGTTCAGCTCTCCTATTTACCCAGTGCCCATAGCAGGTGTTATGGGCTGAATGTTTGTGTTCTCCCTCCAAAAAAAAAAAATCGTATGTTGGAGCCCTAATGCCCAAAGTGATGGTACCTGGAAGTGGAGCCTTTGGGAGGTAATTAAGTTTACATGAGGTCATCAGGGAGAAGTCCCATGATGAGATTAGTGTACTTATAAGAAGAGGAAGAGAGACCAGAATTTTTATTTTTCTCTACCGTATGAGGACACAGCAAGAAGGCAGCCATCTGCAAGCCAGGAAAAAGGGTCCTCAGTAGTAATCAAATCTTCAACTCCCCAGCCATCCAAACTGTGATAAATAAATATCTGTGTCCTAAGTCACCCAGTCTATGGTATTTTGTTATAGCAACTTAAGCAGACTGAAACAGCAGGCATTCAAAAATACAAGAGAATGTTTCCCAGATATCAAACTGAGCAAAAAACATCATTTCAGGATACAATGTTGACTTCAGAAACAGGGAGAAAATGTTGTAGAATAGACCATTATCTCTCTAAATATTGCTTCTCTCCTATTCTCTCCCTCCTCCCCTTAGAGTACTCCAATTATATAGATTTCTATCTTTTGACTGTGCCTTATATGTCTCTTGCTTTTTGCTTTATTTCTTCTATTTCTTTTTTGTATATTCTTATTTACTTGATTTCCTATTCACCAATCCAGTCTTATACTGTATTTAGTCTTCTTAATTTAAAATATTGCATTTTTCCATTCTAAAATGTCCATTTGATTTTTTCTTTTTTTCATTGTTCAATTACAATCGTCCCCCTTTTCCACCCATTACGCTCCCCTGCCCTACCTGCCCCTCGCCTGCCACTTTCAGTCCTCCGCCCGCCCTGTTGTATGTCCAAGGATCCTTTACACATGTTCTTTGACTTGACCTTTCCTCTTTTTTCCCCTTTTACCTTCTCCCCCCTCCTTTCTGGGCACTGTCAGTTTGTTCTTTGTTTCCACGTCTCTGGTAGATTTTTATATGTTCTAATTTTTTACTTAATCTTTTTTACTATTCAACCAACTTTTCTTTAAAATCTAAATCACTTATGGATCATTTTTTTCCCCACTCTTGGTTTTTAGTATACCTAGTATAGTCTATGCATTAACATGCTTCGTAAGTTTGGATATTGTGGATAAAAAAAAACTGTAGAGCATCTGCTGATTCCTTCAAAAGAGCTAGGTTTTTTTGTTTGTTTGTTTTGTTCTTTTTTTTTTGTTTTGTTTGGCAGGCAGATAGATCCTCCTGAGGTGTGAATTTAGGCTTTGTTAGGGCTATACTATTAATTTATTTTACCTTATTTGACCTTATTGTGCAGGCCTTACTCCTTGTGGGTTTCCCCTAGGCCTAGTGCATGCCCTGTCTGAGGCCTTGGCTACAATTTTGTAATGTTTGCTGGTGCACCTCCTCTTTGGTAGGGCTTAAACTCTAACTTTTGTTTTCCCAGGGCTGCATACTGCAGAAATCTGTGCTCTGCTTTTTAGCTTTCCAGCTGTTGCTTCTATTTGGTTTTGCAGAGCACAGCTTAGGCATCATCCAACAACTTGTGGGAAATATGTACACCACTTTCTGGGCACTTTTTTGTGAATTTCTTTCACTCTTCAGAAATTTGCTCTGGAGTGCCTCACCCCTGCAAAACAGCCACTTTCTACTAAGGCTCTATTTCCCTATGTTTGAATGTGGAAAACTACCTTAGAGAAAAAGCCACGGAATGTGGCTTTCTTCTATGCTTTCTTCTCTCAGGGGTTATAACACCTGTATTGCTGGTTTTCCAGTGTCGAGCAGTTGTTTTGCATCATTTATGTGATATATATTTTATATTATTTTATATAGTGTACATTTAGTTCTCATAATAGTTTCAGTCATACCATTAAACCAGCACAACCTACCATGCCAAGGCCAGAATGGGCTCCCTTTACTCTTCAATTTACTGTAATGTAATTTCCATCCCATGACTCCATTGAAACCACTCTTGCTTCCTGGGTCACTAGTGGCTTCCGTGGTGGTACTTCTCTGGATTCTTTTCAGCCCATATCCCACTTTATCTCTTAGCAGCATTTCAAAACAGTGGACCCCTTTCTGTCTTTGGCCTTTACACCATACACTCTTGGTACTCCTTCTACCTCTGTTAACAAGTTCTTTATCAGCCATCTTTGTTAGATTAAGTCCCCTCTACTCAAACGTTAATGTTGGCTGGAAACTTTCAAAATATATTTCCAGTCAAGGCCCCACTTCTCACTTTACAACTTAGATCTAATGACCTACTCAAGATCTCCACTTGGATGACTCAAGGATTATCAAATTTAGTATGTCTAAAACTGAACTAATTTTGTGTATGCTGATCTCCTCCCCTTCTTCTACAGTTCTCCTTGTCAACAAAAGATGTCATCCTCCACCCCGACCCTCCATCCTGTAACTCTTGCCAGGCACTTGGGAATGACCTTGATTATTCCCTCTCATGTTAATGCACCAGGTTTTCATGACTCATCTTTTAATCAGACTTTCAATTTTATGAGAGTTCGTCTCTTTGCTGGCTGATGACCTTACTTTGCTTTGCCCTGGGGCCAAATGCATCATACTGGAACCCATCAGGGTCTTTTTTCTTAAGATGTTTGAAGGCATTGGGGCCATGAACCATGCAATGTCAGTGTATCGCAACATATGATATAGAAATTCATAGGCAAGATCAAAATCATCAAATGAAGATTAATTTATTACTTATCTTCTCTATGCTTTGTTTTAGATGTTTGGGACATTTATGATTAATTTTTAAATAATTTCTAGGAAATTTCAGACATTTGGAGGCTGAGGTGGGTTATTAGGTAAATTCTTGAGACTGTCTTAACAGAAAATAGTTACCATCTCATAAAACTGTATTTGCAATTTTGAAACTGCTACTAGCTGAATAAACTATCAATTTATGTTACACAGACTGAAATTTTAGGATTTGTGCATACCAGCTAGTCTATTATATGTCTTAAGAATTAAAATATGTACAAAAACTAACAATATGTTTTAGCTAATGAGTTTCTAGGAAATGGTCTAAGTAAAATGACACCCTTGTGCTTTATAAACTTGCTCCAGAACCCCTACACAAAGCATAGTACCTTCTGACCCTGGGTTACCATGAGCAGGTCACTTACCTTCATCTGTGTTCATTTTCCTCTTTTATAAAAAGGTGATGATAATAGTGTCTGCCTCTTTGGTTTTTGTGAGACTTAAATGACTTAGTATTAATAAAGTGACTAGAACCAGGGCGTGGCACAGGGTAAACCTGATAACTATTTGTTAAATACAATATTCTTGGCTTTTTTGTTTGTTTATGTTGTTTCATGAAAAAAACTAAAGAGTAAGGAACCTAGGAGTCTCACCTCAGAGGTGTCATTGTTTATCTGCGTGGCATTAATACCACTTAATTTTTAGCATCAATTAGCTTTGGTTCTGCAGCTGTCACATAAGCAGCGTTTACTGAATACCTTATGCCAAGCACTCAATGGAGCTCTTGACATACACCATCTCATTTAATCTCACAACTACAGCTTTAGACAGGTGGTATAAAAATAATCATTTTATCTGAGGCATAGAAAAGATAATAATTGGTCTGAAGTCACAGAGCTAGTAAGTGTGGCACCTGGGCTGCCTGCCTGTCCCCAGAGCACAAAGCTTCCGGCCGCTGCTCTGAGTCTTGCTCCCCATTCTTCCCCATGGCTGCTTTCTCACTGACCGGGCTGCTCGGTCCAGACTGCAGGCAGAACGCCGTCTCCGAAAGCTGCCTGCAGTGGGAGTCCTTGAGGCTGGCCCCCTATCAGGGTGAGACCTTGCGGTTGCCTCCTGGTACAGGCTGGGTCCAGCCACTTTAGCAGCTCACTGGCCCTCTCTGGAGATGAACAGGGGGAGCCTGGGCCAGCCTTTGTTCCTTGGTTTTTGGCTCTATGTCATTACTTTCTTTCTAGGGTGCATTTGTAACGATTACAAAGAAAATCATGCAGACTGTGAGCCCTGTGTTGCCTCTTGAGCATTTTCTCCTCTAAATCATGTCCTACTTTCCCTTGGCAGCCATGTGGTTTTACCCTTCGCTTCCCCCCAAAACAAGTCTCTCTGTAGCTTTAGCACTTCAAGACTGAATCTTGTTGTCAATATAACTGTTTGTTATCTAGAATCAGACTAACCTTGCAGTGGCCTCAGGAGACAATATATCTGTCCACATGTCATTAGATACCTTTGTGACCCTAATGATGAGAAAAGCAGACCAAGACGGATCAGCAGGTGGCAGGGTAGTGCTTTCAGACTAGCAGAATCTTAGGATACCTCTTAAACCACACTGTGTTTAAGAGGGGAAGGAGTCCTCTCCTCCTCCGCTGAAGGCCAGTAGGGTCATTAAAGGTCGGTGATCATAGACAGGATTATAGACCACATTCCGGCCCCTGCAGAGATGAGGAAATCAAGACCACTAGAGGCTAATTGCCTTGTTTAAGATCCCGGGTCACCTTAGAATTTCACCAGGTCCAGCCCTCCTGATACTGAGTGCCTGAGTACTCTTAATGCTACATAGTGTCACTTCTTCCACACCAATCTCATGTGTGTATCAGGTATGAAACCCAGACTATTGGTGGTCAAACAGAACCAGATGTTAGATAGGTAGAGTCAGACCAGACCTTGGTTCAGCAACCTCCACTGAGTATTGGTTATGAAAGAGTTCAGAGCCAAGACTCAAAGCTATAAGAGAAAGTTTATTTAGAAAGTCACAGAGGTAGAAGAAGTGGGCTGTAAAAGACATAGGCACAAGAAACAAGTTATAGAGGCAAAATGAGATCATTTGAAGCTTCGGAAAGAGAGAGGCCAAGGAAAACCTGCCTGGGGAAAGGGGGTGGGACAAAGCATGAGCTAGAGAGAGAAAACAAGGGTGGGGATTTTAGGGGAGGTCCCAGGGGATGATCTCAATGGAATATTCATCAACTTTCCAGGTGTGTCCTTTCAGAGTTGTGGTCTCCACTGATTGGTCAGCACCAGGGCAGGGCGTCATTAGTCATTGCAGCCATGGCATCACTTGTCTGGTTTTGCTACTTTTCTGAGCCTGGAGCTGAAATACAACTGAAGCCTAGATGTTATCCGTAGGGGTTAATGCTTAAGGGAGCGGTCATGCAAAGGACCAACTGAGAGTTGCATGAGGCCACTCTTCGACCCCTTGTTCCTCCTCCAAGGGGGTCTACTGCATGACTAGTGATATGCTGGGAGAGGAAAGTTCAGGGGAGGGTCTGAACCTCATGATCACTGATAGGAAAGAGCAGGGAGAAAAGGTTACCCTGGGGGCAAGGTCTTTATTTTTCCAGCTCTGCCCGTTGCTAGGCACCCAGGGCTTTCAGCCCTGGTGACCTGCTGCACCTGGCCCATTTATCCTTGCTCTGCTCAGGTCTGTTTAACTGCCTACCACAAGACCACAGTGTCAGGTGTGCAGAGGGTTGAATTGCGTCTCCTGAGGAAGATATGTTCAAGTCCTAATTTCTGGTATCAGTGAATATAAAGTTATTTGAAAATAAGATCTCTTCTGATGATATCAAGTAAACATAAGGTTCTATTGCATTAGGATAAGTTCTAAATTGGTGACCAATATCCTTATAAAGAGAAAAGAGGGCTCAAAGAGGCACACGCACAGAGAAGAAAGCTGTGTGAAAATGGATGGAGGCAGAGGTTGGAGTGATGCAGGAAGCTGGGCACCGCAGGCAACCACCAGAAACTGGCAAGAGTCAAGGAAGGCCTTTCTTCAGAGTGTTTGGAGGGAGCACAGCCTGGCTGCCGCCTTCATCTTGTATGTCTAGCCTCTAGTACTGAGAGAGCAACTTTCTGTTGTTTCAATCCACCCACTTTGTGGCAACCCTAGGAAACTAATACAAGGTGACTATTAAAAATAATTTTATTTTTCTGTAACTCAACATGACATTTATTTTGTTCTTCAGTTCTTCAAGGGGGTTAAGACTGACAAACCCAGGTAATTTAGGTTCCCCACCATCTCCCAGGGCTGTGTCCAAGCCACACCATGTGCACATCTGGCCAGCCCTGTTGTCTGGGGACAAGCCTTGATTCTGTGCCCACCCCTCTATAGATCCGATATCTCTGGCAGCTCCCAGCCTACCACAGGGCACGAGATTCTTAGACAGGCGTTTTACACTCACGGACACCTAGCAGAAGTGTTACGGACATTTCCACAGTGAGGGTATCTGTCACGATGGCCATGCCAGGGAAGAAGGCTTTAGGACTTCTTTTCTCAAGACCCACATGTGTCTCTTCTACCTTCCTTGCCCCACCTCTGCAGTCATGGAAAAATCTTGGACCCATAGCTCTCCACTTCATTTCTTGGAGCTCTTCCTCTGGTCTCTATCTATGCCCTGACCTGCTAACTTCCTCACTCAGGCTTTTGGGGTATAAACCCCAAGTATTTTCTGACGCTTTCAGCTTTCTGCCTTCCCACATCCCTCCGCTGAGGCAATGAACCCAGAATGTATACTGACAGAGGGGGTCAAGGGAAGTGGAAAATACTGGTGAAAAAACAAAGAATATTAGTTAGTTTATCAAAATTAGGATTTGGATAAACATGATAAGAAAGAAAAATGTACTCCTGAAGCCAAAGAGACATGTAATCAGATGCCAACAGCACCACTTCCTAGCTGTAAGTAGGGCAAGTTTTATTTAGTCTCTCCGAGCCTTTGCACTCACTTACCAAAATAGGAAATTAAAGACCTACCTTCCAGAGAGTTGTTATGAGGATTAAATTTAGTGAGATAATATTTGCAATGTCGTAGTGTCTCCATTTAGCAAAAACACAAAGAGGGTACCAACAGGCCAAGTCAACATCGTCGCAGAAAGGATTTCAGATCGAGTAGGTTTCCCAGTTCTTTTCCAAGGAACCATCATCCATGAAGACACTGGCTATTTGTCTTGAAGCTTCATTCTGAAATTGGCCTCCCACTGCTATGGAAGATGCTGCAGTAGAGGATGGCTATCTCCTTAATTGCCTTTCTTGTGCAAAGGAACAGCCTGAGGATGAGAAAGAACTAGGTTTTCAGTGGTTTCCTATCACCATTTTTGAGCTTTGGAGCTCTTTGGCTTTTGTGTTTTCCCCAATCTAGATAAATACTGTACCAACAGACAAACCCTCATATTTTAATATACTTGATTCTTAAGCTAGAACACTGCTGAACTCTTCTGGGGAATTAGGAGAGCTGTAGTGTTTTTTTCAGGAGTGGGTAAAATCAGGGCAGAGCCACTGTTGACTGCCAGGTTTTCCTTCTTTGACTAAGAGGCTGTCGTTCAGAGGCAGAGCCACTAGATGTCACAAATGGGGAAGAGTTCTGCCTGCTCCCTCTGGTCTCTCTTGCAAGGAGAGATGATGGACTGTAATCCTTCTTAAAATAAAATAGAATAGAAATAAAAATAATTAAAAAAAACTTTTGTTTTAAAAGGCTTAATATTTTCAGAACAGTTTTAGGCTTATGACAGAGGAAGGTTTTGAGAGGAAGGTATGGAGTTTTCCATATACTCCTTGCCCCAACGCAGGCATAGCCTCTCCCATCAGCAGCGTCACCCACCAGGGTGGTACGTTTGTTACAAAGGATGAATCTACACGGACACCTCATTATCACCAAACCTCCATAGTTCAATTTAGAGATCCCTTTTGTATGTTCTAGCACTCTGACCTCAGACTGCCAGGCTCCAGAGAGCAATTTTTGTTGTTTATAACCTACCCAGTTTGCAACATTTTGTTATAGCAGCCTGAACAGACCGACACAATTATACGGAGTATTTTCACTGCCCTAAAAATCGTCTATGTTCTGTTTAGTCATCTCTCCTTCCTTACTTCTGGCTATCCCCTATCTTTTTTTAATGTTTAGATATATTTTTCTCTCTTTCTTGTCCTGATATTCCCATAACCAAAGGTATGTTACACCTTTTGTAGCTGTCTGACAGACCTTGGATATTCTGATCTTTTTTTTTTAGTTTATGTTCCCTTTGCTGTTCAGTTTTTGAGGATTCAGTTGCCATATCCTCTAGCCCAGACTCTTCCCTCAGCCATTCTTCATTTCTGCTACAATGCTTTTCAACTGTAGCATTTGTACTTGGTTCTTTCTCAAGATTTCCATGTGTTTGCTTACAATGCCCATCGGTTCTTGCCTGTTGTCTACTCTCTCCATCAGAGTCCGACATGATATATCAGGTAAAAGGGACTCATGTAAAAAGACTTTAATAATGTGACGCTGAGATGTGGGGGGAGGGGAAGTATTCTTAATGTCTTATGGCTAGGTCTCAGTCTCTTAGTGAGTCTATGACTCCAGACTGTGAACCTCACAAGCATTTCTCAGTTTCCTCTCTTCTTTTTGATGGGACGGGGCAGCTAGAGTGGATTGGAGGGGGTTATTCCCCTTCCTCAGGCCAGTTAGGCAATAATATCCCAGCAGGTTAGGCTCTGGTTAATTAGTTCCCTCAGAGGGCAGGCCTTGTTAAGAACAGAGCTCTCTGGTATATTTCAAAATGGTTCCTGTTTCCCTGCCCCTGCTGGAAGGAGGGATTTTTTCTTGGGTATTTACTTTCGGAGTCTGGTCAAACTCCTAGGAGTAATCTTGCAATATTGTGGTCCCCGAATTCCCCCACCCCCATGATTCAGTCCTTTGAAGTTTTTAAGGCACATATTCACAATAAGCCTCTAGCAAGTCTTCAATTACAGTTTACATTTTTCTAACCCAACGCTATGTCCCAAAGTTCCCCTTATTCGCCTGTTTCTCCCATCTTGGGAGCAACAGTTTGATCTGTGGCCTTTCTGCTCTTATGGGTCCAAAAATGTTGTTGATTTTTCAGTCTCTTTAGCTTTTCACTTACTGTAGGACAATGCAGTGCTTTCCAAGCTCCTTACATGTGGAACCAGAAACTGAAGTTTCTCTAATCCTTCTTTAGCTGAAGTGATCACCCCAGTGCAAACTTGTAATATATGGGGTCCATCCCTATAGCAAGGGCCCAGTAAGGTTACACATTGTCTCTGCCTCAACTAACTAACCTGCCAAATGAACATGAGATTCTCCCTCTGTCATAGTCCATCTGACCCGATCATCTACATACCAACCTGTTGCAACATGATGCTTGAATGATGTCCATGAGAATAACATTCATCATCATCATAAATAAAATAAAATGGTGCATGAATATGCCAGAACTAAATGTGACCATATGAGTGTATGTAGCAATAGCCTCCAAGTAGAGAACTTGCTGCTCCTTCTGGGCACAAATGCTGAAAAAATCAACAGTATGGTTAAATGAAGGGAAAGGCCCTTTTCCCTGCAATGTTGGCAGGGCAGAAGGTGGAAAAGGGCTGGGCTCCTCAGGGCTGGTACAAGCTCGAGCTAGGGTGCACTCCAGAACAGGGAGCACTTCACAGAATGACAGACTTGGTGCCCACGAGCTTGAAAAGGACTGGGCAAAAGGTAGTGTTCTTCTTAACTAGAGAATCTGAAGGCATTCTCTTAGCACGGGGCAGTCAGGATGGTGGTGCTTGGGTTCTTTGGGTACTAAGTACAACGAGTATCCAGAACAGTACAGCTTCCACAAGACCAGGAGGTATATGTGATTGACATGAAAGTGAACCTCCCAGATCCCCCTTCAAGGAGGGCCTGCGGGGCGTGGTGAGAAGCTACCCTTCAGATATCATTCTCTTGAAGCTGCCTGGCTAAGGGCCTGTTCTTTCAGGGGTAGCTCACATTCACTGACTGGCTGGCACGTAAAGGCTCAGTCATTTCAGCACAATGCGGGACCATTTTGAAGGGTCATTATTTCCAGAACAGGACCAGATACAGCTGTTTATCAAGCCTGTATCACAGCTTGACTCTTTCCTCTGCTAATTCTCCTTCCTTCTCCCTCCTTCCACTTCCTAATAAACATGCTACACATTAGTCTGACTCAAAGTCAGCTTCTCTGGGAAATTAAAGTGCCCCTGTGTATGGAAAGACAGGAACTTGTGAGCCACACACAGGGTTCCCCTCTCCCCTTGGAGCAACACTCGGTATTCCCAAGAGTGGGAAGGCAGAGTGAGCAAAATTATTACCTTACTGTATTGAAGAATAGCAGTGGTAACTCTTCACCGATTTTGGCTGGAGAGAATACTGATTAGAACTGTGAGTGAGCCCTGGCTGGTGTGGCTCAGTGGATTGAGGGCTGGCCTCTGAACCAGAAGGTCGCTGGTTCGAATCTCAGTCAGGGCATATGTCTGGGTTGCAGGCCAGGTCCTCAGTTGGGGGCACGTGAGAGTTAACCACACATTGATGATTCTTTCCCTCTCCTTCTCCCTCCTTTCTCCTCTCTCTTAAAAGAAATAAATAAAATCTTTTTAAAAAATGTGTGAATGAATAGTAGTATCCCACAAAGAACCACATGTTCGAAAATCCCATAGGGAATTAATATTCTATGATATTCTAATTCTAGATAACTAGGTGAAGTGTTCATTTTTATCAAAATTCAGTTTAAACATCACTGGTCCTATTTTTCTTTCTGTAGCTTCCTCGGAGAAAATCAATCTCTACTTTCCTTTTGTGAGTGAAGCACTTGGCATCAGTGGATACCAAGAGGATGGGGGTGGGAGAGGAGGAGAGTAATTTGCCCAGGGGGCAGGCAAAAAAGGGGCACAGTTATCTGTGGAAAATGTAAAAACAATAATAAAACTGACTAAAGGTCAGCCTGCTTTTAATTATCACCATGCATTGGCAGTTCTGTACAAAATACTCTTTCTTTCCGTGACTAGTGCTCCTCCTACCACCTCTATAACTCATACACCCCTTTCCACCTTTATCTGCAATGACTCAGTATATACCTCAATTATGCCACTGTTCACATTGTATTATACTCCTTACTCCAGACGATGACTTCTTTATGTCTAATTTAAGTATGGATGACTTCTGCCCCCTCCTGTTATTTCTGTATGATCTCTATTACAATCCCTGGCCCAAAGTAGTCATCAATAATATTTAGTTTAATAAAGTATAGTAATTCAGTCTTTGTCTATATGTGGGAGTAGCAGGTAATCACAAAGATAATAAAGTCTTCCAGTCCTAAAACTCAGTCATCATCCTAAATCAATGTCATTGTGATCTTCTCAGATTTGATTTTCTTTTATTTTACTCATGACTGCCATTTGAATTTATTCATGTGAGCAACAGATAATTATTTATGTAATGAATAAGTATTGACTACCATATGCCAGGCACTGGGCTAGCCTGAAACTTTATCCAATTATGTCTGAGAGGCCCAAGTAGATATCTTTGCCATGACTACAAACAGAATATAAACAAAACATCGCTAACACTGACCTCCTCCCATAATGCAACTTGAATGCATTATTTCATAGTAATGTCTGAGGGTATGCGACTCTTTGAAAAATTTCTTTTCCTAAAAGTGAGGAAGAAAAGACAAAGGAAAGAAAATGTGATGTCAGTCATCAGCCTTCATTTCTCCAGTCTCTCCTTTGCCTTATGGCCAAACTGTTGTGGGTGTAAATCAGGCTCTTCCACAGGATTGCAAGAAAACATTCCAGGGACCCACGCAAGAGACACTGTAGTGTGACAGCGTGGTTCATTTGTGTGGAAGGCTGTCCCTGTGCCTCCTCTCCACCAGCCTCACCATGGGAAAAGTCCAACCGTGTCCTCAGGAAGGCCAAAACAACAGCCAGTGTCAGAGTTTCTGCTTCATATTGAAGTTAAATCTGTTGGAAGCCACACCATCTGCTGTGGACCCTGGTAGCTACTAGACCTGTATTTTTGTGTGTTCCTGGATGAGAGAGAAGATGCAAATGCACGGGTGAGTGCATTACTGGGTGGGGGAGAGAAAGAGAAACAGAGAGGCGGAGGGAGAGCATGAGAACTCTTTTTTACCCTGGAATGTCGCTTGGGTTTCAGATGGACCAGGTACTTTTTCAGAAAACAAAACAACTTATCCCCTTTTTGTGGGTTTTTATAGGTCCACCTCCCAACCAATCCCTTCTTTCCCCAGGCTAGACTGACAGGCCTCTTTAGTAAGCACCTGCCCCTGTGCCCTCCAACAATCTGGTATACTGGAGGGGGGAAGGGAGGAGTGTTGATCCCCTTGGTAGAACATGGCTGCGATCCCTTGGGACGTGAAGCTGTAGCATCCTGGTGAAGCAAACAGGCTCATGCTCTCCAGTTTGTTAAGCTCAATGTCTAATTCCCTATGTTCTTATTAACAACTAGTTAAATACCTATAGTAACAAATCTATCTTCCAATGTATACGGATAAGTCACTTTCTTCATCATGTCTCATCAGTGTTTTCCTATTATTATCATGCAAAATAACCCCCCAAATCCTCTGACATTTATGGCTAGTTGAAGGAAACAGCACACAAACAAATATATCAGAACCAAAATCACTAGTCTGTGAGAGCTCCCAGGCTTTTTCTTCTTGCCAGCTCATGAGTGGTCTGTCCCACACCCTCATCCTCAGAATTTTTTTCCTCCTTTTATTGAGAAGAGTTCTTCCAGTGTTCAATGACAGCTGCTGGTCGGTGTGGTAGTTTAGGGGCTTCCCGACAGGCCCTGGAGCAGGAGGAAGGGTGGGTCTGAGCTCCAACATGTGCTCAGCCTACCAGGGTATGCCCGGTGCCAGCAGCTGATGGGCCAGCCAGAGGCAGCACGCTTATCTTACTGCCTCGGAGGTTCTGCACAGTTGGCTTTGTGATTCAAAACTGGGAGAACTGTAAAAAGTCTGACCAAGAGAAGAAAATAAAGGGACTAGAGAGATGATGGCTAGGACTGAAAAGGAGGTTTTTTAGGTAGTTCGTGTGAGAAAGACCCAGAGAAGCTGCAGGTTGGCGAGGAAGTGGACAGGAGCAAATGGGATCTTAAGAAACGTTACTCAGATAAAGGATCTAAGCTACTTCAAAATTTCTTTTGGTTGCTGGACTATGTTTTCAGTGTCTGGTCTGCCATAGTGTTAGAAACATCATTTTACACTCCCGGGTCCATGTCTCGGTTTAACTAGCTAACCAGTTAGTTCAGGTTTGCAACTGCGTTCCAGGTGCACGAGTGACGGGAGAAGAAACCCTCTCATCTTTGCATTCATGAGCTGTGTGACCTTGACAAAGTTAACATTTGCTTCACTTTCATTTTTTTTTCCATCTACAAATTGCGATAGTAATAGCACCTGCCTCATGGAATAGCTGTGAGGATTACATGAAACCATGTACATATAAATATTGATATTTGGCATAGTGGGGGTGCTAAATAAATGATAATGTCCTGTGATTGTTTAGGTTGTTAAATGGTGAAAATCAAGCAGAATCTTTGGAAGTCTCCAAGAAGAAGCTTTGTGTCTTGGCAAGCTAGATTGGACCAAAAATAGACCCTAGGGCTTGCTGAGCTACATTGGCTACAATCAAAGCATTACACTCCTTGCAGTGGTTCCTGTAGTTTGCAGACACAACAATAGTTTATTTCTAACTGCTGGCATGCCATAGTTCCCCTAAGTAGTAGTTTCTTATGTTGTCTTTCATATAATTTTAACATTTTTCTGTATCTCATTTGCAGGGTTTGTTTTCCTCCCCCCGCCCTTTTTCTTTTATATTTCATGAAAGAAAATGTTTGCTCCTACCCATTTCTACTTCTATTGAAGTTTTAAGGATTGTAAAACTCCTTCAAGTGTGAATTTAAATGTGAAAATAAGCTTAACATCTCATCTATCCTCTCTTAAGGCCACTTTCTTCTTTTCTTCCAACTCTCTACTCTACACCTTAAGACATTTTCCCCACAAAGGACGTTGCTAAAGGTCACAGCTCTTCCACCCTCAGAGGAGAAAAGGTTAGAGGCCTTTCATCAGTTGTATCTTTTTGTCTCATAAAGAAGTAACAACAACTGCAACAAAACCCACGCAGCCTGCTGCCTCCACAGCTAGTTGTAATGGTGAGCCAAATATAGCTTAAAATAAAATTCAAACAAACCCTGGGGCAAAAGTTCTTGGAGCTAGAGTGGTCCAAAGGCACTCTATCTGTCTTTCCTGTTGTTTTCTTGCACTTCTCCTAAAAATTGCCATTCATTGTATCACAGGGTTCTTCCCTCTCACATCATTTTCAAAGACTCCGTGTTCTTAATCTATGGTCTGAGGATGCTAGCCCAACAGCTCTCTTGTGGAATTCACAGGTGCATTTCAAGGGCAAAAGACCCCTTCAAACTACCTTGAAGGGGCGTGTGTGTGTATTTGTGTGTGTGTGTGTGTGTTCATGTGCACAAGCAGATACTTTTCTGAGAGGATAGTATCTATTAGTAAAATTCCAAAGACCCATCCAAAATTAGTCACAATTTGTGTAGGACTTTAACAGTTCGTTCAAACGCTTAATTCCATTCATTTTCTATTTTACCTCTGCCTCTCTCATTGCACTTATATATTCTTTATACACTAATAGATCTATACAGGCACGTTAGGTCTCAGAGCAGAAATATTTCTTTCTTATTCATTGTCACTTGAAAGGATTAGCTCCCAGTTTAGGGCCTATGTAATAGATATTTCAATTAAAATTATGTTTTCAAGTGATGTGGCTGTGTAAAAATACAAAAGCTCATTAAGTGTGTTTCCTGCTGTCCCATAGTTTATAATGTAATGAGGAGGCAGATATGTTTAAAAATACACTAAGAACAACAATTGTAGCAATGCAGAGTTATATGTATGGGGAATTACAGGAAGGATGGATGAGGAATTTCTCTATCTGCCCAAGAGAGTTAAAATAGATGTGCTGAAATAGATGATATTCATGTGTATCTAAAAAGACCCTGGGGAATTTTTATACGGACAACAGGTGGGAATGAACATTCTTGACTATAATGGAAACAACAGTTATTTTGGGTGTATCGGGGCCTGAGGTGAACGGGTAGGTGCTGTGGATCTGTTACCAGCAGAGACATGAGAGTCCGGTGAATGACCCCAGGTGAGTGACTTGGGATTTTAGGTCAAATCTTGTGTGTCTGTGTGTGTGTGTGTGTGTGTGTGTGTGTGTGTGCGCGCGCGCGCGCGTGAGCGTATGTGTCTCCTTACACAGATGCCTACATAGGGAAAATATCATTTGGGGAGAAGTCTGCTCAGTTGTGAAGAAATTCCAGGATGTGGGAGATGGGGAGGCAGAGGTTGAGCAAATAGATACAATTGGGGAGTGAGAAGTCCGGCATCGGTGCCCTAGAAATGCAGGTCCAGGTGTGAGATGGAGATCGAGGGACAGTTCCCAGAGACATAAAAAAGGACCCAAATCAGTCAGACAGGGAAGAAGCCAAAACTGCTACAGATCCTATTCAATTCTATGAGCACTTTAAAAGGCATCAGTAAATATAGACCCTTACGCACTTCTCTGTTTGCTTATTTAAACTAGGAGCTTTCAGTTTATTTTATCAAGAAGTATGTTGGGTTTTCTAAAGAACAGTGTGCTGAGAGCACATGGTGTAGGTCATGTAATTATGTTCCAAATGAAACCCTATTATTCACCGGTAAAAGTCAAATGTACAATGACTATTTGTGAAAAGGTGACTCTTACATAATTCCTTTTCATTTTAATAAATAGTGTGTTCATGGACACTTTATTCTGAGCATGTCTTTAGTGCCTTGGCAAATAGGCACTAAACACATAACTGATGACAGAGTCTGTAGACCAAAGAAAGCAAGACTAAACATTGTAAAGTTGTTTGTAAGTTATGGCTCTCTGTGAACGAACCAGACATTTGTATCCTTTGCCTAGGGCTGCTTTGAGACAGCTTAGCTGTCAAATAAAGTTACTAAATGGGCTTTTAATTTACTATATATATCAGAACCTGAGGATAATGTTGTAAGTATCTGAGAATTGGCTTGTGGAAGAAGCCAAATTTGTCTGTTATCACTGTTAAAGGTGCCTTATTTGATTCATTCTTTTCGTTTGCAAAACTTCAGTATTTTGAAGGAGGTGCTTAGAGAATATATTGGAGGTAAATTTAGGGGGCAGAGAAACTATGAAAAGGTTTTGCTCTGAAAATGGCTTTTATTTAGACTCTTTTTCATGATAAAGACAGCAAATTTATAGGCTGACTTTACATTTATTTTGTTTTTGTTTTTCTAGTTTCTTTCTTGATCACACAGGCCTTGTTCCTTCTATTGTTATCCTTGATTTCCTTTAAGCCTGTTGCTGATATTTAGGTTTAAATCAAGGGTCTTCGGGGGCTGGCAGGCGGGAGGATACATAATAATGTGTTACAGGATATAGTCAGGTGGGTTTTAAGAATTGAGAGGCGGTTTTGAAGAAGCACCCACCTGCAAATCACGTTCGCCTTACCAGGGCCTGCAGCAGTTTGTGGGCCTCGCAGCCAGCGCGGCTTCAGAGAGAAAGGCCCTGCCTCAGTGCTCCTAGCCTACCCCACAGGGTGCATTTGCAGATGGGAATTGGCAGGCAGTGAGCCTCTGACTCTGGCCCCGCAGGGCTCTGGGCATGCTGAATATAGACTTTTTCCAGAAAAACTGAACTGTGTTAATAATGGCTGAAAGGTATTTTTCCGTAGGTGATACATTATCGCTAACCTAATGAAGTGATACATTTGGTGCTGACCCATTTGGGACACCGAAGAGGAAAAGCAGACAATATAGACCATAAGGACATGACAGAAGAAGCCCTGAGCAAGACCTTCCTGCAAGCCTGTCTGCCTGAGGATCAGGAACATCTTTCATGCCCAAGGATTTAAACCTCAGAGAGGAAGATCAGTCTGTGGGCTGCAGATGTTTGAATGGGTAGTGGGTGGAAGAAATGACCTTAACCATTGACAGTGGAATTTCAGTCAAAGGGGAAGGTGTTCTTATTTTGTAAAGTCATTTGTGTAATACATAGGTGTAAAACATGAGAGTTTGGAGTCAGTAAAATAAAGAGATGTTGGAGTGTTGGTACATTAGGAATAAACAGGGGTTTGAGGAAAAGAGAGCCAAAAGTAGAGGGGAACAGAGGTGTGGTTAAACAACATAGAGGCCAAAAGACATTTAAGAATAGGCTTTCCTAATGTTCACCTGTTAAGTTTCATGTTGCACATTATGCATCTCCTTCTTGTTCACAAAGACCGTTAATGCAGTCAGCTGGGTACCTCAAGGCTTTGTTTAACTGCTATAACAGCCCTTTCTTTGCACATCTGAGCCACATGCATATATAAAAATAAAAATGTGTGTGCGTATGTGTCTGACATCTATTCTTAACTCCTATAAGCACAGTTTCAAAATGTTAAAATGTTAATCATGATTAACAAGTATTAAGTATCATGTTTGGGGCCTTTATAGAATTAAGAATATTTCCAAGTGGTTTACATCACTTTTCTACTTTTTATTTTGACTTTTTGGTAATACACTTGAAATTTGGTCTGGACTATTTGAAAAGTCATTTTACATGGTGGTTTAAAGTATCTTTATCTTTTTATATGGCAAATCATGGTCATTACTTAAAAAGTAGTTTATCAGTCCAATTGGACATCTCATCATAGCCAATTAACTTCGGATGCTGGCATGCCAGCTTGATTTCTAAAGCTTTACATATCCTCTTCATATACATTGTTAGTTTAAGTCACTTTGTCCAGAAGTTTCGCCAGTTAGCAATTTAATTCTTTCCAAAATGTTTTCTTGTTTAAATATGAAATCACAACTTACTTCCATCTAGGGACTACTTATCTATAAATACAGTTATTTTACATTGTAGAAAAACCTAGTCATATAAAACTATAGGATATTATATACTTCAAAATAGTACCAGTTTCTCCTAACCAAATAGTGTCAGCAATGCTATTGCCCATAGCTTGTTTAGAAAAGTTTTTCTCTAAAGATAAAGATGCTGTCAGTGCCAGTTCTAAAGGATCAGTTAAGTGGTTGCTCTGTGGCACTCAATGCCTAAACACTTTTTATATAAAGATAGTGTGAATCTAATTAATACAAATTACCCAAGTAGTCATATCTTTAAAATCTTTACCTGAAGATATGTTTATTGATTTGAGAAAGAGAAAGAGGAAGAAGAAGAGGAAGAGAAAGAGAAAGAGAAAGAAAAAGAAAAAGGAGAAAGAGAAACATCAATGTGAGAAAGAAACATCGACTGGTTGCCTCGCACATGTGCCCTAACTGGGGATCCTACTGAAACCTAGGTATGTGCCCTGATTGGGAATAGAACCTGCAACCCTTTTGGTGTATGGACTGATGCTCCAACCAAATGATCCACCTAGCCAGGGCCAAGTAGTCATATTTTTAAATGCAATTAAATCAATATATCTTGTATATCAGGTTTTTTTTAAATTCTTCTTTCTTAGCCTAATCTTGAGTTACTTGAACATATTTACTTCATATCTCAGACCGCTAACCTCAATCCCATCTCTCCAGCATTTTGCTCAACAGCAGTCTCCTATATCTTCATGAGGTTGTTGCTGATACTAAAAGTTTAGAATTTACTTTGAAATCGCTAAAAGTTTCCCTGCTCTCAACACTTAGAAAAATGCATACATTATTGAAAAAAAGTTAAGTTCTTCTTCAATTCTTATAAGGCAGTTGTTTACTTAAAATACTTATTTCTTTAGTGTAATTATTGTTCTATGAACCTATTTGTGCAATTCCTTAGCTTTAGATTTTTGTTTGAACAGAATGTGTAAAAGATTTTTCAAAATTTAAGTATTTTATTGCCACGGCTAATGTACACCTGGATCTTGAAAACCAGTCCTTTGACCTGTAAGATGGATTAAAATGAACTCTGCGGAAGTTATACACATTGTCTTTTGGACACTGGTGAACAGCGATGGTGCAGACATGCTACTTTGATGTCAAGGTAGTATTAACACAGAATTCCTTCTAGCAGGAATGCCAATGCAGGCTGACTGCTTCTGAGTGCTCTGAAGGGCTACAAAGAACGAAAATTTATAAACTAGAATTTTAAATTTTTGGCTCAAGGCATAATCAGGATTATCTTAAATTATTTTTCTTTAATCTTTCGTAACTACAGAGCTGTCATTGCTAAAGCAAGGCCTGGGAGTTGCTGATTAGATGAGTTGCATTTATAGCTTCATTGGATCTGTTGTGTGGCTGGGAGGGAGGAAGGGAGACCATGAGGATTAGGAAAGGGAGCCTTCATAACAGTTTGGAGGATGCTGCATCCCGGTCCCCACAGGGCTTCCTTTCCCAGCAGAGCAGCCCCTCCTTTGTTACAGATGAAGCTGGTCCTGCCTTGCCTGGAAACCTCAAACAACTTCACTTGAGATAGTTACGCTGCAAAGGTGACTCTGCCCTGCCCTTCCTATCTCTCATTTCTAAACCTAGCACTACAGTTAGGTCCTAGCACGCTCCAGGCAGACAAGGACAAGGTGTGGCTAGCAAGAAGAGGGCTGACAAAAAAGATTTGCAAGGCTTTGACAATTTACCAAGGGATAAGCATGGGGACCAGGACTAAAGGCCCTGGATCAGGGAGTCCTGATTTTAAGAGACACTGATTTCCCAGCTGCTGGGCATGTTGGCTGCTAGATGCTCACATCTGAGTACCTCAGTAAAAGTTGGCTTCTGCTGAAGAGCTTTCTTGGAGCAGCCCGCTTCCAAGGACTGGCCAGTTCAGGGACACAAAGACCTTGCCCCTTCCCTCAAGTGAGGACAAGCCTAGAGATCTATTCCACCTCTTGAGTGCCTGTGGGCTTGGCTGAAGTCTCTGTTGTAAGAGGCTTCTCCTTCTGCTTAATTCTCCTTCTCTTGGCCCCTGGCAAGGGTTATTCTTGAGCACACTGCACTCAAAACTTCCTGCGTACAATCTACATATCAGAGTCTGTTACTAGCAAAAGGGGATCTAAGACAGTCACTACCAGGCATAATCCACAGAAGCCAGCTCTAAAATGGAATATTGGAGGTGGACCCTGTGCTGTGGCTGGCCGCGAGGACCCCGTCCCTGGTCCTGGAGCGAATGGAGAGCTCCTGGAATGTGCCCTTGGAAGCAGTAAGTAAAGCACCTCTTACCTTTGTAACTGGAAAGCAGAGAAAGCTAAGGAGTGGTGGCCTCACAGGACAATTCTGCACTGACTCAGGCCCACACCCCTCCTTTGTGTCGATGGGAACAAACATGCAGAGACTTTCTGGGTCTCTTCATTTGCCTTTCTGTCCACGTGGCAGTCCCCTATTGTCTCTCCTCTCATCCGCTGTGGAGCAGTAACCCCCTCTGCAAGCAGGTGTCTGACTCTCTCAGTTTCCTCTTAAGCCAGTGTTGTTGAAGAGTTGAGTATCTAAGTTTTTTTTCTTAGGCTCTGCATGGGTGACTGGTGTCTGTCCCCAGTACTTCAAGTGAGGAAGCCCTCAGGGTATGAGTGAACACATTTAGTTTTTGGAAGGAAAGATGCAAACTGATATCTTGAAATACTGCTGTACCACATCATGAATCTTTATATGTTTGTTGTATGTGAGTGATGGGGGACTTAAAAGTTGGAAAAATTTAGTTTCAGGAATTTGATAAGCCTAAGTAGTAAATTCATGTGAAAAAGCTGTTGTTTTAGAAGCTGCAGATACTGCCCACCATGATCCAGGAAATCACAGCGATTGATCTTTGCGTTCCTCAAGAGACCATGAGCAGTCCGGGTGATATTCAGCCGTTGTGCCCCAGGGAGAGACATATGGCCACCTGGGGTAAAGCTAAAGCAGATAAAGACAACCGACCGCCTCGGATACAGCTGGAGATATCTGCGACTTTGTGTTCCAGAGACGGATGGCTGCCCAGGGCGAGAATGCTGCAGTTTTTTCTTTATCTAATTTTCCCTGAATTCCAACCTCCTCACCACACTTTGTTCTCTATTATAAAAAGGCTGGCTTACAAGGAAATGCAGGGTGGCCTGTTAGGGTACAAACCCGCTGCCCTCTCAGATTGTCGGCCCTCTGAATAAAGCGCGCATAAAGACTCAACCCCTGTCTCTGCTTATTTGGTCTGGTGGGTGACAGGCAGCCCAAATGCTGACTTTTCTGGTTTCATGAGGTGGCAGAAAATAGTTTGAGAACCGTTGAAATACACAACATTCTTGACTAGGCCAATCAAGAAACATTTCAGTCAAATTGGGAAGTTTGGTCTGCTTTTAAAATTTGTGGGCTCTTACAGGTTTCATTTGGACAAGTAACATGCATTTCTACTAATTTATGTAGCAAGTGGAGGAGCACCTGTGGTCTAGGAAATTTGTCTTATGACCCCAATTTCTTCCCATATTTACCAAAACTAACATAATAAATCACCCACCAAGACTTGAACAAGCATCATTAGCTTTTCCCTGTTACATAATTTGCTTTTCATTAGGATACATGAAGAGGAGAAACTCAATTATTTTAAGAAAAAAAGTTAGATTAGGTGGAACTCTGCATATTTGCCAGCCATCTGGTTCACAAACTCCCCAGGGATCTTGAACATATTGCAACTAAAAAGAATTTGATCTTGAATGACTTTTAAATTGGGACATAAAATGTGGCAACCCAGACAATGCACAGATACTTAACAAGGACTAACGCATGGATCTATCTTGAGCCTTTTGCTTTGTGATGTTTTCTTTTCTTTACAGAGAACTAAAAAAGATACAAACGCTAGTCAATAACTGAATTAAAAACTCTTTCTTTGAAAGTCTTCTGCTCTGACCTTTCTCCCTTATCAGTTGGCAGGGACACATGCTATCAGTAGTTACATTCTTATATGAAGAAAATTCCTATAAAGGAAAATCAAGGTGTTTTATAAATAAGTTTGCATACTAAAATGTAACCAACCTCCTTTTATCTTAGAATTATTTTCATTTTTCACATCAGACTCAGCTCTTCAGCTATCTTCCCCTCAATCAAGCTGCACCCTGATCAAGAGCTACAGTGAGCAGTATATACCAGCACATGCTGCTAGAACTGTGTAGGAATTGGGGAACTGTGGACAGACAGTATTGGATCTCAAAAAACTTCAGTGTTTCTATATCAGAGATGCCGTATGTCAGAATAGAGATAACCAAATCCTAGGTCAGAACGCAGTTGACTTTCAATTTATACTTGTTTGTCTGGCAAACACCAATTGTAGATCTTTAGATCCCTAGTCCCCTCCCCCAGTAACTACCCAAACTGCATTTACCTCCCTCCACCAAGGGTCTGCAGTCTATACCAACACAGGCCCAGTCTACAGCTGTCCCAGGATTATTATTTGAAGATATATCAAACTTTTCATGGATATAGTAATTGACAGGGTACAATTTTGAGACATTTGATTCTAAGTTTGAATCCCAGAAAGAGGATCTTCAGTCAATGAAAAAAAGCTCACTTGCTACATAAAGCTTTACAAAGTCATGAAAAAATATTCCTGGTTCAAATGTCACCAGTCTTATATGTTAAGAAACTTCAACTGTTCAGCCCAAGCAGAAAATTTCCAAAGGAATATGTATGATAAATTTTACATTGTATTTGGTTTTACAACTCAACAAGTGTTTTTAAAAACATGTATTTGTGAATAAATTTTTTTGTAAAAATACATTACCAGACACAGAATCATCGTGTCTATTAGAAACATGGGTACAGCTTACAGTTTTGAATACTGGACAAGACTGTTTGTCTTAGGTTGATCATGATCAGATTGAAGAAGAAATAACTTGTTTTATACAGAGCATGGCATATAGTAGGCAAAGGGGTAATCATTATAAGCTTCCAGCCTCTAGCCTTTGGATAAAATTATTTGATATACTGTGCCTGGAAAGGAAATCAAAAATGATGATGATGATGGTGATGGTGATGATGATGATGTTAAAGACAATTATTGATGATGAACGTGACTAGTTACTAGTGCCAGACACTCTTAGAAGCACTTACACATATTAATTCATTTAATCAACAAATAATCTTAATCAGTAGGACAAAGTGCTGCAAGGAGTTTCTCTTCTAATCTCAAGCACTTGTAAAAGGACTGCAGCAGATAAAAGATTAACACTGGGTGAAATATCCAGGGGATTCCTGGAGAGGGTCAACCTTGACTGAGCCCCAGACACATGTCTGGTTTATGGAGAAGCACACCCTTCTAGCTCTGGTGGACATTACAGCAGGAGCTTGGTTGTGGTCAGCTTATAAAAGATGTAACAAAGCTCCAATGGGGAGCATTATAGTTTCATTTTTTTCCCTTCTACTCTGATCATCTGCCATGTAATAGAAAACTCAGGCATTTCTCAAAAAAGTGGCTATTGCCTATCTTAGAGATTTAGGGAACAGTGTGTGGTGTGTTTTGAGCTGTTGCAATGATTAAAACAGAGTAATCACTAATAATGAGTGGCTGGAAGAATAAGGAATGTTAAGTGATTAAAAGGTGAGATAACCCCAGACAGTAAAGGATCATTTTATCCAAAATGCCCATGGCAATTCTTGAGAAAAACTAGAAGTGATTCAGAGCCTCACCAAGAAACATCTTTGGGGCCTTATGGTGGCAGAACTGGGACAAAGTATGATGAAGTAGAGAGGAATTTATAGGATCAAATCTGAAATATTTTTTTCCTAATTTTTGGGGAAATTTTTAGTCTCCAATGAGAATGTATTAATATTGTGGCACATTAATTTGTTGAGTAATTTTTTGTATAATATAGCTTTGCTATGGAAACTTTAGAAGTAAAAGGAAAAATGATACCCCCTATGAACACATTAGTGTATTTATTGCCTTTCAGGATCTACTAGGCACAAGAGTGCTTGTAGATAGTTAAGATCATAAAGACAACACACATTTTTAACTTTTTTTGATTATTTGCCTAGAGGGAATAATTTTCATAGCCTTAGATCATTACAATATGCTTGCAAATTTTAGTTTTTTAAAAGGCTTGTATATGTGAAAAGTCATTAAATATTTACATTTCAAGTAGAAGCTTTAATTACATTTTAAGTGTTTTATTTATCCTTGCCTTATTCCAAAAAACATTGAGAAGAGTTTGTTTATATTATATGTCAAAACTGACTTGTGAAGTAATGCTTTAGCAAATACGATGAGGCATTCTTCACACCAATGTCGCAGAGATAGCTTTCCTCCATGGACTCTACACTATTAGGAAGCAGTCTCTAGACACTGTTATGCTGTACTGACTGTGTTTCTAAGTTTCCGATGTCGACCCTGCACAGTGCTCTTCCACCCAATCCTTCATACTCTGGTGACTGAACTTTCCAACACTGACCCTTTACAATGGAGCCAGTTCTCAATGAATTTGTCATATGTCAGCAGTTCTCTCTATCTTTTTGGTGTCAACTAACTGTTATATTGTTAGTATATCTTTCTAATTAGTGTCTATTCTTTTTGATCCAGTTAGGTTATCGGTTACCATTTTTTCTTTGGAATTTAGAGTTATTATTCCCAGTGGAGGGACTACAAAATAGAACTTTATCCTTTCTGGTTTTTGCAAGAAGTATTCTGATAGGGGGCCTTCATGTCTTTAGCCACTAGATTTTTCTTTATGTTATCTAAAGTTAGGGAAGGAAGGCGCGGTCTTATCCCCTTTGTCAATGTTAGACCATTGGTCTCTGTGCTCCCTGCAGGAGCCATAGAATTAAAGAGGCTGAAGGATAGTAATGGATATTTCAAGCTAATTTATTATTGAATTGTATTGTTCATGTTTTTCACTTGAACCATCAGGGTGAGCTGCAGCCGACTCATACTGCTATTCCAGACCCATAAGCTGATTAGAAAATCAGTTATAGTTTTATTATGACATAGTTTATACATCCTATATTTTATAGAGTTGATTAACCAATTAATTTGGTGAGTGTTTAAAATTTATATTGCTCATCTAATTTTTATTAAAAACTATGACTTATTTACATACATAATAGAAGATATATTATTAAACAAAATCAAACTTTACTTTTTCCCTTGGGTATTTGGATTATGAATGATACTTATTTTCTTTTTGTTCTTATCGGTGATTTCCATTATTTTTACTATAAATATGTTAATATGTGATAAGAAAATGTTATTAATTTTTAAATGACATTTATAGCACTATGCTAGCCTTTGAAGTGAAAGTGAATTATTGAAATAATATTAATAGTCTGTGCTTTTGTAAACTTACAATTTAGCTTAATGACCAAAAGCATATGCAAATAAAAATATTAATTATATATTAAATATTTACAAGTAACAAAATGAAACAATGATATTTCAAGGTCGTATTTAATGATACGTGATAGTGAACGTCAAATAATCTCATTTAGTTATGAGAAAAAAACCTTATAATATTGGTACTGTGATCTCTTTTTTCAGATGGGGAAACTGAGGGCTGTTTGTCTATTTGACTTGTGAATCTATGTAAAGGCTATACTATAATAAGAACTAATACTTGAGTGCTTACTATGTACCAGGAGCTGTTCCATTGTTTTCTATGAGGTTAAGTATGGTGCAGTGGTTAAGAGACAGACTCTAACCATCTCTTGATTTAAATCTTCACTTTGCTACTTACAAGAAGCTATGTAACTCTGAGCAAGTCATTTAAACTCTTTGAGCCTTTGTTTCCTCATTTTAAAAATATAGATAATAATACCTATATTACAGAGTTAAGTAAATTAAATAAATTATATATGTAAAATATTTAACACACTGCAGTATATTGTGTTAGCTATTACCAAGATATATTAACTCATGTAAATTTGATAACTCAGTGAGGCAGGCACTAATGAGATGGGGAAACCAATGATTTGGCTGGAGACAGTATGTGGCAGAGCTCTTAGCCACTGTATGAATGGTGTCTTCAGATTATAAAACAGCTCAATGTCTTTTATTTGGTGAGTGAATTAGTGATAGGTAATAAGGAATGTATGTTTTCATATGTATGCAAGATAAAATAAATACACTTTTGGAAGATAGCAGATTTATACACATTTTAACGAGTATACTTAGAGTATTAAAATGTAGACAATTGTCTCTGACACCTGGTAAATTTATTTCATCAAACCATATACCCTTACTCAGGACAAAGGTAAATTTCTTTTGCCTCTCTCCTCCTTCCTTCAACTCTCTTCCTCCTTGTCTCCTCCATCCTGGATCCTCTTGTCTATCTTGCCTGCATTGTGTTGGTTTCTCCTTTTTCTTTCTCCTTCCTTCTCCTTCTCCTTCCTTCTCCTTCTCCCCTCTCCCCCTTTCCCTCCCCCTCCCCCTCCCCCTCCCCCTCCTACTGCTCCTCTTTCTTCTTCTTCTTGTGTGAGGGTCCTTGTTTGTGATATAAAGCTCATAGTGGAACACTAGCTCTTTTATTTCTGAGATATAACCAAAATCTCAGAAGCCATTGATTTTCATGTGGAATTTGATTCTTTTCCCCAAAATGTTTTATACAATTACTGTTATAACCTCTGGGTTTCAATACTTTACATGGGAAAGAGTTTGATATCAGAATAATATATAAATGGTGTGAAGTCACTTTTGCAGAAGTGACAATAATAGGGCATGCATATAAATAGCTTATTAGATATACACTAGCCCATGGGGACGATCCCCAAAAGAAAAGAGTAAATCAAATAAATTAAATATTTATGTTTGAAGAGTATTCTAAATTCAATTAAATTTACACCTATTATACTACTTAAAAATTACTTTTAGTTATGAATTATTAATATCAATATAATTCTATATCAGTTGAATGGTTTTAATGTTTTCTCCTAGATCTATTAAGACTAGTGGTTCTCAACTTTGGTTGCTTATTAGAATTAACTGTGGTTGGGGGAGGTTTAAAAAATCGTTATGTCCAGGTTACACTCTAGACCGTAATCTGTTGAGGAGAGACCCAGGCCTCAGTGTTTTTCTGATTCTCCAGGTGATGTAAGTACGCTTAATACAACTGCTTTTATTAGGTTACTAAAATACCATGTATATGGGACTTCAAACTTGGCTTTTCACATTCTGACAGAACAGCAAAATTCTCTTCTCAGCCACTTGAAATTTGGCTTTCATCACAGAAGCATCTTTCCATGGAGTAAGGATGTTCAATTTGGCAAAAGTAGAGCACAGGAAGAACCCCAAAGGACTTTATTTATCTTTTCTCTGGGCTCACAGCAATCATTACACATGAATATGTTTATTTCTCAGAATAATAAATGAGTGTTCTGCAGCTCTGTTTTTAGATTCACATGAAAGATTCTCAGCATCTTCAAAGAAGGGCTTTTCAAAGACTAAAACCTCAAACCCATTTTTCCTGCTCTCTACCTACATATATAGTGTATGAATTTTAGAAGGAGGAGTTTTCATGATGAAAATCAATGGGAGAAACATAAACACAGAACAAAATATATTTTGAACAGGATGAAGAACTGGTGACTGAGCCCCTTCCTTAGGAAAAAAATTATGGGAATAAAATATTCTTAGAATTCTTACATTTGTTGATAAAGCCAATAGTTTCATTGTTAGGTAACAGAAAATCTGAACATTCTCTCCACCTGGGGAAGATTCTTCTGAATAAATAGAGCTCAGGCTGCAGTCAGGTACTGACTAAATGAAAGAGCTATCTCTTAGTAGCTGAGACAGGTAATACTGCACAGCCCTAGTGCACAGAGATAAACTGCAAAGGAAAATTGGTGGATTTCAAGAATGACATGGAATCACCCTCTGGGCTGACCCATGTTGTTTCAGATGATGAGTGGCCATGAATGTGACAGATGTTTATTGGCCTAAAAGAAATATGGAGAAAATAAATAAGCTTTATTTGTAGGGAAAAAATGTGTGTAGTGAATTCCCTTCTAAGACTAGGGGATGCAGCCAGCTGTCATTTTCCTGACATATCTATCACCTACCAAGAATCAAAGACTACAGAGATATTTTAAGTTGTGCATCTAAATAATCCTAAACGGACAGCCCAAGAAATCAAGACAGGAAAAGGAATATCTTTTTCTTAGACTTTCTGTGTCAGTTTCTTCTTAGTTCATCTATATCTCACTCATATTCCCCAATAATATTTTGCTTTCATTACTCTCCTTGCATATCTATCCTGGACAGGATCCATTTTATTCAGGAATAGTCTTAGCATTAAGCTCTGTCACTTGGTTGGGAACTAAGGACATCACATCTGAACTGTTCAGCTTGTTTTTATTTAAGCATAATGAAACTCCATTGTATCTTTCAGTATTAGTACCAGTAGCTTTTGTACATGACCAGGTTGTAGCAATAGGTGAAATTTGCAGGCAAGGTAAAAATATTTCATCCGTATGAGAATTTAAACACTAAAAGATGCTTTAATCCTTGCACTTTCTTCTCCTCAGTTTTTCATTGTACTCCAGATAAGAATGGTGAAAATTTTAGTGCATTTTCTCTTTGAATATCAATGACTCAAAATGTTTTGGGTGTGTTTGTGTTGAAGTCATTGAATCAGTAATGGGTTCTTGCACCCAAGAATCCATTTCTACATACTAAGAAAATCCAAAAGCTATTTTACATATTGAAAATTCAGGAAAAAAATGGAAATATTTAAAAAACTGTTCCTTGTTATTGAAATGTAATGAATTTACTATGAACACAAAAATCTTTTAATTCAGTACTAATAACTGAAGTCATAAATTATCTCAAGTATCTAATTATTAATACCACAGATTTCTGGAATTGTTAACTGATGAGCAAAATAAATTATGCTTTGAATTATATAAAAAGAAAAAAACTGATAGATTTTGGGATAGTACTATTGCTGATTTAGCAACACCATAAATCCACTTCTTTCCTTAAGTTTACAAAAATCCCAGGAAATGGAAATGTCTATGTATTTACCATTTGAACTCAAATGTATTAGAACAAAATGGGTTAAATATCTTTTCTTAAAATAATGTATTTATAGAGTTTGACACAAAGAATAATTGCTTAGGTTGTACAACTCAGAAGAATCAAAAGATACTGCAGTAACACAAAATTGTCTTTTAATGTTTGTTTACCAGTTCATTGTATCTTACAGAAAATGAAAACATTTTTTTTTCTTGTAATACAGATTGGTTCTTTTCCTCATATTTGTATTCAGTAGGTATTAAATGCCTTTAAATACTGATTGTCTTTTAAGCAGATGGCTTAATGACTTTTTGTATTTTATATTTATTTTGTACATCATTGCTGCTCTGGCAGTAGTGAGCTATGATACACTTAACTTCTCAACAAAACTGTCAGTTATCCATCCATCATTCTTGATGCATTTTGTGCTGAAAACTGATAGTAATTCCCTTTTAATCCTCCCCTCATAGTGCTCAGCTACTCCATAAGACCACCATATTCTTTGGAGCACTGAAATCAAGAAACCCAGTATGGCTGCCAGCAACCAAATTGGAATCTCCTTTGAGTCTACTTTTAATTGCCAAAATAATAAGCGACTATCTTATTCCATAAAATAAAACTCTAACAGGTACCGGCCCCCTTTCTATGAGAGAGTTTAAATTTACAAAAACCATATCTGACTAAAAATTACTGTGATAAAACATGGCAGCAGTCATTAAAAGATGGTGTCCAGTGTTAATATGATTAACTTGTTTCCATTCCTATTGTCTTTTTATATGAATCATTTCTTAGTGATGGGTTTTAAAATGTAGGGGTCTCAATCAAACTCACGGATGAACTTTGCTGTTTAGATGGGCCGCATGTGTTAATTATGGACAAAATTATCAAAACAAGATTTTCTAACCCAGAGTCTCTTCTTATCTCTTGATACTCTCTTGGAACCCAAGTCTGAGGAGCAATTTCTGAATTAGCCAATGTTGTACTGACTTTCTTGTTAGTAATTGTTATTAGGATAACCTTTTTCCAACATTCTTAATGAGAGATATCTTGGTCAATGAAGTAAGAAAATAGACATTTGGTGGAAAAATGGCAAATGATAACATTAAAAAAAATAAACTATTCAAGTAGAAGTCCAAAGGGGTGAGGGGATCCTCATCCTTTAGGGGAAAGTCAGAAGATAAAAATTCTGCCCAGCAGTTTTCTTTTTAAAGATTTTTTTACAAGCTTGGAAAAATGCTGTGCAATCAGTATAGATTTTAATCAGCTAACAGTCAGTTCAAAGTTTTTGATCAGCACCAATTCCTATACTAATAAGTATTCAAAAGTTAAGAAATGTTAGCTACTATGCTTAACATTATAAAGGTAGAGTTTTGCAGCAATAACTGAAAATTATGTATCTGTTCAATATAAATTTGTTCCCATTTGCATTTCCAATAAAATTCTTGTAACGTGGGTAATAATCGTTCAAGTATAGGCTTCCTCCAATGAACTCACCTCCATAGCTGTTAAGAGTCACTCTTTTGGAGATAGTACCATCTTTAAATAACATATTTATCTTATTAGAGACCATTCAGATATTTTTAATTTAAAAGTTCAAGTTCTATTTGTATCATCAGTGTTTGAGTTAAAACTCACAATTTTTTGGATTTATAATTTTTGGATTTTGTAATTTTTGTACAATTTGCATATCCAATGTAATGTAAAAATGTGCATGCGTACATTATCTTTTCATAATTAAAGCATATGAAAATGTCCAGCTATGTTCTTGATAAAACAAGTGATCTACTTTTATTTACAATATTTTGTCTGGATAATGTATTATTATGATAATGTATTATCATAGTTATGGTTTTATGGATTTCCAATTATTCTATACCTTCCACAATTGTAACTCTACATTTAGAGAGTAAAATTTATTAGAATTATTACAGCACTTTAAATGCAACCACAATCAATTCAGGAAACAGATTTATTTACTCAGGTTCATGGGAGGAAAATCTACATAAAAACATTCATGAAAGCATGCCAGCTATGTCATACTTGGATTATTATACTAAATCCCATTTATTAGAACTCATTGTGAAACAATGGGAAACCATAAAATGTAAATTGAATACAAATATTGGTCCCTGTGGAGTCTCAACAGTCATAAAAACATAGGGAAACAGAGCTTTATTTAAGATTGGAGGTGCTAATGCAAAAGTTGTTTTTCTGAAGCTGGCTTTTTCTTTCACTTACAGCCCTGATGATTTTAGTGTAAACTCTTTGATGACAGTTTCAGTGTCTCATTTACACCTAATGATCACCAGCAAGCAGAGTGGCATGGCTGACCACGTTCTCTTGTGGAGGAAGGTTTAGAACTACTTTGTTGACTTCCTTTTCCTCAACCACAGGCACCAGTTGGACTTTCTAGTGTAAATACAAGTAAGAAGAATACGAATTTTGTAAGCGGGGTCCTTATTTCTTGGTTAGGAAAGTGTGTAGTTATTTATTCTTTTTATGAATTAAATTTTAAATGTAATGTAAATAAGAAGGAGATATTAAATAGTTTAAAGTTATTTTTATAGGACAATAACATTTCAAAGGCTAACATAAAATCAAGCTGCTAAATTTTACAATTTTTCTGTCCAGCAGTTTATCTATATAACTGCCCTGAGTAGAAGCTAAATGCTGCTTAGCCAATGGCCCTTAGAATTTAAATATAACTCAGTAAAGCTACTCAAAAGATAAGACAATTCTTCTTAGGCATTTGTAATTTTAATAAGAAGAAGGTAGGAGTCTGTCATTGGTTGAATATTATCTGCTTATTTAAATTTCATACTTCCTATAAACGGGGTTATGAAGGAGTTTTAACTGTGCTTATTACGATGCATTGGAGTCCTTATGAAATTTTTTTTTTTTTTTTGGTCAAAAAGGATTTTACAGAGTAAAACATTTTATTGGAGATGAAATATTAACTTCTAGAAAAGTGTAGATTATTCTTTTGTGAAACTGAGTTTTGTGCAACCTCTCAGCCTCTCAGTTTATGTAAAGAAGCCTGCATTTCAAATCTGTTGCTCTGGTTTGTTTATTGTAGTGCATTTCAAAATTGTACAAATGTGTAAAATTTGTGCTTGTGGAAGCTGCTGCTCTGAGTAGCTTTACTTTCCTTAATTTAATCCTGGCAATCCTCAGGTTATTGCATGCCCCGTTCATGAAAGGATACTTCGTTGAGATGATGTAGCCTAAACAGTTTGGCTCTAATGCCTCCTTTACGTAGCGCGTCCCTTAAAATTATATTAATTTATAATATATATTGAATGATAGCTTTACAAAAACAAATTAATGAATTGACCTTTATGAAAATGACTCTTTACAGTAAGTAAAAAAAGGGTTATCACAGTTTTGGTAACTTGCATGAGTTCATATTGGGAAAAAAAAGAAAAAACCTTTCACATGTTCTTAATGACTTTGAACTTGCCGTGCTCAGGGGGCACGCTCAGTTGTATGCTCTGAAGCAGTAGACACCATACAGCTTATGATTTTTATCTGGGAAACCCACGAAGCGCACCGCAGCCTCGGTAGGACTGCAGCGCCTTCTCGGTCTAGAGATAGGGTAGCGGACACTGCCGTCCTCCAACCAGCCCGCATCGCAGCGGTCATAGCCCAGAAGTTTCCAGGCAGCGAATATCTGGCCCACTTTCGCAATCTGAGCACCATCGTTGAGACAAGCTTGCACCGCTTCGTCATAAGTCAGCTTGGTGGGGTGGATCAGGTAATAAAAACGGCCTGCGGAGAGAAGGAGAGAGGACAATGGGCCTGTGTGCGACTGAGCCGCGCAGAGACGGAAGGAGCCCCCTACAGAACTGTTTCTCAGTGAGGTGGGAAGTAGACCCATGTCTGAAAAGTTTTGGGAACCTAGCATTCCCAATCAAATATAGTGCCCCTAAATCGCTCTCCATTAAATTAGGTTGTTTTTTTTTTTCTGGCCCCTTAATAGATGTTCAGACATGCCCTTTTATAGCTTTACAAAAGAAAAGGGAAATGACAGATGCAGTTTCTGTTCGCTAATTAGTGACTAAAAGGGCCCTTCTGTGGCAATAGAGAAGACCGAATTCCATGTTAAAAGCAAGAGCTATTTAAATTCTAGCTGTAGCAAGACTGAACCCCAGCACAAGTTTCTGGAGAGGCAAAATTTGAATCTGAAAGGATCAAAAAACATTCCTGACATAAAAGTCCATTAAAAAACCCCCAAAGCCCTCAAGTCCTTTTCATCACAGGTATCAATAAGACATTATTCTTATTCAAAGACTACAGTATGAAAATGAAAAAAAAAATACAGGAAGACACTTGTCATAAATAATGCTTGCTCAGAATGTGAACTGAGTCTGTTCACTCACTAGCAGAGGGTGAATTTATTTATTTTCTTCAACTTTCCTCTGTGGGAGCCTGCTATCTTTTTTTTTTTTTTAAATTTCACAAGAAAGAGCAATTTAAAGTTAGTCTCTCCCACTTATTCTTATTGAATAGTGTTAATTACTAAGATTCCTTCAATGTGTATTAAGTATCCATAAAATATATAAAAAAAGACATCACTGACCGAAGTGATATATGTCAATTGAAGATTTTCTCAGACTTTTTTCAGATAGAATATAATCACTCTCGTATCTGATTATACATTAAACATAGGTTATTGAAGTATAAATAAATGCTTGCCAGTACTTTCTAGACTAAACTGATGTGATTTGGAGAACTGGTAGAGGCCATTGAAACGAACATTAGCTAGTTATATCATCTACACCAGAGGTCAGCAAACTACAACACCTGAGTCAAATGAAGTTTTATTAAAACATAATCACACCCATCCACTTAATACTGTCTATGGCTTTGTTAGTGTTACTGGGTACAAAGCTACATTGATTGAAAAGTTGCAAAAGAAACCATATGGTCTACAAAGCAAAAAATATTACTATCTTGTCCTTTACAGAAAATCTGTTGGTCCCTGATCCCTTGCTATTTTTTCCAAAACATGTCACCAGGGAATTAAAATACAGTAGATGGGACCAGGGTTTGCTTCATGGGTGTGCAACCTGTGCAGTTAGACATGGCCTCAGGATTGCTTTAATGCCCTGCCGTCACTATCTTAAAATTCTCAATAATTCTGGAACAAGGAACCAACATCTTCATTTTGCAGTGGGCCCCACATTATGTAGCTGGTTCTACATGAAGCAAGGTAAGGTTGCGAGTTACAGTGAATGCAAGGAATCGGGCATCAACATTCAGGCAACATGAACCTCTTTTCTTCTGCTTTCACCTCCACCGCCATTTCTACTTATTTTTCTTGCAAAGCTCTCTTTGTTGTGAACTTTTCATCCAATCATTTATGAATACACTGATGTTGTAATTCAGTGAAAGAGAACATGATACCAAAGCCCCCCATACTTCATTTGAGAGAGCTATAGCCTAGGGAGGGTACGTAGGGACAGCACCACCTTTGGCAATAAGAAGCAGACCCTAGATCATATCATACCATACACTATTTCATAATAACAATCAGATGCAATAAAACCTAATAGTGGAAACATACACTTTTGCTTGGCTTCTGTCAATTAAAAATAAATTATGACCTCAAAGAACTTTTCACGTCTTTTTCAAACTGGAGCAATACTTCAAAGCTTTTATCTTTTCTTTTTAAGTACATAAGACTGAAAGTCAAGTGTAGTGCCATAGTCCATATTAGTTTTTGGTATAGGAAAGAAGGCAGTGTGATTAATATCTTACCATTGAAATTGGACGTAAAACAGAACACATCGTATCTGCTTTTCTCTTTATCCCAAAACCCGTAGTTCCTGACACCGGGCACGGTGTTCTGGCCTCCGCAGGGCTCCCTTGGCTTGGTGATGGGGTACTGCACAGAGCCATCGCTGAGCCAGCCAGCATTGCACCAGTCCAGCCCACCGCGCCAGGCGTCATACAGCTGGTCAAAGGAGGCGATCACAGCATCCTGGTCCAGACAAGCCTGCTGCGCCTCATGGAAGTTGAGATTATAGCGCCCCAGTCGTGGAAAGTAAGGGAATACCACACCTGTCCAAAGGAGAAATCACGGGATCATTAGTGGCACAAAAAGTAACTAGTATGAACAAATCCCACCTGACTGGTGAAAAAACATTAGGGACTCTCCATCAGATGAAGTAGTAGTTGTTGGCAACTTGCAGTGGTTTCTCATTGCCTCGTTCTCCTTCAGACAGCCTCTCAGCTCTGAGCATGTCACATGTGGTTTGACAACTTCAGTGATTTACCTCTTTTGCTAAGTGTTCAACTGAACCTTTAAATTCTCCTTTCTAAAATGATTCACTGGCAGGCTGTATTTTCCAAATAGCCATCCTTGAGAATTTACCAGCTGCTACTGGTTACTAACCCTAAAAATGTATTTGAGTCCTGTTTGGGAAAAAGCCAATATTGAAAACTAAGCATGGTAGGGGATGCAGAAAGAGTGGTGAGAGAAGTTATTTATCAAAATTCACAATTTTTTTTTCTTCTTAGTAATTATTTGTATATAATTAGTAATTCATTTTATAGTCTTTTAAATATATAAACATATTAAATTATTCAAATACACACACACATACACACACACACACATGCTTTTACAGTTGATTCTAAAAACTTGGAGGTAAGTAACTTTCATTTAGGGGACTTCTGGTTTGGAGAAACCCTAAAGTGAAATCCTTTGCATACCTAACAAAAACGTAATTGAACAGTCTTATTTTATCTTGACAGAACAATTCTTTAAAGTGAGGAACATCTCCATAAGAAACATCATCGCTCACTTACTTGTTTCAGTTTTCACTATAGCCCCTAAAATATTTTTTTCCTGTTCTTAAACAATGCAACTAAAATAAGGGCTTTATTTAAAAATATTTCCATTACTATTTTTCAGTTTTCATGTTCATATATTGCAAATCAAAACTAAGCTTTTAAAAATATTTTTATTACGAATAGGAAAAAAAATAAAACTTGCTGATGTTTATCTAAGTCAAGGTAGGTACAGAATAGACATCTGTCGATTAAGTTAATGCCAGAGAATTAAGTTAAATATTTTAAAAGGCAAAATCCTGAGCAAGTGTAAGTGGTGTGATTTGGCAGTTAGCTTTCCTGGGAAGATGCAATGGTTTTCCAAAAGCACTCTTTTTGGTCAAATAATCATGGGAGGTGATTGAGCTGTCTCACAACTTTCTGCACCATTTTGATAAAGGATAAGGACCACTTAAAGAAGCAAAGTTGTACCATTTGCTGGACTTTAAGAAGGACACTATATCAAAATGTTTCCCCCATTGTTACTGAAAGGCAATTTATTTAGTGTGATTATTCAAGTCCTTACCTTGGATTTTAAAAATATAATTAGAAATAATTAATACTTTAGATGCAGAATATAAAGTATTGTCCCACTGACAGTAATTTGGTGGGTCATATCACTTGTGCTATTTTTATGAGACTGCAGGCCCTATTAAGATGAATGTACAATTCACTAATGGTGTAACCAGTACACAGGAAGTGTTTTCTTTTCTAAGTTGTCCTGGAGACTCTACAAGAAGAAATTTCAATAGCCTAGATCAAGTGCCATCCACCAAAGGCTTCTGCAGGACATGATCGCCCCTCCAGGGCGGTCCAGCTGGCACTGCTCGCTGTAGGCAGAGATCCAGGAAGCCTTCCCGATCTCATCCTGCCTTCTCAGGTTCTTGGCTGAGTGATCTGTCAGCTGAATCAGAGCCAAAAGAAAGGAGGAAAAGACTCTCTGGGTTGCCAGTGCCCCCTGAAGTGCTGATGGAAGAGAAGCCTGCAGAAGGCTCTATCTAAGAAGAGCTCTGCCCAGGCATCCAGCGGCGAACCCAGTCAGTGCTGGGGAGGAATTGCTACCGTGCTCCCAGTCCCATTGTGCCTTTCATCCTCCTTCCTCAGCAATCCCAGGAATGCTGCTGTAAAGGAAAATGCTTAATTTATCCATCAGAGATTTCCTTGGCAGCTGGATGTCAAGTGGGAGAAAAATCCCAAAATATGTCCATGTGGACAGAGAAAGAAACCATATGGGTTGAATTCCATTTTCCAAGTGGCTCAACATGGTAACAGTGTTGAAGATATTTTTCTTTCCTTTTTTAACTGTTATTCTATTACAGTTATCCCAATTCTCCCCCCTTTGCCTCCCTCCCCCAGTGCCACCCCCCACCCGCTCCCACAGTCAATTTTCATACCATCATCCGTGTCCATGGGTCATTCATATATGTTTTTTTGACGAGTCCCTTCCCCTTTTTTTCTACTATTATCCCCTTCCCTCTTCCCCTCTGGCTGTTGTCATTCTGTTCCTTGTTCCCATGTCTCTGGATCTATTTTGCTTGTTATTTTATTTTGTTCATTAGCTTCTTCTTATAAGTGAGATCACATGGTATTTGTCTTTCACCAGCTGGCTTATTTCAGTTAACGTAATACTCTCCAGTTCCATCCATGCTGTCACGAAGGGCAGGAGTTCCTTCTTTCTTTCTGCTGCATAGTATTCTACTGTGTAAATGCACCACAGTTTTTTGACCCACTCATTTACTGATGGGCACTTAGGCTGTTTCCAGCACTTGGCTATTGTTAAGAGCGCTGCTATGAACATCGGCGTGCACAAGTTCTTTTGAACTGGTGTTTCAGGATTCTTGGGGTATTTTCTTAACAGTGGAATCACTGGGTCAAAAGGCAATCTCATTTTTAATATTTTTGAGGAAATTCCATGATGTTTTTCCACAGTGGCTTCACCTGCCTGCATTCCCACCAACAGTGCACTAGGGTTCCCTTTCCTCCACATCCTCCCCAGCACTTGTTGTTTGTTGATTTATTAGTGATAGCCATTCTGACAGGAGTGAGGTGATATCTCATTGTGTTTCTGATTTTTATTTTAATTTACAATAATTTTAAAAACCAAGAAAATCTTTCAGGTTTAAATTCTCTATAGTATATTTAGTGGACTCTCATGGGCATTAGGGAAAATTTTTCTTTAATAATTTGTCCTTGATTAATCATTGAATGTTATTGAAATATGATACATCAGTTCCAAATCCAGTGTAATATGTTTTTGTTTGAGTTCCTTTCAAGATTTAACATAATTTCAAGCAAGCATTTCCTAAAGTCAAAATGGAACCCTGTATTAAAATTTCACTATTTTCCAATTGTAAGAATAAATGATCAACATACTTTATTAACTTAAAAGATTTACATACATTTTAATTAATATTTGATGATGCTGGAAAGGACACATTCCAAGTATATCAAGGTCAATTTCCATGTTTTACTCAGCCAAAATTTTAAAAGCTTCACTGTATTATGCACATTTAGGGCATACATTTCAACAATCAGATGTTTCTTACAAGCAGGGGCATTTCTGGAACTGCATGTTTTTTAGCATTATTTATTTACTTATTTTACTTCCAGCTTATTAAGATTTCAACATTTATGACTACGATTGCAGAAATATTCTTGGCTCTTTGAGAAAAATGTGCAATTCCTACAGCTGAATTATGGAGCAAATGGTGATTACTTTCATCCAAAACTTACAGAAATAAGAAAAGTCAAACTTTCATGGGTGAAAAGAAGGGTATTTAGTTATTTTCTAACAACAATTATTTTATACTTATATGTCAAAATATAATAAAAAGCTCTTCACTTTTCCATTGAGGTCTGGTATGCATCACTGCAAAGGGGATTAATAAGGATGATACATCATCACAGGAAATGAGTAATAACAACTGATGTTAGTAATTTTGTCAGTCTAAGGATGTTTTGAAAACATATTCTTTAATATTTATAATTGCAGTCTCTTTCACCCTAGTTGTTGGCAAACATAAATTGTTAGACATATGAAAAGTTTTCATATCATGGTACATATAAAAACTAAAGTCAACTTCAATTACTCCATATTTAGTAATATTTAGTAATAAAAAGGCAGAGACCGTGCAGCACAGTTTAACCTTCCTCTGTGTCTCTCATAGTGCTTAACAGTGCTGTGTGCCTGCATGGAATTATTTTTCTATTTCTGAAAGTCCTCAGGCGACATTTTTGTGTATTTAGCCTCAGTTTCACCAATGTTCATGGGTATTAATTTGAATAAAAAACTGAAAGCACAAGATGACATGCAATCAGGAGTCAAGAATGACAACTGAGAGAGGAGAAGGTCACAAAAATGAATTTTATGACATCATATAATTTATTAGATATATAAAGCTAATAAATCTCTATACACGTAACAGGGTTCTATAGGGTTCAAAGGTCAAATTTTCACTGCTGTGCTACTAGATCAAACACATCCTTTTCTAAAGGCACAAATCCATCCTAGGATGTGAAAGGAGCTCCTAGCAAACACACTTATAGTTCATGTGCATAAGGGAGAAAAGTATGCTATCAATGCAGCCAAAATTCATCCTCCAATGTAAAGAAACTCAGAAATTTATGAACATAAGAAGTTTTGAGAAACCACAAGAAGAGTTTCCCTACTGGTGGGGCATTTAGAGGGTGCACTTTGGGCAGAGGGGACACAGGATGACAAAGATACTTTTGTTGGTTAGCTTTCTATACATTTTGGGTTTTGAACCTAGTGGATGTATTCCATATATAAGAAGTGAAATTTCTCCCCAAATGCCTTAACCATCTGGTATTCAATGTCTAAGAGACTCTCGACCATTAAAAAAAAATTGTGTCTTTACAAATCTGGAGGTTACTTTTTTGTTAAATTAAGTTTTCAAAGTTACTTTACATAATACAGTTATATGTATTTTAGTTAGTAGATGTCCTTCACAAAACTTGCCATTATTTTGAAACTGACATAATTTTAGAAGCATAATAAAAAAAAAGCATTGAATCTGAATTTCTCAATAACCATATAATGAGATTTAAATTTTGAATAGCATAGGCAGTTTCTGGATATTATTAATTCAGTTCCACTGCACATTTCTTCTACTTGCAAATAGCTTCAATTTTGCACATAACCATTGTGTGTACATTTCAAATATGAAAGCTGAAATCACAGACAGACTACAAAATACAAAAGAATAGAAAAACATGCTATGCATGGACTTTTGGTTTCTCACATCATCACTTTGGTAACCACTACACATCCTGAAAAAAAAAACAAACTAGACATCATAAAAAAGAAAAGAAAGCAATGATTAATTATTATTCCTAAGTTTGACATGATTTATAGATACTTACCTTGTAAATCTAATGCTACCACTGCAGTATCGTCTTCTAATCCTTCAATCACCTCACACTTGTATTTCCCATAATCCTCCAGGGTGAGGCCTGTGATTACCAAAGAAGCATCGTTTTCACTGCCTCCCTTCAGAAACACTCTATCGTGGTAGCCAGCATAGGCTTTCTTGTGGTATCCCATGGAAACAAAAACGTCCACTTCCTTAAGGTAATCTGAAGTTAGCTTGGTCCACTTAATGCGGATTTTGTGGGTTCCTGAGCCAAATGCTATAGGGTCTCGATAAAATTTACATGGCAGTGTAACATTGCCACCTCTGTGTGAGAACACCTTGGCTTGTTCTGCTTCCACATGGAGATGGGGACCATTTTCTGCTATAATTAAAAAAAAGAAAGAAAGAAAAGAACCATTAATATGCTTAGACATTTCTTTGAAGTGAAATATGCTACCTCTACAAGGTATCTAATAAGTAGTAGCATTGGGTGATAAGCTTCTCTGCATTGTTGGACAGTAGTCTCTTTTGAACCACATGGAAAGGTACCTATAATATTTAGAAGGCACCTATAAGGTAGCTGTGTCTTTTGAACCATTGAAAAGAGGAAGAATGTGCATTATTATCATTAAGAAATATTGGGTTTAAAACTCCATATATATTTCACAATAAATTTAATTTCGTTGCATTTAAATGTCAAATATATAGAAACAAGATGAAGAGAAATGATAAAAGTGCCATGATTATTTCATCAATATGAACCAAAAAATTTGTAGACAAACTTTTCTATTCCTTGGTGAGTTTTCTAATATAATAAATCTGTATTATATTTATGAAAAAAGTATAAAACAACATCATCAACTTTTATTATACTTCTGGTCAAAGAATTTAGAATAGCCTCACTTTTATGACCTCTATTCAAATATATACCTGTAATTAAAATGTCATTCTGGAGCAGTTTAAGCAAACATGCATATATTTAATTTTCACAAAAGGCCAGGCATCACAAAGGTATTTTCAGTGAATGCTTTATAAAACTTCCAGCTTTCAAAATAGAATCCTCAAAACTTGAATGTCAAAAGTATATCCGGTTACACTTATTTTCTGACTAACCAAATAATTACTTATTCCCTTAAGTCTCCTTCTACTCCCTCTCTCTTTGCTTCCTGCTATCTCTTACTTAACAGCTATCACAGCCACCTTGCCTTGCCTTGCCCTTTCGTTTTCCTCCTCCAAGGACTTCATTGCCTTCCAGAGAGAACCGCAGCACTCCAAGCTTGCCAAGTCAGCAGGGCTGCGGTTCTCTAGAGAGCCAGCAGTTATTTTCAGATCTTGCCTTTCTCTGGGGTTTCCCCTGGTTAGTTCATTGTGCTTCTGACCTTGACAAGGTCTCTTGAGGATGTGCAAGATTTGAAAATGAGAAAGTGATATAAGGACTGCTGGACACGCATAGCTTCTGATCTATACACAGCTTTCAAAGGCGACCCGAAACTGCGTTTCCCCCTAGCCCTTGTTGCCACAGGCAGGCAGGTACTGAGTAAACTTTGGCCATGAACAATTTACGACACACACAACACCGTGAGTTGTAGCCACTTACCTCCAGACAGATCTAAAACTTAGCTATTTAATGGCATACATAGGATTCAGATTTAAAAATAAAAAGTGTACAAAAGTAGATGCAGCGGTTCTATTTTTATCATATAGCAATCAAAATTATGTAATATTGAAAAAAAATAAATTTCATGTATAAGTCAGCCCCAATCCTCAGAAACCGAAAAGTTTAACAGTGCTACCAATGCCCCCACTTAGAAGAGAGAAAAGAGGGGCGAAGATAATGACCTCATTAAAATAAATCTAGCTCATCAAGCATTTCCTTTATATTTTAGTTTTTCTTTCCTTATTTAGGGCCACCAAATTACAAAAAGATGAAAGGTAATCTATCCAACTCTACCCTACACATAATTTTTCCCCTACAATACAATATCTCCAATGACTGCATCCAAGTTGCACCTAAGTATCTCTAGCGCCTTCTTTCTGGGGGGAGAAAAAGGAGCTATTGACTAAATTTGCTCAGTTATGCATGAGGACCAGAGGGGGCATCCCCTTCCCAGGCCCCTGGGAGCACACCTGGGAGCTGGGCCTTCTCCTGCTGGAGCTTGAGTTTAGACATGACACAGAACTACAAGGGGTGGCAGTTTCATGATTCTTTCAAACTGACTTTTGACTTTTTAAAGTCAAAACTAATATCCAAATGCACTGGGGTAGGGGGTATCACAGTAGTTAGGGCAAGGACATTAATGTGATAGAGATCTTGTTCTAACTTCCCCTCCCTAATTTTCTGGCTCGGCAGTCTTGAGTAAATTGTGCCACTTCTTAACCCCAATTTTGTTATATATGAATCCGGGGTACTGGTATCTACTATATATGGTTGAGCTAATAGACACATAAAACACTTAAAATAATGGCTGATCCAAAGTAAGTGTCCACTCACTGCTAACTGATCCTATTGCATAGATTTTCGATGATATTTCTCAAATATAATACTGCCTTATACTGAGCTTAATTTTGGCATATATTAACCTTTCATAGTTTTACTTACTTATAAGGTTTTGAACTATGTAGAATTAAAAAATACATAAAATGCCACCTGTGTTATTACAGGAAACGTGGAAATTATTGTATGGTTTGGCATAATCATAAGGTGTTCCAGAATGAATACAAGATCCAAGTGTTTTATAAATTAAAGAGTTAAAGCAAAGATCAAACCTCTTGTGCAAAGGACTGAGACTTCTAATTTTTTTCTGTGGTTAACTCTAAATCATCTTGGAGTACTTTAGAAGTCTAAGCTTATGATTTTTTTAGGTACTATTTACTTTTACTCCAGCATTGTGAGTAGATGATGACTTATGTGGTATAATACTGAGAAGGGAGCAGACACCAAAACTCCATATGCTTTCCCCAAAGTAAAGTTTCTTACAAGCCTACTAGAGTGTATAAATTTCCACCATTTTATTTTTATTTTGTGGGGACTGGCTGTTGAGCTAATAGATAACAGAAGTCCCTGACTGAAATTCAAAGAATCCTAAGAAAGATGTGTAATATGTAACACATTTAGTGACTGAGAGCCATTAATCATTAACCTAAACCCCCAACATAGCCTTCTCAGAACACTGTTCTGTTTTCTTGTTTTTATAGAAGACCCACAGCGGAGATTATAGAACACTGAACATCGATGGGGAGTGGCCTGTTGCAGAACAGGTAAGATGTAGGCATGAGCACTGGCCAGTGAGTCAGGAGCTCTGGGTTCTATTGCAGGCTCTACCAGACCTTAGCTGTTTGAGTGACAGGTCTATGCCATGAGAACACGGAGTTTAAGGGTATAAAATTCTTTAAAAAATTTTTTATTTAAATTTTTTAAATCCTTACCCAAGGACATACTCACTGATTTTTGAGACAGGAGAAGAGAGGGAGAGAAACACTGATGAGAGAAACACTGATCAGTTGCTTTTTGCATGCATCACATCTGGGGGACGAACCCACAGCCCAGGCATGTGCCCTGACTGGCAATGGAAGCTGCAACTGTTCAATTTATTGGACGATGCTCCAGCCAACTGAGCCACACCAGCCAGGAAGAGTTTAAGATTCATATAAGGCTCCCTATGGCAGGTTGTCACGCTAGGGATCAACCAGGAAATACACTAAGCTAGAGAGGAAGAGGGAAGACACAAAGAGAAGAAAAGGGAAACCGAGAGCACTGATGACAAACTTGGCGCTATCTTGTCTAGAAGTCTTGAATCTGACCACAAAAACCTGGATCGGTTTGAAATTGATGCTTAAATCAAGATTGTTTGATCAACACTCAGTTGCAAAGCAAATATAAAAGATAAAAATAAACCTTGATGATAAGAATGAGTATTGCTTGTTCTCCTTTTTAAAAAAATGTTTAAAAAAATGAAGAAAACTAGGCAGCATACCTATGCTCACTTGGGGGGGTGGATTTTTTTAAGTTCAATTTTTAACTTGCAGAAATTTCATATTTCTATTAATGACTTTCAGTGACAGTGACCTGAAAGATTCGATGCCCTTCAGAGACCACAGTTGTCTCCAGGGGAAACAGCAGGGCCTTGTTATTATTTCACAAGTTCTGCTGTGAAATCCAGGACGCTGTTAAGTTTCACCAAAATGTGAAAGCAATAACGTGACCAAATAACTGATCTTTATATTACATATAATTTAGATGCCACCTTTTAAACAATAGAACAAAAACAATTAGTTGCATAAAAGTAACTTAGAAACATGGCATTGGACTATTTATTACCTATTGTCCTTAGTTCTATTACAAATGTAACCCCCCTTCTTTTATTTTGGGCATTCTTTGCCAAGAATTATACAGGGAACAGGACAAGAGGAGAAGGAGCTACAGATTAAAGCTTTCTCTTCAAAATAAATTGTGGATTGCGCAAATAAGCAGTCTTGGTTGGTTACTTGCTCACTGGTATGTAGACTAAGTTGCCTACAGACTTGGACTTCTTAGACCAATAAAATGAAAATGGACAAACAAAAATATTGGAGAATATAATAAGGCTAAATAAGGTACTAAGCTAGGACATTAAAAATACTCCTGTCTACCACCATCATTTGCTTTTTTCATTGTGATAAAATATATATAACATACATTTGCCATTTTAAATATTTTTAAGGGTACAACTCAATGGCATTAATTACTTTCACCATGTCATGCAACCACCACCGCTACCTATTTCCAAAACTTTTCATCTCACCAAACAAAGCTGATTTCTCACTGACATTATAAACTGGAAGGCAGAGACTCAACTGTTAGTTCCATGATGAGTCATTTGAAAAAACTGCACAGGTTTTAAAAATAGTTCCTTATTTCTGTGACATCTGCTATCACTGTGGTGGGTTTGGATGTGTAAGACTAACACTTTGAAAGCTGTTACTTTCATTAGAGTAGCCAGACCTGCCTGAGGATGAGCAGCCAAAATGGATTTGTATCCTTACTACTGTGCTTGCCGCTGTCTTCTGAAAACAATCACTCTGTCTCCCTCGCCATACCTTGTTCACATAGTTCCTCCCACAGCACATAGTGCCTGGCATGCCTTAGTGTCTGTGACTGAAATGCATTGTACTAGTGCTGCCTAGAGCCTGTAGTAGCTGAAGCAGTAGACATGGATACTTGCTCTGTGCCTGATGCAGTTATACAGCTTTAAAATGAAAACACTTTACAAAAAAATAAATATACAGATTAAAGACTATTTAAGCAGAAAGTCTAATTTAAGCATTGGTCTCTCATTGCACCTTACACATTACATTGGCGTAGGATAAATAATTTAGAAAAAATGTAGTTCCTGACTCACTGGCCAGTGCTCATTAAACTTTAACTGTTTGTAATTATTTTGTTTTCCTCATACTGGAATGACTGTAATTTTTCCTGAAGCTGCTCACCTGGTGTCAGAAGCTCCCATCATTTGGATACAATTCTGATGTGTCTGGTCAGCTTTGCATCAGAAACTTTAAGAGGGTCCTCTTCCTGGCCCTGGTGCGCCCCGCCCCCACCTCCCATCCAGCCTTTACTCTCCTTTCGGAGAGCTGATTACTTTCAAGTTGTCAGAGACAGAGCTTTCTTTTTTTTTTCCTTAGGTGTTCCTGAATGCAAGGGACCCTGAGCATCTCTATGAATTGGCGCCTCAGGAAGGGTGGTCCTGAAGAGGGCGGGTGAGGGGTTTTAATGAGGATCAATTTTTTCCCTCTGCCCTTGCCTACTTGATTTGAGTTTGAAACCTTCTTGGATTTGTCCCTAGCCCATCTTTGCTTTCAACTGAAGCTCAAACTCTGCCCTACGTGCATGTGGTGCTTCCTATCATTTGTGTAAGTTTAAAAGAAATAGGCATATATGCATAAACTATATCTGAAAAGATTTACAAGAAACTAATAACCTTGGTAGCCTATAGAAAGCTGAGGTAGATATCTGGGTACAGGAACCTTGGGAGACTTTCACTGTGTATATTTGCATATTTTTAAAATTTTGAACTGTGTGAATGAATCACCTATGTACAAACTAAATGAAAATAAATTAAATAAATTAAATAGTTGAGGGGATTTAACTAACAAATAAATAAATGAGAAAACCTTATCTAGAGCATCTCCAGAAAGAATACTAAGGAGCTGGAACCCAAGATTGCAATATATTGTTATAATTGAAGGATAAATTGAAGGATTGTATTTTTTTTCAGAAGACTTATTGCTCTGTTAATAAAAATGCTCTCTTTAAACACGTCTCTAAGACATGCAAAACTTATCTCATAGTCTCTATTCCTTAAAGATACTGTTGCCAGTGGTCCTGTTGTCTAGTTTTGAATTATGAAAGGAAAAGCCCAATGCTCAAAGCAGGGTAAGCGAAGATTGCTCTTTGCTGTCGAGTGTTCAGGGCCGTGTTTCACCACCTGTGACCCTGCCTTGTGGTCGTACAAGCTACAAGAATTTACTCCTCTCACCCACCGCACTCCCTACCCTCCCACCTTCTCTCTAACCTTTGTAGAGTCTTTGTGCCCTGCTAGTTCCCATCAATCTACAGCTGAACCAACTGCCTAGAATTATGTTTTTACAATTTCTTTAAATGGCATACGTCCTTTCCATTGGGGCCTGCATCATCTGATGTGATGTGCCATGCAGCATCTTCCTAGGTGGTGCCTTCAGCTAAATTGTTTCTCTAATGGGAAGCTATCAAACACCGAAATATAGTATTGCTTTGGATGATGCTGACAATGAATGCATACCATGTTATTATATGCACATTTCAGACTAAAAAGTAAAGGGAAAATGTTATTACTATATTTTACAGTCTGGGGATTGATCTATGGCAGTACATATTTAAATTTTTTTTTCTGGAACGGTAGAACTTTTTCTCCTCAAAGGACATTTTAGATAATGTTTAAAATATAAATCTGACAAAAGGTGAGCTTCTCTGATAGCAATGTACATCAAGAGCTCGCCATAATAGCGGGGAGTCAACTGAACACAGTTTAATGAAAAACCATTCTGAGATGTAAAGCTGAAACTGTTAATATCCTCACAAAATTCTGTCTTTTCCTAATTCTTTTTTTTTCCATCTTTTTCTACCAAGAAGTATGATAATAGAGTTTAGCTCTCTTCTGCTGATTAAGCTCTTTGTGGGCTTTTAATCTTTCCACATTCATTATTATTTCATCTATTTTTTTAAACTGTGTTTATTGGTTAAGTAAATGCTCTATGCCCCTTATGTCGTGTTCCTCACTGTGCCTCAGTTTCCTCATCAGCAAAACAAAGGTAAGCCACCTTCTTCCCAGGGTCCTGATTAAAGTTAAATGAAGTAGTATGTTGAAAACTTCATCCTGCCTTATATACTGTGAGTGCCCAGAAAAGCTGGCTCTTGCTGACAAATAGCTACCAAGTGTCCCAAGTGTTCTAGGTATGCAACAGCTTCTGTCTTCTACGTTGCCTTCTTTCCTGTGCTCTTTTAGAGACAGTTCTTAAAATCTACTGGTTCCTGAGAAATTCAAATCTCATCAGCTTTTAATGATCCTCTTAATCCATTGGTTCTTACCAAAATAAGAGTGCATTTCAGGACCACTGCCTGAGAAGCCTTTCAAGAAAATCTATTTGTATCTATATAATCCAACTTCTTTCTGCCGCCTCCTCAGTTTCCTTGGGGGGGTTCAAGACAATCACCATTCGGGGATAGGGGTGTAATGAGTGTATTCGCAGCTGCCACCCCACCCCCACCTCACTCCTCTAACTCCTCTGAAGGATCACCACAGTGACCTGTAAGAAAATTTTCTCTGAGGTCCAAGACCAGACTTTTTTTTCATTGTGATTTGATTTCTTCTGGAACACAATTATATTAATTGAATGGAATGAAATGGCCAATTTACCCAGTGAGTTACTTAAAAAGTTTCTAAGAAAAAGTGTAGATGAGGCTATATGGTTCCTTGTGAGTTAGGAGCACAAGAACTGCTCTGCCTGAGTTTGAATCTCAGCTTTACCTCATAGTAACCCTGTGACCTGAGGCAAGCTACTGGACCTCCCTCAGCTTCAGTGAGGACAACCACCCTCATACAGTGTTATGGGGAGAACCAAATAAGGTGACTCAGGTAGTATGCTTTCTACTGGACATCACACATAGTGATATTAATGTTATTGCCACTGGCAAGTCCAACACAACTGGTCCCAGAGCTAGAGACGACCCTAGTATTTGTGTCGACTCAGAGTTGTCTGCTTTGGTTAATAATTTTCAGAATTTAAGTTTATCTGTGTTATCAAAGATTTATTGATAAAGAAATAGATTTAATTCTTATTATTTTAGATTTAGAATAAAGCAAATTGGTTATCACAACTATAGAAAGATTAATGAATGTATTGCCGGAAAACAAACTGGAAAATAAAATTTTAACATTTCACTAATATAGTGAATGACATTCTTCATATAAACATACTGTGCAGGATATTAACAGCAATGGAGGCTTGTTTCAAAAGGTATGGGGAAATCAAAACATTAGTATGAGTCATTCTTCATTAGGTTGTAATTAACCCCACAGTCCTTAATCATTAGAAATGTCTTTATGTGGTAGGGGGTAGATCGCAAACCTACTTGTCTCCACTCAGACCACTTCCACTTTGTGGTGAAGTATAAGGTCAAGTTATCTGTAATTTACAGAAAGGACATGGTCGGTTTTATACACTGATACAGTTAATGTCTTCACTTAACATAAAAGGCATCAAATACTGTCACAGTCAATCCTGGAGGCAAAAGGGATCTTGTGATTCTTTATTTAATAAACAATTATAAATTGATAGCATTCAATGTGCCAAGTATTAAGTTCAGTGCTGAAACAAAGTGGAAGGTAAGTCAAACAGAAATGCCCAGGTGTGTGGGGCGATGCGGGGGGAGAGGGCACCACACCCCTGAGAACACGGGGAGTGGGGAGGACATGCCCGATTCCGAAGCAGTAAACGCTTCCCATGGATGTTTTCCAATGGGAATGCGGGCTGGAAAACAGCACATCTTTGGATATTTCAACAGGCACTAGAATGCAGATTTTAATGTAAAAATCCCCTATTTTAAAATGTTTGCAAATAAGTTAGATTTAAAAAAGAATATGCAAAAAAAAATGGCCACACATCAGTGATGAGGATACCGACTCAGAAAGCATTTGCACCTGGGAGCCCGTGCATCCTCCTTCCCACACCTGTTGGTGCTGAGCATCTCCAGATCTCAGACCAGGGTTGGCTGCTTGCCTCTATCTGCATTTCCTTCTTTCTCAGGTGATCTCCTCTGGTCCCATGGCTATAAATACCACTATGTGCTGATGATTCCAAAACTTCCTAGCACTACACTTTTTCCTGAATATCAAACTTAGTAAATCCAACTACCTGCCGGTCATATATTGGATATCAAATAGTTAACTTGAGGACACCCTCCTCTGCCCAAATCTGTTCTCCCAATCTTCCTCAATTTAGGTTCTGCCTCCATCATCCATCCATTTGTTCAGGCCAAAATCTAAGAGGTATGTTTACTGTGTTTCTTTCCCCTATAGTCTGCATCCAAGTGGGGCTGTGTCTACCTCCATTCCTCCCACCCTGCAAGTTGTAAAGTTGTATCATCTCCATCTGCTACCACCCTGGTGTATACCACCCTGATTTCTCACCCAAACCACATCAAGGCCCTCCTAAACTTCTCCCCACCTTTACCCACTCGGCTACCATAATCCGCTGTGCACGTGATCTTTTGTACATGTAGATCATACCACATTGTCCTCTTGCTCTAACCCTTTTAACCATTTTCCAGTGTGCTTAGAATAAAATCTGAACTCTGTACTCTACACCAAACACAAAGCACTAGGGCCTCACTCCTGTCCTTCTCTTCACATCTTGTCTTAAACCACACACACCCTGTCCACTGCCAGACTGCAGCTCCTTCAGTTTCCCTCTGGTCTGAAAACACCCTGTCTGTTTCCACCTCAGAGAATTTGAAGTTCTTACTCTTTCTACCTGGCGCGCCCTATCCCTGGCTTTTGATGTGACTGGAGCCTGCTGCTTGTATATTTCACAGCTAGGTTCATCCCACGGCCCCCTCAGGGCTCTCTCACAGCATTTTCCCCCTTAAAACACTCCTATATTTATTGTTTATATGTTCATTTATTTTTATTTATTCAATTATGTGTGCTGGCCAAATAAATAGTTCTATGAAAAGAGGCTGAAGTTCAAGAAGCTTGGTTTTGGAGTATACTTTGTCTTTAATATTCTGGGCAGTCTATAAAAACTGATACTGTATTTAGCTGTTAAAAATTACTTAATCTTGCCCTGGCTTGTGTATTGAATGCTGGCCTGAGAAACAAAGGGTCGCCAGTTTGATTCCAGGTTGGGGCACATGCCTGGGTTGTGGGCTGGGCCTCCAAGGAGGGGGTGCGTGAGAGGCAACCACACGTTGATGTCTCTCTCTCTCTCTTTCTCTCACCCTTCCCCTCTCTCTAAAAATAAACAAATGAAATCTTTAAAAAATTACATGACTTTAAAAATTATGTTTCTGTTTACTGAACCATCTCAATGAAGTATTTGACATCTAATCAGCTTTTTAGTATTTTAAGCTAATTAAGACTCTGTGTGTGCTAAAAGACAAAGCAAGAGAAGACACAAAATAGTCATGTGCAGACTTTGGAGATTTAAGCCCTGTCAGTTTACAAGAAAGTAATAATTGACAAAAGGTACCTGGATTTTGATCCAGGATTTATTTAATACACATGTATTGATCACCTACTATGTGCCAGTAACTGACTTGGGTGACTGGGATACATCAGATATCCCAGGCCTTGTGGGGCTGACATATGTTCTTAGGGCAGAGATGGACACAAAGGATTACATAAAAATAAGTAAAGTTGGTAGCTAGTTCCACAGAGAAAAGGAAAAGAATATGTGAAAGAAATCAAGTTAGAAGAAGGGGAGAGTGTAGTAGCCAGACCAAATTCTTTACAGTGAGAAATAAGCCCAAATATGAAGAAGGAGAGGGGATTAGCCAGTGCAACCTGGGACAAGAAACCTAAAATCTCTGGGTCTTCATATCTTCATTTGTACAATGGGATATTGATCTAGGTGTTGTACACTAAAGTCCTTTTAAGTTCTTAAATTCTGTAAACCAAGGGTGTCCATACCGCGGCCTGTGGGCCATAGTCAGCCCAGGATGGCTATGAATGCGGCTCAACACAACATTGTAAATTTACTTAAAACATTACTTAGTTTTATTACTTAGTTATGTACATTTTCTATATTAGTGACCACAAACTTGGGACCTACCTGCTCAATGATTTTAAAAGATTATCGAACGCTCCACTGCATAAATTGAGTTATTATGTGAGGACTTTTTTTGCTTATCTGTGGGGGCGGATATCACAAAAGTTACGCACAGACCTTTTTTTGCTCTTCAGTTTTTTGTTAGTATTTGTGTATTTAACGTGTGGCCCAAGACAACTCTTCTTCTTCCAGTGCAGCCCAGAGACACCAAAAGGTTGGACACCCATGCTGTAAACAATGGTTTTGCTGTTGTCAACATTAGAATGAATGTAGTCATCTGGTTAGTGTTCATTAAGGCTATGCAATGTGTCATTGTGTTGCTAAATGCCATGGATGCCACAGGATTTAAGAGATGTTCATTATGATAGCAATAATTTGAATGTATCCCATTATACCCATTCATTTATTCAACAAACACATATTAAGCACCTACTATGTGCTAGGCACTACTATATAACTGTAGTGTTATAAAGATGACAGTCTGATGAGGAAAGAGAGCCATTTTAACAAAAAGTAACACATTCTATTCTGGAACAGGAAGTTGTTTGAGACGCATGGAACGGAGAAATCAACCCATTGAGTGGGGAGTGCCCCAGGGGTTCTAGATAGACATTCTTTTTTCTACCCACAGAGATAAACTTCTGACAATTCTTTAAGAAAATTATTGTTTCATCTTTGAGAAAGTGACAGTAAATTTTACTTATTAAATATGAGGGATTAATTTTTCTCTTACTATTATTATTATTTTTTAATTTAAAAGAAAAACATTTAGCTTATCTGTTTTCACCTGGTAAGTATATTAAAGGAAAACTACTTACGTTTGGAAAGCTTCCATTTTTACAAGGAAAGTAAAAGGGTAGGGTAATGTTTAATACTATTGGGGAAATTTTAAATCATGAAGCTAAAGAGGACAAAGAAGGCAATTTATAAAATGTTTACTTCATTAGAACTATGGTTCTGTTAACAAATATATTTGAAAAGCCCAAGCTTTTCCACTAGTCTTTGTGCTTCCGTTTCCAGGTCAGTAAGGAAGTGACAAACATGACGGGAATAGCTGCCATCTCTTAGAAGCCGATTGTGTGCCAGGCTCGGTAGTAGCGCTTGTTCAAATATTATCTAATTTAATTCTTACAAAGCTCTGTGGAATAAACTGTGACTGTGCCTAATTTAACAGATGAGGGAACTGAGACTTGAAGAGATTAATTGTGCAATGTTTAATGCCAGTAAGTGGCATTAGGGGAAAAACTCTTGAACTTGTCTTCAGAAGGCCTGCATTTGAACACCAGAGGCAGGAAGCATTGGCTGGCTCTCTGACCTGAGTAAGGTCAAGCAGTTACGTATTCAGTATAACTACTACTATTTTGCTTTTTACATTGCTTAATGAGCAAAGGGTCATGTAATTTCTTTGCTATCTATGTAAATGTCTTCTTAAACATTGTGTTTAAAAATATATATATCCACTATCTCTGAACCTCCACTGAAATGAAAAGTATACACAAAGCACTTTTGGACCTGATCCAAATATTTTTAAAAATACACTTTTGTGTGACTTGGTACTCTATATAAAATTCTTCCTCATGGTCTCAAGTTTCAAAGGATTCAGAAGCTGTTTGACTAGGCATATCATGAAACAAGAGATGTAACGCATTAGTTGAGAGTGGTATAAAGACAGTATTAACAGCGGCTCTCTCTTCCTGTAGCTGTATTTGAAGAAATTACTATCCCCTACTTTGGGGACGGTATATGATATACAAGTTAGTGTCTTAATTGTACATTTTTAGCCAACTCAATGGACAAGTAAAGCTTGTTTTCTTGGGTAACCAAATTGCTTCAGTAAAAGAAATTAAAAGGAATAAATTAGTACATGTGAACTTTTTATCTAAGGCTGTGCCTTTTTTCCTGGGAAGCTGAGAGTTTTCTTTTTTATAACCAGAAAAATGCTTTGAACCAGACACTTTGCACAGGGATCTACACTTGAATTTTCTTTCCTGATAATCTCACTTAAAGAAAAAACAGATTAACTGTTTTTGTGCCCATATATCTACAGACTCTCCTACAACAAAACTGTGAGGAAGCTTTCAGAAAAATAATTAGGTAATTCTTCTGCATGAGACTCAGGATCATATAATCAAAGTGTTGAACACTAAATCAAGGTGGCTAAGGAGAACTTGAGAATACTGTGCATATTTGGTGTTATTTAGGCTTGGTAACTTAAGAGTATAAGTATAGAAACTTAATGAAAAATGGGAGATAGAAAAAGTGTTTTTGCAGTAATGTGAATTTTGAACAATTGTCTGTCACTGAGAGAAGCCCATACTGCTTATCAGTACAATTCAGGAACTTGAGAGTCAGATTTACTAACTTAATCATCCAACTGCAAAATTCTTATAAAATTTTATGAGAGTTTCAGCTTCTTTAAATTCATTCTGGGCCATATTTGAGACATAAAAGTTTAAATATGAGAAAATAATCTAATATTTAAAGTAAGTCATGCAGATTATCTGCTTTAATGATTAGTATGCTGCATGGTTTATTTTTGCATTATAAAAGACACCTGAAATTATGTCAGGCCACTTGGAAGTGTTTCTCTGAAGGACTGAAGAATATGAATGTTCAACCCAAATGCTGTCATAAAAAGAACACTTTTTATTAGGTGAAAAGTAAAAAGAACAGGTATTTGGAACAATTTTAAAATAAATTAAGACTTACAGACATAGCATCATAATCCTGACCCAAATCACATTTTAACATTAACTTCCACAGGAAAAATGTTGGCCTTGTGGTTTTAGTACTTGAAAGCTATGAGCAACTTTCTAAGAATATCAATTTACAATTAAAATGAAGTGAACTACCAAGTTTTGCTTTTTTTAAAAAACTAGATAGTGGATGCAAATAACCTGGGTAATTCTGATACCTCCTGCCAGAGATCCCTTCGCACTGTATTCCCCCAGAGTGTATGGCAATGGAAAGGCTGGAGCCACAGTTTTCCCTGTTGACAAAACTTAAATCTGATGTAAAGCCTCCCAAGAGTAAATTTTTAAGATGTTAATACACTTTCAAAATAATATTTTCATACTCTGGGTGCAATTTAGACTAAATGGTTTTTATGTAGCTCATGATAGAACGATATCTGTCTAATAATAACTTGAAACCACAGTTCAAGTTTATTCTTCATCAGCTTTAAAACTGCTATCATTAATAATGAGTAGGTATTGACCTTTTGGCTGAACTGAATTCTGTGACTAGATGTTAGAAAGATGTTATTTCTCATCGGAAAAGGACTCATGAATATGGACAACAGTGTGGTGATTGCTGGAGGGGAGGGAGGTATCAGGGGACTGAATTGTAATGGAAAAAATACAAATAAGATTAAATCTTTTTAAATAAGACATCTCCATGTATAAATATAGTGTTCGGGAAACAGCTTTGATTCTTCTACTGTATACATTTAAAAAGAGCTGAGTCAGCAGCTTGCATAGTAAAATTTATGATTGTATAATTCCTTTTCATGGTCCAACAGTGAAAAACATAAAGCTGTTGGAAGCAAAAATAACTGAAAGAGATGTGTCTAAAACAGCTAGCTATTGTCAAATTTGGAATTCTATTTGGGTAATCACAATACACACAGGAGAATGCTTCTCGCCAGACTTCCACTGTCATCTGACCTTCACAAGTCATACTTTTAACAGTGGATGCAGTTTACTGAGACTACACTTTTGACCTTGACAATATAACTTGATGTTTCATGTCTCTTAGCAAACTTGTAATGCCTCTGGTCCCTAAACTGAGTTGACCTAAAATTACTATCATCATATGTTTAAACTGTTAAATTGCGTAACACTTCTTTTAATTATTTAGCATACAAGGGCAAAGAGAGAAGTTACAGCTCCTTTAGAACTACCTTTTCCTAATTGCATAAGTCCCTTAGCTTTCCTAATGCAGGATGTCCCTCATCTGAAGCTGGGACTGATGAAAAAGCTGCATTGTACTGCAGCCCCAAATCTTGCCACAGCTCTAAGGCTTAGGATTCAGCTGAGCCAAAGAGATATATGCAGAGGCAATGTACTGGTCTATCAGAACTAAATATTTACCAAAGGAGACTGGAATGGGGTAAGTTACTTTTTCTTGAGCCTTAGCTGGTCAGACTTTTATTTTCACATTTTTCCTAAGACGATTACTTTAACAGCATGACCTTACATTGTAAGTTTTACTTCCTATTTCTCCTCCCCCCACCCCCCTGCCATCGCCTTGCATTTAAATAAACTTTAAGCCCTCTGTTCTACTTAAAAGATATCAACTGTACTAAACAGCCTTGACTAATTGCACCAACTCCCTGTAGTGGGACATTCATAAGCCACTTCAATTGTCCCCAATTCTTAACTCTGCTGTAATGCTAGAGCATTCAAAAGCCAGGGAACATGTTCACCAATTAGCAGAAAGGAAAAGAGAAAGTCAATGCAGCAGAGCTAAAATGAAGAAACACTAACAAGCATCTCAACTCTAGGTCATTTGAAATTCATTTGACTTTCATAGGCGAATCTGTTTTCTTACCTTGGATGTGAATAACTCTGCCATGATCTAGGCTATAGTTGTCTGAAGAATAATCAGCCCAGCAGATTGAAATCAGCACCAGAAGAAGTAGGCTCCTCATCTTTGTAGCCAAAGACTCTTCTTCACTGTGAGAGCATCACATACAAAGAGGCTTGTGAGATTTGGAACCCTTTGGAGTGTTGCACTGCACAACTTATTGCCGCCTTATCATCATAGAATGGGTCTGTAAAAATATTTAACCCAATCTGTTCAGAAGGTTTTTGTAGCTGTCTTTGGGAGCTGAAGGCTGCAGCTTTGAACAATTCCAGTTTCATTTATGTAGCCAGAGTCCAAATAGTGTTTAACTCTATCTTTGCAGAATTGCAAAATTTAAGATAGTATAGTTTTGATAATAGAGTTATAGCAAGGTGCAAAGACATGTGGCAGGATATAACAGACTTTTAAAAAATTGCTTAAACCTCTTAATTAGAAGTGTAATAACACAACAATTTCATGTATTTACATGTGAATATTTATCAGCCAGTCTAATTGGAAACAGAATGTTAAACAAGGGCAAATGAATATTTGCATGAAAGTTAACATCATCGTTCACTTTCCATGTGGTTTCCTAAGCAGTTTAGATTTTTGCTTGTTCTAAAAGGACAAAAAAAAAAAAAAAGGCTGATTAAGCAGAAGCAGCACATTTGTTACGTATTCACTTACCATCTTAAACACTGCTTGGGTCTATGGTGAATAGTTGAAAATTATGGACAAACTAGGTTAGAGTTGTACATGCTACCACTGCAGTCATCTTGATTGATTTTTCATTCATTTCCACCTAAAATGCTGACGTAACAACTTTGAGTGCCAGGTAGGGTCTCTGCAGTCAGCAGAGCCACACTGCAGGGAAAGTCCCTGCCAGCCTCGCAGGGCAATTAGGCAAATGAAGAGCTGAAACCGACAGTGAGGAGCAGCTCTTGTCCTAAGTGAAAGAGGCAGAGCCATCACTTGGCTGTCCTTTACTGCAAGACCGACTGATAAAAGGGGACCAAATCAACCCCCCCCAAACTTCGTCACTGGAAGGAGCAAAAAGTCATTCCAAGTGATACAAACCTCCTGACCTTTGCAGTTTCTGCCGGGCAAGAGTTTCAGTGTGGCCGCTCTGTTTCAATGTGGAATCTGAGGCAAATATTAACAAGAGCTTTCTTTTTCTCTCATGCGCACAGCAGCCTTCACAATACTTGGCTATTTTTAAAACTGAAATTGCACAGTACTGGCTTCTCACACTAATTTGTTTTTTCCAGGAAAGCCTGACTCCCTGGAATACTTATTAAAGAGCTCTGAGTCTGTTCCTGGAGGTCCTCTCAGGCCAGCCTCTACTCCAGAGCCTAATGCGCTATTTGCACTATTCGCAGACATCCCCTAAGTCTGTCTTGGGACCACAACACCTGCCTTCGTTCTTCTCCCCTCTAAAAATTGGCGATACTTATTAAAAGTTATTGTGATACTTATGGCTTTAGTTTTTCATGTTTGCTTTAACCCCTTTCTTTTTCTCCGTTATGCCACAGAAAGAAGATAGTGGATAAGCAAACTGAGAAACTTCCGGGAAATGAAGTGTCACCTTCAAAATTCTACCTGATATACTCATCATATTTTTAGAAGTTTACTACTGACTTATTTCTCTGAGGGCTTTTTTGAAATCATTATTTTTTGATGCTACTGACTTTTGACAATGGAATACTCTTAACAAATATTATCTGTTTTGATCCCAGAATATGCTTTGGGTGAACAAATATAACGAAGGTGACCATTTTGGAATTTAGAATTAGGACAATTATATACACAACACAAAATAATGGGCAAACCAGCACAAATTTATATAGCTCCTTTAATTCCATATGAAAGTATTAAAAATTAAACCACTAAAGGCTCATTTCATTCAGGAAAGGTATTAACTGTCCAAAGACCCAATTACATATGCGAACATGGTGGTTATAAATAACAATAATAATAGTAACTCTTTTAAACTGAATGTCTACTATTTGCCAACTGTTTGCTATGCTAAGTGTTGTGCATGCAATGACTCATGCAATCTTTGCAATAATACTGCGACAAATATTTCCAATTTTCCTGAGCTGGTTTCTTACTGAAGGTCATGCATCTACTAAGCGGCAAAGCTTGTATTTGCTTTCAAACAAAAGCAACATCTTGTCTGAGTTGTGCTTGTTTTTCCAACAAAGAAACTTGTTATTTGTTTTTTTGCCTTTTTAAATTTAGGCTCTTCAACTTGAACCTACTATGATTTTAAAACTTTGATTTGTGTTATATGTAAATATAAGCTTTTTTCCCAAGGCTTACATAAAAGAAGTCCTATGCCATTTCGCTTACCATGAGTGTGCCATGCCTTGTTTATAATACCACCTTGGTGGCTCGCATGTTTGTCATACATGTCGCTCCCACACACACCATCTTCAGTTTTGAAAAAGGGGAGGGTATTGCACAACTTTAGTGAACTCTGATTAGAACAGAGGCATCTTATCAGTGACAATTCCAAGGACTCCACTGCCATTAATACACCGCAGGTAAGAGAGAGCGGAAATTCTCTTTGCCCGGCTGGCAGTATAACAGCTGTCTCACCAAAAGGTCTGTAACTAGAAAAGTGAACTTTAAGGACACAATCTTCAGGTCTTTCAGCAAAGTACACACTAGATTGCGGTTCTTGAGGACAAGAAGTCTGTGCGCCAGTCCTCAGTGAAAAAGGATGCTGAATCTTGCTTACTTGGATTTTGTAACGATATCTTCTCTGAATATCTAGGGACGTTAGGCAAACAATTTTAGTTTTTGATATGAGTAAAATGTAGGAAATTTTTGGGACTCTTATCCCATCAGCCTTGAACCAGTACACTTAATCCGCCTACAACTCACACATTGATGGTCTCTTTTTTGAAGCCACCAAGGCTTGCTGCAATGACACCATGGCCAGCTTCACAATGTGTTCAAATAGAAATACTGTACTCAGCCCTGGCTGGCGTGGCTCAGTGGATTGAGCGCTGGCCTGCGAACTAAAGGATCACTGGTTCAATTCCCAGTCAGAACACATGCCTGGGTTGCAGGCCAGGTACTCAGTAGGGAGCGCTTGAGAGGCAACCACACATTGATGTTTCTCTCCCTCTCTTTCTCCCTCCCTTCCTCTCTCTAAAAATAAATAAAATCTTTAAAAAAAAAAAGAAGTATCTGTATTCATAGTCAAAGACATTGTGGGACTGTAAATTTACAGTTCAGCTTTGGTGATAATTGAACCACTATTTGGAAGCAAGATACTTTGGACAACATAAAAGTCTAATAGTTTGATAGATAGAAATGAAGATATACTAATTAATACCATCAGTCTGACACCAATGTAGCCGCTTGTTATTCCTTAAACACCTACTATTTAACATTATTACATTAGGCAATGGATAAATACATTGAAGTGCAAGGCATCCATATGTCTTTCTGTGCCTGGAGAACTAATGCCATATATTTCCTGATCCTCTACTTTATGCTAGGCAATTGAAGTACGTATGTTAGTATACACTTGTCAGAATGGTGAAGTTCCAGCGTCTGAAGGGAAATGCTTGGAATCTGGGCAGTGTTCCCCAGAGTCTGCACTCTCCACACCTTTACTGGTGTCCTATGTACCCTGAGGAACGTCATCAGCTCCCTTAGCCAGTTCTCACGACTCTTTCTAGGTCTCACTCACACAAGCCAGAATGTCTCCCCTCATCCCTCTCTCACTGGTTTGTGGGTGTGTAGCACTGAATAGCACTGTTTGCACAAGACACCTGTGAGTTCAAGCCTGAATGCTTCCCTCATGGCACGCCCCGCACCCAGCACTGTCCTGTGTGCTGAGAGGAACACTGAATGGACAGCAGACCTGGGAAAACCAGTTACAAGCACTAAGGAAGCCAAAATGGATGGGAGATTTTAATCCATTTAAAGATTATGTGTGTTATTACATGGAGGATGATGAAGAGCTACTTTTTTTCCATGGGGAGAGCATAATGACATAACCCTGTTTCAGTTTAACACTTGACATTTAGATTAAAAATCATGAGACTCAATTTAAAGGTTTCTAGAAATTGAATGAGAAAAGAAACCATAGAATCTCAAACCAAAGAATCTTTTTAATGAAATTATTTTAAAATAAACCAAAACTTCTCCTCTTTGATATCTTTTGAGGCTGATCTATTTAGACAGGAGAGGGTTCATGACCAGTGTTTTCTAAAAGCTGGTCAGTGATGCAGTGAAATGGCCTACAAAAATGTATTTTTTGGTCATTGGGTTAAATTAACTCAATTTGAAAAATAATGCTGTTAGACTTTTATAGAATTATAAATTTTAGACTTCTCAAATTGTAGGTTATTTTATCCTTACTTAAAAGATTGTTTAATGGGTCATCAATTATTTTGTTGTTTGTGGTTAGCTTTGTTTTCTGTTTTGACTCTACATGTAGGTAAAATACAGAAGTCAGGCCACTGACCCAAATGATGGCTAAAGACCTCAGACTTATGATGCATTTGAATTGTTCAGTGTGTACAGGTACAACTGGTTCTTAAGCCCCAGGATTTACTGCACACAAAGGTGAAGAATGCAAAACTGACTGGAATATGCCCAATGCTCAAGAGAGAAGCCATGATTGCAAAAAAAATCTTTGTTCGACTATGTAATAAATAACGCCCTTCAGGGAGCTAGTCTGTATATACTTCAAGTGAACATAACACTCTCCCTGTCGTCTTGAATTGTTCCATCGAAGGACAAGCTACTGAAGAAGCTCAAGGGCATTTATGATGCCCTGAATTAGATGTCCAGACATAGACATCGTGGCGACCTCCTAACCTGGCCTGGATTCCTTGCCCTTGGCATGATCCTTTGGCAACCTGATAAGTGGAAAGAGTCCTAAATCAGGAAGAAGAAAACATGAGTTCTACTCCAGGCTTCACTGCTACTATATCAGATCTCAATTTCTTCACCTACAAAATAGTAATAATAATAATAAATGCCTCCTTAGGTTACACATTATGGGGAACACTACCCTAAAAGTGATGCTTAAGAGTTGAAAACATTTCATTCAACATTTATTTGCAAACAATACCTTCATTTGGAATTGTAGCCTCTAACCCAGTTCACATTGAGTTTGGGAATGAAATTTATAGATATAATATTGTATTGCAAATTTATTTTTATGTCATTTTCAAAAGACACGTGTTTTTGAAAATGTATAAAAACTAGATAAACTATTGTTCTCCAGCTGGCATAACCCACCTCAAACCTGATTAATTTTATAGATAAACATAAGAAAAAGAGCACACTAAAGGTATCTTCATCTCAGAGGTAGGTAGTTCCACAAGTTCACTGCTTGGAATGAATGCGAGAGTTGAAACAAAGTGTGGGGTCCTGGTGCAGCACAGAAGCAGCACCATGAGACTTGCTAATAAAAAGCAAATTTTTGGGCCCCACCTCAAATCTCTGAATCAGAAACTGGGGAGGGGCCCAGCCACCGGTGTTCACAAGCCCCGCCCTTCCTCCAGGTGAGTCTGGCAGGCTCAAATTTAGGAACCCTGGTCTGTGCCTTTAAGATTACCAGATGTTCTTCATCTGCAGTTGAGCTGCAGAGAGTCCATAAATCCCTGGAAGTAATGTTTGCCTATGTTCGTTTTTCTTCCCTAGTTTTCCTTTTTTTACAGTGCACATGTGTTTGTTTTTAAAGTGTTACATTAAAACACTAGAAAGTAATGCACATAACATGTTAGTTATTTTCTTAAAATATCAGGCAAACAGATACTTTTATAAACTTTTCATAATGTTGCTATGTTTATAAAATTAAAAAGGCAGAAAACTATGCAATTCAATTTGGAACCATTCCCAACCAAAAACAGCTAACAATTTTAAAAATATATTTGACATTAAAAAAGATTATTTGCCATGATTTATATTCTCTAAATTTGGAATGACTGTCATGTTACTAAAACAGCCTTAGATACTTTCTGAGAGTCTCTGGACTTTTGATGTCTGATTCTGAGGTTCCCTCAAAACATCAGCTCTGGGCCCATTGCTCGACTCTGAAAACAATGTGGTTTCCCTTACAGGCTCATTGTCAAAGGGTGGAGAGTGGATAGGATTAGAATAAAAAACAGAAGAAGGCATTGATGAGAGGTTAAGAGAGGTATATAAAGAGGAAGAAAAAGTCACTCAGAAATAAGAAGAAGGGTGACAAAAAAGTAGCAAAAGGATAATAAAGGGACTATTTGGCACACTGTCTCTGAGTTTGAGGCAATAAAAATGCCACAAGAAAATGAATATTGTATTGTAATTCTCAGATCCAAGAATGTCTAAAGATGACTTCTCTAAGAATAAGGTTTGTAATAAAGCCTACAATTAATGCTAAAGGAAGATCTAAGTACACCTTAGCCACTTGTACAGAAACTGCTTAGGTTTAGAGCAAATCAATTAAAATGACCACTTGGTTGTAGATGTTTCTACTATTTACCTGTGATTTCTTTTCTAATTTAAAGTCTCAACCTTGGCTGGTGCGGCTCACTGGATTGAACACCAGCCTGAGAACCAAAAGATTGCAGGTTCGACTCCCAGCCAAAGCAAGTGCCTGGGCTGCAGGCCAGACCCCCAGTTGGGAGCATGTGAGAGGCAACCAATCGATGTATCTCTCACACATTAATGTTTATCTCCTTTTCTTTCTCCCTCTCTTCCCCTCTTTCTAAAAGTAAATAAATAAGAAAAAAAAACCACATTGTGTGGGTTTTTAAAAAATAAAAAGTGTCTCAGAAATCTCAACAAGTCATGGATTTATGCCATGCAAATGAAACTTGAGAGGTTGAATCTAAGATCTTCATAACACTTAGGCTAAGCTGCATTTTAAAATTTATGAGTCATTTCTTTTTCTCTTCCTCCTCTGCATTTTGTACTTAGCCTATTTTTTCCACTCCCCCAAAAGTTTCAATACTTTTATTTTTCTCCTCTTTTTCTTTCATATTTCCTTTTCTTCTTTCATTATCTACAAATCTGACTCATCCACTCTTCATTTTTCTCTCCTTTCTTCCTTATATTGTGTTATATTTATTACACTATTGGATATTTGACAGGATCACATGACTTATCTGAACCAGGGCGCAGAGTGAACAGGAGAACTATTTATAACTAGATGGGAAAAGAGTAACATGCAAATTGGGGCTGTCTCAGGATGATGGGAAGAAGTGGAATGTGTATAGTGGAAGAAAGGCGGACCTCAGTTTCAGTTTTTGCTCTGCCACTTTGTAGTTTTGAACCATGGGAGAAGTCACTCAGCTGCTTCATGTTCAAGTTTTTCATCCAACAATTTGAGTAACTGATTACAAATATCAAAGCCTTACACATATTCGTTATTATTATTATTAGAGATATCAGGCCCTCCTTTTTACTTACATTGCATTTTAGGACTGTCTTCCTGAACTAAAACAAAATCACGGACTTTTAAAGGATGATAACAGTAATGTTTATTTAAGGAGCATTTCAATTCACTTACTGCTTTTGGCTGGCTATTCTTTGCTAGCTCTCTCTTAGAGAATATTGATTGAAAGAGTTTAGGACAAACTTTGCAACCCTACACTTAATCAAAACACATTTGTTCAAGCTGTTCATTAGCTTATGTGAACTTGCTTTCCACAGTTCTTGAGATGGGGTTAAACTTCTCCGAAACCAGCTTTATTAAAGGGTTTCTTGCTGGTTTTTTTTGAATATCTAGGGTGTAGGGAGAAGGCAGTGCATATACATACTAATAAGTGCTTACTGGGAATTTCTTCTTGTTACTGAGTAACTAACTGTCTGGCATTGCTGAATGCATAAATAAATGAAACACATACAGCAAGATTCTGACACTCTTAGGTTACACACTATGGGGAACACGACCCTAAAAGTGATGCTTAAGAGTTGAAAACATTTCATTCAACATTTATTTGCAAACAATACCTTTATTTGGAATTGTAGCCTCTAACCCAGTTCACATTGAGTTTGGGAATGAAATTTATAGATATAATATTGTATTGCAAATTTATTTTTATGTCATTTAACTCATTTTTCCACTATTATGAGAGTTAGGAAAGTAAACTATACCTCTCCAATCTTGTGGCATGTCTGGTTCAATCAGGGATCTCTTCAAATGGGATAATACTAGTGGACAAGTATTTGTCAAAATCCACTCATATGATAGGAAAGAAAGAATATAAGTTGCAACTATAGAAAAAATTAACTTTCTTGTTGTTGTGTGTTCTTAGTGCCTTTTGTGTGTGTGTCCACATCATATGGGTTAGATCCGGTATATATACAGAAACACCAATTCATTCTGACATAACTACATACAAATACTTTTTAATTGGGCAGTCAGTCACTAAGACTCTTTTTTTAGGCTATGCTGAAGAAATTCCAGACTTGCTTTCAACATATTACAATATTCTAGTTCTAACTTTAGTGGATAATCCAGTCTGTTGGGGAAAAAATATAGTGTGATAGCTGGACAAGACTTATGATCTCAAAGCCGTGGAGTGTAGTCAAGGCTGGTAGAGCAGTTTCGGCACATTTCTCTGAGCTCCATCCATATATCCTCTGCAGGGGTTCTCACTGTCTACTTAAAAGCTTTTCAGTTAAATGAGATTTCTAAGTGTCTAGGGTTAGGAGGGAAACTGTATTCTATAATTAATAATCTGGTTCATAAACAGATAGTTGTTAGTGGAGTCAGTCAATAAATACATGTTAAGCAATACATTTTGATAATAATGGTGATATTAAAAAAATAAAACTTTTAGCTTCCCTTCTATTTATCTTTGAGGGATTTATTCTACTTTTGAAGCCTTAAAGTCATAAAATTACCACAAAACATTAAAAAATAAAATATAACCAATATAAATATTACAGTGCTATATTCTTTAAAATGCATCATTCATGGAATGAAAAAAGAAAACATACCTTTTCTGTCATTACATATAAAAAAAATCAAAAATCAAAGCTCCTCATGAACTATTCTTAAAAGATGATTAAATCTGTCAAAATATAAATTAGCAATGCTTCCACTTCTCATACTATCTTATAATTTCTTTATAGTTTAATATGCTAAATGCTGCCACAGTGTATTGGCAGTATAAAAATGATTAAATTATGGGGATAAGTCCACATGCTACAAGTAATTTTGACTAAAATGAAAACTTCAAAAAAATTTTCTTTGTTTCTGGCCTAAGGTCAGTTTATAAAAAAACTCTAGCAAACTCTAGCAAAACACTCAAAAATGTATCCTTTTTAGAGATGCTTGTATAGGAAGGATGTCTCCTTATAGACTCATTCTTTCTTGATTCCATGATCAAAGCATTATACTGAATAATATAAAGTTACACTTTACAACTACTCTTTCATAATGTATGAAATCAGATAGCTCATCATCATTATCAGTAACAGGAAATGATTTTTAAACACTGACAAGGAATTTGGCACTAAATTAAAAACTCTACAAAGGTAGATGTATTTCCTGGTGAATTGCAATTCAAATAGAATTTAAACACAATCATTTTAAAGAGATCCGAAGACCCCTTGTAGTCAAGGATGTATGGTAAACAGCTTTTTATTTGAAACATTATACAAGTATGCATATGTATGTATATAAATATTAAGAACTTAGATTGCTATCTCATTGTTTCCTTACTAAAAAATAACAAATCCCAAAGCAGAGGAAAACAAATAAAATAAAACAACGTTCATTTTTATTACTTTTACATCATTTTAATCCATGGACAATAACTCTTCATGTTTTAAAGTGTAAATATGAATAATACTGACAAATGTTAGGATTGCTTTTAAATGTAGGTTACATAAAAATGAGTTTAGAATCTAGCTCCTATGCGCACAACTAAATGAATACAAACCTTAATTCTAGGCTTTTTAATATAGAACATGTTTTTTAAATAAAATATTTAGAAGTAATGTGTACATAACCAGAAAACTGATCATAAGATCAATTTCAATTAAATTGCTTTCAGAAATATTTCTAACTGATCTAGCAAATCAATACTTTAAGACTCCATTTCATTTAAAATTTTAGCATTTCTTATGAAGTTCAAAGTTTCAACAGCTGTCAGTTAAACCTTCTATTAACACTGGATCTAAAAACACAACTGCAAATCATCTACGACAGATGCGACAGTGACAACTTTTCTGCATAACACAAAACCTAACTCTAAGCTCACCGCTGCATCTTATGTGTAATCCTAACCAGCTGACAAACAACAAGAATCAGGCAACTCACATACACGTTACACGATGATCAGACTCTGGGAAGGTGTAGGAAGATTTTAAATATATGTCAATTCTGATATTTTACTAAATAATGATCGATGATTCACTGAGGTATCTGATTGTACTAAGTCATGATTAAAACAAAAATAAATCCATTAATGATCTTCAGCAGCAGAAACTTCTCTGTCCTCTCCTCTGGGTGCAGTCCCCACCTCTTTTGGCTGTCACTTTTAAGCTAGCGTTTAAGACCCTGAAAGCAGGTTTCCTATTGGTCCACATCGTGCGTCAAAGCATGATCTCATCAGAATTCAGTTTATTGGCTTATGGGTAACAAAGCCTGTTCCAGCCCAAAAGGCTGTGTCTACACAGCACAAAAAGGGAGGCTACAATCTTCAATTAAGTTGGCAAATACTGGCAGATAAGCTCATTAAGTCGAGCTTCCAAATTGGTTTCTTGATGCAAGACACAAACTGAGTATTTATTGTAACAAGTTTTTAATTTATAGTATTCTTTAAAAGTTTTTTTAAGCTTTTAAAAATTCAATAATCCTCATTTACATCTTCTTTAGCTGAGGACTTTGTTCATCCTGAAATCAACTAGGATCATTTGACCAACCTTCTTTATAGACACTGAAGCTCAGTTAGTCAGTTAGAACTGAAGACTCTAGACTCCAAAAATATCTATGTAATTTGTAACTTTTATAAAGGACAATACCATGAAAATGTCTCTGTTATATAAGTATTAGGCTTTCCATTGACTCAAAACTAAATAATCATCTATGAGTATAATGCACAAAAATATGGGCAGTATTCTCACAAGAAGTAGGGAAAGCAGGTGTACCTAAAACTCACAAGCTTTTCAATGTCTTAAATACCATAAAATTGCCACCCTTATCTTTCCCACAGACTCCTCTCCACCTTGCTCCAAATTCCCACCCTTAGAGTTACAAATACAAAGTTTCCCAAGGTATTTTTTATTTCAAACTTGACCATAGTTTTGTAAAATATGCTAATATTTTACAGTCCATGCTATTGAGTGTATCAGAGTTCTTGGGTGGGCCCTGGCAATGTCAAGAGGAAAGATGCAACCATAAAAACAAAGTTTCTCTCTTCCATAATTTTTAAACAAGAAATGGTCATTCATGAACAATTATATAAAAGATCCAAATTCTCATCAATGCTGGGAAAAAAAAGTTGAAGGTTATTTGTATACTAATGATCTTTGAATAAACTCTTTCACATTGTTAACTTTAGCAGTTACAGAGATGTATTTACATCTGGAATAGAATCCTGGGAATATAGTACCTAGAAAGCAAGAGAAATGGTAACATTGTACAGATTCTCAAAAAAGGGAATGGTATTCAAAAGTTGTAGAAAAAACCTCACATACACAGCTGTCAGTCATCACCCTCTGAATCTGTTAATAGCTGCATACTCAAAAGTAATTTTTAGTGCAGTAACACAAACACTGAGAGAATCATGAGCAATGTAAATGCCACAGGGAATATGATGTCAATAGCTGATTCAGAGAATGGCTTCTTAAAAAGGGTGCTTTGGCAGGTAATTGTTTAAAAGGTGAAAGTCCCTACCACTGAGAAGCAAGCAGAAGAGAACAAGAAAGAAGAGGAAGAGGAGCAGGAGGGGAACAGAGCACTGGGGGAGAAGGCAAAGAGGGAGAAGTAGAAAAGGAAGAGGAAGATGACGAGGGGAAGGGGGAGGAGAAGGTAAACGCAGCATCTGGGAAGAGGAGGAGCAGTGCTCCTCATTGGTAACAGATGCCTAAAAAAATCAGCCAGCAGCAAGCCATGGGAAATGGGAAAGATGACTTGAAAGACAGATATCAAAAGAGAGAAAAAAACCAGCCAGAGAGACTAAGTGAACAATCTGAACAGATGCAGGAAGAGAAAACCCATCCTTACATATCTCAAGGGCTCCTAAATTATGTATTATGCCATATGAAACACAATTCATGTAATTATCCATTGAGAACCACGTTATGCCAGGCAAGCAGAAAAAGGATCAGCTTAAATCCCCAAAGCAGTCACTCTTTTGGGAAGCTGCAAAGCAGTAGAACAGAACAGGATGCTGAGTGCACAGAGGCACCATCAGGTTACTCTTGGAGAAAGAGGAGGATCTCTCCAGTGTACAAGGGGGATGGCGGACACCCCCTGGAGCTGGGCAAAGCAGTAGCCTTGGCAGGCACCGCAGCCGGCCTGGGAGGAAGCAGGAATGGTTTCACAGAGAAAATGATTGCTCAGTTGGTCTGCACGCTGAAACGGAGACAGACAGGAGAGGGACAGATACTGCTGTCTACCGGAGTAACACGTGCACATGATATGAGCGGTGAGAGCGCTTAGGTTGCTTGTGAGACTGCATGTAGCTCCGTGTGCCTGGAGAGTAGGACAATCAGAATGGACTGGTTGGAGACCAGGCTGGTGCTAGCAGGTCTCCTAAACCAAGTGCTACAACCACTGCATGTTAGTTACCTTATCTTTACATATCTCACAGTAATACCCTAACAATACACCTGTGTTAGAGCACATGACAAAGAGTACTTTCTTAATCAATGCCATGTATACTCTAGTATGGAGGAAGATGAATGCAAAACTAACAGTAAAAAGATTTTCATGTTTCTTAAAAAAATGTAAAAATTTCAAAATGTAGCAGGTTATCTTTTAGTATTGGATTCTCACACACTCTTTAGAAGGGCCAGATTAACATAAATATTGTATAAATCGATGGTCAGTGTAATCGTGGAACACATCAAGAATTTAATACATTTTTCAGGTTGAGTTATATCAAAAGGTTATCAAAGCACATATTTTAAAGTGGTTATAGGAATATTTTATGGGATTTCAGAGCAGAATCCAGCCCATTGTGTGGACCTGTAACTACTGGAATGCAAACTCCAAAAGGGTAGAAACTTCCTCACAATACCCTCGCGCCCACAGCAGGGGTTCGGGGGCGCTGGCTGAACTGCAGGATGAATGGCGGCCCGGTGTTGCACAATATGCAACCTGCACAACCATATGCTGTAGCCCTCTCTACGTTAGACATAGCCCCCACACACAGACACACATACCTAATGGAGAAATCATCACAATTCTTATACATATAGAAAACAATCACGTTGTTTTCAAATGAATGATGAAGCACCTGAAGGTGTTTGATTTCATGCTAATGTTACAAAAGTTTAAACTGCCTGAGGACAAAAACCATATTTGATTAGTCTTTATGGGATCTAGTGTGTTTCCAGTGAGTATTCAATGAATAAATAAATGAATTTCTGTGCTTCTAAACACAGCCAATGCAAGGGTGAAAGAGAGTTAACTAAAGTAGTCGCTAGTGTAACTCACTTGCTTCACATTTTTGTTGATTGCTATGGCTCTTTCTTGCCTGCTCCAACCTCAGTTTGTCATGAGCAAATCTTGCCAGTTTGCTGCTCATTTGAAAAGCATAATCTACTCTGACGTAAAAGGACCACTTTGGCCAAGAGCATATGACTTCTATACCTTCCTGCAAGTATTGCCACGCAAGTTCTTGAAGTCCATTTGCAGAACATACAGCATAAAAGCTTTTAAAAGGCACTTCCATGAGCTCTTGCGGCTAACTGTCCACCTTCTCTCTCTCCACTGCTAATCCCCAGCCTGTTCTATTGATAAAATACTCTCACGCTGCTGGAAACAAACCCCACGCAAGCCACTGAAGGCTCAGTGTGAGTGGGATTGATTTTTCATTAACATTTCCTATTTCATTTCTTCTGGTACTTTGGAGATGGTTTGAAATTGTACTACCACCAATGGAAGAGTCAAAACAAAATCAGGGGGATATAAAATACAGTCAAGTGGAGGTAGGGAAGAAAAGAGCAAGACTGGAAGCTGAATTATCTATCTATCTTGTTTCTTCCTACTTACTAATTTAAAATTTGCCTAAGGATAGTGTCCTTTGATCCACTCCTTGCATGGTTATTTGCCCACTATCTTAAATATGGAAAGCTATGACAGATAAAAAACAAAAAAAACAACAACAACAAAACAGCTGTTACCAGTGGTAAAAAAAGATGGAAGGGAGAACAATACCCAACTCTAATATAATGAGGCTTTCCAAACTCTGCTCTTCTTTCCGGCCAAGCCTATGGACATCTTCCATGGCTTCGATGAGAAACAGAGTGTGATATCCACATACTTTAATTCTTGTCTGAATTGGTAATAGAAATAGCAGCAATGAAGTAAGACGGCTTGATGTCATTGGACTTTAGGTAGTAATTTCTAGCAATGAATGATTTCAGAGGCATCCGCATCATCTCTTCATTCTGCCAATGCTGACTGAAATGCAATGCATCAAATGCAATGCAAACACAGGCTTATGCCCCATCCTTCAAACAACCTCTGCCATTTGAGATACAGTCAGCAAGTGAACTTAGGATCTACTCTGCTGGGCCAAAGGGTGGGAGAAGATAGTAAAGCAGGTGTGGTGCAAAGTGACACAAAACGAAAGAAGGTGATTTAAATTTTGGAAAGTTCAAGAGCAGGCTAAGTTTATTTTTTACACATCTGGAAGGGTGTGTTATTTTCTTCATTCCTGAATTTCAAGGCAACACTTTCATACTGTAAAAATGCCCTTGATAAAAAAAAGATAATTAAAAAAAGGAAATTAATAGCTTAAGTTGGCTGTTTTAAAGTTAAGGAAGTTATGGTGATAGGTACTTTTGGCAATTAAACAAAATAGAAAATGTACTTAAAATAATATGTATAACATAACTGGTATAAAAAACTGGTATAAAAAAATTTTTAACTGGTCATTAAAAAACATCAAAGGAAGAAAAGACAATGATCTAATTGAATCATTAACTTCAATGATCTGACCTACTCAAAATCAATGTTAATTTTTAAAAACTGCACAGTTGGCAAACATTCTGTCTGTATGTGGTGAATGGCCTAAGGGTGAGTCTGCTTGCTGTTTCTCCCGCTGAGGAGAAAAGCACAGCCCTCAGCTAGAAACCTCTTGACCCCAATTTGCATTTGTAGTGATAGTTTGTGACGGTCTTTGCAAAATAACCCTTATAGAAAAAGCATAAATTTCTGTTTAGTCATATGCATAGGCAGAACAGCTATTTACCAGCATAGTATTTAAAATATTTATACAACACTATTCTAGAGGCGAGTGTATAAAAATGCAACCCATATCCCCAAATATTTCTCACCATTATGGAATGACCAGAAATGACCTCTTTAAATCTCACTGGGTTTTCTTGGTGTCATACTACTGTGATTAGGTACTTAACTTCCCCAGCTGAGTGCAACTGCCTTAGAGCAATGGCCACATCGTGTATTAGCAATCCTCGAGTCTCCAACAAGTGGGCTGGAAGAATGCCTTTCTAACTATTTTGCAAGTTATATCTGTCAGTTTTAATGTTTGGAACATCTTATTCTTTAATTTGCATAATGGAAAGAAAAAAAGAGAAACATCAGGAGGATCAATTAGCTTTTGTGTCTTTGGTGTTAGAATATCTAAATTCTGAAATGTATTTATATAGAATATTCCCAATTACTGCTCTCCAACGGAAATATCAAAAGGGTGCTTTTACCCCCTTGGTTTCCTTCAGGTGCAAATATTGGATAGGCGAGAAATTCTAGGTCACAAAATAGACGAAATGGGACCAAGTAAATTTTCTCTCGAATCCCCCATTCTTTCCTTTCTTTTTCTCCTCTCTTCTTTCCCTGTTTAGAACACCTTGGTATCTGAACATTTTAGCTACTGACAGGTCTATCTTTCCAGGCTCCCACCTCAGGCCTACTGTCCTGACCAAAGTGTTAGCTCCTTTCTAACCCTCTCTTTCTTTGAAACCAATACTTCCTTTTTCTTTAGTCTTCCAATAATCTCTTGCTTCTGATCCAAAGGTTTACCTTCCAGGGTGAACGTTCTAGGCAATGGGAGACATATTTTGTCCAAGAAGTCATCCCAATGGCCCCTGAGACGCACCGCCCCGCTTGGCTGGCTGTTCTGAAACACAGGCTGTATTTATCTTTATGTAGCCGCATAGTTTCTGCCATTCTTTATTTGGTTCTTTTCACAAGTTAAACTTTCGGTGCCCACAATGGATCTGGCATGAGCTCACTGGCACAGTCCCCAACTTAAGAAGTCCATATTCTCAATTGTAGAATGAAGTTGCTTCAAAATACTAGTATAATTGGCCAATCAAATTCTCTCCAATAATTAAATGCACATGAAAAGCAAATGCTTGCTGACCTCCTTAGTGGGCACCCACGATTTTTGGATAATTTCCTGGAGTAGTATTTGCCAAATGCAAATGCAGCTTTCAGCCTCTTTTTATAACTTTGGATAGTGGGTATTTGAGGAAAGCTTGTGAAATGGGAGACAATAATATAGACTGGAGAGGCACTAACACTAAAAAAATGATGCATTCAGGACAATGGTGAGCAGAGTAGAAAACTTCTATCACTTTCTGCTTAAGTACAGCGAGGAATAGCTACCAATACTTCCACTAATGAAGCCATAAGCCAAGAAAACTAAGATGCAGGCCGTGACAGTATTTATTTCCCAAGTAATGCCTCTTTGCTCAATAGCTGATGAAACTCGCCAGCGCCATGGGGAATTTTATTCAATGTTTTGTATTCAGGCTCAAGTACAATTCTTTGTACAGGCATTGTATTTACACAGTCAAAAATGCCATTTAGAATGAGCTTGCCTGGAGGATTTGCAAAGTCTACAATAAGCACATAGTCTGCCTTATTCAAATTTGCTCAGTCCATTAGCCAATCATCCCAAAGATTAGGTTCCTATTTGTAGAAGATTTTCTTTTTTCATGATAGAATTAATTTGACTATCCTTCCTATTTGGGGTAGGTGGGCGGGGAGGGTTTGGGGTCATTGGATTTAGTCAAAGCCAAAATTAAACATTCTAAAAACCTACATGCTGACTGTTTTCACTGTCAAACTGTTCAACAGACACAGCCAGTAGAGCAATAAAAATCACAGTTATGGGTACTTGAGTAGTAAATATTACAAATACTGTCAGCTTGCCCTGTGTTTCTCTGGAGGGGATGGCAGCCTAAATGGATGTTTTTAAGGGCAGTGAAATGTAATTTTTTTCCTGACCAGCCAAAAAAAGGAAAAAGGAAAAAAAAAAGTCTTTGGAAGAAAATGGCATGCAGACAAAAGCAACTTTAACTAAGTATTTTGCCAAGAGCAAACTATTGTATAATGGAGGGATAGTATCAAGAGAACACAGAGGGGTGATTTTAGACCTCAGAAAACCAAATGTGTGAACCAAGGCTAAGTAATGGCCAATTTTTTTTTCAGAAATGGAAGGTGTTTTTTATTTACTATATATCTCCAAATATTTTAATTCTATTATACACTAACTTTAATATGCAATGTATTAAGTATGTGTGGGTATGCATCTATTTATATATTAAAAAGAGTAGTTTACACACACAATTAATTAAACTTGGCTAATTCTAAGCCCAATTATATGCACATATTTTTAAATAAAAAGTTTCTTCCATTAGATTTATATAGATTTTTTTCCTCTTAAAAGCCAGAGATAGGAAATTTTATATGAATAAACAAAAACACTGAATTGCTATTCATTCTTTCTTGGCTTCAAAATTAAAGGGCTAATGTTATTTTACATTTACGGTATTATTAGTTCGCTACTTTCTTCAAAGAAGTATTTTTAAAAGACCACCCAGAAGTTTCAACTAATTGAGGAAGCAATCTTTACCTTACTTACAAAGAAAGGGTGCACGGGGCACATTCCTGGCACCAGTACCAGTATGGTGTCATAGCTGTTTGGGCTGGATATAATGGAAAAGACAATCTGAAATTTTTGCTCCTAAAACACCCAAAGCAATAAAATAATTAAAAATCTCTTTTTCAGAGAGATTGTTTCATAATTTGAGGTTTAAAAATGCCAGGAAAATAAAGTGAGCCACCCAAGGAGATCATAAAAGCCAAAGTCACAGATGTAGAAACAGGTTTTAGGCGTGTGATGAGTTTCTGAGTCTGGGGAAAGTGTAAGAAGTTATTCAAAGTGGAGTACTTAGGCCATGGAATTCTCATTAGCTGTTTGGTCATGGAAGAAATGTCTATAAATGGGGATTAAAGGTTTTATAATAAATATTTGAGGAATACATTGAACCTAGAATAAGGAAAATATTGGGTAATCTATATAAAGAGCTAAGTAAATGCTATTCTGAGTGGTACAATTGTTACATTTTAGGATTTATTAATACGGGTTTTTTTAAAATAAAGAGTCACATGTCTTTTTTTTCAAAACAGGTCTTTACATTTTTTCCTCCTAAATTACGATATCTGTGTGCCTATGATTTTATCCTAAGGGGGAGAAATATCTGATATAATTTGGATATTAATAAAGAAGTTGAAAACTATTTACATAGTAAATTTATAGATATTTGGTATATTAATATGATTACTTACCAAATAAATCTTATAATACTACACTGCTTATTTTATTAAAATAGGTCACATATTTTTAATCACAAGTTTTGTATGTTTGTGTATATTATTTCAGAGATATTAGAAAAATAGAAAGAAGCAAAATATGAAAATAAAACCACCTACAACTTCAGCTTCTGATGAAGATGGAGAAAAAGAGGCAGAATTTACCCTCCTGTCTAAAATAAGCACAAGAGAAAGTGGGCAAAATATAGAAAGAAACAGCACTTAAGATACCGGACATTAGGCAAAGAAGAACAATACACTGAAATGAGCTTTATGATTATCCCAACTTACTGACTAAAGAAAGTTTTCAGCACAGGAAGATGGAAAGTATGCAGGACCCCTTGGATGACTTGAGTTGAAGGGAGGGAGCCCAGAGCTCTGGAAATCCAAGGAAGTTAGAGATCATAAGACAGAATAATGGAGAGAAAGGTAAAGTAAAGGAGAGAAGGAGAGAGGAGGAGAGGGGAGGGCAGGGGAGGGCTGGAGAGGGGAGCGGAGAGGAGAGGGTAGCCCAAAGAGAAAACTCAGGAGATTTATAGACTCTACCCCTGAAATATTTAACTGAGGACTGATCAGTGCTTGTGCGTAAGGAATCTGCCCAAAAGTTTAGCATTTGCGTGGTACTGACAATAGTACTTGTTTCCAATAGCTGAAACAGAAAACCTCATAATTCATGGGGCATTATTTTAGAGTCTTAAGAAGATTCTTTACTCAGTAGTGGAGGAAAATTAATAGGAAACTAAATGCAGCTCTGGTACCATCTAACAAAGCTTAAAAGAATGATCTGAAAGAATCAAACTTTCAGATCATTCAGGTTTCTAAGTACCTAAGCCATATCCCCAAAGTATAATACTATTTGAATGAATGTAAAATATTCAGTACTAAATAAAGCAAAATTCAAATTTTATTGCACCCAGGAAAAGGCTTCCAGGCATGAAAAGATACAGAAAAATAACCCCAAAAATAATGAAGAGAAAAAATAATCAGTGGACTGACCCAGAAATGATACTGACAATAGGATTAGTAGACACAGATGATGGACATTGTACATAACACGACTAAAATGCTATTAGAGCTGTATTCCAAATGTTCAAGAAGCAATAATGTTAAATAAAGGCCTAAAAAGACATTTATTAAGGATCCAGGTAAAATATTTAGAGATAAAAACAACAATATTCAAGATGAAAAATTTACTGAATGAGGTTAATAGAAAGTTAGATGATAAAGAAGAAAAGATTAATGAAATTGAAGATGTTAAAATAGAAACCATCTAAAATAAAACAGAGAAAATAGACTGGAAAGTAGAAAACAAAATAGCATAAACTACAGGCCATGTTTAAGTGTCTAAATAAATATGTAATTAGAGTCTTCAAAGGAGAGGAGAGAGGGGGCAGGAAAAATGAAATGATAATGACTGAAAAAATTTAAATTTGATGAAAACTGTAAACCCACAGATCCAAGAATCTCTACATAGCTCAAGCACCAGAAACATGAAGACAATTAAAGTAAGGCACATAATAATTATATTGCATTAAACCTGTAGTAAAGAGAAAAATCTGAAAAAAAAGGCAAAAGTAAAAATGTATAGTACGTACAGAAGAATAAAGGTAAGGATCATGGCAGATTGCTTGTCTGAGGCAACGCCAGAGCAAGACCTTCACCAGAGCATGGGTGGAACTGGAGAGCACTATGCTAAGTGAAATACGCAGGTGGTGAAAAACAAATACTGTGTGATCTCACCTATAAATGGAAGCTAATCAACAAAACAAGTGAGCAAAATAGAACCAGAGTCATGGAAATAAAGAACAAACTGACAGTGACCAGAGGGGAGGGGAGGGAAAGGGGGCGGGGAGAAGGGAAAGGGTCAAGTAAGGAACGTGTATAAAGGACCCAAGGACAAAAGGAGGGGAGGATTGAAAGTGTCAGGTGAGGGGTGGGGAGGGCAGGGGAGAGTAACAGGGGAAAAATGGGGACAAATGTAATTGAACAACAATAAAAAAATTTTAGAAATAACAAGACTTATATGTATAAAATTTAAAAAACAAAAGACAGTCAATCTGGCATTTCAGATGTTACAGACGTCCCATCTCTGAGTGACCTCCCATCAGTTTGAGGGGACAGTTACTGGCCTGTATCAAACCTATTGGAATTCAGAATTCATAGGCATTATCATTATTCAAGAGTCTCATTCTTAGCATGAATATTGTCACGCTGGTGCAAGCAAGGAGGGATGGGGCTGTCCAGGGTGGGGGTGGGGATGCATTTTTTCCAAGGATATAGACGAATGCAAATTAAAATCACATTTTGCTTTATAAGCCAATTAGCATTTTTCTTTAATGTTTAGATCTCAAACTGGTCAAACTATTTTGTTTTACCTTTGAGCAATTACTGCATTATCATTAATAATAACTATCACACCAAACTAGGTTTTGTTTTTGATATCCTCCATTTAAGGATGCAGATAGTTAATGATGTACAATGCTCTTCTCATCTGCTGTCCGAAGATTAATTTGAAATAGTAATAATGTGTAATGAAATAAAGTCACAAGAAGAGTGCAGATGATCGATGCCTTCCGTCTTCAAAATAAAGGTGTTCAGATTTTCATTGACATTTATTTTCCAATTCTCTGCTGCAGTAGCTAGTCATTTAATACAAGGAGACCTTGCCAGTAACAAAGACATTATATCATTCATTTCTATAATTCTGTGAGCACAGCGAATTCAAGAGGTTTGCTTTCAAGTCATGTTATCATAAATGAGTTTTTTTTTTTCGCCTTTTAGTCTTAGAATTTCAAGACTCAAAGCCTGTACATGGGCTATGCAATATGGCTTGGAAGCTAGAAGACAAACGATAATCTGCAGAGTGGAAATGTGGGCCTGAAATATCATTTTAAAGAACAAAACATAATGTTTTGCATTTAGAAATAAATTGTCTGACTATGAACTAGGAAATATATTCAAGTTATTCAATGTGGCTTCACAGGGCACAACCAGAACAAATGCATGGACGTTAAGGAAGCCGATTTTGCACAATGTGAGCAAGAACTTTCTGGTAAGTCCTTTAAAAGTGAAATGCATTGCCCCATGAAATACAAAATGTTTTCTGCCACTGCAGGTGTTGAAGCAGATCGACAAACATCTGTCAATTATATTACCCAAGGGATTCCTATAGTGGGTGGAAACTTGGAATAGATTAGGTCTTTTGAACTCTGATTCCAAGTCTAACCTTTGAGGTCAGAACTCTGAAGGACATCTAATGGATAAAACAATCTGTTAACAAGGGGGCTATAAATGAGGAAAAAAGAGACATTTCAACAATTACTTACAGCAGTGATTTACAATCATTTTCATCTCATGGCTCACATAAACTAATTACTAAAATTCTGCTGCACACCAAAAACTGTTGTATTTTTTGCATTCTGACAAGAAAACCAAGTATGATTTTGATTCATTTACACCAGACGGCTATTCCATTGGCTGTTTTGTTTTTTTTTTAATTTGACAATCTAAGGGAAAAGAGGTCAGTGCCCATGACTAAATAGTCAGGTGTCACATGTATTAAAAAATTCTTGCAGCACACTGGTTGAAAATCGCTGACTTACAGTATAAATACATAGAAAGAATGCAAACTAATGTCATGGTGGTACACATACTAAGAATTGAGAAGTAAGCAACTAATTCCGGGTGGCAGCGCAACGTGAGGTTGCCCGGAGGAAGCGTTATGTTAATGATGCTAGCACCGGCGCTGCTTCGGGTGGCAAGGATAAAGGTTAAGGGACTTCTGCCCGAGAGAAGTGCTTTACAAAAAATTAGAGAAGTGGAACTTCTTGAGTGTTAGGGAAGAGAAGACAGATATTCTGGAAATGATCAGAATCTTTGTGATGAACTTGCGTTTGCTGCCAAGACCTGCTTTCAGCATACTAAACAGGAATAACGTAAAATATCCTGTATAAATCATAAACTTCTCAATTAGTATATTAATTTCCTCTTTGTAATTTAAAATAACTTGAAACAGTGATGAAGTTACAAAGTTAGGAAGCATCTTCCCTTCCAAAGAAAAAATAATTTTTTAAGTCATACACCTAATTTGAATCTGCTCACAAGATCCATTGGGTCCCTACTTCAGTTCAAATACCTAACTGTAAAATGCATGGAACAGTTTATGTGTTTGGCATTACTTTATTTATTGAGTTTCATCTTTGAGTTACTCTTATTAGAATTTTTTGAGGAGTTAATGTTTGCACTTTCCACTTCTCGAAATACGAGGTATTCCAGATGAAAGCAAATAATAATATCTTGTGGTAAAGATGGATAAAAACCTCTCAAACTGCTTCCATAACTTTTTCTAAATAGCAGTGGGACTATACAGCATCTGAAAATACGTTGTAGAAAATAAGTTGCCACTAAAGTCTATCTCAGTACTAGCTTCTTCAGAGAATTAAGCGTAATACCACTCTGAAGACTTAGCTCTTTCAGAGAAAGTAGACTGAGCAGATATCTACCCAGAATACAGTCAAGCCAACCTGCTGACTTTTGGCATTTCCTAAAATGGAATAAAACCCCCAAATTTCCAACCAGCTAATTTAGCTACTTGTTAGTTGATCTGAAGTCTTATGTTTCCTAAAGCTTTTAAGTGTCTCTGATTTAAAATCAGTTTTCCTATGCCATGTCTGGGTATGGATTTTTTTGTTCTTGCTGTTACTTGCTATTTATCCTGTTGGGATATTGTGCTTCTTGAATCTGTGGCATGAGGCGTCACAAGCTATTATTTCTAAAAGATTGTTTCTCCTTCATTTTCTATTTCTTCCTCTGGGACACCAATGTCTCTATCCAGATACTATTTTTTACTTCTTCCCTCCACTTTTCACCCAGTATTTTTCTTCTTTTTTTCCTCTCAGATTTCAGTCTTGTTATTTTTTTCAGACTTATTTTCCAGTTAACTAACCATCTCCTCATGTGTCTAAACTTTTTGAGAAACTCATAATTTTAGTTATTACATTTCTCACTTCTAGAATTTCCATTTGAACCCTTTTCCTGTAGTTTCCTGTTTTTTGGTAAAATTCTCTTATGATCTAATTTCTTAAAAATATTACATAAAATCTGTATCTGAGAACTCTAATATTTACATCTCTTATTGATCTGTTTCTAAACAGAGTTTTTTTTTCTTTTTATTTTGGTTATTTGATCCTGTTAACTGGTATGCGGGAGAATTTTAGAAGAGGAGACGTGAGTCTGGAAAGGTTAGTTATAATTGATCACTGAGAACCTTGAAAATGGCATTAAATACTTTGTACTAAATTTTCACTGCAAAGAAAGGCATTAAAGGGCTTAAGTAGACAAATATTCTCACGTTCACATTTTAGAAAGGTTACTCTATCCTCAGTGGCCAGGGAGGATGCATTAGAAAGCAACGTGACCAGAGACACAGAGACCAATGGGTAAGATTTGCAGGAACTCAGGCAAAAGAGGACTGTGACAAAGGATAATGGTTATGCTGACAGAGATAGACAAAGGTGTGTGTACTCAAGAAATAGTTGTGAGCTAAAATCAGCATGATTACTCCCATGTTTCTGTTTTTGGAAACTGAGTAGACAGAAAATTGACCCATTTATTAAACTCGATAAAATTGGGGGAAGTTCAAATTCAAGAGAAAGAAAAGTTGTTCATTTGGGACCTTCAGAGTTTGAAATGTTGTGATATCTCCTAGAGGTAAGATGTTTGTGGTTTGGGCACTCAGGAGAAAATTCTGGACAGATCCAGTGACCTGGGAGTCACGGGCACATAGATGACGCTGTTGTGATGATGCGGGGAGAACACGTAGGGAGAGCGCAAGGCACCCTGGGCTGTTAGAACACAGGTTGTTAAGGGGCAGGTAAGCTTCTCCTTAGACGCCTGAAGTGAAGATGGAGATCGAATCATCAAACAAGTCTAGGGAAAAATTAGGAGAGTGTGATGTCACAGAAGCAAAAGATTGTTGTGAAGGGAATATGGTCACCAGCACTAAATGCCACTAAGGAAACGTATTGAAACAAATCTCTGGTGACTCTCATGAGGAACATTTCAGTGGCAGGTAAGGGAGAGAGCACATTGCAGTGAGTTAAGGGGTGGGGAGGGTGATGGGTTAGAAAGTGAGCGGAGTAATTTACCAAGTTTGACTCTGTTAGAAGATTGGTAGATAGAATGTATGTGAGAGCAGGAAAAATCATGTGTTTTTAAGACAAAAAGATTTGACCACGATTAAATGCCATTAAGAATAAATGACCAGAATGGGAGAAGTTGAAGAAACAAGAAAGAAAGAGGCTAATTGACAAGGAATGATTTTGAGAAAATTAAGTATAAGAGATTTAGAGCTCAGGGGACAATGCTGCTTAGACTCTTAGAGGTAAAGGAGAGTGGTTTTTTCCTAATAGAAGGGAAAAAAGAACATACGGGGCTGCTAGAGACAGGGGTTTGTTCGGGTGGCAAGATAGTGAGAGGGTGGTCCTTTACAGAAGGCTTCTATTTTCAGGATAAATTAGGGAGGCTTGGACCTAAGTTCAAGAAGCAAAAAAATTTTTTTAAATCCTCACCCAAGGTTATGTGGATTATGTGGGGACACACACACCACACACACACACACACACACACACACACAATTTTGGTCCTGTCCAGTGTGGTTCAGTTGGTTGGAGCATTGTCTGTTAAACCAAAAAAATGTCATGGGCTTGATTCCCAGTGGGGGCACACACCTGGGTTGTGGGTTCTGTCCCAGTTGGTGCACGTGTAAAAAGTGAATGATTGATGTTCATCTCTCTCTCACTCTCCTCTCTCCTTTCCTCTCTCTCTAAAATCAATGAGCATGTCCTCGAGTGAGGATTAAACAAATATGATATTTTGGGGTGAAATGAAAAATATTAATCACTTGAGAAATAATTTTAACAACCAAATTATCAATTTGGTATGACATGAGACTGTTGAGTTAAACTGTCATACCTCAAAACATCACAAGATGGCAGCACATCTACAATATAACACAATTAACAAGGGGAAAATATCCCTTTCAGATATTCTGCAGCTAGAATATGAGAATTTATACTAATTGTACATAATATATATTTTTGTGTTATACACTTTCATTTAAAAAATATACCATTATTGTCAACTTGAAACAGTAAAATTCAAAAGCTTAATTGTTTAACATGCACATTATTTAAAAATATTTTAGACTAAAACATAATCACTAGTATACACTTACAGCATTCTTAAGATAACTATTAGTATATAGGGTATAGAATACCATAGTTACAAACATTTTATAAGTTCGCCTCTTGATTGGTATATTGTAGTTACATAATTTTATTTAGATGTGTCTAAATAAAATGTCTTTAATACATTTATCTCACTAGTGAAAGTAAATTCAGTAACTTCAATTGCTGATATTTTGAAGGGGAGTTCAGAAGACTCATGGAGAAATTCTTTTTTTGCCATATTCTAGTTGTAACTTCAACTAGGCAGGTAGTGTTATCAGATTTAGCCAATATAAAAATAGAGGACACCCAGTTAAATATGAACTTAAGATAAACAACAGAGAAGTATGTACAATGAAACATTGGACACATGGATATACTAAAAATTATTCGATTATTTGTTGTATTTTATATTGCCGACTTAGGGGGGTGGTGAGTGCAGTGGGAAGAAGAGGTAGGGAAAATAAAAGAAGTTTTTGAGAAAACCGCAGAAATATAGGATCTGGTCTCCAAATCTAACTTAAAATTTAGAGGTCCTCATGATCAAGGAACTAGGGAAATAATTCTAAATGGACTTCAGGTTGCATTCTGCGGTGAAATCACTTACATGTTAAGCTAAACATATGTTAATCAAGTACTCTGGTGAATTACCACCTACACAACACATTGATTACTGACTTTTTAAATAACAACAACAACAAAAATGCAACAACATATATTTAAAGTTAGCTCAGTATTGGGAAAAACTGAATAAATAACTACGATTCAGACATTTTGGGGTCTCACTCAGGTGCAGGGTTATCATTATGAAAATCTTTCATTAGAGCATCAAGGCTGGGAAATGACATTTTAATTTAATTTAATTCAACAAACCTGTCTGATTGATACCTTCTATCTCCAGATGGCTAAAACTGTGCGATATAAGAATTACTAAAACATTAGTATTATCCAACTCAGTGGACAATTATAGTTGATAAAATAAAAGTAAAAATCATGCAAAAATAAAGCAAATGCATCCTTACCATTTTTTCCCTGTGTTTCAGTTCTTGGTCCACTGTTCTCTCTTTGCTCTTTCCTGAGATGATATTTTTCCCTCTTGATAAACCCCAGCTCTGGAAATCATATCCCTCCTTTCACCATCCAGAATCCTTGGAGACCTAGCCTTTTCCCTGGGAAGTCAGCAGAAGACAGCTGCCTGGACCTAGCTACAGCTCCCAGGGAGTGGACCTCTGTCTGGCAGGCTAAAGATAACAGCTTGACCTAAGTGATGCTTCAGTTTCTGAGCCCTGAGGTGGAATACTCCCCCGGTTATTTTCCCATGAGATCAGACCGCAGGATGCCTGAAAAAAGCACTCAGGGGGGCCTCAAGACTTGAACACATGATTCATGACCCTCATCACACCTTTGACAAGTCAGCTCTCAGCGTGACCCCAGACCCTTAATCCTTAATTTCTTGTGATTTTGCCCTATATAATCTGTACCCTACATGCCATTGGGGAGTTTCAACTTTGAGCATTAGCTTCCCATTCTCCTGCATGGTCCCATTTATAATAAAATGGCCAGTCTTTCTCCATTGCAGTTGTCAGTGTCTAATGTTTGGCTCTGTTAGTGTTACCATTAAAACAGTCAGTCCGAGCACTGGGGAGTCTCCCTTATTGGCTAAGGTGGTGGCAATGAGATGTTCTTACACTGAACATGCAAAAAGCTAGCAAAATAATTGGATAGAAAATAAAGCCCTTCCCGCCCTCCTTTCCTGTACCAAATTGCAGAAGGGACCAGGGTAAGGCAAGTTAATACACCATAAAATTCAAAATGGTGCAGGAAGAGGTGCCAGACTAGAGAGGCCTGTCAGTCTAGCCTGGGGAAAGAAGGGATTGGTTGGGAGGTGGACCCACCCAAGCATGCAATAGTTTGGGAAATCGGTCATTTTTTAAAAGCTCACTCTTGTTTGTGACGTGCACTTTTACAGTGCACTCACCTGTTCTCTCCACGGGCCACGTGGCCACCAGGAGGGAGCCTCGGTCTCTCTTACCCATCTGGTGATGCACACCCTCTTGCCTGGGACCACACAACCATGCGGCCCTGGTAGCTGTATGTCTATGGCTTCGAAGGACCTTACTTTCAAATGGAGCACAACTCTGCACACTGGCTTTTGTCTTGGCTTTGCTGAGGATGCATGGCCTTTTTCCATGGCTAAGAGGAGATGGGCTTTGAGATGGGATCCTGCCATTGTCCCATACCATGCAGCACCTGGATAAAAGCTCTTCCCTTTTGCACCAGCATCTACCTCATGAGTTTACCTTTTGTGGCAATGGGCAACCGAACCTCCATTTTTGTTCAGTTACATTAGCACTGGGTAAGCAAACCCTTTCTCTTCTGAACCAAAAATGACAACTAAGAAGTGACTCAGCCCTGAGTGGGTTTTCTGCCTGCTGTTCAGCAACCCCTGGCTGGTAGCATTCTCTCCAGGTTCTATGTGAGCAACTGTCTGAATTGATTTTTCCAGGGATGGACCTGCAGTGCTCATCACTGACTGGCTGTGGCTGACTTACAGTGCTTTCATTCTGCAGTGAGAGAAATTGGATACTTGGTTTCAGAAATGTTTGCTGGTGAGTAACCTCATGAGTGAAGACCCCAGGAAGCTCCACCTACCCCCCCACCCTGACTTCTTCTGGTTGGATCCTTAAGGGACATAATTTGACTTGGTCTGGGGATCATCTTAATGGTTGTATTAGGGAAGGAACCCTGAGGAGTTAAAATTAGCAACTAGGATTGGTCACCGGAACTGTACCTGCTATTTGTTGAGTCTGTGTCCCATCTGGTAGGAAGGGGCCTAACCGTTGGCATTTGCACGTTGCAGCGGACCTTGGAGGATGGGGAAGCAGAAGGTAAAATGCAGCTGTGGAATTTTGTTTTTAACTTGAAACCAAGTTTGAGATTGGTCTAAATCTGGTAAATTAAATATGAAAGTATTGTATGTTGGGGGGTTGGGGGTGGAGAAGGGTATGAATGTTAGTGAATGAGGTATGCTGTTTGTTGATATTGTTTTACTGAATGAAAAGCTTTGGTCATTTGATCAAAATCTTAAATTAGCCCATCTTCTGGAAATGTAATTTGGATCTAACTTTTCTTCTAGGTTTTAAACTGTGGCTGGGACATAAAAGCTAGTGATAAAAATTAAAGCTACAAGAGCCCTATGTTTATCTGTATGTTTATATATGTCTGTGTATGTTGTAGATATAGCATATTTCCATTGATGAATGATATTGCTTGTTTCTAATATTAAATTGGTTTAAAAAAACATTTATATACAAGAATTCTTAAAATTAGAACAGACTAACCCAAATGTTTTTCATAATCACATTATTTGGGAAAATGTTTGATATTAAATTTGGTCTCAATTTGATTTGGTTATAAAAGCATATCTTTAAAATTATTAACATTAAATAATGCTTTTATTCTATCTAGTTTTATTACTCAAATAAGTTCATGTCATCTGTGTTAAAAACTTTGTTGGTAAGAAAAATAATTTGGTGTGGTAAAATTTTCATAAGTAATCTAAACTTAATTGTTAGAAGCAAATAAATTAAACAAATGTAAATGAAATGAGAAATTTCTTTTAGGTTACCTCTTTAGCAATAATTATATTGTATGTATACTCAAATAGTTTTCTAAATCTTTGGTAACTTGAAATTTTAGGATTTTACTAAGATAAAGGATAAAAATTATTGAATGTCTAGGTATTTCCAAATAACATGAAATATTGAAACATTAATTGCTAGATATGACTAAATTTACTTATTTTTGACCTTGTATTACAGAGAAACTAAAAGATAAATTTACATTTGTTAATGAATGTTTTGTGCTTTACCAATAAAATAATATATTTTTCTAAAGTTTGTGAAATAGGTTTATAAATTTGCCAACCTAAAGAATACTGATTATGCCCTGACCAGTGTGGCTCAGTTGGTTGGAGCATAGTCCTATAACCAAAAGGTTGCAGGTTTGATACCTGGTCGGGGCACATACCTGGGTTTTGGGTTCAATCTCTGGTCCAGGCAAATTTGAGAGGCAACTGATCAATGTTTCTTTCTCACACTGATGTTTCTCTCTCTCCCTTCCTCTCTCTCTAGAAGGAAAAAAAGAGTCCTTGCATGAAGATAAAAACATAAAAAATAAAGAATGCTGATTACTTACATTTTGGTTGTTAGTAAAAAATTAAAGTTACAAGGGTTATAAATTCTAATTAAAGTGGAAGGAAAAAAATGTGTGTTTTCAGTGAAGAAGGGTATAAGATATGGAAATACATTTATCAAGGAACTCAAATATAGTTTTTTGTTCTAAAATAAGGTTGTTTAGTTCTAAATAAGTAAGAAGAGACAAACTAAGAGCGTCTAGGAAAGTCCTAGAGATTTATGGAAAAGGAGTCCTAAGAAAGAAAAATGTATTTATGGTCAAACTGAGTAAGATTAAAATCATTTTAAAAGAGTAAGTTAATTTAAGTGCCTAAAGCAAGCTAATACAGTAATGAAGTTGGTTTCTCTTTCACATTGTCAAAAGGACAAAGTTTCCCTATAATGTTCTGCTACAGATAAGATATTATGAGAAGTTTTCTAACTAGACAACAAAGATTCTATATTTTATTTAAGTAGTTTTCTGTGTTTTTTATTTTCTGCACCTGTTACTTGATTACTCAAGGAAACAATCTTCTCAATCCTAAGAACTAAGGCTTTGATAATAATAACTAACCTATATTTACATTGGACATCTTTTACTTTCACTTTGAGTAAATGGCTAGTTTAACATTGTTTTATAATGATATAGGATGTTTCTGGTCAAGAGTATTTGACAAACATCCCAGGGTTCAGGATGTAAAAGGAGAACTTTTTTTAACCTGGAAATGGATTTGGGTAATTTCAGTGGGGCCCTGATATGCTTCAAAGTGTTGTTCTCTCTCTATTAAAGATTAAATTTAAACTAATTAGGCCTATACGATGTACTAAAATCACATGGGAAGCTTTGTCAAGTAAAGAAATAATAATTATATGTGTTTGTATTCATATATTCTAATTACTAAAAATGAGTTTTCTGGCGATTATAATCTCCAAGATTCTCTAATATCCCGATATATATTTTCATTCATAATTCTAGTTGGTATCTTACAATGTTATGTTGCAGAAAAAAGCAAATTTCTTTATCAATTGAATTATAATTAGATATATAACCATATTATTTAAAGTTTTTATAATTTACAGAGAGTCATATTTTACTCTGATACTTTTGCAAATATGTTTCATTTTCAGAGAGATAGGGAGGATTCTTTATTCCAAAATACACGTCTCTGAGAATTAACTTTTGGATTGTACCTTTAAAATCAATAAAGATGTACAGAACTCTAAGGCATCACTGCAATTATGAAATGCTGACAAGTGTTCAAGATAAACACCAATTGATTATATGGCACTGCGTGAAGTGAGAAGATTGCAATTTTTATTATTTTTTGTTTAAAATAGTGCTAACTTTTAAAAAAACGTTTGCTTTCCAGATAAAAGGAAACTTGTTTCTTTGAACTTATTATGATTTAGCAATTTGGTAAATTACACCTTTGCAAACAGAATTGAAACATTGATTTTTTTCCTCCTTACTTAATCCCTCCAGAATTCAGAAACTAACTCTTAATAAGTTGAGTATTTTTATTTTCACAGCAATGTGATTATTTACCTAAGTTCAATAAGAATCTGTTCTCTTTATAACAAGATATAATTGGAAACTGGTTTTTACTATCAAGACTTTGACTGGAATAGCACGTTCGAGTGAGAAATGCATAGACTTGGATACGACCAGACAGCTTCAAGGAATTAAGACAGACTTATGGAAGCCAATAAAAACCATTGGAAGTATTGGCCTTGTGCCTTGCTCACATGGTTTCCAGCAGCTTTACCACATGACTAAAGAATGTTACTCCTTGGCAGGTGCGGGAACCTTGATATATTTTAGGACCTCAAGTAGAGAAGAACTCACCCAAAACCTCTAGGGATTGTAGGCAATGTCTAACGGAGGGTCTTTGCCTTGGCTTTTTTGGCCTTGATAGGCCATTTAAATTCAACCTAAAGATGCCTCATTAAAGAGTCCAACAAAGCACACTTAAAAGTGCCCAGATGGTTAATTAATATTCTTGCTGGATTTATACAAAGTAATCAGGTCAAGTTTGTTGAAACTAGACTTATTTTGCAAATAAATTAGTCTTAATTTGGCTAGCTTTGTTAAAAATAGGAGTGATTAGAGAAACAAAAATAATGTTTTAATACAATAACACTGTAATATGAAACAATATACCTTTGTGGATATTACATTCTAGTGGTCATTGTCTTTTTGATTTTGTTTTGTTTTCTGCTTGTAAACTGGTTGGATCCTGAATCCTCCTAGTTTCCTCCAATATCTGCCTATGACTCTCCAAACATGTTTCCATATTTATCTCTCATCCTTTGACTAGGAACCATTGAGAACTAAAATTGCCTTTCTCCAAAGCATGCAAGTTAAAGGTGGACAGCGTGATATAAAATTCAGAAAACTGCCGCAATGGCTCATGCTTAAACCATCTGCGACTGATGCTGTGTAAGCCATGCAAAAATTTACCTGAGCACCTGATACCAACATCAGAGATATTTCAAACTACAAAAGATACTTTCAGCTTCAAACATAGAAATCTCGATTGACAGCCTTAATAACTCAGAAGCTGGTTTATAATTTGCTCTGATCATTAACCTTTGTTTTTCTTTTGTTTTCATAAACATACTTCTTATTAAATACCTGATATTATGGAATTTAACAGTTAGCCATTTAACCTGTTCTACTGCTCAAACTCGTAAGACTCCAACAGACCTCTTTAGATTTCTCAGCACACTTGGGTCCTTAGACATAGTGTTGCTTTAGATAACATACTTGCTGGCAAAACACGTAGTCCATAAGGGAGCTAATACAACATGTTATACCTACATTAACATCTCTGGAGAAGTTAGACTCAGAAAAATAAGATTAGGCAGAAAGCTACTTCGTCCCAAGATGTGAGAAAGAAAGACCCATTAGACAATCTCTTTTCTTGGCTACATTCTGGAATGGGAAGCCTCTTTCATAGGTTATTATAAGGATGCATTATATTGATAGCCCTTATCATATTATGTTTTCTGTTAGAGGTAGTATGTCTTTGACTAAAGATCTCATCTTTAGGACTAAAAGCAGGGTTCCCAGGGAAAAGGCAAATGTTGTAACAGTAAACAAAATTCATAGTAAACAAAGAACCAAAAACTATTTTCAATTAAGTATAAGACGGTTTCATCTCTCTAATCCTGAACTCTGCCCCTGAATTTTCACCAGAAAGCAGTCAGAAAGGTCTTCACCCTTTTCCCTTAAGACCAGGGAATGATCAAAAGAAAGAGAAGAATTGAAACCAAGGGTCCTTGTGACTTTGATTAAATTTAGTTTTAAATCCTAGCTCTAAAAATAACCTCTTTTTCCTCTCTCTCTCTATTTATACCCTTTAGAGGCCTAGCCATTGCTATGGATAACTGGAGGAAAACAGAAGCCCAGACCCACTAATGTTCACAGAGGGTGCACCTCTGGCAGGCTAAAGATAACATCTTGACCTAAGTGATATTTCAGTTCCTGAGCACTAAGGTAGAAAACCCCCCTGGCTATTTTCCCAAGAGATCAAACAGAGAGAAACTGGGGTTGGGGGGAAACCAACACAACAAAAACCAAAAAAACCAAACTCTTAGAGCTGTCCTCAAAATATGAAGGATTCATTAGCCTTATCACGCAGTCAACAGAACAGCTCTCAGCAGGACTCCAAACCCTAGTCCATGATTTTTTTGTGTGTGTGATTTGGCCCTATATGATCTGTAACCCCCCTACATGATTTGAAGCCCCCACTGGGGAGTATTAGCTTCCCCTTCTTCTGGATGTCACCATTCATAATAAAATAGCCAATTTTTCTCCACTGCAATTTTTAGTTCCTAGTGTTTGGCTCTGCTAGGACCGGGCAGATGACTTTTTCTGTTCTATAACACCCTTGTGTGGGATTTTCAACTCCCAGCTTAATACCAAAGGCCTTCAAGTGGCTATTTCCAGCCATGACTTCTCCCCTGTCCTTAAGATATGCACTACTCAGGTGGGTTTTTGGCTCTCCCATTTCCTAAATTAGACTCACCTTTGTTTTCAGAAACTTGGATTCTTCCTTTATTCCCAACCTTAGTTAATTGCGTCCTTCTTCATGATATCTTCCACCCTTGAAACATTCACAATATCCTTGACTTCTCTCCCCATCCAACCAATGCACGCTTACTAAACCATGCCCATACTCTTACATGGCCTCTCTATACTCTTTTCCTGCCTTGCTTTCCTTAAAAAAACTTAGAGATTTATTTAAATTATCCATTAACTTTATTTGCTTTATAAGTTTTATACCAATGATTATTATTTAAATCTGAGAAGAGTTTATAAATTTAAAAACATTGAAAGATAGAAAGATGACTGATAAGGAAATAAAGACAAAGTCAGGGAATGTCCTGGGCTTGGGTGTTCACCTTGGGAGGTGTTCAGACATCTGAAATATGGGCAACTGGGATAGAAGGCAAGGAGACTGCTGGTGCCTCATGTTCAGCACTGTACTGGACACCGATAACAACAATAGGCATTTATAGGGCACCTACTGAATGTCCAGCATTTATATCCCCTATGCAGTGAATAATGCAGGCCAATGATCTCTCTCCTCAAGGCTACAGGGTAGAAAGGGAAGGAAGTCAGCTCTCAATCTGGGCCATCAATTCTAGCAATTTAGAAAGTGGAAATCACATTTTTATGTTAGAAGACTAGATCAGTATCCTACAGGAGCATCGAACTATGGTGCATAATCAAAGAAGTGGAATCAAAGAGAACATAAATAATCTGAAACGGCTACTAAAGCATGACTGTCGTCATGCCGTATGTTAAACATACAATGGGGAGGAATTTAAACAAATGACTCTGATTAGTGTTACTCTTATAGAGCCAAAGCAAATTTTCACTGTTCTTTTTTCTGCAGTTTCCAGAATCTATAATCAGCATCGATGGCAAAATTTCTGTGAAATCAATTGCAGTGAAGTACCTGGCCACATATTTCAAAAAGATGTTGAATTTGACTCATAGTTCAGTGTGATGGCTAATTCCTGTGCTCACCCTTTGCATATTCCTGGTTTCCTCCTTCAGCCCATTGACTTAGAGGAATTCTTGGACCCAATATGTGGATTCTCATTGCTCCCTCCCTCTATACCCAAATATTAGGGGTGGCATAAGCGCTCAAAGAGTAGAATGTAACAAGCTTTACTGGTGCATTACTTGTTCAGAGGCAGCAATCCAATCCTAGTAATGAGGGCTGAGAGGCTCTGAAAGCAGGTTATGGCAAAGTGAAGAGGAAGGGTTGGGAAGGATGGGCTTGGATGCCGCTGAGATGGGGGCAGGGTGGAGGGACAGGTTCAACAGGCTCAGCAAGAAGGAGCCAGTGGTTAACAGGACCCAAGGTTCTTCAAGTTTCTGTAAACAGGCCTTGAGGGAATCCCTCTGGCCTCACATTGGAGTGGGGTCCACTGAGACTGAAGACCTCAGATGACTAAATCAGCTAATTACAGCTTTTGGTGTAAAGATAGTTAGGCCTCCAGATGTTTGAAATTCTTTTTACAGAAAGCAAAACATTTACTTTAAAGAGATAAAAGGCTTGCAAAGTAAATGCATGAGTGAAACTCATTCACACCTACGTGTGTGATCAGTCGAGAAATGAATAAACCAGAGAAGTATCAGCTCCTCTTGGTTGAGGACTGGAGAGCAGGAGTCTCAGTTTATGAGATAGAAGGGGGTGGGAAGTTTGGATAAGTTCAAAGGGAAAAGACCCATGAGACTAGCAAGGCAAACTGCACCTACTTGGCAAATTTTAATGGTGATTCATGATGTGCATCCATCTGTCTTCTCCCCTAGCTTGTGAACTCCTGGAGCCAATTACTTTGCAACACCGGGCGTGGTGCCTGGTATAAACGGTGCGCACTAACTCATCCTGTGCTCAGACTGAATATTAGGTGCAAACCAGTAGATGGTAACTGTGTGCAAATGAAGTTTTGCTTTTCTTGACCATCCAACTAGACATATTATTGGAACCCTAGCCCTCCTGGGACCCTGAAGTCTCTGAGCTGCCGTCCCAGGCCTATCTGTGCCCTTACAACTGAGAAACAAAGTCCTTACCCACTCAGCTAGCAGATGGCAAATGGGAAAATGACTTTCAAGATATATGCTCAAAATTCTCTGAAAACAAAAGCTATGAACCTAGAACTTTTTGGTTGTTTCTGTTATTCAGGATCTTACAATATTTTAGATTCATTATCATCTGTTTGGGCTTTCTAACTTTTTTAGGATTAATTTTCAACATATAGTGAGAGTCACAGCGCCTAGTGCTAGTACAGTGATTGGCAAAAAGCAAATATTCAATACATTTTTCACTGAATGAACAAAATGGATGCATGAATGATAGAATGAGGTGATCTCTAAATTCAAAATGAAAAAAATCACCTAGTATCAGTGGAGACTGAGCTAAGATATTATTTATAAAACTTTGAAAAAAGTTTTAAAAATTCAGAAATAATTTGAATGTATTTAACTTAATTGGAGGTTACTTAGCACAGTAAAGGTAGTTGGAATACAGTAAATGGCCTTAGGTAACCATTCAAGTAAATTGTGTTCTCTTTGGACCAAAGGGGAAATTTCTGTTACCCTTGCAAGACTGAAAACCAATCCCTGAACTTTGGTAAGTATTCCCAGTGAATTTTATACTCTCTTAGCTTATTTTGTTTGTTTTTGTTTTGCTTCGTTTTGCAACTAGCCTCCTGGCCTTCTCGAATTTATCCCACCTCAAGTATCAGTCCCTTACCTACTTTTAAGCTATAGAACAGTGAAGAGAAGCTCAACAATAGTCCAGCAACACTTGATATTTTAATAAACCCTGGCTTTATCCGAATAGAGCTGGGAACTCTGCACCACCCGCAGGCCCCCTGCAGGTCTCCATCACTGGAGAAGCCATTATGTGGAGCTGCCACAATATGACCCAGAACCCAGCGGTATCAGACCCTTTCACAGAGCTGGCTGATTCTCTCTTGTAAAGGTGGCTCTTTTCTACAATAGTATCATTATGTCATTGAAAATCCCAAAAACTTCGTGCAAGAGTTTTCCAATCCATGACTAAGTCTCTACATTCATGTCCTTTGACTTTTAGGCATGAGTTTGTGATTCATTCTGAATCACAAGGATGACCAGGTGACACAGTCAACAGAATGGCTTGTTTCAGGTGGATAATGACTTATTGAGAAATACAAATTAAGATAATATGCTTTATTTTACATGGTTGTTAGCATTTGCAGCCGCCACCACTGACCAACCGAGGCTATAATTTTGTTGCATTAAGGAAAACGGACTTAATGAGCAGCTTCCTTCTTTTACCACGTAGGTCTCATAGCCATACACAAAACCGAAGTTCCTCAAATAGAAAACTTTCATTGCACACTGGCAGGCCTAACTCGATTTATGGATTACACCTCTAGACTCAGCAAGTAACAAATTAATCATTTTTTTTCATCTGAGGCATTTTTACCTTCCAATCTGAATTTCAGAACTGGCCTTGATTAATGCTGATGTGCTGAACACTGTTACCATTAAGTCATATATCTTGCAGAAAGCCAATTGGAGTAACAATTCATATATCTCCTGGAGAAAAGTTTTTCAAAATTCTGTTTAATATTCTGATGGATTAATCTTCTATGATATCCTGATGCTTCTTTCAAACACTGACTTTCCTTGTAATTGTTCCTGCCTAGGATTTTTCCATCATGGCAATTTAATGGAAACAATGTTCTTACTTCAAAACTGCATATGAATAACAGGTATAGAAGAAGTTCTTCTATATGTTAATTACTAGAGTTTGAGCACAATATTTTGTTAAAAAAAAAAACAAAAAAGGAAACCTCATTACCCAAAAGCAATTTTTACTATTATCCTTTCACATATAATGAAAAAAAAATCCAAACAATACGTAGTAATATGTGCTACTATCTCTGTGCTAACCTTTTAAGCTAGTAATTACCCTTTTAACCTTGAAAACAATAAACCTTACAAAAATATATTTCAATTTGAAAAAAAATGGTGATTCAAGATTCAAACTCTCCCCACCTTGTTTTTCAATGAGGTCATGACATCTCTGCAAAAAACAAATCCGTCATTAGAAGCAAGTTACGGCTATTAAACTGTATCCTCACGTAGGCAGAAAGTTAATAGTAAATTACCTAGTAAGCTGGTTTTAAATGCAACTAACAAGAATTTAATCAACTGTTAAATAGTGCCTTGGTTTTTAAGTCACTTGCTGTAGTTTCTACTCTGAGCACCTATCCTGAAGTCTGGCAAGTAGTTTGCATCCAATATTAACAGAATGGAAGTCTCAGAATTTTTTGAGGCTTGAGAGAGCGCCTTCCTGAACTCATCCACTAGGTGGCACCCAGGGACCGCGCTTCATCCACTGAACCATCACAGACCTTCCCATTCATGGTGCAAATAAAGAGCTGCATTATTAATTTATACCATCACGTCCACTCTACACCTAATATTTATTTAACCAGCTGCTTCCTCTAATCCTCCTTAAACACTATTGATTAAAATCCTAAGTATATTCAAGTTTCCATCCCTCCTTATTTCCTCCCAACAACATTTTGTTACTTTTAAATAACAGACTGAGTACATTTAAATAACATAGACCAGGTGATATGGTTGCTAATAGTGAATTCAGGCTATCGGAAAACTAACTAGAGGCAACAGAAAATTATAATGTAAAAGTTATTCTCAAATTTGTTTTGCATTTTGTTGGAATTTTAATTGGTGGAACACCATTATCTTAAAAATAGAATCTGAAAATAAAACATGCATGGAATGAAAAGAAAACTAGTGCTAATACTTTCAGCATAATGGGGTTATTTTCTGAATGTGACTCTTGTTCATCTTTACAAAGGTGAAGGGCGATGCCACCTAAGGGTTCAAAGACTCAACTACTCAGAAAATACCAATATTCCACACCCAAGATGCTAACAAGCAGGACTGTGTAGCAGACCATCTACTCAAACTCTGCATACTCTGAATGTAGAATGTATTTATCCTGGATGTGTTACTTGCTCCCAAAGGAATGAAAAGGATGTGAAACCACTAGGACTATAATGAATTGATTCTTCTCTATGAAAAGTCTCTTCAGTACTTCTAAATTACAGTGTCAGTCATTCCTTTGAGAGACAGAGCACGGCTGACATAAATGGCTCACTTTATAAGAACATGGTTTTCCCCCCTTTCTTGTAGAAAGCCCAGGCTCACTGGACACTCCTGTTTGCAATATTGGGTACATTTTTTCCGGGGATCAGGGGTGTCTGGAGGCACTTGGTTTTCTCTTGCTCAATTAATTAAATTTAAGCAAAATATTTCTTCTTATCAAGTTTTCCCGTTTTAAGATGTTTCCAATTTTGTGAAGAGACTACCAAAAATGTCAAGTCATTCTCTCTTAGCTTAAGCACTTAAATTATTAAATGGTTCCCAAATAACTAAAGACTAAAGCTTAAATGCTCAATAAAACTTTGTCATACATTCTATTTCACTGAATGGAAGGAAAAACTTCTATGTTGGTAGAAATAGATTGACTTGATGTTAAAAACTGATGTAAAGATTAAGAAACGTCACCTTAAAAGTAATCCAAAGAGAACTACTATGATATATTTTTAGTAGAACAACATTCTCATTTTATAATTCCATTAAAATAACAAAGTATAAAATATTGAAAATATTATATACTGAAGTGTACATAAAATTACTGCAAATTTAGTACACTGAAATAATAAAATAAAAATGGTTACCAGAAACGGCATTTGTAATGAATAAATGTTACATTTACTTAGAAAGAAATTAATTCACAGACTTTATTTCTTAAGAACCGTTAGCTTCCAAGAAGCCAGCCAGCATGTTTGATTTTATGACATCACACTGGAACATGTACAGGAACACTTTCCACCCTAAAAATTCCCAAATGTACTGGCCACTTTGTGTATTTTTCCAGTGATAAATGAAAATAAAATAACCTATTTTCAAAATAATAAACCATCTTATTTTCAACACAACAGTCATAGTCAATGGAAGAAAACCACTTCATTTAAGCCCCAAATAGTTCAGATTTGCTTAGGGTGGTGAACAATCTCAACAAAAAAATAATTCCTTCAATTAACTTTAAAAAGTAATCTTAACAGCTTTGACAAAAATTTTTGCATATTAACATTAACCATTAACATGATTCTGTGTACAAAATGCATCATAATTCTATAATCTTAATTTCAGTTAACTGCAGAAGCCTGGACCAAAACTGGTAACATCTCAGAGATGATCAGTCTAACAGCTATTACCTATCATTACGGTAACTTTCATTTTCACATACATCTATATATTCCCTAAAACATAACTCGTAAGTCTGAAATGGACAGTCCCATTCCTCAGTATTTCCTTCACTGCATACTATTCTTTATTTCCTCTCAGGTGCTATAAAAATGCCTGTTGAAATACAGAGGGAAAAGCCACCACTTGGAAACCAAACATCTACCAGAATCACAGGAGCGCTCTCAAATGCCAGGACACTAGAGTTAATCCTTGCCCCAATTCTAGACTAGAGCTTGTTTACTGCAATACAATATTTTATCTGACATGAATACTAAAAAAAGTTGAGATGTTATGTTAAACTCCAAAGAAAATAATAAGAAAATTTGTTTTAATGTATACATATATCCTGATATGTATTGCCTTCTGAAATCTTAAAGGCACCAAGGTTTGGCAAAAAGAGTAAAAAAATTATGGAAATTTTACCTTGTCCTGAAATCCAGAAGTTCAGATGTTCTCAAGTCCTGCTGAAGTTAGAGCCTGGAGATCAAGTGAAGCTAGAGCTCTTTCCCCTCACCTTAAGTTTGTCTCTGGGCAAGTGTGTGCGTGTGCGTGTGTATGTGCGCGCGCGTGTGTGCGTGCGTGTGTGTGTGTGTGTGTGTGTGTGTGTGTGTTCAGAATGTCTCTTTGTGGTGCTGGATGGCAGAGGTCCTGGTCCTGAGAAGAAGGAGGCACTTTCTCACCAAAAGCAGAAGAAAAGCAAAGCGTCACCAGGAAAGTTTTCCTCCCAGATCCCCTAATTACAGCCTAACATGCACTTCATGCAAACTTCAGGGAGGAAGGGAGGGGCAGCTCTGTGCCCAGACCTCGTGAAACAGCAGCTTTTAGATGGCTTTCCCCTCTGCTCACATGCCCAAGTCCAGGGAAAGCAGCAGCTACAACCGCAAGCCCCCACCCACACCACACCTCCTGCACCCTCATCACTCTTGGGTGTGTCCAGAGGGGATGGGGCAAGGGATTTGTGGAAGGATCTGTGGGGCAGCGGTGTGAGGCAGACGCACCGGGACAGTGAATTTTGACTTTGTTTTTTAGCCTCTGCTTAACAGAAAAATTCTAGGGTAGCAGAGGTTCTGGCTTTCCTGCCTCTCTCGCGCCAAAGTAGATCCAGGGTAACCAGGTAGAGTGACAATTCTAACCATAGCCAATAAAGCTTCCTAAACTGGAGGTGCCTTTCCACTGCAATGGCCAAAAGTATATTTTGTTTACTGGACTCAGCGTCGTTATTGGGTTTGAATTTCCTTTAACAAACAGCTGCTATTGTACCTCTGGGTGACAGAGCTCAAAACCTGGATTTATTTATAGCGCGAGGAATGCGAGAGGCAGACGGGATGGGTGGGGTTGGCTTATGGATCTATACCCAGGATTAGAACCAGATGGGCACAGGGCACTCGCGGACGCACACACTCGTCCCTAAAATAACCACCGGGGAAGATGCTGGGACACGCGGGAAAACACCTCCTGAATAAATAGACGTTTATTTATAACTCCTGAGAGAGTATATAGGTCCATTGATTCCCGCCTTGAGTAACCAAGGGTATTGGAGAGGAAATGGCTTCATATTTCAATAACAGAGCCACCTTTGATGGAGCCTTGGAGGGGAAAAAAGAAACACACCGCAGGAAGCGAACGGCTGTTGAAGCAGCCGGGAGGAGGGAGCAGGGCTGGCCTGGGGCTGAGGACAAGCAAACAAGCCCTGGGGGCCCCTAGCCAGGGAGGAGGCGGGACACTGGCTGGCGGGCCGGAGAGGCGGAGTGCGGGGCACCTTGGGCGTGGGGCGCGGGGAGGTGCCCAGGGGCTCGCCCCCGCGCTCCCAGCTCTCACCCGCCCGCCCGCCTTGGGGAGGCGGAGGGCCGTCTGCGGGCTCGTCAGCCCCGCCGCTGCCGAGACCTCTGGTCGGGCGCAGGCACCGCTGGGGTAGAGCTTCTGTTGGGCCAGAGGTCTGATGGAGCCGAAGGTTGATGGGGCAGGGCTTCTCGTGGGCAGAGGAACTAATAGGGGAGACATGGGGGCCGGTGAGGCAGGGACGCGGGTGGGTCAGGTGACTCGTGGGGCAGGTATGGCAGAGGCGCGGGTAGAGAGTGCTCAGTCTGAGCCTTGAGGGAGGCGGCGAGGGGCGCTATTGTCTTAAAGATAAACCCTAAACCTAGGAGGCTGCTTCCTTTTTGGAGAGAGGCGGGAAAGAGACCTTAAAAAAAAAAAAAAAAAAAAAAAAAATCCCGTTTTTCCTTGACGTATTTCACCAGTTCTTGCGCCTGGTCTCGCCCTTGCCCTTGCCTGCGCCTGCTATTCACCTTTGGTGATCTAACACGTGCCTCGTGAAAAAATTTTATTCCAAAGACAAACCAGACAGACACAGACCTTCACGTAATGAACACATTTATTTTCGAAATGAAACAATTAAAAATGAATTCTCCAACAGACCATTCATCACCTTTCTTGTAACTCCAGAACCTGGACCAGACTCCTCTTTCCTGTTTTTTGGTTTTTGGGTTTTTTTTTTTTCCCCTTTTTCTCCCCACAGGCTGCTAAAGGTTTTAAAATTTTATGTCGTTAATTTCGTGGCTATTGAGATGGCTGTTGGAATGCATTAACTGCCAATACAAATAAAATGCATCTCTTTTTTAACTATGAAAAGAGTATGCAATTTTTTATAAATGTTCAGAATGGTATGCATTTTAAGGAACATAAAGGAATTAGAATTAAAAACAATATTCTACAATTTTTTATTAAAGCTCCATAAAGGTGGTGAAGCTGATAATGTGTGGCTATGAAATCATATAAAGACAGTTAAAAACTGATCATGTTCCCTCGGCTTAAAAAACGTTATTTCTGGGAATTGGCTTGGGAGTCAATCAGCTGGCCCATGGATGATGGCCCTTGTTCCCCTGTCTTGTGTCTGCTCCATACATTTATACCATCAGAATATTAAGAGAATGCGGTGCACTCTCTTCATAAATTGTTTGCTAGCCGCACGAAACCATCTGTTTTACAATTTAGTCAGAGCATAGTGACTGAATTGTAGTCACTGTGTAGTCACATTAGAATTTTTTTTTCCACTTCAGGTATAACCCTAATTGAGATGGGCTTCCAGAAATAATGACAGTTACTCACCTCTGCTGTTTATTGTCGTTCTTTCCCCAGCTATATTTCCTGCCTCCCCTTCCAAGTTCCCTAGTTACTAGTGTTTGTTAAAAGATATCCAATATTTTTAATCACAAGTACTGAACCTGTCAGTAGTGTGTGGTTCAAGTGTCATTCAGGCTTAATTTAATTATTAATATAAATTTTCCTTCTTTTTCTGGTTCACATTTACTTATTATTTAAAATTGACATTGCACCCCTGCTGGTGTGGCTCAGTTGGTTGGGCATTGTCCTGCAGACCAAAGGTTGCTCATTAGATTACCTGTCAGGGCACATGCCTGGGTTACATGTTAGGTCTCCAGTCTGGGAGCTTCCCAAAAGCAAATGGAAGTCAAACAATCGATGTTTCTCACACTGATGTTTCTCTCTCTTTTTGTTCCTCCCTTCCCCTCTCTCTAAAGTCAAAAATTAAAATTTGGAACTAGCTTTAAGTCCTTTCAATTTTTTTTATATTTTGTTAACCGATGTTACTCTAAATAAGTATATGTTACTTTGATCAGTCATTATAATTTTGCATCAGGGCAAAATTATAAAAAGCTTTGATAAAAAATCAAGTTATAAAATACAAACCTATTTTCATGACCAACTATTTTACAAAGCTGTAAGTTGTAAAAAAAAACAAAACAAAACTAAAGATCCAAATAGCTTTTCAAAGGAAAAACATAACAAAAGAGTATCCTGTATATGACGATTCCCTCTACGTATTAACAATATTAATTAATGTGGAAAATCCTGTCCTTCATTATATATTGAGGTGTTTTTGTTTGTTTTTTGACTTCTTTTTTAATTTTGTCATTGTTCAATTACAGTTGTCTCCAGAGATGTTTTTGTTTTTACTTTAGAGAAGGCAGGGAAACCAGCATATTTTAGTTTCAAGGAAAAACAAATATTTTCTTCAACATTAATTTGTAAAATGACTTATGTGCTTCAAATTTATGTCAGGCTTTACCTCAAATTACCTAACTATTGCTCAAGATACAAAGCCTAAAAATCAAAGTTGAAAATCAAGGCCAGTTCTGAAAAGCAAACACAAATTTAGAGATAATAGATAATATATATATTTTCTGCACATTTTGGAAAGATCTTATCTAGCATTATACAAAAGTATTTTTAAGAATGAAAATTAGATTGGAATCATGTTATAAAATATAACTTTGCATTCTTTTTTAATTTTAGATAATTTGAGTAATCAGATTGAACCAAATAAAATGGAATATTCAAACATTTTTGACCCATCTAAAAAGACAATTTCATCTGGCCTAACCTAATACAAACTTAGGTATGTGCAAACTATAAACATAGCAAGAACATTTTCAATGTTTAAAGACTATCACTCTAAAATATAAAATATAATAAATTTTCCAACAGAATGGTATCCCTCTTGGCATGTAACACTTTGAGCAAAACATACATTTATATTCAAATGGGAATTGTCTAAATTCATCTCCTCCTCCAACTCTGTAAAAGGTGCTCTATTATCCACTGAATTCCAGAGAACTCCTTCCATGTGAGTTGAGTTTCCTGGAATTTTCGCCTCAGGCTAATATTGTACCTGGTTGAACATCTGCTAGCATGAAGGTGCAGCTCTGTGCACTTTGAGGTACGGGGGAGGAAAGCCATTTGACCTTTCCTGTCTGAGGGCTCAGACTTCATTAAAGCATCCCTTGAGATTGCCAGCCTAACCATGAGAAAGACATCATTTGTAATTAAGTCCTTCCCACTGGCTATATTCCTGTTGAACTCTATGATTAAAACACAAATTCAATATTGTAAATGCTCACAAAGCATTTGATAAAAGGTTATTTTGCTTTTAATGCAATGGGGTGGGGGGAGGAGCGACATTCCAAGGGCCTGCTTTTTGTACTCTCTCTGGGAAAGCTGTCCTGCAGAGAGACTCCTCAAAAGGGCGAATGAAATAATTAGGCAATAAATTGGTCAAATGTTAAGTTAAGAGCAGGGCCATTTCAGAAGCTAGTGAGGCCATATATGAATATTATACCAAGTGATAAAATAACGTCAACTCCTGAGAAGTAAAAATCTGCATTTTTCCTTCTTGTCTGCTGTTTGGTTCTGTTTTCACAGTACCTTTCTTGTCCTCTGTTGTCCTCTCAGTATGTTTACTTTGTCCAGAATGCGGAAAAGGTTTTTCTTTTTTCTTTTTCAATAAATTGATATCTACTTCATTATTAGCTAGATTCTACTCCTTTGCCATAAGCCATGGTTTTAGCCCTTTGCCATGCTGTTTGTCCAATAGGAAAGCCACTCCTCCCTCACAGTCCCATGTTACTGCTAAGGACACTCAGCTGCCACTTTTATACTGCCTGGTATTTTATTTTTATTTTCAGGTATTTAGATGTTGATTTTAGGCAGATGTATCATTAACTTTATTATTTATATCTTCGCATCTTTAATTTCTAGCATACAGCCTTGACACTAGAAGCTAACCAAAAAATGTTTATGGCTATTTTTGAAGATGGTGATCAATTCTTGATATTCAGGAAAGAAAATAAAAACTAATGAAGAATGCTAGTTATTGAAAAAGCTAGTTAAAAAAAAAACCCTCATGGGCATAGACAACAATGTGGTGATTACCAGAAGGAAAGAGAGCGGGGAGGTATACAAATATTAAAGGAGGGATAAATGGTGATGGAAGGAGACTTGACTTGAGGTGATGAACATACAATACATTATACAGATGATGTATTATAGAATTGTACACCTGAAACCTATATAATTGTATTAACCTATGTCACTCCAATAAATTCAATAAATAAAAAAATAAGTTGTAGATGATACCACCAAAAAAAAGCTATTTTGCTTCTAATAAACAATGGCATAAATAATAAATCATCAAAGATTGATTAATAATTTGTGTCATTGTTACTGATCTCATAGAATTAAAAGAAGCATAATACATATTTTTCTTCCGTGCTTGGCTGACAGGTGATTGCATAAATGATAATCAACAAAGGTGAAATATTTTACTCTTGTAAGAAACTAAATTAAGGTTAGTGACAAAATAAGGTTTTGTATTGGAATTACAATAGTAGCCACTAGAACACTGATTTTTGTACTTTCATTTATATAGTTATCTTTAATTTAAACCAATTGTAACTATCAGTAAATGTAGTCCTTATTATATTTTCTTTCTGTTCTTTTTTTTCTTATAACCTTCAGAGAAAAGGATGTCAAGTTTAATTGGGCTGGAGTGATTTATAGATAGTCCTTCTTAGAGTAAAATAGGTGTAAATTAGCTAATGCATCAAGGCTGGCATAGGCCAAGACTACTCAGGAGAGACCGAAATGTAGGGCTTTGATTGTGTGGAAGTGAAGGAAAATAGTCTAGAGTTGTCAGAAAGAGGGACAGAAAGACAGGAATAGATTGTATCAGAAGCCTCTGAAGAAGAATTTCAAAAGGGAGTGATTAATCAAGAGCCATGCTTAGGGACAGTTCTACCAGCAGACTAGATGAGAATATTAACATATACCTAGAACAATATGCCTCTTGGTAAGTTATAATTTCAATGATTTTGAGTAAGCATTTGGATGTTTTTGACATTTTTATATACAAGTTTAGGCTAAACTTGATAGGAAAACCAAATTTTTCCCGATCTCACCAGAAGTGCAGAATTAATCCTTTCCTTACATTCAAGTTTTAAGCGGACACTAGGCAGTATTTAAAGGAATAGCTAATGTACCAATCTGTATATGCACGTACATACTTACACATAAATCATATATATGCTTTTCTGTCTTTTTTTTTCTTTCTTTCTTTTTTTTTTTTTTTGCACTAAGGTCATTGGAAAGCTCACTTTGGTTTATTTTAAGCACTGAGGAAGTAAAAGGATTTTGGAGGAAGTCTTTGAACAGTACATGTGGAAATAGCTTTACATGCATTTATCTTGAATACTTCCTTTCACAGACTAGCCCGGCCAATTGATTCCATTGTAAATAGGAAACCTGCACTTCTTTCTTAACCACAATCAATTCGTTCTAACAAATGGCTAAATTAAGGCACAAAAAGTTAAACTGGAAGGGAGACTCTATGAGTAAATGAAGAAATGAAAACGAGGAAGCATTTCTCCATGTGTCTAACTGCTATTAGCCTTCTTGCTAAATGTATAATAATTCTTCATTAATCCTGTCCTACATGTCAACTAGATGATGCTTGCTGGCGCAAATATTTGGTGTTTGATTTCTTTTGAACCTAAAGTCAAGTAATTTGGGAACATGAAACATTTTGAAAATTTGTAAAGTTTAAATGACTGTCTCTCAGCTTGAATGGAAAGAATTGCCAGTAACTTCAGAATCTGGTGGTCACTAGGAAGTCTTGCCCTGTTAATGTTATCTGTTCTCAACACTCCTTATCCTCTTCCAATTACACTTAAATAGAAGTAGAAAGTTGTTAGAATTAAAAGTAAGCCAAAATGATCTAAGAACAATCCTTTACTTTCAGGGTAAGTAAACTGCGCCTACAGATTGAGGAATTGTCCCAATGTCACCCTGGTGTCCTGTATTAGTTTTCCCAGCCACTCATTTCTGCAAATCTGGAGTGTTTAGGGTACAGTTGCAATTAATGTTTATTACCTTACATCTCTATTATGAACTCAGCACAATTAAATTCACTAGTTAGGTATATATGTATCGCTATCATTATACAATAAGCACATTGGTTGCTCATGTCTAATTCACTTTTCAGTCTTCCAATGTTGGTTGCCTCCCAAACAACCTCAAGCACAATTTCTTGTACATTTGGGGACAGAGGAAAGTTTGTTAACTTGAATCACATCAAACCATAGAGGAAGTATGTTATCAGGAAGAAATTGGAAAATGATTCTAGTCCAACTTTTCAGGTTTATCTTCTATAAAAAATAATGATGTGTTTTGATTTGGGACCTGACTTAACTCATTTTTATGGCCTTAGGTCCCTCCCTCTTCCTTGCTAGTTCCGTTCTTCAGCATCTTAATGCCTAGCGTTACAAATGTTTGATTTTTTTCTATAAGTTGGAAATGATCATGTCAGGATTCTATTGATTATAAAAAAGCCTGTAATGTTTCTTAAACTTGTCACCTTTTTCTCATTGTGAATAACCCTTTCTTATATGCTCTTTGTAGCAGCATCTTATTTGCCGTCGCTGGCTCTTAGCTCTCCCATGTAGGGGTCCATTTCTACATGCCTAAAATACTCTTTCATTCTGTCATAGCTTCTAACATAGTCCTTCCTTCGTCAAAAACTTTTTTATGGCCTGGCTGGAGAGTTGAGCTCTAAATCCCTGAGGTGTGTACAGGTATCCCTCAATTTTCAGAAGTTCACTTTATGCCACTTTGCTTTTGTGGCATAAAACCCTATATTAGTACCGGTTTTCTCTGCCTGAAAGAAATTTGAAGAGGATGTACTCTTTTACAAAAAATGACGAAAGGTGAAAATAGCTGCCCGCATTTGTTTGTTTTGCCCTGAGCCATTGTAGAGGTAGCCTGCACCCCAAGGAGTAAGAGTGGCTCCCCAAACCCCTTCCCTGGGAGCCACATTCACCAGCTCAGCATCAAGCCACCATAGTTTTGAACTGTTTGTGATCATCTGTGCTTTATCTCGATTTATTTTGTGCATCCAATAACAAATGTGTCCTAAGGTATAGAAAAAAGCTAATGGTGTTATGCTTAACATAAAACTGGACATGATTAAGTTGATATGATTTTTTGGGGTCTGGGAATGCTCAGACATTTTTCTATATAAATTAATGGCAATTGCTTCTTTACTTTATGCCATTTTGACTTACAAAAAGTTTCATAGAAGCACTCTGCTCTCAGTGGGGGAAGCTCTATTTGGTTTTGTGACCTAGATGTTAAAATCTGTCTATCTTATTATACTTGGCCTGAGAGTGGTATTCTTTTCCCTTTGAATTAATTAAGTTGTTCGGAGACAGTAGAAACTATCTTTGGATCAAGTAGAGTAAATATAGATGTTTATCAGGTTCTGGCAACTCCAAAAATATATTTTTGATTGTCTAAATTACAATGCATGAAACTTTCTTAAACAAATAGGACTGGGCTGAATGCAATCATGCACTTCAATTTCATAAATAATCACTGTGCTTCATTTCCACATGTCTGGACTCATAAAATAGTAGGCAAATATGTGTAGAGCAAAAAAAAATATACTTGATGATTTTGTATTATGGTTTGATCAGTTTGTGGATTTTCTTGTGACTATTAGGCTTTGTGTTGCGTATTACTTATTATCTGAGTACTCAGAATGGTGTGTAGAGAGCACAGAAACCCCTACTCTCAACTGGATTATCAGTTAAAAAAAGCAACTGTGTACATTGTCTTACTGAGTTTTTATTTTAAAAAATACTTAATGTTTTTATAGCCATTTTAGGTTCACAGTAGAATTGAGAGGAAGGTATAGAGGTTTTCCCAAACTCATTCTGTCCCATACATGCCTAGCTTTCCACATTATCAACATTCCCTATTAGTGTGATATATTTGTTTCAAATGCTGAATCTACGTTGACACATCTTTATCACCCAGAGTCCATCGTTTGCGTTAGGGTCACTCTTGGTGTTGTACATTGTAAGGATCTGGACAAATGTATAATGACATATGTCTACCATTATAATATCATACAAAATAATTTCACTGCTCAAAAAATTCTCAGTGCTTCACCTATTTACCCCTCCTTTAACTTGACACCTGGCAACCACTGAGTTTCCATTTTTTATGTCTCTAGTTATTTTAAGATAACAGTGAGCTTCTATGGGATATCATCCTAAATAAAAATTTATAGTCCTTGCAACCACTTGGAAAACAAAAAAAGATAAATTTGTGAGCTTTTAAGTATGTGTTATTTATTTCAAAAGAGATACTAATATTGTCTAGCTTCTATATAGAAGCAGGTAAATTACAAGTTTTGAAGTAAAATAAGTCAGTCCTTTAGGATTATGTTCCTGGCCTTTTACTAAGAGTAAAGCTTCGTTTCTGTCAAGAGAACTATCACATAGGCTGTTTCACTACTACTGATATTCAATAAATATTTAAATCTTTAAAGATTCTTTAAATCTTTATTAATAGTGGCATTGTTTTCTACTTAGTAATTTTCCTTTAAAATAATGAATTATTTTTATTCAATTGTATAATTTCATGTGAAATTATGTTTCATAACAATATTTTCATTTCAATGTAAAATATGCATGTCATTTTGTGACTACCTTTTTAAAAGTTAACTCTGAAAATGATTTTCTAACACCATTTAAAAATAATTGAACTTGAAGCATATTTTATCTCACTGATTCTTCAAAGTTCTGGCTGTCAAAAGCTATTTTTATTCCTTAGGGTTTAGAAAAAAGAAGACCCATAAAATAAAATATACATCTAATTTTAATGTCTGTAATCTTTCTGTATGCTGCTACTATCAAGGAATAAGGAAAATTATAGATCCATGGCTGTAATTTCCCTTTTTTAATTTGCCTGACCTCTCGAAAAAGAAGAATGTGAATAATCCATGTTTGGTGTTTTGATGGGATAAGAATTTTTGTTAAGGTTTTTGTTGTTTTCACTTCAAAATGGAAACAGATTTTACCCTATATCATGGATTAGGCAATCACAATTGATTGATTAATCAGTAAAATAATATGTTCTTAATGCTTTAAGTCATCTATCTACTTTGTGTCCTTGCATCAAAATACTCATCAACAATTATTGAAGCTATTTTGTCTTATTCACTTGTCATGTAGACGATGGAAATAATAGTAAATAGAATATATATACATTAAGAACTGGAAAAGAGTGTATTATAATACATCTATATAGTTTTGAGGCCACATGCTTAAGTGGACTTTTCTTTTATATGCTGTCAAATAATACTCTATAGGGGTTTTTGTGTCCTGTTCAATGGAGTACATGTTCTGTCAAGGAAAGCTTTATACCTGGGAATCTTTGGTGCTTGGAAATGTTACAATAGGACAGTTCTTTAGAACCATAATTGCCTTACCAGACATAATTTCTTTTTTCAGAATCATCATATGGTCTTTTTTTCCCCAACATATGTTTACCAGCACATTGGTATAAGAAGCTGTAATCACTTCTGGTATTATTTGTACTTGAGAAAGAGTTTTAAGAAAAAACCATCCACTTAACCTGCCAAAATACTGAAAGGCTTCTGCTTATGCTGTCTTTGAATTTCAGTCACTATAAAGTTATATTTTAAATTGGCCTTAGTATTGTAGTTATAATGCATGATTGCTACCTACCAAGTGCTAACAATTTTTAGAAACTAATAGTGCAGTTACATACCAACTAGAATCAGAAAAAGGCCTCAAATAAGTTTTATTTTTTCAAATTCAGTTCCTCAAAATGTATTTTTTTACTGTGAGGAATGATAAACTATGGAAACTGTAATAGAATTGGGAGGAAATGATAGCTATACTTTTCTCCGTAAGACCTATAGCTCCAGTTTCCCTCTCATTATTCCCTTAGCATCCTGAATCCCTTTATGTCATATTTTTGTGACATGTTTGAAATCTGTCTTCCCTGGTAGGGCTTAAGCTACCCTATAGCACAAATATGTCCATTATGTTCACTGTTTTATCTTTAGTGCCTAGCATGTTGTAAGTTATTGACAAAGAGCTGACAAAAGTTTTAAAAATGATGATTTATTTTAAAAGTAAAAAAACAAAAAAGAAAACTTCATAGCCAAAATTGGATTTTATGTGCTAGGTGTCGTCCTTAATTGACTCCGAATGGCATTGACACTTGAGAGAAAAATGTTTTCCTACCCCAATTTACACATTCCTCTTCTTCCAGATCTATTAATAAGAAATAGTATTGACTTCTTTTGAGCTGGGATGATCCTATTTATAAACAGAGTGGAAAGCAACATCAGCTGCATAATTTGAGGGACAGAGAGGCCTGTCAGTTCAAAAATAGCTCCCATCTGGTTGCCACAGAATTTGGAGGACCCGTCATTAAAGTTGTTTCGTTGTTGTTCTTGTTTTGTTCAAGTATCCCTGGAAGGCTCATTTTAAACTTATTTATTCTGGTTGTTGTAAAAACAAAATGATATACTAGCTTTTTTATGGGCCAGGACTTTTAATTGAGGCTTATTATGTGAAAGGCTACCTTTTGACAAGCAAAACGACTTTTGATGGGCTATCATTTTGTTATATTGGCAAAGGTGATCCACCTGAAAATTTGAGAAATAAAAAAATAAAACTCTAAAAAGATGTGTTAAGCTTCAGGGAAGGCCTGGAAGTTATTTCCTGAGGGAGGGTAAGCGGGTAAGTTGAACAATATCAACTATAAGATTATTTCTGCAACGACTAAGAAATAAACAAAAGCAAAAGAAAATCTTCCTAAAGCATAGAAAAACCTGTGTAATGTGGAAATTACCTGTATTACTTATGTGTTTTTATTATGGAATGGATGGAATGACCGGGCCATAGTTTGGTGAGCAGTGGCCAGTGGGACAGAGAGGGGCATAAGGAAATGGGGTTGCGTAGCCACCCAAAGGCCTGTGAAGCAATGAGTGAGACCTTGTCAGAAGAGATGCCTGGTTTATGAAACTACCTTCTGCCTGTCTGCCTAAGCGGGGAAGCAGAGGAGAGATGGGTCTGGGGAGCAGTGTAGATTCCCCTTGTTTTACTTAAGGGTGATTGTGAAATTGTGAATATTAAGATAATAAAAAATAGCCCCCCTTATCAGCAGTTCCACTTTCTGTAGTTTCAGTTACCTGCCATCGGCTGTGGTCTGAAAATATTAAATGGAAAATTCCAGAACTAGACAATTCATTAGTTTTAAATTCTGCACTGTCCTGAGTATCGTGATGAAATCTCACGTGTTCTGTCTGCTCTGCCCTGTCTGGGACCTAGGTCATCCCTTTGTCTAGCATCTCTACACTGGGTAAGTCTTCCACCCATTAGTCACTTAGTAGCTGGCTCACTTCTCAGATGATTCATTGCTGTACAGTGTGTGTTTTTAAATAACCATTACTTTACTTTATAATGACCCCAAAGCACAAGAATAGTGTGGCTGGAGATTCAGATCTACTGAAAAGAAGCCATACAGTGCTTCCTTTAAGTGAAAAGGTGAATATCATTCAAAGAAATATATTTTTAAATTAATTTATTTTTTCAAATACATTTGTCTCTGCCTACCCCCCACCAGTTTCCCTTGCCCCCTCCCTCTCTCCCTCAACTCTTCCCCTTTGGTTTTGTCCATGAGTCCTTGCTATATGTTCCTTGACTTTCCCCTTTCCTTCCTTTTCCCCCGCACCCCCTTCCCTCTTGTCTCTCTTGGTTTCTTTTCCTTTCAGTGTTGCAGGTCTTATTTTCCTTGCATCTTTGTATTGTTGGTTAGGTTCCACTTATAGGTGAGATCACATGGTATTTGTCTTTCGTCCCCTGGCTTATTTCGCTTAGCATAATGCTCACAAGTTCCATCCATGCTGTCTCGAAGTTTAGTAGTTTTTCTCTTTCTGCTGCGTAGTATTCCATTGTGTAAATGTAGCATAATTTTTTGATCCAATCATCTACTGATGGGCATTTAGGTTGCTTCCAACACTTGGCTATTGTAAATTTTGCTGCTATGAACATTGGGGTGCATAGGTTCTTTTGAATTGGCGTTTTGGGATTCTTATGGTATAGTCCCAGAAGGAGAATCACTGGATCAAAAGGCAGTTCCATTTTTCAGCTTTTTGAGGAAATTCCACACTGCTTTCCACAATGGCTGTACCAGTCTGCATTCCCACCACCAGTGTACTAGGGTCCCCTTTTCTCCACAGCCTCGCCAGCACCTGTTGTTTGTGGATCTGTCTATGATGGCCATTCTGACCGGTGTGAGGTGGTACCTCATGGTGGTTTTGATCTGTATTTCTCTGATGGCTAGTGATGCTGAGCATCCTTTCAGATGTCTCTGAGCCCTCTGTATCTCTTCCTTGGAAAAGCGTCTGCCCAGGTCCTTTGCCCATTTTTTTGATTGGATCGTTTGTCTTCTTGGAGTGGAGTTGAGTGAGTTCTTTATATATCTTGGAGATCAAACCTCTATCTGATGTATCACTAGTGAATATATTTTCCCATACGGTTGGCTCCCTTTTCATTTTGCTCATGTTTTCTTTAGCTGTGCAGAAGCTTCTTATTTTGATGAGGTCCCACTTATTTATTCTTTCCTTTATGTCCCTTGCTTTAGGAGACATATTGGTGAAAAAATTGCTGTGTGAGATATCTGAGAGTTTCCTGCCAATGTTCTCCTCTAGGACTTTTATGGTGTTGCGACTTATATTTAAGTCTTTTATCCATCTTGAGTTTCTTTTTGTGTATGGTGTCAGCTGATGATCCAATTTGAATTTTTTGCATGTAGCTGTCCAGCGCTCCCAACACCATTTGTTGAAGAGGCTATTATTGCTCCATTTTATGCTTCTGCCCCCTTTGTCAAATATTAGATGCCCATAGAGACCTGGGCTTATTTTGGGGCTTTCTATTCTGTTCCACTGGTCTATGGATCTGTTCTTGTCCCAGTACCAGATTGTTTTGAGTATAGTGGCTTTGTAGTAGAGTTTGATGTCCAGTATTGTGATCCCTCCTACTTTGTTTTTCTTTCTCAAAATTGCTGCAGCTATTCGGGGTCGTTTATGGTTCCATATACATTTTTGAAATGTCTGTTCTATTTCTGTGAAATATATCACTGGTATCTTAATAGGGATTGTGTTGAATCTATAAATTGCTTCAGGTTGTATGGATATTTTGATGATATTAATTCTTCCAATCCATGAGCACGGTATATGCTTCTATTTATTTGTGTCTTCCTTAATTTCTTTCTTCAATGTTCTATAGTTTTCTGCGTACAGGTCTTTTACATCTTTGGTTAAATTTATTCCTAGGTACTTTATTTTTCTTCTTGCTATATCGAATGGTATTTTTTTTTTCTAATTTCTTCTTCTTCTATTTCATTGCTGGTGTACAAAAATACTTTTGATTTCTGAATATTGACTTTGTATCCTGCTGTTTTGCCAAATTCACTTATTAGGTTGAGGAGTTTTTTGGTAGAGTCTACAGGGTTCTCTATGTACGCTGTCATGTCATCTGCAAACAATGATAGCTTTACTTCCTCCTTTCCTATTTGGATGCCTTTTATTTCTTTTCCTTGTCTGACCGCTGTGGCTAGGACTTCCAATACCATGTTGAAAAGAAGCGGTAAAAGCGGACATCCTTGTCGTGTTCCCGATCTTAGTGGGAAAGCTTTTAGTTTTTGCCCGTTGAGTATGGTGTTGGCTGTAGGTTTTTCATATATGGCCTTTATTACGTTGAGGAATGCCCCATTTATTCCCATTTTGCTAAGTGTTTTGATCACAAATGGGTGCTGTACGTTATCGAATGCTTTTTCTGCGTCTATCGAGATGATCATGTGGTTTTTGTCTTTTCTTTTATTTATGTGATGTATTACGTTTATTGACTTGCATATATTGAACCATTCCTGCTTCCCTGGGATGAATCCCACTTGATCATGGTGGATAATCTTTCAAATGCATTGCTGGATGCGGTTTGCCAATATTTTGTTGAGGATTTTAGCATTTATGTTCATCAGCGAAATTGGCCTGTCGTTTTCTTTCTTTGTAGGGTCTTTATCTGGTTTTGGGATGAGGGTGATGCTGGCCTCATAAAAAGAGTCTGGGAGTCTTCCCTCCTCTTGGATTTTTTGGAATAGTCTGAGAAGGACAGGAGTTAGCTCTTCCTTAAATGTTTTGTGAAATTCTCCTGTGAAACCGTCTGGCCCTGGGCTTTTGTGTGCTGGGAGTTTCTTGATGACTGCTTCAATCTCCCCAGCTCTTATCGGTCTGTTCAAGCTTTCTGTTTCTTCCTCCTTCAGTGCTGGAAGGTTATAATTTTCTAGATTTTTCCATTTCATCAAGATTTTCAAATTTCTTGGCATATAATTGTTCATAGTAGTTTCTGACAATCCTTTGTATTTCTGTGGTATCAGTTGTTATTTCTCCTCTTTCATTTCTGATATTATTAATTTGGGTCCTCTCCCTTTTTTTCTTGATGAGTCTGCTTAAAGGCTTGTCGATTTTATTTATCTTTTCAAAGAACCAGCTTCTGGATTGGTTGATCCTTTGAATTGTTCTTTTTGTCTCTATGTCATTCAGTTCTGCTCTAATCTTGACTATTTCCTTCCTTCTCCTTGCTCTGGGATTTATTTGTTGTTGTTTCTCCAGTTCTTGAAGTTGTAGTGTGAGGTCTTTTATTTGAAATGTTTCTATCTTTTTTAGTTAGGCCTGTATTGCTATGGACTTCCCTCTCAGGACTGCCTTTGCTGTGTCCCATAGGTTTTGGACTGTTGTCTGTTCATTTTCATTTGTTTCCAGAAATTCTTTGATTTCTTCTCTTATCTCATTATTGACCCATTCATTGTTTAATAGTCTACTGTTCAGTCTCCATGAGTTTGCAAGTTTTTGAAGTTTCTCTTTGAGGTTGATTTCCAGTTTCAAGCCCTTGTGGTCTGAGAAAAAGTTTGGTATTATTTCAATTTTCCTGAATTTCTGAGATTTGCTTTGTGTCTTATCATATGGTCCATTCAAAGAAATATTTTAACAGAGAGAGTGAGAGAGAGAGAGCACATTTATTTAACTTTTATTATAGTATATTATTGTAACTATTCTACTTTATTGTTAGTTATTGTTAATCTCTTTCTGCACCTAATTCTTAAGTTAAGTGTTACATAGAAAAATATAGTCTACATAGCATTCAGTACTACCTGTGGTTTCAGACATCTGTTGGGGGTCTTAAAATATGTCTCCCACAGATAAGAGGGAACCACTGTATTTGGTTTTCATCCCCATTTTTGCCATGGAGCTCCTAAAACCCTTGGAGATTCCTAAGTGGTAAGAATGACAATGTGTCTTTTGTACTGTTAATGAGGTGGTTTTGGAACTTAATTAAGGATGGAAACTGAGTGGAGATGTGGAGAGAGTTTCCTGACCCCAGCCCTTCCCCATACTCTGCCCTCTGCATCTCTTCCATCAGGCTGTTTCTGAGTCATATTGTTTTATAATAAACCAGTGATCTAGTGAGTTACATGTTTCTCTGAGTTCCGTGAACTGCTCTGACAAATTAATTGAAACCAAGGGGAGTTGTGGGAACCTCTCCTTCATGAAAGTAACAACCTGGATGGGTGATTGGTAGTCTGAATTGGAGGAGGCCACGGTAACTTCCAGTTTGTAGTCATTAGATCAGAAGCACAGGTCACAGCTTGGACTTGGGGCTGGCATCTGGAGGGGGATGGGGGCAGTCTTGTATGACTGAGCATTTTACCTGTGGCATCTGATGCTATCACCTGATAGATGGGGTCAGAATTGAGTTAAATTCTAGGACACCCAGCTCATGTCCCAAGCACTTCTTGTTGCTATGGGAGGAACACCGTCACCATAATGAAACTGGGTGCTTTTCGTTTGTTTGGGAAAAACCTCCACACATCTAGTGACTAGAAGTGAAGTGTTCTGCGTGAGTGTGGTACTAGTGTGAGAGTAAAAGAGAAACACAGGTGGGGGAAGGACTGGGTTTTCCCTAGATAGGCAGACTGAACTGAGTTTTTCTAATTGTACTGACTGTTTTGTTTTATGTTTACCTTTCTATTATCTGCTTTCTTTTTTTTTGATGAAGGTGATAGTGTGTTCTGCAGTAGCGTTAAAATGTGGGTAGTTATGCAAAAACAAAACCCTGGAAGGCTCCAAATTGCATCAGGAGGTATCTGCCTCAGTGGCTGAAATATAAGAGAGGGAACATTTGAGTCCTGATAAAAGTGATAATTTATTGAGCGCGCTTTCTTCCTAGACAATTTGTCATCATAGGTGGTTTATGTTTCATATGAGGCAATACCAACTAATAACGAAGATCTTAGAGAAATGCTATGAACTGTAATTGTGGAGAATTTTAAGTACTACACGCTAAATAATTTACTTAGAACAAACAAGCCATGCTGAGCAATCTGATTAAACACTCACCTTTTGAACTTCCCTCTTAGACTTTTTCTTTTGTTCTAAACTCAGTCACTGTTTCAAAATTTTTACTTGAGAAATTCTGTGACAGTAACTTCTTTTCTTCTCCTTCGCTGATCAACCGCCGCAGGTCGGTTCTGCCTCTTTCATCTGACTGTTCTCACGGGGGACTAAGGCCACGTTTGTAGTGTCAACTCCAAAATCAGTGGGCAATAGTCAGTGCTTATTTGGTCCTTTTGGTGCTGTTGTCCACAAAGCCTGTTTTTTTCAAATTATTTATTCCTTAGCTTTTGTGATGATACTCTCTCCTTTCCCCTCTCTTTTTCCTCATAAACCTCTGACCACTGCTTCTTCGTCTGTTTTGCAGGCTTTTCTTTTCCTGCCAGCCCTTCAGTGCTTTCCAAGTTGCAGTTCTTGGCCTGCTGCTCTTTTCTCTTTACATATTCTTCTTAGATGACCTCATTCATCTACCATATGTGTCAATCACTCCTAAATCTGAATCTCCAGAGTTTAGATTCCAATTTTCTAGCATATGTCTGACCGTATGTCCAAAGTGAACATTCGCCTAAATCGGCCCCACCACAAATACACTCAGTCTCCTAAGTTCCTGCCTTGGCTTATGGAATCCCCATCTGCCCATTCGCCTACACGATAAAGCTTAGGAATCGTTCTCAACTACCCTTGCAACATTCTTCATATCAAACAAAGTCCAGTAAGATTCACTTCCTAATATATTTCAATTTGATCTGATTGCCTGCATCTTTGCCGTCATGAGTCATCTTGTCTTTATTATATGTCCATTTTTATCCTTTTAATGATGATGATAAAAAGCCCTTAAAATGCACTTGCCTCATGCCAATCTCTGTTCTAAGTGCATTATTATTATTAAATCATTTAATTCCCAAAACAAGCCCCCAAAGTAGGTATTCTTATTACCTGCCTTTTCTAGATGAGATCACTGAGGTACAGACAAATTAAATCATTTGAATGACATCACAGAAATGATAACAAATGGTGGCCAGGTATAAAATCAGGAGGTGAGGCTCCAGAGTCCATCCTCCTCACGGTTTGTAGAGTGATCTTTGTTCAAGGGAATTTCACTGTGTTGTTTCCCTGCTGTGCATAGCCCACAGATTCCCTTCAGTGTGTCTGTATCCCTCACTTGTCATCTACTTCACACTACGTTCTAGCAAGACTAAACTCATCCTACACTCCAGCAATACACACAATAGCCATGTTCTAGTCTATGCTTTTGTCTACCCACCATGCAACTTGGCATTCACTTTCTCTGTTCTTGTGTTGATAAATTTCTTAAACACACCGTTTGCAAATGCTTTAACAGCTTAGCTAGCTTGTTAAAAAGATATTGTGCCAGGCAGAATTGTAAAGCACCCCTCTCAAAATTTCTGGCCCTTAGTGTAAATACACCTTCTTTCAGTCACTTAAATAAACACTAATCTAGGCACTATTATGAAGGGATGTTGTAGATGTAATTAAAGTACCAAATCAGTTGACTTTATAATGGGAAGAATATTTTTGTGGGCATGGCCTAATCATGTGAGCCTTTTAAAAACAGAAAACTTTTTCCCAGCAGGTCACAGAAAAGAAAGACAAAAGATAAAAAGCATGAGAAAGATTTGGTGTGCTGTTACTGGCTGGAAAATGGAGGATACCCCATGTCAAGGAATGAGAGAGTCCTCACATCACCTAGAAGTTGAAACTAGCTCCTGGCTGAAAGCCCTCAAGAAAACAAGAACCTCAGTCCTACAACTGCAAGGAACTGTATTGTGCCAACAACAAGAAAAAGCCTGGAAGCCATTTTTAAAAGATAAAATGATGTCATCTGTGAATAAAGATAGGTTAATGTTTTTCTTTCTAATCTGAGTACATTTTATGTCTCTTTCTGTCTTATTTCTCTGACTAGATCTTCTAGGGCATTGCTGAGTAGAAGTGGCAGGAGTACACACCCTTGTCTTGTTCCTGAACTTAGGAGGAAAGCCTTCAGTCTTTCAGCATTAAGTATGATGTTAGCTTTGGGTTCTTGTAGATGTTCATTATCAGGTTGAGGAAAATCTCTTCTATTCCTAGTTTGTTGAATTAAAAAAAAAAATCATAAAAAAGTGCTGAATTTTGTCAAATGATTTTTCTACATTGATTGAGACGATCATGCGATTTTGTTATTTAGTCCATTGTTGTTCAGCCTGTTGTTCAGCCTACCGTTGCATTATGTTAATTGGTTGTATGTTGTTAAGTCTACTTATTTCCTGAGCTAAATCCTACTTGGTTATGGTACATAAACTTTTTTATATGTTGTTCAATTTATTTTATTAGTGTTACAACAAGGATTTCTGTGATTAAGTAAGGAACATTGGCATATAGTTTTTTTTGATGTCTTTGCCTTGTTTGGGTATGATAGAATAGGCCACAATAAAATGAAATTAGAAATCAATAAGAGAATAAAATTTAGGAAATTAAAAAAAATATGTGAAAATTAAACAAAATGGTCAAAAGTATTCAATGGGTTAAAGATGAAACCACTATCAAAATTGTGTTAAAGACAAATGGAAAATAAAACACAACATACAAAATCTTATATGATATAAATAACAACAGTGCTTACAGGGACATTTACTGTTGTAAACACCTATAGGAAAAAAAGAAAAAAATCTCAAATCAATAACCTAACCTTACACCTATAGAAAGTAAAAAAAGAAAAAAAAAGCCCTGTAAACTAAAGCCAAACTAAACAGAAGAAAGAAAATAATTATTAATGTAAATAAATGAAATAAAGAATAGAAAACTGAAGAAAATCAATAAAACCAAAGTTATTTCTTTGAAAAGATCTACAGAAATTATAACACTTTGTTTATTGAGTGACAGAGAGAGAGACACAGAGTCAAATTAGTGAAATCAGGATGAAAGAGGGAACATTACTATCTGATCTCTAATTTCCTCATCTGTAAACTGAAAATTATATGTAGCATCAGGTTGTTGTAGATATTAAATGAGAAACTACTGATCACTGTACCTGTAATGTAGCAAGCTGTTCAGAGTTGTTTTTCCCTTCCCTCTTTTGTACTTACTCATTTTACACCATTTAAGTCTTTCCAAAGTCTATCTTAAAAGTCAGAAGTGATTACTCATACATGTTAAAATCTACTACTCTGCTTATCTTTCCAGTGCTTTCCATATTCTAATCCCGATTACCCTTTCCATTTATGATCCTCTCTATACTGTGACATTAATGCTTAACTTCAACTGAGTTCTTTCCTTAGCTTTTCCTTGGATTGCAAATGATGTTAGTATTTGTTTTCATGTAATTTTCTGCTCATTTTTTGCATTTCCTTGCCCTTTGTCTTTGCTCTTTTGCGGGCACTCTGTAGGCTATTTTTCCCCCTCCAGTCCAAACCAGAGCAGGATCGATGAAGCAAGGCATTTCTTACTTTGGTGAAATGCAGAAGCATTGGGTCCTGCTAGTAGAGTTGCTTCTTTTGCCCCTTACCCTCTTATTTAAACAGCCTTCAAACTTCTTTCTCTCATATTATATATCTTTCAGGACCTTGTATCTTGTCTCATCCTTTAACTCTTCATTAATGTCCAGTTTGAAGCTCAGTCTATCTCTGCATGTAATTGCAATCAGTTTATTTAACTAATACACCTTTTTGGTCTATTAAATTGCTGTATGACCAAACCTGTAGCAGAGAATGTATGTACATATACATACCAGCATATCAGTACAATGTTACTTTGCATTGAACTATAAAAAACAGGTAAAAAAATTAAAAAAGGTTTGATTATAAATATAAACAATATTTCAGAGAGGTTTATTAAAAGAAATTTTTATGCATTTTATTCCTACACACTTTTGACTACAGCATCTAAAATAAAAGTGAGTTATCTTTTAAACAGTATCATTAGAAAACATCAACTTTAGGCAGTATCTATTAAATATCTGCTGCAAAAGATTAGGAAATCAATGCACAGCCACTTTTGTACTTCCTATCAAACAACTTTATCTTATTTTTGTGATGCATATTACTATTTTTAATATTTTAAAGGTTTAGAGTATATACATTCTTTTTTCTTTTTTTTATATTTTAAGTTTTCTTTACTTCTTTTTAAAATTATATTACAGTTGTCCCAATATTTCCCCGTTTGCCCTCCTCTGCCCAGCGCTCCCTGCTCCCTCAGCCAATACCCCCACCGTTGTTCGTGCCCATGGATCATGCATATAAATTTTTCAGTTATCCATTTCCTGTTCTGTACTTTACATCCCCATGACTATTCTGTAACTACCTATTTGTACTTCTTAATCTATTCTTAAACTGGCCTTTTAAACTGAGCAACAGAATATCCACATCCCTTTAAGATGTAAATATAATTTTTCAACATTCATTCTATGGGTGCATAGTGTATTCCACTGTATGAATGTTCTATAATTTATGTAACTTATGTCCGGTTATAGGACATATTGATATTTTCCATTTATCTTATATAATCAATACTCTGATGATTATTCTTATAACTAAACTTTTGCTTACATTCTTACTTTTTTCATTCTTTCTTCCCCATTTATGAAGAAAAAAACAAAGAAAAGTTTCAAAATTTAAGTCCGGGTAATCATTGGCTATCATGTTGACCAAGCACACAGGAATTTCAATTAATGTATACTAAACCTACTGCAGCTCACCCATAAAATTAAAATTTAATATCTTTTTCCCCAGGGTTTTGAAAGTGCACTTAGATAGCATCTGAAAAAGATGCTGTCAAACAAGGCAGTGTATTACTAATTTCATTGTTGAGGCAGTTTTATGAAACCATACCAAGATGGCACAGCTTTTATGTTTTATTACTTTTAGACATAAATGACTACTTACAAAAACTGAAAACACTACGCAAATGTCAGGACAGTCCTGGGTTCTACACATCCTTGGCTTTAAAGACTCCAGCAGATCATGGGGTTAGGGACTCCAAAGACACATCTTTCTGGAAAACTACATCATAGTGGCTTTTTCAAATATTTCATTTACTGACTATTGTATTTTAAATTAATCATAAATCTAAAAGTTTAATATGTATATGATTGTTTCCCTAATTACAGTACAGTCCCATCAGCTATAGTGATGACACTTCTGTGTACTTAAAAAAATTGTCAGAGACTCTGCATATACACTGTGAATATAGATGTTAAAATAATCGTTGTTAGCTAATTAGTACCTTTCATAATATTTGCAAATGATATACTGAAACACATGACTTCACAAAACAGGTTAAGGTTGGAGGAGTTTATTTTTAAGAATATGTGCTTAGGTTAAAGGAGAGGTGGAGTGCATTAATAATTCAAAACGCTACCATTTATACTTGCCTAATTAAAAAAAGGCTCTTCACCGAATCTGTCGAGTGGAGTGTCTGCGTGTTGCTGAAGTCCCTGAACCATTAGCTTTCCTCTTCTGTTTAGAAGTGTTTAACAGAGAAGCAAATGCTATTGTAAACATGCCATGGCTTTGCAAGGTATAGACAGTTAAACAAACATTTGCTAAGGTACTACTATGGAGCAGACACTATGCTAGGGCTAGAGGCACCAAGATCAATGCTTTGTGATTTCTATCTTTGATGAGTTTACAGATTAGAGGAAGAAAGAGACAAACAAGCAGAGTATCTCATTACAATAATTTTAAATTAGTATTCAGGAGAAAGCATTCAAGGTATTTTTGGGGAGCAGAGCATTGACCCAGTCTGGTAAGGTAAGGTACTGCAGTCACTGAGCCTTTGAAGATAAAAGGCTCACAGAGGGCAGAACAAGCAGCCAGAAAAATGTGAGCAATTTCAACCTGTCTCACACTTGGCCTCCTGTCTAGTCCCACTTGGCCAGTAGGCTGAGCATGGCTGTGCAAGCCATGTGCTAAAGCCAAGCCCATGCTGCTCTCATTTGCACTCTTAAATCTTTTTATAATTTATCTGTCCAGAGGAGGCAACTTTTTGTAATTTCTCTATTGAAAGTGGTGCCTTTTTATATTTGTTCACTCAGAAAGGGTACTTTTCTGCAGTTTTTACAAGGTGCTGCACTTTTAGCCTTGTGCCTTTGGTCAGAGGGTGAGGCTTCTTTTCAGATCATCTTTAACTCACAAGCATCTTTTCTAAGCACCTATAACAGCTTCTTACCCTCCCTTCTGGACGCTTTCAAGTATCCTGAGCTTTCTGTTGTGAATAGCTATCAGATTGAGTGGTGAATGGAGAGTGTTGGTGTGCACTCTGGGTTGTCTAGATCAAAGTCAAAAGAAATATGGACAATTGGCTGGCCACTAAAGGGAGGAACTCGCAAAAGGGAAAAAACTGCACACTGAGTAAGTTTTTAGAAAAGTTAATTTTCAGGGCCTGGTGGTTATTCCACTGTCTTATTTCTACCTGGTGCTTCCCCATCATCTTCACTGGTTGCTTCTATGGATTCTGCCAGTGGAAGTTTTCCTCTGCCATAAGCCTCTGAATCTGTCTTTTTCACCTGTTCTCAGACTTTGTTTATGATTCTACAGTAGGTGAATCACCTCTGTCTGTCTCTGTGCAAGCTTGGGAGAGGTCAGAGATCCCCAAGAAACACAACAGAAAGAAATCACTACATTCAGGTGTATGAGCAGGAAAAAACAACAAAGATTAAAATTTAGAAATATTCTATTACCATATACTAGAAATCACTTTCAAAAGAGCAATTTGGGAATACCTAGGATAGTGGCCAGCACATATAGTCACTTAGTTTAACTGAACAAGGGATTCATATAAAACAAGTCTCAGAAATAAATCAGGGATTGGTAATGAACAAGTGTCTCAGTTAGATATTAGAACTCCAATAAGCAAAGATATTAGCTTGATCTTTGAGATTGTTAGGCAAATATTAACCTCATAGGTAATAAAGGTCTGATAGCAAGTCGTTTAAATTCCTTTTTCAGTCCTTGGGGGAGAAATAAGGAGGCCCCTAAGTATATTCAAAAGCTTTTAAATTTCTGGTTGGGTATTTCTAAGGAGCTCCAAAGGAAAGGTTGCAAACTGGGAAGCATGGCTTGGAACAGAAATTATGTGATCTTCGGGGAAGTCCCAACCCAGCAAAGTCCTGCTTTTACTTAGAAGTTGGATGCAAAAATATGATCTTTAGCCAAGAAAACCAGCAGTAGTTATTCAGCAGCAATCAGTTGGCAAGTAAAAAACCATTTCAAAAAGGGAAAGTGCTGGGATAAAATTATCCAGACAAATCGGAACAGGAGTTAATTGGATCAGGGCTCCTGGAAGGGGTGGATTGGGTATTGAGATGTAAGCCTCACCTAGAGAGATTGAACAAATGCTGCTCCTTAGAGTAGGCAGGTTCAAGCCATGCCTACTCATTTGGTCGAAATGACCAAAGCCCGCAGATACTCTGACACCACCGCGTACACCAACTTATGGCAGTGCCCTAAAGGTGGAGACTGAGGGCCACTTGTAGCACAGTCACCTGGGGTATGTCAAGTATGTCAGGTTCCTGGATCCCAGCCTGGATTTATATCCTTGATATCTCTGAAAGGGAGACTCAAGGATCTGTTTCTTGTACAGACTCTGACTAATTTCCAGGTCCATTACCACTTAGGAGTTATTAACTTATAGAACACTATGGTACTGACAGGCAAACATATAGGAGTTCTTTTATACAAAGATGATAACAGATGTAGATATAGAAATTCTTTTTTAAAAAAGGTTTTATTTATTTACTGTTAGAGAAAGGGAAGAGAGGAGGTAAGGGAGAGAGAAAAACATCGATTGGTTGCCTCTCCCATGTCTCCAACTGGGGACCTGGACTGCAACCCAGGTATGTGCCTTGACCAGGAATCGAACTGACAAACTTTCTGTTTGTGGAAGGACACCCAACCCACTGAGCCACACCAGTCAGGGCTGGAAATTCTTTGATTGGTATGCATATATCTCTTCATGGGAGGACTATACTACTTCAAAATAAAAGCATAGCTACCAAGCCAATATGGCTCTCATATAGGTTTTTCCTCCATTTTGTAAAAAAACATTTTTTTTTTTAAAATAAAGAGTTTTATATAGAGAAACTAGAGTGAACTGGGGGTGGATAGATGAAGAAGAAGGAAAAGAAAAGTTGAGTGTTCACATAATAGCCTGTTTATAATTAAGGCCATAAACATGGGTAAGTAAATTGCATTGATTAATATGGTGGCTTGCTGGTAAATGTTTAATCACTTGCTCTTTGGGAAAAAGTCTGATTTGTAGAATTTCCTAGTTTTTGTGGTATAAATACTTCCATATTGGTTTATTTCAAGCTATTTCAATCATTGAGATATTTTTAAAAATATTTTTAAATAAATAAAATATATACATATTTTTATATAAAATTTTTTATTTAAGAAAAAAATTATATTTTTTTATGTAAAGAAAATATATTTCAATGATTGAACAGCTGGCTAGCAAAGTTCCTAAAATTTTAATAAATGAGTTCTTGTGAACTAATACTAGCCATCTTCATTGATTTTATATGTAAACTATTATATTTCTACCTATTTTTCAAAGTAACTTTGGAACTTATTTATTACATTGAACAGTACATATTTCCTCTCTGTCACTGTCAATACTCATGTTCACATATTTTTTCTTTTTTTGCTGCTTTTTGTGCATTATTATGATTTTGAGATGTTAACATGAGCAGTGTATTTTCACTCAATTTTTTTCTAGAATTACACATTTTTAATGTTCTTTGAAAAAGAAAAAATAGATCTTAAAATAGTAATGGAAAATTAACAACTAGTAGATGAAATAAGTTAAAGTCATTTTTTAAAGGTATTTATAAAACAAAATGGCATCAATGTGTCAGATAATATCTGATTCGTTAATATTTTTCTCTTTTGCAAAATAATTTGGTTCATAGATTTGGGAGGCTCAGTTACTGGAAAACTTTAAATAGCTGCTTGATATTCACTGGGAAGTGGTAGCTGATGTGCTCTGGCAGCCAGTGGGTTTGGCAGGGAAATATTTGTTGTATAATTTTCTGAAAAGAGAGAAAGGGCTTGGGAGAAATCCAGGGAGATATTTTAACAGCATTCAAAGATATCCACATACAAGTTTTGAGAGTTGGAAAGATCAGTGAAAAGGGCAGGTATGTTTTGAGGAGGCTCCCCTTGATAATTCTGATTTAATTACTATGTAATTATTATTTAACTATCTATGGGCTGTGCTCCCTGTCTCTGCCAGACTCACCCTTTCTTAAGAAGCACTTGGGTAAAACATAAACAAAATATTGGATTAAAGTTATGATTAATTTGGTTCTACCTGAAAATACTATTTTTAGAGGAAGTTAGAAATTAGGAGTTTAATTGCTCCAAGTGCCATTAAAATTGTTCTTCTAGTGAATAATTCAGTTAAATTAAGATGAGTTTATTAGTAGGTAGGAATATTGTGTTGTTTTGGTTAAAAATGCTAAATATTTGGATTATATGTTGTTATGGACTGAATTGCGTCCTCTCTAAATTCATAGGCTGAAGACTTAATCCCCAATGTATTTGGAGACAGAGCCTTGAAGGAGGTTATTAAGGTTATATGAAATCATAACATGGGGCCCTAATCCAATGATTGTTATCCTTATAAGAAGTGGAAGAGTTATCAGAGATATCACCTGCCTCCCTCTCTGAAACACTTCCTACCTTCCTCCCCGGTGTGTACACGGAGGACGTGGAGAAAAGGCTGCCATCTGCACACTAAGGTGAAAGACCTCACTAGAACCCAGCCTGCTGGCACTTTGATCTTGTACTTCCTTCATCCAGAACTGTGAGAAAATAAATGTCTGTAGTTCATGCCACTCAGCCTGTGGTACTTTGTTATGGAAGCCTGAGCAAACTAATATAATTATACACACGTATACACATGCACACACACCTATATGTATATATATGTATATATACATATATGTAATAAAATGATGTATTTTATTAGTTTCAAACATAAAATAATTAAAAACAGGCCAAGTATTCGTTCAACAACCATTGTCATAACAATAACAGTTTAAACTAACTGAGTTTGTCTATTCATGTCAGGCATAATCTCAATTTATTCTGCTAGTATCAATCTATTTAATCCTCACAAGGCTACTAAGTTGGTACTCACTTTATTGTTTTTCTTGTGTTACAAAATGAGGAAGTGGGGGCCCAAGGGTTTTAAGGATTTGCTCACTGCCATAGATCAAATAAGCAGTAGCATCTTTGAATCCATCATTCTGACTCAAGGGTCCAAGCTCTTAATCGCTATGCTGTAAGAATAGTTCATTTGTAAAATAAGATTATATAAACTTCTATACAATTTTGTTTTACCACAAGCAAATTGTTCACCTAAATTGCTTGTCATCATTTCATGAAGTTACCATGTGCACGCGTTGTTCTTAAGGGGATGAGGGTGAAGGGTAATGCTAGAAATTCACCTAGGTTTTATAAAAATCCATTTCTCCTGACCCTATATCCTCAGTTTAGCCATGGTATTACCAGCTGCTGATAGAGATGTATTGCATATCCTGAGTCCAGGGGAGGAAAATGTTTGAAATGTGAGGCCTCAGTGAAGTTTCAGCTCAGAGTCTGCCTACCTGATGACACATGCAGTAGAATATTCAGAAACATTATTACTTGAACAACAGCAATGTTTTTGAACCAGGTTTGATGCATTACCAGGTGTGATGAATATATTGGAAAAGTAAATCTGAATGTGTCTTTATTGAGTTTCCATCATGGCCAGTGAGAAAATTCTGATGCATCTTGGGAAAAAAATTATACCCAAGAAAATATATCTCAAGGTAGAAATGGAAATAATTTAAGGCATGGCTCTACTATTTATCTGTATTATTTTATGTTAAATATAAATTTTACTCTTCCAAAACAATTTAAAGGGGATTTTAAAATAAACAAGTAGATAAGTATGGTAGGTTCTTGTGTACATTCTTATATATGGGAGCATTAAGGATAAAAAGTGAGGTTCGAAATCACATGGTAAAAGGAAAAGTACCTGTTCTGCCCACCAGGGATAAGATGGTCCACAAAAGTGCCCATTGACTCTGGGGACTTGATATTTCAAGGGAAGAATAACCTAGTAGTTTGCATAGATCTCCCTGCTGGTATTATTCACTTTATCACGTTGTAGTACATTTTATTGTCCAAACTCTGGTAAATGTTCTGCTATAGAACAGAAATAGTTGGTTTCTATGAATGAAAAATGATGGACCTGTAGGGTCACATCGATTTACTCTGGTGCAATTTTTCCTTAAGGCCCTTAGCTTGCCCATAGAGCTGGGTGATTGCAGTATCCCACATGGTTTCACTTCATGAAAAGGAAGAAAATGCTGGTTAATGCTCTATTTTTTTTTCCTGGCTAAAACAAAGGGCGACTTTAATGGTTATCAAGCTCTTTCCTGTTTTCCATATATTTGGTCTCCCCCTGCATTCCTCCCTCTGGCTCCTCAGCAACTTCAGATCCCGTGTTGCCATTTGCTTGCACTTTGGACCTTCCATCCGGCACCTCTCACAGTAGTCATGCTCTTTTCTCTGAGAATGTAAGATCTTTCCCTTCTTTGAAGATTTTTTGTTTCTTTTTTTTCCAGAGAAAAAAAGCTATCCAAAGTTGTTTTTGAGTCCAATAATTAGAATGCAGTTTATTAAAGTCACAATTCAAAAACTTAGTTTTTCCTTAAGCATAAATTCTTATTTTAAGCTTACAAATATTAGTATTGTAATTTATAAGTCTATCAACTTTTAACCATTATTTTAAAGTACTTTGGAATTGTATTTGGTACCATTTAAAACTTAATTAATAAACACCTTCAAATCTACTTAGCTAATTTAAAAATTAAATATGTTCAGTATTCTTAAATATTTCAATTGTCTGAAAGGAAAGATGTGTACATAAAAAGATCATCTTTCTGCAGAGTAAATATTTCCAATATGACAAATTTATAAATACTTTCAATTTCCTTAATATTTACATAAATTAGTATAATTTTAATTGAACTCTGTTATGCAACACCTTATCCCCAAACACCGCAGCTTTCTGCTCGGGTTCTACCTGTCTGCCATGTAGGGCTGAGAATTTTTTTTAAGAGAAAAGCCATTTAAATATGAACATTGCTTAGTGGAGTTCCTTCCTCAGTTTCAGCCTGTTTTTGGTTTCTCTCCATTGCTTTCAAATAGTTGTTTTCGTAATAATTAATCCAAGGTTTTAACTGTTTTCTATGGAAGAATTAGTCTAGTATCAACTACTTTGTCAATTACCTGAACTGGACCTCTTGCACCAGAGGCTCTTGATTTGTTAACCTGTCAATGAATATAAGGTAAAGGCTGGTGCAATAAGATATCAGAGATAATGACCCAACAACATATAATGTCTTCCCTCATAGGCAAAGCTGAAAAACTTAAATGTGGAATTCATGTGTGCCTTTCCATTGTGTGACCAGCAGTGCTTTGGAGCTGGCATTGGCCCAAAGTTGGCATTTCAAAACTGTGTCTTAGAAACTTTGTTGCATTTTGTTCTCCCCTAAGTGGCTGAATCTGACAAAGAGCAGATAATTGACTTTTTAGCCTGCAAAAATGAATGGATACTCCTTTAACATATTGAGATGCTTATGCAGGCTGTGGCTGTAAATTCTGAATTTAAACCTATGAAAATATGTCATCACTCCATTTGAAACGTATAGTCTATTGAAATATCTCATTCAAGGCAATAGATAAAAAGTAGCACGGAACAAGTTCAGAGAAGGATGGTGTAGAAGATAATTTTTAACCAAACATTACACGTAAAATGTATCTGAGAAAAGAGAACAAAGAAAAGTAGGAGGATGAAATATGAAAGCAAGTCTTAGTCTAAACCCTTGTTCTGCCTAATATACTTACTTACAAATGAGTATATTAGTATACGTATACACTATATATAATAAATGAATGAATTAGTATATATACTAGTTATTTGTATATGATAAATATGCAAATTAGTGTATATCTAATTATTTGTATATAATAAATATACAAATACTTATTAGCCAACAGGAGAAACTACAGACATATAATCTTTTCTTCTTTCCCTCTCTCTCTCTCTTTTTTTTAATTTTACCTGTACAACATCCATCTGTCTATCCTTAGGCCCTCTGATAGGTTTCTTGTATGAAAGATTCAACCTAGGGCCAATGCAGTGATATTTTGATGGCAGGGTCAGCCAACATTTGTGGGGTCAAATAAGAGAGTTGTCCTTAAAATGGAGTGGCCCAAGGCCTGTGGAACACTGAATCTCAAGTGAGTCTCAATTTGGGCTGTTGAATTTTTATGCCTTCTTCATTTAATCTCATATGCTCTTTCTAGCCCATCATGCATTTCAGAAACCATTCATTTTAGCAATAAAAACTTCTTGCTAAGATTTCTTAGAGATTAACAAAATTTCTAGTAAAGATTTTGATGAAATATTTGAAGTGATTAAGTGCACTTCCTGAATGTGAATTCCTCTTTAATCTATTTCAAATGCTAACTGAATGCCCTGCCTTGAGGATATACCTATATACATTACAGTACTTACTGATGGATTTTAAAAGTCATTTATAATGCAGATAATATACTATATTCAATAATAATCAGATGTGTCTAGAATACCTGAACCCAAATGAATAGATGAATACATTTGAATCACTACCATTTCACTGAAGGTAGACTTTACTAATGAATAATTTACTATTTTTCTGCTAGGATTAAAGACAGATCCACTTTTTTTTTTTTTTTAGCAGCAAAGACAGCCCCTATCACTCAGAATTTTCAGTTGAGATATGGCTTAGTTCTTCCTCAGTTTACTATCAAACATTTATCTTATTTAAACTTCTAGGTAATAAATAGCCAAGTTTTCCATTTCACATGTTATATGACAGCAGCTTCAGGAAATAGACATTTGATATTTGCAGTCATGAAGCATTTTTGTTTCCCTAAGAGAGACAGAAAGAGTGGGAGGTAGTTTGGTCCTGATTATCACAGCGTTAAGAGAAGTCAACATTGCAGATGATTGCTTAGAAGTCGTAGCAGAGAGAGACCACCTATGAGGAAAATAGCAATAATTACAAACGACAATCACAGCTGTTAATGGCAGCACTCATAACACATCCTCAGCATGAAAAGATTGCAACTAATGCATCATATGTCAGGCACACAGAGTCACTGTGATGGGCCCAGAGTGGAGACAATCTATAGACAAGTCAATTGTAATAGCAGCAGAGGTCAGAATTGAAGTCCACAGCTTATCTTGCATGAACATTTTTATTTGTGTTAGAATTAAGGTCTAAACGTTTAAACTATTTTACATAAGAAACATATTATCTAAATGTTGCTTATCAATCAACTCTGCAAGATTTGTTACCATACATTAACATTTCCTATAGATGGCACTTGAATCATTATGCTTATTTTTCCCAACTGCAAAAAGAACCATCTATCATGCAGATATTGTGCTCTGCATTCCATAGGTCCAGAGAAACACTTTATTGCTCTTAAACAGGTACGTATCACTTTCAGTAACTAAGGGCTAAATGGTGTTGGGCTCCTCTGCAGAAAAATAATTATGATTTATTCAAGAATATTCATTTTTTGGAAACATTCATTTCATTTTCTTTTAAGCATATTTGATATTGGGATTATTTAATAAATGTCTTTTTCCTCTAATTTTCTTTGCATTAATGTCTTACCAAGCTCACAAAATAACCAGTAACCACTGTCAAGTAATATAAAAAAAAATCCAAACCATGCATAAAAATAATAATATCATAGGTCCAATACATTATTCAAATTCTGATAAAATCACATATAATTTAAACATACTTCAAGGACTTTGACATAAGCAGCATAATTAGAATATATTACAATTTATAAGGCTGAATAAGATAATATTGCCATCATTACTTTTCTTTGTGTCCCAAATTTGCGTATTCTGTTAACATGAATTATATGTATTTAAAATGTTTATTGTCACACACAGAAAAGATATTTTGTTTTTGGCAAAGTGTTAGTATATAATGTGTTTGCTTAAGGGACACCGAGGTGTAGATAGCTATTAATGAATTCAGTTTTTGTTTGAATTGAATGACGGTTAGCTGGTCTGTAGTGAGATTTAGCTGGAAGTATCGATTTGAGAGACAAAAGCATACAGATTAGTTGCAGCCTTGGCCAGAAACAAGCTTACGCAGGACTGTATAGAGGAATATTTCCTCTCCTAATTACCCAGGAAAGTGAATCATGATGTGTGTAGATTTAGTTTATTTAGAGAGAGGGAATTCTTGCACCATAGCTTCTATTCTCTCAGAAGAAACGTGAGGTCGTTTTCAAAATATATAGCGACAAGTTCTCCACAAAGTCTAGAAAGTAGCCCCATTTTTTTCAATTTTTTCCCCTCCCCTAATCTGTTTTCCCTTGTGCTAATAAGAATTTTGTAGGGAACTTGGTAGAAAAACTTACATTAGCCACATACTTGGGCTCATATCAATGTAGAGATGTGTCATCCCCCAATAAAGGGGTGACAGTGGAAAAATCTGACTTCACACCTTCTTTTCCCCCATCTTCCATCTGCGTTAATTAGGCAAATTTGGAGTATATCCAAACGCATACTACATGCAAAACATATTAAATTTTCAAAGCATTGTCACATATGTTATTTTACTTGATCTGAACTGTGATCCTAAATGTAGAAAGGGAATCCATTCTTATTAATAAGACACTACCGGCATCTAGTATTTACAGAGCATCTTATAATATGCAAAGTGTCTTCATGTAATTTTCTCATTCCAGCCTCAAATTATCAGAGTATCAGGACAATTTGCAAGAGAATAAATGTGAGTAGTTAGTATTCACAGAAGTTGGTCAAGGTCATTTATGACCAATAAAGTATAAATTTAAATGACCAGAAAACATTTTCACCTGACAAGTAATTGAGGGAACGATAGACTCAATTTTGTCAAAGGCCTGTGTTGGCAAAAGGGTACTGCTATATGCTGTAGGTGAAGTTATTTGTTACAACATTTCTGAATGACATTTTGGCAGTAGGAATTTATTATGAGGAAGAATGAGAGGTACAAACAAAGGTTTACATGTAAATGGGTTCATTAGAGAGTTATTTATAGCATAGAATATTAGAAACCACATTTACTTGGGCCAATGTAGTTTGAGGCAGTTGTCTTGGAACAAGAGGAGATCTTGCAAATGGAGGCCCTGTGAAGAGAAACAAAAGTCGGAAGAAGGCCGGGATCAGAGCTACCCTAATTACCCGTACTGCACATCTCTAGAATTTCACATGGGAAAAATAAAATGCACAATTTTGGGGAGATTAATTTCTTAACAACCCAACCCAATTTTAACTGACATAGGTATACTTGCTGGTGTATGTATATATGAATACATTTATTTAATATATAAAAACATGTTTTAAGGAACCTCTCTAAGAAACTGTGTTATTAGGTAAATAGTAGGAATGAGCCTACCTGGGAATAACTGACTTGGTAATCAAATAGGTACTGAAAACTAAAGTTATTTTTAAAAACTATTGAAATGTGTGTCTCTGATTAAAAAGACTTAGGTAATATCCTTTATTCTGATTTTAAGACTTGATGATCCTGAGATTTCTTTTAACTTTATGAGTCCATGGTTGATTTAGCAGTAACATTTATTATTTGAAGAAAGTGAGAAAGATGATGTTAAATGTTCCTCAAAGTGGAATTGAGGTTTTAATTATTATTGGACATATGGGGGAAAGGGACTGAACAGCTCAATACTAAGCCAGAGAATTTTTCTATGAATATTTAAGAATTTAATGGTGTGCCTATTCAGTTAGGAAGCTATTGGTGTTTTGTTTATTTGCTTTATCTGGGCAAAAATAATATGGCCGCTCAAATCATTATAACTCTTCCAAGTTAATAAAGAGAAAACTTTTTGTAAAGTACTACTTAATGTTTCCTTAATTTTCATTTAAATAAAGTCTGTGCTACTAAAACCATGGAAAATTTTTGATTAGTCTACTGCAGGTGTATCATTTGCAGTTAATCTACAAAGTTAAATTCAGTGTATTGAGCTGTAGCATATTCTTAAATTTCTTTCCTTTCTGAATTATTATAGTGAAAACAGAAAGCATCTTAACTGTTAAAATGACTGTTAAAGGAAACAGCATTTCTCTTCTTCCTAAGATGCCCTCTCAGAAGAACTTGATCTTTTTATTTTTATCTTTTTGCAGGTAACATCCACATATTGTGTAAGTTTTCTATAGCATCTTACATTTAATATTTTCTCCTTTATCCCACTCTTCCTCCCTTCCTTTTTTCTTTCTTCTTTTCCTGTTCAATTATGGAGATCAAAATCTTGGCATTACCATAGATAATAAGGACAATGGAAGATTATGGCTTTATGTGAGCAGTCAAATGTATTAAAATACTGCAGCGAATGAATTCACCGGTCTGGACACTGGCATAGATGAACCTGAGGGGCAGAATCTGTACCTGCAAGCTTACCGCACAGCAGAGAATACCTGTATGTCCCAAGAACATGTGGCTCTAGAGCAGAGATCTGTCCTTCTGAAAACACCCTTGACCCTTGGTTTCTGTCACAGCTCACTGCCTTGTTCCTCTGTGCTTCTCACCCATCTGGCTTCTTTCTTCATTGCTGTCCCCTCTACCCCCAGCTTGTTATCCTGAGACTTGGGTGTTCTTAAAATTCAGTCTTCTTCCTAATACCTACTCCCTCTGGGGTCTCTTTTTGCACTTGTGGTTTCACTTGTTAACTCAACGAAGTCAGACATCAAATATATTGCTTCAGTTCTGGCTTCTGGGCTGCTCTCTGGACATCAGTACTAAAAGTTTTTAAAATCAAACTCATTCTCTTTTTGTCTCTACACAGCATCCCTTTGATGTCCACATTTTGCTACTATATCACACTTTTCCAGTCACCCAGGCGCAGAAGCCTGATATCCTTTGCTCTAACCAGACATTCCTTTGCCATATCTCCTGCATGAATCCTTTCCTTTCCATTCCCACTGAAACATGCTGGCTCCATGTGCTGGGAGATCAACTGCACTGAATATGAAAGGGCCACACAAAGATTAGTTTATATTCCTTGTTTTTTCAGCCTTTCCCTCATCCAGTCCACCCTGCATACATCAATCTTCTTTAAGGTTAATATCTTTTGCCTTTGGGATTAAATCTCTTTATACTGCACTTGAGGGCTCACACATAATTTACCTCTTATATACCTTTGAGCTAATCTATTTTTCTCACACAAACCTTCCATTCTAATCCAACTTAACTAGTCACTATTCCTTTAAGTAGTTTTTTCCCCCCATGCCTTTGATCAATCATTTCTCCCTGCCTAAAGGATTTTCAACATTCCTCTATCAAAATCTTACCCTTTCTGACCCTGGCTGGGTAGCTTAGTTGGTTAGAGTGTCATCCTGATACTCTAAGGTTGCAGATTTGATCCCTGGTCAGGACACACACGAAAATCAACCAATGAATGCATAAATAAGTGGAACAACAAATCAATATTTCTCTTTTTCTCTTCCTCTCTCTCTGTAAAAAATCAATTTAAAAATCTTACCCTTTTTTTAAAAGGTCCAATTCAATTAAATTTCATCCTCTCCCATGAGTGGTTCTCAACATTAAATTATATATACTGCCTTCTAAACTCAACAATTCATTTTTATAACATTTTTAGTTATTTAGCAGTTTTATGATGCTTTTGTTGCTTTATAAATTTTAATGTCTTATCTCTAGTTAGATTATAAGCTACTTAAGTGCAAAGCGTTTATTAGTATTTTTCACAATTAATAGGATAATTCAACATGGTTTACTGATTGCTCTTCAAAGATTGTCATCTATTATAAAAACTTTCAACTCCCTTCTTTTCATGGGTGATTCCAAAAGTTAATGTTCAAAATAGCTACTACATAACAAAGACTGATTTTTTTTTTTATATATATACTCTATTATTTCCCCCACTTGGCATGCCAATGTGGATTTCAGTCTATTATTAATTTATTACAGGCTTGGGAGTTCTTGGGGTCTTTAGAGTTCTAGGGCTCTATTTATCTTTAGTGAATAATATCATCATGCACCAAAAAAGTCAGTCTCAGAAAATCATCAAAACAAATGTTCTCATTGTATAACCACATGCAAAACTGCCAGATTTAAACTATTAGAGGACAGGGTCTGTCCCCTAAGTTTTTCCTGTTATAATCCTGAAAGCTTTGAAGAAGTTTCCAAGGCTAACAATAACACATAATCAAATTGGGGTCCAGCAAAACTAATGAAAAGGCTTTTCCCAGAAAGATAGTGTGTGGTCACCTTAGCCTGGGAAATGATCTTTTGTTTTTCCCCTCAAAAATGATGTTTTGACAAGCTAATAGCAGGTTCCTCTTTTGGCTTTTGAAAGTAAGCTTTTGGAAGCCAACAGTAAGAAAACCAGAACAATCGAAGCAACTGCTTAATCAAAAAGCCACATTGCTTAAATTTCAGCTGAAATCAAATGTTTTGAATACATGGAATTCATATTCTAAAAATGCAATTCACGTAAAATTCCATACTTACAGTATTCTTTTGCAAAAGAAAAAATAAATGTAGGAGAGTATGACCTGAAAATGATGCAGTTGATGACTGAAAAAGTCTTTTGTTCTCAAGTGTGAAATAATTTTGACTTTTTATATATCAAAAGTAGCATTGGGTTATAGCCACCCTGGTGTTGTAAAGCTCTATCTATATAATCCTCTCATTAAAATAATTTTTTTATTAATTCACCTATAAACAGAAATATTAGAATCTAATTTTCTATAAACTATTTTCATTAGATATCTTTGACAATATTCTATTTATATTTCCCATAGTCTCTCTCTCTCTCTTTTTTTTTTTTTTTGCTTTTTCTTTTCTAGGTAAACTGCACTAGTCAGTGTTCATTTACCTTAATTCCCACTTCCAAATCTCTGCTTTCATTATCTTTCCATCAGAAATCCAGGAGGTTTCAGTAAGTAGACAATGCAATCTTGAGTCAGTTAAGACATAACTAACCACACCCTTTCTTGTAGAAGGCAAATATGGATTTAGGTTCACCCTTAAAGCATATGACAATCATTTAGCACATACTTAATTCCAGCTACTTGATAAATATTATTTTATAACTAGAAAAAGGATACATCTACTTTAGAGATGTATCTGGGTTAAAATAGTGGGTGCACAAACCACCCTCATAGTTCGAATGGCAACCTTAGGAAAAATATGACTGTCTCTAATTTTTGGATTTTAAGATATTTGCTGAAAGAGCAAGAACATATAAATTTTAATACCTAGATTTCATTTTAAAGATTCCATACAATATTTATTATTATTATTTTATCCTTATCCAAGGACATTTTTTTTCACTGCTTTGAGAGAAAGGGAGAGAGAGAGAGAGATGAGAAAGAAACATTGGTTAGTTGCTTTCTTGTATGCACCCTGACCACCCCGACCAGGGATCACACCCACAACCTGGGTATGTGCCCTGACCAGGAATTGAACCCTAGACCTTTTGGTCTATGGGATGGTGCTCCAGTCAACTGAGTTACACTGGCCAGGGGTTTACACAGTGCTTTTTATAACATACCAAGTCTGAAATTGTTTCTATGGCTGCTGTGCCCCGTGCCTCACCCAGTTCAAGTTGAAGTTAAATTTGACTGCTTTGATGGAGTTCCTTATTTTGAAGTGGAACAATTTTCTGTTCCTTGGCAGGGTATAATTTTTAACATTTTAGTGTATTGCTTGCAATCTGTATTTTTATTGCTAAGGTTTGTTTTTGAAATATAACTTTTAATTATTTCTTTGAAAGTTTTACTTTTAACTGATTATGTTTATCATGTGCTTATAAATTAAAGAAAAAAGAAAGAAATAGCATATGATTACATGTTTGAGAGATTTGCTAAACAAAATGCAAAAATCTAACTTACAAGTAAATAGATGAAATGTTGGGATTGAAATGGCTAATTGATGTATACAAACTTAAAAAAATAATTGCTGATAGTCATTGCTTCAAGTACTTTGCTGAAGTCATCTCACGTCTTTGCCATGGTTATTCTAAAATAAGGATGGGTAGACCATTTCATGGATATCTGCTACTTTGTGAGTTGCCTTCATCTCTTTCTTACTGAAACTAGCTGTCCATGTAATTGTGGTAGTACAGAAGCTAATTCTGCTTTCACCTCCATGTGGCATAGGTCAACTCTGCCAGTCTGTGCCTAATCGCAGTTGCCAAAGTTACTGTCCCAAGGGCAAGAACACAACTCAAGAACAGCCATCAGGAATCCGCATTGGAGATTCATGTGACTCTTGGGAGAGTCATTTTATCTGGCTGTTCTAGGACCAAGGGTAGGTATATCGGGATAGCAAGGCCCCATCTTTGCTACTCCAAGAGAAGGATCTTCCTACAAAAGAAGTCAAACCAGAAAAAAATCAGAGCCAGTAAGTTGTTTTAGTCAGTTATCATCATCATCATCATCATCATCATTTGCTTAAGCCAATTTTAGGAAGGTTTCTGGCATTTACGATAAAAAAAAATCTAACTATGATTTCTTCTCAATTTTATGCACACGAGATTACCTGACTTCCCTAAATATCAACAACCAGTAGGTGGCAGGCCCAGAATTTGAACTTAATCTCTCTGATTCCAGAACCATGGTGATAATTAACCATAGAGAGTAACTCAGGGAATCTTGTGACTATTCAGTTACTTAAATATCAAAATGGCTTTGAACTTTGACTTCAAATTGTGCAAACCATTTTCTTCCCCAGAGGCTTTTGTGTGTCCCCAAATGATAAGGGGAATGGTTTTTGAAGGGTGGCTATAGGCCAACAGATTCTAACACATATCCTCTGTTTTTGTTAAGACAATCTGGAAGAATTTTGCTTATCTTAACTTTGACAAGTAAGAATGTTTTATAAAAACTGACTTTTTACTTTTATCAGTGTTCATTTGCACTGTTATAAATCCTGATGTTTACTGTTGTACAAATAGTCAATCTAATCTAGTACCAACTGATGGGAGCTGCTGAGGCAAACCCCTGCATTTTGTAAGAAGTCTCTGCTTGGACGGTGTGGGTAACTGTAACATGGGAAAGCTGCTTCTCTGATATCTGAGACAGTCTGTGAATTCTTATAGTCTGGTAAATGTTCATGGACCACTAAGTATATTTTCTTTGGCTGAAATCAAAACAACTATAGAAATTCTTTTTGACTATGAAAATTCTAAGACTTATTTTAAAATTTCTCAAATTAATATTGTGAAAAAAAAGTTGAAATGTTGGGATAGATGGCATAGTTCTTAGCTGTAAGGAGAATTGCCTTCATTTTGTTCTAAAATTTAAATCTCTTAACAATAATTTAAGGGGAGTGGGTTGCAGGAATTCAATAATTTGTGTCCTACATTCAGTGAATAAAATGAGAACTTGTGCATGGTAGATGATTTTGTCTCACAGATGTTCAAGTTATTGCTTCATTTTTTGGACTCTTTTTTGTTCTTTCCAAAGCATAAATAAAACCTTCAGTGCACTGATTCCAAAAGTTAGGTTTCAAATATTTAATATTTATCAAAGCACACATTTTAAACTCAGTTTACCCAAGTTTCAGGACAGAGGCTAGGTTAAATATCTTATCAAAATTACTTTAAAATAGATTTGTACTGCCTTATATCCATTTATATTTAGTTAAAAAAGATTCCAGTTCTGTTGTTAGAAAATCTAGTGTTTGGGGATTACAATAAATAAGGAGACATGGCTGACTTAGCCTCAAGCTTTAAAGGCTTTAAAAATAACAGTACCTACGACCCATGGAGATGGACAACGGCGTGGGGATTGGCAATGGAAATGAGGGGTGGGCAGGGCAGAGGGGGGCAAAGGGAGGAAGAGGAGGACAACTGTAATAGCATAAACAATAAAATAATTTTAAAAAATAAAACGAAATAAAAATATATTATTAATCACAAATTGGAAAGTTCAACAGAATGAGTTGAAGATGCATTTGCATGTGCTCTTTCCTGAAAAACTGCAATAAAATGATAGTAGAGGTATTTTTGAAGGTTATCCATAAACAAGGACAGAGAAAATGGAAGAGAAGATGTCAGTAATGAAATTATGGAAGCTGAACAACAAATGGAAGAGGGCTGACTGACAAAGCAGATCCCAGAAACCTGAGTCCTAACCATGCAGTGAAGAAAGCAAAGGAGTAAACCGATTTGTACCTGGGGCTTCCAAAAGGCTGGGGAATTACTTATGGATAGTGTTGGAAGTGGAGATTAAATGAGTTGAAAACAAGTTTTCGTAGCAAGTCTTTAAAAATGTTAGACTTTGGCTCTCTACACTTTGTGTAGCTCATCGTTGTTTCTCCCAACTGCTGGCAGGTTTGTTCTCTAGAGAAGGTCTCTGTCTTCATTTTGTCACATTTAGAACAGAATTCTGCACTGGGGAGAGGGGAATGAGGTGAAGATTTATGTAATCTGTGTGGACTTTCCAAGTCTGGCTGTTAGCATTCTATCCTCAAATAGGAGTTGAAGAAACTGTCTCTGGAGAATCTTATTAGTCCCCCAATGAAGGACACGGAGTATCCTCAGTGGGCTAATTTAGGCAGACATTACTAAAAAGAACACACATTCAACACCCATCTACCGCCATCACAGGTAGACCTCCTAATCAACAACAGTTCATGTCTAAGTTTCAAATTTGAGCAGTCAAGGATCACCCAAATATTTGAGAAAGCCCACAATGTGAAAGGCATAAACCAAAGAACAAAATAAGTAAAATAAAGATAATTAGAATAAGGAGAAAAACAACAATGACCAAAATCCCACAATTCTCAAAATACTCAGATATAAGACAATAGTTTGTTTATAAAAAAAAAACAGAATGCCAATAAAACAAAACACTTTTTATAGACTATAAAAGAGCTCTTGAAAGTTAAAAAAAACAACCATTAAAGAACACTAAATAAATAAAATACTTAGTTGAAGAGCTGGAAAGGTTGAAACATTTTCCTATAAAATGGAGCAAAAAGAGCCCTGGCCGGTGTAGCTCAGGGGACTGAGCGCCGGCCTGCAAACCAAAGGGTGCCAGCAGCTCCGTTCCCAGTCAGTGCACAGGCCTGGCTTGTTGGCCGGTTCCCAGGGTGGGTCGCGGGAGAGGCAACCACATACTGATATTTCTCTCCCTCTTTTTTTCCCTCCTTTCTCCTCTTTCTAAAAATAAATAAATTAAATCTTTAAAAATTTACAGCAAAAAGAAAAAAGGAGCAAAAAATAATAAAATATGAAATTAGAGGATCAATGTAGGAAGTTAAATGTCTTAAGAAGTTGCGGGGGGGCGGTTGGAAAAAGTGACATAGCCAGGCACACTATTTTGAAATTTCACAAGATCAGGCATGAAGAGAAAAAGATAAATACTTTAAAAAAATACTGATGGAAAATAGTTTCTACTCTAGAAGTCTCTTTTCCAGCCAAAATATCATTCAAGTTTGGAAAAAGATTAAATCCATTCTCAGAAATATAAGATCATAAAAATTTTAGCATCAAAGTTTTCTTTCTAGAGGCATTAGCGAAGTATGTGCTTAAAATAAGGGAATAAATCAAGAATCAGAAAACATGGGATCCAGAATAGACATCCAGTATATGACAGAAGCAAAAGGAATCTCCTGGAAAAAGTTCAAGAGAATGATTGGTCTTTATTGAATATATCAACAGACTCTAGAATAAACTTCTTCTAGAAAATATATTTGAATACCTAACATATTTATATTAATTAAGAGATTTATATAATGTTGGGGGAATAGTTTAGGAATTGACTAATAATGTTATTAGGAAACAAAGCATACAAAAACAAGGTATTTATTAACAATAGGAATAGTAACATGGTCAGAAAAAAGAATAAATAATCATGGTACACTAAATAATATACTATAGCTGAAAAATAAACACTGCTATAATAAAAATTATGTTCTGATTATCTTGTGAGAATGGGAGATAGTAAGTATAAAAAGGCAATAGGAGCCTCGTCTTCACAGTGGGAAGTCAATAGTGTCTAAGACTCAAAGGTCAAGAATAAGCAATTCAAGTAAATTACTCAGAATAATAGAAATTAATACATTGTTAAAAGAATCAAAAGTGGTTGCCTCGGAAAGTCAGGAAGTAGTGGCATATGGGAGGTCAGAGGCATGCTGTTTTTATAAAACAAGAGCTATTAACTCTAAACTGCTCATGTATAATGATTACAAAAATAAGAACCCAATTAAAAAATAAAAATAAAGATACCATATGCTGCAAAAAATCTTCAAAGGATTCATAAGTATTTAGAATACATTTTTCACAGACACCTCACGATTTTATGGCATAATAAGTAGTCATTAATTATTTATGTGTATATATGTTTATGTACATATATGAGGCCTGTCCAGAAGATATCCAGCTATATAATAAGAAAAATAGAGACATTTATTGAAGAAGATACAAGATACAAGAAACATTGTACATAAGACAATGATGCCCCAGTCCCGTTCAAAGTAGGCACCTTGGGACCTCACACAGTTCTCCCAGTTGCGGTCAGCTTCCCAGTTCTAGTCTCCTGAATCTATTGATGGTCTGAAATCTCTTCCCTTTCAGAGGTGATTTTAGTTTTGAGAAAAACTGGAAGTCGAACTGGAAGTCGAAGGGCACCAAATCTTTGTTGTAGTGGGGCTGAGTCACCTGGGTGATTTGATATTTTGCCAAAAAACTCTGCACAAGACAGGATGCATGAGAGGGTATGCTGTCGTGATGAATCTGCTAATCACCAGTTGCCCATAGCTATGGCCTTCTGAATCATCGACTAATTTCCATGAAGGAATGTTCAAGCTCATGCAAAATTTGATGCAGATTTGTTGCTCTACTTGCTCAGTCATTTTGAATGTGATGGACACACAGTACACATGCTCACTCAACAGTGTCTACCACCCCCACTGACAAATACAGTGAAGTTACCATTGTTCAAGCACGCACATTCCAATTCACTCTCCCTGGTTGCTAGGTTATAGGACGTCACACAAACTGCTCTGCTTCTATTAACAATCGCTACATTTTTTCTGGACAGACTTGGTATACACACACATACACATATATATATCTGTGTGTGCATATATATCTGTGTGTGTATATACATTTCTGTTTACTAATGAAAATAATGTTTCAGCAAACTTTATTCATAAACTTTTTACATATGTATGCATACACATGCACACTGAAACACATATCTAAATAATTATTTTGTAATGTAGAAAGGAAGATTTGCAGAAGGAAATACAGTGGAGAAACTTCCAACTGCACCAGATTTTCCTCTGGCACACGTCAAGCATGAATATTCAATGCCTACCAGTATGCTAAGGCCCAGATGAAACAGCACTTGATCTACAAGCCTTCCCTGACCCATCCACCTGAAAGTGGACTGTTTGTTCCCTTACCTCTTTCTTACCTTCTGTCTTTTGTTGCAAGTGTTTGTCTTTTTGTTCTTGCTTCTAATTTATTGCCACCGATAGCTCCCTAGCTTCATGTCTCACAAACTCAATCTCTTGGAGATACTGATTGACTATTTCTTTGGTTCCAATTTTAAGAGCAACTTGACTCATACACCTGTTCCTGTGGCCCGGGCTTAGGGAGGATTTTGCTGAACAAAGCGGCTTTTCAGGTATTTGTGTATATGTAGGAGTGTGTGGCTTTTTCCATAAGAAGGTGAAGGCACTGAACAGGTGCTCCCTTGCCAGTGTTCATTATTATTACTTTGGGAAAAAGGATGAATAATTATTAATAAAATGTACTGGCTGAAAATTATTAGAGTAAAAAGGGAAAGGTATATAGAGATTTGGTAAAGAAAGTGGCCTCTCCTATCCTAGCCCAATGTTGCTCTTTTTATTTATTAACCTTGTTCCTTTGTTGGGTTTATTCAATATTCCATATCATTATTTTTAACAATTAATTTCCAGTTTGTCACATATAAATATGGTAGTCACGGTAATACCTTGATAAACTATTAATTTTCTTTACTAATAAAATGTATCCAGCACTGCCGTCTTCAGGTACATGTCCTAAAGTGCTTAATTCTTAATTTCTGTAGAAATGCCAGTGGAAGGTTTGGATGAATCATTATGGAGAAATTAGATGAAACCAGAACATGTTTAATAGAGAAAGGGATGTGACTGTAGGAAACAAAATATTGGGGTAAGTGTACTTCATACCAGTTTATTGTAGCAGTAAAATTGTCCAGCACAAGTCGTTGGTTCAGGTATTGTCATGCCACATTCTATAACTGAGCAATGAAGTATGACAAGAGCTCTTAGAAAATCTATGTGAAGGGTAGGTTGTAACTGGAAATATCAGCTCATAAATATCAACTCATTTGAAGGCGACTTAACTCACTAAGAAATGATTCATGTGAATAACCATATTCAGATTGGTTGGCATTTCATGATTCAGCTTTTCAAATGGAAACTATACTGTCCCTTTTTGTCTAAACATATGTCTATTTATACTTAATACTGTGCAGAAAAAAATGCCATGGAAAATATGATGACTTAAATATCTTAGTTTTCTTTAAAGAAAGTTTTATTCTTTGGGAAAAGTTGGGTTTTATGTTTCATTCCTTTGTAATTAATGTATTGATCTTTAGCTTCCCTTACTTCTGCATAAATGGGTATCTGAATGCTTATGTATTCAGAGTACATATTCTTAATTTAAAATACAGAACCTATCAACCTATTTCCCCTGCTCTGGGAGCCTTGCTTTCCTAACTAACCATTCATCATTGGTCTTTAAATTGCTGTAGACAGGCAGAAAAAGATTTATTTTCCTTACATTTAAAAAAAATTTTTTAATAGAGAAAGAAATTATTCGAAGTGTAAAGGACTCCCTGAAAACTTTTGCGGCCACTGCAATTTAGAAATGATATAGAATTGGTAAAAAAAATACATATGATATAAAAAACCAAAAAGATTAAGCTAAAGAAACCTGCAGCTTTGTTTTTAAAAATATTTCTGTGGTTAGCAGGAAAAAGGTAAGGTTCGGACTGCCAACTACAGGGCTTCAAAATCTATAGCTAAGCAGGGACTGATTCATTCTCATACATCATCTAACTAACAAATTTGTTAGATGATGGTGGCAAACGTAGACACACCCAATCTCGTTCTTAATGAAAGACAAGTAAATTACAACTGTGATGAAATACTGTTTCCAGCTATCTGACTGGAAAAGACTAAAAGGCTTGCTGATACACACTGGTGTGGGGAAAACAGCTTTCTACCTTCTCACGCTGTTGATGGGAATGTAAGTAGAATGACCTTCCTAGAGGGCAAGTTGGCAATATTTATAAAATTTAAAAGTGCTCACAGTTCTTGGCCTATATTTTTACTTCTAAAAATTTACTCTTCAAAAAATATATCTCTATATACAAAGGTATTCATTGTGATGTTTCCTTTTGCAAATAAAAAACATCCATCAATAGACTACTGGTTAAATAAATTATGGTAAGTTTGTGATAGGAAGTCTGTACCATATGCAAGAGGCATTATTAAGTGCGGAACAGTCTGTAAAGGCAGAACATACCATTTGTGTTATTTTCCTTGATTTCTTTCTTATTTTTAAGGATTTATAGAAAGCTACAAGAAAAGCTCGTGACAGAATTTGCCTTAGGAAGAGAAGCTTAAGGAGAACTGGCGTGGTCTGTTTCCATATGTCTTTTTATATTGTGAATAAAATTATGCCAACACAGCTTTTTTTCTGCTGAGTTTCAAACCTAAAAACAGGATGGCAAGTACAGTTACATGGGTTCATTTTCTTGCTGACCGCGGCAGTTCCAGGCTGTCACAGGGACCCCTAAATGTCCATTGTCGGGCTCCAGAGCTGAAGGAAAAGTGGGAAAACGGCTGGATGGAGCAAATATTGTGACATGAGTAACATTGGGAATGATGGCATTACCTCATGTTTCTCTATAGTTACCAAAGGCCAGGCTCTGGTCCAAGCATTTTTCACACATTATCCTGTTAATCCTCACATTTGTCCTAGAAAGTAAGTATTATCATCTCCATTTTTGGCGATGTAGACCTGAGAGCCAGGAGGTTGAGGAACCTGCCCCAGATCACATCATTAAATGAGTGCCCACAATTTCAATGACTACAGGTATTGCACTGAGCGAATTAGAGACCTCCCTTCATTCCCACCAGAACTATCTTACATTTTATGAACAATTGGATCCTTAATCCAATTTTAAAAAGGTGTTTTTTTTTTTCTCTGCTCATTCTCAAAAAGGGAGACTGATTTTGGTTCACTATTTAAACTTGCAAATATTTGTAGAGACTGTGTGAACACTATTAAAACTATCTAGTTCCTTGGAACTTGGAAGCCTAAATAAACAAAACAATGAGAGGAAGCTACTCCAGGCAAAATGCCAAGAGAATAGTGGGTGTCAACATTAGCATCAGGAGCTATCATGCAAAAGTTATAATACAAGAGGAAGATTTTTTAAATTGACAAAATATTAAATTTCCACAAATATCACAGCCATGAATGTTGAATCATTAAATAAAACATGAAATATTTACAACCAAAGGTATTAAAAATTCAAGAAGAAATGGACAAAACCACAGTCATAGTGACACACACCCATCTGTCTCTGTTATATCGAACAGATCCATAGAGTGGGCTCCCGTGTCCAAGGGGGATACATTCTAAGACCCCCAGAAGATGGCCAAAACTCCTGGCAGTATTGAAACCTATATATATTATGTTTTTTCCTATACATACATACCTAAAATAATGTTTAATTTATAAATTAGGCATGGTAAAAATTAATAATATTAATAATAACAAATAATAAAATAGAACAATTATAACAATATACTGTAATAAAGCTTAAATAATGTGGCCACTCTTTCTCTCTGATAACTGACCTGTTAACTGACACAGCTCCTAAGCGGCTAATGGGTGGGTAGCGCATATAATGTGGATAAGCTGGGACAGAGAGAGATGTTGTGAGATTTCATCACACTACTCAGAATGGCTGCAATTTAAAACTTATGAATTGACTATTTCTGGAATTTTCTATTTTGGGACCACAGTTTATCTGGGTAACTGAAATCACAGAAAGAAAAACTGTGAATAAAGTGAGACTACTGTAATGATGATGATGATATAAATAATAATTAAGAAATAATAGGCTAAGTGCCCATCAGTAAATGAGTGGATCAAAAAACTGTGGTACATTTACACAATGGAATACTACGCAGCAGAGAGAAAGAAGGAGCTCCTACCTTTTGCTATAACATGGGTTGAACTGGAGAGCATTATGCCAAATGAAATAAGCCAGTCAGTGAAAGACACACCATATGATCTCACCTATAAGAAGAACCTAATGAACAAAACAAACTAATGGGCAAAATAGAACCAGAGACATGAACACAAGAAACAGATTAATAGCAACCAGAGAGGAGGAGAGGAGGGGCTAAGTGGGGAAAGAAAGGGAAGGGTCTAATCAACAAACAGGAGTAAACGACCCATGGACGTGGACAACAGGGTGGGGATAGACTGTGGGGGGCGTGGGGCAGGGGAGAGGAATGGGGGAGAATTGGGACAACTGTAATAGAATAACACATAAAAAAGAAAAAAATGAAAGAAAAAGGATAGTTAAATTAAAAAATTATTGGCTTAAAATGATTTATCATTTTGCATCTCACAAAATGAGAAAATGCATTTATTAACATTTTTAGCAACACAGGGATTTTGATATTAACGTAACAGAGTGAAATTCCTGCCCTTAAATACCTTCTTCATGATAGAATGAGTTATTTTATAAGGTAAGAAAAACATATGAACATATTGTAGGTATTCAGATACAAGCAATAGTGGTATTCTAAGTAAGGTAGAGGAAAGAGACTCTGCTAATAAACTACTGGAATCGTGCCATAAAATACTGTCAATCTTAGAGGTAAAAAAAAAAAAAAAAAGCTTGCCCTGTAGCTCTCTCACTTTGATGCTGGACCAGGAAGAGTAGAATTTCTTTAATATTCTCCTTCTACAAACAGGACCTGGTGAAATCATCAAGGGAACCGAATGACTGACAACCCGGGTGGAGCCCGCCCTGAGGAAGCCGCGCGAAGCTGACAGGAGGACAGAAGGGATAAAGCGCCATGGAGAAAAGGCCACATTTTATGTTCGTTGAGCAACAGGGTTTCTTCTTCTGTGAATTGTCTAGTCCCATTCTTAAAATCCACTTTGAAATGGGGTTAGTTATCTTTTGCTTATTGGTTTACGGAAGTCTTTCCTATACTATTAATATTAACTGTTTTATATTCAAATTATATATCTTACAACCAAATATTTTATTTTATTCAAAACTATATCTATTATATTCAGATAGTATATGTATTATGTTAAACTAATAACTTTTATATTCAAATGTATCTAAATATTCAAATATTTCCCAGTGAATATTTTTGCTGATTTTTTTGTGTAGTTTTTTCTATAAATACTTGTATTTGATGTAGTGATCTGTGTTTATTATCTCCTTTATGGCTTCTGACACTTTGTCTTATTAAGTGGTATTTCAGTATTCCTAAGTGTAATTTTTTTTTCCAGAATTGGAATTTCTAAGCTACATTGTTATAGCTCAACTTGTTACTGCTTAGGTATTTTAATTATTACATGGACCTCCTTTAACCCCTGCACCTATTTCCGGCATTAACTTCAAGGTTAACCCCTCACTCAGCTTGGAGAATTTTCTTGGCACACTTTCCTTCCTTGGCCCACGACGGGGCGCTTCACCACCCTCACTCTCGCACAGCTCTATGGGAAGTGCAGTCTGCGTTCTGTCCTGAGGTTCATTTCCTAAAACCTTCCAGCAAGGAAAAAAAATAACTTTGACTGCCTTGATCAATAATGAGATACAGAATATCTTCATTTTCTGTCAGATTTTACTTCTGATTATAATTTTTAATATCAAAATCCCATCACCTAAGCAACAGATCAGTAAAAAATACAACTGTATTAATTGCCCCCTTATTTATCTCCTCCTGTGGGACATCCACCCCCCTATTACTCCATACTTCTTGCCCTTTAGCTGGTCTTGTTAAGCGTGCACCTGTTACCCCAAGGGGGTGGCGAGTGCTGCTTCTGTTCTCACCCCATATCGGGTCCACCACTTTTTAGAACTCTGTTCTCTCACCGATCTTTCATGCATACATTTCACATTTAATCTCCATACCAGAGCTTGAGATAGTCCAACAGAGTGGAGCAAAAGCATATTTCCCTCTTTTGTATTACATGCTGTTAATGACATCAATACTGAATTATAAACCCAATGATAAACTAAATTCAGTGAGTATTTTAGTTTGGGTCCCTCAAAAGCAGACTCTGGGACAAAGACTTGGGAGCAGGCAGTTTATTTGTGAAGCATTCCTGGAAGCAAGAGTAAAGGAGTGGAGAAAGAGAAAGAGGGAAGGAAGAAGCACCAACAAAGATGCATCTATAGCTGGTTATCTGGAGAAACAGGGGCTCAACTCATTAGGACCTATTTGAGATATTGGGTGAATACACCTTAGAACTGTCCACGGGTGTCTCAGAAACTTGGGTATTTATCTGCTAACTCCCATTTCTCATTTGTTGAGGCACGCTCCTGGGGGTGTGAAATCTCCAGCATTCCTGGGCTTCCCTGTAACACCACGCAGACTGCCAAGGCAGTGGAGAAAGACCTAGCATTGAGAAACAGAGTGATGCAGGCTCTGAGGTAAACTGCGTTTATGGGGATATCTACTATGGCTGCCAGTGAAGGGCACAGGCATCCACAGCACCTACCACTGAAAAATTGTACTTTTGTTTTATACTTAATACCCACTGAATCCTCAATGCAAATGTATATAGTCCAGCGTGTTCTCTCTGAGCCAAGTTTAACGTGAGCGCTGCTGTTCATTGTAGAACACACTTTTTGTCCACACACTCTTCCTATTTTCTCTTTGTTACACTCTGTCAGCCCCTCCAGTTTTCCAGGCAGGCCTGGGGCTGTGTGACCCCCATCACTGAATACAGATTCAGCCATGTCCTAGGAATCCCATTAGACTTTCATGCAAAGAAGTTTCCTGGTAATTCCCACACTGTGTCCAGGATATATTTGGACTCTCACCAGTGGACACAGCCACCCTCAAGCTGAGAATCACACGACGCAATCTTGAAATAAAATGTTATTTTTTGTCTTTTTTCTTCCCCATCCTCTGTCAACTGATACTTGGCTTAGGCTATATAATGTAGCATAGATTTACTTACAAATAGTATAACTGGTTTCTTAAAACTTGCCTTAAAATGAGAGCATTCCTTTAAAAAGGACAGGAATTTAATGGATTCTATCACGAGATTGCCACATAATTGCTGCCTCTTCTTTGTTATAGACAGCCTCCTCCATTTATTTACTTACAATGATTTTGGAAGAAATATCTCAAAGAAGTTTTAGTTTAGCAAGCGACATTCTGTCAGAACCATTCCAAGGGCATAAGAGAGTTACTGGGATTTGGATGATTACTGAAATCCTCTCTCTTCTACTGATTAATGTTAAAGCTCCAGGCAAGTAGCCTGGCTCCTCTATGTTGCATTTCCCGCAGTTTTAATATTAAAATACTCATGTGTTAAAGGACTCCAGGAAAGGGAAACCAGAGGGGTGAGGTGAACTACCCAGGCAGAATGGGAAGTGGAACCACTTGACAGAGGGTCAGTGTATCAGGGTTTGTGGGTTTTTGTTAGCAATTGACAATTGGTGAGGTGAACTCATGTGGGCAATGCCCTTCCAATTAGCTACTCATCTGAAGCAGCAACTTGTAGGGCTTGAGCACTTGTTGATTGGGTTGTATGAGTTCTAACATTGTTTCCTATGGATTGCAATCTGATTGGTGTCTCTCCAAAGGACTTAGTTTAATGCTTTATCCTCAGTGTACTTAATAAATGCCAAGAGACCATATTAAATAGCCTCAAACACTTATTTAATATTTTTCTCCATATTTGGGGGAAAGGTGTAGGGTTTTTTTTCCCTACAAATACTTGTATTTGACATATTGATCTGTGCTAAAGGAAGCTAAAATAAGAGTAGAAATTTCATGAATAAATACAGAATTTTCCCTCTCCTGTAGCTGGAGAACAGACAGAAGACTAAGAAATCAATCCGTTTTCATTTCTCTTTAGTTCACATTTATGTGTCTCTCTGTCTACCCATTTCTTTTCCTATTTCACACACATATATTCACATATGCACACACACACACACACACAATTTAGATTCTCTTTTCCCTCCTAAAGACATTCCTGACACTTCAAGCTATCTCGACCTGTCATGCCTCTTTGAGAGCCATGAGGGGGACAGCACGGTATCGTGTAAAGAGCCCAGGTTTTGACTATACATAAGTACAGTTTTGAATTCCAGCTCTCCCACTCACTATATGACACGCAAGTTACACAAACTTTTTTGAACTTTAGTTCTCTGAAGTTCCAAATATTTGCTACCCCTCATACTGAGAGAACGACACATCCCTTCTCATGGCATGTGGTTTGTAATCTCCCTAAGAGAGGATTAGATTTAAAACCATTACATCACACTTTGCCCTGTGATTTTCTTTAACTAGAAGCTTTAATAGCCATATAGTGGTGTCACAATTGATCTTTTCCTCTCTCACAAGATTGATATGCTTCAGGTGGGGGTTGTTCCTTCAGCTTTGGTCCAGGGAAACAAAGCATATGGAACATAGACACAGTTAATCCACTATGAAGATCTATCACGTGAGCAGGAAATAGACCCTTATTGCTGTAAGCCACTGACCACACACAGTACCTTAGGCTACCGTGATGTATACAATTTCTCCCATATAGAATGGATATATCAGTCATTCTGCAAAGCTCATGTAAAATAAAATGAGATCATGTACATGAGAGCTCAGCAATTGGTATTTAGCACAAGTCTTAGAAATGGCAGTTTAAAAATTTTGAGGGCTGGAAAGGAGGGATTTCTGGATCCCCTACTTGGTTATTTTTGAAGGTGCTTCTAATAAAAAGGAAGAATTTATTTCCTAAATAATCTTTTTCTTCCCTTCTAGGAAAATATCAACATGCAATTTCAGTCACAGTTCTAATTTAATGTCCTCTCTAAAGTTGTACCAAGCCCTCTGTTCCTATGCAAAATCAATGACATGTCCATATCCATAAGAACGTGTGTTATAAATTTTTACATGTTGAATTTCCCACTAGACTGTGTAGGCCTTTAGGGTAGAAATTGATTTTTATGTTCAGAAATGCAAAAACGATGGGATAGATTGAAATTATAGTGCAGCCTCATCATGGAAACAATGCTGATTTATACCAAAAAACACAACAAAATTTGATATGATTTTATTATCTTGTACCATAACAAACACATCCAGTAATGTGCATTCAAATGCTCAGGTTTATATTATAACAGAATGGAGCAAATGCTGCACATAAAAAACATGCCTTAGAATTTTCCACCCTACTCTTTGTCACTAGGATTAGAAGCAGAATGGTATGAATGTCATAACATCTGTATGGTGAATTTCTTTTTGTCCTTTTTCAGAATACCCCAGTGGTTCTCACAGTGTACTCTATATAAGAATATCTGTACTGTGTACATAGTATATGCATGTTTATTGCACTGCAGAGACAAGTTCATGGGCTTCTAAAGGAAAATTTTAAACAAGTTCATTGAAGCAAAATAAACATGCAATAAACTGCACAGATTTAAAACATACAATTTGAAGAGTTTCAATATATGTGTACATCCATGAGATCATAACTACAATCAAGATAGTGAACACATCTCTTATAGCCAGGAGTTTTCTTCTGTGCTTTGATAATCTCACCCCTATTCCCTCTCTCTGGCCTTTTCATCCTTAGAGATCTACAACCCTGTTTTCTGTTCTATAAAGTAGCTTGCTTTTTCTAGAACTTTATATAAATGGAATCATACAGTGTGTACTCTACCCTCTTTTTTTTTTCTTGGCTTCTTTTACTCAGTATAATTATTTTGAGATGAACATTGGGGTTGTTCTCAATTTGGGGCATAGCAAAAAGAAGCTTCTTTGAACATTCATATACATGTCTTTGTGTAGGCATATGTTTTTATTTATCTTTGGTAAATACCCAGGAGTGGAAGGGCTAGATCATATTATAAGCTTATATTTAACTTTCTAAGAACATGTCAAGCCATTTTCCATAGTGGTTGACCATTATACATTCCACCAGCTCTATACAAAAGTGCCAGTTCATCTACATCCTTGTCAACACTTGGTATTTGTGGTCAGTCTTTTAAAGGATAGCCATGCCTTGAGGTATGTATCTCATTGTAGTTATAATGTGCCTTTTTCTAATAACTCACAATGTTTAATGTTGTTTCATATGCTCGCTTGATATTTATATGTTTTATTTGGGGAACGTCTGTTAAAATATTTTTTCCATTTTTATTGTGTTATTTGTTATTTATCTCTCCATTTATTTAGGTCTACTCTATTTTTTTCTTTTAATTAATATTATTGTCACATGGAGAAAAAGCAGGTTGCAAAGAAAAATGTACAGCATGATTTTATTTTTTTAAACTAAATATGGATGGAAAATAATTGTTTATTGTATGCTATGTTCCAAACATTATCATAAATATTTCGCATGTACCATCTCATTTTCTTTGTACACTAACTCTAGCAGGCATTGCTATTAATGTATATATGTAGAATACTGAAGCACTGGGGTGTTAAATAACTTGCTCAAAGACGCACTGTCAGTGGTTTCAGTACCCCAATCTGATCCCTCATTCTTTACCACTCTGATATTCTTTGCCACACCTCCTAAAAAAAATCTGTAAAAGTGAACAATACAATACTAATAGTTGCCCTCTGTTAACCTCTTTTGTTGAGTACATGGAGCTTAGAGATGGAACACTACTCAGCAGCATGGGCTCTGAATCCTGTCCCTGTCACTTACCAGCTCTGTGACTATGACACTCTTTAGTGTCTCTGGGCCTCAGTTTCCAGATCTGTAATACAAGATTAATAATGATTTATAGTTTCTACAAGGGTTTAAAAAGTTAATACATGTAAAGTACTTAAAATAGGGCCTGGGATAGAAAAGGTATTTCTAAATGTTTTATTTTCTTTAAAAATTTTTTATGGCTTATGCTGTTACAATAGTCCCAATTTTTCCCCTTCCTCACAGCACTACAGCCCCCTCTCTGCATTGTCAACCCCCTCGCCACTGTTCATGACCATGGTTCATGCATGGATGTTCTTTGTCTGGTCCCCTCACCTCTTTTCAACCAGCCCCGACTTCTCCACTCCCCTCTTACAGTTGTCAGTCTGTTCTGTGTTTCTGTACCTCCAGTTCTATTTTGCTTGTTAATTTTGTTCCTTAGATTCAACATATGATCTTGTAAGATCATATGATATTTGCCTTTCATTGCCTGGCTTATTTCACTTAGCATAAATTTTTAGTTCCATTCATGTTGTTGCAAAAGGTAAGAATTCCTTGTTGTTTTTTTGTTTTTTTTACTGTTGCATAGTATTTCATTATGTAAATGTACCACAGCTTTTTTTAAATTTACTCATCTACTGATGGGCACTTAGGCTGTTTCCAGATCTTGGCTATTGTAATAGTTCTGCTACAAACATAGGGTGCACATATTCTTTTGAATTGGTGTTTCAGGATTTTTTGGATATTCCCAGAAGTGGAATCACTGGATCTGTTTCTTTCTTTCTTTTCTTTCTTTTCTTTCTTTCTTTCTTTCTTTCTTTCTTTCTTTCTTTCTTTCTTTCTTTCTTTCTTTCTTTCTTTCCTTCTTTCTGTCTGTCTTTCTTTCATTCTTTCTGTCTGTCTTTCTTTCATTCTTTCTTTCTTTTATTGTTCAAGTAGAGTTGTCTCCATTTTCCCACCACCACTTCCCCCTGCCCTACACACTCCCACCTCCTATCCTCAATTTTACTCCCCTTTGGCTTTCTCTGTTGATCCTTTATACATGTTCCTTGATGACCCTTCCCCTTTTTTCCCTGTTATCCCCCTCCCCCTCCCCTCTGTTTACTGTCAGTTTGTTCTTTATTTCAATGTCCCTAGTTATATTTTGCTTGCTTGTTTGTTTTGTTGATTAGGTTCTTCTTATAGGTGAGATCAAATGGTATTTACTATGCAGCAGAAAGAAAGAAGGAGCTCCTACCCTTTGAGAGAGCATGGATGGAACTGGAGAAGATTATGTTAAGTGAAATTATCCAGGCAGTGAAAGTCAAATACTCTATTTTTTTCTCAGAAATGTTTTACAATTTTAGTTCTTTACAGTTCTTGCTACTGTAAATAATACTGTTTTTAAAAATTTCACTATCCATTGCCTACTGATAGTATATACAAAAGTAAAATTAACTCTGAAGCATTGATCTTATATCTTGCCACTTGGCTTAATTTATTCACTCTAGTAGCTTTCGGGTAGATTTAATTATATTTCCTACAGAGAGGGTCATGTTGTCTATAAAAACAGAGAATTATTTCTTTCCTTTCTAACTTGTACTTCTACTCATTTTTCTATCAAATAGCAATGGGCTATGGTCTTGCTCTTGGAAGGAAAAAAATATGTCTTTCTCCATTAAGTATGATGTTAGCTATAGTTGTTTTATAGATACCCTTTATCTAGTCAAGGAAATTGTCTTCTACTCCTATTTTAGCTGAGAGTTTTGATCAGGAATAGATGTATGATTTTGTCAAATATTTTGTATGCATTATATTGGATGGCTGATTATATATATACATATATATAAAATATATGAACAATTATGAATTGCCTTGATTGATTTTTTGACTGTTGAATTAACCTTACATTAATAGGATAAACTCTACTTCGTAATGATGTATTTTCATTTTTTTGTGTATTGTTGGATTTGATTTCCCCAGATTTTGTTTAAATGTTTGCATCTATATGCATGAGGGCTATTCTACTTTTGTTTGTTTTTATTTTAGTTTTTGTAATATTTTTGGTTTGGTTGTAGAGAAATGCTGTCCTCATTGAATGATTTAGGAAGTCATTCCTTCTGTCCAGTTTTCTCAATAGTTCCTGTAAAATCAGGATTATTTCTTTATTAGACATTTAGTAGAATTCACAAGAGAAGAGAGATGGTCCTGGGGTTTTCTTTGTACAAAGGCTTTTAATTACAAATTCAATTTCTTGAACTGATATGTGGCTACTCCCATTATTTATTTATTTTCTTGAATGAGCCTAAGCAGTTTGTATCTCTCAAAGAATTTGTTCATCTAAGTTGGCAAATTTATTTGCATAAAGTTGTTCATAAGGCTGCCATATTCTTTTTAAATAAAGGTAGAATCTTTAATATTGTTACCTCTCTAAATTCTAATATTGGTAATTTTACCTTTCTTTCCCAATCAGCCTGACTAGAGATTTGATTATTTTATTGGGTTTCTCAAAGACCCAGTCATAGTTTCACTGATCTAGTCAGGCTGGTGGGAACAGGCAGTATTCTCCTGTCTCATGTAAGTTCCAGGAATCGTTTGTTCTCTTATTCCTATAGATGGTTCTGTCCCTGGCTTTGGGTAGTTTCCCCACATGCATATACTAATCTCAACTCTCCTGAATATGTAAGAGGGAACTTTTGCAGATCTCCAGTGTTTTTTCTTCTGTACATCTTTCTTCTCTCCATGTACTTTGTTTTGAGAACTACATCCTGTTGACCTCTTTAGACTTTCAACTTCATCTTTGCAACCTCAGGGAATCCACCAAGCTCTGCCTGGGTGCCCTCTCCATGATATCATCTGGAAACTCTCTCCAGACAGTAAGCAGGTCAATCATAAGGATCACTTCATTTGTTTCACATCCTCAGGGATCACTGTTTTTCTTTGCCTGATTTCCAGTGCTCTAAAATCTATTGTTTCAAAATATACTGTCTAGTTTTGGTATTGTTTCAGGCAGAAGGGTATATCTTATCCCCACTACTCCATCTTGGAAGTCTCTTTTCCAAGATGATAGAAGTCCCTCCAAGCTAAAGATCATGTGATTTTTGTTTTTACCTCATTAAATTAAATCTAGAAATGTTAACTGATCTGAATCAGGTTCTACTTCTAGTAAATAAAACCTAGCTAGGAAAAAATCTAGGCCTGGAACTCACATCCCAGTCTTTATTCCATGCAGCAATCTCCAACAAACTTTTGTTTACAAATTTGCATGTAATCATATGTATGTTTCAGCACATATGCAAAGCTATACCAAATTTTGATACTTGGTAACTTAATTTCAAATAATTCACTCATATGCCAGTAGAAAATAGTGGGCTCAATAATAAGATTTTTGGCAAAGAAGCTCTATTCCTGTCTGCATGCCTACTGTTAACTTAGTGTAAATTTACCATTACCTAGTGTGTTATGAAGCTAACAGATCTATTTCTATGGAGTTTTTCAACCCAAATTATACAAAGCTGTCAGCTGTGAACTATACGTTTATGTTGTATTAAATATATCCTAGAAGGTGAAAACTTACATGCAGTATACCATGATATACCATGATTTTTATGCAGAGATAATGCTTAAATTAACACATAGGTGAGATTTAATTTCATTTACATATTTTAACATTATAAGGAATTATATCTGGCAGATATATTAGTGAAAACTAGATTGTAGATTGATCATTAAGAAAGTAGAGGTTTTTTTTTAATGTTATTGACAAATGCATAATATTAATTGTCTCCATCTGGGAAAAGACTTGAGTCCTGAATGAAATGCACAAAGTGGGGCAGAAGCAGGTTTACAGTTGTTTGTACGGAAAATAATACAATGATTAATAAATATTAATACAAGAATAAACTCTGTGTTTTGCATGCTTACATCTGCAAACCCACTGTATTGTTAGGAGAATTTTGAGCAAGTGATATACATACCTAAGAAATATCTATTGAATGAACAAATGACTACTGGAATGTTTCTTCAAGCCCCTTACAATACTTTTATTCTTTCATTTTTAATGTTACAAATATTCACTTAGTTATTGTTAAGTGTCAGACACTGAAGAACACACAGCATTTTAATTGCTATAGCTGATGTAGGCACATACTATGTAGTGCAAGGTGGTATGGGTAGGATTAATGCCATTAAAGAGTGAAAAAAAAAGTTCCTTAGGGCCTGTTCACCTCCAAGTCTGGGGGGCAGTCACCTCTACCAGGGGATATTGTGAAAATAAATGAGACATTTAAGATGGTTTTGGAAACATGGGTTACGTTTTTATAGGTGGAAATAGGCATCAAGGAAATTTGAAGCAAGAGAGTAGCAAGTGAAAAGACAGACCTGCTTGAGTAATCAAAATGTTCCATTTGTATGGTGAACTGGGAAACTGCAGGAAGAGTTGAGGGATAATACTGGAGTGGCAGAGGTGATAAAGTGGTGTTTATATTGTTAGCAGTCATGAAACCAAGCAGGATAAGTTAATATTCAATGTCATTAGACAGTTGGAAACCATTCACATATTTTAGTAGAAATTCCATGTATGATTGATGCTGTGTTATATATGAGCATAGACTGATATTGAATGTAGGAGAAAAGTGGGCAGTATAAGGTGAGTGGAAGCCCTCTTAGGGCATAAGCAAAATAATTCTGGGGATGAATAGTTGAAGTACAAGACAGGGAAAATTGTAAAGACATTTCACAGGTAAAAATCTAAACAATTTGGCAACTGGTTAAATACTGGCTATTGAAGTGAAAGGGAATGAAGGATTTTTTTATACAGAGAAGGAATTTTACAAATGTACTTAATTTGTTTTTAGCTAAAATTTCCAAAAAAGAAACCACAGAATACTGAACACGAAGGATTGTGTGTAAGTATATAGTAATCTGAATGTAAGCTGTGTTCTTAAGATCTGTACACAGAAATTGAGGCCAACACAAGAGAGTAAATAAAATTTTGAAAATTGCTCCCTTTAGTAGTTACTATTATTTATTTATTTATCACTTGTGATTTGGAAGTTCTGAGCTTACATGGCTAGTGGAGTAAGCATACTATTAATAGAATCTGGTAATCCAGGGAACAAGCTAATGAATTGATTACTACTAATCATATCTCCTTTGACTCCGAAGGCACATGATCATCAAAGCAAAACAAATTAAGAAATGTCTTTCTTTTTTCACTCTCCAAAAATAAAATTGTATTCAAGTTGCCAGGTCAAAGACCTAAGGGGAAGTTGCAGATGTTTATAGCAAAACTAACATGAAAGAGTTTAAATAACAAGCTATGTTTCAAAAGGCTACATAAGTCTATCTATTGCAAGGTTCAAATGGAACTATGCACATACCTAGATATTTGCTGAATTAACATTGAGCAGACAGACATCTGATACTGATGATCAAACATTTTTTAATTCCAATAATCGCTTTGTCTTTTACTTACTTTTGAACACTGCATAGGCACAACACTTTTCTCATGCTCTATACAAACCCCCTTTGTCAGATAGAACAGTTTCTGATTTCAAATGTTCCATCCCTTACCCAACCATCCTCATGCTTTCACCAATTACTTTTCCTTTACCATTATTTTCAATAAAACATATCTCTTCTTACCAGGACTTTTTATACTCCCACTGAATTTTGATATGTCAGCAATGACAGGATTTAGGTTCACAAAGTACAACAACAGCAAGCACAGTGTAGACTGGCAAGTACTGTGACAGACAAATACTAGAATGACTGCACATGACAGCTAAAACCCTCTGTTGTTTGCGTGTAGAAATGAAACAATTTTTGCTCAGCCTGTACAAGTCAGAAGTTTAAGGAGTTCATGAACACAGGAGATTTGTGTATATTTTGTAGACTCAGGCCTTCTGTCTTCTGGGTGCACATTGGAACTGAGACTTTTTATTGTCAGTCAGCCATAACCATGTAAAATTAAGAAATTCAAGACTTTTCCTTGTTAAGAGAAGAGGCTGGCTCAGCATGATGAATACTTCATCAACGTTTGAAAGATATCTGAATTCCCCTATGTGACAAAATCACAAGAAACATTCAAAAAAGGACTCTTATTGGGGTCTCAATGGGAAAATGCACACAGCTCACAGCTCACCAGCCTTTCTCTTGGTATTTTTTTCAAGGAGATGTCAGGTTTTGGACTTTTGCCAAGATCCAGTAGGTGCCCTTTGAGGTGGCATGGGGATTTGCTTCTCATCTCACCAAGTCTGTGCTGGGACAAACCCATGCTGTCACGACACTTTGCCACCCAGGAAAAGAAGCAGGTATCTTAATATTCTCCTTGGTTTATATTCCTTTTTGTAAATTTCTTTTATTCTTCCCTGTCACCCCAGTACTAAAGCTTTAAATTGCACTGGTTTTTGATGTGCAAAGAGGAAGAGTTTAGAGGGAACTTCTGGGTTTTAAAAGGCATCAATTAGAAACCTAGAAATTAAATGACAATAACAAAAAACTAGCAAATTGCGAAGCTGGAAATTGAATGCAAAATATATAGAATATTAATTTGAATGCAGTATACTATTGATTAATTGTCCTTCTTTCTTGAAAGCAAAAATTTAGAAAGTTAGTTTTGTATTTGGCTCAAAAGAAGTTGTGTTTTCCAAGTCTGGTATTATTGATGGTTTCAGAGAATTGGGTGAGACTCAATATTTAATCAGATCTCCTTTCCCCTATACAGTTAAATAGAAAATGAAGAAAATATTTCTTTGCTAAAAATTCAGATAGTTAATACAGGGAAGAAAGGGCACTAGGGAAACATATATAAAAATAAATATTTGTCTAGATAAATATACATTTCCTAAATCATAAATTTGGGTAAAATTTGGACAACAGATTACCTATTGAAAATGGCTAACATCTTCAAGCCAAAACATTATGTGTAGTTGTGGCATTGTTTTGGTTAAACTTCTTCTTTTAACTTGTAGAGTTAAGTGACTAGTAACCATCAGGATTTTGTAGAACTCTTGACAGGGAATCTCAACAGAGGGTGGTTTTGACCATCCCCCCCCCCGCCCGCTCCCTGCAATACATACGATATAGAAACATTTTTTTGGTTACAATTTTGGTGGGGGACGTGGGGGTGGTGATGACTGCTACTGTCAGCTTGCGGGCGGAGGCAAGAGATGCTGGTAAACGTCCTGCAACGCTCAGGCAGCCCCCACAGCAAGGAATTGTGTCGCCCCAGTGTCAGGAATGCTCTGATTGAGAGATCATGACTGAACTTCTCTTTTAAATCTCACTGTCCTTCGGCATGCTTACCAGCTCGTGTATGCTGGCATTCCTGACGCATAGTTCAATGACTATTATCCAGTAATTTCATTCTGCAGTGGCTTCCATTTAGATTAGGTTTTGCAGTAAAAGTGCTTTTGAAAATTCATCTTTTACATGAAAAATTGTTGCCTAATATAAGTCATAAATGTAGCTTTTGTTTTAGCTCAACTCTGCCTTAACATTTTAACACAGTTTATGTAAGCTAAAAATGCCAGTGGCCGGTCGAAAATACATCCTAAATTGACAACAGAATGCTTCTGCAAACCTAAGTTAGAATATCAAGTTAATAATTTTTACTACAGGGAAATCTCAAAAATTTAAATCAAAATTCCAAGCTTAAAATATGACTTTCTTTCAACAACATTGCATTTGCTTCGGCTTTCATAACTGTATAGAGTAGGTACTGAAAGCGAACTTTTTACCCGGTGGTCGCGTCAGGACCGAGCACACTGTTCCTCCTGTGCAGGCCCTCCTGTTTCACAAAGGGGCCATTTTGGGTGCACCATACCTGGTGGTAGGAGTGCAGCTGGGACCTATGAATGGGTGTGAATAATCTTTCTGTGGGTTGAGTTGCACCCAAGAACAAAGTAAGACCTGAGCTTCAAAATGCAGCCTCTGTACTCTTTTTTTAAAGTTTTATTTATCTTTAGTTTAAATAACATTCTAGAATATGTAAGCAAAGCCTCCAAGGTACATGGTGTAGTAGTCAGAACAGATTGCAGAAATATGAAGCCTGGGCTAGGCATGTTGTGTGCCTGGTGTACTATGGACATTTTCAAGAAAATGTTTGGTGTCCTAGCAATACTGTAAGTTTTTGAGGGACCGTAATTGTTATGCATTTAGAAGTAAAAATGTAAATTCACATCAAACATTGCTGGTCTGTTAAAAGGTCAGCTGAATTACATGCCCTCTCTACTCTTGCCACCTCCTTGTCCTTATGATCAAAGATCACTGGGTATTGACATTTAGAAAATGAATGTGATAAAAATTTATTAAATTACTAGCCTCTGAGTTTCTATTCTACAGGGAAAACTAGTTGTCTTGGGTTGCTATCTTTTGATTCATGATACAGCATTCACATTGCAATTGTGTTTCTTTTCTTCCATTTATTCAGTCAATAAGGAGATTGAAATATATAACCTCACAAATATCAGATTCACTATAAAATGCACTTAATCAAGGATAAACTATTTCATTGTTATTTGTGGAGAAATAAGGCATATACAATCAAATTTCAAAATATGTGTATAAAATTGAAAATATAATGCAGGTGTTGCCTTTCAATTGTAGGTCATGGTACTTTTGAAAATCATTGAAGATATTTTAAGAGTCTTAACAAACCTAGGCTGATTTATTGCGTGGAATGAGCATAGATTGTCTTATATATGATGCATTCTCTTAGTGTGTTCCTTAAGAACAATAATCAAGTTCATTGACCTTATGGGGTGAAAGAAAGAATCATAAGGAGAGAGAAAGGTACTGAGGAAGTAGAGGAGTATGATAGAAACAAAATTGACAGTTTCAAGTGGCCCAATGGTTATTCATTTTTTATTGTGAATACTTTACGCAGCTCTTCTCTCTTTTCCATTTCTCTTCATTTGGGCGTGTGACCTCCTTTTTAGTTTGGCAAATTAAAAAGCACATACCTGAAATAAGTTTTTCCATATTTCTTTCTTTCTTATGTCATTCTAAGTACTTAAATATTCAGTGCAAGATAGTGTATAAAACCTCATGAGGACAGAGATATGTATCCATGGTACGTGTTCCAAAGAGAATTGCTGGGCTGACTAGCAATTAGAGAAGTTCTAAAGGAAAGATCTCCCTTAAAGTCTCACCTTCACTTGCATGCTGCCTTCCTTTTCTAGCCTGACTTCAATTTTCCACCTTGAGAGCCTCGCTATTATTTAGGATTGCAAATTTACCTAAACCAATTTAGCTGTTTAGTAAATGTCAGGTTGGTTTGGTAAATTTCAGAGTTAGGGGTAGGTACTGATTTTCTGCCACAATCTCTATGAACTAAAGACCAGGTGGTTAGTTACAATAAAAGCAAGTCTGAGACCAAAGTCGGCCAAGGGTACCCACATTTATTTGTGAGCTGTTGAAAACTATCAGACTCTGTTCTTGTAATCTGGGAAAACAGCATACCCTCCTTAAATATTCTGACTAGTATCATGCATGCAAATTTCATTGAAGAAGATACGATATTAATTTTTTATTTTTAATATATGATTGAAGTATAATCATAAGTGTTAATTTGTTGTTTTAGTCACTTCATATACCCATGTAACCACTGTCCCAAATAAGATGTAGAATATTTTTGTCTTTCTCCTTTCCAATCAATTCCCCTCCCTCAACAACTGTTGGGTTTTTATTCTCATAAATGTCTGCATTTAGATTTCATTTCTATGCAATCGTATTCTAAAGCAAGTTTGTAGTTGAATCAAGACAGAATCCCTGTGAAGTGGAAGGATATGCTGCTGGATGGGCTGAATTCTTACTCTTGCATCACACCAGCATAGTAGGTCTGTGAAGTCTTTCTAACCAACCCCATATCTTAAATATCACCTATTTCATGAATGAAGAAGTATTTCTTATGCTCTTTATACCTCTGGCATAGATTTCAATAACAAATGTGAGCAGCTATTTGGGGGAGTATATTAAAGTTTTCCCACCCACATCACATATTCAGAAACTGGGGATCAAGACAGGAAATGGCCTCCTGAAGATCCTGCTCCTCCTGCCTTTACCTCCTTTACCGAATAAATTCCACTTGTCTTCAAATGCACAGTTCAAGAGCCCCTTGTCCACCACCATGGTGAAATTTATTGCTTCTTTTTTTTCATAGTTCTTTGTATGAGCAATATTTACTGCATATATAAACAGTAATTTTTATCAAAGACTGTGCTCTATCTGGACATATTGATTTCTTTTTCAGAGATTGTATCTTAGATGTTTCTGTATTTTCCATGTAAATCACAGTATCCTCTATCACAGAGTGCTAACCAATATTTGTTGCAATGATGTATGGATGGATAGATGAAGGGATGAATGATGGATGAATAGTTAAAATACTCATATATTATCTGGGGTTTTTTCATAGAGTAGTTTATTAAGAACTCATGACATTGTCTAGTTGTTGGGAATAGAATATTTTCACTGGGGAGATTTCAAATACAAATGCTGCCTGAGTGGGTGGGCCAGGAAGATGCTACCCAATCAGGAAAAAGACCTCCCTGGGGCACTAAAAAATGATGGATGATGATGAAATCTATAAAAATAGATTTCTCTCTTTTTTTTTCTGATTTAACCTAGGGTTTGCATTACTACCTTGCCATGACAATGCTCCTTCTTTTCTTTCTTAGTCTCCCAGTGAGTTTTATTATATTATTGGAGGATGTAAAAGGTTAATTATGTCAGTGAATCAGTTAAAGTTCTTTGTAAGATTTGTAAGGTTTTATCTTTAAAAGGCCGAGATGACTAGCTTAGAAAGAGCTGATTATTGGAAAAAAGTGATTTGGATATCCATGACCATCTTCCTTCTAACCATGACTTTTGCTTCCTGAAATGATAGATGAAGCTTTTCTCTGAATAGAAGGGCTTATGTACTGATATATATTTTACTGGAAAACAACTCAGTGCAAATTTTATTTGCTTCATGATGAAACACTAAAACATAAAAATTCTCAATGTTTGTTGCAACTTATCAATTAATAGATTAATCTATTGATGAATTAATTATGTAATCTGTTAATTAATAGACTCTAACTTGGAGTAATCAAAACTAATTTTTTCTTAACTTCATGTTTTATTATTTTCCTTGGGCTTACAAACATAGAGTATGTAGTATGTTTAAGATTCTTTTTTAAATAAGTCAGGCTGAAGCACAAAGTAAACAAATTATTTGACCTGTTTAATTTTTTATATGAAAATGTTTGTTAGATAAATTTACAACTTCATATGTACAATGTATTTTTTTGAAGGAGCTTAATACATTACAATCATTATCCAGGTTTCTTCTAATAAAAAATTTTAAAAACAGTTTGTTCTATTGCTTTTTCATTCTGAAAGAATCAGAATTTCACATGTTAAAAATTACCCAAGGTTATTTTTCTTTTGGAAAAATTGCTTTGAGTCATCAAAACCTGACAAAACTTCAATTCATTCGAAGCTTTAGCTTCCTTCTTAGTAACTTGTTCACGGCTTTCTGAGAGTGGTCAATCTTCTAGGTAGAAATGATTAGACTGCTAGAAATAGAGCCTCAGTGAGTCCTCATTTTGGCCTGAAAATCCCATTTCCAAGGGGTACAACAATGTGGATAGTGGCACACCCACTAGGAGACATATTTTACCAGAACTGAAGCCTGATGTATTAAAATTTTTTTCCTAAAATTTTTGGATGTAAAACAGAGAAATTTAATCAATTTAGGAGTCATTTATTGGCTGTGGTCCTGCATTGTTTTGTGGAACAGGATTACATAACTATATACCAGCAGCATTTCAGGAATTGGTTCCCTATCAGTTGGTTCTAGGCTTGGAGATGAGACCAGAGTTCAGGACTAACCAAGGGACTAGGGATCAGAACTGAAAATTCCAAGGGCAGGTGGATGGATTACAGAATTAGAGTTGTGAATGGCAGTCATAATTAGGAGCTAGTTGAAGCAAATAAGTCAGTTAGATACTCAGGAAGTAAATATAAGATATTCTAATGAAATCTGGCTAATACAGACTTGCTGGCAAGGTTTACTAAAAAACAGAAAAAAAAGAAATGGCTTCATATAGTCCTCATAAAATTCAAATAATTCTGTGTGTATGAATTTTAGAATCAAAAGAATAATTGATGCCTTTGCAATATTAAGCCTTCACATCCATAAATAAATCTCTATGTATTCAAGTCTATTTTTATGCTCTTTGGTAAAGTATTATTCCTCCAAAAGTTTTGCCATTTTTTTCTTAGGTCTACTCCTGCCTTCATGGTGACTTTTGGTTGTTGCTCTGGTTTTCTAAAATGGACGGACATTTTTTTTGGTTATATTTTCTAAGTGTGTAGAAACTTTAATAATTTTGATGTTGAACTTGTATCCTGCATACTTGACAAAATCTTTTATTGAAAATTCCATGATAATTACATAGATAGTCAATGCATGTAATTTTTGTTTCTTCCTTTCCGATACATTGCATTCGTTAAGACTTACAATCCAATTGAAGAATACATTTGTTTTCTAAATGTGTGTTTTTAACCATAAGGGTTGAATTTCATAAAATGCTTTTATTTCTGCATTTATTGTTAGATCATTTGGTTTTTCCCATCAAGTGTTCACTAATGTAGTACTTAGCGGTTTTCTATTATTGAACTTTTCTTGTTTTCCTAGGATAAAGGGAATTAGGTCATGATCATTTTATTTGTGTGTGTGTGTGTGTGTGTGTGTATTTATTATTGTTCAAATACATTTGTCTCCATTTCCCCCCACCACTCTTCCCTGACTCACCCACCCCACCTCCCACTCTCACTCCTTCCCCACATTGGCTTTGCCCATGGGTCCTTTATACATGTTCCTATACAACTTTACTTATTTAGAAAATATATTAACATTTTGGCATTCATGTTAATGTCAGATTGGTTCCTAGATTTGGTTTAGAAATATCCTTTATATCATAGGTGTGTCTGTTTTCATTGTTAATAATGTTTGTGTTTTATTTATTTTATTGATTAGTCATTTCTAGTTTGTTTTTTTAAATCAAATCAGGTTTTGATTTCACTGGTCATTTATTTTGTTTCTCTGTTTTCTACTTCACTAATACATATTTCTAACTTTATTAATGCGTTGCTTCAACTGTCTTCAGATTTCTTTTGTTTTACTTTTTCTAGTTTTTTATTTAAGTGAACTAATTTAAATGAAAAAAAAACCCATTTTAAAGTACTTTCTAAAGAAATGAATTTAAATGTATATACTTTGATCCCTAGAACACCAATGACTCAGTCTTGTAAAAGCTGCTTTGAAGTTGTTTTTTTTAAAACTGTAATTTACTTCTAAGTGTTTCAAAATTTTCATTGTACTTTCCTGAGCTACTCGGGAGCACATTTGAAGTTTTATGGTGTATGTGTTTTATGTGTATGTGTACATGTGTGTTTTTCACACATATTTCCTCCTCCTTCCTATCTAATTTTCTTGCATTGTGGGTCATACACAGTCAGTGTGGTATTAATTATCTGAGATATTTTTAGACATCCTCTGTTCTCTAGTTTCTATCTGACACATAGTTTTATGGTTGCCTCTATCTAGCCTCACAGTACAGAACTAGGTCTTACAACATGGTTTAAAACTTCTTCCCTGGAGTGATGGTTGGAGGATAAGGAAAAAAATATGGAGCTTAATCTTACATGCTTCTTGATTTAATATTTAATACCAGTTGTGTCTGTGTGCATTGCCTCCTTAAGTTTGCTGCTCTATAGACACAGTAACCCTAGGAAATGGTTGGAGTAGCGTTTTCTTTTTTGTTGTTGTTGTTGTTTTTGAGCATTTTTCATGAACTTCTTCTATGTTTGAAGCTTTAAGCAGTGGTCCCTGACTCTGTTGGACCAGGTTTTGGCTCCCTCACCTGACCTGATCTGGTCCTGCTCACAGGACCTGAACTCTTTGCCACTATTGCCTGCTCTTGGACACAGAGCTCAGGAGTCCAACAGGTTTGGGACTCACTCAGTATCTTGTGTTTCTTTTCTGTTTCTGATTCAAGAAAAGTTTTATTTTCCTTTTGATCCTGTTATACTATTTTGGTCTTTCTATATTTTATTCCTATGCATTTGGATCATAGAGAGTTCATCAAATCATAAACTTCCTGCACTCTATTGACTTGAAAGCTTTTATCTTTAAACATTTTTTACATGGAATTACTTTTGTGTATGGTATGAGGTGAATATTTAGCTCTTATTTTTATTTTCTTTAAAATGTAAAAAAAACCAAAAACCTTATTTACTCAGTGATAAATGATAATTCAATCCATCTTGTGGGATTTAAAATATCATAAGTTGGTGGTCTTTGGTTAAAACTGGTTTGGAACTCACAGAGCTTTTTATTTTCCTATTGTCTTACAACCTACTTTGCTCATTTGTATAACTGCTAAGCCCTAAAAGCATCTGGTGTGCAAATTCTTACAGAAAATAAAAGTATTTCAAATTTCAAGCTCATGATATTATTTTTGACTCGTGACTAGAAGAGGTCTTGAAAAATTTATTTCATAAATTTTTTTCCTCTCAATTTTGATTGGACATAGCATAACTTTCTTCTGATTACAAAAGATGTATCTGCAGAGAACATGGTTAATGGCTAGTTTAAGATTTGGCAGTGAATATTCAGAGCAATAAATGATCTTTTAAAGATCACTGGACGTCCCTTGGCCTTATACTCATTGGTTAAAATGGGAGTAATGGGTTATCTGACCTTTGGGATTCAGTGTAGAAACATGTCTCTGCCTATATCCTGGATCTGAATAAATAAAATAATAATTATAAATAGCACTTGGGAGGAGCTACCATATGGTGATTAACTGGGTATGATACTATGTCTAATCCTGTTAATTTAAAACTCTTAAAAAAACATTAGTGAGTTGGAAGACAGGGTAAAGAATATATTAATTACATGGGTAAATGATGCTATTTAAGGAGGTGTTATAAAAATGAAGGAAAAGAGAAATGATAGGCATGGTTTATTACATATGCATGGTGAGGAGAGTACAGGACCTCCTGTATGCTGCACACATTATGTTTGTTATTGCAGCAAGAATCTTTCTTAGACAGACTCCCCCATTGTTTAAATTGTTCCCCGAATTCTTTCAGGCGGCTCGAGTACCATGCCCAGGAGTATCAAAACTGCCTTTCATGTTACCCTAATGTCCCAAATGTGATGTTTCTCAAAATGTAATTTAGGCAGTTGAGACAATGTGACTCAATTTAATGTTTAGTTGTAGGTACCAGAAACTTTTGCATGGTATTTTTTCTCCCTGGAGGGTTAGGTTAATTGCAACAGGAACACCGAAGTGGTAACACACTTAGCATTATTTATCTCTGAATTAGGCACACTAAGGACCTATTTAGCTAGTGGAAGCTTCAGAAGCATTATTTTCAGTTTCTAAAGAAATCAAATTTTATTTCCAATCCTTTGCATTCTAAGCAAGCCTCTCTGTAGCCTTAATGAGCTATTTACCTCTCAAAAGAACACTAAGTATTAATAAAAAATACCCATATTGCCCAGAGGGACCAACATTTTTGTCTTCCTAATTTTTCAGATTTGCTGATTTTGGCATAAATTTGTTTTCTTATTCTTTCATATTTTCTTGTTGTCTTTGTTGCTGCTACATCAAAGGAATTTCATAACTCTGACTTGAATACTACTTTATGGTATCCTGAAATGTTTATTTCAGTATAAATACTAACAGTAGCTATAGCTCAAGTTGAAAGCTAATATATCATAATGTTATCAAATATTTGTTCTCCACATTTCTTTCTCTTCCCAAGGTTTTGTTTTGTTTTACATTTGACTGATATCAGCTGAGGTTGCCCCTTGGGACTTTTTTGCCTAACCTTTTTTCTTTTCCCTCTTAAAGACAGACAGGTTCTTTTCATTTTAAAGTTTTACAGAAACTCACTACACTATACATTGGAAGAGAAAGGAAACATTGGGAGATAACAAGTGAAAGGGCATTTAAATAGATTTTTGCACATTCTTATCTGTACTTTTCTCTTCAAGGACAGAAGAAAACAGATTTGCATTTCTCTTTTCTTATTTTCATCCTTGAGAGTGGACATCACCAAACATCCTGTTTCCCATTTTCATACATTAAATCAATATTAATTTTATAAATCATTTCTTATTTGTATCGATCTTGTATTTCAGAATACAAGAAATGCATATGCATTGCATATATTATATACATTTCCTGAATTATATGAATTCCTGAGTGTACAAAAAATGCAAATTAGAAACAATAAAATAATATGTCACCCATGTTTTTACTACACTGATGCAACTACTGCACCATTCTGCATCCCTCTGTACTGTTTTCTACAAATCTTTTTGCATATATACGATGCTCACAGTGCTTTTGATCAACTTTACCATTACCTTTGGAGAACAGTGACAGTTGTCCACCAGGGCATGTCTACTACAGTTCATTAAACACTTGAATTTCATTTTAAAAGCAAAATCATCCTCTACATAATTATTTGCTGGAAAAGCTCAACCAAGGCCAGTGACATCCGGATAAGGCTTCTAAGAACTTGAAGCTACAATAAGGAAGTTTCCCCTAACCACTTTTGCCCATACATGGACAATCAGAGGGACAATTGCTGGTGGACAAGAGAATGGCTCAGCTTTCCTCTGCAGAGCAAAGCAACTGAAAGAAAAATACCCATGTGGCACACAATGAAAATTAATAAAATATTATTTCACTTCTTTGGCATCAAGGAGTGCATTTAACTGACAATTATAAGTAGCCATATAATTTATAATTTTAAAAATTATGTAATGGCATCAAGGAGTCTCTGGGAAAATAATTTTAATTTCCTTAATCTTGTGTTTTCTCTCCCAAATATATCTGGAATTAGTTGCAGGCATCCTATTATAAACAAAATATATTTTACTGTATAAATATTTGAATTATGTACAGTTTCATTAATTTAATCTTTATTTTCTGCCTCAAATCATGTTTTATATGACTAAAACTTTTCGTTACTGTCAGCAAACTGTCTAATACTCTCCTGTGTGCACAGTATTGGAGAAGATCAGAGGACACTTCAGAGGAACAATGGGCCAGATCTGGCTCACAGTTATCTTCTTTTAGGTCTGAATTTTTTATCAAACATTTTTAAGATCAGTTGTCAGCACTTAACAACTGGTAGAATGCACATAAGTATGTGGATTTCTTGCTTTTCTTTATATATCATTAGATCATACAATCTGGGACCATATTCAAGTATAGCAACAATTGTTTGGACCGAAGAGTTCTACTCCCTTAAACACGCGGCGTGCCCTCTCGCTTGCCCTCAATGCCTCATTTCCAGGTCTTCCACACCTGGCTCCTTTTACTCTTTAACTTCCCTCTGCATTCACCTCTGTGACTTCTTTTCCTGTGTGTACGCTGGATCTCCCTAGACGTTTAAGCTCTTCACATACTGATAGTTTAACCACACCACTTAAACAATGATAATATTTATCTTTACTTAGACTGTTTTCTACACTTGGAATGCTGTTTTGTTGTTGCTCTTTGTTTCAACAGGTCCTTCCCTGTCTTTTTCCATAGTCTCCTCTCATCATGTTTTCACATTTCAGACAAACCATTTTCCATTTTTTGAACTTTCATGTGGTTGTACTCTTCGTAGAATTCCTTCAGCTTATGTTATATTCTTCTCTAAATGCGCTGCTTCTTTTACCCCCTTGGATAACACCTAGTTCTTTTCTAAGAATCAGTACCAATGCTATGTTTCACTGTCACAACCTGTCCCTCTACCAGAGAAGTTAGGGGTCTCTCCCTTGTGTGTCATTGAAACCTTGGGTAGAGTTCTATCATAACATTTATCCAATTTATGACCCTTGAGTAAATTTGTTGACTTGTTTATCTGTAGCCTTTAAGTGTCTCTGATTCCTGACCTGTTCTTTGAGGGTTATGATGGTGTATCATGCAGGCTCAGATATTCATACTCAACAGCATGCTTAGCACATACTAAGAGCTGAATAAACTCTGGTTGAATAAATGAATGAAAAGTAAAATATCACTTTTTTAGTTCTCCAATTGTTTCATTAAATTGTGCTTTATTCAATAACTTTCATCAAACACTTGTAACCTTTGATGGCACAAGTCTCCTTTTATCCTCTTCTTTTCCCTTTCTCCTTCTTTTCTTCCCTCATTTCTACTGGTTACAAATATGCGCTTACACGTGTGCACACACACACACTGGTACTATCGCCGCAACTACCATCACATAGCAGATTAATAATGCTTAATAAGGACCCGCGAATGTGAAAGGTTGTCAGTGCACACAAATAAAGATTTTGATTGCAATTTAATATCATACTTGTTATATGCCATTGTGCCTTATAGAGTTTATTAAATTGAATTTTAATTGTTCTCAAATAAGAATAAGACAAATAGTTTCATGTAGAGATAGAATTAAAGGAAAGGAAATTCTAAAGGCTTAAAAGACTCTGCTACTTTGTATGAGTCATGTAAATGTGGTTATTTTCAGAAAAGAGGTTAGGAACTTTTGGATGAGCTGTAAAGGACTTGACTACAGAAAACGTGATTACAGTATCATCTGGTAGCAAACGTGGGTCATGAATACGCTCATCTGTGTGCCTACTGCTGAGCTGTTTGTTTTTATGGGACTTGGCACAGTGACAGCTAATACAGGCATTTAAATGCAAAATCCAGCACTGATGTTTCCACCAAATGACATTTCAATTCATAAATTATATGAATATGGGTAGCACTATTCATTTATAAAATAATGCAACTATCACTTAGTAATGTAATTCAAAACCTGTTTTATTTTACTTAGCCATTTCCAACCCCATTACATGTGACTATGAAAAGAATAAAAATTGATTAGACAAGGAGTGAAAAGTGAGCAAAAGCATATCCTGGCATCTCGCCCACCTCGTGGCTAAATGATGAAACCATAGCATTTTATTTCCTATTGAGGAGATGTTTTTTCCTTAGGTGGCCTCTATCTAATTAAAAGCATATTTGTAATAGTGTATTCACTTCCATAAAAAGAAAAATATGCTCTGTCCCAGTAAAGTGTCTTTTATAACTCAAAAAAAAGAAAGTGTTACTGTGGCAGGACAGGCTATTTCTGGTTCCAAAGCCTGTAGGATGGCGGGTTTTGAAAATGCAGTAAATCATGTCCTTAGCTTCTAATTTCTTTATGTTGGGTCAATGATAAAAGAGGAAATAATAAAATCATTACCTGCAGCTAAGGTAGTAATAAGAGCTGTAATTTTTTGAGTACTTCCTGAGTGCTGTTTCCTTTAAATGTATTAACTGTAATTGTCAAAACAACCTGGCAATGTGGGATTATTGTCTTATTTTATGGACATGTGGTCGCTCAGACTCACTTGTTAAGTGACTTGACTGGGGTGGGCAGTTGGTGCCCCAGTCCTGAATGCGGGTGTCGACGCGTTATCTCTGATTTTCCCACAACATCACAAAGTGCTTCTGTGAAAAAATAGGAGGTTTCCATCGACCATTTTTCTTAATGTTGTCCATGGGTCTGTGTGACAAAGACCCTCTTTGCTTGCTTTCATAACTTTTTAGATTTCTAATAAAACTATTTTGCTGTTTAGGATTTTCCTTTTGAAGTTTAGGGTTCTGCTCTGGATGCGGATCTGCTCTGTTTCAGGAGCGACAGGGACAAGGCGCATCCATCTCTCTGGTGGCACTTGGAGAGCGTCATCCTGGCAGGTCATCTATCTTCAGGGAGCTCAGGACACACACTGCTGTATTCATTCACAGGTGCTCACTGGGAAGCAGCTCAAATTAGAGTTTGATGAAGAATAGCTTGTCAAGAGACAAGGGAAATATTTCACATTTACTTTTCTGATACATGGTGTTAAGTATGGGGATCACATTGAGCAGAAGGCTCCTAATTTCCCACGTGGTCTTTATCAAGAAGTACAAAACCAGTGAGCAGTGTATGGCTAGAGCAGTGATTTTTCAACGTTTTTCATCTCGTGGTGCACATAAACTAATTACTAAAATTTTGCAGTGCCCCCCAAAATATATTTTTTGCCAATCTGACAAAAAAAATAGGTATGATTTTTATTTATTCACATTGGGCAGCTATTGTTGTGTTGGCTGTTGCAATTTTTTAATTTGACAATCTAAGGGAAAAGAGGTCAGCACCTCTGACTAAATAGTCAGGTATTGCATGTTTTAAAAATTCTTACAGCACACCAGTTGAAAATCGCTGAGCTAGAGGAACATGTCTCAGGTGAGTTGTGAATTATACAGCCAGATGGCCTCAACTCCCCAAGGACTGTTCCAAAGTCATATACATTCTTTATTCATTAATTTCAAATTTTGCCTAACATTTGTATAGGCATAAGGCTTTTCTGTAAGGGAAAATTTCCATTTTAATGAAAAAGAAAGTAGTAAATTTGAATATTATTCATTTTGCAAGAAAATATCAGCTAAAACAATATTTATGTTCAAAATGTGTTCACAAAATGTTTTTGTACCTCATTTATCACAATTATTTAGGTTTGTACCATTATTCCCCTCTTACTAAGGCCATATGCCTTAGGCAGAGGTCAGAAACTCACTGTATCTATATTCTATTTCAAATATAGCACAAAACATATTGCACAAAAGCGCTTTCTTTTCCCTCTTTTGGTTTATTTCTTTTTCTGAGTACTATATGAGATTAATATTGCAGTTTTAGTCATCTAGACTCTTTGCTAGTTTTACACAGGAAAAGGTGTTTGATTGTGATCTCAGGCTGAATATTCAATAGCTGGAAATAAAGAAAAAGATTTAAGTGACCACAATCAATGTCAAAAAAGCTTTATGTTCATTATAAACAAGAAGATGATAAAATAGTGTGTTTAATTAGAAAACATTTTTTTCTTTCTAAGCTGTATCACCAGCTTGATGTTTATAACCATAGTACAATTTCTGAAGCAACTGTCCTAAATATATTGTGGAAGGACAAAGCAAAATGAAACATATATCTTTTGTGTGTGTGTGTGTGTGTGTATATATATATATATATATATATATATATATATATATATATATATATATATCTCAACCTATTCTTCTTTCTGTTTTGAAAATATTAACACAGCACAGATGGTCTGTTCTAATCAGCCTGGTCTCTTCACAGCCCATGAACAGGCCATGTGTGTTTCATGTCCCGGAGGGTCATGCTGTTCCTGCCTCTTCATCTGTCTTTGTCCCTGCCCTCCGGGATCCAGCACAGGACCCTTTCTCTCAAGAAGTCATCTCTGGAGGACCCATTTCACCTCTTGCCTCAGAAAAAGTGTAGCACTCAATTACACATATTTAGTCCTCTGCTATGTTGCTTTTCACTGTGAGTCTCCCTCCAAAACAAGATTGTGGGCTCCCTGAAGATAGGGAACCTGTCATTTGTATCATTCAGCATAAAGCAGAGCTTGAGTTCTCAGGAGGATCTTATTGATTGAGAGTCTGCTTTCTGTTACTTTATTTTTATTATTTAATTGAGTGAGATTCTGCAGGGCATAAACTACGCCCTTGAAACCAAGGCTCTCTGGGGAGCTGTATCAACTTAAGGTACATGGGCCCTATTTATTTACTGTTTCAACACACTGAGTTAGCAGTTCTATCAATCACACAATCTGACAGTCTTTTAAAAATGCAATGCTTCTGCATCTTTTGGCTTCGCTCTTTCTCTGATGACCTTTTGGAAGCAGTGAAGTGGTACCAGAAGAGGAGGACTTGTCATGCTCTGTCAACTTCTGGTACTGAATTAGAAAATTCAATGAGAACAAGAATTTCTTTTGTCATTTTTTAAAAGAATAGTGTCATATCCTTCTTAAAAGCACAGGAAAGCATAATATTGCCATTCACTCTTAGAAGTATGGACATGGAATGAGAAGTTGAGGGCTTCCCTTAGGGTGTCATTTGCCCAGGTAAACCTGTGGTTATATCACTGTTTTCTCTTCTCATTCCCTGGCCATCTGGTCCCATCGTCTCTGAAACAACGTGGATGAGGGGGAGCCCGGCTAAGTCCACAGGAGCTCTCAGCCAAGGTACATCTCCAGTCAAGTATTCTAAATAGTGCTTTCCTGACCATCAGGGTTCCAGGAGCTAATTAAGGGGATGGATTTAGTGGTGATGAGCTCGAAGTAGGAGTGGAATGGACAATTAATCCTAGGACAGAACTATGGCCTAAATAGTCAAACTAAAGAGGTATAAAAATTCTAAATGGATGCAGGTTAGTGTTGAAGTGTCCACTGTTTGAACGGTATCTGAACAATGGAAAAAAAAGAAAAAAGGTCAAACTTACACTGTGTAAGAATTATGGAAAGTCGAGTCCAGCCCAAGAGAAAGGGCTGCTGGGGAATTTATGAAGAAACAACAACAGCGGCCACTTCAGTTAGAGTGGGGCAGACCCTGGTCTTAACAGAAGTTTTGAGTGAGAACCTAAAACTTGGTTAAAAGACTCATTAGGTTGATCAGACACACACAAAGGGATTGAAGTCTGAAGCTCTTACAAGTGTATACATTTAAAGCAAAATGCATCCTGAAACTGTTGCGGCATTTGGCAGACCAGATTCCTGGTATTCCTTGCTGGGGGTGGTAGCTCTCGAGGACTTTCATTGCCTCAGGGGCCTACACTCAACACACCTTTGCTACTGGCCTTAGAAAGGGCAAGTGTTGGTAGAAAATCTCATAAGAGCTCCCGAGAAATCAGGCCCGTTTGGGGCTTTAATTTGAAATTGTGTCAGGGTGGCCCAAGACTACTGGGCCAAACCTAGTCCTTGGGTCTGCCCTAGAATGAACCCAAACCCTCAGTCTCTGAATTATTTTGATGGGTCTTCTGGCTTTCAAGACCACAAGGGCCCTCTCCAGGCAAGGGCAGACTCCAGGAGAAGCCTCAAGCAACATGTATTTCTTTGGAGTCCATCTTGCATGGAAATAGCCTTCCCCTGGTTGGCAGTCTGTGTGTGGTACTGCATTGCTCAACATAGCACATTCTCTTTAATGTATGACTTCTGAGGAAGGTGGAGCTATGCATGGAGGGCTGAGGGTAGAGGTTTCTCAGAAATGCCTGTTTCACAAAGCAGCTATTTTTCTTGGTTGACTAACTTTGAGCCTATTACTTTCATTTTCGGCAAATATCTTTCAGGACTTTGTAAGTTAAGAGCAAACAAACTGAAACAGAAAGCCATTTTTTAAGTTAATTTTATATTTGGTTCAGGATTAGAAACTGTGTTCTGTTCTCACACCAGCTAAGTAGCTGTAGCAACGATAGTGTGCCTGCTATTCCAACACATCACAGTGATATTTGGTTAGAAGAGGATTAAGGATAAGAAAAAGAAAAAAGGTCAGTTTCTATTTGTAGGCAATTCTCAGTGTCCTTTCTCAGAATCTCAATTACTTCTCTCTTATTTTCTTTTCCATGTGTGTCATGGCCTTAAGACTAGTTGGAAACACTGAAGTCCTACATTCTCATCAACAGCCATGGATCATAGTGCCACTCAGTAACATTTTATTGCAGTGTCCTGAGCTGCCCAGTCACCTCATGCTAAATTTAGGTTTAAATAAATAGGGCATTTGAGTTGCAGTACTACTAGAAAGCAGCAGGAATAAGGATAAGCAGATCTACTGCTTTTATGTGGCTGTAAGGTGAAGGATAATTTTGAGAGTAACGATTACTTTTTTATAAGTAAACAAATATATAAAGAGATTGATTTTTTTATTGAGTAACATTGGATAAGTTAATTGTATATCCAGATCTAGTTTCCAATCCAAAGTCACCAAGTTGAAACACTTGTCAGTCTCTTAGCCTCTTAGAATCTTAGGCTGTTCAACTTCACATTTCTGGTATCATCCCATAATGATTCATGAGGTGTATCTTGGCTCCCCAACAAGTACCTTGAATGGAAGGGCTGCTGTTGGTCTTCCTCAGACTGTCCCAGTACCTGCTGTGGACTTGGACATACAGTGAAGCATTCAATTAATATTTCCTGAAGAGGTTTGCCCTTAATATGAATTTGACATTACAAAATCAAGACTTATTTTTAAAAAAAATATTTTTGAGCATATACACAATACAAAATATAAAAGCTGCCACAGGATATAAACTTAAAGGTTAAGGCTGCTCTTACCTCTCTCTCCTTATCCCCTAGTTTTCTTCCTGAGAGGCAAACAGAAACCTCCTGTGTAACTTTCCAAAAATACTGCATGCGTTAACAAACACAGACATGGAACAATATATATGTACATATAGATGTTAGCAAAGTATGAATACTGCCCTGCGCTTGATTTTTTTTTTTACCTAAAATATATTCTGGAGAACATTCTATTTACACAGAGGAAACTAATGCATTTTATAAATAGCTATATAAGGTATATCCTATGGATATACATTTCCCCAAACTTTTTACTTTTATAAATTGTATAGCTAAAATATATTTGTAATACATCATTTCATAAATGTATAAGGATAGCTAAAAATACACACCTAGAAACAGAATTGCAGTGTAAAGGCATTGACAAATTGCTCTCTACCAACTTTCTCTGTAAACAACTTACAATGCATGTGCTGACTATTTCCTTGACATGCTCTGTGATACCCAAGTGAAGAAAGTGACATTGTTAATGACAAACACTTATGTAGCACTCTATCTGCACCAGTCACTGATCTATGTGCTTTACATATATCATCTCAAATAATACTCACAACAACCTGGTGAGGGAAGAACTTTCATTATCTCCAATTTACTGATGAGATAAGACATTTTGGCTCAGGTCACCCAGCTAGTAAATAGCAGATTGATATCCAAGCCCAGGCTCTCCGGCTCCAGGAATCAGCCCTTGTAATTATGACCCTGAACTCTGTTAATCATGATGCTTTTTCTTAAATATTCTGTATGAGATATAAGAAGAATTTCTTAAGAAATACACATTCATCTGTTGAATAAGGAGAACTGCATCAGACGCTACTACCATAACCCCTTCTGTTGCAGTCTTGTACAGTACCCAGAGCTCCTCCACCTCATCCCCTAAAAGCATTAGCCCCTGGTTTACTAGCACATTCTTTAATCTAGCTATGATCATGATTTGGCAAAATATCAATGCTCATGCAGGTGAACCTTGCATTGCCCTGGCACAACCGTTCATCAAAATTCCCTCCCTCAATTACATTATCCTCCGCTTACCCCAGCCCTTCCTCTGTGATCAGATCCGAGATGTAGAATTTTCCCACTCATTCCCTCTAACACCCCCATTCCACTAGCTCTTTGACCCCACTGGGGTCTACATACTACTGATCCTACCATATTTTCACTGTCCACCCCCATATTGGTGCTCGCCCATTCTCCCTTACGTAGCAGCTTAGTTTTCATTGTTCATAGCTACAACCCATTTTACCTAGATTATGCATAGCCTCCTCATAAATCTATCTACACCTTTGCCACCTTTCAATGTATTCTCAAAACGGCAGGTGACTATTAAAATATGTTAGATTAAGTACTTGTCAATGTAAAACGCTCTAATGTCTTCACATTTCACTCAGAAAAAAGAAAAGTATTTTATATGGTTTGTAAGGCCCTATGCAGTCTTTCTGACCATTTCATACTGCTCTTCGTCTCTCTACTTAAGCGACACTGGCTTCCCTGTGTTTCCTCCAACACTTCACATATATTTCCACCCCCAAAGTCATTGTATTTGATTTGTACCTTTGCCTGCAATATTTTCCCTCCAGTTTTCTGCATGGTTCCCTCTCTCACTTCCATTATGCCAAGAAAAACAGAGTTGCAAGTATGATAATTTCAGTCACAAAAGTCAGGTGTGCAAATATTAACTTCATTGTTTTTCACTACTGAGCTCAACAGAGTGTGTTTCCCTTCATTAACTAAACTCTTAATTAAACTTTACTCACTGTTAAAACTTTATGTTAATTTAGCATGTCTCATTCTTTCTCATGCTCTTCTCCTCATAGGTTATGTAAATTGCTGGTTTTTGGAGATGGGAGGCTTACTTATGGGATCCGACATGAGAATAAGGATACATTTGTTCCAGAGCAGTAGGCTCCATCAACACTGATTTTTACTTGAAATATGTATTTCCTATTTAATAGTTTGAGCTTTGTTTGTAAAAACAAAGAACTCTAATAAGCTTTAATATCTATAAAAAGAAGATAGTGCTTGACATATTTATACAATGAAATGGTATGTAGCCATTAAAAAGTAATAGAATATTATCTGAAAATGTTGACATGGAAAGATCATTAAACTAAGTAAGAAAGAAATGTAAGTCTGGAAAAGGTATAGAGCAATGTATACAGTGTAATTCCTATATATTTTTTTTACATATAAGTGAATAATAAAGTTCCAGTTAATATAATATAAAAAATCAAAATATTTCTTTTAAGTATACATAAAGAAATATAAGGAGAGTTTACTTTAGAGAAAAAGGAGGTTAAGGAGACTTTTAGTTTTTATTCTATTTCTTTTTTTACCACTTTGTTTTAGAAGTATACACACATTTTAAAATTTTGTTTTTAAATTTTAAGTTACATTAAAATATTGAACTGAATAATGTAGGATGAGCTTATCTGTTAGTTATTCAATGAACAACAAATCACTCTTAGACTTATGGTGAGTGTAGCAACATGCCAGATCGTGGGCAGGCCATAAAAGAAGAAGAAACAATTGCTGACCTAATGTAAATTAAAATATAATAGGGGAAATAAGATTCACAGAAATAATGAGAGAAGAGCATAAAACATAAAATTCAGGCTAACGTACTTGAAGTGGATGATAGATATTATGAGAATTGAACAAGAAGGTAAGTTGCCATGCATCATTGAAAAAAGAAGATATAATCTAAATTTGGGTTGAAAAAATGTAAAAATTAGATTGGGAGCGAAATTGAGAAGATAATCCAAGTGACAGGGAAAATACACGAGGCAGCATTAGAAAGGCAACAGCAAGGTCAAAATGTTTTAGGAAGGTGGATTGGCACCAGCATGAGGATTGATAGAAAGGGAGAAGAAATATGTTTGAAGGCCACCATAGAAAGTAAAGCATGAGTATTTTACAATTTAGTCAAAAGAAAAATAAAATTGAGATAGGGAGAAAAGAATGAACCCAAAATATGCTGAAAAAGAAAACCACTCCTATATAGAGCCTTGTGGAATTTTAGCACTGCAAAATGATTTTCAGACAATAAAAGTTTCAGAAAAAAATGTTTCCTTTGTTTTTATTTTGGACACATTTTATTATAATACATTGGTGTAATAGATGTCTATTCAATTCAGAACAGAAATATAGTTTTTATAAAAGGTCTATCATAATTACTGATAGAGACAGATATAAGTATAAATCTGTTTAGTAAAACGATAAATTCCAAACTCAAACTCAAAAGAGCCAATAAAATAAAAACAATTTACTAAGGAAAATCTAGGTACAAAATTTTGGTATAAAAGAAAATATTGAAAGCTTAGCAGATGGAATGAGAAAAATAAAATATATGCTAACTCATTGTATCTAGAAGAAAATGAATGGTAAAGTGGAACACATAATATAGTATTTCAACATTGATTTCAGACATTGAAAAATAAAGTGTTTTTACTACGCTACGTTCCCTGTATTGGCCCTACCCTGTAGGATGATGTTAAGAGAAGTGAGCATAACCCAGGGTCTAGACTGACAAAGATAAGAAGTAGAATCCAAGGTCTATACTCATTAGGTTGCCCTGAACCCTTATACAGAGCACTTGCTTTTGCTCAGAAAACATTTACTAATACTAAAAAGTGGCCTTTTAAAGCAGCAATGCCACAGTAACTAGGTGAGACAACTTGGATATAAAACTACATGATTGGTTATTTAACATCCCACTTCAACTTGGGTCAGAAGGAGTAGAGGCAAGGGCGCAATGCCTGAAGATCTCTCTTATACTTCTTTTTACAGGTGTCGTGTTCTTTCCCTACACTGACATCATTCTTGGTATCCATCAAAAAACCAAAGTCCTTCCAAACTCAGCCTAGATCATCTTCTAATGTGAGACTCTCAAGGCTATATTTTGTCCCACACTTAATTATTATTCACTTCATTTGCACATGTTTTTTCTTATTACCATTTATTTTTATAAAGCAGGGTCGTATTGTTAGGTCAATGCAATGAAGCTTTGGCCAGAATTCTTAAAGTTACCTGGTCTGATTTCTAAAAAATTCTTTACTACTCTTCTGTGACAGGCTGAAGAAGGGCCTCTCAAAAATGTCTCCTCTTTAGTCTTTGGAACGTGTAAATATGCTCTTTCACAGCCAAGGGACTGTCTATATGCTATGAAGGTTATGGTGCATGAGATGGGGAGATTATCCCTTTGAGTCATCTAATCACATGAGCCTTTAGAAGAGGACTCTTCTCCAGCTGGAGTCAGCCAGTGAGATGCAGTGTGAGGAGGAGTCAACTCTCCATTACTGACTTAAAGGTGGAGTAAGGAGTGTATGAGCTGAGGAAAGCAGTTGGCACCTGGAAGTTGAGAACAGTCCCTAGTTAAGAGTCAGCAGAGAAACAGAACCCCAGTCTTACACCTAAGGAAGATAATTCTCCCCAGAGCTTCCAGAAAGAAGCACAGCACTGTCAACACCTGGATTTCAGCTTTTTGATACCTGAGCCCACTGGACTTTGACCTGCAGAAACTATGAACACATAGATTTTATGTTGTCTCTGGTATTTGTGATGGCAGCAACAGAAAATTAATATATCTTTGTTGTGTGCTAAGGGGATGCAAGTCATTGCATGGGTTTCACTTTTCCCTGTTCTGGTTCTCCTTTCCTTTCCTTTTCAATGTCTAGCTGATAGGCACAATTATCCTTCATTTCATGTCAAACTCCTTCAATTGCTTCTGGCAAACTTGGATGATTGTCATGTTTACTATACAATAGATTCTCTTTCTCATCAATGCATCCCGTTCTATATAGAAATTAAATAATATTTAAACATAAAAATGCCAAGAGGAGGAGAATTTAAGTTAAGATGATTATGTTCTAAAACAATGGAAAATGTAAAACAAACAAAGAGTCCATGTGGCAGAAATTAGAAAGTAAAGAACACAACAAGAAAGTATTATTAAAATATAAATCTAACAATCATTTAACAAGTAAATAAAGTAAGACCAAATATTTTCATTATAATAATAAATGTAAATGGAAGATATATAGCAAAAACAAAAAATCTAAATGGCATACTTAAAACAAGGAACATAAAAGGATTAAGTATTAAAGCAGTTACAAAAACACATCTAATACATTAAAATTATAAGAAGGCATTAGTTACAATAATAATCAGACAGTTAATTAAAAACAAAAAACATAAAATAAAGACATTCTTTATATATTATTAAACTATATCCTTTATGCAAAAGATTTAATTTTTTAAATCCTTTTAAAAAGTACTAAGAAAGAATACTAAGAAAATAATTCATCATTAATAAGTGTATAGGAGTGAATGAAAAGATAGAAAATAGCATTGATAAGGATCATATAATAAAAAATGATAGAGTGATAAGTATGTATGCTTTTCTAGAAAAATAGAAATTATCAAAATGAATAAAAAATATGTGATTAAGTCAAAAAGGATGAAAACAATTTTTAACTTATTAAAAAGTTACCCTTATGAAATAGGGCCTCTTGGCCCTTTTTGAAGACTAGATTTGTTCCATTATTACTGTGAGTCATAAGGCCATTCTAACAGAGGACAGGAAGAATATATGTGCACGTGCAGTGGATGGTTTCCATCATGATTAGTTATGGTCAGTACTGAGCATAGCGCTCTGTTAGAAATGTGCCTGCATATAGAGTACAATATCTTACCATAAGACAAATTTTTTTTTTTTGAAAGTTCAGCCACCCTTAAAAGATGTGAACCAGTATGGCCCTTAAAACTATAGGAGTTTGTTGTTTCCTTGTTCCACAATGACAAGAGAGATGAGTCCAAATGCAGTGTTAACATGGTTTAGGAAACATGCCCTTCAATGGTTTTCACTCTCAAGATTCAGTTCTTCTGCTTCATTCCTTTGCCTTGGGTCACTTCTTGAGTTCTCTACCTGCAGTTGAAGCCTTTGCTTTAGACTCTGCCCTCTGGGGGACCTGAGCTAAAACACAAGAGAAAAATGTTGACTTCCTATAAGAAAAGATGAAATCGAGCTAGACCTGGGGTCTAGCTTTTTCTATGGATGCAAGGAGTTACTGAAGAGTAAAAATCTAAGGACTAAAATCCTACCATGTAGAATCTTACTTATTTTTGGTAGATGGAGGGAGTAATAGAGTGAAAAGAACATTCTTCACTTACTTATTTTGCTTTCACTCATTTGTATCTAGTAACAAGATTCACTTAAAAACCCCTTTACACATTCACAATAAGCTCTTCCTTGTGAGAAAATGCTTTCCTCCAATTTTTAAGAATAAATCATATCTGATGTTGTCAATGTACATGAATCATACACGAGTCTTGTGCATTGACAGAATCAGATGGGCATACGAGAGAAGAAGAGAGAGAGGTCTTAGGTTTAGCATAAAGGATTTAAAAAAAGAAATTTCAGGAAACTCAGGAATACAATGATAGAATCTTTGAATAAAATAATGCCTTGGCATTCTTTCAAATATTTTAAACCATCATTCATCAAGAGAAAGTCTGTATTACGACCTTTTGTGCTTTCAGAGAAATCGACATTTCAGCAGATGTCAGTGATGGGTTTTTCTGATTGTTTTTTGGTTTTGCTACGTGATGGCCTTGCTCAGATTCAAGCTTTAGAGCCCACTTTCTACATGCACACTTATGGACTTGACCTATTGCAGGAAATGTCTAATTTACTTAGTTAAAGGTAAAAATAAAAAGCAAAAATTAAAAACAAAGATATGACGAAGGTGAATGCTTGTGGCTGATATAACTGTTCACTATTTTTTTTTTACTCCTCAGATTAGCACTTTCTTTACTGCATGTCATAAATACATATTTCTATTCTATCATGTACGTGCAGCTGCATGAGGGGTGAACAAAGGGGTTCTCCTGTTGACTGCTCCCTGTCCATTTTACAGGCAGCGCAAAAAAGTGATGCAGACCTGAGAGAGGCTATCAATCTGGGAAAGAGCAACCTGCTCAGAATTGAGGGTCTTCCACTTCTCTGAGATTGGTCTGGATCTGTACAATTAATTATAAGGTCAATCATGAGAGAGAAGGTCCAGATCTTGGGAGGGGGTAAATAAGCACGAAGCGGGAGACAAATTCAGGCCGTCAGAAACAGTGGGATGCTCTGACCTTGACTGAACTTAGGTAGCTGTTTCATTTTTCTCTTTTTAAATGTGAATAAACATTTTAATTATGTAGCATACATTTACAAGTCTCCATTTTGGTTATGGGAAAAGGGCAAGGAATCTGATTAGATTCTACACTCAGCTTTATCTTCAGTGTATTACTCAAGGTCAGAGCATACCCCTGTTTCTGACGGCCTGAATTTGTCTCCAGCTTTGTGCTTATTTACCCTCTCCCAGGATCTGGACCTTCTCTCTCATGAATGACCTTATAATTGTACAGATGCAGACCAATCTCAGAGAAACGGGAGACTTTCAATTCTGAGCAGATTGCTCTCACCACGACTGATAACCTGTCTCAAGTTTGCATCCCTGTTCTGTATTGCAGGTAAGATGGACAGTGAGCAGTCCACAGAAATAGAAGTACAACCTATTTTAGGACCCATACTTTATTCTCATTTTCCTTTGTGTGTGGGGAGAACAAACCAATGGCACAAATTAAAATTCTTGTTCCACAAGGGAAAACAATATCCAAGAACCAAATTGTTTTTCTTTGATCATCCAAAATAATCAGATCTCCAGCTGGTCGATTTTCATTATGGATTTTTCTCCTAATGCAAAATCTGCCAGAAGGGAAGGTGTCATACATACCCGAGGATGGAGGCATCATTACCCTGCAGAATACTGACTGCATCCACAGGGTAGCACATGCATGCTGCCTTGCCTCTACATTTCCAGAGAGCACTTTGTGGGAGGAATCTGCTAGCACTTTTTTAATTCCCTACAATCTGTAGTGTATGGGAATTCCTTTTCTTGCTGCTTTATATTTATAGATCAAAAATTTAAATAGCCTGGCATTTTTCTGGTTAATCTGATTATTTTGGACAGCCAGATTAAATAATTCAGTTCCCAGCTGGAATACGATTGGACTGAGTGACCTGGTTTGGTGGCTTGCAATTATCTAATTGAGACACATGCTGCCAAATCTGCATTTCATGACAGTGTTACGTCTGGAACCACTGCTTCCAGTATCAGTCCTACAAGACCTAAGCTGCATCTAGGTCTAAATTGCTGCTAATGAGTTTAGTTACACACATGTTGTTTGCTCAAAACCTCCTTTCCAGAAGTAAATAAAAGACAATGGGATTGTTAAAGACAGTGGGGGTTAGATGGCATTTTCAAGGGTTGCTTGTCAAGGTCATTCCTTCATAGTACAGGAAGAAGAGGAATATCTGACGAATTAGGAAAAATGGATAATTTTTGTTTTCTTCTTATATTCACTGGGGACTTGAGTTAAAGTAGCCAGCAGATGAATGTAGTATCAGCAATTACTGAGAGCAAGCTCTTCATAGGGCACACTGGCTGGGTCTAAAGTTTCTCAGGGATCTTACTAGAGTTACCACTTGCAGAGTTCTGGGGAGACAGCAAGGCAGGCCAAGAGCCCCACCCCCTGACATATTCTGCTCGCCAAGTTTTCCCAGGCTGAGGCTGCCCCAGCCTGGCTGTGATGATGATCCCAGCCTGAAACTCGGTAAAGTCCTGGTTCCAGGCATTTGTTTTTTGTCATGTAGATTTAATTTCTGTTCTCAAAAATATTTTTGAGACAAACAGTGGGCAGTTCTTAAGAGATCTGTATTTCTTTTTCTCTCCTTGTATATTATCCGCATCTAAATAAAAGGTATTTTTCCCCATTGGCTTAATTTCAAATAGAACATTCAACAGGGAAGTAAAGTTGTGCCACAGAATTGTTGTGAAACTTAATATGACTTGGAGAAATCAAATCACAAGATGAATTTTGACCTCAAAAAATTTTCTCATTGCTACCCATAATACTGCAAAACCACCAAGGTGCACACCATGTGAAGAAACACGTTTATAAAAATCGAACCTGTCACCAAACCCAAACTTCAAAAATGAACTGCAGTCCTAAGTACTTTTAATCTCATAAACAAGGTAGAAAAAGCCATCCAATAATTTTATCTAAAATATAACAAAATATTCATACATATGTATAAGAAAAGCAATATCAAAATGGTGAAACAATACAGGAAAAAAGATATAATCTTAAATTGTAGCCAAATAAACTTGTATTGCATGATAGAAACATTCTAATTCTAACTGGAATATTTTATTGAGGAAAAACTATGCTATGTAGCTGTCAGAAGGTGTTTTAGGTAAGATTTTACCAGTTTCTTTATTTAAAATATTCAGAACGAAATCAAGATGGTGGAAGAGTGAGTGGAAGTCACACTGACCTTCTCCCAGGACCAGCCTGGAATTACAACTAAATTGTAGAGAAATCACCTGGAACAAACAACTGAACAAAAGCGAGAGAGGAGCCTTATAACCTTGGACAGACAGAAGAATTGGCTTTAGCACAAACTAACTGGTAAGGAGCATGATAGAGACTCAAGAAGGCAGGTGGTGCGCCCACGGACAAGAACACCAGAAGGATATTGAACTGGCCAAGTGGATCCCCCTGAGAAGAACGGGATCTAAACCATAAGCAGGGATCTCCATCCTACAGCCCAAAAAGTACACAGATAACAGCCAGCTGCAAAAAAGCAGCAGGGTTGCTCTCTGCCAGAGACAGGCAGCGGGGATGCAAAGAACCTTTTAAAGGGCCAACACATAAATTTTTATTTGCCAACATATAAATTTTTATTTGCAGCCACTTACCCCGGGCTTCGGCAAAGGTGGGAGTAGAGTGGGCTAGACAAGCCTGAGGAGAGACTGGGGAAGGAGGTTTTGGGGAGAGAGCTGAGGGAGTAGCCAGTGGGATACTGGTGCTGACTCACTCCCCATAAGGCAGCAGTGATTTTTTTCAGTCAGACCACTCCCCTGAGCAGCAGCAGTGTGAGAGGGCCCAATAGCCCCATCCCCAGGAGGGACTTGGCCCTACTGACACAGAATGGCAGCCACAAAAAGGAGATCCCTGGCTAAAGGGGGTGCAGAGTGGTCTAGAGACTCTTGAGGAGATGAAGGCTTTGGGGAGAGAATAGGGAGAATAGCCGTAGGGATCCTGGTGTTGACTCCTCCCCCAGATGGCAGCGGCCATCTGGCTCAGGCAGACCACTCCCCTGAACAGTGGCAGTGGGAGAGGACCCAATGACCCCGCCCCCAGGAGGGACTTTGCCTTGCCCTGTGGTGTCTCTAAGCCGGCCTGCTGAGTGCCCAGTGACTAGATTAACAACAGAAGGAAACAGCCACAGACAGTAGATTCTTGAAAGTCTCAAACAGACTGCCTAAAGTCACACAGGGTTACTATCCGACATCATCAGAGACAGATCCAGAAAGAAAAAAAAACAGCAGACTCCTACCATAGAAATTCACACCACAAAATCAGGAAATCAAGACACATCAATTTAAGAAGCAGAAGCAAAAAAGAAAAGTCTCACAAATAATGAGAAAACAAAGAAACACCCCCAATCAACAGGAAAGGAGGAATCCCCAGAAAGAGAACTAAATGAAATAGAGGAAAGAAAACTATAAGATATTGAGTTCAAAACAATGCTTCTAAGGCAGCTCAATGAACTCAGTGAGCTCAGAGAGAATTACCAAAAACGACAGGGAAACCACGAGGAACTTACTGCAAACTACATCAGCATGAAAAAGGACATTGAAACTATCAACAAGAGATGAGAGGAAATGAAGAATACAATTTCTGAATTGAAGAACACAGCAGAAGAAATCAAAAGCAGGCTAGATGAAGCAGAGGATCTAATCAGCGAGGTGGAGGATAAGGTAGAACAAGAAAATGAAAAGAGACTAAAAAAGAATGAAAAAGTGTTGAGGGAAATACAGGACAACCTGAAACATGATAATATCCATATAATAGGGATACCAGAAGGAGAAGAGGAGCAAGGGATAGAGAACCTGTTTGAAAAAGCAATGATGGAAAACTTCCTTAATTGGAGGAGAGAAAAAGTCTAAATGTTTAGTATGGTCAAATCCAGGAAGCACAGAGGGTCCCATTCAAGAGGAACCCAATGAGACCCACTCCAAGACACATCATCATTAAAATGGCAAATATCAAAGACAAACAGAGAATCCTAAAGGGGCAAGGGAGAAAGAGGTAGTAACATACAAGGGAGCCCTGGTACGGGTAGCAATTGACTTCTCAACAGCAACACTACAAGCCAGAAGTGAATGGCAAGTAATATTCCAGATCATGAGAAGCAAAGGCCTGCAACCAAGACTGCTCTATGCAGCAAAGCTCAATTAAAATGGAAGGCGAAATAAGGAGTTTCCCAGACAAAGGAATGCTAAAAGAATACTTCTGCCAAATCAGCATTGCAAAATATGCTAAAGTGACTGCTTGAAGAAGAGGAAAAAAAGAATCTATGAATATCTAGTTTCTTTCATAGTCACCAATATTTGATATTACCAGTATTTTTAATACTTAATCTGACTGTGACAATGATGTGTTATTTTAATTGATATTTTATTATTGGTTGAAACTAAACCTGTTTTTTTTATAGATTTCTTGCCTATTTCTATTATTTTTTTAAAAGCTTTAAATGACTTTTTGGTATTCTTTATCCATTTTTTGACTAAATGTTTGTAGAATTTTTTTCTCTATAAAACAAAACAAAACAAAAACAACTATTAACCCTTTTTTAGATGTGTTGCAAATACTTTCCTATTCTATTACTTGTCCTTTAACTTTTTATACATATATTACTATATAGTCTTAAATGTTTAGTCTGGTCATATTGTCAATATCTTACTTTATAACTTCGGGGTTTGAATATGTTACTTCAGGGTAAGAAAAATATTATTTTCTATTTTCTCCTAAAACTCCTTAGATTTTACATATTGGTTTTTAACTCACCTGAATATTTGTTGTATAATGTGTGAAATAGGGCTCTACATTTATTTCAAGTAATAGAGGTCCATGCACCTTATTTGTTGAATAAGCCTTATTTCCCCCATTGATTTGAAATATCAATTTAATCATATATTACATTGTTAAATAGATACATACATTTGTTTCTAGAGTGCTCATTTTATTTCATTGATCTACTTATTTCTGTGCTGGTGTCATATTATTTTAATTGCTGAGACTTTATAATGGATTTAAAGTTTTTAATATTTTATAATGGATCTTGACAGTTAAGAAAAATAAGTAAATAAAATCAATCTGCATTAAAAAAGGAAAGAAAGAAAGAAAGAAAGAGAGAAAGAAAGAAAGAAAAAAAGAAACTCCTATCTTTTGTGACAACATGGATGGAACTGGAGAATATTAAGCTAAGTGAAATAAGCCAGTTGGTGAAAGCCTAATACCATATGATCTCACCTATAAGTGGAATGTGTCCAACAAAATAAAGTAATGAACAAAATAAACCACAGGCAAAGAAACATGGAGCAGACTGAAAGTGACTAGAGGGGATGGGGAAGGAAAACAATGGTGGAAAGAAGGGGAAGGGAATAGAGAAAAAACATGTGTGAATGGCCCATGGACATGGACAACAGGGTGGGAATTGACTGTAGGAGCGGGGGGTGGGGTGGGAGGGGTGGAGAGGGGGAAAGGGGGAAAAATTGAGACAACTGTAAGAGAATAAACATGATTTAAAAATAAAAAAATTAAAAATAAAATAAAGTAAAATATTCAAAATGAAGTACTTGTTTATGTGGAATGAGAGGTGGGAACTAAATGATTTTTAGGACCCCCTGTAAATCTATACTTCTATAGTCTCTCTTGATAGTCCACACGCTTTGTGTGGCTGAGAGACTAAAATACAAAAGGCACACTAGTCTCTTACTACTCTTTATCCACTCTTTAATATAAGGAAGTCCTTTCTGGAGCCATTTAAGAAGGTTTATTAGAAAGTACTTAAGTTCAATGTGATACCAAGACTCAGCAGTTGTGGCCACGTTGCAGTGTGACATTAGGGTTTACCGATCCTGGACTTTACTATAATTATCTTTCCCTTTTCTCCCCATTCTGCCTTTCCTGCTTAGTCTTATCACACTTTTTCAACCCCATACTAATTAGAATAGTTATTCTTGACAGGAGTTTGGATTTCAAAATCTTGAAAAGATTCTTGAATTGTTAAACAAGGCTGAGAAATAATGTTGTTTGGAGAAGAGGGACTTCTAAGCACCAGAACATGTCAGAAGGCCAGCAGTGTCTTTATGACATCCACTGCGAAAGCTGTTGAGAGCAGGACTTGTCTGGTAAATACCACTCAAGTGAAGAGCTGTTGGAGAGATGATCTAAGTGGTCCCAGACATAATCCTCTTTTTGACGGAAATATCTATCTCTTCCATCTGGTTCCCAAATAGGTCTAGTCCTTGTGTCAATTGCTGTCTCTTTATGAAAGGCCAATAACCACCTAATTTTTTTTACATGTCTCTGTGTTTTCTGCAGACCTCTGGAATGTGGGTCAACATGATATCAATTACATACACTCATAGAGACATAGCAGCTTCTTGAAATTCATTTTCGTCTTACTCTTTCTCAATGATTAGGGCAAAAGACAAAGACTAAAAGCTCATGAAAACAAGGAAAAACTGGACTTGAAGGGTGTTGGGGACAGATATGCTGGGAATTAATATAAGACACAGAACGAGACACTATTATTTAATATTCAATCTAAAATATGCCAGAGCACTGCTCAAAATACATACACTAATTTTAATTGAATTATTATTTTATGAAAATCAGACTAAATGAGACTGTCAGAAGCTTGCAACTGCCTGATATGCACATGCCATCTATATAGTGTTCCCTAGCAAATGTTGTTATTAAGTATAAGGCTATATGGAGTACCCAGAGTGTCCCCATATTGTTTGGATATTTTTAAAAGATATGCTTTCCATTCTTGCTGCCAAATAAATAAGCAAACACAAATTAAGTAAAAAGACATGCAAAATAAGCAAAAGTTGTTACATTAACTTTCCTGAATTGCCATTGCTCTACATGTTTTAAATACTGGTGTTCCAGTATAATCCATTTGCTATTTTATAATCCGTTGGGCTCTTACAGGTGCACTTCCTAGGGCTTGATTCCATTGTTCATATGTTTAAGTATTCTCAATGTGAGCTGGGTCCAAGGTACAACCCTAGAAGATTGTTCTCTCGTGGGGATGGAGGTGAGGTGGCTGCTACCAACACTTGAAGTATGTGTAACTCTCTTCTCCAAGTTGCTCCCCAGGGCCAGCTCCAGACAAAGATGTGAAACAAGTGGTATATGCATTTGGTGCTCTGAGCTTTCTCCTTTTTATTCTTCCCAGTTTGTCAGCGCACATGCCCCTTAGCTCCTTAACCCTTTCAATATTTGCTTTCATTAAAAAAAAGGTCTTTGAAATTTTTTTAAATCTTAGTATGAAATTCCATGTATCACCTCTTCCAGGGAGATTTGTATTTTAATATCTTTTTCCAATGCTCATTATAGAATAAAATGTTCTGCCCCTTTTGAGGAATTATATGCATCATTGGGCAGGTTAGGAAGAGATTCTGGGTTAGACACCAAAGAAAGACTTCTCAGAACTCTGGAACACACCTTGAATTCACATACACACGCACGCACGCACGCACGCACGCACACAAGGTGAAAGGAAACATTAATACTTATCACCTCTCTAGTATCTGTGAGGATGCACGGTAATGGTCATTTGTATGTTTCTCACTAAATTCTGTACTGTAAGTAAGTAAGACTTAAGAGAGAGGTCAAGTTGTTCCATCAAAGTCACACAGCTATTCAATATCAAACCCACAATGAAAGCTCGGCCAATATCCAGTCTCTTTTCTCCGCACATTCTACTTATTTTTGTTGACTTGAGTTTGTACAGAAAGTGTTAATAGGCATTTTCTGGGCTCAAATCCACATAAAAATATCAGAGAAGCCTAGTGAGAAAACTTAAATGTAAAATCCTCTCAGAAATCTCAGAGGGAAGCCAGAACAATTTTAACATCTGCAGTCTACATGTTTTTTCCATTTCTAGAGACATGTCATTTATCATTTTTTGTGTCATCTCTTGCTTTGGTTAATGGGTGGTGTTACTCTTTGATTACTGACTGATCTCTCATAACTTCTGTGCTGTGAGGTATGAAATATTTCACAAAATATGGAATTCTTACTATGGAGTAAGTAAATACTTATTTCCCTGGAAATACTCAGCAGGTTCTGGGTACTTTTCCATGTTTTCAAACTTTCCCCTTTTATCAGTTTTCATTATTACTATCAATATTTTATTGTAACTTTCTTTTAATATGATAAACAAAATGAATATATCATCCTTCAGTGAATACTACTACATTCTCTACTCCCTATCGAAATGAATGTTCTAACATTAGATGGACTTACAGCTATTTAACACAGGTAAGAAACACCTAATGTTGATAATTTCTCAATATTTCACATTCCTTCTGCATTACTGGTCTTTAACTAGCTATGTACACAGCAACAAGGAAAGGCCATAAACATAATTTCATACATCAATTATTTCTACATACATAGATTTTTTAAAAATAAGATTTGACCTCCATTAGCAAGGCAAGTCATACAGTTTGAAAATTATCTTTTTTTCCATTTATGTAGCAAGTATTAGTAACCCTCTATTACATGCCAGGCACTGTTCTTGACCTAGGAAATCAAATGATATGTCTCTGGTGTCTTACAGACCAATTTGGGAGACAGGTACGGTTATAGTAGGCAACTAGCTAGGTACTAAGGAAGGAGCCAGATAGCTAATTAAGCCAATTTAACTAGGAAGTGAGAGCTTCCTAGGCACCCCAGGGTACAGCCGCATCTAGTAAAGGAATGCTAATCCCCAACAGGGCAGGAAAGATGGGCTTTCCAATCTCTCCAGGTAACAACCTGTTCATTCTCACTTCCCAGAGACTACCAGGAGCGAGGAGGAGGGGATGGGAAGAACTAGGGAGGGGGAAATTGCTTTGCTGAACACATGGGCGGTAGGGGCCAAAATGGCAACCGTAAGTGGAGGAGTCTAGCCTGGGAAAATCTGGAAAAAGGATCAGATCAGATAAGAGCATGGAACCCTGGAAAATCCAGGAAAAGGATTAGATAAGAAGAAGGCCAAACACAAGCCCACTTAAAGAGTTAAGATTAGTTAGTTTGGAGGAATGCCTGCTCTCCCCCAAGCCGAAGGAAATACAATCAAATCTTAACGGCTTGAGTTCTTTTGGTGCACGGTTCTCTCTCCCCAGCAGCCATGAGTCCCAAGTGTGGCAATCAGTGGGCTGGTCTGCACCTGGCACCGTCGGGTCTTGGCAGGGGACATGTAGATAAGGAAATGAAACACAGAGAACTTCTGCATCTCTGGGTCCTGACCTCCCTGGGCCTGATGGGTGCCGTGTGGGCCTGCGGCCCCAGAGGCTGGATTTCTTCATCAGCAGGACAGAGTTGAGCCACCTGGTGGTGGAGGAGGAGGCAGTGTGGCAGCCTCCTCAGGGGCATTTATGCCCTGAATTTATGCTCCAGTAAATCTTGCCGCTACACCTCACATCCTTCTATGTGTGAGTCCCCTCGTGACTTTGCAAGAACCCATTTCCAGACCAATTGGCAGATCTGCCTGGCCCCAGTCCACATCCAGCAACAGGATTAGTCAAATGAGAATGCAAAAGAATGTACAATTATAAATGAAGACATGTGCTCTAAAAGAAGGAAGAGACGAAAAGGAGGAAGAAAGGAAGTAGGGAAGGAAGAAAGGAAGGAAGGAAAGAAAGAAGGAAGGAAGGATGGAAGGGACTGCATTGGGAGCTTATAACAAAGGGGCCTGACGTCCAATGAGACCTTGAGGAAGTAAAGGCAAACTTCCATAGAAAGGGACCTTGGAGCGGAATCTGAAGGCTGATTACTGTTAATATGAGGGAGTGGGATAAAAAGGAGCTTTGTAGACTGATCAGAGGCCTTGCATTTGAAAAGAGAATGGAGAGGAGGCAGTTTCACCTGAGCTCATAGACCAGGTAAGAGAGTGATGATTAATAAGTCTAAGGAGATAAGCAGGGGCCAGACCAGGTGGACGTTGAAATAGTGTTGAGGATATTGTTCTTCACTTTAAGAGCAATGGGAAGCTCCTGCAGGGTTAAATATGGGGGTAACATGACTGATTCTCTTTGCATTTTGAGAAGATTTCTTTCTGCTTCTGGAAGATTTTAGGTTTGGTGAAAGAGAAATCATTTATCAATATTGTTTTCTAATGTCCAATTACTTTTAAGATTTGATGGGAGAGAAAAATTAGGAACATGTTCTGTGATGTTATTTGGGAATTTATATATTTCTGCTTTTCCTCCCTTCCTCCCTCCCTCTCTCCCATCCCCCTGCCCTTCCTTCCTTCCTTCCTTCCTTCCTTCCTTCCTTCCTTCCTTCCTTCCTTCCTTCCTTCCTTCCTTCCTTCCTTCCTTCCTTCCTTCCTTCCTTCTTTCCTTCCCTCCCTCCTTCTTTCATTGATATGATCAAGCTGGTTTACTCAAATAGAAAAAAAGCAAGGCTGGCTTTTCAAAGAGAAAAAATCTTCTTGGAAAAGGTATTCATCAAGCTTCACTTAAAAGGATGTATAGAAAATTTTGACTTCCCAAACAGAGTGCGAAGAAAGAGTGACAAATAATAACAGTGGCCAATTACAGATTTATAAGCTAGAAGCAAATTTTTTTCAAAAATTTTAAATCAAAATGACCCTCTATTTACCCAAGCACAATTACACAAACACATACTGGATGAATGTTTATAATATTTCTCTTAGTGCTAAAAAGAGGGTCATATTTGATTTATTCATTCATTCATTTATTAAACACATTTTCATGGATGTAACTGTGCATCAGGTACTGGTTCTATAGATATAACAGAGAAACCAAATAAATAATTTCTGTTTTTATGAGGCTTATATTTTGGGTGGGATAGATAATAAGAAGATAAGGAAATACATAACTTGTTAGATGGTGCAAACAAAGGGGGTGTTATTTCAAAACTGTAATTGAAAGATATGATATATACTTATTTATATAAGTAATTCATAAATAGGTCATTTATAAATAAAATTTACTTATAATATTATCACATGTAAGGTATTCTTTCAATATGCATATGCATGTATATATGCATATATTTATTGAAAGAAAACTGGTAAGGTGGCACTCGAGCAGGTCAAAATGCTCATACCCTAAACCAAAGAAAAACAAAGAAAGCTCTTTCAAGGTTTTCTTTTCACCCATTGAAGGAAAACATATGGAGTCACTGTAATTGTTAACATTTTTTAGCGTCATTCTGAAATGTTTTCTTGGTATTTGATATTGGGAGATCATGGCAGTGCTACTACACCTCCAATCACCACCTCCTCTTCTGCTTTATTCTTAATTGCTTGTGGCTGACCCACTGGCTCTGCCTGGAGTGCCTGCTACTTTACGATTATGGATGCTGTGAATAGCGTGTTTGGGAAAAAATCCACTTCATTTGCAGCACAGTTTAATTATAACAGAAGTTTTAAATCTAATGTTTCCTCGCTAATTTCTTTCTCAAACTTGGTTTTTCTCTTTTGTTTAGCAGATGTGTTTTCATTACACACCCATTTGGCAATTTCAAAACAAGTTCACAACAGAGCCCATTTTCTAAACAAATGTGCACTAATATGCAAACTGCGAACTTAACATTCAGCTTTATACCCGCAAAAATGAAGGATAAATAGTTTTGTTAAGAATTGTCATCATGAGGTTAAAGAATGAAATTCATTTTCAGGTGAGTATCATCAAATACATTACTTGTCTTGATAACCAGAAAAAAATAATATCATACTTATTTATAATAGCAGTGATTTCAAAGTATTTACTTAAGAATGTCATTTTCAATTCAATAGTATGAAAATACATCAAGTCAAATCTAAGAACACTTTAAAATTGTTTTTATGTAAATACTTTAGTGTTGCACATCTGTCCTTGGCTATAATATCTTATAGAATTCTTTCCAAATAGATCAAATTATTTGAAATTTTACATATATATATACATATATATCTGTTCTGCTAATAAATAAAGTCATTTATACAACAATATGAGTGAAATACTAATCAGAAGTTATTTCCCTTTAGAGTATAAGAATAAGGAAGCAAAAATATAATAGAAGAATATGGCAAGGCACACACACAGCTGGCTTTCAAGTCATCTGACTAGGTGTTTCTTGAGTAAAACAAGTACTCAACAAGTCCTTGTTTGTAATTAAGATTGATATCACAGGGTCCCAGATTCTTCTTGCTAAACCTTAATATTCAGAAACATGTGAAAATAAATAGTCCACCTTCAGGTTTACCAAGCTTTCAACAATGTTTAATATATTAGGCAATATATTAAGGATAGTCAATGAAGTAGACATCTTGCTATGGTGGCGGTGGTCTTTATTTATCACATGAAATTCATGTGATAAATTTTTTATTTTTCAAAGGAGTGCATGGAAGTTCTAAAGTTTAATTTATTTATTTTTAGGCCACCATAGAACTTTCCAAGAGTCAATACAGAAATTTATAGAAAGTTATCAATGTGATTTAAATACTTTTTTCTTGTGGAATTAGAATAACATGATATAGAATATTTGATTCAAAGACAGTTGTTAAATGTGGTACAAGTTAGACTCATAACTAAAATTAAATTCATTCAAGGATTTATGAAAGATAAATTATAAAAGATAATTTACATACACAAAGCTAACTCACAGGTACAAATTTTTCCCTGTTCTTTTATAACCGATATTAGAGTAAAGGTAAAGTCATAATGTAAATATTATTGTTATCAAAGATTATGGCTATAGAAGGGAGATATTGAATTTAGTTCCAGAGTTATATTTAAAACTAAGTAGGTATTTGACTCATGAAAAGTCACTTTCCCTTCTCATTCAAAGGGCCATAATAATGTTATAACCTGACCTTTAATGTCTGTTGAATGATTAATTACTAGGTTCTCCAAATTTTTAAATGGTTAACTATAGGAGACAGTAAATACTAACTTAGCCCGTGATCATTTTTCTTTTCCTATTAACTTCCATTACAGTTTAATTTTATCTAAGCTGAAATGAATCTCTGACTTGTGTATGATATCATTTTCAAAAAAAGTCTTAAAAGAAACCATAACACACTCACAATTAAGCAATTAAATGTAGTTGGGAAAAAAATCTACCTTTGTCGATTTGGTTATGTAACTTCAACTTTCTTTAGGCAGTTAATAAGGTCACCCTACCAAATTCTGCCCCCCATTACTTACTAAACCTTAGCAACGTTTGTTAGCAAAGAGGCACTCAAGTTCATGTAATCTCTTCTTGAAACTCTCTGTCCCTTTAGGGCCTCTAATCATCAATTTATATAATTATCACCCACAGCAAACCCAAGAGTCTAGAGGCAGCATTCTTTTATTCTCTTGTTGTATCAGGCAAAGTAAAATCTTGAATTCAAATGCTTGGGTTGGTAAGGATGGGGTGTGACTCAGAAACATCTTTGCCAAGTTATAAATATGTTGAATAGCCATTGCTAATATTTATAATGGTTATTGAAAAGCCTTCACTTTTACTTATTAAAACCTATTTCTAAACTGAAAATATAATAAGTAGCAAATTTTTAGCTGTTGATGCTTTCAAAAATATAACACTGAAATTCTTTTCTGGGGTCAATATTGATAGTCATAGCCTTTCTACTTATTAATGCAGTTTGGATTTTGTTCTTATATTTGCTTTTTGTATAGTTTTGTTCATAATACAACATAAAATTTTTTTTATACTTTTTATATCCAGGGGTGAAATTTATCAGAAAAGCCTCATTGAATTAGCAAACTGGAGATATATGCAATGGAATCTGCATGTTTCAGATCTGTAGTTCCCAAACTTTTTGTTCATAAAACCCCTTAGCAATCTCAAAAGTCATTGAGGACCTAAATGTGAGTAATATTCACATTTAGGTTTTCATGTGGGTGATATTTATTGATTTTATCAGATTAAAACTGAAAATGGGGAAATTTCAAATTATTTATTTAAAATAATGTCACCATTACATATTTGAAAATAATAGTTTTATACAATAACTATACTTTATAGAACACAAGTTAATGAGAAGAATGATGTTTTAGAAATTTGTGCAAATCTCTAAGATCTGATGGATACTCATAATTCTTTATTCTTGTTGCCATATGTTGCTTTGGTTGAAGTATATAGAAGAAATTTGGTTTCACACACATATATGTAGTTGGTATTGGAAGGAGTATTATATTAGTGTTTCTAGACAAATGTAGATATTCTTCATTGATATTATACAACACTTTGCATGTGTTATATTCTTAAAGATCAGTTGCAATGTAGAATTTCAAATCATGTCAATAAGCTTTTTTATGTTGTTTTGTTAAAATACATATGCCTATCTTGCACTTTAAGTGGATCTGTTACACATGTATGACTGATTTTGTAATATCATACATTGGTCATTTAAAAATATTGGTTGAGTTATGTAGATTTTTCAAATGCCGACATTTTCACTTTAGGATATAAAAAAAATCACACTCACTAGTATACCCATCAGCCCCATTGGAATCTTTAATCTTTGTGACACTCTCAAGTTCAGAATGGTGGATACAGTTTTTCAAATCTAATAAATCTAATTTTGATTTGGAAATCATTTTTTATCATTTGCAACAAATAGTGGGAGTTGTTCTCCCGAAATGACAGGTTTACTTCGTTCATTTTTGAAAGAACATATGCCAAAAACTCATCTGTTTAACCAGAATTTGTCTTCAGTAATTCTTTGAAATAAATAAAAATGGAGTTCTATAAAAAAAAGAAAAGTCGCAAAGTGCTTTTCCACCATCCTACTTTTATGTGCAGCAGGAATGTTTTAAGTTTACTTCATATCACTTGCACAGAATATTAAAAAGCTGTACACTCAAGGATAGAACTTTAGTGAATAAAATTAATTTTATCTATGAAAGACCTTAAATAAAACTGACTTAAAAAAAATCACAACAAAACACCAAAACCTTAGGGCCCTGACTAGTGTGGCTCAGTTGGTTGGAGCATCGTTCCATAACCGAAGGGTGGCAGGTTTGATTTCTACTCAGGGCCCATACCTAAGTTGTAGGTTTGATCCCCGATCAGGGAGTGTGTGATCCCTTTTCTGAGAGTGTATGGGAGGAAACAAATCAATGTTTCCTCTCTCTCCCTTCCTCTCTCTGTAAAAAGCAATGGAAAAAAAAATGTCTTTGGGTGAGGATAAATATAATATTAAAATGATAATAAAAATAACTAGGATTACATATAGATGAAGAATACAATGACTAATACAGTTTGGTCCTGCTGCCCTGATCTGTGTCAACACATCAGGTTTATTTATGACTGCTTTTTCACATCAGTGCAAGTTTCAACACTATGAAAAACAAAATAATATTGTAGCAGTAACTTTTAACTCTCAGATACCCTGAAATGGTCAGGGGGACTGAGGACTCCAAAGAACACACTTATAGAAATACCGTTCTAGATCACTTGTTCTTACCTTTTTTTGTTTGTTTGTTTTCAGAGTAAAAACAAGTAACATTGTAATATTGAGAAATTGATACAAAAACTATAATAGTATTAATAACCACTACCTTCTTAGAGCATCTAATGTGGGAAGTATATGCCAAGTGCATTAGACACATTATCTTCTATAACCTATACTGAAAAACAGTGAGATGTATTCTTTGAACTCATGATATAAATGAAGAAATTAATGAATCTGAAAAGTCTGGAGTAGTTTTCTAGTTTCCAAGTTTATCTAACCTGTAACTTGAGGAGTTGAGAATAGAATTCTGGCATTTCTAAAACAAAATCTTAACTACTCTTAACCCCTGGATTAATTCATTTTTCAATAAAATATATATTTGAATATGAATTTAAGATGATTCAGAAACCTTGAAAATCAATTTATACAAATAATTATTGTTCTGGGATCTAGATTACTTATAAATATTACAAGAAAGACTTCCCAGGGTGACTTCTATGGAGCAACATCATTTGCACTTTTTCTTCGAGAAAACATCAACGTTTGCCCTATCTATAGATTCCTATTTCTACTTTCCACTTTGAAAACTTACTCTCCCATCCAATGGAGTTTTACTTTTAAAATTCTGGTAGAGAACATTGACAATGTCCCCATTAAAGTCTAGATATGTTTTTAAAACTGATGGAATTTCAATGGTTCCATTTAAACACATGCTCACTTGGGACCCTCATATCATACTTGGTTCAGCAGACGTAACTTCCTTTTCCAGAAGTGTGTTATTTTCTTTCAGATGCTAAGCCTATGGGAACAGGAACTTGTTTCATCCTCATATTGTCTCCTGCATGACATCATTGGCGCTACTCTTGATAAGCAAGACGTGGAGATGAGGGAGTGTTCCCTGCCAGGGATTGATAACCTAACCAAGTCTGTTCATTTCCTAGTTGAGGTGATTCTTCCCTCTCAGATAGCAAGGTCTTGGAATCTGTGGGAACTTGCTCCGAGAGTGATAACCAGGAGTCTAGTCAATCACTGACCTCTAGGCTGAGGAAGTTTGGCTGGTCACTAGTGTAGCATATGCTAGCTGAGTGCATGCTGCATTTTCCTCCTGGATGGAAGGATGTAGAGCCACGCTTGCTTGGCTACCACCGACTACCACTCTGGGACTCGAATTTACAGAAGAGGAGTTTATATTCCTACTGAAAACACATGTAGCCCAATACTCTTGCATATCATAAGTATTTATACTTCCACTTAACAAATAGTTTCCAGACACTATTGGAGGCACAGTGTTAGGAGTCTAGAAGCAACAGTACACAGGATAGCAGGTTCCTGCCCTCAAAAAGCTTGCTGTCTATGGGAGAAGTCAAATACTATTGTGAATATGTAACTACACACACGGTTTGTCTATGAGCAAACATTTCAGTGAGGTTTTTCTTATCCTTACTTGGTTACAGGAAGACAATTCTCTCAGCAAAGGGGAAATCTTTCTTTTGGATCAGGGCCTGTTAAAACCTCCTGTGTGGTCTGTTTCAGGCCTCTGCTCTGGGCTAGCAAGTTGCAGCCACACAAAACCTCTTCCTGAACATACCATTCTTTCTTGGCTTGAAATGACTTTGCCCCCATTCTCCTTCCGGAAAACCACTCATTCTTTCAGTCCCAGTTCAACTGTTACATTCTTTGCGGGGACTTCTTCCACTTTCCATACAGGCCTCTCTGTGTTCCCTTAGGTGTTGAGGAAGCCGGGCAGTCAGAATTCAGGATGCTTGGCTTTAAAGGACAGCTCTGCTCCATCTTGCTGTGTGATAGTGGACTAGTTAACAGAAACTATCCAACCTTCCATTTCCTCAGCTAAAGTATAGAATAGGTAGACAATGTGCATTTGTGAAAAAACCTGGCACATAGTAAGCACTCAGAGTTTATTAACAAATGAAATATTAGTTATTGCACTCATTTTTGATAGTGTAATGACTTGTTGTATATCAGTCTTCTTCATCAATCTCTGAGTGAACATTTAAATACCAAGTTAGAGCATTTCTCATCTCTGCTGTAACTCTTGTAATGGCGTCCCACTCACTCCAAATAAAAGTCAAAGTAATTCCAATGATCTAGGACAAGGTTCTAAGTAATCTGCCCCATTTTACCACTGTCTTCACCTCATATTACTCTTTCCCTCACTCTAGTCCAGCCACTCGGGCTTCAGTTGTTTCTACACTTCAGGAAGCTCCTGCGTTAAGCTTTGTGCTCGTTTGCTTTCCCTGACATGATCTTCCCTTGGATGTCCTTCTGGGTTCCTTCTTGATCTCCTTCACCATTTTGTTATTGAAGATTCATCTGTGCCAGTCATCTGCCATTGCTATATTCCTCTTGACATCACTCTTTATCCCCTTTTCTTGCTTTATTTTTCTTCATTGCAATTATTATGACTGTGCATCTTGTTTATTGTCTGTCCCCACTACTAGAATATACATTAATAGGTAGAAATTTGTTTCTCTTTCATTCACCCCATCCCAAATCTTAAACACCTAGAACAGTGCTTGGTACCGAGTAGATGCTCAATAATTATTGTTGAAAGAAAAAAGAAATGCTTTTTTTCTCCCTAACTCAATGTTCCTCTCTGGTTTCATTTTACAGAGGCCTTCTTGTAAAAGAAGGCTTAAATGAATACCTTGCAGTAGGTGTTAAATTAACAGGTTACCTAATCAATTTTGTCTTTAAAAGTGATTATGAAAGATGATTTCCTTTGTGAACCTGTCTTTCAAGTCCATGGAGCTATGAGTTTTCACTGCTCATATCAGAATCATTTCCAGAAACCCCGTCTAAAGGTATGCATTATTTAATGCTCTCCCCACCCCCATTGCACTCTACATTTAGAAAGTGTGGACAATGTTTACTTGACATTCATGTATGTAGTTTTTTTTTGTCTCCTGACTCTGAGACTGGAAGGAAAGCAGAACTTATTTTTGCAGTTGTGAAATTTTTATTGGGACTTCCAACCAGGTTTATTTGGACTCCAAGAAGCAGTGTTACATTTGCAAGGGCTTTAAACAAATAGTTAATTACAGTGCAGTATCAGATTGTAGCCAGCATTTATAGGAGTTGGTTTCCCTATCCCTTCACTGCTATCACCATTCAAAAATCTGCAGGTAGGTTGCTGTTTCATTTTTATCACGTGCTCAGTATTTTAAAATGTAAATTATGCAATCTATTTAAATATATATTCCCTTGTATTCTTTCAGAACATATCTTTTAGTTTTAAAAACATCAATTTTTATCTTGGAGGGAAAACAGAGAGATCTGTAATAGTGTCAACAATAAAAATAAAGTAAAACATTTTTCTCAGAATACAGAAGATGTTCATATATACTATACAGAACTCCAAATATGCAAATACAGAGCTAGAAAACATGAATACATGCAGATATATATGACTTCTTTGATAGCAAGAAAATTGAGTGAGAAAAACTTTAGTGATGCTTAGATGAGAGTTACTCCAAGAAATACGTAATAGGCCTACAATAATTAATTGTTAAAGTGGCCATAGGACTAGTGGTAACTTGTGAAAAATCGTAGTTAATTTTCTATTATTTTTTATATTTATGAATTTTTGCTTTATCATTGAAAAAGAAAAAAAAAACTTCTTTTATAAATTTAATAGTGTAACACCAAATGAAAAAGAAACTACTAAATATAAGGTGTAACTATGTGGGTGGGAAATTGCAAAATTTAAATGATTGTAATGTTTATGGAAAAAAAAAGTAGAGAAATGACCCTCCATTTGATTCGGGGAATTTGCAGATGTGAGTCCTCTGTACCTGCACACTGGTCTCTATTTTCTACTGACACTTCGGTGACAGAAATGCTCATGACTTTGTGAGAAGCTGGTTCTCCAGCCAAGGTCTTTCTGCTCAGCCTGAAAGTGAACCTTGAGGGTAATGACATAAAGCTGACTTTCTCATCAAAGCTGAGGTTAGGTCTATGGGCTCAGAGCTAGCTTAGCATGTCAAGAAAAATCACACACACACACACACACACACACACACACACACACACACACACCCCTTGCATATAATGGCTTTGATTTTCTTTATCTGGTTTGTTCTATAGATATTGTTATTAGTGTTACCTAATTACATAAGTGATTGAAGAAAAGATTTTGTTTCACATTAAAAAATCATAGGTTGGCAATTATGAACCTTATGTGCCTATTTTATTTTTTCATCATAATTTTATCATCGACTGAAGACAAGAAAATATATTCCAGAGAAAATAGTCATCCACTTTACTAGCTATGGAATTTTGTACAAATTACTCTCTCTGGGTTTTAGCTTCCTCATTTATAAAATGGAAAATGTTAAGGTGGTTGTGAAGATGAAATGATGTCCTAAATATAAAACACGTAGAAATATGCTTGGTTTATGTTATATGTTCATGAGAGCAAGTGATCTTTTTTTAATGGGGGGGGGGGGCGTTGTGGTTTTCTCTCCAATGAGTTTGTCTATAATTCAGTGTCACAGGTAATGACATTGAGATTGGTGAAACGCTGCAAATGGACGCTTTTTGGAGATGGAATTAATGTCTCTGCCATTCTGCCCAAATCCAGTTCTCTAACTTTACCTTTGGTCCCTACTGTCACATTTTAGTGAGCACATCTAGTATCTAGAGCGTATTTCATTATTCACTGAAAGAACTTCAAGTATTCCCCGTAGATGAATGGCCCTCGAACTTCAGTTTGCATCATGATCGCCTTCAGTTCTTGTTAAAACTCTGATCATCGAGCCCTAGCCTCAAAGTGTCTGTTTCTAGAGTCACATCAGATAATCTGCCTTCCTAACAAGTTTCTAGGTGATGCTGATACTACTGGTGCATGGACCACATTTGAGAACCAAAATGAAAGGGAGAATTTGTTTAGATGCCTAATTCCCTTTGCATTTACCCCTGATCTCTATGTTTGTCTTTTCTGTTTACAGCTAGAGGTCTTGGTGTTAGGTTGCAGATTGGAAACTAGTGAAGTTTAGCCCCCAGGAAGCATTGAAAGGAAGCAATGACATGCGGAAGTCCATAAAAGACAAAAGAAAAGTACTGACAAAACTGGCATTCTTTACACTTTCAATATTGCATTTTTAAGATCATGTTAAATTTGCTTTCCATTTTATAGCTGCTTTGAAAATCATAGAGAGGTTTCCTCTTATACTCGTCTTGTAGGTTATAAGGCCACCATTTCTAGCCCTGTGGAGCAATATAAAATATTAGCCATAAGAATAATTTACTTGATTTCTTTCTAAAAGACAAGAAATGCTTTGCTTTATTAATCATCTTTCTCTTGTTTTCGTAGAGTTTGAGAATCACACATCGCCTGACAAGTCTGATTTAGATTATAATGTGATGTAACACGTATTTGACCCGGAATGTAAACAGCAATTCTGCTTTTAATAGCTATTTTCTGCAGCTGCTTTGGCCTATATGAACATTATTAAGAGAAATGGCAACATCTCAGTTGTAAGAGAACCTTTTTATAACTTCAGCGTTGGATGAGTACTTCTCAGCCTGAATACTGCAATCTCAAAATGAGTCAAAACGTTCTTATTTTTTGAAAATTAAAAAAAAATCTTTCCAATTGCAGAAATTCAATAAACTTTGTGCCACTTGAAATGAGCAATTGATGGGTGACAGAGGATCTATTCAGCTAACCCTAGGCAGTATCTAGAGACTGTCTCTTCTTACAAGTAATTTGCTATTTTGCAATCTTTTAAGATGTAGCCATTAATTTAAACTACAAACAAAGCCCTTTCAAGTCCAAGGATGAATTTATTCATTTAATACTATAAACCTTCCCAATAAAAGTATGTACAGTGTTCATCACACCTGTAACTACATTTGAGGTTGCATTGGAAATACTTCACCTTGTTGGTATATGCATTTAAAGGCACTCATTTTAATTTGAAATATTTAATTTATTATATTTAATCCAACTTTAACACGTAGTGACTCGGGAGATACTCTCCCAAATACCTCAATCAGGAGGCCATTTATAAGACATCCAAAGACAAGTGACCACAGGCATGAGGCCTGGGAAGGGGTTTTGAAATAGCAGCCAAAGAAAACTGTATCTTGTTAAATGGGCATGTTATTTAGAAACAAAGTTGCCCTTTTGAGAACTGTGCTTTGGGAATGTGTCCAACTTTGGGGTAACATTAAGCAAAATAAGAGTTAAAATGGAGTCCTTCAACTTTATTCTCTGATGATTTTGGAAGGTAAGCCTCAGCTCTCCACCGGAGGTACCATTTTAGGACAAGGACAGAAACCGTTGAAGGGAAAGAAAAGCATTTTGCTAAGACAGGATGTGCCCGTGGACGCACTCTCCACAGCTGCACCCTCCAAGGATACGTGAGGGCATATTCAACTCATTAATCAACCAAGGGGGATCATACACACAGAAGACTCCAATGAAGTCGCTCTGATGTTTTGGTCTTATGCATAGTCTCTAATTGCATGGAAATGTGCCTCCAATTCTTAGATTTAGTCTTGGGCCTCTCTTGTGAGTCCAGTTAGAATAGCAAGAGCCAGTTCCCAAAATCCTGTCTACAGTTAGAGCATAGGATTTCAATGAACTCAGCTATCGCTACTGAATTCGCCAGAGAGAAAGTGACAACCAGATTTTAAGTGGCTGGGAGACAGGGATGAGAAAAAAATTGTGGAATATCTCTTCTCTTTCAGAAGAGTCTTAATTATTCAGTTTGGTTTATCTCTGTTTTTTTCCCCTTATCATATGTAAGTTGCATTTCAAGAGGAGATATGTTAAAATTCCACATTTAACGAATATCAATGAGACCGTGCACGTCTGCTTTCAGCTGAGTTTATGAGCCTTAGAGAAGAGCTGTTTCTAGTTCCAAGTGAATTATCAGAGGAAACTGTGCAGTGGGATTTGAACAGCGAATCTGCACAGCAAGACTTTATTATTTAAAGACAAACTCAGACATGCTTTGATTTGGTATGCTGTAAGGGGCCCTAGATTCAGTCTCTGATCTCACTCTTTGTTTTCCCTAAGAGTAAACAAAGCTGATGAGGGGCAATGACTTGCAGAGGTTACCCAGCAGTAGCTCCAAGACTAGTTCCCAAAGGTTTTGGTTCTCAACTACAGGTGCTTCAGTTTGAAGTCAATTTCCAGATCATTCATTTTCAAATGTAAGAACCAAAACACCTTTTGAAGGAAAAGAAAAAAGAATTTCTCAAGAACATTTGCCTGCTTTGTCTTTATTAAGGATAGTTAAGTCTTCATAGCAATATATATTTTAAAAAGAGGAGAGAGATTAAAGCAAATGCATATCTATTCTGTAGATATAATGGGGAAGTAGTAATACTTTAGAAAGGTTTAGAAGAAGTTTAGATTACGCTAGTTATGCCCTGAATTTTATATCATGGTTAGGCAGGTTGTCAAGAAGATGGGGTTTTTGGGGGACTGAGAACAGACAAGATTTTATTATTAAAATTCTTTTACTTTTTTGCAGGTGTGTGCTTCTATTCAGCTCTCTACACAGAACAAAGGTGTTTTTATATCCTCTAAGCCATTTAGGCAAGTGCTGAGGTAGGGCTGAGTCTCCATGCTTTGGACAACCTGGGTAAGCCTCCACTCAGGCACATGGGTTTTGCCCAGACTCATTTACCAAGACACTTCCCAGGAGAAAGCAAGCCCCCAAAATTAAATTGCAAGATAGTAACATGTTAACAAACTTTAAAAGGGGGCAATGTGGGCATCACAGAAAAAAATGGAGAGAGTGTGCCTTTGCAGATTCTAATGCCACAGGTATTCCTGAGTAGACCTTTAACATGATAGAGCAGAGATTTAATGGTCGGAAATGTGGGTTTGTTTTTTTTTAGAAGTTTCTGTAGGTTTCATCTTATTGGCAATCATAATTTTTCTTTAAGAATGAAATCATTATAACTTGAGAAATTACTATATATTGAATGCCGTTCTACTAGTGCCTCAAAGGAAAGATGGTTCAAATCACACAGCCCACAGGAATAAGCCCCAAGGCTATTCTTATCAAAGGAGCAGAGTAGAACAATAAGGGGATGAAGGGGTTGAATGGTTGTCCTTGGCAATGTAGCACCATTGCATTCCGCTTTTTAGATACCCTTGTTCTTTGCTGTTAGCCAGTCTTGCTTTGCAAAGACAGGCTTTTGAGATTTTGCTGGTGGTAAAGGGTTGGGGACAAGAAATAAGAATGTGAGATAGTTTTGGCAGAAAGCATGAAAGTTCTGGGGTGGGCCTAGAGTAGGGCTGAAAAACACTCTCAAGAAGGTAGAGAAATGAGCAGTCTGGGCCAGGGTTGGCTCTCGGGAAGTACAGGTTTCTCCCACTGTATGAAAGTAGAGTGTTCCTACGAAAACTTTCATAAACCTAAATGGTATAAAGTGAAGAGGCAATTACATTGATTTATGTGGAAAAATTTTTGAGGTTCTCAGGCGCAAAATTCAACACATGCCCAATGTTTGTATTTTGTTCATCGTGACTGAAAGCTTAATTACACCCAGTTTTATGCTAAGTGGAATACCCTCAGGAGCTCTCTTAGGCTTTTTGGAAACCTTAGGATACACTTTGCTAAGGGATGGGCGGAATAAGCTGGAGATAAAGCACAGATTCTCACAGACGCAGTTGAAGCTGAGATGGTTTGATGCTGAGATGCTGACTGCGGTGCCTGGGGAAGGAGCTTGGGGCGCCGCTCTAGCTGCTCTGCTGGCACGCTGCCTCAGTAAAGGCTCTCTGCAAAACAAACACTGAACCATAGTTTTGCTTTCCAGCTTTTATCTTAAGAGCAAAAATTCTCTTCTAAGGTTTGTTGGTTAGCAAAAGCAGGTACCGATGGAAATTCTTTGTAAAAGGGAGTGGTGTAGTGTGCACTTCTGAAAAGCATCTGTATGACTCAACTCAGTAAGTGGGTTGGGATTTGGGAGCAAAAGATTATTTTTATGAATTCTTATTTTTTATGCATCTTCACGGTCAAAACTTTAGTAGTGATAACTTCTGAATATATTAAAAATTGAAATAAACAAATAAATACATGTTCATTGTCAAGCCTTCCTTCCTGCTTATGAGTCACAAACACATTTTCAGAATCATGTCTCGGTGGGGACTGATGGGAGAGGCAGCCCAGATTTCAGGCCATTGGTGATTCATTGCCTGTGGAGAATTTAAGAGCAATAATAAAACATTTAGTGGATCTGCTTTTTTTACGAACACCATTTGCCCACAATTCTAAACCATGTCAGTAATAAAATATGTCACCTCTCCAAAAAGGCCCACTCCCACTGTCTTGCCCTTGGTATACCACTCTATTTTTGCTTTGACAAAAATAGATCATTCTGGATATATTTTTTTTATGTAGAACAAATCTTGGACATTTTTTCTTTTATGACTAATCAATATTATTCTGTTTAACATTTCATATCTGCCTGTCATTTCATGATTTATTTAAATGATCCTCTGGTTTGGGGTAATTTACACTGCTTTTAATTTTTCTCTTTTATATTTAATTACTTGTATTTTAAAAATGGAACTGTTGAATCAAACTGAATAGAAAAAATTTAAGGCTTTTAATTCTTTGAAAACTTCACTGGAGGGTAATTACTATTGACAATGCCACCAGCAGCCTGAGAGAGCAGACATACCTTAACAGCTGTTCCAACACTAGAATTTATCTTAAACAACACAATGCAAAAATACACACAAAAAACTCAGTCGCTTTGATAAACTGACTATTGTACTTTTTGTTGTAATTTGTATTACTTTGATTAGTAGTGCAGCTGATTGTTTTGGTTTGCTTACTGGACTATTTTATTTTCTGTTCTTATAGTCAGATTCTCATTGTCCTTTAATGATCTCTCATTTCTTTCAATGAAGAGTGTGTATGTACGTATGTACACACATTCATAAAAACCTTTGTATTCTGAGTGATAACTTCTGTTTATTATATATGTTGCAGATATTTCTATGAAGTCTATCATTTGCCTATTTTGCTTCTAAATTTTAAGTTTATATGAATTTTTATATTTAATACTGTTATATCTTATTTTTAATAATTACCAAAATCATCAGTGGGATCATATTTTCTTCTGGCATTTTCTTTTTTAAATTTAATGTTATGTTCTATTGGGAATATGTTTTGGAGTATAAAATAGTAAATCAGTTAAGATGCTTTATTGGATAATCATTTAATGTTTTCCCTCTGACGTAAAATGAAACACACACTCACACACATATATATGTATATACTATATTTATACATATACATATAATGTACACACACAGTTGGGTTTGGGAGCTTTGTTGTATATTCTGTATATTTTATACTTATGCCAGTGTCACTCTATTTTAATTATTGCACTTTTATAATATTATTCTATTTCAAATACAGTATGTTCCCCTCATTAATATGCTTATAAAATATTTTCTTGAGTTTGACCATTATTTATACTTCAAGATATACTGAAAAATTGTACCAACACATTTATGAAGGAACTCCTGTTAAGATTTGTATTGGAGTTATACTAGTCTATAATTTTATTCCATTATAATTTTATGACTTAAATGATTTCTGTGTTTTAACTTAATGTTTTTTTCTATAAGTACCTAATGAATACTTAAAAGAATACTTTTTTGGGTGGTAAAATTATTATTGTTGATTCTCTTTCCCAAATTTTTGTATTTTTTCCCTACTCTTCTCTACTACTTCTTAGTTCATTATTAACAATCATTTTCATGTTTATTGTTTTGATTCCTATTTACCCCTTTATAAGTTAGAATACTTTATCACATAATTTTTCTATTTTTTAAAAAAGCCAGGGAAATGTATATGAGATACATTGATCTTCCCCATAATTGTGTTTTGTAAATATTTTGTATTTCTGGCAATGTAACTTAATAATGTTGACATTTGGTTAAGTGACTCAGAAATATCAATTATTATTGTATATTTATTGAGAACTATACGTATAGCAACATAAAATCATGAATTTGCTTCTCACATAACATTTTTGTTGAATTTTTAAAAGCTATAGCCCTTTTTTTCCATTTATTTGATAAGTATTTGCTCAATCTTTTATTTTGAATCTCTTACCTAATTTTACTTTAGATTCTTCATATATATATACACACACATATATATATACACATATATATATATATATCTATAGCATTTTTATAATAGAGAAGAATAGTTTAATTTAAAATCTACAGAGATGGAAATAACACCTATCTTGAGAAACTGAGGGTGAGTATGGGAGCCAGTGATGGCATAATTTATATTTCTGGGAAAGTAGAATCTCTAGTTCTCTTGCATTTAATAGACTTATAGAAGAGGAACATTGGAATCTGTAGTAAAATTTCAGAGCTCATGTTTCTGGGTTGCTAAAAGGGGAGACTTGTGGGGTCCCTGTTCAGGCAGCAGATCAGGGGGGTACCCCCATCCTGTGAAGTCCCCCCCCTGCCGCCATGGATGAGGAAATAAGTCATTTCAGACATTCTTGGTCTGCCAGGAAAAGGAGGTGGCAATTCCCTCTAGTGAGGAATGCCTGGAGCTCTTCTCTGGAAGTGGCTTTTATTGAGAACCATATGTGGAGGGATATACAGCCTGGATGCAAATGTTATCAATCAATGCCTAAAGGCTATGTTTATATAAAACAGATACAGATCATAGATAACAATTTAACAAACACAGAGATTTGCCCCAGGTCAGGGTCTGGTAGACAGGGTGGTGCCCATTTGGCCCTGAAACCTGGGAAAATGATCTTATCCTATACTCGGACCCCAAACATCAGTACTCCTTAACTCTGAGGGCATTCTTAGCAAAGTTTCATAGGATTTAATACATTCCTTTTCCAGGCCTAACTGCCCCTGGGGAACCACCTGATCCAGTTTAGGGTTGTACCTGCCTTTAGTATTGTTTCACCCTCCTGGTCAGGCAGAGCAGAGCAGCCAAGAGATAGGGAGACTTTTTTCAGATGGAATGAGGACTCTGGCCATGACAAAGCTGAGGGGTGATAGTCTTTTGCTCCTTCTCTGTGTCCCCAAGTCCTTCCCTGATGGCCGCCATGCAACTGTGCCTGTCTTAGGTTGCCCCTGCCATCAAGGGGTCTTACCCATTGACTAACCAGCCATCCTCTGGGACCAAGCAAGGGGACAGGTTTTGTCTCCTCAATGGCTTATTTTCCCCAGGCTTGCTCAGCTCCAGCCTTGAGGTCCTCTCGCCTCTGAGCAAGGCTACAGTCCCTGAAACAAATGGGACGGTTCCCAACAGAGACTCAGAGTAAAAGGCTTGTTTGAGTAGTGATATTAATAAGGCTTTGGAAAAGCAAAGTCAGGATAGAAGAATATTTGTGGTTCAAAAGTTAAATAAACTGCTCTGCTTAATAAAGGGAGAGAGATTGAATTTTCTGCAAACAAAGTGGTGAGAGTTCTTAGGAATTTGGGAGAACTAGAGATTTTCAAGGAGTTTTGAGGATGAAAGGAGGACACAGGAGGGTGACATGATACATTTTCATGGTCTCAAACCTACAAGGATGTCTGCCACATACACCATTGCCTGTCTAGGGGCTTTGGGTTAAAGAAACCCAGAGAAGGGGCAAGAGCAAGAACTGGAAAAGTAGGAGATTAGAGCCAAGTGAGACTTAGAGTTTAGAAATTAAAAGACCTGGAGTTCAGTAATAACTACAGAAGTACACCACCCCAAAGAATTAATTTTTCTGTAAATTGTGAGGTGAGACAATGAATGCTTGTATGCTTATCTTAATCTAGTAGGAAAGTATGATCCCACCTGACACCTGGATTACAAATGTTGGAGTTTTTGCCTAAACCAACATGGTCTTTTAATAGAAAACATAGTCTACTTATATTAATTATTTCTGATGTATTTGAGCTTATTATCGTCACACCATTCTATGACTCTTTAATCCTTATTTGTTATTCCATCTTACTTTTCTATTCATACTTAGTGGGCCTTTTAAAAAAAAAAATCTAACGTGTATTTCCCTGTTTTGGAAATTATATGGGTTGTATTTTTGTCCCTAGTGTTTATACTTGAGAATTAAAAAGAAAAACCATTTGAATTTATTGTTTTTCTTTAATGTTCAATATGAAGGGTCAAGCAGTAGTTAAAAGTGTGTTAGATGGAAATTTAGCCTTTAGATTCCATCTCCTCTACCATACCACTTCTCAGTTTGTTATTGTTAATCATTACTTTCCAACCTTGCTCTGTTTTGATTTATTTTTATCCTGTTTTGAGATACAGCACAGTATCAAAGAAGGATATGTGAGTGGATACATTTTTTTTGACCACTTGAATGACTCAAAATGCCATATTATAACTTTTTTCACATGAACAAAATCAAGGATGGATAAGTAATTCTTGGGTTAAATTTTTTGTTGATGTTGCTTAGTTTTCAAAACCTGGAAATAGTGCTGGATTGTATTCTAACATTAGTGCTGGTAATGAAATATCTAAATTTAATTTGAGTTCTATTCTTTTGTAGGTTATCTGCTTACTATATGTGGTAGTGAAATGTTTCTCACCCCTCTATTTTTTTGAAAGGTAGGAGTCATCACTAGGGTAAATTACAATATACTCTCCTTTCATTATTTATATCTTATATCTGCCAAATCCGTTTGATAAAGATTCAGACCTTTCTTCAGCTTAAGCTTTAAAAAATGTTTATTTGTTACTGATTTTATTATTCCTTAAAAAATAGTTTCTCTTTTTTGGGGGATCTTATTTCAGAAATTCTCTGACTCTATTACATCTAACATCATTGCATCATTTTCTTATTAGATATTTATTTATTTATTTATTTATTTTTAAAAAGAGGGGAAGGGGAAGGGGAAGAGGAAGAGAAGCAGAGAAACATCTATACAGGAGAGAAACATTGATCAGTTGCTTCTCACACAAGCCCCTCCTGGGGAATGAACCCACAACCCGTCAGGTGCCCTGACCAGGGAATCAAACAGGTGACCTTCCACCATGCTGATGACACTTAACCAACTGAGCCGCACAGGGCAGGGCTTCATTGCTTGCTTTCTTTTCTCCCTTTCTCCTTTTCTCCCTTTCTCCTTTTCTCCCTTTCTCCCGTTCTCCCTTTCTCCCTCCCTCCCTCCCTCCGTCCCTCTCTCTCCCTCTTTCTCTCTCTCTCTTTCTTTCTTTCTTTCTTTCTTTCTTTCTTTCTTTCTTTCTTTCTTTCTTTCTTTCTTTCTTTCTTTCTTTCTTTCTTTCTTTCTTTCTTTCTTTCTTTCTCTTCCTTTCTCTCTCTCTCTCTCTCTTCCTTTCCTTCCTTTCCCTTCCCTTCCCTTCCTCTTTCTTTCCTTCTTTCTTTCTTCTTCCTTCCTTCCTTTCTTGAATTCTGGATTGATTTCTTGAGTTTATCCTCTACTACACAAAAATAACTATGCAAAATCCAACCTACTGCTCATTCTCATTTTCACAGCTCAGAGAGCAGGTGATCAGGAGGTACACTATCAAGAGACTTTAGAAACAATAAAAAGTCAACTAAAAGTTTATTTTTTATTATAACCTTGAGCTAGCAATTATAATAATATGGGCTTAAGGTCTCCAGTTCTAGTTGGACTATATATTAAACTGCAGTTGCAATATTTTTTATTGTTAAATGCAAATTTTAGTTCACGTATAAATTATTTTATGCATTTAAATAATTTTTAAAAAATAAAATTGATAATTAAACGATTGTTTTAAAACAAAAATTAAATCAGTAAAATAATGATTATTACTGATTACTACATGATTATTATTTTTGTTACATAGAGGGAAGAGAGTTAAAAAATTATCTGTTCTATTATCAAATATGCTAGTCATGTCACTGACAACCATGATGACTGTCAGCTTTTTGTAACAGCTCACTCCATGAGGAAGTTTAATCAATTAGGTTTTCTTTTGGGGGCAGCAATCTGTTCTTCAAGGAAGTCCTTGTTTGCTGATACTTCTTCCTCTGGCTGCCTGCTCTGGGGAGATAAAAATTCTATTAATATTGACATTTGGCTTGGTGTGGCCATTTGGTCTACCAAGGCCACTTTCTCTCCCTGCACTCCAAACCTGTGTAATTGGAACTATATAGGATATTTTAAAATTCTCCCATCCTTATTTTCTAGACAAACTGAATTTTAGAGGTCTTTGCTCCTCTCCTGGTTCACTCCTGTCTATACTTCATCTTCAAGAATGTCATCAAAGCTTTCAATTTTTGATGGTATCTTTTCTAGTTTCCAGATGGGTAGAAGTTTTCCTCAATTCCATTTTGTATTTCTATAGGTATCCATGAAGGTGGTCAGAAGACACCTGTGCTAATATCATTATCCCACCACAATTTTTTCTTCTTCTTATTGATTTCAATTTCCTAAGCTCTTACTCTGATTAAAACATTTATGAAAGAGGTTAATAAACATGGGATGAAAATGGGTGTATATGTATGTTTGTGTGCATGGGTATGTGTGCAAATGTGGGCATATATGTGTGTTTGTATTAACTTTAAAGACTTGCAGCTCTTAGACAGAAGTTCTTGAATAATCCTGTAATTACAGCGTACTGAATAGTGTTAATCAATCCATGCAGTTTAATTTTCTTTCTTTTAAAAAATTCATGTAAGAGTCTGAATAAAGCTACTGTTGTGACAAATTACTGACTTAGAATTTTAAAGTTCATACATACTTGTATTTATAAAAGAAGAAACACTGACCTATTTAGGAAATATAGCTTCTATGGTCCCAAAGAGAACACCAACAGTAGCTTGTAGAGGTAGTAGAACAGGTTAAGAATTATTGTTTTGAAGCTGAAAGTTCAGAATCAGTTTAAGGAATTGTGGCATACCTAAGATTTTAAAACTATTTCTATCCCATATATTTCAGGGCTGATGTTTTTCTACTTTCAGATATATCCAGTGTAATGTACCTTTGATAAAACCAATTCTATAGAATGTGACTGAATCCTTGGCTTCTGAGGGAGTACTAGCAAGTCCATACACTGGCTGCAAGTACAGCAAGGATATAAAACTCCTGGAAAACATCATAGGAATTTAAGCAGTTCAGTACTGAGCTGAGAGTCTGAGACTAATAGGTAGACTCCTGTTACTGACATAGTGCAATTTGCCAAGACTAATAGTTGATTTACTTGAACATTAATATTTAAGATATTTAAGAAGTCCATAAAGAAGTGAGAAGTAAGTCTATTTCATAAATACAGTTTTAAAAAAAAATGAGAATAGTAGCTTAGTGTACAAAAACAAAGCATTTTTGTGGGTGGGACCCCAAAAGACATTTCAAATTCTGACTCCCATTGGGATCTCTTTGGTTCACCTTCTGAGAGTAAGTTTCTCATTCTCATTTCACCACCTCACATGTGTATTCTATGATCTATCTCCAATAAACTGTGTATTACTTTTTGAACACACTTTTCCTTCCATAGCACTGTTCCTTTGTAGATGCTAATCTCTCTGGTTGGAATGCCTTTCCCATTTTTTGCTTGCTTGAAAATGCTCCCCTACACATCAAGTCCCAATTCACAAGTCCTCTTTCCTGTGGAATTTTTCTTATCAACTACATGGAAACAGTGGAAGTTGCTATGGCCCCTATGCGCTCAATACCTCATCACCTTCTCCAAGCCCAGCATTTAGTTTCCCAACACCCACCACATTATTTAAATTTTTGACTTGTCATATCTCGTCCCACTGGACTGCAAGTTCCTTGAGGCCTGAACCATGTCCTATTCCTCTTTGCATTTCTTAAGTAATGTCTGATGTTTAATAGAAGCTCAAATAAGTTAAATGAATGAAGGATAACAGAAACGATCTGTAATGATAGATTAACTCCATTACGTAGACTTAAATTAACTTGTCTAAGAAAGATGGACATAGTACTACATTTATTTAACTCAGAAATAAAGAAACTTTAAGTGTGCTATAATTCCTTTTGGAGATGAGCTGTCTAGAACATTGGAAAATTAGAGATATATATATTGTTCATGGGCACCTGGGCATTTGACAATGCTTTCTCTTTGTAGAGTACACAGTCTCTGTTTTTGCTAAATTTGCATCAGGAAAAAAGTAATTTGTAAATAGCCCCTTCTAAAGAAGTATATATTTTAGTGCATGGTTTTCTAGATTGAAGAGGGTAGACTGAGTGTAAATAGGGCACTGGCATAATACATATGTTACTTCATTCTTAACACCCATAAGAACATAAAAGGTTAACCAGGAGGCCCAGGAGGGGAGATGGAAAAACCACACTAAATTTTCTCCTGGAGCATATTCTGTAAAGCCACTTACAAGTGCTTCATAAATTACAGGTGTGATCTACCTGCAATACTGCAAATTATTTATACTGGATTGCATTGATTACTCTCATCAGCACTGCATGTATCACAGATTGTCTACACAGTGAAGAATGTTTCTGATTCACAGAGAAATCCTTTAGGTACCCAGTTAGGTATTAATGATAACAAACTGAATATGCATTTAATGAGTATCTGTAAATAGGTGTCCACTCTTAGAGCCTTCAAAAATGTGTCTGTGGGCCACTTAAGATGATATTCGAAGCCAAAATCATGTAGTTGACTCATGATCTAATTGATCTTGTCTGCATATGAATCATACTCTCCAGGTTTTCACCATTTCTTCTTTGTATTATGTAAGCTCCTGTTTCTAAAATTAGTAGCAATTTATATGTAATATTTCAGGATCTGCTTCTCCTATGGAGAACATAACCTCTACTAGCTGATTGTAGAGAATTATATCAGACTTTCTTGTCCATTATGTTATGGCATATTTGTGTGTCTAGAATAACCTAGTACAATGCTGAGATACCGATTCCTTCAATCCCTAGAGTGGCTAAAAGAAACCTCCAGGATGGAACCTCTGCCCACAAGCAGCCTCATGTTTTCATTCCATTCCAATGGACACATGTGATCATTTCGTGTGTGTGCTCTGATGTGAAAATATTTGGGAAGCACTGAACTGTAACATGTCGGTATAAAAACTCATGAGGTGTATCTGCAGGAAAACTACAAGGACACTGAGAGGGTCACAGGATAGTGGTCAGGAGCCTGAACTTGATGATCTGTTGGATGAGATTGAGTCCTTAATCTGTCTTTTACTGATCACGTGGCATTAGACAAATGACTTAGCTTTCTTATGCCTCACTTTTCTTATCTGAAAATGAAGAAAATAATAGAACCTAAGCTGAAAAATAGAAATAAGATTGAAAATATAAATTAATATAGCCAGAGTGCTTAGAACATGCCTCATATACAGTAAAGTGATGAAAGGGTTTCCTACCATAGTTTATTTTCTTGATGAGGAGTAAGTTTAATTATCATATAATTGATAAGAACACTTGTCTCTAGCACTTAGTATACTATCATTAAGATGCATTCATCTTCAATATACCACAAACAAATTCAATATATTTTTAGTTATTCATGTAAAATCATTATCACTAAGGACTTCTCAAAATTCTCATGGTCTTGCTGATATCACTCTGTAAGCAGAAATTGTTTATTCTGGATGAGTCTTATAAAAATTCAAATCATTTTTTCTTGGGCCAGACAATAATTTTAATAACTAAATAAATGATAGGGGGAAAAAACAACTCTGGTAGATTACAACAGTTTGTTATCCAGATAATTTAGTTACCCGGAGCGTTTTGCTGGGGAAAAATTGGGGAACAAACAGGACACTGGAAACTCCATTGTTCCTCTGAGGATGGTTGATGGATCAGGGCATCTGTTTGGGGAAAGAACACGGAAATGGATTCCAGAACTTTAATATGTTTAATATGTGGATGTGAGAATAGACAACAGTTCTATTTAAAAACCCAGGACCTATCCCTGAAATCTGATGTGTTTCTCATCTAATCATTTTCCTATGCCAACCAGTTTTTTCAAGAACTTATCTTTGATAGATTAGGACAAGGTTGAGGCCCCAAATAGATCTAAATTTGTGATTCAATTGACTCAAACTATAAAGTTTTTTACCAACAAATCGGCAATGTATGATGATTATAAGTCTTTTTTAAACTATAGGTGGTGCATGTGTAACTTTTTTCTGATTTGTAGTTGAAGTTGAAAAGAATTTAATATTTCAACTGCATCTTTATTAGTGGTATCCAAAGTGTAAGTTGCTATATCAGTTGATACAGTTCAAGGATATTTCTATGAATGCTATTATGTTTAAGAAATAACTACATAATTCTTTTTTATTTCATACTATCAACTCAGTGCTCTAGTTCACTTCAATCCAACACACATCTGATAACTGCTCCCTCCCAGAAAATTAAGTCTACTTCTTAACTAACATTTCAATCAAGCCATAATTTAATCATGCAATTTATTCAGCCCCCCTACACCCCCTGCTCAGCTGCATTGGTTGCCCAATAGCAACTTGAATGCCTCAGAGAGTAAGTTGACTATGGACGTGCACAAAATGGCATCTTAATGACCTGAAAGAGCTAATACACTTCTGTAAGTGCCTAACTAAATATCACAGAGTGTCTTGGACGCTGGGGACAGCTTGGCTCATTATTCCACTCTGCTGAGCTAAATCATTTGGGTTCTCTTTATTTGCTGTTGGCCTTTCTCTTTTCCTTTCTCTGCTCATGCATAAAGAATATTGATTTAAATAAAAGATACTGTAAACATGCACTTTGTTAAGGAAATCTGACTATGCAAGTATATTTCAAAGGTCAGAGTTCTAACAATGCTTGATTTACATTAATTTGTGCTTGAGGAAAGTGCTACTTGACAAAATAAAAAGATATTGATTCATGTATTGCTCTGTGCTCTTCCATCATGTTCCTCCAAAGCTGATCAAAGAGGAAAATTATATTTACCAGGAAATCTCATACTTGGGGTCACTCAATATAGTACAATAGAATCAACCTCTGGGGAAAATATCATAGCCTGAATTTAAGTCTGAAAGAATTTGAACTGACATCTAAAATGTTTTGCCATAGTGAAATAAACGGTTTTAATTAAAAAAATTATTTTATAGCTGTTTCTAGGACAATACACTTCTTTAATTCCATAAACAAACTTTAATGATATATCTTTACTGATATGGAAAAACTGATAAAAATACATGATTATATGCTTCATGTATTGCAAAAATGATAAATAATTTAACTCTTTTGCCTACTCCAGTAGAAAATTTGTTTTTTAGTGCATTTAGTTTTGCACATAAATTCACTTTTCAGTGCTGGTTTGCTTATATCAAAATGTACTTTTATTAAAGGTTAACGGATATTTTCTTAGAATTCTGTTCCTCCTATGTATTTTCAAAATTGTTTATTTACAATTTTGTTACTTTAACTGTTCTGTAGAATCAAAAGATAAAAATGGATTAAAACTTTGTAAGTTAATGACCAAATGCAACTGACAAGAGTGTCATAAGCACAAGAATCCTTTAATTATGTAGTAACAGGTATTTTGTTTTTTAAACTTGAACTTTTTTCCTTTGCCAAAACAGACTCGGTGCTAATTTCCAGATTTACCTCTTACTAGTTGAATTGTGAAGTGGAGATAATAATTATTACCTTATAAATTGTTGAGAAAATTACTGATAATCAAAGTGACTGGTTAGTAATTATTTTATTGTGTTCACTCTCCTGGCAATATGTTAATAATGATATTATTCCATTTTTCCTTATTATAAACCTTTAAAATAGGCAACGATATTGTTATATTTATATATACAAAACTGCAGTTAGGAGTTATATAATATTCAAGATCACATACATATTGAATTGCAGACACAGAATTGAAATTTTGACGGTCTGACTTAAAAAAAGAAAATAGCTTACTCACAACTTCGTATTGTTTCTAATGATAGATAATGATATTTTAAATTTTATTTATTTTAATTGTGTATTTTTCCATTACCATTTATCTGCCTTATAGCCCCCTCACCCCTGCAGTCACCACACTGCTGTCCATGTCCTTGAGTCGTTTTCCTTTTTGCTCAATTCCTCCACCTCCACCTCACTTGCCGCCCCCCCCCCCCCCGCCCCCGCCATAGCTGTCATCCTGCTCCCTAAGAGTCTGGTCAGTTTGTTCATTAAATTCCACATAAAAGTGAAATCATATGGGATTTGTCTTTCTCTGGCTGGCTTATTTCACTTAGCATAATGTTCTCCAGGTCTATCCAAGCTGTTGCAAAGGGTAAAATTTTCTTCTTCTTCGTCTTCTTTTTTTACCACTGAGTAGTATTCCATTTTGTAAATATACCATAACTGTTTTATCCACTCATATAATGATGGACTTTGGGGCTGCTTCCAAATCATGGATATTGTAAATAATGCTGCAATAAAAATAGAGGTACATATACCATAGTTTGCCATGTATAATGCATGCCCATGTTTTGTGTGCATTATACACAGGATTATTATACCCATGGTATGTAATCATCACACCCTTGTATAATGCACATCCTTATTTTTCCCTCAAAAATTTGGGCAAAAAAGTGCACATTGTACATGGCAATATATGATATTCTTTGAAGTTAGTGTTTTGGATTTCTTTGGATATATTCCAAAGTGGAATGGCTGGGTCATAAGGCAGTTCAATTTTTAATTTTTTGAGGTAATGCCATACTGATTTCCACAGTGGCTGCACCAATATGCATTTCCACCAACAAGGCAGAAAGGGTTCCCTTTCTCCATCTCTACTAGCACTTGTTATTTGTTGATTTATTGAAGATAGCCATTCTGACAGGTGTGAGGTGATATCTCATTGTGGTTTTAATTTGCATTTCTCTGATGAATAGTGATGTGGAACTATCTTTCACCTGTCTATCAGCCATTGGTATATCCTCTTTGGAGAAGTGTTTATTTAGACCCCTTGCCCATTTTTTGAGTTTTTTGTTTTTTTGGTATTGAGTTTTATAAGTTCTTTGTAAATTTTCTATATTAACCCTTTATCAGATGTATCAGCAAATATGTTTTCCCCTTCAGTGGGTTGTCTTTTTATCTTGTTGATGGTTTCTTTGCTGTGCAAAAACTTTTTAGTTTGGTGTAGTCCCATATGTTTATTTTTGTTTTGTTTCTGTTGCCTCAGGAGATATATTAAAAAAATATTGCTATGAGCAATGTCCAAGATTTTACTGTCTATGTTTTCTTCTAAGATTTTTATTGATTTCAAGTCTAACATTTAAGTCTTTAATACATTTCAAATTTATTGTTGTGTGTAGCATAAGAAGGTGGCCTGGTTTTATTTTTTCAAGTATCTGCCCTATTTTCCCAACACCATTTATTGAATAAACTCTTTAGTCCATAGTATATGCTTGCTTCATCTATCAAATGTTAATTGATTATAAAGGTGTGGGTTTATTTCTGGCTCTCTATCCTGTTCCATTGATCTGTGTGTCTGTTTTTATGCCAGTGCTATGTTGTTTTGATTACTTTGACCTTAGAGTATAAGTATAGTCTGATATTAGATAGTGTGATTTCTCCAACTTTGTTATTCAGTTGCATTTTTATATGCTAATAATAAGCTATCAGAAAGGGAAATTAAGAAAACAATCCCATTTACAATTGTTTCAAAAGGAATTAAATACCTAGGAATAATGTAAAAGACCTGTATTTGGAAAATTATAAGACACCGAAGAAAGAAATCGAAGAAGATACAAATAAGTGAAGCTTATACCGTGTTTATGGATGGGGAAAATTAAAATCATTAAAATGTCAATGCTACCCAAAGCAATCTTTAGTTTCAACACAATTCCAATCAAGATTCCAATGACTATATCTCACAGAACTACAACAATATTCCAAAAATGTATATGTATATGACACCACAAAAGACCCCAAACAGCAACAGTGATCTTGAGAAAGGAAAACAAAGTTGGAGGAGTCACACTACCTAGTATCAAACCATATATATATATATATATATATATAATGTTTTTTACATAATGTTTTTAAAGAACATGGAACATTGTGTTGAATATGATAAGAAATCAATAACTGACTGCTGTCATCATTGCGTTACTATTCAATAAAAGACATTTGAATGATCAGCATTCAAAATTAATACTGGAGTTGATGAGTTTTTACTTATCTAGGTAGTTGAAATTCTAGACCTACCATTGGCTTAGTTTATTGTTTATTGGTATCTTTGGTAACACTTTTTTTTTCTTTTGCTTTAATTCTGACATTAAGTGTAATACTTCCCTTCACTGTCAAATCTTCTGGAATTATACTTTTGATACATTTATAATCTTTCAATAGTCAGATGCCAATGCAGTGTACAAAATCAGTTCTGTTTCTATTGTAAACATGTGCGGGTCATTTACCATTCTAGGCCTGTAAGTTTTCCTTCGGCTTCCTGTGCTTAGTTCATGGAACTTTTCATTCATGTGAATTACTCCCCAAACCCTAATTCACATCTCTACACTTCTGCTGCTTCTTTTTTCATTGACTTCATCCTCATTCCTCCTCATAAAACTCTTACAGTACAGAACATACATAATATAATTTTTATGTCGCTGTGCATATTACTTTACTATTTGCTTCTGTCCTCACATGTTGCTAAAATACACAACAACATTTCCCAGGAGAAGAATCTTAGAGCTCAGATAGATAAAATGTTTCCTGCATATTTTAATCATTATTCAGGCATTGTAGTACTTTTGTTCCATGGTGAGCATGCCCTTTGTTGTTTCATGGTGTGATTCACTTTTTCTTTATAAATGCCTGGAGTATTGTACACAGATACAGAACCATGATGAAGCTTTGTAAACTTGAGGTATACTTGGTGTTTTCAAGGAAAATGATTCTATCCTAGGGATAGTCCTGGTCATTCTCATAAAAGTGAAATAGTCATTCCTAGTTCTGGCACTCCTTAATTTGTTGTATCATGACTCTTTACAGTGTTGGAAGAGAGGGCTGAGAACAAGGATCAAAAGACTATTTGTTTAATCTCTCTGATGATATTTTACCAATATCTGCTATACATCAAAATTTTATTCACTAACATACATATATATGAGCAACATGATTAAATAAAATACATGTGTGTAAATATGTATCTACTTTGTGTTATATATATTTGTGTATATCCTTGTGTATATATCTGTGTATATATCATGTGCATACATACATATATGTATACATAATCAAATAAAATGTAGAGCAATTAATATATTACTATACATAGTATACATGATACAATATGTTATATATACAATTCAGTTGAATAGTTCTTTTTATTTAGAAAAACTAGATAAAAGTGACTATATTTTTATTTAATTTCCATTATATGGCTAATAGCTCTAGTTTTCCATTTCCCCTGTGCATTTGTGTATATGCCCATCTGTGGAATCTATTTAATACAATACAACCTTATTATAGAGTTTTGCTATATCAACTTTTCAATTATATCAATGCAACATAATATATTTTTAATGTTTATTAGGATGTCAAGTAGTTCTCCTGAATTTTAAAAGCAAGATCCTGAAAAATGAATGTATGTCCCTCAATATCACATATATTTCTTAATTTTATTGTGTAATTTCTTTATCATCGTCTCTATTTTTTAAAGTATAACAAAAGCTCAAACAGAATCAGCAAACTCTAGAGTTTCAGTGTATCCTATAGGTCATTAAGTCCAGATTCCTTATTTTATATAACATTTTAAAATGAGATTTGTGTGTATTTATATTTTTAATAAATAACAAAGTAAAACAAAATGCTTGACACTACAGTTTTGAAATTTTCTTAACTTTCGGAATTTTCTGTGACATTTTAATGAGAAAGAAAAAAATGATCCATTACTTGGTTTTTAGGTTTCTTTTTAAAATTTTATAATAGCATCACTTCTTGAGAAAGCATCTCCTAAAATGCCCTGAGGTAACCTCTATGGAATAATGATTTATAAAAATATTTTAGTTAGTTCAATGGTAATTAGTGACACATGAGTAAAGAACAGTATTTTAAGTTAATGGAGGCTGAGCTTAGTGAATGATGTTTTGCTTTATAAGAGTCTGTTGGGGGCCTTTATGAATAATAATGAGGAAAGAACATATTCGCATCTATAGTGAATGCCCTGGGGCCTTGAGAACCCTCCGGTCCAGGTCCCACTGCCTGACTGACATTCCAGACTAGACTCCCCAGCAGAGCAAAGCTGCAATCAGCCTTTTACTGCAAGGATCATTACCTTTTTGACACCGCTCTCATTGCTCTTTTCATCCTAAATTTCTCTGAGAATGAGTTTTATTCATTCTATAACTATAATACATCTAGTTTTGACACTCTTTATCAGTAATTACAAAAGAATCAGTAGACTGGAATTTGGAGCAATTCAGATACTGTCTAACTCAGCTATGACTCTTGATTTTGCAGAGCTTCAAATATGAAATATGACAAGCAAACTTTGCAGCTTTGTACAGTTAGGACCAGAAAAAGAGGATCTGCTCAAAATCCTTCCATTGGAAACAAACTTTAGACATTCTTTCTAAACCAGCATCATTTCCTTCTTTCTCTATTTCCCTGATTCACGTTCCTTCTAGTACACATCACTCCCTGACATTATAATATTTAATTATTAAATCACTCTCAGTCTTTCCAGTGGAATGTAAGCGCTATGAGAAAAGGACTTTTTGTATTTATTCACCTTTGTATCTTAAGTACTAAAGCACTGTCTGGCACATTTTTATTGGATGGGTGACTGATAGGATTACGAGAACTTTGAAGTTGTCTATATACGTCATGTATATTCATGTCATGGGCTGATAATTCCAGGGCAGTAAATTTCAGCATTTAAGCCACACTAATTAAATTCTGACTAAGTGCTGGCCATTAGGATAAGTAAAGATGAATGGGATAGAATCCCTACCCACACAGAACTTATGAACTTATAGAACATTACATTAATCTAATTTTTCTGGGGGTGGTTTTTAAGACTATATAACTGGAAGAGTTTCCTTTTCCTACAGAGGAAAAATCTGAATTTGAATGTCATAAAAGAGACCCACTACAAAGCTCAGAATAGAGTTACTCTTACCTGTTGAGTTAAGCCATTGGTTCTATCAGCAGTTACTGAATACAAACATGTTAGCAGGTGTTGCTAATAATTAAAGCAATAGCATGTGTGATATTTCATTGTCATTAAAAGTTTTGAATGAACCTACTATTTGCTAGGTTAATCTACATCTACATTCACAAAAAACCTATAGAAGACGTGGGAGAAGGTCAGATTTGTAGAAGGCAGAGGCTAAGGACTGAAAGAAGTCTAGATGGAGCAGAGCACTTTGTCAGGATCTGTGGTCTTACTCAGGCAGGAGAGGACCTGGGGGAAGCAGGGAGCACGTAAGAGGCAGAGCACCTGGGAGGCAAGCATTGGAGGAAAGCAGAAGGTTCAGAAGTGAAGGTTTGCCAAAAAATGTTTATTATTTATAACTCTTCACAGAAATTTAAGGTCAATTTGGATATTAGAAACTATTTAGGTCAACCCTTCTTAGAAATGAAGAAAATGAAGCCTATAGAAATGTTTGGCAACTTGCCTACGGACAGCTGTTAGAATTGTATTTGACTACTATGGTTTTATAAACATTCAACAGCAATTATTTTTTTTTTTGTAACCAGCCCTGAATTTTGTTTAGGAATCTGCCTTCCTTTTCTCCCCAGCTTTTGTGACACAGTGGGCTCCATTCATAGACTCCAGGGGTAGAGGATGAGATCTCAGCCTGACCCCACCAGAAGAAGCCATCTTCTTGGACACACTGATGATTTCAGCATGACTCAAGCTATGCACTCAAGTGACACATTGCTACCAGTTTTTTCCAGTCCTGGGAAGAAGTGTTCTCTATTTCCAGCCTGACTCAAACTTGAAAGAATGAGAGAGTGAAGCTGCTCCAACCGTCTTGCTACTCCCTGCTAGAGTTTGTCTGTGACCAAAGCCAAGGCAGAGGATTTGGAGCCCAGGAGGAGGGAGGCCTCAGAGCCTGGCGTCATTGTTGGAACCTCTGCATTGAGCCGTGCCTGAAATGCGGCAATGCCTCCTGGCCTTCTCAGTGTCCTGAGCCACTTAACTCCTTCCCCCCCCCCCCACCCCCCGTTTTTCTTTTTCTTTTTCTTTTATTCTTAAACATATTTGGACTGAAGTTTGCGGTTGTTTGTTTTTGCAGTGTAAATGCCCTGATACACTGGTGGGTTCTCAGTTCAGTTCTTGCCTATTTGGTGTTTGGATGTGTTTCTTGTACACTGACTAAGGACAGTCACATGGGTAAATGTGTCTGTTGGAAAGATTTGGTAGAACTAGTTTTAGTTCTAATGATAAGGCTACAAAAATTTAGTATGGTATAGAGATTAATAATGCCAAGTTTGAGATAGAAAGGCAGGAGCCCAAGTCCCCTTTCTACTTTTAAGACCTTCAGTAATTTCCTGTAACTCTCTTCTTACCAGTTCTTTTAGACACAAAGTGGAGACAATTGTTATACTGGTCTCATTGGATCATTCTGAGGATAAAGTGAGATTATATGCCTATAGCACCTAGCAGAGCCCAGCACGTGGTTAAATACCTACAGATGTATTACAGTGATTAACATTACATTTTGTTAACTGTTTATAATGGGTCCAGCCTAGAGTCTTTGCTAACTAAGTGGCAGGTTAAAAATAGATTGTTTTAATTTAGAGTTAGAAAAATTTGATCTCAGTATTTCCTTCAAAGATTTTATTTTTAAAATATCTCTCTGGTCTTTTTTCAGTTTTGTCACCTATATTTAGACAATGATTTTTTTACTCTCATTTTTTCATGTTTTTTTCAAAAGACCTTTGGGGATTTTATTTCCATCTCCGACTTCCTTCTACGTGGGAAGTTTATTTAATGGACAACCTACCGGCTAATAAAACATGCTCAGAGAAATTGTGACAGATTCATTTATTTTTATTTCTAATTTGTTCTTTTACACTCTCTAAAAATGCTTCTTTTAAGTTTCATTTTCAGAGATTCCCATCAGTTTTTGGCCTAATAGCTACCATTTTATATTTTTGAAATATGTTAGGTAGAAAAAGAGATCTTTTACATGTTTTCAATTATGTTATCTTCTTCACAAGGGTAAACTCCTTTTGCAGTGATAGAACAATTTCATATATATTTAAAGTTTATCTTCATTTTTATTAAGTTTTGAGTTAAATTGGACCACATGCTGAGGAGAAGGGGATAAACCAGGCCGTGATAATTTAGTAAGTATAATAACCTCGAACTCTCCTTATAGTCTCCTTACTGGGTGGTTAATGAGAATCTGTGTAAATAAGGTAATTCTAAGGCAAGATTTTCTAATTATTTTTCTTTTGTTCTCTGTAATACAACTCTGTGTGTGTTAGTGGTACTTTTTTATGTTCCAGCAAACTTCAATAATGTGGAATCATTTTGAAGAAAGTAATGTTATTTGTAATTCTTCAAACAAAATATCTTCTACTGTACTTTAGGGCCTGCGTTCCTAGGACCCTAAACAAAAGTCTACAATGGACACAGAAGGCAAGAATGTATTAGGGCATGGGAAAACAGTGAACTGGGCAGCACATCTAACGAGAGTCTTGAGTGGCCACTTGGGTAAAAGCCCATTAAGTATTTTTGTCAATGCAACATAAAAATATAATTTTTCTAAGATAGAAAATTTCTCTGAATCAATGTGAGCCATTAGCTTGAATGATAGGTTTTTATGAACTTAGTGCAATCTAGTCTGGGACTTAAGGTGGTGATACCCACACTTGTATAGATTTATCTGCTAGTAAATTTCTCATTAACATGAATGGAGAGTCTGAGAGAGGAAAGTATACTTAAATAGCCTGGTTCCTTCAGACAGAATTAACTTACTTCAATTGTTTGTGGGTCCTATTATAAAACAGAGCAAGTTTATCTGTCAGGTTCTCAGCTGCAGAAAAATAAATCCATTTTAGCTGATTTAAACTCAAGGGATTATTATGACTCACTTAATCATCGGTAGACCCGGTGAAACAGACACTGGATGTTTCTAGAAATACTCTCCTAAGCTGTATAGCAGAGCTGGGCTGCAAAGGGAGCAGATGACTCTTGAAGAACCCAATGAATCATGAAGCTACTGTCACAACTGTCGACTCCAGCCCTATGTAACCCCTGCCACTACCTGCACCAGAAAATTGTATGCCCTACACCCACCCCTCTTATCAAACTCAGTTTAGATGCAGAGTCCCATGAGATTTCATCTGATTGACAGAACCTAAATTGTCTGGACTCTTAACCTGCAAAAGAATTTGAGAAATGCAGCCTTTAGCCTTCAAACCACTGCAGAGAGGTAGGCAAGCTAGAAGGGGGCTGGAATGATGGCTAAGTGAGCCAGACACAGAGTCTGTCACACGGGGTCGACTGTGCACATGTTTTAATAATTTAAGAATGTGATTTGTGACATCCTTAAGGGCAGACAATTCAGACTGAGTTTCTTAAACATTTGGGTTGTAAATATCAAATGATTTGACAGGGATACATAGAGGGAAGGGAGAGAGATGGGAAGGAACAGGATGAAATTAACCAGAAACCAGGATCCTAACATCAGACAGATTCGTGTTGGTGAAACCTACTTCAGATTCTCAGGGCTCTTTATTCCCCTATGTCTGCCCTGCTTTCTTCATGGGCAGTAAATCAGCTCTTTGTCTTACCTTTTTATTTTGCTCATTCAATCTCTTAGCAGAGGACAGAAACCACTTATCTCCTTGGGCAAGACAGAAGGCTTTTTGTCTGTGAGCAAGGAATAAATGGTTTTCTATGCGGCCCTTTCATTTTCTGTATGACTAACATCAAATGCACCATTAACTATATTGACACCCTCCCACCATCACCGTTACGTAAGAAGAGGGTTAAATGTTTTCCTTAACGAGAGGTGTGCACTTCATGCATTTGCAGCTTCCTATGCCAATTGTGGTGCTCCTGCCAGCAGCATCTGGGGAATACGCAAAGACTGGTGGGATCTGGAGTGGTATACCTACAGGAATGGAAATCTGAGATTTTAGCAAACACCTTATAGCCTGCATGAAACACTCAATTTCTTAGCCCCGCTGTATTAGCTGTTTCTTTCCTCTCTTCAAGTGGCAGCATCTAGAAAGTCTTCAAGATGAGAAGCATCTGTTCCCATGCTTGAATTTTCAGTTTCTTGCTAAAGCCCAAGCCTAAAACCTAGTGCAAAGCTGAGCCAATAGCAAGCTGTGTGTTTGAGCAGCAAATCAGTTATAAGTACCCCCTCTCTGAGCGGCTCTGCCGTCTCTCTCCTGGTCATGCTGCTTGCCTAAGGCTGGGCCCTGCAGGCAGTGCTGCATTTGAAAAGGACTGAGTTCTTCTAGAGCTTCCTTTTGATGTTCTTTTGATTCTAAGTATCTCTAAGTATGAGAAACTGAGATATGAGCAAGAATGGAAAGGCCTCCAACATTCCTCTCTCAATATACAACTATCAGGAAACAGATCTTTAGGCTTCATTGGAGTGTTTGGGACAAGTACTTTGAAAGAATTACCTAGCAGCTCTTACTAGAAGACTTTCATACATTTTTGTTTCTCTTAAAACACAAACAGGAAACCTATGTCAATTGTTATTTTAAAAATTGTGAACTTGTCATTTTTTTCCTAAGATACCTGTCATTACCAAAGGTCTATAAAATTGGCTATTCCCTTGCTCACAGAGATGCCCTTATCCTTTTAAACAGTTAAGCAGTTGGCTGGGTGAGGCAATCCTATTAACGTTGGATATTTGGTAGAAACTAAATGGTCATTTGAGTCTAATAAAGGACAATAGCAATCTTCTAATAGGGATGAGTAATGTTAAATGTTGGATTTAATCGCTGGAAGTGTCAACTGTATGTCAATTGGATAGGTGCATTTCCAAGTAAAAGGAAAATTCAAATGATGAGAATTTTCTTTTCAGAATCATAGTCCTAAAGTTAATAAAATTTAAATAAAAAAATATATTACCACATGAATGTAATATTGAAATGGTCTCACACTTTACTATCAACTCTAATAGCATCTATGACAAATATGCATTAATTAAAAGGTTTGAAACAATAATTTTTTCTCTATTTAAAAAATTTCCTTTGAAATAGCCGTTGCAGAGAATTGCAGATTTTATTTACTGTAGTAGGATGATATCAACATAGTAGAAAACAAACAATTTTAAAATTTTTTAATACTGTCCACTTGTTATTTGGCCAAACATTCTGTTTCTGTTTTCTCACAGGTAATCTGAAAATAATTACTCTGAAGATAAACATTTATTGGGGGATTAAATACAATCATTGATTTACTCAGTAACAATTTATCGGGCGCCTATCTGTGCCAGGCACCAAGCTTCTGTTCTGAAACAAAACTCATTACTGCCATTAAGAAGCTGTAATCTAGAGCATAAAAAAGGACTTTGGAAACAGTAAAGATGTTTGTAGTAACTACTGAAAAATCTAAAGATGGATAATTATCTATCTTATGTTTGAGATAAAATTTTCAGTGCTTTAGTCTCTAATGTCTCTTAGTATTTTCCTTCTCAAAAACACAGTGGCAAATTTCTAATATTCTCCAACACTCTCTATTTTTAAGTGGATAGGCTATTTCTTACCACGAGCATGCAAATTCCAGAGGCTGCCTCTCCCTGTTTTGCGTAGCTTTATGTTTAAATCGTTATAGCCTTGGCAGAGACTGATGAAGGACAAAAATCTTTGAACATTGCCAACAGTCTTGAAAGGTCTTGAAATGCTGTCTTATTACTAGGTACCTGGGGCCATCAAAGGACCTCATTTCCTTGTGTTTCTTTTTCTATAATTTTCTCCATGATGAAGACATTTTCTTTCATATTTATTTTAGATGTATTGATAATCACATTGTGTCTTCTCGTATGAGTTGGTGAAGCTGAGAAGCTGATTGATAAGTCCTATCAAATTCCCTGTATTTTGTTTCTGACAACCCATTTGTGTAAAGGGACTATTTTGATTTTTGTTCAGTTAGTAATTTTTGTGGCATGGCTATCATGTTATGTGTGTGGCATACATTTTGTTTTGAAGAGTATTTCAGTTAAGAATTAGATTATTCACCTGAGGAACGAAAAAACATTAGAATGGAAAGAATATCTCTGTCCTAAGAGCATCAGAGGCTTTTGATGAATCTGGGGGGAACACTGGAATTGGCCACGGTTACCCTTTAATTTATTAAGATGATCGATTACAGTATTTTGTGTTTAAAGACAGCACCACAACAATTTTCCTAGTTATCAAATCCAGTTGTTAACGATTCTCACTTTGGGGCTGTTGTTTTATTTATAATAAATGGCCCGATATTGAGTTTTGGAAAGGAATACAGGTGGCTCATAACAAAAGCTCTCCAGAGGATACCTGAAATTAAAGCAATAATCTTGAGTCTTGGAGTTTTGTAAAACTGCAAAAGCTAAGAGGGGAAATGAGGGAAAGGACCAACTATGTGAAAGATTCCTGTTAAGACCCTGGAACTTGCAAATTTGTAAACATTCATTAAGCCCCTCTGCTATCAAGTACAATCACACCTCCATTTTTCAGAAGTGCCTTCTTCCTCATTCAAATCTCTCTTCTATCCTTTGATGAAATATTTTATTTTGTAGCAATTACTTACCTTTTATTTAACATATTTTACTTACTTTTTATGTTCAAGTAACGCACTAAGGGCCCAGAGATGAGCAAAGATCTTCAGTCCCTGACCTTAAAGAACTTAGTTTAGGAAAACATAAGCATGAAAATCCATGTGAGGATTGTTGTGGTGGAATCATCCCCACACAAAGTAGAGTATATCAAAAGATATCATTAAGTGGAGAAAGGTAGGAGTTTCACTCATTCTTATTATAATGGCATTTTAAAACAATTTTTCACTGTAGGGGAATTAGAACCCTTAATGTCTCAGGGAAACATGTTCCATTAGATGACATCTCCAAAGTCTAGAACAATTCAAATTCCAGTAAATGAATACCTGAGCAAGAAGTTTCATGACAGTGACTCTTTCCGAAGTTGCTTTCAAAGTCAGATTTCCCACTTTAGCTCATTGACTTATATGAAGTAAATACTTGATAGTGTTATAGTGGATAGTTTCTCTTTTCTTCTAGTTATCGACCCTTAGAAAATATTGAGACCTAGTCTCATAGCTGTGTAAGCAGAAACAATAATTCAAAATGTAAAGTTGGGAATCCATTAAAATTGTAGTGTGGTCACTATGTGATGAATGACAGTAGAAATTTCAAAAATGTTTTGAGGTACTTTGAAATAGACTAGACCAGAATTGAGAACTGTGTATACAGTAGTGATTTCCGCTATTTTTCTATCATAGACCCCTTGAGAATTGGATGGAAAGATGGATCTTCTTAAAAAAAAGGTGCACATACATAGTTTTAGTGTTTTCATTGAAACTTGTAAGTGGAATCTCCATCAGTTTTTTGGACACTTTCCTTGACTTAGACTTGCTTGCTAGTACTTCTTTCATCAGGAATCTACATGACTCATAATTGCTGTTGGAATACAAGGAACACTTAAGAATAAAGGAATCACATAGCTAAGTATTTCTGAATTACCTAAAACTTTGGGGTTTGTTCTTAATAAAATCAACTCTGGTGTTTCCAATGCTGCTGCCCTCCCATGGCCTGGTCAAGGCTTGTCTTGACTATCTGAACAGCCTCTACCTGTCTAATCTGTCACTGTGTCTGCACCTCGCACTCCACACATGACTGAAAACCTTCATTTGCTCCTCACACTCATACATTTAAGCCCTGCACCATGGATTTGAATGCCTTAATCTTTTTGCTCCTCGATTCTCTCCAGGCTCAGGTCCCCCAGCTCCATCTCTTACATCCTTATCAGAAGCTTAAATGTCACCCTCCATCACAGCAGAAACTGAATATGTCGTCATGGTTTATATCTCCAGACTTTGCCTTTTTACTTGGAATCCGCTTTCATCTCTGTGCTCTCTGTGAACCATTTCTCTCATTCTATAAAATTCAATGTAGAGGTTAATTTCCCTGGGAAACTGTCCCAGACACACTAACAATTTTCCTTCTGATTCACGGAATCTTGAAAAGAATTCAATTGATGCTTTTACTACACCATATTTAAATCTTTTTGTTTACTTATTTGAATCACCTGCTAGATACAAGATATTTTGTGAGTAGAAAATTTTTTGTCTCTATAGCTCAGGATCATAGCTGGCACACTGTGCAGGTTAGTTGAATTGAGAAATACAAAGTCAATCTGTTAAAAAGTATTATCATTATTATTATTTTTTAATTCTTATCAAAAAACAGTCTTTTTTTTCATTACTTTTCATAGAGAGAGAAGAAGGGAGAGAAAGGCACATTGATGCAAGAGAGAAGTGTTGATTGGTTGCCTCCCTTATGTGTCCATATGTGCGTGGACTGGGGATCAAATCTACTACTTAGTTATGGGCCCTGACTGGGAATCCAACCCATAAACTTTTGGTCATGGAACAGCACTCCAACCAACTAAGCCACACCAGCCAGGGCTGAAAAATCTTATTTTTAATAATAACTAATTTACCTGCAAAAAAAGAGATTAGTGATACTTTAATTAGTTATATATTAGGGCATTAAAGTAGTAACATGGCAATAGTCTTAAAATCATCCAAAAGCCAATGTTATAAAATGAGCCTTAGAAGAAGAGAAGATCAGGGATATAAGTGCTGGTAGAGTCAGCCCTAAAATATGGGCAGAAAAAGTAAGAAAAGACATGTAGATGAGCACCTTGGTACAATAAATTGAAAAATATTTTTAAATAGCATCTGGAGGCTGACTCCAAACTCTCAATATCAATTTAAATTGCAGGAAGTTGGGGAATGAATGGCATGACTTTTATATCAAAGAATGGCAGGCTTGACCTAATAGAATTGGCAAATATTTCAAAATAACCTTTGAGACATTTGTAATTTAGTGGCTTTAATGAGTAACAACCATATATATGATTAGATAATCATTATTCCTCCGATTTTAAGGACTATCCTTTGTCTTCTAAATAATTTTTACTTATTTATTCACCCTGTATCTTTTATTTGAAGATGTGTTTTTTGAAATGTAGCTGTTATTTAAAAAAGCCTTCCACCATGAAAAAAGTAATTCTTGATATTGCAGAGTAAATACCCTTATAATGCTATAATTATAGAACAGATACCACTGCATTCCATAGTTAATTGCACCCTTATTTTGACCTTTTCATGTTTCCCCTTGGATATTTTTATGCATCATTATTTTAAAGATAATATACCAGCTTATTAAAAAATTTAAGTATAAATCAGAAAACAATCAGAGCAGAAGAACCATTATGCTGATGCATTACTAAGGCACTTGTTTCTATTTTGTTTTTAATATCCATTTTGCATTTTTTCAGTATGTATGTTAACTATTTGATTTAAAAACTGCCTAAATGTATCAGTGAGTAGAGATCCCAAACTGACATTCTCTGAAATTTGAGTTACTTATTCCCAGTGTTTTCATTTTGGAAATAAAATTAATAACAACAAATAAAATGTAACTATAGAATAAATATGGGGGCAGAGAAAGAATAAAACTTGTATAGTTTCTACTCCCTAACCAGAATAGGTTAGCTTTTGGAATAGGACATCAAATTGAATAGCTGACTTTTCTTCTCATATGTGGTTGCTTAGGTGATTTATATGTGTGTATATAATGCATGCATATGAAACTATATAAATATATATGTGTATGTGTATGTATGATTATATTAAGTTTATATATATAAATAATGATATATATGATACATACATAAATTGTTTATATATAATATATAACATGAAATAATTATCTATTTCATGTAATAAAATATATTACTATCAATGTATTACATATATACAATATGAAGATAAAAATAAAATAAGAGTAAAATATATTAAAATATTTTAAATTGTTATATATATTTATACAAAATTATATATTTCTAAGAAGATAACCAATGAAGCCATTGAACTTTCTGTAAGTAGAGTTATTTTTAAAAATTTAAAGAAACTGAAGCATGCGTTTATGTCTTAAAGTAATGCAGTGGATCTCTAGTTACTTGATTTATCAATTCAAGCAATCCTTAGTAATCCTTATTGATCCCTTGCTATAAATATGGGCCAATCAGGGCACTAAAGCTTTCTCCCACCTTCTTCCCACCCCTCCAGCTCCTGCCTTTTGTTCGTGATTTAAATGATCTCTACATCACAACATTTCTATTGTTATGCTTTGATTTGCCCTTGGAAACATAGCTCAAACTAAAAGCTATTTTATTTCATACCAGTGGTTTTCTCCTGCTGTAAAGCATTATTTTCTTCCAGAGGAGGAGAAAAATATCTATGTTTATAGTGAAAACAAGTAAAACTCATGAAACAAAATAAATGAAAATGATCACTTAATAATAGGGCATTAAACATGGCAACAGTTTTGTAAAAAGCAAGCTATTTAGAGGCCTCTGGAAACATCAGTGCTATTAACCTATAAAGTATTTATTTACTCCCTGAATGTCACTAGGTCTTTTGTCCTCTGAGGGTAGGATGTCAACCGATATATCTTTGAATCGATACGATTTGGAAGGAGTCACCAAGTTAATTTATCCTTTTAGTATCTTCTCTATACAGATTGACAGCTAGGCAGACAGCAGGAGTGTAAACCCGTGTTTCTCAAGATGAAATAGTTTGTAGGGAATTCTAAGGCACTCTAATTACTATCACTCTAACTTAAACATAAAGGCAGGTTCCCTTTTAATTCAGACACCAGTGGTGTGAAGGGATTTGAAAAATGAAACAAGCTTTCAATCTAGTGTTCACAGAGGTTTGACTTGACGGTTACACATGGCAGAAACAGAGGCAAGCTTTGAGTAAAACCAATAGAAATAGTACATCTGAATTTCAGTTTTCTCATAATTGTGATTGTCAAGCTGATTAATCATAGGTCAGGTCACCTGTATCTCAAAATTTAGGGACAGATAAAATTAGAATAATGGCTTTCGTCAAAAGTAGTGTGTCAACTGTTGTAAATGGATTGTGCCTTGTCACACAGGAAGAAGGTTCCCACTTGATTCTCTTGAGCCTTGTTTTGTTCAAGCATCTGCTTCCATTGGCTCTGGCAGGAGCACTTTCCTAAGGGAGTCCCTCTCACCTCTCTTCCCTTCCAATATTCAGAATGTTTCCCTCCTTCCCTTGGCTACCTGCATGGAATCAAAACTCTGTTCAGTGATTTCTCCAGAGATGAAATTCAGCTGGCAACTCACCACAGACAACACAGATGTGACAAGAAGTCATCTAAGAATGTGAAATTATAAAGAAGAAAAAAAATACAAGCAGTTTAAGCAGAGCTAATCCATGTTAATATCTTTCCAGGGTTTCAAATATCTTCCAGAAAAGGAGGTTTTATTATCTTGCACACAGTGGGTGCTTAAACTGCTCCTTGATAATGCTAATGATAAAGGTTGTAGCTGTGCCTCTTTAAAAGGAAATAAAATGTAATAATAAAAGCTATCTAGCTGTTGAGTTGGATGGCCTTGCAAATATCTTAGCTGGCTGTTGAGTGTTCCTTAACATTAGCAGCACATGGGATAACCTGGGGAGGTTTAAAATATTGATGCTTAGATCCCATCATCAGAGATTTTAATTTGCATGGACCAGTGTGTAGCCTGGGTCTTGGGGTTTTTTAAATCTCTCAGATGATATGTCTATACAGCCTAAGGTTGAAAATCATCATCTAAATTGTATCAGCTGCATATACCAATTGTTTGTTTTGTTCTGGTCCTACGCTAAAACCCATTACCTATGACATCTTGTTTGTTCAGCAAAACAACTCTTTGAAGATGCAACTGATACCTCTAGAAATGAGGACACTAGACTCAGACAAAGCTAAGTGACTTTTAGAAAGTCACATGGCTGGCGAATAGTCGAGAAAGGATTTGAAGCAGGTCTGTCCACAGTCCTATGCTGTTGACCACCCCTCACTGGCAGTTTTGAGGCCAAGGCAGCACAAATGACTGATTACATGTTACGTATGTTGTAAGGTTTGTTTTTCTTTTTTAATAACTTATTTTAGAGTAGCTTTAGTTGTGCAGAAAAGTTGCAGAGATGAAACAGGAATTTCTTATACATACACACCTTTGTGGGAGTCCTTAATACCACAGAAATTAGCAAATGCTAAAATCAGAGCTCTTCCCTGCCCCCACTCCTTACCCTCCAGGCCATTTTAGCATTTCGTAGCACACCACTGCTTAAGTATCCCACACTGCTTGCACAGGATGTGAACATTTCTCGCTGGAAAAGTCAATATTTCACTTGAAATATTTTCCAATTTTTGGCAGACTTTTTTATAAGATTCTTACTTAAAAATATTCAAATGTACAAGATACATTCTCAAAGGTTGAAAGATAGAATGCAATGCTACTTCTGATAAATTTTAGGCAATAGAGAACACAACGAAAAAAAGGAAATGATATCTGTATTTTATTTTATTTTTTAAAAAGATTGTATTTATTTTTAGAGAAAGGAGAAGAGAGGGAGAAAGAGAGGGAAAGAAATGTCAATGTATGGTTTCTTCCCGTGTGCCCCCTACTGGGGACATGGCCCACAACCCGGGCATGTGTCCTGACTGGGAATTGAACTAGTAACTCTTTGATTTGCTAATTGACACTCTGTCCACTGAGCCACGCCAGCTGAGGCTGATACCTGTGTGTTATCTCACATATCCAAAGAAAGGTGATAGGTAAATTTGATCTGAAAATTTTTGTGAAAGATTGACAAGCTCAACCTAAGCTTTTAGGTACTAAAGTATTGTAATGATTTTTTTTTTTATGAAGGTCTTTTCTTTTATGAAGACTTGAAGTGTCAGTGCAACCCATAATATAAATTAGCTTCATATTTATTTAATTATAGTTTAATATTTCTGAATTTCTTATCTTGGGGCTTTATGATGTAATCAAATAATTTGAAGGTTTTAGAAAGGATTTCTATTTAGAAAACAAAAATGCCTGCCAATTATAAAAGCCATATTACATCTGAAATCAGTATGAATTTACCTAAATCTAACTCCTCAAAGACAAAACCATTTCTCACTTACTCTAAAATAACATCTTCTTCCTACTCGAGGTAGGCACGATCCTTCCTGGCCCTGGCCGAGTTGCTCAGTGGACAGAGCATCAACCCGATATACCAAGGTGGTGGATTTGATCCCCAGTCAATCCATGAATGTATAATTAAGTGGAATGACAAATAGATGTTTCTCTTGCTCTCTAAAAATCAATAAATAAGAAAAAAAGAATGACCCTTCCTCCCTCTGATTTATCCCAACTATTTATTTGGCAAACATCAGGAGACCCATGTTTGCAAGTTTGGTTTTCAGGTTTCTTAAAAGAGTCCCCGTTTTGTTAAGAATGTTTTGCTTTGATATTTATCTTACTATGTCATTTTTATTTCTCTTAAACACACTTCACAGAATCTCAAATTTCACAGTATCTTATAGTTTGAAGTGATTTTAAAGATCTTTCTGACACCCTTTTGGTGATACCCCCTCAAAAAACCTCCTCCTTGGTACTATGTCGTTGAGCCGAGCTGACTTGGCAGGGCTCTGGCCTGGGCACTCACACAGGGCCCCATGTGAGAGGGCCGCTCACTTGGTTTAGTGCTCTACTCTTTTGTCTTAAAATTCTTAATTTTTGAAAAATGAGCCCTGAATTTTATTTGGCACTGGCTTGTGAATTATGTAGCCAGTTCTGCATCCAGCTGTTGAGCACTTGAGTCCCTTGTCTACATCTTTCCTTTGTTTATAGTAATACATTGCTTAGATTATAATTATTGTTTATTAAATATTTTCTGATTGTATGGAAAAGACTTTCTGCCAATGCTTGCTGATTCCACCAAGGAAGATAAAGGATCTAGGGGTGTATATAATATCTGAACGTAGACCATTTTCACAGCTTTTATTTTGTGAAGAAAAAAGGTTGAGATTAGCCATAGAAAGGGAAGGATTTTGGGATAAATATACATATTACATTATTTTACAAGGTAACTAAAAATAAAGACAATTTTTCATAAAACTAAAAATTAATGTTTTAGGCTTTGTGCATATGTTGGTAAAGTAATTTACATTAAGATATAATAACAACATCAGGAAAAATTCAACTGAGATTTCTTGTCTCATTTTCACTTAAGCCTGAAGGTATTAAAACACCAGTTGGCAAGTATAGGTTTTGAATAATCAATCAGCAAAGCCCAAATCATTACTTAATGTTTCATGAAAACTTCTAAAAAAAGAAAAGAAGAGAAAACTATTTTTTCACCAGAAAATCAAACTGAGTTTGCCCTGCTCGGTGGGACACCTTATTCAGCTCATTATTGTGTTATTGTCCTTCATTAGGTAAATAAGCAACAATGAAAAAAAATAATAAGCAAAAATACTGTCATAGGTCTGTACCTTGAAAAGCCAACAAAAGATCCACCAGACATTTGAAAGCTAAAAAACTCTTCTACAACTGGAAATGTTGATTATTGTAATTTAATATTTGTGTGTAGAAGCAGTGAGCATGCCTGATGAAGATGGGAAATGCTCATTGCTGTTTAAGGCACCACCTCAGACACTGAGGTGTGATCTAAGCAGTTTTATTTTTGACATATACATATTAATAAAGCATCTCATTTTTATAATTGAGAGTTGAGTAATTGAATAGAAAGATATGCTTCATTATAGAGTAATATCATTGTAATAGTACATTGCCTTCTTAATGTGGGTAATAATAATGTTTTATGTTTAGAAAATGAATAAAACTAAAATCTTGGATATCTGATTTAATTTAGCTGGCCCTGAAATCATGTAACAAGAATATAACGCTGTATTAAATTTTGTAGACTTTTTTTAAGAGAGGAAAGTTACTTTAAATTATAGTTGACATTTAATATTATTTTATATTAATTCAGGTGTACAGTATAGTGGCAAGATATTTTTCTTGAATATGGAAATGTGTATGAGAAAATTAATTGATGGCTATTCTTAAAGCAGAAATATTTTCAATGGTCCAAATCACTGGTTTTCAACTAGAGGCTCTTTGGCCCCCAGGGGACTTTTGGTCTGGAGATATTTTTTGGTTGTACAATAGTGAGACGTAGGGGGGGCCCCAAGGAGGTGGGTATCTTGTGGTAGAGGCCAAGAATGGAGCTCAACATCTGCAAATGCACAGGATATACCCCCACAATGAATGACCCCTAATGTCAATACAGTTCATGGTAAGAACCTCTGGCACAGATCAACACCCATTTTTCTTCTCCGTCTCACAGATGTTCCCATCTCTTTTCCCATGGAAGCACAGTGAGCTGCAGGCTTTGCAAAATGTATGCATTGAAACCAAGAGGTCCAGCATCATTCCAGTGATCCAGATGCACTCTTGCTGCTTCTTGGTAACCTTGCACAGCAAATGGTTTTCAATCACCTCAAATCTAGGGTAATGAAAGTGGTTTGCTCTCTGGTGGTTAACGGATTTTTGCAAGGCCTTAGCTTCATTTTTTTTTTTAATTTTTAATGAATTTATTGGGGTGACATTGGTTAATAAAATTAAATAGATTTCAGATGTACAATTCTATAACACATCATTTATATATTGTATTGTGTGTTTACCACCCTAAATCAAGTCCCCTTCCATCACCATTTATCCCCTTTTCACCCTCTTCTACCTCCTTCCTCCCCCCTTTTCCTCTAATAATCCTATATTGTTATGTCTATGAGTTTTTTTCTTAATCCCTTCACGTTTTCACCCAGTCCCACAACCCCCCTTGACGCTATCAGTGTATTTTTTAATAAGATATTATATTAACCATGATTACTGTAATATTGAAAACTTGCCCTTTCTGATTGAGCAAGTAGTTTTCTATTCAAAATCCAGTTTACCAAATAGTGGGTCAAATTATCCCTTTGTCATTGTTATCTATTCAAGCTCCATGCTGAGAAACATTACAGGGTAAATGTTCAACAGTAAACAATATAATAGTTCCTCCCTAGATGCATACTTTGCCTAAAAAGAAACCATTTACTTGACACTGACAACAGTGAGATTTTCAAAAGTTAGATTAGATACATCGCTCCTATTGTTAAGTAAATTGAAAGGGCAGCGCACTGAATTTGTAGAAGTCGGAGAGATTTATCTTACGGAAACATGTAAAATGTATTGGAAAATAGTTGCTTTAGAAATGTTAGTAAGCTTCTCAATAAGTAAATTTGAATTAAATTGAAATGATTTTACTCTAAATAAACAAATCTTCTAAATAAACTTTAGAAATAAGCTTCCCAAACATCACATTGTTTTAAATAATTATCGTTGATAAATATCAATTTCTTTGCCATAACTGTTAGTAGGTAGGTAGGAGTAATGTCTGTATATTTACTTGCATGTATTTGTTAGACACACATTGGTAAAAGGAATTGTTGAATTGTTATAGATGTGATGAAAACTGTGATAACCTGATAAAATAACTGCGCATATCATCAAGGAGAAAAATCAAAACTGTTGGCAATGTGTGAAAAAGATGCAAACAGAAATGTTAACTATTCATTTTAGTCTTCTATAGACACATTAGTATATGAAGCACATTAAATAAAACTTTGTTACATTTCTCTTAGTGTTTTTTTTTAATCCTCAGACAAGTTCCTTCATTCTAGGAACCTGAAAGACTGGTGATCTCAATAAATCTAGTCCCTTGGACCACACCTAAGCTAAATGCCAAGCGTGTTTTCCCATTGTCATATATCTGTAATTTATGTCCTCTAAGTATATTTGGAAGTCTCTGGGCTGCCTAATTTCAAATTATGTCTGCAATACTCAAAGTTAATTTTCAGGAATTATACATAAAATTAGGCTCAAAAATTGTAGGTTTGTTCTTTGCGTGCTGTGGTGGGAATCATGCTAATTCTCAAGGAAAGCTGACCCACACCAAGGAGGCTCAGGGGCCAGAGTCCCAGGCCCGGCCCTGGGCTGAGCTCTCCTTGTGGGAGGCTCATGGGCAAGATATTTCCTCCTGAAGAACAAGAAGGGGTGAAATCTGAAGGCCAGATTTTTGGAAATGTTTTATGAAATTTGAAAATACACTCTCCATGAAATGTAAAATTTTCTCATTAAACTAATGACTAAAGAACAGCTGTTGACTTTAGTTCAGTGAGCTTTGGGGTTTTCTTTTATTGCATTTTTCATACTGTACAAGTGTTAGTGTAAGGATAAAATCTAGGGCTTGCCGTTAGGTGACCTGAATTCAATTCCCTTCCCAGCGCTAATAGGCTATGTGATGTTCATCCAGCCTTTTCTCTGCCATGCCTCATCGCCACTTATGAAATAGTGGTAGTAATGGGGTGACTTTTAGAGATTTTTTAATTTTTGTTTTATCTAGTATGTTGAAAGGGAAACAGATTCACTACTTTTGTTCGATGATTTCAAGTACTGTCCTTTTAATTCATATTCTAATAATTTCTTATCTAAAGATGTACATACACGCACTCATCTTTGTGGCTAAATAGAAAATATCTGTGGCTAACCCTCTAGGCAAAGTTACCTCAGTGTTTAAGAACATCTAAAATGTCTTTGTGTAGGTCTTTTCATGCAAGTTTTTTTTAGTCACAGTGAGTTTATTTGATTTTGCAGTTCATATTCCCTACTCTGTATTTATAGGTATATACAGCACACACCCTTTGGTTAAATATCAGTTTACAGATTATTTTTGCTCACATCAGAGAGTCCATTAGTTTGCTTCGGTTCATAAAAGTCTGCATTCAGTTTGTAGAAAGTATTTAAAGAATGTGACCTTTAGAATTAAATTTACTCTGAGCAAAAGGTGGTGTGTCAATAGATCCTTTTCCTGTGGTTACGCAATATTCTTTTATAAAAAAAAAAAAATAAGACCACTTAATGCAAGGAATTTAATGATTTTAAACTGCATACACTCCATTTCTGTTAGTGATAAGATAGTATGTGAATGCTCAAATTTTTATTTACTATACCCAATTTGCACTGCAAATTGTGTAGTGAGTTGAAGAAAGTTCTCAGAATCCATATTTTAACAGAACCTAAGCATGGAGGGCGTTTAAGCTGTTCGGTTACTGGATTTGAAGTCAAGTCTCCTGCCAGTATTGTGCTATTTCTATTTTAAAAAGTTCAATGAACTCTCTTATTTCAAATACTTCATTTTTCCTTCCTTTAGTGGTATAGTTGACTTTATTCCATTTACTTGGGATTCATTAAACTTAGTGTACTTTTGAGATAGTAAGTACACTTATATCACTATATCACTTGCAAGCCGGAAAAAAAGAACAAGGTTCTAGTAATATCTAAACTACTACCAAAAAAAAATGGTATCTATTACCAAAAGTTAGGATGTGGCAATGGATCAATGTTCATGGAATTCATTGATCTTACCATGCATGGTCCTTGTTATTAGACGCAGCTGGTTTGGCAAAATAATGAAATGACCTTTTGAAAATTCAGTTACATAGTCAGGTAGGTGTCAATATTTTGCAGAACTGGCGGAAGGTTTTCCAGAACATTGTATATGTTCTGGATCAGCACCCAATATATGGTGCTGTTTCTCCCACAGCCAAAATTCATGGGTCCAGAAATAGAGCAGTGGAAGTGGAAGTAATAATGCTCTTTATTTTACCTAGTAACCCACAAGCAAAAGTTTGCTTCTTGTTACTGGAACTATATGTTCTCTGGCCTAGCTGTTTTAGTTCCAATGTGAGGAATACATCCACTAGGAGACACAACAATGATTCCATTGAACTGGAATCTAAGACTGCCACCTCTCTACTTTGGGTTCTACATTTCTCTGAATCAGCAAAGAAAAGGAGTGACTCTGCTAGCTGGGTTGATTGATCCTGACTACCAAGGGGAAACTGGACTATTATTTCAAAAGGGAAATTATATCTGGAACACCAGAGATCCCATAGGGTGTCTCTTGATATTACCATGCCTTCTGTTTAATGTCAATGCAAAACTACAACAACCCAATTTAGGCAGGACTAACAATGACATAGATACTTCAAGAATATAAGTTTGTGTCACTGCCAGGTACAGAATCACAACAACCAGCGGAAGCACTTGCTAAGGTCAAAGGGAATATGAATAAGTCATGAAGAAGGTGATTATAAATAGCAGTTATGACCATATCACCAGTTACAGAAACAAGAACTGTAATCCTCATGAGGATTTCCTTCCTATTTTGTTGTATGTTTGTGTGTGTATCCATACACACAGATTAAATGAATTTTTTTTATTTTCTTTCTCTTCTCCTTATCATGTAACATAATATGTTCACTTTATCTCATAGTATTTAAATATTATTAATTTTCTGGCATAGTATTTACACCAAAAAATATAAGGGAGAAGAGTAAACATTCCCAAAGACCTTATATACTCTTCTGGGGAAAGGTTAGTGCATTTTTGGTTCTATTCAGGATACTTGTATCTTGTTAGGTGGAAGTATGATCTTGTCATACACACATATTTTGTTGGTTTTGTTTCTCTGGAGAACTAATATAGGTAGCTTTTCAAGACAACATAAAAACCAATAATAACAATATGCTGTCATAGGTAATGTAATGGGATTCTACTAGAATAAAGCTCAGTGAAAGCAGGAGTATTTTTCTCTTGATCGATCACTGCGCTCTCTATCACCTCAAACATTGCTCAGTAAAGAGTCGGCAGTCAATAAATAGTTGTTTAATTAGTGAATGAGAAATCTGTAGAATAGTAATCACTTAACAAATGAAAAAAATATGTACAAGGTTTATTAAGGACTTAAACTTGTTAAATACTTACAGGCCGGATCTGATGATCATTGATAGTCATTGATAAAGGAATGATAATAGGAGAGTGGTAGACAGATGCCAGTTTAACAATAATTTAGAACTCATTTGAAAAAAATAGAGAAATAGATATAAGTATAAATAATCTTTCCAAGAGTTTACTCAGAAAAACTCTCTCTCTGTCTCTTTTTCTCTCACTCTTTCTCACACACACATACAACCATGTGCACACATACAGTTAACAGGTGGGACATAACAAATTTTTAAAAAAGATTTTAGGACATTCAGTAGAGAGAGAAAAGACTACAGAAAAGAAGAAAGGTTCACATTTTTTTCAAATACTATTTTCTATAAAGAGTTTTAAAATCTAGGTTTAGCGCACTAAGTAGTTGTTTGACCCTTGAGGAGTTCCTTCACCTTGTTGAGCTTGTTTATTCATCCATAGAATAGATATAATGATGTCTACTTCATAGGATTGGAATTAGAGTTTAAAATGTAGAAGACTTCTCAGAATATTCCTCAGCAATTGGTGGGTGTGGCAGTTTTAAAACTTTGACTATAATTTGAGATTTTCTATCCACTTAAATCTGGAGTTATTATAACTGCTTTAAGCAATAGAGTTTGTCCAAACTGATAATATATGACTTTTGACTCTAAGTCAAAAAATACCATGCAGCTTATGCCTTGTGTTGCTGGAACCCTGACCCATGATGTAAGAGGGCCAGCTACTCTGAAGATACCTCCACACAGGGGAGGCCATGGGTATGCAGTCCAGCCAGTAGTCCTCGCTAAGCCCAGCCTTCTCGCCATCCTAGCCAAGGCCCCAGTATGTAAGTGAGAAAGCCATCTTGGAATGAAATTCTCCAGCCCCAATTTTTCCATGTACCCCAACTATTTCTGTCCCACAAGCTACGACCTCTATATCATGAAGCAGAGACAGTCTTCACTTGCTGTGCTTTATTCACACTGTTTATTTACCAGATAGGCTATCATAATGAAATGATTATTAGTTTAAAGCACTAGGTTTGGGGTGGTTTGTTATGCAGAAATGGTAACTGGAAAGCAGGGGTGTTTGTGTTTACTAACATGCCCATAGACTAATAAGCACATTCACACCAGCTACTGCATGTTATCCTCACAACAAACCTATAATGAATGGGCTATTATTATTATTTCTGGTTAACATATAAGGATATCAAAGCACAGATATGATTAGAATTTTTTTTTCTGATGTCACAGAATTAATAAGTGTTGACTTTGTATTGAGACCCAGGTCATTTCACTGTATAAGCAAGAAGTATAAGATAAGGATAGAGAAAATATAGAAAAAAGCAGCAATAGAGGGACAGGCAGAAATGAAGGTGGGTGTGGTGTCTGCAGATTTAGAACAGAAGGGTAGGGGCTGATTTTGTTTCTGAGAGTGAAGGGGAGTGTGCTCTTAATGACAGGGCTCATGTGGAGATGGAGTTGGGTGAGGAAGACCAGGAGCCCTAGGAACTTTAATTCCCTCTGTTCTGAGTGGGGGACTCTTGATGGAGCCCTTGATGGGGCTGAGGGACTGGGGAAAGTGATTATAATTTAAATTTAGACCACCACTGTGGGGAACAGGCGAGAGAGCTGGCCAAGGAGAGGCGAAAAGATTACTGAACAACATTCCATCAAGAGTCCATAATAATTGGAAATGAAGAATTTGTCATGACAGCATTGTGATTTTCCTCTAGGACAACATCAATCCAAATAGAGGTCTTGAAGAAGCAACATTTTGGATTAATCGAAGGTTAGAAATTTGCAGGATCATTGTGCTGGAAGCAATACAGTAAATGCTACTTCTACCTAGTCTGTTCCAGGCACTCAATAAATTTTGCTTGGGGAGTCAAAGATGCTGGTGAGGTGCAGTCTAGATTAGTGAAGATGAACCCCCTCAGTCTAGGGAATGAAAGTCTGAATGAGAAAAATGAGAAATTATATGGGAGCAAGAAAGTGAGAGATCCTGACAAATGAGAGATTGTGGTGAAAGAGTGGAATCTTAGAGCTTAAAACATCAATGAATTAATATATTTTGTTGGTGACAGAGTCTTACAATGAAATATCTATCTTCAGTGAGGTAAAGAAAATGGTAGCTATGAGGAATTCAAGGAACTATGAGGCTAGACTTTATGCAATCCCTCTGAACCTTCAATTTGCCTCAGATAAAGATAAGGCAACTATTATAGCCTGAATATTTAGATTCCTTCAGAATTCATATGTTGAAGTCATAATTTCTAAGGGGATAGTATTAGGTGGAGCCTTTGGAAGGCAATTAGGTCATGAGAGTAGTCCTCATGAATGAGATTGTGATGTTATAAGAAGAAACCGAGGGAGCTTGCTTCTCTTTCTGCTTCTGCCATGTGAAGATAAAGTGAGAGATGTCCATCTGCTGAGTCTGATGAGGAAGAGAGTTCTCATCAGGTACCAGATCTGCCAGCACCTTCATATCAGACCTCCCACCTCCAGAACTGTGAGAAATAAATGCTATTGTTAAGGCACCAGTCAATAGTATATGTGTTAAAACAGTCTGAGCTAAGACAGTGACTTTTGGGGTAGACCTTCAAGGATGAGTAAGATGCTTACTTCCAAATGAAAAAAGAACTGAGGGTAGGTATTGTGTCAGAAGAGGATCAGAGATACGAAAACCCTTTGAGTCATACTAGCTCAGCTGTTTCCTCAGCTGTTTCCTTGTCATCATTCCTTAGAAATGATGACAAGAGGGACTGTTTACACACTGGACGAGAGACTTTAACCTCTGTCCTAGGAAGAATTCCTCTCTCTCTCATGGTCAGCTTCCCAATATATTTAGTAATATTGGATATTTAAATGAGATTAATCTCTGCTTACAATGACAAAATAACTCAGTTGCGACTATAAGGACATTGGTTATAAAAATATACACTAAGAAATTGAGAAGTTATGTGAAAGTATTTAACACTTTAATATAGCTATACTCTAAATTCTTATTTTCATGTATATATAGAGGGGGAAAAACTCTTGACTTGTAGCCAACTGATATTAGTGAAACATGAAAACATGTGTTTAATTCAGATCCTGGGAACCATCAGACAGCTGGACGAAGGCTCTGCTATCCTCTCTGCACTGAAGAACATGAACAAATGGCTTTATGAGCTCACAATTCACAGTGTATTATATCAGCCAGTCTAAAAACTGAAAATGTTGCTAACAGTTGGGCTCGAATCACTGTATAGAGTGCAGTGCCCCCAGGGCAATGACGTGAAAAGATCCTCCTCCTAATTACAACCTCTGCCCACCACACTCACGGAGCCTGAGCCCCATGCACAGCTCTGGGCTCAGGAGGGCACTCTGCTACTGAGCAAAGGCGGACAGCCACTGAGTGCACAGTGACCACAAGACAGCCTAAGTTAATATCGGATCACAAAAGAGGATTGACTGAAGAGGCTGTTCTCAGGTTGCTGATCAGTGGAGTGATTTAATAAAGCCGACAGAAGCCGTGCTTTTGGTGATACTTGCCTCAATACTGGATATGCCAAGCATTGAGTTTTTCTGATGTATGGCTTCCAGCATTGCTCTCCTTTTTGCTACTTCTATAGTCACTGTTTTAATTCAGCTCATCAGCCTACACCCAGGCTGCTTCTCCTGAGTGCTTCTTTCCCTTCACACGCTTTACTCGTTTTTTAAAAGAATGTTTCTCAAACACTGTTATGATCACTTCATTCTTTTGTAAGGTGGAGATTGCTGTTTAGCTGAGAATACATTTCCCTGCTTCCTTTATAGCTAGGTGTGGCCCTGTACTGATTTTTGTTCTGGGGATATGCAAAGAATTGATGGGTGTAAACTCCCGTTTGGGGACTTGAAAAGGAAAAGATTATGTCCTCTTCTGCCTCTTTCGTCTCTGCTGTCTGGATGCAGATGTGATGGTGGGGGCTGGATCAACTATTTTAGGCCACCTGTCTAAGAGAGCAGGGCAACGGGCTGCCCCGCTATCAGCTCTGGATTGTTTATGCTCAGATCTTTATGTAGGAGAGGAATAAATTTTCATTCTGTTTAAGGCACAATTGTTTCGGTCTTTGTTGTGGCAGTAAAACCTATATTCTAAGGCACTTTGTTCAAAAGCCTTCGTTGGCTTCCCACTGCTTAAAGATAAGTCCATGTGTCCCAGGAGGGAAGTTAAGTTTCTACCAAATCTAGCTTCAGTCCAGCTTTGCAGCCTCATTCCCTGTCACTGCTCTGTGGATTCATTTCTCTAGTCACATCAGTCCTACCTTTTCAACAAACATACCTTCATTGGATGTCTTCACATATCTGTCTCTCTCCTCCCTCTTAACAAAAAGGTTCGCAGTCACCCTTCAAGGGTTAAAGGTTTAGCTCAAATATCACCACCTCTGTGCAGCTCTCCCAAGCTTCTCACAACAACTCTCCCTGCTGACTTAATTTTTTCTTCCTCAGGGGTTCCAGAGTATTCTATTGTGTGTTTATGTTTGTCTCATGTTTCCTTACAATTTCTTGCATTAAAATTTGGGTTTATCTCTCTTTCTAAGGATTATTCTGTTATATTGGCCAGAAGTAGATTCTACTCCAGGTCTCCACTTTTAGTCTTGTTACAGGCAAAGTGAACAGTGGATAATCAGGATGAACATAAAATTGAGGAATCTATCTTTCTTGAAGAGTGGAACCCTGAATAAAATTGAGGTTCTCTTGGCAAAGAAGAGTGAAATAAAAGAAGTTGCTTTATGTTCTTTTCAGCTAAAATGCCTGACAATGGTGGCAAGACCAGGAAATCAAAGAGCAGATGCTTTGGTTACTGGATTCAAGCTGGAAAAACAGTCCTTGACAGGTTCCAGTCAATATTGTGTGTTTCTAAAACTTTGAAAGATAAGGAGGAAGTCTGCAGAGTAGCCCCCAGGGATAATAAGGAATTAGGCCAGTGCAGCCCTTGAGAACAGGCATGTGTGGTTTCACTGAATGTGGAAATGTCCTCCCATGCATCTGACATCGGCAGCTGCCCTCTGATACTGCTATTCCTGACATACGTGGCTACGGCAGGCCCGCTTGGTGCTGAATGCAAGGAGTCACAACTAATGCATTTGGTTTAATCTCCTTGTCTCTCATGCCCAGCCTTAAACAAAGAATCATGTAATCTCAGTCTTCGCCATTTTCAAATGAAGGACCTCTATGTCTTAGACTTTAAGTTTTCTTTGAAAAACACTCCTATGATTGTCACATGAGCATAGTGGTTGAGAACATGAGTTCTGAAGTCAGAGTGTATGGGCTGATGGCTGGATTCCAGTCTACGATAGCAGGCGACTTAAACCTGTTGTGCTTTAGTTTCCTCGTATGCAACGTGGAGAGAGTGTTACTGACACCTCGCAGGCCACTTTAAAGAATTAAATGAGATAAATATAGATCATTTAGTGCTGGCACAGGGTAAGCACAACAGATAATAGAGCTCTCCATTATTATTTTATGTTACATACATTTGTCAATTAATAACCCTTTTCCTTGACCTCTTACACAGCTGTCGACAATGGACTGTTTCAAAAATCCTATCATATTGCCAGGACTGGTGACCTTATAAAAAGAGAATGTCAAGAATTCAATATCTTAAAGGTGGGAACAACTATAACAGTGTAAACAATAAAAACAAAATTAAAAAAATGCAATATCTTATGTGGCATGCTAGGATATGAATTGGGAGAATATAATATGATACCTAAGTAATGGCTCCAGATTGGATTTAGAAAAAGGAAGAGGTTCCCTTATGTTGGTTCTTATGAAAGTATGGATTGGACTGGCACATGGTGAAGTTTTGTAGGGAGGTTTTTATAGGTGGTAGTGGATAAAATCAAAATGTGGTAGAGTAGAAGGGCTCTTAACATTAACCCACACAACATTTTTGGCACGAATCTTTATGTTAGCCACCCCTGAGACAGTGCAAGGATTTGAAGTGGATTTATGCCCAAATTCTTTGTGGCATAATTTAAATTATTTTAAGCAAAATATGTTGCCACAATGAACACACACTCTATGTTTTATGAATGGTCTGTTTATTGCTGTGGTTCAGCACAAGTAGAACAAACTGGTCTAAACCAGTCAAATTCATGCAGAATCACGAAGTTATACTTTAAATCTAACCCTGACTTTTAAATCCACTGTCAGCTACATCAATGAATATATGCTGCAATGAAATATACTGGGTTGTACACCTTTCAGATGACTCCTCGTAGGAGAATATGACACCATTTAATGTGGAGCGTGAAGGAATCGATGTGTTCTTCCAGTCTATGTGGGAACGACTGCAGGAAATAGCAACTCAATCTTTGAAGCAAAGACTTTTCCTCTGCTTCTCAGAATAAATAGCCTGAGAGAGCTTCCTCACTCCAAGGAAGTCTAGATAAGTGTGTGATAGGAAGGCAGAAGGTTGTTTGTTGTGTCTGTCAGAATGGCACCTGAAGGAAGGCAGCTGGCTCCTGCTGAGTGATAATGCTAAGGTTACTGAGGCAGAGATAAAATGCTCCCTAGGTCAAAATATATCACAAACTGGAAAGATCCCTGACAGGAGTTTTTAGCATTGCACCCCAAGCCCTCCTGTGAACAAAATGGCAGTCTTTTTTTTTTTTTTTTCTGGAGGGATATAAGAAACATACTAAGTAGAGCATGTGTAGAACATGCGCGCGTACACACAAACAGAAACACATGCACACTCATTCTTTCCCCTTAGGAACTGGTTTCACTAGCTGTAGGTGGCTGACTCCTTCCCCAGTAGAACACTTTAAGAGAAGAAATCATTGGAAAGAACCAGAATAGACAGAATAGATAATGTCACTGCTCAAAGCCTAAACTTATATTGCTCCAGATGCAGACGGTGTTGGTGGTGGTGCTGGTGGTGATGTTAGAAATCAGTAGGGAGCTTGAGAAATAAAACACCTAGATGTATAAGGCCATGGAAAAACCTCACGAACTCAATACTGCAGTCGGTGTCTGTCAAGCATTTTAAAACTCTTACTTGCTTTTGACAAACATACACATCTCAGGTGCACCCTTCCCCTCCTCACTTACGGGTATTTCCCTTCCCCTCACAGTTCCCTCTATCCCACACCAATGGCCTCCACTATGAAGATTTTTATGAGGTTTTTTTCCCCCATGGTTTTTATTCCCCCTAAATTAGCTTTTCCTGCCCACAAATACAAAATTATATTATCACTGTGACCAAACTCTTTTTATAAAATAGAACACCTCTTTGTACCTAGAGATGGGGTTTCTACCTTAAACCCTTCTTACCCCATGTACTTTCCCAACCATTTTTTTAAGTTTTTAACTCTTATGATCTTCTTGACATCATTTTCCAGGAGAAACACTGAAATAAGGAGTAAAATGACTAGTCTTGCCTAAAAAATATCTGACAAAATATGTCCTATAAGAAGGGTATCTTCAAAGGAGATACTTCCTAATTCCATCTTTTAAAGGACAAACAGACCTTTTCTTTCTTATCAGTTTTTTTCAGGTGCTATTTCAACATCTATATTTTTTCCTCATCTTCCCAGCAATAATCCATGGTGCAGCAAGAAGCTCTCAACAAGATCTTGTTCTTTGTTTCCCCATAGATGATTCAGGGCTGTATCTTAATGAGGAAGGCCATCAGGGGGCGCTCTTTGAGTGAGCTACTGTGGTCTCTGAAGCGAGACCTGAAGAGGGTAGCAGATTTGCAGGTCTTAGTCCCTGTATGCAGGAGCCTCAAATGCCACTTTCTCTCCATGCTTGCTAGGTATGCAAAGAAGTGACCCATTAGGAGTAAGAAAAATGTCAAATTTAAAAGGTGAGCCTGGGAGCAATGCTTGATGTTTGGGTATGAAGATAACTTTTGAGTACTGACTAGTAGGCATTCCTGTTATCTCCAGGCTTAGTTCTTAGGAATCTAGACTTGGAAACACAGATGATTGGGGGGCGGGGAGAGGCGTAGCCTCAGGGCAGAGGCAGATGAAAGTAGGTGGCCTAACAATGGAAGAAATCATGGAGGTGAGCAAGGAACAAAAGAGATTTTTGTTGGCCCAGGGACAGGGTTTGTTAGGTCAGAGTTGAGGAGCAGCTACAATGAGAATAATGGTAAAGACTAGATTGTTTACTTCAGAATGTTAGAGAAAACATCCGATGTCACAAGATGGTAGGAAACAAATAAAGCATATGTGAACTCTTCCATAAACCTCTTTAAACCAGAGAGGAGGGTTTTGAAGAAACCAGAGGTTTTGCTTATAATAGGTGAGTCACATTTATTGTTTTGATGCCCTATTAAAATCTTATCATCTAGGATGACTCTGGAAAGAGTATCTTAAATATTTTGTTTGCACATACACAGCAAACAGTGTTTATACATCTGCCATAAAAAAAAACAAGATATTGAAAGTGTCAAATATTATCACTTTTCATTTGCAATATGCCCAAATGATGATTTTTCCTCACCTAACCCATATTTTCTTTGGTAAAACAAAGATGAGAAAGGAACAGGAGCAGAATACAAGGTGTAACTTTTCCTGTCTCAGATTTCTGGGCGAGAACTCCACCCTAAATGCCACATTTACCTGTAGCTGCACTATAGTAATACTGTCAGCAATTTCTCACAAAGATGTTTTCTAGCGAACTTTTGCTTGAGACGAAGAGGCAGCCTTCTGTGTGGCAGAGTGACTGGCAGGCCCATCAATGACGGCTCTGACCGGGAGCTCTCGTTGGCACAGCTCGGATACTGCAAACTTAGAAGGATGCCGCCGCAAGGCACAGTCCTGCCGCTCCATGAATGGCTCCTTGAAAGCTCATCTGTTGCCCCTGGAACAAGCTGAACTGAGGGAGTTCTGTGTGCAGCAGCTTTTCCAGACTTGTGGCCTCAAGTAAAAGCTGCATGCAACTTTTTGTGCTGTTGCTTTCATACGTTAGACTTTCCCTTTTTTTTTGACACCCTTGTTGAGTGCAATATGACAGTTGGTCCACATTAATGATTCCTTTCAAAACATGTTTACTACACTAAAAAGATAGTGAATGTGGAGACTTATGGTTTTAGATGACTTAGACCTTTGCAACTGTTTTTTTGTTTGTTTGTTTTGTTGGGGTTTTTTTTTGCCTAACCAGATGTTTCTGAGTATACAAATGTAAAACGTTCTGAGTCAAAAATGAATCCAGGAGGAACGACAGGGTGAGAAAAGAGAGGGAAATGGGCAATATAATAATAGAAAAAGATAAACAGTACAATTAAAGGGAAATTTATGGAAGTACTTTACCGGAAAATATTTTTACTTTGAGTTTATCTTCATCTATTTATCAATTCCCACTGCATTAAATTGTAACTACAAAAATGACAATAATTTATCTTAGTAAATAGTAATAACTTTTCATGTCTTTTCCCTACAGAATATAATTTATAAAAATTCTCATATATAGTTTGAACTACTTAATCTTACATTTAGTTACTAAATATAGTTTTAACACCGATTTCATTTACAATCTTCAAATAAAGAAACGAAATATATATTGTGTCATAATTCAGTGTGCTTTAACTTAATAAAATTTCCTGAATGTGAGGGATTTACTTTTCTGCAGGTTACTCAGCTCTTCCATTTCAATGGGGGGAAAAACAAGCTCAGAGAATTTTATTATATTTTTGCTTATGTGTGGGAATAAAGATTCATGGATGATTAAGTGGATCTTGGGAGAGAAGTGGTGGAGGGAAGAATGGCTCTTCTGTGTGGGTACATGGTCTGCACAGTCCCCACTTTCCCCGTGGTGGTGCAGAGGACTGCCATCAAGAGCAGAAGGGACATGTGGCCCACAGTCAGTCCAGAACTCTGGGAGTTGGCAGTCTCACAAATGTGCTTATGCAATACTGTCTTGGGTGCCTAATTTGCACATGGCTGAGTCAGGGTAAAGAGAGTTCTGAGAACAGCTCCATGTCTTTCTCCCTACAGAAAACCTCAGGAAAAGCTATGTTCATGCTCATTCATTCATTCACTCACTCAAAAAAGATCCCAGAAAATAGATGTCTGTATAGGACCGAGATTTAGCAATGCACAAAGACCCTGATGAAGCTTGAGTTCTAGTGAATTGTCCGCGTCACCCAAAGAGGGGTTCAGTGTCAGCTTGGACATAGGTCAGCAACTTGAGGGATGATGGTAAAAGACAGTAGCTTCTGATAGCAATGTGGAGCAGCAGGTGGCCACATGGAGAAAAGTCCACCACTGTGGATGGCAGCAGAGATGTCATCAACAGAATAGGGTATTCTATATATATCCAAACACATACCAGATAAAATGGAGACATTGGCTTCTTCTATACCACTAACCCCATGGTCTATATTCCTTGAAGCTTAGGTTCAACCCCAGGCTGAAAGACTGGCAAGAGAAAAGTAACGAATCTGAAAAGAAATTAGTAATTTCATAAAGTAACTTAAGAATCACTGAAGTAACTGAGATTTCTTAGAAATGAAAATGATGAAATTCCTTTTTTTTTGGTGAGGGGGGCTTTAGATGAAATATAAAGAAAGTACCATTTTGCTCACCTAGCTTTGTGCTCTGTGAAGAGTATGCTTGGCACAGTGACAAAAATGAAAATGAGAACAACAACAAAAAACAACCACATGAAATCTACTGAGTGCATGTACAGTCAAACTTTGAAAAAGAGTTTAGGAGTGCCAGCCCCTGTGCAGTCAAAAATCCACATATAACTTTTGACTCCCCCAAAACTTAATTAAAGTCCCATGTTATCTGAACATTTCTAGTAAGTTTTCCAAAAAGGATTTGGATTTTGAACTCAGGTCTCTCTGATTTTTAAATTTGAAATATATTTTTTGAGACTTGGGGAGGAGACAACCTGGGTTCATTAACTAACGATACTAATTATTTGTATTATGGGTGCCTTGGATATATCAATCTAAAGAAGGTATTTCCACCAAATGGAAGACCTTGGCACTTGTCAACAGACGCTGCAGAATCCTGAATGACATCTGATGCATGCCTAGAGATAGACTGGGAGATCTAATTTGCAAGTGGAATTTATAATTTAAAACACCTGAACTTTGAATGTGCTAATAATATTTAAGTTTATATATTTCTACTCTTTGAATAATGTCAGTGTTTGAGTCTATGAATAACTAACGGCGTCTTTGGAAGCCAAATAGGCAGATGTAAGAATACAACTCTCAGATGGATTACTATTTATTTTACAAATTAACCCATAATACTGAAACCACTCTATTGTAGTGAATCTATTCTAATAAATGTTCTCTAAAGTAAATTTCAGCTGAGCCACAGTTATTGTTTCAGGACTTGATTTTGTGATGAGGCCAATTACATTTTTATTTGGGCAGCATTACAGAAATGCTCAAAACTTGAAGATATGCCAACAGAAAGAAATTGGACTTATCTAGGGAAATCATAGCTTTTATTTTTGCGTGATTGTGAGGAGTATATTTACTCAAACTAGAGGCTACCTTAAGAGACATGTGTTTTTAATATGTTAAGAATCTTTTAGACTATAAATCAATGACTCTCATTAATCTATGGGAGGGTTCTAAAGAAAGTTTCTGTGGAATCGCCAAACAATTAAAGTTTGTAAAAACATAGTATTCTGCCTTTCAATCTATGCTCTTTTTAGTAATATGCAATATAGACCATAAGTTATAACAAAGGAACAACTATGCAGCTTTTTGAATTATTGAATACATTTTTGATTAAACTATTCTAATGAACACTCTTTGAAAGAAAAAGTAACTCAAGTATTTTGTGAAGGGTATAAAAATGTAAATCTTGGCAAATTTGTTATTTTACCAGTTAAATACATTTTCTTAAGGAATAGTCACAGGTAAGGTCCCAGGCACTTATACAAAGGTGTCAACGTAATGAAAGAGTTTTTTAATAGGGTGGGTGACAATTTGCATCAGCTCCTTATTCTCCCTTTCTGCCCTAACTCACCATTATTAATAAACCCTTGGGTTCAGGTAGAATGTCAGCTTGATTATGTGGGACCCTAATCAAAGCAAGCCACAGTGAGTAGTGAATTAATAGAAACTTAATCAGTGAATAATAAAGATTCTATAATTTTTGACCTGGCCAAGTGGCTCAGCCCGTTGGACCAGCATCCCAAGCACTGAAGGGGCACCTACAGGAGGCAACTGATTGATGTTTCCCTGTCTCTCTCTCTCTCTTTCTTTCTCCTTTCCTTTCTCCTTCTCAAATCAATAAACATATCCTCAGAAGAGGATCAAAAATATTAAAAATTAGAATAATTATTTTTCCTTTTCTGTCCAACATACAACTCATTCAGTACATCCTTAGTATAACCAATCTAACTATTTTAAAAGGCAGCACTAAGGAGTAGAAAGAGGACTCCCATTTTTATTTTAGGTACAACTTGTGATCCATAGCACTATCAGTGAAGGGGAGATGGAAGCAAAATCTAGAATTTTTGCTTTTATGATTTAGGGTAGAACATTTTCAAAATATGCTAAATGTATTGCAAAGCTCTAAAATATTAATAGTCTCCATACTCAAGGCTGTCTTTAATGAAAATGGTAGGCAGGCATTAGAACTAGTCAAACCTCTGTCCCTGGTACATATTTATAATTAATGAAAGAGGTCTCTTCTGGGAATGTGATATACACTTTCTATGGACAGAACTGCCTCAGCATTTACTGTAGCTTTCCAAATGGACAAGAAGCTGGTTTTGAACCTGTACTCATACACCTCCTGGTCTCTCTGCTTGGTGCATGGCATCATCTGCTTGGCCACACACACATGCCCTGGACATAAATTTTATCCTTGGTACTTTCATGGCTTTTTTTTTCTTGCTTTTAGTAGATACCGAATACATTTCTTAGATGACAGAGGACCTGAAACATAGGTTTCAAATCATTATTTACTGTGAAAATGGTTTTTAAAAAAGAAATAGGAATATGTATATGACATTGTGTTCAAGAAGGGAAGGATATTGGCCCAAAGCAAGAACCAGAATAACTTGCTGTGCAGAAATATCGATACAATAGAGATAATCAAGTCCTCACATTAGGCTACAAATGGAAAGTCCTTCAAGACTACAGGTTCTGCTCTAAAATAAGCCTCCTAAGGGAAGAAAAGGTTTGTAAATAAGCTTTTCATTATATTCAAAGTGACTTACCAGTCTGATTCTTTACATTTTCAGGAGATTATTTAAAACATTGAGTAGGTTTAAAAAAATTAAAGAGATACAAAAGAGCAAGGATGTTTTCTTTATCCTGAAAATAAGAACAGAAAAATTGTAAAAAGACCATAATACACATTTTTAAAAAATTTTTAATGAAATATATGAATTCAGCTTCAGCAAGGATATAATTGATATATTAGAGGTAAGAGTTGTTGGCCATTAGAATTTTAAAGCCTTAAGCTATATTATTCTTTCTTGAACATATTTAGATATTGTATGAATACAGACTGGATGTATTTAAACAAATGCATCCTAGGATTTGCAGTCCTTCAATTCCAGTTGTCCGAAAATTCTTTCAGCTTATTCTGGTTCACTGATGAAAAACTGACAGGGAATTGGCTATTTAAATCAAGTTATAGAAATTTAATTTAATGATTGAATGAGGTTGCACAGATTATTTGTCACTGATTAAGCTCCTAATTCTACTAATTGAAGTCACTGGGGAATAAAAAATATAATGCCACTTATTTACTGTTCCTTACATTGTGTTAGCACCTACACTCTACTGTCTAAACTGTTATTCATTACTCAGCTTCTTTTCTAGTCAAGAGTAGGCTGACTCAAATATAGGAAGCTAGAAACCAAGAAGGGGTGATTTTGTGTTTTTGCATTATTTGGAATTCTTTTTTAAAAAGTGGAAATATCTGTGGTTTTTCTCAACTATAGAAGATATTTTCAATTTTTTCTTAAATATACTTTTTAATTATTATTGCATTAAATATCTTATGCTCTCTACATGGGACTAGGCAATTTATTGTGTCTAGGGATAGCAGATGTTTTGACATTTTGGGCTTATTATTCACCTTTAAAAAATTAATGCATCAGATACCTCACAGTAGTCATTAGTTTCTCAGTAATTTGGGGATCTTTCTTCATATATTCATGTGATGATCAGCACTTCATCCAATGATTATTTCAAATATTTATATTATTAGTTAATACTGGTGTATGAAATTATTTAGAACAATATAAGAAATTGAAGAATAAATAATACATTCTTGGTTGAAGTCCAATCATTCCTGCTGTTAATATACTAGAATGTAATGAAATGCATTTTCACACCATTTGACTTGAAAGAAGTAAAAGGATATTGAACCGGATGGCAGATATCGTATGATCCAGGCACAAATGAGAGCCCTGAGCCCTGGGAATATCTCTTAACTGCCTTCACCTTCTCTTTCTCCTCTTGTAAAGAGGACATGTTAATCCATTCTTCCTAGAGTTGTCATAAGAGTAAATTGGATGATTCAGGTGTCATGAATATTAAATTGGACAGTGTTGGTATCAGTTCAGATGTCCCCTCCCCCAGGGAATCTTCTCTGACCTACTTCATTTACTGGTGTTAAGTGCTTCTGTTCTGTGTCCTCTTTGTACTTTAGCATATTCTTGTCATGGCACCCAATATAATCGTTATTTTCTCGTCTGCCCCTACTCCTCCCTTCCAGACTGTGAACTCCTGAAAGCTAGTCTTTTCATCTCTACATTTTCAGAACCTTGAATAGTGCTTAAATTTTGTTCAAAGGATAATTTTACAAAGAGCATGATTAATCTTAATATATATAGTAGTTTCCTTCGTGTTTATATTATATAGTTAATATTAATAGTTTCTGCAATGTTAGTTAAAAAAAGGAGTTAGCTTTTATTTATACCTCCAGTGGAAGTGAAAACATTTTAATATATTAAAGGATTTGAATTACAACCTAATGCTGTGATTGGAGTTGTGTTAGGTTTACTTAAGAAAACTCTCAAGTAAGAAATTAGTATTATGAGTTTCTTAAAGACAGGCTTAGAAGGTTAGAATGAGGGTGTGTAGGGAATCAGAATATAAAGTTTTTAACCAAGAGGGACTGTAGAAAAAGTCATTTAAAAAAACCAAAGGTTATTAAAACTAAAAACCAAATAAAGCAACACAGGGACCTGCATTATGTTCAACCTCAAGGGTCAGGGCCCCCATTGGCAGCCACTGCTCACACTGAGGCGCTTCTTTCCAAGCAGAATAAAACAATGAAATGGAGTAGGAAAAACTGTATTTTCTTTTTCTTTCTTAATCGTTGTTCAGTTACAGTTGTTCTGCCTTTTTCCCATTTTATTACATATTTTATAGGGCGAATGGTGAAGTGATGTATCCCACACAGAGAAAAACATTCATACAATTCTTTGTGTCATATCTTTATTTTCTTAAAAAGCCTCTCAGGCCTCTGGCACCACACTTGTTTCTGTCCCCACCAAGCCCGTGACAGCCTCATATTGACAGGGTCCACTTAGTTCCGGCTCTAAACTCACATTGGCTACCAGTGTACCAGGCAGCTAGGAGACGCCACTTGTTTAGAAAAGTGATCATGTTGCAGTGGTTTTCAAACTTTAAAATCAGAGTTAGAAAACTGATTTGCACACTGTAATGCAGAACACATATATAACCACAAAATATAATTGAAATAAAAATGGCTTATCAAAGAAATTTTACAAGAGACACATTCTTCTCCTTCCTCCCCTTTGCTTCTCTCCACTCCTTAGTATATTTAATTAAAAACAATACTAGTCCTAACCCACCAATTTCTTTTTACTGGAAGTTTAAAAAACATTTTACTATTGTTTAAACATGGCTTTTGGAGTCTCATTCCCAAACCCAAGCAGCTTATAAAGTTATTTATAATATTAAGAACAGGTTCCTTTTCCAGGATGTGTCTTAGTTCATTCAGGCTGGTATCACAAAATACCACATACTGGGTAACTTATAAACTCCAGAAATTAATAAGTTTCTCACACTCCTGGAGGCTCAGAAGTCCAATTTCAATGTATCACCATTGGAAGTTAAAAGCCAAATCCTGGTTCATAGATCATGACTTCTATCTGTGCCCTCACATGGTGGAAGGAGCTAAATTTCTCTGGTATCTCTCTTATAAGGGCACTAATCCCATTTATGAAGGTTCCACCCTCATGACCTAAGTACCTCTCAAAGGTCCCACTTACTATGGGGTTAGGATTTCAGCATGTAAATTGGGAGTGGCAAAAATATTCACACCGTAACAGGATGATCATGCTGTTTTTTAAAAAATAGCATTCTTCCATATTATTACCTAAGAAGCTTGAGAACTGAGGAATTAAAATGGCTTCAGGATGATTATTTAGCGCTTCCTTTGTCATGTGCCATTTTAAACCTCTCAGTTCAATTCCTCTTTCCTGGGCCTGGATAGAAAATGCCTCTGGCCTTCAGAAAGCTGTACCGGTCATGTCTGCCAGAGTGGCTGGCCTGTTGTAGTCCTTCTACTAAAGGGGAAGGATTTTTTATTTACTATTTTTTGTTTAAATTTCTGTCATATTCTTGTATGTGAAACAATTATAATAAGATAGATGTAAATCCATGTTTAATTTGTCATTTAAGTCAGTTCTCACCAAAAACATTCATTCTGTCCCGTGCATGTAGTCTATTCCCAGTTGTCCTCCTGTGAATTCTCTTCAGTGTTTTGGCCTGATGCTTATATAAGTGATCACAAAGCTGTTTCCACATTGGCCATGGGGGATGTACTGTCTGAATGCACCATCAATCTCATCGCCACCACTTCTTTTCCAAATGGCAGCAGATTGAGCTTATGTTACAATCCATCATCATTATCAACATACTCATGTGAGGCCTATGAATGGCACTACGGGGTTTTACATAAATATGGAAGTGTGGCTCATGCCTTTGAGGACATTAAAATGAAATTAAATCAGAGGCACTCACTATAGGCAATGCTTAACCTGGTAATATAGTGACCATTTGCTGATACCACTATACCATATTTCCAAAACATTACTGTTTTCAAAGGATTCAATCAGCTCCAGCCAACCTGTGCAGAAACAACTAAATCATGAGGCTTTTTCAAAAGAGTTTTCCTATTTCTGCTACCAAATTCATTTAATAGAAATATCTCTTGGCCTAAGTGCCACTTGCCTACTGTGGAAAACACCTTATTTGGTGGCAATATTGAAACATCCAATATAAATTATAGCCACTTACTGGAACAAATTCAAGGAATCCTATTCTCCTCTTCAAAATCAATAGAAAAAAATGGTACTTACCCCAGGTATTCTATTTTTGTAGAGACGGATGATAATACATTTTGTTCCAGGGTAGTTCAGATATTTCTCAACTAGCAATGTGATTTAATTCTACATTTACTAGCTCAGGTAAATGGGCCCTTTTGCATCTCAAAGGATAGAAGTAATATTTGTCACAAAATAAATAACCAACTAACTTGGTTGTTAATATTGTTTAAACTATCCTTCAGGAAGAGAGATATAAGAAACATTGTATTCCTGACAGTAAAAATTCATTTAAGTTTACCAAAATCTTTACTTAACATCGTGTATTCAAAGCTGAAGTGCTAGATGTTATAAATTTTAGGTTATAGAGAGAATATTTTCCATTCATGAAGTTATCTAATAGATTTTTCAAAATAAGTTTCAACATGATCAGACTTTTATCTTCAAAATTCTAAGCCTTTCTACTTTTATATCTTAAATCAGTAATTTTAAGAGTTTCATAGTTGAGAATTTTTTATTGAATAATGATTCTGCTATCCCAATGAACATTTAGTCTGCATATATGCCATGATTTTTTACTGGTCTTATTAAAAATATATATGACTGCTTTTATTTAGCAAAAGTATATTTCTATATGATTTTGTATGTGCAAAAATTAGGCAAGCAATGGAACCTCACTGAACCATTTACATTAAAATGCAGTTAAGTGGGAACATATCTATCTATATATATATATAGATATATAAATACATATAGTAAATTAGTATTAAGAACTATCAGAGTTCCACTGAAGCTCAGCTAAGGAGTCACACTTAATATCTTGAGTTTTTTTTCCTTTTTTGAATTCTATAAAATACCTGAAATGTAGAAAGTACACAGACTTAATATTTTACCAGTAACTTCCAAAGTGGCAGAAACTGGGTTTATGAAGGAGCCAAGTGTTATGATAAAAAAAAAATAATTGTAGCTGAATTTACAGGGGTAAACACATATTAATGCTTGTTTGACTAGATCTCTTCATTAAAGTACTGAGAATCATGTACTTAAAAAAAATGGAAATAATAACACCTGATTGACAATAAGCAGATCCATCCTGGAACACAATATTTTAAATATACATTAGATAAAGAAATGACTTTGGATTATTAGAATTTCAATAAAATTTCCACAGCTAAAAGGAACAAGAAGAAATGCACACATTTTAATAATTCTGGATAGGCTAATTTTGTTGATATTAATGTATATTTGTAGGCTATTTGTAATTTCTATTTTTCTCTGTAGTTTTAAAACTGTCTTGTACAAAAAATAAATAAATAAAGTAAACCAAGCAACTAGATAAAGAGTAATGGGCATTCACATTCAGACAATTGGTATATTCTTACAAATGTGTTTAATTACAACTGCTTCAAAATTATCCCAGATTTTCAAAAGTTTTATTTTAAGTTTGAAGACTGGACAAGGTCATACTGATTTTACAACATCCTACATGATTTAAGTATATATACAAAGAAAAAAAACAACATTGGAATATTACATAGCTTGAATGTTTGCAAAGGTTATTTGTGTCTTAGTTATTTCTGTGCTAACTTACACATCAGACGCCAGCAGTATTATATTTCATAATTTGTCTACTAGCAAAGATACAATCATTAGTGTACCCTAATTCTTCAAAATTCACACCAATCCTTAGTCAGTCATTCACAAAGAGAAAGTCAACCCTAAAATTAGACAGTAACGATGATAAATGCTTTTAATAAGATAGATAGAAAGGGGATGTTTAAAATTTTAATATCATAGATTATAAAATTAACATATTATAGTTACTCAATGTGGTGAAGACTAAGGAAAACTATGTATTCTACTTATGAGATTTTACTTGTTTTAATATGAATTTAAAGACACTAAATTTACTTCACCTTGATGTCACTGATACAAGCGACACAAAGCTACATACTACTTTGCAATAATTATTCACATTTTTACATGTGAAAATCCCTTTATTGTTATGAATTTGGGCATCATGGGACAAATAAATAATCCATTCATCACGCATGTTGGTGAAGAGCGTTTAGAACAGAGACAAAATGCACAAGCAAGAGAAATTTATTTCAATATATTTCTGAAAGGTAACAATGTAATTTTAACAAACTCTCTTTGAAAATGTTTGTTTAAAAAGCTATCAATAGAATAGAATTTAAAGCATCAGGAGAAGTCATGAATAATTTTAATAAAGGAAATCATTACAAAGAATTATTCATAATTTTTGAAACATTCTGTTACGCATGAAGACTTACGCATTATCTACAAAGGAAAACAGCTAGAAATTTGGTGGGACAGTAAAACTTTAAAGAAGTAAGTGCTACTAGCTGGCAGCCAGTGTGTGTATATTTTTGGACTTATGTAATTTTCTGCAATATGACTCTAAAATTGAGCAAATTAAAAATATTTAAATTTCTAACCTTAAAGTTATCTTAAAAGGTAATATTGAGGACATGAAAATTTTGTTTTTGAAAGATGCTGAAAACTGATCACCATTTCAGATCAGCAATTTCATATTAAGAGTCTGTAGTAGAAAGAATGTGGACATAAATAAATATGTGGCCAGACAATCCTGACTTTGCTCTTATTAAAAATATGATTATGATTGACTTTCTCTTTAAGTTCCTTACTATACTTGAAGACCACTCCATACATATATTGTTAAGGAATGCTAATAACACATGGACAGACAAGACAGTAATAGTCTAGTGGCTTTCATTATGTAGCACAAATAATAAAAGAAAAAAAACTTAGCCATGTTGCACAGGACCTCAGCATTTCGTACACATACCGTACTTTCTTCTCCAGGACCTTTAATTTTAAACTCCAATAATTCTGTGTCTAAGCCTTATAAAATAAATAATTGTAAAGCTTATAAATTAGATGTTGAGGACTTTTATGGAGGCAGTGTGAGCTTTAATTTGAGAAACATGTCAATGAAACCTCCATTATCAATAACAAATTGTTATGATAATTGCTTGTTTTTTCAGGACCTTTGAAGCAAAATAAACAGAAATCAATTTTCATCTTGAAAATGGTTAACACTTTGTCATTAGTAAGTACTTCTCTTTTCACAAATAACTATATAATGTGCTTTCCTGGGAAACCACCACTGATTTCAAATCTTAATAAAATTCTGGTTTCACAGGAAGTGCAGAGATAAACAAAGAAATAATGAGTATGCTTAGCCAAGCTATGCAGTGCTAAGTTAACTTTTGTTTGTTAAATAAAAGAAATTTAAACAGGCAAAGCCTTCACCATTCTATTATGGTAACGTAAAGATAAGGACATATAAATACCATGAAAATGAAGACAAAAATTTTGGTTTAAAGAAATATAATACAATTTTGTCCTTTTTTTCCAAATGGTAATATGGGGTTCTTTATAAAGGAAGTATTTGGAATTTACACAGTTACAGCTTCCTTCAAAAATAGAATTTCAGATTCAATCTACTGATATTAATTATGATCAATCTACCAATTTTCAAACGTTCCACATATAAGCAAATATGATACCTCTTTAGGCAAATAATAAAAACTCAATTAGAAAAAATATGAACTCATTCAAGCAATATACAATATAAAGAATATAAAACAGAACCAAAAAATCACATAATGTCTAATTAGAAATAAAAGTAAAATGAGAACACTAATATCAATTAGTACTGCCATGTTATGAATTCATCTTCAAAATTCTATTATAAACACTAACAGTATTTAGATAGGCACAGGGAAACAAGATAATGTAGGGTCACTACAGGAAAAAAAACAACTTATTGCTAACATTGTAGTATTCCTTTTATAAGATCTGGTTGAGTATTGATTATAAAAGCTCTATCAACTCTTGCTATTATTTGATAGCTATGAGATTTTTTACCCTTGCCACTTTCTCTACCTAATATTTCTCAACCAGTGTGAATAAGTCAGAAAACCATGAGAAAAGTCATTCACAGTTAATGTGATGTTGCTTAAGAAATTTAAATGATGAAAATCAAATTAAAGCATTGAAAAGGCAGGCTTAGACCTCTTTAAAAAGACAGTTAGTGGCCTACCATAATTTGAGCACTTTTTCATGAAAACCCCATTCTTTTTCCTACAGATTTTGCACAGTTCATTCCATGGAGATAGCGAAGAAGGGAATAGAGAGGAGGGTTGTAGGGCGGGGGTCTCCTCACTCCTCCTCTGTGCAGCCCAGCAGCTCCGACCGCAGGGTGATTCTCCCGTACCAGGACCAAGGAAGGATTCGTATGTGCCGGGCATAGATGGGAGGGTCGATGACGTTTTTTCTGTGGGTATCATTGTCAAAATTGCCCTGGAAAACCTAGATAAAGGAGAGTGAAGAATATGAATCACATGGCCTTCTTTTTCTTGGGAATTCCTTTATCATTTTCTTGTTTGGAGTTTCCCCCCTCAACCCAAATGTGAGATCTGATAACTAATCTGATAACTGATAAAAGAAACTGTTATATTGCAGCTTCTTTTTAATAATCATTGTAAAATTAAATTGTCAACTGGTATTTAAAGAGTTAAGACAAACATTTGTTGTGTAACGCAGGATTATATAGTTCTGTCATTATTGTCTGCCTCTCAGTTTTATTTAATGTAACAAATACTTCTTTCTTGCTTTTGTCACAGAGTGCTGTTGGTTAGGCAGTTTGCTGAAGTACTGTCTTCTAAGAATTGACTCAGAGACCCAAGCTGCTAGCGTCTGAAACACGTGGCTTCTATATTCAAAGGGACAAGGGAAGAGAGAGTTGTTGGATGATGTAGGGTATTTGAAGGAACAAATGGTACAGAAGCAGCTAACATCAATTCTGGATTCATCTCATTGACTTTAACCGATTATTTGAGCCTGGCCCAACAGAAAAGGAGGAAATGGAGAGGAGCACATGGTTCTTTGGTGAGCATAACAGGCTCCATCACGGAGCCTTTTGCTCACTTCTCACACAGAGAACAAGATTAATCCATCTCCAACAGAGCGACAATCTAATCGATGCTGGTTTTGAACTACACTTTTTTTTTTTGGCTTCTCTATTAATTCCTGGATCCATACAATACTGCTGTGATTATTGTGGCTTACAATGCTCTGAGATAATGGCATGCATGACTGTTTTCCTTTACTCTTATTTCAAACCTTTTTGAGCATTTTTCTCCTAAGACACCATTATAATAATTTTGAGAAGTGTCTGCTTCAGGAAAAAAAAAATTGAAATCAAAACATTGAAACCCTAATAAGAATGCCATTGAATTATATGTTACTTCTGGGGAAATTCATGCATTTATGTCATTTAGTCAAGATTTTACTACTTTAAACCCATAGATTCTGAACATTTTTTATTAAAATATTTCTAACTTTCATGTTTATATTTTTGTTTTGGCACAATTAAGATAATAAAAATCTCTTCAAGATCTCCCTTTTAACTGTTATGAGGCCTTTTATAATTGGAAGATAATTTTTTTTCTTGCTTGAGATCAAAACATGATTTTACAGCCAAAGAGATATACCTGAAAATAAAATTTCCCCAAAGCACGTGGTGGTGGGGGGAAACAACCTCCATCAGCAGGTGACAATATTTAGCCCATATCTTTGAACACCCTAGAATTAAAGGGAATGTTTTAAAAATGTCCTAAAATTAGCTGGTTCGGTCCCACATGACCAAATAGAAAAAAAATCTTCCCTGCAAAGAAAAAATATAAAATAAAGCTATCCTTCTCTAAAGCATTAAACAGCATGGTCCTGATTAATATTTAGAAGCAACAGACAACATGGGGTAATCTTTCTGCTGGTTTCATGGAAAGATAATGAGGGGAAACACAAGTACCATTGCTGAAGAAGAGAATATTGAACTACGCCAAGTCTAGAATTCATCCTCCTTGCATATCTGAATTCACATCCGTTTAATAGGAATTTTATCCTCAGCAATGCTCTGGCTTGCATTGGTCAAAGAGGAACTAATTCTGGATTAAAATATGTTACTAAGTAACAGTGTCTCTGTTAGCAAAAAACTCCCATGTAGAGGACAAAGCAAACACTCATCAAAACCTTGAGAGAGGTTGTCATTGCAACAGCAGAAAATAGAAGAGTACGTGCTATGGTTTCCTGACATTCTCTCTGACATATGATATTGGATTCAAATGCTTCACTGAGGCTGTGGTGTTACAATTTAATGTAGAATCTAAAATCCAATTTCATTGCCCTGCTAGAGAACTTAATGTATATCTTTGGAATAATAGAGTTTAAATTCATTAACTTCCATCACAAGATCTACGATGGTCCAAAATATAGTGTTATTCCACTTGTCGGGAAGGGAATACAGGAAGAAACAATTTTAAGTCTCTGGTTTTCAGCACATTTCCATAAGAAACTATCAACCCACAAAGCAATAGCTGGTTTATTAGTTATATCAATACTTAGCTCTTTATAATGGAGAACACATATAGAGAAATGACATCAACTCTGAAATTGCATATAGCTAGGATAATTTTGATTTGATGTGTAAGAGTCATAAATATTTGAATGCTCATTAAAAAAATTAAATGAAGTTTTATAAAGCAGGGTGATTTAAAATAACAGTGTCCACAGAAAAACAGTCCAAATCTACATTAGAATCACCCAAACTATGATCTAACAGTATTGAAAATATAGTTTTATTTTCAGACTTCGCTCAGTAATGACCCAGCACAGAACACAAAACACACATTTGTAAACTCTAGCATGACTTCTTGTACTTGCTGTGCAAACATGTGGTGCATATGCTGTTTTCTTGTCTCTAGCACTAGGAAGATCCTGCTGAAGAATGCTATTTCAATGTTTTACTTGGCAAAAAAAAAATACAAACTCAAACTCAGTATTTTTAATTAGCTTTATAAAATCTGTAAGAATTCTAGAAGAGTACTCTCACGTACACACTTTAGAGATGTAAGTTGCTTGATTGAAATCGAGTCCGAAAAGGCTTATGGAGAACAAAAAACTCCATATAGAAGGGAAACTATTATATGTGAGATAGAGGCTTTGATTTATAAGTTTTTAAAAAGAGTACGCACAAGTTTCAGTTTCAGGAGACTTAATTAGCTGATGACAAGTTTGCTGATGTACTCAAACATGATAATGCTTGGGGGTCTGTTAGCCTCTCCCAACATATGGGGCCTCAGGAAAAAGGCACTCGAGGTTCTTTGGAGAGGTTTCTGCAATTACAGCCGAAGAGAAGAGAGGGGGAAAATGCCGCTGCCTCCTGGGGTTGAGATCTTGGATTTTGTTTTCCAATATCAGCTCTTCTATGACAGGAGTTAAAATTCAAATCGGATTCAAGTGAGAATTCAAATCTCAATGCAGAGAGATTATCTGATAAAATAAAAGAATTAAATGTTGCTTCCAGCAACATTTACTATTTTTTGTAAGGTGAGATTTGTCATTCTTTGTTAAAGACAATGGCCTATGAAGGCCAGGGTAGATGTCATCAGGAGGATCATGGAGGGAGGCAACATCCTCTACGACAGAGTCAGAGGGCCAGGCCTATCTCAGCTTCCCTTCGCAGTCATCTCTTATGACTCTGTCCTCTTCCAATATCAAGAAATCCTTTGGGGGTTTCTCCCATATACTACTCAATTAACAAGTCATCTGGTTGTGAAGATGTAATTCTTTTTATTTGACCTAAACTTAACTCGTTAAAAGTTTTAAAGAGATTCCCATTGTTCTAACCTTTTGGAATTTATGTTCACATCATCCAAACAATGAGTAGTTTAAGCATTTTTGTACAGTCTCCCTGAGCTCTGCAAGGCTAACAGGTCAGTACTTGAGCAAGGTTCATCACTTTGGCCTTTTGGTCATCTCTTTCCAGATTTCACATGTTTCTTCCCATATGCGGAGACTAACACCATATGTGGGATTTCAGGCACTAAGGAAATAAAAGTGTTGAATAAAGCTTTCTCCAGTGTTCTCCATTTGCATTTTCCTTGTTATTGGTGTCAGACATACTGTTGGCTTCATTGGTTGTACATGTATACTGATCTGATGTCCTTAAGAGAGAGAGAAAGGACAATGATAAAAATTCATTTCTCTAAGGCAGCATAGGGTGTGTGTGGAGCCATGGTAGTACAAAAGCTAAGGATTCTTTATTCAGCATATATAATTTCAGTTAGCTATGAAGTCTTCATCTAGACTGCTATAAAAGAGTTAGAACAAAGTAGTCTTTTCTAGCTCTGATTCCTGTTTTTATTTAATTCTACCCATACAATGGAAGACACAGAATTATAAGACAAGGTATAACACCAACTTCCCTGTGTAATATTTTGGACATGGAACTTTCCTCCTACTGATGGTAAGCCTCAGTAGAGCAGGGTAGGTATGTATATTCTTAATGAACAAAGAAATATAACTTCCAAAAAACAAAAAAAAGCACAAAAACCAGAACTACTTTGGCACATTTAATAATAACTAACACAAACCTTTCAAACTCAAATTTAATACTAGGCTAAACATTCATGGTTCTTTAAAAAATTCCTCATGTAAGCCAATTTTCAAACTTATCTTGATTTCATTCCACTGGCTTCTCTCTGGTTTAACTGTAACTTGATTAAAGTGTGGTATTTGTTTGGGCACAGTATGCAGTTTTTACCTGAATGACTCAAAAGAGTGCAGATTTGTTGTAGATACACTATTTCTATTAATGCAGTCTAAGATTTAAAACCATTATACTGCATTTTGGATGATGGTTAATTGATTTATGGTTAAATAAACTCTGAACTTTTTCATAAAATTTCTCTTAAGCCAGGATTTTCCCATTTTTTAAACTACAAAATGGATTTATAGTGGATGTAAAAATGTATCTGTATCCCAATTTTATTTCATTATATTGAATTCATGACATTTTAAAAATAGCAATTTTTAGTTAAAATTATAATCTATTTAAAAAAGAGTGGAAATTTAGGATTTAAGTATTTGTTTTATAAAGTAACCATTTATGTATTATGTGAGTATAAAAATCTGATTTTTGTGGGTGACATAAGGACTTATACTAATTAGTTTATGACTCAGCATCATAAAACTCATTTTTATATACCTAGTAGTAACATTACTTGAATATTTCTGGATCATCAAATATTTCAGTTACATCTTGAATCAATGGTTTAAGTGACTTAAAATCTTATGAAAATTTCCACAGAATGAGTATGCACAAATGTGATAAACAATATTTACCATCTGAATAACATTTATAAGAGACACCTGTTTCTTCTGATTCTATGATTAGATTATCTATCTATCTATTTATCTATCTAATTTAGGCTCTGTTGAAATTTAATTTCTATCCTACTTTGCCATATTTGGAACATGTCAAGAATCAAAACTTTTCATTAAAAAAGTAAAATAAAAATTATTTTCTTAAAATGTACAGGAAACTGTGTCTGAAAACATTTTAGTTAGTTGTATAAATCTACATCACATTAAGAGTTTCTTATTGGCAGTTTTGCATGTGTGAAACTTCTGTTAGAGTTTGGGTATAAAAGTTTAAAAACAAAGTTTGATTCTTTTAGCTGACATAGACTTTAGCTATTTTCAGGGAATTCAATTTTCTAGGAAAATTTACCAGCATCCTGAAACTATTTCATGATTGAATGGCTGGTATATCATTCTTGATGCTTTTCTCTACAATCAATTCCACTAAACCAATGAAACTCTGTAACAAAATTAGTCTAAATATAAGTACATTCTTTCAGATGTAATAAGGAAACAAGAAACCAGTTTTCAGGTAAATTCCAATATTATAGGAAATGTTCCCTGGAAAATAGTGCATGTCAAGAATAACACTCTAAGATCTACATCAAACAAACAAACAAACAAAAAACCCCCAAGGCTTTTGTTGGAGATAGTAGATCGTATTAACAAGAGTCTACACTGATCATCAGTCTGCACAAGGAGTTGGGGGTGAGCCGTCACTACAGGACCTCCTGACAATGCTGTAGCAAAATCCTCAGTAGCAGAGAGGAACGGGGAGCTGTCACAGTGCCTTCCAACACTAAGCATCTTGATTAGCATGACTGCCCTCCAAAGGTGAGGATGAAGTAAGGTTATAACCACCTGAATCAATTTGTTACTAGATGAAAATTTCTGCATGGTTCAGGGTGTGTCAAATTTAGTTTAGTCATAGTATCTGCAGGTACATGTCATTCCAGTGAGCAGTGTATGCTTCATACAACTTTGTGTAAGGTGAGTGTGCAGTAAAAAGACTAACCTTACCCAAAGGGAGGTCTGACCTTTGTCTTCTGCTTCTGGGAGAAAATCTCTAATCCCTTAGAAAGTCCTGTATGATAAAAGTGTCTTTGTTTACATAGGGGCCTTAGGCCACATCATATAGTCCATGCCAACAGTAAGAGTGATGGTGGGCCCTTTGGGCCAGCTTCACTACTGGGGGCTGGGGGGGCTGGAGACTAAAGTCAGCCAAGCAGGTGTTCAGCCATGTCTATGTGCCTGAACCTCAATAAAGACTCTGAACATCACAGCTGAGGTGTTTTTCTGGTTGGAAATACTTCTTTCACATTGTCACACATTATTGCTAAGACAAGTCAGCACTTTCCAAGGATCCACAGAGAGAGAACAGAAGGCTCAAGCTGGCACTCTTCTGGACTCTGCCCCATATGTGTGGCTAATTTCTACCTGAATCTATTAAATCTCATGAGGTACCACTCTCATGAGTACAATAGTTTTCAATGAGTTCTGCAAGTCCTTCTAGTGAACTGTTGAATCTGAGGTGGTCTCAGAGACCTCTGAAATTGCAACTGGGGTCAGAAATAAGGGTGGGATTATAAACTCCTCAACTTTGCAATGTACAATTGATGTTGAAGGGTTAGAGGACTTTTTGATATTTATAATATTGATTAGTCTGAAAAGGGATCTCAATTGCCTGAAAGGATTGTATCTAAAACGTCCTCATATCAAGTGCCAGACTTGTGACAAAATTATTAACTTAAACTTTTCTGATTCTTTCAATAAATCCTGACATGACAGCCTATTGAAATTTATTTATTGTAGACTTGGAGTACACTTTCTAAATCTTCTACTCTTAGGTGTTATTCTGTTTTACTTGCTCTTATGTTTATTTTCTGGATAATTATTTTTATGGACATAAATCTAATAAGTATATAAAACAACTAGTATTACTTGTTCTGTTTCATATTTCAGTAACAAAACAATTCAACATCTTTGTTCTTCTGTATTTTTTTAATGTCATCTCTGCAAAGGCTCACACATTCTTTGGGGAGTGTTACTTTGGTCATCTACTGAGGATTAATTTAAAGTCTTCAGAGAAACTGCAGTCAGGTTTTCTGAAGGCTGTAGGAGTGTGGTGACATATATAAATAATTCTGCACCATATTTCATATTGGATGCCAAGTTTTTGTGTTCCTTTCAAAATATTTTGTTTCATGAGCCATTTTTAAAAGCCTGGACCCTGGTTGCTTCAGAGATTTCTTTGTTTCCCAAGCTCCCTCAATGAAATTATATGACGCTTTCAAACTGCCTATCCAAAGATTTAACTTCAAAGGTCTAATTATAGAACATTTTTGTTTGATATGGAAGTGAAAAGAAAAACATGGGGACAAGTTCCATGACTCTTTTCTCACCAGCACATGAATAGTTTTCAACCGTTAAAGTGAATATATAGATTCTCTTAGAAAATTATTTTTACTCCCATTATTGCTCTAAGGAGATTTCTTGTAATTCTGAAATTGGCTGTCTTTTGTAATTATGTAAAAAAAGCCCCAAAAACAAAACGAAAACAACCCAGGTCTTTGGCTTCAGGGAATGCTGCATTTCACTGAACTGATCTGGCTTTGCTTCATGCTCTGACTGTATATAAATCTCTGATTACATTCCAAGAAAAAAATTTTACTGGGCCACAAATTAGATGTTCTCTTAGAATTCTTGCTGTACCATTTTGCACTCTACTTTTTTTTTTCTGTTAGACTTATTTCTTTTTTCTTCAAAATGCAACAGTGGGAGATTTTTGTAATAATTGGCCAAAATGCAAATATGTTGCATATTTTTATTTTACCCTGACAATAAAAGGCCATTTAACATTTTCAAATAGTCATACAGTCTTTATCATTTTCCTGTAATTGATGTGAAAGTTGGTTGGCTCATACACAATTCCTAATTGGGGAAGCGAGCTGTGATCTCTTTCTAAAATTCATTCTTTCCTGGGTACTCTGGGGGTTGGAGTGTTGAGAAAGACAAGGAAGTGGCACACTTTTGAGAGTATTTTTGAGAACTTGTAACTTCTGATCTTACATTGAAGGGGTTAACTGACTCAAAGAGATTGAGATTGAGCAAGCTAACTCTCTATAGTCATATCAACTTCTCTATTATTGAAAAGTTGGCATGGGTTAGATTTGTAATTTCCCAGTCCAGAATGAGAGTTACAAGTTGACTTAGGGATTTGTTAAGATACAACCCAGCTAGATGAGAGAGGAAAGAGAGTAGGGCCAACACAGCCACCTCCATTTCTTCTGTGGTTTTTTACCATCACCTGGACACCAAGCAGCAAGAGACCTAGCAGCTTCCTAGAAGGGAGCCCCACCGAGAAATTCACATGACTTTTGTTATTAGGTCTTGACCCTAAGAAACAACCCAAAGAAAAATCAAAGCAAAAGACTCTGACTCTGTCAACTGTTATATTTCTTCTCTTACACTAGCTGGGATTTAGAACGCTCAGAGTAAAAGAGTCAGTAGGTAGGACACACCACCATATTTAAGTTCTTTTATGATGAAAGTCTCCTTAGGTCACAAGAATATCTTAGGAAGTGTATCATATAGGATGATTGTCTATCAAAATTTAGAACGTAAAATATGCCATTCTAAACTGTGGCAGTATATTTAAACTATCTGTTTTCTAGCACTCAGATTTTGGCTGCCATAAGAAAAATTCCAACAGAAAATTTAGAACTGGAAAATCCTCTCCTTTTCAAAGATTTCTCCAGGACATATTACCAGGAGTTGTTAAAGGCTAAGACCATCTCATGTTTTCTTTTTAGCTGAACATGAGAAATGCAGAAATGCCTTTCCTTTTTTCTGTGAAAGCACACAGTAAGGCTGTGTGCCTCTCTATTGAGGCCTAATGTTCACCTCTCAGGATTTCCTCAATCACACCAGGCATTTGCATTTTATCAGAACAATCTTTATTTTGACTCTGCCCTTTCATAGTAGATATGCAAATGATGGGGCAGTGGAGAAGCTGGGGTCTGATAATTCTCACCCCAGATTAGAAACCCTCTTGTCATTCCACATCTCTGAAGGGTTTCATGCTATCTTGGTCAGAAATGACTTAGTACAGAGACATACGTCTGAATACAGCAGTGACTTAAGCGTTCAGCCGTGTTTCTGAGCCAAATTGGTGCTGAGAAGAAAAGGGTGCTGAGGAGTAGCAGAAGGTGGTTCAGGAGATGAGTGAAGAGGGGGCAGAGTGAAGCTCAGAGCTGACATGGGGTGTGTGGGTGTGTGTCTATGCGTGTTTGCCTAGGTAAGGAAGGAAAGCGTTCTCCTTTCTCCTCTCTCCTGCCCTGTACACTTAGGCGGCCGTTTGACCCAGCTGGAAGGTCTGGGAGATCTTTAATAGAAACAGGGTTGTAAGATATAAGATACGGGATATACTTATACTTAAAATTATTTATTGTTTATCTGAAATTCAAATTTAACAGGGTGTCCTGTATTTTATTTGCTAAATCTACAACTCTTGGTGAAGAACATGAGGAATCCTGGCCCTGAGTTGAGCAGGCACAAACTCTGCTTTGGTCTGAGCTGAAGGATGGGCCGTTTTGCTTCAATGAATTGAGGATATATTGAATATACTTGCTATCAGGAGGGAAATGCCAGCTTCTTTGTTATTTATAAGTATTGGTGAACTACTAAAAACAAGAATTAAAAGTGCTATTTTGCTATGTAAATGTAACATGTTCACTAATGGAAAATAATGACTTCCTTTAATTATTATTACCTATTTAACATTTCATTTATCTGCATAAAATTAATTTTGTTTCTGGCTTTATAGGGAAGCAGAGAATTAACTTCTGTGTTCTGTCTTCTGTGGTTTGGTCATCTGTTCTCAGCTGCAGAAAAACTGCGAAAAATTTCCTTTCATGAGGGTAAAATTGCTGGATTAATCTTTTATTTTTTAAAGTTATCTTCTAACCAGTTCTGTGTCTTAAATTACACTGGAAACTTTCTAACATCCTCAACAGGATTAATAGAAGTGTGGGTCTCAAGAGCATTCCATGTGTGTTAATACAATTTCATTTTGAAATCCAATAAAAGGAAATAATATCAGAATCACTACTCAATTTGTCACTTTAGAGGGTGTGGTAGAGTCAGAAATCCTGTTATAGTTTCTCATAAACATGGAAGTATGTCAAGTATTTTTATTCTTTTTCACATTTAAACTATGAAAAAGTAAACAAAGAATGGAATATTAATTCATTTTGAAGATGTAAATACTTTTAATTTCCCAACATCCGGCAGATGATAATATGATGGTGGATGGTAAAAATGGCATGTGTACCATGTAAAACTAGTGTTTTTGAAAGTTTTTTTTACCTTCAAAATATATTATGTTAAATAGTCAAAATATTAGTTGTTTAGTATTTATTTATAAATGAAATAGGTTCATGTTTTTTTGCTGTATTCTAGCCAATGATCAATACATAGTTTCAAAACCAAAATAATTACATGGTTTCTGTCTTACTTAGACTGATCAAGTACTGATTTTCATAGTAGGCCTCTGTAATTTTTGTAACAAAAATATTAAAATTTTTTCTTAGCTGTTTTTTTAATAGCTAAGTTCTTCATCGGGTTCATTACTGCCATTTAGTAAATAGGATACTTGAATTCTAAACAGTGTATTAAAGTTTGGTTTTTTTTTTTTTGATGATTCTACTGGGGACTTATGAACAATCAATATTTTTTATGTGTTAACAGTTTTAATCATTGGGTCATAGTTGGGTGAACTATGGATCATAGAGTCATGGATGGGCAAACACTCAATGGCCCCTCACAGGAGAAATGCAAGAATGACATAAATAAGATAATGAGTATTCTTTTACATTGAGGAATACTATTATTATATAATTGTATCTAATGACATGTAAGTCAGTCATAAATGTGAGATTCAGAATTTTCAATACAGACATATTTATTAATTTCTAATGATGATGGCTAAGAAGACAAAAATTAAGACATTTTAAGATTTTTAGCAATCGAACATTGGGAAATTAAATCCATAAGACATGCGATAATAAAAATGTTATTTTTTATATACATTTTCTTTAATAACACTGTTATGTAACATATTCCTTGTATTTTTCAAACATATTTTTTTCATTCATGCAAAATATATGTTAAGTAGAAAATTAACAGTTTCACATTTTTGGTAGTTTATCAACTTTTCTGAAAATAAAGTTCTGGGTTTTGGGAATATTAAATAATTAACACAAAGAAGAAACACATAATCATTACTTTTTGTATTTCCCTGCATTGGTTTCTCCTTTCTCCATAAATTTATTGACAATGATGTTTCCTAGCAATTGTGCTGAGATGTTATTTGTCACCAAATGTGAGTCATAAGAACAGGGAGATTATTTCACCCTCCTTGCTCCCAAGCCATAACCAAATTGTTGAGTTTTATGGGTTTTGTGCTTGATGTTCACTTTTTTTCTTACTACCTGATGGTATGTACTTAGACAAGCAGTTTGATTTTGTTTGTTTTTTTTTTTGTTTTAAATAAGAAGGTTAAAAAATTCAAACTCCATCGAAGAAATGTAAAAGCCTCATTGCCAAAATTAACCATATATTTCACATTGCTAATCTTTAACATTATTGAATGTAAAATAACATAAAAAGACTTTCCTTCGCAGCTTCAAAATCACTTTTTGAAGAAAGACAACTAGTTTTCTATTACTGTCTTCAAATAAACCAAATGACTTCTTAAAATTAATGAGCTCCTTCTCATACAATAGCCTCTCATTGTTCCTGTGGTCAGTCTGATATTCTAGGTTGTCTTTTATTTCTAGCCTGTAGCTAGTTACTCAATTTTTCCATTGTAATTATTTAAATTACTAATCTTCTCTCTGATCACCTCCTTCTCATAAACCCATTTCCTGTTCCTCTCTTCCTTTCCTGTTTTCACATCCTTTTTGACCCTTGGTTCAGGAACAAACATCTTTAGGAGGCAGGGTATTTGGAGTTCATGTTAAACATGAAAATGAATGCAGTCCTGCCTATTTACCTCTGAAGCTGAATCCAGTCTTCTGCTTTGTTGCTCCCCCCAAGCCCCTCCTCCACAAATGATTCTGACGCGTCTCCATCATGCTGTTTCTTGCGTCCCTTAGCAACTGCTATCACACTACTCACTAATGACAATATGTTGCTTTCCAAATCTCAATTTTTTCAATGTGGTTATCCTTTCTCCATTCAATAGGCAGATCTAAAGCTGCAAACAACTTTTGACTTTGGTATGTCAATTCTATACTGGGATATTTCCTGACATTGTGACTTGCTAAGAGACCTTAGCAAAATTTACAGATGACATTCTATTTTTGGCAAAAGCTTGAATTATAAATGCTAAATAAGGAATTATAGGATTTCCCTGAGTTTTGTAGTTGATATACTATGTAATTATGAAATAACAGAGCTTCTTAATCTACATGTTTTCACTAGTTTGTCTCTGCATGTTAGCAGACTTCCACTCAGTCTTAATGAACTACATTACCTCCTCAGAGAACACTCCTTTAAAATCTTTTGATTTCATATAGTTTCTACTGCATTAAAACTGGAATCAGGACATTAGGTGTTATTTCTCTCTCTCTCCACTCCTGGGCAGGACAATCTAATTTAATATACAGGTTGGGGCAAAAGTAGGTTTACGGTTGTGGGTGTGCGGAACACAGGGTTTATCATTACATTGTTATTTATTAGTCATTGTATTAGTTTCCATACAAACATCTGTAAATCTACTTTAGCTCCACCTTGTCATTTAAAATGAAAAGGGATGAGTTCATTATTACATTTCAGGTCAAATTAACAGTATTCTCAGGTTGTGTCCTGAGTTTGAAAATAACACCCACATTTATGAAAATGTATGCAATTTCCATTCTTTACACCAACCATATCCTAGTCAGGCCCCATAATACTGAATGACTGCCTAGAAAGAAACCAGATAAAATTCCAAATAACAGTTGATACCAGTTGATGTTTATTTAAATAAGACTGTCCTTATTTTAAGAAAACTCTGAAACTATATTGTTGTCTCCTTAACTTAGCTCTAATTCAGTCACTCACCAAATACCTAAGTGAGTACTCTACTGTGGCTACAAATAAATCTCCATCAAATAAGGGAACAGCTCGCTTGCTATTTTTGAATTTGAGTGTTTTGTTTAGTCAATTAGTTATTGAAAATTGCTTTCAGAGAAGCAGCTTCTTTTCTTTACCCCCCTGCCTGGTTAGAAGACAGTAACAGGACACCGAGTGTATGAAATTAATGGTCTCCACGCAAGATGGTGAGAATCCTTTCTTAATTCTGCTGCTCAGAATCATGTGGCTCTCTCGCCCTGAGAAAATAATTCACTCCTTTTCCTTGTACAAGCATCCTGCTCACTGATTGCCACTGAAGATTTCAATTTGTTTTCTTCCAAAGCAATTCTTCAGGTTTTAAGTTTCTGAGCCAGATCAAACTTTGAAAAAACAGCATGGCTATTGACTCTGGACTGACCTCTCATTCAGCCTGCCTCACTGAGGAGCTGGACTTTGCAGGCTTCCAATATTCAAATTTAATTTCAACTAATCGAGGGCGCCAGCCTCAGCAGGAATGGCAGGATGCTCTGTGGCATCTGTAATTACTATCGAATTTGAATATATCTTAAAATACAGGTTAAGGAGGTTTATTAAGAACTGTTACATTGCTGCTTCTCATCTTCACATCATTGTTGAGAAAAGATAGGAAGTGGAGAAACACCAGGAACTCTTTCACCATGGAAGACTCATGGACTTCTATGAAATGGACATAACCTATGTTCTATTTCTTTCCTACAGTTTCTTATCAGATAATACACTGAGTAGGTTACATTTTGATTCTTCAAAATAAGCTGGCTGAAAAATAAATTTCTCCCAACTTCCTTGAGCCCTTCATTAGATTGGAAGTTCCTAGAGCCACCCTGCATACTGAGATTTGCCCCCCATAAACCTGGCATAGAGCAGACAATAGCTGCCTGCTGAACACATGATTGAATTGAATAATCTGTGTTCCTAACTACTTAAATCTTTCATTTATATTTAAAATTTGTTTAAAGTTAATATGTGTTTACCTCCTCCTGTTGATAAGACAATTTGCAGGCTTATTAAAATATAAACTTACTTTTGGAGACATGGATTCATATTGACTTCTATTGGCAAATTAGAGATCAAGAAAAGTCCTAAAGAATAACATATATTCCATTTTGAATTAGAAAAATACAAAATTACACGTAATTTGAAAAACTTAACTTTGGTTTTGGTGTCAATTAGAGTAATCTTATGTGCTTATTATTCAAATAAGCTGTGGTCTCTGTAAACATTTAGGTTCCTAGCTCCCTAGAATCAGAAGCAGTGCCCAGAAATATGTATTTCTTAACAACCTCTTGCATGAATGTTATGATCTGAAGACTCTGGTAATCACTGAATTAGAGAGTGCAACAGGGTGTTGTAGATTGTTCTTGATAAATATATATCATTAATCTTTAAGGTCCAACAAAATCTTATTAGAAATGCTGTTTTGGATTTTCTTTTATAAAGAATCTGGAATAAAGTTATATTTTTTGACTTATACTTTAAAAAATCCTGGATAATTTCTTAGGGAGAAAAACAAAATAAAATATTAGCTGCTTCCCCCACGCCCCCAAGGAAGAAAACTCCCATGGTGTGAGTTCAGGTTTATTTAAACATCACGATGCTATGACTAAAATACTGGATGAAAAATCCTTCTTAATTTCTAATTTTTCCATATAAATACTTTTCCTGAAATTTATTATTGTTTTTACTTTGGCTTATAACCTTAAAAATTAAATACTAAAAGTGTCTGTCAAATTTTGCAATTTTCCTGCTAACTGCAGTAAAAAACAGTTCCAAAAGTATAAAACAAATGTCACTTTCATCAGAGCAAAGGAACGTTTGACTTTCAAACAAAAAAATGTATCTGAATTCACATTGTAGAGAAATATAAAAGTTGGTTAAATGTTAGAAAATGCATATTGTGGACTAGAAAGATAAAAAGTTAGAATGTAGGGACTGTGATAAGATATTATCATCACATGTTCAATTATGAAAAATTTAATGTGGAATTTTGTCAAAAAATAAAATACTAAAGTAAATTGTAATTCTTATGAAAGTTCTGGAAGGGTAGTAAAAAACTCACACCTCAATGAAGAGAACAAAGCAAATATTTTTTTTCAATTGACTTTTGGTGTTCAAGAACACACACACACACACACATATACATAGATACATTCATTCCTATATTTAGGCACTCCTATGTACATAAAAATTTTTTTTCCATCGCATTGCTTTCCTGAGGCTTAGTCAGTTATGACTAATGAAAAACAGAAAAGTCATTCATATATTTTTAGAATTTCACTTACACCACTTACAGTAAACCTAAAATGTTGCTATTATTTTGATATTGTTTTGATGAAGCAATAATAATTTTGTTTCTGGATCTATATCACATTTCACACCTACACTCTCAAAATCTATCGGATCAAGTGGTCATAAAGACAAGACAAAACAAAACAAAAAACAGAGAGGCATACATAAAGGAATTATAAAACATTGTAAATATTTCCTTTTGAAATGAGAATCAATAAAACATTTCATGGGCACATGTTCTGACCTGAAACATTCAGTTCGCTTATTTATTAGGACAAAAATTTGAAGTTGAATTTGCACTTGTGAAGAATGAGGACGTTTTTTCCTTATGGAAAGTAACCATGGAAAACAAGACACAAATAATACTTGGAATCAATAGGAGATGGCTTATTCAAGCTTTAAAAAAATTAATTGCGAAGTTGTTTAGGGCCTCTCTAAAGAAGAGCACACCTATAAAGGATATGTAAAATTATAGTTAAAATACCTAGTAATAAGAGTAACAACAAAGCACAACAATTATTTGGATATTAAAAATACATGTATATATAAATCAGTGTATGTAAGTATGTACACAAGTGCCTATATTCACAAGTGTTCAAAAAAAGTATACATTTTTCAATTATTTTATAACTTGCATACCTTCTCTGTGGGAATGGAGACATGTATGCCCTTTAGTTTCTTCCTAAAGTATGTCTTTACTATAATAGTAATTACTATGTTCTTATGTACAGTTTACCGGTGTTAGTTTTTTCAGTAATACATAGTAAAATTATCTAAGGCTCTTCTTTATTATGTTGATTTAGATATAATATTATAAACGAACTGGCTAAAATTTTATTTTAACACTACCACTTATATTAGCTGAGTTTAAGGAATTGTCCTGTTTATAATACTGAAATGGTTTAATTTTTCAGAAATTTTTATATTGCATAGATACTACTGTGACATTGTCTCAAATAAGAATTCTGGCTTATATCGTTTTCACTGAATGTGTCCATGTACACTCATAATTTTCTTACTTGCCTAGTGAGAACCTATTCCTGGTTTGTTTTTTTTTGACAAAAAGACTTATTTTGGAAATGTCAAAATCAAAATTGTGTGTTATAATAAATGTGAATTTATAGCAATAATCTATTTTGTGCTTATGGAGATAAGTTTCTGTGGTTCTATATTGGAGGTGACTTGATAAATTTAAAATATAATCCTAAAGCAATCATTAAAATAAATAAAAAAGTTATAGCAAATAAGTCAACAAACAAAACAAAATAGAATCATTAAAAATGCAATTAATCCAAAAGAAGTCAGAAAAATAGAAATAAAGAAATCATGTAACAAGTAGAAAATAAATAGTAAGATGATATATGTAAACCCAATTACATCTGTACTCATTTCAAATATGATACTTTAGTAAAGCAGAAACAGTTGGATTTTTTAAAAAAGGAAGCTTAACTATATGCTGCATAGTAGAAATGCATTTTAAATATAAAGTACAATTAGGTTAGAAGTAAAAGAATGAAAAAAAAACCCACATACCAAAGTATCACTAATCAAAAGAAAGCTGTAGTACCTCTATCAATATTGGCAAAGTAGATTTCGGAGCAAACAATATTACCAGGGATAAAAAAGGTCATTTTTGAATGATAAAGGAATTATTTGATCAAGAGGACATTACAATTCTAATTGCTCATGCATCTTTTAACAGTGCTTCAAAATATATCAAGCAAGCACTGATATGATTGCAAGGAGAAATGGAGAAATTCTCAATTATAGTTGGAAATTTCCATGTTGCTCTCTCTGTAATTAATAGTAGAAGTAGATAGAAAATCAGTAAAGATATAGGAAACCTGAACAACACTATCACGTAATTTGGCCAAATTTGCACAAAAGTATTACATATATTTCAGACTAAGATAATAAAATAAAATGCATTAACATGCAAACTTCTAGTCTATTAAGAAAAAATGTAAATTATTCACATCTGATTAAATCATATGCATGTGTAAATAGAGACTAAGTATTGTACTACTACAATGGTTTAACCATGTTTTTCTTTATACCTCTTCCCAAAATAACCTATATAAGGATTTCACTATTATAGACATGCTTTTTAGTAAATATTACACATAGAAAATGAATGAAAATACTTATCTACTTTAAGATTAATTTCAAGAGTTCTATAATGTATGAAGTTTAAAAGTCTTCATCTTAGAGACCATCTTTATTCTCTATGCATCAGAAGGTAAAAGACAGGAGCTGAAATAATTACTTTCAATAAATGATGGCAAATATTTGTCTACAGCTCAAAAATAAATTTGAAGGCAGTTTTACAAAATAGCCAATATTAAATCAGTCTAAGATGTCATTGAATATAAAACATGTCATTATTTTATGTCCTTTTAGAAAATAAGTGCTCCCAATTAAATTGTGACATTGTAAGATACAACTTCTGAGATGGTAAAATGTAAAATGTGTGTGTACTCTGAGACATTAAATGAATGTATCAAGATGCTAACTGGATTTGCTCTAAGATGTTAAAAGGTAAACAAGTGCGGCTTTTATAATCTAAACCTAAAAACATGTCTCCTTTAAACTAACTTTTTGTAAACTGAATTCAGACTTTGTTGATTCACTTAAATAGCCATTGCAGGCTTAGAATTTCTAGAAAAATTTATAAGTTTTCCTGAATACTTGAGAAAAAAGACATTCCAAAACTCTCTATTGGTTAATAATACAATAACAGAAGGAACTAAAAGGGCTACATAAAATGGAAAAAAATCATTGTTAACTCAGAAATATTTAATGTGTATAAAAGTATGTTACATTCACCCAAATCCTTGAACAGAGACTTTGTTTCTGGTGATGTCTTCAGAAAGCTATAATTCTTTGCAAAAAGACTCTAAGAAATGAGTTAATTTCAATTCTATTAGTCCAGCTGAGGCCATATTTTAACATTTGACCCAACTTATTATTGATATTATTCCAGAGTACTTTTATTCTCCAGGGTCCCATAGAAATTCAGATCAGTAGATACTAGGAAAAGATGTTCAAAATGATAAGGGCTTCTAAAAAAATAGAAAATGTATCGCATGGTCATATATATATATATATATATATATATATATAATTGTAATATTAAAACAGTTTAGGCAGGTCAACAATTAAACAAATCAAATTAAAATACCAATAAAGAAATTAAGCAGAGAAACAGCCTATATTTTAGTTTAGATGAACTAGTCCAATAGTAAAAATTTGTGTATTTCTAAACTTTCTAATTGTCAAAATAATCAAGAAATTCAAATGTTTAAAAATTTTTTAGTTAACCTTTGAAATATTTTTCTCCAAAGAATGTTCTTTTCTGGTACCAGTAATGTATTTTAATAATAAAAATATTAGTATCATATGTTGAAACAAAAGTACTTGTATGTGTTTTATGATAAATATAAGCTGAATCTTAGATCTTAGATAATTGATAATACAAAAATTGTTATTAGTAAAGCAATTTGTTTTTCTACAGGTTGCATTATTACCTAACTGGACTATAAACTCTTTTACAGGGCTATTCTTTAAAGCTTTTTTATCTAACGTACATTTTTCAAAGAATGTAGCCATTGTTTTCATTACATATGTATAATCAGTTCATTCAGTCAAACTTGGATTCAATGTTATAAGCCACATGAATGACTTACCTTATCTTTTCTTTGTTTTTCATCCTGGTATACAGTCCAGTGTTCTCCATCATTGCTGTAAGCTAGTTTGTAGGAGCCTACAAATTGTACATGGCCAAAATCTTTAGCTCCTTGTGTAATGATGCCAGTCACTTTGGTAGGGACAAGAAGATCTACCTAAAAAAGGAAAAGACATAATTTAAATGCCACAATAGAGTCTATTATAAATTTTCACGTCTCTATAACTCAGGAGATTACTCTGGCTGGTGTGACTCAGTGGACTGAGTGCTGGCCTGAGAATCAAAGAGTGGCCGGTTCGATTGCCAGTGAAGGGCTCTGGTCCCTGGTAGGGGGCATGCAAGATGCAACCGCACATTGATGTTTCTCTCCCTTTCTTTCTCCTTCCCTTCCCCTCTCTAAAAAAATAAAAAAATAAAATCTTAAAAAGAAAGACTCAGAAGTTTAAGAAACATATATGCTGAAGGCAAAATTCCATTGATTATAACCTTAAGCTGATGACTGAGTTGATTATTGGTTTGTAATTTTGATTTTTGTAATTTTAAACTGGAGTAACAGTTAAAACTTGAACAACCATTTTGACCATTTTCAAGTAAAAAGATGGCCATTTTCAATATACCAATCTATTTTCTATTAAACTAATTCATCCAGCTGTGCAGTTTTGTATAAATGAGATAGTACAAAACTGGCAAGCTGACCTTTTTGAGACTGATCATTATTTCTCAGAAAATGTATTATAATCCAATTTGCTGACTTTACTGGTCAATTCATAACAATAAAAATAAAATTATTGCTATGTACACACCAGACACAAAAATGCTATTAAATGTTTTATCATTAAACATTAAATAAAAAGCCAATTCCACTTCCATGTATTTTAAGCAGTTCAGTAATATGTAATGAAGTAATAGTAATTATCATCCAATGAAAATCTTTTGGAAAACTACAATCCTGAAAACACTGAGAAGAAAGTTAAGTATTCTTCAAAAATGAAGGATGATTAAAATATGCACCCAAGACTTGTGGGATCTGTGCTCATGATACGCTTCTTTCCTGCAAAAATATGTACTTAAAGTACAAACATATGCTTAACACCCATGGTGACTTAGTAAGCATTAAATTTATCAAAATGTAGTTGAAATACAAACAATAGCAATGATTTTTGTCAAATAAGAATATATAATATTGAATAGTTTAGTATTCTCCTTCCTTGTTTTCTAATTCATACATCTTTTCTTATAGCTTATGAATGCTAATGTTTTTAAAAAAGGAAAAATTTGTTTCCATGTGGAAAATTCTTATAAGACCTTTACTTTTTCTTGATCTATGACTTCTTTTATCCTCTTATAATAGACATCTACTTCCTCCTACTTCCTATGACTAAATCCCCTGTTACATCCTTGATCTTATCATCTTTAACTATCATGATCCCATGTTTGACCTTGGTGGCTTTTAACCACTATGTCCCTATTGTTTCTATTTCAGGTTCTCCATCCTGTGAGATGTACTTAGTCACAAAAATACAGACAGTCATGGGTCATATACAGGTCATGAATGAGAAGTTAGTAGAATGCATTGAATAGAGAATATTTAGCGGTGCTCATCAAATAAATATATGCAAGAAGTTTCCACTGTTTCACAGCCTGGGAATATTTATTTAAAAAAAACATGCATTTTTGCTCATTTTTTGAAACATTCTTTAATTAAAGACATTAGGCTCAAATTGGACAATGAATTAAGATAAAAAACCACCTTTGATGTTTTATTAAAATATTTTAGAAAGTTTAAAAAATACTATAAAATACTGTGCTTCTGTTTTGGTATTTTCCTAACATATGTTATATCATCACAAACCCTTGTGTTTCCAACGGCAATGCAGGATGGCAAAATTATGATATCCTGGGAAGGAAACTGTTGTTACCACTGTACGAAGTACTTTCTTCTATATTCTTATTGAATTCCCTCAACAGCCTTGTATGATAGGGTATTCTCTTTACTTTAAGGATGGCGGAATAGAAGTCTAACATAACTTGATGTGTGATCCAAAGATAAACAAACAGTAAATAAAGGAAAGACCCCAAATTCAAAAGCATGTCTTTCTGATTCAAAGCTCTGCCATTCATATAGTTTCTCAGTCAATGTTTTTTCCATTCTCTGTCACTATTTCATGAATTTCTGAGGAATCACAAAGCTTTCTCACCACATTCATCAAATTTACAGCAACTGTAAGGCCCACACACACACAAAAATCCTGGCTTTACCATACTGGGAGAGCAGCCCTCTCTTTTAATGCAAGTTTCTACTCTGTTCTTCAGCTGTCTGGGCTTAAAAATGTGGATTGCTTTTGTTGTCCTAAATTCAAATCTAAAGCACAGAGGTCTCTAGGTACAGCCTCTGGTCTTCAAAGTGCTCTTCATGTTGCTAACACAATAAATGTAAAAAACAAAACAAAACAAACAAATAAGCAAAACTCTTACAGTACCCCGAGTCACTGTTTTCCATGAAGGCTGTAAACACACAGGAACTCAAACTGTCTCCAAAAATGTAAACCCCTCCAGGGCTAGATTCTTCACTGTCTAAACTTCCCTCAGTCCTTAGCTAAGATGATGCAGTGAAGAGTCTTACAGCATCTCTTTTTCTGTGGCATTTCTTAAAGTTAGCTCGGTTTCCTGCTGGGCGGAGATGTTTTCTCCTTAAGTTGTATGTCTTGGCTCTTTCTAACAGGTATGTTTTTCTCCTGCTCTAACTGTTCCCCTTCTCCAGTTTTCTTTTCTTTTTCTTTTTTAATCTAGAAATGTTTTTCTTTTTTTTCTTCTGTTAAGTCAACTTCTTGACTTAAATAGTCAGCAATCTGTTTTAAGCTGGAATTTGTCCTAAAATTTGTGACATTACACTCAGAATAAGTGGCTTAAGCAAACCTTTTTTTCAGTACAAAAATAATCAGCATCCCACACTTAACATGAGGAAGCCGCAACAGGGCGTGTACAGATCGCATTCTGAGACACACTCATGGATGTGCCACCCTCAGGTTCGGTATGCAGGGTGATCCTAGGAAAGCCTAGTTCTCTGGACCTATGGTTACCTCTAGCCCAGGACCACTCTGCAGCCTTGTAGATCTTTTCAGTTCAGGATGTATTGCAAACATGTGGGTCAAAAATGACAAAGTGCTTTCTGCTGTTTTAGATCCTCACCTCCCAAGGTTTGGCTCAGGTGGAGCAGGTTATTTAGGGCACTGAGCTGGCACACGTGTAGGCTTTTGGCTTGGTGCGCTGCACTTCATATCCAGATCTTACTAAATATGCCATTGCACATGTAACACTCCCTCAATAAAGATTTTGCTTGATTGAGACGGAACTACTTTCTAAGCATGTCCTATGGACAAGAATCAACCTATGACTAAAGATGTCACAATGCATCATAGCAGAAAATGCTAACTGCCTTTCTTGTGTTTCACTACTCAGGATAACATTACTGGTCAAGGAAACAAAACTGTCATGGTGGTGACAACCACTTTTTACTGGGAGGGCAACTGGTTAACGTATTCTCTGATATTCAGGAATGCGATTGTGAGAGGCAGCATATTCTCGTGGAGCTGGATGGTCTAGGTTCCCTCTCTGGCTCTTCCCTGACGAGCTGTCTGCCCTTGAGCAAGTTATTGCACCTCTCTACATCTCAATTGCTTCATATGAAAAATGAGGATAATAGTTCTCATAGGATTTATGAGGATTAGAGGGGTGAAATTTATTAAGTGTGTAAAATAATATATAGAATATAGTCAGGGCTATATAAGACTTTGGTAACCGACAATAAATAAATCTGGGGAAATAATCTAATATTGGCCTGAAAGCACCTTATTAGAAGCATAATTATAGAAATAGGAAAACCGAGTGGGCAGATTGTCCTAGAAGCAACTAACTCCCGGATAGTAGTATATTTTGCTTACCTTCTCAGAATATATATACAAAGACAGTCATTTCATTTTCACTTAAAGTAGAGAAAATTAGAAACAACTGAAACTGTCATCCATGGGCAAAATGCTTAACTAAAAATAATATAATTAATTGTGTGGAATGTCGTGTATCTCCATTTGAATATTAAGATTACATTACAGTAGGGAAATGGTTCTAAATTAACATTAGAAGAGAAAATTAGATTCCAAATTATAGTGATTTTTTCTTTTAATTACAAGAGTAAAAAAAAGCAGGATACATATATAGAGAGGTACATATGATATATAAGAAAAACATATTGAAGGAGGATTATGTAGAAATATAATTTTTTTGATCTAAAATATCCTGTGATGTCTTAGCAAAGCATAAACATTTTTAGAGTGTTTAACTTAGAGAAAAAGTGTAGAATAACTAATGCCATTTGTTTGAGGAAGGTTAAGATAAGCTACATTTCGGATATCTGCATAACACCCTGACAGATGGCTCCCTGAAAGGAGAGAGGGAGGACTTAGCAAAGTCATGAGTTTCAAGAAAATGTTTCTAAAGGAGTGAGGAAAATGAAAAGTGATACAGATAAATTAAGTGTGCAAGGAAGTGAACAAAAAGACCAAAGAGATTTATCACAGGAGTATGCCACTCAGCTGCATCTAAAATGCTATAGTTTTTGCTTTTATGTTGTATCAGTTAGTTTGGATTATATATTTTATAAGTTCATGGAGATTTGTAAAATTAACTCATTAAACAGGAATAACTTTGAAGCTAAGATAAAAATATAGTACTTAAAATAAAATTATGGGTAAAATATTCAGAAAATATGTGTTTTGATAAAGAATTTTCACCTCAATATTACATAAAACAATATAATCTTAGCTACTTTAAGGCACATAATTATTGTACTTGACATTTGAACAATATTGTTCATTATCAGGTGTTGGGTATACTTTTAGTACTTATTTGCAGACCTATTAGTTAATGTCATCGACCTATTTTGAAATATTTACCAGCCCCTGTATTCGATATGTTTTTGTTGTTCTAAGGCTATGGGTTCAGACCTTAAAATATTATGGAGGCCTGATAAATATGCTCATTCCAGTGCTCATCACTGTATTCCTCCCTTTCTAAAGAAGTTTTAATTTACAATAATATTTAAAACATTTAATATAGCAATTGCATTTTCCCTATCAGCTTTTAAAGCTATGACCACTGATACAAAAAAAGATAACATAAAAAAACCTTTCAAAGAATAGAGGAAATTTACTGTTTAAAAAAAGTTATTTATTTTGAGAGAAAGAGAAAGGAGGGAAAAAGAGAGGAAGAGAAACATCGATGTGCAATCAGTTGTCTCTCTCATGCTCCCAGCTGAGGACTAGACCTGTAACCCAAGCATCTACTCCGGTCAGGAATTGAACTAGTGACCTTTTGGTTTGCAGGCCAGGACTCAATACACTGAGCCACACCAGCCAGGGTGAGGGAGTTTACTGTTTTATTGACCTTTTACAGCTTGCTTTTTACTTGTGAAACCACATATAACATGTGTTTAGTGCCATAAACAAGCTTTCTATGCTCCGGTGATCGATCACCCAGGAGTTTTGTAGGACACCTGGCATATTGTAGATATTCCAAATATCCAGGCGTCATCTGCCCTCTATTCAAACTTGAGATGATTCTGTACTTACCAATTACTTGCAATTGTAACATGAACAACGCCATTTATCAACGGAGCTGCACCCCATGATTGCTGTCAGCTTATGACGATTAACTTTTAAAAGTTTCTTTAGAATCATGCAAGTATTTCAATTGCATATTTTAACTAAGAATGGGAAATAGCATGATAATTATAAATATTTCATCTTTTCATTTTAATAATATTTCTCCTTATAAAAAGTAATATGTGCTTCTTCTTACTCAGCTCCAGAGTAACTTTCCTAATGTAGTTCTCAGGAAAACATTTAAGATCAACCAGATGTCATTAAACTCTGTGTGTAAAATAGTCCTACATGAAAGTCCACCTATCAAAATTGTCTCATTAAATCCCAAAGATGTTTAAAAGAAATAAACAACCAAAATTATAAACACATTCAGAGTTAACAATGTTACAAAGAATCTATTGCTTTGTATTGATTGATGCATTTAAATCATGATATACAAAAGAAAAATAACTTGATTTTCTGTTCTTAATGAGCAGATCTTTGTAATAGTCTATATAAATTTCATTTTTTGAATTAGTATGAAAAATTATTATCAAACATTAATAGTTATAAGTAACTAAAGTTGACATTAAGCTAGGTAAGCTCCAACACAATTTCTCCAAATTCTATGTCAGAAAGAGTAAAAATATCTAAAAATTATAAAACTTAGAAAAATTTTAGGGAAAATAATAATACTATTCTTTTTAAGTCATTGAAAGTGACTTACTGCTGAGTTAATCAAAAATAAGATCAACCTTGGAGAGTACAATTAGCATCATCCTTATTTACCTTTAAGACTGATTTTGATTTGGCTGGGAACTTTGACATATTTCATGAATAAGAATTCAGAACAGTGGCTAATTGAATTAGGTCTGAAATTGATGGGCTCATTATTAATTAGTGGAGACTTAACACAAGTCTTTAATCAAACAGTGTGATGATATCCAACAAATGTTTCTCGAGTACTTTAATTGCAGCAGTGCAAAAATTCAAATGAAGTAGAAGACAACAAAAATTGCTGGTAATTTAGAAAAGAGGATCATAATTTAAAGTAGAAATTGTAATAGTTGGCTATTTAGTGCTTTTTGATAGAACAGTGAGAGGACAGCCTAGATAAAATTGTGTCAGAATCTTTTATAAGGCTAAAGATTCATTGAACTGGTGATCAAACTCACAGATATTTCAGTACTCAGAATTTGGTTGACTGATCAGTTGAAAAAAGAAGCCTTTGTTAACATAATGAGAATGGCTTGCATGGCATTGATGTGACCTGGCAGCCAAGAAGAGTGGACTGAAATGCACATGTGTGAGCAATAATGACTTCACTCTACTAGTCAGTGGGGGCTGTAGACACCATGGAGTGAACATGTGTACTATATGACTATCCCATTCAAAATGACCGAGCAAGTAGAGCAACAAATCTGCATTAAATTTTGCATTAAGCTTGAACAGTCCTCTGCAGATACTACTTGGGTGATTGAGAAAGCTGCAGCCATGGACAACTGCTATTTGGCAGCTTCATCATGACAATGTGTCTGCTCTGGTGTCATGTCTCATGCAGAGTGTTTTGGCAAAACATCAAATCACCCAGGTGACTCAGTAGCCCCCCTACAGTCCAGATTTGGTGCCCTACAACTCTTGGCTTTTCCCAAAACTAAAATCACCTTTGAAAGGGAAGAGATTCAGAATGTTGATGAGGTTCAGGAACATACGATGGGGCAGCTGATGGCAATTGGGAGAACTGTGTGAGGTCCCAAGCTGCCTACTTTGAAGGAGACTGAGGTGTCATTGTCCTGTATACAATGCTTTTTTGTATCTTGTGTCTTCAATAAAAGTCTCTTTTTCATATTACATGGCTGGATACTTTCTGTACAGAGCATGCTGTATATTTTTGACAGCTACTTTACGTCATATAATTTTATCAAAGGCATTTGTGTTTCATATAACCATTACATATTTTAAAGACTGACATTTACAAACACAAAATATCTATACAAAAATATGCATATTTACTTAAATCTTGTTTTGTGACAAATAAATAAAAATCAAGAGAACTCTGAAAATAAAACATCCACAGAGTAAAGTACACTCTAGTGATGGCAAATTACATTGCATATTTTAAATATTAAGAGGCCCTTGAAAGGTAGGAAAGTTGACAGAATGCACAATGTAATTTTATGCACCATGTATGCCGGAAGAACTGTGCATTTTATGTAAATATAAAACTTTGTCATTCTCACAATTTGTAAATCATCTGTAGAGTTCTATCCATCATTTAGTTTCATTAGACTGTGTAAGCCTTAATTCTACTGTTTTCAGTCTTAACTGGATATGTGCACATTTTGTGGTGATTGATTTTTAGGCTAAAACAACAACAAAGAAACACAACAGGCAAAGGAATCTAGATGTAACTTACTTCTCCTTGTCCTTACAAGAGGAAGGGGCATAGCCTCTAAGGAATCAAGCATGAGGTAGACACTTTAAATTGGTTTGGGAAATTGTATCATCAGTGTCAACAGTTGAAAAACAGCCCAGGTCAGCATGTTGTTCTGAAGCGACTGGAGGGGAAAGCAGGAAGATGGCCCAGCAGGGAGAGAAACACCTTTGGATTACAAGATTAAGAACCATTGACACAGAAAGTGGAATGCCCTAAAGGGCAACTTTAAAAAAAAATCTTTTGTCCAAAGGATAGAGTATACATACAGTATGGATTAAGAGGATAGAAATTATTTCCATTCAAATGCATGGTCAGTAACACTGTCAGCATTTTGTTTGCTTAAGAAGGACAAGGCAGGCTCCGGTGGATTTGGCAGGCTATCTGGTTCATCAGAAGTCCGGTCACCACAAATTATAACTGTCTGAGAGAGCCTCATTAAAGGTCATGGTAAAAGATTTCCTCATTGAATAACCATAAAATCAGCATGTTTTATTTATTTATATTAATTTATTTATGGTATAAATATCTTATCCATATTCTTCCGCTGTTATTGATGCTAATTTCCACTTGTTTTGTTCCCAAGTGGAAATAAGGAGCAGCTGTTGTACACAGGAAACTCCAATCTCATCAAGCTTCTCCTTTAGGTTTCAATATTATTTCCCATTTATTCTCTTGACTATAGTGTCCAAGGTCTTTTGAGCTAATTAAATGGCAGAATATAAAAGTGGGTGCTGGATGCTGGTAAAATCTGAATACTATCTAATGAACCTATTTTAATTAAGTCCCACAGTACAATATGACCTACATATATCTATAATGAAGCCCAAAATAGGAATACACCTAAAAGTTATAATGTTCTGGCTTGCATATAGAGTGCATAACTTTCATTACATAATGTTCTTCTTGACTTCACGTGAACAAGAAAATGCTTATTCTTTCCTTCTTTGGAGAAGTGGCACTATATTTATGGGACTCCTATAGATATGCTTGTCTCAGAACAAGGCTTCATTTCTTTGTGCAATCAGCTCCAAACAATCTCCTATTTTTAAAAATTTCATTCTTTAACTCTAAAACTGTTCATGCACTGTATTTTCAATTACTGTAAAATAGCTTATAAACAACAGTCTTAAATTAGGTTATGGAATTAATAAATCACTTGGAACAAACTCATTATATAAAACTTACTTAATTTTTTTGCATATGTATTAAAATTTTAAACACCCCCCAAGTTATATAGCTCACTTCACTGGTGACTCACATATAGATTTAAATGAATTTCATGAGACATCCCCCAGTGGTTGAACATCTTTGCAAAAGCTGTCTTTGATATTCCATCTGGAACTTCAAACACAAAAATGTTGATATTTTAAATATAATTTGCCAAAAAAATTTTGGAAGTGAAATAAACAAAAAATAGAGGAATAATTCCTTTGTTTAATATCATAAGCACTTAAGGATCTTGGTATATCCAAAGATATTTTAATGAAGTGTAAATACTAATTTAAAGAAAGGAGAAATCATGCAGAAATTATTAGCTAGAGTGACACTAAAAGTATAATTTCAGAAAATTATTTACAATGAAACCAGTCAGCAAGGAGATAAAAAAAAATTAAAAAGACTATTCATCCTCATAAACAACGCACAAGATTTGTCTCTTGATTTTGGAGCTTGTTGTTCTGAAAGCTGTTATTTTGGCATGTCTTTCCCATCATGGAGAAATCTGGTACGTTTCAAAAGAATGTTGAAATTACTTAGTTTTGGAATAAGAATATAAGCTTTGATATACCTGTATGTTAAACAGACCAATTATAGCATCAACACAAATTATTTTTCAAAGTCTCCTCAAGTGGAAAGGGGACACTTGGGACAGATATAATCTAGACATAGAATTTACTACCTTTTAAATACCCTGTTTTCTGGAAAAAGAAAAAACAAACAAACCCATTGCCTGGCAATGGATTGTCTACTGCTCTTTTGTAAAGTAATTCTTTAAAATAAAAGTTAACAGCAACTAACATAAATTGTCATGTAGAGATTATACTTTTGGAACAAGAAATATCACTGTTGTTGGGGATATTGAAGGTAAATTGTGAATAATAATTCTAAAATATCATATTCTTTTTAAAAACTTTTAGGTTACAACAACTAATGTCATCGTATTTTCAAGATGGAAACAATAAAAAATAACCCAACAACAAAAACCAAGACATTCAAAATATGTATTTAACATTTCAGCACTGAGAATGTTTTTACCTACAGATTTGTTTGTATATATTATTGATTATGCTGTTCCAGTGGTCCTGATTTTTCCCTCCCCTTACCCCCTTCTGCCCTACTCCTGCAGCACTCCCCCCGCCTTAGTTCATGCCCATGGGTTGCACATATAAGTTCTTTGGCTTCTCCATCTCTTATAATGTTTTTACCTATACCTTTTTAAAATAGATACATTTAATTAAATTAAGGACTTTCCCTTCTATTATTTATTTGCTACAGAATTTTAAAACTGTAAACAGGTTTTTAATTTTATTAAATTTTCTGTGTTTATATCGAGATGAGCATGCATAATAAACCCAACAAATAGCATAAGACTGATACCCGGCTAACTCAAGAACTATAATGTTAACAATAGGTATGTGCACATCTTCCACTGTCTTCCTGCGTCTCCCAACCAAGGCTAGCCAATGTTACGTGTTCAAATTTCATTGCTTTTCAAAATTCAGTTTTATTATATGTGAATGGACCTTAGGTAAAGTACATCTATTTTGACTGATGTATAATATTTCATGTGTGTATATAAAACAACACATTTACCCATTCCACTATCATGAGCATTTATTTTCATTTTTTGACTTTCAAAATGAATGCTATGTACTTTCTTGTATATTGGTATACATACTCAAACATTTTTTTTTGTGATTATGTATCTAACTTGTGAACCAAAAAGTGAAACTTTTTGGTTGTAGAGTCTGTGAATGTGCAATTTTATAAAATAATACCAAAAAATTCCCAAAGTAATTTTACCAATTTATACACCGGTCAGCAAAATATATACATTCATCTTTAATTTCCTATCCTGGTGATTAACATTAGAATGTTTTTAAGTTTACTTTTTAAGTTTGAACATTTTATGCATTATTGGATTAAATTCTCCTTTATTAGTAAACCTATTTAAATGTGGATGAATTCCATGTACTGATATTCTATTTAAGACTCTTGCATCTCTGTTCACAAGTGAGATTCTTAATCATTTTCTTATACTTTTGCCCACTTTGGGCACCAGGAAACCAAAGTTTCATAAAAGAATTTAGGAAGCCTCCTCTCTTTGTTTTCTGCGGAATAGTTTGTGCAACACAGAGGGTATATGTTTTTTGAAAGCTGTGAAGTCTTTAATGACAGTAGGTCTTCTTAGGGTTTCTTTTCTTTTTTTTTTTTTTTTTTTTTTTTGAGCATGATCTTTCCTGATCATACAGGTTTCTATTTTTTCTTTGAAAAAGTACATTTTGGTAATGTATTTTATATATAAATATATATGTGATATGGCAAGATGTTAAGTTTTGTTTAATTTGGGTATTGTTCTCTGTACATGGGTAAAATGTTTTATAACTTTAAAAGAAACACAGTCTATTGTGAACCCTGGGAAAAGACTTCAGTAATTTTTGTATTTGTCTTTGTTTCTTAAAAGTATATGGGTGTGCTGGCGGGGTGGGGAAGGGCAGCATCTTTTAAGATAACTACTTTCCTCCAATAATAAGAATACTCTATATTTACTTGTGTAATATAACCACAAAATATTAAATGTCAGAATGAAAAGTAACATAATTAAGCAACTTCTGAATGTTTTTATAAAAATTCTGATTGTCCCTAGTATTGTAACTCTAGGCCTAACAAAAGCTAGTGTACTTAAATGCTTACAATCAAAGCTCTTTTATTTTTTTGAATCACAAATGACTTCTTTTTATTATTAGAACCATACCAGTAATGTTGAGCCATTAATTTTAAAGAATGACCTTGCTCTGTTAGTAGAATTTATTTTGTATAATTTTTTCATATTTCTGCATTTTTGCTGCCTTTTGGCATAAAATAACTATAGCTAAATCATATAAATATGAAATAAAATTGAAAACTACAATATTTCATAAAATATATTACAAAACTAAGTTTTCATAATGACAGACAAGTAAAGAAATTATGGCCGATTAGAATTCCATTGTGTAAATTCTCCATAGTTGTTTTACTCACTCATCAATTTACCCATTGATGGACACTTGGGCTGCTTTAATATCTTTGCCATTGTAAATACTGTTGCAATGAACCCTTTGCAACAGTGTGGATGGACCTGGAGAACATTATGCTAAGTGAAATAAGGCAGTCAGGGAAAGACAAGGACCATATGATTTCACTCATATGTGGGATCTAATGAGCAAACTGAACTAACAGCAAAACAGAGACAGACTCATAGATGGAGAACAGATGACAGCTAGTGGGAGGGGGGAGGTTCAGGGGTGGAGGGACTGAGCAAAAAAGAAAAAGGACCCATGGACGTGGACAACAGTGTGGTGATTGCTGGGGAGAGGGGATATAAGGGGAATAAATGGTAGTGAAAAAATATAATAAAGATTAAAAAATTTAAAAATTATATATAATTATGTCATCTCCTATACATTTTATCATTTTCTTATTATAAGTTTACAAAATCTAATGCATGCACCTTAAAGATTTTTTTAAACAATGCATAAGAGGTACAAAACTTAATGAAAGTAATTTAAATATCTATTATTGCCCTTCCAACATGCTCTGCCAGCTCCTTTGCCCAGATTTTCTGATGTTGCATAATGCCGAATACAGAACTAGATGCTCAAAAGTTATATTTTCATTACTGAATGGGACTAAAATTAATGTCAATAAATACACCAAAATTAACACATCTATAGTTGCTACTCAAATTTGAAGGGTTCTAAGCCTTTTTTGTCAACTATCAAGCTATGCTCTCTCTAGCATATCCCTTCATTATAATATGTATCACACTATGCTCGCAGTAATCTCTTTATGAATGTCTGTCCTCTAGCAGAGTTTGAGTTTCTTGAATGCTCCAATCATGCTCTAGACTTTGCATCTTCCAAGTTTATTGTAAAGTCTGCATATATGAGGCACCCAGGATCATGTTCATTAGATAGGTGGGTAGATAAAATGGAAAGCGATTGGGTCAGGAACACAGGTTGCAGTTTGATTTCTATTGTAAAAGATAACAGGGTAAACTTTTTCTTTTTTTAAATAGATAAGCAGTAAGGAAAACAACCTGCAACTATCTAAAGCAATTTACAAGTGAAGAAAAAGATTTTCCTGAGAGAGCAGCTTTAAGGTGGTGTGTTAAGAATTTCATGTTTATACTCCACAGCACTGTGAATTTGGCCATGTTGTGCAATACACATAAACCTTGACAGGAAAGGATTCAAGTTAGTAAGAATGACTCTAAGGCTTTGTCAGTAATGCAAGATGGGGTAAAGGTCCCTAGATCCAAAGACTGGTAATAAGAGTAGAAAACCCAGGGGCAATCTGACAGGTGAAAGGACAGAGACTTTTCTGTACTATTCAGTTGATTTAATCAGAGCTTAAATCAAGATAAAGGGTGCCAAAATGACAGCCACTGACAGCCCTCAGGAATAAGAATAGGCTACCACATCCAGGTCAGAAAATGGTAGATAAGGAGCTAGGGACAAATAGTAGAATATCAAGTCCAATGACATTTTGCCAAATAAGTCTCAGAATTCAGGGGCCAAAGGAAACAGTGTGGTTTGCATTTTCTTCTCAGTGAGGCTGGAAAGGTTGGCTCTGCAAATCCGAACTCAATGCTGGCTAACAGGGTCAAACCAGGGGAACGAACATTAGACAAGGGAACAAGGAAAAGAGGCTAAGTCAGGCCAATTGATCCAGAGTGTCATGGAAGACAGGATGTCAAGGTTGACTGATGGAATTTCAGGAACCCAAAAGTGACAAAAGAAAGGAGAATTCCAGCAGAAATTTGCAGATCTCAGAGAAGTCTAGCAAAAAATGCAGTATAGGAAATAGAGTATGTGTGAAAGACAGTTTTAAATGGAGACTGCAGGTGATTTTGGAGCTGTCTGGCAGACAGCAATAAATAAGCAATAAATAAATATTGTGAATCACAGAACAGAGATATGTGCCTAACACTAGTCCCCTTAGTGACTGGATTCTCAGGGGATATTGGTGAGGCCAAATTTGGGAAGAGATGGAATATCAGGCAGGCGATCAACTAGGAGACCAAATAGGTTGTTGTCCAAAGCGGCAAATAGGAACAGAGAGGGACAGCAGCAAGTTTAACGATGCCTGACCCAGAGTTCATATGATAAGCCTCACATGTCCACTGCCTTGGGTAAGATTAACTCCAAAGTCTGGGACGGTGTGGCATGATCCTGCAAGTGTGGACAAGGCGCCCTCCCTTGTTGGGGCTGTGAGCTTGCAGAAGTAAGAAGCCAGAAAGGTCACTATCTTGATGGATTCCACCCAGACTACAGAAGAGCTGAGGGTCCTGGGAAGTGCTGCCGCAGCTGTCATCTGCTCCTCCACCTGTCCCTGGCATAACGAGCAACCCAGTCACACCCAGGCGGACAGGCTGGGTAGGATGATGAAAGGCCGGTGTGAAGTAGTGCTTACCTGTTTGGGTAACAAAGCATAGCGCTAAGATCACACACGCGCACACACACGTGTAGTATAGTGTGGCTTCTACCATTTTAAAGTATAGTATGGCTTCTACAATTTTGCAATTTCCTTGATTTACTCCTTAAACCTTCCCTTGATTCTCTCTTCTTCCATCCCAAACTAACTAAAAGAAAGAATACAGGGAAAAGGAGAAGGCTCTTTCTGCTTGGTGTCTGCAAATCCTTTTTCATGCTAATCGTATTCTATATTTGCTTGCATTCTGATTATTTCTGAGAAAAATAATCAGAAATGAATATAATTACAATCTTTAATGATTAATATAGGGCATTACATTATTTCTCTGTTTTGGCACAATAATTTCTATAGTTTAACAAGCCTTTGTATGACATACCTGTTAGGAAAAATGTAAGATATTCTTTTAGCTGGACAAATATTTGTAAAAGGCTCTCATTTTTTTTCTACACATTTCATTGTGAATATGAAGTGTGCACTTTTAGTGACAGGATTTAATTGAATTTAATTGTGGTGCCTGAATATTGGTGCAGTGCCCAGAAAGCTTTGGGGAATGGAATGTTTTTGTATATCAAAATAATAAATAAGGACCATAGATGCTTTGCTCTAAAATTTCTTGCTTATTCTTGTTTCTCAAATCAATTTTTGGTTGAAAAAGAAAAAAATATACTTTTTAAAAAGGAGTAAACTGGACTTGATTTTATGTATGCTGACTGTTTTGTATATTTTACCTGTCTAATGCTAAATAAAATTATTTTTAAATTCGTTATTTTAAAATTCAGTAAATTATGTAATTTTAAATCTTCTTGAATAAGTTTGTATTATATTTAGGTACCAAGGTTTGACTCATTTCCAATCAAACTGATGTAGGAATTGATGCATTTATAAAAATTTTTAGGGCCAACTAAGTTTTACAGTGAAATATTAAATTTCACGTTAAAAAAGTATATTGTTGCATTGCACAGTATAAAAATAAAACCTGAAAACAAGATTAATCTTAAGAAACATGAAAAAGAGGCTAAGTGCCCTGATTTAAAAGTGAGCATATACACTATTTACTACCTTTTCAGCAAACCACTCCAACAATAAAAAATAAAACAATGTCTTGTATAAAAGAATATTCATAAAGTACTCCCAATACATGAGAAAATTAATATAGTTTTTAAACATTCCAAATAAGGAAGACATATGTTATGTAATAAAGTGTCTTCCCTCAGATGCTTTATGATGTGAACTAAAACCAGACAATACGGATTTAAATCTTGAATCTTTTGTATAGTAGCTTGGTAACCTTAAATAAGGTAATTAACCTCCCTTTTGAACCTCAATTGTAAAATGAGAGGCACAAGTTTAGAAGATTTTCGAAGTTCCTTTCAATTTGAAAATCTGTGATTCCCTATGCTGCTTATTACAATAATAACCACCTCTGTTAACTTTTCTTTTATACTCTGTTTACCAAACATCAACACAATATTCATTCAGTGCCTACCACATGCTAGGCCTCCAGGTTACTGACATCCTCTTGTGGTGCTTAGGTGTCATGGAGAAGCAAGCCTATGGGTGCACAGCTTACAGCACAAAGATGTGGGCCCCTGAGATGTGGGAACAAAGGATCTGCAGGGCGTGGAGAGCCAGTTGAGCCCAGATGACCGAGAGTGTTGCAGGATTAGTAGGAATTAAACAGTGAAGAAAGGAGGCAGGAGCATTCTAAATTAGGAGAAGTGCACTTGCAAATGTGCACTATCTTGGAAGAGCCTTTCTGTGTTTGGAGAAGTAGGAGAACATAAGGCAGAAGAGCTGGAGGAGAAGGTGGCTGGGAATAGAAGGTTAGAACCAATTTGTTAAGGGCTTTTCTTAGTCACTAGTTGTACTAAAGGATCACTAGTCATACTTAGTAAAGGAAGAAATTTACAGTCTAAGAAATTAAGACTTTAACTTAGTGGGTGCTATTTTAAAAGTATTAGTAATTAGGTTTACATCATGTATTCCACTTGAACAAATCCTTGAACCTCTCTGGATTATTTAGGTTCTTTATAAAATGCTCGGGCCTACCTAAGAATGCCATGCTTCTGTTTTTCAGTCTTATGTTTATCTCTAAATTTGGGCAGTATTTAGAAATAAGTTTTTTAAAAACTTTATTTATTTATTTTTAAAGAGGGGAACAGAGGGATAAATATAGAGACAGAAACATCAATGTATGGTTGCTTCTTCAGTGTCCCCTACTGGGGACCTGGCCCACAAGCCAGGCATGTGCCCTGACTGGGAATAGAACTGGTGACCTTTTGGTTCACAGGTCAGCACTCAATCCACTGAGCCATACCAGCCAGGGTTAGAAATCAGTTTTTATGCAGACCACCTTATTTGCTAATGGCTTGGTTTGTTCTTGTTTGTCTCCAATAACATAAAAGTCTATTACCAATACATAATTTGTGAGCCCAATGTGCACTTCAGTAACATTTTATGCCTCTTTAAAAAGTAGCATTTATTCATATAGAATGATGTAAATTTATATTTTTTCACGTAACCAGACTACCAAATAGTATTCTATCTTTAATTCCTAGTAACATTAATATGCTGAATTTTTAATGTTTACTATTTGTCAAAATATGTAGCCAATTTTTCACTTAGGGAGAAATTTCTTATACCACCCTTTAGGTATACTTAAAAAAAAGAAGCTGCTAAAAATCAATTTCCCATTTCTGAAAAGCACAGGTCCTTTGTGTATGTGCAGCTTATATTTCAAAGTGTTTGCTTCTTACAGCTTAATCTTTTAAATGGTCACTGTAACTTTGACTCATTATCCATATATATGTCCAATATATGCAGACTCATCTATTGTGCCAAACTTCCATATTTTTGTTATAGACTCTGAGGAGGAATCATTGCATATTCAACAAAGTAACTGAAAATAATAATGTAATGAATTCTCTTTTATGTTTCTTTGGCTTAAAATTTTTGTTTTATAGATCATACAATTGTCTGCAACTTGCTTTTTCTCACTGAAAATGGCCCTCCTTGTTTAGATATTTCCATTTCAAATCCACACTAAAATTGTAGGTTGTTTCTCACATTTGTAGACTCTCTCTAGGTAGTTTCTCATATTTGAGGAGAAAAGTCATGACAACATCAAGGCAGCGAAATCAACACGTTTACATATTGACATTTCAAGTGATTTATGTGCTTATCAGGCTGCTCAATAAAATAATGCATAATTACCCAAACTACCAACACATAAAACAACTAATCATATTTTTCTGACTCAGGCAACGTTTTTTTTAAAGGTACATGGCATGCAGTTCATTTTGGATTTATTAAATTTAAATATATTTTCCTTTGAAATATTAAAAATAATCAATAAAAACTCTGCTTCCATAAGAGCAAAAGGAAAACAGCCCTTCTTTAATGTTTCCTTCTAGATTTAGTGCCTGTCCCATTTTTCACAGAGCTCATCCGATCTAACCAAGAAGCGTGAGGATGAGCTCTCTCTATGGTGCTGGCAGCCGGGACTCAACAAGACCTCAGTCATTTCTTCTTGCCTCTGTATCCACAGATAAACATTTATCATTTCTGAGGTTATTTCCTCTCCTATAAGGTGGAGTTCATAGAACTTGGCCTCCTTATATAATTGTTCTCAGGTTCAAGTGAGATATAAAAATACTTCTGTAAATATTTTGTAAAATGTTATATCAAGATACATTTAAAAATAATTTGCCTTTATATTTAGCCTAAAATATGTTTGTTTCTAAAGAGCAATATAAGATGAATCCCTTAGGAAAAAAGTGACACCATATTAAAGTCCAGCATAAAGATGTAATAAAGAGCAATAAAGGACATGTCATAATCCTCTAACAAGTATCATTGTTTGTATAAGTGGTAGGCTTTTAAGGTTGAGAATCTTTACATACGGAGTATTTTTAAGACATTGGAAGATGATTTTAAGAAAAAGAAAAATCAGCTATTGAGGCTTTTATTCATAAATTGATTTAAGTTTATAAAGTAAACTTCAGATTGCTTACTTTAGTTTCCATGTAGTTTCAGAAAACTGAATAAATCCCTAGCACTGGAGTAGCAGTTCTTCCTCAGGTACTTAAACTCTAGAAACTGAGCTTGTAGGACATGTAATTCCTTTTATATTTTAACAAATGCTAAGCAGAGAGAAGCAGCAGCTCCTCCCCATCTGCTCTTCCAGATATAAGAAAAGATTAGTCCCACTAGAAAAGATCTGGAATCTCACTGACCTCCTCCATACTCCCCCATCCAGCCCCACTCCCCACCATGTGCTTGAGTCCCCTCTGTTTCCGCTGCCCAAAGTGCAGCTGTGCTAACAGCTCTGCAGAACGGAGATGGCTCCCAGAAAAATAAGCTATATTGGCCAGAAGAATGTTCTGATTTTTTCCCTTGCTGATGCTATCTTGAAATATGTATTGGTCCTTATCTTTTGGGAAGAGGAGATGCAGTGTCCCTGATGGCTCTTTTGTGTCCTTCTGGAATATGCTTTAGAATAAGTTCTATGAGTGAAAGGAGACAAAGGACACAGGAGGATACAGAATGGCTAAAGAGCAAAGTAGATCTTGTAAGAGTTATTTGACTCAAGTGTGGACTTCAGGTATAACAGGTGGTCTTCAGGGTAGCACCATGATTTCAACCTGCCTGATCTCCACACTTGTATATTCCCCTCACTGTATATAGGCAGGGCCAGTGACTTGCTTCTAACTTATAGAATATGGCAAAAATAATGGGATTTCAGTTTCTTGATCGTATTACATTATATAAGATTGTATTAGCATACTGAAAACTAGAGTTTCTTCTAGCTGGCTTGATAAATTCAGAGACCATGTTGAGAAATCCACATGGCAGGAAACTGTAAGTTGCATCCAGGAAAAAAACATGACCTCTAGCCACTGAAGGTACCTTCCAGGGCACGAGGGCAGCCTCCCGTTGACAGCCAACAAAACAGTGGGGCCCTCATACAACAACAAGGAAATGACTTCTGAGAACAATTTGAATTGGCTTTGGAGCAGATTTTTCCCCAATCTTCCAAATATTCAAGCTTCCAAATATGAATGCAGCCCAACTGATGCCTGAGGCTCTGAACTTAGCCCTCGCTGGACTTAGGACCCACAGGAACTGCGATATACTAAATGTGTATTATTTTAGTTTGTAGTATTTGTTACAGAGCAATAGGAAACTAATATACCTGGTAATAGGAGGAAGTTAGGAATGTGACTTAGTGACATGCTTAGAAGTTAAGTAATAGAGAAAAGGATGAGGGAAATAACATTAAGTGAAGGATAGAGGGCAGCAAGGGGAATGGATAGCATAAGAGCATTTTATATTATTTACTAAGAGTAAAGACCTTGTATTTGTGAATGAAATATGAAGCATTCCTGCATAGCATGCCTTTAGAATGCAGAGTCATTTCAATTTATCCTATATTTTTCTGATTCTAAAGTTTTTTTTCCTATCATTTATGTTGCTCGCATAAATGTTATCCTTGTATTGCATATTTCATTCTCACAGCTTTGTTTAGAATCTCTATAGCAACTGGCCTACTCCCACTCTCTTTCCTTAACTAGTTGAACTGCAAGGAACTCTATTTTTTATAAGAACATAAACAGTGAAATTTGACATTGCAAAAGTCTCTTATTAAGAGTAAAAGTACAGTGAAGCAGTTATTTTTCTTATTAGAAAAAGCTAGATGTACTTTCTGGTAACCAATTGCTCTATCTTACTGTATCTTGCCTCATTGATTCACCATCTGCTTCCAAATTTCATCTAACAACATGTTTTTCTTCTTTGATCACACATCTTATTTCTCATTTTTATTTAAATTCACATGAACCTTATAAAAGTTAACACATTAATACTCTACACACTGTATACAGTCTCTAGGCCATTCACTGCCAATTAATCTTGGCCATGAGTTAAGAAGCACAGGGAATACAGTATATGGACAACTTGATGTTGATGGCACTGGGAAGCGTGGGAAATGGACTTGTATATAGTCTCCCCCACAGTTACAAATAGCATCTCTTATATTTTGGCAGACTCCTGACATACTTTGACTACTTGCCACCCTTATCACAGGCAGAATGTGGGTTTTCCTCACAGCTCTTTCTCCTTGCTGTCTTGGTGAAAGGCACTTATCTGTCCAAAATTTCCTATGTCAAAATGTGAGTGTATTCACATCCCCAGTTTCAGTGAATCTATTTGTCATCCACATTTAGCAAATTTGTGTGTTCAGATAATTTCTGTTTTTATGCTTTGCACAAAATTTCTATTTTCTAATTTTTTTTCTAAATTTCTAATTTCTATTAGTTAGCTTCTGGAGGTTTCATAAAGCTTAGCAGGTGCACCAAACAGAGATTGAATGATGAAAGATTAATTGCAGATAATAAGAGCTACTGTCACAGCGTTGCATTTGTAGATAGCAATCCCCAACATGAACCTATAAAAGCACCTAAACATAGACTTTTTGTAACTCTGAGCCAGTTTGGAATAGCAAACAATTGCAAGGATATAAAAGCTGTGTTCAGAAGTCCACCTTATGAATTATTTATATTAAAAATCAATATTTATTCCATAGACACCAGTGAAGCAAAATACTGACTTGGCCATTATCAGGCTGATTTAGACAATATGCTCCATAAGTCTTCATAACTAAGATGAAATAAATTCTTAATTTGCAAAAGTATCTTCAAAATACAGGACTTGTAATGCTCATTTCAATAAAAGAGTCAAAACATTGCTATGAGCAAGAAAGAGAGGAAGGCAAGTGAATAAATTGCTGAAAAGGAAACTTGTATATGCAACTAAGACTTAAAATATGCTTATATTCAAATTATTTAATTAAGTTCATTGCCAATTCTAGTTTTAAGTTACTTTATAAATGAAGGCACTGTCGTTTCTACACATATTTCAGTTTTTTTCACTAATTATTTTAAACAAAGTATAAACTGAAGAAATGAAAGATGTTTTACTTAATTTTTAATTTTAATGTTATAAAACTATTATTATTGAATAATATATTATTATCATGTATTGTATTCTGATATGACCATAAAATTATTTTTAAAATGAGATCTTTCATTAATTAGGTAATGGTCATTTACTTTAGTTTTCTCTTCTGGATTAGAAATGCACATGCATAAAGTTTTAATTTTGGATCAGGTTGTTTACCCCAATCAACTACTACTTAAGCATATGTGGAAGCATAAGTTGTTGTGTTGGAAGAGTAAGTCTACCTAAATTAAGAGAAAATCTTAAAGTAGTTACTACTATGGAATATTAGGATGAATAATTCCGTAAAAAACAAATAAAAGAACCCAACTAGTAATCAACTGCACTGTTAACAAATCTTTAATTATTGTAAGGCAATATTTCTTGACTTTATAAAAAGCCTCCCGTTATTGAACATAAAGATTTCACAAACTTCTTAATATTATTTAAAATTTTAAATAAATTCCATAAATAAAATAAAACCGAAGCAATGTGACAAAATGATGTTTTTTTTATAAACTACACACATTCTCCTCCATACCCTATTAAAATAAGATATACATACATACACACACATATGTAAGTTATTTTCTCTTAACTAAATCCTTATTATTTCATTCTGTATATGATGCTTTTTAATCACATGAAAGGAAGACTGGAGATAATCTTCAGAGAATACATATTGAATTTCTTAGTCTACAAGCCCTTGTTCTTAAATTCTAAACCAGTAGTATTGAAGCATGTCAAATTTTAAAGTAATCCCAAAAAGAAATTAGTTTCCTTGAAAAACAAAATGAGGAATAATTTCTTTGCACATAACTTAGTTTACACCCTATTTTTGTGAACATAACATTCCACGGGACCTGAGTGTGCAAGATGATGAACACTGGATTATGCAGACTGACTGAGGAAGCGGCAAAGCTTCCCAGGCTCACTTGTTGAGGCTTCCCTTCTGCCCTCTAGCACCCATTTTGCACCCAAGATCTCCAAGGCAATCCTGGGACTCTGAAGAATATAATTTAAAAAAAAAACACCAACTTAAATGATTTCTGACACATTTTATTGCTCATATTGCACCCATTCCTCTCCTATTTCAATTCTTGGCCACTGTTCTCCCTAAAGCTATCCATAGCTATATGTAGTTCCCTTAAGAAGACAGTGGCGATAGCAAAATATAACATGGTTACTTTAAATTAGGACATAGCTAGAAAACCTGGAAATTACATATCTCTATCATTTTTGTATTTAATTATTTTATACATCCTTTGTGGTGCAAACAATTCTGAGGTCATGCACAGAGGTAGGGGTGTTAAATTAATTCATAAAATACTTTCCAATAACCATATTATTTTTCAATAACTATAAACCTGCTATACTTACAGCATCAGTAGACAAAGTTGAGTAGAATAAATTTTTATGACTTCATCAAGTTACTTTTTGGAAGAAAATTTGAAACTAAATTTACAAAAATCCACTGGGAACAATTTCATAACTTTTTTTCCATCTCAATTATTCAGCCATTGCAGGCTATTGTGTAAAGGTTTTTATTTTGGGGAAAAAAAAGATATAGCTTGTTTTAAAAGTTTTATTTTTTTCCTCTATACTCAGGCAACACATGTAAGTTACATTAAAAGACCCTGCTTAATAACATTTTTTTAAAAATTGGATCATTGAGAGAGAGATGTGAATAAAAGACTTAAACGTGGAGTTTGGTAATTGTTATAGATTTTCCTTTTTTTGGCTGTCATTTTATGAGAGAGAAACACTATTTACCAACACCATATTGCTTAGTTCTTTCCAAATTACTTCTTGCCTGGAGAAAAAAACCTGGATTTACTGGATGTATTTCCACCTAAATTATGTGGAGAAAAAACCATTTCTCATTTTGTTTTTTAAGAAAACCTGTTTCCTTTTGGAATTACTTAAAATTTAGCCACATTAGAAAATGTAATTATGTGTAAAACTATTTATCCCATAATCTGTAACTCCTTATTTATTCTTTATATCTTATACGTATTTGTCTATATGGTTGGTAGATGAAAGATACTGTCTCCTTTACTGCAGGAACAATCGTGATGACATACTCATATAACTTGGGTGACTTTTCTCCTTCTTTATAGAGGTTGTTTTACTTATAATACCTGCTATTGATAAAAGACACATGATAATATGAGTGTTTAAGAATTCAATAAAACTTTTTAAATGCATGTTTATTTAATTCCTAACAGTAGTACCTGTACACATTTATTTATTTTTTATCCTGAATACAACATTTAGTGTGTTAGGAATCTACAGTACCCTAGCAAACCTTCTAGCTCTCCAGTCTGCTCTCCTGCTTCTTAACACCAGGGGGTTTGAAGAAGACTGGTTGGGAGATACTAGTTTGTACATAAACACATGCTTCAGGGAAGAAGGGTAAGGAACTAAGGGAAAGCATTTGTTCCACTAATTTCTCTTTCTATAGTGCCCCCTTCTATCCTTTCTGTTACTATCTGGCATACAACCCATGAACCTTTTGCAAAGTATTTCTATATCACTCCAAAGAGTAGAGTTATCTGGCAATGATCATTAAAACTGCTGAGCTGTTATATGTTAAAAATGAATGTGGAATGTAGGGAGTTGAAACTTTAATTCATTTTCATATGCTCTTAAAATTTTAATAAAATCCAAACTATGCGAGACTTATCACATAATCACTTTAGGGATTAAAAATATTATAATCTTGCCTTATGAGTCATTTTAATGGTCAGTGATATTGGTATGCTATCTGCGATCTTACCTAGTGGATATATCTCAATTTTGGCTTTATTACTTTCCATTACTATGTTTTATTCATCTGCCTATTTCTCTCCTGCTCAAAATTTCCAAATGAGGACAGAAAATACTTTAACTTTTATGAAAGTTCATTTTCCCTCCTCCTCAGTAAGGAAGGCTATGAATGTGATTATGTTCTTGACAGACATATTTTTATCCATAATGAGCTAAGACAATGTGTACCCTAATTTTACCTTGGCTTCTGTAATTGATCAATTAGGAGGCATAAACTATAGCCACTATGTTCATATTTCCCCCTGACTTATTTATAAGTAATATTAAGCTTCTTTCATTTCAGCAGTCAAATTTAATGATACCTGGTAAATCTGACGATATTTTGAGATGAAAAGAGAACAAGGTGGTTCTGATTAACTTGAGTTGTTCCTACAAGCAAGTCAGCCAACATATTATGTAAGTGACATTGGATAATTGCAAACATTTCTAATGATATTAGACACAGACTGATTGAATTGTAAAATCTCACACTATAGTAATGAACAAGAATTTTCATGATGCCTATATTTCTGGATTATTATAGCAATGTTTTCTACTTTGGTATTCAAACAGAAAGAATCTAATGTGACTGAAAGGAAATTCAAGTACCCCTCTCTCATCTCAATGTGGGGAAGAACACAGAACACCAGGGAGGGCATGGGTGCCAAAGCAGCAGAAAACACTGGTGGTGTCAAAAAAGGGCTCTCACCATAGAAAACGTGAATGTTCTCCAACCAAGAGTCGGCCTTGCAGTCAACGAAGGCTTATTTGGTCTTTGAGCAAGAAGCAGACATAGCAGCAGTGATAGGAAGGAACACTATCAGTATGAGAGGCAATATCAGTATTGGACACATTACAGAAGCCCCATAATGTTCTGGGTGTACTGTGTTATATGGTAATGTCATCAACAGATTCAAATGTGGTCCCATTATGTACAGTAAACGGCAATCACTACACAGGGTCATGAGTGCTACGATATGGGGAAGTGTTCCACCTGTTACAACAAAAGCAGCCTTCTAACATTGGAAGACCAGGCAAGCCTTCCAAGAATGAACGATATCTGAAATGTATTCTAGAACCTTCCTACTTAGAGTGGAATCCACAAGAGCATTACCATCATTGAGAAGAAATTGTTTGAAATACGGAATTTTGTGCCCTGGCATGAACTCACTGGGACAAATCTGTATTTCACCCAGATCTCCAGGTGAACTATATGCACATCGCAGTTTGAGAAGCAGTGTTCTGGATGACAGCTTTTAAGCAGCCAAGTGAACAACAGGAAAACAGCCGTCTGGGGAGAGGGAGAAAAGGGCTGGAGGTAGGAAGAACTTGTTCTGTACTGGGAACACACCAGTTAGTCTTGCTAGAAGGCAGAGTTTAATGGGAGAGGTCGCTGGGAATGAGAGAGGAGAAATGTGTAGAGGTTAGGTAACAGCAGATAAGTAATGTTATATAAAGGAGTTGAGCTTTATATAAGATAATGACTGAGAAGATCAGTTTCATATTTTGGTAAGCTTCCTTTAACTGCTACATGCAGAGGTTTTTGGCAGATAGCAAGTATTGAAGCAGGGAGATCTGTTGTAGTAGTTAAGGGGCACAAATGATGACTCAAGCTAGACAGTGACAATGAGACTGGAAAGACGTGCACCGATGTGAGAAATAGGAATGGGAAATTTAAACAGACCTGGCGATTAACTGAATGCCAGAGATTGGCAGGATGTGAGTAAGGGAGAAGAAATCACAGACACTTCTACGTTTCTGGTTTGGGCATTTGGGTAGTTGGTGGGACCAGTCCCTGAAAATAAGCGTTGAATTTGGATAGAAAAGGTAAGCAACTTGTCAGACATGTTGAGTCTGAAATATATGTAGTACGATAATATCTACTAAGTACTTGGATATATAGGTTTAGAGCTACACATTTGGGAATCATCAGCATAGAATTATTACCACAGAAATAAGAGTGGATTATATCACCCAGGAACAGCATGTAATCTGAATGGAAAGGAAGGCAGAAAGAGCATTGGGTAACAGGAAGGGTACCCTAAAACATATCTGAAAAGATGAGTCAAAAGGTTGGAGGAAAAATAATATTATTATTTCCACAACCAGAAGGAACTTTCTAACAATGTTAAATGTAAAATTTCTATTGCTGATATGGTCTCGCTAAAAGCAGTGATGAGGAATAAGAGTGAGTAGGAGGGGCAAGGAATGTGAAAAAAGTAAAGGTAATGAATAGTTTAGTTGACTGGTTATTAATGGAAAGGGAGAGTAGATCTATCTTAATGGAGTCACCCATTTGAAAAGTGTCTTAGGAATTGCTAAATTTATATTTGGGAACTTGAGTTCTCCCACCCCTATGTTATTTGTTTGTTTGCTTTGTTTCATTTAAATTTTTATTTGCCAAAATGGGAAAAAATAAAGACAGCCACTTTCGTTAGAAAATTCTGCTTAATGAGGCTTATTTCTATTTGAGTTCATTCATATTATACAAACACCATAACTGGAAAATTATGAAAATGATAATCATTAACCTGATGACCATTTTGCTATAGGGCCAAGAACAGATGGAGCCAATGGGATCTCCCGACATTCTTTCCAAACTTGTAAGACCCAGACTGCAATACAATGAGATGGAATTTTCACTCCCTGGGCCTTATTAAGCTTTTGTTTCGAATAACAAATATCTTTAACACATTGAAGTCACCATTTATCTGTGATATGATCATCTATAGAAACAATCTGAGAGTGCTAACATTATTGTCAGGCAATTAAGTGAAATTACGGGTATATTAAGATTTAATGAGGCTAACATTTGAATTAAGAATTTGTGAGATTAATGGCGTTGAGAAATGTCAAGAGTAAAGAACAATATTACAAACAGGCACAAACATCAAAGTGAGCCTTTGTATCAATAAAAGTACAAGTCTTTATAAAAGGGGATCAGATGTCTGGAAACTTGAAAGGTTTCCAGGATTTGGTAAAAACTGTGACTGTAGCCAAACATTTGAAATACTGTTGGTGATGGGAAGGAAAAACTTCCCACTGACCAGGCAGGATGGTCATCAAATACCACATGCAGCCCTTTCCTTACACTGCATTGTCCTAGTTACTGGCCCAGATGGCAGACCACTACCTCCAATGCAGGCACAGGACTGCGTTCCCTGTTAAATTCTTTATTTCACGGGCAATCATTTGTTAGGACAGGCGTAATTATCTTTGTTCAACAAAGGCAGAAACTGAGCTTAGTGAGGGTAAGGAAGTCACATAGCTAACAGGTGTCCTAGCCGGAACCCAGAGTCCAATGTGGCAGATGCCAAGGCTCATGCTTGTCATAGCAAGGCACCTGCCTCCTGGGAATTTGTTAAGTACCTACTTTTCAGGGTTACAGCTGAGGTTGTTTTCAAATATAATGTTTTACATCCAAACTTCCCTTTATATCTCATTCTTGTTACTAGAGTATGTCTTCCTGAGTAATGCTTGTATCGTGGTAATTTTTTCTACAATTACTTCACATTCGATTCTTAATTAGGGACCAGGGGACACTATAGTAATAGTTTTTCTGCTCATATAATCTCATTCTTTCTAACGTATTGCTGTGCTTCCCACTCATAATCAAGTTGCTAATTTTCTCCACCTTGTCTTCTTTGTTGCACTACATTCTCCTCTCCTTCAAAATTATTATTAACTCTTCCAGATAACCTTTCAGTACACATTATTTGCTCTAAATTTTTAATGTTATTTGTAGTTGGTTTTACAAACATGAGGTACAATTTCTTTTATATTTTTGTCTAGTTTCACAGGTGATTTTAAAGTTAACAATGCTATGTAGGGTTAGCACATAACTATTCATTTTCACACACATATAATAACCCTTATTTTATTGCCGATTTCATGTTTTCATAAGTTGAATAAATCTGGTGTCAGCTAGCAATGGAAGTTTTATAACTAGCTGTCTAATAGGCAGTTCACACATGTTCAATCACATTATCCTATACAGAGGAATATTTCAGATGGATGTGAAGTCTGGGGCAGTTGAAGGGTACTTCTGGGAAAGAGACTTGAACTTCATGCAGTCAAAAGTAAATCCACCCAGTGAGCAAATAGCATAGAGCAAAAGTGTCCAGGACAGGATGCGTGGTGGCTTGATAGCACATCTCCGTATGGGAGGTATGGTCTGCAGCCCATTGAAAACTTTGGAGCCCTGCAGCAGGGTCTGCTACTGTTCCCTACCGCTTTATGTAACATATCCTTTAGTTTCCATATCTTTTGCCATTAGTGACATTTCACATCATCTATGCCTTTACACTTGTTTAGTCACCTTTTACTATGAACCCACAGAATTCTGAACCTGCTCTTTCGCTACTGATCTTCCCTATCTCAGTTATCAGCCAATGAGTTGGAAATTATATTTGATTTTTCTTTGCCATCATGGTTACACTCATTCTATCAAACCTTGTTAGATCACCTTCAAAATTTAAACTGATGGCCAGAGGGAAGAGAGGGAACTGGGTGTAGGTGGGAAAAGGCGAGGTGGAAAATGAGGATATCTGTAATAGTGTCAACATTAAAAAAAAAAGAAAAATAAATAACTAAAATTAAATTTTAAAAAATAGAAGAAAATTTACACCGGCTCTGTGTACTTGTCTCTACTAATACACGTTCAAAACCTGGTCTCATTTCTCATGTACATATTGTACAGTTGATCACGCTGCTTCTACTCTTGCCCTTCTATAGTCAATTCTCTTCATAGTTATCAATGTCATATTTTAAAAACATAGATAGGCAGATTACTTCTTCCTTGTTTAAAATCTCTAATGACTTTTCATCATAAGCAAAGCAGAGCAGACGACCTGTGGCGGTCTGAGCCCCATCCGCCTCTCCACCCTCAGCCACAGCGTGTTTCCGACTTGCTGCCACGGTTTTGGCCACAATGTCCTTCGTTTTTCTCTGATGCACCAAGTTTATCTCTGCCATTTGCCCTTGGCTTTGTCTTTCTTCCCCAAAACTTTTTTGCATCTTTTGTATCCTCATGTCATTCAAGTATCAATTCTAACCTCAAGTCCCTAGAGACATGGCTCCCCTGGCCTACCTTATTTAAAACAGCAGATCCACTTCCATGATATACACATACACGCTCATGTAATTATAACTATTTTTCCCTGTTTTGGATTTGCTTTATGGCACTTTCACTCCCTGGCATTAGCATTACTTTAAATTCTTTGTTGATTGTCATGAGTTTCATGAGACTGAGGATCTGGTCTACTTTAGCCTTCCCTTTATTCCCAGTGCTAAGCAAGATGGCCTACCTAGCACATGGAATGCACTACGTAAATGTTGGTTGAATAAACTGTTATTATTCATATTCATTTTTGCAGGAAGGATTTGGAAAAAAGAAGGTTGACAGGGACAGTCCCTCTAAGAGTCAGAGTGATAGATAGAACAAAGAGGATGTGATTTGGAGTTTAATAGACTTGGACTAGCTGGAACAGTTAACCTGTGTAATCTTACACAAGTTACTCACTCCTCTAAACTTGTTTCTTTCGCTTGTAAATAACAGTGATGATCAAAGATAACTTCTATGGAAATCCTAGCTTTCTGCCTACTAGTGCAATTGATTAATTCCTACAGGACTCTCACCAATCAAGGTATGTAGCCCTGAGGTCAGGACCTTGACCATATTCCGAGTTCTAGTGGCATGTATAAATTCAATAAAACAAACTGTTTGGATTCAAGCAAAAGTTCATGCTCACGTTAGAAACATAGCCCAACAGTATTTGGAATAATGCTTGCTTAATACTGACTGTACAATGTTTTGTTAAACCTTGCATTTTAAATAAACTACACAGATTTTTAGCAGAGTGGACCAACTTACCACTGGATTAAAAACATTTTATCTGTAACTGAAAACAGTTTCTCTATTTGTTCTGCTCCATGATTTGAGGCATATTTTCAAAATTAAATAATGATTTCTCCATCCTAAACTATTGAAAGGATGAAAGAAGGTGATGGGATTAGCCAAAGAATATAAATGCATAACCCATGGATACGGAAAACAGTACGGTGATGGCCAGGGAGAAGGAGGGGTAAGGGTAGGTGGAGGTTTGCAAAGGAGGGGATAGGGGCATCTGTAATAGTGTCAACAAAAAAAATAGGCATCATAAAGTGATCAAAGAAATTCCAAATCTTTCCAGATATGATTTAATCTTTTTCCCTGACTTTATTACCCTACAAATAGCTTTCATTTTACATGACTCTAATTGAATATATAAAATCTATTAGGTACATTTCCATTTATATGAAGATTTTACTGTGCTTAGATAAAATGAGCATGACCAGTCTTATTAGAGTTTCCTCCTAATTAAAAAAAAAAGGCCAGCAGATTTAAAGAAACTAAAAATGGTTTAAATTACTTTACAAATGGAATTTTTAAATAATAAGTTTTTTCCATGCTCTCAGGAAGAATTTTTAAATTGATTATGTTTATTTTATTTCTAGGAACAGAAGCTAAAAATTTACATCTTGCATTTTTAGATAATCTCATATACAAGTATAATATACATTAAGGCAACTTCAACATTAAATTTCAAATCTTTAATCTGAAAACGATATGGGGCACTATTCATAAAAATGTGCCATTCTACTAGGTAATCTCAGTTGAAACAAAAAGTGTGATTTGTTATTTAGAGCAGGGTGATTAAGACCTGAAATGGCTAATAGTTTTATTTCTATAAATAATTTTTTAATCATGAAGTCAATTTTATTTAAAATTACCCCAAAAGCTTCAGGAATATTATGTCATCAAGCATAGTGATTCTTTCTTTGTGGGAATGGTTGTTAATATGTTAAATGAAGACACGTTAAGTAATATGAGGTATACGCATCATTCACTTATTCATTCATTCTCTCATTCATTTAACACATATTCACTAAGGGTCAACATTGTGGTAAGCATGGTTATGAAGGCTGAGATGCAGGTGAAGAAATAAGAATGCAATATGTATCAGTACATGTTCCTACTCAAGTTTAAAGTACATGTTCAACCCAAGCTGAATGATGCAAGATATACAAATATATCTCTCAGAACATAAAGCGTATTGCATATCTAACCTATTTTCTGGGGAAAAATTCCTAAACAGAATTAAAAATATGCTGAAGTACTCAGTTATCCAATACATTTGGTTGAAAAATTGGCACACACACTTATATAATCCATCATATAGACTGATGTAGATAAATTTATCATGTAGGTATATTGAAAGCTATTATTTTATTTCTGTTTTGTTTTCAGTGGGCCATGGTGTACCTTACAAGTAACCACACTTACGTGTATTGTATTTGACTTTCCAATCTTCAAATGTTCAAACATTAAGAATTGGACAAGCACTACCATCTTATAATGTATGGTAATAGTTTATTTGGTTCAAAAAAACTTGACTTTATTATGCCGAACAGGATTTTTCAACGGGCTACTTTTACTCTTCCCGAGAGCATGGAACTGCCATAGCAATTGTCTAGAACTGTGAAGTCATTTTTTAAAAAATCTTCGATCACATTTGCAACTAAAAATTACAGACTCTTTAATGAAGTGTACTGTGAGATTAAATGTCACTTTAACAGGAAATTCAGGAGGAAAGAAAATGAAAACTAACTAGCTAATTAACTGAGGCAGTTTTCTGTGTTTGTGGATCAGTTGGCTGTGGGGTCCTGAATAACTGAAGGACAGATGACCTGCTCTGGACAACCAAACGATACCCAATTGATGTGATTTACATTTTGGCTATAGTATGGTTTGCAGGTAAAAACAGAAAAAAGATTGGGCAGAGTGCACAGTGATCTCTGTACCCATGAGCAGCTTTGTAGACTTGCTTCTCCTGGTGATTACAATATAAGCTGTACTTGTTAAATAAATGAATGAACCAGGGCACCTTGTTGAGCTGAGGAGTGATCTTAGTATGTGGTACACTTGGGACCTAACAGGGCACGGCTACTGACTGTTCTGTAAGCGTGGCTATTGGAGAAGGGCAAAACACTATGAGTGAAGCAACACGGGCTCTGAAGGGCAACATCAAAGCTGAAGTAAAAAGAATCTACATCATAATAATAATGGTACCTTAGAGAGGGATAAAAAGTATAAGTCATCTAGTCCAAAGGGGAAAGGAGAAAGATTGATTATATAAGAGGTGGTATAGCTTGGATTAAGATGTGTTCAACTCTGGTTCTTAGGTGAGTATTTTAGGTACAGACCCATACCTTCATTCTATAATTTATTCATAAGTTTCTTTCCTAGATATAGCTCTACCATTATTTTAAAGATTGCACATAAGAACTTGGGATCAATTAAATAAAAATATTTCATTCGTAAAAGGGAAGTTAAAAAAAAGAATAAGATAGTTTTATGTTAAAGATGCATATTTTCCTAACCAAACTCTCAGTATTGCATGAAGAGAATCCCTTGGCTGGGGTGACGCAAATTAGAATGTCTGGTATCAATTTATAGTGAAAAATATCACAAGAGTACAGGGGTGGGAACATGGTTGCGTGGTGCTGAAATAGAGTGAGAAAAACAAGGTTTTCATCAGCACTAAAAACTCATGGAACTTCTATCAAAAATGAATTGAGAAGTCTCTAAGAAGTAATAAGATTCATATGAATAGCAGAAGCACTCTTGTAAATGTTAAGGTTGTGGCAATAGCCCTGAGAATTTTCATTTAGAGTTACAGCTTTTTTAGAGATCCACACTTCTTCTATGCCTTTGTTGTCTTGTAAATCTCTATTACCGTGTGTGTTACAGCTTGTAGAGCAAATGTGCTGTAAGTGGTATGTGAGGAGATTTCTAGCCGAAGGAGAATGTTTAAGCCAAAGTTCAATGTAAGCCTAGTTTATCTTCATGCCTACCATAACCTGGTTAGTTCTAATAATTATAGCTCACCTCACTTCTTTCTCACCCTCCGTGAAAACATTATTCTGATCCCAGTGTTGTGAAATGCATGAAAATGAATGTTCTGAATTTATACCCCTATTTTTTTTATTTGATAGGTGCTGTAATTTACCTAGTTAAAATATATTGAGTGGAAAGGTTTGGTATTAAGAGCTATGAGATCACAGGTGATTTAAAAATCATAATATTATTAGAGCTGAGAAGGTCTTAGATTATTTGTCTAACCTTCTAATTAAAAAAAAAATTAAGAAATAAAGAACCTGCCTAAGATTTTTGTACTTGTTGTGGGGGCTAAAACTAAAACTTAAGTCCCTCGAATTCTGATCTACTTAATACTACATTTCACTGGGCTAGAATCCCTGAATTTCTGAAGCTTACTATTTTATAAGAATGATAAATAAACCTGTTTCCACTGACTTAAAGAAGGTGAAATGCAAGACATTATGCTAGGGACAAAGAAAAATTCAAACCACCAAACAAGAAGAGCATTATGGACTTCATTATAGTAAAGTCGTGGTACATGCAGTCTTTGCTATCTGGACTCATGTAAGCTACAGGGTCTGACAGAAGTAACATCTGCTTGAGTGTGGTTTATAGCGTAATAACATGAGTGCAATAATTTATAGTTTTAATTTGAACATTTCACCTAAAATGTCATATGGTGTTTTTGAGTGTGATATTATTATGTTACAGAATTACATGCTTGTGATTTTGTAATAAAAAATTTTGTAATGAAAGATGGACCTTATTTGTGCCAGACTCTGTATTTACTGTCAAATTACTTGTTTCACTTGGGTTGCTACTCTTCTTGCAAAAACTACCCAAGTGTTGCTATAGATGCCAAAATGTGAATCAAGTTTAGTGACTTTTACAGGGGGAACCAATGGCAGGAGGCTTGATACTATCTTAAACACTTCTCATACTAAAAGCCAAATTTATTCCTCTCCAGGATCCTGTGAAGAAGCTAACAGACATATTCTTTTAAAATTTACAAATAAACAAATGAAGAAACTTTACCTCAATGAGACTGATTTTGCTATACAGAGTAAAAACTCATGTGAAAGAATGTGAATCCATATCTAGACCTTTCTGTTTAAAAGTCTATGCACTTTCTCAATAAAATGGGGGTGGGGATGGTCTATGCTCTTTCCATAATGTCATCTTGTTATTCAAGCCTAGTCAAAGTTTTTCAAAAACTGTCTTTGCAGGGAAGGGAGCTGTGTGTGAACCCTGCAGAAATTCAGCTTCCACGTAGGCTGGTTATCTGCAGGCAGTGTGGGGAGGACACAAGAAGGGCACTGGATTTAAATATTGGAAGACTCAGGCTTAAATCCTTCTTAGTAGCTCTGTAATCTTGGACCTGGTCCTTAACTATCATGAACCTCAGCTTTCTCACTGAAAAAAAATAGTGAAGATGATATCCGCCAAACACCTTTCACAGAGTTTTATGAGGATCAATGCTGAAATTGCTCAATAAACCTTCTCTCTATTGATGTTCTTACTCTCATATTCTCCCTCACACTCAGCCTAGTCTTACTGGCAAGATTTACAGTATTCTTTTTGTAAATCTAAATTACTGATCGAATATAAAGTATTGTATTATGTACTAGGCTACTATGTCAGGTCTGGTCCATGGAAAGGTTTAGTGAGAGTAATTATTTTTAAAAGCAGTTTCACTTTACAAATGTGTAAACAACACTCCATGACTTCATGAGAAGCACAAGATTTTGAATTTTTAAATAAATTTGGAAAGATCTTTCATAGGCTGCTATATTTATTCTTGAAAAACTGTGTGAGGATAAAGATAATTTTGAAATTCATGGTTTTGCTTAACAGTTTAGGAATAGAAACACATTGTGGCATAACAGTAAATTTTTTAAAGTTTTTAAAAATTATGTTGTTGTTTTTTAAATAAATATGTACCACATATAGGGGACAACATTCATTGGCTATGATGAAACATGACTTGGAAAAATGACAGCATGTACTCATTGGGTAATATGACATGAATTACAGATAGAACCAAGTGAATTCATTCCGTTATTTTCTTCTTAATGGTTACTTATTCTGTCATCTGTTAGCATTGATCATGAATCGTGTCACTTCCATTAAAGGTTCTCTATAAATCCAGAAGAACAAATAACACATCCACAAAGAATGCCTGTTTTATTCCACTCTGAGCCATCATGGATATCACTTTTCTTTGACCATCTTATAAAAAGTTGTCCACAGGAAGAAAAGTCATTGACTGACTTGTGCACTTATTGGCTCTACTTTGCAATATATTGATCTTATTCTTCTATGTCTAACTAAATCCCTCCTTCTCTCTGAAGTGTGGCTACCCAACTTCATAGTTGACTCTTTCTTTTGTGAGTCCCTGTGGCGTGGTCACCTAAAATAGGCAGTAGGCAATCAGTATGTAATAGCTTGCATTGTTTTTCATCATTTTAAGTATAAATTCTGATTTAACATCTATTCAATAGATGTGAGATTCTTACATCTTTTATTTCTATGCAACCTTTACCTCAACACAGCATCCGCTTTATTAGGCAATCATACAAATCCTTCATGTGAATCATGAAGAAGAGATGGTTAAGAAACATTCCTCATGTTTTAGTTGCTGCTTCTACCAGCAGACTAATTCCCTTAGTGGGAATAATGGGAAGGATGTTTGTTTCCTCTAATCTCTCGGGATTTAACACACTGATAGGCCAGAAAGGCATGAAAATAATGCAGAGTAAGTCTCTCCACAGCTGACCTGACTCTCACACTTGCCTTCTCGCTCAAACTTTGTTCTGCTCTCAAGAATCATAAAATGCCATCAGGCAGGTGGAAGATGGTGGCCAAGTAGGTGGAAGCTGAGTCCACTTGCTCTTGCACCCAACTCAGACACGCGATCTTCCAAAAAAATAAAATGAACATTCAATGGAATCTTAGCTGATATGAAGTTTGGAAGCCAAGGAGTGCACAAGCCACTTCACAATGGTTAGTAAGGATATTTTATAGGTGAAAGGGGAGATACCTCATTCATAGTGACTGCAGCCATGGAAAGCCTGGTCAGAGACTGCAGCTTTGTGGCCCCTTCTCCTCCCAGGGCAGGGAACCCCCAGACCCAGGCTGGGAGTAACTTGGATACACAAAGTTGGGGGGATCCAGGCTACACACACACAGTGGGCAGCACACCCATAGCTGCAGCAGCAAATGCCAACCCGGAGAGTGCCAGAGAGAGAGAGAGGGATTCTATTTGCATCTGGGTCAGGCAGAGGAGGCTGGCAATGGCCAGCCATGACTGTGAGAGACTCTCGACTTTTTGGAGAGGTGGTGTGGACTGGAAGCTGGAGTGTGACTCAGTGCTGCAGTGGAAGTGCACAGAGAGACTTTTTAAAAGGGGAGCTGAGGCTTGCTGGGGAGGGACATACCTATAATTTTTCCAGAACACTGAAAAGTGTCTTCCAGGGAGACTTAAGGGTTCCACCCTCCGGATTGCAACAGAAGTCCCCTCTAGAGGCACGTGAAGGTGATACAGGAGGTGCTGCCAGAAGTTGGATGACCCACCCCAGGACAGTGAGCTGATAAAAAATCAGAGGTGATCCAGAAAAGGAAGGCAGAAGGTGAACACCAAGTGGCTGAGATGAATTTCACCTCGTTCTTTTTCTGAATTTGCATTTTATCTTCCTTTCACATAGCTTTTTAATTTCCTCTTTTGCTTCAAATGTATTCTAACTAATTCACAGTTGTCTTTTTTAATTCTTTTTATTTAGATTTTATTTAGATTTTATATTATTTTGTATTTTATTGTTATTTCAAATCTCACATTTCACCCTTTCCTTGTCTTACTTCATTTTGTCTTCTCCCTGACCTTTTTTATTTTCATTGTAAGTTTTATTTTCCTACATGGTATGCCTTGATCTTATTCCTTACTCTTACTATTTCTCCTCCCTTTACTCTCTCAAGAGCATTTTTTCTTCCTTTAGTCAGCTCACATTCATTTCCCACTCCTATAATATTCTTATTTCCTTTCCACCCTTATAAACTATGGCTTGTTTGGTGAGGATATTATGGTTATTGCTGTTCTTCTTCAATGGTATTCCTATTTGTCTACTATTTTTTTAAAAATTTTAAATCTCATAGGTTATTCTCCTCCTGTCTTACTCCATTTTGCTTTCCTCCTGCCCTTGCTTATTTGAGTTAGGAATTTTATTTTTTTTCCTTTTCTTAGCCTGAATTCTATTCCTTACTCTTATTATTTACTCTCCTCCCATCCGATCAAAATCATTTTTCTTTACTGTGGACATCTCATATTCTCTTTTCTCTTTTGCATATTATTCTCTTTCCACCTTTATTAATCTTTGCTCAGCTGTCATTGTTATTGACCTTGTTGTGGTTTTCTACAATTTTTTTCTCTTTAGTTCACTACTTTTTAAATTTTACTTTAAACATCATATTATTTATTTAGCATTATTACATATAGATGCTAAAATCCTCAAAAAACATTGGCAAACTGGATCCAGCAATACATTAAAAAGATCATGCACCATGGTATGCACCATGATCAAGTGGGATTCATCCCAGGGGTGCAAGGGTGACACAATATACATGAATCAATAAATGTAATACATCACATAAATAATGTGAAAGTCAAAAACCACATGACCATATCAATAGATGTGGAAAAAGCATTTGACAAAGTACAGCACCCGTTTATGATAAAAACCCTCAGCAAAGTGGGAGTAGAGGGAGTATACCTCAACATAACAAAAGCCATACTCAAGAAACCAACAGCCAACACCATACTCAAAAGACAAAAACTAAAAGCTTTCCCCTTAAGATTAGGAATAGACAAGGGTGTCTGTTTTCACCACTCTTATTTGACATAGTATTGGAAGTTCTGGCCACAGTGATCAGACAAGAAAAAGATATAAAAGGCATCCAAACTGGAAGGGAGGAAGTAAAAAGGTCATTATTTGCAGATAACATGATATTGTACATAGAAAACCCTATAGTGTCCACCAAAAAACTACTTGACCTAATAAATGAATTTGGCAAAATAGCAGGATACAAAGTCAATATTCAGAAACCAATGACATTTTTGTACACCAACAATGAAATATCAGAAATATAAATTAGGAAAAAAATTCCATTTATTATAGCAAGAAAAATGAAGTACCTAGGAATAAACTTAACCATGGAGGTAAAAGACCTCTACTCAAAAAACTATACAACACTGCAGAAAGAAATTAAGGAAGACACAAATAAGTGGAAGCATATATCATGTTTGTGGATTATAAGAATTAACATCATTAAAATGTCCATACTACCCAAAGCAATTTATAAATTCAATGCAATTCCTCTTAAGATACCAATGACATATTTCACAGATCTAAAACAAATATTTCAAAAAAATTATATGGAACCAAAAAAGAACCCAAACAGCCTCAGCAATCTTGAGAAAGAAGAATAAAGTAGGAGGGATTACAACACCTGATACCAAACTATATTACAAGGCTGCTTTAATCAAAACAGGCTGGTACTGGCATAAGAACAGACACATAGATCAATGGAATAGAATAGAGAACCCAGACATAAACCTGTGAGTGAGCAGTCAATTAATATTTGACAAAGGGGATATGAGCATACAATGGAGTAAAGACAGTTTCTTCAATAAATAGTGTTGTGAGGACTGGAATGGTACATGCAAAAAAAAAAAAAAAAATGAAACTAGACCACCAGCTTACACTATGCACCAGAACACACTCAAGATGGATAAAAGATTTAAATATAAGTTGTGATACTATAAAAGTCCTAGAGGAAAACATAGGCAGGGAAATTTCAGATATCCCACATAGCAATATTTCTGCTGATATATCTCCTAGGACAAGGGAAAAAAAGGAAAACAATAAACAAATAGGACTAAATCAAACTAAAAAGCTTCTGCATGGCTAAAGAAACCATCATCAAAATGAAAAGGGTACTGCCTGTATGGGAGAGCATTTTTGCCAATGATATAGTGGCAAAATATATCATTGACAGGGTTGGATCTCCAAAATATATACAGAACTCATAGGACTCAATACCAGGAAAACAAACAATCCAGTTAAAATATGGACAAAGATCTGAATAGACACTTTTCTAAGGAGGACATATAGAGAGCCCGTAGACATATGAAAAGATGCTCAATATCACTAGCCATCAGCGAGATGCAAATTAAAACCACAATGAGATATCACCTCACCTGTCAGAATGGCCAACATTAATAAGTTACCAAACAAGTGCTGGTGAGGATGTAGGGAAAAGGGAACCCTAGTGTACTGTTGGTGGGAATGCATAGTGGTGTAGCTACTGTGGAAACCGCATGGAATTTCCTTAAACAACTAAAAATTGAACTGCCTTCTGACCCAGTGACCCTGCTGCTGGGAATATACCCTAAGAATCCCAAGTCACTAGTCACTAATTCAAAAGAACTTATGCCCCTATACTCATAGCCACATTATTTACAATAGCCAAGTGCTGGTAACAGCCCAAGTGCCCATCAGTAAATGAATGGATCAAAAAACTGTGGTGCATTTACACAATGGAATACTATGCAGCAGAAAGAAATAAGAAACTCCTACCTTTTGTGACAGCATAGATGGAACTAGAGAATATTATGCTAAGTGAAATAAGCCAGCCAGTGAAAGACAAATACCATATGATCTCACCTATATGAGAAATCTAATGCTCAAAATGGAACTACAGGCATGGAAACAGGGAAAAGGCTGAAAGCGACCAGAGAGGGTGGGAGAGGGGGATAACAGTGGAGAGAAGGGGAAGGAACTAGACAAATAACATTTATGAATGACCCATGGACGTGGACAATAGTGTGGAATTAGTCCCATGTACTGTGGGAGCAAGGCTGTGGGATGCACGGGGGAAGGCAAAGGAGGAAAAATTGGGAAAACTGTAATAGAATAACAATAAAATGATTTAATAATAAAAAGGAATCATAAAGTGCCATCAGTCCCTTGCATCCCCTCACTCCTTAGTGAGTGACATCCTTAGTTTTCAGCTGGTGTAACCCTGGAAGCATATAAATTTCCCTATTCAAAGAACTGGTGAGGTCTTCTTGGGCTAGCCTTGCTCTAGTGGTGTTAGCAAGTCCTTAACTCTGGAGTTAAAAAACTTCACTCTCCTCCCAAACAAAGGAAAACTCTAATGCTCGACCTGGCTGTAACGATACTTTGCAAAGACCCTCATTCTTCTCTTGAAATGTAATGGAGGGAAATAACACAGGAAGCTTAACACAGGTTTCTTGGGCTTTTAATTACATCTGAGGGTTAGATATGTAAGACCTAATTTCATTCTATTTTCTAGCAACACAGATTTGAACAAGAAGTCCAAATTGGGCTAATCATGCTGGTTCTAGCTGAACCCTTATTTCTATTTCTGAGTTGTTGAAACTTGTATTCTAATTTTGTTCTAGGTTTCTGGTAAGACTGTTCCAGAAGGTACTTGGGCTTCCCTATAGACCCCTGGTCTTGCTGTGTGCTCTGCAATCAAACCAATGGGCTCTATGGCCTAATCAGTGTGGGAAGCACTGCGTTATTGCCCTCCAGAAACATTCATAATAAGCATTAGAGCATTAAGATGTATATTTAATTTTGTGCAAAAAATGTTTTGTTTTTATAATCTTGTGTATTTCCTCTAGTTTTAGCCTTCTAAATTAACATTTTGTAAAATGCTATTTAGTACATATACCTTTTATTGATATGCATATATATTTATATATAGAAAGGTATTCCTTAGATGATTAAAGAAGATTTTACCCGCATGTGAACCTTATACTCAGCTACTAATTTCTTTAATAATTTAGGGGACTTGGATGGACTGGGAATGACTCAAATTTATATTCACCCAAAAGAAATATGGATTAAGAAGACTGCTTTCTTATGGGCCATTTCTCCAGAGATAGTTGCCTGAATTAAGAAATAAAATGTCAGGGCAAACTCATTTCTTATTACATTCTAGCAATCTAAATGGCAGCCATTGAGATAAGTCCAGAGGGGTTACATTTACAAGGGAACAGGTTTATTGACTACTTAAAATCAATACTTCTTTACATCCTTTTAACTTTTAGGGGAATAATTTTTACTGAATTAAACAGGTCATTCTCTTAGAAAAAGTTTTGATCTTCGATATGGCTAACTCAGCGGTGGAATATAGTAAGTCTGTTACATGCATGCGGGTGTGCGCTCGCAGACTCACGCACCACATAATACTTGTCCCAGTGATTGATCTATCTATATAACTAGCTGTTTCCCTAACCAAAAATGGCAATATTTGATAAGAAAAGACTAAATACTAAAAAAACATTTCCTGCCCTACAGAAACATAGTTATACAGAGAAATAACTTTCTAATTCTTCTTTATATTTACTTACTAAAAGAAAAGGTTACATAAGTATACTGCTAAGCATTCTCACACACATAGGCCTATACAGGGTCCAGCAGAAGTGAGGCTTGCTTGAGTGTGGTTGGTAGGGTACGTGATTGTCTCACATGAGAGCAACAGCAGTTTGAATATTTCACCTAAAATTTCATATGGTGTGTGCCAGTGATATTGCTATGTTACAGAATTACATGCTTGTGATTTTGTAATAAAAGATTTTATAAAATAAAAGGGGTGTTATTTGTGCCAGACCCCTGTATATGCCAACAGTTTCTACATTTAGGTAGAATAAAGAAATATTGCTTGCACTTTAAAAAGAATTAAGAGTCAAGGAGGAAAATGTTAAATAAAGAAATGCATTAAAACTAAAGATAAAAATAATACCAACAGATTTTTAAAATGTTAAATGAATGAAAAGTTACATTTTTTATATTTTAAGACAGTAATTGTGAAAACTATTTATGCTCTTTATATTATACAGGAATGTCTGAAATAGTACACTACCTTTCGCAAATACTAAAGTTTATCTTAATCTTATATGAATTTAAGAAGAAATAGATATTGAGCAGCATTAATTTAGTTTTCACATTGGTAATGTGTCATAAAATCTTATCCTTTGGAATAGTGTAGCTATCAAGCAACATTTTGACATAGATATTTCCTACTGATTTAACAACTTCAAAACTGTACAAAAAGTTTCAGTATAGGCAATTGGCCTGAATATTGCCCCACATACCATGTGATCATATGCTTAATATAAATGCAAAATGTATTTGACTACTTAAATTGTATTTAAATTTTAAGCTAAGGAGATGTGTTCATGACAAAAAACAATTGGGTTTCAAGGCTCCTATTAACCTGTCTCATTAGACCTTTCTTCTTTATTGTATACTGTGGACCATTACTGACTGACACTGAGCAAAATGACAAATCATTCCATTGTCAATTACCCAAAAATTATTTCTATATTTAAATAACTTGCAAGATTACAATTCGAATGACGCAGTAGCACTGGTCAATTTAAACTTATTTTTTCTGTAGAGCTAAAAAGATTAAATTTGAATAATTAATTTTAATGTTTTCATTTATATGTGATGCATTAAAATTTTACTTATTCTGAGCCATTCATGATGGACTATAATGCAATTTCCAGGGTTTAGAGATTATTTCCACACAGATTAGCCTTGATGTTTATACCATGCAAACCTTCTCAGAAGCATGCAAAATTTGTAACTATACTTCACTCCTAATTGGCCTGACTCGGGCATGCAATAACTAAGCAGACCCTTCATGGTATGTTATTCACAATGATACCATAGCTATTTTCTGGAAAATATCCTTTGTTATTAATTTTTGTCTACTTTTTAAGTACAATAGAGTCCGTTAACGTTACTCCCAATAGCCTACTTAAAAGCAAACACTATTTAGGATAGCCAAGAAAAATGTTTTAATAAACTTTCCTTAGCATCAGTATTTGAAGTGATTTTTCCTTCTGTCCTGTAATACCTCAAGTTTTCATTGATTCATTCACTTCATAACTATGTGCTGAGCACATACTATGTATAAGGTCCTGGGCGGGGAACTTTTTAAGGTATAGATGTTTATGTTCAGAACCTAGTGACTTTGTAGTTTACTCTATTACGAGGGTGACATAAAATTAGGCATTTGGTAAAACCTGGACTAGAAAGAAAGAAGACTGAACAGGGAGTCAGACTCTCTGGGTTTCAATCATGAATCTGCTACTTTCTAGCTATGTGACACTGAGCTCTAAGTAGCAGAAAAACTCAATCCATAATAGCTTAAGTATTTAGTGAAATTTATTATTTCACATAATATGATGTCTTAAAATAGGGTAGTTCCAGGGTTGGGTAATGAAAGGACTTGTTAAATATACCCAACTACATAAGTTCTTCCCAGTTTTTCACTCTACCATCTTCAAAACATTGATTCTGTCCCTCCAACGAGGTCCCTTCAGTACTGCAATCACATACCACATTGCATATCATGCAACAATGGTTGACCATTCAGTATTCAGCATAACCATATTTAACTAAGGAAGGGGAGTTCTTCCTTCCTTTGTAACTATACACAAAAAACTGGGCTTTTGCCACCACGAGTTTACTAGGTGTCCCTTGCATTTTTTGACGCTTCACTCATATAGGTTAATCAGATTTTCTTAAAGGAATTGGGACTGAACAATGGCTTATGAATTTTGGACTCATTGACTGATGATGACATAAATTTGATTCCATTAGAAATCCTAGGACTTTGCTACTTAAAGTGTTGTCCCTGGACCAGTCACTTTTGTATCACCCGAGACCTTGTTAGAAATGCAAGAATATCTAGCCTCACTTCAAGACATACTGATTCAGTATCTGTATTTTTACAAGGTTCCTAGGTGATTCATAGGCATACTAAATTTTGCAAGTCATCACTCTTGTAGAATATGATTTCTGTTTTGACCTCACAGAAGTTTTGAATCCAAATATTTCATCAGGATTGTGCTAACATTGATGCTTTCACATGAAAGCATTTGCTGAGGTAAATTGCATTGAGCCAATTTAATTCTTCAATTTTCTTTTCAGGAAGACTGTTTCTTTTTTTTTTCTTTAAGTTATTTTATTGTATCAATTCTTCTTTAAGTAAATTTTAAAACAAAAAGTCATTTCATTTTTCTTTTTTTCATATAAAATTGTAATGTTTTAGTACTTAACCTGATGTCACTACTATCTTCCTTTTGGGGGGGGGGCAAAAGAACATTTCTACTAAATCCATTTTTCCTGCCTTAAATTGAGCAGTTTTAACTTTTTAAAAAAATCCTCATCCAAGGATATGCTATAGAGGAGGATGAAGATGAAGAGGAGGGGTTGGGGGGAGAGAGAGAGAGAGATCAATTGGTTGCCTCCCATATCCCCCCAGCACCCCGACTAAGGATCAAACCCACAACCTAGGTATGTGACCTGACCGGAAATTGAACCCACAACCTCTTGGTTACAGGAGGATGCTCCTACCAGCTGGGCCATCTGGCCAGCGCTAGGCTGCATCAATTAAAGTCTGCAAACTCAGAAGCAGGAACACCCTCACAGGCCACTCTACCCATCTCACTCCATACTGATTAGAAAATCTATGAAGCATTGTATTCACTTATGGGGACCGCTTTTTAAAAGAGCTATTAAAGACTGCACACAGAGAAAGACAAATGAGTTTGCTAGAGGTATCATATGCTATTTACAATGTAAAGGTTAGAAAGTGACTAGAAACTCAGAGAAGCTTCTTATTTTTTAAAAAAAAGAAAGATAAATTAAATAATTTAAATAATCCAGCAATGAATTTAATAATCCAGTGATGGAGTTCCCTGTAACCAGATTTATATAGGTACAGGTTCAATGGTCATGCATCTATGAAAGCTGTATTGAAAGGATTCTAAACATCAGGTCCAGCTCATCGAGTCTGATTTTTGATCTGGATAATCTTAAAATTTTTTTCTAAATCTATAATGTGATTATTAGGAAACACAATGTATTCAAACAGTTGATGGTATAAAGGTGCTAGTGTTTTCCTTTTTTGTTTATTTTTAAAATGTTATGTGACATAGTTTATGCACATATCTGCATATCTAAATATAAGTAATAATTTAAAATACTAATGACATATCTTAGTTCAAACCACTTACCTACATTTTTTTCCTTTTAATCTTGTAACCTCTACTTCATGAACATCAAAATGAAGTTAAATGGCTTTCCTTAAGGAATAGATGTATCAGGAGTTGTTCTAAAGGTATCTATGGAGCAAAGCAATTTCCCAAAATCTAGCTGGGATAAGAAATACCAAAAGAACATGCATATCAGATTTTCTTTATTTTTAGGTCCATATATATTTATAATATAGAAGGGTTTAAAGAACACTAATTTAAATATATATCTTGAGGCACCTAATAGATTATGTTACAATGTTGTGATTTTCAGCTTCTAGAATTTGGTTTTACCATGAATTATGAAGCATTTTATGTCCTCTGCAGATTATATCCATACAGAAACACTAGAGTACCACTTCTGATTTCTGTAGCAGGAGCATCAGATGAGAACTGACAACTGGAGAGCAGCCAGGGGCATGAGCTGCGCCAGCCTGAGCCTCCCTGCTCTGGCCTGTGCGTTCCTCGAGCTTCTCACACAGCCCCAAAGGTGAGGCTCTCAGGATTTGTCATGTCAATGAACTCCTGTCACAGGCTGGCTAGATTCAGTGATTATGTTAGTTTTCTAGAGAATCCATGACAAAGTACCACAGACTAGTTGGCATAAAAAACAGAAATTTATTTATTTATTTATTCTTTATTTCTAGAGGGTATAAGTCTGAGGTCAAGAGGTCAGCAGATAGCTGATTTTCTCTGTACCTTCAAGTGGTCTTCCTTCTGTATATATCTGGTCCTAATTTCCTTGCCTTACAAGGGCACCAAGGGTATGGGAGCAGGGTTTACACAGGTGGCCTCATTTCACTTTAATTACCTCTTTAGAGACCCGATCTCCAAATATAGTCACATTCTAAAGTGATGGAAATTAGAACTTCAACATATGAATTTGGAGGGGGACATAATTCAGCCCACAACAGTAATTTTAAAAAGGGATTTTTAAATATTTATTTATTTATTTATTTATTTTCAAATACATTTGTCTCTGCCTTCCCCCCACCACTTTCCCCTGCCCCTCCCCCCAACCTCCCTCAATCCTGCCCCTTGGTTTCATCCATGAGACCTTGCTGCACATTCCCCGACATTCTCCTTCCCTTCCTTTTCCCCTGTCCCCGCCTCCCTCTATCCCTCTTGTCTCTGTTCATTTCTTTTCCTTCCAGTGTTGCTGGTCTTATTTTTCTTGCAGTTTTGTATGTTGGTTAGGTTCCGCTTATAGGTGAGATCATATGGTATTTGTCTTTTGCCTCCTGGCTTATTTTGCTTAGCATAATGTTCTCTAGTTCCATCCGTGCTGTCACGAAGTTTAGTAGTTCTTTTCTTCTTTCTGCTGCGTAGTACTCCATTGTGCAAATGTACCATAATTTTTTGATCCAATCATCTACTGATGGGCATTTAGGTTGCTTCCAACACTTGGCTATTGTACATTGTGCTGCTATGAACATTGGGGTGCATAGGTTCTTTTGAATTGGCGTTTTGGGATTCTTAGGGTATAATCCCAGCAGAGGAATCGCTGGATCAAAAGGCAGTTCCATTTTCAGCTTTTTGAGGAAATCCCACACTGCTTTCCACAATGGCTGCACCAGTCTGCATTCCCACCAACAATGTACTAGGGTTCCCTTTTCTCCACAGCCTCGCCAGCACCTGTTGTTTGTTGATCTGTATATGATGGCCATTCTGACCGGTGTGAGGTGGTACCTCATGGTGGTTTTGATCTGCATTTCTCTGATGGCTAGTGATGCAGAGCATCCTTTCAACTGTCTCTGGGCCCTCTGTATTTCTTCCTTGGAAAAGCATCGGCCCATGTCCTTTGCCCATTTTTTGATTGGGTCATTTGTCTTCTTGGAGTGGAGTCGAGTGAGTTCTTTATATATTTTGGAGATCAAATCTCTATCTGATGTATTGTTAGCAAATATATTTTCCCAAACAGTTGGCTCTCTTTTCATTTTGCTGATGTTTTCTTTAGCCGTGCAGAAGCTTCTTATTTTGATGAGGTCCCACTTGTTTATTCTTTCCTTTATGTCCTTTTCTTTAGGAGACATGTCAGTGAAAAAATTGCTGCGTGGGATATCTGAGAGTTTCCTGCCAATGTTCTCCTCTAGGACTTTTATGGTGTTGCAACTTCTATTTAAGTCTTTTATCCATCTTGAGTTTATTTTTGTGTATGGTGTCAGCTGATGATCCAATTTGAATTTTTTGCATGTAGCCATCCAGCTCTCCCAACACCATTTGTTGAAGAGGCTATTATTGCTCCATTTTATGCTTCTGCCCCCTTTGTCAAATATTAGATGCCCATAGAGACCTGGGCTTATTTCTGGGCTTCTATTCTGTTCCACTGGTCTATGGATCTGTTCTTGTCCCAGTACCAGATTGTTTTGAGTATAGTGGCTTTGTAGTAGAGTTTGATGTCCAGTATTGTGATCCCTCCTACTTTGTTTTTCTTTCTCAAAATTGCTGCAGCTATTCGGGGTCGTTTATGGTTCCATATACATTTTTGAAATGTCTGTTCTATTTCTGTGAAATATATCACTGGTATCTTAATAGGGATTGTGTTGAATCTATAAATTGCTTCAGGTTATATGGATATTTTGATGATATTAATTCTTCCAATCCATGAGCACGGTATATGCTTCTATTTATTTGTGTCTTCCTTAATTTCTTTCTTCAATGTTCTATAGTTTTCTGCGTACAGGTCTTTTACCTCTTTGGTTAAATTTATTCCTAGGTACTTTATTTTTCTTCTTGCTATATCGAATGGTATTTTTTTTTCTAATTTCTTCTTCTTCTATTTCATTGCTGGTGTACAAAAATGCTTTTGATTTCTGAATATTGACTTTGTATCCTGCTGTTTTGCCAAATTCACTTATTAGGTTGAGGAGTTTTTTGGTAGAGTCTACAGGGTTCTCTATGTACGCTGTCATGTCATCTGCAAACAATGATAGCTTTACTTCCTCCTTTCCTATTTGGATGCCTTTTATTTCTTTTCCTTGTCTGACCGCTGTGGCTAGGACTTCCAATACCATGTTGAAAAGAAGCGGTAAAAGCGGACATCCTTGTCGTGTTCCCGATCTTAGTGGGAAAGCTTTTAGTTTTTGCCCGTTGAGTATGGTGTTGGCTGTAGGTTTTTCATATATGGCCTTTATTACGTTGAGGAATGCCCCATTTATTCCCATTTTGCTAAGTGTTTTGATCACAAATGGGTGCTGTACGTTATCGAATGCTTTTTCTGCGTCTATCGAGATGATCATGTGGTTTTTGTCTTTTCTTTTATTTATGTGATGTATTACGTTTATTGACTTGCATATATTGAACCATTCCTGCTTCCCTGGGATGAATCCCACTTGATCATGGTGGATAATCTTTCAAATGCATTGCTGGATGCGGTTTGCCAATATTTTGTTGAGGATTTTAGCATTTATGTTCATCAGCGAAATTGGCCTGTCGTTTTCTTTCTTTGTAGGGTCTTTATCTGGTTTTGGGATGAGGGTGATGCTGTCCTCATAAAAAGAGTCTGGGAGTCTTCCCTCCTCTTGGATTTTTTGGAATAGTCTGAGAAGGACAGGAGTTAGCTCTTCCTTAAATGTTTTGTGAAATTCTCCTGTGAAACCGTCTGGCCCTGGGCTTTTGTGTGCCGGGAGTTTCTTGATGACTGCTTCAATTTCCCCAGCTGTTATCGGTCTGTTCAAGCTTTCTGTTTCTTCCTCCTTCAGTGCTGGAAGGTTATAATTTTCTAGATTTTTCCATTTCATCAAGATTTTCAAATTTCTTGGCATATAATTGTTCATAGGAGTTTCTGACAATCCTTTGTATTTCTGTGGTATCAGTTGTTATTTCTCCTCCTTCATTTCTGATATTATTAATTTGGGTCCTCTCCCTTTTTTTCTTGATGAGTCTGCTTAAAGGCTTGTCGATTTTATTTATCTTTTCAAAGAACCAGCTTCTGGATTGGTTGATCCTTTGAATTGTTCTTTTTGTCTCTATGTCATTCAGTTCTGCTCTAATCTTGACTATTTCCTTCCTTCTTCTTGCTCTGGGATTTATTTGTTGTTGTTTCTCCAGTTCTTCAAGTTGTAGTGTGAGGTCTTTTATTTGAAATGTTTCTATCTTTTTTAGGTAGGCCTGTATTGCTATGGACTTCCCTCTCAGGACTGCCTTTGCTGTGTCCCATAGGTTTTGGACTGTTGTCTGTTCATTTTCATTTGTTTCCAGAAATTCAATTTCTTCTCTTATCTCATTATTGACCCATTCATTGTTTAATAGTCTACTGTTCAGTCTCCATGAGTTTGCAAGTTTTTGAAGTTTCTCTTTGAAGTTGATTTCCAGTTTCAAGCCCTTGTGTTCCGAGAAAAAGTTTGGTATTATTTCAATTTTCCTGAATTTGCTGAGGTTTGCTTTGTTTCCTATCATGTGGTCTATCTTTGAAAAACTGTCATGAGCATTTGAAATGAATGTGTATTTTTCTTCTTTGGGATGTAAGGTTCTATATATGTCAGTTAAGTCTATTTGATTCAGTGTATCATTCTGCTCCACAATATCCTTGTTGATGTTTTGTTTGGAAAATCTGTCCATTTTTGACAGTGAGGTGTTGAAATCCCCTACTATCAGTGTGTTGCTGTCTATATCTTTTTGAAGTCATCCAAGATTTTCCTTTTATACCTGGGTGCCCCTATGTTGGGCGCATATAGGTTTACAATGTTTATGTCTTCTTGATAGATTCTTCCTTTAAGTATTATAAAGTGTCCCTCTGGGTCTCCTTTTATGGCTTTTGTTTTGAAATCTATTTTGTCTGATATAAGTATTGCAACTCCTGCCTTCTTCTCTTGCCCGTTTGCTTGGAATATTTTTTTCCATCCCTTTACTTTCAATCTGTGTATATCTTTTGCTCTGAGGTGGGTCTCTGGTAGGCAGCATATGTGTGGGTCATGTTTTCTTATCCATTCAGCTATCCTGTGTCTTTTGATTGGGGCACTTAATCCATTTACATGGAGAGTTATTACTGATAGAAACCTATTCATTTTTTCTCTTTGTACCTGTGTTTTTCTCTTTCTCAATATTTTCCTTCATCTTCTTAAACCAGTCCCTTTAGCATATCTTGCAGTGCTGGTTTGGTAGAGATGTATTCTTTTAGCCTTCTCTTATCTGGGAAACTTCTTATTTCCCCTTCTGTTTTAATTGAGAGCCTTGCTGGGTAGAGCAGCCTTGGTTGTAGGCCTTTGCTTTTCATTACTTGGAATATTTGATGCTATTCCCTTCTGGCTTGTAATGTTTCTGTTGAGAGGTCAGCTCCTAGGCGTATCGGGGCCCCCTTGTATGTTACTTTCTCCTTTCCCTTGCTGCCTTGAGGATTCTCTCTTTGTCTTTGATAGTTGCCATTTTATGATGATGTGTCTTGGAGTGGACCTCCTTGAGTCCCTCTTGAGTGGGGCCCTCTGTGCCTCCTGGATCCATGACACCTTTTCTCTCCTCAAATTGGGAAAATTTTCCATCATTACTTTTTCAAGGAGGTTCTCTATCCCTTGCTCCTCCTCTTATCCTTCTGGTATCCCTATTATGTGGATATTATTGCGTTTTAGGTTGTCTTGCATTTCCCTAAATGCCTCTTCATTCTATAAAGGGATTTTTTTACATGAAATATTTATTTGAAACATTATTGTCAGATTTTGATTGGCTGTTTTTGCCTTAAGGAATTTTGCTAAATTAGAGAAGATAAATAATTTTTATTTTAGCAAACTGCACTTTCAGGCAGAAGTCTGGAAACTACTTTGAAGTTGTGGTCTAGTTGGTAATTCTGATAATTCACTATTTATTACCAGACAAGTTTTAACTAAGGAAGACACAAAAGCCTTTTCAAAAACTTAAATTATTACAGAGGGATTTCAGTTACAATTTCAGGTTTGTTGGATGTATTAACATAATATTTCAGTGAAGTTTGTTAACATGCACCTTGAACTGTAATAGAGAGAAGTGCAAAGTAGTGTTTGCAAAGCATACTTGTTCTTTACATATGGAGAAATAAATGTTTTCTTTTTCTTATGAAAGAGCTTCTCAGAAAAGAATCCATGTAAGATTGCTAAATGACTTTCCTATTTAATTAAAAGTAGAGTTTTATCTGAAATGGATTAAATACAACTACCGTTTAATTAAACCGAAACCTTTAAGAGGATCACGCCAATAACATCAATTAACATTTTGTTCCATATTGAACATAATTAGAGAGGCAATTCTTGTAATTCACCGGCATAACCTTTAAAATATGGTTGGCCTTTATAACTTACCTATGTGGCATTTCCTTAAAAATCCAAACAGTTCAAAAAATATATATTGAGTTTAATGTTAGTACTAATTTTAAAATTAAAAAAATTATTAAAAATAGAACTAATATATCTTATTTGAAAATTGGTACTTCTGATTTACTTAAAAAATTCTGTATGAAAAATACATTCTTATTGGGGAAAAATGGAGAACTAAATCTTAGATTAGGGAACTGGAAAATGAGCAAATATAAGAAGAATTTGAGTCTACACATTGTTTTTAAAAAACTGAATAAGTTTAAGTCAGGGTTTTTTGAAATATTTGCTTTAAATTTCTGTGTCACACAGATTACGTAGACATAGCAAAATTTTATTAATGCCAATAGTAACTTGAAAAGAAAGCTTGTATTTTCATGTAGTCTTGAACTAGCCAGGAAGATTTCCAGAAAGAGAAAAATAAAACATATCAAAGTAAATTTTGACCACGGCAGCTTTGTGATCTAGTGGTTATTAACGGGAATTTTAAAGTATGCCCTACACTTTAATATATAAGATCTGTCCAGAAGGTATCCAGCCATGTCATAAGAAAAATAAGAGAGATTTGTTGAAGAAGATACAAGAAACATTGTACATAGGACAATGATGCCTCAGTCCCCTTCAGAATAAACCCCTTGGGACCTCACACAATTTTCGCAATCACTATCAGCTGCACCGACTTATTTTCTTGAATCTGATTGATAGACTGAAATCTCTTCCTTTTCCAAGGTGCTTTGAGTTTTGGGAAAAGCCAGAAGTCGCAGGGCTCCAATTCTGGGCTGTAGGGAGACTGAGTCACCTAGATGACTTGATGTTTTGCCAAAAAACTCTGCACGTGATGTGATGCATAATCAGGTGCATTGTTGTGATGAAGCTGCCAGTTACCAGTTGCCGATAGCTGCAGCCTTCTAAATCATTAGAATATTTTCCTTGGAGGAATGTTCAAGCTTAATGCAAAATTTGATGCAGAGTTTTTGCTCAGCTTGCTCAGTCATTTTGAATGCAACGGCCACACAGTCCACATGTTTACTCTATGGTGTCACCGCCCCCACTGACTATTACAATGAAGTTGTCATTGTTCACACATGCTCGTTCCAGTCCACTTTCCTTGGCTGCCAAGTTACATCAATGTCACACAAACCATTCTTGTTATATTAGCAATGGCTAGACTTTTTTCATATACATATACACATACAATATATACTTACATAAAATATATATGACACTGTTTGCTGCCAAATATACGCAGTTATAATTCTCCCTTCAAACAATATTTTGAAGTGTGGTCTAAGAAAAGTAGGCGAATGGTTGAGAAAATGCTTAAATGTAACTTTCAACAATGCTCAGTGAGCAAGCAAATCTTCAGAAGGGGTCTGGTCTTAGACATGCTCGCTGGGGAAAGGCAAGCCACCAGACATAGCAGAGCTTCAGAACTTTCAGGTTAAAAGAGTTTCTTTGTTCTAAAGGTCTTTATTTTCAGGTCTTGTGGGGAATCAGACCCAGGATGTGAACCCATCATGGATTTGCTAGGAGTTTACCCTCGGGCCCTTTTTGTGTATCTTGCTTCTCTGATTCATTTTTGTTCAGTAGGATGCTTCTCCGGAGAGAGAATTCCTAACTCTTACACTTTCTTTACAATCTTCTGATTGTATTGTTTTGTCCCTTGCTATTTTGGTAATTCATTTCAACTTGATTATTTCCTGATCAAAAATCAATTTTGTATATGAAAAATCTAATTACTTGATGAATAAAAATTAGTAGCTTATTTTCTTCATCTTTTCCATTCTTTCTTACAATTTTTATTGTATTATTTTAAAATTGAACTACAACAACCTATGAAATATGTATGTAATTCCAAACATATTAAAATATTAACCAGTTGCTGTGTAGCACCTAGGGAAGTGAGTTTTGTGAGGAATCTGGTGTGTCTAGGAGTCTGGTAGGCTTTCCTGTGAACCAGCAGCTTCCCCTGGACCACTGTACTCTCTGTGGGATATACTAAGTGATCTGGACTCTGATTTGTCCTGGAACTACATTTTAATAAGGTAGCCAGACAAAAGGGTCTGTTCTCTTAACTACCACAGATATTTTCCTGGCACAAGTACAAAAGTTCCCTCTCTCCCTGCATGTTCTATCTGGAGGGGAAGCTCTTCAGGGAGGGAAGAAGGGCACTTAGCTGGTTGGTATCCACTGTAACCCAACAGAACACAGGGCAAGATTCTGAACCCTCTGGAAAGATATCGGGCTCCGCCGTTAGACAAAAAAGCTGAGTGCAGCTACTGCCTGAAAGTAGAAGGTCAGAAACTTGATAGATATTTAAAAGGCCTTCAGCATTTAAATTTACTCATTTTAAAAGAGTAATTGGTTATGTATTTTCTAAATAGTTAAATCAATTTTACTAAAATTAGAAGAGCCTCACATCACAGGCGCATAGTTATGCTCACCATTAAACACAAACACAGATGCATGCAACAAAATTAGATGCAATCATCTCATTGAGAAAATAATGGCACTTGTTTCCCATTTCTCATTTTTGATTAAAAAAAATTTAAGTTAAGCTTTGGTTTTTCTCCAAGACCAAAGGATATGCCATCCTCAGTGTTTTAGATTTTTTTCTTTTTCACATTTTAGTGGGAATTTGTAATCAGATCATTCTAGACTTAATGGAGAGAAATTTTATCAGACCATAGGCTAGGCCTCCTTTACTACAGTCATAATAACCATTTCCATGTCATAATCAACTTTACTTGGTAGACACCATGAAAAACAAATATGCCTTCCATCAGCCTAGAATGGCCCTTGCTATAATTTGGCTCACTGTATCCACAAGGAGAAAAAGGCATTGATTATGTGCCAGGCAGTATGGTAACAACTTTCATGGATATCCTCTCATTTACCCTTCAAAAAAACCTCTAGAGGTAGGTTTGACATAATTTTGAAGATGAGAAACTCTGGGATGGTGAATTCATTTGTCCCACTAATGAAGACAGTAATACGCATAGCTAGTTTGAACCACAGTCATCGGAATTTATTCTGGTATTTTATCTCCTTGCCAGTCAGTAAATCCTCAGAAGATGAAGCCTTCTCCAGCTTTAGTCAGACCAACCGTATCATTAATACCTAGTCTTGCCTTGTAAGTCCAGTAGGCCTGAGTAAATACACCTTTTCACTACTTGAGCTTCTGGAAGACTGATGTTATAGTGATTTATTTTTTAATTTTCTGTGACATTGCTTTTTTTATCATAGACTGCTAGACCATACTGATGTTTCTTAAATTGGGCTTTTGAAATTAGAATAAATTTCTCAAACAATATGATGTTAGGAATAACTAATCCCACATGAGTATTTTCACTCATATTAGCTATAGGTAAAAATACCTCATTTGAGTATATGTATAAATAAAGCTTTTTTATTCTAGATTTGAATAAATTTTAGGGACAAAAAGGAGCAAAGTTCACCCTCATGTGTTGGTATAATGAGTACATTTCAGCAAGTCCTGCTGATTAATTCAGCTTTCTCATGCTAGAATTGTAAACTCATTTCCCTTTTCTACAGTTCTCATTATACAAACTTTTCAGTTTTAATATTAAGTATGTTTTTAACTATTTTTAGCTAGAAAATTAAGAAATAAATCCACATATTTTAAATAATGATGATCCCCTAGAATTCAATTCATTATAAATACTATGTGGATACTTCTTGAAATGGGGTCATTCCTTGGTACAACTATTCCATTAAACATCCTAAATTTCATCTTCTTATTATGCTAGCACTTCATTTAAAGTTTTATGCAGAGAGTGTATTGGGTAATTTACCTAAAGTTTCAGTCACGTTGCCAGGAATTTAACTTTTTTTCAGTTTCTCAGATATGCCATACTTTTCTCTCTCTCTCTCTCTCTCTCTCTCTCACACACACACACACACACACACACACACACATGCTTAAATCTCAAGGACTACACATACTGTTCTTTCTAAAACATTATACTCCTCTTCCCTACTCTTATTTGCAGAGACAGCTGACTCCTGCTTATACTCTAGGTCTCTGCTCAAATATCAATTTTACAAGGTGTCTTATCTGATCCCTAGATGATTTCTATTATATGTTTTAATACAGTCTTTTATTTTCTTAGAATATTCATCTTACTTTTCTTTAATTTCTTGTTTGTAGCTCTGTATTTTTGAATTATAAACTTCATGAGGAACCTGTCTTCTTTACCTCTGACTCCCCAGAGGGTAGACCTAGAATTCACTCAATAAATATCTGTTGCATAAGTAGGTGCAACTGACTAATATTGCAGATATGTGCAAATGTTGTTTAAAAATCTCATAGGATCTAGCATGATAAAGATTATTGAAATGAGAACAAGTGTTCACTCTTTGTTCCATTCCCTCCTGAGTAACCTGAATTGAATGTTCTACATGATGATGTTAAACACCCAGGAGACCTGTCTCTCCTAGGGACAGCAACAGAGAACACAGCATGTGTCTGTTGTGTAGGTATGTGTAGATTCAGAGCAGTACATCTGTTCTTCTCCCTAGAAAGAATTATTAAGGATTCTGTCTGGGCCAGCTAGACAGATCTTGGATCTATCTTATCCTTAAGATTGGGTTTTAAGGGATAACTGTAGGCACCATACATCCTCTGGATACCCATCAGGTATCAATAAGAAATGCATTTATATTTCCATTGGTGTGATTATATCCCGTCTACTTTGAAAATAAGGAAATGGGGCTCCAGAAAACACAGATAATATGCCCAGGGATTTACCCTAAGTAACACAAACAAAAACATCTATTTCTTTGCACATTTTAAGGCCAACCTTTTTAAACATTTCATTTTTAACACATTTCTTTGGAGTCTGATACCTTACTACCTAGACCAACAAATCTTAGGCAAGTAGGGATTTTAAGGAATTCTGAACTGGGCATTGATATAGAGGTGATTCTAAAAGCCACTTAGGAACCTGGATTTTGGTAAAATGCAACAGCAAAATTGTGAACCTGAGTTCTGTGTGAGAACTTTTCTTATGTAGACTGCTTGAGAGCTAACACACTTTCTTCACTCATATTAAACTGCTTCTTTCTCATTTGGATTTTTAATCTCTGCTATTCATTATAAGGCCAATGTGTTTGACAGAGATGTTGGGCTTAACCAAACTTATATAACCCTGCTTCCCCCAGCTCACCTTGCTGAACCTCATCACATTGAAAAATAGAGTAAATCTCACTTGAAGTAGGAGGCTTCTCCTCTCATCCATCATGCCGCCTCGGGTTTGCAGTACATTATTGTACAGTGTGTGTCCTGCACAGAGTACTCAGCTGAAAGGGTGAGACAGAGCTGAAAATCTTCCTGGGCTCTGTCCACTAAAACCCTGGAATCACTGGTCTACTCAGAAGTGGGGCCTCTTTTGCACACATGCACCCTGTGGGCATGCAGTGGCCCGAGGTCACTCTGGTTCTGGGTCTGTGATGTCCCTTTGTTTCTACCCACTGGGCTCTGATTGTGTCCCCATGTGTCAGTTCCCAGCATCAGGCTAGCTCAATTAAGCATCTATATCACTCACTCTGGAAATTGTAATTAGTTCTGCTCTTCAAACTGTAGTTCCATAGCTGATGTCCTGCTAAAGATACATCTCTCCTAATGAACATTTACTCTAAACTAGACTTAAACTACAAAATTGCCACCAGTGGCATTCTATTCACTAGGACCATTCTTTGCTAGTACCTGAGCTATTGTGTATTTATGTGTGTGTACATTGTCATCACAATTATTGTTTGATCTTTAAGTTTAGTACACCAGTGCTTTACTTTCCTCCTTACCTGACCCTTCATTTTCTGGCAATCCCCAGTCACAAGCCCCGAGCTACAGCTCTCTAGCCATTTGATACCTCTGCCTCTCTCTCTGCCCTGTGCTTTAACATAGGATGGAAGGACAGAAGCACATTATGGACTGAATGGCTTTGTTTCTCTAAGTAGTATTTCAAGACTGGGCTAAAGCTGGAGGACCATTATTTCTCCCTTGAAGTTCTTATTTTAAAATCAACTAAGATAAAACCCCTTTGGTCATAATGAGGAAACTAAATGTCTTCACAGGCCTATTGGTAACAAATCAAATAACAACTTTCAATTAAAAAGGTAAAAGGGAATGGTGTATTGTGGTAAATGAAAGGGCATATGCTCACTTGGGCCATTCATATTAAAATTTAAAAAATCATACAGTGGTGTCTGAATAAAACCTGGCCTGAGAATGAATCCAGCCCATGGCTGCTAGTCTATAACACCTGTTGAAGCATTCTTTGCAAAGGTAGCTAATTCTGTGCAATTGTTACTGTTAATAAAACAAAATATTTGCTTTCTCACCCAGTTCCTATGAATCCCACTTCACTGACACATATCTCCTTCTGAGTGAGGCCCAGAGCAGCATTGCTCTAATTATCTCCATCATCATTCTCCTTATCATGAGCTAGTTAATGAAGGTTCACTATGAACAAAGCATTTTGCTAAGCGCTACACCTGCATTATATAAGATAAAGCTTAGAACAGCCCAATAAATTAGTAGTGTTATTCTTATTTTGTACGTTCTCTACCGTCTGGTTTCCAGGCATTTAAAGGATATGCTGGTTGAGTTCCTTTTGGCTTCAGGAGGTTGCTAACTAAAGCTGTCAGATGACTTTACATGAAAGAGACAAGCTCCTCTGCCTAGTTTTGTAATGTAAATCATGCCCCACTATTGTTTTTTTCTATTTCCAAAATCTCCCCCTCAGAACAGAACATCATTTTGCTCACATTTATTGGCCAAGCTAAGTCACATGGCAAAGCGTGAAGGCAGTTGGTGAGAAGGTTTAGCCTGTTTCAGAAAGAAAACTGTACGGAGTAGCAGCAGCAGATCACATGAACAATAATATAATCTTCCATATGTCGCTTCTTTAATATATAAAATGTATCACATTACTCATTGGCTAGATTCAGTACTTTGTAGTCTAAAATTTCATAATCAAATTCCTATGTAAAAAACAAACTGTCATTTAACATACTGAGGTATGTATGCTTCACATTCTTGACACATGATTATCATAATATTACAACATGATTGAAACTTGAAGGGCATAAATGGAGCTGTCTTCTAATTGTCATTAATTGGCCAGTTTAATGCTGTTGCTTGTTTCCCAGTATACTTTGTGATTTTTTGTGTATTTGGTTGTGGCAGAAAAATAATAAGCCTGATTTATTTGACTTTCATTAGAAAATAACAGTTCCTTCTAGTCTATATTGGAGATACTGGGAAGTAGGTACACTTTTCAAAATTATAAAGGAAATACTAAGGAATGAGATAGATTTCTCTAATATGTTTTGCATTTATTTGATCAATTAAAAAACCTACCTTGGAAATGAATATATTTATGCTCCATATAAACAGATTTTACTATATTAAAAACAACTTGAAGAGTAAAACTTCCTAAAGAGATTCTATACTTTCTATATTTAAATCTCATTAGCATTTTAATTCATGATATTATTAAGACTTAGAATTGTTCGAGTGCTATAATTTTTACTTGCATTTTTTCTAAGACCTGAATAACAGACAGAATACTGTTATCTATTTCTGTGTTTGCATAAATCTCTAGGGACAAACAAATGAACAAAAACAACTCCCAAAGCACTCAGTGGATAGACTTTTATAAAGCTTAACATCTTTTATTATTAATTTTTCTTAAAAATTTAGCATCTTCCACCTCTCATTGGTTAACATGGCCTGGCAGATGGAAAAAAAAAGTGGACCATTAATATGCACAGTAAGTTCAAATAACAGCAAATCATTGGGAATACCTTCTCTACCTTATGCTCCGGGTGCAGCTCTCCCCATGTGGCAGGTCGGGGCCAATCTGCACCCAGCTTGTCTCCTAATTTTATACCTGAAGGGTGGCCCCAGTAAGATGCTGTTCCCAAGGTGGCCAGAAATTCTTGGCTTCTCCTTCAGCTCTCTACAAAGCCTCTCTAAATAATCAATTTGTCATAAATTATGGGGTACTTGTTCTCCAAGTATAGGCTTAAAGGTAGGTCTCCTACCTCTGCCTCTGCCTTTTCCATGACAATTCCAACCAGACACTTCCTTTCACAAGGGGATTCTGGACTGTCCCCTGAAGATCTGAGCGGTGGTGAATGATTGCAGGACAAAGTTGGCAGCTCCTATTGCAAATAGCTGATTAGACCGGAGATGGCTCCCCCAAACTTTTCAGAAGAAGAAAAGCTAAGCTGATAAAACAGTGAATAATATCACATCAGGGGGTGGGGTGGGAGGGGAGTTTTACAGGCTTTTTCAGATAGTTAAGTAGAACTGTTCTGAAAAAATCCAGGGGTCTAGGCAACATTGCCAATATATGAAATAATCCAACTCAAAGCTAGAAACACAAAGTAGCCTGAGTTTCCTCCTTAACTTTGTCTTTTGATGCAACAAAAGACAACCATAGAATGTGAGATCAAAATTGTGTCTAGTACTGCTCATCTCTAGAGTTGGTGTTTCACTGCTGAGAAAGAGGCAGGGAGGTGAACTCACATGGGGCACTTGGTCTGTTCCAGGTACCTTGAAAAACGTCTCATGTGCATGATCACATTCAATTTTCTAACAGGTGGAATGGGCATTGACTCCATTTCCCAGATGAAGACACTTACACTCAGGAGGGAAATGCCACTGTCAATGTCATCCAGCTAGTGCAGAAGGGGAATCGAGATCTGAGTTCAGATCCTAAAGACTGTAGTGTCTTTTTATAATAGGAATTCACTGAACAAAAAAAAAAAAAACAACAACAAAAAAACAAAAACAAAAAACCCAACCACTTTGAGGGTCTTAAAGGCCATCTAGTGGCAATTTCTACAAATTTTAGACACAATGTCCCAAATGTCATTAAGAGTCATTCAAGGGCATTTCTGGCAACTTCAACCCATTCCCATGATGGAAAATATTATACTGAGTTCCTGTATATTGAAAGAGACTGACTTCCACAGTTTATCCCCCACTTCTATGCGTGGATCCCAAAAGGTCCATCTTATCTCCAGAAATTCTCTATGCACAGAAAAAGCAGAAGAAAGAATACCTTCTTTTCCCCAGAACAAAATAAGAATTAATATCGAAGTGGAGGTGAATTTAAGCATATTTGTCTCAAAGTTTATAACAAACTATTGGTTTTCTAATATCTATTCATCTGGAATATAGGTATAGTACAAAACAATTACAAATAAACAATTTATTAAAATATTATCAATTAACTAAGTCACCACTGTGTCAGCATGATAACTTAGTTCAATTAGAAATTACAGGTGGAGAAAATGAATGAGACAGAGTGAAGAGAGGGTTGCTCTATCTAACAAAACACAGGATGCCCAGTTCAGTATTAACTTCAGATAAACAACGTTTTTGGAAGTATGTCCTTTGCAATATTTGGACCACCCAAGTACTTTGCATCTTTATCTGGCTAACTTAAATGAAAGAAAATGCTGTATATAGTTTTGCTTATTATTGGGTTATTCTGATTAATTAAAAAAAGTAATTGACAATATTATAGTTATTCATTTAATCCTTAAAACAACCTTAAGATAGAGCCTATCATTTCTATTTAGAAAATAAGAATATTGAGACCTAACAGGTAGAGTGATTTGTCCATAGTCAAACAACTAGTTGGTGCCAGAGAAAACATTTAAACCCAGAAAGATTTGTTATAGATTCTACCATTCTAACAGTTATGAAATACTGTTTCTCATCAAATATATCAGTTAACTTAAAATTAATATATACACTGTACCTACACTGATAATTTTTGAAAATATTATTTAAAAGACTTTCAACATGTCAAGCACCTACTTTAAACCAGGTCTTTTCATCTGACAGAAACAGTAAACAATAGTCCATCTTCACTGAACACATTTTACTCTCTTGAAACAGTACTTCAGAAACTGAAAGCGTCTCATGGTGATTGTTAGGAATATCTGTTATTGTGTTACACATAAAAAAGATGAATTAACAAAAGTCCTTGATACATAATTCTGTATACTAGAGCTTTAGGTTATATATCTGTAGTGTATGGTTCCGAGCTAGAGAATGTGCAACATTCTTTCTGAAGATGAAAATAGTGCTTTGAACACATTTTGGTAATTTTAAATGCTTGGTTTGTGCAGATATAGACATAGAATTGATGAAATTGTTTGTGATATTGAGTAGGTCTAGCACAAAAATAGAGGAATGCAGTGGACTGAAAAATTGTATTGCCAAATACACATATTTTGCATGTATTTTGCTATGGTGAAAAAGAAAATCATGAAAAACAATTGATTTAAAACAAGACCGCTAAGGTTAGCTTCATTCTACATAATGTCAGATGCAAAGAGTCATAAAAATGGCACTCAATGGAAAATAGAAAAACTAGATTTTTGGATCAAGTTCCAACACTTATATGATTAAGGCATATGACCTTTGTACATTTTGTTCATGTTTTGAGACAGAATACTTTATACAAATGATTAAATAATTATATTGTACCCAGATTATTATGAGGGTGCAGTGAAACTTATCAGAAAAGCCCTTTGAAAATGACAAAGTGTTACAGAAATACAATTTAATTAATATAGAATATTCTAAAGTGGTTTCTGGGGATGTTAAGATACTTATTTTTAAAAAGCACTATGTGATCAAATAAGTTGGAAAATCACCATATAAGACAAATCTCTTTTCTATAGGATTCTTAAGAATCCTATGTTAATATGCATCTGAATGAGTAAGAACAGTGAAGATTCAGACTTCCCTAAATACATTTCAGCATATAATACTGGATCTCTTTCCCTTTCTTTCTTTGATAACCTTATGAAAAAAGTGTTCTTCAGGATACATTTGGGAAATGGTTGTAAACTGATAATTTGAGGAGAAAAGAAACTTAATTTGTTTTAAAGTCCTCCATTTTTAAGATGAAAGTGGTATGTTATGCTAATTTTCTCAGTTCATAATCAGACCGAGAAAGAAAGGACCTTTTGGAAACTCTGGGACTGTAAACATGAGGACTGAATTCTGGTAGTAGAAATATCTTTAAAAAAATAAAAGAGCATCTGAAAAAAATAGAAATTGTGAGTGTCAGGCCCAGGGACCAAGATCACTAAGATTTAGTTCAGTTCCATCAGCAAGCTGCTGAGTTCCAGGTATACTGAGAAGCAGGTAGACAAGGTGGCATCAGGTGGCCTTTGAAGCCAGGGCCAGGCTGAAAGATCCACAGAGATGAATGTGAGCTGATGATAAACAGCCAACTAGCTTTCTGAGGGCATGCAGAAGCTAGAATACAAGGCCAAGGAGTGAATAAGCCAAACAGCAAAGACCTGAAAAAGCTCAGGTGAGAAGAGGACACAAGAGAAAGGCAGTCAGAAACCCACTGGCACTCACAGGAAGTGAGGTAGGTCAAATGGAGGGAGCAGCATCACATACCTTGACAGACCTGGGCAAGGAGCCTACACAATGAGCTAAGAAATGAAAACTCTGGTTGGTCTTCATACCGAGGCCACATTCTCTCCTACCCAAGGAAACTGATATTCATTTTCCTCTAAAATATACATTCATTCCAGAAAGTGAATAAAGGAAAGCTGTAGGCAGATATGTCTGTAGACATATCTTACAGGATCTCAGAGAAGATTCTAACCAAATGCTAGTACAGAAATGGGCATGGCTAAGTGGACCATCATTCTCTTGGGGGGCAGGGGTGTGGGCTATGATGCCAGTGAACCACATTAGCAGCAACAAACAAATACACCAAATATTTACACTTTGCTTTACTGCAACATGTTTCCCCTCACAGAAATGCTATTATAATAGTGAAAGAGAAAATAAATGTAATACTTGCTATAAATAAAGTTATTTTATGTTAATATTAGCTGGCAAATAAATACTTCATAAATGAGATCTTAATCATGAAATAAAAATTGGATGACCTACTCATCATAGCATAACTGACTTTAAAGAAAAAATGACAAGGGTCTCTAGGATACACCAAAGCAACCACAGCAGCTGAGCTTTAACTAATCAAGGGTGTTGGCCAGAGCAGGTTCCCTAAAATGTGGCATGTGCAAAAGAGACAAGAAGAAAAAAAAATAGACTATCTATCCTATTTCTTGTTTGTTTTATCTTAAACCAAAAAAATTTTGCATTTTCTTAATATTTAATGTGTTAAATGTTCAGTAACCCTGTAAGGGTTATACAATTTTTGCAGTGTGGAACCACAAATTTAGACGGCAAGCTCGAGCCATAGATGTACCGGAAGCTCTCCTTCCAGATAGGGATGGCCGGAACTATACTGGTCAGCACTGGAAGCGCTTCCTAATCCAACAACATCCCTTGTAAAGAGCAAATCACCTCACTCACTAAATGGTTTACAAAACATGTTGGTAAAAATCATCATATGAGCTTCCGGGTGTGTGTGGAGCCCCCTTCCACTGCTGAGGCAATCTTTAGCAAGCCTCTCAGACTCTCCAGAGCCTCAAAAAACAGACATAATTTAGTCGCTGAAGACAAAATGAGATCACCAATTAAAGTTGATTCCCATTAAAGTTGAAAGTCATTACAAATGCTCATCTTCTTTGAAACCCTATTCCCCAATTCTGAATTTTACCCATTGGCATATTTTCAGCTCATATTTTTAGAGGAAAATGGTTATCATTCTTATAACTGTATTTCATTAATACAAAGATAAGTAGTACATCACAAATTTGAATTTATTTATACACAAGGGGATCAGAAGTCATTTAATTCTCATTATCATTAAAAAAAACATGAATGGACCTGCTGTGCACATACAATTCTTCTAAGTCCTGCTGTTCAGTTTTTCAGTGGTTTCAAATACTGCTAGCAGAAGCATCCAGCTTCCCACATTCTGTTTATTGCTTTTGGAAGATTGAATCCATAACAGTTAGGGCATCAGTAATCATATATGCAGACAGACACAATGCCAAATATATCTTTCAGCTTCTTGCATCTGGCATTGTATTTTATTATATTAAAAGTATTTACTTGAATTTAAAAAGTTATAAAGCCATTTAAATAACCTTGAAACCACAAAGCTTCCACCCAATGTCTATCTACCACTGAGACTTACCTTTCCCAAACTGTACCATGCACTTAATTTACTCATTCCTGTAGCCACTAGAAGCTATTGCTTTGCGTATTTTTCATGATTTGCTGTATGTAAATTCTAGTTTATTAGTACTTAATAATGGCTTAACATGTCTTATTGCTTTGTTTTAGGGAATTTTTTTAACTGTTTATAGAGAACACTCACCGCCGCCCCCCCCCCCCCCCCCCAAATGACTCAAAGTTAGAATGAACAAAAAGGTAGGAGCAATTTTTTTGGTATTAAGTAGATATACTATGAATATCATAAAAGTTATTTTTTTAAAGATTAGTTTTGAGGTTATATGGCTATATCTGTAACACTTACTAAAATATACAATGTCTTTTTGTTAACTTCACCAGAAATAAGCTCTTGGTCCTAATAATTTTCTAATTTGGATTGGTCATTATTTAAGTATTAGAATCTTAATGGTGAGAGAGTTTTTAAAGGAGGAAGGTTACCTGGGAGGATATCAGTTTTGTAATATCCACATTTTAGGTGAAAAAAGGAGAAAATTCCATTGCATAAGTATCCAATAATTGTTTTATCCATTTACCTATTGATGGACACTTGGGTTGCTTCCATACCTTGGCAATTGTAAATAACAGTGCAATGAGCATAGGGGTGCTTATTTCTTTCAAATTAGTGTTTTGGGTTCCTTCAGATATACAGTGGAATTGTACTCAGTCATTAAGAAAAGAAGAAAATTTTACCCTTTACAACAGTATGGATGGACCTGGAGAACATTATGCTAAGTAAAATAAGCCAGTCAGAGAAAAGCAAATACCATGTGATTTCACTCATATGTGGAATCTAATGAATAGACTGAACTAACAGGAAAATAGAGACAGACTCATAGATAGAGAGCAGGGTGACAGCTATTGGTGGGGGTAGGGGGTGGGGGAAGGGAGGTAAGGGGATGGAGGGATTGAACAAAAAGGAAAAATCACTCATGGACATGGACAACAGTGTAGTGATTGCTAGGAGGAGGCAGGTATAAGGGGACTAAATAGTAGTGGAAAAATATAATAAAGATTAAACTTAAAAAGAGAAAAAAACTGAGTCCCAGAATATTTAAGTGATTTTTCCACCCTCAACACCAAATTTTTGGACTTCAGGTTATATACTCAGCATACTGCATTAATGCTGGCTGCATTTTCCTTTGCCTTCTAAGTACTTTTTTGTATAAATATCCTAGTCAATTTTGCTTTCCTCATTAAATTTTTATGTTTGGATAGTAAAGATTCCCTTTGATATTGTAAAATTATTTTTAAAAAACTTGAAAGATGATTTATAATCCAAACAAAATGTGAACATTTTTTAATTTTAATTTTTAAATCATGTTTACTCTATTACAGTTGTCTCAGCTTTTCCCCCTTTGCCCTCCTCAACCCATCCCACCCCTTCCCCCTCTTCCACAGTCAATTTCCACAATGTTGTCTATGTCCATGGGTCATTCATACATGTTCTTTGCCTAGTCCCTTCTCTTTCTTTCTACCATTGTCCTCCTTCCCCATTCTCTGTGGTCACTTTCAGTTTGCTCCATGATTCCATGCCTGTGGTTTATTTTGTTTGTTAGTTTATTTTCTTGAATAGATTCCACTTATAGGTCAGATCATATTGTATTTGTCTTTCACTGACTGGTTTATTTCAGTTAGCATAATATTCTCCAGTTCCATCCCTGTTGTCAAAAAGGTAGGAGCTCCTTTTTTCTTTTTTTTTTAAATGCAGATAGATTTTATTTATTTATTTTTTAAATGTCAACATCCATTATAAAATATTAAAAAATTTAAATGCTTTATAAAGTCTCAGCAATTAAAATATGACAGAACAGAAATAATCAAGTAGATCAATGAAATAAAATGAGCATTCTAGAAACAAACATGTATATCTATCTAAGAATGTAATATATAATTAAATTGATATTTCAAACCAATGTGGAAAATAAGGCTTATTCAACAAATAAGATGCATGGACCACTATTACTTGAAATAAAATAAATATAGAACCCCATTTCATACATTATACAAGAAATATTCAGGTGAGTTAAAAATCAATATGTAAAGTATAAGGAGTTTTAGGAGAAAATACAAACTAATATTTTTCTTACCCTGAAGTAAAATATTCAAACCCAGAAGCTATAAAGTAAAATATTGACAGTATGACTATATTAAACATTTAAGACTATACAGTAATATTCATGTAAAAAAAGTTAAAGGAAAAGTTATTGAATAAGAAAGTATTTGCAACATTTCTAAAAAAAGGTTAATAGTTTTTTGTTTTTTGTTTTTAGAGAAAAAATTCTACAAACATTTAATCAAAAAATGGATAAAGAATACCAAAAAGTCATTTAAAGCTTTTAAAAAATAAAATAGGCAAGAAATATACAAAAACAGGTTTAGTTTCAACAAATAATAAAGGAACAATTAAAATTACATATCACTGTCACAATCAGATTAATAACTATTAAAAATATTGGTAATATCAAGTGTTAGTGACTGTGAAAGGAACTGGGTATTCATAGACTCTTTTTCTTCATCTTCTTCAAGGAGTTCCTTTAGCATATTTTGCAATGCTGGTTTGATGGAGGTGTATTCTTTTAGCCTTCTTTCATCTGGGAAACTTTATTTCACCTTCCATTTTCATTGAGAACCTTGCTGTGTAGAGCAGTCTCAGTTGTAGGCATTTGCTTTTCATGACTGGGAATATTTCTTGCCATTCCCTTCTGGCTTGTAGTGTTGCTGTTGAGAAGTCAGCTGCTAGCTGTACGAGGCCTCCCTTGGATGTTACTACCTCTTTCTCCCTTGCTTCCTTTAGGATTCTCTACTTGTCTTTGATATTTGCCATTTTAATAATGATGTGTTTTGGAGTGGACCTCACTTGGTTCCCCTTGAATGGGACCCTCTGTGCTTCCTGGACTTGCATGACTTTTTCTCTCTTTAAATTAGGGATGTTTTCCATCATTATTTTTTCAAACAGGTTCTCTATCCCTTGCTCCTCTTCTTCTTCTGGTATCCCTAGTATACGGATGTTATTATATTTCAGGTTGTCCTGCATTTCCCTCAATGCCTCTTCATTCTTTTTGTTTTTTTGTTTTTTTTTTCATTTTCTTGCTCTTTCTGGGAGCTTTTTTCTACATTTTCCTCCAGCTCACTGATTTGATCCTCTGTTTTATCTAGCCTGCTTTCGATTCCTTCTACTGTGTTCTTCAATTGAGAAATTGTATTCTTCATTTCCTCTCATGTTTTATTGATAGTTTCTATGGCCTTTTTCATGCTGATATAGTTTGCAGTAAGTTCCTCATAGTTTCCCTGTAGTTTTTGGTAATTCTCTCTGAGCTCACTGAGCTCATTGAGCTTCCTTAGAACCATTGTTTTGAACTCAATATCTGATAGTTTTCTTTCCTCTATTTCATTTAGTTCTCTTTCTGGGGATTCCTCCTTTCCTGTTGATTGGGGGTGTTTCTTTGTCTTCCCATTATTTGTGAGACTTCTTTTTTGCTTCTGCTTCTTAAATTGATGTGTCTTGATTTCCTGACTCTGTGGTGTGAACTTCTATAGTAGGTGACTGCTGTTTTTTTTCCTCTGGATCTGCCTCTGATGATGTCAGATAGTGACCTCATCTGACCTTAGGCAGTCTGTTTGAGACTTCCAAGAATTTATGGTGTGTGGCTGTTTCCTTCAGTTGTTAATTTAGTCACTCTGCATTCAGGCTTAGACATCTCAGGGCAGAGCAGAGTCCCTTCCTGGGGCAGGGTTATTGGGTCCTCTCCTGCTGCTGTTCAGGGGAGTGGTCTGCCTGAGCCAGATGGTTGCTGCCATATGGGGGAGGAGTCAGCCACGGGATCCTGCTGGCTACTCTCTCTGTTCTCTCCCCAAAGCCTCCATCTCCAGCTCTCCTCAAGTGCCTCTAGATCACTCTGCACATCCTTTATCCAGGGATCTACTACCTGTGGCTACCACTCTGTGCTCAGCTGTCAGGTTTTAAAACCGTGGGGCTGGAGCAGAGTTCCTCCTGGGGGGCGAGACTATTGTGTCTTCTCATGCTGTTGCAGTTCAGGGGAGTGGTCTCTGCCTGAGCAAGATGGCTGCTGTCACATGGGGGATGAGTCAGTACCGGGATCCCACCGGCTACTCTCTTAGTTCTCTCCCCACAGCCTCCTTCCACAATCTCTCCTCTGGTATCTCCAGCCCACTCTGTCCCCGCCTTTTCTGGAGTTCAGGGTAAGTGGCTGCAAATAAAAATTTATGTGTTGGCCCTTTAAACAACTCTTTGTGTCTCTGGCCACCAGTCTCTGGCAGAGAGCAACCCTCTCACTTTTCGCAGCTGGTTGTTGTCTAGGTACTTTTTGGGCTCTGGTACTGCAGGCTGGAGATCCCGTTTATGATTTAGACCCTGCTCTCCTCAGGAGGATCCAGCTGACCATTTCAATATCCTTCTGGTACTGGCACTCATGGGTACCCCGCCCACCTTCTTGAGTCTCCACTGCACTCCTTATCAGTTAGGTTGTGCTAAAGCTGATTCTTCTGTCTGTCTGAGGTTATAAGGCTCGTCTCTCACTATTGTTCAGGTGTTAGTTCCAGGCGATTTCTCCACAATTTAGTTGTAGTTTCAGATTGGTCGTGGGAGGAAGTCAGTGTGACTTCCACTCACTCCTCTGCCATCTTGACTTCCAAAAAATGAACATCTTTTGATTCATTTTGTACACTCCAAGATATATTAGCATTATGAAGGATGGAAACTATGTCACAATCATAGTTAAATTAAGTTGCATTACTTGATCTCTTTTAGGTCTGCTGTGTAACTGAACCCTTCTTGTAGGCTTACTGTTTACTACATGTAAAGTTTTGGAAGAGTGACTTGGAAATCCAGCTGTTCCTTCTTATTGACAAGTATTTCCCAGAAGCTTGGAGGTCCCTTGATCCTTGAAATTTTTTCCTTAGCTCTAATGTAAATAAATTGTCCAGAGGGCAAAAGAAGTTAATGATTTTAAAGAAGTTATGAATTTTATGTCTAGAATACGTGCTTTTAAAAATCTAAAATGGACTCAATTAAATATGGCTTATTTAATTAAAAAAAACTGAAATGCAATTGCTTTCTTACACATTACCTCAAAATTAGTATTGAAATGAAATTGTGTAGGGTTAGCTGCAATTTTGACAAAGGTCAACACTAAAGTATGCAGTTTAGCAACTCAATTAATTCTACTAATTTGGATGAAGTACTATAAACACTACCTTAAATTAGCAAATGTTTCATGAAATAGATCAAAAAGTCATTTTGTAGGTGACATTGTGACATTTTTCTTCCTGTTAGTCATTTATATTATGCTTTCCTTTATGAAATCTGAAAAACTTTTTAATAAATTCAATTATAGAGGTGAATTAACACCAATAAGGCAATGAATACACACATAAGACATTTTTAAAAAGTTGGTTAGTCAATTCATGTTAATTCTTAGAGTGTTCATTGTTTACTATACCAAAATATTTCTTCACAATTAAGATTATCATCAGTAGTGCTCCTACCCTTGATAGAATATTAAACATCACAATTTTAATGCTGAATTTTAATCAGTTTTTATAATATACATATACACATGAAGGGAATTGACTCAATATGTTGAACGTCAGTGAAAATGGACATAAAAACACACAACCATTCTAAAAAGAATATTATTTCAGTAGAGAACGTTGCCAAATGACATAATTTTCATTTTAAGTTATGAATAATATTATTACTATTCTCAGGTAAAGAATTTGATCTAATGCTACCTAGACCAAAAATTAAAATTTTTTTTGCCAATGCAAATTTATGGAAACTATCAACATTTATCACAATTTGCTACTGATCAAACAGCATGTTACTTTATTTTTCATAGTTTTATTGGGAATTACATTTTGAAAGAAGCAAAGAATATCTATGCAGATATTCATTCTTGGTTAAAATGATGCTCTCCTGAGTTTACACAAACCACTGGAAAGAGAAAGAAAGAAGCTCCTTATTGCTGGGTACCTACTATTCGTTTCTCCTCTGTTCTGTAATTTGTCTTACTTAATTCACCTTAAAATGCAACAAAATGTGTGGGTCTTTTATTCAGAAACGAACCACAGAACATAGTCTGCTCCCAAAAAATCTCAGTGAATTAAAGGTTACTTTACTTTCTAACATGGATTAAATCTAGTCCAAACATATGTCAGGAAAGTCCAGCTATGAATCAGTAATGAATGGCTCATGATCTTTCAACTTAGGTGTAAAACTCTTTAAAAGGCAGAAACTGTAATTTAACACAAAAAAACCCCTGTGATTTTGAGAACTACATTGCTAGAGATACTTGCTCAAAATATTAGAAAACAGCAAACACATCAAAGTGATGAAACATTTTTTCAGAGGTGTGAAAAATCCTCATTTAGGGCTGCTTGTGGACTTAACGTATTTTTGCCATGTTTATTTAGGAATAGCATAATGATTTCATGATTAACAGTAGCTCAAGGAAGCTGCTAATCAGTTAGGTAAGATGACTTCTAAAAAATAATATAAGAACACCTGCTTAAGAAGCTCTGAGATTTTGACCATGTAGAAGAGACTGGAAGAAACATTAGGGTAATAAAAAGAATGAAATGTCAAAGTGATATTTGAATACATAAGAATTCCTTAAAAATACTTTTGAGGTTCCATTTAGAACAACTGTATTTCTAGACATTATCTATTAAATAAAGTTTGGAAACACCTACTAAACTGAAATAAAACTCTCATCATTAGAGAGTGAGAAATAGAGTTAGTATGTCAATTTCTTTTAAAATCAATATGCAGGAGATTGATAATGAAGGAAAGGAATTTAAGTGACAGACATGCTTTTTCTTTTGAAGAGCTGTTCATCAGATTAAATATATCTTATTTAAAAACACAACTAAGACTTACACATTTGGAAACCTCAAATAAGGATAAAAATCGACTCTGTCAACAATTCAAAAATAAAGTCACCCTATACATTATCAATAAAAATGTTAATCTTATTTTCCACAGATACTAACAACCACAGTAGTGTAGAGTTAAACAGATTATATTCTCTTGAGAAAACAGTAAAAATGATAATAATTCTGGAGCATTTTCTTGAATGATGTCAAAAATGAAAAAAAAAATGTAAGTTAAGATGTCAATTTACCTTGCCTTGAAGATTCTGAATGTGTTTTGACACAACAAAAACAAGACATATATTGGAAGAACTAGTCCTTGAATTGATAATCTGTCACCAACAGATTGAATCAATTTCAGCATGCAGGTGACTTTCAGAAGACAGTCAAAAAGCCATCTTAAAAAAAAAAGTGATGGATGGAAGGTTGCATTGAAGAGTGCACTCTGATTCATATAAAAATGTTTATTTTTATCTTTCTAAAGAAATTTACAATTGGCAAGCCCTTCCTATGGGTATTTCTAGACTCTATCAACTTGTCTGAGTTACTTACAGTTTGTAAAACATTTTGTATTATTCTGCATGGCATTATGTCTCACAAATAATGGTTAATATGGGGTATGACTAGAATATTTCCCATTAAAAAATATATTATACAGCAACAAAGAACAAGTTTAACTTTACCACTTAATTCTAACAAATGGGAAAAATGTTTCTATGGTTTTTCAAATTAAGAACTTAAAACTTCATAAAGACTATGTATTATAACAATTTATTTCCTGTATTATAAAGGCCAGATCTTCCCTATAAGGTTTTAGTTTCTTTTTCAAATATTATATTAACTTTGAGGTTATTAGCAGTTGGTCTTTAAGTCCAGGTCACATTTATATGCTGTATAGGCTTAAATCAATAAATTCAATCATATTTTGAACTATTCATCTATGCATCTATTCATTCATTCATTTATTCAACAAATATTTATTGAATGCCTACCATGTGTCAGATTGTGACAGGTATTTAGTTAGGTACTGGACAACAAGTTGAGAAAGACAAAAAGACAGATGTGGCCCCATCCCTCCTGGAGCAAAGAATGAAGCATGAAAACAAAATTTCCAATATAGTGCGATAATGCTACAAAGGAATCACAGATGACACAGTAGTATAAAGGACAGAACTTAAGCCAGATTTAGCAATGCCTAATTAAAACTTGTAAGTGGTGGCAGCAGCTTACTTTGGATGCACCCAGAAGAATGTGTATCCAAACTACAGCTGAAGGATTACACCGATAAAGGCTGGGGATGCTGTGGGCAGAGGTGCTTTCCCCATTATTTTCTTCTAGGAAGAGGACATTTATAAAGGAATGGGAAGAGAGTGAGTGCTTGCTTTGAGAAACTGAAGCAAATTTAGTGAAGTATGGTAAGAGAGGAAATGGGGCCAAATCATTTAAAAGCTATTAGGTTATATTAAAAAAAATCTGTATTTTATTCTGAGGCTGATAGGAAGTAATTGAAAAGTTTTCAAAAAAAAGAGTAAGAAAATCATATTTGTGTCTTAAAAAAAGAAAGATCACACTGTGCACATTTTGAGAGTAGATTTTAAAGAGTAGACCAGAAACCAGAAAGCTGCACACACCTCGGGTGGTTAGCCAAGAACACAGAAGTAGCAGTGGGGATGGTGGGAGGTGAAATGATTTTAGAGTAGTTGAAGTAGCCAATAATTATTAATTAGTTAATGTGAGCATGTGGAGTTGGTGAAAGGGAGGTTGCCAGGAAGGTAATAGGCAGAGAAAACGTGACCTGGAAGACTTTGGGGAGCATCAGCTGGAAGAATAGAAGAAACAAAGTATGAGGTCATACAAACCAAATAAAAGAAATGGTTTAGAGAAGAGGTAATGTCTTAAGAGCATGAAGAGGGTAATACTCACTCACATGCCATCGCTATTTATCATGTTCACAGGTGCATCACAAATGAACATTTGTTAAATGAATGATTTAATTTAGTAAGTATTGAGTTCTGGGAGGAGGGATATATTTCAAAGTCAAAAAGCTCATAGAATAATAAAAAGAGAAAGACATACCTATTTATCCATAAAGCATGACAGCTAATGAAACAGCTCAATAAAGATCCAGATCAATAGAGATGCAGATAGAAAGTTAGGGAAAAGTAAAGAAAAAAAATAAATGTTTTCTAATTTTGAGAATAGGGGAAAATAAGGTCAAGTGAAGAAAAGACTGTTTCTGCTTTTCTTCTATAACCTAACTCTATTATGAGAGTGTAATCAAATTGCTCTATTGCCTAGCAACCACAGGGAAAGAGCTAGTAAGTCATGATTCACAGTCTATGGGAACAATCTTCAGGTCAGTGGCATGATTTTAAGGTGGTTTAGATTCCTGCTGTGACACTCTCAAACCCATATTGACATGAAGCATTAGACTAGAGAAGACTTAAAATGCAAATATTCTCATAATCAATCAAATTGACCTATACATAGGGTGACCTGGTACAGTCTGCTGCATCAATCTGACAGTAGCATCTATAAATCAACATTGGAGGAACAGCACGCAGACATGGCTTCATAGAAATTTTTGTTTTACCAATTTAGTTAAGCCAAAGAGGGAGGCACATTTAAATTAGTGTGAAGGTAATGACTCCAACATTCGTCTAACCAACAGGAAATCTTTTTTTAAAGGAGAGGTGCAGTGGGTGGTGAAACAGTTTGTGAAAATATTACCTGTAACCATTGTGACTGGTCATTGTGGCCAGAGGTCCAGGCATTCACTTTGCCCTGCTTGTCCAGCCGAGCTTTCCTTGGCTCCCAAGTGAACATGTCCATATTGAGCGTTCTGAAAATGCTGGAAGCAGTGATCTGATAGTCTTGTATATGTCCTGATTTCATCCCCAGAGGCTCAGAACAGCCTGCAAGAAAATGAGAAGGGCTCCATGAGAAAAAAATAATTTGTCATCCTGGAAGTTTTCTGTCTCTATTTTGGATAGGCAAGAGAAGATTAAGCATAATGCTATTCATTCCCCCAAAGAGAGAGGATCTAAATTAAAAAAAAGGGGGGGGCTATAATCAGAAATAAACCTGGAACAAAATAAAAAATGAAAGAGTCAATTCAGTTTATTTTGCCTGAATATATTTTGAAAAAATTGAAAACAAGACAGCCAATTCAAACTACATTTCTGCAATAGATGATTTTGCAAAATGGAAACAATGCTGAAATGCTCTCTCCTGCTTCATTAATGATAGCCACATGACTGTTCCCTAGTTTTCAACTGTTCACTGCATCTTCAAAAATGGAACATTTTCTCACAAAGGATATATGGTTTTCTTTATTTGTTTCCATAATCCTGCAAATAAAAATTCCCTCAGTACAAAGGAATTTTCATGAACTGCTCCAATGGCATAGTATAAACTAGATAGCATTTTCTTTCCCAAGAAACTTCTGTAACCTTTATCACTGATTCTTATAGCACTAACATGGCTTCTACTGGAAGGTGAGAAGCTACTATTGGTTCAGTGTATACCATGTGCCAGTCATTGTGCAAGTGTAGGATTTAAACAAATAGAAACAGAAGAAAGTGAGCTAATTTTAGCAAAAGCTATTACTGGATAAGACTTTTTATACATTCTTAGATTTTGAGCATACTCAATAACTTTTAGTATTGGATATTTTTGGAAGATTTTCAATCCTGCCACATATGTTTTAAGGTTTGACATGGTGCAACATTTGGGTTTGTCTATCCTTAAAAAAGTGTGTCTGTGTGTGTGTGTGTGTGTGTACACATGAATTCCCAATCTTATATTAAAGTTGTGACAAAATTCCAGCCACAAAGCCTGTAATAGGAAGCATGATTCTGTTATCATATAATCCAGTGGATGAGTCTTCCTTAAGCAAAACTTACAGTTTGGCCAAGGAACACACAAAGTAAGTTTGATCATCAAGAAAGCCAAGAGAAAAGGAAGACTTCCTTAACCAATGCCATCTTCTCATATTCTATTGGTCTCCCACTTACTCTCTGTGTGGGTTTGTACCAATTATGTAACCACATTTTGTCTCAGTTTTCTCATTTTTATAATAATGATAATAGAAACTATCTTAAAGAAGTGTTTTAAGAAATTAGTTAATAAACTATTTAGAAAGAGTGCCTGCGCATAGCTAGCATGTCATCTATTTTTATTATTTCTGTAAAGCTCATTCCAACAGGCAACAATGTTAAGATTTCAGATGAGCCTATTGGTGAGTACTAAAGGATATTTTAACACTGGCTGTAGTTTCTAAAACTAAGCAATTTTAAAACAAGTTTCAAAGAGAAGTGGCTTAGAATTTTTATTAATAAATACTTCTTAACTACAATTAATTCCTTTCTGTCTTAGTCAATCTAGACTACTACTTCCTTCTTCAGGCGCTTGCATATCTACCTTTAATTCTACCACCTAGGAAATGCTTATTTAATGCAAAGATGACAAAAATGGTCCTGGAGGGTTAGCCAACTATGCCTTAGTACAAGTGTTGTTGGATTTTAGGGACAGGAGACATATACCCTAGGTCCCATGATAAAAGCATCTCTAATTCTTAAATACAAATTCTGGAGGAGAAAAATTTCATTATCCTAAGTGAAATAAGCCAGTCAAGAGAAAGACAAATACCATGTGGTTTCACTCATATGTGGAATCTAGTGAATAGATTGAACTAACAAGGAAAATGGGAACAGACTCATAGGTGGAGAGCAGATGACAGACAGTGGGAGAGAGGTGAGGAGGTGGAGGGGTTGACAAAAAGGAAAAAGGACTCGTGGACATGGACAACAGTGTGGGGATTGCTGGGGGAAGGGAGGTATAAGGAGGCTAAAAGGTAATGGAAAAAATACAATAAAGATTTTAAAAAAATGAAGAAAAATTTCACGACAAATCTTAAAGATTGTAGTAAGTTTTAAAGTCTTAATAACATGCCATTTAACTTCAGGCAATTCTAAGATAATATACATTGTCTGTATTATAGATTTCTGACTTGTTCTTACATTGCTTCTACCAAGTGCCTACCCCCACCCTGTCCTGCTACTGGAGTCTTTGTAAAACTTTGTTTGGCTTGCTGAAGACAGACAAGGGAAAAGGAAAGGTGCTTGTTTTGTTTTTTTTTCTTTTATGATATAGCAGTATTTCAAATATTGCATAGAAAAAGGATACCTTTACTTTGACCATTTCTAATTCATAGACTTCATTTCATAGCCACTCTATTTCTAGTACTTAGCCTAGAGGAAGTTCTGAGTAATTTGTTCAAAGAACGAATGAATGAATGACTGTTCATTTCCTAGTTATGGTCTTGATCCATTTCCTTCTAAACATCTTAAATTATATCTCTCTCAGAGAATTTAGGGGATTTTCTTTTTAAGTGTGCAGGGAAAGATTAACTGCTGATCTTCTAGGCAGGCTGAGAGATCTTGTAACAGTTTACTGAATACAATAATGCAGCTTTGGGTTTTATAGCGTTGCACCATATTGTGAGAAATAGTTTGGTACATTGTATTACTGTTTATTTCTAAATGTAACAGCTAATCACTTCCAATTTGCCTCACAAATCTCCCTTCCTATCTGTATGATTTCATACATGTAAATTAACTAACTCTTTTGCAAGCATGGACAGCACCTGAACAAAATGAAATGTTAAGAGTGAGGTTGATTATTTCTATCATGAGGTGCCCTAGCTTTTAAAAACATTCATCGAGTGATATTATTCTCTACAAGCAAGTTCAAATCAATTCGTGGCATTGGGAGATGGGTATGGCTCTTTTCTGAGAACATAAAATCTGTTAAGTGTCCAGTGTAAACCTCTTGTCAAACTTGAAAGTAAAATACATTCACACCTTAGGGGTGTAATTGTGCTTTGTATGAGAAACCGACCTTCATGAATCAAGTGACTGAAAAATTGAGGAAGGTGATGCTAAACAACTAAAAAACATGGAGCTTGCAGCAAACCTCATCATATTGTGGCTTCATCTTGATTGCTTTATGATGAATGACTTAGGGTTCACACTGGCCTGTGGCGATACACTGACATGCAATATAAACACTGCACAGCAATAATTCTGCTCAGATTTACTGGTAGCCAATAAGCCGGTTTGATTTATCAAAATTAGGAAAACATCAACATTAGAGAAATTAATAGTACTAAAGTCATGTGTTGGCTGTTTCATAAAAGACACCTATATATAATATGAAATGTGATTATTAAAACAGATTCACTCATCTAGCTAACTTCCTCTAATTCTTTTCAATGTAATGGGTTCATTTAAAGTTTATTAATAGTAACTTTTATTTGCTTAAACATCTTTTTTTCCAGTATCACAAATAAATATAAGAGAGACAGACACAAAGTATACATTTTAACCAATATGCAGTCTCTTGAATATTGGTTAAATATTTATTAGGATGAATAAATAGTTCTTAGATGTCCTGTTGCAAGAATATGTCTTCCTATTTTTAACTAAACAGTATTATTGTAGGATTGATAAAAGTCTTTTATATTTGGAGGTATGCTAAAAAGTGGGGTGCATATGAATTTTTATTTTTCAGAAAACATGTTTTTGAACAAAATAGCATGGCCATGTGCTATTCAGGCCATAGCAGCAAAGATAGCTTGCAAATATTGATGCTAAAGTTATAAGAACAACTACCAAAAATATAACAATGGAAAACCTAGACATTATTTTTCTGTTTAGTTCAGAAACTAGCTATGTTGAAAAGGGACCACTGTGAGATCCATACATTAAGTCTTCATCTTTGTATCTAATACTAATGCTCTTGTAAGACAAGGGTTTTTTAATTACGAGTCTTGATAGATTATCTTTGAATTGTATAACCATATTTGTACAACAAGCAGGATGGTTAATAAGAATGATCCAAGAATGAATTTATAGTAGCAACCTTGGTATTGAAGTATTGTTTAAATAAAAATATACTCTCAAAACTAAGTTCTTACAGTAGGTGGACAAAGATAAAGCTTACTTTTCTATATAGCCTAAACATAACAGCAATTAACAAAGTCAGGCAGATTCCACTTTTTACTGAAATTTTGTCACAAAGCATAAATTGTAGGTACTATTAAAAACAACAAGACACATTGAAATACATAGAAGCTTTCGGTGAGATTTTTGTTGTACTTTCATTGACCATTCAAAGAAATACACCACTCCTTCTACATTAGTTCTCTTCTGCAGTGTGTTTTAGAACTTGTTTATCCTATACCCACACAATTTCACATTTTCTCACTGAACCATGCCCTAGACATTTTGTAGCAAAAATGAATATCTGGTGGGTATTGAAAAGTTGCAAGTTAGTAATAGCCTACACACAAATGATTTTTTTTTTTAAAAAAGAGAATACTAAACTAGGTAACATGAGACTCACCTGATAGTTCACATCCAAGAAGTTCCATTCTCAAAGTACAGTGTCTTCGACAAACTTGGGGATAAAGTCTTACATACTGAGCTTTTATGGGTGGTGTAAAAGAGTTAGCATAGGGTGTGTTGTTATCAATATTTCCACGAAACACCTGTGTAAAAATATAATATAGGGTTATAATTATGAATAGCTTATTTACCTATTTTTATATATTGATCCTATGTCCTACTCAACATAATCTTTCCAAAATTGGATTAAATAATTTGGGGATCTGGAGTATTTAGGAAGCACCCTGTCATCAGTCAAATATACCAAACCTGTAGATGAAATACTTAAAGTTACAAATCACTGTGACCTACAGTATAATCTGTATCTTAATTTGAGATTGTTGTCAATTTTAAGGCCAGTCCTTCAAAGCCAGGAGAATGCTTCACTCATTTTTTGAGAAATGGGCACCTTAAGTCTTTCAGCTTAATGTGGGCTTGTCCATTCTCTCTCTCTCTCTCTCTCTCTCTCTCTCTCACACACACACACACACACACACACACACACACACACACACACACACACGTTTTTTCCTTTAGGAAGCCGTCTTTCTTAGTGCTTCTTGTTTGCTTAGTCTCTCTAAAGCTATGATCAGACTTACGATGCTTTAGGGTCTGAATCCTAAGATAGTTCCTTATCAGTCAGTCCCAGATCATTGGATAAGAGACTCATAATTCTTTATATATATCACCAGTAAAAAACTATACTACCTTCTAAAAATTAAGGGTTAAATATGTTATTTTTTAATTCCTTTAAATCTCATTCTTATTTTACCTTTTATACAACCTGGTAATTAGATAACTTAAAATTTATTTAAGAAGGTGATTTAAAAAATCACATATAATTTGTTGGAGTTGTGTCTAAGGACTTGGTTTTAAATGGGATGAGCTACAATCATGACGTTTTAAAATTAAAAATTTTAAGAAAAATTAATAAAAATTTGGGATGATGAAACTATCATATAAATGACAAGGGACATTTCCTTTAAAATATTTTATTCTGTTAAGTAACAAAATTTTTCTTCTAATATTAAGTATGTAAAGATATACATCTTTTCTATCACTTGGTGTTTTCTTTCAAAATAATACTTTTTCCTTTACAAATATGATTTTTGATATATAGTTATTTGATTATGGAGAGTGCTAATCTATCAAAGCAATAAAATTAATTCAAAAACTTACCATTGTTAAAATAGAATAACTGTTATAAACATATCATTAACTTGTGATAAAGTGATTATAAGACCACCAATTAAAATCAGAGTCTTAAATGGTAGCCAGTATACATTTATAGCTTGGAGAAGCTCCTTGCCTCTTTCACCTCACTTGTCCAATTTTAAAAAAATCAAAATTTATTTTCAGCAACCTAAAGCTTCTGCTGAAGACTGATTATTTATTTGCAATCAGTGATTATTAGTGGAATTTAACTTCTAAATTAAGTATGTTATAGCATTCTTACCATGTCTTCATTGGTGCCTTTCACTTTGTACATTGCCCAGGTCTTTCCATCATTACTATAGGCAATTTTGTAGGATTTTATATATTCTGGGCTTCCAATCCTTTTGGCTCCCTGGGTAATCACACCTGTGACTCTCATTTTTTTTTGTAAATTTATCTGAGGAAGCAAGATAGACAATGGTTACTACTTTGCTTTCAGGATAACAATATTGACTCTATCCATTTTGGCAATGGAACATTTTTTATTTATTAGTATATATTTAAAATAATACAATAAGATAATTTTCTTGTACTTTTTCCAAGTGAAATTAAAAATATACTAAGTTTAGTTTCAAAATCTTTCTTTACTGGAACATCTTTATTCGAATAAAGCAATGTTTGTGAACAAACTTTGAAAAGGGCAATGTTCCTTGAGGATATTAAGTATGAAAAGCATTGGTTATGATATGAAGGTGTAACCTTGTAAACTGAAAAATGGGAACATCATCTTGTCTGAATAACTTCAGTGACATGACAATAAAGCTCTAAGGTCTATATAATTATAATTGTGTCTCAAATGCTTTAGGCTTCAAACTATTTCTATTTAAAGTTAAAATTTGAATATCTGAGTACTAGAATAAGAAAAGGTAAAGGCAACAATACTGAGAAAAAAACAAAATAAACAGAAGTATCTTTAGTTTCTGGATCTTTATATTATTGTTTCCTTATTGTCTCCATTATAGGTTGTAGAGGATTTTTCATAAAATACTTGCTTTTCATTTCATCACATGGAGACTTTCTTTCTAACTGGTATTTTCTCTTCATATTTTCTCTCCATTTCAAATGACCCAACAATAGTTTGTTGTAGGAATAAAGGTATCTAATAAATTTGTTAATGTTCTTCTCATATTTAAATAAGGGGAGCTCCTTTGGTGTTTAACATATAATAAATAAATGCTAAGATAAGAAACATATTCTTCATATATAGAAATATTAAAATTTTTTATTTACTTTAAGTGTTTTTGTGCTGTATGCAAAATCTTATATTTAGTAGAAAGGCAGTGTTTCAATGTTCTTGAAAAATTATTACAAAGTTTTCCTTTCCAATCACAAATGAAAAAGATTAAATGTCTTACACTATAATATTAATAATTCAGAGACCATTTTCCAGAGAAAATCAGAAAGTTTTCATATTCATTTAAGTGATTAGGTGTTTTTACTTTCCAATAAAATTCTGAGAGTTAACATTTAAAATGGTAGAAGATGTGCAATTAGAAATCAGCCCCTCTGTAAACAGTTTATCTATCTACTTACTTATCTACCTACCTATGTAACCATTTTCCTACCTATCTTCCTATGAGATATTCATAAAGTTAAAAATTGGAACTAAGAAAGCAATCCTTAAAATGTTCCTACCCTACACAAACACCGTGACTTACGAAAAGGTCTACAATGTTTTATTTCCTTGGGTTTATAGATGTTACATGTGTTATTGTGTTAAGGGAAATCCTGAATCCTGCATGTAGACAGCATCCTTATAGGTTTTTGAAAGTTCACCAATATTCTTCCACATATACATTTTATGTTCCAAAATTTTTGGAGGCTCCAAAAGAGAATATCCCACATACAGGTAAATTTTACTTATTACTCTTAACACCGACCTCAGTTTTTTTTAAAGATCAATTTTAGAATTTTAACTGTGGGATTTGAAATAGATAACCTATGAAAGATACTTTATTTTAGTATGTTAGGTGAATTACCACAAGGCTATGGAAGAGCAATGTTCTTCCAGTATTTTATGTATGGCATTCTCTTTCTCTTACTTGAGAAAATATATTAAATATGCTCATACTTGAAGCAACATTACAAGTTAGTAGGGAGAGGATGGGTTATTTAGTAAATAGTGTTGAAGAAATTGATTCTCTAGAGAGGAATAAAGTTGTATTAGAATGTACTGAAGTTCTAATGTGAAAAGTAACACTGTTCATGTAACAGCAAAGAAATTTAGAACTGTATTTTTGTGACCTCAGAGATGAAGACGCTGTTCTTTTAAGATCAGTAAAGCACAAAATATGAAGCAAAAATAGAATTGGATCCAAAAAAATGTAAATATTTCTATTTAACCAAATACATCATAGGTAAAGTTAATAGAATTGTGACAGGCTGGGAGAAGATAAGTGTGATATCAAAAAACTGATAGAGGCTTACTCAGTACCCTAGTTCTCATACTTTTAGGTCTTAAGACTCCTTTAATAATAATTATGAAAATCCCCAAAGAGCAAATATAATCATACAGGATATGTATATCTCATATGTACATAACTAGAAATTAATACTGCCAAATTTTAGAATTGTTTATTTTATTAAAGTAAAATTTATTAATAATAAACACATTACATTTTAATGTAACACCATCTTTTTATAAAAAATAATTGTCTAAAACTGAAAATTTACCAAAAAGAGGTTGATTTACATTTTTGAAAATCTCTTCACCTGGCTTAAGAGAAGACAAGTAGGTCCTCATATTCGTTTCTACATTCAACCTATTACAAATACTTTTTGGCTGAAGTATATAAAGAAAATCCAGCTTTACATAGTTGGAAAAGGAAGGAGTATTTTAATAACCTATTCAGATAAGTGTGCACATTCTTTTTAAAACTTGACAAGTGAGAAAAAACTTGACAAGTGATTTCTTAAATTTTAACTACACTGTGCAATCTGAAATTTACCAGTGAATTCTTCATATTCATTATGTTAAAATCCATTGGTTTATTGTGCACTTTGTATAGCTTTTTTACCCATGCATGGTTTTATAACATTATACATTGGTCATTTGAAAAATATAAGCTCACTGAGCTATGCAAATTCTCCAAAGGATGACATTTTATTACATAATATAAAAAAGCCACACTCAGTAATATCACCACCAATTTCATCAGAAAAAAAATCTTTAAGTATTGCAACTCTCATGCTCACATTGGCAGATGCATTTTTCCAAAATTTAATTTTCACTTGAAATTTCAAATTTTATCACTAGCAACAATTACTATCAGCAGTTTTACTTAATATGGCAGGATTACTTTATTCATTTTCAAGAAAATATCTGCCTAATATCCAGGTATTACTTGTCAGTGTGTCAGTTGTTCTTTGAACTAAACATGATATTCAGATAGGTGGAGGGTAGGTCAGCTCTGAACCACACAGTTTCCCAAGTGCTTTTCACTGAGATTTTAAAATATAAAATGTATACATATGTGCATGTGTGTGTGCCCTTGCATAATACATATAGGCATAGTTTCTAAGAGTCGGAAGCAATTAAATAGATTTATGCACAGCTCCCTAAAAAAACATAAAAATGTATGAAAAAGAATGGAATGAAATATAAACAATACCCTTTATGTAAATTTAAAAACACACATGTACACCATAACATCATGCATTTTTTAAATAATTTTTAAACAATATTTTATTTATTTATTTTAGACAGGGGGAAAGGGGGAGAGGAGAAAAATATCAACGTGTGGTTGCATCTTGCACGCCCCCTACTGGGGACCTGACCTGGCCCGCAACCCAGGCTTGTGCCTTGACTTGGAATCGAACCAGGGACCCTTTGGTTTGCAGGCCAGTGCTCAATCCATGAGCCAAACTGTCTAGGGTAACATCTTTCCTAAATCAACATAGGGAACATGGAATAAAGGTTACACATCAACTCCAGTAGTTTGGGTGTCTTTATAAGAGAAATGAGAAAGAAGATAGGGAATGAGTAACAATGCCTTGAAAAAAGGAGGTTCATCCTCAAATCAGTGCTGGTAAATGACATCCTAGGTAGGGGAAGGGATCATTCATTCCTCCCATGTACTCCTCTATTTTCCAGGAAAATGATTTAACTATGGCCCTTCTGGTATAGTAGTACTATTACACACAAAAGTATCTTCTGGGATTCATTCCCTATATAAATTTCAGTGCATAAACATTTCAAACATACTTATATAATAATATACTTAAAATTTTTTATGGTTGTTATTTAGGCAAAAGATAATATTAAACAAGCAATTAGCTTTAAGAGTAGCTCTATGAATAGCTAATAGTTTTTCTCTACCTCAAGCTTGTTACCAGAAGTTTTGATATGCATAAGTAGTGCATTCAAGTGTGGGTCTGACTGGTAGCTGGTATTACTATATTAAACAAACAAACAAACTTCCAAACATAAAATGCAAACAAACACAGTTTGCAGAAAGGAACTACTTTCTTATTACATTTAATTGAACAGCAATCATTCAGTTCTTTAAATTCTGTAATACTTGGGAAATGGAAGAGGAAACATTAGATTTCAAAGAAATTCTAGGGAAGACTTGCCAATTAAAGATTGTTAATATATAAACTGGGGCATATTAAAAATTTTAAGAATTATTTGAGCAAAAATCGATTTGAATGAGCAACATCAAACCAAAGGTGTTTAGGAATGCTCCAGCGACAGGAGCTAGGGGAGAGACATTTATGGAGAAAAAGTGAAAGCAAAGCAAAGGAATCACTTGATTACCCATAGCTTAACTGCTTATATTATTTGGAAAAACCTACTTGGCTGTTTATGATTGTCCTTAGGTTTTGATTTCTTAACATTGAAACATTACAGGCTTAGGTTTGGTTTGCTTAAGCAGTTGCAGAGGCATTAAAACGAACTCAGTCTAATGGTTTCCTTATTTAAATAATTTAACAAGATAAACAAGAAAAATAAATGCCTAATTTATAACTTATTCTTAGGAAAATCATGTTGTGATCTAACATAATAGTTATTTCCTTCATAATAATTGAGGCATGCATACAAGCACCAGTTTGTGAGTTGCTATGTAAAAAATGCAGATTTGAAAATTAGATAGCATATTACATTAACGTATTATGTAAATATGTAGTACTTAAATAATAATGATAATCTATAGCAATCATAATGCATGCCAATGTTTTAATAATTTACACAAAACACAGGCAATTTGTTAAATTGACTACTAAGTATTAATGTATAGAGACTTCTGAATTATTAATTTTTATTTTTTAATAACAAGGGGTAGGATTATTATATAAATAATAAAAATATCTAGTTAAAATATTAAATAATAAAAGAGCCCACTAGACATTATGAGATGTATATATATATTCCATCACCAGAATTGCTAAACATACCTTGAGAAATTTGCTGTTACTGTGTATTAGATATGCACACATTCATGCTTAAACTGAAAAAGAAGCACATTTTTTTAAGGAAAGAACAACCAAACTGCAACTACTTTTCAATTTCAGGAAATGAGTATTTCTCTTGAACATCATAACTGTCCTTCAAATAAATGATATAGAGACTAAAACACAACACACACATACAAAAAAATCAATGAAACCAAGAGCTGGTCCTTTGAAAAGATGAGCCAGACTGACGAACCTTTAAACAGACTCTGAAAAAGAGACAGAGAGGGGGAGAGAGAAGGGGGGGGGAAAGAGAGAGAGAGAGAGAGAGAGAGAGAACCCAAATAAACAAAATCAGAACTAAAAGAGAAGTAACTGATATCACAGAAACAGAAAAGACTGTAAGAAAGTACTATGAACAACAACATGCCAAATTGGACAACCTGGGTAAAATGGATAAATTTCTATAAACATATAATCTTTCAAAGCTGAATCAGTAAGAAGCAGAAAATTTGAATAGACTGATTACAACTAATGAAATTGAAGCAGTAATCAAAAGACTCTCAATAAACAAAAGCCCTGGACTGGATGGCTTTACAAGTGAATTTTACCAAACATTCAAAGAAGAAATAACACTATTCTTCTCAAACTATTTCAAAAACTTCAAGAAGAGGGAAGATTTTGACGCTCTTTTTATGAGGCTAGCATTATCCTAATTCCAAAACCAGATACAGACACTACCAAAAAAATTATAGGCCAGTATCCCTGATGAACATAGATGGTTGAATCCTCAACAAGATATCATCAAACTGGATAGAGCAATGCATTAAAAAGATCACACGCCATGATCAAGTGGGATTTATTCCAGGGATTCAAGACTGGTACAATATTCACAAATCAATAAATGTGATATATCACATAAACAAAATGAAAGATAAAAATCACATGATCATATCAATAGATGCAGAAAAAGCATTTGATAAAATCCAGAACCCATTTATGATAAAAACTCTCAGCAAAGTAAAAATAGAAGGGTTTTACTTTAACATAATAAAGGCCATATATGACAAACTGATAGCCAACATCATACTCAATGGGCAAAAACTAAAAACATTTCTCTTAAGATCAGGAACAAGACAGAGTGTCTGCTTTCACCACTCTTATATAACATAGTACTGGATGTCCTAGACACAACAATCAGAGAATAAATAAAAAGAAAACATCCAAATTGGAAAGAAGGAAGTAAAACTCATTAATCACACATGACACAATATTATACATAGAAAACCCTAAAGACTCCACCAAAAATCACTATATCTAATAGACAAATTTGAAAGTAGTAGAATACAAAATCAATATTCAGAAATCAGTGGCATTTTTATATACCAATAATGAACTATCAGAAAGAGAATTTTAAAAAATCTTATTCACTATTGCAACAGCACCACCAAAAGGTACCTAAGAATAAATTTACATACAGAGGTAGAAGACCAAAACTTGGAAAACTATAAGACACCAAAGAAAGAAATTGAAGAAGTTACAAATAAGTGGAATACTACAAGATCATTGTAATCAGAACAACATGGTACTGGCATAAGAATAGTCATATAGATCCATGGAACAGAACAGAGAGCCCAGGGATTTCTGGCCAAGACAGAGATGTAGGTAGATACACTTTGCCTCCTTGCACAACCAAAAGGAGGACAACAGCAAACTTAAGGGAAAAAAAACCAACCAGAACTGCCAGAAAATAGAGCTGTATGGAAGTCCAACAACCAAGGAGCTAAAGAAGAAGCATTCATTCATACTGGTAGGAGGAGCAGATATGGGCAACTAGGGCAGAGAGGACACGAGGCAAGGCAGTGGCTGGAGGACCTGGTGGTCCCACATTTGCATGTGGATAAACTGGAAGGAACAGCTGAGGAGTGAGACAGACTACATAATTCAGGGTTCCAATGAGGGGAAAAAGAAGCCTCAAAACTTCTGGCTCCAAAAACCTATAGGGGATATAGCAGCAGGAGACATTTCCAGCTCCACAGGAGAATCCATTGGAGAGACCCATAGGGTCCTAGAATGTACACAAACCTAGGAATCAGCACCAGAATGGCCCAATTTGTTTGTGGGTAGTAAGGAAGTGACTGAAAGTTGGCCAACAGCTGAGCAAGCAGCACTGTTCCCTCTCAGACCCCTCCCCTATGTTCAGCATCAGAATGCAGGGATCTGGGTTGCCCTGTCCTGGTGAATACCTAAGGCTCTGCCCCTTCCAATGGAACAGGTATGCTGAGACAAAGAAATATGGCCCAAATTAAAGAACAGATCAAAGCTCCAAAAATAGATCTAAACAATGAACAGATAGCCAACCTATCAGATGCACAGATCAAAACACTGGTAATCAGGATGCTCACAGAAATGGTTAAGTATGGTCGCAAAGTAGAGGAAGAAGTGAAGGCTATGCAAAGTGAAATAAAGAAAAATATACAGGGAACCAACAGTAAAGAGAAAGAAACTGGGACTCAAATCAATGATTGGGAACAGAAGGAAGAGATGAACATTCAATCAGAACAGAATGAAGAAACAAGAATTCAAAAAAAAAAAAATGAGGAGAGGCTTAGGAATCTCCGGGACAACTTTAAATGCTCCAACATCTAAATCATAGGGATGCCAGAAGGAGAAGGAGAAGAGGAAGAGCAAGAAATTGAAAACTTATTTGAAAAAATAATGGAGGAGAACTTCCCCATCTTGGCCAAGGAAATAGACTTCCAGGAAGTCCAGGAAGCTCAGAGAGTCCCAAAGAAGTTGGATCCAAGGAAGCACATACCAAGGCACATCACAGTTGCATTACCCAAGATTAAAGGTAAGAAGAGAATCTTACAAGCAGCAGGAGGAAAGGAGACAGTTACCTACAAAGGAGTTCCCATAAAACTATCAGCTAATTTCTCAAAAGAAACCTTTCTTTTGGCAAGAAGGGGCTAGAAAGAAGTATTCAAAATCATGAAAGACAAAGACCTACATGCAAGGTTATTCTATCCAGCAAAGCTATAATTTAGAATGGAAGGGCAGATAAAGTGCTTCCCAGATAGGGTAAAGTTAAAGGAGTTCATCATCACCAAGCCCTTATTATATGAAATGTTAAAAAGACGTATCTAAGAAAAAGAAGATCAAAAACTATGAATAGTAAAATGACAACAAACTCACAACTATCAACAGCTGAACCTAAAAAAAAAATACCACAAAGCAAAAACAAACTAAGTAAACAACTAGAACAGAAACAGAATCACAGATATGGAGATCAGCGGGGAGGGGGAGAGGGGAGAATGGGGGAAAAGGTACAGGGAATAAGAAGCATATATAGTAGGTAGACAGGGGGAGGTTAAGAATGATAGAGGAAATGGAAAAGCCTAAGAGCTTATATGTACGACCCATGGACATGAACTAAGGTAGGGGAATGCTGGTGGGAGGGGTGTGCAGGGTGGAGTGGAATAAAGGGGAGAAAAAATGGGACAACTGTAATAACTGTAATATACATTATATATAACAACAGTAATATATATATATAGATATCTCTCTCTCTCTCTCTCTCTGTCTCTCTAAATATATATAATTGGAGAGCCGAGAAATCAACCCACGTCTTTATGGTCAATTAATGTTTGACAAAGGAGGCAAGTGCATACAATGGAGTAAAGACAGTTTGTTCAATAAACGGTGGAAAAATTGGACAAGCATATGCAAAAATAATAACTATACTACCAACTTACACCACACACAAGAATAAACTTAAAATGGATAAAAGACCTAAATGTAAATTGTGAAATCATAAAAATCCTAGAAGAAAACATAGGCAGTAAAACCTCAGACACCTCTCCCAGCAAAATTTTTGCCAATATGTCTCCTCAGACAACAAAAACAAAGGAAAAATGACACAAATGGGACTAAATTAAATTAAAAAGCTTTTGCACAGCAAAAGAAACCATGGCATTGGAAATTTCAGAGGAAATACTTTGTGAAGTGTATGATTATCTAACCATTATGTTGTACACCTGAAACTAATACAAAATAATATTGACTATGAACTAGAATGGAAAAATAAAATAAAAAAACCCTGTCCCTCTATTGAATTAAAATTAGTACTTTTCATGAGATTATTTTGAAGAAAATGTGTAATTAGAGAAAATTAAATCACCTAAAAATTGTAAGTTGTCATTATTCATGACAGTTGTATCTTTAGAGAGATTTATATCCTAACATTTTATCTCTGGTGGTGATAGAAAAAACACACATTTAATTAGCTCATTTTTCTAACACCAAGAGTCTGGAAGTATGTAAGTACAGATATTTGAAATTTCCAGATAATGATTTTATACTGATAGTATTTAAACCTTTAAATTTTTAAATGTGTATCTATCCATAGTAGTGTTCATAATCAACTTCATTTAAATATGCTTTTACATGTTTCAGTGAAGACAATCTTCTAGAAGGGCTTTTGATTGGAGCTGACAATACAAATAAGCCTCAGGCCAAAATGTAGGTAACCATCTGTTTTACGTGAATGAGAAATTACTTAAGCTTCCCAGGAAGTTCTCAATAGTTGAATCGTAAAGACCTCACTTAGGGGGTTAAAAAAAATACAAGAACCTCATCACCAAAAGCTTCCACATAAAAATGACAAGGAACTGGAACTCTCCAGTTCTTTCATATTATCTATGAAAGTATTATTTCATATGTTAATATGAAATATTTTATTAAATTCATCTATTAACTTTTTTTGTGTGTGGAAAGCTGGGTGGTGGTAAGGTGTTTAAGCAGGAAGACCTTTGAGGTACTTCAACATGAAAGTAACTCAGACCAACTCCGTATAGCTCTCACAGTTTTGATATGTCTGGTCCTAGTTAATAGAATTTCTCTTAAGCAAACTCCATGTCACCAACAACCTAATCAAGGAACACTCTTTGTTCCCCTTGTTAAACATGCTCGCTGCTCAGTATACCCTGGCACTTAGAGCTATTCTCTGTGAGGCCGACTCTCCTTGTTTTTGCCAAATGAACTGCACACTAACCATGAGTCAGTTTGTTCCCTAACCTGTTTTCCTTTTCCCCAAGTTGTGTTTGTTATTTTAATCATGTAACTTAATTAAACATAATTTCTGAGATGTGATTCAGAGAGTGTTTTTGCCTCAAAAAACATAAAACCTTTGAAAGGCCTCAAAAAGGCAAATTGCTGAAAACAATTGATAATATTGGGCAAAAATGATTAATATCCAGATCCTATTCTTGAATAACTTCACCATCACATTTAAGCAGAGAAATAAAAACTGAAGTACCAATAATGCTTTATGGGTGTGGTTCATCCAAGAAACATGAAACAATTTAAATGCTTTATTTCTTTTAATCAGTTTTTCTTAATTAACTAGTTCTGACACTCCAGATAAGAGGGCTTCTAGACTCTTTCCTCTTCTGAATGCTGGTCAGCCTGTGACATATGTTCAGTTAACTGTCTTTGAAAAAAATATGGGTAAAGAACACATGTGAATAAACATAAAAGCAATAATCACTTCATGCCTCCCTGCACCTGGTAAAACTTCCAAAGTGAAACACCTCATTCACTGAACAGCATGTAACAGAAGCATTTACCATCATGGGTATAATCTGTTGGTTGTTCCAAGAGTCTGGCCTGGCATAACAGTTTCCTCTGAATTTTCACCTGTTTCTGAAGGGCTTTCTAGTACTATATTGTACTTGCAGTGACTTGAGTTCCTTAATATGATCCAGCATTCATAGCTTCACATTCAGGAATGAACCAAACTGTGGGTATTTTGTTTAAAGATTTCAACCTGTATATTAAGTTAGATGGAAAAGTACATATTAAGGTAGTCTAAAACCCTCATAAATAATATGTTATGGTATGAGGTATAGATTTTAATTCATATACTCTGAATTTTAGATTTCTTGTCTTTTTCCTGGTTACTTTTTCTGACTAGGGCAAGAATTAAAGGAGTCATTGTTTGTAAAAAGCCTGACACTCTGAGTACATTCAGTAAAAAATGCAAGGAAGAAGAAATGGAAGAAGAGAAGGAAGGAGGAAAAGAGGGAGAAAAGGAAGGAGAAAAATGGAGAAAACATGCACAGATAGAAGAGACGAAACAAGAGGAATAAAAAGAGAAAATGACGTCAGTACATACGTAAAATGTTAACCTCGACTAAAATACATTATAAATAACAAAAATAAGGTCTCTTTGCTAAGATATATTTTTCAAGGAAGCTTGACATGCTACCTAAAAGAAAAGAAAAATATCCTTGATGCACAAGCACAGGACCGTGGGTGTGCTATGGAAGTTAGGAGCTGTGGGCCAAGGATCCAACTTTCTAAAGTTCCTATAGGTGGCTAATGTTGACAAGCAATGGCTCTTATGAGGATAGAAAGTGGGCAATAGAAAGGCAAATATCAAAAGAATCATTACAAACCTGTTCTACAGAAAAGAAAGAAGGAAGAGAGAGAGAGGGAGGAGGGGAAGGAGGGGGTAGGGGAAGGGAAGGGAGGAGGAAAGGAAGGAAGGAAGAAAGAAAGAAAGAAAGAAGGAAGGAAGGAAGGAAGGAAGGAAGTAAATATAGACTGCTGGAAAAAATGTTTTATTAACTAAAAAAAATTAAAGACAGATGTCAGGAGAGACGTATTATTTCTAATAGCTGGCCCAGAAATGAGGTGGAGGAATTTCACTTTAGGGTCCATGTGAATGCTCCCCTCTGCTCCAATCATCTCAGAGAGTGGACTTCCAAGAAAGTGTGAGGACAGTGCCAAGTGCCAGAAAAGTAAAACTAGGATATCCAATGACTTTAACTGAAATTCCCTGATGCGCATATCTCTATCCAGGACAGTGAAGGATTGGCCAGAAAAGAAGAGTGCATTTGCCTCTGTGTCTCTAATTTTTCTGTATTATTTGTAGAATGCAAATAACAACAGAACAGTTTCCAAGTTATGCTGAGATCACTCTATACCTTTTCATTTATGAGATTATTATTGGTAGTGGCATCAAGTGTCCTGAAATTTTACATGTTGATTGGAATCAATTAAATATCAAGACAGACGCAAATACAAAGTCATAAAAACTTAAAAGATACTCTGGAAAGCAGAATTCTCTGATACTCTTCATTTTTATGGACTGAAGGAAAAAAGAAGTCTGCAAAGCAAACATATGCTCTAGCACTAAAGGCAGCAAATTTTCTAGGATATTATTTTCTAGTATTGTGCAATATGAATGAATTAATCAAAAAGAGCAATAAGAAGGCTAAATAGAAGGAGTTGAAACATCTAGGGCACATATGCAATAGCTATTACCAAGTAATAACTGAGCTTTCTATATTGTTTGTGTTCTTCCGGCTTTATTTTAATCTAAGTGAATACAACCTTACATCTGTGTTCAAAAATAAAATTAAACATATTTTAGAAATGAAATTGCACTGTCAAATTGGAATATATCAGCATATGCTTTGAAAAATAACAAAACAAACTTCTATGGCTTTTTTTGAGAATTTTATGATTCACAAATTTTGCATAAATAAACTATATAGTACTTGGTTATTTCTCCTTATTATTAAATTGTTACTTTAGACCTAAAGATAGCAGCTAGGAATGTTATTAACTAGGCTAACCAGATTATCTAATTTCAGACATGCTGAAACTAAGTTTTTTTAATATGACCAAAATTAGATACATGCTGGAGATGATTCCATAGTATTTTAAAATGTTACCTGATAAAAAAGATAAAAAGATTCATTGCAGTCTATATTGAAGTTTCCCTAGAAAACCAAGTAACATATTTTAATCTTCACACCTACTTATACATTCCTATACTAAAGATTAAATTTATAACTTGCATTATATTTATGGACATTATGAGTACTACACTTAAATATCAATTATTTTTCAATAAACTATGGAAGATAAAATTCCCTAAGCTGTTTCAACATTTTGGATACCTTTACAAGCAAATAAGTGCAGAGTTTTTCACACCAAACTAACATCTGGGACTAGACTTGCTGAGTTTAAGACCTTGAGAAAAAATTAGAGGCAAGAACCTAAAATTGGGAGTGCCATACTGCCTGTCTTTAGGGTGTTCAGACAAGCTGCTCTTCTCCAGGTGCTGCTCAGCTGTAATAACCACTAAGTCTCCAAAGTGTTGGCCTTCACCAAGGTAGAGTAGAAGGAACAACAGAAGTTCTGTTTTTTTTCAGGGTGGGAGGAGATCGCGGCACTTAGAGTAAGATGTTTGTTTTCTGAACCCCCAAGCTGGTAACCTGGTTGTGCCACTGTACTTCCTGACACGGCCATGGGCAAATTCCTTAACCTTTGTACATCAGACTTTCTTCATCCACGCAATTATAATGAGATGCTATCAGGTCCCAGAGCAATCTGAGTGTTAAAGGTGAGGCTGTCTCTTAGATGCCTGGCATTTTTAAGCATTCAGTGAATGTGTGCTCTCGTTACCATTCTTTCCAAGGAAAAGAAAAATTTTACATTTTATATACAAGTGTAGAAAAACAACAAAAAGAAAAAATTGATTCTTAAATTCACACAGATCATGTGTGTTAGAACTCTAGTTTTTTAATTAACTTTTACTTTTCAAAGTGCTTTTATATATTGTACATGATAGATTCCTTCATTTGCTCTTTGTATGAACCCTAAAAAATAAATTGGAGAATTCTGGTCTTCTGTATGCACCAACATGAGAAGATGATGAGGAAATTTTGGCCATCTTTGCTCCCTTGAAAGTTAGGAGGAGAATACACAAAGAGCAAAACCAACCACAAAAAAATTCTCTCCACATGGCCCTGTTGTCCAACATCTACTCCTTAATCAAGTAGAAAAATAACATTTTTACATGTTTTCAAAGAAACATAGTTTAACCATACTAACTGATTTTGAATAGAAAAATTTAAATTATTTGACATTTTTAAGGGAAAAATAGAATAGATAATTTTGCTGCTCAAATGTTGGCAATTAGGATATTTTTAAAAATAAATTTTCAATGATATAGTTTATAAAGTTTTATTTTATCCCCTAACTATATACTATAATTCAGTTTTATTTATCATTTTCTAAACTGTGAAGACTAAACTATTTTTAAATGAGATAATATCATATATTTTTGTAATGTCATTAGAATGTGACCTAAATTTAGAAAAGAAGTAATTTTTAATAATCAAAAGTTATTGTATATTATCACTAACCAGATTTGTTCATATAAAAATTACATCTATAACTCTAGTCTTATAGTTAATTTTATGAAAGGTCAGTCTAGTCTATTTATATGTTGTGAATATTTACATTTTAAAATTGTGGACCCATAATTCTAAGGTTCATGTGATTTCAAAAGTGACATAAAATTTCTGATAAGAGAATACTATAATCATGTGATTGGGACATTCAAAATTAGGCAAACTAAAACTTTTTTTTTTGATAGCTTGTACTGTAGATTTTCTCCATTCTTAGATCACTTCTCATTTTTCAAAACTTTAGTGGTTTCCCTCTCTTACCAAATTAAAACATGTGTATGTGTATTTTCACTCTGGAGTGCACAGATTTCTGTGAGGTCATCCAGTTATTTTTTCAGCTATATTTCCGATTATTATCACCTGTGCAATTATATCTCTAGATCACCATTAAATAGATTTAACTCGTCAAATATTTCTTGCATATCTTTAAATCTACAAATATGATGACAGATACAGTGTAAAGACAAAGGAATAGACACACTAATTATTACAATATAAAGCAGAATTTTATAAATGGTAAATTCAGGGGCAAATACCTTATCATGGACATAAAGAGCAATTATCAATTATATTGACTGGAAAGAGGAAACCTAGGCCTAGAAAAGTCAAGTGGCCTGCCCAAGCTTATGTACTGGGAATGAATGGTAACCCCAGACCTGGAGGAAAGCAAGAGAGCTGGCCAAGTAGTGGTGAGCTTAATATTGCTTGGACATTATGAGGGGTCTGGCAAGGCTGAACAAAATGGTAATTCTTTTGCTATGCCTGTTCACTTAAAAGTCCCTTTTATCTATTGCAATAATTTGGAAACTTATCTGACCTTTAAATCTTATTTTAAATAGCTTTGCACGTATACGTACACTTAAAATTACTATGGCACTAATGCATCCTGCCTTGGATATAATACTGAACATGCTATTTGCAGATTCATATATGTATGATTTGGTTCACCTATGAGTGATAAAAACTAAATTAATAGTGGCTTAAATAAGAAAGAAATTGGATTCTCCCTTGTATAACCATGTGACTAGGTTAAAGAGGTCAATAGGTTAGGGTCTTCCTGACTTTCTATCTTGTTGCCACTATATGTAACCTTGATCTCACGACACAAAATGGCAGCATCTGGTTCCAGTGGTGGAGTGGAAGAAGAAAATGGGAAGAGGCAGGTAGGTGCTGTTTCATAAGGAAAGTTCTCCCAATCCACCATGTGAGCTTTTCCTTATATGTCTTTGGCCATTTGTGAGTCATGGGGCTACAACTAGTAGAATGGTAAGTTGGGAAATATAGCCTGAAAGTCTACCTACATTTTCATAAGGAATATATAGAATCATACAGAATAAGACTATGTCTGAGATAAAACATGCTTATCTAATAATCACCTTGCTCTTGGAACAAGTGAATAGGATGTTGAGAGATAGTTAAAAGTCTTATCTATAACTCTCAATATATATTTGATAAATGAGTAAGGATTTAAATTTATTAATCAGTTGCTCTATGACCAATATATGACTAAACATCCATAATATAATCCTCACAATAATCCTAAGAGGCCACTCTTTTTTTGTTGCCACTTTATATCTAAAGAAATTATAGTTTGGAGTAGTTTAAAGAGATAGTGGCCAGTTGGATCCAGAACTACTGATCTTGATTATCATATTGCTTTACCAGAGAATATAACTGTTCATGCAAATGTGTTTTACTTGTATTAGATTTATAGGTAATGTGGTTTATTTATCTTCACACTATCAATTCATTTAATACATATTTATTAAGGTAGTAAAAATATCCTACATCCTGGGGATGCCAAAAAAAGTACTATAGAGTATCTATTCTTATTTATTACAGGTTTAGACATTGAAATTGGTGATAGTATAAAGTAAACCAAGAGACAGTGCCCCTAACCTCATGCACCCTACTTAATAAAATAATCTCCTATATAGTTTTTAATGATAAGCTGTGAGAAGGGCTAGACAAGAAAAGATTAAAAAAACAGTCTGTAAGGGTGTGGGGTGAAGTTAGAGAAGGCTTCCTTGAGAAGGTAACATCTAGAACAACCATTGGCAAATGGGAAATGCTCAATGAATATATTTAAAAATTAATTGAGCTCTGACCAGTGTGGCTTAGTTGGTTGGGCATCGTCCTACAAAGCAAAAGGTTGCCAATTCAATTCCCAGTCAAGGCACATGCCTGGGTTGCAGGCCTGAGCCCTGGTTGGGGCACATGTGAGAGGCAAACAGATTGGTGTTTCTCTCTTTTCTTTCTTATTCCCCTCTCCTCTCTCTAGAAACAAATAAACAAAATATTTTAAAAGTTAATTAATGAATATATTAACTTAAATGAAGTTGGAAGTTAATTTGGAAGTTGTTTTTTTCTAAGCCTTGGGAAGCAGAAACTCTCATGTGACTAGAACTCACAGCATAAATTCTCTACTCCTCCCACAGCACATGGTTATGGGCTCCACTGATGATTGAATTAAATCAGACAGCTTAATTCCTCTCAAATATCCACATGATGAAGTAGAAATGATCCACATAAGATAATTTAAAATGTTTTATATATTAAAATAAGCTCCACACAGGCACAGGATACTTGTCAATCCCCCAAAAAGCTCTCTGCAAATAGTAGCTGTTCAATAAGTACTAGTTCAACTATGGCAGATTTGAAACCAAGAAAAGCATTCTAACAAATATTAGATCTCCCATCCAAGTACCAACCAGGCCCCTCCGTGCTTAGCTTTGGATATCAGACAAAATCAGGAGTTTCACAATCATCAGATAAATGCAAATTAAAACCACAATGCATTATCACCTCATACTTGTCATAATGGTTACAATCAATAAATAAACAACACTCACTGGCGAGGATGTTGGAGAAAGGGGAACCCTTTGGCACTATTAGTGGGAATGCAGACTGGTGCAGCCACTGTGGAAAGCAGTATGGAGATGCCTCAAAAAATTAAAAATGGATCTGCCTTTTGACTCAGCTATCCTACTTCTGGGAATATATCTAAAGAAACCCAAAACACTAATTCGGAAGAACATAGGCACCCACCCTTGTGCTCGTTGCAGCATTATCTACAGTTGCCAAGATATGGAAGCAGCCCAAGTGTCCATCAGTAGATGAGCGGGTAAAACAACTATGAGCCATTTACACAATTGGAATATACTCAACTGCAAAAAAGAAGAAAATTTTACTCTTTGTAACAGCATGGATAGCCCTGGAAAACATTATACTAAGTGAAATAAGATAGACAAAGAAAGACAAATAGCACATGATTTCACTTATATGTGGAATCTAATGAACAAACTGAACTAACAAAGAAAATAGAGACAGGCTCATACATAGAGAGCAGGGTGACAGCTATGTAGGGGAGCAATTTGGAGGTGGAAGGATCTAGCAAAAAAGAAAAGGACTCATGGACCTGGACAACAGTGTGGTATTTGCGGGGACAAGGAGGATATAAGGGAAATAAGTGGTAATGGAAAAATATACAATACTTTTTTTTAAATAAAAAAAGACAACATTAGATAATGTACTCTTCTTTCAACATTTATGTACATTTTCCAAATCTGGGTTAATGCTCCTAAGAAAAGAGGGGCTAAGATCTACTGGCAATATTAAAATCTCTTTTTTTATTTTGTTCTTCAAGATAATCATATTTAAGTTGAAGAGATTCTTAAAAGCTGCCTTTATGTAAAAATACTGGTTTAGGTTGAATTTCTGTTAGGAAAATTGAGATACAAAACAATCACATCTACTTCTGAAATTCAGCTCTCTATCTCTTTACAGCACTAATGATAGTAACAAACAAAGGAAACCTGAGTTTAATATACCTTCCTTAAATCAAAAATGTAAAAATATAGCCTATGTATTATGAACTCAGAGAAGAAAAGTTCAAAGCTATTGAAACATTAAATATATAATAGAAGAAGAAATGTGAGTCCATTTGTGGAAAACAAAGGAGGTCTTTATCATTTTTCAAGAACCAAAGTCAGAACCAAATAAACCAATGTATACTACATACACAAATGTTAAGCTGAAACAGCACTACAACATTTTAAATAAATATGTCACTTCTGGAGAAAGTTGCAGCAGTTGCAGTGGTAACAACATTAAACACAAATACATGGAGAATAGGTAACCAATGTACGGTACAAAACTAAAATGTCTGATAAAGGTGTAAATATGGAGTGTACTTATTCAGAAGTTCAAAGTTTAGTTCTTTTCTTCCTAAGGGTCCTGCACAATGGTGCTCCTAGGTAAGCTGCTGCCTTATAAAATTTTATTTTATTCTCATCCAAGGACATGGTTATTGATTTTAGAGAAAGGGAAAAGGAGAGAGAGAGGAAGAGAAATATCAGTGTGAGAGAAACATCAACCAGTTGCCTCTCGTATGCTTGGGCAGCCTAGGCATGTGCCCTGACCAGGAATCGAACCCACAACGTTTCTGTTTACTGGATGGCACTCCAACCAACTGAGCCACACCCACCAAGTCACCGTATATACTGTTTTGAGGGAAATAGAAATGGAAGAAAAAGAAACATTCACAACTATGGGAAGTGGAGTTCCCACGTGTCTCCTAAATATCTATTTCAACTCTAATTTGACACCACTAACTTAGTTCACTAGGTGTGGCCATGTGACTCACTAATGGCCAATGGCATGCATTTAAGTGTCACATGATGGTGGTGTCTATCTATTCCACTTCTGCTCTTTATGCAGAGCAGCAAACTCAATCTTCCAACTTCATGTTAAAAACTTTCTCCAGGTACATAAAGCAAACATTAAATCCCAAAATAAATTTGACATTTTCCAGGCAGACACACTCCTTTCCTGGATTACTATATTTTTATTAATGGTATCAAAACCATGCACAAGCTCAAAACCTTTGAATTTAATTTTTCTTATTTTTTATCCTACACACAATTCAATCAGTTGTCAATGTTTCACCCTCGAGGCACTCTTACAATTTTATTTTCCTTTTTGATTTCAATAGTTGCCAGTCTCTTTCAGGTCCTCCCCCCAGCAGTTAGTAATAAGTGCCTCCTAACTGGTATGCCCACTTCTGCATTCAGCTCAATACTGATTCAATAACATTTTACTAAATGCCTTGTAAGCACTGGGCATTGTGTTTGGAGACTCACCATATACACTACTGACATGTCATCTTCTTAAATTCGAGTTCTCTCAGTGTCAATAGCCTGATGAAAACCCCTTAATAACCAGAAAGTGCCACTTTTGGCTAGCATTGATGTGTTTCATATTCCAGTGTCTCCTTACACTTGCAGGCTCTCACCCTCCTATTCCCCTTACATATGCCCAGCTTTTCAGCAGAATAAGACCAGTCCCTGATGTACCTTGAGTTCCCTCCATCTCCCTATGACTTTCTTTATTCTAGTTCCTCCATCTGGAAAAACTTCCCCAATGTCATCCTCAAAAATGGTGAATATGCTAAGTTCACCTTTAATCATTAAAACAAACAGATTTTTGATGTTTTCATTATATCAGGGCTGCATAGAAAATAAGCACTTCTTTTTTTAAAGATTCCTAAGAACCAGCTGAGGGTTTGACAATCATTTGAAGCCTGGTCTCATAAGGATGTGGATATTTTGACAATCCTCTTACTGTTAAATTATGACAATTATTGAAGGCCTTATGTTACAGGCAAAATGTTTTTTGAACACAATTAAACATTACCATATCCAGTTATGAGGGATGGGGAAGCCACTGAAGGCAGACACTGATATAGGCAAACTACTAATAAAATGTCGCCAAAGCAGCTTAAGTGGTTAGGTCTTCACTTTGTGAATACTTGATGCCTTCCATTACTTTAAAATGTTTCACATCAATGTCTCATTTTCAAGCACAATATACTCTTCTCTAACCTCTTAATTTATTTAATTAAGTTCCTTCTACTATTGAAAAGGCACATCCATGATAAAATATGTCTCTGCCACTAGACTGAGATCTCCACCAGGGTGGTGATTACTATCTTTTCTCAGGATCACCAATATTGAAATACACATGAGGTGACTGCTCAATATATTGTCCCCTGGGTTCCAACTCTGACCTGCTAATTCAGAGACTCTAAGGATGGAGACCACATTTAAAAAGCTTTCCAGGTAATTTTTATGTAATTGAGTATGAGAACCACTGCCGCAGGCTAGAGGTGAACTGTTTGCTTATGGGCAAATATAAATTTTATCAGATACAATAGTCACTTTACAAAGCCTTATGAAAATCTAAGACTTCACCATACCAACTACCAGTATACCTCTCAAATCTAAAAGGGAACTTCGAAGAGCTATCATAGAAAGGAGAGTATAGGGGCGGCAGATGGCTTAGAGCTGGCCTCTCACACAAGTTGCCTGAATTTAAATCTCAACTGTGCAACTTACTAGTTTACTGAATTTGGACAACTTATCTTTCTGTGCCTAGATTTTCCCATATGAATAATTAGAGTAATAACAATACCAATTACATGGAATTATGGAATTAATACATGTTAAGCAGTTGAAATAGCACATAGTGCTAGCTATTAAATTATCTTAAAGCTAATACATAATGCTATGGATAATGAGACTCACTTGTCATATAGGTATATGTGAATATATTAACTTTACTAACTACACTCAGTTAATTGTAAACAATAACAAACTCTCCCAAATGGAAAGGATTTCAAATTAATTACTGTCTTGAGAAAATAAAGCTTTCAGAATCAGGCCAGGTGGCTTGGTACTCTGTCATATTTTCAGCACAAGGAGGTTTTCACTGAGGCATTTGGGCAGAATAAATTCGTTCAGTGTCTACAGTGGAAATAAGGGGTTCCTTCAGCCTAATCCAAATAGTAATCCCACTAGTTCCCAGAAGCTAAACATGAAGAGACAATCAAACCTTTAGCTCAGACTCATTTTCCCCCTGCTACTCTGCATTTCCCACCTCTAGGGACTCAGAATAGGCTGTCAGCAGACCCCCTCTGCCTTACAGGAGGTACTGCTGCAGTCCTATCGGGATGAAGTGCTGCCTAAGAGGCAGTAGATAACTAATTCATAAGCAGCATTTCTCTCTAGGCTGGTCTCATAAGCAGGTTTCACACCTTTGGTTGAAGCTGAATTATAGTCACAGGAATACTGAGGAGTGCATTTAACAATATAGAAAGAAAGTTACAGTCAGAAACTCTGAAAATGATAGAAAATCAACATGCTATCTCCTTTAATCATAAGTGTCACATATTGGAATACATAACTCAGAGGCTGTGTAGATGGTCATGTGAAGAGATATGTAGAGGTAACTACAAGTTTGGTCAAAGTATATTATGAAAGCAGAGATTCTGAACTTGAATATTTAATTATTTTTATGACAATAGTGACTTGTTATTTTCAATTAAAATCATCTCCATTTCACTCCACCAGTATCATAAGGTAAAAAAAAAATTACCCTGGTATTATTCACGAGACAGTGAAAATGAAGCACAAGGCATTTAAAGTCTTAACATTTGTAAATATAAAAGTTATATCAAAACTTTTTCTCATGAGCAAAATGTATATAGTAAGTATAATGAAAGAGTCTTTTATATAGGACATTTTACTGAATTATCTACTAAGAGTTTAATAGACATTAAAAGTTGTGTTAAAGTTATTCTCTGTAACTCTTTATATTTTATATTTTAGGAATAATTATAATTATGGTAATGTGATTATAATTACAAGTTTATAAAATGTGCAAGCAGTTAAAATAAACACTTAATTTTTAACATTTCAGGAACACAATGTAAATGGGGTGAAGAAGATGAATATTTTGGTGTTTGGTACTCAGGGTTTAATTAGTAGACCTCTTGTCAAATACCTTACAAATGTTACCCATGCCCATTTAATGTTGCTTATAAAAGTTGTTTGCCATGGTTACAGAGAAATGTATGGACTATTAGGATTTGCAGAAAGTTTGAATCCTCTGCCACTCAGATGGATAAGGCATACTATATGCTGTGGAGAGACAAACCACATATGGCGCCAATAGCATCGTGCTTAGATGGCACAATCCAAGTGTTGGCACACAAAAGATGAACACAGACATTGAACTGAGTTGTTTGGGAATTTTCAGTACCACTCAGCACAGTATAATATGAAAATAAACACTACCTCTCTTCCATTTATTTTGTTCAATATTCTCTCTTCTTCTATTTATCAATAATTTGCCTCTGTCCAACATAGTTTTTTGTATTTTTCCTAATTCAATGTGCTGTGGAAATCAACTTAAATCAGGTGTAATTCCTATGCTCAAGTTGGTTTACCATACACAAGGAAGAAATGCAAACTGTGACTAAAAAGGTACATTAGCCGCTGCGATTGAAATATATAGTTGGCAGAGTGGAAGAAAAGACATTGTGGTCACTTCTATCTTTGGAAATATAAAGGAATTCCAGGAATCACTTTATACAGAAGGGAATAAAGGAGCAAAATCTAAAGATTGGCAGATAGTCAATAAATGAACCATGAAGTGTATATGCCTAAGCATAGGAGGAGAATAGCCAGATGAATTTGAGGATCAGCAAGAACACAGGCCAAATGAGGCCCTATGTGTGTGCTGGATATGGGAGAGGAAGTAGCTTCAGAAAGAGAAGAGATTCCTGGAGCAGCTTCTTTAAAATTTGAGAACAATTCCTATATGCTTAGAATCTGATGTTAAGATCCAAAACACATCCTTTAAACCAATAAGCAAGCAATATGCACTATATTAGTATAAATGTGGTCAGTGATCAAATAATTAGAGACAAAATATATTATTTTCAGTAAGAGGCATCATCATTTTTACTTAATACTAAGTGATTTTTTGTTTTTTAAGAATAAAAATGTAACATTTTTTAAACACACATGCCTATGTATGAAAGTTTAATTCTAATAAATAAAGAAAATAGTGATTTTCCATCCAAGAATAGTGTATTTTTAAAAAGAGATAGAAAAAGAAACGATATATTCATGCCCAGATATAATTATCCTTAGAAGGTGTTTAATATGAATGGGAGTGCACAGGGGGATGTAGCTTTTTCAGGAAAATCCAGGCAATTCTTTTTTTTACTTGAATGAAGAAGTAGTAAAGATGAAGTAGATTCTATACAAATGTATATGCATATAGAATACATATACATATGTAATTTGGGCTCTATAATTATAAACAATCTGAAAATGAAAAAATATACTTCATAAATTCGGCATTTTTAAAAATGTTTTTTGTGTCTCAAGGAACTCCAGGTATCTATACAGACCAAAAAAGTTTTCACACATATTATATACAGGTTTTTGAGTGAAATAAATGATTATTCTATTTTTTGCACCAATTCAAATTCTACATTTACAAAATTTTAAGAATAAAGCCCCACCACATATGGAATTTGTACTCCAGAGATGAAAATTTGTAAAATAACTTGCACTTACATAATTTTTTTTTGGATCCATGTTTTCTACATTGTTATTTTGTTTAAAAATGTAAAAGTCAGATGGTTTTGCTTTCGAAGATTTTAAATTTTCTAACAATGAAGGATTTAATAGCCATTTATGAATACTAACTGGAAAATACTTAAAATTTTAAAATGAACAAATAACTCTTGCTTATTAATTGCTACTAAAAGTGGGATGCCCTTCTGATGAGGATATATGATGTCACTTTGCCTGCCTATAGTGTAGAGACTTTCTGGGTCACATATTTCCCACTATCCTTCCCCATTTTTCTTCACTGTTGTCGCCTCTCCTTCCATCAATGAGGTTATTACTACCTGCAATTTCAACAACAAAGTGCCCCAAATCATCAAGCAAAAAATGTTTTTAAATTTTATTTATCTATTTTTTAATCTAATGCAAACAGTACAAATCCAGGCTTTATAAGCTGATGAAACACATTACTAGAGTGCAGTCTAAGGATGACCTGCACTAGGTCCGGGGCAACCCAGGCGTTCCTGTTTTTACCCAGTGACCCCTGTGATTCCTGAGCACATTAAAGATTGAGAAATTAGTATCTCTTCCTCCCACAGACTCTGTGGCATACAAAAAAGGAACATATTAAGATCATATTTACATTTCCTTAAAAGGGTAATAAATTATTTAAAAGAGAAAGATCAAACTCATTTTTGTCAGTGATAAAATACTAATGCTGAAACTGCTGGTAAATTAACTTGGAAAGGAAAAATATGTCTTTGCCTAAGTATACCCATCAAATAGATCAGCAAGTAATAATATAGCTATAATGCATAGTGTAACAGGGATTTTGCTCTTCTCATATTCTGTTATTACATTAAACTAGTTTTTAGTTTTAAAAAAGTTTTATTAAAAGTAGGCTGTTGGATATGGTAAAATATAATGGTTCAAATAAAATGGTTAGCAGATAACATAAGACCAGACCACAAAAACTGTATGTTGTGTTTACCCTGTTTGCTTTTCTGTATCTTATATTCAGAGCATGTGAAAGCAAGTGCTCTCTTTTTTCTAATGCCCAGTAGACACAGAAGTGGCATCTATTCAGGACATGCTTGTTGAATGAATTAAAAAAATGAGAATGAAAATATGATAAGACAAAATCACCTCAGTAATTTTAATACAATACAATATTTTACTACATGTAGCTATAAAGAGAAAAATAACAGAAAATAATTTTCTTTAAAAATAAATCACAGTCATCCTGACTGACCTAAGTCAGTTACCCACATACCCAGAAGATTTAAATGAATTTTTTCACTTTTATATGAGATAATCCAAGATATATTTCTATAATTGTGCAAAGTTGCTACTTCTCAAGTCAGTCAGAAAAAGAAATTGATATTCCAGGCTAATAATAAAACAGTCAGTGTTTAAGGTGGTAATTTATTAGTTGGAAAAAATCCATTTGAGGAAATAAAGGTTATAAAAACTTGGAGAGAAAAAAAACAGGTTTCTGTTTAACTGTATTCATAAGACCAATCCTTTAAATCCAGAACAAACTATGAATATTATGGTGCTGTCAATAATTACATGCTGAGTGTGTAAATTTAAAATGGCAATTTTAATTTCATCAAGACAAGGAATAAAATGTAATTAAATACTAATTATTGCATGTGTATCATACACCTGAAAGATTAGGGGTCTAGCGTGCTCATTTTAAGTGAATTTAGGCAAAGTATTCAAATGTTTCATTTGAAGGACTGATTATAAATTAAAAAATTAAATGACACAGGAAATTAACAATGTTTAGCACAAAAAAGTTAGAACATGATCTATCTTCAAAGAGCCTCTTAGATATGATTTTCCTTTAAGAAGGTACCCCTTTACATTTTAGAAAAATAACTTACTAAGTTTTTATTAAGAAATACAATGACATAATATATGCTCTTAGCACAATCACAAGTACTATTGAATAACAACGGCTAGTTTTCACTTTTCCTCCCATTATCTGCAACATATCTTCATCTAATATGAAACCCTTTTTATTTACTTTTTCTGTTTTTCTCTAAGAACTCATTGTCTTCATATGAATAGCAAAATAATCATAATCATAATCATGATAAGCAGCTCTTAAAAATTAAATAATTATTCTACTTAAGTTAATCATTATATTTATCTAACTATAATCATGGGATAAAGAGAACTTAAAATTCATTCATTCTTTGAAAGGCATATGATGCATTAGTGTTAAGTAAGGAAAAAATTGGGATAAAGTAAAGTGAAATATCAGGACGTGAAAGTTTAATGTAGTGTTTCTCAGAGAAAACATTGCAAAGTATGTTATTTATAGCTTATCAAAACATGGCAATCACTGAAGCTCACAAACATAATATGCTAAAGAGAAACCTTAATGCAAACTTATGACATCATTTCTCAATTGTTCTGCAATTTATGCTTTAAATCTTAATTTCTAAATTTTTGTCATGACCTCAATTCCAAAAATGCATTTCATAATAATCAACTAGAAAAAAATGGTCTCCAGAATGATTTTTAGCAAGCATGCTTTTAAAGAAAATTTGTTCTATTTTTAACTGTAATTGGAAATTCATTAGTCTATGATGGAAACTGTACAGATGTCCCATTTCCTCTGTCTGGATTTCTCATTGCACATGTGACTATAGATTTTTTAAAAATCATACATAATTTAAGAAGCAATTTCTGCAAATTCATGTACATATAAATTCATAAAACAAAACAAAAATATCAGGTAACTGCATGGCATCATATAGATGAAAGATATTTATACAGGATATGGAAAAATTCACAAGAAATCTGAACAAAGAAAACATCTGAGAGAGATTTTGGCCCTGCTTCTACAGTTTGGAAGTCAAGCTATTTGGCCATGAATCAAATTCCCTTCCAACCAACTGTGTAAGACAACCCCTGTACATTGCACCTAATAATGTCACATCAAAGATTCCCAAGTTAAAAATTGCCTTGATTCAAACTATGCAGTAAATAGACAAAACTAATCAGCTACCTGAACAAATAAAAATTCTGTTGTATCTCCCTATTCCAAAGGAACAAGGCCAAACCTTTTAAATGCATGAATCTTAAGGCACACTAAACTCAAACAATAAATGTGAAGACATTCCCCTAGCAACCTATACAACCATGAATTTCTTTATGATGTTCCCAGATTCTCACCTGGCATCTTTGATCATGCTTCTGTTCCCTTGACTTCTGGTCTCTACTGAAAGTCATCTTCCAAGACCTACCTCAAAATCTATGTTCCTCATAAGGTTTTCTCATGATAATTAATTACTTCTTCTACTGACCCACTGTGTACTGAATTTTCCTTCTTGTTAGCACACATCAATGACTTGTTAGAAGTTATTAATGTGCTCATCCCCCCACCCAACCCAACATACATATAGTCTTTTCACAGAAAACTGGTTTGATCAACTTTTGTGTCCTCCTACTATGGTAGTTTATTATCTCATTTCAACTAAGTGCTCAAAAAACATTTAACTGAATTTAATATAAGATGTTGGTATTGGTACCACCCACCCCATCTTTGGGAAATCACTTAATATCTTGGTCTTTCAATGTTTTCTCCTGTATTAAAACAGTAGGTGGCTGACGATTATACATGAAAATATATGTTGGAATGCCTTTATAGATATTGTAAATCCCCCTTTCTTTGATATGCACCTTAAAATAGTGATATTTATAACCCAAGAATTTAAAACATTTTAACATTCTGAACACACCTTCCAATAGAATGTATGTTTCCCAGTTTCAGAGTTGATAGCCAATTTGGACTCTTAACTAAATTATCCTTTCTTCTGTGACCATGAAGAAAAGTCATATTTGGCCTCTCACTGTCTTTTTAAAATGACTCTGCTCATTCTTTGACTGTAACCTTGTCCCAACCCATCTGTTACCTGAATCCATGACCATCTGTCATTCTCTGCAGCTGTCCAGGCATTGATAAGCCCCTTCTTATTAAGACGAGCATAGTAGGGATACCACTTCTGGAGTCCAAAAAGAGCTCGGTGGGTAGATGAAGCTGTGATTTGCTGATTCGATATGATTCCACCTTCAATTCCCAGTGGGCCCGAGCATTCTGGAAACAAATCAGAAAAAAAATGTGAATGCTATTAGAAATAATTCATATTTGAAATGTGGCTGATTTGATGAGAGATATTTTTGATAGATTTTTTAATTGTACCATCACACCACTTAAGCTGCACATACTTTACAGATGTTATGGATCACTACATGAAAGAAATATTTCTTGTACCTCATGACACTCTCTTTTTCCTCTCTTTGAGTATGGCATGTGAAGAGGCACTTCCCTTCTGCCTTATGATTCTGTATTACGTATAATTTTCCTTTGGCTGTTGATCACATCAAAAAAGTGTAATGGACTTAAAAGGCCAATATATCATATTTCTCATTCCTAGAGATTAGCATGCTTCATAAATCAAAAGTTCTCAATAAATGCCTGTTGACCAATTGTTTCTTTTCTAGTCATCCTCTGAATTTGTATCAAAATAATTTTCACACTGACAGCACTCCTGACTACTATGAATTTTTAACTTAAATTTTTATAACCAATGTCAGTTATAATTCCACAAAAAAGCAATGTGTAAATTTGTCAACATTTAAAAACATTATAATAATAATTTGTGATGTTATAAATAATAGAAAATATGTCAATGCATTATTTTTCTAAAGTAAGCAGCTAAACTTTCTAACATTATTAACAGTATGTATGCTCCTCAGCAAATCAAGGTATTAAAATATTTATATTTCTAAAGTTTTCATTTCAAAATTCACAATTACATGTAGGTATTCTGCAATTACATTTTAACTTTCTTATTTTTCCTTAAATTTGTGACAAAAATTGAAGAGAAATTTCTTAATGCAAATTTTAAGTACTAAAATTGAAGCATAAAATAATCAAATGATATGCTCTCAGATAACAAATTTATTTAGATTTTAAACACAGAATGGGAGGTCAATTCATCTAAAATTATAAATATTTATATTACATATATTTAACTTTTATAATTACTTCATAAAATATCACCAGAGAGTACATTTATTACAAAGTCAGTTTTGCAAATTCATAAGTAATATTATAAATAATTAAAAGAAATATAGCATCTAGTTTTCTTTTCTCTTTTAAATTTTTTATGTATTGATTTTAGAGACAGAGAAGAAGGGGGAAGAGTGAGAAAGAGAGAGAGACACATTTTTTGTTGTTTCACTTATTTTTGCATTCATTGGTTGATTCTTGTATATGCTCTGACCAAAGATCAAACCCACAACCTTGGTGTATCTGGAAAACATTCTAACTAACTGAGCTACCCAGCCCATTTTCTTAATTTCATTAACATTTCATATAGTATCCTCAACTTTTTTGCCACATTAGATTTGTATAATAAATATAATAATCCTATTATAAAATATACTACAATAATGTATCAGAATTTCTGAAAATAAGGAAAGGAACATACTACCACTGTAAATGCCACTCTATAGAAATCAACTTGATCAGTGATAGCCGTTCAGCATATTGGATTGATGTTAATTGCTATTGAAGTCCCACATTTGACTATAATTACATGGTTACATCAGTTTGAGGTTAAAATATGAAAAAAAGAATTCTGCAGCTGGATTATAATATTTTTTAAATTTACAAAGATATTTCCTATTGGTAATCATTTTTTTCCATCAAGACATGTTACTATGTCTCTTTTTTCTATTCCATGAACAGAGAATAGCTCTAAACTCATTACTAACATTTCCCCAATTGTTTCAAAACCTTTCAACACTTTTTATAAAAAAGATAATACCATGTGGAATAAGTAGTCATTTTAGTCAAACTTTAGTAGTAAAATGATGTTAATACATGAAAAATTACCTCTTTGTGACTAACCATTAATAAATCACTCACTTGATAAGTTAAATTTAGATATTAAGATCTATCATAAAACATGTAATCAGAGCTGTTTAGCACCTTTTGAAGAAGGTGCACTATACCACTTTGAAGTCATTAAATTAAGAAGCCATTTGTTTTTAGAAGTGCAGTATTAAGAGTCACAGATAACAATCCAATTTTCACATTCGAAAATAATTAACATTGAGAACTCAAGTGCTGAATTTTTGGATTCTTGCTTTACTTTCCATTTTATACGATATTTGCAGATTTCATAAAAGCACTAAGACTTTCAGATGACACTTTGATTTAAACAACTTCAGGAGGCAGACTTTTTAGGAATATTGCCATGAAAGGAGTCTCAAATATCCTTGTCTTCAATTCGCACAACGACTGGGTGGGAAAATGCAGCCGGCACAGGGGCCATTTATTGTAGGCCAGGCTGTAGAATGACAGAGATAGGGAGCTGGCTTTGATTAATTAAACTGCAAGACAGCCCTAGAAAGAACTCTATACCATTTAGTTGTGTACTTCTAAAAACCTTATGGTGAATTGTACCTCCTTACCAAATTTGTAATCATTTAAAAAGTGATTAGACCTCAAACCACACTGTTTAATAAGTCTACTTCATCAGCACCAACCAACCTTCCATTAGTAGCTACCTGATCAGTAAACACATTGGTCATGAAGTGCTGTATTTCATGTAAGCCAAACAGAAATCAGCGATTTTCAAAATACATTTGCATACTTTTTAACTCTGCCATAAGTTTCCCAAGTTATATCATGTCCTCACTAGTCATTTATTCAAACAAAATATAATTCCAAAATATATATGACATGCTATATAAATATAGGGCTTCACAGTTTAAAAAGTATTTTTACATAAGCTATCCCACTGCTGTAATGTCAAATTTACAAATATTGTATTTCTTTACTCAGTCCTCAATTCCACATGATTTTAAAAAAATAAATATTTACAACAGTCACTTACAAAGTGTATGCTTCCAATCAGTAATTTCTAGCTGAGGAAACCCTGGGGGGGTGGGCAATTAGGGGGTCGGTTGGCAGGGGCAGGGAGTGGTTATTGAACAAAGCAGGAGTCAGTGAGGCACCACCTTCTTTACTGGTTGTGGTCCTTAATTTTTCTCATTTGAAATTCAGGGCTATTATAACATCTAATTCACCAGTTTTGAAGAAATAAAAAGTCACAGGTGTTTTGCCTTTGTAACTATAAATTGTTGAAAAATAATGAGCTTGGTTCTGTAAAGTCACACACACATTTCTCTTTTGAGTTGAGGAGACTCTGACCTTTTGCTCCTACGGAAGAGATGCTGTGTCTTTATACTGTTACATCGTTAAACGCACATGGTGGCTTGTACCAGGAAGAGCCCAATAAAGGTGAACTGAATGTTGGTATTGGGGTCCTTTTTTTCTAAACAGTAAACTAAAAAGCAAATACAAGTCACATACTTTATTTCACACTAGAAAGTTGTCATGACAGCAGCTTTTCTTCACTAATCATTTGGATTACAATCAAATGGATGTCATCAGAATAAAAGGTTCAGAATCCATTTCTTCTTGCCTATGCAATCCACCTCCCCAATGTCCTATTAAATTCAACAGTTATAAAAACTAATGAAGGAGCTGCAATTCAGAACACAAACGATTATACACCTAAGCTTAAGTGACCTTAAGCAAAGAACAAGACGCTTAAAAGAAAGATAATACAGAGCTGTACATTGCTATCACTATCAAATAAATGAGGAAGAGGTATTAAATACTACCTTTTTTTCTTTAATTATATTTTTCCCATTGTGATTTAGTCCCCTTAGCTGTCCCTCCCCCCAGCAATCATCACACTGATATACTACTTGATGAAGAATGTAGTATTACATGAGTATTCTGAAGTTTGAAAAAGTCTCCACATGTATTTCATCATATAATCAAAATAATATTTTAGGGATACAAGGTTATTATGACTGTCTAATAAATTCAGAAACTTGTGAGGAAGGAAATTAAATTTCTAAAAGATGAGTCTGGAATTTAAGCTAAAACGCTCTGCTTCATAAAGAGAAAATAATATCAGTTGATAAAGTGAAGAGTTCAGTAGTTCTTTAAGGACTTACTGATTCTAGATCTTTTTTCTCTGCTGTAATTTTGTATGAGGGATGTGTACGTATACATACTAGGAAAGGAGATAGGTGAATTAAGATGCAGGAAACACATAGAGTATCACTAGCGGCATTTGGGATATGGCAGAGCTTTCACAAACCAGTACACATTTAAAAAGCAGGTGACTGTCTATGGCAGTGAGTCACAGAAGTAAATATTGAGGCATCATGGTGTCCCTTTAAAGGTGTTAAAAATTAACCTGCTACCATTATTAGCTTATTACTGCTTATTTGTTATAAATAGACTAACTCAGTCTTGAGTAATTCAACTACCTCTTTTATGTGTCAATCCATCCATCAAACCATCTCTCCACTCTTCCTCCATTCATTTATCTCATTATTGAAAAATATATATTTATCAAAGCCCTACAATATATCAGGCACTCTTCTAGGCAGTGGAGATACCGGGATGAACAAGATAGAAAAGATCTCAAATCTTAGAAGTTCATATTTTAGTGGGAAAGCAAACTATAAACCAACAAATAAATAAGGAAATACCATAAAGTGGTAACTCAAGAATAAAAGACAATAAGCATGTGTCGGGTGACCAGTGATAGCCTTTCTGAGAAGTGACATTAAAACTTGACCTCTGAGTGAAGGGCAGGAGCTGGCTATTGTACTAGGTTTATTGAACTGGCTTTCAGTCCAGTGGGAGAGAGACACAGAGAAATAAAAACATTTTACTAAAATATGTGATTGTGGGTGCCCAGGATTCAATGGGAGAATCAAGGAGGAATCATAACCCAGCTGGGGTCTAGAGAAGGATTTGCTGGAAAAGACTGGGAGCTGGCACAGTAAAGAAGGCAGGGAGGGCAGACACAGAGACAGGAAACAGCGTGGTATGATTAGGCAAGTAGAGGCAGGTCAGTAGTACAAGATCACAATGGGCTGGGGAGGGGGTGGCTAAGATGGGGTGAAAAAGTAGAGAAATCTAGATTATTTTGCTGAAGAGTTTGCTGAGAGGACCTGATTCATTCCGTGAAAGGAGTTGTTCAAGGATTGTAACTCTGGCTACATTTTCATTTAATGTAGATCATTCCTGCTATGTTGTGGAAGATAGATGTAAGAGGGACCAAAACTAATGCCAAAGAGCAAGTTACAACAATTGTCTAGTTGAAAATGATGCAGGTCTAAAAGGGATATGAAAAAGAGAAAGAGTACAAAGCTTATTTAGAAGGTAAAATTGTTTTTGTGGAGCTAGTAACAATTAGAGGTAGGGTGAAGGAGAGAAACAGAGTATCTTCAAAGGTGACAGCATAGATACTGCTCCCTTTAATTGAGATTGCACATGTCTCACAAATAACACCATTGAATCTAATTCTTCCTTTAAATTTTTATCAAAAATTACTCTTGCTGCCGGGTTGAATGTGGGGGGACCTGTTTTTGTCCCACCTGCTATTGCCATGCTGAACCAGGTGAGCAGTAGTCACATCAATCGGGCTCTGGGGACAGGACTGAAAACTGAAAACCTGCTTCTATGCTCAAACCGTTCCCAGACCTTCCCTGCTCCGGCACTTCCCAGGGGTGTCATGGGTGTCCAGCTGTTGTCCCTCAGAATAAGGGGCCCCTTTGTGGTCAGAGATTGCATCCCTCATCATATCTGGCAGTAAGCCTCGATCTTAGCAGACACTTAATAAATGCTTATATTGGAAATTAATGATGAAATAACTATGAAAGGTAAATAAACAGGAAAAATTACAGCTAACATTGTAATATTCTGCTTGCATCATTCATTTTTACATTAAAAAATAATTTCACCTACTTTCTCAAGAGTACACTGATACAGATGCCTCTGTATCATTCGTATGCTGAGGGAAGAGGAAGAATACTTCCTTAGAAATGCAAAAAGAAAAAAAAAAGGAAAAAAAAGCCAAGTGGGTTGCTTCTCTTTTAACTAGTTGCCACTCAGTCAGCAGATATTTCTGAAATTGTCCAGCGTTATGCCTAGAGTTGGCCCAGAGACAATTTGATTAGCACCAAACATGGCAGGAGAGTATGGAGGTCAACATTTCTGATCATTAGATCTGTGTTTATGCATCTTTGGTCTTGGTCTTGCTTTTGCCAGGTTTAACAATAATCTTAAATTAAGGAGTCTGATCAACATCGATTACCAGAGGCTTATAGGCATCATTTATGTAGTCAAGTTAAAATAACCGCATGGCTTGAATTGTCTGAGTGGCCTGGAAGCGCCTTCTGACATGAGGCCCTGCTGGTCCGCAGCTCAGACTAACTGAGCGCATGAGGGATGTCACCTGGCAAGCTGAGCAAGAAGAGCAGCTAGGCCAGCAGAGGTCGAGCCTCATGTGCCCTCCCTCCCCGGAGCACTCTTCCACTTTTGCCAAATCCCTGTGAATAAAACAGCTTCAAAGTGAAGTCCTTCTCACTCTGCAAACTCATTCCGTGGAGTGTGGCAAAGAATGGCATTGGCGTTTTATTGATTTCGCAGCTGACAAGTAAGCAGTGCCTCAAGATGTCTCACGTTTTGTTCCTGAGTGTGCCGATTAAGCCTTTCAAGTAAGTGAGATGCATGGCTGAATCCGGAACACAAGTGTACTGCTTTCATTTGCTCTATCTCAATATCCAGACCTCTTCAGAATGAAAGGATTTCAAATTAAAGCTGTGTAAGAAACAAATCTCCTTTAAACATCTCCAGTCCTCTCTTTCTCCGAGCATCTCATCTTCTTAGAGCAATGTAAGTCCTCTGCTGTGCTTAGCATAGCACGATCATTGTGCTGAACACAAGTGCTGGCGAATGGATTACTGATCTCCAGTACTGCAGAAATTAATGCTGATTCAAGCATAGGCTTCCCTCTGCACCACCTGGACCGCGGGTTTCCTTTATCCCTAGCATTTGTTGTATTTTAGAGTTGTCTTGAGACCAGGATCTAAATTGGTGAGGGAGAGATCAAGGCCACTCTTCCTAGAGCTGTGACCCAGGGGTTAAAAGGAGCCTTGCTGATATTTTTTTTCTTGTGAGTCTTGTTACCTAAGCTCCAAAACATTTGCTGATTTCTCTTAGACTATTATTTTCCTGGTTTTGAGTGGCGTCAAAAGAAAGAGGACAAGGGAGGGAATGGAGACAGGAAGTATGAGAAAGACTGATCTCAGGTGTAGCTTAAATGTACTGCTTTGGCTGTGGGAGACAGAGGAAATGGCAAAGAAGCTCCCTGGACACGGTGAAAATGTGAAGGAGAATGTGCACAACACAGCCTTCCCTTCATGCCTTCATTCACAAATTCCCAAGGAGCATGCCCTGGGGAGTCAGCCTCCTGTCATGGCACTCGGAGTGATCGCCTTAAAAGGATGTAGAGTGAAAATTTCACTGGGTGGTATCTGTTTCTCTTCAGAGACTACGTGTTTTGTATGAGGATGTACACTTCACATATGGCCACATCAACCTTGTTTTGGGAACTATCATAAAATCATCAAAACATCATTCAAAAATTAGTTAAGCTTATTTGGATTGCACATAAAATGTATATGTAACCTAGAGAAAAAGGCTTTTTTTTTTTTTTTTTTTTTTTTGCACACCAGGTACACGGCTTAGCCTAGATAAATGCTATATTTTCTTTACAACCTTGAAAACCGATTCTGTTATATACTGCCACTAAAGAATTGTCCCCATGCTATGAGAAACTGTATTCTATTATTTTCCATATTGGAAAGCTTAGAGGTATCCAAGATAAATGATGAGAAACAACTATTTGTGCATATATTTTATCTTAGATATTAAACTTCTTTAAGGTAGAAACCATGCTTTTTGCATTTTTTTTATATTTCCAAAGCACTGAAAACAGTGCCTTACAAATTTGTCTGTTCTCAATATTGTGGGTTAAAGTAAATTAAACTAAATCATTGTTTTTTTGGAATTACTTCTCTGCCTTTGTTGAAACTGAATTAATCTTCTGAATATAGATATGATCACTCTAAGGATTCAACATGCTAGATGGGGATAAAAATCAGAAATCCTTGCTTGGCATGCTGCGATGCTTGAACTATATGAGAATTAGTTCTTGGAGGTAGGGGAAATATCTTGTTTACAATAAAAACCAGCATTCATAAAATTATAAATTCAATTATCAGCCATCTAACTATTTTCCTATAAAATGTAGTTATGCTTTTCACACTGTGTTCTCTCTAGTCAATTATGATATATTATCAGCTTAAAGTAATTGTTTTGAATCCAGAAAAAAATTAAACCCATGAATAAGCTAAATTATAATAGGAAAGTGCCCAAAAATATTTCGTGAAGCTAATTTTTAGCATATTGATCGAGCATGATGGTTGCTGGTGTTATTTAAATAGTAGGGCCTATTGACGCTAGTATTCAAAAACCAAAATTCTTACTGAGATAATTCACAAAAATCAAAAAAATCTGATAAGGTTATCATCCTATTAGAGTACACAGTGTTGCTATAGGACCAAAAAAGAGTGCATTTTAATTACTTAAAATGCATTCTTTCATAAGAGAAGCATATGGGTTTTTTAAGTGCTACATGCACTTTTGCAGCCAGGCAAGATTTCAGTAACTTGTACTCAGGCTTCTACTTAAACTGCACAATTCATCTTCCACCAACTATAAAGATAACAACATGGTTTGATGAAACATTTGTCTGGGGAGTCAAAAGCCTGCAATTCAAAAACCTGCAGATGTATTCTTGCTTCTGACAAAAGATCTATCTGCACAGAAAAGAACTAAAAGAGGTATAATGCCAAGGAAAATGCTAAAGGTGGGATTCAGTAGCTTCATGACACGAGTTGAATACCAAATGTAAATATTCAAACACTGCTATGCAGAAGACACATTTTCACACTTATAAGTCATTTACATCTTTCAAGGTTTTTTTTTTTTTTGGTAAATGTATATCAAGATAAGTACCACAAGGCACAACCTCACATGTTTTGTTTTAAGTAATATTATCGGTATGTCAAACACTGATTTTACTTGAGCGATAAATCCTAGTCCCAAATCCAATTATTAGCTACCTAGCCTTTTTTTTCCCTGTACAATGTAGTTACGCTTTTCTTCACACTGAATGTCATCTCAGGTCAAGTATGAAGACTCAGTGTTGCAGAGGTCAAAAGCAATTCAAAAATTAAACAGGGAGCCATCGCAGACGGCAAGGTATGGCACAGTAAGCCCTCTTGAAGGCTAGAGCACTTCGGAAGGTCAGTGGAAAAAAGGATGGAGAGTCAAATGGAACCTGAAAGTACATAGTGGATGATCTATTTATTTGAATTCTAGATACATCTACATTTTACTTTCAGTCCTAAAAATATAAAGAAATATTTGTTATATAGAAAATAAATAGGTACCCATATAGTCAGAGAAGTCTTAAGGTTGGGAACGGGAACTAAAATTGTCACAAATAATTTTAAAGCCTGCCTTTAAAATTAAGTGCTAACATCAGCTCCATTGTCTTTCTCTTCCAAAATTTATATATATGTATATGAAATTCACATGAAAATTCATATATATAAGAATTCAAATGTATATATTTTCCAGCATTTCCAGTGCAAACCTGAGACAGAGGACAAATTCTTGACTATAATGCATTTACAATAGTGATCAAGCATTCCCAGAGAAGAAAGGATCGCAGAGTTTTGTGTATAGTATTTACAACAGTTTTGGTAGTTCTGAAAGTGGCAAATCAACATATAATTTTAAAACAAAATAAATATAAAACCACTCAAACAAAGGATTATTTATAAATTTTATAGAAAGGAATTCTAGGAGAACTTATCAGAGTCATAATTTTATTATAAACCTGTAGAAGCTAAGTCAGCTTTTTATATATGACCCCTTATTCAAAAGAGAATCATGCTAGATGTGTGTTATAACATAATGAATATAGGTAAGCCTATCAAAATAAGAAATTTAACTTGTGCTTATTTTCAAATTCATTGTATTTAATGATAAACTGGGCCCTGATGTTATGTGGTCTCCAAATTAAATGTTCATTTTTATTGGACAGTATTTGTAGGAAGAAACAACTTCTAAAGTTTGTATTAGAGCTACTTACTAATGCATACATACGTTTCAGAAACGTTAAGATATTTAAAATCTTAAATCTAGATTTAAATATTCAGCTGCTAGAATAAGTATAGAATATTTGCTATGTTCAAAAAATTATCCACAATGAGATAAATTGCAATTCTTTGGTTTGCTTGAACAGAACAATTATTGTTATATAGTTTGACTTAATGACTAAGTAAATAATTATGCTTCTTATAAACTTAAGTTAAAAATACACGACAAATATATAGGTTTAACCAACAAATAATCCTATGTCTTCCTATTAGGAAGCTGTAAAGTTTTAAAAAGTAGTTAAAATGAATGTCATGCTTTTTCTTAAACTTTTAATTAAAAGAGAATTTAATGTTTCTCTCATTTTAGAAATATGTAAGACAGATTTGTCCAGAGGCATCCATTTTACCATTTTACTCATGTGGTATAGGTGATCACCTTAGTTTTGTATTTACAGGATCAACCAGAAATCAGGTAATGGCCATGAAATCACAAACATAAGTAATGCACAGTCATTAACCCAAAGTAGAGATGGACAAGTACTGTCATTTGTAAAACTTTCTATGCAAATAAGAACAGTGACTTGGTTTTCTTAGGAATCCTTCACTTTAGTCAAATACTTTGAAAATAGGAAAAACAGTTATTTCATAACCTAATAGTCTTTATGACACAGCATGATATAGCTATTATTTTTAATATACAGAAATGATAAATTGCACACAAAACAATTGAGAGAACCAAGTAAATAAATTTAACCTGGCAAGAGTAAAACAATATTTCATTATTTAACTTTTTTGTTCAATTGCCTAAATCCTCTTTCACTAAAGAAAAAAGAAACTACTGTGTGAACTATAAACTACTCAGGCAGGGTGTTAAGACAACATATATTTGGTGGCTTTGTACTTTCAAAAGTTATCTGCTCAGCTAAATCAAAACTGCAAATATGAAAAGATGTTAAACTTACTTGTTTTACATTAATAGATTTAAAGGTCTACAATGTGAGTAGAGCATACAGTTTACACAAATAAGTAATTTATTTGGGAAATCCATAAAGTAATAATAAATGTACATAATTGGCAACTGCTGATGTATGTAAAGTGACTTACTGAGGCTTGGCAAATTTCTTATTATATCAGTTCAAGACTGTCTTCACTGTAATTCTGGTTAAGGGCATGAAGGAAAATGCAGTACTAGATATCTTTATTTTTTTTTTAAATATGGAGGATGCCAATATACGGTAGAGTAATCATATGTTTTCAGGGAAGAGCTATGTCTACCTTAGGTTTTCGGCATAGGTTAGAAACAATAGGCGGTAAGCACATAGTAAGCCATGTGGCAATAAATATGCCCTCAGTGAATGGTAGCTCTTAAGCTGTTGTTGTTGTCATTTATTGTTATAAAGCAAAAGTATGTTTTAAAAGATATGGATGGGGGAGGTTGATTTCCACTGTGGCTACCTGGAGACCCGAGGTTTAAACGAAAGTTTAGCTAGGTTTTACATGCATCCATTTCTTATTTAGGAAGCAAAAAGGGAGCAGACCACCTACTCTCATCTCCCATTCAAAATATTCTTTAATAAAAATTAAAATATTAACATAAGCACAATTATTAATCATTACAAGTTACTGAAAATTATTCAAAATATCATTTTGGTGTTTCCTTAATATCATATTCATCATCAGATATTTCTGTCACCAAAGCATTCAAATTGTCAAATAAGTCTTTGCCTGAAGGAAATATAAACTATAGTTTCTTGTAATGAATGAAAACTAAATGATCCCCATAGTATATTGCCAGACTCACTAAAAATAAAAATTACTAATGAAATAATCTCTTTTTAAAATAGGTCTACTCTGGCAGGCGTTTTTCCTCATTGCGGTACTAAGTAAGGATCTCCTATGGAAAAGTCTCATATTAACTCTTTGATAAACCAGATTACAGCTCTGAGAAGCGCCTTCATAATCAAGTTTCTTTCCCAATTTAATATCCGAGTAATCCTATCTTTAGGTTAGATGGAGATGAAGATTTAGCTGGCGGCAATTTTGTTGCAATAATCAAAGAAATCTCATTTCCTCAAGTCTATAACTGAGAGTAAAGTAACAAACCATTTCCCCCCAAATTGAATAATACCTAGTTCCCATATCTTCAGCATAACCTTTCTGTTTCATCATGACTTATTTTTCCAATCAATGTGAGAAGAATGTTAATATTCATTGTTTCAGTTTTCCAAGGCCATAAAGGGGATGTGTTAGAAGAAAAATCATGAAATGCCACTTAGCACCTAGCTGACTCTTTTGCTGATCTGATTTTGAGATATAAGAAAACCATGCATAAATACTGATTTCTTATGAAGTGTCGTATGAAGAAAGCAGAATGAAGAAACTTGTCTGCTGTAAAGGTACGAACCTACCTTTTCTCTCCCAGACATTCCTGAAGAATAAAAATAAAGCCTGCACATATTATTACAAAGAAAATATGTCAGGCATTTTAGCCTCAAAATAACCCACTAATTTTAGGTTCACCCCCAATTTTAATTGAGACAACTGAGGCAGAGAGAGACTAAGTAATTACCTTGAAGTCACAGAGCCAGGATTAGGCCCCAGGTGTTATCTATTACCAAAATGTGAGGATAAACGTTGTGAGGTGATAGGCTGAGGACATTGTTTGCCATGTATGACTTAAGCAATGTGAAGAGGTAATGAAAAATGATGAGAAGGGCTCTTGGTCACCATGTTTATAAAGATACACAGTAGTGATGTAAGAAAGATTTCAGTTCACTTTCATTGTTGTTTCTGCCACAGCTTGTGGACAGCAATGATAAAATAACGGCAACTGTTACTCATTCAACATTTAACGAATGTATTTTGAACCTCTTCTTTGTGTAATGTGGAAGAATAAGTCTTTTAAGGCTCCAAATGATGATGAGCCGGGAGTAGCTTAGTAGAAACTAATTTCATGTTAGCCTCATTTTATAACTGGAGAGCTCTAGAAAAGGACTATGGTGAACTGCCTACCACAATTATTCCTTCAGCTTTAATTTCCTTTTCTTTTGCTGTTCATTTTCTCTTTACAGTATAGGAACTATTTTCATATTTTCACTTTTAAAAATACCAATTATGGCACAAAGGACTCTTGTCTGTTTCACAAAATGCATCAACCTGATAAGTGACAATCAATAAATATGTTTCATTTTAAATATGTTTCATAGTTATGTTTCAATAAATATGTTTTAGGTGTTACAGATACAAAGAAAAAATACATTGAAAAAAATGTCTAGTCTTAAAAAACTTTAGAACTTAAATGGGACTTAAACAACTAGACTCACAGAAGACAAGCTCTAGAAAGAACAAAGTAACAATAAATGTTATAAGCATAGCCTTTGGTAGTATGCTACATGTGATGGGTTTAAACAAACTCTATTTTAGAAAAAAAAGAAATTAAAACATTAATTTTTGTGCTTTCCAAGTGCCCTTTTTAGATACATATTATTTGTGTAATCAGAAAAAAATTATTTAAAAAAACAAAGTGTCATTCAAAACAAATGAATTGTCAACAGTTTTCTAAGTGAACTATTAGAGATGATATGACCCATTGCTAAATAGTATAGAGACTACTTAATAGATAATTGTGCTTAGAAAAAAAATATTGAACTACTTTCCAAATAATGTGTCAGTATATGTGTGTGTGCGTGTTTCAAATGCTGTATAATAATTTTATTGGTGTTGAATTACTGTAACCATATCTCTGCATTTCCATAGGATAATCTTTGCACAACTACAGGAGCTTTTACAGATACGGCCTGACATAAATAATGGTAAAGTATTTATACTCACAATGGGAAATTCAACTGGACAACCTGAAATTTTGCATAATTTGCTTTATATTAATCCACAGTTTTATTCCATAAATTAAAAAAAATAATTACTTGGATGGCTTAGATTAGCTATAAATGACTGCTGGCAGTACATTTTTTGGAATGGTCATGTTACCTAAATTTCTGTGCTATTGGCAAAGACTTCACTGAGACAAAGACCGCGTTACTGTATGCAATTTAAGATGCCTCCTGATTTCGCAACATTAATATGTTCAAATAAAAGGTATGGATTTTAGAATTGAGAAAATGAGGAAAGATATATGATTTATGTTTTTTTCTCTTTGTCAGTGCTGTTTCTTTTCTCTTAACAATTTTTTATTCCCATATTTCTGGTATTCCCAAATGCACTACAATTAGGCACTCATGCAACTGGTACAGGTAAAACAGAATGAAAAAATGCCTTTTTTAGGTCATATTAGAAACTAAAATTTGAGGGTTTACTACCAGACTGGAAAATCTCAAATGTCCAATATATCCTTGCAGAGATTTTAGGTTTTAGCTGGCAGCAATTTTGGAAAAATGAAGTAATGTTTTTCTGTTAGATTGGCTTACCCAAATCATTGGACAGAATTTTATGTTATTTTGTAATATTTTCAGGCAACAGTGACACTACCCACAGAATATTTTTGAGAAAGTTTTACTTTTTATGATTAGAGCAAACACCAGAACACAGTAAAAGTTCTGTGAGGATTTTTGTGGTGTTCTGCAGTGTGAATAAACTCACCCAAGCTCCTATGATAAAATCTGCCTGACTACTCAAATGGTTAAATGTGTATAAAAAGATTGTATTTTGCTCTGCTAGGAGGAAGAGTTAAGAGATACTAAATGAATTATTTTCCCTTCTCAGGTACAATTTTAAGCTGATTACTTTTTTGTGTTATACATATTTTTTTTATTCTCTAATCTACCCAACTACTTATTATTCATAAAAAGAAGCCACCCAAAATAAAATATTGTTATAATTGAGAAATAAGATAAATTTTTAAAAAAGTCTATTGCTGTTCAGTTGTATAGTTGTCCCCATTTTCCCCATTGTTCTCCCCTGCCCTGCCCACCCTCCCTCCCACATTCAATCCTCGCCCTGCCTCCTTGTCCTTGTCCATATGTCCCTTATGCATCATTGATGCAAAAAAGGAAACAGAGTAAAAACAGGGAAAAGCAAAAATTCTACGAGACCACATGACCAGGAAATAGCAATATGAGGATGAGGAAAAAAGACCAAAGCCCAAGTAGGACAGAAGCCTTCTTTAAAGCTGTGGTTCACATGTAATCTTCAAAATCGCCCTCCAAAAGAGGTAAATTGTATGGGTCTGCTTTTCCTGTCATCAAAACAAGCCAAAGTACAAAAGAGCGATCTGAGCATCTAGCATAATGCTATTTTCACTGTCATATTGCAAAAAATCTAGGTTGTGAGATGACTAATCATTACCACTTTCTAATTCCAGTCTCACACCCAGAGATCTGTGCACACATATCCTCCCTTAAAGAAAGAAGGCCAAGTAAATGGTAGAATTTTACCAGTCTAGAAAGCATATGCTGCTTAAAATAATACTAGGTACAAGTATATTCTGACATCAAAACTAAATGAAAAAACAGACTTAATTATATGTTTAGTGACAATACCTTCCTCTTGACCTTGATGCTCTGAAGCTGATGTAAATGAACACCAACTGAAAATATCACTAAATTAACAGACTTGTATTTTTTGTTTGCTTGTTTCTGTTTTTTCAGTAATGAGTATTCTGCATTTACTTTGTATTTGATGGCTGTGATTTTGGATGATGCTTTGTATACCAGCCACATTCTTCTAAAGTGACTGTGTATATGGCATTTGCCACCCAAATAATTAAGTTAATTATAAACTTCCACATCAGTAATAACTGTTCTTAAGAAAATTGAAAAGGTCTTGTCAAAGGCAGATTTTAGACAGTAGCCCCTGGACAGGTGGGAAGATCTTTAGTTTATCTTTCTTCCCCTGTATTCAAATACATGGTAGTGTCTATTGGCCACTTAGAATGCATCGCCTCTGTAGGGTTACAAACTTTCTAAACCTGTGCTGTTGGTGAGAAGCAGCAGTTGGTTCAGTAAACACTCAGTTCTACCAATAAACCTAGGTAAATCCATGATAAAAATGTGCCTTAAGAATATCATCTGCAATTTTACTTACTTTTTTTACACATGGAACTAGGGAACAATACTCAACAGAAAGGTCAGGAATGGACATTCAATGACAATGGCTCATTAATACCTTTACTTTCCAAAAGCATCATCCAGAGTATACAGAAAAAAAAAACCTTTTGAAACCAATGAGTTATTAATTCAGGGTTCTGAACCCTTTCTCTACTGCGAGTCCTTTATCAGTCTAGTGAAGCGTACAGAAGCACAATGTAATGATCAAAATATTTAAAAAGTGTGAAATAGTAATATATATCCTTGTCTATTAACATGTTAAATAATAGAGGTAGTGACAGTTCTAGAGTAGTTTCACATTAGTAAAAAATGTAAATTATATTTTCAGATATGAGTAACAAGTATAATGTATATAAATATCTGTGATATCTATTAATGACAGTCATTGGTACTGATAATACTATGATTCATTGTTGCTTACATTTGTAATTGATAGAAAGTCTAATTTTTAGGGAGCTCTCAGTAAAAATAAACATATGATTTTTTTTCATCAAAGGACACAGACACCCTGAATTCTATCCACCTACTCTTTGAGAGTCCTGTACCCTAGGTTAACACTTTGCATTAACATTTAAAGGGTGGGACTGAGAAAGTTGTTATGCTAATTCCTGTTAGGAAGTGCTCATGTTCTGTTAAACTGAAAATATTAACAATGGTAGAATTCAGGAATAATTCTAATGGGAAAGAAAATGGCATTATTAAGTTACTGCTGAGTGGATATGAAGTGGTATTTATATAACAGATAGTTGTTTTAGAGATGGTTATAAACTGTGTGTCTGCTGGAGTAAGTGTACCAAAGAAAATATAAAGTGAATTTTACTTTGAGCGAATCACCACGAATATCCTTGGATTTCTTGGAGCTAAGAGCTGCGGTTACAATTTCTTCGTGTTTTGTAGTTAGATAATAGTGCTGAGTATTTATAGGCTTCCTTATATAACTATAGTTCTGTCCATTTTTCTTGTCAGAATAGTTTATTTTCTGTCCCTGCTCCTGTTTTCCTTGAATTTTAGTATTGGATTTATTGACTTTGCCCTGGCTCTACTTCTTTTTATAGAATCATATTCCTCAAGTTCAATTTATTTTTAAGTTGGATACTTTATGTGTCCATTCCCTTTGGAGCTCTAAAAAGAATGTGTATTATTGACCAGATAAAGCTATTAAAGTAACTATTATGAAATTTATTTTTAGATCCTTGGCCACTTTAATGGCTCTTTGGGGTTTAAGATATGCTCAAAGTAGAGTGCACCGTAACCAGGGAGGAGCGCTCTGTGGCTATTATTTCTCACTGATCACCTGCTCAACCTGGAATAGTTGTAGTCTGGCTTTCTCTCCTACCACACACTGCAATTCTTTGGGGGTCGTTAAGGGTTTGAGACTCCAAATTAAAAAAAAAAAATCTTCTTTACGTATCCATTTCCTTAACCAGCTTCTGTTTTGGAAACATTTTATGCCATCGCTTTAAGTCTTTACTCTCTATTTCTCTGATTAATCTTTTATTTTTTCGTAACCCTGCAGACAGAATTTCTTTATCCACCTTAAATTCTATCTTTAGCAATCTTATGTTCTTTACTCTTTTTACTCTCTCCCTTTCCACTAACGTTCAATCTTACCATTTGGCCACTCTCATCTGATCCCTAAATCTAAATCTCCGCTATCAGTGCTTCCCCGAGCTATCACCTGCATTTTAATAACTAGCTCTGCTACACTACCATGATGCCAAATGCACCTACAATTCAATATGCCTATACAGGAAACATTTTGTTGTGACCCCACCCTTCAGCAGAAGAAGGCTGCTTGAAGATGGAACACAAAACACATGCATGCCTGTCTGTCTCACATGCAGTTGGAAGCCATCGCTTCTAAGTCTGCTGCTTTGACTGAAAACTGCAGCGGCGGGGCAAAGCAGTTGGTGTCACTGCCCAACTACCTCCCTGGTGGCCAGTAAAGTTTTATTGCAATGATTTGAAACCCTTAGATTTTCAGGAAACCATAAAAAATGGTGCCTATTTAGTAAAAAATCAGAAATCATCTGTGTTCTTTCCTTTGTCATATTTGAGAAAAGCATTTGTCTCTACTATTCAGTGGATGAAATAAAAGCAGATATTGCTGTGGTTTGTGTCTATGATTTCTTCATTATGAAATAACCATTTCAACCTCACTTGATATTTACACCCAAAATTACACCTAAACACCCAAAAGTGCTATGAAAGCATGTAGAGGATAATTACTGGATTATCCTCTACAGAGATTATATTTTAACCATGTTCCCACTATAAAGTCTGAGGATAACTTCTTTTCTAGTAGTTCTCTTATGGAGAAATGTTTGTTTTTCTGTGTAGCACATATTTTATTTGGAGTATTTCTTCCTTTTTTTTTTAAACATTAAGGAGTAGTGTGATAAATAAAAAAATGAATTTTCAGCCAGAGAAAATTACAATATTTTTCAATCATATACTACAATTCTAAATTTTATGAGGGTGAAATCAAGTCATTTTACACTGTCCCCAAACTCCCTGTATCTCTGTGTGCTTTATTTTTCTTTGTCTTTGTAGTAGAAAACAGTAGAGTGAGTTTTAACCTGGAGAATAAATGAAAGACTAAATTTTAACCCCTTAAACATTTGCAATTTAGCACATAATGGGAATGAAATAATTTGAAAATCAAGGTCTTACCTGATGTTTCTGTAATTATTTGCAATCAAATACAAAACTGTCAGGTAATGAGAATCGGGTTCAGTTTGTTAGAGGTATTTAGCAAGTCCTAGGGGGTCTATCTGAGCATTTTTCTGATATTTTTTGTCTTTCCCTTATTAGGTTATCACTTTAAGGTACAGCAGGTAAACTTTTAAAGTGTGATATGTCTCTACAAAAGTATTGGGCAACATTTGGAAAATACACCCAGAGGTATCTGATTCAAGATGGAATGTCCATGTCAGACACAGAAAATCCAATTTGGTTTTGTCATTGAGTCAATTTTTTGTGTTTATTGTTGCAAAGAGTTCATTTTGCACTAATGTTGAAATCATTTTCTTCCCTGAGGATTACTGATAAAGTTGCACAGTATTCTGTTTATTTAAAAAAAACAACAGAACCTTATTATCAATTAAGTTATAGTAATTGTCAATATTCAACTATTTATAATTATGGTTATTTCTATTTATACCTATATACATCTATGGGCAGATATTAACAAATTCTAAATCTTGGATATAACATTATACAATTAATCCTGAATATAAAACTTTCATTAATCCATAGTCTATTTCTTTATTTCATTTTATTATGTTCACAAAAGGTGACAACATGCGGTAAACTGTCCTTCTCTTATCCTATTGGCCTTCTGGGTTAATTCCGATTTCATGTAGTTAAGAGAAGTAACCTTAAATTTACATTAGGCAATGCTTTCAAAGACAAAAATTATTGTGAAAGCATGCCATTTCAAATTTCTAAAACAGAGCAGATATTTTTTATCTGGAATGAAAATAGGATTACAGTCATTGATCATCTTTCTTTGTTTCTCTTTGTTTTCTGGATATATTTATAAAAGTTAAAGTCTATTTTGGTGTTTTTAAAGTCACTGTGGTTGCAGAACAAAATAGTTTATGAGATGGATTTTTAATACATAAATATTCCTTGCCGTCCATTGGTCTTAACCTCACACTGACAAGACCTAAAGGGTAAATGATCATCCTGCAAAACCTCATCACATGGTGATTACACAGCAGCTGAACTCATCAATTAAATATTAAGATTCTTATGGACAAAGAGTTTGTTTCCCCTTTTCTTTCAAATTATAAGGGAACGTTTACTTAGAGAGTCACAGAGTCAGGAGTCATCCATGGAAGAATGGGCTCAGGAAACATTGCAGAAAAAGCAGGGCCCTTGGAGTTTAGGGAAGAGAGAAGGAAAGAGATTGATGTTCCTTGAGAGATGAAAGAAAGGAGATTTTGAACATGTTCTAGTTAGAGAAAGAGTGAGAAAGCAAGTCCTGGGGAGAGAAGGGGGTGGGGAAAGCCTCCCTCGTCTGTATATCCTGGAGCATATGTCCTTCTTGTAAAATCCCCATCCCCACCGCTCTCCCTGTTTGGATTTGGTGCCTGCGATGCGCTCTTCGGGTCTCAGCATGGGTGTCACGTTCCCAAATCCCCCAAACAGAGGAGGGGCTCCATGGCTCCATCTTCTTTTTATTAACCATACTCATCATATTTTATAATTAGTATTAAGTAATTCTTCTTTTTCCCTCCCACTCATTCTTATACTCCACGAGAATAGGAACTATTTTGTAATTAGCAATGTTGTCCCAGCTGTAGCAGGTGGCTACTCTTTGATGTAATTAGGTGAATGAATTCATTCTTTTATATATGTTCTTAAAATCCCCTACATAGTTATGTTAAGGAAAAAGATCAATAAATACTTGTGGCTACTTTATTTGATTACATAACCAGGGCTCACCCAATTTTCATACTAAATTTATGTGTGCAGTAATTCTCCTTTTGACTTCCTTATCAATACCTCTTAATTTTAAAACTATTTTATAATATAATCTCTTTATATTTTGCTTTGGATCTATGTCATACCTGGATATAGAAGGGTAAGAATTCAGTGTTTTATGGTATGGAACAATATATGTACTCTTTGAGCATCTATATAGGGAAAGAAAATACTTGAATTATTCATTCCACCGTGAGTTTCTGTTCACCATTCACTAAAATACTTCATCAAATAACAGTGACAGCTTACGATAATTACAAACATAAAACAGGTATAAAAATATTAGGTCTTTGTGGTTCAGAAGTATGTTATGATACCGTGTTTTTCAAAAACCAAGGCAACTCATTTCCCATAATGGTTTTGTTTGGATTAATAATATTTCTTTATTAAAATGTATTAATACTAAAGGATTTCCTAAAGTTATGTACTTATAAAACATAGTTTAAAATCCCAGAGTTTAAACTCCAATTCTATTCGTATGCAAAGCCAGTGCTCCTTCCTCGTACTCTCAGGTGCACGTGTTCTTTAAGTGCGCGGTGTGACAGAGTTCCTCTCACTCGACAAGTGCCAGGATCCTCAGGCAGCTGCAATGCCAGGGGTTAAGGCCAGGCTTTGCAATATACTAGCCATGTGAAGCTAGGCAAATGATTTCATTACTCAGTAGCACAGTTTTCTCTGTAAAATAGAACTTGTGAGAAATAAAAGCTACTACAAAGAGTGTTAAGAAGATTAAATGAATTAACATTTAAAGTACTTAGGACAGGGCTTGGCACATAGTAACTTAAAAGCCTAAATTAACATCAGGATAATCCTATGACAATTAATTGGTGTCAAAATATGAAGATATAGTTGAGTGTTTGCCATTACTTATAAATTTGTCTTTACAAAAGCAATAATTAAGTGTTGAGCACAGAAAAATATATAATACATAATTAATTTACCTCTAAAATGCTTTAGCAATTTTCACTAAGCCTGAACTTACACAAATGAACTTGGCAGTGCACACTAATATCAAAAGAAAAATGCATAGGAACGTTTATACAGCACATATTTTATATGTTTGTGTACTTGTAAATACTAGCTTACTTGTAATGAAGGCTCAAAGAACTATAGCTGCTCAAGAAATGAATATAGGAAAATATTTATAGTTTTCAAAATATACACAGGTATCATTGTCTTTTGTCCTTATGACTTTATAGATATAATTCTTAAAGAAAAGGGATATAGAATTATCTAGGTTATTTTACTAAATTGTTTAAAACTTGGATAATTTTGACATTTAGAAACATCACTTTATCCTCAACTAAAGACTTTAGTTTTCATTTTTTACTAAAACCCTCTGAAATCATTCAAGTCTTAATACTCTCCAGCATAATAATTCAGAGATGATGCAGCATGAGAGCTCCCTTGATAACTATCTTAATTTCCATAAATACTGTCAGCAATGGAAATTAATTTGAGTGCCATTTCTGAAATTTAATCATGTCTCATTTAAACACGCAAGAGGGAGCTGTAGATGGCTACTGTGGGCCACATAGTCCAATGAATAAAAGCAGTCTCAGTTATTTTTTTAGATCAGTTAACGAACATGCTGTCAATTTCCACTGCACACACTTTAGTTTAAACATCATGCTCTGTTAAACGTACACGGCAAAACATAGCTGTTTTTATAAGGTTCCCATACCAGTTCATCATCATTTTTCTTTGAAGCTGTTTATGAAAATGGCCATCTAAATACTGAAGTGTGTATCATTAAAAGCAACAGGAAAATACAAATTAAGGTTTTAATTAGAAGAATTAGTGCAATACTTTAATAAATACTATGGGAATGATTAAATGATTTGCACATATCAATCATAAGTAACTTTAATTTAAATGAAACATAATCAAACTTAATCAAATCCCCTGTAATAAATTAACAAAACATAAAACCAAAAATACCAGGGATCTGCCAGAGTCAACGATAAGGTATATGAACCTTATCTAGAAATCTAAACTGAAATTCTTTAAATTAGAATATTATTGCCTTCACCCACCTAAACACATAATTAGTAAATAATTAGTGTAAAAATTATAGATATATTTTTGCCAAGTATTAAAACATTTGTTATTAATATTTGATATAATTATATATTGAAAATGTTTAATAAGTGATTTACATAATATTATTACCACATAATTGGGCATCATGTCATAATAGATGGGGTTAGATATAAATTTATTTCTTATAAAGGTAAAGTGCTTAATAGCTATGTTAATTTTAAAAAATGTGAAAAATTTATACAATCTGAAGAGAAACAGTGTGTTATACTTATTAGAGCCATGCATTAAACTAAAGAATTTACATAGATTTTTATGTAACACTTATTAAAGTAGTACCTCAATATAAACATTTTGCATTCTCATATCTGTTGATTAGTTAATTGATATGGATGAGAAATAAATAAATGATTTAAGATCAATTATCAAGATATCTGCATGCCAAATCAGCATAAAGAGAGAAACAGGGTCCCTGATTAATTCTCTTATTATAAATCCACCTTAAAAACCCCATTGCAAAATAAAACTAAAAAAGGTTTTATCAAGACAAAGGAAAGCAATTCAATTTGCAATATCACTTAATGAGTGCCAACTACTATATCATATTACATTTTATAATACTGGCAAAAGCGACTTTATAATACTGCTTAAAAACAGAGAGTTGGGAGAAAAATAACTTCATGATAGTTGAAGACACTGAGGAATCAGATATCATCCCTCTACCTAAAGAACTCAGAGTGCTAGGTTCATTTGTTCATTTAGCAAATATTGTATTGGCCACTTACTCTTTTCCAGTTCTATTTAGGCAGTTGCGATTAGAACAGTAAAACCTCTCCCTCATGGAGTATATACCCCATTGGAGAATTAGTCAATAAACAATATTTAAAAGTAAAAATACATGTTGGTGATTAACATCAAGGAGAAAAACTATAGCGGAGCAGGGGGTGAGCATGTGTTTAGAAGTGCTGTGGTAGGGAAGGGAGGTGGAGAGGTCAGGGAAAGCGCTCTGAGGAGATGACTTCACGCAGGGACCCGAAGGAGGTGTGGGAGCATTCATAACAAATAATGTAGGAAAAAGGAGACAGAAAAGGAAATGCTCTAGGACAAGACTGTGCCAGGTGTGCACCAGGACTAGCTGGTCCTGGTCCAGAGGCAGCGCGTGAGAAAGTCAGAGTCCTAGGAGACGCGGTGAGAGAGGTGAGTGAGTAGGGTGCAAGTACGGGCAGGTCCTGCAGGCCTCAGGAAGCAGGACAGGAATTTTCACTGTCTGAGGTCAGGAGCCAGTAGAAGACTCTGATCTGCAAGGTGATGCACTTTGACTTTTCACAGGTTCCCTTTAGCAGCTGATTTAAGAACTGGCTGGGGAAGGAACACAGGCAAAAGGTGGGAAGGACTTCTCTTCAGTAAAATCGTCTAGTGGGAACTTTCATGTCTGTATAAAACTCTGCTTGTCCCTTCCTTTGTCTTGCATTTTTTCCCCCATAAGACAAATTCCTTTTGGAGTGATTGTGGGTGTGTGTGCACGTGTGGATGCGTGGGTGTGTCCGTGTGTGTGCACAGGAGTTTCCAGGGAGCCTCACAATTAGCATGGAGCCCTGGTCTAACAGCTCTCACTCCCTTCCCTTCTCTCTCCCTTTCCTTTTCCATATTCGTTCTAAGGTTTGCCAGCCCACCTCTGTTCCTCTTTAGCACTTCACGCCTTTCTGTTTATCTATATTGCCATTTGTTTGTGCCATTCATCTTCCAGTTTGTACTTGTGAAATGACAGAGGCTAGAGATAAAAGGTGAGAGGAAGAAGCGCAGAGGGAGATGCACGGTCAGTGCAGGGTTTTCATCACATATCTAGTGCTCTCATTAAATAGTCATTTAAAATATAATTACTGTTTTCTGATCATAAAGGTATCGTATATTAAGGCTATTTTTAATAAAAATCAAAATATTTAGAAGGATAATAATGAAAACACAACCATAACATGATATATATTCAATATTAAACCACTTCCTTTGTAAGAAGGTTTGACTCGTTTTCTTCCTGTTCTTATGTGTTGTATTTAATTTTATTGAACTGAGATATAATAAATTAAGGATAAGTAATATTTGCTTTCATGATTATTGTAAATATTTCCCCAGTTTATTGTGCTGTATAGAATACTATTTTTGTACAGATATTTTAGCGTTCAAGTCAATTGTAGTCCTTTGCAATATCTGTTATTATTTATTATTTTGGAGGGTTGTTGAGAATGATTTCAGCTCAAAATGTGCCAGAACTTAATTAGCCCATCAGTAGAAATAAGAAAAAAGTGGGACAAGTGAAGCTAATATGAGCGCAGGAGCCCAAGAGTAGGCTGAAGACAGCTGGATTAGAACACAATGATAGTGGCATTTCAGCATGGGTGTCTCCTGACCCACCCAGCAGCGAGTCTCTATCATTCTTCCTTCCCTCGCCCTCCTGAAATATCTGCCAAAATGAATGGCCTCTCTACCATTATTGCAGGGATAAGCTGACCCAATGGAGTACCTGTGGGACATGACACAAAGCCCAGAAAAATCAATCTTACTAAGGAGTGGAAGTCAGCACACTGGTTATAATCTATATAGTATAAACTCTGAAGATCCTAACCTTGGTCAGCTTAGAGCTGGCACTCCCTGCAGGCATTTCTATGTGCCCTGTCATGAGTGAATGCCCAATGTCTCTCTCCAATTATTTTTAGCTCAGAAAAATTTCCCCAATCCAAAGTATTTCTTTGATATCCAGAATTTCATTATTTAAAAAAAATAAGTTTTTCAGGACTAAGGCCATGAGCATCCCTGGACTATCATTTTATTTATATACATAAACCAAACACATTAATAAAATTTTTTCCCTTTTCATTGTATAAATTAGCATTGTCAAAAGGGAGGAAGAGGAGAAAAGTGAGAAATGAAGATGTCACTATGGCTAAAGAGGAAGGAATGTATACGAGGTTGTGTGTACGTGTGTGCAGGTGTGGGTGCGTATAGGAGAGGAAGTATAGGGTGCTTTTGTGTTGATCTTGTTAGACTCCATATGAAGAGATATCCCAATTTAGAAGAAAATGTTCTGAACTTGGAATCACAAGACCTAATTCTAGATTCTTCCTAGTCCTTCTTTTGTCACTAACTGTAAGAGCTCAGGCAAACTATATAGCCTGTGTGTTTTAGTTTGTGCATCTGAATTCTAATCTGCATTTGTCTTCTGAATCCCTATACAGTATAACATACATCAAAGCAATAGCAAGATGAAGTATATATGTATTTAATTATTGAACTATAATATTATTGTTCTCATTAATATATATTTGTGCCTCCTTCTGGTCTCATCCTATGTTCTGTAACCTGTTCTTATCTTTTCCTAGTATTTTGTTTGTTTATTCTGGGAAAGGAGGGGTGTTTTGTGCTTTTCTGTAAACACTTCAGGTAAGTTACTGTTCTAACTTATGGAGATTTGCTCCATAATCTCAAGGCTGTCTTAGGTTTCTAAGAAGAGAAAGTGTGTGTAAAATTTCTATGAATGTGTTGGCCAACTTGACATGAATCCTCTTTTATCCCTACCTTTCACTTGTGATAGAAGCTATCTGGCTGTGGTGCGCTGAATGTGTTTTATAAACCAGAGTAATCACTCTGGTGAAAATTTAGGTCACACACATACTCAAAACCCAAAATGGAATTCATGAGAAAGATGTATTCTGGGTCTGAGGAACTGTTGTCCTACTTTCTAACCACAAGGTGACCACGCCCATGCCCATCTTGCACTGAGGCGTATCCTGGAGAATATATGTACATTAATAACATTAAAACAATAAATATTAAATGTGCAATTTCAATAAATTATGATTTCTTAAAGTAAACTATATTGATGTCAGCTCAGAGTCCATAATAAATGCAGGATATGCAATTAAAACTTTATATTTACATATGCATGAACACTTACTGTATTGACAGTTTCTTCCCATGAATTCACCTGGGCACTCACAGGAATAGTTAGCAACATGGTCTGTACATATTCCACCATTTTTGCATGGCTCAGCTTCACATTCATTTATGTCTGAGGAAAAAAAAGAACATAGGAAGTAAAATACTGGTGATAAAATGATTAGTTATGGAAGACTTGGGGCATTGCAACTAAAACAAAATCTAAGTAATGCATCTACATTTTGTGTGTGTTAATCTTGAGTCAATAATATGAATGATTCTTAAATGTATTAACAATCAAACTGAATCAAGTACAAATGGAATTGAGAATCTACATGAAAGACCCACATAACTAAACCACTCTCCAATTGGAAAATAAATATGAATAGTGTGGCGAAGTAGTCAGTGTATCCTTAGAATTAAATCAAACAAATTAACCCTGATAGAAGGATGAATTGGTATCACTTACAAGATCTAGAAACCTCCCCTGCAGCAACAACTGCCAATTAACACTGTCTCATTTCATCTTAATTCATTAAAATTCTAACTGACAGAGATGTTTTAGTTTCTAAATAGTTCTCCTTTGATGAATGCGATGAGAAACAAATTAGAGTTAAAAGCTAAAACTCATTACATGCAAAGTATAATAAATGTAAATGATGATCACTTCCTAATCTCATTCAAGGGCTTCTAAAGTTAGAATGACTAAAGCGACTTACCCTTGATACACTGTGATTATACCTGATGCAAAATCATTGGAAATGTAAAGTGTTCAGTAAATTTTACTAATTTCTCTTCTCATGTTGGTCAGTGGAGATAACAAATATGATTTTAAATGAAAAGTAAATAATAAATAATTCAGTCAAATATCAGTCACTAATATTTACGAATCATTCCCTCTACACACAGCGCCCCACTGGGCTCTGAGGGAGCTGGGGAAGTAGTGAGAGGACAGCACTATTGCTCTCTCTTCCTTTCATCTGGTCCAATAAACTCCCTCTCTGCCTTTCGTCCCACAATTCTATCAGTTTTTGTCAACCTTCTTAGAGACCTAAATGGTGTTTGTTAGGAATTGGCTGTTCAGATGCCTTTCGCCCTTTCACCTAGGCAGACTGTGAGCTTTACAAATTCAGCGCCTGCCTTGCATTGTTCTGTGTATCTCTGCAAATGCCACCCACTTTCAGGTGAGCACTAGTGCCCAATAAATATTTCCTGATATTTCAAACAAAAGATTAAAAATAGTGGTGCAGACAATATAGTTTTTTTTCTCATTTCAGATGTGTAATGTGACTTCTGTTACACTAAAACTATTTCTAAATATGTATCTAAAGGTATTTCTGAAGTCCTGAGTTTTCATAGTATTTAAAGCAAATATATGAACATTAGATTACCCCCTCAAGAAAAGACAAGGGCAAAATACTAGAAAAGCATCTATTTTTCTCTTTGTTTTATCCTTTCTTCTAAACAGTATCTCTTTCTGGAAGCAAGGATGTCCACCTTTCATTCTAAGTTTACTGTACACATTTTGGTCTAAGTTTCTTTAGACAGGTGATGACTTTCTCAAAAAAGCAATCCTTTTTGTTTCCTGATTGACTGTCACAGCTTAAGAGTAAAAACAGTGCATGACCGTGTTCAGAAAGAATTGAAACAATTTCAGTATGTTAAACATCAAATAATATAATAAAACCAGAATTTGATAATCTCTAAAAATAGCTATGTGCTATAAAATACAATAGACTTCCAAATGTTCAAAACTAAAACTCCAGAAATAAAGGGAAAAAAAGGAAGAAAGGAAGGAAAGAATCATTTACTTTCTTATATGATGTAATATTTAGCTCTTTTCAGTCATACCAAAATTTCACTTAGTCTATACTGGACTAACACAAAACATTTTCATTAAATTTTGAAAGAGGCTCAAAAGTCACTGTGCTGTTTATTTAGTTTTTTGCAAGCTCAGTGTTTGGCAACTTTGGAACATGTCTAATATGCCTTTCTCTTTATCATATCTAACTAAAATTTGTTTTAGGTGAGAATATGTCAACGGTCGGTAAGTTAAACCTTCAGGTCTTAGAGAGTGAATTGCCTTATTTTATAAGTTAGACATAAAAAGTTATCCTTTTATATACTGATACAAGAGAAACTGAGTATTCATGTCTGAAGATCACATTAAAGAAATATAGTTTGATCTTGGAACTGAAGGAAAGGTTTAGTTGGGATCAATACAGACAGGATGAAGATGGGGGTGTATTTCCAAGCAGGAACAAAAACGAGTCACAAATTTAAAAACTGTTCATGGTATGATGTGTTCAGGTACAGGAATAGCCCAGTTTGGAACAGAGAATGGGAAGAGGAGTACTGGAGCCGACGTCTGAGGATATAAATAGGGAACAGATTATAAAGATTCTTTAGTGCCTGTTGAGGGAACTTGCCTTTATCTTTTGGCATGGAAGGCCTGGAACTGAATGGGAGGGTATTCTCTGCACCTGTGGACTTTTAGAACGACCTAGTGAAACCAAATGTGGGACGGGCTCAAGAAATGAGTCAAGGAAGGCAGGATGGAGTCCCAAACAAGATTTGATGTTAATAGGCACAACATATATTTTGATTCTCAGGTAAGAGGCTCTAGGCATTTTCTCATTTTAAGATTGAACTACTTCATGAGTAAAATCAAAATTAGATCTTGCTGACTGACGTGTTCATAGAAGAAAGTTTTCATAGTGCATGACGTGAGAACAATCAAGAGTTAATACACATACATTTAGTCTATAAAGGCAATATTAATCAAGCTTCTGCCTTTTCTTCAGGACAGATCTGTAAGGTCAACAAAGGAAGTTATAATTAAGAACACATGATTCTAAAAAAAAAAAAGGAAGAAGGAGAAAACAACAACAACAACAACAACAACAACAAACAGTTACAACTTTATCCAGGCATTCACATGAGGTAAGACAAACTGAAACTGTCCTGCTGAAGTGGAAATGCTTTCTAGCCATGCTCAATTTGTGATAAAAACAACGTTTATTATTTGGGCATTTTTCAGTTCTTTACCTTCAAAAACTACTTTAAATCCAAAGTCATAAAAACACAAATGTTATAATGAGTTATGTTCTCTAGTAGCAAAATAAGTAAAGCATTTCTACATATGTACATATCTAGTAACTTGTAGGCTCAGAGAACAGATGCAAATTACACAGAAACGGTTATATATTAGTATAATGTAGAAATTCTTTCAGCAGTGAAGGCTATTTGCACTGTGATTAACACTGCGAGCAATCTAAGTGGAAACAGATCTCAATTTGAATAAATCATGTTTAATTAAAGACTAGATATAAATGTTCACAGAACATAATGTAATGAAGTGAAAATTAAACATCTTTGTAATAAATCATATATATTTTTCTTTTTCACAGGTCAAAGCATTATCATTTCAAGAAAAAAGTTCACATCTACAAATATACTAGACTATGCTAGATTATTTTTTTATAACTAAGAAGAACTTGACACAGCAGTCCCCACATAAACTGGAAATATCTATATTTAGTCATATTTATAGTTTATTCATAGTAATAATAGCTATTACTTTTTAAAGTCTTTGCTTCTATAATTGCCTGATGAAAATTGTTTAAAAAAAACTACACTATTTAAAATTGCATTTTATAATCAAGACACTCCGCTGAGTCTTGATTCCTCACTGTCGATGCATAAAAATTTGCTGCCCACTGTCTAATCTGAGACAGTATCCAGGGCCAAAACTGCATTTCCAGGTGTAAACTCAAGAAACACCTTTTTCTGGGGGACAGTTAGTGAAAGAGCCATGAAGGAAAAAGAAAATAAAGAAATACCAGAGAGGAAAAGATGAGAATAGAGAGATGGTCACAACAGTATGAATTTCTTTGAACCAAAGAGGTCCTCCAGGAGTATTTCCATGTCCTTTGCTCTGTTGTAAACAGGACACAAATTCATTGATTGTATATGATATAACTTAGACTTTTTATCTTTACTATTGTGTTGCACTAAGTCCATTTTATGCAGATTTGTAAAGGTGTCTTTGTAGCCTACCCTCTTCGTCTTGAGGTTTTGCTAACAGGTAACTAGTCAGCTAAATACCATTTCTTTTTGTGGTGAGGATATTTTAAATTCTACTCTCTTAGAAATGTTCAACTATATGATACAGTATGATTAGCTATAATCATCATTTAACTGGGAGTTTATACAATTTGACCAATATTTCCTCATTTCTTACTCCAATGTGCTAATCATCACTCTACTTTCTATTTCTCTGAGTTTGTCTTTTTTAGATTCTACATATGAGATCACTTATACTTTATCTTTCTCTATAAGTCCACTTAGCATAATGCTCTCCAAGTCTATCCGAGCTGTCACGAATGGAACGATTCCCTTCCCTCTTATGGCTGAATAATATTCCAATGTGTGTATGTGTGTGTGTATCACATTGTTTTTATCCATTCATCTACTGATGGACACTCATGTTGTTTCCATATCTTGGCTATGTGAGTAATGCTGTGTAAAATAGTATGGACATTTCCCAAATAAATTAAATATAGAACTATCATGTGATCCAGAAATCCAACTTCTCGTTATTGGCCCAAAGAAATTGAAATCAGGATCTCATAAAGATATTGGTTTAGGATATTTTGAATACTGACAATTTAGACCAGTGCATCCAATCCTTCTTGGGACAGAAATCCACCTAACCTGCTCTTTAGTGGAGACAAAGACAACTTAATTCACTCATGAATCTATTTCCTTTTCACCCTCAAGTATATCCAGGCCCCAGGAGCATTAAGCAGGAACAACTGATTTTCAGGTTGAGCAGCCTCATTTTTATACATTAAAAGGGCACCATGCTTAAGCTCTTTTTTTTTTCCTTTGCAAAGAAATAATTTCTTGACTTCCTTATTCTTTTCCCCTGGGCTGTCTTTCCTCCCTGCAATATTGTTATTGACTGTTAATTAGTCAGCAAGAACTTGTTTTGAAGAGCCTGCTATATTTGATCCTTAACAACACGTCTTCCCCGGGCTCTCCATTAGCCATTAAATATTCTCCAGACTCTGTGAGTGATTGACTTCTAAAATACGACCTTTTTATTTTTATTCTTATTTAAGTCTATGATTTTTCAATTTCTCCTTTAAGGCTGAACAAATTGTGATGAGTTTCTAGGAATTCTGTTTTCCCACTCAGCTACAGAATTTACTTATATCATAATCAGAATTACCTACAGGATTTCCCAGCCATCTCCGGGACCAGTTCAGTATATTTTTAATCTTTTGTGCTTGAACTGACTTTTGCTCTGGTATTCTGATAGAGCACTAATAATTCATTTGGAAGTAGGAAATTAAAATCAGCATTCATCAATCAGAACGTATCACACATCAATTTTTTATAATAATTCATTGATAACCTTCACTTAACAATAACAATAACATTTTTTAAAAAAGCAAATCCAGGAGGTGTTTATTCATCACAGCTTTCTAACAGAAATCGTACTCTTTTTACCATCTCTATCATAGCATCTTAACATTTATTTTAAGATCTCAACATAGATTCAAAAACCCTTTGAGACAGAGAGTTGAGACAAAACTCAATACTATAGGATGTTTCTACATAAAATTATTCCTAAAAGGCTTTATTTGACTTAATCAGATATTTCGTCAATAAGATAAGATAGCTATTGCAAGGTACTTATGAAGCCAAAGCCAGGGGAGATGGAAGAAGGGTTGGGAAGGAGGTAATCGGGATGGTGTTTTAACTCAAATACTTCAGGCCTTAAAAATTTATAAGTAAAAATTATATTAAAATATATAGTAGAAATTACTATATAGTAGAAATTATAGTTAAAATTTTCACCAAAGAGCAAACCATCTCAAAGGACCTTACCTCAAGAGCATGCAACATAGTAAGTGCCAGAAGTATTTGTTCATTGGTGAGGAAGAACTGGAAATATTAGAGACCTGGGAAATCATTAACTGTAAAATTATAGTGAGTCCCTTGATTGAGGTGGGTAAATCAGCCTAGTTCTAAAAAGGTCCTATTAAGGAAAATGAAGTTAAAACAAAGCTTCTTTCAAAAGTTAGAACTTTAAAACCATACCTGTGACTGATAGGAAAAACTATTAACTTGAAATAGGGCATTGAAGTACAGCTCTATGGATACCCTGAACCACCAGAAAGACGAATAAATGAATCCTGAAGCAAATTAAACCTGAAACATTACTGGAAGCAAAAATGTCAAAACTAAAGCTGTTCTACTTCCAAGCACATCATGAGAGTACACTAATGCTGGGAAAAAAATAGAAGGCAGCTGGAAAACAGGAAGACCAAATATGAAATGTATTTCCTCTATTAAAAAAAGCCATAAGCATGAGTCTACAGAAGCTGAGCAGGGCTTTGAAGATAGAAAGCTGTGGACATCACTCACTTATAGGGTGGCCAGGGGTTGTAGCTGATTAATTGGCACATAACAACAACCATGCAAAGGATCCACACCAGAGATTTTGATTTAAATGGATGTAGATGGAATAAAGGCAGTGATATCATTTATATTGTAGTCCAAGTGATTCTGTGTGTAACCAGAGTTAATGAACATTTAATAGAACCTCTGTGTATGAAGCCTATCCATCCATCCATCCATCCATCCACCCATCTATCCATCCTTAGTTTCTGTGCTAGGTGCTAAGAATACACAGATTAATATGTCATGGTCCCTTACTTTTCTCAAGGCTCTTAGAATAAATGGACAACTAAATAAACAGCTACAATGCAAGGTAAAAATAAAAAGCTTTAATAAGAGAATGAATGCACAGCTTCTCAAAGGAACTCCAGTTATCAGTAACTAAATCAGTCTCATAGGCAAGAGAATGTTGAATTTTAGAGGAGGACTAGGGAAAATGCTTCTGAGTTATCTGGAGTAATAAGTAATTTACTCTATAAGGTTTTTTTGCAAGTTAATATACATCTCATTTTTCTGTAGACCTGAGAGTAAGTCTTATATTTTCTGGTTTCCTACCTATACTCTGGTTAAGTTATCATTTATATATTTTAGCATGTTCATAATAATTTATCCAAAATTAACCACTCTATTCTGTCACTTGCACATCTCTCTGCTTTTAGTGGTCAATAATAACGATCAACTATTTTAAATTTTTTTCTGTGATGAGTCATCAGACCCATAACTGGTGAAGTGAGACAGGATTCATATTCACACAGGAAGCATAGCTGCAATTCACATAGTTGCCTTCACTAACTCACTCATTAAAATTTTGATAAGCACCTTGTATGAATTATGAATTAGGCTCCAAAATATATGATTGAATAGATCAGTAAACAAGGATAGTTTTTGTTCTAACATCTCACTCTCTATAATTCTAATCAGAATTATAAATTCCTAATGAGAATCTGATTAGAATTATAGAAAGTGAGATATTACTTTCTATATCAGGAGAGAGATGAGTATAATGAAATATAGTGAATTATACCCTATATACCATTATGTACAAAATGCATTGTGATAACAGAAGAGACAGTGGCTGGCCTCGGGTAGACGTGGAAGATTACTTACAGAAGGTAAAATTCTATTGGTGCTTAGAGGATTAGCAGGTTTTTAGACATGTTAAAGTGGGAAGGAGCATAAAATAATACAATGGTTTCAGAGAAAACTGAGCACTTTTAAATACCTGGGCATTCACAGGGAATATGTGTGTAGAACTAGTAGGGATGGTGGTTACTAGATAGTCTGGAACCACATTTTTATGGCTTTACAAATCATGTTAAGAAGTTTGAACTTTAGTCCTTGGGTACTAGGAAGTTAACAGAGAATTCAAGAAGTATGGAAGGGAGCATAAAATGGAATAGGGCTGCTTTTTAGAAGGCTTATTCACATGCTCTAGAATTTTATTACAGGTAGCACTTTGGGAGAAATAATTCAAAATGTCACAGAAAAAATTTTACGTTGTGTCTGTAACCCTCAGACCACATAACGTGATAATTATAGCCATGCATCTTTAGACATTTAGCTTAGTTTGAAATGCATACAAAGTTCTTAATAGTTAGGGTGGCTATCTTTAGCAAATAAAAATACATGATGCCTATGCAATCGTTGGCTCATACTAATACAAAAATAGTTTATCAGAAGTTCAAATTTACATGGGCATCTGTATCTTACCTGGGAATTCCCTCCTGAATTGTCAACTAGAATGTGATTTCTCCATATTTTCTTTCTTGTATTTAATATAAGCACTTTAGTTTTCAGCATATGGTCATGCTTTTTTTTTTTTTTTTTTTGTATTTAGCAGGGCCCAAGGAAAATTACCTACCATAAAAATCATTATTGACAAATGAGTCTTCCTCAGGCTTTTGTTCAAACTAACGTTCATTGTTTGCATTCTGCAAATTGGATCATAATCTTTAGAGTTTTCTTCTATGTAAGCTTCAATAATATAAGTATAGATAAGCAGCACTTCGGGATAACTGATGACAATTGTCACATCCACCCATGAGTAGATTACTTAATATGTGCCAAACATTGTTCAAAGTGTTTTATATCTAACATCACACTCTCTACATCACACCTTCTGAGATGGTGACTATTATCATAACTGTTTTACAGGTGAGGGAATTGAGATACTGAACATTTAAAAAATTGCCCAAAAGTCACAGAGGTGTAAAATGGGACTAAAACCCAGATAATTTTTCTAAAGAATCTATGCTATTCACCAGCACACTTTACCACCACTATGAAAGATTCATCCTCACTCTTCACCTTCATTTTACTCTAACTTTTAAGGCACCGCTCTATGTGCTGAGGACAACAGATAGGAGGTAATATATGGTCCTTGATCTCAAAATGCTTATAATATCTACAAATATTAGCATTGCTGCTTTGGTACCGACTCCAGTCCTAAAATCTTACTTTGTAATACTTTTTCCCTTTATTTCACTTGGTAATTTTTCTCAAAACCTTAATGGGCATCTGCTCATCTTTTATTCCTGAAATCGACAACCGCTTGTCTATTTAGAAATGGATTTCGTCGACTCTTACATTCTTTTACACACACCTTTTAACTTTACATTCAGATGAAAGGGATACATTTAGTTTTGTTCCTTTATAGACGGCACAGACTTTTTTTTTATCTGCGCAATTGAAATTTTTATTTTTCAGGGATGAAAATTCACATTATTTTAAAATCTTTGCATGACAACACACATATAAAAAAGCGCATAAAACAATAAAGTTAAATAAATTACTGTTAACAGACGAGTTGTGTAACGGCCACCGAGGTCAAGCACACAACCACGGCCAGCACTCCGAAGGCCTGCCCGGGCCCCATCCCTTCCCAACACCCCCTCCAGCCTCACCGAGGTAACACTCTCCTGCTCCCAATGGCAGCGATAGTCGCACACTTTGCAGAGTTTATTAGTGTCATTACTTAAAAATACATTCTTAAAGATTATCATTTATTCTCTCCTATGTTTAAACTTTACAGCTACAAAAATAAATCATTCAGTGGGTGCTCTGTTGTTTGTGGCTTCATTCACAATGTTGTAGCAGCTGGGCTGCAGTGAATTCATTTTCATTGGTTTATAGTATTTCAGAGTAACAGGTACCACAATGCACTTCATATTTCTATTGTTTTTATCAAACATATGTTAATGTTTGGAGGCTTGTTACATTTTTATTAAGATGAGGGGCAACAGCTATAGGTAGAGAGGACAGGGCAATAGTAGTATTATTACTGTTTTTTTTTACAGCAAATACATTTTTGCTTCTGAATAAAAATTAATTTTTTCAAATATTAGTAAAGTTTAATCTCTAGACAATCCAAACTACTCTTTGACTTCTAAACTTTGTATTATTTATAATTTACTTTGTTATAGTGCTGGTGAAAATATTGGATCAAAAATGTGCAATGTGTGCCATGAATTAAAGAAGCAAATATTAGTCACACGTGGTTGAAACTTCTTATGAATTAAGTTTCCTTTGGTAGATATAGAGAAACTACCTTAGTAGATATTGCCAAAGTGAAACATTTCTTGTGGTAGGCCCAAAAGTAAAATCCATAACTTAGGTTTTTCTCTAGAACAATGTATATGCACACCAACTACCAAATTTTGCATTCGATTTTTCGGGTGTTTAGGACCCCCTGAATCCTTCCTGCATCCCTTTTCTGTTGTTAATGGCATTTGTGTGTTTGCTGGAAACAGCAGAATGAGTGAGTGTGTTTGTACATGTCTCAGTGCATAAGTATATTGAATTCTTCCTGGGTTGACCTAGGTGTGTAATGGCTGAGTAATTTTATATTTAACATTGTAGATAATGCCAAAATGGTTTTGAAAGTGATTTTTACCAATTTTCACTTTGCCAGAAATTTCATAATGTTTTTAAAGATATAAACTGCATGAAACTTATAGGTAACCACTTATTTAATATACAAGTTGTAAGTAGAAAGGCTAAACATCATTTTTACCAAAAGAAGCTATTATGGAAATAGTTGAAAACTTTCAATTCACCAGGCTGAACTATTTTCCTCTTTAACAACCGTACCTTTAAAACATTTGACAGTAACATATACTAAAAACAACGAACACTGCAAGCATGCAAGCAGGGCCACCTTTAATAACAGGTACTGACAGTCAAATTCTGTGTGTGCTGAAAAGGGCTTGCACTTAACTCTAGAGTTAATTTCTTAAAAATAACTCTAGATTATCACTTACAGATATATAGATATAGATATAGATATAGATATAGATATATTCAGATGATAAAATAAGAATACTTCCTGCTCCTACATTTTAGTATCTGAAGTTTTATATGTAAGCATAATTAAAAAGGATGTCCAAAAATAATGGATTTTATTATACTTCTAAAGCTACTATCAGGATTAAATGAGGTTATTTATGGGAAAAATATCTTGTAAACTCTAAGGATTGTAAAAAAATTATCCATGTTATTGTAACGTGGGTTAAACCATATTCATATTGTTCTGTAAATTGTTTCTTGATTATGCTGCTGAATAAAAATGTAGGTAAATTTTTTTAAATTTATTTTTATTGTATTTTTTCCATTACCATTTATTCTCCTTATACCCTCTTCCATCTCGACCCACCCCTCTCCATACCTCAGTCACCTCACTGTTGTTCTTGTCCATTAGTCATTTTTTTTGTTTGATTCCTCCACCCCCTAACTCCCACCAACACTCCCCGCCATCCCCACCCTGCCCGCCCAGAGCTGTCAGCCTGCTCTCTATCTATGTGTCTGTCTCTATTTTCCTTGTTAGGTCAGTTTGTTTGTTAGATTCCACACGAGTGAAATCACATGATATTTGTCGTTCTCTGACTGGCATATTTCACTTAGCATAATGCTCTCCGGGCCCATCCATGCTGTTGTAAAGGATAAAAGTTTCTTTGTCTTTTTAGGTTCAAGTAGTCTTCCATTGTGTACATGTTCCAGAGTTGTTTTATCCACTCATCTACTGATGGACACTTTGCTGCTTCCAAATCTTGGTTATTGTAAATAACGCTGCAATGAACATAGGGATGCTAATATTCTTTTATATTAGTGTCTTAGGTTTCTTTGGATAAATTCTCAGAAGTAGACTTTGTAGGTCATAAGGCAGCTGCATTTTTTAATTTTTTGGTGTAAGTCCATGCTGTTTTCCACAGTGACTGCACCAGTCTGCATTCCCACAAACAGTGCAAAAGGGTTCCCCTTTCTTCACATCCTTGCCAGCACTTGTTGTTTGTTTATTTATTGATGATAGCCATTGTGACTAGTGTGATGTGGTATCTCATTGTGGGTTAAATTTGCATTTCTTTGATGATTAGTGACATTGAGCATCCTTTCATGTCTATTGGCCATCTGTAAGTCCTCTTTGGAGAAGTGTAATTTTTAATGAGGCTTCTGTATACAGATACCTCTACTTTTGGGGTTATTGTCAAAGTACAAAATGAGAAGGATTTTCATAAATATCTTACAGACAAGCAGCCTTGCCTTGGAGTAGCATGAAAGACCCAGTATTTATTCATATAATTTTGATGCATTGAATGGGGTAATTTAACAGATACTCTTGAATATATTTCATTCTAAAGTGATAACATTTACTGTTTAAAATTAAAAAAACCTGGAGCATCAAATCTCTGTATATTTTTCCTGACAGATCTAGGATTGATAAACAATGACTGGTAAATACAGAGAATGTCTTTCCTAAGTTTGTAGGCTCCTTAGTTCCCATCGAGGTTAAAGAGCTGGGTGGTTTCACTCCTCTCAATTAAAAAATCTTATCAACATAATTACAGGAATTTTCCTGGAATCCTGGCAGAGCTGGAAGCAACAAAAACCTCTGCCACACTTAGGACCACCGTAGGAGAACCTGCTTCAAGTAACCAACTCACTATTCACTGCGAGAAAAGTGCCGCCGACAAACCATTTCCTTCTATATTTCATTTTTTCACGCATACTTATTATGAGTTAACTATGCTAAATGGGCATATTTTCTTCATTAAAAGTGATAACATTGGCATTCAAGAGAATTTCTTCTTTTGGCCAAGACATAGTACCAGGGATCCGATTTGCCCCCCTGCCTGAAACAACCAAGCAAAACAGAAAAAACATAGGAGAAGACAGTTTTCAAGACAGGGGATATTAGGAAAGAAAGGACAATAATAATCCAAATGGGTCAGTCCTAAAATTGTTCAGATTTACTGCCTTAAGAAGGATTCTAGGCCCTGGCACAAAGAGGGAGAATCCTGGTGGAGCCTGGAAAACCCTGAGTTGAAGAGAGCTGAGAGGAGACGGATACACAGAGAGAGCCCACAGCCACCTGCACAGCCTGACCTCCACAATGCTGTGCCGGCTCAGGGATTTGGCAGAGCATGGGTCAGCTTAGGCAAGTGAGGAAATTGCTAAGGAAAGAACCATCGAAGTTCACTAGGGGAGCAATATCTGGGCATCACACCAAGCCAGGGAAACTCCTCCAGTTAGATTGGAAAATAAACTAATTCATGTGCCTTTAGGCAGAAGTCTCAGAAAGCCCTTGCTTGCATAATGGGGAATAATTAGTCCTGGACTAAACACCTCATCAGTCCTGCCTGACAATCTTATAAGCAAGATCCAGAAGGATTAATCTGTTTTTAAGCAACTGAACTGTGTAAGAGAACTCAGCTCAAGGGGATATGTAGGACTACAGAGTATCTAGCACTCAACAAAGTAAAATTCATATCTGGAATCCAATGGAGATTAATGGGTATGGAAAAAAGCAGGAGAAAACCGCTTATCAGATTAAGCAGTCAAGGATATTAAAATGTTTATCATAACTGTATTCCATATATTGAAAATGTTAAGTAGAGACATAGAAAATATAAAGAGAGACCCAGACTGAACTTTCAAAGATGAAAACTATAATGTGTGAAATGAAAAAATACACTAGAAGGAAATTAAGCCACTTAGACATCACAGACGAAAAGATTAGTGAACTTTAAAGATATAATAAAAAACTATACAGAATAAAACAGAGAGAAAAAAATTGAACATTAATGAGTTGTGGAACACAAGTATAAATAGCCTAAAATAGAGGTGATTGGAGTCCATGAAAAGGAGAAGACAGAAAAATATTTGAATAGATAATGGCCAAATTTTTCCAAATATAGTGAAAACTATAGCCACAGATCTGGCAAGTTAGCAAATCCCCAGCACCAGAAATATGAAGAAAATACACAAAGGTACATCATGATTTTTTTTTAAATGTGAGAGTAATTCTGCAGATAAATATAGTCTTCAATAAATGGTTTAGAGCAAATAATTACCTACATTCAAAAAAAGACTTAGATTCATAGCTAATAATATACACAAAAATTAACTCAAAATAGATTATAGGCCTTAAAGTGGAACCCAACACTATAAAAATAAATTATAGGATAAATTATGGGAGAAAATTTTTCTGGGCTCAGTTTAGACAAAGTGTTCTTAGCTACGACCTCAAAAATTAGTAAATTGTACTTTATCAAAATTATAAATTTTGCTCTTCAAAATCAATCTTAAGAGAATAAAAAGGTAAGCCACAGACTGGAAGAATATATTTGTAAATAAAATGTACAATAAAGTACTTGTATCCAGAGTATATGAAGAATTATCAAAACAATGGGAAGAAAACAACTGACTCAAAAAATATGTAGTCAAAAGTTTTGGACATTTCACAGAAGAATACATGTACATCATTTGACAAATAAACTTATGAAAAGATGTTTGACATCATTTGTCACTAGAGAAGTGCAAGTTAAAAAAATATGCACCACTAAAAAACTATTACAATGGCTAAGGCAAGGAAAAAAAACCTCAGCAATACCTGATCATACCAAGTATTGGTGAGGAAGTGGATGCATCAATCTTTCATACACAGTTGGTCAGAATGCAAAATAATACAATCAGTTTAGAAAATAGTTTAACAGTCTCTCAAACATCTAAACACACATTTACCATATGATCCAGCCATTGAAATCCTAAGTATTTACAAAAGAGAAATGAAGCTTATATCCATATAAAGACTTGTATGAATATTCATTACAGCTTTATTTGTAGGGGCCCCAAACTGGAAACAACAACAATATCCATCAATCCCTGAATAGATTTAAAAAAATTGTGGTATACCTATACAATTGATTACTAAACAATAAAAAATAATGAGTTAATGATATAAGCAATAACATAAGGGATCTCAAAATAATTATACTGAGTGAAATCGACCTGACAAAATGAGACACATGTTCTGATTCTATTTATATAAATTTCTATAAATGTAAATGAATCTGTAGAGACACAAAGCAGATCAGTGGTTGTCTAGGATGAAGTTGGTGGACAGATGGGAGGGATTACCATGGGTAGAAAGAAACTCCCGAGGGCAATAAAAATGTTCGGTATTTTGGTTAAAATGATAGTTTTATACGTGCATGCATATATAAAAAATGCATCGCATTGTACAGTTTAAATATGTGCATTTTATTATATAGTAATTATACCTCAACAAAGATGGTGAAGAAAGTGCTCATGTCAATATTCTTTTTATGATTCACTGATTTATCAGCTGTACATTTACAACTACACACACAACCGTGTGCACATTCACACGCTATGCACATATATTGAAATACAATCACAGGCCCACAAAGTTAACCAGGAACATCAGCCTTCTCAAACTCACATTTGAGAGGGGTTTTTAAAAATATTTAAACCTCAAAGTGAAAACCATGCAGCCCAAGTGAAATGAGGCAGGTCTTATTGGAAAGACTGAGCAGTTTAATAAAACATACTAATAGAAGGAGCTGTACTCATAAAAATGACAAAAATACTAATTTTTTCACAGTAGTTCACCTCCTACTTTGCAGGTTATTTTCATCATTCAGAAAAGGCTTTGCAGGAAGTCTTAAATGAAGATGAATGGGAAAAAATGTAACATAAGTGCAAGATTTTCTATTGCTCATATATTTTTGGTTTCAGATTGGATTTATTTTTGATGTGGTTGACTATAAGAAAACTGAAGATTATTAAACTATAACTGGGGTTACTCATACCTTTCCTTATAGTTCTTATTTCCCAGTAATTTTTCTGAGGCTCATAAAGTATATTGATGTGTATGTTTCCTGCACTCATAGCATCTATTTAAGTGACTATAATTTTCATATGGGAAACATGAAATAATTTTCTCTAGTTCTCTTTACTCTTATATGAGATGTATGGCTTTAAATATTTATATTTAAAGCAGATCTTTATTATTAATTTCTTTTAAAATACATTGAAGTAGAAATCTCAATTCCAAGTAATTACTTACCATGTAATTTCACATTATACAAGTAAGCCTTCAGGGCAACAGTTTCCATCATTTCCAATGAACCTGATTAAAATATTTGGCTATTTCCATAACAAGAGCTTTAACAAATGGTCCTAATCTGTTGGAGAGGAATGGTTCTGTTTAGAAATTGCATTGCTATGTTATGCTATTATAAGATTAATGCTGAAAAAAAGTTCAGTTCCTTTTAAAAATCCAATAACTTGTGAAGTGACTTAATATCTATAAATAGTAAGTATAAATGTAACCCCATCCACTTAATTTGGTTGTTTAATTTTGTCCTGAGTATAACGATTTGAGTTTATGCAACAACTTTCCTACACTCATTAAATCTCTTTCTGTCTCAGAAGATAAAAGAAGGATTATGTGGTCTCAAATAAATGGACTACAGAGTTTCTTTAGAAGTAATATTAATATTTTTCCATCCACAGATACTGCAAGATATAAAATATTCTGGTGAAGTCTGCAGAGATAAAGGATCATGATCTATTGATGATCTGTTTTACTAAATGTGAATGTATTTTTCAAATAGAGCTCTTTATAGGTACTACCACTAAACTATACTAAATACATATGTTAAAGAAATATTAATGGTGAAAATAAGAGGAAGGGACTAGACAAAGAACACGTATGAACGACCCACGGACATGGACAGCAGTGTGGGAACTGATGTGGGAGTGGGGGTGTGGGGTGGGTGGAGGAGGGCAAAGGGGGAAAATTGGGACAACTATAATAAAATAACAATAAAAATGATTTAATAAAATTAATAAATACAAGAAATATAAAGGTTATTGTAATTGAGAATAGTTAAAATGAATGACACATTATTTTTATTTGCCTGCTATATATTAAAATTGTAGAAGTCCAATAATTGAGCCCATGGCTTTTATTTTATTATTTATGTTACCAATAGACATCTCATTGTAGTCCTTAAATGAGATTATGAATTCCAAAACTACTACTTCTTACTCTCTATGCCCTTCAGAATTCTGTTATATAATCATTTTAGTTCTTTTGATCATTTTTACAACCTTAGACGATATTTTAAACTTGCTTTTTGCTCATCCGCTTTAGACATTAAGTCTATACATTACCCTTCATGTCTCTTTCCTACCTCTACAGCCCTCATTTACTGGCACCCAATATGGAATTCATATTTATTTCTGCATCCTCTGAGTGCCAGTGAAGGGTGGTGGAGTCAGCAGATAGAGGGTAGTCTCCTTGAGGTGCTCTGCTTTGAGCTAAATATCCTGCCAGGCTTGGATCCTTGATGAGGGTTGGGCTCAAGTCTGCTTTGTGTGATTATTTCTGAAGTCTAAGTTGAGGGCAGCTGCCATATTTTGTGCATTTGTGATAGTGATAACAAAAGATCAAAGGAAAAAGTGAAACATGCAAGACCTCTTAAGGCTTAGACTCAGAAGCAGTTCACTGTCATTTGCTCCATTCAATGGCACAAACAAGTAATATCTCCAAACCCAAAGTTGAGGGGGTAAGGGAAATCTATTCCTTCTATACAGAAAGAATTTAAAAGTCATATGACAAAAGGTATGGATATAGGGAAGAATGAAAAATTGGAGCAATAATATCATATGTATATTAACTATTTAATATCTTGAATATAATTGCAAAAATTGGAAATTGAAGAGTATTTAACAATACCATGATTATATAAGTGCTATTCCCTGTAGAACCAAGTACAAACATTGTGGTTCAGCAAAAATGTGTCACACTTTGAGGCTATTCTAGCAACACAGTCAAATGGACTTCCTTTTGATATATTCTATCAATTGTTCAAAATCATGTCACCTTTAGATGTTTTGTATTTATAAGGAGTTTTTTTTCTCTCTTATTTTTTTCCTACACCATCTTTCTGGGATTTTTGCTGAAATAAGTAAAAACTTATTCACCATATGATCACAATCTCTCCATATTTTGACTGCAATGTATTCCAGTGCTTCCTGACGGTGTTCTCCTGCCCGCTGGTTAACTATTCTGACTTGGGCTGATTGCTTTCCAGACCTGCTGCCAGCGACATCCTGGGATTTCTTTTCCTTTCTCCCCTGGGTTTTTCTCTTCTTTCCTGGATCCTACATTTCTTCTTTTTCACATCTTCTTTTCATTTGCTATAGAATATCTTCAGATAATTTTCACAAAAGGAAATTCATGACATTATTTTGATCCTTTGCCTTAAAAATTGTCCCCACACTTTAATATAATTGGGTTGTAATAGAAATCTAGGTTCAAATTCATGTATCACCAAAAAAGTAAGGGCACATTAGTTTCTTCTTCACTGAATTCAAATATACATTTACTCTCTGAGAAGTATAAATCCAACATCAATTTTGCATTTTGGGTTAAATTTAGGGTTCATTTTTGCTTCTTTAGGAATTTTGGAATTTTCTCTGTACTTAGATTTCATTAGAATTTGTCTGGATAGATCTCGTTTTTTTGTTAATTAAGTTGGCATTCATTAATTTACTTCAATATGAAGACTCATTTGTTATTACCTCCAATTTCTCTATTTTCCCCAGAACTGTGAAATTAATCCCATATTGAATTTCTTAAATTGATTATCCATGTTTGTAAAACATATATTTCATATTTTTTAGTTTATTATATCTTAATCTACATTTTGGAAGATTTATCTGACTTTATTCTCCTATTATATTAACAAAATTCTTCCAGTCATATTTTTCATATCCATGAACTATTTTACAAAGTGACATATTCTTTCTTATGACTATCATATTTTCTTTCTGTTTCTAATTAAGATGATTTAAAAAAGGTTTCCCTATTCTGGGAATCATCCTGTTATAACAGTTATTCTATGTGTTTGTTTTGGACCTTCTGTATTCTACTATTGAGTTCAAATGACTAGTGATAGTTGATTGCCTACTTACATGAATGAAAAAAGTAGATTGATTAATATGCCTAATGAATCTTTTTATAAGTTTATTTTCACCAACAGTCTTTGCTGCATGGAAGGACTGATTATAGACTTGGCATTTGCAGAGCAGAGATAGGGAGCTGACAGCATGGCTACCTTCATCTTGCAAAATAAGAAGGATTTTATTCAGTTATGCCTATTTCCACATTAGGAACCTAAGCTTTCCCCAGGGAAACTGTTAAAGTTTTTAGACAGCAGTCTTTCCATTTAAGCCTTGAAAATCATGCTTCGTATGTAGGGGGTTAGCGAAGGAAAAAAAGTGGGCAACTGGCACTGTTGTTTTAACAAGTTTTAATTAATTAACCTGATTTCTGTCTACTCATTTCTTTGTACCAACTGACTCCCCAGCTTGGCTTCTTCCAGTAGGAAAAGAACAGCCCTACCTCCATTCAGATTGTTCCAGGTCAGGGATGTAGGCTCTTGGTCTCCATCTCTATCAACACAGCTCTTTCCCCTATTCATTCATCTAGAAATGTTAAAAATCACTAGGTGCTAATAGTCCCTTCTCATTATTTTAAGACTATTAAAAATATATTCTTCTTTTCTTTATTTTATTTAACCTTCACTGTCACTTCAATGAGATTAGAGAATAGAGAATGAGATTAGAGAATAAAAAATACATGTGTTCAGTGTGCCATCTTGAAAGGCTAAATTAAATCATATATAATATAAAATTAGGTGAAAACACAAGAACAAAAAAGGGACAATCCATTAGTGCATCTTTTTTCCAAACAATTTAACTAAAATCTTTACTCTTTATTCCAAACGGTTAATGAAGACCCTTTTAAGCACTGGGAAATCAATCTTCTAGTACAGCCCCTTGACTTAAAGATGACCCTCTGTGAAAAGTGGCAGCTCCTCACATAAGATCAATTCTTTTGACCATTCAGTAAAGTTATAGGAGAGCATATTCCCTGAGAGAGCAATAAGCTCAGTTCCAGAGACTGTTTAAAAAAGCTTCAGGAGAAGTTATTCTTTTTAAAAATCTAGCATCCACTAGATAAAATTCAACTTATATTCATTTGAGACACCAGACCAGAGTACCATTACCACAGGCCATAGAGATAGAAAGAAAAAAGTAGAAGGAGTTAAACATAACTGGACTTCCTCCTTCTCCAATGCCATCAATATCAAAAATTTTATGCCAGGAATTAACAACAATCAATCATTTTCCCTAAATCTCCTTAGAAGAAAAATAGCATATTCTTAATAAAACTTTAAGAATAGGGAGGGAGGGAGGGAGGGGGCAAGGGAAAGTGGTGGGGGGTAGGCAGAGACAAATGTATTTGAAAAAATTAATTAATTAAAAAAGAATAGTTATTTTACAATACCACTTTGATGTTACTAAAAAGCTGAAGAGTATTTTGCAAGATGTCTAAATAAACTTGGTTTTTTCTTTAAACAAAATAAGGGAAGGGAAGGGGAAAGTCAAGGAACATATAGCAAGGACTCATGGACAAAACCAAAGGGGAAGAGCTGAGGGAGGGAAGGTGGGAGGGGGCAAGGGAAAGAGGTGGGGGGGAGGCAGAGACAAATGTATTTAAAAAGTAAATAAATTAAAATTTAAAAATAAAAACCAAAATAAGAGATTTACTCATATTCTTAATTCTGAAACAGTTTTACATGCAATCCAGATGTAAAACAAGGTGCCCAATAAATAACATTCAAACTACTACAAAGAATCAAGATAAAACAGGGAGTTCTTGGGGGACAAGATGTCCAAACTTTTCAAAAATATATACAACACACACACACACACACACACACACACACAGAGTTTCTGGCATTATGTACTCAAACTGTGTTTTTGAGTGTTCACACTCTGCACATACCAACATAATTTTTAAAATTACAAAATCTGGTGCTATGTTTTTCCCAAATCCATTTCTTGGGCTTTTTCCATTCTGCCCACATTGCATAACTCAGTGTTTCTGGCAGTGACAGAACTGCCTAATCTGAGTGATCTCTAAGGAAGGTGGTGGAGGTGATGAATATTTTTAATTCTTCTGAATTCTTGTGGGCAATTTTGTTTTTCCACTGAAAATTCTTATAGATTTCTGCTATGAATTAAAAATAATAAATATAAAACTAAATGCATAAATTACTAAGTGCATAAATATCCAGAAAAATTAATTAAAATCAAGCAATACTTCAGCCTTAGAATATTGTATATTTTGGTGACAAATGAAATGGATGTTTAAAAATTTTCTAGACCATTATACCTACATATATTACTGAACAAAGAAATGTTGCTATAATGAGCAGCATGTTGTGTATAATTAAAGTATTAAAATAGTATACAGACAAAACTGTTAGGCACAACTAGCTTCACTGTCTATGAGGAAATATTTTTTAAATTCTATATTTGTAAAAACAGATGTCCTAGTATATAAAAGTAAAAATGAATTAAAACCTGATTGGTTTATAAACCTATCAATTATGTTGGACAGAGTCAAGTAATATTTTGGTATTCTTATGTCTCTACTTTTACATAGCAATTCATAAAAATAAGTAAGCTTAAGGGTTTTACCAATTTCCTTTTTAACTCTGAAAGTGAACACTAGTCTGATATTTTGAAGAATAATATATGCACCAGAGGAAATTAAAGTGAATACTGGGAAAATAATTTACTCAATTCCCGCTAGCGAAACACACAAAAATTCAGCTGCATTCATACATATCTAAATATGTTAGTTTTTTCTCACAGACATGTCCTGAATTATGCTACAGAATAGAATACCTGGGAGAAAAAAAAACACTCAGAACATCAACATAGAAACACATTGGTTGATTTAACATAATTTTAAAGTGCTTCCAGCATATACAAGACACATTTACATTTCATAGTTATGTAGTGCATAGTACCACCTTACATTAAGTAGGTTTTGCATCCATTTGCTATGTATCCCTCAATTACATGATAAAATTGGATGGTTAAAAATGAAAGAACACAAATACAAAAATCTTTGGTATTATGTCCAGAAATCTTCCATCTTAAGATGTGTAGAAAAACTATTACTTCAAAAAAAAAGCATTTGTAATAAATTTTCCATTTTCTGTAAGAGGGTGTTTACCTTAATTTTTGCAACCCTTAGGTCAAGGAATTCAATTTTGTCTTTCCATGCTTTTGCATTTCAGTTTCATTTTCAGTACATAGGGTATTGATCTAGTAATCATACTCTACTCCCCCAAACATATAGCTATTTTCCTCAAAACTCATTTATTACAAAACATATCAAATTATTCCCTCTGGTGCCTATAACAAAGAAACAAACAACAATAAAAATGTATATTTTTATGGTATTTTAATGATATTCTAGTTGCCTGTACATGCACAGCCAAGTGGAAACATTTTAGCCACAGGCATCTCCAGAGAGCCACTTTCTGCCACTCTGCAATACAAATTAATGGGTAGAAACGTCCATTAACAAAAAATGTTAAAAGGCAACTAGCTATCCATTAAAAATGAAGAATGCATTTATGAGTAAGCTCATCTTAAATCACTGTATAAAAGCCAAGGAGTACACAATGTCACAATATTTCTCCTGAGGTTATATAAATCCCTCTTATTAAAGCATTATATTGTTTCAATAATCATAAATATATTACAAGTTTATATGTAAAAATCTTGCCTTTTGGTTTAGCTAGAAGCAGAAAATGGGCTAACATAAAAATAATAAGACATTCAGGTTTTTTGTTGTTGTTCTTACAAGTTCAAGATGAGTTATCTTTTGTAAGTATATGTTTTCTTTCAAAAAATCTCAATGCTCTTTCTAGGGGTGTCCAAACCCTTGGCATGTCTGGGCTACTCTCGAAGAAAAGGGCTTGTCCTGGGCCACACATTCAATACCTTGCAACACGTAATCACAAAAACAATCTCATAATGTTTTAAGGAAATGTATGACCTTGTGTCGGGCCGTATTCCTAGCCATGCTGGGGCTCATGCAGCCTGTGGGCTGCAGGCTGGACGCCCCTGTGGGTCTTTTCTCACCGTGGTCGCAAAGCCCTTGCATGGTATGCATTCCCAGTATATGTATAGTTAAGTGCATTTAAATAATATGCAATTATTACTAAATGAATATATGATATATACAGGGAGGGGCAAAAGTAGATTTACAGTTGTGAATATGTGAAACACAGAGTTTGTATAACTATTTTATTATTTTCCACACAAACAACTCTAAACCTATTTCTGCCCCATCCTGTATCATAACATATAAAAGTATTTTTTTTTTTAAATGAGAAAAGTTGCAATAAACATTTTTAAAGCATCTTCCTAATTGTGATGGCTGGCTTCCATATACCCTTAGTATCTCCAAAACATGGTATTCACCCTCGCTGAGTTCATCATGAATAATGGTAGATATAAAAGTGTAACATACATCATGTTGATCAATCTGTGGCGATAATACCCTGTTAGATGTGATTAGTTTGGCATTGCTTTATCTCATAGTGTTTTGTGCTTGGCTCAAAATAAAAGAAACTTGAGTTGCCATTTCCTTCTCATTGCATTACCAGTAATTTCTCCAGTTTCACATTTCTCTGCAGATTTTTTTAGGCCCATTGTGGATTTGGTGAGGGTTATTATAACTAAAAAAGATAACATAAGGTAGCCACAATGTGCTGAGAGTGGACAAAGTATTCATGCTCCTTTGTTCTCATCAACTTCTTGCCTTTGGAGAGGGCCGATGCCAGGGGGAGGCCAGAGCCAAGACTCCCATGTGAGAGACACAGGGGGGGGGACCTCCTGGCAGAGGCCAAGCAGAGACCGGAGAAGAGAGTGGGGATCCTCGCTTCTCTCTCATCCCAGCACATCCTCCACTCGACAATTGTATTTTGACTTCTCATTATCAGAGTAAATGAGATGAAAGTTTTCATTGTTTAGGATGAAATGCGACATTGGTGACCCTCAGAAGTCACGCTCAGAAGTGGTGGGTGTGCAATTGTGTGCACATTCTCTCCTTGGGCAATTTTGTCATTTTTTTTGTTTTTGAAAACACCTCATCACTGGAATTCCTTGTTGTCAGTTGCTGCCTCCAAAAAAGTCACTGTGCCCTGCCCTCTGGCTCCCCGTGGGCCACCACTCTGTGGGTTGGAGAACTTTCTTCTTAGGCTCCATACCCCTTAAGATACCACAGCTGCTTGGCTTTGGGTCACATCTGACCCTGAGGAAATACCACACACATTCTTTCTCTGCGATATTCTAGAAGTGCAGCCTAGTCCTCAAATCATTCCTTACCAGCTTCGTATCAGGTGGGGACCACTTCAGTCACAGCCTCTTGTCTTTGGACCTTCCCAGGCAGGCATAAAATCTACATTTTGTATGTAATTGAATATAAGAAGGTGTTACAAATAATAAAAGGAAAATTTAGTGTTTCATTTCTTTCTGATCTCCTGAAGTCTCTTTTTCCTTACTAATATACTTAACATCAATCATGTTTTTCAAAAGGAAATATTTGGGGAAAAGAAGAGAGCCTGCTTTTAAAATCCACCAGGGCTCTTGAGTTTTATACTTGAAAACACTTTAAAAATAAAAGTTGGGCCAAAATTTTAAACCTCAAAGAGTGACTCTGCTTGCAGATAATAAAATCAAATCATGTCCAAAGTCCTTGAAAAAGAAAAAATGACCAGGAGGTTCATTTTAAATATATTCTTTGAACCATTTGAGAATGGCAGGCCATAAACTACAACAGAAAAATAGCTGAAAATAAATATTTTTCTTCAATTCAATTGCTTTGAAGGGGAAAGAAAAAGACTATGTTTCAGATAGAAATGTCATTTATACTCTTACTGGACTATACGCAAAGAGAAATTGGAATGAGTTACTTTATTTATAACTTTGAAATGTCAATTAAAAAATAGAGTTCATTATGAGTTAAACTATCCCCAAGGAAATAAGGAAATTTCAGGTTTGTTTAGTTTTTGATGTATAAGGTCATCAACACAATAACACGTTAATACCTTAGATGATTTTATAAATTTTTTAAAAAAATGATAATCCAGGAACTTAATTAAGCAGGCTTAAAAGATTAACCAGTGTTCCTAGAGATAACAACCAGCTACACTGAGTCAATTCATCTAGTATATCATCGAGCATAATGTTGGTAGTAACATATTAATATGTACATTGTCATCTTTTTGAGGAAAATGCACATGGAAAGTTTTTTTTTTTTAAATCCATACACGTAGAATTGCAGATATACAATGAATTTCATTCTAAATGAAAAACACAGAAATGATTCTGAAAAAGGCTAGACATGTTGTCACCAAAATAATACCTTATTAACTTTTAAGTGCAAGGCATTTTTTACTCTATTTAAATTAAGTGAACCATTTATACATAGCTCCATAGAAATCTGGAGTAATTGCTTGCCTCTAAAAATGGCTGACTTGTACCTCCGGAGCTGATCCTAAGGGATTTAGCTTTACTGCTGTGCATGCTACACTCTAACTTTGCTGTTCTCATTACATATGCAGAGCCAATTAGGAAGAATTTGAAATAATTATTTATTTTAATGTATATCCTGCTTATTTTACAAAACTGTTAAAGGACATGCAGTAAAATCCCTATATCTTAAGAGAGTTGAAAATAAAAATGACATCCAAAATCATATTGTAGACTGGGAGCAACAGGAACCTAGAATAGAATACATACTGGATTTCAGTAATATGTTATTGTATGTCAGACAAGCAAAACAGCTTTTATAAGTCTCAGTACCTGGTAACATTGGAATATCTTTGCACCTCAAAAAAGGGAAACCTGTGTTCCCTGAATTTATATGGTATGTATAAATTAAACTGATAATATAACAAATTCATTCAGTTATATGACAAGCACCCTGCTAGGTAGAAGGAATAAACTGGTATACAGAACAGACACATGACTCTGCCAACCAAGGCAAGTAACCGCTACAGGTCCAGTGCAAGAGACAAGACTGCAATCATCTCTGTTGCAATTCACCATGGCTTTCTCTAGGTTTCTATATTGGTTGTCAGACATACGCAAGTGTTTACTGAACTCTTTTTTTTTTTTTTAATTAATTTATTTACTTTTTAAATACATTTGTCTCTGCCTTCCCCCTCCCCCCCCCCCCTCCCTCCCTCTCTTCCCCTTCATAGTCTTGCCATATGTTCCTTGACTTCCCCTTCCCTTCCCCCCTCCCCCCCTCCCTCTTTCTCTTTTCTCTTTATTCATTATCTATCAAATATATTTAAGTACCTGCTAAGTGCAAGGCACAGTTTCAGGTTAGGATGACTCAGGTGGAAGCTGCCTTTAGACTACCTGCGGTGCAGAGAAATACCCCAATAAACACAAAGAAAGAAGAAATAGGAGCATGAGAGGTGGTAAGAAGGGGGCTTTCTTGCTTGGGGAAGGGGTGGGGGGCATTGTGGAAGTGCATCTGGAGGATCTGGGCCTCGTGCGATAGGTGAGTGAGTGGCAGGGGATACAAGGGCAGCACAAAGCACCGTCAAGGAACCTGAAGGAGGATGGCAAGCAGCTAACTTGGGCAAAGTATTTGGTATATAAAGGGGAATGTGGAAATAGAGCAGGGAAGTTAGGTCCGGGCCAGGTTTTGGCAAGCAATCAGGTTCAGCTTGCAGCCTTTCTGTCCTTAGCTGTGCCTCTTAGGATGCAAGGCTAGCAAAAGAAAGAGACAGCTAGACTCCTGCCCTTAAGAACTTCATAATTTAATATGTACATGACATGACACATGCAAAACCTTTGCATTGAATTATTCTCCTGTACCTTTCTCCTACCAGATGATGTACAGAGCTCCATGAGAAAGCAACCACACAACTGGCACATTTCTGGGAAGGTCACATATTCAGAGCCATTTGATCTCTTACAGTATCACCTACTACTGTGTTTACCTTTCACGTGTGACTATGGGTTCTAGGGACCCAGGTCTCCCACAAGGGTAACTGTTGTGCTGCGGTTTTCTGTGAGAGCTGCTGGCCCCTGACTCACAATAGTGCTCTTGAAGGACCCAAGCCTGGGCTGCATGAATGCTACTCACAAAGGACCTGTTTTCTCTAAAGTGATGCAGCATGAGGCACAAACAAGTGGGAAAAGACAGCAGACAACGGACCATGCTGGTAAGAAGGTGTATGCAAAAAGGCAACTTTAAGAAAAAACTGCGCTGATGGGAAACCACAAATAGTGCCACAGAGTCTAGTTGAAAAAGTGGCAAGTGGCTTTCTAGATAATCTTGATGACAAGCATCATCCATCACTCCTTTATCTCTCGGACAAAGAAGCCATCACAGGAAGTGTGACATTAGCATAATCACTATTTCTGGAGAAACTTATAAGTGCTGAATCAATGCTTCTAAACAGGATGCAAGGTGGACGTTTCTCCTTGTGTATATTTGCATTAAAACGTGTATATGTGCAGAAGCAAAAATCCTTAAATTAATCTTCAACTCACCCCACCCTTGCCTCCAACATATTAACCATTCATTTGACAATAAGACTCTGCCTCACTTTGTTTTCAATTGTCTTCTCTCCTTTGCCTCAATATTAAACTTTCCATCTGATCATATGAGGTCACTTCCAATCCCCTTTTCCAGGCAATATGAAAGAAGTTTTAAAATTATCTATTATTTATATGCCTTTCTTTACTGCCAGGCTCCCCAGAGATTTCAGTAGCAAATGAAGACTGTTAATCTCCAAAAGGAGAAAGAAAACGTACAGTGTTCTCAAACTTATTTTGCCATAGGAGTCTTGTTGGGTGAAGTGGTAGTTTTCTCCACACTAATTTCATAAGCTATTGAAAGTATAGAGTGTTTCCTAGAGACTTTTTGTTGGTATGTTTTTGGCTTTCACAGAGCCCAACATCATGGAAGACAGGGTATTAGTAATTGATACATTAATGGGTTAATTGGTTAACAGACTAATGGTTGAGTTATATTTAACAGATAACTATTGAGCACCTACAATGAGCTTTTTTTAGGCATAGAGAATAGAGCTTAAACAAAAACAAATCAAGTTCTTGCTCTTAGGAAGCTCACTTTCTCAAGGAGAGAATAACAGAATAAATACACGTTAGGTGGTTAGGAGTATTAAAAATAATAAAGGAGAGTAAAAGAATGAAGAGTCAAGAACTGGTGGAGGAAGGGTTTACAAAATTACATTTTATGTGAGGGAGTTGGAGAAGGGCACTCTGGATAATTATCAATTGTTTGAAGACCTAGCAAAAAAGAATGAGAGAGCAAACCTTGTGATTCTCTAGGAAGAGGCCAGATAAGTGAACACAGACAGAAGCCCCAGGCTGGGAACAGGCCTCGTATGTTTGGGGAGAACAAGGAGAACAGTGTGACCAGAGCAGAATCTGCGGGACGGAGCAGGGTTGGGGCTAAGGTCAGACATGGCTGGGAACACAATGTGTCAGGCTCTTCTGGGCACTTCAGGTGGATTCTACTTCAAGTGAACCAGGAAACCATGGAGACTTTTGTACAGAGAATGACAATGTCATTTGTGTTTTAAGATCTCTCTGGCTGCTGTTTAGAAAATCGACTATGGCCAAGTGTAAAGATAGCACAAAGATTTTTATGGACCCAGTGTGATTCACTTCAAATTATTTTCCAAATCTCACCATCGTTCAGCTTCTTCCAAGTCCTCATGATCCCCTCAATCCAAACCCAATCATTAAGAGTATGTCATAGTGGATAGAATTGTCTTTGGGAAGAAGTGGAGGCATAAGAGGTGATCGGAATCTAGATATAGTCTTTAAGTAATCAAAGAACATACAGAAATACAGGAAACACTGAAACACAGGAAATTCTTCTAAGAAGTTTTATTGGAAAGCAGACAGCTAAAATAATAGCTCACTCTTGCTCTTTCTCTCCCTTCCTTCATCTCTTCTTCCCTCTCACCCTACATATTGAGAAGGTGTATACTCTTAATTACAAAACTTTGCTTTTTAAGACATCGAGTGTCCTATCCTTTCTGCTGCAACATTAGCTCAGAAAAAAATGAGTATTTACTTTAGTACCCATTTCTTCTACCATTATTAGACAAAAAGTATTTTGAAAATCAACCAAAGAAATAATAATGATAGTTTAGGATGTATAGTACTTCTAATTATATGTACTACTGCATACATTAAATTGCTTGGGCATCAACAACATGGATCTAAAAAATGGCCATAAGGTCTAGTTATTTCTATTTTACACACAAAGAAACCAAGGCTGAGCATAATTATTAGTTCAAGTCCATACAACTTGTTAATAGCACAGAGGGAATTGAAGTTTGGGTCTTTTCTACATTTCTGTTCTCAACCCACTTCATGCATACATTTGTTTAAATAAACTGTACTTATTTTATTTAGAAACAGAAGTGATTCCTTTATTTACCCCTAAAAGAGCCTTTTTTCATGTTTGGGGAGAAGAGTCTCTTAGAAATATTTTAGTTTAAGATATATCTAATAAAATGATTAAAATCTCCTGAATATCTAAGGATACTTTATTTCTAAAGTATATTGCCTTAAATTTCTCTAAACTTACAGGCTATGACATTATTGCAAAATTAATTAGGAATCATGAGAGCAAGATCTGTCAAGTTACATTCTAAGAGCTGCTGTTAGTAAATATCTACTAAATGTAATTGTGATTTCCAGATGTCCCATTAAAATGTAAATGTTGTTTTTTATAATCATTATTGTAAGTTAGTAATAACTATAATAGTTTTGATTTATATATTACTTCTATTATAATATTTTCTTTAAAATATTTTGTATTTTTCTACTAAGGCTTACCCAATGTGAAATATAAAGCTACACAATATAGCTAGAGGTATCTAGTCTTGTGGTTCCTTCAAAAATATCAAAATTTGAAAATTCAGTATCTTAAATAACATAATATATATTTAAGGTACTGATTGAATATGTATATATGTATATGTGTATAAATTACATATTTTTAATTTAAAGTTCTAGATGTTATTCTAATGATGCTGTTAAAAGCAGGAAATAATCACTAACAAGGCATACTGGAAATTATAATAATATATTATACTGCCCAGGACTATAACAAGAATTTTTTTAAAATTTATAATGCTACTGACATTCATTAGCAGATATATACATACCCTCCTGGTATAATTCACTTCAAACTGTTTTCCTAATCTGAACATTGTTTAGCTTCTTCCCAGTCCTTATGACCACCTTGGTCCAAGCGACCAACAGCTCCCAGCCGGTCTCAGGTGCTCCCCTTGCACCCCTAATGGAGCCCATTCTTCACCATTCTCAGAGTCCTTCTCCAAGGAGTAGTTCATGTGCTCTTCACCTTCCAAAGGTGCCCTTCCGTAATTACAATAAAATAAAAAGTTCTCTTTATGGCTTACGCGGCCCTACATTATCTGTTCCTTGGCTGCTGTTCAGGTCTCCTTTTTGCCTCCTTTTCTCCATTCCCCATGCTTAGGGCTCCCAGCTTGCTACTCCATCTGGTGGCTTGGCTGACCCCCTGACTTCACTCATGTCTCTGCTCAAGGAGACACAGTGGGAGAAAGCTTCTTTGGCCATGCTCTAAAATAGCACTCATAACGCTGCTGCAAGTCCCTACTCTTAGAGCACATGCCAGTGCTTGATAGTACTTGTTATTATATATTATTACTAAGTTATCTTTTAAATTTAATTATGTATTGAGATACTCGTAGGTTTTTATGCATCCGTAAAAAAAGGAGAGATCCCATGTACACTTTGCCTAGTACCCCCAATAGTTAACATTTTGCAAAACTGCAATATTAAATGCAGCTAAAATGTTGATAGTATAATACATCAATCAAATTCAGATTTCTCCAGTTTTACTTATTTATGTGAATGTGATTCCATATAATTTTATCACATCTGGAGGTTTGTGTCAATATACCGAATCATTCCAACACCACAAGAAAACCTCATTTTGTCCTTTTATAACCATACTCACCATCATCTTCTCACTCCCTAACACTTGGAAACCACTAATCTGTAGTCCATTTCTAAAATTTTGTCATTTCAAAAATATGATGTAATTGGAATCATCTAGTATATATCTTCTTGGGATTGGGTTTTTATGCTCAGCTTAATTTTTCTGGAGATAATTTCCTCCTTTTCATTGCTAAGTAATAAACATTCCACAGTATGTATATATGTATATGTGTACACAAAACATATATGTGTATGTGTACATATACGTGTATACTCATACACATATACACACAAACATACTCACACACACATATCATTGTTTGTTTAGCCATTCGCCTGTTGAAGCACATCTGGTCCCATTCTAGTTTTTGGCTATTACAAATACAACTGCTATGAACATCCACATACAGATTTTTGTGTGATCTTGAATTTTCATTTCTCTAGGATAAATGCCAAAGAATGCAATTGCTGGGCTGTATAGTAAATATTTGTCATAGTTTTTATTATCTTTTTTCTCTATTAGACTGGAAATCCTATTATGCCCAAGATGTGGTTATTTTGGTTCATTGCTCTATCCCAATGTCCAGAAAGTGTTTAGCACAGAATCAGATATTAACATATACTACTTTTTGGATGAGTATACTTCAGAGCCTTGTAGAGATGTATTCCCACGTGCAATGGGGCTATTACTTTTATAACTGATTGTGGTGAAATGAATCTGCAGAAAGTCTCCCTGGGAGAGACAGTAAATTTGAGAATAAGAGGTGTGGCCATGGCACCTGTCCTGCAACCTACCTGAGGAAGCAGGAGGTTAAGTAGTACAAGAATGTGATATTTCTGGAAAAAGCCACATGACTTTCCAGTCCCAAGAAACACAGTATGACCCAAACTCATTAAAATGGCTCAACTTGTCCAGATGTGCCCTCAGATCATACGTAGTCTCACTTGCCGGGTACCCACCAGCAGAAGGCAGAGGAGTCTCCCTCTTAGCTATGTGTTCAAGGTGAGATCAGTAGCAGAGCCTGGAGCTTGTACTCATTCTTAAGCATAAGTGGTGACCTGGTAAAATTGCAAGTAAGTGCTTCACAAAATATTTGTCTAACGTGTCCATAAAAAGAGTTATTTGCCCATAGGACTGGGGAGGACTTCAGGGGTGAAGGGTGTTGTGTTCTACAAAGGCAAATATTAGGAAACACCTTGCCTGGCTTCAGGGACTACAGCCTTGCCAACAGGCGAAAGGGTTCCAAGGCTGGAAATAATCAAGGCGGCCTTGGCAAAACAGGCCACTGAGAAGACAAAACCTATACCGCTGGCAGGGGTGCAGTCCCTGCCCCCCTCGCATCACCTTGCTTGGCCCTGTGAGGGTCGCTTGTTGATGATGAGTAAGTTTTTCTCATGAGGAGAATACAACCTAAGATAGACCTTGGCCAGTCTGGGCAGCAGACATGGGCATGGGGGACACGGAGAAAGGACAAAAAGGTCCGCACCCCTCGGCTCAGCTTGGACATGGCCGGAGTCCTCATTCTATCTGGAAGAAGACTCCTTGTCTCTTGGCAGCTCTGCCCCACTCGCCTGGCTCAGGCTTGAAACAATGCTAAAGGTAGGTACAGCCCTAAACTCAATTGGGTGGTTTCCCGGGACAATCAGGCCCAGAAGTAAGTTCCTCTAAGCATGCTTTGTTCTTCCCTCAAAAGCAATGATAACTGGCTCATACTGGGAAGGAGATTTACATTATTCATAGACCCTAACCTGACTCAGATCTCTTGTGATCCTTCAATTGTCTCCATTTGTTTTCTGTAAACATAACCTTTTGACATTGATTGATGAGCTTTGCATCCACACCCCTGTGTATATGGTTCTCAATAAAAGCCTTTGGACACCGAGGGTGGGGGGGAATTCGGGGGGTGCTCAGGGCATTCCTTCTCCACTAGAGGGAAGTTGCCATGTCCCCTTTCCTGGCAAACAGAGAAGTGTTTGCCATGACTTGTATTTATTCCCCCATCCATGACAACCCCAGGGCAGGCTCTGTGGGATTCAGAGCCCCAGTCCCTCCTTAGCTGGCTCCAGACAGTAACTCTCAGATCCAGGAGCGCCCACCCACCGCGCTCCTTTCCGCACAGCACTCCCTGCGACAGACAGACAAATGGTATGGAACAGGCAACTACAGCAACAGGAATTTGGAAATCTGTGTTACGCTCACCACCAGCTGGGGGAACTGGGAAACTTAGATTACATGCAACAATTTTTAAAGACTCTATTTGTAGTACCATCTCTGTTGCTGGAAAGATCCTTTATAAAATCTTGGATGAATCAGTTCCAGAAAGTCAGCCTTACTTGTATAAATACACCACCTTTATGAGTATAACCTTCTGGTAAAATCTGTTTAACATATTTCTGTTCAGAGTTTAGGTTTCCCTGACAATCAAATTTCTTTAAATTAGTAACAGGAAAAAAAAGAACTTTTAACTGGTATTTAAATAACAATTTTCAAATATTTTGAGTTTGTGAATATGAGTATTTCATAGCAAAAATCACAAACAGTCTGTATTTGAATAGTGTCTCTGTGTAAATACTCATTACATACATCTTCCAGGACAGTGTTCTTCATGAAACTCCTACAAAGGATGAAAACAAGAAAATAAAAATGCCTTAGAACTCTGGCTACTGAGGATAGATTAATGAATAATATATTTTAAGAACAGTAAATTAATATCTTCCTGACCTGATGCTTTCAATCAGTTAAGGTTTCTTGCTGTAAGATGATTTTTATTGTATTAAGCAAAGCTTGAATGACAAAACTCAATAAAGTTGAGATTACATTTGTGCAGCCTAAGCTTGGTTTCTCTTTGACTATTTCTCCGCTTCGTTTTTTTAAGGCATAGTAATCCTTCACAGTATGGTTCTAGAACACTGATTCCCAGCCTTGGTTGCACATTAGAATCATCTGGGGAGGTTTTAAAGCTCCTAATGCCTAGACCATATACCAGATCAATTAAATAAGAATCTCTGGGGTGGGAGCCAGGCATCAGTATTTTTCATAGGTCCCCAGTTGATTCTAATGTGCAGCCAAGGCAGAGAACCAGTGTTCTAGAATCATTACTGCCAGACTCACTAGGGTGCTTGTTAACAGTCAGATGTGGGTCTAAAATTAAATCTATTAAATTGGGATATCTATGAATGAGCAAGAGGGATTTGAATATTTATGTGTACTGCCAGATGATTTTTACGTACACCAAGTTTCAGAACCTCTGGCTTGAAGAGTTAATGGAGCTAACATTGACCTGCAAAAACATCAGTGAACAGGGAAATTTGAAATGTCAATCCACAGTCAGAAAGCCTTTTGGGGTTGTAGATGAGTCTATTTTGAAAGTTTTAGAAGTATTTGATCCATGCAAATTATATAGTTTGCAGTTTCAGTGATAACTCCAGGTAAAATTTTTGAAGTGAATACTTTATTAGGGCAAATTCATCCCCTAGTGGAAAAGCTAAAATAAAGAGGACATCAAGCTAAAATTAAAAAGAATAATTTTGAAAAATAATAATTACTTATTAGAATTAATGATGTTAAGAGAAGAATTCTTATAGAAAAGTATAAGGCTCCAAATGGAGTTTCCCACTCAATTTTTTTCTAAAAAATTTACAATTAAAATATTTTTAATGGAAGGGAAAAATTAAGGGCCAATAGAAATTCCAAGTATATTTAAAAATATTAGTCCATTGGGCATAGGGATACAAGGCAAAGGATTATTAACTCCAATTTTTACAAACATGTTATTTCCAGAACATAACACAATGTCAAGTTCTTAGGGTTTGTCACATTGAATGGAGTTGAATTATCATGTGAAAGCTGAGGCACAGGACTATTTGATGCTCAATGGCTCTCCATCAAGTGATCAAAACTGAACTGCATCAAAAACACAAGTCTAATCCAGAATTATTCCATTAGCAGAATGCTGCCTCCAGTATAATTTGGAAATCAAAGGTCATTCTTTAAGCCAGTAGTTCTCAAGCTTGGTGCCTCCAAGTATCATGTAGATGCCTTTGACTACAGCCAGGGGACCAACCAAAGATACTGATTCAATAGGGCTGAAGGAAGTGGGACCATATTCCCTATGTTTCACAAACACTACCAACCAGAGAGAACATGTGACTGCCAAATATGTCATTAATACAATAGTAGTGACCTTCGAAATTGCAAATCTCACTGGCTAACTCTGAGAAAGTGAAATATGTAAGTTACAAAAATAAAATGACTTATGACCCCAATAAATATTTGTTGAATATATGACTCCAATAATCAATAGTATAAAATTTAGACCAAACTGATCTACAACAGTTGTCACAATAAACAAAGAGAGTGTTTTAGACTCTATTTTTCTGGCCAACTTTTTCAGTGGGAAAAAGGATTAGAACGCATATTATCTTGAGCTAATCTGATAAAATGGACCCCTTCTTTAAAGCAGCTCTTTTTTTCTTTCCAGGCTTCATTGGAACCTAGAACTGCTCTCCTTCCTCAAAGAACAGAAACCAAGAAAATGTGTTGCAGAGCTGTGCGTAGGTAGGGAAGAATGCACAGAATGGCATCCTTGGTAAGACAGGCAAAGAGTTCTGAGAATAAATGGTCTTTCCCTAAGGCCTTATATTTGTTACTAGGCAACAAATAAAATATAATTACTTTTAGCCAGCTCCAAATGTGGCTACCAACTGAAAACTGGTTGCTTAAAAATGCCTTTGAAAAGTCTAAACTCTAAACAATTTTGGTGTTTAATTCATTCTGTAATTTGTATCATAATTATACTCACCCACATATGCAAACATACACAGGCATGTATATATAAGGTCTGTCCAGAAGGTATCCAGTCATGTAATGTGAAAAATAAAGACATTTACTAAAGAAGATACAAGATACAAGAAACATTGTATGTAGGACAATGATGCCTCAGTCCCCTTCAAAGTAGACACCATGGGACCTCACACAGTTCTCCCAGTTGCCATCAGCTGCCCCATTACATTTTCCTGAATCTTACTGATGACTTGAAATCTATCCCCTTTCAAAGGTGATTTTAATTTTGGGAAAAGCCAGAAGTCACAAAGTACCAAATCTGGGCTGTAGTGGGGCTGAGTCACCCGGGTGGTTTGATGTTTCACCAAAAAACTGCACAAGATGTGATATATGAGCAGGCATGTTGTCATGATGAAGCTGCCAATCACCAGTTGCCCACAGATGTGGCCTTCTGAATCATCTGAATAGTTTCCAGGGAGGAATGTTCAAGCCTAACACAAAATTTGATGCAGATTTGTTGCTCTATTCAATCATTTTGAATGTGACGGCCACACAGTACACATTCTCACTCAATGGTATACCACACCCACTGACTAGTACAGTGAATCATCATTGTTTACACATGTGCATTCCAGTCCACTCTCCTTGGCTGCCTGGTTACATCGATGTCACACAAACTGTTCTCATTATATTAACAATGGCTGTAATTTTTCCAGACAGACCTCATATGTATATGTGTGTATATAGGCGTCACATCGTCATATGGCATTTTAAGAACAAGCATAATTTGGCAATTCTATATAAAAACTACTGCTAATTATTATTAATCTTATAAAGTTATAATCTCATGCTATTTTCATTACCACAAAAATATATGTCATGGCTAAAATCCAAAACACTGACCAAAAAAACCTCTTGAAAATAAAGGACAACAGGAACTCTCATTCATTGCTAATAAGTGTGCAAAATGGCACAGCACTCTCATGGTAGTTTGGCAGTTTCTTTCAAAACAAAATGCACTCTTCCCAGATGACTTAGCAATTGTACTTCTAGAGATTTATTCAAATAAGTGGAACACTGAGGTCTATACAAAAACCTACACGTGAATATTTATAGTGACTCTACTCATAATTGTCCCAAATGGAAGCAGCTAAATGTTCCTCAATAAGTGAACAAATAAACAAACTGTGGTACATCCATAAAATAAAATATTACAGCATTGTTTTTAAAAAGAGCTATGAAGTCACAAAAGGACATGGAACAACTTTAAATGCTTATTGCTAAGTGAAAAAAGTTAGTCTGAAAAAGTGTACATACTATATGATTCCAGCTTCATATTGTAGGATTCCAACTATGTGACATTCTAGAAAAGATGAAACTATAGAGATAGCAAGAAAAAAAATCAGTTGTTGCCCAGGGTGGGGGATGGGAGAGAAGGGATGAATAGGTGGAGCATTTAAGTCAGTGAAATCATTCTGTATGAAGCTATGGTGGACATGCGATATGTACTTTTCAAAAACCAAAGAACTATACAATATAAATAGTGAACTCGAATATAAACTATGGACTTTAATAATAATGCATTAACATTGTTTTATCAATTATAATGAATATAGTATTTTAAGGTAAGGTGTTAATAGAGTAAGCTATGTAGGGGGAGAGATATATGGGAACTCTGCTCAATATTTCTGTAAGCCAAAAACTGTTCTAAAAACTAATATTTAATATTTTTAAAAAACATAATAAGTAATATTAAAGTTGACACTGAAAACTTTTTTCTAATTTGTAACATATTGACAAAATAATTATTAAACTATATCTATTACTTATGTATTGAATATTTGTCATTCTTGTACTATTAAACTTAAAATTCTTTAACTATTTACCTATACTTCAAAAGATATTTAATTCACATTCTGTCATATGGAACTAAATAAAACAGCTCTCCCATATACGGATACCAGAAGAACTTTTAAAAATACTTTTCCCAAAAGAAATGTTCTTAATATACTGGTATAGCTCTCATTTTCATTGATTTTCAATATAGTTTTGACTTGCAAAAACCACAGTAAATACTTTGCCTATAATTACTGTTATGAAACAATGCAAAAGTTGCTACAAACATCTATGAGATAATTACTTTTAGCTACTAAAAGCCCTGGATAGCATTTCTCAAACTTCAGTATGCATGGGTGTCGACTGGGAATCACTGTAGTTGGTTTGAGATGGCACCTGATAATCTTCATTTCCAGCAAGCTTCCAGGCAATGCTGATGCATAACTACACTTTGAGTTGTAACGTTTTAGAGCATGTTTGCATCATAAAAACATTACCACTGGGAAAAGCAAACCCAAATATCTAGCAGCTCCTGCAAAGAATTAAAAGAGCTTCTTTTGTTTTCCCCCACCTGGAAAAGCTCCCATGGCTCCTAGCACTCCTAAATCTGCTTTTCCAATATCTAATCCTTTTCTTTCTTTTTTTAAAAGATTTTATTTATTTATTTTCAGAGGGAGGGGAAAGGAAGGAGAATGAGAGGGAGAGAAACATCAATGTGTGGTTGCCTCTCGTGAACCCCCTACCAGGGACCTGGCCTGCAAATCCAGGCATGTGCCCTGACTGGGAACTGAGTCTGTGGCCCTTTGGTTCACAGGCCAGTGCTCAATCTACTAAGTCACACCAGCTAGGGCATTCACCTTTTCAATTTGATCTGTAAAGAGGAAGGCATAACCTTTGCACAGTAAGGAAGCTTTCCATTTAGTCATAATACTCTCTTCACCAGTGTGAAACAAAGATAATCTATTTCTAATTTAATTCTTTGGTTTATATGTCTTCAGTTGAAGAAAGGTCATTGGACTGGCTCAAGGTCACTTATCCAATAACTATAAAGGTCAGTTCTCAAATCCAGGCCTCTGATTCTAAATCCAGTTCTTTTCCCACCATTCTCTGTGGCCTCTAATAGTGATGCACTTCAGAAGACAGGGACCAGCTTGTTTAGATCACAAAATCTCAGTTCTAGATTTATTTGCTTAGCCTAGGGCCTTCCATTGTAATTCCTAACATAGGTTTAAGGTCTTGTGGGGGATCAGCCACTGCAACGAGGAGGGTTTCTTTGTGTTTCAAAATAAGCCTTGAAATTCAACACAATTATTTGTATTAATGAGCTTATTTGAAGACGGTGTAAGCTTGAGAGAAAAGATTTGGATTTTATTGTGTGTGGAGAATGGGGACGAGAATGATTTGTTGTATTTCTCCAAACCTAATCATTCTCTTGGAAGAACTCACAGCCAGCCCAAGTGTGGGAGTCAGCCTCACTTACGCTGGGGAAAAAACATGATGACTTGGTGTCTTCAGTGGGACTTCTGGGCTGTTAAAGATAACTGAAACTAAACATTTCTTTACAACATCAAGAAAATAAAGTCCAGAGATGTGAAAAAGATTTTGTCTTGTTGTACAGATATTATTAGCTGGAACTTAAGATTTGGAGTTTCTCAACCCCTGATTTAAGTGCCAACCTTAACTTCACAAAGACATCAGCAGTAGGTTGGGGTGAAAGAACTAATACATATGAAATATTAAAGTGACATTAGGATCTACACATGGCTTCCAGATACTGTCTTCGTCAGGATCCCTAACAGAAAGAACTGCTTTTGTGTGCTCTTACCCTCTCCCTCCCGAGACCTGGCAGCATACAAAAGAGATAGTTAGGATAATATGACCCTTAAGTGCTATCCCTGCCTCTGAGCACTGGGCAATTGCCCACCATGGAAATTCTGTTCTTATTTCGAAGGGGGATTCATGCACGTGTGTGTGCGAGTGTGTGTGTGTGTGTGTGTGTGTGTGCGCGTGCGTGTGCACGCCGCATGCAAGCAACTCTGAATTGAGGCGCTTAAGTTGGGTAGCGGGACTGTCTCCCTCCGGGCCCTGCTCTGACATACTCTGTATTTTTGTTAATAAGTAAGTTAGTAGAACTGTCTTCATGGGATTGAGTGAATATAAACTAGATGAAAGGCAACCAGGATTCTGGGTCCCCATTTCTGTCTTTCTGGGGATATGCTGAGGTGTTCATGTGCGAAGGCTGAACAGCGATGCTACCATATGTGAGAATCAGCCTTAGCAACTCAGGACCCAGGCTGGAAAATCAGCAGCCTCTCACTTCCTTATTGGTGATCTGAGCTTTGAGAGGCAATTACCAATGCCAGTTTTAAGGAGCACAAAAGCCCTTTGTCCTTTAACAGGTTTCTAAAGGAATTCCACAGTCTCCCAGTCATGGCAAGTCTTCAGAAAAGCATAAAATGACTCAGTCTCAGAGCCAGGAGACAGATACACTGTATTTTTTACCAGTGTTTGGAAATCTGCCTCTGGCTGACATACCCAGCCTTGGCTTACTACTCCCTCACACCGTGGTCTTAATGACCATTACTCAGGGCTGCCGTCCCCATGCTCCCCACCATGTGCCATCCATTCCCCTGTCCTCCACCCTCTGATCACACCCTATCCCCCCACCAGACCTCAGCAGCTGCAGCCTCTGTGAGAACCTTCCCTGACAGCTTGTAGTCGGATGCAGCCTCCCTACTCGTCGAACTCCCGTAGCAGTGACAGACCCACGCCGCTCATTTGGCATTTATGTTGAGCTTTAGTTCTGAGAAGGAATCACCACAAGTGGAAATATTTTGCTTAACTTCCCAGGATAAATAAGAATGGGGATAAAAAAGAGAAGTGCAAATACCACACTTGTTGAACTTTCAAAAATGTTCATGCTAAAAATGCCAACATGTCAAGAAGGAGGAAATTGGCTTATAGATAAGGTGGCGGGGCTGTTTCCTTTTCTGGGTATCATCTCTGAACCTCATTCACAGGATTATACCTGGAAAGCTTGAAGAATGTAGTGTCAGGACAAATTCGAAAGAAAGAGATAGATATCAGTTTACTATAAAGAGCAACAATTTGCAAGTGTGGCTAACCAATAGTGAAAAGGGCAACAAAAGATGGATAGCTCTCATGCCGCAGAGAGGAATGACCAGTCTAGGACACTTTGGCTGGGAAGTAACATATTCAGTTTTGAGAGAAGCAGCTCCCTGGCAGGGTTCTTTGCTCAAAGATGCTATTTTTCTACCACAAACAGAAATGATAATGGCTTGCACACTTTGCAATCAATAATAATAAAAGCACAATGACCATGGATAACTTACTGTGCTGACAGTGAATCCCATTAAATCCTCGGGGACATTTACAAACATAGCCTATGAATGTGTCCCCTCGATACGCTTCACTTATTTCACAGGTTCCTCCATTATGGCATGGATTAGGAATGCAGGGACCTGAAAGACAGAAAAAGAATATGGCTGCATAACGCATATGCTTTTAAGTAAAAATTAGGTCAACATCGTGCAATTAACTATTTTATAGAGAAGTGGCACAGGAAATGTACTAGTTGTGTAGGGTCTGGAGAAGAACGGGTTTGAATCCGAGTTTAACTATTTCCTAGCCATGCGGTCTTAAAGGATTTATCAAACCTCTGTATGCCTCAGTATCACCTTCTGTTACATGTCAATGCTAATGGAATCTACCTCAAAGGGTATTGATACTGATTTTAAAAAGGTAATCCATATAAAATACCCAGAGCAGTGTCTGACACATAGTAAACATGCTGGAAAATATTAGCATTATGTATTGTTATTAAGATTTTCAAATTTTAAAATATCTTTTGCATGTTTATGAACTAATACTGAGGGACAGTTTTTGCAGTTTGAACACAGGGGAGCTTTGTGTCCTGCTGGTGAAAGAATAAACTTGCAAATGACTGTAACCATATGAGCCCGGTGACATAGCTGTTGTGGCAGGTCATACTCCTGGAGAATCACAATTTTTGCTGATCTATAAGGAGTAGCTTGTCAAAAGTTGCAAATATAGAGAAGAGCTAATGGTTATTTTTCAGCTTTAAGAAAGGAACTTAACCAGAGTGACTGGTACCTGTGATGTAAGTGGGGCACTCAGTCTCCAGTGGACTGAGCAACCAGCTGCCAGCACTGGGGGGCTGTGGAGCCAGGCCAATCCACCTGACCCAGAAGTCCTCTCATGCGCATTCTTTGTTTTGGATGCCCCTTGGTATGGCTGAGTTTTTCTCAAATGGCATGGCAACCTGAGACTTTTTATATGCACTCTCTCTTCCTTTTTTTCTCTCCCTTTAGGGGTGAAAGGCTGGTGTCACAGTCTGAAGGGTCATCCTGCTTGCTTTTGCTCTCTCTCCCCTTCGTCCATCACAAACATTTCCCAGTAAATCTTTTACACCTTTAAGTCTGCCTTAGAGTTTGCTTTTTGAAAGGTGCGAATCGACTCAGAGCAGAATCCAGAATGGGCATTGTGAAAAAGGGAAGGGACAAGTATAAGAAAGAAAAAACTCAAAACTCACACTCGGCAATGAAGAAAGGCCAAGTAAGATATAGAGTATACTCTAATTTTGTTCATTTTTTTAATTGGAGAGAGTAAAACATCTTTATAAGTCAAAGAGAAATCACTGAAAAGAAAGGTAAGATGCATATATTAGGCAAAGAAAGCAGGAGTAATTAAACCAAGTGTCTGATTATGTATGAAAGGGTAAATTACAGAGTCCTGGAGGAATACTAGTTAAGAAAAAGAGCAAACGGTTTTAGCAGAGGCCAGAGGGAAGGTGAAAGGGTTGGGCACAAGAATAATGGTAACTTCAGGCACCTGGGTAGGAGCTCCACGAGGCAAGGCTATTAGGCAATACAATAGTGAATGGCACTCGAGCATGAGTCAAAGCCATTTAAAGATTTATGGAAAGAAAAGGAAACCCGCCATCATCACTTTGAGCAGTGCCATAGGACATCCGGGATGGGAACCGATTAGGGGTTGGGCAATATTGTCTTGCACTGAGGCAATAATTTATAACTCTATTTATTTCTCTAACAGCTGTCTTTGACACTTGGTGTGTTCCGGTTTAAAATTTTGTGAAATTTAATGGTTGAAGAACTGAATAAAGATATGTGTGAAATAAGAAGTAATGTGGCAACTTGACAGTATCTGGATCCTCACCTCTCAATAGGGCTGACTTTAAAAAGTGAAAAGAAATCCATGTATCTGTGATTTTTCTCCAGATTTCTCCATACTGATACATTTACTTAAGTAGGGAGTGTTGTGCTGTGCAGTACTTGTCAATTAAACAAACCAACACCTGCCCTTGAGGTGACACATTGCCAATGATTGAGACAGGAAGAAGGTGCATTACCAATGATCAGCTTTGTGGCAATTTGAATCATTTTCTTCTATTGTTAAGAGATGCAAATTGTGCTACAAAAGATATCTCTCCTCTATGTTTTTCAATTTCTACTTCTTTCATCCTTTCCAAAGAATTAACACTTGATTATGCCTTACAATTTACAAATTCTTTCCACTTAAAGAATCTCATTTATTCCTCACACTACCCCCAGGAGGTAGTTGTCTTTACCATTCTCTTTTACATTAAAAAAATGAGAGAAAGAAAACTAAAGGTCAAAAGCATTCGATAATGGTTCTCCAATAAACATCTATGAGTGATGCATTTAGGTGGGGAAAGTGATGGTGGGAAGGTGGAGACAAATGTATTTAAACAACAAAAAAATAAAGTAATATAAAATTTAAAAAAATAAAGCAGACACTTCTTAGATAACTAATTAGGGAAAGAGAATAAAATAAAAGGATATTGGAATTTTCATTCATATGTTCACTTCAAAATAAGAAAAATACATGATTTAGATTTTTTTATTAACTGGAAACTGAAAACCATACATAACTGCTTAGGGAAAAATAAATCTTAACAATTATGGTCAAAGGATTACATAATATCAAACAAATAAGGAGCCTTGGGGATACATACTCCAATCTTTCAATTTTGCTAATGAGAAAACAAAGCCTAATAAGAATTCAGTGATTTCCCTCCCAAAAAAAGAGCAGCTAATAGAGGAAAATTGGGTGTAAGGAATTATATCTCAAAGGAAAAAAGTTATTAAAACCCAAAATGATTAAGCTATTCCTGACTCCTCAAGAGAATGATGTAATTTATATGAGAAAGAAAAATCTTTTCTATTCTCCCTTCCACAGAGTTGGGTGAGAGAAGGATTAAGGAAAAAACAAAAAACAAACAAACAAAAAAACCCCCCAAAACTGAACTAATAGGGCCTCTGCCAGTTCTTAGAAGCAGTTACAGCTGTGATTCCAAGGAACGTGGTTGATTAAAGTTACTTTGAAGAAGACAGGGCGAATATGATCCTGGGAGAGATGACACTGTTTACTCAAGCCTGCTGCATCTCTGGAAAAGCGGAGCTTGGCTAGAAGCTGAGGATGAGTTAGTGGGTCTGTATAATAAAGGGAAGAGCTTTGGAATGGATGGGGGAGCCCAGGAGAAGAGACCCCAAAAGCAGAGCTGGAAATAGACTTCAGGAAGCGCAGGGGTCAGGCAGTATGCTGTGAAGTTGTAATATATCAAGAAAAGTAGCTAGTAAGAAATCGTGATGTCGACATTTCAAGCTGACATTGTTTGCATAGCTATTACATGAACTGTCTCTGCTGGAGTATCCAAATCTGCACTCAAAGCTGCTAGACACAGACTTGTGTGTGGTGTTTGGAAAAAGTGTTATGCTATTTCCTGCTCACCCTGGCAGGAGGGAAGAAGGTGTTACAGCTCGCGATACCAAGGGAGTCAAGAATCCACTGGCTACAGGAACCTGAAGGCAGAGTTGACAGAGGCATCTGAAATCCTAGACACTCTAGATATTACCTGAGGGCATAGGTGAAGCCCCTCCAGCAACCCGGGTGCAGCCCCTGGGATTCCCAAAAGATAGGAGTTAGAAAGTTGAAGCTTATTTTATTTACACCCCAATGGACATCATGACCTCAGCTGACATCCGGTTCTCAGGAAAAGAGAATCTATTACAGAGGTTGTGACTGCTGTATTTTCTTACCCAAAACAATTCAGTGATTTTCATTTAAATGGTGAAGATGAGGGAAGGCACATGGGACAAAGATTTAATGTCTGGAGTGCCTTGAGTGCTAGGCTACCTGCAATATGTATATATATTATTCTTTATAATGTTCTATACAAGTGTATCTTTTAAAAAATATATCTTTGTTTTAGAGGAAAGAAAACAGCCTTGCTCAGAGAAGTTAAGTAACATCTCTAACTGGAGAAATCCAAGATTTTAACACAGGCTGCCCGACTGCAAATCCACGTACTTCCCATTAAAACATACTTCTTGCTATGTTGAAAATCTGTGTATTTATTTATATTTTAGTCTTGACAGATGCAAACAGAATCAGCATGAATTCACTAAGCATATTCCTATAAATAATACAGTACCCCTAAGCCCTCCTAAATGGAAATATTTCAGAGTATTTTCAGTAAAGGGCCAGGGTGTATTAGACATTATGAATATAGAAAGGCTCTGCTATGCTAACAGTACTCTAGTTCAGCTACGTTTAAAATTAACTGTCAAACATGAGTATTTCCCCAATATTATTTTGTAATAGCATATTCTGTATGCATAGAGTGTTGCTTATATTGTAAGGGTAGAAAGAAATAAACCCTGTACAACATGCAGGCTTTTCTTTTCTTGTTTTTGTCCCTAATACTTATACTGTGGACTGATATTATGTGCTTTATACACACTCTTTTGGAGTACTCATGGTAGAGTGTCAAAATTAGTGGTTACATGTTGCTTTTCCCAATTAGATCATAAATTCTCTATAGGAAGAGTCATGGTCAGCACACAGTAGGTGTTTGATACATTTTGAACAAGAGCAAGGCAACAGTTACAATCATTTTATCTTTTGCCTAAACCACATTCAAATCCAGGATTCTAAGATATAAGCATCCTTTGGTTTTTCACTCCTTAATGAATTAGGATACTTTCTGTAACTTTTCTACACCTTTCAAGATTCAAGTCCTTTCAATTTATAATTAAGTTCCAATGTTTTTGTCTCTAATATACTTTAAGCTTCAAGAATATTACATCTGCAATAGCATTAAAACTGTAAATAACAGATCATTTGAATGTATACTTTTGCATAAAATTACATGTATCATAACCTTTGGCACATATATAACAAAGAAAAACATAGTATTGTATATTCCTTAGTCTCCTAATTTAACAATTCCTGTTTTAACAAAGACATTCACTTATAGCACCAGCAACATGAAATAATCAGAATGCAAGTTTGTACATAAAGATAACGTAATAAATGTAGCCCAAGGTTTCGACTCACAAAATTTACCCAGCATACAGAAATGTTTTTTTTTAAATGTTAAATAGAAACATTTAAGACATAAATCAGTGTTCAGATTTCTCTCTCCAAGTGATAAGTGGGCTAATTATATGAAAACTAAAGAGCCTAGGAAATTCTTGTCTGTTTTCATGTTCCCTCTGCCCAATAATCTTCTCTATTTTGATACTGAAAGTATTATTTTAAGGTCTTGGCACATAAAAAATAATAATCATGTATAGCATATACCATTGCTTGTACTGTGAGGATAGTAGAGAAACTGACCCTGACCCTGTTTAACATAGATGTTGTTTTTGTTTTCTTCCTAATTTCAGGTTAAATACAATTTATTCATTAGGCACATATTATGTGCTGAACACTCTGCTAGTAATGTGTGAAAAATGGTTTAAAAGGAATTAAACTGTCAGCAGCTGGAAGAGTAAGCTCACAACACAAGAAAATACTTAGTTATTCAGTTTATGTACCTCTTTTTTAAAGGTAATTTAAATGGCTACCCTTTAATGTGAATATACTAGGCTCAGAATAAATATATTTTTTTGTTTATGTAATGGTTTCCAGAAATTTAGTTCTAGAAATTCATTAGTTAAAATATTAGCAAGTGTTTGTAATATGGCTTCATTCTTAACTTTTGCAAGTGAAACTATGGGGTGTTTAGGGCAGCTCATGTCTTTTCTGCAATATGTCAGCACATCCATATATGAAACACAGATAGCTTTGAAAACAATGTAATACCAGTGCAAAATTTGATAACAAGTATTAATAACCACTTAGAGCTTGTAAAAACAGAAAATAGGACAAAGGCAATTTTAATTGCTTTCTATTTCAAACTTGTCTTTTTAAAAGTTTGCTTTCTTTTGATATTACGAGTATATGAAAGAAATCTACAGAGTGCTGATATGAGCTTCAGTTCTAACTAGTATTCATGAAGGTCCAATTATCTAATTAGACAACAACACTTGGTAATATCACTCTTAGCATTGAAAGTATAAGTAGATTTTCAAGATTCAAGAGAATTCGGGGTATTTTAAAATCAATAATGCTGTAATATTTTTGCAGGTAATTTTTAAGTAGTTCCTCACAATGAGGACAACATATGATCGATATTGATGAACAACTGAATTCGACAGCATGCTTTTCAGGCACTTTTGTGCAAGTTCATGTAAGTACGTCAACAAGATTGATTGCTCACAAAAGCGATAGATCTATATGGTTTACTCTTATTCTGTATCTCTTCTCACAGTTCCAACAGGAGAGAGTTGAAGTTGCTCCTGAATAGGTAACATGGTTAGCTTTTCACACATTTAGAGATTGTGGTCCAAATCATGAATTCTTTATAGTGTGTATTATAAAAAAGAAAATGGGTTAAGACTCTCCTTTGAGTATGTGTACACAGACTTGGTCAGTTTTGCAAATTGTGCCCCCAAAACAGTGGCAGTTAGATATTAAAAATAAATGCACATTATTATGTAATGAGGACATGCCGCTGAGGCAATTGCAAGAGCCAGTTAAACTAATTGTTCCAGCAGTACAAAGAAGTAGAAATAGTTGTGACCTAAAAGTTCACTCCAAATACTGGTCTTAAGGCTTTATTAAGGTTCTCATATTATAGTGATGGTTTTATATTTAATAAGTTTTAAACATTGTGGTGGTTGCCATTTTGAACCACTGTTACTCTATTTTAAAATCAGTTGAGAAAGAAGGAATCGTTTTGGGAACATCTGCATGATTGATGCTTTCAAACCGGTTTTTACATTAGTTCTTCCTCCTCCTCTTCCTCCTCTCTACCTTCCTCCTCCCTTTAAAATGTAAAGGGAAAATTCAGCCATTTGAGAGGAAATTGTCTATGATTATTTAACATACCTATAGGTGGAAGTAAACATTTAAAACATTTAGTTTTAGAAAAGAATCAGCATATTTAACAAATTATTCTTTGAATGTAAAAATATTTGAATAGAACATAAAATTGAAATTTGGGGCTAAACAGAGACTTCTTTTAAAACCTGCCAATAAACTTTCTCCTCAAGAATTAAGACCAGACTCTCTATATAATAGTCTACAGAATGGCACAGAGATGACTACTGGATAAAAATGTGTTTAGGGTCCCTGTATTCGTTTTCCAGGGCCGCTATAATAAACTACCACAAACTTGGGGCTTCAAACAACAAAAATTTATTCTCTCCCCATTCTGGAGGCCTAAAGTTTGAAATCAGGTATCATCAGGGCCACACCCCCTCTGAAGGCTCTGGGGAAAAATCCCCCCTGGTCTCTTCAAGCCTCTGGTGGTTAGTGGCATTCGCTGGCTTGCAACAGCGTAACTCCAATCCCTGCCTCCATCCTCACGTGTCCCCTTTCCTATGTTTCTCCCTTCCTTGTAAGTAAACCAGGCATTGGATTTAGGGCTCAATCTTACCCGTAATGCTTTCATCTCAAGATCTTTAATTACTCATCTCTGGAAAGCTCCCATGATGGACTGAATTGTGTTTTTCCCAAGTTCCTATGTTGAAACTTTAACCCCCAGTACCTCAAAATGTGACTGTATTTGGAGAGAGGATCTTTAAAAAGGTAATTAAGATCATGAGGTCACATGAATGGGCCCTGATATAATCCAATTTCTCTTAGAAGAAGAGGAAATTTGGGCAAGAAAAGAGACACCAGTGATGTGCACATACGGAGGAAAGGTCATGGAAGGACAAAACAAAAAGTTGGCCGTGGACTGCCCAACAAGAAAGGCCTCAGGAGAAACCACCTGTCAACATTTTGATCCCTAAGCTGTGGCATTTTGTTATGGCAGTCCTGGCAAAACTCCTTATTTCCAAATAGGGTTACATTTTGAGATTCCTTGAAGACATGAATTTGGTAGAAGTACTATTCAAACCACTCTAATCCTCAAGCCGTTGTTTTTCCATAGCAATGGCATTCATGAAGGAAACCAGAGCCCTCATTTATTGTTGGTTGGCTGATGAGCACTCATACGTGTCAGCAAGGAACACCTTAGTTCAAACTAATTTCACTTGGTTCTTATCACAGAGAGTGGAAATATATTTTTATGGAAAAAAATATATAAAATAATATATATATTATTTTTGATGGTTTTGGAGATCAGAGAGCAATTTAAATTTAAAGGAGCACCTAGGAAGCATGCTGAACTGCCTCCTTAGGTAGCATCCAGGGTGATCGGGCCTGCAAGACAAAAGGAAATGCGAACAAAGAATGCAGATTTCTCGGGGTTAATTTTTTAAGTATGTTTTATTGATTATGCTAGTACAGTTGTCCCATTTTTTTCTTCCCTTTTACCCCCTTCTGCCCTGTATCTCTCCTTCCTCCAGCATTCCCCATCCCTTAACACTTTTATTTAGAGTTAGGCTTGCCAATGGCAGTATGTTATTTAGGTAGACAGTCAACATTCTTAGAAAGTCTTCATATGAATTATTTCTATGAACATGTGTAATCGTTTTGGTTACAATAGTTGGTATGTTTTCTTTCCCCAATAAATAAATGTATTATTAAACATTAGTATAACTTAATATAACAACAGGATCTATCATTTTTCAAAGTGACAAGTAATGCTATAGCTGCATCTTATCACGGAGCACAGTCTCCCGTTCTCTGCTGTGGCCATTCATCTTGCACACCACTGCCAAAACAAGCTTCCTAAACCGCCACGTGCATAATGGAAATGTTCAGCTCTGAATGTTTTATTACCCAAATAGCAATCTAACTCATTACTCCATAGTTACAATGCATATACATTTTGTTAATCCTCCAAAACATGCTGTCTATTTTGGAGCATCTTTTAACTAACCAATAATATTTTCTGACTGCTTGTGGGATATTTTCAGTAATAGAGCACTACATGGTGAACACAAGACAAAAGACAATCTTGCCCTTTTATTTTTTTCTAAGACAAAATAAACTAAATCTGATATAATATGCCTATGAATATTAAGGGTAGATTTTAGAGGCCTTGTAGAAATTAATAAATGCCATATGAGACTGAGTAATTATTTATTGTCGAAATGAGTAATATAAGACCCATGTACATCTTGGGTAAATGGGCTAAACACTCATCAAATTTAAAAATCAAATCTTTCTGTTTCTAGTAATTGTATTAAACCAGCTCAGGTTACCCGTATAACAATTTCTCTCTAACTCCTTAAAAAGCCCTCTTTAATCAGGGAGCTGTTTGCAAACAGAACTCTGCAAATCACTTGTGTGAGAGGTGCATTTGTCAGAATTCACATGCCATGGATGGCAAAATACAATTCAAGCTTGAGAATACACACCGGCAGGTGGTATGCAGTAATAAGATATTCAAGTGTGCCATTAGCTACCATGGTTTGTTTCCTTTTCTACGCATCTACAGGATGGTGCATAGATTAAAGACAGAGCAGAGACCAATGTTTTCTACATGTATTATAATAAGCAAATATCTGAGTCTAAGTATCAGGAGCATCAAGCAATTTTCCTGTTTCACATGGTGTCTCTAAACAGCTACAAAATTTCCATGCTCTTCATCAATCTTTCTCTGACAGCTCTTCACCTTTTTCAGGCTCCTACTGAACAAGCTGCCTTACTGCGTGATTAGCATCTTAGCATCTCACTGTACACTGCTTCCTCCTCTAATTATTTCATGGGCCTCTTTTGTTCCCTGATAAATTATGCATGCACAGGAACCCCTACTTCTTATATTTTATACCCCCATAGACCATGATAAATGAAAGTACTAGAAACTTCGATATTGCTTCATGAATGTATGATGATTGAGTGAAAATTATTATTAATTTTAGGAATATCAGCCTAAAAATCCAAACTAGTAATCATGGTCTATAACAAAAACCTGAAGTGTAATGATTGGCTGCATTTTCACCTGTAGCCTTTCTCATTCACATATAGCAGTTTTCAATGACCCAATCTGAGCCTCGGACGAAGTCTGATTTTCTTTGCTGAATGCTGTGGCAATTTGTGAAATATCAGATTGTGGGTAAATCTTATAATTACACATAGCTGTTAAAAAAAACGGTGTACTCTTTCTACAAAACTACAACTCTTTCTCTTGAAGTTGAGCATAGTGGTTTTAATTTTGCAGGCAGTGACAGAAGGTCAGGGAAAGAATTGCTATATTTACTTTTGGAATCTGCCGTTTGTGACTGCATCTTAACCACGAAATAGAGATATCCCCATAGGAGACGTTCCAGCTGCACTCAGATGGGGAGAGTGCCTGCCCAGACTTCCCAGCTGAGAACACTGGAAGCACAGCTGGACAGGCAAGGTACTGTGGGGATTGCTTCCTCAGATCTCGAATGTGGCTTCTTTGTGGCAGACTTGCGAAAGCATAAAACAAAGCAGGCATGGATTCTGGCCAGCTGGCCATCTGTTCCCTTACCCACTGCGATAATTTGGTCATGTAGAATTTTGTTAAGTGAGCATTAAGTAATGACCATGTCAAACAGAGTACATAATGAATGCTTCTTAATCACCGAGGCAAGCTTAGGGGATGCTTGCCCAAACACAGAATAGGTCACCAGCACAAAACAAGAATTTAAAAAGAGAAGAGCAATGAAATAGATACAAAACAGCAACATTTGACTACTCTTCCACTTTTCCTTTTGATCATTTTCCTCTGCATCAAATAGAAGATATACATCTCAGAAGGAAGTTAGATAATATCACAATTTAAACTAACCCATTATGCATGCATCAATTTATAGTGGAAAAGTTTTAAAACTAAGGAAATAAGTGAGGGGCTTTGCCATCTTGACCTGAATTGAAGCACTTGATTATAGCCATTATCATCAAGGTTTTCCAAACAATTCCCCAGAATAACACCAGGTAATCACCAATTGGTCAAAATATTATACTTTCTTTTGCTTTTTTTATTTTTTATTTTTTTTTTAATTTTTATTTTTTGTTCAAATACATTTGTCTCCACCTTCCCCCCACCACTTTCCCCTGCCCTCCTCCCCACCTCCCTCCCTCAGTCCTTCCCCACTTTGGCTTTGTCCACGAGTCCTTGATATATGACCCTTCCTTGACTTGACTCTTCGCTTCCCTTTCCCCGCCCAACCCTCCCTCCTTCTCTCTTGACTCTGTTGGTTTCTTTTTTCTTTCAATGTTGCTGGTCATATTTTCCTTGCTTTTTTTTTTTTTTTTTTTTTGGTTAGGTTCCACTTACAGGTGAGATCATATGGTATTTGTCTTCTTTTGGTTTTTTTTTTTAGAAATCAATTGAAGTATCTTATTCTGAGAAAACAGCTTTTTCATCAAAAACAATTAACAATTACTGAAGTTTTTAATCCCTTAAATGGCTATGTAATGATATACTCAATAAACTATATTACTGGGACAGTGTCCTCTTGCCTGGAATTCCAAAGTTCATAAATTTGAACTCATATACTATGGCCAATGTTACCTCCACTGTTCACAAAAATGAACCAAAATGTTTCACGTGAAAACTTCTCATCTTATCATCTTTTCACCTAAAGAAGATAATTTCGATTCCTGGAACTCTACTCATATCGTTCCCAATTCCAAGATGTCTTTCTTTCCCCACTCTTCTTTCAAATTTCCCTTTCCTTCCAAAGATTGCCCCAAATTTCATATCCTCCATTAACTCTTCCCTGCCATTTATTCTTATTCTCTTCAACAATTTTTTATTTTCTCTATTGCAGTCACTGTTCATTCATCCACTCATTCACATAATCATTCATTTTACATCTCAAGCTCCTATTCCAGAGACAACAATAAGTATACTAGAATTATAACAGTAAGCAAAGCAGATATTCTTTCTACTGTTATGTAACTTCAGCAAGTGAAAGGGCTGACAATAACCAAAAAAAATCACGTAAAGAAATGTAATTGTTTAATGAATCCTGAGGGAAAGCAATACTGTATCCTGAGAACCTACTAGTAGGAGATTCCCTGAGAAAATGATACGCACAGTAGGAGCTACAAATCAGTAAGAGCTACCCTCTTAAGTCTGTGTAGGGAGAAGCAGGGCAAGTATAAGAGACTTCGTGAATGTCAGTGCAGCTGGAGCAGACAGAGTAAAGACAGAGAGAGAGGCTGGGACCAGGTCAAGCAGACCATCAAATGTTATATACAGAAAAAGAATGGCTGTATGGCACAGAGAGTGGGGAAATTTAGTTTTACAATTGTTCATATGGAAAACAGTATACTAATTAATAAATAATAATACAATAATAAATTGTATTTTGTATACTCACAACTGTAAACCTACTTTTGCCCCACCCTCTATATTAACATAGTTAAGCAGTAGGATAATAGGACTGGAATTTTAATTTTAAAGATAATTCTGTGTGATGTAGAGACAATACTTTAAAAAGGATCAGTGTATATGATAATAGACCAGTTAAAAGCCACCAGTCTGGTCCAAGTGAAGCATGACAGGAAGCCTGGGCTTGTAGATAATTGAGAGAAGTAGACAGAATTGAGAAATAAAGGCCAAGAAAGCTATTAGATTTCTAGATTTCACTTCACAGTGGATGAATGTTGGTGCCATTCCCTGAGACAAAAATACTGGCAGAGGTTCTAGATTGGAAATGAAGATCATGAATCAGTTTTAGGATCTATTATTCAGGAAGAAGTATCAAGAAGACCAAAGAGAGAGGCCTAGAGATATAAAGGTAAGTCTCCTTGGGTACAAGTGAAAATTAATGGGTATGGAGGCATTTGCCTACTGAAAGACCAGAGATAATGCAGGAATTCAAGATCAGGACTCAAGAAATGCCATCATTTAATGGACAGATAGAAAATGCAATAGTCCAGTGAAAGCAGTAGCCAAAGTGGAGAGGAAAAATAAATAAATTAGCAAGAAGGTGAGATAATTGTAGCACTTAACATATTGCTTTGTATTATTAATAAACTTTCACATGTATACATTTTATCATTCTGAATAGATTATCAAGGTCCCAAAGCATGGGATTTCTGTTTTATATTATGTTTACAATTCACCCTGCTTTTATATACCTCCTAACACACAATAAATACTTGCTGGATGAATAAAAAATGCTCAAAATGCTCACAACTTCATGGACTGAATACACTAGCAATATACATTAGGAAAATATTCTCCCTTAAGTGACATTATTTTATACCAAAAGAACATTCTGGTTGACCCTTTTGCTTTATCTAGGAAGTCATTTTCATATACCTAAAGGAAAAGCCAAGTTTGAGAAACCACTGATACATTTTGCTTCCAAAAGGAGGTTTATTTTGCTATAGCAGTAACAAATTTTTCAGCAACCTCAATTCTTTTGGAATCTATGAGGGAAAAAAAAGGATGAACAGAGAGATTGATAAAAGGAATATGAAAATAAAGGAAGGCAGGAAAGTATATGTTGAGAAAATATACCTGTTTTCAGATTTACTTAAAGTCTTTTGGCTGCTTTTGTTTTTCCACATTTGGTCTCTCTGGTGCTACCCTCAATGTTGTGCTGTCATTTTACTAACCTCATAAGTCCCTTTATTTAAGTACACATTTCAAACTGGTTCCTGAATGAACATTCTGACTAGGGAACCTACCAAGGTTTGCCTCTTAGGGATAAGCATTATGTAGGTGAAAACACACACACACACACACACACACACAGAGCCATTTAGAAATAATAACATCCCATTTTATGTAAAGTACTTGTCTGTGTGCTTCCTAGTAGACGTGAAAATGTAATAAATAGTTAAATATTTGAGAACTCAAGAAATCCTCTTAAAATGTGTTAACAATTTATTATCACTGTAAACCCAATTGAAAATGTTAAGCTATTAAACACTATTCACTTTCTAACCCATGAACGTATTTAACATATGTAACACAGATTTGCATTACTATAAAAATATTTATATCTGCTTTTCCAGCATTATGCATTTAAATTTGTAAATTCCATATTACATTAATCATATGAATGTAGCTGGGAAGTTTTTAGTTATACAGCTATGGCAATCACTGTATTCCCTAGAAAAGAAATAGTGGTAAAATTTGTGGTGAATTGTGTTAAAGATAGACTATAGTATCATAAAGTGTCAAGGTTTCCTTCACAAAAGTTATTAGATGTTCAAGTCCTCTTCAGCTTGATGATAATAAAAAATAAATATTACACTTTAATATCACTGTCTCAGGACTCTGACACTGGATTTAATACTACATAGAATGTGGTCATATAGTCATTAAAAGAAATGGCGATGATCCAGGTTCGAGTTCAACTGCACTGTGATTTAATATATAGAGTGTTATCCTGATCCAAATAAAGCATGCTGATTAAAATGATCAGGATGTCGCCATCTGGGCAGACAAAAAAGCTGAGGTTCACATATTCACTACAGAATGCCTCAGGTTATTTCTGCCATTGCCCTTTCTTATTTCCAACACAATTTCCATTAGATGAACTATTACAGTACAGATAAATTATATTCAGTATAGAAGTCTTTAGTTAATAAATGAAAACTTTAAATAATTAATTAGAGCAGTTATTACCAATATGTTATTTAAATATAGTAGGTCTGAAATTTAAATATAGGTGGTCATTCTTTAAGATCAGCTTATAGAGTATCAAAAGTTTTCAGAGTAAGCAATAATTCACTAAATATAACAGAATGTATGGCTGTCATTTGGTTAGTGTAGCACAGCTTTCAGTGCGAATTTTTTTTCCTGCAAAAATCCTTTTAAAACATGCTATGCCTCTAATTGATGTAGGTCACAAACAGTGAAGTGAAGAGATTTATGATTGGTTATTTTGTGCTAAAAAAAAATCAGTTGTTAATATATAGACACTGTAAATTCCAAAGAAGCAGCTGAACAATGTCTTCACATTATTGTACAAGACACAATGGTACTTTGATAGGAAGTATGTGTTGGATTCTAATGAAAGATTGTCAAACATCTAACTTATCTCTAATTTGGGTATTCAAGGATAGCCATATTGTTCAAGATTAAATAGCTTCTGGAAATCGTTTTCCCCATAACTGGAATAGGAATTTTATTACAGTTGCTTTAATATGTTTCTGGGTAAAATAATGTGACCATACTTTGTGTCATAGAACTTGAGGGTTCCAAATTTTCTTTGAATTATATGCTAAAGGGGGACCTGAAATCTCAAGAAGAATCTCAGCTCTTTTCAAGGAAACTACCTAAATCCACCTCTGGGTTGAAATTGCAGTCTTTGATTCAGAAGCATGTGCTCATCAGCTCTCTCAGTTTTCCTATGACATTTCCTATGTTCCTGAGTTCAGTGAACACTATCCAAATACAATAAATGGCCTCAAAATCTTATATGACAAGATTATAAGCAAGTAAATAGAAAACTTTAATATAACAAAATAAGTGCTAATGCGAGGCAAGTACAGAGTATATGAGGAATACCTAATCTAATATTGGGGACTCAGTTATGACATCCTGGAATAAGTGCCATCCAAAGTTGAGATCTACAGGATAAGAAGAATTTGGCCAACATAGAAAATCAGCTATTGTCCTCCAGGCGGAGGAGGGTTATATGATGTAAGGAGTACTCAAAGGCTCATTTGTAAAACTGAAACAAATGCAATACAATTGCAACCTGCAGTACAAGACAAAAATTGTTAGGAGAGAAAGAGAGATTAGCAGTGACTGATTTTGACAAGCCCCATGAGCAAGATTAGGAATTTAGACTTTATCCTGAAGGTAACGGGGCATTATTTAGGAGTTTTTAGCAAAGAATGACTGGATGTGTAAGATTAGCTATTTTTTTTTTTTTGAGTTACTGGAGGATGGTTTTCTATTTCCAAAGTATGTATCTGCCTCATTAGTGGAAAGGATAGTGGGAGGTAGTGTGATAGAAAAGGATGTAGAAGTATTTGAAATAGCATGTACTGGGCTATAGGAGTTATCTAAGTAGGAAATAAGGGATTTGTAGGTAGTGTTGATGTTCACATGGTGTTAAGGACAAGCAAACTGTAATGGTACCACTCTTCATGGTGTGATATTTCTTCTATTATGCTTAACAGAAAAGGGTGATGATAGCATTAATGCAGTTAGAAGTTTTCTAGGTGTATACAGCTCAGGATGGCTAAGGCAAAGGAAAGAGCAATATGTGCAAGAGAGTGGTTTTGATTATGGACCTCGTGGTCTTGGTTTAGTAAAAGGCTTTAAGAAGCTGAAAGAGAAGGACGGAGGGATATAAGGATTGGAGGTCTGAGATCAAAGAATGGGGTAGATTAAGAAATGAAATGAGTTCTGGGTGTGAAAATAAGTGGTATTGTAGTGAAGTCACAAAAGAAGTATATATAATTTGGATATATATTTATAAAATGTTATAGAAGTGTTCATGATTAGCAACACACTGAGATATTCTTTCTGATATGTTTAGAATGAATAAAGGAGTATTAACAAGAAAGTAACATTCTTTGTAAGACTGCATAATTCAAGCTTATTGATGTCTTGTTTGCCTACCACTTAAAAGCATCCAGCAGGAAGCATCATACTTTTAAAAAAAATTGTTTTTTTAGATTGCATTTATTTATTTTTAGAGAGAGGGGAAAGAAGAGAGAAAGAGAGGGAGATAAATATTAATGTGTGGTTGTCTCTCACACGCCCCCTCTCCATTGCAGACCTGGCATGCCACCCAGGCATGTAACCTGACTGGGAATCAAACTGGCGACCCCTTGCTTCGCAGTCTGGCACTCAATCCACTGAGCCACACCAGCCAGGGCTAAAACAATTGTTTTAAGACAAAGGAATTGCCTGGGAAGATCATGAGCATATCATGAATGTATGTGCTATGGAATGGGCTCTTTCAATTTCAAGAAAAAGATAAACAGCAGAAATTTGGATCTCACAAGGCAGGCAGAGCTAAATGAGAACATGGACTAAGGAAGGATGCTCACCAGACAGGATTCTAGTTTTAGCAGCGACCAAAGATTTCTAAGATGGAATGAGATTGCCTGGCTGTAAGATTTCCAGAATAATTAATTCTCAACAGTGTCCTGCTTGATGGAAAGACTCCGACCTCTGTGTTAAGAGCAAATTGCAACAAGAAGTAATTCGTTTCTGAAAAACTTTTGTTCTGGTACATAGTGCTGAAATGGTCCAGTGTCTTAGAACAGAAACTTTTCTGTTCTAAGTGTCTATGTACAGAAACTTTTGTTCTGGTACATAGTGCTGAAATGGTCCAGTGAAAAGTGTTTTCAAATTTTTATAGTTTGAAAACAGCAGCAGCCCTTGGGAAAGATATTTAGAGGTGAATTCATGGCTCACCTATACTATACAGGCCTATACTACAAGTGGGCAAAAATTTTACACAGTCTTTATCTAAACTTCACCTAAATTTGACTATTTTACTATTTTTCCTTTGTCCTGTTTTCCTTTTCCAGTCACAGGTAACCAGAATACTCATCAATTTTTCTAACTACTTTGGAAAAGAGATGAAAAATCCATATACTGCATGTGAGTTCTGTCCAGAAAACGTCCGGCCATAGTTGATATAACAAGAATGGTGTGGGCAACATTGATGTAACCTGGTAGTCAAGGAGAGTGGACTGGAAAGCACATATGTGAAAAATTATGACTTCACTGTACTAGTCACTAGGGACAGTAGATGCCCATTGAGTGGGCATCTGTAGTGTGTGGACATCACATTCAAAATGATTGAGTAGAGCAACAAATCTGAATCAGATTTTGTGTTAAACTTGATCATTCCTCCCTAGAAACTATTCCAATGATTCAGATTTGGCACCCTGTGACTTGTGGCTTTTCCCAAAACTAAAGTCACCTTTGGAAGGAAAGAGATTTCAGACCATCAATGAGATCCAGGAAGATACGTCAGAGCTGTTGATGGTGACCGGGAGAACTGTGTGAAGTCCCGAGTGGACTACTTCAAAGGGGACTGAGGTGTTATAGTCTTGTGTATAATGTTTCTTGTATCTTCTCCAATAATTGTCTCTAATTTTCATAGGATGTGGCTTGATATTTTCTGGACACATCTTCATATGTTGACAGTTCAATTGTACACCAGTGGAACACAATTGGCCCCAAAATGAGCTAGCCCAAAGCGAGAATGACCTAGGAAAGTGGGTTATCGATTTATTTATAACCTGGCAAAGCTTTCCAATGAACTTTATCTCTTATACTAGGATATGTCGCTGCTATTGTGAAAGCACGAGATCTGCAATGGGAGAATTAAACAATGGGGTAAATTTCAGAGCAAGAAAGAAAAAGCATGGTGACAGATAGGGGAGCAAGTCTTGGAATGGAGTATACCAGTGAAGAGAAAATAATCTAACAGTTTCAACTTTCCGCTTCTTTTTCTTTAATTTGAAGAGCAGTCATGTTAAGCATCAAGTTTATTTTTTTTATTTGTTGTGTGATTTTTATTTCTTCTAGGCAGTCTCAGGTCTCCAGTAAAACCTTTGCAATAGGAAGCTTTTGTGTCATTGGGATTGAGGTCTTTTAGTGGTGAGAAGAAAAAGGAAATACAAGCATCCTTCTATCACACCTCAGCTCAGTTGAGAGTTCCATTAGCTGTAACATATGGAGGAGCCCTGGAAATTTATCCTTTGGCCAACTACAAAGTGAACAAGGGCTGATAGCCAAACTGAGAGCAACTAAAGCAAATGGTGTGTCATGACTGAGGAAAACAAGCCCTTTCTAAATTTATAGATTTGGGGATTTCTAATCACATATTGGTACAATTCTCCCAGAAGCTTGAAAGATTAGGGAAACTAGGGTGATTGCAATCAGGATTACATACAGGGTTTAATTTCCTTCAATGAATTTACTTAGAATATGAATTATAAATGTATGATTTGTATCTGAGTTTAAAGATACTTCTGTAAAATCACTTTGAAAAAAGGCAGAATATTAATTAATCAATCCAGTCGAGTTCAAATTTTCACAGGGATTAATCATGATTACAAAAAGCTTCAACATACATAAGCATTGGTGCATATTTGTTTCCAAAAATCCAAACTGGGCATATAAATTAATTAATTAATATTAATGAATAACTAAAAGATGGCATGCTATTTCCCAGTTGTTTAAAAAACACAAGTTTTGAAACAAGAATCATAATATAAGCAAAGAATAGCTATATCATCTTAAATATGTAAAAGTTTTAATTTATATTTGATGAGACTTTAGATTTAGAAGTATATTTTTATTGAGATATCAAAATTATTAAACTTGTTATACACTTTTGTGATACATTATATTTGTCTTAACAAAACTGAAGTGATTATTCATATAATTATTCTAATAGGACTCAAATATGTATAAAGAACCCATGAACAAAGCCAAAGAGGGGTAGGATGGAGGATGAGAGGTGGGGGTGGGTGGGGTGGGAGAAAGTGGTAGCAGGAAAATGGAGACAACTGTACTTGACCATAATAAAAACAAAATAAAATAAATATTTGGTTAAATATTTATTAAACAATTTAAAATTAAAAAAATAAAAAAGACAAAAATAAAATTCTTAAGTCCAAATTAGATGACTGTTAGTAGCAGACAGGCATTACTAATTATTTAGACATTGATAGTAAGAAAACAACTTCTCTGGAAAGTATTGGCATAATGGTAAATAAAGTAGAAAAACTGTCTCATATGGAGAAAGGTAGACTGACAAATCTTCCAGTTCACATGATTTCCACTAAAATTCTTCCTCACAGGAAAACCTATTACTGTTTATCAGGCATAAGGAACTCAGGCATGGAATGGGGTAAAACTGGATGCTTCATTACATCTTTTAAAATATATTTGGGTAATGAAAATTTTAGTTGCTTTTACCTTGAATCTCAAAGAAATAATCTAAAATATTAATACTAATTTCCAAATATACACTACTTGCATCTTAGGTAGAAAACAGCTAACCAGTTGGTTTATTATCCATTTTTCTCTTTATCAGGGGTATGATCCAAGAAAAAAAAGAAAGGTAGGTGTTTTAGTGCTTTGTAAACATACTGATAACTAACTCTGCTGGAAAATATTTACTTAGAAGAAGAAAGCTTATCTATGAATATTTTTAGCAGGATGTCTCTAATTTGTTTATGGTAAACAAATCTACAATATATGAATTTATAAGGCATAGCTGTATGGCAAATGTCATGGAAGCTACTCAACTACATACAGACAAGATTATCTAAACACTTCCCATAAGCAGGGTAACCCATGTACTATACTTAGAAACCTCATCTATTTTTCTGAGTTGGAGAGCATGTATCCAACGCAGGAAAGAAAGACCTGGAAAGCTATCCTCAATATCCTAAAACTCTCCTTGTTTCACCTGTGCTTCTTGATTACTTATATCCTTGAAATCATTAATAAGCTTTGATATTGGGTAAGATCTCTGATTTGTGTAAGGCTAATTTGACAACCCAGTCTTTAAATTAGTGCAACTCTACTTAGCCAACCTTTTTAAAAATGTTGTATAGACTAAAAATAAAGTACCTGAAATAGTCCAAATTCCCACAAATTGAGATATAATTAAGCAACCCATAACATAACATAACATAACATAACATAACATAACATAACATACATAGCATAACTATGAAGTAGACTAGAATATCGCCAATTAAATTAAAAATATGAAAGCAATTTAGTTATATGCAAAAGTCTGATAGGAATTTTATTAAATGCAAAATGAAAGTGTACAGTTTATGCATTATTAAATAAAATGTATTATACACACAATGATAAGCACTGAAAAAGTAATGGGTTTTTTAAATAGCAGACTTACAATGTAGAGTTTTTGTTGTAAAGAGATTGAGAAAGGGGAATGTCAATGTAGGCAAAAAAATCAGTGTGGGAGTCCTTATAATTGGCATATTATAATCATTCAGATTTTGCAGGTATTCCAGTTCTTCTCAGACACATGGTAGAATTGCACATCACCATTTTTTTTCAAGTTAGTACTTGTCACGTGAATTTCTTTGACCAGTAGCATGAGAAGTGATGTGTGCCATTTCTGATATATGTTTTAAGAACTAATGAGTAATTTAACATGTCTGTTTTTACACTGCTTCATGACTATAGAAGCAACTGTTGAAATATAACTTTTTTTAGCCTGAATCCCTGAGTGCCTACAATGAACAGAGATCCCCTATTCACCTACGTGGTGTATTAAGCCACTCAGATTTAAGTGTGGCTTGTTTATGAGGCATAGTCAAGTTCATCTTGACTAGCTGAGCAAGAAAAGGGTAATGGGAATCTGATGTCATTATTCTGTAACATTTTGTAAAACACAGTGAGCTAAGCAAAGTTTGTGCAGACACAGATTTTTTTTTTTTTTTTTTTTAGTATTACAGGAATGTCAACTGGGCATACAAGTAGAAGATGGACTTAACAGTATCATAGAATAAGAGGCAAATGATTACAGGAGGTAATGTTGAAAAGAGTGGAATTAAAGGTGAGTTGAGTGTTGTATGCCTGACAGAAAAATGGGCAACGCCACTGAGAGGCCGCGTGAGGGCAAAGGGGAAAAAGTTAAGAATACTGCTTTTTATACATAAGCTATTAGATGTGTCTAGCTAATGTCTGAAAATAGAAATCTGAAATTCAGGAAGGAGGCTAAGAATATAGAAAAGAGGAAGAAGAAAAATCAGCCTCATATATTCTCTAAACTGGCTATTCCCCAGCTCTTTTACATATGATATCTCAGTAATAATTATATTTTCACCATTTCATTGAGAGAATTGAATGATTAAGAAGTTCAGTTATCCAGATTTGGGAATATTATCCCTAAAGGAACTGGAAGAAGTTGAGGGAGATTATAGAAAAGAAAGGTGAGGAGATAGAGAAGGCTATATACAAAGAAAGGCAAAGGAAGTAGGACACTAAGCAGGAACAGACATTTTTATAGCTAATTGAGAATACAGTATCACTGAGGTCAAGGGTAGAATGTCAAGAAGTAATGGATGCTCCAGAGAACACTAACTCGATTCATCATTTACAAACTACTGAATTTTGCTTCTAATAGTTAACTTGTGAGAGGCAAACTGTGAAAAATACTCAACTTTTAATATATTAATGTTCCGAAGAACATTAGGCTGAACAAGTCTCAAAGATGAGGTGTTTTATGAGCATCAGACCTCATATTTGCCTAAATTAGAATCTAGAGAATTAAATAAATGCTACTACCAGGAATATTTTTATTTCTTCAGATAAAAATGTCTAGCAAAGATGACCCAACAGATGTTGAATGAACCCCTTAACAGCCCTAAATCATATAGGTAAGTTAATTCCATGATTTTTTTTCAAAAGGAATTTGAATCTCTGTGCTGATTTTGGTGTGCCAACAGCACATGTTTTTGATGGGTCATAATGCTTAATGAGATGCATGGGAACCTCAGAATTGGATATATATTTAGAGTGATCTTCAGGGAAATCCTAAAAGAGAATGTACTCTAAAAATTTAATTGATAGGTCACATAGGTGAGTGACTATTATAAAATCAATAACATAATGGAAGTTTTACTCTCACAAGTGTCAGTTAAGAACTTTAGGTCAAGGGCTCATTACATTTCTAAACTTGTAACAAGGCAATACTTTGATAAAAAGCATTAACATTTTTCTAAGGGAAAGAAAGGTACTCTTTTTATGTGATTTAAGTAAAAATACTTGAACTTCTCATATTAACTGTCTCAGAAAAAGGCAAAATTTTAAGTAATGAAAGCATACATCTATAGATACATTCATTTTTTAAAATATTGGATTGTTATATGCTTTTGCCAATTCCTTAGATATAATCAACAATTTTTGCAAATATTGGGTTCTAACATTAGAAAACACCATTAATTTAACTTTTTACACAGAGATTTCCACTTTTGTTGCTTTGTACTTTTACTCTAAAATAGCTAGCAAATGCAAAACATCAAGTACATTTTTTTACCTTAGAGAAGTATGTTTATAGAATTTATTGGACAAGTAGTGATACAACTCAATCACCAATATTACAAAATTTATTTAAAATACTTCACTAGAAAGTTATTAGTTATCCAGACTTCTAGGCAAAATGGCAGATAGGTAAACATGTAAACATGGTACTCTCCTCCTCCCACAAGCGCATCAAAATTACAACTAAACTATAAAACAACATGAATTCAGAACCACCAGAAATTTAACTGAATGGGTCCTACAACTACAGAATTAAAGAAAGAACCACATCAAGACGATAGGAAAGGCAGAGATGAAGAATGAGCTGGTCCCACACCCAAGCTTGGAGGATAAAAATGAGGAGGGATCTCTCAGTTGCAGAGGTCCCCCCTGAGCAGCAAGGGTCCCAGCCCAACCCCAGCCCCACAGCCCAGGCTTCCAGTGCCAGGAAGAGAAACCCCCACAATTTCTAGTTTTTACAGCAGGGGTTGATGCTGAGGAAGATGGATACCTCTGGAATCTCAGACAGTTCTTATAGGGCCTATCCACAGACTTACTTGGGCTCACTCCCTCTGAGCTCCAGCACGGGGGGCAGCAGCTTGAAAGATAAAAGTGACATAAAGGGAGGAACTGAATTGTTTGGCATTAGGGCAAGAGCTGGAGGTCAGCTTTCTCCCAGACAGAAGTGCTGGCAGAAACCATTGTTCCTTTGCTGAGCCCTTGCCCCACAGAACCAGCAGGCAGGCATCATATCTGAGACTCCATCACACTGTATGCCCCTGGTGATTCCCTGCAGCCCTGGCATACCGAAATTTTGAGCCAACTCAAACTGTTTCCAGTAGCTTTTCCATATGAATGGCTTGTCTTGGATCATACCTCAGTTTTTCCTAAATGCTCTAAAAAAAAAAAAAGCATTTGGCTTCAGCAAGCTCAGTACCTCTTGCTAAGTGACCCCAGGCCCAGCAGTAGCAGCAGCTTGCTTTGGTTCACAGCTTGATCTCTCTTGGGTAGCTCCAAGCCCAGCACTAGTAGCAGCAATCTGTGGATCACTATGTAGTTTCTGCCACATGGTCCCAGGCAGAAAACTTGGACTGTATCTCCTTGGAGGCCACAGGTTCAGCGCACCCCATGGACAGCTGGCTAGGTTCAGGCCATATCAAAACACCATTATCCAACCACCATCCTTCTGAGAATGCACTCAAGGGGTAGACTTAGCAGGCACCAAAGCCCTGCTGAAGTAGTGGAGAGTGGGCCTATACACAGTTGATCCACTATAGTGGTCAGAGTACAAGTTGGTTGTTTTAGTTCTGGGGATGTAAACTACAGAATAGAGAGTATAATCAATAGCAGTTTGATAACTATGTATGGTGTCAGATGGGTGTGAGATTTATTGGGATGATCACTTATTAAGTGATATAATGTCTAATCACTGGGGTATACTTTTGAAACTAATATAATAATGTATGACAACAATAATTGAAAAAAATTATTAAAAAAAAGAAACTTATTAGGTATCCAAGCAAAAACTACACTTTTACATAGCCCTTTTAGTCAAATTCATATTCAAAAACTTGAGTAAGTAGGGGAAAGGTCATCAAGGAACATGTATAAAGGACCCATGGACAAAACCAAAAGCCAGTAGGATTGAGGGCAAGAGGTGGGGGTGGGGAGAGTGGGGGAAAGTTGTGGTGGGAAAATGGAGACAACTGTACTTGAACAACAATAAAAAAAATTGAATCTAAAGAATGAACTAAGCAAACAAGAAAAACAGATACAGAATCATGGATACAGAGAGTGTTTTGATGGTTGCCAGATGGGAGAGGCTGGGGAGGAATGGTGAATAAATGAGGGGATTAAGAAGTACAAATAGGTAGTTACAGAATACCCATGGGGATGTAATGTGCAGTATAGGAAATGGACTAGCCAAAGAACTTATGTGCATGACCCATGGACGTGAACACTGGTATGAGGATTGACTCAAGGAGTTGGGGATGCTTGTTGGAGGGAGGCACAGGAGAAAAAACTGGGACAACTGTAATAGCATAATCAATAAAATTAAAAAAGAAAAAACCTTGAGAAAGTAATGCCTATTGAATGTATATCCCTTGAAACTAACATTACAGAACACAACCAATTTTAAAATTAAAATATTTTGAACATTGTATCTTATTTCCTTTATTTTCACCAATATACAGGTAAAATTAAGTTGAATTTTTTCAATGTTTTTGATGTTCATTCCATTGTTTAATAAATTCTGCCCATCAATTATATTTAAAAATTTTCATGCAAATCTATTAAATATCTAGTTTTATTCATCATACAATTATTTCCATCTCTAAGTCTACATGTAACCTCTCCATCCCTTCTTATCTGCTTAAGTTCCAATTAACTTGGAAATACAGCAGGCCCCTTATTACTGCAGCATTAGTATCCTTCAAAGAGTCTTCTGCTCTTCTTTTAAATAACATATTAGTGATCTCAAAATAGTTCTTCAAATTCTCTCCTGTCTATCATGATAATTTATAAGCATAAGATAATAGGCCTCAAGTCAACTATCAAAAAATGGCTGCATGACCTAAAAGAGAAATGTGAATTTTTATATGATTTCTTAAATGAAATATGTCCTATAAGTAGCCTCAATAATTATACTAGTAACTTTCTACATAGTCATGTATATATGTTCGTACCTATCTGTGTCCCACTTTTTTCCAGTAAGATTTTTAGATAGCCCCAAAGTATGTGAAATAAGCAAAACACATTCAAATAACCAACAAAAAAAGTATGGGCAGTAATCTGACACAGAACAAGAAAAACAAAAACATCAGATGTGTCATTGCAAAAGTCTGCCTCTCTTTCACAATGCCATAGTATTTAAAACCTTATAAAGAAGCTGTGTCCACCTGAAGAACCTGGAGAACTTGACTTCTTAATGACAGATGGTGAACAGTAAAGCTATTCTCTACTTCTATCAATCATGGAGTAGAGAAGTTGGCAGCGCTGTAACACTGGACAACAGAAATATGTGTATTTATTGAGTATCCAGTTCACTGGTAAATAAAGTGGAAGAAATTCTATTAAAATGTTTCTTGACACATTTTTCACAGCAATCTACTGGTATTTCCTCCTCTATCCTTCAAGTTACTCAACATGATTATTTCCCAAGGGTCCTTTCCACATCACAGTGAGACACCTGCCTTCTGTTACCTGAATCTAGAAAGAGCTTAGAATTGTATCTAACCATATTCTAATTCACTGTTTATCACCATCCCCCTCAAAGGACATTTATCCATGTATAAAAAATAGATAAGCATACCAAAGAGATTTATACGTCAAAATTATCAGGAAAGCAAAATGTAAAATAGCGATTGCTTAAAAGTTTCTGTATTCATTACAATAAGGTTAAGCTTCGACTCCCAAGTGGCTAAAACGAATTTCAATAAAAGACTGTTCTCTTTACCACAGTTAATGTTTATGTTTTATTCAAAACAGATCACTCATATTCAGCTATTTTTTTCCTGCCAACAAATGATAAAATTGAAATGGAAATAGAGAATGCAATGGAAGGATTGTCACAGTCAAAAGTGAGTCCCAGTCCAGGAAGACAAACAATTCCAATGCAAATCCAGTACATAATAAAGGAACACAGATCCCTGAAAGAATAGAAACCATTAGCTCTCCAGCCTCTCTTCTATCCCTCTTTCATACTAAACATGATTTATTTGAAAGGTTGTAGGGGAGATCCCGGATTCTCAAAGAGAACGGACCCCTCCCCCTGTCATGCTAATCTCAATTAACTACCACAAAGAACATTCCTAACAGATACACAAGTTGGTATTTGGGAAAAAAGAAATCGATGTGAGTTACAGCTCAGGAAAGATGTAAGACTTGAGATGAGTGTGAAAAGATGGATGGATTTCGGAGACATAATGGGAAAGGAAAGCATCCTCCAGACAGACAAATGTGAATTAAAGCTTGAAGTGGGAATGAGCACAGCATGTATGGCTTGCTAGAGTGGAGACCGTTCTGACTCCTAGGGAGAACATGGGTGTGACGGGGTGTCAAACCTGGCACAGGCTTCACGGAGGGAAATGAAAGAATGCCTTAAAGGACCAGTTTATTGGTTTCTTCATAGCAAGAATAAGGGTAAATTAGTGTGAATCAACAGTTTTGTCTCTCAGCTTCCAATCATCACGGAGCACAGAGTAATTGAATGATATAAACAAAGGTGACTGAAAACAACCACAGTATGAAAATGTAAGTTATTTAAAAATATACTAATTGTCTTCTGCTCTGGCTCTATAAATCCTCAGAAATCTTCAAAGTTAGACTTTTCTTGAGTGCTCTGTCTAAAGAATATCAGGAGAAACCCAATAAGAATCAGAATTCTCAGTGGTTTCTTTGCGATCGTACAAACAAAACTTACTGGAAAACTTAATGTGTTCTAGTAGGTAAATGTAAAATGTCAAAATTCTCAGAGAAAAATACCTGTGTATTCAGTTTCTAATTATTCTTATTTTAGCTTTGTTTGTATTAGCAGCTCAGTATTTGCACAATTCTTCTCAATATATTTAAACCTAAGTTAGGGGATGAAATTGTTTCAGGGCCTTAGTGTCAGAGAGGAATCATAATGCCTTTTGAAGAACATTTAAAGCCTCAGCATAAACCACACGGGCTGACAGGTACAGTGGATTTTTATTCTTTGTTTTTATTTTTGAGAACTGAGTTGTTCATTCTTTTTCAAGAGCTCATAGTCAGCTTTCAAAGCAATCAATATGCAGTAACATATTATTCAAATTGGATAAGAAATAAATACTGAATATTTTCTCATTTAGATTTATGTCTAGAGAAGCAGAAAATTAGCTAAATAGATATGAAACATATCTTTAAATCTTAGCAAATTCTAGCGGTTGAAAATCTGCCTTGGTAACATTTATTCTAAGAATACTACCCAAAAATTCATTTTATTTTAAAATACATTATCCAAGACTTAAAAATATACTATCCATACGTATTTGAAAATATCTGTGATCTTAATGAGACATGAATCGATAACAATGCAATAATGAGGAAGTTATTGTTCAAAAAAAAAAAGGCAGATCCTTTCTTTTTCCTCTCTCAGTCAAACTCAGAGCTCTGTGGTCCTGCAGGCCTGCCCTATGCCATGTGCAGCGGGCTGCATTCTGCGCTGCCTCCCTGCCCGGAACCAACTAAGTATTTACCAAGTCCTGAACTACATTGTGATGGTTGTCAGGCATGAAGCTTCTTAAAAATCACTGTTGTGGTTTCCATCCAGTAACTACTAACAATGGCTAAATTATTGACATTGTTAGGATACCACATGAAAAGAATTACCAAGTGAAAGATAGTTTTCTCTACAATAAAAGCAGAAGAACAAAAATCAATGTTATAGCCTTATCCTCTGCTGAGGGATTTAAGTAATTTTAAAGCAACATTAAGATTCTTATCAAATTATTAATATTATTCTTTCTGTTTATTTCTTAAATTAGAAAATAGATCTATTATCATTCCTCATTTTAGGTTAGCTCGTAAGAAAGAACTGTGTATCTTCTTGAGTTGATAGTGCTTTAAAATCAGCATAAATTCAATGTGGCTTACTTAATTTACTCATTAATTCGGTCATACAACAGATATTTATTAATATTTGGTACCATGTGCCAAACACTTGTTCTAGCCCATAGAGATTCAATAGTGAATAAAATAGACCAAAAAAAAAATCCCAACCTTCTGGGAGTTTATATTTAGCATGTACAGACAATAAACAAACTATTGTACAGACAGTGCTGACAAAAAAATAAAGCAAAGCAGGGGACCATGACCAAGTGGGGAAAGTGTGACCTTTTTAGAGATAAAAAAAAGTTTTTTCCAAGGAGGCACCTTTGGGTCAAAACACAAAGATGTGATGCAGTCATGCAGATATCTGTGAGAGAAGACCTCAGATAATAGGTCTGCGAGTGCAAAGCCCAGCCTAAGACAGAAACGTGCCCAGGGTTTGTGTTTGTGATTGTTTTGTAGAGAAAGGAAGGATGGAGTGTCAGTAGTAAGAAATGCAGCCAGGGGGGCAATGGAGAAGGGTGAAAATTATATCCAGTTTCAATCTTAAATCTACTTGAGGGTTAGATAATTGATATTAGAGAGTTTGGGGCATAAGAGTCATGGGATTCCCAAAGCCTTGTAACAAAATCATCCTGGTCTGTAAGTTGAAAGGGGACTGCAGAGGGGCTGGCAGTATGGCAAGAACATAAGTTAGGAGGCTACTACGTAATAAGCCACATGTGAGGAGATGGTGCCTTGGACTAAGGTGTTGGTAGAGACAATGGCAAGGAGGGACTGAATTGTGGATATATTTGGAAGAGGCTAAAAAGATCTGGTGACAATGCAATGTAGTCAGTGTCTCCAAAGTTGACCTTGAAGGTTTTAGTTTGAGCTATCAAGATAGAGAAGGCTATAAGATCACTTAGATTGTGGCAGAGTGTTGTTGTTTTTTTTAAATGTAAACATTCAGTATAGATGAAGGCAGCAGGAGGGATTTTTGTTTTCTGTTTTATTATATTAAAAAAGTCTACATGGCCTATAAATTACAACAATAATCAGATTGTCATTTAAAATAATAGGTAAATTTTTGTACATGTTATTATGTACAGCTTCCTAATACATGCATAACAAAATGCTTGAATAACTATATAAGTTTTATAATGAAAAGAAATATATGCCATTTAAACCTCTTTATAGGTGAATAAAAAGGCAGAGTTTTCAGCAGTAGACAAGCACAAGTTTTTCCCAGAGAAATTAGAATTTAAATCTTGCTTCTGCTACTTGTTTATGATGTTACTTTTGGACATATTTCTTCATACTTGGAATTTTAGTATTCTCATTTTTAAATAGGAATATATACAGTCTGTCCAGAAAAAAGTTGAGCCATTATTAATATAATGAGAATGGTTTGCACAACTTTGATGTCACCTGGCTGTCAAGGAGAGTGGACTGGAATGTATGTGTATGAACAATGATGACTTCACTGTACTAGTCAATTGGGACAGTAGACACTGTTGAGTGAGCATGAGTACTGTGTGGCCATCATATGGCTGACTGAGGGAGTGGAGTAATTAATCTGCATTAAATTTTGCATTAAGATTGAACATTCCTCTGTGGAAACTATTTGGATAACTCAAAAGGCTTTCATGGGTGATGCATTAAGGGATAATGCAATGAGTGATCGGCAGTTTCATCACTACAACACACTTGCTCACACATCACGTCTCGTGCAGTTTTTTCAAGAAACATCAAATCACCAAGATGACTCAGACCGCCTACAGCCCAGATCTGGGGCCCTGTGACTTCTGGCTTTTCCCAAAACTAAAATCACCTTTGAAAGGGAAGAGATGTCAAACAGAGGTCAGTCCATAATGTATCCAGCTGTGTAACATGAAAAATAGAGAAATATATTTATGAAGATATGATACAAGAAATACTATACAAAGGACAATGATGCCTCCATCTCCTTCAAAGTAGGCACCTTTGGACCTCACACAGTTCCCCCAACTGCCATCAGCTGCCCTGTCATATTTTCTTGAATCTTATCACTGTTCATATCTGTGCATTCCAGTCCACTCTCCTAGGCTGCCAGATTACATCACTGTTACACAAACTGCTCTCATTATATTAAAAATGACTTCACTTTTTCTGGACAAACCTCATATATATATACATTTAGCTATATTGCCTTATTGTGAAATTAAATAAAATGCTGTACATGGACCTCTCAGTGTATTGCCTGACTAATAACCATAATCAAAATCACAATAATAATATGACAAAAACATTAATGATAAGTAAAAACAATAACTTAGATGCCTGGTGCTCATGGAATGGGCACCATGTGGTAAGCGCTTTCCTTGTCTCATCATGTTAGAGTCTTAAGAAGACCTCTAAGGTAGGCACTATTATTATCTCATTTTTATGGATTAAGATAATGAAACCTGTAAAAGGAAAATACTTCACAGGTAGAAGGTAGCTATTTATCTGAAAAGAAAATCACCTAAAGGCATAAACTCAAGGCTGCAAGTCCATGGGGCTTTATCTTACCCATCATTAAACAGAAAGTTTAATGCTTTCCGTGAACCAAAAATCTCCAGAATATTAAATTAATAATTCTCAGTGCTTTATATGTATTAAACTTTGAAGTGAAACTCAGGTCAGCAAAAAATCGATCCAGACAATTGGAGATGGCATTAAAGATGAATCCAATCAATGTAGGGAGGACTAGAAAGAAAGAACCAGCAAGCCTTTGTGGGCTCAGAGAATGGGTTAACATGCATTGTTATTAAACATTGCAAATTATTTTTTATCTATTTATTTTTCTGAAATAAATGTTGAAAATTTAAATAGCTTGTGTTTATATAATTTTTATTCATTGTCTATGTTGGTTGAAAGATAAAATTTTAAAAATTTAGTATTTAAAATATAAAAATTATATTTATCAATTATGGCTAGACTATGGTTTCCAGTTGCTTGATAAAATACCACTCTAGTAGTTGTTATGAAGGTAATTTGTAGATGTGATTAATACTTACATTTAGTTGACTTTAAGTAAAGCAGATTACCAATAATATTGGTGGGCTTCATCTAATCATTTAAGGCCTTAAGAGCAAATTCTAAGGTTTCCTCAAGAAAAAAGAACTTTGCCTCAAGAATATAACATAGAACAAGAAGAAAAAAGAATCAAAGACTTCTGGTCAAGATGGTGGTATAGGTAAACATGGCTTGTCTCCTCACACAACCACATCAAAACTACAACTAAAATATAGAACAACCATTACTCAGAATCATCAGAAATTGAATTGATAGAAGTCTGACACCTATGGAGTTAAAGTATCTACATTTATCCAGACTGGCAGGAGGGGCAGAGACTTGGAATGGACTAGTCCCACACACACATGTGGTTGATAAAAACTCTGGAGGGATATCTTGGAAGTGAGGAGTCCCAGCCCCATGCCAGACACTCCAGCCGAGGGTTCTAGTACCAGGAAGATAAGTCCTCATAACTTCTGGCTGCAAAACCCAGCAGGGATTGAGATGGTGAAAGAAATAATTGGAGTCCCAAGCAGTTCCTCTTAAAGAAACCACATACCAACTCATCTACTTAGACTTACTGTCTCTGAGCTCCAGCCCTGGGGTAGCAGCTTGAAAGGCACCAATGGCATACAAGGAGGAATTGCTGTATCTAGCATCAAGGTGAGAGCTGAGGGATAGCTATCTCCCAGACAGAAAGGCAGGCAGAGGCCATTTTCCTTTTTCTGAACCCTCCCCCAACAGAGACACAGAGCCAAGAGGAAAGTATCATACCTGAGACTCCATCAACCTGGTTAACACTATTTGCCAAACTCTGGAGAGCCCCTGAGACTCCATCCCACCCACTTAAAGGCCCACCCAAACTGTTAATTGTGACTCTTACGTATGAATGGCTGGTCTTGGCTCATGCTTCGCCACTTCCTAAATTCTCTCAAACAAACAACAGCCAACTGCCATGATCCTCAAGCATCCTGACTTCTTGCTAAGTGGCCACAGGCCTGGCACTAGCAACAGACAGGTGAGATTCACAGATTGGCTTTACCTGTAAACCTCCAATCCCAGCAAAAGTAGCAGCCATCTCAGATTGCTTTATGGCTCAGGCAGGGTGACCCTGGGCACAACATTGGTGGAGGCTGACCTTGGCTTACACCACCTGGGAAACCCCAGAGCCCACGCACCTAATGGACAGCTACAGACCATATCAAAGCACCACCATTCTACCCCTGCACAGCTGATCCTCCTCAAGGACAAATGTTGGTAGTCAGTGGACACAGCCAGTCCTTATAGCTGACTGGCCTGTGTAGATCTCCCCCACTGATCTTTCAACAGGAATCAAGACTCAACTACAAGAAAAAGGTGTATTCAGCCCACAGAAAAGGGAAGACCTCGAGTATCCAGCTTGGGTCATAGTGAAGACTGGGCCAAAGGACCCTACCAGACAACAACTACATTAGGCCACACTACCAAAACAAGGATTCATAGCAGCTCTACCTAATACATACAGAAACAAACGCAGGGAGGCTACCAAAATGAAGAGACAAAGAAACATGGCCCAAATGAAAGAACAGATCAAAACTCCAGGAAAAGAGCTCAACAAAATGGAAATAAGGAATCTATCAGATGTAAAGTTCAAAACATTGGTTTAAGGAAGCTCAAGGAATTAAGTGAGGATAGCAACTGCATTAAAAAAAGAGTCAGATATGAATGATACACTAATTGAAATAAAGAAAAATTTACAGGGAAACGAAAGTAGAGTGGATGGAGCCGAGAATCAAATCAATGATTTGGAACATAGCAAAGCAGAAAATAACCCATCAAAACAACAAGAAGAAAAAGAATCCAGAAAAATGAGGATAGTGTAAGCAGCCTCTGGGACAACTTCAAAATTTCCAACATTCAAATCATAGGGGTTCCAGAAGGAAAAGGAAAAGAGCAAGAAATTGGAAATCTATTTGAAAAAAATAATGAAAGAAAACTTCCTTAATTTGGTAAAGGAAATAGACACGCAAGTCCAGGAAACACAGAGAGTCCCAAACTAGATAGATGCAAAGAGGCCTACTCCAAGCACATTGTGATTAAAATGCCAAAAGTTAAAGATAAAGAGAGAAACTTAAAAGCAGCAAGATAAATGCAGTTAGTTATCTACAGGGGAGTTCCTGTAAGACAGTCAACTGACTTTTCAAAAGAAACTTTGTAGGCTAGAAGGGATATGCAAGAAATAGTCAAAGTCATGAAAAGCAGGGACCTACAGCCAAGATTGCTCTACCTACCAAAGATATCATTTAGAATCAAAGGGCAGAGAAAGAGCTTCCCAGATGAGAAAAAACTAAAGGGGTTCATCATCACCAAACCATTACTATATGAAATATTAAAGAGGTTTATTTAAGAAAAAGAAGATCAAAATTATGAACAATAAAGTGACAATAAATACATATCTGTCAACAATTGAATCCAAAAAACAAACTAGCAAACAAGAAGAACAGAGACAGGATCATGGATATGGAGAACATTTTTGCTTGCTAGACTGGAGGGGGCTGTGGGAGAATGAAAAGGGGTGAAAAGATTCCAAAGTACAAATAGGTAGTTGCAGAATAGCCAGGGGTCTGTAAAGTACAGTATAGGAAATGGAGTGGCCAAAGAACTTATATGCATGACCTATGGACATGAACAATGGTGTGAGGATTGCCTGAGAGTGGAGGTGCTGGGTGGGGGTGACAAAGGGAAAAAAATCAGACAACTGTAATAGTTTAACCAATAAAATATATTTTTTAAAAAAAAGATAATAACATAGATACTCAGGTTCCAACTGGTTGCCCTGCTTTACAAATTTTGGACTTGCCAGCCCCAATAATCATTTGAGTCAATTCCTTAATATAAATCTCTTTTTTCTAAATATTTATACATGTACATGCATCTTTTAGGTTCTGCTTCTCTAAAGAACCCTAAGGAGTACCTTCTCCTTTTCCTTTTATATACCTTTGTTATCATTTTTTTAAACTTTGATGCTTTTTTCATTCTCGATCTTATCATTAATTTGGATTTCGTTTTAAGTATTTGTCTCAACATTCTTAAGGAATACAGTACAAAAGTTATTATTAATTGAAATAATTAAAATTTCTACAAGCATTTAATCAAAATTTGATTTATACCTATGGAACTATTTTCAACATTGTGATAGGAGTGAGCTTGAAAAAGTTGAATTTTTAATTGCCTAGGAACATATATGCAAAAATTAAGTCATTTATTTTTCCAAGCTTAAAAATTGACTAAACTTGAAGGGCACTTTGTAATACTTTAAACATAAAATTATTGTGATTTTGCACAGGTTCATGATAAAAATTATTTTATATCTAATAAGATAATAGCCTAAGATAAGCAATAATGTTATTTAATACTCTTAGGAATTTTATTAGGCAATAATTTAACATTAGTATCACTATTTCAAATATGGAAATGAGGATTTTAGTTAGCAGCACCTAATAGAGCTGAGTAAATACAGTATTTTCTGTAGAAACAGATCATTAACACAAAAGGGAAAGATCAGTTCAATATAGATAATATATATACACAATTTTGGCAAACATGAAAAATATGCTTATGCACAAGAGAAAAAGATTTTAAGAGTCACAAAGTATAACACTGAAAATATAATTCTAGACTTTGCTATTACTAAGATATGCACCAAGTTTATTTTCTTCACAGGTTTCCAAGGTCCCATAAAATAAACCAGTCAGAGAAAGACAAGTACCATGTGATTTCACTCATATGGGCAATTTAATGAACAAAATGAACTAACAAGCAAATGAGAGACAGATTCATAGATAGAGAGCAGGCTGACAGCTGTTGTGGAGGAGGACTGGCAAGGGGGAGGTGGAGGGACTGAGCAAAAAAGCTAAAAATTAAAAAAAAGAAAAGAAAAAAGCTCATGAACACAGATAACAGTGTGGTGATTGCTGGGGAGCAGGGTTGGGGATAGGGGAGCTGGAGGAGGGTACAGGAGGTATAAAGTGTGATGGACAGAGGATCAACTTCAGGTGGTAAACATACAACACAATGTACAGATGATGTGTTATACATTCTTGCACCTGAAACCTGTAGAATTTTATTAACCAGTGTCACTACAATAAATTCAATAAAAATGAAAAAATATAAAATAATATGAAAAACATATGAAGCTGTAGGAGAAAAGCTAAGAAGATACTAAAAATTGGCAAAGGGGCGTTATAATGGTTACTCCCTGTTGGCTTTACTAATCACCCACTTCGTATGCATTTCACCTTTTCCTTCCCTAAAGAGTACCCTGCCCCTCAGCCACATGGCTTCTGATCTTGAGAGAAAGCTAAAATCCACCTCTTGCTCCAGGGGAGGGTCTTGACTAGCTCGTTGTTTAAGGGCAGCAGAAGGGATCTAAGCCTGTCCAATTAGAATGGATCTCAGGACACTTGCTTTGAAGGCAGGGGAACAAATGTCATTTCTTTGTCCTCCCTGGACATGAATAAAGATGCATACTGCCACAGCAGCTGTGGGAAGATATATCACAACCACAAGGGAAACCTGGGTGAAGATGAAGATAAATTGCATACCACAGAAGACAAAGCGGAAAAATTGGGGAAAGAAAAACAAAAACCAGATTTTAAGTGATATTGAGCTCCTCATTCTAAATTCCGTGAGCCAATAAAATTCCTTATTATTTAAGCAAGATTAAATTGGCTTTTTTTGTAACAAATAGTCATGTCACAATACATGACTATTTTTTAATATATGTACTGTTAAGATATTAACATACATTACTGAAGAAACAATAGCTTCAAGGTGTATTATACGGGATTTTAGTTATTTTACATATTTCTTGACAATAAGATCTTAAGATTTTTAACTGTTTATTTCAAGTCCAGTTTTGCACTTTCGAGAAAAGATGGTAGATTATATAACTACATCTATATTCATATATATATGTAAAGGTATATATATATATATATGTAAAGGTATAAAGATATTATTTTCCCCTCTTTTATAAGTTTAATACTTAAAAGTGTTTAAAGAGAAAGATATGGAGTATGCAATCTTCAAAATTCCCTACTGGTACCAAAATGGTGTACTAAAGTGAAGTTTATCTCAGTAAAAATGTGAAAAAATACTATCTACATATAAGATAAATTTAAATAACTATATTTTTTTCATGGTTCAAAATCACTATCACATACCTACCAATAAGGAAGTTTTGTTAAAAAGAATAGACACTATTTGGTCTTTCACTAATCTCTTTTTGCAAAAGTGATCAAAGCTGAATCTTCAGAAGCAAAGACTTTTTCCATGTTCCAATGAGAATCTGCAAATAATGACTTCTTTCTGCTTTTCAGAGATCATAGCAAAAAACTTTTGGGGGTTTATGTATTAAGTTTTAATATTTAAGCCTGTTTAGCATATATTTATGAACAAGAATATACTTGATAAAATAATTAGTAAAGTTGCTCTCCAGGCACTAGAGGGGAAATATGCATTTCCATATAAAAATGGAGAAAATGTATAAAAATGTAAAAATCAAGAATGTGAAGCTCTATTTCAGACCCCCAAGGAAATAAAGCACTATGATGAGAATGCAAAAGCAACTCTTGTTCATTAGAGGATAATATGGTAAGATATCATTCTTTTTCAAAATGCATAAGCTGTAGAATAATTGAACATAGTTAGCCATGAAGAATTAAACTCCACAAGAAAACAAGAAAGAGATCTAAAAGAATTCTGTAGCAAAGTTGAGAAAATCACAAAATTTACTATAAAGAAAAATGATATATTTGTAGAACTAAAATTGAATATTTCAAAAGTTAGAGGAGAATAATCATTGTGTCCTGTGTAGCAGTACACATATATAACACATTTGTTTTAAACTACATATGTATATAAAACCTTATATACGGCTTATTTATAAAACATAGCTATAAATATTTTATATATAAAACTATAGCTTAAAATCTTTACTACTGAATGCCAATGTTACATTGTATGTGTACAGATTACTACTGTTCTTAGGAGTACTTCCTCAATAGCCAAACCAAGCATTTAAAAGATTAAACACGTTAAAAGTTTTGAAGGAACAAGGGAGAATGTTGAAGCACTGGTGTGCCAAATCACCATATTCTTCATCTCTGCTGGACATCACAGAGGCTGAAAGAAGTCTATTATAAACGATTGTATCCAGGCAGTAACTTCTATCGTCATGATCAACTGGGCTCTCTCTGATGCTAATAGGCCATAAACATAAGTTTATATTTAATAAATTATGAAATTTTAATTTTATAAACATATGAAGAAAACTATAATTTAGCTGGTTGCTAAAAACATTTTACCATTTACATTCATCTGAAAATTTCATTTTTCTAATCATAATTTTTCTTATGAGTTAATTCATTATTAATAACTATTTTTATATAAATCCAAACTGAGTGTCTTTCTTTGATATTTAAAAAAAAACAAAGCAATCAAAAATTTCCCCTTAGGCAAGAGAGAAAGGAAAAAATAAAGCTTTATTTTTAGGCAATATGAACAAAATAAAGCTTTATTTTTAAGTTGTGATTTTGACTACTGCCATTAACTTTCACATAGCTACAAGCTCTCTACTGTGTCATTTTCTGATTTTGATCTTATTCAATAACATTTTCCATTTTCCCCTTGTTCTTAAATTTTATTGGGGTAACATTTGTTAATTAAATTGTTTTCAAGTGTATGATTTGATGATACATCATCTGTATATTGCACTGTTGTTTACCACCCAAAGTCAAAATTCCAATTTTTCTTGCCATTGTTTTAATTCTCATAGTGATTTTATCAATTTGGTAAATAAGTGGTATTTCTAGAGAATTAAAATAATAATAAGAGCAAATCAATTAAAAGGAATGAGGAAAAGTATATATAAATAATCCTGATTTAATATACCTTATAGTGAATACATTAAATTCCATATAAATTAGTTCACTTGTAACAGTTTTCTAATGTAAGTGTCCTAATTTTTAAATGGCATAGGTAAAAGTGTTGTTATAATCTGTTTATGAAGACTCTCACAATGATAAAATTTAAATAAATGATAAATAATCATTGGATTGGTGTAACATGAGAGTATCAGCCGCTGACTTAACTTTATTAAATAAAATGTTATTTTGTGGAATTTAATCTTAATGTAATTACCTTTCAAAACTTGTAAAGTGATTTGATTTCAAAACTGGAAACTGATCTGCATTTCACACCCACAGATACACACACACACACACACACACACACACACACACATTCTTAATATTTTCAAATCTTTGTTTTTGAAGACATGTTTATTAGACAAAGTCTGATGAATTCGGTGGCACAGTTCTGTAACTATAAGGAAATAACTGATGTTGCAATCTCATAAACAAATTCTGAAGAAAATTTCAAAAGGGAGTTTTGAAATATTAGTTGAACAATAGCAACATAATTGAATTGCATTTATCACCTCTAAAGGTGATTCTTTTGGAGGCACAGTATCTGTTACAGCAGCTTTAAAAATATGAATCTCATTAGTTTGTAATTATATCTTGAGAGATAACCTAGTTTGAAGGAATTTCTTGCATAGTTCATAGATGTGTTTTTACACTCAATGAAATACATTGTTTAAATATCTAAACATGAGACTCAACTAAGATAAAAGGAGCTTTTGATAGTTACAGAAGCATGTGTTAGGTGAAACTGTCCTAGTAACTCAGTTGCTAGAAAACACATTCCTTTAGGCTAATGCGTCCCATCCGAACATTCAGAGCTGAAAAGGATGCTCCATATTGAGTAAGGGAATATATCTCCATGAGGAGAAATGCAGATGTGACATATTATACACCTTCTCTACAAATCAACACAACAATGCACTTGCTTTTTGCATAACAATTCAGAGGTTCAAATGAGAAGAAAAAGGCATGTTTGAAAAATAGCTCAAGACCAAATGAAACATGAAAATATGCTAAACAGAATCATATGAAAAGAGTGTGAAGGGGTCACTTTGTTTTAATGATGGCAGTCATAATAATTCTAAATATAAAGCAAATCAAATATGCTTGGTCATAAAGAGAAAAGGTCCCACCAGTTTGTAGTATTATAAAAAAAAGTAAAACACCAATATTTCATTAATTTTCTCATAGTTATATTTTCTGTCTTCTTGACTTTTTTCCCATTATATGTTATTCAAGATAAACCTATTATTTTCTTTAAAAACAGTTCTGAACAAAGAGAATTTTTCATAATTATTGAATTATTATTAATCAAATTCTGTGTACCTGTGGGATAAAAGCAACCCAGATTTGTTATATAATACCTATACAAGTAGCCACGGAAGCTTGCTAGGTCCATAATACCTGTGCTTTGTAAACATTTAATAAACTATTCCTTAAGTAGTAGCATGTACTAGAGAACTATGCCTTTAGATGAATCCTGTATACATTAGTTTTAAAAAATAATCATTTTAATCCATAATTTATACATTAGCATTTTATTTTATTTTCCCCATTTTATTATTTTTTTCCTGCATTTCATTGTTTTAGTTTTTTCTTCTCATTTTATTTTATTTTTTTGGCCTTCGGTTGACTGTTTTAATTTTCCTCTCTCTTTAAGGTTGATGTGATATGTTGTGTTATGTTTCCCTCTGTTCTTTTCTATTTCTATTTAAAACTTCACATCACTTAGTCTGGGACAGTGGGTCCAGTAAAAATTAACAAATAAATAAAACTGTTCCAGTTTTCTGGTTGAAACTTTAAGATACACACTTAAAAAGGTTGTGTCTCCAGTGTTATTAAATTAAACAGGAATAATTTTTACAGAATAGGAACTTTACCTGCTGAAGTTGGTTCTTCTTCCTCTGAAGCTATAGTGGGAGTGGGGGCAGGGAGGGGAGAGAGAGAGAAAGAGATAAAGATATTGAGATTTCATATTTCTAAACAGTGACTACAAGCTCTTAACTTGTAATTTTGTGTATATATTAGAAATCTGTTTTAGATAATTAGATGATAGATTAATGAGTATTTACATGAAATTAACATTTATGCACACGTACTTCAAAATATGTATATATTTGAAAAAAACATTCAACTGTTTCTTTCATCTTTACTTTTGCAAATAAAATTGATCTTATTTAGATTGAGTGTAATACTATAATTATTATACATAATATTGTTTAAAATGTTATATACGACTAGATCTGTCCAGAAAGCATCTAGCTATGCAGTATGAAAAATATAGATGTTTATTGAAGAAGATTCAAGATAAAAGAACCATTGTACATAGGGCAATGACACCTCAGTACTCTTCAAGGCACGCACTTTGGGACCTTTCACAGTTCTTCCAGCATCTCTTCCACTGTTCAAAACACTCTGCAAAATCCTTTGTTGGAATTGCCATCAGTTGCTTCATCATATTTTCCTGAATCTCATCAATGATCTGAAATCTGTTCCCTTTCAAAGGTGGTTTTAGTTTTGAGAAAATCTAGAAGTTATAGGGCACCAAATCTGGGCTATAGAGGGGCTGAGTCACATGGGTAGTTTGATGTTTCACCCAAAATTTCTGCACGAGACATGATACATGAGTGGGCACATTGTCATGATGAAATTGCATTGACCCCAAAAGCTTCTGAATCATCCAGATAGTTTCAGCAGAGGAACGTTCAAGCTTAACACAAAATTTAATACAGATTCATAGCTCTACTCACTCAGTCGTTTGAATGTTATGGTCACACAGTACACATGCTCACTCAACAGCATCTACCACCCCCACTGATTAGTACAGTGAAGTCATCATTGTTCATGTATTGTTCACACATTCCAGTCCACTCCCCTTGGCTGCCAGGTTACTACATCTATGTTGCACAAAGAGTTCTCTTTATATTAACAATGTCTGGACTTTTTGCAGACTTCGAACATACAAATACCTCTGTCAACCACTTTGTGGGAATATTCAACCAGCAAAGAGGAATTAAAAGGTATTGTTGATAGTTGAAATATCATTTTATGATTTAGAAATTATAAATATAGGCTCTTCAATAAATGCTGTTGGGAGAGCTGTACAGCTACATGCAAAAAATTAAAATATCACCACCAACTTACACCATACACAAAAATAAACTCAAGATGGATAAAATACTTGAATGTAAGTCATGACACCATAAAAGTTCTAAGGGAGAACATAGGTAGGGAGCTCTCAGATATCCCACGCAGTAATATTTTCACTGATATGTCCCTTTGAACAAGGGATATAAAGGAAAGAATAAACAAATGGGACTTCATCAAAATAAGCTTCTGCATGGCTAAAGAAAACTTAAGCAAAATGAAAAAGGAACCAACCATATAGGAAAATATATTTGCCAATGATACCTTGGACAGGGGTTTGATCTCCAAAATATAGAAAAAACTCAGAAGACTCCACTCCAGGAAGACAAACAATCCAATTAAAAAATGGGCAAAGGAACTGAACAGACACTTCTCCAAGGAAGATGTACACAGGGCCCAGAGACATACGAAAGGATGCTCATCATAACTAGTCATCAAAGAAATGGAAATTAAAACCACAGTGAGATATCACTTCTCACCAGTCAGAATGGCCATCATAAATAAATCAACAAACAAGTGCTGGCAAGGTTGTGGAGAAAAGGGAACCCTAGTGCACTGTTGGCGGGAATGCAGACTGGTGCAGCCACTGTGGAAAACAGTTTGGAATTTCCTCAAAAAGCTAAAAATGTAACTGCCTTTTGACCCAGCGATTCCACTGCTGGGATTATACCCTAAGAATCCCAAAACACCAATTCAAAAGAACCTATGCATCCCAATGTTCATAGAGGCACAATTTACAATAGCTAAGTGCTGGAAGCAACTTAAGTGCCCATCAATAAATGAGTGGATCAAAAAACTATGGTACATTTACATAATGGAATACTACGCAGCAGAAAGAGCTACTACCATTTGCGACAGCATGGATGGAACTGGAGAGCATTATGCTAAGTGAAATAAGCCAGGGGGCGAAAGACAAATACCGTATGATCTCACCTACAAGTGGAACCTAATCAACAAAACAAACATGCACGGAAAATATAACCTGCAACAGTGAAAGAATAAAGAAACTGACAGTAATGTGAGGGAAGGAGGGAAGTGGGTAACAGGGAAAGGAACGGGGAGGGTCTAATCAAGGCACATGTATAAAGGACCCATGGACAAAGCCAAAGCGGGGAAGGATTGAGGGAGGGAAGTGGAGGGAGGTGGGGCAGGGGAAAGTGGTGGCATGAAAATGGAGACAAACGTATTTGAATAATAAAAAAATTTAGAAAAAGAAGTTATAAATAAAATAGGAGTTATTAAGCCTTAAAGTGACTTAGAATCACTTTGGATGTTTGTTAAGCATAAATATTCTAGCACTTGCCTGGACCCTAGTCAGGTATACACACATAACACACATTCAAACATACTCACTACATGTACCACATATTTTTGGATTCATTAGTGGTGATATTGTGGTAAGGCCATAAGAACCTACATTTTAAAGGTACCCCAAGTGGCTTTGAACCAAGTGTTCTGCAGTCTACACTTAGGTAAACTTGGGTATTATAAAATAAGAGTCCACCATATGAAAATAAAGCTTGATATTAAATCTGTGGCCATGATATGAAAACACAGCTTAATGTTGAAACTGTGGTTCTCAATGCTGAATCTATATTAGAATGCCGTACTCTGGGCCCCACCTCAAAGCAATTAAGTCAGAATCTCTTTCAGGAGCACTAATTTTCAGCCAGCATTGACATATCACTAAGTAATACCAATATAAGGTAACATGAACTTTTAACTCAAAGTGGGAATCATTTTGTTTCCCATTTTTAAAGGGAGGGATTTTTGAGAACAGCAAGACGCTGAGGTTAACACCCTATGGCTGGGTGTTTGTGGAGGAGGAAGAATGATGATTACAACAGTGAAAAAAAAGTTTCTCTAAAGTCACTTCACAGTTTTTCCCAGAATCATCTCATCACCTGTATACTAATAGACACTTTGTCAGGAGGCATTTCTGCCCTGTGCACAAGTGTAGCTTACCCAGAATATTACTGGAAATATATGACACAGCCAGCACTATTTCATTTGATTCATGAAGTTTTAAAATAAAAATTTACTCAGCTGAATTGCTCATAAAGGAGCTTTGTTCCCAGGTGATTTGTTAATCAAGGTATCACTGTGCAACCAGGGAGCAGTCCCCACTGTTTTCCATTAAGGTTTCATCTGCAAAGAGCACACATTAGACAAGGTTACTTTGTGTCCTGACAGTATTTTCCTCTCACACTGTTTGGCTTGTCTCCTTGGCACATAAAAAAATGGAGAGAGCAAACAGAGTTGGCATGCGTGGCATAGAGAACATAAATATTTAAAGAGCTGTAAGCTTCTTTATCATGTCCAAAATATATCATAGCATGGTCAAAGAGGAAAATTGTTGGTAGCGTCCAGGAATTCCCATTAGGAAAATACTATAGGGGTTTGTCGAAGTGCTGACTTAGATGGCTCATTGCTAGTAAAAATCTGGAGATTCAAAAGTGAAAAAAAAAACCCACTTATGACTAGTCACTTTATGTGTGTGAACTCAATTTATAAAGCAGCTGATGAGATGAAAATTACTGTTATTTGAGAGATGAAGATAATGATGTTCAGAGTGACTGGGCAATTTGTCTAAGGTCAATTGCATTTGAGCTCATGTCAGTGTGACTTTAAAACCAAACTCTTTCCACTATGCCTTACTGTCTCACAAAATGCTGATTCCACATCCATTAAGGGAAAAAGTGAAAAAGGGAGAGATGGTCATGGAGCCAGGACTGGCTAGAGCTCTGGGAATGTTAGTTGAACTTAGGCATAAAGGAAAAAATAAAAAAAACAAAAAACTGGATGTAGGAGCCAGGAGAGAAAACCCTTTAAAAATAAAGTTTTCCCTTGAAACTTCTCTAAGTCCCCTACAGCCCAGGAATAGACATAGGCTGGTGAGGTACTGACTATATGGTCAAACAAAATATCCTAACTAAGTGATATCTAAGGAAAAAAGATGAAGTCTAATATTTTATTCCTCAATTATATATGGATAAGCAAGGAATTTTAGGAAAGAACCAGCAAGCATTAAAGTAAACCCAATTTCAAATTTATAGGAATATTAGCTATTAGGAACATCTTAAAGCCAAAGCTTCTGGAGCAAGTAGTGTAGTAATGTACACTTGAGCCTGTAATACCTGAAAACATCTTTGTAACAAATTAAAAATACAGTCATACCTTGGTACTCATTGGCTTCAGAACTCATCAAACTCAGTACTTATTGCATTTTGATGAGAAAAGAAAAATGTTCCAGCACTTAGCGCTTGCTTGGGACTCTTCACACTTGCAGGAACTTGTGTGAGTCACAATACCGCCCCACAGAGAAAATGCTTCATTGTTTGGTACTCGTTGGTTTCAGCACTCACCAAGAGTTCCGTAATGAATTAATGACGAGTATCAAGGTACCACTGTATTAGAGTCAGCAGGTACACAAAGTCTGCATAGAATTCTATTTCTAGACAATATCTTTATAGTTTTGATTCCTCGTAATATGCTGATGCCAGTAACCAATATTCATACTATTATGATACATGTGCATACACACACAATCATGCATATGAGTGTTAACATTGGTATTAATTCACTGTTTCAGTTATCTCCCACAAAGATGGCTTTGTAAGCTAACTGTATTATCAAACAAAGTATCATGAACTATTAACAGGCGGAAGCTAGAGCCCCAGAAGTACATATTAGCCTCATAATGGACATTAGTGGCCTCTTTGGTGATATTGCAGTGAAATAAGTATAACAGAAGACAATGCCAAGCTATGCAACTGATTCTTCGCCCTTTATATATGCTTCTCAGAAGTCTTCAAATAAGCAAATCAAAATGCACGAGGTCTGTCCAGAGGATATCCAACTGTATGATATGAAAATTAGAGACATTTATTGAACAAGATACAAGATTCAAGAAACATTTTAAACAGGACAATGACGCCTCAGTCCCCTTCAAATTAGGCACCTTGGGACCTCACACAGTTTTCCTAGTCACCATCAGCTGCCCCATCACATTTACGTGAATTTCATTGACAGTCTGAAATCTCTTCCCTTTCAAAGGTGATGTTAGTTTTGGGAGAAGCCAGAAGTCACAGGGCACCAAATCTGGGCTGTAGGGGGTGCTGAGACACCTGGGTGATTTGATGTTTCACCAAAAACTGCATGATACATGATACATGAGGAGTGCATTGTCATGATGAAGGTGTCAATCACCATAGCTGCAGTCTTTTGAATCGTCAGAATAGTTTCAGCAAAAGAATGTTCAAGTTTAATGCAAAATTTGATGTGGATTCATTGCTCTACTTGCTCAGTCATTTTTAAATGTGATGGACACACAGTATACATGTTTACTCAACAGCGTCTACTGCCCCCACTGACTAGTACAGTGAAGTTGTCATTGTTCATGCATGTGCATTCCAATCCACTCTCCTTGGCTTCCAGGTTACATTGATGTTGTGCAAATTGTTTTTATATTAACAATGGCTGGACTTTCTCCAGACAGAATACACACACATGCACACACACATATATACACACATACCTATACACACACACACACACACACGTAAATCCTGTGTCATAGGCAAGTTCCTGTAATCCTGGAAGTTAAAAATACATGCACCAAGCAGAACAAAATAAAGACTAAAAAATGATTTTGTATTGCTCTGCTTCATTTCAATGCAGAAGAATGTATGAATATTATGGTGATAGAAAAATAGGCATTAAAAATATGTATCTGATATACAAAATTTAGCTCAGTGTGGTCCTGTCATTACCCCTAAGAGAATAATCCTAGGTATTTGTTAAAATGCCCCAGTTCCACTGCATTTGAAGTTTGGATGTAGCCCATGTTTCTGCATTCTGAAAAGCCCAGTGGGTGATGGTTATTTTTGTTGCAGTGGGAAAGAGCCATGGTTCCCATAGTTGGAACTGCAGGAGTAAATTAGCAGGCTTATAAGAAACACTTTGCAATGCGTCCCATGATTGTTTCGCAAGTTCTCAATGCTTACAATATTTTCAGGTTTATTGAAGTGTCTGCATCAACCCTTGAGAGAATATGACTCCTCTTTTGAATTCAGGAATAGGTCTGTGTCTGTGAACTAAGTAAATCTTTTCCCCTTTCCTGACCACAGTTATTGGTTTAGATAGGTATATGAGCCATTTGGGGACAATAATGTGTAAAACCAGGTTTGTGTGTGCTTGGATAAAGAGAGTCTCTTGGAAAAGAAGGCTCCTTATTCTGAAGAAGTGTCTGGGAGTAGTCCTCTCTCTTTCCCCTTTAGATATGGACAAGAAAGTCTGTGGCCCCAGAAGGAGCTGGCAGACATCTTGCAAACACGATGGGAGCCACCTTTAGAAGCTAATCCTACCCAAAGGCAGAGTGGAGAAAGAGAAAGAAATTACATTATTGATGTTGTTGAGCCATTGAATCATACTCTGACCTAATTCTGGGCTCTAGTTCTAAGGAAAAATACTTCTTTATTGTATGTCTAGTTTTAGTGGAGCTCTCTTATTTACAACTAAACAGCATTCTACCACAACAATAAACCCTTTTGTTGTCCCCCCTTAAGATATATTAGAATGAATAAGGAATTAGTTATCCTTGAAGCAGGTGAAACCTGAAATATTGGGTTGGCCAAAAAGTCCATATGATTTTTTTCTGTAAAATAAAAGACACATTTTTCATTTTCACCAATAACTGGATATTTTGGATATTTTGAGTATGTTGGCTATCTCCCGCATGGTGTAATGTTGATTGTTCTTAATTCATGTCTCAATTTGATCACTATCAACTTTGACTGGTCTACCCAACCGTAGAGCATCACCCAGTGAGAAATCTCCAGCGGGAAACTTTGCAAACCACTTTTGACATGTTCAATCAGTCACAGAACATTCTCCATACACTGCACACATTTTTGTGTGTTTCAGTTGCATTTTTACCTTTCTTGAGGTAATAAAGTATAATATGCTGAAAATGTTACTTACTTTCTTCCATCTTCAATATTAAATGGCTACACAAAAATTTACCAGTTTTGATAACTTTTTAAATGCATGCTGATATGACTGCTGTCATAATACAATCTAACAAAATTGTTTGTTTCTTTATTTGTTTTAAAGATTTGATTTATTTTTAGACAGAGGGTTAGGGATGGAGAGAGGGAGAAACACATCAATCTGTGGTTGCCTCTCATGCAGCCCCTACTGGGGACTGAGCCCACAACCCAGGCATGTGCCCTGACTGGGAATTGGACTGGCTACTTTTGGTTTGCAGGCCAGTCCTCAATCCACTGAGCCACACCAGCCAGGGCAAAAATTGTTTCAAATGAACGTAAAGACACATAAGTGCTACTAAAGACATCTTATGGAGAAAACTGAATAAACTTTTTAGCCAACCCAATACATAGAGCCTTGAGCTACACTTTCAGAGAGCAGGAGGTTTAGATTCACCACCATGTTTTTCATATAATAAACCTATTTATATTATTTTGAAGCTAGTCATTGTATTTCCAGACAGTTTGACTGTGTACATGTTCATTAACTGGGTTGGTGCCTGGGAGGAGGAAAAGGCATCCTGTAGATTTTTTTTAGGTTTCTTTCGGTATCTACTTTCCTCCCTTCCTCCCTTCCTCCGTCCTCTCTTCCTTTCTCCCTCCCTCCCTCCCTCCCTCCCTCCCTCTCTCCTTCTCTCTCTCCCTCCTATTCTACCTCCCTCTCTCTTTTATGCCACAGGATCAACTATCAAGTTCAATAACTACCCAAATCCAATGGGCTGTGTATTACCTTGATAATCATATGATATTAAGAAACACACACCCTGAAACACACACTTACTCATGGACAACTTCCAGTGTCTTTTTGTGCCCTCAACAATGCTTAAACTTCTTGTTTTCGTTTGTCTTATCCATGATGTTTTAAGTAAACTTTAATAATTTAGAAATTCCATCCATTCAAAATAATTCTATACCTAGTGTGGTTCACCACCAAATAAGATAAGCTTATTGTGCAATATATAAAATATATTTCTTAGCATTAATTTCTATTTTATATATGGTTGTTACTTAATTCACATTGACTTATAGGTCATTTTGTTTTCTATATTATAAATTTAGTTAATTATGCACCAAATATGCTTTGCAAGTCTACAATTGTCTATGTAATTCATTATTTCCATAGGCAAAGCAACAAGAAATATATATTCTTGCATTCTGACAATATTTTAGAATGTTTTTATTCATTTGCAGTTAAGTAAAAATAACAATAATAATATTTATGCATGATTATTCATGCCTTTCCAGATGTTAAATGCTATAATATGTGTGTGTGTGTGTGTGTGATTACTAAGGCAAAGAAGAGTAAATTATCATTTCAAATTTGTGAACTCAGTCATTTAAGTAGGTTGTAGAGTTGACTCTGGAAGTATTCAAAGAAATATTTAGAGAGAGGTTTTGGTTTATATGCTCTATGTTTTACTGTTTATTTCTTTGTTCTTTTGTTCTTGGTCAATGGCCCAATGAAGACATGCCTCAGGACTTAAAAGTTACTGTGATTAACTTCTTCCTATTGAAAGCATGAAGAGGAATGTAAATTTCTCCTAGCCAAAAACTGCAGACAGCATATGAGGTGGTCTGCTCTACACTCTTTGAATTGTAGAATATTTGGGTCACAGTGAGAAGCAGCAGATAATGTTATTTGCATAGAAAATGTTATGAAGCTTTCTCTATTAGTCTTGTACATTCATTTTGATTCCCATGTTGGATTGAGGATGCCATATATTTGAATACAGTTAACAATATGCAATACATAAAATATAATTATGTACACATGTAATTAGTGTGTAAGTATATATTTATTATTATGTTTCGTAGTCTCTCCCATTAGACTATAAGTCACATAAGGGCAGGACTTTGCCTTTTTTGCTTATCGTTATATCTCCAAATTTTAGAATAGTGCCTATAACACTGTATTTATTAAAAGAAAAGTACAAATTCATAGTTAAAACAGTCCTCAGGAGTTAATAATAGCAACTTTTAAGACCTGTTAATAAAATTCAGCTGCTTCATTATGCTGTACTACTTAACTCTCAAAAAAGAAAGCCCATATTGTTTTTTAAATTTCTTTTTAATTATTTAATTTTAGAGAGAGAAAGAGATTTGTTGTTCCACCAATGTATGTATTCATTTGTTGATTTCTGTATTGCCCTGACCAAGGATTGAACCTGCAGCCTTGGTGTATGTATAGTATAGCACTCTACCCAGCCAGACTATCAAACCAGGGCAAGAAAGCTTATATCTTCATCAATATTTTAATTATATAAATCTATACATAATTATATATGTAATAATTTATATAAATCTATATAGCCACATAAAATCAATTTTCTTTCTTGAGCAAGAGAGAAAAGAAATAATTCTTCAAAAGATAATAGTTGCTTTAATGATTGATCATTTAAAAAAACAAATCTGCGACTTTAAGCTAACTTGAAATCATTAAACAATAGTTTATTAATTAAATAGATTCATTAAAGCAGCGCGGCAAAATGCACTTTCTATGTTTAGTGTTTATATAGCTCACATGGATTTTACAAGCTACTTATATTATGAATCATGTTAACAGCAATTAGTAGTGCAATTGTGATTTTCTCATTTTAGAAAGAGGTACAAATGGGGAAATAATAAAGAATGAATGGATGTTGTAGTTTCATTTCTTTTTTTTTTCCTCCAGTGAGTTAAAAAAATACAGTACTAGGCTAGGGTACTGGGAAGCTGAGAAATACTATTACTCAGTGTCTTACAGTCATATCTCAGCTAATATTAAAAAAAGACTTTGGATACATGACTAGGACACATTTGCCTACAAAAAGGAAGCACTAAAGATTTTTAAGCTAAATGGTTTGACATTACAAAGGCCTTATAATTCCCTTTTCATGTATCTATTCAATTGTGCTAGAAAACCTTTTGCTTATTCAATGTGCCTTCCCTTTCTTTCCAAATTCATCTATCCTTGTGGACTGAGTTTAAGTCCCAGCACCCTCAATTCCTTAGTATTTATTTCAGTCTCCAAATTTATATAGTTATCTTTCTCCTACTCCCACTGGCTTTTAAACCATAACTAGGAAAGCTAGGTCTAAAGAAAATGGTAAAATACACTTCAGTCTTGTTTCCAAAATATATATTAACCATTATTCTTTCAAGAGAAATTGTTATATTTTAATTTTGTATAGCGTATACAACTGATATTGAGGAATATTTTTGGAAAGTTATTCAATTTTACAGATGAGAAAATAAAGTCCAGTAAATGAACTCAGTAACTGTTTTTACATTATTGTGAGCCATGGAAAGCAAGAACTGGAAATCAAACATAACGTATAAAAAAAATTGATAGATAAACAGAAAGAAGACACTTGGTGAGGAATAAAGTGGATTAGAAGTTAATATAAGTGATTGCTTAGATTTATCAATTTCAACAAAATTAAACCGTAATCTATGTGAAAATTTAATATAGGGAAAATGATATTTTTGCAATGAAAATGTTTAATGTGGCTAAGAAAGCCATGAAGCTGAGGTTACCTCTTTACCACATGTGAATTTTCACAGCAACTGACAGAAGGACTCTCATACCACCAGGCTTATATTCTATGGATTGCTATTTGTTTATGTGTGGGAAACTGCTCACTTCAACCTCAGTTCATTCCCGTAAGTCTGGACAAATGAGGTAATCTGAAAAGCAAATCTGTTAAAACCAAAAGAACAAAAACCTAAAAAGTAATGCGTAGATCAGAACTATTGGCACAAATCTCAGTGACAGCATCCACTTAAGGAAACCACAGAAAATATTAATGTCAGAAGAGATCTTGTGATTAAGGGTGTTGGCAAAAACCCGTTGTTACAATGGGTTAAACTGTCCAATAGAAAACAGAAGTATATTTATTAAATCATCTAAATTATCAACTAAAAACTCACCTCAAACTGAATTCTGAAGTAACATTATTTAAACATCAGACTGTGTAGAAAGCGGGGGAAAGGAGGTTTACCATTGAGTATACAAAACATAGGATTTATCCTGGTATTATTATTGTATTATTTTCCATACAAACAATTGTAAACCTACTTTTGCCACACCCTGTATACTATATAATATATAATAATTAATATTTATAATATAATAAAAGAGGATTGTATAATATATGCTGTTCTATAACTTGCTTTTTTCATTAACTTATTGCACATTTTCCTATGCTATTATAATCAGTGGCGATGGACAGTATTGAAAAATATTTTATTTTATGGAAATAATTTATCTTACTAAACCTCTACTGAGTGATATTTGGATAGGTTCAGAGACTTCTGTCTTATAAATAATCTTTCAAAGAATAATCAGACTCCATTTGAATAGTGGTAGAAACACAAAACAAAAATAAATGGCCAAATAATCTCTTTAAATAAATAGGAGCCCATAATTCTAAGCACAATATAAAATATTCATGTTTTGTACATAAGGTTTTTAAATGATACTGTTTTCTATGCCAGCAGCCTATCTTTAGTGATATTCTTCTTAAATATATTGCACAATTTATATTTGTATCTTCTTCCTATGAAAGTTACTCCCTTGCAGTAGTTACTATTAATGGAGATCAAATAAAACTTCCAGCACCCCAGGTCAACACAGCACAAGACACAGAGACGAGGAAATTGCTGAGCTCTGTGCTTGTGCAGGTGCAGCCCTAGACGATCAGATTTCCCTGACCATAACCCCCTACCACCCTACCTGGGATGTTTAAGGTTGAATGCTGGCTATTATGTATCTTCTGGGATTTAAATAATATAAAAGTTTAATGTCTTTTTAAAAAATAAATGGTGTCTAACTGAAGACAGGAATTTGCTTTATCACAAAATACTGGCATCTAATGCATGTGCATGTATTCGATGCGTGTGCATGTGTATAGAAGCCAGTCAGAGGGGAGAGGGGAGAAGGGGAATGAGGGATTAGCCGAAGAAGATGCATACAGGACCCACAGATACAGACAACAGTATGGTGATGGCCATAGGGAAGGGGTAGGCCAGAGGCAGGGCACAGGTGGGGAAAAGGGAGGGAAATAGAGACCTCTGTAATAGTGTCCACAATAACAACAAAAAGTTAAAAAATATATTACAGTTTTTTCAGCATGATATGATTACTACTTTTGCAATTTGTGAAGTCTTTTAGCAAAATATTATTCCATTTTCACTGCTTATATTCCAAAGAGGAATTCAGAAATTTTATGAAGGCTTTGAAATGAAGCATTCCCAAAATATAGATTCACATATTTAGCTTAATTACCTTTTGAAACTGAAAAAACAAAAGGGAAAAAAAAGTAGGCAGGTCTAACTTAAAGGGAGATGATGATGATGATGATTTTTATGAGTTTGCACTCATCTCAAGGACACTAACTGTAAGAGATAAAGAGACAAACTCTGTTTGCCTGTATCAATGCCACTAATCTAAAGCGCCACTAACTTATCCAACAACGAGTTAATGACTGCTACAGAGGATTATTTTTTCCCTTCCTGTTAAAACAGAAACTAAAACTAAATGCTTTCTTTTCAGAATCATTAGGGCCTCCTTGAAAAGAAAAGTCAGTGTATCCACATTCAGGTGTTAATCAAATGACATTGACAATGTAATTTCCCTATCTGCAAAACTTGTCTCCCTGGGCTAAATTTTTCCTTAATTGGAATGTCTTTAAAGAACTCAACTGATTAAAATGTGGACAAGTCTAACATTAAAACAATGAAATTGAATAAAAAGGTTTAGGGCTATTCAGGGAGGGCTCAAGCTCCATTTTTCTTATCTTTGAGGTTATTTTCAAGTTGTGAATGCACACTATTAATTTTTAGTCTTCCAACTGTCAATAAACATTCTAGGGCCCTGACCAGGCCACTCAGTTGGTTAGAGCACTGTCCCTGATACACCAAGGTTGCAGGTTCAATTGCCAGTACCAACCAAAAAGCTAAATATTGCTTCAAAACTTATAGTGGTAGGGAATTCATTATCTCAGAAAGAAACACGCCACATCATTCTCCTAGAGATAGCCTCTGGAAAACAATGGGATAATGTGGTTCTTCCTTTGACATACAAGCCTAATATTTGAAGACAGTGATCATATTTACAATAATTCTCTTCTTAACTGGGATAAACCTCTCCACTTTAATTTCATATATCACAACATATATCCTAGTCATTATATTTGTTAATCTCCTCTTGATAAATTAAATTTTGTCAAGGTCTTTTAAAACAGCAACAAGAATGAGATCTTATAGAAGTTTGATATGTATAGAATGAAATCGTGGAGAACAAGAACTAGTTTTCCAGATCAGACCTAACTAGTACAAACATAATGGCATTATTACCTGCCTTCTTTAGGCTGCTATATCACGAATAATAATCCAGCATTGTATTAATAACTAAAAAATAAGGAATTAACTTCTTTCCCCTCCTTTCTCCAACACCACATTATAGACCAATTCCTAGAACAGCAGCGACTACTAAATCTTATCTCTTTCTGTTTCAGGGCAAAATTGGGCAGGAAAAAGGATGAGCATGAATAAGGAAATTATGCTTAGGGTGGAGGGTCATGGGTGCTGGCTTGCAAGCAATGTTAAAAGTATTTGAACAATAGGAAAAAATGCAAAATTTTGAAACAAAGCAAATCCTTAGGGGTATTTTTTCAATCTTTCACTTTCTAGCAAGGAATATAGTTTGCACATATTTCATATACAGTTGATTAAGTCTGCAGGTAAGAAAACCAAACTTTTGTCTGTATTGCAACAGTTTCCTTAGGGTCCAAGACTAGTGATTCATTCAGGTGAATGTGAATATTTTGTATCTTCTCATGGGATTTTCTACATGTCAACTGACATGTTCAGTCAGAGAAGTGTTTCTGGAAACTTTTTTTAAACCTTATAGTTGATTTTTCCAGCAATTAATTTCTGGTTAGAAATTCTAGATTATAGAAATTTGCACTAATGTCAGTCAATAAGCCACACACAGCCGTTTCCAAATCAACTAACCTATTAGTCCAAGTCTTACTGAAACCAATCACAATAATTAATGAATTGAAAAATAGATTTATCTTGGAGGCAGAATAAAAACACAATAAAAAAATAGTACAACTTAATCCTCAAAAGAAAAGCCTGAGGTAGTACTTAAAAATTATTTCAACTATTGCTCCATTGAGAGTTCAGCGTTGTTTCATTTTTATAATGTTTGTATGCTTCAATAATGTATTATCAAAAGAAGTTATAGAATCATGTTCCTGGTACAATTTTAATAACTTTGAAAATTACATTATGGAACTAGTTCAAGAGAATGACGAGAGGCCCCATACAAGCCACCTTCCTGATCTGGCCCCCAAGCATTCCTATAACACCAATAATCTGGACAATCATTAATGCTACTTCTTCTAGAAGGTTTGTAAGTTTCTCATCTTTGTGCTTATCATCCTGTATTTTGCTTAAAATGTTCCATTCTAATAACTTTACTGGGGGACTACGGTTTCATCCCAACCCATCTTAAAAGCCATCTAAGCCATCAAATCTGAACCCTAGGGCAAGAAGTGACATTTCCTCCTCTTGTTACCTAGTAGTACTTTGTTTGCCCCTTACAATGATTTTTTTTTTTGCATTGTGTGTACATGACTATTGATGTGTGTGTTTTATAGTCCTTTCCCAAATGTAAGTATCTCATAGGCAGATTCTTCAGCTTGTGGTCATAGGCAAAGGGGAGATTAGTGTCAGGCGGTCAAGAATACCTTTCCAGAAACCCTCACTGTTTGTTAAAGGGAAGATCCTAGCATCATTTTCTATTCTGTGATTCTATTATTATGCAAAGCCACAAAGAGTTTATTGTTGATGTCTTCCATATAAGAACCTAATATTAATTGTCATAAATTCCAACTTGGTATTTACTGTGCCTTTTTAGGATTCCTATTTTGTAATCTTATAAAGAAAAATCAATTCATAAGTTATTTGCTGTAAGCTAAGGAAAGCTACATTCATAAAAGGCCAATTCCTAATTATGCAATGTTACTTATATCACACATAATCTTATATAATAAAATATATAATTGATTTGTCAAATTTTATGTTGAAGAAAATTTTTTGAAAAATTAAAAGCTGACAGTTAAATTGCCCCCAATTTGCACATTCAAGCACAAGCAGAAAAGATCCTCACAAAAGTATAATAGGTCAGTATTTATTGGACATTTCAATAATGTTATTAATGACTGAAATGATGAAAGAATATTCAGGGATTTAGAAGTCTGATTTCTGCATATAGCTTCTGAATTGTGTATAAGGCTTATATATATATTTACTTATTTTATAACTCCTTCATGGCTCTAATTATAAGCAAGATACTGTTTTAAGAGACTTTTACACATTCAATTTATTTAATTTGAACAAAACCCCTTTGAGGTTGGTACTATTATTACCTTGATTTTACACATACATTGAGGTGTTAAGCAACTTGCTCAAAAGAATAGAGAAGGAAAAAGGACAGCCAGTGTTTGAATTCAGTGTGGCTGAGTTCTCTCACCCACAGCACCAGGAAGAAATTCTTTAGAGGATGTGTTTCTGCAGAGTTCCAGGAGAGCATGTGATGAACACTGGAATTAAACATTACTACTACTTCTCTTATTGTTTCAAACCATCCATCTCCATACGTGCCACTAGCACAGTTTAATTTGAACACAAACACTGAACTGTGTAAAAAGCATAGGACAAAAATTCAAGTTTAATACCTGCTCTGCCTGCTTTTGGGCAGAAATCTGTGACCTTGTTCTAGTCATTGCAAGTATCACAGAATCACTTTCCCACTTAACACTGAGATTGGTATTAACTGTTCATTTCAAGGTTATTACAAGAATAATATATATTAACATTTTAACGAATAGAGTACTCTAAAAATACAAGACACTATTAAGGGGAAAAGGGTGAGGAAAAATGTCCTTGGCAACACGGTGATTGGTGAATTGTATTAAAACTATTGGCGCACGCGCCTCAGGGTTCATTGCATGATGGCCTGGTAACCAGCCTGCCTAGTTGTGAGAGGTTTCAGGTCAGAAAATCCTTGTGGATAATAATATAGCTCGACCTTCCTAGCTGAATAATTAATAAAAGCTGACAGTATTGGCCAGACCATGTTCTGTGATGCACACTGATGTATCCATTGCCCGTGGAGCCAAAGCCGTTGACTGAAAAAGCTGAGTTGACACAAACAACATCTGTCTTTGTGCAAATGTTTGGTAGCTACTGTGTTGATGAGTAACAGAAATACGTTCTGTACTCAATTACTCTCTATGATTTGGATGAAGCAATTAGGGTCTGATTTCTCAATTAAAATCTTACCAGATAAAGACAGTGTGGGATGTACCAAAATGCTATGTAAAGGAGGTGCTAATTATTACTTGAAATTTGCTCTATTCTAAGGATTAGTACTAAAGAAAACACCTTTATCTCAGTTCTTTCTTTTGCTGAGGACTAAAATTGTGTTCTCCATGCTTTACTTCCCAAGCTTTGATTAAGATAAAATAACCATAATAATAAATATCAGTTGTTGTTCATTTTAAATCATAATTAGTAAATTTTACACATTCAAAAGAAAACATTATATATATTCTGAAAAGAATTCAGCCTGCATTCTCTCTCATTACATAACTCACTCTGTGTTACCACTGTACTTTAAATAATCTGAATTAAAAAACTTGGGTTCACATAAATACTTTGACATATGCTGGACAATTTATTGTCTTAGAGTACAAAGTTACCTTGAGGGGTCAACCAGTTTTCCTATGGCCTCAGGGACTGTGGCCAAAAAACCTTCACACACAATGACATCTAAGTGCAGCTCCTTGAGAAAAGATTCATGTCTTCTGTTACATTTTAGTAAACTTTGTGCTTTACTCTAATAATTCCTAATAACAAAGAGCATAATTCTAGCATATAGTAGGTGCCAATAAAATTTGTTAATTATTAATTTATTTTATTAATATTAAATTCTACAGTAGTTACTAATAGTTTTAAGAAATAAATTTTAACTTATCAAAATAATTATTTTTCAATAAATTTTTATTTATTTTTTATTTTTATCTTTTTTCTAGTACCATTTAGTCCCCTGATGCCTCCCCTCAATGGAGTCACCACACTGTTGTCCATAGACATGAGTCCTTTTCCTTTTTGCTCAGTCCCTCACCCCTTAACATTCACTTAGCTGTCCCCCTGCTCTCTATCTATGAGTCTGTCTCTATTTTGCTTTTTTAGTGCAGATTGTTCATTAGATTCCACATATAAGTGAAATCATATGGTATTTGTCTTTCTCTGACTGGTTTATTTCATTTAGCATAATATTTTCCAGGTCCATCCATACTGTTGCAAAGGGTAAAACTTTCTTCTTTTTTACAGTCAAGTAGTATTCCATTGTGTGAATGTACCATAATTGTTTTATCCACTCACTTGCTGATGGACACTTGGGCAGCTTCCATAACTTGGTGACTGTAAATAACTCTGAAATGAACATAGGGGTACTTAATATTCTTTCAAATTGGTGTTTAGGGTTCCTTAAGATATATTCCCCAAAGTGGGGATCACTAGATCAAAAAGCAGATCCATTTTAATTTTTTTAGGTGTCTCCATACTGCTTTCCACAGCGGCTGCACCAGTCTGCGTTTCAACCAACCGTGCAAAAAGTTCCCCTTTCTCCACATCCTTGCTGTACTTGTTGTTTGTTGTTTTATTGATGACAGACATTCTGACAGGTGTGAGATGATATCTCACTGTGGTTTTAGTTTGCATGATGATTAGTGATATTGACAATCATTTCATATGTCTATTGGCTGTCTTCATGTCCTCTTTGGATAAGTGTCTATTCAGGTTCTTTGCCCATTTTTTAATTCAGTTGTTTGTTTTTTGGGGTGTTGAGTTTTGTAAGTTCTTTATACATTTTGGATATTAATCCCTTATCTGACATATTGGTGAATATCAGAGTAAATCCCACTTGATAATGGTGTATGGTCTTTTTGATGCATTGCTGTATTCAGTTTATTGATATTTAGTTGAGGATATTAGCATCTATGTTCATTAGGCATATTCATTAGGCCTATAATTTCCTTTCTTTGTGATGTCTTTATCTGGTTTTGGAGTTAGGATAAGGCTGGCCTTGTAAAATGAGTTTGGGAGCCTTCCCTCCTCTTCGATTTTATGAAATATTTTAGGAAGGAGAGGTAGCCTTCTCAGAATGTTTGGTAAAATTGACCTGTGAAGCCATTTGGTCCAAGGCTTTGTTTCTTGGGAGTTTTTTGATCATTGCTTCAATTTCACTAGGTGTACTCTGTCTGTTCAGACTCTCTGACTCATCCTGATTTAGTTTTGAAAGGTCATATGTTTATCATTTTTTAAGACTCTATTTCATTTATTTCTGCATTGATCTTTATTATTTCCTTCCATTTACCACCTTTGGGCTTTTTATGTTCTTCTTTTTCAAGTGCCTTCAAGTGTAAAGTTACATTGTTTATTTGACCTTTTTCTTGTTTTTTTTTTAGATAGACCTGAAATGCTATGAATTTCCCTCTTAGGACTGCTTTTCCAGTGTCCCACTGATTTTGGATGGCTGTGTCCTTGTTTTCATGTTTCCAGGTATCATCTGATTTTTTCCTTGATCTTGTTGTTGACCCATTCATCATTTAATAATGTTATTTAGCTTTCAAGTTGTTATGTACTTTTTCAGTGTTTCTCTTGTGATTGATTTCTAGTTTCAATGCATTGTGTTCAAAGATGCTTGATATGATTTGAATCTTCTTAAATTTATTGAGACGGGTTTTGTATCGCAACATGTGTTCTCTCCTAGAAAACATTACATGTACACTAGAAAAGTATGTGTATTTTGTTGTTCTGGGGTGTCCAGTGTGTTGTTTAAGGCTGTGGTCTTCTTGTTGATTTTCTACCTGGAAAATCTGTCCATTGAAGTCAAAGAAGTGTAAAATTCCCAATTATGAATGCATATATGTTGACCTCTCCGTTTATGTTCATAAAGATTTGCTTTCCATATTTAGGTGCTCTTATATTGGGTGTGTAAATATTTCCTAGGGTTATATCTTTCGTTGGATTATTTCCTTTATCATTAAGTAGTTTACTTCTTTGTCTCTTACTATAGCCTTAGTTTTAAAGTCTATGTTGGATATTAGTATTCCTACCCCAGCTTTTTTTTCTCTTACTATTTGCATGAAATATCTTTCTCCATCCTTTTACTTTTGTCTGTGTGTATCTTTCAATCTGAGGTGGATCTTTTGGAAGCAGCATACGTATGGGTCTTATTTTCTTATCCATTCAGCTACCCTGTCTTTCTGTGGGAACATTCAAGCCATTTACATTTTAGGTGATTATTGATAGATACATATATGGTGCCATTTTATTGTTAGACTATTTTCCTCTTTTTTTTTCTTCTTTCTCTTTTTCTTCTTCTTCTTAATGCAAGCACTTTAGCATTTGTTGCAGTACTGGTGTGATGTTAACAAATTCCTTTAGCTTTTTCTTATCTGGGAAGCTCCATATTTCTCTTTAGACTTTAAATGATAGCCTTTTGGGGTAAAGTAGCCTTGATTGTAGGTCCTTGTTTTTCATCACCTTGAATATTTCATGCCACTCCCTTCTGGTTTGAAATGTTTTTTGAGAAATCAGATGACAGTTTAATTGGTGCTCCCTTGTAGGTAGCTATCTGCTTTCCTCTTGTGGCTTTTAGGAACATCCCTTTGTCTTTAAGCTTTGCCATTTTAATTATGATGTGTCTCGATGTAGGCCTCTTTGGGTCCAACCTGTTTGAGACTTTGAGCTTCCTGAACTTGTATTTCTTTTTCCTTCACTAGATTAAGGAAGTTTTTCATCATTATTTCTTCAAAAAAGTTCTTAATCTCTTGCTCACTCTCTTCTCCTTTCTGGTAGTCCCATGATGCGGATGTTGTTATGCATCATGTTGTCCCAATGGTTTCTTAAGCTTTCCTCACTCTTTTTAATTCTTTTCTCATTTTACTTCTCTGTTTGGGTGTTTTTTTCTACCTCATCTTCCAAGTCATTGATTAGATCTTCTTCTTCATCTAACCTACTGTTCATTCCTTCTAGTATATTAGTGTATCATTTATTTCAGATTATTGTATTCTTTATTTCTGACCGGTTCTTTTTTATGGTTCCTATGTCTTTTTTTCATGCTGTTGAATATCCTTATAATCATTAATCTAAACTCCCTATCTGATAAATTGTTTGCCGTTACTTCCTCTAGTTCTTCTTCTGGGGAATTCTCTTGTTTTTCATTTGAGACCTGTTTCTTTGTTTTCCCATTTTGGCTGCCACTCTGTGATTGTTTATATATATTAGGTAGATCTGCAAAGCCTCTGGTACAGACCAATGTAAACCCCTGCCTGTGACAAGCCCTGGGCAACCTGTTCGGAGTTAGCAACAATCCACAGCCTGTGGTTTCCTCTGCTAGGCCTGTGTGTGTGCAGAAAGAACCAGGCTGTACACCAACGCTGGGTTATACCAGCACCAGCCCTGGAGGACGGTCAGCTAAAGTCTCAAGAGCTCCCAGAGATGCATTCTGCCTGCATGTTTTCTGGTAGGCCTAACGAGTGAAAGTCTTCCAGCTGTACTCCTTAGCAGCAGGGCTTAAATACCACAGGGTGGTCAGGGTAATTCCTGTAGGTGAGGCTATTGCTTCTTCTCAGGCAGATGCCCCTTAGAGGGGAGTGCTCTGTCTGAGAAAGATGGGTCTTGTAATATGGGGAATGACTCAGCACAGGGATCCTGGCAGCTAGCCATTCAGTTCTCTGCCCAGAGCCACCAGCCCCAGGTTCTCTAGTGTCTCTAGTCCATTTTGCCCTCCCTCTTCTGGAGCCCAGGGTGAGTAGCTCTATATGGAATTTTTTGCATTGGCCATTTAAAAGGCTGGCTGCATCTCCAGCCATTTCTCCTTGGTAGACAGAAACCCTGTTGCTTTTCACAGCTGTTATTTGGTTTCCTTTCCCAGTTCTGGTGCTGTAGGCAGAAGAGCCCAGCTTGGGGGTTTAGACCTCACACTTCTCAGACGTAACCCCTGGCCACTGAAATGTCTCTCCAGGACTTCAGCTGACACCTATGGAGGCACAACCAGCCCTTTTGCACTTGCTCCGCAATCCCTACCAGTCGTGTTGTGGTGATGTGGCTTCTTCTATCTGCCCATGGTTGTAAGGTTCTCTCCAGCTAGTGTTCAGTTGGTTATTCAGGATGATTTTTCTATAGTTTAGTTGTAATTCCAGTTTGGGCCTGAGAGGAGATTGATGCCATTTCCACTTATTCCTCTGCCATCTTTGGTCCCAATTCCCAATAAATTCTTAATGCTTCATTACTTTCTCTTCATTCTATCTTTGTGTAATTAATGGTAAGAGGACAGATAACAGCAAATGCTCTGTCATTCATCCAGTAAGCTTTTACTTTCCATTATATCCATTTCCATTAATATCCATTATAGTGATATTAATCATTTTCCCACTTCCTACATTTATCTACCCTTCTTAGGCTTTCGTTATCTAGTTATCCTGTCTGTTCCATAGTGTAGATGCTCTGGAGCCAGTATTTAAGGTTTCTTTGATTAAATCCCTATTGTCACTTGTACTGGTTTTAATTTTAGAAGGTAGTCTTTTTCTCATAGTTTTTATCAACCAAACTGGACTTTATAAATGCCTGTTTGAAGTTTGTCTTCTTAAAAAATTTATAACCTTACATGATAATTAAGTGAAAATAAAGGGGGTATAGTCTTCAAATATAATTTTAAAAATGTAATGAGTTAACAATCTCTTCTTTTGCTCTCCAACAAATCAAATAACTATAGCTCTAAATCTACATTACTATAATTAAGTAGCTATATGCTTATTAAACTTTTTTATCATAAATTCACTATAATAAATTATTTAGCTTTTCCTATTCAATCCTTATGATATGAAAGGTTCTCAAATAAATCTCATCCCAGCCATTTTTAAGAATTTAATCTAAAGAGAAATTGGTGAAAGTATACAAAATACAAAATATAGTTACCAGAATATTTATCAATATCTTTATAACAGAGAAAATTTGCACAGAACTTAATTGTCAAAAAAAAAAAAGGGAGCTGGTTGAAAAAGTGATGGTAAATGATAGAATGTTAGCCTGACATTTTAAGTGTCAGGAAAGGATTTGTAATGAATGTAAATATGTTAATTTTATAGGAAAAAAACAAAAGATCAACAAAGAATATGAAGTATGTGCAGTATAAATTTTACACTTATGTTTACACAGAAATATGCATGTACACAATTTTATATAAAGAGCTCAACTTAAATTGTTAACATGCTTTATATGACTCTACATTGCTATAGAAACATACATGATAAATCAATAAATGACAGAAAAAAGGATAAAAGTGTATATAAATGAGTATAATATTTATTTTGTATTTATTTTCTAAATTTTCTTCTTTTTTACATTTGTAATGAAGAAAATAAACAAATTCTATACAAAATAATTTCAAGACAAAACAAGTGTACAGTTAACTTTTATTCTTGTTGATGGCATTCAGCATTTCAACCTACATATAATTATTTTTCATTTTCTTGTTTCTATTGTTATCATAGGAAGAGCATTCTGCTTACCTTCTAGCAACATAGATATCAATTTCCCTAACATGATAAAATCTTAACACCTTTCATGACTGCTTAAAAATAATGTTTTTGCTTGTTTGGGATACCATTGATTAAAGTGTAATTAATTCAATTAAAAGAAAACAAAAAATAGGTATCATTGTCAGAATAAAAGTATAGATTCACACTGAAAATCAATGAAGATAAAACCAAATAACATGAAATGTTTTGAAGATTATTGTGCACGTTTTAACTATTTTATGTTATTTGTGAGTCACCTACAGACCTCTTCTCCATAAAAGTACTCAACTTAGATGAGAAAATTTTTCTAGAGATTAATGCTAAATCTGTCACTTAGCCAATCAATTTAAAATAGTAATTTTCCTTTTCATAAATGTGTAAAATTGCTCATTTGGCTGTGGCACAATCAACCTGATGCCACTTCATTCAAAATCTAAATGAAAGAACCATTTATTGTCACTTTCCATTTTTCCTTTTCTAGTGTTTAATGTATTTTCCTAATATAAACAGAAAATAATCAAGTTTTTTAAAGAGAGTTTTTACTTTTCCTCCCTTATTAAAAAATTATTGTAGTCATAGCTGGTAACCTAAAAACAAAAATCTACAAATACATATGCATGTTTATCAACTTTTTGCATCATCAATAAACACTATTAAAACATCAGAAAAGAAGAACAATAACTAACATTTTATGGTAGATTATGAAACTAGCCATAAATTCTTCATTCCTTGCATCCTCATCTTTACAATATGAAGTGGCAGTCCAACCATTAAAGTGTTGTTAGCTAATGGGACACAAGCTGAGATTTGAAAAGTGCTTGCAATTGGGTTTTGACCTTTTTTACTGCTCTTAGAACCTTTCCACCACCATTACATAAGGAAGCTTGATCTAGCAGAGATAGCTGTCCCAGCTGAAGCCATCTTATACTATCTAGCACCAGTCAACTAGAATACTTACTTACAGAATTGTGAGATAGATGCTTATTTAAATTAATTAAATTTGTGATGACTTTTTAGGCTGACTTAATAATACGAGGTCTCTCTGGAAAAAGCCCAGCCATTGTTAATATAATGAGAACTGTATGTGCAACATCGATGTAACCTGGCAGCCAAGGAGAGTGGACTGGAATGCGCATGTGTGAATAATGACAACTTGATTATACTAGTCAGTGAGGGTGGTAGACACTGTTGAGAGAGCATGTGTACTGAGTGGCAGTCTCATTCAAAATAATTGAGTGAGTAGGGCAACAAATCTGCATCAGATTTTGAGTTAAGCTTAAACATTCCTCTGCGGAAGCTATTCAGATGATTCAGAAGGCTTTCAGAAATTACGCAATGAGCACAGCACAAATAAACGTATGGCACAAACACTTCAAAGATAGTGGGGAATCTGTTGAAAGTGGTCACATCCTGGAAGGCCTGAAACAAGCAGAACACCTGAGAATTTTGAACATGTACAGGCTGCAATCAACCAAGATCAGAGAATTGTGTGAGTTTCCACGGTGCCTACTTCAAAGGGGACTGAGATGTCATTGTCCTATGTACAATGTTTCTTGTATCTTCAATAAATGTCTATTTTTCATAGTACATGTCTGGATACTTTCTGGACAGACTCCGTATACATCCACTGTCATTTTATTCATGGAAGCATTCATCCTCTATAAATAAGTATATACTAAAAAAATGGTTTAAATAGTATATATCAACTCTTAAAAAATGTGTTACTTTGTATTTTTTTACAAGTAAAAGTTTTACTGTAAATTGGCTTTCTTCTGAGCAAGAGAAAACTTGTGTACTTGATATTTTCTAAGGTTCTTTGCTATTCTATATATTCTTTCTGAAGTTAATATATAATTGTTAGGATTTGGAATGGCAAGCTAACAAATTCTAAGCATTCTAATTAGCAATAAAGTGAAAACATTTTAAATTAAGAAGCTAAGACTCTATAAGCTATGTTATAGAAATATTTACATATGTAAAACAAAATTACTTTTCTATAATGTATACAAATTAAAGGGCAAAAATTTTCCCTTGACTCTGCCATCATAACTGTACAATCCTATTTGTTTGTATGAACACATATTTAATCCTTATTATTATTAGGAAGTAAGCAAATGTAACTCTGAAAATAAATCCTTGGACTCTAGGCAACTGAGAAGTTTCTTAGCAATCATGGCTAGCAGATTTTGAGAAAATATTTTAGATTATTTAGAATAGCTTTCATTATGATAATTTCTAAAGGTATGGATTCAGTTATGAGTTCGTCTTCCTTAATCCAAGAAATAGTCTTAAGGGGGAAAAGATGACATAATTTAATCTAATATATAAATAATTTTAATAAATAAAATTTAGCAAATTTCTCATGTGGTAACCAAAATTTGGAAAGTTGAAAATTAGCTTCACTCTACCCAAGAGGTCTATTTAAAGATTGTTAACTAGCGTTCTGATATTTCGTGATCATTGACAAGAAGTCTTTTAGACAGGGTTAACCTCTGTTACACTACTTGATATTCAATACACTGATCATCTTCTAAAAATAAACATGAATATGACTATTCATGGGACAAGATATACAGTGTAAATTGTTGTTTTTTAATTGTTATGAGAGAATTTATGTTTATGGTTTAAATGTAACATTTCTCATAATGTACTGAAGGCAAAAGGACAGATTAGCAGTGATGAGATTTGAAGAACATAAATTCATAAAGAAAAGAGATACCCATACCAAAAGGAAATAAGTTTGGGTAGAATATAATAGATAGAAGAGGTTAGGAGAAGATAGAACAACATAAAGGAACTTCATGTCTATTCATTTTTTCCAACAGAAAAAAGCCTGGTCAGAAGCTAGTGTAACTATAGAGAAAACAAAGAGGAAGAAGTATAAATGAAACAACATGCCAACTTTATTATGTTGTACTGAATTACTTTCAATAATATAGGTGCTTTGAGTTTTCTTCTAAAAGTGATGCAGTATTTTAAATTACTACCAAATTCCAATGTTTACATCTTTTGTTTTCAGAATGATAGTTTTAAGAGGCTAAATGTGTTATAAATATTGAAATATCTAAGTGAGTCATCTAACATAGTTTATTCTTATTGAAATAGAGCTTAGGTTTTATTATTTTCTCAATCATAATGACATTACAATTCCATCTCAAAAGAAAAATCTTACTTTGCCCAATTTCCCATTTCAGTTACTATCCTCTCTCCCAATACCTGTGCAATGGGGGGACCCAAAAATCCCAGAATTATCTTCTCAAGCATAGAAGTCTTGTAGTACAGGCTTCCCCAACCTAGGTGAATGTTCTAGGAACCCATCTGTATCAGTGTACCCTCTGATGTTGTTGTGAGAGTCTGCATTCAGCTTTAGTGAATGTTTTTTGAAGATGTCTTCAATAAGTTTACCCATTTCACAATGGGTGATTTATGAGCACACCTGCTCACACCTTGCTGAATGATGAGCAGCTTTTGATGAAAAACTGCATGGCACATGTGCCTCACCCTCCCTATTCACCCAACCTCACCCTGAGCAACATTTTTTTCTTGTTTCCATGGATGAAAAAAGTCTTTAAAGGGAAACCTTTTGCCAATATGTGGAAGAAGTGAAATTAAAAATGGCAGAAGCACTAAAAAGCATCAATATCAACAAGTTCTAAAACTGTTTTAGGCAGTCCAAAAAAGTCTTGATAGGTGTATTGCATCAAATGGAGAGTACTTTGAAGGTGACTAAAGTTTAAACATGTAAGAACAAACACACAATTTTTATAAATAAATTCCATTTTGGGGTCCCTCTTTAAACAATGAAGTTATCTCAGTTCTATGCTATGTTCAAACACCAACTTTTCAGTCTTTGCTCACATTCCTATCCAAAAATATACTTCTTCTTAATCTACTTCATACTTGTCTCTATTTTTTTTTATGGAACTAACTATAATTGTGATAGTTTACTTTCTATTCCTCATTTGACTGGGATATCCATGAAGGCAAAGTCTATTTTCTTAACGGTTGTATCCTCAAAGCCCAGAGTTCCTGTCATATAGTATACACTCAATAAATATTTGATGGATGGATGGATAAACTAATAAGTAGATGAATATTTATTATAGCCATTTTAAAGTTAAACAACTTTTTTTAGAACACTTTTAAGTTCATAGCAAAATGAGGAAGGTATAGAGATTTCCCATATAGTCCCTGACACCACATATGCATAGCTTCCCCCGTTATCAACACTCCCCACCAGAATAGTGCAATTCTTACAATTGATAAACTTACATTGACGCGTCATAATCATCTAAAGTCTGTAGTTTACATTAGTCTTGATGGTTTACATTATACGGGTCTGGACAATGTATAATGACATCGATCCATCATTATAATAGCATATATAGTATTTTCTGCCCTAAACTCCTTTGTGCTTTGTCTATGTTATTTTTAATTTCAAATCCCACTTGGTCATTATGGTATATAGGAAAATGATTAACTTTTGTATATCCATCTTGAATCCTATAACCTTGCTAAAATTTCTTATTAGTTCCAGGATTTTTTTAGTTGATTCTTCAGGATTTCTTTCTACATGGGTGATCGTGTCATCGGTAAACAGGCTGTTTTATTTCTTCCTTCCCAATCTGTAAAACAGGAGTGTCCAACCTTTTGTCATCGCTGAGCCACACTGGAAGTAGAAGAGTTATTTTAGGCCACATACTAAATACACAAACACTAATGAAAATTGATGAGCACAAGAAAGTTCTGTGCATAATTTTCATGATATCTGCCACCACAGGTAAGCAAGAAAGTCTTCATATAATAATCCTAATTATTCAATAGGCCTTTTGACAATCTTTGAAAATCATCAAGCAGGTCCCAAGTTTGTGATCACTAATATAGAAAAGGTACATATCTAAATAATAAAACTAAGTAATGTTTTAAGTAAATTTACAGTTCTGTGTTGGCCACATTCATAGCGATTCTGGGCTTCATGTGGCCCATGGGCCATGGGTTGGACACCCCTGCAAACCTTTACTTAATTTTCTTGTCTCATTGTATTAACTAGTTCTTCCAGTACAATGTTGAAAAGGAGTGGTAACAGGGAGCATCCTTGTCTTGTTTCTGACCCAGATGAGATAGCTTCGAGCTTCTCACCATCATGATTTTAGTCATAGATATTTTTTGTAAGTATTCTTTACCATGTTGAGGAATTTTCCCTGTATTCTTAGTTACTTTTTACAATTTTATGCTGATTCTTCCATGTACTACAATGTAACTCTTTCTCCAAAATTCCAACAAAACTGTCTTTGGCAAGATCATCCATAAGTCACATGTAATCAATGTAAATGTTATTTTAATTAACTTCTCTGCCGCATTTGACACTATTGATCACTCATTTCTTGAAACACTGTTTATCCTTAAATTTTATGGTGCCACATTTTCCTGATTTCTCTTCTATCTCCCTGACCTCTTCTTCTCAGACTCCCCTATAGATTTAACTTTCTCTACCTACTCCTTAATTGTTGATGAATCTCTCTTATCAGTTTCCATTTCTAGATCATCTCATCTTTTCAAAAGTTTTTGTTCTTCAGGGGAGATCCATATATTTCCTAAGCATTAATAACTATCTGTATAATTATAACTCACAAATCTATGTTTAACTTCTTAACTAATACCTATCAAATTCCTCAAATTCAATATGTGAAATAATTCGCTAATTTTCTGCCTCATAATCCAGTGTATCTTCAATGTGCACTTTCAGTTAATGACACCAAGTTGCTCAGGTCAGACACTGGTGATGTTTCCTCTTCATGCTTTACTTTCTCTAAACTCCTTCTACTCAATTATCCTATCAATTACCAATTATCTATAATTGGTAATACTTTAAACAATCACTGACTATCTCTACACCATTACCTTTGTTGCTACACTGATTCAGGCCAAGATCATCATGTCTGACCTGGTCTTCTGTAGTAGCTTTCTAATTGTCTGCCTGCCTTAATATCTTCTTTTTTTTTTCTTTCATATTACAAAGACAGAGACCTTCTAAAAGTGCAAATCATCTCAGTTGCTCTCAGCATAAGTCCAAATGCCTGAAGAACGATTGCAAGACTGCATATTCTGCCATCACCACCATCTCCAGACTTATTGCTGGCCACCATGTCTCTCTCTTTTAAGCTCTAGTCACAATGAATTTATTTCAACTCATGGAATTACAACTTTTCTGATCTCTGGCTTTTTAAACAATTATTTCCTCTGTCTTAAATACCTTTACCTTTCTGTCTGCTAGATTAAAATTATCCTTAAAAATTACATTAAGACATAATTTTTCAGGTAGGCATGAATTTTCTGACACCTAGCTTAAGACAGGACACCTGCTTTGCATTCCTTTGGCTCCATATACTTCTCCCATCACAACACCCATCACACTTACCTATTTATTCATTTATATGATGTCCTAGCTAGACAATTTCTGTACATTTGCTTGCCATTACATTCTACCACTAAGGTAGCTATTCCTTAGTATGTACTCAATCAATATTTAACAATCAATGAAAACTCAGATTTTATTTTTTAAAAAAGTGAATCACTTATTTTGTTCTCTATGGTTGCATTAAGATACAATACATTTGTGTTGTAAAAATTTATATTTATTATTAGTTGACTGAATTACTTTGATAGCCCATGGAAAATTATGCCATGAAACTTGAAAACCTTTGTAATTCCCAAAGTTCTTATATGTGTACTCGAGAATATTCACTAGTAATAGAAATTTCTATATGAAATAAATGTGTCAACATTTGGCTCCAAATTACACGGTATTACCCAAGAATGTGAGGAGGTAATTGGGAAGTAATTTGGGGCTTAACTGCACGGTTGTCTGGAGAAAAGTCCCCTGGAGAAGGAGTTAGTACATGTGCACATCTGTGCAAACAGTCGTTAATCTGGCCAATGTCTTCAACTCTGAAGATGTGAAGTGTTGTTTTTCTTTTTTTTTCTTTCCTTTGGTCAGACAGATATTTTCCTATTGCCTTTTATGGATATCAGAAGTGAGTCTTAACACTAGGAGGCTGAGACCATTGAGATTTGAGATAGGTCGGTATAAGGGGGATGTGTGTGATGGACAAAGAGACGGAGAGAGAACGGAAAAGAACAAGTGAGAGAGACAGGTAGAGGTAAAAGGTGGATATTGGAGTGTACAGACAGATTAAGAATCAAGTCAAAGTAAAACAATGTTGTGTAGCAAATGAAGTGCACAAATCTGAGCAAGTCAGTATCTTCAAGCTTTCGCACACGATACAGGAATGTAGGTACTGTGAGAATTGGCTGCAGATGTGGTAAAGTGTTTTGTACTTCTCTGACACTAGATGCTTCAAGAGGAAAGAAAGTACAAAATTGGATGGGAATCGCTTTTGAAACAAGTAGTATCAAGAACTTAAAACAAGGCTACTACAAAGTAATGAGGTTTGAGGTAAAATCAAAAGCAATTTTACCTCTAAGAATAGCATGTATTTGAAATTCTCCTTTCCAGATATGCAGCAATAGAGCAAGTATGTTTGATTACAGAATAAACAAAGTGAAAATAATTTTTAGTTAGGATCAAAACACAACTTCTCGAAGCAAATGTAGACAAGGTTATTTCTTTTTCTTTGGAAATAAAACATAAGGAGATTTAGAATGTCATATAATCAAAAAATCCATATGGTTTGAAAGCTTAGAAGATACCTTAGATACATCTACATCTTTGGGGGATTAATGTGAAAGTAAAAATATAGCGTAGTGACAGCCCAAACTTTTGTCTTTTAATATCTTACATTAAAATACCTGTAGCTTTTTTAAAAAAAATAAAATTCTAGTGGTACCTAACAGCAAGGAAACAAAACAACAACAAAAAAGTTCCTGCAAATTAGTAGATTTTTTAAACTGAAAATGAAAAATGGCCTTCAATGTTTCATCTAATTTGTTCCAATAATTAGTTTTTAAAATATATAAAAAAGCCCTTAAGTTTGGTTAGATTTGAAAGGCATTGTTACTAAATGTTTTTACTCAATAAATACTCAGTATTCCCTTATTATATGTAAGAAAATATGTAGCTGAGAAAGAGATAGTAGAAAGGCAAATAAGGTAACATGTCCATCTAAATTGTATTTGATTTTTCCCTATTCTCTCATCCTTTAAGAATAGTATCTCACAGTATAGCAGAGTGGTATTTAAGAACCCATTGACATTTTAAACTTCTAGGGCACTCGTTTTCTATCATTTTAATCTTTTAAAAAACAATATATTAAATCAGACTTGGCATAACAAATATACTATGCAAAATGGTAAAGTAAATAAAAACTAGATATATTTCTTCTAAGAAGAGATACTCCTATACATGCCTCATATGAAAATGAAGTTGATTGAAACACATCACAAAAATGTATAGGTTAAGATAATATAGTATAACTAACTCATTTCTGAATATCAGAGGAATGTATATAATAATAATCTGATTAAACTTAATTCTTGTAAGCATTTGATCCCCTAAATCTCACTGAACTACATGAAATATTATAGCGTGTTTAGTTTTTCTTTTTCCTTTTCATTTCTTGTTGTTCGGTAACACTTGTCCCGCCTTCCCCCCACCCCCGCACACCCCGACTCTGTTCTCCTCCGACTCCTACAGTCAATCCCCGCCCTGTCTGTGCCCATGAGCCCTGTATTCCTGTTCCTTTGCTCGTCCCTTCCCCTTCTTTCCCCCATTATCCCTCTCCCTGCTCCCCTCTCCCCTCTGGTCACTGTCAGTTTGCTCTTTATTTCCAAGTCTCTGGTTCTATTTTACTCATATGTTTGTTTTGTTGATCAAGTTCCACTTACAGGTGAGATCATATAGTATTTGTCTCTCACCACCTGCTGCTACTAACAGTATCATTCTTCTGATAAAATGATGAATAAGGAATTACTGTGTGAAAATATGGCTAAAGGAATTAAAGTATTTATTTAAAAAGTGTACAAGATACTGTTTAATTATTTAAATACATTTTCCTCTTTAATTTAATATATTTGGTTCTTAAAAAGTAGCAAAAAATGTTGTATACTACAAATCTAAGGCACTGCCATATTTGGGGTTAAAATGGACTTAAAATATAACATTAAATTTTTATTCTATCCATACATTCCCGTTTAAAATATTTATGTCTATAATTTTCTTCAGAGCTATAGACTTTCCTAAGGATATGATTCTCATGTTAAACTCTGAAACTCGCTGTACATATTTGGAGACTGGGTCAAAGTAGTTACAACAGTTTTATTTCTATGGCACCGTATCAAACTCTCTAAAATAGCAACAAGTTAATAAAAGCCTTGAAGAAGAATTATCTTCGAAATTAATTAATGAACAAGGTACTTTTCAGCAATCATATAATTAACTTTTTTTAGATATAATACATTCATACTAATGAAATAGTAAAAAAATACAAAAAAGACATGTAAAAATAAATCACACTAAGATCTAATAACCTGTGGCCAAAATTGGCAGTGAATGGTTTTATTTAGTTATTCTTTCATCATTGAACCAATAATGATTGGGTCCTACTACTCATAAAGGTGCTTTCTATAGACAATATTACTTTTCTTCCTCAAAAACTATATTTCAAAAGTCATAGAAACCTCCAAGTTTCCCAAAGTTTATGCTAGTTGACAGAAGTTCTAATCAAAAACATGTTTGGTTTTCCTGTGTTGAGCAAATATAATCTACTTCTTATCCTTCTTGGTACTATTTTGAAAAAAATGTAGAAATCTGTTCAAACTTAATCATGGTATTTTTAATCACCAAGAAAAATCTCTATATAAGTTTACATAGTACTCAATTATATAAAATACAGCTATTTCCTTAATGCAGAACTGTTTGTAATTTATGGAAGTTACTCTGAATCATAATTATGCACGCCGATGATGTACTTCACAAATGAAAAAGAAACATTTTGAAATGTGATCAATGACTGTTTAGTATCTGCAAAGTTTTTTTGAGAAAACTTTGAGGAACAATATACCTGGAATGCTGTATTGTCTTCCTCCATATATTTACAGTCTTAGAAAAGTAAAAATTAGAATAGCTATAGAATACTGATGAATATTTTCTGTTGCTAAAGTAAGTTCTGGTTTTTTCAGAGCGATTATGTTAATTTGAATAAATTGACTCAGGGATTATTTTTGACTGCAAATAAAAATTTAAATAAATATATTAATATTAGAAAGATAAGAAATTTATTATATTCTAATAGTACTTCTAAGTGCTCCTCACTGAAACATTTTAAAATTATTTATTGAGAACACCACAAATAAAAATGTAAATATAAAATGGAAATGATAAAATTGAGAGTCCTATAGAGGAGTAAATTAATTATCAACACACAGCATTCTTATACAGAATACCCACAATGCACCACAGCCAAATTTGTCACTTATTTTAAGAGAATAACTACTGAAATGCTTAAATCTTGCACTTACCAACCTCCACAACACTAGAACAGTTGGGATCTGTGAAGCCGTCCGGGCACTCGCAGGTAAAGGAGTCTTCAGACAACCCTGGCAAACAGATACCTCCATTTTCACATGGATTGGGATCACAAATATCACCTGAGAAATAAAGAAACAGATTTTGACTTTTTTTTTTTGTCTTAACATTAAAACATACTATTTCACATACCCCACTCATCTTTCTTTGGTAAAGTCACCATACAATTTAGATTTACAGATAAAGTATGTGCTTTTAAGACAGATGGTATGTAACATGGTAAGAATTAAATTTTATAGTTTAAACAATTCATACTGAATTATATATTAAAAACTATCAACTCAGTTTGGGGTTCCTTCATTAAGTGTAAATAAAATACCATCTAATTTGTTAAAGATTAACTGAAATATCCATGGTAGACTGGTTTATTATTTGTTCCAGTAAATAGCCTTTCAATATCCACACACTTCGTAACTTTCCAGGTCCTCTCACTAAGTGAATTTACTTCTGGATCCCGAGAATCTGGGCTCCTTCCTGTGACTTGCTGTGGCCAGTAGGATGGAAGCAGACTTGAAGCCTATGATTTCACTCATATGTGGAATCTAATGAACGAACTGAACTAACACGCAAAGTGGGAACAGACTCATAGACGGAGAGCAGGATGACAGCTGAGAGGGGTGGTGGGTCGTGGGTGGAGGGATGGAGGGAAAAGGAAAAAGGCCCCATGGACATGGACAACAGAGCAGTGATTGGGGGGTAGTGGGTAGGAGGGGGCTAAATGGTAATAAAACAGACAATAAAGAAATGACTGAATTAAAAAAGAAAAGAAAAAGCACTTGAATATTTCCACTTCCTCTCTTGGAACCCTCCCAAGTCATGAGAATAAATTCAGGACAGCTTTGTTGTAAGACAAACAGGTATGGATAAGAGAGAAACTTCTACCAAGAAATAAGTTGTACCATAACAAAGACCTAAAATATTTGGCCTTGGCTTTAGTACGGGGTAGCAAATAAAGTGTGGAAAGGCACTGAGAGAATAGTTACAGCAAGCTGGAAAAATGGCTCTCTGTGCTATGTAGAGAGAAGCAGTTGGTAAAGCTGTCACCCGAGGAAACTTCAGTGAAAGAAAATGTACCCAATGAACTTTTGTATACAAGTAATGAGATTTCCAAACAGAATGGGAAAGTGTCAGCTGGCTCTTAATAGCTTCATTTGATAAGGTACTATAAGAAAGAAATTGTACTAAATTAAAAAAAAAACTGATCAGTTTGCCGGTAAGAAAAAGAATATGAAAGGACCAGGACTTACGGCAGAAAATAATTATTTCTTAACTCCAAGCTCTCAAACTAGTGAAAGATCAAATCCTGAGCTTGGTCAGAAAGACATGGCCTCACCATAAATATCAAATCAAGGATCTGGCTCTAAGACCCTTTGTGAATAATTCAGGTGAATTATTTGTGAATAATTCAAATTATTCCGGTGCAACCTGAAAGACTTTCTCAGGTAACTCAAAGGGTTTCTAGAAATCTGAAGGCTGGATTACCCCTGGGCAGTCTGGCAGACCCAAAACGGCATTAAGTCTCAAGTGAAAAGCAGTCTTCAGACAGTCACGGGTGTGGCTGGGTTGCACAGAGGGGGTGTGAAGCGGTTTCAGGGCCCCTACTGTTTTTAAAGGAGCTTTATACGTGAAAGTACCACCTCCTGGACTAAGACAGTGAAGCTTTTCATAAGTTAAAAAATGCACCTGAACCCCTACCGCCCACTATTTTATATTTCTTAAGAACTGTACTCCCTTATAGTAGCTTTCCTGTGAAATTATTTCATCTCTTTTCTAAACTAACCACTTTAAAATTTTAGAAAAATAAAAATGGAGGTTAAGATTATCATCAAATGTATAAAGCAAGTCATTTGCTACACTAGATGATACATAAAAATACTACATTAACACTTTGAAACAGATATTAGAAAGGAAAGTCATGAAATAAGTGAGTAAATGAGTGAATGAATATGTTTTTGGAATACCATCGACTATAGCATGGCTGGACCATGAAGTATTTACTTAGGAAGAGCTCAGAAAGTTTAAATAGGTCAGATCAAGGAAGATCAAAAGGTAACAATTTAATTTATAAGGTGAAGAGCCAATGAATGTTTTTTACACATATTTTAAAGTGTTGCCATGATCATAGCTATATTTTAAGACTATTGTAGCAGCATTCCATTAAGTGCAGTTGAATGGGGAGGTGGATGGCTGGTGAAGGTATTTCAATATGCTGTCTATTTCATTGCATATCGAGCTAGCTAGCCACTCAGCTATTCCTCTTTTTGTTCATCTATTAGTCCATCTATCCTTTTATCCCTTGAGAACCTATTTTATGGTATGCACCGAGGTAAGTTGGGCATAGAGAACTAAAAACAGACTTTACCACGAAGACGTGCAAAGCCCACTAGTAGAGATAAAAAAAACAATAACAATTACAGCACATAGTGATAAAATCTGTGATTAGTGTACATGATCCAAATTGTGGGGTCAATGGTGACTTCTAAAAGGAAGTGCTGACAGGTGATGTGAAAGGAGGTACATGATCAATATTCCAGGCAAAGGGAGGAACAGACACAAAAGGACAAGGTCATGGCTCATTCCAGGAACGTCAAGTAGGCCAACTGCAATTAAAGCATACGTGTGTATGTGTAATAGAAATAAGCTCAGAAAGGTGGCATGTTGGGTCAAAGTTTTGAAGTTTATCTTTAAGCAGTGGGAAATCATAAAAGACCTTTATGTTGGGAAAGTATGTGGTCACATCCGTGTTCTGAAATGATGACTCAGACAGCGTTATGTTGGATCGAATGAAGGAGTCAAGGCTGAGAGCAAAAGGACTAAGCATTAATCTTTGACATAGTCCCAAGCAAAATAATGATGAGGATTTTCTTACTCCTCCTTAGAAGCAGCTGGGGACAGAAAAAGCAACAGAGGCACCATTGGATCCCAATCCAGTTAATAAATACTAGGTAATAAAACAGAAAATAAAAGTTTTCCCACATAAGTACCACCCCTCCCCCAAGACCATTAATCTAGAACAAATACATTATTGTTGCAGTTTTCTAGAAAGACTCAATCATCAGTTTAAAAGTGAAACCATGCCTCTCTGCCTTTGGTATGAGCAAAACCACACAGCTTTGTACAGTCAGAATAACAACATGTACATTGCATAAAGATGACTAGTAAGACCCAAACATTTTTTATGAGATGCCAGCCATAATTTTGTGTATCGTCAATATTACAAAAAGAGGAGTTCTACATTTCCCAGACTAGATCTGTTGTTGGCAACAATGTCACCAGATCAAGGCATGTTGTAGATGTTTCTGTTGCTTTGTTTACATTGACAGAAGAAGCAATGTCTCCAGTAGAAAGGCAAGGCAGGAACAGAATCCTACCACTTCCCAAGCATGCTATCTATATTTATATATTTACCCAAAATCAAGAGCCTCTCATTCTGATCCCTCTCACTCCTATAGCCAAGTTCCTGCAAAGTTTATTAACTGAAGCAATCTCTCAGTCCAGATATACCCAAGGCCATGTGAAGCTGGAATGTCTGATTCCTTTGATTATCCTATCATTCTGGGGACTTATGGTATCCTAAGAAACCTTTTTTTGGTACTTTGCTGCCCTTTCTAGCTGATAATAATCCGATCAGTTTTCTACCAGGTGTGTATGCCAATCATATAAAGCTCCTTGGTCAAAATAAGACAGGTTGATCTGTTTACCTCTAGTTATATCTTATAGGTGCCAGCTGCTGTTTAGCTGACTTGATTTTTTTCTCTCGTCCTTGTACATTTTGATATTCCTTTTTTTTGCTTATGTCTATTTATTTCTAATGTATTATACTCTTGTGAAAACTCATGTTTTATCTCCATTATTGACTGACTTAGTATCTTCTCGAAAGGTAGAAAAGAGGTAATACATTTGAGAAAAAGGATGTACTTGGAAGAATCAAGATGACATTGTGACCAAATTAATATGGAGGGTGAGGGAGAGCGAGCAGTCTGGTTTGATTTCCAAAGCACCTCTCTGGATGACTGAGTGGCCATCTTTTATAAAGAAATATGTTAGGTTTAGTTTTAAAGGAATTATTGTGTTTGTGAAGTCTGTGGGATATCCAAAATGAAAATGTCCCATAAATCGATTAATTAAACAGATATAAAATTGGAGAGATTTTGCTACAATGTAATTGTTAAGTATGAATGTAGACACAATTTTGGTGAGGGTCTTTGAAGGGAAGGCAGAACAGGAGAGGGAAGGGAAGCAGAGAGGAAAAACAAGGAGAGAAGAGGTCCTTGGACACACCCACAAATAGTGAAGGAAAAAAAGAGGAAGATTCTTCAAAAGAGGAAAGGAGAAAAAGGATATCAATGGTAGGCCATTTCCATTTCAGTATGAATATTCAGCCTATTCAATTAGGGTTTAGGATGCTGAGGTCTGCCTGAGATTAATAAAGGCTCCACGTGTGCCTATTGTAGATGGACAACGTCAACAGGAAACAAAGCAGTGCTCTTGGATACAGTAGGGGGACAAAAGAAGCTTGTCAAACACAATTAGAATCATAGGCTATGCTTTAAATCTGTTCCCCTATACCTAATTATTAAGAGTACCCTTATGTCAGAAGTAAGTGCTAAGACAAAGTTGAGAGTACAAGAAGTTTACTGAAAAGCAATGCCTGTAAAGGAGAAAATGAGGAGGAAGCAGAAAGGGGCAGGAAAAGTCTTCATCTTGTGAAGCAGATCTGACATCTGTGAAAGGAAGTGGGGAGTAGGAGGCGGTAGAAGGAACATTAAGCAGGTAAGCCTCAGTCTGTAAAGCAGACTTGACAAAATGTTAGCCAATCCACCTGGGAGCTCCGGAGCAAATATTATTCTTTAGAGAAATACCCCAAAGACAGAAATGACCAGGCGCTAGTGCCCTTACCACATTCAATCACTGGCTGGCGGTGACCCAGGTACAGAGACGTTCTCAAGCACTAGCGGGACCCGGAGAGCTGCTGCAGAAGGATGCGGGGAGCCAGCTGCAGCCCCTGCTCTTCCTTAAAGGGAGACTGGAGCCCTGCACCTGAGGGGTGCCCGACCCCCGTTCACTCTCAAAATTGTCCTGGCATGTCCGCTTTCACCGCTTCTTTTCAACATCGTATTGGAAGTTCTAGCCACAGCGGTCAGACAAGAGAAAGAGATAAAAGGCATCCAAATAGGAAAGGAGGAAGTAAAGCTATCATTGTTTGCAGATGACATGATAGCGTGCATAGAGAACCCTGTAGACTCAACCAAAAAACTCCTCAACCTAATAAGTGAATTTGGCAAAACAGCAGGATACAAAGTCAGCATTCAGAAATCAAAGGCATTTTTGTACACCAGCAATGAAATAGAAGAAGAAGAAATCAGAGAAAAAATACCATTCGATATAGCAAGAAGAAAAATAAAGTACCTAGGAATAAATTTAACCAAAGACGTAAAAGACCTGTATGCACAAAACTATACAACATTGAAGAAAGAAATTAAGGAACACACAAATAAATGGAAGCATATACTGTGCTCATGGATTGGAAGAATTAATATCATCAAAACGTCCATACTACCCAAAGCAATATATAGATTCAACGCCATTCCTATTAAGATACAAATGACATATTTCACAGAAATAGAACAGACATTTCAAAAATTTATATGGAACCATAAATGACCCCGAATAGCTGCATCAATTTTGAGAAAGAAACACAAAGTAGGAGGGATCACAATACCGGACATCACACTCTACTACAAAGCCACTATACTCAAAACAATCTGGTACTGGCACAAGAACAGACCCATAGACCAGTGGAACAGAATAGAAAGCCCAGAAATAAGCCCAGGTCTCTATGGACATCTAATATTTGACAAAGGGGGCAGAAGCATAAAATGGAGCAATAATAGCCTCTTCAACAAATGGTGTTGGGAGAGCTGGATGGCTACATGCAAAAAATTCAAATTGGATCATCAGCTGACACCATACACAAAAATAAACTCATATGGATAAAAGACTTAAATAGAAGTCGCAACACCGTAAAAGTCCTAGAGGAGAACATTGGCAGGAAACTCTCAGATATCCCACGCAGCAATTTTTTCACTGATATGTCTCCTAAAGCAAGGGACATAAAGGAAAGAATAAACAAGTGGGACCTCATAAAAATAAGAAGCTTCTGCACAGCTAAAGAAAACATCAGCAAAATGAAAAGGGAGCCAACCATAGGGGAAAATGTATTCGCTAATGATACATCAGATAGAGGTTTGATCTCCAAGATATATAAAGAACTCACTCGACTCCACTCCAAGACGAGAAACGATCCAATCAAAAAATGGGCAAAGGACCTGGGCAGACGCTTTTCCAAGGAGGAGATACAGAGGGCCCAGAGGCATTTGAAAGGATGCTCAGCATCACTAGCCATCAGAGAAATGCAGGTCAAAACCACCATGAGGTACCACCTCACACCGGTCAGAATGGCCATCATAAACAGATCAACAAACAACAGGTGCTGGCGAGGCTGTGGAGAACAGGGAACCCTAGTACACTGTGGGTGGGAATGCAGACTGGCCACAGCCACTGTGGAAAGCAGTGTGGAATTTCCTCAAAAAGCTGAAAATGGAACTGCCTTTTGATCCAGTGATTCCCCTGCTGGGACTATACCCTAAGAACACCAAAACACCAATACAAAAGAACCTATGCACCCCAATGTTCATAGCAGCACAATTTACAATAGCCAAGTGTTGGAAGCAATCTAAATGCCCATCAGTACATGATTGGATCAAAAAATTATGCTACATATACACAATGGAATACTACTCAGCGGAAAGAAAAAAAGAACTACTAAATTTCGCAACAGCATGGATGGAACTGGAGAGCATTATGCTAAGCGAAATAAGCCAGGGGGCGAAAGACAAATACCACATGATCTCACCTATAAGTGGGACCTAACCAACAATACAAAGATGCAAGGAAAATAAGACCAGCAACACTGAAAGAAAAAGAAATCAACAGAGACAAGAGGGAAGGAGGGAGGGGGGCGGGGAAAAGGAAGGGAAGGGGAAAGTCAAGGAACATATAGCAAGGACTCATAGACAAAACCAAAGGGGAAGAGCTGAGGGAGGCAAGGAGGGAGGGGGCAAGGGAAAGTGGTGGGGGGTAGGCAGACACGAATCTATTTGAAAAAATAAATTAAAATAAAAAATAAATTGTCCTGGCTTGGATAAGTTACACACCACTTACTTTCTCTACACCCCATTATGGAACAGATGAAGGATGATACATTAAGTAAAAATAAATCCTCTCTGGCTGGAATTTCAAGTACAATTAAAATTTATTCTAGGGACTTCTGATTCTGTCATTTCAATTAATCGAAGAAAGCATCAGATAACAATCCTCAATCCTGATTAAAATTCAACAGACTCCTGGATTTCAAATCAGTGCATTTGCTCTGTTTTGTTTGTTTCCCAGTGGATGTGTTGGCAGAGTCTTTTAACTCTAAAATGGCAACCAGTACAACAAGGTTAGGAAAATAAAACAATACATGATTTCATGACTCTTTATTCCACTGTCAGCAGGCTCCCAAAATATACCTTCACATATTATAATCTGTGTGCAGTGTTATACCTTGATGCTTCTTGGCTGGCTGGCCTCACGTGCTTTAGATTAGGACAGATGTGTTTAATTTGAATCTAACTATGTTTTATGATTCCATCTGTAGTTTATGGCAGACTCAGGCAAATTAAGCTGATGCCGATTCACCTTTTGGCAGTAGAATGAAGCAATTATTTTTCCCAGGGGCAAGAAATCATTGCAGGCTAAATTTAACTTCCTGTTTGCCTGCTCTCCCCACCCCCACCCACCCCCACTCTGACGTTCTGCTTGGACTGGGACCCTCCTGTGTGCATTCAGTGTCCACTTCATTTTTCTCACTTACACATCATTTTTCTCACAGTCACCTCCTGCTCAAGGTGATTCAGGGTCTTATATCACTTCATTATCAATGTGTAATACATGATCTTTTAGCCTAGATAGTGAAGTATGTAGGCATCTATAAAATATTCTGTAGCACTGCAAAAGACAAGCACAAATAAAAAACCTAAAATTGGTGTCTTGATGCTTTAGTTGCCTTTTTTTTCCCCTGTGAGCTCAATATATAAGTATGCAACTTCTAACACCAGGTAAAGGAGAAACTTCTCTGTTGGCAGTACTCTGGGAATTAGGTGAACAGAACAACTAATTTCTTGTATTGATATTTAAACACTCAATGGTTTGTGTGTTCACTTTTTCTTTATTTGTTAGTGCCTATGTCCAATTCACATAGCAGAGAATCACTGATCCATTCATCATGTATTGATACTCCGGGAAGCACATTAGGCACCAGGGATACAGCCTAGCCGAAGACACAGAAGGTTCCTGCACTCTTAGAATTTGTAATATAGTGAAGGGAATATGTTATGAAACACTTACAAAGAAATAAGCTAGGTATGTCCCACTGTGATTAAAGCTTTGGAGGATGAAGGAGAAAGAGAACAGGATAGTGAGAAAAGCAGTATATAAAACAGGTTACTTAAGACAGACAATCAAGGAAGACTTCTCTGAGGGGCAGCCACTTGAACTGAAACCGGAAAAATGAACACAAGGCAGTCATGTGAAAACCTAGGTAAGAACCTTCTAGGAAGAGGGGACATTGGTGTGTGACCCCAGTGATAGGCAAGGGAATGATTTCAAGAAATGGGAAGGAGGTTAGTGCATCCAGAACACAGTAATAAAATGTCACAATGTTTTTTTGTTGGCAACACTATTTTAGGGGGAACCAATTTATAATTTAAATCCCACATTTGATTCTCTGCCCTCCTGATAATCAAAGGAATTTCTGCTAAGCTTATTCTCAATATGTATCAAACATCTACAAGAAATATTATGTTTACATGTTAATATTTACAGTTATTTATTGAAATATTTTTATGTATGAATATACTTAGATAGTATTGCTAAACTGTGCATGCATTTACACAGTAATGTATGTGTGTTAATAATTCATTTGGATAAATGTATGCCACTTGATTTTTCTGTCCCTTCAACAATGTTAGAAGCCATTGCACCCTTATCCCTGCTCTTTCTCCATTTCTGCAAAAACTTGTACACAGATATAAAATTAAAAACAAAAAAAAAGTGTTAATATATCATTCAAGCATGTAATTTCACTAACACAAAATGTTATTTAATTATTCAATATCTCCACAAGCTAAGTGTGAAAAATAGTACAATACATATTTCTATGTGGAAAAGTAAAACACGGAGGCCACTAAAATTCATGTCCCACAACCACGGCAATGCAGGTGTATATATCATAACCTCATCTGCCATTTACTGCTCTCCCACTGAACTTGGGAGCTATACTCTTATCATTTCATTTAAAACTTTAGTAAAAAAAAAGCTGTTTTCAGTTGCACAAGTTAGAATTTGAACCAACCTGTAAACAGAGTATTTAGCAAAATGAGCCAATTCTAGTACACAAGTGAGCCATAATCCTACTTAAAATGAAATAAAGTTCATGACAATTAACATACACAACCTGGAAAAACCCACAGAAAATATTAGCAGCACTATGACTTATTGAGAGTGAAATTGTGCAGAACAAAATAAATGTCACTTTTTGAATCAACAATAGACCTCTTAATTTACTTTGGTATCTCTTGAGAGTCCATTCATGTTGAACACTAAAATGTCACTTGTTGTACATTCTAATGAGTTTGATGCATAGATTTTTATTTTAAAGGCTTTTTCCACATATTGAAAGTTATGAGTATGGTCAGTTTACATTTTTAAAAACCTTTAAGAGGTTCGTTATGATTGCTAGCTGTATATGTACTTTAAAAACAAACTCTAGTTGAATTTCAGGCCATCCTGCAATTTGGAGTAGAGAAGAAAATAAAATAAAATGCTAGTAAGTTTATCTGCATTGACAGGATGGATCGGATCTGCCATTTTACTGAAATATCATTAAAATACTTGTAATAAAAGATCATCCAATTTTATACCTTGGTATTCAAAAACCATATTCAGCCATGAAAGACCCAAATCTAATAGACGAATAAAGACTTAGACTCACTTAGAGCCACAATGTTATTTTAAAGCGAGATGTCTCTCCACTGTTAGCTAGTGGTTTATCTCACTATTTCTGAACACATTTCACTTTTTAAATAATTTTTTTAAAAGGTAACTTTTTAAATCCTATGGGAATACCAAGCTAAAGAGAATTAGAAGAAAATCAGCAACAATTGTTGAGTGTGTTGACTATTTGAATTTTATTTAATACATCCTTTAACACACAGCCTCAATCAAGGCTAGTTAACTGCTCTACATTTTAAAAGAAAATCTTTTGGCATATTTTGTATTTTAAAACACTCTGGAGAGTTCCTTAAAATAACAACATCGAGAGTTTATAGAATTGAAAGGGACATTAGAGATGATCTAACCCAGTGGTTCTCAAATTTTGCTGTATATTAGAACCACAGGGGAACTTTTCAAGTTCCTGATGCCCAATCCAATTAAATCAGAGTCACTGGGGGTGAACTCAGGCCACCACATTCCCTTAAAGCTTATTTGAAGATTTGAATTTATTAAAGAAGGGAAATGAACAAGAAAGTGAAGAAAGAAAGAAAGGAAGGAGGAGGGAAGAATGAAATGAAGTTCTACTTTTCTGCCTTCAGTTGAGAAGAAGGCAAATGAGGGAAGATATGTAGTTGACCAGCTTTGTTGGAACACTCTGAATTTTTAAAATATAATTTGAAGGAAGCTAGAATTGGGAAATTGAAAATGAAGGCATTTAGTTTGCTCAGGAGAATAGAATAGATACCACTTAATACTAACAACATATTGAATTCCTATAACACAATTAGCTGAAATTTTATAAATTACAAGAAAATTCAACCATACAGTAGAGTTCCCAAGTACATTTTAATAATATTATTTGTACCTATGAAGAATATCCATCTAGTCATTCAGTTAATATGTATTGAAGCCCATCTATGTGATACTAAATGTGATAATCGTTGCACAAATATGGGGCATGATAAACATTTTTTCTCTAAAGTTTACCAAAGACACAAACGAATTGACAGGTAGTTATCACTGCAAATCAAGTCTATCAAACAGCAATTGCCTAGTAACAAGAGAGCACAAGGGTGGGGCACCAAATTCAGAACTGTGAATTAGAAAGCCGCCTCAAAGCAAATGAACTCCTATTCAAGACCAGAGGATTAGTGGAACCAGCCAGGCAATGAGGTGGGACAGGAGATCCAAGCCTGAGGGGAAAGCATGTGCAAATGCTTGGAGCAGAGCCAGAGCATGTGTTTAAGAAGCAGGATGCCACTCATGTTGGTTGGAGAGAAGAAAACAAATAGAAGTGGCAAAAAGCAAGACTAATAAGTAGGCAGTGGCCAGGATGTGCAGTGCTAGTAAGACACTCATAAGGAGCATACCTGGGCATTCCTGATTATACAGGACAGCCATTTCAGGGTGTTAAACAAGAGTGATACTGCTATTGTCTGTATTTAGCTAGAAAATGGGAGCAAAGGGAACTGGACGTTGAGCTTAATAAAATGGGGAACATAAACCTGCTCACTAGTCAGTCATCTACAGCTTCACACTCCCCAGGATTATAGCATTGCTCTGCCAAGATCAGCCCTTCATCTTTCCCCTCTTCAGGCTCGGACTGTTGTGGGGTACAGGAGGAGGTGCTGGACCATAGAGGCCTGTCAGTCTAACTGGGGAATGTGGGCACATCTGATGCCCTTGAAAGCCTGGGAAACTGACTGATTCTTTTGATAAAGCACCTAATCCATCCCACACTCAGCTAACATAATTCCGGGGAGACAAAGAAGCTTCTTTTGCCCACCTGGTGATGCACTTGCCTATTTGTTCACGCACTCTTAACCAGGGAGCATGTGACCATGTGGGTTCAGCAGCTGCTGGACCTGCAGCAGATGACATAGACTCCAAAAGGACTAAGCTCTCCAGCAGCCACATGGACTCCACCACCGAAGCAGTTGGGAACAAACTAAGCTACGGGGATGGGGACTGAGACTGCTTAGCAGCTGCCTGTGGGCTCCAAAAAACTACTTTAGTATGAAGCAGACACTCCAGACACTGGCTTTTGTCTTGGGCTTGCTCAGGACACCATTGTTCTGGCAGGACAGAAAGAAGTGGGACATTGGAAACCCCAAGGGGAGCCTCTGTCTCCACATAAGTAACCATGCCATACCACAATCTCTCAAGTGTAGGTCCTTGAAATGCTTTTCTCATAATTCCATGGAAGAACCTAATTCCCACCGACAACAAACATGGTTTGGACAAATGGATAACTCACCTTGGCTTTGAAGAATGGATTACAAAGATGCAAAAGCTAAGTGTAACTGACTTGTTATAAAGTGGCAGCAGTTATTCTGAAAGAAGGGAACGCTGGCTTGGATTACAACGCTAACGATGGCAATGGAGAGAAGTGAACTCCAAAAAGTATACTGAGACGGATTTACAGGCCTAATGAGATGTTTGGAAGGAAAGAGGAGAACTAAAGACAAAACCCACAAATCAAAAAGCTCTGCCTTTCATTTTGAAAGAAAACATGGTCTAAGGAACAATTTGGGGGACGGTGGTAAAGGACAGTGATGAGTTCCACTTGGGAAATGCTTGGGCAGAAGGACCTATAGATATCCATGTGGAGATAGTCAGTGAGAAGTTGGTTTTATGGACTTGAACCTGGAGAGAAAGATGCAGGTTGGAGATGGAGGAATTACTATAGAGATGTTTTTCTTCCTCTTTTCTTTTTTTTCAAGGAATAAAATAAAATTTGGAGAAGAGTGTTTGGAAAGGTGATTTAGAAGCAGAAATGTTTTCCTACACTGTAAACTCTAAATTTTGGAATCTTTTCAACATACTTTCTCCCCTATGCCAAAGTTATGTGCCAGGCACACGGGCATCATTATTCAAATAAAATGTTATCTGAATAAAAATCACATAGGAGATTGGCTGGAAATACATTTAAAATGGCAGAAACCTGATAGTGTTTTGGTGCTGATGGGAAGCAACTACTAAAAGAAGGGGTTAAACGCACAGTTCAGAGGGAATACTCACAGGGTATGAAGTGTGAAAAAATACAACAGATGGACTTCAAAGTCAATGCGGAAGGATTACTTTTGGTGTGATGAGGAAAACCATCATAATAAGAAGTTAGGTTTGGATGCCTTTGTGTTTGCAGAGGCTGTTACACAATTTCAAGGAGTTGCCACCTGAAGTTTTCTCTGTGTAAGTCGGCTGCTGCAAATGTGATGGCATTAGAGACCCGAGAGGATGGAAAGTTACATGCACCTGCGGTAAATGGAAAGTTGCTGCCTGGAAAAGAAGAGAAAAGTGATGGAGAAAAGAAGAGAAAAATTCAGGCCCAGCTGAATTTGGAGACAAGAATTAATAGTGGCAACATGTACCAAACTAAGTATTTGGTTAGAGGTCAACAGCTGGGGCTCAGGCAGGAAGTAGAAGGCAAGATGCAGGCTTGTTTTGTTTTGTTTTTTTACCAGATAGTTGTAGTGAGGGTCAACACAGCAAAGGACAGATCCCTGAAAGCTTCAATTTCTTGAAAAATGCATAAGATAGCTTACTGAATTTGTAGAGGAGGTCAGAGATGCAATGTGGCTCCAACGGTAAAGATGTCTTGGAAATGCTGTCTCTCTGTTTAAACTTTTGTGAGTGTTTACCTTTTTGTAGCCTCAGGCTTGGCTTGACTGACCACGCAGAAAGCTGAAATTCCACCCAAAGATAAATGTTCCATCCCCAGGAAGGAAGTTAATAGATGTATAAGTGTGGATAATCACCTGCTATTAACTGTTAACTTAGAAATGCATTGTTTTCTCTGGTGGTCTATGAGACTACCCACCATGCGGTTTTACAATTAACCCCTATAAAAAAGAGGCCCTGTCCTGGGAAAGGGTGGGCCCCTTCCTGGCCAGCCAAAGCTGGGAGCAAGTGGCTGCTTTGCTTGTGTATGTGAGTTTCTCCTATTAAATCTCTTATGAATTTGAATAAGGCTGCATGTCAGTTCTTCAGAATCGATCCTGAGTTTAGGCTTTTGGGTATTTCTCCCAGCAGATTTTATACTCTAAGATCATATATTTTTATAATTATGAAAAAACTATAAGCCCAGTAAATGATTCCTTCAGCGAATCATGCAGTTTTTCAGTAGACAGGAAAGGACAAACCAAAAGATAGAATTTAGCTGCTATATATAAACGATGCAGTAGATCATGAGAGCAACACAGTCCATCAATCCTTGCCAAGAACACAAACTCACATGACTTTATAAAAATGACCAGGTGATACAAAGAAAATAAAATTCAGTGCCATGTCCAACTGTGGAAATTTCATATTACCTTCAAATGTAGATCATGTACTGTGAATTCTGCCTTTTCTAAATGTAAAGCTGCTCAGCCACAATATAAAAATAACTTCTAAAGAAAACTAGTCAAAAGCAAGTCAGCTAACTTAATTACTTAATAAACAAAGTGACCAAAAGAAGGAAATTTTGTTAAGCCCCACATAACCCATTTGATCAATTTTTCAGGCAGAAAGGATATGTCATGTTAAAGTTCTAAAAAATTTTGCAAAGTCTAATTTTGCGTTTTATTTAAAATCATGTTGAAAAATGTCATAATTTAAGATAGCAGTAGAATGATAGTTTCACACTTCAGCATGTAAAAACTGAAGAAATATTTTTACTTATTTAAGTGCAACCTCAATTACTTATTGCCAGGGTGTTTGAAGTAGTTAATTATTGCATTGCATAATGTATTTATAAACTGTGCCACTGAATCTGACTATATATATTTATCCATTTGGTGGGTGGAAGAAAAAAACCACAAAAGTTAAAACTAGTCCTTTTTACGGTTGAATAGTATTCCATTGTGTAAATGTACCACAGCATTTTCACCCACTCATCTACTGATGGGCACTTGGTCTGCTTCCAAATCTTGGCTATTGCAAATAATGCTGCAATGAACATAGGAGGGCAAGCATGTATTCATTGGAATTAGTGTTTCAAGTTTCTTTGTATGTATTAGCAGAGGTGGAAACAATGGATCATAAGACAGTTCAATTTTCAATTTTTTGAGAAAGCTCCATACTATTTTCCATAGTGACTACACCAGTCTGCATTTTTACCAACAGTGTACAAGGTTCTCTTTCCTTCATATCCTCACCAGCATTTGTTTGTCGATTTATTAAAAATAGCCATTCTGACAGGTTTGAGATGATATCTCATTGTGGTTTCAATTTGCATCTCACTGATGATTAGTGACATTGAGCATCTTTTTGTATGTCTATTGGCCATTTGTGTGTCCTCTTTTCAGAAGTGTGATTCAGGTCCTTTGCCCATTTTTTAATTGGATCTTTTTTCTTGGTGTTGAGTTGTATAAGTTCTTTACAAATTTTGAATGTTAACCCTTCAGCAGATGTATCATTGGCAAATATGTTCTCCCATTCAATGGGTTGTCTTTTCATGTACATTTGAAACTTGTATAATTTTATTAACCAATGTCACCTTATTAATTCAATAGAAAATGTTAACCATAAAATTAGCATATGTCCCAATAACAGTCCTAGGTGCACAGCCAAAGTAATTAAAAACAAGCATTTGGACAAGTGCTTATACACAATTTTTTATAATAGCATTATTTGCAATAGTCAAAAGGTAGAAACAACCAAAATGTTCATCAACAGATGAATTAGAGGGAAAATGTGGCATATACATACTAAAGGATATCATAATCAGCTATAAAAATATGAAATACTGATATATAGTCTAAGTGAATGAATCTTGGAAATCTGCTAAGTGAAAGAAGTCAGACACCGAGGACATAGATGGTAGGAGTCTATTTATATGAAATATCTAGGTAAATCCACAAGGAAAAAAAGTGGAATAGTGGCTATCAGAGGCCTAGGTATGGAGGGGGAAATGGGAAGGGAAGAAGGAAATGGGGAGTGACCGCTTAACATGCATGAGGTCTTCTCTGGAGGTGAGAAAATATTTGGACCTAGATAGAGGTGATGGTCGCAGCACATCGTAATGTACTAAATGCCACCAAAGTGTACACTTAAAAAAAAAAACTAGACCTCTTCCAGCTAGAAATAACCAATAGACATCTAATTTATGGAATGGAAGTTGTACTTCAAAAATAAGATTTAGATCTTGATTTAATTTTGTAAAAAGTCAATAATTTCATGTTCATTTTTTAGCAATATTTTCCATGAAAGTAACACTTTATAAAATAGCTAAGTGCTCTAATTCTAATAATCTCTAAAATTCAGAATTTATATCTTTTTATCTATAGCCAAAACAGTCTTAGAAACCAAATATATATATGAAAGCAGAAACATGAATCACTTTAATAGGTCACTCTCTGATGACATGATCACTGGTAAACATGACAAGAGTTCTCAGATTCTTTAAATAAACATAGAATGTGTTATTTATAAATTTAATGGTTACATGATCAATGTGTTCTCTTAATGCAAGGGAATTCCTGACAAGGAAAGACATTTGAGCAATTAACCGAATAGAAGTCAGAGATTAATGTGTGTTCTTGCTGTTTTGTTGATTTTCGACAGGTATCAGGTTATTGCTGTAAGCACTCTAATTTGCATCTTTACAGTTAATAAACTGATGTAAGGAAGGAAGGAAGCAAGATGTCCTTTCTTTAGGAGTCCCAGAGACCTTAATGGAGTCCACTTAGAATATCGGTGCTTTGATACTAAACAGACCAGGCAAATACTTAGGAAATGAGACCATGTTGTCCTTCTGGCCTGCTGAGTAGAAATGTGACTTGCTAAAAAGAAGCCATTAAGCACTGAAAAGGACAACTCCTTGACAACTTGAACACATTAAAACACACATTGCCTCTATTCTGCATTAGGTCACACATTATGAGGCTTTACTTAGTATTGACTCTCTGTATCCCTCCTGTGCTCATTTTTGTAATCACTTGATACTTAGCAGCTCCTTCCCAGTCCCTATACCAACGCTGACTTGAAAGGAACATGTTTTATGCACCTCTAGCCCAATGGTCAGAACCCAGCATGTTTATCTCCACTATTACTGAGGCTTGGACCTTATGTGCCTTTCTCTTTCCTCATTGGTTGAATTACTGCTTGTGCAATTTTGTCAGTGACTCTCAAATAAAGGTGGTGCGAGTGCAATTTAGAATAACCGGGGGTATAAGGCTCTAAACCACACAACCTTTGGGAAACTCTGCCCCAAGCCCTGAAGAGCGCTGTCTGGCATTACTGTCTCGCTGACATAACTCCCCTTAGACCTGAAATCATGTAATCTGTTCCGTAAACACTTTTCTGATGCAAATTGCGTGTTTGCTCAAATTTCGAAATTATATACGCCCCTTTGGATTCTTGTCTTCCACCACTTAGCCAATCAGAATATTTCACTATTTTGTAGTAATATTAGTTAATATTTTTGTGCCCCAAATATATGCCAAATGTTATACTAAGAATTTTATTGGTATTGTTTAATCTTTATGATAGCCCTACAAGAAATTTTGCTGAAATTAAAAAGCTTTATTTTACATATGAAAAAAAAATTGAAATTACCTAACCAACAAAACGAACAAGCAAGAAAAATATAACCAGCAACAATGAAAGAAAAAAGAAACCAATGGAGTCAAGAGGGAAGCGGGGGCAGGGAAAGGGAGGGGGAGGGTCAAGTCAAGGAACATGTATACAGGACCCATGGACAAAGCCAAAGTGGGGGAGGATTGAGGGAGGGAGGTGGGGGAGGGGGTGGGGAAAGTGGTGACAGGAAGGTGGAGACAAATGTATTTGAACAATAAAATAAATAAATAAATATATTAAAAAATTTACTAAAGCTGCAGAGTTTACTAAAAGGCATAGAATAACAATGGTAAAATGAGATTCACACATGGGCAGCATAACTTTAGAAATAAGAAACTATGTGTACTGGGATGGTTTCCGTTGCCCCCTTCTTCCTTCACCTTCTCTCTTCACCTCTTCAAGTTCTTCAACTTCTTTAAGTTCTTTTTATTCTCTACTAGTGACCAGTTATTTAGCATGTTGTATATTGCCCACCTTCTTATCATTTTGATAACTTCTGCCTCTTGGGTTTATTCTCCATCATTTGCATATCTGAGCTCCCTTTACTTAACAGGGAACAATTCTGAGTCCCCCTTTGCCTATGCAATTAACACAGTTACGTCTCATGGTATAAACTTTCTCCCGCTAGTGCAGGCAATGCTACCTAGCACTAAAAAGCAATGGCAGGCAGTTGATATCAAATCAGACACTGGGACAGACCACATGGCAAAGATATGTTATACTGATAGTTTCTTGATGATATATTTATCCCCTATTATATAAATTATTAATTAAAGAGGTCTCTACGGCCTGAATATATTATAAAATAAATTCTTTTATTACTCCCAGTATTACTTGGAAAAGTAAGTGAGTCGCCACAACATAAAAGTCTTATTTGGGTCAAGGACAGAAAATCCTAGAAAAAGACCTGGTCTATAGTAGGTTGAATATATATCTGGGGAAAGAATCCACATCTATAACTGAATAAACGTATGTATATGCTATCTTATCAAAAAAGGAAATATACAATGACAGAAAAATCATGTGAAAATAACAGAACAACTGTGGTAGAAATACAGTTTTCAGAAGCTTGAAGTAGCACATCTCAGCAATAACTTGGCTAGAAATAGTTTGTTGTTCTTTCTATTGAATGGTAGCTGTAGATCAATGAGTCACTAAAATAGAGACTAAGTGGCTTATGACTACATTTTTTTTCTTGTTGTTAGGCACACTTTAAGCAACAGTCAGTTATGCTCTTTCTCTGTGTAAATACCAATCTTCTCTAAATCCATGTTATTATGTTTACAAAGAGGAGATTACAGCCAAATTACATATGAGAGTAAAATGGTTCGTCATTGGAAATTTAAGTATAAGATCATACAGATTTAAAATAACATGGTGAGCATTTCACACATTGATATCACTATCATCTAATGATACCACCTGTATCACATATAAAGCTGCTCTGAACCATTTTCCCTTAGGTTTTAAGATAACACCTCAGTTTTACTGAGTATCTACGATGACCAAGTACTTATTGTTTTCTTGTCAATGATTTGGAGGATTTTAAATCAAAAACAAAGGCTACAAAAAACAAAACTAAACAGATGAAACTATGTCAAATTTAAAAGCTTCTGCACTGCAAAGGAAACCATCAACAAAATAAAAAGGCAACCTACCGAATGGGAGAAAATACTTACAAATTATATGTCTGAATAAGGAGCTAATATCCAAAATATATAAAGGACTCATATGACTCAAGAGCAAAAAAGCAAATACTCCAATTAAAAATGAACAGGGAAACTGAATGGACATTTTTTACAAAGAGGACATACAAAAGCTAATATGTACATAAAAAGGTGCTCCACATGAGATATCATCTCATACCTGTTAGAATGGCTATCATCAAAGACAAGAGATAACACCTGTTGGACAGGATGTGGAGCAAAGGGAAGACATCTGCACTGTTCGTAGGAATGTAATGTGGTGCAGTCATTATGAAAAACAATAGGGAAGTCCCTTGAAAAATTAAAATTAAAACGACCATGTGATCTAGCAATCCCACTTCCGGGTTTAGATCCAAAGGGAATAAAAACAGGATCTGAAAGAAATTTTTACACTCCCATGCTCAATGGAGCATTATTTGTAATAACCATGACATGAAAACAACTTATGTCCACCAATTCATCAATGGATAAACAGATAAAGATGTGACATACATATGTGAGTGTGTGTGTGTGTGCGTGTATGAATGTTATTCAACTAGGAGAAAAGATATCCTTCTATTAACAACAACACAGATAAAACATGAGGGCATTAAGCTAAATGAAGTAAGTCTGACAGAGAATATAATCACTGTATAATATCAGTTATCTGTGGAATCTAAATAAGCCCAAAGCATAAAAACAGACACTAGAATGATGGCTACCAGGAGCTGAGTGTGAGGGAAATGACTAAATGTTTGCAAAAGGTTGCAGACTTCCAGTAATGAGTAAGTTCTGGGAATCTAATGTAAAGCATCATGATTATAGTTAATAATACTTTGTTTTATACTTGAAAGTTGAGAAAAAGAGTATATCCTAAATGTTTTCACCATAAAAAGGTAGTAATGTGACATGATTTAGGTGTTATCTAAAGCTATGGTGGTAATTATTTTGCAATATGTATATATATATAAACTTATACACATTATATGTTAATTATACCTCAATAAAGCTGAAAAAGTAAAAATTAAAAACAAAGCAGTGTATGTTCACTGTAAATTGTTCAGATAATACAGTAATAAAGCAGAAAGCACATTACTATAATCCTATCCCATTATTGATTTGAATGAGTAATGTTATATCTCTTTAGATCCATATTTTAATCAAATATTTAACTCTAACAGAAACAGGGCATATGCTTAAAAAAAGAGATCAAAAAGTTTTTACATGGATTTTAACTACTCCTTTTCTCTGTTCTTTATCCGCAAACCCTACAAGTACCACTGTTAGCTCTTTTTGTATCTTTTCTGAAAATGTATACATAAATGCTGTTTTATTTTTTTTCATACACAAATTGACAGAAATGGCACACTGTTCTATCACGGTTGTCCAGCCTGTGGCCCCCAGGCCACATGCAACCCAGGATGGCTGTGAATGAGGCCCAACAGAAAATCGTACATTTACTTAAAAAATTATGAGATTTTTTTGTAATTATGTGTTGCAATATATTTAATGTGTGACCCAAGACAACTCTTCTTCTTCCACTGTGGCACAGAGACGCCAAAAGTTTGGACTCTCTTGCTTATTTCAGAGGTTGTCAGCACAAAGACACTTCATTCTGCTTAGTAACCAGGTGGAATCTAAATATCTAATACACTAAAATTTATGTGCAATTCTATACCACTGGATATTTTGGAGTTTCCAAAGTTTTCCTGTTTTAAACTATTATGAACTGATCATTCTTATATGGACATCTGTGTGAACTTTTACTTGTACTGGCAATATAACCTTAGAAGTGGTTATATCAAAAAATTATATCAATGCTGCCTAATGATCTTCCAAAAAATATTATCCTAACTTAGAATACCACCAATTGTATACCATCATTCTTTATGATTAGTGGTATTGGGCTGGAACTGTTACCAAATTAATTTACATTATTGTAGGCAATATGTCTGTGTGATTTTTGTTCCTCCTTAACAGGAGAGTTTACAACGTTGGTTCCAACAATTAAAACTCTAAGTTCTTGTCACCTGGGAAGGAAGACTAAAGGATGATCTGCTTAACTTCATAACTAATCCAAAACATATACAAATTAAGAGACCCCTAGAGCTTTAAATCTATTCTGAATGTGGGCTGCAAAGTTAGCATGATTGTTGTTGGCCAATTTCCCAGACATAGGGTTAGGAAATCTAAGGGACATAGCAGTAGACACTAAAGTGTCACCAGAGGACCCGCCTGTCCTGCTTTCTCTTCCTCTCCTCCCAACATGGAACATCTTTACAGGAGACCATTAGAATTTGTAAGCATGGGGTCCATATGCGAATGTTGCTAGATCTTGTAGAAATACTTTGTTAAATGAAAAAACAAAGCATACTCTATGATTTCTCTCTAGAGTTAGAGAGAGAAAGATCTAGAAAGATACATGCAAAGGGAGCAACACAGGCTATCTCTAGACAGGGAGGTTATGGAAGTATTTAAATATTCTCCATTGTGTTTGTTGTTTGTTTTGTAATGTTTTCTAGAATTATAGGCACTGCTTTTTTTGTAATAATAAACAAACTTAATTAAAAATCTCACAACATTTAAAATCTAATTAGCAGCCAGGTAGAAGCAGAAAAGATAACTACTGAGGTTGAATTAAAAGAAAACAGAGGTTAGTGAACATTATGATGGGCCATGAATGTTTAATGTATACTTACTGTAGGGAATACTAAAATGTAATCTTTTGGAACCCAGCCTGTTCTCACTATAGACATATTAGACACTCTCGAGGTTTATTATGACTGTTAAACTCATGAACCTAGAATATATAGGTATTTGTCAGTAAGTATGCTGATATCGTTTGCTTATCTTATGTGGTGTTGTCAACATATCTCTATGGTAACACTGATGCTTAAGTCAATTCTGATTCTTTTTTTTATTTTGATTGATATGTAACCTGAGAGTTGAAACATTTTATTTCTATTTTTATTATATAATCTTTAGTATATCTTTTCCACTACCATTTAGTCCTCTTAAGCGCTCCTCCCCCCAGCAATCACCACCTTGGTGTCCATGTCCATGGGTCCTTTTTCCTTTCTGTTAACCCCGCCCCACCTAACCTCCCCGCCACAGTCATTTGTTCTATTTGATTTTATTTACAAAATTAATAATAATTCTTACATCAATAAATGTAAAAGCTGACTATTAATCACTAATGATATACCAAACATTGTTCTAAAACTTTATAGATATTATCTCATATAGATGTCATAATAGATATATGACATGAATACTGTTATTATCACCATTTTGGTAATTTTAAAAAGTTAATAAAAAGTAAGGGTTAAGTAAATTATTCTAGATTCCACAACTAATAAGTAATGTCATCTATATTCAACTCCACACAATCTAATTTCTCATTCTCTGCTTTAGAACCTGAAAGAGGCATGAAGGGATATACATGGAGTAGACAGAAATAAAAATATTATGCAAACCTAAGTAATGGTCTGGATCCTTACATAGCCCAATCCTGACAAAAAATCTTAGTCATTCATTTATCCCTTGATTCACTCAAAAATAACTTATTGTGCTCTTCCTAGTTTAAAGGCACACGGTTAATTAGAGCAAGAGTTAAAATGCAGACTTCTGATAGAGACAAGTTCTACTCTTCAAATTTTATCAAGACACTTAAAATCCACCTTTTCTGGGTCTTTCTAAAAGAAGAGAAATAGACAAAATTGACTGTATTTTAAAATATTACATTATTAATATGAAATTCAGTGTGAAATGCTAATGCTCCTTTAACTGTCACTTAAAATAAAAAAAGGGACTTAGTTTATTATAGAAGGAAACTAATGCTGATATTCAAGGATCCCTCATGAATGATTTATGTGCCTTTGATTTTCCCCATGAAGCCACTAGTTAATGATATGTTGTAAGCTTGTAAGCTACTGGGATTTAGTTTACCCCTGGAAAAAGAATCTGTTTTATGTTTGTTTCAAATCCCTTATCAGGTTTTTCACTTTAATAAAATTATGTCTCATGCTTTTTAAAGTAATTACTTAATTACTAAATCAGCTACATTCTAATACCATGGGGAATAGAATTCAACTTCAGTAACTGTATTGGCATGATAAAATCTGGAAGCATTTCCAGAGTCACTACAGAAACTCTTCAGGCAGCATGGCATAATTCACAGCAGTCAAAGGAATTACACACCACATCCTCAGTTGGGAAACAATTCATATTTGGATACTGTCTGCTATCACTATTTTCTCAGATGATCTTCCTGGAGCTTTTCTTCTTCCTGATTTAATTTTTTTAAATTTAGTTTTGCTCTGTAACACAAAGGAAAAGCATCTAAAACTACTTAGAATTCATATGGTGTAAGGGTATGATGTTAAAAGTTCAAAAGCATCCAAGCCTGTGGCTATGATAACACTTCATGGGGTGGCATCAGAGTGGCCAGTGGCTTCATCTTTCTTGCTCTGTAGTTCTCTTGGCTTTGCTTGTCTATAGTATCTGGTTATTATCAGACGGGTTTCTCATATAGTACTCAAAAGACCAAAGCAGTGATAGAATTTGAAACCACACACTCTGATATCCAGAAGAAGAGAGAGTCTTTGAAAAGCGCTTTTTATTAAGAGCAAGAGGATGTCTTTCCAAGAGGACGTGGGAATTTTCTGCATTACTGATTGGTCCTAAATGTGTATATACAGTGCACATTTCTCACCGAAATCCTACCTTTAGGCAAATGCCTTGTGCTGAGGACCTTAAGCCTGAGTTCCTGAATCCATCAGCCAAAGAGGAGGAATTTTCTTGAGAACAGTCAGGCCCACTCGTGGAGCAAGCAGCACAGCGTGACTCTGACTCTGGGGTTCACAGCCAGCTTTTGTGCGTACTTGGGTGAGTCACTGAACTTCTTGTGCTACAGTTTCCTGCTACATGCTACGTGAAAAGGTTGTGGTGAGACTTAATTGAATTATTATTCATAAAACTCTTAGAAAAACACTTATTTAACACATAGTAAGCAGCTGTTAAGTGTTACATAGACCCATAAAATCTATTTGAATAGTGAGAGATACAACATTGCCACAGTGCCCAGAAAGTTCTCAACCACACATTTTGTATTTTAGTTACCTACCAATGTAAACTGCAAGCTTTGCCTTTCTTTCATTTCTATTTTTACTTCATCAAGGTTTCTACCACAATTCTTACATACAATGGTTTCCCACAATAGCACTCCCATGACACTACCTTCTTTCAGTCTCTAAAGAGTTCTACGCACCCATGTCTTTATATTCCAGGTCTTTAAAATATGGGAAGAGGTTAGGCCACCTTGTTTCATACCTGTACAATCATTTTGCTTGATGATAACATTAATACTAGTTAATATTCATCCCAGTGTGCGCAAATATCCTTTACTGTTAAAAAAGGCCAAGAGCTTGATAACAAGGAGAGATGAACTGACCTATTTTCTATTGTCTTTGTAACATGTCTTTTGTTTTTCATGCATATCTGCTTTTCCTCAGAATGCTATATGTCTGACATTAAAAGGGCTATTGGAACATTCTAAAATACATTAGTATCACTTTTACCCCTCAAAATTTAATCTCTCTATATTCACTATTTCCCAATTCATTCTAGCCCATTTTCACAAATATTAAGATATTACATGAAAGACTATCTTATGTATTTATTTTACTGTGCATTATAAAAAAATAAAACTATCATATAAAATACACTTTATTGATGTTATTGATAAATTTAAGTAAAATGCAAGATAATTTAAAAATATTAATTTTTACAGAAAATGGTAGTAAATATATAGTAAAAATTTTATCTATCATAACAATTGATTAATTTTTAAAGCACTGAAAATAATGAAAAATTAAAATCATAACAGCAAGAACAACTATAAACATGCACACATGGACAAACACACACACACACACACAAAGAGAAAGATCTGCAGAACATAATAGTCATCAGAGGGGTAATTATAATTTGTTGCATTTTACTGTAATTAAATTCTTTCAGCATATGCTCAAAAATATATTTTATTTTCAACATCACATAACCTTTTGACTTAATATAGATATATATCCCTAAAATTTTAGAGATCAATCGGGCTTCAGAGACTGTATTGTCTACCTCTCTTAAACTTTAAATGATTAAAGAGAGGTCTGAAAAATGCAGTGAAATGCCAGCCAGCCAAGTAGTGGCACATATTCGACTGGAATCTTAATCTTCTGATCTCTTAACCAATGTCTATTCTTTTACTCTACCATGCCATCTACTCTATAGTTATTTTTGGTGGGGATGAAAATCTGAGGTTTTAGTGCTAATGAGTGACAAGAACATAGTTTCAACAAGTCAAGTTCCATATTTCTACTATCTGCTAAGCCACAAAGATGCACACATAAAATCCACTTTCCATTTTGCATTCAGCAGAGCTTTCTTTTTGTTAAACATGCAAAATAATTAATTATTACAAAAGTCTTTCTTATTTTTTTATTTCCTACTTTAATCACTCACCTAAGTACAGTAAGTTCATTTAGCAGCACAAGAAGGAAGTCAGAGGAGTCTATAGAAAATGTATTAATATACTTTTAGCAATCACTCTCAATTATGTATAACATAATTTGATGGTTTAATTTACAAACTGAATTCCCATTGAATATTTTTTCTCTGATTCTCAACTGAATTGGTTGTAGTGAGTGATATCTGCTGGATATGCAGAGAGGGCTCTAGAGGCCTTTAGTTTTATTCCTAAGGTAATCTAAAGAGTCGGAGAGGTGATCACCTAGTATACTTGTAGCTCAAATAAGTGATTAAACAAGCATCATTATTCATAGACTGGATATGAGAGCACTGCAACAACTAGGCAAATATATTAACTAATTCCCTAGAGGGAGGTAATGAATGATTTTGACAAATGCATGCTCACAAAGATCTGATAGGTAAAATGAAAAATTAAATCTTAAACATGAACATTTTTCTTGTCAAATGGAACTATTAAAACTAGCTCAGGGCTTCATTAGGAAAAAGTAAACTATTTTTTGTTCATTGGATTTATATATTTGTTGCAGGAATGTTTCCTAGGTTGCATTTTTCAGGAACACATATTCAGTGAGTTTTCTCCTTGTATTAGTGGGGTCTCACTTTTTTACCGAATTTACTGAGTCTTTTAAAGCAAGCAAGGAGTCATCTGCTCTTTTTCTTTTTAAACACAGGTTTGGGCCTTCACAGGCTGGTCTTTTGCCTTCTCATCCTATTGCAAATCTTCCCTTTTGTTGGCTGCTCATTCATGTGCATCTATAGGTAGAGCTTTTCCTTTGTTTAAAGTGTCTGATGGTTGCCAGATGGGGGTGGGGTATAGGGGAATGATAAAGAAGTGAGGGGATTAAGAAGTACAAATAGGTGGCTACAGAATAACCATGGATAGGAAATGGAGTAGCCAAAGAATTTATACCTATGACCCATGGACAGAGACAATGTGTTGAGACTGCCTGCAGGACAGGGAGTGCTGGATGGAGGGGGAGCAAGGGAGAAAATAAGGACAACTGTCATAGCATAATCAATAAAATATAATTTTAAAAAGTGATCCTTGCAATCCCAAAATAAAAAAGATGGCTCTCTAGTTGCAATCTAGTTTTAAAAGACTATAGTGTGATGGAGTGTGTACCTAAATTTCAAGTCAGGTCAATTTTAGAAAATATTTACATTCTCTTGCAGATGAATTTTCAATATAAATTCAAGATATGTTTTCAGAATTTTCAGCTTTGATTGTCAATTCTCCCTTTACTTAATCAATCTCAATGTGTTCTTTTCTGTAATTTTTAAATCTTTTCCTTCATAATCTGTCAACACCAATTTATTTGCTTTTTGATCTGTTTATTTTGTTTACTACTGTCCTTGTATCATCCTTGGAATCATTTTGCTGATATACCTCTTGACTTCTGTCCAAGTTAAGTACTCTTTGTTTTATATAACACAGTCTAAGAATAAATAAATTGAATCAGGCAGCTCTCTAGGCATTTAAATATTTTAAACATATTACCTTTTATAATCACAATGTTGTTATTTTTTAAACTTGGTCCATTAACACCAGTAGTCCATAAAGAACTACATGTTATATAAAGTTTTGTTTTAATCCTCACTTGAGGATACTTTTATTGATTTTAGACAGAGAGGAAGGAGAGAGAGAAAACATCAATGCAAAAAAGAAACATCAATCTATTACCTCTTGGAGGTGCCCCAACTAGAGACTGAACCAGAATTCTAGGTATGTACCTTGACTGGGAATCGAACCTGCACACTTTTGGTGTACAGGATGATGCTTCAACCAACTGACTCACGAGTCCAATGATAAAGATTTTTTGTTTATTTGTTTTTAATTTAAAAATCTGATGTCACTTTTGCTAAATTAAAATTTTATTTATTGATTATTTGCTATTTTATGTTATATAAAGAATTGCATTTGTTTGTAAAAATGTTACCATTATTTACTGCCACCTTTACATATATAGTTACTAAAGTTACAATCATACTTTGAAATATCTCTTATATGTGTACTTCTTAACATTTCGTTAAACATAGTTCAATACAACTGTCATAATTTTTTCATTCATTCATTCAACATTTATATTCTAAAACACCTACCTATGCCTTATGTAGTGAAATAGCAAATTATAATATCATGTATATTTTCTATCATTTATAGGGAAGCCTTATGATACATCTTATCATTTTTGAAAACCTTGGACAAATAAAAATAAAAATAAAACTGATTCTTTTAATGTAGAAACCAGTTTCAAAACACGAAATTGAACCTCTTACTTTGCAAGTTAATTCACATCATAACATAGTTGTTGAAAATTATGTATGCCTTTCTATTAGGGCTATCCCCCTGAAGTAGTATCCCTGAAGACTCAACCTCTTAAGGTTTCCATTAGAGTGACTAGAATTCTAATAATACCTATTTATGTGTAACATAGTTCCTCCAAATAACTCAAAGCAGTTCTATGAATGTATTTTTCTCAGCAGCCCATAGCAATCACATAGTCTAGGTTGTTCTCTCAATTTCATAGATAAAAAGCTGCTGAGCTTTTTTATGTCGACTTGCGATACAAATCGACATAAAAGGGACTATCTGAGAAAGATCCTAAGGATAATTAAGAGTTTATAAAACAGGAGTAAATGGAAGGGGAGAGGATTTCAAGCAACAAGTGCAAACAAATAGAAACATAATATAACAGGGTATGTGGCCCTCTCATGCATCCTCATGGCATATTTCATCCATATACTTAAATCAGCGCCTCTGTTACTGGAGTATATGCACTGGAGCATATCTTGGCATGAAATAGTAACTTAAACATTCCCTGAACTTCTACAGAATCAGTTGGATAAAATTACTTCCTCAAAGTCACAAACTTAGGCAGTAATTGCTGAAAATAGTGATCCTCTCATTTTCATTCTTTCAACATGAAATCAATACATGGAGAACTACCACATGCCCGTACTACATCAGGTATAGGGGACAACAAAGACTGCCCAACCCAAAGGTCCAGTATTGAGTAACTGAGCTATTAACATATCTGTGAGTCCGCTGTTGCTTCTTAGATTTTCACTTATCTGTAAAAGAATGAAATTTTTCATGGAATGAAAAAGAAAAGTTTGAGCTCTCAGTACATAACCCAATTGCCTTGCCCAAGTGCCTTTGCATAAGGAAATGTAGATATGCTAACTTCTCTCCTGAAAGTGCAGGGATTCCCCTATGCTGCTTCTAGTGTTCTCCTTGACATCTCTGACAGCAAGTGGCTAAAAATTTCCTTCCCGGGCCTTCTGCTCATTGGGAGAGCATGCAAAGGATAGTATCGCATAATCCAAAGGCTATAGGCGGCGGGAACAAGATCGACCTCTTTTACAGCCTGCTTCTACTACTTTTAGCCTTGTTGCCTTGGGAAAACTATCTCTACCTCAGTTTCTTTTTCATTCTTAAATTGGAAGGCTTAAATTGGATAACAGAATAATGCCTGGAAAGCACTAGCACTATTCCTGATGCAGAATAGATATTCTTCCTCCTTCCTTTTTGTGAAGTGAATTATTTAAATCCTGCTCAAGAATAAAGGGCAAGTCCAACTCCCTCTGTGAGAAGAAATAATTGAAATATATGTGAAGTAATCACATCAAAACTATTAGTCAATCTTATCCATGAAATGAAAAAATATACTCTCCTTAGAGAAGTTCCCTCAGCATCCCACTGACATATTAAAATTGTTTTCTTAGATTTAGGAATCCTGACACATAGATTAGCATAAAGGCTGCAATCTGCATTCTACATATGCATTCTTTATTTGTATGCAATGGCATTTACAGAGATTACTATCACTTTGTGCTGCTAAACCTACAATGGCTGATGCTTTATGAACAGATTATGATATACTGTGCATATCTTAAAGCTGTTCCTTTTTTTTATTTGTAGTCGAAGCTCCTATTTGCCGAACACTTTGGTGTTTGTAACAGGGCTTCTCCTGTTCTAATATGGATGGATGCATTGGTCAGAAAAAACTTTGTCCTTCCCTATTGCTCTTCCCTATTCCAGTTGTTACCCTAGTGACCCTTCTACACACAGCACAGACTGAAGCTGTCAGATATTTTTCCTGCCCTCTCTGCTGACATTTTCTCTTTTCCAGCTTCTATTCTCAAATTGGCCAAATACTCTACTGCTGTACTTTCTCCGTACACTCGGAAATTCTGTGCTAAAATTAGTATTCGTTTCTTGCCAGTGGACTGATACAAGCCAGTACTTAATCCCCAGAGTCCCTTTCCTGCTATTTAATGTATTCCTGCTCAAGTTTTGTAATGTCCCACTGTTGTCCTGTTTTCCCAGAAGATAGAAGGCTACACATTTCCATTGGTTCACAGTGCTTGACCCTTTGGCTGCATTGCTTTTCATTCTTCCCACATGACTTGTATAATTGAAAGACAATGACTGAGTGAATGGAAGGCAAAGTGCAATGGTTTTGTGTGTTTACTTTCTAGAAAATGCCCAACAATGAGTTGTTTCCTAGTGATGTCCAGGACTCATGCTCCTCTTTGCATGTCCCTTTACTTCACCTTTACTGAGTATTAAGGGGTGTCATTGAGAAATGCAACTAGGGATAAAAATAGCAACTCACAATATTCCTACCAGACACAATGAGAACATGAAGGCTTAAGTAGAGTGTAGCGTGTGATACAAAGACATGGATCTGGGAGCCACAGACATGCTCATATGCAAACTACACCAAATATGAGATATATAACCTTGTACCAATTCATTAATTTCTTCACGGTTCACTTTCATCTCCTTGAAGATGATATCATTAAATAAGATAATGACCATTCAGTGGGCATTCATTCAATGATGGCTGCTATTTCACTAGTACATTCTAACAGCCCAGTTTCTCTACAGTGTTTTATGTTCATTGTCTGTATAAGATTTTCTTACTAGTTGTCTATATGGGTTGTCTTGGTAGACTGCATTCTTATGGCTATTAAATGATGATGCTCTCCTCTGTTCACTTGTGAAGAGTATATTTTTTCTATCACCTTTACAAGCTATGGCTGTCAGCATTGCATTGTGGATAAGAATTTAAGCCCATAACTGTGCCCTCATTACTGACTCTTTTTGTTAACTTGCAAAAATGACTTAAAAAATTGTGTTTTGGTGATCTTTTCTGTAAATGAGAAAAATCTAACTATTTTTCCCTAACTTTAAGGTCATAGTGAGAGATAAATGAGTTAATGTTTGTTAAGCTCTTAGAAGAGTGGTAGGCACACAGTAAGTGTTCAATAAATGACCGCTATCATCACTAACTACTCACTTTCTGTTCTCTACATAAGGGATTTGATATACGTTCTGAAGTGTAATATGTAATTTTTTTCTTATCAGTTTATTCTCATTCAATTCTATTTCTTTCCTTTACTGTCATCCACAGAATCCAAATATGACTTGAAAGAATTTTGATATTTTATATATAGACTACCATCTAACTCAGTTTAAAATGGAAAAGAATTTGACTACAAGTAGAGGAGAATGGCATATATTCTTCTAACATCATTTCATCTTAAACACATTATTCATTGGCCTTTTGAATGCCTTTACAACATACATTCTCTTTCAGTAATGTGTGGTCCACTATAAAGCATTTAAAGATTCATTTACATATGGCTCTTGTTTTCATCTTATCAATTTCAACAAAGTGCCATAATCCACATAAAAGAAAAACAGCAAAATATCTAATCAGTGCCTAAAAATGTTAGCTATCCACATGATTTGTGGGTGACATCTGTGATCACAGTGTGGAAATGGCAAACACACACTTGGTCTGTTTCTGCTTGGGCAGTTGTGTACACATACACACTAGACTCCAGCTTGTTCTCTGCTGATTATGACAACCAGACGCCCTCTCCCCCTGGCTCTGCTAATAATAAACTGTGACCTCATGCATGTCAAGTACTTTTTCAAGTTCCGAAATACTTCAAGAAAACTGAGAAGTATGGAGATTAACATAATAAAACACATGTATCTATCACATATGTGACAAATTTTAGCATTTTCTTTTGTTGAATTATTTTTTAAAGAATCAAGGCATTAAAGCCACAATAGTTAAGTGTGTGTCACTTCTTGACTGGATCTCTTTCCCTTGCTCACCCTACACAGGAAACCACTAGTATAACTTTTATGCTTATACTTCTATTACAAACTTAGAGTTTTATTTTACTCTCTCAACTTGAAATATAATATTATACTTAATGTATCCCTCTGCATTTTTTTCTTAAAACTGTGTTTTTTGCAGTTCATCCATGTTTACCCACAAAACTCCAATTTATACATTTTAATTGCTTTATAATATTCTATTATATGCCATAATTTATTTACCTGTTTTCTTGTTGATAAATATTTAGAATATAATTATTTCCTGTTTTGTTTTTGTTTGTTTGATTGATACTGCTATTATGGTTTACTATGCTCATCTTTATATATTGTAAAAATTTGTCTTCACAATATATAGCTAGAGGTAAAGTTGCTGGGTCGAATCATATGCATTTACTAAACTATTACAAGTGGCACCTACTTATACTCCCACCATCAGTGTGTGAGTCTCCAGCTCCACATTTTTGCCAACATTTAGCGCTGTCAGGCTTTTTATTCTCTTCAAAATTGACAGGTATAAATCATATCACTTTATTGTTTTAGTTTTCATTTCTCTAATTACTGTTTTCTTCTACTTAAACTGAAGAAACTGGCATCTCTAGTTAACCAGTATTAATATAAAGTGGCTGACTCTCCATTATACATTTATTAATGTTTTATACATTTTTAGAAAAACTAATAAATATTGATTATATTTGATCAATGAATTTGTTGTTGGAATTACCTAATTAAATGTCATGTAAAAAAGATAAAAGTGTACAAATAAACTATGTCTCTCTCTTTCTTTCATCCTTCCTTCCTTCCTTTATTTCTTTTTAATCAATATGTCACAATAAAAGAAGTTGGTAAAATTCTATATTGGGCCAGTATATTCAGTATTCATTTATAAGAGCAAATATGGAGTATAAAAAATATATTAAAGAACTGACTATAAAAGTCCACCAAGCAAGGCTACAATTTCTTTCTATTTATGCCATCTCATATGGATATTTAAGAAATGGCTGCATACAACACAGTAATGATTATATCATAGTTATAATTATTAAAATAATTATATGATCAGTTAACTATTCACATATACATTCTGAGCCACACCAGCCAGGGCTGAGTGCTCTCTTTTAAATAAACTATTTTCTTCACCCTAACTGCACTTTTGGTTCATAAGAACAAATTAAGATTATTCTGATTTTGCAGATCTGTCTTTAAGGATTCCTATTTTTAAAGCTAAATATGACTCCAGGTTTTCCTTCAAAGGCCATTTTAAACTAAACCAGGTTACAGCTTAAAATCCATCAAAGGTATGTCATTTACATCAAAATCTAGATTATTTACAATTAACCTCAAATTCCTGTTCACATTGTTGACCATACGAAACTACTACTTGCAATTCACAAATCTTTTTCAGTATCGCATCATTGAGCAACATGGAGCATTATCTCTTCAGGAGAATCATTTATATACATTCCTAGTTTTCTAGCATATACTTATGTGTGTATTCCTACTTGTGGTATTTTTTTTCCTACATCTCTGGCCTTTTCCCTTTATCTTCTCTTTGCCAAATGGTAATCTCAATTCCTGTATCTCTCTGGCACCATAGTTCACAGTATATTCCAGAGTAAACATCTCTCTAACGACCTGCTGAAACCTGGTTCTGCAGTGAAGAACACGACCACTCATCCAGTTGCACAAGACAGGGCCATGTGCAGGGGCTGTTTCCTTCTCATCCTTGGCATTAAGCCTATGGTCACCAAGGACTTTTCACAGTCTGCCTCCTAAACCACTAAGAAATCTGCTCTCTTCTTTCCGCCTCCATTTGCAATATCATCATCACACTTCTGCCTCTTTCACTCTTTGCCCAACATCCCTATCTCCACCCTTTTCAGTCTTCATCTCTTAACGATGAGCTGAGTTTCACAAGTCTGAGCTGCCTTCCCTGCTCTCCTTCCAAACCCATTTCTGGTGAGAGAACTCCTTTTAGAAACACTATTTCATGTCTCCTATGGCATTGCTACCAAATCCACACACCCATTCTGTTTACTGGTCCTTCCCCACTGGGCCACGACATCTTTGAGGAAGAAGGCCTATCCTTCATCATTTTATCACCAGAGCTTAGAATTGTATGCAGTGCCATCATCACTATCATCAAAAACTATTTGCCAGAAGAATTAATTAGGATAAACTTAATGAGATAGACATTATTAAGAAAAGTAGTCTTTGGGTTACTTGGTTGCTTGTCCTCTTTTGTTGTTTTTAAGTGAAAAAAAATGTTTTCTGACCAAAAAAACAATAATTATATTTTCTAAAAGATTTTTAAATAGTTTTGTTCTAATATTCTAATTAAGACCAATGAAATAAAAGCAAGTCTTGGGAAGTTCAGACCAAAGAGCATAATTAGAGATAGACCATACACCACAGTTTATTGCTTTAATGCCAACTTTGTTTCTAGTACAACAAAGAAAACACTGTCCCCTTCTTCCTTGAAAGATCTATGTTTTTTTGATTTGTAGCTAAGTATCAGTTACCATCCAGAAGACAATGGGAAAAAAATCTATAAAAACTATTATTTTCAGTGACATTCTCTATACCAGAGAAAGCACCGTGATGGGTTGAAATTTAATTTAACAAACAAACCAAACAATGCCACAAGAAGTCAATATCTACAAGAATGTGTCTAAAGGTGTACGTAAGTGAATCTGTATTAAACAGCACTATGATGAGAAAATATAGATAAACTATGTATATAAATCTGTATAATAGTGAATTTTAACATTTCTGAATAAGCAGGCTCATTTGAAATGTCAAAAAATCATGAACTCTCATATAATCTGAGTTGCAATTTAAAGGCTCATTAACTAAGAAAAAGCTTAATGACAAAATGCTACCATTAATTAACCCAATTTTAACAGCTCTAATCCCAATAGTGCCCATATATCTTTCAAAAACAATAGTTTAAATGTGTGAGTGTAGACGTGCATGTGAACTACACTTATTTAGCCTTCAAATGGTACTTTGCCTACATATAAATCTGCTAATCTGAAGGCAATTGAGAGCTTCCAATAGCTCTTATATAAGAAGCATTGTTAGTTAGAAAGCAGGGGCCATGTCTTGGGGGCATCGCATCCCTCATGCCTGGTGCACTGTATGACGTGTATGACGTGCATAAGTATTCGATACAGGGCCAGCTGAATAGACCAAAACATTTTGCCCTCATAGTTTTAAAAAATGAATGTCCATATTACCTGTGACAAAATATATTCATAAAAGGAAACCATAAGGAAAGATAATCTCATGTTAGACTGAGGCTCCCAGGTTGCTGAAATAAATTCGGCATGTAGCTACTAAGATGTTTGAACCCACTTGGTATGCATTGCTGCACTTTCAACGATAGCCGCTGCTTTCACCATGGATTTAATGAAGGGAGGTGATGGGCTGTGGAAGACCTCGGATAGAAGCCTTTATAGGAAAAGTGTCAGGGTGACTGTTCTGTCAGTGGCATAAGAGATCCAGTAGCACTGATTAATTTCAGTGGCAGTACTTTATATGGAAATGGGAGACACACAGAGATCAAAATTGGAAATATATTATGCATGGAGTTCTTTTTACCTGTTTGAACATAATTGCTGGCAGCCAGAACCTTAACCTATATTAATTCCATGGGAATTTTTTCCATGGGTTTACCTAAGATGAAACTCTTAGCTTGTATCTTTAAATTCTTGTTTTAGCTTTAGGCTTACTGTGAACTCTATAGTCAGACTGCATAAATATTCTTGAGCTTTGCTTTGTGAGCCAAGCACTCCTGAGACTTCCATAGGCAGTAGATTGCAGTTTCAGATACTGAAAATGTTTTTAATTCTGTAATATCATATATTTTCAAAAAAACTGATGTGTGTTTTAGGTTATTGCAACTCTTTCCGTTCTATGTGTCCAGAGAGCAGGGATAGTAAGGAGTAATAGTATGACCCTGATTTAAAAGAAAAAAAGACATAGATACTCCCATGAAAGAATATAAGATTTATTAATGGAAAATGGAATAAATAAGAAACTCTTTAAGTATAAAAAAGATGACTCGACAATAAATCTTGCAATATAGGCTGATATGCGGTGCTTAAGGTCTTATCAAGCCCATATTGAAAGAATTCATCAGACAGCCACACTGTGAGTCAAGATAATATATTTATCATCCACTCTAGATGTGCTGGTTTTGATAAACATAAGCCAGAAATCCACATTATATATTTAGCTGGATTATGTATATAAGGGACTCTTGATAGCCTTTCTTGTATATTTTATAACTTAGTAGGTTAGGTGGGGCAAGAGAATAAATAAAATAATGTAAAATCTGTTAGTTCTTTTGAAGATTTCAGATACAATGCCTTCTCTATTCATAATCTTTTTCTCCCGCCTTCATAAAGTGGCCCTGTGCTTCAGGTTTGAACCAAGTAGGCTGAGCCTCAGCTGTTCAGCCTTCAGGAGTCCCAGTGGAGCATCTCCTGATGGCTCCTGCTCTCCCGACTGGAGTTTGAAGCTGAACTTTGGGAACTCTGCCCACTCTTTGGACCACTCACAGTGCCTCAGCCACGTTGGAGCAGGAGGCTATGAAAGATTGTAGGAGTCCTATTTCATGGTTTGCAGAACATTTTATTGGTGCTCTTCTGAAAACCACCCCCTACCTGAAATCTCTGTGAGTAATCCTGGTAATGAGAGGGGAAGGCGGCCACCTAATAGGAGATACAGAGACTTTTTCTTGGCGATCATTTATATAATATTTGTTAAACGATGTAATATATACATCGTTTATATTTTATAAATTGTAGAGTTCTATTAATTCAAGCCTGTGTTAATCAACTTGCCTTTCTATAAGATATGTATAAATTTATTTTCCAAAAAATGTGCCATTTTGATCCTTTAAACAAGAATGAGAGCTTAGTTTTGTATATAATATGATAGGTGAGGTTATTTTAAAAGGAAAACTTGTTATTAAGAATGGCAGATGTTGGCATTTGGCTTCCCAGGGTACTGGTGTTCTCTGTGGCAGTATTGAGTTGAAAAAAGAAAAGAGAGAAGAAAACAATAATATTTCTTTTCAGATTGTGAATACTCAGCGTATTAAATTTGGAGCTCATATCACTACGTAAATATTTGTCAAATGATTTCCAATGCTATTTGGAATTCAGGTTGGATTTTTATATTAATTGAGAAAATTACACAAGATTAATGAACAATGGAGGTTAATATGCAAGAATTTCTGTGCCTTAGAAGGACACAGTCACAGGCCTGGTATTTTTATGGTCACATAGGAAAACAGGAGGGAATGCTTTGAAAGTGAGACATTGCCTAACACAACTGTCAGTTCTTAGTCCTCACCTTGCTTGCCCAGTCAGCAGCATTTGACACAGGTGAGCACCATCTCCCTTGTAAACAGTTTTCTTCATTTAGCTTTCCCCTAATTTTCCCCTTACTCCTCCAGTCATTCTTTCCTTGCAGGTTCTACCCTTTTCCTTAACTCTTAACTTCAGAGGGCCCCAGGGCTCAGTTCTTGGGCTTCTTTTCTTTTCTTTCTATACTCTCCCTTTGTGATTTCACATGGTCTCCTGGCTTTAAGTACCACCTATAGACTGATGACTCAACATTTTCACCTCCAGCCTGTATTCCCTTGCACTCCAGACCTATAATTACAAGCTCACTTGGATGGCTAATGGGCATCTTAAATTTAACGTGTCCAAACTCCTGATCATCTCCCTCAAGCCTATTTTCAGTGCTGTCTTTCTCATCTCCCTTAACGTCAACTTCATTCTTCCAGTTGCTGAGGCCAAAAGCCTCAGAGGCAGTCATGGCTCATTACTTTCTCTCATACCCACATCCTCTTTGTCAGCAGTTCCTGTAGGCTCTAACTTCAAACCACATCTAGAATTTGACCACGTCTCACTCCTCCACCGCCAACACTCAAGTTCAATTCACAATCATCTTTTGCCTGGATTATTGCCATAACCTCCTGACTGGTTTCTTTACTTTAATCCTTCTCCCTTTCAGTATTTTATGACATGTCAGAGGAGTGATTTAATCAAAACATTCAGATCATGTTATCTCTCTGCTGAAAATTCTCACTATGTGTATGATATTTGAACACTTTAACATGAAGTATAACTTGACCCTCACCAGTCGAAATGCATTCTGGCATCAACCCGGTAAGGCAGGGCCAGTACTTACTAAAATGATTCTAATACTCAATTCCAATGTAGGGGTATATTAAGGGACCAGTGGCATCCCCACACTAACAAGTGATCCTTGGACAGCAGCTGAGTGCCCCATAATTCAATCCATTTCTGACACTATCTCCCCTGAGATAGCATCAGATCCTACAGGTTAATGGCTCAGTCCTACCAGATTGTCCCCCTGACACATACTTCAGAGGACAGTCACAAGTCCAGGTTATCACTTGTGCTTCTGACTGCCTGGCTAGAGATAAGAGGTTCCAGCAACTTCCTAGGGTTTGATTAATTTGGTAGAGGGGCTCACAGAACTCAGAGAAACATTTTACCTACTACCTTACCAGTTTATTGTAAAGTGACTTAACTCAGAAACAGCCAGAGGGAAGAGATTCAGAGGGTAAAGTATGGGGAAAGGTCCAGGAACTTCCATGCCCTCTCTAAATGCACCACTTCCCCACACCTCCTCGTGTTCACTAACCCAGAAGCTCTCTGAACCCTCTTCTTTTGGGGTTTTACATGGGCATGACTACTTTAACCATCGGTCAATGGAGATTTATTCAACCTTCATCCCCTCTCCCCTCCCTGGAGGCCTGGGAATGAGACTAAAAGTTCTAACCCTCTAATCACATATTTGGTTCCCCTGGCAACCAGCCCCATTCTTCTGCTCTTTCTGGGGCCTTCCAAAAGCAATTTCATTAACTTAACAAAATCACCTTTATTGCTCTTATCATAGGAAATTCCAGTAGTTTGGGACACTCTAGAGCAGAAATAAGACTAAGACCAAATAAATATTTCTTATTAGAAATCATAATATTACACCTACCAACTAAATATCAACCCTATTCCAGTGGCTTCCCAGCTTCATTTTATCTCTTTGACCCAGTCCCCCAGTATTTTCTCCATTCCTCAGTTTGCCTCAGCCTGTAGGACCCCTTGTTATCAAATATTTCAACAATATATTTATCTCAATATTTTTGCATCTAAAACATTTCCTCTGTTTGGAATTCTCTTGCTCCAAGTATGAGAAAGTCTCTTGAATTTTTACCTTATTTAAATATTTTCTCTGATATTACCTTCTCAGAAAGGTACTTCTTTTATAATACCTATCATCAACTATCACATTACAAATTTTACTTGAATATTTTATTTATTGTCTCTTCCCCACTAGAGTGAATACTCACACATGTAGGGTTTTTTTTTCTTTGTTTTACTGTTATGCCTATGTAGGAGTTCAGAATGAGTCACTCCAAGATGTGCCTCTGTGGTATGTGGATTATTTTGAGCTAAAGGAAACCAAGACCCCATGGGCTCAAGAGAAATTTCTCCGCCCCACCCCCTCAGCTACCTAGAAGAATTGAAATCAAGGGCCTTGCCCATAATAAAAGATTATCAGAGATAACCTTTTTGACCTATCTACATGATGGGAAAACTAATAATTACTGAAAACCTGCTCCTCTTGTCCTCCTGCAATGACCTTTCACCCTGCTGACACCCCTACACCTTATGTCCCCCTAACCTCAGAATGCCAGACACAGACTGTTTAAACTTTCTGTCCCTGAACCTCTTATCTATGTAAAGTCTATGACTTACTGATGTATGCAGAAGGTTCCCAGATTTACATATGTAATTAAATTTGGTTATTTTTTGCTTGTTAATGTCATGTAGATTTAAGTATTAGACTGGCCGAAAGAACCTTGAAGGTAAAGGAAAATTTCCTCCCCCATACTTGTTACTCAGAACTGGGTCTACAAATAATAGGTCCTCTAGAGTATTATTTAATTTTTAAATTGAACTTGATTAAATGAGTGAATGAATGAAATGTAGAACATAGAGAACGAGAGCTAAGAAATGCAGATCAAGCCTTGGGGATTTGACTAAAACATCCCTGCCCTCTCCTAGGCTGCCACATTTTTACAATTGTGAAAGGAAATGAAGAAAACCTCATTGCAAATCGAGTCAGGAATCCTTATAGGGTATCTCTTATGCTCTACCACTCATCATATCTTGGCAAAACATAACAGGAAGAAACATCTTTTGCATTTCCCAGCAAGAGTAGGAAAGATGTTTCTTCTTGCCTCGCAAGAAGCCGTACAATAACAGCCTCTGCAACTCAGCCAGTGAGAGTTCGCCACCAGTCCATACTCTCACTTTCCTCCAATGAGCTGTTGTTCAGAATCACCCCTCTTAACTCCTTCATTTCCTGTCTAAAGGCAAACTCCTGCCCTTTGTTCTCAAGACCTGCCTCTGTCTGCCAGAGCTTGTTTATCCCAAATTGCAATTCTCTGCTATTTCAAAATAAACTCAACTTTGCTTTTATAATTTAATTATTTTATTTGAGGTTGACAAAGTGTCTTCATTTTTATTTTGTTTTTTTTCCCCCAGGAAAACTGCTAAATTCAACAACTTGCATCCTCTAGATTTCTAAATTAAACTGAGTACATAAAAACTAGTAAACAAGGAAAATAATAAATAGGATATGTTGCGTGGTGTACATTTGGTTTTAATGTTACTCACTTAATATTCTGTTGTTTTGTCTAAATACATTCACTTAAATTTAGCCATTAACAAAATAAAGTGTTTCTCTAAATTTTTGTTCTCTTAAATTAACAAAAGAGCTTAATTATGTAAACAAATTGCTGTTTGAGTTTTCCACACTGTCTTCTTCCCAGAACATAGCCTTTCCCACCTCCTCCAGGGTAGGAAATGTTACCCACTAATTCCCTGTTCTTTTCATTTTTCTCTTCCTAAGCTCTTTTTGGTCAGACTGACATATGCTCAAGTTGTCAAATATACTTCCTCTACTAAGATCATTCCATCACTTCTTCCCTCCTTGCAAGTTGTTACCCATCCCCAGTCACTCACCTAACAAGCTGACCAGGCTGTGAATCTAGTGGGTACTCTCCAGTCCTTATCTTACCTGCCATCATGCCAGTAGCTGACGTGGTTGACCCTCTGATTCTGAGAATACCTTCCTTTTGGTAGCTTTCACTCCCTTTTATCCTTCCATCCCTCTGTCTAATCTCTGTAGGTATTCTTTCTGATGTTATTTCTTTACCAAAAACAAATGGGCTTACTGAAGTTATTAATAATAATATCAGACATCTCTAACTTTTAAATTAAGACACTGCTTAAGCACTAAAATATATTGAGGAAATAAAACTTGAATACATAAATTTTATATTCTTCCACAGGATCCTGACTGTCCATTGTAAGTAATGGCACTTTAATACCCTATTGTCTAATAAGAACTAAAAACAAACTTCTCCTGCCTTCTAAGTAATAAATTGGGGAAGATATATTAGAGGGCCTCTCAGATCCCATCAGGAACAAAGCATTCATTTTTTAATAGTTGGGAGTGTTGTCTCCTGAAAGCTCAGAAGTTGGTTACTGCCCAGTAACTGTCCTGGCCCAGGTTGCTGTTTCATTGAAGATTGTACCCCCTCCCTAGGGACATCCCACCTTCAATGCTGGTCTGTGCTGAAGTATTGCTAAAACAGAAACAACAAGCCTGAAACAGAGTCACTTGTGCTAAACTCCATATCAGCAAACCAAGGCTTAATTGCAGTTTCAGCCTCTCCGAGGTATGTGACCTTTAACCAGTCAGTCTGGAATTACCTGATCAGACTCCAGAGGTAATCTGCCAGAGACAGTCACCCCTCCACCCCAGTCTTCTCCCAAAGGAAAGTGACCATGTCTGAAACAATCCATGCTTTCTTAGAGACTTTCTTTTTCTACCCTTTCCTGCTTATAAAAAGCCTTCTATTTTACACACCTCCTATCTAGGAATTCCTTTCTACTTGCTAGATGGCATGCTGTCCAATTTATGAATCATCGAATAAAGTCAATTAGATCTTCAAATTTACTCAGTTTAATTTTTTTTTGTTTAACAGTATAAAAGCACAGACCCTGACTTCAATGCCAGATGACTTGGAAGGGCCATTCTATTTTCAGAGTTGCCATGATAATTGTCTGAGACCTCTTTTAAAACCTCCTCATGGTCAATTTCTTCTTTGGCCCATTTGGGCTTCCTTTATTCCCTGCGAGTATTCTTCCTGTATGCAGAGCTCTGTTCCAATGTCTGCTGTATGGGAAGTCCCATGTGAACATACATGATTCTAATAAATTAGATACTGAATGTCTGTGCTAGTTCATGTAGCTGTGTTTGAATCCTTGAACAGATTGCTGTCTAAACACTTGCTTTACTCTAACGCTGAAACTAAAATATTCTCCACAATGGAACATTATAACCAGAAGAGCTTTATAACCTGCCTCATACAAAAATAAGCAAGGTGATGTCTGCCCAAAAGTGAGGGTATGTGACATATAAAATCATAGACATTACCCAGTAGCTGCTTGTAGAATTGAACAGAACTAAAGAAAGGAAAGAGCTCAAAGATTCATATTCAGTTAAATCAATTAAGAGTTACTGTTTTTCCTTACTGTAGGGTAAATGGAGGCAATCTGGCTTCCTCACCCAGGTGTCTGGGTAATTAAGGGAAGCAGTTTTTCATGACCTTGAAGGGGTCTGATAAAGTAGAGTTCTTATAGCCTTGAGACTGGATCTCACAGCGTTGAGTCTGGGTCTGAAAAAGCATTCCCATAACATGAAGTTGGCTCGCATGCAGAGCTCATGCTATGTAACCTAAGGATTTTGGCCAGCTTTGTTCCTTCCAATACTTAGGAAGGTAAGAGCTTCTTAGAGCAGGGGGCTCAGACATACACATGGGCTTGTGGCCTGTGTAGCTCACTCGAATAAAGGGATGTCAGACATCCCACGGCTCCATGCATTTTCTTCCATCTACCTGAGTCTCAGGTGGACCTGCCTGGCCTAGATAGGCTGCAACACACTTACTAAATTGATTTTCATTATCTGCACAAGAATGTTAGCCAAATGATATTGAGAGCTTTAATTATATTTTAGCTATATTCACACACTCAACTGGCTTGCTCAAGTACAGTTAAAGAGTACTTAAACAAAGGAATAATCTCACTTTTAAAAAGGCAGAATTATCAGATTGAATTGTTAAAAATTCAGTTGTATGCCCTTTCAAAGATACATTTAAAGCAAAACAGCCTGAAAGAAATTAATATGATGAAATATAATATATACCAAAGATATTCTACTTTAAGGAAAGTAATATAAATATCCATCCAGATTGAATTTTAGACAAAAATCTATACAAAGATTAGAACATAAATAACAATCAACCAAGGAGTTAGAACTTTTATTATTATATTTACACATAAACACATAACTTAGATATATAGAAAACAATAACTGAAAAACTATATAGAACAAAAAGAAGTGAAATTTAATTATATATTATAGCCCCCTTCCCACACATAAACATATATACCGTTGGTATGTCCAAATTTAGTTTTAAAAACCCCTCAGAAAGTACTAAAACTTTATTGTACATAGCAGTAACACTAGCCATAGTGGTTATCTATTTTAAATCAATTAAAGTTAAAAAAATAAAATTACAATTATAAATTCAGTTCTTCGGTCTCACTTTCCACATTTTAAGTACTCAATTAACCGTACATATTGAGTGGCCATCTTATTATACTCATACACATCAGATATACAACATTTCCATATCACAGAAAGTTCCACTGGACAGTGCTCTTCTAGAGTAGAAATCAAACTTGCAGCAGAGAAGAAACAAGGATTCAGGATAGTCACTGAAGACAGAGTTGCTTTTCAATGTTACCTTAATTTTTTAAAATAATAGAACTGAAATTATAGATTAGCTATATAATTAAAATTACTTGTAAAAAACTACCACTCCTCACAGAACAGATACCTATGAATGCTAATTTTTAGATATTTATACTTATATAAATTGTATCTACATCACATGTCACAGCTGAAAGAAAATGTATGCAGACCATACCAGTTAAATGTCTTACTAAAATATTAGTAAGGAAAAGAGAATCAGAAACTTTGTATCCTGATATCTAGGTGGTTGGGGCTGATTTGTTCTCCCAAATCCTTATGTTGAAGTCCTTACCCCCTGTCCTGCAGAATTTGACTCTGTTTAGAGAAAGGGTCTTTAGAAAGGAAAATAAGCAAAGATGAGGTCATTAGGATGGGTCCTAAACCAGTGACTGATGCCTTTATAAGAAGAAGAAATTTGGACATAGAAATGTATGGAGGAAGGACCATGTGAAGACAAAGGGAGAAGATAGCCATCTACGAGCCTCAGAAGAAACTAACCCTCTGGGTACTTTAGTCTTTAATTTCTACCCTCTGGAAATGTGAGAAAATAAATTTCTGTATTTCAGCCACACAATCTGTGGTACTTTATTACAGCAGCCTTAACAAATTGAGGAATCAAGGCTTTACGTCTTTCTGTTTCATGATGCTCTCTCTCATATCCATCTACCAACAATGATTGTAAATATCAACATGTTGATCACATTATTTTAAAAAAAATTTGAAATTATAACATTCAAATCTTAGAGCTTGTTTTCAGAATCCAATGTTAAAAAGCACTTGGAATTTCCTAATGTATCTCATGCTAAATAGAATGCAGTGTTCTGGAGCCAGGAAAGCATTCACTCTCAGTGCTTTTTTGTTTTGTTCTCTCAGCTGTGCGGGAAGGAACAAGATAAGAGCATGGCACAGACTCATGCAACAGACTGTCAAGCCAACAGCAATGACATAAACTCTCCATGGCAGATGAGAGGCGATCTGTTTATCGTTAATGGTTGAAGATAAAAAGATAAAATACGATGCTACAATTGCCATCCTCACTATTTTATACCATTTTATAAAAATATACTATTATTGTAATAATTGGCGCTCATGGTATATACTCTTAGTGATTTCGCAGTTTGATGAATGCATTTGATACTAGAAACTCATGAGCTTTTTATTAAACCCAGGGTTATTTCTAACAATACAACTACAACTGTTGTTACATTTTCTTAACAAACACATAGCATGCTACAAAGTTAATGAAATTAATATTCCTAGTAACTCTATGGGCTAACACAATTATTACCAAATTGTATAGGTGAGGAACTTCAGTTACAGGGAGGCTGAGTAACTTCCTCAAATACTAAAGCTGTTGCAGTCTCTGAACCCAGGTCTCTAGGTCTAGGGTCTGTGCTCTTAATCATTGTGTTGCAGTTTCATTGCAAGCATCTCTGCTTTTTGTCTGCAAGCATCGCCTTACCCACATATAGGGAAAGATAAACCATGTGCAGTTCAGTCCACATGTGTCCCTGTTAAATCTTTACATCAAGGAAACATTTTAATACTTGCAAATCTGTAGCCTGTAGGGATCCACTTTAAGGTTGAAGTGCGGTAAAACAATCAAGGAAATGATTACCATACAAATGCAGATAACGTTCCCTTTGCCAACTGTGGGAAAGAAGGAGGGCAGGGAGGGCTGTGGTAAGAAAAGGGAACCAGAAATAATGCATCTGGGCTAGAGCTTTTTAGATTAGCTGATGGTTACATGAATTTTCTCTTTTAAATAATTCATTCATTTCAGTATATATTAATTTTATTCACTATTCTGTGTGTACATAATTTTTAAAAAACAAATTCTTAATATATTTATAGAGATATAAATACATCTTCTTTTGGATTTTCTGGAAACAGAAGAATGTTGTATAACCCATCTGCAAGTGTTTATATAAAATACATGAAGTATGACAGCATTCAAAATGTAAGTCAAAATTACATGCTTTAAAAATACCTTTTAAAAATTGCATGTACCATAATAACCATAATGCAAATCATCATCCAGATGGGAATGCTGAGAAGTTTCAGCTAGCCATATGTACTCCACCAATATTCATAAGAAATAAAATGATATGAAACTAACTTATCATCAGAGTTTAGTCTTTTGGCAGATGTACAATATATATCCATCCATCCGTTCATCCGTCCGTCCATCCCCCCACACACCCATGTATATCTCACTCAAATACTACACCAACTAAAGAGATTCCTATATAAAACACACACACACACACAAATACATGGACACATGCATGCATGCACAAAAAATCAAAAACAAAAGTACCCTACAAACCAAATGCTTTCTTCTGAGAGCATTTTTAAGAGCCATGCGGATTTTTCAGTTAGGAATTATATTCACCAATATGTATTGGCTAATCTTTATTTAGTGCTTCCTAGGTTTCTATTGCTGTGGTAGTACATTATGTATAGTACCTCCCTAAATTCCAACAATAAACTAAACACCATTATCATCATCATCTTATGGAATCCAGAAATTAATAACCTGCCCGGGTTATACGGCTGGTACTTGCTGACTCTAGGATCTACACTGAAGCCCCACTTTCAATGCATTATGTCTCTACACAGAAGCAATGGCAAAAACGAGATGTGCCAGTAAATTGAATGCAGTGTACATTACAATGTCATGTATTTTTAATATTTATACATTCCAATAAAGTGTAAGTTTATCTGGAGCAAACTTTTGGTCCCCATAGGTATTGCACTGGGAATTCAATGCAAGAATAGTGGTCAGAACAGAAAAAGACAGAAGACTCAACCCATGAGAAAATAGAAATTTTTAGTATCCTTTTCTTCTCTCCACCACACAGTAACACAGAAAAAACTAAAAGGAAATATCATTGTACATACAACTTTTAAAATAACAGCTCTGTAACTATGACTACATAGGTGTGTCCATTTTAACCTATATATTTAATTAGTGTGTCATTTGAAGGAAGGATGTTACCCTACCCTAAAATAATGTTAGACCTCATTCATGCTCTCAGAACATGAACTATCAATGGAAATCATATAAAGTAATTCAAAAAATGATATTGATACATAACAAATTTAGCTATTTTTACTAAAGCAATAGGAAACTTTGTCATTATAACAGTGGGGAATTAAAGCATGTCTATTATGTGGATTAACTAAATTAAATATTATTTTGAATATTCAAAAAAGATTTCATGTGTAAAATGGTGAAAAAAGAAGGCTACTAACATTTCCTAAATTTAATGACTAATTTATGAAAGCTATAGTTAGTGTTAATTGTTTCACTTTGAAAACAGCAGTAAAAGTAATGATTAAGGGTGTGACTATTTAAATATATTACTCTTAAAAGGCATAACTACACAATTTTCCTAAATTACGTATAACACAACAGGACATATTTATTGTCGCTGTCCTTGTTTATTACACAAAAACTTGAGTTGAATTTTTTCTTAACTACTATTCAAACACCATTTACTACATTATAATAGGAACAGTTTGAATGCCTCAAGAACTGTCTTCAGGTGAACAAGGAAGGACTCAGATAGTCAGCAGTTATATAGGGCAGCAACACTTAATTAATATATGCATGGGACAGAAGTTAGTGTATCTTTACTTTAGAGCTGGGTTGTACCACTTTGTATCTGGGCCACATTATAGCTACTTTACCTCTTCTAGCTTTTTTTTTTCTCTTCTACTTTTTGTTTGCTCATTTGTAAATCTTGCCTTAAGGTGCTGTAAGGATACATTTATACTGCAGAGAAAGCAACAACTTTTGTATTTAACACACAGTAGGCAATTTCTACCTGTCAGTTGCTTTCTTTTTCCCCAACTCTAACAAGCCTTAGGTAGTTACAGAAAAGATACTAAACTCCTTCCCTCCTCCTTGCCCCAGGGCATCCACCTTCCTTTCCAGCTCCACAGCCTTTGAGCTCCAGGCAATGAAGTTCAGACTAGCTAAGTAGGCACCTTATTACTATTGTATCAATGTTTCCTTTTAGTAAGGTATTTTGGTTACTTTAATGGATAAAATTTACATTCCAGAATAAGTTTGTTTTATTCTGTATTTCCCGCAGGATCTAGGAGAGTGGCACATACTCAATAAACATTTAAAAGCATAGCTTGAAATTAAAAGGCAACTATTTCTGTATCAGAAGAGCAGAAAGTGGTGTTTATTTTGAGTAACTTAATGCGCTTTTAAACTGATAAAACTAATAATACAAACAAATATGTATGCCATCTAAACGTGAAACAAAACTGAAATTCAGGTTGATGTTTTAGATAAAGGCATCTAAAGGAAACTTGTCACCGCCATGTGAGGTCTGCCCTGCCTCCCTCCAATGGGCCAGCTGGCCCAGGGCTCCACAGAAATGCCCCTGCCCTGCTCTTGCTGAGTTCACATATCATTTCCACATTGTGAAAGCAACAATCACACCCTTGTCCCCCACTCAAATTGAATATAACTGACCTCTTCCTTGTCTTTGAGACCACTTCCTTCCTTGGTCACCGCCACCTACTGGTTCCTCTTTTGTCTCACTGAATACTGACAGGCTGTCTTCTCGTTTGTGCTGCTGCAGGGTTCGACCCTGTGGCTGCTTCACTCTCTACTCTATTTCCCCTAGGCCACCCCACAGAGCCTCACTTGCCAGCTGCCGACTGGTCACTTTAACACGTAAATTTCCAGCAGAAAGGGGAGCCCTAACCAGCAGATAAAATATTTAACACATATTTAACAAAAACCTATGAACTTGTGCTGAGAAATTAAATACCGAGGATAACTTTGTTCAGAATATTCTGTTAATCGGTTGCAGTGGAGGTAAGGAGGATCTGCCTCTGGAATTCACCAACAGGTAGTAAATAGAACGGTGCAATTCTCGCCATGCATAGTGGGACTCAAATCCCAAGCTGCTGAACTAAGAGATAGTAGTAGACAAACATTCTTTTTGAGAGTTGTGGGCTAACATCAAAAGAAGGAGCTTAAAGAGCTAAAGCAGGTGATACCTAGAGCAGCAGGACAGGGCTGGGGGGACGGGAGACTGCTGTTAATTCTACTTTCTTGAACTGATTTTTTTTCCTATGGTAAACAATCTTTTCTCTACCTTTTGATCTATCATTCATTCTCCCAAAATAAATTTACCTAGATATATATAAAATTGTTTCATTTCCATGACTGCAATGATTAGTTGCTGCTGTACTATGTAGCCTCTATTGATCATATGTCCTTTTTATGTATAGAAGTTGGTTTTTCTAAGAGTTAGTAATTACCATTCTTTCATATGCTTCAGGGTATTTTTATACTTCTGTTTCAGTTATATCTCAGAAGAGATAATAGGTGAACATGTATGATCAGTAAAGGCCTTGACTTCAAAGTAGTACCTATATTTATGTTTGTAGAAAAATCACTATTAACTGATAAATTGGAACATGGTATATATCACAATATATTGGAAAATTACATTAATGCACACAACACACATATTTATGCACACTTAATATATACTATTTTATTATATATATTATATAATATATACTCATTGTTATATATGTGTATATTATACATATTATACAATATATACCCATTGTTGTATATTATAGATATTAAATATATATAATATAATATACATATATTTATACATATTTTATATATGCATATAAAAATATATTTTGGTCTGAATTTACCAACATTTCCCAGTATATCAGTTTTTTATTGTTGCCCTAACAAATGACCACAACACTTAGTCCTCAAAACACCACAAACTTATTATCTTTCAGTTTTATAGGTTAGGAGCTGGGTATACTTTTCACTGGATTACGGTCAAGGTGCTAGCAGGGTTGCAATTCCATCAGGAGGCTCTCGGGAAGAGTCTGGATGCCCTTTCCAGTTTCTGCAGGAAGGACACCTGCTTTTTGTGTGTTTGTTTTGTTTTCCTGCTCTTGGCTTTCTTCCTCTACCTTCAAAGGCAGCAACGTTGCACCTCTCTGACCATTCTTTTGTTGTCGTATTCCCCTTGCTTCAGAACTCAGCTAGGAAAGTTCCTCTAATTTTGAGGGCCCATAGGGTGATAGTCTCCTCATCACAAGGCCCTTAACTTTAATCACAAATGCAAAATGCCAAGGGAAGAAACACATTCATAGATGCTGAGGTTTAGGAAGCACATGGACATCTTTGGGAGGCCATTATTCAGCCTACCACACCCATTGTTATATGGATGTAATCTTAGAAATAAACAATGTCGGAACAACAATGGGTATGTTGTATGAGCTAAGGAAATTATTTTATTTCCTGAGATAAATGTATATAATATATAATCAACTATAATTATATAGAAAATAAAATTACATTTTAAGAAATAATACAGGGATAAATCTATCTTTAATATTTGTTAATTAAAAATAAGTTTAAATAATAACTCAATTCCATAATTCATCTATTTACAAGTAACTTTATATGTTACCTCAAACAAAACTCGTTCATTCTTAGGTAAATTGTACATCTTCTCATAGTCAAGGAGAAAGGTTATATAACATACTTACAGCCATGCAATTATCAAATGGCAATACTTCTGTGCCATCATCTAGACAAAGACTAGAACCCATGAATGTTGACTCCATGGCCAATCACATGTGCTCCCAGGCACATTTGTGCACTAGCATACACACACACACACACACACACACAGGTCTCATAATATTTTTATAAACTTTACAGAGAATCATATGGAATCAGAAGAAAGAAAATCAAATGAAAACTCATGAAGTAAAATGAATCCAACAGCATGAACTACAAAAGGTAGTTATTATGACAGGGCAAATTTTAGACTTGCCAATCTCAAAATAATCCTTTTAAATCAAGTCATATGTAATACAGTATACTTGTATTCTTGTAAGCCTTAGTATTCACTTGCTATAGCAAATACAGAAATAGAATGGTCAGAGTCTTCCTTGCTAAAATATGTCAGTTTCCATCTTGTCATATAAATCACTATTATCATTATTTTTAAAAAATCCTGTCATAACTTGTACTATTGAATGAAACTACAGCTGTAAATCATCAAGTTGCAGACCACTGTGACTTACGACTTTGTGAAGCTATCATTAATCAAATAAATTGTACATTTAAAAAAATCAACAATACCAAACTCTTCCTTTTGTGATGATCTTTACTGATCCTTTCAAGGTGTCTCAATAATTCTTTAGCGCTGATAGGTCCAAAGCACATATAGAGGATATGAAGGGGAAGATAAAAAAAGAAACAGGAATTCTAAGTGTTTCTTCAGCTGAGTTCCAGATGTATGCATTTTTATTTCTTTTTTTTCCTCACTAGAGATTCCACACTTTTCATCATATTATCAAAATAATGTGAGATACAGGATGTTGTGTCTTTTGCTGACTTGAAATAGTTACAGAGGCAAACATTACATTAGTTTTTTAAATTGGTACAAATATTGTCTTTATGTAAAGTAGTGACTATATAGAGAATATATTTGTATAATCTGTCTCAAAAATCAGTCTTTTAGAACAGTTATAAATCTGGTAACTTCCTGAGAGATTTAGTATTCCTTATAGAGCCTTGATTTTATTTTTTTACCAGTTCTATTTTAATGTTTTACTAGCTTATTTCTGCAGCTTACATTAGTACATTTACAACCACACATCATTTTTTAAAAAGAAGTTGAGATCTCAAGTACTTTGTTTTAAAAATAATTTGTGTATACTGTAGAAATTTGAGTATGGACTTATCCTTTTTTGCACAAAAATGTCCATAAAATGTCATTTTCCAAAGTCTTTTCTGTGTTATCTATCTCTATTTCATGTCTTCTATTCTAGGCATTATCATCACCTTACCTGCTGAAGATTTTGAGCCCACAGGGATGATAGTATAAACTAGTTCAATAAAAGTACAAGGTGGCCAATCCCCAAAATTTATAGAGAGGACAGATCATCTAGCAGAAAACCAATGAATGCCATTTATTGTTACCTGGGGTAAAAATATTTCACTGAAAGCCTCCTATGTGTTTTGCCCTGTGCCATCATGACGCTCACAGCACAGTTAAGAGGCGCCTGATTGAGCCATCTCAGAGAGACAGGGGCTTTCTCCTCTAGATAGAACCCCTCCCCCTGCACCCGGGGTCTCACCTCTCACCATATCTGCCAGACCTTTATTTGTGCAGTCATCACCTCCATCTTAATTAGTTTCTTATCGTGAACACTTCCTTTTCAGCTTTCATTTGTGCCCAGGTCTTTCTTTACTTAAGGCCCATATCGCATCAATTTCTCTACTGGTATCTTCAAAACAGAGGTCTCTGTAGACTCCTTTAATGCCCCATCTCAGGCCTTTTGAATGAAGTGGAATGATTTAATCATCCTGTAATTAACTGTATTCAGTAAACATGTTTGAAACTGTGATTATTAAAGCTCTATCATAGTTTGCAGTATGTCACAGTGTCTCTAAAAGTAAATGAAAAATACTGGTACTTTTTCTTTAAAACAATTCTCTGATCAAGTCATAAAGAGTTCTTTCAGGAAAGTGTGGGCTCCTGGGCAAGTTGTGCATCACACAGCTCCAGGGAACCACATATAAGGATGTGGACGGTGCTTGCTCCAGTTTTATTATGCAGTGACCCTGCTCCCCTTAATATTCGAGCCATGGTATGTAAATTCTCCCTCTGTCATTCCTGGGTTCTTTCAGGACTGCTCTCTCTGCTTGAGGTAAACTGTGTGTCTCCCTCGCTATCTACACAACCCTTTTCTCACATACAGTGGAATAACAAAACATGACATCTAGCACTCCTCTCGGAGTCGCTGGCTCGAACTTCTGTGTAACATCAGGGTGAATCTGTGCACTTGTGTTCTGTCCGAATTGACATTTTTTTCCATCTCCTTTCTGGTATCTACTCTTAGTTCTGTCTCAGCTGTTAGGCCAGAATCTTCCCCATCCCTATTTCTTTTCATTATTTATGATATCTAAGGAATGGCTTCACTAGGTTTGGAATATGCTTTCTGCACACTTCAGCCCTGACCCCGCAGCCATCACTTCCCACTTGCCTGTGAAACACTAAGAGAACTAGAGAAACGCGTGCCACTGCCAAGCTAACCACACCGCTCTCCCTGGCTGTGCGGTCTCACGGGCATCCATGAACATGCTGATCACAACTTTTGAAGTACTCCAGGCTTCTCCATTTTTCCCATTTTCCTGTCTGCTAATCTGCTGGCGTTCTGAGCTACATACATGAACTAGTAATTTAGAGGATTCAGATTTTATTTGTGCTAGACTGCTCTGCCCAACTAGTTTGGTGATCAATATGGTATGGACACGCAGTAAAGAGCCAATAATTTAACTGTCTTTTACAGCTTATTGAATATATTTTATTCCAAAGGTTAATAGTTAAATAGTTATAGTTAAGCATTTTAGCAGGTATAATTAAATTATCTTAATTGTTACAGTTACAGTACAGGAAAGCATACAAGGACAATTATAATTTCCCTCTTCTATTCTTCCAGCTCTTACATCCCACTTCCCTGAGGCAACCCCTTGAATGGCTATGTGTTTGTGTGCATGTGTGTGTGTTTGTGTGTGTGCCCGTTCAAGATAAAGTGGATCATGCTATACATAGTTTTTGCAACTAACTTTTACACTCAGTATATTTTGGGCATCTCTTTTATGAAATCCCAAATACATCTATTACATTATTTTTATTACTTTACTTTTAATGGGTGCAGCCTCATGTATTCATTGGTGTGGACAAACCATAATTAATCTAAATAACTAGTGACCCCAAAACTTTTAGAAAAATTTGATATCATAGTAAATTTATGAGGATACACAGAAATAGGTGGACCAGTAAACAATACAGCACATCCTTAATGTTTTCACCATTGAGTAACAAGGATGTTTTCTAGACAAAAACTGAAATGGTAACAGAAGTTTTGGTTTTCACATAATGTAACAATACTGACAACATTTTATGGTGTATGTGAATAGACTGACAAGAATGTCAAACTAGGGTTTTCTACTCAAAGTTATCTAGGGTGTGCCAAAATTGTGTTAGTTCGGGTATGGAGCTTTCTCAGTGTGTTACAGAACATCGAGGGCATTTCTGTCATTTCACTGCCGTGCATGACAGACCACAAAATGCTGAATGCCAGCTTGAGTTTTGTAGTTGTGAACATGGAGCTGTTATTCCACTCTTCTTGCTTAGTCAGTTTGACACAAGAATGCCAGAAAAAAACAAAACAATAAAACAACCATCTTATGTACCCTAAATGAGAATTTAAAGTCAAACCTTAGAACACACTGTTATAAAGATCAATTAAGTGTTCAAGGTAAAATCATGTTTGAATATCATATTGAGGACCTGATGAATGATAAATAATATGTTAAAATCCATTAATTAGTTTTATATCTTTATGATAAAATCCTCCAAAAGTTATTTAAATATCAACAAATCTAAGTATCCCCAAAATACAACCAATGGATGTAAGCCAAAGAATATTAGGAATAATGAAAACACAAAATTAGAGCCATCACTTTTTATGGGGTGAGCACAGTTTAGAAATGTGTCCGAAAAAGGGTCTGTCATTAAACATAAAAAAATTAAAGCAGTGTTTATCAATGTAATCCATAGATGGAAATATTTTTAATGTAATTTCAATGTAACTAAAAATAAATATAAGGCTCTTAGGAGTTCAAAGCACTGTATTAGATGGTGACTTGAAATATTTTGGTTAAACTAATAAATAAGACAACTCTCAGTATTTAAAAAGCGAATAAAATTAAGCAAACAAAATAAACCTAGGATTAATAAATGCATGGCTTAAGTAGTAATTAAATAACCCTGAATTTATCATTCTTTAGGAATACAAAATTACATTTAAGTGTAACTAACATATACTTTTAATTTTAGTAATTTTCCTATGAGTACATATGTGAATGATTATATTAACTACCTCCTCCCTCTTGCAAGGTAAAACTGTTTCTTTGGACCACCTTGCAACTATTTTCTGTGCCTACCTTGTATATAATTTGTTCTACAAAATTTAGCTCTTACCAGTTGTTGTGCAATCATTCCCAAAGGCTCATATTGGCTCAGTTACCCTTAGTCCCAGGAGCCTTTTTAGATGTAGGCTGTAATCCACTAGCAAAATGAAGCAAGGGCTCTCTGAAGCTCTCAACAGAGTTTGATTGCTGTTTCGTTGTACAATTTGAAGCTGTGAGTTCTATTACTCATTAGTCACTTTAAGATATACTGTGTACATGTTTTCTTTACATCCATCTCATGTCCTCCAAAATCTCTGACCTGTGAATTTAAACACATTTCTTTTCAGATTTATTTAAAGGCTATGAAGGGGGACCCAAAAAACCCTGGAATTTATTTATAAAAAGTGTGTATTTATTCTTACATGTGTAAACTTCAATCACCTTCAAAAAACTCTCCATCTGATGCAATACACCTATCAAGATAATTTCTCACTACTCAAAGGCATCAATTTTGATGCATTTTAGTGCTCTGCCATTTTTTGTTTCATCTTTTCCGCATTGGCAAAATGTGTCCCTGTGAGGACATTTTTCATCTGGGAAAAAACAACAAAAAAAAGTTGCATGGAATGAGACTGGGTGAATAGGGAGAGTGGGGCATGGAGGTTGTGTCATTTTTTGTCATACATGGCTGAACTATCAGCACAGTGTGGGCAGGTGCACTTGTAGATCATCCATCATGAAATAAGCAATCATGTTGAAAAAGCCTTCAAGAAAAACTCACTGGAGCCAAACACAGCCTCTCACAATACCACCAGCTGGCACACTGTTACAGATGGGTTCCTAGAACACTCCCTTAGCAGGGGGAACCTCTCTTACAAGATGCCCCGTGTCCAAGAGGTAATTCTAGTAGAATTTCCTTCTCTTTTGTGATGAGTTGTAATTTTCTAACTTTCTACTTTTGGGAAAAAAGTATCAAAGTAAGCTCAAGAAGTTATCCTAGATAATAGTCACCAGGCATGTGAGTCCTTTTCTCTTTACATTTCTTCCATTGTTAGCAGAGAAGTATTAGAATCAAAATGCCACGTGAAAAGGTCATTGACTTAGGCTGAGCACCCGCTTAAAATATGAGAAGATCAATGACAATAGCAACTAGCCTGATGATGTATTTAGGATTGTATTCCTTTAAAGTCATAGAGATTGGTTAATATTAATTGAACTAATTAACCAATTAACTAATTGAAGTCTAATGCTTATAATATATGAAATCTGTCTAGAAGGTATCTAGCCACGTAATATGAGAAGTAGAGACATTTATTGAAGAAGTTACAAGATACAAGAAACATTGTATACAGGACAACGATACCTCAGTCCCCTTCAAATTAGGCACCTTAGGACCTCACACTTTTCCCAGTCACCATCAGCTGCCCTATCATATTTTCCTGAGTCTTACTGATGGTCTGAAATCTCTTCCTTTTCAAAGTGATGTTAGTTTTGGGAAAAGCCAGAAGTCACAGGGCACCAAATCTGGGCTGTGGAGGGTGGGCGCTGAGTCACCTGGGTGATATGATATTTTGCCAAAAAACTCTGCACATGATGTGATGCGTGAGCAAGCATGTCATGATGAAGCTGCCAATTACCAGTTGTCCATAGTTAAGGCCTTCTGAATCATCCAAATAATTTCCGTGGAGGAAATGTTCAAGCTTAATGCAAAATTTGGTGCAGAATCAGTGCTCTGCTTGCTCAGTCATTTCGAATGCAACAGCCACACAAGCACACATGCTCACTCAACAGAATCTATGCCCCCGCTGACTAGTACAGTGAAGTCATCACTGTTGCCAAGTGCACATTCCAGTCCACTCTCCTTGGCTGCCAGGTTACATCAAAGTTGTACAATCCGTTCTCATTATATTAACAGTGGCTAGACTTCTTCTGGACAAACCTTGTATTTCTAAAATTAAGCCAAATTTTATGGTAGCACGGTACTGGTTATCATTATTGTCATAAATAATAATGACTTTAGCCTTATTTCCCACCTTCTATGAACCAAATAAAATCTTTCTTGAGATCTGAGATTATAAAAAATAGGTAAATTCTGTTCTATAGTCAAATTATTCGAAAATCTCTCTTCACCAATACTGCTCATACGGCATCAGAAAAATTTTAGAGCTTATCGAGTAAGTTAGCCCTGAATCATGAGTTAAGTGTTAAATATAAATCTATTTCTAATTAAAGCATTTTTCCCAGTGCCTCCATTTTATTATTTTGTGGTGTCAAAGTTGGTAGCAAAACTTTTAGAGTGGTAAGACATGCACCCTGAACAAGTCATTTCCTGAAAAGATTCAATCAGCAGAAGCATCTTATATAGCCCTTTCATGCCTTATTTTCTGAAGTGAGTTAGTGTTTACTTTTCCACACAAATTTCAATTTTTAAAAGACCTTACTTACTTATTTTTTAGAGCGAGGGGAAGAGAGAAAGAGAGGGAGAGAAACATCAATATGTGGTTGCCTCTCACGTGTCCCCCACTGGGGACCTGACCTGCAACCCACGCATGTGTCTTGATTGGGAATTGAATCAGTGGCCTCTTGGTTTGCAGGCCGGCGCTCAGTCTGCTGAATCACACCAGCCAGGGCATCACACAAATTTCAAACCCCAGCTTCACTACTCACTGGCCTAGGACTTTAGATAAACCATTTTACCACCTTGTTCTTTAGTTTCCCTGAGGAAATGAAGATGAGAGATATAATAATACATATATAAATATAAATATATATAATGATATAATATATAAAATGAGATCTATAATAGCACCAGTTCAGAGGAGCTTAATGGAAAACAGAGGAGGTGACTCATGTAAAATGCTTTCTACAATACTGGATACATAGTGACTACTCGATACGGGTTACTTATTACACTCTTCCAGATAGAGTCAACTAGGTATCCATTGCTGGTGTATTGGGTGCTAGAGAAACAAAAGAGATAAATGACATCATCATAACAAATATATAACTTAGTTATGGAGGTACAATTCAAGAACAAAAAGAAATATAAGAACACATTTAGAAAACGAAAGATAACAAATCATTTCAAAATAAATAAGAGGATAGAAGTTGGGTTAGTCAAAGTAGTTCTCATGGAATAAGTGAACTCAATCTGCATATTGAGGTTAAACGATGTCTGTGAATTAATGGGAAATTGTGAAGGATATTCTAGGCAGAGAGACCAATAAAAATAAATAACAGAAAAAGAAAAAAAAACAAATAGTATGGGTAAGATCAGTGGTGAAAGAATTTGAATAAGGAAAAAGTAAAGAGGCCCAACCGAAACAGAGGTGTCATTTGGGGGAATGTTATATAAGCTACAGTTATTTTTTAAAAAGTATTTAGATCAACTTTATCCATTTATACACTTGAGCAATACAAAAAAAATCACTATAGGTTCTTGAAGAGGAAAATAACTTGTCAAAAATTATGTTTTAGAAAGGTTACGCCAGCAGCTGTGGGCTGCATGCTCTGGGTGGAAGAAACACCGGAAGCAGAGTTGGCAGCTGAAGCTTTGAGAGCAAATGAACTCTCTCTGAGGGAGTTATTAGAGGGGGAGGAAAAAGCAGAGGGCAAGGCCGAACCTGACGAAAGTTCACAATTAGCTACAGACTGTGCAGGAGAGGGATACATAAAATACAGGAAGAGAAATGAGAGGGCAGTATATAAAAATGGCTGGTCTCCAGTGCACAAAGCAGTGAAGAGGTGGAGAATATGAATTAAGAGGGTGGGGATGGGGGTGTGGACAAATTTGGATTGGAGTGGCTAAGGGTGGGAAGTAAAACCAGAAAGGTTTGAGGCTACAACTTTGTGGGATTCTTGCATTATCTTTTATCCATAAAAATATTGGAAACAATCATGATTAAATCTATATTTTAAAACAATGATTCTGGGCAACAGGGTAAAGAAAATACTGGAGGACTGAGGAAGTTGAAGGCAGAAAGACAAGGCGGGGTCACCTACAATACTTGATGTGAGAGGGGTAGACAAAATAATGAAGAGGAAAGCAATTTAAGACCTTGGGGAGCAGAATCAGTATGACCTAGTGGCCTTATAGTTTTCTGGGCTTTATTACCAATAAATGATCCAGTTGGGGAAGAGGAGAATTTACAGAGTGAGTTTTGGAAATCTAAGTGTGAAGGGCCTGTAAGACATGCTGTAGGAAGTTAAGACCTAGTATCTGGAATTTGGAAGAGCAGTGGTTCTTTGTACCCTGGGCTGCAAAGCTTAGGCTGATTTGTTCATGTGAATATTCCTAGTGTTTCTTGTGCCAGCCTCCCAAGTGAGGTCTCCTCCTAATCATCTGCAAAGCAGCCTAATTAGAGGCATCTTAATTGTAATTGGTTTTTATGTGATGGGTACATGCCCTCTATTTTATTTTAATTTGATTCAATTTCATTGAGAATAATTATTATTTTCTTGGCCATGTAGAAAGGTAAATTCAGAACTCTTTCGGCTAGCAATTTTCAGGAATACTAAAATCACATAAAAAGTAAATTATTAATTTAGAATTAAGATTTTATAAGACAGGAATATTTGATATTCTACAGGACAAGATGACTAATAATTAGATACAAGACTAAAACACATCTCTTAAAAATCATATTATTTGTATAAACAGATCAATTTATTGGTCTGATATATATTTGATAGGATTTTAAAAAATCAAATTGCTATTTCTTCTTCTGGTTCTATATCATATTTTTCAAATAAAGAGTCCTCAGGATAAATAATACAATCTTTTGATCATGCAACTAGGCAAAATTCTATCATCGATCATATAATTGTTTCATTTTGAACCCATGAGAATTAGCAATAATTCATGTAGGCTGAGTGATTTTCATAGGACATATAAAAGGAGATATTATATTCACATCTTTGTCAAATAAACTTTTCATGATTTAAATAAGGATACGAGTTAATGAAACGTATTTATATTTCTTTTCATGAGCTTTACAAGTGGGGATATAGATCAAGAACGTAACTTTTATCTTAGCTCAAATTCAATATCATGATTATGTTAAAAATCAGTATTTCCAACAAATTTTCCCCATTTACCTTCTCCTGTTCATTTATATGAAATCTTTTTTTTTAATGCTGCTGCTTTGTTTGTTTTTCAAGCTAACAATCTTGTACTGATTCGGCAGGGATAAGCTTTTTTTCTGCAGCCCCTTAAGCCCACGCTGTCACCCCACGTCATCATTGCTTCCCCAGAATTCCAGAGATGTCTTACAAATTTGAAACAGGAAACCTGTTAGGAGAGACAGATTTTCATGAAAAACAAAACACTGAATTCTGAGACTGAGACCACGCACTCTAAAATGATACTCTAAAATCAATGACACCTTAACAATGACAACAACAACAACAAAATAACTGAAACATGTAATCTAGACATTCTTTGAGAAAACACTACTTGGCTCACAGTAGCACTTAATAAACAGCCACTGTCAAAATTAGCAGATGCTGATGATGTTGTTGAGATCATATTAGAAATCTTTGGATTAATGGTGGTGAGTAATTTACCCAAAGTATGAAAAAAATATATATTTTTCAATGTGGGTGAAATTACATTAGCACAATGTAAAATTTCAGGTCCTGTCATCATTACGTAAAAAGCATGCATTCTAAAAATACTATGCTCAGTTCCTTTATGTTAAGACTTCAATTTTAAATGACTTGAAGAATTTAAAGAAAAATAATTAATTCCACTGCACCTCAGAAGACAGGCAGATGATGAAAACTAGTTATCTAAACACTAAGGTGAGTGACAAGAGCCGTGTAGGGTGCTAATATTAAATCTGAAGTGACAGTTTTTCTTTAATTTTATACACATATTTATGGTGCCCTAGGGTCTTGCTCACTCAGGGCCTGTCTTTTTAAATCAAACTTAAAAAGCAGAAGCACACACACATATAGAAGCACGCATAAACCGAACATACTTGGATGGAGTTATGCCTTGCCTACAGTAAAGTACACAAATCACGAGTGTGCAGCTCCATGTTTACATAAATGCATGTGATGTACCAATGAACAGCTCCAACTCCTGGAGACCCTATGGATAAGCAATGTCCACAATGGCCTGTCCTCTACAGCTCTGCTCAGCTCCTATAAAGGTAAGCCTCTGACTTTATTTGTGGAGACAATCCATCTCATATTTAGTCTTCCTCTTTCTCTGCTGCCCTGCATTTTTTCAAAGCATTACTGTCTTCTCTAAAGAACCCTGCCTTCTCACAACATGCCAACGTAGGGCAGCTTCAGTTTTGCCATTTTTTCTTCCATCAATGTTTCAGGCTTAATTTGCTCTAAGACACACTTGTTAGTCTTACTGGCGGTCCAAGGTACCTGCAGAGCTCTCCCCCAACAACATATTTCAAATGAACCTTTTCTTTTTCTGTCAGTCTTCTTCAGTGTCCAACATTCACATCCATATATACTAATTAGGAATATGAGGCTATGGATGCTCTTAGCCTTGGTCTCTAATGATACACCTTTAATTTTGGTGACCTTTCTTAACTCTTCCAAAGCTATTCTTCCAAGTCTCAGTCTTTCCTTGATTTCTTGGCTGCAGTCTCCCTTTGAATTGATGACTGAACTAAAGTAAGCAAAATCTTTAACTATTTCAGTGTTCCTGTCGTCTATGTTTAAAGTCATGTGTTTCCTCTGTAGTCATGATTTTTGTCTTCTTGATGTTCAAATGCAGTATTGCTTTGGCACTTTCTTTTTTCATTTTCATCAGAAGCTTTTCAAATCATTGCTATTTTCTGCCAATGAGATCATGTTATCGCCATATAGTGGGTTACTGATATGTCTTCCACTGATTTTCACTCCTCCTTCCTTTGAGTCTTGCCCTGTTTTTTTGTATGAGATGTTCTATGTATAGATTAAATAAATATGGAGATAAAATGTACCCCTGTCTGACATCTTTGACTATAGGAAACTATTCTGTCTCTCCATATTCCATCTTGACAGTGGCTTCCTGTCCACAATATAGGTTACACTTCAAGACAATCAATTGATGACGCATCTCCATTTCTCTCGGAGTACCCTATTGCTATTCATGATCCATTCAGTCAAAGACTTTACTGTAGTCTATAAAACACAGACGAACCTCAAGTGCCTCTTCCTTATCTACATACAGCTTACAGAGAGAGGTATGTTCCCTTGTAACCTCCCGAATAAAAATGTGTCATTTCCACACTCTAGCATGCTCCCCTGTGCTCTTATCCAGTCAACAATCATCCCATAGGTAAACATTCCTTTAATCACCGTCATTATAGATTAGTTTGCCTGTTCCTGGATTTCACATAAATGGAATGCATTCTTCTGAAGCTGGTTTCTTCCACACAATATGACATCTGGGAGATTCATCCATATTGCAACTTAAAGTAGTTTTACTTCATTGATATAGCGTATTCCTGGAGTTAATATACCAGCTTATTTATCCTTTCTACTGTTGGTAGACATTAGGGATTTTTCCTAGTTTTTTAAGTTCATAAATGGTGCCACTATAAAATTCTTCTGCAAGCCATATATTTTGAATTGCTTGGTCTTAGGTTTTGTTTAGTTAGTTAACATATGTTAGCATCAGTAAGATACTGACAAAGAGCTTCTAAGAGGTGGTACCAAGGTGCCCTCCCACCATTCAATGTACTTTCTATTGAATATTTTAACAATTGATAGGATGGATCTTTTCTGTTATTAGCTTACACTTTTTGTCAGCTGTACAAAACAACCCATCAAAGTGCTCTTTTTTAAAGTTAAGGTGCCTCTTTCCTCAGCAAATGTATCATTTAAATATAAACAACAGCTTTAGCATATAGAATGAGGAGAAGAAAACCCATAAGTTAATCCTTATCAAATACAATATTGGAATATCTTAAATAAATCTTGAGAGAAAAATGTAATTTTAACAAGCCCCAAATGTTTTGAGTGGCATTGTGCTACTGCCATAAAACTATGTGGATTAACTGATAGTAAATGTCTGCTTTTGTTTTTTGGTTTCTTTTCCTGACAGGGCCCACAATATTGAAAATGCACATATACATTTAAATACATAACTAAAGTTAAATAAGGGAAAATTAGAATTTCCTGTCACTAAAGGAAATATAACAATATCAAATAGCTACTTTGGCACTGCCAGTCATGTTAAAAACTGCAACATACCAATTTAAATCCAAATGAATCCCTGCAGCTCCACTGTATATTGAGGGGAAAAATAAGTACATCACTGTACCATTATAGTTGCAGAGAGTTAGTTTTATACATAAGTAAATGTTGCTCTTTAGCTTTTATGGCAACTATTGATTTAACAATATTTCAATACAGTAAGAAAAGAGACCACAGCTTTGCTACGAATCTGGGGACACACTACAAACTCAGACACAGTTCTAAAATAAAGAGCAGGAGCAAGCGTGCAATCAAGGAAAACATGGCCAGAATCCTGTAGCTCCCATGTATTGGTGATTTCAACCTTAGACAAGTGAAAAGTAACAGAGTGTGCTGCCCCAAAATATGACTGCCGAGCTCAGGGAAGGCTACTCCAAAAGATGCCACTTTGTTGTGTTAACTATTTCAAGCAGTTAGCCACTTGAAAAACAGCAAATGCTGGGAGAGGCTTTCTCTGAACTCCCCTTCTCTGCCTAAAGACAGATCCTCCAAAAGAAACTTAATTCTCATTAATCCCTTCCCAGGGAGTTTCATCCACCAGGGAGGATGACTCCTATCACAACAGAGGAGACTAGAAGTTGGCAACACATGCAGACAAACTGTCACAAACTATCACACGTCTCATCTATTCTTCTAAGGACCCATTCGTCTGTTCTAAAATCATTTCCTCTCCCTTACAAGGAGTACACCCTACCCCACTCTTTCCCTGTTATGGTCATATTTAAGCCTGAAATCTAAAGCCACCTGTTTATCCTTCCCCACCCCCATGCCCACCCCTGCTCTGGACATCTTCCATGTATACATGAGGTACGCATATTAGTAAATTTCTGTGGTTTTTCTCTTGCTAATCTGTCTTTTATTACAGGGGTCTCAACTAAGGCCTCAGAAGGTAAAGGAAAATTATTTTTCCTCCCCTACACTAACCGTCTAACCTTTCTGATACTCCATTTCCCTTTTTTCCTGCAAAGTATATGTAGTATCTACCTAAAAGGATATTTTCAGCATTAAGTAGATGTTGATCTCAAAGAGACAGGTAGACATCTTGGTACATTTCAATAGTTTTCACATTACATTTTAGTCACCTGGAACACTTTTAAAAACCCTAATGCCCCAGACACACTTCAGACCAATTAAATCAGAATCTCTGGGAGGTGAGACCAAGGCAATAACATTTTTTAAAGTCCTGGGTAATTCCAAATGTGTAACCAAATTGTAGATATTTACAAAGGATGCATATTCTAAAGGTATAACATAGCGCAGACGCCATTGAGTGGGTCCAGTAATTGAGGAAGGAATGGAAGATCACAATGGGAACAAGGAGGAGTCTTCATCAGGACGAAGCAATTGGAGATGAACAGATCAGGAGGACTGGAGGGCAGTGCCTCCAATGACAAATCCCTGCCATCAGAACTGTGACTCGCTCTGCTAGGTCTTTACAACGTCAGAGAAATATCTGCTTTATCTTCATGCCTAATTTGCTTTACTCTTTTTCCTTTTTAATTTAGCATTTGACTCTTACATAATAAATGCATGCAAAGGAAAGTCTATTTTAGGCAAAGGGAAGATTTTTTTTTTATTAATACAGATGTACAGAAATATGTTAAAAGGTTTCTTAGATTTCATAAATTTCACCATGTTAAAATTATTGGGCCAATTTACCTTTACAGGAAAGAACATCAATTTTCCTTCCAAAACACTTTGAAGATAAAATGTCAGCATTTAATCTTTTCCACTTTATATCTCATGTTCTATGATGTGAAATATTTAAAACCTGTAAAATATAATTTCTCTATAATGTCCCAAATAAAACTATAAGATACATATTTTTGAAAATCTTCAAGATATTACACTTTAAAACCCACTTCTGATTTAATATATATGCTTATTGAATTTTTTAAATGAATTAGTCTCAAGAATCCAAAAATCTAAAGAAAATTAACATGCTACCTCTATTATTTCAAGTACAAGCAACTTAATTGAAAATATAAATATCTTTTCATTTTAATTTTTATTATAGTTGTGAAAACTGACTACTGAAGAGTGTGATGTAATGTTACCAAATGTTCACAATACATAAATGCTTTTCTTTTGTGTTTTAAGATTTTATTATTTATTTTTAGAGAGAGGGGAAGAGAACAAGAAAGAGAGGGAGAGAAACATCAGTGTGTGGTTGCCTCTCACATGCCCCCTGCCGGGGACTGGCCCGCAACCCAGGCCTGTGCCCTGACTGGGAATTGAACAGGTGACCCTTTGGTTTGCAGGCCGGCCCTCAATCCACTGAGCCACACCAGCCAAGGCCATAAATGCTTTTCTATTGTAATTTTTCATTTTACTTAACTTGGTTTGATAGAACTTTGGCTATGACTACAAAGATAAAAGGTGAACTGATCTATTTCCAGTGAATTTGATCATCTAATACTAATGATGCAACTGAAAATTCTCATTATGTTTCTCAGTGATTGAAATAATACCCTGGACTCAACTCTGTATACTGCTGCTTAGCTTATATATAAATGATTTGAAATTTCATATGCGAGCTACCTCAAAACTCCCCAAATCAGGCAAGTTTTATAATCACATCAGTTTTGAGCTGCAGCAATCCAGATAAATAATGAAACTCATTCAACTCCTAGTTCTGCAAATTAAGAAACTGAAATTTAGATAATTTAAATCATAACCAAGTAGTTGTAGCTCTGAGATTAGCTTCTGAGTGTCATGATTACCAAATCCAAAATTTTACATTTGTTTATTTTCTGTTATACCATGATGACTCCTTTTATGTTATTTTTAAAAAGATAACACAGCATTGATTTCAGTATATCTGTGATATGAACTATGTCAAACAGTTGATTATAAAGAAATTTCATGTAGCCCTGATAGCATGGCTCAGTGGATTGAGCACTGGCCTGCAAACTGAAAGGTCGCCGGTTCAATTCCGGGTCAGGTCCAGGTCCACAGCTGGGGGTGTGCAGGAGGCAACCGATGAATGTATCTCTAGCCTCTAGCATATTGATGTTAAAGCCACGGGAACAAAAAGGTGGGACAACTGTAACTGAACAACAATAAAAAATAAAGAAGTAAAATAAAATAAAACAATTTAGAAAAGCAATTTAAAAAAGAAATTTAATGTAATACTTCTGAAAATGTTGCCTATATGTCATTTCTTTGTAATTGAACCACTTTTTAGGTTCGATGCAAATATACTGAGGGAGAAAATTATTATAAGAATACTATAAAAAAATACTTCGCTCTCTGAAACATATTGTGGAAGATGTAGCACCAGCACAGGTGTCACTAAAAACTTATTAGAAAGGCAGAAACTAAGGTCCTGCCCCAAATTCAATTAATCAGGATCTGCATGGTAACTAGAGTTCTGAGAACTTACACATCTGCTGAAATTTGAGAAGTATGGCAGCTAGCTGTGGCCACAACCAGGAAAAAGGACAGTGCATACAATTTAATTGGTGGTTGAAATTTCAAAGAAGCAGAAATGGAATTAGAGAGCCATAGACTTTATGAAGACCTCACAGCTAACATGAGGCTGAGCTAGAATTGAGGCAGTCTGAATCTCTTGCTAATATGCATCGTGTTAGTCCCCTGCAACACTGACAGCCTCTGAGCAAATCCAGTCCTCCTTGCTGGTGGCAGAAGCTTTAGATTGCTTACAGATGCTCTGATTCCATACCATCTTAACACAAAGTAACAGTGGGGAAAAATTTCAGCAAGGTTTCTTCCACACAGGAATGCCAACAGCTGAGAAAACAGCTGAGTTAGTAATGCAACTGTAGCATTCTTGTGAGTATGAGGTTTGTATTTCTTTGAATTTTAAATGAATTTATTGGGGTAACATTGCTTAATAAAATTTTATAGATTTCAGTGTACAATTCTATGGTACATCATCTGTGTATTGTATTGTGTGTTCACCACCCAAGTCAAGTCTCCTTCCATCACTTATCCCCATTCACCATCTTCTACCACTCCAACCCCCTTTTTCTCTGGTAATCACTATACTGTTACCTACATCTGTTTTTGTTTGTTTGTTTGTTTGTTTGTTTTTTACTAAATCCCTTCACCTTTTTAACTCAGCCCCGCACCCAATGTTTTTGGTGGCGAAACCTTATCAATTAAGAAAGAAATTCCCTTCTATTCTAGTTTGCTAGAATTTTGTCACAAATGATTACTGAATATCATTATTATCTGCAACTATTTAAATTTTTTTTTTTTAACGTGCTAGGAGGGTGAACCTATTTTAAACGTTTGACCCAGATTACATTCATAGGATAAATTCAGTTTGGTTATGATGTCTTATCTTTTTTTCCACATTGCATTACTTTTTGCTAAAATTTTATTTAGAATTTCTGCAATTATTCTTATGAGTGAGACTGACCTGTAATTTTTCCTCTCCAACTGCTCCTGTCAGGTTTGGGTATCAAAACTAGAAAACCTCATAAAATAAAATGAAGCATTTTCTCGCTGTTTCTCTTTTAGGATGATTTCTCTAAAAGCTACATATTTCCCTCTAATTATTTTTAACAGCTTGAGAACTATTGAGATTTTCTATTTCTTTTTCAGTGGATTTTGGCACAAGTATTTTTCTAGGAATGTGTTCATTTTGTTTCTCTAAATCTCTTTTTATTTTCTATATTATCTGCAATTATATTTCTCTTCCACATATTGCTTATTAAGGCCTTGCCTCTTTTAGATTGATGAATCTTGAAAGAAGTCTTTCCACCTTATTTCAGAAATTTCAACAAAAACACAAATATTTATCTTTTGATTATATTGTATATTTTATAAATTTCATAAATTTCTACCCTTATCTTTCCTATCTTCTAAATTTTAAGTTGCTTTATTCTTTTTTAACTTCAAGTTCTTAAATATTATGCTTATACAATTTTCACATTTTTCTTTCTTAGTAGTTCTAATGGTTACACATTTCCCAATTATTGCTTTAATGAATCTCCCAAGTGAAAATGCAATATTTTTTTATTTTTATGCATTTCAAAATATTATATCTTTGCCATTATTCTTTAGCTCATGTGGTTTTTTAAATTTTTAAAAAATTTCCAAACATATAGAGTTTTGTAGTCATCTCATATTGTTGGCAATTAGCTTAAGTTATATTCTGGGAATACAGTCTCATAATGTAAATTCTCTGACATCTGTAAGACTTGCTTTATAACCTACAACACTGACAATTTTGGTTAATGTTTTATGCATTCTTAAAAACAATAGGTATTCTCCATTTGTTGGTTGAAATGCTCTATATGTATGCTTTGAAATTCCCTGTACACTTTACTGACATTTTTTTATTGGTTTGCTCTATCAATTACTGGATTATAAAGTTTAAAATCTTCTTGGACAGTGAATTTGCCAATTTATCCTTGTTTAATTTTGGCTTTACATACTTTGATCTCTTATTAGTTAACAAGATAACAAGATAACAAGAACAGAACTCATATGTTACTAAAGATTTAAACATTTTATCAACATGTAAGAACCCTCAATCTCTAGCAATACTTTTTGCCTTTAAATCTATTTTATCTAATTAAAAATTTGCTTCATTTGGATTTCATCTACTTTACATTTTTTCCTTTGCTTTTTTACTTTTAACATTTTTGTCTCCTTATATTTTGGACATATCTCCTGTTAGTATTTTGCCCTATTATTTCACTTAAAATTTTTTTCATTGTACTTGAGAATCCACTTATGTTGACTAAGATCACTAATATGTTTGGACTCAATTCTACCATCTTACCTTCTGCCATTCATGCATACTGCTTTTGCTGAGTATATTTTCTACTCTTTGTATTGATGAAGACTCTCCCCACCATCACCCTCACTCCAATCATTTTTTATTTAGTATATGTATTTTTTTCTTTTAAGTTTTGTTACTGTTTAGTTGTTGCTTAGGTTTAGTTGACTAGCAATTTGAAAATCCATATTTTCCCCAATGTGTTAGGTTAATAAATATTTTTGTCCTTAGCAGGATAATACACTATCTTTAAATCGTTATGATCATCCACCTCACAAACAATCACTTTCCAAGGGTTTGCTTATACTTTTTTTTTCTAACCTGAAAGAGACTGCATATTTTATTATGATTTTTTACAATCAACATTTGATCAGATTTCTCTCCATGTTTGTCTACCTATTTACTTGATCACTTGTGCAGACTGCCCTAACATGATTATCATCATGTTCCTTTTTCCTGAAGTACAAAATTTAAAAGTTCTTCTACTATATATTTGGTGGTATTAAATTCTCTCAGTTTCTATTTTTCTAAAAATATCTTTCTTTTGCTTTCATTTTTGAAGAGTAAATTGACAGGATATAATTCTAGGTTGGGAGAACTTTTAACTCTTAGAAAATATAATTCATTATCTTCTGACTTCAATTATTGCCATCAGAAAGTTAGAAACAAATTTCATCTTTATTTTGCTGCTGTTGTTGTTCTTCTTCTTCTGTATTTTCTCTCTGGTTACCTGTAAGACTTTGTCTGTTGCATTTAGTAGTTTCGTTATGCTCTATTTAAACATGGATTCTCCACCTCCTCCTTCTTTTTCCTCTCTTTCTTATTTGCTTTTGTTTCCTGTGTGTTCCAAATGTTTCATAATTTATTCTTCACTCATCTTAATTATTTTATGTTTTTATCTCAATTACTCTCTATTATGCAACCTAGATAATTTATTTAAATATATAAAAGGTTTGTCCAGAAAACGTCCAGCCATTGTTAATATAATAAGAATGATTTATGTGATATCATTGAACATTCCCCTGTGGAAAGGTGACTGAGAAGGCTGCAGCTATGGGCAACTGATGATTGGCACCTTCATCGTGACAATGCACCCACTCATGCATCATGTCTTATGCAGTGTTTTTTGGTGAAACATCAAATCACCCTGGTGACTCGGCCCCCTTACAGACCAGATTTGGCACCCTGCGACTTCTGGCTTTTCCTAAAACTAAAATCACCTTTGAAAGGGAAGAGATTTCAGACCATCAGTGAGATTCAGGAAAGTATGATGGGGCAGCTGATGGTGACTGGGAGAACTATGTGAGGTCTCACAGTGTCTCCTTTGAAGGGAACTGAGATTTCATTGTCCTGTGTACAATGTTTCTTGTATCATGTATTCTCTTCAATGAAGGTTTCTATTTTTCATGTTATATGGCTGGACACTCTCTGGACATACCTATTATACCTACCTGTTCTTCAAATATCTTTTCAATTGTGTCTACTAAAGTCTTTCAGTTTAATAAATCCATTTTATTAAAAAGAACTTTTTATTATGTTTTTGATTTTCTTCAGTTCAATTTAGTTCTGTTTCAAATATAACTGACCAATTTTTATAGTCACTTGTCATAATTTATAGTCAAATACAGTCATATACTTTTATAGTCACTTATTATATAGCTTTTGTCACATTTTCAACTCCATCTTTTTCATTTGTTTAAAGAGATTAAAGATATTTATATTCCTCATTTAATTTTATTATGTATAGTCTTTGCAAACTTGATTCTGTGTTTTAAAAATTATTTTCACAGTGATATATTTATATGTTTTGCTTGGTTGGTTTTTACTTCATGTTGTTTGGAACCGTTTCTGTGAGAACACTTAGCTTTGTGTACTTAATATTTCTTTTCCTTACAGAGAAGTTTTATATTTGGTTCATTTTCACACTTGAGACACCAATTCTTCCCAAGACCACTTTATATTAAAGCTTAGGTTTAGAGGTTTGGGAGCCATACATGTTAGCATGAATGACGGTTCTAAAGCCCAGTGAAGGAGGGCCTGCAATTAGGATTTCTCAGGGAGGCACTTTGTTTTTATTACTTTACCTCTTTCCACTGGCTGGCAAGATTACTAAAGCTGGGTCTCTTTCTACTTCTCCCATCGAGGGTACAGCCCTAATTCATCTCAGTTTTCTCTGGGGATAGATTGTGGAAGCCTGCAAGCACATGAGAGCACTCCGAGAAAGCATGGACACAGTCTACATAATGACTTACTAAATTAATGAAAGAATACTTTTCAAGGAGAATTTATTTTCAATATAAGTGACTACTTCAGTAATGTTTATTAATGTTTTTTAGAAGTAAAAATTTCTTTTGCTTCATTAGAGTGAGAAAGGAGCCCATAATGAACAATATTTTTTAAAAGGATGGATAACATGGAAAATTCTCTGAAACATATTTGTAGAAGCACGTCATGTGTCATTAAACATTTCAGCCTTTCTCAGTAATCCTCTGCTATAGAATTAGAAGTTCTATAAATAGAACTTGCTTCTTAAAGCTGTGCCTTAAAATAGAATCAATGCAGGCATATAAGACTTTGTGAACATTCCTGCCATGGGGATGGATATTGGCTATACAGAAAATCCTTTCCAGCACTATCACCTACCTCTCCTCCATCTTTGTGCTGCAACTTTCTCTAGAGAGATGTGGTTATTACCACAATGGAATGAGCTTTAATGCCCTCAAGGGAATAAACTTTCATACATCCATACTGAATGGTGTAATTCATCTAAAAACAAATGCTTTAGGTGATTTTTGATCTCTGAAACTTGAATCACATATTTCTGAAATGGATAGATGATTCCTATATGCCTATTCTCCTCATGTATATTATAACTGGCTCTGCAGAAATACAAAGTTCACCCCACTATCTCCTTATCATGCTTCTGTGCAGAAATGGCAAATTTCTTCTGTTCAAAGAACACCAGAATTTAGCTGAGGTAAAATGCCTCATATCATTCCATCGGTAAAAGAAATGCAGTACCCTGAATGAAGTTAAATTCCAGTAACTGTCAGCAGTTCATATTATCTTTAACTGCATCTGTAAGATTATTTCAGTTGGGAAAAGGAAAAGAGGCCGATACTTGTGTAGTTTCCTACAAGTACTTAAAATTTCCTTCCAGGAACTTCCAACTTTGATGTCTGACCCTTCAGAGAGAGATCATTTTCTAATAGAACTACAGAACCCTCGGTCATGCTAGTGCTACAAAGCAGTCAGCACTGAATTTCTCAACACTTAGGAAACTTCACTGTATGCATACTAAGTGATTTTATGCTAAGTATCCCTATTCTGCACATTCCCTTCTTATAATAAATTCAAAACAGTATATCTGCTTTGAGAACAGGAAAAATGCTATTAAATTTCTTTTTTCTTGATAATAAGAAAGGCATGAGAAAGAAAATAACCATTAGTTTTTCTTTTCCATGGTAAGTATACTTTGTTGGAAAATTAAAATGCTGTATATGCTAGCTGAATGTTATCAACATCTTATACAAGGAAAACAACAAAAGCGAAGTAAATGTTGCACAATTTCCATCAAATGAACAGTGATATTTTTTGTAATACTAAGCTTTCTCCTGACTATTCAAGATAAACATGTTAACTCTATTTCCTAATGTCATGAATGTAAGATATATGTTCTTTACATGTCTATGAAGAATACATCTCTTCCTGTTACACAGTGCTTGCTATGAAGGGCTCCCAGAGTTGTGTGTCTGACTGCATTCTGTGACACTGTGCCACATTATTGAAGTTCTTTGAAGTTAGCATAATAATTATACCACCTGTTGTGTATACTGCTTGTCTCTATTTCTGTGTTTGATATTCTATTGCTACTTCAAAATTCATAAATTATTATTGCCATTATTTTGTTATTCATCCCACTGCATAAATTATTTACCAATTTCTTCTAGTAATCACCACTTAACAGCATTTTTAAAAATAATGGTAAAGATAATTTTTAAATAAAAATTATAATGATTAATTACAACAATTAGAATTTTCCAAGGCATTTTCACTATTTATACTATTTATAATAACATTGTCAAATGAGAGCAGAGGTCTGTTATTGCCTTGGTACAAAGAAAAATCTAAGACTTAGAATTATCAGGTGGCCTAATTGCACAATTTGTAATTTTCATACCTATTACTTACAGATATTTTAGAAGAGTGCAAACTTACCAGCAGCTTGATTTCCAAATATCAAATTAAAATATCTAAATATCAAAATACTTAGATATCTAGTTACTAAACTTGTTTGTTAGAAAGTTAGCACAAAATTTTCCAGAACCATGTTTTATATAAGATTAAGTTATAATACTAACTTGCAAATAACTAATTCATCCCAAACAGATATGAAGTACAAGTAAGTATGATGAGCAGAAAGCCTAACATTCCTAGAAAACTAGCAGTTTCTCCTGGAATAACGAACTTTTCTTTCCTCTCATTGCAAAGAGAAAATGTTTAGTTCTAAAACCAGCTGCAATGCTTGAACATCAAAAATGTAGAATACATTTTGCTTTTATTTATATGACAATAAATAAGCAAGAGTATGACAGATAACAGGAACAGGAAGTGCTCACTACCCTGAATTGCCAATTGAGTTTAAGTGCTCAAATAATTTACAGAATGCAGCCTTAAGCTGGTTAAGTCCAATGCCTAAACTAGTATGATCTTTTCTTTAAAGTCAGAAAATTCTTTATGAAAATAAAAATGAAATTAAGTTAGTATGTACAATTGCTATGATAGATTTAGTATATTTATAGCTCTCCAATTTATCCTTGTTTATTTTTAAATAAAGACATGTATTTTATATGTTGTCATGCCCATTCCCAACAGGACAAACTGAAAATGACAAATTTTAAAACTATTATTCTTAGAAATAGGATGCTTCCTCACATTCAACTATCTCACTTTATCTGTGTTTAATGAACAGTCAATAAAAATATCATTTAGATCAAAGTATAGACTGATAAAAATGTGGTCAACACTTGGAAGAGAGAGATCAATTATCAGTAAAATTCCCTAGTTCTTTTTATATACCTTACAATCCAGCACCCCCGTTCCCCTTAACTTTTAGGTAGATAAGGCTATTGAGGAGGCTCCCTGAGGGCTGGGTGTAGGGCTACGTGCAGACCTGTGTGGTCAGCCCACCCTTGCTGGGCAGCAAGGCTGCCTACAGTTAAAACCAATACAGAACACACCTGGTTCTATGCTCCTTGTATACTGCGAGGCAAAGAAAAATGGATCAAGGAGGGGTGGGTATTCCGGTCCTGACAGCAACTTCTCTGTTGTTTTATTTTATTTTGTTTCCTCATTGATATTTATTGCTAAAAGATTTTCTATAAGAAGAGTTAGTAAATGTTTCTCTGTATACTATTTTTCTTAAACAGTAGGATCCACCTGGGCACAGAAGTCATTCATTTATATATATTTTAAGTCCTCCCCCTGCACATATTCAGACCTGGAACAATGAATTTTCAGACAGTATTAATAAATAAAGAAGTAAACTTATATGAGCTCAAAGTACCAAAGTATTCACCTCTACAGTTTGGGGCAAATTGACAAATATGTTATAAGGCTGGATACATGCTTCCCTTAGCAAACTCACCGAAAGCCTTTCCAGCCAATCTATGAGGGGGTATTTTCTGACTGACAGAAGAGACAATCTGATAGCAGAGTCATTCTAGGAAAATAAAGCGAACAGAGTACTGCAACAATTGATTTCCTAACTCGGGTTAAAGTTGAAAGCCATTATTGAGTACAAGACAGAGTGCTGATTATAGAATGTTAGTCTTCAGTGCAAAATTCCATAAGCTCCAGTGGCTGTTTCCTTTACTGAAGTTCACAGGACCCATTGCTAGCACGCACATGGAAGGCCTGCCAGGTTCTCAGGTGGCAGAGAATAAGGCTCTGTGAGAAGAGGGTAGAGGAGCAGTATTGCTACAATAGCATTACTGGTGCTTGTCATTGATTCAATCACAATTCTGATGGCAGAGGTACAGCTTTAATAAGTAAAGTCACGGTTTCCCAGAAGGCTGTGATGAACACAAAGAGCTTCTATGGTGAAGTTCCACTTGAAACTCCCACCGTCACATTGCAGAATGGGGTGAAACTGACAGTGTACTTTTCTGTTATCGCATTGAGAAGAAAAATAATCAGGCTTATTTTAAATGTCTTTCTGCAAAGTCACAAATAGATAATATATTGTTAGGTAGGTAGGTGATAGATATAACAGGGTAGGTAGATAGATAGATACTTACATACATACATACATACATACATAGACATACAGATGTAGGTGAAAATAAGAAAAATTGAGAAGTATAGAGGGAAAAGAGGGTGACCATTAAGAAAACAGAAAATGTGCTAAAATTTAAAAACAAAATACTTGTGAAAGGAGGAAAAGAATTATTAAAAAAGCTTATGATTATGGAGAGTTTAGTACTTTTTACTTCAGGTTGCAAATTATCATATGATTATATGTAGAGTTTGATTACATATCATTATGTAAAGTTCGGTACTTCTTACTTCAGATCGTGAACATTAGTAATTATAATCAATTTCTTATATTTATGTTGTAAACAATATGATCACCAAGAGCTGAAGCTATAATAAGAACTTAACAGAAACTAAAACCATGCATTTCACTTGCTTAAACACTGTAATTTATCCCCACTTGAGAATTAACATAGTTTACCTTTTGAAATTGGAGCTGAGAAGAGTTAAGTTTTGATAGAAAAAATTAAGAATCAAAAATGATTTAAGTAAAAAATTATTGAAGGTTTCTAATAATATGTGAATTAACATTCTATTTGCTTAATTTCAAAGGAATAAGTTAATAATGCAACTACATAGATATAATAAGAAACATCTGTGAAATATGCTTAAATTTTCATCATTTTCTAAAAACAAATCATAGATAAATGTATTTTTTTGGTTAGACAACCAAAAACTATTTCTATGGGGGCTTCTGAAGATAATTATGACATGTATTCACAAACTATTAAAATTTGATAATGAAATAATTTTAAACATTAGAATATAACTAAATAACATATTACTGTATATGTAAATTTAAATTTATGTAAAATAAATTAGATAATAAAAAGAAAGTTCCTAGTTTCCTAGGGAAGAACAGAAAGGAAGATTTTTGCTGGTATAAAATTAACATTTCACTGAGAAATTTTTTATAAAATAAGTCCCAAGAAAGTGAATATTGACAATAAAGTGATTAGTTATGATTTCCTTAACAAACAACACACTAACAAAAAGGTCAAGCACAAAGTTAATGGAAGATTTACTTCATATTGAAATATAAATTTCTGTGTCAAAAAATAAATAAATAAATGGAGACTGCAGACTTTTTTAGAGCATAAAATTCTCTAGTGCTAAAATTCTGTTTTTTATTTTGTCTTTTTTTAATATTTGAAGCATACACATTTCATTAATCAATATGGCCATAAGGCTTTAAGTCATATAAATAATCAAGTATATTAATATCCATAAATATTATGCCAATATATTGTATTCCCTACTGTAATCTACTCAATAAGAAAATGATATTGACACAAACTTCTGTCTCAAAAACAAATCCAGAAATATCAGTGATTTATTAGATTCAGGGTTCATATTTAGAAGAATTTCTTATGCTGCTTGATGGAATATAAAGAAACCGAAGATACCAAGGATGTAACGTTTTAGGTGCTTGGGGAAATGGAGCCAGAGCATAAGTTAAAAGGTGCAATAGCTCTACAGTATGTTTCTCCCTGCCCAGAAGAACAGAGTAGATATCAGCAGTCACTGCATTTCTTTCATCCTGAATCTTTTCAGGTAAGAGTGATAACCTTGCACAGGGGCCATGCGGGAGAAACGAAATACTTTGTTCTTCAAATACTGCAACTGAAAAAAGAGGGAAGATTTTTCTTCAAGTGTAAGAAACCAAGTTCTATTACCTTCATTTTAAACTTAATCCAAGCATTCCATTCAGAATTTGTTGCCATTCGGCCCTGATTCATTGTGCATTTTTAATCTTTGGCTTTCATTTTCCTACCTGCTATTCAAAGGTACTTACCTATTGATTAATTTGGCAAATACTTATTGAATGTATTTTATGAGCCACACCTAAAAACAAACCTTGTTCTTGGATTCATTAACCTTAAAGTGTCATCATGAAATCTCATTATTTTTTAAAGACACCCTTAAAGGTGTTTTAATTTATTTTCATTTATTTTTGCCTCAAGTATTACCTATATGTTACCTCCTTTTAAATCTTTCCTTAATAGGCACTGTTGTTTTTTTTTAAACATTCTAACTAACCAATGCAGAGAATTTGGTTAAAAAGGCATGTGAAGCCTTGTTGTGCAATAATATTTTAAATTAAATTTGGGTCAGAGGAGTCTTAAATCCATTCCAGCTCTATTCTCCAGGTCAGAGAACATTTAAAAACTGGGATATAAGATACATAAGAACTTTACATAAAATAAATCCCATTACTTTCCATTGTAATTCTCACTCATGGTTCTTTCAATTATACCAAAACTGAAGAGAGGTCTTATAATTTCCTAATAAATGTAATCCACAACTGGTCCTTCCTAAGTTTTTTTTAATTTAGTCTTTGTTGTGTTGTATAATCTGCGGGACCCTGGGAAAAGCAGTCCTAAGAGGGAAATTCATAGTATCACAGGCCTATCTCAAAAAAACAAGAAAAAGCTCAAATAAACAATCGAACTTATACTTAAAGGAACTTGAAAAAGAACAACAAACAAAGCCCAAAGTGAGTAGAAGGAAGAAATAATAAAGATCAGAGCAGAAATAAATGCAATAGACCCTTAAAAAAATATAAAATATCAATGAATCCAAGAGCTGGATCTTGGAATAAATAAACAAAATTGACAAACCTTTAACTAGGTCCTTCCGAATTTTAATACCAGCAGAATATCTGCCCTGTGAGGGGGGCAGTAAAAGAAGCTGTGACTGAGAGAGGCCGTTTAGGCAAAGGGCTTCAGTAAAAATCTATTTTGTAATCACAGCCTAGCCCTTAGCAGTTACTGACTATATGCACAATGCAGTCCCTCGCTCAGAACATCAATGTGAAAGGGCTTTCCATACAATAAACATCCTTGTGGTCTTCAATAAAATCCAGTAATCATTCCATTCACTGACATATGGTTTTCTAGTACAGCATATTGGTTAACAGTTTGGGTTCGCCATGAAGATTTAAATCTTGTTCTACCACATAATATATGGTTGGGAATAAAATGGTTTGTCTTGGTCTAAACTTGAGCTTCTTCTTCAGTTAAATGGGAACAATAATGCTATCTACCATGGAGAGATGAAAGAATTAATAAGAAAATTCATGTAAATATCTAAATGTAAATTCTAACATGTAAATTCTTGGTAATTGTCAATCCTTATCATTGTAATTTGACTCCTTCCAGTGATTTTAACAAGAGATGATTTTATTGGGGATGATTTTCCCTCCAGAATTTGTTAAACTGGACATTTCCAGATATGTTTATACAACAAATAGTAACTATTTTACTGTATGCAAATTATCTAGTATGTGCAAAATTACTTCACTGCAGGAACAGTAATAGCAGCCAGCACTCAGATGCTGAACTGCCAGAATATGAATATATTAAAAGGAAACTATGGCCCAGTTCTCTAACTCAAAGTTTGCACAATCAAATGGAGACCACAACTTGTACATAAATAATTACAATATAAATGGAATTAATTGTTATAAACAAGAAAAGGGTGCGTGCCTCATGAAGAGAGTGGAGAACAGAAGGAGGGATTAGGGAATATTTGAACTGATCCTGGATAGAGGAATAAAAATATAATGAATGGTTAAAAAATAGGAACTAAGAGTGCAGCTTTTGAAACTGTGAGACTAGCATGTTCAAATCACTGAAGTGTAAAAAGAGCTTCAAGTGTTTAGTCTACAGTTGAAGAACAAGAGGGTGGCAGATGAGACTGGAAAAGCAAATGGGGGTTAAATCATGAAAAGCTTTATGTGGGAAGCTGACCAAGATTTTCTCTTGTGCACTATGGTTTGTCACTGAAGGTGTCCAGGCAGAGGGGCTGTCTACAGTGTAAAGGTAATTATTGGGATGGAATAAAGAATGGATTAGATGCAATTGAAACACCATTCAAAATTAATGGGAAGTAATTATAGTAATCTAGGGAAGGTACAATGAGAGCCTGGACCAGAACAGTGAAAGTGGTGATAGAAGAGGTGAAATATAAATGATTGTTTAAGAAAGGGTATCAGAGACAAATGTATTTAAAAAGTAAATAAATTAAAAAAAAAAAGAAAGGGTATCAATAGGCTCAGTAACCATGACTACAGGGAAAAAAAGATGTGGAAAGTGGTTCATAAAGGATACTGGGATTCAGGCTTGGTCCACAGAGTGGATGGTGCTGGCTTTAACTTAGATATATTTAAGTCATAATATAGTTGAGAGAAAGTTAAATATAAAAACAACAAGATTCTGTAATTTTCTCATACATAATGCAAATGTTGTTCCAAAACATGATGCCAAGGACTTATCTCCCCTGTTCTCCTTTGAAGTGAGATGTTCTCTCCCAACCCTAAGATAAATTAAAAAAAATTTGAACTTTGAAATTTAAGGGACTTGCTTAATGTCACTTTCCTAGTAAGTAGAACAGCTGAAAAGCCAACCTAATTCTCGCCTAGACTGGGGTAGTTTTTTTAATCATAAAGACTCCATACTGTTGCATACATTGTTCCTCACACACGGGTGCCAGGACAAGAGACTAAGTCCTGGTATTCAGAGGTCTGAATTCCAAGCTTGGCCTTTTACATCGACCCAAGCCTGCAGAAAAACTTTGAAGAGGGGTCTTTTCCTAATTCATAGAAAAGTTCTTCTGATAACTGAGCTATGCACCCTCAGAGCTTTATCATTTTAGAAGAATAAATTGTTGTAATTTGCACAAAGGTACTAAGTCTCCTTTGTCTTGACAAGACTTTCTTTGCCCATTATATTTTAAAACATTTTCTATGTAAATGTTAATCTACTTTGGAAAAGAGTAACTGGAAACTACCCCAAAGCTGAAGGGAGGGGTTGGGAGTAACTCCGAATTTATACCTAAGAAATTACTGAGTTGGAAATTTCCTGCGCTCAATTCTAAAAGGTAATTACATCCCCAAATTAGAGAATAGGAGCAACTAATAAAAACTGTAGTTATTCTAGCATGACTAAAATGAAGTACAATATATATACATTGTAATTTAATACGTATAGTGCTCCTTCAGGGCAAAATTATTTTGAAAGTAGAGCAAGAAAGCATCCATACCAAGGACATGGCTCTAGAACAAATACACACAGCATATGATTCAGACATAACAAAAAACAAAAACACTTTTTCTGGTGCCATATAGGTTTTAATTTACATTATCTACAAATTCTTTACTAAATGACTATATTCAGGCTGGCCTTCAATATTTTCCATAGCTATTTTTGGCAACAGTAAATAATGAATCACAATCAGAAAAATGCTTTCTTCTATAATGATGCAAATATTTCATTTTTATTATAGAACTATAATCTCCAATTTCATACTGAACAAGGGATCGTAATCATATGCAAGGCCATGCAAAAGCCATGAGGCTGTCCTTTTTTGTACCATAATAAAATGCGAGGCTATTGATCATCAACTTTATAAGAATGTGCATTTTCCTTTCTCTTTGCTGCATACTTCCATGCTTCTCTGTTGTTAAATACTGACTTACATTCATACGGTCATAAAATATTAGATACAGAAACATATTTAGAAAGCTAACTCTAGATTTATGTTAATTTAAATTCTTCTTATTTTCCTTCCTAGTATTATTTCAGCTAGAATCTCCATAACCATTCACTACTGGATGTTTTACTTCTTCTGGGGAGGCGGGGAAGGGCTGAGTAGACTATTCCTTTAAAAGCCCATTTCTAGATGAATATGGCTGGCCCTGTAACTTGCTTTGACCAAAAGGATATAATTCTGTGTGATATAAGCAGAAACTATAAAATGTGCTTGTGCTATGTGGTTGGCTTCATGAACTCCTGCCATTTGCCATGAGAACAACATTCCATGAAAGATAAAAACACAGAAGTAAGTATGAATTGAAATTGCAGCCTGTGGTCAAGCTCAGACAACCTATAGCAAAAAGAGAAGCCACCCAGCTAAGCCCAGTGTAGATCTGAACACCAGTTTGTCTGTAGACATGTGAGCAAAGAATAATGTTTGTTTGTTTAAGATGCTGAGTCTGTGTTTCTTATGCAGTAAAAGTTTGGTCATAGCTGACGGTTGTAGCAGCTATATAACCTTGATCAACATATTTAGCTTCTCTGGATCTCCTTTTCCTCATTTGTATAAAATAAAACTGGTTGATAGATGATAATAACACCTAATTTAATGGTTATAAAAATCAAATGAGATAAAATATGTAAAATCCCCAGCATAGTGCCTTAAATATCTTACTTCCACTAAGCAATTTAACAGGCAGATTGGCCTCGACTCTGCTCCATGTTGACACTATTGAAGCATTAATTTTATCCAAATACATTCTGACTTTTTTCTGGTATGCAGTCAAATATGATTAATTTATCTTCTAGCTGTTGCAGCCCCTTAGGAGGAAGTAAAAGATGGGAGGGCTATTCCCAGACTAACTGACCCAGGAGATTTTATCCCCGCCTCCCTTGCTTCCTACTTTCCTTATTAATTTTAATAGGAAAAACTGACATGATTCACCTTTTGAGTCAGCTTTTTCTTCTCAATTGACTTGCAACCTTGTTACACATTTTAAAAAAATTTATTGGATACTCATTTCATACAATGCAGTATTGCTAGCTGTATGGGTTTTGTCTTATTTTTCCATTGCAAGAAGAGCACCTCACCCCCACACTCATTACCTGCACTGTCCAGCCCAGTGCTCAGTACTACAGTAGATGCTCAGTAAAATTCACCCGCACCTTACTTGCGGTAGATTAGTGTGCCAGATGACATCAACCACAACTCATTCAGTTTTTCTCCCTCCATCAGTATCATAACTACATATTCATCAGCTGTCATCATAATGTTGCATTAAAAAAAAATCAAACCCATACTCAGGGGCTTAAAATAATACCTTTTTTTTCTCTTTTTCCTCTAGGAACTGCTGGTTACTTACAACTAGGCTGAATGCAATCTTTGGCTGCAGACTGCAGGCTGCAAATTGGGTGCAGGTTGATTTACGTGCCTTCAAGTTCTCCTCAGCTGCTGTCAGAACCATCAGAGAATGTTTCTCTCATGGTGGAACAAGAAAGGGCCCAATGAAACTTGCCTCGTTGGGGTTTTAGCTAGGTCTTAGCACACTGTCCCTGCCACACTTTGGCTAAAATAAGTCTCGTGACAAAACACAGCCTTATTGGGGTGGGGAAGTAAAAACTCTTCTCTCTCACAGGCATTGTAAAGTCGCATGACAGGAGAGCGGGAAGGATTGAAAACAATAATTCAATCCACCAAAACCTTTAGCTAGGAAGAGAGATAACTTTTTCCCTGACGTTAATGCAGTTCCCCAAGTCTGGCTATATGGGCGTGTGACATGGGAAGTCACAGGGACCCACACTTTAAAGCACCTCTTACACAGTTTAATGTTTATTTATTGCTGTGTTAAAAATCTTAATCATATTTGAACAAGGAGCACTATATTTTCATTTTTCATTGGGCCCCGCAAATCATGTGGCTGGATCTACATCTCTCTCCTCTTCTCTTCCCCTAACCTCTCTTGCTCTTCTATCTACTGAAACAGTGGTAGGTGCTGGGGAGACAGTAGAAATGGCTGACAAGGATTCACCGTACCTTCCTGTATTGTACGAGGCCACTTATATGCATTTATCTTTTATTTCCCACATAGCTCAATAGTTTACACATAGCATGCCCTTAACATGTTTCAGCAATCACTCAACGAGCTCCTTCTATATGCAATATACTAGACTGTGGTCAATAAAAGACAAAAATCCTAGCTCTGATGGACTTTAGAAGAATGAACAGCTGTTTGGCTACTGTGCATGCTTATAAAAAAAAAAGAAAGATACATAGAAAGATTTACAATAATCAAGACAGAGCTGTGTCTCATGGAAACCAAGGGAAAGTAAAAGAAAAAAAATCAGATTAACAGAAAAGACAAGAGTTCCTGAACTTTCTATAAGAATTTGTTATGTATCTGTAAGGATTTTTCAAAATAAGTTTGAACAACTTCTACTGTCATGTCATTGTGAAGGTCAGAAGTCTCACACAATCACCTGAAATCCTTCTGAGACTAGACTTTAAAAAAAAAATAAAATAAAATGATGACCAGAGCAAATAATATAATCTGAAATAAAATCAACTCAGAAAATCACCCTTTGTCAATTAATTACTTTTAACACCATTTTAACTTTCTAGTGGATGAAGGAGTTTTGAAAATATCCTTCTTTTTGCCACTGGCAAATAGTAACATTTCATATGGAAAACCCAACTGAGCATCTAAGTAAAATATCCTTTCTTTGTATCCTTATGCCTCTCTGCCCTAACAAGGACTTCAATACAAGAATTATAGCTTATTCTTATACAGCTTCTTTCTTCATAGAAACCCAATATGCATCAAATGCATCATTAATATATGCCTTTTTCTCTTATACCAGCCTTTCTCCTCATTTTTAAATGAGAAAGGTTTACAATCACTAGGTGCCTTTTTTAGGCCCTAAGGGGTAAATTGATTTCTTCCCTTTGAAGTAAATCTTATCAAAAAATTTATGGACCACCATTACTCAGTCTCCTAGAACTAAAGAATCATTTCGTTTTTGAACACAGAACAGCAAGTCAATCTTTGTATGATGAATTCTTTACACTTCATGATTGTTCAGTATTACATTTCAGTTTTAAGTTCAAAAACTGACTTAGAATCAAGCTGAGGGCCAGAATGTTATTCCTCATTTTTCACTGTTTCCCCCTTATTTCAGATATTTTCAAACTTCTAGAGCTAAAAACAAACTTAGGAATCATCTATCCATACATTGGTAATCAAGTTTCCTTCAAGGTTTGATAGTATGTTTTATAATAAAAGAATATTTTCCTCAAACTTCTCAGCTGTTAAGTAGTCATGAGTTCTTTTTCATACACCTTCCCTATGCAAAGAATCTTACTCTTCTAAAACAAAGTGTTCACAGTGAACTCAGGACTGAAATCCCTCTCTTAATTCTCTGTCCAAATTCTTCCCACTGTCCCATGAATTACTTAAACTCTTCATAGTCCCTAATCTTTCAAGACTCAAACTCATTGTAATTATAGGTCTTGAAATTTTCAATGATTACAAAGCAAGAAACAAAATATTCCCCTGTCTTCTATTTTCTTTAGAGAGAAACTGAAAAGGAGAATTTATTTAAATTTGGCCCATTTAAAATTTGTGGTATATACTTTCTTTCCCTCTAATAGCTATTTTTCTAAGTTGAAACTTTTATCTTACAAAATTCAGCATTTAGAAGTAACTTGTTTTTTTTTTTTTTTATATAACATTAGCTGAGTTCTCAGTACATTTAAAATTGAAAAAAAAATGTGGTTGACATAACTTCTTTTCTTGGCTATGTTCCTGAACTCTGTACAATGAATCAGGTCTTTAGGTCTTTCAAACTGAAGTAAAAATAGTTTCTTGACATTCATGTTATGTTGTTATTAAATTGTTGTTTTTTTTTAGGAGGAATAAAATTTTCTAGCTTATGTATTTTCAGATGGGCTAGCTTGTCCCTACTGGAACAAGAAGTAGACTTGGATTTACTTTAATTTGAGAAAATTACCAAGTAATGTAACATTTCCTTTGGAAGTTTTCCCCACATAAGGACTTCAGAGTGCCACCCTGAACCAATCACCCATTTAGATCTATTCCATACACACTGCATGAGTAGCTATAAATCTATTTATACTTATACGTCCACAGGAGATGCAGAATCAAGACTGCTCTCTGCAGACGATGGTTTCACTCACACTCGTATTCCCTGTCAAGACTCTTTGGCTTGGAATAGAACCTGAGAAAGAAATAGGGGTTTCTTCTCTCCTATCGGAAATGCTCTAGGGTTAATCATGAAAACCCAGACCTTCTGCCTCTATTACCAAAGAGTCACTCTGCAGCCAAGGCTGGGGAAAAGTTTCAGACCGAGGTCCCACCAGGATTCTAACATGAAATTGTTATATCTTTAATATTTGGAAAAAGTGAACAATACACTTGAGAGAAGCGCTCCTCCAATAAAATAATTCTTCCTCTTATTTTTTCAATGTAGCTGATATATCTCTGAAACTCATGGCAGCAGTTCTGTAAATGTGGAAGAGGAGCTATTATTTGGAAATAAAGATCACCTAGTGCAGGTCTGGAGCTAGGAAAAACCCAAAATGCTTAGAGAACATGTGCTGATGAATTCTGAGTGTGGAGATTCATTTTTATACATTTTGTTATAATTGGCACACTGTAAATATTCTAATATGTCTCACTATTATAAACAAATAAATTGCAATTATTTGAAAACTCTGATCTGTGTGATTAATGACCTACATTTGCACTGTCCAATGGCAACCACTATCTACATGTGCCTACTGAAATGTGGCTAGAAGGATAACAGAACTAAAGTCTTACATCTTTTGACAATTTTATGAATTTCAACTTAAATAACAATCTAATACTGTAACTATTATAAAACTTTTAAATATATTAACAACAATTTGGGATGTGATTCTTCTTCAAATGTAAATTTTATGAAATCTAAATACAGGTAAAGTGTCTCTGATGAAAACCTAGCATCTAAATTGAGATGCACTATTAATGTAAAACACATACCAGATTACAAATACTTAGAATAAAACATACAGGGTCAGGCACAAATAACACCCCTTTTTTATTACAAAATCATAAGCATGTAATTCTGTAACATAACAATATCACACTCAAGCACACCATACGACATTTTAGGTAAAATGTTCAAATTAAAACTAAAAATTATTACACCCATATTATCACCCTACCTACCACAGTCAAGCAGGCATTACTTCTGTGGACCCTGTAGAATGTAATACATACATATTTATATAATTAATAATGTCATACCATTAAATTTTTAAATGAGAATATTTGTGATATAGTGGAATAAATAAAATATACTATTTTCTCAGATTTTTTAAGGTATAATTGATAAAGTTGCAAGATATTTAAGGTATACAATGTGATTTGATATACATATACATTTGAAAGGATCCCTACCCCTATGGAGTCCGACACTTTCCATGTATAACATTGGTTTTATTTTGGGGAGAACATTTTAGCTCTACTCTCTTAGCAAATTCCAATTATACAATACAATGATACCAACTACAGTTGCCATTAAATATATATTATTAAAATTAATTTAACCTATTTTTATGTTTTTTAACACAGCTACCAGAAAATTTTAAATTACACATTTCTATTATAGAGAGCTGCCTTAGACAATGATAAATCATTTATGGTGTCAAATTCTAGGGCTCCTGATTTAAACAGTTTATGTTGCTTTAAAATTGTAATATCATTTTCAAAAAATCAGTCATATCACTTACACTTAAAGCAAGCTGGTGGTGCCATTTTAAAAAGTCTTGTAATTGCTTACCAAGCATTTTAAGAGGATTATGTGTTTTCACATAAACATTTTAATGACCAAGCTGTTATTCCGTCATTTTTTCCTGTGGCTCATTTTCTTGGCTCTCACAGATAAAATTCTACAGGACAGTATAAACCTCTTGTAATATCTCTCATTTCACCGCAGAGAAATAGCCAACCACTTAAATATTTATGTAATTATAATATTAGGTAACACTTGTCCCTAATTGTCTTGACACAGAGAGACAGAACCCTACTGGAGACCTCTGACACCCATTCTGCCAAGAAATGATCTCTTGAATCCACCTGCTTACAAAAAAAAGAAAGAATTACCCAAAAGTATTCTTTTCAAAACAACTTTAATTCTTAGGGTGGTTTTAATCAGGAAAAAAAAATAAACAGCAATAATAAAATTTAAAATACAAAAAAAATAAAAAAAACACCAGATACTCTTCTTATTTAAAGCTATCAGTTAGGTTCAGTTTAAGAACTGAATTAAAGTAGAACTATGGCTCTCCAATTATAAGGTTGACTTTGAGTCACTGTGTAACATCCGAGTATCTCCTACAGATGACCCAATTTTTAAAAAAATCATAGCATTATTAATTGCTCCCTAATTAGGTGGGACTCAGAGTGGTACACAAAGAGATAATGTGTTTATTCTGTTTTTAATTTATATGCCAAGATGAATAGAGGCTAGAAAAATTATCTTTATGAATTCTAATAATTTATACATTGCCATATAAAAATGTAAAATTAACAGAGCATTTTGCAAAACTTTCAAAAAATGAAATGTAGTAAAATGCAAGTACAAAGAAAAAGATAAATTTCAAGCTAGTAAAAGCTGGTTCAAAAACCTCTAAAAATAGGTACAGATTGAATAACCTCAAGTGTATGGGAGACTCTCACTCAGCAAATCCCTGTGCATCCACACCAATGTTTCATGTACTACAGATGCAAGTGATTTAAGAAACTCACTTACTGGAATAGGTTCAAACACACAATGTCTGTACTGATGCTTGTACAAATTTTATTTACTCTATTAAATGCATCCACTTAATTCTATCATTTTTCTCTTAAATCTTTATTGCAGAGTCACAAAACTTTTTTTATGAAAGGACAGATAATGAATATTTTAGGCCTGAGGGTCATACTGTCTCTCTCAACATCACCTAACCCTTCTGTGCTAGTACAAAAGCAGCCATAGACAGTACATAAAGCAAAGAGCTTGACTGTGTGCCAATAAAACTTGACAAAACAGGCTGCAGAGGCTGATGTGAATCAAGGGGCAGAGCTGACTGATCCTGGCTCAATGTCTTTGAAATACTGATCTTGCTAATTTAATTTTGCTAATCATGGTATTTTCATTAATATTCTCCTTAAGTAGATAGTAAAACTGTGAATCTATTCAGATTGCAGGAAATACAAAGCTCTGTTTTTATCTGTTCTCTTATTGGAAAAGTTACTCATCTCACGCTGCTCTAAAATATTTACAGATCTTGTATCATTATGCAGAGGACAAAAACTGAATGTGTATAAGAGGAAAGAAATGTTACGCTCCATTTGGGAAGAGCTAATTGACATTTGCAGTAATATCTACCTTTAATTTTATTATGATGAACTGTGCCCACATCATTAAGTATAGTAACTAAGTGTAGGTGACTTTTCTATTGATCTTCTTTACCTAAATATTCATAACTATATTTTTGGCTTTTTTCCTATAATCTCAGATACAATCTATTAACTTCTCAAGACAAGGTTGGATTAAGATTAATTTTGGAGAAAAATTCTATCCACATCGTAGGAGTAATTGTTTAATTTGATATCAAATATCACACGTAATCATCTTCATGTTCACCTGCTTTCACAACATTAAACTACAGTTTTCTTACAGTTAGATATGTGTCTCCCTAGTGTTAGCCCTTGTAGATTTACCATACTTTCTTTCACTTAGAAAAGAGTTGACATCTACTTAATTTAATTACTCTTCTTTTTTGAGTTACATTCAGATACATTTGCCCACATCTACATTATAAAGACTTGGGAGGTAGGCACTACCATTTTGAGGGAGTGAGATAAAATATCCTGCCAGTATGATATTGTCTCTTTCAGGTTCCCCAAGTTCTCCAGAAATAGAGCTTAATAGTAGGTTCAAGGCCAGGTACAAAAATCAATGGTGAAGGAGTACGGAAATAATTCACGGAAGAAAGGGCAGCCTGTAAAGAGTGACCACTAAACCACTGCAGAAGGTGACTTGGACTTAACTTCCACGGGGAAAAACTCTGGAAGAGGTGGAAAACACACTTCAGAGGTTTATACCACTTGGAATATAAATACCCCGACTCCCTGCAGTTACTGTTTGAACTGACCCATAAAGGTGTTAATTATCTGTCATTCCCACTTGAACTATTCCAGAAAAAGCATTTGGGCATAGAAATGGTCCAGCAGCTGGACATCATTCTGAACCTGAAAATGCAGGGTTTAGGGATAAGGGCAAAGGACTGACAGTATCTGTTATTGTAATACCCATCCGTTCTTCTTCGTCCTTTCCATTTTCCATGTGCAGTATTCAAAAAATAAATAAATAAATAACAGGAAATCTCTCACCTGATTTTTCTTTTTTGTTATGTTCCTTCATGGTGAAACAAACAAAATAAAAAAGTAACAAAACAAAACAAAAGAAAACAAAAACTATTCACACAAAAAATAATTGTGAGTTTCAGTTGCGTGGCTAGTTGGATTAAAGCTGCATAAATTAAAACATATGGATGATTTCCAATGTGTTAAGTTTTTTTCTTCAGCCCTGAAAGCCAGAAAACTCAGCAACATCCTTAATGTCTATTGAAGGTATAAGTACCCCAATGTTTTCAAAATATTCAAAGTACCATCTCAACTCTTACAAAATTCAAACTTCTAACTAGTGTTTGTGTAGCAATGTTACCCTTAAAATACCTTTCATATTCATTAAACAAAAATCACCTCTTACATTAGGGAAATTGAAATATTTTAGTCAACCATTATTTTAACAAATAAAATTAACATGATTCCTACTTATGTGCATAGCCTTGTCCGTAATGCTTTTGAATATTTTATCTCAAAATTTCATCTAAAATACAGCTTTTTTTCTTTTCTCTGTCTTATATAACATACTAGCCTTTTAAAGAGCTAAATAATATTCTTGATTACTTCTACGGCCAAATTTAGAAACATGTTGTTCTACTGCCATTATTTATAGAGAAAAACACAGAGCTTGCTTTCCCAAGCATGGATCTCATTGCAACAATACACCACATATTTCTGAAGCCTTGTGTTATGGAAAATTCATTGTATAGAGGAGTCTAATTAGTGACAGGCCTTCCACCTGTGTTCCCTGGCCCTGCATAACCTGTAGCAACTTGTTTCTTCTTCCTAAATGTGCAGGTTAGGGAGAGCTGTACCAAATTGATGTAGTTAGTAGATCAACCAGCTAACCCTCTTATCATAAGAGGTAACTTGGATTAGTCATGCACTTAACCATTTGCTGACTCAAAAAGTACACAATTCATTATTAAAGAGTTAATGTTTCATGACTTATATTTTTAAATATATTTTTGGTAATAAAAATAATTCAGGATCATTCTGAAAAATAAGAACAGGCAAATTTTCATAAAGCAAAATTCTACTTACAAAGGAATCATGTTCATACATTTCTGGCCATTTTTCATTAATAAACATAAAATTAAACTACACATTAAGTTGTTAAATGATCATATTTTCTCTCTCATATACCATCATTGCTCTTCCATGTCAATAAATACAGCTCACATCATTTTAATGACAGTTTATTATTTTATAGGGTGGATATACCTACCATTCATTAAATTCCTACCTTCAATTTCTATATTACATGCAATGTTACAGATGTTTAAGATACACATATTTTAGCAAATACTTCTGATTAACTTAAAAATATGTGTGTAATTTACTGTGTTCAAGAAACTTTAGCAATATTAACTTATTTAATCCTGATAACGGTTCTATCAGTTAGCTATTATTATTGCTTCAGTTTAACAGATGAGAAAACTGAGGCACAAAGCAAATAAGTATATAACTTAATGTCACACAAGGAGTAAGCAGAACACCATGGTGTCTAACCCAGGCAGCCTAGCTCTAGCATTTGTGTTCTTACCCACTGTAGTACGTTATCTTAGTGTATTTATCTCTCTGTGTTATGTAATTAGTGGTTCTTTCTCTTTCAATAGTATGGCTCACTTTAGTTAGAATATTAATTCCTTAAGCTCTTGTGTCTAATGTCAATTTCCCACCAAAAAATTTAAACCAATTTATATCTTTCTAGCTATCCATGACCAGAAGAATAACATTAGGTATTATCAAACTTTTAATTTTTATCTTACTGACAAGTAACAAAAGCTATTATCATACAATTTTAATTTCTATTTACTAGTGAAATTGAATATTCTTTAATATAGCTCTTAGAATCACTTGAGATGGATGTCCTATTGTAGTAAATGAGAACCTTATTTAAATGAATTTTGTTTTGCATTTAATTAAAAGATTTAGGACAATCATATGTATATTTAAAATTCTCAAACTTGTATATACTTAAGCCATAGGCCAACCATTTAACTGTCAATCCACAGAGATTAATAAAACTTAGTCTTGAAATAACAAAAATAATATTACTAAAACAATAGCATACAATTATCTAGGATTTTAAATAATAATGGTACAGAAATGTCTTTAAAGGGCAGTCATACTACATATCCTTTAAACTTACAAACAATGCTCATGGACAGATATTCCACTTCTGATTCCCTGTTACCCCTTATTCCAGCCCAGCACTGTTCAACAGAAATATAAAATGAGCTATATATTAAATTTTCTGGGAGTCATGTTAGAAAGAGGAAAAACATGGGTAAAATTAATTTTAATAAAACTATTTAATCATCATTTCAACATGCAATCAATATAAAAATTAATGAGCTATTTTATGGTTTATTTTGTACTTTGAAATGCAGTGTGTGTTTTTTATTCACAGCACATAGCAATTCAGACTAGCTGCGTTTTAAATAACCAATTGCCATGTGGACACTACTGTCCTGGGCAGCACAGCAAGAGCCTTTTGCAGCCAGAGCATCCCTCTCCCCCAGTTCTTTTTATCTTTTAAACCAGCTCTTTAGGCTGTTAAAACATGTTCATGGGTCAGCAAGGACAGGTGCTTCTAGGAAAGCGTATGCTCTTATTAGTGCAATTTACATATTTTTATCTATTTTGACTCTTTTGGGAATTGTCGAAACTATAAATTTGCAACATCTTTCCTATTTTGCAAAATAACCTGATCCAAAATCTATCTACAATCTTTGGCATTATTTTAAGACCTCTTGTTGACAAACACTGTGTTCTAGCTCTAACTATTCTGCTCATCAGCTATGTGAATTTGAACAACCCAAGCTGCCTATTTTCATCTCTGTGCAGGCAGTCAATGAACTCTAGGCTTTCTGTCCTAAAATCCTGCCAGGGCTCATATCCTATTTTGCTGCTGATGAGTGGGGTGACCCTGGGAAAGTCACTGAAGCTCTCATTTTCCTCTTCTACCAAATGGAGATAACACTTCCCTAACAGAGGTGTTGTTAGGAGCAAACTATATACTGTTCACTCCACATTAAACACTCAGTTATATCTAACACTTAACAATTATTAAATGTACATTTCCTCATCTACATAACAATAATTGAAGAAGAATGTGCTCTAAGACTCCATCCAATTAAAATATTCTATAACTCAGTGAAATTTTTAATACCTTAGAGTATGGATGATAGACTTAAATTTAAAGAGAATTCGCCCACATACCCTCCAGCACAGGATGGTAGGTCAGCTTTGTTTCCTTGCTGGCTGTAAAAAGACAGCATGGTTATACAAAGGCAGGTATATTGCATCAGGCCAGGCCTATGATGGAGTATTTCTTAGAGGCAGTAGAGTCAGGTGTGACCACCAACATGTTTAAACACTGGTAAAACAAGGACCCCACAAACAAATCAGAACAGTCATTGCAACTAACCAAAAGGAAAGGCAATTGCATGTAAACCAGCTAGTATGGCCACACTGTTATCTCCCATCAGGTAAGGACACCGGCAAGGAGGCAGGCTGAGGGGCAAGGCTTGAAATCTGAAGACTTATTTAATGTGTGTTCTTGGGTATAATATGTTGTCTTGGGTAGGTAACTTAAATTCATCAGGCTATGGCTTTTTCATCTTTAAAACGGGGTGAGTTTATAAAAAAACCCTCGTATCTAAGGATAATTCATTCCAAGATAAAGAATTTTAAATGAATCTATGTAAATATTACTCAAACTATCTTAGTATTATAGTAAAAATAAATAGGTTTGATTAAGACTTATCTTGCACTGAAAACGATGAAAGTGTTTACTTCATCTTATACTTAGCAAAACTAAGTTATATTTGATCTAGTGCTCAACACAAAGAATCAATCAGAATTGATGAGGAGGAAATTAGGGGTTATTTTTCCAAAAAAATTATCTGATACCATTTTTCATTTTAGTAAAGACTCTGACAACACAATGATGAATAGGATCATTTTGCAAAGTAATAAGACTTCTCTTAATTTTTTCTTTTTGTATCACTTTCATTTGAAGCCATGTTGTTGTGGGTCACCACTATATTTACTCTGCATTTTTTCAACATTCCCTGTATCTGGTAACTGGTTAGTAAACAATTGACAATATACAGGTTCAGGCTCTTGTGTTAATCAGAGAGTGTTTTTTAAAATGAATACTTATTTTTTTCAAGGTATTACAACCTTGACATCACAGGGGAGCTGTATCATTGTTTAAGCCCTTTGGGCCTTATAAGAATCACCTTTCTGATGTCTGTTCCCACTTCTATTTGCAGCCTCCCCACTCCCATCCCCAGTCTGCCATCAGGTTCTTATCTGGTGAAAAAAATTGAAATATATAATCACTAGGATATATGGACAGCAGAGTATTCATCTACTTTTTTCTTTCCAGGGTGGCTGAATCAGTGGCAGTGGTCACAAGAAAAGCAGAATTCACATAGAAAACCCAAACTAATTACAAGATTCTGCTACACAGCCAAGGAACTTTCTGCACAAGTAGTAGTTGGTTCAGGTATACCCTGAAACCCCATAATTTTGAGGTTTAGAGGGCAGTTTCAGTGAATGCATTACAAACGGTTATTGCATTCTGGAAATACATTTGGTCTTATCTAATTTTTAATGTATCTTCTCTCCTCCTTAGACTGTAAATGGGGCTGCTTTCTATAATCATATGTAAGCCAAATGGCCACAGCAACGTGTTGGTCATAACTGTATGTACAACAATATGATGCTAGCAGGTGACACAGAAGTTACTCTAAAAGAGCAAGAAGTTCCTTTTTGAAATTACTTTTACATATTGGGCTATGATTTATTTAAAACATGATAAATGGTGGTAGTTTTTGGTCATTTGAGATTATATATAATTTTTAGAAGTAAGACATCTCTCAATATTAAGCTTAGTGAACTAGTTAAACATGAAGCTCAGTAAGCAGTTTTGGGATAAAAACTACCTGTGGCATGAGAAAGATGATGCCCATATTTCATCCTATGGCTGCAGAGGCAATTTGAAAAGGAATTTAAGGTACCAACTGAACATTCATGCTATCATGTTTTTTAAAAGGAATAAACCCTTTGTGGCGATTATTTTGGAGGAGAATACTCATGTAGGTGTGGGAATTTGGGGTTGTTTATTAAAAAGTGAAGATGTAATATTATTGCTGCTCCACCTCACACAAATCAATATTTATGTTTTATAGCTGTTGTTTCAGTCAAAGATGACTAAATAAGAAAAATTAAAATGTTTAAATCAACCATTTGATTGATTAAAACATCACCATCATGTCTGCCTCAATAGCATTATCATAAAATATGCAAGACAGATATACTCAACACAGCAAGTAGTTGGATAAATATCCTATCTAATACCCAACTTTTGCCCAAAAATTGGTCAGGTAAGTATTTAATTAGACAAATGATGTATTATAACACATTGCTAATTATTAAACATAAAAGCAAAACTTGCATTTCTAAAATGTGCAATTGCACTTCTGAAACAAATAACAAACCCAAGACAAATTTCATCATTATTGCCCTCTACTTGTATAGCTTATGCATACTGAGATTATAGTTTTAAACAGGTTGGGAATCTCGTAAGAATTTGGCAATCTGGGAGATAAAATTTCCAGCTGATGGTTAAATTATGAAATCCCAACAGAAAGAAAAAGATTGACATTTCAAGGGAGCAAGAGTTGACTTGCAATTAAGGGAATGTGTTATGATATCCAAAGAAAGAATATGTTAGTTGGACGTGCTTCAGTGGGTAAACAGGCTAGGGGAAAAGAGGTTTGTCAGCAGTTTGGGCATTCAAACCTGAGAGGTAGAGGCTAATTGTGACTGCCCATCCAAGCACTGGCCGCAGACTGGGAGAATGGGGACTGCAGCTCGGGATTTGGGACAAGTGTGTCCCTGTTGTTGTCAGACTATTTTCATCTCTGACCATTAAACATTCAAATTGTTCAACTAACGTCTCTCTTCTAATTCCATGATCAACAAAGAATGAATGAACTGACTTGAGGTCTCATGTCTCTGTCAGTATCCTCAGTGATAATTACTAAAAATGTATGTTCTGAAATAATAGTTTTCTAAATTATATATGCCTAGGAGTTTACATCTAGGAGATAAACCTATTTTCAGTGCACTGACCAAACCATGTTTCTAGGACTGAAAGACTAAACTATTACTACTAGGTGAGTGTGAATGACTATTACCAAGTAGGAGGAGCTCAGGGCCAACTGATTGGAGAAGTTTAAGAGTCACAAGACAATGGTTAACATAGGGGAAAAATGATATGAGCTGAATAGAAAAGCAAGAGAAGGCCCTGGCTGGTGTGGCTCAGTGGGCTGAGTGCCGGCCTGTGAACCAAAGGGTCGCCAGTTCGATTCCCAGCTGGGGCAGATGCCTGGGTTGCGGGCCAAGGTCCCCCAGTTGGGGGCATGTGAGAAGCAACCACACATTGATGTTTCTCTCTCTCTCTTCCTTCCTCCCTTCTCCTCTCTCTAAAAATAAATAAATAAAATATTTTTTTAAAAGAAAAGTAAGAGAAGGCAAAAGAAGGATTAACAGAGAAAAAAGGAGAGATTTTTATGAGGTCAAAGAACAAGTATTGTAAGGATAAATGAGTAATTCAGAATCTAATTGTTTCCAACATTTTTGGCCTTACAGAATTGTGTGAGAAAATATAAGAACAGCTATTTGTACAGCCTTTTGTGAATTCAATTAATTCAGTCAGAACCCGGCTAATTCACTTAAAGACTGAAGTTTGACAAATTAAAGGCCAAGGTGTTTGAGCCTGGGAATAAATTCACTGCCCCCAGAAACATCTCCTAATGTAAAATGAGTAGATAAATTGAATGACCTTTATCATCATTTCCTATTAGATCTGTAAAGAAGAAATAAATAATGTCATCACTTGTGTAGGTTATAACCTCCAGAATAGTAATTAGGTATCTCAGTGAAAACCTAAGTAAACACTGAAAGGAATAGAAACCTAAGCAAATTCAAAGTAGAACTTGGTATGGAGCTGAGAAATCTTATCATATTGGAATCACAAAAAGTGGTCCTTCAGAAGATTTTGGTTTCATTTCGCTGTAATTATGTATGGTTTATCTAAGTCATGGGAGGAGGCAGTAAACATAAATATATGGCTAACACTGGCCTCTCAAGAAAGACAAATGCAGTCCCTTTTCCAATAGCCCAGTCTAGTGTTCAATTTTCTTATAAAACAACAAAAATACTGCAGGAGTGGTTTACAGTTATGTAGCAAGATTCTTCTAAAATATTTTCACTAAAATGTAGTAGGCACTACATTAACATAATACATAGATTTGAATGTTCTGGAAAAGTGCCAGCAATGAATAGCTCAAAAGCATATATCTTGTCTCTCAGTATAGCTTTGGTCCACTTTCCTAAGACAATTCTGCCAACACAGGTAACAATACAAAAGACAATCAATAGATTTTGCTTGTCCTGCTTAAAAGAAAACCTCATTGGTTTGGATTTGGTTCGGTGTAGACCAAAAGACATTTAGTCAAACCCAAGATTTCTGGTGATAACACCTTTCTGGGATATAATCAGCACCACATGCGCATGTGCGCGCGCGCGCGCGCGCTCACACACACTCTCTCACACACACACGCACACACACTCTTCAAAAGTTAAAGCAGGATGAAGCCTCTGTACAATGTCTTCCTGTCTTGTGAGGCTCACTATTCTATAAAAAACTAAGGGAAAATGTAACTACCAATATCTTTATAAGTAGAAGAGTCACTGATCTATCCAGAGGGGCTGTAGTACAATCTTTACTTCTAGAAGAATAAAGCGATCAGAGGTATTCTAAACTTCTCTGATCTTGTTAACTACTGCCAGTGTTTTAAGTTTTGTTATTTCAGATTTTAATGAGTCTGATCCTAATAACTTGTTTATTTTTCTGAAAACTTGCATGTTTACATATTTATTTTAGTTTTTAAAACTTCATTATTTAAAATGCTGATTTTTTTCTAACAGCAGTGTCTACCATGTTATAAAAATATTAATGGGATGTTTTTGGGAATTCAAGTTGCTTATCAAGATATGCCATGTGCAAAGGTCTTTTATAAGCACTGTGAAGCATAACAAGGTGCTGAATGACCTTCACTTTTTATACTTTGCTCCTGTTTTAAAACAAGGTAAAGTAAGAGCAATGAGATAATCAATGTAGAAATGCTTCATATTTTATTAAAGCATACAAAAATTGAAGGAATTTGTACTTACTGTCAAATATGTATTGATACAGAGACACAGATGAACATATATAAGATATTAATCTTTTGGAAGATATAATATGTTAACATGGCTATTTCCCTCAGAGCGGCTTATAAATTTAATGCAATTTTAATCAAAATCCCCGCAAGGTTTTTTGATGAAATTGGTAAATTAATTCTAAAATTTAAACAAAAACACAAAAGGTATAGATAGAATAAATTTAGAATAATCACATTCCTTATGTTCAAGCTAAAGTGATCAAAACACCCTGCTATTGGTGTAAAGGTAAAAATATTAATGATATGGAATAGGTACAACTAAGATATCAAGTCAATTCAATGGAAAAATGAATCTTTCAAAAAATGGTGCTGAAATAACTGACTCGCCCTATGGGAGAGCTAAGCCACAACCTGAAACTTGTGGTACATGTAGAAATTAATTCAAGAAGGATCATAAACCTAAATGTAAAGACCAAAGAAATATGAGAGTCTTTGAAGGAAAAAAAACACAATATAATTCTCATACTGGACTGAAAAATACTTTTTAATATATCCAAACTATGTAAGAGAAAAAATATCAATAAAATGCACTTCATCAAAATTACACACCATCAAAAGGCACCATTAAGAAAAAAGAATATCCAGTCATCGACTAGGAAAAATACCTACAATATGTATCCAGCAAAATACTCATAAGAAGGATATACACAAAAAAAATCGACCTACTAATCGACTTTAAAATACCCCAAAAAACAACAAAAAAAGGAATGTTTACAAAAGATTGAATACTTTACAAAAGAAGATATATGAATGGTCAATAAAGTCATGATAATGACCTCAACATTCACAGTCACTGAAAAAATTAAAAATTCAATGAGATGACATTTCATAGCAAGTGAAATAGCTACAATCAAAAAAATAATGACAGATTTTGGTGAGATATGGAACAACTGAGTCCCTCATACATAGCTGATGGGAGAGCAAAAGCACACAATTATTTTGCAGATCTGTGGAGTAGTTGTTATCAAGTTAACATATATCTACCTATGATTCAGAAATTCTATTCCTAGGTCTTTACCTAAGAGAAATTATGTATTTGTTAAAATTTTTCTATAAGATATTCATATTATGTTTATTCTTAATAGCTAATAACTACAAGCAACTCAATTGTCCATCAACTAGAGAACAGGTAAACAAATTATGTTATATTTATATGAAACACCATTCAGATGGATAAAAGAAATGTACTTCAGAAATGTGCAATAACAAGGATAAAAACAAAACCCAGTCCCATTATATTGACTGCATGATGCCAGACTAAAGTCCACACACACACACACACACTCACACTGTCATAATGATATGAAGTGAAAAAAATCCCACAAAATTAATCTATGATGACAGAAATCAGAAACAGATGTTGGAGAGAGGAGAGAGAGGGATGGGATCTAACTGAAGACAGCATGGGAGAATTGTCTAGGATTGTGGAATGTTCTCTATCTTATTTTAGATTGTGATTAGATGTGTATATAGAATTTAAAAACTCATTGAATTAAACATTTGAGATTGTGTGTGTTTTGCATATCAATACACCTCTATACATCTATAGTACCATTTTTGTCATTGCTGATGTATCAGTGATTTTCATAAACCAAAGAACAAATAATATTGACCATCTCAACATAATGGTTTAATAACCTAACCTGGAAATCATAAATACTCTTGTTACACAAGAGTTTTCTGTATATTATTTCACAGCTACAGTCTGATTAACAAAACCCTAGAATAACAGGTTTGTATAGATACATAACAAAATGATTTTAATGTAGAATACATTATAACCAAATATAAACCAAATTCCCAAATGAGTAGTAATGCCAAAAGAACCAAAATTTAATTATAAGCATGTATTAATAGATTTCCTAGAGTGGTTTCCATTTTAATTTCTGGATTATCAGCTTTGAAAGGACATAACAGTATCTTTTTGCTTTACTACACACCTTTGTTATTACTCCAACAAAAGAAACAATAGTGTTTAAATTCCTGAAGTACAACCAAATTATTCATCAATTCATTTTGCTATAATTTCCTTTCTTAGGAGTCAGGGAACCATTGATTCATCTGAATGAGCTCTAAATTGCTAAATTCTGTCTTCCTCATAGTTTGTGTCTTCTTATGATTTATTAAATAAAAAAAAATTTGTTGATCCAAGCCATATTGCATAAATATGATTTTGTTCTATTAAATTTTATGAAGTGATGGTTTGCATTCCTAATATTGCCAAATTACCTAAATATTAAGTTTTCTATAATGAAATTACATAATAAAATGCATACTTTCAGATCAATACGAGGTCTGTCCAGAAAGTGTCCAGCCATATACTATGAAAAATAGAGACATTTACTGAAGAAGATACAAGATACAAGACACATTGTACATAGGACAATAACACCTCAGCCCCTTTCAAAGTTGGTAGCTTGGGACCTCACACAGTTCTCCCAATCTCTATCAGCTGCCCCATCATATTTTGCTGAATTTTATTGATAGTCTGAAATCTCTTCCCCTTCAAAGGCAATTTTAGTTTTGGGAGAAGGCAGAAGTTGCAGGGCACCAAATCTGGGCATAGGGCAGGGGCTGCCTCACCTGGGTAATTTGATGCTTCACCAAAAATCTTTGTAGAAGACATGATGCATAAGCTGGTGCGTTGTTGTGACGAAACTGCCAATCACCAGTTGTCCTAACTCCAGCCTTTTGAATCATCCAAATTGTAGAAATATTCAAGCATAACACAAAATTTGACACAGATTTGTTGCTCTACTCAGTCATTTTAAATGTGAAGGTCACACAGTACACATGCTTACTCAATGGCACACATCTACCGTCCTCATTGACTAGTACAGTCAAGCTGTCATTGTTCACAATGTGCATTCTAGCCCACTCTCCTTGGCTGCCAGGTTACATCGATGTTGCATAAACTATTCTTGTTATATTAACAATGGCTGGACTTTTTCCGGACAGACCTCATATTCCAAGGTAAATGAGCACAAGAAAAGCCACCGTTAAAGGTTGCTCAAATTGCTTGGACTCAGATTCTAGGCTTTGCTCATAGTAATCGCCTTCACAAATAATTAATCCTAGAAGAGTTCTTCATATCTCTCATTATTCCAAAGTCAATTGACTTAGTTTATAACATATTCCCAATTAAAGTTAAATCAGCAACCCGAAATCTCCAACCCTAGATTGGATTACTATGCAGCTGTTACCAGCAAAAACATTTTAAGTATTTTGAGACACTCCTGAATTATGGGAATACAAAGCAAAATAAATTACCCCTTTAGAAATAATCAAGAAATAGTTCCTTCAGATGATCTATGTCACTTCCCAAAGAACATGCAGAAATTATTTTTAGCAACAATTTTGCTTCTATTTTTGTTTTATTTATATATTTGACTTCCAAAAATATTCTATTTTTAAATCAGTCACCATATGAATTCTATTACTAAAGAGGTCATTTACTTAAGGTATTTATCCTTCTAACTTATTTAAGCATTTTCTTTATAATAAAGCATTAGAAATTTGCAAATACATATACATTACTAGGAGAAAAAATCTCAATAATGTTATTTCATTTTAGTTTTGGGATCTAAACTAATTTATTTTTCATTGAGATACCAAGAAATTGCTAATTCAGAGACAAATTGTGGTCCATAAACAATTTTGAAATTGAGCTTTACAGAAAAAAAGCATGTTTCTCTAGAAATAATTCAATAATACTAGCTACAATATTTTAAATAGTGTCACTGCTACGATATTTAAAGAAATTTTTATTAATCTCATTTTGTGGACTAGCATTGGGACTAAAAATTGAAGTTTTGGGTCATAGGAACATGGAGAGATTACCCCGATTCTTCTAAAGGTGACAATTTTGTTAATGAGAATGAAGGAATAACTTAACTTCTTAACTTTCTGTATCTGTATGAACCAAAAAATAATTTTCTAAGCCAGTCACTCTAAATCTCAATTTAGGGTTATAAAGGACAAATGAAATAATGGACATATTGGGACATCAGATATGAATATGCCCATTTTAACATGTGAAAAGTGTCTAAGTCCGATCATCACTGGTTACATTCTCACAATGCAGTAATTTATCTACGTATCGGATTTGCCATCATTTGTTAAGTGTGTTTATGTTCCTTTTCCAAATAATTGTAATCCAAAGGTTTCATGTCATCTGAATATGTTCAGGAAGACATACAAAGATAAATAAAGGGCATATCATATAGAAATTGGGAACTGTCATGACTTCCAGACCAGCTGATTCTATAAACATATAGAAAACAACAGAAGAATTTGAAGCTACCTCCAAAACAGACGATTTATATGCCATTTTTAAATTTCAAAGTCATTCCCTATATTTTGCTTCAGTTTTATTCTGATCATCACAATAAGACAAATATTGTAGAGATTATCTCTAGTTTTGTCAAAAAAAGGTTCAGAGATGGGAGTTTACTCAAAGTCACAAGGTAAGCTCTTGGTAGAGCCAAAATTAACTCTTTTGATACCTAACCTAGGCCACGGTGCTAATAAGGATGAAGAGTTACACAAACCTATATCTACATGAGACTGTATATAGAAATAACCATGACATTGTGGTCCCATGAACTTTACCCTTTGGGGTTGTGCTCATTAAATATATTACATTATATGGCAAAAGGGACTTGGTAGATGCAATGAAGATCATCAGCTGATGTTACAAGGAGATGTTCCCAAATCTGCATACTGCAATGTTCCTTAATGAAGACACCTATGTAATAGTCAAATTGATCTAGCAGTCATCTATCTTGAATCACTCTTTCTTAATTCATCTAAACCACTTGATTCATTCTGTAGGAAACCATACAGTTTTACTCTAATCTTTAAAACGTGTGTATGTATCTATATCTTGTGTTTAACCAAAATGTCTTGTCTTAATGGAAAGTTTTTTGTTGTGTTTTGTTTTTCCTGAAACAGGGAAAAAGGGAATGGTAGTAATAAACACTTCTTTAAAATGTAAATGGGTTTATTTTATCTAAATCTTTAGCTCAATATCAACTTAACTTCTATGTATCTTTTGAGATAAAACACTTAAAGAATTCTGAACTATTTAAAGGCAAGAAATAGTAGAGTTTTCTGAATACTAAATGCTGACCACAGACAATACCAGTCATCAATAAGCAGGTTACAGAAAGATTTCATTTCGTCAGCTTCCTTATATACAGTATTTACAACTGAGACCTTTAAGTCAAAACATGAAATAAAAATATCCTAAAATAGTTTAGAAGTTTCTATAATAGATTATAAATAAGGACACAATTTACAGTCTATAATCAGAGTAGAGAGTAAGTGCAACTAGGTAGGAAGACTACACACAGGAAGCAAGGACCTCCAGCTGAGTTAGGAGACACTGAAGGATATTCCATTAAAGACAATACTACATTTTTTCACTCATATGTGGAATCTAATTAACAAACTGAGCTAATAAGCAAAATAGAGACAGCTCATAGAGAACAGACTGACAGCTCTGGGGTGGGGGTGGGGGTGGCGGGATCAAGCAGGAAAGAAAAAGAACTCATGGACATGGACAACAGTGTGGTGATTGCTGGACAGGGAGGAGGGCGGGTGCCGGTGGAAAAAGATACAAGGGGGACAAATGGTAATGGAAATAATACAACAACAACAAAAAAACTATTTTAAAAAGGGAGAAGAAAATCAGAAACTGGGTTGGAGGAGAATGAGTAATGTCATGCGGCTCATGACTCTCCATGCTGAAGATAGTAACATTGCGAGACGCAGCCAAGGATGAATATGAGTTTGGAAATTTTCTGGAAGATGTTGCTAACAAGAAAAGAAAATGCTAGAGAAGTAGACTTCCACAGCAAGGAAAGCAGTTAAAACAACTCAACCACTACTTCTATCGTCATCCTCAGTGACGTTCACCATGTGCCAGGACACTATCCTCACCTGATCTTGATGGAGTTGAAGATGAAGCTGACTTTGTGAGCTTATCTTCAGACTTAATGTGGACTCTAAGAGATTTCTACTTATGCCTGGAAGCAGATGAACAACAAATCACAGCAGATGGCTACCTGAAGAATTCACTGATGCTGAAGCAAGACAGCATCGAAATATGAATATGCCCTTCATTGTAGGCAGAAATTCTTTCCAATAAAGACATGCTTTATCTTTGACTCACCCACTCACCAGAAGAAGCTTGGCCAACTTGAGACACTACATGATGCTAAACTGTTTTTTGTGCAACAAGTGACAATTTTCTGTTACTACACCTTTCACCATTCCAAGACTAAAACTCTTTCAGAAGCTGCCAAAGTCAGTGCATCTCCTGATACACTCATACCAGCTTTACATACTGAAGTGGAAAATAAAGGGAATTCTGAAGGGAAATGAAACCTGAGAAGAGGGAAAGAAAGGAAAGAATAAAGAGGCAAAAGGCCTACAGCAGACTAAACAAATAAATATGCAGAACTGTAACTACTTCCTCGTTTCTCATAGAAACACGATGTCATGAAGATGATCACATGGATCTTGAGGTTTCTCCTTTGAACACTTTCTTTTCCCAAAGAAAGAAAGGCCTGGCTTCTTGGTCACGCGATTTCCTGAAAAAAACTTATTTGGGCCATTTGAACACTGCAGAATACTAAAAAAGTTCAGGCAATGCATTGTTAAATTAACATTCTCAGAACTTCTTAGTTTAGAGCATGCCCTCTTTCTCTGCAAATAATGTGTCTCTTTTCCCTGTGAAGATTTAGAAAGCCTGGCGATGACCTATGTCAATGCTATCAGCACTGGGATTCGGCCCTGCATGGATAACTCAGCCTTGGCCTTGGCCCAAATCAAGAACTCAGCTGCAGTAGAAAAGACCACCACCCATTATGACTTGTAGAAGGGTCAGAGGTGCAGCTGCCCAAGGCAACCCTCCAGGAGCTTCTCGGCCTCTACAGGACCACCAAGAAAGTGGCCAACAAAGTCTTCATGAAGACTTCCTGCAAGGATGTGGACCAAAGATTCCAGAAGGAATTAAGGGTAGTTAATTATTTTTGCTCTGGTTCATGAAGCTTCTTTGTAATACAAGATAAAATATTGCTATGAAATGCAAAGTTGGGGCTTAATTAAGAAAAGAAATTCTTACTAGACTAGAAAATAATGACTATATCCTATGTGACCAAGATATCACTGTTATTCTGAAAACAAACGAGCAAACAAATAAACATGCAATTAAAAAAAAGACAATACACGAGACTTATGTCCACCTCCATTCATATGTTGAAACCTAATCCTCAATGTGGTGGGCTTTGGAGGTGGGCCTTTGGGAGGTGATTAAGTCATGAGGCTGGTGGCCTCACAAATGAGGTTAGAAGCCTCTGTGAACTCCTTTGCTTTGTCAACCATATGAGGACAAAGCAAGCAGGATCTCACCAGACACTAATCAGCCTGCACACTGACCTTGAATTTCCTAGCCTCTGGTACTAAGAGAAACACAATTCTGTTTTTCTGTATAATCCACCAACTCCATGGAATTTTTTTTGTTATTATAGCCCTAACAGACTGAGGCAGTCAAATATCTCAAAATTAAATAATTTAAAGCAGACACATAACCAAAATATATATAACATAAATTCAAGGATTGCCAAGCTTTGTTGATCAGCCAATTTGTCAAACCGATCCAGGTTCCCACCCTCTCCTTATATCATTCTCCTTTGGAATGCGTCCTAGGGTAACTGCCCTCTTTACAGTAAGAGCCACAACCACAATTGAGAAAAAGACAGTTAATGTCTATTGAGGGTTTATATTGTGCCCGGATCTGGAAGCATATCACCTGGGTTATATCTTTGAATAATTATAGTGACCCATCTTGGCACAGACACTGTGCTAAGCACTCAACCTGTATTAAATCCTTGCAACAACACTATAAGTCAGGCCCTATTATCATCATCCACATTTTGTTTTTTTATTTTTTTGAAAACCAAAGTTAGTCGTCTGTTGAAGCTGAAAACCCTGAGTGTGGAGCCTGGGAGCTCTATCTTGTTTTCTATTTACATTTTACTTTGTAACTGTCACATTGTATATAGATTACTATAATAGGTTTTATTTTATATGAATATAAAGCTCTGCACAAATATTTTAATTCTAAAAGTAATATATGCTAATAAATCAGAAGATATTCTTAAAGTATCATATAGTATCATAAATTATAAATTATCAAAAATGGAAAACAGATAGCAAATGAGTACTCTATTAATTAAGGAAGATCCTGGAAGTAGTAGTCACAAAAGTACCCAACAAATAGCTCAGACTGCCTATTAGGTGTGTTATTTAAAAACTTTAAGAAACAGGAGATTCTTATAATATTTAAAGTATTCCAAGAAACAGGGCTTCCCAATTACTTACTACATCTACTACTTCCCCAATACGAAGCTTGATAAGGATAGCTTGAAATATCATTTACGAAAACAGATGCAAGTATCCCAGCTGAAATATTAGCAAACCATAGTCAGATATATTTCTAAATAATTGCACACGATGGCACAAACACATTACAAATTTAGAAGAGTAGGGACCGTGTGCTACTGTCACACTGATAGAGAAGGACCCCAGTAAGTCTCTGAACTGAGGGAACTATATCATAAATTCTATAATTTAGCATTTGATACATGCTTCATTTCCTGACATTTGATGTCATTTGTATTGGGACACATAGCTAATCATTTGGTGGAGTAAACAAAGAGCAATTCATATGCACTCAAATATTGTGCCAAAAGCAGATTATAAAGACATATATGAACATATTTTACAAAATAAGTTTGCTTTAACACTGTATAACAAACATAACACAAAATACAGGCAAATAAAACTTGAGACAACATACTTAGCATGTATACCTCACTTCCTTAATTCTTAAGCCTCCCTTGACCCTCTGAGCACCCTACGTAAAATTTAAACCCTTTTCTGAAATCCTTACCCTCTCTTTGTAACCTACCAATTTCCTTTGTTTCTTTTCTGTTCCCCTTGATTAGAATGTGAGCTCTGTATGAACAATAACTTAAGTCTGTTATGTTTGTTGTTGTTATTCCAGCACCCAGACGAGTCTTTGTCATCCATCTCTTCTCAATAAAAAGTTATTGAGTAAATAAATTATGCAACTATTTCATATGATGTTGGTTAAAATATTACTTTGAGATATTTATTCAAACAAGGCTCTAAATATAGACACCAAAATGTCACCATTATAACTTTTGTTCAATGAGTATATACTTATAGGTTCAAAAATAATTAAAACTTTAAAACAAGGATAAGACATTAACTGCCCCTGAAAGTAAACTGCCGAAGATTTTTTTCCTAGCACATAAAAAAAGGAGCAAATCATTTGACTTTACAAGTTTTACTCTATACAATTCTTTGCTGTATATACCTTTTTTAAGAAAGGCATGCAGTGTTCAGAGCTTTCAGGCTACGAGTAGAAATCACACAATCACTGGGGTCACAAGCATACAGATTGTTTTAGAACCACCGAGACATTTAAGAAAGGTAGAAGCATAGTTGCCCACAGGGAAAGAAACAGGAGTTTGCCATGACATAAACACTGTCATTGCACAAACAACTCTAAACAGAGCTGCTTCGGAGGCTCCCGAGCAGACACAGCTCCCAGGTGCTGTCTTTCCTCTCTGCCAAGGACACCTGGGTTCAGCAGGTGTGACTGCATCCTGGGGTGAGGGAAGAAGTTATGGCTGGAGGCAAGTTATTGCTGGTGCTGCTTATAGGATTGATCACAGAGGCATTGGGGAAATTAGCTTATCAAAGTGCCACCTGCAGGTCCTCTACCTGACAATTAAGAATACCAAGTGCTTTGAATTTGTTGCACCCATTTTTCTGGTCAACCACTGATAATAAAATGACAGTATAAAGCTTACTGTCTATCTTTCATATACAATTTTGAATTGTCAACAATTTTGTTGAATTTGTTAATTTAAGGTAAAACCTGGATCTTGTTTTGAAGTGTTTATAAATTAAACAGCTATGGAAACAAGTAGGTCATTTATCCAGGCAGCTCTTAGTTTGCCACTACTAAAGTATTTATTGCTTTCTAAAAGTGTGTCACTTGTGCCATAAATTACATGTCAGTGCATCAGTGCACCAAGTAGATAAGAAGGTATTAAATAAGTTAATGGATCTATCAAAGTAACACATTTTTTTAACCAGAGAAAGATTTATATACCAGCATAGTTGTTTCCATTCATGTTTTTCATTCACTGGTGCATGCATAAATCAGCCAACAGGTATCAACTGAGTACATACTATGTGTACAGCATCATATTTGGAGTTGAATACATGTTAGAAAATAAAATAGGTGTCTATTCTGCCCACATAGAGCTTACAAGACATTGGAAACAGGACAGAAAATAAGTAAGCTAATAAAAAAGTGGTTATATCACTATGACTTGTGAAAAAATGCTATAATTTTTTTAAAAGGTAAAGTTATAGAGAATAAAGGGGATATGATGTGTCTATGTGTGTGTGTTGACGCACTGATTACTTGGAGAAGGTGGTCAGAGACTCGATTCTGGGGAGCTGGGCCGTTTCACCTGGGAAAGGAGCTGAGGGCAGAAAATGGCAACCTTCAGAAGGAGATAGTTAGAGATAAATGTAGAAATAGAGAAAATAGAAATAGAGATAGATGATATCTTCAAGAAGATAATAAATATTTAAAGACAATGTTAAAAAACACTTAAAGACAATGTTTAAAAAAAACTAAGAATAGGAATGAGAGAAATACGTTATCAAGTAGATATGTACCTCATATAAAAATTGCAACAAAAAGCATATTAACATAATTTGCAGGAAATAAAGTTAGGTTTCTGAGATTCTGTGGGCAGAGTATACATCATATAATAATAACAACCATTATACTAAATGGAGAATAAAAATTGAAGTAAAACTCCAATGAAGACAAAAGCAAAATCATTTAAAAAAAAGACATAATAGTATTATTTGGAAAAGGGTGTTCTTATAGAAAATAGTAATTAGCAAAGTGATAGATTGAAAATTAAGAATGTATTTGCAAAATAAAGGAGTACAGACTAATGTGTGTGGCATGACTTTAGGGAAATGCATCCCTGGAATTCTTTGTTGCATTTTTGGCAAGTCTCTTGAATAATTATGTAGGCTATTTGGACAGACTCCAAATGAAACAACTAAAATGTTGAAAGGAATGGCTTACAAGGACAGATTAAAGAAAAAATATGATTGACTTTAGCATGTCAGACACTGAAGAAGAAACATTATGTTTTACAAGTATTTGAAACATGTACATTTGAGGAAAAAGAATTTATTGTGTAAGTTTGTACAATCCTGAGAATGTTAAAGTAGAAAAAAATATCCCCTCAGTAATAATGTTGTTTTTCAGTAAGAACCATTTATGCAAGTTATCCAAACATGGTCAATGATTAATCAAGGCCACCAAGCAGACATTGACATTCCCAGTAACCTAAACTATGCAGACCTCAAAATACATAGAGGCCCCTCTGAACAGTACAAAGTAGGTCAGGCACAACTGCAGAAATCTTCCTACCCTCCAGCAAGCTAAACGTTGAAGGGATTCTCCCGTGGACTGGGGCTTTGCTCTATAGCTGTGCTAGAGCAGAGTCCTGGACTTGGGTCTGTAAGACCTAGTTTTTTTTTTTTTGGAGTGTGGATCACTTATTCTATTCTCAGTCTGTGTCCTTATGTGTCTGTGGGGAGAATAATAAGCCCTCAGGTAGTTATGACATTTCAAAGAGCTGCTGTATATGACAACAATTGTATGTGCTTAAATGCATCAGTCCTAGTGAGACATATTAATTATTATAATGAATTCAATGTGTTAAAAGACGTAGGAGGAAGACTGTTAAAGAGCATGATGCCTGTTACTGGGTATTACATGTGTTCCTGTGTGAAAGGAATTCAGCTCTCCTCTGAGTCACTGTTTACCCTGCAGCCCTCCTAACTGACTACTGTTTTCTCTCCCATAGTTTCTAGGCCTGAGATGGGGCGCAAGTCTCTCTTGCTCCTCAGTGAGACTTCCTGAACATTCACTCTCCTGCACAGTTCAAATTCCATGTCATATGTCTCTATTCTCCCATACTACCTCTGCGTTATAGTTATCTCTGGATTGCTGCACCATATGTCCTCATTCCTTGAAGATTTCTATGCCCGATGCACTGTCATTCTCTCCAACATTTTTCCTGGTATAATTTTTGGGGATTTCAATACCCACATAGATGATTTTTCCCAAACCTGGCCATTTATGCCTTCACTTTTTTCTTCTAATGATCTTGCCTTCTACTCTCCCTCAACTATAACTCCTATGGTCACAGTCCCAAATTTATAGTTATCAATAACTGTAACTACAGTGTAATTACTTCAATGTCCCCATAATCTTACTCCTCACACCATCACTTTGGATCTTTATTGCTCATTCCCTTAAGGACCCCAACTCAATCTTTCAGCTCCACCAGGATTCCCAACAAATCCTGCTTCCTTGCGACAGCACTCCACTTCTCTTAGTGCCAAGAATGGGAAAGGCACTTTGGAAGCTACGTTAGTTTGGGACTCTTTGAAGCGAAAATGGTGAAAGTGTTGCAGCTGAGAAATTCATAAATGGCTGAATACCTATTAAAAGGGATAATCGCAGATACCAGGTTGGGAAAGAAGAGCGATATGGACTGAAAATCAGAGCAGTGACAAGACTGGGTCAGTGGCAGTAAAAGACAAGGAGAGGCAGGCAGGCAGGAGATACTCTTGAGAGATGGAAAGCTGAGGAATTTAAAGTACTGTTACCTGAGCAACTTCCATGATAAGAAAATCTAGTATGTGTATGCTCATGTCAAGAAAGTATTAATGTTATGCTAAGAAGGAAGCAGTTTGGAATACTTTTCAAAAAGCAAGTAGCAGTACAACTCCTCCTTCTGATTTTGTGAGTCCAAGAACTGAGAAAAAGACATAGCTACAGTTCTCTGAAGCAAAGTTCTAGAGCAGAAAAGAGTAAAAAGTATGCTGGAATTAGAACGTGTACCATCAAGTGCAAATTGTCATTGGTTGCTTGAATTACAGGTCATGTGACTTTTTCAACTTCAGGTTCTTCATTTGTTAAGTGAGAGTAAGAAAGCCTTCTCTGCTTATGCTCCCTAGAACAGCAATAGGAAATGTTAAGGAAATTTAACTATTGTTTTATTATTCTTATTTTAGGGCAATAAATATAATAAAGCATATGAAGGCCCATTTCAACTATTACATACGGTACAGATATATAGAAGATATCAATAAGGTGATTTCATATTAGATGGTATAACTTTCATTATTTTGTAAAATTTTTAAGTCAATCCAATTCTACTTTTTAAAAAATAAACCATGTTTTGGGTAAGTAATTGTTAAATCAGAAAATAAAATTTGCTAGATGATGTGGTTTGAATTTTTTTTTTTTTTGGTGTTCTTGTTTGGCTAAAATTTCTTAATAAATTACATAGAAATAAACTTAAATGAGGATGAGATGTAAGGCAAATTAAAAAACCTTCATTAAACTAGCAGAAATAAAAACCTTATTAACCTTTAAGATCACTTTGTCCTACATTATGTATCTGAAAATTACAGAGAAAGCAAGCTATACCATATTGTATTGAATAACAATGGAAGATTGTAGAGGAGCAGTGGAATCCCAGAAAACAAAAACAAATTATAAAAATCATGCTAAAATACAATTGAATAGCAAGATTTTTGGAGATAACGGGTTTTGAATCACTTCCTAAGGGCTCCTCTCTTCTCTCCCATCTCCCCTCTTCTTACCCTTGTGACCTTGTTCTGAAAGACACATGAACCCTTTCTGACCAGAGAGTACTCCAACCTTTATTTCTGAATGTGGAAAGTCTGACACTTTACCAACTTAAATTTGAAAAATTTAAAAATATTGTCCCAAGAGAGTAAATATAATTGACCCTTTCCAAAATATCTACCAGATAAATAGCAATTAGATATAGTATGCGTTCTACAAATAAGGAAATCTTTAACAAAATATCTCAGGATGTACCACACAGTTTGGTCTAGTAGTTAAGAGAACAGGTTTACATTTAAGCTGGATTCTAATTCTAAAGAGCGACTTAGCAGTTGCCATATCTTAGGAAATTATTTAACATCTCTGTATCTTCATTTTATCATTCATATGTAAATAATAACAATACCTGCCTCAGAATTGTGGTGAGAAGCAAAGGTGGGACTTAGAACAGTGGAACAAAAAATAGCATTCACTCAGTAAATACTATACTTATTAACTTACTTACAAAGATATCAGAATGAATGTCCCTTGTTAATCTGTCTAGCAAGGTACTTAAACTGATATGGTGACAGTCCCCAAGTAAGGAGAGGAAAGGAAAAAAGAAACAGGAACCTGAAAAATTGTTTCTAGGTCAAAATTAAAGCAAGCTGAAAGGTCAGATCCTTTTATCTAATAAAGGAGTCTATCACTTAGAGGTAGCTTTTATTTTAATTGATGATACACCATGAACATAAAAACTGCTCTATGACATGCCTGTACAGTAACATTATATATTAAACAAACTCTTGCAGGTACATTGAACAGGATTTTCAAAGTAGGTTCATCTACAACACAGATTGTAAAAAAAACAAAAAAGCAAAATTTTAAATGAGTGGGTATTTCTAAGGAACACTGCTTTGGGGTCGGGGGAATAGCTCCATTCATTTCCATATACAGTGTCCCTTTTGGGTTTTGTTGTTTAGTTGTGTTGTTTTGCCTGGCACTGTTCTACGGTCTGGCTCTGTAGGAAGCACGAAATATGAAGCATGAACTTGGCATATAAATATTAAAGCATTTTGAATGGTAATGTGCTTTTTGTTTGTTCCTGGACAACATTTCAAAAAAGCCTGTGTTTATAATACAAAAGTTAAACAATAAAAAGAAAAAAGGAGAATAAACGAACAGGGAAAATAATGTGGGTAAAATTGGAGTTCAATGTATATGTGGAGAGAAAAATGTGAGGACAGAAGGGCAACGGAAATGTGAGCACAGATAGAAGACTCACGCTTATGGGGGGGAGGCTCCTAGCCATCACCAGGAGAGATTCGTCAACTTATGTCAGATGCAAATATCCTCCAATGTTCATTTGACTGTTCCAGTCCTTTCTGCTTAAGAGTCATGAGCCCATTTTACCCTGGTTGTCTTCATATAATCGGGTATCAGTGAAATGTAAATGTTTATTCTGACCTCAGTACAACAAGAGATTTAAGAGGATTATTTTGCATTTCCGAAATAAATGACTTTATAAAATACCAAGCATAAACCTTAAAGAATGCATGGTGGCCTAACTCCATTTAGAGATTACCTTCAAATCAAGCAAAATATAGTCTAAAAAGAGATTAAAACCTTGGCCTTCCCTTTTATGCACTCTTATACTATAATAAATTATTTTTAAAGTGATCAATCAGTTTGATACAGACTTGTTTTAAAAAAATAGAAAAAGTAAAGCTAGGATATAGAATCAATCTTTCTCCGCAGTAATAATTGCATTCAAAAGTGCCTTAGTACTTAAAAAGCCTTCACTTAAATTCTTGTACATACATCCCTCATTCTACTTCTGGCACTATTAAATCTTCTGTTGAATAAATCTTACTCTGTTACTATCAATATAATAATGCATGTTTTAAAACAAAATAACAGTATATTTTCTTCTAAAATATAACCAAATAATTGACAAACATTTTATCTGCATTCTGAGGTCTACTCCACAAAGTTGAGTAATATGTTTTGTGATACCTTCATTCATTACTGTAGGGGAAAACAAATAAAAACATATATAATAACATTTTCTCTGGCATGATGGGAAAACAAAGTTTTCGTATGAGTAAGTTCTTCAGAGTTCTGTCTCTTTCACCATTAAACAGGTTTTCAAGCTTACACCTTTTTGACAAAATCTCCTCAATGGTGCATGCATTTTACTGCCTTTGTACCACAAAATGTGGAAGACACTGCAGTGAGTCTATGCCTAGAATGCAAGACCAATACTGGCCCCAATTACTAATATCCTCTCACACAACGATGCCTTTAGGCCTTTAAATGTAGCCAAACCTGCTCCCCAATAAATGTCTCCAGTTTTTACTCTGTAAGCTCTCGCTGCTTTTGCATATACTTTTTCAGTCTTTTTGTCTCATAGCTGCCATGTTTTATTGCTCTGATTAAGACTGACCTTTTACTTCATATGCCCTTTATTTTCTGGCCCAGGAACTTTAAAAAAAAAAAAGAAAAGAAAAGGTAATAGACTTCTCTAGGTGATCTAAGGCCTAAATGTAGTATCGTTGTTAGGTGGTCAGAAGTTTTTGATGTTTTCTTCTAGGTCTTCAGCTATGCGCTACAGGCAAAGCGAGAAGAAACTTGGCTACAAGTAGAGTGGATATATAAATATTTGCCCAGCTGATAGGTTTAGGCAGGTCACTGTGACCAAATCAAGGTGTAAAATCCTGAATTGCCCCATAATTCAGATCTTTTTATTTCTGTTTATATGTGTTTTAAACCTCAGGATTTAGTAGTAAAGGCTTCACATTGTCATCTTTTCTTTTTTCTTCAAAATAAAATAAATCACAAAATCCAGTCTGGGAGATTTGCAACCTTTTAAGAATTATGACAGAATTTTATAGTGAATGCTATGCCCTCGATTCTATCAAGGGAGGGATTGTGAGGGTGTTGAGGGAGAGAAAGTTTTTATTTTAGGAGGACTCTGGCAGAAAGGATGCCACTGGACACAGACTGTTTAACATGATGACAGTGACTGTATAAAAACCTGTGAAGAATTTTTGTAGAAATCGTGTAATAGTGACTCTGTAACCTGGTTTTAAAGACTATAAGCATAGATGTCAGAACTCCTTTGCAAGGAAAGGTTATCAGGTAAGGATCAATTAGAAACAAATAAATGATGTCAAGTCACTGAAAGCTTGATACACAATAGGTACATGCATAATGATTAATAAGGATTAATGAAAAGGTTTTAGTAAGGATTAAAACTTTATCCTTAGTCTCTTTTTGCCACTTAGTCTCTTTTGTGCACATGACTTATTTAAAAACTTGCAAACTCTAGAAAACATATACTTTACTATCATGATAGGAAAAGATATTCAGTCATCTCTTATCAGTATAATAGATGTATATAAACATATAGTTGATACATATATATATTCATGAAAATCAGTATCACATAATTTCTATTTATAAAACATACAGTTGGTATGGAGAATAAGCTCAAAAGCATGCCAAATATTTCAGTAACTGTTTTACTGTAAGCACCTCATACTTCTACATGCATTTCCTTTGAAAATACTCAAGAGACCCCTGAGGAATAAGGGCTCATCCTACAAATGTACTTGTTTGTAGCAGTAAGAGTAACACTGTTGCCATGTTAAAATCCTGGGATACAAGCAGTGGGTCTTACTTTTTCAGGGGAGCACTGAAAACTAATAATATCAGTTTCATACTAAGTAGAAATTCACTTTATGTGGATTTGCAGATTAGCATTTACGAGTTTACTTCTTTTATTTTTTCCACCTTTCCTTTAAAAGATCTCCACTGATTATCCTGACATCTGCTGGCAAGGGCAGAGTTGATTCCCGTCTCCTTTTCCCTTCAACAGCTCTCTCAAATCAGACGTTTTAGAGGTATTCTAATTGACAATTAAGTGGTAATTCATTCAGTTTAAGTATTTATAGTACTTAATCACATAACTATGAGAAAATTGTTAACACCCCATACAGGTAACCATTTGACTCTGTGTATACATACATGTTGCTTTGATTAATAAACAGACATTAAAATCATCACATGAACATTGATTTTAAAAACAAAAACTAAATTGAACCTATGCTAGACATCTTCATTAAAACACAGATAAAAGAAGTGAATAACAGGAATGGCTTGGTTTTGATTTTCTACTTCTTTTTTCAAACTAGTATCTGTTTGCAAACTACTTAGGGAATAAACTCAACTATATAAAGAGTAAATTTATTAGCTCTGACAGAAGCCATACCATTGATTATATATTTGCAAAATTTGCTATTTGTTTCTCAATCCTTACTCATTCTGATTTACTCTTGCTTGAAATGAGTTTTGAGGCCTCCATTATTTTGTTGTTGTTGTTTGTTTTGTTTTGTTTTGTTTTGGCAAGAAGATAATGAACCCATTACCTCATAAATTGGGCTCAGTACTATTGCACCTGCAAGTGTGTTCAGTAAATAGTAAATGTCAGAATTAGTTTCTTAGGCTTTAGGTACTCTCACATCTAGCAAGTTTTTAAACTGTACACAAATGATAATATATACAGTTCATCCCATTATTCAAAATCCTGCAAAAGATACAAAGTTTTAAAAGTAAATAATCTAATTAAAATTTTTATCTTAATATCAGTGAAATTAGGAGTTTGGGCTATAAATTTAGTCTCAAAGCTTTCAAATATTTTGTTGTGAGTAACCAAACTATTTTATTGTAGTCATGTATACTTTATCCCTTTACTTTATATTGTTATAATTTTATAAGAAGGAAAAACACATGTGTCTAGCAATAAAAGTGAATTTTATTAACAATTTATTTTTTGAAACCCTAATCCTGAATACATGTTTTAATGAATAATGATCTTAAGATATCTGAGCAAACTACAGCAGAGTTTTAATTTAGAGAAGAGTTTAGAAGCCATATACATTTACCTGGTTTTGAAGATCTTTGTTACTTCAAGACCATAGAAGGAAGAATAGACCATTTCAATTTCTTAACAATTAATTTGTGTTATTATAAATGTTTTCCCAAAATCATATAAATGTAAAATAAAATACATTTCAATTCTAAGGGAATACTTCAAGAATGATTAAGAAAAACATGTTCATGACCAGAAGGAGAAAAAAATGTTCATCCTACCATAACAGTGTATGACATGATCAAGGCTTTGCATTAGTCAAATAGTCATGTCAGGACACTTTATTTTCCTTTTTTACTTTTAATTCAACAACTCAAAATTATTTTTAAATGTTTCACCAAGGATGGGAAGTTACCACTTATTTTTAAAGTATAAAAATAATGATCATGTAAATTAGGTAATGAAGACACTAATGTATAATAATTTTTAAAAATGTAAAAATCATGTTATTTCAGCATAAATATTACTGTACTAATCACAGAAACATAGTGTTGTTATCCCCAGTGAGATTATTCAGGTAATAATTTATTTTCACATCGCATTAACTAAAAATTGCCATTGATTTACAAAAATGTAAATGTCAATGATTCATAGTATTTAGGACATGTCTAGACGTTTTTAGACAGTGCCATTTGCTTAAAGACTTCAGGCACAAACTGCAGGCGCAGGGACAGATTGCATAAGATGTCACGTGCTTGCTGCAACTGTATGCATGTTATTGGATTTTTTAGAGCAACCCATAACGATGAATAATTTAAGAGTTAATAAAATATTCAGTCTGACTGATCCATTGGTTTAATTTTAAAATAAAAACGACTAATAAAAGGAATTACATGTCCTTATCAAATCCCAGGCATTAATGCATGGAAATTACAACCCACACAGGGGAACTCCAATTTCTAAAAGGCATGCATTGGACAAATTGTGTGGGGCAGGGAGGAGAAGGGTTCAGGGAAATTCTAAGTGTTAACACCGGCTTCGATAACTTTGCTCAAAGTTTAATTGTTTGGAGCTGTCATGCAAGCTGTTCTCTGCTTTCTGCAGGGCCGAGGGAGAATAAAGTAGAAAGGTGCAAGTTTAACATAGATTGCTCATGGAAAACAGTGCTTCCTAAAGCCTTTTTTTCCCTCTCCCCACAGGCTGGCTGAAAAAGGAGAAATCTACTGAAGAATATGGAGCACACAGCTGCCCGAGCATTGTCTAGGAGCCTGAATGGGAAGGCCAGGCATGGTAGGTTTGTCTGGAGGAGTAAGCTGTGCCCTAAGCGTGGGTATCCTTAGGAGGCAGAGCTCCGGGCTGCAGCAAGCTGGGACTCATCAGCCCCGGGCTACAGTAACCAGACCAAACAAAGATACAGCAGCCACACACACTAAAAGCACCATCTCCCCCTCTGCCGCCCTCCACCTCGGAGCGGGACAGATGGTGGCAGTGGCACGGTGTAGGTGTGGGCGAGTGTGTGTGTTTCGTGAACGGAGGCAGGGAAGGGAGGAGGAGAGAAGTGTCTGCAGTTCTCCGCTTCATCTTCCAGCTACGGGATCAAAGTGCAAATGAAATTCACTCGGGAAATGAGAGAAAGGAAAAATATCGGTGGTGGGAGCATTACCACGGGAGGACTCGGCTGAGCAACTACAGAGCCATTACCACTCTGTAACCTTCAGTGGAGTGGCTGCCTCTGCCTGATCACTGGAAGGGCACTTTGTACACTCTGTGGAGGCACACACCTACACACACGCTGGGGATAAGAACCTTTTTCTGGGGGAGGGTGGCAGGCGAGGAAGGGAAAGGCCACAGATCACTATTGGCAGCGCAGCGAGGGCATGTGGCCAGGAACACCCGGCCTCTTGGGCGAAGAGTAGTCCAAGAGTACACAATTTTCTCGTGAAACAAATGGATAGATGGTGCAGAATATTCATGCAGTATCTAACCTCAAATGGATTCTAGTCAACACATTTTTAATCTAACTATCCATTTTTAATAGGCACGGAATTTCAAGCCCTGTAGTGCGCTCAGCTTTCTCTGTGAAGCAGCCTGAGGAGCCCTTAGAAGGGGTCACCGGCAACTGCGAGTGCAGAAGAGGCGCAACCCGCCCCCCCCCCCCCCCCCCCGCCAGGCTTTTCCCAGAGCCCCTGTCGCTCCTCCTGCCCTTTTCCCGTGCCAACTTCAGCCTCCAAGGGCGCAGAGACGGGACCATGGCCAGGGCGTGCGATGAAAAGCCACTCCTCACAAAGGACCTGGAAGTCATCTATCTATACAACTCAGCAGGAGACTCGAAGAAGTCCTCTATTTTTTTCCTTTTTCTTTTTTTAACCGGCTGGTTTATTTCACACAAGTCATGGAAAGCACCACCAGACCAGCTCTTAGAACTTTTCTGCTCTTAGGCGGGGGCGTGAGGGTTGCACTGAAAGATTTTCTATTTCCAAGAGTTAAGCCTGTAACAGAAGGGAGTGCTGAGCAAAGCTCCAGGCCCCTAGGATTAGAGAAGAGGCAGATTCTGGGGTTTTTCTGTAATCAGTGATGCATCTTTCTTGGATGGAGAGGCGGAAGAAAGCCGAACTGACTTGTCAGGCCGTTCTCCATCTCACCCCCGGCCCAGACTCCCAGCGTTAGGTTTGGATTTGCAAACTGCTCAGCCTAGCCCCGCGCCGAAGCGCCGCGCCCCAGAGCCAGACAGTCCTGCATCTCTCCAGCCTTATCCCGTTTTAACTAGATGATGACCCTGGCACGCTCGCTTCCCCAGCTGGCCCCCAGGAAATGCACGCCCAGTGAGCAGTGATCTTAGTGGGCTCTACAAGCTCTGCCCAGGGAAGGTACGCGCGGTCACGGCCACCCGATGGCCAAGTGAGCCGTGGTATCTCTGGTGCCGAAGAGCGCCGTTCCCTCTCGCCTCCCCTCTTTTCCTGTCTTTTCTCAATCTCACCTCCGTACTATGCACCCTCTTTCCCGCTCAACCCTGCTCACTCGCTCTGACTTTGCGAGCACTTTTCTGGGGAGCCCCAGGCTTGCCTCCTCCTCCGCGCCGACCGCCCGCGGTGCTCAACATCCCGGACCCGCTCGGGGGACCGCCTTCACGCCAGCCCCATGCACAGCATTTCCCAGGGGACTTTCTTGTGTCCCGCACCCAGCGCCCCGGCCCTCGCTGCCTCACCTTTGCAAAACTGGGGGACACCGAGGCTGAGCGCGACGAAGAGGCAAGCGGCCACCGAGCTCTTCATGATCCCTTCTCCCGGACTTGACTCCAGCTAATCAAGGGTCGTAGCGGGGGGGCAGTGTCACGGAGGTAGCACCGCAGGTCACCCGCAACCCCGCCCCTGACAGTGAATTCAGGAAGATGTCTTCTTCCCGAAGCGCTTCCTTAAGCAAATTCTTGGAGAGGGCGAGAAAGAGTGGGTGACCAAAGAGAGGAATTTCTCGTCTCCCTTTGCCTGCGTTCTGGCGCAAAGAGGTGGGCGAGCTTTGGGGAGCTGCCTGGCTCAGCCTCCGCTGCGGGTGGGTCCCGGCTGAGCGCGGCGGGCGGGGCGGGGCGCGGGCTCCCGCGCGGTCCGGGTCACCCGCGCTGGCGGAGACTGTGCGCTCAGCTGGCGCTGGTAGCGTCGCTCTAGCCGTGCGGCTGCGGAGCTTCTGACTTGGAGAACAATGAAGCGTGAGCGGGCGGGGAGCACGCGAGCCAGCAGCCAGGAGCGCACTGTGTACAAACAGAGGCGGCGTGCATGTGAGCCTGAGCCTCGCAGGCGCGCTCCCCAGGCGCTCCCCGCCCCCTGTCCTCCCTCTTATTCCCTCCCTCAGTCTCCCCCTCCTCTCTCCCCCTCTCTCTCTCTCTCTCTCTCTCTCTCTCTCTCTCTCTCTCTCTCTCTCTCTCTCTCTCTCTCTCTCTCTCTCTCTCTCTCTCTCTCTCTCTCTCTCTCTCTCTCTCTCTCTCTCTCTCTCTCTCTCTCTCTCTCTCTCTCTCTCTCTCTCTCTCTCTCTCTCTCTCTCTCTCTCTCTCTCTCTCTCTCTCTCTCTCTCTCTCTCTCTCTCTCTCTCTCTCTCTCTCTCTCTCTCTCTCTCTCTCTCTCTCTCTCTCTCTCTCTCTCGTGGCTCCTTCTGCTGGAAGAGAAAAGGGAGACAACTGCAGCCACACCCTGGCACCTGCTACTGACTCTGAAGTTCCTACATTTCTACGTTTCTTGTACCTTTTCCACACACTCCAGAGACGCTCGTTGGCTGAGATTCCCTTGGTTTCCAGCGTTGACGTTATAATGAACTACGTTAAGAAATCCCCTGAAGTCCAGTTCTCAATACAACCAAGAAAAGAAGTTAAAAGATTTTGAAAAGTGGCTCTTGGGGCACGAAACTGCGAGAGACTGAACGCTATAAAGCGGGTTATCCTGTGATTCTCAGGAAATGCAACCTACTCAGCGGCCAGACTGTAATCATATGAAACAGGGCTGCTCTACTGTTCCGTCAGCAGTTTTGTTAGCTCTGGGGCTGGATTACTCAGGGTTATGGGCTCATCTCTTCTCAGGGGCAAAAAGATGAAGGCTTAGGGCAAGCAAATAGGAGACATGCATCTTGTTAAGCAGGACATCTGTTTCAGATAAGAAATATTGCGGCGAATTTGGGGACCGTGCAAGAAGATAGAAGGCAATGACAGATTCCTAAAGCATCACTAAAGTGGATCAAATTCCCCTGATACCCACCAAAAACGACATAAACGGACTGGTTTTTGCAGTGAAAGTGGTTGAGCCAAAATATAGCCCATGGCTTACAACACTGCTCTCTTCTTTCCTGTTAGAATGATTGCTTAGTGTACATGGATTCAATTCCAGCAGTTGCAGGTACCAAAATGAAATTCAGGGTTTTGTTTTTTTTTTTGTTTTTGTTTTTGTTTTCTCCTTCTAGAGAGGGTGGTAGAATGACAAAAACAGAGGCAAAAATTGAAGAAAACATTATTGAAGGCAAAATATGAAAGGGGGATGTACTTAGAAGAGGATGACGGGAGGTTTGGCCGTCCAATTTCATCTCCTTTTGCTTCCTTGAGTTATTTAAACTTTAATTTCTACCTTCCTTTTGGAATTTGAGGTGAGATCAAGGATGCAAGACTGATGGAAAAGTAATACTTTATTTTGCAATGGAGGAGTTAAGGCATTATGCCACAGGCAAACAGAAAACAACAGCAACAAAAATTATTTCAAAACAAGGTTTGTGCTGACCTCATGATTGTTGGGAGAGTGAAAGAATAGTTTTTTTTCAGTTAACAGATTTTTTCAATTTTTTAATATTTTCAATTACAGTTTACATTTAATGTTATTTTATATTAATTTCAGATGAACGGCATTTTGGGTAGACAATCATATATATTTTACAAAGTGTTTCACCTGATATTTCCAGTACCCAACTGGCACATACATAATTACAGTATTATTGACTATATTTCCTATGCTGTACTTTGGGTCCCCATGACTATTTTGTAAACTACCAATATGCACTTCTCAATCCCTTCACCTTTTTCACCAGGAACTGGGTGAAAAAAAAAGTTTTAAAAATGACTTTGCTAAGGGAAAGAGGAAGAATTATTTATCTACTGTCTATTTTTATGCTCAAAGCCAGTGGTGTTAGAATGCAACATCATCATTCAGAGCTGTAGCAAAGAAGTTTTAAACAATTAAATTCCAACTTCTTGGCACATCATTATTACTTAATTTTGAAAGTGTGCTTTCCAGTCATTCTGTGGCATGCCTACCGTAAGGTACTTCTTTTCTTTTTTTTTGAAATGACATCTTTAGTATTAGTGTTAAGGTATTATTTCTAAAAGACAGCACTAAATTTCAAAAATGTAATATCAAAAACCAGTGTCTCTGTGGTGAGATATTATTTTCCTATTTAATTCTCTGTTTATTTCCACTTTTATGATAATATATGACCTTAATAAGCATGTTCGAAAGTTAATTTTTTGACAACAGTGTCTGCTATTATATTTTTCTTTTTTAACTTAAAATCCTAAAAAAAAAAAAAAAAAAAAAGAACTCCAGGAGAGTGTAAAACTACTTTAAAATGCATATTCTGTGACCAGATACCTGAAGCTATGACTATAAATGCCATCTTGTGTTAACTGGTAGATGACTTGTAAAACATGTTGCCAGTTTAATACCTCTACTTCCACAAGCCCCATTTCCCATCTAAATCTGATATATAGCCTTAGATCTATAGCTCCCTGGGCTTAGTTATTCCCCCCACCCCACTTATTGATAATGATCATGTACCAATAAGCCTTTCATTTTGAAAGTTACACGCATTTTACCTAATTTATATTTATAAGACTCACTTCACTTACTAAATTCACATATAGCCTCTTCTGAAGTGGAATATGAGAAATGTGAGAAGACCAAAGGAAAGAGGTTTATTTACAAAAGAAGAAAAAATAAAAGAATAATATTCTGTTATGAATCTTCTGCCTTACATAAAGTGCTGAGGGACCTTTACTAATCATATATGATCCAGCCTACAGTTTTATAGCTTCTCCAAATATGTGCTTAAAGTGCCAAAAATGAGTCTATACATCACTTGAAGACAGCACTTCCCAAAATATTTTCTGCAGGCTTACTTTCCCCAAGATGTTAATAAGTTTCTGGGAAAAACAAATTTTTCCATGGTCAAATAATCTGGGTAACATTGCATATCATACCAGCATCTTAAAGATTCATGGTGAATGCTAGCATATAAAACTTTGAAAAGTCCTGTGTTTAAGAAACTTTTCCAGAAGTGTTTAATCCAGAATTTTCTTTAATATCCAAAATGGCCCTGGATTAAAACTTCGATTTCAACCTTGTGTGATCCAAAGCAGAAAATCCAGTCAAACCCGACTGTGAGCTAATAAATTGGTGTTGTTTTAAACTTCTAAATCTGAGGTAACCTGCTAAGCAGAAAGGAAAAAAACAATACAGTAGATTGTGATTACTATCCCCTTTTTTAAAGAGAAGGAATAAGGCACAGATTGGTTAGTCAAACTGTCCATTATCTCAGCTCAGTAAACTTTGGAGCCAGTAATTGAACCTAAACAGTGTGAATTCAGAGCCCAACACATTCTACTGGCAACAATTACAGAGGGTCAATTGTGTAATAAACACTAATGTGTTTTCACATATATTGCTTCACTAAATCACCCCAATAAGGTTTATGAGGTAACTATTATTATTCTTTACACTTAACTGTTGAGGAAACCAAGGATTAAACCATTGATGTCATTTGCTCAAGACTAAGGCCATACTGAGGGATGGAGCCAGGAACCTGGATCTGAGCCCTGATTTGATTCCAGGAGTGATATTCACAACCATTATGTTGTAGCTTCTATTTAGACAGTAGTCAAACTTACTTTATGCATTTATATTTTCAAATGAAATCCTGTAATTGTAATTGTCATTTTTTAGTGTATTTTGCATTCTCTCTGACCTTCTTGAATTATCATTTTTAGAGTATAATTTGCTTGAATGTAGAGTTCCAAGCATATTTCAAAATTGTCCACAATATTTGCACAACACAAAACAGTTTTTCATTGCTCTCCATAACCACCAAGATGAATCATTCCCTCCAAGCTTCCACTCATGCAGACATGACCATCTGAAGTGGGTTCTCACAATTTCTGCTATCTGACTTCGTATCTTCCCATAAGACTTCCCCCACATTATTCCAGCGCAATAAAACCATAATTTAAAAAAAATAACACTTTTTATTTTTCTTTACTTGTTTCACTGGTGTTATAAATGGCTCTTGCCATGAAGATAATTGTGGGCCTTAGACAAAGCTGACAGTTAAGTTTTAAACTTCTTCAGTCTTCCAACCATGCTTACATGGGGAAGTTAATTATTAAGACTATACATTTAAAAAAAAAGAATTTTAAAAATAAAAAATGGAAAAATGATACATTTTATACCAGATTCCAAGTTCCCAGTATTTCCCGTCTTGATTCCCTGGTGGATGTTGTTTCCAGGAAGCATGCAGGATTATTATGCATGAATAAACCTTGACCTCCGGGGTCTGACCCTGGTGAGAGAAGTCTCTGGTGCCCCTAATTCCTTCCCTCCAGTTTCCCAACCATTTCAGGGACTTAATTTTTAGCTCCCTAAACTATTTTTGAATAAATAATACATGCACATAATTACAAAGTTCAGTGGTGCATGCATATAGGGAAATAAATGTTTCCTTCTTAATGTCATTTCCTCCTTACAGGGTAGCCTTCTCAGGAATAATTGGTGACAGCTAGTAGATATTGCCATGTAACCTTCTAAAGATATGTGTATACACACACACATAAACGTACATAGGTACATACAGGTGTGTAATAGTCTACATATTTGTATGTATATATACATACATACTTTTCCCAACAATTACTAAATTATATAAATATTATACATCTTGCTTTTTGACAAAAACCTATTTCTGAAATTATATCAAGGACAGTGTAGTATTTATGGAACATAAATTTCTTGTGATAGACATATGTTTCCAACCTTTTGCTGTTGCAAATAATGTTTAATAAACACACAGTTTTGCCTGCGCACTTGCAAGTTAAATTCATTAGAATAAATCTCTTAAAATGATATGGTTGGTTGAGGGTGTACACGTTCAAAATTTTAGTAGATCTTGCCATATTGCTATTCATAAAAGATGAATTTATCCTTCTACTTATAATACATCAAAGTACTTATCTCCCTATATTATGGCCAATACAATGTATTTGAAATTTTTGGGCTCATCAACCTTGTAGATGAAAACTGGATATGATTTTGATATCTTTTATCATAGGTGGGTGTGAGTGATTTCTCATATTTAAAAATAATTTATATTTTCTTTGTTACTTTTATATCATACATTGCATGTCTTTTGCTCTTTATTTTCTACTGGATTATTGATATTTTTCTTGATTGGTAAAAACTCTGTATATATTAAAGAAATTAGGCCATTGTGTACTATATTTCTGTCAAATTTTTCCCAGATAGTTTGTAGCTGATTTGATTTTATTGTGCTAACATGTTTTGTATTTGAAGTGATGAAATTTATGTATTTTTGCTTATGACTTCTAGGTTTTATTTTTTGCCAAGAGAAGCTTTTACTATTCTTCATTTACAAACATATTCCCTTATATTTTCTTTTAGTACTTTTATGGGTATTATGGTTTCCATGTGCGTATTTGCAATTTTTACTGAAGTAAAATATTTTTGTGTAAAGGGGTAGTATACATCTTATTTGTTTCCTAGAAAACTACTAGTTACATTAAAGAAACATTTATTGGATAAATCTATATCTTCTTTACTGATATGGCATGTCAACTCAGTCACTTAGCAAATATATATATGTGGCTCTAGGGATTGCATTTACAGACACAGCCATTGGGTTACCTGTACATGGACCAGCACTACACTCTTAATTAGTGTTGTTTGAAAATGTTTTTAATAACTATTAGGATCAAAAACCCATCTTAAAGTGAATAAAATATCCACTTATCTTTTAAAAAATATTTCTCCCAAGAAATTACTAAACTAATATATGAATTCAGAAGTAGCAGGATACAAAATTAATATCCAGAAGTCAGTTGCATTTTTATATGCCAATAATGAACTAACAGAAAGGGAAATTAAGAAAGCAATCCCATTCACAATTGCTACAAAAAGAATAAAATACCTAGGAATAAACCTAACCAAGGATGTAAAATATCTGTACTCAGAAAATTATAAGACATTGAAGAAAGAAATAGATATAAAGATATAAAGAGGTGGAAACAGACCGTGTTCATGGATAGGAAGAATTAATATCATTAAAATGTCCATACTACCCAAAGCAGTCTATAGACTCAGTGCAATTCCTATCTGGATTCCAGTGAAATGTTCCACAGAACTAGAACAAATATTTCAAAAATGTATATAGAACCACAAAAGGCCCCGCATAACAACAGCGATCCTAAGAAAGAAGAACAAAGTTGGAAGAATCATACTACTAATATAAAACTATATTATAAGGCCATAATAATCAAAAGAGAATGGTCCTGGCATAAAAACAGACACATAGATCAATGGAACAGAAGAGAGCCCAGAAATAACCCCACACCTTTATAGTCAATTAGTATTTGACAGAGGAAGCAAATACGTACAATGGGTTAAAGATAGTTTATTCAATAAATGGTGTAAGGAAAATTGGACAGAAAAATGAAACTAGATTATTTTCTTACATCACACAAGAATAAATTAAAAATGGATCAAAGACTTAAGTATTAGACCCAAAACCATAAAAAACATAGAAGAAAACATAGGCAGCAAAATCTTGGACATTGCTCATAGCAATATTTTACTGGATAAATATATCCAGTAAATAAATATATCCAGTTCCCAGGGAAGGGGAACACAAGAAAAAAGAAACAGATTGGACTACATCAAACTAAAAAGTTTTTGCACAACAAGATAAACCATCAACAAAATAAAAAGACAATCCACTGAATGGGAGAACAAATTTGACTATACATCTGACAAGAGGTTAATATCCAAAATTTATAAAGAACTTATAAAACTCAACACCAAAAAACAAAACACCCTGCAATCCAATCACAAAATGGTCAAAGGACCTGAATAGACACTTCTCCAAAGAGGACAGACAGATGGCCGATAGACAGATGAAAAGATGAATCAACATCAGTAATCATCAGGGAAACGCAAATTAAAACCACCAAGAGATACTACTTCATACCTCTGAGAATTCCTATCATCAATAAGTCAACAAACAACAAGTACTGGTGAGGATATGGAGAAAGGGGACACTTTTACACTGTTTGTGGGAATGCAGATGGGTGCAACCACTGTCTGAAGCAGTATGGAGTAACCTTAAAAAATTAAAAATAAATTTGCCTTTCAACCCAGCTATCCCACTTCTGGGAATATATCTGAAGGAACCAAAAACACTGATTCGAATGATCATAAGCACCCTTATGTTCATAGCAGTGTTATTTACAATTGCCAAGATATGGAAGCAGCCCAAGTATTATCATTAGATGAATAGATAAAACAACTATGTGATGTTTACACAATGGAATACTCTTCAGCTGTAAAAAAAGAAGAAAATTTTACCCTTTGGGATAATATGGATGGACCTGGATGGAGAGCATTATGCTAAGTGAAATAAGCCAGTTAGAGAAAGACAAATACTATATGATTTCACTCATGTGTAGAATCTAGCAAACAAACTGAACTAATGAGGAAAATGGGGAAGGACTCATAGATAGAGACCAGGTGACAGCTAAGGACGAGGAGAGGTTAGGAGGTGGAGAGATTGACAAAAAAGGAAAAGGAACTTACGGTCATGGACAACAGTGTGGTGACTGCAGGGGGGATGGGGGTATAAGGGTACTAAATGGTAATGGAAAAAATACAATAATAAATGAAAGAATATTTCTCACTACTGTTATGTATTTGTTTTCCCCATATGAATTTTAGAATGAGCTTGTCTTGTTAAAATGGTAATAAACATGTTTATAATATTGGTATTCTTATCTATATATCCAAGTGTTCATTTAACTTCCTCTTGTTGGTTTCTACTTAGGTATTTTATCTTTTTATATACCCATCTAACTGCAAATTTTTCCATTATATTTTGTTGTTGGCCATTTTCTGTTTATATGAAGAGTATTTCTATCCGTGTATGTATGTGTACTAATGTTATACCTAGACACTTTATCAAAGTCTTGACTGTTCATATGTTTTTCAGTTCATTCTTTTGTGTTTTCTAGAAATAGAATTTTATCACCTGAAAATCATATTAGTTATATCCTCTCTTTTTAGATTTTAATACTTGTTTCTTTTCCCCATCAAATAGTTATAACTACTGCCAAGTAATGCTAACCAAGTGGCACTATTTATTGTTCCTGACTGTAATGTGACAAGTCTAATGAATGTTTGTGAATACAGCACATGTCTTCTGGTCTCCTAAGTCCAATGCAGGCATTACAGTAATTCTCTATATACCAGCATTTGCTTAGAAAATAATGAAAAATAACTTTAAGGAATCAAGCTATTACTGTCAGTGAAGAAAGAAAACAAATGCTCATGAATGTACAGGATAGAATAAGAAAAAAACAACAACACTGTTTTCTTTACAGGAAAGACAGAGATGTTGTGAAGTTTCTTCAGGATTGGATGCTGTAAACGGGAGGTAACATTTTCCTGAGAACCAGAACTCAGTGTCTTCTGACTTAAAGCAAAATGATGAAAAACTTCATTTGCACCAACCATAACCATAGCTATTTAAATATAAGTTTAACTGGGGAAAAGGTGATATTGTAATGCCCAAAGTACAATCTTGGACTCTTTTCCTTTTTATCATTTTCATTGACATTTCCCTCTCTTTTTCTCCATTTATAGCATTGCTGAAAATTGAGTCAGAGATTTGTTTATTTAAAATATAAATGACTTTTGGTTTGATACATCAAGCAGAGTAATTGGACCAAAATTGATATAACAGAGAAAAATACTTATCCATAAACAAATGGCAAAGATTATGAATACATAATATCCTCTTTGATTGTCCAGGTTTCAAAAATGTTACTTAAAGAGAAAATGCTGTCAATATAACATTGTTTTCACAATCACTGTTTTATTTTAAAAGATTGAAGATGCAAAAAGAACATATTTCAATATATGGTATTTTGGCAAGTGCAATTTAAAATATAGTTTGTTTTTTCAGCCTGGGGAGAATTACATTTAATTTCATGTGTTTAATGTCGACATTGATTCTGTTACTTCAGTGTATAGATAAAATATTCCAAGAACAATTTTCTTACATAGTAATTTTAAATATTTCACTCAAATAAAATATCATGCATGCCTCATAATATAGTTGTAATTTATCTTAAATTATTAGCATAATGAAATATTTAATTAAATGTTTTAAACTCTTATATTCTCTATCCTAACCAATACAAAACCTCAGTGCCTGTATTACAATTGGGAGGATGAAAGAAATACAATGGTCCTCACTATGAAGAAAATTATAAAATCTTGTTTTTTTATTGTTGTTCAATAATCGTTGTCCCTATTTCCCCTCATTACTCACTCCCACTCTACTCACCCCCACCTCCCACATTCAACCCTCCCCCAGCTTTGCTTTTGTCCATGGGTCCCTTATACCTGTTCCTTGACAACCCTCACCCTTCTTTGCCCCATTATCCCTCCCCCACCCTCTGGTTACTGTCAGTTTGTTTTTTATTTCCATGTCTCTGGTTCTGTTTTGCTTGCTTATTTGTTTTGTTGTTTAGGTTCCACTTATAGGTGAGATCATATGGTATTGGTCTTTCACTGCCTGGCTCATTGATCTTATGCTTTTGAGAGGGACCAGAAAAAAATAAAAATTTAAACTAAGACATTATCTGTGGTACTTCATTAAAATTAACTTTTTCTTCTGCAAAATACAATGCTTAAGAAAATGAAATGACAAACCGCAGACAGAAAACATGTTTGAAATCATATATTCAATAAAGGTGTTATTTTCAGAACATATAAAGAACTTAACAGTTAATACAAAAAAATGAAATAAATAGACAGTAAATCAGAACAAAACCCTCACCAAAGAAGACACAAAAATGGCAAAGAAGCATATAGGAATATTCTCTATGTGATTCACTGGGGAAATACAAATTAAAACCATAAAGGAATAGCACTGCACAGCTATCAGAATGGTAAGTTTAAAAAAAAAAAGTAACCAATTGCTGATCAGGGCCCAGAGCAATAGGAAGACATCTCACCAATAGAGCCTAAAATATTTACTTTCTGACCTTTTACAGAAAAAGTTTGGAGACCTCTGGTATATGGAAACATCACTGTATTACTTTTTGTCAGTCTTCCATAAGTCTAAAATAATTTCAGTACAAAATAATTTAGTGTCCTTTGATTTAAATCATCAATGTATTTTTTGGCTACCCCATTGTTTGAGAGCTGACTATTTATGAAACACTTTGTGATATGTTTTTATGCACTACCCTAATTAGTCTTCTCAACAGCACTTAATATAGCTCTCCTATTGTTTTCCTAATTTTATACCTAAAGAAAGTAAGGGTAGTTAAGTCAAATGACTTGCTGAAAAGCACAGAATTCACATATAAACAAAAAGACACTAAGTAGAGTTTTCAAGACACAATGACAGCATGCCTCTTTTTTGCTTTATTTGATGATCCTAGGGACTTTGATTCATAGGGAAGCTTTCTTTTCAAGAATAGAATTATAAAATATATATAAAAGAGACTAGGAACCAAAGTTGCACCATTGTTTCACTAAAACCTTAGAGAATTCAAAGATTTCTAGTTTGATTTCAATAATTTTTAATTCAAGTATATATAAGGATACAACTTGATTTGTAATGCAATGTGCAATCTGAAATATAATGAAACAGATATTTTGAACTGAAAAGTTGCAGCTTATATGTAAAAACCCACTGCAATGTGAGCCTTCATTCATCCAATCAGCAAGTAAAGTTAAAAAGAAAATTCTATTCAACTGAATCATTATTTATTATTTTATGTAGGGAATACATTTCTGAATGTTTATGATAAAATGATGTAATGACAAAAATTAACATGAATTTGAATGTACAGTTTATAAATCAATCAAAATTCAGTTTTTTAAAATAAAATAATGAATTTGGAGGATGTCTTAGACTGGCAAATTAGACATGAATGAAATAAATGTGCATCCAAATGGAAGATAGGTACTCCTGCTAAAAAGTTTTGAAATTGCATTTTTCTACTTTTTAAAATGAAATTAATATTGACATTGATATACAAACCATATTGTAGTTCTGTTTATGAGAAGACATCCTACTAGTGTGTAGAATGAGAGTCAGAAGTGTTTCCAGTGTTGCTTATGATGATCTGACTCAGCATCAGCTGAGAACACCCTTGTACTGTTTTAACATTTTTCCTTCCTCTATTAAATAACGTGTCACTCTGGGCTATGATTCAAGCTGGTGACTCATTTTTGTCCAAGACTCTGCCTGGGGATTTCTGGTGAATGACTGGAAATATCAGAAAGTTTTCCCTTTAGAAGAGACTTAGCTTTGATAACAAGCACATAGACTATTGATCTACAACCTTTAGCTAGTTTACTTTAAATAAAGGGAGTGGCTAGACCATTTACCATTTATATTTTTTAAACCTCAGCAATATACTTTATTGTTTTATCTGCTTTATATTCTAATGTAGTTATATTTTTATTACTGTATTTCTTTCAACTTTTTAATTTTTATTTTTTTAAATGCAGAAGAATAATCTTATGAATTCTCTGAAGAGCTTACATTCCCAACGAGAGAGACGGACAGCTTCTTTGCTTCTCAACAGTTCTGTAAAATACCTTTTAATGCTATAAAATAGATCTCAGTTTTCAGTTCCAGATGGCACCTTTGCGCTAAAAGGCAGTCTTATGGAGGAAGTGGTCAGTACGGAGCTAAAATCATTGTTCCTGGCAGTCACTGGGGCTGCTGGCTGAAGATTGATGTCCGGGGAAGCAACAGGCACTAACTCAGACAGCTTCAGGTAATGACTAGAGTATTGTTGCTTTCTATTAACTCCTTAATAAACAGATTCATGAATTCAAGATAACTTTCTGACAGTGACCAAACCTTCTCTTCAGTTCATAGTATAGAATAAAAAGGAAATTGGAAACCATTATAATTCTTATTTGTTTTATTTACTTTCCTAGTTGCATTGTCTAGCACTTCCAAAATAAATATAAATAACTCTTCAGTGATTCAGACTCTGGTGGCATTCTAGCCCAACTCTAATGCCAGGAGTGTGCATACATGAGCAGTCTATAGGAACACATGATAAGCTGGCTTGTCTCTGTCTCTGACAGTATTCTCCTAAGTATCTGAAGATAAAAAGGAAGATATATTATATCTCTTCATGGAAATCTTTACAAAGAATAATGACTCTGTCTCTATGACCATTTAATCACTTTTGTGTTAAAGTGATATAACAATGGATGTTAACTTCTAGATTGATTTTTTTTAATTGTTCAAATACATTTGTCTCCACCTTCCCGCCACCACTTTCCCTTGCCCCTCACCCCCACCTCCCTCCCTCAATCCTTTCCCACTTTGGCTTTGTCCATTGGTCCTTTATGCATGTTCCTTGATTTGACCCTTTCCTTCTCTTTCCCTGCCCCATCTCCCTCCTTCCTTCTTGATTCTGTTGGTTACTTTTTTCTTTTCGTGTTGCTGGTTATATTTTCCTTGCTTGTTTGTTTTGTTGGTTAGGTTCCACTTATAGGTGAGATCATATGGTAATTTGTCTTTCTCCTTGGCTTATTTCACTTAGCATAATGCTCTCCAGTTCCATCAATGCTGTCGCAAAGGGTAGTAGCTCTTTCTCTTTCTTTCTTTCTTTCTTTCTTTCTTTCTTTCTTTCTTTCTTTCTTTCTTTCTTTCTTTCTTTCTTTTCTTTCTTTCTTTCTTTCTTTTCTTTCTTTCTTTCTTTCTTTCTTTCTTTCTTTCTTTCTTTCTTTCTTTCTTTCTTTCTTTCTTTCTTTCTTTCTTTCTTTCTTTCTTTCTTTCTTTCTTTCTTTCTTTCTTTCTTTCTTTCTTTCTTTCTTTCTTTCTTTCTTTCTTTCTTTCTTTCTTTCTTTCTTTCTTTCTTTCTTTCTTTCTTTCTTTCTTTCTTTCTTTCTTTCTTTCTTTCTTTCTTTCTTTCTTTCTTTCTTTCTTTCTTTCTTTCTTTCTTTCTTTCTTTCTTTCTTTCTTTCTTTCTTTCTTTCTTTCTTTCTTTCTTTCTTTCTTTCTTTCTTTCTTTCTTTCTTTCTTTCTTTCTTTCTTTCTTTCTTTCTTTCTTTCTTTCTTTCTTTCTTCTTTCTTTCTTTCTTTCTTTCTTTCTTTCTTTCTTTCTTTCTTTCTTTCTTTCTTTCTTTCTTTCTTTCTTTCTTTCTTTCTTTCTTTCTTTCTTTCTTTCTTTCTTTCTTTCTTTCTTTCTTTCTTTCTTTCTTTCTTTCTTTCTTTCTTTCTTTCTTTCTTTCTTTCTTTCTTTCTTTCTTTCTTTCTTTCTTTCTTTCTTTCTTTCTTTCTTTCTTTCTTTCTTTCTTTCTTTCTTTCTTTCTGGTATGTACTATTCCATTGTGTAAATGTACCCTGGCTTTTTGATCCACTCACTTATTGATGGGCACTTAGGTTGCTTCCAGCACTTGGTTGTTGTAAACTGTGCTGCTATAAACATTGGGGTGCATAGGTTCTTTTAAATTGGTGTTTTGGGACTCTTAAGGTATATACCCTTATAAGAAGTTAGGTTGATTTTTGTCTCTTCTTTAAAAATAAACAAAGTAGAAAAGGAAGGTGGGTTTGATAGGAGTGAGAGAGAACACATCAAAGTCTTCCCAGGAAAGAAAATGAGAAGTACTCCACTAATAAGGTTAAAGGTATCCTGCTGGATAAAGGCTGACATCTGGATAGGTGGAGCTCAGAGCACACAAACTAGAGTAGGAGAATCAGGCTGAGGAAGAAGGGCGGCATGGTCCTAGAAGGGCAGGAGGTAGAATGCTCAGCAGAAGTAGGAAAACAAACACCTGGGTAGCATATTACTAGAAGCAAAGACCTTAGTGCCCACAACACTCCTTCAATCCACGAGATAACTAAAAAAAATTGGAAGTGTGTGCTGCTGGCTTTTCACTTGCATTTTGAAAATTTAAGATTGTATGTATTATTTTGTGCTTATTAAGCTTCCTTGTAGGGAACAAATTTCTATTAAAATTATTACAAAGAAGAATTCTGGTTATCTAGTATAATTGTTGTTTTATAAATTTTACTTTGTTGTCAGTACGTCAAGAGAAGTTTGATTCTCTAAAAAAAAAAAAAATGGTGCGAAGTACTATGATTGTTTCTCTTAGGATGAACAGGGAGCTGAATTTGCATTGACGAGCTTCCTTACAAAATGAGACCAACATAAGGGGTCTAAACATTACATCTTAATTTCCTGTTTTGGAATATTGTCTAATAACATTTTTATCAATAAAATTTTCTCATCAGTTTTTTCTTTAGTCAGTTTACAGAATGAAATGCATGATAACTATTGCCAGCTCATCTGTCACTTTGGACTGTTTTCCTCCGCCCTTACTCTGAGCTCTGTTCACTTTCCTTAGGCAGTTTGCATTGAGTCTCACCGTCAGTGAGAATCTCCCTTTCCCCAGTAATGAAATCTAATTATGGGACATTCAATCGTTCATTTGCTCTTTCATTCATTCAAAAAAATATTACTTTATCATATGCTATGTCTCAGATATTATACCAAGAAGTTCCTTTTACTTTATTTATAAGCCTTGTGAAATGCTAAGATATATATTTTTTAGTAGTACTCTTACATCACAAGTATTCCAGTAACTTCTTAGTCTTGACTAAATGCACCATCGTAGAGCTCCCTACGCCACATATACATCGGTAACATTGGTCTGCTGAGACTACATAATCATTTGAATTTAACAGATATTGGAACCCATTTAGCTGTAGATGTGAATGGACGTCACAATTCCATAAGGAAACCAAAGCCTAAGTCAATCCTGGTGTCTTCTTTATGAATATCTATCTGATCTATTATTTAAAAATAAAGAACTCATATGACTCTACACCAGGAAGACAAACAATCCAATTAAAAAATGGGCAAAGGACCTTAACAGACACTTCTCCAAGGAGGACATACAGATGGCCCACAGACCTATGAAAGGATGTTCAGCATCACTAGCCAATAGAGAGATGCAAATTAAAACCATAGTTTTACCCCTTCACACCAGTCACAGTGGCCATCATAAACAAATGAACAAACAAGTGCTGGCGAGATTGTGGAGAAAAGGGAAACCGAGTTCACCGTTGGTGGGAATGCAGACTCTTGCAGCCACTGTGGAAAAGAGTATGGAATTTCCTCAAAAAACTAAAAATGAAACTTCCCTTTGACTGGCAATTCCACTTGTGGGATTATACTCTAAGGACCCTGAAACACCAATTCAAAAGAACGTATGCATCTTAATGTCTACTGCAGTGCAATTTATAATAGCCAAGTGCTATCAGTAAATAAGTGGATGAAAAAACTGTGGTATATTTGCACAATGGAATACTATGCAGCAGAAAGAAAGAAAGAACTCCTACCCTTCATGACAGCAAGGATGGAACTGGAGAGCATTATGCTAAGTGAAATAAGCCAGGTGGTGAAAGACAAATACCATATGATCTCACCTATAAGTGGAACATAAACAACAAAACAAACAAGTGAGCAAAATATAAACAGAGACATGGAAATAAAGAACAAACTGACAGTAACCAGAGGTACTGGGGGAGGGGTGTAATGGGGGAAAGAAAGGGAAGGGTCCTCAAGGAACACGTATAAAGGACCCATGGGCAAAGACAATAGGGGGTTCCGGGAGAGGACTGAATGTGGGAGGTGGGGGTGGGTAGAGTGGGGGAGAGTAATGGAGGGAAAATGGAGCAACTGTAATTGAACAACAATAAAAAAAGAAAAAAGAAAAGAAAATCAAAATTCACACTAAAAGCCTACTGTGTTGAGGCAAGCCACATGCAGAAGTGCAGTGGATCTAGTAGAGCACAATAATGCGTGGTGGCAAATTGGAAAATGCATGCCCCATCGAAAGGGTACAGCAGTTACCCAACCACAGTCAACTTTTGTCATGTAGGAATATGGGACAAGCAGGGAAGGACTCCAATTCTTCAACACCTGAAATTTAACAGGAAATTTTCCAATTTTTAAACATGCAGGTGTAACTGAACATTTTTGCAAATCAGATAAAGTAAGCATACTCTAGTGATTGGATATTTTTGAAAAATAAATTTTGTTCTTTTTGAATAGTTAAAATAAATTCAAAATAGATTAGCAATCTAATTAGCTTTACTATCAAATCACATCAAATAGAAAGTTTAGGTCAATCTTTTAATCTAATTTTTGGACAAGGTAAAAATGAAAATAACGAAATTAAAGACAAATCTTATCTATATAAAAATTAAAAATATTCGGTACATCAAAAAAATTAAAATGTAAATATCAATGCAGGAAGAATAGTTCCCAGTGATGACTGACTCTCATATACCTAATGAGAATATTAATAGCTTCCATCTTCTTAGGAGCAATTTGGCAATACAGATGAGGGAACTAAAAATATAGCCCTGACTGGTGTGGCTCTGTGGGATCGGTGTCGTACTGCAAATGGAAAAGTCTGTGGATCAAGACTCAGTCAGGGCACATGCCTGGGCTGTGGGCCAGGCCCCCCCCAGCCCCGGGGGTGTGTGAGAGGTAACTTGATCCATGTTTCTATGGCACATTAATATGTTTCACCCTCTCTCTCTCCCTCCCTTCCCCTCACTCTAAAAATAAAAATTTAAAGTAAATAAATAAATAAATAAAAATAAGTAAATGAAAGAATTGACCTAGTACAATAATTTCTAAGAATTTATCTGAAAGAGTTCATTTAATATAGTTTTATATATGATAATTCAGTTATAATAGTGGTTATTCTAGAATATTTATTATATCAAGTATAATAAGTATCATATTATTTATACTAGTATTTATCTAGTATAATAAGTTAAATGTCCAGTATTAACTAAAGATTGTGATCTTAACTAATTTAATAATATAGTATTATGATCTTCATAACATGAGGTTTTAATTAATTTTCAGGCTGTTAAGGTGAATGCTTATGTTTAATCTAGATTTTTTTAAAGGTTAGAAAAATTCCCTATAATCCACCACTACTTCTTAATGACTGCTAACATCTTAGATTATAACTTTCCAGAATGCATCCTGAAAGCATATGAACAGAGTACATAAATATGTATATATTTTCTTCTCCTTCCCTTTCTATCTTTATCCTCTTCTCTCTCTTTCATTATACATTAATCAAAGTATCATTAATTTATTTATAGCTCATTACATATTTAACGGTAATTTTAAAATGATTATGTAGCATTCTTTTGTAATATGAAGTACAATAAAATCATCCAAGTCCATATTGACTGATTTTGAGATTGTCTGTGGTTTTTGTTGTTGGTTATGTTATTATTACAGATAATGCTCTAACAAACAGGCTGGTAAATACATCTTTATAAAATCCAGCAATCATTTCTCTAGGCAAGTTTCTTAATTCAGAGGTCTCTGGATGAAAAAGCATGCACATTTTAAATTCCAATAGATACTGCAGAAATTTTCCAGAAAATTTGTACCAAGTTAATCTTTCACCAGTGGTGTACCAGAATACCCATTTCCCCCAACAATAGTATATATGAGTAGATTTTTTGAGTTACGAAAATCTGATCTTTAAATTTTTTTTTTTTTTGGGGGGAAAATCACTGCATATTTTTATTTATTTATTTATTTTTTTAATCTTCACATTCTTCATATTTATTTAAAAAGTCATTTAAAAGGACATTTTGAATTTCTTTACATTATTGTAACAATCCCATAATCTCTTTAGTTTTTATTTCACTTTAAAATTTTTCATTTTATTTATTTTATTTTTTTTTTAATTAATTTATTTACTTTTTAAATACATTTGTCTCTGCCTTCCCCCCACCTCTTTCCCTTGCCCCCTCCCACCTTCCCTCCCTCAGCTCTTCCCCTTTGGTTTTGTCCATGAGTCCTTGCTATATGTTCCTTGACTTTCCCCTTCCCTTCCCTTTCCCTGCCCCCCCCCCCCTTCCCTCTTGTCTCTGTTGATTTCTTTTCCTTTCAGTGTTGCTGGTCATATTTGCCTTGCTTCTTTGCATTGTTGGTTAGGTTCCGCTTATAGGTGAGATCATATGGTATTTGTCTTTCGCCCCCTGGCTTATTTCGCTTAGCATGATGCTCTCCAGTTCCATCCATGCTGTTGCGAAGTTTAGTACTTCTTTTTTCTTTCTGCTGCGTAGTATTCCATTGTGTATATGTACCATAATTTTTTGATCCAATCATCTACTGATGGGCATTTAGGTTGCTTCCAAGACTTGGCTATTGTAAATTGTGCTGCTATGAACATTGGGGTGCATAGGTTCTTTAAAAAAACATAATATTTTATGTTACTCTGACTACAAGTGAGGTTAACATCTCCATTTGTTTTTTTCCTGTAGCTTTCATCTTTTTTGCATTATCTATTTCTATGCTCATTTTAGAAATTCCTCTGGAATTTCTGTTATCTTTTAGAAAGCAAAAGAAGAAAAAGTGACAAACTTGACTCTAGAAATTCTGGTTCATGGTAGCCACCAACCTAACTGCTTAAAAGAGGTAAACAACCCTAGTTGGTGTGACTCAGTGGATTGAGCATCGTTTTGCGAATCCAAGACTCTTGTTTGATTCCCAGGGCAGGGCACATGCCTGGGATGCAGACCAGGTCCCCAGTAAGAGGCGTGCGAGACGCAACCATACATTGATGTTTCTCTCCCTCTTTCTCCCTCCCCTCCCATCCCTTCTCTAAAAATAAATAAATAAAATCTTTAAAAAAATAGAGATAAACAAATGCAAGTCTTACTAATGAAAGATGGGAACTTTATCCTTTTATTCATCAAGGTATTGCTTCTAATAGTTAATAAATGTTAAAGGCTAATTAAAAGTAAATATTTGCTTGATTAATTAAATAACAGTACTCCCACCATTGAGATACATGTGACCCTTAGTATTGTGTAATAGAAAAATATTCATTAATACAATAAATATTATAATTCAGTGAGCAAAAGGACAATTTTCCAAATTATATACAATGTGATACAATTTTGTCAAAATATATTCATAGTTGCATAGAAAACATTTTGGAAAGTTTTCATTAAAGTATTAGGAAAGGTTATCTCTAAGACATGTCATTATGAATATTTTGAAATTTAAATTTAAAATATTTTAATTAAAAATTTTAAACAATAAATACATTACTTTATGAAATGTTTTAAAATTATACAGTTTTTGTTTAAAAAACAATAAAATATCTGATGTTCAGTATGTGAGCTACATGATAATATGAAGGTTTCATAGAACAGAAATCCATTTTAGTTCATATAAACCTCCTGTCATTTGGGGTTTATCTCTACCAGTTGTTTGACTCCAGCATCAGTCATACAGCATTTCTGTATGTCTTGATAAGCCCATGGGTTTTCTACTTTTTTGAGCTACATCTTGATGAAACAGATGATAATCTGAGGCTTGCCCACTATATTGTGAAAAATCCCTCTGTGCTTATAATAAGGGCTTCATTTGTCCTCTACCAAAAGTATGTGTCAAATGTGGATACATATAACCCTTTTTAAACACAAACTATCATTTATTTACTAATTACTTACATAAATTACTAATTATTTATATGAGTATAAGTAATATCTTTATCATAACATGTTAAAGAATGATTTATAAAAATTACTCATTTTAATGTAAAGAATACACCAAGGTTTCCAGTAAAATGTTTTTTAATATTTTTAAATAAGGAAACCAATACACTCTGGAATTAAAAAATAAGTGCATAAAATAACATACCCCGAATAGAATTGGGCTAGTTTAATTCTCTGATTATATGTTTTATAGTTTATGTTATGTATGATTGTTTAGGAATATGATGTTGCTATTTTTTGAGATAATGTAGCCACTGTGTCCTGCAGACATTTCTAGTTCAATTTTTCTTATCTTTAATATGGATTTGTGGGCTCTTAGGGCTATCAACTATCCTATGAAAAGACCCTCTTGCTACTTCTTTTTGTCATTAAATTCTAGTTTCCAATCCATCAGCACATTTTTTTTTAATTGGGTTCCTATTTTGTTAAACGCAAGACTCTGAGGAAAAGGCAAGGAAATGTAAAGATTATAATCTATTCTTTAAAAGTTCACAGTCTGTGTGCAGGTGGAGGAACTATGACACTTGAAGATAATCAGAAAAATTTATAAACATATTTCAGCAATTGAAGGTTTTGTTGCCATTTTGTTGCTGTTTGTATATGTGTTTTTATCATCCTTTTTTATTTTTTATTATTATTTTAAAATTATATTTTATTATTTATGCTATTACAGGTCACGATTTTTTCCCCTTTGTCCTCCTTGAGCCAGCCATCTACCCACTTCCTCAGACAATCCCCACACTATTGCCCATGTCCATGGGTCATGCATATATGTACTTTGGCTACTTTATTCCCTATGTTGTACTTTACATCCACATGACTGTTCCGTAACAATCACTCTGTACTTCTTAGTCTCTTCACCTTTTTTGTCTATCCTCTGACACCCCTCCCATCTGGCAACCATCAAAATATTCTCTGTATACACAATTCTGTTTCTGTTCTGCTTTTTTTTTCAGACTCAATTGTTGATAGATATGCATTTATTGCCATTTTATTGTTCATATTTTTAATCTTCTTCTTCTTTTTAAAAAAGATCCTTTAAAAGCACAAGGAGTCCAAACAAGATAAACCCAAAGAGTCCACACCAAGACACATCATAATTAAAATACCAAAGGTGAAAGACAAAGAGGGAATCTTAAAAGCAGTAATAGAAAACCAGTTAGTTACCAACAAGGGGGCTCCTGTAAGAATGTCAGCTGATTTCTGAAAAGATATTTTTCAGGCTGGAAAGGAATGGCAAGAAATATGCAAAGTGATGGAAAGCAAGGACCTACAGCCAAGATTATTGTACCCAGCAAAACTATCATTTAGAATTGAAGAACAGATAGAGCTATCCAGACAAGAAAAGATTAAAGTAGTTCACCGCCACCAAACCAGTGTTATATGTTTATGTGTTTTTGTCAAGAGTTATATACAGCTGTTTCAGTGTCCAGAGATGACAGAGGAGATAAAACAATGAGTAACATACTCTGTGTCTCTATAATATGGTTGGAGGTACAGATTGTATATAGAGAAAAACAAGAAGGAAATACCAAATTCTGGGGGACTCATAAATCAATCTATCACTGCAAATGTTTGGTGAAGACTGAATTATTAAAGACTAAAAGATTTATTTGAACATATATCAGTTGACATTGGTGTCTTTAACTTGTAGGTAACAAAAAACACAACCCAAATGGGAATTTGTTTTTTATGTGATTAAAATCCAGGGATCTCTTACAACCCAAGAATGGGTTACAAGCACTGACTTTTTACCATTCTCTTGGTTCTGCCTATGACTTGCTGGCTCCAGTCCGACAAGTACACCCCATGTGGAGGAAAGATGGCTACTGAAGTTTCACCCCAGTATGCAGTTATGGTATACCCAAACAACATCTCTTCTTCCATCAATTTTGAACAAAATTTAAAATCTCTTGGTCACTGTTATAAATCAAGGAATGTGTTTATCCCTGAACCAGTTTCTGTTGAAGGGTAAAGGAAATGCCCTGAGTGACTGAGGCCTAGGTCACATACACATCCTTGAAATGGAATAGAACCAGCTTCATCAAGGTTCATGAACTGAAAGTTGGGGCAAGTCACTCCCCATAAGAAAGATGAAAGAAGGTGAAATGTTTTTTAGTTGATTCAAAAATAGTAGGCTTTCATTTTATGAATCAAGATAATTAATCAGATGGCATAACGTGGGGCTTTGCCTTTAATGCCTTTATAATTCATATAGTTATATGTTTTGTATGAACATATGGAAAAATGTTAACAAAGTGGTCAAAGTATTGAAAGGGAATTTCAGTGTTCAAGAGTTTTGGGAAATAAGCATAAATGTAAAATGATTTTTTTAAAATTATGTAGAGAAATTTAATAGTTACTATAAAAACCTTTAACACTGCTTTACCATTAGTTAATAAATTCATGTCTTAAAAATAATTTTAAGGAAAAAATTAGTCAAGCACAGATGGATATATTCATGTTTATTGCACATTGTTAATAATATCAAAAATGAGAAAAATCACTAACTGATGAACAATACAAAATAATAGAATAAATTTTATTATATCTATATTGTCAAATGCTTTGGAGTCATTGACTATTTTAATTTGTCTTTGCTCATATGAAATAAGGACAAAATAAATCAGATTAAAAAAGAGTATGTGTAATATGATTGCATTTATATATAATATGCTTAGAGAAAGTTTGAAATTACAGACATATGAATCAAGAGATTAAAGCTGGTTATATCTAAAAAAAGTAAAATTGATTACATCTATACTATGGGGTTAAAGGCAGGTTATTTTTCTCTTTAGCTATATTTTTTAATTTTATAAAATAAAAAATTTTGATTTTTTAAAATAAATAATAATAGCCAGAGGTACTGGAAAATTTCCTCACTTTTTAGTTACAAAGTAAAAGATAATTTTAATGACAAAAATTTTGGTATTAAAACAATTTCAATAATTTAGTTTTATTTCTTAAAAATATACGAGAAATATATTTCAGTCTCAAAAAAGAAAAATGACTTGGTTTACATTTGTTTGCTCACATATGCATGTGTATAGGCATATCATACAGGCACAAACCTCGTTTTTAAAAAATTATTACTTTTAACCAATGTTAGCTTTTTCTTCCTATGACCAAATCACTGAATTACATAAAATGTATAAAGTGGATCACTGCCATTATACTTTAGAAATTTAAGTGTATATCTAAGCCAAAGAACCTTGTAATTGCCAAACAAAAAGAGAATTATTAACATTAAAAGACTTTCAGTCACAATTGCTGATCTTGAAACCAAACACCTGATAGCAGCATAAGACTTTGAAAGGGTTATTGTAGGACCGTGCCAATATCTTGCAGAATAAAACCTCCATCTCATTTCCAAATATTTATAATAACTGACATAAAAAGTATATACAGCTTTCTAAATGGAGACAACTTGTATTTTGAAAGGAACATATATCTTCAACAGGTACATGAGAATTACAGAATTTCTAACCTGGGATAAATCTCATAAAACACCCAGTTTAAACTTTGTATTTTATAAATATGAAAAACTAGATACCATGATGCAAAATGACTCACAGGAAACCTACAGCTCAGTGAAGGGAAATTCAAGATCAGCTTACCTGGTTCACTCTTCGTTTTTGCTGTCTTGCTGCACTGCTAAAGCAAACAAGTTAGCCCTGAATTTGTTGGATTTTCCTCAGTGTGGGTCTGGAAAAACAATAACCTGGCTTGTGATGTCAAGGAAAGAATATACCCTTTGAGTCCAACAAGCTGATCTTTCTCACAAGTTGTTAACTACGTAAATTTAGGGATATTAGTTAAATACTCTGGGCCTCTCTTCCTTATCTGTTAAATAAGATGAATAATGTTTACATGAAAGTGCTTGTGAGTCTTGTAAGTTTTGCAGGTATGTATGAAGAGACTAGTGTATATCAAGTTTTGAGCAGACTGTCTTATTTACACTCTTCCAATCCTGTTTGCTATCTTGCTCAGATTAAAACTGCTCCATCTCTCTGTCCTTAGGAATACTGATAAGGTGACTGCCTTCAGTATTCTACTTGAGATTACCCTTCAAGAAGTTCTTTCAGGACACAAGATGCTGATTCTTAATTCTGCACTTAATGTTTTTAGTCATCTCCTTCATTGGACTTACAAAGATATGATTTTTAAATTACAAATGGGAAGGGAAATTTTATATTGGCCAATATAAAAAATGGGATGATGAAGAAAATTATGTCAACTACATTTTTATCTGAATTTCTAGAATGTATATCTGACCTTATTCACTCTAAAATATGTGCCTATATGAGTATTTCTTTTATTAGATTTCATAATAATGGAAAAATACAATAACATAAAAATAAATTAAAAAATTAAAAATAAATAAACCTTATTTCTCATTTTTAGGTAAGTCCAGATGATTTATCTAAAATAGATATTTCGCTGTTATTTAAAAATACATACAAAATAATAACCTTTTACTTTCAGAGGGGAGTTTAAAAATTAGTGTATATCTCAGATGACCTACTGACAAACAATTCCTTGAGAAGCAGCTGTTTTAAGATCATCTCAAGCAGCAACAGGTTAGCATGCAATTGTGATAATATCTCTCAGGCTCCAATCATCACCTCAGGGATGTATATATCTGAGTAGTATCAAAGAAATAGGCTAAAACCTCAGACAGACCTTAAAAGTATATGCCCAAAGCAAAGGGCATATCCAGCCCATATGGTCCAGGGAACCATAATCAACTCCCATCATGAGAGTTTTCAGATCATTAGACCAAGCACTGGCATCAAGACTCCTCTTTCTATATGAAAAAGAAACACCTGATAGAATGGAGCGAACTATGGGTCCCATTGTGGGTATCATTCTGGGAAATGCTTAATACTGAAAAAAAGCTACCAGGAAACAGATTTGACTGCAGTAAAAGGAAGAAGATTTGAAATGTTCCGAGCTGTCCAAAATGGTGAGTTCTTTGTCACATAGTTCTACATGAGAGGATTGATACATTTACACATGCTCCATTACCTCCCTGCAATGAAAATATCCTCATTCAGATTATTCCAAGGTGAATATTATCAAGTATAATTTTTGAAAGTGATACTTTGATAAGAAGTTTGAAATCTCTTTTACTATGAGATTAAAACTGATTTTCATCATTAAACATAATGTCGTTTAACCTGCAAAAAGGCAAGAGCTAATTGTTGGGGAAGTTGTGCACTGTTGGTGGGAAAGCACGATGGTGTAACCGCTTGGACAACAGTGTGGATGTTCCTCAAAAAATTAATAATAGAGCTCCCTTATGATCCAGCTGTACCACTTTTGGTAATATATCAAAAGGAAATTAAATCATAATCTGGAAGAGGTCTCTGTAACCCTGTGCCCATTGTGGCATTATTCACAATAGCCAAGATATGAAAACAACATGTTATTCAGTGGATAAATGAGTAAAGAAACACTGGATAAAGGAAAGGAGTGTTGTTAAACCCACCAGAGAATGAGAGGCCAAATGGAAGAAAATGTAAGTATCCCAGCTGAGAGGTGGTTCCAACTTCCAGAAATATCATTGAGGCCATTTGGACCATCCAGCCCAGCCACCCTCCAGCTGAATGCAGCCACATAAGTGAGCCCAGGCAAAATTGGCAGATGAATTTCCCATATCAACTCACAGAATTATGAGAAATAGTAACTTGTTCTTTTTTTAAACCTGTAAGATATAGGGAAGTTTGTTATATAGTAATAGATAACTGATATATTTCCTTAGTTTTACTCTGTCATATAACATGATACAAGAAGTTATAGTAGTTGAAAATTAATTTAGAATTTATTAATTTTTTAAAGTGACATTATAAACCTGTAATTCTACTGAGACATACAATAGCAAAAGTGAAAGAGAAGCTTTCCTTCAGCCAAACTGAATGTGACCAGTTTTATTATTTGTAGAAGGTATATATTTAGTCAGTATTTTGAATGAATAAAACATAATGAGGTGCACCATTATCTCAGACAATTATGAGGAATGCGTGCAAAGGAAAAGTAAAATGAAGGGTGAAGGCAATTATTCTGTTAAAGCAGATATTTCAAAACATCCTCAATTAAGGAAACAGAACATACTTACAATAAGTCAAGATGTGAATCATTAGTCAATTGTGGGGTGGGGGGAATAAAAAAAACCCCAGAATTATCTTCTGAAGGGCAGGCTCATTGTAGTACAGGCTTTCCCTACTAGGTGAGTGTTCTAGGAATCCATTTCTGTCAGCGTACCAGCTGGCATTGTTATGAGAGGCTGCATTCAGTCTCAGTGAATTTTTTGTCTCAGATTATTTCAACACGTTTGTCCGTTTAATAAGTGATTTACAAGCACATCTGCCCACACTGTGCTGAGTGTTCAGCAGTTTTGACCAAAAAAATGACAGGATCCTAATGCCCCACCCTCTCTATTCATACCATCTCGCCTGGAGCCACTATTTTTTTTTTTTTTGGTTCCCAGGATGAAAAAAGCCATCAAAGGGAAACATTTTGCCAATGTAGAAGGGGTGAAACAAAAAACAGCGCAAGCACTAAAAGGCATCAAAATCCACGAGTTCAAAAACTGTTTTGAGCAGTGGAAAAAAATGTCTGGTTAGATACATCAAAAGGAGAGTACTCTGAAGGTGACTGAAGTTTAAACATATAAGAATACACAACTTTTTATAAATAAACTCTGGATCTTTTTGGGTCCTCTCTCATATATTGTATTAATTCTTTGATTCTTTGACAGCTAGAATATAACTCATGTTAAGACAGAGACTTTTATATTTATAAAATTTATAACTCCATTCTTTGAAGATTCTAGGTCCTTTATGATTTAGACCGGCAAATGTTGATGCCTACTTATTCTTGTTTTCAAAGTATCATAGAAAGCTATTAATATTTAATCAATGTTTTCTGAGTATATTGACTCTCACAATTTACTCCTTTCTAAAGCAAATGTTCTTTTCTCATGGATATTAACAGAATATGATAGAATGACTTTCACTTTCAATTTCCCAAACATTTTGAAGGCTGCTCCATGGAGGTACCATTTAGACTATGAATAGCTCTAAGGCCTAGGTTCATTCTCATTTATCACTGTGTTCCTGGGGCTAACATTTTGTAGTTCTAGGCAGAGGCAGTTATTCAATAAATGTTGGCCTGCTGAATAAATGATCAGAGGATAATGGATAAATCTAAATATTTATACTCCAGGTTCTTGGTAACTGTATGATTCTGAGCTAACGTGATCTGCCTTCTCTTGTATCTTTCCCATAACAAGAAAAATATTGACATGTACAGGTTGCCCAAAGTTAAATATTTTACATGACTGCCTTTGAATAAAAACCAATGAAGGAAAATATTCAAAACATATGTACTGATTGTGTTTAACAAAATTTTGACATACAAATATATTATTGGAGAAGATTCAGAGTAGAAAATGGGAGAACAGTACTTCTGAGTTATATTGGGTCTCCAAAAAGTCTGTATGGACTTTTTTCCATAAAAGACCCATTTTTCATTTTCACCAATAACTTTATTGATTTGGATATGTTGAGTATATGAGCTATCTCCCTCAGAGGATAACATTGATGGTTCTCAATTAATGTCTCTATTTGATTGCTACCAACTTCAACTGATCTACCCAACCATGGAGCATCATCCAGCGAGAAATCTCCAGCATGAAATTTTGCAAACCACTTTTAACACATTCAGTCAAGGCGCCTTTTCCATATACAGCACAGATATTTTCTGTGTGTGTGTTTCAAATGGCATTTTTACCTTTCTTGAAATAATAAAGCATAATATGCCAAAAATGTTGCTTATTTTCTTCCATTTTCTGTATTAAAATGGCTACACAAAAATTCACCAATTTCATTTTTTTTTAAATGCTCACTGATATAACAGTTGTCACAATACAATCTAACTAAATTGTTTCGATAATTATGTGCTACTAAAGCCATCTTATGGAAAAAAACAAATGAACTTTTTGGCTAACCCATTAATATATAACAGTTGAAAAATCTATGTAAAAACTCTGAAAGAAATTAAAGGGAAACCAAATATTATCCCACCACTGTAGCGGTTTCCATGGGCATGCCGTCTGTCTCAGGATTACTGGGCTATTATTCCTCCATTGCATTGTTCACGTGCCTAACTCCTTTGTCTCCAGGAGAAGAGAACAGAAGGGCATTTCGAATAGAGAGAAAGAAAAATTTTCCATTGCCCATTATCCACCACTGTCCTTTTACTTTGAAAACGATTTCCCCTCTGGATAGGTTTTAATATTTCTCTTTCACAGCATATTGATTCACAAAAGCACTTTGTGGTTTGCTTGTAGAAAATGCACTTAGGACTAATAGCTTGCTTGTTTTTTCCCCCCTGATGTTCAGAAACAGGTCATCTTTCCATAATTAAAGACAGAAATATTTTTTTATTTTGGAATAGACTATCTTTTTTCTCCTATATTTTTATACTTGACTTCTAACATCTTTTAAGATGTGTTATTTAAAATAAATTAGTCTGTAATATTGAAAACTAAAAATAAACAAATAAAAAGCACAATAGTAATACTAATAAGCATGTCTAAGTATGATTCACAACTGTAACAAAATATATGAATATTATCTTCAGATGTTTGGACATATGTTAATTAAATTATGTATTGAAAATGTCTTTAATGTTATACAAACTTTATCAGTTTAGACTATTGCCAAATAATATAAAAATATATACCAGTCAACATTAAACATGAGTTATGATGTTATATAATTAATTTTGCTGTTGGTGAGAAGTAACATTTTTATGTAGGAAATCTCAGAGTTGGATAGTCAAATTCATTAAATAAAACAAAGATATTCTGAATTGCTATTTTCTACAGTCATACTTTCCAAGGTCTTTCTATTGTGATGTCATAACTGATGACATAGTTCATACTCCTTAACCAAAATGAATAAAAAAGGTATAATTACAGCTGTTTCTTCTTCCTGTCTTGAGTAATTCCATAATAAAGAGATTAGGGAGACAAAGAGATGTGGGCTTTCACTGTGGAGGGCAAGGCTGGCATGGGGTGTCAGAGATCAACCCACGTAAGAGGTGTCCTGCTAAGGGACAGCATGCTTACACTGAAGTGTTTCAGTAAAAGAAAAAGTTCTCTGTGCTGTATTTGCAACTCTCCTATAAATTTGAAACTGTTTTAAAAAATAATGCAAAGAAATATAATTACAGAAGTTTGTGCTTGCTTAATAGCACAGAAATAAAAATCAATCAGGTTTAAAAGTTTCAAGTAATTATCTAAACTGTAGATTGGATATGCCCAATAAAACTTCTCATCAAAGCGGTTACATTTTTTTCAAAGAAACCTGACTATGTTTTCAATAATTTGTTTAGAGTCTGTGAAGATGACAGAATTCATTATTTATCCTGGATTTTTATATATCATCAAGTAATAAGATAGGTAAACAAGTCAATGAATACTGACTGACAGAAAATTACAAACTATTAACTTTCAATATGTAATGAAAGCAAGTAATACGACTTAGAAACCTAGTATGGGACAATCTTTTGGGGGGAAAATCACGACATTAAGCTTAGAAATCTGTTTCTCTTAGATGGTCTTATTCTCTCTGTCACTTTATATTTTGTATGTAGAAATAAAACTGATAGAATTATTAAGAACTAAAGAAGTGGGTTAAACTAGACCATTGTATTATAAGTTTATGGTCTTCAGTGAAATGAACTATAGAAATAAGCACTTAGCATGAATAATCTTGTCTCAACTTTGAAGTATTATAGAGACACAAGCCTCATTCTTTTATCTAAGCTTTTCTTCGAGTAAACACAGCTTTAAAATCTTTGTGAAAAATAGAGCAATTTCTTAGGACTGCCTACATACCCATCCTTTTGTTATGAACAAATTTATAATAGATCTTACCTTGTTTTACAAAGTTAAAATGGTTTTTTTTTAATGCGGCAATTAGTTAGAAGCTCAAGCATCTCATTTTAAAAAGTGTTTTTAACTTTTTTAGCTTTACTACTTGTTTAAACATATTTAACCTTTACTACTTGTTTAAACATATTTAACCTTAGAGTAAAAAGAGATTAATTTAAATTTGTGCTAGAGCATGTAATAGACACAATGGGTTCGAATAGTATTCATGTATAAGGAGTAGAGTGAATGGGGGAGCTTTCAAGTGTTTGTTTCCATTTTCTTTAATTCCCTGTTTAGTTAAGTATAGTAGATTAAATTATTTTTATAGTAAATATTCAAATCCTCTTTCTATTGCTCATGGGAGAATATATTTTTCTACCTCACAGATGGCAGCTTGGCTATATGACTTTCTTTGGCCTGTGATTTGATATGTGAATATTGACTCACATATTGACTCACACGCCAAATAGTGAATATGATGCAAGAAAAAGTGAATATGACTCAAGAAAAAGTGAAAACTCTTTTGAGATTGAGCTTGCTTTTTTGTACATCTGCCCTCTGTCATGGGAGCATGCTTCAGGAATTGCTGGCCCAAGAAAGACAAGAAGCTTGTAAAGCAGGTAGGAAGAGCATGTGCTCTCTTTAGAAGTAATAATAGAATTAAACTAGTTCTTTATCAGGTGAGTACAGTAGCGCAGAAGGATCATAAAAAGAAAGAGAAAAATCTACAATGGCAAAGAGAGGAAAGGCACATTTGGGAAATGAAAATCATAGATAACTGAATTTGTGTTTGGGCATATCCATCCATACATCAGTAAGCTACATTCTTTCCTGTAGGCTGTCTTTCTGTGGGATAGTAAGGATTTTACAAGATTGTGATTAAGATATTTACTGAGTCAGATGAATCCTTAATGTACCTGGATAGAACCATTAGTGTTGATTAAAAAGCAGGAAATGTGAAGATAAACACTATATTAGTGCCCTTTAGTTTAATAGACTACTAAAAATAGATTTCAAAATTGTATACATTATTATAATAAAAGTGAAGATGTCACTCATATTTTCATTTTGTTTTAAACTTTCATTTCAGACTACTTTACTTTGGGAAAATTATACCTATTTCTAAGAACTTAATAGGTAAATAATTTAGCTTTTGTCTAGGTACATACAGATAGAGCCGAATTACTGTTGCTGAGGGGGAGATTTGTGTGAAGGATGCTTTTTCTGGCCATCTTGCTGACATCATTGTGCTAAATGCAGTTTGCAATTTGATATTAAGGGCTCAGAAAAATTCATATTGATGTATAGAATAGATATTGTAATGATACCAAATAGGCAAGTTTTACTCTGAGCAATTGCTGGAAAACATCACCACATAATCTAACATAACATTATATCCTATAATTGAATACATTATAATATCAAAATGTAAAAAAATTATATTGAAACAATCTTTTTACTTTCTTATATATCTAATTTAATCTAGACAGTGTTGATGCTGATTTAGTTGTTTACATAATCTGTATAATTATTTGAACACTCCACTTCAATTTTCTATTAAAAACCTAATTAAACTGAAAATGAAATGGGATACATATTGATACTAAATGGTAAAAAATACTTCGAAGACTTTGTTTTGATATTATCCAAAGAACTCACTGATTATGTATAATATTAAATTTTAATATGAATTTTAAATTATTCAATTTTTAAATTATCATTTAAATGAGTCTGGATTGAATTTATTAATTTGACATGTAGGGTTTTTGTCAATATTTTATTTTCAACAATCACTGAAGGGTAGTATAATAGATTTCAATACATATAAGTAATATTTATAATATTACTTATATACAGTTTATGTCTTCAAACTTTTATATCTTTACAGGCTTTTCTCCAAGATTTTTAGCATTCATTTTGCTTTTTTGGTAAAATTTTAAGTATATTCAGTTTTGTTCATGTAGAAAACTGACATAGATTAACAAAAAATTTTCTTATTAATTAAATTAAATGCACAAGTGCATCATTCAATTTTAATTTTTCATTGATTTTGTAATGGTTTGAAATTAAATATATTCATTCACCAAATAGTTATTGACTGCCTTTTATGCATTAAGCATTGTATTAGGCAGTAGAACAAAATGACAAGTAAAACCATGTAACAATTTTGCTTTCATGGATGTAAAGTTCTAGGTAAGGACAAATAATTAACCTAGAAATTCCACAAATCAATGAAAAACTGTGCCTTGTGATGAATGCCATGAAGAATTCTACAAAATCAAAATGACTTCTATTATTTGTATCATGAATATCTTCCCAGTGTGTGGTTGAATTTTCATTCTCTCATTGGAAGCTTTTATGAGCAGAAGTTCTTAATTTTAATGAAGTCTAATTTTTCAATATTTTGTTTGGTACTTATTGTGTCCTATTTAAAATATTGTTATTTATTCCAACATCTTGAAGATACTTAATATTTTTTCTTCTAGAAATTTAGCATTTTGTCATTTATATTTAAAGTATATTTTGAATTTATTGAATATTTTATATATAATATCAGATTTCTGCACATAAAGATAATATTTTTCATTTCTTTGACTACATAATGATTTTTTATGCTTTATTATTCTGGCTAGGGCCTCTGGTAAAATATTAAAATATGAGTGATAGTAATTCTTTTTCACTCCCAGTCTTAGGGAGAAAGCTTTCCATTTTGAAACCTATTCTAAATTTGCGTATAAAAGCCATATATGAAGAATAATTGCTAAATTTTTAACATACTTTTCTTTCAACTATTTAGATTAACATAGGATTTTCTCTTTTATTTTATTAATATAATATTGAGAATTTCCATTAAATTTTTCATACTCTTTAAGTTTTGAATTTTAAACTAACTTTGCTTTTTTGAAATAAACTGACCCTCTCTATATTATTATTTTTAAAAGTATGAGGGGAGACCCCCAAATAACAGAAATTATCTTCTGGAGGGCGGGTCCCTTGTAGTACAGGTTTCCACTGCTAGGTGAGTGTTATAGAAACCCATCTGTATCAATGTACCAGCTGGCGTTGTTGTCAGAGGCTGCACTGGGCTTCAGTGAATTTTTTTTTGAAGACCCTTTCAGTGTGTTTGCCCATTTTATGAAGGGTGACTTAGGAGTGCCCCTGTCCACATGATGAGTGTCCAGCAGTTTTTGACCACAAATGGCATGACCCCCTGCCCTACTCCCATTATTCATATGATTTCACCCTGAGTGATTTTTTTTTTTTGGTTTTTACAGATGAAAAAAGTCCTCAAAGGGAAGTGTTTCATAATGAGGAAGAGGTGAAACAAAAAATAGCAGAAGCATTGAACGGCATTAAAATCAATGAGTTCAAAAACTGTTTTGAGCAGTGGAAAAAAAGTCTTCATAGGTGTACTGCATCAAATGGAGAATACTTTGAAGGTGACTGAAGTTTAAACATGTAAAAATAAATGCACAATATTTAATAAATAAATTCCTGGGTTTTTGCCCCCCCTTGTAGAACTCTGGATCTGTATTAGGGTTTCTCAAGAAACAATATATACTGAATGAGGTAAAACTAGGTTCACAGTTGTGAGGACATGAAACACAGAATTTATTTTTGTATTATTATTTTTTAACTTATTTTTTTCCATATGAACAATTGTAAACTTACTTATGCCTCATCCTGTTTATTCCAGAGAAAAAAATATATGTGTGTATACAGATTTGGAGATGCAACTATTGATTATGAATAATATTTTGCAATTGCACTTTGTCTATGACATTCACCGTAAGTCTCATGAAGCTTACTAAGAGTTTTTCCAAACTTTAGTGTCTAAATGTCAGTGATACTCACCTACTCTTAGCACCAAGGAAAGTAGTTCCTGAACTCAAGATATAATGTGTTTCAAAATCTCTTTACGTATGCTTTACTGCCATGACATCTCTACAAATGACTTAGGGTGACCAGATAAAAGAATAATAATATGACATTCACGTTTCTAAATACCTTCTAATCTTGGTGCTCCTTTAGGAGCAATGGCAGTCTATACTAACCACACATTTGTTTCTTGCCTTGATATTCTGAGCTGGTCCCATATGCCCAATGAAACTGTTCAACTATTCCCTGAGATTTATCTTCCTTTTTATTAAGACAAACATTCTCTAAATCTTCTGTTTTTATTATATTTATTGTATGTCGAGACTTTATTCCAACCTATCACTTATTAAATCAAAACAACAACAAAAAAGCCTACTTTTTAGCCTTTAGGCAATTGATCTACTTTTCCTTTAAATTATTGCATAAAGCTCATTGCACAAATTATTTGATTTTTCTCAGATTCATAATTGAAGGAAAAAGGATATTTTTCTTATTATATCATATTTTAAAGCAATCAATGAAAACTTATTATTCACTTATTTATTTTTAGTTTTTTCTTAAATTGAATTTACTGGGGTGACATTGATTCACAAGACCATACAGGGTTCAAGTATACGACTCAATAAAACCTCATCTGCACATGACATCAGGTGCCTATCACCTGAGCAATGTCTTTTTCCATCCTCATTTTCTCCCCTTTTGCCAACCTATACCAACCTTCCAATCCCCTTTCCTTCTGGCTATCATCACACTGTTGTCTGTGTCTATGTGTTGTGCATATGTTTTTTGGTTAATCTCTTTACCTTCTTTCATCCAGTCCCCAACCCCCTCCTCTCTGATAGCTTTCAGTTTTTTATGTATCCCTGCCTCTGTTTCTATTTTCTTTGTCAGTTTATTTTGTTCATTAAGAGTCCACATATAAATGAGATCATGGGGTATTTGTCTTTCTCTGACCATCTTATTTCATTTAAAATAGAAGTTACAGGCCTTATGCTTAAATTGTAATCCGTAAATACTTCTATTATTCTAAGCACCTTTCATACTGAATCTGCACAATTCAGTTTATTTGAAAATATATACTGATAAAAACTATTTTATAAACTCTGAATGAATAAAAGATGAATAATAAATGGTCTCTGCCCATGCTTGTTGTCTACATGATGCTATAGACATAAACAGCTAATTTAAAAACATGTTAACAGTTGTAAATTATTAAAGTATAAAGATATAAGAAAATAAGAAAATAAATAATATCCTGGTAATTTTGGTAGCCAAAGATTTTACATCAATTATACAGAACTACTCCTATAATTGTCAGTCATTCTATATTAGTTAAATAGTTGACCTCAGTCTACATATATATATATATGCTCTCTTGTGAGGGCTGTAGTCATAACCCTTTATTCAGTTTTCAGGAGGAAATTAACAAAACCATTACATTTCTTCTTCATGAACTGTGTTCCCAATTTCTAAAAATATCAAACACTGACTTTATGCTTTTATAGAAATTAGAAATTATCTCTGAGCAGCTGCATTTTTACCCCCACCATTTTCAAGTGTGTTTATGGTATTTAAAAATTAACAGATGCTTTTATTTCTCAACATCTTAGTGAAGAAAAGGAGAATAAATGGAAGTTTTATAGTTGCCATTTCTTTTGACTGTACCTATTGTAAGAACATGTCCTCATATAAACAGATTTAAAATTATTTTGATTTCAGAATTTGTTATATTTTTATTCATATATATTGACTTCTTTTTAGTTTTAAGATGATGAATAAAAACTATTTCCACAGAAAATGAAACATTTTAGGAAAGACCAAGTTGTAGTTGACTCTTTTCTTTAAATATAGGAGGGAAAAAACCCAGATGAATTAACTTGTGCAAAAGAGGGCTGTTGGGGAAAGAATAATCTGCCATGTGATAGGCAATATTGCAGATAAGCATTTCATTTAAATTACTCTATGGTCCTTTTAAATTTTCGTTCACACTCCCCTCTCTTGACACATAAGGCATCCCCTTATTCACATGAGAGCATGATATAGTTTTATTGTCAGACTTTGGGAACTTTTATTTGTCTTTCATTGCAAAGGTCTTCATCTTCCAGGTTAGTAACATGAATTGTCCTTATATTATTTCTTAGTGGTTCTAGCCCTTGTGAATGATTAAATTTTGGGCCTAACTTATTTTTATTATCTTAATAGTCACCTTTTAGACTGTTCTTTGTAGTAACATCAATGCCAACATCAGTGTTAATACCAATGTGAGCACAACAGAAGAATCAACATAATCATGCCTCTGCATACCATCAACAGCAGCATCAATACCCATCTTAACACTAATGCCAACATCAATACCAATAACAATATCAACAGCAGCACCAATGCCAATACAAATACCAATACAACATCAACACCAATATGAGCACTAACACTGCTGAAACACGAATACCAATACCAACATCTATACAGTTACAATACCAGTGCCTTTAAATTATTTTCCATCAAGGACCATGCTAGTGTATTCTAATTACATTACATTCTCACAACAAGTATATATTACAATTATTACTAGTATTTTCATTTTAAAATGAAGAAACTGAGCCTCAAAGAAGCCAAGTAACTCACTCATTGTCTTTGAGTTAGCAAATTAGCAATGATAACTAATTCTCAAGTCTGTCTGACTACGACAAATACAATGCACTCTAGTTTTTTAATACTATTTTTGAATCTTTCAAGAACAGTGTATTCTACATATTTGCCCTATGTAGGCTTTCTTATTAAAATTATAGAGATGTAAGCCTCCCTTCAGCTTTCAGAAAGAAATGTGCATGCTCATTAAATTTAATTTGAATTTTCAAAACTGCAGAAATACTTACATCGCTGATTGATCTTTTAACAATGTGTAATTGCTCATGCTCTCCTTCATTAAGATTTCAGTGTGCCTAAAGTCTTCAGCTATTATTGAAGAATTTATTAAAATATTTTTAAGGACTAATTTTATACTTAAATTCTTAGCACTCCAACTTGGGGTCATAAGGGCCTTTTTGCTAATCTGCCAAGGCATTCAGCTGTTAGCCTGGAAACCCTCCCGTTGGTCATGATTCCAAATCACCACACTGATGCAAGCATCATGCTTTTTTGTTCTAGGCAAACTTCAATTCACATTGTTTAGCACAGTTAACAGAGTTGGTTTGGCCTCCCAGTGCATTTTGCACCTTCTATGGTTTTATGTGTACAAAATCCCTACTTTGAGAGAAACATTCAGGTGTCCTTGTAGCTCCTACTAATTTTGGTAAGTTCTCTGAGTCAATAGACCATATGAATAGTGTATAGACTCAAATCTTTCATTTATCTTGTATTAACCTTTTATAACATAACAAAGGAGAAAAATAAAAACCTAAGTACATGGGAAATGCAATTTGATAAGATCAAATCAAGGAAGGAATTTCAGCTTTGCTGATTTAAAGCAACCTCAAGTAGTCACTTTTTTCAGTGTGGTCAGTTCCCTTACGATCTGTTTCTATTGTCTAACTAATATTTATATTTCCTGTTTCTATGTCCATTTGATAATTGAGAATAGTCCATGTTTTTAATTATTTCCAAACTTTAACAAAGAGATTATTTGAGTTTGCTCTCCTTTCTGATTGATATTCTATTTCTATCTTTGCTTTTATAGTCTTAACTCCTTAAAAGAGTTGTTTATCTTATTTCCACTTTTTAAATTACTCCCATTCATTGTTCACATTTCTCAACCAGGATATATTTCTAAATTCCCCATACCCTACTTTACTCTTTTTCCCCCACAGCATTTCTCATTTGTAATTAACCTCCCATTCTTACAAGTAAAATTAGGATTCATTTCATAATATATTACATTGGTAGATACGGTCTCTAGATCTCTCAGATATATTTCAATGTTTGATAAAATTGTTCCAACTATACTGATACTTTTACTAAATTACACCTGATTTTTTTCTTTATAACAATCATAATACCTACTGAAGTGCCCTATATTTAAGACTTTAATATGTGTCCTGTATAAATACTTAATTTCCTATTATCATGCATATGTACACAGATACAACATAATGAAGAAATACATCTCTGTTAGTATGTTATTGTACACTTTTAAAAGGTGTCAATAAACAGTATAAAGTTATAACTGAGTTAGTAAAGATCAACCAATTTTTGTGTAATAATTCACATATCCATTTTAGACTAACCATTTTAGTCAATAAATAAATACTTACTTGGATTATGTTAATTATAACAAGACTTTCTACATAAGATTTCAATAATGACAATGATTGAAGAGAGTGACACTGTATCAATTGATTTTTATGTGATTCTTGTTCTTCCAATTATTTTCTAATTTGAGAGAAATGATTTCTTAGTTATATGAGCTCTTCCACTATAATTTTGGCTGTTATTTTAAGAAATAAAATTTTGGTTTCTGTTAGCTTTATTTTTTTTGAAAAATAAACAGGTATATTTTTTCTATGTTCTCTAAAACAGTACAAGGGATGCGAGTTAGGTATAAAGAAAATGTTCCTGACACTGTGAGCTGTTAAAAATTGGAATTAGTTATAACATGGGAAAGTTAGCAGACTTTAAAAATGTAATGAGTCATTATTCTAATAACATCCCATAAAAGCACATGAGAAATGCTTTTCGGGTTCAACCGGTGTCTATCCAAATGCTACTGCATAAATACCTAGAATGTAGTTAGTAGTTTGCTTCCCAATGTTTACTTTGAAAAATATAAATCAAGTGTTCAATATAGTCTTTGAGGACTGAATTTAATCTATATTAAACATATTTGTTTGTTTATTCAATATAACTTATGTTGGAATATCAGAAAAGAATTTTTCTTATTCTTTTTTATACCTATGCCATTTAGGGTTTGTAGGAAGGTCCATCATTAATTAACTTATTAATTCAACCATTCATCTGATAAAGGTAACTTAAAATATCATTAATTAGAACTTACAACTTGGAAGAAACTGAAAGAAGCACTGTATAAAAATAAAAATGCATCCTTTTCAATCACATATGTGTATTTATCAGTTAAAAATTGCTTTTGATTGTGAGAACAGGTATTCATTAACCAATCACTTAACAAGGCAGGGAATTGTTTTTCAAAAGAATATATGAGACACACTGAAGTTTGGGCACTCCAGATTTGCACACCAGGTCTATAATATTATCAGGACTCAGGATTCTTTCATTTTTACACTTAGCCTTCTGTAGGATCTACTTATTGTCTCATGTTCATAAAAGAGCAACTAAGGCTCCGCACTTCACATCTGTATTTCAGGATAGAAGAATAAAAAAAGGCAAAGGGCAAAAATTGCCTGCCAGATATCAGCCTCCTTTTAAAAAATATTTACTTCTAGGGTACCCAACAAATTTGGCCAGAACTTAATCACATGGCCATGCATATTACTGCAAGGTGGCTGGGAATTATGATTACTAACTTAGGAATTCATCTTCTTCAAACAAATGAGAGTCCTTCCAGTAAAGGATCAAACAAGAATTAATACTAGATAATACTAGATAATGAAAGGTTCATACCACATCTTCTATATATGCACCTCGTATTGGATTTTTTCACTATTCCCATATTAATGATCTATTTTCATATTTCTTTCTTTTGATTGTTCTTAGCTATTCCTTTTGCTTTAAAAGCACATCTCATCACCCTCTCTATAAAACTTTTTTCATCTTATTCCTCAAAATTTATTATTCTCTCTTCTATTATAATTTCTTAAAGATTTTCTTCTTCTTATACTGTGTTTATTCAGAGCAATTCACATTATCATAGCTTTACATATTGTATCCCTCCTGTATATTTTTGTCTGTTAGACATCTGGGATCCATTTTATTTATTTTTGTGTCATGTATTAGTACCTTAAATATAATAGTTATTCAATATACAGTGTCTGGCACAAATAAGGCCCCTTTTGTTATAAAGTCATAAGCATGTAATTCTGTAACATAGCAATATCACACCCAAACACACCGTATGACATTTTAGGTGAAAGATTCAAATTAAAACTATAAATTATTACACCCATATTATTACCCTACCAACCACACTCAAGCAGCCCTTACTTCTGATGGACCTTGTATTTGCTAAATTAAACAATAGATCTCACTTTAAATAAATCTAAAATTTAGTAAGTGAGATAACCAGCTTTCACAAATATATAACAAAAAGAAGAAATTGGAAAAGTGGAAGATATCTCTGTGGATTTTGTTAAAAGTTGACACTTACATATATTCCCCCATTTCCTTTATCATTTTGGACTTAAATTTATCATTGATATGGCAGTTCTTAATTTTACACCTATATTCTCAACTATTCTTTTCCCACATTTTCTTCAATGTGTTTCCACTTATTACCTCTCCTTTGTTCATAAATATGTGCTATGCTCTTTTATAGCAAAATAACAATCTTTCTTTTCACCTACATTGGGTCTTTAGCCATATGCATTAATTTTGTATTTATTAAATCTGCTGGTTATTTTCTGTTTGCCTTCCATATCTAGTCTTCATCCTTTGCCACTATAAATGTATTACATTAATTGGTTCCCAAGGCTTCATGTGTCCTTTAGGTTTTGCCAAGAGAAAACTAGAGGAAAAAGGGAGAATGAAAGTGAAGTATTTATTCTTCCAACTCCCTCCCTAAGATGTGAGTTTAGTCTGGCACTTCTGGACTGAAAGTCCCTGTTCCTTTCAAGACATTCTGGGTTCCTGTAATATTCTATCCTTCCTATTCCTTAGGGCTTAAGACTTTACCTCTGGTTCCCCAAAAGTATTCCTACCAAACTAATAATTTCATTTATAAATAAACTCTTTTAAATCCTGATGGAAACTTAGTTGACCCATTTTCTCTCCATAAATTCCTTCCTTAACTCTGAAGTCTGGATTACATCTTTCTCTTCTTTTTAGGAGAGTAATTTATGGCTACTTGACAATGAGAACAGATCTCTGAAGATCCATTCTACTCCAAGTACTTTTCCCTTTAGAGAAATGGGACTCGTTAGGAGAACGCCCATGAAAGAGGAAGTGGATGAAAGCCTTGAAGCAGAAACAGGTCATAAGATATGGCACAAGATCAATGAAAGATTTAGGCTATTTATTATTTCTCAAAGGAAAGCAAAGCAACGCGGTCAAGTAATTTGAAGAAATTTAAAGCTTTGGCACTAACAGATCTCAATTGGATGCCAAGCATTTTCAAATACAGACATACCTTGTTTTATTGTGCTTTGCAGAGTCTTGTTTGTTTGTTTATTTGTGGCAACCCAGCATTCATCAAGTTTATCGGTGTCATTTTTTTAACATTTGCTCACTTTATATCTCCGTGGCAAATTTGGTATTTCTCACATTACACTTTTTGATTATTATTATAGGTGTCATGGTGATCTGTAATCATTGATTTTTGATATTACTATTATAATTCTTGAGGGCCTGTGACTGCTCCACCCACCGGTCATTTCCTGATCTCTCTCCCTCTCCTCAGGCTTTGCTATTTCCTGGGACACAACAATATTAAAATTAGGCCAATTAGTAACCCTACAATGGTCTCTAAGTCAAACAATTAAACTTACTTGAAGAAAGCATGTTGAAAGCTAAGACAGGCCGAAAGCTCAGCCTCTTACGCAGTGAAGTCTTGAATGCAAAAGAAAATTCTTGAAAAAAATTAAATGTGCTATTTCAGTGACTGCAGGAATAAGAAAGTGAAACAGCCTTGTTGCTGATATGGAGAAAGTTTTAGTGTTCTACAAAGAAGGTTATAACAGCCATAGCGTTCCCTTAGACCAAAGTCTAATCTAGAGAAAGGCCCTAACTCTCTTCAGTTCTATGAAGATTGAGAGAGGAGGAATGGACAGAAGAAAATTTTGCAGCCAGTATATGTTGGTTCATGGGGTTTAAGGAGAGATGCTGTCTCCATAACATAAAAGTGCAAGGTGGAGCAACCAGTGCTGATATAGAAGTTGCAGCAAGTTGTCCAGAAGATCTAGCTAAGATCATTAAAGATGGTACCTACACTAAATAACACATTTTCAATGTAAATACAACAGGATTATAATGGAAGAAGGTGCCATTAGGACTTACATAGCTAGAGAGACAAGTTAATGCCTGGCTTCAAAGCTTCAAAAGTTGACTCTCTTGTTAGGAGCTAATGCAGCTGGTGACTTTATGTTGAAGTCAATGCTTGTTTACCATTAGAATTATCCTCAGTTAATTCTACCTGTGTGCTAGAAATGGTAAAATAAAGCCTGGATGATAGCACATCTGTTTACAACATGGTTTACTGAATATTTTAAGCCTACTGTTGAGACCTACTGCTAAGATATAAAAGATACCTCTCAAAATATTACTGTTCACTGACAATGCACTGGTTACCCAAAAGCTCAGATGGAGATGGGCAGTAAGATTAATGTTTTCTTGCCTGCTGACACAACATCTATTCTTCAGCCCATAAATCAAGAAGGTATTTCAACATTTATGTCTTAATATTTAAGGAATACATTTCATAAAGCTAAACCTCCTATAGTCATTCCTTTGATGGATCAGGGCAAAGTAAGCTGAAAATCTTCAAGAAAAGATTCACGGGTCTAGGTACCATTAAAAATATTTGTGATTACAGGAAGAGGTAAAAATGTCAATATTAATAGAGTTTGGGAGAAGTTGATTGCAACTTCTTCAAAGTCATGGGTGACTCTGAGGGGTTCAAGATGTCAGTGGAGAAAGTGACTGCAGATATAGTACAGATAGCAAGAGAAGAAGAATTAGAAGGAGGTGCTGAAGATGTAAGTAAATTGCTGTAATCTCATGATAAAACTAACATATGAGAATAGCTTCTTATGCATGAGCAAGAAAGTGGTTTCTTCAGATGGAAACTAATCCTGTGATGTGAAGAGTGTTAAAATTACAGCAATTGATTTAGAAGAGTATATAAACTTAGTTGATAAAGCAGCTTCAGGGTTTGAGAGGCTTGATTCCAATTTTGAAAGAAGTCCTACTGTGAGTAAAATGCTGTCAAACAGCATCACGTTCTACAGAGACATTGTTTGTGAATGGAAGAATTAATTGATACAGGGAATTTCATTGTTATTTTATTTTAAGAAATTGCCACAACCCTTAGCAATCACCACCCTGATCAGCCATCAACATTCAGGCAAGACCCTTGCATAGCAAAAAGATCATGACTTGCTGAAGGCTCAGATGATTGGCTAGCATTCTTTAGCAATAACAAATTTTTAATTAAGATGTGTATAATGTTTTAAGACATAACGCTATTGCATACTTAATAAACTACGGTATAGTGTAAAGATAACTTCTTTATGGTTATTTTTGGACCCACTGTATTGTGATATTCACTGTATTACAGTGGTCTGGATCCAAACCTCCAATATCTCCCAGGTACGATTCTATTCAATGAGAGCATATGAGGCTTTTCCAGAAGGTGTCTAGCCATGTAATATGAAAAACAGAGACGTTTATTGAAGAAGATACAAGATAAAAGAAACATTGTATATAGGACAATAATGCTTCAGTCCCCTTCAAAGTAGGCACCTTGGGACCTCATACAGTTCTTCCAATCACCATCAGCTGCCACATCACATTTTCCTGAATATCACTGAAGGTCTGAAATCTCTTCTTTTTCAAAGGTGATTTTCATTTTGGAAAAAGTCAGAAGTTACAGGGTGCCAAATCTGGGCTGTATGGGACTGAGTCACCTGGGTGATTTGATGTTTCACCAAAAAACTCTGCATGGGATGCGATGCATGAGCAGAGACGTCATCATGATGAAGCTGCGAATCACTGGTTATCTGTAACTGTGGCCTTCTGAATCATCCAAATACTTGCTGTGGAAGAATGTTTAAGCTTAATGCAAAATTTGATGCATATTTGTTGTTCTATTCACACAGTTATTTTGAATATGATGGCCACACAGCACACATGCTCACTCAACAAAAGCTACCACCCCTACTGACTAGTACAGTGAAGTCATTATTGTTCATGCAGGCACATTCCAGTACACTATCCTTGACTGCCAAGTTACATCAGTGTTGGGCAAACCATTCTCCTTATATTAAAAATAGCTGGATTTTTTCCAGACTGACCTCATATTCTTTAAAATTAGCAGTTGACTGTTCTATAGATTACTTAGATGGATTGGTAGAGAAATTAGTGACTTTATTAAAAATATATCATTCAATCTTATTAACTGTGAAGTAATATTTACTATAGAGACCTGGAAAAATTTAAAATTATAAAATATATACCATATGTGCAAATATTAAATAATTAAATATCATAGATAGCATTATATGAGTTTCATTAGTTTTATTTCTATTGCATTTTTAAATTATATTAAATTTTCTTACTTAAATAACATAATACATTAGTTACCAAATTAAAAGTATATAAATCAACTTGTAATTAATTTTATACATATTATTTGATGGTATTGAATATTGTGACTAAATTAACTAGATAAATTAAATTTAAGACACTTAGCTTAATTATTCTGTGTCTATAACTGAGCTTTTGAAACAACAGTAAGAATAATATAAAAGTAAATTAGAATCTTTAGCTGTTTTGTTTTTATTGCATATATGTTGTCAGTTGAAAATGGTGAGATGTAAGATAAAATAAACACTAATTAAAATTAAAAATCCTCTTGTCATAGTATTGCCAAGATAATAGTTTTACGATAATTGACAACAGTTTGCCCTTAACTATCTTGACCTGGTCTCATTTGTCCTATTCTTTCCTTTGGGAACCACATGAGGAAAATAACTTGGGAACAATACCTGGAAAGATATATACCGAATGTTAATAGTAGTTATCCTTGGACAGTAAGATTTCAGATGATTTTATTGTTTTTCTTTTTGCTGATTCATATTTTTAATTTTTTTCTACAATGAATATGTGTTTCTTGGAAAATTAAAAAGAAATATTCCAAAACTCCCCAAAACAGCAATTTTAAGAACATTTTTTCAAAATAGTATATACATGCAAACAAATTTAAGATTAGACCCGAGTTGTCGCTTCCTATTAAAATCAATGTTTCAGTTTCATTGATTTTAGAACATATGTGAACTTAACTTGGCTCATTTAGAACACACAGCTGAATACCTATTCTGGTCATGTGTTCTCTGCTAAGGCCTAAACAGGAACGAGGGGAAGCAGTCTGTACCTTAAAGGCACCCACACAGATATCACAAAGTGTATAAAAAGACAGAAGAAAGTCTACTTTAGAGTTGTACCCATTAAAGCACAGAAAAAGCTATTACTACTTTTTTACTTTTCGAAGGTAAAAGACTTTAAAAGATAGCTATACTATTTGGAATCTTAAAGGATGAGTAAAATCCTAGCATGTAAAAGGATAGAACAGCATAGAAAGTGAGAATTTTTAAATTGAAGTAAAGAATACTTAGTGACAGTACATCTTAGTGCCCTTCAAATATGAAAAGTACTGTTATGTGGACATGATTCAGATGCATTCTATGTTGCTTGAACCAGCAGGACCAGAGCATAGGTTTTTTTTTTCCACCTATTGTTGCTTATGTTTGCAATTTATATTAATGTCTTGATAAAATACAAAACTCTTGAGTACAATATTGTTAATGGAAAATATAAGACAATTTATTTCGATATCATATAAGGTGGTTTCCAGAAATTCATTTTGCATTTAAAATAGAGGTTGCTTTTTGATATACATATAAATTAAAGCAAGCTGCCTTAATTTAATGTTTATTTAGAGTGAGCATCTTTGCTTTTAGTTTTATGTGCAACATAATATGATGTTGAGTGTTTGCAACATTATGGACTGTAAATAGATAAAGAAAACAAGAAAATTGCAAATCATTATTGAGCAAAACCTTCTGAACAATTTATTTCAATAAATGTAAAGATGCCCTTGAAGATTGTTCTTTTTCTGCTATTTTTATCAATGAACTTAACAGAGAATGAAATCAGAGTCAGAAACTGTCAAGTATAGACATGAGAAAGTTGGCTACAGTGAAAAATCAACCACAGAAGTTTAATCTTGTGTTATGATGTTCATAAAAAGATAAAAGCTTAAAGGCTATAAAGTATCTCTAAGAACTGACTTATGAATCCAAGCTTGAATTCTGGAATCTGATAAGTTTTGTGATTTGTGAACTTCCATTTGTGTCTCCTAAACTTAAAAAAAAAAAAAAAGTCTCTCTTTGGTGGGAAGAAGAACCCACAAGGAGGAAGCTGACCCCTTACGAATAAAGTGCCTGATTTCCATGGAACTTATTTGGTATGTTTTTGTGCTTTGTCTATTGCCACTAAAATTTCAGTCTGTGGTAAGGATGTATAAAAGAAATAATATTGTTCTTGGAGAAAGGAATGTTTCATTTAAAATAAATTATAAATAAACATAATTATTAACTTGAATATGTTATAATTCTAATAGAATGCAATGCTTTGAATGTCCTGATTAATTGAAGATCAACTTTTATGGTTTGCAAATTTCTTAAACTGTGATTAAAAAATGCTCTAGTAAGATGTCAGAGCATCATTAAATTTGTTGTTAGTTGATGTTACTGGAGTAACTATGATTAAATATCTGAATATTCAAACATGTTTAGCTTTCATAAATTTTAGCAAAGAAATCCCATATGTTGGTACTGTTCTAAGTACTAAAAGTATGAGACAAAGAATAAATAAGTTTTGAAAGATAGTACCATAGTTGTAGAGGGCATCAGAGATTAGACTGAATTCACTCAATAATTATTTATGAGCAGCTGTATGCCCTTCATTGTTTTGGGTGTGGGGGACATAGTTAGAAACAAAATTAACAGAAGGAACAACATTCTGCCTTCATAAAACTCATTGCTGAGGGAAGAATCAGGGGGCATTGCATTAAAGAACTTAATTTGATGGTGAGAGGATGAAAAATGTCTCTTCTAACCACTTCCATTTTCTTGGTAACACAGGAATGAAGAAAAGCAGTAGGTAATGTATTAGAAGAAGGCTGTTGATAGGTGGCTTGAGAGCAGGGAGGAGAGTATGAGGTACTCACCTAGAAGAGGATAGTAGAACTAACAGGAAGCACTAACGGTCTGTTTAGGGTGTGTGACCATAAATTGGCTTTGAGTGTGCTTGTGTATTTCTGTATGTAGATGTGACGTATACAGATTAAACAATGGTAGGATTCTCCTCAGAAAATTTATGGAGGGAGAAACAAAAGTGTGGAGGGTCTATGCACAGGAGTAATAATAACGATTGGTGGGGAATTGAAGTCCAATAAAGAGAAGGTTGAAGAAAAGATGTGACTGAGGGAGATGAAAAGATGGAGAGAACCAATGAATTGGAGTTTCTGGTGGAGTCAAAGAATGATTGGAATGATTGGAATCACCAGAGAGGGTGAGCTGAATGATAAAAGGTTATAAATGGAGAGTTGGATGCTTAAAACTGGGAGTACAGAGGGGGTGCAATTATTAGCAAAAAGTTTTAAAACCTGATCATAGGAATGAGTTGATAGAGGAAAAGAGAATGAAATCATTGAAAATGAGGAAGTTGAAGTAACAAAAACCAGAATTTTCCGGAGATCAGTTACAGAGAGATTGCATAATCAGAAAGTATTTGCACTGATCCTAGACCATCCTTTAAGATACTTGATATAATGTAAAATCCTAATAGTCACATAATTTTACTCAAATCAAAGCACATGAAACAATTCTAGTATACTAGGCATTCAAATGCATTTATATATACATATACATATGCATGTATTTCAAATAACACTAGGTGGTCTTTTATGTGAGCTAAGTCTAATATCAGCAAGGAAACCCATGCAAATAAAAAATAATTCTGACTCTTAAAGACTTGAAATTTAGAGTTTATAGTATTTTTTAATCCAAGTTTTCTTTAAGAAAGTCTAGTTTACTTGCAGTTTACATTTCATGCTAGTTTACTTTTTCTTTTCTTTCTTTCTTTTGGTTTTTACTAACACCCTTTGATGTCTGGTCACCGCAATGAAGCTATAAGGCAGCTGTTTGCATTGTCCTGCATTATACAATGCAGTTTATACATTTTCTTTAAAAGACATCAAAGGAAAATGTTATAAGTACTTATACTTTCATATATTTAGTACCTGTCACATGTGTTTATGTATATATAATATGCATAAATATTAACTCGTATGTGTCAGCGAATGAGAGAGAGTTAGTTCAAAGACATAAGATGGAGTGATTTACCTGAATTGTTGAGAATCAGAAGTGTGAGGGAGTAAAGCTTTATGAAATGATTGATATTCACTGGTTGCATATTCAAGTAAGTTTGGGAGCATGACTGTAAATAAATGAATGACGAATCAAGTGTGACATTGCCATGATGAAATATGAAGCCCATTTTCAATAATTTCAGTGATCCCCTAAATATCATTCAGAATTGTTAGCTGACCTAAATTTCCATTTGGCTAATGACTTTTCTTTGCAAAGCACATGACAAGCTGTCACTGCCATAACTCTTGCAATACATCAATAAATTCCACCCTTTTTGAGTTTTTGTATATTTATACCTAAAGCAATGGATAAAATTCCTGGGTAGAATAGAACTTGACACAATTTCTTATAGAACCAAGAGAGAATATTAATGTTTAAAACCTTCATGTTTTTTAATATAATGCAAAACACAGGGCTGGATATGTCTGTTAAATACAGAACATTTAACTGTATTCTAGAATAAAAATCCTCATTTATCATTTTTGCCTATAAACAAGATAACTTCCAGAAGTCTATAACAAAGTTTTTTTTAATGAAAATCACTTCAAAAGCTAGGAGGATTTCAGTAGGCAAGGCATTACTTCCTGTTTTTTTAAATAATTTTAAATCCCTAGTAAATAATATTAATAATGATACGTTTTGCCCATATCTGCGTAAGTTTTTAAATGAGAAATGATAAGGAAAGAGGCAGAAAGGAGACAAAAATACAGAAGCACATATTTCAATTTTTAACTCCAATGCTGTGAATTATTATTATTAATTTATATTCTTAAATAGTTATCAGCTTATAATTAGGTGTTCTGATCACCAAGTGACATGAGGTCATTTCGAATTGATTTTTTACATGGTTTGGCATTTGTATGGAAAAATCAGTGCTTAATAGGTGATGGTCTACTGCTGTAGGCTGAGATTGTTTGATTGCAAGAAAAAGAAGCAAGAAAAGGGAGTTCATACAAAGAGATGTACTTTGCAGGTGCATACCATCTCACCTAGATGGTTAAAAGGAGCTGAATCTCCCCAGGCCCTGAGTTAGGCAGTTCTTACTCATTGACATTCATTCTCATTTTCTCACCTTTGCAGCCCAATATAAGGCTAAATATTCTCTCATCTCTGCTAACCATTACACATCTGCTTCTTTTATTTTGCCTTTCTAAACCAATTCTTTTAGCTTTACTTGCAAATGGCCCACAAGTGACTGCCTTTGTGGAGGATTTTTACACAGTTCCTAGTTCAAGGACCCAACAAAGTCAAACTAGGTACTTTGAGTTGCAAATTCAGCACCCGGCATCAGGAGAGTACCCCAGAACCAAGCAATTGTAACTTGGAGATGGATATATAGACAAAGGGCAATATGAGGAAGTCACTCGGGAAGCATACCCTCTCAGAATGACCCAAGGTCAGTGACACATTTCCATGATGAAATATGAAGCCCATTTTCAATAATTTCAGTGATCCCCTAAATATCATTCAGAATTGTTAAATGTCCCATCTATCTGCTATTTTGAAAAGTTCTAGAAAGTTTCTCATCTTGCTTACTCTTCCACAGTTGTCTGTAGAATTCCCAGGGATGCCTCTTTAGAAATCAGTTTCTTTTTGGGGAAAGCATATTCTCTTAGAAATGGAAAAGTCTTAGGGGAAGATCACATTTTGGTAAAACACAACTGGAAAATACATGTTAGTATGAATGAACTTGGTCATCTACTTATAACAAAGTATAACTGCAAGGAACCTAAGACATCACCTAATATGACTCTTTGTTTTATAAAAGAGGGAAGTGAGTTGCAGAGATTTAAGGGTTTCCCAAGTCCCTGTGGTTGGTTATTTTGTAAAAGTCAAGATGAGAGTCCAGTTTTATTAATTCCAAGGCCAGTACTATTTTTACAGTATTGAAGTGTTTTTTGTAATAATTTAGTTTGATCAGTGCACCAAAGAAAACAAAATTTTGTTGTATTGGAAGTGTCTGCATTAGTTTTCTATTGCTATTATAACAATTACAACAAATATTGTAGCTTAAAACACAAATTTATTATCTTACAGTTGTAGAGGTCAGAAGTTGGCTTTGCGTCTCTCTGGGCTAAAATCAAGGTGTCAGCAGGGCTGTACTCTTTTAAGAAAATCCATTTCCTTGCCTTCTCCACTTTCTAGAGGTTGCCCACAAAGTGCCTATGGCCCTTTCCATCCTGAAAGCCAGCAATGGTTGTTTAAGTCCTTTCGTATCTAAACACTCCAGTCTCTGCATCTGTCCTTATATCTTCCTCTTTTCCTCTTCCATTTTCATAGACTGCTGTGATTGCATTGAGTCCTGTCAGATAATCCAGGAAAGTCTATTTTTAAGATTAGCTGATTATTAACCTTAATTCCATCTGCAACATTGATCCCCCCTTGCTATATACCCGAACATATTGACAGGTTTTGGGGGTTAGGTCTTGGAAATATTTGGGAAGTTTTATTAGTTCACCTCAAAGGAGACAGTTCTTGAAAGAGATCATAGAAATGGGTCATAGAGAGGGAACAGGTGGGTGGTTGGGAAGGCAGTTTCCTTGGCCTCTACCACACATGCCATACTGGCTCTTCTTCCAGACTTCTGAATTTTGTTTGTCATTTTAGGCTTACATCCTTATACTGCACCTTCTAAATAGAGGAACTTTTCAAGACTCAATTTCAGGCTGTATATTAAGCTACATCTTTTCAGAAAATTTGGCTACTGTCAGAAGGTCCTCCTACACCCTTATGCAGCCAGCCATCAAATTCTATTTATATTACTTCTCATTACTACCAATTTCTTTTTTCAATTTCCAGAATTTAATTCTCTAGTTATTTATGGAAAAAATTAGTATCTTTACTTGTACATGTGGAAAAACAGAGAGATAATTGATTTGGTAACTTCACATAATCTGAAGCAACAAGAGTGACAGAGCCGAGAAGAGAATTTAGTTCTTCAACTTTCAATTCATGTTTCCTACAAAGCGTAACTCAACAAGGAAAGAAAAAAAAAAAGCTTATATGCATTAAACATTTTTCTTTGAATTGAAATAAGTTTTTCTTTCCAACATCAACACCTTCACCACAGGATATTCTGTGAACTGAAAAGAAAGGCTCTGTACTGAAGCTGTGTTATGCTAACACTTCAGCTGGCATATTAACTCCTTGTTGAAGAGCTATTTAACTTGAATAGAACCTGAGAAGTTACAATAGCAGGAAGGTTTTATGTAACCCTCATTTTTCTATTACTGAAAGCTCTACTACCTTTAAGATCTGAAAAGGCAAGACCTCTGCCATTAAAAAAAAAATTACAGTTCTCTGGAAGACATATTCACAAGTAGTTAGCAAATACTGCACAAGCTACTGGCTTTTATATGTTAGTTACGAGACCGCAGAAGAGGTGCACTGATGAGATCAGAGAATTAACATACTGTATAAGTTGAACATAATATTGGCTATTAAAGGAATGTATGATTAGATTAAAAATATATAAATACTTTTCTCTTACACGTTGAAGTTTATCCTGAAGAGAGTTTAAATTTTTCAATAAAGAGTATAAGATTGTTAGAAAATAGCCAATATTTTACCTACCATTAAATGAATATGATAATTTTCTCACTTGTAAAGATGATTGAAGTTTTAGCTGTTTTTGAACATGAACCCCTACTTGGTGTGCTATTGCGTTTGAAAGGGTCCTATTGGTGTGTCATTTGGCCTTTGAAAAGAGATGAGGGTCTTTGCTTTTATCATGAAAGAACTCACAGTAGTTTTTAAGGGTTGCGTTTTAGAGCAGAGAATATCATGCTTCTATGTGTAAGGCAGGCAACGATATTCCACAAATTACTAAAGCATAATAATTTTCATTTACTATGTGTGGAGGCAAAAGTTGGACAGTAAAAGGGTTAACAGGGAAAAATTAATTCATTTAAAAGATGGTACTAGAGGAGATGTTCACCTTGGACCACCAGAAGGACGAACAAATGGGTCCTATAGCAAAATAAATCTGAAACATCATTGGAGGCAAAAATGACAAAACTGAAGCTGTCTTTCTTCAGACGCACTATGAAAAGACAGGGTTCTTTGGAAAATACAGTAACGCTGGAAAAAATAGGAGGCAGCAGATAAATAGGAAAACAAAGTATGAGATGGCCTGATTCCATAAAAGAAGTCATAGGCATGAGTCTGCAGGAGCCAAGCAGGACTCTTGAGAACAGGATACTGTGGATATTACCCATTCATAGGATCACCAGGAGTCATAGCCAAATTAAGAGCACATCATACACTTGTGTAAATAGATAAACTTGCAACACATTCTTAGAGCACATTTCCTTCACCCAGAATAGGGTGACCATGTTTTAAATTGTTTTAAATGAGCTATGATAATTCCTGGGCTCTAGTCTGGCATTTCAACAAATGGCTACACTCTAATTAAATTATGAAGATTACATTGAGTCATTCACATTTTCTGTTAACATGGATAAACATTTTGAAATTGACATGCTTACTTGAACTCTATCATTTATTCATAACAATGTACTGTCTTTATTCTGGCTACTATCCTAAGTTCCAGAGAGCTAAAGATAGATAATATGCTGTGGGATAGAAAATATATATGGAAATGATTATTAAAAAATGGAAAACTTAGTGATAAACATATATAACTTAAATCTTCAAAACAAGAAATCTTGTAGGAATTATCTTACAAAGTAAAAAACTGGGTAAGATCATTCCCATCATATGGAGCTTCATTTGAACACTCATGAAGATGCAAAACAACATAAGGGAGAAGAACTAGAAGCAGTACAATGTACAATAGTTAGACAATAGAGGTCAATAGAAAAGAGTGAAGATATTATCTACGGAGATTGAAAAGGGCCAAGGTCAAGGTAAGTTAGTTGTGACATGCAAAGTAGTTTGAGCTTCATTCTGTAGAAATTTGAGAGCCATTGAAAAGTTTTAAGAGATAGTATGTTTTAAACAGGGCACCCTGGCAATGGTGTGGTGAACAGATTTGAGAGCACATGATTAAAAGTAGGAAAAAAGAGTAGTTAAACAAATGTTGAAGTAGTCCAGGGTAGAGATATTTTTTTGAACTTTAATAAAGACAGTAATGCTAATGATAAAAAAGCAGGGGAATATTAAAGAAATATTAGGAGACAAAACATCAAGACAATGGGCGATTGTTAATACTAACTGGCTAGAGAGAGACAGAGAAAAGAAATAATTATTCTTGGGATTTTCACTGGAGTGACTGAATAGATGGTATGGCATCAATTTTACTAGAGAATGAGAAAGATGACAAGGAAGAGGATAAGGATGAGAGATGAGGAGAGGGAGGAGGGGAATTTTACTGATTATTGCACTTGCCGGCAAACTGCCTGCTTTTACAATAATGGATGATGAATGATAATGTGATATCAGGTGGCATTCATTATCTTCAAAGAATTTTAAAATAGAATGTGTATACTCAACTTTATTAACATATTTATTATTTTTATTTTTGCTTGGAAATATTATAGCTTTTTATTAGATTTTCTTTAAAAATATTCTTTGGATATAAAATTATGTTAAGATTGTCCATCTACAGAGAAAAGCAAGAGTAGATTGGACTGATTTTTGAGGCATTCCATGATTCTGTCTCAGAGTTAACTTCGAAGATGTAATTTTAAAAGTTTAGGCAAATTCATCAAACATTCTTAGATTTATTAATGATTTAAGGATTTATCAGACTTAATTCATTTAATCCATGGAATTATGGCTGAAATAAATAGATAGCTCAAACTGTCCACCTAGTCCACATTTTTTTTCTGAGATTAATGTTTATGCTTTTTAAACCTGGTCATTACCTCATCACGAAGATGCAGTTTATAAAACCCAACCAAATGAAACCAAACAAAAAACATCTAATCAAGAATGTTACCTCATGATATTCCATTTCATACCCATGTAGCAATAATTTAATGGTGTATTAGATTATGAAAAGGATTTAAAAATCTGACTCTATAGAAATAAGGAAGACCTATGTTCTATTAACTGACTCTGGAACCATATACACTGTTGCATATTTTTCCCTTCTTAAAATAAATTTTAAAAAACTAGAAATATTATATAACATAATGTAGAGATCTAATGACACAAAATCAACAACACTAAAATACCTCTAGATCTCTCACACTTCTGTGCTTCCAAATGCTAATATTCTGCATGTACATTTATAACAGTATATACTATACAATTGTATTTGCAGTGCAAATGTTAGGAAATCATTTATACCATAATTTGTTATATATAGGATGCCAATGACTTACCTTTGTCACAGTATAGTTTATTTTAACTAAAAGATTATCTATAGTGTGGGCACAATGGAATAAAGGCCTTTAACATTTTTAGGTTATGGCTTTTAATTTTTCCTAAATTATTGGGGCAAAAATGGACTAGATGATACCCAGTGTCCTAAAAAAGTTGATGTGCTTCCTTAAGAACTTGAAAGAGTACTTCACTTTGGCACTGGGAAAATCTAACATTTTATATTTAATCAGTTATACCAAAGTGTGCTCTATGTATTTGTAGCTTCTTTTGCTAAATAGACTAATATTTAGATGCCAAAAGAAAAAGAGGCATCCAATAGAAATAGTTAAACTACTTAATCTAAAAGACTCAAACATTCAATGAGTAATTAATTAGAGAGATGGCCTGTCTCTATAATCACACCTTATCAAGTATGTTTAACTTCTTGGTATGCTCCAGGTTAGGCAAATGGGTCAGGAGTATCAGAATGATATTTTAAATTTGGTCTAGACACAGTTTTGATTTTTTCCAGTTTTCTTTGTAAAGCAGGTCATATATATATATAAATATGTATATATATGTATATATACATATTTTTGTCAGAACATGTTTTATAACCATTGTCTTTCTAACAATTATCCTCAACATTATTTCTTTTTTTCCTGAACTGGTTTTGACATGTATTCCACAACTGTTTGAAAGCAATTGCACTAATATATTTTTCTTTGGGAAATGGAAAATAATCAGTTTAATACTACAACAAGAAGAACTAATAATTCCAAGGCACCAACCAGCAAGCTAAGCATCACTATAAACCTACCACAGAGTGAAGTTCATTAAATGGGTGTCTTATGAAAAATGTTGGCAGAATGACTCTGAAGCATTTTTAACATGAGAAAAAAACACAATTTCCTAGTCATCAAAGGGCCATATTAAAAAGATTTGTTACAGTTGATTGATTTTTTCCAAGAGCATCACCCATTAAACATCAAAATATTAGATGCACAAGACTGAAAAAAGTAACTTTCATTTTTACATTCAGTAGTGGTATCCTGGGAAGTAACTGAATGTCCTTGACACTGTACTAAGGTCAGTTTCTGCTGCTCTCGGCAGTTTGCTGAATAGCGTTTTTACCTTAATGGGCATGCAGCAGGCACAAACAATGCTAGGGAATGGGGAAATAAGCATTGCAATACAAGGACTTATTTGGTCTTGTTTGCAATAAGAATGCAGAAAATGTGGCACTCATGATTAGAATGAATACTTTTTTGCCTTTTATGTGTTTACATAATTGAATGCAATAGTGTTAAAAATTAGAATGGAATAATTTGGGAACAAAAACATTTTCTGGTTTATAACTAATAATTGATTTTACTTGAAACTAAACTATTGGATTTGAAATCTAGTAAATTGTAGAATTTCAGTTTATTATTTCTTTATAGAAGCATATCTCCATTTTAATAAGAAAAATCAATACAATTAAATCTTGGAATTTTAACACTTTTAAAGCCAAAAGTGTATTATGTTTCATCTGGTGTTTCATATATGGATTTATAATAATTATTTAATATATACAAACACTCAGTGAAAAGGTAAGCTCCTTGTGATGGAGATATGATTGCCATCATTTAGTATTAGGAGAAAATGTAAAATTTGAAAACATCACCTCGAATTTTATTTTTAATATATTATTAGAAAAATACTATTAAGTATTTTAACCATATACATTTATTATAACCATAAGCATGATTTTAATAGAGACACAAATAGTTTCAGATGGGGTTTGGAAGTTCACATTTAAGAAAATGCTGACACAACCTGTACTGGGCTATTCAAATCTTTCTTGAGCCAGGTATTAATAAATTAAAATGAAGGTTTTATACTAAATAGGAATGTTCATGCCTCAAAGGGCTATCCTATATGCCCCTAGTGTCTGTCACATAGGATCTTTATAAATAGTTACCAAATGAATGGTTGAATTCACATACAAGTGCCTTGAAATATTTACAATTTATTACTCTAGTGTATATTATTATCTCATTAGCTGTGCAAAGTGCTTTAGCACATTATGCATTTGATATAAACTCAGAATTTTCAAAGGCATTTTTCATAATACAGTTGGTCATTTTTTGTTTTATTGTTTAGATAACATACAGTTTTACAAAGCATAATGAGTATTTAATCCCTGCAATATACAGCTAGCCAGAGGTCTTCACAGCCATGCTGTGTTCTCCACATATTCTTCAGGAGCTCAGAGTTTATGTTAATGTCTCATTTTACCAAAGATAGGCATTACTTTATATTACCTGGAATGGTTCCTAGATAGGCTAAGTGCATACTAGGTAGCACAATAATGAAAATATACTCTAAGGTGGGTTTAGGGCTTCTAAGACTCATATCCTGGCAATAAGAAATCCTCAATACAAATACAATGTGAAGTTTGTTAAAAATCAGACACAATATAAACAGAAGTATTATCACCCTTCATTTGTATTTATCAGCATTTTAGAAAGAGAGTATATTATATGTAGTATTTTTATCATTTCATTACTATTAAATTTTTATAGGGCTTTGATTCTCATAAAACATGGTCATTGCAATTTGAACATAGCAGAATGCAGCCACTCAAGGTGAGGACAATAGATTACACAATTTAACATAACTCTAAATAACAGTAATGTAGAATTTAGAACAAAAGCTAAGAAAGTGTCCACCTTAAACTCTATGTCAACAAGAAAGTAAATTAATCTCCTTAGGCTCACTTTTATTACTTGTCTGGAAAGAAGGTTAGAAAAGATAGTTCTAATATCTATTTATACTCTAAATATCCCTTGCACATAATGCTTTTATTATCATTATTACTATTTCCAATATCACTAAAGACTTTAAAAATTTAAAGGCTTTATAACTTGTTCTAGCAGAAGGCATAACTTCATCTCTCCTTTCACAGCTTGATGAGTGTCTCATTCTCTAGGAAGAAATCCAGGGACTGTGGATGATGGTTATTGATTAGGACAATATTTTTTTTCACTGAGTCATGGCACAGCAAAAAAAGAAAAAAAAAATTGTACACTGAATGAAAAGTATATGAGAACATATTTTCCACAAAAACTCAATATTTTTACTATATATTAGACTTATTCTTTATAGGTTTAAACATTCAATATTTATATTTTAACTTAAGGTCTTTGTAGATATGATTTCACTTATAAATTACATTCTGAAGACTTAAAAATTATGACAAATTGTGGTTTATTCCAGATTGTTTAAAAACAGTTGTTAAGTCTTGAATAATATAAGGTAACTGAGATGAACAGATGAATATTGGGTATATGTTTTTTTCATTTATTTCATCATTCATTGAAGATTTCTCCTAAAATATTTTCAGCAAATTAAATTTTAAATGTTTTGTATTAATACTAAACCTGGCTGGGTAGCACTGTCCTTCACAGCAATTCCAGTTTTAAGTCAAGAAGAAAGTGTATTTCCATATTGAGTAACTTCCTCTGTTAATCTAGCACTTTATTACATTGACATACAATCAGAACTACTATTTATTTTTTCCTATCCACTCTGTAGGGTGCATTAAAGAGTTCTTGATTTAAAGAATTTCAGTATAAGAAAGCTTGATGCATTTGTGCTTTAAAATTTTATTTTTGGAAGTTTCATTTTGACATAATTATGTCTTTGTAATGTAACTATGAAACTTTAATTTTCCATCATGGTGCCAGAAAATACATATATTTACTCTGCTCTAATTTGGTATCTAGTGGTATATTTTACATATTAAAATCTTCCATGCTACTAAAATAAAAATGTTAAGTTAGAACATAATGGGTAGGTAAATAATTATTAATTTTTCTCAAAATTTTGTACTTCTAAAAATATTGTAGATACCCCTGAGGCAATTTTGAATAAATATTGTGTTAGATTTTCTATAATGAGTGATCCAATGCCTCTCAAACACTTAACAGCAAATTTCTTTAATAAAAAATAACAGAGACAGAGTATAATTTTAATATTGTAGCCATGTTTTTTATGTCATGAATGTGTGTATGTTTCAGTAAAGGCCCTGGAAGTTATCAACCATAAGACTGGGAAATTCAAATCCCAAGACTTAGATTCTTCATTTGAAAATGATGCAACAGTTGCTTGCCTCATGGATTATCTGTGATGATTACATGAAACAATGCTTGTGTAATCTTTCCAGTCAGAAAGTAATAGAAATAATTTTAAGTGAAATAGGTGAGTAGTTCTGGTGAAATACAGGTTGAAGTAGCTAAAGTCTTGCTCTCCTAGCTTTGCCTGTGTTCCCTTCTGGGCGCATTAATAGTTCAGAAGATGAATTTCCAATACGTTCTGCTTCTCATTCCCACAATGAAATTGAGATTTTAACTGTGTTACAGAACACAGTGGTTCAGATAAATGATAAACCATATCCTTATTGTATACCATGTTCTTTCTTATTTCATAGAGACATAGAATCAGGAACATTTCCTGCTTACAGGGGCCCACATATTAGAGCAGCTTTAGGGTTACAGTACAGTTAGGAGCTCACACTCAAAATGACTCCTGCCTCACATGTAATGACTGGTAATGGTGGGCAGTATTTAACTCTAATTCCTACTAAGAACTGAGGGGTCACATTCACAATTGACTGGATTTCATGGAGCATCAGAAAGTCCAGAATTGTTTGCTGCCGTTTTACAATCTTAGGGGATAATCCAAATGTCAAGCAAGCAAGAAAAGAACACTGGTTTGGGGTAGATAATAAGTCCCTGTTCCTTATTATCTGAAAAGATTCCTCCCTATTATCTTACGAGACTCAAAACCAGAATGTTTTTCAGGGTTAAGGGTCCAGCGTGTTGAATCATAGCAAAGGATTTATGTTCCAGCCTTGGCATTACTCTAGACAAATGCAAAATATTGTGCCTAGCATAATAGGTGAAAGTTATAGGTCAGCAGTTTAGGCTGCGGTCTGCTGGGAACTTTTTCTGGGTACAGCTTGCATCTGTGGTCTACAGATTAGCGAGGAGGCTCTTCTGGGGTGACAGGAGCAACTGAGTCATGTTCTTTTCATCTTCTATAAAGGCTAATCTGGATTTAATCACATCTCTCCACAGCAATATGTGTGTGCTATTGCTATCTTAAAATCCTTGAAAAGCTCATCTAACATGACCCCAGGCTCAAAGCCCTGGAATCTGTAATCTATATCACTTCTAGATGCAGCTATTTGGATGCCTCCTTTTGTCCCAAAGATCTCTGAAAACTACTTTTCTTTCCTCTAGACCCCATAATATAGTTGAGAGACAGGAACAGAAAAACTACATAAGTTCCTCCATTTTTAGCGGGGGGGAAATAGAAGACTATTTCAGTTGCCGGTCCATGACAATTCGGACATTCAGTGAGACAAACATTGCCCCAGTTACTCAACTGAGGAAGAGAGAATGTTTTTGATTAGGGCCTGGTTTCGCTCCCTGGGAATGACTCCCCAGCCGTTGTTTTCCATGACTCCCAGCTCCAGCTCTAGGATGTCCTTTCATTTCCACTCCCCTTGGCCCCTTCTGAACATGGTATTGGAAAACACAACTTCTGTAGATTTTTCCTAGCTTAGTTCCTATTATCTAGGAGCCAAGAAGACTTTTTTCCATTTTTTCCCCCAGTATGTCTATTTATTTGTTTGTATTGTTGTACAGTTGTCTCCATTTCCGCCTCATCTTTTCCCTTTTTGAATGGCTTCAGTCCCTTTTATTCATGCAGGCAGTACTTTTCTTAGTGTAATTTTTTTTTAAAGATTGTATTTATTTATTTTTAGAGAGAGGGGAAGGGAGGAAGAAAGAGGGAGAGAAACATCAATGTGTGGTTGCCTCTCGAGGGCCCCTTCACTGGGGACCTGGCCTGAAACCCAGACATGTGCCCTGACTGGGAATAAAACTGGCGACTCTTTGGTTCTCAGGCCAGCACTCAAGTCACTGAGCCACACCAGCCCGGGCCAGCATAATTCTCTTAAAAATTTGTGGTTTGTAATGAATTTTGTTTGTATGAATTCTATTCCCAAAAGTCACACCTGTAATTCTCTCTTTTGCTCAGGCATGTCAGACTGCTGTGGAAGACCCTTCATACATACAGAAACACTGTTTCTCTAGTTGAGAGGTTCTAATAGACACTATCTGCATACTTTCAGATTTTTTATTATATAATTTTTCAATTACACTTTTCATTCAATACTATTTTCTATTAGCTTCTGGTGTACAGAACAGTAGACAGACATTTGAAGAGATTACGAAGTGTTCCCTCCAATAATTCAAGTGTCAGCCTGGCATCATAGTTATTACAATATTGTTAACAATGTCTCCTATGTTTTTTTCTTATATCTCCACACCTATTTTGTAACTACCAATTAATAGTTTTTAATCCAATAACTTTATTTCATCCTGCTCATCAACACCCTTCAGGCCTCCCTCAGTTTGTTCTCTGTATCTATAATTCTGTTTCAATTTTATTTGTTTGTTTACTTTGTTCTTTAGATTCCACACATGAGTGATATCATATGGTATTTGTCTTTTTCTATCTGATTATTTCACTTAGTGCAATACCTTCTAGGTCCATCCATACTGTTGTAAATGGTAAGATTCCATTCTTTTTTATGGCTGAATAATATTCTACACCCTAGATTTTTGTCATTGTCCTAAATATTGTTTATATTGAGAATCTTTTGTTCAGCTAGAGAAACTAGATATGAAAAATTGTTTTATTTTCCGACCCAACTTGAGGCAAGTTAGGGGATACAATTTCTGGGATTTGGTGAGCTGTTAACTAGAGCATGGGAGGCAACTGTCCATGAGTATTTCATGCTCTAGCAGGCCAACTCCAGTTGTGCTCACATGGCAATGTCACAGTTCTATAAAGAAATGGAAAGGAGCAAGGCCTCAGAACTGGTGCAGGATAACTTCCACAACATTCTAATGGCCAACTCAGGTTCAAATAGAAATGGGCTCTATGTCTTTATGAAAGGACAAAGGAATGGTTCACATTTCTGTAATCTACCATAAGAATGAAAACATAAATTATTGGTTGGCCTTAAGGTATCATCAGGCAATCTGGAATTCATTGCTATCATTTTAGGTACTTTGTGGACATCCTAGATGGTATAAGAACTAGAAATAAACAGCAGTTAGACCAAGAAAAGTCTATATTTCTACTATCTGCTAAGATCTCCAATTTCTATTTAGTCTAAAAAGCAGGATCACTTCCTTGGGGCAAGAAACATAGCGCAGAGTTTATATACAATGCTGGGCATTAGAAAATACAAATGAAAAATATCATGCACAGCATAATAGTTAAAAAGTAGACCATCACAAGACACTAATCACTGTGACTTTTAGATTACTGAGTCAAAGAGAAGTTTCCAGAGAGGAAACAAAAAGATCATAATCAGAAAGGCTTCCGTTTTTTTTAAATTTCCACATTATAAACTAGAAAATAGGGACAATGCCTTCAAAATTTGGAAGGGAAATGTTTAAAACCAAGACATCTACAGTTGTACAAACTACCAGCCAGATGTGAAGACAAAAAGACTTTAAAAACTTGCTTCTCATATACACTAGATTAGAAAATTATTTGAGGACATAATCTACCAAAGCGGAGGGTAAGGTAAAGGAAGAAAAAAAGAATGGAAGGTAGGAAGGAAGGAAGGGAGGGAGGGAGGGAGGGGTGAGGCAGGCAGGCAGACATTATACACTAAACAAGGAGACCAACACAAAGAGGAAAGAGAGAAATCCCTTGATGATGGTGAAGGGGCATTCAGGATCACTGCTGCATACCAGGTATATAAAGGTTCTCAGTTTGGAACAGTTAAGTCATTTGTAGACAAAGTGAAGAGCTCAGTATCCATCAACCTAATTAAAGTCAATGGAATGATCATTCTTATGAATGATGATGTACATGTGAAATTGAACTACAGGACAGTAAACAGATATGTGCCTAACTTAATGGTTAAACTAAGTCTTGATGTCTTTTGTTAATCAATATCCAAGCAAGAGACTTTTGTAGTCCCCAGGCTACAGTGTGAAAGAGAACAGAAATTTGCCAAACCAAAGGAACTATCCTATATATTCATATATGTTTGTATATGTATAGAATTATCTCTAGGATACTCAAAAACCAGAGAAGTCGACTTGCTGCTGAATAGGAAAACTTTATGGGTGGATATTAAACAGAAACTTAATTACCACTATTCACTCTTCTATTCCTTTTAAATTATGTACCCCAAACATGTATTTCCTATTCAAAATATAAGTAAAACAAATATATTTTCTAAGACAAAAATGACTAAAGAAGTTAATTATATTTTGATATAAAGCAGTCTTTAAGAAACACTTTTAAAAGATAAAAGCAAGATGAAGAACAATATGTACAGTTAGTCACCATTTTGTTAAGAAAATACACATTCACGCACATATGTATGTATACAAATATGTATACATACATATGCATGTGCAAATACATACATACACATGCATGAACATACATGTGTGTTTCTTATTCTTATAAGATCTTTAGAATGATCAAAAAAACCCTGGTAGGATCAGTTATCTCTGCAGAAAAGAATGTGTGCATGTGGGCTGTAGATGGAAGCAGCACACTTTTTACACTCTTTGATATAAACCTTTGCATCCCTTTTGCTTTTGTACCACATGTCCATATTGCGAACTCAAAAATTAATAAAATGTAATCATAAATAACTTTCACTAGAATGATTACATTATATAAAACTGGGACTGTCCTAGAACATTGAGATAGTCACCTGAGCACCTGAGTCCTTGCTCTGTTCTGCGGTTTGTCCTACTGAATAACTTCAGTTAAATGACATGACCACTTTATGGGGCTCAGTTTTCTTATCTGAGGTTCTATAACATTTTACCTAATAACATTTATAATTAATGTTCATTATCATTTATATTAAACCATGACAACTTCTGTTTTATGTGACAACGTTTTTGTTTGTTTGTTTTGCTCTTAAGTAAGCCAGACAGAACAGTGTTTGACATTGGGCAAAAAACAAAGGTTTATAGAGTGAATGGCTGAATGGAAATCATCTCAGTTATTATTAGAACAAATTACCGGGACTCTGCCGTTATAGGTAGAGTTTAATGCTAGTTAAATTGTTAATATGCAATTGTGCTCTCATTGGAATTACAGCTTATATTAAAGTGCTTACCCTGTTTGAACAGTCTGGGAAGTAAGATTCTCATTCAGACAGAACTGCTATTTGTAAGCTTCATCTCCTCTCCGTAAGTGGTGGCAGCAATACATATTTAGTCCCAAACTTATTTGTGATTAGGTGCCGGATATCACTAGTCCAATTAACATCCTTATCTCCAGAGACTAAGGAAACAAGTGCCTCATATTCTTTGAATTTACAATCTGAAATTTTTAGACTCTGTAGAGAAAATCTACATCAATTTGTCAAAAGAAAGTTTGATTTGTTCGTTAGAATTTGAAACCATTTTCTTATATATTTATAATAGATGTCTCTTTCTGATTCAATATGAAAATATCCCCAACAGAATTTGACTGTGTGGAAGTTTGAGTAACATCAAAAAATTATTTTTAACTGAATAATGAATAAAAAATATAGTGCAAGAAATATATCCAAAAAACTAATTAAATGTTCATCTGCTCTATGCTTTTTTGTGTGTGACATTTGTACTAATAATTTTTCATTACTTATGACATATAACTGCAAAAACTTCTGAACGCTACATTCAGAAGTCATAGCTGGAAGGGGAAATAACCTAAAATTAAACAATAAAATTAATTCTATGGTTGAAAAATTTTTGTGTATTTGATCATACACCATCTCAGGTTTTCTATATACTTTAGTAGCAAAAAATATATATTTTTCTAAGCCAACATTAAAATAGAAGAAATAAAAAAGTATATACACATTCATTCATTTATTCAACAGCTACTTACAGTTAAGTATAGGCACTATATTCAGTGTTTAGAAGTTTAAAATATGAATTATACATTGATTTTTTTGAGTCCTGATGGATTCAAGTATATATACTTAAATGAATATAAGCAAAAGTTTAAACTTTACATTTTTTTTTTAAATTATGCAAATCTAAACTGCATATCCAAGACAGTTCAAGCAAACCTCGCTCATGGGGAAAGATTTTAAATGACACATTAGTAGATTATTCCTATATAGATTAATAAAATTTGAATTCTTTAATTCAAATTCATTGATACACTAGTACATTATTCCTCTATAGATTAATAAAATTTGAATTCCCTATTTATTCCTTAATCCACCTATTTTCCAGCAGGTCATTCATTAAATTCTTAATTCCATATATAAGTTCTTAAGTCCCACTGTGTACTAAGAATGTTCTATGCATTGGAGATGCATTGGAGATAAAGTGGTGAACAAAATCACACACAAGTCACCATAGCTGTGTAACCTAGTCTGCTTTGGAGCTACAAAGCACAGAATCAATAAAGGAATTAAACTGGAAACACTGGGCTTCCCTTGCTGGGACCACTCACTCACTGACCAGCACTAAGGAGAAGATAAATGACCAGACAATGTTCTCTGCCAACATGGGCTCTAAGTAAGCTGGAGATTCTGATTAAGTCATTGTTATGATTATTAAACCCAAATTCTTCCCACTGTCTATTCTTGCTGCATTATTCATTCCCCAACTCTCTACATGGATGACTCCTTGGAATGCCTGTATCTAAAGTATGGCTGCTCATCCCTACCACTCATCTCCGCCTTGTTCCACTCAGGTCCCTTTTTAAATTGCAAGTCTTTGTTTATTTTTCTAATTCCAGGTCCTTGCTTATTTCCTTTCTAGAATGTTTCATAATCTACACTTATCTTACTTATCTTGAGTTCCTGGGTAATCTCCATCTCCTTCACTATAAGGCAGGCTTTGTGAGGGCAAAGTCATCTTTGTCTTGTTCAGTTGTCATGCCTGGTCCTGGCATAGAAAAGATAGGGAATGAAGCAAACTGTGAAACCTGTAAGAGATATACAGGATAGAGAGTGAAGAAGCCTCATTCTCAGCTGACATACAGAAAATAGGTGAGTCTGGTTAATGCTAATTGCTTGGGAAAGAAAGAGTATAAACTCTTGCTCTGAACACAGAAATATATTTTAAACCCAGAACACTGTTTCTGCATAAGACCTAACCCAATTATATATCCTATAATTAATATCTGTGAGTTTCTGCCTTCTTTCCTGATTGCTTATATTTATCCTTCTCTTTAGATAAACTGGATGAGGCTTTCAGTCAAAAAATGTAACCCATCTACTGGAATACCTTATTTGATTCATGAGTTTCTTCCTTAGAAACTTATGTCACAATGTCTGCTATATAGGATGCTTTTAAAATCATCTCCTCAGAGAACTGATATATGTTTCTTAACAGTATTAAACCAGTTAGAAATGAAATCATTCAAGTTATGTGAAAATACTTACTCTAGTCTAGTAGTTCAAAATAAATTCTGACTATGTTGTTTATCTTGCATGTGATTGGCAGATATCAGAATATTTCCTGATGGTAATTTACATCACAATTATAAAATCACAATATCCAAATTGGATTCTAATTATCAGCAAGAGGAAGCAATTTAATGAAAGAGGAAATGCTTTTTGGCTACCCTGAGCTCAACTGAGTTATTCTCATCTGAAAGCCAGTTCCACTTTGGATGCTTAAACTCTAGGGAATTTGGAGGTTCATTATTTGAGAAATTACCTATCCTTAGTGACCACACAGTGACTGAAGATTGCTCTCTTTTAAATATAACAGGTTCTAATTTTTATATTTAGGCACTAGAAATAGAGTATTTTATCAAGTGCTCCACATTCTAATGGAATTTCTTAGCATCGACTGTATCAAGGGCTTAACATTCCACTCATAAATATTGACAGTAATTTTGGATTTATATAAACTTTAGGGAAATTTGTCATGAGTTTATTTCTAATGTATGTTTGGAGGATTTGTAAGACCTGTGACTTGAATATAATTTCAGAGAATAATTTTATAAGTAGTGTAGGCAAATACATTTGGGTTAGTGTTTTTATTTCTAAGACTTATCAAACTTTCAAAAATAATTTAAAAGAGTGCCTTTGATTGAATAGTTTTACCTCTGGAAATCTAGTGTAATGAGGAAATATAAAGGTGAGCAAGTTGCTGGACATTGTGACCCAGCTGGGGACAGATATGGCAGCTGTAACTGGGTAAAATGAGACTTCTTTCTCGAATATGGTCTTGGCAGGGATATCTTCTCCCTCCAGCAAAAGAAGTGATGTCTTATCATCTCTTGTACAAGACACCAAACTACTTACACTGGTCTTCTAGATGTCACTATAGATGCCTCTTACTTATCTCAGGCCATTTTTTTTTTCCACTTAGGTACTACATTCAATCTACTCTTACCCTCTTAAAAAGCATTGCTTTTGTAATAATGTTCTCCTCTATGATTTTTTTTCCTCCAGAACCCTATCCTTAGAGACATATTTTATCATAACAGAATTAAAACAATACACCTGGGAATTATTCTACAAATATCAGCATATAAATAACCAGCAGTATGTTCTTTGCCCAAAACAAATGTAATCTCCTTTGGCCCAGGGTTGTATATACAGTATATGCTAGCCAATGTTAAACAAGTTTTCTAGGGGTTTGGGGAGGAATAGCCTAGCTTTTGGCATTTTGCAAAGTCTGTGATATAAATACTCTCATTCTGAATGATTTCATGTTATCAGCAGAATGTCACTGAACACAGAGTTTCAGGGAAATACATAGTATCAAACCATTATCAATAGACTTTGTACCATCCCAACATAGATGTAAATAACATGAAGGGCATATGTTATTCATCAAATGATCATACCCTTTTGTGATTCATATATTGAAGTCCTAACTCCTTATGTGATGGTATTAGGAGATGAGAACTTGAGAGGTCATAAGGTTTACGTGAGATTATGAGGATGGGGTCTCTATGATGGGATTAGCATCTTTCTTATAAGAATACTAATTTATTTGCATTTTTAGAAGATAATAAGCTCACTCTACCTCACAACCTTTCCACTAGCCCTATCCTCTGCTTAGAATGATCTTACACAGAAGTTAGAGGATGGCTGCTTCTCATGGTTCAGGTCCCAGATAAAGTGTCATTTCCTCAGAAAGGCTTTTCTTCTCACCCACCTGAAAGTAACCACCCTGTCACATCTTCACATCACTTTGTTTAAATTCTCTACAAACCATTCGCTCTTACCTGATATATTTATTTGATAATCTTTTTTTCCACTACTTTATTTATTTAAAAAAAATCATTGTCTTCACTCTCAAAAATACTTCATAAAAAATATGACCTTGTTTGTGTTGCTTAGTGGTTGGTGATCCCAAAGCATTCAAAGTGTAACTTTTTAATGAATTAGTAAATAAGTTAGCAAATTTCATGTTTTATGTGGGAGGGCAGAATTGTGTTCTTCCCACTGGGAGTAGAGTAACAATAATATCGAGATAGTGCGTGAGAATGGGGTGAAAATCTAGTGAGGTTGTTTTCTGAGCTCAGAAACAGTTTGAAGAATGCTTTTCCTTTGTGTGAGTGTAGGTTACTGAGGGCATGATTACCGACCCTTTACAACAGAGCATGTCCTGATGGAGAAATTAAAGCAAAGCTGAGTGTTAAAGATTTTTTTTTTTTTAGTTCTCTCTTGTTCATCTTTTCCAAATGGACAAGGGGAATCAGAGGTGGTATAAAGGGGTTTCATTATGAGAGCAGAGAAGGAGAAATGTTCATGAGTCAGTTAAGTCAGCATATACACTGTTATGTTGAATTAAATGTCTTTTTTTTTAAGTAGACATTCTCAGAACTTCTTTGATCCCAGAGCTCCTGTCCCAGTCCCACTCTTCTACCCACAACAGCAAGCCTGTGAGTTTCATGGGTAGCTGCGTGGTACTAATAAGTCAACCAAGAGCATATCCTTTCCTCAGGGTGCTCAGTACAGTGCTTTGCACAGAGTAAATAACCCTAAAACAATGTGTTCATTGTTCCCACATAGCTTACAAGGAAGATAATTTGTAAGCACATGTACTAACATAAACAAATTAATCATTTTTTTTGGGAAATCAGCATCCTTAGCCATCCCAAAGAGGTCTGAACCAGGCTTAGGGTTAGGGTGGGAGAGGGGTGGAGAGAACTGGTAGGAGCTGATAATTATAACCATTAAATATATATATTATAAAGGGCTCTTAAGTTTATATTTGATAAAATATGGTTGATCATTTTGCTAAACTGATAGAAGAAAACTCCTATGAATGCATCTTGCTTATCTGTGGATGCGTGACTGGATATATGCATATGTTTTCCCAAAATTTTTATGAAAATAATAAGAAATAAAGGCGACTTAATAAAATGGATATGATATAATAGCCTTGACAACCAAACTACCTTTTTGCTAAATAGATGGAAGCCTCAAAAGAGAAAACACAAGCAGGATGGAAGACCCCTGTAGAATTCTGGAGAATATCAGTGACAGTATCAGTAAGTTTTTAGCCTATTATAATTATCTAAAGAGTGTTTACTCATTTTGGAACTGTTTATGCATTCAAAAAATTTAGAAAGAGGTCTGGCCATTCTAAGAAAAGTTGAAAAAAAAAGACTAAAACTGAACATTTCAGATGTTATATGAGTATCAGGAAATATGGAAATAAAATGCAAATGTTACTCTTCAAGGGAAATTACTAAGTAGCAAATAGGGACCCCAAAATCCCACTGGAGGTGAAACAGAAATGAAGTAGGCACTGACATCGAGTGGTTTTTATTCTGTTGTGTTCCTCAGGGACTGCAGGTAGAAGTTTTTAGATAAGGAACTAACTGCAGCAATTAAAGTGATAAAAGCATTTTGATACCAAAGCAGCCTACTTCACACCACATTCTGACATTATTTGTCTCAGGAAATAATCAGCATTTAGAAACTGCCATCTTAGAGAACTGTGAGAATGGTTTCAGGTACTAAGATGGGACTAGAAGGAGGTAGACTGAGTTGTAAGTAAATGTAACATTTGTGACAAAAGCCATAGTAAGGTAAATATTGATAATCATTTTCTAAGCAGACTTTATTAAAATATGAATGTTGTAGATTTTGCTATTATTGTAGTTTAAGCAAACATCTTGAATTAGAGATCAGTTCATCATGATGAGTTATATCAATGTTTAAAGTTATACCATTTTAGGGACAATTACAAATTTTTAAAAGTATATTGTACTTTTTTTACCCCAAAATATATGATATAAATATGCTATAAAAAAGTAACAATTCAACACTATGATTTTAGGCCCCCCCCCAAAAAATATGTACCAATTGCTTTATACTACTTCTATAATCGGGAAATATCATGAGGAACAAAAATTAAGTTGTGCCCCATATTTGGATGAACCTTTTGCTTTATATACTAAGCAAGAATAATTAAAGGATAACACCTTCTATTATTTTTACACATTTGAAAGTACTCATTTGCTTCTGGTTGTATTTTGCCATAAAGTGTTTTGTTTTGTTCTTCTGTTTTGTTTTTTTCTGTGCACAACTATTTAAAATATTGTTTGAAAGTACAGCAACCAGGAGCTCCAACTGGTTAAAAACAAGTTTGCAGAAGGAGGATTGTATCTTTCAAGGAATTACTCTGTACTTCATCACCTATAATCAGGGCTTATCTTTCTCCTGGACTGAGTGCATGTAATAACCATGTTTTCTAGTTTTTGAATTTGATGCCTGGATATCTTAGGACCTTGTTGACTCTGGAGGGATTGTTCCACCCCAGGTTAGCTAATTGTGAGAGATAGTAAGGAACTCACAAGCACACCTTTCATATGCAAACCAATTCAGAGTTCTTGTACCCAACGGCTTCCTTGAAGCTCTTACACTCAGGACTACTTTTCCCTGGTCTATCACCCAAAAGCCAGGTCCCAGACAACTGGGGATGTGTCACATGCTCCAGAGCCTGCAAAAATTATTCAAACTAGCTAATACTTATCATACTTACTGTCTTACCCTGCCTTGCCCATTCATTCCCAAGGAAACCACAATACAAACTCTTGCCCCACATTTTCACCTTGCTTTTTCTACCTCCTGATTGACCTTGATATTGATACAGAGAGATCTAGTCAGATTCTTTGGGAAGAGTAGGGAGGGGCCATAGGAGGAGGAGGTTGCCAAGGCAGTAGTAAACAGTCTAGGACAGGATTGGCTGAGAAGCTGAACACCTCCAGTGCACATAGAATTATGTGCCAAAATAGATAAATCAAAGGGAAAACAGAGCCTGGCTCTCTTCCTCCAGGGTGCCTGCCTGGATGATTGTGCTGTAGCCGCCTACATTTCCCAAAGTACGGTATTCTGGGTGGGAGAACAAACTCCAAGTGTGACCTAGGATCTGGCTGGCCCAGCAGACAGTGGAGGATCATTCTTCTCTGGCTGTTCTAGAGGGGATGGGCTCTGAGGCAGAAGTTTGTCATTTTTCCACAGTTGTGTAGCTTTTGTATCTTATATTGTTTTAGTTTGTAAACTAATCCTATAGAAATAAGATAATTAGAAATTAATAGGAGGAATGATAGGGGAATTCAGGAGTTAAAGATTTTAGCCTTAATTTATAGCCTTACGTGACTAAAGCTATAACTAAAGGGTTAAAGAGTTTAGCTTTAATTAATAGGCATAAGTGACTAATGCATGTGGAGAGCTGTTTTTCCAAAATTGTGTAGCTTTTGAATAAAGACTCTTTTCCTATATCACCAGTAATCAGCCTCTAGGACTTTGCCGAGAGGGTGGTGGCAGGCAACAGGACCCCACTTGCTGTTCAGTAACTGCACTTCCCGGTGGGGCCCCTCCTCTTGGGAACTAGGAATGAAAAACTCCTTAGTGGCATTGTCTCCTGTTCTATTGATCTCACTATATCTGAATAATAACAAAACCTTCTTTTTAAATAAGTAAAAGACATCTTATTTATGCTATTTTTGTACATGTTGGTTATTAAGAAAGTATTGTTAATCATGTATAAAATTGTGTTCTTTTTGTTTAATTGATGTTGTGAAAATATTTGGGTATCAGATTGGGTTAGAGAGCATTATAACATTTCTCATTCAAATTAGTGACTTTTTTCATCTTAAGGGCTTCTACTAAAGAGGCATGGCTTTCAAAAAAGAAATTAAAGTCATTAAGAAAAGTCTGTGTACTTACCTTTTTGAATATTAAAAAAATTCATGTAGTTATTGAAATATGTATTAATATAGTGCCAGAAGCAGACCTAAGCATGGTCCGATATTTTATACATGCTGTTTATAATAGGACATTGAATTCTGACCATTATCCTGAAAACAAAGACATGAAACAAAAACAATATGTTATGGTAAATACCTGAACATTATAACTTCATTACTGGAGTGAGAACTAATTTTTTTCACTTTCATCTAAGTAGGTTCTCTGACTTACGTAGCACTTTGGCAGCTGCGGCATCAGAGTTCTGGAGAGAATCTGGTGACCTCTCTGAGAGGACCATCAATTCAGGGCTGTTAGAGAGCATCAGCATTACCTGAGGGCAAATGGACTGGGGTAACGCAAAACCAAACAAGGGCACCCGAATCTGATCTAAGGATTTAAACAGAGAAAGACAAAAGGCAAAATTGCAAATAATATTAGCGTTAGTAAGTAGTCCCTGAAGAAAATAGTTATATAGATTTTGATGCTAAAAAGTTATATAATAGGAAAAACCTTAGAGTCTCTGCCCTTTTAAAATTTGAATAAATAAATCTTCAGCAAGAAGAAATTCCCTCTCCAACCCATTTGTTGCTTTTGAAATGTTTACAGAGATTAGAGCAAAATAAATGTTTCTGTAAGAAGAAGGTAGTAACAGGACCTGTTATTTGCACTTTATAGTCATATATTGACTGCAACTCATTCAGTCTCCTGTGTTTTAAGAAAATGATGATATCCACAGAATGGCTAAGAACAGTCTCTAAATTGTGTAGATTTGATACTTGAATCTTGAATATACATTTTATTTATAATAATTATATTAAGGTCAAGCATATCATAATTTGAAGCATTTCTACGTCACTGTAGACACATTTCATTGTAATAGAAAGAATGTGGGTTTCAGAGTATGTCTATGTTATTCAAACTCGGTATAAGGCTTTGAGACAAAAAAAATTATCAAAATAACCTCACTTACAGTAGCAGAAGTAGTAATAATAAGTAGAAGTAGCACAGTAAAAACTGTAATAATAGTAATATTATAAGCATTTTCTATGTTATAGGTATTGTTCTAAGTTCTTGTGTATTCATTTAATTCTTTAAAAATCCAATGAGATAAGTACTATTATTATTACTTTACCGAAAATTTAAGACATATAAAAAGAGACTCAATAAAATTGGAAATGAAAGAGGAAACTTTGCAGCTGACCATAAGAGACAACTGTAAATAATTATATGACAACAAATTGGAAAATGTAGAAGAGTGAATAAATGAATAGATTTGGATAAATAAATTCCTAGTAACACATGGCTTACCAAGATTGAGTTATAAAGAAGTAGAAAATTTGAGCAGACTAACTAATAATAAAGAGATTGAATTAGTAATTAAAAACTTCCCAAAAAGGTGAATGCCAGAGGTTTCACTGGTGAATTCTACCAAATATTTAAAGAAGAATGGATACCAATTCCTCTTACTCTTCCAAGAAACAGAAGAGGACAAACACTTCAAAACTCATTTTATGAGGCCAGCATTAATCTGATACTGAAACAAGGTAAGGATACAACAAGAAAGTAAAATTACAAGACAATATCACTGATAAACATAAATGAAAAAAAACTTCAACAAAATATTAGCAAACTAAATTCAACAATACATTTTAAGGATCATACACCACAATCAAGCAGGGTTTATTTCAGGGATAAAAGTATGGTTCCACATATAAAAATCAATCAATGTGATACATTGCGTTAACAAAATGAAGATTAAAATAACATGATCCTATCAATAAATGCAGAAAAAGCATTGGACAAAATTCAACATACATTCGTGAAAAAAACTCACAGCAAACTGGATATAGTGGAAACACAGCTCACCATAATAAAGTCCATGCAGAACAAGCCGACAACTGACTTCATACTCAATGGTGAAAAGCTGGGAGCTTTTCCTTTGAGATTAGGATGAGACGAGGATGCCCACTCTCATGTCCCTTATTCACCAGAGGGCAGGAAGTTGCAGCCAGAACAATTTGGCAAGAAAAAGAAACAATAGACATCTGAATCAGAAAGCAAGAAGTAATAGTCTTTATTTGAAGATGAAATGATAATACATACAGAGAGCCCTAACAACCTCACCAAAAAACTGCCAGAATGATAAATGAATTCAGTAAAATTGCAGGATACAAAATCAATATAAAATTGCTTTTATTTCTCTACACTCATAATGAATTATCAGAAAAAAAATTTTAAAGCAATCCAATTTACAATTGTGTCCAAAAGAATAAAATATCTAAAAATAAATTTAACCAAGGAGGTGAAATACCTGTACACTGAAAACTGTAAGACGCTGGTGAAATAAATTAAAGACACAAATAAATGAAAAGATATTCCATGCTCATTGGTTGAAAGAGTTAATGTTGTCAAAATGTCCATAATATCCAAATTAATCTATAGATTCAATGCAATTCTTATCAAAATTCCAATGGCGTTTTTTCACAGAAATAGAATCAACAGTGTTAAAATTTGTATGGAATAGCAAAGACTGTGGATAGCCGAAGCACTCTTAAGGAAGAAAAGCAAAGCTGCAGTAGTCACACTTCTTAATTTCAAGCTATATTTCAAAGCTAGTATAATTAAAACAGTATACTATTGGCATAAGAACAAAAACAGATCAATGGAAGACCATAGAAAGCTCAGAAGACAATAAAATGACCATGTATATATTGTCAATTAATTTATGACAAAGGGTCCAAGGATATACATCAGGGAAAGGAAATGGTGTTGGAAAGACAGTACAGCCACATAGAGAAGAACGAAACTGGACTTATGCTATACATAAAAACCAACTGAAAATGGATTAAAAATTGAACACCTGAAACCATAAGCTCCTAGAAGAAACATTGATCTTGGCAATGATTTCTTAGATTTGACATCAAAAGCAAAGGCAACAAGAATAAACATCAACAAGTGGAACAATATCCAATTAAAAAGCTTCTATGCAACAAAGGAAATTATCAAAAAATTGAAAAGTCAATCTATGGAGTGGAAGAAAACATTTGCAACTAACATATATCATAAAGGGTTATGTGTGTATGTATGAATATATGTGTGTGTTCATACATACATACATACGTATTCCTACAACTCATAGATAAAAACCAAACAGTCTAATTGAAAATGGGGAAAGAAACTAGACATCTTTCCAAAGAAGACATACAAATGACCAAGAGTTACATGAAAAGGAGCTCATCATAATTAATCACCAAGGAAATGCAAACCAGAACCATGAGGTATCACTCATACTTGTTAGAGTAACTATCATGAAAAAGATAAAAAAAAATAGTGAGTATTGGCAAGGGTGTGGGGAAAAGGAAACTCTTGTATATTGTTCATGGGAATGTAAATTAGTGCAGCCACTATCCAAAAAATAAAAAATAAGAAAACAATATGCATGTTCCTTAAAAAATTAAAAATAAGACTACCATATGGTTCAGCAATTTCATTTTTGAGGATGTACTTGAGAGAAACAGAGCACTACCCTAAAAAATATCTTCACCCCCATGTTAATTGCAGCATTATTTACAATAACCAAGACATAGACACAACTTAAGTACTGACAAGTAAATGAATTTTAAAAGTTATGCATTTTATATACATACATATACAATGGAATATTATTTAGCTATAAAAAGAAAGAAATTCTGCCACAAGCAACAGCATGGATGAATTTTGATAGCATAATGCTTAGGGAAATGAGTCAGAGAAAGATATACTGTATGGTCTCATTTATACATGGAGTCTAAAATAAATAAATAACCAAACTCATAGATACAGATTACAGATTGTTGTTTGCTAGAAGTGCAGGTTGAGAGTGGGCAAAATGTGTGAAGGGGTTCAAAAGACACAAATTTCCAGTTTTGAGATAAGTAAGTCCTGGCAATGTAATATACAGCATGGTGACTAGATTTAACAATGCTGTACTGTATATTTGTAAGTTGTTAATAGTGTAGATCTTAAAAGTTCTTATCACAAGGATAAAAAACATTTTTTTTTTTGCTTAGTAAAGAGAATTTTACTCTCAAAACACCACCACATGAGCCACATTTAATGCAAAAATGCAATGAGGAAAATGACTTGAAATGTTTATGTTTACTTCAAGTTTTCAAATTAGAGCATCGTGTTCCTTTGGGTTGTCAAATTCTTTTGCTCCTGACTCTTATAAAAGCAGTAGCTGATAAACTCCTTTCTTTAGAAATAGAATGACTATGCCAAAGCCAACACTTTTTTCTTTTCTGAGAGCTTCATTGCTTTTATGATGCCTAGAAATCACAAGCACACATAATTCAAGTTCTTTATTCCATAGACACTCATTTTTTATTTTAAAACTGTCATGTAAAATGTCTGTTGAGTACCATTGAAACACTGCCTAGAGGTCAACCAGTTCAACTAATTTCTCATCACCAGAACCTCTCTATACAGTATCTTTGACAAATCTTGTTTCAGCTTGGGTTTTGGTGACTTGGTACTCAGTGCTTTGTGAGCAACACCATTTGAATGTTGCCCAGCCTTCTACTCACCTAGTTCTATCTTTTAGAATGTAGAGAGCATTTATTACTTGAGCTGGGTCTGCACATCAAATAGTTGAGTGTCAGTCAAATGACATGTGATAAAAGCTCCCACTGAACACAAGTCTCCACATTACCGCAAAGTTCAAATTTTGTCCTCATTGCCTTTACCTCTTTTTTCTTTTTTAAATTTTTTTATTATTATTTTTTAATTAATTTATTTTTTCAAATACATCAGTCTCTGCTTTCCCCCCACCACTTCCTCTGCCCTCCTCTCCCCTCCCTCCCTGAATCCTTCCCTACTTTTGTTTTGTCCATGAGTCCTTGTTACATGTTCCTTGACTTGCCTCTTCCCTTCCTTTTCCCCCATCCACCCCTCCCTCTTTCCCTCTTGTCTCTGTTGGTTTCTTTTTTCTTTCAGTGTTGCTGGTCTTATTTTCCTTACATCTTTGTATTGTTGGTTAGGTTCCGCTTATAGGTGAGATCATATGGTATTTGTCTTTCACCTCCTGGCTTATTTCACTTAGCATAATGCTCTCTAGTTCCATCCATGCTGTTCTAAGTGTAGTAGTTCTTTTTTTTCTTTCTGCTGCATAGTATTCCATTGTGTAAATGTACCATTATTTTTATGTGAGGTTATAGATGTTAACTATACTTATTGTGGCAATGATTTTGCAAAATACACATATTATATCAAATAATCATGTTGTATACCTAAAACTCATACAGTGGCATATCTCCATTGTACCTCAATAAAAGTTGGGGGCGGGGGACTAAGGCACCGATTTATAAAAATTTGCCTGAGTTCTATGTTGCATACTAGTACTCCATATATGTATACATATGTAGGGTCCGGCACAAATGACACTCCTTTTTTACAAAATCTTTTATTATAAGATCATAAGGATGTCATTCTTTAACATAACTATATCCCACTCAAGCACACCATATGACATTTTAGGTGACATATTCAAATTTTTGTCCATCTCATGCTAGATGTTCACATAAGGGTGAATGATAACCGCACTCAAGCACGCGTTACTTCTGCAAGACCATCAACATATCTATCCTCATCAGAGGACAGTTATTCATTTTAGAGAAGGGAAGGGAGGGAGAAAGAGAGGGAGAGAAATACCAGTCTGAGAAAGAAAGGATGGCTGATTGCCTCTTGTTGTGTGTATCTTGAATGGCATGTACCCTGACTGAGAATCAAACCCACGACCTCCAGGTTTGTGGAGTGATGCTTAACCAACTAAGCTACACTGACCAGGGGTTTTAAATTACAAAATATATAAATATACAGAATGGAGATAACACTTATGTTGAAGAGGAAACAAATCTCTATGAGTAAGCATTTACTAAAGGGTAGGTATGTTTTTTATTACTATTGAGAAGTGAATTATTATTTTTTAATTCACGATAATAGTTTCCTTCTTCCCTTCCTTCCTTTCCTCTTACTTGCTTTCCACTCTTTCTTCTTTGCTTCTTCCTTCCATTTTTCTATGCCTCTCTTTTTCCTTCTGCTTTCTGTCCTTCTTTCTCTCCTGATTGTGCTCCTTTCTTTTCTCTCTTCCTTCATTCTCACTTCCCTCACTTCCTCTATTCTTCTCTCCCCTTCTTGGGTCTGATATTCTTCCCACTAAGCATTTATTTGGTGCTACACACTGTTTTTGGCCATAAAGATTCTGTGGCGAACAAGAGCAATAGTCTCTATTCTTGTGTACCTTGCAGGTTTGTTGTGAAGGATGGAGGTAAGCATTAAAAAGTAATTAAAAAACAATTAGCCAATTATTAAAATAGAGGAAGATGTTTAGGAACTTGTAACAGAGGACCTGACCTAGACTAAGGTTCGAAAAGTCTCTTCCTCAGGTCAAAATTACTTGACACACAGAGACATTATTAAATACATAATGAAATACAGCTAAATTAATTTTATTGATTCTAAGATTAAATTTTCATAATAATTAATTTAATATGACCTTGAAATAGTTATTTATGTAAAACATTAGACTCATCTAGGGTTATTTTAAAGATGTATTCAAATTTTAGTTTATATTAAAATTAAGGCTTTAAAAAAAAACAACACTTAACTGCATCTTTCAGAGAGTATGACTATTTTATATCCATTTTCCCCTATGAATATTTTACAAAATCATTACCAGAATAATTTTAGTGACAATATCAATTAAGAAATAATATTTGATTTACAAAATCCAGCTCTTACAAAAGGAATCTTTTGAAAAATATATTCTGTTACATAACTCAAAAACACTTTAAAGGTTGGCGGGGATCATCAAAATTATCATATAGACTATTAGCCTCATTATATTGTTGAGTGAGTTGTTATAGATATTATCATGATTGGAAAACTGAAGGACAAGTGATTTTTCTCAGCACAGTAAGTAAATAATATTTTTATCATATACTTAGCCTATCGTTTCTATGTAATCAATCCCTGGGGCATTTGAATTCGTTGGTGTAGTTGATTTGAATTGTTTGAAATAAATGTATTTGATGATATTATATTTCATAGTTTGGTATATTTTGGAAATGAAAAAAATTCAATTTCAGCCTTTTAGTAGAAAATTAGAATGTGACTTAAACTTATTGGATGGAGAACTAAAATATACTATTTGTTTCTTACCACTGATTTTATGGTCATTTTTTCCTGTTTGTTTGTTTGTTTTTTAATATTTCTTGTTTGTGCTTTGGGGCTTGATCAGGAATTAAAATTTCAATTATTTAATTCTGATGTTTGAACTAAAGAAGAATAACATTGAAGGTGAAAAAAGTGGCTACTTTAATGACAGCACAGGAGCGGTAAGTTCATCTGTGATTATTTTCTCCCTACACTATTACAAAGATCACACAATGAATATTTATAGTTTAGTACCAGAGAAAATAGTTGTAGCTTGGTCTATGTCTACCACTTTTCTATGCAGTGTAACAAATGACCACAATCTTACTGGTTAAAATCAACACAGAGTTATCATCTTACCATTTCCATGGGTTAGGAACCTGAGGACAGGCTACCTAAGTCTTCTGCTCAAGGGCTCACAAGGCTGAAATCTACTTGTCAGCCAGTCGGGGTTGTGATTTCATTTAAAGCTCTAGGATCTCATCCAAGCTTATTGGCCACTGACAGAATTGAGTTCTTTAAAGCTGTAGGACTGAGGACCTCAGCTCCTCAACCACCTGTTCCTTGTCTCTCCACAACTAAGCAGTTTACTCCTTTAAGACTAAAAGAAAGGGACTCTGCTGTTTCAAATCTTTTCTATCTCTGACTGTTAGACCTTCTTTAAGTGGACTCTATGATTAGGTGGGGACCACCAAGATAATCTCCCTTTTGATTAAAGTCAACTGTTTAAAGAGATTAATTACATCTGCAAAATACCTTCACCTTCTCCACGTAACCTTTTCATGGGAGGAATAACGCCTCATGTTCACTGAGCTCACCCACTGGAAATGCGAGGAAATTATGCAGGACACAAGCACCAGAAGATCAAAATTAGGAGGCCAGTGGAGCATTCTGTTTACCACAGGAGACTTTCTCATGATCATTTTCAATTTATAACATATAGAAAGGATACTCTCAGGAGAGAGTAGTACTATTTCAAAGAGACTACACAGCAAATGGCATATCTCTAGAAAATTACGTGAACAACAGATACAATTTTTAGTAAACTTTATAACTACAGAAACAGAAATTAAATTAACCCACTTTTATTTAATTAGGAAAAAAGTTCAAAATGCATTGAGACATGCATTTTATAGTTTGGGAGTAAAAATTAAAATATGAATGATATTTTTATGAGAAGGTATTTTTGTGTTGTATCGCACTCTTGTTTTAAATTTGCAAGATTATTGGTAAATTAGGTACAGCAGTGCCACGGTTCCTATACTTTGTCTTGATTGTGGCATATTAGGAAAGCAGTTTCACACAGATATACTTTCAGACTAGAGAGGAAGACCGCAAACTGACATTTATAATGCCCTCAAGTTAGGTTGCTCTCAAAGTCAGTCATTGTTTCACCTTAGGCTGCTTACTCTGATTTCTTGGAAATCAGAAGATGTAGTTTTGCATCCTTTATCTGGAATATTCTGACAACTGTATATTTGATTTGAACACAGTTTCAGAACCATAAGTCTTCACATTTAAAAATCTTAGTTCCTTGGACAAATGAAGAATATATTTGGATAAAATAAACATTAAAATACAATAAACAAAAATTTCACAAATTACATTATAAAAAAAGATACAAAACACAAATTAACAATAATTAAGCCAATGATATACATAATCTTGAGAAGTAGAAATGCTTCCTTGTATCCATACACAAACAGAACAACAGGGCTTCCTGTTCACTTGTTATACATAACTTATAGCCTTCTAGCTACTTATTCTTTAAATACTTGATAACCATGAAAGTATAAAAACAAATTTAGTCACTTTTTCAAAGTATACTTAATGGTCTTTTAGAAAAAATATATTTCTAGCTTCTGCTTTATTTTTTACATTAATACTCATTTTTATATTAATTTACATATACTTCAGGAATGACCCCTAATATCCTATGAAGTTAAATGCAGAAAGCCTGGCCATAAGAAATTCTTTTTGTGTTATACCAGAAAAATAAGTCTTATTTTGGAGGGTCTTTCACCAGCCCACTCTGTGATAATATTTATTGAAGTGCGTATGAATTTACTGAAGGCTGTGATACTATCTGATTACAGACAGTGGAGACAGAAATTAAAACTGATCATTGTGGCTCAGACATTCCCAGCAATGATCTTTGTCTGTTAATCTCTGTGAAGGCCAATTTTTTCATCTCTAAATTCAAATAATGCATAAATGATAACCAAATAAAATTGATCAGTGTGATTTCTGCCATGAATTTTGATCTGAGCAAGTAGTAGTTAATATTGTTGTTTTTAGAATATGGGCTTCCTATATTTTCTGATAATCAAAAGTGAATTTTTGGCTTCAGTTGTACTCTTGCTATATGTAGTGTTGGAAGAAAATGTAACAGCAGTTAAAGGAAAACAATGCATATAATGTTGTTAACAACTGTACCCCTCAATAAATTTCATAAAAAGAACAAGAGCTCATATTCTTGCATAATATGCAGTTCATTAAACAAACAAAAGGTCTATGTTTGTTTGACTATCTGCATATCAGTTCCATACTGATAATACTGTGTTCTATACTGTTTCTGCCATTTGGGAAAGTGGGCATAATTTCAATGCTTCATGTTAAGAACCAGAAGGAAAATACATTATGTCGATGTGACACATTCCCAAATTGTGATCATTTTATTTTAGTAGTATTTGTATTTTCCTCTTAAGCTTGAGGGAGGGAAAAAAAGAATGAGATATGTAATGGAGGATTTGAGACAATTTAGAAATCATCACTTTAAAAAAAATTCCACAATCCAGGACAGAGATTATGTAAATTTCACCAGATTTCTATCTCCTGGAGGATGTTGTTGACATTCTCAGTCTGCCACAGTTCATCAGAACATGCTACGTCTTTAGCAGAGACAGATGTTTGCCCGACCTTCTGCACTATGTGTGATCCCTGCTTTGCATACTTTCTGCCAACCACTTGATGTTCACACAGAAGTCAATGATCACTGTCAAAGCTGTGCCAAAATTCCCTTTAAGCAAAAACACAATTAGAGCTTTTTAAATCAATATACTGAGTTTTAGTCACACCATGGCTAACTCTTCTGTGTTTACTCGATGAAAAAAAAATTTACACTGCTCCTTTTAAAACTGCTCTTGTCCCACCAAAAGAAACAAATATATCATTGAGATGTTAAAACAGGCTGACTGACTTATTGGGTCAGTCCACTCTGTTTACAGAAGTTCTAAAGGAAACTGGGACAAGTAACAATTGTAGAAGAAAAATAAAACAAAACAAAGAAACATAATTAGAATCTTTTCCTAAAAATGTGACACTAGACTCTCATCCATTTTTTTAAAAATGTCATAATGCAAGCTGTTATTCTTACTGGAGAGATTATGTATTCTCTAATGACTTAACGAAGTGTGAAGAGTTGAATTCCTGCCTTGCTAAAATACAAAAATTTCCTAAAGGAGAGTTTACTCCGTATAATTAAAATCTATTTACTTTTTTTAAGTTAGAAACAAGTATTTCTGATTTGCTTTTTAAACATTACCAATTAGACACTTTCTTTTTCGTATTTCATATTTCATGCTTACATTGTATGCCCTAGGATTCTGAATCCTAAAAGACTGTGAACCATTTTTCCTGCTTTGTTGATGCCTTGAGAACTTAGTTAATTGTCTCCTTATTATCAACAATACTCCTTTAAGTCACTAACGTTCTCTTATAAGAACATATATGATTGAGTAGATTTCAAATACAGGATTTGGAAATCCAAACTTACAGAACCATGAGTATTTTAAAATATTTTCTTAAATTTTAGGGGAAACTATATCACATTATTTGGGAATAATCTGGTTTTCCAGGGTCCCTGAGGGAAAAAATGGGTATAAATGTAGGTATATAAAGGAGAGGTCTCCCCTCTCTCTTTCAATATGTGCATACAGATAGACTGAAAGACAAGTCTAGGACTCACACTGATGTCTCCCTCCTACTAATCGCTAATTTTTGAAGAAAGAGGTTGTGAAACCCACTTCACAATCACCATTCATCATCCCCACTCACACGTACCCTAGCTTCTGCTTTTTTTTTTTTTTTTGTAACTGCTCCTGTGACATTGCCTTTAAGGAAGGAGCAGCCTTCCTCTTTCCTAGTGCAGGGAAAGTAGGCGGGAGAGTGCGGCATTAGCTGAAGATGACTTGAATTCCTTCTAGGCCAAGAGCTTATTTACCATCAAACCAAAGCACTCAAAATCTTATTTAGAGGTTACCCCATTAAGGTTGCTGTCTTGAGGACCGCTAAACAACATTTTCAGTTACTTTAATTAAGCTCATTTTGCACAACATTTATGAGAAATGGGTTTTCTTCTCTGTGAGGCTGGTGAAGTGTATTCCTTTCCCTTGTCATGTTTCTGTACACCAATGATAAGCTTTGTAGTTGTAAATCATTTCCCTGTGTTTCTTCCTTGAGATCTTAGCAAACTGTCTCTCTGGACTGACAGGAAGCTGTTAAATGATATATGTAGAAGGATAGTTTGTATAAGTTAGAACTACTTTATCAAACATAAATTATAGTATTCAGCATTCATCCTTGCCATATGGAGCTACATTGTAAAATATATTGATCTATATATTACAATGCACATCACTTCAGAAACTGATCTGCCTCTTCTGCTTGTTTTACAATATAGAGAGGAACTTCCTCATCCCTTTATATGTTACAATCCATACTTCATTTTAGATTTTATTCTCACCTGTATCTTAGTATATATGTATTACATTCCTTCTTCCTATACACATACCTATACACATATCTATACATATGCATGTATGAATATATACTTCAGTAGAAGGCTGGACAATAAACAGACATACTAGGGAGACCCAGCGAAATGGAATTATCTTCTGGAGGGCAGGCCCCTTGTAGGACAGGCTTCCCCCAGTAGGTGAGTGTTCTAGGAACCCATCTGTATCAGTGCACCAGCTGGCATTGTGAAAGGCTGCTTTCAGCTTCGGTGGACATTTTTTTGAAGACTCTTTCAACACGTTTTCAGAAGTTTTTGGCCAAAAATGGCATGACCCCCATACCCCACTTTCCCTTTTCACCGGATCTTGCCCAGAGTAACCTTTTTGTTTTGTTTTGTTTTCCTAGAAGAAAAAAACCCTCAAAAGAAAATATTTTGCAAATGTGGAACAGGTGAAACAAAAATGGCAGAAGCACTAAAAAGCATCAAAACCAAGTAGTTCAAAAGCCGTTTTGAGCAGTGGAAAAAAAAATTGATAGGTGTATTGCATCAAATTGATAGTACTTTGAAGGTGACTGAAGTTTAAACATTCAAGAATAAGTACACAATTTTTAATAAGTAAATTCCACTTTGGGGGTTCCTCTCATATTCATATATATGTATTATGAGAAAAAATTCAGAAAACGCATAGAACAAATACAATGCATGCATTCACTGATTTAAAGCACATCAAACGTAAAGCACATGTAAATCCAAACTTCAGAACAAGTGAAGATACTCAAAAAACTGAGGGAAAAAAACAAAAAACTACAGTGTTTCTCTCTCTCTTTTTTTAACCCACAAAGAATTAAAGAATAACTGCTGTGTTCAGAGTACTTTTTTTCTTTAAAAAGAGATTTATAAAAGACCAGGAAACAAAGATGAAAACTGTTTGATTTTATTTAAATGGTTGTTCTGTGGGGAGCAAAGCCTTCTCCACACCAAAACCCCCAGAAATCTGCCAGCATTAGAAAACTATGGGTCAACTCCAGAGACCCAAAGTTTCTGAAGGCTGTAAGTCTCCTTGAAGTAAAGGAAGTGCTTTTTTTTCTGAATCACCTTCTTAAAAAAGTTTTTATTCTCATTTTTTTCCTTCAACTTCCATAATTTGGTACCCTTAGCCACCTTAAGAACATTGCTTGTTTATATGCAAACCACCTGCCTTGACCCTCATAGGAATAATAGAACTAACACACTAGGCTCCTTAAAACTTTTTAACATTGTTTAGAAACTACCTATATTTAAATTGTTGCCATTCAAAATGTTCTGAAAACCGTATACATGGTTCATATACATGAAAGAACTACCAGGAATCTACTTTAGAATGGTTAGATTAAAAATAAACATTTGTATGAAAAAAATGCAAGAAAATATTACTAAATTATGATTCAGAAAAAGTAAAGTGGAATTGAAAAGTAAAAAGCGATTCTTCAAAAAAAACTAATAAATTGGTCAAATCAGTGGAAAATATGTTTAAGAAACTAAAAATTACAAAATTATAAAGGTGAAAGTGAATATAGCAAGAGGTATAGAGGAGATTATTTTTAAAAGTGATTTTTGTGTATTTAGATTTAATCTTTTTGTTAGTTTTATATCTATCCTAGGTAAACACAACACGACTAAAATGAGTGGGAGCAAGTGACGTAGATTCTGGAGGTCCTTGTCCGGGTGCCAGCTGAGGTGGAGGGAAGACTCTGTCCTGCAGAGTACACTCCAGGTCGTCACAGATGGGGAATAAAATAAGTCGTCCCAGATACCTTTCTTGGTCTGCCAGGGCACTGAGCCCTTCTCTTGAAGTGGCTTTTATTGAGAACCACATGCGCAGGGGCATACAGCATGGATGTAGAGCTCATCAATCAATGTCAAAAAGCTATGTTTACAGAAAACAAATAGAGATCGTAGGTAATAATTGAAGGAACAGAAGAGATTTGCCTCAGGTCAGGGTGGCGCCCATTCAGCCCTGAAACCTGAGAAACTACTCACATTCTATGCTCAACCCCAAACATCAGTACTCATTAACTCGAGGGCATTCTTAGCAAAGTAAGTTTCATAGGATCTAATGCATTCCTCTTCCAGGCCTAATTGTCCCCGGGAACCACCTGATAGAGGTTAAGGCTGCACCTGCCTTTAGTATTGTTTCAAGCCTAAACCAGGCAGGCAGGGCAGAGCTGCCAAGAGATAAGGAGACTTCTTTCAGATAGAATGAGGACTCCGGCCAAATAGAAGCTGAGGAGTGAGGGTCTTTTGCCCTTTCTCCGTGTCCACTTCTCTGTGCCCCCTCCATGATGGCCCCTATGTGACTGTGCCTGTCTTAGGTTGTCCCTGCCATTGAGGGGTCTTACCCATCATTGACTAACCAGTCATCCTCCGGGGCCAAGCAGGGTGATGTGAAGGGGTCAAGGGATAAGCCCTCGCCATGGAGATAGGTTTAGTCTCCTCAGTGGCCTATTTTCCCAAGGACTCCTTCCTCAGTTCCAGCCTTGGGGCCCTCTTGCCTGTCAGCAAGACTACAGTCTCTGAAACCAGGCGGAACAGTTCCCAGCAAGGAAGGAGAATCAAAACCATTGCAGGAGAATCAAATAGAAAGGTACAGATCAACAAATAGACAATGAATTTTTAATAAATTCAAGGAAAGATCATACCAACCTAGTGCTTTGTTAGATATGACATGTCAGCCAGCAAACAAAACTGCTCTCTAGGGTATACACTTTGGTAGGGGGTGGAGGACAATGAACAGGCAATTCTGATGAAGTGTGGTAAGCATTACATTGGTTGTGGTGGTAGGAATGTGCTGAGGGGAGTGGTTTGGGGTGAGGGAGGTGGTTCAGAGAGTTATCAGAATAAATCTGCTTAGATGTGCAGGAGGTTGCCCTGTGATGGCGTAGGAGCCAGGAAAGAATAAAGAATGAGTCATGAAGAGGTAAACAGAGCCTAGAGTACAAAGTAACATCACAAAAAATAGTAGTCTCTCTCTTGCTTTTTCTCTGGTTCTCTTGAAGCAATCTTCCTAAGTAATCTTGATCTTTTATAGTATGGTGTGGATTATTATCATGCTAACCCCAGGTACCTGGTGGTAGAGCTGAGATTTAAATCTAGGCAATCTCATTACACAGTTTACACTCATAATTACTATGCTCCTATGTCTCTAAAATGTATGAGAATGCTGAGTAAGAATCTAGAATAATTTGTGGGATTGTCACCAAATAAGCAGTATTTTGAATCCCTTCAGTGCATATTTGAATAGTTTAGTATAGATGAATAATAGTACCTAGAAGAAGGTACATATTAAATATATATTTGTTTTATAAATAAATATATCTTTTAAAAGAAATATATCACAATCTATGGCTGTCAAGCAAATTTATTTTTAACATTAACACATAGTTTTGATTTTTTTTTTTAAAGCTTCTACTTTCATTTTTCTAAAGGCTCCAGATTTTTTTTTTTTAAATCCTCATCCAGGGGCTTGCTTACTGATTTTAGAGGAAGGGGAAGGGAAGCACAGAGAAAGGCAAAGAGAAACATCGATATGAGAGAGAAACATCGATCTGTTGCCTCTTGCATGTGCCCTGACTGGGGACTGAACTCACCACCTAGACGTATGTCCTGATAAGGAATCAAAACTATGACTTTTAGGTTTACCGGATGAAACTCCAACCAACTGAGGCACACAGGCAAGGGCAGTTTTTATTTTTTATGCATTGAAGAACTCCAAGAGAAAATCAAGATAGCAAAAAATGATGCTCTATCTTTTCGACTTCTAGCTTCCTCTTCGCTTTTCCTACTTAATTAATTTCTCTAAACCTTTTAACCTAGAAGTTTGAGTTCTTTCTCTTGGTTAGTTAATAACAAACACACAAACTACCCTAGATTTTTACTTACTCAGTTGTTTTTCATGTCCTTTTAGAATCAATGGAATTAGAATGACTGTATTGAAACCCAAACTCTGCTATTGAAAAGTGGGTGTTAATCTGACAAGTGACAAAGTGTCATACTCATGGAGAAGTTCACTGGAAGGCAAGATGGTATACTTTGAGAAGGAGATAGTTTTTAGAAACAAATGTCAATGGCTCCCTTATTTCTACATCTTGCAAACAGAGACTGTCTTTTTATATTCCAGAACATCTTTCTATGATGATTATATCATAAACAGTTATGGAATATAGAGTATCTCCCTTGAGGGAAGAATAAAATAAAATAAAGAAAAAGAAAGTCAGTAAAATAAAAAGAAAAGCTCTGTCTGGCTCAAAGGCCAGGTCAGTTATCTTATTGTCCATTATAAAACATCAGGTTCTTTAGGTTAGTGTTTCTTCAGTAGTAATGCACACTTATTATGTGCACATCACCCTCCTGAATACCTCTGTTTTGCTCATATAGAACTTGAGGGCAAAGAGACTGTCACAAACATGAAACTCATGCTGCTTAATGTACAATAAATAATAGAGTCCTTTGTCTCTGACACAAGAGTCTTGTGTCTTCCAGCAGCTGTAAAGCTGAGGCAAGCTGACTTATTAGCTTGCATGCAGGGTAAAATCTTAGAGGCTTCACAGGTATTCATAGTCCCTCATTAAAATTCTAAAATCACTCTATTTTCAATATTTTACTTTGTAAAATCAAAAAAGAATATAGAAATAGTCACACTTAAGTTGGTTGGGAGACTTTTTACGAAGATGGTGCTGAAAGCAAAGAAGCCCCTGCTCCTCCGACAGCTGAAACCAAAGCAAAGCTTTGAAGGCAAAGGAAAAAGTGCTGAGAGGCATACACAGCCACAAAAATAAAATAAAATAAAAGGAGATCCACATGTCACCCGCTTTCTGATGGCCCAAGATACTGCAGCTCCAAAGGCATCCCAAATGCACTCAGAATAGAGTCCCCCGGAGAAACAGACTTGAGCACTGCCATCAAGTCCCCTCTGACTACTGTGAAGAAGGGAGAAGACAACCATACACTGGTGCTTATTATAAATGTCAAGGCCAACATGCGCCAGAACAAACAACTTTTGAAGAAGCTCTATGACATTCACATGACCAAGGTGAACAGCCTGATTGGACCTGATGGAGAGAAAGCATGCATTCAACTGGCTCTCAACTATGATGCTGTGGATGTTGCCTACAAAATTGGGATCTTCTACACTGAGCCTGGTTGGTTAATTCTAAACATAAATTTTTTTTTTCACTCTAAAAAAAAAAAAAAGATTGTGGAGAGGATTAAATGAGAGGATAAATTTAAATGACCTAATCTAATGTTTACCATATAGTCAATAAAGATTACCTAGTATTACCTTACTCATACGTCATGAACCAATAGCGCTTTAATATAATTAGGGCTATATATTTATAGTCTCTTCCTAGGAAAACAAGAAAGAAAACTCTTTCCTTTCTCCACAATTTTTGTTTTTGGAAAACTTTGCTAAATTTCCTTAGTTAATCCATAGGCACTTTCTTTATGGTGTTGTATATTTTCCTATTTACTTCACTTCAGTTTAATAATAAACAATTATTGAACACTTTTGGGAATACTTGGCTATAGAGTTTGTGACACTGAGAACAGATAGCAATCTGTTCATACTCATGACCTCCCTTAAATCAATTTTTAATAATTATATTTAAAAATACAAAGCAAAACAAAACATTTATTCACCCTTGAAAAGCACAGGAACCAAGTACACCTTGAACTGCACATACATATTCAGCAACTCATTTGAAATCAGAACATCCTTATTCCTTCTCAGCCTACATAGGTCCAAGCAGGTCACCCTAATCTAAATTCCCAAATATTGCTGGCTTGTTTTCTGCATAATTTGAGGAAATCAATGTCTACTTCAAAAATCTTTCCTAGTTGTTTTGCGGAGTCTCTAGAATGTGTCTGAGGAAAATCAGAAAGAAGTTTGCTCTGGTTCTGCTGTCCTTTGCAGAATCGCTCTGCAGAGCATGCCAGTGACTGGTGTTGGTCACTGCTATTCTTCCAGTGACAATACTTCGCTTCTCATGGCAGGTATGCTGACTGCTGTGCTGCCAAAGCTGCGCAGGCACCTAGGGCAGAGAGTGTGGTTGTTTTAGAAATGTACATGTTGGATGTGATACGCTGAAGTTGGTGCAGCCACAGGAGGAAACAAGAACAACGCTTGTGAGGAAAATGTTTATTCTTGCAGGTCCCAGAGAAGGAATTCCACACATGCCTTTCTGGACTGTAAGGCAAGGTACCAGCATAGGCCAGAAGGCAGAAGGAGCAGGAGCAAAGACCATGATTAGGCCAAGGCCTTTATTGGGGTTTCTACAGAAAAACCCAGTCAAGACAGGGTAAATGGTTTAGAATTGGCACATTTGAGTAACTCCAGCAGGTTAAGGCTACAGATGACCTTTAGTAGTCTGGTATCTAATCCAGGATGATTAAGGCTTCCAGGGGTGAGCAGGTCAGGCAGAGGAGGTATGGCTCAGGATCCGTTAGTTTGCACATCACAGGAATGCTCCCAGCTGGGCCCTTTGCTATCTCTAAGGATCAGTTAGCCCCAGGAGGCACAGTCTCTACCTAGCAGAAATGTTAAGATGTCAAATATTTTAATGCACAGAAAATAAAAAAAGAAAGAAAAATACAGTACGGGGGAGAGGGGACACTTTCTAACTATGGATTGTATGTCAACACAGGGACTCTAAATTAGCACCGCTTGTGTTAAAACTTCAAAATGTCCCTTCTGAAAACAGTTTCTTTACTTTCTGCCCCATTTCTTCTCCCTGTGGAGGGTCAAGCTTAGTCATTGAAATCTGGCTGAGAGAAGTCATTCTATTATTTATCGTTTCCTTTCTTCTGTGATACATTACCCACATCACAAAATTTTGAAAGCTTTATTCTCAACATCTATGTCATCTCTGTGGATAAAAAAGGGGGTTCCAGGGAAAGTAACCTTACAGGGTGATCTGATTACAAATTCCTAAATAGGCAGGTTGGGGGTCGGGGTGGGTAGTTACACTCCAGGCCTTCTCTTTGCTTTAAGCAAGCCCTGTGCATTGTTTCTGTACAATCCCTGTCTAGTTTTTCACTGCCTTCATGTACTCTTCCTTATATCGTCTCTTTAATTTCAAATGTATAAAAAAGCTGCAAAACTCTTATTCTTCAGAGCGCTTGAGATCTTGCTCTTCAGCATGCACTGTCAGTTTGGCTCAAATAAATTCTTATAATAATGCTCTGCAAGTTTGGCCATTTTTTAAGCTGACATCTCAAACAATAAGATATAGTTATTTATGACACAACAGTTTCTTAGATTAAAGTCTAACGTCTGTTAATTGGTTGTTAAATTTGGGGCAGAGAGCACGGTCTTCCTTTTGTTTTTCTAATTCATCACTTAAGAACCCACCAACTGTTTCTTTACAATCCATGAATTGTCCCAGTATCCTAGTCACTTACACAATTCAAAAGTAGGCATTTAAACATATACAGACAAAGACAGAAAGCCTTGGAGTCTGATCAATCACTTCTGATATTGTTTTGATGCCAAAATATGTTGTTGTTGAGCTTTTGGTGCAACGTGATTACATAGGCCCTTGAACAGGGTGCTATGACTTTCCAGGGGTCGCATGACCTCCTCCATCCCAACCAAAGGTGTAGCTGTCAATACAGAGGTTTTTTTAGTTTAAGCAGTCATCTATGAAGACATGAACTGGTTCCAAAAACATCCCCTACAAGAAGTCCAGAACATGAATTTATTCCCTCGGTTGTTCCACCTCTTCACTCCTCACCCTCTACCTTATGTAGTAGCTTAAAAGGTGTTCAATTTATATCTAATTTAATTATATCTCTTTCTTCTCAAACATTCGAAGGGATGCCAGTTTTAATAAGTCCAAGATATCTTTCTGGCAATTCTTTCACTAGAAAGGAGGAAAAAAATTATAAATATAAAAAATATAAAAATAACTTTAATCTCTCACAGGACACTTTCCCTAGAGTACTTTTTACACAGTAAGCTCTGAGTACTAAGTAAGGGTCAGTCTCAACCTTGACTACATATTTATTACTGCTATTAACATAACATTTGAGATCTGACTACAGAGTCAAAAATCACAAGATATATATGAAATCCCATGGGAGGTAATCTTCATAAGTGTAAAAGTTGTAGACTTGCAAGACAGAAAAAAGGATAAGGAAGGCAGAATAAGATAGAGTTCTTGTTAGCCAGATGAGGCATCAAAATTCAAAAAAAATTGAAAACAATGGCATGAGCTTGTACGATGCAAAAGAATGTTTAAATGGAAGGAAGGTATAAACATATTTTCAAAGCTAATTAAACTAAAATGAAGACTAAATAATTAGCAAAAAAAATTATAGTTATATCATTTGGGAATGAGGTTAAAGATTCAAATGAAGCTTAGGGAAAATGAGAGATCAACCCTTTGGAATCATATAGAATTCTTGTTTTAGTAAAACTAAATAGGAATCAAACTGTGGTAAATATAAATAGGAATGCAAATTTCCTGACAAGCAGCTTTCTTGCAGTATAACCTGTGACTGAGAATTCAGTTTACATGGTATGGTCTAACTATTTTTTAGTGAGTCTTTTAATTTTAAAAAGTTTAGAATTTAGCACAGAAATAACTAATTGGAGTACCTTTCTGATGCTCAAGACAAGTTGGCATATTTTTAACAGCTTTTAATTCTAATTTAAAATATATAATTTAGTAATTAATATAGATTTGTTATTTTATTTGAAATATTAAAGAAATCTTTGTTAACAGCAGAGAAACATTTAAGAAAGTTAAAAGATACTATATACAGTTAAAATGTATTAGATACCAAAACATTTCTGGAAATCCTGAGGTTTTCTTTTCTATTTAGAGTATAAAAATACCTAAAGAGAAATTTGAATATATTTCCTTTTGAAATACAGCTAAGAAATTAAAGAAATATAATTAGCCAATCTATACTGAAGGTTAATACCAATAGCAAAATTTATTAGCATTATACATTAAAATATATCAGATTTAAAATTAAAATTGTCTAGATTTATGAATTCCCAATGATAGTAAATCTAGTGTGGATTTTAAAACTGAAGTACATACTAATGGTCTTTTTACTGTGCTTGAACACCAAAACAACTTCTAGTAAAAATATATTTCTTGGAAATATTTTGATAAAAGATAAATAAATAAGCCCTGACTTGTATAGCTCAGTGGGTTGGGTGCCATCCTGGAAACCAAAAGTTTTCCAGTTTGATTCCTGGGTCAGGGCACGTTTCTGAGTTGTGAGCCAGGTCCCCAAGTGGGGGCATGTGAGAAACCAATCAATGTTTCTCTTGCATATTAATATTTCTTTCCCTTTCTTTCTCCTTTCCTTCCCCTCCCCTCTCTCTAAAGATAAATAAATAAAATCTTTTAAAAAAAGGGATTAATAAAATCAATCCCATACAACTAGGCTAAATGATGGAAAAAACCCTGTAACTAAAGTCTATTCTTTGGATAATTTACTCTTCAGATTTGATAATCTAACCAAAATATTATTTAAAAAAGTAATGATTTATATTATTTAAGAACTCCTTTTACAACTTACAGATAACTTTGCTGTAAATAAAATACTTTCAAATAATAGCTAGGGATTTTTTTTTTAAGTGGGTGTGTTTAAACTAACTTGAAGAACTTCTTAAAGAGTTCTTTTCATAGGTTTTGGGAAATGTTGATTAAATTGTTTCCTTATTCATCTCACAGTATTTCATCTTTATAAATTATTTATCTACTTTCAGACTTGATTGACATTAGAAAATAAAGGATTATTAAATGGTAGGGTCTCTGTAACAACAGCCTGTACTTGGGAATAATTTCTGCCTTGACAATGACTTGTGCTCTTAGACTCAATTATCTCTCTGATCCCTTGGGCTACACCTTATACAGCAAAGCATCTGTGTTGACCTTTATTCTGTTATGTACATTATGAAGACAAAAAACAAATTGCTCAAAGCACAACATCAAAGCAGTGTTTGCTGAGAACACAGGGAGAATGGCAAACATTCCAAGATAAATATATGCATGACTTAAATTAAGTATATGTTTAAAGTATAAAATAGCAACCTCTGGATGACTGTAGTAATGGAGAGGTGTTTAAAATTATTGTCATATTGTAAAATAAGTTGCTTCTCTTTTTGTTGATCTTACATATTCATAGTAAATAAATATATGAAGGTACCTGTTTAAATAAACTCTTACTAGTTGCCTGAGATAAAGACACAAAACACAGGAATCCTAGTAGAAAAAGCAAAAGCCAGGGCTGGCAGTCAACTTACTGGCAGACTCTGAGAGGATTTTCCACTAATTAGAAGCAGACTGACCCTCACCCCTAATGCGTGTGACCTAGAACAAGGGTATAAATGGTGACTAAAGACTGTGGTAGATTGATTGCAAAAATGGCTCCAATTTTTTCTTCAAACTCTGCCACTGCCATGAAACCAGCATGGGCTAGTTAGCCTGATGGAACACAGTTGCGTCATGTCAGCAGAGACCATTCTTAGGTAGCCATTCCCCTGCCAAGCAACTAGCTGATCACCTACAGATCTGCCAGACCTGGCCCTGTGTCACAATAATTGCCTAATGGACCCAATAGACTTTGAAGAAGTAATAAAAGGTCATTTTTTAAGCCACTAAATTTGGGAACATTTGATAACTAATATATAAACCAGAAATCTATATTCCAGTTTTATTCTGAAATTACTGTTCTCTATTATCTGAAATATATCAATCACAGTTATTTTAAACTTCTATCTGATATCTTCAGTGGGCTCATATCTATTATCCAGGTTTGTTCTCTTGGTTTTGTCATTCAGTGTCATTTGTAGATTTGCTTAAATGCAGCAAATTCTGTTTGAAAATTGTAGAGATAATTTGAGGCTCCGGTTGATGATTACTTTATTCACAGAGGAATTATTTTGTTTCTTATAGGCAGTTAACTGAAGGAAGATCATCTTAATCCAAGTAGTGATTGACCTCATGTAAGGCAGGGTTAAAATCTTTGGGAGGACAGGTCTATAATTTAGTTTTTCCTGTTCCTATTAAAAAGTTTCAGTTTTTGTGTGGACCAATATATTTCTATATTTCCTTACTTCTAGGATACAGACCTTCAGGGTATCTATCTGAAAATCTGGGGTATTTTCCAAAACCTTCCTTGCCAGGTTCTACATTCTATTTTTTCTCTCCTGACTCCATTCAACTTTCAAAATCTGCTCAACTCCTTAACCTCTTTACCAGAGAGGTATCAAACTGACAAATGTATTAAGGGGGCTATGGGGGAGTGAGAGACACTTGTCTGGAATACTGGCTTTATGTCATTTTTGTACTCTTGGATCTTGATTCCTCAAATTTGGTTGCCAGTATCTCTGTAATATTTTCAAATATATGTTTCTTACATGTTGTATGAATTCTTTAGTTCTTTTTGGCAGAAGGGTTAGTCTATTTTAAGGCAATTTGCCATAGCTAAAAGTGAAAAAGTCGTATTTTCATCTAATTTAATACATGGCTTCAACTTCCTTTTACTAATTATCACATTGAACTTTAAGATTCATATCTATAAATTGTCATTCATTGTTCCACCATTATAATTATTTGTTCTCTTTCTAATTACATATTCCAATGCCATTTCTCCATGCATCTTTAAAAGCAATGTATGAGAACACAATTTCTGTGTCTTTTCATGGATAGCTATAACCTGATTTGATGTCTTGCACAATCCTTTCCTAATCTGCACCTCCTTTTTGAAAATTAGTACCCCTAATATAAAATGATTGAGTATGACCCCAAAATCTTCATCTTTGAAAGTCACTCAGGCAAGCTCACTAGACAATATCATATATCAAAGAAATGAAAAAGTTACTTGCTGTTTAATACATTCAAAAAATGAATGGATGATTTCTAGGGAGATACAGGTTAGAAAAAATAGGTTTTATAATAATATTGAGTATTAAAAAATAAAAATTTCATGAGTGTGATTCTCCCTAATAGAGTTTCCCAAGCTTATTTACATGTATATATTTCAGGATCTCAATTATTCTATTTCCTTTAATTTAAAAAAATTTAAAGTATTTTCAATATTATATGAACACAAAGTAGCTAAAGTAATACATATTCTTGGTCATGCCATGTTATTTCTCAAAAGGTCATATGATATATTTTTTCTACCGATAGTATTCTGTTTATTTTTCAGATAATTTTGTCAATTTTAAAAGCTGATTCTTAAACATGTGATAAAATCTCATCACATGTAAATTGATTTACAAAATCTAGTAAATTGAGTTATAGCATTAAGATGACTGAAATAACTAGATTAAAAAATCTGATTTAATTTTTAAAACTCCTTTATGTAGAGGTTTAGTAATAAAAGTCAATTAAAACAATTGTATTTAATATATTTTTCAGTGGGAAATTTCTGACAAATGAAGCAGCACCAAAACATTTATTGAGTTATAAACATTGATGTATTTAAAGTAAATATATGCTTGAGATGATACAAATGTAATTTAATTAGTTAACATTTAAATCTAACTTTGAACTGTCACCTGGTTCACAATTTGTCATTAGTAAATTATTCTAATAAATTTAATTTGTACAAATTTACCTAAACTCTTCTTAATTCTGTTTCCTAAGTATATCATTTCAAGCATTTCTGACTGAAATGAAATGCAATATGTTTAATGATACTGAAATTTAAGAAAAAAATATGAGACAGTGATGGGAAAATTAATGATCCTGTATAAATGTCCTAAATTTATAATAAAAAAGTCTATGATATATATTATTATCATTGTAATAATTAAGAAGATAAATGAGAACATGCTACTAAAGACAAACTTCAGAGATGCTACAGCCTGGGTTCCAGACCATTGCTATAAAGTGAGTGTCATAATAAAGTGAGTTGTAATATTTTTGATGGTGGAGGGTCTTGCTTTCGTTTTGTAAATCAACAAGACATCTGTGAAGCTCAATAAAGTGAAGTGCAATAAAACAGGGTATACCTGTAGTAAACTAGTTTTTTTATGAAGCAGAACACAAGTCTTTGAATATTTTAACATCCTAATGTTAAAGCTATGACTCACTTATTGTGCATATTGTATCTTAGACTCTATTCTAATTTTAAAATTGTTAAATTGAAATGCAGGTGAACACCATTGTATTAAACTCCTCAAAGTAATGTCTGATTTTTTTTTCATTTAATGTAATGCATTCTGTCAAATCCATTTATATTACTTAAAATAAACAGTTATTGACTATGGCTAAGCATATTGTGTGTAGTTCAGGGAGCCATATATCAAAAAGATTTTAGGTAATCTAAAACACCTCACAGAAGGAAAAAAAAAAATGAGAGGATGAAAGTCTAGAATCTATGTTATACTAAGAATCATAAACAGGGCTGCATAGCCTGGAAAAGAAATGTTTAAGACTACCATATGAAATAGGAATTATATCCTTTTTGCATGGCCCCATTAGAGAAAATGTAGAATAAATCAGTGCATACCATAAGAAACAGAATTAATTTTAAATAAGAAAATGTAGTCCAAGCAATTAGAGTTGTCTAATTTATCTAAAGATGAAATGAGTTCCTGAGAATTCAAGAATCAAATTCGTGACAAAGATGAGAGTAGACATAAGTGTAATAATCTTGAATGTCCATTGCAACACTATAATCTGTTATAAACAATTATCAGATAACATATTAAGATAATCTATATCTTAATAGAGATAAGTTTTAATCTCTATTAAGATCATACAATGACTGAAACCATCTTATATACTAATAATGGAGAAAGAGTCACATGTTTTTAACACTAAAAAATGTTAAAGCTTATCTAATCCAACTTGCTCATTTAACAGATAAGAAAACCAAGGCCAAACTATATGAAGAAACAACTTGCTAAAGATTATTATGTAGATTAACAGCTGAAGGAGACAGCCACAAACAGTAGATTACTGGAAGTCTCAAACAGACTACCTAAGATCAGACAGGGACAAATCGGACATCATCAGAGGTAGATCCAGAAAGTAAAAACAGTGGTCTCCAACCAGAGAAGTTCACACCACAAAGTCAGGAAATCAAAACAGATCAACTTAAGAATCAGAAGCAAAAGAGAAGAGTCTCACAAATAATAGGAAGACAAAGAAATACGCCCCACTTGAAGGGAAAGGAGGAATCCCCAGAGAGAGAACTAAATGAAATAGAGGCAAGTAAACTATCAGCTATTGAGTTCCAAACAACAGCTCTAAGGAAGCTCCATGAGTTCAGTGAGCTCAGAGGGAATTACCAAAAACTACAGGGAAACTATGAGGAACTTACTGCAAACTACATCAGCATAAAAAAGGACATAGAAACCAACAAAAAGAAACAAGAAGGAATGAATAATATAATTTCTGAATTGAAGAACATAGTAGAAGGAATCAAAAGCAGGCTAGATGAAGCTGAGGACCGAATCAGCGAGCTGGAGGAGAAGGTAGGGAAAAAACCCCAGAAAGAGCAAGAAAATGCAAAAAGACTCAAAGAGAATGAAGATGCATTGAGGGAAATGCAGGACAACCTGAAACATAATAATATCTGTATAATAGAGATACCAGAAGGAGAAGAGGATGAGGAAGGGATAGAGAACCTGTTTGAAAAAGTCATGATGGAAAACTTCCCTAATTTGAGGAGAGAAAAAGTCACACAAGTCCAGGAAGCACAAAGGGTCCCATTCAAGAGGAACCCAATGAGGCCCACTCCAAGACACATCATCATTAAAATAACAAATATCAAAGAAAAACAGAGAATCCTAAAGCAAGCAAAGGACAAAGAGGTGGTAACATATAAGGGAGCCCCAATATGGCTAGCAGCTGACTTCTCAACAGAAACCCTGCAAGCCAGAAGGGACTGGCAAGAAATATTCCAAGTCATGAAAAGCAAAGGCCTGCAACCAAGACTGCTCTACCCAGTAAGGCTCTCAATTAAAATGGAAGGTGAAATGAGGAGTTTCCCAGACAAAAGAAGGCTAAAAGAATACACCTCCACCAAACCAGCACTGCAAAATATGCTAAAGGGACTGCTTTAAGATGAAGAAAAAGTTTCTATGAATACCTAGTTCCTTTCAGAGTTGCCAATACTTGATATTACCAATATTTTTAATACTCATTAATCCGATTGTGACAATGATGTTATTTTAATTGTTCCTTTACTATTTGTGGAAACTAAACCTGTTTTTGTATATTTCTTGCCTATTCCTTTATTTTTTAAAAAATCTTTAAATGACTTTTTGGTATTCTTTATCCATTTTTCGATTAAAGGTTTGTAGAACTCTTTTCCTTAAAGAAACCCCCCCCCACCAAAAACCCTATTAGCCATGTTTTAGATGTGTTGCAAATACTTTCCTATTCTATTACTTGTCCTTTAACTTTTTTTATATGTATATTACTGTATAGTCTTAAATGTTTAATACAGTCATATTGTCAATATTTATAGCTTCTGGGGTTGAATATTTTACTTCAGGTCATAAAAAATATTAGTTCTGTTTTCTTCTAAAACTCCTTAGATTCTACATATTGATTTTTAATTCACCTGAATATTTCTTGTAAAATGTGTGAAATAGGGCTATATGTGTTTTATTTCAACTAATAGTGGTCCATGCACCTTATTTGTTGAATAAGGCTTATTTTCCCCATTGATTTGAAATATCAACTTAATCATATATTACATTGATAGACAGATATATACTTTTGTCTCTAGAATGCTCATTATATTTCATTGATCTAATTGATTATTTCTATGCTGGTGTCATGTTGGTTTAATTGCTGAGACACTATAGTGGTTTTAAATTTTTTTTATTATTTTATGATTAACTTTGACATTTAAAATAATAAAATCAGTCTGCATTTAAGAAAAAAAGAGAGAGAGAGAAAGAAAGAAAGAGATGGAACTCCTTTTGCAACAACATGGGTGGAACCATAAAATATTAAGCTAAGTTAAGTAAGCCAGTTGATGAAAGACAAATACTATATGATCTCACCTATAAATGGACTCTATTCTACAAAATAAACTAACAAAATAAACCACAAACATGGAAACATGGAGCAGACTGAAAGTGACCAGAGACGGTGGGGAAGAGGACAATGGGGGAAAGAAAAGGAGGGGACTAGACAAAGAACATGTGTGAATGACCCATGGACATGGACAACAGAGTGGGAATTGACTGTGGGAGTGGGGGGTGGGGGTGGAGGTGGCATGAGTGAGGGAGGTAAAGGGGTAAAAATTGAGACAACTGTAATAGAATAAACATGATTTATAAATTCAGAAAAAATAAAAATAAAAATGTAAAAAAAAAAGATTACTATGTAGTAAGAGCAAGAAAATCCCCTGTGCATAGACTTATTCTAGTAGACTGATGAATAACAATAGGATTGGATTGTAAGAAGACCCATGACATTATATACAAGTTTTGTGATGTTGGGTAAATTGTTTAATTTCTCTAAATCTTGGTTTTCACTTTTATAAAATTGAGATTGGAGAAAAGAAATAAAGCTTTATAATAACATAATATATGAGAGGTGGATAAATAAGAAATGTAACAGTGGAGAAAAAGATTAAGAGAACATTTCTTCATTTTTCTATTTACTGTATTGTTTTTGGAGATTTTTGAAACATTTGCATGTTACTGTATTTGTTTCTCTAATATTTCTTTTACACTGACACGAATTAAGACATTGGTATTCAAAACACAGCTTTATTTCCTTATTATATGTACAACTTCATTGACATTTTATTCACTTTAAGCTGTAATTGTAGAAACAGGTAAAGCTTATGGGTTAACAATTATATAATTTATTGATTTTATTTACTAAATGTATCTTCTAGTTTACTTTTGAAATTCTTTGTACACTTTATGAAAATTTTTATTTTTATTTTTTGAATTTTACTTATATCTGATAAATATATGCAAGGTTTGAACATTGTGTGCACAATCTAAATGTTAAAGGACAATAAAATAAAAATAAATTTTAAAGACTTTTAATCATACCAAGTGATTTTCAATAAATATTGTGCTTAGTTATGATTTCTTTAAAACTTCAAGAAAAACAATAAGTTAATTGAAACATATTTGATATTGAAGTAACTAAAATTATATGTTAGAATTTGCCAGATTATACTAATTTAATGTGGATGCGTTTTTTATAGTAAATTCCATATAATTTTTTTGTAAACTACAAATATCACAACAAAAATAAAACATGGATTTTTGATCACTTGTGAATAGTAATTTGTTTTTTAGTATTTAATGATCCAAACATGCTTGAATATGAATGGAATACATAACTTAACCTAATATGACATCAATATTTTTGACTTCTCATGGAATAATTAACCTTTCAAAGCAGAGCCATATCTAGTAGTTCTTCCCGGAAGACTATTTAAAGTTCATCCATTATTTGAATTGATTGTGAATTGGTTATATGTTGATGCTTGAATAGGTTATGATATTTCCTACTTATAGAAGAAAGGTACATTGAGCTTCTCACACAACCAGGCCCATTGTACCCTTGAAATACTCCTGACAGTATTCTTTGTTCTTTTATTTATTAGAAATATTTATTTATCTAAAAAGCCTTACTCGTTATGTTTTATAGAGAGAAGAAAAACCTAATTGTATTCTCCATAGCTGTTTATAATTTTGAAAAAGATATTTCCCTTGTCACTAAGAAGAGACTTTAAATGTTATTTAATACAGTAGGCCAACATCAGGAATTTGATAGACCTTTAATTCATTTGATTTGCCTTCACTTTTGATAATGGAATAAGTAGCTTTGCAATATAAGAGCATTATTAATAAAAAATTCACAAGCATCAATCCAGAACTTTCTATATATTGTTTCTGGAACAATCCAGAAGCGTATGTCTTCTTTTTATTTTTTTAAGATTTTTTATTTATTTACTTTTAGAGAGAGGGGAGAGGAAGGGGAAGAGACAAAGAGAAATATCAATGTGTGGTTGCCTCTTGGACACCCCCTACGGGGGACTTGTCCTGCAACCCAGGCATGTGTCCTGAATGGGAATGACCCAGCAACCCTTTGGTTCACAGTCAGGCTCTCAGTTCACTGAGCCACATCAGCCAAGGCTGTCTTCTTAATAGTCTTAATAGGTTAAGCTGTTCTGGATGAAAATGACTATACCTAAAGCAAAATCATAAGCAGCTGAACTATATAACCATTCTTTAACCCAACTTGAAATAAAATTTCAAATAATTTTTAAGTACACTTGCTTATGGAAATTAAAGTAGAAAATTTCGAATACATAGGCACAGAGAGTTATAATAAATCATATATGTAAAATTAGTACATTATATTCTTTTTTATTGAATTTAACAGCTCCCGTCAAGTCTCTTTCCATCACCACTTATCCTCCACACGTCTTCTTCCACCTTCACTCACACCCCTTTTACAATATATTCTGTTTAATTAATGATTATCACACATTTTTGTTGTGTGAATTGGATGACCTCAGATACTTTTCAGTAATGTCTTCTTGTGGTATCACAAAATAGAATCTGATATTTGACGTTTTTTCACTTAAAGTAGGATGTTTAGTGTATTCTATTGCTGAGATCTGTATTCATTCTGACTTTTAATCATTATTAATTATTTAATCATTAATTTATTTTGACAGTTAATAACCAATAATATACATATATTTTGTTAGTAATATATGCAAGTATGTCAAAAAACTAAAATAAATATAAAAAATTAATTACTATTAGTTTATAAAGAGGAGTTGCTGCTTTTATTTTATTCTCCTAAGAAACATAGACCTGGAGACATAGAAAATGGTAGATCACATATATAGTAGAATCTATGGCCAAGGAAAAAAATATAAGGGCATTCATGAATTTTTTTAGAGGTGGACATCAAAGAAAAACTGTGGCTTAGGTACTTAAGGAGTCATATATCCCAGTGGGAGAAAGACAGGGAAGAGAGAGATGCTTTATTCCTCAGAGCGTTAAAAGAATTCACTGTATACCTTGCTCAGTCCAGGGGATAAAAGAAGAAAGATAGTAAGAAAAGAGAATACAGTCTTTGGATTTTTACTTATTGTAGAAAAGTTTAAACAGAGGCAAAATAAGTGAGAATATAATAAAGACATATATTCCTACCACTCAACTTGAATATTACTACCATTTTGCTAATCTGTATTTTAGGGGATTGTGTGTTTTGCTACAGGTGAATTTAAAAGTAAAGCCAGACATCATATAACTTCCCTCTTAACTATTTCAGTGTGCATCGCTGCTGAAGGGGGGAAAAAAAACAACCAAAACCTATTTACATACCATTGTGGCACTGTTACAATAAACAAAATTAAAAGCAGTTTATTAATTTTTTCATAACCCAATCCATATTAAAATGTTATTGTCTTTTTGTTGTTGGTTTGTTCAAATCAGATCCAAAAAGTTCTACGCATTTGCTTGTTATAGCCATCCTAATTCAATCATTCTTTTTATCTTTAGTACTTCAGCTCTTCTATATAATCCCTATGCTTTCCTTTGTCACCTAATTTATCACCTTGGAATAAAATGCTTCCAGAAAGGTAAAATAAATGTTGATTCTTTATTTAAAAAGCTAAATTGGTAAAGAGATAAGTGCTTAAGTGATCTTATTTGGTTACTGATTTGATTGATTAAAAAAGGCTTAAGGCTTGACAAACATCCTAGGAAAGAAGTAAATGTGTGTTTACTTCTTTTGAGCTAAATATGTTTACATATTTTGAACTAAAAGTTTCATCCTTGGGAATCCACAAGGACTTAAATGCCAAGTTTAAAGTTACAGGTGAGATCATTGACCTTGTTTTGTGGTTTGCCAGTGTAAGGAAACAGTGAAAACTGTCTCCTTTTCTTCATATTTTGTAGATTATGTTCTTCATACTAACTTACATCTCTTTTTATACCTCAAGCTTTAAGTGTCCCAAAGGTGATTGTCTAATAGATTAGTCACCATTCTCAGAGCTTTTATGCTGGATCACTCATCCAGGGTAATTGAATATATGGGGCCAATCTGACAATTCACTTGTAAGAAATCACTTATAAATTGACTGTGTGTGCAATAACATGAATCAAAGTAAAAATATGTTCCTAGTGAATAAAAGAAGCCGGACAAGCTCTCCCCCGCCTCCCCACTCCCCCACTTTGCCTAAAAAAAGAGTAATGCTTTGTGTAAACTTCTAGGGAATGCAAATTTCCATAGTGACATAAACTAGTTGCCTGGAGGTTAGGGGGATGATACAGGAACGAGAGATTACAATGGGGCCGAAGGAAACCTTAGTAGGTGATGAATATGTTTGCAATCTTGTTTGCTCATTAACTTTTACAGTGGTATTCATAAGTTTAAATTTATTATATTGTACACATTAAATATATGAAGTTTATTGCAAGTGATTTATATCTTAAAGCTATTTTTAAAATAGGCTAGAAGGGTGGAGACAAATCTGAACACAAGATTGCTCCTCCAGTGGCTAATAAGGAAATAATTTTTGCTGGAATGACAGAAAGAAAGGATTTGGAGTACAGGGTGCTCCACTGAGAAATCAGTCTAAGATTAGATATCCCAATGAAAAAATTTTAGAAGTCTTAGAGTAACAAAAGAGTATTTAACTACCTAACCAATTTATTTGCTTTAAGAAATTCATCTTATTTTAGGAAAAAATCATTCTAAATGCTTTTCATATTATTATCAAGTCCAACAATAAAATATTTACCTACATTATATATTATATGTCTGTCAGTTAATGACAACTGAAGAGAATTGTGAAGCACAGAAAAAATAAACTGATGAAATGCAGATGGACAGAGAGAAAGGTATTTGGAAGAAGGAAGAACTGAAGAGATAGGAAAGAAAAAAAGAAGAGAAAAATACAGACATGGAAAAAAAGGCCAAAAAGGAAACTTTAGTAGCTTTGGTTTACCCCACATATATTGTTTATCTGGTCAAAAAGTGACAATTCCCGAATCATCAATAAACTACCAGTTTAAAGTAGTCCTTCCTGTAATAAGATTCACTTAATTTGTTTTTGATGATCTGTTTTATTTAGTTTTAGCACAACTCTAAAAGTTTTGCATAGATATAATGGACTGGCTTGGAATTCTGAAATAAGTGTAAAAAAGAAATATTTTAGAGTTAAACAAGTATACTCCATGCTATCAAGTAATTCATACAAGTCAATGTGTCAGCTTTCTAGAACTCAGTCATTATCTGGCTGTGTTAGAAGGCAAAAGTTGACCGACTTACTAATCAATATACTCTCTCTCTCTATACACGCTCCCGTGCACACACACACACACAACATATACTGATCCCTTACTTAGCCAGTTTAAAGATATTACTTCTAGTCTTAAGCCATGAGAATCTGCTTATTATATTGATAATTAATTTCAAGATTTACTTATAATTAGTATTACTATGAGAAATTACTAACTAACGGTGAATGAGGTTCTACAAACATTAGTGTTGAACCAGGAATTCACAAAATGATTCTGAGGTTGAAGATTGTTTCTAGGACTAGATACTTCCAAATTGTAAGCAAAATTATTGTGCAGAGATCAAAAGTTATTTTCATGTATGTAATTCTTAAACTCAAAATGTTTCATGAAGCTGTAGAAAATTCAAAGGTAGCATGTCGCAGGAGCAAGGTGTTGCGGAGCGCAACGTGGTGGAGAGCAGGGCTCCCGGATCTGAGGGTTACTGTCCGGAGCCAGCCGAGGGGGGAGCGGGGCTCTGAATCCTGCAGAGCCCGTCCTGGGGTTGTCATGGACGGGGGAATAAACATGAGTGGTCGCAAACACTTCTCTGTTTGCCAGGAGAGGGGACATGGCTCTTCCCTCTAAGAGAAGACTGTGAACTCCCCAGTCCAAAGCTCATCAATCAATGTGGAAAGGCTATATTTACAGAAAACAGACAGAGATCATAGATAACAATTGGAGGAAAATGAGAGATCTGCCTCAGGTCAGGGCCTATGAATAATGTAAATCTCCTTCCCAGTATGAGCTGGTTTTCATCACTTAAGAGGGAAGAACAAAGCATGCTTAGAGGAACTTACTTCTATGCCTGATTATCCCCTGGAACAGCCTGATCCAGTTTAGGGCTGCACCTGCCTTTAATATTTAGTTTCAAGCCTGAGCCAGGTGGACAGGGCAGAGCCACCAAGAGATAAGGAGACTTCTTTCAGATAGAATGAGGACTCCGGCCTTGTCTAAGCCGAGTCAAGGGGTACGGGCCTTTTTGCTCTTTCTCTGTGTCCCCCAAGTCCTCGTCCTTCTGCCTATACTGGCCGATGTCTACCTTAGGTTGTCCTTCCTCTTGAGAGAACTTACCCGTCATGGATCACCGACCATGACAGGGCCAAGCAGGGTGATATGAGGGGGGCTAGGGCTGTGCCCCTTCCAGGGGAACAGGTTTCGTCTCCTTAGTGGCCTGTTTTCCCAAGATCTCCTTGATTATTTCCAGCCTTGGGGCCCTCATGCCTGTTGGTGACGCTGCAGTACCTGCAACCAGACAGGGCATTTCCCAACAGTAGCACACTCGCATGATGGAAGAATTAAATTCAGACTAGATAAAAAATGTCTGGTGTGCTCAAAACTCGTATATGTAGTTATCATCAAACACACAAAAAACCCAGCTAGACATAATGATGCCCAAGATGACAGAGGGCCAAATAAGATGGCACATAGAAAGAAGCAAACCACATAAAGAAGTAGCAAAAAGATCTTGCATTTGAAACTATTTCAGTATCAGACAGAAAACCTCATATGAGGTTTCAATTTTGTTTGGATCTAGCAGAATCTGAAGATAGCAGTTTATGAGTCATTAGATATGATAGTGATAGGGGAGAGTTTGGTCATAAAATCTGGCATAGTCTATAAAGCAGACATATAAGCCTATGCAGCACTCAGATGGAGAGAGTGTTGAGTAAGGACTGTTCTTGAGATAAGTAATGTTCATTAGCATGGCCTTATTTCAACAACATAGTATTTTTAATATGTTATATTTTACTTTCATTATTTTATTGAAAAGTGAATATTTACTATAACTTTTAAAAAAGATTCCTACACTAATGATATTCTTTAAAAATCCCTCTTTCATGTTACAGATGAAAAAACTGGAGCATAGTGGGTATAACGATACCAAAATCACATAGCTAATTAGTAGTAGATTTAAGTTTAAAAATTTTTGTTAGGGGTTTTTGTTAATACCAGCAACTATGTCTCCTACTACTAAGTTTTGTAAATGAGATACCCCAGGGGCAGTAATGTCTGTGCCTTCATACAAGGCACACTGTTTCCAAAATGGTAATATCATACAGGGGCCTTATGCTAGGATGTGTGGTAGAATTTTGTTGCTACATTCCTACTCATTCCTACTGCCTTTTAGGGCTTCTTGCAGGGGTGCTATCAGGATCTGATAGCCAGTTATAAATAGCCAACCTGAAATACAAGGTGTCTCCAGCATGTAATGTTAGAGAAAAAGCCTAACACTGTGTTTATAAATGTTTTTGCAGTGTTCCATTTTTTTTCCTCAAAAATCATATCCACATTGCAAAACCAATACATTTTTAGTGCAGGCTAATGCAGAAGCCAAACAATTCCAACTTTGTTTTGAAATTTCAACAATGGAGTACACTAGAGTGTTATGACTTACCCTGACACATTCTCAATCTTCCACCATAACATCTAAAGCTAAGCTGTTCTTACAAACCTTTGTCATGTAAGGTATTTAACACAAGCATATACAGTCAGTTCAGAAAAGGTCCAGCCACTGTTTATATAATGAGAATGGTTCATGTGACCCCGAAGTAGCCTGGATGCCAAGGAGAGTGGACTGGGATGTGTGTGTGTGTGTGTGTGTGTGTGTGTGTGTGTGTGTGTGTGTGTGTGAACAATGATGATGTCACTGTACTAGTCAGTGGGGATGGTAGACTCCCTTGAGTGAGCATGTGTACTGTGTGGCTGTTGCATTCAAAATGACTGAGCCAGTGGAGCAATGAATCTGCATCAAATCTTGGGTTAAGATTGGATACTCTTCTGCAGGAACTATTTGGATGATTCAGAAGCTCACACCTATGGACAACTAGTGATTAGCAATTTCATCAGAAAAATGTGTCCACTGATGCATCACGTCTTCTGCAGAGTTTTTTGGTGAAACATCAAATCACCCAAGGGACTCAGCCCCTCTATAGCTCAGATTTGGTGCTTTCTGGCTTTTCCCAAAACTCAAATCACCTTTGAAAAGGAAGGGATTTCAGCCTATCAGTGAGATTCAGGAAAATACAGCAGGGCAGCTGATTGGCAATTGGGAGAGCTGTGTGAGGTCCCAAGGTGTCTACTCTGAAGGAGACTGAGGTGTCATTGTCATATATACAATGTATCTTGTGTCTTCTTTTTCAGTAAATGTTTCTATTTTTCATATGACATGGTTAGATACTTTCTGGACAGACCCTGTATATATAAGGTTTGAAGTCACTGTGGCAAGCGAGTAGCGACTTTGAACAAGTAGCTAGCTATATGGCTCTATATCCTTATATTTAGTTTCCCCTAACAATCATTCTTCTTAAAATTAATTTATAGTATTTATCTACAGTTTCCCCACTTGATGTCAAGTGGTCTTGAGAATTGAAAAATTTTATTCTTACAGGAGGTTGCATTGAATTGATTTCATTTTAGCTTATATTTAATTTTGATGTTATTTGACCTGAGCTTGAATGTACTTAACACTGGGTAGACAAATTCTTATGTAAGACTATCTTGATTAACTTGATCTTTCAGCAACATATTGCACAGATTGAAACTGTATCCAATGTGTAACAGAGTTAAATTTGGAGATGATTATTCTAGTGCTGTTTACTGGCAAAAATAGTTAGAAGATTATTCTTCTCATTCCCAAAAGAAAAGGTCATATTGAACCTTTTTTCATTCATTAAATATTTTACCAGCAAACAATTCAAGATATCAACAAAAGAGAATGAAAAGATATATTTTTTAGAAAAATCTAACAAAATATTTTATCTATGAATGAAAACACAGATCAGACCAAAAAAACTGAATAAAATTAGGCTTTGTCAGTAAAGGGAGGGGTGAGTGCTGGTCTTTTTTTTTCTCTTCCTTTGGGGCTAAATTCTCCTTTTTATTATAAATGGAAAGGGAATTTTAGTTCTGCTTAAAAACTCTTGCTTTTTCTAACTTCATTTAAGCACCTAGGACTAGAAAACTCTGATTTTCATATTTTGCTTTCTAGTTGTCTTAAATTTATTTGAGAATTTTGAAAGCTAAGGAGATAGGATATTGATTTAAACACCTGCAAATTTTTGTTTCCCATATGGTAAGATAAATGGGGATTACATGGTCTTAAATTGTTTCTAGGTGGCTTTATCTATCTCACTTTTTTAATAATAAAAATACAAAAATAAGTTATTTATGATCACTTATTTCATGATTTTTATTGTGATATATAAATGCTTAGACTATCTTAATACAGAGCATTTTTCCTATCTTAGATACATTAAACTATTAAGACAAATACTACTAACCCTTAAGTAGATGGAAGCAATTTTCTGATTGGGTTAGGTTGTGGAACCGATAGCCATCAAACTCTATTTTGAAAGAGTGACAGACATGAATTTTTGATTTGTAAAGAGTAAGAAAGAGCATCCCCTTTGTAAATGAATGCCTAGTCATTTGAACTATGAAAAGATGACAATGAAGTGTAATATTTTGAAGGCTCAGGAGAAAATGGGTATGAAATTATCACTTTGTGAACATATAATGAAGATATATGGCCACATTAATTATTATGCTGCCTAGGCTCCATTTGAATAAGTTGCCTTTGCTAGTTTATAAGAAATAAATTTGTTTTCCTGGTAGCAGCAGTTAAGAATTGACTTCATTAGAAACCAACATCTCCCCATTCAGTCAAAATGCTCTATGTCTCTGCTATAACTGTCTTCTAACACATGTTATAAAAAGTAGCTATAAAAGCCAAAAAAGCCACTCAGTTAGTAGTAATTTGTTAAAGCAACCTCAGGAATCTAAGACAATAACTTAAAAATATTATCTTTCATAAATTCATGGATTGAATGAGCTCAGATTGGCAGTTCTTTCTCGGGGTCTTTTAGGAGGTGATAGTCAGACTGGCTGGGCTGTACTGAACTAAAATTTGACTGGGCTGGACTCCAGGATGGCTCACTAACATGGCTAATCGTCAGTACTAGCCTTGGCCTGGAGCTCAGCTAGAGCAACGGACTGGAGTCTCTCCACATGGCTTCAGTCTCTGATAGCACGGCTGCTGAATTCCAGGAGGGAGCATCTCAAGAGTATCTGAAAAGTGAGAATTCTAAAAGGTCCTAGACACAAGCAAATGCTCCCTTTGGCCTAACCTCCATAGTCTTGGACATGATTTCCATTGTATTCCACTGGCCAGAGAAATTAATAGCAGTCCAGATTCAGAGATGAGTGATTTAACCTCTACCTCACAATGGGAGGAGAAAAAACAAAGGATTTGTAGCCAGATAAAATCTATTATATTTTTTTAATTTTAGACAACATGAGGGGGGCACCCCCAAAAAACCAGACTTTATTTATTAAAAAATTGCCTATTTACAAGTTTAAACTTTAGTCACCTACAAAGTACTCTCCATTTGATACAATACACCTATCAAAACTTTTTTCCACTGCTCAGAACAGTTTTTGAACTTGTCGATTTTGACACCTTTTGGTGCTTTGGCCATTTTTGTTTCATCTCTTCCATATTGGCAAAATATTTCCCTTTGAGAACTGTTTTTCATCCTGGGAAACAAACAAACAAAAAAGTCGTCCAGGTGAGATTGGGTGAATAAGGATGGTAGGGCACGAGGGCCATGCTGTTTTTAGTCAAAAATTGCTAAACACACAGCATGGTGTGGGCAGGTGTGCTCATAAATCACCCATCATGAAATGGGCAAACACATTGAAAGAGTCTTCAAAAAATATTCACTGGAGACGAACACAGTCTCTCACAATAACACCAGCTAGTACTCTGATACAGATGGGTTCCTAGGACACTCACCTATTAGGAAAACATATACTACAATGGGCTTTTCCTCTAGAAGATAATTTGGGGTTTATTTGGGTCGGCCTTCATATAGAGTAATTCTTAACATTTGAGTCTATCGGATTTTGTTTCATAACGCCCTATGGCATACAACCTGCTGCAGGAATGTGATTACTTGATTTTTTTACACCAGCATTATGCTAACCTGTTTTTTCCAAGCTTAAAACATAGCCTTCAGTCCTTCACTTCTGCCATATTCTTACCTGAATTTTAGGGCAGTTTGTATTCTTGCTTTTTCAATTTTTTTTTTTTGTCTTAGTTTTTGCATGCTCCACACTACGTCTGTTTTCTGAATTCTTTTTTGCAAATTTATTTTAGAGCATCCATATCCTCCATGTGTGTGCTGGTGAGGGGAGCCCACTTGAGACCGAGAACTTGTTTATGTATGGCAACTGGCTGAGGAGCCACAATAGTCCATTGCAGTGGCTGGCATTCATCTTCTGTTTGTTTACTTATGATTTCTTTTGATTATGTAAATATAATAACACACTAAGTAGGGCCATCTATTTTGACCTTAGAAACATCTTCACCCATTGCCATAAATGTTTGTGGGTAAATCCAAGCCGATTGACACTTTAATCTTCTTGCCCGTTGACGGAATCACATCTACTTTGTGCCTTACTTGCTTTGTTGCTAACTAGACTTTCCCATTCTGCTTTACCATTAATTAGGTCTTGATGTTTGGTAGCAGCAACCCTGCCATCATTGCCAATCTTCAGATGACAGCTTCTAATGAGCATCTTATGATGCTGGTACCAGCATCACTGTTGCATTTCTCACTTCCTTAGTGACGGATTGTCCTCTAGCAAATTATAAAGAGGGCCAAGTACTCAATTCTCAGGCCATAAACAATTTCATTCAAACATTCCCACATCCCAGAGGGTAATGGTAAGGCAGGAAAAAAATGTAATAAAGAAAGGAGGCAAATACAGAGTAATAATGCTATAAAGTAAATAAAAATATATGATTGAATAGCTACTTTAGATAAAATCTCTCTGAAGAGATGATATTTAACCTGAGAACTTAATGCAGTAATAGGAGCAATTATTTAGAGTTAACATTAGAAAGAGTTTTTAAGAGAAAAATATTCTTAACTATATATTCAAATCATATTTTTCTTAATCTTTAAATCCCATATTTTTAATTTCTTCTGTATTTCTCTATAATGACCTGAAATATAACCACTACATTTTATTATTTACTCTTTGAACTTTAACAAAAAAAACAGCTTAACTCCTACTTTTTAAAAAAAAAATTATTGTTGTTCAATTACAGTGCCCCATTTTCCCCCCATTATTCTCCCCTGTCCTACCAATCCCCACCTCCCACATTCAATCCTTCCCTGTTGTCTTTGTCTATGGGTCCTTTATATGTGTTTCTTGGCTTAACCCTCCCCTTTCTTTGTAGGTTAGTTTCTTCATATATCTTTAATCTTGTTGGACCCAGGTATCAGGAAGAGTTTAACTTCCTAGTCTTAGAGTCTCCTTTGTGCTCACTCTTGTCCCAGCATTTATCAGCTGCAATTGTTGTTTTCCATTTCTGTCTGTTTTGATATGCTATCAGCTCTTTGAAATCAGGGACTACATCTTATACTTCTATGGCCAGCACCTAACCCAGTGTTTGTGTCCTAATTATGTGTAAACAAATGAAAAAAAGAAATTTGGAGAGCAGCTGTTTATCTGTCCCTAGAAAGAGGATAAATTTATGTTACTTGAATTACACTGTAATAAAGTACTGACATCATCTGAGTTCATTGCTGTGTCCAGTCTTAAAATAGAGGTTGACATATGGTGAATGCTCAAAAAATACTTGTTGATTGTTAAATGGATAAGAAAACAGCTTCATTTACATTAGCAAAACTTGAAAGGTAAATTTCATTCTGTGACTTCTCTGGCAAAGAAGGATATCTAGCAAAAAAAATCATAAAGATATGCATTATGTAAACTTGCTTTAGTCCTGACCTGACTGATATTTATTTTTTCCCCTGGAACCTTGCTTCCTTCTCTACTTGTTTGTTCTTTATCTATACCTTTTAGAAAACTACTTCAACATGCTTTTGGAGTAGGTAAAAGGTAGACATGTATACACATTTTAAACATCTTATATATTTTTTTCTACATGGAGTTGCTGTTGATGAACTATCTCCATATGTAAGATAGATTAAAAATACTCAGCAACCTATTATAAAATGGAAAGTATATATTTACTTTTTAAAATTGGGTGTTTGGGGATACTTTTTTGGTTTTTGCTTTAGACCATTAATGGAAATCTTTAAAATTTCATTGTCAGTGGAAAATAATATGAATTCTGTTATGCAAAATTTTAAATTATAAAAAATAAACATATTCAAAGAAGCATGAAGATCATGCTATAAACAGAATTATCAAGTCAAAAATAAAAATAAAAGGAAATTACAGTGAATGAAAATTTGGGTAGTGATACTCTGAATATCAGTTTCTTTAGTTTCTCTATTTCTAACCTAAAAGGGTTGGGGAAAGATGTGAATTCATCACATTCTGATATTCTGTTACTTCATCAATCAGTTTATTCTTCTAACAATAATCTGAAAAAGTGAACTTCTTTAACTCATTCTTTATAGCTTAAAAAAATTCTTCAATGTGTCTATTATAGTCTCCCTATATCAATGAAAATAAAATAAAAATAAAATAAAAGTAAGTAACAATGAAGCTAAAAGGCATAATTCTGCAGATGAATACAATTCCAGGATGCATATGTATCTATGCTAAAGACTGTTTTGAATACCTACGGCCAATAAAAGAAAAAAACATCTCTGAAAGTTCAAGGTTCCAGAATCATGCGTACAAGCTCAGACAGCCTGGCTGAATTTATATGAAGCAGAACTGCATAAAATTATGACAGCCATTACAGGAGACATTCTATTAGTCTTAAAGCTGAGACAAGCTTCAAGAGAAAAAATATAGTGTGGACTAGGGAGGCAATGAAGTTGAGGGAGTGAAAATAAGTTTTTAGTGAAAAGAGTGACATAGGGATAATAGGGGAGCAAAGTAAGACTGAAATAGATATAAGGATATAACAGAATGCTGTGTTCCTGGGGAGCTTAGAGGTTCCTTGCTCCTTAGAGGCAAACCCCAGAGTAAGAAACTCCTCATATGCTCTCCTGATGGTCTTTGAGTGCCTCTTGTCTCAGAGGTTCAATTTTTAGTGAATCAATATAGTGAATCAATAACTTAAAAGTTTTGGATTAACGAAAAGAAATCATATTTGAGGAAAACAATGGTTTTTCCATGGAAAGTATCATAAGTATTAGATCATGTCACTTAAAAAAGCAAACAAAATCAGATTTTAAAATATTTTCCATAATGCCAAGTTGAAACATTTGAGGGAAATAGGAGTAGAACTTTCAAGAGTCTATTTTGAGAATACCACCAAACAATGAAGGGTTCTTGAGTTACAAATTTGGAGAAAACTTATTTTATCTAATTAATATACTCAAAACTCTGCTGAAGTATGATTTCATCTCAAAAGTATTTTCTGGCTAGTGTCCTTTGCTTAACCACAGCTCCTGGCCAAAACACCCATCCCCTAAATTTGATCTTATTCATATTTTATATTAGCACTTCTCAGAAATATAATTATTTTTTTACTGTCTATATCTATATCTCTTTCAAGAGGAAGTGGCTATATCTTTTTTATATCTCTGTCCTCACTGCCTGAGTCTTATGCTAGTCACATTGTAGGTACTTAGAAGTTAATGAGTAAATAAATAATTACCAATGCAAAAAAAGTATTTAGGTCCCAACTATGAGTAAGACTTATTCCAATTTATATATAAATGCTGAGTCTCATAGAACATTCTGTCTGATTAAATTTTAACTAAAATTTTATTTGATTTGAGATAAAATTCTAACTTCTAGAAGCCTTAGATGTTTATCAAAACTCCATGGAATTTTTAGAGATTCACTTATCACCCAATTAATAAGTCAAAAATCTTGCCCAATCTGTTCATTGCTTAAGACACAAAGAGATAGCTGTGTAAATCTCAAAGCTGAATTTGTTATGAATTTCTGACATGCCTATTTTTAAATGCATACTCTAATTTTGCCCTATGGGTTACGGAAAGAATTAACAAGCACATTTTCAGAATGCCTAGAAAAGGCCAATTGTATTTAAATTGTCTTATTGTTAACTATAATAAACTATTTAAATTTTAGATAATCTAATTTTAAGGTCTATTAGCTAATGAAAATTTAATTCTCTTCTCTAAAATGACTGGCTTGTGCTCAGGTGTGAAAAGGTATACTAATGTTTACGAAACTAAAAGTCAAATAATTTAAAAATAGGCTGTTACTCAATGTAAATATATAGCCAAAATCATCTGAAAGGTCACCCGTGCATTAATGTGCCTTGCCATTTATTTCTAGATGCTGTGACTCTTTAACCGTGAGGAAATTTTATTTATCATGACAGACAAGGAAAGAGTCTTGAGAAAACAAAAAAAAAGCTGCAATAGAACAAAAAGAACCAATATCTTGTAATTGATAATTGCATTCTGGCACATTGGGGCATGACAGCCATATTTGCAGAGCCTGATTTTACCATATGGCAGATAAGTTACATTATTTAACCCTCTGAGACTTAGTATCTAGATTGGCAAAATTAAAGATGCAACACTTACAAGATTGCTCTGAATATTAAATTATCAGAACATAAATAACCCTCAATAAATGTTGGATGATATTATTGCTTTATTGCCTAGCTTTCTTTTATTTCTTTCCTCCCTTCTACTTTGCCAATTCTGCTTTTTTTTTTTACTTTTTTCATGTTTTTTCCCCTAATTCCTTACATTTGATGGATCCTATTATTTACTGCCAGTCCCCCCCAAATAGAATTTTTACTCAAATACTTACTCTAAATAAGATTCAAAACTAAAAAATAAGAGAGAGATCTAATCTACTGCCAACTCCTTAACACAGCTCTCCCTCCCTCCATTCCTTCCTCTCTTGTCTCTCCCTTCATCCTTCCTCTTTCCCCTTTTTTACCACTTTTATTTAGGAAACAAGGTCAATATGTGAAAGGACAAATGTAAAACTAATGAAGATACCAAAGAATATACAGTGTATATGAAGAAATGAATATAGAATTAAAAGATGTATTGAGCAAAAGATTTAAGGAACTTGAGAATATTCTTCAAATTTAATATGTCTGTATTATAGAAAATAATGGCTGAACCAATGCCAGGAAAACAGATGGGATCAATGTAAAAAGTAAATTTATGGATTGAAGGTTTCAGCGATGAAGAAAGCTTTGATTTGGGGGAAGTGGTATTACTTAAATCAGAATTTTAGCCTTGTCATTTTGGCCCTTGTCATTTGTCTCATTACTTCCACAGTGTTTTATTTCCTCCTTACCCAAATCGCAGCCACGTCCAGTGAAGAGAGCAATGTATTCTCAGTCTGTCATTCCCCATTAGTGCTTTAGGTCTATGGCTAGCTCCAAAAGCAGAGAGACAATATTTAAGGTTAAGAAACCAACACATTATTTCTAAGTTACATAAAAGAAACAGGTTTTCAAGTTGCATCTTTATATTACATAAATTATTGGGATAAATTTTCAGATGGATAAAAGCCACAGGAAGGCAATCAGAACTTCATGGTGTGAGGTTATGAAAAACTCTGCCGACTGAATTTTGAGACATTTTATTAGACTTTTGGGATGGCTTTTCTCAGGAAACTCCAGTGAGATTAGAACACTAATTTTCGCTTAACTAATCTAATCAGAATTACATCTTGGAGAAGTGCTTTGCTAATCTTCATTATCTGAAGCTATAATATAAAACTTTCCCCGGCATAAGATGTTAACTTCTATATTTGTTACAATTTAGTTGGTTAATCATGGTATACTTTCTGAAAAATAAAATAATTGTTTAACCATCTCATTGTCAGCTTTATGACGAAGTGGAAAAAGTTACATAAACTGTAAAATAATGAAATATGACTGACACACTTAGGTAAACATCTGCTTAAGAGAATTAAAAGTTGTGGGAGCACAGTGAGTGCTTTTAAGAGAGGATGTAGTTGGCCTTTCAACTTAAATACAGTGCTTCATACATTGGTGTGTGAAAGTCAGGGCACCAGAGCAGTATCGGACACTTTAACTTGCTCTATTATTTCCACGCTTTTAGGTCCCTACAGTTGTCCATCTGCTCAAATATAAAAGGTGGAAAAATAAAAGACCATTACCTTCTAAACCCTTAACTGTAAATCTGAGGTATAAGCAAAGGTCAACAGCAGTTTCTTTACATTTACAGGTAATTCTTGAAAAGTTCAAAAGATGTCACTGTGGAAAATATGTGAGTTCATAATTTTATTGAATTTACTGGGGTGCAGTAACCCATTTATTCCTGTAAATCCCTGAAAGAAAGCTGTAGTTCCTCTCACAAAATGTTACAGGAATTAAAATTTGGACCTTTTGAGGAGAGTATAGCCATGATTTAAAACTGTGCATTTATGGGGAAAAAAGATAAAACCATTAAATACCACATATTTATGACCTTCTTTTGTCCTGACATTTGTATCAGATGTTATCCCTATTTTCAGATAAGGTGCTTGAAAAAAGATGAATGGAGTATGTGATTTATTAAAAATAACAGAGCTTAAGAAACAAACCAAAACAAACAAACAAACAACAACAAAAGACAAACAAATATGAGAAAAAGAAATTAAGACAGGGAGGAAGATATGGAGACCGTGAAAGAGAATCTCACCAAGGTTGTTCAAAGCCATGAGTGTTTTCAACAGATAAAACTAAAATATCAAAAAGATAAGAAACACTTTTGGTTATGTGTGTAAGTTCTTGAACAATGGTGTGAGGATTGCCTGAAGGAGTAGGTGGTGCTGGGCAGATAGGGGCAAAGGGGAAAAAATTGGGACAACTGTAATAGCATAATTAATAAAATATTTTTTTTTAAATAAAGAAGAAAGAAAAAAGAGAACCCTACCAAAGCAGGAAGGGGAAAAAAAATTTCATTAAATAGGCAATCCAAAACTTCACATCTTTGAGATATAGACCATTTGCTCTAAGTACGCTTTGAAATTTGTCACCAAAAAAGTTTTGGAAGAAAAAGTTGGATTTTTTTCCTTTCCAGGGATAATAGCAATAAAAAACAAGCCCATATTTATGTCCAGAAGCAGCAGGAGGCACAGGTGAGCTCGGTGCGCTTCAGACATTGGCACCATTGCTCCTGCCTTACTGTGCCAGGTCATCCAGGGCAGGTGTCACCAAGGAGAATCTTCTGCTTCCAGGGTCAGCTCCCAACCCCTGTAGTCTCCCTGGGCCCCCACCTAGGGCTAGTCTCCACCAAGAGGAGAAACTGCTTGACTCCATACTCAACAGAGGTGGCTGTGACATGAACACTGCATTGGTGGCTGCAAAAAAGACTCCAGACTCAGCCAGGACCTGAATCACAGAAGTCATACTCTGTAACCAGCCTCCACTGCTGCTCTAGCCTATGTAGGCAGCACTTCTAGTGCAGCAAGCATGGGGTTCCCAGGTTCCTGGAGCAACTGAAGAAGACTGACTTATTACCTAAAATGTAAGATAACTGATTTATTCTTTCATTCAACAGACAGTAATTTTTCACCCTCTTTAGTAGTTCTGCAATTTTTAGCAAATACTGTCATCAGGAGAACTTCTTTTTCATTCATCCAACCAAATTTTATTTTATGAAAATTTAAAGTGAAGTTTTTAATACCTATCCTTAAAAACTAATAGTATTTGTTCAGTATTTCCAGTCCTTTCATATTCAATGCATACTAAAGAAGATTCAGTTTTTCTTAATTATGTATCTGCATTTAGTCTTAAGATTCTGCAGCTTTTAATTTTAGTCCAGTATACATCTAGTAGTTTACCTTATTTTTTCTCTCCAATAATATAGGTTTATACTGTATATTGGTTTGCCTTTCAAAATAGTTATATTATGTCATTATAATTTATTATATAATTTGTAACTTCTAATATTTTAGTCTCATTTTGTTGGAAATGAATGTTATTGCATTTCTTTACATTTACCTTCTTTAATCTCAAAAGTGTACTACCATTATTTTACTCTGCAATAAGAACCTCCTTTGGAAAAACCATTCTCAAAATTCTACTGCTCTGTCGTAGCAGTGCTGCATATGTACTATAAATGCTGAAATCAGTGGAAACACACACACACACACACACACACACACACACACACACACACACACAAGCCCTGAACAGTCTTGACAAAGAAGAACAAAGCTGGAGGTATTATACATCTTGATTTCAAACTATATTACAAAGCTATAATATTCAAACAGTATGGAATGGGCATAAAAACAGACACATACATCAATAGAGTAGAATAAAAAGTCCAGAAATTACCTCATGCATAAAAGGTCAATTTATTTATGACAAAGGAGCTGATTTATACAATAGAGAAAAGGATAGTCTCTTCAAAACGTGCTGCTGAAAAATCGCACAACCACATGCAAAAGAATGAAACCAGATCCTCACCTTACATCATACACAAAAGACAACTCAATATGGACTTAGGTATAAGACTTGAAACCATAAAACTCCTGTAAGAAAAGAGGAATAAGATCTTGACATTGGTCTTTACAATAATTTTTCTTTTTTTTATTTCACACCAAAAACAAAGGCAATAAAGGCAAAATAAACATGTGACTCTATATCAAAACTAAAAAGCTTCTGCACAGCAAAAAGAATAATTAACAAAGTGAAATGGCAACCTATGGAATGAAATAAAATATTTACAAATCATATACTTAGTAAGAGGTTAATAGCCAAAATATATAAAGAACTCATATAACTAAATGACACAAACTCAAACAATTCAATTTAAAAATTGGCAGAGTAACTAAATAGATATTTTCCCAAAGGATACATACAAACGCCAACAGGTATGTGTGAAGATGCTCAACATCACTAACCATTGGGAAAGTGGAACTCAAAACCACAATGAGATATCACCTCACACCTTTTAGAATGACTGTCATCAAATATCAGAGATAACAAGTATTCATGATGACATGAAGAAAAAAGAATCCTTGTGCACTCTTGGTGGGACTGTAAATTGGTAAAGCTACTATGAAAAAACACTATGGAGGTTCTTCGGAAAAAAATAGAAGTAGAACTACCATATGGCCAGAAATTCCATTTCTGGGTATATATCCATAGAAGATGAAAATAGGATAACAAAGAAGGATCATATGCCCTCCCATGTTCTTTGCGGCATTATTCACAGTAACCAAGATAGGGAAACAAGTGTCCATCAATGGATGAATGTATAAAGAAGATGTAACATTATACATATGTGTGAATGTATTATTCAGTCATGAGAAAGAAGGAATCCTGCCTTTGAGCCAACATAGATCACATAGACACCCCCTAAGGGTATTATATTAAGTGAAATAGGCCAGAGAAAGACAAATACTGGCATGGTATCACTTATATGTGGAATCTAATGAAAGCTAAATTCATAGAGTAAATACAAGAGTAGAAAAGCAGTTTCCAGGCTGGTGGTGGAGGGGGTGAAGGAAACAAAGAGAGGCTAGTAAAAGAGAATAAACTTTCAGCTTATGAATAAGGTCTGAAGATCTAATGTAATACATGGTGATTATAGTGATAACACTGCATGGTATAATTGAAGTTTGCTAAGAGAGTAAAACTTAAATGTTCTCACATACAAGAAAAGATTAAAAATGTAAGTCTGTTTAATTTGATGACACTGGGTATATTTTCTATTGCCACTTAGCAAATTGTCACTCCGGGGCAGAAACATGCACACATTTATTATCTCACAGCTTTTGTGCACTGAGTTAGGCATGGGTTAGTTGGGTCTTTCGCTCCCTCACAGAAGGCTACAACAACATTTTGACTGGATGGTGTTCCATTTAGAGGCTTAATTAGGGAAGAATCTGTTCTCAAGCTCATTTAAGTTGTGGGCAGAACTGATTTCTTTACAGCTCTATGACTGAGGTCTCCAGCTCCTGGCTAGCTGATGGCTTTGGCGCCATCAGGTCCTAGAGTCCGCCCACAGAACCCTTCTGTGGGTCTTCTTCCTGGGGAGTTCCTAATATGACTGCTTGCTTCTTCAAGCCCAGTAGGAGGCTCCCTCATTTAAATCTTCTAAAATGATGTTTTGTGTCAAAAATATACATTTTTTGCCATATTCTATGTTGTCTAGAAGAAGTTACAAGTTCTCCTGCACTCTAGTTGAAGGGATCATACAAGAAAATGACTCTTTGGGGGTCACCATGGTGTGTCTGCCATATCAGTCTAATGAGACTCTTCACATGTTCATGATTAAATGACATGACACAAGCACCTGAAAACTGAGCACGTATTATTTAATGTATTTCTTATATTGCTTGTAAGATTTTTTTTGTATGAAATATGCATATCCAAATAGTTCCAGACATATTTGAGGGTTTTTGACAGCAATCTTTTTTTTTTACCTATTTGAATTCAAATACTATTAGCTCATTTCCTGTATTTTATAAGAATAACATTTTACTTAGCATACAATTCTTTTTTTTTCTTTCCTCCCTTTTTTTAGTGTTATGGAACAGTGAATAAACTTTAATTTGCTCCATTTTGAATTTATTCATATCCCAAAGTTTTCTGTTTTTGTAGCAAAACATGTTTTTGATTTTCATAATGTTTTTATCTACCTATCTTCCTGTCTGCATTTTCTTACAAAAAGGAAGAGAGAAGAGAGAAAGAGCTCTAGTGCTGGCCACTATAGTATTCAAAATAACAAAAATAGGCATTGAAAGGCTTGGCTGGATTGACATCAGCAGCCAAAACAAAGCACTGTATATGAAGCCTGCCTTGCCACAAGTTTCCAGTGGTAATATCTTACTCCCTGACTCTTTCCTCCTTTAGCATACACATTTAATGAAACATTATGGAACAAAACCCAAAAGCAATCTAACACTAAAGCACACTCAAATGTTGCTTAGCATGATAAAAAATATTGTAAGAACAAATCACTGCGACTGGGATTTTAATAGGACAAGCTATGACTTCAAAGTAGCTTTGGGTGTAGAATTTGGTACATCAAGTAAACAAAGCAGCTGCTTCTGTCTTTGTGCCACACAGAAAGCCACACCCTTGTCTAACTGCCTCGCTTAATCTCCCTCCCTTTTCAACAAAGCTGTATGTATGTTTGCATGTAGAAGTAGTTTTCCTGTGGAAATTATCATGATGGACCAGACAGTTGAGGTAATGTTGAAAATTTCACTTCTTACATTAGCAAGAAGATTATATAGTTAATAAATCCACAAATCCTTCCTGAGTTCTTATTAAATGAAAGACACACAGTAACAAACCAGCTTATAATCAAATGAGATAATGCAAATAATAGTACACTGTAAACAGTAAAGCTCTGTTAAAATGTGTTATAATTATTTAAAATAATAAATTATATTACTTTTTTGCTTTTGTTGATTCTGTTGAAAGTGACCAAGAATTACCTGAGTTGAAGTGTATTATGGTTAAAACCAAGCATACAGGGAGCCAGGTCAAAAGGTTAATGGAACACAAGTCAGATTCTTAGGAAGGTGCCCCCAAAATTCTACTATGTTCACTTTGTAAGAAGCAAGATAAGTAACCTTTGCTCTCCACTGAATAAATGAACTGACTTGGGGAGAGAACAGTGCATTTATGGATGATCAATATTCCAGGTAAATCTAATTTGTTAAACAGTGACTTCATGGAAGGTATTTTTCTGCTATGCAAAGTGCAATCCACCTCAAGATCATAATGTCATCATATTGACCTTTGATTATAAATGTATAGCTTGACATGACATTGGTACATTTAATACATAGAAACATTGAAAAATGGCTTTTACAAATTTCCCTAGTTATAAAAAAAGTTGTGATTTAACCTTAAGCCAACTTTCCTGGCTCTTTTCGTATTTGCTACTTCTTTATCATTTACTTAGCAGCTTCTGTTATTCTTCATTTCTCTTCCACAAATAGAGCCCTGAACTCACAGCAGCATTTTTAAGAGACAGTGCTAATCCCACTTATTAAGTGGGCTTTGAATGCTTACAGTTCAGCGCTATCTCTGACTTGTCAAGTGTGGTGTTGCTTTCAGCTCAAGGGCATATATACCGAACCTCTATTTTTTCTTTTCTTTTTTCTTTGCAATCAGCAGCAGTAATATCAGAGCACAGACAGCCAACAGTTCCCAAACCAGATGGCTTCTGGTGCTGCCTTCATGTACTCAAGGGAAGGAACGTGAGGCTTTGCAAACCATTATATCTTCCAATCTGCCATTTTGATGCTAATGCAGTTTTTCTGAAGAATATATCAAGTTGTTAAACAGATGCATTTTCTTGACATTCCACTTCAATTCATAGGGAGTTTTGAATTTAAAGACCCATAAAATAGTCTCCTTGCAGTGAAGGAGTTTACTTCTACACTCAGCAGTTACAATTGCATACCTATATGAAAGGTTAATGTCTTGGTTTTAAATTTAATTTTCACCTTCTTTATAAGGTCTCCAAGCTAATGATCAAGATATCATATTTTAGTGCTTTATTATTATTGTTTAATATAGAAAGGTCTAGAGCTTAATTCACATGTTGTGAATTATAAAGGAACTGAGCATACTCTAGCTTAAATCAGATGGGGACAGAGATACAGCCCTTTAAAAAAAACCTTGTAAAACCCAATAATCCACCAGTCCAGAGGTCACTTGGTCAACATTTTACAATAAACCCTTAAAATTTAAAGTAGTTTGGGCTTGAGGGAGAATATCCTACACATGGGTGATTACATGGTTGCTTGGAGTTTTTCTGAGTATGATAATGTTTAGAAAGTTCTTGATCAACAGTAGTAGATGTTAGATGTCACAGAAAGGAAGTCATTCATCGGGCAAGATAGGGCAGGTATCATCAACTACAGGGTACACACAAAAGTTAAAATTTAGAAAAAAATGAATCCAGGGTTACATTATTTTAAAAAAATGTAGTTTGATGGATTATTTTAAAGAATTCTTTCATAGTATATATTCTTTAATTAGAACATTTATCTTAAACCAATTAATGTTAAACTAAATTGTATGCAACAAAAATAAAATATCTATCCTAAAAGAAGTATAAACAGAGACATTTTTTCTCTCAGTTAAAAGTCAAATGAGCAGACCTAGGGTTTGTAGGCTGCTCTATAGCATCAGAGATTTAGGTGTCCTTACTGTTCCATGGTACAACCTTAAACTCAGTGCAAAGACAATAGCTTTTATGAAGCAGGGTGTCTTATTTAAGAACATCTTATTAAGAACAGAGTGTCTTAGAGTATTTCAAAATGTTCCCTTTCCTACTTCCCCTTACCTTCTACAGGGTACACATGATGGGATTTTTCTTCCATATCTACTGTGGGACTTAGTGGAGCCTCCTGAGGTAATTCTCACAATATTTTGGCGGGCCGCTCTATGTCTGGGTCCCTTGTTCTTCAAGTTTCACTCTATTTATCTTTCTATCTATTCTCAGACATGTCAGATATTACTCTCATTCCATAATAATAGAATCCCCTAATATACCCTGGTATATTTTTTACTAGCTTCCCTTGTTTCTATGTATTATGTACTATGTATACTATGTATTCCCATGTTTCTATGTATTAAATGTACCAATATAATGTCGAGCTATACATTTATAATCAAAGGTCAATATGATGACATTATGATCTTGAGGTGGATTGCACTTTACATAGCAGAAAAAATATCTTCCATGAAGTCACTGTTTAACAAATTAGATTTACCTGGAATATTGATCATCCATAAATGCACTGTTCTCTCCCCAAGTCAGTTCATTTATTCAGTGGAGAGCAAAGGTTACTTATCTTGCTTCTTACAAAGTGAACATAGTAGAATTTTGGGAGCACCTTCCTAATCTGACCCTACACTCAACCCTACACTCAAGGGAAGCTAGTAAAAAAGGGCCTAATTTCCTAGAACATTGTTGAAGCCTAACTGATCAGGGGAAATAGCCAGTTTTAGCCCATTCTGGTCATTACATCAAAGGGGTAGAAATACTGAGAAAAACTTGGAAAGTTCACAGTCCAGAGGCATAAGGACGTAAAAGACTGAGACTTAATTTCAGAAATATAGAATGCTTGATCTCTCCCTACACCTCACCACCATATTACTAATGGCTCATTTACAGCAGTTTTTTTTTTAATCAGTATATCATGTTGGGCTGAAAAAACACAAGGCATACTAAAATGTACAAAACACAATTTAAAGAGACAGAACTAGCATTAGAGCCATATATGGCAAAGATGTTAGAATTACAAGACTATTTAAAACTAAGTATGGTAAGACCCTGTCCTACCCAACTTATATGCCCACCCAAGCTGTTAACAGAGATTTTTCCATATGAATAACTGGTCTTAGCTCATGCGTCACAACTTCCTAAATCTTATCAAACAAACAACAGCTGGCCTCAGTTAGCCACCAGCCCCTCTACCTCTTTCTAAGTGGCCCCAGGACCACCACTAGCAGCAACCAGCTTAGATTCACAGCTTGGGTTCACCTGGCATTACCAGCCCCAGCAAAAGTAACAGCCATCTCAGATTGCTTTATAGCCTAGGCAGGGGGGCCCCAGGCAAAACGCAGGTTGGGGGTGATGTTGGCGTGCAACACCAGGGAAACCCCAGGCCTGTGCACCCAATGGACAGCTACAGACCACGTTGGAGCACCACCACCTTGCCTCTGCACAGCTGATCCTCCACTGACTGCAAAGGTTGGTGGTCAATAGACATAGCCAGTCCTTTCATCTGACTTACCTGGATAAATCCCTCCAATTAGACTGCCAACAACAATCAGGTCTCAACTACAATGGAGGGTGTATTCAGCCCACATGAAGCATGCACCTCGAGCACCCACCTTGGGTGATAGGGGATGTTGTGCCACTGGGCCCTACAGGGCAACAACTACTTTGTGCCATGCTACCAAGATAGGGGGTCATAGAAACCTTACCTAATACATAGAAATAAACACAGAGGCTGCCAAAATGAATAGACACAGAAACATGGCTCAGGTGAAAGAGCAGATCAAAACTCCAGAAAAATAACTAAACACAATGGACATAAGCAAATTATCAGATGCAAAGTTCAAAACACTGGTTATAACGATGTTCAGGAACTTAAGGAAGACATCAAAAGCTTAAAAGAGATCTAGTCAGAAACAAAGTATCCACTAACTGAAATAAGAACAATTGACAGAGAAACAACAGTAAAGTGGATGAAGCTTAGAATCAAATCAATGATTTGAAAGATGAGGAAGCAAAAACAAACAATAAGAACAAGAAAAAATAAGAATCCAAAAAAATAAATAAATAAAGATAGTCTAAGCAGCCTCTGGGACAACTTCAAGTGCTCAAACATTTGCATCATAGCGGTGCCAGAGAGAGAAGAGAAAGACCAAGAAATTAGAAATCTATTTTAAAAAATGATGAAAGAAAACGTCCCTAATTTTGTGAAGAAAATAGACATGCAAGTCCAGGAAGCACAGAGAGTCCCAAACAAGATGGATGCAAAGAGGCCCAAGTCAAAACACATCATAATTAAAATGCCAAAGGTTAAAGATAAAGAGGGAATCTTAAAAGTAGCAAGAGAAAAGCAATTAGTTGCCTACACGGGAGTCCCTTAAGACTGTCAGCTGATTTCTCAAAAGAAACTTTGCAGACTAGAATTGACTGACAAGAAATACTCAAAGTCATGAAAAGCAGAGACCTACAACCAAGATTGCTCTACCCAGCAAAGATATCATTTAGAATCGAAGGTCAGATAAAGTGCTTCCCAGCCAAGAAAATAATGAAGAAGTTCATCATTACCAAACCATTATTATATGAAATGTTAAAGCAACTTATTTAAGAAAAGAAGACCAAAACTATGAACAATAAAATGGCAATGAATATATGTCTATCAAGAATTGATTGTAAAAACAAATTAAGCAAACAAGAAGGACGGATAGAATCATGGATATGGAAAGCATTTTGATGTTTGCCAGATGGGAGGGGGTTGTGAATGAATGGGTGAGGAGGTCAGGGGGTTAAGAGATACAGATAGGTAGTTACAGAATAGCCATGGGGATGCAAAGTACAGTAGAGGAAATGAGTAACCAAAGAACTTATATACATGACCCATGGACTTGACCAATGGGCGGGGGACTGATGAAGGGGACAGCTTCTGGGTGGAGGGAGGAAAAGAGAATATAGTTAGGACAACTATAATAGCATAATCAATAAAATATAATTAAAAATAATAAAAAAAATGAAAGGTTGTTGGAAAGATTTTATCCAGATTGAGACAATTCTGCATTCGTGCTAATTTATACTCAGTTCAACAGATTTTCAATAACATGATGTTGTAGTAAAACTGATACAGATAACATGTCAAGGTTATCAAAAATGTCCCGAGCCTATCTTTTGGGTAATAGACAATTCTATAAATTGTTCAGGTATCACTAATGCACATGGCTGAGCTATATAGACTGTAAGTGTGGAATAAAGGCCATGTTACATTTGTTCATCTGTCCATGCAAGTATGCCTCAGTCTTCTAGTTTCTTTTGCCTTTTACCCTCTCTAAAATCTCACTGACATGCTCTTCACCAGCAGTCCCCAGCCGTTTTGGGCATGAGGGGCCGAGGTGGTGGAAGACTATTTTCCATGGACTGGGGGCTGGGATGGGGAGACAGGAGGAGGAGCACAGGCGGTTACGGCAGGGAAAGCTTTCGTCACTCTTCCGCTGCTCGCCTGCTCTGCGGCCTGCTTCCTAATAGGTCACCTCCTGCTGCCAGTCCACTGCCCAGGGGGTGGAGAACCCTGCTCTACTCTATGAGCACTTTACTTCATCCTTTCAGTTCACTTGCTCAAAAATATCTTTCTTTGTGGTATAATTGTACCTTTTGAGGCTGTTGGTCCATGAATCTACTTTCTGTCTGTCAGTTCCTTCCTTCTTGTATTGCCTTCCTTACCTTAAGTACATTCCATGATTTACAATAATCATAGTCTTGCAGATGCCTTTTGCTCTCTACTTTTTTCATGTTTGGAATCATGAACTAAATAATTCTGGTAAAATCAAAACAAAACAAATTAAATCCCAAACAAATCAAACCCCAAACCGGGGAGGTTGGCTTCAGTATAAAAGCACAATCACTTCCTTAATATTGGTAAAGTTTCCTTCCATCTTCCCTACTATTATCACCAACTTCTCTTTTTTAGCTCTAGACTAGTTTCCATTCTTTACTGTAGTCCTCCCCATCATTGAAACTTTGACCAACTTTCACAGTGATCTTTGCAAAAGTTAAATCACTTTCTGTCACTCCCAAGCTTAAAATCCTGTAATGCCCTTCAGTTGCCCTTAAGTAGCACCCTAAACCCTATAAGGAGGTTTCACATACTGTATTATACATTACAGAGCTTTTTTATTTGCCTCTCATTCTCCTTTTAGGCTCTCTTTCTCTTTAGCACACTTAATCCACAATATATTTTTACATTGCCTCGTTGAGTATTGGTTAAACAAATAAAAGAATGGATGAATGGAATGTGCTATTAGTTGTAAATGTAGTAATTTGGGAATATTATATTTTTAAATACCAGTGCATAAGCTGAAAAAGAAACTGTTAGAATTTCTTAAATCACCAATAGATTAACATGTTTTTTAGAAAAAAAATTCTATCAATTTGTGATTGATTTCTAATATAATGAAAAGTACCTTTATTTCTCCAACACAGATCTAATCATGTAATCACTAATTTTTTATTTTCAATAGCCAGAAAGAAATGAATATATCATATAGTTTTAATTCAACCTTATTATAAAAAGCCAGAAACTGTGGGCCGCAGTATTTAAATAAATCACTAAATGCTACCCAACTAGCAACTGGCAGAGCTGTTATCAGGATATAAGAGTAAATCTGAAATCTTCCTTTTTATAAAAAGTAATGAAAAACCTTCCAAAAATTGTTTAGGGTTTACCTAGCTACTTATTAAAAATATAATGACAGAAGGCTTTAACACGTCCTGTTACTGAGCGATCTTAGTTCATATGTTCTAATGGTACAGCTAAAAAATGCTTTTCAGTGAAACAAAACCCAGTGTCTCTTTTCTGTAATGGGTTTTTACTGAGCCCTCAATATTTTTATTATTCAGTTCTCTTCCTTAGCAATCCTCACTGTCTTCCTGTACCATTGATACTTGTTTACTAACACCAAAATAGATATTCAAGGCCTTTTTAATCTTGTTTAGATATCAATTTAAATTTAGTTAAACTGCACTTAGTTCTTGATTGAAGGCTACAGATAGTATCAGATCTGTCACCTTAACTTTTTGCCCTAATTCCTCCAGAAAGAGATATACAGAGAAATTATAAGGAGAAAAGCAGATTTTTAAGTTGAACCTCTATACACCCAGAGTAATAAAATAGGCAAAATTTTTTTACACACACATAGACACTATATACCCTAGACCAATAGCCGTTACTACATGTTGGCAGTAATGTTATCATTACACTTTCCCAAGTCTCCCCTGTTCTTGTCTTATTGTTTCTTCTTCTATGATACATTTTAGTTAACTCACAAGAACATTGGGACTTTAACAGAATAACTGTCACAGCAGTGCGTCCAAGGAGGCAGGTTCATTCAATTAAAATAAAGTGAGCTGTATTTCACTGGTGTAGGAAGTGTTCTAGAGTGCCAAGACAGAGATAATTGTATCCACAGGTCATGCTGCTTTTAGTTATTGGTTTTATTAAATTGTATTGCTTATTACTCCATACAAGTCTATAACCCATTCTGTTTTCTTTTTCTTTGTTCCTACAGAATAATATGCTTCTACATCCATTTCTCACTTCTCATTCAGAGGTTGTTTGTATGCTTTTCCCTTTAGTTTATATTGTGATTCTTTCCTCTTTGTGAAACCATTTATATAGAGGTCCCTGAGAGCATTAACAAGGCCTATTCATAGCTCTTGTGTCTGAATGTAAAATAGGTGCTCATACAGTTCTCACTACAATAAACCTGGTTTCTTTTATCTACATGCAGATCGCATTGCAAGTTTCTTGATCTACAAATGATCTCCCTCTTGAAATGTACAAGCTTTGTTACCTTGGACAAGTAAAACATTTAAACCTCAATTTCTTTAGGATTCGCAGTACTGGCCCTATCTAATCTATAAATTATTGTGACACTCAAATTACATATTCATTGGAAAGCAATTTGTAATAGATAAAGAGATATTATAACATGAGCAATCATTATGTCACTATTTATACTGATGTAAGAAACATTCAAACCTGTAGATAAATTTGAAAAGAGTTTATTTGAGCCAAACTGACTACATATGCCAAGGAGGAAGAGGTCAAACGCTTCTGAGAACAACAGTCTTGCAACTGCTTTTTATGCGCTTAAGATTAAAGAGGGGAGGTAAGGGAGATTTCATGAAGGTAGGAGAAAGCAAGGTGGGGATTGGATTTCTAGATAGTTAAGATTATGTCCTCTCTTGAGGGTGGTTACACTTGTATCAGAGGGGAGTTAACCTAGAAAAACAAAAACAATGGACAAGGCTTAGTTAAGGCAAAAATAAGCCTTTTGTTAAAAAATCATACGCTTGGGGTGTGACTACCCACTATAACCAGACCAGTTAGGAGTTTATGATCAGATCATCAGGTGAGTCTACTCTAAAATACTCCCTTTTGTTTTTTTATCCTCATTCACTGCCATAGGCAGAAAGAAATACAGATATGGGCTGTTCTCCAATGATGTATTTCCAAAGTGTTCTAGTGACATTGCAAAATCTTCCTCAGCTTCCATTCTACTTAAGAAAAAGCAATCTAGAGCTACAGGTGAAGGTGAACATTTTACTTTAATTTCTACCATGTCAAGTTAAGTAAAAATATATATATATATATATATACACACATATGTATATATGTGTATATAGGTATATGTGTATGTAGGTGTGTCTGTGTTTATATTTGTGTGTGTGTGTGTGTGTGTATATATATATATATATATATATATATAAATGAGATCTGTTCAGAAGGTATCCAGACATGTAATATGAAAAAGAGACATTTATTGAAGAAGATACAAGATATAAGAAACATTGCATACAGGATAGTGATGCCTCAATCCCCTTCAAATTTGGTACCTTGGCACCTTACACAGTTCTCCGAGTTTCCAGACAGACCTCATACATCTTTTTAAGTTACATGCTAAGTTTTGCATTGCTTGCAACAATTTGACATTTTAAGATAGGTATTATATATATTATATATGAAGACTGTCCAGAAAAAGTCCAGCCATTGTTAATGTAAGGGGAAAGGTTAGTGCAACATCAGTGTAACTTTGCAGCCAGGAGAGTGGACTGGAATGCATGTACATGAACAATGATGACTTCACTCTATTAGTCAGTGGGGACAGTAGATGCCATTGGGTGAACATGTGTACTGTGTGGCTGTTGTATTCAAAATGGCTGAGAAAGTAGAGTAATGAATCTGCATCAAATTTTGCATTAAGCCTAAACGATCCTCTGTGGAAACTAATTGGATCATTCAAAAGGCTTCAGGTATGAGCAACTGGTGATTGGCTGCTTCATCATGACAATGTGCCCACTCAGGCATTATGTCTCCTGCAGAGATTTTTGGTGAAATATCAAATCGCCTAGGTGACTCACCGCCCCCATACAGCCCAGATATAGTGCCCTGTTACTTCTGGCTTTTCCCAAAACAAAAATCACCTTTGAAAGGGAAGAGATTTCAAACCGCCAGTGAGATTCAGGAAAATACAATAGGGCAGCTGATGGAGGTTGGGAGAACTGTATAAGGTCCCAAGGTCCCTATTTCGAAGGGGACTGAGGCGTCATTGTCCTATGCACAATATTTCTTGTATCTTCTTCATTAAATGTCCCTTTTTCATAGTACATGGCTGGATACCCTCTGGACAGAACTTTTAGCATTTAAATTTTCTCAGGATGTCAAATTTCATCTCTATATTTTAAAATTTTGTTTTTAAGCAGTTCTTCATGCATTTCCCACTTCTGTTGATGGCTTCAATATTGTTAGGGTCTCATCTATTTGGAGTCTGTTTTCTCAAGCACTGGAAATTATATGTTATCTTAAAAAAGTATTCTAAGTAGCTTAAACTTCTTTTTTCATTAAAATGCATTTTAATTGTCACATCATTCAATTGACATTAGCAAGTAATTTTTTTCCCAAAATTTAAATTACGTACATGTGTTAGAAACATTGTTTTAAATGTTCCATTTAATTTTCAAAAATATTGGAGATTAAGGTGTTTGGAGAAAAATAAGCCTTTTACGGCACTGAAGAAGTAGCTTATGGATTCATTTGTTTATTGATTTCTTAGAATTCTGACCTAACATTCTAAAATCAATTAATTTCAAAAGATATTTATTCCATCAAAGGTGGTTGGTGAATGTCGCCAAGGAGAGGTTTGCTGCCTCCATCAGAACCTGTTGATAATTTTTCCATCACCAGGTGAGACGATAAAAATTCTTCTGACATTGTGTTTCTCCTATTAGTGACAGATGTTCTCAACCTTGGTTACATATTAGAGCTTCCTAAGGAACTTGGAAAAGAAAACAAAACAAACAACAAAGCATGCCTAGTCCACACCTCAGACCATTGCCTCAGATTGCTGGACACAGGGCATACGATTCGGGACAGGAGTGGGGTGACGGAGGTGGGGTTAGTTCTCCCAGGTGATTCTAGTGTGCAGCCAGCTTTGAACACAGTCAAGCCTATGGAAGTAAATCCCATTGCAGGAGGGACTTCAGGGGGTAGAGAACAGATTTTGAAATTTGAACATGTATACAAATCACCTGATAATTTAGTTAAAACGAAAATTCTAACTGTGGTCCATGGAATGGCCTGATATGCTGCATTCATAATAACCTGAAAGGCTTCCAGATATCTAGAATCCATACTTCTGAATCCCATCTGTATTTCGATTAGCATTGGAGTAGAGGACATGTCAAACGGCACTATCAAGCAGCAAAGTAAAATGTGATTTTTCATAAGAAAATTCTTTTAACCATTTTAGATATTTTGGGAAAAAATGACTTTTTTTATTGTTATTGTATTGTGGGATAAACTTTTTATTGTGATGAAATATCATAATAAAAAATTTAACATTTTAACCATTTTTAAGTATACAGCTCAGGGCATTAAGGACACTTGCATTTTTGTGGAGCCATTACCACCATCCATCTCTAGAACTTTTTTGGCATCTCAGACTGAACTCTGTGCCCATTAAAAAATAACTCTTCATTTCCACTTCCCACTAATCTCTGTTAACCACTATGTTACTTTCTGTCTGTATGAATTTGACTATTCTAATAGCCTAATGTATGTGGAACTGTGCAATATTTGGTCTCTTGCGTTTGCCTTATTTCACCTGGTATAATGTCTTCAAGGTTCACCCATTGTATTATGTAGCATGTGTCACAATCATTCCTTCTTAAGGATGAATAATATTCCATTGTTATGTATATACCATATAGTGTTCATCCGTTTACCTATTGATAAACATTTGGGTTGTTTTTACTTGTTGGTTATTGTGAATAATGCTGCTATAAACATTGGTTTTCAATGAATTTTTTTGTAAACAACAGAAATATTTGATCATCTACATTAGATAATTCAAAGGAATTAATATTAATTTTGTAAGGTATGACAATAAGCATTGTAATTAATAAAGAAAAAGTCCTTGTTTTTTAGAAAAGCATAAGAGCGAAATGGCATGATGTGGGAGATTAACTCCTAAAATATTTCAGCAAAGGTGAAAAAGTAATGAATAAAGGACACAGGGCAAAAAATTGATAATTGGTGAGTCTGGGTGTTAGGTATATTTGACTGATACATTATATTCTTTTAAAATATATTTTAAAACATTTAAATATTATAAAAGATACAGTTGATCCTCAATATTTGCAGATTTTGTGTTTCTGAATTTGTCCACTTGCAAAAATATATTTGTAACACCAAAATCAATACTCTGACACTTCCGTGGTTATTTGAGGACATGCACAGAGTGTTGAAAATTTTGAGTCTCCCAACAGCGTACATTCCCAGCTGTGGAGAACAAAGTGACACTCCATCTTGATTCAGCTCTCATACTATAAACAAATGTCCATATCACTATCTATTTAGTGCCACATTTTCCACATATCTGTGTTTTTTGATGGTTATTTTGCTGTTTAAAGTGCTCCCCAAGAATAGTGCAGAAGAGCTGGTAGTGCTCCTAAGCACAGGAAGGATGTGATGTGCCTTGAAGAAAAAATACATGTTACATAAGCTTTGTTCAGACATAGGTTATATGCTGTTAGTCATGAATTCAATATTAAAAAACTATATATTACATAAGCTGTTTTTAAACAGAAATGCACTTAAAGCAAGGTTATGTATTGGTCTTTATGATAGACTTGTGGGACCCTAATCCAGTTTTCCCCTAGAAATGATCATTCCGTATTTGCTGATTTAGTGTTTGCGGTAAATTTAAAGAACATTACTGCCATTATTGAGAAGTGACTGTAATGATTAAGTGCCTAGATTATTTCTCCATTGGAAAACTTTCATTCTCTCTGAGAAGCCAAAATACAATGTAAAAAGGTGCACAATTTGTTATAACAGAGGTGGCATCACTACTAAAGTTAAAGGTGACAAGAGAAAAGTCAAATTGCATAGGATGTAGGAGGATCCCAGACCACAAACCTGGGGACACATAATTACTCATTCCTCATCACTTCCCATACACAACCCATTATTATTTCCTCTGGAAATCACCTGATAAAGAGTATGTCTCAACTATCTATCATTTCTTTTATCATCACTTCTGATTTTTCTTGAACAATTTCCTAACCATTCTTTCAGTCTCCTATATTGTTTTCTTCACATCCATTCTTCTGACAAAGCCCACCATGATACATTACTTAAAATATTACCTTGATTAACATCATTCAATGACTCTAAAGGATTCTAGTAAGCATTTTTAACCCAAGTCCAAGAATGGTGTTCATGGGATTAGGATCCCATTAGATTGTCTACAAAATGTTAAAATGCTTTTAATTGATTCTACTTCCATGCCCCCTCTCCCACCTAACCTGCAGAAATATATAGATTTTATCATATTTTGCAAGGAGTCTTGATCACAAACCTCTAAAAAAAAAAATCAAGTTCTTCAGCAAAGCCTATGAGGCCTTGCATAATCTCATTCCTGCCACACTTCCAGCCTAGTTTCTCAACATTCCTTATTTTTGGTGCAGCAACACCGAACTGCTCATGGTCCCTGGCACATGCCACAGTTGTGCTCATAATAACTACGTTGATTAAAATGCACTTTCGATTGCACACTCCTACACTTTGCTTGGTTAAATTCTCAATCTCTAAGACACCCTTAACCAGTATTGTGAAATGCGGTAGACGGGTTATAACGAGTAATAAAATGATCAGTGAATCTGTACCCGATAGGAGAGAGTACAGTGTTGTGAAATGATGTCAGAGAGGTAGTCAGGAGCCAGATTATGTGGAGAATGGTAAAGTGAGCTAAGAGGTTTGCCTTTTATTCTTGTGTGATGAAAAGCCATTTGAGATTTGTAATAACGGAGTCCAATATGAATGACTTCTATATTTAAAAACATTATTCTGATGTACAGAGAAAAGACTGTGGATAAAGTGATGGGCTGAAGAAAGGAGATAGATTATGAGGATATTGCAATAATCTATCCAAGATGATGGTAACTTGGCAAGGATGTAGCAGTAAAAATGAAAAGAAATAGAACTTCCAGATTTAGACCAGGATATGTTTCGGAGGTCAAGTTGGCAGTAGGTACTGATCAATTGTTTGTGGTAAAAATGGAGAAACTAATATTTTGACTCCAGTAATTGAATGAATAATTGTGCCACTTATTGAAGGGGCAAAAGAAGAAAGGAAGAATGACTTCGAATATTCTTGCTTAGAATACCGACTAGATGGTGGCAGGCATGACATAGATATATAACAATAAGGGAAAACAGATCTTCTGTGGTATGGATTACATGTGAATATGTTTGGTTTAGGTATTTATGAATATCTAGTTCCAGAAATCTATCCCTAATTCTCAGAAAGTTTTGTTTTCAATAAAAAAATATTAGGAAAACTACCTTTAAATGCAATATTCTTATTCTGATGGTGCTTATGAAATAACTTTGTGGACATTATAAAAACTATGTGGATGGAGATGAAGTCTTCAGAGCCCATCCAGAGAAAGTTTCATATTTAATTAGAACTATGCATATAATACTTCAGACTTCTTTTCTTGTTGAGTTTTTATGAATATTGATAAAAAAGATTTAAACACAACTTGACATGAATCATTAGAATCAATCCATTTTTAACAACTGACCTTCTCATAAAATTATAAATAAATTCTTTACAAAATCCTTTTTGAGATTATAGTCTATAATTTTTAAACTTGATAATTGAGGGATTAATGATTGTGATTCTGATCATGAATAAAAATGACAGAATTTGGCCTTTTCATCTTACTACACAAAGTAATGTTTTTGGAAAATGTGGAAAAAATACTTTGATTTACATTTAGTTAAACACAACATTATTAGTCAAATTCAGCTGCCTCATAAGGAGACTTCTTTTCTCAGTTTTTTCCTTTTTTCTACTTTGGGTTAAAATTGACACACTGTGTGTCATGCTGACAACGCGTTCAGTGCCGTTTTGGCAGTCATGTGTGAGGACTTGTTACTGACATTTCCAGTAGGATGTCTACTGTGATTTCAAACTTCACATGGTCTCCACATTTTCCACTCTCATGTGCCTCCACTCATTCACTTGCTTAAATTTAAATGTGCTTAAACTTATTCAAAAGCTCTGGCGGATTTCCTATTTTCAACTGTCATTATCTGCATCTCTATCGCTGAGGACTCTTTTTTCCTTAAGCTGTAGGAACACACTATGAGGCCAAAAGTACCATAGAATCCATGCCATTCAATCCAGCTTTCTTACTGCAAAGGTGGCCTAATTCAGAGTGGCGTGCAGTGCTCTGCCTCCCAGGGTTTCATCACAGCTTTAAGCCTCAGACACTCTTCATGTCGGGTGGCTTAAGAAAACATCCATAGTGGCAGTCTTCCTTTTCTTCTTTTACCTCTACACTTCCCTAAACTTATTCTTTAAACTTCCCACCTAAAATACACTCAAAAAAGAGAATATCCAAACCGAGGCAATTCCCTACAAAGCCACTCTTTCCCCACATCAGTCAATGACACCTCCAATTATACCAGCTCCTAGGCCAAAATCCAAGGCATCATTCCTGTTTCCTGTGTTTCCCCCACACCTCACATTAGCGTCATCAGAAAGTATTGTAGGATTTATTTCAGATATATCTAGAATTTGACCCATTATCTCCACCCGCAGTGTTATTAGTCTGCTCAGATGGCCATAACAAAAAGTATCAGAGATTGAGTTGTTTAAACAACAGGTGTTTCCTCACCGTTGTGGAGGCTAGAAGTCTGAGATCAAGATGCTACAAGATGCTTCATTTTAAATCCATTGCCTCTTTAAAAGTCTTGTCTTCAAATCAAGTCACATTCTGAGGGACTGGGAGTCAGGTCTTCAACATACGAATTTTGGAGGAATACAGTTCAGCCCATAACAGCGACCCTACTCCTAATGACCCCAGTTTAGTCCAGGTCATTGTCTTTTTCTATCTGGAAAATCAATAGCTTCCTGTCTGCCGTATTTGTGCCATTTTACTTCCTGCAACCAATTCTTTTTATTTATTTATTTATTTAATTTTTAATTGCATTTTTCCATTACCACTTAACCCCTTTATATCCCCCTCTTCCCTGCAATCACCACCTTCTCGTCCATGTCCATGAGTCTTTTTTCTTTTTGCTTGATCCCTCCCCCCTACCCTCCCACCCCTGGTAGCTGTCATCTTGCTCTCTATGAGTCTGCATCTTTTTTACTTGTTAGTTTATAGTTTGTTCATTAGATTCCATGTATGAGTGAAATCATACGGTATTTTTCTTTCTCTGACTGGTTTATTTCACTTAGCATAATGATCTCCAGATCCATCCATGTTGTCACAAAGGGTGAGATTTTCTTCTTTTTTTATGGCAGAGTAATATTCCATTGTGTAAATCTCCCATCATTGTTTTACCCATTCATCTATCAGTTCTTAATGCAATAATCAGAATTATCTCATTCTGACTGACTGAAGGTTTCCCATCTGATTTAGAATAAAATTCTGTGACCAACATAATCCTCATTACCCCAACTCCTTTCCTACCCATCATCACAGTTAATGCCCTCCTCTGTCACACTTATCCAGCCATGCCTCCCTCCTTGCTGTTCCTTCAGCAAGATAGGACCCTGTGTGTTCTCTTTACCTAAAATGATATTCCTTGTAACATATGCATGTCTAGTACCTCTGTTTCTCCCCTAAAGTCTTTCCCCAAAACTCATCTCCCGAAGGACATACCCAGGCACTATACCTAAAATTTCAACCACATCCTGTTACTTCATTTCCCACTTTCTTGCTGTTTTTCCTTCTCTCCAGCACTTACCACCTTCCAAATGTTGCATTTTTTGCATAATTATTTTATTTAATTTCTGTTTTTCTCACTAGAATATAAGCTTCAGGGATGAGATTTTTGTCTGTTTTATTCACTCTTAAATCCCCAGCACCTAAAATCATACCCAAAACATAGCAGGTGTTCAAAAAATATTTGTTGAATGAATGAGTGGTTCTCCTTAGCATACTAGGAAAATAATAATTGTTGTAAGAATTTGGCCTAATATTATCTAAAGGTTACATAGCCCTTTGTTCATATTTTTGTCATTTTTTTAACAGTTCCTGTCTTTGATATGTGACAAAGATAGACAATGCCATTATAATTCAATGTCAAAAGTAAATTTCATGTATCACTTTGTATAGAACAGATGAAAATATGAGAAAATAAATTAGTAGATTGAAGGGCAGTACACCTAGTTTCAGAAAGGTTTCCCAGATTGACATTACCGATTTGATATTTAAAATAAAAAAAAAATGAATTCATTGATTATTATGAATGTGCTGAGAATGTGCCACTTAAAAGCTGAGATATAAAGATAAATAAGACTCAGGCCCTAATTAAGAGGGCTGTGTAGAACCTGTTCTGAAATGACAATTTCCATCTTTTCAGAGTTGTGAGGAAGAAGCAGGAGGAAAATTGTGAGGTGGAGGAAGATGTGAAAGAAGACACGAAAAACAGGGAGGAGAAAGAAGATCACTCAAATATTTGTACAACTAAATTTCTAAGCAAACAGAAATTTATGAATCCCTTCGTAACTAAATGAAGAATGTCTTTTAAAGAACAAAGAGAGAGAAAGAGGAGAGTTTTCTCAAAGGCACCCCTAAAATTATACTTTGAAGATTCTTTACAGACAAATATTGTGTCTTACCTTTGTTCTAGCTTTGAAAGAATTGATATCCAGTTCAATTTAAGAGTAATAGTACAGGTGATTAAGCAACATTAATGAGACTTCTGCGATTCTGCTAGTTGGATGTGGAATGCATTCAATATAAGGAGTTTTCAAAATGAGGGCAATTCCTTATTTACCATCATAGGTTTCTTTTTTAAATTAAATTTATTGGGGTGACATTGGTTAATAAATGTATATAGGATTCAGGCTTACAATTATATATCAGGCAGAAGTAATGCCTGCTTGAGTGTGGTTAGTAGGGTAATAATATGGGTGCAATAATTTATAGTTTTAACTTGAACATTTCTCTTAAAATGTCGAATGGTATGTTTGAGTGTGATATAGATATATTACAGAATTACATGCTTATGATTTTGTAATAAGAGATGTTATAATAAAAAGGGGTGTTATTTGTGTTGGACCCTGTATATCATCAGTATATTATATTATGTGCTCACCACCCCAAGATAAGTCTTTTTCCATCACCATTGATTCCCTCTATAACCTATTCTACCTCCCCCATCACCCTTTCCTTCTGGTAATCATCATAATGTTACTTGTGTCTCTTAGGGTTTTTTTTTTTCCTGAACCTCTTTGCTTTTTTTATCTAACTCTTAACCCTCTCCCTTTTGATGACTGTAAGTCTGTTCTCTATCTCTGAGTCTGTTTTTTGTAATTTATTTCATTCATCAGATTCCACATATGAGTGAAATCATATGGTACTTCCCTTTCTATGACTGGCTTATTTCACTTAGCACAATGCTCTCCAAGTCCATCCATGCTGTTGCAAAAGATAAGCTTTTCTTCTTTTTTATGGCTGAATAGTATTCTATTGTGTAAATGTACCACAGCTTTTTTATCTACCCATCTATTCATGGTCATTTCTTAGGCTGTCTCAAAACCTTGGCTGTTGTAAATAATGCTACAAAGAACATAGAGGTACATATATTTTTTCAACTTAGTGTTTTAAGTTTCTTTGATTATATTCCTAGAAGTGGAATTGCTTGATCATGAGGCAGTTTCATTTTTAACTTTTTGATGTAACTCCATACTACTTTCCACAGCAGCTATACTAATCTGCATTCCCACCAAGAGTGCACGAGGATTCTCTTTTCTCCACATCTTCATCAACACTTGTTTTTTTTTTTTGTTTTTTGTTTTTTTGTTTTGATTTATTGATGATAACCATTCTGA